>NC_090377.1:124727399-129667399 GCF_036365525.1 Heterodontus francisci
TGGGATCCTAAGGCTGTGAAAGACGCCCTATAAATACCAAGCCTCTCCTCCTCCTTTCTGCAAAGAGCATTTATATTTTCGAGTGTTTCCTTATCTGCCATTGCAGTAACCACCTCTCGTCTTGGCCACTTGAACCCACTTGGTTAAGAACACTGGCCTGCTCACTTTGCAGAAATGCCACCATGAACAAGCCCAGCTTCTGTTTGACGGCCATCTGCAGCCTCCTTAGCCCTTGCAGGGCCTGATTTACCGGAGATAGAGTCATAGTGTTATAGCAGCCATTCGCCCATCAAGTCCATGCCAGCTGTCTGTGAAGCAATCCACTCAGTCCCATTCCCCATTCTATCCTCATAGCCCTACATGTTTATTTCCCTCACATAGCCATCCAGTTTCCTTTTGAAATCATTGGTTGTCTCCGCTTCCACCACCGTCGTGGGCAGCGAGTTCCAAATCCTTAACACTTGCATTTTTAAAAAAAAGTTTTTCCTCACATTTCCCTCTCCCCCCACACCCACCCCCCCCCCACCCCCAGCACATCTCTTGCCCAAAATTAAATCCGTGTCCCCCTAGTCCTTGCACTATACGCCAATGGGAACATCTTTTCATTGCCTACCTGATCTGAACCTTGCATAATCTTGTGCACCTCTATCAAATCTCCCTGCAATCTCCTTTGCTCCCAAGGAGAACAACCACAGCCTTTCCAACCTAACCTTGTAACTAAAGTCCCCCATCCCTGGTACAATTCTGGTAAGTCTCTTCTGCACCCTCTCAACGACCCTTACATCCTTTGTGGTGACCAGAACTGGACGCAATGCTCCAATTGGGGTCAAACCAGAGCTTTTGTCCTGAAAAGCCCGAGGTCCCTCTGCCCTGCACACTCTTTAGAACTGTGCCATTAAGTCTATATTGCCTTTCCCTATCCCTTCTGCCAAAATGCATCACCTCACATTTCTCTGTATTAAATTCCATCTGCCACTTGTCTGCCCATTTTGTTAGCCTATCTGTGTCCTATTACATATGAACATATGAAGTAGGAGCAGGAGTAGGCCATTCAGCCCTTCGAGCCTGCTCTGCCATTCTACACCATTTTCCCCCACTATCCCATTATCCCTTGATGTCATTAATATCCAGAAATCGATTGATTTCTGTCTTGAACATACTCAATGTTTGAGCTTCCACAGCCCTGTGGGGTAAAAAAATTCCATAGATTCACCACCCTCTGAGTAAAAAAAAAAATCCTCCCCATCTCAGTCTTAAATGGCCTGCCCCTTATTCTGAGACTTTGTCCCTTTATTCGAGACTCACCAGCCAGAGGAAACATCCTATCCACATCCACCCTGTCAAGCAATGTAAGAATTTTGTAAGTTTCAGTGAGATCACCTCTCATTCTTCGAAACTCTAGAGATTACAGGCCCAGTTTCTGCAATCTCTCCTCATAAGACAATCCACCATCACCGGGATTAGTCTGGTGAACCTCCATTGCACTCCCTCTATGGCAAGTATATCTTTCCTTAGATAAAGAGACCAAAACTCTACACAGTACTCCAGGTGCGGTCTCACCGATGCTTTGTTCAATTGAAGCAATACATCTTTACTCCTGTACTCAAATCCCCTTGCGATGAGGCCAACACACCATATGCCTTCCTAATTGCTTGCTGCACCTGCATACTAGCTTTCTGTGACTTACGAACAAGGACACCCAGGTCCCTTTGGACATCAACACTTCCCAACCTCTCGCCATTTAAGAAATACTCTGCCTTTGTGCTTTTTCAAAGCCATGTTCTTGCCCATTCACTTAGCCTGTCCAAATCCCATTGAAGCCTCTTGCATTCTCCTCACAACTTACATTCCCACTTAGTTTTGTGTCATCAGCAAGCTTGGAACTATTCCGTTTGGTCCCCACATCCAAATCATTTATACAGATTGTGAACAGCTGTGGCCCCAGCACTGATCCTTGTGGTACCCCACTAGTAACAGCCTGCCTTCCTGAGAATGACCCATTTATTCCTACTGTCTGTTAACCAATTCTCAATCCATTGCAGTATATTACTCCCAATCCCATGTGCTGTAATTTTGTTTACTAACCTCTTGTGTGAGACGTTATCAAAAGCCTTCTGAAAATCCAAATGCACTGATTCTCCTTTATCTATGCTACAAGTAACATCCTCTAAAAACTCCAACAGGTTTGTCAAACATGATTTCCTTTCACAAATCTATGTTGACTCTGCCCAATCATATTATTTTACAAGTGTTCAGTTATCACATCCTTTATAATCAATTCTAACATTTTCCCTACTACTGACGTCAAACTAACAGGTTTGTAGTTCTCCGTTTTTCTCTCTCGCTCCCTTCTTAAAAAATGGGGTTGCATTTGCTATTTTCCAGTCTGCAGGAACCCTTCCAGAATCTCCTATAGAATTTTGAAAGATAACCACCAATTAATTTTTTTGAGTTGATTGGTATCATCTTCACTGCCACACCTCCAAGTTTGGTATCACAGGCAAATTTGAAATTTTACTCTGTATTCCAATATCCATCTTTTATATATAGCCAAAACGCAGTGATCTTAGCACTGAACTTTGGGGAGCACCACTGACTACCATCTTCCAATCTGAAAAACAACCATTTACCACGACTCACTGTTTTCTATTCTTCAGCTAAATGTTTTACCCAAGCTGCCACTGACCCACTTCAATTTTGTTAACTGGTCTTTTATGCGATACTTTGTCAAACGCCTTCTTAAAATTCAAATATTCAACAGCAGAAGCTGGATGCGATAGAGCAAAACGATCCCACAACCAAAGGATCAGATCCGAGTTCTTCAGTCCTGCCACATCTGGTTGTGAATGGTAGTGGACAATTAACTAACGGGACGAGGAGGCTCCAGAAACATCCCATCCTCAATGATGGGGAGCCCAGCACGTCAGTGCAAAAGACCAAGCATTTGCAGTCACTTTCAGCCAGAAGTGCTGAATGGATAATTCAAATAAAAATTAGGAAAAGAAACCTTGGTTCACTTACCTCTCGGCTGGTTGGAGGCCAATTCAAAAAAATGGGGGCTGTCTATTGGTGTTGGCTTATATTTCTGGCAGGAATAAAAGCTGTGACCTTTTTAGAATGAGACCTTACATAGAAAATGCAAAATTTGGGTAGTGCAGTGCAGTGTAGGCCAGGAACTATGATCTCGGGCAGGGTACTGTAGCCCCGGACTATATTCTGGAGTGGTGCACTGTAGGTCCCGGACTATATTCCAGGGCAGTGTACTGTAGGCCCTGTGCTACTTTCCGCGAATGGTGTACTGTAGGCCCCGGGCTACAGTCTGGGACGGTGTACTGTAGGCCGGGGCCTGTATTCTGATAACACCCTGTAATAAGCTCCTCTTCTGGATGTGATTATGTGCAGAGTTTGCCTACCTGAATAATACAATTTTCTGAATTACCTCCCTTGCAGGTGAGAAGCCCTACAAGTGCTCATGGGAGGTTGCGAGTGGCGTTTTGCACGAAGCGACGAGCTCAACCCGACACTACCGGAAGCACACGGGAGCCAAGCCGTTCAAATGTAACCACTGTGACAGGTGAGGCACCGCACAAATACACCCCCTCATCACATTGGTGGGAGACAGGGTGCAGGAGGGGGGTGGGGGTGGATGGGGCGGATGGGGCAGATTGGGTGGGGAAGGGTGCAAAGAGGTGGGGCGCGCGAAGGCAGCTTGGCTGACCACTGAGTGAGGCCTTCCGAATCCAGGTTGTGAGGAACTTGTTGCCTTGGCATCTTCAGTTCCCTGTGCTGTGACTCCCTGTCTTGTAACTTATTCTTCTCCCCTTTACCTTCCCCTAGCACCCAGCCCTCCAGATTGTTCAGAACCAGTTACCTACACTATAACTAGTTTGCAATGAAATTCAACATTCAATCCATTCAGAAACAATTTTCATTCAACACTCAGAGAATGTGGGATTTGAGGAAGAAAAGGCTGTTTGAATAATGCTCAAGAATCATCCAATTGGATAAGGAAGGATCTGTTTGCTTTCAATATGGGTGACCAATGGCGGGGGGGTGGGAGGGCGGGGTGGTTGAG
The DNA here is from genome assembly GCF_036365525.1 of Heterodontus francisci. Taxonomy (NCBI): domain Eukaryota; kingdom Metazoa; phylum Chordata; class Chondrichthyes; order Heterodontiformes; family Heterodontidae; genus Heterodontus; species Heterodontus francisci. Next base: position 124,731,475 of record NC_090377.1, read on the forward strand.
GCAGAAGATCATGTGATTAAACCTCCAGGAATATGTCCAACCAGAGTTGGCAATGCTTCATCAGTGTTCTCGCGATACTGGTGTTGAATTTTGAGTCGGTGACATCTTCGCGAGTGAGTCAAGAGTGTAGACTGGTGGTGACCCGTAGAATGATTCGTTGTTTACACATCAGCTCTCAGACTCTGCATGAGATGAGCCGAGTTGCCTACTCCAGTTAACAGAGTGGAAGGATCACGCACTTTCCCCCAGTCCCTCCTCCACATCCCTTTGGACCCAGTCATTGAGTGCGATAGGCTCCAGCCTGTCTGGAACATGTCCCGAGTCGTGAATTTGCCACTCTGCTGGAGAGCTTTTAAGTTGGGGGTCAGGTACACTCGGCTTTTAACTGAACTGTGAGCGTCGGCAGGGCTGTCCCAAAGTCATGGGCTCCTTTTTAGACTTGAGGTTTAATCCAGGGATCCACATTGGAGCTGTACTGGATCTCGGCCCTCTCTTGCATACACTAACAAACATGAAGAGAAAACAAGATGTGGTAAATAAGCTGGCGGCACATTATCAGAGCATCACTGAACAGTATTTTTATTACACTGGCAAGCTGCCCAACTCTGACACCTTGGAGCCTTCCAATGGCATCATGCCAGAAAGTCAGCTGGCCAATGGCTATGCTGCCATACTGTGACCAGACATCTCCTGTAAGCCACACTTCTGTGTCTGGCTTTCATCATCCCACTGGTCTCTGTCTGACCCTTTCTCCATTCATGTCTCTCCTCTTTCTTTATCTTTTTTCTCTATCATTCTTGCTCATCCTCTCTCTTTCAATCTATCTTTTTCCCTTTCTCTCTGACTCTGACTCATGCTCACTTTTACACGCTGATTCTTGCACTCTCTTTCTCATTCTCTTACCCCTTCTCTCCGTTCTATGTTTGTCTGTATCTCTCTCTCTCTCTTTGATTCACACTGTCTCTGTATTAGTCTCTTTGCTGAATATGTAGACCTAATAACGGCCTGTGGGGCTGTTAGTGCAAGGGTGCGATTATGAATAATTTATTGACTCTTCCCATCTTGTGCTGTCATTTATTTCCCATTAGCTGAGTTCACTTAATGAAGCCGTGAGTGCAACGCTGAACTGGCAGGCTGCATTGTGTGGCGTGAGCTCCCTGCTGACAATTGTGCAGCCTGTCGTTAATTCAGTCTAATAACTTAATCGGGTGTCGATTGTGGCATGCTAGGCCAGGGTGAGGGGAAATTGGGGGGGGGGGGGTTGGTGGGTGATGGTTGTGTAGGGCCCGTAGAGGAGTGGGTCTGATCAGACGTCCCGCTGACTGCTTGATTGCAGTCGGCATGCCAGCTGGTGAAGAGCCACATACACACCTGCTCATGGTGCCATCTGCTGAACAGATCACCACCCACCTGCCACTTTCACCCAGCAAATCCATGGAATATACGCTGCTCCGTTTCCAGTGTGTGTGTGTGTCTGTCTGTCGGTCCTTCTGGCTGTCCATACCCTTTCTTTCCTCGCACTTGGCGTCATTCTCATTGTCACTTCCTTTTGCTCCCTCTGTATCGTGTTCTCACTTACTCTTGCTCTTTTTCTCTTTTCCACTTTCTCCTCGCTCGCTCGCTCTCTCTCTCCCTCCCTCTCTCCCTCCCTCTCTCCCTCCCTCTCTCCCTCCTCTCTCCCTCCCTCTCTCCCTCCCTCTCTCCCTCCCTCTCTCCCTCCCTCCCTCTCTCCCTCTCTCTCTCCCTCTCTCTCTCCCTCTCTCTCTCCCTCTCTCTCTCCCTCTCTCTCTCCCTCTCTCTCTCCCTCTCTCTCCTCCCTCTCTCTCTCCCTCTCTCTCTCCCTCCTCCTCCTCTCCCTCTCTCTCCTCCCTCCTCTCTCTCTCCCTCTCTCTCTCCCTCTCTCTCTCCTCTCCTCTCCTCTCTCCCCTCTCTCTCTCCCTCTCTCTCTCCCTCTCTCTCTCCCTCTCTCTCTCCCTCTCTCTCTCCCTCTCTCTCTCCCTCTCTCTCGCCCTCTCTCTCTCCCTCTCTCTCTCCTCTCTCTCTCTCCTCTCTCTCTCCCTCTCTCTCTCCCTCTCTCTCTCCCTCTCTCCCTCCCTCTCTCCCTCCCTCTCTCCCCTCCCTCTCTCCCTCCCTCTCATCCCTCCCTCTCTCCCTCCCTCTCTCCCTCCCTCTCTCCCTCCCTCTCTCCCTCCCTCTCTCCCTCCTCTCTCCCTCCCTCTCTCCCTCCTCTCTCCCTCCCTCTCTCCCTCCTCTCTCCTCCTCTCTCCCTCCCTCTCTCCCTCCCTCTCTCCCTCCCTCTCTCCCTCCCTCTCTCCCTCCTCTCTCCCTCCCTCTCTCCCTCCTCTCTCCTCTCTCCCTCTCTCCCTCTCTCCCTCTCTCCCTCTCTCCCTCTCTCCCTCTCTCCCTCTCCTCTCTCCCTCTCCTCTCTCCCTCTCCTCTCTCCCTCTCCTCTCTCCCTCTCCTCTCTCCCTCTCCTCTCTCCCCTCTCTCTCTCTCCCCTCTCTCTCTCTCCCTCTCTCTCTCTCCCCTCTCTCTCTCCCCTCTCTCTCTCCCCTCTCTCTCTCCCCTCTCTCTCTCCCCTCTCTCTCTCCCCTCTCTCCCCCTCTCTCTCTTCTCTCTCTTCTCTCCCTTCTCTCCCTCCTCTCTCTTCTCTCTCTTCTCTCTCTTCTCTCTCTTCTCTCTCTTCTCTCTCTTCTCTCCCTTCTCTCCCTTCTCTCCCTTCTCTCCCTTCTCTCCCTTCTCTCTCTTCTCTCTCTTCTCTCTCTTCTCTCTCTTCTCTCCCTTCTCTCCCTTCTCTCCCTTCTCTCCCTTCTCTCCCTTCTCTCCCTTCTCTCCCTTCTCTCCCTTCTCTCCCTTCTCTCCCTTCTCTCTCTTCTCTCTCTTCTCTCTCTTCTCTCTCTTCTCTCTCTTCTCTCCCTTCTCTCCCTTCTCTCCCTTCTCTCTCTTCTCTCTCTTCTCTCTTTCACTAGCTCTCTGCCTGCCTCACTCAATTTGTTTCTCCCGCTCTCATACTGGGAAATCCTGGGTTCGATGAGGTCAAATTGAGTAGGGTTTCCGCTCCTGATCACTAAGAGCTGCCTCATGGAATTGTGAGCAATGGCTGAGGATGGGCTTGGCACCTCTCTCTCCTGTCTCTCCCTTTCTCACTTTCTTCCCTCTTTTTCTCCATGTTCTCTCTTCGGAGTCTCTCCCTCAGTCCTTTTTTTTTCTTTCTTTCTTTATCTTATCTCACACTTCCTCTTTATTTCTCTGTCCTTCTCTCATCTCCCATGTCTCTGACTCTTCCTAAGGTATAACGTCACGGAAGCCAGCAGCCCTCCTGTACCTCACTCTCGCGGAGCTTATTCAACTGCGGGGTGCATCCCTGCCACGTCTGACCCTGTCCTTGGCCAGTGTACTCACAAAGTGGTCTCTTCCCAGGAGAAATTCCTGGCCAGTTGTAGCATTCCAGCTAACTCCCTGGATAAGATTCATTGATGCCACACAGACAAGGAATCAAAACAGTATCACTTGGGTTACACAGCCCTTGTTTTATAGCTTTATAGAAATATTACAAACTTGCATTTATGTATCATGTTTCGCGACCGTATGACTTCCCAAGGCATTTTACCTTTGAAGTGTCATCATTGTTGTCGGAGAAGTGGCAGCCAACTTATGCACAGCAAGCTCCCACAAAGACAATGTGATAATCATATAGAATCATAGAATATCTGCAGCACAGAAGGAGACCATTCAACCCGCTATGTTCATGCTGACTCTCCGCAAGAGCACTCAGCTAGTCCCACTCCCCCACCCTTCCCCCGTAGCCCTGCAAACACTTTCTGTTCCGGTGCTTCTCTAGTTCCATTTTGAAAGCCATGATTGAATCTGCTGCCACCACGTTGTTCCAGCAGTGCATTCCAGATCCTAACCACTGGCTGAAAGTTTTTCTTCATGTCGCCATTTGGTTCCTTTGCTCTTCACCTTATATCAGTGTCCTCTGATTCTCAACCCTCTGCCAATGGGAACAGTTCTCTCTCTCTCTACTCTGTCCAGACCCCTCCTGATTTTGAACACCTCGATCAAATCTCCTCTCAACCTTCTCTTCACAAAGGAGAATGACCCCAGTTTCTCCAAACTATCCACATAACTGGTTCCAGGGATGAGGGACTTCATTCTCAAATTTTTGCTGCACCCTGGCTAAAGCCGTCACATCCTTCCTAAAGTGCGGTGCCCAGAACGGGGCACAATATTTAGGTTGAGGCTGAACCAGTGTTTTAGAAAGGTTCACCTTTTGTACTCTAAGCCTCTATTTATAAAACCAGAATCCTGTATGCCTTACTAACCACTTTCTCAACCTGCCCTACCACCTTCAACAATTTTTGCACACACACACCCCAGTCTCTCTGCTTCTGCACCCACTTTAGACTTGTACCCTTTAGTTTATATTGCCTCTCCTTGTTCTTCTACTAAAATATATCACTTCACACTTCTCTGCGTTAAATTTTATCCACCACATGTCCACCCATTAAAGACTGGCTGTAAAGGTCTGCAAAGGAAACCCAACCGAAACCGGAAGTGTGACCCAAACCCGATGTGTGTTGTCGGGGTCGGGTCGAGTAGCAGGCCTGCACATCAGTACATGGGTAAAGGCCTGCTACCCGACGGGACCCGACGACATGTCAGGTTCGGGATCGGATCGGGTCGGGTTGCACTTCCAGGTCCGATATTCAGTCTCGGTCGGGTTTCCTTGGCAGACCTTTACAGCCTGTCTATGTCCTCTTGATGTTTATCAATATCCTCTTCATAGTTCACAATATTCCAAGTTTTGTTGCATCTGCAAATTTTGATCTTTTACCCTGTACGTACAAGTCTAGGTCATTCATACATATCAAGAAAATCAGTGGTCCTAATCCCAGCCCCTGGGGTCCCCCACTATATGCCTTCCTCCACTCTGAAAAACAATTGTTCACTCTCTGTTTCCTGTCACTCAGCCAACTTCATCTCCATGCTGCCTCTGTCCCCTGTTATTCCATGGGCTTCAACTTTGCTGACAAGTCTGTTATGTGGCACTTTATCAAATACTTTTTGAAGTCAACCTCCTCTGTTACCTCATCAAAAAATTCAATCAAGCTAGTTAAACACCATTTGCCTTTAACAAATCCATGCTGGCTTTCCTTAATCCACATTTGTCCAAATTATTGTGAATTTTGTCCTAGATTATCGTTTCTAAAAACTTTCCCACCATCAAGGTTAAACTGACTGGCCTCTAGTTGCTGGGTTTATCCTTCCACCCTCTTTTGAGAAAGGGTATAACATTTGTAAATCTCTAGTCTTCTGGCACCACACTTGTTTCTAAGGAAGATTATGGCCAGTGCCTCCACAATTTTCACCTGTACTTCCCTCAGTATCCTCAGATGCATCCTAAGTGGTCGTGGTGACTTATCAACTTTAAGTACAGGCCAGCTTTTCTAATACCTCCTCTTTATTAATTTTTAGCCAATCCAGTGTCTCAACTGCCTCCTCTTTGACTATGTCTTGGCAGCACCTTCTTTCTGGGTAAGACAGATGGAAAGTACTCATTTAGTACCTTAGCCCATGTCTTCTGCCTCCATGCGTAAATCCCCTTTTTTGTCCCTATTGACCCCACCCTTTCTCCTACTACCTTTTTTAAAATTTATATGCCTATAGAAATATTTTGGATTCCCTTTTATGCTAGCTGCCAGTCTCTTCTCGTACTCTCTCTTTGCCTTTCCTATTTCCTTTTTTCATTTCCCCTCTGAACATTCTATCTTCAGCCTGGTTCTGATTTCTATTATCAATCTGACATCTGGCATATGCACCCTTTTTCTGCTTCATCTTACTCTCTATCTCTTTCCTAATTCAAGAAACTCTGGCTTTGCTTGCCCTATCATTCTGCCTTGTGGGAATGTACCTTAACTGTACCCGAAACCATCGCCTCTGTAAAGGCAACCCATTGTTCCTTACAGTTTTGCCTGCCAACTGTTAATTCCAATTTATCTGGGCCAGACCATTCTCGCCCCATTGAAATTGGCCTTCCCCAATTAATGATTTGTACTCTGGATTGTTCCTTGTCCTTTTCCATAGCCAAGCTAAAACTTATGATACTATTGATCACTGTCCCCTAACATATTCCACTACTGACACTGAATCCACTTGACCCACCTCATTCCCCAGAACCAGATCCAGCAATGCCTGCTTCCTTGTTGGGCTGGAATCATGCTCTTGGACACACTTCAAAAACACAGTACCCAGTCCTGTCCTTTTTTGAGCCAGGTCTCCATTATTGCCATAACATCATATTCACACATGGTTATCTTCACCTGCAGCTGACCAGTCTTATTTACCACACACTATACATTCACATACATGCACTGTAAACCTAATTTAGACCTTATTGCATTCCGTCTTACTCTGACTCCACCTAATGGCGTAATATTTCTTACTCTAGTGCTGTCTGTCTCTCCTAATCCTTTTGTGCATCTTGTTTCTCCTTCCTAATGCTATATCTTGGTGCCCATTTCCCACCAAGTTAGTTTAAACCCTCCCCAATAGCACTAGCAAATCGCCATGCAAGGATATTAGTTCCAGCTCTGTTCAGGTACAACTCGTCAGTCCTGTCACAGGTCCCATCACCCCCTGAACTGGTCCCAATTTCCCAGGAATCTAAAGCCCTCCCCTTCTGCACCATCCTTCCAGCCATCCATTCATCTGCTCTATCCTCCTATTTCTATACTCACTAGCGCATGGCACTGGGAGTAATCTAGAGATTACTAACTTTTGAGGTCCTCCTTGCTAGTCTCCTTCCTAGCTCCCTAAAGTTTGCCTGTGGAACCTCATCCCTCTTTCTACCTATGGACCACGACCTCTGGCTGATCACCCTCCCCCCTCTGCAGCCATTCCTAGCACTAGGAAGGCAGCACACCATCATGGATTCACATCTGTGGCCACAGAAAAGTCTGTCTGTTCACCTAATCATAGAATCACTGTTGCTTTTCCAATCTTTTTCCTGACCCCATGGTGCCATGGCTGCACTCCTCAGATGAACCATCATTCTCACTAGTAAATACCAGTTGGAGAGAAAGATGCACTCGGGGAACTGCTGCACTATCTGCCTGGACCTCCTTGACAGCCTGGCAATCACCCATTCCTTCTCTGCCTGCAGACCATTAAGCTGCAGGGTGGCCACATCCAAAAATGTGCTATCCACGTAGCTCTCAGCCTCATGGATGCACTGCAGCGATGCCAGTTGCTGTTTAAGCTCCGAAATGCAGAGCTCCAGCTGAACACCTGCTGCACACGTTGTCCAGGACATGAGAAGCATCCTGGAGTTTCCACATGGGACAGGATGTGCACTTCACAGAACAGAGATACCATGCCCTGCCATGCCACTATTTATTAGACGAAGTAAATGCAACAAATACTTGCATATAAAAACAACTCACCAGCTACTCACCAACCAGCACCTTCTCTTGTGCTGGCATCATCTTTAGTTCTTTTTTTAACTTCACTCCTTGTGCTCATGCTCAGTCCGCTCTGCTGCTCCACCCTTGATCTTCAGGTACATGCTCCTTACTGCCAGGCTCTCGGTACAATGAATCACCTATCTGCTATCCTGTGTCGTTATTCCTTGATGCTTTGTTTTTGTTGATTGGTTCTTGCAGTGCTCTCTCTTCCTGCCACTCCTTTTATCTCCACTGTGCTGTCAGATCTCCTGCTGTTCTCTAATATCTCTAATATTGAGATAATCTGCTTTACTGATGTTGGTTGCAGGATAAATATTAGCCAGGACACCGGGGAGAACTCCCCTTCTCCTCTTCAAAATAGTGCCACGAGGCCTTTTAAATCCAATTGAGGCAGACGGGGCCTCAGTTTAACATCTTATCCAAAAGACAGCACATCCAAACAGTACAGCACACCCTGGGCCTTGCATTGGGGATACCATGCTGTATTTTTGTAATCAAGTCTGTGGTGTGGGCCTTGAATCCACAACCACTTGGCTGAAGTGGCAAAACTGCTATGAACTGAGCCACAGCTGACACCCAATTATGATGACATTCAGTTGACTGTGCAATGCTATGGTTGAATCCCACCTTGAGCACTGAGTCCACTTCTGGTTAAATCATACCTTGAGTATTGGGTCCAGATCTGATTACTGAGACACAAGGGAGGTCATGCAGATAAGGGCTGTGCATTCTGCAGAAAGACTGGGGGCTTTTCACCATCTAAGTGGTGATCTTAGAGAAGTTCATAAGGTAGTTAATAATATGCAAAAAGTATGTATAGGTATTCATGTTGAAATGAAATTGTGAGAGTTCGACAAGGGGACAAAAGGTTCAAACCAGCCAATGGCAAATTTAAGAATGATCAAAACACGGAATGGATCTCCCGATAGAGTAGTAGAGGTACCACACTTGTTAAACAATTGGATGCTATAATGGCTTTTATAGTAAATGTTGCAATTTGGTTTTTGAAATGCTCAGTACTCCACAAGTTACCTCACTGATGCTAGATCAGATTGGACATGCTCCTACCTTCCTAATTGGTCAACAGAATTGCAGTTGACCTCAGTGCATCTTGGTTAGATAAAGAGATGGGGGAAGTTAGCCCAAGTCCTGCTCCTGAACATTATCTATGGCCCGGACAGGAGTTGTGTAACTTGCGCCCCCCCCACCCCCACCCCCGCCCCCCACCAAACACTCCTTAGAACAAAATTCCACAGATGTTGCCAGACTTGATGAGAATTTCCAGTGTTTCTTGTTTTTATTCCATATGACCAACACTGATTCAGCTAACTGGTCTTGATGATTTCAGCTCAGATTTGGACGTGGGTGGACATTGGTTGGTGAGGGTAGGGTCAGGAGTAGCTGGATAGCCTGCTAACACTCATCAATGTGAGGCTGTTAGATGCTTTGATTGTTATACAGTGTCAACTCATGCTTGCAGACCCATATCCGAGCAGTTGTAAATGCCTTTTGAGAGAGGAGAAAATTGTCAACAGAAAAAAAACAATAATTCTCAGACCTGGATTTGGGTTCAGTGTGAACTGATGTCCCGCCAAATATATAATCTCTGCTGGATTTTGAAGGGCCAATAGGAAATAAGTTTGGAACCTTGGGACCCCAAGTCCTAGTGGAGTGGAGGCCCATCTAACACATTTGCCCACAATTTGGCTCTCACTGCCATCTCACTGTGGAAATTGCAATAGAAATGTCACATTCTGTACAGTGTGAATTTATTATCCTGACTCCGGGATACAGGCATATTGTTGGGGCAGAACGGAAGATATTTTACTCTGCATCTGATTTAAGGCTAAGGTGGCTGACTCTGACATGACCTCTCAACTCCGACTGTCCAGTCAAACAGGCCTGTTTCCCATCTCCAATATTTTTATATCTAATAAATGAATGTTTTCAAAGAAAATGAAAAAACACACACATTTTGAGATGCTCCTATGATTTTCCTCCCAGGTTTTTGCATGAAGCAGTGTCCAAAAGGTTAATCTTGAACTCCTGGAGATTCCAGGACAGTCCTAGAGTGTTGGCCACCCTACCCAGAAGTGCTAGAAGTCACAGTACATTTCCTTTCCTATCTCTCGGACCTCTTGGTTTTGATTTATGTAAAATCTTTCAAAGATTTTAATTGAGAAAACCTGGAATAAATTTCCTGGTTGGGGAGAGGGGCAAAAAGGCCGTGCTTTATATGGAAGAGAAAATATGGCTGTGCTTGGTGTGCGAACCTGGATGCTTGGGCTAATGCAGTGAAACGTGCACATGGATGGGTTGTTTGCATTTTAATAAGGATCAATTTTCTTTTCCAGGTGTTTCTCCCGATCTGATCACCTCGCTCTTCACATGAAGAGACATGTTTGAGAAGACACCCAATCCACACAACACCATGGCATGACTGTTAGCGGGGGAAGGACCTGTTTCTAAAGAGCACAGACATGTGGTCGACTTGTTGCCATGTTGCAGTGAGCATGTGTGCATACACATTTGCGCGCGCACACTATCTATAGATGTATACACACACACACTCTCTATCTCTTGGTCATGCCTTACCCAGTCTATCGGTCAGTTAGACACTGCCAAACGATTGCTGATTTAAATCGCATTTGGATTTCTGTTGCCATGGAAACCAAAGGGGATTACAAACTTGAGACCACCTTCCAAGCCTTCATAGTGAGAACAGTTGCTCCACTTGTAAATCAATTGGCCTTCCAGTCTTGGACTCCAGCTCCTACCCGGAATAATCTCCATATTGTCAGTGTTCCGCTCCTGAAACTAACAGGTAAGCGGCAGGTGCTCGGGAAGGACAGGTTAAGACAAGCCTGCAAGGAGACGTAAATGGTGGTCGGAACTCAGCGCTGCATTTCTGTAATGTGCGACCAGCATATCGACAGGTACACCCATTGCCAGCCTGTTGTGGGCCTTTTCAGCTCCTGTAGCCCTGTGACCTTTTTTTAAATGGAGCAGAACTGTGCAGAATCAACACCCGCTTCTCTTTTGAAGAGGACACCTGAAATGGCAACGTTTGAACGACGCAAGCCAATGGTTGATGATGGGCTTTTCACCTGTGCATCCAGTGCTCCTCCAGGCGTGCTACTAGGATCGGTCACCGCCGGTACCTTTTTTGCGCCAGCCAAGTGCAAGTGCAACAAGGCTTGTGGGAGTTGGCTGCACCCCTCAAAACTGCTCCTCCCAATCGTTTCTCTGCTGAACTGAACTGGACTGGAATAGATGTGAATTGACTGGTTTATAAGAGGCTCGCTTGGACACTGTCTATGCAGGCTGACTGAGCAGACTGTGGTGGGGAGGGGGGTGGGGCGGGAATTTATTTTGCTGAAAAGGCTCATGGAAGCTTTCCACCTCCATATCAGCTTGACGCTAACCATTCTATTTGTAAATGGCGATTTCTAATTGACCTTCCTTGTGGATTAGGGGCCTATTGTAATGGTAACTAGGTGAATTTGGTTTAAAGTTGGTGAAATCACACTCCTCCCATTCGGTTGTTGTGCGTTCTTCCCATTGTAAGCTACCATACGAACCTGAGCTCTCAACTAATGCACAGGTAAATACAGGCGAGTCACTTTTTCAGGCTTTTTTTTCTCTTGCTCTGGAGGAAGCATCTCCACCGGATTGATTTCCTGGGCAATGCCGAGGAGAGTCCGTCCATGCCACCCTCCAGCTGACTGCCTTGTCTGCTCTCAGTGCACAGTTCGAGGCCCAACGAGACAAACCAAAGATTGGGGCAGACATCTGATGATAAAAAGCACCACTAACACACTCTCTCTCTCTCTTTAAATTTATTATTTATTTCATCGAGTATTTTCATGGTGACGCAGCTCAGTTTAACTACGTCACTCACCTCTGAAAGTCGGGAAATGTTGTTTGGTTCTAGATTCAGAGAATTGGAGGAACATGCGGTCTGATGTGTAGCCACCTGCAGATATCTGCTGCTCCCGACTGTACAAGAGTGGAAGGGAACACAGTGACTTTCAGCTTACCAGTCTGTTTTGATCCTGACCAAAGTCTTTCACAATTTGACCCAGCCTTGGCCTTGGCATTGGCCATGCAAATATCCAACTTGCCCATCTCTATGCAACGCCTTGTAATGGGTTAGCCCAAATGGGATTGGCATTGAAGGTACACTGTGTTCTGGTCACATTACGTTACACATGGGGAGGTGGCTTACAGAAGGATTCCCAGTAATTTGTGTATCTGATGAGGGTTAAACCTGCCAGTGAGTAGGGCCATGGCTAATGTGTGCAGATATGGGCATATAGTCAACTGGGCAGCTTCATGTTTGAGTTGGCCTATCATTGCAGCGTAGCTGTCACAGTCCCTTCTCGAGTGAACCAGTTGGCCATGTACTTCAGAGAGAGGGAGAGCTGTATGGGAGTGCAGTGGTGGGTGACGAATATATTGCGACTTGCACCCTTCCTTCCAATAAATTGATGGACAGCATTGACCAGACCTGTGTGGTAGACCTGGACTAATCTGCAAGGAGGGCGCTTGGAGCCTTTAAAGCAAAAGGAAGAGGGGGGTGGGGTGGGGGGAAGGGTGAGGTGGTGGGGTTGGGTGGGATGGGTGCAGTTGAATGAGGAAAAGAATGTGTCAAAAAGAGTACGATTTAACAAGTAACACTTATTTTACACGATACAACTGAAATGGTCTTGTATCTCCGAGTCATGCAAGTTTTTAAAAGTAAACCCAGTTGCATCAGTAGCTGTCCGTAGCCACCAGGCTGCCAACCATAGGGTATCTCATTGGCATTGACCGGTTTACTTTATTGCCCCAAAACACATTGCTGCTGACTTCTGATATCGGCGGCACAGGGCGCGGTTACTGGCGGTTTACTGTGACTTTGAAGGAAGAATCCATACAACCCAACACTGTACACTTGCCTAGTGTAACCGATGAGCGTATGAACAGGCCCTGACTCACTGAGAATTGTGCCTTATGTAGATGCTTGCCCATGCCTTGATCATCCTGGCCGCTGCCCCTCATCCTTGGCAGCATCGACCTACACGGCACCATGTTTGTTTCCCCATCCAAGTCCTCTGAAGCACTCGACCATTCTCAGCCTGGCCAATCAGTTTGGAAGTACGGTGACTGTCAAACAGTTGAGAACACATCTCGTTCAATCCTCATCTGGTTTACCATTACTAATCCTCTCCAGCTTAGTCCATTCTCAGTGACTATTTGTGTTGAAGACGGGTGGGGAGGGGAAGGGGAAATCTTTTGGTGCGAACTACATGAAAAAAAAATGTGCTGGCAAATTTTTTTAATTTACACGTTGCTAGCCCAGTGGTGATTTGCAACTAGCTGAATAAACCCGTACAGGCTAGTTTTTTTTTTAATATATATATATATATATATATATATATTGTTTTGAAAGTATCACTTTGTTTCAGATGAACAATGGTTAGAACTGTTTCACTGACATTTTCAGTGGCTTGAGAATCGGAACTCCAATGTTTATTATGTTGTATAGATTGAATATTTATTGTGTTTTCTTTTTTTTTTCTCCCTCTCTTTCTCTCACATTATCTCTTTGTCCTGCTGTGTGTGTTCTTTCCCTGCTATGTTCTACCAAACATTAACATATTGCCCTAGATACAGCTGGGATTAAAAAAGATGTCCTTAACATGTCCTTATAGGACCTACTGAAAGGTTTAGTGTTGGAGATGATTTTCAGACACTGCTAGTTTGGAAAGGGTTGAATTGGTCTGTCAGTTCCACATCCTCTCATGTCGTTGCCCTGCTCCTCCCTCCTGCAGCTGTCTAATCATTCATGAACTGTGTGTCTTTATTTTTTTGGATGTTATATCTAGGACATGCTTGAACTGGCTGATCAATGCACTTGACTCCGAGTATGTCCTCCTAGATAGCTTTGGAAACTAAATCCATCTAAGCGTTTGATTGGATAACGCATATCAAGTAGTCAGACAACTGGAGCCAAAGTCTATTCTGACTATAAAATGCCCAATCAGGTAGTTAGATTTTGGTTTCCCATACCAACCAGTTAACCACTAGTACACTGTAATTGGCATATTTCCTCTTCTGTGCATTACTCGTCAATTATATTGGCATGAATTCAGACATTATTATTCTTCCAAGTCTGTGCACCAAGACTGCCAATAGCCAGTGCCAACAAAATGACAGCACAAACCTGGTGAACAGGGCACTGCCATTGAGAGATGCAACCCTGCAATTTCCGAACATGTATACCAAGGTGCATCCAGAGAATCGGCCACCCAAAACTAGCGTTGTAAATTTTACAGCAAATGTTTTTTTTGGAGTGGGGCTGAGAAGGGAGAATGATAATCGGAGCAACGATATATATTTGTGATTTATTGGCTTTGCTGCTTGGGGGAAAGAAATGCTTTTGTCTTGGAAATGCTAATTGTGCCAGAATGTCCTCTACCTGTTATCATGGCTGAGGGCTGGGCTATTCACTGCCAATATCCCGTTAACAGAAAAGTACCAATGGCATTTCTCCCTCCTGCCTCCATCAGTTCATGTTCCAGTCACCAGCAAAGTCTGCCAGCTCCACATCTCAGTATCCAGTCTTGTCATGGCCACTCCTTTATTAATAATCTTGCATTGAGCCCAGTGTGAATCTGCGAGGTGTGGGGAGGCAAGAGTTTAGCCTATCACAGTGTCATGAATATAATCCTGTAAAACGCTATTTCCTCCCCGCTCCCCTCAAAAAAACGCACAAATCACATTCACAAGACTTGTTTGTAAAAACTTGCCAAGCTCCTCACAGACACTTGGATTGGTCTCTGTCCCTCTGCAGTTGTTAGGTTCTCCCACACAATTCATGGTAGCCTATGTACTAGGAGGGGCTGGGAAGCTTTCAAGGTGTAGTAGGGCTTGCACTGTTGAGAGGCATAAATCCCATTTGTTCTGCCCAGGTCTGCCATGGCTCCTGCTCGACAGTTTGACCATTATGACTCATTGCACCTCCAGGTCAGCGATCTCCGGCCTATATTGGTTCACATCCCTCTCAGCCAGAAAGATGCTGCTATCGGCACTTATGCCTTCCTGACCTATAATAGGTGCACAGCCTAATATTAAAGTAAATCGATCCCAAGGCAATAGTGGCAGTGTTTAGCTCATGACTTTGTAAGTGATCCACCACACAGTCTAAAGGAATGGATTTAGACTTGACTGCCCCTAGGTTAGGGCTCTGCTGGAGTGCTGACTTGGGTTGTGTGAGACAGAGCCCACACAATCCATTTAGTTGGTGTGGGGGGGGTCACCTTTAACTGGGGAGTTTTTAAGAGCATGTGTATCCACTTGGTGACTGGCTTCCATTAGAAATAAAAGGCAGAACTAGTCTTCCAGAATGTTTGAACCTCCAACAAGCCGTGTCACCGTACATGACGATGCATGATTGCCAAATCTGGTTCTGCATATTCCTGGAGGTATCATCACGTGACTTTCTGCCTCCAACTGCCCTGCTTTCCTGCTCCTACCACGCCCATCCTCATGGTGCACGGCCTGCCCACACCAATCAGAAAGTGAGCAAACTTTCTTACCTGTTTGGAGACTCCAGGGCAATCCTGGAGGCTTGGCAGTCATAACCCTTGTCCCATCCCCACATGGCGAGGCTCCTGTTTCAGTCACGGGGAAGCTCTATTCCTGCCCCATGTTGGAGAGAGAGTTGTGTGGTGGGGGTTCGGGGGTGTGGTGCAGAAAGCCGACAAGCCGCCTCGTTTTTCCCAGGGAGCAGTGGTACAGTCTCCCAGTCGTGCTCCGAACAATGGTGGGAGAAGACAGGGTACATGGCATTTGGAGAAACCATTGCACTAAAAACTGGGGTAAGGGCGTGAACTTTTACAAATGTAATAATCGCAATTTGCAAGCTTGTTAATTGAGAGCAATTATTATATTCATGTAGAAACACCAGTTTCTCTTTGCTCCAAGTTTCTTGACTTCAGACTATAACAACAAGCCCAGTAACCATGGAGACCCTCTTGGAACTTTCACAGGCATAAGTCCAGGTAACAGCCTATCTCCAGCATACAGAGATGCAAATCTTCAAGGCCAACATACTGCGACTAACCTGATTCGTGGCATCACATTACCACCAAAGGGATCAAATATAACCATGCCTTTCTGCTGTTTAATTGTGGGTTTTTATTGGTGTGGGGTAGGGGGTCAGTTCTATACAGGGTACATACTCCACTCTGACCCACCCCTCTCTGTTTTCTGCTTCTCTGTCATGTTGCTTTATTTGAATCATTTATTTTTATTTTCATGTGTGTGTGTGTGTGTTGGGGGGAGAGGGGCATTAGTTTGGAGATCTGATCACCTGACCTGTGATTTGGCGGAATTGCTTTACAATTGAGTGTCTATAAGTGTCAAAGTGTGTACGTCAGCTTTTTTTCCTCCTGGATTGCTCGCAGCAGTGTCCGGGTGATTAATCTTTAAATCCCGGAGACTCCCGGAGAATCCTGGAGTGTTGGCCATTCTGAGTATTTAGTGATGACCTTATTGTGGTGGAGGTTACTGGAGGTGCGGAGCATCTAGTGTGCCTGCCTCCTTGTGTTCCATGGTAACCTTCCTCTATTGTAACAGGTTCCCTCCCCCACATGTAGCAATTGAAATAATTTACTCTTTATTTTTGGAGGGAACGGGGATAATTTAAAAAAAAATTCATGTCCGGATGTCTTCGATATAACTGCAGGCTATCATCTGAGCTGCTGGTTCTGACTGGGTGAGCAATGCTGATTAGCCCTGCAAAGCCTGCTGCCCTTGTATCCTGAATTTTAGCTTGGAAAGGCCCTGTGAAATTTCTGCCCTCTTCGAGTGCCAACACAATTATTGGTGACAGTCAGTCACACCCGTTTCCCCACCCCTTCCGCGCCTCCCCCCCCCCCCCCCCGATCGAGTTTTTATTTTTTTCCTCCCCACCCCTGTATTCTATTCTGTTTGAACTCCCACAAGTTCAATTGTCGAGCCCTGGGCCTCAAAAAGAGTTGGGTATGGAAAACTGGCCCATTTGCGGGACATTTTAATAAGGCAAGATGATTTGCATAGTGTTTTAAGGGGAGGTAGCAATATTGGGAATCCATGTCCAGATTAGTTGAAGCCTACTCGGCCCAAGTGCAAATGATTAGATATTGAATGAGGAAGATGCCATTTCTCAGGCCTTCTCAGAGTTCCACACGCCTGCCCCTGAAAATTTTGGGTTTTGTTTGTTTCTTTTTTCTTTCTCTTCCTTTTCCTTTTTTTCTTTTCTTTTCTGTTCTGTTTGTCAGTTTTACTGTACAAAGAGTCTTAAGAAAAAACATTCTTTGTATTATATGATGGTAGTACGTTAATGTTACAAAATTATTAACAGAAGAAAAATTTATTTTTGTTACTGGTCTGTTTCCTAATTCTTTTTTAAATTGGTATTGTAAGATATCTATGCAAAATTTGTTATGTGGAGCATTTTTATTTAAGAATGTAATATGTGTAGAATACAGTAGAATATGCTCGGCCTGGGATATATGGCTTGTGTTTTTTATTTTGATGTGCAATTTATGAACACGTAATTAAAAAAAAAAAAATGCTAACAATGCTGCAGCCTCTCCTGAAGAAATGTCTGCCAATTCTTCCCCTTTAACTCTTGGTGTGAGCAGTCTTGAGGTCTGGATATTATGGTGAGGTAACTCAAACAAAAAATGTAGAACAAGCCAACCATAGGGACAGGAGGAGGCCATTCAGCCCATGGAGCCTGTTCCGCCATTCAATTAGATCATGGCTGATCTGTATCTTAACTTCATTTACCCGCCTTGGTTCCCTATCCCTTAATACCCTTATCTACCTTAAATCTATTAATCTCAGTTTTGAAACTTTCCATTGACTCCCAAGTTGCAACTGCTTTTTGAGGGAGAGTGTTCCAGATTTTCACCCCCCCTTTGTGTGAAGAAGTGCTTCCTGACATCACTCCTGAAGGGCCTAGCTCTAATTTTAAGGATGTGATGTTGAACCGGTACCAGATGTTGGTTAGGCCCACATTTGGAGTATTGGTGTGTGGTTATGGGCTCTCCATTATTAGAAGGATATTAAGAGCCATGAAAAGGGTACGTGAAATACAGAAAGCACCTTTCATGACCTGAGGACATCACAAAATGTTTTGCAGCCAATGAAGTCCTTAAGAAGTGGAGTCACTGCTGTAACGTAAGGAAACACTGCAGCCTTCCAGAATCTTCCAGAAACAGCAAAATGAGAATGCCCAGCTAATTTTTTTTTTGAGGGATAAATATTACCCAGGACACCATGGAAACTCCCTGCTCTTCAATATAACCTGTGGTCTTTCACATCCACCTGAGAAGGCAGCCATCTTGGTTTGACATTTCATCCAAAAGACGGCACATCTGACCGTGCAGCAGCTCTCCCAGGTTTGGTTCCTCTGCTGTCCACAGCTAACTGACATTGGCTGAAGGGGGCTCCAATTGGCCTCATTAATTCTATCCTTTTAAACTTAGGGGTGGTGGGTTTGAGGGACATGGGGAAATCAGCAATGGTTCCTGCTCCAGATTGCTCCTGAGCCATCTCCGTGTGGCAGTGAGGGGAGGACAAGGATTTGATGTGTCTCTGATCACCTTCCCTATGACTGAATCCCTGCCAACACTCACTATATGGGTTCTCCCGTTGCTCACTGTGTAGGGAAGTGGCTGTGGAATCAAACCTCAGAGAGAGTCTGAGCCTTTAGAGGAATAATGTTATACTTTTAAATACCAGTCTGGGCAGTAAATGCCATCTACACTTCCTAGGCTGGGAGGGCTGGAGGGAAACCTGCTCCAATTGGCTAACACAGCTCCATAATTGCCCTGCGAGGAACTGTTTGTTCTCACCACGCTTGCCAAACGAAAGCTGAAATAGGATTCCACTTTCTATTGCTGAGTTCAGTCGCTGGTGGTCGAAGGGAGAGGTGAGAGTATGACTGCAGTTCAGCATTTTGCTTTGTTGCTGCTGAAGATTCATCCAACTAAATACCTAAATGTCACAAACACAACAGTGGGACAAAATGGACTTACTGCCAAGCATGAAGGATTGTCCTGAGCACTGCTGCAAGCAACTCGGGGGGGGGGGGGGGGGGAAATCTTTAAATGTTTTTGTTTATTAGTTAGGTAAGTAATGAAGATAGGGAAAGAAAGGCTGTTTGGACCGAATAAGGGTGTGGGGGTGGGGGGGGTTGGAGATGGAGTGTCATGTGGGGAAGTCTCCAGGATTAGATCCAACCAGAGCTGGCATGGCTATTCGTGCAGAAAGGTTCACACTGTGCACAAACCACTGCGCTCTCAGGAATCAGCAGTAGGTAGGAAGGAGAAGGGATTCTTTCAGCTAATTGCCAGGCTATACAATCTCTACAAAGTCAAACTGGTCCTCTGAAGTTTTGCTGCCAACAAGAAGGATGCTTCCACTATACCTAAAGGTTTGCAATGATCAGAAATGTATCTATGATATTTCACCTGTTAATACCCCTGCCAATGGAACTCACTGCGATAGTCTAGTGGTGCCTGAAACTCTAGCCCCTTTCACATATAACTCCAAATGCAAAGCTCGTGAGCTGCGCCAATGGTGGACAATATCACATTTGTTAAGTAATTGGATCTCTAATTCTTCATATAATCTCATGGCCCCCAGCAAGAAATAAGTAAACAGTGTGAAGAGTAAGAGACAAGAGGAATAAACACAGTGAGGGGTGGGGGATAGATGGTTAAAAAGACTGGGGGAAAAAGGCGACAGAGGGGTAAATGTACAGAAGGAGCAAAGAAGAGTAAACTGAAGGATGGGGGATAGAGGGGGAAACACTGAAGAATGGGGGGTAGAGAACTTAAGTTTGGCCCTATCATTCTTTGCTGCTCATTTTTACTCTGTGGCATCTTGTCCTGCAAGGGCTTAATGTCAATGGTTGTGTTGTGCTCTGTGTGTTGTGCTCTGTGTGATGTGCCTGCCATAGCTGGACGTATGTGGAGGCAGCCAGCATTGACCAGTGTTTGAGGGTGAGGTGAAGTATCTTGATGTTAAGCATAAGTCCAGTGTGTCAGGGTTTGCTGATGTGCAAGTGATGGGATGGTGGTGGTGCCTTGAGTAGCATGAGTGGTTGGTGGTGTGAAGACGCAGTCACTTAGCTTGACCACCTGCATCAGGTCATTAAACCTCTTGTGGCACTGCTGCCAGCCCTTCAGGGCTGGACTCTGGGAATTGACCTCCCTGGTTACCTGCTTCCATTCCCTTCGGAGGGCAGTTGTTGAGGGTCTCCTTGGTCTCTCATGGAAATATGGCCTCGCTCGTCCTGTCCGCCTCCATGACAAGGGCCTTCAATGCTGCATCTGTGAACTGTGGAGCCCTCCCTCTGTCCTGGTGTTCCATCTCCCATGGTTGCAGTTTTTTTTTTTAATTCTTTGCTGGGATGTGGTCATCACTGGCAAGGTCAGCATTTGTTGCCATCCCTTGTTGTCTTTGAACTGAGTGGCTTGCTCAGCCATTTCAGAGGTCAGTTAAGAGTTAACCACATTGCTGTGGGTCTGGAGTCAAATGTAAGCCAGACCAGGTAAGGACGGCAGATTTCCTTCCCTAAAGGACATCAGTAAACCTGATGAGTTTTTATGTCAATCGATGTTAGTTTCATGGCACCATTACTGAGACTAGCTTTCAATTCCAGATTTTTCATTCATTAACTGAATTTGAATTCTACCAGCTGCCATGGTGGGATTTGAACCCATGTCCCAAGGGCATTAGCCTGGGCTGCTGGATTACTAGTCCAGTGACATGACCACTATGCTACTATCTTCCCTTGCATCTGTGCTATTCAACAGCAGCCTCCTGTGATTCAGTGCTGCTTCCCTTTAAGAGGGACAGACTGCCTTTAAGAGCTGGAGGCTAGCTCGCCTCGCACACTATTATGCCCCCAGTTGTACGTGCAGCCAGCCGGTGGGGCGGGTTGCACTGGGCTGCATGCTGAAAGCATTCTAATGAGGAGGCAGCATGTAGTTTGCGTGTTGCCGACCTCGTTGGGAACCAACGTGGGCAGGTCACGAGTCGCGACCGCCCTGCCCAATACCATGTGCAGACCAGTGTTTAGCTTGTTGACTTTATCTGATATTTCTGCTAATTTCCTTATATCCATTTAAACAGCTAAGTACCACATCCTGCAACTGATCTTCTTGTGTTACCCTTCCTAACATGTTATTTACTGCTTTCTGCAAGAGAGTGCTCCCAGATATCTAAGCAGGCATGCTTGAGATGTGTAAGAGACAACAATTTAATTGGAGATTCCAAATGGCATTTTAGACTGTTAAGACACACCTCGAATACTTTATAGACAGTGTCTAGACTGAGAGATTCAATTACCATTTTATCTTGCAGCAAATGGCATGTACTTGAGAGTAATATCTAATCGGTTTTATTGAAAAATGCCACTGTTTGTTACCAGTCTTGGAAGATATGGACTGGAGTGCAGCAGAGGGGAAAATGAGTCTACAACTTCTGACCTGTAGAATTTATACTTTGCACCATGTCCTCATGACTATGGTAACTACAGAAGAATACAACATTAACAGGAGGGCACAGCGCACAACTTTGCAAATGTCTCTTGAAGGCAGACTCATGCTGAGTTACAGCTCAGTGCAGGAAAGGTGTTCCGTGATTCTTCACCCTACTGTGATCCTTCTTCATGCTTGAGCTGAAGCGGTGGGGTGTGGGAAGGACATAGGTGGCATCACAGCTGGGCCTGTCTTTACCTGCTGACCAGAAACAGCAGCTGTTTCCTCCATGTTGAGCTGGCTCAGTTGGTAGTACTCTTGTCTCGGAGTCAGAAGGTTGTGGGTTTAAGTCCCACTCAGGGACTCATCACAAAATGCAAAGCTTGACGCTGCAGCGCAGTATTGAGGGAGAGCTGTGCTGTTGGAGGTGCCGTCTTTTGGATGAGACGTTAAACCAAGGCCCTGTCTGCCCTCTCAGGTGGATATGAAAGATTCTATTTTGATGAAGAGTTATCCCTGGTGACCTGGGTCAATATTTATCCCTCAATCAACATAGCTAAAGTAGATAATTTGGTCATTATAACATTGCTGTTTGTGGGAGCTTGCAGTGTGCAAATTGGCTGCTGCATTTTCTACATTACAACAGTGACAGAATTTCACTGGCTGTAAAGTGCTTCAGGGAATCCTGTTGTCATGAAAGGTGCTACACAAATGCAAGTCTTTCTTTCTTTATAACCCAAGCACCAGTAGGAAAGAAAACTTGCACTTGCTAGGACTGATACAGAGAAACTATTTCCTCTGGTGAGGCAGTCCAGGACAAGGGGACATAACCTTCAAATTTGAGCTAGGCCATTCAGAAGTGAAATCAGGAAGCACTTCTTCACACAAAGGGCAATGGAGAACTGGAACTCTCTCCCCAAAAGGCAGTAGTTGATGGGTCAATTGAAATTTTCAGGATTATGATCAATAGATTTTTGTTAAGTAAGGGTACGAAGTATTAGAGTGAAAGTGGGTGGATGGAGTTAAGATACAAATCAGCCATGACCCAATTGAAAAGCAGAACAGCCACAAGGGGCTGTCTCCTGTTCCTATATCCTTATTTATATCATATCTCTAGGATGCTTTAAAGCATTTCATGTCCAATTCATTAATCTTAATGCGTAGTCACTATTGTGTAGGTAAATGCAGCAGCCTTTTTTTGCAAGGGCCCACAAATTGAGACCAATAGCGGTTAATCCACTTTTGGCTGCATTGATTGAGGGACGAATTTGGGACAGGACACAGGGAGAACTCCCTGCTCTTTTCTGAACAAGTAGTGTTTCAGTTTGACATCTTATCCAAAAGACGGCACCTCCGACAGCGCAGCATTCCCTCAGTACGGCACTGCGAGTATCAGCTTCGATTATGTATTCAAGTTCTCGTGTGGGGCTCAAACACACCAGACAATAGAATAGCTGCACTCCTCCTGCCACCCTGACAAGGATTAGTGAAGTTGGCGCAGGTTGGGTACTGAATCTGGAACCTTCAGGTCTGTACAATTCAGTTGCACACTACTTTTCCAAATGTGGAATTGAAGCAAAAAAAAAATCGAAGGTAATTAAGGTCTGCTATAAGTTATAACTCCATTAAGGGACAGAATATTTCTATCCTAATATGCTTTATAGACGCTGTAAATCCTTTTGTGAAACCAAAAGCCTATTTGTAGCCTATTGGGTTATGAAATTATATACCAGCTTGAGTTCAAATAATGGCCACTTCCTGGAGTGTTAATGAGGTCCCTACAGATTTTGTTAATTGTTAAGCAAACCTTTCCCACTCTATAAATTTTTAATTGCTTTTACGAATGGTGTAATTTAGATTTTTTTAAAGGTGATTTTTGACTCCTACCCACTAATGAGACTCTGTTGGTCAAAGCTCGTTATAGAACAAAAGGCTTTGTACCAAATCTTCATTCCGTTTATGGCTTCCACACCATGTTAGACAGAGTGTATCCATCCCGAAAGAGTACTTATTTAAAGAGCTATTAGAATTTAAGCCAGGTTTTTTTCATATTGTAAAGGATTGGGATCTCTTCCTGCTCCCCCACTGCTCCCCCCCACCCCCGACCCACTTCCTCTTAGACTGGCATCCTGTCAAAAGCACTACAGGCAAATAAACAAGGAAATGGGGAATAAAGCTTCTTGTGAACCCTTTCAGTATCAGAACCATTACAAGAAGAATGGAAATAGAACCATAAAAATGTTATGGCACAGAAGGAGGCCATTCAGCCCATCGTGTCTGCGCCGGCTGAAAAATCTAGACGCCCAATCTAATCCCACCTTCCAGCAGCTAGTCTGTAGCCTTGCAGGTTACAGCACTTCAGGTGCATGTCCAGGTACATTTTAAATGAGTTGAGGGTTTCCACCTCCACCATTGATCCGGGCAGTGAATTCCAGACACCTACCACCCTCTGGGTGAAAAATGTTTTCCTCATGCCATCTCTAATCCTTCTACCAATCACCTTAACTCTGTGCTCCCTGGTTACTGACCTCTCAGCCAGGGGAAACAGGTCCTTCCTGTCTACCCTATCTAGGCCCCTCATAATAATAAGGAATAGCAAGGGAAAGAAGTCATGGGTGGGAATCCTCTATAGGCCCCCGAAGAGTTGCCTCACTGTAGGACAAAGTATAAATCGGGAAATAATGGAGGCATGTAAGACGGGTGCTACAATTATCATGGGTGATTTTAATCTGTATATTGACTGGACAAATCAGATTGGCAGAGGCAACACAGAAGACAGATTTGTAGAGTGCATCAGTGATTGTTACTTAGTGCAATACGTCACAGAACCTACCTGGGAACAGGCTATTTTAGTTCTAGTAATGTGTAATGAGGTAGGATTAATAAGAGATATCATAGTTAAGGATTCTCTAGGGGGTAGCGATCACAACATGGTAGAATTTCAAATTCAGTTTGAGGGCGAGCAAATTCAGTTTGAGGGCGAGCAACATGGATCTCAAACCAGTGTCCTCAACTTAAACAAGGGCAACTACAGAGGTATGAAGAAAGAGGTATAAAGAAAGCGGGCTGGGAAAATAGACTAAGGGGAAGATCAGTGGATGAGCAGTGGCAGACATTTAAGCAGATATTTCATAACACTCAGAAAAAATTTATCCCAGTCAAAAAGAAGGACTCGAGAAGGATGAACCACCCGTGGTTAACAAAGGCAGTCAAGGAGAGTATCCAATCAAAAACTAAGGCATACAAAGCAGCGAAAACTAGTGGTAGGCCAGAGGATTGGGAATTTTTTAGGAACCAGCAGTGGATGACTTAAAAAGCTTATTAGGGAGAAAATTGATTATGAAAGTAAATTGGCAAGAAACATAAAAACAAGCTGCAAGAGCTTCTCTGGGTATATAAAAAGAGAGTAGCTAAAGTGAGCATGGGACCCTTGGTGGATGCGACTGGAAGCAGGGAAATGGCAGATAATTTGAACCAATATTTTGCATCGGTCTTCACGGTGGAGGACACTAAACATCCCACAGATATCAAATAAGCAAGGAGCTAATGGGAGGAAAGATCTTGTTACAGTCTCTATCACGAGGGACAAAGTATTCTACAAACTAATGGGACTAAAGGCAGACAAGTCGCCAGGACCTGATGGCCTGCATCCAAGGGTTTCAAATGAAGTGGCTGCAGAGATAGTGGAGGCATTGGTCGAAATATTCCAGAATTCACTGGATTCTGGGAGGGCCACAGCGGTTTGGAAAACCACTAATGTAACGCCCCTGTTCAAGAAGGGAGGGAGACAAAAAGCAGGAAACTATAGGCCAGTCAGCCTAACATTGGTCGTTGGGAAAATGCTAATGTCCATTATTAAGGAAGAAATAACAGGACGTTAAGCTTTTCTAAACACAATCAAACAGAGTCAACATGATTTTGTGAAAGGGAAATCATGTTTGACAAATTTGCTAGAGTTCTTTGAGGATCTAACAAGCAGAGTTGATAAAGGGGAACTGGTAGATGTAGTGTATTTAGATTTCCAGAAGGCATTCGATAAGGTGCCACATAAAAGATTATTGCAAAAGATAGGAGCTCACGGTATTGGGGGTAATGTATTAGCATGGATTGAGGATTGGTTAACTCACAGAAGACAGAGTTGGGATTATTGGGTCTTTTTCAGGTTGGAAAGACATAATTAGTGGAGTGCCACAAGGATCAGTCCTAGGGCCTCAATTATTTCCTATCTATATTAATGTCTTCGAGGTGGGGCTGAGTGTAATATATCCAAATTTGCTAATGATACAAAAATAGGTGGGAGGACATGTTGTGATGAGGACATAAGGAATCTGCAAGGGGATATAGATAGGTTGAGTGAGTGGGGAAAAAACTTGGCAGATGGAATTTAATGTAGGAAAGTGTGAGGTCATGCACTTTGGTAGGAAGAATCATAAGACAGACTATTATTTAAATGGAGAGAAACTCCAAAAAAGTGCAGCACAGAGGGATCTGGGTGTTCTTGTGCATAAAACACAAAAGGTTAGCATCCAGCTGCAGCAAGTAATTAGGAAGGCAAATGGAATTTTGGTCTTTATTGCTCAGGGGTTAGAGTTTAAAAATAGGGAAGTCTTGTTATAACTGTGCAGGGTGTTGGTGAGGCCGCACCTGGAGTATTGTGTACTGTTTTGATCCCCATATTTCAGAAAGGATACACTGGCATTGGAGGCAGTTCAAAAGAGGTTCACTAGGCTGATTCCTGGGATGAAGGGGTTGACTTATCAAGAACGGCGAAACAGGTTAGGCCTTTACCTACCACGTCAGTGGTAGGGCAATTATTAGAGAGGATTCTTCGGGACAGGATTTACTCCCATTTGGAAACAAACGAACTTATTAGCGAGAGGCAGCATGGTTTGTGAAGGGGAGGTCGTGTCTCACTAATTTGATTAAGTTTTTTGAGGAAGTGACAAAGATGATTAATGAAGGAAGGGCAGTGGATGTTATCTATATGGACTTCAGTAAAGCCTTTGACGAGGTCCCTCATGGCAGACTGGTACAAAAGGTGAAGTCACACGGGATCATAGGTGAGCTGGCAAGATGGATACAGAACTGGCTCGGTCATTGAAGACAGAGGGTAGCAGTGGAAGGGTGCTTTTCTGAATGGAGGGATGTGACTAGTGGTGTTCCGCAGGGATCAGTGCTGTGACCTTTGCTCTTTGTAGTATATATAAATGATTTGGAGGAAAATGTAGCTGGTCTGATTAGTAAATTTGCGGACGGCACAAAGGTTGGTGGAGTTGCGGATAGTGATGAAGATTGTCAGAGGATACAGCAGGATATAGATCGGTTGGAGACTTGGGCGGAGAAATGGCAGATGAAGTTTAATCCGGACAAATGTAAGGTAATGCATTTTGGAAGGTCTAATGCAGGTGGGAAGTATACAGTAAATGGCAGAACCCTTAGGAGTATTGACAGGCAGAGATATCTGGGCGTACAGGTCCACAGGTCACTGAAAGTGGCAACGCAGGTGGATAAGGTAGTCAAGAAGGCATACGGCATGCTTGCCTTCATCAGTCGGGACATAGAGTATAAAAATTGGCAAGTCATGCTGCAGCTGTGCAGAACTTTAGTTAGGCCACACTTAGAATATTGCGTGCAATTCTGGTCGCCACACTACCAAAAGGACGTGGAGGCTTTGGAGAGGGTACAGAAGAGGTTTACCAGGATGTTGCCTGGTCTGGAGGGCATTAGCTATGAGGAAAGGTTGGATAAACTCGGATTGTTTTCACTGGAACGACGGAGGTGGAGGGGCGACATGGTAGAGGTTTACAAAGTTATGAGTGGCATGGACAGAATGGATAGTCAGAAGCTTTTTCCCAGGGTGGAGGAGTCAGTTACTAGGGGACATAGGTTTAAGGTGAGAGGGGCAAAGTTTAGAGGGGATGTGCGAGGCAAGTTCTTTACACAGAGGGTGGTGAGTGCCTGGAACTTGCTGCCGGGGGAGGTGGTGGAAGCAGGTACGATAGCGATGTTTAAGAGGCATCTTGACAAATACATGAATAGGATGGGAATAGAGGGATACGGTCCCCGGAAGTGCAGAAGGTTTTAGTTTAGGCAGGCATCAAGATCGGCACAGGCTTGGAGGGCCGAATGGCCTGTTCCTATGCTGTACTGTTATTTGTTCTTTGTTTATTCATTACAGTTTAGAAGAATGAGAGGTGATCTTATTGAAACGTACAAGATTCTGAGGGGGCTTAACAGGATAGATGTTGAGAAGATCTTTCCACTAGTGGGGGAATCTCGAACTAGGGGACATAGTTACAGAATAAGGGGACACTCATTTAAAACTGAGATGCGAAGGAATTTCTTCTCTCAGAGGGTAGTGAATGTCTGGAATTCTCTATCCCAGAGAGGTGTGGAGGTTAGATCACTGACAGTATTTAAAGAGGAGGTAGATAGATTTTTGAAATATCGGGGAGTTGAGGGCTATGAGGAGCTGGGACGAAAGAGGAGTTGAGGCCTGGGGCAGGTCAGCCATGATCTTATTGAATGGCGGGGCAGGCTTGAGGGGCCGAATGGCCTCCTCCTATTATATTCTGTAATAAAGAATGGAAATCTCAGAGACAAAGTGCTTCTTTATGAACTATATACTAGGGAGTTTCTTTCTTAGGCCTTTGGTCTCTAGGCTCTATGCTCTGGAATTCCCTCCCGAAATCTCGTCACCTCGCTGCTTCTCTCTCCTCCTCAAAGATGCTCCTGAAAGCCTACCTCTTTAACCAAGCTTTCAGTCACCTGTCCTAATATCACCTTGCGATTCGGTATCAGATTTTGTTTGATAATCGCCCCAAAGAAGCGCCTTGGGACTTTTAATTACATTACAGGCGCAATACCTCCTCCAGCCCTCCAACTCGCCGAGATCTCTGTGCCCCTCCAATTCCAGCCTTTTGTGCATCTACAGAAAAACAGCATGGGTGTTGAGGCAGCAGCAGGTAGATGGTACAGTGGAGGGGTCCTGACTATCATGGCAGTGTTGGGAGGGTGGGCGACAGACCCACTGCAAAACCACCACAATCAAAAGAATCCAGCCTTAGGTCTCTTTTTCCCACTTATTAAGAGCACTAGAGACTGTAGGGCTGAAACGCAGAATGGAACCTTGTTGGCTTTAGGATATATAAAAGGACTGTACCTGGCCAGAAAGAAGAAAACAAGTTTAGTTATGAGAATAGTCTCTATAAACCGATATCAGAAAGCCAGTGTAAATTGTGGCCTGATGGATTATACTGTTGCCTCTGAATCAGCAGGTTGTGGGTTCAGGTTCCACTTAGGATCCTTCAACTCATAATCTACGCTGATAAATCCCAGTGCAGTACTGAAGGAGTACTACAATGTTGAAGGTGCTGTCTTTCAGATCAGGCTTTGGGAAGTGAGCAGATGAGTTACTTGCTGTAGAGTTCACAATGTCTGACCTGCTGTTGTAGCTACAGTATTTATGTGGCTGATTCAGTTAAGCTTCTGGTCAGTGGTAACCCCCCAGAATGTTGGTGGATGATTCAGCAGTGGTAATATTATTGAACATTAAGGGGAGATGGTTAGACCATCTCTTGTTAGAGATGGTAAGATCAGAATCATCAAGGCACAGAAGGGGGCCATTTGGCCCATCGAGTCCATGCCAGCTCTCTGTACAATAATCCAATCCGTCACGACCCCCATAGCCCTGCAAGTTTATTTCTCTCAAGGGTCCATCCAATTTCCTTTTGAAATCATTCATCGTCTCTGCTTCCACCACCCTTGTAGGCATTGAGTTCCAGGTCATTATCATTCCCTGCGTTGAAAAGTTCTTCCTCTCATCCCCACTGCATCTCCTGCCCAAAACCTTAAATGTGTCCCCTAGTCCTTGTTCCATCAGCTAAAGGGAGCACCTTTTGTTTGTCTACCTTATATAAACCTGTCATTAATTTGTACACCTCTATCAAATCTCCTTTCAATCTCCTTTGCTTCAAGGAGAACAACAACTGCTTCTCCAACCTAACCTCGTAGCTAAAATCCCTCATCTCTGATACCATTCTGGTAAATCTCCTCTGCACCCTCTCGAGGACCCTCACATCCTTCCTGAAGTGTGGTGACCAGAACTGGATGCAATTCTCTAGTTGTAGCCTAACCAGAGCTTTTTAAAGGTTCAGCATAACTTCCCTGCTTTTGTACTCCATGCCTCCATTTATGAAGCCCAAGATCCCATATGCTTTACTCACTACTCTCTCAATATGTCCTGCCATCTTCAAAGATCTATGCAAATTCGTCCCCTGGTCCCTGTGCCATTAAATCTGCATTGCCTCTTCCTATCCCTTCTGCCAAAATGCATCACCTCACACTTCTTTGTATTAAATTACATCTGCCACTCGTCTTTCCATTCTGCTATCCTATCTATGTCCTGTTGGACCGTCTGCCACACCTCCAAGTTTGGTATCATAGACAAATTTTGAAATTTTACTCTGTATTCCAATACCCAAGTCATTTATATATATCAGAAAAAGCAGTGGTCCTAGCACTGACCCTCTGGGAACACCACTGTCTACCATCCTCCAGTCTGAAAAGCAACCATTTACTACGACTCGCTGTTTTCTGTCCTTAAGCCAGTTTTTGTATCCAATTGGACACTGATCCTCCTAGCCCATGAGGTGCAATTTTGTTAATCACCCTTTTATGAGGTACATTGTCAAATGCTTTCTTAAAATCCATAGAGACAACATCCACCACATTCCCTTCATCAACCTTCTCTGTTACTTCATCAAAAAATACAATTAGACTAGCAAACATGATCTGCCTTTTACAAATCCATGTTGGCTCTCCTTAATTAACTCAAACTTCTCCAAGTACCTGTTGATTTATTTCCCTGATTATCATTTCTAAAGCTTTACCTACCACTGATGTTAAACTGACCAGCCTATAGTTACTATGTCCTTACACCTTTATTGAATAAGGGTGTCACATTTGTCACTCTCCAATCCTCTGGCACCTCCCAGTATCAAGGGAAGATTGGATGATTATGGCAAACTCTTCCACTATCTCCACTCCCACTTCCTTTAGCGACCTGGGATGCAAGCCATCCGGACCAGGAGACTTATCCACTCTAAGCATAGCCAGCCTTTCCAGTATATCATATCTCCTCTTCTACTACTATTTTGCCAGCATCCTGTTCCTTAGTAAGCACTGATACAAAGTACTCATTAAGTATTCTAGCCTTGCCCTGTGCCTCTAAGCATATATTACCCTCTTTGTCCGTAATAGCCCCACGCCACCTCTTACTACCTGCTTACTATTTACATGCCAGTAGAAAATTTTTGGGTTCCCTTTTATTTTAACTGCCATTCTATTCTCATATTCTCTCTTTGCCAGTCTTATTTATCCCTTCACTTCCCCTCTCAACTTATTGTATTTGGCCTGGTTCTCACTTGAAGAATCCACCTGACATGCATCATATACCCTCTTTTTTTTTTTTGTTTCATCACATTCTTTATCTCCCTCATCATTCAAGGAGCCCTGGTTTTGGTTCCTTCATCTTTTGTCCTTGTTGGAATGTACTTCACCTGTACCTGAAACATCTCCTCCTTAATGATCATCCTTTGTTCTATTACAGCTTTTCCTGTCAGCCTTTGGTTCCATTTTACCCTGGCTAGATCCCCTCTTGTCCCATTCAATTTATCCCATTCCAGTTTCAAAGTTCTACTTTAGATTGTTCCTTACTCCTTTCCATTACTAGTCTAAACCTTATGATACGATGATCACTCGTACCCAAGTGCTCCCCTACAGACACTTAGTCCACTTGACCCACCTCATTTCCCAGCTCCAGATCCAGCAATGCCTCTATTCTCATTGGGCTGAGAACATACTGATCAAGGAAGTTCTCCTGAACACATTTCAGAAATTCCTCCCCCTCCTTATCCTTTACTCTAACATTATCCCAATCGATATTTGAGTGATTAAAAGTTCCCCAGTATCACCACTTTATGGTTCCTGTACATCTCTGATTTCCCTGCAGATTTGCATCTCTATCTCTCTCTCTATTTGGAGGCCTATAGAATACCTCTACTAACGTGATCAGACCCTTTTTGCTTCTCAGCTCTAACCAAATGGATTCTGTCCTTGCCCTCTCAAGGACATCCTCTATTTCCAACATTCCAATGTCTTCCCTGATCAATACTGCCACCTCACTTTTTTTTCTTTCCCCGTCTTTTCCGAACACTTTGTACCTTTGACTATTAAACACCCTGTTCTCACCATTTTTAAGCCACGTTTCCATTATTCTCACATCATAAAGAACAAAGAACAAAGAAAATTACAGCACAGGAACAGGCCCTTCGGCCCTCCAAGCCTGCGCCGATCCAGATCCTCTATCTAAACACCTATTTTCTAAGGGTCTGTATCTCTTTACTTCCTGCCCACTCATGTATCTGTCTAGATACATCTTAAAAGACGCTATCGTGCCCGCGTCTACCACCTCCGCTGGCAAGGCGTTCCAGGCACCCACCACCCACTGCGTAAAGAACTTTCCACGCATATCCCCCCTAAACTTTTCCCCTTTCACTTTGAACTCGTGACCCCTAGTAATTGAATCCCCACTCTGGGAAAAAGCTTCTTGCTATCCAACCTGTCTGTACCTCTCATGATTTTGTACACCTCAATCAGGTCCCCCCTCAACCTCCGTCTTTCTAATGAAAATAATCCTAATCTACTCAACTTCTCTTCATAGCTAGCGCCCTCCATACCAGGCAACATCCTGGTGAACCTCCTCTGCACCCTCTCCAAAGCATCCACATCCTTTTGGTAATGTGGCGACCAGAATTGCACGCAGTATTCCAAATGTGGCCGAACCAAAGTCCTATACAACTGTAACATGACCATATTCTCATTCTGCTATCCGTGCTTGTAGCTCACCAATCTTATTCCCCACACTTTGTGCATTTCCTACATGCATTCTACACCTGTCTTTGTATTCCTCGTAATCCCTCTTGGTCTGCTCCTACCTAATGTGGGACTACTTTCTCCTCTTGTACTGTCCAACACTCACTTGTTCTGCACTTTTTTCCTCTTTTATACTTCTATATGCTGGTGCCCATACTTCTGCCAATTTAGTTTAAACCCTCCCCAACCATAATAATGAAGCTCCTCACAAGGACATTGATCCCAGTCCCGTTGAGGTGCAACACATCCCTTTTGAAAAAGTGCCTTCTCACCCAGAACTGGTCCCAATGCTCCAAGAATCTGAAGCCCTCCCTCCTGCACCATGCTTCAAGTTACATATCGATCCGTCCTATCTTCCTATTTCTACTCTCACTAGCATGTGGCACTGGGAGTAATCCAGAGATTACTACCATCGAGGTCCTACTCTTTAACTTCCTCCTTAGCTCCTGAAAATGTGACCGTAGGACCTTAATACCTGCTCTGTCTTTGTTGTT
The DNA here is from genome assembly GCF_036365525.1 of Heterodontus francisci. Taxonomy (NCBI): domain Eukaryota; kingdom Metazoa; phylum Chordata; class Chondrichthyes; order Heterodontiformes; family Heterodontidae; genus Heterodontus; species Heterodontus francisci. The sequence goes on from NC_090377.1 coordinate 124,763,896, forward strand.
GGTACTGTACTGAACTCTACCACAACTTCTGGCTCACTCCCTTTCCCTTTTGCAGAATATTCTCTGCTCTCTCTGTCATGTCCTTTACCCTGGCAACAGGGAGACAACACACCATGCAGGACTCATGGTGACAGCTACAGAAATGCCTGTCTGCCCACCCCCCTAACTATGGATAAACCAAGGTCCCATTTGTCCTCTCAGGTGGATGTAAAACATCCCAGGGCACTAGTTTAGAGAAGAGGAGTGGAGTTCTCCTTGGCATCCTAGCCAACTTTTAACCCTCAACCAACATCATTAAAACAGATTACCTCATCATTATCACATCACTGTTTATGGGAGTTTGCTGTGTGCATACTGGCTGCTGTGTTTCCTGCATTACAACAGTGACTACCCTACACATGTACTTCATTGGCAGTGAATCACTTTAGAATGGTGTGAGAGGCGCTATATAAATGCAAGTTTCTTCTTTCTTTTCATACTGCTCCGCTCCCTCCCAAAGGTATAACGATTTCTCCTGGCATCTCCGTTAGTCTTTTCCTTTTCCCACAGGAAGCTATGGTAAGTGAATCGCTGCCTGGCCCATGATGCAAGGTCTCATTAATGCAACACTTAGCCCTTTATTGAAAAGTCGCAGAGCAGACAGGAGGATTCAGATAGAGTCAGGTATATGCCGTTGGGGATGTTTTGCAGCTGACATTTTGTTCTTACTGGGGGCCCACACAGGGGTCACATACTTGTTCTGCATCCTCAGTTCAGAAAGGTCTAACTGAATGCAAGAAGCCCAAATGTCATTTCCTGCATCCTGCACAACCCCCCCTCCCTCCCACCCCCCCATCAGGTTCAGATCCTGACATTCCGTGCGCACTGTAATAAAAAATGTATGAGCATTAGCATCTCCCGAGTGAGCAGGGTCACTTTCTTGAAAGAATGGGGTTAGTCATCACAGTGGAAGATGCAGCACGAACACTTAAGCAAGGATATGATATTCATTTTGGTTTTGGCTCTTTTAGTGAATCTGTTTTGTTTTTCTTTGTGCTATTCTCTCCTCAGTCCTATATCATGCTGTTATTATCTTTAGACACGTATTCCGCCTATGTGTTATTGGTGAATCTTCCACCTTCTGAAACCTGAGCTCGTCCAAAATTCAGCTTGCCTATATCCGAATTCCCATTAAACCCCACCCCTGTGCTCAATGACCTACATTGGCTCGCAGCCGAGCAAAGTTTTCAAACATTTTCGAACCCGCCATGTCTTTGCTTCTCCTTATCTCGTTAATATCTGTCAGTCCTCTGAGATCTCTGTGCTCCTCGAATTCTGGTCTCTGGAGCTCCCCTGATTTTCTTTGCTCTACCATTGGTGGCCATGCCTTCAGCTACCTCGGCCCTAAGTTCTGCAATTCTCTCCTTAGAAGACAACGCTGAAGCATTTGCAACCATCTTCAGCGAGAAGGGCCGAGTGGATGATCCAGCTCAGCCTCCTCCTGAGAACCCCAGCATCACAGATGCCAGTCTTCAGACAATTCAATTCACTCACATGATATCAAGAAACATCTGAAGGCACTGGATGCAGCAAAGGCGAAGGGTCCTGGCAACATTCCAGCTGTAGTATTAAAGACTTGTGCTCCAGAACAAGACACGCCCTTAGCCAAGATGTTCCAGTACAGCTAAAATACTGGCATCTAGCCAACAATGTGGAAATTGCCCAGGTATCTCCTGTCCACAAAATCCAATCTGGCAAATTACCGCCCCTTCGGTCTACTTGCAATCATCAGCAATGTGATTTAGGGTATTGGCAACAGGGCTATCAAGTGACACTTACACAGCAACAACCTGCTCACTGATGCTCAGTTTGGGCTCCGCCAGGCCCACTCAGCTCCTGACCTCATTGCAGCTTCGGACCAAATAAGGACAAAACAGCTGAACTCCAGAGGTGAGGTGAGAGTAACTGCCCTTGACATCAAGGCAGCATTTGACTGAGTTGGCATCAAGGAACCCTAGCAAAATTGAAGTCAATAGGAATCAGGAGGAAAACTCTCCACTGGTAGGAGTCATACCTAGCACAAAGGAAGATGGTTGTGGTTGTTGGAGGTCAATCATCTCAGCTCCAGACATCACTGCAGGAGTTGCTCAGGGTAGTGTCCTAGGCCCAACCATCTTCAGCTGCTTCATCAATGACCTTCCCTCCTTCATAAGGTCAGAAGTGGGGATGTTCGCTAATGATTGCACAATGTTCAGCACCATTCGCTGATATGGATACGGAAGCAGTCCGTGTCCATATGCAGCAAGACCTGGACAACATGCAGGCTTGGGCTGATAAGTGTCAAGTAACATTTGCGCCACGCAAAAAGTGTGCCTCAATCAATGGGTCCACGCTTGTGATCTGAACTGTATATTGAGTCTTCTAAATGTGCTCTCACATGGGATTCTCTAGTCTTTTGATAGGCAGACTGAAAGCACTTTAATGAGTTATGTTGAATTAGATTTATTTGTTAAATTACTTTATTTTACAAACAGTAAGTAAACATACAAAGGGACAGTTATGAACATATCGCAGCTCATTTCAATTTTTAAATGGTGAGAGACTATTAAATGTTGGCTATCAGAGGGATTTGGGTGTCTTTGTACACGAAACACAGAAAGTTAGCATACAGACTCAGCGAGCAAATAGGAAGGCAAATGGAATATTGGCTTTTATACAAAAACGTTGGTGAATAAGAGTAAGGAAGTCTTGCAGCACTTTGTTGAGACCACACCTGGAGGGCTGTGTACAGTTTTGGTCTCTGTAACCAAGGAAAGGTATAATTGCCTTAGAGGGTGGTATCACAAATTCATGGGATGGGAGGGTTATCCTATCACAGAATCCCAGATTAATACAGCGCAGATGAGGCCCTTCGGCCCATCGAGTCTGCACCGATGCATTAAAGACACCTGACCTGTCTACCTAATCCCATTTGCCAGCATTTGGCCCACAGCCTTGAATGTTATGACATGCCAAGTGCTCATCCAGGTACATTTTAAAGGATGTGAGGCAACCCGCCTCTACCACCCTCCCAGGCAGGGCATTCCAGACTGTCACCACCCTCTGGGTAAAAAAAGTTCTTCCTCAAATCCCTCTTAAACCTCCCGCCCCACACCTTAAACTTGTGTCCCCTAGTAACTGACCCTTCAACTAAGGGGGACAGCTGCTCCCTATCCACCCTGTCCATGCCCCTTATAATCTTGTACACCTCGATCAGGTCACCCCTTAGTCTTCTCTACTCCAACGAAAACAACCCAAACCTATCCAACCTCTCTTCATAGCTTAAATGTTCCATCCCAGTCACCATCCTGGTGAATCGCCTCTGCACCCCCTCCAGTGCAATCACATCCTTCCTATAATGTGGCGACCAGAATTGCCCACAGTACTCCAGCTGTGGCCTTACCAAAGTTCTGTACAACTCCAACATGACCTCCCTGCTTTTGTACTCTATGCCTTGATTGATAAAGGCAAGTGTCCCATATGCCTTTTTCACCAGCCTATTAGCCTGCCCTTCTGCCTTCAGGGATCTATGGACAAACACACCAAGGTCCCTTTGTTCCTCGGAACTTCCCAGTGTCAGGCCATTCATTGAATATTTCCATGTCACATTACTCCTTCCAAAGTGTATCACCTCACACTTTTCAGGGTTAAATTCCATCTGCCACTTTTCTGCCCATTTGACCATCCCGTCTATATCTTCCTGTAATCCAAGACACTCAACCTCACTGTTAACCACTCGGCCAATCTTTGTGTCATCCGCGAACATACTGATCCTACCCCCACATAGTCATCTATGTCATTAATATAAATGACAAACAATAGGGGACCCAGCACAGATCCCTGTGGTATGCCACTGGACACTGGCTTCCAGTCCTAAAACAGCCGTCAGTCATCACTCTCTGTCTCCTACAGCTAAGCCAATTTTGAATCCACCTTATCAAGTTACCCTGTATCCCATGTGCATTTGCTTTCTTGATAAGTCTCCCATGTAGGACCTTGTCAAAGGCTTTGCTGAAATCCATGTAAACTACATCAACTGCACTACCCTCATCTACACACCTGGTCACATGCTCAAAAAATTCAATCAAATTTGTTAGGCATGACCTCCCTCTGACAAAGCCATGCTGACTATTCCTAATCAAATTTTCCCTCTCCAAGTGGAGATAGATTCTCTCCTTCAGAATTTTCTCCAATAGTTTCCCTACCACTGATGTGAGACTCACTGGTCTATAGTTCCCTGGCTTATCTCTACAACCTTTCTTAAATAGTGGGACCACATTAGCTGTTCTCCAGTCCTCTGGCAGCTCGCCAGTGGCCAGAGAGGAATTAAAAATTAGGGTCAGAGCCCCTGCAATCTCCACCCTCGTCTCCCACAGCATCATGGGACACAAATCGTCTGGAGCTGGAGATTTGTCCACTTTTAAGCCTTTCAAAACCTCTAATACCTTGTCACTTCCTCTGACAATTTGCTCAAGAACCTCACAGTCTCTCTCTCTAAATTCCATATCTACATCCTCATTCTCTTGGGTGAAGACAGATGTGAAGCATTCATTCAACACCCTACCAATGTCCTCTGGCTCCACCCACAGATTTCCCCCTTGGTCCCTAATGGGTCCTTCTCTTTCCCTGCTTATCCTCTTCCCATTGATATACTTATCGAATATCTTGGGATTTTCCCTACTTTTACTAGCCAGAGCTTTCTCATGTCCCCTCTCTGCTCTCCTCATTGCCTCCTTAAGCTCCATCCTACACTTTCTGTACTCCACTAATGCTTCCGTTGATTTGCTCTCTTTGTATTTGCTAAAAGCCTCTCTTTACCTACTTATCGTACCCTGAATGTTTCTGGTCATCCATGGTTCTCTGGGCTTGTTGCTCCTACCTATTACCTTAGAGGGAACATGTTGGGCCTTTACCCTCCCCATTTCCTTTTTGAATGCCCCCCACTGCTCTTCTGTAGATTTCCCGACAAGTAGCTCTTTCCAGTCTACCTTGGCCAGATCCCGCCTTATTTTACTAAAATTCGCTCTCCCCCAATCCAAAACCTTTTTTTTTTTTTGCAACTTGTCTATTTCTTTCTCCATAACAAGCTTAAATTGTACCATGTTGTGGTCGCTATCACCAAAATGCCCCCCCACCAACACATCAACTAACTGTCCGGCTTCATTCCCCATAATTAGGTCCAGCACTGCACCCTCCCTTGTTGGATCCTCTACATATTGAGCTAAAACGTTCTCCTGTATACATTTTAAGAACTCCACTCCATCTAAGCCGTTAACACGATGACTATCCCAATTAATGTTGGGAAAGTTGAAATCACCTAATATAATTACCCTATTGTTATTTTTACACACCTCTGCGCACATATTTGCTTCTCAATTTCCCACTGACTATCTGGGGGTCTATAATAAGAGAGATTGAGGAGAGATTGTGTGGATGGGCCTATAGACTCTAGAGTTTAGAAGAATGAGAAGTGATCTCATCGAAACATATACAATTCTGAGAGGAATTGGCAGGATAGATGCTGGGAGGCTGTTTCCTCTGGCCAAAGAGTCTAGAATTAAGGATCATAGTCTCAGAATCAGGGGCCAGCTATTTAAGAATGAGACGAGAAGAAATTTCTTCAGAGGGTTATGAATCTTTGGCATTCACTATTCCAAAAAGCTATGGAAACTCTGTGCTGTGATAGCTAGACTTTAGGGGTCCATGGGAATCAAGGGATATTGGGATCAGGTGGGAGAGTGGAGTTGGGGTCAAAGGTCAGCCATGATCTTATTGAATGGGGGAGCAGGCTTGAGGGGCCGAATGGCCTACTCCTGCTCCTATTTCTTATTCTTACTTTAACTTCAGCTCCCCACACATGAACAAGAAAAATAACAAAAACACTCCACACCGACCCTATCAGTGGGTAAAAAAAAATTCTGTTTCCATGGACAGAATTGTTCTCTGGAACTTGGTTAGATATCTAGGACTGGGATGGCTGCTTAGACTTTACTGCCTCTACTTTACCTGGTATTGGAGTGATAACAACAACAACTTGCATTTACTTAACACCTTTACCACAGTAAAGCATCCCAAGGTGCACCACTGGGGAATTATCAGACAAAAATTGACACCGAGCCACGAAAGGAGATATTAGGACAGGTGACCAAAAACCTGGTCAAATAAGTAGGTTTTAAAGAAGCATCTTAAAGGATGAGAGTGGTACAGAGGTGGAGAGGCTTTTTTTTAAGGCTGCGTCGGCTGACAATGCAACCACTAGGTGGGGCTGTACTTGCACATGTGCAAATGCAGCCTCATCCACTGAAACGTCAGTCTGCGACGTCTCAGGCAGCTGCCAGTAATAAAGATGACACTGCTCAATTTATCACAAAAAACAAATTCAACCCAGAAATCCTCACAGTGGTTGTCATTGCTGCCTCCATCCCATCCCCAACAGCTCCCCGCTCCCTCCTGCCATCGCGCTTCCCTTCACCACGCCCTCCTGTGCCCGTCTTCTTGCCACTCGCTCCCCGCTTCCCCCGCCTCCGGCCACTCACTCCCCACACCCCCCCAACCCCCCCGCTACTTGCTTCCCGCTTCGCCACTCACTCCAGGCCGCGCTGCTTCCTTCCTCTCGGCCACTCGCTCCCACATCGCCCTGGCACCCATCACAGCCCACCTTGTTTCTTCGGGCAGCGGGAAATGAACGGCCGAGGTGGGGGTGGAGCCTGGAGCAAGCGGCTGAGGGGGTGAAGCGGCAGCAAAAGGGGGAAGAGGCCAGTGGGGTGGAGCAAGGGCGGGAGTGAGTGGCTGACAGGGGAGAAGCGGGGCAGGGGGGAGAAGGAGCGAGTGGACGAGGAAAAGCAGCAAAGTGGTGGGGGAAGCGACGATTGAAGCAGGGATGGTGGGAGGGAATGGGGTACTGTACGAGTGAATGGACTCAGCTACTGAGGGGTGAGGACATCATTGTGTGGTGATGCCATGCGCGCGCATGTGCACATTCGTACTTGCAGGCTGGCAAAGGTTTGCACACACTGATGACGTCCACAATCACTCTGCGCATGCTCTACGTTGACAGGAGTCAGTTTTTTTTATTCGCTCGTGTGACATGAGCAGCACTGGCAAGGCCAGCACTTGTTAAAAGTGTTATATAAATTGTTGTTGTTATCCCTAATTGTCCTTGAGAAGGTGGTGGTGAGCCGCCTTCTTGAACAGCTACAGTCCTTGGGGGTGTAGGTGCACCCACAGTGCTGTTAGGAAGGGAGTTCCAGGTTTTGACCCAGCGACAGTGAAGGAACGGTGATATAGTTCCAAGTCATGGTGTGTGACTTGGAGGGGAATTTGCAGGTGGTGGTGTTCCTATGTGTCTGCTGCCCTTGTCCTTCTAGGTGGTAGAGGTCGTGGGTTTGGAAGGTGCTGTCGAAGGAGCCTTGGTGTGTTGCTGCAGTGCATCTTGTAGATGGTACACACTGCTGCCACTGTGCGTCGGTGGTGGAGGGAGTGAATGTTTGTGGACGGGGTGCCAATCAAGCAGGCTGCTTTGTCCTGGATGGTGTCGAGCTTCTTGAGTGTTGTTGGAGCTGCACCCATCCAGGCAAGTGGAGAGTATTCCTTCACACTTCTGACTTGTGCCTTGTAGATGGTGGACAGGCTTTAGGGAGTCAGGAGGTGAGTTACTCGCCTCAGGATTCCTAGCCTCTGATCTGCTCTTGTAGCCACAGTATTTATGTAGCTGGTCCATTTAATTTTCTGGTCAAAGGTAACCCCCCAAGATGGTGATGATGGGGAATTCAGCGATGATAATGCCAATGAATGTCAAGGGGAGATGGTTAGATTCTCTGTTGTTGGAGATGGTAATTGCCTGGCACTTGTGTGGCATGAGTGTTACTTGCCACTTATCAGGTTAATTCATAACCAAGTTATGAATGAATCATCAGCAGCACTATCGACCCTGAGTCAGCAATGAGTAACTGTAAGCTGAAACAATCATCCATTATTTGAACTGATCTCTGCATTTTTTTTTACACACATATTCGCTATTTCAATAGTAACTATTAAAAAGCCAGACGTCTCCTGGGCTGGGACTTTGTGCCCAGATGTTTGTTTTGGGATGAGGCAGAGTTGGTGGGGCTGGGGAAGTGAACATCATAAGAAAAGATATCTTGTGCTTTACTCAATTGCTGCACTCATCAAGGTGAATGAGCAGATATTTCCATTCCAAACACCCAATGCTAGTATCAAGGTCAGCTGATGCAGTACAGGTTAGATGCAGAGTAAAGCCTCCTCCACTCTACCCCAACAATGGACTTTTAAACCTACACCCCAGAATAACACCTCTCGAGTGGAAATAAAAGATCGCATGCCTCTACTTCGAGAAGGGGAGATCTTTCTGCTGTGCACCGGCCAATACTTATCACTGGAACTTATTACATTGTTATTTGTGGGAGCTTGCTGTGGCACAGACTCGGTGGGCCGAAGGGCCTGTTTCAGTGCTGTATCTCTAAATAAAATTTTTTTAAAAATAAAAAATGGCTGCTTCCCACATTCCAGCTTCAATAATACTTGATTGGCTGTAAAGTGCTTTGGGGTGTCCTGAGGTAGTGAAAGGTTCTATATAAATACAAGTCTCCTAGCACACAGCAAAGAGAGCAAGTCCTGCTCACCCCTTACCCATCTGCTCGCTCCCACATTGGCTCCTGGTTAAGCAACGCCTCACTTTTAAAATTCTCATCCTCATTTTGAAATCCCTCCCTGGCCTCACCTCTCCCCATCTCTGTCATCTCCTCTAACCCTACAACCATCCAAGAGCTCTACACTCCTCCAATTCTGGCGTCTTGAGCAGCCTCAATTTTCATTGCTCCAACACTGGGGGCACTAAGCTCTGGAATTCTCTCCCTAAACCTCTCTGCCTCTCTACCTCCATTGACCATTTTTTCCCAATATTGCCTAATGTGGTGTGGCTCAGAAATCAAATGTTGCTTTGTAACGCTACTGTGAAGCACCTTAGGGGGTTTTATTACATTAAAGGTGATATATAAATGCAAGTTGTTGTTGTTTCAGTAATCAGTCTGAGCTGGATTTGATCCTGGGTCAGTACGTTGGTGCATTGCACTATCTACATAGAAATCATGGAAAATGTACGGCACAGAAAGAGGCCACTTGGCCCATCGTGTCTGCGCTGGCCGAATAAAGAGCCACCCGGCCTAATCCCAGCATTTGGTCCGTAGCCCTGCAGGTTAAGGCACTTGAGGTTCATGTCCAGGCACCTTTTAAATGAGTTGAGGGTTTCTGCCTCTACTACCCTGTCAGACAGTGAGTTCCAGAGCCTCCCCCGCCCCCGCCCCCACCCCCAACCCCATCACCACTTGCTTGACTCAGTTGGTAATACTCTCATCTCTGTATCAAACAGTTTGTGGGTTCAAGCCCTACTCCAGGAACTGACCATGTAGCCTAGGCTGACACTCCAATGCAGTATGTTAAACCAAGGCCATATTCCAATGGCCCTTGTAGATGATAAAGATGAGTGGGACTTCTCTTGCATAGCCAACATTCCTCCCTCAACCAACATCAGCAAAAGCAGAACAACCAGTCACTCATTATGGGGTGTTGCTGTGCACCAAATAGCAGCCAGAGCACCTCTGTGACAACACTGACTACATTTTAAAGCAAATCCTTGCAACTGGAGTTTGAGACTTCTGTAAGATGTGAGCAGGCGATGTTCAAACTTGTTCTATATTTCCCTGTCCAATGGTCTTGTTTGGTATATTTGAGAAGACTTAATAGAGGTGTTCAAAAGTGAAGGGTTTTGCTGGGGCAGAAAGGGATTTACTGTTTCACCAGGAGGTCAGTAGCCAGAGGACATGGATTTTAGTAACTGGCAACTGGGGAGAATTTTTTTTTTTATGTAGCAAGTTGCTCCGATCAGGAATAGAATGCCTGAAAAGGTGGTGGAAGCAGATTCAATAATAACTTTCAAAAGGGAATTGTATAAGTACTTAAAGGGGTAAAAAAAAAAATTGCAGAGCTACGAGGAAAGGAAAGGAGAGTGGGACAAACCGGATAGCTCTTCTAAAGAGCTGCCGCAGGCACAATGGGCCGAATGGTCCCCAACTGTGCAGTTACTTGATTGAAACATATACGATCCTGAGGGGTCTTGACAGGGTGGATGTGGAAAGGATGTTTCCCCTTGTGGCAGAATCTAGAACTAGGGGTCACTGTTTAAAAATAAGGGGTCGCCCATTTAAGACACGGATGAGAAGAAATGTTTTCTCAGAGGGTCGTGAGACTTTGGAATTCTCTTCCTCAAAAGGCGGTGGAAGCAGAGTCTTTGAATATTTTTAAGGCAGAGGTCGATAGATTCTTGATAAGCAAGGGGGTGGAAGGTTATCGGGGGTAGGTGGAAATATGGAGTAATCAGTTCAGCCATGGACTTATTGAATGGCGTAGCAGGCTCGAAGGGCCGAGTGGCCTACTCCTGCTCCCAATTCGTATGTTCGTATGATGTGATTGTACAATTATATTTCAGTCAGAGCAGAAATCCTGCATGTGTCCCTCAAATTGGGACAAACTCCAGAATATCCATTAACCAATCCAATCAAAGTCTGTCGAAACAAGCTAAGTGCAGCTTCTGAGCTTCAGTCAATGACCCCCTTCCCCCCACCCATGACCCCTGCCCCCCCACCCCACCCCACCACCAACCACCCTGACCACATTGAGAATCAACCTTTCTGGTATTGCTAAAGTCAGGTGATTGAGAACACAGAGACATTCTCTTTATATATGTGAAAAAAAGGAACACTGACCTAGATTGCAAACCCAATGAGATGAATAGGTCCAGCATCCCCTGTGAGACACATACAACAAGATTAGATTGAGTAAAGGTGCACTTTCCCTCTCAGACGTGGCAGCCACTGGAGCTGATAACCATTCAACCACCACAATGAGATTTTTATGCCAAGTCTTAATTCATTTCAGTTGGTGAGTGGAGACAATGTTCGCCACAGGCTAATTCATCAATATTAAAAACAAAGGCTGATTAATGTCTGATTTAGAGTGGGATTAATGATTGTAAGGATTAAAAATTGAACACTGATGATCAAATACTCCATGGAGTTTTGGGGCTATGGCTATGATATCAGTGATGTGCAGGATTGAATAATGAACATTGCGAGAATAGAATCGTAGAAAAAGCACAGCACACAAGGATGCTCTTTACTCCATCGCTTCAGAGGTGGAAGTTTTCAAGTCTCCACGCCAGAGAATTGAGCGCATAATCTCGGCTGACAACCCCAGTGTAGTACTGAGGGAGTGCCGCACTGTCAGAAGTGCCGACTTTTGGATGTGACGTTAAACCAAGGCCCTGTCTTCCCTCTTAGATGGATGTATGAGATCCAATGGCACTACTTGGATGAAGAAGAGGGAAGTTTTACCTGGTGTCCTGGTCAATATTTATCTCTCAACCAACAACACTAAATAACAGATTAAATGGACATAATCACATTGCTGTCTGTGGGACCCTGGCTCTGTACAAATTGGCTGCTATGTTTCCAGCATTACAACAGAGGCTGCAATTCAAAAGTACCTCGTTGGCTATAAAGTGCTTTGGGATGTGCTGAGGTCATGAAAAGCGCTATAGAAATGCAGGTTTTTCCTTTCTTTGGTCTAAAACACAGTCACTTCATGACAGCAGAAGAAACAAATATTAGGGTCTAAAAATTAAACTCTGGATGATATGGTTTACATGCTTTCGATATTCTGCATTCCTCCAACTCTTGGCTCTGTGCATTCCCCACAACCTGTGCTCTGCCATTGGTGGCTGTGCCTGAGCCCTAAGCTCTGGAATTCCCTCCCTAAACCCCTCCACATCACTGCCTCCCTCCTCCTTTAAGACGCTCCTTCAAACCCCTCTTAAACCAAGCATTTTGTCATCTGTTCCAATATCGCCTTCTTTGGCTCCGTGTCAACTTTTTGTCTGATTGCATTCCTCTGAAATGCCTTGGGATCTCTAACAGGTGCTAGATAAATACAGCTTGTTTTTGTTCTGTGTGCACCTTCGCAGGGTCACATGCCTGATCAAGTTGCTTTTGAGCACAGTTCCCAGGTAAGTAGTGTTGCCAACTCTGGTTGGCCCGTATTCCTGGAGATTTCATAACATGACCTGCCAAGCCCCACCACCCAATCAAAGAGCCTTGCTTCCTATCGCCAATATCTTCATACTTCTAAATGAAAGTGTTCACAAAAAAAAGGTGAAAAGAAAATACAAAATGTTGTTACTGCCCCGATATGAATTTTCTTGCTTGCAGTGTCTTGGAAATTAATCTTTCATTCCTCTAGGATAATCCTGGAGGGTTGGCAACCCTACTGTTACGATGGGTTCCCTCCCTATTTACTCACGCTAACACACATGCATACACTTTCCTCTGTGGACAGAATGATTGCGAGTCTCACTTTGATTCCACCTGCTAATGTGAAAATTGGGCTGCAATTCCCCAAAAGAACAGAGGAGCTTGTTCCACTTGCCGTTTCCTTGGCAACCAGAGCCAGAGCTGCTAATAATTGATCAGAAAGTCCTTGGGAAACCTCTGCTATTTTGAGGCTTATTTAAACTGGAGGGAAATGCAATTATATTAGAAGTGTGCAACAGCAAGTTAAACAATCAGTCAGTATATGATTTTAAAAAAACACACAGAAAGCCTATTTAAAATTCAATCTTTCTCTTCATATTTGGGAAGGATAAAAACACAAGTATGTAATTATTCAGCAGCTGATACTGATGTGCCGTGATCTATAAGCACTTAGCTTCTGTCAGTGATATTTGTGTGGAGGTGAAATACATCTCTGAAGTCAAAGGGTGTCAGAAATCATGGATTCCATAGAGCTGGGTTTTGTCCCAAATACCATACAATGCAAGTCGGATTTAACTCTTGAGTATCGGGTTCAGAATGGGATAGAGAGGTATAAGGAGAAGTACAGATAGAGATGGTCCAATGCTATGTGCTGGTTTCTGAGCATGAGTCAAAGATGAATAAGGCAGAAAGAAGGGTAAGAAAGAAAGATTGATTATTGGCATCCTTTCATCTGTGAAAGATGTTGGACATGCAGCGAGCAATCCATTTAGGTGAGGCGTCTTCTCCTGGTGCACCTTTGGTGATGGCTGTGAAGGTCAATCCTTGAGAGGCAGGTTCTGCTACAAGTGCTGCACGTGAAGCTGCCAGGTGACACTGTGGGCCGTATTTTGAGAGTCCACCCCGCCCGCACGGGCACCGCGTCACTGAGCCGCTGCGATTTCAAACACAGCAGCTAATTTGCGTGGCCATGGCGCTGGCCCCCCGCGATGGCGTGGAGGGGGCGGGCAAGCCATCGCTGGCAATGGCATCCGGCACCAATGCACAGGTGCCAGCACCATTTTTAAAAGGCTAACAGCCCTTAATGGAGATTTAAAAATTAAAGGGCCAGGTCAGTTGAATTACCAAAAAGCAGAAATAAATTACCTTTACATTCATTTCCCACCCCCCACCGCCGCCCCCACAATGGCACCTCAAAACATTCCTGCCCTTCCCCCCCCCCCCGAATTGGTTTATTAAGAATTTGACCTTCGCCCCCTCAAAGTTCAGCAACTTTGCCCTTCACACCTTCCCATCACCTCCCCGATCAATCTGCATTGTTGTTACCCCGCTCCCCACCCCACCTCCCCCGCACAAAGAAAAAATCCTCCTCCCCCCCTCCCCACTGGTGTCATGCCACGTTTCCCCGAACGGGGATTCGAAGGCGCGGCATTGTCGGCTGCCCGAATGAAGATCGGTGCGGCGACTAAGGAAGTGACGGGACCCTCATTAAATCAGGTGTGTAAATTAGTTTACATATTCAAATGGGGGTCCCGTCGCCGAGCAGCGGGGCAGCTGCCTCGAGGCCTTGCGGTCGCCGCCGACATCGGCATGGGGCCTACCACTGTCAGGCCGGTGGTGGGCCTCCACCGCACCGATCTTCAACGTTCAGAACAGCAGAAGGGCTTTAAAATCCAGCCCAGTTAGTAGTTGTTTTTGACAGTGGTGCCTGTTGCCAAGTAGTTGTTGTAGCCACTGGTCGTCGTGGTAGTGCACACCAGTCCACAGGACGTGTCGACATTTCCCTCTTTCACCAGCTAGTGACTCCCAGGCGTGTTAGTCAACATTTCGGGCCTTTATATCAAACTTGCAAGCTTTCGTGAAGCGGAGCTTTGGGCGCCCCACTGGTCATCTGGCCTCGGCTACCTCACCATGTGGAAGGTCCTTGGGTATGCGACCATCTTCCATCCTGCAGACGTGTCCAATCCACGGCCTCTGTTTGATTAGTGCCAACACACTTGGGAACTCTGCCTTTGCATTTGTGATTTTTGTCCAGCCAGGATATACCCATAATGCACCGCAGACAGCGAAGATAGAAATAATTGAATTATTGAATTATAAATCATCACACTGTGCAAAAACAAAGGCGACAGAGGAGACTGCAACCACTACAGGGGCATCTCACTCCTGAGCATCATGGGTAAGGTCTTTGCTGGGTTCATACTTAAAAGACTCCATTTTCTTGCAGTCCGAGTATACCCGGAAGTGCAAAGCGGTTTCCGTGCCGGCAGATCTACAGTGGATATGATCTCCTCCATACGCCAGCTACCAGAGAAGTGTAGGGAACAGAGTATATACCCCTTTACCTTACTTCTATAGATCTCACTAAGGCATTTGACACCATCAGCAGAGCAGAGCTCTCCAAGATTTTGGGAAAAATTGGCAGTCCACTGAAGCTCCTCAGTCTCATCCGCTCCTTCCATGACAATACGCACTGCACTGTACAGTTTGATGGCTCCACTTCCGACAGTTTTAGAGTGAAGAATGGAGTGAAACAGGGTTGTGTCCTAGCCCCCACTCTGTTTGGCATCTTCTTCTCCATGCTCCTGACCTCCGCCTTCCCTGCAGATATGGAAGGAATCAACTTGCACACCAGGTCAGACGGCTGGTTCTACAATCTATCAAGGCTGAAAGCGAAGACAAAAACACATCGCATCCTGATCAGAGAACTCTTCTACACTGATGCTGCTGTACTAGTCACTCACATGGAAACTCAACTACAAAGACTCATGGACTGTCTCTCCCATGCCTGTAACTTGTTCTCTTGACTATAAGCATCAAGAAAACCATGGTCATGGGACAAGGTGTTGCATCTCTACTGCTGTTCACAATAAATAACACCCCACCGGAAGTGGTTAGCAAATTCTGCTCCCTTGGGTCCACAGTGACAGACAATCTGTCCCTTGATGCAGAGCTCGATACACGCATAGGGAAAGCAGCTGCCACCTTTGGCCGACTCGCGAAACGCACATGGGATAACAGCAAGCTAACCCTTCGGACCGAGCTGATGGTTTATAAGATAAAAGCAAGATACTGCAGATGATGGAAATCTGAAATTAAAAACAGAAAGTACTGGAAATACTCAGCAGGTCAGGCAGCATCTGTGGAGAGAGAAGCAGAGTTAACGTTTCAGGTTAGTGACCCTTCATCAGAACTGTGTTCTCAACACCTTGCTGTCTGGCTGTGAACATGGGCTTGGTGTTTCGAAAGAAAGACTTGCATTTATATTGCACCCTTCACAACCTCAGGACACCCTGAAGCACTTTACATTTTTGAAGTGTTGGTACAGTTGTAAACAAGGCAGTCGAGGTGTGCACAGCAAGGTCGCACAAATAGCAATGTGAAAATTACCAGGTAATCAATCTTAGTGATGTTGGTTGATGGGTAAATATTGGTCAGGACATTGGGGAAAAACTACCCTCCTCTTCAAATAGTCAGGGATCTTTTACATTCATGTGAGCCAAAAAACAGGGCCTCGGTTTAATGTTTCATCTAAATGACAGGACCTTCACCAGTGCATCACTCCCTCAATACTGCACTAGAGTATCAGCCTAGATCTTATTTTACTAGTGTGGGGCTTGAACCCATACCTTTTCCTGACTCAGGGGTAAGATTGTAGCCCACTGATCCACATAGCTAAACAATACTTTGGAGTTCCACTTGATTTGTTTTGAAGAAATGTCAATAGATGGCTCTCTCGAAAGATTAAATAGGTCATGTTAGAGTCCATGATCATGCAGTTTGTACCTGGTCTATGGAAGAGTTGGTTTTGATAGGTGGCAGGGTCTTTACTGATTCCAAGTCCTCTTCCCTTGCTTTTGATAAAAACATTTTAAGGCTATGAAGGGATTGAATAAAGTAGATGCAGATATATTTTGCTGCTGAATGTACAATTCAGGAACAAGTTCAACAACAACCAAACATTTATATAGCACCTTCAATCTAGAAAAACCTCCCCAGGCGCTTCACAGAGGTTTCTGATTTTGTACGTCCTTCTGTATAAAAGGGTCCTGATTGGTGGGTCACCCTTACTAAGGGTCCTAATTGGTGAAGTCTCCTTATGTACTGGGGTCCTGATTGGTGGGTCTCCCTATGTACTGAAGTCCTAATTGGTGAAGTCTCCTTATGTACTGGGGTCCTGATTGGTGGGTCTCCCTATGTACTGAGGTCATGATTGGTGGGTCTCTCTATGTGCTGAGGTTCTGATTGGTTGGTCTCCCTCTGTACTGGGTTCCTGATTGGTGCGTTTCCCTATGTACTGTGGTTCTGATTGGTTGGTCTCCCTTACTAAGGGCCCTAATTGGTGAGGTTTCCCTATGTACTGGGGTCCTGATTGGTGGATCTCCATGTGTTTAGATGTGTGCCTTCCTTAGATTCAGGCAAAAAAATACAGAGAGAGTGAAGAGTGGTATTCTTTATACATTTGTAACCTCCAGCCTTTATTTAATACTATAATGTATTATCTATCTTCTGCTGGATCAGGAAAGATTAAAGTTAAAGTTTATTTTTAATTGCAAAGTTTAAATGTTTCTTACAGCATGAAATGCTTTGCCACAGAGAGTGGTTGAGAAAGCAATCACTGGCTTGGAGGGCCGAAGGGCCTGTTCCTGTGCTGTAATTTTCTTTGTTCTTTGTACTGTAACTATTAAGGGGAAATTGGATGAATACTAGAAGTAGGGGAAGATACAGGGCCATGCGGAGACCATGGTGCAGCTGGATTACTCTAGGAAAGAGTCAGTGTGGACATGATGGGCTAAATGGCCTTCTTTCTGCAAACTTTAATGGTTGTATAAAATGAGAAATGGCCATTTGGGCCCCATTAGGCCATCTCCTTCTATACTCCATTATGATTCATTCTGCCATGGACTCTATGATATCTACATCATTCGAGAAATACAGGAAAATAAAAATTAGAAGGAGGCCATTTGGCCCAACTGACCTGCTGTAACATTTTATTCCCCATATTTCTTTAACCTCAGTTCCCTGCCCATACCCTTTCTCCACAGCCCTGAATATGTAGTTTCACTCATAGCCATCTTCCTTTTAACCACCTCAACTAGTTCCTTATCATAGCTTTCAGAGTCAGTTTGTTGCATCTTTTTGTGTGAAGACCTTTTTTCTGAGATTCCCTTTTAACCGACTTAGCTTGAACTTCAAGACTGTATCCCATTGTTCAGGATTCCCTCTACCAGAGAGAAGTCAGTCCCCACTTAGCCTATTAACGCTGTCCGTTCCCTGCATTATTTTAAACCCTTCCACAAATCAACCCTTAACCTGTGCTCTCAGTGTTATCGGCGCAATTTTATAGAATCAAAATGTTTCAAGACATCTCTGAACATTTGATGAGCATTGTCGATAGCAGCTTCCGGAGCCTTCACTGATCGATCAATGATCAGTGAAGACTAGTTTGGCAGGGGGATGGGAACCGGAGTTACGGATCAGTGGATGGGGTAGCTGTTGAACAGGCAGATACAGAGTGCAGAGAGTCTGTGAGGAAGGTTAGACAGTTGACAGGGCAAAGTTGCAGCCAGTATGATGGGTTGAAGTGTGTCTATTTTAATGCAAGAAGTGTCAGGAATAAGGGTGATGAACTTAGAGCATGGATCAGTACTTGGAGCTACGATGTTGTGGCCATTACGGAGACTTGGATATCACAGGGGCAGGAATGGATGTTGGATGTTCCGGGGTTTAGATGTTTCAAAAGGAATAGGGAGGGAGGTAAAAGAGGTGGGGGAGTGGCATTCCTAATCAGGGATAGTATCACAGCTGCAGAAAGGGAGGTCGTCGAGGAGGGTTTGTCTACTGAGTCATTATGGGTGGAAGTCAGAAACAGGAAAGGAGCAGTCACTTTATTGGGAGTTTTCTATAGACCCCCCAATAGCAGCAGAGACATGGAGGAACAGATTGGGAGGCAGATTTTGGAAAGGTGCAGAAGTAACAGGGTTGTTGTCATGGGTGACTTCAACTTCCCTAATATTGATTGGAACCTCCTTAGTGCAAATAGTTTGGATGGAGCAGATTTTGTCAGGTGTGTCCAGGAAGGTTTCCTGACTCAGTATGTAGATGGGCCGACTAGAGGGGAGGCTATGTTGGATTTGGTGCTTGGCAACGAACCAGGCCAGGTGGCAGATCTCTCGGTGGGAGAGCATTTCGGTGATAGTGATCACAACTCCCTGACCTTTACTATAGTCATGGAGAGGGACAGGAGCAGACGGGATAGGAAAATATTTAATTGGGGGAGGGGGAATTACAATGCTATTAGGCAGGAACTGGGGAGCTTAAATTGGGAACAGATGTTCTCAGGGAAATGCACGACAGAAATGTGGAGGTTGTTGAGGGAGCACTCGCTGCGACTGCTGGATAGGTTTGTCCCGATGAGGCAAGGAAGGGATGGTAGGGTGAAGGGACCTTGGATGACAAGGGATGTGGAACAGCTAGTCAAGAGGAAGAAGGAAGCTTACTTAAGGTTGAGGAAGCAAGGATCAGACAGGGCTCCAGAGGGTTACAAGGTAGCCAGGAAGGAACTGAAGAATGGACTTAGGAGAGCTAGAAGGGGACATGAAAAAGTCTTGGCGGGTAGGATTAAGGGAAATCCCAAGGCGTTATACACTTATGTGAGGAACAAGAGGATGGCCAGAGTGAGGGTGGGGCCGATCAGGGATAGTGGAGGGAACTTGTGCCTGGAGTCGGAGGAGGTAAGGGAGGTCCTTAATGAATACTTTGCTTCAGTATTCACTAGTGAGAGGGACCTTGTCGTTTGTGAGGACAGCGTGAAACAGTCTGATATGCTCGAACAGGTTGATGTTAAGAAGAAGGATGTGCTGGAAATTTTGAAAGACATGAGGATAGATAGGTCCCCGGGGCCAGACGGGATATACCCAAGGTTATTATGGGAAGCGAGGGAAGAGATTGCTGCGCCTTTGGCGATGATCTTTGCGTCCTCACTGTCCACTGGAGTAGTACCAGATGATTGGAGGGTGGCAAATGTTATTTCCTTGTTCAAGAAAGGGAATAGGGATAACCCTGGGAATTACAGACCAGTCAGTCTTACGTCGGTGGTGGGCAAATTATTGGAGAGGATTCTGAGAGACAGGATTTATGATTATTTGGAAAAGCATAGTTTGATTAGAGATAGTCAGCATGGTTTTGTGAGGGGCAGGTCATGCCTCACAAGCCTTATTGAATTCTTTGAGGATGTGACAAAACACATTGATGAAGGAAGAGCAGTGGATGTGGTGTATATGGATTTTAGCAAGGCGTTTGATAAAGTTCCCCATGGTAGGCTCATTCAGAAAGTAAGGAGGCATGGGATACAGGGAAATTTGGCTGTCTGGATACAGAATTGGCTGGCCCATAGAAGACAGAGGGTGGTAGTAGATGGAAAGTATTCAGCATGGAGCTCGGTGACCAGTGGTGTTCCGCAGGGACACTCTTTGTGATTTCTTTAAATGACTTGGATGAGGAAGTGGAAGGCTGGGTTAGTAAGTTTGCCGATGACACAAAGGTTGCTGGAGTTGTGGATAGTGTGGAAGGCTGTTGTAGGTTGCAACCGGACATTGACAGGATGCAGAGCTGGGCTGAGAAGTGGCAGATGGAGTTCAACCTGGAAAAGTGTGAAGTGATTCATTTTGGAAGGTCGAATTTGAATGCAGAATAAAGACCGGATTCTTGGCAGTGTGGAGTCCACGTCCATAGATCCCTCAAAGTTGCCACCCAAGTTGATAGGGTTGTTAAGAAGGCATATGGGGTGTTGGCTTTCATTAACAGGGGGATTGAGTTTAAGAGCCGCGAGGTTATGCTGCAGCTCTATAAGGCCCTGGTTCGACCACACTTGGAATATTGTGTTCAGTTCTGGTCGCCTCATTATAGGAAGGATGTGGAAGCTTTAGAGAGGGTGCAGAGGAGATTTACCAGCATGCTGCCTGCACTGGAGGGCATGACTTATGAAGAAAGGTTGAGGGAGCTGGGGCTTTTCTCATTGGAGCGAAGAAGGATGAGAGGTGACTTGATAGAGGTGTACAAGATGATGAGAGGCATAGATAGAGTGGATAGCCAGAGACTTTTTCCCAGGGCGGAAAGGGCTATCACCAGGGGGCATAATTTTAAGGTGATTGGAGGAAGGTTTCTTTTGGAGGGAGATGTCAAAGGTAGGTTCTTTACACAGAGAGTGGTGGGTGCGTGGAATGCACTGCCAGCAGTGGTAGTAGAAGCAGATACCTTAGGGACATTTAAGCGACTCTTGGATAGGTACATGGATGATAGTAGAATGAAGGGTATGTAGGTAGTTTGATCTTAGAGTAGGTTAAAGGGTCGGCACAGCAACGTGGGCCGAAGGGCCTGTACTGTGCTGTACTGTTCTATGTTCTATGTTCTATAATGATCACACATTGATTTGGAATCATCCGCAAATTTTGAAAGACTGAACAGGCTGGAACTCTCTAGAAAAGAGAAGGCTGAGGGGTGATCTGATAGAAGTCTTTAAAATTATGAATGGATTTGATAGAGTAGACATAGAGAAGATGTTTCCAATTGTGAGACAGTCCAAAACTAGGAGCCATTAATATAAGATAGTCACGAATGAATCCAAAAAGGAATTCTGGAGAAACCTATTTACTCAGATGATTAGAATATGTAACTCACTATCTCATGGAGTGCTTGAGGCAAATAGCATGGATGCATTTAAAGAGAAGTTAGGTAAGAACATGAGGGAGAAAGGAATAGAAGGATATATTGATGAGGTTAGATGAAAGAACATGAGGGGAGGCTCGTGTGGAGCTGTCGGCTGACAAGTCCCCGAGTCCTGACGGACTTCATCCTAGGGACTTAAAAGAAGTGGCTAGTGAGATAGTTGATGTGTTGGTTTTGATTTTCCAAAATTCCCTAGATTCAGAGAAGATTCCATTAGATTGGAAAATAGCAAATGTAACTCCTCGTTTCAAAAAGGGAGGCAGAAAGCAGGAAACTACAGGCTAGTTAGCTTAATATCTGTCATAAGGAAAATGTTAGAAACTATTATTAAAGACATTATAATAGGTGTCATGCAGACCCCCACCTGCCAAGAATGAGGCATATTAATTTTGTCATATGAACATTGATTTTAAACTTGCTGGAGTGCAGAAAGGAGTTGCTAAAAAAATCACCAGACACTTGGCTGGAAAAATATTTGCATACTAACAGACAGTGCTTGAGGAGACAAAGGACTATTCCCTGCTCCAATTAACCCAAATGAATTTTGATCATCAGATATTGAAGGCAAGGAAGCACATTCCAGGCCCTGCTAAGATGATACAATCCACAGAGCCAGGACTGGTTAAACCAGCTGGTCACATGACTAACTGGCTGGCCTAGGTTTTTGATCTAGCCACAGGACTGTTTGAATTGAGAAGGCTGTTTGAAACTGAAGCTGAAACAAGCAAGTCTCTTGCCTGGCTGTCTCTGTCTCTCTCTCGTGCTTTCTCCAAAGCCACCGGACCCACGGAAGACACGTAAACCTCAAGAGAGAAAAGACTCCAACCTCGAAGCAAGTTGAAGCGTGCACTGGGCCCCAGCGAATTGCAAGTCCGACCGGCAACCAAAGACTTCACAGCAAACTCAAAGGACAGTAAAATAGATACCCATCTATTGCCTCAAACTTTTCCCCTTTATTCTTTTCTACTTTTCTGTCTCTATCTGCGTGTGTGTTTATCGCATATGCATGCTAGCGTGGTCGCATCACATATTCATAGTCGGTAACCGGATTAGAGTTTAAGATTAATAAACTTCTACCTTTCTTGTTTAAAATCTAAGAAAACCTGTCTGAATTGATTTCTTTGCCTTACAATTGGAAAGCGGTGAACAAGGATTCACTAAGGGGGAGCTAAAACATGTTTTTAAAAAATTAAACCCTGCTACAGTTAAACCAGGCAAACGCTGAGAGGGAACCCCTACACCTTCTCACCTGGTCCCTAACACAGACCACTTAGAAAAATTCAAGGTAATCAGGCAGAGTCAACATGGTTTTGTGAAAGGAAATCATGTTTAACCAATTTATTGGCGTTCTTTGAAGAAGTAACATGTTCTGTGGATAAAGGGGAACCGGTGGATGTACTGTACTTAGATTTCCAGAAGGCATTTAATAAGGTGCCATTACAAAGGCTATTGTTGAAAATAAAAGCTCATGGTGTAGGGGGTAACATTTTGGCATGGAGAGAAGATTGGCTAGCTAACAGGAAACAGAGAGTAGGCATAAATGGGTCATTTTCTGGTTGGCAAGATGTAACAAGTGATGTGCCACAGGGATCAGTGCTGGGGCCTCAACTTTTTACAATTTATCTCAATGACTTGGATGAAGGAACCAAAGGTATTGTTACTAAATTTGCCGATGACACAAAGATAGGCAGGAAAGTAAGTTGTGAAGAGGACATAAGAAGGCTACAAAGGGATATAGATAGATTAAGTGAGTGGGCAAAGATCTGGCAAATGGAGTATAATGTGGGAAAATGTGAAATTGTCCATTTTGGCAGGAAGAATAAAAAAGAAGCATATTATCTAAATGATGAAAGATTGCAGAGCTTTGAGATGCAAAGGGATCTGGTTGTCCTAGTGCATGAACCGCAAAAGGTTAGTATGCAGGTACAGCAAGTAATTCGGAAAGCTAATAGAATATTATCATTTAATGCGAGAGGAATTGAATACAAAAGTAGGGAGGTTATGCTTCAGCTATACAGGGCATTGGTGAGACCACATCTGGAGTACTGTGTATAGTATTGGTCTCCTTATTTAAGGAAGGATGTAAATGCATTGGAAGCAGTTCAGTGAAGATTTCCTGGACTAATACCTGGAATGGGTGGATTTTCTTATGAGGACAGGCTAGGCGTGTATCCACTGGAATTTAAAAGAGTAAGAGGAACTTGATTGAAACATATAAGATTCTGACGGGTCTTGACAGGGTGAATGTGGAAAGGATGTTTGCTCTTGTGGGAGAATCTAGAACTAGGAGTCACTATTTAAAAATAAGTGGTCACCCATTTAAGACAGAGATGAGGAGAATTTTTTTCTCTCAGAGTGTTGTGAGTCTTTGGAACTCTCTTCCTGAAAAGGCAGTGGGAAGCAAAGTCTTTGAATATGTTTAAGACAGAGGTAGATAGATTCTTGATAAGCAAGGGGGTGGAAGGTTATCCGGGATAGGCAGGAATGTGGAGTTGAGGTTACAATCAGATCAGCCATGATCTTATTGAATAGCAGGACAGGCTCGAGGAGCCGAATGGCCTACTCCTACTCCTAATTCATATGTTCATATGTTCCTATGTAGCATGGACCAGTTCGGTCAAATGGCCTGTTTCTGTGCTGTAGCCTATGTAATTCTATGTGAAATGTTGACGAATGTTATTGTAGGAAATATTCTTCTTCACATTGCTCACGATTAGTGTGAACTGGGAGTGGGGAGGGTTAGGGGTGGGTGGGAGAGGTGTACTTCGACAGTAGATCAGTGTGAAACGCTACTAGCCAATGCCCCCGATAAGAGCTCTTTCCATTTATCTTTGCATCCTGAGCCATTCGAAAAATTTCATTTGGTTTCCAAAGGTCAGGGGAGCAGATGATCAAATGGCACGCTGATACTCATAGAATCATAGAAAGTTTAAGGCACAGAAAGAGGCCACTTGGCCCATCGTGTCTGTGCCGGCTGAAAAACAATCCACCTATTCTAGTCCCACCTTCCAGCATTTGATCTGTAGCCCTACAGATTACGGTGCATATCCAGACTCCTTTTGAATGAGTTGAGAGTTTCTGCCTCAACTATCCTATCAGGCAGTGAGTTCCAGACCCCCACTACCCTCTGGGTGAAAAAGTTTTTCCTCATCTCCCCTCTAATTTTTCTACCAATCACTTTAAATCTATGCCCCCTCATCACTGACCCCTCTGCTAAGGTGAATAGACCCTTCACCTCCACTTTACCAAGGCCCCTCAAAATTTTGTACATTTCAGTCAGATCTCCCCTCAGCCTTCTCTGTTCCAAAGAGAACAACCCCAGCCTATCCAATATTTCCTCTAAGCTGTATCAGACATACACTTTAGTCTCAGATAATGAAAACAATTCTAAAGGTCGTTTTATTTCACCATGATTGTAGCATCCCTTTTAAAAAAAAAGACCCTACAGATTGAGAGAATAAGTATAAAGCTGCAATTTAATCTTCAAGGTCACACAACCTCAATAAACCACCTGAGCTTCATTCTCAAGGTTGATGATGTCATCACACGCCCTAGGGTAATTACAGCCCTATTATTCATTCCTCATCTTCTATACGTTTACAGAGTGTTGTATTCCAGTAAAACAGAATGTATCATTTTCCAACAAACCCCCTTCTTCCTGTCGGCTGAAGCCATGACAACCCCTAGTCCAAGGCCGCCATCTTGCAATCTTCCTTTCCCTGTCACATGACTTTAACTGTGGCTGCGAACGAGCTTCTAATCTCCAACTGTACTTGCTGACTCTGTACTCCTCATTGTCCACATGAGCATCAGCCGAGGTACTGCTGTGCTGTATTGTTTAACTGTACTCTAAGAAGAAGATAAAGTGCCAGGTTCAAGATTCTTGGCGTTTTTTTTAAACCCACAAGAGTCCTACTCAGGTTCCTGGCTCGGCTCATTTTTATCATTTACACCACAAATTTTGTACAAGAGGTTTACACATTTTCTAAGTGGATGATTTAATAGACAGCAACATAATAGTGTGGAACTTGCATGAACTACACTCCAATTATTCACCAGCTTTATCACAGGACAACACCACCGACTTGTTCCTTCAATACTGTAAAATGTCCTATGAAGATAGGAGCATTACCAGACAAAGATTTGATAACTAGTGTTAAGGCCAGGTGAGGAGGGTGTCACAGGCTCCCCCCTTGTCCTTCCTATTACTTGACTGAAAAAGGGTTTATTCCTTTTTAAACAGTGGATGTGCTTACCACCTCAGTGAGTGTTTTACCTTTTACCTTTGTTGTGATCTTGAACGAACCAATCGGACAAATTTTCTTGAGTTTAAACAAGAAAGAGGTCAGTTTATTATACTTAACAATCTAAACCCAATCTAAATAAAATAATAAAAAAATATGCGACACATTCATGCACACCGTCACATGAGAATCACACACACACAAATAAATTACAGAGTGAGAAGTAGATTTCGAGTCCAGTATAAATAAAAATTTAATACACAGTCTGTGAGGTTGGATGATTCTGTGGTCTTCCGGATGGAGTTGTATTCTCGAAGTCTTTGGCTGGTTGAAATGCACTTTGTGGCTGGCCCCGTTGGCTCAGAGTTCTCTTGAAGGCAGACTTGTAGGTGGCTCTCTTCCCCTGGTCTCTCTACCTGTAGCAATCTGTAGGCTTGGAGAGTCCACAGTCGCAGACGGTTTTCAAACTTGTGATGTTATTTGGAGAGAGAGAGAGAGGGAGAGGGACACAACCCTTCTGCTTCAGTTTCAGTCACTGCTTGTCTGCCTTTGTCCAAGGGAAACTCCCAACTTTCACAGAGATAGGCAGACGGTCACATGACTGCCTCAGTGCATTCTCTGGAACCTTCTAATGAGATTCAAAGTTCGGAGTTTCCATCTCCTCAGGCCTCAGTATGCTAATATTTACACTTGGAGGGATTTTCTCTTTCAAAGTCAATCTGTCAGGATGGCCTTGAATGTTGTGCCAATGAAAGCAATCTTAGATACTTCTATCACTAGAGCAAGCCATTGTTTTGGGTACAGGCTCATCAGACATGTGTCTCTTGTTGGAGGCCTTAGAATGTGAAAGGTGTTTCAGATGCAAATTGCGGTGGCCATCTTGGCTGCCAGTTTTTAATAAGTTAACTATAGGATTATTTTTCCATTAAAAATGTAATGTAAGTTTCCAAACGATTAATTAAAATTCCTCATTTGTCATATTGTGTTTTCTTGATACTAGCCACATAAAAACACATTGGGACTAGTGAACAAAAGCTTGGTCAAAGAGGTAGGTTTTAAGGAGCAATTTGAAGGAGGAGAGAGAGGTTTACTGAGAGCCAAAGAGGTTTAGGGAGGGAATTCTGGAGCTTAGGGCCTAGGCAGCTGAAGGCACGGCCGCCAGAGGTGGAGCAAAGGAAATCAGGGATGTGCAAGAGGTCAGAATTGGAAGCGTGTAGAGATCTTGGTGGGCTGCAGGAGGCTACAGAGAGATAGATATAAAAGACAGAGCAAGACCTAAAAGGGAATACAGAGAATGAAAGTTTAGTGTAACAAAGCCAGAATGCGGTAGAGAAAGAGAGAGAGAGAGCACCAAGTAGAACTAAGAGACATATAAAGCTGAAATGGAGAAACAGACAGAGCAAAAACTAAGCGAGAAGGGAGAAAGACTGAAAGCTCAGCTAGACAGTGCAGACAGAGAGAGAAATTAGAGAACTGAGCCAGATTGAAAGTGAGAGCCAGTGAGCAAGAAAGATGGTTTGTCGGATTACTAACCTTTAGTACCTCTATTAGTTTCCAGACTCTGAGCCAGAGGGCCTAACTGTTCTGTACCACTATATCCAGGTGAATTATTTGCCATGCGGTTCTTTAATAGACAGTCAAATGAAAGCTGAATCTGTGGAGGCAAATTATTGAACTTGTCATTCCTATGAGGTTCTGTGCTCAGACCTTAACATACAACACAGAGTGGTTGTATCGAGTGAAAGCTTAATTTATTTTTGATGTGAATAAAACTGCCACCTACAAGTTAGCATGAAAAGAAATTGGAGCTTTAAGGGACAAAACAGCAAAGGCTAGTCAAGTGTTCGCGAAATAGATCAGTTTAATGAAGGCACAGGGACAATGACTGAAGCTGGTTGTAATCAATATGGGGTCGTAACAGGGTCACTGTCAGGGTCAAACTGACAGAGTTACATTACGTAGAATTCTAATGTGGGATACATATTCAGTTCTTTTTTTTATTCGGGAGATGTGGGCATCGCTGACTGGGACAGAATTTATTGTCCATCCCTAATTGCCCTTGAGAAGGTAGTGGTGAGCTGCCTTCTTGAACCACTGCAGTCTTTCGGGTGTAGATACACCCACTGTACTGTTAGGAAGGGAGTTCCAGGATTTTGACCCACTGACAGTGAAGGAACGGTGAGATAGTTCCAAGTCAGAATGGTGTGTGTCTTGGAGGGGAACTTGCAGGTGGTGGTGTTCCCATGCATCTGCTGCCCTTTTCCTTCTAGATGGTAGAGGTTGTGGGTTTGGAAGGTGCTGTCGAAGGAGCCTAGGTGCATTACTGCAGTGCATCTTGTAGATGGTACACACTGCTGTCACTGCATCAGTGGTGAAGGGAGTGAATGTTTGTGGTTGGGGTGTCAATCAAGCAGACTGCTTTGTCTTGGATGGTGTCAAGCTTCTTGGGTGTTGTTGGAGCTGCTTTTCTTGAGGCAATAACCCTATTACAGCACCTGAAAGTACTGTAGATCAAATATTGGGATATCTGGTATGGGGGAATGCATCGCATTGCATGTCACAGTCCTGCAGTTTCAGGTGTTACCTGGAGATCTTCAGTGGTCAATATCTAATCAAGGGCAACACCTAAATGATGCAAGAGACCCAGACGATTAACTCAGTGGCTCCAGCCACTCAAATAGCCCTTTGGTGCAGTGTGTTTAAAGGGTTAGCATTTGGACCATGAGCGACATCTTCCTTAGTGCCAGGAAGCTAACTGGTTGCCATAGCAAAGGGTCCAATGATATTTAACGTCAAAATATCATGATTAATATGTGAGTTGGGAAAGATAAACACAAAAACCAGGCTTTAAGGACCATAGGATTTTAGCTTATGGACATGAATACCAATCCGACCTTCTCCCCATTACAGTATCAGCCTTGTTTCTGAATCATATGCAGAGCCCAGGCCTCAAGCAACAACCTGATAACCCACTCCATCGACTGGATCACCCATGATATATAGGTCAAACTGTGGGGTGAGTTCTAGGAGCTGTCATTGGCTCCAGTGAGTGGCTGACATCACTTGGAATAGAGGTCATGTAGCCCCTGAGATCAAATCACAGCCTCCGTGTTCAATCTCCAACATCTCTTATTCATAATAGCATTCTCCTCTAATGTCAACTGTGACTCAATGGGTAATATTATCGCCTCTATGTCAGTAAGTTGCATGTTCAAGTCCCATATCAGTTATTATGCACGAAATCCAAGGCTGACACTCCAGTAAAATGCTGAAGGAGTGCTGCACTGTCAGAGGTGCTGCCTTTTGGATGAGATGTTAAACTGAGGTGCCAGTTGCAGGTGATGGGTACAGCTGCACAGTAGTTTTGTTACAGGACTAATGTTCTGGAGCCATGAGTTCAAATCCCACCACAGCAGCTGGGGAATTTAAATTCAGTTAATTAAATAAATCTGGAATCAAAAGCTAGTATCTACAATGGTGACCATGAA
This sequence comes from Heterodontus francisci, assembly GCF_036365525.1. Classification (NCBI taxonomy): domain Eukaryota; kingdom Metazoa; phylum Chordata; class Chondrichthyes; order Heterodontiformes; family Heterodontidae; genus Heterodontus; species Heterodontus francisci. The sequence goes on from NC_090377.1 coordinate 124,792,696, forward strand.
ATAACTGGATTACCATTAAAAAAAAACATTTGGTTCACTAAAGTTCTTTCGGAAAGGAAATCGACCTGGCACTGGATATGACTGAGGCACACCCTGCAACGTCCTCCTCGCTAATTTTTGGGGAGATCTTCGAAATTGAGAGAGCTGTCCCACAGACTAGTCAAGCAAGTTGCTACGATCAGTCAAGGAGGGATCAAAAGGCTCCCCTCTTGTCCCTCTCCTTGTTGTTTGACCACAGCAGGGTTTATTCCTTTTTAAATAGTGGATGTGCTTACCAATTCAGTGAGTGTTTAACCCATTTTGTGATATGATCATGAAAGAACCATTCGGACAGGTTTTCTTGAGTTTAAACAAGAAAGAGGTTAGTTTATTGAACTTAAAATCAAAACTCGATCTAAATAATAATAAACTTCGCTCCAACTTTTACACACACGCACGCACGCACGCACGCACGCACACACACACACACACACACACAAATAGGTTACAGAGTGATGAAGAATAGTTTGGTTGGATTAGAGTCCAGAACAAATAAAAATAATATACAGTCTGTGGGGTCTGGTAATTCAGTTTGGGCTGAAGTCATGGTCCTGAAGTTTCTGGTTGGTAGAAGTGCACTTGCAGCTGGTTCAGGGTTTTCTTGAAGACAGTGATGTAGGTGGCTTTCTCCCCTGGGGTCTCTCTCTGTAGCAATGATAGAGTTGGATGCTCCACAGTCACAGACAGGGTTCATAACTTGTAGTATTACCTGGAGAGAGAGAAAGAGGCTCAGTCCCACTGGGGTCCAGCACTAATGATCTTTCAAAGTTTGTATGCTGTGTGTGACAGAAACTCAGAGTTTTCACACAGTCTGGGAAGACCGTCGCATGATTCTTTCAGTGTATTCTTTTATTCACTTTAATGAGATCCAGTTTAAGAATCCCAATCTCTCTCAGGTCTTATTGTTTCAACGTTTACCTCCTGGAGGCACATCTCCACTAGTGTGAATACTCCAAGATGGATTTGAATATCTTGCTAATGAGGGCAATATCAGATAATTCACTCATTATAAGGTTGTAGGTTAAAAAAACTGTACACACGCATTCATTCTCAAACACTTACATCTCAAACGCTCTGCCATAGCTAGGCTCTGGTGTACTTTTTTTCATCCAGGATTGGGCATGAGCACAACTGGGGAACTCCAGCTGCCCTGGCTGGGCTCAATCAGCTTGTTCCCCAGCATATACCGGATTTCCTCCCGAACCTGGGTTAGTTTCTTGGGACCTAAGCGATTGGGGTTTTGTTTTATGGAAGGGGGTCTCTCCTACATCCACATCGTATAGGGTTAGGGTTGTACACCCTGGCGTGGCCCTGCAGATTTCTTTAAATGCTGTGAGCAGCCTTTATCCTTCATTTAAGTAGGAGAGTACGGTATCTAATTTTCCTAGCATTTCAGTATCGGCTAACCCGACAGTAGGGGGTTTGATTTGGGAATCCTCCAGGCCCTCCTCTAACACGTTCTCACTGTCCTTTTCCCCCTCCTCTGTCCTAACTGCCTGACAGACCTGGGCTTGTTTGTCCCCTTCCCGGCTGTGATACTGTTTTAACATGTTGATGTGGCACGGCCTTTGCTTTTTCCTACGGTCTGGGGTGTCAATTAAGTAGTTCACCCTGCCAATTCTCTTTACTACTCTATAGGGACCACTGAACCAGGCTTTCAGGGTTTTGCCCTGAATTGGGAGTAGTTCTAACACATGATCTCCAGGCCGAAGTGTGCTGGCCTTGGCATGTTTATCCACTTGCATTTTCATAACTGTTTAGAAGGTTTTTAGGTGTTCTTGAACCACTGCACAGGCTCTCGTGAGCCGCTCCCAGAACATGGAGATGTAGTCTAACATGGAAGATTCATCCCTGTGTCCCAAAAACCTCTCCTTGATTACTTTTAGAGGACCTCTCACCTCATGTTCATAAACTAATTCAAAGGGACTAAAGCCAGTGGACTCATTGGGTGAGTCCCTGGTAGCAAACAAAAGAAATCCCAGCCCTTTGTCCCAGTCATGGGGGTACTCATAGCAGTATATCCTGATCACTGTCTTTAGGGTCTGGTGGTACTGCTCCAAAGCCCCTTGTGACTCTGGGTGGTAGGCTGAGGACTTTAGTTGGGTTCTGCCCAGATTGACCATGACTTTTTGAAAGATACCAGACATGATCCAACTGGATCTCAGCAGACAGCCCATATCGGGTGAAGAATTGGGTTAACCCCTCCACCACTACCTTGGCAGAGGATAGTTCTTAGAGGGATAGCCTCTGGAAATCGGGTAGCTACATCCACAATGGTGAGAAGATACTGGCCTCAACATTATCTTCAACAATTTCAGACTGTAACCTCTGCCCCATTTTGTTTCCTTTTTCTTTGCAGGTTTTGGCTTATTTCTCATTTTCCTCTTCCTTTGCATTTGAGCAGCAGCAGTTCATCATTCTCCCTTTGACACCTTCTCTAGACATAGCTTCTGTTTTTTACTCATCCCATTACCACTGGCCTTGCACCATCATACCTTTTGTCATTTAATCTCTCTTGTCTTCCATCCCATCACAGACCTTCCTGTTTGTTCTTTTTCCCACCCTCCCCCTTTTGACTTACTTAAAACTTATTACATTTCTAACACTTCCCAGTCCTGATGAAGGGTCACAACCTGAAACATTAACTCTGCTTTTCTCTCCACAGATGCCAGCTGACCTGCTGAGTATTTCTGAATTGATTTTGGAAAGAAGCAATATTGGATCTGTTTCTGGGAAATGAAGTGGAGCAAGTGGCATGTGCTACAGCAGAAGCTCATCTAACTAAGAGTGACCACGACACAATTCACTTTAGAGTAGTTTTGGAAAGAGACTATGAAACTAAGGCAAAACTGCTCAACTGGGGAAGAGCTAATTTCAGTGAGTTAAGAAGGGACCAGCATAGGAGGAAATAATCCGGTTAAAACTAGGCATAGTCCTTTGAAGGGAAAAGGTCGAACATCCAAAGCTACTGCACCCTGGATGACAAAGGAAATAAAAGTTATAATGAAACAGAAAAAGGAGACTTATGATAAATGTGAGGAGCAAGATTCAGTTAATAATCAGGAAGATTATGGAGAGTAGAGGAGGGAATTGAAAAAGTTAATGTGGGGGCTATGGGGTGGGGGGGGGGGGGGCGGGGTGTGGTTTCAAAGAAAGGTTACAAGAAAAGATTATTAGGCATTATTAATTTGCACTCTAAAATATTTTACAAATATGTAAAGTGGAAGCAGTTTGCTGTGGAAAAAATTGGGACTATTAAGAGTCCAAAGGGAAATCTTCATGTTGAGGCAGAGGACATGGCAAAAGTATTAAATGAGTATTTTGCATGTCTTCACAAAGGAAATGAATAACGTGAAGGTTACACTAAAAGAGGAGAGTGAAGTTATAGACAGGATAGTAATAGATAGAGAAGATGTTCTAAAAATATTAGTATTACTGAAAGTTAGTAAATCACCTGGTCCAGATGGAATGTAACCTAGGATGCTGAAAGAAGCCAAGGTAGAAATAACAGTGGCATTCGTCACAATCTTTCAATCCTCATTGGATACAGGGGTAGTGCCAGAGGACTGGAGGGTTGATAATTTTATATCGCAATTCAAGAAAGGGGAGAGGGATAAACCAGGAAATTACAGGCCAGTCAGCCTAACATCGATGGTGGGGAATTATTAGAAACCGAAATCAGAGACAAAATACACTTAAATTTAATCAAGGGAGCCAGCATAGATTTGTTAGAGATAAATCATGTCTGACTAACTTGATTGAATTCCTTGATGAGGTAACAGAGAAGGTTGCTCAAGGTAGCGCAGTAAATGTTGCATATATGGACTTTGGGAAGGCATTTGACAAAGTGTCACATAGGAGGTTTATTAAGAAGATGGAAGCCCATGGAATTAAGGTGAAAGTGGAAACAGAATTAGCTCAGTGACAGGAAGCAGAGGGTGGTGATGGATGGATGTTTTCCAGACTCGGAGGTGGTTTGCAGTGGTGCTTCCCCAAGGGTCAGTTTTGGGTCCTTTACAATTTGCAATTTTTATAGACAACCTAGACTCGGGTATAGGTTTTCTATTTGGTTGTAAGGTTTGCACATGATATGAAACTGGTCAAAGCAATAGATCATGAAGAAGATAGTTACAGGCTTCAGGACGACAGAGCACATCAGGATGGTGAAGTGGACAGAAGGATGGCAGATAAGAGTTTAATGTGGAGAAGTGCGAAGTGATGCACATTGGGAGGACTAATATGGAAAGACCATATAGTATAAATGGCAACATTTTTAAAAGTAGTGAACAGAGAGACCTTGATGTTCATGTATACAAATCCTTAAAGGTTGCAGGGCAAGTTGATAAGGTGGTTAAAAAGCATATGGGCGACTTGATTTATAAATAGCGGAATAGAATATAAAAGCAAAGAGATCACACTAGAACTTGATAAATCACTGGTTAAACCTCAGTTGGAATATTGTGAACAATTCTGGGCACCACAGTACAGGAAAGATGGAAAGGCATTAGAAAGGGGCAAAGGAAGTTTACCAGGATGTTACCAGGATAAGGGACTTCACATATGAGGAGAGGAGTTATGAGAAAAAATTTGGCTCTTCTTCTAGGAACAGCGAAGGTTAAGAAGTAACTTAAGAGACATTTTCAAGATGATGAGAGATTTTGATAGAATAAATAGGGAAAAATTATTCCCTGTGGTGAGTGTGTCAATGACTATAGGTCATGGATTCAAAATCATTGGCAAAGATCGAGAGGGAAGATAAGGATAATTTTTTCACTCAGCTGTCGGGATATTTAATGCTCTACCTAGAAAGGTGGTGGAAGCTGATTCCATAAATAGTTTTAAAAGGGACTTGGACTGGTACTTACAGATGCGGAATTTAAAGGGTTAAGACAAAAAGTGGGGGAGTGGGATTAAACACAGGCATGATAGAAAGAAAGACTTGAATTTATATAGCACCTCTCACAACATCCCATGTGCTTTACATCCAATGAAGGACCTTTGTAATGTAGTTGTAATGTAGTCTGTTTTGGGATGTTTGTTGAGGGATAAATATTGGTCAGGACCCCAGGAAGAATTCCACTGCTTTTCTTGAAAATAGCATCATGGGATCTTTTACAGGAACCTGAGAGGGCAGGAAGGGCCTCGGTTTAATGTTCCTTCTGAAAGAAGGCAGCTCCGACAAGGCAGCACTCCCTCAGTACTGCACTGGAGTGTCAGCCTGGATTTTTGTACTCAAGTCCTGGAATGTGACATAAACCCAGAACCTTGTGACTCAGAGGCAAGATTGCTACCAAATGAGCCACAGCTCCTATACATGACGGGCCAAATGGCTTCATTTTGTGCTGTAAGTTTCTGTGATTCAGAATTAAGGTGAGAATGACTGCCCTTGACATCAAGGCAGCATTTGACTGAGTATGGCATCAAGGAGCCCTGGCAAAACTGGAGTCAGTGGGAATCAGGAGGAAACTCTCCAATGGTTGGAGTCATACCTAGCACAAAGGAAGATGGTTGTGGTTGTTGGCGGTCAATCATCTCAGTCCCAGGACATCACTACAGGAGTTCCTCAGGATAGTGTCCTAGGCCCAACCATCTTCAGCTGCTTCCTCAATGACCTTCCCTCCAACATAAGGTCAGAAGTGGGAATGTTCGCTGATGGTTGCACAATGTTCAGTACCATTCGCAACTCTTCAGATACTGAAGCAGTCCATGCCAGCATGTTGCAAGATCTGCATAGCATTCAGGCTTGGGGTGATAAGTGTCAATTATCATTCGTGCCACACAAGTGCCAGGCAATGACCATCTCCAACAAGAGAGAATCTAACCATCTCCCTTTGACATTCAATTGCAATACCATTGCTGAATCCCCCACCATCAATATCCTGGGGGTCACCATTCACCAGAAACTGAACTGGACCAGCCAAATAAATACTGTGGCTGCAAGAGCAGGTCAGAGGCTGTGAATTCTACAGCTAGTGAGTTACCTCCTGACTTTCCAAAGTCTGTCCACTATCTACAAGGCACAAATCAGAAGTGCGATGGAATACTTTCCAATTGCCTGGATGGGTGCAGCTCCAACAACTCTCAAGGAGCTCGACACCATCCAGGACAAACCATCTATAAGATGCACAGCAGCAAGTTGCCAGGGCTCCTTCGACAGCACCTTCCAAACCTAGGACCTCGAACAACTAGAAGAACAAGTGCAGCAGACATATGGGAACACCACCTACAAGTACCCCTCCAAGCCACACACCATCCTGACTTGGAACTATATCACCGTTCCTTCACTTTTGCTGCGTCAAAATCCTGGAACTCCCTGTCTCAAGGCACCACATGGATTGCAACAGTTCAAGAAGGCAGCTCACCACCGCCTTCTCAAGGGCAATTAGGGGTGGGCAATAAATGGCCTTGCCAACAGCAATGTTCCCTCTAACTTCAGTTTGCTGTGCGTGGTTGGCTTGTTGTGCTGTATGGTCCCTTTAAGACTGAGTGTATCTTAACAGGAACATCGCCTATGCATGTCCTATTTGTTCCCGACTGCTGTGCAGCCAAGCATCCGTGCAGCTTCGTGGGAACATTGCTTGCCAGCGATGCCCACATTCAATGAATGAATTAAAAAATGCATAAATGCATGACAAGAAAAACACTCAGAGATCACTGCTGGAGAGTGTGTATATATGGTGTTGTTAGATGAAGATAGGATCGAGCTTGGTTTTAGGTCTTTGATGGTTAAATGTCCCTTGCTCACGTTACTGTGTAGACACACACATAAAGAGTGGCCTCTTGGGTGAGATCCAACTGTGCATGTGGCTCCCCAGCTGGAAGTATTGTCTTCAGGAGAGGAGGGAGGAGAGGAGGGAGGAGAGGTGGGGGGATGTTAACTAACAGCAACAAAAAAAATCAGTGCAGTGATTTTTTTTTTGCAGTAACGTCCAGGGAGCAATTTGGAGAAGGTTTAGGATTCGTCAATTTTAAATGCTGAAGAGTGAAATGGTGACAGAGGAGTGGGTGAAAAAACGAGGATCACGCAAAACATTCAGTTATTTCAAATGCACCTTTATTTTATATTTCAGGATCAAAGACAGAGTTAGGGGGAGGGAGGAGAGAGGAGAATTGATGTGTTTTGGCAGGGAGATAGAACACGATAATATTGCAGAGACAGTTCTATTAACCCTTTCAGGGACTGACATTTATTGGAGTTCTTTGAGGAAGTTACATGCGCTGTGGATAAAGGGGAACCGATGGATATATTGTACTTAAATTTCCAGAAGGCATTTGATAAGGGGCCACATCAAAGGTTTTGCAAAAAATAAAAGCTCATGGTATAGGGGGTAACGTATTGGCATGGAAACAAGATTGGCTAGCTAACAGGAAACAGAGAGTTGGCATAAATGGGTCATTTTCTGGTTGACAAGATGTAACGAGTGGTGTGCCACAGGGATCAGTGCTGGGGCCTCAACTTTTTACAATTTATATAAATGACTTAGATGAAGGGACCGATGGCATGGTTGCTAAATTTGCTGATGACACAAAGATAGGTAGGAATGTAGGTGGTGAAGAGGGCATAAGGAGGCTACAAAGGGATATAGATAGGTTAAGTGAGTGGGCAAAAATCTGGCAAATGGAGTATAATGTGGGAAAACGTGAAATTGTCCACTTTGGCAGGAAGAATAAAAAAGAAGCATATTATCTAAATGGTGAGAGATTGCTGAGCTCTGAGATGCAGAGGGATCTGGGTGTCCTAGTGCATGAATTGCAAAAGGCTAGTATGCAGGTACAGCACGTAATTAGGAAAGCTAATAGAATGTTATCGTTTAGTGTGAGGGGAATTTAATACAAGAGTAGGGAGATTATGCTTCAGCTATACAGGGCATTGGTGAGACCACATCTGGAATACTGTGCACAGTACTGGTCTCCTTATTTAAGGAAGGATGTAAATGCATTGGAAGCAGTTCAGAGAAGGTTTGCTGGACTAATACCTGGAATGAGCGGGCTATATTATGAGGAAAGATTGGACAGGCTAGACTTGTATCCACTGTAATTTAGAAGAGTAAGAGGTGACTTGATTGAAACATATAAGATCCTGAGGGGTCTTGACAGGGTGGATGTGGAAAGGATGTTTCCCCTTGTGGGAGAATCTAGAACTAGGGGTCATTATTTAAAAATAAGGGGTCGCCCATTTAAGACCGAGATGAGGAGACATTTTTTTCTCTCAGAGGGTCGTGAGTCTTTGGAACTCTCTTCCTCAAAAGGCAGTGGAAGCAGAGTCTTGGAATATGTTTAAGACAGAGGTAGATAGATTCTTGATAAGCAAGGGGGTGAAAGGTTATCAGAGGTAGGTGGTAATGTGGAGAAATCAGTTCAGCCATGAACTTACTGAATGGCGGAGCAGGCTCGAGGGGCCGAGTGGCCTACTCGTGCTCCTAATTCGTATGTTCATATGTTCGACATGAATTGCTGTTGCCTTTGGTGGTTTGGTTGTCAATAATTGCTATGCGACAATTTGTAAAGCTAGTGTTGCTTCTTTCTCTATTTCTCTCTCTCTCTCTCCCTGTTTCTCTCCCATGCTCTCTGTCACCCTCCCTCTCTCCTCTCTGTCCCTCTCTGTGCCTGTCACTCTCACTCTCTCTCTATCTCTGTCTGCCACTCTCCCTCCATCACTCCAAATTTGATATACATAATGCTGCAGGGGTCTGCTGTTTTCTTATTAGTCAAAGAGAAGCAGACAAGGAGAATTTGGTTCCTTCAGACACTCTGCTTTAATCGTAAACAAGAGCTTGCGGCAGATCAGTGTTGATGTACCATTGTTTCTAGATCTCACTCAAATCCAGCCACATGGACAGATGGCCTGGGAGATGGAAATGGAACTCTGTTTCCTTGGAGCAGCCTACAGATCCAAATGGACTAGGGCCTGGTTTATAATCTTACAACCCCTGAGTTTCACTTTATTGAAGCTTTGGAATGAATGTCTTGAGCTTATCATCCTTATCCAAAATGAAGCTGGGTCAGGCCTGAGATGGACATCACCAGCTGGTCTGTATTAGCTCAGTGGTGGTCAGACTGTCCTGTGTTCAAGTTCAGTCCAGCTCCAGAGACTTGAGCCTAAAGTCCAGACTGACACTCCAGTGTAGAGCTGAGGGAATGCTGCATTGCCAGAGGTGCCGTCTGTCCTTTCAGGGGGATGAAACAGATCCCATTGCTGTATTTTGAAGAAGGACGGCGGAGTTCCCCCCAGTGCCCTGGCCAATATTTTTTCCCTCAATCAACATCAGAAAAACAGATTGTCACATTGCTGTTTGTGGGATCTTGCAGTGCGCAAATTGGCTGCCACGTTTCCTACACTGCGGCACAGTGGCGCAAATTGCGCAAATTGCGCAAATTGGCTGCCACGTTTCCTACACTGCGGCACAGTGGCGCAGTGGTTAGCACCGCAGCCTCGCAGCTCCAAGGACCCGGGTTCGATTCCGGGTACTGCCTGTGTGGAGTTTGCAAGTTCTCCCTGTGTCTGCGTGGGTTTTCTCCGGGTGCTCCGGTTTCCTCCCACAAGCCAAAAGACTTGCAGGTTGATAGGTAAATTGGCCATTATAAATTGTCACTAGTATAGGTAGGTGGTAGGGAAATATAGGAACAGGTGGGGGTGTTTGGTAGTAATATGGGACTAGTGTAGGATTAGTATAAATGGGTGGTTGATGTTCGGCACAGACTCGGTGGGCCGAAGGGCCTGTTTCAGTGCTGTATCTCTAAAATAACAACAGTGACTACACTTCAAAAGTACTTCATTGGATGTAAAACACATGGGATGTTATGAGAGGTGCTATATAAATGCAAGTCTTTCTTGTCTTTTAATGTCCAGAAGGTGGTGGGGGTGAGAGGCGGAAGGGGAGGGGTGTGTTTGGATTGGGAGGGGGCGTGTTTTGAAGGGGAGGGGGAGGGAAGGGGACCTGGGTGTGTGGGGAGCGGGAGGGATAGGAGCGTATGGGGAGGGGGAGCGGGGTGTTTTGAGGGGGAGGGGAGGGGTGTGTGGGGAGGGTGTGTGGAGTGTTTGGAGAGGGAGGGAAGGGGATGTGGGTGTGTGGGGGGGGGAGGGAGAGGAGTGTGTTGCGAGGGGGAGTAAGGTGTGTGGGGGAGGGGAAGTAGTGGGGGGAGCATGTAGGGGGAGGGGTGAGGAGTGGGGGGCAGCATGTAGGGGGAGGGGTGGCAACGCCCCCTTCTGTTAATGGAGCTACACATTTTCTCCTATTTTTCTGGCAGGAGGGTCAGTAACCACGTGGGCCCAGATTTCAGATAATTGGCAAAAGAACCGGAAGGGAGGTGTGGAAAATTGTTTTAACACTGTTATCGTGATCTGGAATGGATTATCTGAAAAGATGGTGGAAACAGATTTACTAGTACCTCTCAAAAGGAAGTTCGATATTTATTTGAAAGGGGAACAACTGCCAGGCTATGAAAGAAAAAAAGACTTGGATTTATAATTGGATAGCTCTGTCAAAAGCTAGCACAGGCGTGATGGGCTGAATGACCTCCCACTGTGCTGTGAAGATTCTATGATCTTCTAAGTGACGATGGAGATGTGATCTGTTCCTAGACGTCTGTTTATTCCTGCAGGCACCAGACTGCTCTCTAAACCTCTGTGTGTATGAGACTCGGACAGTAAAGTGGGCGATTCTTAAGTTAAGCCATTGCTGAAATATCCGGCATGATTGGAAGATTGAAAGATCCATTTGATTATATTTCGAAGTTATATAACTGTATCTGTGGGGCCTACAACCCTCTGGGAGCTCTGCGCTTCTCCAATTCTGGCCTCTTCTCCACCCCTTGTTCCCTTTGCCCATCCATTGGTGGCCGTGCCTTCAGCTGCTGAGTCCCTAAGTTCTGGAATTCCCTCCCTAATCCCCTCTGCCTCTACCTCTCTTTTGTCCTTTCAGATGCCCCTTAAAACCTACCTCTGTGACTATGCTTTTGACCACCTGTCTCAATATCTCTTCATATGGCTTGGTGCCAAATTTTGTTTGCTAGCCCTCCTGTAAAGCACCTTGGGACGTTTTACTATGTTAATCATACAATAGTTCCAGCACAGAAGGAGACCATTTGGCCCATTGTGTTCATGCCATCTCTTTGCAATAGCAACTCAGCTAGTCCCACTCCCCCACCTTTCCCCGTAGCCCTGCAAATTTTTCCCTTCAGCTGTTTATCCAATACCCTTTTGAGAGCCATGATTGAATCTGCCTCCACTACACTCTCAGGCAGGGCATTCCAGATCCCAACCACTCGCTGTGTCAGGATGATTTTCCTCCATTCGTGGTTGCTTTTGCCCATCACCTTGTATCGGTGTCCTCTGGTTGTCAGACGTTCCATCAATGGGAACAGTTTCTCTCTACGCTGTCGATTTTGAACACAGCTATCTAATCTCTCAACCTTCTCCTTAAGGAGAACAAACCCCAGCTTCTCCAATCTATGCATGTAACTGAAGTCCCTCATCCCTGGAAACATTCTTGTAAATCTTTTCTGCATCCTCTCCAAAGCCTACAAATCCTTCTTATAGTGTGGTGCCTAGAATTGGACACAATACTCCAGTTGAGGCTGAACCAGTGTTTTAGAAAGGTTCACCATAACTTCCTTGCTTTTGTACTCTAAGCCTCTATTTATAAAGCCAGAATCCTGTATGCCTTATTAACCACTTTGTCAACCTGCCCTACCACCTTCAACGATTTGTGCACATATACCCCCAGATCTCTCTGCTCCTGCACCTCCTTTAGACTTGTACCCTTTAGTTTATATTGCCTCTCCTTGTTCTTCCTACTAAAATATATCACTTCACACTTCTCTGCATTAAATTACATCTGCCACATCTCCACCCATTCTGTCTATGTTCTCTTGAAGTCTATCACCATCCTCCTCATAGTTCACAATATTCCCAAGTTTTGTTGTATCTGAAAATTTTGAACTTTTACCCTGCATATACAAGTCTAGGTCATTCATATATATCAAGAAAATCAGTGGTCCTAATCCCAGCCCCTGGGGACCCCTCATATGCCTTCCTCCAGTCTGAAAAACAACTGCTCACTCTCTGTTTCCTGTCACTCTGCCAACTTCATCTCCATGCTGCCTCTGTCCCTGTTATTCCATGGGCTTTAACTTTGCTGACAAGTCTGTTATGTGGCACTTTATCAAATACTTTTTAGAAATCCATATGCACCACATTAATCGCATTACCCTCATCAACCTTCTCTGTTATCTCATCAAAAAACTCAATCAAGTTAGTTTGACTTTTAAAAATCCATGCTGGCTTTCCGTAATTAATCCACACTTGTCCAAAGAGCTGTTAATTTTGTCCTGGATTATTGTTTCTAAAAGCTTGCTCAGCACTGAGGTTAAACTGACCGGCCTGGGTTAATCCTTACATCCTTTTCTGAACAGGGTGTAACATTTGCAGTTCTCCATTCCTGATAGGGTCTGGTTAAATGCAATTTGTTGTTCTTGGTTGCCAGTTCTGATCGGACGTATTCCAGGAAGTAGGCGGGTGGGGGGAATTCATCACATGACCTCCCGTCGCCAGTGGCTTCACCTGCCGGCGCCTGTCATTGGTTGCTCAGCATGTTAGCGGTTTACCTTCTTAGCCAATTGGAAAGCGAGCAGGTTCTTTGTTACCCAATTCGATAACCCCTGACTTACAATCAAACAGCCATTTTCCCCATAGAATGAGAGAATCATGGGGCTGAATTTTCAGGCCCTGCTGGGGTCAGGAATGGAGGCGGCCGGGGCCTGAAAATACCGGCAGCGGCCAGTGTGTCGGTTTGGAGATGCCATTCCTGGCGCCGGCAATGTTCACCAGGGTGGGGGGGAGGGCGTGACAGAGATCCTGTCTGCCTCCCCATTAAAGCCAATCAAAGTTACTAAAGAACTCATTGTGAGCTTGTTATCGGGACAGGTTGATATTTTCACTGGGGGACGTGGGTTACACATGCTGTCTGTTGCTGACCAGCTGAAGGGAGGTAGGCACAGAGTGGGGAGTCAGTCATGGTAGCCCCAGGGAATCACCCCAGCCCCATCAGAGGGTCGGCAGGGCAGGGTCTCGCCTTTGGCGCTGCCCAGGTGGCGGGGAGAGTGTGCAGCAAGCGCCCGGGTATTGAACGGGGTCGTAAACCCCCTGGTATCGCGGGGGCAGAAAATCAGGTGTAAGACTGCCAATCACAATAAGGGCAGCTCACCTGTCCAAAAGGAAGGTATAGCTGGCAAAGGGGGCATGACTGTCAGATTTTTGTGATGAGGATCAACACCGTCCACAGGAAGGGCAGAAGCCCAAGCAGCAGGCGGGCACAGGAGTGGAAAGAGGTGCAGGAAGGCAACGGACGCCATAACCTCAATACAGAATCTACCATCAAAGACAGAGCTACCTGGAGATGACCAAGATCCAGTGCCACAGGACACTGCAACTTTGCAGGCAGATGGTCACAGACATCTGTGACCTTGCACCGCACACCACTGGTCACCATGCCCTGCCAATAGCTGTCAAAGTCACTGTTGCCTTGAACGTCTTTGCTTCTGGTTCCTTCCAGGGATCAGCTGCGGACCTTAGTGGCATCTTGCAAACTGGCAGCACACCTCTGTATCTCGCAGGTCACCGATGCCCTCTTTGCCAGAGCTGGACAGTACATTCAATTCACGACAGACGTGGCCTCGCAGGCACAGAGGGTAGTGAGTTTCAGTGCCATCGCTGGATTTCCCCAGGTGCAGGGCATCATCACTTGCATCCATGTGACCATCAAGGCACCCAGCGACCACCCAATCAGATTCATCAACAGGAAGGTCTTCCACTGCCTCAACGTCCAACTGGTCTGTGACCATAACAAGAGCTTCCTCCAAGTGTGCGCTCACTTTCCTGGCAGCTGCCATGACTTCTTCATCCTCCATCAGTCCAGGCTGCCTCAGAACTTCACTCTAACCCCAGACTTTGTGAATGAATCCGAGGGGACAAGGGATATCCCTTGACGTGATGGCTACTGACCCGTCTACTGGAGCCCCAGACAGACGCACAGAGACGATACAACCAATACCACCTGCTCAGCAGGACAACCATTGGGCAGGCCATTGGGCTTCTGAAGATGCCATTCCAGTGCCTTGACCAGTCGGGTGGTGCCCTCCAAAACCATCCTGCAAGGGTCTCGGTCATTGTGGTGGTCTGCTGCACTCTCCATAACATGGCCCTCCAGTGAGATGTGGACCTTGAGGACAGTGAGGCCCTGGAAGGAGGCAGTTCATCGGGGGAGGAGCAGGAAGTGAGTGAGGAGGTGGAAGAGGAGACAGTGGGAGATGATGCTGTACAAAGAGGTGGCCGGGCACAGCACAGGGCACGAAGGGGTCTTGAAGATGCCATGAATGTCAGGGATCATCAGATTCAGGAATGCTTCACCCGAGTCCCTCGGACCCAGGATGAGGGGCATGGCATGGGAGGGAGTCTGAGATGCGTGTGCCAATATATCCATGCACGACATAGCCTGAAACATCTAATCACATCATCAATGAAGGAAGCACATCTGACCAGGAGCTTTTCCCTCACCGTGGAGGAACCTGCAATCTCCTTCACCACCTCATAACACTCTGGATGTCAGTGCGCAGTTCCTGCATACACTCCAAGTGATGCTGCAGCTGGATGTCCAGGAGATTGGCCACTCTGTCTATGGAGGAACGCATGCGCTTTTTACCCTGAGTCATTGAGCTGGATGGACTCCTCCATCCTCTGCCCAAGACCCCGCACTGCCTCAGGAAAGTCCAACATGTGGGAGCACATCTTCTGCTGCTGTTCAAGGTAGAGCCTCCTTTCCAATGTCTCCTGAGGCCCGACATCTGTGCCCAGCTGAGCAAGACTGTGTCTGTCCTCCCTCCTTTGAGAGCAACTGACCACAGCTGCCACTGTCTCTGGCACCCCCTCCTGTCCACTAGTGCCCTGATCATCATCCTGTGCCACCATATCAAACACGCACAGGACCCACCGAGGTGAGATTATCTGCACTGGTAGACGGTGCTCTCGTAAGGTGTGACAGTGCTTCTTCTCTTTGATGCTGCTCTGGGCCCACGGACAGAGGGGGAGAGGGTGCCATGGATTGGACGTCTGTACCTGTGGGAGACACAAGAAGAGATGATGAGAGGCAGCAAGGAGAGTAGAAACCTCTGCAGTGCTGAGGTTACCCAATGTTACAATTGTATGGGGTGGAGTGCATTGCACCCCCTTAATGACCACTTTGCCCTCTGTAATCACCAGGTCCACCAGCAGCTCCCGTTTCACCAGGCCCGACTGCCTCCTCTTCCATTATCCTGGCTATCTGCATTGCTGTCTGCTCCATAGGGGGTAATTGGGAAGAAGAAGGGCACCCCTCCTCCTGTCTGAGCTCTCTCCCTCTCATTGGGTGCCCGTTTCTCCTGCAAAGACAAAAGAGAGCGAGGTAAGGCACTGTGTCCTCTGTGCCCAATGTCATCTGCCCGTATGCATTAGGAGCTGCATGTCTCAGTGCTGACAGGTCCTCAGCAGCTCTTCGGCTGTGAGACATTCTGAGGGGTCAGTAAGTACCCTGTGCACACACCCCTCCCATGAGCATGTACCATTCGGCTCCTCAGGGAGTGTGTCTGCCGGAGGGTGCAAGCCCTGAGACCTTTCCGGAGTGCTGGAATTGCACTCTCACCTTGCCATAACTTATGAGGTCATGGAACCTTGACTCATCTCGATTCCCTCTGGTGCTGTGGAAGGCTTTGACACAAACCGCAGATCATTTTTTAGGAAAACCGGCAGCCTCAGTGATGGCGACTGTGGGGAGTCGAAGTCAGACTCACATTTCATCTGACCCATCTCCGTTCCCGCCCCCACTGACTCTAATTGGACAGGGAACCTATCTCCATATCAATTATGGGCTCACCAAACTGGAAATCGTGACTTTTAAGCAGTTTCCCATCGGAGGCGAGTTTGGGACCCGGAAACAAACCCAGATCCTGTTTCCCACTTCCATGGAGAAAATTCAGCCCATTGAATAGTACAGCACTGAAGGAGGCCATTCAGCCCATTCAGTCTGCGTTAGCTCTTACAAGGAGCAATCCATTAGTTCCACTCCCCCTATCCCAGCAATTGTTTTTCCTGGAAGTATGTAGCCAATTCCCTTTGGAAGGCTGCATCCACCACCGAGCAGGCAGTTCATTCCAAAATCCTAACCATTCGCTGTGTAAACAAGGTTTTCCTCATGTCACCTCTGGTTCTTTTGTCATTCACCTTAAATCTGTGCCCTCTGGTTCCAAGCCCTTCACCCATTGGAAACAGTTTCTCTTTATTTACTTTATCTAAACCCTTTATGATTAAATCTCCTTTTGGCCTTCCCTGGTCCAAAGAGAACAACTCTAGCTCCTCCAGTCTATCCACATAACTGTAATCCCTCATTCCTGGAACCATTCTAGTCAATCTCCTTTGTACCCTTTCCAAATTCTTCAATGTCCTTCATAAAGGGTGGTGCCCAGGACTGGACGGAATTCCTGGATTAATTCCTGGAGACTCCTGGACAATTCGGGAGAGTTGGCAACCCTACCTACCTGACCTGGGAGTGGTTGATCCTGGAACTGAGCACCTTAAATGGGAACGTGCCCCATCCCCATTGCTAATGTCTCTCACCGTAACCAACACACAAAGAAAATGGTTGAAAAATTGAAAAGCAATTTACGGAAAGGAGATCATCATCTCACAGTGCAGTTGTCAGTCATGGCTTTTGCTGCTGATCTCTCCCTTACAGGGTAGTGGCAGAAGAGGAGATAATCGGGCCTACCTCAGCAGGCTTCTCATTATACACAATTAAACCTGACAACTAGTAGAGTATGGAAACAATACACGAGTGCAGGATTACACACACTCTTTTCATTCACAAGAAAGGCTCAAACCGCAGGTCACTGACCGCTGGTGTGGAGCAAACCCTGGTCTATTTCTAAGCTCAAGTGAAAGGGTAAAAGGCTGAATCAATTATTTCTGTCTTGTCCCCGAGGACTATTCTATAGATTGCTGATCAATCCCCAATGGATCTTTCCCTTCCATGGTTACCATGGCGATGGAAAATCGGAATAAAGGAACCCATCTTGTTGTCAAGACCAGTAAGTTTCTCTTCCTCCACTGTCAACTAATTGGACCATTAAACTCATCAGTGCTCTCGCCAGGGAAGCCATTACTTTGCCTTTCCCTGAGTAAATACGAACATTTCTCTATCGTTCTGAAGTACGCCGCCTCTTAAAATATTAAAATTTTACCTTTTGATTCCTAGGTCAAGAGACAGGATGAAGCTCCCACTCATTGGCTTAGTTGAATATGCTCACTGCACCCAGTGACGTCGCAGTTTCCTGTGTCACCTATTCTTGTCAATTCTACTGTCCAGTTAGTGCCCAGTGGCTCACACTGTGTTGTGCAGTCACACTCACACCCACCTCTGCTGCATCCCCACCAATCATCCCAGATCTATCCCTAGTTTACTCATATCTCATTTCAGCTGCATCCCCATCCCATCCCCTATACTGTCCTTAACCCCCTACCCTCTGCTCTGCATCTCAAAACCGCACAGTTCCTGACCTCTGTCAGTGTTTCCTTCTTCAATGATTTTGCATGGGTTTTATAAATCACCGAATCGACCTGCCTGGATCTTTACTGTCCCTCCGACTTTTATTCAGCTCCTGGTGTCCTCCATTATCAGCCTTGACCCTTCACCCATGATTCTCAGCAATAAGAGAAATGCACCTGGGACCTGTAATTTAATCCATCCCAGACAAAGGAGATGATAGTCCTCTCTCTCTCTCTCTCTCTCTGTTTGTCTGTCTGTCTCTGTCTCTCTCTTAAAGGCCTGTGCAAGTCACAAAATAAAAACCCGACCCGAACCCGACGGAACCACATCGGACCTGGGCCTGACCCGACCCGACCACCGGAATGTTCCCGTTATTTACTTTCCGACTCCCAATCTTCAGGAAGCTGCGGCATGAGCGTGATGATGCCACAGAGACGCTCCCTGCGCAGACTCAGAGTTTCCTTCTTTGACGTCCTAGACTCGCAGCTCAGGTAAGTTTTTAACTTTCAACACACCTGCAGTTCTTGCTGTGTGTGTCTGGCCTGACCCGCACCTGGCCCGATCCGGACCCGGCCCGACCCGCACCCGGCCCGACCCGGACCCGGCCTGACCCGCACCCGGCCCGACCCGGACCCGGCCTGACCCGCACCCGGCCCGACCCGGACCCGGCCTGACCCGGACCCGGCCTGACCCGCACCCGGCCCGACCCGGACCCGGCCTGACCCGGACCCGGCCTGACCCGCACCCGGCCCGACCCGGACCCGGCCTGACCCGCACCCGGCCCGACCCGGACCCGGCCCGACCCGGACCCGGCCTGACCCGGACCCGGCCTGACCCGCACCCGGCCCGACCCGGACCCGGCCTGACCCGCACCCGGCCCGACCCGGACCCGGCCTGACCCGCACCCGGCCCGACCCGGACCCGGCCTGACCCGCACCCGGCCCGACCCGGACCCGGCCCGACCCGGACCCGGCCTGACCCGGACCCGGCCTGACCCGCACCCGGCCCGACCCGGACCCGGCCTGACCCGCACCCGGCCCGACCCGGACCCGGCCTGACCCGCACCCGGCCCGACCCGGACCCGGCCTGACCCGCACCCGGCCCGACCCGGACCCGGCCTGACCCGCACCCGGCCCGACCCGGACCCGGCCTGACCCGCACCCGGCCCGACCCGGACCCGGCCCGACCCGGACCCGGCCTGACCCGCACCCGGCCCGACCCGGACCCGGCCTGACCCGCACCCGGCCCGACCCGGACCCGGCCCGACCCGCACCTGGCCCGATCCGGACCCGGCCCGACCCGGACCCGGCCTGACCCGACCCGAGGCCGAAAGCCGGAACCGGGAGAGCAGCCCGACCCGACCCGAACCCGACACGTCGTCGGGTCCCTTCGAGTTCCGGTCGGGTAACAGGCCTTTACTCTCACTCTCTCTCTGTCTGTCTCTCTCTCTTTGATTCTCTCTCTCTGTGACTATCTCTGTGCTCCCTGTCTCCCCCTCTTTCTCTCTGTCTCTCTCTTTCTTTCTCACTCACTCTCTCTCTGTGTCTCTCTCTCTGACTCTCTCCCTCAGACTCTCTGCCTCTCTCTCTGTCTCTTGTCTCTGTCACACTGTCTCCTCTCTCTTTCTGTCTCTCTTTGAGTGTCTCTCTTTCTGCCTCTCACTGTGTCTGTCTCTCTCCCTCTGTCTTTCTGCCTTTGTCCCTCTCTGTCTTTGTCTCTCTTTTGGCATCTCCCTCTGTCTCTCTCCCTCAGACTCTCTGTCTTTCCCTCTGTCTCTGTCTGTCTCCCTCTGTCTCTCTGCCTTTCCTTCTGTCTCTGTCTCTCTCTTTCTCTGTCTCTCTGCCTTTCCCTCTGTCTCTGTCTCTGTCTCTCTCTGGCTCTCTGCCTTTCTCTCTGTCTCTCTCTCTCTCTATCTTTGTCTCTCTATCTCTGTCGCTTTGTCTCTCCCTCTCTCCATCCCTCTTTCTGTCTCTCCCTCTCTCTGTCTCTCTCTGCTGGCCATGAGGGTCATTCATTAAAGTTCTCTGGCTAATCTTAATCCAGTTTCTCGAGGGTAGGAGCCCACAACGTGTAACAGCTCATAATTAGTCACCAATAATTATTTAAGAGGCCATAGTGGGGCTTCGATGGGAGTGTATATGCTCCCTCTGGCACAGTCTGTCTGAGCTTGGGACCATGGAGCCCATAGAATTACAATGACAATTCAGCCTCAGTACCACTGGCTGAAGGAGGAGCAAAGTTACCCAGGGTTCCTGCCCTTGGCTGTTATCCAGTGACTTTTGCTGGAAAGCATGTGTGTATGTGTCTGAGCATGTGTGTGAGTGAATGCCTGAGCGGGAGTGTGTGATCCTGAGTGTGTATGAGAACATAAGAAATAAGAGTATGTGTGTGTGTATGCGTAAATGTGTATATGTATGAGTGTGTGTATGTGTATGTGTTGGGTAAGTGTGTATGTGAGTGAATGTGAGCTTGTGTATATGTGCAGGTGTGTGTGTGTGTATTAGGTAAGTATATGTGTGTGTTTGTAAGTTTGTGTGTTGGATACGTGTGTGTATATGTGTGTGAGTGTCAGTGTGTGTGCATTGGTGTGTGTAGATTTGTATGTGTGTGAGTGTGTGTGTGTGTCATGTGTGAGTCTGTGTTGGCACATGTAGATGTGTCTGTGTGAATGTGTATGTGTGTGTGTGTGTGTGTGTACGTGTGAGTGTGTATGTGTGAGTTTATGTGTGTGTGTGTATGTGCGTCTGTGTGTGTGTCTGTGTGTGTGTGTCTGTATGTGTGTGTGTGTGTATTGGTGAGTGCGCCTGTGTGTGTGTGTGTGTGTGTGTGTGTGTGTTTCTGCCCTCATTGTACAAGGTTGACAATCTAAGGAAAGATGTTGATGGTGGGAGCAGAAGGTGGCTGCAATATCCCAGGGAGGCTGAAGCGGGGAGAAAACTGGTGGGAAAATAAAAATACTGTGAATCTCACACTCGAAATAAAGACAAAGAAAAGGACGAAGGACTTATTGATGTAAACATGAAGCTTGTTGTCAATCTGTTTGAAGATTGACGATGGCTACCATCTGCTGGTCACTCGGGACAGTACATCAAGCGATGACTTCTTAAATCTTTTGTCTTCATAGTGGAAAAATGCAGCCTGTTGCTAACTCCCACTAAAGCTGATGGTTTCCTTGTATGTTTAAAGAGGGACTGACCCCATCTACATTATTTCCAGTTCCTGACCTTCTCAGTTAATATTAAGCTTTAACGTCCTTTTGTTCAAATCCTGTAAATTTTTAATACTTAAACAATGAGAGCCCATGACATTAGGAGGAATAGTAGTATGGGATTATTTTTAAATTCCTTGTCCTTCTAGGTGGTAGAGGTCACGGGTTTGGAAGGTGCTGTTGAAGGAGTCTTGCTGCAGTGCATCTTGTAGGTGGTACACACTGCTGCCACTGTGCATCGGCGGTGGAGGGAGTGAATGTTTAAGGTGATGGATGGGGTGCTGATCAAGCGGGCTGCTTTGTCCTGGATGGTGTTGAACTTCTTGAGCGTTTTGGAGCTGCACCCATCCAGGCAAGTGGAGAGTATCCTAAATGGAAAATGGGGAATGGTTTGTCGAGCTAAGTGCTGTGAGGGAGCTCAATTGACATACCTAGCACAGAAAGGCTCATTAGGACTGATGTTCTTGCAATCCTTTCTCATTGCTGGCCTCAGTAACCCCGCCCCTCCCAGTGTGACTGGGCAGAGTGAAAAAGTTTCCCTTTCCTTGAGAAGGAAAATAAAAACATGCTTTTCGATATATTACACAATAGGAGTCTTGCATCTGGCACTCACTTGCCGCCCAGCTTGTTTCTTGTGTCACGGTTTACAATGAGAAAGTCCCATGTCAACATTTCATAACCTCAGGTGGGCAGCAGGTCCAATTGGCCTCAGTGCCCCCTGGGCTAATGAAAGGGGGACATCAGACCACAGATTCCCATTCCTCATCGCTATCAAATGATCTCCTCCAGGAAACATGTGCACGTGGATGTCAGGATCAGTTGGGGCGTGATGTGACTGCCGTGGTGGAATAGCTGGTTGATGCCCCCTCCCTGCCCTTGTCACAATTGAGGAATGGACTCCTGACTGGGCATAGGTATCGATTGGTGTTAAAACCCCAGTGAGAGACAGCGCGAGGGAAAGAGTCAGGAGAAGTTATCCACAAGAATTTATCCTCGCGTTACAGAAGAGAGGAAAAGGTGATGTTGTCATGGAGATGGATTGAGGCCATATCACTGAGCTGGCGAATGGATTAGGACTTACATACGACCATACGAATTAGGAGCAGAAGTAGGCCATTCGGCCCCTCGGGCCTGCTCCACCATTCGATAAGATCATGGCTGATCTGTTTCTGACTCGAATTCTACACTCCCATCTGCCCCCGATAACCTTTGATTCCCTTGCCTAACAAGAATCAATCTACCTCCACCTTAAAAATACTCAATGACCCCGCCTCCACCACCTTCTGAGGCAGAGAATTCCAAAGTCGCACAACCCTCTGAGAGTAAAAAATTTCTCCTCATCTCTGTCCTAACAGGGCGACCCCTAATTTCAAAACAGTGCCCCCCTAGATTCCCCCACAAGAGGAAACATCCTCTCACATTTACCCTGTCAAGACCTTTCAGGATCTTATAAACTTCGATCAAGTCTCCCCTCACTCTTCTAAATTCCAGTGAAAACAAGTCCAGTCTGTCAAACCTTTCCTCAAAAACAACCCGCTTATTCCAGGTATCAATCTAGTAAACCTCCTCTGAACCGCCTCCAACGCATTCACATCCTTCCTTAAATAAGGAGGCCAAAACTGCACACAGTATTCGAGATGTGGTCTCACCAATGCCCTGTATAACTGTAATTTCAGTTCCTCTCATAATAAAGGATAGCATTCCATTAGCTTTCTTTATTACTTGCTGTACCTGCATGCTAACTTTTTGTGACTCCTGCACCAGCACACCTAGATTCCTCTGCACCTCAGAATTCTGCAGTCGTTCTCCATTTAAGTAATGCTCTGCTTTTTATTCTTCCTGCCAAAGTGAACAACTTCACATTTTCCCACATTATACTCCATCTGCCAGATTTTTGCCCATTCACTCAACCTATCTATATGGGGCTGCAACCTCCTTATGCCCTCGTCACAACGTACTTTCCTACCTATCTTTGTGTCATCTGCAAATTTAGCTACCATGCCATCGCTCCCCTTGACACAGGGCGAGATTTGATGGGCCGGGCCCTGAACCTCATTTGCAACGAGAACCTTCTCCCAAATCTGCCACCATCAGCCTCTTGCAGTGGGGCCAAGGGTCCTGGTAATGTGTGGCGTCATGGCAACCAGGCCTGCTGCCTCCCTGCCTCAGAGCCGGGATGTGATGGCCTTCAATCAGACGCCGTCTCCCACACTCGCATTGGTTGGCACGGCGACGATGACCAAGCTGTCTTTAATTGGCGATTAACATTTGTCATCGAGCGTGTCGGGTTAATTAGCATAGCGCTAAGGCAACGTAAAATATAATTAACACATTAACTTCGCTCACCAGCGGTTTCAGTTATGGCAATAAACACTGTGGCTGCTCACAGGAGGCCTGCAGTGCTGACTGGAGACGATTTAGTATAAACATTAATTAAGAGCTGATCGTATTATTAATGATCCTTTTCTGTTCACCAGGCTGAGGGATGTTGATGCTGAGGAACTGAACTCTTTTCAGTCCAGGCTCCCAGAGCAGAAATCCACTCAATCGATATTGGACCTTAGGCCTCAGTTTAATAAGTCCGATGAGCTGTTGACACCTGACCCCAGGCAGTGGGGCTCATGTAGGTCTTTGGTGGGGGGGGGGGGGGGGGGGGCAGGGCGGGCAGAGTGGGTTGGTGCAGGTGGTAGGCAATTGGAAACGGGTCGCTGTAGAACTGCAAAAACTAGGCGGAGCTTGTGCAGAGTAACTCTGCCCAGTTTTTGACCAATTTTGGAGAGGACGCCTACGAATGGGTGTTAGGCCCCCTTATTGCATATTCAAGCGGCCTAATGCCTGTTTTAGGCTGAGTCCCCAAAACCAATATGGTGCCGTCCCACATTCCGAGATCCCTTGGCTCCCTCCGTCACGTATGGGACTGGTCGCTGTGCGCACGGGCTGACAAGTTCTTAATCAGCTGTAAAACTCTGTGGGACCTCCTGAGGTCACAAAAGGGTGCAGTAGCAGTAGAACGGCAAGCTGTTTCTGTCCAGTTGGATTTCCTGCTCTGATCTGCTGCAGTTCTGGTGAAAATCCTGTCTCTCGTCATCGAAGGAAGTGACAGGTTAAAAGCTGGGAGGTATTTTGGATTCAGGAATTAGTTCTGGGATTAGGTCGGATTGACGACTCCTTGACGCATGATTCCCATCACAGAAATCTTTTAATTTCAATTTACATCAAGACTGGAACTGGGATGAGCAGATGGAGAATTTACTCTGTTAATAGCCAGAGCTTTTAGAAAGGGTAATTAATCCATTATGAATGTTGGAATGTTATTCTACTTAATGTTTAATATTTGTACTTGACCATATTTGCATACCACCGATTATGGCTTCTTACGTATCCCCGATTTCCATCACTCCACCACTGGGGCCTATGCTCGCAACTGCCAAGGCCCTAAGCTCTGGAATTCCCTCACTAACCCTCTTTGCCTCTCTTCCTTTCTCTCTCCCTTTAAGACGATCCTTAAAACTTACCTCTTTAACCAAGCTTTTGGTCACCTGCCCTGAAAGCTCCTTCTGTGGCTTGGTGTCGGCTTTTGTTTGTTAACGCTCCTCTGAACATTGTTTTTTTTTTGGCGGCATTAAAGATGCTCCGTAAATGCAGGTTTTTGAGGTATTTGCTGAATCCCTGAATGCTTCATGATTCAGAGAGAATGCCCCTGAGTCACGCAGAGGGAGCCAGCAGCCTAGAATGAGGTGACATTTAATTTAGCCAAGGGGTAAAGTTGGGTAATGCAACTGTACATGGGAAAATTAATCAATGAAAAGGCAACTTCCAGATTTGGAGGACAAGGTTCACCGTGGAAACAGCTGTCCCTCTGTTAGGAGTAAATGATTCTATTGGAACCCCTGATTTTTGACACCCCCAAGAATGCCATCAGTTATAATGTTAATTCTTTTGTGTATTTTTGTTTTTAGTTAATACTTCACGCTCTCTAACAGCTCGGTGAGCTTATTCAGTGACAAACTCTATAGACCATGAATGGCTCGCACTTGGCTCTTTGATATAAACTGACCTTGGCCAGGACATCAGCAAAGCTGCAACAATTGGCCTCAGTACCAAAGCTGGGGTGGGTGTGATGGCCAGTGGCAAGGGGAAAATTGTCTACGGTTCTGGTTTTCGATTACTATCCAGTGACTCCAGCTGGAAGACTGTGGATGTTAGAATGAGGCACCGGTGCCTGCCCCCCAAGGTTGAATAGCATGCCAATTCTTACTGGCAAAGGCGCTCTTGTAGAGAAGGGCAGTTGGGTTGCTGTAGGCACAACCAGCAGCCATGGAACTGTACCTCAGTCAGGAGCTAACACTGTCAAACCAGAGAGAAATTCAGCAGCAAAAATCGGGAGAGATAAAGGTTAGAAATTCCTCAAAAGGCTTGTCTTCTTCCTCAATAAGCGCCGAGGACAGAGATGCCTCATTTTAGCTAAAAGCATAATTGCAGAGTGAGTGTACCTTCCCGTGGTCAGAACGGGCAGAATTGAACAGGACAGGGGATGGGGAGAAATCAATTATTCAGAATTCTTATCGTAGTCTTGTAATAATTCAGTTATATTAATCAGCAGAACCTCTCTGACTAGATTAGGATTTAAATCTGACTGCAAGGCAAATGAAAGCATAATTAAGTCAGTGTTTATTGGATGGGAGTAATTAATTTTACACATGTATGTGACATTATCATCAATGGAAGAGGTCCTGATTTATAACTTGAAACGAATGCTATTGTCAAGGATCATTACAGGCTTACCTCTCAATCCAATCCAAGCAGCAACCAAACATCCATATCGGACTGCATATGGACTCTCTTCCTCACTCCCATGTGTTTTTAAAAAATTATATACTGTTCTATAGTAGTGTTCCCTGGGTAGATCAGCTCCAAAGCTCAGCTGGTGAGTTTTAACTCTGAGGCACCAGATTAAGATTCCACACAGGCACTTAGGCTCGAAATGTCCTTGCCTGATCAACTTTAAACAGTACAAAGCGATATAAAAGGACAATGCTGGGTGCACTCTAACATCACTCCATCTCCACTCTTGCCTCAGTCCATCTGCTGCTAAAATCCTGATCTGTGCTTTTATTACTTCCAGATTTGTCTAGTCCAATGTTCTCCTGGCTGACCACCACCGTCACCCCGCATCCCCCCCCCCCCCCCCCCCCCACCCCCAATCCCATCTTCCTCCTTCCATAAACTTGGACTCATCTAAACCTGTATCCTGACTCACTCACACCACGTCCCATACACCCGTCACCCCTGTGCTCTCTGACCTACATTGGCTGCTGATTTGCCAACAGCTACAATTCTTGTCCTCATGCTCAGATCCCTCCATGGACTTACCCCTCCCCATCACTAGCCCCCTCCTGCCCTACAAAGACACTGTGTTCCTCCAGCTCTGCCACCTTGTGCATCCCCCACTCCCTCTGCCCTACCAATGGCAGCCATGTCTTCAGCCATCTAGGCCCCAAGCTCTGGGGTTTCCTCCCTAAACTTCTCCACCTATCTCTCCAGTCCTTCAAAGGAACTGCTTTGAACAAGCTTTTAATCAGCCCTCCTAATATCTCCTGATGTGGTTTGGTGTCAACTTTCATATGCTTGCGCTCTGGTGAAGCACTTTGGGATGTCTTACAATGTTAAAGGTGCTAGATAAATGCAAGTTGCTTTTTGGTATCTTCCCGTCTTGGGTTGCCACCCACATTGCTCCCATTCCAAAGTCGGTCAGAGGCTGGGGTCATGCACTTGAGTTCTGATAAAAGTTCACAAAACTTAATGCTGTCAACATCTAATTGAGATACAGAATTGGAAATGACCTCCCATTCAAAACACCATTGTGGGGCTGGAGGGGAGGTGGGGGGGTTCTTCAGCAATTCCAATCAGCTGTTGTCTCATGGGGCAGTTTCTTTCCTAACTCCTTTACGCTATCTTTCTCATGACTGGGTCAGCTGTGGCTCAGTGCTAGTATTCTCACCTTGGAGACAAAAGGTCAGTCATTGGTTCAAACCTCCACTCAAATTCTTTCGTTCTGTGGGTGGCGACACTCTTACCGTGCATTTGTGAAGATTCCCTCTGCCGGCTGAATCCATTTACAATCCTGCGAGAAATACTTCAGAGAGGAAATCTTCACACTCACGTGTTGTAGTGAACCCCCGGCACAGAGCACCAGGCAGAAATCTCACCTCATGGGGGTCTTGTGTGAAGAGCTCAGGCCCGGTGAGGAAGAAAAGCTGGAAAGTGATTTGCAACACAGGACAATATTCTGGGAGCCACTTTGCTGTCTCCTCCTCACAATGCCCCATGTTTGCTACATGGGCACATCCCTCAAAGGCAAAGGTTATCTTTGTGACCAATCCTTTATATTTTGGGAGCAGGGGTGGGAGAGGAAAGGGGGAATTTTAAACAGAAACCCCCAATAATCAACAGGCTCACACTCGATAGCCACTGCACAATACAAATTTAATCACAAGACACAACATAATCTATTCAGGTCACAATCCATTGTCAGTACAGGATAAACAGTTTTATGTACACACAGCCCACAGATACATTGCACTACTTGCACAGGTTAGACATACTGGCCGGTAAAAATTGATTCTCAGTGTTAAAAGCCATGTTTACTACTTCTTTGAAGGAGTTTGCAATTTTTGAATGCTGCATATATTGTTAGGGAGATCCTTACAACACCCAATGGCAGCATCGAACCTTCCCAGGTCAGGTACTGCGCAGCTAAAATGTGAAGTAAAACTCACTCTTAGTCTGGCCTCATGCTCAATCTCAGGAGACAGTCCTCTGCTGTAACCTTCAGGCATTTCCCCAGACCATTCATCCTATGTCACATTAGCTTTGTGCCCAATAGCAGGAGGAATGTCTTTACCGGGTAGCAAAGGAGACTCGTCCAGTCAATCTAGCTTGAATGGACCTTGGACCATGCACTAACCCACAGAGCCTTGATTGTATTGTCAGAGTTCAGCTTTCTCCCCTTGTCACAGCACAAGGGTCTTCCTTACCAGTTCACGTGATGCACTGGAATGGTCACATGATCAGAGAATACTGTAGTCATATTTAAAGCAGCACTGTCATCCTTGAATGAGTGTTGGGCAAACTTTCATTTATATAGACACACATGAAGCAATTTCACAATAAATATCTATTGGAGGGACGTGAGAGTAATTCATGGCTCTGTCCTCTGTAAATACTGTGTCAATACTTTTTGAAGGTAGCACTCCTTTAAGCTTAGAATTTGCATTTTAAAAAACCACTCAATATTAAAAGAATCTTGAATAACCGTCTGCTATTAATTTCAGGCTCAATATCCTGGAGAAGGGAATCAATTGGAATTTTCTAAATCCCAGGCCTTCATTACAGTCAAGAGAAGCCAAAATGAATGTCTTGGTGTATTTCTATGGGACATTATCACAGAAAGTGCACAGTATCATCAAGTATTCTCAACAGCTGTTATTGCAGGAGCGAATCTAATGGGTCAGGGCCTTGATTAGGGTTCCAGAACACTTGGTGTACGATAGTTACGGATTACGGGTTTCCTTTCGGGAGAGGCTACGCTGCATTTAAATGTGGGGAGGTAGCTATGTCAGCACCATCCCTGAATTTCCTATGTGAGGTTGGGGAGGGAGCTCTACCCAGGTGCTTGCGGTTTCTATTAAGGTAAACATAAGGGCATCAACTGCAGCATCCATGGACTGATCTACCCAGTGCCTCCTGCCAACCATTATCAGTCATGTATTTCACATATTTGCCCAGGGTTACTGTGAGAGGTGGTAGACCCTCCCTTCCCACTGAAAGAATACTGTTAGCACCCACCTCCCTCCATGCCCTCAGGTACATCGGAGATACTGAGTGGAAGGGTTGCTGTTGGACTGTTGCTGTAGGAGTTAAACAGTCCACTGTGTTCAAGCAAACAAAGGAAAGCATTAAAATAAAAGCAAAGTACTGCAGATGCTGGAAATCTGAAATAAAAACAAGTGCTGCTGGAAATACTCAGCAGGTCTGGCAGCATCTGTGGAGAGAGAAGAAGAGTCAATGTTTCAGGTCAGTGACCCTTCATCGGAAAGGAAAGCGTTATCTGGAAATAGTACCAAAAAGCTGCGATACCCCAAAGTGTGGTAGCAAGTAGTACAGGATGCCAGGATACCAAGCTCCTTTGGTTCAGTCACAGTGTGGAGGGGTGGGGGTGGAGGGGAAAGAGAGGGAAAGAAGGGGCAAGCGAGAGAGAGGTGAAAAGAGGAGGACAGGGAACAAAGAGAGAGAGAGAGAGAGAGAGAGAGAGGGAGGACGAGAGCGAGAGATTGAGAGTGTTACTGAGTGGACACAAGGAATCCAGTTTGCAGCCACTACAGGTTGCTCGTGCGTGTCAGGAGAGGGCCACTTTGAGCCAGAGGTACAAAGTAGAGGAGCTGGCGGGAGGGGGTTGCTGTGTTGGAAGGGATTGAAGACACTACTGTGCTCACAGGCATGAAACCATTTTTCTCGTGGATTATATCTGACACATGACCTTTTCGTGCTGAGAACGTGGCCACCTTGGACGTAGAGCTCCTTTTTGACTGATTGCTCCTTTGTGATGCACCTCGGGATATTTTTCTACGTTACAGGTGCTACACAAATGCAAGCTGGTTTACGCTAATTGATGGTGGATTTATGCTAACAAAGGTTAAAACACACAGTGACGGGAGACCCAAGGTGGTTGCAAGCAGCTGCTCCTCTCAGAAACCAGACTCGACACTCAGGCTCCGCCTGTTGACGTGCTCGATCTTTCCGGTAATGTAGTTATCAAAGAGGGTCTGGTACTTGGCCAACATCTTCAGCAAGGGCCGCAGCCTCAGCCACCACTGCTCCTTTGGCATCCGGTGCCTGTCAGACACACGTGGAATTAAAGAGTTAAAGCTTGGCACCAATATCACAAAGACAAACTCTAGGCTCCTCACTAATCTTCACCTCCACCCATCAGCCTCCTTGTACAGTAAGCAGCCTTTTATTCTCCATCGTTTCTCTCCAGCAGATATCCTCTGGTGGGCAATTCCAAAACAAGGGGGCTTATCCAGAAAATTACAGTTAGGCTCACAGTATGTCAGGAAGCACTTCTCCAAAAGGGAATGGAAATCTGGAACTCTCTCCCCCACAAAGCTGTCAAAGCTAGGAATCAAGTGAGAATTTCAAAACCGAGATTGATCGATTTTTGCTGAGTAGCAGTATGAAGGGATAGGGAAGCAAGGTGAGTATTTGGAGTTAAGATACAGATCAGCCATGATCTAATTGAATGGTAGAACAGGCACAAGGGGCTGAATGGCCTCCTCTTATTTCTATGCTCCTAATCAATGCCTTCATTGTCAGTATGGTAGATGACAATTTAAAGGCTCAGACATGGAACGTCTGCTCCTATTGTGTCTGAAAGTACAGTCGCACTTCTCGTCACTGATGATATCGATGCTGCTGGAGGACCCACACGTGGATCTGACGGACACATTCCAAATTTTAGTGCTCCCAGAATAGCGAGCGCGGGCCGGAGAATGTGCACATCCGTATCATGCATTCTCTGAGAGTGTGGCTCGCACACTAGGGGTTGGAGAGATTGGCGACGAGCTCAGCAAAATGGCGGCTTGCACACATGGGTCACACACCAAAGAGCTGCGCAATCTCCCACGTAGCGGCTCATTTAAAATAGCTGGGGTGGCCTGCCCACCACCCCCCCCCCACCACTGCCCCCTCCCCAATGTCATGGAGGGGGCAGGCTGTCCGTCCCCGGCAATGGCCTCAGCTGCCTGTGCGCAGGTGCTGGCGCCATTTTGAAAAGGCGGCCAGCCCTGCTGGCATATTTAAAGTTTTCCCAAGATACACACCCCCTCCTCCCAAAATTTATCAAATAAATTTTTAACGCCCCTTTCCCACCACTCCCCCCCCCCCCAATAATTACATTAACTACTTGCCCAACTCCCCCGAAACACTTGCCTTTTAAATCTGACCTCGCACCCACCCAAGACTGCAAAAGTTCATTCCTTCCCACCATTCCCTCAACCCATTACGTTTATTTGACCTCATTCCCCAACTGCACTAAGAATCTTACCTCCTGCCCCCTCCCCACCAGTGTCACACCGGCTTTCCCCAGACGGGGAATTGAAGGTGTGGGAGTGACGGCCGCCATGCCGAGGATCGTGTCGGGCCCGGAAGACTGAAGGCAAGTTTATTTTAAGTTTATTCATTCTGCTCATTTAAATATTGCAATTCAGTTCCTGTTGCCTAGCGGCAGGGCAGCCACTCCCAGAAGGCTTGGGCCAGGCCCTCCCAGCATTGGCCTCCATGCTGGGCCTCAGTCAGAACAATCTTTCGGCACCCCCCCTCCCCCCCAACGCCACGGCGTCCAACATCGTGGGCTTGGTAAAATCCAGCCCTCGGAGTGTGGGATTGCTCTTCTGGTGACTTCTAATCACCATGTTGAACAATGGGACTACCTAGCAGGGCCTATTGTGCTCTGCTGCCCTCTTGAACATCACTAATTTTCTTTGCTCTGCCATTGGTGGTCATGCCTTCAGCTGCATCAGCTCTAAACTCTAGAATTCCCTCCTGAAACATCTCTCCCTCTCCTCCTTTAAGACTCTCTTTAAAAGTTACCTCTTTGAGGCAAGCCTATAGTCATCTGACCTAGTATCTCATTATGTTGTTTGCTATCAAACTTTGTCTGATCATACTCCTGTGAAGTACCTTGCGATAGTTTATTACATTAAAGGCGCTATATTTAAGCAAATCGTTCTATTATTAATCTGCAGTGAAAAATGTCAGGTTATGGATTTACTAGGTGAAATCTGAATCATCCTCCTCTCATCCCGGACCTCCCACTCCAACACTAGCCGTGATTTCCCTGCTTTAGGCCTGCGCTTCCGGAGATGAATGCCCCTTAATGTCACAGCAGTGTCACACCTGTCCTCTCCCTGCACATCACACCCCCCACCCAACAACCACCCCTACTTACTCAAAGTCCGTTTCTGCCTTCAGCTCGGTTACTGGTCGGAAAACCAGGGCCTTCCTGTTCATTCCCAAGACACAGGCGGTCTCAGGAGAGTTGGCGAAGACTTGCCCTGTCCAAGAAAAGGCAAGTGGGTTACAGAAAGGGCAATTACAGTAGACACCCTGTCAAAAGCCCTGCACCCGCAACCTCTGACATAAGGAATGTTGCTGATAATCCCTCCCCATCCTGCAGCCACTCACCCAATTCCTTCTTCATTAGGGTTGGAACATTCCATTATGCAGGAAGCCTGAAGGGGAGCATTTTCCAAATTTAGTGAACTAGGCAAAACTGACACTACTCCCAGCTCCAAAACTATCAGGGGCTTCTCTCAA
Source organism: Heterodontus francisci (assembly GCF_036365525.1). Lineage (NCBI taxonomy): Eukaryota > Metazoa > Chordata > Chondrichthyes > Heterodontiformes > Heterodontidae > Heterodontus > Heterodontus francisci. Next base: position 124,824,892 of record NC_090377.1, read on the forward strand.
CCCCTCCAATGGTTCAGAGGACTTTCCCTGATGCCCCTCTTTCTCAATCCTCCTGCGTTTGCTCAGGGGCACTCTTTGGATCACCTCCCTCCCTGTTTGGGAGGGAAGGTTTCCTCATTCTCCGTAGTCCAATTTCTTCAGAGATTCTATCTCCTCAATAGGATTGGGCCACGTTTAGACCCAGCATGGCCTGGGACGACCCTCCCCTACTTTGCTGACTGGCTCATGCGAGTTCCCAGCCTGCCCGCTCAGCACTGCCAGCTCCGAGAGCTCACCTTTCCTGTAGGTTTCCTGCAGTTTCTCCGTCAGCCACTGCACGGCCTTCACGCCCAGCTTTGTCCCAAAGTTTCTATCGAATGGTGTTGGTGCCCCGCCCTGGCAACAGAGAAAATAAAATAAATGGGGAGGCTTGCTCACGTATGAATGAGGAGATTCAAATGGGATGGACTGCCCCACCGATGAGACATAATGGTCTTGATTTTAACTCCTCTCACACCAGCTCCCTAAAACACCAGGTGGGCAGGAGAGGTGTTAAAATGACATGATCCCACCTCTACCCCACAGTATTTCCAGCCTCTGCAACATTAACACTGGCAATTCAGGCTTTGGAAGAGGCTCCCGCTAATAGCAGGCAGGGGCTTACACAAGGTGCAAATGTCGCAGTCTGATGGCACAATTGGCACCGCGATGTAATATTAACATCACGTCAGGCGGGGCTCCCACATTAGCCTGGTGTCCTGCAGCAGGAACACCGTGGGAGGAGCTGACTGGCCCGAGAGGCCCAGGTAAGGTAAAGAATTCCTTCTGCCAGAATTCCTTGTGGGCCAGGAGAAACAGGAGAGCTTCCCTTTCCCTGCCCACCCCCTCACTCCGAGGCCCCATAAGTAGTCCATGTGCTTCCCCAGCCTTGGCCTCTCACCCACCATGCGAGAAATCCCCCCCCACCTCCCCCATGGAACCCTGGCTGCGGCCGCCTGCACCAAATTCCCACTCCTGCAGGGCAGGCCGTGAATCTGGGCCAGCACTCTGGGAATCTTAATGATCGTCCGGGCTTCCACGTCCCTGGATTCACCCGGTGTGCCCCTCACTAACTGGCTTGTGAGTGTCCCCTCCCCTCCCACCAACATAAAAAACAACTCCAATGCATCAACACACAGAACAGGATGAGCATAGAATCCAGGATCGACAATTAACAGGAGCAGTTTACTCACTTTCCTTTGTAATCCTCAACAGGTTGACTGAGGTGTCCCCAAACACACCTTCACGTTTCACTCTCACTGAACCATTACCTAAAGCTCCACAGTCTCTTCCCTGAGGTGTCTCTTACCTGCTGCATGTGGCCCAGTACATTGGTTCGACAGTCGAACACACCCTTCCCCTCGGCAGAGTACAGGTTGTACAAGAATTCCGTGGTGTAATGTTGGTGGCATTTTTCATTTCTTGAGAAAAAAAAAAATGAAGGGAAGAGAGAAAGAAATTTCACCTCGAATGTTTATGGAAACATGACAGATATTCGTCTCCCAGGCCTCAGTTAGTTCTCTTACAGCAGTCCAGTGGTGAGCAGCTCATACCTCCTGCCCTCCCCTCTGTTGCCAATTCTTCCCCTTACCTTGCCCCCAAGGCGGAGATTGGCAGCTCACCAGGAGGTGATACACATGCCTAGAAACAGGCTGTGTGTGCTGGAGCACTGACTGGGGAAACCACCTGCCCAGGCCCAGTGCACTGGGGCACTGACTGGGAAATCCACAGGCCCAGCTCAGATTGCAAACTATGGACTGCCCAGCCTGCTCTAGTTGACAAATAGAACAGTCAACGCCACAGATTGTCCAGTCACCTCTGTCAGCACCAATTACAATATGGGGGCATAAGGACATGTCATGGAGGCGAGCAGACGATCTGCTTTTCCATAGGAATAGGCAGAGGCCATTCAGCCCCTCCAGCGCATTCCACAGTTCAATTAGATCCTGGCTTAAGAATTTTAACTCCATTTCCTGCCTTAGTTCCTTAACCCTTAATACACTGCCTAATGAAAATCTATCAATCTTGGTCTTTAAAATTCCAATGGCCCTCCAGCATCCACAGCCCATGCTTGGGGTATTTCCCATCTCTGCGGGGGAATCAATAACATGGAACCACAGCTCAGCAATACTTTCTCAGGGCTGAGATGACAATACTTTCATGGTCAGCATAGCATTCTTTAGCTTAGTGACAGCAATAGAGCCTCTGACTGGGAAGGCCCCGAGACTGGAGCTCCAAATACTGGGATGAGATCCAGTGTGGGCACTTGTGCCCAATGGGCATGGGTGGCATCCCTTACTGTTAAGGACAGGGGGAGACTCTTTAACCACGCTCGCAGCCCATCTAAGAGTAGGTACACGGGAGAAAAAACAATCCGTGCGGAAGGCAACAGGAATTCATCTCTGCTACCAGTAAGTGGTTCAAGAATTTTGTGTGTTAGTCTCGAGTTCGGAATTGCCCAGTGGTGGAATGCTAAAGCAGTTAAATCAGAAGATGCCAGGATGAATTCCTGGTCGGTGCTGAGTTAACTGATCTCAGTCAGGGAGTAGGCTGTAGAGCCATGATAGCAGAGCAGGCCCCGAGGGGTGGGGCGGCTTGTCGGTGAAAAGGTTGGCGATGGCAGGAAGACGCCAGACGTCTCTTGCCAGGACCCGATTTCAGCCAGCGATAAAGTCTGCCAGTGAAAATTAGCTTCGGAGCGACTGGTAACCGAGGCAAGTCTTTGCTGCACATCAAAGGGAACAGTCGCAGTGTTTTCAGCAGTGACTAGAGCGGCTCTGTCTCTGTAACTCTGCTGCCTTTTCATCTCAGGGCCAAGAACAGAAAGGGTATATTACTGAACAGAAGAGACAAATGCAAAGCAATCCTATTTAAAGATAAAATCACATAGAATTCCCCAGTGGTGAGTTACGCACGAGGTGAAACAGAAACACAGGCTTCATTAACCACAGGAAAGCACCCTCACTCCTCAGCAGCTCACAAACACCTTCCAGTGGCCAGCTGGAGAATAGCAGGTCACTGCTGCTGCGAGTATGGAATTCAGGTCCACGCTCAGGGTGGGAGCTCAGCTTTCTGTTAGAAGCAGCATATTGGCTTCGGGAGTCTCATTGGCTTGTTCTCAGTAGCCCTGTTTAACACTGGAGCGGACAAATCAAGAATTACAAGATTCGGGTGTCTCATTGCCCTCGCAGCAAAGATCAGCAGAGCAAGATCTTATTAGAAGACACAATATTTCCTTGTTCATGAAGAAAGAAGACACACTTGCATTTATATAGCGCCCTTCACCACCTCAGGATATCCCAAAGCACATGACAGCCAATGAAGCCATAACAGCCAAGCTGTTCCAGTACAGATATAACACTGGCATCTCCCTGACAATGTGGAAAATTGCACAAAAATCAGGACAAATCCAACCCGGCCAATTACAGTCCCATCGGTCTACTCTCGATCATCAGCAGAGTGACGAAAGGTGTCAAGTGGCACTTGCTCAGCAATAACCTGCTCAGTGACGCTCAGTTTGGGTGCCGCCAGCGCCACTCAGCTCCTGACCTCATTACAGCCTTGGTCCAAACATGGACAAAAGAGCTGAACTCCAGAGGTGAGGTGAGAGTGACTGCCCTTGACATCGATGCAGCATTTGACCGAGTATGGCATCAAGGAGCCCTAGCAAAACTGGAGTCAATAGGAATCAGGAGGAAAACCCTCCGCTGGTTGGAGTCATACCTAGAGCAAAGAAAGATGGTGGTGGTTGTTGGAGGTCAATCACCTCAGCTCCAGGACATCACTTCAGGATAGTGCCCCAGAGCCAACTATCTTCAACTGCTTCATCAATGACCTTCCCTCCATCATAAGGTCAGAAGTGGGGATGTTCGCTGATGATTGCACAATGTTCAGCACCATTCACAACTCCTTAGATACTGAAGCAGTCAGTGTCCAGATGCAGTTAAGACTTGGACAACATCCAGGCTTGGGCTGATAAGTGGCAAGTAATATTCGCGCCAGGCAATGACCATCTCCAACAAGAGAGAATCTAACCATCTCCCCTTGATGTTCAATAGCATTATCATCGTTGAATCCCCCACTATCAACATCCTGGGGTGGGGAGGGCTACCATTGACCAGAAACTGAACTGAACCAGCCACATAAATACTGTCAGAGGCTGCGACAAAACAAAAAGTGCTGGAAATACTCAGCAGGTCTGACAGCATCTGTGGAGAGAGAAGCAAAGTTAACATTTGAGGTCTGTGACCTTTCATCAGAACTGGCAAAGGTTCGAAAAGAATTAGGTTTTAAACAAGTGGAGGGGAGTGGGGGACAGAACAAAAGGGGATCAAAGTTGTCCTGGGACAAAGGCAAAGCGTGTGTTAATGCTTGTGGTGAAAGACAAAGCATCAGTCCAGCGACAGTGTTAATAGCAGAATAATGAGCAGCTCTGACTACAGGAAAAGCAGACACATGGTTAAAAGATAAATTTAAAAAAGGCCAGTCATGCTCTGAAGTTACTGAAGTTAATGTTCCGTCCACAAGGCTGTGGAGTGCCTAATCGAAAGATCAGGTGCTGCTCCTCGAGCTTGCGTTGATGTTCATTGGAACACTGGAGTAGGCCAAAGACAGAAATGTTGGCATGAGCGCGGGGGGCGGTGGTGTTGAAATGGCAAGCAACTGAAAGCTCCGCAAAGCTGCGTTTGGTCTTCCCAATGTACAGGAGATCAGATTGTGAGCAGCGAATACAGTATACTAAATTGAAAGTACAAGTAAATCACTGCTTCACCTGAAAGGAGTATTTGGGACCTTGGATAATGAGGAGAGGGGAGCTAAATGGGCAGGTATTACACCTCCTGCGATTGCAGGGGAAGGTGCCGTGGGAAGGGGACGAGGTGTTGGGGGTAATGGAGGAGTGGAACAGGGTGTCGCGGAGGGAGCAATCCCTTCAGAATGCTGACGGGGAGGGGAGGGGAGGGGATGTGTTTGGTGGTGGAATCATACTGGAAGTGGCAGAAATGGCGGAGAATCCTCTCTATGTGGAGGCTGATGGGGTGGAAAGTGAGGACAAGGGGAACCCTGCTGCAGTTCTGGGAGGGGAAGGCATGAGGGCAGAAGTGCAGGAAATGGGCTGGACATAGTTGAAGGCCCTGTCAACCACGGGGTGGGGGGGGCGGGGGGGAAGAGAGGGCAAAGAGAAGAAATCCTCGGTTGAGGAAAAGGGAAGACATATCAGAAGCCCTGTTGTGGAAGGTGGCATCATCAGAGCAGATGCGTCAGAGACGGAGAAACTGGGAGAATAGAATGGAGTCCTTACAGGGGTCGGGTGTGAAGAAGTAGTCAAGGCAGTCGTGTGAGTTGGTGGGCTTATAATGCATATTAGTAGACAGCCTATCCCCAGAAATGGAGACAGAGAAGTTGAGGAAGGGAAGGGAAGTGTCAGAGATGGACCATGTAAAAGTGAGAGAAGGGTGGAAATTGGAAGCAAAGTTGATAAAGTTTTCCAGTTCGGGGTGGGAGCAGGAAACGGCACCGATACAGTCATCAATGTACCGGAAAGACAGTTTGGGGAGGGGGCCTAAGTAGGACTGGAACAAGACTGGAAATTCTGTGGCGAGTAACTCACCTCCTGACTCCCCAAAGCCTGTCCACCATCTACAAGGCACAAGTCAAGAGTGTGATGGAATACTCTCCACTTGCCTGGATGGGTGCAGCTCCAACAACACTCAAGAAGCTCGACACCATCCAGGACAAAGCAGCCTGCTTGACTGGCACCCCATCCACCACCTTCAACATTCACTCCCTCCACCACCAACGCACAGTGGCAGCAGTGTGTACCATCTATAAGATGCAGTGCAGAAATGCACCAAGGCTCCTTAGACAGCACCTTCCAAACCCGCAATCTCTACCAACTAGAAGGACAAGGGCAGCAAATACATGGGAACACCACCACCTGCAAGTTCCCCTCCAAGTCACACACCATCCTGACTTGGAACTATATCGCCATTCCTTCACGGTCACTGGTGAAAATACTGGAAGTCCCTTCCTAACAGCACTGTAGGTATACCTACACCCGAGGACTGCAGCAGTTCAAGAAAGCAGCTCACTACCACCTTCTCAAGGGCAATTAGGGATGGGCAATAAATGCTGGCCTAGCCAGCGACGCCCACATCCCATGAACTAATAAAAAAAAAAATTACTTTTTGAAGTGTGGTCACTGTTGTAATATAGGAAATGTGGCAGCCAATCTGTGCACAGCAAGCTCCCACAAACAGTAATGTGATAATGACCAGATCATTCACTTCAGTGATGTTGGCTGAGGGATAAAAATCGGCCAGGATTACCCTGCTGTTCTTCAAAATCATGCCATGGGTTCTTTTACGTCCACCTGAGAGTGCAGACAGGGCCTCGGTTTAACATCTCACCTGAAAGATGCCACCTCTGACACCGCAGCACTCCCTCAGCCTACATTTTGTGTTCAAGTCTATGGAGGGTGATTTGAACCCATGACTCTCTGACTCAGAGGTGAGAGACGCTACCCACCTAAGAAAGGACAGCAGGGGCGCATAAGTGTTACCTGGCTTTACCACCAGGCCTGTACCCTTTCCCGTGTTTTTTCCGGTGAGAGCCTACCTCAGTACAAGCCCTCGCTGGATTGTCGTCTTCATCTTCCCGGTTAGATGCTCCACGTTGGCCTGCGGGTACAAAGCAAAGTGTCAGAGGGTGAGGAGCATGGAAACTGAGCACTTGCAGACAGATCAGCCTCCCTGAAGGGGCAGCCCAGAATGGAAGCTGGCAGAAACCTGACGGAGTTTTAATAGAGTAAATCGGGAGAAAGTGTTTCCACTGGCTCGAGGGTCAGTAACCAGAGGACACAGATGTAATATCATTGGGAAAAGAACCAGAAGGGAAGGTGTGGAGAATTATTTTTGTGTGTTGTGATCTGGAATACGCTGCCTGAAAGGATGGTGAAAGCAGGTTCAATAATAACTTTCAAAAGTGAACTGGATACAGTGGCACAGTGGTTAGCACCGCAGCCTCACAGCTCCAGGGACCTGGGTTCAATTCTGGGTACTGCCTGTGCGGAGTTTGCAAGTTCTCCCTGTGACCGCGTGGGTTTTCGCCGGGTGCTCCGGTTTCCTCCCACCGCCAAAGACTTGCAGGTGATAGGTAAATTGGCGATTATAAATTGCCCCTAGTGTAGGTAGGTGGTAGGGAATATGGGATTACTGTCGGGTTAGTATAAATGGGTGGTTCTTGGTCGGCACAGACTCGGTGGGCCGAAGGGCCTGTTTCAGTGCTATATCTCTAAATAAATAAATAAATACATGAAAAGGAAACAATTTTCAGGGCTCTGGGTAAAGAGCAGGGGAGCGGAACTAACTGGATAGTTCTTTCAAACTCTGTAAAGGCAGAATGGGCCGAATGGCCTCCTTCTTTGCTTTGCATGAAATTGATGGTGGGGTGGGAAACTACAACTTGCCATTGGGCTAGAAAAGGAGAAAACCACCCCAGCATGCAGGGTTTCGCCTGAAATCAGAAATATGCAAGCGCTGATGGCAGGTTGTGATTCCCCTGCCAGTTGAATAGCTTTCCATTGAAGAACTGCCACTTGTTTAGGTGGTGGTTGATAGATTGTAGCCCAGGGCCAGTCAGCATCGTCAGGAGGATGGACAGTAACCACAGCGGGAAAAGTAAGGGATCGAGTATTGCCGCCTAACATCTCCTTAACGCCCCGTAGTCAGATGTCGCTCAGCGTCTCACGAACGCACCGTCAAGTCGTGAATGTTAATTGGGTCTTCATAGATGTAGGCGGCGTCAGCCCCAACAGCCAGTGCTGTCGCAGAAGCCAGGTAGCCACAGTAACCTCCCATGGTCTCCACGATGAAGACTCGCCGCTTGGTTCCTGATGCAGACTGCTTGATACGGTCACAGGTCTGAGGAGAGAAAGTAACTATCAGCAACACACAGAGAGGTGAAGCAGCCTGCCCCAGAGATCCTGCATCCTGCAGACCCACATGGTCAGAACTGTGTCAGCTCCTTCCCACTGCCCTAACTCTCCCGGACTGTCCCAATCCAAATGTTCATCTTTGAAAGACGCAATGGGATTCCACTGGGTGAACAGGCAGCAGTTCAATCCTCTTCGAGGATATTATTAAGGGGTCTGATGGACTGACTACCCAGTGTAGCAGCTAATTGTTTCAGCATGATCATATCAGCTATATGGGGCAGGGACTGCACCCGCTATGTACTTTATTCCATTACTGATCCTTATCGGGCCCATTCCACCTCTTTCCAAAGCTGAAAAGCTGTGGCTAATTACTGCATTCCCCGTCGCTCTGGCGCCAGGTTACAGATCAGCCATAATCTAATTGAATGGCGGTACAGTTTGAATGGGCTGAATGGCATTGTTCTGTTCCCATGCAACAGGCTCGAGGGGCCAAACGGTCTCCTCCTGTTCCCACGTTCCCTTCCCCCTTACCTCCATTGCGGCATTGACCGCAGTGTCGCAGCCGAGGCTGAAGTCGGTGCCTGGCACGTTGTTGCTGATGGTTGCCGGGATGACGCACATGGGGATGCAGAGCTCCTCGTAGTGTTCGCGCCCCTCTGTCAGCTGCAGGGCCGCCACGAAGGCCTGCCATGGAAGGAGAAGCACACGCTGGTCAATGCACCCGCCCACGTCACCGCAGCAACCGCTCCACTTTTACCTCAGAAACGACTACATGGGCATCCTCCAAAAGAGAAGTCAAGATGGCGGGTCTGGGCCCCGTGCCGGAGGAAGCTGCCACAGTTGCAAAAGGGAAGACGGGGAGTAGGTTGGGAGGTCATGCCAAGTTTTAAATTTTAAAGGTCCGCAGATTGTAGGTGGATGGGGAGGTTAAGTAGGTTTGAAGCTACCTTGGGAAAGAAGCAGTCAGATGCGGAAAGTGCGATGGGTCTTGATTTTAGCAGCGCGAGGAATGCAGAGATGTAGCAGGAGCATTTAAACTATAAACACCCCTAAAATCTGCGAGGAGGGGCTGGGCATTACATCTGTATCATACCTGCTGACGCCCTGGGTGTGCCAGCCTACCTTATGTGCTGCGGCCCCTGAATTGGGGACTTGAACCCACGTCCATTGATGCTACCAATGACACTCCGAGTATCGGCCATGTAAACATCAGCATCAACTGATTCCCTCTCCAGTGCTTACACAGCCTGCCATAGCTCTCACACTCGGTGAATGTAGCCAGCTCTATGGGCTGCCTGTATTGCACCACAGCAAGAGTTAGCACTTTCAGGAGAGGAGGGGAGAAAAGGCGGTGGGGGGGGGGGAAGGCGGAGTTTACAAAAGGACCTTTAGACTTAGGAAGGTAAACAGTCACACCTCATACGTCCATAGTTTCCAGGAATTGCGATAAAAAAATTAAAATACAACTCAATGACATGCTGGTTGTCATGGCTGCAGTACCAGTGTACATCTGCAGGTGGCAATGCTGGAAACAGTTCATTGCGAGCTCAGCATCACCCCCTGTCAGCAGCTTAATGGTACTGCAAGGGCGAGGAATGTGCAACTCAACAAAGCCAAATGGGACGGTGAGCAAATGTCCGAGAATGACGGCAGGAATTGACGAGAGCTGCAGCGAAGGGTGACAGGAGGGTCCCTGACTCGACAAAAATGTGTACATCTCACCTCGAACCCACCAACAATGAGGATAGCATGGATACAATTACTGCGGATCTGTTTCACGAGCTGTGCCATACACTTTTCAGGGAGTGTTCTGCAAACAAAATGGATGAAATAGCAGCACATAAATTTGGACAAGTAGATGTAAACGGAGTCAATACAAGAATGTCAGGAAGTAGCTGATACTGACTGCTCGAATGGTACCTTTACTAGAATGGTAACAGGAACGAGGGACTTGGATAGCATTTGCAGCACAGAAACAGGCCATGCAGCCCTTCTGGTCTAGGCTGGTGTTTATGTTTCACATAAACCTCCTCCCAACATCTCTTCATCCTATCAGCATATCCTTCTATTCTGATTATAGCAGGGATGAAAGACAGTACAGCCCAAGTGTTATCCACACAGACAGTTATGGTGGGACAATCTGAGACCGTTTCAACTTTTGAATTAGTTGGTAATGAAAGTGGCCGGAAAGCAATATACATCAAGCTGTTTTGGACGTTTATATTTATTTGCCAGACTGCTCAGAGACACACTTCAACATCAGCCACTGAAACTATAAACATCAACATCAGTTATGTGGAGGGACCAGAGAAGCTGGGGCTGTTCTCCTTAGAGGAGAGAAGGTTAAGCTGAAATTTAATAGACTTGTTCAAAACCATGATGGGTTTTGACAGAGTAAATAAGGAGAAACTGATTTCCAATGACAAAGATCGGCAACCAGAGGACACAGATTTAAGGTGATTGGCAAAAGAATCAGAAGAAACAAAAAATTTACACAGTGAGTTATGATGATCTGGAACGCACGGCGTGATAGAAGCAGATTCAATAATAACTTTCAAAAGGGAATTGGATAAATGCATGAGGAAAACAGGTACAAGTCAATGGAGAAAGAGCAGGAGAGTGGGGCCAATGGGATAGCTCTTTCGAACAGTCAGCACAGGCACGATGGGTCGAATGGCCTCCTTCTGTGCTATATCATTCTATGACTCGCTGATTTAGGTCAAAGGCAATATAGGACAGCTGGGACAGGCACTGTGAGGTTTGCAGGCGGGTGACAGAACACACTGTGCTGTAGCATGCTGGTCAGACATTTAAGTTTCCAAACTCGAGTACAATGGCCAGATCAGAGGTAGGCAGAACGTTTAAAGGGGACGTGCCACCGAGCTGCTTAAAAAGGGAATGGACGTTCAGAAACTTCCAGCGTCTTTAATTACCCGAATTCAGGCCAATGCATTAAAAGAAACACTTTAGCAAGTGGCTGTAAAAGAGCCCATGGCCCTGTTTTGAAGGATAGCAGGGTAGATCACCCTGGCCAATATTTACCCTTCAACCAACATCACTAAAACAGACTCTCTGGTCATGATCACACCGCTGTTTGCAGGAGCTTTTGAGCAAATTAGCCGCCTGCGCTTCCTACCTTACAAGTGTCTACACTTCAAAAATACTTCATTGGCTGTGACACGCTTGGGGACATACTGAGGTTACGAATGGTACTATAGAAATCCAAGTCTTTCGTTTTAAAGACTATATAAAAAAAAAGGCCATGCATCTAATGAGAGCTGGACCTCAGGCAACCCTTTAAAAGGAGGGAATTAATATTTAAAAGTGGGGCCTCTGTCCTCTCCTGGATTTGAACCACAGACTCTGCCTAGTAGATCTTGGCTACCTTCATAAGGTAGCTGAGAACAGCAGATGAGCAAAAGAAAGAAAACAAAAACAGAAAAAAGGTACAAAAGAAACACTATCATATCTTTCAAGATATCTCAACATGCTTCCCATGATGTCCAATTACTGTCATTATGTAGGCAAACATGGTTGCCAATTTTCACACAGTAAAGTCCCACAACCATCAATGTGGTGAATGGGCAGATAATCTGTTTTCAGCAGCGAAGGACCAGTTGGCCAAGAAACTGGGGAGAACTGCCCTGTTTTTCCAAATAGTGTCATGCGATCTTTTACATTCACCTGCAGTGGCAGACATGGCCTGGGTTTAGCTCATCCGAAAGATGACATCTTTGACAGTGCAGCACTCCCCCAGTATTGCACTGGGAGTGCCAGCCCAGAATACAGGCTTGTGTTCCTGGAGTGGGATTTGACCCCACGACCCTGTTTCTCAAAAGTAAGGGCACTACAAAGACAAAGTGGGCGGCACAGTGGCGCAGTGGTTAGCACCGCAGCCTCACAGCTCCAGCAACCCAGGTTCAATTCTAGGTACTGCCTGTGTGGAGTTTGCAAGTTCTCCCTGTGTCTGCGTGGGTTTCCTCCGGGTGCTCCGGTTTCCTCCCATATGCCAAAGACTTGCAGGGTGATAGGTTAATTGGCCATTATAAATTGCCCCTAGTAGAGGTAGGTGGTAGGGAAATATAGGTACAAGGTGGGGATGTGGTAACAATATGGAATTAGTGTAGGATTAGTATAAATGGGCGGTTGATGGTTGGCACAGACTCGGTGGGCCGAAGGGCCTGTTTCTGTGCTGTATCTCTATAAAAAAAAACCTGATACCAATGGGGATTATAGTTCCATGGTTCTCCTCTTATGGAAAAATGGGTATGTTAAAAGTGTCTCTGGCAACACAAATGCTTGAGGATTCAGTAACATCTGAACTACCAGCATGAGGAAGATTATTTCGAGTAGTTTCAGCAATATAAACGCTTGGTTTCTTAGTAAATACATAGAGTCTGATGGTACAGAGAATATCCTGCCCTCCCACACTCAGTAGTCTGCTCATGAGGTGAAAGGTCAGCAGGGTGCTGAGGTGATACCTACCGTTTTGTGCCCAGCAGTGAGCCGCCTTGTCCAGTCCAGCCTCCAACGTCACGCCAACTCACTTCCTTAATCTGCAGGAAAAGGCAAGGAGTGAATGTATCGGAAATATTTTACAATTCTGCTGTCTAGCACATACTTCCTGTAGGCGTCACATTTACATCCTGTAACATTTCCACATCACACTATGTTGATAACGCCACTATTGTTATAAAAACAGCATCGCCTCCGACTCACTGAGCAATGCCACAGGATATCTGCTCCAACCATGAGCAATGCCACCAGAGATTTGCTAGCACCGAACTATACGTTAATACGGCCCCATCTCTTGCAACTGTGAGAAATGCCACAGCAGATTTGTTAATGTCTATCTATATGTAAACACAACACATCTCCAACTGTGAGCAATTCCAGAGGAGATCTGCTGATCTCTATGGGTAGAGAATAGCATCACTTTCATTACTGTGAGTAGTGCCACAGAGGATCTGCTAACACCAACCTAGATATAGTTAAACACCTGCCACTACCTTGTCGATGCCCATTCCTCCTGACATGCACATGAATAAGACTGTAGGGCCGCATCTCCCTCGAACAACAGAGCCACATACCTGCCCAGCAGCAAATCCTTCCAGCCCGTCGCTAACAGTGTAGACTGTGTGACCTGACGACAGCCCAACTCGAACCGCGGAACGCACGGCTGCGTTCATCCCTGCTGCCGGAGCTCCTATATTCACAATGGCTATGTTGAAATTACTCTGTGAGATTGGCAAACAACAAAGACATATCAGCACTGTCTAGGATCCTGGCTCACTAACTCTGAGAGAACCCTGCAATGTGGTGTGATGGCAGGGAGGGTGCTGATGATTCCACAGACATCACTGTGGGTTGCTCTCAATTAGAGGCCAGTTCACTCACCTACAGGAGGAGTAGGGAGGTGGGGGGAACTACCAGGCCAATAGTTTTCCTGTACCAGGACTCTTCCATAGGCTGCATAGGAGCTGGGGTAACAATCATAGCATTGCCTTGCCTTCTTCGGCTGGACAGCACAAGGGTGTCCAGAGACAGAGCAGGAAGACTGTCCAGGGCCACAAATGGCTCTTGGGTCTCACTACGAGCTCCACTTAATCCCAGAACAGACCAGAGGACACCAGTTTAAAGTGATTGGCAAAAGAACCAAAGGGGAGATGGTGACATAGTGGTAACATCACTGGATTAGTAAACCAGAGGTCCAGGCTAAGGCCCTGGGGACATGGGTTCACATCCCACCATGGCAGCTGTTGGAATTTAAATTCCATAATTTAAATTAATTAATTAAAAAAATCTGGAATTGAAAAGTAGTCTCAGGAAGGGTGACATGAAACCATCATCGGTTGTCGTAAAAAACCATCTGGTTCCCTAACGTCCTTCAGGGAAGGAAATCTGGCCTACACATGACTCCAGAACCACAGAAATGTGGTTGACTCTTAAATGCCCTCTGAAATGGCCTAGCAAGTCATTCAGTTCAAGGGCAATTGGGGATGGGCGATAAATGCTGGCCTTGCCAGCGATGCCCACATCCCATGAAAGAACAAAACAAAAAAAAAAGAGGATAAACTTTTTACGCAGCCAATGGTTAGGATCTGGAATATGCTGCCTGAGTGTGGTGGAGACAGATCCAATGGAGGCCTTCAAAAGGGAACCGGATAACAGAAAAAAATTGGCAGGGCTATGGGGAAATGGTAGGGGAGTGGGATTCGCTAAACCTACTCTTGCAGAGAACCAGCATGGACTCGAAAGGCTGAATGGCCTCCTTCTGTGCTGTAACCATTCTATGATTCTATGTAACCCATACAGCAATACCAGTGCAGACAATGTTGTTGACTATTGCCAGTTTGGATGTCAGGAGGCCCTGCATTGCACTGCAGCACTGCACTGGAGTCATGAGATGCAACGTCTACGTCCCGCTCAACTGAACTCCTGCGTAGCAGGTAACCTTCGGTGGGAAACCAGCGAGAGCTGAGCAACAAGGAGTACTCGCACACCTCTCCACAGCCCACATGCCGAAGTGGTGTTTGTGGAGCATAAGAAATCAGCCCCACATCCTGTGAAAGAGGCTGGGGAATTTCAGAACCTCGTCCTAGGGCTCAAAGCTGAAGTCTCCATTGCTGAGAGAACCAGATCAAAAAACTTGCACATGGGCTTCCCATTTGTGCTGTAGCTGATGTGGGTGGTGTAATCATAACCAGCCTCACAGCACTAGAGTCAGGTCAGGGGATCAGAATACTGGCAAAGGATCCTATTACTGAAAAGAATAAGGAAGCGGAGATCTGGATTCACTATGGAGGGGTGTGCCCGCAGCTCCGGTTGGTTATGGCACAAAAGAATAAGAGGCCATTCAGTCCCTCGAGCCTGTTCTACCCCCATTCAATTAGATCATGACTGATCTGTATCTTAACTCCATTTATCTGCCTTGATTTTCTATCCCTTAACATGCTTGCCTAACAAAAATCTATCAATCACAGTTTTGAAATTTTCAATTGGTCCCCAGCCTCAATTGCTTTTTAGGGGCGAGAGTTCCAGATTTCCACTCCACTTTGTGTGAAGGGATGCTTCCTGACATTATCCCCGAACTGCCTAGCTCTAATTTTAAGGTTATGCTCCCTTGTTCGGGACACCCCCACTGGAGGAAATAGGATAGATAGAGAGAAACTATCGACTCCTTTAATCCTCTTAAGCACCTCAATTAGATCACTTCTTAATCTTCTATACTTAATGGAATAGAAGTCTAGTCTATACAATCAGTCCTCGTAATTTAACCCTTTTAGTTCCAGTATAATTCTGGTGAATTTGCACTGGTCTTCCTCCAAGACCAATATATCTTTCTTGAAGTGCAGCATCCAGAACTGAATGTAGAACTCCGGATGGGGTCTAACCAGAGCTCAATACAACTATAAAATAACTTCCATTCCTTTGTGGAACTCAGAAATACTGGTACACTATTCGGTAACCTGTGCCACCCATATAAGATAATATAGTCACTTACAGAGATGTATTTTAGCAGCACGAGGAAAGCAGTCCTTTATCTGTCCCCTGTACCTAGCATATTACACCCTCTCTGTGCCTGCCATCCCAGCTCACATGGGCGAATTCACCCTGTAGGATACAAGTGGCAACTGAGTATGGGGATTGACTGTGGTTCTCTTAGTCGAGTGCTGGCCCCACGTGGCAGGAGTCTTAATGCTTTGAGCCTGTGAGTTTACCTTGATCAGAGCAGCTTTCTGGTGAGCCAGTAGCTTGTAGGTATTCCAGTTATTCTCAAAGCTCCTGTGGTGAAGGGAACAAGAGAGTCTTCCATTAGGATTTAGGATTCACTCAGATTGTGTTCCAAGACATCAAGTGTGGCCGTACTGCCGCATTTCTTAACTCATCGGGTAAAGCTCGGGTACAGTAAAGGAAAGCTTCATATATGTCCCTTTTTATGGAAGAGGGAATGTTGGGTTTAGCGTGTATGGTGCATCTGGATTGTCACATGTATAGACAATCTCATTTTATTTTTGTTGATGGGGTGTTATCAGTTTTGTGTGTGGATGTTTGAATTGTGTGTGTAATAATAAGGCTCACTTGTGTATCTGGTCCTCAGCTCCAGGAGCTTCAGCAGCCCCAGAAACAGGATGCATCTCCCTCTATATTGCTACATCAGATACAGCACAGAGCTGAAATGTAGGAAATACAGCAGCCAATTTGTGCACAAGGTCCTACATATAGCAATGTGTTAACGACCAAGTAATCTGTTTTAGTGGATGTGGGATAAATATTGGCCAGGCTCACAACGGAGAACATTCCTGCTCCTCTTCGAGAAAAGCCCATGGTGAGATACAGTGTAAAGCACTCTTTAGACTGCTTAGGGGTGCAGTGTTCTCCATCCACTAGTCCCCGAGATATTACTTAAGGCAGCAAATGTTGGCTACAGTTGCTTCAAAATAACGACCGCCCTCATTATCCATTCACCTCTGTAAACAACCCACCCCGGGGAAGCAGCAGGGAGAAATTACTGAGTTCGATTAGCCGACAGAGTATGTGTTACTTCAGCTTCTGCACATGACCCGACTCAGAATCTCTCCCAACTAGCTCTCCTTCTTGATGCAAAATATTAAAGTTAATGATCAAAACTGTTCAATACTGTTCCAAATCATGATGTAAAACGTGCCATTTCTAAAGTTACACTTACAAAAAAAAAATGTGTTGCAAACCAAAAGATGAGGGAGCAGAAGCTTGGAGACAGTGAAGAAAGGAGTCACTGGCTGAACCTTGGAGACATGGGACTGAGGGAGCAGGAAAGTTTGGAGAAATTGGTATCTTCAGTTTTTCAGCTTTGAAAGGTACTGAGTTAGAAGGGACCTCAGAAAAGCTGGCAAATGGGCCAGAAAAAAGGTGAAAAGCAAACATTAATTCAAACTTTATTTACTTATACATTCATGGGATGTGGACGCCGCTGGCTGGGCCAGCATTTATTGCTCATCCCTAATTGCCCTTGAGAAGGTGGTGGTGAGCTGCCTTCTTGAACCGCTGCAGTTCCTGTGGTGTAGGTAGACACAGTGCTGTTAGGAAGGGAGTTCCAGGACTTTGGCCCAGTGGCAGTGAAGGAACAGCGATATAGTTCCAAGTCAGGATGGTGAGAGACATGGAGGGATATTTGCAGGGGGTGGTGTTCCCATGCGTCTGCCGCTCGTCCTTCTAGATGGCAGAGGTTGTGGGTTTGGAAGGAGCCTTGGTGAGTTGCCGCATCTTGTAGATGGTACACACTGCTGGCACTATGTGCCAGTGGTGAAGTGAGCAAATGTTTAACGTGGTGGATGCGGTGCCAATCAAGTGGGCTGCTTTGTCTTGGATGGTCATGAGATTCTTGAGAGATTCTGGAGCTGTGCTCATCCAGGCAAGTGGAGAATATTCCATCACACTCCTGACTTATGCCTTGTAGAAGATGGACAGGCATTGGGGAGTCAGGAGGTGAGTTACTTGCCACAGAATCCCCAGCCGCTAACCTGCTCTTGTAGCCGCAGCATTTATGTGGTTGGTCCAGTTCAGTTTCTGGTTAATGGTGACCTCGCTTTTGGAATTCAGCTCTTTGGTCCATGTTGGACTGAAATCATGACACCAGGATAAAGGAGCATTAGTTCAAACTGGTACAAGGCACATTTAGGATCCACGCAAGGAAGTTCTTCTTTATACAGCGAGTCAGAAGGTCGTGAGTCCCAGTGCAAAGACCTGAGCACAAAATCTCAGCTGACACTCCTAGTGCAGTACTGAGGGAGCGCTGCACCATTAGAAGTTCTGTGTTCCAGATGAGACATTAACCTGAGGCTTCACCTGCCCTCTCAGGTGGATGTAAAAGATACCCCTACACTATTTTGAAGAAGAGCAGGGGAATTCTCCCCAGTGACATGGCCAACAATTACCCTTCAACATCATCGAGAGAGATTATCTGGTCATTATCACATTGCTGTTTGTGGGATCTTGCTCCATACAAATTGGCTGCCGTGTTTCATACGTCACAACAGTGAACAGACTTCAAGGAGTACTTGATTGGCTGCAAAGCGCTTAGGGAGGTCATGAGTTAATTAATAGCATTATAGAAATGCAAATCTTTCTTTATCTGTTTTAAGATACCAAGATATA
Organism: Heterodontus francisci; assembly: GCF_036365525.1. Taxonomy (NCBI): domain Eukaryota; kingdom Metazoa; phylum Chordata; class Chondrichthyes; order Heterodontiformes; family Heterodontidae; genus Heterodontus; species Heterodontus francisci. The sequence continues at coordinate 124,842,980 of NC_090377.1, forward strand.
GAGAAAGAACAGAGCTGGAGCCCTTACCTGCCACGCAGAGTGATGGCTTCATCAAACCTCTTCTCGTTCATCGCTTTCTGCACATCCTTGGTCTTCAAATGAAGCAAAATGAAGAAAGTGAGCATCAGGCCACCTTTAGCCAAAGCATTAAAAATTCAACACGCCACGGAATTCAAAAAAATAGTTTCTGCCACAATTCTCTCCTCCCCCCCCCACCCCCCCACCACCTCTGCTGAAGGCACAGATTCTTGTTGGGGTACAGTTCCATGGACAGCAGTAGCCCTCCAACAGCTATGCAAGAGAAATGAGCCTCGGAGAACGTCACAGACATGCCCACCCCTGGGTGAGCTGGGAAGGAAGGGGGCAATCCCTCAGTGATTAGATAAAACAAAATCACAACCACACTTATAAAAGATAGGGTTGTGATTTTGCTACACCATGAACCAGTGGATATTCTTGCCCCTGATGTCCATACAGCAGAGGTCAGCGATGTGCGATCAGGAACAAGACACCCCGCACCCCACCCCATCCACTGATTCTTCCCTCACTAGCTCAGGGGAAATAAAGCCACTAGAGATCAGCCAACATCAAAGAAGAGCAGGTGTCCCAGCCTGGGACACAGGACTGTGACATACATCATAAAGTGATCACCTCAATTTTGATTTAAATAATCTCATCCTAGTGTTCAAATCCCTCCACAGCCTCGTCCCTCCCTATCTCTGCAACCCTCTGTGATCTTCAACCTTGGCATCTTGTGCATTCCTGATTTTCTTTGCTCCACCATGGACAGCTATACCTTCAACTGACTAGGCCCCAAGCTCAGGAATTCCCTTTCTAAACCTCTCTCCTCCTGTAAGACGCTTTTTAAAACCTACCTGTTTGACTTTTGGTCACTTGTCCTCATATCTCCTTCTGTGGTTCAGCGTCAAATTTAGTCTAATACTCCTTTGTTTACGACCCTGGGAGCTCCATGGCCAAGCACTCGAGTCCGAGTTGCCTTCCTTCATGGAGACACTCATTATTATGTTACCCAATATGCAGAAAGCATTTATACAGTGGCGTTGCAAACCCCAGCGCCTGGCGTCTTCGAAGGGAACACATTAGGAACAGGAGGCCATCCGGCCCCTCGAGCCTGTTCAGCATTCAATTAGATCATGGCTGATCTGTATCTCAACTCCATCTATCCACCTTGGCTCCATATCTCTTAATACACTGACCCAATAAAAATCTATCAATCTCTGTTTCTGAAATTTTCAATTGACCCCCAGCCTCAGCAGCTTTTTGAGGGGGGGGAAAAAAAAAAAAAAGAGTTCCAGATTTCGACTACCCTTTGTGTAAGCTTCCTGCCAGCACCCTTGAACAGCCTGGCTCTGATTTTAAGATTACGGTCCCTTGTTAACGTTTCAGGTCTGCTCTGCTTCTCTCTCCACAGATGCTGCCTGACCTGCTGAGTATTTCCAGCACTTGCTGTTTTTATTACAAGCCTAGTCGACGCATCTTGTCCTCATAATTTAACCCTTTAAGCCCCAGTATTATTCTGGTGAATCTACACTGCATCTCCTTCAAGGCCAATAAATCTTTCCTGAGGTGTGGTGCACAGAACTGAAGGCAGTATTCCAGATGAGGTCTAACCAGGGCTCTGCAGTCACGCAACATAACTTCCATGCCTTTGTACACCACTCCCTTGGAGATAAAGACTAGCTGCCCACGAGCTAGTGGTGATCTCTGCACATGGATTCCTAAATTTCTCTGCTCCTCGCCATTTAGAAATACTCTCATCCACCTTTTTTTGGTCCAAAATTTAGTAGTTGGCATCAGGGTGATTGGGACTGAGATTTACCAAGGAGGTGAAGGGAGGGAGCAGCAGCCACCTCAAAATAAAGTTTACAATGGAAGACAAGGATCGGATGTCCACTCTCAGCAAGTAATTCCGACAGGGAAAGCATCAAACACCCACCAGCTGCACGCACTCCATCAGCGGTAGCCGCAGGGCCTGGTTACCGGAGAGGCTGACGACACAGGACGAAGTCTCTGGCGAGGCGTCCAGTAGGGTGAGTACGGCCTCCATGCCCATCTTGCTGCTCTGAGGACGGAATAAAGAAAGGAGATCAGGCAGCGCGAGGAAATAAATGAGAGAAATGAGGGAGAAAGGTATAGGATATGTTGACAGCAAGACATCAAGTAGAATGAGGAAGCTTGTGTGGAGCATGAGCACTGGCACCGACCAGCTGGGCCAAATAGTCAGTTTCCATGCTGCAAATTCTATGTGAAAGTGTAGGAAGATGAAGAGCTTTTACACTCTGGGAGGCTGATCGGCTCTGAAACAAAGTGTACAAAACGAAGTATATCTGAAGAGCCTTGCTAATGATTACAGCTATGCTATTAAAACAAACGGGAAACACTGCCTGCAATGGCAGCAACGTACTTCATGTTCTCCAACATCAAATTTCATATTTCAGTCAGACTTTAAAAATATTTGTCCTTGATGATATTACAGAGGGGTGGGTGGGTGGGGGGTGGTGGTGAGGTGATGCGTCAAACATGCACCTGGAACATCTGAGGGAGTTTTCCTGATCTCCTTCCTTACTTTTGACAGAAACCCTAGAGAAAGGGCATAAGTGGCTGCTTCTGCCAAAGATACGGCAAGAGAAACCCCACCTTCCCAGGGAATTCTACACCGGATACTTTCCTAAACACTGCAAATGTCTTTTACAGTCGATACAACATAACAGGACTGTTCAATTGTGGAAACATAGGGGGGAATTTTATGCTCTTAGCCCCCCCCCCCCCCCAACGGTGGGTTTGGAGGCAGGGGGAGCACATAATCAGGCGGGATGGTGGTGGGGAGGGGCCGGGGAAACACCCTGCCACCTTCTTGCCTCCGCCAAAATTAAAGCCAGGGTGGGAAGGTCTGTTAACGGCCTTCCCGCCCTGCCACCAATTGAGGCCCTTAACTGGGCAATTAATGCCCAATTAAGGGCCTCATCCAGCCACCACTGCAATTAGCCCTGCGGCAGGCAGCCCTGTCACCGCACAGGAAGCACAGCAGGGAAAACCACGCGGGTTGCTTGCCAGCTCTGGGGCTGGGGGGGGTGGGGGGGTGGGGGGGGGGGGGGATCCCACAGTGCCTGAACGAGGGACCCAGCATCGGTTAGGGAGGGGACCCACTGAAAGCCACTCCCCTGCCCTTGCTGCTGCCCACCCCCCCGACAACCCCCTCCCCTCCCCAAGACCCCTTCCACCCTGACCTACCTCTGGCCTGAATCCAGTGCCACTCCTCGGTCTTCGGCGGGATGCTCCACCGGCAGCAGCCACCGCCTCCACGGTGGCGCTGATCAGTTAAAGAGCTGCTGGCCTCTGATTGGCTGGCAACTCAGAGGGCGGGACTTCCATCACCCCAGGGTCCTCAATCCCGTGGAAGGCCTGCCACTGTCCAGTTAAGCGTCTAATTGACACTAGATTTGGTGAGCCTCCTACGCAAGAGGCGACACCGGTTTCTCAGTGTCACATTTTCAGGACATTGAGACCCCCGTTGCATGAATAAAGTCCTGGCTGTAGATTACACTGGAGCTTATGTTAGGCCCATTTTATATTGCAGTTTAATGATGTTCAAAATAAACAGATTTTTTCCTTAAATTTCCTCTGGCTTTGAGGGTTCTAATTTTCCTCTTTTGATTTCCTCAGTTTTTGATGATAAAAATAAAAACTGACAAAAGATCTGAAAAAAAAGTCACCAATAAAAAAGATCCTTAAAGTTCAATCTTTTCTCATCTACCAACTTGCCAAGGCTTCTTCAACAGCGCCTGCCAAACATACGACCTCAACCACCTAGAAGGACAAAAGCAGCAGGTGCATGGGAACACCACCACCTGCAAGTTAGAGGTGGCGACTCACCACCACCTCAAGGGCAATTAGGAGTGGGCAAAAAATGCCGGCCTTGCCAACGACACCCACAACTTGTGAATGAATTTTTAAAAATAACTGATTTGCCTTGTATGTTAGTTTCTTTCCTCCTCATGGCCTGACATCTCAGCTGTGGCTCAGTGGGTGGCTCATTTGTCCCTGAATCAGAGAGTTGTGGGTTCAAATCCCCCTCCAAGGCACAGTTTTGAAGAGGATTTTGGGCATGCTGACCAATATTTATCATTCAACCAATATCACTACAACAAATTAGCTGATCTTAATCACATTGCTGAAAGCTTGCTGTGTGAAAATTAGTTGCAGCGTTTCCTACATTAAAATAGTGACTATACTTCACAAGTACTTCATTGGCTGTAAAGTGCTTTGGAACACTGCAGGTGTGCAAGGTGCTGTATAAAGGCAACCCTTTTTTTCTATTCCATTACTCTGATGATCAAAGCAACAAAGACTTAGTATTTATATAGGACCTGTCACACCTCAGAATGCACTGCAGCATTTTACAGTCAATGGAATTTCACGAGCAATCACTGTTGCTATGCTGACAAATGTGGCAGCTAATATATACTCAGCAAGATTCCATAAACAGCATCAGGAATGAATAGTGTGTTCTGGGAACTTTGGTCATGGGATGAATATTGGCCAGGACCTCGAGTGGACTCTCCTGCTCTTCTTCAAAATAGTGCCAAGGGATCTTTTACCCGAGAGGGCAGACAGGACCTCATTTCTGTATCTAGAAAATAGCACATCCAACAGTGCAGCACTCCCACAACAATGACAGCAGCACCAGCTTAGATGCTGTGCTAGATTAGCTTTGACCGACTGCTGACCTTCATACTGGAGACTGGAACTACTGACTGAGTCCAGCTGACAATGTACTGAAAGTGCTGTTAAGCAGACTGTAGTCGCCAGATGCACCATGGGTCACTTGAGGTGTCGTACCACTGTGCCCATAGCATATGTGACACTCTCGTGCAGCAGTGCCATAAACAAGGCTGGCATCCATGCTACTCTTTTCCTCCATTCACCAGATTTCTCTTGCCCCTCTCCTTAAAATATCAAGAGTTTTCTGGTACGGTTTCATGGGTGTCTCCCACTAGTGCCCATTTCTTATGTGCGAGCCTCAATGGCGAGCGGAGCATACTTTCAACCACCGGGAGCAGCGCAGCCAAGTCTAATCCTGCCCTCAGCTGCAGTTAGCGATCGGGGGTCAGAAACCCTGGCTATTCTTTCTTCCTCTCTAACTAATGGTTCCCAAGGCCAATCGTGGCACCTCTTACTACTGCTGCCCTGCCTGGGATGCTCTAACTCAGCACAGGCTGGAAATGGAGCTTGGAACACCCTGGTCTGCATGGCTCAGCTACTCAGTGAGCTGTTAGGCGAGGGCCATGGTGTAGGTGCCATTCATAGAGGCTCAGAGTAAACACTTGCGCTTACCAGAATTCGATCGAAGGCAGAGGGTGTTCCTCCTCGCTGCACATGTCCCAAGACTGTGACCCGTGTGTCAAATCCGAGGTGCTTAGAAACAAGCTAGGAGTCAAAAAAAAACAGAAGACACAAATCAGTGAGTGAGGGAAGGAAGGAACCACAGATGCAATACTCAGGGAATAAGAGAAAGGCATTTAGTAAACCCAGTAACTCAGACTCACTGAAATAGAGTTAACATACAGCGGCAAGGGAAGGGAAAGAGATTTCCTTTGCGTGTCATATCTAGAGCAGGTTTATGATTTTGCTACACATAATGCAGGGAGGGAAACCTGTCCCAACTGAAGGCATTTTCAACATGGACAGTGTGCTGTTTTAAATGGTAAGAAAAATAACACACCGGCAGCTCTCTTCTTGGACAAGGATTAAAATGCAACAGCTTCTCTGCACTTCAGAGCAGGCTAACTTCATGGGCTTGTGAGTCTGATTACTTAATCAGGTTAAAGAGCAGGTAATCCAGGTTAAAGTGCAAAGTGTAAATCTCAGACCCTGTGTGTTAATGGATGGGACTCTAACTTGGGCCCTGAGGATCAGGAATTGTTTATATAAATTCCAGCATTGTAATGTGTCAACAGAAATGGGTACTGGTTGCTTTAACCCCACCATAACAATAACATGCAGCAGAGACCAGCTGGAATGTTTCTAGCTAACCTCCAGAGTCCGCAGTGCTAGGGGTCAATCCTTGCATTCGTAACATGAATGGTGCAGGAGACACAGCATTGTGCTGCATTGTATTTCAAGTAATGCAACGGATGTTTCACATGAGCTTTGCTCAGTTAAGCAATCTGATGTTTTGATGGGGTGAGACGAAGAGGGGTGGGAAGAGCATAAACACCAACATGGATCTGCTGAACTGAATGGCCTGTTGGATATACTTTCTGATGTCTGTTTAAAATTCAACCACTGTGCCAACGTGGACAATTTTGTTGACTTTTCACATTAAATGAGCTTGGGGTCCCTTTACTGCAGATTCTTTAATTCTTGTTGGGCTATCAAGGATGTACAGGCAGACCTATAAGGCCACAGACCTGAAACATTAACTCTGTTCTTCTCTCCACAGACGCTGCCAGACCTGCAGTGTATTTTCAGCACTTTCTGTTTTTATTTCAGCATCCACAGTATTTTGCTTTATTTATTTGCTCAGACCATTTGTCCTATGTACTCCTGGGAAATCCATTACCCAAGGGGCACACATAACTTTGCTATGATTCTGGCTTTCTCTTGACACTTAAGTTGTGTTCACAGCAAAAGGGGCAGTTTCAGTACCCAGAACATGTTTTTTCTAACTGAAAACTGCATCTGTTTGGGTATACAAAGTGAGACAGCATGCTTACTGGGACTAAAAATTACTTTATAGCTATAATATATAACACCACAGATAATTTGGGCTGTCTACTAAACAGCTCCCAGGCAGGCTGTTAAATTCAGGCTAAAACCAATAGTCGAATTTATCTGCATGATAATTTATACAAAAGTGGAAAGATACAGCTAAGAAGCGAATAGTACAATGCTCAACTTTCTTTACAGGAGCGTTTGTGAAATCTGATAGAAGTCACCTCACGTGGTATTGAGACAGTTCAAAGTAGAGCACTAGGGATTTTCTTTAGGCAAACCTTTCTAACGCATGTAGTTAAGCTGGAAACCGTGCTCTTCTGGTAAAGTGATAGTCTGTTTGCTTTTGATATTAGACAGCTTTGACATCACATCTTGCCCAATTCTTGCACTGCTGTCAATGCTTTTGAACAATCTACAACTGATCTAAATTGGAACAAAGCTCTCTTGATGGTTCAGCCATTTAGGATGTAATGCATTTGCCTGTAAATTTGCATACATTCTGGTCATTAAAACATAATCCTCTGATTGGTTGTCATGAACTGTATGTAAAATACCCACATACTGGAACCTAAATAGAAAATAGTCAGAGACTGAAATTGACATTATTGAACTAGAACCTAAATAGCTAGAAATTTAAAGCCTGGCTCAGGTATAAAATTAAAACCCGACCCAACAATAGCCAACCTGAATATGACCCGGGCCCCGAGTCCATTAGTTTTTTTTTAAATGTCCGACCCAACCCAAAAATAACATATTAATGAAACAAAAAAAAATCGTAGATTAAAACAGAAACAATATGAAACAAAACAGTACAGTGCAGCTGACCTGACCCGACCCCGAAAGCTGGATGCAGAATACAGACCTGACCCAACCCAAGCCCGACACGTGTAGTCGGGTTCGAGTCGGGTAGCCAGGCTTTACAGAGATTGGGGTCTACACTGTACTCCACAGAAATCAATAATTCGAATAGCACCTAGACCCAGGCTTCTTCGTTTTGCCCGACCTATATGAAAAAAAATCACTTGCCTTGTGTCTCCATTTTGAGGTCCAGTAATTAAAATGCACACAAACACATTGAGGGACAAGTCTAAATTTCTCATACCATGTCAGCGCTGCTCTTGCTCATACAAGCTAACATTCTCATACTTACCTCTTTTACATAGTTAGAGCTGATAGGATTCCCCTGCCGGTCAATTGCTCCCTCTGCAAGGATGATGATGTTCAGTCTAGAACCTCTACTGCGACTCTGGAAAAAGGACACACGAGGTCAGTTAGTGCATCTTTGATATCAGCAGGTGTCAGCCGTGACTCAGTGGGCAGCACTCTTGCCTTGGAGTCACAAGGGCATGCATTCAGAGCTCCATTCTAGGGACTTGAGTACAAAATCCAGGCTGACACCCCAATGCAGTACTGAGGGTCAGTTGCACAATCGAAGGTGAGGCCTTTCGGTCCCATCTGCTCTCTCAGATGAGCAAAGATTTCTAAAAGAGCAGAGGAGTTCTTCCCAGGGTCCTGAACAATATTTATCTCTCAACCAATATCACTATCACCAATTATCTGGTCATTATCACATTGCTGTTTGAGGGATCTTGCTGTGCACAATTTGGTTCTTAACGTTTCTTACATTCCAACAGTGACTTGCACTTTTGGATATCCTGAGGTCATGAAAGACGCTATATAAATGCAAGTCTTGCTTTGTCGCCTGCACTGGAACCAACTGCAGGACTTTGTTAAGTACAGTTATACTGACACCCTTACAAAGGGCGGCACAGTGGCGCACTGGTTAGCACCGCAGCCTCACAGCTCCAGGGACCCGGGTTCGATTCCGGGTACTGCCTGCGTGGAGTTTGCAAGTTCTCCCTGTGTCTGCGTGGGTTTTCTCCGGGTGCTCCGGTTTCCTCCCACAAGCCAAAAGACTTGCAGGTTGATAGGTAAATTGGCCATTATAAATTGTCACTAAGAAGGGTCACTGACCCGAAACGTTAACTCTGCTTCTCTTTCCACAGATGCTGCCAGACCTGCTGAGTGAATCCAGCATTTCTTGTTTTTGTTTCAGATTTCCAGCATCCGCAGTATTTTGCTTTTATAAATTGTCACTAGTATAGGTAGGTGGTAGGGAAATATAGGAACAGGTGGGGATGTTTGGTAGGAATATGGGATGAGTGTAGGATTAGTATAAATGGGTGGTTGATGTTCGGCACAGACTCGGTGGGCCGAAGGGCCTGTTTCAGTGCTGTATCTCTAATCTAAAAAAAAGGATATAAGGCACAAGCAGCAGCATCTATTGGATTACCTAATGTCTCTGAAAGTTCACCAATATCACAGGACAGCAAAATCCATGCCCAACTTTTTTGCAAGTGACAAATATAAGTCAGTTATAAGGAAATCTCTTTTGCTGAAGCTGCGTTTTGCTTTTCAATGGCAAGAGGTCCCTCAGCAAGCTACTGCACAGAGAGGTATACTAGCATGAATGGTGGAAGCAGATTTAATAGTAGCTTTCAAAAGGGAACTGGATATGTGATTGAAAAGGAAACACTTGCAGGGCTTGGAGGAAAGGGGAGTGGGACAAATTGGATAGTTCTTTCAAAGACTGGCAAGGCCACAGTAGATCAAATGGTCTCACGGTGTACTGCATCATTCCATGAAATAGGTGCCAGGAAAACTTCAGGTCCTTAATAATGGTGTTACAGTCAAATAATATGAAGGGTGAGATTATCATGGCATCACAGTAGGTGGAGCTTGGTTTATTATAAACTTATGGGGCCAATGCTGTGACTATCAGCCGAGCTTGATGCTGAAGGATCTTTCCGCCTGTAGTGCTATCCTCATGTTGCACAGCACGATGCTGGTGCAATATCAAATGCCAAACCCGCTCCAATGCTTCATTCATTCTTTGGGGATTGGGAATTAAATGGGTTCTGGAAATTTTCGAACGGTAAGTAGCGGCACCACTGCAGATTGGGAAGTCCCTCCGTGTCTCTGTAACCGCACCCCCCCCCCCCCCCCCCCCCCACCACGAGCCCTGCATCTCAGGGCACACCCTCTGCTTTATCGTGGATCTCCCAACCCTGGACCACATTAGTCTTCACTCCGCATTTTCTTGCCTCACAACAACTTGCATTTATATAGCACCTTTAACATAGCAAAATGTCCCAAGGCTCATGACAGGAGCATTGGCAGACAAAACTTGGCACCAAGCCACATAAGGCGATATTAGGACAGCGATCAAAATTTTGATCAAAGAGGCAGGCTTTCGGGGGCATCTTAAACAGAGAAAGAGGTAGAGACCTTTACCACCTAGAAAGACAAGGGCAGCAGATGCATGGGAACTCCACCACCTGAAAGTTCCCCTCCAAGCCACACACCATCCTGACTTGGAATTATATCGGCGTTCCTACACTGTCGCTGGGTAAAAATCCTGGAACGCCCTTCCTAACAGCATTGCGGGTGTACCTACACCCCAAGGACTGCAGCGGTTCAAGAAGTCAGCTCACCACCACCTTCTCAAGGGCAATTAGGAATGGACAATAAATGCTGGCATAGCCAGCGATGCCCACATCCCACAAACAAATTTTTTAAAAAGTGGAAAGGTTTAGGGAGGGAATTCTAGAGCTTAAGACTGTAACTGAAGGTATGGCAGCCAATGGTGGAGTAAATGGCAGCCTTCCACAAAGACTTAGTTACAGCACGGAGAGGAACCAACTAGAGATTTGCTCTCGAAGGTAAACAGAATATTAAAAAACTTGTATTTATATAGCCAGTACACTGGGGAGAACTCCCTTGGTTTTTGAATAGTTTCATGGGATCTTTTACACCCATCCAAGAGAGTGGACTGGGCCTTGACTGAATCTCTCATCTGAAAGCCAGCACCTCAGAGAGTGCAGTACTCCCTCAGTACTGCAGTGGAATATCAGCCTAGATTCTGTGCTAGAGCGAGTCACCCTACCTCCTGGTTACACAGACCTGGAACTAGATCGTATGGACGATCCCTTAAATAGAAAATGTAACAGGGGACAAAGGGGTTGGGAGCAAAAATTTGAACTTAAAAGAAAAATAGGGTATTGAGGCATAGTGGTTATGGTGCAGGCCTGAACAAATAATCCATAAAACATGAGTTCAAATACCACCGTGAGAATTTGAATTAAAATATCTGGAATAAAAAAAAGGAGTTGGTATGAAGCTTTTGGCTTGTTGTAACCACCCAATTTGTTCACTGATGTCCTTTAAAGAAGGGAAGCTGCCGACCTTACCTGGTCTATATGCCTCCAGTCCCACACAAAGTGCTTGGCTTTTAACTTCCCTCTCAAGTGACCTTGTGAGTGGAAACTAGAAGATGGACAACAAATGCCGACCTTGCCAGTGACGCCCATATCCCGAGGATAGTTAATTGGCCTAATCAATGTATAAATAACTGGAGCTATTTTGTGCAGACAGTAATTTGATCGGGACATGTTGTTGGCTCTCATATTTGGCCAATGTGGTGCAGCTAGGAACTGTGGAAATCACCAGTCACATTCAAAGACGTCCCAATGACAAAGTGGCTCTGAAATCCTTACTTCTCCAAGTCTCTTGCACATGTGGTCTTCCCAGCCATCCTCTGGAGGGGCCTCTGGGATGAAGAGCCAGTCTGCACCAGAAGCCAATGCAGATACCAGAGCCAGGTAGCTGAACAAAAGAGATGACCAGATTGGTTACATGGCTAAGCAGTAATAGGAAACCACTGCTGATGATGGAACTATCCATGGTTATATAGGATTACAGCACAGAAACAGGTCATTCAGCTCAACTGGTCTATGCCAGTGTTTATGCTCCACACAAGCCTCCGCCTATCCATCGTCATCGCACCCTGTCAACAGGCCCTTCTATTCCTTTCTCCCTCATATACAACTAGCTTCCCCTGAAATACATCTATGCTATTTGCCTCTACTACTCCATGCGGTAGCAAGTTCCACATTGTGAGCATTCTCTGGTTCAAGAAGTTTCTCCTGAATTCCTTACTGAATTGATTAGTGACCATCTTATATTTATGGCCCCTAGTTTTAGCCTCGCACAAGTATCATGCTTACGAGAAGTATGACGATTAAAAAGACTAAAACTGAGTTATAAAAACTGACTTTGCGTTTTTAAGAAAATGGAAACATGCTGCATGTGTATTCGAAATTTGCCACACTATCTGATTAGAACAAAGAACACCTTCAAAACTAAGAGGTGTCAACTGCACCCATCCTGAAACACATTCCCGAATTGAATGGGTTCTTTTCAAACAAAAAAATGTGAAGTAGCCACATCCTGGGCCATTGCCAGTCACCACAGGGAAGAAAATACCTGTCTCCCAGCAGAGGCAATATGAAACAAACTTTTAGCTTAAAAGGCTGTCCTAGAGATGGAGAGAGACAGAGACAATTAAAAGTGATCTACTGTCTTCAACTGAATTTTCAATCAACAGAGAAATCTACAAACACCTCAGGCCTCCAACCAACGAGAACTTGACTTCCAAGAGAATTCAACAGGTTTACTCCCTCCCCCCGAAACCTACACCTCCCCCACTTATAATTGCTTACCCCTTTTTCCTCTATCTGTCTCTTATGTGCGCGCGCACGCCCGCGCGAGAGTGAATGTGGTTGCAATAATTTTCGGGATAAGGTGTGTTGATCAATAAATAATTGATTTTCTGTTTTAAACCTAGAAGAAACCCCATCGCTGTCTGTTTGTTTGACAAATAAAACACAAAAGGAGTTAAACCCGAATAACAAAATACACTTGCTGCAGTCAGGTGGGAGTTGAACAGTGGGAACCACCCAAATCCCTCACCACGTGGCCATAACACAAGTGAAAACACCCTCTCTCTGTTTACCCTATCAAACCGCTTCATAATCTTAAAGACTTTTATCAGGTCACCTCCCAGACTTCTTTAGTTCTAGCAGAATTAACCCCACCCAGCTTGATTAGTCTTTCCTGATGGTTATAACCTCAGTTCTGGTATCAGCCTTGTAAATCTGTCCAGCAATTTCCCCAGTGCCTCTAGATCCTTTTGTAATATGGAGTACTGTGCTCCAAGTGTGGTCTAACCAAGGTTCTATATAATTTTAAACATAGCGTCCCTGCTTTTCTAATCTATCTCTCTAGAAATAAACTCCAGTGCTTTGGTTTGCACTGAAAGACGAATACAGATTGAGCAGAAACTACAAGGTCTCTACAAGTGGCTTTTCCTCTTCCTTTCTTAGTTTAAGGATCAGAAGCATTGCTGTCAGCTTCATTGGTACATGGATATGCCACCATTCTAAAGCTCAAGACAATTCTGCAGTGGCATGGTATCTGGGTCCACACTACACATGCCAAATGTATGAAGCCACAAGCAGGCAATGATGCCGGTTTTGGTTCAGTGGCTGCACCCTTCTTTCTGAAAATGCAACGCAACAAACTTTTTTTTTTTGAATTATTAGCTTTGCAAGATAAGAGTCTGAATGTCACAAGAATCTGCAACTTACCCACAATGCCTGCCCATGACTTCAAGCACAAAGGTTCGCTGGTGGCTGCAGAGTGAAAAGATGCAGATTACTACAAGGTAAAAAAAAGTTAATTTACCAGCTGAGACCTTGGATTGAATCCAGCCCAAGTCAACAGAGCTTCTTGTGCTCTCAGATGCAAAAGTCCAGAGTGAAATGGTTTGTAGAAAATAAACTGAACCTGGCCATAATTCAGCACAAAATTGGCAATGCTTTTACATTTTAAAAAAAACCCAGAAGGATGGCTGTGATGGGAATGGATGCATCACACTGTGCTTACATTCCTGAGCCAGTAATCCAGAGGCCTATATCAATAATCCAGAGAACACAAGTTCAAATTCCCCCACAGGAATTTGGGAAAAAAAAGCTGTTATCAGTAAAAGTGACCACAAAGCTGGCTGTCGGATTGTTGTAAAACCCCCGAGGGAAGGAAACCCATTGTCCTTACCCAGTCTAGTCTATACACGATTCGAGACCTACACTAATGTGGTTGACTCTTAACTGCCCACAGAGGTGGCCCAGCAAGCTAATCGGGAGGATAACTAGGGGATGGGCAATAAATGCAGGCCATCCCAGCGATGCCCACATCCCGAGAATGAATTTTTAAAACAAACACTGCCAATTTTTAAAAAAATATATAAATTTTAGGAAGAGCAAGCTGCCAGCGAGGCACATGGCCTGAAAATCATTTACTTCAAATGGCTAAGCTGCCTGTAGAGGTGCAACAGGTGCCAACAGCTCACCCACACAATACTACGTCGGGCTTGGGCCTCCCAGTTCAGACTGCACGCCACTGGTTAAATCATCAGAAAAGACATCCATTCTAATCCCACTGTCTGGCTCACTCCTCATTGCCTTTAATAGCTCCCTTCATCAAGCAACTGTTAATGAAAAGGGGTGAGGAAAGACTTATCCTGATAGTTTAGCTTGAAGTGCAAAAGAGAACATTTTTTCAAGAGAAGTCTTGGTGGCTTAGGTAACTGGTTAAATATGAACTCATGGGGCTTTCTTTGAGATCTCCATTCCCCTAACCCCAGTCACCATTTTAAGTGTCTTTTTAAGACTGAGACATGCGTGTGAAGCCTTGAACTAGATTATCGGACCTGACACATTCCGGGAAACATGTTGTGTTACAGGCTGCAAAACTGCACACACCAACAAAAATAAATCCAATTAGTCTCAACCAAAAGCTAGACGGTGGCTCCTTGCACCATCATAGATTGTTGCACCCACATTCGTCACCCAGAGTTAAATTCTTATGTTATGTGTGTGGCCTTGGCTGGGATGTCTTCGCCAGGGCTGCGTAATGCTTTTTTAAAAATGGGATAGAAAGTTTTAATCGTTATCACAATCAACTGTGATAAGAACCTCATTCGCAAACTCTATCGCATCTCTGATTCATAAGATTATGGGTCCAAGTCCCTCTCCAAAGACTTGAGCACAAAATCTCCACAGACTCTTCAGTGTAGTACTAAGGGAGTGCTGCACTGTTAGAGATGCCGTCTTTCGGATGAGACATTAAAACATACCTCATCTGTCGTCCTCAGGCAGATGTAAAAGATACTAAGACACTACACTGAAGAGTGGGGGAGTTGTCCCCAGGTGTCCTGGCCAATATTGATCCCTCAACCAACATCAATTGGTCATTTATCACACTGATGCGTGTGGGACCTTGCTGCGTACAAACTGGCTGCTACATTTCCTACATTACAACAGTGACTACTCTCCAAATTGTGCTTCATTGGCTGTAAAGCACTGGAACACTTCGAGAGAAAGACAAAAAAAAGGCAGATCTAATAAATTACCTAAATAAGCACACAGCAGTACTCTGGGCAGCAGTGAGATCAATGTTGCTATGGACTAGCTACATATACACAGTTGAACTAACAAGGCTTTGTAACTTGGGTGTGAAGGTCACAATACCCTTCAAACTCACAGAGACTGCTCCGGTTCACTCAGTCAGTCACAGTGGAAAGCAGTTAAATCGGCTTTCATTTCAACACAGCACATTCTTTCAAACACCTAGCCTGGATAGTTTTTAATAAAAAAAGGAACTCAATTTATTAACTTTAATCATGGCTGATCACGCTCTGGGCTTGGGCTTCCTTATCCTGTGAGACAGCAATGTTAAAATGAGCAATAAAAGAATGTCTAGGAGTACTATAGATAAGCTGTTTGATAAGGTTCATTTTAAATGTCATTACAGGGTGTGTTCTGTTAAGGGTATAATAAATTGGATTAAACTTTGATGGGGGGAGCAGTTTTGCAGCACATACACAATGTGCTGCCCAATAATAAAGTTTGAGACTTCACACACAAAAGCCCAAAACGAAAAAGAAACTTAAAATGGTAAGTGGCTGGGGAGAGATCTCAAAGGTGGCCCCATTATTGATGAGCCTATCCCTGCAAGAGCCACATTCTTACACAGCCTGGTTATGATGGCTCTCAAGACACACAACAACGTGCATTTATGTAATGCCCTTAACTTAATGAGATGCCCCAAGGAGCTTCACAGGAGTGTTACCAGACAAAATCTGACACCAACCCACATAAGGAGATAAGGTGACCAAAAGCTTGGTCAAAGAGGTAGGTTTTATGGAGTGCCTTGAAGGAGGAGAGAGAGGCAGAGACGTTTAGCGAGCGAATTCCAGAGCGTAGGGCCGAGGCAGCTGAAGACACGGTCACCAACGACAGAGTGACGGAAATCAGGGACGTGCAAGAGTCCAGAATTGGAAAATTGCAGAGATCTCGAAGGGCTGTAGGGATGAAGGCAGCTACAGTGAGCGAGGGACAAGGGGCTTGAATAGAAGGATGAGAAATTTCAATTGGAGGAGTTTCATGATAACACAGAATTTTCCCCCTATACAGTGGGAGGTGCCAGCAGGAGAGGGAGCACCAGGGACACTGCATCAGGAAGGAAAAAGCCACCGGTAAAAGCACCAGGAGCAGGGCGTGACTGGAGTCACTGTACTTCATTTCTAACTGGACTTGCCATGAGGAGTCGAGCAGTTTGGAGACTAGACCCTAGCTGTTACTCTGGCTAAGTGTTCAGTGATTAGAGGGTACTCAGTTTTCCCTTTGGCGCATTTCTTTAGTGGAGCCTGTTGTCTGAAGGAAATGGAGCGTGAGATACTGTGCTTTGTTGCAGCTGATTCAGGGTCACCATGCTTCTCGCTCCAAATGCTAGCTTTTTGATGTCGTTATCAGTTCAATGCCTTCCGGCTCATTAATATTGGGCCCAGATCCAACAAGTACACAGTCTGCTTAACTGTCTTAATGGGCTGGTAAAAGAGACCCAAGAATTTTCTGAAAAGGGAACCTAGGTCGCCTCTCTTTAAAAGGGGCATGTTTGCCATTAAAAGTCACCTCAGAGCAAATTGCCTTCCTGCCCTCTCATCTTTTTAGTGATTCTGCCAATCACTTCAAACAAAGGCATCCTGTTTAAATAGGTACAATCAAAAAACAACCTGCAAACCCAATGGCTTAGTAACTCAGGGCACCGCCCAGGCTAGTACGGAATCATACAGGCCAGAAGAACCTCAGTTTGATTCTCGTTCTGTGCTGAGTTAGCGAGATAGTAGTTGTGCTTGGAGACTGTATGCAAGAGCCCTGGCAGCAAGGAAGGAATACAGTGCATGCGCTCACAGCTTGGCTCAGTTGGTAGCATTCTGAGCCAAAGGGTTGCCTTTGGACTCCTGGACCTAAGTGCTTAATCTGGGCTGACCTTTCAGTGCAGTACTGAGGGACTGCTGCCTTATCAAATGAGATATTAAACTTCTACCTAAACATGGTTTAAGATCCCACAACACTATCTGAAAAGGGGCAGGGAGGTCTCCCACAGTCCTGACCAACAAGCTACCTTGTCATTCATTTTCTGGTCACTGAGGGGCTTTGCTCTGAGCAATCTGCCACTAATTTTACTAAGTAACACGGAGTGCACTTCAGAGGTAATTCATCACTTATAAAGAGCTTGGGGAGGGAGGGGCTGAGGACATGATAAGGAGCGATATAAATGCAAGTTCTTTCTTTTACACACTGCTGGGAGATCTTTGGTCTTTCTATGTTGCAGTTCACCATCTGTTATTTGGCCTCCTGGTAGATGCACCTCATACTCGGTTGAGCTGAACTAAAATCAGCCACACACATTGTAGCATTGACAGTAGGTTGACAATCTCTTCCTGCTGACTAGGATCGAGGTTGTTCATGGCTGGACATACCTCTGTGCCGTGGTGGTTATGGCATCAATCACCTCCATGATCCTGTGCAGGGCAGAGTCTGTACCAATAGTCATGTCAGTCCCACAGAAGTCATTGTCAATCGATCCCACCATCCCAACAATGTTCAGGTGGGAGAACTGCTGGGAAACATCTTCTGTGATTTTACCTGTATAGCAAACAGAAAATATGTCAGTGTTATCTTTTTAAATGTTTAGCTACCAACTCTGCGGAGTTCCTGGTTATTCAGTAGGGTAAGGGTTACTCACAGTGTAGTGTTCCTGGTTATTCCGTCACCTTCACCCTGCTGAATAATCGGGAACTCCACACAGTTGGATTGTGAGTAATCCTTACCCTGCTGAATATTGGCATAGGTGTAGGGAGGTAGTAATGGGACTTGAAATACACATTTTCCTCTCCACCAAAACATTGCATTTAATTTGAAACATCGCATTTGAAAAAGAACTGTTCCTCTCAGTACATCCACTCCCACTCCTTTCAGCCCTCTTAAAATCATGCAGCTATTTACAGACAGCAGCCCTTTGACCTTGTCCTTCCAGAAGAATGCTGGTTATCCTGGGTTTCAGGTTTCCCCACTGCTGCTGGGGAGCAGGCAGAATTCAAGGTATTTCATCTTATGCTGGAACAACCCAGAAAGATACAGGGAGGAAGGGGTCTGTACAAATGCTCACTTTCCATTTATGAGCCGAAGTAGTGAGCATCAGCAGGCCATTCGACTGTGGAGGCCATCATGCCCAAACGTGTCCTCACTGGACATGTGATATTCTCTGCCACAAACCAGGGTTGAAGCAAGAGTCTTTGAATTATTCTAAAATAACAATTATAACGCTTGGTTGAGAAAGAGGATTAAAAGGGTAAGGGGAGCGAGCAGGAAAGTAGAAATTAGATTTAGTTGCTCATGTGAAGAAAAACCTCCAGCATCGAGTGGATGAGGAAAATGACCTGTTTCTGTGCAGGGCCACCGGATAATGATCAGGAGCAGGGATCTCAGCGCCAAGATCCTGAGACTAACTGCAATATCTCAACTGTTGCCCTGGCGTAGATCAGCTATTTCAGCACTGACCCTGTGACCTTGTGGGTCACAAGCTTCTTTGCTAGGTATTTCCACCAACAAGCAGGAGCCAAGAGGATTATATTGACAGGACACCTGAAGTGTCTTTTATAGATAAGTTTTAATATCTCTTTACTCAGAGTGGTGAGAATGTGGAAATTGCTACCACTTGGACTGGTTGAGGTGAATAGCATGAATGCATTCAAGGAAGTTAGACAAGTACATGAGGGAGAAAGGAACTGAAGGTTAGGATACGGTTAGGAGAACAGGAGGAGGCTCCTATAGAGCATAAACACCAAACTGAATGGCCTATTTGAATAAACTACGGAATACGTTTTAGTTTGTGATGTGCCCCTGCTTCCCCCCCATCCCCCACCGCGCCCCATACAGCTACACTGGGTGGTGACATTATTTACTAGGATTGGTGCAGATAATTTGACTCCCTAAATATGACAGAATTTCCAATGAAATATTAACTGTGCGTCTTTCTTGTATTTTCATTCGGATATATATTTTGCAAGTGCTTGTGGGAGGAGTAGGTCAGTATATTAAGGCACATACCTTCTTCAACAAGACTAGCCAGCAGGTCACTCCACTCTGTCCGGAAGATGTTGGCCCCAGTTAGACTGCCGTCTCCCCCGATCACACACAGGTTGTTGATACCTTGCTGCACCAGGGTGTAAGCTGCTGCCTGGCGACCTTCGCGGGTGCAGAAACTCTTGCATCGGGCACTGCCAATGATTGTTCCACCCTGCCCACCAGATGAAAGAAAGAGTCCATTGAAAACAGTGGCCAACACCTGCCTGTATTAAAGCCTCAAACATGGCCTTTCATCTGCAGAAGGTGCATGGGAAGCTAGTCAGATTCATGCAAAAGATAAACAGATGCAACAAGCTTCTCTCACTCCAGATTATAGTGAGCCTAGCTCTCCATTACTATAGAACCATAGAAAATTTACAGCACAGAAAGAGGCCATTCAGCCCATCGTGTCTGTGCCGGCTGGACAAGCTAGCGGCCCATTCTAATCCCACCTTCCAGCACCTGGTTCGTAGCCTTGCAGATTACAGCACTTCAGGTGCAGGTCCCTTTTAAATGAGTTGAGAGTTTCTGCCTCCATCACCAATCTGGGCAGTGAATTCCAGACACCCACCACGCACTGGGTGAAAAAGTTTTTCCTCATGTCCCCTCTAATCCTTCTACCAATCACCATTAAAACTGTGCCCCCTCTGTACTCTCCCCAGAGCAATTATGCCCTTCCTGTAAAGTGGCAACTTTACAAGTTAATGAGGGCAATCCCAGACATCCATACCTCCAAATTCAGGAGTCCAGCCAGTTGATATGGGATGGATTGGAAGGCTCGTTTGGAATATGCTCTGACTTCTAATTTTCTCAATCATATTAAGGCACATCTCTGCATCTACCTGCTCTTTCTTATTCAACCTTTTTCTCTTTAATGAGCATAAACCGTTAAATATTAAATATATATATAATTTTACATTAAGAATGTATAATAGATAAATTTATGATCTCACATTTCATATCCTCAATCTCTCAGTCGTTTTCCCCCTTTCTCCTCTCCCTCTCTATCCATCCCTCCTTCGAGCTCTGAATTGCTCCCCTTTCCATTTTCTGCATCTGTCTGGCTCTCCTCTTCCATCCCTGCCTTGGTTGCTAATGACTGTCGAGGCTTTGGGTGGGGCCAATAACAGCTGCATTCCTATTGCATGGCTTCCTCCATTATTCCAATATTGAACAAAGGACATCAAAAGCTCACTCTTTATTTTCACTAACGGTTACATTACCATAATATTTTACTGCTTTTAAATGAAGGTGAGTTTTGAAGCTAGCTTTCTAAGTTAATAGGCAGGTCATTTTTGACAGACAGCAGTAGATTTAATTCGCCATCCTTGAAGTGCCATCCTTTGCAGGCATGCTCTATGACCCCTCCACACTGATGCCAAGCACCTTATGGACTGGTTTGAACTGTACAATACATGCACTGCGGTCCATGCGGCCCCTTTAAATGGATGCCAACACAGACTTGAAAGCTGTTCAGATAGGCTAGCGTGAACCAGCATTCTCATCGAGACTGCTCATCAACAGCAGGTAGGGATCAGCTGTCCAGCCGCACTCCATTTCAAACACATACACATAGTCAACCTGATCGTCAAAATGCCCGCAGACAGACCTTTCAGCTGTTCATTCAGAAACTAGTTCAAATGCTCTGCAACAAAAGCAGTCTGTCCACCAGCGCATCTGGTAAAAAAAGGATTCCTCCAGCCAGCCATTGGACGACAGTGCTTGGCAATCACTCGTTATTGAAATGGAGGTTACCGGCTCCATGGAGATAGAAATTGTCTGAATTGGTTTAGGTTCTTAGTTGCAATATTTTTGTTAAAGGACATTAAATGCCATTCTATGATGAATAGTTTCCAAATTATGAATTGCAGAGCCATTCGCACCCAGTCAATGGAAGCATGCGATCAAAAACTCAGCCTCAACCTACCAGCTCTTCTACCAGAGACTAAGGCTGGATTGCAGGCACATTAGACATTTTATACAAGCAGCACCAGCCCTGCCCCAACTAACCCTGCAATGGCACAAAGCAACCAATGCCAGAAACAAAACAACCTTAC
The DNA here is from genome assembly GCF_036365525.1 of Heterodontus francisci. Taxonomy (NCBI): domain Eukaryota; kingdom Metazoa; phylum Chordata; class Chondrichthyes; order Heterodontiformes; family Heterodontidae; genus Heterodontus; species Heterodontus francisci. Next base: position 124,864,146 of record NC_090377.1, read on the forward strand.
CACAGATGGGACTCCCTCGCTACAAGAGAGAATGACTCAATTTCATTATGAAGGCAACCTGAGGCAGAGATAGATTACAAGATGTACAGAAAGAGGGTGAGATGCACAAGAGGGCAAAAAAAAAAATGATCACACGCACACATGAATGAGCACACTCAAAGGGAGACCTGGTCACTCAGAAAGCTGACCATTTAACCTCCTGACCAGAGTTCAGGCTCGGCACTTGATCAGTTGTTTCTCCAACTCCCTTCACCGTTTAGTTGAGTGAGATTCACCAACTGCTAAGCAGACAGACCACATTCATCGTGAATACTCTAGATCGAACTGTGCCCATCACAGACTGTGCCACCCAATGGCCACTATGCCCACTGTAGGCTGTGCCACGTGATGACAGATTACACAAGTGAAAGGGTTAGATTACTGGAGAACAGTGCACAGATTGTTCTACTGACACCATCCCCAAACATGGCATGAATACAGGGCAACATGGCCTGCAACTGTTTGATGTGAGCCAGTTATGTTTCTTTCTCCCCCCCCCACTTTTTCCCTTCTTTGGCACAGGCTGCCATTGCAAGCATCTAGTGCTGCGTACCATGGTTAGAACCCATGCAATTCTCCCACGATGAGTTCCTGGTCTCAGCTGGGTGGCTAGAGAGAGAAAGAGATACCAAGTATAGATAAATAATTTTCCAGGGAGGTTGGGGAAGAAGGATGGAGGCCAGTGCTCATACCTCCTAATGCCTGGCTTGAACAGGATACTGGTACGGGCTGGAATTCATGTTTCACCATTGAAGGTGAACAACAGAGTCCTCGGATGTTTGGTTATCGCCCCTAGGGGGTAAAATACTGCTCGCTTTTGAATCTGGGTTTCAAATATCATGGGCCCAGCGTTGCAGATACTGTGCTGCTCTCTGCTTTATTTTAAAAACACTTCCTATTGCAGAGGTTAAAAGTGATGAACAAACAAAGCAATTAAAAAAAAAAATGCTCACTTTCAGAGACTATCCTAAACTTCTTTTTCTAAATCAGGGCCAATTTGCACAAAGCCTTAAGAGAAATAAAACAAAGTGAAGCCTACAGCTTACCAGTTGGATGATATTCGAAACGCTGTCCCAGTCTGCCAGCTTCAAGTACTCTGCACCGCCAACCAGCCCTTCGTAACCCTGCAAAAGGAAAGACATGCCCATTACAACATTGAGCATCCCTGATTTTCTTCACCCCACCACTGGCGGACGTTATTTCAGCTGTTTAGGCCCCAAGTTCTGGAATTTCTTCCATAAAAATCTCTCTCTACCTCTCCTCCTTGAAGCTCCTTAAAAGCTACCTCTTCGGTCACCTGTGCTAAGATCCCTTTATGTGGCTCGGTGTCAAATTTTGTTTGATAATGCTCCTGTGAAGTCCCTTGGGAGATTTCATTACATTAAAAGGTGCTATACAAGTGCAAATTGTTGTTGGCACTCCCAGGAAGCAGGAAGTGACAGTTAATGCATTCAGCCCGTGAACCTGGCCACAGCTTAACGGCGACTGAACAAATAAGCTTCCTTTTTAAAAAAATTTCATGCGATTTCTACCGAAACTGTGAGAACATATGAAATAGGAGGAGTAGGCCACTTAGCCCATTCGGCCTGGTCCGCCATTCAACAAAATCATTGCTGATCTTCTAGCTCAACTTCATCTTCCCGCACTATCCCCATATCCCTTAATTCCCTAAGCACACAAAAACCTATTGACCTCGGTCTTGAATATACTCAACTGAGCATCTATAGCGCTCTGGAATAGAGAATTCCAAAGATTCACAATCCTTTGAGTGAAGAGGTTTCCCCTCAACTCAGTCCTAAATGACTGACCCTTATTCGAAGACTGTGACCCAGTGTTCTAGATTTCCCAGCCAGGAGAACCATTGTCCCAGCAACAATCCTATCAAGCCCCTTAAGAATTTCATATGTTTCAATGAGACCACCTCTCATTCTTCTAGACTCCAAGCAATATAGACCTCATCCACTCAATCTCTCCTCATAGGAAAATCCCCTCATCCCAGGAGCCAGCCGTTGTCCATAAACCACACAACCTACGCCATGGTTTACTGTGGGGAGCAGCACAGGGGAGAGACTGCAAGTGTGGAGAGGGGAGGCAAACAGACACCAGACCTACACAAGATCAGAAAAAAACTTACATTTATATAGCACATTTAGTGTAGTAAAATGCCTCAAGGTGCCCAAAAGAGTGATGTCAATAAAAAAAACATTTTTTGGCACCGAGCCAAAGAACATGAAATCAGGAAGGATGATGAAAAGCGTGATCAAAGAGGTAGATCTTTAGAAGCATCTTGAAAGAAGAGAGAGAGGCAGAGAGGTTTAGGGAGAGAATTCCAGAGCTTAGACCTGAGACAGCTGAAGGTATGGATGGCAATGGTGGAGTGATTCATATCGGGGATGCACAAGAGGCCAGAAATGGAAGACCGCAGATATCTTGGAGGGTTGTGGGGCTGGAAGAGATTGCAGAGATAGTGGAGGGGGGGGGGGGGGGGGGGGGTGGCGAGGCCATGGATCAATTTGAAAACAAGGATGAGGATTTTAAAATTGAGGCATTATCGAATGGGGAGCCAATGAAGATCAGCAAGCAAAGAGGTGATGGGTGAATGAGATTTGGAGCGAGTTTAGATACGGGCAGCAGAGGTTTAGGTAGGTTGGCAACTTGAGAGGTCAACCAGGAGAGCATTGGAGTAGTCAAGTCTAGAGTTAACAAAGCCATAGATGAGGGTTTCAGTAGCAGATGAGCTGAGGGAAGGTTGAAGTCGAGTGATGTTACGGAGGTGGAAGTAGGCAGTCTTGGTGATGATGCAGATAGGTGGCTCAACTCACAGTAAAATACAACACTAAGGTTGCAAACACTCGTACTCAGCTTAAGACAGTTCCCCGGGATGGAAATGCTAGGCAGGGAATGGAGTTTGTGGCAGGGGACTAAAGGCAATGGCTTCAGTTTTCCCAACATTTAGCTGGAGGAAATTTCTGCTCATCCACTGGCCAGGATTTTTCAGTCTTCCTTAAGACTCAGGGGTGGTGCCAGAGGACTGGAGAATTGCAAATATTGCACTCTTGTTCAAAAAGGGTGTAATGATGAGCCCAGCAACTACAGGCCAGTCAGTTTAACCTCAGTGGTGGAGAAGCTTTTAGAAACGATAATTCAGGACAAAAATTAATAGTCAGGGCAAATGCAGTTTAATTAAGGAAAGCCAGCACAAGATTTGTTAAGGGTCGTGTTTAACTAACTTGTTGGAGTTTTTTGATGAGGTGCCAGAGGGGGTTGATGAGGGCAATGCTGTTGATGTGGTGTACATGGACTTCCAAAAGGTATTTGATTAAGTGCCACATAACAGACCTCTGAGCAAAGTTATAGCTCACAGAATAAAAGGGACAGTAGCAACATGGATACAAAATTGGCTGAGTGACAGGAAACAGAGAGTAGTGGTTAAAGGATGTTTTTCAGACTGGAGGAAGGTTTGTAGTGGAGTTCCCCAGGGGTCAGTGTTGGGATTTTGTTTTTTATTCATTCATGGGATGTGGGCGACGCTGGCCAGGCCAGCATTTATTGCCCATCCCTAATTGCCCTTGAGAAGGTGATGGTGAGCTGCCTTCTTGAACCTCTGCAGTCTATGTGGGGTAGGTACACCCACAGTGCTGTCAGGAAGGGAGTTCCAGGATTTTGACCCAGCGACAGTGAAGGAACGGCGATATAGTTCCAAGTCAGGATGGTGTGTGACTTGGAGGGCAACTTGCAGGAGGTGGTGTTCCCATGTATTTGCTGTCCTTGTCCTTCTTGTTGGTAGAGGTCGTGGGTTTGGAAGGTGCTGTCTAAGGAGCCTTGGTGCATTGCTGCAGTGCATCTTGTAGATGGTACACACTGCTGCCACTGTGCGTCAGTGGTGGAGGGAGTGAATGTTGGTAGATGGGGTGCCAATCAAGCGGGCTGCTTTGTCCTGGATGGTGTCAAGCTTCTTGAGTGTTGTTGGAGCTGCACCCATCCAGGCAAGTGGAGAGCATTCCATCACAGTCCTGACTTGTGCCTTGGAGATGGTGGCCAGGCTTTGGGGAGTCAGGAGGCGAGTTACTCGCCTCAGGATTCCTAGCCTCTGACCTGCTCTTGTAGCCACGGTATTTATATGGCTACTCCAGTTCAGTTTCTGGTCAATGGTAGCCCCTAGGATGTTGATAGTGAGGGATTCAGCGATGGTAATGCTGTTGAATGTCAAGGGGAGATGGTTAGATTCTCTCTTGTTGGAGATGGTCATTGCCTGGCACTTAAGTGGCAAGTAACATTCGTGCCACACATCAGCCCAAGCCTGGATATTGTCCAGGTCTTGCTGCATTTCTACACGGACTGCTTCAGTATCTGAGGATCACGAATGGTGCTGAACATTGTGCAATCATCCGCGAACATCCCCACTTCTGACCTTATGATTGAAGGAAGGTCATTGATGAAGCTGCTGAAGATGGTTGGGCCCAGGACACTACCCTGAGGAACACCTGCAGTGATGTCCTGGAGCTCAGATGATTGACCTCCAACAACCACAACCATCTTCCTTTGTACTAGCTATAACTCCAACCAGCGGAGGGTTTTCCTCCTGATTCCTATTGACTCCAGTTTTGCTAGGGCTCCTTGATGCCATACTCGGTCAAATGCTGCCTTGATGTCAAGGGCAGTCACTCTCACCTCACCTCTGGAGTTCAGCTCTTTTGTTCATGTTTGGACCAAGGCTGTAATGAGGTCAGGAGCTGAGTGGCCCTGGCGGAACCCAAACTGAGCGTCACTGAGCAGGTTATTGCTAAGCGGATGCTGCTTGATGGTACTGTTGATGACACCTTCCATAACTTTACTGATGATTGAGAGTAGGCTGATGGGGGGTAATTGGCCGGGTTGGACTTGTCTTGCTTTTTGTGTACAGGACATACCTGGGCAATTTTCCACATTGCAGTGTAGATGTCAGTGTTGTAGCTGTACTGGAACAGCTTGGTTAGGGGTACGGCAAGTTCTGGAGCACAGGTCTTCAGTACTATTGCCAGAATATTATCAGGGCCCATAGCTTTTGCAGTATCCAGTGCCTTCAGTCGTTTCTTGATATCACGCAGAGTGAATCGAATTGGCTGAAGTCTGGCATCTGTGATGCCGGGGACTTCAGGAGAAGGCTGAGATGGATCATCAACTCGGCACTTCTGGCTGAAGATTGTTGCAACTGCTTCAGCCTTATCTTTCGCACTGATGTGCTGGCCTCCCCAATCATTGAGGATGGGGATATTTGTGGAGCCACCTCCTCCAGTTAGTTGTTTAATTGTCCACCACCATTCACAGCTGGATGTGGCAGGACTGCAGAGCTTAGATCTGATCCGTTGGCTATGGGATCGCTTAGCTCTGGCTATCGCATGCTGCTTACACAGTTTGGCACGCAGATAGTCCTGTGTTGTAGATTCACCAGGTTGACACCTCATTTTGAGGTATGCCTGGTGCTGCTCCAGGCATGCCCTCCTGCACTCTTCATTGAACCAGGGTTGGTCTCCTGGCTTGATGGTAATGGTAGAGTGGGGGATATACTGGGCCATGAGGTTACAGATTGTGGTTGAGTACAGTTCTGCTGCTGCTGATGGCCTACAGCAGCTCATGGATACCCAGTTTTGCATTGCTGTATCTGTTCGAAATCTATCCCATTTAGCACGGTGATAGTGCCACACAACACGACGGACAGGATCCTCAATGTGAAGGCGGGACTTCGTCTGCACAAGGACTGTGCGGTGGTCACTCCTCCCAATACAGTCATGGACAGAAGCATCTGCAGCAGGCAGATTGGTGAGGACGAGGTCAAGTATGTTTTTCCCTCGTGTTGGTTCCCCCAACACCTGCCGCAGACCCAGTCTAGCAGCTATGCCCTTTAGGACTCAGCCAGCTCGGTCAGTAGTGGTGCTACCGAGCCACTCCTGGTGATGGACATTGAAGTCCCCCACCCAGAGTACATTTTGTGCCCTTGCCACCCTCAGTGCTTCCTCCAAGTGGTGTTCAACATGGTGGAGTACTGAGTCATCAGCTGAGGGAGGGCAGCAGGTGGTAATCAGTAGGAGGTTACCTTGCCCATGTTTGACCTGATGCCATGAGACTTCATGGGGTCCGAAGTTGATGTTGAGGACTCCCAGGGCAACTCCCTCCCTACTGTATACCACTGTGCTACCACATCTGGTGGGTCTGTCCTGCCGGTGGGACAGGACATACCCGGGGATGGTGATGGCAGTGTCTGGGACATTGTCTGTAAGGGATGATTTCGTGAGTATGACTATGTCAGGCTGTTGCTTGACTAGTCTGTGGGACAGCTCTCCCAACTTTGGCACAAGCCCCCAGATGTTAGTAAGGAGGACTTTGCAGGGTTGACAGGGCTGGGTTTGCCGTTGTCGTTTCCGATGCGTCGGTCGATGCCGGGTGGTCCGTCCGGTTTCATTCCTTTTTTTAAATTGACTTCGTAGTGGTTAGGTACAACTGAGTGGCTTGCTAGGCCATTTCAGAGGGCATGTAAGAGTTAACCACATTGCTGTGGGTCTGGAGTCACATGTAGGCCAGACCAGGTAAGGACAGCAGATTTCCTTCCCTAAAGGACATTAGTGAACCAGATGGGATTTTACAACAAATCGACAATGGTTTCATGGCCATTAGACTAGCTTTTAATTCCAGATTTTATTAATTAAATTCAAATTCCACCTTCTGCTGCCGTGGGATTCGAACCCATGTCCCCAGAGAAATACCCTGGGTCTCTGGGTTACTAGTCCAGTGATAATACCACTACACCACTGCCTACCCACCCTACCCTACACCTTGCTCTTCCTGATGTATATTAATGACCTAGACCTTGGTGTACATGCTGCAGCTGTACAAAACTCTGGTGAGACCGCACCTGGAGTATTGCGTGCAGTTCTGGTCACCGCATTATAGGAAGGATGTGGAAGCTATGGAAAGGGTGCAGAGGAGATTTACTAGGATGTTGCCTGGTATGGAGGGAAGGTCTTACGAGGAAAGGCTGAGGGACTTGAGGTTGTTTTCGTTGGAGAGAAGGAGGAGGAGAGGTGACTTAATAGAGACATATAAGATAATCAGAGGGTTAGATAGGGTGGATAGTGAGAGTCTTTTTCCTCGGATGGTGATGGCAAACACGAGGGGACATAGCTTTAAGTTGAGGGGTGATAGATATAGGACAGATGTCAGAGGTCGTTTCTTTACTCAGAGAGTAGTAGGGGCGTGGAACGCCCTGCCTGCAACAGTAGTAGACTCGCCAACTTTAAGGGCATTTAAGTGGTCATTGGATAGACATATGGATGAAAATGGAATAGTGTAGGTCAGATGGTTTCACAGGTCGGCGCAACATCGAGGGCCGAAGGGCCTGTACTGCGCTGTAATGTTCTAATTCTAATTTCAAAATTTGTGGATGATCTGAAACTTGGAATCATTGCAAAGCGTGAGGAGGATAGTATGGAACTTCAAAAGGACCTAGACAAGTTAGCGGAATGAGCGGACAAGCGGTCGATGAAATTTAATACAGAGAAATGTGGAGTAATTCATTTTGGTAGTCTAACGACCAGGTGAGAAAGCTGTCTAGGGGTTCCCATTCAGCCTTCACCTGGTCTTACTGTAACATGATTTAATTTTAAACACACTGTTTTGAACTCCCCCTTGGTGAATCCTTGTTCACAGTTTTCCAATTATAAGGCAATGAAATGAGCATAAAACAGGCTCTCTCAGGTTTAAGAAAGAAAAGTGGAATTTATTGAAACGTAAAATTCAACTCTAATTCGGTTAACGCCAATGGATACACACCGCGCCCCATGCTAGCATGCATACGTGATACGCACATGCAAACAGAGAGAGAAAAGAGAAGAAAAATGAAGGAAAGAGGTTTGAGGCAATATCTGAAGATTTTCTTGTTACTGTGCTTCGAGCACATTGTGGAGTCCTTGCTTGTAGGTAATTCTTGCTTTTCGTTGGGGCCCAGTATTCTTCTTAAACCTTGTTCACTGTAGGAGATTTTTCTCTTGGGGTTCCTGTGTCTTCAATGGATTCCGAAGCTGGCGAGAAAATGATGAGAGTAGACAGGAGAGGTTGTGGCGAGCCAGCCATGAGAGGTCTTTTCAGTCCAGGAGCAAACAGCTTTCTGAGTTCAAATTCTCTGTGGCCAATTTAAAACTCTCAGTTCAAAACTCTGCAACAGCCAGTTAGTCATGCGACTAAACTGGTTTGACCACGTTTTGTGTGTTGGGGAGCAGGGACTGGTTCCTTTGTTCCTATGCTTTCTGATAGTATGCAAAAATGTCTTTCCGGCTGGGGGCCTGGCAATTCCTTGCAATAGGCCCTCTTTTCTTCCCAGCAACAATTTTAAGTTTAATGTCCATGTGGCGAAATTAATGTGCCTCATTCTTGGCAGGTGGACGCCTGTATGACATGCAGGAAGAATGCGGAGAGACAATATAAAATAAAGGGTGCAATTCTAAAGGGGATGCAGGAGCAGAGTGATCTGGGTGCATGTGCGCATAGAACATTGATGGTGGCAGGACAGGTTGAGAGAGTGGTCAATAAAGCATACAGCATCCTATGCTTTATTAATAGTGGCAAAGAGTACAAAAGCAGGAAATTATGCTAAACTTGTATAGAACACTGGTTGAGCCTCAACTGAAATATTGCGTCCAGTTCTGGATGCCACACTTTAGGAAAGATGTGACGGCATTAGAAAGGGTGCAGAAAATATTAACAAGAATGGTTCCAAGGATGAGGAACTTCAGTTATGTAGATAAATTGGAGAAGTTGGGGCTGTTTTCCTTGGAGTAGAAAAGATTGAGAGCAGATTCGATAGAGGTATTCAAAATCATGAGGGGGCTGGACAGAGTAGATAGGGAAAAACTGTTCCCACTTGTGAAAGGATCAAGAGGGCACGGATTTAAAGTAATTGTCAAAAGAAGCAATGATGACATGAGGAAAATCCTTTTCACGCAGCGAGTGGTTAGGATCTGGAATGAACTGCCTGAGAGTGTGGTGGAGGCAGGTTCAACTGAGGCATTCAAGAGGGAATTGGATTGTTATCTGTAAAAGGAAGAATGTGCAGGGTTCCGTGGAGAAGGCGGGGGAGTGGCACTAGGTAAATTGCTCTTTCGGAGAGCCAGCACGAACATGATGGGCTGAATGGCCTCCTGTGCTATAACAATCTGTGATCCGATATTGGAAGCTGGGCAAGCAGTGTGACAAAATCAGAGACAGTTATGAGGTCCTAGGAGGAGGTGGTGAGATAGAGCGGAGTGTTGTTGGGATATGTGTGAAACCGGATGTGTTTCTGGATGATATCGCCGAGAGGTAGCATGTAGGAAGAGAAGCCATTGTAGGTTATTCTCTGGCTACGATTAGAAAGATAAGAATGGAACCAAGCTAGAACAGTTCCACCCTCCTACATGAGAGGAGAGGTGTTGGAGGAGGGTGGCGTGGTCAACTGTGTTGAAAGCTGCAGACAGGTCACGAAGGAGGAGAGGTGATAGTTTATCTGTCACAGTAACAGATAAACTGTTATTGGTGGCTTTGATGAGGGCCGTTTCAGTACAGTGGCCAGGCTGAAAACCTGATTGCAGGGATTCAGACATGGAATCATGGGGATATTGGGCACGGATTTGGGGAGTGACAACATGTTGAAGGATTTTGGAGAGGAAAGGGAGGTTGGAAATGGGGGGTTAGTTTGCAGGTACCGAGGGATCAAGAGTAGGTTTTTTGAGGAGCGGGGTGATGACGGCAGATTTGAAGGGATGGGGGCCAGTACCTGAAGAGATAGAACTGTTAACATCAGCTAACATGGAGCCCAGTAAGGGAATCGGAGTGGTCAACAGTTTGAAAAAAAAACAGTATGATAACTCCGCTGCTCTTCTTTGAAATAGCACCCAAGCAGGCAGATGGGGCCTCAGTTTAACGTCCCATCTGAAAGATGGCACCTCCAACAGTGAAGCACTCCCTCAATACTGTATTAGAGTGTCAGTTTGGATTTTTGTGCTCAAGTCCTGGAGCAATACTTGAACCCAGAACCTTGTGACTCAAAGGTGAGAGTGCTACCCACAGAGCCACAGCTGACACAAAATAAAGGTCGAAATAGGATCAAAGGAGCAGCAGGTGGGTCTCGTGGACAATATACCAAAGACATTCTAATCTGCATTCCTTGGAGTTAAGCAGAGATGAGAGGTATACCAGGATCAATTAAGGTGAGCGAGAGAGAGTAAGAGTTCTAGTGGAGACAAGGACATTAAAAGGTGGTAGAGAGGACGTGATTTAGTAAATCAATTAATAGCTGCTTAGGTGTCAGGGTGAATTGAAAGCCAAAGACAAGAAAACTGGGAATTTGAGAGTGCAGCTGTAAGTGAGTTGAGGGAGAATTTTTTTTTTCCAGGGCCGGATACAGAAAGAAGTGGGTTTGGGAAGGGGGATGTGCGTGGTGAGAGATACAAGGAAGTGATCGGAGATGGTCTATCTGTGAATAAACGATAAACTGTGGCCCCATTCTGTGATTTCCCCCATACGAAGAGTTCAGTTAAATTAATTTTTGAGGGCAACATTTTAGAAGTAATAACAACAAAGTCCAAATAATAAGCAATAGTGCCACCAGATTCAAAAGGACTTTGGGTCTTTGAGCAAATTGGGCCAATTGGGTTAGGGCAAGATACTGGGCTGAATCTTGCTGGAATGGGTATCTCACAGCGTACACCATTAGTGAGATTGTTTTCTGCACCCTTCAGCTCAATTTGGAAATACGAGCTGATAACAGCATAGCAAGGGCAATTGGGGCATCTGAGACCTTAATGAATGATAGATTTTTTGGGGTCTATCGACTTAACCAATTAAGTTTAAGCATTAGAAAGAAACAGAAGAATGACAGAGAAAGAAAATCCGTGAAATAGAGTCAAATCAGGTACAGAAAAAGGAAAGAAAGATTGGATTATGTGAGAAAAAAGACAGAATGGAAAAGTTAGAAAACTACATTTTAGATCCGACTCTTCAAATTTCTAACAATTTGCTCCATGTAGGAATGAAGTTGGACTATTTAAATTGTTCACTTTCTGGGCCCCGAGAGATTGACATGCATTGCATAAATAATTATCATTTTGTTAAAAATTACTGCTGTTAGGTTCCAGTGAGTTTAAATGGGCAAATTTTTTTTTTATGCATTCATGGGATGTGAGTGTCACCAGCATTTTTTGCCCATCGCTAATTGCCCTTGAGAAGGTGGTGGTGAACTGCCTCTTGAACCGCTGCAGTCCCTGGGGTATAGGTACACCCACAGTGCTGTTAGGGAGTTCCAGGATTTTGACCCAGCAACAGTGAAGGAACGGCGATATCATTCCAAGTCAGGATGGTGTGCAGCTTGGAGGGGAACTTGCAGGTGGTGGCGTTCCCATGTGTCTGCTTCCCTTGTCTTTCTAGATGGTAGAGTCGTGGGTTTGGAAGGCACCGTTGAAGGAGCCTTGGTGAGTTGCTGCAGTGGTACACACTGCAGCCATGGTGGACAGGGTGCCAATCAAGCAAGCTGCTTTGTCTTAGCTGGTGTTGAGCATCTTGAGTGTTGTTGGAGCAGCATTCATCCAGGCAAGCGAAGAGTATTCCATCACACTCCTGACTTGTGCCTTGTAGATGGTGGACAGGCTTTGGAGAGTCAGGAGATGGTTTAATTGCTGCAGAATTCCCAGCCTCTGACCTGCTCTTGTAGCCACAGTATTTATGTGGCTGGTCCAGTTCAGTTTGTCAATGGTAACCCCCAGGATGTTGATGATGGGGTATTCAGCGAGGGTAATGCTGCTGGAAGTCAAGAGATGGTTGGTGATGGTCATTGCCTGGCACTTGTGTGGTACGAATGTTAGTTTCCACTTATCTGCTCAAAGCCATTACTGTGCAAATCCAGCAAGTTCTTTAAAATGATGAGGAGGCTAAGGGCAAGATGCCATTGGCACAAAGCAAACAGTGGAGCAGTGCAAATCAACCAGAAAGTTCTGGGTGATTCACAACTCATGGTCTAACTCTTAATCCCTTCAACTTGCCTGCCAATTTGTGCGGTAATAACAGCATGCATCATTAACATGCTGTCAGTTTCCAGCAAGAACTGATCTGAGATAATTAGTTAAGGGTGTAAGGAATCAAAAGTGGGAAAGTCTGTCGATATATTACATATGTTCTCAGGGAGATCGGAGACTTAGCTAGTTAAAAGCAAACACAAATAAGGTAATGGGTAGAATTGAGAGGGATTGAGTACCAATTTGAAGAGCTGTTGCTGTATTCGGCATTGGCCAGACTCATGCAAACCATGCTGGAGAGGGGACAAAGGTCAAAAAGCCAAGATGATTCCAGAGATCAGGAATTTGTTGCAAGGGAGATGTCAAGGTGACCGAATTGAAGTTTCCAAACTTATGGAGGGATTAAGAATATTGATGCAAGTAAATTGTTCACTAGCGTGCAAGTTCAAACACCAGGGAATGCAAGCTTAAAAAACTAGGCAATTAGGAGCAAGGAGGAAGAAAATGAATTACTTGCATTTCTATAGCACCTTCCCTGCCCTCAGGAGCTCATAAAGCACTTCACAGCCAATACATTACTTTAAAGGTGTAGTCACTGTTATATAGGTAAATGCACGATCCTGTCCCTGATCACTATCCTGGATGAACACATATGGCTTTGTTTAAGGATGGAATCAGGCTTAGCCGTTATGCCCTCCACAGATGAAGAGTTCCTTGGCACTTGCTTTCTAGGCTCATAATGAAGAATGGCCATTTGGTCAAAACGCTGGAGGGCAGCTGGCAGCTAAGAAACTGCACCCTCGTGAGGGAGACCGACAGGAGAGAAAGAACTTAAAAAAACTGATCAGGATCAGAAAACCTGCTACAACCGAACTGTTTACTGTGTATTTAACCTTTGGTCAAAAAGACTCCAGAAAAACCTCTCCCCTCAGATTTAAATTGCCCTTCTTCAATTACCTTATATAGATAAAATGCCCTGACAGACCAGGGAGATAAAGAGACCATGGCCAGGCTTCATATACATAGTCAGATAGTCATTAGATCCTCAATATTAAACAATTAGGACAAAAGGGACACTAACCTCACACACAAAATAAACATCAGCTCCCACATAGATCCCCATCCGTACCACTGCTCGCACTGCAGCATTCATACCTGTTGATTACAAGAACTACAATTAGTTAGAGCAAAGAAGGTTAAGAGGAGATTTAATGGAGGTGTTCAAAACTATGAGGGATTTAGATACAGTAAACAAGGAGAAACTGTTTCCACCGGCAGGAGGGTCAGTAACCAGAGGACACAGCGTTAAAGTAATTGGTAAAAGGAACAGGGGGAGTTGAGGAGAATTGTTTTTATTTCACACAGTGGTTATGATCTGGAATGCACTGCCTTAAAGGCCACTGGAAGCAGATTCAATAGTAACTCAAAAGGGAATTGGATAAGTACTTGAAAAGGAAAAAAATGCAGGGCTATGGGAAAACAGCAAGGGAGCGAGACTAAGATAGCTCTTTTGAAGAGCCAGCACAGACACGATGGGCCAAATGGCATCCTTCTGTGCTATACGATTATACATGAGTTAACTATGATGTTCAGTGCTGTTACTAGACTTGTATTGGTACCAGTAGGATATAGAAAAATCCCATTTCAGTCAATATATTTTAAAAGTGCTTCCTGTGCAATGCTTTTAATTCATGGTCTCAAATTGTATCCAGCCCCAAACCTGACCCTATTTGTACTTCACTTGATGTTATACTGCTGGAAGTGCTCTCTCAAGACAGAATCCACACTGGGAAGGGCAGATCTATTATGATACTGTTAGCAACCATAAAACCATATTTTAGCAAGGAGAGAAAGCAAGACTTGCATTTATGGAGTGCTTTTTGAACGTCTTCCAATGTACAAAGTACTTGCAAATAAAATTACTGCCATTTCTGTCCACAGCAAAATCCCACAAATTGCAATAAAATGAATGAACAGTTAATCTGTTTTGGTGTTGTCGGCTGAGGGAATGTTGTAGGTCAGGATGCAGAGGCTTCAAATAGTGTCATGGGATCTTCTATATCCACCTAAAGCACCATCAGTAAACTGGGCTTCTTCTAATATCGCATCTTAAGGACAGCACCTCCAACATCACAGTACTCCAAAATGGAATGTCAACTCAGATTACGTGTGGTTAAATAAAACACAGGGTAATCGATAATGTGCAGCAAATGCCCAGTCATGATCTTTGGACACGAATAGAGTAGCTACTGATCTAATTATAGTGTATCTGACATTTGTGTTCACAGGTCAGAAGGACACTGTACAAAAATTTGACATCCCACCATTCAAATTAAATCCTAACGACAACACCATATGTGCCAACCATCAGTGCTTTATTCTGACTGATTTCTGCCAAATGTTAGCATAGCTGTTGACCCCTTGCCCAGCCAGAGTCCAATCGCCATCCTCTCTCTGCGCCACGTCTAGTGCCAGCTGCTGAGATTACACTCTTGGTATACTCTAGGAGAGAACTCCTGCTCTCATAGTTTCTACGTACAGTAAACAGGAGTAATAATCCTCGTCATTAGCACTGCCAACGGGTATAGAGAGAAGACCCGTTTCAGTGTATTAGCCACCGCACTCAGATAGGAGTGGGTGGAAGGGGAGATTGGATGGCAGTCAAAGGCGCATGCATAGTAACGACAGGGGGAAAATGGATGGTAATGATGGGGAGGGAAATGGATGGCAACTGAGGGAAGGGAAAATGGACGATAATGAAGGATAAGGGAAAAGGGCAAAAGCTGGCACCAGTGCCTTAGAATGGGCGAGGGAAGAGATTGCCAGCATTAATATGAGGCGAAGGGAGGTAGGGAAAGATGGTCCACATGAACTCTGGAGACAAGTTCCAGCTTCAAAGTAGAAGAAGGGATTAACAAAATTGGAGGGGGAGAACAGTATCATCTTGAGACCCATTTTCTGTTTCTTCACTTGTCTCAATGCCACTCCCTTTTGTCATTTAATCATAGACATTCTTTTTGTTCTCCTCCCTGTCCTTTCCCTGGTTTTGCAATTGCTTAAAACCCATTATACCTCTAACTTCTTCCAGTTCTGATGAAAACTCATCGAGCTGAAACACTGGGCTGGATTTTCCCATGGGCTTTGGGACCCTGATATTGGGACCAAATGGGGGTCCCAAGACCCACTTGCCAGCAGCGAGACCAGTAGCACAATCTTCCAGGAGTCGGCCTCCTAATTGGCCATCTCAGCATTCACTGTCCTATAAAGGAGAGCAGCAGACTCCCAATGCTGCAGGCCCAATCAGAGGACTGGGAGCTCTCCCACCCCTTTTAGCCTGTGGCTATCCCCCTCTCTAACAAGTATACCGTTTTGGATACTATTGGGGGGGATGGCCTATCAGGGGAAAACAGCAGCAGCCAGAGCAGTGGCACCACGGTTGGCACTGTTGTTCAGCAGGGAGGGACAAAGCGCAGAAGAGCAATAGTTATAGGGGACTCTATAGTCAGGGGCACAGATAGGCGCTTCTGTGGACGTGAAAGAGACTCCAGGAAGGTATGTTGCCTCCCTGGTGCCAGGGTCAAGGATGTCTCTGAATGGATAGAGGGCATTCTGAAGGGGGAGGGTGAACAGCCAGAGGTTGTGGTACACATCGGTACCAATGACATAGGCAGGAAGAGTGATGAGGTCCTGCAGGGGGAGTTTAGGGAGTTAGGTAGTAAGTTAAAAAACAGGACCTCTAGGGTTGTAATCTCTGGATTACTCCCTGTGCCACGTGCCAGTGAGGCTAGAAATAGGAAGATAGTGCAGCTAAACACGTGGCTGAGCAGCTGGTGTAGAAGGGAGGGTTTCAGATATCTGGACCATTGGGCTCTCTTCAGGGACAGATGGGACCTGTACAAGAAGGACGGGTTGCATCTAAACTGGAAAGGCATGAATATCCTGGCTGCAAGGTTTGCTAGCGTCACTCGGGAGGGTTTAAACTAGTGTGGCAGGGGGGTGGGAACCAGAGCAGTAGGACAGCTAGTGAAGTAAATGAGGAGGGCATAGTAAATAAGGCCAGTAGGACTAAGAGGAAGAGCAGGCAGGGAGATGTTGTTGAGCACAGCGGGACTGGTGGTCTGAAATGCATTTGTTTCAATGCAAGAAGTATAACAGGTAGGGCAGATGAACTTAGAGCTTGGATTAGTACTTGGAAATATGATGTTGTTGCTATTACAGAGACTTGGTTGAGGGAAGGGCAGGATTGGCAGCTAAATGTTCCAGGCTTTAGAAGCTTCAGGCGTGATAGAGGGGGATGTAAAAGGGGTGGGGGAGTTGCATTACTGGTTAAGGAGAATATCACAGCTGTACTGCGGGAGGACACCTCAGAGGGGTCATGCAGCGAGGCAATATGGGTGGAGCTCAGGAATAGGAAGGGTGCAGTCACGATGTTGGGGGTTTACTACAGGCCTCCCAACAGCCAGCGGGAGGTAGAGGAGCAAATATGTAGACAGATTTTGGAAAGATGTAAAGGTAACAGGGTTGTAGTGGTGGGTGATTTTAACTTCCCCAATATTGACTGGGACTCACTTAGTGCTCGGGGCTTAGATGGGGCAGAATTTGTGAGGAGCATCCAGGAGGGCTTCTTGAAACAATATGTAGATAGTCCAACTAGGGAAGGGGCCATTCTGGACCTGGTATTGGGGAATGAGCCCGGCCAGGTAGTCGAAGTTTCAGTGGGGGAGCATTTCGGGAGCAGTGACCATAATTCCATAAGTTTTAAGGTACTTGTGGATAAGGATAAGAGTAGTCCTCGGGTGAAGGTGCTAAATTGGGGGAAGGCTAATTAGAACAATATTAGGCAGGAACTGAAGAATTTAGATTGGGGGCGGCTGTTTGAGGGTAAATCAACATCTGACATGTGGGAGTCTTTCAAACGTTAGTTGATTAGAATCCAGGACTGGCACGTTCCTGTGAGGAAGAAGGATAAGTTTGGCAAGTTTCGGGAAGCTTGGATAACATGGGATATTGTGAGCCTAGTCAAAAAGAAAAAGGAAGCATTTGTAAGGGCTGGAAGGCTAGGAACAGATGAAGCACTTGAGGAATATAAAGACAGTAGGAAGGAACTTAAGCAAGGAATTAGGAGGGCTAAAAGGGGTCATGAAAAGTCATTGGCAAACAGGATTAAGGAAAATCCCAAGGCTTTTTATACATATATAAAGAGCAAGAGGGTAACCAGGGAAAGGGTTGGTCCACTCAAGGACAGAGATGGGAATCTATGCGTGGAGCCAGAGGAAATGGGCGAGGTGCTAAATGAGTACTTTGCATCAGTATTCACGAAGGAAAAGGACTTGGTGGATGGTGAGCCTAGGGAAGGGAGTGTAGATAGTCTCAGTCATCTCATTATCAAAAAGGAGGTGGTGTTGGTTGTCTTGCAAAGCATTAAGGTAGATAAGTCCCCAGGGCCTGATGGGATCTACCCTAGAATACTGCGGGAGGCAACGGAAGAAATTGCTGGGGCCTTGACAGAGATCTTTGCATCCTCATTGGCTACAGGTGAGGTCCCAGAGGACTGGAGAATAGCCAATGTTGTTCCTTTGTTTTAGAAGGGCGGCAAGGATAATCCAGGAAATTATAGGCCGGTGAGCCATACGTCAGTGGTAGGGAAACTATTAGAGAGGATTCGTCGGGACAGGATTTACTCCCATTTGGAAACAAACGAACTTATTAGCGAGAGACAGCATGGTTTTGTGAAGGGGAGGTCGTGTCTTACTAATTTGATGGAGTTTTTTGAGGAAGTGACGAAGATGATTGATGAGGGAAGGGTGGTGGACGTTGTCTATATGGACTTCAGTAAAGCCTTTGACAAGGTCACGCATGGCAGACTGGTGCAAAAGGTGAAGTCACATGGGATCAGAGGTGAGCTGGCAAGATGGATACAGAACTGGCTCAGTCACAGAAGACAGAGGGTATCAGTGGATGGGTGTTTTTCTGAATGGAGGAATGTGACTAGTGGTGTTCCGCAGGGATCAGTGCTGGGACCTTTGCTGTTTGTAGTATATATAAATGATTTGGAGGAAAATGTAGCTGGTCTGATTAGTAAGTTTGCGGACGGCACAAAGGTTGGTGGAGTTGCGGATAATGATGAGGATTGTCAGAGGATACAGCAGGATATAGATCGGTTGGAGACTTGGACGGAGAAATGGCAGAAGGAGTTTAATCTGGACAAATGTGAGGTAATGTATTTTGGAAGGTATAATGCAGGTGGGAGGTAAACAATAAATGGCAGAACCCTTAGGAGTATTGACAGGCAGAGAGATCTGGGCATACAGATCCACAGGTCACTGAAAGTGGCAACGCAGGTGGATAAGGTAGTCAAGAAGGCATTCGGCATGCTTGCCTTCATCGGTCGGGGCATAGAGTATAAAAATTGGCAAGTCATGTTGCAGCTGTACAGAACCTTAGTTAGGCCACACTTAGAATATTGCGTGCAATTCTGGTCGCCACACTACCAGAAGGACGTGGAGGCTTTGGAGAGGGTACAGAGGAGGTTTACCAGGATGTTGCCTGGTCTGGAGGGCATTAGCTATGAGGAGAGGTTGGAAAAACTCGGATTGTTTTCACTGGAACGACAGAGGTGGAGGGGCGACATGATAGAGGTTTACAAAGTTATGAGCGGCATGGACAGAGTGGATAGTCAGAAGCTTTTTCCCAGGGTGTAAGAGTCAGTTACTCGGAGACATAGGTTTAAGGTGTGAGGGGCAAAGTTTAGAGGGGATGTGCGAGGCAAGTTTTTTACACAGAGGGTGGTGAGTGCCTGGAACTTGCTGCCAGGGGAGGTGGTGGAAGCAGATACGATAGCGACGTTTAAGAGACATCTTGACAAATATATGAATAGGAAGGGAATAGAGGGATATGGGCCCCGGAAGTGCAGAAGGTGTTAGTTTCGGCAGGCATCAAGATCGGCGCAGGCTTGGAGGGCTGAATGGCCTGTTCCTGTGCTGTACTGTACTGTTCTTTGTTCTTGTTCTTTGAAGCCTCGGCAGCTCCACTGGGAGAGATGGGAACTGCTGAAACATAGAAAATAGGAGTAGGCCATTCGGCCCTGCTCCCCCATTCAAAAAGATCATGGCTGATCATCTAATTCAATACCCTATTCCCGCTTTCTCTCCCTTGATCCCTTCGGTATTAAGAAACATATCTTCCTCCTTCTTGAATATACTTAATGACTTGGCTTCCACTGCCTTCTGCAGTACAGAATTCCACAGGTTCACCACCCTCTGAGTGAAGAAATTTCTCATCTCTGTTCTAAATGGCATACCCCATATCCTGAGACGGTGACCCCTGGTTCTGGACTCCCCAGCCAACAGGAACATCCTCCCTGCATCTAGCCCTGTTATAATTTTGTGGTTTCTATGAGATCCCCTCTCATTCTTCTAAACTCGAGTGAACATAGGCCTAATCGACCCAATCTCTCCTCATACGTCAATCCTGCCATCACAGGAATCAGCCTAGTAAATCTTCTTTGCACTCCCTCCATGGCAAAAACATCCTTCCTCAGATAAGGAGACCGAAGTTGCACACAATACTCCAGATGTGGTCTCACCAAGGCCCTGTATAATTGCAGTAAGACATCCTCGCTCCTGCACTCAAATCCTCTTGCAATGAAGGCCAACATACCATTCACCTTCCTAACTGCTTGCTGCACCTGAATGCTTGCTTTCAGCGACTGGAGTACAAGGACACCCAGGTCTCTTTGTACCTCCACCTTTCCCAATCTATCACCATTCAGATAATAATTTGCCTTTCTGTTTTACAAATAAAGTGGATAACCTGACATGGCAGCACAGTGGCGCAGTGGTTAACACCGCAGCCTCACAGCTCCAGCGACCCGGGTTCAATTCTGGGTACTGCCTGTGTGGAGTTTGCAAGTTCTCCCTGTGTCTGCGTGGGTTTTCTCCGGGTGCTCCGGTTTCCTCCCACAAGCCAAAAGACTTGCAGGTTGGTAGGTAAATTGGCCATTATAAATTGCCCCTAGTATAGGTAGGTGGTAGGGAAATATAGGGACAGATGGGGATGTGGTAGGAATATACGATTAGTGTATATGGGTGGTTGATGGACGGTACAGACTTGGTGGGCCGAAGGGCCTGTTTCAGTGCTGTATCTCTAAACTAAAACCCAGCTATTTATCCACATTATACTGCGTCTGCCATGCATTTGCCCACTCACTCAACTTGCCCAAATCACATTGGAGCTTCTTTGCATCCTCCTCACAGCTCACATTCTCCTCCACCACCCCCCCCCCCACAGCTTTGTGTCGTCTGCAAACTTGGAAATGTTAAATTTAGTTCCCTCACCCAAGTCATTAATATATATTGTGAATAGCTGAGGCCCAAGCACTGATCCCTGAGGTTCCCTACTAGTCACTGCCTGTCACCTGGAAAAAGACCCGCTTATTCCTACTCTGTTTCCTGTCTGTCAACCAATTCTCAATCCATGCCAGCATATTACCCCCAATCCCATGTGCTTTAATTTTTCACACTAACCTCTGATGTGGGACCTTATCAAAAGCCTTCTGAAAATCCAAATACACCACATCCACTGGTTCTCCCTGATCTTCTACTAGTTACATCCTCAAAAAACACCAGTAGATTTGTTAAGCATGATTTCCCTTTCATAAACCCATGCTGACTTTGTCCAATCCAGTTTATGCTTTCTAGGTGTTCCGCTATCATATCCCAGGGCAGTGGTTAGCACCCCAGCCTCACAGCTCCAGCAACCCGGGTTCGATTCTGGGTACTGCCTGTGCGGAGTTTGCAAGTTCGCCTTGTGACCGCGTGGGTTTCCGCAGGGTGCTCCGGTTTCCTCCCACAGCCAAAGACTTGCAGGTTGATAGGTAAATTGGCCATTGTAAATTGCCCCTCGTGTAGGTAGGTGGTAGGAGAATTGTGGGGATGTGGTAGGGAATATGGGATTAATGTAGGATTAGTATAAAATGGGTAGTTGATGGTCGGCACCGACTCGGTGGGCCGAAGGGCCTGTTTCAGTGCTGTATCTCTAAATAAATAAATAATAAACTCTAGCATTTTCCCCACTACTGAGGTAAGCCTAACTGGTCTGTTTTTTCTCTCCCTCCTTTTTTAAATAGTGGGGTTACATTTGCCACCCTCCAATCTGTAGGAACTGCTCCAGAGTCTATAGAATTTTGGAAGATGACCACCAATGCATCTACTATTTCCAGGGTCACTTCCTTTAGGACTCTGGGATGTAGATTATCAGGTCCTGGGGATTTGTCAGCCTTTAACCCCATTAACTTCCCTAGCACAATTCTTTTTTTTAACTAATACTGATTTCCTTCAGTTCCTCCTTTTCATCAGACCTTTGCTTCCCTAACATTTCTGGAAGGTTATTTGTGCCCTCCTTTGTGAAGCCAGAACCAAAGTATGTGTCTAATTGGTCTGCCATTTCTTTGTTCCCCATTATAAATTCCCCCGTTTCTGACTGTAAAGGACCTACATTTGTCTTCAACTAATCTTTTTCTCTTCACATACTTTTAGAAGCTTTTACAGTCAGTTTTTATGTTCCCTGCAAGTTTACTCTCATACTCTATTTTCCCCCGCTCAATCAACCTCTTTGACCTCCTTTGCTGAATTCTAAACTGCTCCCAATCCTCAGACTTGCTGCTTTTTCTGGTGATTTTAAATACCTCCTCTTTGGATCTAACACTATCCCTAATTTCTTTTATAAGCCACGGTTGAGCCACCTTTCCGGTTTTATTTTTGCGCCAGACATGAATGAATAAGTTTTGTAATTCATGCACATGTTCTTTAAATATTATCCATTGCCTATCCACCGTCAACCCTTTTCGTAAAGTTCCCCAATCCACCATAGCCAACTCGCACCTCATACCTTCGTAGTTTCCTGCTGAGGCAGGCCAGGGAACGCGAGGGGGTGTCAATACGGAGGTGCACTCGGAGGAATGGATGGCGGAAGCCGGTAGGCCCCTCAGATCGGATGCAAAACCCCTTCCAGTGGAATCATTTTGCAAGTGCGGCCTATCCTGCCCATGTCTCCGTGATTGGGGTTGGAGCCTCCTGCTTTGATGGTCCTTCAGGGCTGCTGCAGGGAAGCTGCCTCCATTGAATTGGAGGCCTCCCCACATGGCTGGGAGGCACTCTGCCACTGACAAAATGCTGGCAAGGCTGCAAACTCATCCCTAATTGGGGGCTTAATGTTAATCGGCTGCCTGCCTCCATGGAGCAGGCAACCAATCTGATTCTCAGCCGCCCTGGGAAAGGTCCTCTGCGGTAGGGGTGTATCTGGGAACTGGCCTCGATGCTGCTCCCCCTATATTCCTGCTCCCCACTGGCCCCCCCACCCCAACACCCACCCACCCACCCCAAGCCCACCACCAAAGGGCCAGGAAAATTCAGGCCATTAACGGTTTCCCTCTCCACAGATGCTGCCTGGCCTGCTGAATATTTCCTGACTTTTCTCTTTTTTGTTTCAGATTTCCAGCACTTGCAGTATTTTGCTTTTAGTTTAGATTAGATTAGATTAGAGATACAGCACTGAAACAGGCCCTTCGGCCCACCGAGTCTGTGCCGAACATCAGCCACCCATTTATACTAATCCTACACTAATCCCATATTCCTACCAAACATCCCCACCTGTTCCTATATTTCCCTACCACCTACCTATACTAGTGACAATTTATAATGGCCAATTTACCAATCAACCTGCAAGTCTTTTGGCTTGTGGGAGGAAACTGGAGCACCCGGAGAAAACCCACGCAGACACAGGGAGAACTTGCAAACTCCACACAGGCAGTACCAGGAATCGAACCCGGGTCCCTGGAGCTGTGAGGCTGCGGGGCTAACCACTGCGCCGCCCTTAAACATCATGTTGAATTGACAGAAGAGAGTAAGAACAGTATCAGTCAGAACTAGGAGGATTGGAGAAGAGTGACTCTGTGAAAGGCTGCAGTGCTGAGCAGGGTGCAGCCTCTCTGAAATAAAAACAAGAAATGCTGGAACCACTCAGCAGGTCTGGCAGCATCTGTGGAAAGAGAAGCAGAGTCAGTGACCCTTCTTCGGAACAGTAGCCTCTCTGAACTGGGTCCAGTGTGAGTAGAGTGCTTTTGTGAACTGAGGCAAGGGAGCATTGGATATGAGAATGGGACTGTTGAGGTATTGTTTGGCTAAGTGATGGCCTAGTTGGCAATCCAAATGCTAGTTTGCTTTTCTCAATCTATTTATCAACAGTCAAGAAGCTTGACACCATCCAGGACAAAGCAGCCCACTTCACTGGCACCCCATTCACAACATTCACTCTCTCCAGCACTGACGCACAGTGGCAGCAGTGTGTACCATCCACAAGATGCACTGCAGCAACTCACCAAGGCTCCTTCGACAGCACCTTCCAAACCTGTGACTTCTACCACCTAGAAGGACAAGAGCAGCAGATGCATGGGAACACCACCACCTACAGATTCCCTTCCAAGGCACACACTATCCTGACTTGGAACTATATCACCATTCCTTCACTGTCGCTGGGTCAAAATCTTGGAACACCCTGAACAGTACTGTAGATGTACCTATCCCACATGGACTGTAGCGGTTCAAGAAGGCAGCTCACCACTACCTTCTGAAGGTCAATTAGGGATGGGCAATAAATGCTGGCCTAGCCAGCAACGCCCACATCCCATGAATAAGTAAAAAAAAAATCAGAATGCCTGAAAACTAGCCATAAAGCATCATTCTAAAATAAAATTGTCCCTGGATACCTTTTGCAAGGTTCCACGAAATGTTTGCCTTCAAAATCTGAATCTCCCCTTCAGGCTCTCATGTACTTAAGAGTTACAGAGTCATTATGGCACAGAAGGAGGTCAATCAGACCAGAGTCCATGCTGGGTCTCTGCAGAGCAATCCAGTCAGTCCCATTCCCCCACTTATGGTTGATTTTGTTTTTAACATAAAGGTTGAATATGGGGAAAGAGGACAAGTGGAAGAAGGAAAAAAAAACAAGACGACTGCTTGGCCCTTGTGACAGATGGGGGCAGCTGTTTTTTTTTGTCAAGTTTTTATTACAACTGGATATCTCAGATACATGGTTCATGAGTGAAAATCTCACACCTTGGTATTTTTCAATAATAATTCAATTATCTGAACCCATCCAGGCATTCCCTGCTAAGCAATACACTGTAGTCCATGCATTACCCTACATCTAACATTGTGAGGGGGGTGGGGGGGGGGGGGGGGGGGGGGAGAGAATCCTTGGTTGAGGAGAAAGGAAGACATATCAGAAGCGCTGTCATGGAAGGTTGCATCATCAGAGCAGATGCGTCGGAGACGGAGAACTGGGAGAATGGAATGGAGTCTTTACAGGAGGCAGGGTGTGAATATTACTGGGATTTCAGTAAAATGCAATGGATTTGGTCCTTCAGACCATACACTATAATCTGCACTGAGTTTTCTAACATGGGGCAAGGTACAGTTACAGGACTGTCACTGGTGGTGTTGGTATTGATAGGAACAATTTGAACTGATGCAATAAGGGGAATGGTACAACATTAAAGCGTGCGGGTGATATTTCCCATATTTCCAATTTCTTTCCTAGATGTTATATTGGTGCAATATGACACTGAAATGAGTCTAATCACCAATTACAAGATACCAAGTTTGGGTTTTTAGAAGCCTATTGATCTCGTAGGAAGATTTTTAGACTCCCGTCCATACAATCCTCTCCCCAACTTCTCATGCTAACCTTCTAATCAGTCTTTTCCAAACTACTCACTTGTTGGTCTTGTGTTAAGAAGTACGCAACTGCAGGTTGCCACGACTACTGCTAAACTTACAGTATCATTTGCTTTTCAGAAGCTCAGCATTGTTGCAATTTTATAAAGAGTGCTAGTTTCAGATTGTTTCCTTGTCATTAACGCTACTACAGGGGCATCAACTTCTGTTTCGCGATGTATCTCTGCAAAACAGTTAACCCACTTGTTACTGGAGCTAACTTCCGTTTTTCAACATTTTATCTAACATCGTTTTTGTAATCTCATCACATGAGATGGTTGCGGGAAAATGACTTGAATGGAGGCAATGAACCACAACGGTTGGAAAGCATTGTACGAACACTCAGTTCAATGTTTCTTTTGCATTACATTGTCACCCAGGATGCAAGTCCAGGCCAAAGGCTTAAATTTTACCTGCAGGTAAATTAACCCCTCAGCCTGCAATCCACTTTTAGTATTACCTGACTGCATAAACATTTTCCCAAAGATAGAGAAGGTTGTGACCAATTTATAAAATCATCAAATGAAAGAGAAAGACATGGATTTAAAATTTAATGTACTGCGGGAACAGGGAACCACTGTAGCATCACCTGCGGCTCAGCTGGTAGCACTCGTGCCTCTAAGTTAGAAGGTTGTGTTCAAGTTCAAGTCTCAATTCAGAGACTTTAGCACAAAATCTAGTCTGACACGCCCACCGTAGTACTGCGGGAGTGCTGCACTGGCAGAGGTGCCATGCTTTGAGCGAGATGCTAAATCGAGGCCCCATCTTCCCTCTCAGGTGGATGTAAAAGATCCCATTGCACCCCATATTCGAAGAAGACCAGAGAGTTTTCCCTCGGTGTCCAGGCCTATATTCATTGCAACCAGCTCCACTAAAGCAGATGATCTGGTCATTATCTCGTTGCTGTCTTTGGGATCTTGCTGTGCACAATTGACTGCCAAGCTCCTTACATTACAGTAGGGACTACATTTCAAAAGTGCTCCATTGGTTGCAAAGAACTTTCGGATGTCCTGAGGTTGTGAAAAGCACCAGAGAAATGCAAGTCTTCTTTCATTCAGTCAATGAGGACAGCACTGATGGGCGAGTGGAACTCAGTGCAGGACAGGATGCAGGCAGCTAGGGAATTTTAAGGAGGGAGGAGGTTGCGGGAGTGGGGGGGGGGGGCGATGAAAACAAAGGTTTCATTGGTAATGGACGTGAAGTAGGGGAAGATGTGGAACTACAAGGATTTGTGAAAGACTAGACATGTCTGTCTGGTCCATTAAATTTTTTGAGCAGCACTGATGTGGTAGATGAGCAATGTCTATGGATGTTGTCTATGTGGATTTTGAGGACTGGTAGCGGAAATCTGGATAAATCCACTGTCCCAGAAGGCTGAAGATGGAACAATTTTCAATTTGAGATTGATCAAATTCTCATTGGGTAAGGGTATCACAGGATATGGATAAAAGGTTGAGTAAATGGAATTGCAGATCTTACATTAAAGAGGCTTTAAAATGCAAATTATTGTGAAGAGTTCAATCTGTTACATTACAACAAAGCAGGATGGCAAGTCTCTCTTTAAAGATCTATTAACTAGCTGGTTATGCAGCCTCAGCTGCTAAAACTTCTGAAAGGAACATGAATACAGTTGAGAAATGGCATCAAAACTTGTATTAGTGAAAGTATACAAGCCCTGTATATAAAACAATCACATTAAAGGAAACTGTCATGGGTACAAAGTAAATGCACTGACTTGCCCAAAGGATGCTTATCAACAGGATAAATGAGAGTAGAAACGGCACTCTAATCATATCTCCTTTTATAGAATTGACCCTCGTGCTGCTTCATATTCCCAACTCAAAACTGAATACAGAACAGGGAAAGAGCAATGTTTGGCTCTGTGGTTAGCACTCTTGCCTCTCAGTCAGAACATTCTTGGGTTCAACTCCCACTACAAAGACTGGAATGACACTTCAGTGTAATACTAAGGGAGCACAGCACTGTCAGAGAAAAAGCTAAACCGAGGCCCCATCTGCCCTCCGAGATGAATGTTAAAAGGTCCTATGGTATTCCATATTGGAAGGAGAGCGGGCAACTCTCCCTGATGTTCTGGCCAGTATTTTACTTGTCAAGCAACATCACTAAAACAGACTACCAGGTCATTCCCACATTTTTGTTTGTGGGAGCTTGCTCAGATCAAGGTGGCTACCGAGTTTCCTACATTACAACAGTGACTACACTTCAGAAAGTGCTGCACGGGCTGGTAAGTTGCTTTGGAACATCCCAAGGTTGTGAAAGGCACCATATAAATGCAAATTCATTCTTTCTTCTCCTGCAGGAAGTGTAAAAAATTGCAGGAATTAGAGTGACATGGGCCTTGCCACATTACTTGACCTATCAATAACCGTTCTCAGAATGTCTGCTAAGCATTTTAGAAGCTTTTGGATAGCTTGTTCAAAAACCAGACTTGCTCAAGTACCAAACCCAAGGTTAAGCCCAGAATTTATGCCACAGCAATTACACACTCGCCAAAGTTAGTTCATTTAACAGCAGGATGATTTGATGGAGGAAGTTTAAAGGAGAGGTTAGAAATGCACTGAATGGAGTTCAGTGGGTGGGAGGAATTAACATTAATGTTATCTGCCTGTTTGCCATGTCCAGACTGAAAAGCAGAGGAACCCAGATGCTGGGATGAGCTGAGATTGCAGCTGGAGTGCTGATTAGAGCAGTCAACCTCAACGAAATGTCGAAAATGAGGACAACCTCTGAATGAGCTGCATGTGCTTTACATTGGCACAGTGACGTGAAAATAGGAGTTTGCAAACAGATGCCCTATTTCGGAAATTTACAGGTACACCATCCAAAAAAAAAATCAGAGCTTTCACAGTAGAGGAATGAAATAAATGACATGGGGCAATGTAAATTATAATTGCAATCAAACACATCAAACTTGGGACTGAAATATGCCAAAACAGGCTAAAATGTTTAAAAACATAAGTCATGCAGACATGACATGCCTGGGCAGGCAGCAACCTTGAATAAAACCTTTCCAGAGCAATGCAGAAGTGAGTGCCTGCTGACTTTTGCATTCTCTCTCTGCCACCAGGTCCCAAACAGTGTCTCAGAGACTGGCTCCCCCAAGCCTCTGCAATGAGGAGGAGACAACCTGCCAAGCAGCACGTCCGCACCACCTGACCAACCCCCACCGCCGCCATCATTGAGACTGGCAGATCGGAAAACATTTCCGAGCCCGTCCACTATTTCATTTCTCGTGCGTTTACAAAAAAAACACTTTAAAAAAAAGCAAATTTCCAGGTTACGAATCTTTTTTTTAAAACAAAAATTAAAAAAAAAAGCACCTACACGTGTATGCCCGTATCAAAAATGGCGGCGGGGTTAGCCGTTGCGCTCGAGGAACGTCCGTTAGCGAGAGAAGCTGGTGCGCCCGGTCAGTGACAAATTATACATTAATTTCCCATTCAGTCAGTGAATAAAGAACTAAAACTGGTATGCAAAGAGAAAAAAAGCCCAGCGAGATGGAGGGAGGAAGGGTGGGGAGGGGCGCAGCTCCATGCTGTATTATCTTTCATAAATAATTCGGAACGAAATCAACCTACAAATCAAATATTCCGCACAGCATCGATCTGTGAGAAAGTAAATAACCGAACACGCCTTCCACTAGAAAGTATTCATCGCTTTAATGGCGACCACCTCATTTTTCTCATCCAATGTGTTTTAACGTTTCCCGTCGCTTTAATCTCTCATTCAGTCATAATCCAGGTGCTACTGTTTTGTTTAAATCTATAAATTAATCCTCTTATGTTTTTCCCCTGTGTATTCATGGAAGGGGGTATATTGATCGCTTTTTATTTTTTAAAAATCTGTTCTTTGAAAGGGGGAGGAGGAGTTTGGAACATGTTACCTTGTGCATCTCCTCCGCTGGTCAGCACTGCGATGGATTTGCCAGCACCTCTGCTCCTCAGCTGCTCCATGTCCACTTGAGCCATGATGTCCTGTGCTGACAGCTGATTCTCCTCTCCTTTCCTTTCCTTGCAAGCTTCCTGCTCTTGGGTCGGCTTCCCTTCGCCCAAATCACTGTGACTGCACAAGCAAAGCCCCTTCCAACCCCCTTAATGCAAATGACTCAAGCCATGCCCACATCCACTGGTGCGTTTCATCTCTCCTCCCCCCCCCCCCCCCCCAGACTTATTTTATATTTTCGCCACACCGTTTACCGAAAGAACACGCCGCGCAGCTTGAAGCCTGAATTCTGTTCACAATAACATTGCGCCTGCATTTCCCGGGTGAAACTGCAAATTGATTTGGGGGCTAACTGTGTTCTCTTGCTGTTGCACTTTCACCCTCCTCCTTGCAAAAAACAGAAATAATTCTGACGCCAAACACAGATATGAAGTAGAAGAACCTGAAAAGCAGCATCACCTAAGCCCGCCTTCACGCTAGGATTGGCGCAACCGGCTCGAACATTTGCCCTCGACAGATTGGGTCCATAATGCTCTTGATTTTATTTCAGGGATAAGAATTAAGGATCTGGCTAAATTTTCAAATCAATGACAATTCAGCGCTTATTTTTTATTTTACAGATACAGCACTGAAACAGGCCCTTCAGCCCACTGAGTCTGTGCTGACCAACACCCACCCATTTATACTAACCCTACAGTAATCCCATATCCCCT
The DNA here is from genome assembly GCF_036365525.1 of Heterodontus francisci. Taxonomy (NCBI): domain Eukaryota; kingdom Metazoa; phylum Chordata; class Chondrichthyes; order Heterodontiformes; family Heterodontidae; genus Heterodontus; species Heterodontus francisci. The sequence goes on from NC_090377.1 coordinate 124,893,651, forward strand.
ACCACCAACCTACACTAGGGGCAATTTACAACGGCCAATTTACCTATCACTTGCAAGTCTTTGGCTGTGGGAGGAAACCAAAGCACCCGGCGAAAACCCACGCGGTCACAGGGAGAACTTGTAAACTCCGCACAGGCAGTACCCAGAATCAAACCCGGGTCCCTGGAGCTGTGAGGCTGCGGTGCTAACCACTGCGCCGCTCTGCTTAATGAATACATTTATATAATGCCACAACATGTCTCAGACATTCCAAAGCATCCCAAATGAGTTACTTTGAAGCACATTCATTGCTTTTATGTAGGTGAACATGGCAGCTGTTTTGCGCACAGCATGATCCCACAGACAGCAATGAGTTGAATGATGAGTTAATCTTTGATGGTAATAAAAACAAAAATTGTTGGAAATACTCAGCAGGTCTGGCAGCATCTGTGGAGAGAGAAGCAAAGTTAACGTTTCAGGTCAGTGACCTTTCATCAGAACTGCCAGACTTGCTGAATATTTCCAGCACTTTTTGTTTTCATTTCAGATTTCCAGCATCTGCAGTATTTTGCTTTTATTTTAATCTTTGGTGGTGTTGGTTAGAGTGAGGAACGTTAGTTGAGGGACCAAAAGACAAACGAATGGCATGGATCTTGAAAAAAATGTACTGAGGGAGGGGGAAGGTAGAGGAATGAGAGGAGTGGAAAGTAAGAAGGGAAAGAGGAGAGTGGAAGGGAAGAGAAGAGGGGAGGGGGGAGAAGGGGAGGAATGAGTCTATACACATATATTGGCCGTCTGAGCCTTTCAAACATGAGGCGACCATTGAAAAATCTTGGCATTTCTACTTTCCTAAGCAGACTTTTAGGTTTTCATTCTTCTGCTAGATGCCAGCAAATTAAAGAAGGGGCAAAGCTTTGTGAGTTTGCATATAGAGGCATTATTTAAAATTCTCAGAATTCATGCCACTTTTTTGATTGCTTGGAGGGGGCAGGGAGGACACAGCTGTCAATCACATCATAGGAGGAGGAGTCCCCCCCCTTAAGTTAATGAATCATATAATGAAACTTTTCCAGGGTTACTTACAGGCACAATGCCATCAAAATATTGCGACCACTCTGTGTTAATATAGATAAGGTATTACTAATACCTTTATACATTCTGCTTTTATCCAACTGCAACTCGTTGAGGAAGATTTTTGTCATAAAATATCGTAGTTTTACTCTTTTTGCTGCTGCTGGATGATGGCGCAGAATCTTAGAACCTTGCCCAAGGAATTTGCGGTCAGCAGCGAAGCAAGGGTGCTCGCTCCTCACCTCAAAGAAATCTGCCCACAAAGATCTAGCAATCCCTGTTGCATGGGTTACCCATCTCCTGATGGTAGTTTAATATCTGATGCCAAGTCATGGGGATGTCTCGGTGTGCAGCAGCAGTAATGTCAGCAAGCAGGTAGGCAGCCAATCACATTAAAGTGTTCATGCAGAGCAAACCACTGAATCCCTTCACTTATAATTTACATTGTCAGGATTGGAATAAATGACAATGATTGGATTAGGATAGACGCTAAAATAAAGCTAAAAAATTTTTTAAAGAAGTATTTTTTTAAAAATGAGGATTTTTTTAACATTAAGGAGAAACTTGATATTCCACAAATATAAAAAAATAGCTTACCAGGGCCAATAGGGCCATTTAGCAATAATTAGAAATGGGCAATATATACTGGCCTTGCCAGCACCACCCACATCCCATGAAAGAATTTTTAAAAATCTGAAATTAGTATGCTGTTAAAAACCCAGTTATACCTCATTCAACAAAGTGTAACTTTTACAGCAAAAATAACAGCGTAGAAGTGGAATTTCTCATCAAACCATTATTGCAATGGAGAGTGCAGGCTGTAGGAACCTCTAGAGCATATCCGACAGAGGAGCGTAGATTCACTCACAACAACTTCTGGATTTCGGTGTTATTCTGCGAAAGTGCAGACTCCCAAACTTTCTGTCAGCTTCAGTGAAGTAATAATGGCGAATGCTGACTTCAAAATCTGGGCCATTGACTTGGTGATACAAACTGATAATGTACAACCTCACCAAATACTGAATTCCTCCTTGCTGGTAAATTAATATTTGCTTGTTTGCGTATAAAGTTTGTTATGGTTTCCATTTTTCCAATTGTGATATTTTCCTATTCCATGAGTTCTTTGTTTCTTCAACATCTTGTTGTTTTATTTCGTCAGTGCATCTTTTGATGGTTTGTCTGAGAGAATCTGTTACATCACCCAACAATCAATCTGCTGGTGCTTCTTCCCTCTGTTAGTGTGTGCGCTTGCTAGTTCCCCCCCCCAACCCTTTTTATGATTCTATTAATATGTTCTCTCTGTCTAATTTTTAGTACTGAAGAAGGGAACACATCAGAAATGTCAGCTCTCAGGTGGTCACTGACCTGCTGTGTGTTCCATCTTTTTCTGTTTTTGTTTCAGAGTGACAGCTTTTTATTAACAAAATCCTGTACTTGCAGGGAAATAATGACTGGAACACCATGTCGGAAACAATTTTCACCCATTTTCCTCCACTCATTTCCTGAAGGCATAGGGCGGAATTTTACCATAATCGCTGGCTCCGGCACGGGTGGAACTCAAACGGATGCGGCCTCCGTTTCCGCGCTGCGTCTCCTATCCACCAGCATCACGCGCGGGACAGCCAATTAGCGGCCCCGCGGCGTAACTGAGGCCTGAATCGGCTGGTGCGGGCGGGAAGATATATATCATTGGGGGCGGAGCCACATCCGGGAATGTCTGACGTAAACCTTCGAAAAACGTTTACCTCAATGAAATTGACCAGGTACTCATTCATTGTTTAAAAATCAGCAGTAGTAGCTGTGGTTCACTGAGAGGCTACAGTTCTGTTAATGCAGAAGGAGTTAGAGATTTAAACATAGGTGGCGGAAGTCATGGAGGGGAGAAGCACTCGCTCAGCCCCCCGTTTTTCGGATGATTCACTACAGGTCCTCCTTCAGGTGGTTGAGGAGAGGCGTGATATCCTCTTCAACCCAGATGATAGAAGGCGACCGTCGACAGTGACAAAGAGGGCCTGGCTTGAGGTCGCGGAGGAGGTCAGCAGCCATGGCGTCGTTCGGCGCACATGGATACAGCGCCGCAAGCGCCTCAATGACCTGCTTCACTCTGACCGGGTAAGGGTCATCTTATTCATCTAATCATTATTTGTCAAGGGAGGGTGTATTTGTATTCATGATGCAATGTGAAACCCCTGTATGATCATTGCCTGGCTGCCTCCTTGCAGTGGGATGCAAGATGGGCATATGTGAGATGAACATTAAGGAGGGATTGATGAGGGCACGCTCAGCAATGGCACAGCAGTTAAAAGCCACATCAACCCATTTGGGTGATTGCGTGAAATGCGCACACAAATGTTTGACCTAATTTTTTTCTTTTATTAGGAAAAGAGGGCACACAACGCCCGAGAGAGGTCCCGGACAGGTGGTGGCCTGGCCTATCCAGCATTCCTCAGTAGAATGGAGGAGGACTCATTGACGATAGCAGGGGAGGAAGAAGACGAGCCGTAGCAGATGGCGAGGCCGGTGGACATGGCCATGATCGTGAGTGATCCAGAAAGTGGTGTATTAGTGCATTCCGGGGGGGAGGGGGCAGGGTGGGGGAGGTTGATGGGCCAATGTTGTTATGATTTACTAATAAACATAATTAGGCCCTCAAAAGTCCCATCACACTGATGTGACCATAATGGAGTCGAATACATGTTCTCCACTCTGGCTTTCTGATCAAACTGATCAATATGATTTTCCCAGCAGATGACCGACTGCATGGAACAGGAAGCGTCTCAGTTGTACCACCATGCACCTCTGAGCTTGAGGAGGGCGCCTTGCGACACACCAAGCACCAGCGCAGATACAGACACCTCGGTTGGGATTTGCGTGTCCGTGGATTCGATTTCACATCCAGGTGTCAGCACAGCACAGGTGCCAGGCCAGCCACCGGAGGCAGAATCGTCCGATGCCTCACACAGTCGGAGGAGTGTGGGAGGCCAGGCCAGTGCAGAGCAGCAAGCTGATGACATGCCTTTGAGAACATCCATTCGGCGGGAGATGTTGCAGGTGCAGCAAGCGGTCCTTGAAAATCTGGCGGAGCTGCCTGAGACAATGCGTGGAATTAATCAAACACTGGCTACATCCATCCAGAGTATGATTTCTGCTCCCTCTCAGGCAGTTGAACATCTGGCTTCCCCCACTGACAGATTGGCAGCTGCAGTGGAGGGGCCAGTTTTGGATGCACTTTGTGACGTCAGATCGATTGTGGCCTCCCTGGACCAGAGCATCAGAGAGCAGAATCTGATGCGCTGGCGCCAGGTTGAGGCTGCTCATCCCTCTGATGTCACCATTGAGGATCGTCCGAGCCTCACGAGGGCACAGGGGCAGCAGATCGCCTATGGGAGCTCCTCTCAGGGCGCCTCTGATGCATCCTCCAGCTCCTTGCTCCATCTGCCAGGGACATGTGATCAGCGAAATCCCAGGGTGTTACAGGGTACTCATGAGATTTCTCAGGAGAACCCTGAGATGCCGGGACCCTCACGGCTGCGAGCAAGCAGAGGACATCCACCAAAGTCATCACAAGCAGGGCAGCAAACAGTTCAGCCACCTGCCTCTGGTGTGTCTGGTGGCGAGGGATCATGCATCCGAAAGAGCACTCGGAAAAGATTTAAGAAATCACTTTAACATCACTAATTGTTCACAGGGTGAATGGAAAGGTTTTTTATTTGAATGTGTTACAAAATATTGTAATAAAATCGGGTTCTCTGAGATTTTGTCATGGCTTTCCTGAAGTCAATTCCAACATTGTTGCTCAACAAAAGTAGTTCAACATGTGAGGTCTCACACCTGGGTGATGTTCCTCATGATGTGAAGGATTGCATCGTTGCATTCTCTCTCCCCATGAAGATGAGTGAATTTGCCCTTTCAGAGCCTCACAATTAGTCTTGTCATACGGTAATCCCAATTGTGCGAAAATTTACAGACTCTCAATGGAAACGTCTGCCTCTTAAAGACACCCTTGTCTATCAAGCATTTAGATCCAAATTAAATTCAGCTTCCTCTCCATGACCATCAAGTCAGTGGTGTCCAGCTTCATCATCAGAAACATCATCGTCATCTGATGACACATCGCGCTGACATTGACCATCCTCCAGGGCCTCTCCATTTTCAGTCGCCAGGTTATGCAAGGCACAGCAGACGACAATTATTCTTGCAACCTTTGAAGGTGTGTACTGCAGTGCTGCACCTGAGCGGTCAAGACACCTGAACCTCATCTTAAGCAGGCCTATAATTTGTTCGATGGTCACTGTGGTGGCCGCATGGCTCTCATTGTATAGTTCCTCCACATGACCCCTTGGATTCCTCACTGGTCTCATGAGCCATGTCTTCAGAGGATAACCCCTGTCGCCAAGTATCCATCCCTCCATTCTGTCCGGAGGCCTGAAAAGTGCAGGTACGTGGGAGTTTCGGAGAATGAAGGCATCATGACAAATCCCAGGGTAACGTGCACACACCTGCATGATTCTCCGACGATGATCATAGACGAGCTGAACGTTCATTGAATGGTATCTCTTGCGGTTAATCAATGCCCCCAACTGACCTGCTGGGGCTCTGAAGGCCACATGAGTACAGTCAATCACGTCCTGTTCCATTGGAAATCCAGATATAGTGCTGAAGCCTCTGACTCTCTCAGCCTCACAAGTGTTGTCCGCCTTGAACGTGATGAATTGGTTACCATGTTGGAACAATGCATCAGTCACAACCTTGATGCAGTGGTGCGCTGCTGCTTGTGAGACTCCGCACAAGTCTGCTGCTGAGGCTTGGAATGAGCCAGACGCATAGAAGTTAAGAAATATTGTAACGTTTAGAGCGACTGGCATTGGATGGCCTCCGATACAGTTTGAGGAAACATCCACTGCCAACATCTCACAAAGAGATGTGACAGTCTCCCGTGACAGCCGCAGTCTTCTTCTGCACTGGCGATCTGACAGCTGCAGGTAGCTCAGACACAGCCAGTATGCCGCTCCTGGTGGGTAGGTACGTATCCTGACATGTGTTCGCTAATGGGTGACTCTGCCACCTGCTCTCCCTCCCACATCACGATGGTGCACTGGGTCAGCTTATTGCATGTTCCCCTGCACATTTGTCCTTCTGTCCCTCACAGGGGCAAGGTCCTCCTCAACTGATGATCCACCTCCACATTGAACAATTCCCATTGCTGTAGCAGACACCAGATGCTCTGACCACAGGTATTAGCTTCCAGCTGTTAGGACAGGCTCACGAGATCCCCTTCCTTTCACCACATAAATCAAAGTTGATGGGTCCCCATCAGCAGTGCAGAACACTCAGATGAATCCTTTAGCACTAGTTGCAAGTCACACACCTTGTCAGGATATACAAATAGCATTAGAATTATTTCAGAGTAAAACTGAAAATTGTACTTCCAACTCCCTCCTGAATCAATGCCTGCCGCCCTTATGTAGCTGCCGGCTGGCCTACACGCCCCACAAGCCGATTTACGGACGTTAAATCAGACCTCAGACATAAAATTGTAGTCAATTGCTTTGTAAACGACCTCAATTACCTTTCAATTACTTGTAATCGGGCGGAGAGCGCAGACTCGCTCACGCCCGACTTCCGACGTTGGTAAAATGACGTCTGCGCGTAATGAGGCCGGGGACACGGCCCGACGTCATTGCGCTTCATTTTCCCATCCGGACGCCTCCGAAGAGACACGTTTAATGCCGGTAAAATTCCGGCCATAGAGTCTTGTTGGACTACTGTTTCATGATTGACAACTGTGCTCCAGTGGCCATCCTTGGTGTAATCCTGGGCAATGAGTACAGCTGTGTATAAGGGGGTGGGGGGCTGCAGGGGGAGGAGGTGAATGTAGATGGGACTATGCTCAAGGCTGAAGTAAAATAAAAGCAAAAAATAGTTATCATGTTTGTTTGTAGTCATTCTAGCCAAAGTTAGATTGTTGCCAGTAGCGACATTTTAAGAGAGAAACAATGAAGCAAAATGCAAGAAATCCCACAAAGTAATAGAGGGATTTTTAAAAACTGCAACAAAGAGGTTACATTTTATTTCTTTTAGTTTCAGTGAGACCATGCCAGATCTGAGAAAGTAAGGAGTGAAAGTAATTAAAAGATAAATTGAACAATTGATAGACCTGGAAGCTGAAGTCCAACCTTTGTTTGGATAAGCAAGAGCTCAATCAGCAATACCAGGCGAACTGGTGGCGTAGTGGTAATGTTACTAGACTAGTAATCCATAGAGTCATAGAGTCGTACAGCATAGAAACAGGCCCTTCGGCCCACCGCGTCCATGCCGACCATAATGTGTTTCCACTTTCAGGGAACTATGTACTTGCACCCTGAGTTTCTGCTCAACAACACTCCCCAGGGCCCTGCCATTTACTGTATATGTCCTGCCCTGGTTTAACTTCCCAAAATGCATCACTTCGCACATGTCTGTGTTAAATTCCATTTGCCAGTCCCTTGCTCACTTTCCCTGTTGATCTATATCCTGTTGTAACCTTAGACAACCTTCTTCACTGTCCACTATACCACTAATTTTGGTGTCATCTGCAAACTTACTAATCATGCCCCCTACATTCTCATCCAAGTCATTAATATATATGACAAACAACAGAGGGCCCAGTACCGATCCCTGTGGCACACCATTGGTCACCGGCCTCCAATCTGAAAAACAACCCTCCACTACCACCCTCTGCCTCCTATGACCAAGCCAATTTTGTATCCAGTTGGCTAGCTCACCCTGGATCCCATGTGTTCAAACCTTCCGGATCAGCTTACCATGCGGAACCTTGTCAAAGGCCTTGCTAAAGTCCATGTAGACAACGTCCACTGCCCTGCCTTCGTCAATCTTCTTGGTCACCTCCTGTTAGATCAGTCCTTCAGGTGGTGGTGATCTGCCTTCTTGAACTGCCTGCTGTCCTTGGGGTGTAGGTACACAATCAGTGCTGTTAGGAAAGGAGTTCCAGTATTTTGACCCAGTCACAGTGAAGGAACAGTGATATAGTTCCAAAGCAGGATTGTGTGTAGCTTGGAGGGGTACTTGCAGGTGATGGAGTTCCCATGCACCTGCTGCCCTTGTTCTTCTAGGTGGTAGGGGTTGTGTGTTTGGAAGGTGCTGTCGAAGGAGCCTTGGTGAGTTGCTGCAGTGCATCTTATAGATGGTACACACTTTCGGCCACTGTGCATCAGTGCTGAAAGGAGTGAATGTTGAAGGTTGTGGATGGGGTGCCAATCAGGCAGGCTGTTTTATGTTGGATCGTGTCGAGCTTCTTAAGTGTTGTTGGAGCTGCATTCATCCAGGCAAGTGGAGAGTATTCCATAACTTCCATCACATTCCTGTCTTGTGCCTTGTGGACAGGCATTAGGGAGACAGGAGGTGAGTTACTTGCTGCAGAATTCCCAGCCTCTGACTTGCTCTTATAGCCACAGTATTTATGTGACTGGTCCAGTTCAGTTTCTGGTCAATACAAACCCCAGGATGTTGATAGTAAGGGATCAGGGATGATAATGTCATTAGACATTATCAGGGATGGGAGATGGTTAGATTCTATCTTGTTTGAGATGATCATTGCCTGGCACTTGTGTGACATGAACGTTACTTGCTACTTATCAGCCCAAGCCTGGATGTTGTCCAGGTCTTGCTGCATATGGGCACGGGCTGCTTCAATATCTGAGGAGTTGTGAATGGTACTGAACATTTTGCAATTATTAGCAAACATTCCCACTTCTGACCTTATGATGGAGGGAAGGTCATTGATGAAGCAGCTGAAGATGGTTGGGCTTTGGACACTACCCCGAGGAACCCCTGCAGTGATGTCCTGGGACTGAGATGTTTGACCTCCAACAACCACAACTATCTTCGTTTGTGCTAGGTATGGCTCCAACCAGCAGAGAGATTTCCCCTTGATTCCTATTGATTTCGGTATTGTCAGGGCTCCTTGATGCCATACTCAGTCAAATGCTGCAAATGCAGTAAATGGCAGAACCCTTAGGAGTATTGACAGGCAGAGAGATCTGGGCATACTGGTCCACAGGTCACTGAAAGTGGCAACGCAGGTGGATAAGGTAGTCAAGAAGGCATACAGCATGCTTGCCTTCATCGTTCGGGGCATAGAGTATAAAAATTGGCAAGTCAAGTTGCAGCTGTACAGAACCTTAGTTAGGCCACACTTAGAATATTGCGTGCAATTCTGGTCGCCACACTACCAGAAGGACGTGGAGGCTTTGGAGAGGGTACAGAGGAGGTTTACCAGGATGTTGCCTGGTCTGGAGGGCATTAGCTATGAGGAGAGGTTGGAAAAACTCGGATTGTTTTCACTGGAACGACAGAGGTGGAGGGGCGACATGATAGAGGTTTACAAAGTTATGAGCGGCATGGACAGAGTGGATAGTCAGAAGCTTTTTCCCAGGGTGGAAGAGTCAGTTACTAGGGGACATAGGTTTAAGGTGCGAGGGGCAAAGTTTAGAGGGGAGGTGCGAGGCAAGTTTTTTTACACAGAGGGTGGTGAGTGCCTGGAACTTGCTGCCAGGGGAGGTGGTGGAAGCAGATACGATAGCGATGTTTAAGAGACATCTTGACAAATATATGAATAGGAAGGGAATAGAGGGATATTGGCCCCGGAAGTGCAGAAGGTGTTAGTTTAGGCAGGCATCAAGATCGGCGCAGGCTTGGAGGGCCGAGTTCCTGTGCTGTACTGTTCTTTGTTCTTTGAGAGGTTGGTGACCCTCTTGGAGAGCCGCATTCCACAGATGTGCCAGGACCTGCAAACACTCGTCTTGGCCATGAGGTCCACTCAGCAGTTGCAGAGCAATAGAAGGACCAGGAGGCTTAAGAATGATCCAGCTCCTAGTTCCTCTCCAGTGAGCAGGGATTTCCAAGGAGCCTTGAGAAGAAGGAAGAGAGGATATGCTCCACATCTTGGGTTTCCTCTCAGGGCAATGCAAGTGTGCAGACCAGCTCCTCGTTCCCTCTGCCAGTGAGCCAAGCTCCGGCAGCCGTGATGCCTGAGTGCAGTCCTGCACCAGTGCAGGAAGCCTTCAGGCAACTGGGGCCCTTCAGGCCTTAGGCACCCAGAGGATGCCTGCCAAAGTCATCCCAAGCCAAGGGGCATCCGAATCAGCAGCCTGGCTCCAGTCCAGCTGCTGTCGTAGGGGATGTACCGTGCAGGAGCACACACAAATGTATAAAAAAGACACCTTGACACACATGGCTATTCACAGGTGAAATAGATTATCTCATGTTTAATGTAATTAAAAGTTTATTGGTACAAATCTTCAGCCTTCCTGCACAGATAACCACATTCCACCATGGCGTGAGTGTAACTACTGCAATCCCCTCAAACGCCTTACTACATTGGCAAAGTGACCACTGACATCATTAAATGCCAATGAGCATGATTGTTTCATTACTCAAAAGATATCACATTGGCACTGGCTGAATTGGTTATTGCCATTCATGCTGGAGGGCAAGATAGTACAGAGGCAGAAAACTTGATACTACATGCATGAGGGTGAGTTTTGGTCAGAAGTATATTTATTGTAAGTCATGGATTTCAGAAACGCTCTAGTATAAGGCTCTGCCTTGCTTCACTTGCGTGCTGCTCAAGATGTCTGCCCTCCATCACTCTGCTAGGAACTTCCATGACTGCTTGGACTTGTGCTGCTTCTGTATCCTCTTCGTCAGAGGAAGTTTCATACTCCCACGTATCTTCCTCTGGCAATGCCTCCCCCTTTTGTAGTTCTATGTTATGTAGAATACAGCAGACCACAACAATGTGCCCAACCTTTTGTGGGGCATACTGAAGAGCTCCACCAGATCTGTCGAGGTAGCGGAACCGCATCTTCAGCATACAAATAGCCTGCTTGACGGTCACTCTTGTGGAGCTGTGACAGGCATTGTAACGCTCTTCTACATCATTGGTGGGGTTCCTCACTGGCGTCAGAAGCCATGTTCTCAATGAGAACCTTATCCCTGAGAATCCATCCTTGAAGGTGAGTGGGAGTGGGGTGGGTGGGGCGGGGTGGGGAGGTGAAAAAGTGTGGCACCTGGGACTGCCGAAGTATGAATGAATCATGGCAGCTTCCTGGGAAGCGAGAACACACTTGTAGGAATCACTTTCTGTGGTCGCATACTTGTTGTACATTAATGGAATGAAAACTCTTCCTATTGATGAAGGCAGCTGGTTGGTCTGTGGAAGCCTTGATGGCCACATGCGTGTCGCTGATCACACCTGGGATTTGTTGGAATCCCACAATGGCCTCAAATCCAATGGCCCTCTCGACCTGACTCTCAAGGTCTGTCCTGTAGTGCACATACTCGCCGGCCCTCCTGAACTGAGCTTTGGTCACCTCCTTGATGCAGCAGTGCGCTGGAGGTTGACAGACCCCACACATGTCCCCAGTGTATCCCTGGAATGATCCACAGGCATAAAGGTTTAGGGCCGCAGTCATCTTCAGGGCCACAGGCATAGGGTGACCATCAAAACACATTGGTTGCAAATCGTCATTGAGAAGTGCGCAGAGGTCTGTGACCGCCTCTCTGGACAGCCGTAGTCTTCTCTGGGAGTTCTGCTGAGACATCTGCAGGTATGTCAGGCAAGTTCTATATACTCGCTGCTGTATCTGTGCTCTTCGTTGTGTTCTCGGCTGCTGATGATCACATCTGGGAGGCTTCTCTTGCACCACAGCTGCCTCTTGGGCCCACCTCTGGCGGATTCGCTTCAGCACAGTACAGGGATCCAAGAAAACAGGGTGAATCATACCCATCTCTATCCTCCTTGGTCCTTCGGTTTCCTTCAAAGGTTACATTTACCTATTGTTATGAAGATGCTTCTATATTTTTTGTTAAGTTTTTTTTTGAGGACTCATTTAAATTGTGGAAGGCTGAAGATTTCATAAATGCTGGACTTTGCTTTGTTGTTGACAGTTCACTGAAAACAACCTGTGCTGGAAATCATGTGCTTTCTGCTCAGTAAACGACAGAAACCTTGGTGACCTGGGGAAGATTTTTATAGATAAACCACATGTCAAGGTTTATGGAGGGCAAGAAGTTGATATTCTGTTTGAGGTTTGGATATTGTTTTAGTTCAGTTGGGGTGTGAAATGTTTTGAAGACAGTTGGAGATCATCTTGCCAAGGAAAGACCACCCACCTCACCTCTGTCTCTACCTCTTTGAAGAAACCCTGCAAAGATCCAATGTGGGTGAGCTAAAATCTCTGGTGCTGCATCTCTCCTGAGAAGCTGGAAAAACCTGCCAGATTAATTCTCAATGCCGCCTGAAAGGAACTGCTTTAGAAAAGATCCCAGTGACCCGTCTCTGAATACCCGGATGCCAGACCATAAGGGACAATTGACTTCCTTCCCTATCTTTTTTTTTCTTCAAGAATTAGCAAGTATTTGGCCAAAGTATTTTTTTTTGTAACAGACCTCTGCAGAGAGAATTTCTGTACTTTTTTCAGTGTGTGTGCAGGGAATTTAAAAAGGGAACTTTCATATTTCAATCTGTGTGTTAATGCTTTGCTTCATGACTGGATAAGTCTTGTTTGATAATAAACTGATAATTTTGTTGTTTATTAAAGAAACCTGGTTGGTGTATTTTATTCTGGGATAAAGAGTAGAATATATGATTGACCGCATTTGTAAGTGGGTAAACATTTAAATATATGTTGTGAACTGTGGAGAAGTGGAACTAGAAAGGACAATGCACACCTCCCACCTTGATCGCAACACTATCTGTGCAAAGAGATGTTGGAATGTTGGTTATGGGAAGCCTACATTAGCTCCATGATATCGATTGATGTTGGACTGCAACATTTCCAAAATGCGAGCCATCATGAGCAAACAACAACATTTTAGTGCCCTGGACAGACCTGCTGAAAGAAAACCACCTCAACCCGTGCCGAGTTCTCCCAACCTCCACACCCCCCACACAGACACACCACGTGCCGAATTCTCCCAAACCACCCCAACAGACAATGCAGTTGCAGAGTTCTCCCAAACCCCTAACCACAAACACACCACTTGCAGAGTTTTCCCAAATCATGCCCCTCACCCACAGAACAATGCAGTGGCAGAGTTCTCCCAAACTACCACTTCCCCCAGATAGCAGTGGTAAAGTAAATTATCCTTTCCAGTCACCAAGGATTCTCGCCTCGATGCCACCTGCTTTTTAAAGATGCAAATCTGAAGGCACGTGAGTGCCGCACGCCCAACACAAGATTGCAAACACATGGTAAGGTTTCTATTCATTGGATTTAGATGTCTGCCAAAGAGTGTTTAACATATGTAAATGCCAATGCCGTTGCAGTAGTGCAGAAGTGCCCACCACGGCACTTCACTGCCTCCGACAGAATCGAAACACAGCACTATGGCGTCAAGTTCCGTGATGGACAAATCCATGCCAATTCTCTGCCCTTCCACATAAAAACCCACCTTACAAAGGAACATAAAATTCAGCCCATAATTTCAACTGTGATGAAGGCTTCCAGTTGTGTGATTGCATCCACGTGTTGTGTGATTGCATCCACGTGTTGTGTGACTGTCACTGAATGGAAAGTTTGTTCAGTTTCAGTGTTTTCTTTGGTGTCCAGGGCTTTCCCTACCTCGTGGACATGCCTGTGCTTGAAGTAGTACTTGGCAAACTTTTTTTTATTCTTGTCACTAGGGGGTGCCTGTTTTTTAATTGAGCTGTGGCCTGCTGTGGCTTCTGACCACTTCTTCGCTGCCACATTTTCCACACAGTCTTTCCAGTTGTCCCTTTGGACCACATGCCTTGCAGGTATCCTGAATGCAGGACAGTTGCATGGCTGTTGCATTAGACTGCACTAGCTGCACGTCTTGCCTTGTCGCGGTGCCTTGGTTATCTCACCAATGGTTGTTGCTGCTCCAAGCACTTGTATATATTGTCTGCTTGCAGCTATGACTTCAAACCTTCTGCCATCTCTGAGGAGACTGTCTATGTCATATCCTTTATTCTTACCAAGCAGATCCTTTTAGAACGCCTCTATTGGGGTCAATGTGATTACCAACTCCATTATTCTCTCAGAGAGTTCTGCGCCTGAGAAGTTACAATCTTTGTCTTTTTCTAGACATCTTCTGATGAACTGGTCAATAGTTTCTTTGAGCTGTTGTCTATAGGCCATCAGCTTGAGTCGATGGATCCTGAAGTTGACCTTGACTCTTAATTGGTCTTTTTTTTATTTGTTCGTGGGATAAGGGCATCGTTGGCTAGGCCTGCATTTGTTGCCCATCCCTAATTGCCCTTGAAAAGGTGCTGGTGAGCTACCGCTGCAGTCCTTGGGGCGTAGGTACAGCAACAGTGCTGTTAGGAAGGGAGTTCCAGAATTTTAACCCAGTGATAGTGAAGGAACAGCGATATAGTTCCAAGTCAGGATGATGTGTAGCTTGCAGGGGAACTTGCAGGTGGTGGTGTTCCCATGCCTCTGCTGCCATTGTCCTTCTAGGTGTTAGAGGTCGTGGGTTTGCAAGATGCTGTTTAAGGAACCTTGGTGAGTTGCTGCAGTGCATCTTGTATATGGTACACACTTCGGCTACTGTATGTCGGTGGTGAAGGGAGTGAATGTTGAAGGTGCTGGATCGGGTGCCAATCAAGTGGGCTATTTTATCCTGGATGGTGTTGAGCTTCTTGAGTATTGTTGGAGTCTTCCACCGTTGTCCAGCGTTTGGATGGGTCTTTCTCGTCTGCTTCTGACAGTCCATAAGTGTTGATGCGATGGAGACCTTCATTGCCAATCGCCATCTTTATTTTTATCACTTTCTTGTCAAGTTCTGTGACTGCAAGATCTAAAAAGCATAATTCCATACGCTGTGTAAATAGTTGGAATTTGTGAAGGACATCCAGAACCTTCCAATTCTTAGTTGGGTATTTTGTTGTTTTGACGTCAAAACTTCTTGCTCACAAGAATTCTTTTGCCAGAGCTTTCCCCTTAAATTATTCTCATTTTAATAGCTTTCCTTCAAGGAAAAAACAATGCAGGTCTACTGTACCTGGAGCACTGAACCTCTGCCATGCCCTGAGCTATGTGGCTGCAGCACAGCTTTCAGCCTCTGCATGGGGACACTCTGCCCATGGAGCTCTTTTCAGCAGGAAAACCATGATGCTTAATGGTGGTGCAGTCTCGCAGCTGCAATTTGGATCAATTCTATTTTCTCTTTTGAGCCCAATTCCACTAGAACACTGCCTTTCTGGCCAACTATCATTTAATAAAACTCAGTCTTTTGACTACCCACTCTCTCTCGCAGTACCGATTCTCGAGGGTGATTTTTGAATATGGACCTGTGTTACACTGCTGCTGCTGCTTCTTCCAGCTACCTTCAGTGCTGCCCCAGGCTTTTATGGCTTTGTACGGGAGAAGCCATTGTCCATGATGTCACACCGATGAACACTGTCACTGTGTCGAACATTGCTGTTAACACATTGAGCACCTTCGCATCGCTGCCACCATATTGTGTTATTAGGTTCTTAACACAAACATACCAAACACAATGACAATGATTTGTAAACTAAACAAAGGGTACATTATTACAGAATAACAGAATTCCAGGAGATCTTGTCAATGCATTTGCTACCTGCTGACTAACACTGCTCCAACTACGGTATCACATGGTAGCTTGCATCACTTCCTGTGATGATGTATACTAAATTATTTACATATTCAGTAGTATGTTAATTCGTATGAAAGCAATTAAAGCAATATCACAACAGAGCCCAGTCAGATCTGCTGGCAGCTGAGGCTTATTTGATGGTGTTTCCAGCATGTTCGAGTCTACAGTTGATCAGTCATATTGCTCCTTTCCTCTTCGAATCTCCTCCTCAATCTTCCGATGTAGGTATTTTATTATGAACAAATAATTATTAGCAATTAAATAGCATTTAAACATTCTTTTATAAATTCCTAAAATAAAAAAACTAAAAGCCAAAGAAAACCCATGAGGTACAAGCAGTTTTGATGTTTTCCCAATCCTTTTGTTACAATGTCCAGTCGGTCTGATTAGATGTTACAGAATAATATCAAAACATATTTGTTTGAGTGTTTCTTACTGATGGATGGAGTGTGGAGGTGGGATATCCCTGCTGTATCTGATTAAGTACTTTACAGCACCACATGTCCTACATTTAGTCACTGAGGTTCCTAAGCCCTCATTCTTGTACCCTTTCCAGTCATTAATCACATAACACTACAAGGTGATGTGTTTCTTTGTTTGGAAACATTTGTACTTACATAGCGACTTTTATGACCTCAGAACATCCAATAGCACTTTACAACCAATGAAGTACTTTTGTAGTGCAGACACTGTTGTAATGTAGGAAACATGGCAGCCAATTTGCACACAGCAAGCTCCCACAAACAGCTATATAATGACCAGATAATCTGTTCAGTGATATTAATTGAGGGATAAATATTGGTCAGGACACCAGGAAGAGCGCCACTGCTCTTTGAAATAATACCATAGGATCTTTTATGTCCACCGGAAAGGGCAGATAGGGCCTTGGTTTAACATCTCATCTGAAAGATAGCACGTCCGACACAGCAACATTCCCACACTACTGCTTTGAATAGATTTTGTGCTTAAGTCTCTGGAGTGGGACTTGAGCCCACTTCTGATGCAGAGGCGACAGTGCTACCCACTGAGCTATGGCTGACACCATTAAAAGTTCTCAGTCACTGGTTGTGGGATTTTGTTTCACCTCAGTATCATCACTAACCAAATCAGGGTCAGGAAGCTATGATATGGTATAAAATCATCTGCAGGTTTCTGACAGCTTTTGGCTGTGGAGCAGTTTAGATCACTTGTCGCCTTCAAAGCAAACTTTCCACTGTTAATTTTCACGATTCACCTAACAGATTACCACAGGCAAAACAAACATAATGATTGCACTCAATAATTTTCACCATGCTTCTCAAAATCAACAAAGGACAAAACATGACTAAAAAGCTGCTGCAATTGTAAGTATTGATTGTGGGTACTTTAATTAACTAGTAAATCCATTGTCTGATATTTGTGCCGAGCTCTAATGTATTTCATGATGACCTTCTGCAAAGGTCGTTGCAGAACCTCCACCGTTTGGCAATGGAGTTCTAGTTGCTGCATAATACTGTAGCATATTGCTGGGCTATTTATTCTATAGTAACAGAAATGCATAAAAAAATATTGGGAAGGTTGCAATCCAGATTCAATACCGATATGAAAATAAAAGCTGTGTATAATAACATTGCTGAACATAATGATTGAATTTAAAAAAGAATCAAAATACTATAGCACTCAAACAGGTTAACTATTTTCTGTGGAGACAACAGACATGTTAACATACCAGACGTGAACCCTCTGGCTGCGAGAGTTGACCGGTCCATTTCCTGCCCTCCCCAACCAGTGAGCTGCCTCAGAGTACAGTTTTAGAGTTGGCTTAGGGTTGCCAACTCTGGTTGGATGTATTCCTGGAGGTTTCAAGGTATAACCTCCTGCTCCAACTGTCTGCTCCCACGATTGGTAAGCCATCACATCCATCTTTGCAGAGCCTCGCCATCCCATGATGAATTGGGAAGCAAACAGACTCTTCGTTACCTGATTGGATGATTTTTGGCTTCAGTCCAACAGTCTTTTTTCCCCCTACATCCAATATTTTTATAATAAATGAATAAGCTTTCAAAGAAAATTAAAAAGCCCACCATTTTGTTTAATGCCCCGTGGCTATTCTCCTGTGTTGCTCGCAGCAGTTTCCTAGAGATCAATCTTTAATTCACAAAGATTCCTGAAGGGTTGGCAACCCAAAGCTGGCAACTCGCTGACTGCATGTAAATGAAGGCCTGGCCTCAAAATGGCTCAGACCTTACAACAGGACCAAAGATTGGCAATACAGCACAAGCATTAAATACTCAGTAGCGAGAGAAAAGTGAAAATGGAAGGGATTATTCCTTATGCTGGTGCCATAATAATTATTAATTAAAACACAGATGCTTCCACTTTTCTTCCTCATTGATACAGCCATATATTTATTTACAATTTACATGAGTAATAGAATAATTATTGGATGTTTTAAACCAAACAAAATTACTGCAGATGCTGGAAATCCAAAACAAAAAATGAGATTTATTGAACTGTTAATAAAATATTGGAGAGGCATTTAGTAACATTACATCCTCGTGGATCATCTATTTCCTCCTTTTACCTTATTGTCTGAAAATGATTAATTAATTCTGAAAGCTTTCTCTAATCTGACTGTCAATGCTATAAACTACAAATACCACTAAATGAATATTGGGAAACTCTAAAATCATGAGGTGGTATTATTAGGTAGGATAAGTCAAGGGCAATGATGTATGAGTATCCCGTCTAATAAGTTCCACCTTGATTACCGCAACACTCACTCTCCAATCACCAGTTTCTCCTCCTGTCTATTAGTTCCTCCCTCTCTTATGTTACTTGCCCTACTTAAGAAAGACAGAACTTGAATTTATATAGTGGCTTTCTGACCCTTGAGATGTAATAAGTGCTTTGCAGTTTATGAACTACTTTTGAAGTACGGCCTGTTCCTCAAGGCTGTTTATGTCGCTCTGTATTTTGTTGCAATCCTCCACATTATTAAGTATAACCCTATTTTGGTTTCTGCAAATTTCAATGCCATACCTCCAATTTCTGACTCCAAATGACTTATACATATTACTTTCTTTTTCTTTGGCCTCCTTGTCTCGGGAGACAATGGGTAAACTCCTGGAGGTGGTCAGTGGTTTGTGGAACAGCGCCTGGAGTGGCTATAAAGGCCTATTCTAGAGTGACAGGCTCTTCCACAGGTGCTGCAGAAAAATGTGATTGTCGGGGCTGTTACACAGTTGGCTCTCCCCTTGCGCTTCTGTCTTTTTTCCTGCCAACTGCTAAGTCTCTTCGACTTGCCACACTTTAGCCCCGCCTTAATGACTGCCCGCCAGCTCTGGCGAACGCTGGCAACTGACTCCCACGACTTGTGATCAATGTCACAGGACTTCATGTCGCGTTTGCAGACGTCTTTGAAGCGGAGACATGGACGGCCGGTGGGTCTGATACCCGTGGCGAGCTCGCTGTACAATGTATCTTTGGGGATCCTGCCATCTTCCATGTGGCTCACATGGCCAAGCCATCTCAAGCGCCGCTGATTCAGTAGTGTGTATAAGCTGGGGATGTTGGCCGCCTCGAGGACTTCTGTGTTGGAGATACGGTCCTGCCACCTGATGCCAAGTATTCTCCGGAGGCAGCAAAGATGGATTGAATTGAGATGTCGCTCTTGGCTGACATACGTTGTCCAGGCCTCGCTGCCATAGAGCAAGGTACTGAAGACACAGGCTTGATACACTCGGACCTTTGTGTTTCGTGTCAGTGCGCCATTTTCCCACACTCTCTTGGCCAGTCTGGACATAGCAGTGGAAGCCTTTCCCATGTGCTTGTTGATTTCTGTATCGAGAGACAGGTTACTGGTGATAGGTGATAGGTGATAGGTAGGTGAACTCTTGAACCACTTCCAGAGCGTGGTCGCCAATATTGCTGGATGGAGCATTTCTGACGTCCTGCCCCATGATGTTCGTTTTCTTGAGGCTGATGGTTAGGCCAAATTCATTGCAGGCAGCCGCAAACCTGTCGATGAGACTCTGCAGGCACTCTTCAGTGTGAGATGTTAATGCAGCATCGTCAGCAAAGAGGAGTTCCCTGATGAGGACTTTCCGTACTTTGGACTTCGCTCTTAGACGGACAAGGTTGAACAACCTGCCCCCAAATCTTGTGTGGAGGAAAACTCCTTATACATATATATATATACATATATAATATATTATAAATATATATATTTCCTAGCAAAGATCCTGCTGGACTCCACTCCCACTTTCTACCAGTCTGAGAAATTCTTTTTTATTAAATTCTCCATCTGTGCACAGTTCTGGCCTCCATAATACAAAAAGGATATCAAAGCACTGGAGAAGGTTCCTAAAGGATTTATAAGGATGATACCAGAACTTATAACGAACAGAAAGTATTGAAATAACTGGGGCTTTTTTCTCTAGAAAAGGGGAGGTTGAGGGATGACCTGATGGAAGTCTTAAAAATGAGAAAGGGTTTTGATAAGGTAGGTGTAGAAAAAGATGTTCCTGCTTGTGGGGGAGACCAGAACTAGGGGCCAAAATTATAAGATAATCACTAATAAATCCAATGGGGAATTCAGGAGAAACGTTTTTACTCAGAGAGTGGTTAGAATGTGGAACTAACTACCTCAAGGCATAGTTGAGGCGAATAGTATAGAGCCCTTTAAGGGGAGGCTAGGTAAATACATGAGGGAGAAAGGATTATATGGATTAAATGAAGTAAGGTGGGAGGAAGCTCATGTGGGGCATAAACTCTGGCACAGACCTGTTGGCCGAATGGTATTGTACATCCTATATAATTCAATGTAAATCTCTAGATATTCTGTTACTTTTAGTGATTTGTATATTTATTTTCCTAAATCTCTTTGCTCCTCTACCCCAGTTGGCAAAGATTCTAACAGAAAATGGTGGAAATGCTCAGCAGGTCTGGCAGCATCTGTGGAGAGAGAAACAGAGTTAATGTTTCAGCTCAATGACCTTTCACCTGACGAGATGCGTACAAGGACTCCTAGGTCCCTCTGACTACCAACATTTCCTAGTCGCTCACCATTTTAGAAATATTCTGATTTTCTATTTTTCTTACCGAAGTGGATGACTTCACATTCCTCCATATTATATTCCATCTGCCACATCCTTGCCCACTCATTTAACTGTGTCAGCTGTAACTCATATGGTAGAACTCTCACAGCTAAATCCGAAGGCTATGAGTTCACATCCTGCTCCAGAACTTGAACACAAAAATCAAGGCTGACACTCCACTGCAGGACCAAGGGAGTACTGACTTGTTAGAGGTGCCATCTTTCAGATGAGATGTTAAATTGAGGCCCCGTTTGCTCCTTCAGGTAGACCGAAAAGATCCCATGATACTATTTCATAGAAAAGCAGGGGAGTTATCCCTGGTGTTCAGACCAATATTTATCACAAAAATAGATTATCTGGTCATTATCAGCTGTTTGTGGGAACGTGCTGTGTGCAAAGTGGCTGCTGCATTTCTTACATTATGACAGTGACGATACTTCAAAAGTATTTCATTGGCTGTAAAGCACTTTAGGACATCCAGTGGCCGTGAAAAGCACTATAGAAATCCAAATCTTTCTTTATATCCACTGCAGCCTCAATACATCCCCCTCACAGTTTATTTTCCTACCTAATTTTGTATCATTAACAAACTTGGATACATGACACTTGGTCCGCTCATCTAAGTCATTGGTATAGATTGTAAATAGCTGAAGCCCAAGCACTGATCCTTAATAATAATTGTCACATGTACAAGAAGTGCGACAATGAAAAATTATGGACCAAAACTGAAGAGTTATAAATATTGACTTTGTCTTTAAAAAAAGAACCTTTCTTTTAAAAAGTGAGCAATGTGCTCCAAAATGGCCACCAAAGGTTAAAAAGCTTGGCCTTTGTAAATTCAAAATGTCTGCCAAGAACAAAAGAATACCTTCAAAGCTAAGAGGTGTCAATTGCACCCATCCTACATCCATTCTGAAACCTTCCTGAATTGAATGGTTTCTTCTGAAACAAAGAAGGTTTGAAGTGGAAACAACATAACCAGATTATTTTCAGCCTGGGCCAGTGTGTGAGCACCATAGGGGAGAGACCAAAGCCTCTCCTACTAGAAGATGATATGATGAACTTTTGACCTTAAAAGGGCAGCCCTCGAAGAGAGCAAGGCACCCAGAAAGCAGCATCCAAGAAGCTTTTCCAGCTAAGGGGCTGGGAGAATTCCAGCAAGCCAGAAGGGACGTTCCCTGCTATAGAATTCTACATCCGCACTTGTACAGCAGTGAAGTGATCCACAGTCTTCAACTGAACTTTCAACCAAGAGAGAAATCTACAAATACCTCAGGCCTGCAACCAAAGAAAACTTGACTTCCGAGAGACTTCAACAGGGTTTAACGTGACCCCCGAAACTTACCCCCCACTTACAATCGCTTACGCCTTTTCCTCTCTACCTGTCTCTTCTTGTCCCTGTGTGTGAGCAAGCGAGTGCATGAGTGGATGCGGTTGTGACAATTTCGACTAAGGCGTGATGATCAATAAATAATTGATTTTCTATTTTAAACCTACAAGAAAACCTGTCGCCATCTGTTTATTTGACAAATAAAACACAAAGGAGTTAATCTCTAATAACAAAATACACTTTTAGAATTTTCCCTACTACTGATGTCAGGTTGACGGCCGATAGTTCCCTGTTTTCTTTATCCCTCCTTTCTTGAATAGTTGGGTTACGTTTACAATCTTCCAGTCCATGAGGACCATTCTAGATTCTAGAGAATTCTGCAAGATCAAAACCAATGCATCCAATATCGCTATAGCCACCTCTTTTAAAACGTTAGGATGCAGCTGTCAGTCCCAGGGGATTTGATGACTTTTAGATCTCCTGCATTATTTCTCTACTAATACTAATTTCTTGAAGTTCCTCATTCTCACTAGACCCTTGGTTACTCATTAATTATGGAATATTTTTTGTGTCTTCTACTGTGAAGGAAGATACAAAGTATTCATTTAATGTCTGTCATTTCCTTATTCCCCCATTATAATTTCTCCTGTTTCAGTCCCTAAGGGACTCATGTTTCCTTTTATTAATCTTCTTTTACATACCTATAGAAACTTTTACAATCTGTTTTTATGTCTCTTGCTAGTTTACTCTCATATTCGATTTTCTCTTTATCAATTTCTTAGTCCTCCTTTTCTGAATTCTAAAATCCTCCCAATCCACAGGCTTACTACTCTTTTTTAAATAAAAGCAAAATACTGCGGATGCTGGAAATCTGAAACAAAAACAAGAAATGCTGGATTCACTCAGCAGGTCTGGCAGCATCTGTGGAAAGAGAAGCAGAGTTAACGTTTCGGGTCAGTGACCCTTCTTCGGAACTGACAAATATTAGAAAAGTCACAGATTATAAACAAGTGAGGTGGGGGTTGGGCAAGAGATAACAAAGGAGAAGGTGCAGATTGGACCAGGCCACATAGCTGACCAAAAGGTCACGGAGCAAAGGCAAACAATATGTTAATGGTGTGTTGAAAGACAAAGCATTAGTACCGATTAGGTGTGAATATACTGATTATTGAACATCAGCAAGTGCAAACCTGAAGAAAAACAACCTGAAAAAAACAGTGGGTAAGCAAACTGAACAAACTAAGATGAAATGAAATAAATGCAAAAAAAGATTGTAAAAAATGTAAAAAGGAATGCAAAAAAAAAAGGAAGAAAAAATAACTAAAAATGAAAGTAAAGTGGGGGGCTGTCATGCTCTGAAATTATTGAACTCAATGTTCAGTCCGACAGGCTGTAGTGTGCCTAATCGGTAGATGAGATGCTGTTCCTCGAGCTTGCGTTGATGTTCACTGGAACACTGCAGCAATCCCAGGACAGAGATGTGAGCATGAGAGCAGGGGGGAGTGTTGAAATGGCAAGCAACCGGAAGCTCAGGGTCCTGCTTGCGGACTGAGCGGAGATGTTCCGCAAAGCGGTCACCCAGTCTGCGCTTGGTCTCCCCAATGTAGAGGAGACCACACTGTGAGCAGCGAATACAATATACTACATTGAAAGAAGTACAAGTAAATCGCTGCTTCACCTGAAAGGAGTGTTTGGGGCCTGGGATAGTGAGGAGAGAGGAGGTAAATGGGCAGGTATTACACCTCCTGCGATTGCAAGGGAAGGTGCCCTGGGACGGGGACGAGGTGGTGGGGGTAATGGAGGAGTGGACCAGGGTGTCGCGGAGGGAACGATCCCTTCGGAATGCTGACAGGGGAAGGGAGGGGAAGATGCGACTGGTAGTGGCATCACGCTGGAGGTGGCGAAAATGGCGGAGGATGATCCTTTGGATATGGAGGCTGGTGGGATGAAAAGTGAGGACAAGGGGAACCCTGTCACGGTTCTGGGAGGGAGGGGAAGGGGTAAGGGTAGAGGTGCGGGGAATGGGTCGGACACGGTTGAGGGCCCTGTCAACCACAGTTCCTCAACCGAGGATTTCCCCCCACTGTGGTTGACAGGGCCCTCAACCGTGTCCGACCCATTCCCCGCACCTCTACCCTCACCCCTTCCCCTCCCTCCCAGAACCGTGACAGGGTTCCCCTTGTCCTCACTTTTCATCCCACCAGCCTCCATATCCAAAGGATCATCCTCCGCCATTTTCGCCACCTCCAGCGTGATGCCACTACCAGTCACATCTTCCCCTCCCTTCCCCTGTCAGAATTCCGAAGGGATCGTTCCCTCCGCGACACCCTGGTCCACTCCTCCATTACCCCCACCACCTCGTCCCCGTCCCAGGGCACCTTCCCTTGCAATCGCAGGAGGTGTAATACCTGCCCATTTACCTCCTCTCTCCTCACTATCCCAGGCCCCAAACACTCCTTTCAGGTGAAGCAGCGATTTACTTGTACTTCTTTCAATGTAGTATACTGTATTCGCTGCTCACAGTGTGGTCTCCTCTACATTGGGGAGACCAAGCGCAGACTGGGTGACCGCTTTGCGGAACATCTCCGCTCAGTCCGCAAGCAGGACCCTGAGCTTCCGGTTGCTTGCCATTTCAACACTCCCCCCTGCTCTCATGCTCACATCTCTGTCCTGGGATTGCTGCAGTGTTCCAGTGAACATCAACGCAAGCTCGAGGAACAGCATCTCATCTACCGATTAGGCACACTACAGCCTGCCGGACTGAACATTGAGTTCAATAATTTCAGAGCATGACAGCCCCCCACTTTACTTTCATTTTTAGTTATTTTTTCTTCCTTTTTTTTTTGCATTCCTTTTTACATTTTTTACAATCTTTTTTTGCATTTATTTCATTTCATCTTAGTTTGTTCAGTTTGCTTACCCACTGTTTTTTTCAGGTTGTTTTTCTTCAGGTTTGCACTTGCTGATGTTCAATAATCAGTATATTCACACCTAATCGGTACTAATGCTTTGTCTTTCAACACACCATTAACATATTGTTTGCCTTTGCTCCGTGACCTTTTGGTCAGCTATGTGGCCTGGTCCAATCTGCACCTTCTCCTTTGTTATCTCTTGCCCAACCCCCACCTCACTTGTTTATAATCTGTGACTTTTCTAATATTTGTCAGTTCCGAAGAAGGGTCACTGACCCGAAACGTTAACTCTGCTTCTCTTTCCACAGATGCTGCCAGACCTGCTGAGTGAATCCAGCATTTCTTGTTTTTGTACTCTTTTTTAAACATGTTAAGCCTTTTCCTTCATACTAATACTATCTTTAACTCCTTTTGCTAGCCATAGCTTTTCCCGTGGTGTTTATATTTCTTATAGAAATGTATGTTCATTGCAAATTCTGAATTAATTCATTAAATGTTTGTCATTGCCTATCTAGTGTCTTTTTAAATCTTGTTTCCCAATCTACGTTAGCCAACTCAACCCTCATATGTATGTAATTTGTTTTGTTCAGATTCAAGACTCCTGTTTTGGACTAAACTAGATCACTCTCAATCTTAATATAATCTTTGATTATATTATAAGCTCACTTCCCCAGAGGCTCCTTTACTACAAGGTTATTAATTAAACCTTTCTCATTGCACAATACTAGATCAAGAATAGCCTGTTGCCTAGTTGGTTCCTCAACATACTGACCTAGAAAACTAGCTTAAATGCATTCCATGAACTTGATCTCTACAGTATTACCGGTTTGCCCAGTCTATATGAAGATTAAAATCCCCCATGATTACTGCTTACTCTTGTTACTTGCACCTCTAATTTCCTGATTTATGTACTGCCCAACATTACAACTACTGTTAGGAGGCCTATAAACTACTCCCACCATTGTTTTCTACCTCTTGTTTTCTCTTAGCTCCAGCCAAACTGATTCTGCATCTTGATTTGCCAAGACAAAATCCTTTTTCTCTACTGTCTTTATCCCATCCTTTATTATGAAGGCTACACGCCCACCCCCTTTTCCATTTTGTCTATCTCTTCCAAAGTATCCTGAAATATTTAATTCCTGTTGTAGATTTTGTTCTTTATGCTGCTACTGTATAGAGTCTAGCCAGAGAGGTTCTTAAATTGTATTGTTTAAACATTATTCTATATTGTATAGTTACTATATACACTCCACACTAGCGTGTGTGTCTCCGTCAAAAGCCACGCTGGAACTGTTCTTGAGTCTCTTCTCATGATCTCGTAAATCATCATGGTGGGCAGTAATCTTTACATTCTCTCAAGATTAACCCTTTGATACCCTTATTCTACACCCCCCCTCCAAGTCTTTATCCCAATATATATCTGTATACATTCATTTTTTTATTTACATGCTGCCCCATTTCCCCCCAAGTCTCTGACTTCATACGGTCAACCTATCAGAAGGCTTCACAATTCTCCCTGATCTTGTTGTCATCAGATGTGGAAGATTGGTAGTCTTTCTCTGATTTCTTGTTTCTTGGACAGACTTTGTTGAGGTTTGTAAAATTCGCTGCTTTTTGAATTTTCGGTTCATCATCTGAGTCGTCTAAATATATGACCGATTGACGTCTTTAATGTAAAGGCATAAAATTTCTTCTATTTCTCTGTATAGAACCTTCTTGAGTTCATACTAGATAAGATCGCTGTTGATTCTCTCTTTCTGGAGAATTACCCCTTCTCTATTTTTGTCTCGTATCCATACGGGGATACAGGGAAATGTGGCGAGTTGGATCCAAAATTGGATCAGTGATAGGAAACAAAGGCTAATGGTCGACAGATGTTTTTGCCAATGGAAAGCGGTTTCCAGTGGCGTTCCACAAGGCTCAGTGTTGGGTCCCTTGCTGTTTATGCTATATATTAATGATTTGGACTTAAATGTGGGCGGCATAATTGGGAAATGTGCAGATCACAAAAAAATTGGCCATGTAGTTGATCATGAAGCGGATAGCTGTAGGCCCCAGAATGATATCAATGGTTTGGTTGAGTGGGCGGAAAAGTGTCAAATGGAATTCAATCCAGAGAAGTGTGAGGTCATGCATTTGTTGGGGAGGGCAAACAAAGCAAGGGAATACACAATAACGGGATGATATTGAGAGGGGTATAGAAAGTGAGAGACCTTGGAGTGCATGTCCACAAGTCCCTAAAGGTGGTAGGACAGGTGGATAAAGTGGTGAAGAAGGCATATGGAATGCTTTTCTTTATTGGCTGAGGTTTCAAATACAAAAGCAGGGATGTAATACTAGAATAGTGTAAAATGCTGGTTAGGCCACAGCTGGAGTATTGCTTGCAGTTCTGGTCACCATATTACAGGAAGATCATATTTGCTCTGGAGAGAGTATCGAGGAGATTTACAAGAATGTTGCCAGGGCTTGAAAATTGCAGCTATGAGGAAAGATTGGATAGGCTAGGGATGTTTTCCTTAGAACAGAGAAGGCTGAGGCGTGACTTAATTGAGGTGTACAAAATTATGAGAGGCCTAGATAGAGTAGACAGGAGGGACCTGTTTCCCCTAGCAGAGAGGTCAATTACCAGGGGGCACAGATTTAAGGTGATTGGTAGAAGGATTAGAGGGGACATGAGGAAAAACTTTTTCACCCAGAGGGTGGTGGGTGTCTGGAATTTGCTGGCTGGATCGGTGGAGGAGGCAGAAACCCTCAACTAATTTAAAAGTTACTTGACCTGCACCTAAAGTGCTGTAACATGCAAGGCTATGAACCAGGTGTGGAAAGTGGGATTAGATTGGGCGGCTATTTTATTCGGCCAGCGCAGACATGATGGGCTGAATGGCCTCTTTCTGTGCTGTAACCTTTCTCTGGTTCTGTGGTTCTATACCTTTTGCCATTCTGACAACTTTGGTAGGTTTCATGTACGATATCTTCTAATATAATTATGGATCTGTTTGTTTCGATACGATTTTTCTTTGTCTTGTACTTTCTGATAATCTTTGCTAAGCAATCCTGGAAGTAATTTCTTGGGTAGAATTGGAAGTTGTGTTCGAAGTTTTCTTCCCATTAAGAGTTTTTATGGCACTAATCCACACAATAGTTCTGTATATCAGTAGTGCTAATTGGAAATCTTGATTTTTCATCAACATAGTTTTAATGGTTCTGACTGCTTGCTCAGCTTCTCCATTTGATTGTGGATACTTAGGAGAGCTTGTTAGATGAACAAATCCACATTCTTCTGCAAAGTGCGTGAAGTAATCATTTGCAAATTGTGGTCCATTATCAGATACTACTTGATCAGGCATACCATGTGTTGTGAAAACCTCTTGTAAAACTCTGATGATTGCTTCAGTTGTTGTTGTGTACATCCGCTTAACTTCGATCCATCTTGAGAAGTAATCAACTATAATTAGATAGGATCTTCCCACCAAGAAGAATAAATCCATTGCTGCCGTTCTCACGGTTCAGTTGGGAATTGGGTCGAAAGTAATGGTTCTCTTTGATCTTGTCTGTGTACCTGACAAATTTGTTGGTCTTACTTCTTCCCAAGTTCTTTGTTCATGTAGCACTCCTGTAGGAGAGCGGCATGGCAGGCTGTGCTGTGTTGTGTGGGTTCTCTCTGCATTGTGCGGGCTCTCTGGCGGAATGCAGACTCTTTGCAGTGCTCAGGTCAGGTTGGGAGGCTCTCCCTCTGTCCTGGCTCCTGGATTCTTCTTGTTTATCTTCTTCAACTTTCTTTATAAGATGAAGGCCAATACAAGCTCTTCTACTTAAAGCGTGAGAACTCCTGATTGCTTAGGACATACAGTGTTTCTAATATCTGCTTTCCCTTATATTGAAGCATCTCTTGTAACTTCCCCTTTACTTCAAGTACAACACCTCTTGGGCCATGTAACTGAGTTTCTGTTGGTTGCAGAACATGTGTGGATAGCCACGGTTCTCTATCTGACAGGACTGTCACACTTGCTCCAGTGTCGCGTTTGAAATTTGTGATATGTCCATTGACATATGCGTCTGCTGATCAAAAGGCTTGTTTTGTTTGGATCGTTGCTCTCGCCCAGAAAATATTTCGATTGGTCTGTTGCAGGAAGTTGCGTAACTTCATTTACCTCTCTATTCTTAACTACTTTTCCTTTCGAGGTTGAGGTAGTTGAGGTTTCATTTCGGCACATCCTACTGAAATGCCCTATTTTTCTGCATTAAAAGCATTCTGCTCTATTGGCGGGACATTGTTCCATTGTTCCATTGTTGAAGTTTTTGCACCACAGTATTGGCAGTTTAAAGGTGTCTTTCGCTCTCCCTCTCCCCCCCACCATCCCCGCCCAGTGTACCTTTTTTCCTGGTGCCTCTTGTTCAGCCCTCTGGTGAAGGAACTGAACAATTGCAGGAGGTTTCCAGAACCAAGGTCTTTCCTCACCTCACAGGATTGGTCTGTTATTGCTGCACCAATTGAAGTAGGAGTCACAAGCTTTAATGACTTTGTCAAATGTGACTGATGTTTCATCAATATGTTGTCTTGCTATTATATCATCAGCTACAGCACCAATTAAATATAATAATGTATTCACTTGCTCTGTTTCCGACCTGCTGTCCAATTTCGATGCATTTCTATATATGAGGAACCTTTTCCTCCATAGTTCCCATTTTTCCATCTGATTGGATCTCTCATGACTTTTGAAACTCTGGCACTCCCAAATTGTGATCATCTTTTGATTTTACTGACTTTTTAGAGTGTTCCCCTTTAAGAAATTATTTTTTTCCTGGCTATCTTGCTTTGATGGAGTGTGGCAGGTGCTTGAGAGTGTTCCCTGTTTGTACTTTTATAGAGGTTATCTAGGAGTTTTCCCTTTGCTTAAGCAGTTTACTTATGTGTTTACACAGCTGCCTATTGGAATTGACGGAGCTGTTCGATAGACAGTTCAAGGGTTTTCCTCTTTGCTTTTTGAGAGCAAGAGATTATTGATTTTTTTCAAGCTAGACTGCTTTAATGGAGACTCTGCTGTGTTGAGGGGTTTCCCGCACTTTTTTTTCTCTTCACTATCTGACTTTTTTTTCACAATTTGAGAGCGCATTTTTCAGGGTTTTCCTGCTCTCCGCCCTCGCATTCAGCCCGCGTGAGTGATTGGGTTTTCCCAGTTTTTTTCTCGTTCACACAGAGCCTTTAGAAAAGTCATTTTTTAAGCTCTTCAAAGGCTTTTTTTTAAACCGGGATTTCTCAATTGTTGGCACAATGACTCACCCGATCACTTGCTTTTCAGCCACGTTTCAGTTCTGTGGAGCTTTTATCTTGCCTTCTATGGTATGTAGTCTGTTTTTTCTCTTCAGCTACTTGTTTTAAAGTTTCTTCTCTTCTGGCTGAAGGATGATGGTTGCTTCAAATTTTCTCTTCTGGGTGTAGGATTTTGATCCCAGAGCTGTTCACCATATTATATATTTGGTTCTTTATGCTGCTATTGCATAGAGTCTAACCAGTGAGGTTCTTAGACTGTATTGTTTAAATATTAATCTTTATTGTGTAGTAACTATATACACTCCACACTAGCCTGTGTGTCTCCTTCAAAAACCACGCTGTAACTGTTCTCAAGTCTCTCCCACAAGATCTCTTACATGATCATGGTGGGCGGTAATCTTTACATTCTCTCAAGACTAACCTTTTGTTACCCTTATACTACAATTCTCTACCTTGGTAATTCTGCAGCCATATCTCTGTAATGGCTGTTTGATCAAACCCATTTATTTCTATCTGTGCTATAAATTATGAAATTTGTTGTGAATGCGCCATGCATTCGGATATAGTGCCTTTAGTTTTATCTTCTTTCTATTTGTCCCTGATGTCACCTTAGTTACTAATGCCCTATTACTGTTACCTTTGTTAAGATCTCTGTCCCTTCCTGACCTACACAACTTATCTTTAACCAAGTCGCTACTCTGCTCTGCAGCCTAGACATTTCTCTTACAGCTTTTGAATTTATCCATTCCTCAATTCTCCCACCCTGTTTATTAGTTTGAAGCTGTATCTACAGCCCTAGTTATTTGATTCACCAGGTCACTGGTTCCAGGCCAGTTTAAGTGGAGCCCATCCCAACAGAACAGGTCACTCCTACCCCAGTACTGGTGCCAGTGCCCCATGAATTGAAACCCCTGCCTCCCACACCACTCTTTCAGCCACTCATTGGGAAGAAGAGTGGGGAATATCCTCGCCACCCTTCCCGGAATCCTGGCCAATATTTATCCTTCAACGAATAGCACTAAAACGGATTATTTGATCCTCTATCTGATTGCTGTTGGGGCATCTTGCTGTATGCAAATTGCTCCTGTGTTTTTCTACATCACAAAAGTGACTACACTTCAAAAAGTACTTAGTTGGCTGTAAAGCATTTTGGGACATTGTGGAAGATGCTATATAAATGCGAGTTCTTTCTTTCCTCAGTGAACCTGTTTCCTCTGGCAAGAGGGTTGGTAACCAGAGGACACAGACTTAAGATAATTGGGAAAAGAACCAGAGCGGAGATGGGGAGAATTTATTTTTTTACACAGCGAGTTGTTATGATCTGGAATACACTGAGTGGGTGGAGGAGGCAGATTTAAAAGTAATTTTCAGAAGGGAATTGGTTATGTACTTGAAGGGGAAAACATTGCATGGCTTAGGGGTCAGAACAGGGAAATGGGACTAATTGGATAAAAGCAAAATACTGCGGATGCTGGAAATCTAAAACAAAAACAAGAAATGCTGGAATCACTCAGCAGGTCTGGCAGCATCTGTGGAAAGAGAAGCAGAGTTAACGTTTCGGGTCAGTGACCCTTCTTTGGAACTGACAAATATTAGAAAAGTCACAGATTATAAGCAAGTGAGGTGGGGGTGGGGCAAGAGATAACAAAGGAGAAGGTGCAGATTGGACCAGGCCACATAGCTGACCAAAAGGTCACGGAGCAAAGGCAAACAATATGTTAATGGTGTGTTGAAAGACAAAGCATTAGTCCAGATTAGATGTGAATACACTGAATATTGAACAGCAGCAAGTGCAAACCTGAAAAAAAACCTGAAAAAAAGTGGGTAAGCAAACTGAACAAACTAAGATGAAATGAAATAAATGCAAAAAAAGATAGTAAAAAATGTAAAAAAGAATGTAAAAAAAAGGAAGAAAAAATAACTAAAAATGAAAGTAAAATGGGGGGCTGTCATGCTCTGAAATTATTGAATTCAATGTTCAGTCCGGCAGGCTGTAGTGTGCCTAATCGGTAGATGAGATGCTGTTCCTCGAGCTTGCGTTGATGTTCACTGGAACACTGCAGCAATCCCAGGACAGAGATGTGAGCATGAGAGCAGGGGGGAGTGTTGAAATGGCAAGCAACCGGAAGCTCAGGGTCCTGCTTGCGGACTGAGCGGAGATGTTCCGCAAAGCGGTCACCCAGTCTGCGCTTGGTCTCCCCAATGTAGAGGAGACCACACTGTGAGCAGCGAATACAGTATACTACATTGAAAGAAGTACAAGTAAATCGCTGCTTCACCTGAAAGGAGTGTTTGGGGCCTGGGATAGTGAGGAGAGGGGAGGTAAATGGGCAGGTATTACACCTCCTGCGATTGCAGGGGAAGGTGCCCTGGGGCGGGGACGAGGTGGTGGGGGTAATGGAGGAGTGGACCAGGGTGTCGCGGAGGGAACGATCCCTTCGGAATGCTGACAGGGGAAGGGAGGGGAAGATGCGACTGGTAGTGGCATCACGCTGGAGGTGGCGAAAATGGCGGAGGATGATCCTTTGGATATGGAGGCTGGTGGGATGAAAAGTGAGGACAAGGGGAACCCTGTCACGGTTCTGGGAGGGAGGGGAAGGGGTGAGGGTAGAGGTGCGGGGAATGGGTCGGACACGGTTGAGGGCCCTGTCAACCACAGTGGGGGGAAATCCTCGGTTGAGGAAAAAGGAGGTCATATCAGAAGCACCGTCATGGAAGGTAGCATCATCAGAGCAGATGCGTCGGAGACAGAGAAACTGGGAGAATGGAATGGAGTCCTTACAGGAGGTAGGGTGTGAAGAAGTGTAGTCGAGGTAGCTGTGGGAGTCGGTGGGCTTATAATGGATATTGGTAGACAACCTATCCCCAGAGATGGAGACAGAGAAGTCGAGGAAGGGAAGGGAAGTGTCAGAGTTGGACCATGTAAAGGTGAGAGAAGGGTGGAAATTGGAAGCAAAGTTGATAAAGTTTTCTAGTTCGGGGCGGGAGCAGGAAATGGCACCGATACAGTCATCAATGTACCGGAAAAAGAGTTGGGGGAGGGGGCCTGAGTAGGACTGGAACAAAGAATGCTCGACATATCCCACAAAAAGACAGGCATAACTAGGACCCATGCGGGTACCCATAGCGACACCTTTTACTTGAAGGAAGTGCGTGGAGTTGAAGGAGAAGTTGTTCAATGTGAGAACAAGTTCAGCCAGGTGGAGGAGGGTGGTGGTGGATGGGGACTGGTTGGGCCTCTGTTCCAGGAAGAAGCGGAGAGCCCTCAAACCATCCTGGTGGGGGATGGAGGTGTAGAGCGATTGGACGTCCATAGTGAAGAGGAGGCGGTTGGGACCAGGAAACTGGAAATTGTCAAAATGACGTAGGGCGTCAGAAGAGTCACGGATGTAGGTGGGAAGAGACTGGACCAGCGGAGAAAAGATAGAGTCTAGATAGGAAGAAATAAGTTCAGTGGGGCAGGAGCAGGCTGACACAATGGGTCTGCCGGAACAGTCCCGTTTGTGAATTTTGGGAAGGAGGTAGAAGCGGGCTGTCCGGGGTTGTGGGACTATGAGGTTGGAAGCCGTAGAGGGAAGATCTCCAGAGGAGATGAGGTCAGTGACAGTCCTTTGGACGGTGGCTTGATGTTCGGTGGTGGGGTCATGGTCCAGAGGGAGGTAGGAAGAGGTGTCTGTGAGTTGGCGTTGAGCTTCTGCAAGGACTAATTGGATAGCTTGTTCAAAGAGCCGACACAGACTCGATCGGCTGAATGGCCTCCTTCTGTGCTGTGCTGTGCTATGATTCTGTGAAAAATGAGGCAAATATCTATTAATATCCCTGCCATTTCAGTGTCACCTCCTATCTTGTTAATCCCTGTCTTAACTCTCCTTTTGTTATTTACATGCCGATTTCTTTTCATATTCTTGAATATTCATTCTCTACACTCACAGCTCAAGAATGACCTCTGGGGTGGTATCAGAAGGCGGCTGGCACTGGTGGAGCCATATCCCAGAAAGAGCCCATGCTTTCGGAGAAGGAGAAAAGATGGGGAAGAAAACAGACCTCAGCAGAACTGATCTCAGCTTTATTCTGCAATTATGTGGGAACGCATAAAAACCATGTATAAGGATGACCAGTGCACCACATAGTGGTTGAATGAGTATTGCAGCAGAGTTTATTATACAATATTTTCAAGAATTCCCATTCAGATATATACATAGTGAAGCATTGTAGTCTTTGGTTATGTGATGCTTGCAAGAGGAGTACATTGGTTGTGTTTGAGCTGGGGAGAGGGCAGAACGTTTAAAGCGTTGAAACAATTTGTTGTGTCGAGTTTGATTGGGAACAAGGGGATTGTGTCCCAATTAGTTTGAATTGACTCCTCCTAAGTATCTGCCAACTGACCTCTAAGAATGAGCACCAGACAATGTGGTATTGGTTCAGTGGCTGGCCATCAAATATTTACAATGGAAAGTTTAGATAGATGCTCCACTCTGCTGCAACTCTTGAACAGCAAAAGCTTTGCTCAGCTGCATGGTGTAGGGAGCTTGCCCTCTAGTTACTAAACACATCAAGCAATGGACTGAATCCTCTGGAAATACAGGGCCAATCTTGGATCTGTGGTCCTCCACACTGCTGTCCAAAATGGCTAAAAACTGGACGCAACCAATTTAACTGATGTGAGTAAGTTATTTTTTGGCATCTGAAAAGCATTCTTTTTGGTAGTTCGTGATCACTATGAATAATATTTGGAACTATCTGAGAACCTAAGTCACATAAAAGGATTTCTATGATTCATGCACCTGCTCAAGACAAGGAAGTCATTTAGGCCCTGATCAACTTCACTATTTCTTGATGTAACTTTGCAAATTACATCTCAAAATTCCTCCTCCCTAAGCTGCTAGTGATCACAGCAGCTACCTCTACATCAACCTGTTGTATACGATCGTGAATTGGAAGAAACAATTTGGATCTCTCTTGGCATTTCTTCATGGACGAAGATTTTGGGAAGGTTGTAGTCATCGGTTGCAAGCCCGCTGGTGGCTAGTCAGGCCTATCCATGACCGGCAGATTCTCCCACAGTGGGTACAAATGAAGGTGTAGTCACTGCTGGGGGCAATTGGATCTATTCTTCTCCTCCTTTTATCTTTCACGCTGGTTCTTTGCTCAGCCTCAAAGGTGTCTGTAGCCCTCCTGATGTAGCATCTCCAGGCATCATGATCTATGGTCTGTGCTTCCCACTGGCAATGGTCGATGTGGCATACAGAGAACATCTTCAGGGAGTCCTTGAAGCGTTTGCATGGGGCCCCTCTGTTCATTTTACCCTTGGTCAGCTCTCCATACAACACGATCTTGGGCAGGTGACTGTCGTCTATCTGGGCAACATGACCTGCCCAATGCAGTTGGCTTTGCAGGAGGATGGCCTCGATGCTGGTGATGTTGGCTGTTTCCAGGACTTCAATGTTTGTGATGTGGTCCTGCCAGTGATTCTTGAAGATGCTGCGGAGGCAGCACTGATTAAACCACTCTAGAAGGTGAATGTGATGGCAGTATAGGACCCATGACTCGGCGCCATATAGAAGGGTGGTGAGGTCAACGGCTTTGTACACTTTGAGTTTAATCTGTGCTCTGAGGCTGTAGTTGCTTCACAGTTGTTTGTAGAGTCTGCCGAATGTACTGTTTGCTTTTGAAAGCCTATTGTCCATTTCCTTTTCTATGGTGGCATCAAATGAGATGATGCCTCCCAAATAGGTAAATTGCTTGACGGCATTCAGCTCGGTTACCTCGATGACAATGCTTGGTGGTCTATCTTCTTCTTGAGGTGCAGGCTGATGCAGGACTTCAGTTTTCTTTAAACTTATTTGTAGTCTGAAGAATTGTGCCGTCTCAGAAAAATGTGTTGTCTTCCGTTGCCTGCTGCAGCATCATGCTGAAAAAGATGGTGAATAGAGTCGGGCCAGCACACATCCCTGCTTCACGTCATTGGAGATATGGAAGGGACTCGGGAGGTAGCTGTTTTGCTTGACTTGTCCATACTGATTTTCATGAAACTGTTTCACCGTGGCCAGGAACCTGGGTGGGCATCCAAATTTTTCAAGGATTTTCCAAAGTCCATCTCTGCTCACAGTGTTGAATGCCTTCGTGAGGTCTACGAAAGTGACGTACAGGCCTTTACATTATTATTTTTTACATTACATTAGAGATACAGCACTGAAACAGGCCCTTCGGCCCACCGAGTCTGTGCCGAACATCAACCACCCATTTATACTAATCCTACACTAATCCCATATTCCTACCAAACATCCCCACCTGTCCCTATATTTCCCTACCACCTACCTATACTAGTGACAATTTATAATGGCCAATTTACCTATCAACCTGCAAGTCTTTTGGCTTGTGGGAGGAAACCGGAGCACCCGGAGAAAACCCACGCAGACACAGGGAGAACTTGCAAACTCCACACAGGCAGTACCCGGAATCGAACCCGGGTCCCTGGAGCTGTGAGGCTGCGGTGCTAACCACTGCGCCACTGTGCCGCCTTTGTTTTGCTCACGACCCTTTACTTGCAATTGACTGCAATTGAGTGCAAATACCATGTCTGTGGTGTCTCTGTTTGCTCTGAAGTCACGCTGGCTCTCTGGGAGGTTTCCTTCTGCAATGGGAGGCACAAGCCTGTTCAGAAATATTCTAGCCAGGGTCTTCCCAGCAAAAGGAGGGTGATCCCATGGTAGTTGGAGCATTCTGATTTTTCTGCTTTGTTTTTGTACAAGGTGATGATGACAGTATCACGAAGATCCTGTGGAATCCAGCCCAGTTCCCAGCAGGCTGTGAAAAACTCATGGAGCTTGGTGTATAGGGCAGGGCCACCATCCTTCAAGGCTTTGGGTGGATTTCCATTGACTCTGGGGGCTTTGTTGCTCTTCATCTGGTTGATGGAGGTCACAGTTTCCTCCAGAGTTGGGCTCTCATCCAGTTCTTCTTTGACAGAATGTTGTTGGATACGATTGATGGCAGTATCATGTACACTTGGTGCTGAAGAGTGTTTCAAAGTGCTCCGACCAGTGATCCAGGACTGACTCCTTGTCGGTCTGTGGGGTCTTGCCATCGGCGCTCCTCAAGGGGTTTTGGGTTTGATGTGCTGGTCCATATACAGATTTTAGTGCTTCATAGAAACTTCTTATATCACCAGTATCAGCGTACAGTTGAGATTTTTCTGCAAGTGCGAACCATTTGGATCATTTTGTCATTAGTCATTTTGGATGTTCCTCAGTTTACATTGAAGGATGCTGCGTGTTTGACAGTAGGCTATCCTTTTCTCTTTCTGGGTTCCGAGGAAGGGTTCCGAGGAAGGGTCACTGACCCGAAACGTTAACTCTGCTTCTCTTTTCACAGATGCTGCCAGACCTGCTGAGTGGTTCCAGCATTTCTTGTTTTTATTTCAGATTTCCAGCATCCGCAGTATTTTGCTTTTATCCTTTTCTCTTGACTGGCTGGCTGAGCTAGGTGTGCCTGATGAGCTGACCTTTTTATTGTTCGCAGATCTTGAATTTCCTTGTCATTTTCATCAAACCAGTTCCTTTTCTTCTTTGTGCTGGGTCCAATGACCTTGTTGGAAGTATCCAGTACTGCAGCTTTGATGTGTTCTCAGAGTCCTTCTGGAGTGGAATCAGCAGTGAGATCAGGGTGCTCCAGTCTAGTCTGCGAGATTGCTTGATATCTATCTCTGCAAGATGAGGTTTGCAGGTTGCTGACCCGAAATTTCTTTGATGGGTTGTCTCTAGGCCTGTTCTTGGGCTTAGGCTTGAAATAGAAGTTCAGCTTCATGCATCCATGTGGTCTCGAAGCAATATTTTTGTTGAAAGAAGGTGTTGCACAGAGTTCCAAGAGTAAACGTCTATTTTCATTACAGTTTCCAACTCCATGGTTTCCAGGCACTCCTTTCCATGCCAGGCTGTCACGGCCCACACTGGCATTGAAATGACCAAGGATGACAATTTAGTCCTTGGAAGCAGCATTCTGGAGATCTGTGTAGAATTTATCTTTATCAGCTGGGTTAGCCTTCAGAGTTGGAGAATAAACACTGATGAGAGTTGCATGCTGCTGGTCTTGGAGCGGGAGGCACAAGGACATGATGCGTCCGAATGGCCAATTGGCAGGCTTGAAAGTTTAGTGGTGATCGTCTTCTTCACCATGAAGCCGACACCAAAGAGGCGTTTTTCACCTTGGGGTCTACCTGACCAACAGAGGGGGTCAGCATTGTATCCTGTCAGGCTGCCTTGCTCCGAGAGGCGGACCTCACTCAGGGCCGTTATATCAATGTCTAGTCTGGCTAGCTCATGGGCCACCAGGGCTGAGCATCATTGGGGGCGGCTGTTATCACCAAAGTCGAGCATTGTTCTCACGTTCCACCAGGCGAGATTCAGAATTTTTCTTCTTTTACTACTTTTTGGAGCGAGGTTCAGAGTTTGTGTTTTCTTCTCTGTCGCAGTTTGGCTGCGTTAAGAGATATCCGTTGACCGCAGCAAGCCAACTGGGTCGTGGGGAGATGAGCATTTGTTTAGGCCACCTTTTCTAAGCCCCTCTCGAATTCAGGAGCAAGTAGTCCTGTCCTTCAAAAAGACTGCTTGGTCGCTCACTGTGCTACCGGGTGATGATGTCATCTCTAGGTCATCATCAAAAAGAACAATATCCTGAACTGCCTGCATGTGGATTGGAACTGCGGCTGGCAGTGCCATATTGCACTAGCAATTTTCGCCCCTTTCCCGTCACTACAGGACTTACTTGTTGTGTTGTAGTTGGGGTGGATGGATTTCCTTCTAACCTGCACAGTGGTGCTTTAAGGTGGAGTACAATTTGTGCTGACTGACCCCACCCTTTAAGCCTGGAACTCATCTGTCATGGCCCAGCGAACTAATACGGCAGCAGCGAAGTCTCCAAGCTGTAGGTTTGGATTCAGAGTTTCCCTCTCCGTTACTTGAGCCACTTGGAATCCTTCCGCCCTGGCCGTTATCTTTATCAAGAAAGACAGCCACCCAGATGGTGTCATGTTCATCATTTCTCCCCTCACCACGTTTCGCCCGTCTGCTGAGATGGTGTGGCGCTTGGAGCGATCCTCCTGTCTTTTGAGGTCAAAGTTTTAGGAGGTGGAATCTCTGTCCTTTTATAGACTTTACAGGGATGGAGATCCTGCCCCTAAGAGCTGCCAGCCAATCACGGGGCTGGCAGCTCAGCAGTGTCGGCAGTGTCACCGGGAGCGGTGCCCACTGCCAGTACTGCAAAGGCCTTGGACCCAGGCTCAGCAGTGGAACCCTGGAGAA
The DNA here is from genome assembly GCF_036365525.1 of Heterodontus francisci. Lineage (NCBI taxonomy): Eukaryota > Metazoa > Chordata > Chondrichthyes > Heterodontiformes > Heterodontidae > Heterodontus > Heterodontus francisci. The sequence continues at coordinate 124,933,241 of NC_090377.1, forward strand.
GAGATAAGTGAGGTGGGGTTGCCGGGACCAGACCGGAAGGCACCGCCGAGGGTGGGGGGGGGGGTGTTGGAGGGGGTGGGCGTTCGGTCCAGGGGGAGGGGTTCCTCAGGGAGTAAAGTTGTTCCCTGAGGGGGGGTCCCTGTTTGTGGGCCATGAAGTGCCCACGAAGGAGGGACCCTCCCCCAAACCTGCAGGGAGGGCCCCTTGTTTTACAAGGTATCCTCCCCACCTGGCGGAAGCTAGTAAGATCCCAGCAGCGTGGGAAGAGGCCCTTAACTGGCCATGAATATGCCACTTAAGGGCCCAGTTGGCCTCTGGGCGGGAAGGTCATCATCGGTCTATCCCTCTCCCTGATGAATCGGAACCGAGCATCCCAGCATCGGATTCTGTGGCAGGCGATTCTGCCCTGATTCTCTGGGGCCCCTGCCACAAAACCTGCCATCGGGATAAGAACAAGATCTGGGTTTCTGTTTAAATCAGTGTTTCAGCCCCTATGTTTTGTTGGCCGCATAAACAGACAGTGACAGATTTTCTTGTAAGTTTAAATATTAAATATTTATTGAACAATAATCACCCAAAATGTTTGCAACACCATTAACACACGCATTCCCTCTCTCATGCACACTCAAGAAAAGATGGATAAGGTAAAGGGTAAGAGGTGTTAAGAGTTCAAGGTTTAAAAGTCTGCTGTTTTCTGGAAAAACCTGTGGGATCCTCTTGGAAGGTAAGTTTTAAAGTTGCATGCCTGTTTGCCAGTTGCCTGAAGTCTCCTGACGATCAACATTTCAGTTTGAAGACTTTGCTGGTATTTATTAGTTCAATTTTCATAGGTGGAGGAGTTATTCAAAAGGCACTCTTGCCCCCTGGTTATTGACACTTCTGCTAAGGGAAAAAGTTTCTTCCTATGTACCCTATCTATGCCCCTCATAATTTTGTATACCTCAATCAGGTCCCCCCTCAGCCTCCTCTGCTCTAAGGAAAACAACCCGAGGCTATCCAGTCTCTCTTCATAGCTGAAATGCTCTAGCCCAGGCAACATCCTGGTGAATCTCCTCTGCGCCCTCTCCAGTGCAATCACATCCTTCCTATAGATTAAGCTTGTATTCCGTTGAGTATAGATGATTAAGCAGTGATCTAATTGAGGTAGTTAAGATGATTGAAGCATTTGATTGGGTAGATAGAGAGAAACTATTGTCTGTGGTAGGGGAGTCCAGAACAGGCAGCATAACTTTAAAATTAGAGTTAGGCCGTTCAGGGGTGATGTCAGGAAACACTTCTTCACAAAAGGGTAGTGGAAATCTGGAACTCTCTCCCCAAAAAGCTGTTGAGACTGAGGATCAATTGAAAATTTCAAAACTGAGATTGATATTGATAGATTTTTGTTGGGTAAGGGTATCAAAGGATACGGACCCAAGGCAGGTATTTGGAGTTAAGATACAGATCAGCCATGATCTAAATCAGGGTTGTCTAACATCCAGAATCCAGTCCGCCAAAGGTTTCTATCCGGCCCACCAATTGCTTCTAGACTCATGTTGTATGTTCACAACATGATTTGGGAACAACTTAAAACCAATGCGATTTAGCACTGCCTGACATAAGGTCATAAACAATGGTCAACCATCAATGAATCCCCAGGAATTACAGGTATCTGGGAAATATGTCAATTTTACAACTCTCCCTTAGATCAAATAAATTTATTCTTTCCCATGGCATCACACGGACAGGAAAACCTACTCTTACTACCGAGTATAGACACAAGTCTGTTTTGGTGCTGGAATTCCCAACAAAACCAACTGTTTCATTCTCCACCTCAGCACACTTTACAGTTACTGCCAGGGCCACTTGTAACTGAACTGTTTTAGTAAAATGCATTATAATCAGTTCATAGCACAACCCAGTCAGCACTGCACATTTCAACCATATATTCATTTGACACGGAACACAAAAGTCCGAGTGTATCAGGCCTGTGTCCTCAGTACCTTGCTCTACGGCAGCGAGGCCTGGACAACGTATGCCAGCCAAGAGCGACGTCTCAATTCATTCCATCTTCGCTGCCTTCGGAGAATACTTGGCATCAGGTGGCAGGACTATATCTCCAACACAGAAGTCCTTGAAGCGGCCAACACCCCCAGCTTATACACACTACTGAGTCAGCGGCGCTTGAGATGGCTTGGCCATGTGAGCCGCATGGAAGATGGCAGGATCCCCAAAGACACATTGTACAGCGAGCTCGCCACTGGTATCAGACCCACCGGCCGTCCATGTCTCCGTTATAAAGACGTCTGCAAACGCGACATGAAATCGTGTGACATTGATCACAAGTCGTGGGAGTCAGTTGCCAGCATTCGCCAGAGCTGGCGGGCAGCCATAAAGACAGGGCTAAATTGTGGCGAGTCGAAGAGACTTAGTAGTTGGCAGGAAAAAAGACAGAGGCGCAAGGGGAGAGCCAACTGTGCAACAGCCCCAACAAACAAATTTCTCTGCAGCACCTGTGGAAGAGCCTGTCACTCCAGAATTGGCCTTTATAGCCACTCCAGGCGCTGCTTCACAAACCACTGACCACCTCCAGGCGCGTATCCATTGTCTCTCGAGATAAGGAGGCCCAAAAGAAAAAAAAAGAATTCATTTCAAATGAAGATACGGGGTATGGGATGATATGGTACCCGACGACATGTGTCGGGTTCAGGTTGGGTCGGGTCGCTCTTCCGGGTCCGGCATTCGGGCTCGGGCCGGCCAGGTCGGACACACTCTTATCACCACCTCTGGTACGTGGCTCCAATCTTAATGTACTTTTTAAACAACCTTTCAAGTCCGGTTACAGTTTTTGTTGCTTATCTACACAAGCTTATAAAGTGAAAAACGGAAGCTAGGTTAACTGAACATTCCAGTGGTCGGGTCAGGTCGGGTGCGGGAAAAAAATGAAAGGACTCGGGCCAGATTTGAATTGGGCTGGATGTGGTTCTGTTGGGCTTGGGTTGGGTTTCATTTGCAGACCCGAGCAGGCCTTTATGGGGTGAGATTGGGGACGTGGGATTAGGTTTGATACCTGAGCAAAAAGGCAAAGCAGAAGCAAGAAACTGAATCATTCTGAGGTGTATTTCTCTTTAGTTCTATGTTGGGAATATGACTGGCTGCCTGCACTTCTCTGTTGAAGCAACACAACTCTGTGGCACATAATCTTTCTGGATATTTTGCAAATGTAGGAAATCAACAACAACTTGCATTTATGTCTCAATATGACACCTACTCACATTTCTAGCCTCATTCATGATCCTGCCATGTTTATGCTCCTAATTTCTGTGCCAGTCAAGACCTAATTCATTAGAATAAATTCTCACTTACCTACCTGGTCCAACAGTATGAGATTCACTTTATCTATCCATCCATCTGACAGCCAGTCCTTTTTTTTCATAAAATGTAACCTATTTACTCACAAGATCTTTTATTGAATTTTAAAAGTGACTTTTTGACAGCTGATATATCTGGTATCTCTTACTTTGAAGTGAAAAGGATTTTTTTAACTAGTGATTGATTGACTGGATTCCAGCGTGTGCTAAAATAGCAGCGGGTGAATTTAAAAAAAAGAATTCACGCTCCATACAGTTGTAGAATCATTCAGCCCCTTTGAGAAGTAAAAAAAGGAAGTGATGGAAATGCACAGTAACCCATTTGGACTATGTAAAGAGGGAAGACAGGTTGATGTAATCAACCCTCTATCATACCTGTCTTATGCACAGATGCTTTGTACTCCTTACTGACAGAGGATTCAAGAACATCTGAGATAGTGCAAGTGGGAAGAGGGGGTGAACGTAGATGTAAAATACTATGAACAAATTGAGTACATAACTCCTTGCTCTGTTTCTCTGGAATGGTGTCTTATATTTTGTTGTTTATATTTTAAGATATTTCCACATTCTGTTCCCTAGTCCACTTGGTTCATTGGCTGAGCTCTGTTACTCATGTTCACCTAATACAGTGGAAGATATAGAACATATAGATATATTGAATTACTGGAGAAAGTGTTGGAGTGATGCCTGAGAGTCTTCTGTGGTGTTGTTGAGCTGTGGATCAACTCCTGATGATGAAGTCTTTATCAATCTGTCTGCCCACTAAAAAGCGATGGTATGTATCTTGGGAAAGTCAGGAAGCATTTTTCTCATTGCCTTTATCTATCACATGAGAACCCATGAGCATCAGGAATTTACATTTTCTCAGTTTGTTACAGTTTGTAATTGTTAGTGACAAGTTGTCAATGAGCAAACATTTTTAATTCCACCTCCCGCCACACCCACCCCCCCCCCCTCCCAGTTTTGCTCTACTGTTACAGAACTAGAGAAGTCCACAGCACAGCATGTTTTTTAACAATGGTGTTTGTGCCAGCCACCGCTCTGATCTCTCTGCTGTAGACCTGCCAGCATCTCTTCCACTTCAGAAATCTCTTTTAACTGATGTACTCCCTGTGGTAAAACATTATATGCTCCAACAACTTGACATACCGGCATTTCTTCAAACCTTTCCTAATGTGACAATTTAAAATAGACAATCCCTCATCACTGACTCCCCAGCTAGAGATTATAGTGTTTCCTTATTCATCTTACAAAAAACCTATCACAATTTTACACAAATTTCTATTAAATATGCTCTTCTGCTCCAGTAAAAGCATTTCTAGTATCCTCAATCCCTGCTGATAACTATCGTTTCGCATCCACCATCATCCTGGTGAAGTTGTTCGCAGATCCATTTGGAACTGATGCCACTGATGCTCATGACATGTTCCAACTGGAATTAATTGAGATCCAAAATGACAATGACATGAAGAGAGCTTTCGCAGGGCATGACTTTCTGACATTTTATAATCAATATGTTCTCTCAGTGTCTTATCCAAATCAATCAAAACATGCCCTTCGATTCATTGCACTGTTTGGCAGCACATATTGCTGTAAACAGCTTTTTTCAAGATTGAAAAGCATCAAAACAAGATCACGATCACTCCTGACAGATGGACATCTATCCGGAATACTCTGCATCGCTACATCAAATGTGCAGGCAGACTTTGACTACTTGTGCAAACAAAAACAACGCCAGAATCTCACAAAATCAGTGTTCAACATAGTTACGATGAAGTAAGTTAATAAATTAGACTTCTCATTTAAAGCTTGTTCACGAAAATGCACATTTTTTGTTGTTTTGATTAATAGTAAGATAAATTTCTCATGCCTTTATCTTTCTGAAATTTGCTCACCGGCACCCTGTGTTGGACATAAATTGTTATGTGGCCCCTCATGCAAAAAGTTGGACACTCCTGATCTAAATGAATGGTGGAACGGACTCGAGGGGTTGAATGGCCTCCTCCTGTTTCTATGTTTCTGTGTTAAATATTGAAAAGTGTGGTTGGATTCCAGGGTATGAGTTGACTACTGTGCCCTGACTAGCATTTATGATTTTTTTTTGCCTCATTAAATGCACCTATTTTTATAATCCATACATGTAGAAGAGCTTTCTCACCATGGAATATTTCCTTTCTGCTTTCTGTAGCTGTTCTCCTGAGCTGCAAATGTATTACCCCATATGTTTATCTCATCCTCACTGCTAAATTCAAGCCTCATTATACAGTCTCTCTTCAAAACTCAATGGCCATAAAATTTGTCTCGGCTGGAACTGATGCTGTGGAAGCTGGAGGCTTCAAATTGGCAGGCATAGCACTTCTGATGCCTTCCGGCGTGGTCTTCGCTGTGCCCATGCTTGAAAGGGTGCTAACGTGGATGTACCTTGCGTGCTCTGGAAGCAAGCAGAGTGGACAGATCATGGCATCAGCCTCTGATTTGATGCATGTTCTGTAAACTCGCCCTGTGCAGGTTCAGTTAACGTCTTGATTGAGGACACTCCCCTCTCCGCTGGCATTATTTAAAGGGCCAGCCATCCAAACTTACAGGTGAGGTGCTTTTGACTTGCTTTTGCTCTTGCGAAATTTAGTATTGTGGTGTGTTCTTGAGGTGTTTTGGTGACTTGCTGACTGAAGGCTGTGCTGCTGCATCCTGATAGACAGGTGAGGGGAGTTTAGTGGCCTGTTCACAAAAGGCTGCTACAGTTACGGGGACTGTAGTTGCAGATCCTTTTGGTTTGCAACATGACAGGGAGATGGAGCTGAGGCTGTGGAGAGGGGAAGCTGTGCACAGAGGGAGGACGAGGAGGCCCTACCCACCAAGGGTCTTAAGGGAGCACTTCTCCTACCTCCACCTCAGCCAATGTGTGAGGTGCCTGCAATTCACTGAGGATGTGCTGACTGAACTGTGGCATCTCCTTCAACAGGCAGCCTCAGAGCAGAGTGAGGATGGCACTGCCAGTGGCCAGTGATGTCACCTTCGCTTTCAGCTTCTATGCAAGCAGATCCTTCCAGATGAAAATTGTGCTTGAATTCCAGGGTATGAGTTGACTACTGTGCCAAGGCACAGTATTAAGGTGATTTCCTTATTAAGTGAATTTATTTATATAATCCATACATGTGGAAGAGAGACATTTCCAACATTTTCCAGTTCACCATCCATTGTTGCATCCGAGAGGTGACGAAGGCCCTGTACGCCAGAAGAGAAGCAGGAGGACGGGGCACATGGTTTTGCCGGGGTAGAAGGATTCCTAATAGTGCAGGGAGCCATCGACTGCATGCACATGACTCTGCAGGCCTCACAAAAAATGGGGAGAAGTACAGGAACTACAAAGGGTTCTACTCCATTAACATGCAGTTAGTGTGCAACTATACCCAGACCATCATGGCGGTGAATGCCCTGGCAGCAACCATGATGCCTTCATCCTGAGGGAGTCTGCTGTTCACACCATCTTCGGGACACCACGGAGCACCAGAGGTTGGTTACTTGGAGACATGGAATACCCCTTATGCATATGACTCATGACTCCCCTCTGCCACCTGACCACATGAGGGCAATGTGCCCACAACAAGAGCCATGCTGCTACCAGGAACTTTGTGCGACAGATCACTGGTGTTCTCAAGCAATGGTTCCGCTGCCTGGACTGCTCGGGGGTGCCCTACAAAACTCGCTGGAGAATGTCTCCAAATGCATGGTGGTCGCTCCTGAGCAGTGCTACCCCAGTAACTGCAGCATGGCTGGTAGAAGGCTGCTGAAATTCAATAGTGGAGATTGTACATGACATTAGGGGATGCTCACAAGAAGCTCTGGGCCTTGAGGGCCCGGCTTTGGACTACATCACCTCTGCATGTGCGGCAGCAGTCTGGGCTGGCTGGGTGAGAGGTGACAGCAAGGGCACTAGCAGAGTGGTAGTGGTGGAAGCACAAATGCTGTCATACTGAGGGAGGACAGCAGGTTCATGCACCACAGATCCACTGGCACTCCCCTAGAGTGATGCCTTTTAATCTGTAGGAGCACAGATTGCTCGACTACTGTGAGAGCCTACATGCTCCTTTGAGCACTGAGATCCACAACCATGATGGCAGCAGTCTGAAACTGCAGTGCAGCAAGCATGGCTCTCATGACCTCAGTCTGAGCTTCCACTGTAGCACTGAGACGCTTGGTAGCTTTCACCTGTGTTGCAATGGAAGGACGCTGCATCATGGGTGGGTCCACAAGTGCTGTGATGGAATAAAACATAAAGTGCTGGAAATACTCAGCAGGTCTGGCAGCATCTGTGGAGAGAGAAGCAAAGTTAATGTTTCAGTCTGTGACCTTTCATCAGAACTGGGAAAGGTTAGAAAAGAATTAGGTTTTAAGCAAGTGAAGGGGAGGGGAGTGGGGGAGGTTCTCTCTCTGCTTGCCTGCTGAATATTTCCAGCACATTTTGTTTGGTTTCAGATTTCCAGCATCTGCAGTATTTTGCTTTTATTTTAGTGCTATGATGGAGTTGGCCACCATTGGCCAATGGAAAAGATGGGCTCCAAGATCTATACAAAGCCCTGTGCCAGGTTGGAGCCAGACCTCTCCATGCTCCTTGACAGTAGGCTGTCTGGCAGACCTGCCAATGCACCCAGCATCTCGCTGTGCATGCTCATCAGCGTTCTCCTGTAGGTTGCTCCATCTAAATTCTCATCTGAGTCCCCTGTAACAGGATTCATCTATGACTTCACCCTCCGGAGAGCTGGCACACATGCTATTCTTTCCTCCTGGTCTGGCTGCAGCCCACTCATGCCCGGTAACTCACCACATACAGAACCTGTCTCTAAAGTACGCACAGTGCCAGCGTGTGAGCTGGTGACTGCAAGTGTCAGAACAATTGATGGCGCTTCTTCATCGAAGGTGTGGTGTAGCTCCCGCCCTTCCTCATGAGGCTACAGTGGCTGGCCAGGCAGTAATTTTGGCTATCTGAAAGCAGAAAATCAGGAGGAGAGGGTTGGCATGAGGGAAGGGACTTGGGTGGAAAGCAAGAAGTCCGTGGTCACGCTATCTGCAGCTTGCACCTCATGCAGATAACAGAATAAGGGTGAAGTAGGATTTAAGAAAGGTGTTATAGCATGATCGCTCAAGACAAAGCCCCTAGTCAATATATATATATATCATTTTGATTGCAGTGGGAGCAATGCACTGTCAATTCAGTCCCATCGCTCCCCAGGTTGTATAACATATATCTTTAAGCTTTCCCAAATCAAAGAAAGCCACAGCCGAATTGCACCAATCTAGTAACCCCTGAATGAGGTAAACCCAAACCAGGTATCTTTAGATATCAACAAATTAACTGTTTATTAGAAAAAAACCTAAAATCTTAAACACTACTAAAATAAACCAATATCTAAAGACTTTACAACTTATTTTTAAAAATCTAACTCCCGCATTCGCAGGCATATACCCAAACTAACAAATGTTTGGTATTTAATTAGCTGCCTGAAAAATTAGAAGTAACAATAAAGTCTTTGCAGATTTACATTTCTGGCGAAATGGAATCTTCCCAATGTTGAGGTCTTCGCAGTTGTCTGATGGGGAAAAAGAAGGGTTCTTCAACAGTAGAGGATTCAGTAGTCTAGTTCAGCAGTTGAAGTGTTGCTCTTCTTTCCAGTGATAAACACAGCAGTTCAACAAATAGTTTTTAATAAAAAGAATTAATCTGGCGTGACTCGTCAGAATTCTCAGAAAGAATAATAAATAGGGTTTAAATAGACTGAGGGAGAACTCTCCTATTTCCTTCACTTGCAGTCTGTTAACTGTGTGTCTCTGCAAAGCCAGCTTCAAAGTCAAAATGGAGACATTTGAAGTCCTGTCCTCCTTCTCTGTATGGTTGTTGCCGGATAACCAGACTGCACTTTGGCTCACAGTTCCTGGAGCTTGTTGCCTTAAAGCAGTACTGATCTTTTTACAGCCTTAAAGGTGTACTGCAATATTTCCCGAGGAGAAAAAAAAACAGGTCATGACAAGGGCCAGAAGGTAGGAACATACCATCATCCTGAATATTCTTGGCGGGGGGAGGAAGCAATGGCCTCAGACACAGCTGGCCTCATGATGCTGAGAACTAACTTCTCCAGCGGGTTTAGGTGAGGTGGATGTGCCTGTCCCCCTCCAGTTCTGCTTTGTTCCCTGTGGTTGTGGGCCATCTTATCCTGCAAGAAAGAGGGAAGAATGTCAATGAGTGTATTGCAATGTATTTGGGAGTTATGCTTGCCATAGCTGAACAGCTGGAGGTCTGTGGAAGGTGTGCAGCTGACATCATTGGTGGGTGTGTGAGGGTGAGGTGGAGCACCTGAATGTTAGTCCTGAGTCCTGACTGCTAGGGACTGCTGATGGGTGAGTAATGTGGATGCAGTGCATTGAGCAGCATGAGAGGTTGGTAGTGCGGTGGGTAGGAGATGTCATTTGAAGATGCATTCACTGCTAGCCACATATGCTGCTGGGCCCCTTGTTGATCATTCAGCTGGCAAGCAGGCACGGCCCATCTTGTTTGAACTCTACAATCATCTAAATGAGGAGGCAGCACAAAGCTTGCCTGCCTCAGTGGGATCGGGCACAGGCAAATTGCAAATCGTGACCTCACACCTGAAAACGGGAGCAATCTGCACTTGGATCCTGAGCAATTTTTAGACCAATATCTGAGGAACTTCGTGCTTCCTTCAGACTTCCTTTGTTCTGACAGTCTTATGGTTTTTAAAGCCCAAAATTGCTGTCATCTAATTACTACTTCCTGATTTACCTTGTCTTTTATTCCTTTCAACCTTGGAGGTTTTCTCCTTTTCTCCATTCTGGGCCTTAGCCTTCACCTAAGTTTTTCAATGAAAAAAAAATTAAATTTATGTGCAGGAATCAAAGGCAACCTCATGTTCAGATCCAACCTTCTGTAGTGAATTACAGCATCAAAGTCCAGGGTCAGAAGCATCTATGGATACAATATCATGTAATGATGCATCAAAAACTATTAAAATTAGACTATCTTGATCAGTGTTTTCGGACTCGATTGGAAAGAATCCTGCCACTCATTGACACCTTGGGGGTCAAATTGGCCTTAGGTAGCAGGGCAAAATCTCAGTGGAAAAGAATGTAGGGTGGGCGAGCTGCCCATTGGCTGTTGCCTGTTTTGCATTGCCATCCAAGCTAATTTCACCCCCATCTACTCCTACAATCTGGCTGGTTAATCTCCAATTGCATTCTGGAGTACATGGAGACCAACCTAATTGAGGTACAGACTCTGCTACAGAGGATTGACTTAGTTCCAATCTTCCAAATGCTATATTGGAGCTAACTCCGTCCCAGTTTCTCTGCTGAAGAATGTAATTTTTTTTTTGCGGGAAACCTCCCACAGTGGTTCAGTTGGTAAGTTTGCTGTTTGGTGTAGAACTGAGTCATATTGTTCAGGACGATTCCAGGTTCTATTGGTCTGAAATGAAATAGCTGTTGCCAACTGAAGTGCAGACTGTTGTGATGCCAACAGGAATGGATCTCTCAGGGCAGGAGTTCAATATGTAGGTGATGGTCTGAGCTGGATGGCCACAGTCATAATTTTGTGGGGGGGAGACAGCAACCTTCACATAGTCCTCCTGTTAAAGTAAGTTTTCCAACTTGAAAACATGTGAACAAATGCTGTCAAGAAGGCGACCGAAACAAGGTCACTGGGCTCCTGGTCAAAGCAGTAAAAACGCACTGGAAAATTGGGCCTGGTGAATACAAGGTGCATATCTCTTTTCTGCAAACACATCCCTAATTATTTCACCTGTCATGGCTCCCAGTTCCCATGACATGGTTAGTTTCCTTAATCAGTTGTGACTGCACTGCTAAACATACTTCACACCAGGGCAATAACTGTGTGATTCTTTCTGATTTAAAATTAATAATTTATCTTGGCTGAAGTTCATTTTTTAAAATCACAGAATCACAGAATTATTACAGCACAGAAGAAGGCCATTTGGCCTATCATGTCTGCACTATCTCTCTGAATGAACAATTCGCCTACAGCCGTTCCCCCTCCTTCTCTCCATAACCCTGCGCATTCTTCATTTTCAGATACAGTTGTCAGGAAAACATGTTATACTGAATGAGGATTTTTAACTCATTCGTTGGAAACCTACATTAAATGTTTAAAAACGAAAGCTGAAATCCTGCATGCAACTTTTTTAAAACTGGCAGCTAAGATGTCCACCACAACTTGCATTGGAATATCCTCACATTCCAAGGCATCAAAGTGGAGACACATGTCTATAAAGCTCCCATACAGGACAATGACTTGAACAGTTAAGTAAATTATCTAGCATCACCCTCATTAGCAAAACATTCAAAGCCATCTTGCAGCATTCATTTGTGGAAACGTACCTCCAGGGGATAAACCTCGAAACAGTATGACCTGAGAGAGATTTGGGATTCTTGGACTTTGGACCTCATTAAAGTAAAAAAAACCTGAGAGAACCATGTGACCATCTCCGCAGGCTGTGTGAAATTGGAGTTTTTGTTACACACAACAGACAATCTTTGAGAGCTATGCAGTGCAGGACCCTGGTGGGGCTGTCTCTTTCTCTCTCGCCAGGTAACATTGCAATTTTCAAAACCTCTGTCTGCGGAACATCCAAGGCTACCATTGCGACAGACAGAGACCCCGGGGGAGAAAGCTACCTACATAACTTTCTCCAAGAAAACCTTGAACCAGGTGAACCAGCTGCAAATGCACTCCTATCAGCCTGAGACTTCAGAACCATGAATTCAGCTGAAAGACAACTGAATTATCAGACCACACAGACTATATTATTTTTATTTGTTATGAACTCTAATCCCACCAAACTCTTCTTCATCACTCTATAACCTATTTGTGTGTGTGTAATTCTCATTGTGTGTGTGTGTCAGTTGGAGCATAGTTTATTATTGTCACTTAGATCAGGATTTGATTTTAAGTACAAGAAACTAGCCTCTTTCTGTTCAAACTCAAGAAAACCTTACTGATTGGTTCTTTTATGATCATACTACATAAAGGGTTAAACACTCACTGAATTGGTAAGAACATCCACTGTTTTAAAAGGAATAAACCTAGTTGCGGTCAAACAAGGAGAGGGACAAGAGGGGAGCCTTTCGACCCCTCCTCACCTGATCGTAACACAGTCTAATTCCCTTTTGAATGCCTCAATTGAACCTTACTGTCAGGCAGGGCAGTCCAGACCTTAACCACTTGCTGCATGAAAAAGTCTTTCCTCATGTTGCTTTTGCTTCTTTTGCCAATTACTTTAAATCTGTGCCCTCTTGATCTCGATCCTTTCATGAGTGGGGGCAAGTTAAAAGCCCTATTTACTCTGTCCAGACCCCTCATGAATTTGAATACCTCTATCAAATCACCTCTCAGCCTTCTCTTCTCTGAGGAAAACAGTCCTAACTTCTTCAATCTATCTTCATAACTGAAGTTTCTCATCCCTGGAACCATTCTTGTGAATCTTTTCAGCACTCTCTTGAATGCTTTCACATCTTTTCAAAACTGCGGCACCCAGAATTGGATGCAATACTCCAGCGGAGTCCAAACTAGTGTCTTCTACAGGTTCAACATAATCTCCTTGCTCTTGTACTTTATGCCGCTATTAATAAAGCCTAGGATACTGTAAGCTTTATTAACCACTCCCTCAATTTGTCCTGCTACCTTCAATGACTTATGCACATATACATCCAGGTCCCTCTGCTCCTGCATCCCCTCTAGAGTTTACCCTGTATTTTATATTGCCTCTCTATGTTCTTCTTACCAAAATGAATCACTTCACATTTCTTTGTATTGGACTTCATCTGTCACTTGTCTGTCCATTCCACCAACTTGTCTTTTTAAGTTCTACACTATCCTCCTCACAGTTCACAATGCTTCCAAGTTTCGTATCATCTGCAAATTGTGACCTGTATACTAAGGTCTACTCTATTTATAGATATCAGGAAGAGCAAGGGTCCCAACCCTGACCCCTGGGGAACTCCACTACAAACCATCCTCCAGCCTGAAAAACATCCATTAATCACTACTCTCTGTTTCCTGTCACAACAACTAATTTCATAGGGTCATAGGATTATAGGAAATAGGAGCAGGAGTAGGCCATTTGGCCCATCGAGCCTGCTCTGCCATTCAAACAGATCATGGCTGATCATCTACCTCTATGCCATTTTTCCCCACTATCTCCATATCCCTTGAAGTTGTTAGTATTCAGAAATCTATCAATTTCTGTCTTGAACATGCTCTATGATTGAGCTTCCACTGCCCTCTGGAGTAAAGAATTCCACAGATTCACCATCCTCTGAGTAAAGAAATTCCTCCTCATCTCAGTTTTAAATGGCCTGCCCTTATTCTGAGACTATGTCCCTTCGTTCTAGACTTGCCAGCCAGAGGAAACATCCGATTCACATCCACCCTGTCATGCTTTGTAAGAATTTTGTAAGTTTCAATGAGATCACAGTGGCGCAGTGGTTAGCACTGCAGCCTCACAGCTCCAGGGACCCGGGTTCGATTCTGGGTACTGCCTGTGTGGAGTTTGCAAGTTCTCCCTGTGTCTGCGTGGGTTTTCTCCAGGTGCTCCGGTTTCCTCCCACAAGCCAAAAGACTTGCAGGTTGGTAGGTAAATTGACCATTATAAATTGTCACTAGTATAGGTAGGTGGTAGGGAAATATAGGGACAGGTGGAGATGTTTGGTAGGAATATGGGATGAGTGTAGGATTAGTATAAATGGGTGGTTGATGGTCGGCACAGACTCGGTGGGTCGAAGGGCCTGTTTCAGTGCTGTATCTCTAATCTAATCTAATCTAATCACCTCTCATTCTTCGAAATTCTAGAGAATACAGGCTCAGTTTCTGCAATCTCTCCTCATTAGGCAATCCCACCATCCCAGGGATTAGTCTGGTGAACCTCCCTTGCACCCTCTATGGCAATTATATCCTTCCTTAGTTAAGGAGACCAAAACTGTACACAATTCTCCAGGGGCGGTCTCACCAATGCTTTATACAATTGAAGCAATCTTTACTCCAGTATACGAATTTCCTTGCAATGAAGGCCAACATACCATATGCATTCTTAATTGCTTGCTGCACCTGCATACTAGCTTTTAGTGACTCATGAACAAGGACACACAGGCCTCTTTTTCATATCCATGTTTCTACTGTCCCTTTTATTCCATGAGCTTTAACATTGCTCAGAAGTCTGGTGTGCAGCACTTGTATTAACTGTCTTTTGGAAGTCCATGTACACCACATGAACAGCATTGCCCTGATCACCCTCTGTTACCTCTTCAAAAAACTGCAGCAAGTTAGTTAAACATGATTTTCCCTTAACAAATCTGTGCTGGCTTTCCTTAATTAGCCCGCATTTGTCCATGTGACAATTAATTTTGTCCCGAATAATTGTTTCTAGAAGTTTCCCCACCTCCGAAGTGAAACTGACTGCCTATAGTTTCTGGGCTTATTTTTACACCCTTTTTGCAATTCTCCAGTACTCTGTCACCACCCCTGACTCAAAGGAAGACTGGAAAATTATGGCCAGTGCCTCCGCAATTTCCACTCTCACTTCCCTCAGTATCCTTGGATGCATCTCATCTGGCCCTTTGGTGCTTTATCAACTCTAAATATAGACAGCCTATTTAATACCACATCCTTATCAATTTTAAATCCTTCTAGTGTACTGATTACCTCCTCTTTCACCATGGCCTGGGTAGCATCTTCTTCCTTGGTTGACCAGAATCTGGCCCACCAAATGTTTCCAGACCCCTATCTGTGATTGGTAATTCCCTGTGACTGAGAGGGGCTGCCCGGATGGTGGTGGAATGCAGCGAAGGCGCCCTTGGATTGGCCATTCCTGCTGCTTTCGCATGGTTTAGTAAGTGTCCTATATCCGGCACACTGGGCAGGTTCTCGCCTACACCCACCCCAACTTAAATAGCAGGCATGGTCAGTATCCGGTTGTGGGAATGGCTGCTGCAGGGAGCACGGAGCATACAGCACGGAGTGGGGAACACTGAGCAAGGAGCAGGAAGCCGGGAACAGGGAGTAAGGGCGACACAGAGACAGAGAGAGGGGGAGAGAGAGACAAAGGGGAGAGGGGGGGGGGGGGGGGGTGAGAGAGGGGATAGCGATCAAGATCTCTCCTGACAGATGGACATCTATCCAGAATACTCCACATCGCTACATTAAGTGTGCGGGCAGTGATTGTCTACTTATGCAAGCAAAAACAATGCCAGGTATGTCACTAAATCAGTGTTCAATATAGTGATGAGAAAGTAAGTCAATAAGTTAGTCTCATTTAAAGCTTCTTCACAAAAATGCACATTTGTTGTTGTTTTGATTAACAGTAAGATACATTTTTAATGCTTCTATCTTTCTGAAATTTGTAGGGCAAAAATTCTAATGTGGCCCCTCACGCGAAAAGGTTGGACACCCTTGATTTAGCACTTCGGCTAGTCCCCCTGCTTCCATGTGTAAATCCCCTTTTTGGTCTCTAATCTGCCCTACTCCTCCTTTTACCACCTTTTTGCTATTTATATGCCTATAGAAGACTTTGGGATTCCCTGTTATGTTAGCTGCCAGTCTCTTTTCATACTCCCTCTTTGCTTTTTCACTTCCCCTCTGAACCTTCTATATTCAGCTTGATTCTCCATTGTACTATCCACCTGACATCTGTCATAAGCACACTCTTTCTTCTTCATCTTAATCTCCGTCTCTTTTGTCATCCAGGGAGCTCTGGATTTGTTTGCCCTACCTTTCCCCTTCGAGGGAATATACCGTGACTGTGCCCGAACTGTCTCTTCTTTGAAGGTAGCCCATTGTTCAGCTACCATTTTTCCTGCCAACCTTTGATTCCAATTTATTTGACCCAGATCCATTCTTACCCCATTGAAGTTGGCTTTCCCCCAGTTAATTATTCTTACTCTAGATTGTTCTTTGTCCTTTTCCATAGCCAACCTAATGAACACTGTCCCCTAATGTTCTCCCACTGATATTTGATCCACATGGCCCACCTTATTCCCAAGAACCAGGTCCAGCAGTTCCTCCCTTCTTGTTGGACTGGAAACATACTGTTGTCAAAAATTTTCCTGAAAACACTCTATGAACTCTTGCCCCCCTCTGCCTTTTACACTACTACTATCCCAGTCTATATTTGGATAATTAAAGTCCCCCATTATAACTAATCTATAATTCTTGCATCTCTCTGTAATTTCCTTGCAAATTTGTTCCTCTACATCCTATCCACTAGTTGGTGGCCTTTAGACTGCACCGAGCAATGTAATTGCATCTTTTTTGTTCCTTAGCTCCAGCCAAATAGATTCTGTCCTTGACCCCTCTGGGATATTCTCTCTTTCCAGCACTGTAAATCTCTCCTTAATCAATATTGCCACTCCTCCCCCTTTTCTTCCTTTCCTATCTTTCCTGAACACCCTGTATCCAGGAATATTTAACACCCAGTCCTGCCCTTCTTTGAGCCAGGTCCCTGTTATAGCCACAATATCATTTCCACATGTCAATCTGCACCTGTAGCTCACCAATTTTATTATCCACACTTTGTGCATTCACATCCATGCACATTGACCCTGATTTAGACTTTATTACTTGGTCCCTTACTCTGACCCCACCTAATAACCTACTATTCCCTTCTCTAGTGCTATTTATCTCTCCCAGTATTCTGTGCACCATGGTATTCCTCTCTGATATTTCCTCCTGGTTTCCACACACCTGCCAACTTAGTTAAACCCTCCCCAATAACACTAGCAAATCGCCCTGAAGGAACTCGGTCCAGGCTCTATTTAGGTGCAACCCGTCCAGCCCTTACCGGTCACAATGTCCCACGAATCTAAAGCCCTTCCTCTTGCACCGTCTTTCCATTTATCTGCTTTATTCTCCTATTTTTATACCCGTGTGTGGTATTGGGAGTAATCTGGAGATTACGACTTTTGAGGTCCTGCTTGCTAATTTTCTACCTAGCTCCCTAAATTCTGACTGCAGGACCAGATCCCTTTTCTGCCTATGTTGTTCGTACCAATGTAGACCACAACTGCTAGGTGTTCACCTTCCCCCCCTCAGGGTGCTCTGCAGCCATTCAGTGACATCCTTTACCCTGACACCAAGGAGGCAACACACCATCCTGGATTCAGGTCTGCGGCCACAGAAAAGCCTGTCTGTTCCCCGAACTATTGAATCACCAATCACAATTGCTCTTCCAGCCTTCTTTGTACCCTCCTGTACAACTGAGCATGTGGTGCCATGAATTTGGCTCTGACTGCACACTCCAGTTGAACCATTACTCTCAGCAGTATTCAGAACTGAATACTGGTTGGAGAGTGGGATGCACTCAGGGGATTCCTGCACTACCTGCCTGTTTCTACTTGACATCTGGTTGTCACCCATTTCCTCTCTCTCTGCACAGTCTTAAGGTGTGGGGTGACCACATCTATAAACATGCTATGACGAAGCTCTCAACCTCACGGATGCACTGCAGTGATGCCAGCTGCTTCTCAAGTTCCGAAACCCGGAGCTCAAGCTGCTGCAACTAACGATACTTCCTGCAAATGGTCATCCAGGACACGGGAAGTACCTGGAGTTCCCCATAGCACAGGATGTGCACTCTAGAGGTTGGAGCAGCCCTGCCATTCCTCTATCTGTTAGCTAATAACCTTACTACTGCTAATGAACCTCACTACTGCTAATAAACCTTTACCAATACTAATAAACCTTATGACTACAAATAAACCTTTCTCATGCTTAATAACCCTGACTAATACTGATAAACCCTACCAGTGCTTAATAGACCTTACTAGTAATAATGAAAAGGTATAAATTTATTTTCAGCGAGCTCCTCATCTTCCTTTTCTGGCACAAATCAGCCTTGCATTATCTGGTAGCAGTACAGACATCACCCACATGATGGCTGTCACATTCTTTCACTCTGCTTGCTCACTCCCTGCAGAATATCAGGATTGAAGTTAGGGGGCAGCACAAGATTTGCCTGCACTTGGATCCTGAACAATGACTCTGAAAATGGATTCTGAAAGAGTTTGCAGCAAGCCCTGACTGTATTTGCATTAGGATGAAAAAAATGCTTAGAAAATCTCTTCATTCATAGCATCATTCAGCTAAAATATAAGACATGCAGAGTTGTTTGTTAGTGTTCTCTAATTTTCTTTCCCCTTCCGAGAGCACAAACTGTTGGGGAAAAGATACACGGGTGATGGCAGCTCTTCAGTCCCTTGTCTAAAAGGTCACTCTTTTTGTCAGAGAACACAGGAACAGAGAAACAACAGTAGGCCATTCAGCATCTTGAGTCTGTTCCGCCATTCAATTAGATCATCCTGATCTGTATCTTAACTCCATCTACCCGCCTTGTTTCCATAATCCTTAATCCCCTTGTGTAACAAAAATCAACAATCTCAGTTTGAAATTTTCAATTGACTCCCAGCCTCAACAGCTTTTTGGGGAGAGAGTTCCAGATTTCCACCATCCTTTGTGTGAGGAAGTGCTTCCTGACATCACCCCTGAATGGCCAAGCCATTCATTACTCCACCCCCCCCCCCCACCACCACCAGCGGAAATAGTTTCTCTCTATTCTTTAATCATCTTAAAAACCTCAATTAGACCACTCCTCTCTGACAGTCTTCAAAGGCTGGGCATCTAAAGTTCCCAACCAAAACAGGTGAGAGTCTCATTAATATTGTCAGAAGGTGGCAAGGCTGTCCTGCATGCAGTTCAGTATGAAGGACATCATATATAATCAGCGCTGACTAGATTTTGCATTCTGTATTACTAAGAACTGATAAGGCAGGCAGAAGTTCATTTAAACATCATAGAATAGATAGACAAAGTGTTTTTTAAGGTTTTAAACTCCACATGCTTTTGTGTATCAAATCTGAGGGCTGGTGTCTTGAGGGAACATGGTATGTAACTAGTTTTAGTTTTTTTTAGATATACAGCACTAAAACAGGCCCTTCGGCCCACCGAGTCTGTGCCGACCATCAACCACCCATTTATACTAATCCTACACTAATCCCATATCCCTACCACATCCCCACCTGTCCCTCTATTTCCCTACTACCTACCTATACTATGGGCAATTTATAATGGCCAATTTACCTACCAACCTGCAAGTCCTTTGGCTTGTGGGAGGAAACCGGAGCACCCGGAGAAAACCCACGCAAACACAGGGAGAACTTGCAAACTCCACACAGGCAGTACCCAGAATTGAACCCGGGTCACTGGAGCTGTGAGGCTGCGGTGCTAACCACTGCGCCACTGTGCCACTAGCCTGGTCATTGCCCTCCGCTGGACCAGTTCTAACAATATACCTTCATCATAATAGTCATTAAATGCTCCTGCAACCCCAAACTCCTCGACCATAGAAGTTTCCTCCACCCAATACTTCCTCACTCCTTACATCAAAATCCAGGAATCTCCTACCTAACAACGCTAAGGAAGCAGCTTCACCACATGAACTGCAGCAGTACAAGAAGAAGGTCCAACACCATCTTCTCAAGGGCAACTAGAGATGGACAGTCAGTGCTCGCCCTGCCAACAACGCGCACATCCCAAGAATGAATAAGTTAAAAAATAAAATCAAGTGCAAGAAGTTCAAGAGTTCTGTTGCATTTGGAATTGAGAATATTTGCTTGGGCTTGGGTATCTCTGAATCATCCTGCCAGACTGTGCTTAATATCAAGTTTTAACACGAGGCAGAATGTTTCAGTGCTCAATATTGACAATACTGAAGTGATCCTGTTCGTCTCCTGTCAAAACATTTGCACCTCAGCTGTTGATTCCACCCATATTCCTGGCTCCTAGCCCACACTGATCTCAATAGCATTTAATCAAATTTTCAACAAAGATGAATGGGAAACTTTCTAACCAGTCCATAGTACTTTTATAGAGTACAAAAGCAAAAACATTATGCTAAACTTTATAAATCACCGGTTATGCCTCAGCTGGAGTATTGTGTTCAATTCTGGGCACCATACTTTAGGAAGGACGTCAAAGCCTTGGCGAGGGTGCCAACGAGATTTATTAGAATGGTACCAGAAATGAGGGACTTCAGTCCCATGGAACGACTAGAGAAGTTGGGGTTGTTCTTCTCAATGCAAAAAATGTTAAGGGGAGATGTCATAGAGGTGTTTAAAATTATGAGAGATTTTGATATATAGAATATATAGGAAGGAACTGTTTCCACTGGCAGATGGATTGGTAACCAGAGGATACAGACTTAATGTAATTGGTAAAAGAACCAGAAGAGAGATGAGTAGTGTTTTTTACTCAGTAGGTTGCTATGAGCTGGAATGCATTTCCTGAAAGGATGGTGGAAGCAAATTCAATAATAACTTTCAAAAGGGAATTGGATAAATACTTCAAAGGAAATAAAAAAATGCAGGGCTATGCGTTATGAACAGGGGCTGTGGGACTAATTGACTAGCTCTATCAAAGAGTCAGCACAGGCATAATGGGCCGTTGGCCTTGGTCTGTGCTGTATGATTTTATGATTCATTGACAAGATTGCATTGTCACCTATGAAATAAAACCCATGCTATTGAGCATTGTGTATATGAGTTTATGTGCCCAGGTTTGACAATCACCCTCTAATTGCACTGTATTTCTCATTAAAGACAAGCAGGGATTCCTAGCACATTCTCATCTCTTTCAAAAGAATATTGTCATGCCCAGTAAAGAAATAGCATACTCCTACTTTTAAGATATGAACTTTATTCAAGGTGGACTCTTTAAAATTGACTTTACCTTTAAAAAAAGTTATACAATGCTGCAAAAGATGGCCACCAAAGGTCAGACAACTTAGCCTGTGTATTTGACCACTGCCTCACTGTCTGTTAAGGACAAAAGGATACATTCCAAGCTAAGAGATGTCAATTACACCCATCCTGAAACCATCAAGAGACATTCCTGAATTGAATGGGTTCTTCTGAAACAAAGAAGGTATGAAGTAACCACATCATAACAGGATTGCACTCATCCAGATATTAATGAATGGCCATGGATTCCACACCCCGGTCAATTGGGTGGTCACACCAGGGGAGAAAAACCATGTGTCAGGTACCAGAAATGCTAATGATGAATTGTGAACTTAAAAGGTAACCCTCTGGAGAGAAAGAGAGAGAGAGAGAGATCACTGAAACAACACAGAAAAGCAGTCCAGCCAGTGGTTGTGGAAAAAAGTCCAGCCAGGCAAGGAAGGAGCCCTACTGCTAATTCTACACTTCAACTTACTGCAGCAGAGAACTGAAAGTGACCCATCACCTCCAATCTGAAGTCTTAACCACCAGAAATCTACAAGTCAAGACTACAAACAACCCAGGCCTGCATCTTTAAAAAAGACTGTTCTACTTAGGAGATTCAACAGGTTTACCATAAACCACAAACACCTGCCATACCTTGAACCCTTACCTTTGTCTTCTATCCATCTTCTCTTGAGAATTCATGTCAGAGTAAATGCATGCGTGAGTGGTCTTGTGAACATTTCAGGGAATGAATATTGTTCAATAAGTCTTCTGTTTTAAATCTACAAGAAAACCTGTCACTATCTGTTTATTTGGCAAGTAAAACACTCAGCGGCTAACTTATCATTTTAAACAAAACACAATTGCGGTCAGTTGGGAGGTGAACAGTGGGAACCAACCACCCACCACCCCCCACCCCGCCCCACCTTACAACCTGTCTGTAACAATGTAAAATAAATCACCAGGACAATTCATAGAGGCTAAAATTATTTGGTTATATTATTTACAAGTTAATTACTACACAGAAGTAGTAAGACAGAGCAAGATACTGACAGTACAATAACCTGACTTGCCTGATTTAGTAGTCTTTGAATAACAGTTTTTGATGTAAGTTATATATTAGATAACTTTGCTGAGCCCCACTTAGCCCCATCATTTCGAGAGAAAGAGAGGAAAGCATAAGATTAGGGGTACAAAAACAGTCCCAAATTGTACTGGTGTCTTTTTGATGTGAAAAGCCATTTTCATGATCAAATGATTTTGTCCACGGGCAGGTCAGTATCGTGGTAACCATTTTTAACACTGAGGTAAATAAAACATGAACTATAGATTAAGACTACATATTTTTTGGTACCAGACGTAATCAAAATCGCAACCCCATCAGGGTGGTTGAAATCAAATCATCATTCAGAGAGATTAGAACTGACTAAGTCTGTTCCACTGTGTGTCAATTCTCATATATTAAAATTCCAATGGTTCCAGACCCAAAAGCACCTTTAACCGAATATGCTTTCCCATTGACTGCATCTGTCCCTCCATGCTAAATTGTGTTACAAGAAGACAGCTTCCATTTTAACTTCAACCATTTTGAAAAAAGTATAAAAGACAGTAATTTCAGTATTTGCCATTTGAGGCAAATATGCACACCTTCATCATAAGCCCATATATTTACAGGTTAAAAAAGGCCTCCTCAGTGTAATGAAAAGAAGAAATGCTGGAAATACTCAGCAGGTCTGGCAGCATCTGTGGAGAGAGAAGCAGAATTAACGTTTCAGGTCAGTGACCCTTCTTCAGAACTAGCAGATATTAGAAATGTGAAAGGTTTTAAGCAAGTAAAGCGGGGGGTGGGGCAAGAGATAACAAAGGAGAAGGTGTAGACGGGACAAGGTCACAGAGAATAACCGACCAGAAGGTCATGGAGCAAAGGCAAACAATATGTTAATAGTGTTTAGTTTAGTTTAGAGATACAGCACTGAAACAGGCCCTTTGGCCCACCGAGTCTGTGCCGACCATCAACCACCCATTTATACTAATCCTACACTAATTCCATATTCCTACCACATCCCCACCTGTCCCTATATTTCCCTACCTATACTAGGGGCAATTTATAATGGCCAATTAATCTATCAACCAGCAAGTCTTTGGCATGTGGGAGGAAACCAGAGCACCCAGAGGAAACCCATGCAGACACAGAGAGAACTTGCAAACTCCACACAGGCAGTACCCAGAATTGAACCCAGGTCGCTGGAGCTGTGAGGCTGCAGTGCTAACCACTGCGCCACTGTGCCACCAGACAAAGCATTAATGCGGATAGGGTGTTATTGGACTGAAAACTGAACAGCCACAAGCACAAACATGAAAAAGAACAGTGGGTAGGCAAACTGAACAAACTAAGATAAAATAAAACAAACACAAACAAATATAAAGAAAAAATAACTAAAAATAAAAGTAAAATGGGAGGCCCGTCATGCTCCTCAGTGTAATGTGCTTCCACTTTTGAAGTGACCACTCGGTTTAGGAACAAGTGGTATCGATAACTTTGGCTCGTTTTGCAATGCTGGAAAACTTTAATCACCTAATCTCTTATGCCATCGTTATACAGAACAAAATCATGACATGTATAGAAATTGGCCTAATATCTGATCATCATAGATAGTAGACGTATGCTCCTAACTAGGTAACAGTGCTTATGGCAAGTTAGTTTTTGTCACACAAAATGGGCACTGTATTATGTACCACTGGCTGAGCATGGGTGCAAAATACCTGTGCATGTGCATTGGCACTCCAAGGTTTGGAATGGCACTGGTATGGGCAGGTATAGCTCTGCTGACATGGATTAACATTCCTCACTTGTATCAGTGTCCTGAGGCACCAATTAGTAGAATAAAGTGAAGTAGTAGAAAAATCTACCAACAGTCTTGGCAAGGATCCCAAGTTATGGAATTCTCCCAATTCACAGTTCCCAACCATGCAAATTATGGCACAAAATCCACTGCTGTGGAATTGCAATGAATGTAATAAGGTACATGGTAGGAGATTCAGTTTGAATTGGGGTTCTGTGTTCCTTTAGAGGAAAAGAAACACTCTTTGGGAGGCAGAAAATGTTGACCTACACACATTTATAAGCTGTAATGCAGGGTAATGAACTGATGACTAGGAATGGAGCTATGGTAATGACAAAAAGACTTTAAAAATTATTTATCTGATAGAATGGGAGGTGCAGGACATAAGAACGTAAGAAATTGGAACTGGAGTAGGCCATTTGGCGCTTTAAACCTGTTCTGCCATTCAGTAAGATCATAGCTGATCTTGTACTTTGACTCCATCTTCCTGCACTATTCCCATATCCCTTAATTCCCTTAGTACCCAAAAATCTAACACCCTCTATCTTGAATATACTCAATGACTGAGCATTCACAGCTCTCTGGGTTAGAGAATGCCAAAGATTCACAACCCTTTGAGTGAAGAAATTTCTCCTCAGTCCTAAATGACCAACCCTTATTCTGAGAATGTTCTAGATTCCTCAGCCATGGGAAATATTTTTTCAGCATCAACCCTGTCAAGCCCCTTAAGAATTTCATACTTTTCAATGAGATCACCTCTCATTCTTCTAAACTCCAGGGAATATAGACCTAGTCTACTCAATGTATCCTCATAGAAAAATCCCTTCATCCCAGGAACCAGTCTAGTGAACTTTTATTGCACTTCCTCCAAGGCAAGTATATTTTTCCTTAGGTAAGGAAACCAATACTGCACACAGTGCTCCAGGTATGGTCTCACCAATGCCCTGTATAATTGTAGTAAGACTTTTTTACTTTTGTACTCTAATCCCTTTGTAACAAAAGCTAACATACCATTTGCCTTCCTAGTTGCTTGCTGTACCTGCATATCAACTTTCTATGATTCATGGACAAGGACACCAAGGTCCCTCAAGAAATATTCTGCTTTTTTATTTTTCCTACCTAAGTGGATAACTTCACACTTCACATTGTATTCCATCTGCCATGTTCTTGCACACTCACCCAACTTGTCTAAATCCCTCTGCAGCCTCTTTGCTTCCTCCTCACTGCCTACTTTCCCACTTCACTTTGTATCATCAGCAAACTTGGGTATGTTACACTCAGCCCCCTCATCTAAGTCATTCATTTAGATTGTAAATAGCTGTGGTCCAAATATTGATCCTTGTGGTACCTCTCTAGCTACAGCTTGCTAGCCTGAAAATGGCTTGTATCTACTCTTTGTTCTCTGTCCATTGACCAATCCTCAATCCATGCTAATATATTACCCCCAATCCCATGAGTCCTAATTTTGTCTTATAACCTCTTGTATGGCACCTTATCAAATGCTTTTTGAAAATCCAAACACACGACATCCACTGGTTCCCTCTTATCCATCCTACTGGTACATCCTTAAAAAACTCTAACAGATTTGTAAAACACGATTTACCTTTCATAAATCCATGTTGACTCTGCTTAATCATCTGTTACCACATACCTAATAATAGATTCTAGCATTTAGCCTACTACTGATGTTCGGCTAACTGACCTATAGTTCCCCATTTTCTCTCTTCCTCCTTTGTTAAATAGTGGGATCATGTTTGTTACCTTCCAATCCTTGGGAACTGTTCAGAATGTAAGGAATTCTGGAAGATTAAACCACATGCATCCGCTATCACTGCAGTTACCTATTTTAAAACCCTAGGATGTAGGTCATCAGCTCCATGAAATTTATTGCCACTTAGTCCCATTAATTTCTCCAGTACTATTTCTTATACTGATTTCTTTAAGTTTCTCATTCTCACTGACCCTTGGCTTCCTCATTATTTCTGGAATGTTTTTTGTGTCTTCTACCCTTAAGACAGATACAAAAGGCTGGAATTTATGCAGCTAGTGGGGGTCCCAATGCCGGGCCAGAATGCTGAGGGATACCCCGCTTTGGCCGTTTGGAGGACCCCCGACTGCATTTCACATAGCTCGGGCAATTAACTGCCCAGCACCGGGGTCTCTATCCCTTTAAGGATGGGGATCCTGCCTCCAAGAGCTGCTGGCCAATCAGAGGGTTGGCAGCTCAACAGTCCCAGCAGTGCCACCAAGAGCAGTGGCCACTGCTGGAACTGCAGCAGTCACCAGACCAGGAGCAGCCATGCAGCCCAGATTGCAGATTTATTGGGGAGGGCTTGCCAGGGCCACTCAGGCAGGCCTTAGTGAGGGGTGGGGTGGTGATCGTTGAGGGCAGGAGGTGAGTGGTATCACAGGGACAGCCTTTGCTTTCAGGGACCCACGGTGGGACACAGATTGCCCATGTAAGAGGGACACCTCCCACCAGCCCACATAGAAGCTGCCTGGTTTTATGGGGCGGCCTTTGGTAAAATGACATTAATTGACCACTTAGGGGCCTCAATTGGCCTCTGGGCAGGAAGGTGCTTCGTGACCTTCCCGTATTGGACTAAAGTGCCGAGTGGATGATCCATCCCAGCCTCCTCCTGAAGTCCCCAGCATCATAAATGCCAGTCTTCTGCCAATTCGATTCACTCCGTGTGATATCAAGAAACGGTTGAAGGCACTGGATACTGAAAAGGCTATGGGCCCTGACAACATTCCGGCAATAGTACTGAAGACCTGTGCTCCTAAACTAGCCATGCCCCTAGTCAAGCTGTTCCAGCACCTACCCGACAATGTGGAAAATGCCCAGGTATGTCCTGTACACAAAAAGCAGGACAAGTTCAACCTGGCCAACTACCGTCCCATCAGTCTACTCTCGATCATCAAAAAAGTGATGGAAGGTGTCATTGACAGTACTATCAAGTGGCACTTGCTTGCAAAAACCTGGTCAGTGATGCTCAGTTTGGATTCCGCCAGGGCCACTCAGCTCCTGACCTCATTACAGCCTTGGTTCAAACATGGACAAAAGAGCTGAACTCAAGAGGTGAGGTGAGAGTGACTGTACTTGACATCAAAGCAGCATTTGACCAAGTATGGCATCAAGGAGCCCTAGCAAAACTGGAGTCAATAGGAATCAGGGGGAAAACTCTCCACTGGCTGCAGTTGTACCTAGCGTAAAGGCAGATAATTGTGGTTGTTAAAGGTCAATCATCTCAGCTCCAGGACATCACTGCGGGAGTTCCTCAGGGTAGTGTCCTAGGCCCAACCATCTTCAGCTGCTTCATCAATGACCATACCTCCATCATTAGGTCAGAAGTGGGGATGCTCACTGATGATTGCACAATGTTCAGCACCATTCCCGACTTCTCAGGTACTGAAGCAGTACGTGCAGAAATGTAGCAAGACCTGGACAATATCCAGGCTTGGGCTGATAAGTGGCAAGTTACATTCGTGCCACACATGTGCCAGGCAATGATCATCTCCAACAAGAGAGAATCTAACCATCTCCCCTTGACATTCAATGGAATTCAACATCCTAGGGGCTACCATTGACCAGAAACTGAACTGGAGTAGCCATATAAATACCGTGGCTACAAGAGCAGGTCAGAGGCTAGGAATCCTGAGGCGAGTAACTCACCTCCTGACTCCCCAAAGCCTGTCCACCATCTACAAGGCACAAGTCAGGAGTGTGATGGAATACTCTCCACTTACCTGGATGGGTGCAGCTCCAACAACACTCAAGAAGCTCGACACCATCCAGGACAAAGCAGCCCGCTTGATTGGCACCCCATCTACAAACATTCACCCCCTCCACCACCGACACACAGTGGCAGCAGTGTGTACCATCTACAAGATGCACTGCAGCAATGCACCAAGGCTCCTTAGACAGCACCTTCCAAACCCACAACCTCTACCACCTCGAAGGACAAGGGCAGCAAATACATGGGAACACCACCACCTGCAAGTTCCCATCCAAGTCACACACCATCCTGACTTGGAGCGATATCGTCATTCCTTCACTGTCGCTGGGTCAAGATCCTGGAACTCCCTTCCTAACAGCACTGTGGGTTTACCTACCCCAAATGGACTGCAGCGGTTCAAGAAGGCAGCTCACCACCACCTTCTCAAGGGCAATTAGGGATGGGCAATAAATGCTGGCCTGGCCAGCGTCGCCCACATCCCATGAATGAATAAAAAAAAATCACGATCGCTGAAACCCCCATTATCAACATCCTGGGGGTTACCATTGACCAGAAACTAAACTGGAGTAGCCATACGAATACCATGGCTACAAGAACAGGTCAGAGGCTGGGAATCCTGCGGCAAGTAACTCATCTCCTCACTCCCCAAAGCCTGTCCACTATCTACAAGGTACAGGTCAGGACTGTGATGGAATACTCTCCACTTACCTGGCTGGCTGAAGCTCCAACAACACTCAAGAAGCTTGACACCATCCAGGAGAAAGCAGCCCACTTGATTGGCACCCCATCTACAAACATTCACTCCCTCCACCACTGATGCACAGTGGCAGCAGTGTGTACCACCTATAAGATGCACTGCTGCAACTCACCAAAGCTCCTTAGACAGTATCTTCCAAACCCGCGACCTCTATCACCTAAATGGAAAAGAGCAGCAGCTGCATGGGAGCATCACCACTCGCAAGTTTCCCTCTAAGCCACACACTGTCCTGACTTGGAACTATATCGACATTCCTTCACCGTTGCTGGGTCAAAATCCTGGAACTCCCTTCCTTACAGCACTGTGGGTATACCTACCCCACATGGACTGCAGCAGTTCAAAAAGGCAGCTCACCACCACCTTCTCAAGGGCAATTAAGGATGGGCAATAAATGCTGGCCTATTCAGCAATGCCCACATCCCTTGAACGAATAAAAAAAAATTTGAATGGTGTCAGGAATGTGATGGACACTCTACCTCCCCACCCCTTCCCTCACAGTTTTATAGGCCCCCCCGTCCCTTCCCTCACAGTTTTATGGCACCCCCCCCCCCCCCCCCCACCATTCTGCCTGTTCCTAGAGGGCTCATAAAATTCAGCCCAAAGTATTTGTTTAATGTCTCTACCATTTGCTTATTCCTGATCATAGTTTCAGCTGTCTCTGCCTCTAATGGGCACACATTTATTTTCACTTATCTTTCTATATGCATACCTTTAGAAATGTTTACAATCTGTTTTTAACTCTCTTGCTAGTCTAGTCTCATATTTTCTTTTTTCTTTCTAAATCAATTTCTTGGTCCTTCTTTGCTGAATTCTAAAATCCTCCCAATCAACAGGCTTACTACTCTTTTTGGCAAATTATAAGCCTCTTCCTTTGACCCCATATTATCTTTAACACCTCTTGTTAGCCACAGTTGGACCACTTTTTCTGTGCAGTTCCTGTGCCTTAAAGAAATGTGCATTTGTTGCACATTATGTTTTAATTCTTTACAGCTAGCCATTGCTTGCCTTTTTTAGTATCTTTTAATGTAGTTTCCCAATCTACCTTCACCAACTCACCTCTCATGCCAACATAGTTTGCTTTGTTTAGATTTAAGACCCTAGTTTTGGACTTAACTAAATCAGTTTCAAACTCAATGTAAAAGTCTATTGTATTATGGTCACTCTTCTTTAGAGGACCCTTTGCTGCAAGATTGTTAATTAACCCTTTCTCATTGTACAATACTTGATCCAAAATAGCTTGTTCCCTAGTTGGTTTCTCAACATACTATCTTGTATATATTCCATGAACTTGTCCTCTACTCCATTACTGTAAATTTGTTTTTTCCAGTCTATCTGAGAGAAAAGTCCCCCATGATTATGAATGTGCATCCTGATATCGTGCTGTGATCCCAAATAGTCTAATGATGGAGATGAGAGGTGGCCTCATGATTGTTTCCAGCCCTGGCAAGGACTCCATATCGTGGCGTTCTGCCAATTCCCAGTTCTCAGCCATGTACACTGTGACATACAATCCAACACTGTTGAAAAGGTGTCAGTGGGTAGCAATCTTGCATCTAAATCAGAAGGTTTTGTGTTCAAGTCCCACCCCAGAGGCTTGAGCACGTAATCTTGGTTGGCACTACAGTGAGGTGTTGAACCTCAATCAACATCACCAAAACAGATTATCTAGTCATTATCACATTGCTGTTTTGTAGAGCTTGCTGTGCACAAGCTGGCCCTGAGTTTGTGAAAGACATTGTAGAAATGTAAGACTTTCTTTCACTTGTGCTGTTCTTGGAGAGATTCAGGAGCCTCATGGTAGTGTGCATCCATCTGATTTATATTAACAAAAAGGCTTGCATTTACATTGCTTTTTCCACGAGCACTGGATGTGACAAGCAGCTGAAACTAGGAGCTGTCAGGCTTTTCCAATTGCCTGGCATATAAAGGCATTGTCCACTATCGTAGTAAGCTATGGAGACCAGAAGGTGAAGTTCTATCCCTAGTCTCTGTGGAGCTGGATGATCTAAACCAGGTATTAGTCTATGCTTACTAATCTTCTTTATGGAATGGGAAATCAGCCAACGATTCTCTCCCTGATTGCCATTCAGAAGAGATGTATCCAGAATGATGTGATTTCATAAAGACTATTTCAGAGCAGGAGTGACTAGCCAAGCATTACAAACAGTACATGCGGTGCACGTGTTGTAGCACTGGATGATAAGCGACTCAGCAATTATGCATCACACATTGAAGCAAAAAATTATCACACAAAACCATTCATAACTCAGTGTTGTCAGCACGAGTCCCACAATGGTTGGATTTTGTAATTTTAACATTACGATTCACAACAAATTTCGAAAACAAAAATTCCAAATTTTCCATTTGACTGCAAAATTTAATCAAAGACTTTCGCAAAAGATATAACAACACCAGCTGGTATTTATATAGTGCCTTTAACGTATTAAAACATCTCAAAGCGCTTCTTGGAGGCATTATAAAACAAAATATGACACTGAGTGACATGACATATTAAAGCAGAAGACTGAAAGCTTTGTCAATGAAGTTGGTTTTAAGGAACGTCTTAAAGGAGGAAAGTGAGGTAGAGCGGCAGAGAGGTGTAGGGAGGGAATTCCAGAGCTTAGGGCCCAGGCAGCTGAAGGCACGGCAACCAATGGTGGAGTGATTAAAATTGGGGTTGCTCAAGAGGTCGGAATTGGAGGAGTGCAGATATCTCGGAGGGTTGTAGTGCTGGAGGAGATTACAGAGATAGGGAGGGGCCAGTCCATGGGGGGATTTAAAAACTAGGATGAGAATTTTAAAATCGAGGCATTGTTTAAACTGAAGCCAGTGTAGGTCAGCAAGCCCAAGGGAGATGGGTGAAAGAGATTTGGTGCGAATTGGGATACGAGCAGCAGAGTTTTGGATAACCTCAAGTTTACAGAATGTGGAATGTGGGAGGCCAGCCAGGCGTGCAATAGAATAGTCAAGTCTGGAAGGAACAAAGGCATGGATGAGAGTTTCACCAGCAGAAGAGCTGAGGCAGGTGTGGAGATGGGTGATTCTTCGGAGGTGAAAACTAACAGGGGCCTGCCGTAGATCCATAGAAAAATTACGGCAAAGAAGGAGGCCATTCAGCCCATCGTGTCTGTGCTAGCTGAAAAAAAACTAGCCACCCAATCTAATCCCACCTTCCAGCACCTGGTCTGTAGCCTTACAGCTTACAGCACTTCAGGTACATGTCCAGGTACCTTTCAAATGAGTTGTCCAATTGAAGAAGGTGGCCTGCCCCCAATAACTGCCGGCCCAATCAGAGGTCCAGCAACTCAACAGCCTCGGCAGCGCCAACACTAGCAGTGGCCATACCAGGATAGGTACATTCCAACAGGGAGGAAAGGTAGGGGAACCAAAAATAGGGCTCCTGGGATGATGAGGGAGATTGAGATTATGATGAAACAAAAAAAGGATGTCTGATGCATGCTAGGTGAATGCTTCGCGTGAGAACCAGGCCATAAGAATAAGTTGAGAAGGGAGGTGAAGAGGAAAATAAGACTGGCAAAGAGAGAATATGAGAATAGAATGACAGGCAACATAAAAGGGAAGCCAACATTTTTCTGGCATGTAAATAGTAAGCAGGTAGTAAGAGATGGAGTGGGGCCTTTTAGAGACAAAGAGGGTAATACATGCTTAGAGATGCAGGGCAAGGCTAGAATACTTAATAAGTACTTTGTATTAGTGTTTACTAAGGAAGAGAAATCTGACAAAATATTGGTCGACGTGGAGGCAATGGATAGGGTAAAAATTGAGAAGGGGGAGGTACTGAAAAAGCTGGCTTGCATCCCAAGTTGCTAAAGGAAGCAGGGGTGCGATAGCAGAAGGGCTTGCCATATTCTTCCAATCTTCCCTAGATATGGGGGAGGAGCCAGAGGACTGAAGAGTGGCAAATATGACACCTTTATTCAAGAAAGGGTGTAAGGACAGTCCTAGCAACTACAGGCCAGTTAGTTTAACATCAGTGGTGGGCAAGGTTTTAAAAACAATAATCAGGGAAAAAATCAATAGACATTTGGAGAGGGTTGAGTTAATTAAGGTTAGCCAGCATGGATTTGTAAAAGGGAGATCATGCTTTATTAATCTAATTGAATTTTTTGATGAAGTAACAGAGAAGGTTGATTAAGGGAATGTGGTGGATGTTGTCGAAATAGATTTTAAGAAAGTATTTGATAAAGTACCACATTTATGGCTGGTTATCAAAATTGAGGCTCCTTGAATAGGAGGGCCAGAGTCCAACTGGATAAAAAAATTGGCTTACGGAGGCTGTGTCGTAGTGGTAATGTCACTAGGCTAGTAATCTAGAGGCCCGGACTAATGCTCTGGGGTCATGGGTTCGAATTGCATCATGGCAGATGGTGACATTTGAATTCAACTGATAAATCTGGAATTAAAAGCTAGTCTAATGGTGACCATGAAACCATTGTTGATTATTGTAAAAACCCATTTGGTTCACTAAATGTCTTTTAGGGAAGAAAATCTGCTGTCCTTACCTGGTCTGGCCTACATTTGACTCCAGACCTGCGGCAATGTGGTTGACTCTTAAATGCCCTCTGAAATAGCCTGGCAAGCCACTCAGTTGTATCAAACCGCTACGAAGTCTAAGAAAAGAAATGTAACTTGACGGACCATTCGGCATCGACCTAGGCACTGCAAACAACAACGGCAAATCCAGCCCTGTTGACCCTACAAAGTCCTCCTTGCTAATATCTGGGGGCTTGTGCCAAAATTGGGAGAGCTGTCCCACAGACTAGTCAAGCAACAGCCTGACATAGTCATACTCATGGAATCATACCTTACAGACAATGTCCCAGACACCACCATCACCATCCCTGGTTATGTCCTGTCCCACCAGCAGGACAGACCCACCAGAGGTGATGGCACTGTGGTATACAGTCGGGAGGGAGTTCTCCTGGGAGTCCTCAACATTGACTCCAGACCCCATGGAGTCTCATGGCATCAGGCCAAACATGGGCAAGGAAGCCTGCTGCTGACTAACACCTACTGCCCTTCCTCACCTGATGAATCAGTGCTTCTCTGTGTTGAACACAAATTGGAAGAAGCACTGAGGGTACTCTGGGTGAAGGACTTCAATGTGGCTTCAACAGTGGCTTAGTATCGCAACTACTGACCGAGCTGGCCGAGTCCTAAAAGACACAGATGCATCTGTCGATGAGAGTACTAATAGGAGTGACTGCCATACAGTCCTTGTGGAGACAAAGTCCCGTCTTCATACTGAGGGTACCCACCATCGTGTTGTGTGGCTCTACCACTGTGCTAAATGGGATAGATTTCGAACAGATCTAGCAACTCGAAACTGGGCATTCATGAGGCACTGTGGGCCATCAGCAGCAGCAGAATTGTATTCAACCCCAATCTGTAATCTCATGGCCTGGCATATCCCTCAGTCTACCATTGCCATCAAGCCAGGTTCGATGAAGGGTGCAGGAGGGCATGCCAGGAGCAGCACCAGGCATATCTAAAAATGAGGCATCAGCACAGGACTACTTGCATGCCAAACAGTGGAAGCAGCATGTGATAGACAGGGATAAGTGATCCCACAACCAAGCGATCAGATCTAAGCTCTGCAGTCTTGCCACATCCAGGCGTTAATGGTGGTGGACAATTAAACAACATAAAGGAAGAGGAGGATCCACAAATATCCACATCCTCAATGATGAGGGAGCCCAGCACATCAGTGCAAAAGACAAAACTGAAGCATTTGCATCCATCTTCAACCAGAAATGCCGAGTGGATGATCTATCTCAGCCTTCTCCTGAGATCTCCAACATCACAGATGCCAGTCTTCAGCCAATCAGATTCATTCCACGTGATATCAAGAAACGGCTGAAGACACTGGATACGGAAAAGTCAATGGGCCCTGACAACATTCCAACAGTAGCACTGAAGACTTGTGCTCCAGAACTAGCTGTGGCCGTAGCTAAGCTGTTCCAGTACAGCAACACTGGCATCTACCCAGCAATGTGGAAAACTGTCCAGGTATGTCCTGCACACAAAAAGCAGGACAAATCCAATCTGGCCAATTGCAGCCCTATCAGTCTACTATCGATCATCAGCAAAATGATGGACGGGGTCGTCGAAAGTGCCATCATGTGGCACTTGTTCAGCAATAACTTGCTCACTGATGCTCAGTTTGGATTCCGCCAGGGCCACTCAGCTACTGACCTCATTACAGCCTTGGTCTCAACATGGACAAAAGAGCTGAACTCCAGAAGTGAGGTGAGAATGACTGCCCTTGACATCAAGGCAGTATTTGACAGAGTATGGCATCAAGGAGCTCTAGCAAAGCTGAAGTCAATGGGAATCAGGGGCAAGACTCTCCACTGGTTGGAGTCATACCTAGCACAAAGGAAGATGGTTTTGGTTGTTGGAGGGCAATCATCTCAGTCCCAGGGCATCACTGCAGGAGTTCCTCTGGGTAGTGTCCTAGGCCCAACCATCTTCAGCTGCCTCATCAATGGCCTTCCCTCCGTCATAAGGTCAGACGTAGGGACGTTCGTTGATGATTGCACAATGTTCAGCACCATTTGCGACTCCTCAGATACTGAAGCAATCCGAGTCCAGATGCAGCAAGGCCTGGACAACATTCAGGCTTGGGTTGATAAGTTCCAAATTACATTCACGTCACACAAGTGCCAGGCAATGATCATCTCGTTGTTTATTGCAAGGGGAATGGAATATAAAAGTCGGGATGTTTTGCTACAGTTGTAGCATCTGGAGTACTGTGTACAGTTTTGGTCTCCTTATTTAAGAAAGGATATAAATGCGTTAGAGGCAGCACAGAGAATGTTCACCCGACTGATACCTGGCTTGGTGGTGGTTACCTTATGAAAAAAAGTTGGACAGGTTGGGCCTGTATCCATTGGAGTTTAGAAGAATGAGAGGTGATCTTATTGAAACATATAAGATCCTAAGGGGACTTGACAGGGTGGTTGCTGAAAGGATGTTTCCCCTTGTGGGAGAGACTAAAACTAGGGGACACAGTGGCTGGAATTTTAATGCTCTCGGCGGCTCAGAGTCTGATGAGGCGGACGCAGGTGAAGAACTCGGTCCCACTCCGCGCCTCGTTGCCACTGGTATTACACATGGGGCAGCCAATTAGTGGCCCTGCGGCGTATTTCTGAGTGTAAAGGGCGCACGTGGGCAGGAGGCTGAGCGTGGCGGGGGCAGGGCGAGAGCCGGAAGAGTTTGCTGAAAGCCATTTAAAAAAGGCTTTCAGCAATCTCTGTGGCTCTGAGAAGCTTACCTGAAGCAAGGAGAATGTTGAGAGGAGACACTGCACATCTGTGAGGGAAAAACAAGGGACTGAGGGTGGAAGGACTGTAGGAGGAGTGAAAGTGCCCACCAAGCCAACACTTTGAGAAAAAACAGAACCTCACCAGAACCTAATTGCAGCAATGGAAGGGAGAAGTAGCCGCATGGCGCCCCCCCCCACCCCACTTCTCAGAGGACGCCTTACATGACCTCCTCCAGGTGGCTGAGGCAAGGCAGGAGGTCCTCATCCCATCCGATGGAAGAAGGCGGCCTCCTCAGGTCACAAAG
The DNA here is from genome assembly GCF_036365525.1 of Heterodontus francisci. Classification (NCBI taxonomy): domain Eukaryota; kingdom Metazoa; phylum Chordata; class Chondrichthyes; order Heterodontiformes; family Heterodontidae; genus Heterodontus; species Heterodontus francisci. Next base: position 124,969,317 of record NC_090377.1, read on the forward strand.
GAGGTGTGGATGGCGGTAGCGGAGGAGGTCAGCAGCCGCGGAGTTGTTAGGAGAACATGGCTCCAGTCCTGAAAGCGGGTCAGTGACCTGCTGCACTTTGCCAGGGTAAGGGGCATTCCGCAGGGAGTGCTGCTGCTGCAAGGTCAAGGCCATCCATGTTCAGTGATTGACTGCAGCCATGCCTTGGGCTGTATAATGGGCACATCTGTGATGCACAGTGATCCAGATGTGTTCCATCCATGCACTTCACTGGCAGTGGTTTGAGATGCAGCACTCAGCCCCAGGGGTGAGTGCATGATCTTCCAAGTGATATGTCTTAACTAACTCATTTGTGTATACACAGGAGGAGAGGGCACATAATGCCCGAGAGAGGTCCTGGACCGGTGGCAGAGTGGCCAACCTGGCATATTTGAGCAGACTGGAGGAGAATGCATTAATGCTAGCAGGGGAGGATGGAGGACGTGCTATAGATGATGGCGAGGCTGGTGCACCTGGCCAGGAAAGTGAGTTCCCCAGTGTGTGGGTGAGGGTGGGGGGCGGGGCATCTGGTGCGGCAATTGTTTCAGGCACTGAAGGGTGCTCTCAAACTTAAAATCACACAGATATGCCCACAATGCAGTCTATAACATGTCCTCCAGTCAGGAGTGCTGATCACAACCGTTCATTCTGATTTTCCCTGCAGGTGAAACATAGCAGCGGCAGGAAGGGTCTCCAGGGCTCATCCCGCTGAGGATGAGGAGGGGGCTTCAGGGTGCAGCATCACATCCTCGTCCCACACCAAGCGCCAGTTCAGAGACATTCACTGAGGTTGGGATGCATGTCTCCTCGGATTCGTGGTCACAACCTGGTATCAGCACCACACAATTGCCGGGCCAGCTGCCAGAGGCAGTACCAGCCATTGCCCCTGACAATCAGAGGACTGTGGGAGGCCAGGCCAGTGCAGAGCCACAAGCTAATGATGAGCCTCTGATGGCATCCATTCAGCAGGAGATGCTGCAAGTGCAGCGGGCGGTGCATGGAGATCTGGCAGAGTTACCAGAGACTTTGCGTGCTATGACTCACCCAGGGCTTGAGTACCACACATTCTCTGTCATCTGACCATCTGGCCTCCTCCATTGACAGATTGGCGGCTGTAGTGTAGGGGCTGATCCTGGATGCAATGCTTAACCTCACAGCGAGAGTGGCCTCCTTGGACCAGAGCATCACAGAATGGAATCTGATGCTCAGGCGACAGTTTGAAGTTGCTCATCCCTCTGAGGTTAGCAAAGAGGACCAATTGAGCCTCAGGAGGGCAAGGGGCAGCAGCCGATTTCATATGGGAGGTCTTCTCAGGGCGCTGCTGATGTATCCTGCAGCTCCTTGTCCCCTCTGCCAGTGCCATCAGCACCACAAACTCCCAGGGTGTCAGAGGGTGTTTCTGAGACTCTTCAGGGTCACCTTGAGATGCCACGGTCTGCACAGCCTTGGGCAGGCGGAGGACGCCCGCCAAAGTCATCCAGAGGAACACGGCAGCCTGATCAGGCACCTGCCTCTGGTGTGGCTGCGGGCAAGGGGTCATCCACACGCGCAAACCTTTCAAAAAATCACACTAACAGCACTCCAGGGTCACTGGTGTAATTTGTAAATATTTATTTGACATATAAATGCACTAAAAGTTATTAAATTTTTCACTTGGCATTTTTACATGTCACAGGTCATTGCTGATGTTGTAGGCGATATGGTTTATGTGCATGAGAATGATTATTTGATAGGTGACACATTTGGGCTGGGTGGTGTTTGATGGAAAGGTGGCCGGGTTTAGATCAGATTTCTCCCTGAATGTGATTCCTCTGCCTTCCAGCTTCTGTTAATGCCTCCTCTATTATTGCCGTGTCAGTTTATGGTTGATGAAACTCTGTTCAGGAGAAACGCCTGAATATTCGAGCCTCCTGGGTCTCTCTTGCACTCAACTCCACCAGACCTTCAGCTCCCTCTTCTCACCGTTCAGACGGCTGCGGCACCTCGTCCTCATCCATATCACTATCCTCGTCTGAGGAAGTCTCGCGCTGACCTTGATCATCCTCCATGGCCTCTCCCCTCTTCATCGCCAGGTTATGTAAGGCGCAGCAGACAACAATAATTCTAGAGACCCTTGATGGCGAGTACTAGAGGGCTCCACCTGAGAGATCGAGACAACTAAATCTAATTTTAAGTAGACCCATAGTCTGTTCTATGGTTACTTTGGTGGCCTCATGGCTCTCATTGTAACATTCCTCTGCATCATTCCTTGGGTTCCTCACCAGTGTCATCAGCCACGTCTTCAGCGGATAACCCCTGTCGCTAAGTATCCATCCTGGCAGGCATACAGGAGGCCTGAATAGTGCTGGAACCTGCCTGTTTCAGTGCTGTATCTCTCTATGACTCTATGATCCCGCTTCCACCACCTTCTAAGTCAGAGTTCCAAAGTCGCACACCCTCAGAAAAAATTTCTCCTCATCTCTGTCCTAAAAGGGTGACCCCCTAATTTTAAAACAGTGACTCCTAGTTCTGGACTCACCCACAAGAGGAAACATCCTCTCCACATCACGCTTGTCAAGACCGTTCAGGATCTTACATACTTCAATCAAGGCTCCCCTCATTCTTCTAATCTCCAGTGAAAACAAGCCCAGTCTGTCCAACCTTTCCTCATAAGACAACCCACTCATTCCAGGCATCAATCGAGTAAACCTCCTCTGAACCGCCAATGCATTTACATCCTTCCTTAAATAAGGAGACCAAAACTGCACACAGTATTTGAGATATGGTTTCACCAATGCCCTATATCACTGAAGTATATCACCCTTACTTTTATTTTCAATTCCTCTCATAATAAAGGATAGCATTCCATTAGCCTTCTTTATTACTTGCTGTACCTGCATACTAATATTTTGTGTCTTATGCACTAGAACACCTAGATCCCTTTGCACCTCGGAATTCTGCAGTCATTCTCCATTTAAGCAATACTTCGCTTTTTTATTCTTCCTGCCAAAGTGAATAACTTCGCATTTTCCTACATTATATTCTATCTGCCAGATTTTTGCCCACTCACTCGAACTATCTATATTGGTCTGCAACCTCCTTATGCCCTTTTCACAACGTACTTTCCTACCTATCTTTGTGTCATCTGCAAATTTAGCTACCAAGCTCTCCTCATTTAAATCATTGATATCAATTGTAAAAGGTTGAGGTCCCAGTACAGACCCCTGTGGGACTCCACTCGTCACATCCTGCCAATCAGAAAAGGACCCATTTATGCATACACTCTGTTTTCTGCTAGCCAGCCAATCTTCTATCCATGCTAATCAGTTACCCGCTACACTATGAGCTCCTACTTTGCGCAATAACCTTTTGTCCCTCCAAATCACTATTTAAAGGCTCCTGATGAAGGGTACATGTGTGACCTCTGCTCCATCCACCATGGCACTTAATACCTCTTTCAGAACAACTTCTCATGATGCAATTTCCACTTACTTCTACCTCCAAGGGAAAACCTCGCCCACCTTATCTCTGTCCCTCTTTCCCACCCACCTCCCCCCTTCTTCTGGAGTTCTTACTGCTTCTTTGTGAACAAAACTCTTCCAATCCAAGGCCTCATGCCAGACAGGTTCACTAATATCTTGATCAGACCTGTTTATCGTCACAACCTCAGATCTGAGGATCACACAGAACTCCAACATCCTCGTCACCATTACCATGTTCCTTGACTCCCTGCCCATTCCATCCTCAACTGAGGAGTTCCTTGATTTCCTTATCTCCAGCCTCTTGGTTCCCTTTGCAGCCCTGTCAGTTCCTCTGCTTCAATAATTTTGACCTTCTATACTTTCCTTCATCCTCCCCACACTAATTAGGTTGATTTCCTCCACACAACCATCCCAAGCATTGCTTCAACCCTCTCCAACTCTGAACACCATTCCTTAACCCAATGCACACAGACACCAGTACTTGCCCCCTTTCCTCCAGCATTGTTGTCCGACTTCAAAATTACTATCACCACCGTCTTTAAACATCCAATTGTCAAGCAGGTAATCCTCTCCAACTTCTAAACTCCTCTTTCCTTTCCTCATCACTACCCAACTCCAAGTCCAGCTTTCTATTCCAATCCCTTCAATCAGCTTCCCACTGGTCACAGTACCTATGGCATAGTCTTTCATCTTGTTCTCTCTAACTTTTGGTCATCCACTCCATCTTTCTTCACAGCCGCAGCCTCATCGGTCCACCTCTGCTACAGTGCCATTTTGGGGTTCCATTCTCACTTGCCTTAAAGTAATGAACTTTCCTCCCACATTCAACCAGTCAGCTCCAACATACTCAAAGCTTGCACTGCCAGACTGTCCAGTTCCTCATACAAGTGGCCTCTCGGATATATGTTAGCCTCCGCAGGTATACTGACACCAGGTGTTATCTCTCTGCCGCCACCCATATGCCTGAACTTCCTCCAGTTCATTATTAAGATTGTCCATTTCCACATCGCTTCCAGGACTAATGTCTCCACATCGTCATCAGCTCCCAAGTTTTACGCTATAAAATTGCAACTCATCTCAATCTCCTGTCCAAGCCCTGTGCCAAAGCACTGCTAACTCAGTCTCTACTGGCTCCCTGTCTGCCAGCACACAGATTCAATGTCTTCCCGATCTACACACATCCAACGGCCTCACAGCACCCTATCCCTGCTATCTCCTACAGCACTACAAAACTCTTTACAAGTCTGCATCATTGTTCGTCACCTTGCCCTCTATTTAATCATGGTTTATGCTTGCATTCTGGAACTCCTTTCTAAAACAACCAACACTGCTTGACATTTCTTGAAAAATCCATTACTTTTAAGTATGATCTCAGTCACCTCCCTAAATATTTTTCCCAAGTCTTGCCTATTGCACAACTTACTCCCATTTTGTCAAAGTGACTATGTAAGTTAGGGTTTTTATTGGGACAACAGTGGCTTGCGGGATTTTAGCATACCAGACTAGCTGAGAAAGGATGGTAAGACTACAGATCACAAGGACATGCAACTCTAGTCTGTTCCTTCATCTACCTACGACAGATCTGCTCTAATAGGACTTCAAATACTTCATGTTAAAAGTTAACCATTTTACAATAAAACAAACTCCTTGAAATAATTCTGTAGTATTGATTTCGCAGCAATCATTTGCTATGGTAACAAACTCCTGAGACCAGTTCAAGCCTGCAGGGCCAGTGACTGATACTAATCCCTTCAAGATTTAAAACTAATACTAAATCAGAGTTGGGCTGTATTTTTATTGCCTGGGCTGGTGGATATTTGCAGATGAACAATATTCTGGAAAAATATTGAAGCCTTCAGAAAAGAAACTGCTTAGGGAATGGTCGGCTTGGTGGAAGTTATTTAACGACAGCAAACACACATACCAATATCAGTTTTGCAAAAACGTTACAGCAGAAACGACTTCAGACTTATTCTGTTAGACCAAGGGCTCTCAACCAGGGATCTGCGAGATAGTCTCAAGGGATCCACCAAAAATAACTAAAGAATGTGTAGAAAAAAATGCAATAAATTAACTGCTTACTACCCAGAAGAAATAGCTACATTTGTCTGAGTGAGTTTGCTTACCTCAACAGGGTCACTGCATTCTACTCTGAAGCATTTTGAAATCTTTTGACTGCATGAAAAAGTGTTTAAGACTGTTAAGGAATATGTATTAACAAATTCAACCAGACGGAGAATGTCATGTGACTAATCAGACATGACAGAGAGGTGAAGGTACCAGCTATGAGGCTGTCAATCATCATTGTTTCCTGGAGCTGTCTCTGCTTCATGGTAAATCAGATATGAAAGGATTCTAAGTTAGGGATGGGGAGAGGTGGGAGAAAGAGTTTAATGCATCTTATTAGTAAACGTTATAGCCAGATTACAAAACATTACTTCTGTGTTTCAGTATTTGTGCGATTGAAGGCTTTAATTGGGGAGGGAAGCCATGTGCTAACATTCAAACCTAACATACAAGAATTCAGATTTGTTGCTAAGTATCAGTAACAGGTTTCGTATTAAGTGGAACAAAAATAATTATATATATTTAATTGTATAACCAATATTTTATACAGAAGAACTACTTGTGATCTGGGGTGGTCCAATGAAATTTTTAACAATCCAAGAGGGAGCTCAGAAGCAAAAAGGTCGAGAACTGTTGCATAAGACCACTTAAGTGCCTATTTTACATTTAAACGACAAATCATGAATATGAAAAAAAATTTATTGGAAAGCTCCCCGAAAGGAAAAACACGCAAGTTGGATTTCACAGGTGTTTTTTTTTCCAAGACACAGGTCGATACAATTAAAACATACACACAGCAAATCACTTGTTGGTGTTACTCCAGCTTAGAAAATTAAAATGCCCTAGCAATTTGGTGCTTCCAATGAGCGTGGAATTTATTTCCAAAACTCAGCAACAGAAGCATTTATGTGAATTAAAACTAGACGATAATTCTTTCTGCATTTCCCACCACTTGGGTTAGTCTTTCCCAAGTCCAGGACCAGACAAGAAGAACGGCATTATGTAACACAATGCAAAGAGAAAAGAAACAGATTTAGGAGATCAGGTTTACATTTGTAGATTTCACATCCAAAATGAGTAAATGCACAGCTCCCATAACTGCATGGATGAATCAGCTATTGTGCTATAACATTTCACAATTCTAAAACTAGACAGGTGAAACCAGATTAGTGTCTAAGAGCACTTATGCATGGGTCACACTATCAATGTAAAATACAATACCTTCAACAGTACCCAAACCCTAACTTTTCTTGTGGGCTAAGGATCAATTAGCTGCACTTAATACTGATGAAAGCAGCATGCTAATGGTCTACACAGCCAAGCAGATAGTCTTTGCAACTCTCCGACCCAGAGAGCGGTGGAGGCAGGGTCATTGAATATTTTTAAGGCAGAAGTAGATAAATTCTTGACTAACAAGGGAGTCAAAGAGTATCAGGGTAGGCAGGAAAGTGGAGTGAAGGCCACAATCAGATCAGCCATGATCTTATAGAATGGAGGAGCAGGCTCAAAAGGGCCGAATGGCCTACTCCTGCTCCTTATTCATGTGTGCGTACGTTCGTAACCATCTCCTCTTGATGGGGTTAACATTGACCAGAAACTTAACTGGACCAGCCACATAAATATCGTGGCTACAAGACCATGTCAGAGGCTAGGAATTCTGCAGCAAGTAACTCACCTCCTGTCTCCCCAATGCCTGTCAACCATCTACAAGGCACAAGTCATGAGTATGATGGAATACTGTCCACTTTTTTGGATGGATGCAGCTCCAACAACACTCAAGAAGCTCGACACCATCCAGGACAAAGCAGCCTGCTTGATTGGCACCCCATCCACCACATTCAACATTGACTCCCTACACCACCGACGCACAGTGGCAGCAATGCGTACCATCTACAAGGTGCACTCCAGCAACGCACTAAAGCTTCTTTGACAGCATCTTCCAAATCCGCAATCTAAACTACCTAGAAGGACAAGGGCAGCAGATGCATGGGAACACTGCCAACTGCAAGTTACCCTCCAAGCCGCACACCATCCTGACTTGGAACTATATTGCCGTTCCTAACAGTGCTGTTGGTGTACCTCCACCCCAAGGACTGCAGTGGTTCAAGAAGGCAGCTCACCATCACCTTCTGAAGGGCAATTAGGGATGGGTAACAAATGCTGGCCGAGCCAGCGATGCCCACATCCCATGAATGAATAAAAAACAGTGAGTCGTGGTAAATGATTGTTTTTCAGACTGGAGGATGGTAGATAGTGGTGTTCTGCGAGGTTCAGTGCTGGGACCACTGCATTTTCTGCAAGATAGAAATGACTTAGAAATAGATCTTGGAATACAGAGTAGAATTTCAAAATTTGCTGATGACACCAAACTTGGAGGTGTGGCAAACAGTGAGGATGATATGAACCGCCTTCAACAGGACATAGATAGGCTAACAAAATGGGCAGTGAGGTGGCAGATGGAATTTAATACTGACAAGTATGAGGTGATGGATTTTGGCAGAAGGAATAGGGAGAGGCAATATATATTTAATGGCACAGTTCTAAGAGTGTGCAGGAGGGGCCCGGGGGTCAATTCTAAGAGATAAGATAAACTGTCACTTAGAAAGGCATGGGTTAATCAGGGATAGTCAACATGGATTTGTTAAGGGAAGGTCGTGTCTTACTAACTTAATTGAATTTTTTGAGAAAGTAACAAGGAGGATTGATGAGGGTAGTGCAATGGATGTTGTCTACATGGATTTTAGTATGGCATTTCACAAGGTCCCACATGGCAGATTGGTCAGAAAAGTGAAAGCCTAGGGGAAATTCAGGGGAATGTGGCAAGTTGGATCCAAAATTGGCTCAGTGACAGGAAACAAAGGGTAATGGTTGAAGGATGTTTTTGCGAATGGAAAGCGAGTTCCAGTGGGGTTCCACAAGCTCAGTGTTGGGTCCCTTGCTGTTTGTGTCCCTTGTTATTTATTAATGATTTGGATTTAAATGTGGGAGGTACGATTGAGGAATGATTTGCAGATGATACAAAAATTGGTCGTGTAGTTGACAGTGAAGAGGATAGCTGCAGACTCCAGAATGATATCAATGGTTTGGTTGAGTGGCAAATGGAATTCAATCCAGAGAATTGTGGGGCAAACAAAGCAAGGGAATAATACACAATAAATGGGAGGATATTGAGAGGGGTAGAAGAAGTGAGTGACCTTGCAGTGCATGTCCACAGGAATCCTGAAGGTGGCAGGACAGGTAGATAAAGTGGTGAAGAAGGCATATGGAATGCTTTCCTTTATTGGCTGAGGTATAAAATAAAAAAGCAGGGATGTAATGCTAGAACTGTATAAAACACTGGTTAGGCCACAGCTGGAGTATTGCGTACAGTTCTGGTCACCACATTACAGGAAGGACATAATTGCTCTGGAAAGAGTACAGAGGAAATTTACAAGAATGTTGCCAGGGCTTGAAAATTGCAGCTATGAGGAAAGATTGGATAGGCTAGGGATGTTTTCCTTAGAACAGAGGAGGCTGAGGGGTGACTTAATTGAGGTGTACAAAGTTATGAGGGGCCCAGATAGAGTAGACAGGAAGTACCTGTTTCCCCTAGCGGAGAGGTCAATTACCAGGGGGCACAGATTTAAGGTGATTGAGAAGAAGGATTAGAGGGGACATGAGGAAAATTTTTTTCACCCAGTGCGTGGTGGGTGTCTGGAATTCGCTGCCCAGATTGGTGGTGGAGGCAGAAACTCTCAACTCATTTAAAAGGTACCTGGACCTGCACCTGAAGTGCTGTAATCTGCAAGGCTACAGACCAGGTGCTGGTAGGTGGAATTAGAATGGGCGGCTAGTTTTTTCAGCTGGCGCAGACATGAAGGGCTGAATGGCCTCTCTTTGTACCATAACTTTTCTATGGTTCTATGTGCATCAATCTTTGAAGGTGGCAGGACATATTGAGAGAGTGGTTAGAAAAGCATATGGGATCTTGGGCTTCGTAGAGGCATTAAGTACAAAAGTGGGAAAGTTATGTGGAACCTTTATAAAGCTCTGGTTAGGCTCTGGAGTATTGCGCCCAGTTCTGGTCACCACACTTTAGGAAGGATGTGGTGTCCTTGAGAGGGTGCAGAGGAGATTTACCAGAATGGTTCCAGGGATGAGGGATTTTAGCTACAAGCTTAGATTGGAGAAGCTGGCATTGTTCTCATTCGAGCAAAGGAGATTGAGGGGAGATTTACTAAAGGTGAACAAGATTATGACAGGCTTAGATTAGTTAGACAAGGAAAAGCTGCTCCTTTTAGCTGATGGTACAAGGATCAGGGGACAGAAATTGAAGGTTTTAGGCAAGAGATGCAGAGGGAATATGAGGAAGAACTTTTTTAGGTAGCGAGTGGCAATGACCTGGAACCCGCTGCCCACAAGGGTGGTGGAAGTGGAGACGATTTCAGCCTTAGGAATGGCAGGGATATATGGTTGAATGCTTACCTTGGGGTCACATATGATGCCGGGGTTGTGAACAGTCTGGTTCAAGCTCAGACAGTTGCTCGGGAGACAGGTAAAGTCAGCGGTGAGGGAGCGAAGTTTGTCATGGGGACCAAAGACAATGGCTTCAGTTTTCCCAATATTTAATTGGAGGAAATTTCTGCCAATCCAGAATTCGGGAGTTGCTGTAACATTTGGGGGAATTTTTATGGGGCCTGCAAGACCGGCATTTGTGGCGGGCGGGGTGATTTAATAAGGCGGGAGTTGAAATTTCTTTTCTCTGATGCGGGTTGAGAATTGGAGATTAAGACTTTGTGGCTGGTCGGTCTTCACATAGTCCCATGGCGGGTTCCAACTTTAAATACATTTGCATGCAATGAATATGCATTAGCTTATAATTAATTGCAAGTACGTCCTACCTTCCAGATTAACTGAGGGGCATATGGGAATCTTGTGACACCCACTTCACGATCGTTTCAAGATGACGTTCAACAGTCACGTTTGTGCAGTTGTACCTGAGGTCAGTGGTTTAGTTTGGTGAACTCAGCAGCACAAGGAAGGGCAACAGGAGAATGGCAGTTCAGCTGGAGGCACAGGAACAGTAAGGGCAAAACAGGGGTTGGGGGGTTTGGGTCTGGGTGAACAGAGGAGTGGCAGGGGGATCCAAGGGAGGACACAGAGAGAGGTTGGGTTAACAGAGGAGTGGCAGAGGGATCCAAAGGAGGCCAGAGGGAAGGGTTATGTGAGCAGAGGAGTGGCAGAGGGATCCAAGGGAGGACAGAGGGAAGGGTCGGGTGAGCAGAGGAGTGGCAGAGGAATCCAAGGGAGGACAGACGGAAGGGTCGGGTGAGCAGAGGAGTGGCAGAGGGATCCAAGGGAGGACAGAGGGAAAGTTCGGGTGAGCAGAGGAGTGGCAGAGGGATCCAAGGGAGGACAGAGGGAGGGGTTGGGTGAATGGAGAAGTGAAGTGGGAAGGGTTGGGAGCTCTGGTTTTGGTGTTGGGTGGGAGGGGGGTTCAGTTAGTTAAGGTAAGGGAAATGGGGTACCTAAATGGAGGGGTCAGTACTGTCCATACTAGGGTCCTGAGGGTCAAACTCAGGGTGCTGGCTGGAAGAGGGAATGATCACAGTCACGGGGGGAGTTCAATTCGGTAGGGGGGCAGATCCAGTCTGAGGTTGGGGTAATTAAAGGTCTTGTAAGGTGGGTCAGAGGATCTAACAAGTACTCTCAGGATAATATGGGGAGCGTCTAGGATCAGAGGGAGCATGCCGATGGGGATGGGTGTAGACTCAGGGGAGGGGAGAGGGCACATCCAAGTGGATGGTGACAGGGTCCAGAGTAACGGGGATTGGTTGAAAGATTAACGAGGGAAGGCACAAGGTGATGTTGGGAAGGTCAAGGGTGATGGGTACAAACGTGAGGGTGACAGGAGAAGGGTGGAGGGTCACAGTCTCGAGCTGGAAGCTCACATGCATCATATTCTCTCATTATCTCAAGACACATGTCGGGCTGCAAAGATTGCAGATCAAAGTGGGAGGAGGCCAGTTGTGTGTGTAGACAATAGGAGGTGTTATCAACTCACTGCCCATCAATTCTATGGATGAAAGCAATGGAAAAGGATTATTTCATGTCCCTGTCTGCCTTATGGACACAGTTATGTTGTTAGAATATCCTGGTTCTCATATACCCAATTGTCATGCAACCTCAAGAGCAGGAGGGTGAGGGACAAGAAATGTGGCTCAGAAAAAAAAAGATACTTGACTGAGGTTATGGAGCTAGCCAGGAACGTTGTGACTATGATGCAGAGCGTCCCTGTTTGTCTAGGGGGCTGTTTTATAGCCTGGACGTACCTACTGCATTGTTAAATGATGGCAGCTTTCAGCAATGAAAAGCTTCTTCTGACGCGTGATCGCACGTTTCTCCCATGCCTGTCGTCAACCAATGATATTTTAATTTTAATCGCATGGGAACCGGCTCCTGACACAAAAACAGAAGTGCTGCCCATGAACGGAGTGCCACTAATAAAATACTGGCCATTATGTGTACTGGGCCCTCTTTAAAACTCAGGTCAAGAAACATCCATCAGCCTCCCCCCACCCACTCCACAAATAGGTGTTAATGAGGTTTTGAACTGCTGTGGTCCTTGTGACATTGGCACTCCTACTGTAGGGTCATAGAGAGATTCAGCACTGAAACTGGCCCTTTGGCCCACTGAGTCTGTGCTGACCATCAACCACCCATTTATACTAATCCTACATTCATCCCATTTTCCCTCTCACATTCCCACAATTCTCCTACCGCCTACCTACACAAGGGGCAATTTTTTTTTTTACAATGGCCAATTTACCTATCAACCCACAAGTCTTCGGCATGTGGGAGGAAACCAGAGCACCCAGAGGAAACCCACGCGGTCACAGGGAGAACTTGCAAACTCTGCACAGGCAGTACCCAGAACCGAAAGCGGGTTGCTGGAGCTGTGAGGCTGCAGTGCTAACCACTGCACCACTGTGCCGCCCTAATATCAGCTTTCTTGCATTTTTTTGATTCTGGATCAAATTTCCAGCATTTGCAGTTTTTTTCGCCCTTTATTTGCGTAGGTATGAAATTGAATTAGATAATTAGACTGCAGAAGATTCTCAGTTCCTTAGTCCATAGAGGTGTTAGCTGTAGGGCAGCAGGTAGCACTCCTGCCTCTGAGTCAGAAGCTTGTGGATAGTTCAGTGCAGTACTGAGGGCATGCTGCACTATTGGAGGTGCCATCTTTCTCAAGAGATGTTAAACTGCCCTCTCAGGTGGAAGCAAAAGATCCCATGACACTACTTGAAGAAGAGCAGGAATGCTTTCCCTAGTGTCATGGGCAATATTTATCTCTCAATCAACTTTACCAAAACTGTTTATCTAGTCATTATGTCACTGTTGCTGTCCCTGCCACAAACTCACTTCCCTAGTTACTGAATCCATCCCTCTCCCTGGCAACTATTTGAGGTTGAAACAGATTATTCGCAACCTTGGTGCCATATTTTCCCCTGAAATTATCTTTCAAGCACGTATCTGTGTTGTCACTAAGGCTGTCTATTTCCACCTCCATAAATTGCCTGATCCTACCTACTCTGATCTCATCTGCTGCTGAAACATTGATCCATGGCTTTGTTACCTCCAGACTCGACTATTCGAACACACTCCTGGCCAGTCTCCCATGTTCTACCCTCTGTAAATTTAAGATGATGCAAAACTCTGCTACCAAATCCAGTTCATCCATTACCACTGTACTCACTGACATATGCTGGCTCCCGGTTAAGCAATGCCTCTCATCCTTTTTTCAAATCTCTCCATGGTCTGGCCCCTCTCTATCTCTGTATTTTTCTCCAGCCATGCAACCCTTTGAGATATCTGCACTCCTCTAATTCTAGCCTCTTGAGCATCCCTGATTTTAATTGTTCCGCTATCGGTGGCTGTGCCTTCAGCTGCCTAGGACCCATGCCCTGGAACTCCCTCCTTAAATCTCTCTTCCTGTCTATTCCCACTTTCTTCCTTTAAGACTCTCCTTAAGACCACCTCTTTGACCAAGCTTTTGCCTATCTTCCCTCATATCTCCTTATGTGGCTCAATGTTATATTTTGTCTCATATTATCGCTGTGAAGTGCCTTATGTTAAAGGTGCCATGTAAAACAAGTTGTTGTTGTTCATTTGGCAATTACACATGCATTCTACAAGTTTATTGCTGTTTTCCTGGAATTTGTTGCAGTCCTCCTCTGTATTGATTACAGACACCGATTTGGTGTCATTCGCAAATTTTGAAATTGTTCTTCTGATTCCCGAGTCCAAATCATTTATGTAAATGGTGAACAACAGTGGTCCCAGCACTGCTCCATAAGGAACACCACTTCCCACCATTTCATAATGTGAGTAACTACCTTTACTCTCTGTTTACTGTTTTGTCATAGAGTTTTACAGCGCAGAAACAGGATCTTCGGCCCAACGCGCCTGCGCCGACCATCCAACACCGTCCTAACTAATCCCATTTCCCCACACTTGGCCCATAGCCTTGTATGCTATGGCTCATCCAAATACTTCTTGACTGTCGTGAGTGTTCCTGCCTCTACCACCCCTTCAGGCAGTGTGTTCCAGATTCCAGCCACCCTCTGGGTGAAACATTCTTCCTCAACTCCCCTCTAAACCTCCTACCCATTACCTTAAATCTATGCCCCCTAGTTATTGACCTTTCCGCTAGGGGAAAAAATTTCTTCCTATCTATCCTATCAATACCCCTCATAATTTTGTATACCTCAATCAGGTCCCCCCTCAGCCTTCTCCACTCCAAGGAAAACAACCCCAGCCTATCTAGTCTGTCTTCATAACTGAAATGCTCCAGCCCAGGCAACATCCCGGTGAATTTCCTCTGCACCCTCTCCACTGTAATCACATCCTTCCTATAGTGTGGCAACCAGAACTGTACACAGTACTCCAGCTGTGGCCTAACTAGCGTTTTATACAGCTCCATCATAACCTCCCTGCTCTTATACTCTATGCCTCATCCAATAAAGGCAAATATCCCATATGCCTTCCTAACCACCTTATCCACCTGTGCTGCTGCCTTCAGTGATCAATGGACAAGCACCCCAAGGTCCCTCTGACCCTCTCTACTCCCAAGGGTCCTATCATCCATTGGATATTCCCTTGCCTTGTTAGTCCTCCCAAAGTGCATCACCTCACACTTCTCAAGATTAAACTCTATTTGCCACTGCTCTGCCCATCTTACCAGCCCATCTATATCGTCCTGTAGTATAAGGTTTTCCTCATCACTATTTATGACACCACCAATTTTCGTGTCATCTGTGAACTTACTGATCAAACCTCCTATATTCACGTCTAAATCATTAATGTACACTACAAACAGTAAGGGTCCCAGCACCGATCCCTGCGGTACACCACTGGTCACAGGCTTCCAATCGCAAAAACAATCCTCTACCATCACCCTCTGCCTCCTTCCACTCAGCCAATTTTGAATCCAATTTGCCAAATTACCCTGGATCCCATGCACTTTTACTTTCTTAACCTATCTCCCATACGGGACCTTATCAAAAGCCTTACTGAAGTCCAACTTGTATCCAACTTGTTATCTATTCTGCAACTTGTCCCTGACTCCATGTATTCTGAATTTAGTCATAAGTCCACTATGTGATACCTTATCAAAGGCTTTTTGGAAATCCATTTATATTATATTTACTGCATTATCCTTATTTACTCTTTCTGTTACTTCATCAAAGAATCCAGTAAGGTTGGTCAAGCATGACCTTCCCATTTGGAATCTGTGCTGACTGCTCTTTAATATATTTTCAGTGTCTAGATGTTTATCTATTATATCTTTAAGTCAGGGTTCCATTATATTTCTTACCACCAATGTTAATCTAATGTCTAATTGGTTTATACCTCTTTTTTCATATAGGAATCACGTTATCTATTTGCCAGTTCTTTTCTAATGAATTATTATATATATGTAAAAGTGCCACTACTGCCTCTCCCCTAACTTCTTTTAATATGGATAGATGAAATACATCTGGACCAGGGGTTTTATCCTTTCTAAGTTTCCCTGGTAAATACCGAGGAAAAATAAACATTCAATATTGCTACCATTTCCCAGTCTTTTGGATGAACCATTAAACTGAGGCCCCAGCTGCTTTCTCAGGTGGGTGTAAAAGATCCCAAGGCACTATTTCAAAGAAGATGAGGTGAGTTATCCCCGGTGTCCAGACTAATATTTAACCCTCATTCAACACTGTTAAAAAACAGATTATTTGGTCATTATCACATTGCTGTTTGAGGGAGCTTGCTGTGCACAAATTAGCTGCTGCGTTTCCTACATTGTATCGATGACTACAATTCAAAAGTACTGATTGCTTTGGGACATTGTGGGCTTGTGAAAGGTGCTATATAAATGCAAGTCTTTTGCTTTTATTACCTGTGAGTTTATTGTGTGTGTCCCTTAGTGGCCGTACCCCTATCCTGATTTTTCTTTATTTATGTGTCTGTGGAAGAGTTTACTGTTTCTTTTTATATTCCTTGATCATTTAATTTTGTCGTTTCTCTTTGCCTTCCTTGTTTTTCTTTCTTAACCTTGAGATCACCTAGCTCAGCACAGATCTTGGACCTTCTGGCGAGTAACCCACTGGAAGAGACTTTACTCACTAGATCACAGGAAATCCCAAACTGCGTTTTAAAATGCCTCTCTGAGCTCTGCTCCATTGAATCTCAGGAAAAAGTAGGAACGAAAGTGGTTTTGTTTGAGGGTGACTATGTGGGCCTTCTGTGGTGGGGAATTCTTGCTCAGAGAGTTAGGTTTGAGGAGTACCGTTGTGGGCAATGTGTGTGGCAGCTGCTCGTGTGATCCTTCTTAAGGTGTGGTTAATAAGTTGCTAATATACACCTTGCCTCTGAGTGTGGCAGCTGAGTTGTTTAAATATTGAACCAAGAAAAGCAAAGCAGATCTGAAGCATAAAAAATGAATTTTTATTCAATTCTCTAATTTGTTTCTTGTTTGTGTTCTGGGAAAGAATGAGGTTTGTCTTGATTTCATTCATACAGTTTTTAAGTCTTTGATGTGTTCCAAACAGGAAGAGGTTTTAAAAAATATTCTGGATAACAACACAAAAGTGGGTAATTTGCTTGTCACTAGGGAATGAATTCAAAGGAAACAGGCAGAGTATTAGATTGAGCCAAATGTAGATAGGCTCACATAACTGTAGTAATTAAGCCGCTAATATGTTATGTAATTTGTCCAAGTGTAGTTATTTTTAGCTCTCCCTATGGTTCAGTCAGTGGGTAAAGGCATCAGCAGCTGAGTAAAGCACTGAGCTATCATCCAGACAATCAATCTGCACTAAGTTTGCTGCTCTCAGTTGGAGAAGCAGTCGGGGCAGTGTGATTGGCCACTAGCTCTGAGGGTTAGAGAAGGAGGGCTTGGTTAGCATTCAACCTCCTTCCTTCTATGTTCACAACAACACGTTTCAAGTAAGTATGAGACACTTGGCAGTGTAGTATACGGAACAGTCTTTAATGATGTACAACACAGTGATTGACCTAATAATAAAGAGAGAGCAGCTTTTTGGTTTGTGTATTTTATGAAGTCTCTAAAGAACTATTGAAAATCATGCTCCTTTATGTACCATACTTTCCCTATATCAAAGGAACGTCATAGATAAGACCTCATGATGTATCCATTCCCAAATCCTTTGAAGGTATTCATATAAACAATTATTAGCTGTTTACTCCAAAGTTAAATCCCACAAACAAGACTTCCTAGCATAACTGTGCCTAATCTCTTTGAAGAACAGACTTGGTTAACCATTATCACCCCATAATATAGTTAATGGATTCCTCTACCTAGATTTAATACCTTAACCACCAAAGTTACATGTTAATCACCCCTAGCTGGCATTATTACTGTCACTTATATCTTTGCCCAAGCACTTTTCGTATATAACACTTAGGGCGGTATTTTCAAAACGTAGTCCTTGCCGAAATGGCAGCACCATTAGCGGGTTTGGAACCCGTTGAAATCTCCAGCAGGCTTTGCCATGGCTCTTTCACTGAGCCACAGCATTAGCAGCTCACTTCTGGGCTCTCTGGCCAATCAGGGAGAGCAGGCAGGATGGTGTGCCGGATCTGTCAAAGGAAGGATTCCTAATTAAAGGGATGAATTACAATGACTCACCAGCACGTGGATTTTTGAAGCTGCAGCAACCAAGGGAATGTAGAGGAGACCTGGGAAGGCTACTGCCCAGGTCCCTCTTATCTGGAGGTCCTGCTGTGGGATCTGAGGGGCTGCAGTGAGGTGAGCTCTCCCAAGCGTGGGAGGAAGACGACAACCTCTCCAGGAGGAATGGATGGAAGTGGCCGAGGAAGTCAGCAGCAGAAGTGTGGTCCCTCCAATCTGGAGACAGTGCACCAAGGCGATCCAGGACCTCAGGAGGGTGGTTTAGGTGAATGGCATAGCAATTTCAGATGCCAAGCCCCACATTCTGACTTCCCCAGCATTCTCCTGCACAACACTCCTCAGAACAACACACCTTGCAGTCCACTTATTCCTCTCTCTGCAGGAACCTCACATTTCCCTTTGGACAGCCAACACTCACGCTACTGTCCTCTCGCTCCCATGCCTCACAGTCACCTTCCACAAATGTTGTCCTTCCCTCCTATCCACACAAG
The DNA here is from genome assembly GCF_036365525.1 of Heterodontus francisci. Lineage (NCBI taxonomy): Eukaryota > Metazoa > Chordata > Chondrichthyes > Heterodontiformes > Heterodontidae > Heterodontus > Heterodontus francisci. The sequence continues at coordinate 124,987,529 of NC_090377.1, forward strand.
CCATTACTAACACTCAGAACTTCCTGCTTTCTCTCCTTGTAGGAGAAGGGAACACAACCTTGGGGAGAGGCAGAGATGTCAGGCACCTTGGCAGCCACTGGTAATATGTGCCCACCTGGCCTACTGGGAAAGTAGTCTTGTTTCAGGAGGCTGCAGATGTCAGCAACGACTTGCTGTGAAAACCTGAGCCTCCTGAGACAGGGTTGCTCATACATGTGGCAAGAACTGATTATCTCTGGTAGATCCTGTATTGGTGGTCTCACCTCCTTGGAGCTGGATCTCTGCTCTGTGGAGTGGTTTGGGGCTGAGGAGAGCGCAGGTGGTGCTGCTGCTGGGTTGCTGTTGCTACTTCTCTTGTTCCTCATCAGAGGTCCAAGATACGGTTGCATGAGCTACTTTCATGCTGTGGTGAAGGCTGGTAGCATGGAAGTGCAGCAGTGAAGGTGAATGAAGTGCAAGCAGTTAAAGCACTCTCTGAGAAGGAGTGCCGTGAGCAGCAGCCTCTCACCTGGCCATGACTGGAGCTCTTCAGTTTCATTGTTTAAATGCTTCCCAGCCCTGTCAGTTTCACTGAAGAACCCCTCCCTTGTCTCGGTGACCCTGGCGAGTTGTTGACAGCTCGGAAAATATGCCTGCTGGCTGTTTAAACCAGAAGGCAGAGATAAAAAGACACTTAATTGCTTGTTTGCATAGACTAATTACCTTCCTGACAGCTCCATGGAGGTTCTCCACTTGGCTTCAAACCTGCCTGGGTGAAACCCAGAAGAGGGTGGGACAATCTCGGGATTTAGGGGATTTAACTCCCTGCAAGCACCCAAACACACTTCTCTTGTGTGTGGCTGGGACCTAAAACAAGCGATAGACAACTTGAAAATTCTAATCAGGGGCGTGATGCTTCTTTCAGGACTCTGATGCCAAATTTGGCAACAAAATCATCAAACCGAAGCTCTGTCTGCTCTCTCAGGTGAACGTAACAGATCCAATGACACTATTTTGAGGAAGAGCAGGGGAGTTCTCCCCAGTGTCCTGGCCAGTATTTATCTCTCCATCATAAGCAGATGATCTGGTCATAATATCATTGCAGTTTGTGGGAGCTTGCTGTGCATAAATTGGCTGGTGCGCTTCCTACATTACACTAGAGGTTTCACTTCAAAAAGTATTTAATTGGCTGTAATATACTTTGGGACATCCTGATGTTGTGAAAGGTGCTATATAAGTGAAAATTCTTCCTTTCTTTTTTTAAATGAGACTTGAGTCTTGAGCGGGGCTGGAGCTTCCATCTCCAGACACGCTATTCAGTTCACATCGGGAACTAGCCCAAAGCCAATTTCTCTCCTGGTATTTTAGACAGGTGCATTCACAACTAGATGGTTACAATTCTGCACTGCTCACTATCACTTTCAATTTATCGCAGGGGCAATGAATTAAAAGCAACAAAGGAGTAATCTCATGCTGACCTGAAGATAGCTGAGCTTCACTTCAAAAAATATTTATTATAAATCCCCATCCCTACGATAGGTGGCTCCGTCACTGAATTACTCAATTCCAGTAAGTACATATTTCTTGAATATCTAAAGCCAAGTTGCGAAATTGATTTCTGCTCAAAGTGTTGGCCGAGAGTGTGGTGTTCTACTCCAAGACAGAGTTGTTCTTGGGTCCCAGCACTGCAGTCAATGGTGGATCTTGTCCAATATCAATTGCATTGGTTGATTTGCTACCCTGCCCACCCCGAAGCAGCACTACTAGGTAGACCTGACTGTTGAAAAGTTTGGGATGATCTTGCTTGTAATGTCAGGAGTTGCACATTATACATTGATGTTTTAACCATTTTAACAGTGTAACTGGAAAGCCTGAGCATGGAAGGAGGCCATTTGGCCTGTGGTGTTCACACCAACAACTCAGCTAGTCCCATTCCCCATAGCCTGCAAATCTTTTCTCTTAAGGTGCTTATCCAATTCCCTTCTGAAAGCAACGATTGAATCTGCCCCCACCACAGTCTCAGGCAGATCCTAACCACTCACAGAGTCATAGAGTTATAATGGCACAGAACATAGGAACATAGGAAGATAGGAACAGGAGTAGGCCATTCAGCCCCTCAAGCCTGTCCCGCCATTCAATGAGATCATGGCTGATCCATGGCCTAACTCCTTTGGCCCATATCCCTTAATATCTTTGCTTAACAAAAATCTATCTATCTCAGATTTAAAATTCACAACTGTTCCAGCTTCAACTGCTGTTTGTGGGAGAGAGTTCGAAACCTCTACCACCCTTTGCGTGAAGAAATGCTTCCTAACATCTCTCCTGAATGGCCTGGCTCTAATCTTTAGACTATGCCCCCTAGTTTTAGAATCTCCAACCAGTGGAAATAGTTTATCTTTATCGAGCCTGTCTTTTCCTGTTAATATCTTGAAGACTTCGATCAGATCACCCCTTAACCTTCTAAATTCTAGCAAAAACAGGTCTAATTTGTGTAACCTCTCCTCGTAATTTAATCCCTGTAGTCCAGGTATTATTCTTGTAAACCTGCGTTGCACTCCCTCCTAGGCCAGTATATCCTTCCTAAGGTGTGGTGCCCAGAACTGCTCACAGTACTCCAAGTGGGGTCTAACCAGGGTTTTGTACAGCTGCAGCATAACCTCTGTGTCTTTATACTCCAATCCTCTAGATATAAAGGCTAGCATTCCATTAGCATTTTTGATTATTTTCTGCACTTGCTCATGGCATTTTAAAGATCTATGCACCTGAACCCCCAAGTCTCTTTGGACATCCACTGTACTTAACTCTTCCCATTTAGAAAGTACCCTGCTCTATCCTTTTTTGGTCCAAAATGGATAACCTCACACTTGCCCGCATTGAAATCCATCTACCACAGTTTTGCCCATTCACCCAGTCTGTCAATATCTCCTCGCAATTTTATGCTATCATCTAGACTGTCTACAAGGCGGCACAGTGGCGCAGTGGTTAGCACTGCAGTCTCACAGCTCCAGCGACCCGGTTCAATTCTGAGTACTGCCTGTGCGGAGTTTGCAAGCTCTCCCTGTGAACCACGTGGGTTTTTGCCGGGTGCTCCGGTTTCCTCCCACAGCCAAAGACTTGCAGGTTGATAGGTAAATTGGCCATTATAAATTGCCCCTTGTATAGGAAGGTGGGGATGTGGTAGGAATATGGGATTAGTGTAGGGTTAGTATAAATGGGTGGTTGATGGTCGGCACAGACTTGGTGGGCCGAAGGGCTTGTTTCAGTGCTGTATCTCTAAATAATAAAATAATACAAATAAATAAAATAATAACTTTATATCATCACAAATTTGGATATATGACTTACTATGCCACCATCCAAGTCATTAATGAATAAAGTGAATAATTGAGGCCCCAACACAGATCCCTGTGGGACACCACTAGTCACATCCTGCCAATCAGAGTACTTACCCATTGTCCCCACTCTCTGTCACCTACCACTCAACCAACTTCCTAACCATGTCAATAATTTGACCTCAACTCCATGGGCTTCTACCTTAGTTAACAGTCTCTTATGTGGAACTTTATCAAATGCCTTCTGGAAGTCCACATAAATAACATCCATAGACATTCTCCTTAGTCACCTCTTCAAAAAATTCAATGAGATATGCCAGGCATGACCTTCCCGTCATGAATCCATGCTGACTGTCCCTGATTAACTGAAATTTTTCTAGGTGTTCAGTCACCCTATCCTTGATTATAGACTCCAGCAACTTGCCCACCACAGATGTCAGACTAACTGGTCTGTAATTTCCTTGGTTCCCCCTTTCACCCTGTTGCATTAAAAAAAATTTTCCTCATGTTGTCATTGCTTTTTTTACCAATCACCTTGAATCAGTGTTCTCAGCCCTTCAGCCAATGGGAATAGTTTCTCTCTATCTGGACCCCTCATGATTTTGAACACCTCTATCAAATGTCCCCTCTATCTTCTCTTCCCTTCTCTAAGGAGAACAGCCACAAATTCTCCAATCTGTCCAGGTAACTGAAGTTTCTCATCCCTGGAACCATTCTCGTAAGTCTTTTCTGCAACTTCTCTAAAGCCTTCACATCCTTCCTAAAGTGCGGTGCCCAGAATTGGACACAATACTCCAGTCGAAGCAGTACCTGTATTTTATAAAAGTTCATCGTAACCTCCCACTTTTGTACTCTATGCCTTTATAAAGCCGAGGATAACTGTATGCATTTTTAACCACTTTCTCAACCTGCCATGCTACCTTCAATGATTTGTGTACATATACACCCAGGTTCTTCTGTTCCTGCATCCCCTTTAGATCTGTATTCTTTAGTTTATATTGCCTCTCCTCGTTCTTCCTCCCAAAATGTATCACTTCACACTTTTCTGCATTAAATTTCCTCTGCCACATATCCATTCATTCCATCAGCCTATGTCCTCTTGACGTTTATCACTATCCTCCTCACAGTTCACAATACTTCCAGTTTTGTGTCATCTGCAAATTTTGAAATTGTGCCTTGTACACCCAAGTCTAGGTCATTAATATATAATCAAGAAAAGTAGAGGTCCTGGTACCAATTCCTGGGGAACACCACCGTATACTCTCTTCGAATCTGAGAAACAACATTTGAAAAAAAACATTTGGAAAGGCCACTGATGGGGAGGCTATAAGGAAAAGAATTTCAACCCCTTTGGCTCCCACAGTCTCTGCAGCAACCTCCCAGCCCAGTGAGAATAAAAGGCAGGTAGCAGCCTGGATGGCTACAATCACCCAGCAATCCAGACCTGGCTCTCCACCTCCTGATTCGTCAAAGCTTTACCACTATCTACAAGGCACATGTCAGGAGTGTGATGGACTACACCTTACTTGTCTGGATAGGTGCAACTGCAATAACACTCCAGAAGCTCAGCACCATCCAGGACAAAGCACCCACTTGATTGGCACTCCATCCACCATCGACACACAGTGGCAGCAGTGTGTACCACATCTACAAGATGCACTGCAGCATTACATCAAGGCTTCTTCGACAGCACCTTCCAAACCTGCAACCTCTACCTGCTAGAAAAAACAAGGGCAGCAGATGCATGACAACACCACTACCAACAACTTCCCCTCTAAGTCACACACCACCCTGACTTGGAAATATATCACTGTTCTTCACTGTCACTGGGTCAAAATTCTGGAACTCCCCACCTAACATCACTTTCGGTGTACCTACACCATTCTGACTGCAACGGTTCAAGAAAGTGGCTCACTACTACCTTTTCAAGGGCAATTATGGAAGGGCAAAAAATGATGGCCTCGACAGTGATGCCCACATCCCATGAACAAATAAAAAATACCCCTCATGGCATACCACTTGTAGTATATCACTGATGAATATATTACCCATCACACAGGGTTGATAGCACATCACACTTGGACACATTACGCATGGTACACTACTCATGGTACATCACTGATGGATACATTACTTAAGGTACATTGCTCATGAGCACATCCCTCATGGACACATCATGCATGGATATATCTCTCATGGACACATCACTTATGATACATCACTCACAGTACATCCCACATGAAACATCACACACATGCATCACTCATTAACACATCATTCATGGCACATCACTTATGAACACATCACTCATGGAGGCATCACATATGTGAACATCATTCATGGTACATTATTTATGGACACGTCACTCATGGGCACATCACACATGCCACATCACTTCACTTAGGCTTTGGGGAGTTAGGAAGTGAGTTACTCGCCACAGAATTCCCAGCCTCTGACCTGCTCTAGTAGTATTTACATGGCTGGTCCAGTTAAGTTTGTCATCATTGGTAAACCCAGGTTGTTGATGGTGGGGGTTTCAGCGATGGTAATGCCATTGAATATCATGGGGAGTTGGTTAGATTCTCTCTTATTGGAGATGTTATTTGCTTGACACTTATGCGGCATGAATGGAATGTTACTTGTCACTTTTCAGCCCAAGCCTGAATGTTGTCCAGGTCTTGCTGCATGCGGGCACGGACTACTTCAGAATCTGAGGAGTTACGAATAGCACTGAACACTGCAGTCATTAGTGAACATCCCCACTTCTGACCTTATGATGGAGGGAAGGTCATTGATGAAGCAGCTGAAGATGGTTGGGCCTAGGACACTACCCTGAGGAACTCCTGCAGTGATGTCCTGGGACTGAGATGATTGACCTCCAACAACCATAACCATCTTCCTTTCTGCTATGTATGACTCCAGCCAGTGGAGAGTTTTTTCCTGATTCCCATTGACTTCAATTTTATAAGGGCTCCTTGATGTCAAACTCAATCAAATGCTGCCTTGATATCACTCTCACCTCACCTCTGGAATTCAGCTCCTCTGGACCAAGGCTGTAATGAGGTCTGGAGCTGAGAGATCCTGGTGGATCCCAAAGTGAGCATCAGTGAGCAGGTTATTGCTGAGTAACTGCCGCTTGATAGCACTGTCGGCGACCCCTTGCATCACTTTGCTGATTATTGAGAGTGTACCGACAGAGTGGTAATTGGCCAGATTAGATTTGTGCTACTTTTGTGGACAGGACATACCTGGGCAATTTTCCACATTGTCAGGTAGATGCCAGTGCTTTAGCTGTACTGGAACAGGTTGGCTAGGGGTATGGCTAGTTCTGGAATACATGTCTTCAGCACTACGGTGGGATATAGTTGAGGCCCATAGCCTTTGTTGCATCCATTGTGCCCAGATTTTCTTCATATCAAGGGCGGTGAATCAAATTGGCTGAGGACTGGCATCTGTGAAGCTGGGAGGAGGCTGAGATGGAACATCCATTCAACACTTCTGGCTTAAGATGGTTGTAACACTTCAGCCTTGTCTTTTGCACTCATGTGCTGGTCGCTGCCATCGTTGAGGATGGGGGTGCTCATGGAGACTTCTCTTCCCATTATTTATTTAATTGTCCACCACCATTCATGACTGGTTGTGGCAGGACTGCCAAGCATTGATCTGATCCGTTCACAATGGGATTGTTCAGCTCTGTCTATAATATGCTGCTTCCGCTGTTTAGCATACATGATGTCCTGTGTTGTAGCTTCACCAAGTTGGCACCTCATTTATAGGTATGCTTGGTGCTGCTGCCGGCATGCTCTCCACACTCCTCATTGAACCAGGATTGACTCCCGGGCTTGATGGTAATGGTAGAGTGAGGGATATGCCAGGCCATGAGATTACAGATTGTGGTGGAATATAATTCTGCTGCTGCTGATGGCCCACAGCACCTCATGGATGCCCAGTTTTGAGTTGTTAGATCTGATCTGAATCTATCCCATATAACACGGTGGTAGTGCCACACAACATGATGGAGGGTGTCCTCATTGTGAAGATGGGACTTCATCTCTATGAGGACTGTGCAGTGGTCACTCCTACTAATACTGTCACGGACAGATACATCTGCAATGAGTAGATTAGAGTACAATAAGTGATGTGTTATGAATGATGTACCATGAGTGATGTACCATGAGTGCTGTAGCATGAGTATATGAAGCATCACTCACGGACACATCACTCATGGTACACTATTCATGAAGCATCATTCATGGTACGTCACTTATGGACACTTCATTCATGAGGCATCACTCATGGACACATCACTCATGGACACATTACTCACGGAGATATCACTCATGGACACATCACTCATGATATACCAAGGATCTGGGTGACCTTGTACATGAATCACAAAGTTATCATGCCGAAAGATGAAGCAATTAGGAAGGCAAATGGTATGTTAGCCTTTATTGCAGGGGGTTTGGAATATAAGGCTAAAGAAGTCTTACTGTAATTGTATAGGGTCTTGGTAAGACCACACCTGGAGTGTTGTGTACAGTTTTGGTCTCCTTAGCTAAGAAAGGACATACTTGCCTTAGAGGGTGTGCAATGAAGTTTCACCAGATTGATTCCTGGGATGAGAGGATTATCCTAAGAGAAGAGATTGAGTAGGCTAGAACATTAGAACATTACAGCGCAGTACAGGCCCTTCGGCCCTCGATGTTGCGCCGATCATCTGACCTACACTATTCCATTTTCATCCATATGTCTATCCAATGACCACTTAAATGCCCTTAAAGTTGGCGAGTCTACTACTGTTGCAGGCAGGGCGTTCCACGCCCCTACTACTCTCTGCGTAAAGAAACTACCTCTGACATCTGTCCTATATCTTTCACCCCTCAACTTAAAGCTATGTCCCCTCGTGTTTGCCATCATCATCCGAGGAAAATGACTCTCACTATCCACCCTATCTAACCCTCTGATTATCTTGTATGTCTCTATTAAGTCACCTCTCCTCCTCCTTCTCTCTACCGAAAACAACCCCAAGTCCCTCAGCCTTTCCTCGTAAGACCTTCCTTCCATACCAGGCAACATCCTAGTAAATCTCCTCTGCACCCTTTCCAAAGCTTCCACATCCTTCCTATAATGCGGTGACCAGAACTGCACGCAATACTCAAGGTGCGGCCTCACCAGAGTTTTGTACAGCTGCATCATGACCTCGTGGCTCCGAAACTCGATCCCCCTACTAATAAAAGCTAACACACCATATGCCTTCTTAACAGCCCTATTAACCTGGGTAGCAACTTTCAGGGATTTATGTACCTGGACACCAAGATCTCTCTGCTCATCTACACTACCAAGAATCTTCCCATTAGCCCAGTACTCTGCATTGCTGTTACTCCTTCCAAAGTGAATCACCTCACAATTCTCCGCATTAAACTCCATTTGCCATCTCTCAGCCCAGCTCTGCAGCCTATCTATGTCCCTCTGTACCCTACAACACCCTTCGACACTATCCACAACTCCACCGACCTTCGTGTCATCCGCAAATTTACTAACCCACCCTTCTACACCCTCATCCAGGTCATTTATAAAAATGACAAACAGCAGTGGCCCCAAAACAGAACCTTGCGGTACACCACTAGTAACTAAACTCCAGGATGAACATTTGCCATCAACCACCACCCTCTGTCTTCTTTCAGCTAGCCAATTTCTGATCCAAAGCTCTAAATCACCTTCAACCCCATACTTCCGTATTTTCTGCAATAGCCTACCGTGGGGAACCTTATCAAACGCCTTACTGAAATCCATATACACCACATCCACGGCTTTACCCTCATCCACCTGTTTGGTCACCTTCTCGAAAAACTCAATAAGGTTTGTGAGGCACGACCTACCTTTCACAAAACCGTGCTGACTATCGCAAATGAACTTATTCTTTTCAAGATGATTATAAATCCTATCTCTTATAACCCTTTCCAACATTTTACCCACAACCGAAGTAAGGCTCACAGGTCTATAATTACCAGGGCTGTCTCTACTCCCCTTCTTGAACAAGGGGACAACATTTGCGATCCTCCAGTCCTCCGGCACTACTCCTGTCGACAATGACGACATAAAGATCAACAACAACGGCTCTGCAATCTCCTCCCTGGCTTCCCAGAGAATCCTAGGATAAATCCCATCTGGCCCAGGGGACTTATCTATTTTCACTCTTTCCAAAATTGCTAACACCTCCTCCTTGTGAATCTCAATCCCATCTAGCCTAGTAGGCTGTATCTCAGTAATCTCCTCGGCAACATTTTCTTTTTCTACTGTAAATACTGACGAAAAATATTCATTTAACGCTTCCCCTATCTCCTCTGATTCCGCACACAACTTCCCACTACTATCCTTGATTGGCCCTGTTCTAACTCTTATCATTCTTTTATTCCTGATATACCTATAGAAAGCCTTAGGGTTTTCTTTGATCCTATCCGCCAATGACTTCTCGTGTCCTCTCCTTGCTCTTCTTAGCCCTCCCTTTAGATCCTTCCTGGCTAGCTTGTAACTCTCAAGCGCCCTAACTGAGCCTTCACGTCTCATCCTAACATAAGCCGCCCTCTTCCTCTTGACAAGCGCTTCAACTTCTTGAGTAAACCACGGCTCCCTCGCTCGACAACTTCCTCCCTGCCTGACAGGTACATACTTATCAAGGACACGCATTAGCTGCTCCTTGAATAAGCTCCACATTTCATTTGTGCCCATCCCCTGCAGTTTCCTTCCCCATCCTACACATCCTAAATCTTGCCTAATCGCGTCATAATTTCCTTCCCCCAGCTATAATTCTTGCCCTGTGGTATATACCTGTCCCTGCCCATCGCTAAGGTAAACCTAACCGAATTGTGATCACTATCGCCAAAGTGCTCACCTACATCTAAATCGAACACCTGGCCGGGTTCATTACCCAGTACCAAATCCAATGTGGCATCGCCCCTGGTTGGCCTGTCCACATACTGTGTCAGAAAACCCTCCTGCACACACTGGACAAAAACAGACCCATCTAAAGTACTCGAACTATAGTATTTCCAGTCAATATTTGGAAAGTTAAAGTCCCCCATAACCACTACCCTGTTACTCTCGCTCCTGTCGAGAATCATCTTCGCTATCCTTTCCTCTACATCTCTGGAACTATTCGGAGGTCTATAGAAAACTCCCAACAGGGTGACCTCTCCTCTCCTGTTTCTAACCTCGGCCTATACTACCTCAGTAGACGAGTCCTCAAACGTCCTTTCTGCCGCTGTAATACTTTCCTTGATTAACAATGCCACACCCCCCCCTCTTTTACCCTCTTCTCTGTTCTTACTGAAACATCTAAATCCCGGAACCTGCAACATCCATTCCTGCCCCTGCTCTACCCATGTCTCTGAAATGGCCACAACATCAGGATCCCAGGTACCAACCCATGCTGCAAGCTCACCCACCTTATTCCGGATGCTCCTGGCGTTGAAGTAGACACACTTTAAACCAAGTTCTTGCTTGCCAGTGCCCTCTTGCGTCCCTGTAACCTTATCCCCTACCTCACTACTCTCAACAGCCTGTACACTGGAACTACAATTTAGGTTCCCATTCCCCTGCTGATTTAGTTTAAACCCCCCCGAAGAGCGCTAACAAATCTTGCCCCCAGGATATTGGTACCCCTCTGGTTCAGGTGAAGACCATCCTGTTTGTAGAGGTCCCACCTACCCCAGAAAGAGCCCCAATTATCCAGGAAACCAAAACCCTCCCTCCTACACCATCCCTGCAGCCATGTGTTCAACTCCTCTCTCTCCCGATTCCTCTCTTCGCTAGCACGTGGCACAGGCAACAACCCAGAGATAACAACTCTGGTTGTTCTCGCTCTAACCTTCCACCCTAGCTCCCTGAATTTCTGCCTTACATCCCCATCTCTCTTCCTACCTATGTCGTTGGTGCCTATGTGGACCACGACTTGGGGGTGCTCCCCCTCCCCCTTAAGGATCCCAAAAACACGATCAGAGACATCACGTACCCTGGCACCTGGGAGGCAACACACCAACCGTGAGTCTCTCTCGTTCCCACAGAACCTCCTATCTGTTCCCCTAACTATGGAGTCCCCAATGACTAATGCTCTGCTCCTCTTCCCCTTTCCCTTCTGAGCAACAGGGACAGACTCTGTGCCAGAGACCTGCACCCCATTGCTTACCCCTGGTAAGTCGTCCCCCCCAACAGTATCCAAAACGGTATACCTGTTGTTGAGGGAAACGGCCACAGGGGATCCCTGCACTGCCTGCTGGTTCCCTTTCCTTCCCCTGACGGTAACCCATCTACCTACTTCTTTTACCTGAGGTGTGACTGCCTCCCTATAACTCCTGTCAATAATCCCCTCCGCCTCCCGAATGATCCGAAGTTCATCCAGCTCCAGCTCCAGTTCCCTAACGCGGTCTGCGAGGAGCTGGAGTTGGGTGCACTTCCCGCAGATGCAGTCAGCAGGGACACTCTTGGCGACCCCTACCTCCCACATTCTGCAGGAGGAACATACAACTGCCTTTACCTCCATTCCCACTATTCTAGATTCCCAACAAATCTACTGAAAAACCAAACGAAAAAAAAAAAAGTCAAAACTTGTTCGCTTAGCAATCCGACGGACTGAACTTTTTAAATAAAAAGCTTACCTTATCAACACACCAGAGTCCTTTTTTTTTGGTTAGAGGAGGAGGGTGGGTGGGAGACACTACACGTGTAGTGTCTCGGGTACTGCCACTGCCCAAATAAATAGTTTTCCCTTACCCAGCAGTCCCCTGGTCCTCCGAAACAAAAGGGGATTAACTTGTAACTTACTGAAATTGACCGCTCAGCTGAAAGTCCGCTCCGCACCTCGTTCTGTCAAAGTGAAATTGACCGCTCAGCTGAAAGTCCGCTCCGCACCTCGTTCTGTCAAAGCTGCTCCTCGCAATTTAGAAGAATGAGAGGTGATCTCACTGAAACATATAAAATTCTTAGAGAGCTTGACATGGTGATGCTGGGAGGATGTTTTCCCTGGCTGGGGAGTCTAGAACTAAGCATTCCTATCTCAGAATTTGGGGTTGGACATTTAAGACTGAGATGCGGAGAAATTATTTCAAAGGCTGTGACTCTTTGGAATTCCCCAGATGTCTGTGGATGCTAAGTGTACTTTCAAGTCAAGATCGAAAGATTTTTGGGGACTACGAAAATCAAGGGATTATTTGTGGGGAGGTGTAGCGAAGGTGGAAGATCAGCCATGATCTTATTGAATGGCGAGCAGGATTGAGAGACTAAATGGCCTACTCATGCTCGTATTTCCTATGTTCTCATGTTTACTGGCCCAGCTGTGTCTTTCATAAGTAAATCAGCCATAAGAACATAAGAACTAGGAACAGGAGTAGGCAGTTCAGCCCCTCGAGCCTGCTCCGCCACTCAATACTATCATGGCTGATCTCATCTCGGCCTCAACTCCACTTTCCTGCCCGTTCTCCATAACCCTTCAACCCATTACGAATTAAAAATCTACCGCCTCCTTAAATTTACTCAATGTCCCGGCATCCACTGCACTCTGGGGTAATGAATTCCACAGACTCACGACCCTTTGAGAGAAGTAATTTCTCCTCATCTCTGTTTTAAATCTGCTACCCTTTATCCTAAAACTATGACCTCTCGTTCTAGATTGCCCCACAAGAGGAAACATCCTCTCTACGTCTACTTTTGTCAATCCCCTTAATCATCTTATATACCTCAATTAGATCTCCACTCATTCTTCTAAACTCTAGAGAGTAAAGGCCTAAACTGCTCATTTTCTCTTCATAAAACAAACCCCTCATCTCTGGAATCAATCTAGTGAACCTCCTCTGAACTGCCTCCAATGCAACTACATCCCTCCTCAAGTAAGTGGACGAAAACTGTACGCAATACTCCAGGTGCGGTCTCACTAATGCTTTGTACAGTTGCAGCAACACTTCCCTACTTTTATACTCTATTCCTTTAGCAATAAATGCCAACATTTCATTTGCCTTGCTTATTACCTGCTGCACCTGCATATTAGTTTTCTGCGATTCATGCACGAGGACACCCAGATCCCTCTGCACTGACGCACTCTGAAGTTTCTCTCCATTTAGATAATAATTTGCCTTTCTATTCTTCTGACCAAAATGGATAACCTCACACTCATCCACGTAAACTCCATCTGCCAAATTTTGGCCGATTCACCTAACCTATCCATATCCATTTGTAAATTTCTTATTTCTTTATTGCAACTTACTATCCCATCTATTATAGTGTCATCTGCAAATTTGGCTGCATTCAAGTCATTAATATAGATTGTAAATACTTGGGGCTCGAGGACTGAACCCCGTGGCACCCCACTAGTTACATCTTGCCAACCAGAGAAGGATCCATTTATCCCGACTTTCTGTTTTCTGTTGGTTAGCCAGTCCTTTATCCAAGCTAATAAATTGCCCCTAACCCCTTGTGATCTTACCTTGTGTATTAACCTTTTGTGCAGCACCTTATCAAATGCCTTCTGGAAGCCCAGATACATCTTTACTTGTTACATCTTCGAAGAACTCTAGCAAATTAGTCAAACATGATTTACCCTTCATAAAACCATGCTGACTCTGATGGATTGCGTTTTGACTTTCCAAATGTCCTGTTATTACTGCCTTAATAATGGATTCTAACAATTTCCCAACAACAGATGTTAAACTAACTGGTCTATAGTTTCTTACTTTCTGTCTTCCCTCCTTTTTGAATAAGGGCGTTATCTTAGCATTTTTCCAATCCACTGGAACCTTTCCCACATCCAGGGAATTTTGGAATATTATAACCAATGGATCCACTATCTCCACTGCCACTTCCTTTAAGACCCTAGGATGTAGGCCATCAAGCCCTGGGGAACTTGTTTGCCTTTAATCCTAATAGTTTGCTCAGTACTTTTTCCCTAGTGATGATAATTGCTCTAAGCTCCTCCCTTTCTATAACCTCTGCATTACCTGTTGCTATTGGGATGGTACTATTGAAAACTGAGGCAAAATGCTGATTTAGTGTCTCCGCCATTTCTTTGTTCCGCACTATTAGCTCCCCAGTCACATCCTCCGAGGGACCAACATTCACTTTAGCTACTCCCTTTCCTTTTCTATACTTATAGAAGCTTTTGCTATCCATTTTTATATTTTGCACTAGTTTTCTTTCATAATTTACCTTTGCTCTTTTTATTACTTTTTTAGTAACTCTTTGTTGATCTTTAAAAATTTCCCAATCTTCCAGCCTGCCACTAGCCTTTGCAATATGGTATGCCTTAGTATTTGTCTTTATGTTATCCTTAACTTCCTTGCTTAGCCATGAATGTTTTTTCCCCCTCTTAAAATCTTTCTTCCTCTCTGGAATATATTTTAGTTGGGAGGAATTGAATATCTCCTTAAGCATCTGCCACTGCTCATCAACTGTCCTCCCCAGTCCACTAGGGCCAAATCTGCCCTTATGCCTATGTATTTACCTTTGTTTAACTCCAGAACGCTAGTATGGGACTCCAGTTTCTCGCTCTCAAACTGAATTTGAAATTCTAGCATGCTATGATCATTCTTCCCTAGAGGATCCTTAACTATGAGATCATTAATCAATCTCACCTTATTACATAATACCAAATCTAGAATCGCCTGCTCCCTGGTTGGTTCCACAACATATTGCTCCAAAAAACAATCTCTAATACATTCAATGAACTCTTCCTCGTGGCTACCCTTGCCAATATGATTAATCCAGTCTATATGCATATTAAAATCACCCATGATTATTGCCGTACCTTTCTTACAAGCCCCCAGTATTTCCTGGTTTATACTGTGCCCACTGCGGAACTACTGTTTGGGGACCTATAGATTACTCCCACCAGGAACTTCTTTCTCTTGCTATTTCTTATTTCCACCCAGACTGATTCTACGTCTTGATCTCCAGTGCATTTACCATTTCTCACTACAGCACTGATCTCTTCCTTTACTACCAAAGCTACACCACCTCCTTTTCCTTCCTGCCTATCCTTCCAAAATACTGAGTACCCTTGGATATTCAATTCCCAAACCTGGTTTCCCTGCAACCACGTCTCAGTAATCGCCACTAAATCATACCCATTTGTCTCTATTTGCGCTGTTAACTCATTAATTTTATTCTGAATGCTTCGTGCATTCAGATACAAAGCCTTTAGATTTGTTCTATTATCAAATTTCCTTACTCTTGTACGATTTCTTTGTGCAATATGACGTTCACACGTTCTGTCCCTACCTTTTATTTTCTGGTAACGATCAGCCTTATCACTGACCTGCACTTCTACCTTCTCCTTTAACTTTGACTTCCTAATTTTCCATGCAACTGAACCCTTCCCCACAGCCCTCCCGCCCAACTATTTAGTTTGAAGCTCTATCTACAGCCTTAGTTATGCAATTCACCAGGACTCTGGTCCCAGCATGATTCAGGTGGAGCCCGTCCCATCGGAATAGCCCCCTCCTTTCCCAATACTGGTGCCAATGGCCCATGAATTCAAACCCATTTCTCCCATCTTTGAACCACGCATTTACCTCTTTAATCTTATTGACCCTGTGCCAATTAGCTCGTGGCTCAGGTAGTAATCAGGAGATTATTACCTTTTTGGTTCTGTTTTGGTTTAGAGGGGATTTGAGGAAAAGATTTTTTCACTCAGAGGGTGGTTGGAATCTGGAACGCACTACCTGAAGAGGTGGTAGAGGCAGGAACCCTCACAACATTTAAGAAGTATTTAGATGAGCACTTGAAACACCATAGCATACAAGGCTACAGGCCAAGTGCTGGAAAATGGGATTAGAATAGTTAGGTGCTTGATGGCTGGCACAGACACGATGGGCTGAAGGGCCTGTTTCTGTGCTATATAACTCTTGACTCTATCGCTCTATGCTTTTTAATTTAGCCCCTCACTGCTCATATTCCCTCAGCAGAACCTCTATCCTCGTTCTACCTATATCGCTGGTACCTACGTGGACCACGAGAACTGGAACTTTCCCCTCCCACACCAAGTTCCTCTGCAGCCCAGATGAGATATCCTGAACCCTGGCACCAGGTAGGCAACACAGCCTTCGAGACTCTTGATCCTGGCCACAGAGAACAGTGTCTATGCCCCTAACTATATTATCTCCGATTTTGACTACATTTCTCTTTTCTCCCCCCCACTTGAATGGCTCCCTGAACCACAGTGCTATGGTCAGTTTGCTCATCCTCCTTACAGTCCCTGCTCTCGTCCACACTGGGAGCAAGAATCTCGAACCTGTTGGACAAGGGCTGAGGCTCCTGCAAAACTACCTCCTGGATCCCTCTACCTGCCTCACTCATAGTCACACCCTCCTGTCCCTGACTACTGGCTGAATTCAAGGTAGTTAATCTAAGGGGTGTGACTGTCTCCTGAAACACAGCGTCCAGGTAACTCCCTCCCTGATGTGTCGCAATGTCCGAAGCTCAGACTCCAGCTCATCAATTCTAAGCCGGAGTTCCTTGAGCAGCCAACACTTGCTACAGATGTGTTCACCTGGAACCACAATGGGGTCCACCAGCTCCCACATCATGCAAATACAACACATCGCCTGGCCCTGCATCTCTATTTAATTAGATTTTAATTTGTTTTTTAAATTTCCGACTGGTCTTTAGTTTGTAATCGGTAAAATATTTCTCCTATTCACCTTTAATCTGAAATCAACTTAGAATAGGTAATTCAACGAGCAGTTACTTACCAACCAATGAACTTACGGTTTTCCTGTGATGTCACTTTTTGGTTTTTTCCAATCTGTTTTTACTTCCTTAAAATACCCCAAAATTAGTTTATTTACATTAGGAACCTTGATTCCCTAAACAAAAACCCTACCTCTATATTTAAAAAGGAACTGAAGACCTTTCTCTACTTTAGTTACTTACTGAGCTATTTAGAGTTATTCCCTAACAGCTGTTACTCACCAACCGATCACCTTGCAGCTTTCCTGTGATGTCACTGTTGACTTTTTTTTTCTGTCCAGTGAACCTTGCTCATGATAAATGGCCAAAAGGAGGATGTACATTAGGATTGGCACCACTAGTCAAACTATCACACAATAAACAGAAAAAAGAGGGAGAAATTCAGAGGGATGGAGATCTAAGGGTTACAGCAGCGTTGTCCAACCTTTTCACATGGGAGGCCACATTACAATTTTTGTCTTACATAGGGGGCTGGTGAGACAATTTCGGAAAGATAAAGGCATTAAAAATTGATCTTACTATTATTCAAAACAACAACAAATGCGCAATTTTGTGAAGAAGCTTTAAATGAGAAGATTAATTTATTGACTTACTTTTTCGTCACTATATTGGACACTGATTTAGTGAGATACGTGGCAATCTTTTGTTTGTGCAAGAGTCAATGTTTGCCCACACACTTGTTGTCGCGATGCAGAATATTCCAGATAGATGCCCATCTGTTAAGAGTGCTCTTGATCACTCTCTCTCCCTCCTCTGTCTGTCTCTCTGTGTTCCCCCTCTCTGTGTTCCCCCTCTCTGGGGTGTTTCCCCTCTCTCTGCCCTTCTTTCTCTCTGCTCCCTCTGTATCCCTGTCCCCCTCTGTATCCCTATCTCCCTCACTCTCTCCCTTCCCCCTCACTCTCTCTCTCTGTCCCTCTCTCTGTCCCTCTCTCCCTCTCCCTCTCCCCCTCTCTCTTTCACATCCCCCCTCTCTTTCTCTCTCTCTCCCTGCCCCGTCTCTCTCTTTCCCCATCTCTCTCTCCCGGTCCCTCTCTCTCTCTCTGCCCCTCTCTCTCTGTGTGACGATTGCAGAGATCAGGAACAGTCAGCAGAGCAGCTTTGTGATTGGTCAGTTTAAAAAACATCGCAATGTCAGTTTTACAGCTGACAGGTGCTGGGAGCGGGACCAGCAGTTTCTGAACTTCGGATAGATTCAGGGTTTTCCGCCGGGCTTTTAATAAAACTAACATAGTGCTTTTTCTTAAAGTCAGTGTGGAAGAAGAAGCCGATGGGAAATTTCTCATTTCTGAAATTATCAGTCACGGACCCCTTGTGAGGATGAGGAACGGCCCGGTATAGTTTACATCCGCAGGCCAGATGGAAACCTTTAACGGGACGAATCCTGGCCTGCGGGCTATATGTTGGACAACCCTGGGTTATAGCCAAGATTCTCTCAAAGTAGTACAGCAAAATGCTCCTCATATTCTGTTGCAAAGAAGGCGGAAGCAACTTGCTCACAATCATGTTCAGAGGAGACAGCAGGAAAGAGGTATTCAGCAGTCCCTTGGGAGCCTGCAGGGCT
Source organism: Heterodontus francisci (assembly GCF_036365525.1). Classification (NCBI taxonomy): domain Eukaryota; kingdom Metazoa; phylum Chordata; class Chondrichthyes; order Heterodontiformes; family Heterodontidae; genus Heterodontus; species Heterodontus francisci. Next base: position 125,006,138 of record NC_090377.1, read on the forward strand.
CACAATCAACATCTCTAGACACAGTAGAGATAGAGACAAGCAAAGCCATTCCTTACTTAAAATAAGCAAAGACAAATCCATACTGTTGGCTCGGGGCTATAAACAGCACACTGTAGAGTGAGAGGGGCACCCCATAAGGGAAACAGCAGATCTCCTTTGCAGGGGTAACACATGCTGAAAAAACAGTCAAGCCTTGTGCTTGTTATAGTAGAACCATTCGTGTATGACTTATAAATGTTTCCATCATAAAGCATTTAAAAAAAAAACCGCTGGCATGTTGTACAGTTGCACTGAATTTGAGGCTTTATTTTCATTATTAAAGTAGTGCACTTTCATTTATTAGGAATTCTAAACACTAAACACATGCCTTTGTGTACTTCTGACATGAACCAGACCATGGGAGATAACTTCAGTAATGCTGTTGTAGATGAATTACTGTTGAGTCTTGTCTAAACTTGCATGACTTAAGTGACTCCTGTAGTATGCCAGCATTAGCCAACTGTATCGACTTACCATTGCTTATTTTAAGTATATAATGGCAATAAGTTCAACAATTTGTTGAATAACATAGGGGTTGTCTGACACACTTCAGGGCTTGTTGAAGCTCTGACTAAAGCCAATGAGAAAATGCAGAAACACAGATTTTAGGCACCACAACTTCAATACAAGAGTGAAGGATGGCAAAATTTGGCTCTGCAGCATTGCTGTTTTGGCGCTATGGGAGCCCGGAGGTGATAAAAATGGCGGGGGCCTGCTTCTAGTCGGTTCTGGCACTACTTGTGCCCATTGCCATCATAGGAAAGGCAATTGCACGGGCATGCCGTGTGTGCACCGGAAGCATTCAGACTGGACAGATCGTGACGTAAGTCAGCGGCTAATGCTGATTTGGTGCCCGACCTGCCATTTTGGACCTCTCAAGTCCAGTTAGTGCCCTCTCTTAAACACACACAAATGAATATGAATTCAGCTGTGTGAGGGAAACAACCCTCCCCACACTGCCCCCACCAATGCTATTTAAAGGTATCAGCGTGTGCCTTACAGATGCGGTGTTTTTGACTTTCATTTGCTGCTGCAGAGTTAGTGGAAGTACTGTGTCATTGGAGGAGCTCTCACATGTTCTTTGAGTCAGAAGGGAGCGTGGCTGGATATATGCCAGCAGTTGAGTTGATTTTGAAGGTATCTGAACATAAAGCTTGCTGTCAGTCGTGTGGGCCATAGTTGCAATCCCTCTTGGGCTGCAGTACAACAGGATCATGGAGCACATGCAGCAGAGAGGGGAAGCTGTCCACAGAGGGAGGAGGAGGAAGGCTCACAAGAGAAGGCGGTTCGCATCTAGGGTATTCAAGGAGCACGTCTCCTACCTCCACCTCAGCCAGGAACAGTGTCTGATGCAGCTCTGCTTCACCAAGGAGGTGGTCACTGAACTGTGCCACTTCCTTCAACTGGGCCTGCAGCTGTAGAGCAGGGCGAGGTCGGCGCTGCTGGTGACCATCAAGGTGAGCATTGCCTTCAATTTCTGTGCCTCAGGATCCTGCCAGGCTGGAGCCACTGATTTTGCCAACATCTCACAGTTCACTGTGCAACACTGCATCAGGGAGCTCACCAAGGCTTTGTATGCAAGGCTTCATTGTTATCTCGCAAAGCAGGAGGAGCGGGCACATGTGGCTTTGCCAGGGTGGTGGGATTCCCAATGGTGGGGGGAACTAACAACTGCATGCACGTGGCTTTGCGAAGAGGAGGAAGACGAGGAAGACGAGGAGAAAGGAAGGAGGCATCTGGGACAGCATCACTGCAGATGGGCTGTTTGTGAGCGGCTCATTAGACTCTGGTTCCCCTGAAAACATTCCCAGACCACTGTTGCTTCACAATTCCCCACTTTTCCATCCCTCTGCTATGGATCATCACAGCGTCCCCTTAGCCAAAATCCTGAAATAAAAGACACCACAAAACAACCAATTTATAACTTTATCCAACAACACTCCCAATAATAAATACAAAAATCAACTATTCACTCCTGTGCTTTCACTTAGTGCCTGTCCAGTGAGTGCCTTGCCTGGCCTAGTGCTCATACACAGTCCTACCCCAGAGGCTGCAGCATAACTGGTGGAAGGCTGCTGACTTTCACTAAAGCGGATTGCAGGAGGCCCTCGAGCAGCAACAGTCTGGGCTGGCTGGTTTGCAGAGAAGGTGCATAAGGCAGAACATATAGTCATTTTGGAGTGTTTCAGTGACACCAGTTGCAGTGACGGCTGCACAAATAATTTTCAGTACTGACTCCTTCAAGCGACTTAGGAGATGCAGCTGTGCCTGTCCCCTGCTAGTTTTTGCTGCTGTTATGTGCCATCTTGTCCTAAAAGAGAGAGGAAAAAGTGTCAGTGAGTGTGTTGCAATCTGTCTGGGTGATGTGCCTGTCATAGCTGGATTTATGTGGAAGCAGCAAGAGGTGGGTCTGAGGCTTGCAGCAGTGCTAAATGTGTGAGGGTGAGGTGGCCATCTTTATCTGCTGGTATAGAGTCACTTTTTATCTGTTTCTTTTTTAAAATTTAATTTAGGCTTCCAGCTAGATTAAAATCATCATTTGACAAAGCACGTTTTCATGACAGCTCCTTGATTCAATATTAGTTTCCTTGGGACGACTAGCATGCTGACCTCTTCTACTAATGCAAGGTAATTATTCATCATGCTCTCCATTTCCTTATTTTCATTTATAATATCAGTTTTAAGGGTCCCGCATTGCTCTTAACCACCTTCCTTTTCCTAATATAATTGGAAAAACTTTTTGTGTTGAGCTTGATAATCCTTGCAAATTTCTTTTCATGCTCCCTTTTGTAGTTCTTACTATCAGTTCTGTCACCCTTTGCTGTTCTTTGTGTCTTTCCCATTTGCAAAGATCTGAGCTTCATTCTTATATGTTTTTTCTTTTAGTTTTATATTGTCCATCACCTCTTTAATCGCACATGGCATTTTCTTTGGGCAAGTAGAGTACTTTCCCCTTAACAGTATAACAGTTCTGCATCACATTAAGTTCTTTTTTGGAACACATCCCACTGATTGTCTGTCATTTTACCCATTCACAGATTTGCCCAGTTTACTGTGGACAGTCTCTGTTTCATCCCATTGAAACTGACCTTACCTAAATCGAGAATCTTAGTAGCTGTGTCACCTTTCTCCCTTTCAAATGCAATGTTGAACTCCATCATATTATGGTCCCTATTAGGTAAATGTTTATGCACCTCTAAACTGTTAATTAAATCCAATATGGGCATGTAATTGACAAATGTACTTCAATATAGATAAGTGTGAGGTAGTACATTTTAGTAGGAAGAATAACAAAGCCACACATTCCTTGGAAAATGGCTGGAGGAACAGGGATCTGGGAGCACAGGCAGTACCCGGGTTCGATTCTGGGTACTGCCTGTGCGGAGTTTGCAAGTTCTCCCTGTGACCGCGTGGGTTTTCGCCGGGTGCTCCAGTTTCCTCCCACAGCCGAAGACTTGCAGGTTGGTTGGTAAATTGGCCATTGTAAATTGCCCCTAGTGTAGGTAGGTGGTAGGGAATATGGGATTACTGCAGGGTTAGTATAAATGGGTGGTTGTTGGTCGGCACAGACTCGGTGGGCCGAAGAGCCTGTTTCAGTGCTGTATCTCTAAATAAAAAAAAATAGACAAATCACTAAAAGTTGAGTTCCAGGTTAATAGCATATAAAGCAAACAAATCACTGGGGTTCATTTCTAGAGGGGTTGAATTGAAAACCAGAGAAGTTGTATTAAACTTGTATAGCACCTTTGTTAGACCAATCTTGGAGTACTATGAACCATTAGAATCTTAAAATAATAGAATCATGAATAATACAGCACAGAAGGAGACCATTTTGTAGCTTGAGTCTGCCCTGTCTCTTTCAAAGAGAAATCCAGAGACAAAGGTAAAACCAGTGTACGTATTTAAGCACATAAGTGCCTCTATTCATTTATATGCCTTGATTCTATTTTGAATAAATGTAGCATTTTGCATAAAAAAATGCCATTCATAATTGTTTCTGTGCTATGAAATAAACAATATGCTGTTTACAGATACAACCATGTGATAGTACAGTAGAATGAGAGAACGTTACAGACTAAAACTGTGTGTGTGTGTTTGTGAGAGAGAGAGAGGGATAAAGACTATTTGGATAATTATAAAAAGAATATTGAGGCATAGGTATTAGGAAAGATTGAACAAGCTAGAAAAGAAAAGACAGAGGGGTGACTTGATAGAGATCTTTAAGATTATCAAAGGGTTTGATAGGGAAGATTCAGAGAACTTATTTCCACTTGTGGGCGAGACCAAAACTAAGGGCCATAAGTATAAGATAATAATTCCAGCAGAGAATTCAGGAGAAATTAAGATAAAGGATTGTATTCTGGAATGTGCAATGACAATGGTTTGAGATAGATTTAAGCCTGAATGGCTGATAGACAACACATCATCCTGTGTGGACTGGTGTACAGACCAGGAAAATCCCTACTTTGTGCTGAGTTAGTTGCTTTCATCCAGACTGGGGTACTGCCATTTAACTCAGTGCCCTTAGAGCGTGGAAAGGAATCCTATTTTTACTGATTTCTATCCAGTCATGCTGCTGGAAACAGCAGGGTTTTGGGTGAGGACAAGACTGGGCATTCCTATAATGCTCTCGTGGTCAAATAGCTTACCAGCACTCCATGTCCAGGCTCACATGAACAATGGGCACTTTAGAGAAGTGCCAGCAAGGACAGTTACGCAACAGGAGTTGGTGGTTTCAGGAAAGCAAGGAAGAAACCTTGGGAAAATCTTCAGCCTTCTCATGTCCTGTGACATTGATCACAAGTCGTGGGAGTCAGTTGCCAGTGATCGCCAGAGCTGGCAGATAGCCATAAAGGCGGGGCTAAAGTGTGGCGAGTGGAAGAGACTTAACAGTTGGCAGGAAAAGAGACAGAAGCGCAAGGGGAGAGCCGACTGTGTAACAGCTCCGACAACCAATTTTATCTGCAGCACCTGTGGAAGAGTCTGTCACTCTAGAATTGGCCTTTACAGCCACTCCAGGCGCTGCTTCACAAACCACTGACCACCTCCAGGCACTTACCCATTGTCTCTCGAGACAAGGAGGCCATTTGAAGCAAACTATTGAAATATAATTGTGATGACACAATCTGTCCATTATTTTTTCAAATTGAAACCAGTTGATTCATAAGCAGCGAGAACTTAGTACGATCAGATCTTAGGCAAGAATTTCTTGCTGAAAAGTATTCAATTCCAAGGGTACCAATGCTTCAACAGATAATTTACAATTTTACTTTATCCCATTCTCTCCTAAAGACATTAGCTTGTGCTGGGGTCCAGTGCCACAGGTACAGGGCATCCCCTGTACCATAACCATTCTTGAGTTACCCACATCCATGCCCATGCTGTTTTGAAATCCCGGCTCTGAGAAGTAGTAGCACTGTTGTCTTACAGAGAAGGCACATATGTGGTAAGGCAAAAAGTAGAGAATATCTTTTGGGTTGTGGGAACAGTTCCTCTTTTGTAAGAGAGGAGGGGCAGGATTTTGAGCCCTGGCTAGTGCTGGGGCTAGGAATGGAGATGGGCGGGAGCTCGAAATAGCCCTGCCAGCCGGCGTGCTGGATCCCCAGCTCCAGCCTGTCCCCCGGGGCCATTTTTGCAAAGGAGGAATGGGGCGGGGCAGCGGGGTTACCCGCCTGCATGTGGTGGGCAATCAATTCAGCTCATTAACAGCTACTTAAGGCCAATTAAAGGAGGCCAACTGGGATTTTCCAGTCATTCTCCAGGTTCCGGCAGGTGGCGGGGGCCGGTTTAGGTGCCTGGAGGCCGCCTTCCAGTGGTAGATGAGGGGATTGGAGGATGGTGGCAGCACTCCAGGCAAGCCTAGAGGCCATCCCTGCCTGCCTGGGTGCTGCAGCAGCCAGAGGCTGCCCTGAAAGAGCTGTTTCCCCCTCCACAAGCGGTGGCCTGGCTGCAAGATCTGTTTTAGAATTTAAGATTTAAAAAAGTTGGAGAGAGAGAGAGTGCCTCTATCTTGAAGCGCCCTCTCCGTTATTCATCTTCCACTGCAGCCTGCTGCTCCTTTCAAGCTGGAAGGCCTCCAATTAGCCCTCCAGCTTCAAGAGCTTGCCCACCATCCTTAATTGGATGACGAGCCTATCCACTGGCCATTAATGTAATGTAGGAACCAGAATAATAAGAGAAGTATGAGACAGGACAAGAGTCAGGCGATGCCAGCCCATTGGATCCTGAAAATTCCTCCTTATTAATGCTGAGGTGTCAGCTTTCACTCAGTTGGTAGCACTTTGAGTCAGAAAGTGGTGGGTTCAGGTTCCACCCCAGAGACTCCAGATGTTGAACTGAGGCCCAGTCTGCCCTCTCAGGTGGACATAAAACAGCCCACAGCATTATTCGAAGAACAGCAGGGGAGTTCTCCCAGTCTCCTGGCCAACATTTATCCTTCAACCAGCACCTAAAAAAAACAGTTGATTTTGTCATTTATTCCATTGCTGTTTTTGGGAGCTTCCAGCATGCAAATTAGCAGCCACATTTTCAACATTACAACAGTGACTACACTTCAAATACTGATTGGCCAAAAAAAAAGAATTTTATTTATATAACCATTTTTTTCCTCAGTTGCCGCTTGAACTATGGGGGGCTTCTAGATATCGATCAGAAGCAGGAAACCTGTCTAAGTTATTTTCCCCCTCAGTGGCCCAGAGGCATTGTAGTGGGCTACTGCCACCATGAGTGAGATCAGCTAACTCAGACAGACTGGGAATTGAAATTGAATGAACACATGATATTTAGCACAGAGGCTGAAGACAAGTTTTGAGAAAGCTTTGAATGTACTGGAAAAGATTATTATCTCGGTTAGACCAAAGCCAACTAGACATGCCATTGCAAACACTCAGATGAGACTTCATGAGATGTCCATCTATTTCAACTGGCAGTAGTGTAGAAACTGATGTGCCAAAATAAGCATTAAAAAATGGAAGGCTACACCTCAGAACATTGAACATCGAAAATATACTTTGTTCAATGGTGATTAATGTTTTGGAAAACATATAAGTTCTTTGAGATATTTTTGCTTTTGCTGGAATCTCCTTTTCCTCTGCCTTCAAGCTGCAGCAGTCCCCTTGTACTTTTACATCACACTTCAGAATGTTTCAGTATTAAACGTCCTGAAAACTTAATGAGGTGATCGAATCTGTGAGGCTTAAGAACTGAGTATCATTCAGCCAGTTTTGATCATTAGGAGCATGAGTTCCTCATTTTTACTTGGAATGTGTAACTTAATTTAATTATATGTCACTTTTAAAAATAACGGCAACATGGTATTTTTAAATAACCTTGCAGGACATGTTACTACTGCTGATGGGAAATGCCACTCCACCAATGTTGCCAGTTTTGAGAATCAAGTTTACTGCAAGAAAATTGAATTGTTAAAAAAATAGGTACAAGAAGATTTATTAGAAGGCTAGCAGAACTGAGAGGTTATATCTATCAGAAAGGATTGAAAAGGCAGGGGCTCTTTTCTCTAGAAGGGAGAAGACTGAGGGGTGACCTAATAGAGGTCTTTAGGATTATGAAATAGTTTGATAGGGTACATGTACAGAAGATGTTTCCACTTGTGCGTAAGACCAGACCAGGTGCTATAATTATAAGGTAGTCACTACTAAATGCAAAAGGGAATTCAGCAGAAACTTCTTTATCCAGGGAGTACTTAGAATGTGGAACTCGCTACCACTGGGAATAGTTGCGGTGAATAGTATAGACACATTCAAGTGGAAACTAGACAAACACATGAGAGAGAAAGGAATAGAAGAATATGTTGATGCACTCAGATGAAAAGGTGTGGGAGGAGACTCAAGTGGAGCATAAACACTGACATGGACCTGTTGAGATAATGGTTGGCTTCTGTGCTGTAAATACTTTGTAATACATTGTAAAAATTTTGGTTAGGCTACAGCTGTATTGAAGTATTGTGTTCAGTCAGGGGCATTACACTTTCGGAAGGATGCTAACACCTTAGAGATGGTGCAGAAGGGATTTACTAGAATAGTACCAGTGATGAGGGACTTAAGTTCTGTGGAGAAGCTGGGATTGTTCTTCTGCGAGCACCCCACCAGCCTCCAAATCCAAAGGTTCAGCCTCCGCCACTTCTGCCACATCCAGTGTGATGCCACTACCAAATGCATTTTCCCCTCCCTTCCCCTGTCAGCATTCCGAAGGGATCATTCACTCCGCGACACCCTCGTCCAGTCCTCCATTACCCCCACCACCTCGTCCCCTTCCCACGGCACCTTCCCCTGCAATCGCCGGAGGTGTAATACCTGCCCATCTACCTCCTCTCTCCTCACTATCCAAGGCCCCAAACACTCCTTTCAGGTGAAGCAGCGATTTACTTCTACTTCTTTCAATTTAGTATATTGTATTCGCTGCTCACAATGTGGTCTCCTCTACATTGGGGGGACCAAACGCAGATTGGGTGACCACTTTGCGGAACACTGCCACTCAATCTGTAAGCATGACCCCGAGCTTCCGGTTGCTGGCCATTTCAACACCCCTCCCTGCTCTCATGCCCACAGCTCTGTCCTGGGATTGCTGTAGTGTTCCAGCGAACATCAACGCAAGCTCGAGGTACAGCATCTCATTTACTGATTAGGCACGCTACAGCCTGCCGGACTGAACATTGAATTCAATAATTTTAGAGCATGATGGGCCCCCCCTTTTATGTTTAGTTTAGTTTAGTTTAGTTTAGAGATACAGCACTGAAACAGGCCCTTCGGCCCACCGAGTCTGTGCCGAACATCAACCACCCATTTATACTAATCCTACACTAATTCCATATTCCTACCACATCCCAATCTGTCCCTATATTTCCCTACCGCCTACCTATACTAGGGGCAATTTATAATGGGCAATTAACCTATCAACCTGCAAGTCTTTGGCATGTGGGAGGAAACCGGAGCACCCGGAGAAAACCCACGCAGACACAGGGAGAACTTGCAAACTCCACACAGGCAGTACCCAGAATTGAACCCGGGTCGCTGGAGCTGTGAGGCTGCGGTGCTAACCACTGCGCCACTGTGCCGCCCTACTGCCCTATTTTTTTCTTTCTAATTTGGTTATTTTATTTTAGTTTTTTTAGGTTGGTTAGTTTGTTTATACTGTGCCTACCCACTGTTTCTGTTTTTTTAAAATGTTTTTAATGATTATGCTTGGAGTGCTTTGTGCTTTACAGTCTATTCACATCGTCTCTGTACTAACACTTTGTCTTTCAGCACACCATGAACATACCGTTCCATGACCTTCTGGTCAATTATTCTCTGTGACCTTGTCCTATCAATACCTTCTCTTTTGTTATCTCTTGCCCCCACCCCCGCTTTACTTGCTTAAAACCTTTCACATTTCTAATATTTGTCAGTTCTGAAGAAGGATCACTGACCCGAAACATTACTCTGCTTCTCTCTCCACAGATGCTGTCAGACCTGCTGAATATTTCCAGCATTTCTTGTTTTTATTTCAGATTTCCAGCATCTGCAGTATTTTGCTTTTATTTATATAAAGGTTAAGAGGAGATTTGATAGACGTGTTCAAAGCCACAAATGGTTTTGATGAAGTAAGTAAGGAGAAACTGTTTCCTGTGGCAGAAGGGTCGTAAACCACATGACACAGATTTAAGATGATTGACAAAAAAAAGAGGTGGCATGAGGAAACTTTTTTTTTTACACAGCGGGTTGTGATCTGGAATGCGCTGCATGAAAGAGTGGTGCAAGCAAATTCAGCAATAACACTCAAATGGGACGTGGATACACATTTGAAGGGAAAATACTTGCAGGGCTATTGGGAAAGTGTGAGGGGGTGGAACTAATTGAATAGATCTACCAAGGAGCGGCACAGGCACAATGGGCTGAATGGCCTCCTTCTGTGCTGTAATATTCTATGATTCTAAAAGGTTTAGGGCATGGATTTGGACCGAGTATTGCCATTGGTGCCCATGCTATAAAAGCCCCACGGTATGAAAATGCCACTGCCTGGACATCCGCATGTTTGTGGCGTGACCCGTACTGGAAATGGTGCTAGCGTGGGTGTGCTGTGCTTGCAGCAGAAACGGCAGGACTAGTGTGCTCATGACATCATAGAGCCATTCCAGTTGATTTGTCATCAGTTTCAGGAACATTAGTCTGCGCATGTCCAAACAACGTCTGTACTGATTGCTCTCAGTAAATCAGGCGTTCAGCAGCATGAGGAGCCACGCCTACAACAGTCCTATTTAAAGGGGCGAGCACCAACTTGCAGGTGAGGGGCTTTTGACTTATTTCTGCTTAAGTTGTGTTTGTGGGAGTATTTTGCGGTAGTTTTAGAAGTCTTTTTTGAGAGCTGTTGCTTAAAATCAGGAAGGATACAGGATTTGATGACCTAGCAATGGGGACTGTGGTTGCAGTGCCTCTTGCTATACAGCAGGACTATCAGATGGAGCAGAGACTGCAGAGAGGGGAAATTCTGCAAAGGGGGTGGAGAAGAAAGGCTCTACACAGAAAGCCCGATCCACCAAAGGTTTTCAGGAGCACGACTCATACCTCCACCTCAACCAGGAACAGTGCCTGAGGTGACACAAGTTCAACAGGGAGATAGTCACTGAACTGTGCTATTTCCTACAACCCAACCTGGAGCCTGTTACCAGGATGAAAACAGCTCTGCCAGTGACTTTAAAGGTCACCGTGACTTTGATTTTATGTGTTCCAGTCTTTCCAGGTGGGAGTGGGAGATAACTCCACTGCATCAATTGTTAGAGCATCTGGGAGGTCACAGAGGTCATCTAGTCCAGAAGAGCAGAAGACATTGCTCCTTCAGCAGGGACAAACAGGATGAGAGGACACGTGACTTTGCCAAGATAGTTCCCACTGGTGGAGGATGCCATCGACTGCACGCACGTAGCTCTATGGGTCCCCCGTGACAACGGGGTGAGGTACAGGAACCGCAAGAAGTTCCATTCCATAAACGTGCAGTTGGCGTGTGACCAGGTCAAGAACCTCATGTCGGTTAATGTCCATTATCCTGGCAGCAGTCACGATGCATTTATTTTGCGCCAGTCAGCCACATCCACCGTCTTTGCCTTCCACAGAGAATCAGTGGCTGGCTCCTCGGGGACAACGGATAGTCACTCCCCTCCGCCATCCCACCACCCAACCACATGAGGATGGCGGGTGTATAATGAGAGCCACGGAGCTACAAGAAACATTGTGGAGCAGACAATTGGCCTGTTGAAACAACAGTTTTCTGCTGCCCTCACTGCTCGGGTTGGGGGATTGGTGGGGGGCGGGGTCACTACAGTCCATGTCAGAGTGAGTTTTGAAGTTTGTGGTGGTCTGCTGCATCCTCCATATCATTGCCATCATAAGGGTGCAGCCACTGCTTCCAGGAATCCGGACGCCACCTGGTAGGAGGAAGAGGAGAAGGAAGAGGAGAACACAGGGAGGATGCATCCAGGACTACTTTGCTCCGGACAGGCTGACAGAGAGTGCCTTCTCAGACTCTGGTTTCAATCTAACTACTTCACCGGACCCACCATTGCTCACTGTCACATTCATCTGAGACACCCCATCACAATGTCCCCTTGGTTACTAGCCACCAATAAAGGTCACCCTCAAAAGCATTCTCATTAACAACATTGAGAAGGAGTGTAAGGCAGTAACAAGCTATCATCCTGGATGATCCTACGGGCTCCCTTGTAGCTGGCCCCATGATTCGCAGCACCATCGCCTCAGTCAGGCTCAGTAGATGAAGGCATGCTTGGCCTCTGCCGGTTCTCTGCTGCTCCCTCCTGTTATGGGCAACTTTTATCCTGCAAGAGAGGGGCAGAATGACAGTGATTTTGTTGCACTGTGTTTGAATTACGTGTCTGTCATAGCTGAAGAGCTGGAGGTATGTGTAATATTAGTCATTGGAATGTGAACTATTGTAAGACTCGCAGGACTACAAGTAATATCCAAAGAAAATGTGGGTTTTTATTATAATTTAACTAGAACATATATATATAAACAGTTACTGCATGAGCCACATCTAACCAAATCTCACTCTGTCAGGCTACATCTACAACTCCCTGGTCATGTGTGACGTGACATCACTTCCTCTGGTGATCATCAATTGCAGCTCTTAAGGTGGTCCTCTCTTAAGGTGCTCCCTTCTTAAGGTCATCCACAATAGTATGTGGAGGAAACGAGAGGTGGATTTGAGGCTGGCAGCATTGGCAGGTGTGTAGGTGAAATAAACTATGTGACTGTTAAGAATGAGTCTTGAGGGATAGCAGGTGCGGCTGGGTGAGTGATGCAGGTATGGTGGTTTGAGTATGAGATGTGTTGCCATGACTCAGGTGAGGTCATTGAACTTCTTCCAGCACTGCCGCCAGGTCCCCGGGACCAGATGCTGGTCATTAACCTCCCTTGCCACCTGCTCTCGCTCCCTTCGGAGAGTATGCCTTGAGGGCCTCCTGGCTCCTGCGGAAACATGGGGCTGGATTTTACCAAGCCCATGATGTCGGTCTCCATGGCAACGTGGGGCCGGAAAATGGTTTTGGCAGAGGCTTGCTATGAGGCTCGATGCTGGGAGGGCCCAGCCCGCTCCTCCAGGCAGCGGCGAGTCTCCGACGTGGCCCCACCCCCCCCCCCCCTCGCCACTGGACGACGGGACCTCAATTACAATATTTTGTCATGGCTGACCTCTCAAGACAAAACCCCCAATCAAAATATATGATTCCGATTGTGGTGGGAGAAACACACTATTGATTCAGTCCTGTCCCTCCACAGATCGCCCCTAACATATGATTTTAAACTTTCCAAATTAAAGAAAGACCCAGCCAAATTGTACCATCTATTAACCCATGAATGAGGCTAACCAAACCAGGTGTCTTTCGATCAACAAATTAACTGTTTAATCAGAAAAACGAAATTCTTAAACACTACTAAGATATAAACAACATTTAAAAAATGAAAAAAAGTGTCCTTGAGGATTTACACTCCTGCTGAAGTGAACTCTTCCAATGTGGAACAGTCTAAGGTTGCTTGAAGTCCTCACAGCCGTCCAATGAGGTAAAAAATGGTTCCTCCACAGTAGAACAGTCTGTAGTCTAATTTAGCAGTTGAATTGATGCTCTTCTTTTCCAGCGATGAATTTCAGCAATTACAGTTCAGTAGTTAAAGGAATTTGGTTATTTTCTTTGAAGAAATTATATCTGCCTTGACATCAGAATTCTGAGAGTATAATAAATAGGGTTTAAATAAACCAAGGGAGAGCTCTGATTTCCTTCAGTATATGCTGGCAGACAGTCTGTGTGTGTCTCCGTTAACTGTGTCTCAAAAAACAGTTTTTCAGCTAGTTTAAAATGTCAATCGGCAACATTGTATCTTGTGTCCTTGGTCCTGGGTGGCTGTATCTCACAGCAAGGAGAATGCATATTTGAAGCTGGTTGTATCCTATGGCAACGAGAATGCATCCTTTGACCCAGTCCCTGGATTTAGATGCCTTAAAGCAGTACTAATCCTGTTATAGCCTTAAAGGCACACTGCATACTTCCCGGAAAAGAAAAAAACTACAGGACCATAACAATTTAAATTAATGTGATGAAGAAATTTAAATGAACTTACCTTGAATCTTATGGGCCTGCCAGCACTCCCGCGCCCTCAATTCCCCATCTGGGGAAAGCTGGCCTGACACTGGTGGGGACAGGGGAGGAGTTACGATTTTCACTACGGAGGGTTGGAGCAGAGTCAAATAAACGTAATGCGTGTAGGGGATGGTGAGAAGGGGCGAACTTTAAACTTTGTGCAGTCTTGGGGGGGTGGGGGGGGCGGGGCAGGTCAGATTGAAAAGAGAAGTGTTTTTTGGGGGGAAAGGGCAAATAGTTCATATAATTGTTATTGGGTGGGTGGGAAAGGGGCGTTAGAAATTTATTTGATAAATTTTTTTGGTGGGGGGTAATATATCTTTAAAAATGTAAATATGCCAGCAGGTCTGTCTGCCCTTTAAAAATGGCGCCAGCGCCTGTGCACAGGCAGCCCATCCCCTCCACGTGATTGGGGGATGGGCCACCCTGGCCATTTAAATGAGCTGCCAGACGGGAGATCGCGGCAGCTCAAAGGTGTGCAGGCCGTCATTTTTTGACCTCCTGCCGAGTGTGACGGTGGGTTCTTAAAATCCAGCCCATGGTGTGTCTTTCTGTTCACTCAGTTACTAATACCTCCAGCACCACATAGAATTCAGTAGCAGCCTCCTGTGATCCAGTGCACCTTCCCTTTAAGAGGGCTGCCTTTAAGAACAGAAAGCTAACTGGACTACGTGCTAGCCTTGCATGCTGTTAGGTCCCCTTGTTTTGCTTGCAGCCAGCCAGGCAGCAGTGTGGGTTGTGCTGGGCTGCACGCTGAAATCATTCTAATGTGCCCTGCCTCTACATCAGGTACCTTAAAGGCTAGTTTGAAGTTGGGATCTGCACGCAGTGAGTCACTTGGCATGATTGGGCTGCAGCCCGGCCAGATGGAAAGAGTAGTTTGTGTGTCAGTTCATTTTAGGGCGAGGCCACAGATGGGTTCTGCTAAAGGGGACTCAGGGCTGCGGCTTCCTGCTGCCAAAATCCCACTCCTGCCTGCCAGTAGTAGTGAATCTGTCAGGGTGTCGGGGATGTTAAGATTGACCCTGAACCCTCTGGGAATGCTGAGGCTCATGGTCACCATTCTCATCTCCCCTACTTTTCAACTCAGAGCCAATGTTCCCTCTGTGCTGCACTGGCACGCGGGTACGCAGCTGTGCAACAATCCTGAACGTAGCATGCAGTGCAACAATCAGGCTCTGCATCCAATGGTCCCCTTAAGATGCACGCTATGTGGCTGTGCAGCAATCTTAAAGGGACCTCGCAGAGCAACAAACAAGCTGCACACAGCAAAGAAAAAATTAGAGCGAACGTTGCTCGGGGCCTATGTTCTAGGCTGGTGATTAATGTGAAACTGTGAGGATGACACAATACTGAGCAGGGTCAATAATAATCCTGTCAACCTACATGGAACTAAGCTCCAATGTGTGTGGTTGGGCAGTGTATTGATATTGAGGCAGAGGCGAAGCGGGCTCTTTTTGGGGTTGAATTGGCTCCAAGATGATGGGATTGGCCATGGGTGAATGAACGTGGCACAGTCTACTACACAAAACGTGGTCCTGGCTGCCACAGCAGGCATCAGCCAAGCGTGGGAATAATGGCATTCCAAATAATGTAAATTGAAATGAATCTTTATTGGATGGCGAGGTTAATTTATACTGAAGAGGTGTTCATGGGTTGTTCAGTGAAGGGACGCATCATACACAGATCTCATAGAAATTCTGATAGCAATTGAAGTTTGAATAATGAGTGTTTCTTCATACTGCATGCATTTCAGTACCTGATTGATGAATGTTACTAATGTGGTCTGTTTCTGACTGCATTTGACTACCATACTTATTTCATGATATATTCTTTTCACACTACAACATGGCAACATGGGAACAGGAGAAGGCCTTTTAGCCTCTTGAGCGATTCAGTTAGATCATGGCTGATCTGTGCCTTAGCTCCATTTAGCTGCCTTGGCACCATTTCCTTACATACCCTTACCTGATATAAATCTATCAACCTCCAAAATGCCCACTCACTTTATCAACAATGAGATTAAAATCAACTGATATATTTTTCTCCTAATTTAAATAACCATAAGTTGGCACTTAAAGAACTGCTGGAAACAAATTCACTGTGACATATTTCTGAGAAAGTGTAACAGTGCAAAACAGGAAAATGCTGAAGGAAGTTGGGCTGGAAGCCAGGAAACTGGTTTGTAAGATTTAAAGAGCAAAGGTCCAGAGTTGAATTAAGTCCTACATTCAGCCAGGACCACTTCTGCGTGCTGTTGCTCTTGATCTACTTTGGGGGTAATTCTCACTTTGTGTGTAGGCAGAAAGCTGGCGGTTGCAGATTGCTGCCCATTAAACCGAGCCCGATTGTCCTTTTAAGAGAAATGAAATCTGGGTGTGAGGAGCACTGATCCACAACTGTCAGCTTTCCACCCACTCCCAAGGTGAAAAATACCCCTTTTATATCTTGGTAAGGGTGTAAAACATCCCATGCCACTGTATTTGAAGAAGAGCAGGGGAGTTTCCCCCAGTGTCCTGCCCAATATTTATCCCTCAATCAACATGACTAAAGCAGATTATATGGTCACTGTTAATGTGGGAGCTTGCTGTGTGCAAATTGGCCCCTGCATTTCCCACATTACAACATTTCAAAAGTATTTCATTGGCTGTAAAGTACTTTGGGACGTCTTGAGGTCGTGAAGGTGCTATATATGTAAGTTCTTCCATTCTTTCTTAAGGTTCTTCACCTCTGTAACAACAAATTGCATTTATGCAGTGCCTTTAACCATAACAAAACATCCCAAGGCAGTTTATAAGCATTATCAAGCAAACACTGAGTCACATAATGAAATATTAGGTCAGATGATCAAAAGCATTGTCAATTAGGTAGGTTTTAAGGAGTGTCAAAGGAGGAAATAGAGGTAAAGAGGAGGAGAGATTCGGGCCTGGGCAGCTGAAGATACGGCCTACAATGGTGGAGCGATTGAAATCAGGAATGCTCAAGAGGCCAGAATTGGCAGAGGAGAGATATCTCGAGGGGCTGTAAGGCTGGAGGAGATTACAGAGATAGGGAGGGGAAAGGCCACGGAGGGATTTGGAAACAAGGATGAGAATCTTAAAATCGATGCAGTATTTAACCGGGAACCAATGTAGGTCAGTGAGTACAGGGATGATGGGTGAATAGGACTTGGTGTAAGTTAGGACATATAAATATATATACTATCTCATATCTATCTCCAACATCACAGCATGGACACAATGGGCCTAATGGCTTCCTTCAGTGCTGCAACCATTCTGTGATTCTAGGAGTCTATGATCAGCACTGGTTCTTCAAGCCCCCATACAGGGATTTGGTGGTTAATTGTTTCTTTTTCCATTTGTTCCACAGTGTGTTGAAGCTCCAGCGTCTTGTCCAAAGGTATGCTCAACACAAATTCACGCCCACGGTTCTCCCTGGGCTAAGTTCCTGATCCCTGCTGTGGCCAACTTGAGGAGTTGCAGATGTTAGCCCTCTACACTGCGGGGAAACAAAAAGATAGAGTGATCAGTGATCATTGGCTGTTCCTTGCGGGCAGTTTCCGAATGCCATTGGCAGGGACGAATGAACAGATCACCCACTCACAGTCTTATCCAAGCAGATGTGTGGGGCAGTGGGCCAACTCTTCCCCCATCCTCTGAGATCTGATCCTCAATAAACTGGAAATCTTGGCATGTGAGCAAAAAGAGACACCAAACACTTAGCTCATTCAGGATGGAAAACTTTTCATCTGAATAGTTGAAGAATGACTTGAAAACCTAACCACACTGTATTATCAATCAGACTAAAAAAATTATAGGGTGCACAACACATTTGAAAAAGATTTATTCAAATGCAAGAGCAAACTGGAACCATATATTTCCATGTGACTCATAGATGTATCAATTTGAACAACTAGTTCAGCATTTGCTCCATTGCCAAAAGAATGGCAAGAAAATGTGCTGCATGACATTTGTAATGAACATTTAACCTTTTGACAAAAGTGTTGTCCTGTTTATTTGAAATGGGTTGATGTTTTCATTAAGAAACAGAGTGGGCAGATGTGACAGGGGTGGGGCGATGGGGTTTAGGCATGGGGGGACTGCCAACAGTTGTGAATCAGGCACCCGTTAAACATCTGCCCATTACACACTCCACTTGTTATAGAACCGCCAGTTATACACCCACTCGTTATACACCCATCCATTATGCACCTGCATTTATACACCCACCCGTTATACATCCGCCTGTTATACATCTGTCTGCATACAACCACCCGTTACTCATCTGTCCGTTATACATCTGCCTGTTATACATCCGCCTGTTATACACCCATCCATAATACGCCGGTATGTTATACACCCACCCGTTAAACATCTGCCCATAATATACCCCCCGGTTATACACCCGCCTGTTATACACCCATCCATTTATACACCTGCACGTTATACATCCGCCCATTATACACCTGCCCGTTTTGCACCTGTAAGGTATACACCTACTCGTTATATACCTGTCCATTGTCCACCCACTCATTTCACACTCCTCGTTACACACCCCGCTCATTATACACTAACTTGTTATACACCTACTCATTACACACTCCATTCATTACACACCCCTCTTGTTATACACCCCGCTTGTTATACACCCGCTTGTTAGACACCCCGCTCGTTACACACCCACTCGCTACACACCCCACATAATATACACTCACCTGTTATACATTTGCTCGTTACGCTCCCTGCTCATTACACACCCCACTCATTACACACCCGCTCGTTATACACCTGCTCGTTATACACCCCACTCATTACACACCCGCTCATTACACACCCCACTCATTACACACCCCACTCATTACACACCCCACTCATTACACACCCGCTCGTTACACACCCCGCTCGTTACACACCCCACTCATTACACACCCCACTCATTACACACCCGCTCGTTACACACCACGCTCATTACACACCCCACTCATTACACACCCCACTCATTACACACCCGCTTGTTACACACCCCACTCATTACACACCCGCTCGTTACACACCCCGCTCATTACACACCCGCTCGTTACACACCCCACTCATTACACACCCGCTCGTTATACACCCCACTCATTACACACCCCGCTCATTACACACCCGCTCGTTACACACCCGCTCGTTACACAGGCCACTCATTACACACCCACTCGTTACACACCCGCTCGTTACACACCCCGCTCATTACACACCCCACTCATTACACACCCGCTCGTTATACACCCCACTCATTACACACCCCACTCATTACACACCCGCTCGTTACACACCCCGCTCGTTACACACCCGCTCGTTATACACCCCGCTCATTACACACCCCACTCATTACACACCCGCTCGTTACACACCCCGCTCGTTACACACCCGCTCGTTATACACCCCGCTCATTACACACCCCGCTCGTTACACACCCGCTCGTTATACACCCCGCTCATTACACACCCCACTCATTACACACCCGCTCGTTACACACCCCACTCATTACGCACCCGCTCATTACATACCCCACTCATTACACACCCGCTCGTTACTCACCCCACTCATTACACACCCCACTCATTACACACCCCACTCATTACACACCTGCTCATTACACATCCCGCTCGTTACACACCCGCTCGTTATACACCCCGCTCATTACACACCCCGCTCGTTACACACCCGCTCGTTATACACCCTGCTCATTACACACCCTACTCATTACACACCCGCTCGTTATACACCCCACTCGTTACACACCCGCTTGTTATACACCCCGCTCATTACACACCCCACTCATTACACACCCGCTCATTACACACCTCACTCATTACACACCCCTCTCATTACACACCCCACTCATTACACACCCCTCTCATTACACACCCGCTCATTACACACCCCACTCATTACACACCCGCTCGTTACACACCCCACTCATTACACACCCCACTCATTACACACCCCACTCATTACACAGCTGCTCGTTATACACCCCGCTCGTTACACACCCCACTCATTACACAGCTGCTCGTTATACACCCCGCTCGTTACACACCCGCTCGTTATACACCCGCTCGTTATACACCCCGCTCATTACACACCCCACTCATTACACACCCGCTCATTATACACCCCACTCATTACACACCCGCTCATTACACACCCCACTCATTACACACCCGCTCGTTACACACCCCACTCATTACACACCCCACTCATTACACACCTGCTCGTTACACACCCCACTAATTACACACCCCACTCATTACGTTCCCCGCTCGTTATACACCCTGCTCGTTATACACCCTGCTCGTTACACATCCGCTCGTTACACACACGCTTGTTACACACCCCTCTCGTTATACACCCGCTCATTACACACCCTGCTCAGTATACACCTCGCTTCTTATACACCTGCTTGTTATACACCCACTCGTTACACACCACGTTCATTATACACTCACCTGTTACACACCCCACTCGTTACACACCCCGCTCGTCACACAACCCGCTTGTTACGCATCCGTTCATTATACACCAGCTGTTATACACCAACTTGCTACACACACTGCTTAATATACAGTCACCTGTTATACACCTGCTCGTTACACGCCCCAATCATTACACACCCTGCTCGTTATACACCCGCTCATTACACACCCTGTTCATTATACACTCACCTGTTATACACATGCTAGTTACACACCCCGCTCGTTACACATGCCGCTTGTTATAAACTTACCTGTTATATACCCGCTCATTACACACCCCGCGCATTATACACCCACTCCTTACACACCTTGCTTGTTATACACTCACCTGTTATACACCTGCTCGTTACGCACCCCGCTCGTTACACACCTCGCTTGTTATACACTCACCTGTTATACATCGGCTCAATACACACCCTGTTTGTTATACACTCACCTGTTATACACCCGCTCGTTACACACTCCGCTTGTTATACACTCACCTGTTATACACCCGCTTATTACACACCCGCACGTTACACACCCCGCTCCTTATCCACCCGCTCGTTACACACCCTGCTCGTTACACACCCTGCTCATTATACACCCGCTGGTTATACACCCCCTGGTTATACATCGGCCAGTTATACACCAGCCCATTGTACACTCCGTCTGTTATACACCAGCCAGTTATACACCCGCCCATTATATAATCTGCCTGTTGTACACCCGTCACCAGTTCATTTTTACAGTTCATAATTGCTCCAGTTCACTTTAGTTCATCACTGTTCCTTTCGTGAGCATGACAATGTAAATGCTGTGGCTACAATTGCAGGTCAGGTGCTAGGAATTCAGCAGCAAGTAACTCACCTCCCGGCTCCCCAAAGTCTGTCCACCATCTACAAGGCACAAGTCAGGAGTGTGATGGAATACTCTCCACTTGCCTGGATGAATGCAGCTCCAACAACACTCAAGAAACTCGACACCATCCAAGACAAAGCAACACTCTTGATTGGCACCCCGTTAACCACCAGCATGCAGTGGCAGCAGTGTGTACCATCTACAAGATGCACTGCAGCAACTCACCAAGCCTCCCTCAACAGCACCTTCTAAACCTACGACCTCTACCACCTAGAAGGACAATGGCAGCAGACGCACGAGAACACCACCACCTGCAAGTTCTCCTCCAAGCCCACTTGATTGGCACCCCATCCACTAACATTCACTCCCTCAACCACCGATGCACAGTGGCAGCAGTGTGTACCATCTACAAGATGCACTGCAGCAACACACCAAGACTCCTTAGACAGCACCTTCCAAACCCGTGACCTCTACCACCTCGAAGGACAAGAGCAGCAGATGCATGGGAACATCACCACCTGCAAGTTCCCTCCAAGTCACACACCATCCTGACTTGGAACTATATCGCTGTTCCTTCACTGTTGCTGGGTCAAAATCCTGGAACTCTCTTCCTACCAGCACTGTGGGTGTACCTACAGCACAGGACCGCAGCGGTTCAGGAAGGCAGCTCATCACCACCTTCTCAAGGGCGATTAGGAATGGGCAACAACTGCTGTGCTTGTCAGTAATTCCCACATCCCATGAATTAATAAAACGTTCCACCCATTAGGCATCCAACCAGTTTTACGCCCCGACCATTATACACTCCATTCATTATACGCTCCATCTGATATACGCCCGCCCATTATACACGTTTTACTCCCCATCTTATTTTCCCTTGTCATTAACTTTGAAAATGAATGTTACTCCCCTGCAGCTCTTCTGCCTTCCTGGAAACATCTTCATGGGTATTGAATTACTTGGAACTGTATGCCCTGATTGCCATGTGGATAAACTCAGCCATTTATCCACAGCAAGATCCTATAAAATGAGAGGGTCAACCACGCAATCAGTTTTTCAGTGGTGTTTCCTGAGTGAGGAATGTTGGCCAGGATATCAGGAGAACTTGGTTGCTGTTCTTAGAATCACGTCATGGGATCTTTAGCCATAAGTACCCAGAACAGGCCTGAGTTTAATGTTTGAGCCAATGAACAGCACCTCCCATAATGCAATATTCAGCCCAGCGACATTGATGCAAAGACTGCCTCTGAAGTGCGAGTGCTACCAAATGAGGCAAGCTGATAATCTGAGTGGTGAATTGTTAGTAGAAAGTCATGTGACCTATTCAGCCTTGGTAAGCACACAGCTCTGGCCCTACTTATGCCTCCACAACTGAATTAAATAGTGTTAGCAAAAAGTGAGGGAAGAAACAAAGAACTTGTGCAATATTACGAGTAAAAACATTAATGAAGGTATTCCGGGAGAAAAGACAGCTTAACAGCTAAGTTTGAAAAGTTCCTTGGTAAGACAACAGTTAAGCTCTGAATGTGTTGTGCTTGTCTTGAACAACAATTGTATTTTATGGCGTTAAAGGGACACAGGCAGGGCAGCACGCACACGATGGACCAAATGGTCTCCTTCTGCGCTGTAACCATTCTATGATTCTGAGGGAATTTTATGCTCTCCCCCATAGTGGGTTTGGAGATGAGCTTTGAGCAAATGAAAGGGAGGATGGGGGAAGAAGAACAAAAGGAAAGGTGTGTGATAGGGCAGAGGGCAGGAAGGATTAACTATAGAGATGTCGCAGAACAAAAGGCAAAGGGAGAGCTAACAGTTGTCGTAAAAGACAAGGCATTAGTTCAGAGAGAGTGTTAATGGCAGAATAATGAACAGCTCTGTCCAAAAGCAAAAACATGAAAAACAGGGCTAGGGCAGGCACATGGTTAAAATATAAAATTAAATAAATAAATAAAAAATTTAAATGTAAAATGGCAGTCATGCTCTGAAATTGTTGAACTCAATGTTGAGGCCAGAAGGATGTAGAGTGCCTAATCAGAAGATGAGGTGCTGTTCTTCAGGCTTACGTTGAGCTTCATTGGAACACTGTAGCAGGCCAAGTACAGAAATGTAGGCATGAGAGTAGAGTGGTAAATTAAAATGAAAGGCGACCGGAAACTCAGGGTCATGCTTGCGGACTGAGCAGAGGTGTTCTGCAAAGTGATCACCCAACCTGCATTTGGTAGAACTTTCTGGTTGATTTATGTTGCTTTGCTGTTTGCTTTGCACAAATGGCATTTTGTCCAAGGTGTGACCATTAGTTTTAAGACCTTGCTGAATTTGCACATTAATTACCCACTGATCTGGCCACAGAAAGTTAAGTCCGGTAATTAACAGTGTAAGTATATTTTTAACAATGTGAAAATTGTTAAGGCAATGCCAATCAAACTCTCCGGCCCAGAAAACGCATGTAGTAAATTGTTGTTGGAGATTTTACAAATGTCAAATCTTCCTTTCCCTCTTTTAATTTATTTTTCGGTACTCGATTTGACTCTAATTCACCCTATTTCCTTCTTCATCGTTCCTCTGTTTTTTCTCAATTCTTAAATCTCATAGGTTAAGGCAATAGACTGTTGGACCTGTTGTTCACTGAGGTTCCAGATGCCCCATTGCCCCTTATCAGATCATTTATTTCAGTAAATTGCAGCACAAAAGTAGAGCTGAAGGGTAAGGCATAAAGACTAATTAATGCTGTGAAATGCCCCATTCAGCAAAACATGGCCCATACTATGTTCTGATTTACTGTGGTAAAAACATAAAAAGAAGATATAATTTGAATGATTTGGTTGAGAATTTGAAGTTTAAGCCAATTAGATGAAGAAAAATAGTATGTAAGAAAGTATCAGACTGAAGTGTGATGCCAAAGTATAAGACAAGAAGTATAACACAGGAAGTGGATTTATATAAGATAATCAGAGGGTTAGATAGGGTGGATAGTGAGAGTCTTTTTCCTCGGATGGTGATGGCAAACACGAGGGGACATAGCTTTAAGTTGAGGGGTGATAGATATAGGACAGATGTCAGAGGTAGTTTCTTTACTCAGAGAGTAGTAGGGGCGTGGAACGCCCTGCCTGCAACAGTAGTAGACTCGCCAACTTTAAGGGCATTTAAGTGGTCATTGGATAGACATATGGATGAAAATGGAATAGTGTAGGTCAGATGGTTTCACAGGTCGGCGCAACATCGAGGGCCGAAGGGCCTGTACTGCGCTGTAATGTTCTATGTTCTATGTTCGATATATGTTACATGTGGGTGTTCTGCACCAATGAGATTCAGCACCACTTGTCCTTACCCCTCCATTGCCTCAATGTTGTCAGACTGCTTGGCTGACATCCAGTTCTCGATGAGCCACAATTTCTTCCAGTTCAGCATCGGGAAGGCCAAAGCCATCATCTTCAACCAACATCACTAAAGTAGGTTATCTGGTCATTGTCACATTGCTGTTTATGGGAGCTTGCTGTGCACCAATTGGCTGCTACTTTTCCTATATTGCAACAGTGACTCCACTTCAAAAGTACTTCATTGGCTGTGCTTTGGGATGTCATCAGGTTGTAAACAGCAACATATAAATGCAAAATGTTCTTTATTTCATCTGGTACTGTCATCCGGTGGTATCTTAATATCTATCGTAATCAACAATGTTTGAATAAAAGCCTGCTGATGAAATTATACAATATCTTTATACAGTATTTAGCTGTGCAATAGACCACTGTTACCCTAGTTACCAGTGTTTGCTTATTTGCTAAAACACAGTTTCCTGCAACCTATCTGCAAACGCTCATTTGTAGAGAAGTCAGAGAAAAACAATTTTAGCAAGTCAGCAAAGGTTTTATGAGTAGGGGCTGATATTGTAGCTTCGTGTAATTCATTGTTAAGCAGACAGCATTGAGAGACAAGCAGTAGACAGAAACAGTGCCAACACAGGGAACGAGAGGAGTCTGGCCTTCCCAGAACAATTGCAAGACTCTCCTCTGCTCAGTTTTGTTAGGACCTCTGATAAATTACATTACTTATCGGAACATAGCCCACCAGTAACATCAGCTGAACAAATAAACGAAGCTCTGATGGATTAAACTGTTGACTTGGCTTTGAAGAAGGTAAAAGCAGAAGCAGAAAATTTTTCCATATGGAAAACCAGACACTAGTCTGAAGAAAACCGATTACTGGGAATTTCCAGCAAGTGGCAGCCAAGAAGCATCAATTAAGCTCCACTTGGATTAGATAAAGTCAGTGTATCATTGATATTTCTTATACCTATATATAATGACCTTGTAGTCTAGTAAGGATTATGGATGCTATGCACTACATATACGATATTAAAATGGATTAAATATTTCATAGAATTGTTAACATTATTTGTCTATTGAAGGAATATATGTCTTAAAGATGATGGTCTCCAACTGCAGAATTCTAGGAAATACAGCTGAAAAGGATAATGTTGTGAACATTATTTAAAAAGTAATGTTTCTGAAATCTCTGCCGACTCACTTAAATTCTGTGATTGCTTCCCCAATGGCCTTGTGGTGAAAGACATAACCTAGTATAGAACTAGAGTTGCCAATTCTGGTTGGACGCATTCCTGGACGTTTCGTCAAAGGAACTCCCATGTCCAACTGCCCTGCCCAGTCAAACAGACTTTTATTCCCCTTTCCAATACTTTTCTAGCTAATAAGCAAAAGTGTTCAAAGGAAATTTAGAAAAAAAATTGTTTTAATGCCCCTCTGATGTTGTTTGGAGTAGTGTCCATGAGATTAATCTGTAATTGCTGAAGACTCCATGGCAATCCTATATAGAACCAACCAACCCATCCAGAGCATAAGCTTCCAAGCTCAATTTCTTGGCTGCTGCTGAGTTAGCTCATTTGAGCTGAAACAGCTGAACCATCAGGACTGGCCTTTGTGTCCCTGCTTTGGAGAGAGGGAGGTCAGCCAGGGTCCCCACTCCTGATCAGTAACTCGTGACTCCTGCTGTATGATGTGCATGTGTGGGCATGGTGTGACAAAAATATTGGACTTGGCAGCTATGTTAGCTGTTGACCATGGCTCAGTTGGTAGCAGTCTTGCCCCTTGAGTTAAAAGATTGCCAGTTCAAGTCCCACTCCAGAGACTTCCCCGTCTGTACTCTAGGCTGACACTTCAATCCAGAACTGCACTATCAGAGGTGCTGTCTTTCAGATGAGATTTTAAACTGAGGCCCCACCTGTCCTCTCAGGTGAATGTAAAAGTTCCCATGACACTATCTGAAGAGCAGAGGAGTTTTCCTTGGTGTCCTATACAGTACTCGTCCCAAGACCAACCTTATTTAAGCAAATTATCTGGTCGTTTATCTCATTGTTGTTTGTGGGAGCTTGCTGTGTGTAAATTGGCTGCTGCGTTTCCTACATTACAATAATGAATACAATTCAAAAAATACGTCATTGTCTGTAAAATGCTTTGGGACTAAATGCTAAGGTTGTGAAAGCTGCTATAAAAATGCAGTTTTTTCTTTCTAATTTCACAGCACAGTTACTTACACCTCTCTCTGCTTCTCCACCTCCCTCTCCTCTTTAAGACATGCTTTAAAAGTCTCTTCACCCCTGCCCCCCGCCCCCCCCGCAACTAATGGCTAAGCGATCGACTTTTGCCTGAAATACTTTTGGAGTTTTTTTTACATTAGTGGCATTGTAGAAATGCTGTCACTGATTTCCTGAGATGACTGTTTTTGTGCTGATGCCTGTGAGCTGAGATGCTCTTGTGATGTGTTGGCTGGATGTTCACAGCTATCCACAGACTGCAGCAGCTCATTGCCAGGGTAAAAATGACTAAATCAGCCTGGTCAGATACTCTAAGTGAAGAGGCGGTGTACTGTGTTTCAGCTTTGTCCCACTGCAGTGTTTTGGGTGCATTCTAAGATTGTAGCTTCCACTTTCTTATTATTCTCTTTTCCATGATCGATTTTTGCTAACTCCTTGGGTGTCGCTGTGCAATACATTTCCACTCATTCAATGTTTTGTAACTTTTACAGGAGCAAATCTAATGGTAGGCCCATGTCAGACTGGTCCCTGATTTCTGTCAGTTACAGTGAGCAGAAAATACAATTTTCTGTTCAAAGCATGCCAGAATTTAATGTGAGCCTGAGTTCAACTCGTGCCTGAACATTGGAACAGGAGGAGGCCATTTAGCCCCTCGAGTCTGTTCCACCATTCTGTGATGATCTGTTGTGTGATTGCCTTTAAGAGTAATGTACCTTTAAGATCTTACTATGCTAATAAGCTAAGTACCAGGATGCAGTCATGTGACTACATGCCAGTCTCCCTCTCTCTGCGATGAGAACACCAAGAGGCAAGAATTGCAACTAGATAGCTCTGTACTGTATATAGTCGTTAGCTGTTCAATAAACCTGTTTGAGATCTTCAACTACCTGAACTCCCTGCATTCATTTTTTGTTGCATCAGACAACATAAAGAAGCTTCTCATTTCATGGTGGCAGTTTGAAGACCACAGGAAAACAGCTTTAAAAATACCTACAGCTAGAAGAGAGAAAGTTAAAAGAAACACTGGCCCAAACACTGTAAAGGAAAAAACTCACCTCCAGCTGCAGAAGACATAACTCTGAATGACAGGCTGACGATCAATCACTGTGATCGGGTGAGTCAGTCTGCTGTCGGTCGAGAAATCCTAGTTAAACAAAGAGAAGTCCTTAAAAGATTGATTTCTTTTGTCTCTCAAAGGGTCCCTGGGAAAATAAAAATTCAGGGAAGACACGATTCCTCTCCCAAGCTGATCAGGTCAGCGCCATTACAGGAGGCATCCAACAGCAGAAAGCATGGGAATCCTCTGTTCATTCAGCTCACAGTTAGAGTTGTAAATAGAAATCATTGAATCATTCATTCATTCATTCAACCAGAGTTTAAAAAACTCATAAAACCACTCAATCATGAAGACTTGCCTATTGAATGACTGCATAAATAAACTAACAAAAAAGCACTTGAAATACCTGTTGCACAGCTGTGTAAACAAACAGGCTTATGGCTAGAAGCTAGATAAACAGACAAGCTGTTGCTGTAAATCAAATCAGCCAACAGAGTTTCTTAAAGGGAAACCAGTACAGAGTCGCAGAGCCAGGTCTTAAAGCAAGTTCTTAAAGCAAGCTTTAAAGCACAAGGACAGCAAAAAGATGGATTCCAATGTACCAAGCATGAATTGGAAAGCCTTGGATATCCTATCTGAATTTAAACTGTTCCAACAGAGAATACAGTTATGCTTTACAGACGAAGGAATTGCCAAACCAGAAAAACAGGCTATAAAAATAATGATAGCAATTGGAAATGAGGAATTGCACAGAATAAACACCTCTGGATTATCTGAACAGGACCAGAAAGATCCCGCAAAGATATGGAAAGTGCTGGAAGATCAGCTCCATTTGAGAGTGAATTTTTGAATTCACCATCTGAA
This sequence comes from Heterodontus francisci, assembly GCF_036365525.1. Classification (NCBI taxonomy): domain Eukaryota; kingdom Metazoa; phylum Chordata; class Chondrichthyes; order Heterodontiformes; family Heterodontidae; genus Heterodontus; species Heterodontus francisci. The sequence goes on from NC_090377.1 coordinate 125,034,651, forward strand.
ATTGATGTCCTACAGGCAACAGTCACAGGAATCAATAGATCAGTTCATCAGCAGATGCCGTTGTAAGGGAACCGAATGCGACTTTTCAGAAGCTGAGCTGTCAGACCAAATAATGGAGATGGTGATCACATCAACACCCATTGAAGCATTTCAGAAGGACCTCTTGGGGAAAAAGAAGGGTCGCAGCATCGATGCACTACTGGAAGATGGCAGGAAATATGAAGCCATTGTAGCTGGACAACAGCACCTGCAAGCACTAGGTGCAGCCAAAAATATCAGCACCATAACCAGGTCAAAAAGAGCAAGCAAACTGTGTTGTAAGTGTGGTTGGTCCCACCAATGGCGAAATTGCCCTGCATTCGGAGACCTGTGCAAGGTGCGTGGTGTAAAAGGACACTGGACTCACCTACGTAGGAACTCTGGCTCCAAAAATGCAGCCAGAAGTAATGGCCAACGCAGGCAAACAGACGACAGGGCAACAACAGCAAGGAAAACACTAGAGACCTGCATAAATGCAAGCCAGTGGACAAAGTCACCAGTGAAACAGACCTGAGCAAGACTCAGATAGAGGAAAGTCTCAGTCAGAAGACAAGAAAACATTCTACATTGTGAAACAAAAACAAGAAATGCTGGATTCACTCAGCAGGTCTGGCAGCATCTGTGGAAAGAGAAGCAGAGTTAACGTTTCGGGTCAGTGACCCTTCTTCGGAACTGACTTCAGTTCCGAAGAAGGGTCACTGACCCGAAACGTTAACTCTGCTTCTCTTTCCACAGATGCTGCCAGACCTGCTGAGTGAATCCAGCATTTCTTGTTTTTGTTTCAGATTTCCAGCATCCGCAGTATTTTGCTTTTATTCTACATTGTGAACCTGACACATCACTTTGATGAAGTCAAGCAACTCGAAGCTTTCACCACCATTAACATCATGTGCCCAATGAAAGCTGGCAAACACACACTCAAGGTTAAGATTGACACCAGTGCTAGTGCAAATATCCTACCAGTCTGAATCCTCAAAGTCATTGGAGATCGATGATACAACCGACAACTGCCAAACTATCTGCATACAACAGGTCACTCATCCCTTGCAGTGGCACATTAACAATGCAATGTAAACACGGCAAGTTGGCATGGAAACAACAAATATTCTACCTAGTAGACACGAAGGGACCAGCATGTACAGACCTCAGCATCATCACTATCCACGAGAGCATTGCCATGGAGAAATCCCCAAGGACTGGAACCCGCTCGCAGACTCCGGCCAGCATCAATCAGTGCAGTCTGGAAATCCAGCAACAGCATATCTATGCCGCACTTTCACCTCTGCTCTCCAGAGAACCGCCAGCACTACAACAAGTGAGAAAGGACAGGTACCTCCATGAAACCAAGTACTCTTCCTCCAAAAAGTACTCGACCTTGAGCCCAAGACCTTCAGACGTGGAGGATGAGGAGAGGTGAAGGACACACAATGTCCTGAAGAGGCAGAGGAGGAATGAGTTGAAGCATTGTCTGTTAGCTCTTGGAGATGAGGTGCCCAAACTTTCCAAGAATGACAAGGCCTCAAAGGTCTTGAGAAAAGCAACAGTGCATGTTAGCAGGCTGAAGGCAGAGCAACAGAAAGTGAATGCAGAAAGGGAGAAACTTCAGAAAGAGCAGCAACACATGAGACATAAAGTTCCCGAGCAAGAGTTGTCAAACGACCAAAATAACATATGGACTTTTGAGCCTCTATTCTTGTAAATTTCATAATCTCTAGCCATGTGTAAATGATTTTAATATTATCTACTGCTATGTATTTTCACCATTAGCGTATGAGACTTATCTTTGGAAAGAAGGGGGATGTTGTGTGATTGCCTTTAAGAGTATTGTAACTTTAAGATCTTAGTATGCTAATGAGCTAAGTGCCAGGATGTAGTCATGTGACTACATTCCAGTCTCTCTCTGCTACTGTAACACCAAGAAGCAAGTCCTGTAATATTTAGCTCTGTACTGTGTATAGTTGTTAGCTGTTTAATAAACCTGTTTGAGATCTTCAACTACCTGAACTCCATGCATCTCATTTTATGTTGCATCAGACAACATAAAAAAGCTTCTCATAATAAGAACATGGCTGATCTGAGACCTAACTCCATATTCTTGCCTTTGTCCTATCTCCCTTAATACTTTTGGTTAAAAAAAAATCTACATTCTGATTTAAAATTAACAGTTGATGTAGCAACAATTGCCATTTGCAGAAGCGAGTTCCAACTTCTGACATCCTTTGCATGAAGAACTGTTTTCTAATTTCACTCCTGAAAGGTCCGGCTCTAATTTTTTGACTATGTCCCCTAGACCTAGACTCCCGAACTAGCAGAAATCGTTTCTCCCAATGTACCCTATCTGTTCCCCTTAAAAACTTGAAACCTTCACTCAAATCACTTTGGACCTCTGCTGCTTCTAGCTTTTCACCATTTAGAAAGTAACCTGTTCTTTCCATTTTAGGTCTAAAGTGGATGATATCACATTTGACTACATTGAAATCCATTTGTCACATTTTTGCCCATTCACTTGATGTATCAATTATCTTTGTAATTTTACCCTTCTATCTACACTGCTTATAATGTCACCTATCTTTGTGCCATTGTAAAATTGGTATATGTGTCTTTCCCATCATCTTTATAAAACGCTGGTTTGGCCTCAGCTGGAGTATTGTCTCCAATTCTGGGCACCACACTTTAGGAAGGATGTGAAGGCATCGGATAGGGTACAGAAAAGATTTACGGGAATGGTCCCAGGAATGAGGGACTTCAGTTACAAGGATAGATTGGAGAAGCTGGAACTGATGTTTTTAGAGAAGAAGTTGAGAGGAGATTTGATAGAGGTGTTCAAAGCCATGAAGGGTCTGGACAGAGTATATAGAGAGAAACAGTTCCTATTGGCAGAATTATTGAGGACCAGAGGACACAGATTTAAGGTGACTGGCAAAAGAAGCATCAGTGACGTGAGGAAAAGCTTTTTTATGCAGTGAGTGGTATGGATCTGGAATGCACTGCCCGAGAGTATGGTGGAGGCAGATTCAATTGAGGCTTTCCAAAGGGAATTGGCTAATCACCTAAAGAGAAAAAATTTGTAGGGCTATGGGGAAAGGGCAGGGGAATGGGAGTAACTGAGTAGCTCTTACAGTGAGCCAGCACAGATATGATGGACCGAATGGTCTCCTTCTAAGCTGTAACCATTCTATGATTCTATGATTCTAAATCATTAATAAATACAATGGATAGTTGAGGCCCCAACACAGGTGTTCGTGGGACACCACTAGTCACATCCTGCCAATTAGAGTACCTGCCCATTATCTCAACTCTCTGTCTATTGCTGCTCAGCCAATTTCCAAACCAGGTCAATAATTTGCCTTCAATTCCATGAACTTCAACTTTAGCTACCAGTCTCTTTTGAGGGACTTTATTGAATGCCTTCTGGAAGTTTATATAAATAACATTTATAGACATTCCCCTGTCCACTACTCCAATCACCTCTTCAAGATTATAGTTAGGGAATTTGCAATATCCTCACCTATTTCCTTTAAAACCCTGAGTGCATCATGAGCTTGCGAGTTCATCATGTGCCTGAGTTCAACATGTGTTTCTGCAGTTCAACAGAAGCCTGAGTTCAACATATCCATCTACAGTTCAAAATAAGTCTGAGTTCAACACAAGGCTGAATGCAACATGAGCCTAGGTTCAACATGAGCCTGAGTTCAATGCATGCTTCTGCAGTTCAACATAGGGGTATGATAGCATACTGGTTATGTTACTGGACTCGTAATCCAGCCGCCTGGGCTAATAATTTGGTAGACATGTTCAAAGCACACCATGACATCTGGGGAATTTGAATCCACTGAATAAAATAAACCTGGAATTAAAAAGAGAACATGAGTAACAGTGGCCACGAAACGTCTCTTGACATAAAAATCCAGTTGGCTCACCTTTAGGGAAGGGAGCTTTCTGTCCTTGCCCTATACTCCAGACCCACAGCAATATGGTTGACTCTTAACTGACCTCTGATATGGTCTAGCAAGCCACTCAGGTGCATCAAAACTACAATGAAAAACTATAATCCACGTGCACTTCAGGATTCAAGAAGGTGGCTCACCACCCATCTTCTCAAGGGCAATTATGGATGGGCAATAAATGCTTGCCTAGCCAGCAATGCCCACATCCTGTGAATGAATGAGGAAAAAACAACTCCTGCATTTCAACACAACCTTGTGGTTCAACACTTGGGTATGTACAGTCGTGAAGCCAGGGGGACTCGTGAACAGTTCCAATCACTTTGAGGCAGGCCAAATCTGTTTTTTGACCTCCCCCTGCACTGATGCTTTGACCTTTTCCCCTCCGCTGGCTGTAAAACAGGTGGATAGGTTGCTTGAGCTGGATACGGAGGGGACTGGTTAGTACAAAAGAAGCAATCGCAGAGTTAGGCTAGACACCAAGAAGTACTTTTTGCAGAGATCATTGTCCCCTAGAATAGATGGTCAGAATGTAGGGTGAATGCAGATTTGCCACAAGCCTTTAAAAGGGAGGTAATGAATCCTGCAAGTGAAAGGCATTTCAAGTATGGGGTCAGCAAAAAGAAAGAAAAGCTTGCATTTATACAACGCCTTTCACAACTTCACTGCATTCAACAAAGTATTTTTGAAATGTTGGAAATGCTGCAGCCAATTTGCCCACAGTAAGGCCCCAAAAATGGCAATGTGATAATGACTACATAATCTAGTTTAGCGATGTTGGTTGAGGAATAAATATTGACCAGGACACCAGTTCCCTGGTTCTTCTTCATACTATTGCCATGGGATCTTTCATTTCCACCTGAGAGGGCAGATGTTCAACAGTCACCAGTGTTACCAGCTACTGCACTGTCCTGGAGATCACTCTATCACCTTTTAAGGTTGCAGATGAATTTCCCAGAGTTTTTCTTTACAAATTGGCCAAGATTTCTTTTGCTTTGTCTTTAACTTTTGCCTTTCCCTGGAGGGTGCGTGATGAGGCTGGGGAAGGTTGGGGTTGGTGCTCCACATGGACTGCACCATGTCTGGATTTGCCTCACAGGATGGACCAATTAACTTTTTCCTATTATCTTCATATGTCTGTACTTTTACGTTTCTAACCAAATGTTTTCAGACTGAAAATTCCCATTTCCCTTGCTAAGTGACCAGGGTTGGGAGCTAAATATTCCAGGATACTTAACCTGTAGAAGAGACAGGAAAAATGGAAAAGAAGAAGCCCTGATGATAAAGGATGGAATAAAGACAGTAAAGAGAAAGGATCTTAGGTCAGAAAATCAAGAAGTGCAATCAGTTTTGGTGGAGCTAAGAAACAACAAGAGGCAGAAAACATGGGTGGGAGTTGTTTATAGCATCTCTAACCATAGTTCTAGGGAACACTGAGTATAAATAAGGAAATTAGAGGCACATGTTACAAGAATAACACAGTAATCATAGGAGATTTTAAACTTCATAAAGACTGGGCAAACCAAATTTGAGATAATAGTGCAGAGCACAAGTTCATGGAATGTATACAAGATCATTTTCTAGATCAGTATGTCAAGAACCCAACTAGGGAATAGGTTATTTTTAGATCTAGTATTTTACAATGAGAAAGGGTTAATTAATAATCTTGTAGTAAAGGGACCTCAAGGAAAGAGTGACCATAATAATAGAATTTTATATTGAGTTTGAAAGTGATTTATTTGAGTCTGAAACAAGGGACTTAAATCTAAACAAAGCAAACTATGTAGGTATGAGGGGTAAGGTAGATTAGGAAACTACATTAAAATATATGATGGTAGACAAGCAATGGCTAGCATTTAAAGAATTAATACATAATTTGCAACAGAGATACATTTTTAGGGCACTAAAACCCCAACTGTAGCTAACAAGAGAAGTAAAAGATAGCATTAGATCAAAGGAAAGTGTTTATAATGTTGCCATAAAGAGTAGCAAGCCTGAGGATTGGGAGGATTTTAGAATTCAGCAAAGGAAGACCAAGAAATTGATAAAGGAAGAGAAAAGAGAATATGAGAGTAGACTAGGAAGAGACATAGAAAGAGTTTGTAAATGTTTCAATAGGTATCTATATAGAAATAAATTAGTGAAATTAAATTGGGATCCATTTGCAACAGAGATGGATAAAATTACAATGGGGAATAAGGAAATGGCAGACACATTAAACAATTACTTTGTATCAGTCTTCACGGGTAGAAGGCATATAAAATAAATCCAGAAATAATGAGGAATCAAGCGTCCAGTGAGAATGAGAAACTTAAAGAAATCATTGTAAGTAAATAGTACTGGAGAAATTAATGGGACACAGTCGCGACAAATCCCCTGGACCTGACAACCTGCATCCTGGAGTTTTAAAAGAGATAGCTGCAGAGTTAGTGGATAAATTAGTTTTAATCTTCCAGAATTCCTTGGATTCTCAAACAGTTCCTAAGCATTGGAAGGTAGAAAATATAACCCCGCTATTTAAGAAAGGAGGAAGAGAGAAAATGGGGAACTTTTGGCCAATTAGCTGAACATCAGTAGGAGGCAAAATGCTAAAATTTAATCTATTATTAATGTATGTTATCAGGGTACTGAGAAAATAATATATGATTAAGCAGAGTCAATATATATTTATGAAAGGGAAATCATGTTTGTTAAATCTATTAGAGTTTTATGATGACATAACTAAGAAGGTGGATAAGGAGGAACTAGTGGATGTAATGTATTTGGATTTTCAAAAAGCATTCAATAAGGTGACAGACAGGAGGTTATTCAATAAATTTAGGAATCATGGGATGGGGGAAATACATTACCATGGATTGAGAATTGGTTAATGGACAGAAAGCAGAGAGTAGGAATAGACAGGAAATTTTCAGGTTGGCAGGTTGTAATTAGTAGGATACCATAAGGATCAGCACTTGGGCCTCAACTATTTACAATCAACATTGATGACTTAGATAAGGGGACTGAGTGTAACGTATCCAAGTTTGCTAAAGAGACAAAGTGAGGTGGGAAAGTAGGCAGTGAGGAGGGCGCAAAGAGGCTGCAGAGGGATATAGACAGGTTTGGTGAGTGGGCAAGAACATGGCAGATGGAATACAATGTGACAAAATGGGAAGTTATCCACTTTGGTAAGAAAAGTAAATGAGCAAAATATTTTTTGACTGGGAAAAATTTGCATTCAGAGGTACCTGGGTGTCAACATAGCACAGAAGAAGGCCATTTGGCCCATTGTGTCTGTTCCAGCTCTCTGCAAGAGCAACTCAGCTAGTCCCATCCCCTGCTCTTTCCCTGTAGCCATTCAAATATTTTCTCTTCAGGTGCTTATCCAATTCCCTTTAGAAAGCCATGAATGAATCTGCCGCCACTGCACTCTCAGGCAATGCATTCCAGATCCTAATCATTTGCTCTGTAAAAATGTTTTTCCTCATGTTGCCATTGGTTCTTTTGCCAATCACCTTAAATCAATGTCCTCTGGTTCTTGATCTTTCCATCAATGGGAACAGTTTTTCTCTATCTACTTTGTCCAGGCCCCTCAGAATTTTGAACACCTCTATCAAATCTCCTCTCAACCTTCTCTTTTGTAAAGAGCGCAGCTCCATCTTCTCCAATCTATCCACATAAATGAAGTGCCTCATCCCTGAAACCATTCTCGCAAATCTTTTCTGGGCCCTCTCAAATACCTTCACATCCTTCCTAGGTTGTGCTGCCTGAATTATACCCCATACTCTAGTTGAGGCCGAACCAGTGTTTTATAATGGTTTATCATAACATCCTTACTTTTGTACTCTATGCCTCTATTTATGAAGCCCAGGATCCCATATGTCTTTTAAATCACTTTCTCAACCTGTCCTGCCATCTTCAATGATTTGTGGACATATACCCCCAGGTTCCTCTGTTCCTGCATTCCCTTTATAACCATACCCTTTATTTTGTCTTGCCTCTCTTCATTCTTCCTACCAAAATATATCAATTCACACTTCTCTGTATTAGATTTTATCTGCTATGTGCCGACCCAATCCACCAGCCAGTCTGTGTCCTCTTGAAGTCTATCACTATACTTCCAAGTTTTGTGTCATCTGCAATTCTGAAATTGTGCCCTCTACACCCAAGTCTAGGTCATTAATAGAGATCAAAAAAAGCAATACTCCTAGTACTGACGATTGGGGAACACCAGTATATACCTACCTCCAGTCTGAAAAACAACCATTCACCAGTACTCTCTGTTCCCTGTCACTCAGCCAACTTCATATACATGCTTCCACTATCCTGTTCACTCCATAGGTTTCAACTTTGTTGGTAAGCTTATTATGTGACATTTTAACAAATGCCTTTTGGAAGTCTATAAACACCACATCAACTGCATTACCCTCATCAACTGTCTCTCTTACCTCGTCAAAAAACTCACTTGTCCAAGTGACTGTTAATTTTGTTTCGGATTATCATTTCTAAAAGCTTTCCCACCATCAAGTTTAAACTGATTGGCCTGTAGTAGCTGGGTTTATCCTTACTCCCTATTTTGAACAAGGATGTAACATTTGCAATTTTCCAGTATTCTGGCACCACTTCTGTATCTAAGGAGGATTGGAAAATTATTGCCAGTGCCTCTGTAATTTCACCCTTGCATCCCTCACCTCAACTGGTCCTGGTGACTTATCAGCTTTATGTACAGCCAGCCTATCCAATACCTCTGCTTTATCAATTTTTAGCCTATCCAGTGTCTCAACTACTTCCTCTTTCATTATGACTTTGGCAGCAACTTCTTCCTTGGTAAACAGATGTAAAGAACTCATTTATTATCTCAGTCATGCCTGCTGCATCCATGCACAGATCCCTATTAGTTCCCGAATCGGCCCCACACCTCCTCCTACTGCCCTTTCCTATTTATATGCCTATAAACTTTTGGATTCCCTTTAATGTTCACCGTCATTCTCTCTCTTTGCCTCTCTTATTTCCTTTTTCACTTCTCCTCTGAACTTTCCATATTCAGCTTGGTTCTCACTTGTATTATCTACCTGACATCTGTCAGAAAACACCCTTTTCTGCTTCATCTTACTCTCTATCTCTGTCATCACCCAGGGAGCTCTATAGAATCTGTGCGCATGTTGCAATGAGCATAAATAAACATTTAATCTGTCAAAGGGGTCTAGACCCTAAAGGCAAAATTAGAGGAAAATTATGTGTAGTTCTAGGATCCAATGAATTACACAAACAAATACAATTGGCTGCTTTCTGGTCTTTTTCTAAACTCTATCAGTATTTTTCACCCACAGGCATGACCTTAGTTACTTACACAATGTGACACTAAGTTAAAGTTTATAAAAAAGCATTTAATCTTCTGTAGCGTTTCCACTTCATGCAGATTAAAGTCTTATCACAGAATTTCATTAGAAAGAAAGAACTTTCATTTATGTAGCATCTTTCTGGCCATCCCAAAAAGCTTTACTGACAATTAAGTGCTTTTGAAATGTAGTCACTAATGTAGATGACTAATAACCAGTGTGTGGATGTGACCAATGTAGATGGATTTAGGGGGAAGCTAGATAAACACATGAATGAGAAAGGAATGGAAGGATATGCTGATGGGTTGAGTTAAAGAACGATGGGAGAAGGCTGTTGGGCTGACCGGCCTGTTTTTGTGCTATAATTCTGTTCACTGTTGTAATGTAGGAAATTGAGCAGCCACATTGCACACATCAATATCCCACAGGCAGCCATATGACAATGACCAAATAATCTGTTTTAGTGATGTTGGTTGAGGGGTAAATATTGGCCAGGACACTGGGGAAAACCCACCTGCACTTCTTTGAATAGTGCCAGGGTTTCTTAAATGTTCACTTGAGAGAGCAAATGGTTTAATGCCTCATCGGAAAAGGTGCACATCCAACAGTTCAGCACCCTCTCAGTACTGCACTGGAGTGTCAGCCTGGTCTGTGGGCTCAAGCCTCTGGAGTGGGACTCAGCAGCAAGAATGTTACCCACTGAGCCACACCTTATAGAAACTAGCTCTACTTAACCTAAGTGTGTCTCATTTTCCAATGTTGTAAAGCTTTATAACAGTTCTGCCATTCCTGTGGCATTATAAGACTAAAGGCACTGTGCCAGAAAGACACAATTGGTTCCTATGGTAGCTGCTATTATTTGAAGAGCTGGAGAAAAGTTGATGGTTCCACAGAAGAAACAGGAAACCAGACATGGCCTCCTTCCCAGAAAGGAATATAATGGCCGCAAGTCTTTCTCCTTGTTGTACAAAGGAGCAGAGTATTTTGATGGTTAAGGCTCACTGAGCTGAATCTTAGTCAAATTCTTTCTGAACCAAAATTGGCTTGCAGCAAAATACTTATGTCAATTTTCATATCCTCTGGTATAAAGAATCAGCCTTAGTCAGTTGTTACCATGAGACACCTACCTAAGAAGTTAAGGGAGTGTCCAGATTTAGAAACTGGACCTGAAACTTATGAGCATGGCATAGGAAAGATTTTCCATTATTAGGCACTTATTTCACAATAAATCCCCATTCGAGTTCCTCGGTGGTTCTTTCCATTGTTACCAGCCAATCACTAGGCATTAGCTGAGCCTCAATGCTAACACTTGAGGTACCGAGTTAAAAGATTGTCAGTTCAAGTCTCACTCCAGGCAAAAAATCATCTGAGGGGCTGCTGCACCTTTGGAAGTGCTATCTCTCAGATGAGATGTTAAACTGAGGCTCCAACTGCCCTCTCAGGTGGATGTAAAAGATTCCGCGGGCTGTATTTTACTGCAAGCTCTGGACCCCCACATCAGGACTAAATGACCAGGTAGCTGCTCCGCACCTGCTGTTCAATTAAGGACAGCGGGCAAGCTCCTGATGCTGCTGACCCCATCAGAGGACTGGCAGCTCTAAAGCCTCAGCAGCCCTAGCAGGAAAGGTGAGGACTGTTGAGGCAGCTAGGAGACCTCAGATAGGTAAGCGTTATTTAAAATTCTGGATGGCTGAGGGCGGAAGGCTCCACTGATCAGAGAGGAAACCCTTCTGGGGGTGGATTGTTGTGGCATGGGGGCTGCCTTTCCTGCCCATTGCCCCATCTTTGGGCCATGGAGCCTCTGGCTCTGATGACCGCCCCACCCTGGGGCTGCCGCAGGTTGGTCGCCTCTATGAAGTTGGTGGCCTCCCCATGCAACCACTCCACCACCAGCAAAATATCGAGGGCCCTGCCCATGGCCTCTAATAGAGGCCTCAATTATACAAATCAGCTGTCCACCTCCATGGAGTGGGCAATCGACTGGCACTCTGGCCCACCTCCTGCCCACCTCCAGGAAACATTACCAGCAATGGGACTGCCACAGGGAGCAGTCCCTGCATGGCTTCTCGCTATTTTAATGGCCACCCCACCTCCTTTCCTGCCACCCGGTGACCTGTACGTTTCAGGCCCATGATACTATTTCAACCAACAGCTAAAAACAGATGATTGGGTCATTATTGCATTGCCATTTGTGGAACCTCGCTGTGTGCAAATTGGCTGCCATGTTTCCTATAGTGCAACAAAAACTACTGTTACGACCAGGTGAGAAAGGTGTCTAGGGGTCTGTTCCTATCTTCACCTGGTCTTATTGTAACAGGGTTTAATTTTAAACACACTGTGTTTTGAGCTCCCCCTTTGTGAATCCTTGTTCACAACTTTCCAATTATAAGGCAAAGAAATGAGCACAAACAGGCTTTCTTTGGTTTAAAGAAGAAAGATGAAATTTATTAAACATTAGATTTAGATATACAGCACTGAAACAGGCCCTTCGGCCTACCGAGTCTATGCCGACCATTAACCACCCATTTATACTAATCCTACACTAATCCCATATTCCTACCACATCCTCACCTGTCCCTATATTCCCCTACCACCTACCTATACTAGGGGCAATTTATAATGGCCAATTTACCTATCAACCTGCAAGTCTTTTGGCTGTGGGAGGAAACCGGAGCACCCAGAGGAAACCCACGCAGACACAGGGAGAACTTGCAAACTCCACACAGGCAGTACCCAGAATTGAACCCGGGTCGCTGGAGCTGTGAGGCTGCGGTGCTAACCACTGCGCCACTGTACCTTAAACTTAATCTGGTTAACGCCTACGGATATACAACGCACCCACGGTAGCATGCACATGCAATACACACATGCAAATAGAGTCAGAAAAGAGCAGAAGAAAAGATAAGTAGAACAGTTTGAGGCAATATCTTGTTACTGTTTCTCGAGCTCACTGTAGTCCTTGATTGAAGATATGGTCTTGCGTTTCGTTGGGGCCCAGTATTCTTCATAAACCTTGTTCACATAGGAGATTTTTCTCTCTCTGAGTTTACGTGTCTTCACAAGGTTCATTTCCGTGGGGAAGAGCTGGAGGCAGGCAGACAGGAGAGGGCGTAATTCTTGCTTCAGCTCCAGGAGAGATCTTCACTCCATGTGCACACGGCTTTGTCTGAGTTCAAATCCTTTGTTGGAAGTTCAAATTCTCTGCAACAGCCAATTAATCATGTGACTAAAACTGGTCTGACCACTTCTTCTTAGTATTGGAGAAGCAACAAGTGTCCCCATTGTTCCAACACTGCTAGTACTGTGCAAATGTCCTTCCAGTAAGGGGCTTGCAATTTTAAGTTTTAATGTTCATGTGGCGAAATAATATGTGCTTCAGTCTTGGCAGATGGGGGGTTTGCCTGACACTACACTTTAAAAGTACTCATTGTAAAGTGCTTTAGGATGTCCTGAGGTCTTGAAAGCCACTATAAAAATGCAAATCTTTATTCTTTTCACCAACAATGAGAAAAGTAAAATGATTTGAGTATGGCTGAAAATAGAGACATGTTGTCAAAGCTTATCATCTTGCACTCATCAGCACAATCGCAAGAATAACCAATGTAAGGGAAAGCAACAATTTATACTGCATGAGAAGAGAGTGCTGATTTTTTGGCACGTGAACTCTGATTGGTTGATACGTTGTCATGGCGAATGCACCAGTTTATGGTGACTGACAATTAACTGCCAAGCTTGACTCTGATTGGTCAAGGCATTGCCCTGAGGAATGAACCAGTGAATGACTGTCATTTATTTTGTTCAGCTGAAACAGGCGCAATGTTTGTACATATTCTTTCTGTCTGCAAAGAACAGTGCCTGGTGTATTAATATATGTAGCTTCCAGTACACGCAAATGCGCCACACTGTGAGTCCTACTGTGCTAAGAATTACGCTGACAACCAATTTAAGATTGGCAGTAGGGCTTGCAGTGTGGTGTATTTGCACGTACTGGAAGCTACATATATTAATACAAAATACACATGGGGCCCGCTGATTAGCAAAGGAACACTGTGACCAGAGACGGCTGGCTGCTACGTTTATTTAGCTGATTGTTACAGGTACCAATTCCAACACGACTTGATAATCAAACCTATGCCACATTAATGTTGAGTGCCATCAGTACAGTGTCCAATTTAGCTCGCATCTATCTCTTTGTCTGTGCTGCAATTGGAGTCAACAGGAGTAAATTGATTGTTGCCACACTTTTCTGTCTGTAACGATCAATATGCTTTTGATTTTGTCAAATATCTTTAGTATCTAGCACATGCCTTCGAAAACGAGATTTGGTATTCAGTTATCATTTACTTGAAAAATCTGTTCCACTGCTGACACCCTGTCTCCCCAGATGCTACCTGACGCAATAAGTGTTTCCAGAATTTTCTGTTTATTTTACACTCATTTAAGTTCAGTTCAGGCAATACTTTATGTGTAGGTCTACAAATAGTTCTTCTGGCTATAGCATAAAACAAGATTCCACTCTGTATGATAGAAGAATCATATTGAACTCAGTTTGATCAACAACTTGGATTTATATAGTCGCACAGTACAACATCCCAAGGTGCTTCACAGGCGCAAAATTTAACAAAATTTGACGCCAAGCTACATAAGGAGCTATTTGGGCAGGTGACCAAAATCTTGGTCCACGAGATAGGGCTGAATTTTTCCGGCCCATTGGGGTGGGGCTGGGAGGTGGGAGGGGTTTGGAATATTGGGAAGGAAGGCATTGGGATGAAATCATCATAGAATCATAGAAAATTTACAGTGCAGAAAGAGGCCACATGGCCCATCGTGTCTCCGTCGGCCAATGAACGAGCCACCCAGTCTAATTCCACCTTCCAGCATTTGGTCCATAGCCCTGCAGGTTATGGCACTTGAGGTGCATATCCAGACACCTTTTAAATGAGTTGAGGGTTTCTGTGTCTACTACCCTTTCAGGCAGTGAGTTCCAGACCCCCACCACCTAGTGGGTGCAAACATTTTTCCTCATCTCCCCTCTAATCTTTCTACAATCTATGCCTCCTAGTTACTGACCTTTCTGCTAAGGTAAATAGGCCCTTCACATCCACTCTATCCAGGCACCTCACAATTTTGTACATTTCAATCATATCTTCCCTCAGCCCCCTCTGTTCCAAGGAGAACAACCCCATCCTATCCAATCTGTCCTCATAGCTGCATTTTTCCAGTCCTGGCAACATCCTTGTAAATCTCCTCTGTACCCTCTCTAATGCAATTGCATCCTTTCTGTAATGAGATGACCAGAATTAAACACAGTACTCAAATTGTGGCCTAACTAATGTTTTATATAGTTCCAGCATAAGCTCCCTGCTCTTATATTCTATACCTCGGCTAATAAAGGAAAGGATTCCATATGCCTTAACCACCTTATTGACCTGTCCTGCTACCTTCAGGGATCTGTGGACATTCACTCCAAGGTCCTTCACTTCCTCTACACCTCTCAGTATTCTCTTATTAATCGTTCATTTCTTTGCGTTATTTGACATCCCGAAATGCAACAGTTCAAACATCTCTGGGTTAAATTCCATTTGCCACTTTTCTGCCCACCTGATCAGTCGATCGATATCTTCCCGCAGTCTACAGCTATCCTCCTCATTATCAACCATATGGTCAATTCTTGTGTCGTCTGCAAACTTCTTGATCATGCCCTCTACATTTACATCCAAATTGTTAATATATGCTACAAAAAGCAAGGGACCTAGTACTGAGCCTTGCGGAATGCCACTGGAAACAGCCCTCCTGGAGCTAAAACATCTGTCAACAATTACCCTTTGTTTCCTATCAATGATCCAATTTTGTATCCAGTTTGCTACATCTCCCTGGATCCCATGGGCTTTTTTTTTTAACAAGCCTGCTCTCATGCCCACATCTCTGTCCTGGGATTGCTGCAGTGTTCCAATGAACATCAACGCAAGCTCGAGGAACAGCATCTCATTTACCGATTAGGCACGCTACAGCCTGCCGGACTGAACACTGAGTTCAATAATTTCAGAGCATGACGGGCCCTCCATTTTACTTTTATCTTTAGTTATTTTTTCTTTTTTTTGTGTGCTTATTTTATTTTAGTTTGTTTCTACTGCGCCTACTCACTTTTTAATTTTTTTTATGTTTTAAAATTTTTTTTGTTTTTTTATTTTTTTTAATGTTTTTTTAATTTTAAAAAATGTTTCCATTATTTTTAATTTTTAAATTTTTTTTTATGTTTGTGCTTGTGGCTGTTCAGTTTTCAGTCCGTTAACACCCTATCTGTACTAATGCTTTGTCTTTCAGCACACCATTAACATATTGTTTGCCTTTGTTCCATGGCCTGGTCAGCTATTCTGTGACCTTGTCCTATCAATACCTTCTCTTTTGTTATCTCTTGCCCCACCCCCACTTTACTTGCTTAAAATCTTTTACATTTCTTATATCTGCCAGTTCTGAAGAAGGGTCACTGACCTGAAACATTAACTCTGCTTCTCTCTCCACAGATGCTGCCAGACCTGCTGAGTTTTTCCAGCACTTTCTGTTTTTATTTCAGAATTCCAGCATCTGCAGTATTTTGCTTTTATTTTAGTGAGAACTCTAACTCCTGGTCTATTTTTGTCCTGTTCCATGATTATGTTAAAACTGATTGAATTATGATCACTACCACCAAAATGCCCCCCCCCAACCCCCCTTGCCACTCCTCCACCTGCCCAGCATCACTTCCGCAAACCAAGCCCGATGTCTTCACACTGCAACTGGATATTCCAAAGGGCAGCCGGCATGATGGGTGGACCTTGCACTTACACACAGCGGGAAGGTAATTAAGTAACTTCAATTTTACTGGGGTTTTCATATTTTTCTAAGACTACACGGGAACCATAAATCTTCAGAGCCTCTTACAGTATAAGGAGGCGGTGAGTTAGTGGGAGGTCAGTGCTGGCTCCAGACGGCAGACATAGTGAATCCTAGCATGGCTTGGCAGGGCAGGTGGAACAACATGGACATTGGCACTGTTAGTCGCAGAAAAGTTGCCAGCATTGAGGGGCATACCGCCAGAGTGCCATCTCAGAACTGGTACATGTGTGTGTTAAGCAGGACGGGGTGGGGTAACAGGCCCTGGAGACTGAGTGAGTCCACATGCATAAACCTCATTCATTCGGGTTTTGGTTCCTCCAATGAGGAGGAGCAAAGTGGGAGAGAGCTTCAGTTACAGTCAGCGGGGCAGCAGCAACCAGAGGGGTAGCAGGAACACCTGCCTCATGGCCGGATGGAGGAGAAGGGTACAGGGAGGCATGCAATCAGCCTCGTGTGCGAAGAAGAGGTTACCCGTCACAGAGGGCTTACCGTTAGAACCTTAGTTACCTTCCAGCATCAGGACACTAGTGTCGCCACAGACTGCATCTTTCCAGGGAGGCTGTCACAGAGTTGTGTGACATGATGGAGGACAAGCTGAGCTCAATGGGAATGGAGAGCACCCAATGCCAGTGGCGCTGAAGGTCACCATGGTGCTGAATTTCCATGCCTCAGGATCAATATGGGGATCCACTGGAGATATGTGTGGGATCTCAAAGACTACAGCTCATCGCCGCATCAAGATGGTTACCAATGCAACCAGCCAGTACATGCGCTTTTGTACTGATCCAGACAATCAGGCTGAGAGGGCCATAGGATTCGGGGCCAATGCTTGATTCCTCCAGGTGTAGTCAGTGATCGAATGCTAGCACATGGCCATCAAGGCTTGACAGACCAAGCTGCAGCCTTCATCAACAGGAAGGGTTTCCACTTGCTCAATGTACAACTGATTTGTGACCACCACAAACGCTTCCTGCAGGTACGTGCATGGTTCCCGGGAAGCAGCCATGATGCCTGCAATCTAAGGCAGTCCCTTTTCAGACCCCCTGTGTGCCTTCAAAGATGGATAGTGGATGACAAGGGCTACCCATTGAAGACATGGCTACTGATGCCTATGAAAAACCCAAGCACTGATGCAGAGGAGAGGTACAGCAGCTGCCACTGAATAACACATGGGACCATTGACCAGGCCATAGGGCTTCTGAACATGCAGTGCAGATGCTTAGGTAGATCTGGTGACACCCTTCAGTATGCCCCAGCAAGGCTCTTGCATATCGTTGTGGTGTGCTGTCCTCTGCACAACCTGGTGCTACAGAGGGAAGAGGCTTTGAACAATGAGGATATCGTGGAGCGTGATGACTCCTCTGATGATGAGGAAATGGAAGATGATGACCAGACACTGCATGCTGAAGGGACCACAGGCAAAGCGCCATGAGATATGCAAATGGGAGACTCGAGACGTGTAAATACAGGCATGGTTCACATGGTCCTCAATGACAGATCCATGCAATTCAATAAAGCTTCTGCCTTCTGTAGCCCTGTTGCTACTTTCTTCATTAACCTTGCCATTTACCTGCACCCAGTAAGACATTAAATTGTGACATGGATAATGCATCGACTTCACGCTGTGTGGTCCCTTCTATCACACCCTTTGACAAAGCCACGGTACTCCTGAAGTCCCAGTGGCCCACAAGAAATTCAAGGATACCTCTTGCCTTGCCACATCACACATTTTTTGTAACACAAAAAAACCTGCAAGGCAGCATGCTTTAACAAAACATTAACCTGTGAACCCCGAGTGCAGCTAGATGCTCTTCTTAAATCTCTTACCTGTGCCTCTACGTTGTGCTCCCCCTGCACTGTCAGTTGAGGTGGAGGCAGGCTGCTGACCTTCCTGCCCTGTGGCTTTGAATGATCTTGGCTGACATCCTCTAGCTGTCTCTTGCCTGGAGGGTTCCGGCATACTGAGGGCCTCTTGCACAAGTGCAGGAGCCTCTTCTATCGCCACGGCTAAGTGAGGTGCTGGTGTCACTGTTCATGCCCGAGGCGTCCTGAGAGGAGCCCCCAGATGCATCAGGCAGCTGCTGCCCAGCCCTATCAAGGCCCACCTGTATCTTCCTGCTCACCTGAAGAGCGTGAGGACCTGGCGCTGAGTCCAGGTGCCTCGCCCACCTCTCGCCCAGCCATTGCCGCATAAAGCTCATGGAGGGCATGCAGGTCTGCTGGATTTGGCCCTCCATGAGGGTCACCAATCTCTCGCTGAAGGAAGCCAAGCAAGCACATGCCAGAGACATGGCAGCACTCATGGCCTGGATGGACTCCTCTCAGGAGGAGTCTGTGCGCATAAGTTCTGGAAGCTCAGCCAAATACTCCTGATGCTTGTCATCAGCAGGGATAGGCACCAACATGTTGTACCATGGACATTTGACAAAATTATTGACTCAGCCACGGACATGGGGGCAATTAATCTGTATATAAAGTGTATAGCCAAGCTAATGCCAGTTGATATCCATGCTCAATCGCAACAGGGAAAAAATGGACAACACCCACCTAACTTGTCAGTAGTGTGAAAGTGGAAGTATCAGGACTTTGACTTATACACAGGTCATGTAATCTGCAAAAATGTAACTACTGATTGCAAAACCTTCAGCAATACAGTGCACTTGCTTCATATAGAATAAAAATGCTTTAACGATTTCTATTGCAATATTATGCACAAATTATACACCACTCGATTCTAAGAAAATGTACTGTTAGCCACATTAAAGATGTTAGAGAATGTATTCTTGCTTTATGTCACTTAAGTGAGATTAAGTTTTTTGATCATGATCATTTTAAATACCAACGTCCTAAACATTGCAGGCCACTAAAATGCATTCTGCTGCAGCACTTTATTTATTGATTTTTTATTCATTCATGGGAAATAGGCATCGCTAGCTATGCCAACATTTATTGCCCATCCCTAATTGCCCTTGAGAAGGTGGTGGCGAGCTGCCTTCTTGAACCGCTGCAGTTCATGTGGGGTAGGTATACCCACAGTGCTGTTAGGAAGGGAGTTCCAGGATTTTGACCCAGCGACAGTGAAGGAACGGCGATATAGTTCCAAGTCAGGATGGTGTGTGACTTGGACAGGAACTTGCAGGTGGTGATGTTCCCATGCATCTGCTGCTCTTGTCCTTCGAGGTGGTAGAGGTTGCAGGTTTGGAAGGTGCTGTCTAAGGAGCCTTGGTGTGTTGCTGCAGTGCATCTTGTAGATGGTACACATTGCTGCCACTGTGTGTCAGTGGTGGAGGGAGTGAATGTTAGTGGATGGTGTGCCAATCAAGCGGACTGCTTTGTCCTGGATGGTGTCGAGCTTCTTGAGTATTGTTGGAGTTGCACCCATCCAGGCAAGTGGAGAGTATTCCATCACACTCCTGACTTGTGCCTTGTAGATGGTAGACAAGCTTTGGGGAGTCAGGAGGTGAGTTACCCGCCGCAGGATTCCTAGCCTCTGACCTGCTCTTGTAGCCACAGTATTTATATGGCTACTCCAGTTCAGTTTCTGGTCAATGGTAGCCCTGAGGATGTTAATAGTGGGGGATTCAGCGATGGTAATGCCATTGAATGTCAGGGGAGATGGTTAGATTCTCTCTTGTTGGAGATGGTCATTGCCTGGCACTTGTGTGGCGCAAATGTTACTTGCTACTTATCAGCCCAAGCCTGGATATTGTCCAGGTCTTGCTGCATTTCTACACGGACTGCTTCAGTATTTGAGCAGTCGCGAAAGGTGCTGAACATTGTGCAATCATCAGCGAACATCCCCACTTCTGACCTTATGATTGAAGGAAGGTCATTGATGAAACAGATGAAGATGGTTGGGCCTAGTACACTACCCTGAGGAACGCCTGCAGTGATGTCCTGGAGCTCAGATGATGTGACCTCCAACAACCACAGCCATCTTCCTTTTCGCTAGGTGGGACTCTAAACAGCAGAGAGTTTTCCCCCTGATTCCCACTGACTCCAGTTTTGCCAGGGCTCCTTGATGCCATACTCGGTCAAATGCTGCCTTGATGTCAAGGGCAGTCACTCTCAACTCACCTCTTGAGATCAGCTGTTTTGTCCATGTTTGAACCAAGGCTGTAATGAGGTCAGGAGCTGAGTGGCTCTGGCGGAACCCAAACTGAGCGTCACTGAGCAGGTTATTGCTAAGCAAGTGCTGCTTGATGGCACTGTTGATGACACCTTCCACCACGTTGCTGATGATCGAGGGTAGACTGATGGGGCGGTAATTGGCCGGGTTGGACTTGTCCTGCTTTTTGTGTACAGGACATATCTGGGCAATTTTCCACATTGCCGGGTAGATGCCAGTGTTGTAGCTGTACTGGAACAGCTTGGCTAGGGGTGCGGCAAGTTCTGGAGCACAGTCTTCAGTACTATTGCCGGAATATTGTCAGGACCCATAGCCTTTGTAGTATCCAGTGCCTTCAGTCGTTTCTTGATATCATGCGGAGTGAATCGAATTGGCTGAAGTCTGGCATCTGTAATGCTGGGACTTCAGGAGGAGGCCGAGATGGATCATCAACTCGGCAAATCTGGCTGAAGATGGTTGCAAATGCTTCTTCCTTATCTTTCGCACTGATGTGCTGGGCTCCCCCATCATTGAGGATGGGGATATTAAGCGACTGAAAAATTTGATTATGTTTCCACAGTACTGACAATTTAACCAAAACAATACTTAAAAGTAGTTGAATTATACAGTGGGCCACTCCAAGACATGGCCCTCTGGCTGGAATGCCCTCAATGTATTCTTCTTCTGCAGAGCTGACTGCAAAAATAATGGATACCTCAAGAACTAAGTCTGTATGAACTGTGTAGAAAGAATTTGTCTTCAATGTGTAATTGGATTGTATGTTTTAGGGATAATCCCATTCCTTCACCTACATATCTGAGAAGGAGATTTGCTGTGCCTGGTCGGTGCCAGAGACATTACAGTTCCTCTGCCAGAGTCACAGTAGATGCCTGGCAGCACTCACTCATGCTGCCCCCCTGCACTCCCCCACCCTCCCCACCACCGCCTGGGGGCACTGTGCCGACACGTGCTCCGCGAGTTGTGCTAGGCCCTGATCTTCGGGCTGGAAGATGCTCCTTTACTTTTTTTATTCGTTCATGGGATATGGGCATCGCTGGCCAGGCCAGCATTTATTCCCGTCCCTAGTTGCCCTTGAGAAAGTGGTGGTGAGCTGCCTTCTTGAAGCGCTGCAGACCATCTGTGGTAGGTACATCCACAGTGCTGTTAGGAATGGAGTTCCAGGATTTTGATCCAGCGACAGTGATGGTGTGTGGCTTGGAGGGGAACTTGCAGGTGGTGATGGTGTTCCCATGCATTTCTGCCCTTGTCCTTCTAGGTGGTAGAGGTCGTGAATTTGGAAGGTGCTGTCTAAGGAGCCTTGGTGAGTTGCTGCAGCGCATCTTGTAGCTGGTACACACTGCTGCCACTGTGTGTTGATGGTAAAGGGAGTGAATGTTGAAGGTGCTGGATGGGGTGCCAATCAAGCAGCTGCTTTGTCTTGGATGTCTTTGATGAAGCTGATGTCTTTGGCATATTGTCTGAAGCATTGGCGGCACCCATGTAGACTGTACCTCTGAATCAGGCTGTGTCGGTTCGCACAGACTCAGCTGGAAGGGGAAGGATGGCAGAAAGACAACGAGACGTGCAGTTGAATGGGAGGTG
Source organism: Heterodontus francisci (assembly GCF_036365525.1). Classification (NCBI taxonomy): domain Eukaryota; kingdom Metazoa; phylum Chordata; class Chondrichthyes; order Heterodontiformes; family Heterodontidae; genus Heterodontus; species Heterodontus francisci. The sequence goes on from NC_090377.1 coordinate 125,056,538, forward strand.
GCATTGGTAACCTCAGTTTGACTGGACAGAAATCAAGACCACTCGTGCACTCTTTATGAGGCTTGGAGTAAGACACAGATCTCCAAATTTTTTACCATGGACACTGGTGTCTGTGTACAGACATGTTGCCGACCCTTGGTCATCAATCTGGGGCTCAGCATTGCCCTGGTCTCCCACAGTCCTATGAGTGTCAGTGGCCTCAGCTGTCACAGCCTTTGCTCGGGCGCATCTGTGTTGTGTTCGCCAGATCTCGCGAGCAGATACCCACTGACATGACAGTACCACTAGTGGAGGGTGCGAGGGAATGAAATGACGGTGTATCCTCTGAAGTTCCCTCCTCATCCTCAGAGATGGATGGTTGTCCCCTGGTCTCTGGAGCTGTCTGCTCTTGTCTTTGACCGGCATGAGAAAGAAGATTAATTAGAAGATAATGTGCATTCTATTGCATCCTTTGGACTACTCCTAGTGTGGAGATCCATGTGAGCAGTGGTGGACACATAAGGATTATGCCTCCTACTCCACAGAGGCTCTCTTGTGCCCATCCATTTGGCCACTCACTCTCTTGTGTCTCCACTCCTATTTCACCTTCTGCAATGGAACGTTGGCCTCTGAGTTCGAAAGCCTCCTCCTCCTCCATGGAAGTCAGGCTTGCGAGGTAAAGGACATTAACGCCAATCTTAGCCTTGTCCTTGACATTGTGCGTTGTCTTCTCCTGTAAACACATAAATTACCATTGTTACTCGCTCGACAAAGACCTGCACAATGCCTATGCTGGTGACAGCCTGATTGTCCATGACGGTGCCACAGGAATGACTCTTGCATGCGCACACTCGGAAGCTGCAGTGCAGGAGTCAACTCTGACATTCCGGGGCCATTCACCGAGAGGCTGCAATGCCTATGACAGGCAATGCTGCTCCTGACCCCATGGCCACTGACTGGGTGGACATTCCCTTTCTAGCAAGCTCACCATCACACATAGCCACATGTAAGCCTCTAAGGAAAGCAGATTACATGAGGTCAGTTACCTGCTTGTGCCACTGCAGCCAGGTTCTCAGGATAACCCCACAGCTGCTGACCTCCTCTGTAATCTCAATTCAGGCTTGCTGGGTCTGGCGAAAAGATCTCCTCTTTCTCCCAACCCAGTGGATAAGGACCTCCCGCCTTGCCATAGCAGCCTGGAGGATGACCTGCAGGGATGCATCACTGAACCATTGGGCCAGCCGGAATCTTGCCTCAGCCATTCCATGATAGCCTTCTGCAGCAAGTCTTCCACTTAGGCTTCTTTATGGCTGGATCAATTTAAAAGAGTGCTGCCAGCCCTTTAAATACAGCACTATCACTTCAGGCAGCGTGTCCTCATGCCGTCACCACCACCTTGCAGGATTCTTCCTCTGCCTGCAGCAGAATACCACTCTCCAGCCTGCTCCCCACCCAAGCGGCAGAAACTCCCACTTCCGGTCCTTGCAGCGGGACCTCGGGCGTCACCAAAAAATTCAGCCAATAGGTTTCAAGGAGTGTCTTAAAGGAGGAGACAGGGGTAGAGAGGCTGAGAGGCTTAGGGAGGGAGTTCCAGAGCTTAGGGCCTCAGCAGGTGAAGGCAGGTCCGCCAATGTCAGAGCTGTTAAAATCGGGGATACTCAAGAGGCCAGAATTAGAGGAGTGCAGATATTGCAGAGAGATGTAGAGCTGGAGAAGATTACAGAAATAAGGGTGGGGGGGGGGTGGGGGGGGGTGGGGGGGGTGGGGGGGGTGCGGGTGTGAGGCCATGGAGGGATTTGAAAACAAGGATGAGAATTTTAAAATCAAGGTGTTGCTTAACTGGGAGCCAATGTAACTCAGTGAGCACAAGGGTGATGGGTGAATGGGACTTGGTGCGAGTTAGGATACGGGCAATAAAGTTTTGGATAAGCTTAAGTTTATAGAGGGCGGAAGATGGGAGGTGGACGAGGACAGTATTGGAATAATCAGGTTGAGAGGTAACAAAGGCATGGATGTGGGTTTCAGCAGCAGATGAGTTGAGGCGGGGCGGAGTTAGGTGATGATATGGAGGTGGAAATAGGTGGTGCTAGTGGTGGCACGAGCATGTGGTCAGAAACTCATCTTGGGGTCAAATGTGACACCAAGGGCTGGACTTAGTGGAGCAGGTGAGGCTCCCCGGGCTGGACTGAAAAGGTGGTGGGAAACCCATCTCAGTCATTTGAAGCCCCCCACCCCGCTCCGGCTCTATTTAACAGTACATGGGCACATCCAGCACCGGGTCCCCTTTCCTTTAAGGACAGGACCTTGCCTCCAAGAGCTGCTAGAGGGTGGGAAAATCAGTAGTATCAGCAGCATCACTGGGAGCGGTGGCCACTGCCGTTACTGCAGGAGGCCCAGGAACCGGCCCAGCAATTGAGACCCGGACTAAAGATAAGTGATGCGGGGGTCACCTGGGCCAATCTGGCAGGACCCGGCAATGGGGGAAGGGAGGGTGGGCGTTGAGTGCAGGGGGGAGAGGGAGTTCAGGGAGGTGGGTTTTAGTTTAGTTTAGAGATACAGCACTGAAACAGGCCCTTCGGCCCACCGAGTCTGTGCCGACCATCAACCACCCATTTATACTAATCTTACACTAATTCCATATTCCTACCACATCCCCACCTGTCCCTATATTTCCCTACCACCTACCTATACTATGGGCAATTTATAATGGCCAATTTACCTATCAACCTGCAAGTATTTGGCATGTGGGAGGAAACCGGAGCACCCGGAGGAAAACCCACGCAGACACAGGGAGAACTTGCAAACTCCCCACAGGCAGTACCCAGAATTGAACCCGGGTCGCTGGAGCTGTGAGGCTGTGGTGCTAATCACTGCGCCACTGTGCCGCCCCACTGGGGGCCCTCAGTGGTCCATAGATTGTATATGGAGGATGGCCCCTCCTCCAAGCCCACAGGAAAGTCACCTTGTTTTACTGGGTGACCTTTTTGTGTGCTGGAGGCCCATCCTGCCACTGGCTTAATGCCAGTGGCGGGGGAAGACACCCTTAAGTGGCTGATAATAGGCCTCTTAAGGGTCTCATTTGGCCTCTGGGCGGGTGGGCCATCATCGGCCTATCCTGCCTCCGACTGAATTGCAGTGCGATGGGAAGGCTCCCATCCTGTCTGTGGCCTGAAGATTGCAAACAATCTGGTTCCGCCTCAGACAGTTGCCAGGGAGAGGGCTGGAGTCAGTGACTAGGGAACAGAGATTTAGGCAGGGACTGAAGACAATGGTTTCTGTCTTCCCAGTATTTAGTTGAAAGTAATTTCTAGTCCTGGATGTTAGACAAGCAGTGTAACAATCTCAAGACAGTGGAAGGGTCGAGAGAAGCGGTGGTGAGCTACAGCTTGGTGTTGTCAGCATACATGGTGCTGTCTATTTAGATGACCTACCCGAGGTACAAAGGTAACAAAGTTAGATAAGAAACAGGAGGGGACCAAGGATTGATCCTTGGGGGACACCAGGGGTAACTGTGCGGAAACGGGAAGAGAAGCCATTGCAGGTGTATCTCTGGCTGCGACTGTGCAAATAATGAAACCAGGCGAGTGCAGTCCCACTCAGCTAGATGATGGAGAAGTGGTGTTGGAGGACGATGGTGCGAACAACTGCATCAAAGACTGCAGCCAGATTAAGAGGGTGAGGAGGGATAGTTTACTGCAGTCACATGTACAATGTCATTTGAGACTTATTTTGATGAGTCTGATATTTGGTAGATTGTGGAAATTAGACCATCCTATTTATTATTAAGTCATATGAAAATGGAAGTAAGGATCACTTGGATCCTCAGAAAATCTGCTTTACAAAGGGATATCCCATTATGCAAATCTCTATTAAGTAACATTTCAAACATAACAAGGAAAAATTAACACTAATTATGACCCACATTGTAGAGCAATGCCAACTCCTGTACGTGTCTACTTCAAACCAAGCAAGGTATATGCCACCATCAGCACAGATAAGACGTCAACATTTGGAAGCTGAGCGAGTTGTGGGTAATTTTCAATTTTAGTGCCGGGTCCAGGTAACTATTGCAGAATCCGCCCAGTTTTCATCACGTTGATCTCAATTGAAATAAAGCAAAAAAGGATGGTGGAGATCTGGAACTTTCTGTCCCCAAAAAGTTGTTGAGGCTGAGCGTCAATTGAAAATCTCAAAACTGAGGTTGATAGGTTTTTGTTAGTTAAGGGTATTAAGGGATTCAGAGCTAAGGTGGGTAAATGGAGATCGGCCATGGTCTAATTGAATGGCAGAACAGGCTCGAGAGATTGAGTGACTTCCTCCAGCTGCTATGTTCCTAACGAAGTGTAGTGACTACAGTATTCTTATCCCAGCATGTATTACCAATGCATTCACTAGATAATGTGTATCATAATGCTATAATCTATCAGAGAGGCAAGGTGAAATGATCACATCACTTAAAGCTAAATATTCTCCTTACTGATTGTAACACATTATGAAAGAACTAGGAGCTTCATAGCACATATGATCTACTATTAAGATGTGAAGTAATAGGGTTGTTGGGATAGTAATAGCCTAAAGGATGGAAAAGGGAAAGAATTTCTCAAGTGCGTTCAGGAGAATTTTCTTGATCAGTACGTTTCTGGCCCAAAGAGGAAGGAGGCATTGCTGGATTGGGTTCTGGGAATGAGGTGGGTCAAGTAAATCGGGAACATTTAGGGTATCCACATTTGGTATGCACATTTTCTTGACACTATATTAAAATGACTAATTGGAGGAGGGTCAATTTCAGTGGGTTGAGAGCGGATCTATCTCGGGTATACTGGAATCAATGATTGGCAGGTAAAACTGTCATAGAACAATGGCTTCCTTTAAAGAGATAGTTGGGGTATAGTCGAGGTACATTTCCACTTGGGGGGCAAGTTAGGGCAATCAAAACCAGAGCTCCCTAGCTGCCTGAGAGGGTAGGGGAGGCAGATTCAATCATGGCTTTCAAAAGGGAATTGCATAAGCACCTGAAGAGAATAAAATTGCAGGGCTACGAGGAAAGGGGGGTGGCGTAGGACTAGCTAAATCGCACTTGCGGAGAGCCAGAATGGACTCGATGGGCTGAATGGCCTCTTTCTATGCTGTAACCACTGCATGATTCTTTGAGGTTTAGTGGCCGCACAGCCATTTCAGTCGTCATTAAGTAAAAGTTCATCAATTAGAATCACAGGGGAGAAGGAATACGAGATTTTTTTGACACTGTATTGTAATGTGCTGCCTGTATCCTGAATCATTAAATTTAGAGTTGCGAGATGGTGTGACTTTGATTGTGACTATGCAAATGAGTTTGAAAAGCTGTTGAGATTCCTTTCATATGACAGGTTTATAACTTGGTGAAATCATCAAAAGGAAGGTTTGGATAAAGAAGACAATTGGCCCATAGGATCTAATCTTTGGAGGATATCAACCCTACCATTAGTATCCAAGCCTCAAGTACACTTCCTGGCAAGCCACTCCAGAAAATATTAAGAAAAATTTAGATGAAGGTGGGCCTAATAGTACTTCATTTTCTTGCTGGTTCTCAATGCATCAGAAACAAAATGAAAGCACATTCGAGGGTTTTTGTCACTACTGTGGAACTAATGGAAGATATCAATCCTTCAGCACTATATCGGAAGATTGGCAAGTATAATGTTGATGCCAACCAACCTCATGATGAAATCCAAACAAAATATGCCATTGCAATAAGTCATAGTCATGAATATTTTTCAATTGAATTTCAGTTGGGTGTTAGGCCAAGTTGTTTTTGAATTATATTAATTTTACCCTCAATGTTTGACCAAGATGTATTGGTATGATGTTTATGGAAACTGCATGGCATCGCAGGCAGACAGCAATTTGCAGTGACATTGTTTGCTGTAAAACCACCAACAGTGAGCATTGAGGGCATGGTTAGGAGAGAGAGAGAGACAGGCATTCCACAAGTACAGGATAGTGAGGGCTGTGCTAATTTTGAAGAAGGGACAAAGCTTGTTCCAAATCATTGGAGACCCAGATTGATTTCTCTGCCTTGGGTTTTAATAGTACTGACTTCAACACTAACTACTTAACTGAGTCCCTGAGATTAATGGAGCAATGGGAAGGAAGCGGGGTGCAGTGCGGTGGGGAGCGTGAGGGGCAGTTTTATTGTCAGGAATCCCTGTAGAATAGTTTTCCCTCAGATCCTGGCTAATTTAACAACCATTTTTGGGCTCCATTTCCTGGCCGCAGCCAGCCAGATTGAAAGGCTGGTTAGCTGTCAGGTGGGTAAATCTTTGGCACTAGGCCACAGCTGGGGGATATAGAGGAGGAAGGGAGAAATTGGGGGTCCAGGGGGAAAATTGATGGGGGGTGGGGGGGGTGCAGAGGATAAGAGATAGGGGGAGGAGGGGAGAAGATCATGGAAGGGGCTGGAGGGGTTGGGCTGGAGGGGAGAAAATCATGGCAGTTGGAGAGATTGGGAGGTGGGAAAGGAGGGGGGTAAGGTCATCAGGGGCCTGTAGAGGACATGGAGGATTTGGCGGGGTGGGTGGTCAGGTTGAGATTGTGAGCATTGGAAGACTTCAGGAGGGCATCAGATTGTGAGAGGGGTTGCGTGTAGGTGTGTGGGGTTGTCTGATTACAGGGGAGATTAATAGGTTTGCTCTGGGCTGGGGGAAACACTCCTGCTCCTCTTGGCCCCTAAGCAGTGCTGGAAAAGCACTTACCTGTTCCATGCAGCAGTCCTCACCTCCCTGTAGCTGTCGGATTTCTCAAGGCCTGGGAAACTCAACTGTCCAGCCTTAAAGCTGGCACAAAAAAAAAGTGAGGTACGTAGCCTTATTTAAATATTTCAATGAGCAGACTACCTACTGGGAGTGGGTTGGCCATATTCCAACACCATCCCCTTGCCCATCCACCTTCCCACCTCCATTAAAACCAGAAGTGGGCAGATTTGAAGGTTTGAGTTTGAGATTTTAAATATTTTTGCTTCCTATCCATCCTAAATCCACCTGTTTTTGGGGAGTTAAAATACCCCCTAAGTGCAGACCTGGAATTACTTGTGCTATAAAATCAGTTCATTATGATTTAAACCCTCAGACATTGAGGAACATTGTCTTGGTGGCAGAGTCAAATTTAATACATTGTTGAATGTTATTACAGATTTTGAAATTTGTAATTTATTAATGAAATGTTACTTTCTGACAAATTGGATTCTTTTAAGGTCAGATGTGATGCAACCAATTTTAATGTAGCCTTTCTAATGATGCATGGTATGGTTCTGAAGAGACATGTCGACCAAAAGCTTGATTCCTGTGTTAGAATGCTGCATTAGAGAAAAGTTGCCTAAATTTAAATGAATTTGCACCAGCGACCTGGATTTGTGTATCAGAGGCAAAATTTCAAAGTTTACGGAAGAAACAAAACTTAGAATGGTAGTAAAAGTAAAGAGGATAGCAACAGACATCAGGAGGACATAGAGAGACTGGTGAAAAAGACCGTGACATGGCAGATGAAACTTAATGCAGAGATGTGTGAAATATGCACTTTGGAAGGTAGAATGAGGAAAGGCAATAAAAACCAAATCGTACAATTTTAAAGGGGGTACAGGAACAGAGAGACCTAGGGGTTCATGTACATAAATCTTTGGAGGTGGCAGGACAAGTTGAAATGGCTGTTAATAAAGCATATGGGATTCTGGGTTTTAGAAATAGAGGCATAGAATGCAAAAGCAAGAAAGTTGCTGGTCAAGCCTCAGCTGGAGAAGGTGCCAGGAAGATTTATCGAAATGACATCAGCAATGCAGGACTTTGGTTATGTGGAGAGAATAGAGAAGCTGGGACTGTTTTCCTTAGACCAGAGAAGGGTAAGGAGAAATTTAATAGAGGGTTTCAAAATTATTAGGGGTTTTGATACAGTAGATAGGAAGAAACTGTTTCCACTGGGAGGAAGGTTGATCAGAGGGATTTAAGGTAATTGGTAGAACCAGAGGGGAGATGAGGAGAATTTTTTTTTGCAACGAGTTATGATGATCTGGAATGCACTGCCTGAAAGGTTGGTGGAAGCAGATTCAATAATAATTTTAGAAGGGTATTGGATAAATACTTAAAAGGGAAAGATTTCCAGGGCTGTGAGTAAAGTGCAGTGGAGTGATACTCATTGAATAGTTCTTCCTCTGTGCTGTATGATTCCATGATTCTACAAGCCATGGATAATTTTTTAATTCATTGTATAGGTGATATAAGCTTAAAATGAATGTACGGGTTGAAAGCTGAACAAACCAACAAGGTCCCAAGTTTGATCCCTGGCTTGTGCTATCAGCTCACTTGAGGCAGGATTAATGGAGACATAGCTATAACGCAAGTTGCCAATATTCCCCATGCCAGAGAAGGGACAACCATTCCTAAACCCAATGCATGAATCCTGCTGGGAAACAAATCCGTGTGATGACAGACTTGGGCTCAGATGTGTGATGTCCTCCAGAACCAAATAGGCTGCCAACATATGCTGCCTAAGTTCTCACTAGGGTGAGGCATTGGACAACGACCAGTGCCTGAGACATTCCATCTAAGTGTGAGTCACTACTTCCAGGGAAGGAGAAGGAACTGGAAAAAAGTCTTGAGAGCTCGTATGTTGATTACAAAATCTTGCTCCATTCTTGATTCTTGTATAAAAATGAAATGGGTTAACCAAAACAGTTCAATGTTTCGTGAAGCTATTTAATTTCATCATTTAATACATTTCAGATGAAACGGCTTTTGAGATGCCATTAAATCCTCCTGTTTCATTTCGGATGCTCAAGCATATCACCCAAGGCTTCTCCACAGTAGGGCTCTGAACATTGCTGGAAAAGTGTTTTAAAGTTACTCATCTGTCAGCAAGTAATTCTTATTGTAAATGTACCTAAATTTACTTACTAAAATGATTCAGTCAAGCTTCCAGGAGATACATTATCAACTATTATGGTGGGGAATGTGGTTAACCACACCTCCTGTGATCCCTTTGAAGAATGGCCTTAATGATCTACAGGATTGGCCAAAAAGCCTGCAGTGGTCTCTTCCTGTCTGTACACTGCTATCTTCCTGTGGTGCCATTCCAACATGAATACCTATCCTTCATAGAGGAAGACATATCAACTGTGGCTGAGTAGGTAGATCTCTCGCCTCTGAGTCAGAAGGTTATAAGTCCTACTCCAGCGCCTTCAGCCCAAAATCTAGGCTGGCACTTCTGTACAGTACTGAGGGAGTGCTGAACTGTTGGAGGTGCCGTCTTTCAGATGGGAGGTTAAACTGTGGCCCCATTTGTCCTCTCAGGTGGGTGTAAATGATTCTTTGGTATTATTTCAAAAATGAGCAGCTGAGTCCTCCTCGATGTCCTGGGCAATATTTATCTCTCAACCAGACCGTAAAACAGATGATCTGATCATTATCATATTGCTGTTTGTGGGACCTTGCTGTGTACAGATTTAGCTGCTGTGTTTCCTACATAACTACAGTGATTACACTTCAAAACTACTCAATTGACTGTAAAGTACTTTTAGGACAATCTGAAGTCATGAAAGGTGCTAGATAAATGCAAGTCTTTCTTTTGTAGAAAGGGTCGACCATATTGGAGGTTTTGCACATTGACCTTACACAGTATTATTTAAAAAAAGAATGAAAATTTATCTGATCACCACTGGAGAATTACAAAATATATGAAGTGGCTGGTGAAATAATCTATACTATTGTCTTTTGAAATGCTTCAATGTTGACTATTTGTCACTAAATACCTTTCACTTCAAGTGGAGTAGATAGACAAATATTACTTTATATATTTTTTTGTCCATTTCTTCTTTGCGCCTGCTCAACCATCTGCTTCTGGCAATGCTCGTAATTAATTTTATTTTATGACTGTAGTTTCACGCCCGACAGCAACAGTCGTCTGCAGTATAAAAATCCTAAATCATAATTCGCTGGTGTGATGTTTGCATTTGATGCATGATGGAAATGCACCCACCTAATGGTAAGAAGCAAGGGTCAAAAGCTATAGGAACCAATGGGTGTCAGGTACAGTCAATGTGAACAGTGTCAAATAAATACAATGGAAACGAGTTATCAATGTGGTGGCCATTTTGCTCACAGCAAAGTGATAATAAATAACCAATACCAGTTTATCTGTCTTCCTTTCTGTGTGGTTTGATTGAATAGTCTTCCTTGAATAGTGTCATGGGATCTTTAACAGCCACCTGATCAAGCAGATGGGTGTTCTTGAGCTAGCATGTTGCACAAACATGCCACCTCTGATAATGCAACACTTCCTAAATCATATCAACATACAAAAATTATGGGTGTGTTTGTTGGAGTATCATGACCAAACACTTTCAACTCCTTCACCCCCATCCTTCACTGTCTCCCCACTGCCCCTGAACATCACCCCACCCCACCCAGCCACGTAATCTCCTGAGAGAGGCAAAATAAGTGAGAAATCCCAGGGTCGCTAAGGGAGAAAATACCCTGGAAAATTCCTCTCCCACTCCCTCAGGTGGTCAAAAGCAGTCCAGCAGATCACATGTACCAAATGTTATCGATAAAACCATTTACCTTCTACCTGATGCCACTCTGCCCCAGGCAAGAATTTGGAAGCGTGTAGAGATCCAACCTGCATTCAACTATTATCTGGGAAAAGAACTGCTTATTCCTACTCTTACATAGTTGAATGGCAAACTCCATGGTCCTCCCCAATTTTTCAAACTGGAATAATCTATCAATTGACATGCTGTAGCCTTTCATTATTTTATAAACCTAAATCATGTTTGTAAGATCTTCAGCCCACAATCTTCTGACTCAAAGGCTACCACAAGAGCTGAGCTGACATTCTTCACAGACAAGTCCTGATTTTAACTTGGGGTTTGGGGTGAGTGTGATTTGACCTCATTTGAATGGCCCAACACTGGCACTTACCTGCAGCTGGCAGGAATAGCGTCAATGATGGCGGATTGGAGTAGAAATTTGCTGTGGGGGGGTGGGTGGGAAGGTGTTTGGAGTGGGGGTCAAGTTGCCTGCAGTGATCCATCAAAACGATCTTCCAGCAAGGCTAAGTGAGGAAAGGTGGGGAATCGGTAAAGTTTGCAATTGGGGGAAGGGGTGAAGCAGGGGACGCGGGAAACTTAAATTATCCCTGTGGCACCAGAAGAAACACTCCCCAGCTCCTTCTTTAAAACAAAAATAACACTAATCTGGGCCTCTTGAGGCCAGGATCCTGGCCACTGTCAGCTTTTGTTAACTGGTTTGAGCTCATGCAGGGCCCTTAGTCGGTCTGCAGTTAAAATGGCATGCGGGTACTGGTGACATAATTGAGATGCCACTTGCCCATTGTAAATTAGGTCCACCCACTTTTGGGGTGGGCAGCCTTTCGGTGTGTGATTTTAGGTTAGTTAAACTGGTGGGGAGTGGGAACCTTGCCGTCTTGACCCTCTGCCCGCACTGTTCCCACCTGCTGGTGGGTTAAAATAGCGTGGAAAGAAAGCTGGGAATTATTTTGGCTAATCTAACAGTAGGCCAGGTGTTTGGTCACAGTTGAAAAAGAAATAATGGATTGGGTTGTAGGGTTAGACAAATCAGAAGAGGTTATTTTGTTGCATGAGACTTTGGATAGAGCAATGCGGTCGATCCTGATCATCCAATCATGACAGATCTTATTGAAGGGTATTGGGGTCTCACTTCTGAGGTGGTATTTGTCCCATTGTATCCACGTACCCTCCAAATTTGGATCGGATTTTGAATTCAGCTTTCCGCGTGCTTGAATCCCAAATACTAATTTGGATTCCTTGGCTAACTTTCCATAATGCTGCTTACACATCTTTTTAAGCCACAACTTCTGTGCTCAAAACACGTAAAGCCGCAACTATATTGGCTGGCCGCACATGGCAAATAGATCTAAGTAGAGCACATTCAGAAACACTGGAGTATGGCCAACTTGGATCAAAATGGATTTGGTTCGTGTCATTGGAGCAATACTGTTTCTAACAGCCTGTGCCATCTAGTCTTTATCACTGCTATGTGTTATAAGAAAACAATTGGGTTTATGCAGCATTTAGCAGGCAGTACGATCATTCAACTAAACAAAGACTTGCACTTCTATAGCACTTTTTACAACCTCAGGGCAACACAAAACTCTTTCAGCCAATGAAGTACTTTATAAGGATTGTTACTGTTGTAATGCAGGCAACGGAGTAGCCAATTTCTGCACAGCAAGACCCCACAGTCAGAAATGTGGCAACAATCAGATAATCTGTTTTCTTGGTGAGCCTCATTGAGGGATAAATGTTGGCCAGGACACGAGGTAGAACTCCCCGGTTGTTCTTCAAATAGTGCCATGGGATCTTTTATAATCAACCTGAAAGGGCAGATAGGGCTTCAGTTTACATCTCATTGAAAAGACAGCACCACTGATAGTGCAACACTCCCTCACTGGGAATAACAGCCTAGATTTTGCAACTAACCTGTGAAGTGGGGCTTTGAATCTATTACCCTTTAACTAGAGGTAAGAGTGCAACCAACTGAGTCACGGATGCTAGATATCACCCAATGCTTTACATAATGAAGTGCAATGATTGTTGTTATACAGGTAAATACACCAGGCATTCTGCTCTAAAACTCAGCAATGAGAAGAACGACCAATGGTCTTTTATTTTAGTTGATCAGGGGTATTGATCAGGACACTGGGAAAACTCCCTTTTCTGCTTCACACAGGGCCTTGGGTTCTTTAACCACCAAAACACAGGCAGGCAAGGCCTTGGTTTAATATCTCATCTGCAGCACCTTGTACATTGAAACCTTCTCAAAGTTCTGCGCAAGAGACACTGGTGAAGTTGCCAACCCTCCAGGATTCTCCTATACTCTCCAGGAATTAAAAAGCAATCTCCAGGACACCACTACAAGAAACTCAGGGAGAAAAATCATAGGGACTTGAAAAAAATGTTATAATTTCATTTTCTTTGAATGTTTATTATTTATAAAAACATTGAAGCTGGGATAAAAAGACTGTTTGACAGTGGAGCATTATCCAATCGGGCAGTTAAGAACCTGTTTGCTTTCCAGTTGGGATGGGAAGGCAGGGCGCTGTGAGGGGGACATGTCAGGTGACCATTCATTGAGTGGGGTGGTTTGGTGGTGTGCAGGGAGGTGGGGTTGTAAGAGACAGGAGACTGTGTGATGAAACCTCCAGGAATATGCCCAACCACAGTTGGCAACCCTAGTCCCTGGACTAGCTCACGTGCTCGGGTCACAGTGTGGGGCATCTAATCTTAATATTACAATAACTTGCTCACTATTTAATTCCATTTTGGGCAAACAGTCGACGATTAGTTGTGCTGCAAGCTGTGCATCATGCCGCATCAGCGAGGCATAGGTGTGGCTGCCAAGTAATACAAACAGTTTAGTAAAGGAAATCCCTCAGACCAAACTGATTCCAGTGATTAAAATATACACAAAGCTGATGAAAAGCAGCTGAGGGGTTTTAAACAACAGAGACACAGTTTATTCCTTCGAGTATTGAGCATCCGGTGCAGATTTCAGAAGATACATAATTGGATCATACTATGTACCAACAAAGTGTTGATGGGTGGGGTTAATTTGTGTTCGGTTCTCATGCGGAGTGTTGAGCAGAAATATGTAATCATTCAGGATATTCTTTGACTAATAATAGTACATGCTTAATTTTTATGTCAAGTCAAGTCTTCCATTTCAGCCACATTCTCTCACAATCTCGACTGCATCAGGGTCCCTGCTGGCTCAATGCTTCCACATTATCCCTGTTGAACGATCTCTTTCGCCTCCTCTTCTGAAGACAATGACTCATTCATGTTTGAGTCTAAACAGTTGAAGGGAGGCTTTGCCTCCAAATTCTGCTGGCATTTGAGTCAGATCTCCCTCTATTTATTACACTCCATATCAACCTTTAACCGTCACTTCTTAGTTGTGGTACTGAAAGCCTTGCATTTGTTTAATACCTTTCACAACCTTAGGACATCCCAAAGTACTTTACAGCCAATGAAGTACAGTTAATGTAGGAAACTCAGCAGCCAATTGTGTACATCAAGGTCTCACAAACATATTGAACAGATAAATCGGTTTGAGTGATTTTTTCAGGGGCATAAATGCTGATCAAGACACAAGGGAGAGCTCCCAGTGCTTCTTCTAATAGTAGCACATGAGTTTCTATGGCCACCTGATAGGACCCCATTTTAACATCTCATCTGAAAGCATCACCACAGTGCAGCACTCCCTCAACACTGTACTGGAGTGTCAGTCCAGAATACATGCCAGAAGTCTGCAGAGTGGGATTTGAACCCACAACTACCTAAGTCAGAAGCAAGAGTACAACCCATTGAGCCAGGGCTGAGACCATGGTTGAAGAATGACTAATAAAGGAGTGATGTGCTGTGTCACATTTCCTGTCACTACTGCCATAGCAATGTTTACACCTGGGTGTTCCATGTGCTGCATGGGGCCAGCGAAATCCTTTTCACATTAACAGGTGCATTTCAGGAAGTGCAGCTGATCGTGTGCTGATTGAAATGCACTACACTACTGGCATTTCAAGTGGGATCTGTTGTAGGCTAATGGCCCTGATCTGGATGAGGACAATCCCTTTAAGCTGCCAGAATCCTACAATCGCGTTCCAGCCTCGCGTCACTGTTAATAGACTCTCCGCTGCAGGATGCACCCTCACTGGGCGCTTTTGAAAACAATTTGAAAGTCGAATAGTTTGTATGGGTGTGGTAGCATTATGCTTATGGAGCTGGTAATCCAGAGGCAGGTGAGTTCATATCTCACAATAGCATTTTGAGAATTTGAATTGAGTTTAAAACAAAATCTGGAAATAAATATCTGGTGACAGTAAAAATGCTCATGAAGCTATATGGTCATAAAAATCTGACTGGTTCAGTAATGTCCTTTAGAGAAGAAAAGCTACTGCCCATACCTGGTCTGGCCTATATGTGACACCAGTTTCACACCAATTTGGGTGACTATTAACTGCCTTTTGAAGTGGCCAAGCAAGCCGCTCAGTTGTATCAAACCTCTTGAACGAATCTTACATAGAATCACAGAAGGAGGCCATTTGGCCAATTGAGTCCATGCCGCACTCTGCAAGAGCAATTTAGCTAGTCCTACTCCCCTGCCCTTTCCCCATAGTCCTGCAAATGTTTTGATGTTCAGATAATTAGCCAATTCCCTTTTGAAAGCCATGATTGAATCTGCCTCCACCACACTCTTAGGCAGTGCATTCCAGATCCTAACCACTCACTGTATAAAAACATATTTCCTCATGTCACCTTTGGTTCTTTTGCTGAACACGTTAAATCTGTGTCCATTGGTTCTTGATCCTTTTGCCAATGGGAACAGTTTCTCTCTATCTACTCTGTCCAAACCCCTCATGGTTTTGAACACCTCTATCAAATCTCCTCTCAACCTTCCCTTTTCTAAGGAGAACAAACCCAACTTCTCCAATCTATCCACAGAACTGAAGCCCTTCATCCCTGGAACCATTCTCATAAATGTTTTTTGCACCCTCTCTAAAACCTTCACATCCTTCCTAAAGTGCAGTGCCCAGAATTGGATACAATATCCCAGTTGAGGATGAACCAGTGTTTTACAAGGGGTCATCATAACTTCTTTGCTTTTGTACTCTGTGCCTCTATTTATTAAGCCCAGGATCCCATATGGCTTTATAACCACTTCCTCAACCTGCCCTGCCACCTTCAATACTTATATACATATACATATATACCCCAGTCCGTCTGCTCCTGCACCCCCTTTAGACTTGTACCCTTTAGTTTATATTGCTTTCCTCATTCTTCCTACTGAAATGTATCACTTCACATTTTTCTGCATTAAATTTCTGCCACGTGTCTGCCCATTCCACCAGCCTGTCTATGCCCTCTTGAAGTCTATCACTATCCTTCTCACTGTTCACAATATTTCCAAGGTTTGTGTCATCTGTAAATTTTGAATTTTACACCACATGAACAGGCCATTCAGTCCAACTGGTCTATTCTGGCATTCTTATGTTCCACACAAACCTCCTCCCACCTTACTTCATCTAGCCTTATCAACATACCCTTCCATTCCTTCTCCCTCATGCATTTATCCAGCTTCCCCTTAAATGAATCTATACTATTCACCTCAACTACTCCTTGTGGCAGCAAGTTCCACATTCTCACCACTCTCTGGGTAAAGAAGTTTCTTCTGAATTCCTTAGTGGAATTTTTAGTGGCTATCTTATATTTATGGCCCCTAGTTAGGGACAGACAATAAATGTTGACCTTGCCAAGTGTTGCCCACGTTACAAGAATTAGCCAATAAAACAATGGAGGGAATTCTATGCCCAAGAGTGATAACGGAGGTTTATAGATTGGAATAGAGAATCAGTCAATTATTATGCAGAGCTCGCGAGGGCAATTCTACTGCTGCACTGCACTACTCTGATACTGTTAATGTCATGGTCATTCCTTGGGGCTGGGAATTCCCTGAGGCGGGATCAGAGCCAGGGGACCCATAGAATCGCACCAGGTGGCAGGGACGGAGGGCCCGTTGCCACCCCTTCACCGCCCCATCGCCAAGCAATTTTGCCAGGGGCGGGATAGACCGACAAGGGCCTTCCTGCCCACAAGCCAATTGAGGCCCTTAAGTGGCTGTTAATAGGCAATCTGTAGCCCATGAAGGACCCCCACTGGCAAAATATCCATCTCCACGAACCCCACTTCCTCTGGACTTCACGCCCACCTTCTCACCCTCCCTTGCCAGGGCCTTCCAGACTGGTCCCGGAGACCAGGCCTCACTTACGTGAGGTCCGGGATTCCAGCACTGGGCCTGGGTCCAAGGCCTCTGCAGTATCGGCCGTGGCCACAGCTCCCGGTGGCGCTGCATTACTGCTGAGCTGCCTGCCCCGTGATTGGCCAGAAGCTCTTGGAGGCAGGATTCCCATCTTTAAACGGACAGAGAGTCCAGCGTAATGTCCTGCTGTAATGTATAAAACACGGCCACTAAGTTTGCACACAGCAAGGCCCCACAAATAGCAATTTGATAATCTTATTTTCTAGTGCAGAATAAGGGATCAATATTGACCAGGACAGCTCCCCTGCTCTTCTTCAAAATAGTGCCACAGCATCTTTTAGTTCCATGTCAGAGGGCAGACAGGCCCTCAGTTTAATGTCTCATCTGGACGATAACACCTCTGGAAGGGCAGTACTTTATTTATTTTATTTAGAGATACAGCACAGAAACAGGCCCTTCGGCCCACCGAGTCTGTGCTGACCAAGAACCACCCATTTATACTAACCCTACAGTAATCCCATATTCTCTACCACCTACCTACACTAGGGGCAATTTACAATGGCCAATTTACCTATCACCTGCAAGTCTTTGGGAGGAAACCGGAGCACCCGGCGAAAACCCTCGCAGTCACAGGGAGAACTTGCAAACTCCACACAGGCAGTATCCAGAATTGAACCCAGGTCCCTGGAACTGTGAGGCTGCGGTGCTAACCACTGCGCCACTGTGCCGCATATGGTATTTCCTGGGGGGTCAGCCTTGATTATGTGCTAAAGTGTCATGAAGTGGAGCTTGTAACCCCACAACCTTCTGATTCAGAGGCAAGCCACTGAGCCACAACTGACACAAACAGAAAAGCAGCTTTCAGCACTGTAATAGTTAAAAAACCATTTGGCTGCTTGGTATTGTGTGGAAGGGGCAGACAGAGAGCGTGTGGGCGCTGTACCTCTGTATTCCTTTTAGCAGAGAAGGCAAAGACTGCAAAAATTCTTGTAGCGTTCCCCTGTCTTCCTGTGACTTTGAGACGGGGCTGTTTGTGAATTTGCCATGGGTTTTTATTTTTGCTCCAGGTCAGAATGCAACACATGGTTTGTGTCCTGACTTTAGGAGAGGCCCCCATTTACTTGCAGCACTTTTCCTTTTCTGTAATCGCGCTCCCTTTTTCTCTTCCTAATGATGCCCAGATGGGGTTATTAAAAGCTCACATTTCCTTAACGGAGATCAAATGGATTCAGAACCACATCACGTGTACAATTACTGCTGGTTTCAGGTCTACTTAAATTCCGAAAGAAAAGCATTTGGAAGAGGAAAACCGCCATGAACATTAAAACTGAAAGCTTTAAATGGGATTATTAAACATTAAATATAAAATAAATTTAGGAATTACACAAGCCTCTTGTTCTTAATGAATGTTAACTGTTCAAAGAGAGAAAGGCTCTCTTTTGAAACCTAAAATGATTAATATGTGTTACATTTTTAAATCTTTTGTGTTCATATCATAAATATTTTTTGTGCGAGCAGCAGCTGGCTAGAAAAAGTCCCTCAGACAAACAGAGAGAGGATAGCTCTCTCATATATGGATAAGGTAGTGCAGTGTTGCGTTACTAGATCAATAACCCAGCGAATGTAACTTCAAGTTTCACCATGGCAGTTTCACAATTTGAATTCAATTTTTAAAATAAAGACTGAAAATAAAAAGTTAAAAGTGTAATTGAAGCTGCTTAGATTGTCATAAAAACCCAACTGATTCAATAATGGCCTCAGGGAAGCAAATCTGCCGTCTTCACCCTTTTGGGCCTATATGTCACTCCAGTTCCATACCAATGTGGTTAACTCTTAACTGCCCTCAGAAGTGACCTAAAATAGCATTCAGTTGACTTCTACAAAGACTGGGGATAGTTGATAACGATGGTAATAAATGCTGGCCTTTTCAGCGCACGCACTTCCTGAGAATGAATAAATAAAGCAAAAAGCTGAAAAACATCAGTCGAGATTTGTCATTAACCTAGAGCGCCTCAGGGATGGAGCCAACACACATTAATTCAGTTGCCTTACATTTGCTAACTCCTTCAGTGCTGTGCTCTCGATGTTCTCATTTGCAATCATAGTTAGATTCAAGAAAAAAAGAAAGGATCTTAAATACAATCTCGAGTTAAACTTTTAAATAACTTGTCAAAGCTTGCAGTAAGGTTGTTGATAGAGGCATTGAGTGTGAATGCATGCATGATGTCGTGCCCATTAAAGACATATCATATTCCTACTTTTTAAGTTATGAACTTTATTCAATGTCGACTCTTTAAAATTGACTTTTCCTTTAAGAAAAGGACAATGTGCTGCAAAAGATGGCTGCTGAAGGTCATATGACCTGGCCAGTGTATTCAAACACTGCCTCACTGTCTTTAAAGGACAAAAGGATACATTCCAGACTAAGAGGTGTCGCCTACACCCATCCTGAAACCATCAAGAGACATTCCTGAATTGAATAGATTTCTTCTGACAAAGAAGGCGGCACAGTGGCGCAGTGGTTAGCACCGCAGCCTCACAGCTCCAGGGACCCGGGTTCGATTCCGGGTATTGCCTGTGTGGAGTTTGCAAGTTCTCCCAAGAGACAGTCCCACCAGGGACTGTGGAAAGATCCAGCCTAAACAAGATGAGAAGGTCTGCTGTTAATTCTACACTTCAACTTGGTCCAGCAGAGAACTGAAAGTGGTCGTCACCTCCAGTCTGAAATCTTAACCACCAGAAATCTACAACACCTCAACAAGTTCAAGACTACAAACACCGAGGCCTGTACCTTGAAAAGAAATTGTACCCCTTAGAAGATTCAACAGTTCCTCCGTAAACCACAAACACCTACCAGATCTTTAAATTTTACCCTTCACCTTCTGTATATCTTCTCTTGAGAGTACATGTGACAGTAAGTGAGTCTGTGGGTGGTGTTGTGAATATTTGAGGGAATGAATATTGTTCAATAAATAGTTAATCTACTGTTTTAAACCTACAAGAATATCTATCACTGTCTGTTTATTTGGCAAGTAAGACACTCAGGGGCTAACTAATCATTTTAAACAAAACATGATTGTGATGCCATGTTTACAGACGACATCAACAAAGGCCAAGCATATAGATAACAAACCTCCAGAACCCACAACCTCCAACTACTAGAAGGACAGGGGCAGTGTAGTGTTTGATCAATCAGGATTTGATTGTATTATTCTGTCCACTATCTGTGTTCACTGTGTTTGATTGCTTAAGCCTCCGGGTAGAGCTGCAGAGTGAAAGTGAAACTAAGAGACTGCTAGAAGCTTCCATGTACTGAAATGCTGTAAGAACTTTTATAGTTAATGAGTTGTAAATAAACCAGTTGGTTATTTAAGACAAGTGCAATATCTGCAATGCTGTGAGTAATATCAGATATTACAAACTAAATCCAGTAACCCAGCGTAAACATAACAAAAACGTGGCAACGAAGATGGTTCAACAAAATCTAATGTTACCAGTTCCAGAACCTTTCCTTCTGACACTAGGAAATCCTTCTTTCATCTGGGAGCGATGAATTTTGGGGTTCAAGACTTAGTTGCTCGCTACAGGGATAGACAGCCGAGATATAGCAGCAAACCATAAGAAAGCAATACTCATACATTGTTTAGGAGCAGAAAATCAGCGAGTCTTCGTCTATGGTTGATGCGGCAGTGAATGCTCTGGAAAATACTTCGGGCCAAAGAAATGTGTGATGATAGAGTGATACGCATTCTGCCAGAGATCCCAGGAACATAGTGAGTCCATTTAACAAAATGCGACAGCATCGCATCAATTGGCATCTACATGTAAAATTTGGCACACTAACCAACGAACTAATGTGTGCCCAATTAATTGAAAAGACTTCAATTCCACAAATTAGGGAACATATTCTGAAGGAGGATGATGACTTAACCTTGCAAAAAGCCATAACCTTAGCAGTCCAGATCGAATTTGCCATGTTAGATTTGAAGAGGTTACACACACATGCACCCCTAGACTCAGGGTTGCAGACACAGCTTGCCCAGCCAGTTTCAGTGCAAGGGTTAAAGCCAAGAAAACCTCAGCAACCTCATCAAAATGTGCCCCATCACGATCAGTTACCTTCAAAACTGTGCCCAAAATTGTGGAAATCCTCATTGAGTCACATTACCATGTCCAACTCGAGGGGAAAAGTGTAACTCATGGTTAAAGTGAAACCATTTTGCAAAGATGTGCAGGTTGTCAAAGGAAAAGACTTCATCAGTTTGACACATAGGGAGTCTCTTCCTGAGAATGAGGCAAAACATGTATATATCATCGCAAAAAGTAAAGCACCCTGCTCAATCGAAATCACAGGCATCCCAGTGTCACTTCTTATCGATGTTGGTGTGAAAGTATCTAATTTGAGTGACAAACTCTGCCATCAATATTTTTCACAATTCTCTCTCACTCCTGTAGCAGACACTCTTCAAACGTACGACAACACTATCATTCCAGTTTTGGGGATGATCACAGTTTCAGTGCATGACAGAAACATCACCCTAGACAGCTTCACTTTCTATGTAGTTAAAGGCCGAAGCCTTATGGGGGTAAACCTTTTCAATAGGCCTGGATTCAAACTCGCTGACCCCACCAGAGCACATACTAATGGGATTGATAATGCAGATTATACATGCCAGTATCCTTCCCTACTTACTGGATTTGGGGAGATCAAAGGGAACTGTCATGCCCCTCGTGTTGACACATCAATTCGACTAGTTTCACAAAATTTGAGATGGCTGCCATTTGCAATCCATGCTGAAGTGTCACAGGACCTGAAATGACTAGAAGCAGATGGTATCATTGAGTGAATCGACTCATCGCCGTGGATATCAAATTTAGCCATTGCACGATGAAAAATGGTGAACTTCGACTATGCATTGACCTAAAGGCAGTCAACAAAGCTATTATACCAGACAAGTATCCACTTCCTACAATTCAAGAATGTCAGCATCATTTCATGACTCCACAGTCTTCACAAAGTTTGATATGCAATGGAGTTATCTTCAGATACCTCTAGCAGAACAAAGCCGATATCTTACAGCTTTTGTTACTCATGATGGTGTGTACAGCAGAATGCCAGATGGACTAAGTTCAGCACCTAGCGCATTCCAGAAGATAGTTTCTTCCATCTCATCGGATGTTGAGGGGACTCTCAACTACTTGATGATGTCGTTGTCCACGGACGGGACAAAGCTGAACATGATCATCGATTATCAGCGGTGCTCACTCGACTTGTAAAGCACAATTTGACGCTCAACAAGGACAAATGCACATTTGCGGCACCCGAGATTGACTTTCTAGTTACAGAGTGACAGCAACTGGAGTAAAGCCTACACACGACAATATCAAAGCCCTTCATGCACTTCCAACACTGTCTAATGTGAAAGAATTGACATCGTTTCTAGGTACTACCAACTTCCATCATAAATCCATTCCTAATTACCCAGAGATCGTGGAGCATCTTTGGAAGCTACTTCGTAAAGAGGCTTAGTGGGAATGGACTGCCACACAGCAATCAGCATTTGAAACGTTAAAGGCAAAAATAGCATCTCCATCAGTCCTTGCACATTTCAGCCCACATGCAGAAACGTATGTCACGACAGATGCATCGGGAACTGCAATTGGTGCTGCACTGTCACAGTCCATTGATGGATGCGAACAACCAATAACTTATGTGTCACGCCCGTTGTTGGACACTGAACGTAAATATTGTACTGGAGAGCGGGAAGCACTAGCCTGTATCTATGCATGTGAACATTGGCACATGTATCTTTTTGGTAGAAAGTTTACTCTTCGCACCGATTACCAAGCGTTGACTACATTATTAGCTGTGTCAGGACCAGGTCATCGACCTCTACGCGTCTACAGATGGTCATATCGTCTACATCAGTATAACTTCGAGGTCAAGTAACTTGCAGGTTCACACAACTGCGTAGTGGATATGCTTAGCTGTAATGCTGTCGCAGATAGTATTAGCGACAGCAAAGCAACTTGCGATGTTGAAGATTACGTGACCGCGAATCTTGTTACACAAGAGGAGTTGGAGACAGAGTCAGCAGCAGACAGCATACTGCAGCAAGTAAGCCAATACCTCAAATCTGAGTGGCCTCGTGATATAGTGGAAGAACTGATCCCGTTTTACAGAGTACGGAACAAACTCGCATTGTTTGGTGATAACTGTATTGCACATGGCACTCGGGCAGTTATCCCAAAGGCACCACAGCAACCCATGAAGGATGTCCGGTTGTTGTTAAGATGAAACAATGATCCTGTGAAGCAGTCTGATGACCAGGAATAGATCGCTGTATAGAAGAGTTCAGTAGGAACTGCGCAGCATGTACATTCAGTGAAAAATCTGTTCCACCTTGTCCTGTGCCTCTAAAATCGACCCCATGGCCAACAAAACCATGGCAACAACTTCAAGTTGATATTTTGGGAGAAGTGCAAGCAGCCCCTAGGAATCAATGTTTTTTTGCTTGCTGTTTACAATCTCCACAGCAAATGGCCAAAAATTGCTACAACATCTTCCATTACAACCACTTCAGTTATTGACATTCTGGACAAGTTATTTACAAAATGGGGTTTGCCGGAAACCATCACTACAGACAATGGACCACAGTTTGTTTCAAGTCAATTCACGGAATTCCTAGCCAGTTATGGAATCCATCACCAGCTGACGCCACACTACAACCCGCAATTGAATGGTGGCATTGAACGGTTCAACAGGTTGATAAAGGAGAGTCTGAAAAGTAGAATGTCGGAGAGAGAACATTCAAAAAATCCGTTCACATCCTACTCATAACGTACCGATCCACCCCACACTCTCTGACCGGCAAGACACCAGCCGAACCTATGATAGGTCGTAACTTTCACAAGCCATTGACCATTCTTAAGCCACCACTACCAGTTAACGAGGATGTCAGAGTGAAAGCAGATCAAATTGCAAAGTGACAAGATAAAACAATAGCATACTTTGACAAATGTACAGGAGAAAAGGAACCATAACTTAAAGTTGGAGATTGGGTTCGAATCAAATGGCAAATCACAACCACAAACTTACTTAATCAGTATCAGGTCTTAAGCAGATTAAATATTTGCTCAGTACAATTGCTTATCTGTTGGCTGACAACAGATAAGTGGAATGCAAGACGTTTGATCGGGAACAGACCAGGATATTTTATGGTTTGTGGTTATGAGGATACATTTCCTTTTCCTATGAATGATATTGATAATCCGCCACATCAAACTGATCAAACAGATCCACAACCTCAAATTTGTAAATCTAATTGAAGACCTAATATACCTTCCTATCTCAAGGACTATTTCTGTACTTAGAGAAAACAGACAAGTTGAATACTAAGAAATAACTTGATATATATATATATTTATATATATATTTAATGTTTAGAATACTTTAATTTAAAAATAATGTCTTTAGTCAAAAGGGGGAAAAATGCAGTGTTTGATCGATTAGGGTTTGATTGTATCAGTCTGTCTACTATCTGTGTTCACTGTGATTGATTGCTTAATCCTCAGAGCTGCAGAGTGAAAGTGAAACTAAGAGACTGTTAGAAGCTTCCATAGAATACTGGCTGCTCTCAAGACATGTACTGAAATCTATTAAGAACTTTTATAGTTAATGTGTTGTAAATAAACCAGTTGGTTATTTAAGACAAGGTGATATCTGCATTGCTCTGAGTTAAATCAGATATTACAAACTAAACCCAGTATACCAGTGTAAACATAACAGGCAGCAGGCACATGAGAACATCACCAGCTTCAAGTACCCCTCCAAAGCACTCAGCATTCCTACTTGGAAGTATATTGCCATTCCTTCATTGTTGCTGGGTCAAAATCCTGGTACTCCCTCCCTAACAGCACTGTGGAAGCAACTTCAACAAGAGCAACAACAATACTTTGCACTGAATTTTCCCAGACCCGTGGTGGTGTGGGGTTGGGGTGGGGGGGGGGGGGGGTGGGTGGAGAGGGAGGGTGATGGGTGGTGCTGGGAAAATAGAGGGGATCCACATCTGGACAGCTCCCCAATGCATTCCCACCACCAGGAGTCTTTCCCAGGGGCAGACAGGGAATATGATCGGCTGCCTACTCCATGGCGGCAGGACAGCCAATTAGCTTCATTAAGGCCCCAATTATGAGTGATTTTCTTGCCTCATCGGCATTTGCTGTGAGCAGAGCTCACCCTCCAACCAATCCCCCCACTGCATGAGGAGGCTGCCAGCTCAATGGAGGTGGCCTTCCTCTGGGAGGCTGGGGAGACATCAGAGCCAGAGGCTCCAGGCCCCATTGATGAGGAGAGGAGTGATGAGGGCAGATTTGAAGGAGAGGGGCACAATACCTGAAGAGAAAGAACTGTTGTGTGTGTACACCTTTAAGAGGTGTGGCTGCAAGATCATATTAGTTACGTAAGCGCTATGATGTAACACACCATGTGATTCTGAGTGTTTAGCAGTCTTAAAGAAACATCTGTACAGTAAACATCTCAATGTACTAGCTGCTTTCCCAGTACTCAATCGAGAACCTATAGTATTGCCTTACTGATCCCATCTGGAGTAGTCAAGACTGTGTATAATCTCTACTAACACAGAGGTTCAAGGAACACACAATGAGAACCATTAACAATATCAGCAAAAATGGGGGCCAGGAAGGGGTGGTCAGCAGTTTAGTGGTAAATGGGTTGACCACATGGACTGCAGTGGTTCAAGAAGACTTGTCACCATCTTTGCAAGGGCAACTAGGGATGGGCAATAGATTCTAGCCTTACCAGCTACGCCCATGAACCGAGAATTAATTTTTTCAAAGTGTTGTGGGCAGGGAAGAAGCCAAACTGCAGGATCTCAAATAGGGCATGGTGGGCACGGTATTGGGTGCCAGTGGATGTTTAAGGACAATAGAGAGAAAGGAGAGGCAAATGCCACGGTGGTGAACATGCAGTGTATGATGTATTTAGAACAGTACATCAGCAAGACGTTAAATCTGTCAGGGAAAGCACCGGGGAAGGAAAATGGACAAGTGAAAAAGTGAAAGATCACAGTGCTTAAATGTTCAAAGGAGCAGTATTTATGAAAAACTGCCACATTGTAGGTGTGATTTATTTAATTGAGGCAACTTTAGGAAGTGCTATTGTTGTCCTCAATGCTGCTGGTTAGAGGTCAAAAATTGGACAGGTTTCCCATTCCCGATTGGTCTCCACTTACCTTCTGTGGGATAGTACGTGTAGGTGTTGACAGTGTCCAGTGATAACCCCACAACCCCCCTTGGTTGAATAGCCTGCCGACAGTCACTGCCTAGACTCACACATTAAGAATCGATACTTAGGCGTGATGTCGGAGGGTGTGACACTGCACGTGAGACTGTAAATGCCAATCCTGCAGGTGAGGAGCGGGGAAAATGAGAGAAGAACGAGCAAAGTGTAAACTCCCACCAGCAGAGCCCATCTAACTGGAAGGATTTTAGAATCCATCAAGTTTCTGTAACTAACGCATGGACAGCGAACGGAAGCCTCACAATAATATCATCTCCAGGCCTATTTGTTGCACAACCTTTGTCAGCTGCAGAGGCTTTCAAATGATAAATGCTGTCACGCGTGCTACAATAAGTTGATAAGCTGTCATGCTGTGTGTTACACAAATAAGTGCGTCGTTATCATGTTGCCTTCCTTGAGAGAATTAAGTGGATGTAGAAAATGGCTTGGGAGGTGCGTTTTTTTTTCATTTTCTGTTCACCTACCAGAAATATTTGGTTAATTGGAGCTGTCTGTGTTCTCTTGCCTGTGGCTTAAACTTGTAATGAAAACATAAATCCTGGCCAGCTGCTCTGTGCAATGATAAATCTATCCTCACTGGGCCCCAGTTCCAGTCTGCCTAGAGTTATTTCACAGGCCGCCTTCATGTTCAACTGTTTCGTTGCTGGAAAGAGATGTGACATCACCTCGCAATTGACTCTGCTTTTGAAGGCCTTCCAGCCAACTTTGCAGCTGCATCTCTCCTTCTGCCGATGAGTTTAACAGTCAAGGCTGAGATGGGATTTATTCAGGCAAATCTTCAGCAGAGGTGCACAGATGTGTGTCAACAATGTGAGCAGTTTCGAAATGAAGTACAAGAATGTTATGTGTGGCACGATTTCTGTACTTGCAGCTATAAGGCGGACAGCTCTATTTTAATTGGACTGGTTATTTTGCTGCTAGGATTCCCATGACAGGTTGAGCAAATTCCAGGAAGTTTGATCACATGATCTCCTAACCTCCTCCTCCCCCACCCCCACCCCCCCAACCTCCTGCTATTGGTCACCTGATATGTCCCTCCTCACCATACACCCCATTTCCACTCCAATCGGAAAGTGAAGAGACGCTTTGTTAGCCTACTGGATGATTCTTAACTCTCAGTTCAAGAACCTTTTTTTTCTCCCATCGTCAATATTTTTATAACTAATAAACAACTCTTTTCAAAGAAAATTTAAAAAAACAATTTTTTTAACGCTCCTATGATTTCTCTCCCTGGGTCAGTTACAGAAGTATGCTGGCTACTCCAGGCCAATACTAAAGGGTCAGCAACCTTCCTTCCTGCAATCAAATATGGAATCAAATAACATATACAGCACTGAAGCAGGCCATTTGGCCCAACCAGTCCATGGTGGCATTTATGGTCCACTCGAGCCCCCTCCAGAATAACCCTTTTCCCTCATATCTAGCATATCTAGCTTCCCCTAAAATGCATCTATTCTATTCACCTCAAACACTCCCTGTGGTATCGGGTTCCACATTCTCACCACTTTCTAAGTGAAGCAGTTTCTTCTGAATTCCCTATTTAATTTCATTGTGGCAATCTTATACTGATGGCCTCTGGTTTTGCTCTTCCCACAAGTAGAAACGTTCTCACTGTGACTGCTCGACCAAAACCTTTCATAAGTTTATAATATGGGGACCACAACAGTACACTAGTACTTCAAATGTGGCCTAACCAAAGCTCGATACAGGCTTAGGATAAATTCACTATTTTTCAAATCTATCATTCTCAAAATAACCACGGTGCTTGAATTGCTTTGTTTAATGGTCTTATTAACCTGCATCATTACTTTTAGTGTATTTGTACTCCTAAATCTCATTGTTCCTTTACCACATTTGATTCTTATTTTCCAAGTAATCTGTGACCTTATTTTTCTTACCAAAATGTAATACCTCAGACTTTTCTACATTGACATTCAAGATGACAATTATGTGCCCATTCTGCAAGTTCATTAATGTAATTTGTTGCAGTCCTCCACAGTATTGGCAATCTCCCCAATTTGGTTAGAATTTTTTTTTATTCTAAAGTCTAAATTGTTAATATAAATTGTGAACAATGGCCCAGCACTGATCCTTTTGGGGCTTCACTTTCCATCTTCTGCCACTCTACATAGCTATACTTTACCCCATTCTCTGCTTTCTGTCTTGCACCCAGCTAGCTGTCCATTCTGCTACTTGTTCCCTGGTCCACATGCTCTGACCTTATTCGATAGTCAATTCTGTGGTACCTTATTGAAGGTCTTTTGAAAATCTAAATAAATTACGTCTATTGCATTACCCTTATTTATTCTCTCTGTTACATCTTCAGAGAATTCAATGAGGGTTGGTCAAGCAAAATTTCCCTTTAGAAATCCATTCTGACAAGTCAGTGTTATATATTTGGTTTCTAGATGTTTTTCTATTTTCTCCTTGAGTAGGAATTCAATTATTTTCCCACCACCAATGGTAAGGTTTAAAGTTCCCTAGAGATGTTTGTAGCTCCCTTCTTAAATATCGGCATAATAGTAGCTATCTATCTGTCCTCTGCCACTAAGATGCAGGGATAGTCCTGTCCTCCTGGTAAGATTCCCTTGCTCTCTATTGCTGAAAGGCAAGGAACAGCACCGAGCCCGACTCCAGTCAGCATCCCACTATAAGCGAAGACACAAATACACAGGGAGCAGCAAGTCTGCCATGGGACATGGGCAACAGGGACCAGGCCCATAAAATCCCTGAGGGCCATATTGTGTGTAACACTCAATTAATATGTTGAAAGTAAAAGGTGAATGGGAATTTGATGTTATATCATAAGCTGTGACAATCAATACAGCTGTTATCCATCAGTTCCACATAAATGCTCTGCCTGCAAGGTAAAGGTGTGTAAAGGAAACCCGACCCCAGTCCGACTGCCGGAGCCGGAAGCCCGACATGACCCGGCCCAAACTCGACATGTGTCGTCGGATCCCTTCGGGGTCAGGTCAGGTAGCAGGCCTTTACATCAGTGCATGGGTAAAGGCCTGCCACCCGACCCAACCCCGACAGGTCCCGACGACGCGTGACGGGTTGGGGCCAGGTCGCATTGGACTTCCGGGTCCGGCATTCGGGCTCGGTCGGGTTTCCTTTGCACACCTTTACTGCAAGGATGGAGGGAACAAATTCAATAGTAACTTTCAGAAAGGAATCAGATAGTCGCTTGGAAAGGAAATAATTTGCAGGGCTATGTGGAAAAAATGAGGGAGTGGAACTAATTAGTAGCTGTTTCAAAGAACCAGCAAGGGCACAATGAGCTGAATGACCTGCCACTGTGCTGTGTGATTCTAATACAAGCATTTCTGGATTCACTACTAGTGAGGAAATCCCAGAACATTTCTAAGGCCCAATGATAGTATGCTGTTATTGGCAACAGTGTTGTGAGAGATGTTCTATTCAATAATGTTTGTCATGACAGTCTATTTCTATCTTCTGTAGTCCACCTCCTCTAAACTTTACTCTCCTGTTCCTTTGAAGATGCAACTTTGTCATCCCAAGCATTTTTCACTTCCCTATATTGAAATAAAAACTTACCTCTTAATCTCCTACTTTACCATTACTTTGCCCCTCAAAATTGTGGAACTCCTTACCTCCCTCAGCTTTCCCTTCCTCTTACAACCTTCAGGGTTTTAAAAGCTAACTTAGGCTTCGGTTTCTTTGTGAAAACCAATAGGTTCGCACGTTTCTTCAAACCATGTACTATGAAGAGAATGTTTCATAAGCTTTCGAGAGCCAAATTTACGATAGCCAAAATTCCTGTACAAACTCGAATTGCAATCAAATCACATTCCTTTGTGCACTATTTTTATGCAGAGAATGAAGTGCCGTGGAGGAGCAAGCCTTTGGTTCAGTAGTAGCGTTCCCGCCTCTAAGTCAGGAGATGGAGGGTCGAAACCCAGCTCCAGACAGTCCCAGCGAGTGGAGACCAGAGCCCTGGCTCCGAATCCTGGGATGAAATCAAGTGAGACGCTCACGTCCGGTGGGTGTTAGCGGCCTCCCCAACCATTATATGAGTTGTGCGAGCCCATAAAAACCTCACGCTGTATAAGATTAACCACTTATCAGCTGGTATAAAGTTGGTTAAGGCCTTGGAAGGAGCTTTCACGTTGTGGCCTGACAGACTGTTAATCAGTCTCTGAGTACTTCCACTACTGAAGTGTGTGAGGATAGGAAATACAACACCCATCGAATAAGAACATAAGAAATAGGAGCCGGAGCAGACCTTTGAGGAGTGCTTTATCATTCAACAAGATCATGGTTCATCTTTTACCTCAAATCCACCTTCTGCACTATCACAACATCCCTTAATTCCCTAAGTACCCAAAAATCTATCAACCCCTATCTTGAATATACTCAATGACTGAGCACTCACAGCTCTCTGGGATAGAGAGTTCCAGAGGTTCACAACCCTTTGAGTAAAGGAATATTTCCTCATTTCAGTCCTAAATGGCCGCACCACTATTCAGAATCTGTGACGCCATGTTTTAGACTCCCCAGCTAGGGGAAACATTTTCCCGGCATCTACCCCTGTCAAGCTCCTTAAGAATTTTATATGATTCAATTATATTACCACCTATTCTTCTAAACTCCAGGGAATATAGACCTAGTCTACTCAATCTCTCCTGATAGCATAATCCCCTCATCCCAGGAACCAGTCTAGTGAAGCTTTGTTGCACCTCTATAGGGCAAGTATGTCCTTCCTTAGATTAGGAGACCAATACTGCACACAGTACTACAGGTGTGGCCTCACCAATGCACTATATAACTGTAGTAAGATTTCTTTACTCTTATACTCTAATCCCTTGGTAACAAAATCTAACATACCATTTGCCTTCCTAATTGCTTGCTGTACATGCATATTAACTTTGTGATTCATGTACAAGGACATGCTAACATTACCCAATCTCACTATTCAAAAAATATTCTGCTTTTTTAATCTTCCTATCAAAGTGTAAAACTTCACACTTTGCCACATTGTATTCCATCTGCCATGTTCTTGCCCAATTACCCAGCCTGTCTATAACCCTCTGCAGTCTCTTTGTGTCCTCCTCACTGATTACCTTCCCGGCTAACTTTGTATCATCAGCAAACTTGAACATGTTACATTCAGTCACCTCATCTAAGTTGCTAATATAGATTGTAAACATTGAGACCAAAGTACTGATCATTGTGGTACCCCGCTAGTTACAGCCTGCCAACCCAAAAATATTCTGTTCATTCCTGCTCTCTGTTTTCTGTTCATTAACCAATTCCCAATCCATGCTAATATATTACCCCAAAGCCCATGAATTTTGTGTAATAACTTCTTGTGTGATCAAATACTTTTTGAAAATCCAAATACACTACATCACTGGTTCCGCTATCTATCCTACCAGTTACAACCTCAGAAAACTCTAGCAGATTTGTCAAACATGATTTGTCAAACATGATTTCACTTTCATAAATCTGTATTGAATCTGCTTAATCATATTATGATTTTCTAAGTGCCCTGATACTACATCCCTCATAATAGATTCTAGCATTTTGCATACTACTGATGTTCGGCTAATTGCCCAAAGTTTCCTGTTTTCTGTCTTCCTTCCTTTATTAAATAGTGGGATTATGTTTGCTACCTTCCAATCCTTGGGAATTGTTCTAGAATCTAAGGAATTCTGGAAGATCAAAACCAATGCATTCATTATCTCTGCAGCTACTCCTTTAAAAACCCTAAGATCTAGGTCATCAGGTCCAGGGGATTTGTCGCCACTTAGTCCCATTACTTTCTCCAGTGCTATTTCTTTACTTATACTGATTTCTTTAAGCTCGTCATTCTCGTTAGACCCTTGATTCACCATTATTTCTGAATGATTTTTGTGTACTCTACCCGTGAAGACAGATACAAAGTAATTGTTTAATGTCTATGCCATGTCCCTGCCCATAATGGGCCCACATTTACTTACATTAATCTCTTCCTATTGACACATCTATAAAAACATTTACAATATGCTTTCCAGTCTCTTGCTAGTCTACTGTCATTTTCTCTTTTCTCTTTCCTCAACAAAATCTTGGTCCTCGTTTGCTGAATTCTAAAATCCACCCAATCCTCAGGCTTACTACTTTTTTCTGGCAACATTATAAATCTCTTCCTTTGATCTAATACTATCTTTTACTTCTCGTTAGCTGCAATTGGACCACGTTTTCTCTGGCTTTAAAGGTTTGTATCTTTGTTGCAAATTCTATATTAATTCTTTAAATACTAGCCATTGTTTATTTATTTTAATGTAGTTTCCCAATCTACTTTAGCCATCTCGGCCCTCATACCTACATAGTTTACTTTGTTTAGATTTAAGCTTTGCATTTTGGACATAACTAAATCACTTTCAAACTCAATATAAAATTCAATAATTTATGGTCACTATTCCCTATAGGACCCTTTACCACAAGGCTATTAATTAACCCTTTCTCATTGCACAATACTAGATCCAAAATAGTCTGTTCCTTAGTTGGTTCCTTGACATACTGATCTAGAAAATTATCTTGTAATTATTCTGTAATATTACCTGTTCCTTTGGTATGTGAACTATTGTAAGACTCAGAGGACTACAAGTAATATCCACAGAAGACATTGGGCTTTTATTATACTTTAAACTAAAACATATGGATATATATATTTATACGCAGGAGCATATATATATATATCCAACACAACTCACTCTGTCTGGCTACACCCACAACTCCCTGGTCATGTGTGATGCAACATTACTTCCTCCAGTGACCTTCAGTTACAGCTTCTTAAGGTGGTCCGCTTAAGGCCATCCTACAACATCCCCTTTTTTCCAACGATAAAGAACATATGTACAATATACAATGATGTTGCAGTTTGGACTAATTATACATGTTTAAAACAAAATGTTATTTGCAAGTAAGCAAGTTCAACACTCTCTAAAACACAGAGGAGGTTTGCTTCTTCGTCCCGACCTTGCTATTGTAAACCTTTTCCCAGAGCTGAGATCACCTTGGTGACTCTTCTGAGACTCTGGTGATTCAGAACTCTGGTTAACATATTCTACCACTGTGCTCGTAGCCACTGTATGTTTATCTTCAGACTTTGTCTTTGAACATGTCCGCGATGCCACAGGGTTGTCACTTGTAGTGTTGTCATATAGCTCTCTGAGTTGACCTTGGTTCTGTCTGAGAATTGCACCATTCAGTGTCTGGACCTTGTACGATCTGGGATGGTCGCATATCCTGCCAACCTCTGCAGGATACCAAGTTCCTGATGCATGATTGAGGACTCTGACCTTCTGTCCTACTCACAATTGAGCTAAGTCTAGTCCTGTTTGCCGGTTGTATGATGCCTTCATCTTCCCTTGTTTCGAAAGCTTAGAAAAATGATGAATGGCAACATCACCAATCACTGGCAATCCCTCTGGCTTCTGAGTACTTGCTACAACTAACTGAAGTCCGAGGAGAGATTGCCAGTCATATCGCCTCGTTGTGTCAAGACCCCCAGCCTTTGTGTCGTCCTTTACATGGACCAATCCGATACACTTGACCTGGGGATATTTCTATGATCTTCAGTTCATTACTGACTTCACAGATTGTGACAATTCGTAGGTCTCGGCATACTGGAAGTCCTGCGACAGCTGGTGCATTTGTGTCTACAATATAAAACATTTGTGGTAGCCATTCGAAGCTGTAACGTTATTGTTCCAATGTATTTGATTGGAGAACCATTATATGCAGTCAGTCTAACTCTGGTGGGTCGTATCATAGATTCCCATTTCTTTAAGTACATGTCCTTCAGTATATGGATGGGCAGAAAACTTGCACTCGCGCCAGTGTCGATTTTCACTCTGAGCTGCTGCTTGCCACTCTTCTGTGGGAAAATAATCCCGATCATGGCAAATGCCTCAGATTGCATAATAGCATTGACAAGTTGATGCAAGTTAACTATGTGAAATAATTGCTCGCTATTCATACGAGTGCACTCTTCATACATGTCCTGGCAATCTATCTCTCTGCCGGCCTGATGTACCTGCTTGGGCTTTTGTTGTGTGTTAGTATACCTTTTGTTGCATTTGTCATCCTGTCTTGCAGACATTCTCTTTGCATGTGATCTGCCACCATTCCTGTGTGCAGTATCTGAGCTCGGCCTTCTGCACTGCCTTGCCTAATGTCCTCACATGCCACAAGCTTTGCACAGGCCCTGGTACACCGACAACTGAAAATTGGGTGAGTCAGGCCATGTTTGCCACAAGGCCTAGAAGACTTCTGAGACTTGGTTACTGTACAAATTGTTGTAGCTGCCCCCAATGCTTATAACTGTAGGTTCCCAAGCCATGATGGCTCCAAATTTCCTTCCATCATTGAGTAGTGCATCTATGGTATGTGATTTTTCCTTTTCTAACAGGTCTTTTTGAATGGCCTCTAATGGGGTAAATGTGATTACTAGCTCCATAACACATTCCAATAATTCAATATATGTAAAGTCGCATTCTTGAGCTTTGTCTTGGCACCTTGCAACAAACTGGTCAAGAGACTCATCTTGCCTTTGCTGGTAGGTCATATGCTCAAGCCTGCCGAAGGGCCTGTACTGCGCTGTAATGTTCTATGTTCTATGTACTCGGAAATTTACCTCCACCTTGAGTTGCTCCTCCAGGAATGTACATACCTTTCTAGGGTCCTTCTGATCCTGATGTGTTGAT
The DNA here is from genome assembly GCF_036365525.1 of Heterodontus francisci. NCBI lineage: Eukaryota > Metazoa > Chordata > Chondrichthyes > Heterodontiformes > Heterodontidae > Heterodontus > Heterodontus francisci. The sequence goes on from NC_090377.1 coordinate 125,091,376, forward strand.
CCATTGCAGGCCCTCGTTACCCAGTGTGATCTTGATTTTGATAGCTTAGTTCTTTGGTTCGCTCACTTCTTGATCCAGAAAAATCAGTTCCATCTTCCGTCGAAACAGTTTAAATTTAGACGCTATGCTTGCAGTACATAACTGGATGCCTGAAAGCCATTTTCTAGATGATCCTACTCTTTTATAAATATAGGAGTTTTTACAGTTAAGACTTTCTGTTTCTTTTTTTATGCAGCTTCGTTTTTGCAGGCCTGCTCCTTTTAAGAGTGAGCCGACAGCAGCTTTTGTTTAAACAGCTTGGGTGTTTTTAAACCAAGAGAGCAGTTCTTTGTTTACACAGCTTGTTCCTTTTTGTATTTCAACTCAGGGAGCAGTTGTTTTCACAGAGAACTGCAGCTTGCATTACCAGCAGCTGCCACAACCAACTTTTTACTTTGTGCTGGACCTCCAATGGCGCTGTTGAGCTCTTCCCGCTCTTTTCGGCTTAAGCCCTGCCCACGAAGCAAAAAATAACAGGAAAACTAAATCAGTTATGGCTGTACTACTTCTTTTCAAATTTTTCCACCCACTGCCTGATTAGTCGAAAGCTCCAATCTCCTGGCAAATTGCCTGCTATACTCACAGAGTTTCAACACCACCCAGGGTCCTGTCTGCAGTCAGTGTTGTGGGATTTCCTGCCAACTGCTCTGTGCCTGAATCTTCAGCCACTCCAGGTAGGCAATCGGCTGTTCTTTGTTCTCTGTAGGTGTGTTCTTCAGAAAAAAAAAATCAAACATTGCCAAAATACAATATTTGGTGCTCTTCAAAAAAGAATCCCAACTGTTGCCACCATGGAACATTACTTATTCCTTTGGTATGTGAACTATTATAAGACTCACAAGACTACAAGTAATATCCAAAGAAAATGTGGGGTTTTATTATACTTTAAACCGAACATTAAACGTTAACATGTTAGAGGCTATTATTAACGACATTATAGCAGGGCACTTAGAAAAATTTAAGGTTATCAGGCAGAGTCAACATGGTTTTGTGAAAGAGAAATCATATTTAACCAATTTATTGGCGTTCTTTGAAGAAGTAACATGTGCTGTGGATAAAGGGAACCTTTGGATGTACTATACCGAGATTCCCAGAAGGCATTTAGTAAGGTGCCACATTAAAGGCTATTGTGGAAAAAAGAAGCTCATGGTGTAGGGGGTAACATATTGGCATTGATAGAACATTGGCTAGCTAACAGGAAACAGTGTAGGCATAAATGGGTAATTTTCTGGTTGGCAAGATGTCACAAGTGGTGTGCAACAGGGATCAATGCTGATGCCTCAACTTTGTACAATTTATATATATATATATATAAGACTTGGATGAAGGGACCGAAGATATGGTTGCTAAATTTGCTGATGACACAAAGATAGGTAGGAAAGTAAGCTGTGTAGAGGACATAAGGAGGCTACAAAGTGATATAGATAGGTTAAGTGAGTGGGCAAAGATCTGGCAAATGGAGTATAATGTAGGAAAATGTGAAATTGTCCATTTTGGCAGGAAGAATATAAAAGAAGCATATTATCTAAATGGTGAGAGATTGCAGAGCTCTGAGATGTAGAGGGATCTGGGTGTCCTGGTGCATGAATCGCAAAAGGTTAGTATGCAGGTACAGTAAGTAATTAGGAAAGCTAATAGAATGTTATCATTTATTGCAAGGGGAATTGAATACAAAAGTAGGGAGGTTATGCTTCAGTTATACAGGGCATTTGTGAGACCACATCTGGAGTACTGTGTACAGTACTGGTCTCCTTATTTAAGGAAGGATGTAAATGCATTGGAAGCAGTTCAGAGAAGGTGTTCTAGACTAATAGAGTCATAGAGTCGTACAGCATAGAAACAGGCCCTTCAGCCCACCGCGTCCATGCCGACCATAATACCTATCTATACTAATCCCACCTGCCTGCATTACTATGCCTTGCTCATTCAAGTACCTGTCCAGATGCCTCTTAAATGTCGCTACTGTTCCTGCCTCCACCACCTCCTCTGGCAGCTCATTCCAGATACCCACTATTCTTTGTGTGAAAAATTTACCCCTTTGATTCCCTTTAATCCTCCTCCCTCTCACCTTAAATCTATGCCCTCTAGTTTTAGTCACCTCTACCATGGGAAACAGACTCTGGCTATCTACCCTATCTATGCCCCTCATAATTTTATATACCTCTATCATGTCCCCTCTCAGCCTCCTTTGCTCCAGGGAAAACAGACCCAGCCTATCCAATCTCTTTTTATAACTCAAGCCCTCCAAACCAGGCAACATCCTTGTGAATCTTTTCTGCACGCTCTCTAGCTTAATCACATCTTTCCTGTAGTGCGGCGACCAGAACTGCACACAGTATTTCAAATGCAGCCTAACCAACGTTATGTACAACTGTGACATGACGTCCCAACTCTTGTACTCAGTGCCTCAGCCGATGAAGGCAAGCATGCCATACGCCTTCTTCACCATCCTGTCTACCTGTGTTGCCACTTTCAGGGAACTATGTACTTACACCCCAAGGTCTCTCTGCTCAAGAACACTCCCCAGGGCCCTGCCATTCACTGTATATGTCCTGCCCTAGTTTAACTTCCCAAAATGCATCACTTCACACTTGTCTGCGTTAAATTCCATTTGCCACTCCCTTGCCCACTTTCCCAGTTGATCTATATCCTGTTGTAACCTTAGACAACCTTCTTCACTGTCCACTATACCACCAATTTTGGTGTCATCTGCAAACTTACTAATCATGACCCTTACATTCACATCCAAGTCATTAATATACATGACAAACAACAGAGGGCCCAGCACCGATCCCTGCGGCACACCACTGGCCTCCAATCTGAAGAACAACCCTCCACTACCACCCTCTGCCTCCTATCACCAAACCAACTTTGTATCCAATTTGCTAGCTCACCCTGAATCCCATGTGTTCGAACCTTCTGGACCACCCTACCATGCGGGACCTTGTCAAAGACCTTGCTAAAGTCCATGAAATGGAATGGGCGAGTTGTCTTACGAGGAAAGATTGGACAGGCTAGGGCTAGGTTCTAAACTAGAGTTTAGAAGAGTAAAAGGCAACTTGATTGAAACATATAAGATTCTGAGGGGTCTTGACAGGGTGGGTGTGGAAAGGATGTTTCCTCTTGTGGGAGAATCTAGAACTAGGGGTCACTGTTTAAAAATAAGGGGCCGTCCATTTAAGATAGAGATGAGGAGAAATTTTTTCTCTCAGAGGGTCGTGAGACTTTGGAATTCACTTCCTCAAAAGGCAGTGAAAGCAGAGTCTTTGAATATTTTTAGAGCAGTGGTAGATAGATTCTTGATAAGCAAGGGTGAAAGATTATCAAGGATAGAATGTGGAGTTGAGATTACAATCAGATCAATTGAATGGTGGAACAGGCTGGAGGGCCGAGTGACCTACTCCTAATTCGTATGTTTGTATGTTCATATATGTGTGTGTATGTACAGCTACTGTAGGAGCCAAATCAACACACATCTCACTTTATTGGGCTACACTCTCAACTCGCTGGTCATGTGTGATACAACATTACTTCCTCTGGTAACCTTCACTTACAGCTTCTTAATGTGGTCCTCTTAAGGCCATCCCACAGCACATTCCATGAACTGATCGCCACACTTTTACTGCAAATTTGGTTTGCCATGTCTGTATGAAGATTCAAGTCTCCCATGATTACTGTATTACCATTATTACATGTGCTTCTAATTTCCTGATTTATACTTTGCACTACACTACAACCACTGTTAGGGTGCCTATAAACAACTCGCACCAATATTTTCTGCGCCTTGCTGTTTCGTAGCTCCATCCAAACTGATTCTACTTCTTGATTTTCTGAGCTAGGAGCATTTCTCTCTACTGTCTTTATCCCATCCTTTAATATCAGGGCTATCCCTCCTCCTTTCCATTTTGCTTATCTCTTCTAACTGTTAAATATCCTGGAATATTTAAATCCCATCCTTGGTCACTTTGCAACCAGGTCTCCATAATGGCTAATAAATCAAGCCTATTTATTTCTATCTGTGCTATTAATTCATCTAATTTGTTGTGAATGCTCCATACATTCAGATATGGTGCTTCAGCTTTGACTTTTTTCTAATTTTCCCTGATGTCATCTCAGTCACTGATGCCATATTACCTTTGTTACTCTTTCTGTCCTTGCCTGACCCACTCTGCTTATTTTTACCCCAAATGCTACTCTGCTCCAGAACCTTGATATTTGCCTGGCTGCTTTTGAATTTACCCTTTCCTGAATCCTTCCCCCTCCCACCCCTTTGTTAGTTTAAAGCCCTGTCTTCTGCTCCAGCTATCTGATGTGGCAGGACACTGGTCACAGTGGAACAGCTCCCTCTTTGCCTATACTGGTGGTAGTGGCCCATGAAGTGAAACCCCTGCCTCCCACACCACTCTTTTAGCCACACATTTAACCTTCTAATTTGTTTATCCCTCTGCAAATTGGCTTTTTTGGACTTGAACTTTGCTGATTGAAAGTTCTATCTATGAGGCTGGATCTGGATTCAAATGGCTTCAGTTAACACAAAACACTTAACCTTTCAGTATTAACGTCCCTCCCACAATCTCTCTACATTCCTACCTCTCTCACATTTTGCCCCTTGCCTCAAGATAGTTCTCTGACTTCAAATAGTTTTGGATTGATGGACTCAGCTATGAGGGGTCTTCCTGTAAGGAGGAGGTTTGGCTGTGAGGATCAAGGACTCTCTATGGGGAGGGGGAGCTTGGCTGTGAGGAGGGAGTGCTCTCTGTGAGGAGGGGAGTGACTCGGATTTGAGGAAGGGGATTTGGCTGTAAGGAGGTGGGATTCCTTTGAAAAGGGTGGGCTCTGTTGTGGGGAGAGAGGGCTCCCTGTTAGAAGGAGGGATCTCCCTGTGTGTATGGGGCACTGTTGTGAGGATGGGGCTCCTTGTGAGGAGGAGGTCTCGGCTATAAGGAGGGAGTGCGCGGCTGCGAGGAGAGGGGAGCTCGGTTGTGTGGCGAGCTTATTGGTTGTCAGGAGGAACAGTATCGGCTGTGAAGTGGGAGGGCTTGGCTGTGAGGAGAAGGGTCACGATGAGGGGAAGCATGGCTCAGTTGTGGGGAGGGACTATCGATTGTAAGGAGCGGGTATTGGTTTTGAGGTGGAGGTAGCGGCTGTGAGGGAAGGGGGCTTAGCTGTGTAGAGGGGGGTGGGGGGGGGGGCTCGGTTGTGAGGAGTAGCTCCCTGTGAGGAGACACTCGGCTGTGTCAGTGGGCTCCCTTTGAGGTGAGGGGGTTCCCTGTCAGGAGACTCGACTGTGAGGAGAGGGGCCCAGCTGTTGGGAGACAGGGCCTTGGTTGTGAGGAGAACGGAGTACCAGCTGTGAGAAGGGGTCCTCAGTTTATAGGAGTGGGGCCTCAGTTATGAGGAGGAGTCTGGCTTCTGGGCGGCGGTGGGGGGTGGGGGGGGTTCTGGGTTGTGAGGGGGGGGGCGCGGCTGTAAGGAGTGGGATTCAACTGTGAGGAGAGAGGGTGCTCGGTGTGAGGAGGTATTGGCTGTGAGGGGAGGGGTGTGCTCGCCTGTGAGGTGAGCTTTCCCTATGAGGCGGGGGGTTTATTCCTGTGAGAAGAGGCAGAGCTCACTTATGGCAACACTGTTCAATATTTGAGGGTGGGGAATAGGAGAGTTTTCAAATTGCTCCTGATCTCTACAAGGTAAAGATTTGCAGATGCTTCTAATTCTACCTGCAGAATATCAGACATGCACAGGCATGATCGGCAGAGGGAAAAGTAAGTTCACATTATGCACGTTGAAAAACAAGATCATCTATTCAACAGAATGCAGACTAAATCATTGGCTGTTGACCATTCACATGGTGCTGTTTTGCTAGTGTCAGTCATGGCTCAATGGGTAGCTTTCTCACATCTGAGACCAAAGGTTGTGAGTTCAAATCCCACTGCAGGGACTTCAGCAAAAAGTCCAGGCTGACACTGCTATGTAGAGCTGTTGTCTTTTGGATGAGATGTTAAATTGATGTCCTGTTTACCCTCTCAGGTGAATACGAAATATCCTCGGGCACTATCTTGAAGAGGATCAGGGGAGATATCCCTGGTGTATTGACCAATATTTATCCTTTAGCTAACTTCACGAAAAACAGATGATCTGGTCATTATCACATTGTTGTTTGCGGGAGCTTTCTGTGCACAAATTGACTGCCGTGTTTCCTACATTGCAACAGTGACCACGCTTCAGAAAGGCACATCATTGGCTGCTTTGGGACGTCTTGAGGTCATTCAAGGCACTACATCAATGCAAACCTTTCTTTCTTAGAATGCTCCTTTTTCCCCATTGTGGAAATACCAGATACAATTCCTGAATGGCAGTGAGTTTGCTGGGATGGTTGAAGCAGACTTAACAAATGTAATTCACTTGAAATAACTATCGAACATGGTCTTCCAATAAAGCACTGTATAGATTCTATCACTTGCTCTTTCTTTCAGTGCCGCTGGAGCAGGGGTTCCATTCTTGATTGGTTATCCAGTGACTTGTACCAGAAAGGGTTTGTAAAAGAATGGCATGGATAACAACAACAACCTGTATTTATATAGCACCTTTAACATAGTAAAACATTCTAAGGCGCATCACAGGAAACTGACAAAAATTGACACCAAGTCAAAGAAAGAAATATTAGGACAGCAGACCAAAAAACTTGGTCAAAGAGGTGGGTTTTAAGCAACATCTTAAAGGAGGAGAGAGAGGTAGAGAGGCAGAGTAGTTTAGGGAGGGAATCCCAGAGCTTAGGGCCTAGGCAGCTGAAGGCTTGGCCACCAATGGTCTGTTGAAGGAAGTGGGGGTGGTTACGAGGCCAGAGCTGGAGGAAGGCTGAGCTCTCGAAGGTTTGTAGGGTTGGAGGAGATTACTGAGACAGTCAGCCTCGGTGCCCTCTATGATGGAATAGCCTGCCAACAATTACTGGACAGCTCACATATGAAGAATGGTTACTTGGGTGGCGTACTGGAACTGACTGGTGCCATTTGAACTGCTACCTAAAAAGTATTCTTCAGTTATAGGAGAGGCTGTGAGCAAAATTCAGGGAGAAAAAAAACTACACCTGCCACACCGAGGAATGCAAAAGTTAACTTCTGTGGAAAATATGCTTTTTTGTTGAACATTTTATTCACCAGGCGACCAGACCCTTATGAGTCACAGTTTGAAGCTGAACTGGCATTTGAACTGGTTGGTCTTTACAAACTGAGTCTCATCTGATCTTGACTGGAGCACTTGATGAGTAATCCACCTTGTAGGAAAACCGAGCACTGGCGCTCCTCAACACTGCACCTTGTGTTGCTTGCTCTGTGAACAGTCTGACCACAGCCTGTCCCACCCATGTGGACAAAATGCACATTCAGTAAAAGTGGGAGCGGCATCCTCTCTCCTACGAGTGATGTCACCTGAGTGACACCTAACAGCAAAGGAACCATCTAAAAAAGCTTTCAAGCAAGATATTTCTAAGTAAGCAATTGTACAACTTAAAAGACATTGTTAGGACATCTCAAAGCACTTTAGAGTCAATGAAGTACTTGTTGAAGTGTAGTCACTGTTATAATGTAGGAAATATGGCAGGCAATTTACACACAGCCAGTTTCCACACACAGCAGTGCAACAATGACCAGGTAATATTTTTAGTGATGTTGGTTGAGAGATAACTTTTGACCTCTGGAGAAACTTGAAATAGTGCCATGGGATCTTTTACTTTCACCGAAGAGGAAAGATGGGACCTCAGTTTAATGTCTCAACTGAAAGATGGCACCTCCAATAGTGCAACGCTCCATCAGTACTGTAGTGGAAGCATCCAGCCAAGATTATGTGCTGCAACCTCTGGACTGGGCTTTAGATCCCACATACTGCTGACGCAGAGATGAGAGTGCTACCAACTCAGTCCTGACTGACACCTATGAATTGCTCCGTTCAAGAGCAATGCCACAGGAGATACCAAGCATAGTCTTCACCAAGCATAGTAACAAAATCGGTGATAATTGTTTTTGGCATAAGGGACCCTGTACAAATGATTTATGGATCTTATATCTCACAAACATGGACTGTGTATTTATTTTACATTGATATTTTTGGTTAAAATATCTTGCCTGGCAGTTTTTCTTGAAGTCATGTCAGAGGACAGCCGCAGTGCACAGTAAACATGACCCTTAGGGAGCCTGGGCTCCAGGAGGACCTCGCACAGGGTTATTTTTTTGTTGTTTTGCCATGTGAACAACATTATAAAAAATAATTTTAAACAAACTGAGAATGCGTCATTTTTTGGAGTCATTAAGGGAGTTCTGGGAAAAAGACTAAGGGCATTTTAAGTTGACATTTTCTGGACTGAAGTATGGCTCATGAGCTAGATTGCAAGAGGTGATACAGCTTTACATGCCTGATGGGATGTAATAATATTAGATGGTAAATGATTGCCTCTGATCCCTTCCAGCCGTTTCTTGTAGAACATCAAGAAATGCGGAACATCCTCCTAATGGGAACCCTTGGCAATGAAAACCTCGATAGGAAATCTCCACTCATCTTTGTGAAAGAGGCTAGGTCATGTAATGAACATCCCATGATCTTCCTTTCACCAGGATATTATTTCTTCATTTCGTCCATGCTTTGACAGTTCTGAATGCATTTCACAATGACAAAGAGTGTTGAGTGAAACATGCTGTTGAGTTTAGCCCCAGCTTGTAATTACTCGAAAGGATTGAGCACCTTTCAAGCCTCACCGGCTGTTCCAGTATGTTCTACAGTTAAGGTAACAGATGGCTGAATTGTGAGTGATGCCATTCTCAGTCTTTACCATGAAGTAATCCAATCCAATTTAGGGGAGGTGGTGGGGTAGTGGTAATGTCACTAGACTAATAATCTAGAGCCAGGCTAATGCTCTGGGTGCATGGGTTTGAATCCCACCATGGCATATGATGAAATTTGAATTCAGTTGATAAATCTGGATATTAGTCAAATGACCATGAAATCATTGTCAATTGTTGTAAAAACTCATCTGGTTCACTAATGTCTTTTAAGGAAGGAAATCTGCCATCCTTGTGACTCCAGACCCACAGCAATGTGGTTGACTCTCAAACGCTCTCTGAAATGGCCTAGCCATTCAGTTCAAGGGCAATAAATGCTGGCCTAGCCAGTGACACCCACATCCCACAAACAAATTTAAAAAAATCAACTGATGGGTTTCAATATCCAGCATTGGCAATCAATGGATAAGTGGGAACAGGAAAGGATGCAAATGGATGGGGAGATCTAAAGGAAAGTGAAGTATGAACCAGCACAGCAATTAACTATTTCATCAAAAAAATACAAACAGATTGAACATTAATTACATCATGACTGGATGGGAACATGCTAATAAATTGGACAAGATTTGGAAACATTTGTGCCAAGACCTAAATAAAACAACACTGTAGTACCTTTGCACCGTGGATATTAGCATACAATAAGTGCAAGACAAACACTTTCAATAACAGAAAGAAAAAGAACTTGCATTTATATAGCACCTTTCAGGACATCCAAAAGCACTATACAGCCAATTAAGCACTTTCGTTAAAGTTTAGGCAATGTTGCAAAGCAGCAGACAATTTGCACACAGCAAGCTCCAACAAACAGCAATGTGATAATGACCAAATAACCTGTTTTTATTTAGGGGCTAGTTGATGGATAAATATTGCCCAGGGCATCAGGAAGAACTCCCTTGCTCTTCTTTGAAATAGTGTCATGGGATCTTTTTTTCCTGAGAGGGTAGAAGGGTACTCAGTTTAACATCTTACCTGAAAGACAGTGCAGCACTCTCTCACTACTACACTGGGCTATCAGTCTAGATTTTGTGCTCTAGTGTCTGATGTGAGACTTGAATCCATAACTTTCTAACTCAAAGCCAAGCATCCTACTTACTGAGCCACAGCTCGGAAATTGAGTGCTTAATACACAGGAGGAAATGGGATCAGGTGAGCAGGAGGCGAGTCTCATGGAGGAAATGAGCTTGGGGAAGGATTTGGACAGAAAGGCAGAAGCTCAGGGTTAAAGCATGGGGCTTGGAGTGGGTTTGGATTGGTGGTCAGGGAAAGGGGAGGAAACAGCAGCGACAACTGAATAGTTGGTCTCAGCCTTGATGAGAAAAATGCCCATGAGTGCCCCACACTTGTGGGTCTATATTTTCTGCAGTTCATAAGAATGAGGGGTAATATCATTGAAATCTAAAAAAATCTTAGAGGGCTTGACAGGGTCAATGCTGAGAGATTGTTTCCCCTGGCTGGCGAGTCTAGAACTGGTGGGGGCAGCATAGTCTCAGGATGAGGGTAGAAGGCGCATGGGAACACCAAGTTCCCCTCCAAGTCACACACCATCCCTTGGAAATATATTGCTGTACCTTCAGCATTGCTGGGACAAAATCCTGGAACTACCTTCCTAACAGCACTGTGGGAGTAGCTGCAGTGGTTCAAGAGGAAGACTCAGCACCACCTTCTCAAGAATAACTAGGGACGGGCAATGATGGTCGTGACAGTGATACAATATCCCAAGAATGGATTGTTAAAAAATGCCGAGGGCAGGGCAGAAACCAGACTTTAGGAGCTCAAATAGGGAGTAGCGGGCATGGTATTGGATGGCAGCACATATTCAAGGGCTGTGGACTGGATGCTAGTGCCAGAATGGGTAATGGGTGGTACATGTCTATGGAACTGTATTCCAGCAAGGAGTCAATTCTTTCTGGGTGCCCACTTCTGAAGAATGCATCAAAAAACATTAAAAGTAATGCTTCAGTGCAGTTGGGACCTAAGCGTACCAAGCAACTAACTAATTTTAAGCGGGATGACACGACAACAAACAGCACCACTGGGAAAATCCATAACAGAATGCCAAGCCCTGATTTAACTGGGGGCTGGAGTCAGGTAGGTGGAAAACCACCCTGACCTTGGCAGCAGGAGGCACGGAAAATGTTAACTCCTAGCCCGCATCCTCACTGCCTCGGTACAGCCCTTGCCCAGAACTGGCAGAAAGCAGTAACTTTCAAATCCTTTCATGGCCTCACCCCACCCCTACCCACCCCGCCCACCTCCCCCTCCATCGTCCGCTGCACCTTTCACTGTAATCTCCTGCAGCCCCACAACCCTTCAGGAACTCTGTGTTCCTCCAACTCTAACCTCCTATTGCCCCATCATTGGTGGCTATGCTTTCAGCCAGCTAGGCCCTAAGTTCTGGAATTGCGTCTCCGCATCTCTCTCCTCCTTTAAGAAGAGACACCTTTTTGCCTGAACCTGTCCTAACATCCCTTGCTCTGGCTCGGTTTCAATTTTTTCTTATTATACTCCTGTGACGAGCCTTGGGACATCTCACAACATTACAGGTGCTAAATTCTTGGGGTTTCCAGTGAGCCGGGGGTGGGCGGTTGTGGGGGGGGGGGGGGTGGTGGTGGGCGCGGAAATGGGTAGAGGTGCGGATGAAGTCTGAGGAGGTTGAGAGGGGCCCAGGAGAGTTAGGGAAAAAAAACACTTACAATTTGAGCCTCTTCTGGCCCTGACTCCCCATCCTGCTCAGTTGGCCTGGTGGGGAAGCTGTAACAGTTACCTAGTTACTGCCATGCAGGGAGGATTAAAATCTCCTCCCCAGATTCTCAAGCCGACTTTCCAGTTTCCAATTATCTATGCCCTCCATCCTCCTAGCATATTAGGAAGGGTGAAGGGTATGGACGAATGAAACCTGTGACACATGTGGCAAGTGGATTGGCAGAAGGAGATTGTACTTGGACAACCTACCAGGAATATGCCTGAGAGAAGTTCTGGAATTTAGGAAATTAGTCACAGCTGTGGTTTTTGGGTTAGAGTGTTAAGGAGTAGCTTGGGAATTCTCTAAAAATGTGGCCAGGGGAATTTCTGTGTCAGCAGTGTTGGAATTGAAGGTTTCTCTGAAAATAATTTTCTGTGTAAAAGGAGAATTATGAACTGTTTGGCAAGAATGTTCTCTCCTTCTCATTCTTTCTCTCCCTTATTTGTTCTCTATGTCTCTCTCTTTTGCTCTCTCCCTCTCTCTACGGCTCTCCTCTCTCTCCCTCTCTCTATTGCTCTCGTTCTCTCTCTATTGCTCTCCTCTTTTGCTCCCTCTCTCTATTGCTTTCAACTCTCCTTCTCTTTATTGCTCTCCTTCTCTGTCTCTCTCCCTCTCTCTTTGTGGTGGCAACTGTTATTGTTGGTTTGCATGTCGGTAGGTAGAATTATACATTATAATATTCAATAGTACTGAAGACGTGTGCTCCAGAACTTGCTGTGCCCCTAGCCAAGCTATTCCAGTACAGCTACAACACTGGCATCTACCTGGCAATGTGGAAAATTGCCCAGGTATGTCCTGTACACAAAAAGCAGGACAAGTCCAACCCGGCCAGTTACTGCCCCATCAGTCTACTGTCAATCATCCGTAAAGTGATGGAAGGTGTCATTGACAGTGCCATCAAGCAGCACTTGCTTAGCAATAACTTGCTCAGTTTGGGTTCCGCCAGGGCCACTCAGCTCCTGACCTCATGACAGTCTTGGTTCAAACATGGACAAAAGAGATGAACTCAAGAGGTGAGGTGAGAATTACTGCCCTTGACATCAAGGCAGTATTTGACCGAGTACGGCATCAAGGAGTCCTAGCAAAACTGAAGTCAATTGGAATCAAGGGGGGAAACTCTCTGCTGGTTGGAGTCATACCGAGCACAAAGGAAGATAGTTGTGGTTGTTGGAGGTCAATCATCTGAGCACCAGGATGTCTCGGAGCGGCTGCAAGGAAGTCTCGGAGTGGCTGCAGGACATTCTGAAAGGGGAGGGTGAACAGCCAGAGGTCATGGTCCATATTGGTACTAACGACATAGGCAGGAAGAGAGATGAGGTCCTGCAAAGTGAATATAGGGAGTTAGACAGAAGGTTAAAAAGCAGGACCTCTAGGGTTGTAATCTCAGGATTACTCCCTGTGTCACGTGCTAGTGAGGGTAGGAATAGGAGGATTAGGCAAATGAATGAGTGGCTGAAGAGCTGGTGTAGGCGGGAGGGCTTCAGCTACTTGGATCATTGGGATCTCTTCTGGTGCAGAGGTGACCTGTACAAGAAGGACAGATTGCATCTAAACTGGAGGGGGATCAATATCCTTGCGGGGAGGTTTGCTAGTACTACTCGGAAGGGTTTAAACTAGTCTTGCAGGGGGGTGGGACCCAAAGTAGTGGTCTCTCAGATGAGATAGTTGAGGCAAATGTAGAGCTTAAGGCAAGCAAGTCCAGTAGGCAGGCCGGGCAGGAGCAAGACAGGGAGCATGGAAGGTCTGGTCAGCTAAACTGCATTTACTTTAATGCAAGAAGCCTTACAGGTAAGGCAGATGAACTCAGAGCATGGATCGGTACATGGGATTGTGATATTATAGCTATTACGGAAACGTGGTTGAGGGATGGGCAGGACTGGCAGCTCAATATTCCGGGCTACCGATCCTTCCGGTGTGACAGAGGTGGAGGTAAGAGAGGAGGGGGAGTTGCACTATTGATTAGGGAGGACATCCCGGCAGTACTTAGAGAGGATATCCTGGGGGGAATGTCCAGCGAGGCCATATGGGTAGAACTTAGAAATAAGAAATGGGTGATCACTTTGATGGGATTATACTATAGGCTCCCCAATAGTCAGAGAGAAGTGGAGGAGCATATATGTAGGGAAATCACAGATAGGTGTAGGAATTATAGGGTTGTAATAGGTGATTTTAACTTCCCTAATATTGACTGGGACTGCCTTAGTGCTAAGGGATCAGATGGGGAAGAATTTGTTAAGTGTGTCCAGGATAGTTTTCTGAAGCAGTGTGTGGATGGCCCTACGAGAGAAGGGGCTACACTCGACCTCCTCTTAAGAAATGAGGATGGGCAGATGGTTGATATGTCAGTGGGGGAGCACTTTGGGACCAGCGACCATAACTCAAGATAGTTATGGAAAAGGATAGGACTGGTCCTCAGGTTGAAGTCCTAAATTGGGGGAAGGATAATTTTGATGGCATCAGACAGGAACTCTCAAAAGTTGAATGGGGAAGCTGTTTACAGGTAAAGGGACATCTGGCAAGTGGGAGGCTTTTAAAAGTGAGATAGGAAGAGTTCAGGGCCGGCATGTTCCTGTTAGATGGAAGGTCAAGGCCGGAAAGTTTAGGGAACCTTGGTTGACGAGAGATATTGCGGGTCTGGTCAGGTCAAAAAAGGAGGCATATGTCAGGTATAGGCAGCTGGGATCGAGCAAGTCCCCCGAGGAGTATAGGGGATGTAGGAGTACACTTCAGAAGGAAGTTAGGAGAGCAAAAAGGAGCCATGAGATTTCCCTGGCAGATAAGATAAAGGAAAATCCTAAAAGATTCTATAAGTATATTAAGAGTAAAAGGGTAGCTAGGGAGAGAGTAGGTCCCCTTAAGGATCAGTGTGGCAATCTATGTTTGGAGCTACGGGAAATGGGCGAGGTCTTAAATGAATAATTCTCGTCTGTATTTACCATGGAGAAGGTCATGGAAGCTAATGAGTTCAAGGGAGGGAACACCGATATTCTGGAGCATATCAACATTACAAAGGAAGAGGTGTTGGAGGTTTTGAAGTGCATTAAGGTGGATAAATCCCCAGGGCCTGACCAGGTGTATTCTCGGATGCTATGGGAAGCAAGGGAGGAAATTGCTGGGGCCCTGGCAGAGATTTTTGTATCAACATTAGTGAGGTACCGGAAGACTGGAGGATAGCTAATGTTGTGCCTTTATTTAAGAAGGACAGCAGGGATAAGCCAGGGAACTACAGGCCGGTCAGCCTTACATCAGTGGTGGGAAAGTTATTGGAAGGGATTCTGAGAGACAGGATTTATATGCACCTGGAAAGGCATGGTCTGATTAGGGATAGTCAGCATGGCTTTGTGCGTGGGAAATCATGTCTCATGAAATTGATTGAGTTTTTTGAGATGGTGACCAAGAGGATTGCCAAGGGCAGGGCAGTGGATGTTGTCTACATGGATTTTAGCAAGGCCTTTGACAAGGTCCCGCATGGTAGGCTGGTCCAGAAGGTTTGAATACATGGGATCCATGGTGAGCTAGCAAATTGGATACAAAATTGGCTTGGTAATAGGAGGCAGAGGATGGTAGTGGAGGGTTGTTTTTCAGATTGGAGGCTCGTGACCAGTGGTGTGCTGCAGGGATCGGTGCTGGACCCTCTGTTGTTTGTCATATATATTAATGACTTGGATGTGAATGTAAGGGGCATGATTAGTAAGCTTGCAGATGACACCAAAATTGGTGGTATAGTGGCCGGTGAAGAAGGTTGTCTAAGGTTACAACAGGATATAAATCAACTGGGAAATTGGGCAAGGGAGTGGCAAATGGAATTTAACGCAGACAAGTGTGAAGTGATGCACTTTGGGAAGTTAAACTAGGGCAGGACATATACAGTGAATGGCAGGGCCCTGGGGAGTGTTCTTGAGCAGAGAGACCTCAGGGTGCAAGTACATAGTTCCCTGAAAGTGGCAACACAGGTAGACAGGATGGTGAAGAAGACGTATGGTATGCTTGCCTTCATCAGTTGAGGCATTGAGTACAAGAGTTGGGACGTCATGTTACAGTTGTACATAATGTTGGTTAGGCCGCATTTGGAGTACTGTGTGCAGTTCTGGTTGCCGCACTACAGGAAAGATGTGATTAAGCTAGAGAGGGTGCAGAAAAGATTCACAAGGATGTTGCCTGGTTTGGAGGGCTTGAGTTATAAAGAGAGATTGGATAGGCTGGGTCTGTTTTCTCTGGCGAGAAGGAGGCTGAGAGGGGACATGATAGAGGTATGTAAAATTATGAGGGGCATAGATAGGGTAGATAGCCAGAGTCTGATTCCCATGGTAGGAGTGACTAAAACTAGAGGGCATAGATTTAAGGTGAGAGGGAGGAGGTTTAACGGGGATCAAAGGGGTAAATTTTTCACACAAAGAATAGTGGGTATCTGGAATGAGCTGCCAGAGGAGGTGGTGGAGGCAGGAACAGTAATGACATCTAAGAGGCATCTGGACAGGTACTTGAATGAGCAAGGCATAGAGGGATATGGAATTAATGCAGGCAGGTGGGATTGGAATAGATAGGCATTACGGTCGGCATGGACGTGGTGGGCTGAAGGGCCTGTTTCTATGCTGTATGACTCTATGGCCAGGACATCACTGCAGGAGTTCCTCAGGGTAGTGTCCTAGGCCCAACCACCTTCAGCTGCTTCATCAATGACCTTCCTTCAATCATAAGGGCAGAAGTGGGGATGTTCGCTGATGATTGCACGATGTTCAACACCATTCATGACTCCTCACTAAAGCAGTCCGTGTAGAAATGCAGCAAGACCTGGACAATATCCAGACTTGGGCTGATAAATGGCAAGTAACATTCGTGCCACACAAGTCCAGACAATGACCATCTCCAACAAGAGAGAATCTAACCATCTCCCCTTGATATTCAATTATGATCATTGAATCCCCCACTATCAACATCACAGGGGTTACCATTGACCAAAAACTGAACTGAATTTGCCATATAAATACTGTGGCTACAAGAGCAGGTCAGAGGCTCGGAATCCTGCAAGAGTAACTCACCTCCTGACTCTCCAAAGCCTGTCTACCATCTACAAGGCACAAGTCAGGAGTGTGCTGGAATACTCTACACTTGCCTGGATGGGTGCAGCTCCAACAACATTCAAGAAGCTCGACACCATCTAGGACAAAGCAGCCCACTTGATTGACACCCCATCTACAAACATTCACTCCCTCCACCACCGACGCACAGTGGCAGCAGTGTGCACCATCTACAAGATGCACTGCAGCAACGCACCAAAGCTCCTTAAACAGCACCTTCCAGACCTGCGACCTCTACTAACTAGAAGGGCAAGGGCAGCAAATGCATGGGAACATCACCACCTGCATGTTCCCCCCAAGCCATACACCATCCTGACTTGGAACTATATTGCCGTTCCTTCACTGTTGCTGGGTCAAAATCCTGGAACTCCCTCTCTAACAGCACTGTGGGTGTACCTACCTCACATGGACTGCAGCGGTTCAAAAAGGCAGCTCGCCACCAACTTCTCAAGGGCAATTGGGGATGGGCAATAAATGCTGGCCTAGCCAGCGATTCCCACATCCCATGAATGAATTAAAAAAAAGAATGGTGGAAGCAGATTCAATAATAACTGGGCAATGGGAATTGGAGATAGACTTGAGTAGAGCAAAGTTTGCAGGGTTATGGGGGAAGAGCAGGGAGTGGAACTAAATGGATATTTCTTTCAAAGAACATTTTCTACTCTAAGGAGAGCAATCCTGGCTGCTCTATTCTCTCCAGATCACTGAAACCCTTCATCCCTGATACCATTCTAGTAAATCTCCTCACTCTACTCTCCAAGGCCTTTATAAATCACAGATTAGGCCTTTGCTGGAGTATTGAATCCAATTCTTTAGGAGAGATGTCAAGGCTTTGGAGAGGAAATTGGATATGTATACTTGCAAAGGAAACATTTGCAGGCTCTGATGAAAGATCATCCACCTAAAAGGTTAACTCAGTTTCACTCTCTATTGATGCTGCTGCACCATGGCGAATAATTCCAGCATTTTCTGTTTTTATTTAAAAAATTGCAGTGTTCTGGGGGAAAAGCAGCAGAACAGGAATGATTGGATAGGACTTTCAAAGAGCTGGTGCAGGCGCAATGTGACCAAGGGCCTCCTTCTGAATTTTATGAGTCTGAGTCTATGTTTCTATGATACTGTAATAGTGATTGGCACAGGTTGGGTTAAAGTCGACTATTTTACTCTAATATTAATTGGCACAGACTGGGTTAGATTGTGTTGTATTACGATAATAGTGATTAGCACAGATTTGGATGAAGTTTGCTATATTCCTGTAATATTGATTGGCGGAGAGACAGTTGGATTGTGCCGTGTTACTGTAATAGTATCAGAGATGGTAATGAGATGTTCCTGGAGTTTACAGGAATAGCAAATGAGTAATTGTTTCTTTACTTGAACTCCAAGTGGGAAATCTCCTGGCAATAAAATTTCATTCAAACCTTTCTGGCTTGAAAGGTATAAAATTGTTAACATTAATTTAGATCCATTCAACCTGCAAAAGACCACACCATTGTTTATGGCCTATTACTTATGCTGAAAAGATTTTTAAGATTACATAAAACATGGAAGCCATACTCCTGAACTGGATCCTGGTTTACTTGGTAAATCTGGATCTTAAAAAAACTGCTCAGAGAAGCATCTGTTAAGTGTAAAAACCGCAAGAGTGGAAAAGTCAGCTTGGTTACCAGTTCTACGGAATGTCTTACTCCAGCCTGAAGTGCCCTTTTTCAGCCCATTGGAGGTTGAGCCTTGTGGTGAACGCAAATAAGTTCAAGTGTTGTGTGTGAAGACATTTTTAAAGATAGAAAGACTTGCATTTACAACAACAAAAACAACTTGTACTTACATAGCATCTTTAAAGTAATAAAAGGTCCAAAGGACTTTCTAAAACAGAATTTGACATTGAGCCACAAAAGGAGATATTGGGGTGGATGACAAAAAGTCAAAGGGGTAGGTTTTAAGAAGCACCTGAAAGGACGAAAGATTGTGAGGCGCAGAGGTTTAAGGAGAGAATTCCAGAGCTTAGGGCCCAGTCACCTGAAGCATGGTCACCAATGGTGAAGTGATTAAAATCAGGGATGAGCAAGAAATCAGAACTAGAGAAGTTCACAGATATTTTGGAGGGTTGTGAGGCTGGAGGAGATTATAGAGAGAGGAAGGGGCGAGGCAATGGATGGAATTGAAAGCAAGGATGAGAATTTTAAAATCAAGATGTTGCTTAACCGGGAGCCAATGTAGGTCAGCGAGCACAGGGGTTATAGGGGAATAGGATTTGGTGCAAGTTAGGACATGGGTAGCAGAGTTTTGGATGGTGTCGAGTTTATGGAGGGTTGAACATGGGAGACCAGCCAGAAATGCGATAGAATAGTTAAGTTTAGAGGTAACAAAGGCATGGATGTGGGTTTCAGCAGCAGATGAGCTGAGGCTGGGCAGAGTTGGGTGATGTTATGGAGTTGGAAAAAGGTGGTCTTAGCAATGGCATGCATATGTGGTCAGAGATTCATCTTGGGGTCACATATAGGCCAGTCAGTTTAACCTCAGTGGTGAGAAAGCTTTTAGAAACTATAATGTGGGACAAAATTAACAGTCACTTGGACAAATGTGGATTTAGATTTAGATTTAGATTTAGAGATACAACACTGAAACAGGCCCTTCGGCCCACCGAGTCTGTGCCGACCATTAACCACCCATTTATACTAATCCTACACTAATCCCATATTCCTACCACATCCTCACCTGTTCCTATATTCCCCTACCACCTACCTATACTAGGGGCAATTTATAATGGCCAATTTACCTATCAACCTGCAAGTCTTTGGCATGTGGGAGGAAACCGTAGCACCGGAGGAAACCCACGCTGACACAGGGAGAACTCGCAAACTCCACACAGGCAGTACCCAGAATCGAACCCGGGTCGCTGGAGCTGTGAGGCTGCAGTGCTAACCTGTTAAGGGCAAATCATGCTTAACTAACTTGCTTGAGTTCTTTGATGAGGTGACAGATAGGGTTGATGAGGGTAATGCGGTTGATGTGTTGTACATGGGCTTCCAAAAAGCCTTTCATAAAGTGTCACATAACAGGCTTGTCAGCAAAGTTACAGCCCATGGAATAACAGTAGCAGCATGGATACAAAATTGGCTGAATGACAGGAAACAAAGTAGCGATGATTGGTTATTTTTTTGGACTGGAGAAAGGTATAGAGTGGAGCACTCCAGGGGTCAGTGTTGGGACCCCTGCTTCTCCTGAAATATTTTAATGACTTAGACTTGAGGGCACAATTTCAAAATTTGCAGATGACACAAACTTGGAAGTATTGTGAACTGTGAGGAAGATAGTGATAAACTTCACGAGGACGTAGACAGGCTGGTAGAATGGGTGGGCAAGTGATAAATGAAATTTAATGCAGAGAAGTGTGAAGTGATTCACTTTTGGAGGAAAAATAAGGAGAGGCAATATAAAATAAAGGGTAAAATTCTAAAAGGGCCCAGATGGACCTGGGGGTATATGTGCACAAATATTGAAGGTGGCAGGGCAGGTTGAGAAAGCAGTTAATAAAGCATATGGGATACTGGGCTTTATAAGTAGGAGCCTAAAGTTCAAAAGCAAGGAAGTTATGATAAACCTGTGTTAAACACCGCTTCAGCCTCAATGGGAATGTTGTGTCCAGTTCTGGGCACCATGCTTACTTTAATAAGGATGTGGAAGCATTAGAGAGGGATCAGAAGAGATTCACAGGAATGGCTCCAGGGATGAGGGACTTCAGTTACGTGGATAGATTGGAGAAGCTGGGAGAAGAGAAGACTTCTCCTTGGAGAAGAGAAGACTAAGAGGAGATTTGATAGAGGTGTTCAAAATTATGAGGGGTGTAGACAGAGTAGATAGGGAGAGACTGTTCCTATTAGCTGGAGGATCAAGAACCAGAAGGCACTGCTTTAAGGTGATTGGCAAAAGAAGCAACGGCAACAAGAGGAAAAACTTTTTACGCAGCGAGTGGTTAGGATCTGGAATGCACTGCCTGAGCGTGTGGTCGATTCAATCATGAATTTCAAAGGAGAGTTGGACAATTATCGGAAGAGAAAAAAATTGCAGGGCTACAGGGAAATGGCGGGAGAGTGAGACTAGGTGAGGTGCTTTTGTAGAGAGCTGGAGTGGAAAAGATGGGCCAAATGGCCTCCTTCTGTGCTGTAACTATTCTATGATTCTATATGACATCCAGGTTGCAAACAGCCTGGTTCAGCCTCAGACAGTTGTCAGGGAGAGGGATGGAGTCAGTGACTAGGGAACAGAGTTTGTAGCAGGGACCAAAGACAATGGCTTCAGTCTTCCCAATATTTAAATAGAGGAAATTACGGCTCATCTAGTACTTGATGCCAGAGAAGCAGTGTGACAATTTAGAGACAGTGAGAGAGAGGTGGTTAGTGAGTTTGGAGAGTTGGGTGTCGTCAGCTTACATATTGCTGTCCTTCTCTTTCCCTCTTTCTGTTGCTCGCTTCTATCTCTCTCCCTCTCTCTATTGCTCTCCTTTTCTCTCCCTCTCTCTCTGTGGGGGCAACTGTTATCGTTGGTTTGCATGTCCATTTGTAGAATTATACGTTATAATATTCAACTTCACTAAACTGCCTGTGACAATATTCAGTCCTATTCATACAAACATCATTCCTCGTATCAAATCTCACTAAATTAGGTGGGATGGTGAGTAGTGCAGATGGGAGCAGCACATTTCAAAGGGACACTATTACATTAAACAAGTGGGCAAAGCTGTGACAGATGGAGTTCAGTGTGACGTCATCCACTTTGGACCCAAGAAAGATAGCTCATTGTATGAGGAGAATTGCTTTTTATGCAGTGAGTTGTTGTGATCTGGAATGCACTGCCAGAAAGGATGGTGGAAGTAAATTCAATACTAACTTTGAAATGGGAATTGGATATAGACTTGAGAAGAAAAAAGTTTGCAGGGCTATGGGGGAAGAGGAGGGGAGTGGAAATAATTGGATATTTCTTTCAAAGAGCATTCTCTGCTGTAAGGAGAACAATCCTGGCTGCTCTACCCTCTCCAGATCACTGAAACCCTTCATCCCTGATACCACTCTAGTAAATCTCCTCACTCTACTCTCCAAGGCCTTTATAAATCACAGGTTAGGCCTTTGCTGGAGTATTGAGTCCAATTCTTTAAGAGAGATGTCAAGGCTTTGGAGAGGAAATTGGATATATACTTACAAAGGAAACATTTGCAAGCTCTGATGAAAGATCATCCACCTAAAGTGTTGACTCTGAGGGATGGAGTCGGTGACTAGGGAGCAGAGTTTGTAGCGGGGACCAAAGACAGGTGCTTCAGCCTTTCCAATATTCAATTAGATGAAATTTTGGCTCATCTAGTACTGGATATCAGAAGAGCAGTATGACAACTTAGAGACAGTGAAGTAGTCAACAGAGGTAGTTGGTGAATTTGGAGATCTGGGTGTTGTCAGCTTACATGTGGAAGCTGATATGTTTGTGGATGGTGTCGCTGAAGGTCAGCATGTAGATCAGAAATAGGAGCTGGCCAAGGATAGATCCTTGGGGAACACCAGAGGTAACGGTGCAGGAGAGGGAAGAAAGGCAATTGCAATTGATTCTCTGGCTACAATTGGATAGATAATAACAAAAGCAGGTGAGAGCCACCCCACAGCTGGATGAGGTGCTGGAGCAGGATGGTGCGGTCAATCATGCTAAAGGCTGCAGACAGGTCGAGAAGGACAAGGAGAGATATTTTAGCTTTGTCACAGTCACATAGGATATCATTTGTGGCATTGATAAGAGCAGTCTCAGCCTTATGGCAGGGGTGGAAATCTGATTGAAGATATTCAAACATGGAGGGCGGGGAAAGATAGGTACGGATTTAGGAGGCGACAACACATTAAGGACTTTGAGAAGGAAGGGAGGTTGGGGATGGGGCAGCAGTTTGAAAGAACTGAGGGATAAAGTGTGGGTTTTTGAGGAGAGGGGTGATAAAAGCAGATTTGAAGGAGAGAGGGACACCTTTTTTATTATTCCTCTGATGTGAGCATCGCTGGCAAAGGCAGCATTTATTGCCCATCCCTAATTGCCCTTGAGAAGGTGGTGGTGAACTGCCTTCTTGAATCACTGCAGACCATCTGGTTTAGGTACACCCACAGTGCTGTTAGGAAGGGAGCTCCAGAATTTTGACCCAGTGACAGTGGAGGAACGATGATATAGTTGCAAGTCAGGATGGTGTGTGGCTTGGAGGAGAACTTGCAGGTGGTGGTGTTCCCATGCATCTGCTGCCCTTGTTCATCTAGGTGGTAGAAGTCAAGGGTTTGGAAGGTGCTGTCGAAGGAGCCTTGGTGCATTGCTGCAGTGCATATTATAGATGGTACACACTGCTGCCACTGTGCACCTGTGGTGGAGGGAGTGAATGTTGATAGCGGTGGATGGGGTGCTGATCAAGTGGGCTGCTTTGTCCTGGATGGTGTTGAGCTTCTTGAGTGTTGTTGGAGCTGCACCCATCCAGGCAAGTGGAGAGTATTCCTGAAGAGAAAGAACCGTTACCAATATCAATGAACATGGGAGCAGGGAAAGAAAGTTCAGTAGTCAGTAGTTTAGTGAGAATAGGGTCGAGAAAGCAGAGGGTGGGTGTCATGGACAAGATGAACTCAGAGAAGGCAGAAAAGAAGATAGGAAAGAAAC
Organism: Heterodontus francisci; assembly: GCF_036365525.1. NCBI lineage: Eukaryota > Metazoa > Chordata > Chondrichthyes > Heterodontiformes > Heterodontidae > Heterodontus > Heterodontus francisci. The sequence goes on from NC_090377.1 coordinate 125,114,730, forward strand.
TATAGAAATATACAAGCACCAAAGATACATAGCACCAGTCTCCACCTTAGGACACCCCAAAGCACATTACAGCCAATGATGTGTAATCTCTGGAATGGGACTTAAACCCACAAACCTTCTAACACAGAAGGGGGAATTCTACCATTGAACCAAGACTGATACCTAGAGTGGAGGGCTTTAATTTCCTTGACATATTGAAGCTTAGAGCGCAAGGTAAGCAAATGGAGAGGGGAACTGATCATACTAAGATGAATAAAACAGAAAAAAAACTGTTACAATGGGAGAGTTCAGAAACTTGAGTTGAGAGAGCTATTACCTATTGGACAAACAATTTCCTTGTAACTTGCCCAGAACTGTGACTTGGATTTTTTTACTAGTTTAATATGCGTCAATGATCATATAACAGCCTAAGGCGCCAACTTGTTAATAGTAGTTTTTGATATTTTTCAATGTATTAGCCATTAATGAAAAACTTAATACCTGCACCATTGGTGTTTTATAAATTTGGAAGTACTTAATATGAATTGACGATTATGAGTGCAATGTTTTGTGATTATCAAGAGAATGCACAATTCTCTCTCATAATTCATAACAGCCATCATATAGATTGACTTCGGAAGTTTTTTTAGTGTCCCAGTTTAGCACTACATTCAAACTGAAGGGCTTGGCTCACTGTGTCTGCTTCCAAACTGGTCGGTGCAAAAATGTTTTAAAAAGTAGTGTGTGCATGCAGTTAATAATTCTTCTGTTTTGTCACACTAAATTCATAAAATGAACATCTGGTAATAATGTTCTTCAAGTGGAAGCCTCAAGTGTATTGTTAGTTTGGAGAGACGTTCTTGAGGAAGTGACAGTGAAAATCTGTGCAACGTGGTTTACTTAGAATTCCAAGGAGCCTTGGACTGATTTCCACACAAAAAGGTACTGCTCAAGCTCAAAGCAGCACAAACCCAGGAAACGTCTGGGAAAGGATAATGCGTTGCCTGATATGTAGGAGTCTGGCAGAATCCAGAGCAAGGGGGCATAACATTAAAATTAGAACTAGGCCATTTAGGGGTGACGTCAGGGATGTAAGAAATAGGTGGAGTAGGCCATATGGCTCTTTGAGCCTGCTGCACCGTTCATTAAGATCATGGCTGATCTTCTATCTCAACTCCACTTTCCAGCCCTATCCCCAAGTCCCTTGATTCCCTTAGTGGTTCCTCTAGTGTCCCAAAAAGCACTTCTTCACACAAAGGGTTCTGGAAATCTGGAACACTCTCCCCCAAACAGCTGTTGAGGCCGGGGGTCAATTGAAAATTGGAAAAAAAACTGGGATTAATAGATTTTTGTTTAGGATATTAAGATTTAAGGAATCAAGGCAGGTAGGTGGAGATAAGATACAGATCAGTCATGGCCTAATTGAATGGTGGAACAGGCTCAAGGGGCTGAATGGTTGACTCCTGTTCCTATGTTCCTATGATAATGGCATGATGTTGGAGCTGAGGGTGAGCGTAATACCCCAGGGATGGCACTTGAGATCCCACGCTTCCACATTTATAACCTAGCTTCAGACACTCAATGGAAATTGGTCAAATTGACAGACAGTAAAAAACTGAGAAAGGAATCTGCAGTCAATTTCGGACCTGCAAAATGAGGTAGATGAAACCCTGGAAATTGACTGTCAGTGATTTTATCATACAAGCACACCTAATACCCTTGCATCAAATTATTCTCTGCTATTTTACAGAAGCGATAATCTGTTTAAAATAAACATGTCAAAGCTTTACTTAAAATTTTGCAGAGGGGAATCTGATAAGGAGCAAATTAAGTGCTCACCCCATAACAATTCTAGTCAAAAATCTACAGGTGGGCAGATTGAACTGAATACTGCTAACTGGATTGTACATTAAAAATAAAAGATGATTACAACACACAGATTCCATGACTGGTGTTGAAGTAGCTCAGAGTGAAGTTGAAAGAGATCTTGAGTGGGGATCTAAAGTAGTTGGCAAAGGTGTGGCTGCCCATTATCGATGTCAGCTGTGGCTCAGCGGGGAGCATTCTCCTCTTGTTGCTTGTTACTTCAATTCTTACTTGAGTACATGATGTTGGCTGACATCCAGTGCAGCACTGAGGGAGTGCTGCACTGGCTTTAGGATGAGATGTTAAACCAAGGACCTGTCTGCTCTCTCAGGTAGATATGAAGACGACAGTGGTGAGTTCTGGCTAATTTTGTCCCTCTGTCAATAGTGCTAGAACAGATTATCCCACTGCTGTTTGTGGGATCACTTTCTACACAGATTGGCTGCTGTGTTTCCTAAATTCTATCAGTGATCATGCTTCAAAAGTACTTAACTGATGGGAAAGTGCTACAGGGAGGTCATGAAAGGTGCTGTATAAATGTAAAATCTTTATTCCTTCCACCATATTTTCCTAACCACTGAGGTCACTGGGGTAGATTTTGGTCTGAGCCTGTTTTCAGACCCCGAGTCAGCATCACACAATGTTGGTCCTTGGGCCTCATTGACATACCCAGCGTGAGCTCCACGTTCTGCCCGCCCGAGCAAAGACATCAATGCCTCACCAGCAGTGGCCCTCAGCTAATTCCCAGAGGAGGGGTAATGAGAGCAGGCTACAGTGAAGGGGAAGGGGATGGATCATGACCCTTGTGGAGTCGGAGAAGCACTCCTGGCTCCATCGAAATGTTCTTTCTTAATGAGGATAAAATCATTTGTTGGCGTGTGCAGGGGCCAGTGAAGAACCCTGTAGGCTGATCCACTCATCGCAGATTCATTTCTGGATGTGGTCCTTCAGCATTCGATCCCCAATTTACACCTTAAAAAAAGAAGGGCCTCACGAATTGAGCAATGGGACCAACTGCTGTCCAGATGAGGTCCAGGCTGTCCCATTGCTAAATTGAAACGCTTTATACCCATTTTACACTGCAAAATAGGCGAAATGCATAACAATTTCTAATTTTCAATGGTCTTGCTAGTGTCCCCAGTCATTGTGCAACAACAATCAACAAAGCAATCAAGAATAATAAAGCATAATGCCAAATCAATAAAGTTCAGTGCAGTACTGAGGGAGTGCTGCACTGTCAGAGCTGTCAGGCTGAATTTTATGGACCCCCCTGAAACTGGCTAGAAGGCGGTGGGGGGTACCATAGAATTGCAAAGGGATGAGGGAACGGCGGAGGGCCCGTCATCTTCCTGTCGCACCACAATTTTGTTGGGAGTGGGATAGGCCGCAGACAGCCTTCCTACTAGAGGCCACTTGAGACCTTTAAGAGGTCTATTAACAGGCCTCTTCATCCTGGTGCGGGTATTAAGCCAGTAGCGAAGGTTGGGGGAGGGGTGTCCTCCACCATGCAGGGAGGTCACCCAAGAAAATGAGGTGACCTCCTTGCTGGCTTAGGGTGGCAAACAAATCACCTCTCTGGACACCCTCCAACTGTACTCAATGCACCCCCCCCCCCTCCCCCTCCTCCCAGCTTCCCCTGCCGGGGCCTGCCAACCTGGCCCTGGTGACCCTGGCTCACTCACCTTTGGTCCAGGCTCCAGTGCTGGGCCTGGGTCCAAGTCCTCTGCAGTACTAGCAGTGGCCACTGCTCTTGGTCCAGCTGCCGATACGACATTAAAAGTATGGAGATCCTGGCGCTGGGCTGTTAATTGGCCTGGTGCCATGCAATCACAATGGCAGGGGTGCTCCAAACGGCCGAGGCGAAGCTCCCCCCGCCTTTTTGGCCAGTGCTGGGAGCCCCGCTACTGGTACAAAATTCAGCCTGTTGTCTTTTGGATGAGACATTAGACCGAGGTCTGTCTGCCCTCCCAGATGGACGTTAAAGATCCCATGGCACAATGTTGAAGAAGAGCAAGGCAGTTCTACAGTTACCAAAATGTCTATCCCTTAAGGACGCATATATATAGGTAATGACTTTTCCTCAATTTCCGTTCACTTTCAGAAATACTGATAATGATCTAAAGTTGTAGAAGGCAAATTTTACACTGCTTAGTGCTGCTGATTGCTGTAATAGTGTTAGTGGATAACCTAATTAGTAAGATGGCACTGTGGCTTAATTAAACAGTCAAGAGTAAGGAAGGGCTAATCAGATGTGCATGATAGCCATTTAGATGAGTTCACTGAGGTTGGCAAGACTCACACTTTAAATGTCTCTGTACTTTTTCCAAAAATGCACTGTGCCATTCATAAAAATGTAAAGAAACAAAGTCACAAATTCTACACGATGAATCTGACTTTCCAATTTGTTTGTGAATGCTTTGTTCACCAAAGTGAGGGATGTTTGTGTTGGAATGGAGGACTTTACGGTTTGTGCTCCCAGTGTAACTGTCAAGCACTCCCAAGTCAGGTAAAGCTTCATCTCTCTTACCCCAGTTATATCTCAGTCCCAGCATTGGATGTTGCAAGGTGCCATACTTGACCATTTCCCATCTTGCGGCCTCACCAAGTGACACTGACAATCTAGTGCCAAGTTAGGGGCAGTTTTTTTGTGCTCCCATGCCCATTAGCAACTGCATTATAACTGCCCAAGTTCATTTAATGTAAGACCCGTACAGTGAGCAGATATAGGAAACGTCCTTTCAGTCTGCCTTAGGAGCACTGAGGCCAATTATAAAACCTTAACAGCAACTCTGAGACCAGCTAGCTCATCAATGCAGAGCAGAGGTTAAACTAGGGGCCTTCCTGGTCAGCATGGCACAGCCACTCACTGAGCCATCGGAGGAGAAAATAAAGAACGTACTTTTAAAGAATTGAAGAAGAGTCTCATTGGCTCCTCCATCAGGCCCTACGATTTTGGATCAGTGCCAGATGCGAAGCCACATCTGTGCATTCTTGCACATCCCTCCAAACTGGCTCAATATCGCATGCAGCTCAAATGCAGATACAATAGGCTTAGCCAAAGTGAGCGTCTGTTGAAATTGAAATGAGATTTTAAAAAACAATTTTTTTACTACTCCCAGGAGGGCTGAGGAAAATGAAATGTGTACACAAGCAACAGAAAGCCAGGCAGCAGAAGTCACTGGTGTTGGAGCACAGTGCATTCCAGGCCAAACTGAAGGGCAACATTAACATTTTAGGTCAATCTGCTCTTTCGACACCTAGGTTAAATGCAATACCCAGTGTCCTCTGGAGAAAGAAAAGAAAGGACAACTTGTATTTATATAACACCTTTCACAACTTCAGGATACTCCAAGTGCTTTACAGCCAATGAAGCACTTTTGAAGTGTTGTCACGGCTGTAATATATGGAAATGCAGCAGCCAATTTGTGCACAGAAAGCTCCCACAAACAGCAATGTGATAATGACCAGATCATCTGTTTTTAGTGATGTTGGTTGAGAGATAAATATTGATCAAGTTACTTGGTATCCTTCCATCTATGAAAGATGATGGACACGCAGCAAGCAATCCATTTAGGTGGGCTGTCTTCGCTTGGTGCACCTTTGCTGATGGCTGTGCAGGCCAATCCTTGAGAGGCAGCTTCTGCCATAAGTGCTGCACACGAAGCTGCCAGGTGACACTGTGAGTTGTTGTTTTTGACATTGGCGCCTGTTGCCAAGCTGCTGTAACAACTGGTCATCATGGTAGTGCACAGCAGTCCACAGGATGTGTTTCCATTTCCCTCTTTCACCAGCTTGTGACTCCCAAGTGCGATAGTCAACATTTAGCCCCTTCATGTCACGCTTGCAAGCATCCTTGAAGCGGAACTTTGGGCGTCCCACCATATGGAAGGTACTTGGATATGTGATTGTCTTCCATCCTGCAGATGTGTCCGATCCATCGAAGCCACCTCTGTTTGATTAGTGCCAACACCCTAAATAACACCCCACTGGAAGTGGTTAGCAAATTCTGATGCCTTGGGTCCGTGGTGACAGACAATCTGTCCCTTGATGCAGAGCTCGATACACACATAGAGAAAGCAGCTGCCACCGACTTGTGAAACGCACATGGGATAACACCAAGCTGACCTTTAGGACCGAGCTGATGGTTTATAAGGCTTGTGTTCTCAGCACCTTGCTGTATGGCTGTGAAACATGGGTGACTTACAGCTACCAGGAAAAGAAGCTCAATGATTTCCATCTTCACTGCAGCACATTATAGGTATATCCTAGCAGGTCAAAATCACAAAAGCGACAGTCCTCTCTCATATTGATCAGGACAGTGGGGATAACTGTCCCACTGTTCTTTGAAATAGGATATTTAAGGGCCACCTGAAAGGGTAGGTGGGGGCCATTGGAAAGACAGCACCTCGGACAGTGCAGCACTCCCTCAGCACTGTATTGGAGTGTTATGCTAGATTATGAGGAAAACTACTGTCAGCCTAAATTGTGAGCTCATGTCTGTAGAGTGACTTGAGTAAACCACACAGAACAGAACATTTGCAGTTCGATCGCTGCTGAGCTGAGGAACCAGTTAGTGAGCTACAATCCGTGTAGCTGGGTTAGGGAGAGGGTGGGTGAAAAATCAGCCAGGGTTCCCACTCCTGATCCCTGTCCTGTTAGAAAGTGCACGTGTGTGAACATCAAGTGAGGAAAGGATTAGGCTCGACTGCGATGCCTTTCTCAGAATCATAGAATGGTTCCAGCAAAGAAGGAGGCCATTTGGCCCATTATGCCCATGCCTGCTCTCTGCAGGAACACCTCAGCTAGTCCCACTCCCCGGCCCTTTCCCCATAGCCCTGCAATTTTTTTCTCTTCAGCTGCTTATCCAATTCTCTTTTGAAAGCGGTGATTGAATCTGACTCCACCACACTATCAGGTAATGCTTTCCAGATCCTAACCACTCGCTGCGGAAAAAGTTTCTCCTCAAGTCGCCTTTGGTCTTTTTCCAAACCATCTTAAATCTGTGTCCTTCTGCCAAAGGGAACAGTTTTTCTCTATCTAATCTGTCTAGACCCTTCATGATTTTGAAAACTTCTATCAAATCTAGTTGAATTTAGTCAAATGGTCTGCTAGTTTCCACTGGGGCAATAATACCATTCTGGCTGCCCTGTGCCAGGGTTTCCCCTTCTGAGACACTGGCTGCATCCACACCCAAATCAGTCGACTTCACCCTGCAAACAAGGTCAGCTCATTTAAGATACTCCCTGGTGCTGCTGATTGGTAGGACATGATGTGCTGGGGGCACCATTGGGGTCAAAGGCCAGAATCGCAGGCACCAGCATGAAAGAAAGGACTTGCATTGATAATAGTGTCTCTCCTACTTGGCTCAGTGGGTTGCTGTCTTGCCTCTGTGGGTTGTGGGTTCAAGTTCCAATCTGGAGACTTAAGCTCAAAATCTAAACTGATACTTCAGTACAGTACTGGGGAATGCTACACTGTCAGAGATGTTGCCTTTTTTTTTCTATTTTTTTTTATACAGCACTGAAACAGGCCCTTCGGCCCACCGAGTCTGTGCCGATCATTAACCACCCATTTATACTAATCCTACACTAATCCCATATTCCTACCGCATCCTCACCTGTCCCTATACATCACTTTCCAGTGGATATTTATATAGCACATTTCACAACCTCTGGTTGTTCCAGCACACTTGACAGCCAATGAAGTACAGTCACTGTTGTAATGAACTTCCAACAGTGCAGTACCATACTGAAATGTCATCTTGGATTATGTACTTAAGTCTCTGAATCGGGACCTAAACCCACACCTTCTTGGCTGAAAGGGAAGAGTGCGACCCATTGATCCATTGAGTGCAAAGCAAAACTCCCTCTATTCTGCTTTGACCTCAAGTTAAGAAGAACCAAGGTGGCTATTCTCTATTTCACACATCGATCATGTTCACCTTTTAAAATAAGATTACGAATTCAGCCCAAGTAGTATTGAAGGGGTTTCACAGGGACTGAGTTCGGAAACTAACTCATGTCACATTGAACCCTTACAGCCAGCAGACAGTGAAGACTTTGATCTCATTTCAAATCACAACACTGTGAGACCAATATGCAAATGACTGTCCCAGTCGCCCCCATGCCCTCTACACCAACACCACAACACGCCACCCCTCAATTTTCCAAAAGCGCCCATCTTTTTGCTTTTTTCATTTATGTGGAAACACATGGCTTATCATATTCTCCACCTAGCAACAGCTAAATAAACTCTGGTTTGCTAAATACACATTGATACTACACATAATCATCACACAAGAAGCACGTTGTGAAGTGAAGTACCCAGGACTTACCCTATTTATTTTACAAACTAAGTCACTCTGAATCATACTTATTAAAAGCACATGTTCTGCTCTCCCCCACACATTAATATCTCGGCTTGTGAGTCATGACCTCGGCCCCAGCTGTGGGTGGAAGGGCCTCCACTTCCACATGTAAACTGAATCAATGCTGCATTTATGTGTCATCTGGGCACAGCACGTAGTGCTGATCCTGATCCAGCTTAATCCCTCACTCGAGTTGCCGTTCCAACGATCAAACACAAGTGGAAAATCCAACATTTAACCGGCATGGGTTTCATCGTGTAAAACACACAGGGCTTCGATTTTCCACTGTAGAGTTGCCAACCTGCCAGGATTGTCCTGGAGTCTCCAGGAATTAAAGGTAAATCACCAAGACACTGCTGAGAGCAAAAATCTGGGAAAAATTCCGCAGGGACGTCAAGAAAAATTTGTGTGTGTTTTTTGTCAATTTCTTTAAACAAATGGAGAGCAGGCACGGACTCGATGGGCTAAATTGCCTCATTCTGTGCCATAAATAACTCTATGACTTCTGTTTATTAGCTATAAAAATATTGGAGATATAAGAATCATCCAATCGGGTAGCAAAGAGCTCATTTGCTTTCTGATTGGAGTGGGAAGGTGGCGCACCCAGAGTTTGGATGTGTTGGACGACGAATGGTGGGGGCAATCTCTGCTCTAAGAAGAACAATCCTGGCTGCTCTACTCTCTCCAGATCACTGAAACCCTGTTCCAGGGCTCCCCCAGCATGGTGGCAGATTGCATCTTTGCATTCATTTAAATAACATGAATACTCATTACTATATGAATAGTTACAATTTAGTCCTACCTGCCAGATTAAGTGAGGGTTATTCCCTTGACACCCGGTTTACGAATGTTTCAACATGGTGTGCAACAGTCGGATTTGTGCAGTTGAGCCTCAGGACTGTGCTCTTCTCTCTTTAACTCATCTGCTAAACTAACGCCAGCATTGGAATGGATGTTTGGCTTCAGTCTCGGCAGCAGCAAGGGTGAATCATCTCAGGGTATGGCGGTGAGGGCATGGGTGGGGACTACGTGGAGGAGCAGGGCAGGGTAGTCAGGGAGAGAAGGGTGGGATTGATCGGGTACATGGAGGAGCAGGGGAGGATAGTTGGGGAGGGACGGGTGGGGTTGATCGGGTGCATCGAGGAGCAGGGGAGGGTAGTGAAGGAGGGAAGAGTGGGGTTGATCAGGTGCATCGAGGAGCAGGGGAGGGTGGAGTGGAGCATCCAGGTTGTTGAATGGTTGCTGTTGAGGGTGAAGATGCATTTTGTCAGCTGTGGTGGTGGATTAGATCAGTACTGTGTGAAGATATTTGGCAAGGGCCTAAAGGGAGGGATGAATGCTGTCAACATCGGGGAGCTGTGGGGCAAATCGAGGTTACTGGCTAGCAGAGAGAATGTTTGAAGTCAATAGGGCAAATGAACTCTATAGGGGGGAAGGTCAAGACTAATGGGTGGGTACTTGACAGCTTCATATGGAGGGGAACGGGACTCACAACAATGATCAGTTCAATGTGAGGAGGGTCAAGGATAAGAGTCAGCATGTCGATAGTAACAGGAGTAGGGACAGGGGGAGGGAATTGCATGAATACATTGATGATTACACTGTGCACGGTAATGGGGGGATTCTCAATGGTAAAGGAGGGAAGGGTAACGGTAACATTGGGTGGGTCAAGGGTGATCGGTTCAGGCTGGAAGGTTGCAGGAGGAGGTTGGAAGGTGGGGAGACTTGTCCTGAATTCCACGCACACCATTTTCTCCAATGATATTGGGAACCATGTGGACACTCAAGGAGAGTGGAGGCAGTCAAATGACACTGGGTGTGTCATCTACCCTGGCTGCAATTTGAAGGCAGATATAAGGGAGCTGTTCATTGCCTCGATGTTTCAGCTCACTGGCAACAGAGGGATGAATCGTCACATTCTGCTTATTTATTGTTCAGGAAAGCAGCAGCGACATGGATCTCATACACCCAATTTGTCTGGTACCACGGGAAGAAGAACAAAGAGAGAGACTAAGGAAGGCTCTTTTCTCTCAACTCATGATGCCTGAACGCCAGCAAGAGGCAGAACAGGAAGGTGAGGATGCTCCGAATGATAACAACCAGGAACGTCCTTATCAAAGATGGGCACTGGCACATCATCGCATCCTCAGGACAAGGTCAAATTACTTTCAAGTGTCAGAGAGGCAATTTCAGAGATGCCTAAGGATGTCACATGAAATGGTCACAGAAATTTGTAGGATCCTGCGGCATGACCTGCAGCTGCCTGACTTTTGTGGGAATCCCATGCCAGTTGCTCTCAAGGTGACAGCTGCGCTCAATTTTTTCTCTAGCGGCTCCTTCCAGGGATCCACGGATGGCTTATGTAGCGTCTCGCAGTCTGCCACCCATAGGTGCATCAAAGAGGTGACCAATGCCCTTTTTCAACATGCCAATGATTTCATCTACTTACCTGCAGACGAGGACAGCCAAGCAGCAAGGTCTGTGGCCTTCGGCGCCATCGTTGGTTTCCCTAGAGTGCAAGGGGTGATCGACTGTACTCATGTGGCCATTAGAGCTCCCTGGGACTAGCCTGCTACCTTTGTCAATTGCAAAGACTTCCACTCTTTAAACGTAGAATTGGTTGTGACCGCAGGAGAAGAATCATGCTTGTTTGCGCACATTTCCCAGGGACCTGTCATGACTCCTACATTTTGAGGAACTCCCAGCTGCCAGCAGTTTTCGAGGAACCAGCCAAAGTGGACGGATGGATCCTGGATGATAAGGGTTACCTGCTTTGTACACGGTTGATGACACCAGTACGTCATCCCCAAAAGCGCTACTGAAGAGAGGTACAATGTTGCTCACACATCCACCAGAGTCATCATTGAGCACACCATTGGCATGCTGAAAGTACGATTCCGTTGCCTTTATGGGTCTGGAGGGGCTCTTCACTATGCATCGCAGAGGGTGTCATAAATAATTGTTGTCTGCTGTGCCTTGCACAACCTTGCAATTAGACACAGCAACATTGTGCAGGCGGAGGAACAGGAGGAACACCAGTCCTCCTCAAATGAGGACAACAATGACAATGATGCTGTCATCGATATGAGGGTCATGGCAATACCTGCAAAGGACATCAGGGAGAACCTCATTTATGCATGTTTCAGCCAACAATAAGCCACATCATCAAGGAACTTTGGGAGGAAAAACATAACAATTCCCCACAGAAATTCCCTTTTACACGAGGTCTTATTCATCTCTGCAATCTCAATGAAGTGTGGCTGCACTTTCATGTGATTGGAATTTGAAATCATCCATGGGCTATGATGAATGCGACTACACACCACTGCAAGCTGTGTTAAGTTGTGACCATAGAAACCAAAAGTCAGGCATGACAGTATTGGAAAAAGTTATTAATCATCAATAGGGAAAAAGCCATCATTGAAGAGTGAAGGCTATAATTCCTATGAGATATGGACACTGGATATTTCCTGAGATGCTTTGCAAACATCATTGCGTTCCTGCCATAGGCCTCCATCTGTAACCAAGCAAAACAATACCGAGAGTGAATAAAATTTTGCGTGAAATAAAAATGTATCAATAAACCTTTTCAATCATTACAATTTGTACAGCACCCGTGCCACCTTTGGTGTTCAAAACTCTTTCAATTTCCTTTTTCTGCCACTACGTCTAGGTGCTACCCCGACATTAGCAGCTGAGGTAGAGGCAGTCTGCTCTGTGCGTTGCTGTGGATGACCTTGGCAGGTGTTCTCTGGAGGAACGAAGCCTTGATGGCTCCATCCTACTGGGGATCTGCAGCAATGGTACTTGAGTATCCCCCATGTGCTCGCCTGCTAGAGATAGGGGGTCAATGTTGGGGGGTAGGATGAGACACTGCTTACCCTGGGGGTGTCCTGAGAGCAAGGAGGCAGGGCAGCTGGCATGCGATCTTCCTCCATCTGTGTACATGATGGTACCTGCATGTCTCCCTGAAGTGAAGGAGCACCCATAGGGAGGTCCAGGTTCCTCAGTCCCCTCTCGCTTAGACTCTGCTGCATGGAGCCCATGGCAGATCAGATCATATGGCTCGACTGCTCAACCAGACTTGCTACGGAGCTTGCCAAACTCTCGGCTGAGGAAGCCATACGCTCAAATGCCCGGGACATGGCAGATGCCATGGCATGCATGGACTCCTCCATGGCACGTGCAAAGCCATGTATGACCTCAGGCATCTCCGACAGTGAGGGATGCAGTAAGAGAAGACATCTGTCTGAGTGAAACATTGCCAGAGTGAAGTTAGAAATTTGGTGCATGTGGGAATTTGGTGCAGAGTGGGAAGAGGGGCTCCTTTTCCTATCTTTTTTAGCCTCCAGCAGCTGGTGAGTCTTCGTCCTTTGACACCATGGTAGGTAAGTGCAACTTTCCATTACTTCAGCTATGTGAATTATTAACTAATTGATGATTTTTTAAAAAAAGGTTGTACAGAGATGGCAGGGCCAGTGGTGTGCTGTAACTGCGGCATGTGGGAATCTGTGGAATGCACTGCAATTCCAGACAACCATGTCTGCAGTAAGTGTTTGCAGCTTGCATGACTTCAGCTTAGAATTGCTGAACTGGAGACTGAGTTGCAGGCATGGCGAAGCATGGGGGAGGGGGAGAGCTACCTGGACACTTTGTTCCAGGAGGCAGTCACACCCCTTAGAGTAGGGAGAACATTAGTGTTGGCCAATGGTCAGGGACAGGAGGGTATGTCTGTGAGTGAGGCAGGTAGGGGAATCAGCATGTAGTGATGGAGGAGCCTCAGCTCCTGACCTTGTCCAGAAGGTACGAGGTCCTTGCTATCTGTGTGGATGAAGAGAAGGACTGCAAGGTGGATGAACGGACTGACCATGGCACCATGGTGAAAGATGCCATTCCAGTGGGGGGAGTGAAGAGGAATGTGGTAGTGAAAGAAGATAGTTTGGTCAGGGGGATAATGTTCTCTGCAGCCGCGACCGGGAGCTCCGATGGCTGTGTTGCCTACCCATTGCCAGGGTTAAGGACATCTCCTTGTGACTGGAAAAGAACCTGGAGCGGGAGGGGGAGAATCCAGTTGTCATGTTCCATGTGGGAACCAATGACATAGGTAGAACCAGAAATGATGTTCTGCTTAGAGAATTTGAGGAGTTAGGGTCCAAACTAAAACACAAAACATCAAAGGTGATCATCTCCGGATTGTTACCTGAGCCACGTGCAAATTGGCACAGGGTCAAGCAGATTAGAGAACTAAACACATGGCTCAAAGAGTGGTGTGGAAAGAAGGGGTTTCGATTCCTGGGGCACTGGCATCAGTACTGAGGGAAGAGGGAGCTATTCCATTGGGACAGGCTTCACTTGAACCAGGCTGGGACCAGTGTCCTGACGAATCACATAACTAGGGCTGTGGACAGGGCATTAAACCAATTGGGGAGGGAGGGTTTGGGTAAAGTGAAATTTAGAAATCCAAAGAGAGAGGTCAGGGCATTGGAGCAGGATAGTGATATGGGTAAATGCCGACAGAATGGGACAGGAAGGGACAGAGAGTTTAATAACAATTGCACATCAACAAATAAAGTCTTTGCAGGGAATAGAGGTAAAAAAAATGAAATTAAATTTCCTTTATCTGAATGCACGAAGCATCTGTAATAAGATAGATGAACTAGTGGCATAAATAGAGGTAAATTGATCTAGATCTAATTGCCATTACCGAGACATGGCTACAATGAGAAGATGGTTGGGAAATGAATATTCCAGGGTACACAATATTTCGGAGAGACGGACAAATTGGCAAAGGAGGAGGGGTAACTCTGTTAGTAAAGAATGACATAAGGACATTAGTAAGAAGGAATCTGGCCTCAGAAGATCACGAATTAGAATCAATTTGGGTAGAAATTATGAATAGCAGGAGTCAGAAAACACTGGCGAGAGTAGTTTTCAGGCCCCCTAACAATAGTTATATTATTGGACAGAACATTAAACGGGTAATTATTGGAGCATGTAAAAAAGATAATGTATTAATTGTGGGGGACTTTAATCTGCATATAGATTGGCACAATAAAATTGGCAACAATGGTCTCGAAGATGAATTTGTAGAATGTTTTCATGGTAGTTTCTTGGAGCAATACATTGTAGAACCAGCTAGGGATAAAGCTATCTTAGCTCTCATATTGTGTAATGAAACAGGGTTAATTAGCAATGTTGTAGTTAATGATCCACTGGGAAATAGTGATCATAATACAATTGAATTTCATGTTAAGTTTTAAAGTTTCAATCAGAAACAAGAATCTTAAACTTAAACAAAGCCAATTACGAAGGTATGAAGGGAGAACTGGTTAAGGTTAATTGGGTAAATAGACTGGAAGGTATGGCAGTAAATGAACAGTGGGAAACATTTAAAGAAACAATTCAAAGGGTTCAACAAAAGTACATTCCGTTCAAAAACAAAAACTCATCAAGAAAGACCTATCCGTGGCTCACTCAGGAAGTTAGGGAGAGTTTTAAATGAAAAGAAGAGGCTTACAATGTTGCAAAAATAAAAGCAAGTCTGAGGATTGGGAATGTTTTAGAAACTATCAAAAGCCACCAAAAAGTTGATAAAAGGGGAAAAATAGAAAATGAGAGTGAACTAGCCAGAAATATAAAAACAGTTTGTAAGAGCTTTTATTAGTACATAAAAAGGAAGAAAGTAGCTAAAGTTGATATTGGTCCCTTACAGGCACAGACAGGAGAAATCATCATGGGGAATAAGGAAATGGTAGAGGCATTGTCTGTCTTCACAGTGTTACGACCAGGTGAGAAGGGATCTAGGGGTTCTCTCTCAGCCTTTGCCTGGTTTAACCGTAACAGAGTTTAATTTTAGAAACACCATGTTTTTAGCTCCCCCTCGTGAATCCTTGTTCACTGCTCCAATTGTAAGGCAAAGAAATCAGACAGGTTTCCTTAGATTTAAACAAGAAAGGTGGAAGTTTATTAATCTTAAACTCTAATCCAGTAAACGACTACGAATATGCGATGTGACCACACTAGCATGCATATGCAATAAACATACACGCAGATAGAGACAGAAAAAGTAGAAAAGAATAAAGGGAAAAAGTTTGAGGCAATATCAGGATTATAAATACAGATCTTAAAGTTCAATGTGGAGTCTTTGGCTGCCAGTAAATCCTGCTGTTCATTGGGACCCAGTTCATGCTTTAACTTGCTTCGATGTTGGAGTCTTTACTCTCTTGAGGTTTACGTGTCTTCCTTACGTCTGGTGACTTGGGAGAAAGCAACAGAGAGAGCCAGGAGAGAGGCTTGCTTGTTCCAGCTTCAGTTGCAAACTTGACTTCTGAATTCAAACTGTCTTGTGGCTAGTTCAAAAAACTTGGACCAGCCAATTAGCCATGTGACCAGCTGGTTTAACCAGTCCTGGCTTTGTGGATTGTATCATTTTAGCAGTCCCTGGAATGTGCTTCAATGTCTGGTGATCAAAATCCATTTGGGTTAATTGGATCAGGGAGTAATTCTTTTGTCTCTCCAAGCACTGTCTCTTCGTATGCAAATGTTCTTCCAGCCAAGTGTCTGGTGATCTTCAAACACATCATTTCTTCACTCCAGCAACTGTTTAAAATCAATGTTCCTATGGCGAAATAGTGATTGGCACAGACTGGGTTAGATTGTGCTGTATTACGAAAAAGTGATTAACACAGATTTAGATGAAGTTTGCTAAATTAATGTAATTGGTTTGGCAGAGATACATTTGGATTGTGCTGTGTTACTGTAAAAACATTAGCGAAGATGCGAATGAGATTGTCCTGGAGTTTACGGTAACAGCGGATGTTACTTGAACTCTAAATGGGAAATCTCCTGGGAATAAAATTTCATTCAAACTTCTCTGGCTTGAAAGGTATAAAATTGTTACCATTAATTCAGATCTATTCAACCTGCAAAAGACCATGGCATTGTTTTTGGCCTATTTTTATGTTGAAAAGTTCTTTAAAATAACATAAAATATGTGAACCATACTCCTGAACTGGATCCTGGTTTAATTGGTAAACTTGGATCTTAAAAAACTGCTCAGAGAAGCATCTGTTAAGTGTAAAAAATCACAAGAGTGGAAAAGTCAGCTTGGTTACCAGTTCTACGGAATGTCTTGCTCCAGCCTAAAGTGCCCTTTTTCAGCCCATTGGAGGTTGAGCCTTGTGGTGAACGCAAATAAGTTCAAGTGTTGTATGTGAAGACATTTTTAAAGATAGAAAGACTTGCATTTACAACAACAAAAACAACTTGTACTTACATAGCATCTTTAAAGTAATAAAAGGTCCAAAGGACTTTCTAAAACAGAATTTGACATTGAGCCACAAAAGGAGATATTGGGGTGGATGACTAAAAGTCAAAGGGGTAGGTTTTAAGAAGCGCCTGAAAGGAAGAAAGATTGTGAGGCGCAGAGGTTTAAGGAGAGAATTCCAGATCTTAGGGCCCAGTCACCTGAAGCATGGTCACCAATGGTGAAGTGATTAAAATCAGGGATGAGCAAGAGATCAGAACTAGAGAAGTTCACAGATATCTTGGAGGGTTGTGAGCCTGGAGGAGATTATAGCTATAGGTTGGGGGGAGGCAGGTACGAGACCATCAAGGGACTTAAAAACAAGGATGAGAATTTTAAAATCAAGACGTTGCTTGACCGGGAGCCACTGTAGGTCAGCGAGCACAGGGGTTATAGGGGAACAGAACTTGGTGCGAGTTACGACACGAACAGCAGATTTTTGGATGACATTGAGTTTATGGAGAGTAGAATGTGGGAGGCCAGCCAGGAGTGCATTGGAATAGTCAAGTCGAGGGGTAACAAAGGCATGAATGAGGCCAATGAATCTAGGCTGATCCTCCGTTACTAAAGTAGTGCTGTGTTGTTGGAGGCACCCTCTTTCGAATGAGATGATCTTTACCTGTCTATAAATTTGTATATCGGCAAATTACTTGAGTGAATTTCTCAGAGACTCCGAATACGGTGATGGGTTTCTGCCTATCAGATGCCCATCTTTTCCCACATCACAATACTGCTGTATTTATTCATCGTTTAATCAACAGACAACAATCTCATGCTGCATTGGTCAAAGCTGTAGGACTGATTTCTCAAATGCGCACTGCAGCTAAGGAGTACGGCCTTCTCATTAGCATAAACTGATTTGATGGGGTGACCAATATGGTAGCAATCACCAGTTGAACAGCCAAGTACAACTAGTTACACATTGTAACATGGCAGTCAGTACAAAAAAGAATATTATCCCAATCCTTTGGAGACCAGGTAACCACAACTGCCTAAATTGTCTGATTATTCAGTCTCTAGCTAACTACCCTTTAAGTGGTCCTTATATACCCGCAACCTCATGAGGCATTTGAATGATCTATTCTCAATGTTGATGTCTCTATAGGCACATGTTTGTTGCACTTGTTTCTAAACTACTGGCACGCCCGGGCCCTGTTTAGCTCCTCGCTGATTTTTTTCAGCAGTTTTCACCACATACAGTTTGAGGCAACCTGCAGCGAGTCAGTTTGAGATTCCAGTAGCCCACAGGGGAAGTTGTGTACGTGCATGATTTGAATGGTACGCGCAGGGTCTCCACGGGCGGGCTCTTGGCCAGTAAGGCTGGCATTTGGAGAATCGGCCTTCGTTCATCACAGACCTGAATTGGTTAAGAGGTAAATATCTCTTACAGTCTCTGTGAGTGACACACCTCCACACTCAAGACTTCTGTGCACTTACATCTATACTCACATGGTATAGCAGGTTACTATGGCAATGATAACAAACCGCTCCCATATCCTCAGATAGCAGGTGTTGGTAATGGAGGATGGCTGCACCAGAGCCACTTGGAGTGAAGGAGGTGAGGGCTGGTGTTTGGGGTTGTGGATCCCCTATTGGTACACAGCCAGTAGGGAATTCCACACCCTGGGGTCTACCCACCTTCCTTCCACCACATTCCCAGGCCACGGTAGCCTTCTCCCCTCTGCCTGGTTTTCCATCCTTCCCTCTCCTTGCAATTCTGCTGTAACCCTTTACACTTCTCTGGGCTTATCTTTTGTTTTCTTTATTTGTCCCATTACCACCCTCTTGTGCCTTACGCCATCATCCCTTTCCTCATTTAATCTCTCCTGTACTCCACCCTATCAGAGACCTTTCCCTTTTGTTCTTTTCCCTGGCTCAGTACTTACTTAAAAGCTGTTCACCTCTAACACCTTCCACTTCTGATAAAAGCCACCGACCCTGAAACATTGGGATAAATTTTAACCTAAAAAATAAAGGCTGGTTTGGGGTTAAAGACTGAAAAGTTAGTTTCCTGACCCAAACTGCACACCGCACCCACCCGCCACCCACTCCCCCCACCCCGTGCCACCCAAACCTGGCCATTTCCAACTTTAACTGAGGCTGTAAGTTGGGCAGTCAACCAACACGCTCCAAGGTGGTGGGTTTGAACTATGAGTCATATAATCATAGAGTTATACAGCACATCCCTGCCTCTCCAAGTGGAGATTAATCCTGTCCCTCAGAATTTTTTCCAATAGTTTCCCAACCACTGATGTTAGACTCACCAGCCTGTAATTACCTGGTTTATCCCTGCTACCCGTTTTGAATAACGGTACCACATTCGCTGTCCTCCAGTCCTCTGAAACCTCTCCTGTGGCCAGAGAGGATTTGAAAATTTGTGTCAGGGCCCCTGCAATGTCCTCCCTTGCCTCACATCGCAGCCTGGGAAACATCTCATCTGGGCCTGGGGATTTATCCACTTTTAAGCCCGCTAAAACAGCTAATACTTCCTCCCTTTCAATGTTAATCTGTTCAGGTATATCACAATCCCCCTCCCTGATCTCTATGATATAGATAAATATGATAATGAGGGAAATCCGACAGCTTCCTCAATGCAAGGGCTTGGTGGTTTTGGGAGGTGAGTGCCTTCACACCTATCTCCTGAATCCGGGTGCCTCCTGATGTTCCTTCACAATACGACAGCCCCCACCAACTTTCCCACCATCGCTTTTAACCCCACCACTGTGACCCAATCCCCCTACTAAGGCGCCTCCGACACCCCCCCACCACCGCCAAGACCCGATCCCCCCCACCACCACCAAGTCCCAATCTGCACCCCACCACCAGGTCCCAATCCTCCCATCTCCAAGCCACAGATCCACCCCTGCCCAACATGAGGCCTCTGGTCCGCACCCCCAGAGCCTCCAAACTCCAATCTCCCTGCCCCAGGCGGCCCACCACCTCTCCCCGACCACGAGGCCCCCGATTTCCTTTCCCCGCCACCATACAAACATAAACATACGAATTAGGAGCAGGAGTAAGTTGCTCAGCCCCTCAAAGCTGCTCTGCCATTCAACAAGATGATGGCTGATCTTATTGTAACCTCAACTTCACATTCCCACGAACCCCATAGCTTATCAAGCAGTAAAAATATTCAAAGACTCTGCTTCCACTGTCTTTTCAGGAAGAGAATTCCAAAGACTCACGACCCTCTGAGAAAAAATTTCTCCCCATCTCTGTCTTAAAGGGGTGACCCGTTATTTTCGAACAGTGACCCCTAGTTCTAGATTCTCCCACAAGAGGAAACATCCTTTCCACATCCACCCTTTCAAGACCCCTCAGGATCTTATATGTTTCATTTAAGTCACCTCTTACTCTTCTAAACTCCAGTGGATACAAGCCTAGCCTGTCCAATCTTTCCTCATAAGACAATCTGTCCATTTCAGGTATTAGTCTAGTAAACGTTCTCTGAACTGCTTCCAATGCATTTACAGCCTTCCTTAAATGAGGAGACCAATACTGTACACAATACTCCAGATGTGGTCTCACCAATGCCCTGTTCTGCTGAAGCATAACCTCCCACTTTTGTATTCAATTCCCCTCACAATTAACAATAACATTCTATTAGCTTTCCTAATTGCGTGCTGTACCTGTGAACTAACCTTTTGCGATTCATGCACCAGGACACCTTCTGCATCTCAGACTCTGCAATCTCACACCATTTAGATAATATGCTTTTTTATTCGTCCTGGCAAAATGGACAATTTCACATTTTCCCACAATATACTCCATTTGCCAGATCTTTGCCCACTCACTTAACCTATCTACATCCCTTTGTAGCCTCCTTATGTCCTCTTCACAACCTATGTTCCGACCTATCGTTGTGTCATCAGCAAATTTAGCAACCATATCTTCACTCCCTTCATCCACATCATTTATATAAATTGTAAAAAGTTGAGGCATCAGCACAGATCCCTGTGGCACACCACTCCTTACATCTTGTCAACTAGAAAATGACCCATTTATGCCTACTCTTTGTTTCCTGTTAGCTAGTCAATTTTCTATCCATGTCAATGTGTTACCCCTAAACCATGAGCTTTTATTTTCTGCAAAAACCTTTGATGTGGCTCCTTATCAAATGCCTTTTGGAAATCTATGTACGGTACATCCACCGGTTCCCCTTCATCCACAGAACATGTCATTTCTTCAAAGAACTCCAATAAATTAGTTAAACATTAATACCCTTTCACAAAATCTTGTTGACTCTACCTGATTACCTTCAATTTTTCTAAGTGCCCTCATGAGAACCCCAATCCCCGACCAAGGGGCTTCCGCTCTCCCTCCCCACCCCCACCAGGCCCCAGTGCTCCTATCCGCACCAGGCTCCAATCCCACCCCCACCGTCATGTCCTGATCCACCCTACCCCCACCAGGCACTGAATCCCCCTCCCACCCATACCCTCACTAGGCCCCAATTCACCCTTCCACAACCAGGCACCGATTCCTGCACCCACCCCCACCAGGCCCCAATCCCACTCCATCCCCATCAGGCCCTGATCACCCCACACTCACCAGGTCATAATTCCCACCCCCAACCAGGCCCCAATACCCCCGACCACGAGGCCTCCTCCTTTCCCCATGGATCAGTAGCCCACCAGATTGAACCCATACCCCACTCAATGGTACAGAGTTACCTATTGTCGCAGCCTTCACTGACCAGCTCCCTGCATGACTGAAGGCCCAGTCAATCAGGCTAGGCCTCCTGTTGGGGAAACCCATCAGTGGCATCACGAACACACTGTGGAGCTCTAACTTCCAAATTGCGGGTTCCCTGTGACTTTCTGACAGACCTGCTCCCAGCAGGGTCCAGTCAGTAAACATTCTCCCTTTAAACTGTTTCTCTTTCCAAAGATGGTAACAATTACTACACTCAAAGAAACCTTTGAATCTTTGGAATTCTCTACCCCAGAGGGTTGTGGATGCTCCATCATTGAATACATTTAAGGCTGGGATAGATAGATTTTTGGTCTCGCAGGGAAGCAGGGGATATGGGTAGCGGGCAGGAAAGTAGAAATGAAACCCAAGATCAGCCATGATCGTATTGAATGGCAGAGCAGGCTCGATGGGCCATATGGTCTACTTCTGCTCCTATTTCTTGTGTTCTTGGCTTGATGGGTGTTTCTGACACTTTCTGTTTATTATCTCAGATTTCCAGCATCAGATGTATTTTGTTTTGTCTCACCAGCAACAACAGCAAAGGATGTGTGACAGTCTTGGTGGTCCCTGGGAACACAGACAGTGTTGGAGTATTTGTGCTAGGTTTCCAAAGACAATTCCAGATTTTCTCTGGACCTCATGCATGCTCCCAGTCGGCAGAGCTTCAGTTACAATTACAAAGTATTAGTTTCCATGCTGCCTATTTAGTCCTGTGATTTCCATGTAGGTGTGAGCAGTGATTCAGTGGTAGTGCTTTTTGCCTCTGAGTTGGAAGGAGTGATGACTGAGGCGGGAGGTGTGCACTGTTTATTCTAGTCCCACTTCTCTTCTTCACAGTTCACAATATATATTTACATTTTCCCACTTACCGATAAGGTCAATCACACACCAACCAGGTTTCTTTAATAAACAACAAAATTATTGATTTATTATAAAACAAGTCTTAACCAGTAATGAAGTAAAGCATAAACACACGGATTGAAATATTAAAGTTCCCTTTTTACCTTAGCCCCTCACACACGCACACACACACACACCGGTTAACTGGAAAAATAATAGGATTTGCATTTTAGAGCTCTTGTACAAAAAAAAAACACTTGGGCTGAATACTTGCTCATTCCTGAAGAAACAACAGGTGAGATGAGTGGACGGTGCAGTGGCGCAGTGGTTAGCACCACAGCCTCACAGCTCCAGCGACCCGGGTTCAGTTCTGGGTACTGCCTGTGCGGAGTTTGCAAGTTCTCTCTGTGTCTGCGTGGGTTTTCGCCAGGTGCTCCAGTTTCCTCCCACCGCCAAAGACTTGCAGGTTGATAGGTAAATTGGCCCTAGTGTAGGTAGGTGGTAGGAAAACTGAGGGAATGTGGGGATGTGGTAGGGGACATGGAATTAATGTAAGATTAGTATAAAATGGATGGTTGGCTGGTGGGCTGAAGGGCCTGTTTCAGTGCTGTATCTCTCTATGAGATATGTTGTGTTCCAAAACTGGCATACAGTCTGGCCTCCGAGTACATGTAGATGGGTCACTGGGATCTTTTAGAACAGTTCTTTTCAGATGGCGTTGAGAATTCATTTAGCAGGCTTTTCTTCAAAGGCAGGGACGAGATGAGTTGACACAGTGGATTTCTTAGGGTCTTTTAGAAAGGTACTGGAAAGCTGAGCTGGGTTGTGGGCTTCTCTCCTTCCTTGGGAATTCTCTTCTCTCCTTGGAAGTTATCTCCCTGTTTATTTCTTTTCTTCTCCTTGGAAGTTCTCTTCTCCAACTCCAAGCAATTCAAAAGTGAAACTGGAAACAGAAAGTCCACTTTCTGAACTGTCACTTCTCTGCACACATCTTCCCCAATTACCAGGGTCTCTGTTCTATTTTTAACTTGAGTCATGTGACAACCAGTAACTGTTGTTGTCAAGCAAATCCTTTCAGTGTTCTCTTGATGACCCTCTTGAAAAAAACTGGTGCAACATTTCTTCAGTTTGACTATGAATTCCTCAAAAATATATTTAACAAAAACAGAAGACTTTCATGACATAGGTTCTAGGTTCAATTCTCACTCCAGGCCCTTGAGCATGTAATGTAGGCTGACACTCCAGTACAATATTGGGGAGGTGCTATCTTTTGGATGAGAAGTTAAGTTTAGGTCCTGTCTGCCTTCTTAAGTGAAAATGAAGGATCCATGGCTCTATTTTGAAGAAGAGCAGTGGGGGTTCTCTATGATATCCTGACCAATATTTATCCCTCAAACAACATCACTAAAACAGATTATCTAGTTACTGTTACATTGCTGTTTGTGGGAGCTTGCTGTGTGTAACTTGGCTGCCACGTTTCCTACATTACAACAGTGACCAGACTTCAGATGTGTTTCATTGGGTGTAAAGTGTTTTGGGATATTCTGAGGTTGTGAAAAGCGCTATATAAATGCAAATTCTTTCTTACTCAGACACTGCCGCATACAACTGCCAGATTCTTTTTACACATCAGGAGTATAATTTGTTTGTTTTTTTACTGGTCTGGTAGTTTATCCATCTGGCAAGGCAAATGTTATCATCAGGCCTGGGCAAGTCAGTTTTCAAGTACAATCTACTCTGCAATAAACAGAAAGTCAGCAGCATAGTATGTCCATGTATGGTCGGTCTCCAGTACATATGGTCTGACTTCAAAGTGAACGCTCACCAGGACTCCACCACACAGCTGGACCACTCTAATCCTGTCTTCAAAGCTCCTCCTGCTTCCTACAGACAGCAAAGATAAAACAGCAAGGTCAGGGTTGGTGCATGTTCCATATTCATCACAGCCCCCAAGCTGTTCCAGTTTAGGAAATGGTTATGAAGCAGCTTCTCCACTAAGCTCATCAATCTTTAAGGAGCACAGTGGTCCTTAGTTATGGTCCTTAGCCTCAGTTACGGTCCAAACAGTGATCCTCCCATATATGGCTAACTCTTTAAACTCTCCACAAGTTTATGTACCAGGATTTATGTACTAGATGACCTATCGATAGGCTGACACTCAGGACACCCACAACAAGGTCAGTTTCCTCATGCAGTTTGAACTGTGCTGGGGACTGAATTACATGCTGTCCTGTCACTTCTGTAACTGGGCTTTCAATGTAGATCAGGTGTGTAGACTGGTGTGATGAAAACCTCCTCTCTCTGCTGTCCATCAGATGAAGAACAATTACAAGAGCCATTAGAGAAGAGGCCTTTGACCCTTCTAGTACATTCAGTCTCTCACCGTGGCATCTAATTGTACATGATAATACTATAGGTATAAGCAGACAGGTACTTGAGGAGAAGTGAGGCTTTTTATGCAGGTCCAACAGCATAACCAGAAGAGTCCTCCTTGAGAGTCTGCGTGCTTGTAGTGCATTGTGTTGCATTGTGCTACAACGTTCATTCAAAAGTAAGATCTTAAACTGAGACCCCGTCTGCCCTCTCAGGTAGACATAAAAGATCCCGTGGCACAATTTGAGTCAGAGCAGGGGAGTTTTCCCCGGTGTTCTGGTCAATATTTACCCCTCAGCCAACATCACTAAAACAAATGGTCTGGTCATAATCACATTGCTGTTTGTGGGAGCTTGCTGTGCATAAATTGACTATCACATTGCCTATGGTACAACAGTGACTACACTTCAAAAGTGTCCTTCATTGGCTGTAAACTTGTTTGGGACATCCTGAGATCATGAAAGGTGCTATAGAAATGCATTCTTTCTATTGTATTAACTTTGTCATACAAAGTGAGGTCATCACACTTAAGTGCGTTGTTCACATTTCCAATGCGCATCACCCAACATGAGGGGAGCACATATGGGTCCGGGTCAGAATATCCACTCCCAGCAGCTCCTAAACACTGCTGGGAACCCTTAAGGAGCAACTGGCTCCAATTTTAAAAAGTTGGTGAAGCCAGGCATGGAAACAGTACAACACCATTTCAAGATGCTTTCAACATTTAATAAAGTCGTCTTACAAAGCATCTTAATAGCTCATCTCCAGAAGCTTGGCACAGCATCAGAGAGGGACAATGCACACCATGCTCGCATCTGTACAGGCATACCAATGTGCTATCAGGGGAAAGAAAAGAAGTAAAGAATCATAGAAACATACAATCTTACAGCACAGAAGGAGGCCATTTGGCCCATCATGCCTGTACTGGCTCTTTGAAAGAGCAGGCACGCTTAGTCCCACACGCATGCTTTTTGTCCATAACCCTGTAAGTTTCCCATCTTCAAGTACCTGTCCCTTTTAACATTATTTCTGGAATCGTCTTTTCAGGTATAGTGTTCCAGATCCCAACACCTCCCTGAGTGGAGAAATTTCACCTCATCTCTAGATCTTTCGCCGATGATTTTAAATCAATGACCTCAAGTTATTGACCCACTCGCCAGAGGGAACAGCTTTATTTAAAGCAGCTTTACACCTGTACAATGTTACAATGGTTCCAAGGTTACCATCAGTTGAGAAGATGAGAAAGGCTGCAGCGAGCAAAGGTCAGTCAGTCATTATAACTGCTTGATATTGAGTCCGTTTATGATTCTCTCATGGATTTCATCTGTTGACCAAGTTTTTAAGAAATGGCAAGGGCCAAATTCAATGAGGCTGCACACCAGAGAGGAAGCCAGAGGTGGACTGGCCATATGAGAAATCAGGAGGCTGAGGTTGCCTAGTTGGCAATGGGATTAAAAACTAGATCATTTTAATGCTCTGACCTACATTCTGGTCCACTGAAGCTCTACTCAAGGACTGTTGCATCTCCAAAATCGCCTATCATTTTAAAAATTCTCATCCCCATGTTCAAATCCTTGAATGGCTTCATCCATCCCTATCTTTGTAATCTTCTCCAGCCCTACAACCCACAACAAATTCTGTGTTCCTCTGTCTCTACTCTCTTGTGCATTCCCCATTGCCTTCGCCCCAACAGTGGCAGCGGAACCTTCAGTCATTTACGCCCTCTATTCTGGGATTCCCTCCCTAGACTTCTCCACCTCTTCATCATTCTCTTCTCTTTTAAGATGAAGCTTAAAACAAACCTTTTTGACCAAACATTTGGGGTCGAATTTTCCGTTTTGGATCAGGACCCCAACGTCGGGGTCAAATGCTGGTCCTGACATTGCACTGTGTGAGAGCAGCAACCCGACATTGATTTTGCCTGGATTGGCCAATTCGGCCTGAGGATGAGCTCGCCATCCAATTAAGGACAATGGGTGGGCTCTCGAAGTTTGAGGGCCAACAGGAGGCCTTCCAGCATAGAAGGAGCTGCAGCCTGCTGTTGCAGGTAAGGGAGAGAGGGGGTACCTCCATCTTGAGGTGGCCTCACAGCACTTTTAAAATATTTGAAATAAAAAATGGCCATAGCTTCCAGGCCACCATTGTGGAGGGGAAACCCTTCCAAAGGGTGGCCTGCGGCTGCAGCGGTGACCGAATGGCAAATCGCCTCAAAGTCAGACTGGAGCTCTAGCCCGCACCCCGCCCCCATCTGCCGCTGGGAGCCTGTTTCCAGGCAGCTGCCACTCTCCCAATGCTATGGGGATCCAAGGCCGACTGGAAAATTCAGTCTCTGATAATTGGCCTTTCAATTATCTTAACAAGCTACCTGCCGCTGGCAGGAAAATGCCTTGGGGGAGGGATGGCACTGGCAAACTGGCAAACTGGCACACTGGCCGGCGGCACAAAATTATGTACCCGCCCGCCTCTGTTCCTGGCCCCATATCAGGGTGAAAATCCTGCCCTTGGTCACCTAACACTTAGTATTAAAACAGTCTCATTGTGCTCCTGTGCAGTGCCTTGGGATGTTTTCCTACATTAAAGGTACTATATAACATAGATGACTGGTGAAATAGCAGACGAAATTTAATGGAGACTGTTGTGTTGGTTCTCAACACAAAATTACCAAATACTATGAGGATAATTGGTAAGTTGAACAAAGGGTTCTTTATTACAAAATAACAAAAATCCCGGAGATCTCTTCAATACATGTGCTACCTGTTGACTAACACTGCTCCGACTACTGTATCACACGTTAGCTTGCATCACTTCCTGTGATGATATATACTAAACTATTTACATACTCAGTAGTATGTAACTAGTATTAAAGCAGTTAAAGCAATATCACAACAGAGCCCAGTGCGAAATGATGCATTTTGGAAGGATAATTGAGGAGAGGCAATATAAACTAAATTATACAAATTTAAATGGGGTACGGGAACAGAGAGAGACCTGGGGTTAAAAGCCTGCTCCCCGACCTGAACCCGATGGGATCCGACAACATGTGTCGGGTTCGAGTCGGGTCAGGCCCCTCTTCCGGGTCTGGCTTTCGGGCTCGGGTCATGTGGGCCGGGTCCAGCTCGGGCCGGTCACACACAGCAAGTGCTCTGCCGGTAAGTATTAAAAATAAAAAAACTTACCTGAGCTGGGAGTCCGGGACGAAACTGAGTCTGCGCAGTGAACGAGTGACATCACTATGACGTCATCACGTGTGCGCTGCAGCTTCGTGGAGTTTCCCAGTCAGAAGGTAAGTAAAGGAATGTTCGGGTCGGGTTCAGGTCGGGCTTGGGTCTGCTGTGGATTGGTCGGGTTTGGGTCAGGTTCTTTTTCCCAACCTGAGCAGGCCCTTACCGGGGGTTACATGCAAAATTCTTTGAAGGCAGCAGGACAAGTTGATAAAGCTCTTAACAATGCATATGGAATCCTTGGCTGTATAAATGAAGACATAGGGCTGCATTATACAAGCTCACTGCCGATCTCAGCGGCAAGCTTCAAAGTTGGCAGTCTGCCTGTGCGGATCGGAAGTTGTGGAGACACTGCCATATTCAGAGCGGCGGCTCATTTAAATGCCCGGGGCGGACCGCTCCACCCCACCCCCCACCCCCGATGATGTGGAGGGGGCGGGCAGTCTGTCCCCGGCAATGGCGTCAGGCAACACTGCGCAGGCGCCGATGCCATTTTTTAAAGGGCTTCCAGCCTTTCAATTAAATAAATTTTTTTAAAGAAACATGAGTGTAAAATATTAAATAAACTTATCCCGACCCTCTCCCACGCACCGCCCCCACCATGACCATCAACTGATTGCTTGCCCTCTTCCCCACAAAAAAACTTACCTTGTGATCCCAACCTTCCCCCCCCCCCCACAAAACTCATAAACTATGAACTTCACCCCTTCCCACCACCCCCAGAACAATCGAAAACATTTAACCCCACTCCCCCCCTCCCCTCCTGCCCTGAAAACTTACCTGTTCCCCCCTCCCCACTGGTGTTCTGCCTCGGAAGGCATGGGAGTGACGGCCGCCGCCACCAATATGGCACCGTGACCAAAGGCGAGTGTGGGTAAGTAGTTAATTCATTACTTTAAATACATTTACATATTTAAATTGTGATGCTGCTGCCGAGCGGTGGTGCGGGGGGGGGGTGCCGTCACAAGGCCTCGCCACTGCTGGCACTATGGGGCCAGCCTTCCCAGCATCAAGGCCCATGGCTGGCCTCTTCTGGGGCCATTTTCTGGACCCCACCCCCCCCCCGCCAACCCGCCACGACCCCCAACATCATGGGGTCAGAAAACTCAACCCATAGGGCAAGATTTTACCATCCACCAATGGTGGGCTAGGAAGTAGGAGGAGCTGGTAAAATGCCAGGCAGTTCTGCCGCCGAACTATTTTACAAGCGGCTGGAATGGCAGTGGGTTGGCTGCCTGCCTACTGGAGGCGGGTGGCCATTTCAGCCAAGCAGAGGCCTAATTTTGGGCCATCTCCCATGGCTGCTGGCATTTTTCCTATGGGGAAGCAGCCCCCGCAGTGTGGGGAGGCCATTAGCTGCAAGGAAGCAGCCTCCATCTGGCTTCCCAGGGGACCATTGGAGCCAAAGGCTCCATGGCTCAAGGAGAAGGCCTCCAGTGGCAAAGTCGCCCTTGTGGGCCTCGCTGCTGGAGGTGTTACCCCTCCAATCGCCAAGGACTGCCTGCCCAGCCCCGGCAAAGAGAAAAGTATTCCAGCACCGCTGTGAGGGTGCCTGAAAATGTAGGCACCATGTCGTTTCCCTTGCAACCTCAGCAGTGGCCACCTCTCCCGGTGGTGCTGCCTAGACTGCAAACCTATCAGCCCCTGATTGGGCCAGCAGCATGGAGTGCCAGCCCACCATCCATAATTGAATTGCAGGCCCGATGGTGGCCAATTAAGAGGCTGCCTCCATGAAGATTGTCCCTATGGTCCTGCTGCCCACCTGTGCAGTCTCGGGTTCTGCCTATGGTCCCTGCCAAGAAATCCTGGTCGTAGAGTACAAAAGCAAGGAAGTTATGCTGGACCTTTATAAATCTCCTCTGCACGCTCCTTAGGCTTTTATAAATCAGTGGTTCAGCCTCAGCTGGATTATTATGCCCAGTTCTGGGCACCACACTTTAGGAAGAATGCCAGAGCCTTAGAGATGGTGCAGAAGAGATTTGTTAGGATAATACCGGGGATGAGGAACCTCAGTTATGTGGAGAGACAAGAGAAGCTGGGATTGTTCCCAACACGGAGCCTTGCAAGTGGTGAGGACAGATTGTAAAATCAGGCCTACTATCTTGTAGCCCTATCTCACATGGCACTCCGGACGCTTGAGCATAAAATCTAGCTGACACTCTGGTGCAATACTGAGGGCGTGTTGTCTTTCAGATTAAATGTTAAAACGGGGCCCTGTCTGCACTCTCAGGTGGAATGAGAAATCCCATGGCACTCTTCAAAGAAGACCAAGGAGTTCTCAACAGTGTCCTGTGCAATGTTTAGCTGTCAATCCACATTACTCAATAAACAGATGATCTTCTCATCATCTCATTGCTGTTTGTGGGACCTTGCTGTGTGCAAATTGGCTGCTGTGTTTCCTCCATTACAACAGTGATCAATGGTACTTAATTTGCTGCAAAGCAGTTTGGCATGTCCAGAGGTTGTGAAAGGCGCTATAGAAATGCAAGTTCTTTCTTTCTATTGGTTGTATGGCAGCAAGAGGCTGTGCCTTCAGAAGAAAATGGAAGAAATTAGGAGGAACCTTCTTCTTAAGATTAAGATTCGAGCTTGCAGATAATGAGTTGGATGGGTAGTTCAGATGTCCCTGTTCGCTCACCAGAACAAGAAGTGACCAATAATGGAATCAAAACATGTCTGCATATAATGACCATTGTCCAGTTTAAAAAGCTGGCATTGCTGGCTCTCCAGCAGGCTGTTCTGTGGCCTCAAGAATTTGGAATTCCTCCTCTCAGCTGCAAAAAATGTAAAAAAGAAAATATTTTCCTGTTTATAGAAACAGTCATTTGGTCTTTAGATTAGCGCCAATGTTCTGCTTTAAAAGAGATTTGCAACCGCATCC
This sequence comes from Heterodontus francisci, assembly GCF_036365525.1. Taxonomy (NCBI): domain Eukaryota; kingdom Metazoa; phylum Chordata; class Chondrichthyes; order Heterodontiformes; family Heterodontidae; genus Heterodontus; species Heterodontus francisci. The sequence goes on from NC_090377.1 coordinate 125,145,257, forward strand.
TAACTTAATGTGCCCTAAACAATAAGGCCCTTTTAAGAAAAACTAACTTTTTTTCAACTGTGTTGAATTTCAGGATCTATTTGCACCTAATTTCGTCTGTACTCATCAACACAGCTCTGTCACTGTGAACCAAATGTGATTGAGTATAGGGTTGAAAAAGCCATGAAAAGGTCAACAGCCTCTTCCAAATATTTTAGAATTGTCCTCAGATCCAGTCATATTTGGCTTTGAACTTGGGAGAGATCAATCCATCATCTGGTTCCTTGTGGCCTCTATCCTGCTGGGGCTCCTGCTCAATCAGGAAATGGGACTATCTCTTCCTTTATGCCGTGTGCATTTATATCCTGAGCTTTTGACTTTAGGTGGGACCTTTAATGAGGGCTACCTGAATTCTTATGTGCTAGAATTTGCTGCCTGGATAAGGGGAAAACGACCCCTAAACAGTAGCCTAATGTTTTTACAGGAGAGAATAGAATGGGGAGTGGGGAGTTTAACAAACGACTGCACTTTTCTCACCCGACCAGATAAGGAAAATTTGGTGTGGTCCCTTTGTGCCCAGATACCTGCCTGAATCAATTCTCAGGTAAAACTTTAAACGGACAACCGGCACTCCTGCCCAAAATCAAATTTACAGTCATGACGGCATTGACCTTAAAAATGACTAGTCACCCTTGTGTGAGTGCTTAGTGCCTGTCTTGCTTGTTCCTTTCCCAACTTTACTGCTCCTACAAGATGATTCCCCAGTGGCTACAGCTTGGCCAGTGGAAAGCTGCAGAGATTCCATTGAGGACACTTCAGATGGCCTTGGGGGGTGACTGCACTTACCTTGAGGGCAAACTGCACCATCTCTGCCTGGGCTGGTGCACTCTGGGTTGGCTGATTGGCACTAACAAAGGCACTGGTGGAAAGGCTGGTAGGGGAACAGGAAGGCTGTTATCCTGAGAAAAGATAGCAAGTGCTTCTCCCATGGAGCTAAGCCCACTCTCCTGGGGTGGCGCATCAGCACTACTAGCTCTCTGCTGGAGGAGAGGGTGTTGAAGAACAGAGTGCTGGAGTGATGTCATGCCCTGGATGCCCCTTTCAACAGTAATCCTTAAAGCCACAATGGTATCCATCTGAACTTGCCTGCTAGCAGTTTGTGCTGTTATTGCACCTGTCAGAGTTGGCATGAGATGCTCCATAATGGTGGGTTCCACTGTGTTATGATGGAGGTGACCCATCAATGTTCCATATTGGACAGAATGGGCCACAGGCTCTGCGAAAAGCCTTGCACCAAGTTTGAGCTGGATTGCTCCGTATCGATGACATTGTGTGCAAGCTCTCCAGCAGTCTGTCCAGTGCACCAAACATTCCTTGGTGTATGACCATCAGCCTTCTTTGGTAACCTGGTTCATCAACGTCAGCATCTGAGTTCTCTGCAGCAGAACTAGTATGCGACCTTGCCATCTGGTGAGCTGGCACATTTGGCATCCTTTCCCAATCCTGGCTCCTGTGCACTTGTGCCCCGTGAGTCACCACGTACAGATCCCTCCTCTAACCTAACTGTCTAAAGGCCGCAGGGTGTTATCACCTGAGATATTGCTTGCAAGAGCCAGATCGAGTGATGGGGTATCTTCAGTTACACTGTGCGCCTCTTCCTTCACTGACATTCTCAGCAGCTGAAATGAAAGAGAGGGACAAGGGTTTGCCTGTGGTGTGAGGGAGAGCGCAGAAAAAGAAACAAATATTGTCATACAGTGCATGTGGAAGGAAGAAGTCAGAAGAGACAAAAAGGATTAGGCATAAAGAAACCCTGCTTGGTGACTCCTCCAGCATCTCCATGGCCTCCACAATACCCATGCACATGATGGCCAGCATGCCCTGTTCAAGTGGTGGGCTCTTCCTCCTCTGGTGCCAGCCTGTTGCCTGGTGTTGTGTGTCACCTTCTCCTGCAAGTAAGAGGGAAATGAGCTAGTGAGAGGTGTTTCGAGGTGTTTAAAGAATGTGGTTGTGATAGTGGAATAGCTGGCACTGTGTGAGACATGCAGGGTAGTGGGGAGGGGAATCTTGTGGGTGTTATGGATGTTGAAGTTACTAAGGCTGTAAGTGGTGCAGCTGTGATGAGGAAGTATTTTAGCAGCGTTCTCACTTTAGCAACTCAAATCATTGAATTTATTTTCCGATATTGCAGCCATGTTCTTGGAGCAATGCTGCTGGAGTGCAGCTAAGTGGACAGATCTCTCAAAGAGTTAGCACAGGCATGATGGGGTGAATGAGAAAAGACTCAGCTCAAGTAGATAACTCTTTTAGAGAGAGAGGACACAGGCAGAATAGCTGAATGGCCTCCATCTTTGCATTAAAATTCTATGATTTATTTGGCCTCAGAAATATATACAACAAGCTGCATATTATAAAGTAAATTTTAAATTATGTGGAGTCGAAATATTCTCAATGTTAAACAGTTCCTATTTTCCCAGAGAGCAGTGACTCTCTGGAATACACTGTCAGCTGGTGTGGTGGGTATTGACTCTCTATGTGCCATCAAGAGGGAGCTGGACCAGTTCCTGACTGCATCATGTAAAAGGTAAGTGTCCTTATAGCTAACGCTTCATTCACATGACATTTGTTCCATGGGTTAATAAGGGACAGCCAGCATGGATTTGTTAAAGGCAAACTGTATCTGGCTAACCTGATTGAGTTCTTTGATGAAGTAACCAAGAGGGTTGATGAAGGTCATGCAATAGATGTTGTACATTGTTACGGACGTGCTTCCATTATTTAAAATATTTTTTTGAGGACTTGTGTTAAAACTGAAAAGATTTCATGGATGTGTTTTTTTTACCAAGTTCACCGACAGGACAAGATGTTGTTTGAAAGCCACCTGTGCTGGAGGCAAACCTGTGATTTGGGCTCAGAAAACAGCAGAACCCTAGGTGATCTGGAAAAAAAATGGTTGCAGAGAAGTCACATGTCAAGGTTTATGCAGGTCAGGCGGTTGACTCTCTATTTGGGGTTTGACCAGTGTTTTCAGTGTTTGTTGTGGTACGAATTGTTTGAAGACAGTTGGTGCTTTCCTGCCAAGGAGAAAAGAAATCACCCGGCTCACCTCCTTCTCTACCTTTCTGAAGAAATCCTGCCAGGATCCAGTTTGGGAAAAAAATCCCTGGTGCCGTATAGTGCCTGAGAAGTTGAAAAAAATCCTGTGATTCAAGTGTGTGAAAAACCTGATGCCACATTTCTCCTTCGAAAGCCTACTAGAATTATTCTTGACATCTCCAGAACGGACTGTATCTGAAACGATCCCAGTGACCCATCTCCATATACCTGGAGGTCAGACCAAAAAAGGGACAAGAATTAGCAAGTATTTGGCCAAATTAGGTTTTTTGTCTTTTGTAACAGACCTCTGCAGAGTGAATTTCTGTATTATTCCTATGTGTGTGTGAGTGTAATTGGGGAATTTTAAAAAGGGAACTTTCATATTTTTTAATCTGTGTGTTAATGCTTTGCTTCATTACTGATTAAGTCTTGTTTTATAATAAACTGATAATTTTATTGTTTATTAAAGAAACCTGGTTGGTGTATTTTATTCTGGGATAAAAAATGGAGTATATGATTGGCTATATTGGTAACTGTGTAAACGTTTAAATAGATGTTGTGACCTGTGGAGAAATGGAACTAGAAAAGAAAATGCACACCTCCCACCTCGGTCGTAACAACATCTGGACATTCAAAAGGCATTTCATAAAGTACCATAAAGATTTATTCAGAGAATAGAAGCATGGTACTAAAAGGGTGGTACAGTGGCGTAGTGGTTAGCACCGCAGCCTCACAGCTCTAGTGTCCTGGGTTCGATTCTGGATACTGCCTGTGCAGAGTTTGCAAGTTCTCCCTGTGACCGCGTGGGTTTTCGCCGGGTGCTCCGGTTTCCTCCCACAGCCAAAGATTTGCAGGTTGATAGGTAAATTGGCCATTATAAATTGCCCCTAGTATAGGTAGGGGGATGTGAGAGGGTAGTGGAATTAATGTAGGATTAGTATAAATAGGTGGTTGATGGTCAGCACAGACTCGGTGGGCCAAAGGGCCTGTTTCAGTGCTGTATCTTGAAATTAAAAAAAAAGGACAGTGGTAACTTGGGTACAAAATTGGCTAAGGGATAGGAGGCAGAGATTAGCGGTGCATGAATGTTTTTCTGACTGGAGAGAAGTATGCAATGGTGTCCCCCAGGGTTCAGAATTAGGACCATTGCTTTTCTTTTTATATATAAATCACCTGGACTTGGTTATCGGGAAGACAGTTTCGAAGTTTGTGGATCCTACAAAACATATTAAGGTACTAAATAGTAAACAGGATAGTAGCAGATAGTGGGCATAGACAAACTGATGACATGGGCAGACATATGGCAGATGCAATTTAATGGGCTACGTGTGAAGCAATGTACTTTGGAAGAAACAACATAATCTAATTTGGTGGGGGGGGTTGTGTAAGAACAAAGTGATCTGGGGGTGTATATCCAAATATCCTTGAAGGTGGCAGGGTACTTTGATAAGATAGTTAAGAAAGCTTATGGGATTTTTGACTTTGTAAATAGGGGCTTTGAATACAAGAACAAGGAAGTCATGCTAAACCTTTACAAATCACTGATTAGGCCTCAGCTGAAGTATTGTGTCCAATTCTGGGCACTGCACTGCAGGAAGAATGCCAAGGCCTTGGAGAGGTTATAAAGAAGGTTTATCAGGAATGATACCAGGGATGAAGGAATTCAGTTATGTGGAGAGATGGGGGAAGCTGGGATTATTCTCCTTAGAGCAGAGAAGGTTAAGGGGTGGACCTGATAGAGGTATTCAAAATAGACCGCAATTGTTGACAACGTGATCAGTAGGTGGCGCTGTTTTGGCACATGCGCAGATACAGCATGTGCCACGAAAACGTCACAGCCTGCGACTGTCGCAGCTGCCAGGACTAAAGATGGCGCTGCTCAAAAAAATCACAGAGATGAAACCTAACAAACACGTGGCAGAATACAATGGCCGGAGTGAGAGAGTGGAGCGGGCTGGGGAGAGCAGCGTGGGGAGAGCAGCGCGGGGAGACCAGCGGTAGCGGTGCCGGGGTGGGGGGGTGGGGGAGAAAGAGGGAGAGGGAGGGAGGGGGGGAGAAAGAGGGAGAGGAGGGAGGGGGGGGAGGGAGAGGGAGGGAGGAGGGGGAGAAAGAGGGAGAGGAGGGAGAGGGGGAGAAAGAGGGAGAGGGAGGGAGGGGGGAGAGAAAGAGGGAGAGGGAGGGAGGGGGGGAGAAAGAGGGAGAGGAGGGAGGGGGGAGAAAGAGGGAGAGGGAGGGAGGGGGGAGAAAGAGGGAGGGGGGGAGAAAGAGGGAGGGGGTTAGAAAAGGGGGAGAGGGAGGGGGGGAGGGGAGGGAGAGGGAGGAAGGGGAGAGAGTGGGGGGGGGGAGAAGGGGAGAGAGTGGGGGGGGGGAGCAGCGGAAGAGGAGTGCCTTTTTCTGTGCATGCGCCATAAACACAACAGCAAAAGACTTACTGGCCAGTCCCTGGACTGGTGACACCAAGGTCTTCGCACGCTCGCTCCCCGCGGCTCTCTACGGCCTCTCGCTTCCCGGCCCTCTCCATTCAGCCGTTCCCTCCAGCTGCGGATGCCCAATCCAGTTGCTTTCTCCCCTTCTCCACAGTACTTCAGGCATTGCAACTGTCTGGTCCCTGCATTTTGCATGCTTCCTCTCCCCACCCCTCCCCCTCTTCACCCACCCCGTCCCCTCTTCACCCACCCCCCCTTTACCCCCCTACCTCCACCCCTCCTTACCCCCTACCTCCACCACAGTTGAATATCTGAAGTGCAGTTGCAAAGTCGGGGAAATAGCATGCAAAACAAAACCTCAACAATTCTGGGTCTAATTATTGAAAAGTTTTATTAAGTTCATTAAGTATCCGAGGAACTGCTGTGCATGGATACATGAGTGTTGTGTCCAGCATTCCCGTTAGACAGACAGGCCGAGTCTCTGCTATGCACAGCTAAAGAGATTGTTCCTGGAGAGCCTTGTGGTGAATGAACGCTTGGCTGTCTATTCCACTACTGTATTGTCCATGTGAAGAAGCAAAGTCACAAGAGTCTGAGCTCAGACTATTCTTGGTGAATGTTCCCCAAGCGCATCCCAATGTGCATTCCCAATCATCCATAAATGCAATGTTCCTTTCCACATCGTGATGAGCTCCGCAGCATGATCCAGTTGCCTTCGTTGCTTGAATGCTGACCGTAAGTCTCGAGGATTGTTTTCTCGACGGCAGTTTTACATGAAAAGAAGAAAAGCAAATCAGAGTCAGAGCTTGCCTCCCTCCATTCACTGAAATTACTGTTGCGCACACCTTTTTAAGTTCTGCAGTGAAGGCACCAATTGATAACATCGCCAATGAAGCACTTATTACCCACCTCAGATGCAGGAATCAGCACATCCTTGCGTCCTCTCCCGCACTGCCTCCTTTGCTGGAATGCCGTCCTTAAGTGTCAAGGATTGTTTTCTCAAGGGCACATTTTACACGAAAGGAAATAATGGAAGAACATCAGTGTCAGAGCTTCCCTCCCTCCAGTGAAATTACTGTTGCACATGCTTTATGCTCTGTAGTATAGGCCAATGAATCACTTACTACCCACCTCAGCTGTAGGAGTCAGGATGATGTAACTGCCCCTATCTCGTGAAGGTTCAATGCTGCTCTCAGGGAAAACATGAATGATGTGAGGGTGCTGGAAAAGAAGCACATTTCTTTTGGACTATGAACATAAGCAGGCCATTTAGCCCAGCTGTTCCCTGCTAGTGGTTATGCTACTCGTGCGTCTTCCCATCCATTCCATTTAATCCTGCCTACTACTATCAGCATCATCTCCATTTCTTTCACTCTTATCTACCTTTGCCTTAAAGCAACCACTGAGGATGGAGAATGGTGTGGCTGCACTCCCACCTCACCAGTTGTGTACGCAGCAAGAGCATTCACATTTGTGCTACCACTGGACACGCATGCTTGTTTCTTTTAGTGCTCAGTCTCTTCTTGCTGAATATTCCCCAAGTGCTTGACCCCTTTGACGCCTTCTCTGCTTGACAGGCAGCAGCTGGCAATTGCGGAGTCTCACAAGGCTCTGCATGGTTGTTTCAAGGGCGGATGGGGAAACGTGGCTGTGTGTCCACGTGCACTGCTTGGATGGGTGCAGGAACAGGTGACTGTGTAACTGAACAGCAAGGAGTGGGTACCGCAGGTGGGGGAAGTGGAGCTTTGAACAGGCAGGCATATGTATGGTCCATCAGATCATTAGGCCAGGGGGTGAAAATGCTCAGGATCCATGGATTGTGGCACGTGACTGATGTCCAGCGCGTGGCCACCTCCATCCGAAGGTGCTTCCGGGCAATTGTTGGGCAAATTAATTGGCTCCATCTCATCAGCCAGTCCTTGTGTTATGGCGCATGCACAGAAAAAGGCACTCCCCTTCCGCCCCGCTGCTCCCCCCCTCCCTCCCTCCCTCCCTTCCCTTCCCTCCTTTTCCCCCCTCCCTCCCTTCCCTTCCTCCCTCCCTTCCCTCCTTTCCCCTCCTCCCACCCTTACCCCCCCGTCCCTCCCTTCTTCCCGTCCCTTCCTTCCCTCCCTCCCTTCCCTCCTTTCCCCCTCCCCCCCGACCTCCCTTCCCCCCCCAGTCCACCCCCTCCCCTCCTCCCTTCCCCCCTCCCCTCCCTCCACCTTCCCCCTCCCTCCCCTCCCCTCCCCCTCCCTTCCCTGCCCTCCCTTCCCTCCCTTCCCTTCCCTTCCCTCCCTCCCTTCCCTCCCATCCCTCCCTTCCCTCCCTCCCTTCCCTCCCCCTCCCTCCCTCCCTTCCCCTCCCTTTCCCCTCCCTTCCCCTCCCTTGAAATGTATTTTCAGAGCAACTTACCTTGGAACAATCTCCTCTGTCTAATAAAAATGAAGCAAATGTCCAAAATGACTAAATAATTGAGATAAAATGCCCGACGAAACCCCTCTCCTCCTTCCATTTTCAAAAACTCGCGCCGAAGCTTTCGGAAGATTGACGCACATGCGCACACGGGTTCCGGTCATCTGCGCATGCACTGCGGTCCGGATTGCCAGGACCAGTTTGCGCATGCGCAAAGGCCAACCTGACGTGTTCCCCGAGGAAGATGACGTTACGCGATGACGTCGTCTGCGCATGCGTAAACTGGTCCTGGCAATCCGGACCGCAGCGCATGCGCAGAGGCCCCGAGACCGTGTGCGCATGTGCGCACCGCGGCGCATTCTGATGACGTTGCGTTGTCATCAATCACTTTGTTCAAAATAATGAGTGGTTTTGCTAGAACAAGTAGAGAACAAGTGACAGCCATTCGCTGGTTCATTCCTCAGGGCAATACCTTGACCAATCAGAGTCAAGCTGCCTCGTTTAAATTTCAAACAAAGCTTGGCAGTTAACTGTCAGTCACCATAAATTGGTGCATTCTCCATGGCAATGCCTCTACCAGAGTCCATTTGCCAACCAATCAGCACTCTCTTTTCACACAGTATAAATTCGTTGTTTCCCTTACATTGGTATTCTTGCAATTTGTCCTGATGAGTGCAAGATGAAAAGCTTCGACAAAATATCTCTATTTTCAGCAATACTCAAGTTCTGGACTACCAAATGACTTTAAGTAGAGAACACATGTTCCATGTGATCGCCTGGATTGGTTTTGATCACCTGAGGGAGTGGGAGAGGAATTTTCCATGTTTTTTCCCCCCCTTATTAGCCCTGGGTTTTTTGCTTCTCTCTGGAGATTACATAGCTGTGAGGGTGGGAGGGAGGTCAGATGAGGGGGTGGGGGGGGGGGGGGGGGGCGTGGTTTGTGGGTAAGTGGGAAGGAAGTTTAGTCACAATGCTCTGGCTGTCATGGTGTAGGGTAGGCTTGATGGACCTTTTGGTCTTTTCCTGCCTGAAATTTTTTCCAATGGATTATTTATGACAGAGCATGATTGCTATCTATCCAATAATCGCCATATAACCACAGAGCAAACACTCATTTGAGAGGGATTGACAGGGTGACAGTTCATGTTTAGTCACCAATTGCAGATTATGTACTATGGCCTGAAGGTACAGAACTCAAATCTACGTAATTTTAGAAAACATAAGACATTTCTTTAATTGTCGGATGCTATTTTTTTAATGTCCTTCAATGTTGTTTTAGATTTCCTAACAACGCGAGCAGCAGAGGGTATGGTAGCACAGTGGTCATGTTACAAATCTCAGAGGCCTAGCCAAGTGCTACAATAGATGTGACTTCAAATCCCATCACAGTAGTTGAGGAATTTAAATTCAGTTAACTAAAGCATGAAAAAGCTAGAATCAGTAATGAGCACTGTGAAGTACTAAATTGTCATTAAAACCCAATTGGTTCACTTAGGGAAGAAAATGTGCTATATATATAAAACAGAAACCAAAAGCTTGATTAAACAACTTCAGGTGTCTGGAGAAACTGATACTGGTTCGAACCAGATAAAAGGAGACAGAGTCCTCCCAAATGAGGTAGATCAGGCAGGAGTGGAGCGCCGGCAAACAGAAAAAAGTGGTCTGAATCCAGGAGTTGTTTCTCTTACTTAAAGTAGCTGACTAACCAGACCTGGCCAGACAGTGCACAGGTTGTTCCTGAATAAAGGGAAGACTGGTAAATCCACACCATCAAAACTTTTGTGAGCAGAGCTGAGGAGAAGTGCACCTTGTGGTGAACATTCTACCAGTGGTGTTTGAATTGAGAGGAAACTGTTGTCAAAAAAAGAACAGTAGCTAAATCCTTGAAGAAAGGAACTGAAAATCTACATAAGGAACTTCAGAGTTGTGATGAACTGTGTGACTATGATTGTTACCAAATATGCTGGGTGGACTGCCCAGGGCAACTGTGAGACCTATCTCTGTTGTATCTGATAGTTAAGGTCTAATTTGTAATATATATATTGACCGTGATCTGTCTGTTGCTTCATGTTTATGTTGTTTCTGATTTGAGTGTTAAAGCAAAATTTTAAAGTGAAATCTTGTCCGTTTGGTTTGGTTTCCTAAATTGGGGCCAATTGGTGAATTTGATTCTTTTTTTGTTTGTTGGTAGTCTCCATAGGGATCATAGCACAATGTATAATAACAAAAAAAGTCAGCCAGATTATCACCTACCAGCCTCCCTCAGCTGATGAACCTGTACTCTTCCGTGTTAGACACCAAATGGAGGAGGCACTGAGGGTAGCAAAGGGACAGAATGTAGTCTGGTTGGGTAGCACCACGACTGATGGAGTCCTACTAGACTGCTGCAGGTGATGCAAGAACCAACACAAAGGCAAGATGTACTTGCCACGTCCTCTCTGTATCCAATACATTTGTCCATGACAGTATTGGTAGTGGCCAATCCACAGTCCCTGAGGAGACTAAGTCCCACCTTCAAACTAAAGTCACACTCCACTGTGTTGTGTGGTGCTGCCACTGTGCTAAATGGGATAGATTGAGAACAGATCTAGCAGTTCAAAACTGGGCATCCATGAGGTGCTGTGGGCCATCAGCAGCAGCAAAATTATATTCCACCAACTCTAGTTCAATAAAGTGTAGAAGAGCATGCAAGGAGCAGCACCAGGCGTACCTAAAAACGCAAGCTAAAGAATGGAAGCTAAGCAATCTGAGAACCAGCAGGTTAGGTTAAAACTCTGCAATCCTGCCACATCCAATTGTGAATGGCGGTGAAAATTAAACAATTAATGGACATCCTCAATAAGGGCGGAGCCCAGCATTAGAGTGCAAAAGACAAGGGTGAGTTGAGAGTGACTGCTCTTGACATTAAGGTAGCTTTTGACTGAATGTGGCTTCAAGGAGCCCTAGCAAAATTGAAGTCAATGGGAATAAAGGGGAAATCTCTCCATTTACTGGAATTATATATCTAGCACAAAGGAAGATGGTTGTGGTTGTTGGAGGTGAATCATATCAGCTCCAGGTCATTGCTGCAGGAGTTCCTCAGGTAGTGTCCTAGGCCCAACAATCTTCAGCTGCTTCATCAATGACCGTCCTCCATCAGGTCGGAAGTGGGGTATTCACTGATGAATGCATAGTGTTCAGTTCCATTTGCAACTACTCAGTTAAGGAGGCAGTCTGGGCTCACATACAGCAAGACCTAAACAACATTTAGGTTTGGGCTGATAATTGGCAAGTAACATTTGCGCCTCACAAGTGCCACCTTGCAATGACCATCTCCGACAAAAGAGAGTCTAACTTCCTCTCCTTAACATTCAACGACATTGCCATCACTGAATCCCCTACCATCCACATTCTTGGGGTCACCATTAACCAAATACCTAATTGGACCAGCCACAGAAAACTTTGGCTACAAGAGGCTGGGAATCCTGCGGCAAATAACTCACCTCCTGAGTCCCCAAAGACTTTCCAGCATCTACAAGGCACAAGTCAGGAGTGTGATGGAATATTCTACACTTGCCCGGAAGAGTGCAGCTCCAACAACACTCAAGAAGCTTGACACCATCCAGGACAAAGCAGCCCGCTTGATTGGCACTCCCATCCATCGCTAAGAACATTTACTCCCTTCACCACTGATGCACAGTGGCAGCAGTGTGTACCATCTACAAATGCACTGCAGCAAAGCACCAAAGCTCCTTCCACAGCACCTTCCAAACCTGCCACTTCAACCACCTAGAAGAACAAGGGCAGCAGACGCATGAGAACACCACCACCTGCAAGTCCCTCTCCAAATCAAACACCATCCTGACTTAGAACTATATTGTCGTTCCTTCATCAACACCGGGTCAAAATCCTGGAACTCCCTCCCTAACAGTATTGTGTGTGTACCTACACCATGTGGTTCAAGAAGGCAGCTCACCATCACCTTCTTAAGGGCAATTAGGGACGGGCAATAAACACTGACCTTGCCAGCGATGCTCACATCCTGTGAATGAATTTCCAAAATGACAATAACTTGCATTTATATAGCACATTTAATGTAGTATAAATGTCCCAGGTGCTTCACTAGAGTGATATAAGGCAAAATTTGACACTGAGCCAGGTAAGGAAATATTAGGACTAAATATTAGTGACTAAAAATTTGTTTAAAGAGGTGGCTTTTAAGAAGTGTCTTGAAGGAGGAGACAGAGGTAGAGACATGGGAAGGTTTATGGAGGAAATTCCAGAGCTTAGGGTCTAGACAGCTGAGGCACAGTTACCAATGATAGAGTGATGAAAATCGGGAATGCACCGAATTGGAGGAGTACAGAGATCTTGGATGGTTGTACGACTGAAGGAGGTTACAGAGACAGAGAGGGGTGAGGCCATGGAGGGATATGAACATAAGGATGACATTGCTGGACCGGGAGCCAATGTAGGCTAGCGAATTCAGGAGTGCTGGGTGAACAGGACTTTGTGTGAGTTAGCACAAGGGTAGAAGATCCAAGAAAAGATGGTTGTAGGCCTGTCTCAGGAATAGAAATGGTGAGAGTACGTTTAGATTCTGCTGAACATAGAGGTATGTGCAGCAAGAAGCCGAGCAAAAACTAGGAAGCTCCAGATAGATAATGTCAAGAGTGACTTGTCTCAGAAACGGATATAGATAACTGAAGCGGGCTGGGCTAGCTCATAAATGATAGTAATGGAGAGAATTTATTTGTCCCCAGTGTCAATGCTGAGCTGCCAGATGAGCTTTTAGTAGTAATCTTTAATAACAATTTTATCATGTGCTTTGGATCACATTCCTTCTCATTTTTCTCCACTCTCTTCTAGCTGCTAACTCTTGAGGGGAAACAGCTCCATGGCTGCCATCCAATACCTCACTAAAGTGGACCCACTACATATGCAAATGTCAGCAGGCCATTCTACTGCAGCAGCTAAGCTTGTTGCTCTCCTCTCCAGATATTCCCATTTGTGAATCATCCAGCAACAGCCCTTGAATTAGTCAGGAGCAAGGATCCTGCCTGATTGTCCCCGTTCTAGCTCACAGCACTTGAAGCCAATTACAATACCTCAAATGCATATCATAGGTACAAGGAAACAACCCCTCAAGTCTGTTCTGCCATTCAGTTAGATCAAGACTGATCTGTATCTTAACTCCAGCTATGCACCTTAGTTCTGTATCCCTGAATACCCTTGCCCAATAAAAAACTATCAATATAATAATAATAATATGAAAGCAAAATAATACAGATGCTGGAAATCTGAAATAACTACAAGAAATGCTGGAAATAATCAGTAGGTCTGGCAGCATCTGCGGAGAGAGAAGTAGAGTTAACATTTCGGGTCAGTGACCCTTCATCGGAACTAGCAAAGGTTAGAAATGTAATGGGTTTTAAGCAAATAAAGTGGGGGTGGGGCAAAAGATAACAAAAGGGAAGATGTTGATAGGACAGGGTCACAGAGAATAACTGACCAGAAGGTCATGGAGCAAAGGCAGTGTGTTAATGGTGTGTTGAAAGACAAAGCTTTAGTGCAGAGAAGGTGTTAATGGACAGAAAAATGAACAGCCCTGGCTCAAAGCACAAACATGAAAAAAACAGTGGGCAGGCACATGGGTCGGAAAATGAATGATGAAGGAAACTAAAATAAAATAAAAAGAAAAAAGAAAAAACTAACGGAAAATAAAAAGGGGGCCCGTCATATTCTGAAATTATTGAACTCAATGTTCAGTCCGGCAGGCAGTAGTGTGCCTAATCAGTAAATGAGATGCTGTTCCTCGAGCTTGTGTTGATGTTCACTGGAACACTGCAGCAAGGCCAGGTGGGCATGAGAACAGGGGGATGTGTTGAAATGGCAAGCAACTGGAAGCTCGGGGTCATGCTTTCGGAATGAGTGGAGGTGTTCTGCAAAGCGGTCAACCAATCTGCGTTTGGTCTCCCCAGTGTGGAGGAGACCACATTGTGAACAGCAAATACAGTATACTACATTGAAAGAAATACATGTAAATCGCTGCTTCACCTGAAAGGAGTGTTTAGGGCGTTGGATAGCAAGGAGGTAAAAGTGCAGGTATTACACCTGCGATTGCAAAGGAAGGTGCCATGGGAAGGGGACGAGGTGTTGAGGGTAATGGAGGAGTGGACCAGGGTGTCATGGAAGGAATGATCCCTTCGGAATGCTGACAGGGAAGGGGAGGGGAAGATGCATTTGGTAGTGGCATCGCGCTGGATGTGGCGGAAATGGCGGAGGATGATCCTTTGGATTTGGAGGCTGGTGTGGTGAAAAGTGAGGACAAGGGGAACCCTGTCACGGTTCTGGGAGGGAGGGGAAGGGCTGCAGGTAGAGGTGCGGGAAATGGGCCAGACACGGTTGAGGGCCCTGTCAACCACAGTGGGGGGGCAATCCTCAGTTGAGGAAAAGGGAAGTCATTTCAGAAGTGCTGTCATGGAATGTTGCATCATCAGAGCAGATGCGTTGGAGACGGAGAAGCCGGGCGAATGGAATGAAGTCCTTACAGGAGGCAGGGTGTGAAGAAGTGTAATCAAGATAGCTGTGGGAGTGGGTGAGCTTCTAGTGAATATTAGCAGACAGCCTATCCCCAGAGATGGAGACCAAGAAGTCGAGGAAGGGATGGAGGTGTAGAGAGATTGGACGTTCATAGTGAAGAGGAGGTGGTTGGGGCCAGGAAACTGGAAATTGTCAAAATGACGTAGGGCATCAGAATGGATGTAGGTGGGAAGAGACTGGACCAGGGGAGAAAAGATAGAGTCAAAATAGGAAGAAATAAGTTCAGTGGGGCAGGAACAGGCTGAGACAATAGGTGTGCCAGGACAGTCCTGTTTGTGGATTTTAGGAAGGAGGTAGAAGCGGGCTGTCCGGGGTTGCGGGACTCTATCTTGACTCTATCTTTTCTCCCCAGTCCAGTCTCTCCTACATCCGTGACTCTTCTGAGGCCCTATGTCATTTTGACAATTTCCAATTTCCTAGCCCCAACCGCCTCCTCTTCACGATGGACATAAAATCTCTCTACACTTCCAACCCCCAACAGGACAGTTTGAGGGCTCTCCGCTTCTTCTTTGACCAGAGGTCCAACCAGTCCCCATCCAACTCCACCCTGCTCCGCCTGGCTGAATTTGTTCTCACATTGAACAACTTCTCCTTCAACTCCACTTACTTCCTTCAAGTAAAAGGGGTTGCTATGGGTACCCGCAAGGGTCCCAGTTATGCCTGTCTTTTTGTGGGATATGTTGAACATTCCTTGTTCCAGTCCTACTCAGGCCCCCTCCCCCAACTCTTTTTCCGGTACATTGATGACTGTATCGGTGCCATTTCCTGCTCCCACCGCGAACTGGAAAACTTTATCAACTTTTCTTCCAATTTCCACCCTTCTCTCACTTTTACATGGTCCATCTCTGACACTTCTCATCCCTTCCTCGACTTCTCTGTCTCCATCTCTGGGGATAGGCTGTCTGCTAATATTCACTATAAGCCCACCAACTCCCACAGATACCCCGACTACACTTCTTCACACCTTGCCTCCTGTAAGGACTCCATTCCATTCTTCCAGTTTCTCCGTCTCTGAGCATCTGCTCTGATGATGCAACCTTCCATGACAGTGCTTCTAATATGTCTTCCTTCTTCCTTAACCAAGGAATCCCCCCCCACCGTGGTTGACATGGCCCTCAACCGTGTCAGGCCCATTTCCCGCACCTCTACCCTCACCCCTTCCCCTCCCTCCCAGAACCATGGCAGGGTTCACTTTGTGCTCACTTTTCACCACACCAGCTTCCACATCCAAAGGATCATCCTCCGCCATTTCCGCCACGTCCAGTGTGATGCCACTACCAAACGCATCTTCCCCTCCCCTCCCCTGTCAGCATTCCGAAGGGATCGTTCCCTCTGCGACACCCTGGTCCACTCCTCCATTACCCCAACACCTCATCTTCTTCCTATGGCACCTTCCCGTGCAATCACAGGAGGTGTAATACCTGCCCAATTACCTCCTCTCTCCTCACTATCCAAGGCCCTAAACACTCCTTTCAGGTGAAGCAGCGATTTACTTCTACTTCTTTCAATTTAGTATACTGTATTCGCTGCTCACAATGTGGTCTCCTCTACACTGGGGAGACCAAACGCAGATTGGGTGACCGCTTTGCAGAACACCTCTGCTCAGTCCGAAAGCATAACCCCGAGCTTCCGGTTGCTTGCCATTTCAACACAACCCCCTACTCTCCTGCTCACATCTCTGTCCTGGCCTTGCTGCAGTGTTCCAGTGAACATCAACACAAGCTCAAGGAACAACATCTCATTTACCGATTAGGCACACTACAGCCTGCCAGACTGAACATTGAGTTCAATAATTTTAGAGAATGAAAGAACACCACCAACCATCCACACCCCACCCCGGCTTTTTATTTTCAATTATTTTTTCTTCTTTCTTTTTATTTTATTTTAGTTTTTTTCATCATTCATTTTCCTTCCCATGTGCCTGCTCACTGTTTTTTCATGTTTGTGCTTTGGGCCAGGGCTGTTCGTTTTTCTATCCATTAAAACCCTCTCTGCACTAAAGCTTTGTCTTTCAACACACCATTAACATACCATTTGCCTTTGCTCCATGACCTTCTGGTCAGTTATTATCTGTGACCCTGTCCTATCAACGCCTTTACTTTTGTTATTTCTTGCCCCACACCTGCTTTGTTTGCTTAAAACCTATTAAAAATCTATCAATCCCAGTTTTGAAATTTTCAATTGACCCCAGCATCAGCACGTTTATTGAGCAGGGGTAGGGAAGGGTTGGTGGGGAAGGGAGAGCTCCAGATTTTCACTACCCTTTGTATGAAGAAGTGCAACTAATTTTAAGGAAATGTCCCTTGTTCTGAACTCTCATACCAGAGCTAATAGTTTCTCTCTAACCAGCTTTTCAAATCCTTTAATGGCCTCAATTAGATCACCCCTTAATCTTCTATACTCAAGGGAACAGAAGCTGAGTCAATGCAACCTGTGCTTGTAATTTAACCCCTTAAGCACCAGTATCATTCTCGTGAATCTGCACTGGAGCACCCCCAAAGGCCAATGCAATATTTTCTCCCTGAGGTACAGTGCCCAGAACTGTATGCAATATCCCAGCCGGCAGCTGACCAGAGCTCTGTACAACCAAAGCATAACTTCCACACCTTTGTATTCCAACCCCATTGAAATAAAAGCCAACATTGCATTTGTCTTGTTAATTATTTTTGTATCTGTCCACTCGCTTTTGTTTTTGATTTTTGTACTTGGGCCCCGAAATCTCCCTGCTGCTCCACGGTTCCCAGCTTCTCACCATTGAGAAAATACTCTGATCTATCTTTATTAGGTCCAAAGTGGATGACTTCTCACTTCCCCACACTGAACTCCATCTGGTACAGTTTTGTCCACTCACTCAATTTACCAATGTCTCATTGTGAGTTAAATAAACTGATGCAGCATCGAGCATGCACCAAACTTGGGATTTTTTGGTATATATAGCTTGTGACTACACATTAGACTCCTGGTGGAGTTTCACTGAAATAGTTTAAGGGCTCACAAAGACTCAGAAAACCAAATTTCTAGCCGTGTTTTGTCCAAGGGTATCAGCTTGGCTCAGTGGTGTCACTTTTGAAGTTTGCGTGTTCAAGACCCACTTGAAAACTTAACCACAAATATCTATGCTGACATTTCAGTGCAGTAATGAGGGACCACTGTTAGAGACTCTGTCCCTGGCTACATGATCCAATCGCACTATCTGATGAAAGAGCAGGAAGTTTTCCTGGTATCTTGATTTGTCCCTCAGTCACAATGGTCCATTTGCTGTTTGAGGGACTTTTCTCACTCCCACATCTGCTTCTAAAACAACAGTGACTTCACTCCAAAAGTCATTCATTGACTGTGAGGTACTTTGGGATGTCAACATAAGAGCCTAAGAAATAGGAGCAGGAGTAGGCCATTCAGCCCTTTGAGCCTGCTCCGCCATTCAATGAGGTCATGGAAGATCTTCTATTTCAATGCAATTTTCCTGCACTATCTCTGTATACCTTGATATCTTTAATATCTAGAAATCTATCGATCTCTGTCTTGGACATACTCAATAACTGAGCTTCCACAGCCCTCTGGGATAGAGAATTCCACTGAATGAAGAAATTCCTCGCCATCTCAGTCTTTAATGGTCTGCCCCTTAGTCCCAGACTGTGTTCACTGGTTCTAGACTCCCCAGCCAGGGAAAGCATCCTTCCTGCATCTACTCTGTCGAGCCCTGTAAGAATTTTGTATGCTTGAATGAGATCACTTCTCATTCTTCTAAACTCCAGAGAATATAGGCCCAGTCTATTTCATCTTTCCTCATAGAACAATCCCTCCATCCTAGGAATTAGTTTAGTGAACCTTTGTTGCATTCTCTCTATGGCAAGTATATCTTTTCTTAGGTAAGGAGACCAAAACTGCACACAGTACTCCAGGTGTGGTCTCACGAAGGCTCTATATAATTGCAGCAGGACATCTTAACTCCTATACTCAAATCCCCTTGTAATAAAGGCAAACATACCATTTGCCTTCTTAATTGCTTGCTGTACCTGCATGATAGTTTTCAGTGACTCATGAATAAAGACATCCAACTCCCATTGAAGTTCAACACTTCCCAGCCTTTCACCATTTAAGAAATACTCTGTATTTCTGTTTTTCCTACCAAAGTGGATAACCTCACATTTCTCCACATTGTATTCCATGTACCAAATTTTTACCCACTCGCTTAGCCTTGTCAAATCCCCTTGGAGCATCTTTACATCCTCCTCACAACTCACACTTCCACCTAGTTTTATGTCATCTGTAAACGTGGAAACATTACATTTAATCCCCTCATCCAATTCATTGATATAGGTTGTGACTAGCTGGGGCCCAAGCACTGATCCTTGTGGTGCCCTACCAGTCACGGCCTGCCAACCTGAAAATTACCCATTTATTCTTACTCTCTGAATTCTGTCTGTTAACTAGTTCTCAGTCCATGCCAATATATTCCCCCCAATCCCATGTGCTCTAATTTTGTTTACTAACCTCTTGCGTGGGAGCTTATCAAAAGCTTTCTGAAAATCTAAATATACCACATCTACTGGTTCCCCTCCCCCTTTTCTATTTTGCTAGTTACATCTTCAAAAAACTCCAACAGGTTTATTAAACATGATTTCCTTTCATAAATCCATGTTGACTCTGCCCAATCCTACCATTATTTTCGAAGTGTCCTGTTATCACATTCTTGATTATAAATTCTAGCATTTCCCAATGACTGATGTTAGACTACAAGTCTGTAGTACCATTTTCTCTCTCCCTCCTTTCTTAAATAGTGGGGTTGCATTTGCTACTTTCCAATCTGCAGGAACCATTCCAGAATCTATAGAATTCTGAAAGATGACCACCAATGCATCTAATATCTCTACAGCCACCTCTTTCACTTTCATCTTTCCCAAAGATGTGAAATACTTTGTGTTAGCCTGTGACAATTCATAAATGAAATAATGATTTTCTGACTGGATTAATCTAATTATGCAGATGAATACTTGATTCTTGCAGTTCCTGCTCTTCTTAGTGGAGTGGTACTGAATGAAGAGAGAGGCAGGTACAATAATTTGGTTTCACTGAGATTGGCTGTTTTTATACTATCAATATCTTTAGTTTGAATACGTGAATCAGATTTTGCAAGAATTGGAAGAAAAATTAAAAAGCATTTTTATGGGGTGGGGGTGGGGGGGGGGGTTGGTGGGGGAGTCAGTTAACATTAAGCCCTTGTTTGGACACAGTTATGGAGCATCATTGGTTTTGAGTTAATATCTTTAGCTTGAAGCCCAGAGTCAGGGCACACATTGTTCCTTGTTATTTGGCTTAACCACTTGCCTATCTCATGAGTCTCACAAACACTTGGGATGCAGTGTTTGACTCACACTTCAGATGGTGTTTTGGGATATGTTTCTGATGTAGACAGATTTAGGTTTCTTTCCCAGTTAATTTTGTCCTTTCTCCTTGAGTTTTATACATGCTCTACATTCTTAAACTTCAGTTCCAATTGTAAACTCTCACACATTTACAAGCACTTCCACTGCAAATAATAGTGCAATGTATATATCCAAGTGCAGCATTTGCACTTCTTTTAGGGATGTGAGCACTGAAGATTGTTTGTCAAGGAACATTCTATCTATACTGATTACATGTTTCTTTTAATGAAGTGATGTTTAAATTATGCTAATGTCAGCATGGTATGATATTATGCAGCAGAAATGCAGGTAGATCTAAACTGAATCTAGAGTTTACCTTCTAAAATTGGGCTGAAATCCTTGCTGCTTTGGAATTTGTGAGGGGGCCTCAGTTTGTTATGTGCGATAGTATGCTATCGTCACACAATGAATTGCACAAAGGACAGAGTTTGCAACAACGACAACTTGCATTTATATAGCACCTTTAACAAGGCAAAATGTCCCAAGGTGCTTCACAGGAGCGCAATGAGGCAAGGATTGACACTGAGCCAAAGAAATTGATCTGAATTGCTCAGAGGTATACCTTAAGGAAAGTCTTAAAGGAAAAGAGAGTTGGAAAGGTGAAAAAGTTTAAGGAGGGAATTCCAGAACTTGGGCCCAGGCAGCTGACGGCACAGCCACCAGTGGTAGAGTGAAGGAAGTGGGGGTTGTGCAAGAGTCCAGAATTGGAGAAGCACTGAGTTCTGGGAGAGTTGTGAGGCTGGAGGAGGTTACAGAGGTAGGGAGAAAGCCACGGAGGGATATGAAAATAAGGATGAGAATATTAAAATCGAGGCATTGTTGGACTGGGAGTCATTGTAGGTCAGCAAACATGGTGGGGGGTGGGGTGGGTGAACTGGATTATTTTTTTATTCATTCATGGGATGTGAGCATCACTGGCCAGGCCAGCATTTATTACCCATCCCTAATTGCCCCTGAGAAGGTGGTGGTGAGCTGCCTTCTTGAATTGCTGCAGCCCATCTGGTGTAGGTACACCCACAGTGCTGTTAGGACGGGAGTTCCAGGTTTTTGATCCAGTGACAGTGAAGGAAGAGCGATATAGTTCCAAGTCAGGATGATGTGCGCTTTGGAGGGAAACTTTCAGATGGTGGTGTTCCTATGCATCCGCTGCCCTTGTCCTTCTAGGTGAGAGGTCGCGGGTTTGGAAGATGTTTTTGAAGGAGGCTTTGTGATTTGTTACAGTGTATCTTGCAGATGATTCACAATGCTGCCACTGTGTGCCTGTGGTGGAAGGAGTGAATGTTTAAGGTGGTGGATGTGGTGTCAATCTAGTGGGCTGCTTTGTCTTGGATGGTGTTGAGCTTCTTAAGTGTTATTGGAGCTGTACTCATCCAGGCAAGTGGAGTGTATTCCAACACTCTCCTGACTTATGACTTGTAGATGGTGGTCAGGCTTTGGGGAGTCAGGAGGCGAGTTTCTCACCAGTGTGAGTTAGGATGTCAGCAGCTTCAGTTTTGGATGAACTGAAGATTATGGTGGGCCAGGGAGAGAGTTGATAATGGAAGCTGTGAGAGAGAGTGTGCATTCCATAGCTGCCCAACAGAAATGGTATTTATGTTGATATATAATTGGTTTGGTTTGAATTCTTGCATAAGCATGGTAAAGAATCTTGACCCTATCAAACACCCATCTCACAAAGAACGATGAATTATTACCTGATCATATCGTCTTACTTTTCCTGTGCCTTTCAATTAGTTTTTGTCTGACTAACTCAGTGTTCAACGGTATCAAGATAGAGTGCTTTTGTTCAACAGTGACAGAAGCTATAAAGAAAGAAAGAAAAATTTGCATTTATATAAAATCTGTCACAACCGATCTGCCCCAAAGCACTTTACAGCCAATGAAATACTTCTCTGAAGTGCATAAACTGTTGTAATGTAGGAAAAGCAGCAATCCATTTGTGTGCAGAAAGCACGCACAAACAGCAATGTGGTAATGATCAGATAATCTGTTTTAGTGATGTTGGTTGAGGCATAAGCATTGGCTTGGACTCGCCTCCTTTTCTTTGAAATAGGAATCTTTTACATCCACCTGAGATGGCGGACAGGGTCCTGGTTTACCATCCAAAAGACTGCACCTCTGACAGTGCAGCATTCCCTCAGTACTGCACTAGGAATCCCAGCCTGGATTTTGTGCTTATGTTTCTGGTGTGGGACTTGAACCCATAACCTTCTAACCCACAGATGAGAGTTCTGCCAATGAATCTATTCCTACGGCAGAGTTAGCAAGATAGAGTTAGGCTAAACTAATTATCCAAACTATCTCTTTTGCAGGTGAAGACTGAGCAGATGAAGAAATGAGTCAGAGTGGCATTTGGTGGTTTAGTCTGAATTCATGGATTGATATTACAAGAAGAAAAATCACATTTGTTCCATTCGCTTGCATGTCTCCTTCAAGTTTGGCCACTACCTGTAAAACTATTGAGGTTAAGGGAGACTAATACTTAGATAGGGACTAATCAAACAACTCCTCCAAATGAATTTGCATAATTATAAAGTCAAACTAACTAACAAGTTGTCTGTAAACTTGAGGCCATCCAAATCTCTGTTGCCTATGTCCTAACATACTAAAGGATCCTGTAGGGAAGAGTGATCATAACATGATGGAATTTCGCATTCACAAGAACACAAGAATTAGGAGCAGTAGTAGGTGGCTCAACCCCTGAAGCCTGCTCCACCATTCGGTAAGATCATGACTGATCTGACTGTGGCCTCAATTTCACTTTCTTATCTGTCCCCAATAACCATTGACTCCTTTATTGATCAATATCTATCTAACTCAGCCTTGAAAATATCAATGGCCCAGCCTCCACTGCTCTGTGGGGAAGAGAATTCCACAGACTAACGACACTCTGAGAGAAAAAAATTCTCTTCATCTCAGTCTTAAACAGGAGACACCTAATTTTTCAATTGTTCCCTTATTTCTAGACTCCTCCACAAGGGGAAACATTCTCTCAGCATCCACCCTGTCAAGTCCCCTCAGGATCTTAAATGTTTCAATAAGATAACTTCTAATTTTTCTAAACTCCAATGGGTATAGTCCCAACTTGCTCAACCTTTCCTCATAAGATAACCCCTTCATGCAAGGAATCAGTCGAGTGAACCTTCTCTGAACTGCTTCTAATGCAAATATGTAATTTCTTAAGAAAGACCAAAACTGTACACAGTACTGCAGATGCAGTCTAACTTAGGCCCTGCGCAGCTGTAGTGACACCTCCCTACTTTTATACTCGATTCCCCTTGCAATAGACACCAACATTCCATTTTCCTTCCCAATCATTTGTGTACCTGCATACCAACTTTTTGTGATTCATGTACCAGGACACCCAGATCACTCTGTAATGTACAGTTCTGCAGACCCTCTCCATTTAAATAATATACTGCTTTTCTATCCTTCCTGCCAAAGTGAACAAGTTCATATTTTTCATATTATACTTCATCTGCCAAATTTTTGCCCACTCATTAACCCATCTAAATCCCTTTCTAGACTCTTTAAGTCCCCTTGACAGCTTACTTTCCTACCTATCTTTGTGTCATCATCAAATGTAGCTACCCTACATTCGATCCATTCATCTAAGCCAACCTGAAAATGATCCATTTATCCCTACTCTCTGTTTCCTGTTAGCTAACCAATCCTCTAATCCATGCTAATATGTTACCCCACCATGAGCTCTCATTTTATGTAGTAACCTTTGATGTGACACCTTATTGAATGCCTTTTGGAAATCCAAGTACATTTGAGGCCATCCAAAAATCCAAGTACACTATCTCTACAGGTTCCCTTTTATCCACCTTGCTTGTTATTTCCTCAAATAACTCCAATAAATTAGTCAAACACAATTTTCCTTTCACAAAACCATGTTGACCCTGCCTGATTGTATTATGATTTTCTAAATGTCCTGCTATTACCTCCTTAATAATGGATTCCAACATTTTCCCTATGGCAGATTCCTGCTTTCATCGCCCTCCTTTCTTGAATAGAGTTGTTACATTTGCGATTTTCCAATCTGCTGGGACCTTTGCAGAATCTGGGGAATTTTGGAAGACTACAACCAATGTATCTACTATCTCTGCAGCCACTTCTTTTAAGACCCCAGGATGCAGACCATCAGGTCCAGAGGACTTGTAAGCTTTTAGTTCTAATAGTTTTTCTAGTACTTTTTTTCTAGTGATTGTGATTGTTTTAAGTTCCTCCCTCCCTTTTACCTCTTGGTTTTCAAGCATTCTTGGAATGTTTTTTGTGTCTTCTACAGTGAAGACAGACACAAAATACCTGTTCAACGCTTCTGCCATTTCCTTGTTTGACATTAATAATTCCCCAGTCTCACCCTCTAATGGACCAATGCTCACTTTAGTTACTCTTTTCCTTTTTAAATACTTGTAGAAACTTTTACTATCTGTTATTATATTTCTAGATAGCTTTACCTCCTAATCTAATTTTTCCCTCATTATTTTTTTGTCATTCTTTGTTGGTTTCTAAAATCTGGCTAAAGCTAATCTTCTAACTTAGCACTAATCTTCAAAGTATTGTACACTTTTTCTTTCAATTTGATACTGTCCTTAACTTCCATAGTTAGCCACAGATGATGCATCCTTCTCATAGAGTATTTCTTTCTCAAAGGAACATATCTTAGCTAAGAGTTATGAAATATCTCCTTAAATGTCTGCCACTGCTTCTCTACTGTTCAACCTTTTATTTTCCCAGTTTGCTTTAGCCAACTCTGTCCTTATACCCTTGTAATTGCCTTTATTTATGCTTAAGACATGAGTCTTGGACCCACAATTCTCACCATCAAACTGAATGCGAAATTCTATTATGTTATGATCACTGTTGTCTTAGAGGCTCCTTTACTATGAGGTCATTAATTAATCCTGTCTCATTGCACATTACCAGGTCTAAAATAGCCTTCTCCCTGGTTAGCACTAGAATGTACTGCTCTAAGAAATTGTCCCGAATGCACTCTATGAACTCACCTTCCAGGCAACCTCTGAATCATCCAATCTATATGATGATTAAAATCACCCATGATTCAGTTTGAGGGTGAGATACTTGGGTCTAAAGCTAATGTCTTAAACGTGAATAAAGGCAATTACAAAGGTATGAAAGTAGAGTTGGCTAAAATAAAAGCAAATACAACGGATACTGGAAATCTGAAATAAAAACAGAAAGTGCTGGCAATATTCAGCAGGTCTGGCAAAATCTGTAAAGAGAGAAGCAGAGTTAACGTTTCAGGTCTGTGACCTTTCATCAGAATTGGCTAAAGTTGGCTCAAGTTGACTGGGAAAATAGGTTAAAAGGAAAGATGGTACATAAACAGTGGCAGACATTTAAGGCGATATTTTATAACTATTAACAAAGATATATTCCATTGAGAAAGAAAGACTCTATGAGAAGGATGCACCATCCGTGGCTAACTAAGGAAGTTAAGGATGGTACCAAATTGAAAGAAAAGGCATACAATGCAGCAAAGATTAGTGGAAGGCCAGAAGATTGGGAAAATTTTAGAAACCAGCAAAAGATGACTAAAAAAGAGGGAGAAAGTAGAATATGAGATTAAACTAGCAAGAAAGATAAAAACAGATAGTAAGAGCTTCTACAAGAATATAAAAAGGAAGAGAGTAGATAAAGTAAATGTTGGTCCCTTAGAAGATGAGATTGGCGAAGGTTAATAATCAGAAGCAAGGAAATGGCAGAGACTTTGAACAAGTATTTTGTATTTGTCTTCATGGTTTCTTTTGGGCCTCCTTATCTCGAGAGACAATGGATACGCGCCTGGAGGTGGTCAGTGGTTTGTGAAGCAGCACCTGGAGTGGCTATAAAGGCCAATTCTGGAGTGACAGGCTCTTCCACAGGTGCTGCAGAGAAATTTGTTTGTTGGGGCTGTTGCACAGTTGGCTCTCCCCGTGCGCCTCTGTCTTTTTTCCTGCCAACTACTAAGTCTCTTCGACTCGCCACAATTTAGCCCTGTCTTTATGGCTGCCCGCCAGCTCTGGCGAATGCTGGCAACTGACTCCCACGACTTGTGATCAATGTCACACGATTTCATGTCGCGTTTGCAGACGTCTTTATAACGGAGACATGGACGGCCGGTGGGTCTGATACCTGTGGCGAGCTCGCTGTACAATGTGTCTTTGGGGATCCTGCCATCTTCCATGCGGCTCACATGGCCAAGCCATCTCAAGCGCCGCTGACTCAGTAGTGTGTATAAGCTGGGGATGTTGGCCGCTTCAAGGACTTCTGTGTTGGAGATATAGTCCTGCCACCTGATGCCAAGTATTCTCCGAAGGCAGCGAAGATGGAATGAATTGAGACGTCGCTCTTGGCTGGCATACGTTGTCCAGGCCTCGCTGCCGTAGAGCAAGGTACTGAGGACACAGGCCTGATACACTCGGACTTTTGTGTTCCGTGTCAGTGCGCCATTTTCCCACACTCTCTTGGCCAGTCTGAACATAGCAGTGGAAGCCTTACCCATGCGCTTGTTGATTTCTGCATCTAGAGACAGGTTACTGGTGATAGTTGAGCCTAGGTAGGTGAACTCTTGAACCACTTCCAGAGCGTGGTCGCCAATATTGATGGATGGAGCATTTCTGACGTCCTGCCCCATGATGTTCGTTTTCTTGAGGCTGATGGTTAGGCCAAATTCATTGCAGGCAGACGCAAACCTGTCGATGAGACTCTGCAGGCATTCTTCAGTGTGAGATGTTAAAGCAGCATCGTCAGCAAAGAGGAGTTCTCTGATGAGGACTTTCCGTACTTTGGACTTCGCTCTTAGACGGGCAAGGTTGAACAACCTGCCCCCTGATCTTGTGTGGAGGAAAATTCCTTCTTCAGAGGATTTGAACGCATGTGAAAGCAGCAGGGAGAAGAAAATCCCAAATAGTGTGGGTGCGAGAACACAGCCCTGTTTCACACCACTCAGGATAGGAAAGGGCTCTGATGAGGAGCCACCATGTTGAATTGTGCCTTTCATATTGTCATGGAATGAGGTGATGATACTTAGTAGCTTTGGTGGACATCCGATCTTTTCTAGTAGTCTGAAGAGACCACGTCTGCTGACGAGGTCAAAGGCTTTGGTGAGATCAATGAAAGCAATGTAGAGGGGCATCTGTTGTTCACGGCATTTCTCCTGTATCTGACGAAGGGAGAACAGCATGTCAATAGTCGATCTCTCTGCACGAAAGCCACACTGTGCCTCAGGGTAGACGCGCTCGGCCAGCTTCTGGAGCCTGTTCAGAGCGACTCGAGCAAAGACTTTCCCCACTATGCTGAGCAGGGAGATTCCACGGTAGTTGTTGCAGTCACCGCGGTCACCTTTGTTTTTATAGAGGGTGATGATGTTGGCATCGCGCATGTCCTGGGGTACTGCTCCCTCGTCCCAGCACAGGCATAGCAGTTCATGTAGTGCTGAGAGTATAGCAGGCTTGGCACTCTTGATTATTTCAGGGGGTAATGCTGTCCTTCCCAGGGGCTTTTCCGCTGGCTAGGGAATCAATGGCATCACTGAGTTCCGATTTGGTTGGCTGTATGTCCAGCTCATCCATGACTGGTAGAGGCTGGGCTGCATTGAGGGCAGTCTCAGTGACAGCATTCTCCCTGGAGTACAGTTCTAGGTAGTGCTCAACCCAGCGGTCCATCTGTTTGCGTTGGTCAGTGATTATGTCCCCCGATTTAGATTTGAGGGGGGTGATCTTCTTGATGGTTGGCCCAAGAGCTCTCTTCATGCCATCATACATTCCTCTGATGTTTCCGGTGTCTGAGGCCAGCTGAATATGACTGCATAGGTGTTGCCAGTAGTCGTTTGCGCAACGCCTAGCTGTTCTTTGTGCAGTACTTCTGGCTGCTTTAAGTGCTGCGGATGTTAAATCGCTGGGGGCTTTCTTGTAGTTCAAAAGTGCAATGCGCTTAGTGGCTATGACAGGTTCCAGCTCTTCATTATGAGATTGAAACCAGTCTGCATTTCTCTTCGCACTTTTGCCGTAGGTGGTCAAAGCTGACTCATAGATGGCGTCTCTGATGTGGGCCCACTTGGTCTCAGCATCCCCTGTGGGAGTGTTTTGAAGGGCTGTTACAAGTGAATTTAGAAATTTTTGTAACAGCTGTGGGTGAGAAATTCTGCTCGTGTTGATGCGCGGGTGGCCCTTCTGCTTGGAATGATGCAACTTCTTTGGTCTGAGTCTAACCTTGCTGCACACCAGGGAGTGGTCGGTGTCGCAGTCCGCACTGTGGAAGCTGCGTGTGATTTGAACACTGTTTAAGGCGGCTCGCCTTGTGACAATGAGGTCTAGCTGGTGCCAACGACGTGATCTTGGGTGCCTCCATGAAACCTGGTGACAGGGTTTAGTGTGAAAGAACGAGTTGGTGATGCAGAGGTTATGATAGGTACACAACTTCATGGTAGATGACACTTAAAGCATCCCAAGAATAATAGAAAATCAAGGGGAAAAAGAGAGGCAGGAATAATCACTATTGCTAAAGAAAAAAATTCCAGAAAAACTAATGGGACTAAAGGCTGACAAGTCCCCTGGACCTGATAGCTTGCAACCTAGGATCTTAAAAGAAGCAGCTGCAGAGATAGCAAATGCATTAGTTGTGATCTTCCCAAATGCCCGAGATTCTGGAAGGGTCCCAGAGCGATCGGAATACCACTAATGTAATGCCCGTATTCAAGAAAGGAGGGAGACAGAAAGGAGGAAACTATAGACCAGTTAGCCTAATGGACAGCCCCCCATTTTACTTTCATTTTTAGTTATTTTTTCTTCCTTGTTTTTACATTCTATTTTACATTTTTTACAATCTTTTTTTGCATTTATTTCATTTCATCTTAGTTTGTCCAGTTTGCTTACCCACTGTTTTTTTTCAGGTTTGCACTTGCTGCTGTTCAATATTCAGTGTGTTAACACCTAATCTGGACTAATGCTTTGTCTTTCAACACACCATTAACATATTGTTTGCCTTTGCTCCGTGACCTTTTGGTCAGCTATGTGGCCTGGTCCAATCTAGACCTCCTTTGTTATCTCTTGCCCCACCCCCACCCCACCTCACTTGCTTATAACCTGTGACTTTTCTAATATTTGTCAGTTCCGAAGAAGGGTCACTGACCTGAAACGTTAACTCTGCTTCTCTTTCCACAGATGCTGCCAGACCTGCAGAGTGGTTCCAGCGTTTCTTGTTTTTATTATAGCCTAATATCTGTCATTGGGAAAATCATGGAATCCGTTATTAAGGAAGTAGTAGCGGACATTTAGAAAATCAGAATGCAGTCAAGCAGAGTCAACATGGTTTTATGAAAGGGAAAGCATGTTTGACAAATTAATTAGAGTTCTTTGAGGGTGCAACGAGCAGGGCAGGTAAAGGGAATCAGTAGATGTCGTGTATTTGGATTTCCAAAAGGCATTCAATAAGGTGTCACGTAAAAGGTTACTGCAACGGTTAAGAGCTCGTGGTGTAGGGAGCGATACATAAGCATGGACAGAGGATTGGCTAACTAACAGGAAACAGAGTCTGGATAAATGAGCCATTTTCAGGATGGCAAACTGTAACTATTTGGATGCCATAGGGATCAGTGCTGGGGCCTCAATTACTTACAATTTATATTTAGGGATACAGCACTGAAACAGGCCCTTTGGCCCACCAAGTCTGTGCCAACCAACATCCGCCCATTTATACTAACCCTGCAGTAATCCCATATTCCCTACCACCTACCTATACTAGGGGCAATTTACAATGGCCAATTTACCTATCAACCTATAAGCCTTTGGCTGTGGGAGGAAACCAGAGCACCCGGCGAAAACCCAAACAGTCACAGGGAGAACTTGCAAACTCCACACAGGCAGTACCCAGGATTGAACCCGGGTCCCTGTGAGGCTGCAGTGCTAACCACTGTGCCTTGGATGAATTAATGACTTGGATAAAGGGGTCAAGTGTATTGTAGCTAAAATTTGCTGACAATATAAAGAAAGGTGGGAAAGTAAATTGTGAGGAGGATACAAAGAATCTACAAAGGGATATAGATAGGTTAATTGAGCGGGCAAAAATTTGGCAAATGGAGTATAATTTGGGAAAATGTGAGGTTATCCACTTTATTAGGGAGAATAGAAAAGTAGAATATTATTTTCATGGAGAGAGACTACAGAATGCTGTGGTACAGAGGGACCAGGGTGTCCTTGTACGTGAATCACAAAAAGTTAGCATGCAGGTACAGCAAGTAATTAGGAAGACCTTTATTACAAGAGGGATGGAGTATAAAAATAGGGAAACCTTGCTACAACTGTACAAGGTTTTGGTGAGACTGCACCTAGAGTACTGCATACAGTTTTGGTCTTATTTAAGGAGGCATGTATTTGCATTGGAGGCAGTTCAGAAAAGGTTCACTCGGCTGATTCCCAGGATAAAAGAGTTGTCTTATGAGGAAAGGTTGAGCACATTGGGCCGATACTCATTGGAATTTAGAAGAATGAGAGGTGATCATATTGAAACATTCAGGATTCTGAGGAGGCTTGATAGGGTAGATACAAAGAGGATGTTTCCCCTTGTGGGGGGATCTAGAACTAGGGACACAGTTTCACAGTCTCCCATTTAAGACGGATAAAGAGGAATTTCATCTTTCAGAGGGTCATTAATCTTTGGAATTCTGTACCCCAGCGAGCAGTGGAATCTGGGTCATTGATAATATTCAAGGCTGAGCTAGATAGATTTTTGATCTACAAAGGAGTCAAGGGTTATGGGGGGCAGGCAGGAAAGCTATGATCAGATCAGCCATGATCTTATTGGATGGCGAAGTAAGCTTGAGGGGCCGAATGGCCTACTCCTGCTCCTATTTCTTATGTTCTTATGTTCTTAACTCACCCATCAGCCCTGTGCTCATCCTATCCCATTTCTGGCACCTCAAGTGTAAAACAACCACCAACACATCTTCTCCCCTCCCCTTTCAACATTCTGAAGGGACAGTTCCCTCTTTGCACCCTGGTTCACTCTCCAATCACCACCACTTCCTCCCCTTCCCATGGCACCGTTCCATGCAAACGCAGGAGAAGCAACAACTGGCCTTTTCCCACCTCCCTTCTCACCATCCAGGACCCCAAACACTCCTTCCAGGTGAAGCAGCGATTTACTTGTACTTCTTTCAATTTAGTGTACTGTATTCGCTGCTCATAATGCGGTCTGCTCTACGCTGGGGAGACCAAATGCAGATTGTTCAGCTTTTCAAACATCCCCATTCAGTCTGCAAGTGTGACCTCAAGGTTCCAGTCGCTTGTCATTTTGATTCTCCGCCCCGCTCCCTCTCTGACCTCTCTGTCTTTGGCCTCTTACATCGTTTCAATGAAACTCAACTATCATCCCTTGAGTCTTTTAATCTCACCTGCCTGGATGTAGCTGTCAGGTTCCTCAGGCTCGGGAAACCCGGCAGTCCATAATTACATTTCAAATGTTGAATAACAATAAGGTTTGCACCCTCAGTATAAAATTTAAAGTGTTAACCAGCCTCCTTGAAACAGGTTGCTCGCTCAACCACTGTCCCTCCACTGTTAAAAGTGGAAGCGGCCGGATTGGAGGCAGGTTTGGGTTGTGATTCAGGTTTTTAACACTTTAACATCCCACCCAGCTCAAATCCATCCGTTTTTTGAGGTTAAAATTCCCCCTTTACCTTTGTTTCTCGCTCCACTGATGCTGCCAGACCTGCTGAGTATTCCCACATTTTCTGTTTTTATTTCAGAGTTCCAGTATCCGCAGTATTTTGTTCTTGTACATACTAAATGTTGCCGATGTCCCAATGAAGGAGGAAGGGGATAGAGAAATTGGGTAGTGTAAAGGCAGATAAAGAGGAAGTGAAGATATTTACTAGAATGGTTCCAGGGACTTCAGTTATATCGAGAGACTGGAAAAACTGGAGTTGCTGTCCTTAGAGCAGAGAAGGTTAAGTGGATTTTTAATATGGATGTAAAAAATCATGTGCACATTTGATAGAACAAATAAGGAGAAATCATTTCCAGTAGTCTAAGGGTCAGTAACCAGAGGTAATTTAAGGTAATTGGCGAAAGAACCACAGACAAGAGCAGGAGGAAATTTTTTACAGAATAAGTTATGATCTGCAGTTCACTGACTGAAAGGGTGGTCGAAGCTGATTCAATGATAATTTTTAAAAGGTAATTGGATAAATACTTGAAGGGGAAAAATTAGCAGGGCTGTGAGGACTAACTGGCTCGCACTTTCAAAGAGCCAGCGCAGGCATGATGGGACAAATGACGTCCCTCTGTGCTGTATCACTCTATGATTCTAATCCAAAATTGGGCGGCACAGTGGCGCAGTGGTTAGCACCGCAGCCTCACAGTTTCAGCGACCCGGGTTCAATTCTGGGTACTGCCTGTGTGGAGTTTGAAAGTTCTCCCTGTGTCTGCATGGGTTTTCGCCGGGTGCTCCGGATTCCTCCCACCACCAAAAGACTTGCAGGTTGATAGGTAAATTGGCCATTATAAATTGCCCCTAGTATAGGTAGGTGGTAGGGGAATTTAGGGACAGGTGGGGATGTGGTAGCAATATGGGATTAGTGTAGGATTAGTATAAATGGGTGGTTGATGGTCGGCACAGACTTGGTGGGCCGAAGGGCCTGTTTCAGTGCTGTATCTCTAAATAAAATAAAAATAAATAAAACAGGTTATCTGGACAGTCATCCTACTGCTGTTTGTGGGACATTGTTGGTGCTGATTGGCTGTTGTGTCACTGCTCATTGAAAGTAATCCATTGTGTGAAATAATTTCAGCCATTTTGACCTGATCGGGTGCTGCAGAAATGCAAGGACTTTGCATTAAAGTATTGTGAGCAGGTAATGCGAGAGAATAGGGAATTCCAATTGTGATGTAAGAAAGGGTTGAAATTATGAAGCAGTTTCCAGCATTTCAACATGCAACAAACTAGTTTGAAGTGGCTCTTGTTATGTAGGCAAACACGGCAGCCATTTTGTGCTGGGATGGAGTGTGGGAGGAGATTATTGGCCATGACCTTTTGTACTATGAGTTGTGCCCTGACATCTTTAACATCCACCTGAATAAATAGATGGATCTTGTTTGTAATGTTTCATCCATATTATAGCAACAATATCACACTTTCTCAGTAGTGCGTGCGAGTAATACATAAATTATATGCTGGAGTGGGATTTGAATCCACAAGCTACTGACTCAGAGAATGCAAGGCATGCAGGAAAAAAAGCGAGAATAAAAATGTGAGAAGCATTTTGATAAGCAAAGAGAGAAGAAAAAGGAGATTTACAAAAAAGAGGGAGCAGGCTAAGCAGAGACAAAATGGATACAAAGATAACAATGAAAGTGGGTGAGATTGGTAGGTTTTTGTTAGGTAAGGATATCAAGGGACATGGAGCTAAGTTGGGTCAATGGAGTTGTGATACAGATTTTGCCATGATCGAGTTGAAGGGCAGAACAGGGCTTGAGAGGCTGAATGGCCTCCTCCTGTCCCTATAAGTTCCTATCAGCAAGAGTGCTACTGACTGAGTCAAGCTTCTATTTTCCCTTAGGATTTACTTCAAAAAATGTCAGGATGACTTTTTAACCAAGGCATGAGCTGCTGGTGGATCGAACTGCGATCCTGGCTTGTTGCTAAATTGAAGTGCATGACCTGTGACCTTGTAAATGTCACTTTGCACAAATTCTCTGGCTTCTATGAAGTAGAACTGCAGGAAAACCCGACAAGAAAGCAAATTCTCTTAAAACTAAAGAAAATTTTTCACTGTGTTTGTGGTTTAACTTTGTTGAATTAATTCAAATATTTACTTAGTGTCTGTTCCCAGATGCTATGTGAGAGTGTTGGAGATGCACAGCATGAAGATAGGCCCTGGTATTTAATAAAAAATCTTTTTAAAATGACCAATAGGCACTTTTTCAGGGGAAAAAAAACCTTGAGTTTTTTTTTACCAGACTTAAAAAAACACTGTAGAATAAACAGTTGTCCCAGTGACATGTTGGGTCACAGTGAAACAATGGGCTTTGGCAGATCTCTCTATGCCAGTTGTTCAAAGTCTAATGGTGGTGAGTAATAACTTCATCCAAAAACATTGAACCCACAATAAAACTACTTTAAAGTGCTGAGACCCTGAATGGCTATAAAGGGCAAATCTCCAATCTGTGCTACATGAGCCAACTTAGCAGCTGGCCTCAGTGCCTTTGGGTTTGGCAGAGATAAATCAGCCAAAATTCCTTTTTCTGCTTTAAACTAAAATTATTCTTGGGATGTGAGCATCACAGACAAAGCCAGAATTTATTATCCATCCCTATTTGCCCTTGAGAAGGTGGTGGTGAGCCACCGTCTTGAACCGTTGCAGTCCAGTGCTGTTAGGGAAGGAATTCCAGAACTTTAGCCCAGCAACAGTGAAGGAATGGCGACATAGTTCCAAGTCAGGATGGTGTGTGGCTTGGAGGGGAACTTGCAGGTGGTGATGTTCCCAAGCACCTGCTATCTTTGTAATTCTATGCGGTAGAGGTCGCAGGTTTTGGAGCTGCTGTCAAAGTCGATTACTATCTGGTAACTCCCTTGTTTAAAAGCTATGTAGAAATAGGGGAAAGACAGAATTGGGTTGAAGTGAGACATACCTTCCACAGCTGACCAGCTTGCTGAAACTCATATGAATAATGGTGACTTGGGTGAGCTGTCTGTGTATCTCAGCAAGGAGCCAATGGCTTTGGAGGGGAGCGAAAAAAGGAAACTTTACCTTTATATAGTACCTTACACATCCTCAGGATGCTCCAAAGGCAACCACAGCCAATTAAGCCCCTTTGAAGGGTGATGTAGGGAAATGTAAAAACCAGCTTTGTACAGCGCAGGATCCCATAAACAGCAATGAGATAAATGACCAGATTATCTGTTTTTGATTTGTATTGGTCAAGGGATAAATGTTGACCAGAAGATCTCTGCTGCTGATCTTCAAATAGCACCGTGGAATCTTTTACAGGCACTTGAGAGGGCGGACGTGGCCTCAGTTTAACATCTCATCTGAAAGATGGCACGTCTGACAGTGCAGCACTCCCTCAGTAGATTTGGTGCTCAAGCCTCTGGAATGAGGCTCGAACTCATGGTGGGAGTGCCACCCACTGAGCCAAGGCTTGGCAGGAATACACCAACTGTTTTCAAGCAGTTCACACCCCAACTAAACTGAAAAAAATGTCCAAACCCAAACAGACAGTCAACCTCCTGACCTCAATAAACCTTAACATGTGGCTTCTCTGTAACCATTTTTCCCCAGGTCACCAAGTTCTGTTGTTTACTGAGCCCAAAGCACATGACTTCCAGCACAGGTGATTTTTTCAAACAACATCTCAAGTGTCCTTTCGGTGAACTTGGTTAAATAAAACACATCCATGGAATCTTTTCAATTTTAACTCAAGTCCTCAAAAAATAAAATATTAAAGAATGGAAAGACTCCATCCTTGGATGAATGAAATATCATTTTTAAATGTGTTTCATTACAAAGAGTGACAAAAAAACAGATGATGAAAAATATTAGAACGCATTTACACACTTATTCTTATTCGGTCTTTTCCTGTAGCAAATACAGTTCAGCTTTGTACCATCTTTGCATTCAGATAACTCAAAGCAAAGTTAAATCCTAGACAAAGCATCCACAATTACATTACTTTTTACCGCAATGTGGATAATCTTTAAGTGATAAGGTTGTGATAGTAAACTCCATCGGCATAGTCTGGCATTTCGGTTTTTGAATTTTTCCACAAAGGCTAGTGGGTTATGATCAGTATATACCCGTGTCCCTCTGTACTCGTGGTGGACATAGACTTCAAAATGCTTACGAACTACTAATAAGCCCAGGGTTTCTTTTTCCACAGTTGAATATCATTTTTGGTGTCTATTTATCTTTTTGGAGAAGTATCCCACTGTCGTTTCTATGCCTGATTCATCGTCTTGTAACAGGACTGCAACGAACCCCAGGTCAGTAGCATCAATCACTACCTTGAAGGGTTTAGTGAAATTTGTAGCAGCCAACACTGGTTCATTAATCAAAATGGCTTTCAGCCTCTCAAAAGATGCTTATCACTCTCCTGACCACACTACCTTGGTTTTCTTTTTCTGTAGCAAATCTGTCAGTGGAGCAGCTATCGTACTAAAATTTGGTACAAACTTGCGGTAAAAACCACACATCCCCAAAAACCTCATGATTTCTTGCTTAGTCTTACGGGTAGGGAACTCCACCAATGCTTGTACTTTTGCTGTTCTTGGCAACACTTGTTCTCACCCTACTATATGCCCGAGGCAGGTTACTTGTGCTTTTGCAAATTCACTTTTGGCAAGTTTTATCACTAAATTAGCTGATTGTAATTTTCTAAACAGAGTTTCTAGTTGTTCTAAGTGGTCCTTCCAAGTGTCACTGTATACCAGCACATCATTAAGGTAAAACATACAGTTAGGAACACTGGCTACCACTTGATTCATTAGCCTCTGAAAAGTGCCTGGGGCATTTTTTAGCCCGAATAGCATAACTCAGCATTGGAAAAGACTGTCTGATGTGACAAGGCCGATATTTAGTTAGCTCAGGATGTTAAAGGAACTTGCCTGTATCCCTTTAACAAATCTGTTTTTGTAAGAAACGTGGCACTGCCCACCCTGTCAATACAGTCTTCCGAGCAAGGAATTGGGTAGGAGTCTGCCTTTGTTACCGCATTAACCTTTCTGTAGTCTATGCAGAATCTAGTTGAACCATCAGGTTTAGGCTCTAACATGACTGGGGAATTCCAGCTGCTTTGACTGGGTTCAATTAGGTGGATTTCCAACATGTATTGGATTTCTGCTTTCACCTGGGCTTGTTTCTCTGGACATAAGCGATAAGGATGCTGTTTTATAGGAAAGGATTCCCCTACATCCACATCATGTATGGCTAAGGTTGTGCATCCTGGCTTGTCACTACAGACTTCTTTAAATGCTGTGACTAGCCTTGTTAGGTCTTCTCGTTGTTCTTCATCTAAATATGAAATCATCATGTCCAATCTCCCTAACAATTCAGCATTAGCTAACCGGAGAGTAGGAGGTTCAATTTGAGAATTGTCTAGGCCTCATTCTGCCTCATCCTCATTATCCCTTTCATCCTTCACTGCCCCTACTACCTGACATACCTGTGCTTGCTTATCCTCCTCTCGTTGATGATATTATTTCAATATATTGATATGACACTGCCAATTCTTGTTCCGGTGAGCTGGGGTGTCAATCAAATAATTTACTTTACCAATTCTTTTGACCACTTTAAATAGACCACTGGACTGTGCTTTCAATGGTTTACCCTGTAAAGGCAGTAATACTAACACCTCATCCTCTGGTTGAAATGTTCGGATCTCGGCATGCTTGACTGCCCATTTCTTCATGGTTGTTTGGGAAGCTTTCAAGTGTTCCTGAGCTACTTTGCAGGCTCTCGTGAGCCGCTCCCGGAACACGGATACATAATCTAACGTAGAAGATTCACCCCTCCATTCTAAAAACCACATGTTGGTGAGGAAAATTTAGTGAAAGACGTATTTACATTGCTGTGACACCCGTGCATTCCCATTTGTGTCAGTGTGTTCTCTGTAATCTGTTTATGGTCTATTTAAGTCTCACATCCTGGAATGTGTAAAATTAAGATTATTCATCCAGGTGCGGCACGCCTACAAGAAGGAATGTTACACAAGTGGGAGAAGAGGATCGCAACTTTCGTGGACACTGTGACACAACAGGGTAACTATTTGGCAGCAAAGTGGTAAGTGCTGGGGTCACTCAGCAGGTCAGGCAGCATCTGTGGAGAGAGAAACAGAGTTAACTTTCAGATCTGTGAACTGGGACAAGTTAACTCTGCTTCTCTCTCCACAGATGCTGCCTGACCTGCTGGATTTCTGCAGCACTTTCTGCGTTGCTGCCAGATTGACAGCAGCCCCACTCTTCAGCAGTCAGGTAAGTATTTCTTTGACAGCTGTCAGGAAGCAGGTGCTGAGGTGCTTAAAATAGGGCCGCAGCACCTGCTGCACAACTGTCAAAAACTGTCTCACTGCGCCGAATGTCCCTCCTCTCCCCACGTAATATGGGGAGGGCGGCTCGGCGCTATGATTCTAATGAGCCCCCGCACGTAATATCATGGGGGTTCTGTGGCGGCTGCTAAATGCGGGCACCCTGCAGAGTTAAAAGGGCGCTGCTGTGCAGAACAGCTCCTGAATATAATTCAGCCCTATGAGTGTAACCTGGACACGCCCAAATCTTTACAAACTTTTAAGTCCCTTAAACTTATTTATGTCCAGGTTACGTGTGTATCTAAGCATTAATCGAGAGGAAACTCAATGCTTCTACTGCCTGTAAAATGTCCATTTTGTTCAGTGGAGTAAGGATCAATTAATATTTGGGATGTATTTTGGGATTCCCACACAGAGGAGCTGTTCAGTCTATACGAGCCTATGACTAAGGCAGTCATTATTTCCATATGACTCTTTTTAATGTACAGTTTCATCTAAGTTGTTCCATTCAATCTCTATCTCACCGCAGCCAGCACACTCATTATTTATACAGAAGGCAGGCTGTGAGATTTAATGCTTTACAGCTTCTTGTTGTTCAAAGAAAAAAAAAATTTCTGTTACGCCGTGTGCTCCTGTCAATGCCAATTCTGCAGCAGTCCCGTAACTGTTTCCATTGAGAGGGAGGCTGTATGACTTCAGCTGTTTTCGAAAAGGATTCTTCTGTGCTTCACTGCTGGGCTCCTGCTGGTGGGTTCTGCTGTTTGGAGACTCTCGTCACACAGATAGATGTAAATGTATAAGAAAGAAAGGATGTGTATTCAGACTTTGGGTCTGGGTTATATTCAGCAGCGAGCCAAAGCTAAGTGCGCCGTTTTTACCGGCTTGCCAATGACTGGGGTAGGGGTTGGCACTGTGAACCAAGGATTCAGATTGCTGGTGGTATCATCTTAGGCACATGCCACCATCAGATACTCTGCCAGGCAAGCATCACCTTTCCCTCACTAGACCGCATTCGGTTGTGTACATGCTACTATTAGATTGGTAATCCTCTGAAAGAAAGGCCCAATTCCAATGTTCCCCATCAAAGCAGACAGAGACTGGAGAGAGTGAAATAAAAATGTCTTTTAAAAAGACATTTCACATTTGCACATCCGGCAGTAAATCCTGGCGGATTTTCCCCCTCTCTTACCCAGGGGCACTGAGCTCTGCTCTTGTTTCTCACCACTGTTTGTGGACTTTGGACAGGAGCATCTTAGCTGTGGTGGCCCTTACCCTTCCCAGTTGAGGAGCCTGCCAACAATTCCTGTCAGGTCTCGTACATTACTAACGGATGTCAGAGCAAGTCGCCAGAAGTGGCCCCGATGCCTGCAGGATCATATTCAAACAGGAATCAGTAGTCTCAGGAAAGGAGCAGGGTGGAGAAAATTGGAGAGAACAAAAAAACATTGACAAGAATAGTGTGTGCTGCTATCTTTGTCGACTTGTAGATGCCAAATGTGGGAAAAATCTTCCTGGCACATCTGTCAATCACCTCAGTTGCATCAGTCCAGTCTGTAGCTTTGTGTTCATATTCGATCCACAATTGTTTTCATTGAGAAACTTTAACGAAAGGTTTACGCATGTTGCATGTGGCACCATAATGTTACGATCCCCCGTGAAGATCAACAATCCAAAAGAACCGAATTTACCGAACGACCCCAATAGTAAAAATAAATGGACAAGATTTCACTTTTATAGCTTTTACTTTAACAATCAAACCAAAATCAACATAAATTAAACATGAAATAAAAGACAAATAATGGCCAATATATATATATATTACAAATTACATATTAACTATCAGATAGAACAATGATATATCTCAGGGGTTTGCTGGGCAGACCACTAAGCATATATGGCACCAATTACAGCCACCAAGTTCTTCAGAACTTTGAAATTCCTCAGGTAAATCTCTAGATCCTGCATTCTAAGATGCAATCACCAATTTTCATCTGACAGCAGTTCCCCTTTAATCCTGAGCTCCACATGTGGGGTCTTCACCAAAACTGAGCACATCTTCAGAACCTTCACTGCTCTGCTCATGATAGGCTCGATGGTGTGGATCCACCAGTATTACCTTTATCTGTGCCCTTCGGTGACAATCCTATGCATTGTATGGCCGGGTCTGGGTTATTTTTTAACATGCATTCTTGGGATGTGAGTGTGGCTAGCAAGGCCAGCATTTGCTGCCCATCCCTAATTGTCCTTGAGCTGTCCACAACTGAGTTGCTTGCTAGGGCAGTTAAGAGCCAACCACATTACTGTGGGTCTGGAGTCGCATGTAGACCAGACCAGGTAAGGATGGTAGTAGTGAACCAGATGGGTTTTTAACAGCAATCTGGTAGTTTCATGATCATTATTAATAAGACTAGCATTTTATTTCAGATTTGTTGATTTTTACATTCCCCCAGCTGCCGTGGCAGGATTTGAACTCATGAATCAGGAGCATTAATCCAGGCCTCCAGATTACTAGTCCAGTAATATTACCACTATGTTACCGTCCCCGTCTAAGCAATAGAGACTGCTCTGAGATCCAGCCTTCACTTTCTTCAACCTGCACGCATAAAGCACCTTCCTGCCATCTGAACTTGGATGGCTCCTTCTCATTTTTATCTGGTTCCAACCAGTTTCAGTTTCCCCAGAAACCTGAAGTTTTTGTTTCAGTTTCTGAAAGGACAGTCTGTTCCAGTACCTTACAGTCTGTCCCAAAAAAAAGAAACAGTTTTTGCAGTCAAGGTCAGTGCACCTAACAGAACAGTCAACAAGTCATCTGTTCAGAAGACAACACACACATGCTCCCCGTGGGTCCAACAGACCGTAGATTCCATGACAATAAGGGGTCTAAGGGCTAAAGCAGGAAAAATCGGATATAGTGCTTAGGTATGTATTGGCATTGGAGAGGCGTGCAGACTCACCAGAATGATAACAGGGCTAAAAGGACTAAATTATGAGGAAGAGTTGCACAGAGTAGGCCTGTATTTCCTTGAGTATAGAAGATTAAGGGTTGCTCGTATTGAGGTGTTTAAGATGGTTGAAGAATTTGATCGAGTAGATAGAGAGAAACTATTTCCTCAGGTGGGGGAGTCCAGAACAAAGAGGCATAACCTTAAAATTAGAGCTAGGCCATTCAGGGATGATGTCAGGAAACACGTCTTCACACAAAGGGTGGTGGAAATGTGGAACGCCCTCCCCCAAAAAGCTGTTGAGGCTGGGGGTCAATTGAAAATTTGAAAACTGTAGGTAAGGGATTTACAGACATTAAGGAGTATTAAGGGAACCAAGGTGGATAAAAGGAATGAAGATACAGATCATCCATAATCTAATTGAATGGTGGAATGGACTGAATTACCTCCTCCTGTTCCTATGTTCCTAGATATGACAAACTTTTTTAAATTCTTTCATGGGATGTGAGCATAACTGGCAAGGCCGGCATTTATTGCCCATTCTTAATTGCCCTTGAGAAGGTGGCGCTGAGCTGCTTGCTTGAACCACTGCAGTCCGTATGGTATAGGAAGGGAGTTCCAGGATTTTGACCCAGTGACAGTGAAGGAAGAGCAATATATTTCCAAGCCAGGATGTTGTATGGCTTGGAGGGGAACTTGCAGGTGGTGGTGTTCCCATTTGTCTGCTGCCCTTGTCCGTGATTTGGAAGGTGCTGTTGAATGAGGCTCAGCAAGTTTTGTAGATGGTACATACTGCTGCCACTATGTGTCTGTGGTGAAGGGAGCGAATGTTTAAGGTGGCGAATAGAGTGATGATCATGTGGGCCACTTTGTCCTGGATGGTGTTGAGCTTCCTGGGTGTTGTTGGAGTCACAGTCATTCAGGCAAGTGGAGAGTATTCCATCACACTCCTGACTTGTGCCTTGTAGATAGTGGACAAGCTTGGGGAGTCAGGAGGCAAGTTACTTGCTGCAGAGTTCCCAGCCTCTGACCTGCTCTTGTAGCCATGTTATTTATATGGCTGGTCCAGTTCAGTTTCTGCTCAATGATAACACCCAAGATGTTAATGGTGGGAGATTCAGTGATGGTAATGCCATTGAATGTCAGGGGTAGGTGGTTAGATTCTCTCTTTTTGAAGATGGCTAGGATGAATCCAACCAGTGGAGAGTTTTCCAGCTGATTCCCATTGACCAATCTTGCTAGGGCTCCTTGATGCCACATTGCATTGATGTCAAGAGCAATTGCTCCCACCCCGCCTCTGGAATTCAGCTATTTTGTCCATATTTGGACCAAGGCTGGAATGAGGTCTGGAGTCGAGTGGCCCTGGCGGAACCCAAACTGAGCATCAGTAAGCAGGTTATTGCTTTGTAAATGCTTTTTGACAGCGCTGTTGACAACGTCTTCCATCACTTTGCTGATGATCGAGAGTAGACTGATGGGGCGGTAATTGGTCGGGTTGGATTTGTCCTGCTTTCTGTGGACAGGACATACCTGGGCAATTTTTCACATTGTTGGATAGATGCCAGTGTTGTAGCTGTACTGGAACAGCTTGGCTAAGGGCACAACTGGTTCTGGAGAATAAGTCTTCTGTACTACTGCCAGGATGTTGTCAGAGCCCATAACCTTTGCTGTAATAAGTGCCTTCAGCTGTTTCTTGATACAAAGTAATTCATGACAACGCTACGTCATCGCCGACGTCACCAGGATGCGTCGCGGTGCGCACACGCGCAGACGGTCTCCTGATCTCTGCGCATGTGCTGCGGTCCGGCTTGCCAGGACCGTTTTGCGCATGAGCGGATGACATCATCGCGTTACGTCGTCTTCCTTGGGCAACGCGCCAGGTTGGCTTCTGCGCATGCGTCAAAGCTTCGGCGCGACTTTTTGAAAGTGGAAGGAGGAGAGGTTTCGTCGGGCATTTTCTCGCATTTTATCTGAATTATTTATTCGTTTTGGAGACTTGCTTCATTTTTATTTGACACAGGAGATTGTTCCAAGGTAAGTTGCTCTGCCTTTGTAAGTTGCTTTGAAAACATTTCCATTGCCTGGGCCACCGCATGTTCTCCAGTCCCTGTTGTAAGTTGCTTTGAAAACATTTCCATTGTCTGGGCCACCGCATGTTCTCCAGTCCCTGTTGTGAGTTGCTGTGTGCAGGCAGTACATGTGCTGCAACCTACCGTCTTAACGGTCACTTTCATTTTTGTAACGTTTTAATGGAGTGCATTCTGTATTTCTTATCTCATCTCATGTTTCCCGTGAGGAGACTGGACTGGCTGCGGCAACAGACTCTCCGCTTGCAGCAAGGACTGGCTGATGAGATGGAGCCATTTACT
The DNA here is from genome assembly GCF_036365525.1 of Heterodontus francisci. Classification (NCBI taxonomy): domain Eukaryota; kingdom Metazoa; phylum Chordata; class Chondrichthyes; order Heterodontiformes; family Heterodontidae; genus Heterodontus; species Heterodontus francisci. The sequence goes on from NC_090377.1 coordinate 125,188,497, forward strand.
ATGCCCAACAATTGCCCGGAAGCACCTTCGGATGGAGGTGGCCACGCGCTGGACATCAGTCACGTGTCACAAACCCTGGATCCTGAGCGTCTCACCCCCTGGCCTAATGATCTGATGGACCATACATATGCCTGCCTGTTCAAAGCTCCACTTCCCCTACCTGCGGTACCCTCTCCTTGCTGCTCAGTTACACAGTCACCTGTTCCTGTACCCATCAGAGCAGTGCACATGGGCACACAGTTACCTGCTCCTACACCCATCAGAGCAGTGCACATGGGCACACAGCCACCTGTTTCCCTATCCGCCTTTGAAACAACCATGCAGAGCCTTGTGAGACTCCGCAATTGCCAGCTGCTGCCTGTCAAGCAGAGAGGGCGTCCAAAGGGGTCAAGCACTTGGGGAACATTCAGCAAGAAGAGACTGAGTACTAAAAGAAACAAGCATGCCGTGTCCGGTGGTAGCAGAAATGTGAATGCTCTTGCTGTGAACACAACTGGTGATAGTAGTAGGCAGGATTAAATGGGAATGGATGGGAAGACGCACGAGTAACATAACCACTAGCAGGGAACTGCTGGGCTAAATGGCCAGCTTTATGTTCATAGCCCAAAAGAAATGTGCTTCTTTTCCAGCACCCTCACATCATTCATGTTTTCCCTGAGAGCAGCATTAAACCATCACAAGATAGGGGCAGTAACATCATCCTGCCTCCTACAGCTGAGGTGGGTACTAAGTGATTCATTGGCGGTGTTATCAGTACATGCCTTTACCGCAGAACACAAAGCATGCTCAACAGTAATTTCATTGGAGGGAGGGAAGCTCTGACACTGATGTTCTTTCCTTATTTCCTTTCATGTAAAACGTGCCCTTGAGAAAACAATCCTTGACACTTAAGGACGGCATTCAAGCAAACGAGGCAGTGCGGGAGAGGACGCAAGGATGTGCTGATTTCTGCATCTGAGGTGGGTAATAAGTGCTTCATTGGCGACGTTATCAATTGGTGCCTTCACTGCAGAACTTAAAAAGGTGTGCACAACAGTAATTTCAGTGGATGGAGGGAGGCAAGCTCTGACTCTGATTTGCTTTATTTCTTTTCATGTAAAACATGCCGTCGAGAAAACAATCCTTGAGACTTAAGGTCAGCATTCAAGCAACGAAGGCAACTGGATCATGCTGCGGAGCTCGTCACGATGTGGAAAGGAACATTACATTTATGGATGAATTGGGAGTGCACATTGGGATGCGTTTGGGGAACATTCAACAAGAATAGACTGAGCTCAGACTCTTGTGACTTTGCCTTCTTCACATGGACAATACAGTAGTGGAATAGAGAGCCAAGCGTTCATTCACCACAAGGCTCTCCAGGAACAATCTCTTTAGCTATGCATAGCAGAGACTCGGCCTGTCTGTCTAACGGGAATGCTGGAAACACAACACTCATGTATCCATGCACAGCAGTGCCTCGGATGCTTAATGAACTTAATAAAACTTTTCAATAATTAAACCCAGAATATTTGAGGCTTTGTTTTGCATGCTATTTCCCCGACTTTGCAACTGCACTTCAGATATTCAACTATGGTGGAGGGGTGGAGGTAGGGGGGTAGAGGGAGGGGTGGAGGTAGGGGGGTAGATGGAGAGGGAGGAGGGGTGGGGAGAGCAGGGAGGGGTGGGGAGAGGGAGCATGCAAAATGCAGGGACCAGACAGTTGCAATGCCTGACGTACTGTGGAGAAGTAGGGGAGAAGCAACTGGATTGGGCATCCGCAGCTGGAGGGAACGGCTGAATGGAGAGGGCCGGATGCGAGAGGCCGTAGAGAGCTGCGGGGAGCGAGTGTGCGAAGACCTCGGTGTCGCCGGGTCCAGGGACTGGCCGGTAAGTCTTTTGCTGTTGTGTTTCTGGCGCATGCACAGAAAAAGGCACTCCTCTTCTGCTCCGCTGCTCCCCCCCCCCACTCTCCCCCACCCCCCCACTCCCGCCCTTCACCCCATCCCTCCCTCCCTTCACCCCCATCCCTCCCTCCTCTTTCCCCCCCACCTCCTCTTTCCCCGCCGCCTCCCTCCTCTTTTCCCCCCCTCCCTCCTTCCTCTCTTTCCCCCCTCCCTCCTCTCTTTCCCCCCCTCCCTCCCTCCCTCCTCTTTCTCCCCCCTCCCTCCTCTCTTGCCCCCCTCCCTCCCTCCTCTCTTTCCCCCCCCTCCCTCCTTCCATCCTCTATTTCCCCCACTCCCTCCCTCCCTCCTCTCTTTCCCCCCCTCCCTCCTCTCTTCCCCCCTCCTCTCTTTCCCCCCCTCCCTCCCTCCCTCCCTCCTCTCTTTCCCCCCCTCTCTTTTCCCCCCTCCCTCCCTCTCTTTCCCCCCTCCCTCCCTCCCTCCTCTCTTTTCCCCCCTCCCCCCTCCTCTCTTTCCCCCCCTCCTCTCTTTCCCCCCCCTCCCTCCCTCCCTTCTCTCTTTTCCACCCCCCTCCCTCCTCTCTTCCCCCCCTCCCTCCCTCCTCTCTTTTCCCCCCTTCCCTCCTCTCTTTTCCCCCCTTCCCTCCTCTCTTTCCCCCCCTCCTCTCTTTCCCCCCTCCCTCCTCTCTTCCCCCTCCTCTCTTTTCCCCCCTCCCTCCTCTCTTTTCCCCCCTCCCTCCCTCCTCTCTTCCCCCCTCCTCTCTTTCCCCCCCTCCCTCCTCTCTTTTCCCCCCTCCCTCCCTCCCTCCTCTCTTTCGCCCCTCCCTCCTCTCTTTTCCCCCCCTCCCTCCCTCCTCTCTTCCCTCCCTCCCTCCCTCCTCTCTTTTCCCCCCCTCCCTCCTCTCTTTTCCCCCCCTCCCTCCTCTCTTTCCCCCCCTCTCTTTCCCCCCCCTCCCTCCCTTCTCTCTTTTCCACCCCCCCTCCCTCCCTCCTCTCTTTCCCTCCTCTCTTTCCCCCCCTCCCTCCCTTCTCTCTTTTCCACCCCCTCCCTCCCTCCCTCCTCTCTTTCCCCCCCTCCCTCCTCTCTTCCCCCCTCCTCTCTTTTCCCCCCTCCCTCCCTCCTCTCTTCCCCCCCTCCCTCCTCTCTTTTCCCCCCTCCCTCCCTCCCTCCTCTCTTTCCCCCCCTCCCTCCCTCCCTCCTCTCTTTTCCCCCCTCCCTCCCTCCCTCCTCTCTTTCCCCCCCCCCTCCTCTCTTTCCCCCCCCCTCTCTTTCCCCCTCCCTCCCTCCCTTCTCTCTTTTCCACCCCCCCTCCCTCCCTCCTCTCTTTTCCCCCCCTCCCTCCTCTTCCCCCCACCCCCGACACTGCTCTCCCCGGCCCCCGCCCTGCTCTCCCCGGCCCCCGCCCTGCTCTCTCACTCCGGCCATTGTATACTGCCACGTGTTCGTTAGGTTGCCTCTGTGTGATTCTTTGAGCAGCGCCATCTTTAGTCCTGGCAGCTGCTACAGTCGCAATCTGTGACGTTTTCGTGGCACATGCTGTATTTGCGCATGTGCCAAAACAGCGCCACCTACCGTTCGCGTTGTCAACAAATGCGGTCTTCTTGATATCATGTGGAATGAATTGGATTGGCTGAAGACTGGCATCTGTGATGCTGGGGATCTCAGAAGGAGACCGAGATGGATCATCCACTCAACACTTCCGGCTGAAGATTGTTGCAAATGCTTCAGCCTTGTCTTTTGCACTGATGTACTTGCAGCCCCATCATTGAAGATGGGTATGTTTGTGGAGCCATGTCCTTCCCATTAGTTGTTTAATTGTCCACCACCATTCATGACTGGATGTGACAGGACTGCAGAGCCTAGATATGATGATTACTTGATGAATCCAGAAAGAAGGGAAGAATAAGGAAGTAAATGTGCAGCAGCATTCCTGAGGTCCTGGAAAAGAATGATCTAGTGCAATGGGTATTAGTTTTAAAATAGCGAGGTTATAGTTCCAGCAATTTGCCCAACAAGGGCATAAGCTCCTTATGTCACCAATTCTTTGGCTGCAAGAAACATAATGAACTCCAGTCAACAGTCCATCATGGTAAGTACAATACTCAAGATGAACATTATGAGGTCAATGCCTGCATAGTGTTTTGCTCCCATTACATGTAATGTGAATTAGAAGCTTTTATTACTGGAAAAATCCAGGCGAATCCTGACATCACACACTTGTCCACTATAATCGATGGGATTAAGAGAGACTCAAAGAATGTGTGCATTTATCATGTCTCTCGGAAATATCTCGAAGGTACATTGAATCACTCAAGTACAGGGATTGTTGTTATAAAGGCAGTTACAGCACTCATTGTGTGCACAGATCCACCAAACAGTGGTGAATCAGTAGGGTCAGCTTAGGACTGACTGTGAATCATCCAGCCTTTGATAGAACAGACATTTGGACTCAGAAATTACTGATAAAATAATAGCGAGTTCACAGCAACTGCCATTATTAGTAATAAATCCAGCAATTGGTGGCAAGTAAGAGACAAGCCATGAGCTGCGAGTTGCCACAAATTGCTGGATGATTTGTACCACTCTGCCATTAAACCTTACATTAAGAACATAAGAAATAGAAGCAGGAATAGACCAAAGGCCCCTCGGGCCTACTCCGCCATTCAATACATTCATGGCTAATCTTTAGCCCCAACTCCACTTTACCACCCACTCCCCATGTCCCTTGTTTCCCTGAAGGACCAAAAATCTATCTCAACCTTGAATATACTCAGCAGTAGAGCATCCACAACCTTTTGGGGTAGAGAATTCCAAAGATTCACAACCCTCTGAGTTAAATAATTTCTCTTCGTCTCAGTCCGGAATGATCATCTCCTAGGATATCCTGAGACTGTGCCCCTGTGTTCTAGATTCCCCAGCCAGGCGAAACTTCTCAGTGTCGGCCTTGTCAAGACCCTTCAGAATTTTGTATGTTTGAGTGCCAAGAAATTTGCATCATAAATACGAATGAATCTTGGGCTGGTAATTCATGTCAAAGCAACCCGCTAATGCGTGATTTATGGTCTGTGGTTTCTCTCCCCCAGTTAATAAAACGTTTGCTCACTTTTCCTTTCTGTCTCTTTGTTCTCTCTCTTTTGATCCAATCTTTATTTCTCTTTTTGTATGTAGTTTGACTTTAAGTTTTCCTATTCCCTTCTCCATTATTTGCTTCTTTTTCATCTCGATTTTGAACTTTCTTTGGTTAAGATGATATACCGTTGGGCCCAATGTCAATGAGGTCCCAAATTCCCCATTGTCCTCGCTGTGCCATTATCAACTCGTACTTCCAGCAATCTGTGGCGCAAAACTAATACAAACTGGAGGTGTGAGGGGAAATCATCCAATTCATGGTGCTCAAAATGCCTCACTCCAGCAAATTCTGGACCATTTTCTTTTATTGTCCACTTGCTATTGTATTCTGAGGTGTCCTTTTAACTGCAGGGGCGCTATAGAAATGCATTTTGCTATTGTGGTGGCTCCATATAGAAAGAAATAGGAAAAGTAAATGTTTGCAAATTTGTGATACCTTATGTCATTGAAATTTCATGCAGTGGAAGAGCCTTAAATATATCATCCACACTGCAGTGGATGGGATTTTGATGTTGTGAAGTAGTGTAAAAGGTGTGACATCAGATCAGCCACCTGTTAAACACCTCTCCCAATTTGCAGTCCTACATTATTGCCCAAAGTTAAAATTACCACACTGACCCCAATGAATGACCATTTTCCAGTGACTGTTGTTATGTAGGGAAACACAACCATTCTGCACGACAATTGGGAAGGGGAAATGCCCTGTAAGTTGCTTGAATTGTGTTCTCAAAATAGAAGTTTATTGGAAGTGGCCCACACAATATGGTATCTCTCATTAATCTGAATGCTGGGAAATGGCTGGAGCAAAAAAACCAACCCTTAAGATGTTTATTTTATCAAATGTCCCTTATCAGTGATGATATCTAGCATGAAGTAATGGCTCCAGAGTAACTTGTTAATGGGACATAAATATGCCAGCTTAGATATAATACTGTATGAGAATTTTATAAAGAAAGATTGGAAAGTTAGGGGAAAGAACAAGGAAGGAACTTGAATTTATATCATGCCTTTTGCAACCTCAGGACAACCCAAAGCACTTTGAAAGTACTTTTTGAACTGTAGCCACTGTTGTAGTGTAAGCAATGTGGTGGCAAATTTGGACAAAACTATTGCAAAAACAGCAATGCGATAATGACCAGATATTTTGATTTAATGATGTCAGTTTTGAGATAAATATTGACCAGAACAGGAGGAAAACACCACTTTTTTTCTTCGAATGGCCCTATGAGATCTGTTATGTCTAACTGAAAGGGCAGACAGGGCCTTGGATTGAAGTCTCACCCTGTCCCCCTCTGAACGTACTGCACTCCGTTCTCTCAGGTCTAACCCCAACATGGTCATCAAACCTGCAGACAAGGGTGGTGCTGTTGTTGTATGGCGTACCGACCTCTACCTTGCTGAGGCTCAGCACCAACTCTCAGACACTTCTTCCTACCTCCCCCTGGACCATGACGCCATCACCGAACATCAAGCCACTGTCCACAGGAATGTCACTGACTTCATCTCCTCTGGAGATCTTCCCGCTACAGCTTCCAACCTCATAGTTCCGCAACCCCGGACAGCCCGCTTCTACCTCCTTCCCAAAATCCACAAATAGGACTGTCCCGGCAGACCCATTGTGCCAGCCTGTTCCTGCCACACTGAACTTATTTCTTCCTATCTTGACTCTATCTTTTCTCCGCTGGTCCAGCCTCTTCCCACCTACATCCATGACTCTTCTGACACCCTACGTCATTTTGACAATTTCCAGTTTCCTGGCCCCAACCGCCTCCTCTTCACTATGGACGTCCAATCTCTCTACACCTCCATCCCCCACCAGGACGGTTTGAGGGCTCTCCGCTACTTCCTTGAACAGAGGCCCTACCAGTCCCCATCCACCACCACCCTCCACCGCCTGGCTGAACTTGTTCTCACATTGAACAACTTCTCTTTCAACTCCACTCATTCCCTTCAAGAAAAAGGTGTTGCTACGGGTACCCGCATGGATCCTAGTTATGCCTGTCTTTTTGTGGGATATGTTGAACATTCCTTGTTCCAGTCCTACTCAGGCCCCCTCCCACAACTCTTTTTCCGGTACATTGATGACTGTATCGGTGCCATTTCCTGCTCCCGCCTCGAACTGCGAAACTTCATCAACTTTGCTTCTAATTTCCACCCTTTTCTCACCTTTACATGGTCCATCTCTGACACTTCCCTTCCCTTCCTCGACTTCTCTGTCTCCATCTCTGGGGATAGACTGTCTACTAATATCCATTATAAGCCCACCGATTCCCACAGCTACCTCGACTACACTTCTTCACACCCTGCCTCCTGTAAGGACTCCATTCCATTCTCCCAGTTTCTCCGTCTCTGATGCATCTGCTCTGATGATGCTACCTTCCATGACAGCGTTTCTGATATGTCTTCCTTTTTCCTCAACCGAGGATTTCCCCCCACTGTGGTTGACAGGGCCCTCAACCGTGTCCAGCCCATTTCCCGCACTTCTACCCTCACCCCTTCCTCTCCCTTCCAGAACCGCGACAGGGTTCCCCTTGTCCTCACTTTTCACCACACCAGCCTCCACATCCAAAGGATCATCCTCCGCCATTTCCGCCACGTCCAGTGTGATGCCACTACCAAACGCATCTTCCCCTCCCCTCCCCTGTCAGCATTCCGAAGGGATCATTCCTTCCGTGACACCCTGGTCCACTCCTCCATTACCCCCACCACCTCGCCCCCTTCCCACGGCACCTTCCCCTGCAATCGCAAGAGGTGTAATACCTGCCTACTTACCTCCTCTCTCCTCACTATCCCAGGGCCCAAACACTCCTTTCAGGATGAAGCAGCGATTTACTTGTACTTCTTTCAATGTAGTATACTGTATTCGCTGCTCACAATGTGGTTTCCTCTACATTGGGGAGACCAAACGTAGACTGGGTGACTGCTTTGTGGATCACCTCCACTCAGTCCGAAAGCATGACCCCGAGCTTCCAGTTGTTGGCCATTTCAACACACCCCCCCTGCTCTTATGCTTACATCTCTGTCCTGGGATTGCTGCAGTGTTCCAGTGAACATCAACGCAAGCTCGAGGAACAGCATCTCATTTACTGATTAGGCAGGCTACAGCCTGCCGGACTGAACATTGAGTTCAATAATTTCAGAGTATGACGGGCCACGCATTTAACTTTTACTTTTATTTTTAGTTATTTTTTTTAATGTTTATTTTATTTTATTTTATCTTAGTTTGTTCAGTTTGCCTACCCACTGTTTTTTTTTCTTTTTTTTTCATGTTTGTACTTGCTGCTGTTCAGTTTTCTGTCTATTAACACCCTATCTGTACTAATGCTTTGTCTTTCAACACACCATTAACATATTGTTTGCCTTTGCTCCACGACCTTCTGGTCGGTTATTCTCTGTGACCTTGTCCTATCAATACCTTCTCCTTTGTTATCTCTTGCCCCACCTCCACTTTACTTGCTTAAAACCTTTCACATTTCTAATATCTGCTAGTTCTGAAGAAGGGTCACTGATCTGAAATGTTAACTCTGCTTCTCTCTCCACAGATGCTGCCAGACCTGCTGCGTATTTCCGGCATTTCTTGTTTTTATTTCAGATTTCCAGCATCTGCAGTATTTTGCTTTTATTTTAGAGTAAGATGTAGTGCTTGGTAGCCCAGGTATCCAACGCTCATTAACTTTGACATCTTCCAGAAGCTTTACATGTCTATTTCATAGAAACATAGAATCATATAATGGTAACAGTACAGCAGGAGGCCATTTGGCCCATCAAGCCCATGTTGACTCTCTGTTAGAGCAATTTAGCTGGTCCCGCTCCCCGACCCTTCCCCCATAGCCCTGCTATTCTTTTCTCTTCAGGTGCTCGTCCAATTCCCTTTGGAAAACCACGATTGAATCTGCCTCCGCCACCCTTTCAGTGTATTCCAGACTGAAATAACTCACTGCGTAAAAATGTTTTTCCTCTTGTTGCCTTTGGTTCTTTTGCCAATTGCTTTAAATCAGTGTCTACAAGTTCTTGACCCTTCTGCCAATGAGAACAGTTTCTCCCTATCTACTCTGTCTAGACCCCTCATGATTTTGAACACCTCTATCAAATCTCCTCATAGCCTTCTCTTCTCTAGGGAGAACAACACCAGCATCTCCAACCTAGCCTCCTAACAGAAGTTCCTCATCCCTGGAACCATTCCTAGCCTCCTAACAGAAGTTCTTCATCCCTGGAACCATTCTCATAAATCTTTTCTGCATCCTCTCCAAAGCCTTCACATCCTTCCTAAAGTGCGGTGCCCAGAATTGGACAAAGGAAGATGGTTGTGGTTGTTGGAGGTCAATCATCTGAGCTCCAGGACATCACTGCAGGAGTTCCTCAGGGTAGTGTCCTAGGCCCAACCATTTTAAGCTGCTTCATCAATGACCTTCCTTCAATCATTAGGTCAGAAGAGGGGATGTTCACTGATGATTTCACAATGTTCAGCACCATTCACGACTCCTCAGATACTGAAGCAGTCCGTGTAGAAATGCAGCAAGACCTGGACAATATCCAGGCTTGGGCTGATATGTGGCAAGTAACATTCTCGCCACACAAGTGCCAGGCAATGACCATCTCCAACAAGAGAGGATCTAACCATCTGCCCTTGGTATTCAATGGCTTTAGTCGCTGAATCCCCCACTATCAACATCCTCGGGGTTACCAATGACCAGAAACTGAACTGGAGTATCCATATAAATACCGTGGCTACAAGAGCAGGTCAGAGGCTGGGAATCCTGCAGCGAGTAACTCATCTCCTGACACCCCAAAGCCTGTCCACCATCGACAAGGCACAAGTCAGGAGTGTGATGGAATACTCTCCACTTGCCTGGACGGGTGCAGCTCCAACAACACTCAAGAAGCTCGACACCATCCAGGACAAAGCAGCCCACTTGATTGGCACCCCATCCACAAACATTCACTCCCTCCACCACCATGCATAATGGCAGCAGTGTGCACTGTAGCAATGAACCAAGGCACCTTCCAAACCCGCGACCTTTACCAACTAGAAGGACAAGGGCAGCAAATGTATGGGAACACCACCACCTGCAAGTTCCCTTCCAAGTCACACACCATCCTGACTTGGAACTATATGGCTGTTCCTTCAATATCGCTGGATCAAAATCCTGGAACTCCCTTCCTAACATCACTGTGGGTGTACCTACTTCACATGGACTGCAGCGGTTCAAGAAGGCAGCTCACTACCACCTTCTCAAGGGCAATTAAGGATGCACAAAAAATGCTGGCCTAGCCAGCTACGCCCACATCCCATGAATGAATTTTTAAAAAATTGAGGCCAAACTAGTATTTTATAAATGTTCACCATAACTTCCTTGCTTTTGTAATCTATACCTCTATTTATAAAGCCTAAGGTCCCATGTTTCCTTATAACCACTTTCTCAAACTGCCCTGCCACCTTCAATGATTTGTGCGCATATACCCTCAGGTCCTTCTGCTCTTGCGCCCCTTTAGAATTGTACCCTTTAGTTTATATTGCCTTTCCTCATTCTTCCTACCAAAATGTATCACTTCACACTTCTCTGCATTAAATTTCATCTGTCACACGTCCGCCCATTCCACCAGCCTGTCTATGTCCTCTTGAAGTCTATCACTATCTTCCTCACCATTTACCATACTTCTAAGTTTAGTGCCATCTGCAAACTTTGAAATTCTGCTCTGTACACCCATATCTAAGTTATTAATATATATCAAGAAAAGCAGCGGTCCTAGTACCGACCCCTGGGATACTCCACGGTATACTTTCCAGTCGAAAAAGCAATTGTTCACCAAGGGCGGCACAGTAGCGCAGTGGTTAGCACCGCAGCCTCACAGCTCCAGGGACCCGGGTTCGATTCCGGGTACTGCCTGTGTGGAGTTTGCAAGTTCTCCCTGTGTCTGCGTGGGTTTTCTCCGGGTGCTCCGGTTTCCTCCCACAAGCCATAAGACTTGCAGGTTGATAGGTAAATTGGCCATTATAAATTGTCACTAGTATAGGTAGGTGGTAGGGAAATATAGAGACAGGTGGGGATGTATGGTAGGAATATGGAATTAATGTAGGATTAGTATAAATGGGTGGTTGATGTTCGGCACAGACTCGGTGGGCCGAAGGGCCTGTTTCAGTGCTGTATCTCTAATCTACTGTCCCTTTTATTCCATGAGCATCAACTTTGCTGGCAAACCTATTACATGGCATTTTATCAAACACCTTTTGAAAAGCCTATATACATTACATCAACCACATTACCCTCATCAACATTCCCTCATATCTCATCAAAAAACTCATCAAGTTAGTTCAACACCATTTTCCTTTAACAATTCCATGCTGGCTTTCACTAATTAATCTACACTTGTCCAAGTGCTTGTTAATTTTGTCCTAGATTATCATTTTTGATAGCCTTTCCTCCACTGAGGTTAAACCGACTGACCTGTAGTTGCCGGGTTTATACTTACACTCTGTTTTGAACATGGGCATAACATTTGCAATTCTCCAGCCTTGTATCTAAGGAGGATTGGAAGATTATAGCCAGTACCTCTGGAATTTCCGCCCCTACTTTCCTCAACATCCTTGGATGCAACCCTTGCAGTCCTGGTGACTTATCAACTTTAAGTGCAGCCAGCCTTTCTAATACCTCCTCTTTATCATTTTTAGCCCAGCCAGTATATCAACTATTTCATTTATTTATTTATTTAGAGCTACAGCACTGAAACAGGCCCTTCGGCCCACCGAGTCTGTGCCGACCAACAACCACCCATTTATTCTAACCCTACAGTAATCCCACATTCCCTACCACCTACACTAGGGGCAATTTACACTGGCCAATTTACCTATCACCTGCAAGTCTTTGGCTGTGGTAGGAAACCAGAGCACCCGGCGAAAACCCGGGAGAACTTGCAAACTCCGCACTGGCAGTACCCAGAATCGAACCCAGGTCCCTGGAGCTGTGAGGCTTTTTTTTAAAGAAACAAGTTCTTTTGAATCTAACCCTCTTTATTTGCCACACTTTCAATTTTAGTCTAATCTGTAATGATGATTTTGGCAGCGTCTTCTTCCTTGGTCAAGACAGAGGCAAAGTATTCATTTAGTACCTCAGCCATGCCCTCTGCCTCCATGTATATGTCTACTTTTTGGTTTCTAAATAGCTCCACCCTTCCTTTTACTACCCTTTCAATTTATATGCCGATAGAAGACTTTTTGATTCTCTTTCATGTTACCTGCCAGTCTCTTCTCATACTCTGTTTTCCCCTCTTATTTCTTTTTTTACTTCCGCTCTGAACTTTCTGTATTCAAGCTGGTTCTCACTTGTATTATCAACCTTATATCTGTCATACACCTCCTTTTTCTGCTTCATCTTACTCTCTACCTCATTAGACAGCCAGAGAGCTCTGGCTTTGTTTATCCTACCATTTTCCCTCGTGGGAACATTCCTCGACTCTACCTAAACCATCTCCTCTCTAAATGCAGCCTATTGTTCCTTTACAGTTTTGTCTCCCAATTTTTGATTCCAATTTACCTGGGACAGATCCACTCTCAACCCACTGAAATTAGCTCTTCTCCAACTAATTATTTTTACTCTAGATTACTCCTTTTTTTTATATAGCTAATCTAAACCTGATGATACTATGATCACTGTTTCCTAAATGTTTCCCTAATGACATTTGAAGTGATTGACTCTAAAAGAGGTGAACTCTTCAGACATATGTGTCACCAGATTGGTCAATAGTATAAAATGAGGTTTTTTTTGAATTTAGAGTGGACAAAGAGGGCACTTGACACCCCTCTCATCTTGGTTCGATGTAGTTTACCTTTGTAATTAGCAAAAGATTCTATTTATCTTCTTTCTGTCGTAACTATTATCTAGCAGAATGGAAGGGTATTTTTACAAGAATGAAATACAAAGTCAAAAGGAATTTGATAAAGTACCACATAACGGATTTATTCAGAAAATTGAAGCACATGATAGTATGGAATGGTGGTAATTTGGGTATGTAATTGACTAAGGGATAGCAGGCAGAGAGTAGTGGTGAACTGATATTTTTCTGACTGGAAAGAAGGTTGCAGTGGAGTCCCTCAGGGTTGAAATTAAGATCATTGCTTTTTCTGTTATATATAAATGATCTGGACTTTGGTTTAGGAAGTACAATTTCAAAGTTTGTGAACGATTCAAAACGTGGCAACATAGTAAATAGTGAGCAGAATAGTAGCAGACTTCAGGAGGATGTAGACAGACTGTGGAAATGGGCACATAGATAGCATGCGTGTAAGTGTGAAGTGATGCACTTTGGGAGAAACAACATACAGATACAGCATCATATAAAAGTATACTATTTCGAGGGGGTTGCAAGAGCAGAGGGACCTCAGGCTGCATATTCACAAATCCTTGAAGTGGCAGGGCAAGTTGATGAAGTGGTTTGGAAAGCATATGGGATAATTGGGTTTGTGAATAGGGGCATTAAATACAGAAACAAGGCAAAACAAGGAAGCCTTTATAATTCACTGGTTAGACCTCAGCTGGAGCATTGTGTACAATTGGCTCCAAAATGTTCTTAATAAAAGCAAAATACTGCAGATGCTGGAAATCTGAAATAAAAACAAGAAATGCTGGAAACACTCAGCAGGTCTGGCAGCATCTGTGGAGAGAGAAGTAGAGTTAACGTTTCAGGTCAGTGACCCTTCTTCAGAACTTCAGAAATTCTGTAAGATAGGCCCCTCCCCAAAATCATTGGCTCCAGCTGGTGAACCTTAAAGTGGGTGCTTTTTTCCTCCATGTAGATAGAATTACATAGAGTTTGCAGCACAGAAACAGGCCATTTGGTCCAACTGATCTCTATTGGTGTTTATGCTCCACACAAGCCTCCTCTCACCCTACTTCATCTCGCCCCAAGCTGATAAGGTACCAGCTCTGGTTGGATATACCCAGGTAGGTTTCATCATGTAACCCCGCATTCAAACACCCTGCTCTCCCCTCAGCGCTCCTGCTATTGTTTGTTCCTCCTCATGGCACCGCCTTCCTATGCCGATTGCAAAGTAAATGCACTCTTTGTTACCCAATTGGATGATTTGTGACTGTCAGTTGAGCAGTCTTCTTTTCTCGTCACCACCAAAAAATATTTATAAATAATAAAACAGAAGTATTTAAAGAAAATGAAAGGAAAAGCACACCTTTTTTTAATCGATGCTTCTTTGATTTATCTCCTGGGAATTTTTGATTGCATCGGTGGGTAGAACATTCATCTTTAATTTTTGCAGACTCCAGATCAAGTCTGGAGAGCTGACAACCCTAAATCTAGAGGAAATAAGGCGCAGACTATTTCACGTGTCCTTAAAACCATGTGACAAATGCCAGTTGGAGACCTTTGCTGGCTAATGCCAGTCGTCTCTTGTATCAACAATTATACAAACTCTTTTCTCCAGGGAGGCCTATCCTTTCCTCCATAAAAAGAAAACATGGAACAAATTGGCTAGACTACAAATGCTTTCCAGGAATAACTATCCTGATTAGCTTGATGATAACTGACGGATTTTGTTGCTGCTGAGTGCTGCCCTCCATTATCAACAGGAACTGGGAGGGCGAGGCAGTCTGCATGCTACATTCAGCAGAGCAAAGGCTTTTCCAAGGCAAAATGAAGCAGCGGCAAACATGTCTGATATCTATGGAACAGCACAACCCATGTTTTTTTTCCCATTATCTCTTGGATGCCTGAGGCTTCCCATAGGATTGGCAACGGTGTACTGGGCCTGGCACAACCACTTGGTAAATGCCAACATCACATTTATAAAATGCCATTCAAAACCTTCGGACATCCTAAAGTGATTTATAGCCAATGAAACATTTTTTTGCTGTGTACTCACTGTTGAAATCTAGGAAACACGACAGCCAATTTGCGCACAACAAGCTCCCACAAACAGCAATATGATACTGACCAGGTTTTTAGTGATGTTGGTTGAGGGCTAAATATTGACCAGGACACAAGGGAGAACTCACCTGCCTTTTGAATAACGCCGTGGGATCTTGACATCTACCTGAGAGGGAAGACAGGGTCCTGGTGTAGAACAAAAGAAAGAACAAAGAACAGTACAGCACAGGAACAGGCCATTCGCCCCTCCAAGCCTGCGCCGATCTTGATGCCTGCCGAAACTAACACCTTCTGCACTTCCGGGGCCCATATCCCTCTATTCCCTTCCTATTCATGTATTTGTCAAGATGTCTCTTAAACGTCGCTATCGTACCTGCTTCCACCACCTCCCCTGGCAGCAAGTTCCAGGCACTCACCACCCTCTGTGTAAAAAACTTGCCTCACACATCCCCTCTAAACTTTGCCCCTCTCACCTTAAACCTATGTCCCTTAGTAACTGACTCTTCCACCCTGGGAAAAAGCTTCTGACTATCCACTCTGTCCATGCCGCTCATAACTTTGTAAACCTCTATCATGTCGTCCCTCCACCTCCGTTGTTCCAGTGAAAACAATCCGAGTTTTTCCAACCTCTCCTCATAGCTAACGCCCTCCAGACCAGGCAACATCCTGGTAAAACTATCTCATCCGAAAGACAGCACCTCCAACAGTGCAGCACTCCTTCAGTATGGCACTGGAATGTCAACCGAAATGTAGTGCTCAGAGTGGTCTAGAGTGAGACTAAACACACAAGCTTCTGACTCAGAGGCTAGTTTATTCATTTAGTCATGGTTGACTGCTGTATTGTTTACTCTATATCGGTGGGTGTGGGTGGTATCTGTATATATTGAGTGTCTGCGTGTGCAAATTTTCTCTGTCCTTACATGTTTTCTCATGGCTCTGTATATATACTTTAATCTCTGAATGCATGTGGCTGCATGTGCAGCAACGCATGTGCATTCCTGTCTGATTGTGTGTTCCCCTTCAAGTTCTGCTTGCTAGGTGATGAGCCTGATACTGTTGGTTGCTTTTTGACAAGCTTACCAGCAAATTCTACTCTTCAATTATTCCACATTCCCCCTCTCTCTCTCTCTCTCTCTCTACAGTTGAAACCAGAATCATTACAATTCCCTTGTTTGGTTAAATTAAAAACCACTGGGGCTGGGAGTAATTCCAGGTTTCCTGTAAGTGATTTCAAATAACTATAGGCCCACAAAAGTCCTTGGAAATGTGCAGCAGACCAGATATTTACTAGTGCTACCCTTGTGAACTAGAAGGATTCTAGTTAAAATCTCCCATTTTGTTCAATCTTGCCAGTTCACAAAGGCCATTCACTGTTCAAGAAGTCAGATGTGCAAACTCAATTTGCCCATTACATTTAAAGAACACACACAATCCTTTAAAAAAAAATGTTCCTGTCTTCAAGGAGCTCTGTTTCTTGCAGTGCAACTAGATTGCTAACTCCTCAATGACTGAAATTTCACTCAGTAACAACCTGCATTTATATAGCACCCTCAACATAGTAAAACATCCCAAGGCGCTTCACAGGAGCACTATCAGGCAAAATGTAACACTGAGATACATCTGCGGGGAGCTGACGAGGCAGGTTTTAAAGAACATCTTTAAAAGAGGAAGGTTTAGAAAGGAAATTCCACAATTTAGGGCCCAGATGGCTGAACGCACAGCCATCCTACTGCTGACCCAGTGGATGTAGGCACCTAATGCAGTGCTGAGCCGTACAGGTTGAAAGGTTCCATGTGATGTTCTTAGTCCATGTGGATTTAGCTGATCTCAGCCAGAGCACCAGTTAGGCTGCTATAGTTGTGGGCTGGTACCCACAACCTTCTGACTTAGAGATGAGGCTGACACCTAGACGAGTCAATGGGGGAAATATTAATGTGCAGATCCACTGGCAGCAGAGGAACCTGGCAACAAGACAGGAACCCACAGTTTGAACATTTGGTTTAGAGTCATAGAGTCATTTACAGCATAGAATGAGGCTATTTGGCCCTTGAGTCCATGCCAGTTCTCTGCAAAGCAATCCAGTCAGTTCCACTCTCCTGCTCAATCCCCATAGCCCTTCACATGGCCATCCAATTTCCTTTTGAAATCATTGATTGTCTCCGCTTCCACCACCTTCATAGGCAGCGAGTTCCAGGTCATTCCCACTCACTGTGTAAAGAAATTCTCCCACACATTCCCACTGCATCTCTTGTCCAAAACCTTCAATCTGTGTCCCCTTGTCCTTGTGCCTTCAGTTAATGGGAACAGTTTTTCCTTGTCTAACTTATTTAAGCCTGACATAATCTTGTACACTTCTATCAAATTTCCCCTCAATCTCCTTTGTTCCAGGGAGAATAACACCAACTTTTCCAACCCAAAGCTTGTAACTAAAATCTTCCAACACTGGAACCATTCTGGTAAATCTCCTCCTCACCCTCTCAAGGACCCTCACATCCTTCCTGAAGTGTGGTGACCAGAACTGGATGCAATACTCCTGTTGGGGCCTAACCAGAGCTTTATAAAGGTTCTGCATAACTTCCCTGCTTTTGTACTCAATGCCTCTATTTATGAAGGCCAAGATCCCATTTGCTTTGCTTACCACTCTCTCAATATGTCCTGCCACCTTCAAAGTTCGATGCAGATGCACCCCCAGGTCCCTCTGTTCTTGTGTGTTTAGAACCATGAAGTCGATATTTCCTCATCCTATCAATTCTGCCTGAATGCATCAGCTCACACTTTTTTACATTAAATTCTATCTGCCACTCATCTGCCCATTCTGCTAGCCTATCTATGGCTTGTTGCAGGTGGCTCATATCATCTTCGCAGTTTGCCGCTCCTCCAAGTTTGGTACCGTTGGCAAATTTTGAAATTCTGCTCTCAAGATCCAAGTCATTTATATATAGCAAAAAAAGGAGTGGTCCTATATCTGACCCTTGGGAAACTCCATGGTCTACATCCTCCAGTCTGAAAAACAACTATTTACCATGACTTGCTGTTTTCTGTCCTTAAGCCATTTTTTTTAAATCCAATTGGGCACTGACTTTCCTATTCCATGAGCCTCAATTTTGTTAACCAGCCTTTTATGTAGTACTTTATCAAATGCTTTCTTAAAATCTATATAGACAACATCCACTGCATTCCCATCATCATCAACCTTCTCTTTTACTTCAAAAAATTCAATTAGATTAGTCAAGCATGATCTGCCTTTTACAAATCTGCTCTGGATATCCTTAATTAACTCAAACCTCTCCAAGTGATTTTTTTTTCCCTTATTATTTTTCTAAAACTCCCCCACCACTAGTGTTAAACTAACTGGCCTGTAGCTACTATGTCCTTACACCCTTTCTTGAATACGGTTTTCACATTTGCCACTCTCCAATCCTTTGGCACCTCCCCCATATCCAGGGAAGATTGGAAGATTATGGCAAGTCCTTCTGCTATCTCCACCCCCACTGCCTTTAGCAACCTGGGATGCAAGCTATCGAGATCAGGTGACTTATCAACCCTAAGCATAGCCAGCCTTTCCAGTACCCCCTCCCTCTCCATCTTTACCCTATCCATTGCCTCTATCCTCTCCGCTTCTACCAATATTCTGTCAGATTCCTCTTCCTTAGTGAACACAAATACAAAGTACTCATAAAGTACTGTAGCTTTGCCTTTGCCTCTACCCTGACTCTCTTTAATAGGCCCCACTCCACTTCTTACTACCTGCTTACTATTTACATGCCAGTAGTAGATCTTTGGGTTCCCTTTTATGTTGACTGCCATTCTATTCTCATATTCTCCCTTTGCTAGTCTTATTTTCTGTTTCATCTGCTCTCTGAACTTATTGTATTCGGCTTGATCCTCAGATGAAGAATTCACCTGATATGCATCATACAGGGCGGCACAGTGGCGCAGTGGTTAGCACCGCAGCCTCACAGCTCCAGGGACCTGGGTTCAATTCTGGGTACTGCCTGTGCGGAGTTTGCAAGTTCTCCCTGTGTCTGCGTGGGTTTCCTCCGGGTGCTCCGGTTTCCTCCCACAAGCCAAAGACTTGCAGGTTGATAGGTTAATTGGCCATTATAAATTGCCCCTAGTATAGGTAGGTGGTAGGGAAATATGTAGGGACAGGTGGGGATGTGATAGGAATATGGGATTAGTGTAGGATTAGTATAAACGGGTGGTTGTTGGTCGGCACAGACTCGGTGGGCCGAAGGGCCTGTTTCAGTGCTGTATCTCTAAATCTAAATCAAAAACCCTCTTTTTTTGTTTCATCATAATCCCTATCTCCCTCACCATTCAAGTAGCCCCTTTTTTGGTTCCATTAGCTTTCGCCCTTGTTGGAATGTAACTAGCCTGTCCCTGAAGCATCTCTTCCTTCAAGATACCCATTGTTCCATTACAGTTTTTCCTGTCACTCTTTAGGTTCCATTTTATCTTGGCTAGATCCCTCTTCCAATCTAGTTGTTCTACCTTATATCTTTGCTTGCTTTTCTGCATTATGAATCTAAACCTTATGATATGATGTTGTCACTGGCTTTTTAACTCAGACACGACATTAACATCTCACTTCCGGGTTTCCTGACCAATTGGAGCAGTCGGGTATGATGACAACCCATACCTGACTGTCGAAGCTTCACTATATAAAGGGACCCTGCAAGGGGCAGAATGGAAGCATTCGCCAACTGTCAAGAGAGAGCCAGCTACTTGACAGATGGAGAGTCAAAGAGGGAAAGCTGCCCCACAGTTCTCAGATGCATGCCTGAGCATCATGCTGTGGGCTGTAAGGGCCCGCAGGGAAATTCTGTTCCCAGCAGACAGGAGGAAGAAACCTGACTCGGAGACTACTTCAGAGCATGGCTGGCAGAGGCAGAGGTGGCGAGCAGCAGGAGTGTGGTGCCTCGCTCCTGCATACAGTGCTGCAACAGGATCATTGACCTCATCAGGGTAGGAAAGGTGAGTGGCATATCATATTCAAGTGCCAAATAGCTCACTCTGGCTTCCCCAGCCTTCTCCTGCACAGCACTCCTCAGACCAACACACCTTGCAGGTGCACTTATTCCTCTCTTTCAACACACCACCTCATATCCCCACCTAACCAGCTACCACTGACACTCACCCTCATCTTATTGCCATGTCACACCCATCCCTCACAGTGGCCCTCCACAAACGTTGCCCTTCCATTGTCTCAACACATTCCATTTATCATGCTCATAACACTCTTCCTTCTATCCTAGATGGAGAAGAAAGCGCAGAACAGTAGGACTGTTGCAGAGGAGGACCCATTGAAGATCGACAGAGTCTCGGCATGCATGGCCATTGGTGATTGGGATATGGGGGTCTGTTGACACAATTGGATATCGCACAGCCACACGACATACAACACTCACTCATGTTGACTTGGTGTCAGCAGGCAATGAAAAATGGTGATCTGCACAATGATAACTGAGAACCCTCTCACATTGTGAGCTCTAATTCATGCCTTTCATCTCCCACAAGCCCTTCAAGTGTCCCTTAGGAGCTGGTGCTGGAGGAGGATGAAGAGTCCTCAGAGGAGGTCACTCACTCTGAGGAAGCATTGTCACATGACTCATGCTGACCCTCCATCAGCTCACATACCTCGGTGGGGCTTCCAAGATATGTTGTCATATGATAAGTCGCACATCACATGTGAGAGCAGGAGCAGGTGTTGGAGACAGGGACAGCAGTGGAGAGTCCCTGTCAGAGGGTGCGGAGGGCACTCCAAGTTCTGCTGAGCTGACACAGATGCTGAGCCTTGGGGGTCATCAATGAAGTGGACTATGCTGGAGCAGCAGGAAATGTGTGAGGTTTTGTTTGCATTTCCAGAAGCACTGTATGATTAAAGAGAAATTGGAGGAGTCCATCACCACCATGTCAGCCACGATGTCTCAGGCCCTTGCACTGATGTCCAACTCCATGGAATGAGTGGCCACCTGCATGCAGCATCAGACCCAGCAAGCAACCCAGTGCATGCTGGCCCTGACCAATGGCCTGCACACTCAGGGCTGGATTCAGCGAGGTCATCTGGAGTGGAGGAGTGGCTTGCCGGAGAATAACAATGGACACATCTGCCCGGAAATTTGACACCGTGACATCAGTTCCAGATTTAGTCAGCAGCGGTAAAGCCGCCCCGTCGCAACAGGACTGTAATTTAAGTTGTTGAAGAGATAGTTATAATACATTAGCATGCAATTAAAAGCATTTCACTGGAGGGCTTGAAATTAAGTGGACGACAGGCAGCCCTCACGTGCCTTTGGATCCCCGGCCATTGAAAGCTGGTGGCACTGAGGCGAGGCCATGACCAACACTGGATCGGGGAAGAGGGGGGAGCGAAGGCCATTGTCGGCCTGCAGTTCTGTGAACTCTGCACTGGTGGGCTTGGTCTTGGGCGGTAGTACCGGGTAGGCTTGGTGCCAGATGGCAGTACTGGGTGGGCTTGATTTCAGGTGGCAGCACCAGGTGGGCGTGGTCTCAGATGGCAGCATCGGGTGGCCATACTTCTGAGTGAGAGGGTCGGGTGTTGATACCATCAAGTGAGAGGGTTATCTCTCAGAAGAGTGGGCACTGAGGGCCGTCAACGCATAAGCTGAGAGGAGTAACAAAGACACAGATGCCAAGACAACGTCGTCTCTGCATGAACAGCGTGCTGGAGGCTGACCGATCACCTGGCATGGGTCTCATACACTCTGTCTTTGTGGACCCCCATGGGATGATACAGCGCCTCTGACACAGGGTGGGCCAGGAGGCAGCTGCGCCTGTCCGTGAAGCTCCAAGATGAGAGCAACAGCAGGCAGCCATGCCAAGAAGGGCCCACCTATACCAGAGTGTGCACCAGACTTGAATCAGCCACCACCAAACGTCGGAGCAGCATTGTCAGCGAAGACTATAGCTTTCCAGGGAGGGCATCACCAACTATGTGCCATGCTATAGGACGAGTTGCAACCTATGGGATTTGGTGATCACCCTTTGCCAATGGCTTTGAAGATCACCATGGCGCTCAACTTTTACACGTCTAAATCTTTCCAGGAATCCACCGGGGATTTGTGTGGGGTCTCCCAGGCAGCAGCCCACTGCTGCAATAAGGAGGTGACCAATATCCTGTTCAAGAGGACTCACAACTACTTGCACTACCGGACAGACCCTGATAGTCAGGCCAAGAGGGCCATTGGATTTGGGGCCATCGCTAGATTCCCCCAGGTACAAGGTGTGATAGATTGCCCGCATGTGGCCATCAAGGCTCTAATGGACCAGCCAGTCGCCTTCATCAATAAGAAGGGCTTTCATTCCAGCAACATTCAACTGGTCTGCGAGCACCAAAAGTGTTTCCTGCAGGTGTGTGCCCGCTTCCTGGGAAGCAGCCCTGATGCCAACATACTTCAACAGTCCCTGGTGCCACAGCTTTTCAGGCCCCCCACTCACCTTCAGTGATGGATTCTCGGGGGAAACATGGCTACTCACGCCTGTGAGGAACCCTTGTCATGCAGCAGAGGAGAGGTACAACATTTGCCACGGCTGCACCTGAGCAACCATCGAGCAGGCCATTGGGCTGCTGAAGATAAGATTCCTGTGTCCAGATCGAACCGGTGGAGCCCTGCAGTATTTCCCAGCGAGGGACTCGGGTATTGTGATGGTCTGTTATTGCTCATCTCAATGCATTCGGTCTCTTGCCTTCTTTCTAATTAGGTTTTGTGCCCAGAGCTCAGCTTGACCATGCATTCTGGCACATCTGAGATACTTACCAAAGGAGGGCTGTGCCTACACTGGCAGCCCAATGAGGGAGCAACGGTGAAGGCAGCATCTCACAATTAAGGCATGAAGGAATAAGCATTTTCTGATCATGAATGTTAACTGCAATAACAACAGAACTTGATAAGACAAAACAAATGGCAAATGTCAAACACCTGTAAAATCCCAGTGTGTCTAGCTGGTTTTTCTTTACACTTTTTCGAGTGTTTCTATGAGGTGTGACTCCTGTGCTAGCAGCTGAGCTGGAGGCAGGCTGCTGATCAGGCTGCCCCTTTGCCTGTGATGACTTTGGCGGCCGTCCTCTGGCTGCCTGGGCCCAGAGGTATCACACTTACTGGAGCTGGGCTCACTGGCGTAGGGGCTGAGGAGCCACTATCCACACTTGGGAGAGCCCTGAGGGGAGACCATAGCTGTGGAGATCAGCCTCTCCTCCTCCCTTTCAAGGCTCACTTTAATGTCCTTGCTCACCAGAGAAGAACAAGGAATTAGAGAAGACTCCAGGAGCCTCTCCCTTCTCTCACCTTGCCGCTGCTGCGTTCAGCTCATGGCCAAGGCGATGTCGTGCGGGTCTATGCACAGTTGTGGGATCTGGCTCTCCATGAGGGTCACCCAGCTCTCGATGGAGGAAACCATGTGCTCACATGCCTGTGACGTGGCAGCACTAATGGCAATGATGGACTCCTCCATCGTCCACTCATGGCTGCGCATCGTCTCTAGCATCACCACCATATGTTGCCGCACCTCTCCCTGTAACTCCAGCAGGCCCTGTGCTGTCGACACCAGAGGTTCATCATGAGCCCGGGGCTCAGCATAGGCCTACTCCACCCCCGCAACAGTCCTCCGACCGCAAGTGGCCTCGGCTGTCTCAGCCTCAGCCAATTGCTCAGGCACGTGTGCGGTGCTCTCACCAGTTTGTGACCCTGATTCTACAGCTGAGCAAGTATTTGTGGAAGATGCAGGAGAGTCATGTGACGGTGCATCCTCTAACTGCTGCTCCTCAGAGGTTGATGCCTGTCCCCCTTCTGATGGAGCCTCCTGCGGACGCCGACCTGCATGAGAAAACACAAACATGTGTGCGTTATGCAATGTCGATCTCATCACGCCAGCCATATATGGTGTAGATCTCCAGAAGTGTGTTGGATGTCAAATGAAGACAATCCTCACTCACTTGCGCGGAGACTCCAGTCTCACAATCGGCTATTGAGCAGCCGCCCTGTGTCCCCATTAATTCCAGTGCCTCCTCCTCAGCTGTCGACAGAGGCTGTGTATCTAGAATTCCTCTGTCAGTCCTTAAGGTCTCCCTGTTGTTATGGGCCTGCTTCTCCAGCATGTGTAAAAAGGGAGACAGTGAGACTTCGCTGATAAAGTGAGAGAACAGTTCTGCTAATGGCAATCCCTCACCTCCTGCTGGGGTTTCCTACATGGCTCATCCCCGGTCTCAGGGGAGTTAATGGGGGTGAGCTGTGAATGAAGTTGGCCTGTGGCCAAGATGCAGCCATGCATCTGTCAGGATCAGGTGATACCTAACTCCCTTTGTCAATGCCTTTGTGGTGCCTCCCTCCCCATGTCCTGCTGCCTTCTGTGTTGTCACATGCAAGCCCCAACGAGAAGAGAGGTATGGAGCACTCACCTTGGCAGAATGAAGGAGGTCGTTGGCTCTCTTCCTACACTGCACCCATGTTTGGGGAGTGACCCCACGGCTTCGGACCTCCTCTGCGATCTCCATAGGAAGAGGACCTCCTATCCAGGAGTCACAATCACTCCAGGGCTGGCAGGGCTTGCAATATCGCGCCAGCATCTGCTCCGGAGTCATCAGCATCTTGCAGCCTGTCCCATCATGTAATTGGATAGTCTCCGCACCTCCATTATGATAATTGTCTGCCCGCCACCCACTTCCGGATCTGCTGCCGAGACCGTGATGCGAACAGTAAATTCAGCCCTCAGTATTTCAGTTTAAATTGGATAGAGGAAGCCTTGCCTTGGCCGTTCAGCACCTCAGCCTGTCTCTGGCATAGTTGAAGCCACAGGGGTATTACCATGTGGGAGTAATAGGAAAAGAAAGAGAAAGAATTTGTAGTTGCACAAGGGAAATCACTTGGGTGTTTAACACTGTGTTAAATTGTCACTTTTATTTTCAAGCACCATAAACTTTATTTCAAAGCACCATTGTCCTCTCCTCTATATTGTTGCCTGTCACCTGCTGTGGCTTTCAGCCTTCAGGAAAATGATATGACAAGAGTAGAAGAGCAGCAATGGGTGTCAGTGAGCGGGATGGATTGTTAACTGATAATGCAGTGCTGCTGCAGTACCACACTGCAGGGTCAACCCAGATTCTGGAGTAAGACTTGACCCCATGATCTTCTGACTCAGTAAAGTGCTTAAATGGAGAACAGGAGATGGTTAAGTGGCATAATAAGAGAAATCAAAGAAATAAGGCATATTTGAGAAAGCGAGTGTGTTAATAGCTGAAGAAATGGGGAAGGAGGAAATAGGTGTCTGCAAAGGGAAGCATGAGTATTTTCAAGACAAGATGTCCTGCCCCTTCCCTTTGTTCTGTTCATTGGTAATATCTTCCTAGAGTTGTCAAAAGAACAAAGAACAAAGAACAGTACAGCACAGGAACAGGCCATTCGGCCCTCCAAGCCTGCGCCGATCTTGATGCCTGCCTAAACTAACACCTTCTGCACTTCCGGGGCCCATATCCCTCTATTCCCTTCCTATTCATGTATTTGTCAAGATGTCTCTTAAACGTCGCTACCGTATCTGCTTCCACCACCTCCCCTGGCAGCAAGTTCCAGGCACTCACCACCCTCTGTGTAAAGAACTTGCCTCACACATCCCCTCTAAACTTTGCCCCTCGCACCTTAAACCTATGTCCCTTAGTAACTGACTCTTCCACCCTGGGAAAAAGCTTCTGACTATCCACTCTGTCCATGCCGCTCATAACTTTGTAAACCTCTATCATGTCGCCCCTCCACCTCCGTCGTTCCAGTGAAAACAATCTGAGTTTTTCCAACCTCTCCTCACAGCTAATGCCCTTCAGACCAGGCAACATCCTGGTAAACCTCCTCTGTACCCTCTCCAAAGCCTCCACGTCCTTCTGGTAGTGTGGCGACCAGAGTTGCATGCAATATTCTAAGTGTGGCCCAACTAAGGTTCTGTACAGCTGCAACATAACTTGCCAATTTTTATACTCTATGCTCCGACCGATGAAGGCAAGCATGCCGTATGCCTTCTTGACTACCGTATCCACCTGCGTTGCCACTTTCAGTGACCTGTGGACCTGTACGCCCAGATGTTTCTGTCTGTCAATACTCCTAAAGGTTCTGCCATTTACTGTATACCTCCCACCTGCATTAGACCTTCCAAAATGCATTACCTCACATTTGTCCGGATTAAACTCCATCGGCCATTTCTCCGCCCAAGTCTACAACCGATCTATATCCTACTGTATCCTCTGACAATCCTCATCATTATCTGCAACTCCACCAACCTTTGTGTCGTCCACAAACTTACTAATCAGACCAGCTACATTTTCCTCCAAATCATTTATATATACTACAAACTGCAAAGGTCCCAGCACTGATCCCTGCGGAACACCACCAGTCACATTCCTCCATTCAGAAAAACACCCATCCACTGATACCCTCTGTCTTCTGTGACTGAGCCAGTTCTGTATCCATCTTGCCAGCTCACCTCTGATCCCGTGTGACTTCACCTTTTGTACCAGTCTGCCATGCGGGACCTTGTCAAAGGCTTTACTGAAGTCTATATAGACAACATCCACCATCCTTCCTTCATCAATCATCTTCGTCACTTCCTCAAAAAACTCAATCAAATTAGTAAGACATGACCTCCCCTTCACAAAACCATGCTGTCTCTCGCTAATAAGTTTGTTTGTTTCCAAATGGGAGTAAATCCTGTCCCGAATAATCGTCTCTAATAGTTTCCCTACCACTGACGTAAGGCTCACCGGCCTATAATTTCCTGGATTATCCTTGCCACCCTTCTTAAACAAAGGCACAACATTGGCTAGTCTCCAGTCCTCTGGGACCTCACCTGTAGCCAATGAGGATGTAAAGATTTCTGTCAAGGCCCCAGCAATTTCTTCCCTTGCCTCCCTCAGTATTCTAGGGTAGATCCCATCAGGCCCTGGGGACTTATCTACCTTAATGCTTTGCAAGACACCCAACACCTCCTCCTTTTTGATAATGAGATGACTGAGACTATCTGCCCTCCCTTCCCTAGGCTCAGCATGCACCAAGTCCTTCTCTTTGGTGAATACTGATGCAAAGTACTCATTTAGCACCTCGCCCATTTCCTCTGGCTCCACGCATAGATTCCCATCTCTGTCCTTGAGTGGGCCAACCCTTTCCCTGGTTACCCTCTTGCTCTTTATATATGTATAAAAAGCCTTGGGATTTTCCTTAATCCTGTTTGCCAATGACTTTTCATGACCCCTTTTAGCCCTCCTAACTCCTTGCTTAAGTTCCTTCCTACTGTCTTTATATTCCTCAAGTGCTTCATCTGTTCCTAGCCTTCCAGCCCTTACAAATGCTTCCTTTTTCTTTTTGACTAGGCTCACAATATCCCATGTTATCCAAGCTTCCCGAAACTTGCCAAACTTGTCTTTCTTCCTCACAGGAACATGCTAGTCCTGGATTCTAATCAGCTGACGTTTGAAAGACTCCCACATGTCAGATGTTGATTTACCCTCAAACAGCTGCCCCCAATCTAAATTCTTCAGTTCCTGCCTAATATTGTTTTAATTGTTATGGTTGGATGCATTCTCTGGAGGTTTTATCACACGGCCTCCCAATTCCAACCGCCCACCCAGTCAAACTGCATTTTAATCGATGCCCAAAATTTTTCCATAACTAATAAACAGAAGTGCTCAAATAAAATGAAAAAAAAAACCTTTTTAATGCATCTTTTTAAGTGCATCTATGATTTTTCTCTTGGTTTGCTCTCAGTAGTGTCCAGGAGATCAATCTTCAATTCCTTGAATCTGCAGGATAGACCTGGATAGTTGACAACCCTATATCTTCCAGTTTTGACAAAAAGTTTGCACACCCAAGAGATCAACTCATCTGTTGAGTGTCTGCAGCCTTTTCTGTTCTGGTTTTAATTAAAACAAGGCAAATGGTTAGAAGCAAATAATGTGAATCATAATTCAAGTTTGACACTATGCTACTGTCTGGACTGTTGGGAAAAAGAGTAAGTAGGGAAGAAGAAAGCACTAGAAAGAGAGGGAAAGTCAAGGATAGATTGAGACGGAGAGAAAGAGGAAGGAAGAAGGGGAGATATGAGTTAGGACAGAACAACACGGAGAAAGAGTGGATGAGCGAGTCAGAGAGAAAGAGGGTATGAGTATGTGTAACAGGGAAAGAGGCTAAGCTTAGGAACCAAGCACTAAAGATGATGGTAAAGTGGGAAGATCAGGTTGCATCTATAACTATATGGTTATCCAAAACCCAATGGCACTGCATGTTGTGTGATTGCATTTAAGAGTGATGTCCCTTTAAAGTCTTAGAATGCTAGTGAGCTGAGTACTAGGATGCAGTCATGTGACTACATGCCAGTCTCACTCTGTAACTGTAACATCAAGAGGCAAGTCCTGTAAATAAATAGCTCTGTACTGTATATGCTTGTTAGATGTTAATAAACCTGTTTGAGATCTTCAATCAACTGAACTCCACACATCTAATTTATGTTGCATCAAACAACATAAAAAGCTTCTCATTAGACTCTCCATTAGATGGCCAAATTCCAT
This sequence comes from Heterodontus francisci, assembly GCF_036365525.1. NCBI lineage: Eukaryota > Metazoa > Chordata > Chondrichthyes > Heterodontiformes > Heterodontidae > Heterodontus > Heterodontus francisci. Next base: position 125,216,946 of record NC_090377.1, read on the forward strand.
TTTTCTTCGATCGGTTAGGGTGCAGAATGTTCTTCAACCCACTTGATCTTATCCTTCCAGAATGTAAACATGCCTTTTTTCCCAATACAACATTTAGCAATTCTTTAAATGAGCCTGGTATCCTGTCATCAACCACTTTTGCTGACAACCCCTTAGCAACAAATTGGAAGACATGAACACCATTAGGCCATTCAGCCCCTTGAGCCTGTTCCATCGTTTAATGAAACCATGGTTGATCTGTATCTTAACTCCATCCATCTGCCTTGGCTATTTACTGTATGAGCCATACTTGTGCCATTGGCAGTTTTAGATATATGCCTCTTTATTATGTTATCTCAGTCATTAACAAATATAGCGAATCATTGAAGCCCCAACACAGATCCTTGTGGATCTTTCTTCCAATTCCAGCACATACCCATTATCCCTACTCCCTGTCCTCTACCATCTAACCAATCTCCTAACCTGATTAACAATTTACCTTCAATTTCATGAGCTTTAATTTTAGCTAACAATCTCTTAAGTGGAACCTTATTGAATGCCTTCTGGAAGTCAATATAAACTATACCTATAGACATTCCCCTGTGTGCTACATAAGTTACTTCCTCAAAAGATTCACTTAGGTTTGTTAGACATGACCCATCCATTACAAATCCAAGTTGGTTCTCTCTAATCAGCTGAAATTTCTCTAAATATTCAACCACTTTGTCCTTAATTATAGATTCGAATAGCATCCCCATAACAGATGTTATCATGACAGGTCTATAATTTCCTGGTTTCTCTCTCACACCCTCCTTAAATGATTGAGTTACATTTGCAGTTTTAAAAACTAAAGAGACAATTCCTGAATTGAGAGCGCTTTGGAAAATTATGGCTAAAGCGTCTCTGATTTCTTCACTTACTTCCTATAAAATCCTGGGTAGAAACCCACAGGACCTGGGCATTTATCAGCCTTTAGTCACTTGATTTTCTCTAACACTGTTTTCTTGCTTCAGTGAGTTCAGACCTTGACTCATTATTAATTTCCTCAGAATGTCTGATATATTGTCTTCTTCCTTTACTGTGAAGACTGATACAAAGTAATTATTCAACAAGTCTGCCATTTCCTTATTTTCATTTATAATATTATCCCTATCTAACATTACCCTTGACTACCTGTTTTCTTCTAAACTGATCTACAGTTCCCTGGACTTGTTCAATCTCCCTTTTTAAATATAGGAATAACATTAGTTGTTTGCCAATTCGCTGGCAGAATTCCCTTTCCTACTGAACTTTTATATATGTAAAAATGCCTCCACTGTCTCTTCCCTAACTGCTTTTAATGTTCATGGATGCAATCCATCTGGATGAGAAGTTTTATCCTCTCTAAGTTGGAATACTTTATTTCATATCTCTACCCTTTCTATCGTAAATGTCATTATATCCCTTCGTCCATCATTTTCTAATGTCCTGTTAAATACTGAAGCAAAGTATATCAGTATTTCTGCCATTTCGCTGTCAATATCTGTGAGTTTATGCTGTGCATCGGTTAGTGGCCCTAACCCTATTCTGACTTTTCTTGTTACCTATGTCTTTGTTAAATACTATTTTTTTCTATATTCTTCGATAATTTAATTTTGTACTTCCTTTTTGCTTTCTTTATTATTTGTTTAACTTCTTTCCTAACCTCTTCAGATTCCCTATTGTCATCCACTCCTTTATTATCTATGTAATTAGTATGTGCTTTTATCTTTAGTTTCAATTTTGTCTTGTTATCTTGTTTTTTAATGGACTATATTTCTCCTAAAGCCTATTGATCACCATTTTAAATATTTCCTGCTGCTGTTCTATCACTTTATCTGTCACTTTTTTACAGTTTACTTTCCCTTGTTTCTTTCTCATCCTCCAAAATTAGCTTTTTCCAAACTATTCCTTTGGTCTTAGTCTTACTTATGTCTTACCCAATCATTATTTCAACCTTATTATATTATGATTGCTGTTGCTCAGATGTACCCCTGCACTTACCTCTCTTATCTGCTCTGGTTCATTTTTCTTTTATTTGTTCATGGGATGAGGTTGTTGCTGCCAATGCTAATTGCCCTTGAGAAGGTGGTGGTGAGCTGCCTTCTTGAACTGCTGTAGTCCATCTGGTGTAGGTAGATCCACAGTGCTATTAGGAAGGGAGTTCCAGGATTATGACCCAGTGACAGTGAAGGGGCAGCAATATAACTCCAAGTCAGGATGGTATGAGACTTGGAGGGGAACTTGCAGGTGGTGGTGTTTCCATGCATCTGCTGCCCTTGCCTTTCTAGGTAGTAGAGGTCGTGGGTTTGGAAGGTGCTATCAAAGGAGGTGTGGCGAGTTGCTGCAGTGCATCTTGTAGATGGTACAGACTGCTGTCTCTGTGTGTCAAGGGTGGAGGGAGTGAATGTTTAAGGTGTGCCAATCAAGTTGTCCTTGTCCTTGATGGTGTTGAGCTTCTTGAACGTTGTTGGAGTTGCACCCACCCAGGCAAGTGCAGAGTATTTCATCACACTCCTGACTTGTGCTATTAATTTCCCACTACTAGACACAGGAGTGATTCCTTTCTTGTTGGGCTTCTTTTGTACTGGGTGAGAAAGGAGTCCTAAATGCACTGTAAAAGCTCCATTCCCTTTAAGCCTTTCCCTACTTCTTCATGCCGATTTATCTGGGGGGGAATCAAAATCTCCCAAGATTATTATTCAATGTCTTCTAATCATTTCATAAATTTCCCTACATATTTATTCCTTCTGCTATTAAGTGGTCTGTAGATTAACCCTATTAACATGATGAATCCTTTCTTATCCTTTATTCCTGTGAATTCTGTATCTATCAATGTTAGTTATGCTCTTTTTTTCTACTGCCATTATATTGTCTCTAATTAGTACAGCTACCCCGCCTCCTTCTTCCTTCCCTATCCTCTCCTAAATATGATACATCCTGCGATATTTAACTGTCAGTCCTGTTCTTTATTAAACCATGTTTCAGTTAATCCGACTACATCTGGCTCCTTGCTACAAATTATTACCTCCAGTTCCCCCTTTTTCTTTCAGATGCTGCACAAGCAGCAGCCTAAGAGAACAAGCCGGTAACATATGTAGTGGATGAGCCCTTTAAATAGAGCTCCTGACATTCACATTGTACTACACCTGTACTTTTCTCTGGTGTGTGACAGTACCTTGGAGTAAATTTACTAGTAGCAATTCCTCCATGTCCCTTTTGTGATGGAGTGTACGTAGCTCCGACTCCAGCTCAATGACTCTGAGCTGGAGTGTCTCAAGGCAGAGACGTTTCTTGCAGATGTGGCAGTCTACGATCGTCTCTTTGGCCACAAACTCCCACATACTGCAATCCTGGCACACAGCCTGCACTGCTTTTAATTAATTTGTTACTTATCTGTAGTAGATTCCTGGAACTAATTGGTCATTTGAGGGCTAGATTTATTAATTAGGTGGATTTTAGCTTGATGTTAAATAAACTAGTAATTTGTTACAGTGATTAATTACTTAGCTTTTTTATCAGTTATCAGCGTCTTTAAATGCAATTGGAATTTAATCACTTAGCTTGGTTTCCTTTAGCTTATCTGCATGAATATTAAATCCTTCCTAACTCAAGCTTACCACTAACCATTAAAATACTAAACACACAAAGAGAGGTGGACTGGTAGATGAAGCTGAGAGAGATGAATCTATAGATGAAGTTGAGAGTTGATAAATATATAGATAAAAGCCTTGCCAGACAAAAAGAAAGTCTTTCCTATCCTTACCATCCAACATGAAGTTTACCAGCCGAGCAGCCAATTGCAAATAGCTATGTAATGGAACATCTTGACAGTGAGCAGGGAATGGTGAGACAGAATGAAGCTGGATTTTCAGGATGAGTTGCTATTGAAAGTTTACTTGACATTGAAATATGTTTAATGGTAACATTTTGTTTCCAAAGTATTCAATGAGTAAGACGAATAGAACTGTCTGCTTTCCTGCAGCCTACGCTCATGGACACCATCCCAGTTACTATTTGTTCAGTAGTTGTTTGGCATTCAGACACATCCCATCTGTATTCGAGTTGAACAAGACACAAGAGCACTGAGGACCCCCACTGTATTTATGCACTAGGCGAGAAATTGTAACTGTTACTTTATGCTCAATATTTAGTGAGGGAGATTTAAGGCACAATTACATACCCTTTCAAGTGTTATTGAGAAGTAGAAATAATGAAAGAAATACTTGCATTTATATAGCACTTTTCATGACCTCATGACCTCCCAAAGCACATCACAGCTAATGAAGTACTTTTGAAGTATCATCACAGTTGGTCATGCAGGAAACACAGCAGTCAATGTGCGCACAGCAAGATCACATAAGCAATGAGATAAATGACCAGATAACCTGTTCTAGTGATGTTGATTGAGGGATAAATGTTGCCCAGGGCATTGGGTAGATTTTCTCTGCTTTTCTTCAAACAGTATCATGGGATATTTTATGTCCACCTGAGCAGGCAGACAGGACTTTGCTTTCAGACAGCACCTCATACAGTGCAGCACTCCTCAGTGGGAACAGAAATTTCAGTCTAGACTTTGGGTTCAAGTAGCTGCAGGGAAACTTGAGCCCACAACCATCTGATTCTGAGATATGAGTGATAGCAACCGAGTCACAGTTGGCACTACATGGAAGGTTGTACAACATCACTATTCCAAAACCAACCAGGCAAAGTAAAAGTACTATAAGTTTGTTGCTCAATGCTTCACAATCTCATGAGGAAATACTACTGATCAGTTGTACGTTTAATATAACCTGTTATGAAATCTGTCTCTGTACTAGATCAGCCTGACCGATGATAGAATTTTGTTCATACTTGGAGCAAACCGTTTAGAATCATTTCTTTCGGTTTTCAGTTTCACCTGACCTGATACATGTACTTAAGATAATGAAAGACTTTGATATGGTATATGTAGAGAAGATGTTTCCACTTGTAGGGGAGACCAGAACCAGGGACCGTGAATATAATGTCATGAACATGTGCTATGCCGAATGATGATTTGGAAACCTGAACTAAGCTTTTAAAAAAAAGGAGACAAAAAACTGATAAATGATGACTGCTAATAGCTAAAATGGCCACCGCAATTTGCATTTAAATACCCTACATTCCAATGTATTGAGGTGGAGACATGAGTCTGGTAAATCTCCGATCAGAACAATGGCTTGAGAATTTTGAATGGATTTCCTGCCCTATCTTCATCAGCAAGACATTAAAGGCAATCTTGGGAACATTAAGACTGGTGGAGATGGACCAATCAAAGAGTAATCACTGAAAAAATGGGACCCTGAGAGAGATTGGAATTCTTAGACCTGATCTAATTAAGTTGAAAAAGAGTGCATACACTAGGCCATCATGTGACAGACTTACCATCTGTGTGAAATTAGCTCTTCCTTCTCTCTGCAGACAGACACGCACCTGAGATTGACCAGTGAAGGACCCAAATGGGGTCCCTCCCTCTCTCTCCAGGTGACCTTGCAAGTTCAAGCCCTGCCTGCTGACTGCAATCATCCAAGCCTCTTATTACTGCAGACGGAGACCCTGGGAAGAAAACCTGTCTGCAAAAAAGCCCTGAACCAGTTGGCCACATCTGGCCAGAAACTTCAGGACCACTGAGCTCAGCTGGAAGACAACTGAATTACCAGACTCCACAGACTGTATTTTTTTATTGTTCTGAACTCTAATCCAACAAATCTATTCTACTGCATGCTGTAACCTATTTGTGTGTATGTGATTCTCATGTGTGTGGGAAAGTTGGAGCATCGTTTATTAGTTTGTTTAGTTTGGGTTTTGGTTATTAGAACAATAAACTAACCGCTTTCTTGTTTACACTCAAGAAAACCGGTCCGTTTGGTTATTTTATGATCATGGCACATAATGGGTTAAACTGAATTGGTAAGCATATGCACTGTTTAAAAGAAATAAACCCTGTTGCAGTCAAGCAAGGAGAGGGAAAGAGGGGAGCCTTTTGACCCCTCTTGACCTTATCGTAACAGAAATCTAGAGGCTTGTGTCCATGATCAAAACCCAAAGACAAACGAGAAATTGAAAAAGGGAAACCAAATTGATCCCTAGCAAAAATTATAAACTTCATTACAGGTTTTCTTGTGGTTTTCAGTGCTAGAATACTAAAATGTCCACATTCAAGACCAGTACTTACAACAGAGTGAAGTAACTTGGAACAGTTTAAAAACCCTATCTGTTGAAGAGTTGAGGAATGTGGCTGAGCAGTTAAAGACTACTATCCGTCCAAAAGTTAGGAAACCCGGCATCCTAAAACTTGTGGCCAACCATTTTGCCCTTGAAACTGAAGAATCGGAGACCGGCTTAGAGTCAGAAACAGACAAAGTAACGTTAGCTAAGATACAGCTAGAACAGAGGAGGCTAGAATTAGAATTCCAGATGGAGAAAGAGGAGAGAGAGTTTCAGGAAAGAGAAAAAGAAAGGGCTTTCCAAAGGGAGTTAAGGCAGCTCAAACTAACTAGGGGAAGACTGAATGCATCCAGTGAAGGCACCGCTAGGAAGGGAACTACCCCTAGCTCAAGACTGAGAGCTGAACTCTTGAAGTTGTCCCAATTGATACCAAAGTTCAATGAGGGGGATGTGGAAGCATTTTTCATCTCTTTTGAAAAGATTTCAAAACAGCTGAAGTGGCCAGGAGAGGACTGGACCCTGTTAATCCAGAGCAAACTAACAGAAAAAGCCCTAAGGTTTATTCATTGTTGCCTGATGAGAGTTCATAAGACTATGAGATGACCAAATATCCTATCCTGAGTGCATACAAGCTGGTACTGGAGGCATTACACCAAAAATTTCAAACCCTCTGAAAGCAGCATGAACAAACTTACCTTGAGTTCGAAAGAGTTAAACAACTTGGTTTTGATCAATGGAGCACTTAAGATAGAGTCCACCTACAAAAACGTGAGAGAGGTGATCCTTCCCGAAGAGTTCAAAAACACGCTTCCTCTTTCCATAAAAACCCACATGGATGAACAATAGGTTCCAAAAGCCAGGCAGGCAGCAACCTAGCTGATGAATTTATGCTTGTTCACAAGCCCTTACCCCAAGGGAAACCCTTCCCCAGTCACTTCCAAAATCCTGAAAAGGATAAAAGATGTAAGGGTGATAGAACCCGGAACAGCCACGGGCAAGAAAGGAAAGCAAGACACACAAGGGGGCCTCCTCAAGCCAAAAATGATGGTGCTGAGAACAGGAGTGACACCTGAAAGCCTGTGTGTTTCCATTGTAACAAGGAAAGTCACCTTCAAGCTGACTGCTGAAAATTAAGGGGAAAATCTGTAGGATTAATGAGAGTACACCAGACCAGTACAGGAAAAGGGGTACAGCAGTCCAGGCTGTGGCTTTAACTGCGGACGTAAGGCCCAGTAAACATACCGCTGTGAATGTGGGAAAACTTAACAAAATTCCTGAGAGTTACCAGGATTTTGTGTCCGGAGGAAAAGTGACCCCATATCCCTTAAGTGAGGCAAGTAAGCCCATAGTCATATTTAGGGATACAGGGGCCACATAATCCTTTCTGCTGGCAAAAGGAATGATCTTTCCTCCAGAGAGTGCATTGAATGCTAGAGTATTGGTAAATGGTCTTGGAGGAAAGTATATGCCCATACGTTTATATCAGGTGCACCTGGAGTGTGACCTTGTTTCAGGATCGGTAACCATGGGGATTGTCCTTAGTTTATCTGTGAATGGGGTCGATCTGCTCCTGGGTAATGATCTGGTGGGGGCAAAGGTGGTAGCTTCCCCAGTCGTCTTAGGGAGACCGAAAGAGGTCAGGGAGACAGAGCAGTTACAGGAAAAGGTCCCCAGCATTTTCCCTGACCGTGTGGTGACCCAGTCCTTGGCCAAACAAGCTGCATCAGAGGAGGCTGAACTGGCACTGCAGACAGATGACCCTGCTGTCTGGTTATCTGAAACCTTCTTTGGGAAGTTAGAGGACCCAAAGGATGTGTTAAACCTGGTTGAGGCTCAGCAAGCCGAACCAGTGTTAAAAAAGTTAGCACAAACTGCCCAAACTGAAGCTGAAGCAGAGGAAGTCCCAGAGTGCTACTATTTAAAAGATGAGGTGGATGAAGAAGTGGAGACCTCCTCACAGACATGTGGATGAAGAGTGGACAGTGGTTCACCAGATAGTGGTGCCGTCGAGCTACCATATGGAAATACTAAGAATAGCCCACAAACTTCCAATGGCTGGACATGTTGGTAACCGAAAAACCCAAGCCTGCATAAGACAGCATTTTCACTGGCCACAATTCCACAAGGATGTGGTGGAGTTCTGCAAAATTACCACACGCGCCAGATTGTGGGGAAGCCCCAACCTGCAATTAAACCTGCACCCCAAATTCCCATACCAGCTTTTGGGGAATGATTCAGCAGAGTGGAGGTGGATTGTGTGGGACCCCTGCCAAAACAAAAGGGAGCTACCAGTATCTTCTCACCATTATGGATGTGGCTACCCAATTCTCAGAGACCATTCCCCTAAGAACTATCTCTGCCAAGGTAGTGGTGGATGGGCTAACCCAATTCTTCACCTGATATGGGCTGCCTGCTGAGATCCAGTCGATTTCAGGGCACTAATTTCATTCTGGTATCTTTCAAAAGGTCATGGGTAATCTGGGCATAACCCAACTAAAGTCCTCCGCCTCCCACCCACAGTCACAAGGGGCTTTGGAACGGTAACATCAGACGCGAAAGACAATGATCAGGCTATACAGCAATGAGTACCCCCATGACTGGGACAAAGGACTGGGATTTCTTCTGTTTGCCACGGGGGACTCACCAAATGAGTCCACCAGCTTTAGTCCCTTTGAATTAGTTTATGGACATGAGGTGACAGGTTCTCTTAAACTAATCAAGGAGAAGTTTTTGGGACACCCCAGACAGTAGGAAAAAACAAAGGCTGTGCCACAGCAATATGTTAAAGCAGTATCACAGCTGGGAAAGGGACAAACAAGCACAGGTCTGTCAGGCAGTAAGGAGGGAGGAGGACAAAAAGGACAGTGAGACGAGTTAGAGGGATTCCTGGATGATTCCCAAATCGAACGCCCTACTGTCCGGTTAGCCAACACTGAAATGTTAGGTAAATTAGACACCATACTCTACTATTTAAATACAGAATCGAGAGGAGACCTAACAAGGCTGCTCAGAGCATTTAAAGAGATCTTCAGGAACAAACCAGGGTGCACGACCCTAATCCTACACAATGTGGACATAGGAGAGACCCCTCCCATAAAGCAACAAGCCGATCGCCTGGGTCCCAGAAACTGACCCAGGTTCGGAAGGAAATTCAGTATATGCTGGAACACAAGCTGATTGAGCCCAGCCAGAGCAGCTGGAGTTCCTCAGTTGTGCTTATGCCCAAGCCCGATGGCTCAACATGGCTCTGCATTGATTGCAGGAAGGTTAATGCAGTGGCCCGAGCAGACTCCTACCCAATTCCCCGCCTGGGAGACTGTATTGATAGAGTAGGAAATGCCACCTGCATAACCAAGATAGACATGCTAAAAGGATACTGGCAGGTTCCCTGAACACCAAGCCAAAGAGATCTCAGCCTTTGTCAGCCCAGACAGCCTATTCCAGTGCCGGATGATGCCCTTTGGATTCAGAAATGCCCCAGCCACCTTCCAAAGGCTGATGACCAGGTAGTGGCGGGCCTACTCAACTGTGTAGTGTACCTGGATGATCAGTTAGTGTACAGTGACACCTGGGGGGACCACCTAGACCAGTTAGAAGCCCTTGTCCGAAGGTTACAGTCAGCTGACCTATTGGTAAAGCTTGCAAAGAGTGAGTTTGCTAAAACTCAAGTAACCTACCTAGGGCATGTTGTAGGTCAGGGGGCGAGTGCTGCGCAGAGCAGCAAAAGTACAGGCGAGGATGGATTTTTCCCATCCCCACGACCCAACGAGGAATAATGCGATTTTTGGGGATGTGTGGGTTTTACAGCAAGTTTGTCCCAAACTTCAGCACTATAGCCACCCTATTGATAGACTTATTACAGAAAGAAGCAAAGGTAGTGTGGTCAGGGAGGTGCCAAAGAGCTTTCAAGAGGCTAAAAGCCATCTTAACCAATTAACCGGTGCTGGAAGCTTCAAATTTTAATGAACCATTTAAAGTAGCAGTTAATGCTAGTGAACTAGGGCCGACCTCTTCAAGATGATGAGTCAGGCATTGAAAGACAAGTTAGTTACTTCTCCAACAAATTAAACCAACACCAAAAGAGGTATTCCACTGTGGAAAAGAAAACGCTAGGAATGTTTCTATCTGTCCAGCACTTTGAGATCTATATCCAAAATGGATATAGAGAGACGATAGTCTATACCGGCCATAATCCTTTAAACTTTGTGGGGAAATTCAAAAATCAGAATTTTGATGGAGCCTGCTTTTGGAACCCTACCACTTGAAAACATAGAAACATAGAAAATAGGAGCTGGAGTAGGCCATTCGGCCGTTTGAGCCTGTTCCACCATTCATTATGATCATGGCTGATCATCCAACTCAGTAACCTGTTCCAGCTTTCACCTCATACCCTTTGATCCCTTTGGACCCAAGAGCTATATCTAACTCCTTCTTGAAAACATGCAATGTTTTGGCCTCAACTGCTTTCTGTGGTAGTGAATTCCACAGGCTCACCACTCTCTGGGTGAAAAAATTTCTCCTCATTCATCTCAGTCCTGAAAGGTTTACCCGTATCCTTAGACTATGACCCCTGGTTCTGGACTCCCCTGCCATCAGGAACATCCTTCCTGCATCTACCCTGTCAAGTCCTGTTAGAATTTTATAGGTTTCTGTGAGATCCCCCCTCACTCTTCTGAACTCCAGCGAATATACTCCTAACCGACTCCAACTCTCCCCATACATCAGTCCTGCCATCCCAGGAATCAGTCTGGTAAACCTTGGCTGCACTCCCTCTATAGCAGGAACATCCTTCCTCAGATAAGGAGACCAAAACTGCACACAATATTCCAGGTGTGGCCTCACCAAGGCCCTGTATAATTGCAGCAAGACATCCCTGCTCCTGGACTCCACTCCTCTCGCTATGAAGACCAACACACCATTTGCCTTTTTTACCGCCTGTTGCACCTGCATGCTTACCTTCAGTGACTGGTGTACGAGAACACCCAGGTCTCGCTGCATATTCCCCTCTCTCAGTTTATAGCTGTTCAGATAATAATTTGCCTCCCTGTTTTTGCTACCAAAGTGGATAACCTCACATTTATCCACATTACACTGCATCTGCCATGCATTAGCCCACTCACTCAACTTGTCCAAAGCACCCTGAAGCCTCTCTGCATCCTCCTCACAGCTCACCCTCCCACCCAGTTTTGTGTCATCTGCAAATTTGGAGATATTACATTTAGTTCCCTCATCTAAATCATTAATACATATTGTGAATAGCTGGGGTCCTAGCACCAATCCCTGCGGTACCCCACTAGTCACTGCCTGCCATTCGGAAAAAGACCCATTCATCCCTAATTACCTACATTTCAGGAAAAAACAATGTGATGGCTGATATGTTATCCAGAGTATAACTCAACGCAGAATCATGAAAACTAAACCAGAGCATAGCTATGGCAGTGTGAGATTGAGAAGTGAGTGTTTGAAGATGAATGTGTGTGTACAGTTTCTCTTTTGTACCTACAATCTTATAATGAAATGCTCCTGTCATTACATTTCATTCCGCATTGTGTGGAGGTGTCATGAACATGTGCTATGCTGAATGATGCTTTTTTAATCCATCGATTGGAAACCTGAATTAAACTTTAAAAGAAACAGGAGACTAAGAACCGATAAAAGATGACTGCTATCAGCTAAAATGGCCACTGCAATTTGCATCGAAATATCCTACATTCCAATATATTGAGGTGGCGATGTAAGTCTAGTAAATCTCCAACCAGAACAATGGCCTGAGAATTTTGAATGGGCTACCTGCCCTAACTTCATTAACAAGACATTAAAGGCACTCTTGGGAACATTAACGCTGGTGGCGATGGACCACTCAAAGGGTAATCACTGAAACAATGGGACCCTGAGAGATATTGGAATTCTTAGACCTGATCTAATTAAATTGCAAATGAGAGAATACATTGGGCCATCATGTGACACTCACCATCTGTGTCAAATTATCCACTCCTTCTCTCTACAGACAGACAAGCACCTGAAATTGACCAATGAAGGACCCAAGTGGGATTACTATCTCTCTCTCTCTCCAGGCAACCTTGCAAGTTCAAACCCTGCCTACTGGCTGCAATCATCCAAGCCACTCATTGCAGTAGACAGAGACCCAGGAAGAAAACCATCTGCATCACTGTCTCCAAGAAAACCCTCAAACAGTTGGCCACATCTAGCGGCCAGAAACCTCAGGGCCACAGAGTTCATCCAGAAGACAACTGAAATACCAGACTCCACAGATTTTATTGTTCTGGACTCTAATCCAACCAATCTATTTTTCTCTATCCTGTAACCTATTTGTGTGTGTGTGATTCTTTGTGTGTGTGTGTGTGTGTGTGAAAGCTGGAGTGTAGTTTATTAGTTTAGTTAGATCGGGTTTTAGTTTTAAGTACAATAAACTAACCACTTTCTTGTTTAAACTCAAAAAAATCTGTCCAATTGGTTCATTTATGATAATAGCACAGAAAGGGTTAAACATTCACTGATTGGTAAGCTTATGCACCGCTTAAAAGAAATAAAGATGCAGCAGACAAAAAAGGAGAGGGACAGGACGGGAGCCTTTCGACCCCTCCACACCTGATCATAACAGAAATTTAGGTGCTCGTGTCTGTGATCAAAACCCAAAGACAAATGAAGAACTTCTTTACCCAGGAATGTGGAACTCGCTACCAGAGGAGTAGTTGAGGCAAAGAATGTAAGTGCATTTAAAGAAACACTTGCATTTATATAGCACCTTTCATGACCACTGGATGTCTCAAAGGAAGTACTTTTGAAGTTTAATCCTTGTTGTCATGTAGCACAAAAGAAGATGTTTGTGGTTGTTAGAGGGTAGTGTACTAGTCCCAACCATCTTCAGCTGCTTCATCAATGACCTTCCCGCCATCATAAGGTCAGAATTGGGGATGTTCGCTGATGTTGCACAATGTTCAGTACCATTCACAACTCCTCAGATACTGAAGCAGCCCGTGTCCTGATGCTGCAAGACCTGAACAACATTCAGGCTTGGGCTGATAAGTGGCAAGTAACGTTCACGCCACACAAGTGCCAGGCAATGACCATCTCAAATAAGAGAGAATCTAACCATCTCCCCTTGCGTTCAATGGCATTACCATCGCTGAATCTCCCACTATCAACATCCTGGAGATCAGCATTGACCAGAAACTGAACTGGACCAGCCACATAAATGCTGTGGCTACAAGAGCAGGTCAGAGGCTCAGAATTCAGAATTCTGCAGCGGGTAACTCACCTCCTGTCTCCCCAATTCCTGTCCACCATCTACAAGGCACAGGTCAGCAGTGTGATGGAATATTCTCCACTTGCCTAGATGGGTGTAGCTCCAACAACACTCAAGAAGCTTGACACCATCCCACAAAGCAACCCACTTGATTGGCACCCCATCCACCATCTCCAACATTCACTCCCTCCACCACTGACGCATAGTGACAGCAGTGTGTACCATCTACAAGATGCACTACAGCAACTCACCAAGGCTCCTTAGACAGCACCTTCCAAACCCGCAACCTCTACCACCTAGAAGGACAAGGGCAGCAGATGCATGGGAACACCACCACCTGCAAGTTCCCCTCCAAGCCACACACCATCCTGACTTGGAACTATATCACCGTTCCTTCACTGTCGCTGGATCAAAATCCTGGAACTCCCTTCCTAACAGCACTGTTGGTGTACCTACCTCACATGGACTGCAGCAGTTCAAGAAGGCAGCTCACCACCACCTTCCCAAGGGCAATTAGGGCTGGCCAGTAAATGCTAGCAGAGCCAGCGTTGTCCACATCCCCCGAACGAATAAAAAAGAATGCAGTAGCTAATTTGCGCACAGCAAGCTCCCACAAACAGCAAGGGGAGAATGACCAGATAATCTGTTTTTTGTGAAGTTGATTGAGTGATAAATATTGGCCAGGACACCAGGGAGAATTCCCCTGCTGTTCCTTAAGATAGTGCCCTGGGATCTTTTACATCCACTGGAGAGGGCAGACAGGGCCTTGATTAAACATTTCACCAAAAGGACAACACCTCCAACAGTGCAGCACTTGCTCAGTGCTGCACAGGAGTGAGAGCCTTGACTTTTTTGCCCAAATCCTCGTGTAGGATTTAAACCCTCAACTTTCTAACTTAGAAGCGAGTGTGCAACCATCTGAGCTAAAACTGATCATATACAAGGTGCCTAGATAAGTACATGAGGGAGAAAGGAATAGAAGGTTAGGCTGATCAGGTTAGATAAAGAGGGGTGGGAGGAGGTTAGCATGGGGCATAAACATTGGCATAGACCAGTTGTGCTGAATGGCCAGTTTCTATGCCAACAGAGGTTGTGAGGTCAGTATTTACCACCACATCCCCTCCCCCACCACCCTATGACAGACAGGAGAGGGTCAGGAGGGGATTAAAAATTAAAAATTGTGAAACACAACCCCAATCTGCTGCGTACGCTGCCTGCTGCCATGTTTATGGCAATGGGGTGCAAGACATGCATGAGTCCCATCTCAGAGAGGCAGGATCAGTTCATTATAATATTTAAATGAGGCTTCCGAGCTCACCCACCACCTCCCTCCCACCCCAGCTACCATGCTGCAGCCCTGTCTCCCCATAACTATTGGGACCAATGTTTCAGGTTGGTGACTTTTCCTCAGATTTCCAGCATTCGCACTATTTTGCCTTTTTTGGTTTCAATGTGTAGAAAGGAGGAGCTGAGGAGAATATGGTGAGGGAGGGTTGATCTATCATGGAAGGATGAGCCTGTCGATTTTAATGGCTTTTCCCCACTCCTAAAACAGCAGCATTCTGACTGCAGCATTAACAGCAGCCTGAAATTACATTAGTGCAAGTGCATTGGATATGTGAGAATAAAATTGGTAAAAGTCGCAGAATCCAATGTCACTGAATCATACAGCCCATTGGCCCATCTGCCTTTGCTTTGAAAGAGCTATCCAATTGGGCCCACTCCCATATCATTCCCCATAACTCTGTACATTTTTCTTTTTCAAGCCTACATCCAATTCCCTTTTGTAAGTTACTATTAACTCTGTTTTCAGGCAGTGCATTCCAGCGCATAACATCTCGCTGCATCTCTCCCCATTATCTTAAATCTGTGTCCTCTGGTTACTGACTCTCCTGTAGAAACAGCCTCTCCACGGAAATACGTCCAGTGATGTAGGGGTGGTGATGGGGCCAGTTTAAGTCTCTCACACAGAACAACAGCCTGTTTAAGTCTAGATCCACATGTACATGCTTATAGTGCACTGCAAGTTATAACTGCCAACATTGATGGGCGTGTCTTTGAAGGGGTGGGGGATTAAGGGGGGTTCCCGACACTGAATTCTTGCAGATTAAATTTTTAAAAATTCACATTTGTTTAATGAACATATAGATATGTATGTTTCAAATGTGTTTGCAAAACACAAACTTGTCGGTTAGCCTGTAAAAATTGAGGGTAGTTACTTTACTGGAGTAAAGCTGTTGGCAGCTGGATAGTTCACACAGCTGTATGGAGACCACATACTTTTATCCCATTCCTAGTTCCTGGCTGGCTGCTTAGGGCCAGCCTACTTCGCAGTTGATCTCTGTCTGAAGCAGAGACGAAGACTTCAACTCCTTTTCTCAGCCTCTTCGCCGCTCTCACTGCCCTTTTCTCTGTCTAGATTCTCCCTCACTCACCGTGTGCTCAGCACACAAGCCCACTACAGCAGTGGAAGCCATGGCTTTGAGAATATTATTCCTCCTGTTCCAACTTTGCTCCACATGGAACTTTCTACTGGCACAACAGGACCGTGGATATCATTCAGGTGGGTGCTTCCAGTCTTTTTCACAGAGAAAGTTTGACCTGTTCGTAAAAGAATTCTTTAGAAATAACAGATTGCCTTTGGTTTAAATTTAATACAGGAGGTCCTGTGAAATCAACATTAAGTGAATTCTTATTGCACTTTCTTCATTAAAGCATGCAACTTTTAACTTGCAAACTGGACTTAAAGTGTGTAAAATAAAAACTAAGACATGATGTTGAAACCTTGTGCCTGTTGTGGGTGATTCCCTTTTGCTATTCCATGTTTCTTAACATGTCTTGTTTGTTTATGGGTTTCTCTCCAGTGTAAAACAATCAGATTTACAAGTTATACAAAAAGGTAGAAATAATTACTTGTATCTCAACAGGGGTGATGATTCATTTGCAAATTTCAGCAAAGCAATTTTGCTGAAGCTTTAAGAGGGTGACAGCTTTAAGCCTAACCTTGATATGTTCCAAGTGTCAGGTATTCCTATCATTCCCTTGTTTTCACAGATTGCCCTGTCGATCTATTCTTTGTGCTGGACACATCCGAGAGTGTCGCTTTAAGAGTCCAGCCCTATGGATCCCTTGTAGATCTTGTCAAGAAGTTCACCACAAATTTTGTCGACAAGTTGCACAACTGGTAATTATTCTTTGTTATTACATCCTGTCGCTGTACTTGTCCGAACTAAATAGCAAAAATGGGAAGAAGTGACTACTTGTAATTCCTGTTGCATCTGAAGGTGGTGCTGCAGCTTGGGTGAGAATGGCTACCTTCAATTAAACTGGTTCTTTCTCCAATTATTTCCATATTTTAAAATTATCTATCTATACATGTATATCCCTTTTGTGATCTCTCCCCGTCGCATTGCTTCCTTCCTGATGTGACAGCAATAATGGCATTATTCTCTGTTGATGGGAGACGATTTGAATCTGCTGCCAGTGGCCAAATGGCCATTTTAATTGTGATGCTATCTATTAAGCAGGGCTGGTGGCAAATCATACAGGCTGCTGCCTTTAACACATGCAGCACCATTTGTGGCCTGGGCCCCACAGTTCGGCATCAAGGCAGTGAAAACGTTGAAATAAAAGCAAAATACTGCGGATGCTGGAAATCTGAAATAAAAACAAGAAATGCTGGAACCACTCAGCAGGTCTGGCAGCATCTGTGGAAAGAGAAGCAGAGTTAAGGTTTCGGGTCAGTGACCCTTCTTCGGAACTAGGAACAGCACCCGCAGTATTTTGCTTTTATTTTAGTGAAAACATTGGCTGATAACAACAACTTCCATTTGTATATCCCAAGGCACTGCACAGCATAATCAGACAAAATTTGACACTAAGCTACGTAAGAAGATATTAGGACAGGTGGTCAAAAGCTTGGTCAACATGGTAAATTTTAAGGAGCGTCTTAAAGGAGAAGAGGGAGATGGAGCAGTTCAGAGAGGGAATTATTAAGTTTAGGGCCTAGGCAGCTGAAGACATGGCCGCCAATGTTGGAGCAATGAAAACCAAGCATTTGAAAGGGGATAACAAACCACATGCCCTACTAGTTCTCCTACAGATCTCTCAATGTGAAAAGAAAATTGTTGCTACAGTAAATTGTCTTATGGAAAGTTTCAATGCTAATCAAAACAATGTGCATACTAACACCATAGAAATCAAAGTCAAAAGAACTAGCATTTAGAAAGTTCCTTTCATGAACTCAGGACGTCCTAAATCCTTTTATAGCCAAAAACGTACTTTTTAAAAATAATGTCGTCACTGTTGTAATCATAGGATCATAATAGCACAGAAGGAGGTCATTTGGCCCATCATGCCTGTGAAAGAGCTATTTATTTAGCCCTATTCCCCCATAGCCCTGCAATTTTTTTCTCCTTCAAGTCTTTTTCGAATTCATTTTCGAAAGTTACAATTGAATCTGATTCCACTACCTTTCAGGTACTGCACTGAAGATTAAATACATGCCGAGTAAAAGAAAATTCGCCTCATCTTGCCTCTGGCTCTTTCTCCAACCACCTGAAATCTGTGCCCTCTGGTTAGCAAACTGCAATGTGATAACGCCTGACAAATCTGCTTTGAAGTGATGTTGATTGAGAAATAAATATTGGCCCTGACAAACCCTGCTATAGCTCTTTCACTGCTGCCACAGAACCTTTTGCAGCAGGCGAGTATACAGGGCCTGGATTTGACATTTCATGTGAGAGACAGCCAAGACTCCGTCAGTACTACAATTAGAATGTCAGCCTAGATTTAGGCACTCAGGTCCCTGCGAGTCAGATTTGAACCCACAGCTCTCTAACTCAGATATAAGAGGGTCACCCGCTGAGCCACAGCTGACACATTACTACTTCAGAAATGCTGCAGGGTAATTATTGCCAGTTCTGTGAAGGGTGCACAAGACACCTTGAGGTCATTTCCTATTTGCAGTATGTTGAAATACTACACGAGCCTCTAAATTTACAGTGTTTTAAACCTGGCTGAGAACCAGTTTTATCGTGAGATTGTTATTTTCACAATGAAACTTCACTCAGTGTTATCTCAAGGTAGAAAATAACATGTCGCTCCATCTGGTTAGTAAATGATCTTCTCAAGGTGTGTGTGGCAGTTTCTGGTATGTTATCCAATTTATTGAGTGTCCAATGTGACTCTGTTCTGGGAGGTTTTGTTACTGTGCAGCATCAACCTTAGATCATTGTGTCTGTGCTGGTACGGCAGTCAAGAATAACAAATTTAGGTCTTGCGATTAAACCCTTGGAATCTGAAATCCAAGTTCACAAACATTTGTTGGTGAAAGCATTGCTAATTGAGCTTATTAGGTGTCAGTAGTGGCTCAGTGGGTAGTACCTATGTCAGAAGGTTATGGGTTCAAGACCTGTTCCATGGAGTTGCTAGGCCAGCACTGAAGGAGTGCTGATTTGTCAGAGGTACTGTCATTCAGATGATTAAACTGAGGTGGATATAAATGATCCCATAGCATGCTCTTGAAGAAGAGCAGGGGATTTCTTCCTGGGCAATATTTATCCCGCATCTAAATATAGATGATTTGGTTATTGTCTCATTGCTTGTTGGGGAGCACTGAATTCCAAGCAGGGAGACTCACCCACTGGGAGAACTTATCAAAAAAGCACACAGGCATTGTGCATGAGTCATTATGTTGAAAACAAATAGCCCAACTCTAGTATTGCGGTTAACAATGTGACTCACTACCATCTACTCAAAGGCAACTAGCGATGGGAAATAAATGCTGGCCTTGCCGGTCATGCTCAAATCCTAAGAATGAATTTTTAAAAAGTGAAAGTTGTTGGAGGGCCATTAGATATTAGACAGAGCCTGACATTTACTTGCTTCTGTTTTATGGTGGGATGGTAAGTTATAAGCTGAGTAAAGGACTTGTTTTGGTTTGCTTAGTGTCTGACACATCCAGAGTCTCCATAGAATTTATATATGTCCCAGATAACCCTGTAAGAACGAGGCCAGATATTACAATGAGGCAGCTCAGGTTCATACAAGCCAAGGTTTAGGTGTGCACAGGAGTCCTGCTGGAGTTTAACCAGTTGAAGTCATGCAGTTTCCACCACAGAGATTCCAACTGTTGGCCCACTTAGGGCTACCACTCTATTAGACCACTAGCTGGCGGGGTTAACTAGAGCTGAGCAGGAAGAATTCCCATGCCCAGTGGCAGTTTTGGCACTCTGTGCCCCATTCGTAAACTAAACTAGCTGTTCAATCCTCAATCCACAAGATGACTATCTGATTCTTGTTCCCATTCATAAATGATGATCCTTGTCAGAAGGTGAGATTTTATGATGATTTGATTCCTGCTACCTTGGAGTACTCACTTACTTTAATCAGAATCAGCCACGGCTCAGTGGGTAGCACTCTCCCCTCTGTGTCAACAGATTGTGGGTTAAAGTTTCACTCTAGAGACTTGAGCACAAAGTCCTAGGCTGGCACCCCAAGTGCAGTACTGAAGGAATGCTACACTGGCAGAAGTGCTGTCTTTTGGATGGGACATTAAATCGAGGCTCTGTAAAGTTGATAGTTGATGCACGTTGGTGGGGGGGGGGGGGGGGGGAAGTCAGATGTACAAGGTCAGTGTTTTGGTGGGGAGAGGGCAGGTTATTAAATCCATGGTTATTGGGAGGGGGAAGAGGGGCAAGATTAATTGATTTAATTTTTTTAAATCAATCTCTCTTTAAATATTTAAATTGAATGGTAGGGCTCAAAGCCCTTTAAAAATGGCATCAGCGCCTGCGCACATCATCAGGGTGGGCGGGTCTTCCCCGGCTATTTAAATGAGCCACCGCATTTAATATCACGGTGTGTGGCCCGTATGGGTGGGCCGCCATTGTTTTCGTCGGCGACAGTATAAATTCCAGCCCAATGTAAGTTCACCAGGATTATACCAGAAATAAGAAATGACAGTTATGAGGAAAGACTTGGGATACTAGCATAAGCAAAAAGCTGTTGAGGCTGGGGGGCAATTGAAAATTGATAGATTTTTAGTAGGTAAAGGTATTAAGAGATAAGAAATCAAGGCAGTAAATGGAATTAAGGCACAGATCAGCCACGATCTAACTGAATGGTGGAACGAGC
Organism: Heterodontus francisci; assembly: GCF_036365525.1. Taxonomy (NCBI): domain Eukaryota; kingdom Metazoa; phylum Chordata; class Chondrichthyes; order Heterodontiformes; family Heterodontidae; genus Heterodontus; species Heterodontus francisci. Next base: position 125,237,536 of record NC_090377.1, read on the forward strand.
TAAAGGGGCTGAGTGGCCTCCTCCTGTTCCTATGTTCCTATTTCCCACTGGAGCAGAGAAGGCTAAGTCGAGATTTAATAGGCATTTTTAAGTTATGGAAGGTTTCAGTAGAGCGAATAGGGAAAGGCTATTTCTTGTGGTTGGGGAATCAATGACAAAAACAGATCATCTATAAAATAAGACACAAAGAGATTGAAGAGAGAGGTTAGGAGAAATTTCTTTGCATAACAGGCTGTCATAAGGGACAGGTTGAGGCAGAGACAATTGTATCTTTTAAAGGAAAATAGGATAGATCTTTGACACAAAGGCAGACCTAAGGGAGCAAGCAGGGCAGTGGGATTGACTTAGTTTGCTCCAGCAAAGACCCTTCCATATGGTTAGGATTTTCTTATAGAGAAATTTTCTCAGTATAAGCAAGGATCAAGGTCCATCAACAACTCCCCAGCCTGCATTAGTATTATCTTAAATGCATCACTAATACAATTTCAGTTTTTTGTTAACTGTGGCCTTAGGTTGCTATGGTAGCTGCACTGAATATTGCGTTTGCATAATGTCCCTCCATGCATTCATTTTAAGGCAATTGTTAACCCGGTTTAATCATACTGGTGTACCTGAGCAAGTGAAACCCACGATTGGCCAAGGTCCTACATCCTGCAGTATAATTGTAGGTTGTCAGAAGTGTTATTAATAATCTCTCACATGTCCCATCATCTATTTCTGACTCCTTGCCCGGGTACAATTGCGTTAATGTCGCCCATTTTAGTCTATCAACAAAAGTGGAACTTACCCCCATCGGTGTGTGGAGGAAGTAATCTTGACTTTGTGCGTAAGTGTAAAACAGATCATCGCGAATTGGCAGCCTGCTTTACATCTCTCTCTCTCTTTCTTTCTCTCTCACTATTTTTATTCCCAGGGACTGCGCTCAAATTCAAAATGCTCCCCAAAGGCGCTTTTCGTAAGGTGAAGACAAGTGGATAATGGGGCAGAAGAAACTGATGTGAATAACACGAGGATTCTGTCTTTTTCAGGTATTACCGCTGTGATCAGACACTGGAATGGAATGCTGGAGCGCTACACTACAGTGACATCGTGAAGAAGATCCACCCTCTCCGTTTTATGAGTCTGAGTGAAAAGAAAGCTATGATTGAGAACGTCAATCAAATGGCTTACATTGGCAAAGGCACATACACAGACTGTGCCATACGGGACGGAGCCGAAGAGCTTCTGCTGGGGTAAGGGTACTTTCAGAATTGTACTATTGGGGAATAAGACGGGGAAATACACATTTAATTTCCTGTGCAAATGCAGCCTCTCTGTGGGTTCAAGGTCAGTGACAGCACAAGGGTTTCACTTCAATGTTGAACCTCTAATGATGTCAGTAGCTAGGTTACATCAGAACTGTACTGCCCTTAGTTTGGGGTACTTATACCAATGCTGTACGCATGCTGTTGTCAAAGAGAACCAACAGTTACTGTGCCAGGGAGATGTGCCATTATTGCTATGATGGGTTATGTTGGGGCTATGTCCACATTGGTTCTCACTATCAGATCAGTGCAGTCATCAATGCCAGAGGTCTTGGTGCTAGGTCTAGGTTCTGTTCTATATATAGGAGCATCCCCTCTACATACCCATCCGTACCCCTATAATCTTCAAACCATTTTCCACCAAATATTTCCCAACTGTTCTTTAAAGGAGTTCATTAACATAGTAACCATTGCATTGCAAAAATAGGGTAATATATGGATCAATGAGTTTGTCGTATGGCCACCTGGCACTTTCTACGTTATGTAATATTCTTCTAGATGGTTAAAGACCTGGATCATGCCCCATCTTGGTTTTATTGTCTCAAGATGAGTGCAGGTTCAATTTTCTCAGTCCAGTTCCGTACTTCTGCAGTTTGAATCCCAGAATTAACTTTGTCACCCTTCCCCGGACCATCTTCAATACAACACTGCCCTTTTACAGCTAAGTTGCCCCAAATAAGATAGAACATTCCAAGTGGGATCTTACCAATGAGTTATGACTTAACAAAATAACTTCTGCTAACTTGTAATCAAAGTCCTTATGAATGCATCCCAGTGTTCGATTGAACCTGTGGTCTTTAAGACAGTGGTTCATCCTCACCCCTCTATTCCTTCAACACCTTTGTAAGTGGTCATCCATTGTGCACAGGTTACTTGAATAATGTATATTGCTTTGCGTGGTAAAGAAAAGCTGAGGAGAGTGGCGACAGTCAGCCTTTCTTCATGCATCTGTAAGGGCTAGGCTGAAGCTCTGTTTTTTGTTGAACGATAGCACCACATCATCAACATGCTGACAAATACACTTCTCCCATTTGTAAAAGAAAGATTATTAATGATGCGTGGAAATCTATGTTTTTCCAGCTGATCTTTGATTGCTTCTGATGGACCTTGGGACAGTCCAGGCCACGTTGGTCAGAGGTTCATTTCAATTGATATATCACAACCATGAGCAGGTAGACATGTATAGAAGATGGCACTGGAGATTGATTATGGTTGGGACATTTCCCCACCCCCAGTGGGCTAGCAATGGTTCACCCAATCTCCATTGTGAATGTCTCTATTTTATTTCAAATTGGATGCCCTTTCATTTGTTAAGAAGTTCTGGTGGACAATGAGATGGCAGGCCAGAGGAACCACGGATATTCAGGCTTTTCTTGTATCTTTACACTTGCAGAGAAGCAAACAGATAATATAAACAACATAAAATGTCTCTCATTCTAGTGGCTCTCATCACCGGGAGAACAAATACATGATTGTAGTAACAGATGGACACCCAATCGAAGGATACAAGGAGCCATGTGGAGGGTTAGACAATGCAGCGTCTGATGCAAAGAACCAGGGGATAAAGATATTTTCTGTGGCCATCACGCCAGATCACCTAGTACGTCTATAATTGCTCATGGTATAATCTTTCCTTCTCTGTTACTTAAGCACGCCATGTAGTTTTAGATGGAATTTACAGCACAGAAACAGGTCATTCGGCCTAACTGGTCTATGCTGGTGTTTATCCTCCATATGAGTCTCCTGCCACCATACCTCATCTAACCCTATCAACATATTCTTTTTCCCCTTTTCTCCTGCATGAGCTTATCTAGCTTCCCCTTAAATGCTATTTGCCTCAACTACTCCATGTGGTAGTGAGTTCCACATTCTAACCACTGTCTGAGAAAAGAAGTTTCTCCTGAATGCCCTATTGAATTTATTAATGACTATCTTATATTTATGACCCTTAGTTTTGAACTCCGATGCAAGTGGAAACATCTTCTATACGTCGACCCTGTCAAACCCATTCATAAACTGAAAGATCTCTATTAGTTCATCCCTCAGCGTTCTCTTTTCTAAAGAAAAGAATCCCAGCCTGTTCAATTTTTGCTGAGAGGTATAACCTCTCTGTTCTGGTATCATCCTTGTAAACCTTAAACAATCTTAAATGTGCTCACATGTAATAGTGGCAATAAAGCGATAAATCGTGTTAAAGCAGAAAGTGAACACAAAAATTCAAAGCAAATGCAAACCTAACTTTAACGAACTGACAGGGTGCAGTAAACTAGTGCTTATGGTACTGGGTAAAAACCCATAATGCAGGAGTTCACATCCGCAAACTGAATTCAATAAATCTGGTGATTTCGGGATGGTACCAGAAAAATGACCATAAAAGCTACCAGACTGGTGTTAAAAGCTCAACCGTGGCCCCTGCCAGCTCTAGCCAGTCTGGCCTGCATGTGACACCAATCCCACCCTATGTGGTTTCCCACAGGTTCACGGATAACTGGGAAGATATAATTCAGAGAAGCCATAAGAAAGCCACACTGGTGCAAATAAAAAGCACTCCTCTAAAGCCCTAAGCTTAGCCTCATCAATGGACCAGTGTAGTGGGAGTGCTAACCTGTCCTATATTTGAGCTAAGAATCATTGCTATTGCCAGTGAATGCATAAACTGGTGCAACACTTTGTGGCCCAGCACTTGCATCCATGTTACTAACAGTTTAGAGCCTCAAAGTTTAGCAGCAGAGCATTTGGAGTATGTGGGTTTGACTCCTGCTTTTGAATCTTTGTTTGAAGGTGAATTTTGCCAATTCTCGGCCTCAGTGTGAAGTGAAGCACTTTAAGAAGAGAAGGAAGCATTGATGGGAGCTACCGGGAGCTATAAATCCCACTGACTGATAATGGAGTTGTGCAGGTGGCCACAGAGAGAAAACAATCTGCCACTCCTGGCAGCAGGGAGGGGCCCAAGAGAGTTTGAGGACAGAACTGGCTAAAGTAAACTGGGAAGTTAGGTTAAGGGATAGGTCAGTAGAGATGCAGTGGCAGATATTTAAGGAGATATTTCATAACACTCAGAAAAGATACATTCCAGTCAGAAAGACTCTAGGAGAAGGACGCACCATCCGTGGCTAAGTTAAAGATAGTATCAAATTGAAAGAAATGGCATACAATTCAGTGAAGAGTACTGGCAGGTCAGAAGATTGGACAGAATATCAAAAACAGCAAAGAATGACTAAAAGAATAATGAGAGAGAAATTAGAGTACGAGAGAAAGCTAGCTAGAAATATAAAAATGGATGGTAAGAGTTTCTAACAGGTACTTAAAAAGGAAAAGAGTAAGTAAGCTGAGTGTTGGCCCTCTAGCAAGTGAGCCTGGGGAATTAATAATGGAAAATAAGGAAATGGTGGAGGAACTGAACAGATATTTTGCATTTGTCTTCACTGTAGAGGATACAAATCACATCCCAGAAATAATTGTGAATCGAGGTGCTCCGGTTTCCTCCCACAGCCAAAGACTTGCAGGTTGATGGGTAAATTGGCCATTGTAAATTGCCCCTAGTATAGGTAGGTAGTAGGAGAATTAAGGGAAGGTCGGAATGTGGTAGGGAATATGGGATTAATGTAGGATTAGTATAAATGGGTGGTTGTTGGTCGGCACAGACTCGGTGGGCCGAAGGGCCTGTTTCAGTGCTGTATCTCTCTATGACTCTGTGACTCTAAGAGTTGAAAGGGAGGGAGGAACTTAAAATAATTACCATCACCAGGAAAATGGTACTGAGAAAATTACTAAAACTAAAAGCTGACAAGTCCCCTGGGCCTGATGGACTTCATCCTAGCATCTTAAAATAATTGGCTGCTGAGATAGTGGATGTATTGGTTTTAATTTTCCAAAATTCTCCAGATTCTGGAAAAATCCCAACAGATTGGAGGATAGAAAATGTAACTCCATTATTCAAAAAAGGAGGAAGACAGAAAGCAGGAAATTACAGGCCACTTCGCTTAAGATCTGTCATAGAGAAAATGCTGGAATCTATTGTTAAGGAGGTTTTTTTAGTTTAGTTTAGAGATACAGCACTGAAACAGGCCCTTTGGCCCACCGAGTCTGTGCTGACCATCAGTCACCCATTTATACTAATGCTACACTAATCCCATATTCCTACCACATCCCCACCTGTCCCTATATTTCCCTACCACCTACCTACACTAGGGGCAATTGCTAATGGCCAATTTACCTATCAACCTGCAAGTCTTTGGCATTCGGGAGGAAACCGGAGCACCCAGAGGAAACCCACGCAAACACAGGGAGAACTTGCAAACTCCACACAGGCAGTACTCAGAATTGAACCCGGGTCACTGGAGCTGTGAGGCTGCGGTGCTAACCACTGCGCCGCTGTGCCGCCCAATAGCAGGTCATTAAAAAAAATCTCAATGCAATCAGGCAGACTCAACATGGCTTTGTGAAAGGGAAATTGTGTTTAACTAATTTATTAGTGTTCTTTGAGGAAGTAATAAGCAATGTGGATAAAGGGGAACTTGTGGATGTGGTGTACTTGGATTTCCAGAAGGCATTTGACAAGATGCTACGTCAAAGGTTACGAGACAAAATAAGAGCCCATGGTATAAGGGGTAACATATTGGCATGGATAGAGGATTGGTTAGCTAACAGGAAACAGAGAGTAGGTATAATGAGTTGTTTTCAGGTTGGCAAGCTTTAATAGTGGAATGCAACAGGGGCTTCAACTATTTACAATCTATATCAATGACTTGCATAAAGGAACAGAAAGTATGGTTGCTAAATTTGCTGATGACACAAAGAAAGGTAGGAGAATAAGTTGTGAAGAGGACATAAGGAGTCTGCAAAAGGATATAGATAGATTAAGTGAGTGGGCAAAGATTTGGCAGATGTGGTATAGTGTGGGAAAATGTGAACTTGTCCACTTTGGCTGGAAAAATTGAAAAGCAACATATTATTTAAATGGAGAGAGATTGCAGAATTCTGAGATGCAGAGGGATCTGTGTGTCCTAATACATGAAACACAAAAAGTTAGTGTGCAGGTACAGCAAGTGATTAAGAAGGCAAATGTAATGTTGTTGTTTATTGCAAGGGGAATGGAATATAAAAGTAGAGATGTTTTGCTACAGTTGTACAGGGAATTGGTGAGACTACATCTAGAGTATTGTGTACAGTTTTGGTCTCCTTACTTAAGAAAGGATTTAATTGCATTGGAAGCGGTTCAGAGAAGGTTCACTCAACTGATTCCTGGAATGAGAGGGTTATCTTATGAGGAAAGGTTGGACAAGTTGGGTCTGTATTCATTGGAGTTTTGAAGAATGAGAGGTGATCTTATTGAAACATGTTAGATCCTGAGGGGACTTGACAGAGTGGATGTTGAAAGGATGTTTCCCTTTGTGAGAGAGACTAAAACCAGGGGGCACAGTTTAAAAATAAGGGGTCACTCATTTAAGATAGAGATGAGAATTTCTTTCTCTCAGAGGGTCGTGAGTCTGTGGAACTTTCTTCCCCGGAGAGTGGTGGAGGCAGGATCATTGAATGTTTTTAAGGCAGAGTTCGACAGATTCTTGACAAACAAGGAGGTCAAAGAGTATTGGGAATAGGCAGGAAAGTGGAGTTGTGTCCACAAACAGATCAGCCATGATCTTGTAGAATGGCAGAGCAGGCTCGAGGGGCCTAGTTCATATGTTCATATGTTCGTAGAAATAATGAGGTGTAGGCTTGAGATATCAAGGGCCAAAACCTATACTGCAACACACACCAAGATTGAAAAGAGCTAACGAGATTAAGCCATTGTGATTAGGTGTCACCTAAAACTTTCTTAAGGACCTTTAGTTTGTAGAGGGAAGGAAAGACTGAGGGGGAAAAGGAGTTTCACAGCTCAGAGCTCCTGGGAAGGATTGAGTTCGAGGCAGAGGTGGCACAATGAAACACACCTTAAACAAAGCATGGTGGAGAGAGGAGGAAGAATGTGCACATGTGTATTTGGAGAAGGCACAAGAGAGAAAATCTAAACTGAAGCGGATTGTTCAGTTCCAAGCTGTAATGATTTCAGCCCTCAAGCAGTCCACTGTGGAGCGGGAAAGGGAGAGAAGCATGCCCTGCCACTCTAGTGCACTCTCAATGGGTAGTTAGAAAGTAGTATTAGGAGATGCCCGGAGCAAGTCACTCTTTTGCCTTCTACTGTTGAACAATGGGAGTCTAATGAAGGTAGATAATGGGGAAATGCGAGGATTTTGTTTACCACTCTTGTTTTTTTTTAAAAGTGAGAAACCTTAAGAAAAGTCAGATGGATCCCAGTAGTCTTCTCTGATCCAATATACATCTATGTTAATGTGTAAATGAAGTCCAAAGTACAGGATGCCAACAAGGTTGAAAAGAGTGGAATAAGAGATGAGGTGAATCAGGGCATTATGTTTAGGCAGCATCCAGTTTGAGTGTTCATAACATTGGCAATTGCCAGAGGGAGTGAGCTGGATAAGGAGTTCCACAACTTTGAGGCAATGAAAATAATGAATTATAGTAATAAACTGTGCTTTGTGTCTTGATTTCAACATATTGTGTGGAAAGCTGGTTTATCTTAGCAAAGGAAACACCATGGCTTCTTATTATGCAGTTAGGCTGTGCTTACAAGAAACTCTTGTTTGTCTATAAATTGGATTCAGATCCAGTATAAATGCTATTATGACCAGCCTGAGGAACTATGTGTTCAGGCTGTTCCTGCTGTGAATTGCAGACACAAACAGGAAGAGGATATAAGCTTACAATGAAGAGTAGTGAAAGATGAACTAATGGGAACCAGTGACATGCGAGATTAAAATGTTGAGTTTTCCATGTTTTCCCCTCGAGCTTGAGATTATTAATTTAATTTTGTTTCAGGAAGCGAGGCTCAATCTGATTGCTACTGATGCCAGATATCGACGTAACTACACAGCAACTATTCTCAGTGAGGTGGAGTTAAACAATACAATCGAAAGCATTCTCCAAACAATCGTGAGTATTCCATGCTCTACAATCTTGGGGATATATTTCACAAGAGCATTTTAGGTCTGACTTTATGAATGGAAACTCTCAGCAGGGAGTCTTAGTTTCCCACTGGGGCTCCTGGCAGTGCCCATTTATAAATTTGGCCCATCTGTACCAATGTAGATAGAAGTCTCTCACCACAAAGCTACAATGCTGGACTTCACCTTCAGAAAGTCCTGATATGCCACATGCCTGTGCATGGTGATCAAGGTCTCCATTCATTGGCCATTGAGTGTCACAAATGAAATAATCCCAAGCAGCAATGGTGCCATATGAAATGAGCTAGGGTCAGTCCCGATCCAGGACCTAGGAGGTGTCATCAAAGAAAACCACCTTGAATTGGCAACCCCCTTCCAGGGAACTACAGGATGGCTCCTGTAGTACTTGGAGAAATGTCACAATGTCTCATTCAGGGGTCTCTCTTTCCAGGATGGCAACCGAATACCCGTCCTTGGGGTTGACTAGAGGGAATGTTTCTCTGAGTCCAACCGTGTTATACCTGGGATACTAACACTGGGTGTCTCAGCGCTGATATCCCTCATCTTTATCAACGCAGAATTCCAAATAAGAGAAGAATCCAAGCAACTTTTATTTAGTACAAGGTCTACTAACTAAAAAACTGTTAATACAATATCAGGAGAGGTTTACACATGAAATATACACTTATTATGACAAATATGCACCTGAAGTGCTGTAACCTGCAAGGCTACAGATCATAGAACCAAAGAAAAATTGGGGCACAGGAGGTGACCATTCAGCCCAACGTGTCTGTGCTGGCCGCATAAACTAGCTGGAAGGTGAGATTAGATTGGGCAGCTAGTTTATCCGGCCAGCACAGACACGATGGGCTGAATGGCCGCCTCCTGTGCCATAATTTTTCTATGATCCTATTGTTCTAATATTTGGGCGGCAGCTTCTTCATAATTGTCTGTGCTTCAAACTGTTCTCAAATTAGAGTTGACAATATTTGGGTCTAATAGAAAATGTGCAATTTATATTTGATATTTGATAATATTCCCAAAAGAGTTGTAGCCTCTACAAGCGAATGTATCCTCCAGTCTCTATAGGGTGGAAGTTAAACTTAGCAATATTAGCAGATTCATTCTTAATGCATTCTGCTGTCCACTCTTAACCGGAGGTATGACCTGTTTATATTAACTCACCTGCATTAAAATAGCAGATCGAGGACTTTTTTACAAATGTATTAAACACATGTACATCATTATTACTAGCAGCCATTTCTAGATTTTGTGTTAACATTGTGAATGTAGCAGTAGGAATTCCTACATTCATTGTTTCCTATCTTCGCCCTTCCCCAATGTTCACTATTTCCCACCTTCACTGTCCATTATCCCACTATTTTCGACACACACTCATTCCAAATGCTTACTAATTTCAATGTTTGTTCACCGTTTGCTATATTGACTATTGCTGAAATAAAAGCATTATTATTTCATCAGGAATAATGATCAGAGGAGATCAGTATGTTAATGATGTTACTGAGACAGTGACCAGGAAAGACTAACAAATACTGATTCCAGTGTTCAATATATATAATGTAGATATTTGATAATATTGGATTTCTAGCCTGTAGCTAAATCTAATACATTGCCACAATTGTCTAGGGTAACCACTCTTATTCTAAATATTCAAATAGGTCTAATCTCTTCCCTTTCTCACTTACAGCATGATGAAGTGGAGCCTGTGGTATGTTGTATCAACTCAAATTTGATTTCAAATTATTTGAAGGGATTTATTAGTATGTATTTTGTGTGTCTGAGTATTTATATTCATTCAATGTTTCTTTTGACCTGCAGTGTTGCTCCTTTGAGTGCCAGGTAGGTTGTCTTCAAGAGAAGCTTTTTTGCAATACCAAAATTGGTTTTCTACCTTGTTGCTTTAAGGGGACCCATTTACACGAAAACATTTTATTTCTTACAGCCACGGAGAGGAATGCCTGGAATCAATGGTGATTGGGGAGAAAAGGTTAGTGTCTCAGGTCTTATGATGTATTTAGGAGAGGGGAGTATAGTTGTAGCTAACAGTTACAACATTGGTATGAAGTACTATGAAGTAATATGAAGGCTATCCATCATTTCAAGGATTACTGGACCATCCCAAGTTTCCCAGGTCTTTGGAAATGTTTGCCAGAAGCCAATGAGCCCAGTGCAGGTATCATAGCCCTTCTCACAAGTCATAGCCCACGATGGTCTGGGCTAGAGTCTGTTGGGAGCTGTTGTGTGCCTTTTGTGATTTAGTCTCACTGTTCAACTGACAGGTATTTTTGAAGAAAAACACAGGGCTGAACTTAGTGCAGCCATTTGGAGTTGGAATGGTGGTGGAGGGGGTGTGGGAGCGGTGGGCGGATGTGGAGAATCCTGTCAGAAGTACTGCCTGGAAATCCGGTGTCGTGACATCAGTTCCTGATTTAGTCAGTGGCGGGAAACCACCAAGGTGACATCACTGCCCCGACGTGATGGAAATGTAATTTAAATTGTAGAACATTTTTAATACATCAGCATCGAATTCATCGCAGTTCAATGGGGGCTTGGGATTAAGTGGACGACGGAGGGCCCTCGGGTGCCTTTGGATTTCCGGCCTCAGTCCTGCGTCAAGTAGGTGGCTATGACCAGCACAACTTAGTGGGGAGAGGGAAGTGAAGGCCATTGTCGACCCACAGTGCTGTGTGCTCTGCAAGGGTGTTCGTAGTCTTGGGTGGTCTGCAAGGGAGGTCAGGGTCTTGGGTGCTCTGCAAGCGATGGGGTTGGGTCTTGGGTGCTTTTCAAGGATTGGGGTCTCGGGCGCTCTGCAAGGGGTGGGGTTGGGTCTCAGGTGTTCTGCAAGGATCGGGTGCTCGGGTGCTCTGCAAGGGCGGGGGTCGGGGTGTCGGGTGCTCTGCAAGGGCGGGGATCAGGGTGTCGGGTGCTCTGCAAGGGGGTGTCGAGGTCTCGGGAGCTCTGCAAGGGCAGGGGTCAGGGTGTCGGGTGCTCTGCAAGGGGGTGTCGGGGTGTCGGGTGCTATACAAGGGGGGTCTTGGGTTTGGGTGGCTATATTGGGTGACCAGACTTTTGGGTGAGATGTTTGTCTGCCCATACTGCTGGATAAGAGGGTCGACTATTAGCAAGGGTGGGCACTGAAAGCTATCAGGGAGTCTGCTGGAAGAAGCAGCAAAAGCACAGCTGTCAAGGCAAGGTCGTCTCTGCATCGACAGTGCTCTGGAGGCCCACTGATCACCCGGCTTGGTTCTCATACACCCTGTCTTTTTGGACCCCCATGGCAAGATGAAGAGACTCTGATGGAGGAAAGCCCAGGATGCAGCAGTGCCTGCCCGTGAAGCTCCACAACAAGAGCAACAGCAGTTGGCCATGTGAAGAAGGGCCCACTTGCGCCAGTGAGTGTACTGGACTCAAATCAACTACCTCCAAATGTCCGAGTGGCATTGTCAGCGAAGACTACACCTCTCCAGGGAGGCTGTCACGGATTTATGCTCCATGCTGCAGGACGAGTTGTGACCTATGGGATTTGGGGGTCATCCAATGCCACTGGCCTTGAACATCACTGTGGTGGTTAACCTTTACACATCTGGATCATTCCAAGGTTCCACTGGGAACATGTGTGGGGTCTCCCAGGCAGCGGCCGACTGCTGCATTAAGGAGGTGACCAATGCCCTATCCAAGACAGCTGGCAACTATGTGCGCTACCAGACTGACCCTGATAGTCAGGCCGAGAGGACCATCGGATTTGGGGCCATTGTTGGATTGCCCCAGGTGCAAGATGTGATAGATTGCACAGATGTGACCATCAAGGATCCAACAGGCCAGCCAGTCACCTTCATCAACAGGAAGGGCTTTCATTCCAGCAACGCTCAACTGGTCTGCGACCACCAAAAGTGTTTCCTGCAGGTGTGTGCCCACTTCCCGGGAAGCAGCCATGATACCTACATACTTCGACAGTCCCTGGTGCCACAGCTTTTCTGGCCCCCAACTCACCTTCAGGGATGGATTCTCAGGGACAAGGGCTACTCACTGAGGATATGGCTACCGCATGTTGTCAACACCAGAGGCTCATCGTCATCTTGGTACTCAGTATGGGCCTGGCCACCCACAGTCCTCCAACTATCAGTGGCCTCGGCTGTCTCAGCCTCAGCCAGCTGCTCGGGTACGTGTGCAATGCTTTCACCAGCTTGTGACCTTGATTCTACCGCCGAGCAGAAACCCACCGAGGTGAAAGTATCTGCACTGGTGGAAGGTGCAGGAGAGTCATGGGTTTGTACATCCTCTGACAGCGGTTCCTCCTCAGAGGTGGACAGCTGTCCCCCTTCTGCTGGAGTTTTCTACAGACACCGACCTGCATGAGAGAACACAAACATATGTGCATTAGGCTGTGCAGAGCTCATCATGCCAACCATGTGATGTAGGTCTCCAGAAGTGAACTGTATGTTGATGGAAGACAATCCTCGCTCTCTTGTGCAGAGACTCCAGTCTCACCATCTAATATGGCTTGGCCGCCCTGGGTCCCCACCAATTCTAATGCCTCCTCCTCAGCTGTGGAGAGAGGCCTGAAGCCTGGGGTGCCTCACCAGTCTGTGATGTCTCCCTCTTGTTATGAGCCCTCTTGCCCTGCAAGTGGAAAGAGGGAGATAGTCATACTTCGCAGAGAGATGAACATGACAATTCAGCAACATCAGCCCCTCATCCCCTATTGGGATATCACATATAGCTCATGCTGCTGTCAACTCTCAGGGGAGTTAATGGAGATGAAATGTGAAAGACGAGATGCAGCTCATCTGTCAGGATGAGGTGATACCTAACACCCTGTCAGCGCTGTTGTAGTGCCTCCCTCCCCATTTTCCACATCCTCCTGCATAGCCACTTGCAATCATTAAAAAAGAGAGAGGTATGGAGCCGTTACCTTGGCAGAATGAAGGAGATTGTTGACCCTCTTGCGGCACTGTACCCATGTCCAGGGGGTGACCCGACGGCTTCTGACCTCCTCTGCGATCTCCATCCAGGCTTGTTTGGTCAGGCGGGAGGGCCTTTTCTTGCCATTGCTAGGGTAGAGGACCTCCCACCTTTCCCTTGCAGCCTTGAGGAGAACCTCGAGGGAGGCATTGCTAAACCGTGGGGCTAGTCTGTGACTTGCCCCTGCCATTCTGCGGGTTCCACCTCTTGGGGGATGGTCCAGAGTCACTGCAACACCGGTCTCAGTAGCGAACATTAAGCAGCAAATGAGCCTGAGGCAGCAATGCAAACAGGGCTTTAAATATGGTGCCAGCACCTTCCCCGCAGTCATCCAACACTGTATTTGGCGTCTCGCATTCCGCCCCCGCTGCATGATTGGCTGGGCCCCATGCCTCCATTATGTAAATTGGCTGCCCTCCCTGTGATTATGGTGGGTCGGCCGCCCATGTGACTAGTGGGAACGGTGCCCACTTCTGGGTCCACCGCCTGGAACCGCGACAGGCTCACTAAATTCAGCCCACTGTGTGCATACATGTGGCAAAGACAATGTGCACATTTGAAAGTGGGTGCAGGAACAGAGAGACAGAGAGAACAGGGTGTAGGTACACAAGTCCTTGAAGGCAGAAGGACAAGTCAATAAGGCATTTAAAAAAGCATATGGGATCCTGGGCTTTATATAAAGAATGAAATAGAGTACAACAGCTCTCATATTTCACCCTTATTGACGATATCAGATATATGAACTTCAATTGACAATATCAATGTTATCATAAATCAGAGCCAAATCCAAACAAATGCTCGTCATTCAGTATTGAAAGCCCTCCCACCTTTTTAATTAACAGGAATGATTTCATGAATTTACAGAGCAATTTATTCAGGCTGTTCATTTTACTGCTCACAATGCACACGAGCAGTTTAAGATATCGATCTTCATTGTACAACAAGCATTGCATTTTGCACTAGTTGCTGCTAAAAGCTAAAATGTACAATGTGTTCTTTCCCAACAGGGTTCAGATGGACGTCGAGGCTCTCATGGCCCGATAGGCCCACCTGGGCCTATGGTAAGTACGGAAGCCCGGCAACATTACTGTAAATGAGTCATCAGAATGTGTCCAGTATACCTGGTTTGGAAAGGCCTATTCTTAATGTTATTTTTCACACAAGACAGTTATATTTTCCAATTCAACGATTATACTTTATACTGCTTATTTCAATAAATATTATTCTGTACTGTCCTGATATCAGACATGATTTACAGAGTTGTAATTATTTAATTTCCTGTGCAATCCTTCGTGGCCTTGCAAGAACCTCACCCTCCTCCTGTACACTACAAATATCTAACCACCCCCCCCCCCCTCTACAGCATGCACTCAGGTGACATTCCTGCTTGTGCTATTTTCATACAGATGTTAGCACATTTTAAAATTTGGCAATCTCAGTTCCTCTACATTCAAAACATTTCACTCTACTTTCAGAATTGGGTGCTCTGGGCTATTTAAATATACCTGTGCTCAATGCACTCAGTAGCAATTTGGGTTTATTGTTAGCATTCTCACTTTTAGGTCAGAGAATTGTGGGTTCAAGTCCTATTGCCAGCTTAAGCACAATGATCTAGGCCGACCCTTCAGGGTTGGCGTTGAATGGCTCATCTGAGACAGCATCCATGGTCTGAGGTGTTAAACCAGGGTCCTGTTACCCTTATACTAAAATAGGTTGGCTGTCAAGAAGGATTAAACCAAATGGGTTGAAAGGCCTTCTTGATCATTACCTGTCTTCTGATATTGGGGCAAATTCACTGCTCCTAATACAGGGCTGTGAAAACCATGCAGACTGCAAATCGAGCACACTGATCTTTGCGCCTAAATTGCTGGAATGCTTTCCTGGCATTCAAACCAGGAGCAAAACCGCTACCATATACCACACAGTGCAATCGGTTTACAGTAAGCAGGTCCTGGTGTAAATTCAACAAAGAGCCCTGAAGACAGTGTAAGCAAGCATTGTGCACACGTACGTGTTGAAATATAGCATAAGCACGACTGCCGGTTGGCTTTGACCCATGTTGGCACCTGAATATAATCTTCCTCGCATCGATAGGGGACAGGGGTTTACAGCTGACATTGTAGCCATGACAGAACAGTGAGTTTAGCGATATCAGTATAGGAATATAGGAACAGGAGGAGAGCATTCAACTCCTCGAGCCTGTTCCGCCATTTAATTAGATCATAGTTGACCAATCCCAAACACAAACCATTTCAACAAGATCTCATAATCTGCCCTACGCATTCATTTTCTCGTTTCTTTTTCACCTCTCAACTTTACATTTTCCCTTTCTCTTTTGTAATGCCTTCGAATTCCCCAAGCACATGCCTCCTGTTGTTTTGCCTGATCCGATTCCCGCCCCCTTAGTGTTGGGGCAGCCTGACAACTAGAGGCGATGATATCAGTGGAAGCACTCTTGTGACATTCCTCTTATTTTGGACCAGATGATTAATCTGCTTATTTTAAATGGGTTAACCCTGCCTTAACACCACACAGGCGAATATCCAATGGTAACTGTAACTGTAATTTCCAGCAAACTGAAGCAACAGACTAAGTTCGACCAATTATTTGTTTGAATTTATTCTCTTATCACTGACAAATTATTTTTTCTTTATTTCAGGGTAACGCTGGTGATGTTGGACCAGCCGGTCATCCGGGCATGAAGGTAACCAGCTGGATTGCATTACTACAAGGAGCTAATGTCTTATTTCACAGTATGGCATCTGACACCTCCATCTTTTTTGCCAACAGGGTGACAAAGGAGAACGTGGACCTAAGGTAAGGCTGTTAATTAATTTTATCACAAAATTACAGTTTCATTCTTACTATCCAGTGATTGAGGCCCCTCTTCATTATAGATATTGTAGAACATATATAATATGTAACATATATATATATAGATCCAAGTTTCTATTCTACATTATATATACAATATAGAGCAGAATCTGTGATTGTTCTTCTTAGGGCATAGAAGGTTAAGGGGAGATTTAACAGAGTTGTTCAAAATTATGAAGAGTCTTGATAGAGTAAATAAGGAGAAAGGGGCTGGACAGTTCGTAAGTAGAGGACACAAATTTAAGATAATTAGCAAAAGAACCAGAGGGAAGGTGAGGATTTTTTTTTTCCGCAGTGAGTTGTTGTGAACTGGAATGCACTGCCTGAAAGGGTGGTGGAAGCAGATTCAATAGTAACTTTCAAAATGGGATGGTTATAGATACTTGCCGGCGAACAGGGAAAGAGTCGGGGAGTGGGACTGATTGGATTGCTCTTTAAAGAGCCGGCACAGACATGATGGGCCGAATGGCCTCCTTCTGTGCTGTGTGATTCTATATTCTAATTAACCCAAATCAGATCATTTCTTCCCCATGCAATGACCCAGGCTTCAAGCGTCAGTGCCCCAGTGGTCTGCTCTACCAATCTGTGCGACCCCATGCTCCCACCTGGAAAGGATTGATCTCCTGAGGGGCACCTCCACAAATCCAAACCCTTTTGGCCTTCAAGCTTACATGTCCCACACAGGCCAAGCTTTACCAGCTCTTGGCAAGGAAACTTAATGAAACTCTGAAGGTTAAGGGAAGCCTTACCTCGACCCTAATTAGTCGGAGTGAAATGCAAGTGTTAGCCAAATGCGTCACTGCCCGTTGCCCATTGGTGCTGCTCTGTGGCCGAAGCAGGTGGCTTCTAGTCTGAAATAGGCAGGCACCCTGCTGAGCCTTCTCAGGACACTATTGAAGATGGCAGTGGTTGCAGTGCCAACGCAAAGGGGGTGGTAAGCGAACCAATGCCATTTCCAGACATCTACCACCCCATTTCCTCCAGGTAGAGGCACAGAATCCTGGTGCCACTCTCCACCATACCTCCATCTGGGGTAACATACTGGCTTGTAATTCATTGTAGTCGGGTAGAGGGAGGAGAGATCTACAATGACCTGACAATACCAAGTGGACATCTTTGTATTGGCAGGGAAGTGGTGGATCCAGTATCACCAGGGAAGGAGGAGATCCATAATCACCAGTGGAGGGGGATCCAGTATCACTAGAGAAGGGGGATCCAGTATCACCAGAGGAGGGGTGAATCCAGTATCCCCAGGGGAGGGTAATCCAGTATCCCCAGGGCAGGGGAATTGTCTTTAACAAAGTGCTATAGCAATCATGTTCAGGATATGAAATAAACTGACAGGAAAAGCACGCAAAGGATGCACTTGCTTAACTGTGTATTTCCTTTTCCAGGGTGACCGTGGATACAAAGGAACCAAGGTTAGAGGAATTTGAATCATCTCAGGATTTAAAAGAGTTTGTTGTCCTAAGGCAAAGCATTTAAAAGTCTCACTTGTATTCTTCCCTGTACTAATTGATATCTCTTTCTGTTCTACCTGATGGTTTTAGGGTGCAAAGGGGTACCCTGGAAGAGATGGGAAAGATGGTCAGAAGGTAAGAGAGACTGAGTACTGTGGGGTCAAATATTGCTTTAAAGACCCCTCGTTCAGAGAAAGCAACCAACCTACGATTAGGCACAGCCAGTGATAAAAGATTGGCAGTGAATAAAGCCCATCCTGAACAAACTGTATAGACAAAAAAGCAATCCTATTTCTATCAGAGATTAGAAACAAAATAGAAAGAGATTTGTAGTTTTGCAGTGACCTTTTGAGATAATTTTTGTTTTTCCCTCTCTGACATTCTGCATTTCAGCATAAAGGCAGTTGTGCAGCCCACTCACGCTATCCTGAACAGCAATCACTGGTCCCTACTCCAACAGGATAAAGCAAACAGTTTTGCAGAACTCTCCAATGCATGTTACATAGCCATTTATTATATCATTTACCTCTGCTGTTACATCCCTCCTAATGGTTACTCTACCTAAATATATCACCAGAGAGAACAAGTCCAAAACAATTGGTCAAGCAGAGAGAAACATTTTAACCTAACTCGGGCAGGAACCCATGAGGATGCTGTTTTACATCTGCCCAATATTACTGTCCATTGATTTCAGTCTGTTTCCCAATGGGTGGTTAAAATCATCCTCTGTCTGTAAACCATTTAACCCTATTGCGCCATTTAACGTGTCCCTGTGTAAGATAGTGAGGGTTAGGTCAGTTGTTGGCACTCTTGCCCTGGATTTGGAAAGTTGCTGGTTCTATGCCACACTTCAGGCCTGGGACATGTTTTAGCTTCCAGTGAGTGAGTGCTGCATTATTGGAGATGCCATCCTTTAGTATGAGATGTTAAATTGAGATCTTGTCAGCTAGCTCAGGTGAACATTAAGGAGCCCTGTGGCTCTTCTCAAAAAAGAACAAAAGGTTTTCCCACTGTCCTAAAACCAACAGAGCGGTTTAACTGGCTATTCAACTCACTGGCTGTTTTGGGATCTTTTTGTGTGCTGTGTAATGAGTGAAGTTCTGTAGCGTAGTGGTTATGTCACTGGTCTAGAAATCCAGAGACCTGGATTAATAATCCAGGGTGAACAAAAGTTTCAGTCCTCCATCGCAGTTTGAGAATTTGAATTCAGCATTAAAAATCTGCTCGTAATGAGCTGGTATTAGTAAATGTCACCGTGAAACTCTTTGTCAAAACCCAACTGGTTCAGTAACATCTTTCAGGAAAGTAAAATTGCCGTCCCTAACCATCTTCCAAAGTAGTCTAACAAGTCACCACCATCTTCTCAGGGCAATGAGGGATGGGCATTTTTTAAATTGTTATGACACGGAGTTGAATATTTTTATGCTTTTTGTCTCATCAGGGGGAGCTCGGGTATTCTGGCCTGCCAGGCTGCATCGGGTCAGCAGGACCTCCTGTAAGTGTGGTGCTCGGCTTTGGACTTTTGCTTGTGAAAACATTTCCAGTACTTGGTAAATGGCTGTTGATCCATGACAAATGCCACTGATACTTTTCTTTCTGATCAAAATATTACATTGTGAATTTGAACGCAGCATCTGTGCTGTAGTTGAAGTACAAGCCTGTGAGTGAGGGCCCGAACTGTTTGCTGTGTGACCTGGGCCGGTATTTGAAATATGGGCACTGGACACACATACGGCCCCCGAAACGGGAAAGATTGTGCTCTGCAAAGTTGGTGGAATAACGATTGGCTTGGTCTAATAATTCAGAAATTGGGAGTCCGAAATCCACTCTGACAGTTTGAGAATCAGAATTCCATTCAAAGTAAAAAGCTGGTATCAATGGTTGACTCTTAATTGCCCTCTGAAATGGCCTAGTGAGCAACTCAGTTGTATCAAACTGCTACCAGTGGGTCAAGAAAGCGGCCCACCATCACCTTCTCGGGGCGGCTAGGGATGGGTAATAATAAATGCTGGCCTTGCCAGCGATGCCCAATGTTGAATATTTAAAAAATACAGGTCTCTGCAAATGTGGGGAATTTGGAGAAACAGCTGGGTACACATGCTGTCGCGGTTTCAAAGCTCATTTAATAGCTACGGAAACTAGAACTCCTTTTCGGAATTATATTTTATAGATCTCCCACTGTTACACAAGTTATCCCCAAACCTTAAACCATGCAAAGCAACTTTGGTGAAATATCTAATCCTAATTCTGTCCTTTGTCTGGCCACATTGTCCTTGTTGCACAATATTGATTCTTTAAGGCTTCATTCTATCTTTCTCTTCCATCACTG
Source organism: Heterodontus francisci (assembly GCF_036365525.1). Classification (NCBI taxonomy): domain Eukaryota; kingdom Metazoa; phylum Chordata; class Chondrichthyes; order Heterodontiformes; family Heterodontidae; genus Heterodontus; species Heterodontus francisci. The sequence continues at coordinate 125,257,487 of NC_090377.1, forward strand.
AATGGGGAAATAGTCCCATATTGACGTTTACACTGTCACAAAATAGAAGGCAGCTACTCAATAATTTCACAACTTTCATGTAGACACTGAGTTTTACTGGAAGAGTGTTAAGGATTAGCCTTATCATTTTGCCTTCTTCTCCATATCTTCCAATGCTCTCAGGCCCTGTCAGGTGTACGATAGCTTCTGGAGATTCCTCCATCCATTGCATATAGAACATTAACCAGAGCTCACTGGACCTACACCAACTGTCCATAGAGAAGACCTGTCCTCCTCTGTGTGATAAACTGGGAGGCCTCCACTTGGATGAGTTGGTCAAGAACATCTTGAAGCACAAGGTTCACATCATCAACTAGAAACATCTGGGAGCCCTTAGATCTGCAGTGGGGAGAGGCTCAGATGTATGACATGCACTCACTACCACTTGATATTAGGGTTGCCCACCCTCCAAATTTGTCCTGGTGTCTCCAGGAATGAAAGATTAATGTCCAGGATACTGCTGTGAGCAACACAGGGAGAAAAACCATGGGGATGTTAAAAATTTGTGTGGATTTTTTTTTCATTTTTCCTGATTTGTTAATTGTAAAAATATTGGAGATGAGGATAAAAGACTATTTGGCTGACAGTCAAGAATCATCCAATTGAGTAACCAAGAGCCTGTCTCTAATTGGCTGGGAAGACGGTGTGTCATGAGGATTGGACATGCCAGGTGACCAATTGCGGGAGTGTTGGGGGGGCGCGGGGTATTTGAGGTGGAAGGTCATGTGATGAGACCTCCAGCTAAATGTCCAGCCAGAGTTGGCAACCCTATTTGATATGTGGCTGGATTACTTCTGTAGTATTGTTACAACACTCCCTATGTCCTATATCAGATGCCCTCGGGTAAAAGTGCCTGTTTCTGGTTAGTCTAAGTAAATGGAGATTGAAATATTGCTCTGGGTGTTTAGTCACTTAATAGCAAGAGAGACATTAACTACAAATCTTTTGAAATCTTTTCCCTCATAGGGTCTATCAGGACAACAAGGCCTCAAAGGTGATCCAGGTCCATTTGGAAATAAAGGACAAAAGGTATGACTTTATCAAGAAGGGTATATGGATATTGTTGTAAAGAAAGGCCTCTTCACCAACCATTCCTCAAAAAACGTCACAGCTGCATGACACCTGACCTCAGCTGGTTGTCAGGGTTGCCAACTCTTTAATTTTGAGTAATTTATATCCTTTTTATGCCTCACACTAAGGAAAAAAATGAAGGATCGGGATCCAAAGTGACTTTTGGTCATGGGTACACCATCGCTCTTGCAGCAATTTGGGCTGTGCGTTGAGAGGAAGTTGACAGCTTGACCCCAGCTTCATGTCCCAGTGTGCTGCTGGAAAGTGCTGAAGCCAAAGTGATGAGAGATCCCCTCAGGAGGCTGGCTGGCTGGCACCCTTCATGCTTGACACTGGCCTGCCCCACGGGCTGGGTTTGTAAGCACACAGCAGAGAGTTTGGAAAATATTTTGAGAAACCCAAACGTTAAAAAATGCAGCAGCAGAGGAAAAGACCATTGCTGACTCATGAAAGCAATTTGCAACCATGGACAGCCTATAATATAATGCAGATCTTGTTGCCTGTATATCTGCTACATCTTAAGCAAACCACCACTAAGCATGGTTAAGTGGCCAGCGCAGGGACTGAACCTGTGGCCCTGAGTATTATTGACACCATGCTCAAACCAACTGAATAACCAGTCACCCAAAAACTAACCACTCAACCCAAAACTAACCAGTTGTCCCTAAGCTAACCAGCCACCTCTGAGCTAACCAGCCATCCTTGATGATCAACTGGTTTTACTGAAGTGCCACTTTTTTGGGGCTTTAATCTTTAAAACAAGAAACCGATTGCCACCAAGTGGGGGTTTAATCCAAGGATAAATGTTAAATGATTTAACAACTGCTTGTGATACTGAGGGGCATGGGGGAAAAGGGAGTACATCCAGCCATTGCTCTGATGACTGTATTAAAAATTCCTTTGTTGGACCAGGGCAGGTACAGCTGATCCTTCCCTCTGCTAATCTTTGCGGTTGTTTGTTTGGTAAGGTTCTTGACACCGTATAAAGATGGGTAGTGTCTCGGCAACTGCAGTTGAGCTAGGAAGTCAAAATCAACCAGGTGTTACTGTTCCTGATTGGAAAATTTGCAGGTGTGGACACGGGGTGCAAGGCGGAATCGGGGTGTGGGGGGGGTGTGGTTTGTGGGTGGCTGGGGCGGTGATGGTGGGGCGAGGTGTGGAAATGGTTTGGCAATGCTGCCTCTCACAGCCGAATAGCTCATTGACATAGGAACAGCAGCCCAATTGAGTAAGATACAGAAGGGTTGCTGGTACCCTTGGAAAGGTAGGCCAGTATGAATCAGCATCTGTGGGCTGGGGAAAATGGGAGGGAGGAAAAAAGCGTCAGGATTGTAGGCCATTTTCAGCATCGAGCTGGCTCAAATATACCTTCACAGGGATTGGAGCATCTTTTATCAGGTGACTGACTGTCGCTATATAAAAGTAGTTCTTGATGCCAGTTAATGCCTCCCTATTCAATCGATCGGATTTGGTTCATTTGATGAACTTGTCTAGAGCTGCACAGTAAACACTTAATAATTCTTAGTCTCGACAGCTTCCCCCATTTTCATTGAGCATGGAGAATTATTGTAATACTTATTGAAATTTTGTATTTTTAGAACACTCATACTGAGCAGAATCTTATAGGCGATGTGATCCAATGCTGATTTTGGATGGAGCGCATGTCAATGTCACATATGTGAGCAAGGAAACTTTAAGGAGTCCCTGTGTTTACTCTTGTTAGGAGGGGTTTATTCATGAGCCAGGCCAGGGCTGCTTCAGCGGGACATTAACATGTCCTCATTTCCTTTTGTTTTTCTAAAGTTTTAAAAGGCCTCTGGGTCTTAAACAACATCTAGCAGAGTGAAGGTTTTACGAAGACATTAGCAAAACGTTGAGTCAACAGTTTACAGGCGATGGTTGCACAGGAATGAACCAGGCCTCATCGAAAGCAGTGAAAGGTATCTCCATGTAGTGGCAGCTGGGAAGCAGTCGAGGGGCCCTGGATATTTCTGTTGTTTGTTCCTCAACCATTTGCCATTTTGAAAGATGTATAACTTCCTTTTTCATACAAAATGGCCTACCTTGTCATGAGGTCTGAATCAAGTGACAGGCTCGGTGCTGCCACAAGACAATGGACACGTGGCCCCAAAAAATACATGGCCACAGTGAACATTGCACGCCACTGGTTCAACATTACAATGAGATAGTGGTCACTCTCTAAAAAATATAGAATGTACAAATTACCAGGGCCTGTTTACTCCCCCCCCACAAAAATACCTATAAAGTCAATTTGGCTCGTCAGCTCCCCAATAGGATTTGTAATATGACACAGGCTTGTTTAAACATGAATGCATTGAAAGGGGACGGTTAGAACAGTGACTGGTTTCACACAGCACAGACACCCATGGCCCACGCCATTGTGTATAAGTATTACAGCATTGCTGCCACATGCTAATTAATGCAATCATGAACATGCTCCCCCCCTTCCCCTACCAGTACACCATTATCTCCTCCACTTAGCTGAGGGAGGCTGAGCGGAACTGACTTCATTTCGAGGATAGAAAAATGAAAATGTTGTGAGAACAAGGGTCCAACGGTGAGGCTAGTGCGAGGCTTCTAGATGCAATAAAATTCCCGAGTCAGACACTACATCGGAGCAAGGCCTTGAATGAGATAACCTTGTGTTCACTTTCCGTTGGTCTTATTTTGGGCCTTACATCTGCTTGACACTACACCACATTATTATCATCAAATGCAGGAATAACGACAGACAGGAATAAAGATCCCCTGATCCATCCAGTCCTGTCCCACATACCACAATATACACACACTCCGAAACCATGTGATCTGTTGCGTGAGGCAAAATACCCGATAAAAACCCGGGATCAATTAAGGGGGAAAAATGTGGAACATTCCTCTCCCACCCAACTTAGGGATTCAAAACTAGTCCAGGAGAGCACTCTGACCCTGACTAACATTACCAGATGTCTACCTCCTGTTCGTGATGATCTCCCCCACCCTCCCCCAGCCAAAAACAGGTTCAGCTCTCTCTCGAAGGGATTCAACAAATTCGCGTTCATCACACAAAGCACCAGCCTGTTGTGTGAAGCAAACCTGCTTTGCACGAGTGCTGAACAATTATGTCAAAATATACACAACATTTTGTTCTATGGAATAACTACCTGTTTGATTCTTTACCCAGGGTGAGCCCGGCTTAGATGGAGAGTCAGGACGACCTGGACACGTTGGGAGACCAGGAGATAAGGTCTGTTCATTCAAATCCACCCCAGGTTCCTGGCATCTGAGTCAAGTGGGTGTTGTTTCTACGATTTGAGTTTGTGCAGTGTCAATCCAGGGCCAGTTTATTTACTCTGTTTGGTCACTTTGAATATGGCCACAAAAGTGCCCCCAATTGGCAATCTAACTCAGAAAGAGCAGAAGGTGGTGGCTGTGGGACCTGCACATTGTCACTGCTGTGGACAGAGGTGCTCCCTTGAGGTTGGGCCAGAGACATATGGGGTGAGGCAGCATATAGGGTGCTTTATGCTGCAGTTGCCTCTGCTATGTACCCGTGGAATGCTGGCACTCAATGCCTGCAATGGGGAAACATTCCATTCTCCTCATAAACCCAGCTTGCCCAGTGTACAATTCACCCAAAAAACAAAATTCTTTCTCCTGTTTGTTTAGTCATCAGTTTGCTATTAATAAGGTGACATTAAGAGCATTAGTATTAATCATCGCTCATCATGTCACTGTGTTTAGTAACCTGTGCTGAGGGGATTAAGGCCAAGAGCTCTGTCCATCTACCGATTTGACTGTCACATGTCAAAAAATGATGGGTTGATCAGAGCTCGACTGAGAGATCAGGCCAGAAGGGAATAAAAAGATTGATTAATTAACAAGGAGGAGAAAATGGACCTTGTTCCTATGACATTGCAGTTGGATTTTACCAACACATTGGAGACGGGCTGGGATGTGGGAATGCTGGTAAAATGGCGGTGGAAGGCATCAGGAGGGAAGCCTGACATCTTTCCTCCACCACGGGATATTTTGAAAGGTGGGGAACGGCAACAACTCGTCTCCCTGGAAAGCGGAAGCAGTCTATTAATGGGCATTTTATGCCCCCCAGCAGCATATTACCAGTGTTGGAATGGCCCCATGACATGTGGGGAGACCGCCAAGTTTATAAAGATGACCTCCCAGCGGTTTCCAGGGTTGGATGGAGGTGGGGGGGTGGGTGGGGGCCCTTCCTTTCTGGGACTCCATGTCCCATGGAGGGGCCCACCGGTGGCAAGGACTGCCCCCACAGCTCCACCATCACCACTGGAGGGTTCACCCCTCCAATCATCGGGCCTGCCTGCCTGGCCCCAGCACATTAAATAAAATTCTCGCTGGCCCTTCGAGGGCACCTCAACATGGAGGCCCCCTCTCTTTCTCCCTGCAGCCTCAGCAGCAGCCACCACTATCGGTGGTGAGGCTGCAGAGCTGCTGGCCCTCAAATTGGGGTTCAAGTTCTGTTCTTGGTTTATCTCTTTCATAAACTGGTTGTGATTTTACTACTGGCCAGCGGGAATCTTTATTAGCACATTTGCAGTGTTGCTAAGGTGGTGATGAGAGGAAATCTTGTGTTGAACCGTCACAAACACTGAATATGGCATTTGCATTTTGTGTGAACAGGGGAATCCTGGTCCAAGAGGAAGTAATGGAGATCCTGGAGAGCGAGGCGATGATGTGAGTAATTTTCTCCTTTTCCTGCTTTTCTCGGCTCATTTAGCAATGGACAGGAGAATCCTGGCTCAGAGTGGCCTTGTATTAGGATTTCACATTGCTGCCCAATGTTCCAGGACTAGAACAACAAAACGTTTAATTTGTGATATGTAATTGTACTGGTTATCATTGGTCAAGCAAGGGCACTGGAGAGTAGCTAACATCTGTGGAACCGTATCCATGGATATGGAAGCAAAAGTCAGTACGTACAGGAGAGAGGGGGAAAAAATTGGAAAAAGGACTGTCCCCAATGCAAGCATTGAACACCTGTAGTCTTGCTGGCAGGGCTGTAATGCAATGTGAATAACCCACAGGTGCCATTTTTAATGAGAGCAACCCTTTGGCGGACAGCCCCACTCAGGCCCTGGTTCTGAATTCTGGGTTGATGTCCAACTGGGATAATTGTGTCCAGTGGGTCTATTATTCTGACTAAGGGAGCTGCACTGGACTAATGAACCTATGAGCTGGTGCACAAATGGTTATTTCCGTGGAAGGAGTATTCATGGTATGGGTTGTCAGACCGTTAGTCAGCCTTTGAATTCTTCACGCTGTCCTACAAGGGAACAGTGTGAAGATACAAAGGACGACACCAACCCTCACTGGGGCACATATAATGAGTTACCCAGAGTTTACTCACACACAAGAAGGGAAGATTTTCTTTCCAAGTTTCAATATTGTACGATTTGTTGTTGATAAATGTTTGTTTTTCTGCACAGGGTCCTCCAGGAAATGACGGCGAAATCGGCGGGCAGGTAATTGGAATGGTTTTTCATGCTCAGCCAGGAGCTATTTGACCAGCGGATCAACCCAGTCAATTCCTGGTATATTTGAGTTACACAAGAGAGAACTGCACCACTTCTCAAATGCAAAATTGATTTATTTTTCTTTGCATGTTATGTCCCTCACATAATTTAATGTCAAATTTTGCATGTCTGCTGTGAATGTGTATGTGGCTTGCATTAGTCGGTACAGCCTCTCTGGAAACCCTTAATCAACAGTAAGGACTATCTAATCTTCTTCCACTGAAGAGGTGAATGAAAATGAGAAAGAAATGTACTTATTATAAACAACCTAAGGAGTTTAATTTCCTCCAGAAGCACATTGGTTAGTGTATTTGCATAAACAATAGGAAACAACTGTGTTAAGATAGTGCACAAGAGAATCCCTCAATGCGCATTTGCCAGATCCCACTTTGTGCTGTTTAACACAGGTCTTAGTGTGTTCACTTTAAATAGATCAATGCTCATGTTTTTAAAAATAGCACGCAGAGGAATTTAGGTTTTTCTATCGGAAACTCTTACATATAAGCTCCATTTGGAAAAGGTACCGGACAATGAATTGGCCATCCTGCGATCTGTCCATTTAAACATGAACACAATGAGCCATAAATTCGGATGGGGCCAAGGCCAGAGAATGGGTATTTCCCACTGGCTCTGCTGGGACTCCACCCACTTTACAGAGGCAAGATAAATTCCAGTGTTGGGGACAGGACTGAGTGTAGTTCTTCCACTCACCCCTCCTATGCCAAGAGGACTTGAATGAGTGACCTCCCAGGCTACTCCACGAATTCCGTCCGGTATGCCCCTTTAAATTCACCAGTGGAACTCATGCCGGCTGAGAGCTGGGTCCCACAGCGGACCTTGCCAAAGTCCCAAGGGGAAGCTGATCGATTGCTGAGGGTGTCCCTTTGAATAGATTGAAGAATTAAGATAAGGAGACCTCAAATCCATTCAATGCCCACTAGGATGTTAAAGTCGAATGGAAACCTTCTAGCTGTTGATCTAAAGATCCCGATGTCTGAATGCGCGACCTTTCCAAGAGACTGGGCCTTTGTTGGGGTTTCTCTAGGCCACATAAATAATCTGTGGCAAGTACTCCCAGGGATTCGGTGTCTGGGCTTCGTGTATGCTGCTCCTATTTAGCGCTGAGGTGGGGTGGGGGAAGGCTGGCAAAATCCTACGCTAAAGTTCCTTACATTGATGTATCACCATTACTAGCACACATCTGTACAACTTAAGATGGTCACTGCCTCATCCAAATGTTTGCCTGAGTAATATTATAACTTACTTCTTCTATTCTCTAGGGTCGTCCCGGTGAACCAGGGCTACCTGGACCTCCAGGTTCAAGAGGAGCTAGGGGTCCTAAGGTAACTAAGATTAAAAGGCATTGGAAAGAATTGATGGTAAACAATATAGGAACATAGGAACAGCAGGAGGCCATTCAGCCCCTCAAGCCTGTTCTGCCATTCAATTAGATCATGGCTGATCTGTATCTTAACTCTATTTACCCACCTTGTTTCCATAATCCCTTAATATCCTTACTCAAAACAAAATCTATCAATCTCAATTTTGAAATTTTCACTTGACCTCCAGCCTCAGCAGCTTTTTGGGGGACAGAGTTTCAGATTTCAACTCCCCTTTGTGTGTGAGGAAGTGCTTCCTGACATCACCCCTGAACGGCTTGGCTCTACTTTTAAGTTTATGCCCCCTTGTTCTGGACTCCCCCACCAGAGGAAACAGTTTCTCTCTGTCTACCCTATCAAATCCTTTAATCATTTTCGACACCTCAATTAAATCACTCCCTGATCTTCTATACTCAATGCTTCTATGAAAGTGGATAACTGATCAAATAGAGTTCACATTCTGGAGGGCTGGTAGTCTCCATCACAAAGAACAACCCACCTGGTCTCCAAAGACGTTCTCTGTCAAAAGTCATGCAGTCACTGAAAGAACGTCTGCCGATTGATGCCACGTCCCATCCTTTGGTTGGGAGTTGGCCTACCTTGGATATAACCAGGATAATGTGAGCCTTTTCCATCCTGCCTCACTTTGCATACTGTGGGTGAAGACAAGCAACAGAAGTGCTGAGAGATAGTGAAGAAAAGAGCAGGTAAAATGAGTGCATGATCAGCATTGATGTAAATTGCAGCAATGTCACATGTATTTTCTATTACTTTGCTTTACAGGGAGACATCGGTCCTGATGGTCAACAAGGACATGAAGGTCCTCCTGGACTCAGTGGAGAGACGGTAAATATATTCTTAGCTGATACCTCATACTGAAATAGAGGAGTAATTCATTCATTTATCAATGGATCTCCTCCCATTGATTGCTACTCACTAATTAAGATTACGTCTTATGTTTCTCTCACGGTGTAACCATGTGATGAGAAAAATGCAGTGTGTACACTTACATTGTTCATAAGCTCCTCTCATACTATGCCCATAGGTGATATTGGGCAGAAAGTGATACTTGGTAGGGGCTTGTTCACGTCTGCAATACACATGTTCAAGATTTTTTGCTATGAAACAGATGTCGATTTGCCTCAGTGTAGGAACACTTTGAAGCAGGCAATACTTTTACTTTGTCTAATGTATCAGCAATTTAGATTAGAGATGAAGCTTTTGAAGTTTGTTGTGTCAGATATCAGGCAGGTTACCATCCAGCTAGTTGTTTCTGACTCTAGCCCTTAGCTCCCTGCTCTATTTGACATATGCAAGGTTTCTCAATGAGATATTTGTGTCAGACCTCGGGAGAGAACACAAGAACAGGAGGAGGCCATTCGGCCCCTCAAGCCTGTTCACCCACTAAATCAGATCATGACTGATCAGTATCTCAACTCCATTTACCTGCCTTTGGCTCCATAGTGCTTACCCTTAACCAGCAAAAATCTAGCAATCTCTGTGATAGAGTCATAGAGTCATTACAGCACAGAAGGAGGTCATTCGGCCAATTGAGTTCATGCCGGCTCGCTGTAGAGCAATCCAATCGGGCCCCTTCCCCTGCTTTATCCCCATAGCCCTGTAAGTTTATTTTGCTCAAGTGCCCATCCAATTTCTTTTTGAAATTATTGATCGTCTCCCCTTCCACTACCCTCACAGACAGCAAGTTCCAGGTCACTACCACTCACTGCGTTAAAAAGCTCTTCCTTACATCCCCCTTTACCTAAAAACCTGAAATCTATGTCCCTAGTCCTTGTACAAACAGCTAATGGGAACAGCTTTTCTTTGTTTACCTTATCGAAACCTGTCATAATCTTGTACACCTCTATCAAATCTCTTTCAATCTCCTTTGCTCCAAGGAGAACAACCCCAGCCTCTCCAACCCGACCGTGCAGCTGGAATCCCTCAGTCTTGAAAGGTCCAATTGAACTCCAGTCTCAACAGCTTACTGACAGGCAGAGTTCCAGATTTCCACTACCCATTATGTGAAGAAGTGCTTCCTGATTTGCCTTCTGAATGGCCCAGCTCTAATTTTCAGGTTATGCCCCCTTGTTCTGGACTCCCCCACCAGAGGAACTTAGGCTTAGGACAAGGGACAAAAGAACCAGTTTCAAGCTCTCTCCTGGGCCCCAGTGGCAGCTGAAAAAAAAAATCCAATTCCCTATTGGGTCGGTCAGTTTTTCAGGCATCGCTGGCAGCCACCTAAAACAGGTGTGAGGCCTTTTGCCTTTGTTAATGCCAGGCCTAACAGCTGTTTAAGGGCTCCTCTGGGAAACGGGGCTGCCTTGAGCAGAGCAGGGGTTGGGCTTACTCCATTCTGCTTTTACTGGTTTGGATGCGGCCTTCCAATGGCAGCAACCAAAACAGTGAGTAAATTTGTTTGTGTACTTGATGTGGAGCCAGCACTGCACCTCTCAGCTCTGCAGTACACCTGAGGGCTGCTGCTGTCCCATGATCAATCCTCCCCACCCCCGTCCTGCTCTCCTTCCCCGCCACCATTCCACGTTCCCCCATCCTTTCTGGGGTTTACCAAAGGGGCCCCTGTTGGCAGGACAGGTGGTCAAAATTTGAATGTTGGCAATGGGCAAGCTGCTTTTTGGTCCAACAGGCATTGGCAGCCTTTCCAAATGATTCAGATGAGATCCAGTTTCAGACGAACCTAGTGCATCCTGTTGCCGGGGGGGAGGAGGGGGGGACGGTGGGGGTGGTGGGGGGGTGCACGTAATGCATGCTCGCCCATAAAACAGATCATAATCAATTTTTGCCCCAGGGTGTTTATTACAACAAATGCGACCCAGTAAAAACAGAATGCTCGAGCATTTTAATATGATTTGCAGCACTGTAGACTAATAAAGGCCAGAAACCATGGTAACCAAACCATTCTGGAATTTTCAACAGCATAACGCACACCAGATGCACTAAACTATCCAAAAGCGGATATGCCCATATGTTTGCCAAACCTTGAAGCTGTGCATTTAACATAAATTCAGGAAAGTTACTGTAAGAGTCAATAATGTATCTCAAAGTAGTGGTGAAAAGTAAAAAGTGGCAGTACCCATGTCCCTGTATTTAATTTGCAAGTTCTCCCTGTGTCTGTGTGGGTTTTCTCCGGGTGCTCCGGTTTCCTCCCACAGCCAAAAAAGACTTGCAGGTTAATAGGTGAATTGGCCATTATAAATTGTCACTAGTATAGGTAGGTGGTAGGGAAATATAGGGACAGGTGAGGATGTGGTAGGAATATGGGATTAGTGTAGGATTAGTATAAATGTGTGGTTGATGGTCGGCACAGACTCGGTGGGCCGAAGGGCCTGTTTCAGTGCTGTATCTCTAAACTAATTATGGGACTTGTGGGCATGTTTACAGAGTTTTCCTGACCTCCTGCTGTAATCCAGAAATTCTACGAGAAAGATGTAAGCAGGCTCAAAGATTTCCAGGCCTGCGAGTTTAGCGTGAGTGCGAGTGACTTTTGCTTCACACCAAACCTGAACTGGCACTATAGATCCAGACTTAGAGTCTGACCTGATCAGACTCCAGAGTAAAGCTGTTGTTTCACACCACTTTAGCATAACACCATGTAGAGTGTCAATCCAATGTGCCATCAAGCAGGTTGGACTCACTTGCTAGCCTCAATTTCACCACTTAAGAGAGCAGAGATTCTCCTGTCCCCGATCGCTAAACATTTATGCCCCTAATATTTGAGCGGCAGTTCTGCCTGTGCAAATATCTGAGCATGCACAGGTCAGTGTGGCAGTAGCTCAGGGCAGTAGTTTGAGACTCTACAATTCAAATTAGCATTTGAGCTAGAGAAGGAAACATCAGCCACTGTCTCAGCTCTTGATGAACAAATTATTTATTCTCAGGATGTGGGCATCGCTAGCAATTTATTGCCCATTCATTGTTGCCCTTGAGAAGGTTGGCAGTGAGCCATCGGTGTATCTTTGTTAACTCAATACAAGACTGGCACAGTAGGCCCACCTGCCCCCACAAGCACTCCTTTTACATGATGTGCTGTCCAGTGGCCCTCTTACACCGCTTTCTTTTGTTCCAGGGGGAGCCTGGCCGACCAGGACCTAGAGGATTTAAAGGCGATATGGGGCGTCCAGGACAAGAGGTTTGTACCATTTACTTTAACAATTTAATTCCGGTATAGATTTGGCCGGTGTACCTAATCTGATGCTTCATTGCTGGCCCTTAAAGACTGGGCCGAACCTTGGCAACCAGGCCCACTCACACACTGTGGGGAGAATCAGGTAGGAATGCCCGACCAGTGATCATGCTGCTCTCCTCTTTGAACAGAGTTTGTCAGGCGCTGTTCCACAAACATTTTGAGGTGAATTTTCAGGCCTCCAGCCTCCTTGGACGCAGCAGTCAGAGGCATCCTGAAAATGGTGGGCACCAACACAGCCCACACCTCCCGTTCCCTGGGCAGCCTGAATGGCCACGAGTCAGGCACTATACCGATTTATAATGCAAATTGGGACCCTATCGTGTACATAGGACCGTGATTGCCGTTTTTGGACTGGCCTAGACCGGGCGGTGCATGTTCTGAGAGGTATCAGCCGCCGGCCGAGTCAAAATGGGTTCCAGAGGTAAGTTCCTCTTTATCTTTATGGGGTTGAGAGCGGCTGTTGTTCGCCTCCAGACTCCCGAAGACCAGTATGAGCTACCAACAGTCTCCCAGCCACCCCACACCACCTGCAGACATGGGACTTCCCTTCCTCTAACCCATGGACCTATCTTCATCTGGATCAGATATTGGCAGCCAGGAGTTGCCAGGCTGCAATGGGGTGTGCACCAACCCTATAATGAATGCCCCATTGTCCCAGATCATCATGGACAATGCCTAGCTTGTTTATTCTCGGTTGTGCTCTCTAGCACACCAGTGTCCTCTTTACTTCAATGGTAAAAGCCTGCCTCTTTGTAAAAGTGAGGACGTTGGACCCGTGAGAATTGACCCCTTAGAAAAAATCCTGAACCTCAGTTTGTGCCTTGGGTGTTTTACTATGGGTTAAACTGAAATTATCGACACCAATGCAGACAAGAGAAATATTTGCTAAGAGGCAACGCAGACCAAAATCAGACTCCTCCATGAGCTGAGACACCTCACTTTGAGAGGAATGTTATCCAATAGAGTCGCTGAGATATGGCAAATAGAATATGCCACAAACCTGGCAGGAATTGCAGTGACCACCTCCTCAATAATTCAATTAAAGGCACGCGATATATTTTCTTCCTTTTGGTCTATTCTGAATTTGTAAGTAAGGATTCTTAAAGGACTAATTGATGCTTTATCTATCCTGCAGGGATCCAGGGGCCCCAAGGGTCCAAAGGGCTACCCTGGTGATCCAGGCCCAATGGGTGATATGGTAAGAAAATGCACAATAACTAGATTTAGAAGCATAAAATGTCTTTCATACACAGAAGGCCTGTCAGCATCTGAAAAAGAAAAGTCAAGTTAATCTTTCAGGTAGAGGCCTTTTGACAGCAGTGGACTTAACACTTCATTTCCTCCTGGTCATCACTGCAAAGGTTAAAGGCCCTAGACCCTGAAATTATACTGTGGTATTAGCGAGAAGAATGTTATTTTTACATTCATCATTGGGATGTGGGCATAGCTAACAAGGCCCTCATTTATTGCCCATCTCTAGTTGCCCTTCAGAAGGTGAAGTTCCTTCTTGAACCACTGCAGTCTGTGTGATGAAGGTACACCCACAGTGCTGTTAGGTAGGGGGTTCTGGGATTTTGCCCCAGTGGTGATGAAGGAACAGTGATATAGTTCCAAGTCGGATGGTGTGTAATTTGGAGGGAACTTGAATGTGATGTGTTTGCCATGTGCCTGCTGCCCTTGTCCTTCTAGACAGTGGAGATTGCAGGTTTGGGAGATGCTGCCAAAGAAACCTTGGTGACTTGTTGTAGTGTATCTTGTAGATGGTACACACTGCAGCCAATGTGGTGGTAGTGGAAACAGTGGATGTTTAAAGTGATGGATGGGATGCCAATCAAGTGGGCTGCTTTGTCCTGGATGGTGTTGAGTTTCGAAGTGTTGTTGCAGCTGCACCAATCTAGGCCAGCGGAGAGTATTCCATTGCACTCCTGACTTGTTCACTTTTCTCATTTGGATCGAGATTCCCTCTATCACTGAGGTCCTGAGTTCTGCTCTACAAGGCAGCTCTGAGTGCACCCTTCTTCCCTCCTGCCCCATCAAACTTGTCTGTCTCAGGAAGAAGGGCGTGGTCCCACATCAGGAGTCTACAGAGATTTGGAAGCACATTGTAAAGACTTTTGGTTTAGGGGGAAGGGGGCAGGAGACAGCACTGAAGTCACTGAGGGAGTTTACAGAGCTGTTGGAGGAAAGGGAATTGGAGACAGAATCCGTGGGTGGAAGATCAGAGCAATGGAGCAATTGGAAGGAGTCAGTACACTCTTAATCACTTACCACAAGAAGTGAAGTTGCAGATTTGTTCGTGCTCCCCAAGACAGATATATTGCAATGCCAGTAAAGGAATCCGCATTTCAATTCGGAGTTACAGGTAGCAAATTTATCACTTTTTATCATTGACTTGGGTAGATCAGGCAGGAATTCAGCTGCTCAATAACCTGTGAGAACTGGCCGACGAGGAATGTTAATATCGCTGCCAAGCCCTGAATTAAAGTTTATGAAAGGTTGGGGAATTCTATAGCGTAGGATTGGGTGGGAAGTGATTCTGCTCCCTGGAATTCTTCAACCAGAGGAGTTGCAGGTGAAGACTTGATAGGCCAAATACCTCAGCTCGCAAGATGATTGGAAGAGCTGCAGACTCCCTCACACAACTTTCTTTGCAGGATAAAAGGCGAGTGAGCTGAAAATGGTTCCACACCACCCCTTCCCCTGGTAATTGTGCAGGCAGGGAAATGAGTCACAGTATCTTCCATACACCCTTGTAGAATTTGGTAGGTCAGTGAGTGAACCCCAGCCTCCTCCACAAGATAATGGAAATAAGGTGCATGTAGCCATGTGAGTAGAGAAATACTGGATGACAGTAATGGTAATCTGGGCTAGCAACCCAGTTCAAATCCCAATGTAGCTCTTTGTGAAACTGAATCTAATAAATCTGTTAATTTGTGAATTGACACCGGAAATGAACCATGAAAGCTCTCCGATTGCCATAAAAACCTAACTACTTCACAAATGTCCTGCAGGGATGGGAAGCAGGTCTACACTGAGTCCAATCCCACATTATGGGCTCCATTTTGAGTGCCCTCACTTGGCATTAATGGGACAGGAATGGTCACAGAATGGGATCGATTTCCTTACTGCCCCCATTAACACCAGCAGTGTGGGCAGCTCCATTTTGAATGGGCCTGCATTTGGGTTTTCAAAGCTCCCGCCCACTTCAGGCAATCAGTTCCTTGTAATATGGGACTTGGGGTTCTATGTCATAAATGGGATCCTGATTGCTATATGAGGTAGGAACTGGCCAGAGCCTGCACAATTCCTCGTGCGTTGGAACGAAAGAGGCCCGGCAAAGGAAAACCTTGAATTATTTCTGTGGTCCCCAGAGGAGCAGGAGTGTGCCTCCAAGACCCACACAAATAATGGGAGCCACCACTGCCCTTGGGACGTGCCACACCAACGCCCCCCACCCCCCACCACCACAACCTACCTTGCTAGTGGCAGCTCTAGATCCATTTCCAGTCTACCATCTGTCGAGTTGCATTAAGGCACCTGCAGCTCACCAAGTAAATTTAAATGAGTCTCATTGAAGCCAACGGAGGGCAATATTGTTGGGGGGGTGGTGGGGGTGGGGGGGGTGTAAAACCAACGTTCCACCCAACCCCATTGTTTCCCCACCTGGCACCTCTGGTTAAAATTTCCCTCCGTCAATTCAGTGGGATGTTGCTCAGAGATGAGGGATTACAGCCAAGAAGAAAGCTGTAAGAGATTGGCCCTTTTTGTACGAGGGCTGAGAGGTTAAGGTTCACGTCGTGGATGATGAGGTAAATAGTTCAAGATAGTTTTCACTGGTCAGTTAGGCAAAATGAGAGGTGACCAATTTAATCCAAAAATTAATGGAAGGTTAGAGGACATTTCTTTACACAGAGAGTGCTTAGAATTTGGAATTCATTGTTGAAGCTCTTTTCAAAGGGAATTTGATCCTTCCCGGAAAAAGAGGACGAGTTAAGGGTATGTGAGTGAGCAAAAGCATGGGATGAGACTAAGTGGCTCAGGTGCAGTGAAACATTGGTGAGGACCTCAAAGGGCTGAATATTTGTGTGTGTAAACATTCTACGATGCAACAGATATAGACCAGATCAAATCGTTAGCTGCTGACTAGACTTGTTTGAAGTTTCACTTGAACCTTTAATTTTATTTTAACATTCTCCTCATCTTTCTTATTGATGACAGGGAGACTCTGGTAGTCCAGGCAACGGGACAAGGGGTCCCCCCGGATTACCCGTAAGTGACGAGCGCTTGTTTCAATGGCTTAATCAGTAACTCCTGCTTCGCACTTCCTACATCTTGTGTTTTTATAAGGTTGTCAAAAGTAAAGTGTTTTTACCTCAGGACATCCCAAAGTGCTTTACAGTCAATGAAGTACTTTTGAAGTGTAGTCACTGTTGGAATGTAGGAAATGCAGCTGCCAATTTGCAGACAGCAAGCTCCCACAAACAGCAATATGATAATGACCAAATAATTAGTTTTAGAGATGTTGGTTAAGTAATAAATATTGGGCCAGTGTACTGGAGATAACTCCCCTGCTCTTCTTCAAAATAGTGCCATGGATCTTATACGTCCATCTGAGAGGGCAGACAGAGTCTCGGTTTAAAGTCTTATGCAAAAAAGGCAGCACCTCCAAAAGTGCAGCACTCCCTCAGCACTGCACTGGAATGGTATCCTAGGCTATGTTTTCAAGACTCTAGGTTGGGACTTGATCCCACAACCTTCTGAGTCAAGGCAAGAGTGCTACCCACTGAACCTTTTACAAATAGTGTACCTGTGCACGCAAAAAGGGACATATGTTTTTGATGCCTTAATGGGTGTACAACTTGGTGTACTACTGCCAGAAAGTTCCTTCAATCAGTCTGAGCTGAGTTCATTGATCAACGCTACTGTTGGCTTCATAGCCCACCACCTCACCACCGCCCCCACCACCCCCCAAGTCCCCGATCCCAGGCGAGGAGGGGCCCTGCTCCTGATCAATATCAGTGACTTCTGATGAAAAGTGTAGGTGTATAGTGTACTAGTATATAGTGTATAATGTATAGGAGAAAGAAGAAGTTGTAGTCTCCTTTCCAGTTAAATAACCTGCTTGAACATCCCAGCCTTTGGGAGAAGAGGATAGAGCACAGTATTATGTGCCTGACACCTCCTTAGAGTGGCCACAAAAATCTATAGTTCTATTGTTAAGTAAACTTGAGATTTAGACTCATGGCTGGTACAGTCTCCAATGTCCTATGAACTTGTTCTACAAAGTTAAGCTGATATTTTCAAAATGTAACTCCAGCACTCCATGTCATCGATCAATACACCACTTCAGGTATAAGACACAATGTAGAATAGACCAATACATTGCAGAATCTATTGTCACCTAACAGAGCAGCTTACTTACCCTAACCATAGAGCACTAAAACCTGTTGTAGTGTTCCAAATTATGGTTTGCATGAGACAAGCCAACACTACACAAATTAAGGATTGAACCCAGGTCGCTCCTGACCTGTATGGATTCAGCTACTCACTGGATAAACTCACAGAGCCTTCAGGGGGGTGGCAGCTTCATGCCTTTGCCCTTGGGTGTTGGGACCATAGTCTGACGAAAGAGGATAAGTGAGGGACACAAAACCTGTTTGCCTCAAGGTCTTCAGATGTGGAGCTGCCCCTTCCTCTGTCAATTGGAAGGACTCCTATTGAAGTAGATCAATCATATCATTGTAATGGTGCAAATGAAATGGAAATAGTTTAAATCTTCTCCGCCTGACTGCTAGACGAGGTAGTTGCACTGTCTGTTCTGTGCTGATACATTCTAATATAAAGTGGTAACTCTGATAAACCTTTTGTTCCTCTTGCCAATAGGGAATTCCAGGCATACAAGGAAACCCGGGACCTAATGTAAGTTGCCATTCCTAACTCCTAGGCTACCATAGATCACATTATATATTCTGTTCAAGTTTCAGTTAGGGAGTTTGCATGTTTATTCAGCACCATGACTTATGTCAGTGAAGGCAATTTGAACACCGGAAAAGAGTGGCTAACAGCAAAACAAGATTATCCCATCATCACCTGCAAGGAACCAGCTGCTGGCAGACCCTTGAAATTGTGGCTCTGAGTCAACAGTCGAGCCACGTTCCTCCTTTGTCCTGCAAGTTAATCACAAGGATCCAGCCTCTTGTGACTGCCTTCCGCTATGATTTGGATCTCTTTATTACACAGTGAGCTAAGGGAGGCTGGCACTTGACGAAAAAGGCACTTTTATACTGAACTTCGTCTCTACGCTCCCATTAGCCTGGGAGCTGGCAGCAAACCCACAAAATTTTGATAGACCAGACATAGGAAAAATAATCTCTACCAATCTCATGGAGAGAAAGACGGGGGGTTCCCTGGGCTGAACATGAGAATGCAGGAAAGAGTTCAGAGAGTAATCAGATGAGCAAAGAGACACAGAGGGAAAGCTAAGCAGCAGAGGCGTATGTAACAGTGAAATATTCTTCCAATACCGCACAGTCAGGAAAGAGGTGAGGTGAGAACAATACAAATACAATTGATACTGAGGGTGAGTACAGGATACTGAATCACCAGAACTTTCACCTTCGGTTAAGGGCATAAAACAGGCAATGTTGGAGTAATAAAAGCAAAATACTGCGGATGCTGGAAATCTGAAATAAAAACAAGAAATGCTGGAACCACTCAGCAGGTCTGGCAGCATCTGTGAAAAGAGAAGCAGAGTTAACGTTTCGGGTCAGTGACCCTTCTTCGGAAGGGTTCCGGTTCCGAAGAAGGGTCACTGACCCGAAACGTTAACTCTGCTTCTCTTTCCACAGATGCTGCCAGACCTGCTGAATGTTGGAGTAATGCCCATTATACCCCCCACCCAATTTTCCTTCCAGTTAAAGGGGGTGTCGAATGGGCAGTTTATCTGATAGCACCTGTTATAACCCCAGCCCAATTTCCCTTTGGAGTAAAGGCTGTATAATGGGCGGTCGATCTGATATCTGATTATACCACCCCCAACCGTTAACATTCCACACTATATTCAGAATAACTCGGATAGAAATGAGTAATGTGTTCTCTCCAAGCGGGTAAGTTATATTAATGACCTTGATATCAATGAGATAGAAGTTATCGATGGGCCAAGAATGCTTGGAAAAAATATTTCCTTAGTGACCTGTGGTATTTATCCCAAAGAGCTGAAAGAGACTTGGGCGGAGATTTGACAACCATTCTGAAGGAATTACTGGATTCTGCAGAGGTACCACTAGGATGGTTAATGTGGTACCTATGTTCAAACAGACACAGACAACAACAGACATACTGAGCTGAATTTTCCAGTGGGCGTTTGGGACCCTGATGTCGGAACCATATGCGGGTCCCAATCCCGATGGTGTCTGGGCCTTGGCCCCCGCGCGATCTGCGTACCTCTGGGAGCCCTATCTAATTAAAGACAGTGGTGACGCTGCACAGGCGGGAGGGCCAACCAGAGCACCCGAGGCAATGGGCGGCCAGTAGCCCCACTGGGGAAGGTGGGCACTGCCGATGTAGGTAGGAGACCCTGAGGGCACTTCAAGATAGAGGCACTCTCTGAAGACTTCTAAAACTGTCAAAAGCATGGCCGCAGCTGCCAGGCCATCATTGTGGAGAGGGAAGCCCCTTCACAGGAGGCTCTGTGACGGTGGCAGTGGATCTCTAATCCCCACAGCTCTGGGGGGTGGGGGGGGGGGTGGTGACTTAAAGGAGGCATTGATGATTCCTCCAGGCAACAGTCGGATTTCCGCCTCAGCGGGGGACCTGTCCGCCCTGGCAGTGTCACCAGTTTGCCCCAGTTTGAAGACTTAGTTGATCTTAATTAGCTACTCTGCAGCTACCGGGCACGTGTCCGGTGTCGGTCAGACCCTGCCTCTGGCAAGATCACTCAGATGCGGGAAAGCATCAGCGGGAGGTGTTCCCCCAACGTGAGATTCTCTAATTTTACTCCAGGTCCCGCCTCCAAACCCATCTCTGTGGGGCTGGGAAAGTTCAACCCATTAGTCTCACCACCCCACCGCCACACATCCCCACCCCCAACCCCGTTAATGTCAAAGCATGGAACTGATTATCGGCAGTGAACTTGAGGATCAGCACAACAGTCTGATAAACATTCAGAATCAGAAGGTTCTGTCTGATCAACCTCCCCGACTTTGAGATAGTGACATTCAAAGTGGGCTGCGGAAATCCCTCTGACAGAATGTGCCCCTGGATTTCCAAAAGGCTGTTGACAAAGTCTCTCATGAAAGGTTACTAGTCAGCCATAAAGCTCTGGGGATTCAGGGTAAACTGTGGGCATGATTAGAAAACAATAGGCGGCACAGTGGCGCAGTGTTTAGCACCGCAGCCTCACAGCTCCAGCGACCCGGGTTCAATTCTGGGTACTGCCTGTGTGGAGTTTGCAAGTTCTCTCTGTGTCTGCGTGGGTTTCCTCCGGGTGCTCCGGTTTCCTCCCATATGCCAAAGACTTGCAGGTTGATAGGTAAATTGGCCGTTATAAATTGCCCCTAGTATAGGTAGGTGGTAGGGAAATATAGGGACAGGTGGGGATGTGGTAGGAATATGGAATTAGTGTAGGATTAGTATGGATGGGTGGTTGATGGTTGGCACAGACTCGGTGGGCCGAAGGGCCTGTTTCAGTGCTGTATCTCTAAACTAAACTAATAGGGTCAAGTTTGAATGGCCTCACCTGGCATTAACTGGGTGCTAATGCCCTCAGAATGAGATCAGTCTCCTTACTGGCCTGTTAACACTGGCAACACAGCAGCTCCATTTTGAAAACGGTGTCTGGGTGTGCAAAACTCCTTCCCGTTTCAGGTGATCAGCCCCTATTAATATGGGAATCGGGGTCCTCTGACGTAAAAAGGCCCCCGATTGCCATTTTTGGTTGGAACTGCTCAGAGCCTGCACCATGCGCACTCTGACGAGCTCCACGGGTGATGGAAGAGAAGAGGCCCAGCCAATGATAAGCCTTGAACCATTTTTAGCGCAGGAGTGTAGCTGCATGGGCCCATAAAAATAATGTGGCCTGCTGCCACTCAGGGACACCACCCACCGCCGACCCTCCATGCTCACAAGGAATCCTACATCATGCGAGGAAGGGGAGCAGCCATTCTGAGAAGGTGTGGGCAGGCACAAGTGCTGTCACTCCCCATTGCGAAAACGACATGCTACACCCAGAGCAGCGATGTTTGACAAAAAGTGGAACATCATGCTTAGGATTAGCAAGCCATAATTTGAACTTGACACTCCTGAGCAACATGGAACAGATGCCTGTGATTGCAATCTGTTCGAGAAACATTACCAGATACCCAAAAGTCTGCTTTTAAAAAAAGGAACGCACGAAAAACTGCCTCTTCTTATTTCCTCACTGCACATGAGTTGTTCATTATCTCCTTTTTAAACTATAAAGTGACAGATTCCAACAGGAATTCAGAAACTCTTTGAGATGAAAATGGCCTCTTTTGTGTCTCATGTTTTTTTGTCTCTCGCTTAGGGAACAAGAGGCTTCTCAGGCGCTAAAGGTGACGATGGTGAACCCGGAGACCCCGGTGCTGATGTAAGTGATGACTTGTGAAGAGAAGCAGCAGGGAGGGGTGTTTGCTGATTTTTGGCACGTTTCGTCACTTGGTTTTGGAGGGAAAGATTTTGAATGGAACTCTGATCCCAAGGTCATTTATTCTATCAAAGTGAACTATCATTGTTTCCCTGAAGTGGCCTCATCTCCATCAGGTGCGTGTGTGCTGACCGTGGCCTAGAAGTTTGGGTATGCCTATTTTGGGCCTCCTGCTGCCATTATGTAGCCTTTGGAGGCTGCGAAATGCCCAATTAAATGGCAATACATGACCGAATTTCTAGGCATGTGTAAAAATCATTGAAGAAAAAAACTGTTTTTTTTTCCATTTTCTTTTTAACGCTTGCATTTATTAGTTCTAAAAACATGGGTGATGGGAGACGTTAGGTGGCATGCAGCCATGTGATGAAACCTCTAAGAATACGTCCGATCACAATTGGCAACCATTTCAGGAGAGGGGGTAATTAAGCATGTAACATCAGAGCATCTTTGCCTCGATCTGTTGAGGCTAAATTGTAATGGGATTTACATAAATAAATTTACATAAACCTGGATTGAAACAAACCTTCTTCCTGCCATACCCAGAAAAAAACACATTTCTTAAACACATAGATAGCGACCCTTTAATTGTATCATGTTTAAAGGGGTGGTATTCCACCAATTAAAATATTGCATCTTTGAGCCCCCATAGGTGCTTACGAATAATAGCTCATTCTGCCCCAAGCCAATAAAGAGCAGAAGGCCCCAGGTTTTATCTTTAATAATAAAGACATATTAACCGGAGTAGGCGATTCAGCCCCTCAAGCCTGTTTCGCCATTCAGTCAGATCATGGCTGATCTGTACCTCAATTCCATTTACCCACCTTGGTTCCATATCCCTTAATGGTCTGTACCGGATGCGATATCCTGAAATCAGACCCGAAGTGAAAGCAGTGCAATTGGCTTCAGTGCCCCAAGTGGGGAGAAACCATCTAGAGTCCCTCCTATTGATGGGAAGGTGAGAATTATGCTTAGGCGTGATGCCACCCCAGTGGAAAGTCCACTGACACTCAACAGGCTCGTGCGTGGAGAAGGTGGCCTTCACCCTCCTTCTGGCCCCTTCCTTTTCCTGGAAACAAACTCCAACATGAGCTGGGAGACAGGGGTGTTCTGTAAAAGGCTACATTTGATTTCAGAGTCTGACCGAAACCTTAAGTATTTTCTCAGCTGAAGGGAAGAGATATTTTGGAATTCATGATCAGTAATATAAGAGCTAAAAATGTTGCATCAAGATCTGGTGAATACATTAAAGCCCTTGATTTTTGTGATTCCATCCGACTTCCAGACCTCTTTAGAACACACGGCAGGTAGTGACTGACACCCTAAAAAACTTCCATTTACATGATGCCATCGATGTAAAAATATCATACCTCGAGCGACCTCTCAGAAAGTATAGCGATGTCAGGGAACGAGGGATGAGGCAGCATGACCAGGATTCTGTTTTTATGCCTTTTTTTAAAAACTCTCCTCTTCCAAAGGTCGTGTACATTTCCACAGGCACCGACAGCAGCAATATGCATTTATATAATGCCTTTAACACACCAAGACATTCCAAGGCACTTCACAGGAGTGTCATCAACGAAAATTTGACACCAAGTGACATAGGGAGATATTAGGACAAAAGAGGCAGGTTTTAAGCTGTGTCTGAAAGGACAGCGAGGTAGAGAGGCAGAGAGATTTAAGGAATTGCTAAAGGTGGAGCGATCGAAATCGGTATCGCACAAGACCAGAATTGGACAAGCACCAACATCATGGAGGGCTGGAGAAGATTACAGGGACAGAGAGGGCAGAGCCATGGAGGAATTTGAAAACATGAATAAAATTTTTAAATTGAGCCCTTGCCAGGCAGGGAGCCAGTGTAGGTCAGAGGACACAGGGGTGATGGGTGAATGGAGCTTGGTGCAGCGGAGTTTTGGATGAGCTGAAGTTTATGCAGAGTGGAAGATGGGAGGTCGGCCAGGGGATTATTGGAATAGTCAACTCTAGAGGTAACAATTGCAAGGATGAGGGTTTCAGCAGCAGACGAGCTGAGGCAATGCCTGGCTAATTTCCCAGGCAACAGTTGGGGAGCTCAAATTCCTCCAATGGCCTTGCCCCAACTATCTTTCACCTCCTTCAGCCCTATAGCCCTCCGAGAGCTGTACATTCCTTCAATTCTAGACTCTCGTGTACCACCGACTTTCTTCACCCTACCTTTGGGGTGGTCGTGCCTTCAGCTCTGGGATTCCATCCCTAAACCTCTTCCTCTTCACTTCCTCCCTCTCCTCCTTTACGACTCTGCTGAAAACCTACCTCTTTTGGTCACTTGTTTTAATATCTCCTTATATGGCTCAGTGTCAATCTTTGATAACACTCCTGTGAAGAGCTTTGGGATGTTTTAAAACTTTAAAGGCACTATAGAAATGCAAGGTGCTGTTGTTGGCTATCAGCTATGTGTGGCTCAGTAGCTTACAGGCTGGTGCCTCTATCAGTTAGGGATAAGCTGCAAGCAATATTATGCCAAATGGGCCCAGAAACTATTTTCTGGCCCTTTTTAAAGCTGCCATAAAGCCCTAGGGTTAGAAAAAAGTTGAGCTGGCTTCTTTGCCTTGGCTCCAGGAGGACAGGTTGCAAAAAAAAAACTAATTCTTCCTTATTTTCTTGGCAATGATTGTTTGTTTTTTCTGAACTGTTTTGGGATTCAAACCATTCTGCTGGGCCTAAAATTTGATCAAGAATATTGGGCAGCAAAAATGAGCGTGATAACCTTGGCATTAAACTTTTTGCTTTTGCATAATCACAGAGTTAGAGACAGTCGTTCCTTTTGCCCTTTCCCCCTCTCCGTCTCCCTTTTCCCCCATGCAGTACCCAGTGACGCATACCACAAGGTCGCAGTCGATCGCAATCGGTGCAGTAATAGGGGCTTTTCTGTGGGTCGTGGTATCGCTTTGGCTCGAGAGGAGAGGGTCAAAAAGGTCACCAAGCAAATGAGCCCTCTACCCGAGGGCGTGTTTGGATAGACAGTAGAAAACAGAATCAAGTTTATCACTGGGTCCATCCTCTGTAATCACTTCCCTGCCCACCTCTGCCCCACAACCGTCCCATGTTTGAATAACCTGCCAGGGGAAGGTGGTGGCGTACTGGTATTGTCACTGGACTAGTAACCCAGAGACCCAGGTATTGCTCTGGGGACATGGGTTCGAATCCCACCACAGCAGAAGGTGGAATTTGAATTCAATTAATAAATCTGGAATTTAAAGCTGGTATAATGATGGCCATGAAACCATTGTCGATTGTTGTAAAAACCCATCTGGTTCACTAATGTCCTTTAGGGAAGGAAATCTGCTGTCCTTACCTGGTCTGGCCTACATGTGACTCCGGATCCACAGCAATGTGGTTGACTCTTACATGCCCTCAAAATGGCCTAGAAAGCCACTCAGTTCAAGGGCAATTAGGGATGGGCAATAAATGCTGGCCTGGCCTGCGACTCCCACATCCCATGAAAAGAAAAGAAAAGTCACTGCCTAAGCTTGTACATGAAGAATGAGCACTTGGCTGAGATACTGGAGCATTGACTACACCTGCTCAACCAGAGCCAGGAGTCGCTGCCTTTGGGGCAGGAAGGGAGGAATCAAGAGAAGAAATACTTGCATTTCTATAGTGTTTTTCATCACCTCAGGGCATCCCAAAGTGGTGCCCGGCCAATGAAGTACTCCTGGTACTCACGGCCAATGAAGTACTCACGCTTGTATGGCAGCGAATCACAACAGCCAATTTGCCCACAATGAGGCCTCACAAACAGCAGTTGGATAAAC
Organism: Heterodontus francisci; assembly: GCF_036365525.1. Lineage (NCBI taxonomy): Eukaryota > Metazoa > Chordata > Chondrichthyes > Heterodontiformes > Heterodontidae > Heterodontus > Heterodontus francisci. The sequence continues at coordinate 125,283,190 of NC_090377.1, forward strand.
GACCAGATTTTCTGTTTTAGTGATGTTGTTTGAGGCTTAGACATTGGCCAGGACACCAGGTTGAACTCCCTTACTCTTCTTCAAATAATGCAGGATCACTTATACCCACTTGAGAGGGCTCGCAGCTAATTCACAGGAAATTAATCCTTAATTCCCACAGATGCCAGGACAATTCTTGTGGGTTAGTAACCCTAGCCTTCCCGAGTCTGTGATCAGCTGCTCTCCACACTAAGCCTTGCTATTCTGAATGTAAATAGTGAGCACCAGATGTGCGCTGTTGTCCAGAGTGAGCAGACCATTTAAACAGCTGTTTATGCCCTGTCCCCTTAGACAATGGCTAATTTTGAATCGTGCTTTGGCAAAGCTTAACCAACACAAATCCCAGGTGCATGGACCTGGCCAAGTTTCAGGCACCTAATTCATCAACAAGGGCTCCATTTCCTGTATTATGTATCTTCTTGTGGGGTTTCTTTGTAACAGAAGGGTAAAGTGATCACTGTACTCCTTTCTAAGTTCCATATTTCTAAGTGTAGATGAATGACTTAACCTGCTTCCAGGAATCCAACCCATTGTGCTCAGTACTAGGCCCACATCCTTTGCTTCAGGTCATGACCATTACGTGGTCTGGGGTGGGGGGGGGGGGGGGGTGGTGGGTGGTGGTTGGGAGGGGTGGTTGCTGGGGAGGGTTGTACACCCACTGATAAAAGGCCCATTGCGTACTTGGAAACTGCTCTCCTCATGTATCCAAAGCATGCCGTCTTTTACAAAAAAATGCCCTGTTCTCACAACAACTTGCATTCATGTAGTGCGTTTAACAGAGTGAAATGCCTCAATGGGATTTGTAAGAGCATTATCAGACAAGATTTGACATTGAGCCACATCAGAAGATGTTAGGACAGGCGCTCGAAAACTTGGTCAAAGAGCTAGGCTTTAAGGCGCGACTTAAAAGGAGGAGAGAGAGGTTAAGACACGGAAAGGTGTAGGGAGGGAATTCTAGATCTTACAGCCTAGTGTACGTATGGAAGCTGACATTGCAAGTGGCAAAATGTAAATGAGAAATAGGAGGAGGTCAAATATAGATCATTGGGGAACTCCAGAGGTAATGGTGTAGGAGCAGGAGGAGAAGCCATTGTAGGCAATTCTCTGATGAAGACTGGACAGCTAAGAATGGGAGGCAGACGAGGGCTATCCCACTCTGCAGGATAATAGTGCTAAAGGCTGCAGACAGGTCAAGAAGGATGAGGAGGGATAGTTTACTATGGGCACAGTCACATGGGATGTCATTTGTGACTTTGATTAGGGCTGTTTCAGTAACATGGCATGGGATGGGCACAGATTTGGGAGGCGACAACACGTTCAAAGCCTTTGGAGAGGAATAGGAGACTGGAACTGGGGTAAGAGGGTGCAGGGACAGAGAGGCCAAGGCTGGGTTTTCTGAGGAAGAGAGCTGATGATAGCAGGTTTGAAGGGGAAGGGAACAGTACCTTAGGAGAGGAAATGATTAAAAATATCAGCGAGCTGCTTAGTACCTGGTAGGATTGTCAGGTCTGGTTGAAACTATTCCTGGAGGTATGATCACATGACCAATCTCCTGCCTCCAACTGTCCCGCCCCTCAACCCCCACCACTGTCCTGCCATTGGTCGCCCAACTCATTCATCCTCATTACAATTGGTTGATTCTTGACTGTCAGTCCTTTTTCCTCATCTTCAATATTTTTATAATTAACAAACGAAAGTATCGATAGAAAATGAATAAAAAAACACATGCAATTTTTTTTACAACTCCCGAGGTTGCTCACTGCAGTGTCCTGGAGATTAAGCTCCAATTCCTGGAGACTCCAAGACAATCCTGGAAGGTTGGTAACCATAGCTACTGGGTGGCCTTCTCTGAAAGCAAGCTGCTGCTCCTACTCAATTTTATATATGGTGGAGTAGCTTTTAACAGCGGTTCTGAGGCTTAGCTTTTGAGAATGCATTTAACTCCATTGTACTCCCCATTCGGTGCCAATACGGCTGACGATTCAGGTGAGAATCCAGCCTGCGATGCTTAGGAAAGCTGGTAGCGATGCCCATGAGTTTATTCTGTTTTTACATGTCAACAAGGTGCAAGCGATTCCAAGCAAACTGTGCATTCTGTCCATGTAATATCCCAAGCAGCATACACCGCCGACGACAACTTTGTAAACTATCTGGCCTGCATTTCTAAACAGTTTGCTCTTGCAATGAGCACCAAATGATGATATAATTCCTGTTTGGACATACCAGAGTGTGCCAGCAATGAAAATTGATTGGGGTGAGAAGTTCAGCAATATGTTACTGCCCAGTAAGGCAATGAACATTCTCCGTCTAGAGCTCACACAAGAAGACAAGAATCTAAGCATAGTCTTGTCTTGTCCTGGAGCATTTAAAGAAAGACTTGCATTTTCCACAGCGCCTTTTCCAACCCCAGGACATCCCAAAGTACTTTGTAGCCAATGAAGTACTCTCTGAAGTGCAGTCACTCATTGCAATGTAGGAAACACAGCAGCCAATTTGTGCGCAGCAAGATCCTACAAACAACAATGAGATCATTGTCAGATACTCGTTTTTAGTGATCTGATTCAAGCAATAAATATTGCCCAGCACCCCAGGAGAACTTCCCTGCCTTTCTTCACAACAGTGCCATGGAATCTTTTATGTGCACCCGAGAGGGCAAAACAGCCCTCGGTTAAACACCTCATCCAAAAGACAGTGCAGCTGTCCTTCAGTACTGCACTGGAGTGTCAGCCTAGATTTAGTGGTTATGTCCCTGGAGTGGAACTTGTACCCACATTGTCCTGACCCAGAGGAGACAGTGCTACCCACTGAGCCACAGCACAAGTACAATAGCACTCCCTTATCAGAAATCAAAACTGAAGTCTGGTTACTTGTGCCAAGTACCCAAGAGCAGCTCAGCAGTTTCAGGAACGGAGGCGTAAAGCAGTTTTTGTTTTGTCCCTGGACGACAGATTTGTCTGCATTAGTTCTAAAGGTGGAAGAGCCTGATCCTACGTTTAGCTAAGTAGCTTGTGTTTCCAGATTAAAAATGCATATTGCTAACCAAGCAAACTCTCTTCTCTGTGCTTCTTTCTCAGAATGATGTTCCCGGTGAAAACGGACGGAAAGGGGCCAAGGGTTACAGAGGAGCAGAGGGGAATCCGGTAAGGAGTTTCACACCTTGTTTAATCGTGGATGAGTTTACTTGCTTGAAGGGAAGCCTGGCAAAGGGTGATATGTATTGAGTGGGGGCATGGGTCAGGTCATGGGTGGTATCTTTTCCTACATCAATGATGGAATTGCATTTAGACCGAAAAAGCGCTCTCATGTAGCACTCCATTTTATTTAAAATGGGTTTTGCTTTGCCATGCCATGGCACCATTGAATCCCACTGGGTAAGATCTCACACAGCTGACTGCACTTCCACCTGTAAGCGGAGTGGCCCACACAGTACAGACCCATTGCTACTCCCTAGCATCACATTCGGCTTTGGAGATCCAAACTCTGCCATGTTGAACGCGCCAAGCTTGCGTACTCTACAGGAAAGGAGCGCGATGAAGCAGCATTCTGCCAAGCACCACCACCCCCATCCCCCAGCACGCCCTTTTTAGATGGACACAGAATGCAACCGTGTTGCCAGCCAGTTCCACGATTTCAGGCTGTCCCCGCTTTGTGACCAGAACCATCGTAAACACAGTGGAGCATTGCACGGCTGTCGATTTGTCACCATTCTCCCACACCCCAGGGTATGGAAACCTTAAACTGGCTGGTTACCTGACCATGCAGAAGATGTGCTGTACCCTGGTAGCATCCAATGACATAGACAGCTATGCCCGTCTGCAGTGCCCTGTGAGGCCGCAACTGGCTTTGTGTCGCCTGGATGTGGGCGACACTGGCGGTGGTCGCTGTGAACAAGTGCCCCTTGTCTCAGGATGGCCAGCACTTGTGTCACTTTCTTTGTGTTCACAAAGCCCACTGTATCCATTCAGCTAAAGGCAGTTCAGCTTGTGCACACTTTTATTGTTACAAAATATACTTACTCAAAGCTCGCCAGCGGCTGATGTCTCTCTGCCCTGATGCTGTGCCCCAAATCTGACATATTTGCTGTAAATATATCTCCTTACCTGTTTGCTTAATCAGGGTCACTCGTATCCAATTATATGGAGCCCAGGTGGAGGCCACCATCCACTTCCCATGGCCCTAGTGCCCTATTACTTCAGGACACAGGATCACAGAATTGTTACAGCACAGAAGGAGACCATTCGACCCATCGTGTCCACACCGGCTCTCCGAAAGAGCAATTCACTCGGTTCCATTCCCCCACTTTCTCCCCGTAACCCTGCACATTCTTCCTTTTCATATAACAATCTAATTCCCTTTTGAATGCTTCAATTGAACCTGCTTTCACAGCACACTCAGGCAGTGCATTCCAGACCCTATCCACTCACTGTCTGAAAAAGCTATTCCTCATGTCGCTTTTGCTTCTTTTACCAATTATTTTAAATCTGTACCCTCTCGTTCTTGATCCTTTTGTGAGTGGGAACAGTTTCCCTCTATCTAGTCTATCCAGAGCCCTCATGATTTTGAATACCTCTATCAAATCACCTCTCAGCCTTCTCTTCTCCAAGGAAAACAGTCCCTACTTCTCCAATCTCTCTTCATAACTGAAGTTCCTCATCCCTGGAATCATTCTCGTGAATCTTTTCTGCACCATCTCTAATTCCTTCACATCATTCCTAAAGTACGGAACCCAGAACTGGACATAATACTCATTTACTGTCATCAGTAGTTGCCCTGAGAAATTGATGTTGGCCCTTGTTGACTCGGATCCTGTTAAGTGCATCAGTGACGCAGCCATGTAAAATGGAATGCTTTCCTTTATTGGCCGAGGTATACAGTACAAAAGCAGGGATGTGATGCTGGAACTGTATAGAGCGTTAGGCCACAGCTGGAGTATTGCATACAGTTCTGGTCACCACATTACAGAAAGGACAAAATTGCTCTGGAGAGAGTACAGAGGAGATTTACAAGAGTGTCGCCAGGGCTTGAAGGTTACAGCTATGAGGAAAGATTGGATAGGCTAGGGTTGTTTCCCCTGGAACTGAGGAGGCTGAGGGGATGACTGGATTGAGGTGTACAAAATTATGAGGGGTCTAGATAGAGTGGACAGAAAGGACCTGTTTCCCCTGGCAGGGAGGGCAGTTACCAGGGGACACAGATTTAAGGTGATTGGTAGAAGGATTAGAGGGGACATGAGGGGAGACTTTTTCACCCAGTGGGTGGTGTGTGTCTGGAATTCACTGTCAGGAATGGTGGTGGAGGCAGAGACCCTCAATTCTTTTAAAAGGTCCCTGGGCATGTATCTGAGGTGCTGTAACCTGCGGGGCTATGGATCAGGTGTTGGAAGGTGGGATTAGTTTGGGTGGATAGTTTATTCGGCCGTGCAGACGCGATGGGCTGAATGGCCTCCTTCTGTGCTGTACTTTTTTTATGATTCTTTGTGGGGGACTCTTAACCTTGTAGGCGGGAAGCTGACATTCCTAAGTGGAAAGATTGATGTTTGCACCCTTTAGGATGGGCTCAGCACATTGACTATAACGGGACACACAACAGAGCAGCAGATGTGGGTGAGGCACTACCATCATCCATCAATACTGCCCCAAAGCAATTCCGGAACATTCCCATCGGCATGTTCCAGCTGTGCCTCTTTCTCAGAACATTATGGTCAAAAATCACGGTGAAAATCAGGAATCCTGAAGTCGAAGAGTCCACCCGATTGCAATCCAGGGGGAGTCTTCCTGTAAACCTTTAGGCCCAGCTCTTCAGGAATGCCATAGCAGTGGAAACAGCCGGACATTACCTGACAGCCAAACCGAGAGCTTGATTGAATCCTCAAAGCAAGTGAGACAGAAAGCATCAAAGGAAATCTGTTTCATTAGAAATATAAAGCAGCTGAATCCAATATGGTTGACTGAAGACAGGGGAATGAATGTTAAGCGGAGGACCCAAGGGAGACCAAATAGAGCTCTGGACAAAAACTTCAGAAGGGGAAGAATGAAATGTTTGCTCTGAAAATAGTGGTTGCTGGTTCCAATTCCCATTAGCTCACTACTGGCCACATGTTTTCCATCAAACCTCCAATCCTCAGCGCTGCCACGCAATAGTTGCATTTCCTGTTCCAACCCACCCACTGACAGCCCCCTCCCCCTCCCCCAGCCCCCCCCCCCCCCTCGATTGGCGGAAGCTCCCACTCTGGGCTAGACCTTCCCTGCTTCCTTTTCCCCATTCACAGTAATTCTCCCCCCACCCCCCACCCTAATGTTGCCCCCCCCCCGACCCTGATTACATTTTCCTTCCACAGCGCACACACCCCCTCAACAGTCTTGTTGTTCTCCTCCCCATGGCTGCATGTCTATGCATCAATCCCTCCTGAACTGAATCCGCCTTCATCAACAGTCCAACACCATCCAACTCCCACCCCCACCCAACACTATCTACCCATTGGTTCAATTTCCCAGTCATTAGCAGTGACTCCCCACACCCCCACCGCTCCAATCCCTTGCTCTGAAAAGATTTCCCAGGGGGTCCATTAAACAGTACCTTATTGTGTCCCTCTTCCCTTCATATTGATACCCCTCCCCTCCTCTCTTACACTCATCCTTCCCTCCCCTCCTTTTCTAATCTCCCCTTTCCTAATCTCCCTTTCCTCTTGTTTTCACTCTCCTCATTCCATCTTTCCTCCTTCTCCCTTTTCCTCCCCCAGACTCCTTTTTTCCCTCCTCTGTTCCCCCATCTCCTCCTCTCTGTTCTCCAACCCTCCATTGTTTCTCCCACCTCCTCCTTCACCTCTCTGCCACAACCACTTCCTCGTCTCCCCCTTCCCCCTCCCTTTTCACTCCTCCCCTCACCAATCTTCCCTCCATCCTCTGTCACCATTGGTACCATTACGCCACCCTTTAACCATGCATGCACTTCCTGTCTCCAAAACCTTCCTATTGTCACGCTTTTGCGTCAATATTTTACATGAAGGTGTTTATGTCCATTCTCGGAATGGAAGTTGCCTGAGTAAACTTGTCCCACTGTTTTGTTGCTAGTGGCAATGAAGAGAAAGACTAACCCCATGGTTCCACAGGGTGAGATGATCTGCTGAATACTGCCCGAGTCCCTGGCAGCAACTCAACATACAGGGGTGGCAAATGGGTCAGAACTCACACTTCTGGTTCCCCAAGCATTTTATTGCTGCAGTGGGAGGCCGGGATGTTTCTGCTCAAGTATGGATGTGTGCCTATAGAATTGTGGCTTAATTCATCGAACCTCAGTGATGCTGCATCTAACCTATGCTCATGTGCAACAGGCATGTAGTCGACATGCGCTCCTAAAATGAGAAAAAGTTTAAATGGCTACAACAGCCACAAATTGAAAGAGGGCTTTAGACTGACAGATCCACCTTGCTTTCTTGTGCAATCTCCATCAGTGGTGCCAACATAGGTCTTTCTTTGGAGCCTGCATGGCCCTTTAAGATGTTGCAGCCACCCCGGTCCAGCAGAAGCTGCCATTTCCTCCACTCTCCCTCAGCGGTGATCTCCCAGCCCCAATATAGAAATGGGCCTGACTTCAGAATATTTGTCTGAGTTCGAGACCACTACCTCGAATGGTCGGAAAGCTCATACACTACACATTTATTCCGGGGCCACAATATCTGCAGGCTCTTAATTGACCTTACCATAAGCAAAGTGAGAATCAAAGCATTTTACAGCACAGGAGGCCATATAGCCCATTGTGACAGCACTTGAAAGGACGATCAAATTAATCCATTTCTAGCTACCTCAATTTACCTTTGAACAAACCTGCCTGGTGTTTATTTAACATTGAGTAGACTTCGCAGGCTTCAAGAGAGACAAATAGAATTTGACAGGCGAATAACCTGCATTGTTTCACTTGACGTGATGTTACTTTCCTTCTCCTTGGTAATCGGCAATGCCATGGAATACCCACCAGTATAATAGAAGATAACGATAGGTGTAGTACTGGTCTTTGATGTCACTAACATGTTTAGTAAGTAATGGCTTGGCTCAGTTGGTAATACTCCTGCATTTAGGCCAGGACCTCATTCCTGAATGTGACTTTGATGGCCCAAACGTAACAAATGCAGCCCAAGGTAAGCCCGTTAATGTGGTGGCTTCAAACACTGTGGATTTTCCTTCCACTACAAACTGTTGTTGGCCCTTGGCACCTCCTGGGCTGCCACAAAAGAATTCCAATTTTGCGCCCACCTGCCATCAGTGCGGTTTTTACAGGACAAGGCTAAGAAAAAGAGTAAAGGAAAATAAATAACTGCACATGCGCCAGGATAGAATGTGTGTGAGAAGATGTTGGCAGATGAACAGTTTTTGAAGGTTGGTAGGGAACAAGTAAGTTCCTTGGCACAGGCACAGTCAGGACCTAAGTTAAAGGGCAGATGTGGAGCACTGGCATCAGCCATGTTTGATACCGCAGCCATCATTTACCACCACCCCGCCCACACCCCTCCTGCCCCCACCTCTCGCTGGTAAAGCCATTCAATAGTATAAGCAAGTGTTCAACATAGTGAAATCCATAAAGATTCAGTTCACCCTTCCAACTGTTTGTGGTTCGTTGGAGGGATACCTTGCCAGATACTGCAAACCAAAATATTGAAAGATCATTTCTAAAGTTAAGCTAAATCAGAGCCAGATGATACATTGTCATTACTAAGTGAAAGACTAGTTTATTACAATGTAGGCCTGCACTGCTTTGTTCCAATATTGGTTGTGTTGGGAAAGACTGCCATTTGAACCCATTTTGAGAATCCATTTTCCTTTGCTTTGTTCTTGCATCATGCCATCGTCCATCTTATTCCTTTAAGCCACCTTAAAGGCCATGTAAGATTGAAGCACAATATTCCCCTGATGATCTTGCCAGATTTTTTTTTATGGGATGTGGGCATCACTGGCAAGGACAGCATTTGTTGCCCATCCCTAATTGCCCTTGAGAAGGTGTTGATGAGCTGTCGCCTTGAACTGCTGCAGTCCATGTGGTGTCGGTACACCCACAGTGCTGTTACGGAGGGAGTTCCAGGATTTTCACCCAGTGACAGTGAATGAACAGTGATATAGTTCCAAGTCAGGATGCTGTGTGGCTTGGAGGGGAACTTGCAGATGGTGGTGTTCCCATGCGTCTGCTGCCCTTGTCCTTCTAGGTGGTAGAGGGCTCGGGTTTGGAAGGTTCTGTGGAAGAAGTCTTGGCGAATTGCTGCAGTGCATCTTGTAGATGATACACACTGCTGCCACTAAGCACCAGTGGCGGAGGGAGTGAATGTTTAAGGTGGTGGACAGGCTTTGGGGAGTCAGGAGCTGGGTTTCTATCAATACTTCTATTTTAGGCCCAGTAACTGTGGACTGCTGCCAAATCTGCATTCTTAACTCTCCTATTGGTCCTGGAGAGGCGAAACAAGACAGCAGCGATAGGCGTTGAGGGTATCCCAGCATTTATAGCATGGACACAATAGTCATAAGATGCAATTGAAAACAGGAGGTCCTAGTGTAAGGAACCTGGGTGTTGACCCATGTCCCATTAGTCTGTGAAACTAACATGTTACAGCACTGGGGCGGCACAGTGGCGCAGTGGTTAGCACGGCAGCCTCACAGCTCCAGCGACCCGGGTTCAATTCTGGGTACAGCCTGTGTGGAGTTTGCAAGTTCTCCCTGTGTCTGCGTGGGTTTTCTCCGGGTGCTCCGGTTTCCTCCCACAGGCCAAAGACTTGCAGGTTGATAGGGTAATTGCCCATTATAAATTGCCCCTAGTATAGGTAGGTGGTAGGGAAATATAGGGACAGGGGGCGATGTGGTAGGAATATTGGATTAGTGTAGGATTAGTATAAATGGGTGGTTGATGGTCGGCACAGACTCGGTGGGCCGAAGGGCCTGTTTCAGTGCTGTAACTCTAAACTAAACTAAAAAACTAAACACTCTTGAAAATGGTCTTCAAACCAGCCATTAAGATTGGGGCAAAAAGGCTAATGAGTTACCAGCAAGTTAGAGATTGACTCAAATAGATTAAGGAGTCATGGTGTGAAGTGAATTTTTTGTGACATGCAGCCTTTATTTGACTACTTCTGCCCAGTTAGAATGAAACAGCCTTTTTATTGTAAAGCATAAAATGATATGCAGATGAACAAAGTTGTAAAAGCAAAGTCAATGAAATAACCACTGCAGTTTGAGTAATAGCAATCTTGTCTTATTTGTTCTGCTCTATTTTCAGGGACCTGCCGGACCTCCTGGACCACCAGGACCTTCTGTACGTATGCGGTGACCTCCTTTAACATTTTAATACAAACAGATATGTTAACACACTCTCAATCATTGAATAAAGGTAGAAGGTTGTAATGGATTAGAAGTGTGACCTAAGATTCCTAATCCTCCTTTTTTTTTGCAGGAATGTGAAATATTGGACATCATTAAACGCATGTGCTGTAAGTAGACAATCACTCAAACTTTTTCACAGCAGGACCCAATAGAAAGTGCTGAGGTATCAACTTCTTACCTCAAAGCTCAGCTGAAAAGTGCACTGCTCTATTGTGGTACTGAGCTGCGTGGATCATGAAGTAAAGCCTTGCTTGGGTATAAAATGAAAACCCAACCCAGGCCCAACCTGACCACAGCCAACCCGAACCCGACCCAAGCCCGAGCCCTTTAATTTTATTTTGTGCCTGACCCGACCCAACCCGACCCGAATCTTCTTCATCTATTCTGGCAGCAGGCTATTCCTGCAGCTGAAGTTGTGGGGAATCAAGAGTAAGCCTGATCCTTTGACTTCCCGGAAGCAGTGTCCAGCCCAACCCGACCCAACCCCGAAAGCTGGACTCGGAATTTCGACCCGACCCAAACCCGACACAGGTAGTCGGGTCTAGTTGGGTCTAGTTGGGTAGCCAGGCTTTATCCTGAAGGTCCTAGGTCTAAGTTCTTAGACCTCAGACAGGGCAGCAGTCAGGGATCTCCACTTGACATCAGCACACTTGGACTAAGGATGGCCCAAAATAAGCTCAGGTTCCTGTTTCTGGTTGCTATTAAACATTTTCTGTTGCACTGAAGACTTGTTGTTCAGAACTTGTTTCTCCTTCATGAACTGGATGGCACTGTACCATATACCAAGTATCTGTGGGCACCCCTTACCATCCTCTGCATAGCAATCTTAGGTTCATTGGTGTGGCAGTAAACGGCATCATGGGGTGATACAGAGTAGAGCCATGCCACAAATCCCTCGACCCATGCCCAAGATGGCACAGCCATTCTAAATGTAGTCCTTCAATCCAAAGACAAGAGGTTAATTTTCAGATGTCAGTCTCCTGTTTGGGAGCCTCGCCCAGTGGGAGCACATATCTGAAATTCAGCAACACATGCACACAATCTACTGAGCACACAGGATTGGATCATTCCAGTACACTCCTAACTTGTGCCTTGTGATCAGGCATTGGGGAATTAGGAGCTGAGTTACTCCATATCTATCCAGACTTCTGTTTCAGGCCCAGTAGCTGTGGACCGCTGCCGAATCTGCGTTATTCACTCTCCTGTTGCTCCTGCAGAGACAAAATGAGAGAGCAGTGATAGATGTTGAGGGTATCCCAGCATTTATAGCATGGACACAAGGGCCATAAGATGCAATTGAAAGCTGGAGCTCCTAGTGTAAGGAACCTGGACGTGTAGTCCATGCTCTTATTACTAATATGCATTCCTGGTGGGAAGCCTCAACTGTCAAGAATGCAAAGTAGGAGACAATTGTCCTGTAAAGCTTTTGTGTTAAGCAACCAGAATTGGGTGGAGCTGCCCCTCCCGAGCCTGCGCTCTCCATGTTTTAGAGTGCCTTAGGTGGGAATGCATGATACGACGATCAGGTGCAACATGAGGTGACCAATTGGCTGTATGCAAAATAAAATATCAATTTCTCACCCCTGTTTATCTTATTATTAAGGCTGTGAACAGTCATTCAAGTCAGTTTGCTAATTTTCCTTTCTCCTCTTTTTCACAGCTTGCTGTGGTGAGTAGATTGAATTATTTTGATACAGGAAAGGCTGTTTTTGATCGCTGCTTATCACTGATAATCTCTACCCTTTTTCAAGTTTCCTTGATTTTCCCATTAGGGTCATGAGTATTTATATATGTTCCCTTGCTTAGTTAGTGTCAGTGCTTCATCTCAGTTTGACTGCAATTTTGAGGCATGCCCTTCACAATCAGTCCCTGACAGTCAGTATGAATCAGACTGTTTCAGACAATGCACTGGAAATGGGGAACTGTTAATAGAGGCAGGGGAGCTGCCATCAATAAGGTTTCAGACCTGAACAAGGTTACTCCTTCACGTTCGAGCTTCAACCACAATGATCTCTAATGCAAGGTCAAAACATGGACTTTACTGCTGAGAGCTCCCTTTCTACTAAGGTCAATGACCCCAGGACATCCAAGTCCATTTTAAAACAAAACGATTCTAGTGCATTACAGATACTAGACTGAAAGAATCAATCAAAGGAGGAATGTAGCTGACATGAAAGAGCTTATTTCCTGTTTTTCACAGACGTCTCAACATCAGGGAAATATTAGAAGAAAGCTTTATGGCAAAAAAAAGTTGGATACTGTGTTGTTGGGAGTAAACCTGTGTGGATAGATGAACTAAGTTGGGCCAACTGGCATTCATTCTCATTCTTATAGGAACATAGGAGCAGGAGGAGCCCATTCAGCCCCTCGTGCTGTTCCAACATTTAATTAGATCATGGCTGATCTGTATCTTAATTCCACTGACCCACCTTGATTGCACAACCAGCATCCACGGCAGTAGTGAAAGCTCTCTATTAAACAGAAGACCGTCAAAGAAATACAGAGACTTCACAATACTGAGGTGGGAGTTTGGGAGAGCTCGATTGCACAGAAGTATTGGAAGAAATATAGAGCCTGATGGTGATTGAAAATCACTTCAGAGAGAGTTGTATTGAAGATTATTGACCAATTCTCTTCCTTGCAGAGTGCAAGTGTGGGCCCATTGACCTCCTCTTTGTAGTGGACAGCTCAGAGAGTATCGGAGACCAAAACTTCGCTCTAGCCAAACAGTTTATAATCACGGTGATCGAAAGACTGAGCAGGGATGAAAAAATCAGGGTGAGATCAAATCTTTGAGTTTGATGACCTACCAATAGAAAGGCAGACTGAATTTCTACTTCTTTGATATGATACATTCCAATAGTTAATGTTTCAATATTGGATGGTATTGCTTCTCACTGTTTTCATGTTTCAAAGAAATAAATCATAAATAAATCATAACCCTAACGCGTCCAGAGGTGGGACTATCCCAATATCCACAGTGAAAGCCCTCTCTTAAACCATAGTTTATAAAGGAAATCCAGAGAATTAACAACAAAGTCATTCTAAGCATGAGATTGCAGTCCTGAGGTAAAGAAAATAGCAGATCTCAATTGTGGGAGGGTTTGGCAGTCTGATGGTCAGTTAGATGAACTCTTTTTTTACCCACTGGCATCTTTTGGGCAATTTGGTTTCAAATTAAATTACAATCTCCAAATATACTGCAAAAAAACAGCAAAAAAGACAGCCCCAAAGGAAAGAGCAATTTTGGCATTCATGTTACGTTCAGAACAAACTACAGATATGCAAATCTTTTTTTTTTAGAGATACAGCACTGAAACAGGCCCTTCGGCCCACCGAGTCTGTGCCGACCATCAACCACACATTTATACTAATCCTACACTAATCCCATATTCCTACCACATCCCCACCTGTCCCTATATTTCCCTACCAGCTACCTATACTAGGGGCAATTTATAATGGCCAATTTACCTATCAACCTGCAAGTCTTTTGGCTGTGGGAGGAAACCGGAGCACCCGGAGAAAACCCACGCAGACACAGGGAGAACTTGCAAACTCCACACAGGCAGTACCCAGAATTGAACCCGGGTCGCTGGAGCTGTGAGGCTGCGGTGCTAACCACTGCGCCACTGTGCCGCCCATTTGTGGGGTGTGATCTTAGATTTGAATTTTGTCTAAGGATACAGTGCAAACGAGCAGAAATCTAGAAAATAGTCACCTCAATGGGGGCAGATTTGGGTTTGAAGTTGTAAAAGTCTTTGAGTTAAATCATATTTTCATGCCACTGTGGACTTTAAGCTTGTTTGTTGCTAGAATGTAAAGTTAAATCAGAGCACGAGCGTTGGATCTACTCCAATCAAAGTGTGGACTTGGTAACTATAATGTCCAACATGTCAGTAATGTTGCTTTAAGGGTGTACTGGGACTGTTAAATCCTGTCTAATTGTCAACTGGTATTCTACTTGCCTTGCTTAAATACAAAACAGATTTAAAACAATTTTACATGAAATGCGGAACAGCAGTGAGTAAAAGTTCCAACCTCTCCTACTTTGTGTAGTTTATTAATATGTTTCTTTAGAAGACAGGTCCCCAATGGATATGCCAATGATTTTGATCAGACTTGGGAATGCAGAATGCTGCCCCTTATCATCAGGAGACAACACGTCATTGACAACTAGAAAAAGCCCCATTGCATTTTTGCTAGGAATTCACAATAATGCTAATCTAAAATTTGCACACTGCAAGAGTTTGTTTCATACCCATTTGCTTTTAATAAGAGTAACCTTAGGAACATAGAAACAGTCCCTTGAGCCTGCTCTGCCATTCAATTAGTTCATGGCTGATCTGTACCTCAACTTCATTTACCAGACTTGAGAGAATTCCAGATATGCAGTACCCTTTGTGTGAAAAAAGGGCTTCCTGATTTCACTCTTAAATGGTCTAGCTCTACTTTTAAGATTAAGGCTGTACATTCTTGATTCCTCCGCCAGAGGAAATTGTTACTCAGTATCTATCCTGTCAAATCTTATTAACACTTTACACATCTCAATTAAATCAACCCAGAATCTTCTATACTCAAGGAATACAGGCCTGTCCTCAGAACTTAACCCTTTTAGCCCCTGTATCGTTCTGATGAATCTGCACTGCACTTCTTCATGAAGTGCGGTGTCAAAAACTGAAAGTAAGAGTCCAGTTGGGGCCTGAGCAAATCTATACAACTGAAGAATAACTTTCTCTCCTCTATATATCCCACCCCTTTAAGGAAGGGCCAACATTCCATTAGTCTTTCTGATTAGATTTGTACTTATTTCCTGGCTTTTAATGATTTGTGTACTGAGACTCCCAAATCGCTTTGCTCCTCTACAGTTCCTAGTTCCTCACAATTTAGAAGATTTATCTTTCTTAACTCTAATTTGGAGGGCCTCACACTTGCCCACATTGAACTTTATCTTGCATGAAGCCTGTTCATGTTAAGCCTGCTTTAAGTTCAGTGGCCTGTGTGTACTAACTCTTCTCTTTCTTTGGCTTTTGTAGTTTGATGGCAAGGAGTCCAACGTTGGAGTTGTCCAGTACAGTCACGCAGGAACTGAGGAGTTGGTCTCAATGATGGATCCAAACATTAATTCTCCAGCTGAGCTGAAAGCGTACGTGTCACACGTCTTGATTGATGGTCTGGTTCTTAGATTTATATTTCCTTATTGCTAAAGATGGTATGATCTATATCTTTCTCACTAAAAGGACATTGGTGCATTAGAAAGGCTTCAGAGAAAAGGGAAAAGAGCAAATAAAACACATTGGCCTATCAGTTAAGAAAGGAAATACGGGGAGGTGAACTTGATTCATTGCAGGGATGATTTCCATTGCCTGGGGGCTGATTCAATTATATAAAATGCTGAGAGGTACAGACATTGTAGATATAAGGTGTCAATTTAGCGTAGACTGTTAGCAAGAAGAGCACTCACCTCAAGCAACATAAGGGATTAATGTTGGAGCGATGAAAATTAGGAATGTGCAAGAAGCCATAATAGATAGAAAAGGGCAGGTTAAATGTGTTGGACGGTGTCTGTGCACACAGGGCAGGTTAATGTGTTGGACTGTGTCTGTACACACAGGGCAGGTTAATGTGTTGGACTGTGTCTGTACACACAGGGCAGGTTAATGTGTTGGACAGTGTCTGTACACACAGGGCAGGTTAATGTGTTGGACTGTGTCTGTACACACAGGGCAGGTTAATGTGTTGGACAGTGTCTGTGCACACGGGGCAGGTTAATGTGTTGGACAGTGTCTGTACACACAGGGCAGGTTAATGTGTTGGACTGTGTCTGTACACACAGGGCAGGTTAATGTGTTGGACAGTGTCTGTGCACACGGGGCAGGTTAATGTGTTGGACAGTGTCTGTACACACAGGGCAGGTTAATGTGTTGGACTGTGTCTGTACACACAGGGCAGGTTAATGTGTTGGACAGTGTCTGTGCACACGGGGCAGGTTAATGTGTTGGACAGTGTCTGTACACACAGGGCAGGTTAATGTGTTGGACAGTGTCTGTGCACACAGGGCAGGTTAATGTGTTGGACTGTGTCTGTACACACAGGGCAGGTTAATGTGTTGGACAGTGTCTGTACACACAGGGCAGGTTAATGTGTTGGACTGTGTCTGTACACACAGGGCAGGTTAATGTGTTGGACAGTGTCTGTACACACGGGGCAGGTTAATGTGTTGGACAGTGTCTGTGCACACGGGGCAGGTTAATGTGTTGGACAGTGTCTGTACACACAGGGCAGGTTAATGTGTTGGACTGTGTCTGTACACACAGGGCAGGTTAATGTGTTGGACGGTGTCTGTGCACACAGAGCAGGTTAATGTGTTGGACAGTGTCTGTCCACACAGGGCAGGTTAATGTGTTGGACAGTGTCTGTCCACACAGGGCAGGTTAATGTGTTGGACAGTGTCTGTCCACACAGAGCAGGTTAATGTGTTGGACAGTGTCTGTCCACACAGAGCAGGTTAATGTGTTGGACAGTGTCTGTCCACACAGAGCAGGTTAATGTGTTGGACAGTGTCTGTCCACACAGAGCAGGTTAATGTGTTGGACAGTGTCTGTCCACACAGGGCAGGTTAATGTGTTGGACAGTGTCTGTCCACACAGGGCAGGTTAATGTGTTGGACGGTGTCTGTACACACAGGGCAGGTTAATGTGTTGGACAGTGTCTGTGCACACAGGGCAGGTTAATGTGTTGGACAGTGTCTGTCCACACAGGGCAGGTTAATGTGTTGGACAGTGTCTGTGCACACAGAGCAGGTTAATGTGTTGGACAGTGTCTATCCACACAGAGCAGGTTAATGTGTTGGACAGTGTCTATCCACACAGAGCAGGTTAATGTGTTGGACAGTGTCTGTCCACACAGGGCAGGTTAATGTGTTGGACAGTGTCTGTACACACAGGGCAGGTTAATGTGTTGGACGATGTCTGTGCACACGGGGCAGGTTAATGTGTTGGACAGTGTCTGTGCACACAGAGCAGGTTAATGTGTTGGACGGTGTCTGTGCACACAGAGCAGTTTAATGTGTTGGACAGTGTCTATCCACACAGAGCAGGTTAATGTGTTGGACAGTGTCTATCCACACAGAGCAGGTTAATGTGTTGGACAGTGTCTGTGCACACAGAGCAGGTTAATGTGTTGGACAGTGTCTGTGCACACAGAGCAGGTTAATGTGTTGGACAGTGTCTATCCACACAGAGCAGGTTAATGTGTTGGACAGTGTCTGTACACACAGAGCAGGTTAATGTGTTGGACAGTGTCTGTACACACAGAGCAGGTTAATGTGTTGGACAGTGTCTATCCACACAGAGCAGGTTAATGTGTTGGACAGTGTCTATCCACACAGAGCAGGTTAATGTGTTGGACAGTGTCTGTGCACACAGAGCAGGTTAATGTGTTGGACAGTGTCTATCCACACAGAGCAGGTTAATGTGTTGGACAGTGTCTGTGCACACAGAGCAGGTTAATGTGTTGGACAGTGTCTGTGCACACAGAGCAGGTTAATGTGTTGGACAGTGTCTATCCACACAGAGCAGGTTAATGTGTTGGACAGTGTCTGTACACACAGAGCAGGTTAATGTGTTGGACAGTGTCTCTCCACACAGAGCAGGTTAATGTGTTGGACGGTGTCTGTGCACACAGAGCAGGTTAATGTGTTGGACAGTGTCTATCCACACAGAGCAGGTTAATGTGTTGGACAGTGTCTCTCCACACAGAGCAGGTTAATGTGTTGGACAGTGTCTGTGCACACAGAGCAGGTTAATGTGTTGGACAGTGTCTGTACACACAGAGCAGGTTAATGTGTTGGACGGTGTCTGTCCACACAGGGCAGGTTAATGTGTTGGACAGTGTCTGTACACACAGAGCAGGTTAATGTGTTGGACAGTGTCTGTGCACACAGAGCAGGTTAATGTGTTGGACAGTGTCTGTACACACAGAGCAGGTTAATGTGTTGGACGGTGTCTCTCCACACAGAGCAGGTTAATGTGTTGGACGATGTCTGTGCACACGGGGCAGGTTAATGTGTTGGACAGTGTCTGTGCAC
Organism: Heterodontus francisci; assembly: GCF_036365525.1. Classification (NCBI taxonomy): domain Eukaryota; kingdom Metazoa; phylum Chordata; class Chondrichthyes; order Heterodontiformes; family Heterodontidae; genus Heterodontus; species Heterodontus francisci. The sequence goes on from NC_090377.1 coordinate 125,301,673, forward strand.
ACAGAGCAGGTTAATGTGTTGGACGGTGTCTGTGCACACAGAGCAGGTTAATGTGTTGGACAGTGTCTATCCACACAGAGCAGGTTAATGTGTTGGACAGTGTCTCTCCACACAGAGCAGGTTAATGTGTTGGACAGTGTCTCTCCACACAGAGCAGGTTAATGTGTTGGACGTTGTCTCACATCTATTCTGAAGAAGGACACAGCCCAAACTTTACCCTTTTGCTGCAAATACTGATTGCCAGGCTGTGTCTTTTCAAACTTTTTCTGTTTCTGTATCCAGTAATTAATGTTGTATTGATAAGTCCTTCCAAAAGATGCTGGATAAATATCTAGTTGGAAATGGGTTTGAAGGTTATATCGAGAAATATCAACTGAGATAATCAAATATGAGTGAATGATGCCTGAACTTTGTGGCGGAAGACCATGTTAATAGTATGATGTGCAGATATATAGATATTTCAGAATTTTGCTTGGTTAACTTTGGTTAAGGAAGTTATGGTGAATCTTTATAAGTAACTAGCTAGGCCTCAACTGGACTATTGGGCTGGATTATCTGCAGCGGGCAAGAAAAATGGCAGCCCGCACACCTGGGATGCACGCCAAAGAGCTGCCGCGATTCCAAGCAGGGTGGCTCATTTAAATAGCTGGGGAGGGCCGCCCTCCCCAATCACATGGAGGGGGCGATCAGTCTGTCACTGGCAATGGCGTCGGCTGCCTACATGCAGGCGCTATCGCCATTTTTAAAGGGCTTTGAGCGCTTCCAGGATTTTTGACAAAACCATTAAACATTTATTAAACAAATTAACACTGGTATTTTTGCACCTCTCCCATTCCCCCTCCCCACCCCCGCAAATAACCACATTATTAAATACTTGCCTTCTACAGCCCAAAACATTTCTTTTTCAAATGATCTTTCCCCCCCCACCCGTCAGGGTGCATCAACTATAAACTTTGTCCCTTTCCACCATCCCCTCCACCAATGGGAAGACTTTATCGCTGCTCCCCTTCCCACCCCCGCACAGTAAAACTGACCTCCTCCCCGCTCCCAACCAGTGTCACGCCTCAATTCCCCAGATGGGGATTGGAAGGCACGGGAGTGCTGGCTCGCGGCACGGAAATCGCAATGGGACCGGAGGCGGAGGCGGGCTTGCAATTAAATCAGGTATGTAAAATAATTTGAATATTTTAATGGCGGTCCAGTCGTCGAGCGGTGGGGGTGCCGCCACGAGGCCTCGCCATTGCCTTCCAGATCGTGACAGGCCCTGCCAACGTTGAGGTTGGTGGCAGGCTTCATCCAGAGCAATCTTCATGCCCCTGCCACCGTTCCCGACGTCAAGGGCTCTATAAAGTTCAGCCCATTATCTCCAATTCCAGGCAACACACTTTATGAGGGATGTCATGGCCTTGGAGAAGGTGCAGAGGAAAATTACTCAAATAGTTCCAGATATGAGGGATGTCAGTCATCTGGGGAGATGAGAGAAGCTGGGATTGTTTCCCTTGGAGCAGGGAAGGTTAAATGGACACTTAATAGAGGTGTTCAAGGCCACAGCTGGAGTACTGTGTGCAATTCTGGTCGCCACATTATAGGAAGGATGTGATTGCATTGGAGGGGGTGCAGAGGTGATTCACCAGGATGTTGCCTGGGATGGAACATTTAAGCTATGAAGAGAGGTTGGATAGGCTTGGGTTGTTTTCACTGGAGCAGAGAAGACTGAGGGGTGACCTGATCGAGGTGAACAAGATTATGAGGGGCATGGACAGGGTGGATAGGGAGCAGCTGTTCCCCTTAGTTGAAGGGTCAGTTATGAGGGGTCACAAGTTTGTGAGGGGCGGGAGGTTAAAGGGGGACTTGAGGAAGAACTTTTTTACCCGGAGGGTGGTGACGGTCTGGATTGCCCTGCCTGGGAGGGTGGTAGAGGCAGGTTGCCTCATATCCTTTAAAAAGTACCTTGGGCACTTGGCACGTCATAACATTCAAGGCTATGGGTCAAGTGCTGGCAAATGGGATTAGGTAGCCAAGTCAGGTGTCTTTAATGCATCGGTGCAGACTCGATGGGTCGAAGGGCCTCTTCTGCACTGTATTATTCTGTGATTTCTGTGATTCAAAATTATGAGGGGTTTTGATAGAGTAGAAGGGAAGGAACTGTTTGCACTGGTGTGATTATAGGACTGAATCCCTGTTGCTGCCTAACACTCCCATCTGGGATTCAGTCGTAGCATTGAAGTTTGACATTTTTCTGCTAGAAGCTGGGTCAGCATTTTTTTTTGGAATACAAAGGGATGAAAGTTATTCTACCTTTGTGTAAAGCTTTGGTAAGACCCCATCTGGAGTACTGTGTTCTGATCAGGGCCCCATACCTCAGCAAGGGTATATTTTCCTTGGAGCGGCTGCAGTTCAGATTTACCTGAACATTACTGGGGTGAAAAGGGTTAAATTATGAGGAAAGGTTGCATTAGACTAGGCTTGTGTTCCCTTATGTATATAAGATTAATGAGCGATCTAATTGTGATGTTTAAAATGATTAAGGGATTTGATAGGGTCGATAGAGAATAACTATTTCCTCTGGTGGGGGAGTCCAGGACAAGGGGGCATCATCTTAAAATTAGGGCTAGTCCATTCAGGGGTGATGTCAGGAAGCACTTCTTCACACAAAAGGTAATGGAAATCTGGAACTCTCTCCCCAACAAAGCTGTTGAGGATGGGGGCAATTGAAACTTTCAAAACTGGGATTGCTAAATTTTTGTTAGATAAGGATATTAAGGGATGTGGAACCAAGGCGTGTAGATGGTGTTAAGATAGAGATCAGAAATGATGTAATTGGTTGATCGAACAAGTTTGTACAGCTGAATGGCTTCCTTCTTTTGCCATCTTCCTACTTCCTAGCCAGACCACTATAGTGCTGCTCAATACAGCTAGGTATAAAGTAGCCAGAGCATTAAAGAGACTGTTGGGAAGTGAGAAATATCAAAGCTAACATTAGGACAATTAACAGTGGATTTGGAGATCCCTTTTCATGCGGGGTTAGCAGGACGCAAAGGGTGGAATCTTATGAGACCTGCGTAGGCGGGACTGGAGGCAGGACCAGGAGGGAAAACCGAAAGTTTGCCATCGGGTCAGTGTGCCAACGCGTTCCCGCTTCTGGACGGTCTTGCCGGAGGTGGGTGAGGAATGGAAATGGCTACCTGCCAAGTAGCGGTTTCCCTTCCATTGCCCAGGTCCTGTAGCCTAGAGTGGCCGCTCTGGTTGGGGGAATCTCACCAGCGGAGGACAGGCCCCACGCTACGTGCAAAGCCCAGCAGGTGCCTGGAGGCGACCTCTCAGCAGTAGACAGGAGGGCCCAGCCAGGTCTCCTTTATTTATCAACACCCACACCCCCTGGAGCTGATTCTGCCACGGGGCCAGAGCTATGGCCACAGGCCATCCTGTGGTCTCCCTCCACAATGATGGCCTGGCAGCCGTGGCCACAAATGATTTTAATAATTTCATATAGCTTCTGCAGGTGCCTCCATCCTGAGGTCCCTTTGTGTCCTCCTGCCTGCCGCAGTAATGCCCACCTCTTCCACTGGGGCTGCTGGCCAGACAACTCTGTGGGCCCTCCCATTGGCCTAGCCGTGTTCATGTCCTGTGCTCCATCGTTACTTGTATGGCGCTTCCAGAAGCGGCCTCTTAATTGGCTGCCTCCGGTAAGACCGCGTGAGCGGGCGGCCAGGCATGACCAGTGGGTTCGGGACCCGCTTTTGGTCCTGACCTCAGAAAATCTTTAAGGGCAGTGAGATTCCACCCAACCATTGCAGCAGCTATGCCACTCTAGGCTACAGGACTTGGGCAAGGGAAGAGAAATCAGCAGGGGTTCCATCTCGTGATGGATGTTCAGGGACTCTAACTGGCTCTATGGATGAGTGCAGCCTGGGTGAAATCAGGGCTGTGAAGTTCTCCATGATGAGACATTCTACCAGCATCCACTGTCAATCCTCGGGTGTGATCAAGCGGCCACATGGGTATGATTTGGAGACTGGTTGCTTTCCATGGAGCTGAACTCTGGCCTTCAGGGGCGCACAGGGAGGGGGAAAAGATTGGGGAAGTTGCTGGAAAAATCTTATAGTAAAAAGGGTGGAATTTCTTTTTAATTTCTAGTGCAATCAAGAGCCTCAAATGGATTGCTGGAGGAACATTTACTGGAACAGCGCTGGACTGGTCAAAGACCGCCTTCAAGGGATCAATTAACCAAGCGAAGATTGCTCTGGTGCTCACAGATGGGCGAACAGACATTTTGAGAGATCCCAAATCGTTGTCATCACTCTGTAACACAGCTAATGTATGGTTCCTTTCCATCATTCCCTACTTTTATAATCAACATTATCTTTCATTTTCATTACTTGGAGAGACCAGAGAAGCTGGGATGGTTCTCTTTAGAGCAGGGAAGGTTAAGGGGAGATTTGATAGAGGTCTTCAAAATCATGAAGAATTTTGATAGAGTAAATGAGGAGAAACTGTTTCTGCTGGCAGGAGGGTCAGTAACCAGAGGACACAGATTTAATGTTATTGGCAGGGACTCGATGGGCCGAAAGGCCTCCTTCTGTGTCATAATGACTCTCTGGCAAAAGAACCGGAGAGGAGATAGGGAGTTTTTTTCTCTATGCAGTGAGTTGTTATGATCTGGAATGCACTGCCTGAAAGGGGGTGGAAGCGATTCAATAGTAACTTTCAAATGAATAAATACTTGAAAAGGAAATATTCACAGGGCTATGGGGAAAGAGCAAGGGAGTGGGACTAATTGGATAGCTTTGTCAAAGAGCTGGCACAGGCACAATGGGCCGAATGGTCTCCTTCTGCGCTTAAAATTCTATGAGTCTATTTCTTGGTTCTATCCATTTTTGTCTTACTGTTCTCTCCTTGCAGCAATATTGTTGTTTGATCACGTGTATTAAAAGGAGGGAAGCTCCCTCCAGCTGGCCCAATGAGTCAAAGTCCTGCCAGGCGTACTGTTAAGCTGTTCACCCGCTGGGACCTTAACCCAGCTGGTCAGTGAGTTAAGTTGCATTGAGCCAACAGATCCCCAACTGGAGTAGTAGGTCGGGTATCGTAATGGGCACCAGGGTGCAGGAGAGGAGAACCAGTCAACCAGTGTGCCGATTTCTGATTGCTAGCCTGTGACTGGAAAGTGTGTGCGTGCATGTGTGCAGGTATTTGTGAACTTGTCCCATTCCCCCATGATTCTTGTGCTCACTGACCTACATTTGCTCCAGGGTCTGACAATACCTGAATTTAAAAATTCTCAAACCCTTTCATGGGCTCGCCCTCCATACCTCTGTAACCATCTCTCCATATGTCCACAACCTCCTGCAACGCTACAAACCTCCATGACGTCTGCGCTCCTCCAATTCTGGCCTCTTGTGAATCCATTATTCACTTCACCCCACCATTGCTGGCTGTACCTTCAGTTGTCTCGGCCCTAAACTCAGAAATTCCTTCCTCAAATTTCTTTATGACTGTCTCTTACTTTAAGACGCTCTTTAAAACCTACCTCTTTACCAAGCTTGTGGTAACCAGCCCTAATATGTCCTTGTGTGGCTTGGTGTCAGATTTTCCTTGACGATGTCCCTGTGAAACAATTTGGGATATTTTTACTATGTTAAAGGCACTATATAAATGCAAGTTGTTTTTTTGTGTGAATGTACATCAAAAGGTGACCTTAGGGAAAGAATGTTTAAAATACCCAGCAGGAACAATTTGCATTTATATAACTTTTTTTTTGATTCTTTCATGCAATGTGGGCATCACTGGCCAAGCCAACATTCGTAGCCCATCCCTAATTGTCCTTGACAACTGAGTGGCTTGCTAGGCCATTTCAGCAGGAAGGCAATTCAGAGTCAACCACGTTGCTGTGGGTCTGGAGTCACCTATAGGCCAGACCAGGTAAGGATGGCAGATTTCCTTCCCGAAAGGCAAAGGTGAACCAGATGGGTTTTTACGACAATTGATGCTAGTTTCATAGCACCATTACTGAGACAAGCTCTCAATTCCAGATTTTTTTTATTAAGTAAATTTCATCAGCTGCAATGTGGGATTTGAACCCTTGTTCCCAGGGCATTGGCCTGGGGCTCTGGATTGCACCTCTGGGTTATTAGTTTAGTGACATTACCACTACACCACCATCTTTCCCTAATGTCTTTAGCATAGAAAATCATCCAGATATGCTTTGCTGGTTTGCACTCAGACATGAAAGGATGCTGAAACAAATGAAGCAATATTAGGAGAGTGGTCAGAGCAGCAAGGTTTAAGGAGGGTCTAAAAGGAAGAAAGGGAGGTGGAGAGGAAGAGAGGTTTGGGGGGAATTCCACACTGTGGGGCCTAAGTGATTGAAAGTACAGCCACCAATGCTGGGGGGAAGGGAGGGGACATGCAGCAGAGCCCAGAGTCAGAGGAGTGGAGAGATCTGCGGCAGCCAATCTGATATTTGTTTGTCCACTATTGTAACTGAGCAGTAACCCATTTAAAATAAACAGCACAATGCTTCTATTAAAGTAATGGACAGAGGACTGCTGGGCAAGCAGGTTAAGCATTTGTTCATTAATGTAGCCATGGTAATTTCTAGCTTCAAGTGAGGACCAAATCTGGCTCAGCTGTGATACTCCCCACAGCTGAATATTCCTCCCCCCCCCACTCACCCTCTGGACTCAAACATAAGGAAGGTTCACTCCAGTGAAGCAGTGAAAGGTTACTAAATGCACAGGCAGAGACCACACAATCAGGAGAGAAGAAATTTGTACATTTTGATTTGACCATGAGCTGAGCTTCAAATGCCCTGTATACTATCAATCACTTTTCATTTCCACCTACATAACAAGGCGTGCCTCATCAATATGCTGTCATCTCAAGGTTCAACTTTCCAACATTACAAAAACTCATCCAAAACTCTGCCATCTGCATCCGACCTCATACTAAGTCCTACTTGCTACCATCCCATCCACCTCACATTCCCTTTGTCTCCATGCTGCCTAATATATTGGCTTCACAAACCCCGCTTCTCTGCCACTACCTCAGCACACCAGGCTTTGGTTACCTCCAGACTTGACTGTTCCAAAGCTCTCTTGGCTGGGTTCTCACCTCCGGTCCTTCATAAACTTGAGTTCATCCAAAACTCTTCTGCCCGTACCCTGGTTCACATCAAGTCCCACACACCCATTAACCATGCGTTCACTGATCTACAGTGACTCCCAGTCTGGAAATGCTTTGAATTTAAAATTCAGCCCTACAATGCTCCGAAATCTCTGCACTCCTCCAATTCTGGTTTCTTGTATATCTGCAATATACTTCACCCTTCTTTTAGAGGCCATGCATTCAATTGTCTAGGCCCTAAGCTCTGGAACTCCCTCCCTAAACCTCTCTACCTCTTTCTCCCCCTTTAAGATGCTCCTTAAATCCTACCTTTTTGACCAAGCTTTTATTCACCTGCCCTATATGTCCTTACTACATAAAGTACAAATGCAAGTTGTTGCTTTTGATTTAGAAATCCTTTCATAGATTCACCCCACCATACTTCTGCATCCTTTTCTAACCCGACATCCAACTGCTCGTCTGACTCCAGTCAACTGTGCATCTCCCCCCTTCCCAGCTCAACTGTTCCAGCGGACCCTTCTGCCCTCACAGCACTGCCCCCTGACAATCCCTTCCTTAAACCACTTAGACTTCCTGCCTAGGTCACTCAGTGACTCCTTGTTGTGTTCCAGGTGGTCTCAGTTGGCGTGAGCGACATTTTCCGAAATGAACCAGCCTCTGAAACGCTGAAACAGATCTCTTGCGAAACATCTGCAACTCCCGGGCTAAGTTTGCAGCGCGACAACTTCATGGAGCTGCTGGAAGATGCCTTCCTTGAAAACGTGACTGCATTCATCTGCAAAGGTATGTCACAGCCCAGCTCGGAGGACAGCCCCCGTTGATTTGTTTCTCACGCTCAAGGCCTTTCCCTCAGAGTTAGGCCCTATGCTCCTTATTTTTATTGGGTTTTAAGTGCAAATGTTAATGTACATCTTGACTTTTCATTAACATTTCATGTTTACTTTTACAGAAAAGAAGTGCCCAGACTATTCCTGCCCCAGTAAGTATATCAACAATGTGTTTCCTTATGAAATGGGCAAAGGCTCTGAATTTAAAGTAAGGGAGGGGGGGTGTTGTGTCAGCCCACCTGGAGAGTCAGGGGACATGGAAGCCTGGAAGATCATAATGATAGTGGATTTAGCTATGTTTGAGCAGAAGCAGGAATTTGGCATTGATGTCCACAACCAGGGGCCTGTGGGAATGGTTCCTAGAAGGCGGATTTGGGTGGTGGGGGAGATGGGTCTAGAGTCGATTGTGGTGGAGGGTTGGTGGGATAAGTTTGCAGCTGCTTAGAGTGGGAGGGAGTGTTCCACCATGATCAAGGGGGGGGGGGGGTGGAGCTGGAGGGACACACTCCTGCTGACCCAAAAGGAGTTCTTGCAAAAGCCACCAGCTCCTCCCGCCTTGGTCCAGATGTTAAAATCCCGTCAGGCTGCAACTGTGGCAGAGGCCCTGGCCGACAGTTCCAGGAGCTTCTTCCCACACAGCACGATCGACGTGGGGAACCGGATTCTGTGTAGTGCAGTGATGGCAGGAACTCTGGAATCATTGCCCAGGCAGTGAGATTCTGTGGTGCAGGATTTTCTGGACAATAACCTGGGATGCTTGAATGGCTTTGTTGATCTGAAACCATCTTGCAGTCTTGTGAACTGATTAGCTGCGTCTCACCCAGTGTATGTGTGGAAACAGTGCAATGCAATACATTCATTTTCAATGAATGCATTAACCCAGTTTAATTCAATGATTTCTTTCGACTACAATAAGGTAATTCTACCATATTCTTAGTCCATTTACCTGGGTGTTGGTATAAAGTGCTGTTGTATAATATCTTCCAAAGCACCACTTACTAATGCCAGTGCCCAATTAACAGGCTTTGTGCATTAAACTAACATGTTTTGTGCCCTCTGGCAATTGACTTCTGATCCATTGAACTGCATGTAGCATTAAGAACATTTGGCTCTGGAGATGTCTGTATGTAGGTGTTCTGAGAGGTGATGGTCTCCAATCCAGAATCTTGTTTGTTAAAGTCCAACACACCAACTTGGTTGGCTGGGTGTTAGAGCACCATCCCACAATGCCATTCATCGTGAAAAGCTAAAACACTGATTTCAGTTTGCCATCACAAAATTGACAGTTGCTGATGCATTCGCATTGGTGGTTCAAATGGAGGCTCTTCACTGTTACCTCCAGACTTGACTATTCCAATGCTATCCTGGCCAGCCTCCCGCTCTGCACCCTCCAGGAACTGCAGTTCATCCAAAACTCTCCAATATTGTAGGGTCAAAGTTACAAATTTGCCCGACTGGAGGGGTGCCTTTCCCACCATCCGGCAGAACCATGTCTACTTTACAAAACCCAACTAAACCCTATTTAAAAAAAAAATCCTTAGTGCTGTTGCTCCCCACCATATACTCTGTCGTTACAATAACAATTTGGATTTACACAGTGCTTTTAACATAGTAAAACGCCACAAGGTGTTATCAAAGAGCCTTATCAAAGTTCAGCGATATGCAGAAGGCCAGAATTGGTGGAGTGCAGAGATCGCAGAGAATTGTAGGACTGGAAGAGGTTACAGAGATAGGGAGGGGTGAGGCCATTGAGGGATTTGAACAGAAGGATAAGAATTTTACATTTACGGTGTTGCTGGACCACGAGCTAATTGTAGGTCAGCGAGCACAGGGGTGATGGGTGAAGGGGACTTGCTGAAAGCATTAACAGTTACTGTTTTCTCCGCAGTTCAATTCAACACCTCAAATGACATCACCTTCCTGGTTGACAGTTCCACCAGCGTTGGGAGCAAGAACTTTGAGACCACCAAAACCTTTGTCAAGCGGCTGGCAGACCGGTTCCTAGAGGCGAAGGTCAAACGTGGCAGCTCGGTGCGCCTCTCAGTAGTTCAGTACAGCAAAAACCAGGCGATTGAGGTGCAGTTCTCCGATACCTCAGAGCAGCTTGCAGAAAGGATAGAACAAATGGAGTTCATGAATGGTGCGACTGATGTCGGGGCTGCCCTGAACCGTGTGATTGCAAACTACCAGGCCAACAGTCGGAACGCCAAGAGGAAGATCCTCTTGTTCACCGATGGCAGATCCCAGGGAGATCTGGTGCGCGCCATAGAACAGCAGGCACAGGAAGCAAGAACGAATAAAATTGATGTGTTCGTCATTGCTGTAGGCGACCATGTCCACGAGAACAATCTCCGGGCTTTGGTAGCCGGCAGGGCAACTGACTATGATGTGGATCACGGTGCTCGGCATCTCTTCCGGGTGAAGGATTACCCCACCCTTTTGAAAGGTGTATTTTACCAAACTATTACCAAACAAATATCACTTGATTAACAATGAAGAAATTCTTAAGCCCTCTAAGCTCTTCTATTTTACTCATTTTGATAAGGTGGTTACTTTCTTTGGTAAATTGCTTTCTTAGGATTTGTATTTACTTTATGAAGAGAATTTGCTTTCAGGAATTCTACTCCCCCTGCAGTGTCCCCGCACCATTCAATTCTTCTCCCATGTGTACTCCTCTTCCCCTTATAGCACCATACCCTCTGTCTATTCTGTTTTGACTGGGAGGGTGGGTAGACCTTGCCTTCCCATTCCTGCTCTGTGCACAGCCAGCAAAAACGCACTTTCCCAAATTTAAGGTGAGTCAGGGTAGTTTTCTTTGCATGTTCTAATAGTAGCCAAATAAGCTGCCTTGGGACTACTTTTAAAAAACTATGGGGTAGAAATTGGCCCTCATTACACCCATTTTCTGGACATAAAATGGGGGTAAAACTGACCAATTTGACAGCGCACCATGAAGGCCTGAAAATAGCCTATTGGCTTGGGTTGATTTTCAGGCATCTGGGACAGCCTAAAATAGGCATCCGGCTCCTTGCATGTGCCAATGAGGGGCCTAAGGTGTGTTTTAGAACCACTCTAAGAAACTGGGCGGCTCTGAGCCAGTGGGCACTGGACCTGCTCGGCTCACGTTTTCCTGGCATGTATGTGGCCTAATAAACAGCCGTCACCAAAAAGGTAAGTTCACTCTTGCCAGTCACAAACAGCACAATCCCCACCCCCCTCCCCTGTCACTGTCATTGCCTCGCCCCACCTCAGTACTTACCTGAGGGTGGCTGCTGGCGAGGCAGACGGCCACAATTCAGCAGTCTTCACAAGAGCGAGCTGCCTGTGGAGGCATGACAGGCACTGACAACTCACCCAGATTATGTATTCAAAGTGTGAGGCCCAATCACAGTGTGGCCTCGGGGCCTCCCAGTTCAGGCAAATGTCGCTCCTGCTTTGTGCCCTTCATGCCCTCAATTCAGTCTCTAAAGAATTGCTACGAGTACATGTGAAACATATCAGAAGCCTTGCTAGTCGCGCTGCTACTTTTAGAAAAATTGTTTCACTTTTGGCTATTTACTCCCTTGTGCGGCCTTCGTAGGATCAGAACTCATGAAAGAAGTGGGACTTAATAGAAAGCTCTATTGCTCTGGAAGTCCCAGTGGGACCTAAACTCTTTGGTGTCTCTTGATAAGATATTCTATGCGCATCTTAACAGTTGGAGAGAATTCCTTTAGGGGCAAATAAACTATGACTAAGGTGAGCCAAAAAGTAACAGAATTTAGTCAACTGTTAGCTGACAGAATGGACAGATAGCGCTGAACTTACATCTGTGTAATGAAATAAGCATCTCAATAGCTATTCCACTAGATCACTGAAGATCTGTGTTGTACTCCAACCTTGTAACAAAACGATGGTTGAAAATGTTCCCATGACATTCTTAAAATTCAACCCAAGGCTTGGACTGAATTTAAGGATATTTCAACGGTCAGATTTTCTACGAATCATTGAGTAAAGGTCATGTGATCCATTGTTTCAGGCCACATGACCTTAAGGCTATTTGTGCATTTATCTGCTGAGCTTAATGCTTTGAGTAAGGAAGTTGGAAGGACGTCTTGTGATTAAGCAATTAGTTGTTTATAGTCCACCAATATGACCTAAAATGTCAGTACTCAGCGGCAGTACAAGTGCGGTTTAAGTCATTCTCCCAAAGTTATTCTTGTAGATAATGAAAAGGAAATAAATATTTGAGAGAAACAGACTGCTTCTGCTTTTTTATGTGCAATAACAACTGCTGTTTACATCAAAATGTCCAATAAGCATTAGGGAAGGGAGAGTTATAAATGAGGTCAAGGGAAAATTGGATGTGTATAAATAGGGATTAAGAGACAATTGGATGTCCTGAAGGGAGCAGCGATTGAAGGATGCAGTGCGAAGGAGGCTGATTTACAGAAAGGGGATAGGCTTACTGGGGTCTAGCAACAATTCCCAGATCTGCCATCATTGCTTCGATATAAAGCAGGTATCAACTTGCATGGTTGTGCATAATACATGGGCTGTGATCTTTTCCTCACCCCCTATGTTTGCCGTGAAAGATGGTGAAGGAAAATGCTTTTGCAGAAAGAGAGAAAATGTTACTCAATAGATTATTTAACATTTCTGTAAAATGAAGATATAACTTTTACGGATGAGAACAAATGGATCCTTGGTCGGTGTTTAATACCGTAGAGAATGATTCTAGGAGAATGCTTCGGAAGCTGCATACATGCTGAGACCTAACCATTCAACTTTTTCCTTTAATGTATAAACTGTGTTATGAACAACAAGTAACCCTTTTGAATGTAAATAAATTTTACTTTAAAGTAATCTTATATTGGTGCTATGAGCATAGAGGGTGACCTCGAAGAACCATACAACACAAGTCACTTTTTGGACCATGTGTGAGATAAAATCTGCTTTAATCTATTTGTATTTTGCAGAACTCATTTTGTACTTGTAAAATATAGACTTTTTTTACGTGATCTGTATCATGTTTGCAGTTGCCTTTGTAATGACACAGTTGGGGATCATATATGGATTAGGTCATCAGTACTAAATAAAAGGTTTTCACATTCACTGCCATTATATAACTGTCTGGCAACTTCCTTTGGTATTTAAATTTCTTCTTGTACTTTATTTAGCACATCTGTGTTATAATACTGTTGGCACTAGGTTAACGGAGCAACTCTTTGTGTTAAATGTTAAATGACTCAACTAAGTGCTGCTCTCATGAGTAAGATGGTTGACCATCCATCTCAACCTAGTTGATGGCTAGCAACCACATGCTCCTTTGTATCACCTTATTCTTCATATTCAAAAACAATAACAACAACTTGCATTTATTTAGCACTTTTAATGTCGTAAAATACTTAATGCACTTCACAGAGTGTTATCAAACAGAATTTGACATGAGCCACAGAAGGAGATATTAGGATGAAAGAGGTAGATTGCAAGGAGTGTCTTCAATGAGAGGAGAGAGGGGTAGGAGAGGCGCAGGGGTTTAAGGATGGAATTCCAGAGTTTAAGGCTGAGACAACGGAAGGAATAGCCACTAATGGTGGGGCGATTAAAATCAAGGATGCACAGAGGCTAGAATTGGAGCAGCACAGAGATCTTGGAGAGTAATGGGGCTGGAGGAGATTATAGTGATAGGGAGGGGCGAGGCTGTGGAGGGATTTGAAAACAAGGATGAGAAGCCTAAAATTGAGGTGTTGCTGGATTGGGAGCCAGTGTAAATTGGCAAGCACAGGGGTGGTGGGTAAATGGAACGGTGCGAGTTAGGATGTGGGCAACAGAGTTTTGGATGAGCTCAAGTTTTGGGTGGATAATGGGAGGTCGGCCAGGAGAAAATTGGAACAGTTGAGCCTGGAGGTAATACAAGCATGGTTGAGGGTTTTAGGAGCAGATGGGCTGAGGCAGGCGTGGAGACAGGTAATATTACGGAAGTGGAAGTAATCTGCATCTGCTGTTTTCTGGTGTGTGAATAGTACTATGTAGACATAGCGCACAGAAGGGAGCCATTCAGCCCATCATGCCTGTGCTGTCTCTTTGAAAGAGCTATCCAGTTTAGTCCGACTCCCCAGCTTTTTCCCCATAATCCTGAAAATTAGTTCTATTCAAGTACAGGTTTAGCATGACTTCCTTGTTTTTGTATTCAAAGCCCCTATTTACCCCTTAAGCTTTTTCAAGATCCCCGTCCACCTTCAAGGATTTGTGAATATGCACCCTGCTATGTCCCCCTGGTCTTGCACCCCCCCCTCAAAATAGCACCTTTTAGATTATACTGCCTCTGCATGCTGTTTCTCCCAAAGTGCATCACTTCACATTTATCCACATTAAATTACATCTGCCTTGTGTCAGCCCATTTCACCGGACTGACTGTGTTCTTCTGAAATCTACTGCTATCCTGCTCACTATTTACTGCATTGCCAAATTTTGGATCATCTGCAATCTTCGGAACTGTACTCCCTATACCCAAATTCAAGATAACAAGAAAAGCAACGGTCCCTCTACTAACCCCTGGAGAAACCTGCTGCGTACTTCTCTCCAGTCAGGAAACATCCATTCACCACCACCTCGATGGGGGCGAAATAGGATAACCCCCAAAATCGGATGAGAGTTTACAATGCACGATTAACCTGCGTTCATTCAAAATGATACAGGTAACACATAAGCTTCATGCTGCCTGCTAATTATATAATGATGGTGGCATGCATCCCAGTGCTAAACTCACTGTTGAGTGGCTGCACACTTCAGCAGGGGGCCCAGGTTTGTGCAAGGCTGGCACCATTAATAGGCTAGCCTATATTACTTCAAACCAGATGGCCCCTCTTAAAGGTCAGGTGCATTCTGGCGCTGGAACTGGTTGCAGAAGAGTTAAAGACCAGCAAGAACATATGGAAATTGCACAACAGGGCAGAGAGTTGCTCCAATGTTCTCAGATGCCTTGCGGAAGACCTTGGCGCAGGAGGTGGACAGGAGGAGAGAGGTCCTCTTCCCTCAGGGGACCCTCCAGGCAGATACTCAGACGGCTACATCAGGTAGCCATTACAATCAATGCCAGGAGTCTGGCCACACGGACCTGGATGCAGTGCAGAAAGAAGTTTAATTACCTCACACGAATGGTCAAGGTCAGTGAATGTACCTTCACGTGCCATATCCTAACAACTGCACCATTAGCCTCACAAATGGCTCCATTCACTAAACTTCTTTCACTTACCTACCAAAAATCTCTATAACCACAACTCAAATCATGCTCATAGCCTCATTTCACCCACACACATTTAGAATTGCTACAGGCCGCACACTCACGTCTCATAGCTTTCACACACTTCCAGCTATTTAACTGTGGCAGGCACATCACCCAAACACATTGCGCCACACTTGCTGACGCACTTCTCTCTTGCAGAACAAGGAATCCCATAATACGTGCTGGTGGCAGCAGCTAACCAGCGGGGGACAGGCACGGCTGCATCTGCTCACCCCCATGGATGAGACGGTGCTAGGAATAATTGCAGCGGCCGCTGCTGAGGAAGTGGCCAGCGGCAGGGCAGAGACATCGAGGATTTTGGTATGTTCCTGCCTCGTTCACTTTCTCACATCAAACTTCACCCTTATCCCAGAATCTGTTATGATTTACAATCTGCATCACTTACTTACTCCCCAGTTCCATCACCCCAACCCTGCCCTTGTGTTTTTACATTTTCATGCACTCAGGAAGGGCTGCCTGGCCAAGCAGTGGGGCAGGAGGCTGAAGGCACAGAGTCAGAAGAGACTGACGATGAAGAAGGAACGCCATCACTATATCTCACACTCTCAGCCACCAGCTCAAATACTGGCACTGCATGAACGTTAAAGGGTAGCATAGAGTTTGGAACGACACATGGTGAGTCATTGGGCATGAGTGGGGTACAGCCAGGGAAGGAAGAGAGGATAATGTAGGTGTCAGTTCCCCAGAGGGTGAGGTCGCACACAGGTTCTGCGGCAGAGGACTCAGATGAGGACTTTGTTGGTGCAATGTACAAAAAAAGGCTAATGGGCATGCACACAGAAATGCTTGGTGCATTGGCAGGCCTGCCAGAAAGCCTGTGTCATTGTCATGGAGCATGGAGGAGTCCAACTCCAACTTGGCACAGGGCTTTGCACAGAGCCATCCTTTCCAGTGTGGAAGTGGTGACCAATTCCACGAGAGCACTTGGGGAGCTGACTGATGGATGATGTCTCAGCTTCCATTGCAGATCAAGCAGAAGCCATCAGAGTGTTGCAGTGGAAGTTCAGGCTGAAGTCATGAAATCTCAGCTTGTTGCCATGCAAGCCCAGGCTACTGCCAACATGGCTGTGGATGCCAGTGCTCAAAGGGTCTCACAGCAGTCCAACAATCTGTCCTCCAACAGATTAGTACGATTACTGAGGCACCACTTTAGGCGAGTGGCAGCGGTTCCCTGTAGCACAAACCTACTGTCTTCTGTCAGGATGACAGCATTCATGCTCCCACCCCTGCCACTCCGATAGTGCATTTGCTGATGCCTCTCAGCCAGCCCAGAATAATGCTGCGCATGCTGAGATGGTGCAGTCTGATGTTGGGCCTTCTAGGCCCCGGGCAGCTCCAGGGTGTCCTGCATTCTCCTTCAATGTAAGGCTGCAGCCATTGGGTTACCCCTTGTTATGACCAAGGCTGGAGAAGAGCACTGTTTATTCTAGTTCCACTTCTCCATGGGTTACAACATATATTTACATTTTTTCCCACTTACCAATACGGTCAACCCTATTTTTATCCCAGAATAAAACACCAACCAGGTTTCTTTAATAAACAACAAAATTGAAAAGATGAAAGTTCACAGACGTGAAACGTTAGCTCTGCTTCTCTCTCCACAGATGCTGCCTGACCTGCTGAGTATTTCCAGCACTTTCTGTTTTTAGTTCAGATTTCCAGCATCTACAGAATTTTGCTTTTAACAAAATTATCTGTTTATTATAAAACAAGTCTAAACCAGTAATGAAGTAAAGCATAAACACACAGATTGAAATATTAAAGTTCCCTTTTTACCTTAATCACCTCACACTCACACACACACATACATCAGTTAACCAGAAAAATAAAGGGATTTTTGTTTTTAGAGCTCAATTACAGACAAAAAAAACACACTTGGGCTGAATATTTGCTCATTTTTGAACAAACAGCAGATGAGATATGTTGTATTCCGAAACTGGCATACAGTCAGGCCTCCGTGTACACGTAGATGGCTCACTGGGATCTTTTAGAGAAGTTCTTTTCAGGCAGCATTGAGAATTAATTTAGCAGCTTTTCTTCAAAGACAGGAGACGAGATGAGTTGACATAGTGGAATTCTCAGGGTCTTTTAGAGAGGTGCCTGAAAGCTGAGCGGTGTTGTGGTCTTCTCTGCTTCCTTGGGAATTCTCTTCTCTCCTCTGAAGTTCTCTTCCTTATTTTATACAGTTCAACCCCAACTCAAAACAATTCAAAAGTGAAACCGACAACAGGAGGGCAACCTTTTGACCTCCATCAATCTTGACCTTTCACTTATTTGTAAACAACTTCTCCAGGTGTCCAAAGTTGTCTGTTGTTTAGAACAAAGAACAAAGAAAATTACAGCACAGGAACAGGCCCTTTGCCCCTCCAAGCCTGCGCCGATCCAGATCCTCTATCTAAACATGTCGCCTATTTTCTAAGGGTCTGTATCTCTTTTCTTCCTGCCCATTCATGTATCTGTCTAGATACATCTTAAAAGACGCCATCGTGCCCGCATCTACCACCTCCGCTGGCAACGCGTTCCAGGCACCCACCACCCTCTGCGTAAAGAACTTTCCACGCATATCCCCCCTAAACTTTTCCCCTTTCACTTTGAACTCGTGTCCTCTCGTAATTGAATCCCCCACTCTGGGAAAAAGCCTCTTGCTATCCACCCTGTCTATACCTCTCATGATTTTGTACACCTCAATCAGGTCCCCCCTCAACCTCTGTCTTTCTAATGAAAATAATCCTAATCTACTCAACCTCTCTTCATAGCTAGCGCCCTCCATACCAGGCAACATCCTGGTGAACCTCCTCTGCACCCTCTCCAAAGCATCCACATCCTTTTGGTAATGTGGCGACCAGAACTGCACGCAGTATTGCAAATGTGGCCGAACCAAAGTCCTATACAACTGTAACATGACCTGCCAACTCTTGTACTCAATACCCCGTCCGATGAAGGAAAGCATGCCGTATGCCTTCTTGACCACTCTATTTACCTGCGTTGCCACCTTCAGGGAACAGTGGACCTGAACACCCAAATCTCTCTGGACATCAATTTTCCCCAGGACTTTTCCATTTACTGTATAGTTCACTCTTGAATTGGATCTTCCAAAATGCATCACCTCGCATTTGCCCTGATTGAACTCCATCTGCCATTTCTCTGCCCAACTCTCCAATCTATCTATATTCTGCTGTATTCTCTGACAGTCCCCTTCACTATCTGCTACTCCACAAATCTTAGTGTCGTCTGCAAACTTGCTAATCAGTCCACCTATACTTTCCTCCAAATCATTAATGTATATCACAAACAACAGTGGTCCCAGCACGGATCCCTGTGGAACACCACTGGTCACACGTCTCCATTTTGAGAAACTCCCTTCTACTGCTACTCTCTGTCTCCTGTTGCCCAGCCAGTTCTTTATCCATCTAGCTAGTGCACCTTGGACCCCATGCGCCTTCACTTTCTCCATCAGCCTGCCATGGGGAACCTTATCAAACGCCTTACTGAAGTCTATGTATATGACATCGACAGCCCTTCCCTCATCAATCAACTTTGTCACTTCCTCAAAGAATTCTATTAAATTGGTAAGACATGACCTTCCCTGCACAAAACCATGTTGCCTATCACTGATAAGCCCATTTTCTTCCAAATGGGAATAGATCCTATCCCTCAGTATCTTCTCCAGCAGCTTCCCTACCACTGACGTCAGGCTCACCGGTCTATAATTACCTGGATTATCCCTGCTACCCTTATTAAACAAGGGGACTACATTAGAAATTCTCCAGTCCTCCGGGACCTCACCCGTGTTTAAGGATGCTGCAAAGATATCTGTTAAGGCCCCAGCTATTTCCTCTCTCGCTTCCCTCAGTAACCTGGGATAGATCCCATCCGGACCTGGGGACTTGTCCACCTTAATGCCTTTTAGAATACCCAACACTTCCTCCCTCCTTATGCCGACTTGACCTAGAGTAATCAAACATCTGTTCCTAACCTCAACATCCGTCATGTCCCTCTCCTCGGTGAATACCGATGCAAAGTACTCGTTTAGAATCTCACCCATTTTCTCTGACTCCAAGCATAACATTCCTCCTTTGTCCTTTAGTGGGCCAATCCTTTCTCTAGTTACCCTCTTTCTCCTTATATATGAATAAAAGGCTTTGGGATTTTCTTTAACCCTGTTTGCTAAAGATATTTCATGACCCCTTTTAGCCCTCTTAATTCCTCGTTTCAGATTGGTCCTACATTCCCGATATTCTTTCAAAGCTTCGTCTTTCTTCAGCCTCCTAGACCTTATGTATGCTTCCTTTTTCCTCTTAGCTAGTCTCACAATTTCACCTGTCATCCATGGTTCCCTAATCTTGCCATTTCTATCCCTCATTTTCACAGGAACATGTCTCTCCTGCACGCTAATCAACCTCTCTTTAAAAGCCTCCCACATATCACATGTGGATTTACCTTCAAACAGCTGCTCCCAATCTACAGTGCCGGAAGACTGGAGGATTGCAAATGTTGTCCCCTTGTTCAAGAAGGGGAGTAGAGACAGCCCTGGTAATTATAGACCTGTGAGCCTTACTTCGGTTGTGGGTAAAATGTTGGAAAAGGTTATAAGAGACAGGATTTATAATCATCTTGAAAAGAATAAGTACATTAGAGATAGTCAGCACGGTTTTGTGACGGGTAGGTCGTGCCTCACAAACCTTATTGAGTTTTTCGAGAAGGTGACCAAACAGGTGGATGAGGGTAAAGCAGTGGATGTGGTGTATATGGATTTCAGTAAGGCGTTTGATAAGGTTCCCCACGGTAGGCTATTGCAGAAAATACGGAAGTATGGGGTTGAAGGTGATTTAGAGCTTTGGATCAGAAATTGGCTAGCTGAAAGAAGACAGAGGGTGGCGGTTGATGGCAAATGTTCATCCTGGAGTTTAGTTACTAGTGGTGTACCGCAAGGATCTGTTTTGGGGCCATTGCTGTTTGTCATTTTTATAAATGACCTGGAAGAGGGTGTAGAAGGGTGGGTTAGTAAATTTGCAGATGACACTAAGGTCGGTGGAGTTGTGGATAGTGCCGAAGGATGTTGTAGGGTACAGAGAGACATAGATAGGCTGCAGAGCTGGGCTGAGAGATGGCAAATGGAGTTTAATGCGGAAAAGTGTGAGGTGATTCACTTTGGAAGGAGTAACAGGAATGCAGAGTACTGGGCTAATGGGAAGATTCTTGTTAGTGTAGATGAGCAGAGAGATCTTGGTGTCCAGGTGCATAAATCCCTGAAGGTTGCTAACCAGGTTAATAGGGCTGTTAAGAAGGCATATGGTGTGTTAGCTTTTATTAGTAGGGGGATCGAGTTTCGGAGCCACGAGGTCATGCTGCAGCTGTACAAGACTCTGGTGAGACCGCACCTGGAGTATTGCGTGCAGTTCTGGTCACCGCATTATAGAAAGGATGTGGAAGCTATGGAAAGGGTGCAGAGGAGATTTACTAGGATGTTGCCTGGTATGGAGGGAAGGTCTTACGAGGAAAGGCTGAGGGACTTGAGGTTGTTTTCGTTGGAGAGAAGGAGGAGGAGAGGTGACTTAATAGAGACATATAAGATAATCAGAGGGTTAGATAGGGTGGATAGTGAGCGTCTTTTTCCTCGGATGGTGATGGCAAACACGAGGGGACATAGCTTCAAGTTGAGGGGTGATAGATATAGGACAGATGTGAGAGGTAGTTTCTTTACTCAGAGAGTAGTAAGGGCGTGGAATGCCCTGCCTGCAGCAGTAGTAGATTCGCCAACTTTAAGGGCATTTAAGTGGACATTGGATAGACACATGGATGAAAATGGAATAGTGTAGGTCAGATGGTTTCACAGCTCGGCGCAACATCGAGGGCCGAAGGGCCTGTACTGCGCTGTAATATTCTAATTCTAATTCTAATACATTCCCCAGCTCCTGCCGAATTTTGGTATAGTTGGCCTTCTCCCAATTTAGCACTCTTCCTTTAGGACCACTCTCGTCTTTGTCCATGAGTATTTTAAAGCTTACGGAATTGTGATCACTATTCCCAAAGTAGTCCCCTACTGAAACTTCAAACACCTGGCCGGGCTCATTCCCCAACACCAGGTCCAGTACGGCCCCTTCCCGAGTTGGACTATTTACATATTGCTCTAAAAAACCCTCCTGGATGCTCCTTACAAATTCTGCTCCATCTAGACCTCTAACACTAAGTGAATCCCAGTCAATGTTGGGAAAATTAAAATCTCCTATCACCACCACCCTGTTGCTCCTACATCTTTCCATAATCTGTTTACATATTTGTACCTCTATCTCACGCTCGCTGTTGGGAGGCCTGTAGTACAGCCCCAACATTGTTACCGCACCCTTCCTATTTCTGAGTTCTGTCCATATTGCCTCACTGCTCGAGTCCTCCATAGTGCCCTCCTTCAGCACAGCTGTGATATCCTCTTTGACCAGTAATGCAACTCCTCCACCCCTTTTGCCTTCCTCTCTATCCCGCCTGAAGCATCGATATCCTGGGATATTTAGTTGCCAATCATGCCCTTCCCTCAACCAAGTCTCAGTATATTTACTGAGCTGGAAGTCAGATGGTTTCCCAGAAAGGCTTCCGAAAGGGTTCCGAAGAAGGGTCACTGACCTGAAACGTCAACTGTGCTTCTCTTTCCACAGATGCTGCCAGACCTGCTGTGTATTTCCAGCATTTCTTGCTTTTATCCCAGAAAGGCTTGTTGTTCTTGGAAGTCAGGCGGTTTCACGGAAAGGCTTGTTTTCCTCACAAGACCTCTCAGTGCCCTTTTTAAAAAAAAAATTCCAGGGACTGTTTTTCAAAGTCAAGTGGCCTTTACATGACCCCCTTTGAAAACTCCAAAGTTTAACCTTTCTTCAATCTTTCAAAAATGAATCCTCAAAAAATATATTTAAAAAACACAGAGACATTTCCGTAACACCCTGCATCGGAGCGCTAGGACAAGTAAAGGCAAAACCTTTGCTTCAACACCCTAATTGTCTGCTCAAAGATGTTTCTCGTGGCAGCATGGCTCTCATTATGATTGCTGACCATGTATGATTGGGATATGGACGGGTCATCAGCCAAATCTACAGCTGATAACTCTCATCGCCCAGCAGCACCTCGGGTTTGATGTGGTGGCTGAAAGATTGATGAAATAGTGGACTGATGTAGAACGAAAGCATGATGACTGCTGTTAGGGTAGTGGGCATTCATACACAAGACCACAAGAAATAGGAGTAGGAATAGACCATATGGTCCATCGAGGCTGCTCCGCCATTCAAAACAATCAGGTCTGATCTTAGGATTCAATTCTACTTTCCTGCCTGCTCGCCATACCCCTTGAGTTCCTGAGAGACCAAAAATCTGCCTATCCCAGCTTTAAATGTATTCAATGATGGAGCATCTATGGCCTTCTTGGGTAGAGGATTCCAAAGATTCACAACCCTTTGAGTGTAGTAATTTCTCCTCATCTCAGTCCTGAGTGATCAGCCCCTCATCCTGAGACTTTGCCCCCATGCTTTAGATTTTCCAACCAGCGTAAACAATCTCCCAATATCTACCCTATCAAGCTGCTTTAGAATCTTATATGATTCAATGAAATCACCTCTCATTCTTCTAAACTCCAAAGAATACAGGCCTAATTTACTTATCATAGGACAACTCCCCCATCCTAGGGACCAATCTAGTGAACCTTCGCTGCACTGCCTCCAATGCAAGTAACTATCCTTTCTTAAATGTGGAGATCAAAACTGCACACAGTATTCCAGATATGGTCTCACCAAAACCCTGTACAATTGTAGCAATACTTCATTATTCTTGTACTCCGATCCTTTTGCGATAAAGGCCAACATGCCATTTGCCCTCCAAATTGCTTGCTATACCTGCATGTTAATTTTCTATGTTTCTTGTACAAGCACGCCCAAGTCTCTTTGAAGATCAATACTTACAAGTTGCCCACCTTTTAAAAAATGTTCTGCTTTTTTATTCTTACAACCAAAGTGCATAACTTCACACTTCTCTACATTATACTCCATCTACCATCATGTTGCCCACTCACATAACCTGTCTATATCTCTTTGCAGCCTCTCTGTGTCCTCCCCGCAGCTTACCTTTCCATCTACTTTTGCAACATCAGCAAACTTAGATACATTACTCTGTGTCATCTAAGTTATTAATATAGAGTGTAAATAGCTGAGGTCCCAGCACTGATTCTTGCAGAACTCCACTATTCATTGCCTGCCAACTTGAAAATGCCCTGTTTATGCCCACTCGTTGCTTCCTGTCTGTTACCCAATCATCTATCCACGCTAATATATTACCCCAAACTCCATGAGCCCTTATCTTGCAAATTAACCTTTTGTGTGGCACCTTATCACATGCCTTTTTGGAAATCCAGGTATACTGCATCTACTGGTTCCCCTTTATCTACCATACTATTTACATCCTGAGAAAACTCTAATAAATTTGTCAAACTGGATTTCCTTTTAGTAAAACCAAAAATCATCAGCATGACGTCTGAACGTGGTCACACACCAACTGCTCATTGCATGAGTGGTAACCTTTCTGATTGCGATATACTTCAGCATTGAGATGCAGTGCCCCAAAAGCCACACGTGTGCAGTTGATGATACTCTGCAACATGGGGAAGCCTGTTATCCTGGAAAAGACACACGTGTGCTCCACCTGCTCCTATAAGATCAGACAGAACACAATGAAGTCCCCTCTGTTGGCAGACAGTGCCTTTGTCGCTGGTGCAGAAACAGAGGGCGAACTGGTAGATGTTAGATATGTCAACTGGAAGAATTCTGAAGCAGAGAGATTTAGGGCCACGGTCACCTTCACCACCATTGGTAACACCATCCTTGTACGGCGCTGAGGCTGATGGTCTGGTTCCAAGAGGTGGCAGCATTCAGTGAGCACTCCTTTGTGAATTGCAGATGGTGAACACACTGCTCCTGGCTTAGGTGGAGGAAAGAGAAGTGCTCCCGGAAGACCCCAGGTGGATAAGGCCTCCTGCAGAGAGCCCTCCTCCTTCCTCTGTGAACAGCCTGTCTTCTTCTTTTCTGCCTCTGCACCATCTTCCTCTCCTGTAAAAGCCCAGGGAGGATAGCTACTATGGCACCTATGACTGGGAGAAACGAATGCATCCAGAATCCTTGCAGTCACAGCCAATGTCTTCGTGATTTGTAGCACCACTCCCTGCCGACTTCACCAACTTTAAGCACCTCCCCCAAACATCCAGCTCTTCAATAAATTCAAACTGCCAGAAGAAAATAATAAGCAACTAACTGCAAATCGTTGTTGATGCCTTTAAATAGCACTGTTGGGGATCTCCTTCCTGCTGCTAAACACATGTACAGCTGTGCGTGTTTAAGAGAGAGCATTAACTAGAGCAGCAAGGTCCAAAATGGCAGCACTGGTGTCAAACAAGAGCTATATGCTCTTTATGACTCTTTAATTAGAAGAACTAAAGTCTTAAACACTATGAAGATATAAACAACATTCAAAATAGAAAAAATTAGAGCCCTTGCAAATTTACAGTCCAATGTTGCTTGAAGTACTCAGAACGTTGCTTGAAGTCCTCACAGAATGTTGCTTGAAGTCCTTACAGAATGTTGCTTTCCTTCTCCAGCGAATTTCAACAATTAACAACTTGTAAACACTTTGAACAGAATCAATCTGACTTTAGAGTTTTTGAGGGATAAAAGATTGTCACATTCTGACTTCCCTTTCTTCAATTTAAATTACCAGAGATCTCCGTGTTGGCTTGACTTTTTTTTAGAATTTTGAGAGATAATAATAAACAGACTAAAATCCTATTCCTTCATTTTAAATGGTTGAGAGCTCTTTCGTCAGGTGCCAACACCAGTTGTGTCTATACATTGCTGTGTGTTTATTTATTTCGAGATACAGCACTGAAACAGGCACTTTGGCCCACCGAGTCTGTGCTGACCAACAACCACCCATTTATACTAATCCTACATTAATCCCATATTCCCTACCACATCCCCACCATTCTCCTACCACCTATCTGCACTAGGGGCAATTTATAATGGCCAATTTACCTATCAACCTGCAAGTCTTTGGCTGTGGGAGGAAACCGGAGCACCCGGCGGAAACCCATGCGGTCACAGGGAGAACTTGCAAACTCCACACAGGCAATACCCAGAACTGAAGCCAGGTCACTGGAGCTGTGAGGCTGCAGTGCTAACCACTGCGCCACTCCATTTGTACTGATAGAACAAACTGTCTTCGACTTCTGTTTTTGAACAAAGGTGTAAAATTTGCAGTCCTCCAGTCCTCTGTCACCATTCCCATATCCATGGAGTATTGGAAGATTGTGGCCAGTGTTCCTGTTATTTCCACCCTATCAGCAACTTAGGATGCATTCTATCTGGATTGGGTGACCTGTTCGCTTTGAGCGATGCTAACCTCATTAGCAGCTCCTTTCTATTTTTACCTTGTCCAATATCTCTAACTCCCTCCTCCTCTACTGTGACATTAAACATTTGTTGTAAAGCAGTCATTCAGGACCTCAGTCATGCCCTCTGCCTCCACTAGATTTCCTTGTTGGTCCCTTTAACTATCTTTATGTTTTACATGTTTGTAAAAGATTTTTGGGTTCTGTTTTATGCTACCTGCCAATCTTTGCTCATATTTTCTCTTTACCCTTACATTCTTTTTCAATTTGCCCCTACACTCTACCTGGCTTTTAATTGTATTCTGTAGTTGACATTTGTGATAAGCCTCCTTTTACTGTTTCATTTTAACCCTCTGTTTCCTTGTTATCCGGGGAGCTCTAAGCTTTGCACGTCCCATCTTTCCTCCTTATAGGAATATACTTCAGACCTGAACTATCTCGGCCTTTAAGACTTGCCAATACTCATTTCCTGTTTCCAGGCCACCTGTACTCCTTGTTTTCTCAAATCACTGAGTTTATCTCTCTCCCAGTTGGGTATTTTCACTGTTGATTTTTTTTGTTCATTGCCATAACTATTTTGAGCCTCATTTTATTATACCCAGATGTTTACACACTCCACTTGCTGTACTTGCAGAACTAGATCCAGCACTACTTCCTTCCTCATTGAGCTAGAAGCGCACTGATTTAGAAAGTTCTCCTGTGCACATTTTAAGATTGCCTCACCTTCCTTACTCTTTACACTATTTTTCCCCTATGTTCGGACAATTGAAGTCCCTGAAAATTACTGCTGTATTGTTTTTACATTTCTCTGAAATCTACCTGCAGATTTGCTCCTCTATCGCCTTCTTACTATTTTGGGTGTCTATTGTAAATACTTAGTATTGTAACAGCTCCTTTTCTGTTCCTTAACTGCAAGCAAATAAATTCAGTCGTTGAACCATCTAGTATATTGCCCCTCTCTACAACTGTAATACTATCCTTGACCAATGCTGCCCCACCCCTTCCTCCATCTATTTCCTTCATTATTCCTTCTGAATACATTGTAGCCAGAAATGTTTAGTTCCCATTCCTGCCCATGTTTAAGCCAAGTATACATTGCAACCACTATATTATAACCTAATGTGGCAACTTGTCAATCTCATTTGTAACATTTCCCCCATCTAATTCCTGCTCATTCTACATTATTCTTTGTCCGTTGCTCTATGTCCCTCCAAGTTTTCTATGCACCTTGTCTCTCCTCTTTGCAGCTCTGTCCTAGTGCCCAGCCCCATGACAAATGAGTTTAAACCCTCTCAACATCGCTAATTAACCTCTCGGCAAGGACATTGGTCCCAGCCTTGCTTAGGTGCAACCCGTCCAGCTTGTACAAGCCCCTCTTGCCTCAGAACAGGTCCCACCACATCTGAAGCCCTCCCTCCTTCTCCAGCTCTGCAATCACCCACACTATCTTCCTGTTTCTGTACTCATTAGCATGTGGTACTGGGAGTAATCCTGAGATTATTACCTTTGAGGCCCTTCTCCGTAATCTCCTTCTGAACTCCTGAAACGTTGCCTGAAGGACCTCAACCCTTTTCCTACCTATGTCATTAGATCCCAACATGGACCATGATTTCTGCCTGCTCTTCCTCTCCTTGCAGAATATCCTGCACCAATTCAGTGATGTCCTTGACACTGGCACCAAGGAGGGAACATACCAATTGGGACTCACGCCTGCAGTGGCAGAAACCATTGTCTATCCCCCTGGCCACAGTGTCCCCCATAACAGCTGCATTTCTAAACTTTCTCGGGCCCACCTGTGCAGCTGCGTCTGCCACTGTGTCCATGGATTCGCTTCTGACTGCACTCCTCTGAAGTGTTGCCACCCTCACTGTTATTCAACAATGAATCCCAGGCAACTCCTGTACTGCCTGCCTGATCCTCAATTTGCCTGGTGATGACCCACTCCCTCTCCTCTTCAACTCTCTGCAGCAGTGGGATGAATACCAGCTGAGACATGCTACCCAATGAGACTCTCAGCTTCCCATGTCCACTATATGTAATGACATCAGCCACTTCTCGATGCCAAAAACTCCCTGACTATTAAATCTGCATATGTGGCTTTCCAGGACACACAAATTGATCTGTGACATGTCCTAACTTTTTTTTTGCTTAAAGACAATTTAACTGTTTAGCTAACATTAAAATAGTTGAACTCTAAAATTCTAACCACTAAAACCAACCCTCTAACCAATAAACTAAATATTTGGCTACTAAGGCTAATAAGATTTGACTGGCCTAGGACTAAGAGAATCCAGTAGGTTTGTGAGTGGAGGGGAGACAGTAGATATGCAAGATTTAAGATTAAATGAGAGAGTTGACATCTGTACAAGTAGAACAGGTCACCATACTACTAAAGAGATCAGCAAGAAGGATCTCTGGTGTAAAGGGGATGAGTTGTAAGGGACGATTAAACTTTTAAGTTCTATATTTTACAGAAGGGCCTGTTTATACTTCATCAAGGGATATCTACAGACAGAGGTGACAGCTCTTGCAAATTCATTGTGAGAGATGCGATTTCTGAGCGTTGCTCATGATCTTGGCTAGGACTTGCAAGTTTCGCAATTTTGTTTTTTTCCTAAACACACACGTGTGCCCGGGAAAGAGGTCGAGACTGTCCCAAAGATGCTGGGGGGACGGGCTGCTCGTTCTGCATTGTGGCTGACAATGATGACCGTCTTCATAAGGCCCAGTCTGCTAGTGCAGCGGTTTGCCCTCCTGGGGTCCACGGACGCCCGGGGAGTCTACAGAGCCTTTCAGGGGGTGTGCACGAAATAAGCTCTCCGGTGGGTGAGAGAGAGAGAGAGAGAGAGAAAAAAACACAAGGGAGAAAAAAAGAATAAAAAGATAAGGCATCCGCTTTGTATAAATTAATGTAGTTAATGTTGTTCTTACATTTCCTTTCTGCTTGAGAAGAGAGGTGTTGCTGCTGTGATACTCGGGTGCATTCAATTTGGACTCATACAGAGAGCAAGTCCCGTTCTAACACTGCTTGGCCTGCAGAGTATTTCCAGCATTTTCTGTTTATAGTAATCTCTTGATGGTTTGACCCCTGTAATCATGGAAAAGTTGTCAGTTTGACTTACTTAAATTTTCCACCATGTTGCAAATAATGTAAAAACCGCAAAGGATTAAATAATACTAAGGAATTGGACTGGGTTTGCACAGCTCTGTAAAATATTCCCAAAAACGTTAGGTTTGAGTGAGTACCCTATAGGAGAATTGGTGGGAAGGAAACATGTCTGTTTATGGGAAATTACTTCTTTTTTAAATTAAAATAATACACTGCCTTGAGCCTGTTAAACATCTAAATATGGTGCGACTGCTGTTAATACTAATCTGGCCAGTAGTTGTTTGTTTTGGATGTGATCTGTAAAGTGATTGGGGATGTATGCTATTCACAAGCAACCTTTAACCGCATTAAAAGCAGCTCAGTTGGCAAACACTATGATGTTAGTGGAGATATGTTTATCCTTTATCTTTGATTTGTTCTGTCTCATCATTGTCTACACCAGTGAAATGATCGTCAAATTGCTACTGTAAATAATTACATGTTTTCGTAAAAGCATCGTTAAAACAATGCTTACATGCAACACATTCACGTCATGAGCATTATATAGTATTATTTAGTAAAGTGAAAATACCTAATATTTTATTAGACTGAGAACCAGCTGTACAGGAGTAGCTATTTGTGCAAATAATGACAATTTGCAGTCAGCGGGCTTCTCTTGTTTAGATTTACACTGATATCATTCAGCAGCAGCGTTCTGTAATTTGATGCAACTTCCTTTTAAAAGGGACAGATTGCCTTTAAGTGCTGGAGGCTAGTTGGGACATGTGCGAGCTTCCCACGCTCTTAGGCCCCCTGTTGAACGGGGAGCCAACCAACAGCGTGTGCCACATGAACAACAAGTTCCCATCATTCAAATGAGGAGGCAGCACGGAATTTGAATGTTGCCTGTTTCCATGGCAACATGCGGGCAGGTCATAAATCCGTGATCCCCACAACCAAAAAACAGCACTGACCAATCTGTCACCCAAAACCTTAAAATTAGGGCGAGGCCATTCAGGAGCAAGATTAGGAAGATATCTTTGTAATTGCCATGCCCACGCAAAGTGCAGCAATTGAAAATACAAGAACCCAAACGGAAGAGTTATAAAAATGGGCTTTTCTTTTAAAAAGTGGACAATGCTGGAAACAATGGCCGCCTGAGGTAAAAACCGTATATTAAAAGGGTCTTACTGTCTGGCAAGGACAAAAGGATACATTCTAATGAAAAGGTGTCAATTACATTCATCCTGAACTCATCAAGAGACATTTTTGAATTGAATGGGTTCTTCTGAAACAAAGAAGGTGTGAAGTAGCAACATCCTGGGTCATTGCCGATCACCACAGGGAGGAAGATCTATGTCCCCCAACAGAGGCAGGATCTGAGACCATTTTGCCCTTAAGACAAGCTGTATGGAGAGAGAGAGGGAAAATCAGAACAGACATCACCAAAGCCTTTCTAGCTGAGAGCTGGGAGAAAATCCAGAAAGAAGGTGCCCTGCTGTGAGTTCTACACTTCAACCTGTGCAGCAGAGAATGGTAGGTGATCCCCTGTCTCCAGACTGAAATTTCAACCAACAGAGAAATCTACAAACAGCCCCGGCCTGCAACTTGAAAGAGAAATTGACCTCCGAGAAGATTCAACAGGTTACCGTGAACCCCGAACACCTACCTCACTTTAAACCACTTACCCTTTTTCTCTCTATCTGTCTCTTCTTGTGTGTTTGTTTGTGTGAATGTGTGTGTGCGCACAAGTGAATATGTGTGTGGGTGTGGTTGCAACAATTTCGGGAGAGTGAATGTTTCTCAATAAATAATTAACCTTCTGTTTTAAACCTACAAGAAAACCTATTGCTGTCTGTTCATTTAACAAATAAAACACAAAGGGGTAAAAGTCCTAGTAACAAAAACACTTGCTGCGGTCAATTGGGAGTTGAACAGTGATAACCACCCACATGGCTGTAACAGTAATGCAGATCCATTATTGAATGGAAGATGCCATTTACTGGATTAGGTCAGGCACAGACTATGCTCAGATGTGTTCTTTAAGGAGCTGTACTCTTTAACCTGGCCCTCAGCTTGGCTTGGTAAGGTAAAGACACGTTTAAGGCATTATTTTCATGTTAGTAAATCACTGTTTGGCTGGTCACATTTGCCAAATTCAAAGCGGGATGTTGGCGCAAGCCCCGGCTACAGTCAATGTGTTTTAATTGGAAGCTGGGCTGCCAGGAATGATATAGAATGCAGTGGAGCCAGACAAAGTTAGATGTATGGCAGCCAAGCAGTGTTGGGAGGTGTGAAGCTGTCAGTAAGAACTTGTTTTCTTTTCAGAAAATAACTTGTTGCTAAGGGGCCAGGTTTTGGCCTCTGTTGTATGGGGCACCTTGTTTCAGGAGGCCCCACTGGTGGCTCTTTCAGAAGCAGAGATGCAGAAGCTGCTCACCCAAGAGTTGTGATTGAAATGAACCCAGTTTCTTAAAAGAAAAAGAACCTTTTTACTGTGGATTGTTACCTCTCACACCCAAGAAAATGTTTAAGATCATGCTATGGTATGAAGGCTTGGTGTAATTTGGAAGTATGACTCCAACTGGGATTAACAACTGATCAAAATGAGCTGAGGCACAGATCAATCAGGATCTACTTCAATTTACCCAAAACTCTGCTGCCCGCATCCTAATTCACACCAAGTGGCATTTGCTTATCACCCTGTGCTCGCTGCCCTACATTAGCTTCTGGTTAGGCAAACGCCTCAATTTTAACAGAAAGAGACAGGGAGAGACAACGGGCTGAACTTTTGGGCCTCTTCCGGCCCCCGAAGGCAGGAAGGGAGATGGGGGTTGTGGGGGGGAGGTGGTTGGTGCCCCAGAAATGCCAACACCAGCCAGTGTGCCAGTTACAGTATCTCATTCCTGGTGCTGGCAATGATAACCAGCGCAGGGGGAGGGTGGGAGAGGAATCCCACTCTCCTCCCAATTGAGGCCAATTAAAGCAGTATAAAATCTCACTAAGTCCATTGTCAAGGTTGGATGTTGCAATTTTTAAAGGCACGCATGGGTTACGTGCATCTTTTGAATCAGCTGAAGAGAGGCAGGTAAAGAGTGGAGAACCTGTCACGGCTGCTCTAGAGTATCACCTTAGGCCTGTAAGAGAGTCAGCGGGTCAAAGGTGGACTCGGCACTTGGTAAAGGGGTGCTCTTGGTGCTGGACAGGGGACAGAGAGTGGGCACTCAGTGCCCGGGCTTTGGACTGGGTCAGCACCTCCCTGCATCGTGGGGGCAGAAGAGCAGGCGGTAAGACTGCCAAGGACAATTGAGCGGCCACCTGCCCAGAAGAAAGGCTCCAGCTGGCAAAAAGGACACGACTGTCAGATTTTGGGCCCAATGGCTATGAGGTGCAATATCTTTCATAGGAAGCAGGGAACCCTGGGCAGCAGGAGGGCACGGGAGAGGAAAGAGGGGCAGGAAGGCAATGGAGGCTATACCTTTGACACAGGATCTACCACCAAAGATGGAGCTACCTGGAGATGACAGAGATCTAGTGCCACAGGAGACTGCCACTCTCCAGACAGATGGTCAAAGACATCTGTGACCTCGTCACCAAAGACCTTGCACCTCGCAGCACTGGTTGCAATGGCCTGTGAGTGGCCGTCAAAGTCACTGTGGCCTTGAACTTCACTTCTGACTCCTTCCAAGGATCAGCTGCGGACCTTAGAGGCATCTCTCAAGCAGCAGCACACCTCCTCATCTCACAGGTCACTGATGCCCTCTTTGCCAGAGCTGGACAGTAGATTCAATCCAGGACAGAAGCAGTCCCACAGGGACAGAGGGCAGTGGATTTCGTCACCATCACTGGATTGCCCCAGGTGCAGGGCATCATCGATTGCACCCATGTGGCCATCATGGCACCCAGTCATGACACCTGTGAGATTCATCTACAGGAAGGACTTCCACTCCCTCACTGTTCAGCTGGTCTGTGACCATAACAAGTGCTTCCTCCATGTGTGCACACTTTCCTGGCATGACTCCTTTATCCTCCAGCAGTCCAGGCTGCCTCAGATCTTCACTCCAACCTCCAAAGTATGTGGATGGATCCTAGGGGACAAGTGATACCCCTTGAACACATGGCTACTCACCCCTCTAAAGGAACCCCAGACAGAGGCACAGAGGTGATACAGCCAATACCACCCGCTTAGCAGGACAACCATTGAGCAGGCCATTGGGCTTCTGAAGATGCCATTCCAGTGCCTGGACTGGTCGGGTAGTGCCCTCCAATTCCCTCCTGCAAGTATCTCGCTGATTGTGGTCGTCTGCTATGTTCTTCATAATATGGCCTTCCAGAAAGGTACGGACCTTGAAACCAGTGAGGTCCTGGAAGGAGACATCTATCAGGGGAACAGTAGGAGCAGGAGGTGAGACAGGAGGAAGAAGTGGAGGCAAAGAGAGATGATGCTGAACAGAGAGGTGCCCCGGCAGCACAGCGAGATGGCTGGGCACGGCTCAGAGTGTGAAGGGCTTGTTAGGATGCCATGAATGTCAGGGATCTCCTTATTCAGGAATTTTTCAACTGAGCTCCTCTGATCTGTCGTATATGGGTCTGAAAGGGCTGATTTTGAGAGAGTGTAAAGAATACCTCCTACGATGATGATGTAAGAGATCATGTGCGAGAGACTTGAGAATAGATATGGCTTGGCTTTTGGAGGAGTCACACAGGCAAGAGTGGAGTGTAAATAGTTATAATTAAATAAACATTAATCTTTAACTACTACAGACTAAGAATCTCTCTGGCTAGACTAAATAAGGAGGCAGTGTACAGAACCAACATATAACATGACCTAGGTTGAGGGGCATGGCATGGAAGGGAGTCTGAGATACCTGTGCCAACACATGCATGGAAGACGCAGCCTGGAACATCTAATCACTTACCACCAATGGAGGAAGCATATCTGTCCAGAGGCTTTGCCCTCACTGTGGAGGAACCTATTACCTCCTTCACCATCTTATACCATTTTTCCTGTTATGGCAGCAAAGAAAGGAGTCCCAGATGTGTGCATTGATGTGTCATCATTTCTAAAGTGTATAGAAAGGAAATCAGCTCACAGAGACTATAAGAAGACACAGCAGTGACCAACTTAGTGCTCAGCACGATGCAGTGACCTCTCCGTTCATCCACTTCTGTGCAGTGCTTCCCTTGGGAGTCTCAGAGGAGGTGGAGGCAGCCTGCTCGCCCGTCTCGGCTTGTGGCTGATATACATGTGGCGATGGTCCTTGTCGTGGAGGTGCCCATAAGAGTGTCTCCAGAGGCTGCTGCACCTGCATCATGGCAGGGGCAGCCTCTGTCACTTGGCCCTGCTGCATAGAGGTTCCCAAAGTCAGAGTGGTGTTACGACCAGGTGAGAAAGGGTCTGGGGTTCCCTCTCAGCTTTCACCTGGTCTTACCATAACAGAGTTTAAATTTAAACACATCGTGTTTTTAGTTCCCCCCTGATGAATCCTTGTTCGCTGCTTTCCAATTGTAAAGCAAAGAAGCCAGCACAAACAGGCTTTCTTAGGTTTAAAGAAGAAAGGTTGAACTTTATTAAACTTAAACTCTACTTCGGTTAACGCCTATGGATATGCGACGTGCCCACGCCAGCATGCATACGCGATACACATATGCAGATAGAGACAG
The DNA here is from genome assembly GCF_036365525.1 of Heterodontus francisci. Lineage (NCBI taxonomy): Eukaryota > Metazoa > Chordata > Chondrichthyes > Heterodontiformes > Heterodontidae > Heterodontus > Heterodontus francisci. The sequence goes on from NC_090377.1 coordinate 125,336,073, forward strand.
AAAAGAGCAGAAGAAAACAAAGTGGAAAAGTCTGAGGCAATATCTGAAGATGGTTTTGGTTACGGTTCTTCGAGCTTGCTGTCGAGTCCTTGATTGTAGCTAGGTCTTGCTTTTCATTGGGGCCCAGTATTCGTCTTAAACCTTGTTTGATGTAGGAAACGTTTTTCTCTTGAGGTTCACGTGTCTTCAGTGGGTCCAGAGGCTTGTGAAAAAGAGATGGGAGCAGACAGGAGAGGTCTTCTCACTCCAGGAGCAAACAATCTCTCTGAGTTCGAACTGTCTGTACAATTCAAAAAACTCCCCAAGTTGGCCAATAGGTTAGTCACGTGACCAACTGGTGTAACCACTTCTGTGTTTGTGGATTCTCTTGTCCTAGTAGACCCCGGAATGTCTCCTCTTATACACAGTACCTGGTGATCAAAGTCTATTTTAGGATTAGTGGATAAGGGAAGTAACCTCTCTTGTCCCTATTGGTATGCAAATGTCTTCCAGCCAGGTGTGTGGCAGCTCTTGGAATAGGCCTTCTCTTCTTCCCAGCAACAATTTGAAATTTACTGTCCATATGGCGAAATTAATATGCCTCATTCTTGACAGGTGGGAGCCCAGCATGACAGTGGCCAAGGAGGCAGAGGTTGATGAAGGTGCTTTGTGAGAGGTGGCACCCTCAGCCTCCTTCATGTCATCCTCAGCCCTTGCCAGGTATGCCGATGCCTGGCAGAGGACACCAGCTGAGGCGCAGTTGGCAAGAACCTCTGCACTATCACTGCAACTGACCAGTCCATGCTACCCTGTGGCTTGCATACACTCTGAATTATGCCACATATGGGTCTCTGATGCCGCTGATGGCGGCAGCAATCTGGAGCTAGGACTCCTTGGTTTCAGCTGATGGCCTCCTCCTGCCACCCTGCGGGAAGAGGCCTCCCTCCTCTTTCTCATGGTCTCCAATATTAGATTGAGGTCCACATCAATTAAGCGAGGGGCAGTCCTACCTCAGGTGCTAGGCCTCCGGTTTCCTTCAGTCATCTCACCTCCCCTTGGATCAGGGGAAGGCTTTGACATGATGTACAATTCTCTTCTTCAGGACAACCAGCAGCCTTAGTGATGGTTGCCATGGGGAGTGTAAATGAGTCCCACGCTTCATCTGACCCACCTCTCCTCTCAGCCTCACTGGCTGTAGTTGGAGAGGGAACATGTCTCCACATCAGTTAAAGGCTTCCCCCATGAAAATTGTGACTTTAATCAGTTTCCCCCTTGTAGGTGGGTTTCTACCCCAAAGGAGGCTGTAGTTTCACGCCTCCGTGGCGATAATTCAGCCCAAATGGTCTGATGCACTAAGGAAGATAAGGGTTCAATTACATCCCATTATACATCTGACAGCTTGGCTGCGATTAACACCTCTCTTTCACCAGCACCCAACACCCCGCCTGTCCCCCACCAATCTCTGCACCTCCCCCACTGTCCCCAGGGGTAGACAGTTTCCACACAGGCCAAGGTGTCAGGGCAAGTCTCCTCATCCATGCATGGCCCAAGAGAGCAACACAGTAGCTCACTCAAAAACATGGCATGTGTGTTAAGTACGTGTTAAGTAAGTCATGGGAACTGGCACCAAGTCTCATTCGTCCATCACCCCTGTGCTCACTGACCTACATTGGCTCCCAGCCCAGCAACAACTGGAGCTTTAAATTCTCATCCTTGTTTTCAAATCTCTCCATGAGCTCACCTGTCCCTATCTCTGTAATCTCCTCGAGCCCGCTTGCCTTGCACATTCCTGGTTTTCATTGCTCCACGATTGGTGGCCATGCCTTCAGTTGCCGAGGTCCTAAACTCTGGAATTTCCTTCCTAAACCCCTCCACCTTTCCACCTCTCTCTCTTCCTTTAAGATATTCCATAGGGCGGCACAGTGGCGCAGTGGTTAGCACCGCAGCCTCACAGCTCCAGGGACCCGGGTTCGATTCTGGGTACTGCCTGTGCGGAGTTTGCAAGTTCTCCCTGTGACCGCGTGGGTTTTCGCCGGGTTCTCCGGTTTCCTCCCACAGCCAAAGACTTGCAGGTGATAGGTAAATTGGCCGTTGTAAATTGCCCCTAGTGTAGGTAGATGGTAGGGAATATGGGATTACTGTCGGGTTAGTATAAATGGGTGGTTGTTGGTCGGCACAGACTCAGTGGGCCTGTTTCAGTGCTGTATCTCAAAAATAAAAAAAAACAAAATCTAGCTGTTTGACCAATTAGGTTTTAAGCAAGTGAAGGGTGGCGGGGTGGGGGGAGAGCTTGGGGAAGAGAACAAAGGGAAAGGTGTGTGCTAGGGCAGAGGGCAGGAGAGATTAAATAACAAAGCTGTCCTGGGACAAAGGCAAAGAGAGTGTTAATGCTTGTGGTGAAAGACAAAGCATTAGTCCAGAGAGAGTGTTAATAGCAGAATAATGAGCAGCTCTGACTACATGAAAGACAGGCACATGGTTAAACAATAAAATAAAATATTTTTAAAAAGGGCCAGTCATGCTCTGAAGTTATCGAACTCAGTGTTCAGTCTGCAAGGTTGTTGACTGCCTAATCGAAAGATCAGGCGCTGTGCCTCGAGCTTGCGTTGATGTTCACTGGAACGCTGGAGCAGACAAAAGTCAGAAATGTTGGCGTGAGAGCAGGGTGTTGTGTTGAAATGGCAAGCGACCGGAAGCTCAGGGTCATGCTTTTGGACTGAGCGGAGGTGTTCCGCAAAACGGTCACCCAATCTGTGTTTGGTCTCCCCATTGTAGAGGAGACTGCTTTGTGCGCAGCGATACAGTATACTAAATTGAAGGAAGCGCAAGTAAATCGCTGCTTCACCTGAAAGGAGTGTTTGGGGCTTGGGATAGTGAGGAGAGAGGAGGTAAAAGGGCGGGTATTACACCTCCTGCAATTGCAGGGGAAGATGCCGTGGGAAGGGGATGAGGTGTCGGGGGTGATGGACCAGGGTATCGCGGTGGGAGCAATCCCTTCGGAATGCTGACAGGGTCGGGGAAGGGCATATGTGTTTAGTAGTGGCATCAAGCTGGAGGTGGCGGAAATGGCGTATGATGATCTTTTGGATGTGAAGGCTGGTGAGGTGGAAAGTGAGGACAAGGGGAACCCTGTCGTGGTTCTGGGAGGGAGGGGAAGGGGTGAGGGCAGAAGTGCAGGAAATGGGATGAACACGGTTGAGGGCCCTGTCAACCACAGTGGAGGGGGGGTGGAATGCTCGGTTGAGGAAAAAGGAAGACATGTCAGAATTGCTGTTGTGAAAGATTGTATCATCAGAACAGATGCATCGGAGATGGAGAAACTGGGAGAATGGAATGGAGTCCTTACAGGAAACAGGGTGTGAGGAGGTGTAGTCAAGGTAGCTATGAGGAGTACGCCCCTGCTCTTCCTCAAAATCGTGTCGTGGGATCTTTAATGTCCACCTGAGGACCTGGGGTTTGTCAGCTCATCTGAAAGACGACACCTCCGACACCTCAGTACTGAACTGGAGTGGGACTTGAACCTGTGATTCTGACTCAGAGGCAAGGCTGCCACCAACTGAATCTCCTGCTCCACCCAGTTACATATTTGGTTAGGTATGGGTGGTTCCCTGATGGTAATTATCACATGGTGCTGTGCGAGTTCAGGCAATCAAGAATGGAGAATTATTACCACCTTTGAATGTTATCAATGTGCTCTCCTGACAGCAGTATGACTACCTGATCCAATATGGTGGGCAAGAAATGCGTGCACACATCCTGCCTACCATATTTGGAGCTGAGTTGGTCATTGTCATGCAGGCCCCCACCTTCCAAGAATGAGGCATATTAATTTCACCACATGGACATTAAATTTCAAACTGTTGTTGAAGTGACGAAAGGACTTACTTCAAAAAAAATTGCCAGATTGTGTATTAACAGACAGTGTTTGGAAGAACAAAGCAGCCATTCCCTGACATTCAACCCCCAATGGACTTTTGATCACCAGACATTGAAGGTGGGAGAGCTCGCATTCCAGGTTGACTGCTAAGATGGCTAAATACACAAATGGACATGGTCAAACCAGCTAGTCACATGACTAACCTGCTGGGCAACGTGAGTTTTTTGAATTTGTACAAACAATTTGGGCAGAAAGCAGAATGCTCCTGGACTGAGAAGATCTCTCCTGGCTGGCTCGCTCAGCCTCTCCTGTCTGCCTGCTCCCATCTCTTTCTCATGGAACTCCAGATCCACTGAAGACACATGAATCCCAAGAGAGAAAAGTCTCCTCCAGCGAACAAGGTTTAAGAAGAATACTGGGCCCCAACAAAAAACAAGATCTACCTACAATAAAGGACACTACAGTGAGCTCGAAGAACCATAACACAAAAAACCTCCTCAGATATTGCCGCAAACTTTTCCATTTTATTTCTTCTGTTTTCTTTCTGTCTCTATCTGCATGTGTGTATCGCATGTGCATGCTAGCGTGTGCGTGTGTGTATCTGTAGGTGTTAACCGAATTAGAGTTTAAGTTTAATACCTGAGAAATCCTGTTTGTGCTGGTTTCTTTGCCTGATAATTAGAAAGCGATGAAAAAGGATTCACCAAGGGGGAGCTGAAAACACGGTGTGTTTAAAATTAAACCCTGTAAGACCAGGTGAAGGCTGAGAGGGACCCCAAGACCACCTGGCCGTAACATCATTTAGCTCCGAACAATGGCCAAATTTCTAGGCCATAAAGTGAGGAGCGAGTGTTTTCTCCACTTTTGACATCCTTCATGCTGGGAAACCTTGGTTAATCTCTTGTGTGCACAAAAGCGCTACATTAATACAGCCATTCCAAATGAGAGGAGAATTTCAACTATCTTACAAATGTGTGGTAATATATTCCAATGCCTATGTAATTCCAATTACAGACATGAAAGTGTCTCCGGAATGATTTCCAGCAGGAATTTGTACTAAGCAGAAACACTGACACAGATATTTAGGAGGGTTTATTTATGGATGCTTGGGGGATCGAAAGACAAGCACCTTACGCCGAAGGAGTCTGCATGGCACAATAGCTGTCAGCAAAGTGGATCCAGCAATGGTGGCGGGTATGGGGGTTTAGGAGGGAGGGCGGTAGACAATGCAGGTCCAGGGATTTCAGGGCTGTGTGTTGGGGGGATTGGGAGCATGGTAAATTGGGAGTCAGGGCTTAGGTGAAGGGGACAGAGGTAGATTAGGGTTTTAGGGCGTTGGGGTCAGAGATCAGTGGTGAGGGAGATCAGGGGTTCTGGGCCTTGGGGGAGGGTGATTGGAGGTCAGGAAAGGAGGCGGGGGGTCCACGATCAGGTGAGAGGCAGAGGTAGGATGGTTCAGAGGTCAGGAGCAGTGTTGCTTGGGAGAGGGGGAAATCAAGGGTCAGGAGGAGCAGAGGTGCTGACATTCAGTTTAGTTTTTTGCCTTATTTGCTGCAGGGGATCCCCAATGCTGGTTTCCCTGAGTGGCACCTGCAATGGTACTTGTTGCCTCAAGGCAAACCAACATTGGAGCAGAAGATTCGAACAGTGCTAGGCCCCTTATTTGCATATGCAAAGAGCCTAACGCCTGCTTCAGATGTGGAAAAGGACGCCTCTTGATTTTCCTTACCGAATATGGCAGACGCCAGATATCCAGTTAAAGTGTGCACAATCTATCTTCCTGTTGTTTTGGGGCTTTAGGTGTCCATAAAGTGCCCGAAAAACAGGCAATTTCTAGGTCAATGCATTTTGTTGAAATTTAGTTGGGATTTTTTTCATCATTGTGATCTACCATCTCTACTACTGTTTAAATGGCACTAAATTTACTGATATTTAACAGCTTGCCTCAGTAAATTTATGTAATTTCTGAAGATTGCGCAGTGAATGATTAAGTTTCATCCCCTTATCTTTTTATTCCATGTCTTCTTATATTTTTTATGAAATGTGTTAATTTGGGAACTGGTGGTGTTTAAGCAGGTTAGATCTCTCTATTGCACAATTATACCCATAAAGGAACTATTTTAGAGTTATCTTGGAAATATGTGTGTGTGGGTGGGGGGGCGGGCGTTGGAAGGGAGAACCTCAGACATCAAAAAGGCCTACTGCACCTTCTTTAAATTATGAACCTTGCCAACTATAATTATTCCAGGAAAAGTAAGAGAGGGATGAAATCCAGGCGTGAGTTCTAAAAGCGATTTCCTTGAAAAAAAAATTGAGGAATCCCAAAGATCAGGCATACGTTGTTTCAGTTATTTTCCAGCCCATATGGAGCAATCCTTTAATGTTCTTTGCTCTAGAAAAGAGTAGGCCAAGGGGTAACCTAATAGGAGACTTTAAAATGATGGAAGGGTTTGACAGGGTAGACGTAAACAAGATGTTTTCACTTGTGGGAAAGTCCAAAAGTAAAGGTCATAAATATAAGATAGACATTAATAAATTCAATAGGGAATTCAGGAGAAACATCTTTACCCAAAGAATAAGCTAATGGTTGTATGGCCTAATGGATAAGGCGTCTAACTTTGGTGTGTTTAGTGAAGTTATCAGAAGATTGTAGGTTCAAACCCTGCCATGGTCATTTTGTGGGCGGCACAGTGGTTAGCACCGCAGCCTCACAGCTCCAGCGACCCGGGTTCAATTCTGGGTACTGCCTGTGGGGAGTTTGCAAGTTCTCCCTGTGTCTGTGTGGGTTTCCACCGGGTGCTTCGGTTTCCTCCCACAGCCAAAGACTTGCAGGTTGATATGTAAATTGGCCATTGTAAATTGCTCCTAGTGCAGGTAGGTGGTAGGAGAATGGTGGGGATGTGGTAGAGAATATGGGGTTAATGTAGGATTAGTATAAATGGGTGCTTGTTGGTCGGCACAGACTCGGTGGGCCGAAGGGCCTGTTTTGGTGCTGTATCTCTAAATTAAAAAAATAAATAAATAAAATAAGCTGTCAGAATGTGGAACTCACTGCCACATGGAGTGGTTGAGGTAAATAGCACAGATGTGTTTAAGGGGAAGCAACATGAGTACATGAGGGAGAAAGAAATAGGGGGAGATGAAGTAGGGTGGGAGGAGGCTTATGTGGAGCATAAACACTAGTATAGACCAGTTGGGCTGAATGGCCTGAATCTGTGCTGTAAATTTGATGCGACATAATATTGAGCACGAAGATTAATTTTGGGTGCCTGCCTGTGCCTGTTTAGTCATTAAATTGCTCTCAGAATGCATTATCCAATTGGAAAGATTGTCAAACTATCACAACTCTTGCAATTTAAGAACTAGAAAGTGAGACCATGATACCAATGCAAGATGCTTGTGATCTACAAAAGATTTTCAGCCAATACAGTGCAAATTGGCAACAGATAAAATGACTGCTTCAAAAGATATCACGAATGACTTGACTTCAATCCTTCAACTTTTATCATTTGTTGAAAGTCTGCCTCACTTCTTAACCAGCTGTTTCCCATATGTGTTGTGGTGAAATTTGTTTCAATCCTAGGCTCATTTCACAAGACTCAGAAGCAGATGGTGCAGAGAACCGTTTCCCACCAGGAATGGGAACAACTCAGAGTGCGCACCAGTTCCACTATCTTAAAGCAGCAGCACCAGGCACACCTAAAAATGAGGTGTCAATCCGGTGAAGCTATAACACAGGACTACATGCATACTAAACAGTGGAAACAGCATGCAATAGAGTTAAGCGATCCCACAACCAACCGATCATATCTAAGCTTTGCAGTCCTGCCACGTCCTGTTGTGAATGGTGGTGGACAATTAAACAACTAACTGGAGGAGTTGGCTCCACAAATATCACCATCCTCAATGATGGGGGAGCCCAGCACATCAGTGCAAAAGACAAGGCTGAAGCATTTGCATCCATCTTCAGCCAGAAGTACCAAGTGGATCTCGGCCTCATCCTGAGGTCACAACATCATAGATGCTAGCCTTCAGCCAATACAATTCATTCCACATGATATCAAAAAATGGCTGAAGGCACTGGATACTGCAAAGTTTATGGGCCCTGACAACATCCTGGCTGTAGTAGTGAAGACTTGTGCTCCAGAACTAGCCGCGCCCCTGGCCAAGCTGATCCAGTACAGCTACAACACTGGCATCTGTCCGAAAATGTGGAAAGTTGTCCAGGTATGTCCTGTACACAAAAGGCAGAACAAATCCAACCTGGCCAATTACTGCCCCATTAGTCTACTCTCAATCATCAGCAAAGTGATGGAAGGTGTCTACAACAATATTATTAAGCAGCACTTACTCAGCAATAACTTGCTCACTGATGCTCAGTTTGGGTTCTGCCAGGGCCACTCGGCTCCTGACCTCATTATAGCCTTGGTCCAAACATGGCAAAAGAGCTCAATTCCAGAGCTGAGTTGAGAGTGACTGCCCTTGACATCAAGGCAGCATTTGACCGAGTGTAGCATCAAGGAGCCCCAGCAAAATTGAAGTCAATGGAAATCAGGGGGAAAACTCTCCACTGGTTGGAGTCATACCTAACACAAAGGAAGATGGTTGTTGTTGTTGGAGATCAATTATCTCAGCCTCAGGACATCACTGCAGGAGTTCCTCAGGGTAGTGTCCTAGGCTCAGCTACCTTCAGCTGCTTCATCAATGACTTTCCCTCCAACATAAGGTCAGAAAGGGGATGTTTGCTGATGATTGTACAATGTTCAGCACCATTCGCTACTCCACAGATACTGAAGCAATCCTTACCCGCCTGCATCAAACTCTGAACAACATCCAGGCTTGGGCTGGTAAGTGGCAAGTAACATTTACATCACACATGTGCCAGGCAATGACCATCTCCAACAAGAGAGAATCTAACCATCTCCCTTGACAGTCAACAGCATTACCATTACTGAAACCCCACTATCAACATCCTGAGGTGGGGTGGGGTGGTTACCATTAACCTGAGACTGGAACAGTCATATAAATACTGTGGCTATAAGAGAAGGTCAGAGGCTAGAATTCTGTGGTGCCTAACTCACCTCCAACTTCCCAAAGCCTGTCCACCATCTACAAGGCACAAGTCAGGAGTGTGATGGAATACTCTCCACTTGCCTGGATGGGTGCAGCTCCAACAACACTCAAGAAGCTCGACACCATCCAGGACAAAGCAACCCACTTGATTGGCACCCCATCCACCACCTTCAACATTCACAGTGGCAGCAGTGTGTACCATCTACAAGATGCAAGGCAGCAACTCACCAAGGCTTCTTTGACAGCACCTTCTAAACCCGCGTCCTCTGCCATTTAGAAGGACAAGGGCAGCAGATGCATGGGAACACCACCACCTGCAAGTTCACACACCATCCTGACTTGGAAATATATCACCAATGCTTCACTGTTGCTGGGTCAAAATCCTGGAACTCCCTTCCTAACAGCACTGTTGGTGTACCTATACCAGGTGGACTGCAGCAGTTCAAGAAGGCAGCTCACTGCAACCTTCTCAAGGGCAATAAGGGATTACAACAACAACAACAATATATATAGCACCTTTAACAAATACTGGCCTTGCCAATGATGCTCATGTTCCATGAACGAATAAAAATAGTGCTGAGTGTCACTTTTTGCCTTCCAAGCTTGGGCCACTTCATGTAGCTGTTTACAGTGCCAATATTTCTGGACCAAGCTGTAAAACTAACTTAAGTGCAAGGGATGTGAATGTTAACTGATTGCCATCTGCTTGTCTCTGGGTGGGTGTCAGTGGCCCTGCTGGGAAGAAGAGCGAGTGTTCTCCTGGAATCTTTGTCAGCATTCCTCCCTCAGATGATGTCATCAAAGATAGATGTAAGCTCATTCATTTGATGGGATCTTGCAGTGTGCAAAATGGCTACCGCATCTGCCTACATCGCTTCGCTGTGTGGGCAAAATACTTTGAGATATTTTAACCTGACAACACATCATGTAAATATGATCACTCTTGTTACTTATTATTCAGGAAAGAGAAAGTGACACTGGACATCTGAAAAGCAGCAAAGAAACCAAAGAGTGACTTAAGTCAATGCTCATGAGATTGCTCACACTTAACCAGTGGTCAACACACAAAGGTCAAAAAAGGAGAGCCTTCATCCTGAGAGAATTCCCACAAATAAAGCCTACAATGTATTGCAGAGTGGGAAACCATATGACAAGAATTCTACAAGCTACTCAGTGAATTTATCCACGACTTTAGAAAGGAAATGACCATCAACCACAACTCTCCGAGGAATTTTCCAGTCGCTTAATGAGACTCAAAACAACAAAAGATCTGAGACTTGCAACACATCTTGCTTTCAGCAAACTGGTGAATCGCCCCAAGTATAAACTGTCCTCAAACAAATGGGAGAAACATGAAAGCAAAACACAAAATAAACCCTCTGGGAATCTGTCATCTACTAACTCTGCTTAGGGTTCTGCTTGGGTCATGTTAAACCAAGATCCAGTTTGCTGTCTCACAGCACTATTTTGAAGAACAGCAGGGGAGTTCTCCTGGGTATCCTGGACAATATTAGGAGGTTGGCATCCTTCCATCTATGAAAGATGACGGACATAGCAAACAATCCATTTCGATGGGGTGTCTTCTCTTGGAGCATCGTTGTTGATGCCTAGGCAGGCCAATCCTTGAGAGGCAGGTTCTGCCACAAATGCTGCACGTGAAGCTGCCAAGTGACTTTGCCAGTCGTTGTTTTCAGCATTGGTACCTGTTGCCAAGCTGCTATGCAACTGGTCATAGTGGGAGTGCTCACCAGTCCACAGGATGTGACGCCATTTCCTTCTTTCACCAGCTAGTGACTTCCAAGTACGATATTCGACATTTAGGACCATCATGTCACGCTTGTAAGCATCCTTGAAGTGGAGCTTTGGGCGTCCCACTGGTTGTCTGGCCCCGGCTACTTTACCATATGGAAGGTCCTTGGGTATGCGACCATCTTCCATCCTGCGGATGTGTCCGATCCACTGAAGCCGCCTCTGTTTGATTAGTGCCAACACACTTGGGAGCTCTGCCCTTGAGAGGACTGTCGCATTTGTGATTTTTGTCCTGCTAAGATATACCCATAATGTGCCTCAGACAGTGAAGATGGAAATTATTGAGCTTCTTTTCCTGGTAGCTGCATGTCACCCATGTTTCACAGCCATACAGCAAGGTGCTGAGAACACAGGCCTTATAAACCATCAACTTGGTCCTCAGGGTCAGCTTGGTGTTATCCCATGCGTGTTTCCCAAGTTGGCTATAGGTGGCAGCTGCTTTCCCGATGCGTGTATCGAGCTCTGCATCAAGAGACAGATTGTCTATCATTGTGGACCAAGGTAGCAGAATTTGCTAATCACTTTCAGTGGGGAGTTATTTAGTGTGATCAGGGGCAGAGATGCAACATCTTGTCCCATGACCATGGTTTTCTTGATGCTTATGGTCAAGGAGAATAAGTTACAGGCATGGGAGAGACAGTCCGTGAGTCTTTGTAGCTGAGTTTCTGTGTCAGCGACTTGCGCAGCATCATCAGCGTATTATCTGCGCTTTCAGCCTTGATAGATTGTAGAGCTTGCCATCTGACCTAGTGTGCCAGTAGATTACTTCCATATCTGCAGGGAAGGCGAAGATCAGGATCAGGGAGAAGAAGGTGTCAAACAGAATGGGGGCTAGGACAGAATCCTCTTTCACTCCATTCTTCACTCTGAAGCTGTTGGAAGTGGAGCCATCAAACCGTACAGTGCAGTGCATGTTGTCATGGAAGGATATTTATCCCTCAAATAATATTATGCAAACAGACTATCTGGGTCATTGTCACATTTTGTGGGATCTTGCTGTGTGCAAATTGGCTTCTGCGTTTCCTACATTACAACAGTGATTACACTTCAAAAGTACTTCATTGTCTGTAAAGCACTTTGGGACATCCTGAGGATGTGGTAGGCACTATATAAACATAATTCCAATATAGGGTTAGCAAGCAGAGTCAGTAATCTGCTTAATAGTCTGAGGCCGTTTCCCTCAACAACAGGTATACCGTTTTGGATACTGTTGAGGGGGACGACTTACCAGGGGTAAGCAATGGGGTGCAGGTCTCTGGCACAGAGTCTGTCCCTGTTGCTCAGAAGGGAAAGGGGAAGAGGAGCAGAGCATTAGTCATTGGGGACTCCATAGTTAGGGGAACAGATAGGAGGTTCTGTGGGAACGAGAGAGACTCACGGTTGGTGTGTTGCCTCCCAGGTGCCAGGGTACGTGATGTCTCTGATCGTGTTTTTGGGATCCTTAAGGGGGAGGGGGAGCACCCCCAAGTCGTGGTCCACATAGGCACCAACGACATAGGTAGGAAGAGAGATGGGGATTTAAGGCAGAAATTCAGGGAGCTAGGGTGGAAGCTTAGAGCGAGAACAACCAGAGTTATTATCTCTGGGTTGTTGCCCGTGCCACGTGCTAGCGAAGAGAGGAATAGGGAGAGAGAGGAGTTGAACACGTGGCTGCAGGGATGGTGTAGGAGGGAGGGTTTTGGTTTCCTGGATAATTGGGGCTCTTTCTGGGGTAGGTGGGACCTCTACAAACAGGATGGTCTTCACCTGAACCAGAGGGGTACCAATATCCTGGGAGGGAGATTTGCTAGTGCTCTTCGGGGGGGTTTAAACTAAATCAGCAGGGGAATGGGAACCTAAATTGTAGTTCCAGTGTACAGGCTGTTGAGAGTAGTGAGGTAGGGGATAAGGTTACAGGGACGCAAGAGGGCACTGGCAAGCAAGAACTTGGTTTAAAGTGTGTCTACTTCAACGCCAGGAGCATCCGGAATAAGGTGGGTGAGCTTGCAGCATGGGTTGGTACCTGGGATCCTGATGTTGTGGCCATTTCAGAGACATGGGTAGAGCAGGGGCAGGAATGGATGTTGCAGGTTCCGGGATTTAGATGTTTCAGTAAGAACAGAGAAGAGGGTAAAAGAGGGGGGGGGTGTGGCATTGTTAATCAAGGAAAGTATTACAGCAGCAGAAAGGACGTTTGAGGACTCGTCTACTGAGGTAGTATGGGCCAAGGTCAGAAACAGGAGAGGAGAGGTCACCCTGTTGGGAGTTTTCTATAGACCTCCGAATAGTTCCAGAGATGTAGAGGAAAGGATAGCGAAGATGATTCTCGACAGGAGCGAGAGTAACAGGGTAGTGGTTATGGGGGACTTTAACTTTCCAAATATTGACTGGAAATACTATAGTTCGAGTACTTTAGATGGGTCTGTTTTTGTCCAGTGTGTGCAGGAGGGTTTTCTGACACAGTATGTGGACAGGCCAACCAGGGGCGATGCCACATTGGATTTGGTACTGGGTAATGAACCCGGCCAGGTGTTCGATTTAGATGTAGGTGAGCACTTTGGCGATAGTGATCACAATTCGGTTAGGTTTACCTTAGCGATGGGCAGGGACAGGTATATACCGCAGGGCAAGAATTATAGCTGGGGGAAAGGAAATTATGACGCGATTAGGCAAGATTTAGGATGTGTAGGATGGGGAAGGAAACTGCAGGGGATGGGCACAAACGAAATGTGGAGCTTATTCAAGGAGCAGCTAATGCGTGTCCTTGATAAGTATGTACCTGTCAGGCAGGGAGGAAGTTGTCGAGCGAGGGAGCCGTGGTTTACTCAAGAAGTTGAAGCGCTTGTCAAGAGGAAGAGGGCGGCTTATGTTAGGATGAGACGTGAAGGCTCAGTTAGGGCGCTTGAGAGTTACAAGCTAGCCAGGAAGGATCTAAAGGGAGGGCTAAGAAGAGCAAGGAGAGGACACGAGAAGTCATTGGCGGATAGGATCAAAGAAAACCCTAAGGCTTTCTATAGGTATATCAGGAATAAAAGAATGATAAGAGTTAGAACAGGGCCAATCAAGGATAGTAGTGGGAAGTTGTGTACGGAATCAGAGGAGATAGGGGAAGCGTTAAATGAATATTTTTCGTCAGTATTTACAGTAGAGAAAGAAAATGTTGCCGAGGAGATTACTGAGATACAGCCTACTAGGCTAGATGGGATTGAGATTCACAAGGAGGAGGTGTTAGCAATTTTGGAAAGAGTGAAAATAGATAAGTCCCCTGGGCCAGATGGGATTTATCCTAGGATTCTCTGGGAAGCCAGGGAGGAGATTGCAGAGCCGTTGTTGTTGATCTTTATGTCGTCATTGTCGACAGGAGTAGTGCCGGAGGACTGGAGGATAGCAAATGTTGTCCCCTTGTTCAAGAAGGGGAGTAGAGACAGCCCTGGTAATTATAGACCTGTGAGCCTTACTTCGGTTGTGGGTAAAATGTTGGAAAAGGTTATAAGAGACAGGATTTATAATCATCTTGAAAAGAATAAGTTCATTTGCGACAGTCAGCACGGTTTTGTGAAAGGTAGGTCGTGCCTCACAAACCTTATTGAGTTTTTCGAGAAGGTGACCAAACAGGTGGATGAGGGTAAAGCCGTGGATGTGGTGTATACGGATTTCAGTAAGGCGTTTGATAAGGTTCCCCACGGTAGGCTATTGCAGAAAATACGGAAGTATGGGGTTGAAGGTGATTTAGAGCTTTGGATCAGAAATTGGCTAGCTGAAAGAAGACAGAGGGTGGTGGTTGATGGCAAATGTTCATCCTGGAGTTTAGTTACTAGTGGTGTACCGCAAGGTTCTGTTTTGGGGCCACTGCTGTTTGTCATTTTTATAAATGACCTGGAAGAGGGTGCAGAAGGGTGGGTTAGTAAATTTGCGGATGACACGAAGGTCGGTGGAGTTGTGGATAGTGTCGAAGGGTGTTGTAGGGTACAGAGGGACATAGATAGGCTGCAGAGCTGGGCTGAGAGATGGCAAATGGAGTTTAATGCGGAGAAGTGTGAGGTGATTCACTTTGGAAGGAGTAACAGCAATGCAGAGTACTGGGCTAATGGGAAGATTCTTGGTAGTGTAGATGAGCAGAGAGATCTTGGTGTCCAGGTACATAAATCCCTGAAAGTTGCTACCCAGGTTAATAGGGCTGTTAAGAAGGCATATGGTGTGTTAGCTTTTATTAGTAGGGGGATCGAGTTTCGGAGCCACGAGGTCATGATGCAGCTGTACAAAACTCTGGTGAGGCCGCACCTTGAGTATTGCGTGCAGTTCTGGTCACCGCATTATAGGAAGGATGTGGAAGCTTTGGAAAGGGTGCAGAGGAGATTTACTAGGATGTTGCCTGGTATGGAAGGAAGGTCTTACGAGGAAAGGGTGAGGGACTTGGGGTTGTTTTCGTTAGAGAGAAGGAGGAGGAGAGGTGACTTAATAGAGACATACAAGATAATCAGAGGGTTAGATAGGGTGGATAGTGAGAGTCTTTTTCCTCGGATGATGATGGCAAACACGAGGGGACATAGCTTTAAGTTGAGGGGTGAAAGATATAGGACAGATGTCAGAGGTAGTTTCTTTACGCAGAGAGTAGTAGGAGCGTGGAACGCCCTGCCTTGCAACAGTAGTAGACTCGCCAACTTTAATGGCATTTAAGTGGTCATTGGATAGACATATGGATGAAAATGGAATAGTGTAGGTCAGATGGTCGGCGCAACATCGAGGGCCGAAGGGCCTGTACTGCGCTGTAATGTTCTAATTCTAATTCTAATACCTGTATAATTGTTATTTAAAGAGGATTAAGCCCTATTGCTGGCCTTGTACACCCATATAGAATGGTTGGTGAGAGGTGAAGAATGGTTGGCAGCAGAGGGTTATCCCAGAGTGTTCTCTTCCTGATGTCATAGGAACAGGAGTAGGCCATTCATCCCATCGAGCCTGTTCCATCATTCAACTAGGACATAGCTCATCTATATCTCAACTCCAGCTACCTGTTTTTACTCCGTATCTGTTAATGCCCTTGCCTAACAAAGATCTATCAATCTCAGTTTTGAAATTTTCAGCTGATCTGCAGCTTCAACAGCTTTTTGGGGACAAAGTTCCAGTTTTCCACTCTCCTTTGTGTGAAAAAGTGCCTCCTGATATCATTGACATTTACTGGGTGGGCTAAACATTGATAAAAAGGAGGTATTATAAAGGCTGGCTGTACTAAAGTTGATAAGTCACCAGGACCTGATGAGATGCATCCAAGGATGCTGAGGGAAGTAAGGGTGGAAATTGTAGAGGCACTGGCCATAATCTTCCAATCTGCCTTAAATCCAGAGGTGGTGCCAGAGGACTGGAGAATTGCAAATGTTACATCCTTGCTCAAAAAAGGGTGTAAGGATAAACCCAGCAACTACAGGCCAGTCAGTTTAACCTTGGTGCTGGGAAAGCTTTCAGAAACAGTAATCTGAGACTAAATTAAAAGTCATGTGGGCAAATGTGATTAATTAAGGATAGCCAGCACAGATTTGTTAAAGGCAAATTGTGTTTGACCAACATGATGCGTTTGTGATGAGGTACCAGGGAAGGTTGAGGAGGGTGATCATGGAATCATCGGCCAGAATTTTGTTCTCGCTGCGGGGGTCCTGACAGCAGGCTCAAAAGCTGGGGTGACCCCGCCTTGGCCATTTGGAGAACAACCCCAGCTTCGCCAATCTATCCATGTAACTGAAGAACTCTATGTCTCTATTTATAAAGCCCGAGATCCAGCAAGGATGTGATGGTAAACCTTTATACACCATTGGTTTGATCTCCAATGGAGTATTATGTCCAATCCTGGGCACCGCCCTTTACAAATTATGTGAAGGCTGTAGAGAGGGTGCAGAAAAGCTGTACGAGAATGTTTCCAGGGATGAGAGACTTCACTTGCATGGATAGATTGGAGAAGCTGGGATTGTTCTCCTTAGAGGAGAGAAGATTAAGAGGAGATTTGATAGAGATGTTCAAAATCATAAGGGGGTTAGACAGAATAGATAGAGAGAAACTGTTACCATTGGTGATAGGATCAAGAACCAGAGGACATCAATATAAGGTGATTGGCAAAAGAACCAAAGGCAACAAGAGGAAAAGCATTTTTAGGCAGTGAGTGTTTAGGATCTGGAATTCACAGCCTGAAAGGGTAGTGGAGGCAGATTCTATTGTGGCTTTCAAGAGGGAATTGGATAAGTACCTGAAGGGAAAAGAATTGCAGGGCTACAAGGAAAGGTACCAGCGAAATTGCTCTTGCAGAGAGCTGGTGCAGAATGGCCTCCTTCTGTGCTGTAGTCATTCTATAATCACCCTGGATGACCAAACTCTAATATTACGGTTATGCCCCCTTAATCTGCATTCCCCCATCAGAGGAAATAGCGTCTCTCTATCTATCCTATCAACTCTTTTAATCATCTTTAACATTCCCTATTTATGGGAATACAAACATAGTCTATGCAACCTGTCCTCATAATTTTTAATCTTTTTAGTGCTTGTATCATTCTGGTGTATCTTTGCTGCACCCCCTCCAAAGCCAATATACCCATCCTGAGGTGCAGTGCCCAGAACTGAACACACTACTCCAGGTACTGTCTAACCAGAGCTTTATGCAGCATAACTTTCACCCCTTTGCATCACTGAAGAGCCCTGGAAAATTGGGGTCACACAATTGGGCTCTGTAGCGCTAGTAGTTTTGGTGTTATTGCTGCCGCTTTAGTACCAAAATGCGTCTGCGCTGATTCCGCTCACTTCCAGCGCAGCTCACACCAAGCGCCATCTTGGTGAGGGCCTTACATGGGAATTACAAGCATGCGCTGTAAGTATGCAGAGTCAGCAGATTGTGATGTCAGTCAGTGTCTCACGCTGATTTAATGCCTGTGTTGCCATTTTCAAACTCGCTTCCCTAGTTAACACCCTCTCTTAAACATGCACAGTTGAACATATGTTCATCCGCATGGGGAATTCCCCTCATGCAGCATGAGAGGGAGCAGAGGCAGCAAAGAGCACAGGCTGCTCACAGAGGAAGGAGGAAGAGGAAGAGGAGAGGGAGAAGGGCTCTCTGCAGGAGGCCTTATCCACCTAGGGTCTTCCAGGAGAACTTCTCTTACCTCCACCTAAGCCAGGAGCAGTGCGTTTGCCATCTGCAATTCACAAAGGGGTGCTCACTGAATACTACCACCTCTTGCAGCCACACCTGTAGCCTCAGCGCCATGTGAGGACGGTGTTACCACTGGTGGTGAAGGTGACTGTGGCCCTGAATCTCTCTGCTCCGGAATTCTTCCAGTCTGGAACAGGCGACATAGCTAACATCTGCCAGTTCGCCCTCTGTTGCTGCATCAGAGAGGTGACAAAGGCACTGTCTGCCAACAATGGGGACATCACACGTGTGTCTTTTCCAGGATAGTGGGCTTCCCCATGTTGCAGGGCGTCTTCAACTGCACACATGTGGCTTTGGGGAGCTGCATCTCAATTCATAACCATA
This sequence comes from Heterodontus francisci, assembly GCF_036365525.1. Classification (NCBI taxonomy): domain Eukaryota; kingdom Metazoa; phylum Chordata; class Chondrichthyes; order Heterodontiformes; family Heterodontidae; genus Heterodontus; species Heterodontus francisci. The sequence goes on from NC_090377.1 coordinate 125,354,306, forward strand.
AAGGTTACCACTCGCTGAATGAGCAGTTAGTGTGTGACCAAGGTCAGACATCATGCTGATGAATGCCCGCTACCCTATCAGCAGTCATCACGCTTTCATTCTGCACCAGTCCACTGTTCCAGCAATCTTTCAGCCACCATGTCAAACCAGAGGATGATTGCTGGGTAACAAGGGCTATCTGCTCTACACCTGGCTCATGATTCCACTTCGCAAATCAACCAGACGTGGCCAGCGTATGAGCAGTGAGAGCCATGCTGCTACAAGGAATGTCATCCAACAGCCGATTGGGGTGGTGAAGCAATGGTTCCACTGCCTTGACCACTCTGGACAAGCCCACCAGTATTTGACAAAGCAGGTGTCCTGATTCATGGTGGTCTGTTGTATCCTCCACCACCATGAGGGCACAGCCCTTACCACCAGGAATTTGATGAGCACACAGGAGGGCAAGGAAGGGGAGGAGGTGGTGGGGAGGAGGCAGCTAACACATCCACGTTCTGGCCAGGCTGTCCATGAGTGCATCATTCGATGATGGTCCCCATGAATACAACTCCAGATCCCTATTGTACAACAGTCCCAGAGTTTAGAATCGCTGTGTTACAGAGCATCACAGCATCCTCTACCACAAAACAACCATTCCAGACCAACTTTATCCAACAATGCATCCAATATTCCATACTAAACTCCACTAATCACCCTTGTGCATCCCCTTATTGCCTATCTTGCAAGTGCCTTTACCTGTCCTACGCAGTGCTACCCCAGGGGCTGTTGCATGGCTGGTGGAAGGCTGCTGACGTTCACTGGCAGAGACTGCAGATGGCCTTGCAGGACACCCTTGAGCAGCTCTGGGTCTAGAGACCCGGCTTCAAACTGCATCGCCTTGGCATGGACGGCAGCAGTCTGGGCTAGCTGGTTGACAGGCACCAGCAAGGGCATTGGCGGAGTGGCAGTGGTGGGAGCACGAACGTTGTATCCTGAGAGATGACAGGAGGTTCATGCTCCATGGACCCACTACCACTCCCCTGGCGGGGGGGGGGGGGAGGGGGCGCCACAGCAATCCTAGTAATCTGCAGGAGCCTTTCTCTGTACACTGTCCCATTGAAGTTCTCAGCTGAATGTTTACAGTCGAGCTGGTGTGCAGCCTCGCACTTCAGGAAATTGGCACCCATGCCGTCCTCTATCCTGCCCTGGCTGCAGGTCACTCATGCCCAATGACTCACCACATATAGATCCCACCTCTCATGCGACTTTCTAAAGTTTGCACAGGGCTGGTCGCTGCAAGTGCCAGACTGAGTGATGGTGTTTCTTATTCATTAGTCTCTTCTTCCTCTAGGCCTCCTACACCATTGCTTAGCCAGCCAGCACTTCTTGGTTATCTGAAAGTAAAAGGCACAAGGGCAGTGTTGAGATGAGAGAATGGCAGTTAAGGAAGAGGTGTAGATTGTAAATCGTAACAGATTCTGGGATGAGAGTGAAGTCTGATGTGAGAAGGTGGATTAGGTAGGAACATACCATCATCCTCGGTGGTTTCAGCCCCCCTCAGTCATGACTGCAGCAATGATATTCAGCATCGCCTCCTCCATGGGAATGAGGACATGCAGCTCTTCCTGGTCCCCACAAGTTAGATACTGCTGCCTCTGATTATGCGCCACCTTGTCCTGCAAGACAGAGGGAATTGCGATGGTGAATGTGGTGCAATGCTTTTGGGTGATATGCCTGCCACAGTTGAACAGCTGACAGTGTGTGCAATCTGTGAGATGTGAGTGTGCAGCTTCTAGCAGTGTTAAGTGTGTGAGGGTGGGGTGAAGCTATGAATGAGGTATGAGTCGTGTTTGATAGAGATTGTTGGTAGGTAAGTGAAGGGGCTGTGGTGAATGGAGCAGTGTGTGAAGCAAGTGGTGCAGTTGGTAGGATATGCCATTTGCAGATGCATGCACTGACCTTGACCACTTGTGTGAGGTCGTTAAACTTTTTGCGGCACTGCATCCACATGCTCGGCGCCAGACTGTTGGCAATAACTGCCACAGATACCTGCTCCCACTGCCTTCTTAGTATCTGTCTGGAGGGCCCCTGGTCCCCTGAGGGAAGAGGACCACTCTCTTCCTGTCCACTCCTGCACCAAGGCCTCCAGCACAGCTTCAGAGAAACTTGGGGCACGTTCTCTGGCCTGTTGGACTATTTTTCAAGTTTCTTCCTCGTCTTTTACTCTGATTCGTTGTTGGGCTTGTATTAGTAGCATTGTAGGCACTCTAGAGAAGGTCTTAGACTCCATCAAAGTTTAACTAACGACTCTATTATTTACAGTTACTATATACACTCTCCACAAGCCACCTAAGCTAGCATTCTTCATGCTGCTATACCTTCTTCTTCTCAAGCCTATCTCATATAACTGTTACATTATTGCTCATACAGTCTTCTGTATTAACCCTTTACATCCTTATCCTACATCACCCCCAAGACTTTTTCCAACATATATACATTTATGAGTTCTCCACTACTCTCTGTCCCCCCCCCCCCCCCCCCAACCACCCCCCCGAAGTCTCTGATTTTACAGATTCAGTCTCATCGCCGTTTGACACATCTCCCCGATCTGATTGTAGTCAGTCTGGGACAAATAGTAGCCTTTGTAGGAATTCTGGGTTGCTGATTTGGTTTTTCGTTTCCACAGGTTGTAGTATTCCGTTTGGTTGGGTTTGTTGCTCTTCATCCGGATCTTGTAGATGGATTACTGGCTGTTGCTTTGCGGAATAGGAATGATATTCCTCCAATTCCTTTGTATGTTCCCTTCATTTGTTCATATAACATACGATCACTGATAGTCCTCATGTTTATGGATTGCTATACCTTCTCATTCCAGGTCACATATCCAAACTTTTTGACCATTGTTTAATTTGGGTAAGCTCCTCGCTCGAAATCTCCTATTGTAATTCTGGGTTTGTTTTCTTCTGTAGGTGTTTTCTCTTTCTCGAACTTTCTCCTAGTCTTGAGTCTTCAATCCAGGCATTAATTGTTGAGGCAACACTGGAAGCTGTGTTCTTAACTTCCTTCCCATTAGTAATTCAGCTGGTGATATTCCACAGAGCAGTGGCGTTGAACGATAAAGTAGAAGTGAGATAGGAAGATCTTAATTTTTCTTGAGCAAAGATTTTATGGTTCTCACGCCTTGTTCTTCCTCGCCATTGAACTGTGGGTACCTTGATGAGCTCGTAAGATGCTGAAATCCCATCTTCATGGCAAATTGTATAAAACATTCATTCATGAACTGTGGTCCATTGTCTGATAATATTTCATCCGGAATCCTACGTGTCGCGAAGATGTCTGAAGGATTCTGATGACTACCTTGGTGGTCGTAGAATGTAATCGTCAGACTTCTATCCACCTGGAAAAGGAGTCAATATAATGATGATATATGATGTCCCACCAAACATGAATAATTCCATGCTTAGCCTTTGCCAAGGTCTAGTTGGAAATTGGGAAGTTCACAGAGGTTTGCACTGTTCAGGCCTCTGTATCACTCAAGGCTGACAGTTGTTGATCATAGTGTCAATATCCTTAGATTTCCCAGGCCACCACACCAAAGATTGTGCCCTCGTTCTGCACTTGGTTATACCCAAATAGCCTTGGTGTAAATGATCTAAGATATTGGTTCTCATTGAAGTAGGAAAAACGATTCTGTCGTATAAACTAATAAGTCATCAATTATGGTAAAGTATTTCCTATACTCATGGAATGTCATCATTATTCCCCCTCCTGGACTTTCTTGTGGACACTCATGAGTACAATATTGGCTAATGCAAATGCACTCTTCATCATTCTTCTGTGATTGTCGTATTTCTCGCAACTTCTGTGTGCTTGCTGGCCAATTTTTGCTATGTATTGCGAGTATGACTCTATGTCACCTATGAAATTTGTGTCTCCCTGTGATGGATGAGCTACGGTTGCCCTCGATAATGCATCGGCTGATGATTGGAAGGAATTGTTGACATTTTTTGCTTGACTTTGGCTACCTTTTCAAACAACTGCAGTTGTAAGCATGCATTCCTGCTCAGTAAAGAAAATACTTGATCGTGTAAGACATATAAGGTCTCTGCCAGTTGTCTACCTCTATGCTGAAGAGTTGTTTGGATTTTGCCTCTTACTCTCAGTTGTGTCCCGCCTGGACCATGCAACTGTATATTTGTCAGTTGCAGGTAATGTCTCTTCACTCATGGCTCTTGGTCAGACAATACAGTGACACTAGCCCCAGCTTCAAGCTTAAAATTTGTGGGGTGTCCATTCACATAGATGTCTGCTGTCCAGAAATATTGGTCTGGATTACAGATTTCTCCAGTTCTTTCTCTTGTGGGTATTGCTGTACTTGATTCACTGCTATTTGTGTGAAGGTCTCTGCTTTGTACCTTTAAGCTAATAAATTTTGCTGTGGTACATCTTCCCATAGTGTACAGTCTTTCCACAAATAAAACACTTACTTTTACTTGCTGGCACTGCTCTCGTCTGTGGCACTTCTTGGCTCCACAAGGTTGGCAAGGTTTTCCTATGTCATGCGCCTTCTCACCGTATGTTTTTCCTGTTCCTCAAAGTATATCCCTGGCTTTGGCTTAACCAGTTGGACGGGCATTGGACTCCTTTTCATCCGCGGCTTGTCTTCAGCTGGTAGGATGCCTCTATTCTGTTTGTAAACTTCAGCCTGTCTTACAATTTGAATGGCCTTTTCCAGTGTAAGGTCATCCTTGGATTGCAACAGGTCGGACTAGGAGTCATCCGCTATGCCGATGATTATCCTGTCTCTGATTAGTTCTGCCTTTAATTCATTGCATTTGCAACCTACTGTCAGTCTATAAAGGTCATTGATATAGGAGTCTATGGATTCGCCAATCATCTGTGCCCACTTATTAAATTTTGCTCTTTCCAAGATTTTATTGGTACAGAGATTAAAATATTTATCAAAGTCTTGGAGTACCTCTGAGTTTATCGATAGCCTCATTGATCCCTTGTCAGACAATTACGTCGCCCGCTATCACTCCTACTGAATACAGAAGGGTATTCACTTGCTCCACTTCAGATCTGGTATGGAGTTGAGAAGCAATTCTGAACATTAAGAGCCTCTTTCTCCATACTAGCCAATTTTGGCCCTGATTGGGATCTTCTTGATTCTGGAAACTCTCGGGTATTTCCAATTTTGGATCCATACTGCTTCCTTTTGTTTGCTAGGCTTTGCTAGGAAGTTCCCCTTTAATTTTAAATTTTTTGGCATGGCTTGCGGTTTTAGCGTTCTGTTTGTGGCTTTCCTGTGCTCCCCAACCTTTGCCGTGCTTTCCGACGTTTATTGCGCTTTTTCTCCTCAGCGAGGCTGAGCAATGGCTGCTGACTGTATTCGCCTCCCGAGTCGCCAATTTGACCAAGATCGCGTTATGCACTCGCTTTTTTTCCCCAGTGCCCCGTTAAAATAAATGGCCATGTTTCACTGTCTCACTGATCCTAGATCACCGCCCTGTGTGAAGACTCGGACCCGACCGCTAGATGTGCTGGAAGTACTGATGCAGAGCCCCCTGCTGCTGTGGTGTGGTCTGAGAGACTGCAGAGCTCTTCACAGCCTCTTCCGCCAGTAAGTAGTTTTCTTACTGCACAGGGCCAGTATTTATCTTTAAATTTCTCTGTTGTTCCCCTGGTGTTTCTTCCAAAGGTAAAGTGATCTTGTTACAACCACGGTGGGAGCAACGCACTGTCAATTTAGTCCCGTCACTCCACAGGTCGCAGCATATTATTAAGCTTTCACAACCCATCGGAAAATAGCCACACTAAACACTCTAGTAACCCCAGAATGAAACAGACCAAACCAGGTATCTTAAAACAACAACAAATTAACTATTTATTAAAAAAACTAAATCTTAAACACTATTAAGATAAACTTATGATAAAGGCCTTATAACTTCTTATTTTAATCTAACTCCCCCATTCATACACATACATTCAAAAATAACAGTAGTTAACAGGTTTTAAAGTGGATTTTTTTTTAAATTAGCTCTCTGTTAAGAATAAAATAAATAAGTAGGTTTTTATGGATTACGTTCCTGGCGGATGAGGTATTCTAATGTGGAAATTGTCAAAGATCACTCGAAGTCTTCACGTGGACTTGATGCAAATAGTCCTTCAGTAGACAGGCATTCAAAACATTTCGACTGCAGCAGGCATCAACAGTTCTTTGAACGATGAGCACAGCAATGCAACAGTTTCTTGAAAAAGAAGGCTTTTCTTCTTTACCCAGGGAATTAACTCGGCTCATAGCTCCTTGTAGAATTTCTGCTGAGAGGAAATAGACAGCTTTCTTCCCTTCAGTACGCTTTGCTAGAAAGTCTCTCAAAACAAACTGGTTTCAGCTGGTTTCTGCCAGTTTTACACACAATTAATTGGAAACATTATATCATGTGACTTCTCTCTCTCCTGCTGTTGCCCAGGGTAACAAAAGTGCAGCTGTGGCACACTGTCTCAGAAATTCCAGAACTTTCTCTCCCTTAAAGGTACACTGTTTTGAACAGTCTTAATTTTTATTTTTATTTAGAGTTACAGCACTGAAACAGGCTCTTCAGCCCACCGAGACTGTGCCGACCATCAACCACCCATTTATACTAATCCTACACTAATTCCATATTCCTATCACATCCCCACCTGTCCCTATATTTCCCTACCACCTACCTATACTAGGGGCAATTTATAATGGCCAATTTACCTATCAAACTGCAAGTCTTTGGCATGTGGGAGGAAACCAGAGCACCCGGAGGAAACCCACGCAGACACAGGGAGAACTTGCAAACTCCACACAGGCAGTACCCAGAATTGAACCCGGGTCGCTGGAACTATGAGGCTGCAGTGCTAACCACTGCGCCACTGTGCCGCCCTGAATCCGAGGAGAAAAATAATTACAGGTCTGTGCCATTCTCGAAATGTGTTTCATTACAATGCAGAAGAAAAGGAATTGGGAAAAACACTAACAGTTTTTCACATTCGCACACCATTCACCCGACTGATAATTTACAGCATTTTCTTTATACCATCACCATCCTTATAACTTAACATGGTTAAATTTGTGACAAAGCATCGGCGATAACATTATTTTTTCCTGAAATATGTAAAATTTTTAAAGGATGGTGCTGTAACAATAAACTCCATCGAAATATTCTAGCATTTCGGTTTTTAAACTTTTCCACAAACGTTAATGGGTTATGGTCAGTGTATATTAACATTTCTTTATAGTCCTGGCAGACATATATTTTAAAATGTTTGAGAGCCAGCAAAAGTCCTAATGTTTCCTTTTCCACAGAGGTATACTTTTTTTGATGGCAATTTAGTTTTCTTGAAAAGTATCCTACTGGCTTCTCTATGCCTGATTCGTCATCCTGCAATAAGACTGCACCAACCCCCAGGTCGTGAGCATTGATCGCTATTTTAAAGGGTTGTGTAAAATTTGGAGCAGCCAACACTGGCTCATTAGTTAAGATTGCCTTTAGCTTTTGAAAAGCTGCCTGGCATTCATCTGACCATACTACTTTGTTTTCCTTTTTTTGTAACAAATCTGTTAATGGAGCAACCACAGTACTAAAATTCTGTACAAATTTCCTGTTAAAACCGCACATCCCGAAAAACCTCATTATTTCCCATTTAGATTAAGGGATAGGGAACTCTACTAAGGCTTGTACCTTTGCCATTTTTGGCAGTACCTGTCCTTGGCCCACTATTTGTCCAAGGTAAGTTACTCTTGCTTTTCCGAATTCGCTTTTTGCCAGATTTATCACTAAAGTCCATGGTTTGTAACTTTTTAAACAGAATTTTTTGGCTGGTTTAAGTTCTTGCCAAGTGTTACTGTATATTAGTACATCATCGAGATATACTACACAGTTGGGAACACTGGCTACCACCTGATACATTAATCTTTGAGAAGTGACTGGGGCATTTTTTTAGCCTGAATGGCATCACCCAGCACTGATAAAAACCGTCAGGTGTTATACAAGCTGATATCTCTTTGGCTCGAGGAGTCAAAGGAACTTGCCAGTATCCCTTTAAAAAATCAATCTTGGTAAGAAACCCAGCACTGCCCACTCTGTCGATACAGTCTTCTCTACGAGGAATTTGGAAGGAGTCTGCCACATTGACTTTTCTATGGTCTATACAAAATCAGGTTGACTTGTCAGGTTTAGGTACTAGAACACTAGTGAACTTCAGCTACTCTGACTAGGTTCAATCAAATTGTTTTCCAGCATGTACTGGATCTCTGCTTTTACATGGGCCTGTTTGTCCAGACTCAAGCGGTAAGGATGTTGTTTTAAAGGAATGGTTCCCCCATATCCACATCATGTGTGGCTAAGGTTGTACATCCCTACTTAGCCCTACAAAATCTTTTAAATGTCTTGAAAAGCCTGGTTAGGTCTTCACATTGTTTTGCCTCTAAATGCAAAAGCATGTTGTCTAATTTTCCTAGGCATTCTGTATTCACTAATCCGATAGTTGGAGGTTCAATCTGAGAATTTTGTAGGCCTGCTTCTGCCTCATCCTCACTATCCTTTTCCTTCTCAACAGTCCCGATTACCTGACATACCTGTACTGGCTTATCCTCCTCCCTGTGGTAATATTGTTTGAGCATATTAATGTTACACAACTGGTTCTTCTTCCGGTGATCAGGGGTGTCAATCAAGTAATCTACCTTACCCACTCTTTTGATCACCCTATATGGGCCACTGAACCATGCTTTTAATGGTTCTCCCTGTAATGATAACAACACCAATATTTCATCCCGGTTGAAAATCGTGGGCTTTTGCATTCTTGTCGGCCCATTTTTTCATATTGGCTTTGGATGCTTTAAGATGTTCCTGAGCCACACTGCAAGTTTTCATGAGCCTTTCCCAGAACACAGTATTAAAGATTCATTCTTTTGTTCCAAGAATCTGTCCTTTATAAGTTTTAGAGGACCTCTTACTTCATGCCCATAAACCAGTTCGAAAGGACTGAAGCCTGTGGACTCATTCGGTGAGTCTCTGGTGGCAAATAAAAGAAAGTATAATCCTTTATCCCAGTCATGTGGATATTCGTGACAGTATGTTCTAATCATCGTTTTGAGAGTTTGGTGGTATCTGTCTAAAGCTCCCTGTGACTGTGGGTGATATGCTGAAGATTTCGACTGTTTAATCGCCAGATTGCCCATGACTTCTTGAAATATCCTAGACATGAAATTGGAACTTTGATCTGATTGAATTTCAAGTGTTAACCCATATCTCACAAAGAATTGGGTTAACTTTTCTACTACTACTTTAGCAGTATTTCTCCTCAAAGGAATGGCCTCTGGAAATCAATAGTAAGTATGTATTGATGTCCCTCTTTTGTTTTTGTCAAGGGTCCTACACAGTCTACCAATACCCTGCTAGATGGTTCCTCAATCACTGGTATGGGAACTAACGGTGCTGATTTTATGGTAGGTTGTGGTTTTCTCACTATTTGACAGGTATGGCATGTCCTACAAAATTGTCTCACATCCTTTGTAAGACCTGGCCAGTAATAATGTTGGCTGATGCCTGATTTGGTCTTCTGAATTCCCCTATGTCCTGCAAAAGGAATGTCATGTGCAACCTTAATAATCCCTGACGATATTTAGGTGGTACCATTATCTGTTCAACAACTGTCCAGTCTTTGTCGGCAGGTCTATGAGGTGGTCTCCATTTCCTCCTCAAAACCCCATTTGCCATATAATAGCCTTCTGGAACTCCTTTTGCCGCAGCTTCTGTCGGAGCCGTCTGTGCTATTCCGTCTATCTTGGATCAGCTTGCTGAGCTGTAATGATAGACAATCTGTTAAACATCTGATTTGGATTATCTAAATCCCCAAATAAGGTTTCAAATACTTGGCTATCTGTTTGTGGTGCCACTTTTTGTCTCCGACAATGGATCCTGTTTCACCATTGCGCGGGTTACTACACATGCAGGAAATATTCCTAGAACTTGTTCCTGTAATTGCTCCATTTCCCTAACTTGACTTGATTTCTCTGCAATTATAGGAGAAATTGATACTTTTGATCCAGTCAAATCATTTCCTAGGAGTAAATCAATTCCCCTTACTGGCAAACTGTGGACAACTCCTACAGTTACCATCCCAGATATTAAGTCACTCTGTAGGTGTACTTTATATAAAGGTACAGGTATATACTCCCCGTCAATTCCATTAACTAAAACTTTAGTGTTCAAGGCACTCTTTGGTGGAAACATTATATCTTTCCCCAGCAAGAGTGTTTGGGTTGCTCCTGTACACCTGAGTCTAATGATAGGTCTTCCTGCCTCAGTTACAGGATATGGAGTTACTTTCCCTTTTGACAAAAATTCATTGTAACTTTCGGGTATTTTATTCTTAACCTCTGTACTCACTTTAGTTTTTGTATCTGGTTTTACAGCTGTCGTTAAAGGTTTGCTATACTCTCAGTCAGAATCTTTTCCTCTGCATTAGCTTTGAGTACCCTAACAAGTCCTATGGGTTTACCTCACAATATCCAGCATTCTGAACGAAGATGACCTGTTTTGTTGCAATGATAACACTTTGGCTTGCAAACCTCACTTCTACCCTCAGCACCTTCCTTTCTGACCTGAGGAGGTGATCGTGGGGCTTTCCCAGCTGCTCCTTCTTGTCCCCAGCTACTTGGCTTCTTTTCACTCTCCCACTTTCTATCCTTCTCGGGTTTATGGAGGGGACGGACAAAAGGTTTTGGCTTGTTCACAAGCTCAAAATCATCAGCAATTTCTGCTACTTGCCTAGCTTTCAAAACTTTTAGGTTAACTACATGAGTTCTCACGACTGAAGGAATGGAATGTTCTCATATGTGGTTTCCATCTTTAATGCCCATATTCAATGGTCAAAATTAATTTGCTTCATTCTCTCAAATTCTACGTATGTCTGCCCAGCCAATCTCTGTAAGTTGTGAAACTTCTGACGGTAAGCTTCAGGCCTAACTCATACGCAGCGAGAATAGCCTTTGCCATCTAATAATCTGCAGAAGCCTCTTCAGGAAGCATGGCATAAATTTCATGAGCTCTGTCTACCAACTTACTTGGATAAGCAATGTCCACCTTTCCTTCGGTCATTTCATCTGTTTAGCTATTTTTTCAAAAGATATGAAAAATGCCTCTACGTCCCTTTCCTCAAACCTAGGAAGAGTCTGTATAAATTTAAACAGCTTTTTGCTGGGTCCTGAGCTGAATTCAGATTCTTCCTGACCAGAATTTTCCCTGGATTCAAGACTACCCCTTTGTCTTAGTTCCATCTCTTTTAACCTCAATTACCTTTCTTCTCTCTCACGTTCTCTCGGAAATGCTCTCTCTCCCTTTCCTCTTTTTCCAATTCAAGTTTTCTATTTGCTATTGCTTTTTCTTTTTCCTGTTGCAGCTCCAGTTTTTTTTCAGTGGCTAATTCCACTGCATCACTCTCTGACTTGATACCTTCTTGTTCCTCATCTTCTTCTTCTTCCAATTCCAGATGTTGGGCTGTTAGGTCAATTATCACTGCTTGTTTGGTACCTGATTTCAGTTCTAGCCCCAATTTTGCCGCCAATTCTTTTAATTTATTCTTAGTTAAAGTTATCAAGTCACTGAGGGAAACATTGTCCTTTCCCAGAAACTCTTCTGCAACTGCTAATGCCATTCTGATGATATAGGCTGTACCTTATAATACAAAAAACCTGGTATCCCCAGAATGAAACAGACCAAGCCAGGTATCTTTAGACAACAAATTAACTATTTATTAAAAAAACTAAATCTTAAACACTATTAAGATAAACCTATGTCTAAAGACCTAATAACTTCTTCTTTTAACCTAACTCCCCCATTCACACACATAGGGCTGAGTTTTAATGGCCCCTCGATGCCATGGGTCGGGGTGCGGTGGCCGTAAAATGTTGCGGGGAGAGGCCCGCCGCATATTATCATGTTACCAGCGGTACCGGGACCTCGGTAAGGTCCCCCCGCTGCACGGCGGCGGCACCACAATCAACATATGGTAATGATTACTTACCTTTGCTGATTATGCAGCCCGCTGCCACTCCACCGATACTGTCGGATTTTTCATTGAACGGGTGGCCGTCACGTGCCATCCTGTTCACGATCTGAAAAGCTGACAGGTCCTCACTCTGCATTACAGAAGGGAGGCCTGAGGTGGGGATACACAGGGTTCTAACTCTCCATTCTGGGAGAGAGCGGGATACACAGGGGTCTAACTCTGCATTCTGGGAGAGAGCGGGATACACAGGGGTCTAACTCTCCATTCTAAGAGAGAGCGGGATACACAGGGGTCTAACTCTGCATTCTGGGAGAGAGCGGGATACACAGGGGTCTAACTCTGCATTCTGGGAGAGAGCGGGATACACAGGGGTCTAACTCTCCATTCTAAGAGAGAGCGGGATACACAGGGGTCTAACTCTGCATTCTGGGAGAGAGCGGGATACACAGGGGTCTAACTCTGCATTCTGGGAGAGAGCGGGATACACAGGGGTCTAACTCTCCATTCTGGGAGAGAGCGGGATACACAGGGGTCTAACTGCATTCTGGGAGAGAGCGGGATACACAGGGGTCTAACACTGCATTCTGGGAGAGAGCGGGATACACAGGGGTCTAACTCTGCATTCTGGGAGAGAGCGGGATACACAGGGGTCTAACTCTCCATTCTGGGAGAGAGCGGGATACACAGGGGTCTAACTCTGCATTCTGGGAGAGAGCGGGATACACAGGGGTCTAACTCTGCATTCTGGGAGAGAGCGGGATACACAGGGGTCTAACTCTGCATTCTGGGAGGAAGGAGGGAGGGGGGATACACAGGGGTCTAACTCTGCATTCTGGGAGGGAGGAGGATGCACAGGGGTATAACTCTGCATTCTAGGAGAGAGGGGGGATACACAGGGATCTAACTCTGCATTCTGGAAGGGAGGAGGGAGGGGGGATATACAGGGGTCTAACCCTGTAGTCTGGAAGTGGGGGAATATTCAGGGGTCTCACTCTGCATTCTGAAAGGGAGGGGGTCTGGGATTACTGAAGGGAAAGCTGTGCTGGAATGAAGGGCAGTACTGTGTACCATCCCTCCGTTAACAGGGTACACTCTGTGTTTGTGAGGGGGCAATGGCACACTAGGCACCCTGTGTGTGGGGAGGGTGCCAGAAAGGGCAGGAGCATTAAGGTTATATGGATGGTGGGGGCAATCGATTCAGCTGGTAGAATCTTGATGTGGTCATGCTGTGCCACTCTGAGTATTGGCCAAGATGGGCAATGCCATGGCACACCGCATAGTTGATCCAGGAAAGCAGTTGATGTACCCTTCAACACCAATCCATGCCCTGTTAGGAACCTTCGAATACATGCAGGGTTCAACTTTATTTATCACATGGACATAGGTGTGACATCAGATGTCAGAGCAGCAGTGTCAGAGGAGATTGTGCATGTAGAGAGGGTGGTGACACATCTCTGTGCCCTGTTCAAGGATGACCTGCAGCCCATGGGCTCCGGGGGACATCCCTTGCCTTTGTTCCTCATAATGGCAGCGGCTGTCAAGGTTGACGCCTCTGCAGCCTTTTAGGGGCCCACCAGAGACCTTTGTGTGGTCACACAGTCAGCAGTGCACTGCTGCATCAGGGAGGTCCCCAATGCCCTGCACCGGAGGGCCAGTGAGTATGTCCACTTCAGGACGGACTCTCACATCCAGGCCCAGAGGGCCATTGGTTCTGGCACCATTGCCGGAGAACCATAGGTTGTAATGTTCATAGACTGCACTCATGTGGCCATCAGGTCTACTGCCAGGCTACCACCTGCAGACATCACCATTAAAGGAGCCCTCTCAATCTAGGTGAAGCTGGTATGTGAACCCCAGCTTGCAGGGAATGTGTGACCGCTTCTCAGGCAGCTGCCATGACACCTGGGTCTTGCGCCAGTCCTGGCTGCCACTATTGTTCACTGAACTGGCTCAGATGGAGGGGTGGCTTCTTGGGGATAAGAGCTATCCTTTGCAGACATGGCACCCGACACCAGTGACAGACTCCACCACTGCTGCAGAGGAGAGATACAATGCCAGCCACTGAGCTACATGAGCCACAATTGAGCACGAGATCGGCATGCTGAAAGAGCGCCTCCAATGCCTGCATGGATAGGGTGATGCCCTGTACTACGGGCCAAAAAGGCCAGCTCCTTTCTTTGCTGCTCTGCACAACTATGCATCCAATAGGGGCCGGGCCTGGCATGATGAGGAGAGACATCAACAGGATTCCTCCTCGGACTATGAGGACACTGAAGACCAACAACACGAAAGACACATGGGAGGGCAGATGGCACCCAGGCTCTGCACGTAGGGCTAACAGTGAGGTAGGGATGTACGGAAGTACAAAACAAAGGCTCTCTGCTCCATAGGAACTGACATGAGCTTTGCAACCCACACGTCACCCTCGCTCACCTGCTGTGCACCAGTCCACATCTGCAGCATCCCTGTGTAAACCATTAGAGGCAGCAGCTGACTGAGCCAATGTCCATGTCACTGCACCCGTGGAGACGTTCATGTGTAATGGTGGCATGGCGATGATGTTATTACATACGTTGGCTCTTCTAAAGGGCCAACGGCGCAAAGGGATGTGATATTGGCACTACATGCTGGCACACATCATTCCCACAGAGAAAAGGACACACATGTTGGTGAGGAACATTTAACGAAAGATGTACTTACATTGCTGTGACGCCCGTGCATTCTCATTTGTGTCAGTGTGTTCTCTGTAATACCCCTTATGGTCTATTTAAGACTCACATCCTGGAATGTGTAAAATTAAGATTATTCACCCAGGTGCGGCACGCCTACAAGAAGGAATGTTACACAAGTGGGAGAAGTGGATCGCAACTTTTGTGGACACTGCAACACAGCAGGGTAAGTATGCAGCAGCAAAGCGGAAAGTGCTGGGGTCACTCAGCAGGTCAGGCAGCATTTGTGGAGAGAGGAGCAGAGTTAACTTTCAGGTCTGTGAACTTGGACAAGTTAACTCTGCTTCTCTCTCCACAGATGCTGCCTGACCTGCTAGATTTCTGCAGCACTTTCTGCTTTGCTGTCAGATTGAAAGCAGCCCCACTCTTCAGCAGTCAGGTAAGTATTTCTTTGACATCTGTCAGGAAGCAGATGCTGGGGCACTTAAAATAGGGTTCCTCACTGCGCCGAATGTCCCGCCTCTCCACATGTAATATCCGGCGGGAGGCTCGGCACAGTGATGCTAATGAGCTCCCGCGTGTGATATTGCGGGGGCTCTGCAGCGGCAGCTAAATGCGGGCACCCCGCTGAGTTGAAAGGGTGCTGCTGCGCAGTGCGTCGCTCAAATAAAATTCAGCCTATTATATTCAAAAATAACAGTGTTACTGTTATTTTTAAATATTATCTAGTTTTAAAAATGTAGTTTTTTAAAAATTAGTTGTCCCTAAAGAATAAAATAAAATAAATAAGTAAGTTTTTATGGATTACGTTCCTGGTGAATGAGGTATTCGCATGTGGAAACAGTCAAAAGTCACTCGAAATCTTCACCTGGACTTGATGCAAATAGTCCTTCAGTGGATAGATATTCAAAACACTTCGGCTGCAGCAGGCATCAGCAGTTCTTTGAATTATGAGCATAGTAATACAAACAGTTTCTTGAAAAAGAAGGCTTTTCTTCTTTACTCAGGAAATTAACTTGGCTTGTAGCTCCTTGTAGAATTTCTGCTGAGAGGAAATAGACAGCTTTCTTTTTTTCACTGGAAAGTCTCTCAAAATGAACTGGTTTCAGCTGGTTTCTGCCAGTTTTACACAAAGTTAAGTGGAAACATTATATCATGTGACCGCTCTCTCTCCTGCTGTTGCCCAGGGTAACAAAAATGCAGCTATGACGCACTGTCTCAGAAATTCCAGAACTTTCTCTCCCTTAAAGGTGCACTGTTTTTAACAGAGTCTTAAAGGCACACTCACTGTTTTTAATCCGAGGAGAAAAATAATTACAGGTCCGTGACAATCTTCAAATTCTCCTTGTCTCTTTCCCCATTGCCACCATGTTGCGTTATTGGGTTTGTATAAGTAGCATTGTAGTGCTTCCTAGAGAAAGCCTTAGACTCTGATAAAGGTTAACCAAAAACTCTATTATTTATAGTTACTACTTTCAGCAAGCCACCTAAGCTAGCATCCTTCCTGCTGCTATAGCTTCTTCTTCTCAAGGCTATCTCATGTGACTGATACATCATTGCTCGTACAGTGGGAGGGGTCTCTCTCACTGTCTTCAGTATTAACCTGTTACATTATTATACTACAAACTCCTCTTTCATCACTTCCAGTTCCTGCTCCAGCCAGAATGCACCTTGCCTTTATGAGGTGTAGGCTGGTTTTAAATAGTGCAGGTTGATTTTAAGTCATGCTAGCATGAACCTGCTGAGGTATACAGTCACTCAGCAGCTCACCTCAGCCCTGGCTGCATGCCACTATCATCAGAGTTAGCAGATGTTTGCATTCTGCCTGCATGACTTTGAATGGGCACGGGTTAATGATGCATCGTGATCCCAGTGCCTGATTTCAGGGCTATCCAATTTTGCCCCCAGATGTTTCTGACAGAAGGTTGTCCTGTCGACAGTGTAGTTGGTGCTCCCTGTTGACAGCCTGCTGGTCTCTAATGGCATAGACTTCTCTCAGCTTCACATTGCCAATGCCTGCACGCAACCAAGCACAATCAAGATTTTACTGGTTGACTGGTATTGTCTGTATTAATTGCATCCTCCCATGCTCGGTACAATATATTATTCTGCAGCAGTAAATGTGGCCATCCATTCAGGTATGTGTATCTTTTCTCTCCGAGTCCTTGCAACAGCAACAAACTGTATTTATATCGTGCCTAAACATTCCAAGGCATTTCATAAAAGGCTTATCAGACAAAATTTGACACCAAGCCACAAAAAGAGATATTAGGACATATGACCAAAAGCTTGGTCAAAGTCATAGGTTGCTAGCAGTAACGCAAAGCAGGACTGCAATGTGGCACGGCGGAGCAGTCAAGGGATGGAATTCCACAGCTTAGGGCCGAGACTACTGAAGGCATGACTGCCAACAGCGGAGCAAAGGAAGTTGGGACTGCGCAAGAGGCCAGTAGTGGAGGAACACAGAGATCTCGGAGGGTTGTAGGGCTGGACAAGGGTAGGAAGACAACACAAGGATAGGAATTGTAAAATTGGTTTGTTGACGGACTGGGAGCCAATGCAGAAGCAGTTGGCAGCTCCTGGTGAATGAAGCTGCCTTTTGTCAGTCAGTAACTTGCTTCAACAACTCGGTGTGCAACTTCTTAGCTTTGCCTTCAGCTGCGCAACTGGTTCCTTATGATGATTCAGAGATGACATAGAGAAGTTAATGCCTGCTGCTTCTCATTAGCTGTGTCTGGGGGCGAATTCCCATCATTTTGCCTACAGACTGAAAACTGAAAACTGCAAGAGCAAATTATTTAAAAAACCATTAACTAACAGCTTTCACATGTTCAGAGGGTGAACACCAATGTCCAGACTCTCTTGCGCAAATCTAACTGCTGAAGCAATGTTAACTATTTAAACAGCCGATGGTTGTGTGTGTTCCTCACATTCCTTAATTAGACTCTTTCTTTGCACTCAACAAGGTGAGCAATGAAAATGTTGAGCAATCTAATTTTTTTTTAGCTTTTAAACACTTGTTTTCTTGCTGATCAGGTGTTACACAGGTTAGATACGGAGTAATAAAAGCAAAATACTGCAGATGCTGGAAATCTGAAACAAAAACAAGAAATGCTGGAATCACTCAGCAGGTCTGGCAGCATCTGTGGAAAGAGAAGCAGAGTTAACGTTTCGGGTCAGTGGCCCTTCTTCGGAACTGCTGCCAGACCTGCTGAGTGATTCCAGCATTTCTTGTTTTTGTTTTAGATACGGAATAACCCTCCATCTACATTACTTGTCAGGTCCTCCCACATCAAGGGCTGGATTTTGTTCTCAGCCTGATGTCGGTTTCCGTGGCGAGGGGGTGGGGGCTGGAGAATCGGAGCGGCAGCGGCCGTCACGGAACCCGACGCCGGGATTGCCACACCTGACCTTCCCACGGATGGGTTAGGCCGACGCCAGCCTTCCCGCCCCGAGGCCAATTGAGGCCCTTAAGTGGCCTATTGATGGCCAATTAAGGGCCTCTTCCTGCCGCTACTGGGATCTTACCAGCGGTGGGGGGGGCTCCAACACATGGTTAGGGCGCCTTGGAAAACGAGGCACCCTCCCTGTGGGCCTGGAGGTGGGGGGGGGGGGGGGGGGGGTGTCCCTCCTTCGTGGGCAATTCATGGCTCATGGAGGACCCCCCACCCACCCCAGGGATTTCCTTTGCCCTGGACAGAATATACCCCCCCCCCCCCCCCTTCCACCTCTCCCTCACTGGAGCATTCCAGACCGGCCCCGGCAAACCCGCCTCATCTACCTGAGGTCCAGGTTTCTAACGATGGGCCTGGGTCTGAGGCCTCTGCGGTACCGGCAGTGGCCACCGCTCCCGGTGGCGCTGCCAATACAGTTGATTGGCCCGCAGCTCTTGGGGGCGGGTTCGACATCCCTATTAAGTGTTAAAAGGACTGGGAACCCACCCCCTTAAACTTTTACCCCGAAAGACCGGAGGAGTGCTCCGAGGCTCAGGAGAAAATGCGGAGGCGGGGTTCCCCGGGGCCCAGCTTCCTGCATAAAATCCAACCCCAAGTATTTCATGCAGTTATTGATGTAGGATAAGTCTCAAATGAACACAATTGACCAACTCACAAAGGACCTGTTGCATCAATCTGAACATGCTGTTTGCCTGCCTATTTGGACAATTCCCAAACCCATTCAGTTCGAATATCATAACAGTGGTGGGCAGGGGACACACTAAAACGGCGCGTTAAACGACACCCTCATACCTTGCAATATTAATCCCAGCACATGGGAAAACACAGTCACCAATAGCGATGGTGACATATCTGCCAGGTCAGTGAGTTGGAAGCCAAGAGGTTGTGAGACTGGTTGCCTGGTTCTCAAAGCAACTTGTCCATCCACCCCATCTGGCTTCCAGTATGATACGTGCATGGCTGTACAAGTGCTCCAGGATTGGACTCTCCTTCCTTCAGCCCATCTGTTACACTTGAGACTCGATGAGCAACTCATCGTCATCAAAGCTCACTCTACCCTCACCCACAATAAGATTGGCAACTTTCTGACTCAGATGTGAGAATACCAGCTTCTGAGGCATGGCTAGCACCTAGCATGGTATGGGATTTTTAGCCCCCACCTGAGCAGGCAGACAGGGATTTGGTTTAACATTTCATCTGCAAGGATGGCACCTCCAATCATGCAGAACTGCCTCAGTACTACACCAGAATTTCAACCTCGGGTTAGAACCCATTATTTCCCTGACTCACAGGCAAGAACACTGCCAACTGAGCCAAGTCAACATCTGTTCTATTTATAGGAATTTGGAAGCACAGAGTGCTCTTGATCTAACGGAGAATATGTTCACTTGCACTAGAACCCGTGGTGTTCAGTGTTCCTCCTTATTAGACATAAAAAAAACAACATTTTATATTTTTCCAGGCGATTTGCCAATGTTCCTGGAGAGACTCCAACTCACATCATTTTACAGTGATGTAATCTTGTCAGGAGCAGCAGCAACTGTATTCACGCTAATAGAGGGTGAGCAAACGGTAGGCCGAAAGGGCAGGCCAGCCTCCTACAGGAAGACTTCATTCACATGAGGAGGTGGCACACCCCTCGACTCAGCATGCCTGTCTGACCAATGCCCATCTATTCATTGTGCAGTGAGTTCTTGTGGTTTCCAATTGAGACAATTACTGGTGCTCCTTTTATTCTTTTTTAACCTTTTCTATTTTGGACGGCCCCAGTGCTGCACTCAAAGGCATATTTTTTTCCCTCTTTGCTGTTTTTCCTCACCACCCCCCACCCCCACTCCTTACTGCTGCAGATTTATGTCACTTATATCAGGAAAAGAGGATTGGGACTGTACCAATTATAAAGAGAGAACTTGTGTTCATTTTGCGTCTTTCACGATCTCAGAATGTCCCAAAGCACTTTACAGTCAATTAAGTACTCTTGAAGTGCAGTCACTGTGTTTTGTGAGGAAACACAGTGGCCAATTTGAACACAGTAAGATCCCACAAACAGCGATGAGATAAATGACCAGATAATCTGTTTTACTAATGCGAGTTGAAGGTTAAGTGTTGGCCAGGCCATCAGGAGAATGTATCTACTCTTCTTCAAAGTGAAATGGGATCTTGTCAGAGGTACAGTCCTTCGAAGAAACACTTGCATTTATATGACGGTGGTAACTTGGGCACTGCATTTTAGGACAGATGTCAAGACCTTTGAGAGGGTACAGGGGAGGTTTAACAGGATGATTCCCGGGATAAGGGGAGAGATTGGAGAAGAGGAATTGTTCTCCTTAGAATAGAGGTTATGGAGAGACCTAATAGAGGTGTTCAAAAAGAGTTTTGATTGAGCAAGTGAGAAAAAATTGTTTCCTTTGGCAAGTGTGTTGATAACCAGAGGTCATAGATTTAAAATAATTGGCCAAAGAACTAGAGAGATAAGGCCGAGGGAGTCACAATATGGCTACGCCAGTTCCATTGGAGTGGGCAGCACGAAGATTTGATTGCTACTGCTGCATTTCCATGATTGTAGCATAGGGCCAAGCATCTGGCATGCTGCCAGCTGCCTCTGCGCCCACTAGTGGGACAAATAACCTTGTGCTAATAGCATGCGGTGCCCCCAGCTGTCTGTTCTTGAACGTAGTCTGTCCCTCTTAAAGAAAAGCTGCACTGAATGAAGGAGGCTGCTGCTGAATACTATTGCTGCAATTCTAAACAAGGAAAATGGAACACCAGGGCAGAGAGGGGACTTCGGGGTCATGAATGCAGTGCCAGAGGCCTTAGTGGTGAAGGTGGACAGGAGGAGAGGCGCCGTGGTTCCATGGGGGGCCAGGAGGCCCTCAAGGACAACTCTCAGGAGGAAGTGGGAACAGGTGGCCAGGGAGGTCAATTCCTGGCATCTGGACCCGAGGGTTTTGCAGCAGTGCCGTAAGAGGTCTAATGACCTTACATCGGTGGTCACAGTCAGTGAATGCATCTTCACATAACATCTCATGACGTGACATATACTTGCATTGGAGGCAGTACAGCAAAAGTTTACTCGATTGGTCCCTGGGAGGAGAGGGTTGTCCTCTGATGAGAGGCTGAGTATATTGGGTCTATATTCTCTGGAGTTTAGAAGGATGAGAGGTGATCTAATTGAAACATATAGGATTCTGAAGGGAATTGACAGGGTAAACACTGAGAGGATGTTTCTCCTAGCTGGGGAATCTAGAACATGGGGGCAGAGTTTCAGAATAGAGGGATTAATCATTTAGGACTGAGATGAGGTGAAATTTCTTCACTCAGAAATGTGAATCCTTGGAATTCTCTACGCCAGAGGGTTCGGGATGCTCCATTGTTGAATATATTCAGGGCTGAGATAGACAGAGTTTTGGTCTCTCTGAATCAAGGGATATGGGGAGCAGTGGGAAAGTGGAGTTGAAGTCAAAGATCAGCCATGATCGTATTGAATGGTGGAGCAGGCTCGACAGACCATATGGTCTACTCCTGCTCATATTTCTTATGTTCTCATGTTCTTATCTTCTAGCCACCCCTCCACCAGGCTCTCAGGCTGCTCAATGAACCCAATGCCCATCACTTACCCATCAGCATACCCTGGCACTCAGGACTCACGCCTAACATCCCGAGACACCACCTCACCCTCACCCACCTACCAATGCTGCCAGTCTCACATTCACCTCTCACTGCCCCCACATACCTCCAGCTATTTAGCTCTGGCGGACACATCACCCGAACACAGTGCAACACAATTGCTGGCATCTCTCTTGCAAAATAAGGTGGCACAAAATTGAAGGGATCAGAGCAGAACTGGCAAGGGACATGCAGCTTGCATCTACTGAGCCCTACACAGGACATAGTTTTCTATAGCATGGGACTGGTTGACACAGACTCCGTGGCAGCTGATGTCTCTAAGAACATCAAGGATGATGACATGTTCCTGCCTTGTGCCCCTTCTGAACTCGCAGCTCACCCTCATCCTGCTACCTGGCCTGATGAGCATGTTCCTGATGTTGTGACCATGGACCTCTTGCTTCCCACACCACCCCCTTTCCCTCACACTAACCTCCCTCTTCTCAGATCCTCCTTTCAGACACCCAAGAACTGCTGCCCGCCCAGCCACAGCAGCCCCAGGAGATGGAGAGTGAGCAATGGCACAGCATTAATAAAGAAACACCATCATTTGATCATGCAAGTGCAGCCACCAGCTCAGATACTGGCACTGCACGTACCTTGGAGGCTGGTATAGAGCTGGGATCAGCATATGGTGAGTAACTGGGCATGAATGGGCTGCAGCCAGGTCAGGGAAAGGATGGTTTGTGCACCATCTCGCCAGAGGGCAAGGTGGCAGATGTGTTCTGCTACAGAGATCTTGGATGAGGACCTCGATGGGGCAGCACACGGGACAAAACAAATGGGCAAGCACTCCGAGATGCTGGGTGCATTGGCTGGCCTGCCAGACAACCTCCCATCACTGTCAAGGGACATGGAGGAGTCCGGCTCCAACTTGGCAGATGGCATCGTGCAGAGCTTCCCTTCTCTGCAGACTCTGCTCCGTCCCCTAGTCATGTTGCAGACCCAGAGGCACTGCAACTGCAGCCCCCATACTTGTTGCAGCTTTTGTGTGGACAGGTCACCAAATCCTCTGCTCTCACTGTGAGAATGGAGCAACATTTCCTGCCAAATCCAGGAACTCCCCACAACACGCCCAACAACATTCCATAGTACTTCCAGACACTTTGCAATAGCAGGCATTCTTCAGAATTACCTTAGCTGCTATAATAAAAGCAAAATACTGCGGATGCTGGAAATCTGAAACAAAAACAAGAAATGCTGGAATCACTCAGCAGGTCTGGCAGCATCTGTGGAAAGAGAAGCAGAGTTAACGTTTCGGGTCAGTGACCCTTCTTCGGAACTCGTTACCTTAGCTGCTAGTTGGGTGCCTGGCTCTTTAAATAACATTAATGCAGAGCACCTCTTGCCACTGAATGCATGATCTTTAGTGAGTGATGTCCAAATTGGTTGCATGAACATGTGTGGTCCAATTTTGGTGAATGGGCATCACATCAGCCAGTTGGACTGTATAACGCTATGATATCACATGTTCAATTGCATCCAGTGCTCACAGGGAATGCCAACACAAGCACCCTTTAGAGAATAAAAACTGGACCTACACCAGCAGGGTTATCAGAGAATGAACACTGGGCCTACACCAGCAGGGTTATCAGAGAATGAACACTGGGCCTACACCAGCAGGGTTATCAGAGAATGAACACTGGGCCTACACCAGCAGGGTTATCAGAGAATAAAAACTGGACCTACACCAGCAGGGTTATCAGAGAATGAACACTGGGCCTACACCAGCAGGGTTATCAGAGAATAAAAACTGGACCTACACCAGCAGGGTTATCAGAGAATGAACACTGGGCCTACACCAGCAGGGTTATCAGAGAATGAACACTGGGCCTACACCAGCAGGGTTATCAGAGAATAAAAACTGGACCTACACCAGCAGGGTTATCAGAGAATGAACACTGGGCCTACACCAGCAGGGTTATCAGAGAATGAACACTGGACCTACACTAGCAGGGTTATCAGCGAATGAACACTGGGCCTACACCGGCAGGGTTATCAGCGAATAAACACTGGACCTACATCAGCAGGGTTATCAGAGAATGAACACTGGGCCTACACCAGCAGGGTTATCAGAGAATGAACACTGGGCCTACACCGGCAGGGTTATCAGCGAATAAACACTGGACCTACATCAGCAGGGTTATCAGAGAATGAACACTGGGCCTACACCAGCAGGGTTATCAGAGAATGAACACTGGGCCTACACCAGCAGGGTTATCAGAGAATAAAAACTAGACCTACACCAGCAGGGTTATCAGAGAATGAACACTGGGCCTACACCAGCAGGGTTATCAGAGAATAAAAACTGGACCTACACCAGCAGGGTTATCAGAGAATGAACACTGGGCCTACACCAGCAGGGTTATCAGAGAATGAACACTGGACCTACACTAGCAGGGTTATCAGCGAATGAACACTGGGCCTACACCGGCAGGGTTATCAGCGAATAAACACTGGACCTACATCAGCAGGGTTATCAGAGAATGAACACTGGGCCTACACCAGCAGGGTTATCAGCGAATGAACACTGGGCCTACACCGGCAGGGTTATCAGCGAATAAACACTGGGCCTACACCGGCAGGGTTATCAGAGAATGAACACTGGGCCTACACCAGCAGGGTTATCAGAGAATGAACACTGGGCCTACACCGGCAGGGTTATCAGCGAATAAACACTGGACCTACATCAGCAGGGTTATCAGAGAATGAACACTGGACCTACACCAGCAGGGTTATCAGAGAATGAACACTGGGCCTACACCGGCAGGGTTATCAGCGAATGAACACTGGGCCTACACCGGCAGGGTTATCAGCGAATAAACACTGGACCTACATCAGCAGGGTTATCAGAGAATGAACACTGGACCTACACCGGCAGGGTTATCAGAGATTGAACATTGGGCCAATGGCAATGTAATATCACCATTAATATTGAGGAGGTTGGGAACTGGGCCTGTAAATATGGTGTTGTAATAGATTAATTCACAAATATTCTTGACAGTTGCAGACGAATTAGATAGAATTTTTTTAACAACATTGAACTTGCACTTCAACAGCGCAATCTTCAGATGGATTTCCTGCACTTTCATAGTGTTCATCTCAAATTTTCCTCATTGCCCTTTCCAGAGGTGACTAATGTGTGTAGATTGACAGACGGTTTATTTTGGCCAGCTCACATCGTGCTTTATGAATCAGTCCATTTCACTGACTCGTATGTGCAGTATGCCCACAGTTGTGGTTGTGGCTTAGTTGGGTGGAGGAGAATGCCAACGGTCGATGGCTTATGCACGTCTAGCTCTTACACTCTGTTTTCCTTCCCCTTTCTTCCCTTTGCTCCTGATGGTGTGGGCACTTGGTGAGGTACTGTCCCAGGGGATGTTTCCTCGCGGCCAAGTGGCCAACTTGCATGTGTGAACCTAGGAAGTGAGGATCTCACAGCTGAACCTGCTCCTCTTCTCACCAGACATTCACAGATGCACCTTCCAGAAGGGTGACCATGGATAGCAATCAGAATCTAGCAAACCTGACTGATAGTGCACTCCAGAAAGCAAGGGCACTGAGGCCAATAGCAGGACTTCTCTTACTATTCTGCCTGATAGAAGCTAACTTGGCACAGTTTGTTATCCGAACCTGGGAATTTCTGTTTTGTGTTGCTTGGCAATGCATTGAGCACGGCCCATTTTACATTTGTTTATTCCTACTCCAATACTTCCCTGGTCAGTCGCGCATCTACCGCCCTCTGTAAACATCAGCTCATCCAAACCTCTGCTGCCCGTATCCTGATATGCACCAAGCACAGTTGAACCATCATCCCTGTGCTCACTGACCTACATTGGCTCCCAGTCTAGCAATGTCTCGAGTTTAAAGTTCTCATCCATATGTTCAAATCCTTCCAAGTCCTCACCACTCCCTAATTCCGTAACCTCCTCCAGCCCTACAACACCTCAAAATCTCATCTCTTCCTCCAATACCAGCCTCTGTGCATCTCTGATTTTGATTGCCCCACCAATGGCAGCTGTCTCTTCAGCTACCTAAGCGCTAAGCTCTGGAATTCCCTCCCTATACCATTCCATTTCACTACCTTTCCTCCTTTAAGATGCCCCTTAAAACCTGCCTCTTTGACCAAACTTTTGGTCACCTGTCTGAATATCTCCTTTGTGTCAATTTTTGTCTGACAATGCTCTGTGAAATACTTTGGGCTGTTTTACTACCTTAAAGCAGCTATGAAAAAACATGTTGTTGTTTTACTTGAAGACTGATCGTGCATTTCAAAGGGCGTTGCTATTTTTTTCTACCATACACAAATATACTCTGTGGTCACCTGCTCTCATGTACCCATCCACAACCTGCCTGTGATAGCACCAAAAAGTAAAGCACATGAGACAAGCCCATTGCCGTATGTGTTTCCTAATGTATTGATTTTTGGGATGCGAGCAACACCATGGGCCAGTCAGATTTAATATGTAAAAAGGCAATTGATTGAAGATTTAACCCTGCATTCTAGCTCTAATTGCCAGGGCATGGGTTTCCGAAGCTGTCTGAAATTTGCCTGGATCAACAAGGCAGTACAGTGGGGACTGACAGGACTAAAATTATCAGGCTGAAAATCCATTAAATACTGAACTAGGACAGCTGCTTTCTTGCCTAAGTGAAAGGATTTTTTTCACAGGATTTGTTCTGAAAGTATGCTCTCACTGCTGTCATGCTAGGGCCCCCACCTACCAAAAATGAGGCACATTAATTTTGTCATGAACATTGATTTTAAATTGTTACTGGAGTGAGGGGAGGACTTGTTGAACAGATCAGCCGTGGCAGGAAAATACATTTGCATATTGGCAGATGGTGTTTGGAAGGACAAAGAATCCATTCCCTGACATTCAACTCACAATGGACTTTTGATCACCAGACATCGAAGGTGGGGGAGCTCGCATTCCAGGTTGACATGGCCGAATACGGATATGGTCAAACCAGCTAGTCACATGACTAACCTGCTGGGCAACCTGAGGTTTTTAAATTTTACAAACAGTTTGGGCAGAAAGTCTGTTTGCTCCTGGACTGAGAAGATCTCTCTCCTGTCTGCTCCCATCTCTTTCTCACAAGCCTCTGAATCCACTGAGGACACATGAACCCCAAGAGAGAAAAGTCTCCTACAGTGAACAAGGTTTAAGAAGAATACTGGGCACCAACGAAAAGCAAGATCTACCTACAATCAAGGACTCTACAGTGAGCTCGAAGAACCATAACAACAACTCTTCAGCTATTGCCTCAAACCTTTCCACTTTATTTTTCTTCTGCTCTTTTCTGTCTCTATTTGCATGTGTGTATCACGTATGCATGCTAGCGTGGGCATGTCATGTGTCCGCAGGCATCAACCAAATTAGAGTTTAAGTTTAATAAATTTCAACTTTTCTTCTTTAAACCTGAGAAAGCCTGTTTGTGCTGGTTTCTTTGCTTTATAATTGGAAAGCAGTGAACAAGGCTGAAAGGGAACCCTGGACCTCTTTCTCACCTGGTCATAACACTGCTTTAGAGGTGATTTCCAACACATTTGGAGGTCCTTTCGGCTATCTTGGATGTTTTTAATTTTGGTCTGCACTTCCCCACTGTCAGCCTTCTGAGCAGCATGGGAGCAATTTATGCAGGTCTACCTTGGACCTCTGATGAGGAATAAGAGGATCAGCACCAGCAACACCAAAAGCAGCAGACGCTGTCTTCTCCTCAGCCACCTGCTGTTGTATGATCACATTAAGAGTGATGTCCCTTTAAGTATGCTAATGAGCTAAGTACCAGGATGTAGTCATGTCACTCAAACCCATTGTCACTCTGCACTGTAACACCCTGGACAAAGGTTCTGTATATAGTTTGTTCTGTATTGTGTATATTAGTTGAGCTGTTAATAAACCTTCTAGAGATCTTCAAGAAACTGGAATCCACATACCTCATTGTATTGCTTAAGATAAGACAAAGAAACACATGACACCTGCCACTCCACAGGACAAAGAGGAAAAACACAGAGCTCCAGCTCGAAGGAGGTGTTGCCCCCAACACAGAATATACAGGCAGAGGTTCAGCTTTCTGGACATGACTGAGCAACAGTGTCTCAGGAAACTCTGACTTTCTCAGCAGGTTGTTGCTGACATCTGCAGCCTCCTGGAACAAGACCTCCTTCCAATTGGACCAGGTGGGCATGTATTGCCAGTGGCCATTATGGTCACCACAGCCCTGATTTTCTTCATCTCCGGCTCCTTCCAGGGATTTACTGGTGACACCTATAGGATTTCACAATCTGCTGCACACAAGTGCATCTCCCAGTTGACCGATACCATGTTTGGCAGGGCCACCACTTACCTCCACTTTGACACTCATGAGGCTAGTAAGAGTGAGAGAGCCATCACATTTGATGCTGTGGCTGGATTCCCAAGTTACAGGGAGTCATAGCACACATGTGGCAATCAAGGCACCCTCAGATCAACCAGAAGCATTTAATAATTGAAGCTGCCATGATGCCTTCATTCTGTGCCAATTATACCACAAATCGTCCAAGCTCCAGAGTCAGTGGATAGCTCCTTGGAGACAGGGAATACCATCTAAAGCCATGGAAAACGACACCTTTGTGGAACCCTACCACTGTCTCCCAGCAAAACAAAAGACGCATTTGTATAGCACCTTTCTCAACCACCAGACTTCTCAAAGCACTTTATAGCCAATGGAGTACCTTTTGAAGTGTAGTAATGCAGCAGCCAATTTGCACACAGCAAGCTCCCACAAACAATATGTACGATATGATAATGACCAGAGAATCTATTTTTATGATGTTGTTTGAGAGATAAATATTGGCCAGATACAGGGATAGGTCCCCTACTCTTCTTCAACATAGTGCCATAGGATCTTTTACATCCATCTGAGCAAGGAAATCAGGCCTCACCTAAGTCTCACCTAAGGAACAGCACCCCTGACAGTGCAGGATTCCCTCAGTACTGCACTGGAATGTCAGCCTAAACTTTTGTTGCATCAGACAACATAAAGAACTCATTACATGGTGGCATCTGTGGTAAGAAGACGAAGTCTAAGAATGAAGACACTGGTAAAACAGTTGTAAAAACTACTCTTCCTAACGCTACTGGAGAGAAGGTTCAACATAAATACAGGCCCCAGAGTGGAAATAAAAAAGACCATACCTCCAGCTGTAGAAGACAGAGCAGAGAATGACAGGCTGCAAGTAAATCGGGTGTTTTTTTCTAAAGGCTCCATGAAAAAAAAAGGTGGGCAAGACCCGACTCCTCTCCCAGGCTGATTAATGTTGGCGCTGTTACAGGAGGTGTCCGATTGCAAAAAATGCGGGAAAACCCCAATCAATGCAGAGTCCCCATTCGGTCAGCCACAGCTAATTAAAAAAACATTAAACCACTTGAGCATGAAGAACATAAACAAACTCTAGCAGAAAAAGCAATTGAACTGCCTAGTGAACAGCTGCGTAAACAGATCAGATTAAGTGCTGCCAGCAAGGGTAAACACAGAGCACTAACAGAGAGTTTCTTAAAGGGGAAAAAGTGCAGAGTCATAGGACAAATCTTAAAGCAAGTTTCAAGCAAAAGAACAGCAGGAAGATGGATACCAAATTACCAGCATGAACTAGAAGGCCATAGATATCCTATCTGAGTTCCAACTTTTCAAATAAAGAATGCAGTTATGCTTCACAGACCAAGTGATTGCAAAACCAGAAAAACAGGCTGCAAAAATACTGATAGCAGTTGGAAGTGATTGATTACACAGAATCAATACCCCTGGCTTATCAGAAGAGGACCAGAAAGATCCCGTGAAGATATAGAAAGTAAGAGAAGATCAACTCCGACTACAAGCGAATTTCAGAATTCACCTCCTGGAATTGATGTCCTACAGGCAACAGCCATATGAATCAATAGATCAGTTCATCAGTAGATGGTTTAGTAAGGACAATGATTGTGATTTTTCAGGAACTGAGCTATCAGAACAACAAAGGGAGCTGGTGATTGTCCCAACACCTATTGAAGCATTTTAGAAGGACCTCTTAGGGAAAAAGAAAGGTCACATCATTGATGCACTGTTAGAATATGGCAGGAAACACAAAGCCATTGTAGCTGGACAACAGCACCTGCAAGCACTAGCTACAGTCATCAGTACTGGCACGATCACCAGGTCGAAAAGAGCAAGCAAGCTGTGTGGTAAATGATGATTGTCTCACTCACCGCGAAGTTGTCCTGCATTTCAAGACCTGTGCAAGTATCACACCTTCTTCTTGTAAACAATTCAAAACAGCTCGAACCCTCAGGTCATGTTCTTCGACGGATTCCCCGTGGGCTAAGATGTCGTCCATATGGCATATTACTCCTTTAAGGCCCTACTGAATGTTTGACATAGTTCTTTGGAATATTTCAGCTGCTGATGTTATACCAAATGGTAGACGATTAAAACAAACCCTTCCAAATGGAGTAATGAAGGTTGTCAATAACCTTGACTTCTTATCCAATGGAATTTGCCAAAAGCCACAATTCACATCAATTGTGAACACGGCACTTTTGCCAAGCTTTCATCTACTGAGGACATTGGATCAACATCCCTTGCCACAGCTTCATTAAGTTGAGTTAAGTCTACACAAATGCGAAGAGTAACCGTTAGGTTTAGGAACTGGAACCATTCCCGAACACCACAAGGCAGGCGTAATGACAGGAGAAATGACCCCCATCCTGGTCATCTCTTCTAGCTGATGTTGGACTTGCTTCATTAGTGGATGTGCTCTCTTCCGAGGTGAGAAAAGACATACAGGTTTAGCATCTTTTCGCAAAGTAGTACTATATTAGGTCTTAAGTCTTCCTAGACCAGTAAATAATTTCAGAAAGTCTTTTTGGAAGTGACTCCTGGATTCTTGCTGCTTAACATCTTCCACTTTCCTAATAAGATGAAAGTCTATACAAGCTGTTCTACTTAAAAGAGAAAATTCTTGATTCTGTAGAACATACAGTGTTTCCAATATCTGCTTTCCTTCGTACTAGAGCGTTGCCTGGAGCTTTCCCTTGACTTTCAATTCAATCCCTCCTGGACCATGTAGCTGAGTTTCTGTTGGTTGCAGGCAATGCATTGATAATCATGGTTCATTGTCTGATAAAACTGTTACATTTGCTGCAGTGTCTAGTTTGAAGTTGGTGATATGTCTGTTGACATATATATCTGCAGTCCAGAATGCATGATTAGGGTCACTGATCTCACCAAGGAAGTTTTCTGTTTCTCTTCTGATGGAGATTGTTGTATTTCATAAATAGCTCTCTGCGTGAAGACTTTTCCTTCAGGAACTGTAAAAGTAGAGGTATTACTTTGGCACATCTTCCCAAAATGGCCAACTTTCTTGCAGTGAAAGCATTCTGCTTTGTTTGCAGGACACTTCATGCCTGTGGGTCTTTTTGTCACCACAGCGCTGTCAGAGTTTCATGGCATCTTGCACTTTCCCTCCCAAGTGTATCTTCTTTTCTGGTGCTTCTTTTACAGTCCTGTGCTTAAGGAACTGTATGGTCACTGGAGATTTCCTTAACCAAGGTTTTTCTTCACCTCTCTGAATTGCTCTGTTCTGCTTCCAGACCTCTGCTTGTCTCACCAGCTGTGTTGCTTTGTCCAGGGTGAGATCTTCCTTAGACTGCAGTAAATCTGAAAGGGTTTCATCAGCAATACCTACTACAATGTGGTCTCGTATTAATTCTGCTTTTAGGTCTCCATATTCGCATCTTACAACCAGCCTGTAAAGGTCATTAATAAAAGCATCTACTGGTTCACCTGCTTCCTGGACCCTTTTGTTGAACTTGGCCCTTTCTAGAATCTTGTTGCCCCCTCAGGTTGAAATAATTATCAAAGGCTTTTAAAACTTCTTCAAATTTATCTTATGTCTCATTAATGTCTTGTCTTGCAATAACATTTTCTGCTGTTATCTATGGAATAAAGTCATGTATTGACTTGTTCTGCTTCAGATTTGCTATCTAATTTTGAAGTAATTCTGTACTTCAAAAATCTTTTTCTCCAAAGTGACAAGTTTTGTGTTGGATTTGCTGTTTCCATAGGTCCAAACCTCTCTAGTGGTGTAAATTTAAGATCCATGGCTTTTCTAAGCTTCCGAGGTAGTTTAGTTTCTGTTTTATGTTTTCCCTCCAGTTTTGGAAGTTTTCCCACGCTGTTTTTGCACTGACTCCTGCTGTCTTACCCTGGGAAAATCTCTCTGCTAGACTGAGTATTTATTTCTTAAATGTGGCTTTGCACTGTTATTTCAATAATCTCTTCATTCCCTTCACCTAGAGTATCGAATATTTGCAGCTGTTTTTTAAAAAAAAATTCTCAGACTCGAGGTTGCCACATGTAATGGCACCACCCTCGGATCCACCCTTGCTTGGGATTTGTTTTTCCCAATGCTGCCTGCTTAGTGCACCGTTAACAATTTTCTACCTTATTTTAAGGGTTGCTCACCAGATCCTTGGCCCCTGCTTTGTTCTCCGACTCAGGAGTTGCTGGACCAGGAATTTTCTTCACAGACCACCACGCCTCTGTGATGCAGCCTGTATGCCTCGGCAAGCTGACTCACTGACTCTCCGTGCCTCCACATTATCCATGGAGCAGCTCTGGAGCTCCTCACAGCCTCTTCTCGAGTTCTGCTGTTTTGGCATCACTTTTTCCAGACAGGTCAGACTTTCCAACCTTTTTTTCAAAATTTTCCTGGTGTTGTATGGCAAGAACCACCACTGTTTTCCATATTGTGTGTTTGGCTAGTCTAGCTCAGAGAGATTACTGAGTCTTTGGTAAGTTTTAGCAAGAACTAGTTTATTATATATTATAGAACCGTATACAGCTTTACAGAAGCCTGTCTAACTTCACTGATGCCATGCTGCTTCTTCCTCAAGTCTTTCTCACATGTGATCTCTTGCATCATCATCTTCTTTGGCCTCCTTGTCTCGAGAGACAATGGATAAGCACCTAGACGTGATCAGTGGTTTGTGGAGCAGCACCTGGAGTGGCTATAAAGGCCAATCCTAGAGTGACAGATTCTTCCACAGGCGCTGCAGATAAAATTGGTTGTCGGGTCTGTTACACAGTTGGCTCTCTCCTTGTGCTTCTGTCTTTTTTCCTGCCAACTGCTAAGTCTCTTCAACTCGCCACTCTTTAGCCCCGCCTTTATGGCTGTCCGCCAGCTCTGGCGATCACTGGCAACTGACTCCCACGACTTGTACCCAATGTCACAGGGCTTCATGTTGCATTTGCAGACGTCTTTAAAGTGGAGACGTGGACGGCCGGTGGGTCTGATACCAGTGGCGAGCTCGCTGTACAATGCATCCTTGGGGATCCTGCCATCTTCCATGCGGCTCACATGGCCAAGCCATCTCAAGTGCCGCTGGCTCAGTAGGGTGTACATGCTGGGGATGTTGGCTGCCTCGAGGACTTCTGCATTGGAGATACGGTCCTGCCACCTGATGCCAAGGATTCTCCGGAGGCTGCAAAGATGGAAAGAGTTGAGACGTCGCTTTTTGCTGACATACGTTGTCCAGGCCTCGCTGCCGTAGAGCAAGGTACTGAGGACACAGGCTTGATGTACTCGAACTTTTGTGTTCCATGTCAGTGTGCCATTTTCTCACACCCTCTTGGCCAGTCTGGACATAGCAGCAGACACCTTTCCCATGCGCTTGTTGATTTCTGCATCGAGAGACAGGTTACTGGTGATAGTTGAGCCTAGGTAGGTGAACTCTTGAACCACTTCCAGAGCATGGTCGCCGATATTGATGGACGGAGCATTTCTGACGTCCTGTCCCATGATGTTCGACATCACCATAGTGGGAGTAATTACTCACACTGTCTCAAACATCAACTCTTTCAAATCCTTAAACGACAAGTACAGGTTGTCATCACGCCCGCCTGTTCTGATTGGTCAGGAAACCAAAGCCTGTCCTTTGGGGTTCCTGACCCACTGCTGACCTATCCCACTGCAGTGGGTTGTGGGGGGGTGGGGGCGATCACAATGTTAAAATTCAGCCATGGCTCAGTGAGTAGCACTCTTGCCTCGGAGGCCAAAGGTCATGTATTCATAGTCCAACTCCTGAGATTTAAGCACAAAATCTGACTTCACATTCCAGTGCAGTACTGAGGGAGTTCTGTACTGTTAGAGGTGCCATCTTTTGGATGAGGCATTAAACCAAGACCCTGTCTGCCACCACCAACCACCACCTCCCCACCCCCACCACCTCCCCCCACACCCCCCACCAGTGCATGCAAACCATCCCCTGGCACTATTTGAAGAAGAACGAGGGAGTTCAATAGTTAATCCTCGAGCAATGCTGAAAAACTGATTATCTGGTCGCTATCAGATTGTTGTGTGTGTGAGCTTGCTGTGCGCAAATTGGCTGCTGTGGTTCCTACATTAGAACAGTGACTACACTTCAAAAAGTCTGTGTAAAGTGCTTTGGGACGTCCTGCAAATTCTTTGCTTTTTTTCTATTTGAAGACACGGCCTCTGCATCAGTAAGCTACTGTGCACACAGCAGGTCTGTTGTGTTAAGAATGTAAGTGCATAAAGCCACAATGTAATTATAGACTTTGTGCGCAGACTGTGATGGTCCTGATGCCATGGTACCAGTCGAGGTAAGGAGGAAAGATAGCTGGGGAGGGTCAGTAAATGGAAAGAGAGATGTACACAGGAAGAGCCTTAGAGTCGTAGGCTGGGATTTTACAGGAACCGGCGGGAAAGGAAAGGTGGAACCAGAGCAGGTAGCGAAGGCCCTACCACTCAAACTCCTGTTCCCGTAGCGATCTCGCGCTGGCCAGCCAATTAACAGCCGGCAAGTGACATGGTTGACCACTCAGCGGCCGGAGGCAAGCATTGAGGCAGCACCAGCTTCATCACTTGACGCCAGAACCCGAGCCTTGATGCGAAAATCCTTTCCCGTAGCACTCATTCTGCAACCATCCTCTGAACGATCAGGCCTGCAAGCATCAATAACAACAACTTATATTTACATAGCGCCATTTAACGTAATGAAAAGTCCCAAGGTGCTTCACAGGAGTATTATAAAACATAGTATGACACTGAGTCACAAAAGCTTGGTCAAAGAGGTAGGTTTTGAGGAGCGTCTTAAAACAGGAAAGCGAGGTGGAGTGGCGGAGATGTGTAGAGAGGGTATTTCAGAGCTTGGGGCCTAGGCAACTGAAGGCGTGGCCACCAATGGTACAGTGATGCACAAGATACCAGAATTAGAGGAGAGAAGATATCTTGGAGGGTGTGGGGCTGGAGGAGATTACAGAGATAGGGAGGAGCAAGGCCATGGAAGGATTTGAAACAAGGATTAGGAATTTAAAATTTTAAATGCTTGACCGGGAGCCAATGTAGGTCAGCGAGCACAGGGGTGATAGGGGAACAGGACTTGGTGCGAGTTAAGACATGGGGAGCTGTGTCTTGGATGACCTCAAGTTTACGTTGAGTTGAATGTGGGGGACCAGCCAGGAGTGCATTGGAATAGTCAAGTCTAGAGGTAACGAAGGCATGAATAAGGGTTTCAGAAATAGATTTCCCTTAGTGGAGGAGTCAATAACCAGGGGGCACAGATTTAAGGTAAGGGGCAGGAGGTTTAGAGGGGATTTGAGGAAAAATGTTTTCACCCAGAGGGTGATTGGAATCTGGAATGCACTGCCTAAAGAGGTGGTAGAGGCAGGAACCCTCACAACATTTAAGAAGTATTTAGATGAGTACTTGATACGCCATAGCGTACAAGTCTACCGGCCAGGTGCTGGAAAACGGGATTAGAATAGTTAGGTGCTTGATGGCTGGCATGGACACGATGGGCCAAAGGGCCTGTTTCTGTGCTGTATAATTCTATGACTCGATGAGATGAGCTGAGACAGGGGGAAAGTCGGGCAATGTTATGGAGGTGGAAATAGGTGGTCTCAGTGATGTCACGAATATGAGGTCAGAAGCTCATCTCAGGGTCAAATGTGACACCAAGGTTGAGAACACATTGGCTTAATCTGAAACTTTTGCCAGTGAGAGGAATAGAGTCAGTAGCTAGGGAATGGAGTTCTGAACATTCAGGCCTGCAACTAACCTCTGAACATTGAGT
Organism: Heterodontus francisci; assembly: GCF_036365525.1. Lineage (NCBI taxonomy): Eukaryota > Metazoa > Chordata > Chondrichthyes > Heterodontiformes > Heterodontidae > Heterodontus > Heterodontus francisci. The sequence goes on from NC_090377.1 coordinate 125,390,234, forward strand.
CCACCATCATCCTCCGAACATTGAGCCCTCCATCATCCTCGGAAGTAATCCACAACTCCCTCCCTCTCTGGTTCTCCTCCTCACTGGAGGACCCTCCTCCTGAATGAACAATGCCCATGGCACTTGGGTACTGCCGTTCTGACTGTGACACCCTGCCAGTAGCTGCTGCAATGCAGTCCACCCCAACTCCTTCTCATGCCCCTCTGGAAGTGATCCCCCTGTCAGGACCACAATGGCATCAAGGGGGGCTCAAGCCCAGATCAATGGCTTCCAACTCCTTCCTACCTACAAATGAAAAATGCCTCACTCCACGGCTGCTGAATGCAACAATGACGAAAGCTGTCAGCCCGATTGCTGCCCTTTAAACCCTGTCAAGGCTCCGACACCTCGCATCCCTAGTGCGCTTACCATCAAATCTGGAGGGGCTCGTAAAATCGCAGTCTATTTCCTCGTCAACTATCTTAAATAGTAGTCAATTGCTCATTTTGAAAACGCGACCATTGTCCCCACACAGCTTCCCATCCGCCGCTCTTAAAATTTGGGCCGGGTGTGTTGACATCGGAGGGCCGACCTAACGCTAACCCACATACGCTTTATGGTTCCACCCCTTCCCCTCCTCCATTGCCGTCCGTTTTGGAGGCGTAAAATCCCGGCCATCGAATCATTATGGCACGGAAGGAGGCCATTCAGCCCATCAACCTCATGCCAGCTCTCTGTTGAGCAATCCATTCAGTCCCATTCCCTCGCTCTATCCCCATAGCCCTGCAAGGTTATTTCCCTCAAGTGCCCATCCAGTTTCCTTTTGAAGTCAGTGATTGTCTTCACTTCCACCAGCCTCACAGGCTGCGAGTTCCAGGTCATTACCACTTAGTGTGTAAAAGGTTCTTCCTCACACCTCCACCCACCCCCTCTGCATCTCTTTCACAAAACCTTAAATCAGTGTCCCCTGGTACCAGCTAATGGATTGTCCCTGTGACTTGCTTGAACTGTGTTTCTCATTGTGTTTGGGGACTGTAAAAAAGATAGCTGGTGCAAACTCTCCCCCATCTAGATTACAGGCCGGCCCGCAGGGCCAGTGAACATTGCATTCCTAAAACAGGAAAATTCTCCAGCAATGGACCAACCTTGAGCCCTTGATTGTAATCATCTCCTTCTCTGCCCCACCTTCTTCTCAGTCCCCTCCCCACCTCCCCCTCGCCCCCACCCATGAGTGTGACCTAGATGTGGACTGCGTACAGGAATGAAATTGAGAGAGAAAGAGAGAAACTAGCTAAACATCTGGTGTCCATTAGCCTTCCCTCTGGCACACAGCCCTGCCGTATTGTCATGTGTACAAAGCCCACTTGAAATGAATGCTCAGTTTGTTGCTGCTGCCTGCCCACTTTAGCATATGCGGCCTCTTCAAGCTTGTCGGGTATCATTGGCTAACTAAACTGGTGCCACTTGTTGCATTTCAGGATTGGAGCAAGAGCACTTTCATTTCGCTGTGGGTTGGAAAATTCCAATTCTCAGCTGGAGGATTTTCCTGATGGAGCAGTGGAAAATCAGAGGACAATTCTAAAAAGAAAGAACAGGCATTTCTACAGCATGGCCTCCTAGTCCTTCCTGTTCTCTATCAGGGAGCTCTTAGAGAACAGCAAGGTGAAGAGTCCAAACAAACCGCTAACTCTGGACGAACTGACGAAGGTCGTCAGATCCTTCGAGACGAGTAAAACTCCCGGAAGTGACAGTTTACCGGTTGAGTTGTATTCGGCTCTGTGGGACTGGATCGGCCCAGACCTGCTGGAAGTGTAATCCTGGGCAGCGGAGGCACTCAGGTCAAGGCTTCCCTGTACATGGATGACATTGCCGTCTTCTGTTCGGATCCGCCGTCAGTACGCAGGCTGATGAGCTTCTGCAACCAGTTCAAACTGGCCTCAGGAGCCAAAGTAAATCACGGCAAGAGCAAAGCCATGTTCTTTGGGAAATGGGACAACTGATCCTTTGTCCCCTTCACCGGAAGGTCAGACTACCTGATGGTGCTGGTGATATGGTTTGGAGGGGCTGGGTGTGCGGTGTAAACTAGGAGGAGTGTATAGTCAAAGTCAAACAGAAACTGGGAGCGACGCTTCCTCTCCATTACAGGTAAGAACCTGGTCATCAGATGCGAGGCGCTCTTGGTGTTGCTGTATGTGGCACAGGTCTGGCCCATACCCCAACCCTGCACCGTGACAGTCTGGAAATCAAAGATGGACTGTGTCCGCAGGCACACCATGTACAAATCTCTGGATAAAGGGCAAAAAAGTGTACCCAATGTCGCCTACATCCTGAAGGCCACCTTTGTGTGTGGCTGCATCAAGCTGTGCAAGACAAGAAAAGAAATAAAAGGACAACTGCAAAGATGCTGACGAATCCTTGCATTGAGGCATAGCAATTTGCTGTGATTAACAAACAGACTTCCCTTTAAGAATGAGGAGCCAGCAGGCCTGACCTTTGGGGCCACTATCCAGGGAAACATTTCCTACGGTTGTCAAGCAACTACAATTGTGTTCATTCACCGAGGCTGCGATATGGGGCCTGCATCTCATCATCTTGTCTTCTGGCCTTCAGCGTCACCACCACCTCATTCTGGAAACACCCACCAGTATGCGCTGGAGTTGAGCTCAGGATTTGAGTTGGGCAGGGATTATTCTGGGACCTCATGCTCCGCCTCGGGATGTCTTACTTGGTGAGAGAGGACATGTCAGAAATCTCGGCGTGTGCTGTGCCTGATTTTCTCACTAGTACGTGCCAGAATTTCCAACATGCGCTATCTCCAAGCAAGGCTCCCAGCGTAGGGTTTCCAACTGTCCTGGGGCTTTGATCATATGGCCTATGACCTCCTGCCTGCGACCACCCTGTCCCCACTCCCTCGCCATTGGTAGCTTACTGCATCCATCCTCGCAAAAGCCTGGCTTCCCAATTGGATGATGCTCCACTGTCAGTCAAATAGCCTTTTTTATCCTGTCTCCAATATTTTTATAACTAATAATTGCCCAAAGTAAATGAAAAGAAATTACATGCATTTTATTTTAATATCCCTGTGATTTTTCTCCCAGGTTACTCACAGCAGTGTCCAGGGGATTAATGTTTAATTCCTGGAACCTCCAAGTCAATCCTGGAGGGTTGGCAACCCTATCTGCCAGGTGTTGTAAAATTGTGCCATCCTTCAGAGAAAGAGAATCAGAGAATGGTTACAGCACAGAAGGAGGCCATTCTGCCCATCGTGTCCATGCTAGCTCTCTGCAAGAGACACTCAGCTGGTCCCACACCCCCACCTATTGCCCTTAGCCCTGCAATTTTTTTTCTCTTCAGATAATTATCTAAATCCCTCTTGGAAGCCACAACTGAATCTGCCTCCATCACACATCACAAATCATCACACTATACAAAAGCAAAGGCGACAGAGGAGACTGCAACAACTATAGGGGTCGCTCACTCCTTAGCATCACAGGGCAGGCCTTTGCTAGGGTCATACTCAAAAGACTCTATTTACTTACAGATTGAGTGTAGCCGGAAGCACGGTGGGGTTTCCGTGCCGGCAGATCTACAGTTTCTCCCTATCTACTCTGTCCGGACCCCTCACGATTTTGAAGATCTTCTCTTCTCTAAGAATAGCCCCAGCTTCTTCAGTCTATCCACATAACTGAAGTTCCTCATCCCTGGAACCATTTTTATGAATCTTTTCTGCACCCTCTCTAATACCTTCACGTCCTTCCTAAAGTCTGGTGCCCAGAACTGGACACGATACTCTAGTTGAGGCGGAACCAGTGTTTTATAAATGTTCATCATAATTTCCTTGCTTTTGTACTCTATGCCTCCATTTATAAAACCCAGAATCCCAAATGCTTTATTAACCTTCGATGATTTGTACACATATACCCCAGGTCTCTCTGCTCCTGTACCCACTTTAGGATTGTACGCTTTATTTTATATTGCCTCTCCTTGTTCCTCCCACCAAAATGAATCACTTCACACTTCTCTGCATTAAATATTATCTGCCACTTGTCCACCCATTCCACCAGCCTGTCCATGGCCTCTTGAAGTTTATCACTACCCTCCTCACAGTTCACAAGTTTTGTGGCATCCACAAATTTTAAAATTGTGCCCAGTCCACTCATGTTTAGGTCATTAATAGATATCAAGAAAATCAGGCATCCTAACACCGACCCCTGGGAAACCCCACTATATACCCTCCTCCAATCAACAGTACACCACTACTCTGTTTCCTGTCACTCAGCCAATTTTGTATCGTGCTGCTACAGTCCCTTTTATTTCACTAGCTTTAACTTTGCAGCCAAGCCTGTTATGTGGCACTTTATCAAATGCCTTTTGGAAGTCCATGTGCACCACATCACCCTCATCAACCCTCTCTGTTATCTCATCAAAAAACTCCATCAAGTTAGTTCAAACACAATTTGCTCTTAACAACTCTGTGCTGGCTTTCCTTAATTAACCCGCATTTGTCCAAGTGACTGTTAACTTTGTCTCGAATAATCATTTCTAAAAGCTCTCCCACTACTGAGGTTAAACTGACTGTCCTGTAGTTGTTGGGCTTATCTTTACATCCTTTTTTGAACAAGAGTGTAATATTTGCAATTCTCCAGTCCTCTGGCACAACCCCTGTACCTAAGGAGGATTGGAAGATTATGGTCAATGCTTCCGCAATTTCTACCTTTACTTCTCTCATAGAAACATAGAAAAATAGGAGCAGGAGTAGGCCATTCGACCCTCCGGGCATGCTGCGCCATTCAAAAAAGATCATGGCTGATCGTCTAATTCAGTGCCCTGTTCCCGCTTTCTCCCCATATCCCTTGATCCCTTTGGCATTAAGAAATATATCTATCTCCTTCTTGAATATATTTAATGACTTGGCCTCCACTGCCTTCTGTGGTAGAGAATTCCACAGGTTCACCACCTTCTCCTCATCTCGGTTCTAAATGGCATATCCCGTATCCTGAGACTGTGACCCCTGGTTCTGGACTCCCCAGTCATTGGGAACATCCTCCCTGCATCTAGCCTGTCTCGTCCTGTTAGAATTTTATAGGTTTCTATGAGATCCCCTCTCATTCTTCTAAACTCTAATTTATAGGCCTAGTCGACCCAATCTCTCCTCATACATCAATCCTGCCATCCCAGGAATCAGCTTAGTAAATCTTCTTTGCACTCCCTCCATGGCAAGAGCATCCTTCCTCAGATAAGGAGACTAAAACTGCGCACAGCCCTGTATAACTGCAGTAAGACATCCTTGCTCCTGTACTCAAATCCTCTTGCAATGAAGGCCAACATACCATTCGCCTTCCTAACTGCTTGCTGCAACTGAATACTTGCTTCCAGTGACTGGTATACAAGGACACCCAGGTCTCGTTGCACCTTCCCCTTTCCCCATCTATCACCATTCAAATAATAATCTGCCTTTCTGTGTTTACAACCAAAGTGGATAACCTCACATTTATCCACATTGTACTGCATCTGCCATGCATTTGCCCACTCATTCAACTTGTCCAAATCACATTGGAGTCTCTTTGCATCCTCCGCACAGCTCACTTTCCTCCCCGGTCATTTGCAAACTTGGAAATGTTACATTTAGTTCCGTCACCTAACTCATTAATATATATTGTGAACAGCTGGGGCCCAAGCACTGATCCCTCTGTACCCCACTAGTCACTGCCTGCCACTCGGAAAAAGACCCGTTTATTCCTACTCTCTGTTTCCTGTCTGTCAACCAATTCTCAATCCATGCCAGTATACTACCCCCAATCTCATGTGCTGTAATTTTGCACACTAACCTCTTACGTGAGACCTTATCAAAAGCCTTCTGAAAATATAAATACACCACATCCACTGGTTCTCCCTTATCTATTCTACTAGTTACATCCTCAAAAAACTCCAGTAGATTTGTTAAGCATCATTTCCCTTTTGTAAACCCATGCTGACTTTGTCCAATCCCATTTATGCTTTCCAGGTGTTCTGCTATCACATCCTTTATAATAGACTCTAGCATTTTCCCTATTACTGATATAAGGCTAACTGGTCTGTAATTCCCTGTTTTATCTCTCCCTCGTTTTTTAAATAGTGGGGTTACATTTGCCACCCTCCAATCTGTAGGAACTCCTCCAGAGTCCATAGAATTTTGGAAGATGACCACCAATGCATCTATTAATTGCAGGGCCACTTCCTTTAGTACTCTGGGATGTAGGTTATCAGATCCTGGAGATTTGTCAGCCTTTAACCCTATTAATTTCCCTAGCACTATTTTTTTACTAATATTGATTTCCTTCAGTTCCTCCCTTTCATTAGATCCTTGGTTCCCTAACATTTCTGGGAGGTTATTTGTGTCCTCCTTTGTGAAGATAGAACCAAAGTATGTAGCTAATTGTTCTGCCATTTCTTTGTTCCCCATTATAATTTCCCCCATTTCTGACTGTAAGGGACCTACATTTGTCTTCACTAATCTTTTTCTCTTCACATATTTATAGAAGCTTTTACAGTCAGTTTTTATGTCCCCGCAAGTTTACTCTCATACTCTATTTTCCGCCACTTAATCATCCTCTTTGTACTCCTTTGCTGAATTTTAAACTGCTCCCAATCCTCATACTTGCTGCTTTTTCTGGCAATTTTATATGCCTCCTCTTTAGATCTAATACTATCCCTAATTTCTTTTGTTAAGCCACCTTTCCGGTTTTATTTCTGCACCAGACAGGAATGAATAATTGTTGTAAGTCATGCACATGTTCTTTAAATATTATCCATATCCACTGTCAACCCTTTTAGTAAAGTTCCCCAATCTACCGTCGCCAACTCGCACCTCATATCTTCCTAGTTTCCTTTATTTAGATTCAGGACCGTAGTTTCGGATTCAATTACTTCACTCTCCATCTTAATGAAGAATTCTATCATGTTAAGGTCGCTGCTCCCCAAGGGACCCTGCACAACAAGATTGTTAATTAATCTTTTCTCATTGCACAATACCCAGCCTAGGATAGCCTGTTCTCTGGTTGGTTCCTCAACATATTGGTCTAAAAAACCGTCACGTACACACTCCAGGAAATCCTCCTCCACAGTATTATTGCTAATTTGTTTTGACCAATCTATATGTAGATTAACGTCACCCATGATTACAGTTGTATCCTTATTGCATGTGTCTCTAATTTCCTGTTTAATGCCATCCCTTACATCTCCACTACTGTTTGAGGGCCTACCTGTCCACGGATGCACCTCATCTGATCCTGGTGACATCAATTTTAGTTAAATCAGCCTTTCTAGTACCTACTTTTTATCAATTGTTAGCCCATTCAGTGGCTCAACTACCTCCTCTTTCACTATGATTTGGGCAGCAGCATCCTCCTTCATAAATACAGATGCAAAGTATTCATTTAGTACCTCAGCCATGCCCTCTGCCTTAGTGCGTAAATCCCCTTTTAAGTCCCTCATTGTCCCAATCTTCCTTTTCCCACCCTTTAACTACTTATATGCCTATAGAATATTTTTGGATTCATTTTTATGTTAGCTGCCAATCTCTTCTCACACTCTTTCTTTGCTTTTCTTGTTTGTTTTGTTTCTTGAAACTAGTACATCTGCATCCTTGATCTATCAGATCTATAGAACCTCTGTTACATCACATTGAATTACAGCTTTCAATTAATTTTAAATTAACTAGCAGCCAAACCATTCAATTAATCTGCACAAGTGGTGGGTAGGTCATTTACTGTTATATGTTTCAGTAATTGCTCAGTCTTGCACATATGTGATGACAGCTGACAATTTTTCTGTGTCTTACACACTTTGCAAAGAGACAGCTGTTTCTCGCCTGCATGTTAATCAGTCCAGTGTCTGTCACAGCTTCCGAGTCTTTCATCCGTAAGTGGTTGATTGCCATCTAACCAGCTCTAAAGAACATGCTCACTTAAAGACACCAGCACAGTTCTGGTTACCGTATTACAAAAAGGATATAGAAGAGACAGAGAAGGTACAAAGAAGATTTACAAGGATGATACCAGAACTAGGAGGGTATAACTATCAGGAAAGACTGAACAGGCTTCTAGAAAAGAGAAGGCTGAGGAGTGACCTAATAGAGGTCTTTGTTTATGAAGGGGTTTGATAGGGTAGACATCGAGAAGACATTTCCACTTGTGGGGATGTCTCAAACTAAGGCTCATAGATGTAAGATGCTCACTAATAAATCCAATGAGGAATTCAGGAGAAACCTCTTTACTCAGAGAGAGGTGAGAATGTGGAACTCGTGATCACATGGTGTTACTGAGGTAAATAACAGAGATGCATTTAAGGGTTAGATGAAGTAGGGTGGGAGGAGGCTTATGAGGAACATAAATACCGGCACATACCACTTGGGCTTGAATGGCCTGTTTCTGTGCTGTGGATGTTTTCCAATACCCCTGTTTCATTGCAACTGGCAGATGGAGACTGGATCAGGCCCTCGGGTGTTTGAAAAGCTGACTGCCCAGGATCAGGCATGGAGAATGGCCATTTGGATGAGGGCTACCAGAAATGCTGGAACATTTTTTTCTAACAAGAAGTCAGGATAGGAATAGAGAAATTTAAGAGTCAACAATATCACGGGGGTAATTCAGTTCTTATGCTACTGGACTAGTAGCGCCTGAGGTTGTGAGTTCAACTCCTACTCAGACAAGTTGTAAAAGTGAATTTAACAAAGCTAGCAACTTGAAAGAATGGAATGTGCCACATGTCATTGCAAACCAAACTGGTATCTGGTATGACCTACATCTGACTCCAGTCCCTTACTGGTTGATACTTTAAGGGCAACTTGGAATGCGCAATAAATACCACCTTGCATACATCCCAGGAGCTTATAACAAAAATTCAATGGTGTTCTGTGTTGTATCGGCTGTTGACCAGTGGGATTTCGGCCACGGGTCTATAAAACAGATTCTTGCCCTGGGGCAAGGGTTTTCACAAATGTAGCCAAGCTCACATCGTTTACAATGTCAGGAATAAAATAACAACACAATGACTGCACTTCCAAAGTTCACACATAACGAGAGCCTGATATAATCTTTAAAAGACTCAATAATTTGATTGATGACATGAATGAAACACAGTTAGTTCACTGGCCCTCGGCCTCAGCTCAGTGGGTAGCACTCTCACCCTACTGTCTGCGGGTTGTGGTTTTAAACCCTGCAAGAGACTTCAGTATAAAATCTAGGCTGATACTCCAGAGCAAAACTCCTCTGCAGTTTATTAGCAATAGTTAGTAGACTTCTTTCAAAAACATTTTTCATTGGGTGTAAAGTACTTTAGGGTGGCCTGAGGTCATGAAAGGTGCCAAATAAATGCAAGTTCTCTCTTTTTCTAGGTAGGTCATGATGCTGTTGCCCTTGAGCTGAGCTTCCATGATTTGTCCTCTTGATTAAGTGACATTTCCAACAACACTCTGTTACGATACAGGTTTCACCCCTGTTAATATTGCAGAAATGCAACTTAAATAAATGCTGAGCAAACAATTCACATGACAAGTACTGTTCCCTCATTGGCAGCAATCAGTTGTGAGGGACAGAAAATAGAGTGGCCCATTGCAATTCTCCAAAATGTCCCAAAGTGCTTGGTATACAGTGAGTTACTTTGAAATGCAGCGACTGTTCTTATACGGACAATCTTAGTGGCTGTAGAATATTGACCAGGACACCAGGAAAATTCCCTGCTCTTCTCTGAATAGTGCCGTGCGATTGTTAACATCAACCTGAACCACCTGAGCAGCCAAATGGGCTCTCGGTTTAAAGTCTCATCTGACAGTGCAGCTCTCCTTCAGCACCGAACTGGGAGTGTCAGTCTACATAACGTGCTGAAGTTCCTATCAGCGTGTAAGAAATTATTCTTTCCTTGGAATTTCCTTTACTCGTTATTGTGGGCAGATTTACAGCAGGATCCTAGGGGTGGCACAGTGGTGCAGTGAATAGCACCACAGCTCCAGCAACCTGGGTTCAGTTCTGGGTACTGCCTGTGCAAAGTTTGCAAGTTCTCCCTGTGACCACGTGGGTTTCCGTCAGGTGCTCCAGTTTCCTCCCACAGCCAAAGACTTGCAGGTTAATAGGTAAATTGGCCATTGTAAATTACCACTAGTGTCGGTAGGTGGTAGGAGAATTGAGGGATGGTGGGGATGAGGTAGGGAATATGGGGTTAATGTAGGATTAGTATAAAAATAGGTTGTTGTTGGTCAGCATGGACTCAGTGGGCCAAAGGGCCTGATTCAGTGCTGTATGACTCTATGATTCCTTCCCTTCCTTCTCTCCTACATGCACAGAAACTGGTGGTTAAGTCAGGGTCTTTGAACCAACAAAATTCAACATGATTTGCACTAACTCATTTCAATTATCTTGATTCATCTAGCTTAACTCAGTGGGCAGCAGTCCCGCGTGACTCAGAAGGTTGTGGGGCCATAGTCCTACTCCAGAGAAACACTTTACACTGATGTTCTAATGTTTGGAATAAGACTTTAAACCAAGTCAGCATCTGCCAATTCAGGTGGATGTTAAAGATCCCACCTGTTAAACGCAAGCTCACGAGTGCCATTGTTTTGTTATCTTGTAAAGAGATTTGGGGTATAGGAAGGGAGAAAAGGACTTGGATTGATGTATTGCTGATCTCGGGGCTTGACCACATAATCCAGACTATCACTCGCAATGCAGCACTGAGGAGGTGCTGCACTGTCAGAGGCGGCGTCCTTTGGATGAAATGTTGAACCGAGGCCCCGCCCGACCTCTCAGGTGGATGTTGAGGATCCTATTTGGGCAGCAGTTCTTTCTCACCCAAAAACATCCAGAAAAGAGATCATTCTTCTCGGTGCGGGAGCCCTCCTGACTCAAAATGGCCATCACATATGCCTGCATTTGCCATCGCTCTTCAAAAACTGTGGGAAACTCTTTGAGGCATTTCAATATGAAAGAGGTTATGTAACTGTAGGGAGTATTATGTTTTACTCAGAGAGTGGGGAAAATGTGGAACTCACTATCACATTGAGTAGTTGAGGCGAGACGTATGGTTGCATTTATGGGAAAGCTAGATAAATGCATGAGGAAGAAAGGAATAGAAGGTTATGTTGATTGGGTGAGATGAAATAGGGTGGGACGAGGCTCGTGTGGAGCATAAACACTGGCATAGACTAGTTGGGCTGAATGGCCTGTTTCTGTGCTGCACTTTCTATGTAATGCTACATATAGTAACTAGGAATTATATACACAGGTCTACATCTTTAGAAAACGCTTCAAAAGCGATTTTGCCAAGCTATTGTATCTCCACGGTCTTCATGGCGGTTAGATATCCTTATAGATTGTTTCATTTGTTCATGAGTTGGAAAGAAGAAAGTAAGAAAGATTTGTATTTCTGTGGCACCTTTCACAACCTCAGGGAGTCCCAGAGCACTTAACAGCCAATTTTCGAAGTGTAGTCACTGTTGTAATGTGGGAAACATGACAACCAATTTCAAAATCCGACAAACACCGATATGATAATGAGGAGACAGTCTGTTTGAGTGATGTTGATCGAGGGATAGATATGGGCCAGGACACTGGGGATAACTCCCTGCTCTTCTTCAAAATAGTGCCATGGGATCTTTTACATCCATCTTACAGAGCACCTAGGGCCTCATTTTAACATCTCACCTGAAAGACGGCACCTTCAACAATGCAGCACTCCCTCTGTACTGCCCTGGGGCATCTGCCGCAATTTTGTTCCCAAGTCTCTGGAATAGAACTTGAACCCACAAACTTCTGACTCACTGAACCACAGCTGATATGTGTGACGTGTGGTAAACTCTGGTTGGCTGTACTTTCACAGAATCCAGCCTCCTTAGCGATATTTTCTCAGAAAACTAAATGAAAGATCTGAAAGAATGCACATGGATTTGTTTGGACAGTGTGCGTGTTCGTGTTCTCCTGCAACTTCATAATGAGGTGTTGTTGAAGAGGCAGTTGTCCCAGTGGGACTCTGACAGCCTGTGCAAAACATATCTGCAAAAAACAAATTGTTCTCTATCCTTGGCACCCTAATCCTAACCCTACAGGAAGAGGAGGGCGTAGGATATGAATAATCAGAAAGAAAGACTTGCATTTATATAGTGTCTTTCACAACCTCAGGATGTCCCAAAGTGTTTTACAGTCAATGAAGCACTATTTTGAAGCGTAATCACTGCTGTAATGTAAGAAGCACAGCAACCAATTTGCACGCAACAAAATGCAACAAACAGCAATGTGATGATGACAATTAATCTGTCTGAGTGGTGTTGGTTGAACACCAGGGAGAACGCCCCTGCTCTTTTTTTAAAATAATGTCACGAGATCATTTATGTCCACCCGAAAGGGCAGCAAGGCCATAGTTTAACGTCTCATCCGAAATACAGCGGGTTGGATTTTATGTCGGGCGGACGCGAGCTGGCCACCGACGTATAAATCGGTGGCGAACCCGCTTCCATCTCACCTAGGGATCTGTCCCGCATTTTACGAGTCCCCGGGCTTTAATTGCTCCGAGGCGGGACTTCCAGCCGCTTGAAGGAGGAAGTCCACCTCATTGAGCTGCCGGCCAATCAGCGGGCCAGCAAGTCTAAGTCCCAGCTGCGCCACTGGGAGCGGTGGCCACTGCTGGGACTGCAGCCCAGCCAACCGCAGAGGAAGACATGGAGCCGGGATTTAACGTGAGTTTTGGTTGCCTCGCCGGGGTTAATCGGTCGGGACCCAGTGAGGCAAGGGTGGTCATTTGGGGGGAAGGGGGGGGTGGCGTGTTGGGTCCTGGGGGTGGTTGGGGAAGTGGGGCTGGCCCTCCATCGGGTACTCTGTGCCCAATTCCAGGGCCCACCCCCGGGCTCTGAGAAGCCACCTCCTTTTCCCAGGCAGCTTTTCCCAGCTCCAGGACGCCCGCTTGCCACACGCAACATCCACGTGGAGGCAGGCGAAGGCCGTTAAGTGGCAACTTAAGGGTGTTGTTTGGCCTGGGGCGGGCAGCCTGTTTCCCCGTACCCACCCCCCCCCCCCCCCATCCCACCGCCCAACATAAAGGGGGGCAGAGGCGGGAGTGGGTCGGGAAAGCCTCCTGGAGCCTCCTGCTCCATTTTACGCCACCCCTCAAAACCCGCCCCCCTGCCCACCACCATTCGGCTCGTTGGGGTGGCGTAAAATTCCAACCAGCCCCTCCGACAGTGCTGTACTCCTTCAGTACTGCATTGAGACTGTCAGCCTAGATTCTGTCCTTGGAATGGGACTTGAACTGTTGGTCTTATGATACAGCAGTCAGTGGATCAAGTTCTCAGAGGTCTGACATTGATCCCTTTTTGAAAGCAGGCTGTGAGCTTCAATAAATCACTAATGGAAGTCACACATCCAGCTATCAAACATGTGCGCCCCCTCCACACAAGTTGTAATCATGTTGAATAGTTTTCAATACCATTCATGTGACTGGAGTACCACAGACTAATGTTGGATCACTGGCTTGAAAACGTCCAAGCTTGCAGGCATGCTCTAATAGCAAACAGATGAGAATGTTGCATAAGACAGGAAATAAAAGGCTCAAGTGCTCCAGATTTTCTTTAGAAAGTACCAGCAAAAGTTGACATATTTGGTACAGCAATCAGTTCCGAAGGGGAGGAAGGGGACATCACAAGGTCAGTTCATGCCAAGTTGCTTTTATACAAATTATAAAAGATGTGGGATCAGGTAGCTTCAGGCTATCGGGACATAAAAGATCCCATGGCATTATTTCAAAGAAGAGCAGCGGAGTTTCCCCCGGTATCCTGGCCAATGGAGCCATAGCTGACATCTTATATATATAATATGTATATTGTGTATAACTCTATATAAACAATGTAACGATCATAATGATCAAAATGGTGACATATGACATCCCTCCGTCATTGGGTCCTCACCTAAATGTCGAAGGCAGGACACTGAGAGCATTCTTCTTGTGCTGCACGTCAGTCGGCAAAGACAATTAAACGCTGTTAAAGTCGGGCAAGGCACCTCTCCGAGCCAGTTTTCAACTTAGCCCGGCCGGGGCAGCGCTCAATTTCTGAGCGGGCAGACGGCCTGTTTTCTTGGCCAAAATCGTCGCCAACAGGACCTCGGGAGAAATCTTTTACACCGAGGATTGTTAGGACATGGAATGCCCGACCAGAAACAGTCCTGGAAGCAGAGTAGTTCTTAAGACGGGAGTGAATAAATATTTTGAAAAAGCAAAATTGAAAGAATTTGGAAAGGGCGAGGGGCTAATAGCTTTTTTAGAGAGTCGGCACAGCTTCCGTGCACCAAGTGAACTCCTTCGGTTCTGTGAAATTCTAGAATCCTGTTATCCCTTTTTTTCAATGGCTGCCAGTGTGCAGCACACTTTTGATGTCTCTCTTTTGTTTAGTACTTCCTGCTGAGCAACCTTGAAGAGTTGAAGGAGATCCTTGGTGACTTGAAGATTTTCCAGAAGAGTGCTATCAACAGTGTCACTTACCTTTTTTCCATTTATGGTCCTCTTCTCTCCCTTTATCCCTTCACCATTGCCCCTTTGAGGACAACTAACCCGTTGGTGGGGTGAATATCATTGGCTCATTCATGTTGCATTGCTGGAAACCCCTGAGGGATTCACTGCCTCGGTTACAATGGAGGTGAAGCCGAGGTCTGAGATTTTACTCACTCTCACGCACTTTGAGCGACAGGAGCAAATGTCAGGAATTCTGTGGGAAGAACTCAACATGGGTTTTATAAATTCATTCACGGGACATGGGTGCTTCTAGCAAAGCTGGCATTTACTGCCCATTGCACAACTCAGTGACTGAGCCTGGCCACTTCAGAGACCAGTTAAGAGTCAACCAAGTTGAAGAATTAAAAGCTATAAACTATGCAAAAATAGAGAAGGCCCAGGACAGAGTGTGGACCTGAACGTAAACAGCAGTATAGATTCGGCAAATCCAAAAACAACAGCAAAAATCAAGGATGCATCACAGGGTAGCAGGTAGGTGATTGGTTGTTGGGTCATTTTTTTCTCTCTCAGTTAGAGTGGCGGGTTAAATTAAGAAATTTAGTTAGTAATCTAATAAATAGAGGCCCAGCAGGGTACCTCAGTCTCATTGAATGCACATCCTGCACTATGTGGAAACTCCAGGACGCTTCTCATTTCCTGGACAACCACATGTGCAGGAAGTGTCGTCAGCTGGAGGAGCTCGATGCAATATTGGTTAAAGAAACAAACACAGCTGTGAGGAGGGAAGACATGCTAGAAGGATCATAAATGAGGCCATATGCGTCGAACTGAGGAACAAAATGGGACAATCACAATGCTGGGTGTGTACAATAGACCCCCCAAACAGTCAGAGGGAGATAGAGGAGCAAATTGCTGAGAAGTGCAGAAGCAATGGGGCAGTTAGGGGATTTCAACTACCCTAATATTAACTGGGATAAAATCAGCGTAAAAGGTATAGAGGGTGCAGAATTCTTAAAATGTATTCAGGAGATCATCTTTCAACCAGTACGTAGCAAGGCCACCAAGAGAAGGAGACATTCTGGACTTAGTTTTAGGGAATTAATTTGGGCAGCTGGAAGGCGGACTGGTGGAAAAGAATTTTGGTGGGAGTGATCATAATTCAGTTGGATTGAGCATTGTTATGGAAAGGAACAAAGATAGATCAGGAGTAAAAGTTTTAAATTGCGGAAAGGCCAGTTTTACTAACTGAGATGTGATTTGGCAAAAGTGGACTGACAACAGTGACTTGAAGGTCATTCAATGTCAGAGCAGTGGGAGGCATTCAGGGAGAAGCTGGAGAGGGTTCAGAACAAATAAGTTCCCACAAAGAAAAATTATGGCACTCCGAAATCTAGACCCCTCTGAATGTCAAAGAGCATACAGGGTAGGATGAGGCAAAACAAGGAAGCTTATGTCAGATACCAAGCGTTCAATACTACAGAAAGCCGAGAGGAGTACAAAAATTCAGAGATAAAATTAAAAATGAAATTAGGAAAGCAAAGAGAGGGCATGATTCTCAAACTGTTATAATGGGATTTGGACTCATGTTCCCTGAATTATTAGTCCAGGCCTCATAATTACTGGCCCAGTAATATGACTGCTATGATATAGTAACCATTTAATGCCCCTTAAAGGCAGGGTAACAAGCTTGTGGTGAACAGCACTATTATTTGGCTTAGTGGGAGATGGGGAGACTGAATGAAGCTCTAATTAGTTGTCTGACACTTAGCAGGCGAAAACATCTCCAAAACCTCAGACGGAAACTACTTCAGACTTGATGGTAACAAAATTAGGATGTCTGGATCCAATGTGTGTGAGGTTTTGGTGACTGATATCCAATTCTAAGTACTTTGATTGAACCTATGGAGTTGGAAAGTTAAAATGGAGTAATATTGGCCCAGAACATGCTGAATAAATAATGGTGAGTTAAAGGTGAGTTACACTATGGAACTCTCATTCCTCCAGGTAGCAAATTGTTCTTACAGGTTTTTAAAATTTAACATGTTTTTTAACTTAATTTTTTTTCTTAATTTTCCTTTCTGTTGCTTTTTTTTCTGTCGTTTAATTCAATCATTCTTACCTTTGCTTTATTTCCGTTTCTGTTTGTTCAAAAAAAGATAAGCTCAGCAGTCAGTTTAAACTCAATAGTGGGGAAGCTTTTAGAAATGATAATCCAGGACAAAATTAAGAGTCACTTGGACAAATGCAGGTTAATTAAGGAGAGCCTGCACGGATTTAAGGACAAATTGTGTTTAACTAATTTGCTTGAGTTTTTTGATGAGGTGACACATGGCAATGCTGTTGAGGGCAATGCTGTTGATGTGGTGTACTTGGACTTCCAAAAGGCATTTGATAACAGGCTTTGTTAGCAAAGTTAGAGTCCATGGAATAAAAGGGTCAGTAGCAACATGGATACGAAATTGGCTGAATGACAGGAAACAGAGAGTAGTGGTTAATGGATATTTGTGGGGCTGGAGGAAGGTTTATAGTAGAGTTCCCCAGGAGTCAGTGTTGGGACCCTTGCTCTTCCTGATATATATTCATGACCTAGACCTTGGTGTACAGGGCACAATTTCAAAATTTGTGGACGATACAAAACTTGGAAGTATTGTGAACTGTAAGGAGGATAGTGTAGAACTTGAAAAGAACATAGACAGGTTGGTGGAATTGGCAGATGTGGCAGATGAAATTTAATGCAGAGCAGTGTGAAGTGATTCATTTTGGTACAAATACTGAGGAGAGAGAATATAAAATAAAGGGTACAATTCTAAATGGGGTGCAAGAGCAGAGGGACCTGGGTGTATATGTGCATAAATCGTTGAAGGTGGCAGACAAGTTGAGAGAGTTGTTAATAAAGCATAGAGCATCCTAGGCTTTAGTAATAGGGGCATAGAGTATTAAAGAAAGGAGGTTATGTTAAATTTGTATAAAACACTAGGTTGGCCTCAACAAGAGTATTGTGTTCTGTTTTGGGCACCACACTTTAGGAAGGTTGTGAAGGCATTGGAGAGAGTGCAGAAAGGATTCCTGAGAATGGATTCAGGGATGAGGAACTTCAGTTATGAAGATGTATTGGAGAAGTTGGGACTGTTTTCCTTGGAGAAGAAAAGGCAGAGAGGAGATTTGATAGAGGTATTCAAAATCACAAGGGGTCTGGGTAGAGTAGATAGGCAGAAACTGTTCCCATTGGTGGAAGGATCGAGGTTCAAGGTAATTGATATAAGAAGTAATGGCGACATGAGGAAAAGCTTTTTCATGAGTGGCTCGTGAGTGCCTGAGTGTGCGGCAGAGGCAGGTTCAATCGAGGCATTCAAGAGGGAATTGGATTATTATCTGAAAAGGAAGAATGTGCAGAGTTACGGGTAGGAGGCGGGGATGGCACTGGGTGAATTGCTCCTTCAGAGAGCCAGCACAGACACGGCAGGCTGAATGGCCTCTTGTATTGTAACCATTCTATGATTCTATGTACCCGATTTGACTCTAATTCACCCTATTTCCTACTCTGTTGCTCCTCTGTTGCTTTCTCAATCCCTGAACCTCATTAGTTAAGGAGATAGACTCTTTGTCCTGTCATTCACTAAGGCCCCAGATGCCCCATTGCCCTCACCACACCATTATCAGCTCACACTTCTAACAAGTTACACAAAAAAATATTTTTGAGCTGAATGGTGAGGGAAAAAGTCAAACGCATGGGGCATGGCACAGGATGCCCCACTCTAGAAAGTTCTGGGCCATTTTAGTCAACAAAAAAGCTAGTCCTTTTCTAAAATAGGCCCCAAATTGTAAAATACATTGTAAAATTTGAAGTTGTCGCTTATATTCGAAAGGTAGTGCCAAATATTTCTTACACTGCAGAACGGACATGGCAATCTGACAACAAATACCCAGCCAGCAAACTCTTCGACAGAGAGCTAATTCTGGAAGGATGTCAACTCCCCCCACTAAATAGGTCAAATTGTAACCCAGCATTAAAGACGTTTTCATTTGTTTAAACTGCTTCTGTTATCCCACCCCCAATACTGAGCAGAACTGGTACTTCTGCGCCTCTAGTTCCTCACCAATGTACGATTGTGCCTTTGCAATGACACAGGGATCAATGGGGAACAGGCCCCCAAAAGACCCTTATGACTGAATAATCACTGAATTAGGACGGTTCAACCAAGGGTGTAACAACCAACCCAAACCTGACACCATGAGTAGCACACTAATCCAACCGTTTGAGGCAATCAATGTGGTAGAATGTCAAGGATACATGTTAAAACTGACTATTCGATGTACTGTTCAACCTTCCCTTTCCCTTTGGTATCCATTCAACATTTGACCACTTTAGCAGAAGCATGATGATGACAAGTTCCACTCTATCACACAACTGCAGTATTAGGCCAGACTGTGACCATCAGAATGTTCCATTACCACAGTCTTACCATTGCTAAACTGCTCCAATTTCCTTCCCAGTAGCACACCATTTATGGATATATGTGAGTTCATAATACCTTGATTTGTAGCCAAGCATAATTGAATGCCTCTTGTGCTTCTTGATTCACACTGCGGAATGTCAGTAATCCCATTGAACACTGGACCAAGGTTTCAATTCTTTCTCTTTATTCCCATCTGTTTTCTCCTTAAGGGCTTCTGTTTCCAAGCAACCAGGTACAGTTGGGAGGATGGGGTACACAGACCTGCAGATGATATGCCTATAACTTGCTGAATGAGGTTATGATACACTTGGCATTGAACTGGTAGAGTAGTGCAATACTTTCCTACAGTTAGGTGATTTTACTCGGCTATGTCATTGAATGCCCATTCAACAAGTCTACAAATGACTCAAAATTACTATTCGTTCTCTTATTTTCCTTTCGGCAACCCTTAGCTCTCTAAAAATCTTAGATCTCCACAAGGCTTGAATGCTGCTATCCATGTCTGTCTGGGGAGCTCCATCTAATACCTCTCTCATACTCTGTATATATATATACAAGAAAAAGGTAACAGTCAAATGCTCTCATCCTTCTAGCTTCTAACCTCTCTCTCCCTTGTCTTTTTCTGTTTCATTGAAGCCACGATGGTCATTGCCCCTCTAAACTTTCTACTCTTGATTTGGCAATCGCAGGATAAATAGAAATGAGCTTAGATCTTAGCTCATCTCTATCGAGACCCTCATTCATTTGTTAGTATCATCTTCTTCCCAGAAGGTTGACTGTCATGGATCTCCACCTGTCTGTCCTGTGCTGTCCTTACACTTTCTGCATATGTCAGCTGCATCCATTCCATTATATCCATCATCCATTTTCTTCTCTGCTTCCCTCCCCTACATTTTCCATCGATCTTTCCTTCCAATAATTGTCTCTGTCTACCTTCTGCTCTAATGATGTGACTGAAATATTGTATCTTTCTCGCTTTGATTTTATGCACTAGTTTCCTCTTTTCTCCAGCCATTTCCAGCTGTGTCTTAAATAATTCCAAGGCTATTCCTTCTTCTGCCCTATCAGGAAGTCCATTCCATCAATTGACATCTCTTTAGTGAAGAATTTCCTGACATCAATCCTAAATGTGGCCAAACGCACCAGTTCAGAGCCAAGTGCATCATAACCTCATTCAGCAAGTTATAGCCGTATCATCCGTATAGTCCAATTGCCATGGTTTGAAGTCATCTTCTAGATTTACCTACTCCATGCCATTAACTATTTTTAAAAATTTAGTTCATTCTCTGGATGAGAGCATTTATTGCCCTGAGAAGGTGGTGAAAGAACAGACTGACTTGCTCGGCCACTTCAGAGGGCAGTTAAGAGTCAGCTATTTTGCTGCTGGACTAACCACATAGAGGGCAGGCTGGGGAAGGACGGCCGGTTTCCTCCCCTAATGGGCATGAGTGCACCAGTTGAGTTTTACCGACAGCTTCATGGTCATCTTTGCTGATACTGTCTCTTTTAAACTTTTAAATCTTTTAAACTGAGTTTAAATTCTCAAACTGCCATGTGGGAATTTGAACTCACATTCCCTGGATTATTAGTCCAAGCCTCTGCATTGGCTAGTCTGGGAGCAACAGGCTAAAGTACCCATTTAATTCCCCTTAATGTCAGGGCAACAGGCTAGTGGTCAACTGTGCCATTAGTTGGCCTTGTGGGAGAAGAATGGAGCCCTAATTGATTCTTTAACACTTAACAGGCAAAAACATCTCCAAAACCTCAGACTGAACCTACTTCAGACTTGATTGTGACAAAACATAACCACAACACCACCATACCCTAGATGACAATCGCCGAAATTTTGCTGCAGTGTGGCATCTCATGATGTGCCCTGTTATTTTGCCTTGTTCATGTATGGTTTGGTTTTAACAAATTTTGCCCACAAACTTGCTGGCACTGGGAGCTGATAACGGCACAGCGAGGGCATCAGGGCATCTGGCACCTTCGTAAACAATGGGGTCAACAGTGTATCTCCTTAACCAATGGGATTTAAGGATCCAGAAATAAACAGAGGATAGAGGGTGAATTAAAGTGTGTGAATTCAATGTCAAATCAGGTACAGAGAGATAAATGGAGAGAGGGAAAGAGATTAGATTAAGAGAAAGGAAAAAAAGAGTCAAAACAGAAAGGTAAGAAGAAAAATGTAAAAGTTTAAAATTTCTCCTAAAACAATTTGCTACTTGGAGGAATGAGACTCCACACTTACAATTGTGTACTTTCTGGGCAAGAGTGGTTAATATGGCAGTGATTAACAATTATCATGTGGTTAAAAGGACGCTTATGCTATTAATTACTAGACTTAATTTTCTGTGGCAGATTTAATGGAGAATTAATGTTCAAATGCAGCAACTTTATAAAAGTCACGAGTAGGTAAAGGGCAAGATGCAGCTTTCTCAAAACTAACGGCGCAGCAGTACAAATTAGTCAGCAACTTGTGATGATTCACCATTCATTTATTTATTTTTTTTTAGAGATACTGCACTGAAACAGGCCCTTCGGCCCACCGAGTCTGTGCCGAACATCAACCACCCATTTATACTAATCCTACACTACTTCCATATTCCTACCACATCCCCACCTGTCCCTATATTTTCCTACCACCTACCTATACTAGGGGCAATTTATAATGGCCAATTCACCTATCAACCTGCAAGTCTTTGGCATGTGGGAGGAAACCGGAGCACCCGGAGGAAACCCACGCAGACACAGGGAGAACTTGCAAACTCCACACAGGCAGTACCCAGAATTGAACCCGGGTTGCTGGAGCTGTGAGGCTGCGGTGCTAACCACTGCGCCACTGTGCTCTTCCTCGCTATCAGCTGCTGGCCAATTCATGCATTTATAACAGCAGGCTGGATTTTGTGCAGGAGTTAGGGCTTCCAGCGCCAGGCCGAAAAGGCAGGGGGAAACCTGCCTTTGCAATTTTTTTGGCCGCCTGGAGCAATCCTCCAGTCTTTTGGGGTCAAAGTTTCAGGAGGCGGGATCCCCGTACCTTTAAAGACTTTTTGGGGACAGGGATCCCGCCTCCAAGAGCTGCTGACCAATCACAGGGCCGGGTGCTCAGCAGCATCGCAGTGCCACTGGGGGCAAGAAGAAAAAGACTTGCATTTCTATAACTCCTTTCATCACCTCAGGATGTCTCAAAGAACTTTACAGCTAATGAGGCACTTCCTGCCCCCGGGAAGATCGAAACCAGGAATCCTGGCATTGGGTTCCATGGTGGGCAGTTCCACTCCGATTCTCCACGCCTCCCACCCCCCCACCATTCTGCCCGACCGCCAGGAAACCCGCCCTTCCAGACAAGCACACGATCCAGCCCAGCGAGTGCCTTTCAGATGTTAATAGTACAGCAATTGTCTTTGTCAATGCAAGAATCCTGGAAAACATTTCAATTTGATCATTTGCAGTCTATGACAAACCTGGAAAATAATAATTGAGGCTGTTGGTCTTTGCTGTAATTCGGTCTTAATCCCTTTTTAGAACTGCGCAAACCAATGCATCAGTTTGAAGTCAATTCTTCCACTGCACTTCATCAGACTGATGGGTCCCATCTGTGTGACTTGGAGACAGTTTTCCAAAATAAATAATAAATAAAAGAACGAACTCCAAAGGGAACAAAAAATCCAGGGAAAATCCTACTGGATCCAGTTTAAATCGATGTCACGTGCTGGGACTACCCATTCCTCAGCAAGCTCCAGGTTGTTGAAGATACTGTTAACCTGGTTGCTGTGCCTTCCTGTTGCATGTGAACACTGCAGTTCTTACCATCACTAAGCCACCTGTTCTCAGGGGGGAGGTCGGGGGGGGGGGGGGGGGGGGATGTCTAATACTCTGTCTCAATATTGCTTCTGACATGTATTCCAGTTCCGTTCTTTCGATTGTAATCACCCCGCACAGACAGCCTTTTACAGATGTTACCTCCCAGTAAAAAGAAAAAAAAGGCTTGCATTTCTACACCTTTCATCACCTCAGGATGTCCAAAAAGAACTTTACAGCTAATGAAGCACTTTTGAAGTGTAGTCAACTGTTGTAATGTAGGAAACACAGCAGCCAGTATGCACACAGCAAGCTCCCATGCACAGAAATGTGACAATGACCAGATAATCTGTTCCAGCGATGTTGGTTGGGGTGGTAAATATCAGCCAGGTCACTGGGGAGAGCTCCCTTGCTCTTCTTCAAAACAGTGCCATGGGATCATTTACATCCACCAGAGAGGGCAGACAAGGCCTTCGTTTAATATCTCGCCTTGAAAGGAAGAACCTCTGGCAGTGCAGCACTCCCCTCAGTACTGCATGGGAGTGTCAGTATATATTTTGCTGTCAGGACTCTGAAGTGAGACTATGAACCCACAGACACATGGCAGACTGGTGCAAAAGGTGAAGTCACACGGGATCAGAGGTGAGCTGGCAAGATGGATACAGAACTGGCTCGGTCATGGAGGACAGAGGGTATCAATGGATGGGTGTTTTTCTGAATGGAGGAATGTGACTAGTGGTGTTCCGCAGGGATCAGTGCTGGGATCTTTGCTGTTTGTAGTATATATAAATGATTTGGAGGAAAATGTAGCTGGTCTGATTAGTAAGTTTGCGGACGACACAAAGGTTGGTGGAGTTGCGGATAATGATGAGGATTGTCAGAGGATACAGCATGATATAGATCGGTTGGAGACTTGGGCGGAGATATGGCCGATGGAGTTTAATCCGGACAAATGTGTGGTAATGCATTTTGGAAGGTCTAATGCAGGTGGGAGGTATACAGTAAATGGCAGAACCCTTAGGAGTATTGACAGGCAGAGAGATCTGGGCGTACAGGTCCACAGGTCACTGGAAGTGGCAACGCAGGTGGATAAGGTAGTCAAGAAGGCATACGGCATGCTTGCCTTCATCGGTCAGGGCACAGAGTATAAAAATTGGCAAGTCATGTTGCAGCTGTACAGAACCTTAGTTAGGCCACACTTAGAATATTGCGTGCAATTCTGGTCGCCACACTACCAGAAGGACATGGAGGCTTTGGCGAGGGTACAGAGGAGGTTTACCAGGATGTTGCCTGGTCTGGAGGGCATTAGCTGTGAGGAGAGGTTGGAAAAACTCGGATTGTTTTCACTGGAACGACGGAGGTGGAGGGGCGACATGATAGAGGTTTACAAAGTTATGAGCGGCATGGACAGAGTGGATAGTCAGAAGCTTTTTCCCAGGGTGGAAGAGTCAGTTACTAGGGGACATAGGTTTAAGGTGCGAGGGGCAAAGTTTAGAGGGGATGTGCGAGGCAAGTTTTTTTACACAGAGGGTGGTGAGTGCCTGGAACTTGCTGCCGGGGGAGGTGGTGGAAGCAGATACGATAGCGACGTTGAAGAGACATCTTGACAAATATATGAATAGGAAGGGAATAGAGGGATATGGGCCCCGGAAGTGCAGAAGGTGTTAGTTTAGGCAGGCATCAAGATCAGCGCAGGCTTGGAGGGCCGAATGGCCTGTTCCTGTGCTGTACTGTTCTTTGTTCTTTGTACTGACTCAGAGGTGAGTGAGCTAACCATGGAGTCAGGCTGACACCTGTGCTCTAGGTCAGCCAAGCAGATGTTCTACCAGTGTATTCATACTCTTGGCTTCTTGTGTTAGAAGCGAATCCTCTATTACTTGATGCAAAGCAACGTGACCGGCTTAAGAATTAACATTGTTAGACAGGGTACCAGCTGGGGCTGTTGAATAGCTAGAGTCCCATCAGACAATTCACTCTTCTTTTAAATAAATCAAAGCTAAATTATATTAAATCAAAAAAGCCAAGCGCTCAAATTGAACTGTGCAGCGTCAATCCGAATATTGTGCTAACCAAAACCATTCACAATCCATCCATTGAAGAGAACCGTACAGGCTGTCAGATTGCACATGTTTCTAATCAAAGTGGCACTTCCCCCCAGATTAAAGGGGAAGCTTGGCCAAACAGGCCTGTGGTTTGGTTTATGCTGACAATAAAATCTTCATTACATTAACCCTTTACAGTTTGCATTATCATTCCCAGTGCACATTCAACAAATATATTAACATCTTGTTTTACTTTCCAGATTGCACGCTGAACTAATGAAGTTTGTACTTTCTCCCCCACCCCTCCACAACCCTCCAGTGGGATATTTAGGGGGAAGCTGGAAATTGTAAATTCTGTTTAATTTTCTTGGCACTGTGTTGGGATTGTTCAGTGGTATTGACTTTAATGACCATTAAAGAGATGGAAACTTCCTCCTCTCCTGTCTGGCCTGGATTTCAATCCACACTGCAAAATTATAAGGGCAGCGTTCCCTAACACAGTCTACTACCCAATCTCTCTCTTATGAAGAAAGCAATTCTTAATCCCCACTGGATGGGTTAGATTTCAGTTAAAGTCCTAAGAATGAAAGACGTATTCTAACAGGCAGCACCACTCAGCCCACCCACCACAGAAAATAGCCCTTCATCCTCATTGACTGTGTTGGTCCTGAACCCAGGACCTGCAAATAAAAGGCACCCTGCATTATCCACTCTTAACCTCACCTTGTAACAAAGATTTTTCCTCAGAAGACTAAAATTAGCTTACTAGAATCAGCTTACAGGACAGAAGGAGGCCATTCGGCTCACTGTGGCTGTGCCGGGTCTTTGAAAGAGCCATCCAGCTAGTCTCACTGCCCTACTCTTTCCTCATTGTTGTGCAAATATTTCCTTTTTGAGTACATATCAAATTCCCTTTTCAAAATTACTACTGAATCTGCTTCCACCAGTCTTTCAGGCATTCCAGATCACAACAACTCGCTGCATTAAAAACATTTTCCTCGTCTCCCCTCTGGTCACTGACCCTCTTACAGTGGAAACTGTTTCTCCCTATCTACACTGTCAAAAACCCTTGCTAACACCTCTATTAAATCGCCCCTTAAACTTCACTGCGTCAAGGGGAACAGTCCTAGTTTCTCTCGTCTCTGCACAAAACTGAAGTACCTCGCCCCTGGTACCATTCAAGTATATCTAAAGTGCTAAAGTGCCAATACTTAACTGCTGTATTATTCTAAACTCGTGCTTATTTCTGGTACCCGCTGCCCCATGCACCGTGATGGTTTATTTCAGCAGCAGAGTGGCAGAGGTGTAGATAGGCCTGTCTGTGCCTCTAGCACCTTTTTGCACCACAATGTACCAACTTCATAAGTCACTAGCTCAGCCTCAGCTTGCATTCAATGATGGGCACCACACATTCGGAAGGACGTCAAGGCCTTAGAGAGGGTGCAGGGTGAGATTTATCATAATGGTACTAGGAATGTTTGAAATGGAAATATTTGGGAAAGTAACGGGAAAGTGGGACTAACTGGACAGCTCTTCAAAGAACTGGTGCAGGCACAAAGGGCCTCCTCCTGTTCTGTAGGATGCTATGATTCTCCATGACTATAAGTTCCCACTTCCTACACATGGGTAATGCAATTGTATCAACCATCAGGAACATGAGAGCCACAGGTAGGTTTGCATGTGCCCCTGGTATCGCTCAGCCTACACGCTGCCAGGTTCCCAACCTCCCACCCATGGGAGATGAACAGTATCTGCCATCTGACGCTGGCGCCACCTGAAATCTTTCACATATTAACCCGGGGTGGAATGACTTTGCAAGTGAATTTTTTTCTCAAGGCTCTGAAATGATCCAAAGTTAATGAAAAATTGGACAGCGGCTTATTAGCTTTCATGGAATATTAAGCAGGCTTCTGATATGTTTGTTGTGTAAATGAAACAGTCATGGAGTTGCCTGGACTCTATTACCTGCAACTGTTAAAACACTGAAAATTGAAACACTGGCGTCAACAGGTGATTTCCCATTCAGTAGATACTCGGGATTGGTTGCCAGTTTTGTCATGTCGCCAACTTGTGTTTCAACATATTCTGCAGACAGAACTTCCAAGATCATGCATTATGGAGCCAGAGAATTTGGAATTCAACTTCAAAGGAATTATATTTTGAACAACAAATCACATTGATATTGCCTCTTTAATGCAGAAAAACATCCTAAGGCACTTTGCAGAGATATAATCAGAAATAAAAAAAAAACAGTTGAGTAAAAGGAGGTGGTATTGGCAAGGGTAGCCAAAAGCTTGGTTAAAGAGATGAGCTTTCTTAAAGGAGGAGAGGGGGTGAAGAGGCGGAGAGGTTTAAGCAGAGAATTACAGAGCTCAGGGCTTTGGCAGCTGAAGGCACGGTCGCCAATGGTGAGGCAAAGGAAGAGAGGATGCATAAGATCCAGAGTTGGGGGAATGCAGAGTTCTGGGGCTTGTGGGGGTATGGAGTTCTAGGGTTGGAGGAAGTTACAGAGATAGGGAGGGGTAAGGCTGTGGAGGGATTTGAAAACAAAAATGACAATTTAAAATCAGAGGCTGTGGGGAATGGGGTGCCAATGTAGGTCAGTGGGCACATGGGTGATGGCTGAATGGGATTCAGTGTGGGATAGGATAGAGGCAGCAGGGTTTTGCTAAAGATTACAAATGGTGGAAGCAGGAAGGCTGGCCAGAAGAACATTGGAACGTTAGAGTCTGGAGGCGATAATATCATGGATGAGGGTTTCAGCAGCAGATGGTCTTGAGGCAGGGGTGGATTTGAGCCGTGGTGGTCTTTATAATGGAGAGTTCATGAGGTTGAATAGGAGGCTAAGGTTCCAAACAGTGTAGTTTATCCTGAGATATTGGCTGGGGTGGTGGGATAGCAATGGTGGGGAGGGTACGGACTCTGTGGTGAGGGCTGAAGATGATGGCTTTTGTTTGCCCAATGTTTAACTGGAGGAAATTGCAGCTCATCCAAGACTGAATGCTGGACAAGCAGTGTGACAACACAGAGACAATGGAGGTCTGGAGAAAGCTGGTGGCACGGTAGAGATGGGGTTGTCAGCATACATGTGGAAACTGACCCCAAGACTATATTTTGCTTGATGGTCCTGTCTAATAACCTGTCCCTTTGACCATGTGTTTCAGTCACGCATTCACAAGCTCTTTCACCACAACTCCAGGGCTGCCTTATCTCTGTGAAGCTCCTTGGGAATTTTCTAGTTTAGTGAGATATATACATCTAGGTTTTCATTGATTGTTGTGACCCAGAGAGATAAGAAGGGCAGGAATTTTCTTCCGGGGGCCAGAAATGGACGTTGGGACCATTTCCAAGTCCCAAAACCGCCCTGAGTGGGAAACAGTCACCAGCCCGATTTTGAAGAGGGCACCCCTTAATTGGCTTGGAGACGGGCTTAGTGGGAAATTATTAGTCACTTGGGCAGGAACAGAGGTGAGTCTGTGCATGTGTGGCCCCGATTTAAGAAGACCATGGCAGCCATTACTGTGGCTGCCATTTCATTGCATTACCTGCTGTTTAAAGATGTCTCAGGAGAGGCAGAGGCCTGGAACCTGGAGCAGGACAGCCCCTCGATTCGCTGATGTGGACCTGGAGGTCCTCCTCAAGGCCGTGAGGGAGAGGAGGGAGGTCATCATCCCAGAGGGTGGCAGGAGGAGGCCATCCACCCAGACTAAGCAGGCCTGCATGGAAATGGCCAACACAGCAGAAGGAGTGTGGCGCGCAGACACTGTGTCCAGTGTCAGAAGAGGTTTAACGACCTGATACACTCTGGCAAGGTGGGTGCAACCCCCAACCCTCAGGTCAGGCATCTATGTATTCACCCTCCAGCAGACACACTAGCCGAGGAGCTTCAGGCCGCATGCTGCTCCTGAACATGAGAGGAGTGTGTGAGAGGAGAGTATGCCCAGGGCACTTACTGACCCCTCAGAATGGCTCAGACCCACAGTGCTGCTGAGGACCTGCCAGCACTGAAACATGCAGCTTCTAATGCAGCTGGAATTGCCCAGGAAGGACAGCAGGGCCTCATCTCTTTCTCTCTTTTTTCCTTGCAGGAGAAACAAGCTCATAATGCCTGTGAGAGGGCCCAGACAGCAGGAGGGGTTTCTTAACTTCACATTATCACCCAAACGGACATCGCATGGTCACAGGCCATGAGGCAGTCAGGCAAGGCGAAATGGGCACCCATGGTGGAGATGGTGATTACAGAGGGCAATGCATTCATTAAGTGGGTGCATTGCACTCCACCCCTTACAACAGCATATCGAACACCATGTTGTATTGGGAAGCCTCAGCACTGCAGAGGCTGCCGCTCTCCAAGGCCAGTTCTCATGATCACTTCTTGTGTCTCCCACAGGTGCAGACATCGAGGCAAGGAGATCATCTCCCTCACTATCACCGGGCCAAGTACAGATGCAGCAATGCTTAGAGCAAGTACTGTGACGCCCTCCACCAGTGCAGATATAGTCACCTCGATGGGTTCTCGCGCGTGGTTAGATAGGGTGGCACTGGGTGATGAGCGTGGCACTAGTGTGCAGGAGGAGGTACCAGAGGCAGAGGGAGCTGTGGGGATTTCCTCTTGATTGATGAAGGACAGACACAGCCCTGCTCAGCTGGGCGCACATGCTGGGCCTCAGGAGTCACAGGAAAGGAGACTGCATCTAGACCAGCAGAAACCTATGTGCTCCCACATGTTAGAGTTCCCTGAAACTGTCTGTGGTCATGGGCTCCGAATGGAGGACTCCATCCAGTTCATGTGTGCCACCATGGCTTAGGGCTTTGAACACATGAGCTCCTCCATTAGAGAGTGGCCAACCTCATGGAGAGCCATAAGTGATAGCACTCTGAGTGCATGCAGGAACTGCGCACTGATATTCACAGGATGCATGCCACAATATGTGGCACTGATGGTGCAGGGGGGTCTGGAGGGGATGCTGGTGCACCCCAGCTAGTGGCCCCGCTCCCTTATCTGAAGTGCCAGCCAAGGGTTGAGGATGACACCGAGGAGGATAAGGGTGCCACCGCTCACGGGCGCCATCATCATCTTCGACCTCTTTGACCCCCCTGATTGAGGGAGCATCTATGCAGTGAGACCCTGTGATGAAAGCTGCCCCTGCAATAAGGCAGCAGCCTCTGGAGGTGGGAGCAAGGGTCTCTGAATGGTGACAGTGAAACCTCTGGGCAGATGTGCATCCATCATTGACGGTAAGAATTGAGCGAATCCAGGCTGCGTCTTCCGAAGTGTTCACACAGGCAGATCAGCGTGTGTTCCAGACCATGCCGTTCCTCCTGGGTCAGAAGGGCTTGAATCTGATGATCCCTGACATTGATTGTGATGTGACCCTCGAGACCCCGCCTCACCTTCCCCGGCCACCTCCCTGTGCAGCTGGGGTACCTCTGCGTTCCTCCTCTTGCTCCTCTGCTCCTCCTCGAGGTCCTGATCCTCCTCTTCCTCCAATAAGCTGTGTTCTTCCAGTGCTTTGCTGTCTTCAAGGTTCACACCTGTCTGGAGGGCCATGGTATGGAGAGTGCAGCAGACCACCATAATGAGTGAGACCCTTGTAGGAGCGTACTGCAGTGTGGCACCCCGACAGGTCCAGGCACTGGAACAGCATCTTCAGACACCCGATGGCCTGCTCAATGGTCGTCCTAGTGAGCAGATGGCTCCCTTTATATTGCATTTGTGCCTTTGTCTCGGGCACTCGTAGAGGGGTGAGTAACCATCTCTTCAAAGGATATCCCTTGTCCCCTAAAATCTATCTGTGGAGTTGGGGTGTGGAGTGAACAGCTGAGGCAGCCTGGACTGGCAGAGGATGAAGGAGTCATGGCAGCTGTCAGGAAAATAAGCGTAGGCTTGTGGGAAGCTCTTGCTGTAGTCGCAGAAGAGTTGAGTGTTGAGGGAGCGGAAGCCCTGTTGATGAATCTCACTGGCCGATCACTGGGTGCCTTGATGGCCACATGGGTACAATCGATGATGTCCTGCACCTGGGGGAATCCTGCCCTATCTGACTGAAATTGAATGTACTGCCCAGCTCTCGCAAATATGGCATCAGTGACCAGTGTGATGCAATGTTGTGCTTGAGAGATGCACCAAAGTCCGCAACGGATCCTTGGAAGGAGCCAGAAGCAAAGAAGTTCAAGGCCACAGTGACCTTGGCGGCTACTGACAGGGCATGCCGAGCAGTGCTGTGAGGTATGAGGTCTGCGGCCATGAGGTCACAGATCGCTGTGACCATCTGCCTGGAGAATCGCAGTCTCCTGTGGCACTGGTATGCCCTCCATTGCCTTCCTGCCCCTTATCCCTCTCCTCTGCTCTCCTGATGCTCAGGGCTCTGCCCTTCCTGAGGAGGGTGTTGCTCCTCATCGCCACTGGACCCAAAATCTGAGAGCCATGCCCCCATTGCCAGCTGTTGCCTTTCTTGTGCTCAGGTGGGCCCCAGTTGTGTTTGGCAGCCATGGCACCATGGTGTCCACATGGTGATGACACACTACACTGCCTGACCACCTACTGACTGCTGTCCCAGCAACCTGCGTTGACCTGATGGCACCCATGTGCCATAGCCAAGTCCCTCCTTGCACCATTCACCGTTTCCTGGGGTCCATCTAATTCCCTGAGGCGGGCATGACTGGCTCCCCGCTGTGTGCCCGCTTCCAAGCACCAGGTGTGCCCCAGGCTCAGCGAACAGCCTGTGCGCCCCCGTCAAAATCTGAATATGCCCCTCAGCGAGCTCTCAACGATCCCTTTAACAATCTTAATTAACATGGTTAACGGATTGGCCGGGATCTTGAGGACGCCGTCCCCCCACCCGGGTGAAACCTGCTGGTGCCAGGCACGGAATTGGGAAATCGGCACGCTGGTTGGCATCAGTATTTTCATCCCCCTCCAGACTGTCAGTTTTACTTCAGTGTGCGGGTAGTCTCCCTTCCAGAAGACCATTTCATCTGTGTCCAGCGCTGGGCGGAGAGTAACTCCGCTTTGGCACAAAGTCAAGATTAAAAGTGCTCAAATAGTTCACTTAATGTGAACTATTTAGTTCACATTACTAATTTACTGGGGTTTTTGCATATTATAGGAAAGGTCACATAGAGTTATATACCAGTATATAAATACCAGAAATGGTATTTCCAGCCATGCTTCATACTCTACAGCCATAAGCAGCACAGCTGAACTGTCAGTGTCTTTGTCTCCCCCTTCCTCACCCCTTCACCAGGTCTTAGAATGTTTAACCTTCAGCTTGCAGAAAGGATTTGGAAATAAAAAGTTACTCCCTAATGCTATCTTTTTGATAGCAGTTTTGACCTCATGGGTTAATAAAAGGGCATATCAGGATGAAGGGTGGCTGAAATGCTAAGTGGAAGCTGTTTTTACAGAGTCTAAACAATAAATGATTCAAGAGTTTGTCTGTGTAATGAGACAACGCCTCTCACCCATCATGTCAGAAAGCTTTAGAACTCCATCTGTCTGCGAAACTGGGAAGAATACGAGAGAGCGAGAGAGATACAGGCAGCAAAAAGGGGCTTAGCTTCTGCAACAGAGTAGCAGCTAAGGCAGAAAGGCCCAAATAAAGGCAGACTCAAAGAGGTCAGAATGAAGAGCTGGTCCATTTACATCAAGCGGGGTCGACCCACAGAAATGGGGTACCATAGCGTGCCCATTGTTTTTGTGTCACGATACAGAGGTAAGTTGTATTGATTGAACTAAGTGAATCTGATTATGGAATAAAACCGGTTAAGAATTTGATTTGAGCCCCTCAGCTGGTGTCCACCATCAGAGAGAGAGATTGAAGAAGTACATTTGTGATAAACGGGGGGTTTTCCGGTTTGGGTCAGAAAGGAACTCTACTATTACAGCCCTGCTTCCCAGTACCATACAAGAAGATATAGGACTGTATGAGTCAACCCCCATAAAGATGCCCCTGAACCCAAGAAAGAATCTACAGCAGACCCCAATTCACAACAACATGTAATTTTTAAAATCCAATCACGGACCACAGGATTGTTCTACCAAAAGGGCCTACTTGGCAATATTTTCCTAATTTTTATTCATCTCAAACTCATTTAAATGGAAAAAAATCCCTCATAAGCCAGCTCTTAACTGGCGACAGAAACTATTGGTGGCAGTTACTCACTGAATGAAATATTTCTCTGCACCCAGATGGTTTCTATTTGTGTTTATCGTCTCATGAAAGTAGCTTATGAACAGGAGAGATTTAACTTTTTAATATGAAACAAATTTTCCCATGAATCGAGATATATCAAAAACATCCCCAAATAGGAAAGAGGTTTCATTTAGATCGGAACTTGTAATTTTCCTCCTCCCTCCTGCTGTTTCCCATGAATTTCTCTTTGGTTGTCTTCTCTAACATTGGCTCCCAGTCTGGCAATGCCTCGCTTTTAAAATTCTCATCCTTATGTTCAAATCCTTCCATGGCCTCGCCACTCCCTACCTCTGTAAGCTCCTCTTGTCCTACAGTCCTCCGGGATCTCTGCACTCCTCCAATTCTGGCCTCTCACGCATCCCTGATGTCCATTGCCCTACCATTGGTGGCCATACCTTCAGCTGTCTAGGTCCCAAGCTCTGGAATTCTCTCCCTAAACCTCTCCACCTCTTTACCTCTCTCTCCTCCTTTAAGATGCTGCACTTAAAACCTACCTCTTTGACCAAGCTTTTGGTCATCTGCCCTAATATCTACTTATAGTGACAAATTTGTTTGATAACACCCCTGTGAGGAGCCTTGGGGTGCTTTACTACATGAAAGGCGCTAAAGGAATGCAAGTTTTCTTTCCATGCGTTCATAGATGTGGGCGCTGCTGGCAAAGCATTTATTGTCCATCCCAAAGTGCCCTTGAGAAGGTGGTGGTGAGCTGCCACCTTGAACTGCTGCAGTCCATTTGGTGTAGGTACACCAACAGTGCTGTTAAGGAAGGGAGTTCAGGATATTGATTCACTGACAGTGGAGGAATGGTGATATATTTCCAAGTTAGGATGGTATGTGACATGGATGGAAACTTGCAGGTGGTGGTGTTCCCATATGTTTGCTTCCTTGTCCTTCTAGGAGGTAGAGGTCGCGGGTATGGAAGGTACTGTTGAAGGAGCCTTGGCAGGTTGCTGCAGTGCATCTCGTAGACGGTATACACTGTTGCCACTGTGCATTGGTGATGGAGAGAGTGAATGTTGAAGGTGGTGGATGGAATGCCAATCAAACAAATGCTTTTTCCTGGATGGTGTTGAGATTCTTGAGTGTTGTGGGAGCTGCACTCATCCAGGAAAGCGGAGAGTATTCCATCACACTCCTGACTTGTATCTTGTAAGTTGTGGAAAGACCTTGAGAGTCAGGAAGTGAGTTATTCACCACAGAATACCTAGCCTCAAACCTGTTTTTGTTGCCACACTATTTATATAACTGGTCCAGTTAAGTTTCTGGTCAATGGTAACCCCTAGGATGTTAATGGTGGGGGATTCAACGATTGTAATTCTGTTGAACATCAAGGGGCAATGGTTAGATTTTCTCTGGTTGGACGTGGTCATTGTCTAGCACTTGTATGGTGCAAATGTTACTTGCCACTTATCAGCTCAAGCCTGAATGTTGCTGTGTGCGGGCATGGACAGTTTCATTATCTGAGGAGTCGCGAATGTTGCTGAACTTTGTGCAATGATCAGCAAACATCCCTACTTCTGACCTTATGATGGAGGGAAGGTCATTGATGAAGCAGCTGAAGATGGTTGGGCCTAGGGTACTACCCTGAGGAACTCCTGCAGAGATGTCCTGGGGATTAGATGATTGGCCTCCAACAACCAAAACCATCTTCCTTTGTGCTAGCTATGACTCAAAGCAATGAAGAGTTTTCCCCCTGATTCCAATTTTGCTAGTGCTCCTTTATTGCCACATCCGGTCAAATGCTGCCTTGATGTCAGGTTCAATCACTCTCATCTCACCTCTTGAGTCCATGTTTGGACCAAGGTTGCAATGAGGTCTAATGCTGAGTGGTCCTGGACAACCCAAATTGAGCATCGATGAGCAGGTTATTGCTGAGTCAGTGCAACTATACCTTCCATCACTTTGCTGTTGAGCGAGAGGAGACTGATTGGTTGGTAACTGGCCAATTGGATTTATCCTGTCTTTTGTAGATAGGACAGACCTGGGCAAGTTTCAACATTGTTGGGCAGAAGCCAGTGTGAATGCTGTACTAGAACAGCGTAGCTAGGGGTGTAGATAGTGTCATGCAGGCCCCCCACCTGCCAAGAATGAGGCACATTAATTTTGTCATATGAACATTGATTTTAAACTGTTGCTGGAGTGAGAAAATGACTTGTTAAACAGATCAGCCATGGCTGGAAAAAAACATTTACATACTGACAGACAGTGCTATTCCCTGTTCCAAACAAAGAACAAAGAACAGTACAGCACAGGAACAGGCCATTCAGCCCTCCAAGCCTGCGCCGATCTTGATGCTTGCTGAAACTAACACCTTCTGCACTTCTGGGGCCCATATCCCTCTATTCCCTTCCTATTCATATATTTGTCAAGATGTCTCTTAAACGTCGCTACCGTATCTGCTTCCACCACCTCCCCTGGCAGCAAGTTCCAGGCACTCACCACCCTCTGTGTAAAAAACTTGCCTCACACATCCCCTCTAAACTTTGCCCCTCACACCTTAAACCTATGTCCCCTAGTAACTGACACTTACACCCTGGGAAAAAGCTTCTGATTATCCACTCTGTCCATTCCACTCATAACTTTGTAAACCTCTATCAGGTCGCCCCTCCACCTCCGTCATTCCAGTGAAAACAATCTGGGTTTTTCCAACCTCTCTTCATAGCTAATGCCCTCCAGACCAGGCAACATCCTGGTAAACCTCCTCTGTACCCTCTCCAAAGCCTCCACGTCCTTCTGGTAGTGTGGCGACCAGAATTGCACACAATATTCTAAGTGTGGCCTAACTAAGGTTCTGTACAGCTGCAACATGACTTGCCAATTTTTATACTCTATGCCCCGACCGATGAAGGCAAGCATGCCGTATGCCTTCTTGACTACCTTATCCACCTGCGTTGCCACTTTCAGTGACCTGTGGACCTGTACGCCCAGATCTCTCTGCCTGTCAATATTCCTAAGGGTTCTGCCATTTACCGTACACCTCCCACCTGCATTAGACCTTCCAAAATGCATTACCTCACATTTGTCCGGATTAAACTCCATCTGCCATTTCTCCGCCCAAGTCTCCAACCGATCTATATCCTGCTGTATCCTCTGACAATCCTCATCATTATCCGCAACTCCACCAACCTTTGTGTCGTCCGCAAACTTACTAATCAGACCAGCTACATTTTCCTCCAAACCATTTATATATACTACAAACAGCAAAAGTCCCAGCACTGATCCCTGCGGAACACCACTAGTCACAACTCTCCATTCAGAAAAACACCCATCCACTGTTACCCTCAGTCTTCTGTGACTGAGCCAGTTCTGTATCCATCTTGCCAGCTCACCTCTGATCCCATGTGACTTCACCTTTTGCACCAGTCTGCCATGCAGGACCTTGTCAAAGGCTTTACTAAAGTCCATATAGATAACATCCACCGCCCTTCCCTCATCAATCATCTTCGTCACTTCCTCAAAAAACGCAATCAAATTAGTAAGACACGACCTCCCCTTCACAAAACTATGCTGTCTCTCGCTAATAAGTTCGTTTGTTTCCAAATGGGAGTAAATCCTGTCCCGAAGAATCCTCTCTAATAGTTTCCCTACCACTGATGTAAGGCTCACCGGCCTATAATTTCCTGGATTATCCTTACCACCCTTCTTAAAGAAAGGAACAACATTGGCTATTCTCCAATCCTCTGGGACCTCACCTGTCGCCAATGAGGATGCAAAGATTTCTGTCAAGGCCCCAGCAATTTCTTCCCTTGCTTCCCTCAGTATTCTGGGGTAGATCCCATCAGGCCCTGGGGACTTATCTACCTTAATGCTTTGCAAGACACCCAACACCTCCTCCTTTTTGATAATGAGATGACTGAGACTATCTGCACTCCCTTCCCTAGGCTCATCATCCACCAAGTCCTTCTCTTTGGTGAATACTGATGCAAAGTACTCATTTTGCACCTCGCCCATTTCCTCTGGCTCCACACATAGATTCCCATCTCTGTCCTTGAGTGGGCCAACCCTTTCCCTGGTTACCCTCTTGCTCTTTATATATGTATAAAAAGCCTTGGGATTCTCCTTAATCCTGTTTGCCAATGACTTTTCATGACCCCTTATAGCCCTCCTAACTCCTTGCTTAAGTTCCTTCCTACTGTCTTTATATTCCTCAAGTGCTTCGTCTGTTCCTCGCCTTCCAGCCCTTATGAATGCTTCCTTTTTCGTTTTGACTAGGCTCACAATATCCCGTGTTATCCAAGCTTCCCGAAACTTGCCAAACTTGTCTTTCTTCCTCACAGGAACATGCTGGTCCTGGATTCTAATCAGCTGACGTTTGAAAGACTCCCACATGTCAGATGTTGATTTACCCTCAAACAGCTGCCCCCAATCTAAATTCTTCAGTTCCTGCCTAATATTGTTACAATTAGCCCTCCCCCAATTTAGCACCTTCACCCGAGGACTACTCTTATCCTTATCCACAAGTACCTTAAAACTTATGGAATTATGGTCACTGCTCCCGAAATGCTCCCCCACTGAAACTTCGACCACCTGGCCGGGCTCATTCCCCAATACCTGGTCCAGAATGGCCCCATCCTTAGTTGGACTATCTACATACTGTTTCAAGTAGCCCTCCTGGATGCTCCTCACAAATTCTGCCCCATCCAAGCCGCTAGCACTAAGTGAGTCCCAGTCAATATAGGGGAAGTTAAAATCACCCACCACTACAACCCTGTTACCTTTACATCTTTCCAAAATCTGTCTACATATCTGCTCCTCTACCTCCCACTGGCTGTTGGGAGGCCTGTAGTAAACCCCCAACATCGTGACTGCACCCTTCCTATTCCTGAGCTCCACCCATATTGCCTCGCTGCATGACCTCTCTGAGGTGTCCTCACGCAGTACAGCTGTGATATTCTCCTTAACCAGTAATGCAACTCCCCCACCCCTTTTACATCCCCCTCTATCCCGCCTGAAGCTTCTAAAGCCTGGAACATTTAGCTGCCAATCCTGCTCTTCCCTCAACCAAGTCTCTGTAATAGCAACAACACCATATTTCCAAGTACTAATCCAAGCTCCAAGTTCATCTGCCTTAACTGTTATACTTCTCGCATTGAAACAAATGCACTTCAGACCACCAGTCCCGCTGTGCTCAGCAACATCTCCCTGCCTGCTCTTCCTCTTAGTCCTACTTGCCTTATTTACTATGTCTTCCTCATTTACTTCACTAGCTGTCCTACTGCTCTGGTTCCCACCCCCCTGCCACACTAGTTTAAACCCTCCCGAGTGACGCTAGCAAACCTTGCAGCCAGGATATTAGTGCCCTTCCAGTTTAGATGCAACCCGTCCTTCTTGTACAGGTCCCATCTGTCCCTGAAGAGAGCCCAATGGTCCAGATATCTGAAACCCTCCCTTCGACACCAGCTGCTCCAATTTAACCCACAATGGACTTTGAGCACCAGGTATTGTGTGTAAGAAGAGACATTCCACGGTTGGCTAAGCCAAGAGAATCCACAAACAGACATGGCCAGACCAGTTAGTCACATGACTAACCTGCTTGGCAACCTGGGGTTTTCTGAATTATACAAAGAGTTTTGAACTGAGAGAGACTGCAGTTTGCTCCTGGAGTGAGAAGACCTCTCCTGTCTGCTCCCATCTCTTTCTCACAAGCCTCTGGACTCACTGAAGACACATGAATCTCAAGAGAGAAAAGTTTCCTACAGCAAACAAGGTTTAAGAAGAATACTGGGCCCCAACGAAAAGCAAGACCTCCCTACAATCAAGGACTCTACAGCAAGCTCGAAGAACAGTAACCAAAACCATCTTCAGATATTGCCTCAGACGTTTCCACTTTATTTTCTTCTGCTCTTTTCTGTCTCTATCTGCATATGTGTATTGCGTATGCATGCTAGTGCGGGCACATTGCGTATCCGTAGGCGTTAACCGAATTAGGATTTAAGTTTAATAAATTTCAACCTTTTTTCTTTAAACCTAAGAAAACCTGTTTGGCTCATTTCTTTGCCTTATAATTGGAAGTTAGTGAACAAGGATTCACTAATGAGAGGTTAAAAAAAACTGTGTGTTTGAAATTAAACCCTGTTACGGTAAGACCAGGTGAAGGCTCATAACAATAATTTTGGAGCACAAGTCTTCAGTACTATAGTCAAGATGTTGTCAGGGCCCATAGCCTTTGCTGTATCCACTGCGTTCAGCCGTTTCTTGACATCATGTGTGGTGAATAGAATTGGTTGAAGACTGGCATCCATGCTGATGGGGACCTCAGGAGGAGGCCAAGATGGATCATCCATTCAGCACTTCTGGTTGAAGACCAATGCAAATACTCCAGCCTTGATTTTGCACTGACATTCTGGGCTCTCCCACCATTGAGAAGGGGAATCTTTGTGGAGCCTCCTCCTCTGATTAGTTCTTTAATTGTCCATCACCATTCACAATTGGATATGGTATGACTGCAAAGCTTCAATATGATTGGTTGCTTGTGGGATCACTTCATCCTGTCCATAGCATGCTACATCCTCTGTTTAGCATGCTTGCAGTCCTGTGTTGTAGCTTCGCCAGATTGGTAGAATGAGGGATGTGGCAAGTCATAAGGTTACAGATTATGGTTGAATACAATTCTGCTGCTGCTGATTGTCCACAGCTCCTCATGGATACCCAGTTTTGACTTGCTAATTCAATTCTGAATCTATCCCATTTAGCACAGTGGTAGTGCCACACAACACGATGGAGGGTATCCTCAGTGTGAAGTCGGGACTTTGTCTCTACAAGGACTGTGCGGTGGTCACACCTACCAATATTGTTATGGACAGATGCATCTGCGACATGTGGATTGGTGAGGACAAATTCAAGTAAGCTTTTCCCTCTTGTTGGTTCTTGCATCACTACCACAGGCCCTGTCTGGCAGATATGTCCTTCAGGACTCGGCCAGCTCAGTCTGCTACCGAGCCACTCTTGGTGATGGACAGTGAGGTCCCGCACCCAGAGTACATTCAGTGCTTCTTCCAAGTGGTGTTCAACATGGAGGAGTACTGACTCATCAGCCAAGGTGGGGCAGTAGGTGATAATCAGCAGGAGGTTTCCTTGCCCATGTTTGGCCTGATGCAATGAGACCTCATAAAGCCTGCAGTCATTGTTGAGGACTCCCAGGGCCACTCCCCTCTGACTGTATACCAATGTGCCAACACCTCTGGTAGGTCTGTCCTGCCGGTGCAACAGGACTTACCTAGGGCTGGTGATGGAGGAGTCTGGGGCATTGACTGAAAGATATGATTCTGTGAGCATGAGTATGTCAGGCTGATACAACTGGGTGGCTTGCTAGGTCACGTCAGAGTGACCCACATTGCTGTGGGTCTGAAGACACGTAAACCAGACTT
The DNA here is from genome assembly GCF_036365525.1 of Heterodontus francisci. Taxonomy (NCBI): domain Eukaryota; kingdom Metazoa; phylum Chordata; class Chondrichthyes; order Heterodontiformes; family Heterodontidae; genus Heterodontus; species Heterodontus francisci. Next base: position 125,430,541 of record NC_090377.1, read on the forward strand.
CCTTCCCTAAAGGGTATTAGTGAACCAGATGGATTTTTATGACAAACCAGTAGTTTCATGGTCACCATTACTGAGACTAGATTTTTATTCCAGACTCATTTCATTAATTATATTTAAATTAGCAGTCGTGGTGTCTCCAGAGCATTAGTCCAGGCCTCTGGGTTACTTGTGCAGCAACATAACCACTATGCTACTGTCCCTAGGTGTTGTACCCAACTCCTTTGCTTACTCTCATTCCATGGCAACCCTGCAGCACATTCCAACTGGGCCTCAAGGGGCCTACATCATCAGCCAGGGCTCTGACTGTGTTGGGCAGAGTCAGCTACTATGAAGTACATAAGGGAATCCTGTCTTTCTTCCAGATCTTTTCACCTCTTCTTTCCCCTAACAGGAAGTGGTTGGAGATTTTATTTATTTATTTAGCATTTGCAAATCCCAGGAGCCAAGCGACAGCCTCCTCATTTGTTGAGTTTAAGGTGATTAGTCTGCACTTAGCCTGTAGAGGGGACACTCCTCCGTAATGTGCAGCATTGTTTGTGTCTCTCCACAAATGCATAAGGGGTTTGTACTAAGACATTGGAGGTTGGCTGCACAGGGGCCCTGGCTTGTTCTGAACCTGTTTAGCAAGGACAACTCTGTAAACTGTGGCGCGGAGTCAACTCCCCCTTGACCCCTTTATTCCCTTCACCCACTTGATCCTGGCCATCACGTGGGACTAAGTCCTCTTAATTCAGGCTCAGGCTGGGTGTTTGGGATATCGGGGTTACAGGAGAGCCACCCTCCACCTAATCCACCGGCTACGGTTAATGGCTTAGTACAAAGAGGAGGAAACTCAGTCCTTTCTTTAACTATCAATTTACTTTATTCACATTGTTGTACAATGTAAGAATAAGGCTTATACACTTGGTTAGACAAAAGCATGCAACTCAAACTGGGTTATACAGTTAATAACAAAGCTAGCTAGAATCGATAAGCACACCCACTAGGTTCCTCTGACATTTCCCTGACCTAGTCACAGAAAACAAAGGATAATACCCGAAAAGGGGAGAGCTGACGCTGGCCAGGCGTTCCGTTCTCTCTCTCTTTTACGTTGTTACTGCATTGCTCACGCAGGGTCTTCCACTTCCGCGATGGTTGGTCTCCGAAGTTTCTCGCTGGTTCTATGCCCGAGATTCTCCATACTTATTCTCTTTCTTATCTCTTCGAACTGTGCTGTCTCTTTCCTGCTCACCTCGTTCGTATCTTCTCCTTATTGGCCCAGGCCCAAAGACCCCGGTATCACTCCGTGTCCAAATAAGGCTCTATTCCTGTGATCTCTCCCTTGTCTTTCACATAAATTAATTAGTTCAAACTGGTTTTTACCAGCACAGGCCAGTGTCTGAGCTCAGGTTACTTCAGTTCATTAGTGTTCAACAGCACTGACCCGAAACGTTAACTCTGCTTCTCTTTCCACAGATGCTGCCAGACCTGCTGAGTGGTTCCAGCATTGCTTGTTTTTATTTCAGATTTCCAGCATCCGCAGCATTTTGCTTTTATTTTAGTGTCTGAGCTCGGGTTACTTCAGTTCATGAGCTATGCAACAGTTTGTAACAGACTGTGTACTTCTTGCAGCCCCTGGCCAACAACTCTCACCCTGGTGGTTCATAGCCTACCATTCGACAGATGGGGTGTGTCACAAGGAACTTGATAGTGACTTCCCCTGCTTCCCATTCCTTGATCCAAAGCATGCCAGCTGGTAGATCTCGTTCAGAAAGGTTGCTGCACATGGGGTGTCGAGATGGAAAGCGGGCAGTGGGTGGATCGAACATGTCATTACGGATGGTTTCGACCAGCTTGTGGCTTTTTGTCAGTCAGCAAATATGTTGGGGAGTGATGTTTGCAAGGACAGGAAGCCAGGGGAGGGGGTGTTGAGTGGAGGGTTCCAGGTATGATGCGCATTGTTGCATTCAGCTGAGTATCAGTAAGGTGTGTATGTGGTGACTGATGCCAGACAGGTGCACAGCGCTGCTGAATATGATAGGGCAAGTGCTGAGGTGCGGAGTGTTGTGGCAGCAACGCCACATGTAGATCCAGTAAGTTTGGTTAATAGGTTGTTTCTGGTTTTGACCTTTGCTGCTGTTCTCTTCAGATGCTCCAGGAAGGATAAAGTCCTATCCAGAGTCACTCCCAAGTACGTCGGGTTGGGATCATGCTTTAGTCTCCGATTATCCATGTAGATACGCAATTCATTTTTGGCACTGACGTTGTGGAGGTGGAATACACCTTCTCTTTTGTTATCTCTTGCCCCACCCCCACTTTACTTGCTTAAAACCTTTCACGTTTCTAATATTTGTCAGTTCTGAAGAAGGGTCATTGACCTGAAACGTTAACTCTGCTTCTCTCTCCACAGATGCTGCCAGACCTGCTGAGTATTTCCAGCATTTCTTGTTTTTATTATCTAAGAGATTGTTAGTGTGAATTGTAAATGTTTATTTTTGTTCAGCCAATGGCTACTTTCTTCTCAGCCTTCTTCCTGCTTTTCTCTTCCACTGCTTCCTACCTTCGTACACTTCACTATAACTATCCTATCTTTTATTTGCAGTGATCAAGTCTCCTACATGCATAGGAAATTGAGGGTCAGGGAAAGACCAACTGGTCCATCAAGACTGTTTCACACACTTTCCCCGTCACCCCCACCGCCAGCATTGTAATCTCCTGGGAGATGCAAAAAAGTGCAAACCCAGGATCAATAAGGGAAAAGGTATTCCGGAAAATTCCTCTCTGACCCCTTCAGGTGATCAAAACCAGTCCAGGAGATTACATGGACAAAGTGTTATCTGTAAAGAGACTTATCCTCTGAATGATGCAATCTTTGCCCCAGTCAGGAACCAGTTCAGCTCCCTCTTGAAGGCAATGCACAGAGTCAGCACCCACTACACCAGCCAGCAACACATTCCATAAACTCACTACTCTTTTCAGATACCTCTACCCAGCTCCTGAAAGATTTCCTACATCAGAGGACAGCTTTCCACCAATTCAATCGATGAGTCTACCTCCCAGCTTCACATCCCATGATGGATCGAGCAGTTTGGGAAGACGATGATGCCAGCTGTTGGCAATGTCCTTCCATGTTGCTCATTGCTATGCCAACCTCAGTTGGATGCCCCATTCCCCTCATGTTCTCCATCCCCCTCTTTTTCCATTGCACCCCATCACTGATGTCATTGATACCCCGCCCTCCTGCGAGTTTGGTCACATTCTTCTCACATGCCCACTATTTATTCACAAATTTCCAGTGTCAGCCGAAATGAAAGCATGTGTTTTACCATTACCTGTACAGTCACAGTGTCCCGAGGACACAGGGATCTATCATTACCTGTACAGTCACAGTGTCTCGAGGACACGGGGATCTATCATTACCTGTACAGTCACAGTATCCCGAGGATACAGGGATCTATCATTACCTGTACAGTTACCGTGTCCCGAGGATACGGGGATCTATCATTACCTGTACAGTCACAGTGTCTCGAGGACACGGGGATCTATCATTACCTGTACAGTCACAGTATCCCGAGGATACAGGGATCTATCATTACCTGTACAGTTACCGTGTCCCGAGGATACGGGGATCTATCATTACCCTGTACAGTCACAGTGTCCCGAGGATACCGGGATCTATCATTACCCACACAGTCACTGTGTCCCGAGGATACGGGGATCTATCATTACCCTGTACAGCCACAGAGTCCCGAGGATACGGGGATCTATCATTACCCACACAGTCATAGTGTCCCGAGGATACAGGGATCTATCATTACCCACACAGTCACCGTGTCCCGAGGATACGAGGATCTATCATTACCTGTACAGTCACAGTGTCCCGAGGATACAGGGATCTATCATTACCCACACAGTCACCGTGTCCCGAGGATACGAGGATCTATCATTACCTGTACAGTCACAGTGTCCCAAAGATACGAGGATCTATCATTACCTGTACAGTCATAGTGTCCCGAGGATACGAGGATCTATCATTACCTGTACAGTCACAGTGTCCCGAGGATACGAGGATCTATCATTACCTGTACAGTCACAGTGTCCCGAGGATACGAGGATCTATCATTACCTGTACAGTCACAGTGTCCCGAGGATACAGGGATCTATCATTGCCCGCACAGTCACCGTGTCCCGAGGATACGAGGATCTATCATTACCTGTACAGTCACAGTGTCCCGAGAATACAGGGATCTATCATTACCCGCACAGTCACCGTGTCCCGAGGATACGGGGATCTATCATTACCCGCACAGTCACAGTGTCCCGAGGATACGAGGATCTATCATTACCTGTACAGTCACAGTGTCCCGAGGATACAGGGATCTATCATTACCCGCACAGTCACCGTGTCCCGAGGATACAGGGATTTATCATTACCTGTACAGTCACCGTGTCCCGAGGATACGAGGATCTATCATTACCTGTACAGTCACAGTGTCCCGAGGTTACGAGGATCTATCATTACCTGTACAGTCACAGTGTCCCGAGGATACGGGGATCTATCATTACCCGCACAGTCACAGTGTCCCGAGGATACGGGGATCTATCATTACCCGCACAGTCACCGTGTCCCGAGGATACAGGGATCTATCATTACCCGCACAGTCACAGTGTCCCGAGGATACAGGGATCTATCATTACCCGCACAGTCACAGTGTCCCGAGGATACGGGGATCTATCATTACCTGTACAGTCACAGTGTCCCGAGGATACGGGGATCTATCATTACCCGCACAGTCACAGTGTCCCGAGGATACGAGGATCTATCATTACCTGTACAGTCACAGTGTCCCGAGGATACGGGGATCTATCATTACCCGCACAGTCACAGTGTCCCGAGGATACAGGGATCTATCATTACCCGCACAGTCACAGTGTCCCGAGGATACGGGGATCTATCATTACCTGTACAGTCACAGTGTCCCGAGTATACGAGGATCTATCATTACCTGTACAGTCACAGTGTCCCGAGGATACAGGGATCTATCATTACCCGCACAGTCACAGTGTCCCGAGGATACGGGGATCTATCATTACCTGTACAGTCACAGTGTCCCGAGGATACGGGGATCTATCATTACCCGCACAGTCACAGTGTCCCGAGGATACAGGGATCTATCATTACCCGCACAGTCACCGTGTCCCGAGGATACAGGGATCTATCATTACCCGCACAGTCACAGTGTCCCGAGGATACAGGGATCTATCATTACCCGCACAGTCACCGTGTCCCGAGGATACAGGGATCTATCATTACCCGCACAGTCACAGTGTCCCGAGGATACAGGGATCTATCATTACCCGCACAGTCACCGTGTCCCGAGGATACGAGGATCTATCATTACCTGTACAGTCACAGTGTCCCGAGGATACAGGGATCTATCATTACCTGTACAGTCACAGTGTCCCGAGGATACAGGGATCTATCATTACCCGCACAGTCACCGTGTCCCGAGGATACAGGGATCTATCATTACCCGCACAGTCACCGTGTCCCGAGGATACAGGGATCTATCATTACCCGCACAGTCACAGTGTCCCGAGGATACAGGGATCTATCATTACCCGCACAGTCACCGTGTCCCGAGGATACAGGGATCTATCATTACCCACACAGTCATAGTGTCCCGAGGATATGAGGATCTATCATTACCTGTACAGTCACAGTGTCCCGAGGTTACAGGGATCTATCATTACCCACACAGTCACAGTGTCCCGAGGACACAGGGATCTATCATTACCCGCACAGTCACAGTATCCAGTGGATACGGGGATCTATCATTACCCTGTACAGTCATAGTGTCCGGAGGATACAGGGATCTATCATTACCCGTACAGTCACAGTGTCCCGAGGATACGGGGATCTATCATTACCCGCACAGTCACAGTATCCAGTGGATACGGGGATCTATCATTCCCCTGTACAGTCATAGTGTCCCGAGGATACAGGGATCTATCATTACCCGTACAGTCACAGTGTCCCGAGGATACGGGGATCTATCATTACCTGTACAGTCACAGTGTCCCGGGGATACGGGGATCTATCATTACCCGCACAGTCACAGTGTCCCGAGGATACGGGGATCTATCATTATCCGCACAGTCACCGTTTCCCGAGGATACGGGGATCTATCATTACCCACACAGTCACAGTGTCCCAAGGATACGGGGATCTATCATTACCCGCACAGTCACAGTGTCCCGAGGATACGGGGATCTATCATTACCCACACAGTCACAGTGTCCCGAGGATACAGGGATCTATCATTACCTGTACAGTCACCGTGTCCCGAGGATACGGGGCTCTATCATTACCCTGTACAGTCACAGTGTCCCGAGGATACGAGGATCTATCATTACCCTGTACAGTCACAGTGTCCCGAGGATACGAGGATCTATCATTACCTGTACAGTCACCGTGTCCCGAGGATACGGGGATCTATCATTACCTGTACAGTCACAGTGTCCCGAGGATACAGGGGTCTATCATTACCCACACAGTCACCGTGTCCCGAGGATACGGGGATCTATCATTACCCACACAGTCAAAGTGTCCCGAGGATACGGGGATCTATCATTACCCACACAGTCACAGTGTCCCGAGGATACGGGGATCTATCATTACCCACACAGTCACAGCGTCCCGAGGATACAGGGATCTATCATTACCCACACAGTCACAGTGTCCCGAGGATACGGGGATCTATCATTACCTGTACAGTCACCGTGTCCCGAGGATACAGGGATCTATCATTACCCACACAGTCATAGTGTCCCGAGGATACAGGGATCTATCATTACCCACACAGTCATAGTGTCCCGAGGATACAGGGATCTATCATTACCCACACAGTCATAGTGTCCCGAGGATACGGGGATCTATCATTACCCGCACAGTCACAGTGTCCCGAGGAGACGAGGATCTATCATTACCCTGTACAGTCATAGTGTCCCGAGGATACAGGGATCTATCATTACCCGTACAGTCACAGTGTCCCGAGGATACAGGGATCTATCATTACCCGTACAGTCACAGTGTCCCGAGGATACGGGGATCTATCATTACCCGCACAGTCACAGTGTCCCGAGGATACGGGGATCTATCATTACCCGCACAGTCACAGTGTCCCGAGGATACGGGGATCTATCATTACCCTGTACAGTCATAGTGTCCCGAGGATACAAGGATCTATCATTACCCGTACAGTCACAGTATCCAGTGGATATGGGGATCTATCGTTACTTGTACAGTCATGTTACCCCAAGGATATATGAAATCAAGGGCATCTCAAAGGCACTCAAATGTCATCCCTCACTTCCAACTTCAATAGTCTCTAAATAGCTATTTTACTAACTTCCTTAAGTCATTTCCGATGATCAATGGAGCCCATTGATCCAACAATCTTAACACCCAATGAACATCTATTGAAGATAGTTATTTAAAAAAACAGAACATAATTTGGCAAGCATTGCTGTCTATAGATGATACATGGTCGGGAGTAGTTTACAGCAATAGTATACTGATCCCCTAGTCGCCCTTTGTGAAGTCTGTTTCTTTAGTTCCTTGTGTAAAGATTCATTTTCCAAAATATTCTGGCTTCACTTTGGGAACATTTGTTTTTACAGGTTACTCAACTGCAGTGCATTGACCAATTGTCCAGAGTTCTGGTCTAAGTCGAGTGTTCACTACTTACTAATATTTATGATTCAATAAATCACTGCCTGCCTCTTAAACAGATGTAGGAAAAAGCAGAGGATTTGCAGCTGCCCTGTGTTCTTTGTGAACTCTACAGTACTCATAAGGCAAACTGTGAAACCAACTGAGCACCCCTCCCCTCCCCCCGCCCCCATAGCCAATAGTGACAAAGCTGATCTCAATGTGGCATTGCTTCATTGAGGTCTCTGAGGTGAAAATGGAGATTTTTTAAAGAAAGAACTTGCATTTCTAGAGTGCCTTTTAAGACTTCAGAACATCCAAATGCACTCTAGAAATGCAGCCAGTGAAGTACTTTTGAAATGCAATTACTGTTGTAATTTAGGAAACACAGCAGTCAATATTGCACACAGCAAGCTCCCACAAACAGTAATGTGATAATGACAAGATAATCTGTTTTAGGTGATGGTGATTGAGGTATAAATATTAACCAGGGCACCAGGAAGAACACTCCTTGAATTCAAAATTGTATGTGTTTTGCCTGCCTAAGAAGGCAGAAAAGACCTGGGTTTAACATTTCATCTGAAAGACAGCATCTCTGACAATGTAGCATTCCCTCACTACTGCACTGAAGTGTCAGCCTAGACTGTTGAACTGGAGTCTCCAGAGTGGGACATGAATCTACAACTGTTCTGACTCCAATGTGGGCATGCGCCTCACTGAGCCACAGCTAACCCCAGCCTCAAATGTATATATAATACAGGATACCCCACTGAATCACGTAGCAGATGCAGTTCTATTGAACAATGAACAAGTTTCCCAGGCAGGCTTATGATTTATTTATGGGTGCCCTTTAAAGCTGGGCGATCTGTTGAAGTCAGCCAATCACATTCAACGCTGTGCCTCCGTTCAACAGCTCTTGGACCAAGTGACCAATGGAACGTGCCACTTTGAAGAGAAATGCCCGGTGCAGAGTTGGCGTGCACAGTCACCCTTGGGCAGAGGCCGCTGCCGCCACTCTCCGGGCAAAGGACACAGGCTGGCCCACGTGCAGTTCTTGACCAACTGCTGCTTAGCTCTTCTTCCAGTTCCAGGAGACTATTGAGGTATGAGCCCTTTATGAGATTGGAGGAAAAAATGTACCAAGAGAAAGGAATGATAGTTGTGTCTCTTTGGGAATATTCCACCTACACCAAGCTATAATGACAATTTCAACCATATAATGGTCGTGACTGGTTAACCTAAGTGAATACTTTATGTGCCAGCTGCTCTATGTAAGACCATGTATACTAATTGCTACCTTTGGTTAAGTTTGCACTGTGTGGTGAATTCTCACCATTCTAAGAAAAGAGAACTTGTGTCTACAGCACTTTTTTTCTGACCTCAGGATGTCTCCGAGTCTTCAGAGCCAATGAAGTACTTTTGAAGTGTAGTCACTGTTGCTATGTAGGAAATGCAGCACACAATGAACAGAGATAAACAACCAGATAATCTGTTTTTGACGATATTGGTTGAGAGATGAATGTTGGTCAATACACCAGGAAGAACTCTCCTTTTCTTCTTCAGAAATAGTGCCATGGGATCTACAAGATGCACTGCGGCAACTCGCCAGGGGTCCTTAGACAGCACCTTCCAAACCCATGACCTCTATCACCTAGAAGGACAAGGGCAGCAGATGTTTGGGAACACCACCACCTGCAAGTTCCCCTGCAAGCTGCACACCATCCTGACTTGGAACTATATCGCTATTCCTTCACTGTCACTGGGCAGAATCCTGGAACTCCCTCCCTGGCGAGCACTGTGGGTGTACCTACACTCCAAAGACTGCAGCGGTTCAAGAAGGCAGCTCACCAACACCTTCTCAAGGGCAATTAGAGATGGGCAATAAATGCTGGCCTGGCCAGCGACGCCCACATCCCATGAACAAATAAAAAAAAATGCACACATTACCAGGAAACCTGAAGGAAATTTAGCATTGGTGTCAGGAGGTTCTTCAAACATGGGGAGTGATCGGTGCAGGGAATAGGGATTTGGTCAGCATCACAGATTCATGAAGCCTGGATTCATTTCAGAGATGTTTGGATGCCACGGTGGAAATTTTCCAAATAGATGGGCTGAATGGCCTGGCTCATCCATACCCACCTTGGGAGTGACTGATAGTGTGTGGTTGAATGCTGGTTGGATACATTCTGGGAGGTTTCATCACATGACCTCCTGCCTCCAATTGCAGCTGCCCCCACCAAGCCCACCACTGGTCACCCAACATGCCCATGCCCACTGTGGCCCACCTTCCCATGCTGATTGGGAAAGCAAAGAGACATTTTGTTATTGATTAGTTGATTCGTGACTGCCAATCAACGAGCCTCCCCCCCCCCCCACCCCCACACACAACTCCACCTTCAATATTTTTATAACTAAAATACAAAAATCAAAACCTTTTTTAATGCCTTGATGATTTCTCACCCTGGGCTGATTTGGGTAGTGTGTGGCAGAATAGTCTTTACTTCTTAGAGATTCCAGGGCAATCCTAGAGGGTTGTCAACCTTACTGATACGTCTACTGTCTTTAATAGCATGACTTATTCACTTATCCACTCAGTGAAGTTCAGGGGCAGTGACTGGGACCTCAATGAGAAACTGGGAAGGTGAATTCCTGAAATCAGCATGGTATGTTTTAGGCAAATAGTCTACCGATCCGACTGATCCATAGTTTCCACCCAAAGGGGGCGGAACCACGGAATTCCCAAGATAACAGGAAATATCTCAGAATGCAAAGGAATTTAACTTGGGCTGTCAGAAATAATGAGCAGGTACCTTTTAAAAAATGCTAACCCGGCTAATCGAGGTGTTTGAAATCACGAAGTGGGTTTTTGTCGAGTAGCTGGGGAGAAAATGTAACCAGAGGACACAGATTTAAGCTAATTGGTAAAACAGCCAGAGGGGATAAGTTCTTTTTTCACTCAGCAAGTTGTTACCATCTAGAATGTGCTGCCTGAAGACGGTGGAAGCCAGATTCAATAGCAACGTTCAAAAGGGAATTGGATAAATACTTGAACAGGAAACATTTGCAGAGATATGGGGGAAGAGCAGGCGGGGTGGGGTGGTGAGACGAGACATAATTGGCTGTTTCACAGAGACAGCACAAGCACGATGGGCTGAATGGCCTTTTTTTGTTCTATGATACCAGGACTGGATCCCCAGAACCGTTTGCAGTGACACTTTCGTGAGTTCTTAATATATTAAGGGGAAAAAATCATTTAAGGTCAAGCAAGCTGGCCGAACAAATTTGGGTCTTTTGCTGTTTGCACACCCTCCCGTACTGTACTGAACACTGACACCACATGACTTTGAGAAACAGCAGAAGACATTTTCTCTTAGCAGCTCTCGTCGTATCTGTTTTGAAAGACAACGTTCAGAGTGCTGTTGAAGCCAATTTACGGAAAGTAATAGATTTTGAGCTGACAAATGGGGGCGAATGGCTGGAGAAACAGCGCCGCCCGATGAGAGGAAACAGGATCGCCAGGGAGGGATTGGGACCCTGGACGGGGGGTTTGAGAGGGAGGATCGGGGATGGAACCTGGAAGGAAGTTTGGGAGCATTGAGTTCCTTTTGCAAGAGAAGTTGGGGGCTGAGTTTTATTTTTTCAGGTCCTCCCAGTCTAGAGACGCCCAACTTCACGCTGGATGCATTCCTCCTCGCTTGCAAAAAAAAAAAAAATCCCCCCAAAAATCGTACAGTTCCCATTTCTCATTTTTAGCTGCTGGTGGATCATGTCAAAATAAAGCAAGGGCGGACGTCTGAAGGAACATTGATTTTTCTTTTGAAGATTTCATCGCCTTTTGAGAGACCGTTGGCAGGTAGTAAACCTTGTTCTGTCTGTGTGTGTGCAGTTCCGAAACTTTACTGAAAGTTACTTTAAAAAAAACAGTAAGTTTTCAGCTTCAAAACCTGGAACAGTTTGTAGACATTTTTACAGAAGTGGAAAGGAAGATTTATAAGGTGGGTGGAATGAAATTGAATCTATGATATAAATGAAGGATTCTATCTCTCGAATTGATCATTTTTGTCACAGTTCGAATTCATTCCTCCATAATGATCCTTGCGGCCAATTTTACTCTTTTTTTGAAGAATCGAAATGTTGACAGTTTGCTTTTTTTTTTGTCTTGTTAAATACTGTAATTTTGTTTGAAGAATTTGCGTTATTTTTTTACCGGTTACAAATTTGCCCTTTTTCAGTCGCCTTAACCCTTTAAGGGCCACTGGAAGATGTCAGTTACAGTGCCCCTCTCGTCAAGCGGTACCGTAACTCCGTCCTTCAATAATTGGCACAATTATTAATGGCACAAAACGCCCCAATTCTTTTTGGGTTGAATACAAACTGCACTTGTCCTGCTCAAGTGTAAATCACACAGAAATACCAGTTTACAGTTTCATCCCCCTAAAGCATATTGAAGGTTTTGCCTGCCCCTTTAAAATCTTCTTTAAGTGCTGAAATACAGGATCTGGAAAAGCAATTAAACAACTTCTCAGAATGTTTCTCAGGAGTTAGTGTGACGAACGGTTATTGCATTTCGCGTCCGGACCATTTTACATCTTTCTTGTTGAAGTTCTTTAGGTGTCTGAATGGGTTTAATTAATGCCACAGTGAAGGGGAAGATTCGCGATGTATGATTCCAACAAACCACTCAGTCAGTTCTGTGGATCTGGCCCACATCCTTTTGAAACAATTTTTAAAAAAGTTAGGTTCATATTAAAATAATTACTCTGGGCTGCAGAAGGGACATTTCCTGGCGATCTGCGCCCCCTCGCGTTTTCACTGTGCAGTGCAGCTCTAAAGCACGTCATTTATTACCGCACTTTATTAACTCATTATGAACTGCAGGGGCAAAAGGACGAGGGTTGTTAATTTAATATTCTATTGATTATTGAAATATTTCTATTATTCTGAATCTTAGGACTTCAGCTTTATTCGCAGTATTGTGTTATTACCAATGCTATTGCAGCTCTGTGATAAATGCCAGTCTCTTTGCCAGATGGGAGAGTTGGAGAGGAGAGAACTCCTTCCCCAGGCACTGTCAGTTTTGAGGCCTGGTGGTTGGTTGCAAGGAGACACTTCCAGTGTCACCTAGTCTCTTGCCTCTGACCTTGGCCCAGCATGAGCTCCCACCTCAAGCAGGTCTTGCATCTGTAAACTGCTCCGGTCGTCCACATATTCATCCATAAGGGCAGACATTTAGAAGACAAAGCAGGTCAGTAACTCCCTGGTGGGAGTCTCAGTGTGTCCTGCCATTACATTGACTCAGAAGTACAGTGGGTGACGTGTATGAGGTTGCAGCTAACACAAAACAATACCAGCAGGCACCATGGTTGTTAGGTGATTGGCTATTGGTGTACCCACAGTCCTCAGGGTACTAAGTGAGGTCTGGTTCTGTTGGAACCACATGAGCATGTACAGGGATCTGGGGTCAGGTTGTCCCTTCTAATGTCACCTAGTTAGCCCTGCTGGCATGAAAGAAAGAACTTGCACTTATATAGCACCTGTCACAATCTCTCAAAGTACTTTACAGCCAATGAAGCATTTTTAGAAGTGTAGTTACTGTTGTAATGTAGGAATCGTAGCAGCCAATTTGCACACAGCAAGATCCCACAAACAGCACTGAGATAGTGCACAGATAATCTGTTTTTAGTGATTTTTGGTTGAGGGATGAATATTGTCCCGGACAGTGAGGTGAACCCCCCTGCTCGTCTTCAGAATAGTGCCTGGAGATCTGTTAAGTTCACCTTTATTCGGCCCTCGTTTTGACGTCTTATCCAAAGGATGACATCTCTGATGTGGCAGCACTCCCTCAGTACTGCACTGGGAGTGGCAGCCGAGATTTCGTGTTCAGGTCTCTGAAGTGAGACCTGAACCCTCAACCTTCTGACTCAGAGGCGAGAGTGGCGCCAATGAGCCACCACTGATGTGCCCATGATGGGTATCTGGGCAACGGGCACTCTTCCAATTTCTGGATCGCACCTTTTGCTCCCACACTGATTTTTTTTTCACTCCAACCCCACCCGTACCTCTGGGTGTGAAGGGAACATCTACCTCTGTCTCCAGGTCTAGTTTTAACCAAGTACAGTACAGCTTAGCAGGGAGCCTTTCCAGATCATTGCTGCAATCTCTGTCACTCAGATACACAACCCCTTGTGCACATTCATAAGAGGTCACGTAAGTGTCCCTGCATCGCCATTGACTTGATAAAGCCCGGACAGCCAGACTCTTCTGAATTGGGACTCAAAGGGTTAAATTATGATGACAGGTTGAAAAGAGTGGGCTTGTATTCCTTTGAGTATTGAAGATTAAGGGATTAAAATGGGTAGGCGGTGGCATAGTGGTAATGTCACTAGTCGAATCATCCAGATCCCAGGCTAATGCTCTGGGGACAAAGGAAATCTGCCATCCTTACCTGGTCTGGATTATATGTGACTCCAGACTCACAGCAATGTGGTTGACTTTTGAAATGCCCTCTTGAGTTCAAGGGCAAGTAGGGATGGGCAATAAATGCTGGCCCACATCCCACAAAAAAAACGCGATTGATAGTTTCTCTACCAGAAACTGAACTGGAGCAGCCATATAAATACGGTGGCTACAAGAGCAGGTCAGAGGCTAGGATTTCTGCAGTGAGTAACTCACTCCTGACTTCCCAAAGCCACAAGTCAGGCGTGTGATGGAATACTCTCCACTTGCCTGGATGAATGCAGTTCCAACAACACTCAAGAAGCTCAACACCATCCAGGACGAAGCAGCCCACTTGATTGGCACCCCATCCACAAACATTCACTCCCTCCACCACTGACGCACAGTGGCAGCAGTGTGTACCTTCTACAAGATGCACTGCAGCAATGCACCAAGGCTCCTTAGACAGCACCTTCCAAACCCACAACCTCTACCACCTAGAAGGACAAAGGCAGCAAATGCATGGAAACACCACCACCTGCAAGTTCCCCTCCAAGTCACACACCATCCTGACTTGGAACTATATCGCCGTTCCTTCGCTGTCGCTGGGTCAAAATCCTGGAACTCCCTTCCTAACAGCACTGTACTGCAGTGGTTCAAGAAGGCAGCTCACCGCCACCTTCTCAAGGGCAATTAGGGATGGGCAATAAATGCTGGCCTGGCCAGCGATGCCCACATTCCACGAACAAATAAAAAAACAAGTACCCTATTTCCTCTGGTGAGGGAGTCCAGAACAAAGGACCATAGCCTAAAAATTAGAGTTGGGCCATTCGGGTGTTGTCAGGAAGCATTCACACAAAGGGAAGTGGAAATCTAGGACTCTCTTCCCCCAAAATTTGTTGGGGGTCAATAAAACATTTCAAAAATCAGAGTGATAGATTTTTGTTAGTTATGGGTATTAATGGATATGGAACCAAGGTGGGTAAATGGAGTTAAGATACAGATCAGCCATGATCTAATTGAATGGCGGAGCAGGCTCAAAGGGCTGAATGGCCTCGTCCTGTTCCTATGTTCCTATGTAATCGCCATTCTTGCAGAGTTGTCATTGGCTTTCATGTAACTGACGTGACCTTCTGCAGTGCCTGATCAGGGTCATTAGTAAATAGCACTGAGAGTTTGCCCCAGCCCTCCCTCACTGACCATCCTGGAATGTGTTTACCATATCAGCTTTCTTGATTCTCGAAAAGCAGATCCCTTCATTTCTGGACTGCGCCTTCCTAAGAATAACCTTGAACCACCTGACAATCAGCTTCAACCAGATAGAGACGATCGTAAGCCTCCCTGTCCGACTGTGGCTCGATTGTAGGTTTCTGGCAGGGACCTCGTGTAAAGGACACGCTCAAGGAATGCGTCGCATATCCCAATTGTCACCTTGAGCAACCTCTAATCAATCCATTTCTCTGCTGCACTCTGGCCCACTTTGAGGCTGTTATCAAACCGGAGACGGGCCAGTGGTTTGAGTCTGTTGTCGTGGGTTGGGCTGAAGTAGTGTCTGGCCTATTCCAGCATCTGCTGCAAATAATGTGCTTCTTGGCTCACCTCTCGGGCCAATTCTGGGCAATAGTGGCCTTGTTTTTGGAACCAGGTGGAAGATTCACTGTTTCTTTTTCCATCAACCGTGGGGGTCGGGGGAGTGTGGAATGGGAGGGGTTCTGCTGCTCAGGAAGGCCCTCTTTGTTCCTTTGCAAAGGATCCTCCTGTCAGCTGTTGTAAGGATGCTATGGAAGTGCACACTGTCTTGTTTCATCACCCTGACTGGGTATTGCTGCTCTTCGCCCACTTTGGATCCTCTCCTATTGGGGCCTGGTCATGATGGTGTTCTCCCCATTCCTTGGTGTTTCTGCTAATCATGATTGGGGTCAGAGCAGGGGATAGAGGAAGGACTTGTGTTCGATTTGAACTTCCTTCAATTCCTGGCCATGTCCAGCCAGTGAGAGCTGCTGGACTTGCTTTAATTCCAGTTCAGCTCAGTGGTGGTCTGTCCTCGCCCCAGTCTGTCTGCCTCTGTGGCTCCGCCCAGATGGTGTTGGACCCCAATTCCTGGATGCAGTTCTCAAGACTTACATAGATCCTCATGATTTCCAAAGAAGTCCATCGTATCTCCAAGCTCCTGGTGAATGTGCCAGACGTCCATTTCCTGTGACAAGCATATTGGGATACGTTTTGACTGAGAGCCTTAAAATTCCCGCCCTCTGACTGCTGCTGAACCCATATTGATCTCCATATTTAAAAAAGGATCTAGAAGCACTGGAGAAAGTGCAAAAAAGATTCCAGAACTGAGAGGCTGTAACTGCCAGGAAAGATTGAACAGGCTGGGGCTCTTTTCTTGAGGAATGAGAAGGCCGATCGGTGACTTGATACAGGTCTTTCAAAGCGATGAACGGGTTTGACTTGGTCGACGTAGAAAAGATGTTCCTGCTTGTGGGGAAGACCATAACTATAAGATAGTCACTTATAAATCCAATAGGGAATTCAGGAGAAATGTCTTTACTGAGTGGTTAGAATGTGGTACTCGCGACCCCAAGGAGTAGTTGAGGCAAATAGTATAGCTGCACTTAAGGGGCGGCTAGGTAAGTGCATGAGGGAGAAAGGAATTGAAGGATATGTTGATAGTATGAGAGCATAAACACTAGTTGGGCTTGTTTCTGTGCTATAATTTCTAAATAACCCCAACTTATTCGAGGCCGAAGGACAGAGCTTTGCACGAGCTGCCCTGCTTATTCCATTCCTTTGGCTCATTTTCAGGTCATGACAAATTGTCTCGTTATGAAGACCAGGAGGAGCACTTAAGAACACTTCAGTCAGTACTGACTCTGCATCAAGCCAGGCATTTAGGTGCTGCTACAGTCCCAAAGAATGGGGCATGCTATGAGCCCCATGTAACCAAGGAGCAGTGCAGTCTGAATCTTGTCACATTGTAAATCTTCAAACGGAAGCAGCGCTTGTTCCTTTCTTCTTCAGGAAGGTGTCAGACATGACTCAGTGGTAATGCTCTTGCTTCCGAGTCAGAACGTTATGAGTTCAAGTCTCCCTCCAGAGACTTGAGCACAAAATCTAGGCTGACACTCCCAGTGCAGTACTGAAGGAATGCTGCACTGTCAGAGGCGCTGTCTTTCAGATGCGACACATTAAACTGAAGCCCTGTCGGGTAGACCTGAAAGATCCCATGGTGCTATCTTGCCCAAGCAAAGGGATGTTCTCTTTGGAGTCCTGACCTGTCTTTGCCCCTCAAACAATGTCACAAACAAAAATCAGATTATCTTGTCATTATTTCATTGCTGTATGTGGGAGCTTGCTGTGTGCAAATTGGCTAACGCATTTCCTATATTACATCTTTGTCTCAACGCACTCTACAGTCATTTCAAGGCACTACATAAATGCAAGTCTTTCTTTATTATCTGCTTGCCTTTCAGGATGTGCCGCAACCAGATGTCCGTCTACTGGTTTTGGGTGGTTAGAACTCACTGGTGCTTTCTTATCATCAGCCACTCTTTAAAAGCCAATTCCCCTGATTTTCAGTGGATGGCTCTGTCCTTGGGTGGTAGGAGGGAACCAGATGGGGTTGGCCATTTGGTCATAGACACTGGTTGGATCCAAGTGGCCGAGCATACCCCATCCATTACCTCCTTCATCCTAGCCTTCTTGTTGAGAGTAGCAGCCTTTCCCCTCTTCTGTTACTCGGCAACTCCTGCTGGCTCCTAATCCTGCCAATCAAGCCAAAAGAGAGAATCTGGCACCACCAGCAAGCAACCAACGAGCAACAGCCGACAATTGTCCGTACAGTTTTGGATCTTCATTAATGTTATGTCACAGGTTGAGCCTGGTGTCCAAAAGACAATCACGTGTTCTGGGCAATAGCCTGAGTGATACTTGGAACACTCTGCAAACAATATTATCACAATACATGAGTGTTTGTCTAGTCCCTTTTACTCAACACTTCACGCTTCTCCCTAAACACCGGAGGAGTGGCTCACCTTGGTCTACAGGGTAATCTACTACGAGCAACAAAAAAATTGTGGAGAGGGAGAGAGACAGAGGCAGAGGGGTTTAGGAAGGGAATTCCAGATCTTAGGACCTGGACGGTTAAAGACCGGCCAGCAATAATGGGACGAAGGGAATCGGGAATGCACAAGAGGCCAATATAGAGGATCAGGGAGATCTCAGAGGGTTGTGGTGCTGAAGGAGGTTACAGAGATAGGGAGGGGCGGGGACACGGAGGGATTTGAACACGAGGAAGACAATCTAAAATTCTAGGCGTTGTTAGGCTGGGAGTGAATGTAGTTCAGTGAGGACATGGATGATGGATGAATAGGACTTGGTGCAAATTCCCATGACGTATGCCATGTGAAGTTTTTGGGAAAGCTGGCTGTCGCTGTGTTTCTCTCCTGGACCGTTCACAGATCAGGAGGCTTAGCCTGTGTGGAAACTGGCTTCCCCTGGGGATAGGGATGGGGGTGGTGAAAGAGAGTTGTTGTTCTCAGTCGAGCTGTCAGATATGTAATAAGCCATGGGAGGTAGGGCCCCATGATCAGACCCCTAATTGTGCTTAGCAAGTCAGACCCTTTGTCTCTCTCTCTGTCTCTCTCTCTGTTAAAATCCAGAAAGGACATGAAAGAGCTCAGGAGGATCCCATTCATGAAGCCTTTCTGCTGGCTGGTCATCCTATACTGGGCAGCAAAGGATCCTGACTGCAAATTTATAAGGAGCATGGAAGTCAGGAAGTGAACTGTCTAGCTGAGATAGGATACACTTGAGACCCAGGCCTAGCCAGTCAGGTTAATAAGCAGAGCAGGCATGGACCTAGCTCAGAACATGAAAGGCAACCAAGCTTTGCTTCCGCCTCTAACATTCCCCTGCTTCTGTTCATTTGCTGCCGAAACCCTCTTCCATGCCTTCTAAATGAAATTATTCCAACCATCTCCTGGCCAGCCTTCCACCTTGCACCTTTTTGTAAACTTATGTTCATCCAAAACTCTGCTGCCCTTATCCTAGCGTGCACCAGTTCTCATCCACCCGTCACTACTGTGCTTTCTGAACAGCACTGGCTCCAATTTAAACTTCTCATCCTCGTTTTCAACTCTCTCCATGGTCGCACCCCCTCCTTATTTCTGTAAATCACCTCCAGCCCTTCAACCTTCTGTGATATCTGCGCTCTTCCAATTCTGACCTCTTGAGCATCTGCCATTTTAACCACTCCACCATTGGTGGCCGTGCCTTCAGCTGCCTGGGCCACAAGCTCTGGAATTCCCTCCCTAAACCTCTCTGCCTTTCTACCTGTCTCTTCTCCTTTAAGACCTGCCTTAAAACCTACCTCTGTGAGTCATCTGCCCTTATATTCTCACTTAAGTGGCTCAGTGTCAGTTTTAGTCTGAGAACGCGCCTATGAAGTGCTGTAAGACATTTGTTCCATATTAAAGGTGCGGCATAAATGTATATTCTCCATATTAACTTGCATACAGGACAGAAGAGCTGAATGGAGCTGCTTCCACTGTGAAACTGGAGGTGAAGCCATGAGGAATTTCTCAACAATAATGTGCACATATTGCTCTGGTTCCAGTGCAGATATAAACTGTAATCATGATTAAATACCATTAGTTGAAATGGTGCTATGAGCTGTTTGCTATGTGGTGAGGTCAAGACCCTGGCATCTTTTCTTTCTCTGTAGCACAGCAAGCATCTAGCTAGTGACAACAACCAGTCCCTATCTTCTGATGGGAGGTCCCAACGTGATGTGCCCAGGCCCACCAATTCTCCGGCATGCAATGCGAGACTCGCCCACAAGTTTGCTGTCTCGCCAAAAAACGGTGATCTCGCAGGCTCGTGGGTTGTGGTAGTAATTGCTGTCATTTCTGGAGCAACAGAGAGCCAGAGAGGCTAAGGAAATGGCCTGTAGGCGATCCGATAGAGGGCTTTCACTACTGCTCTGCATGCTGGGTAAGCCCTGTCCCCCATAGACCTTCTCTCCCTGTCCTTTGAGACAATACACTCACAAGTTCCACTCTGCATATGTCTATTGCTGAAGGTGACCTGGAAGTGGGTGCAGTCTTTGAGATGGTGTTGCTGCACATTGGCTGCTGCACTTCCTTACATATTAACAGTTCCTGCAATTCTAAAGTAATTAATTGAGTGGCTATTAGGACAGCGCTAACCCAGCCTGCAGAGCAGTAGTGCGCGCGGGAGAATTGGTGGGCCCCGTCACAGTATTGTGATGAGATCTGCTGTTAGACGATGGAAAGTTGTTGTTGTCATTGACTGGATGCTTGCTGTATCACAGTGAGACACATAAAGATGCCACAATCTTGACCTTAGCGCATACTTTGCAAAGTAGGCAATATTTCAAGGGTGCCAAGTGAGACAGGGCATCAAACCATGTAGCTTCTTATTGAAGATGTCTCGTACCATTCAAAGAGTTAGATACATTCAGAATAGTAATTTGTTAAGAAATACTGACCCACAACTAGTCACGGGAGGACACTGAAACAGTCAATTAGTAAGACTGAGGACATCATCTTCAAACCCTACCACAAACTCCATCCACTCGCCACCAACTCCATCTGCCTGCCTGCCCCCTCTGTGGGGTTACATACAAACATACGAATTAGGAGCAGGAGTAGGCCACTCGGCCCCTCCAGCCTGTTCCACCATTCAAAAGATCATGGCTAATCTGATTGTAACCTCAACTCCACATTCCCGCCTACCCCTGATAACCTTTCACCCCCTTGGTTGAAGCAGACATTTCGCAATCTCAGCGAAGCTTCCAGCCCTGTGTCCTCTCTATCGGAAAGACCACTTCCAGCTTCTGACTTCACATGTCTTCGCCCCTCCCTCAGCCCAACTGCTGCAAATATCCCTCATCCATGCCTTTGTCACATTGCCGGCTCGATTATTCCCATGCTTTCCTGGCCGATCTCCCATCCTCCACCATTTGTGGACTTCAACTCATCCAAAACTGTCTGCCTGTTTCCTATGTCCGACCAAGCCCCATTCAGCCGCACAAAAGTAAAATACTGCAGATGCTGGAAATCTGAAATAAAAACAGAAAATGTTAGAAATACTTCTCAATGCTGATGTTCAGAGGAACTTGGGTGTTCTCGTAGAAAGAACACAAAGTTAGCAAGCAATTAGGAAGGCAAATGGCATGTTGGCTTTTATTGCAAATGGATTGAAGTACAGCAATAAGGAAGTCTTGCGACAGTTGTACAGGGCTTTGATGAGACCACACCAGGAGTATTGTGCAGTTTTGGTATCCATATCTATGGAGGTGGTACAGCAAAAGGTTCACCAGATTAGTTCCTGGGGTGAGAGGTTGTGCTATGATGAGCGGCTGAGTTTAGAAGAATGGGAGATGATCCCATTGAAACATACAAGATTCTGAAGGGGCTTGACAGGGTAGACACTGAGAGGTTGTTTCCCTTGACTGGGGAATCTAGTACACAGGGGGACAGTCTCGGGATAAGGGGTCAATCATTTAGGACTGAGATGAGGAGAAATTTCTTCACTCAGAGGGTTGTGATTCTTTGGAATTCTCTACCCCAGAGAGTAGTGGATGCTTCATCGGTGCCCATCTCAGCCTTAAATATATTCAGATTTTTGGTGTCTTAGGTAATCAAGGGATATGTGGAGCGGGTGAGAATGTGGAGTTGAGGTAGAAGATCAGCCATGATAGTACTGAGTGGCAGAGCAGGCTCGGTGGGCCGAATGGCCTACTTCTGCTCCGATTTCTTATGTTCTTGGATTTGGCAGCAACTGTGGAGAGAGAAACTGTTAACGTTTCACCGGAACTGAGTCTAGTTAGAAATCTAATAGGTTTTGAGCAAGTAAAAGGAGGGAGGGTGGGATAAAGAACAAAAGGGGAGTTCTGTGATAGGGTGGAGGGCAGGAGAGATTAAATGACAAAAGGTTTCATGGTGCAAGGCCAAAGGAAGTGGTAATGGGCCAAGTAAAGAAACAGATGTGTCTCGAGGAGGTGTGAATGGCAGGATAGCAGCCGTCTGAATGCAAAGTAAGAGAATTAAGAAAGAAATGAGAGAAAAGACCAAACAGCAGGAAAACACAAAATGAACTGGGGGCAGAGGTTATGATCTAAAATTATTGAACTCGGTGTTGAGTCCAGAAGGCCCATTCACAAAATGAGGTGCTTTTCCTTGAGCTGGCATTGAGCTTCATTGGAACACTGTAGCAGGCCAAGGACAGAATGGTCAGAGTGGGAGCACAGTGGAGAATGAAAAGGTCAGGTGACAGGAAGCTCGGGGTGGCGCTTGCGGATTGAATGGAGGTGTTCCACAAAGTGGTCACCCAGGTGTGTTTAGTCTCCCCAGGGTAGAGGAGACCACATTGTGAGTGGCAAATACATTATACTAAATTGAAAGAAGTACAAGTAAATCGCTGTTTCACTTGGAAGGAGAGTTTTGGACAGTGGGAAGGGAGGAGGATGGCAGGTCTTGCATCTTCTGCACTTGCATGGAAAGGTGTCATAGGAAAGTAGGGAGGCATTGGGGATGACAAGGATTGGACCCGGGTGTCGCGGAGGGATTGGCCCTTTCAGATTGCTGAGGAGGGGAGAGGAGGGGAAGATATGTTTGGTGGTAGCTGAAATGGTGGAGGATGATCTGTTAAATACAGAGGCTGGTGGGATGGAAGGTGAGGACAAGGGGAACCCTATCATTGTTCTGGGAGGGAGGGGAAGGGGTGACAGCAAAAGTGCAGGAAATGGGACTGACATGATCGAGGGCCCTATCACCCGCGGTGGTGGTGGGGGAGGGGGCAGAATTGCTCAGCTGAGGGAAAAGGAAGGCATATCGAAAGTGCTAGAAGGTTGCATCATAAGAGCAGATGTGACGGAGATGGATAAATTGGGAGAATGGAATAGAGTCCTTGTGCATTCACCCATCACCACTGTGCTTGCTGGCCTAAATCGGCACCTAGTCCCCAAATGCCTCTAATTTAAAATTCTCATCCTTGTGTCTAAATTATCTCATGGCTTTTCCCCTCCTGATCGCTGTAACCTCCACTAACTCTGCAAAACTCCTCTCTCCCACTCCAAAGTCTCAGTTCCTCCTTTGGCGTCTTGTACATTTCACCATGGGCAGCCCTGCCTTCAGCTGTCTAGACCAAAGCTCTGGAATTCCCTTCTTAAACCTCTTCACCTCTCTCTGCTCCTTTTTAAGACACTCTTTAAAAGCCATCTTTTTGGTCGTCCCTCCTGATTTCTCCTCCTTTGGCTCAAGGTTGATTTTTTTCCATTCACGCCTCTATGAAGCATTATTGCCTTGGAACTATCGTTGAAGGCTTTGAATAAAGACAAGTGTCTGGTTTTGTTGTTGTTGCATGGTAAAGCATATTCCTGGTTCCAGGCTCTTACACTCTGGTTTATTTTGCTGTGTTCACCAGGCGTTGTTGCTGAGCTACAGACCGAAAATGCTTCCAACGTTTCTCGCATTGCTGCTGATCACCTGGGGACTCACTGACCCTGTGAGAGGACAGTTGATCGAACCTACTCCAAGTCCAGCTGGGTGTACAGGTAGGTCATGAGGAACCCCTGAGGTTTGCTGCTCTCAGTGCATTTTGATCACTTGGGCGTTCCCACCATAATCATGAACGCTTCAACAGAGTGGGGTGAAGGCAATGCCCTGTGTGGTGCCAAACCAACTGACTCGGAGATGCCAGGTTCGATTCCCAGCACAGCTGATCCAGACCCAGAGCAGCAGTTTTCTGTGGTACTAGATTTGTCGTCAGCGTCTCACTAGCTATCCAGTGACTCGTGCTTGATTGTGTGTGTGTGTGTGTGTGTGTGTGTGTGTGTGGCCCTGGAATTTGTTGTCCATCCCTGTCGCTCTTGAGCAGGTGGTGATAAGCTGCCTTGCTCACACAGAGCTATCAGGGAGGGAGTACCAGGACTTTGACTCAGTGACTACGAAGGAACGGCGATAAATGTCCAAGTTGGCATGGTGTGTGTCTTGGAGGGGAACTCGCAAGTGATGGTGTTCTCATGCTCCTGCTGCCCTTATGCTAGGTGGGACAGGACTTGTTGTAGAATCCTCAGCAAGTTGCTGCTGTGAATCCTGTAGATTCTGCCTAGTGATGGAGCTCAGGTCTTTGGCACTATATCCAGGATATCATTAGGACCCGGTCACAATGTTCCCTCTAATTTCCCTTTGCCATGCATGGCCTGTTTGTTGTGGTCCCTTTAAGAATGCCGCAAGGCTGCCCATGTCACATCTTAAAGGGACTGCTGGTTGTGAATGGCCTGTTTGTTCCCTGTGCAGTGCTCTCCAGATGGCCGTGCGCTCGCATAGCTTAGAGGGAACATTGAAGCCGGTAGTCTTTGCTGTATTCAGTCCATTCAATGGTTACTGGATGTCACATCAAGTGAGTCAGATTGGCTGAAACCATCCACACGGGGAATAGCCCTTTGGATTAAAGATTGCGGCGGTCGACACTAGGTTTGTGTACTCTGGATGTATTCCTGAAGGTTTCATCATATGACCTCCTGCATCAAACCTCTCCGCCCACCTCTTTCCCCCCCCCCCCAATTCCCAGCCAATTGGAAAGCAAAAAGGCTCTTAGTTACCTGATTGGATGACACACAAACTTTTTATCCTGTCTCAATATTTTTATCACTAATAAATGAAAGCATTCAAAGAAATTGAGAACGTCACCATTGTTTTTAAAGATGTTCCTATATTGCTGCTCGTAGCAGTGACCTGGATATTGATCTTTAATTCCTGGAGACTCCAGGACTATCATTGAAGGTTGGCCACCGTACTGAACCCCAGCATCAGCCAGTGGAGTCATTGTTAACATGTCACTCGCATACGAAACGTGCTGTGTGGATCGACCTCCCCTCGTGAAAATCACCCAATCTTCATTCTATCAAAATCAAATGGGAATGATAATTGGACAGTTACTATAATGGTCGGGCGATCCAGAGTCCCAGTTTTGCACCTGGACAGTAAGTTGAAAATCCACCCCAGTGCCTTCAGAAAAGTGGAGTGGGGAGGGAAGAGGTTTGAAATAAAATGGTTTAGAATTGGACAGTTGCTTTCAATGGCCAAAGAGCCATTTCAGGTTGGTGCATACACAGTCACCCAGGGGTAACTATAAATTCTAGTCATTCTGGTGACATGAGTACTGAACTCCCAACCAAAAGTGCCTTGGTTTAAAAACAAAGCCTAGGCCTGGCAGCAAATTTTACCCTCCATTGCATGGGCTGCTCCAGTTCTTCTCCAGACCACTAGGTGGAGCACTTGTTATGGTGAAGGCTAAAGGGAAATCCTGTTAGGCCAATCACATGCAACCAAAGTAGGGTCCCCCTCACATCCACAGCCCATTCTTAAGGGGCATTTCTCAAGCTGCTTTAGAAACTGCAGCCTACAGTTGACTGATATGGGCTGTAGTTAGCTGTGTGATTTATAAATTTGTTGCCTATCCTTCTTCAGGTGGAGTAGGGTTGCTGACTCTGGTTGTTTGTATCCTTGGAGGCTTCATCATATGTCCTTTCATCTCCAACTTTTTTAACCCATAGCCGATTTTTTAAACCAATAAATAAATGTGTTCAAAGAAAAATAAAATAAATCTACCATCACCTCCACGTCACACTCCATCCTGACATATATTATCAATTTCTTCATCCTCACTGGGTGAAAATCCTGGAGCTCCGACCCGAACAGCACTGTGGGTGTAACGACCGCACATGGACTGCAGAAGGCAGCTCACCACCACCATCTCGAGCAATTAGGGATGGGCAATAAATGTCAGCCAAGCCAGCAGTGCCAATGTCCCAAGAATGAATGAGAATAATATTTGTGTATTAATGAGTTTGTGATCTGTATTGTGGTTTTCCTTCTGATTGTAGTCAGCTTCCTAACCTTTCTCCTAACCTGACTCTACTGTATCTTGGAGGAAAGCTATGAGGTAGATCAGCAAATCCTACCTCCGTCCTCACCCACCCTTGGGCCACAGTTAGTGTGCAGCCCAACGGGTTTGCAAACCCCCACCGCATGTGATATCCTCACTTACGCAGTTCCCTATATTTGGCAAATAATGCTAAGCATTTTCCTGTATCATTCAAGGCAATTACAAAGGCAGTGCGTAAAACATATTGCTTATTGGCGACCAGTTCTTCACACATCGTTAAGCCTGTACTGAACTTTCCCATGTGCGGTGCTCAGTTTTTGATGTCTGTGTCTAA
Organism: Heterodontus francisci; assembly: GCF_036365525.1. Lineage (NCBI taxonomy): Eukaryota > Metazoa > Chordata > Chondrichthyes > Heterodontiformes > Heterodontidae > Heterodontus > Heterodontus francisci. The sequence continues at coordinate 125,456,919 of NC_090377.1, forward strand.
CCCACAATTCTCCCCTTGGCTGGCAGACTGGCATTTTGTGTCGCTGCTTCCCTGGTTGAAACAGGAACTGAATGGGTACTGCATCCCATGCCCAGTGAGCAGAAGAGCCTGCAAGGGATTGCAGCATTGGTAATTACCTTTAGCATCCACCACTTATAGCGAGCAAATCACATTAATGCCTCCGTGCCCATTATAAGTGGTAGGAGAGGACTCTGCTCTTAAGTATTTCTTCAGACGTTCAAAACCTTTTATGGAATCATAGAATGGTCACAGCACAGCAGGCTATTTGGCTGGTTGTGTCCATGCCAGCTCTCTGTGCAAGCAACTCACCTAGTCCCACTCCCCTGCCTTTTCCCCATAGCGCTGAATTTTTTTTTCTCTTCAGATAATTCTCCAATTCCCCTTTGAAAGCCCCGATTGAATCTGTCTCCACCACACTCTCAGGCAGTGCGTTCCAGATCCTAATCACTCATTATGTTTATTTTTTAAATGTCTCTGAACGTCCTTTTTGTGCTGCTTTTGGTTGTCTTTCAGGGAAGCAGGAATGTCCGGTGAGCGTGTATTTTGTCCTTGACACTTCGGAGAGTGTCGCCCTGCAGACCCGTATCCATGGCGACCTGGTCACCAATATCAAAAGCTTCACCAAGGACTTTGTAGATAAGTTGGCGAATGGAGCATTCAAGAACAGGGTGAAAATCATCTGGGAGCTCGGGGGCTTACACTTCTCTGACCGGGTGGTGGAATTCAGCCAGATAACCTCCAGCAAAAGTGACTTCTTAGATGCCCTGAGAAGTATTAGTTACATAGGCCGCGGCACTTTCACAGACTGTGCCCTGAAAGAAATGACGGACAATATAAAGCAGCAGTCCCGGCACGATTCCCGGATCCATTTTGCCATCGTCATCACCGATGGTCACGTGACGGGGAACCCTTGCGGCGGCATGCAGCTCATGGCGGAGAGAGCCAGGGACGCTGGTATCAAGGTGTTCGCTGTGTCTGCTGATGACCTCAGGAACGAGCAGGACCTGCGATACGAGCAGGGCCTCAAGACCATTGCCAACTTCCCACACGAGCTCTACCGGAACCATTATGCAGCAACATCTGCAGTTGATAACGTACTACCAACCACAACAATTGATCGAATCATACAAGTTATGGTAAGTGCTCTTTGGTTTAAAGCATTTGTTCTTTGAATTGCTTTTTTTTTATTTTCATCATATAATTAAACTGTAGGTTTTATCTATGTAGAGCTGTCCTGTTCTCAGGTGTAGCTGGGTCTTATGATCACCAGACATCTTACATTATGGGTACAGTGCTGGGCCCTAAAACCATCAGATATTTACTGTTATGAGTATTGTGCTGTCTTACTTTGCACGTATTCTGGGGACATTTTGCTACGCAAAAGCATTATATAAATGCAAGTTCTTGTATATGCTGCTCGATCAGTTTGAGAGTAGTGACTGCAGAAGGCTGGCAGCACCAGAGTTATACTGTGTGCTATGAATCTGCATTCCTGCACTTGGGCAGAGCTTTATTTCCGGCCAATAAATGTCACAGGTTTTGAGACTGCAGGTGGTCTTCACTCTTGAAACCATTCTTTAAAGAAGCTCTGTGGTTCACACTTTATAAAGTGCCCAGGAGGTGCAACCCCATTAGACAAGCTACTGCAGTGCCCACCCCAAGCTGTGTGAGATAGGCACACCACTGTGTTCTGTGTTGAGTGTCAGTGGGGAGCGCCCACACTCCTGAGTCAGACGATTGTGAGTTCAAGTCCCACTCCAGAGACTTAAGCAAAACTCTCAGCTGATACTCACTCCAGTGCAGCACTGAGGGAGCACTGCGCTGTCAGAGATGCCATCTTTCGGATGAGATGTTAGACCGAAGCTCCGCCTGTCCCCTTCAGGTAGATGTAGAAGGTATCACAGTATGTTTGGAAAAAGAGCAGGAGAGTTCTTCATGGTGTCTTGGTCAATATCTATTCATCAGCCAACATCACATAAACAGATGATCTGGTCATTATCACATTCCTCTTTGTCAAATCTTGCTGTGCACAAATTGGCTGCTGCATTTCTTACATGACTATACTTCAAACAAGTACTTCATTGGCTGTAAAGCACCATGGACCATCCTGAGGTCCTGAAAGGCACTATAATAATGCAACTCCTTTCTTTTTATCAACATGGGACCAAACTTCTGCAATATGAGTAAGTCCACAGAATAGTACAATGCCCAGTGTTGTCACACAATGAAAATTACCAGCACAGACCCCATGCAGTTTTGACGGGTGAGGCATCTCACTATGTGCGTTCATGTGAGCACAGCTTTCTCCTAGTGGCAATGCAGATTCACAGCCAACGGTATAACTCTGGTCCTGTCTGCTGCTCTCTGTAGATAATGTCAGACCGAAAGAGCAGACTTAGCAAATCTCCCCTGCACATTACCAGAGTGGAGATGACTTACAGTGATATAAATGGGGCCGTAACTGCACTCTAAGGCCCAAATCATAGATAAAGGATGAAGAGTTCTGCAGGTGGAGGGCGAGCCGTGGAGCTGGGATGGAGGACAGGCCATAGTAAAGCTTTAAGAATTGACAGTTCTACTGGGTTCAGGACGGATGGGTCTACAGGGTTAAGGATTGGCAACACTACAGCATTAAAGATTGGCATTTGTCTAGAGTTAAGGCTTGGAAGTACTACAGAGATCAGTATTGACCATTCTATGAGGTTAAAGAATAATTGTTCTGTGAGGATAAAGACATTTCTACAGAGTTATGGCATGACAGTTCCACAGTTTCAAAGATAGACATTATTAGAGTTAAGGATTAACCTGGTTTAAAGTTTGACAATTCTAAAAGGTTTTGATTGAATGTTCTATAGGGTTAAGGATTCACAGTTCTATAATGTTGGGGATTGACAGTCCTACAGGGTTAAGCATAAAAAGTTCAACATAAAGTTTATGATTGACACTTCTACGGGCTTAAGGATGGAAACGTTGACATGATTTTGGTTTAACAGTTCTACAGTGTTAAGGATGGAAATTCACATGATTGTTAGTTCCACAAGGATGAGAATTGACAGTTGTACCCAGTTAAAGATTGATGTGTATCAGATTAAATATGGACAGCTTTGCAAGGTTAAGGATTGACTATTATAAAGGGTTAAGGATTGAGAGTTCTATAGGTTTAAGCATGGAGAGTTTTTCAGGATTAAGGATTGACAACTCTACAGGTTAAAGATTGATATGTATCCAGATTAAATATTGACAGTTCTGCAAGGTTAAGGATTGATGGTTCTACAGGCTTAAGGATGGAAATCCTACAGTGTTAATAATTTTACAGGATTAAGGATGGACAACTCTTCAGCATTGAAGTTTGGCCATTCTGCAATTTTAAGCATAGAAAGTTTTTACAGAGTTATGGATTGACAGCTCATCAGGGTTAATGATTTACAGTTCTACAAAGTTAAGCATGGAGAGTCCTACAAGTTTAAGGATTAAAAGTTCTACAGAGTTGAGGATTGACAACTCTACAGGGTCAAGGATTGCTAGTTACTTCCATCGTGCCAGTCGCACATAATGCCATCTCTGATCACTTTTGTATATCGCTCTCCACCCCATCTCCCATCCTCCAACCCTAGGAGGAACCTTTGTTCCAGGACAGCTTTGTTATTTAATCTCTCCTGCCCTCTGCCCTATCACACACCTTCCCTTTTGTTTTTCCACATCAACACCCTCCCCCCACTCTTCACTCGCTTAAAACCTAATTCTTTTCTAACCTTTGCCAGTTTTGATGAAAGGTCACTGACCTGAAACATTAACTCTGCTTCTCTCTCCACAGATGCTGCCTGACCTGCTGAGTATTTCCAGCACTTCTGTTTTTATTTCAGATTTCCAGCATCTGCAGTATTTTGCTTTTATTCTACTTCATTCTATGTCGGCTGCTGGCAAAAAACATTCTCCCGATTCACTACAACTGCACTTCAAAAATTCCAACTGGCTAGCCTTTGGTCTTTCATTCACCACGAATATCTGCAGCGACTGATCCATTCAACCAGATCCTCACCTATATCTTTGATGTCTGAGTCTCTTTAAAACGTTAATCTTTCACCCAGGTTTTTCTGCCTGGTACGGCCTTTCTCTTCGCTCCCTTAAGTCCAATGGACACAAACGGGAACGGATATGGTGGACAACTGGTTTAGCCATTCATAGCCAGATCTAGCTGGATACATAAAGCACTGCTGTGTCCTGCTCACTATTTCCAGGATCACCCTGGAGTGCAAAGATTAACCCCTGGCTTCTTTTCTCGACTACAAACTGTTTTTCTTAAACTCCTCTCCCCGTCCCCTCCACTCTCACCTCCAACAAGTGTGAGGAGCTCATGGATTTCCTTGTCACTAAGATCGAGACCATCCAATCAGCTGCCTCTGCTGCTTCCCTCCTTTCTCCTAACCCACCTGGCCAAACTTCCTCTAAATCTACCCGCTGCCTTAGCCTTGAACTCTGATCTTTCTCTAGTTTCTCTCTCCTCATGACCTCGGCGAGCTCAATTTGACCATGAGACCCTGCTCCCTCGATCCTATTCCCACTAAGCTGCTGACGACCCAACTTTCCTTCCTGGCTCTCACGTTAGCTGACATTGTTAACAGTTCTCTCTCTCCTTCAAATCTGCTGTCATCACCATTCTCCTGAAAAAAAAATCACTTTTGACCCCTCTGTCCTTGCAGATGACTGCTCCATCTCCATGCTCGCTTGCCTCTCCAAAGCCCTTGAACGTGCTGTCCCCTCTGAAATCCGGGCAAATCTATCCCCCCCCTCCCCAATCCGGGTTTCCATCCCTGCCTAGGTACCAAAAAAGCTCTTACCAAAGTTACAGATGACATACTGTGTGACTGTGACTGTGGTTAACTATTCCCCCTCGTCCTTCTCCACCTGTCTGCAGCTTTTGACATGGATGTCCACACCACCCTCCTCCAACGCCTCTCCTCCGTCATCCAGCTGAGTGGAACTGCACTCGCCTGGTTACATTTTTATCTATCCAATCGTAGCCCAAGAATTACCTTCAGTGGCTTCTCTTCCTGCTCCCACACCATTACCTCTAGTGTCCCTCAAGGATCTATCCTAAGCCGCCTCCTATTTCTCATTTACATGTTGCCCCTCGGCAACAGTATCCAAAAACGTGTCAAGTTCCAGAGGTGTGCTGACGACATCAACTCAATCAGTCCTTCCACACTCCCCAAATTGTCAGTCTGCCTGGTCCGACATCCAGTACGAGATGAGCAGAAATTCCTTCCAATTAAGTACTGGGAAGACTGAAGCCATTGTCTTTGGTCCCTGCTACAAATTCTGTTCCTTAGTCACCGACTCCATCCCTCTCTCTGGCAATAGTCTGAGGCTGAACCAGACTGTTCGCAACTCTGATGTCATATTTAACCCAATATGAGCTTCCAACCATATATCTGTGTCATCACTAAGACCGCCTATTTCCTCCCCCATGTCTTTGCCCCTGCCTCAACTCATCTGCTGCCGCAGCCCTCAACCATGGTTTGTTATCTGTAGGCTTGACTATGCCAATGCTTGGAGGGTCGGCTTTCCATCTTCCACCCTGCACAAACTTAAACTTATCCAAAACTCTGCTGCCGTGCCCTAACTCGCACTGAGTTCCGTTCCTCCATCATCCCTGTGCTCCCTGACCTACATTGGCTTCAATTATAAAACTCTCATCCTTTGTTTTCAAATCCTTCCATAGCCTCACTCCTTCCATCCCTATAACCTCCAACTGCCCTACAACTTGCAAAGATCTCTGTGCTCCTCCAATTCTGGCCTCTTGCGCATCACCTATTTTAATTGTTCCACCATTGACGGGTACGGCTTAAAACCTACCTCTTTGACCAAGCTTTCGGTCACCTGCCCTAATGGCTGCTGATGTGGCTCGGTATCAAATTTTGTTTGATAAGACATCCCAAGGCACTTCACAGGGGCGTTACAACGTTAAGGTGTTCTATAAATGTAAGTTGTTGTTGCAGTGAGAGCACTTGCTGTTCTACAGGTTAAGGATCGGCAGTTTGACAGGATTAGGAACGGAAGGACACAAAAGCAAAATGCTCCAGATACTGCAAGTCTGAGATTAAAAACAGAGAATATGGTGGAAATACTCAGCAGGTCAGGCAGCATCTGTGGAGAGAGCAACAGAGTCAACGTTTCAGGTTTTTGATGGCTTTTCTGTCATGACTGACAATCACACAAGGTTAAGGAAGGACTCCTGTTTAATGATTAAAATACTTCTTCAGTGTATTCCTGCTTCCCAGTAACTAGGATTTTCCAAACTTGTTCCTGGGACACTGTCATCCTTTTAATGTTGTTTTGAAGTGAACCTGACCAGCATGCGAGCTGAATTTATTTCTGTGGGCACTGTCAAGCTTGGGACCAAAGAGGAGCGAAATTTGTCACTTTACCCAACCATGGCTGGCAGGGTGGGGAGGCTGGGTGAGGGTGGGTTACTATTGAAATGTGGATAACACTGGTTAGGATCAGACAGCTCAAATGGGCCTCCAACTCCCTCACACAGGCCACCCTCACACTAACTTATCTTGCAATTTAGTGACCTAATGACCGATACACAGAAGATAAAGTATGGAAGTAGGTCATTCCGCTCAAGAGGTTTTTCTGTGTTTACTCTTTACGTGAGCAAATAATTCCAGTTATGTTTTCCTGGCATCTTCCCATATCCCTTCATTACCCCTCCTCCTGCATTCACCTATCTAATCATGAATATTGACAATCTTTCTGTCTTAATCACTAACCCTGGGAGTGATTTCCACATCCTCTCAACTCCCTCTGTGTGAAGACGTTTCTCCTGCTCTCTGTTCCAAGGCTCTTACATTTAATCCTGTATCTATGGCCCCTTATTCTCGAGGCTTCAATTACAGGAATCAGTTTCTTTATACCCTGTCCCTTCCTTTCGCAACTTTAAAAACTTTTATCATACATCCCTTTAATCTGTGTTGTTCTAATGAGAAAACAGCCCCAATCATATATTGTATAACGTTGAGGCAGAACAGAGGGACCTTTTGCTCTGCATGTTGACCATTATTATACCCAGAGTTGTCAACTCTGCTAGCCATATTCCTGGAGCTTCCATCACTCAACCTCCTTCCTCCACCTACTGCCCAATCCAGTAAAGGACCCATTTTAAATCTCCAGTACCTTTATAATTAATAAACAGTGTTCAAAGAAAATGATAAAAGCACACAATTATTACACACCCCTATGATTTGTCTCCTGAGTTGCTCACAGCAGTATCAAAGAGATTATTTTTTAATTCCTGAAGACTCCAGGGAAATCCTGGAGGATTGGCAACAATAGGTATACCTGATCTGGGATGAGCGAGTGGGACGGTAACCCACTGATGGTCTGTCACATCCAGGAGGCGACGGGAGAAAATGGCCTGTAAGGAGTAATATTGCATCATCTGCCCCTCATTCATGCATCTGGCTTTCCCTGTTCGAATCAAATAGACAGGCACTAAAGAGAGAGTTACTGAATGAGTAGTATGTCCAATGTAGCACACACATTCCTATCCCTTACATTCTGTTCATATCCCCCACATTCAGTGTGGTACACACCTATTCCTATCCCTCACATTCCATGTAAGACCCGCCTGTTCCTACATGCCTCTTCATTTCTCTCCCCCGTGGTGGGCTTGAAGGTGGTGAAAGCATTTAATCTGGCAGGACTTCTGTCGCTGGGGTCCTTAATGCCAGGGAAGGCCTGCTGCTGCCCAGTTAAGTGCCTGATTGGCACGTAATGTTTTTTGGCCTTTCCGCAAAGAGGCGATGTGGGGTTCTCGCCAGCTTTTCAGCCGGTGGCCGAGACTCCCATTGCTAAAATAAAATACCGTCCATTGAATCATGGAATGATATAGCACAGGAGGAGATCACACATCCCATTGTGCTTGTGCCAGCTATTTGAAAGAACTCTGCAATTGGTCCCACTCCCAGCTCTTTTCTGCAGTCCTACAAATTTTTCCTCTTCAAGTCTTTTTCCATTTTCTTTTTGCAAGATTTTATTGAATATGTTTCCACAAGCCTTTCAGGCGGTGCATTCCAGATTATAACATCTTACCATGTAAAAAAAAATTCCTCGCGTCTCCTCTGGGTTTTTTTTTACCTTTACTCAGTGTCCTCTGGTTACTGACCCTTCTGCTACTGGAAACAGTTTCTATTTACACTATTAAAACCCTTCCTGATTTTGAACACCTCTATCAAATTTCCCCTTAACCTTCTCTGACCTAAGGAGAACAGTTGCTCTCATATCTGTAACTGAAGTCTTTCATCCCTGGAGGGAGCTCTCCAGAATTGACCACATTATTCCAGCAGCATCCTAACCAGTGTTTTACAAAAGTTTAGTATAACTTCCTTGCTTTTATGCCCCTATTTATAACGCTAAGGATTCGGTATGCTGTTTACAACAGTTCTGAGTTTCATGTCATCTGTAAATTTTGAAATATGTCCTGTATATTCAAGTCCAGATCATCAATGTGTATCAAAAAGAGCAGTGGCCCTAATACTGACTCCCTGGGAACACCACTGCACTTTTCCCTCCAGTCTGAAAATACTCTGCTTTCTGTCCCTTAGCCTGTTTTGTATCCATGCAGCCACTGCATCTTTAATCCATAGACTTTAATTTTGCTAACAAGTCTATTATGTGATATTTTATCAAACGCCTTTTGAAAATTCAAATACACAGCATCAACCACATTGCCCTCATCAACCTTCTCCGTTACTCCCTCAAAGAACTCAATCAAGTTAGTCAAACATGATTTACTTTTCACAAATCCATGCTGCCTCGCATTTATTAACCCATATTTTTCCAAGTGCCAATTAATTTTGTCCTGGATTAATGTCTCTAAACGTTTCCCCACTGGTTGGTTGGCCTGTAGTTGCTGGGTTTTTCACTCTCCCCTTTTTTGAACAGGGGTGTAACATTTGCAATCCTCCGGTCCTCTGGCACCTCCCCCGTATCTGGGGAGAATTGGAAGATTGCGGTCAGAGCCTCTGCTATCTCCACCCTTACTTCCCTACGCAACCTAGGGTGCAACCCATATGGACCGGATGACTTTTCTACTCTGAGTTTTGCCAAGCTTTTAAGAACCTCCTTTTATCTATGTTTACTCTGTCCAATTTCTCTACATCCTCCTCTTTTACTGTGACATTGGAAGCATTTTCTTTTTTAATGAAGGCAGATACAAAATGCCTCAGCCATGCCCTTTGTCTCGCCAAAAGATCTCCTTTTGGTCCCTAATTGGCCCCACCCTTCCTTTTAACTAGCATTTACTATTTATATGTTTATAAAGGACTTTTGGGTTCCCTATTATGTTCACTAATAATCTATTCTCATATCCTCGCTTTGCTCCTTTTGTTCCCTTCTTTAATTCTCCTGTGTACTTTTCAATTTTCATTGTAATACACCGCTCTTCAGATAATTTGGGATCATACTTCCTAAGTGTTTGTTTGATAGAACAGGCTGCCAAGGGAGTCAGTGGCAGAAGCTCGTCCTCATTCACTCAAATTAGTTCGATCTCTTTCGGGAAAGAGCATTTTGGGATACAGAATATGAGTAATTTGAGATAAGAGGCCGCTCTGTACCTCTGTCTCCCCTTTACATTTGGAATCACTCCTGTTTCTCTTCTCTCCACTAAGGTTGCTAACTCTGTTTTTGATGTATCAGAATCAAAGAATCATAGAAAGTTTAAGGCACAGAAAGAGGCCACTTGGCCCATCGTGTCTGTGCCGGCTGAAAAACGATCTACCCATTCTACTCCCACTTTCTAGCATTTGGTCCGTAGCCCTGCAGTTTACGGCACTTGAGATGCATATCCAGACTCCTTTTGAATGAGTTGAGAGTTTCTGCCTCAACTACCCTTTCAGGCAGTGAGTTCCAGACCCTCACCACCCTCTGGGTGAAAAAACTTTTCCTCATCTCCCCTCTAATTTTTCTACTAATCACTTTAAATCTATGCCCCCCTCGTCACTGACCCCTCTGCTAAGGTAAATAGACCCTTCACCTCCACTCTATCCAAGCCCTTCAAAATGTTGTACATTTCAATTAGATCTCCCCCCAGTCTTCTCTGTTCCAAGGAGAACAACCCCAGCCTATCCAATCTTTCCTCATAGCTGCATTTTTCCAGTCCTGGCAACATCCTCATAAATCTCCTCTGTACCCTCTCTGGTGCAATTACATCCTTTCTGTAATGAGGTGACCAGAACTGCACACAGTATTCAAGTTGTGGCCTAACCAATGAGTTACACAGTTCCAGCATAACCTCCCTGCTCTTGTATTCTATACCTCGGCTAATAAAGGAAAAGATTCCATATGTATTCCTGGAGGTTTCATCACATGACCCTCTCCCTCCACTGGTTGTCCAACATGTCCATTCTCACAGCAATTGGAAAGCAAACAGAATCTTTGATACCTAAATAGATGATTCTTAACTGTCAGCCAAACAGCCTTTTCCTCCCCAAACCCCACAATTTTCTAACTAATATACAACATCATATAAAGGAAATGATTTTTTTTTAATATCCCTATGAATTTTCTCCTGGGTTGTCCCGGCAGGTTTGCGACCCTGTTCTCCGTGGCCTCCAGCCTTTGCATGTCCTCTTTTTGGGATGTGGCAATCTGAGACTCCCAAGAGTAGTCTGACTGATGGCACTAGGCGTAACTTTAGAATTGTCAATGAGGAACACATCAGTCCTGCTTGGTAGCTTAAAAGTACACTGTTAACCCATTTTAAAGCCACACTTTAGTCCATGAAACTCCAATGTGACTTGAAGATCACAACACAGTGAAAGAGAGGGGACAGGGAAATCCCTGATAAAGTGATGCTTCTGCATTCTCAGGTGCAGTTTAACATGAATTAGGAGCTCAGGCCTCCACGTGATTCTCAAATGCTAATGAGGCAGGGGATTAAATCCTTCCCTGCTTGGTCAGCATCAATGATGATCAGGAAAATCTAGGCCAATATTTCCAGCTTTTTCAGTGCCTGGACCAAAAGCAAATAATACTCTACTCACAGAGAAGGAGTCCACTTTCATAGAAGCAAAAGGCCCTAAAAATATTTCCCAAGTTTTGATATATCGGGCAGAATTCTACCGGCCCCTCAATGCCGTGGGTCAAAGTGCGGCGGCCAGTAAAATTCTGCGGGGAGAAGCCTGCCTCGACCCACGACGTCGAGAAGGGCCCACCATGTATTGCCGGCAGCGGGGGGATCTCAGTGCATCCCCCACCCCCAACGCCTGGCAACGGGCCTTTCATCTCCATATGCAGATTGCCAATAAATATATTAAAAATAACTGACCTGCCGTCACACGCCAATTTTATGGCCTCCGTTCAGCCTTTGCGCACCTTCAGAACTCCGCACGGATTTCCGAGGCGAGAACCTGGTGGGGAGGGGGTGGGGGGGAGTAATAAAAATTTTGGGTGGGGGGGTGGAGGAGCGGGCTAGTCAATTTTTATTGGATGTGACGGTGGGAAGGGGTTGAAGGGCAAAAGATCGAAGGTTGGGGGGAAAGTTCGGGTATTTGAAAAATCAATGGATGGTCATTTCAGGCAATGAAATGACCATTGTGGGGTTGGGGAAAGGCCGCCATTACTTACCTTTCTATTTAGTAACATTCACTTACGTTTTGCCTTTAAAAATTAAAATTAATTGTAAGGGCTCAAAGCCCTTTAAAAATGTCACCGGTGCCTGCGCAGTGGCGCCGGACGCCGTTGCCAGGGACGCAGCGGCTGCCCCCACATGTCATCAGGGGCGGGCGGTCCACCCCCACTAAATAAATGAGCCCCTGCATGAAATATCATGGGGGCTCTTCGGCGGCCGCTGAGTTTAAAGGGCACCACTGCGGAACACGGTGCCCGAATACAATTCAGCCCACCATGTGTAACACTCATCCCTTTTCTGTTAGGGTTGGGAGGGGGAGCATGAAGAGAGGTGTTGGGACTTTACTCAGTCTCAGCTTCAGAACTGCAATGTGTAGGTAGTTACGATTGTGCTGACTGCTTCCTTCAGTGCTGCCGTGTTCAATTCTGATCTGTGTGTCTGTGGAACTGTTTTATTGTAAGCTCCTTTGACTGTGTTTTCTTCTGACTTATGTTTTACAGAAAACAGAGGCCTTTAATGAGGTGAGTGTGATTACATTTCTGTTTAACACCATTCTACTCAAGTTAAACCATATTTCTGTCTGATCCATAAGCAATAGTTAATTCTTGCACGTTCGGTGGGAGAAGTGGCTCTTAAAGCCATGTTACCTCACAGCTTATTGGTTGAAAAGTCCAACTTGGATGGGATTCCTTTTGCCAACCTCAATTCCTAGTTTCATCCAGCACTTGGTGGGCACGGAGGCAAGGTCTCTGGGAGGGAGGTTGTCCACCTCTTTAGGGGTTTAGCGAATTCACATTATACCAGTTATTCTGCCACCGCCCCCCTCAGTTTGCATTGCCACCTTGTGGCAGTTCACCAGACTCTTCCCCTTCCCACCACCCAACACCCCCACCCCACTAGCAAAGAAAATTGTATCTCCACAACAGCATGGTACACTTGGCCTTTAAGAGTTCCAAGTACTCTGCTGTAGTTTTATGATATGAATTGTTCCTCGCAAGGAACAGGCTACTGAACATGTGTCAGTCACAAAGGGGGTTGAATAAATATTGACAAAGAAATATTAAAGGGTAGGGCAAATGGGATTAGCACAGATGGCTTTGATGTGGAGCTAGCACCAGAGCAGTCAGCTGAATGGCATCCTTGGGTACCAGATTGAGCCAAAGATTGGAGTGGTTTGGGTGAGTGCTGTCAATGGAACCCGGAGGGGTAAGGGAGTAGGAAGAGCGTGAGATGGGGAAAGCAAGAAGGAACTGGTCAATTTTAGCATGCCGTGATCCCAATGTTATTGTGACAGTATGTCTTGGCACTGTTATTAAATTTTGTTGCTCGTGATATCGGACGATGCCACGGCAATGCAGAAGTGATGGAGACCACGCCCCTGTTTCCTGAACTTGGTGCCTGGGGATCTGAATGTTGCTGCCATTTGACACCCTATAGAATCTTTTTGTACACTGTAACTGAGAGAATTTAGTTAACAGTATTTATATTGAAAGAAAGACAGGAGAGACTAATATTTTTAGTCTGAGCTTTCTGTCTCCTATTATGATTGAGTAATAACTATTAAATAAAAATTTAGCCTTTGTTTGAATATTGATATATGATTAAACATTTCCTTCATTAACCATTACACTCTGTGACTTACAGTGTTATAAGATGAAGTGTCTGGAATATCCAGGTGGCATTGGCTTAAAGGGATTCAAAGGGCGGAAGGTGAGTAGAATCAAACATTATTGTATTTCATTTGAAACCAATACAGGAACTTTAGACTCCAGACTAAGAGGCTTCAGCATGTGTCTTCATGGCACTAGACATTAGTATGTTGACTCCCTTGGTCATCAAGGAAGGGTGGGACTCAATGTCCTCTGGGTTGTTTGCTCCTCAACATTGGTGATATCTGTGGAGCTGGCTGTCTTGACTGACCTCCTGGTCTTGGTTTGCAAAGTTTTCCCTGCTCCAGGAGAATGGTGGTGAGGTGGCATGGTGCACTGCAGGGAATGCACTTCCTCTCCATGGACTTCCACTTCTGTCGAATGAATCCTGCAGGAGTGTAGTCAGCAGGAACAACGAGGCTGGGGGAGGGAGGAAGCACGTGTCTCTCTCACTTGCCTGTGCCGGCTTGTGCCTGGTGTCAAAAAGATCATCTAGGGACAAGCGTGGTCAATGAAAAGCTACAAATGCTGGAGGCCCTCCAGCCTCTGGTAGTGAAATAATATGTTGTTAGTTTGCATGGAAAGTCTTCAGCAGAATTCCACCCCCTCCTCCCCCCACACCCCCCCCCCCCCCCCCACTGCTGGGTCTACCCCAATTTCAGCTGCAGAGCCATACAAGCCAAGAAGAACTCAGCTCCATGCTGAGCAAACTGACCTCGCCCAGGCCAACAAGAGGGCCCTGCAGTTTGCCTTGAGTGTGGCTGTTGGTGTGAGGTTGTGTTCAGCTCTGATGCCCATATGGATTAATGGCCTGTACGCTCTCTCTGTCTAAACTCGCACAGATTAAATGGCTCGTTGGACAAGGTCCCAGGGGAGAGTCAGTGGTTCAGCAGAGCAGAGGAGAGGGCAAAGCGGATAACTAGTAGGAGCCTTGTTACAAGCAAGCTTCGAAAATTTTGGTTGCCAACTTAATTCAGTAGGTGACACACCTACCTCCTAAATTAAGTCATGGGTTCACGTTCTACTCCAATTCTCGTTGAGGACATGTTTTTAGATGGCACATCAGTACTGGCGGAGTACTGCACTGTCGGAGGAGTCGTTCCTTGGGTGAGGTATTAAACAGAGGTCCCATTTGCTCTCTTCGGTGGAGGTAATAGAAGTCGAGGCACTCCTCAAAGAAAGGGAAGTTAGTTCTCCCTGGTCTCCTGGCCAACACTCATCCCTTAGTCAGCAGCAGAATAACTGGTTGTTTATCATTGACGATTGTGGCACACCGCTAATATCAAATGGCTGTTGTTTTTGCCTATCTGACAATAACTGCACTGTCATTTCCTGTATGTGTAGCACTCTGAGACATGTCTGAGAAACATGATAAGTTCCATCTAAATGCAAGTCTTTCTTTTCTCAAGTAGAGATATGTGAAACAATACTATATATAACCTTTGTCTTTATAGGGAGAAAAGGGAAGAACTGGTGACATCGGTGATCCAGGCCTAATGGGACGGCAAGTAAGCGTCATTTTATCAAGAGATCTTTTTTAAAACACCAGCTTTAACTTTTTTTTCACATTTGTGAATAAAATTTCCTTTTCTTCTTGGTGTAGGGCGATCCTGGTATCGAAGGCCCCATTGGATTCCCTGGTCCTAAGGTAAGAGGCACATCTGCTGGTTGGCTGCTTTGCTGGCTTGGCGGGTCTTCCAGGATTTCAGCAACTCCCATTTCCCAACCTGAAAAATCCAGGCAGGCCCGAGGAGAGCCGAATCCTTTTATCCCTCCGAGTCCTGGGGAATTAGTTATTAAGCTTTTCTGTCCATGAATTTTTTTCAGTTGCAAAAACATATGTCCTCTGCCCCAGTACCTTTGCCACTTCCTGGCTTGGGGGGAGGTGAGTGGGTGGGGAGAAGTGGTGATAATACAGTCTTGAGTGGATGTAGGCCATATGTACTGTACATCATATAGATGAATTATATGGCCAGCTTTGAGGTTGAAATCTCACTGTCAGATGTTAGTGATGGCCGTGTGTACATACTTGAAATTTCATGGAGGTGTTGGCCTGTCTGTTTACTAAATGGGTTTTTTTTACACTAAAATACTTTAATTTTTAAACTGAATTCAAATTCTCAAACTGCCATGGCGGAATGTGAGCTCACGTTTTTTTTTCTGGACTATTAGTCCAGGCCTTTGAATTTCGAGTCCAGTAACACAACCGTGGAATATGTAAATACAAGTTAGTCTCGGCCCAGCGGATGTGAGCTCACAGCTCCAAAAACCTCCCCTCGTTCCAACCTACCCTGGCAGTCTCACCCAGAGAGCTGGTACGCAAGTTCGAGAAAATTCACGTGGCTACTGCAGGGAGTGCTACTTTGAGGCTTGAGCCAAGGGTGCTGAGGCATATTCTAGGCAGAGTAGAGGGGAGCTGTGCTCTTTTTGATACATATTGGGGAATGCTTAGTTCCTCGCTTACAGGAAAGAGGGTAAGCTGGACAGAAAGCAAACACAAAGGGTGTGCTGCCCCAGGACATTTTCCCTGCAGTTCTTCAAATATAATTTACAGCACAGCAACAGGACGTTCTGCCACCAGGTCTATGCTCCAGACAAATCTCCACCCACCCGACTTCATCTCACCCTGTTAGCATGTCCTTCCCTTCCTTTCTCCCTCATGTGTTTGTTTAGCTTCCCCTTAAAGCTTTTATGTTCTCTGAGCTTTCCCTGGACCATGTAACTGAGCGCAGACATGGAGTAGGAACATGCCCAGTGTCAAAATGTTAACCAGGTCGGAAGGGCATCGCTTGGACAGTATTAACCATTCCCCACCACGACACCCTCCACCACCACCCTCCACCACCACCCCCCCCCCCACCCCACCCCACCCCACTCGAGCCCGACCACTCAAGTAGGATTTCAAGCTTCAGGGTCTCTGAGTTCTGCTCTCCACCAGATGGAAGGTCCTGTGGCTGGTGGTCAGCAGAGCAGCTACAGGCCTCTATCCCTAATCCCAGCGGAAGGCCCCACCTCCGCTCAGGTGTGTGCCTGCATCATGCAGCTGACTCGGGCCCGGTGAATTATGGGACTGCTGCTCCTCACGGGAACAGCGCCACTCCAGTATGTTGGGCCAGTCAGAGGCCCAGAGAAGGAAGATCATCCCTACACTTGGCATTTACGTATGTTGCATCTGACCAGGGAGGGGCTAAATGCTGGCACTGGTGATGAGGGCAAGGTTGCCACCATTGCTGCCTGGGTGGTAATCTGGTTGAAGAACATGCCCGGTTTTTCATTCCATTGAGTTGAATGGTGTGAAAATCTGGCAGGTTCTACGATGGGTGGGTGACTCACTCTGCCGGCTTGGTGCCCAGGTGAGTAAGGTATCTAAATGTAAAACATTTCATCCCCCAGCACAACATCTTACAAATCGATCAGTGCATCATGCTTTAAATCACGCTGGCAACTTATCGCACGTGGGTCGGACACTTTGCGCTCCCTCGATTTGAAACATACCAGTAACCTGTGCTCTGATTGGTTGTGCTCATGTCATTTCCTTTTTCTTCCTTTCCCAGGGTTATCCAGGCTTGATGGGTGAAAAGGTGAGGCATCTTTTTAAATTTCCATCTCTTATGTTCAAATACAAGTGTTGACATGAAGAAGGGCGTATTCGAAGCTGGGTGACATTGTTGACACATTTTCGAAGGTTTGGTGACCGAAACCTGGGTGGGGACATCAGACCCCTGTTCCAAAAAGGGTGGCAAGTCAGCAACCCTCGACGGGCCTTGGCAGCATGTGGTCTGTGCCAGATTTGGCGGCATACCTTATCTGCATTTCACCGGTAAGCTGTGGATGCCAACTGGACATCCAGAGAGCAAGTTGGGCCTGTTATGGGGCACCAATTGGTAGCAGTGGCTCCAGGTCCATCGCGGGAGGCTCCAACACCACAAGACAGCCACCCAAAAGCAACTCACCGTGGAGCAGAAACTTGAATTTCCTTCCAATTTTAAAGTGGGGAGGCAGTTGTGGGATTCGGGTGGCAGGGAAAGGTAATGCTGGGGGGTGGCGGTGGTGGGCGGGGGCGAGACGGGGACCGGCAGTGGCCTGCAGTTATTTTGTGGGGCCAGCAGGGGGAGCACTCCTCTTTCCTCCTCCAGAGATTATGAAAATTTACGACAGTTTCAGGCCTATTTTTGCCTCCCAGAGCAGGGACTGGCCGCTTAATCCAATCTAAAGCTGGAGGAACTGTCCAGTTTCACACCAACAGCCGGTATGGGACCGAATCAGCCTGTATCAGGCAGACGCCCATGCAACTAAGAGTTGTTTTGCTTGAGACACACTCCCTGGTCATTCTGGCATGTGAGACCATGGCCCTAATTTTTCTGTTCCATGTCACTGATTTCAGGCCTAACAAACAGGTGCATTGACGGACAATATTCCTCCCCCAGCCCCCTCCTACATGTTTCAAATGGACAATGAATGGTTTAAAGTTTTGACAGTGGGGTGCATATCGTGCCAGCGTGCCGGCACATACAGAAAGCTTTGGCTAGATTCCGGGAAGCCATTTGCCAGTGCGCACTGGCAAGCCACCCCTTCCAGTGGTGGAAAAGGCCGCCACTGTTTTGAGGCCCATGTCCTTGTTTGGATCCAACTGGCATAGCTGCGGAGGGCAAACGGTCATCTAGAGACAGCTCGATGGTTTTGGTGCGAGCAACAGGTGCAGGTAAGACCTGGGGTGGGGTGGGCAGAGAGGCGAGGTGAGCCCAGGTCAGCATGGGCCCACGCTACGTTTGTGGCACTTGGTGGGAACACGTCTGCTTCCTTCAGCTCCACCAGTGTAAAAGTACCAAAGAAGTGTTTGTGGCCATTACAGCAGTTGCCTTTAAGATCTACTGCGCACACATCCTATTAAATTGCAATTGGGGTCCTAACACGCCACTCGCACCCCAGATTGATGAAGGTAAGACTCCTACCACCTGGTTCACCCGGGTGCAGCAGACGTCCAGGCAATTACAAAATGGTAGCAGCCCAAGCATCGCCGACAATGGAGCGTCAGGTTGACCAACTCCAGTTTGAGGCCCTTGCCCACCCCCTTAGCATTGATTCCAGTCCCATCAGCTCTCGGTGCTAGCACCTTGCTTTCACCAAGTTGGGAGCGAGCATCACGCAGTTGGGAGGCACAGGAGAGCATGCAAAATCTCGAAACAATGCAGAGGAATCTGAGCTCTGGGGGAAAATAAAAGAACCCCGTCACAGAGCTGAACTCCGGCCAGTAAAACCGCTTTGGCCCAAAGTTACAGAAATGAATGAATTTGGGGCAACAGTCCTGCCTTAGAGGTTCTTGTCCACAGTCATGTTGTTCACACTTACATGTAATGGCCTAAGATCCTTCATTGAATGAAAGGTGCCTAAATAACACTGCAGAAAGGGGGAAGCGGGGGCAATGTCATTTCAAATCTTCCTATCCTTTCTGGGGCTTCAATTTCAATATATTACAAATATTGTCACTAACATGTTCCTTTTTTATGATTGTAGGGTGAAATCGGAACAGAAGGTAAGAAGGTAAGATCACTTAGTGCCACACTCTCTCGTGCGCTCTCTCTCGTGCGCTCTCCAACTCTCGCGCGCTCTCTCTCTTTTCCCCCCCGTTAGCTCAGCTTAATATTTTCCCTCTTTTAAATTGTGGTACTGTTTACATATCCCTAATGCTATCCCATGACTTCTCTTGTATCCTTCAGGGTATTGCTGGATTGCCAGGCCGAGATGGAATTAACGGACAGAAGGTAAGCTCTTTGATCCCGTATGGGGTAAAGATCAGCCATGTTTTAGGAATGTGTGGTTTGCAGTGCAGAGTGAAACAATGTTGTTGAGAACTGACTGGGGAGGGGTAGACACTCACCTCACCTTCAGGAGCTGGATTCAAATCCAATAGGAACCGAATAGCTTGAAAAGCTCTCTTGATTGGGTGGATAGAGAGAGACTTTTTTTTTTGTTATTTGGGGATTTAGGCGCAAAATGCAGTGGATGCTAGCTCAATGAGTAATTTTAAATCTGAGATTGATAGATTTTTGAAAGCCATGAGTATTGAGAGATATGGAGAAGAGGTAGGAGAATGGAGTAGGGGTACAGATCAGCCATGAGCTCAATGAATGGCAGGACAGGCTCGAAGGCACGAATGGCCTGCTCCTGTTCCTGTGTTCTTGATGGTTGTAGAGGCGATGTATGAAATGAGTCTCGGCAGGTTCACCTCAGTTATAATGAGCCTCCACTAAAACTTCACCACTAAATTGGCCATCATATTCAGAGACCATGCAAGATGGTTGATGGGGTGTAGGAAATGGATAAGTGCCATGTTTATTTGCTGCATTAGTACATGAGGTGTTCTCTGCAGAGCTCTGGCGTAGAATATTTGGAGGTTTAATATATTTATGACTAAGTTACACCTTATGAGAGCTTGTGAAGATTCAGAAAAGGACATGGTCCACTTCCCCAAGCACTAACACCCTTCACCTCAATGAACACAGGAAGATTTGTTTCTGATCACCCATAGAGAGAATTGTTGCCTGTATAGCGATGGTGTTTGTGAAGCTAGAGTTCTGATTGGATGAAATGCACCTTTGGGAGACTCTCCCACATGGCAACCAATCACTCTAACATGTCAAAAACTCTCCCCGCCATGTTTAACAATTTAAGAAGGAGGACAGCAATGTCACAATCAATAGCTACAATGCACCCATGTATTGTTGGCAATTGGCATAGGGGTAAACAGTTTGGAAGGTTAAATGCATGGCTGAAGGAATAGTCTGGGAGACAGGGGTTTCACTTCATGAGCCACTGGCACCAGTACTCAGGGAAGAGGGAGCTGTTCCGTTGGGACGGGCTCCACTTAAACCAGCCTGGAACCTTTGTCTTGGCAAATTGAATAACTAGGGGGCTTGACAGGGCTTTTAAACTAATAAAGAGAGGGTGGGAGGATTCAGGAAAGGGTAATTTCAAAAGCAGCCAAGGAAATGTCAAGGCTGAGGAGCAAAGCAGCGTTTTGGGTAAAAATAAGCAGAGCGGGTCAGAGAAAGGACAGAGGAAGTAACAAAGGTAATAGGGCATAGTGACTTAGGGTGAGGTCAGGGAACATGAGAAAAATATTAAAGTGAAAGGCACTATACCTGAATGTGTAAAACATTCCCAACAAATTTGATGAATTAATAGCACAAATAAATAGGTTTGATCTAATAGCCATTACAGAGACTATCTGCAAAGTGACCAAAGTTGGGAAATAAATAATCCAGGATACTTACCTTTTAGAAGAGATTGGGTAACGAGAAAAGGAGGAGGGGAAGCCCTGATAATAAAGGATTGGATAAAGACAGTAGAGAGAAAGGATCTTAGCTCAGAAAATCAAGACATACAATCAGTTTGGGTGGTGCTAAGAAACGGCAAGTTGCAGAAAACATTGGTGAGAGTTGTTTACCGACCCCTTAACAGTAGTTGTAGTGAGTGTAGAATATAAATCAGGAATTAAGAAGTGCATATAACAAGGGTAATACAGTAATCATAGGGGACTTTAATCTTCATATAGACATAGCAAACCAAATTTGCAGTAACGGCTGGATTTATGGGCCCTCCTGAGGTGGGGTTAGAGGCGGGTTGCGCCCATAGAATTGCGGGGGTGGGGGGGGAGGAGCAGGTGGAGGACCTGTCGCCGAGCAATTTTGCCAGGGGCGGGATAGGCCAATGATGGCCTTCCTGCCCAGATGCCAACTGAGGCCCTTAAGTGGCCTATTAATGGCCGCTGAAGGACTTCTTCACCCTGCCGCTGGGATTTAACCAGTGGTTGGAGGGGGGGGGTTCTTCCATGTGGGGACGGCAACTTGTAAAATGAGGCACCCTGTCTGTGGGCTTGTAGTGGGAGGGGAGGAACCAACCTCCCTGGGCAATCTGTGGCCCATGGAGGACCCCCGCCAGAAAAATTTCCATCTCCCTGGACCATCCTCCTACTGTACTTCACAACCATCGTCCCACCCCCACCTCGCCACCACCACCACCCTCCACCCTCCACCCCCGGCTACTGGGACCTTCCAGACCGGCCTAACCTGAGGTCTGGGTCTCCAATGCTGGGCCTGGGTCCAAGGCCTCTGCAGTACCGACAGTGGTCACCGCTCCCAATGGCGCTGTTGATACTGTTGAGCTGCTGACCCTGTGATTGGCCAGCAGCTCTTGGCAGCGGGATCCCTGTCTTTAAAGGGACATGGATCCTGGTGCCGGACACTTAGGTTCTGGAAGAATGGAGGATCGCAGGGCGGTGGGAGGGGGGCCTCGAAAAGGCCAAGGTGGGGGTCCCCCCGCCAGCTGCACAAAATCCAGCCCATAGTGTGGAGGACGAACTCATAGAATGTATACAAACTGGTTTTCTAGATTGGTATATCAAAGAACAAACCAGGAAACAGGCTATTTTGGATCTAATATTGTGCAATGAGAGAGGGTTAATTGATGACTTTTTAGTAAGGAGACCTCTGGGGAAGAGTGACCATGATATGATGGAATTTTATATTGATTTTGAAAGTGATTTAACTGAGTCAGAGAGTAGGGTCTTAAACCTAAAGAAAGCAAACTACATGGGCGAGTTGGCTAAGGTAGATTGGAAAACTGCATTACAAGATATGACACTAAAATAAAAACAAAATACTGCAGATGCTGGAAATCTGAAATAATAACAAGAAATGCTGGAAATACTCAGCAGGTCTGGCAGCATCTGTGGAGAGAGAAGCAGAGTTAACGTTTCAGGTCAGTGACCATCAGAGGTGAAGGTTAACTCTGTTTCTCTCTCCACATATGCAGCCAGACCTGCTGAGTATTTCCAGCATTTCTTGTTTTTATTACAAGTTATGACAGTAGACAAGCAATGGCTATCATTTAAAGAATTAATACATAATTTCCAACAAATGTACATTCCATTAAGGCACAAGAACCTCACAGAAAAAGTGGTTACTGTGGCTCACAAGAGGAGTTAAAGATAATATTAGATTAAAGGAAGAGGTTCATAATGTTACCAAAAAGAATAATAAACCTGAAGGTTCAGTGGATTTTAGAATTCAGCAAAGGAGGACCAAGCTATTGATAAGGAAAAATAAAAGGAAGTATGAGAGTAGACCAGCTAGAGACAGAAAAACAAATTGTAAACATTTCGATAGGTATGTAAATAGGAAAAGATTAGTGTAATTAAACATGGGCCCTTTAGAGGCAGGGACAGGTGAAATTATAATGGGGAATAAGGAAATGGCAGAAACATTAAACAAGTACTTAGCACCTGTCTTCACGGGTAGAAGATACAAAAAACAAATAATGGGGAACCAAGGGCCTAGCGAGAATCAGGAACTTAAAGAAATCAGTACAAGTAAAGAAATAGTACCGGAGAAAGTAATGGGACTAAGTGGTGACAAATCCCCTGGATCCTGCATCCTGGAGATTTAAAAGTAGCTGCAGAGATAGTGGATGCTTTGGTTTTGATCTTCCAGAATTCCTTAGATTCTAGAACAGTTGCCATAGATTGGAAGGTAGCAGACATAATCCTACTATTTAAGATAGGAGGAAGAGAGAAAATGGGAAACTATAGGCCCGTTAGCTAACATCAGTAAGAGGTAAAATGCTAGAATCTATTATTCGTCACGTGGTATCAGGGCACTTAGAAAATCATAATATGATTAAGCAGACCAATAGGGAGTTATGAACGGGAAATCATGTTTAATAAATCTGTTAGCGTTATTTAAGGTTGTAACTAGTCGGCTGGATAAGGAGGAACCAGTGGATGTAGTGTATTTGGATTTATGAAAAGTATTTGAAAAGGTGCCACAGAAGGGGTTATTCCACAAAATTAGGACTCATGGGAGTGGTGGTAATATATTAGCATGGATTGAGGATTGGTTAATGAACAGCAAACAGAATAAATGGGATATTTTTGCGTTGGCAGGTTGTAACTGGCAGGATACCTCAAGGATCAGTACTTGGGCCTCAGCTATTTACAATTTACTTTAATGATTTAGATGAGGGGACTGAATGTAATGTATCCAAGTTTGCTGATGCTACAAAGTGAGGTGGGAAAGTAGGCAATGAGGAGGAAGCAAAGAGGCTGCAGAGGGATATAGACAGGTTGGGTGAATGGGCAAGAACATGGCTGATGGAGTACAATGTGACGAAGTGTGAAGTTATCCACTTTGGTAGGAAAAATGAAAAAAACAGAATATTTTTTGAATGGTGAGAGACTGGGATGTGTTTGCATTCAAAGAGACTTGGGTGTCTTTGTACATAAATCACAAAGTTAGCATGCAGGTACAGCAAGCAATGAGGAAGGCGAATGGTATGTTAGCTTTTGTTACAAAGGGATTGGAGTATAAGAGTAAGGAAGACTTACTACAATTATACAGGGTATTGGTGAGACCACACCTGGCGTACTTGCCCTAGAGAGAGAGCGCAGTGAAATTCATTAGACTGGTTCTGGGGATGAGGGGACTGTCCTGTCGGGAGAGATTTAGTACACTAGGTCTATATTCCCTGGAGTTTAGAACAATGGGAGGTGAAACATATAAAAGTTTTAAGGGCATTGACAGGGTACTTACTGAGAAAATGTTTCCCCTGACTGGGGAATCTAGAACACGGAGTCACTGTCTCAGAATAAGGGATGGGCCGTTTCGGACTCAGATGAGAAATGTCTTCACTCAACTGAATCTTAGGAATTCTGTACCCCAGAGAGCTGTGGATGCTTAGTCTTTGAGTATATTCAAGACAGAGATTGATAGATTTTTGGGTACTGGGAATTAAAGCATATGGGGATAGTACAGGAAGGTGGAGTTGAGGTACAAGGTCAGCCATGATCTTATTGAATGGCAGAGCAGGTTTAAAGGGCTGTATGGTCTACTCTTGCTCCAATTTTTTTATGTTCTTATTATAACTGTGCTATACAGTGTGTGTCAGCGCATACAATATACCCATGTATTATATGTGACGCAATGTGTACGATGTATCATGACTGTGCTATGCATCATTGAAAAAGTGTATGCTATATATCCAGTTGTTACACCTTTAAAATGCAGTACAAAATGTTTATTGTGTATAAATTTGGATCAAGTAGCGCAGTCAATGTGAATGCTGTTGACAAGATTAGATCATTCAGAGGAATCAGGATAAACGTTATGTCTCTGTGTTGTTAAATTCAGGGAAAGCTTGGACGTATTGGACCTCCAGGATGCAAAGGAGACCCTGGTGACATGGTAACTTAATTATTAGCTGTTCTTCGTAGAACCATGTTGATGCTCATTACCTTCAGTAATGCAGTGCATTACAATGGGGGAAGGGGTGTTTACCTTTTGCTCCTAATCCAAGATGTGTTTTGAGCCTGTTTGTGATTAGCTTTGGAAATTTGAAAAGCAGCACGCAATGTGGGCCTCCATTTTAAATACATATTCTAAAATCACGCTACTGCTATATCCAGCAATATAGAACAGGGGATCACCTTACAGCCTCTCAACTTCACCCTTCCTTTCCCGTCTTTCCATGCCTCTGACCTTATTCATTCATTGTCCAATCCTACCCATTCTTCCTGTTGATTCAACTTTACATTAGTCAACTTCTCTCAGACCATATTCCTTTAAAATGGCTCATTCCTCAGAGTTGCGATGCCTTTGTTTCTATAATAATTTGTCAGTGATCCTTATGCCTCCAGTGCGGACAAAGCTCCAGCCTTCTGATTCCCATGGCTGTGTCTTGATTCCCCTCAGGTCATTCAATGGAACAATTAAAACCTTATTTCTTTCATTTCTTCAAATTACATTTCCTTCATAGCTCACCAGTGTAACCAACAGCCGCCACCTCCTCCCTTCTGAACTCTCCCCTCAATCCTCCTTAATCTATTGATGTTCTTGGCTTCTCTGACTTCAAATGGGACTCCCATATATCTTCGATGACTAAATATTTCTCCCAGAAGCTTGGTTTGTGCCCCAGGCTGAATGCTTCTCACCAACTCTTAATCTCTCTAAAGCTCAACTCTGTTCAATGTCAGGATGTCTAATATCTGGTGCCTTTCTCACATTCCAAGACTGGATAAATAAAAACGCTTGTCAAATCCTCTTTGGCCAATGATACTCTATAAATTTCCCTCTTGTGCCTCCTAAATGGCAAATGATTTCCTCCTCAATGCATCCTTAGTGTGTTGGAATTAAGACTCATCACAGCTCCCACTCCAGATTACTTTTCCAAGACCTTCTCCCTTGTGCGGTTATAAACCCGAGCCAAACATTATTTCCTGATTTACTTCCTCTCCTCTTACTGTTTTCAATATTCTTGGTGTCCAACAACAACAACTTGCATTTCAGTAGCATCTTCAATGTAGTAATATGTCCCAAGGCATTTAGCCCAGTACTATGGGCCTGGGCCCTTCACCTTGTTTAGTTTAGAGATACAGCACTGAAACAGGCCCTTCGGCCCACCGAGTCTGTGCCGACCATCAACCACCCATTTATACTATTCCTATACTAATCCCATATTCCTACCACATCCCGACCTGTCCCTATATTTCCCTACCGCCTACCTATACTAGGGGCAATTTATAATGGCCAATTTACCTACCAACCTGCAAGTCTTTTGGCTTGTGGGAGGAAACCGGAGCACCCGGAGAAAACCCACACAGACACAGGGAGAACTTGCAAACTCCACACAGGCAGTACCCAGAATTGAACCCGGGTCGCTGGAGCTGTGAGGCTGTGGTGCTAACCACTGCACCACTGTGCTGCCCCTTGATGTCTATATATATCTTCTAAAAAAAAAAGCAGAGCTCTGTTCGTTAAAGGTAGGATAGATCATGTAGATATATCAAAAGTGAGCAAATTTAGGGCAAGGAATAAACAAGTATGTATTGCAGTTATAGTACACTGTGAGGAAAATATGTGTGAACTAATTGAAGTACAGCGTAGGGATAATATTTGCTCATGCTATACGCTACTAAAGGGAAAGGAGTCTTAATATACCAATCTATATACTGCCCCTCAAGGACATGATGGCAAGTTCCACATCTATACCGCTGACACAATTTCCTCCAGTTAAACATTTGGAAAACCAAAGCCATTGTCTTTGGCCTCTGCCACAGACTCCTTTCCCTCACTCTGGCCATAGTCTGAGGCTGAACCAGACTGTTCACAACCTCGCCATCTTATTTGAACCTGAGCTGAGCTTCTGACGTCATATCCTCTCCATCACCAACACAGCCTACTTCCACTTCTAATATTTCCCATCACCCATCTACAGCCCTGCCTCAGCCCACATGCTGCTGAAACCCTCATCCATGCTTTTGTCATCTCTAGAGGCATCTATTCCATATCTCTCCTGGCCAGTATCCAATATTCCACCCTCCATAACCTTCAGCTCACCCATATCCTATCATGCACTATGCCCTGTTCATCCATCACCCTCGTTGATCTACGTTAGCTCCCAGTCTATCATGCTTCGATTTAAAAATACTCATCCTTGTGTTCAAATCCCTCCATCGCCTCGTACCTCCTTATCTCTGTAACCTCCTCCAACTTTACAACCCTGCAAGAACTCTGCATTCTTCCAATTGTGGTCCTTTGTGCATTCCCCACTCCTTTTTCGCAATCATTGGTGGCTGTCCGTTCAGCCGACTGGGTCCTAAACTCTGTAATTTCCTCCCTAAACTTCTCTACAGCTCTATTTCTCTATCCTCCTTTTAGATGCTCCTTAAAACTTACCCCTTTGAGCCAGCTTTTAGCCAACCATTCTGACCAGTATTTCCTTTAGCTTGATATCAATATTTTTCACTCCGGTGAAGCATTTTGGGTTGTTTTACTTTATTAAAGGCACTATATAAATGCAAGTTGTTGCTGTTGCATGTGTGTGTGTGCATTAATATATATACATATATATCTGAAAGGTGACTATATTTGGGCAACCACTCACATTGGAGATCTGATGGAGGCCTTCACGAGTGCATTAGGTGTCAGCAGCCAAGGATCTTGCTGTGTGCAAATTGGTTGCTGCATTTCCTACAATGCAACAGTGACTACACTTCAAAAGTACTTTATTGGCTGTAAAGCACTTTGGACATCCTGAGGTCATGAAAGACGCTGTTGACGTAGAAGTCTTTCTTTCAGCACACAACCAAAAGTGCTTTGGGCTCAGAACCTTAATAATTTAACAATCCTATTGAATAAAGATGTGGCCAGAAGACCTCCTGCCATTTCAAAATGTAGCCCAGCTGACTGGTAGCCGAAGATTTACCAGATAGCTGTGAATTTCTAACCAATGATGCACGGTGTAACTCATCGAAGAGCAGTGGGAAATTTAGCATTGATAGGGTTGATGCTTCTAATTAATTGTCCTGTGTGCTGTGCACGAATGAGGCTGTGATTCAATTGCCCATAGGGACCCCCTGGTTATCCTGGACAAGCTGGTGACAGAGGATTTTCTGGTGATCCTGGACCTAAGGTTTGTGTGTATTCATGTTTTTTTATTATTAAGTTCACCGATGAGCATTCACATAAGAAGAAGAGCCTAATTCGCCAGCAACAGATGCTTAACCTGCGGCTAATACGTTAGTTGGCCCTCTAACATCAAGGCCAAAAGTCAGCTGCGTGAGTAATAGAGAAATGCCCACTGTGGCAGCAGGCTCTCCCGAGGTTAGGGTTAAGATACAGAGATGATGGAGCTCCACTCAATGTCTAATCACGCTACAAGTGCCTCACAAAGATGACACAGATGGTGACAACTGTTTGGTTCATCCTTCAGTTGAAACCTACAGTCACCTCACCCCTGTGTCTACAGTTTTTGCCAAAGCTGCCCTGAGACTAAGGGAAAATAGGTGCTGATGTTACATGCAGAAAGCAAAAACATATTGGTGCGTAAATGAGCCTGGGCCTGTTTTCGGGACGAAGACTCCACACTTCACAATCACTGTGTGCCCCAACTGAGAGGTTCAAGGCCGGCCTGAAATTTGTTCTTGTTACTTGTCGTGCCTCCGCGGGCAACCTGCACATTGAAGATGCTAAATATCAGGTCACTGGCCTTGTTAGCATCAGACTGAAGGTAAGTCCCTGAAGAGGGGTTTGGAGCAGGCAATGTTGCGAAGGAGGGGGGTTTGATCACAATGAATGTGGAGTCTGGGGAGCGTTTTTGCTTCTCGGGCTGCAACGGCCTCTGAAAAATCCCGAGCAGATTAGTCCGTATGTCCGCTCTGCTCGTCATGTCCAATTGCTGTGAGGGAACCTGAAACAGGCAGTAGGCATCCCATTTATATATGTAAGGAGCCTAAATGCCTCTTTTTAGGCAGCCTCCGGGTATGCCTGAAAAGCAGCTTGACCCAATTTGAGCTCAGACATTTTTCAGATATCCTTGGGCCAGGGGATTTTGATCTCCAAACTTGGGCCTCGTTGTGCCCGTTTTTCACCCATAGAAAAGATTCCATTCTTTCTCAGCAAAGCAATTCCTTTATCCTGATGATCACCAGAAAAACAGCCAAGGATGGAATTGAGCTTACTGCTGGTGTCTTTAGGCATCCTCCCCAACAGTCATTAAACTATGGTGCTTATAGGGTGGTAAATTTCTCTGAGCCTGTTTTCAGGCCCAGACTCCACACTGCACCAAGAGAATGAAATGTAGGTAGGGTTGGATAAAGTAGGGGGGGAGGAGGCTCGTGTGTAGCAGTTGGGTCAAATGGTTATTCTCTGCTGTGAATTTGATATAATTCTATGTAATTTGGTGCCTCTTTTCACTGGAAAAGCTGTTTATATGCAAAGTTTTGAGCCAATTCAATCTTCCAGAAATGTAACAGTAGCTGATATCAGGGCCAGTTGGTCACACAGTGGAAGAATCTTTGAGTAATGCTGTGTTTTCTTTCAGGGAGATGTTGGTCGCCCAGGAAGAAGTGGACCTCCTGGTGGTCAAGGAGCCAAAGGTTCTAAGGTGATTGTGATAGAATTTTTAACCTGTTGGATGGCCATTCTAGATACTGAGCGCTGTATTGTACAGTATTGGCTAAAGGTACAGGAGGCAAGGCACTGGGATAACTGTTTTTAGGTTCTTTACAGAAGAAAGGCTGATGGATTAAAGTGCTTGCTTCTAGAGGAGAGGTATCATAACAGTAAATGCAACTCTTGAACCCATTCAGGAATTATTTGGAAATCTGCAGGGGTTAGCTATGTGTAAACATGGAGTAAGAAAAGGCCATTTGGCCCATTAGATGTCAAATGCAAGGTTGTAGATTTTCCCTAGAATGTAGTGAACCTCCTGAGAAGATCAACACCATCAAGGGAATCCCCAAGAAGAGCAGTCCCTGGAATGAGCTGCTTTGGGAAAGAACATTGACCTTTATATCGTTGGGATCTGGGTTCAGCTACAACCCATACTGATGGAGTACGACGTTCCTCTCTGTAGGTCTTGTGGTGAATTGAGTTGGAGGAGTCTTATGCTAGCTCCTAATGGCTCTGAATCAACAGCATAAAGAGAGCAAATTGGCATTAAACCTGGTAATGGGCTGAAGCCGAGATGCATAACTGGTATGGGAAGTAGAGAATTGACACTCTTGCAATCGGGGGAACTTGATCTGGTTGGGACAGAGGCACTTCATTTGGGGCAGAGGAGAGAGAGCTTCAGCTCTGCATCAAGCATTTCTGTATCTTTGTCAGGTATGAGTATCAGGGATAGAACATAGAACATAGAACATTACAGCGCAGTACAGGCCCTTCAGCCCTCGATGTTGCGCCGACCTGTGAAACCATCTGACCTACACTATTCCATTTTCATCCATATGTCTATCCAATGACCACTTAAATGCCCTTAAAGTTGGCGAGTCTACTACTGTTGCAGGCAGGGCGTTCCACGCCCCTACTACTCTCTGTGTAAAGAAACTACCTCTGACATCTGTCCTATATCTATCACCCCTCAACTTAAAGCTATGTCCCCTCGTGTTTGCCATCACCATCCAAGGACAAAGGCTCTCACTATCCACCCTGTCCAACCCTCTGATTATCTTATATGTCTCTATTAAGTCACCTATTCTCCTCCTTCTCTCTAACGAAAACAACCTCAAGTCCCTCCGCCTTTCCTCGTAAGACCTTCCCTCCATACCAGGCAACATCCTAGTAAATCTCCTCTGCACCTTTTCCAAAGCTTCCATATCCTTCCTATAATGCGGTGACCAGAACTGCATGCAATACTCCAGGTGCGGCCGTACCAGAGTTCTGTACAGCTGCAGCATGACCTCGTGGCTCCTAAACTCGATCCCCCTACTAATAAAAGCTAACACACAATATGCCTTAACAGCCCTATTAACCTGGGTGGCAACTTTCAGGGATTTATGTACCTGGACACCAAGATCTCTCTGCTCATCTACACTACCAAGAATCTTCCCATTAGCCCAGTACTCTGCATTCCTGTTACTCCTTCCAAAGTGAATCACCTCACACTTTGATATAGATCAAAGGCAGCTAAATGGAGTTGGGGAACAAATCAGACATGGTCCAGTTGAATGGTGGAATCGGCTCGGGGAACTAAATGGCCTCCTTCTATTGCTGTGTTACCCTGACCGTCCATTATGCTGCGCACCATACATCTGCAGCACCTGCTCACCAGTTTCCATTCAGAGCTGCTGAACCTGAGTACACTGGAGAGTGGGCTCCTCTGCTGGTAGTCAAGGTGGGATTTCAGAGTCAGAGGTCATTCGGCCCATCATGTCCACGGAGTGATCCAGTCAGTCCCACTTCTCTGCTCAATCCCCATAGCCCTGCAAGTCTATTTCCCTCAGGTGGCCATCCAACTTCCTTTTGAAGTCATTGATCATCTCCGCTTCCACCACCCTTGTGGCAATGACTTCCAGGTCATTACCACCCGCTGAATAAAAAGATCTTCCTCATATTCCCCCTGCCTCTCATGCCCAAAACCTTCAATCTGTGTCCCCTGGTCCTTTTATCATTAGTTAATGGGAACAGTTTTTTCTTGCCTAACTTATCTAAGCCAGTCATAATCTTGTACACCTCTACTAAATCTAACCTCAATCTCCTTTGTTCTAAAGAGAACAAACACAGCTTTTCCAACCTAACCTTAGAACTAAAATCCTCATGGTTTAGTCAAGGCCCAAAGCGTCAATGGCTGTTATGTGTAAAGTATCTGGGTGTAACACGATTGGTTGATACTTAGCTAAGTACATTCTGCAACAAAACAAGAGCAATTAGAAAACAATAAAATAACATAAAGACGGGGGGAGGGGGTCATTTTCAGCTTTTCTGTATGGGCAGTGTCTTGATAGAGTGGATTGCTCACCATTATATAATCTGCCAGAGTTTCATCTTGTCAAATTCAATGGAGTGAAAAGTGGGCAGATTCTACAATGTGCGGACAGTCTTTTTTATGCTAGGAAACCGGGCGTTGGAACTTACTCCCAGTTTTTGTTTTAATATTATGTGGTTTTTGTTACCTGGTGGTTGTAGGTTAGAGTGCCAACTGACACTTGAAGGTCCTAGCCACATTTTGCCAATTGTTTCGGCTCATTTCGCAGCCTCTGAGTCAGAAGGCTGTGGGTTCAGGTCTCAATCCAAAGATTTGAGCAAATAATCTGGGCTGATGAGTGCTGCAATCTCGAAAATGTCGTGTTTAGGATGAGACGTTAAACCAACGCCCTGTCTGCCCTCTCACTGGGCGTAAAAGATCCTGTAGCATAACTTGAAGAAGAGGAGGGGCGTTCTTCCCCGTGCCTTGGCCAATATTTATCTCTCAACTGACATCACTAAAACAGATATTTTGGTCATTGACACATGGCTGTGAGATCTTTCAGTGTGCAAATTGACTGCTGCATTTCCTACATTACAATGGTGACTGCACTTCAAAAGTACTTCACTGGCTGTAAAACACTCTGGGACATTCTGAGGACCTGAAAGACCTTGTATAAGTACAAGCCTTTCGTTCTGAAAGGGAACAGCTCACTGGAGTGCTGTGTTGTCTCGAAATCTGCTGCATTCTGAAGAAGTGTGCTCCTCTCCTCTGACAGTGATAGTGGAACTGCATCCTGAGGAGGAAGATGGGGAGCAATTTATTGAGTCAACATGTTATTGTAAATGTTTACATTCTTGGGCTGTCCCTTCTCGTGATTTTATCACCGGTTTTTCTTTTTTCTTAGGGACCACTGGGACCTGCCGGACGTCCGGGACTAATGGGTCAGAAGGGTGCAACGGTAATTTTATTTCATTTCAAAACAAAAATAGCTCAGGGATCAGAGTGCTACACTGCCTTCCAACACTAGTAGTTGAACCTTAGGTCCTGGGTTCAATTTATTTATTACTCCATTCTCCGCTGTTCTCACAAACTCTCTCACTGCTCTTTTATTTTCTTGTTTCTTTCTCTTCTAACTTCATTCAGTAACTGTCAATTAAGCTGTAGTCCATATTTATTTCCTTAGAACGTTTCACTGTCTAGTCTTTTCTATTTTCATCATTTCTTCCTTTTCCTTTCTATTTCATTCCTGTCTTTCTCCCTCTCTTCCTATTTGCTTCGCTCTTTCTGTCTCCCTACTTTCCTGTTGTTGTATTCTGCATTATCTTTAGATATTTTATTCTCATACCTCTCTACTGTTGATCAATTGTTCTCTATTTGCTTTTCTTCCTCCTCTCTCTATCTCTATCTTCCTTTTCTGTCTCTCTTGTGTCCCTCCATCTCCATTCTACTTCCTCTCTTTCTGCACCATCCCGACCTTTCTCCAGCTCCCTCTTTCATCCCTTTTTTACACCTCGCTTTCTCTTTCTCCCATT
The DNA here is from genome assembly GCF_036365525.1 of Heterodontus francisci. Taxonomy (NCBI): domain Eukaryota; kingdom Metazoa; phylum Chordata; class Chondrichthyes; order Heterodontiformes; family Heterodontidae; genus Heterodontus; species Heterodontus francisci. The sequence continues at coordinate 125,489,999 of NC_090377.1, forward strand.
TGTCTTTCTGTTTACTTTTTCTTCAAAATGTCTCGTCTTTTATTTTCTCTGCCCATTATTGTTTATTTTTAAATGTTACCTCAAGTTTAATTTCAGAATTTATTAAGGAAAAAGCTTCTGAATTAAAGTGAACACTTACTTTTTGCACCTTGCTTCCAACTCATTGTTTCCATGCCATCACATAAGACTTGGAAATGAGCACATCTAATATAATATAACTCAAAGGCAACATCAGTGGTTGGCAATCACAGCATGTTACCGTTCAATCATTACCACCTCCGAGCTGGAATTTTAATGTTGACATGGACCTAACTCTAGGGGTTTTGAATTGGCCACCTGTTATATTTTCTAGCCCAGTCTCCCTTTCCATTAAACCCATGTGACCAATCCTCATGTATTGAGTCAAAGCAGTAGTGGGGGGAGCCCCTATGGAAATTTTACCCCAATGGTTCCAAAATTCCAGTTCAGGCCAGGGCGAAACTCGAGCAGGTCAGCAGTCAGTGGACTAGAAGATAGGGAGGAACCAGGAAATCCATCCCATTCTATTCTTTTCAGCCATTTTGCCTCAGGGCTGGCCTTGAGTGGACCACACCCACTGCATCAATAAGGGTATGTCTGAGATTTCCTGACTCCAGGAACTCTTCACTTTATGGTCTTTAAAAGGCCCTCAGCAGTGCTTATGCCAGCTAACAGCTGGTGTGATTCTCATCGAGGCTCCAGAAAAGCCTTGCCAAGAATAAGGAAATTAGTTGCAGAAGGCTTCTCACCTTGCTGTGTGCCAGAGTTATGCTTGCCATTGCAGCCAATAACCTTTGGGGGTTGCTTTTTCTTTGGTCCGGGTGCTTCATGTTAGCTGGGGGGGTTGTGTGCTGTTCCCCCTTTAACCACTGGTTGGAGGCTGGTGTTGCTGGCGTGTTGCGTCTACCCCAGACTACGCAACCAGGGAGAGCATAAAATTCCCCCTTTGTTTCCAACCAACCATAGAAGGAAATTGCATCGCCAGTGGGGAATACAATATAGTAAATTGAATAAAATAAATAGCAATTGCTGTCATTCATTAGCTTCTTACTGATTGATGTCTTGTTTATTTTACTCCACAGGGTGTCAAAGGAATTTCTGGGCCCAAAGGAGATGTGGTAATTTTTATTCTCTTTGTAAAATGTATGTAGTTTATTTACAGGCATTGTCATAAACTCGTGCACTTTAGAAATGGAGCCAAAAGCGAAGAGCTCTTATAGAACGTTGCCCAATATTGTTTACACAGGGATGCAGCAGAGATGCAAACGCATAAAACGTCACGCATTTGTGTGCATGAGCAGTCGTACATATGTAAATGAGAGATTTTGCGCTCATGCAAACATGCAGACACACCCATACAATATGGGCCCAATTTTAACTCGCTCAAAACCTATTCACTTAGACAGAATTAAAATCGGGACCATAGATATAGGTATGTACGTCGACACACATAAATTCTGCTGGAATTAAAAGAAAAACCGATTAGCCTGTTTGCACAGTGCAGGCAGGCTTCCTGTTAGGCCGAGGCAGCAACGTCTTATCACCTATGCAATGGGAAGTTCTAAGCTTGCTTTATTTTTTCCTCAATCTTTATATTAGGGTCGCAGAGGTGACCTTGGATCCAAAGGTGGTCCTGGACCCAGAGGAAATGTAGGAGAAAAGGTGAGCTTGGGTTTTTTTTAAAGCCTTCTTATCAACACACAAGTGAAATGTGCAGAGGAGCTTAAAGAAAAGGGCTGCCAAAATCTCAAGGTGCTTTTCTGCATGAGGAGAGTTCAGCAGTCACACCCCGTTTACATTGCAGAACCCTTTTGAAGGGGATATGATGCCGTAATCAGCTCAAACCACCTCACCCTTTACACCCAACCGCCCCCCCCTACCACCCCTTCCCCAACCCCACCAATTTGCTCCAGTGACGTTGTGCATGCATATTTGATGGCTGCAATCTGCCATTTGCTTTCAGCACGTTGATCCTGTCCCAGGAGCTTGGAAACTTCCAGTGACAGGATCACTGACTCACTCAGCCTGGCTATCCCAGAATAATTGGCATCTTTGGCACTGGCAGCAATCTTTGTATTTGCCAGCTGGTGGTGTTGCCCCCTCTCATGTGGTAGTTCTCAGACGCAGGCAGTGCTTCCTCATTTACATCGCGTCACTGCCCACCCCCAGAGCCAGTGCTATGATGTAGTGGGGCTGGTGGGCATTGTTTGTGTCAAGCAAGGTTATTTTGGGTTGCCAACCTGGTGTCTCCTGGACATTGCTGCAAGTGACCATGGAGAAAAGTCATAGGGGCTTGTGAACAAATTATGTTTCTTTCCATTTTCTTTGATTTCCCGCCCCCCCCCCTCCCCATATTTCTATAACTACCAGAAATAAGGACAGTTGGACAGTGGGTGGGGGTAGAAATTGAAGGCAGTTGGTCAGGTGATAAAACCTCCAGGAATATGTCCAACCAGAGTTGGCAACCTTAGGTTGTAAGGAAAGACTTAGAGGAGTTGAAGCCATTCTGCTTTGCTATTCTTGGCACATGAATGGATACAAGCATAGAATTTCTGGCAAGAACTGAACAGGGTGGTTTTGCTCTTGCGAGCGTCTAACTCAGAGGTAGCTCTCTGACCCATCCATGACAGAATAGCTGCAATCGCGGCAAGCACTGCTCAAACCTGAAATGATGATGTCTTTACTCACCATGCTCTTTTCCCATTTAAAGGGAGATGTTGGAAATGAAGGTGTGCGAGGATTGCCAGGTGAAGCCGGACAGAAAGGCGAGAAGGTAACAAGCTACTTTGTGATGTCAGAAAATGAGTGCAATGATAGTCTCATAACTGACCCAATCAATATTTTCTAAACGGCAAGGAATTGTGGATGAGCAGACAGATTTAGGGAACAAAGTGCAGAACCGCTAAAAATGGCATATACAAAAAAAAAATTGAAACGGCTACTGGAAAGTTGGCCTTTATCTTGGGTAGCTGGAATACAAGTTATGTTACATCCGTACAGAACTCTGGTTAGATCACATCTGGAGTATGGCATTCAGTTCTGGCCATCACACTTCAGGAAGGATACATTGGCCTAGGAGGGGGTGCAGTGCAGAATCACCAGAATGATACTGGGCTAAAAAGGTTAAATTATGAGGCCAGGTTGCATAGTAGTCTAGGCTTGTATTCCCTTGAGTAAAAAGTTTAAGGCATCTAATTTGAGCTGGACTGTTCAGGGGTGATGTCAGGAAGCATTTCCTCACACAAAAGGTAGTGGAAATCTGGAACTCACTTCCCCCAAAAAGCTGTTGAGGCTGGGGGCCAATTGAACATGTTAAAGCTGAGATTGATAGATTTTTGTTGGATAATGGTATTAAGGAAAATGACACCAAGGTGGGTAAATAGAATTGAGATACAACCCAGCCATGATTTAATCAAATGGTGGCACAGGCTTGTGGGGCTGACTGGCCTCCTCCTGTTATTATGAATGAAAGCTACTCCTGATTCTAATATTAGGGGCTTGACACAGGATTGGAGGAGGAGAGCTAAAAAAAATTTTTAAATGGTGTTGCTATGCCAAGCTGAAGATTGGCAATAGAGATCTTGGCCTAAAGAGGAAGGAAGCCCCCTTCATCTCCGTTTGGCCAACACTGGCAGGTGGTCCCTCCACCAGCAGTGCTGAGATTTGTGTTTGCCAGTGCAGGAAAGCCTTCCTTCCAATTCCAGCTCATTCATCAAAATCTTCACTTTGTTCACAGGGAGATATCGGCCTCCCAGGACCAAGAGGAGCCCCTGGCTTGACTGGAGGACCAGGCTTGAACGTAAGTTGCCGTTTCTGACCTTATAAGTACCAAGCGCTGTATGGCCCAACTTAGGGCTGCCAACTCCTGTTGGACATTTCATGGAGGTTTCATCACATGACCCTGCAACTCCATCTGCCTGCCCACTCAGCTTTACTCCCCCATCTTCAATATTTTTACAGCTGATTAAAAAAAAGTGTTCACAAAAAAAAATTAGGAAAGAAACTCACACATTTTTCAGTGTTCCTACGATTTTTCTCCTGAGTGCCTCACAACATAGTTCAGGAAATCAGTCATCAATTCCTGGAGACTCCAGGGCAATCCTGGAAGTTTGGCAACCCTTACCTATCTTATTATTAATGCACAAAACTAGCAGTGGCCCTGATTCCTAGTGGTCCTTTTTTGGCGTGTTTAACAAATGTGGCCATTACAAGTAGGGTTTGGGAACACTTCTTTTACAAAGTATCTAATCCTTTTACTTGTAGAATGCTGGTCTTCCGAGAGCTGAAGTTCATTGAGGCTATGGTAATTGGGGTTGTTCAGCGATGCACTTCAGCTCTGAAATAGAACCATTGTCAAAGGTTACTGTATCAATATGGTAACATTCTGTGATTCTATATATCAAAGGCTCTCTCTCTCACTCCAATTTACTTTTGCCAATGATTGGATCATCAAGCACTTTATTGGGAGGGAATTTTGTATATCCCTGTAGACTACTTTAAGAGGTGGTTGGAATGGATTCTAGATGTGCATACATGTTCTGGGTCTGTATGTATCAGTAATACAGTCAGAAGTGCACTAAAGAAAGGCGAACAACACCCTCCTCTCAATATAGACATGTGTAATTCATCCATTTGCCAGCTGTGGTTTTTGTACAATAAATCTGAAGTATTCTATTGCTTACCTCCCCCTTAACTCTATCTTGCACAAATAGCCAGAACCAGTTTGCGATAAGCTCATTGCCCAGTTAGAAAGTATGCATAACATGATAGGTGTACACCTGAGATATTGGGCAGGCGATAACTCTCTACATTGCTTAGCATTTTGCTTGGAGACTGTTTCGATGTGCTGATTTATTTCATTTCTGCATCAGTTGCCCAGCTGCTCAAAAAAAAACAGCCAATAATTCACAATTCTGAGGAAACAGGTACAATAATGGAATTAGACAAGGGGAGAAACAGTAAATTTCCACAGAGAAATGTCATCAAAAGTCAAGGTGAGAGGGGGATAGGACTGATGACATGGTTTCAGCTACTACATCAGGAAGGCAAGGTCATTGGTCCCTGCTGACATGCATTCCAGGCCATTGGAGGAAATCAATAAGGAGAGAACAAAAGAGATAGAACCCCTTAGATATACAATTTGTACTGAGACTGGAAACTGGCCAATGTAACACCTAGGTTCAAGCGGAGACAGAAGGACAAAGTGGCTAACTATTAGATCAATAGCCTAGCATCACTGGTGAGCAAACACTTAGAGAATTCAAAATTAAATGTGTAGCATTTAGAAATTTGTGGCCTAATCAAGGACAGCTAAAATGGATTTGCTCACAGAAAGTTATGTTTGACAAATTAAAGGAGTTTTTTTTTGAAGAAATGACAGATTGAATAGGAATGCAGCGGCTGCAGTGTCTATGAATTTACAGAAGGCAAAAATTTAGGCATGTGGTGTAAGAGAAAACAGCAGTACGGATAGAACATTGGTTGACAGACAGGAAACAAAGGATTAGGGGTAATAGGAAAGGGGATAGGCAAAGATTATCTCTGGGAGTTAATGTCAATGGAACATCAATTTATAACTTGTCACGAAGAGACTGTGGAGAGCGGTTTCGAGAAATTTCTGTACACAGTTGTGAGAGGAAGTTGTTGAGGCAGGAACCATTACGTCTTTAACTAGGATAAATATTGAAGCAAAAGGCTGCAGGGAGAAGGCCGGGGGGACGGGGCTTAATTTTGGATTGCTTTAACAAAGAGCCATCATAGACACGATGGGCTGAATGGCCTCCTTCTGTGCTGCAAACATCTATGGTTCTGTCATTCCCAGTGAAGGTTGCTATCACAGTGGAAAACCTGTTGCCAGGCTTCCACACCTTCAGAAATGTTAGTTGGAAGGGTCACCTGAACATTGATTGAGAAATAGAAATTTACACTGATGTGGTGGCACCTTATTGTTCTGAGGGTGAGGCACATAGTGAAGTAATGAAGGTATCTGCACTACACTCGTGTCCTGCCTTAACTGACATTGCTTGCCATTGGCAACAAAGAAAAACCTTCTCAGTCTGCAGGTGTTGTCTCATCTCATTTGGGCTGCTGTCCGTTCTCCCCTTATCCAGCAAATAAGTAACAGATGGGCGTGCTGCAGTTACGTGGGCTGTATGGTTCAGGGGACTCCACAACCTGTTTAAAACTTGTTTTTTATCTTCCCCAGGGATCACGAGGAGATGCGGGTGAGATTGGATCAAGGGGTGATACAGGGCCACCAGGCCCTAAGGTAGGCAAACTGGTACCATTAATTTGCAGCTATGTACTGCAATGAAATAAAGACAGGGAAAGATGAATAGTTGTGCAGGACGCCATGACTGATTGAAAAGTAAGATGGCTAACAAGAGACTGTATATGTGGCCATCAGTTGCAATATTTTATTTGGACAAAGTACAAAGAGAAAGGGTAGGAGTCCTCGATGTTTATATTACATAAGGCAAAGAAGCCCTTCTTTAGGGCATCAGTTTATTTTTTGTAGGTTAAATTTCTCCCTACCAGTCTCTTGGTTTCATGTACCATCTGGGCATATATTGGAGTGGACAGCCATAAGACTGATCCCAATCTTTTTTTTAATTCATTCAAGGGATGTGGGCGACGCTGGCAAGGTCAGCATTTCTTTGCCATCCCTAATTGCCCTTGAGAAGGTTGTGGTGAGCTGCCTTCTTGAATCGCTGCAGTCCATTTGGGGTAGGTACACCCACGGTGCTGTTACGGAGGGAGTTCCAGGATTTTGACCCAGCAACAGTGAAGGAACAGCAATATAGTTCCAAGTCAGGATGATATGAGAGTTGGAGGCGAACTTGCAGGTGATGGTGTTCCCATGCATCTGCTGCCTTTGTTCCTCTAGGTGGAAGAGGTCTTGGGTTTGGAAGGTGCTGTCGAAGGCGCCTTGGTGAGTTGCTGCAGTGCATCTTGTATATGGTACACACTGCTGCCACTGTACATCGGTGGAGGAGGGAGTGAATGTTTAAGGTTGTGGAGGGGTGCCAATCAAGCAGGCTGTTTTGTCTTGGATGGTATCAGGCTTCTTGAGTGTTGTTGGAGCTGCACTCATCCAGGCAAGTGGAGAGTATTCCATCACACTCCTGACTTGTGCCTTGTAGATGGTGGACTGTGGTGAGTTATTCACCACAGAACTCCCAACCTCTGAGCTGCTGTTGTAGTCACTGTAATTATGTGACTGGTCCAGTTTAGTCTCTGGTCACTGGTAAGTCACAGATGTTGATAGTAGGGGATTCAGCGATGGTAATACCATTGAATGTCAGAAGGAGATGGTTAGATTCTCTCAAATTGGAGATGGTCATGGCCTGGAACTTATCCAGCACAAATGTTACTTGCCACTTATCAGCCCAAGTTTGAATGTTGTCCTGATCTTGCTGCATGCAGGCACAGACTGCTTCTGTATCTGAGGGGTTGTGAATGGTACTGAACACTGTGCAATCATCAGCAAACGTCTGACCTTATGGTGGAAAGAAGGTCATTGATGAAGCAGCTGAAGATGGTTGGGCCTAGGACACTACCCTGAGGAACTCCTGCAGTGATGTTCTGGGACTGAGATGATTGACCTCTAGCAACCACAACCATCTTCCTTTGCGCTAGGTATGATTCCAATAGTCAAGGAGATGTGCTAAAGGGAAAGATTAAAGTAAATCTCATGCCAGCAAGACAAGAAGACACAAATTGATGGTAACAAATTGCAGAAATATTCCCTTTCTCAAAGGGCAATGAATCTTGGACTGATCTACCAGGTAGTGGAGTCAGAGGTTAGGGGAGTTCAAAATACTATTGGATGTGAGGTTGGGTGAGGATACTAGGGGAGCAAGCATGATAGGCCAATTGGCCTTTTCCCCATCATGATGTTAACATCTTCCTAGAAATTAGTTCACACCAAGAGGCCAACATACACTGGAGGCAAGAAATAGTCACTGGATTGGAACAGGTAGTACCAAGGCCCACTTAATAGTGACCACAGGCATCATTTACATGAGGCTGGCGACCTGTTGAAGTCCACTGGGTCTCCCCAGGCAGCTTGCTGATGAAGAGGATTTCAGTTTTGAGCAACGGCCCTCAGGTGGATCCTGGGAAAGGGGAGGATGTGATCCGGAAGGACGGATGAGTTGGGGAGGTGAGCCGGGTGGGGCCGATGCTTCCCCTTCTCCTGAAGCAATCAGGAGGGGTGGGGAGGGAAAGCATCTGAAGGGAGGGTGTGATATCAGGAGGGGGGAGTGATTGGGAAAGATGCGGTCAATCAAGAGACAGGGAAAGCGATCAGGGGAGTGAGGGAGCAATGGGAGTGGGCCGAGTATGATCGGCATTTGGTGTTCAGTATCGCAGTGAAGCTGAAAAATACACGCCTGATTCTGCCAGCTCTACATTCAGATAAGTGAACATTTTAAAACATATCGTTTTGGTGATGGCCTCCAGCAGTCCCTCTTAAAGTTAAACCTCACGCACTCCATGTTTCCTGAAGTGACTACACTTCTAAAGTATTTCAAATTTCTGAGGCATTGGGATCGGTTCTGGGGCAGGTGGGACCTGTACAAGAAGGACAGGCTACACCTTAACAGGACCAGAACTAATATCCTCGCAGGGAGATTTGCTAGTGCTTTTGGGGAGGGTCTAAACGAGCTTGTCAGGGAGATGGGAACCTGAGGGGTAGCTCAAATTGGAAGGAAGTAAATCTGGTAACAGGAGGTAGAAAAGTAGCAAGTGACATTAGAAGGCAGGCGAAACAAAGGCGATCATCAACTAGGCTTAGAATGCCAAATAATGTCAAGAAGACAAGCACCGGAATTTTATCTTAGGTGGATGGGAGCCAGCCACCAACTAAAAAGTTGGTGGTGAACCCGCTTTCGCTTCACCTGGGGATCTGACCCATATTTTGCGGATCGCCGGGCTTCAATTGGTGTAAGGCAGGACTTGCATCCGCTTGAGGCAGGAAGTCCCGCCTAATAGAGCTGCCGACCAATCAGCGGGCCGGCAGCTCTTAGTCCCAGCAGTGCCACCGGGAGCGATGGCCACTGCTGGGACTACAGCCCAGCGTGAAGAGACGATGTCGGGGAGCCTGGAGCAAAGGTAAGTTTTGGTTGCCTCGCTGTGGGGTATTTGGTCGGGCCCTGGCGAAGTAAGGGTGGTCGGTTGGGGGGAGGGGGAAGCGTTGGGGGTGGTTGGGGTAGCGGGGGCAGCCCTCCATCGGGCACAGGGTGCCCAATCATGAGGGCTCCCCCCTCCTCCCGGGGACATTCGTGAGCCGCCTGCTTTTGTCAGGCGGCTTCTCTCAGGTCTAGAACGCTCGCTTGCCACATGTAAAATCCGCGTGGAGGTGGGTGAAGGCCCTTAAGTGGCCACTCAAGGGCTTTGATTGGCCTGGGGTGGGAGGGCCATTTTCTGCTGCCGCTACCCTGCATAAAGTGGTGGTGGAGGTGGGAGCAGGTCAGGAAGGGCTCCCGGAGCCTCTCTCTCCATTTTACGCCACCCCCCCGCCACCATCTCACTCTTTGGAGTGGCATAAAATTCAGCCCAAAGTTAAGGGCACTCTACCTGAATGCACACAGCATTCGCAACAAGGTAGATGATTTAAAGGCACAAATAAAGGTAAATGGATATAATGCAATTGCCATTACGGAAACTTGGCTTCAGGGTGACCAAGACTGGGAACTGAATATTCAAGGATATTTGACATTTAGGAAGGACAGGCAAAAAGGAAAAGGAGGTAGTGTTGCGCTGATAATATGGGATGGGATCAGTACATTAGTAAGGGAGGCTCTCAGATCGGAAAAACAAAATGTGGAATCTGTTTGGGTGGAGCTAAGAAACAGCAAGGGGCAGCAAACATTGTTCGGAGTTGTTTATAGGCCACCAAACAGTAGTGGTAGTGTGGGGCATGGTATTAATCAGGAGATCAGAGAAGCATGTAGCATGGTTAATACAGTAATCATGAGTGACTTCAATCTGCATATAGACTGGGTAAACCTAATGAGCACTCATGCTGTGGTGGATGAGTTTCGGGAGTGTGGTAGGGATGGTTTTCTAGAGGAACCTACTAGAGAACAGGCTATTTTAGATCTAGTATTATGTAATGAGAAAGGGTTAATTAATAATCTTGTTGGAAAAGAACCTTTAGGGATGAGTGACTTTTACATTATGTTTGAAAGAGAGATAGTTCAATCTGAAGCCGGGGTGTTAAATTTGAACAAAGGAAATTATGAAGGTATGAGGGGCAAATTGGCTGAAGTGGATTGTCAAAATTCATTAAAAGGTATGACAGTGCATAGACAATGGATAGTCTTTAAAGAATTATTATATAGGTTACGGCAACTATACATTTCTTCAAGTCACAAAAAACCCCAAAAATAAAGGCAGTCAACTCTGGTTAACAAAGGAAGTGAAGGATTGTATAAGATTAAAAGAAAAGGCCTATAAAGTTACCAGAAATATTAGTAAGCCTGAGGATTGGGAGGATTTTAGAATGCAACAAAGGAGGACCAAGAAACTGATGAAGAAAGGGAGAATAGAATATGAATGTAAACTAGCAAAAAATATAAAAACGGACTGTAAAAGCTTCTATAGGTATGTTTAAAGGAAATGTTTGGCTAAGACAAATGTGGGTCCATCACAGGCAGACTCAGGAGAATTTATAATGGGGAATAGAGAAATGGCAGAGAAACTAAATGATTACTTTGTCTTCAATGAGGAAAATACAAGAATACTCCCAGAATTAGAGATCCAAGGGATTAGGAAGAATGAGGAATTGAAGGAAATTAGTATTAACAAGAAAGTTGTTTTGGAGAATGGGGCTGAAGGTTGATAAGTCCCCAGGACCTATAATTCTACATCCCAGAGTGTTGAAAGAGACAAGAGATAGTGGATGCATTGGTGATCATTTTCCAAAATTCTGTAGATTCTGAAATGCTTTCTGCAGATTGGAAGGTAGCAAATATCACCCCACTATTTAAGAAGGGAGGGAGAGAGAAAACAGAGAATTATAGACCTGTTCACCTTACGTCAGTAGTAGGGAAAATGCTAGAATCTATTCAAAAGGATGTGATAAATGGACACTTGGATAATCATGATCTGATTGGGCGCAGCCAACATGGATTTATGAATGGTATCATGCAGACCCCCAGGGATATGGGGATAGTGTGGGGAAAAAGGCATTGAAGTGGATGATCAGCCATGATCATATTAAATGGCAAAGCAGGCTCGATGGGCTGAATGGCCTACTCCTGCTCCTATGTTCCTATTTCATTGGCCTGAGATCAAAAGGTGCTATATAAATGGAAGTCTTTCCATCTTTCAAGTGTATAGCTTTGAACTGTTGATGTAACTTCCTTCATGAATTTATTTTAAGGGTGATAAAGGAAGGCAAGGATTCAGCTTCCCTGGACCCAGAGGTGACCAGGTACACAATTTTATTTGTTCAGCTGTTTTTTTCATCTCCTTCCTATCTCATTTGTGGTGTTCTGCACATTTTTGCAAAAGATATTTTCAGAATGTTTGGAAGCTGCTTATTTAGCCCAAGGCTGGAGCAATCAAACCATTTGGAACAAATAATTTCAAACAGAAAGCTCCTTGACTCGATATACAAACTCTTCAAACAAAATATGGCCAACTACAGACTAAGTGGTGTAATCCAAGGGCATTTTAACAGCTCATGCAATGTACATTTAAAGATTAGAAATTCTGCTGCCTAATTATGGTGTATGAACACAAGTTGCATTCGTCCTAAGTGTGAAAACTTTTAATCCTTTCATAGCAGATGGATTAATGCCTCTGCTGTGACAAAGCCAACAGTAGCACAATGGGACTTCCTCGTGACAATCCCTCCTTTATCATAGTATGATGCAGCACAGGAGGCCATTCAGCCCATCATGCCTGTGTTGGCTTTTTAAAAGAGCCGTTGGATTACTCCCACTCCCTTGCCCTTGCATTTTTCGGAGACAGGAAATCCTGATTGAGATCAGCTAATTCAGCAGGGCCTGGGGCTTGAACACTGGTCTGTCTTGACCTGCATGTTTAAACTTGGCCCGAAACCGGGCAGCACAGTAACCGGTCTCAAAATGGATCCTGTTCTACAGGGCGGCAAGTGACCTTGGGCTCATCAGTAGAATGCTCTGTGATGAGCATGTTGACTGATCTGGATGAGATTGTTAGCTTAACAAAGGCACTTATCACTTCCATTGAAATAGGACCTTCATACAAGTATGTTGATCACTGGATACAAATATCGCACAGCAAAATTTCAGCCCATCGAATATCATGAAGATTTGATTTGGACCCACACCATTCCCCTAACTGTTTCCATAGTTTTAGATTTCTGAGCACAGTATCTTTTTCTTAAAATAGTCACAAATCCATTACTCAACTTGCTCCTAACCAATCAAATCCATTTCTTCCTTATTCCTAAATAACCACATTCATCATTTTCTCCTTGAGCCTCGTGACTACTTAACAATCAGGCAAATCTATTTCTCTTCTGAAATTGGCTGAATCTATTGCCTTTCACTTCCAATTTGTTTCTTCACTATGTTATCTCTGGCAGGGCCAAGGCTGAACAAACAGGCATTACTATGTGTCTCTTTGCTTTTCAGGGTGATGAGGGAACAGCCGGACCAAATGGATATATGGTGAGTGCTGGTTCGATACAGTGCGCAAGGTAATGTGCAAGTGTAGAGGCCATGTGGTTCAGTGTGAAACATGGCAAGCAAAAGGTTCAGGAAACTACAATGGTCATGACAAACATTCTGGTTGATCTTGCTTTGGAACAGGTATTGTAATCCAGTAAAACCTAAAAGACAGGTGTAAGTTCATTGGAACCATGAAAAAGCATGATGGGACAATTGCTTCCGCTGCACTCAGATTGAAATTGCAAGATTTTAGCACCCATTCAAACACTTTAGCCCAGGACTCCTGTGCATATTTCGGTCCGGAAGTGCGCTGTGCACCATGTTGCTTAAGGCCAAACAGGAAGCATCCTTTACCCACACCTAAAGCAGATGTTAGGCCCTGAACGCCAGTTTGAGACCCCTTCCTGCAAGATTGGCTACCCAAGCCTGCAAAAAAAATAAGGCAAGTAATTGCCCGGAATGTTGAGACGTGAGGATCAGGTGCGGTCCTCACAATCCCACATTACAGGACCCAATCTCCTCTCGCAACCTCCCCTTGCACCACCACAAATATTCACGTTTTGAAGGAAGAAGATGAGGAAATCGCAGATGTTTAAGCCATAATCTTTCAAAGCTCAAAGCCAAGTACTGCAGGTGCTGGAAATCTGAAATAAAAACAGAAAATGCTGGAAATACTCAGCAGGTCTGGCAGCATCTGTGAAGAGAGAAACAGAGTTAACGTTTCAGGTCGATGAAAGGTCAAAGGAATACAAGTCTATGCAATGGAAGTATAGTCGCTCTTGTAACGTAGGAAATGCAGCAGCCAATTTGCACACAGCAAGATCCCACAAACAGCAATGTGATGATGAGCAGGTTGTTGGAATTTTTTTGCTTGGATAAGATCCCAAAGGGTGTCCGGGGTCTTTCGTGTTGAAAGATGGGATGAAGAGTAGCTGTTTAATAAAGAGCAAAGTTGAATCAGTTCAACATTAAGACTGGCCTTTTCTCTACAGGGTATCAAAGGAGAAATGGGACGCAAAGGAGACCAGGGTCCCAAGGGTCCCCTTGGTGAACCAGTAAGTATTCTCCATATCTCTATTATTTAATTTTGTTTCTCAGAATACAGTTAACTGATGACTAGTGTTTTAACACACTTCCTCCCGGACACTGGATCAGTTGCAACATTTAGCGACCTTATCATCGCTAGCCAGTAGCCAGTTCTTGGCCAAGTCATCAGTTTGATACCTTTTCATGTTGAAGCAATTATACTATAAATCACATGTATATTGATACATCTTTGATGTAAAAAAAAAAATCACAGTGTTGCTCATTTCCTTACCTTCAGGGTGATCCTGGACCAGTGGGCGAGCCAGGACTGAGAGGGCCCTCAGGAGACCCAGGTCTGGATGTAAGTACCACTTAGCTGAGTAATGTTGCAGTTCAGCATTCACACAGACCATGGGCTGAATTTTACCAGCACTTTGGGGACAAGCTGGAAGGCGGGAAGGCTGGCAAAATGGCATGGCAAAGCATCGGTGGGGGGAGCCTGCCATCTTCCTGCCGCCAGGCTATTTTGCCAGCATGGGGAAGCTGGCAGATAGGTCAATTAAGAGCCAACTCCAGCCTCCACAAGCATTTTGCCCGTGTCGGGTGGGCCCACCGCCCCGTGGAAGACCCCCAGTGAAACCTGGCAGCCTGCCAGCAGACTCCAGGGTGAAGCCCCTCCTTCAGCAGTACTCCATGCCCACGGAGGGGGCCCCTGGTGGCAGTGGCCATCCCTGTGGCAACAGTGCCCCTTGCACTCAGTGACCCCGAGCCCCCCCACCCCACCCCACCCACCTCCCTGATTGCCGGGGCCTGCCTGCTAGGCCCCACCTACCCCAACCCCACCGACCCTTCTTCAAAGGTGCCCGACCATTGAGCTGCCCGCATACTGCAACTGCATCCTCAGCGCTGACCACCGCTAACAGTGGCGCTGCTGATCTGCCAGCCCTCTGATTGGACGGCATCCCTGGCGGCAGCCAATTAAGTAGCTGCCGCCGGCAAAATGTGGTCCCGGGTCCCGCCGCTCATGGAGGCGGGGTCACCATTGCTTTCGGCTCCGGCGGCGGGACTTCTGCCGCCTCAGAAAAATTCCGCCCCATACTCTAGTCTCCACTTTCTGGGGTGTCAGGAGTGTGGCTCCAACCCTATACCTTCTGACTGAGTGGTGGGAATCCTACCACTAAACCAGAGGCTCACACTACTCCAAAAGAACTAAGGCAAAATTTGATCCCCCTAACACTGCACCAGCTGAGGTCTGCTGTCCAGCACAGACCAGACATCAAACCTGGGACATTTCTGACCTGTAAGGCTTGAGCACTGCCTGAGTAGGCTTCCTAATCCATCAGGAGAGTTTGGTTTTCAGTTGTTGAGTTGAAGATACAGGATCTTCTCTCAAGGTCCTTTTAGTGACTCAGATGGTTGGCCCACACCCTAGAAAAAATTGTCACCACTGTATGCTGAATATTTGCAGGAAATGGTCACTGAAAACTGGGGAAATCGTAACTATAAGTGACAAGAAATATGGGCCGGAATAATACAGTGGGCAGACGGGGACGCCGACGTAAATGTCAGTGATGAACCCGCTCCGGCCCAGCCTGGGGATCCGTCCCGTATTTTACAGATCCCCAGGCTTTAATTGGCCCGAGGCAGGACTTCCACCCACTTGAAGGAGGAGGTCCCGCCTCAGTGAGCTGCCAGCCAATCAGCTCTTAGTCTCAGCAGCGCCACCGGGAGTGGTGGCCACTGCTGGGACTGCAGCCCAGCCGACACCATGGACCCGAGAGAGTGGGTAAGTTTGGGTTGCCTCACCAGGGGGATCGGTCGTGCCCTGGTGAGGCTATGGTGGGTCGTTTGGGAGGAGGGGGTCCCGGGGGTGGGGTGGGAGGCGGGGGCAGCCCTCAATCGGGAACCCTGTCTCCGACTGCCATGCCCACCCCCCGAGGCGCAGAAAGGCCGGCAGCTATCGCTGGGCGGCCTTTCACGTCCCCAGCACACCTGATTGCCATGGGTAAAATACCCGTGGAGGCATTCGAGGGCCCTTAAGTGGCTGTTAAGTGGCCACTTAAGGGTCTTGATTGGTCTCGGGGCGGGCGGGCTGTTTCCCACACCACCCCCCCCGCCTGACCTCCGTAAACTTGTCCGGAGGCGGAATCGGGGCGGGTAGGCCTCCCAGTGCCTGCCGCTCAATTTTACAATGCCCCCATGCCACCAACCGACCCGCTGGGGCGGCGTAAAATTCCGGCCATGGTCTTGTTTCCACCCCCATCTGTCAAAACTAAGATCTTAGTTTGCGGATGTCTGATGGTCAATTCCATGGTCCTCACTCCTAGCAGGGTAATTGCATTCGCATAGAATGCAGGAGCAAAAATCTGGGCTGCAATCCTAACCACCTGTGGATACTGGGGACTAAGAATTCTATAAAGGTGCAGGGTAAGAGGACAAAGACTGTGACAAATTTGAGCGTGAATATTCACAGGATCACAGAATTGTTACAATGCAGAAGGAGGCCATTTGGCCCATCGTGTCTACACTGGCTCTCCTAATGAGCAATTCTCCTAGTGCCATTCCCCCGCATTCTCCCCATAACCCTGCACATTCTTCCTTTTCATGTAACAGTCTAATTTCAGTTTGAATGCTTCAGTTGAACCTGCCTCCACCACACTCTCAGGCAGCGCATTCCAGACCTTAACCACTGGCTGCATGAAAAAAATTTTCCTCATGTCACTTTTGCTTCTTTTACCAAATACTTTAAATCTGTGCCCTCTCGTTCTCGATCCTTTCACGAGTGGGAACAGTTTCCCTCTATCTAGTCTGTCCAGACCCCTCATGATTTTGAATACCTCTATCAAATCACCTCTCAGCCTTCTCTTCTCCAAGGAAAACAGTCCCAACTTCTCCAATCTATCCTCATAACTGAACTTCCTCATCCCTGGAATCATTCTCGTGAATCTTTTCTGCACCCTCTCTAATGCCTTCACATTCTTCCTAAAGTGTGGCACCCAGAACTGGACGCAATACTCCAGCTGAAGCCGAACTAGTGTCTTATGCAAGTTCAACATAACCTCCTTGCTCTTGTACTCTATGCCCCTATATATAAAACCCAGCATACTGTATGCTTTATTAACCGCGCTCTCAACCTGTCCTGTCACCTTCAATGACTTATGCCCATATACACCCAGATCCCTCTGCTCCTGCACACTGTTTAGAATTGTACCCTTTATTTTATATTGTCTCTCCATGTTCTTCCTACCAAAATGCATCACTTCACATTTCTCTGCATTGAATTTTATCTGCCATCTGTCCACCCATTCCACCAACTTGTCGATGTCCTTTTGAATCTACACTATCCTCCTGTTCACAGTGCTTTCCAAGTTTAGTATCTTTTATTCATACATCAGATGTGGGCGTCGCTGGCTAGGCCAGCATTTATTGCCCATCCCTAATTGCCTTTGAGAAGGTGGTGCAAACTTTGAAACTGTGCCCTGTACACCAAGGTCCAGATCATTAATATATATGAGGCAAAGCAAGGGTCCCAACACTGAGCCCTGGGGAACTCCACTACAAACCTTCCTCCAGCCCGAAAAAACATCCATTATCCATTAATTATTAGACTCCGAATACACAGAGGCCATTCGTGTGAGTTGGCCAAAGCCTCAGTATACTACTTCCAGGGATTCCCAGATTCCAGAGGGAAACCATTCCTCCGGATCTCACATAGCCCTCCTGGTAGTTCTCATCAGATTTTTCAGGCCTGGATCCCTAAGGATTGTGATCATAAAGGACTGAAGCAACAGATGAAAATTCTCAACATCTAACCATCGGCAGGGTCACCAAAGCTCAGTGGAGCCCTTATTCAGTGAACCAGTCATTGGCCAGAAGGTTGCATTTCAGGCCTCCTCTCCAAATTCAGCATGTAGGAGATGGTGGGTTACAGCCCTCCCCTGAGCAGGGGCGAAAATAGATGGACACACTCAAATGCCAAATTTGCCAAGGATCTAACTGAGTCTGTTACCAAACCTCATTGGACAAGATTGGTTTACCAGAAGGGCCATACAGCTACAATCTGATGGGGCTCTCTGGGGGTGCATTTTGCGAGGCTAATTAAACCGGTCAGATTGTAGCATTAGGAGAGTCCATATTAATGGAAGAATGAGGAGCATTGTTTTGAACTAATTGTGTTTCTTCTTGTTTGGTTTCAGGGTACTCACGGGCCTCCAGGAGATGCTGGCCTAACAGTAAGTGCCATCTGTCGAGCATGTTTCATGGCCTAGGGCATGCGGGGACGAGGGAGCTGTCCCTCCGCTAGGGTCATCAACTCTAATTGTATGTATTCCAGGAAGATTCAGCCCATGATCTTCTGACTGCAATGACACCACCCTCATCCTCCCACCATTGATCAGCCAACATGTCCATCCTTGCAGTGTCCCACAACCCTACCCTGGATGAACAATGAGGCTTGAGGTGCACCCGATATTGGGGTTCAGCCACATTACCATCGAGTGGGGGAGCTGCGGATGGTAACAGGCAGCTCGCCAGCGAAGCCGGCTGGAAAAACGGGCCTCTGTGACTCTGGAAGCAAGCTCGGGTGTGATTAGCTAGGCCGGGAAGAGGGGGGTAACTGTGTGGGGGGGGGACTTATAAGCCTGAACACTAACTGGTAAGCTCAGCAGTTTCAGTGTATTAATACAGAGCCATGTCCAACTTGCTACTCATCTGGGTTATCTTAGGTCAGGATTTACGGTTGCCAGCCCTCCAGGATTGGAAGTCTGCAGGAATTTAAAAAAAAAATCATCTCCAGGACACCCCTGTGAGCAACCCAAGAGATAAAATCATAGGGCTCAATGAGCAAAATTTTTTTTTAAATTTGTTTTGAACACTTTCATTTATTAGATGTTAAAGTATTGGAAAAGAGGGAAATTGCTGTTTCACTACCAGTCAAGATTAATCTGATTGGGCCGCAAAGAGTCTGTTCCCTTTCCAATTGGCCGTGGGAAGACGGTCTGCCTGGAGGACGGACCAATGGCGGGTGTGTTGGGCCGGGATGGTCTGAGGCGGGAGATCATGCGATGAAACCTCCAGAGATGCGGCCCACTGGAGTTGGCAACCCTAGAGTCAGCACCTTCAGCGGCAGAAAGGAGAAGCATCAAAAAGTGTTAATAAACCATCTTTGCTGTCTCCATTAACCAGATCCTGTACACAAAAAGTCTTTCTCTTCAGTGAGTTCTCACAGTTTGCTCCCTCTGCTTGATTCTCTGTTGGGTTGCTGGGTATGGCTCGGGGTTAGGGTGATGTCTCCCTCCTCTATTACTTTTCCTGCTCTTCATTTCCTAGGACTGTGATGTGATGACTTACGTCAGAGAGACGTGTGGATGTTGTGGTAAGTCCATTTGTTAATGTCAAAGCGTTTAATACATGATGACATTCAGAGGCCTTTGTTCAGGGATCTTATTGACTACAAAGTGAAAATATCAGCAGGAAGCCATGCCCAGTAGAAGTGTATATCAGTAAATCGCGAGGTGTGCAGCAGTTTCTGTTTAACTGCTTAGGACTGCGCATTCTTTTCCTGGAAAGACACCCAATAATCTAAACCCAGACACCCCAGGATTAGCAACCTCCTAATTAGGCATGTAAAGGCACCACTGAATGTAACCACCCAGAATTATGTGCCTTACTAGCCTAGAGTACTGGTTAGCTTCCTGTTTGTCGATCCTACACAGAGCATTGGCTTATAGTTTTACCTGGAGCCAACTCAGAAGAATCCCAGTTGCCAGTGGCTGGTGTAGCCTCTGAGATCCCATGAAAGAAGCAGCCTGCTGGTTAATTATCAACAGCACCCTTGAGAACTGTGGAAACAGGGATTGGATTACTGAGCCAGTCATAGATTGTCCACTCTTTTCCAAACTCTCACTATCAGGTGTTTCAGCTTGGAGCCAATCCAACCCCAAGGAGACCCTTCATAGTCTCCCCTACCTCCCAAGAGGATAGTCATGATATATGGAAATGTAGTAGGCTTGGGGGGAATGGGTGACTTTGGACTTATGATTCCCAAAGCTTTCCGTCACTGATGGTTTTCCTCACTTCATGCCTGGGTCTGCTGTAGACTAATTGATCGAGATTGATTGCCATGGTCAACTCCAATGTTATCAAATTCTCCGACTACCTGTATGGTAGAAGGCCAATGAGATGAACCTTAATCTTCTGTCATCCAGAAATTGCTACATACCTACATCCCTGTAGTTACTAGTTGGTCCGTTAGTTAAGTGGTCAGGAGAGAGGATTAATTAGTCTTGGATCAGTCTGAATTTTGCATTGTCTAAGCTGATCAAAGCGCTCTGCAGGATTCCTCATTCGATGTATGAAACTAAACAGCATTGATAAGCACAACTTAAACTCCCTCTTTATTTTCAATGCCATTCCCCATTTCCTCTTTTCCCATTTGTTTCAGACTGTGAGAAGCAGTGTGGGCCGCTGGATATTGTATTCGTGATTGACAGCTCAGAGAGTATTGGACTGACCAACTTTACGCTGGAAAAGAATTTTGTCATCAATACTGTCAGCCGATTGGGCACATTAGCCAAGGATCCCAAATCTAAAACAGGTCAGCAGTTCAGAAAGAGGTCAACCTTTTATATGACCCTACTTCCTGTTCAGGGTTATGGGAAACTTTCTTCACTAAATGCCTTAAAAAAGAAACCCATCTCCATAATTTGGATGTAAGTGGACTTTTATACTCCCCTTTTTATTTTTCACCTTGATACATGCAGCTTGATCATTCTTCTTTTAAAATTTTAAATAATGTACTATTAAACTAATTAGGCCTATCCCTGAAGGATGTGTAAGTAGGGCAACAGTTGCCTGGCAACCCTGGGTCTGAGACTCGCGGCCACAACGACCCTCAGCTTCAAGATGGCGGCCCAGATGCAGAAACCCACTGTGCGCAGTTAGGTTGTTCTGACATGATGCATGTTTAGAATTTGTTTTGTGATTTTGGAATTGCTGTCTATTCTCCGTACCCTGCACCATGCAGGTATGCTGGCAGTGTACAGCCTAGAACCTATTAACAGTCACACCACATCAGCATGTCACAACCCGTCCCTTGCCTTAAATATGCGCAAACAACCAGTTGTACCTTACAAATTGCTCTTGGGCGTGTGTGCCCTCAAATTCTACAGTGGTGCGCTGCACATGACCTACAACATGTTCACGTACATACTCCTATGAACACACACCTGAAACCATTGCAGGCACTCACACTCCAGTCAGACTTTATGTTGATTTCATGTCATACAACTTGCTCACACTCGTATCCCATCCCCAGCTAATACTCCCTCCGGTTACAGGTGTCGACCTACATGGCCCTCCATGATTGGCCAGCCTCTCAGTCCTGCTGGGTGCCATACAATCTTGTCTATCTCCTTCATTTGTGAACTATTAGCCCCCTAGCCTTTGTTTCAGTGCCTTCTCAAGTGTGAACTCCATTCTTTAAAAGGGATTTGATCAGCCCCTGCAGGTAGAATACTGATACCCCTTTTGAACCCTGTACCTCCCCAGTTCTATACGTCACAGAATCATTTATGGCACAGAAGGAGGCCATTCAGCCCATTGTTTCTCTGCTGGCTCTCCCTCAGCAATCCAGTCAGTCCCATTCCCCCGTTCGATCCCCATTGCCCTGAAAGTTTACTTTCTTCAAGTACCCATCCAATTTCCTTTTGAAAACATTGATTGTCTCCGCTTCCACCACCCTCATGGGCAGCGAGTTCCAGGTCATTACCACTCACTGCGTAAAAAAAACATTCTTGCTCACATTCCCCCTGCATCTCTTGCCCAAGCCTTTCAATCTGTGTCCCCTAGTTCTTGTACCATTAATTAATGAGAACAGTTTTTCCTTGTCTAACTTATCTAAGCATGTCATGATCTTGTACACGCTATCAAATCTCCCCTCAATCTCCTTTGCTCCAGGGAGAACAACCCCAGCTTCCCCAACCTTGTAACTAAATTCCCTCATCCCTGGAACCATTCTGATAAATCTCCTCTGCATCCTCTCAAAGACCCTCACATCCTTCCTGAAGTGTGATGACCAGAACTGGATGCCATAATCTAGTTGGGGCCTAACCAGAGCTTTATAAAGATTCAGCATGACCTCCCTGCTTTTGTACTCAATAGCTCTATGATATATGTGGTATCTGTTACTCTGTTTAGCGCCCACTGAGAACTGATCTGTGGAATCTCCAGTTGACCATGTTTTGCATTGAACTCACGCAGACCTTTGATTTGCAGGAGCCCGTGTTGGCGTTGTTCAATACAGTCATGAGGGAACGTTTGAAGCTGTGCAGCTGAATGATCCAAAAATCAGCTCGCTCTCATCTTTCAAGG
Organism: Heterodontus francisci; assembly: GCF_036365525.1. NCBI lineage: Eukaryota > Metazoa > Chordata > Chondrichthyes > Heterodontiformes > Heterodontidae > Heterodontus > Heterodontus francisci. The sequence goes on from NC_090377.1 coordinate 125,512,078, forward strand.
AGGCTGTTAAAAAGCTGGAGTGGATAGCAGGCGGGACGTGGACACCCTCTGCCCTCAAATTTGCATACGACACGCTGATTAAAGCCAACAAGCGCGAGAAGGCAAAGGTCTTCGCCGTGGTGATTACTGACGGCCGGCACGACCCGCGGGATGATGACTCACTGCTCACATCCCTGTGCAAGGGCGACGTCATTGTCAATGCCATTGGCATCGGGGACATGTTTGCCAGGGCTCAGGATGACGAAACGCTGAGGTCGATCTCCTGCAAGCAGGACGGGCGGGTGCAGAAGATGAACCTCTTTGCTGACCTGGTGGCCGAGGAGTTCATTGACCAGATGGAGGATCTGCTGTGCCCCGGTAGGTCCAGCTAACGGGAAACGGCCTCCATTCCCAAAGGTCTTAAACTCTACTTCAAAACGTTGCGCAAATCTACGGGTGTGGGGGGGGGGATGTCATAAATGCCAACTATCTTGGTCACAGCCCGAATTCCCTGCCAAGGCAACTTCATAAAGTGTGGTAAAGTGTGGGGCCTTCGGAGCAGGGAGTTTCCTGGTTAGGGAACGATGCGTACTGCTTTCCAGGGAGGAGCCTGAAGTGGGGATCAAATGACTTTAACTGAGGATATGTCTTTTTTTCAAATTTATTTTTAGTTTCTTACTACAAGTGTAACTTGTTGCTTTTTCTTTCAGACCCTGAGATTATCTGCCCTGATCTCCCCTGTAAAACAGGTAGGTTACAAATACATCAAAACGCATTGAACTGCAGGGTCACTCTGAGAGCTGTTTCATTGTAGGCAGACTGTATTATATAAACTGTACCTAGCCCATACAGAGACCACATTTAAAATGAATATTGTAGATTGTACATAGAGTTTAAAATTGTTGTTAAAAGGAAAAATAACAGGATGTCTTTCTCTCCCCCACTCCTCTCTCCACTGTGCCTTGTCCGGAAGAAAAATAATAGCAGAATACTCTAGAAATATAAACATTAAAGCCCCTTATTGATAGGGGACTGTAGAGAAGCTTAGCATGAAATTCCTTTTTTTAACCAAAATAAAACTGAGGTAATGCCTATGTCTTTCTGTGTAACAAAGGAATTGCTAACGGAGTACTGGAGCCTGGAATTGTCAAACCCGCCAATTCAAAGTGGGAGGGCCATCAATTATGATGAAACACCAGTTTTTTTTTCATTCAAGGGATATGGGCGTCATTGGCTAGGCCAGCATTTATTGCCCATCCCGAATTGCCCTTGAGAAACCGAGTGGCTTGCTAGGTTATTTCAGAGGGCACGTAGGAGATAACCGCATTGCTGTGGGTCTGGAGTCACATGCAGACCAGACCAGGTAAGGACAGCACATTTCCTTCCCTAAAGGACATTAGTGAACCAGATGGGTTTTTACAACAATCGACATTGGTTTCATGGTCACCATTAGACCAGCTTTTTAACTCCAGATTTTTTTTAAAAATTAGTTTAATTCAAATTTCACCGTCTGCCGTGGTGGGATTTGAACCCGTGTCACCAAGGCTTTAGCCTGGGCCTCTGGATTACTAGTCCAGTGACATTACCACTACACCATTGCCTCCCCATAAATCTCATGTAAAGCAAAATTTTCTCCCAATGAGCCAGTTGGGTGCAAATTTATGAAATCTCAAGGTGGCACAAGGCAGACTGAGCGATGTAAATGAGGTAGGAGTGGGGCGTTTCCTGATCCCAAGTCCATTTTTCTGGGCATCTAATCACAGAGGCACCCAGAAAAATGTTGGTTCTGCAGTCTGCCCCTGAACCCCACTGACTAGAAGCTCTTAAAGGGACCATAGTGACAGCCTGAAGATCTTCAGGTAGGTCACAGCCTTCAATTTGCGGCCCAGATTATTTTGGTGGACCCTGGAGGAACACTGCTCTTTGTGGGGGGGGAGCCCAGAAAAATAATTTGACCCTTACCTTTGCTGGGCCTTTTCTCTTCCATCGCTCACGGAACTGGTCAGAGTGTAAATGCACAGGCTCTGACCTGTGCCATCCTGAAGTAGCAATCTGAGTCATAGGATCCAATTCCCATATTGAAAGAGGCCAATCACCTGAAAGAGGCAGGTGCTTTAGGACACTTGGCGGTAGGCCCCTTTCACAGTGGAGCCAGCTGTGTCCATGGTATTGCCAGGGCAGTAAGACTAGCCCCTTCCTGAGGCCATTCCTCACCTGTTAACAGTGGACAAGGTAGTCAAAATTGACCCCAAGGAGCCATCACTTGTCGGAATACTGACTGGCTCAGATCAAACCCATGTTACACAGCGGTATATTTGTCCTTCCATAACAGAATTGGGAGCTATCACTGGATACTCTGATCAACCACAACTACTCGTTTTCATATAGCACCTTTAACATAATATAATATCCCAAGGCGCTTCACAGAGCGTTATAAAGCAAAATTTGACATCGAGCCACATAAGGAAATATTAGGGTGGATGACCAAAAGTTTGGTCAAAGAGGTAGGTTTTAAGGAGTGTCTTAAAGGAGGAACGCAAGGTAGAGAGGTGGAGGTGTCTAGGGAGGGAATTCCAGTGCTTCAGGGCTAGACAGCTGAAGGCACGCCCACCAATGGTGGAGTGATTAAAATCAGGGATGCTCAAGAGGTCAGAATTAGAGGAGTGCAGATATCTCAGAGGGTTTTGGGGCTGGAGGAGATAACAGAGATAGGGACTGGCCAGGCCATGGAGGGATTTCAAAGCAAGGATGAGAATTTTAAAATCAAGGTATTGCCTAACTCGGAGACAATGGAGGTCAGCGAGTAGAGGAGTGATGGGTGAATGGAACTTAGTGAGAGTTGGGACAAGGGCAGTAGAGTTCTGGATGACCTCAAGGTTACAGAGGGTAGAATGTGGGAGGCCGGCCAGGAGCGTGGTGGAATAGTCAAGTCTAGAGGTAGCGAAGGCATGAATGAGGATTTCAGTGGCAGGTGAGCTGAGACAGGGGCGGATTTAGGCATCCTAGTGATAGCGCAAATGTGTGGTTGGTAGCTCAGCTGAGGGTCAAATATGACACCAACTTTGCAAACAGTCTAGTTCAACGTCAGCGTGTTGCCAGGGAGAAGGATGGAGTCAGTGACTGTGGAATGGAGTTTATAGAGGGGACTGAAGATGAGGGCTTCAGTCTTCCCAATATTTAATTCAGTCCAAATTCTTGAAGTCGACTGGTCACAGGCTGTAGAAAATTGCTAGCCAACTTCATTGACTTGGAATTACTTTTTCTTTTTTGGGTTGGCGGTCAGAATGACATCTCTTTTGGCTTGCCTCTATCATTGGATGGAATTGCTCATTGGATGTGTGCTTGCAATAGCTGGGAGATAGTGATCGTGGTCACAAAAGTCCCACTCCTGTTTTCCTTTAGACACACCAAGGGGGTGCGGGGTGGACGGGGACCAACTTCTTTAATGCAATGGCCACTATGAATCGATATGCCCCTCGAACCTTAAGTGAATTGGACGCCAAGGATGGATATAGCTTTAGGAGCATTATTGGAATGGACAGATGAACCCATGGACACAGATGGAATGGTTGCCATGGCAGTGTGTAAACCTGACTGACCAGCACCAGGTTGGGTGACACTGATGAATCACTTCACTCACAATCCCCTGAGCAAACAGAAGCACTTAACAAGCTGAGACCACTGGGGTAATGGGAAGATGGGTTGAACTGTGCATGAAAGGGGAGTTTAAAAATGGAACTAACTATGCATTCAGCAAAAGAGGCATGCTGTATGGACTCAACTATTCTTTGTGAAGGCGAAGGATGCAATGGCACAACTGTGCATTATAATACAGGGTTGTATAGTCTGAACCAAGCATTATAAAAGATGTATGGGCCAAAGCACAGATTGCATGAAATAGGAAGGGAGATATACATTGAACTATGCAGAAGGACCTTTCCTGCCTTTCTTTGGCCTCCTTATCTCGAGAGACAATGGGTAAGCGCCTGGAGGTGGTCAGTGGTGTGTGGAGCAGCGTCTGGAGTGGCTATAAAGGCCAATTCTAGAGTGACAGGCTCTTCCACAGGTGCTGCAGAAAAATTTGTTTGTCGGGGCTGTTACACAGTTGGCTCTCCCCTTGCGCTTCTGTCTTTCCTGCCTAGCACCCAGTTTATATTATAGAACCATTCCCAATGGATAAGACTGTGTCACGGGGCTGAATTTATTTACTATAGAGTGGATCAGGCAACATAAGAACATCCACCTATGCACAAGAACTGAGTGAAAGTTAGTCAGAAGTCGCTAGTGTGGCTTTGAAAGGAATCTTGTGCATGCACAGGTGCTACAAAGCCATGTTCACTATTTTTTTCATTCTGATTACAGCACAAACCTCTCTGCTGACTCTCTTCAGTGGCAATGTTAAACTGACAGCCTTCTGTCACTGACTCCCTGACCAGAGGAAATAGGCTTTCCCTCTTCACTCTATTTCAACCCTTTGTAATTTTACAAACATCAATTAATTCTCCTCTTAGTCTTCTCTGTTTGAATGTAAATGCAGTGTCAGCTGTGGCTCAGTGGTAGCACAATTACCTCTGAGTCAGAAGGCTATAGGCCCAGGGAATTGAGCACAAAATCCAGGCTAACACTCCAGTGCAGTACTGAGGGAGTGCTGCACTGTCAGAGGAGCTGTCTTTTGAATGAGATGTTGGGACATCTGCCCTCTCAGGTGGGCAGAAAGGTTCCCTGGGCACTATTTCGAAGAAGAATAGGGGAGTTCTGCCAGTGTCCTAGCCAATATTTGTCCCTCAACCAACACCTAAAATAGATGACCTCGCCATTTCTTTCATTGCTGTTTGTAGAATCTTGCTTTGCGCGTTTCCTACTTTACAACAGTGACCCCACTTCACAAAGTACTTTGGGACAAACTGAAGTAGTGGAAAGTGCTATATCATTCTTGCTTGCTTTCTTGTCCTTTTCCATAATGAGGCCCTCTTTGGTATTCTGTGTTCCTATTTATAAAAGTCACAATGCTGATTCTTGACCTCATATACCTGTCCACGTGCTCTTCTAACTGCAAACCATGGTCAGAAGCATTTTGAGGGCGACTGGGTGGGTTAACAAGTTACTGAGTGAATGGTACACTCTGTCAGCCAGTGCCAGCGAGCCTAAACTCTTCTTTTTAATCGTTTTCAGATATCTTAAGCAGTAACGATGCATACCCAGCTCTCCCATCCTTCCCCATGTCTGAGACCTACACTGATAACTGGTTTCACACAATCCAGGAATTTCAATCAGCCATGCAAACTGCTCGGCACCCAGACACCTACACCAAACTGGTAGCGACTATGGCCTACACTGCAGGGATGGCCAAATTCTCCACCGGAGAGGAGCGAAAAAATTGGACAGATTTATTCATAGATACTTTTAAAATGGTTTATAGCGATATAACGGGGAATGTTGACAGGGCAATGGAGCTATGCTAGGAGAACTGGCTGAGTGATGCTTCCGTGGCAGTTAATGCTTCACGGAACACGCTAATCCCTACCAGCCCTGTGCTATTGAAGGGCGATGGAAAGCCAACTTGTCTCCCAGCTTTGTGTTCTGAGCCTTATATCGTGTCACCAGAGGCCATTTGCAGCTGGTTAACGGTGCAGACTAGAGGGTGTAAAAGGGTCGAGAAAGGCCATTCGAGTGCTGAGGTTTGTGCAGCTGCTTTTAGACTGTCGCTTGTTTAGCTCGGGTTCCAGGACCCATTCCCAGAGCCATTTGCACTCCTTAATCCAGCTCACTTATACCAGCAATAGAATCATGATCCACGTAACAAAAAAAAAATCTGGATCCATGAATCGGCTGCTGGGATAGGGGGAATGAGATGTAGCAGTGGAAAGGCCATTGTAATTCTCTCATGGATCTCCTGGAATCCAGACCAAACAAGGGTCCATTTAACTGAAATCGGAGAGATGGGGTGGTGGTGGGCAACTGAAATCTATACTTGACTAGACTGACTGTGAAACAAAAACTGTTCCTAAAAGCAGAAATTGCTGGAAGTACAGAGTAGGCCAATCGGTATCTAAAGAACCTGAGTGGAGACCCTCCATATGGATATTGGGGGTCGCCAAGTCTGGATGTGTTCCTGGAGATTTCATCCATCTGACCTCCTCCCGCATCCGACGGCCCCGTCCCCAGGCTCCCGCCATTGATTTCCCAACTCGTCCATGCTTACAGGGCACTGCCTTCCCAGCCATTCGGAAAGTGAGCAGGCTTTTACTTATCCCATTGGATGCCCGCTTGTCTGTCAGTCAAACAACCCTCTTTATCCCGTCTTCGATACTTTTATAACTAATGTTCAAAAAGAGTTTGAAAAAAATCAATCGCGCACAAATTGTTTGAATACCCCTATGATTTTCCTTCTCGGGGGGCCCGGGAGTGGCTTGCTGCAATGTCCTGGAGCTTGATCTTTAGTTTTAATGGGAGGTTTGACAACCCGAATGGAGGTTGAGTTGGGATGAAGGGGATCCCCTGGAATGTTGACCTGCCTTTTCCTCTTCCACGGATGCCGATAATCCGTGTTTTGTTCCCAGCACTTCCTGATTTTGTTTCAGATTTCCAGCTTTCCCTCACCCCTCCATCTCTCCACCCACTCAAGCTGCTGTTATGAGGAGGAGCCTGTATCTGCTGCTGCCTTGCCTAGGTGGCGCACACTTCTGCCTTTCTAATGCGGTTTTCAACTTGTACATGTATCATTTAATAAACGTTTCATTTTATTCCCGGATGCTGGCTGATGTCTTAATGGAAAAGAAGAAAGAAAAAACTTGCATTTAGATAGCGCCTTTCTTTGTTTTTCCTTTTTTTACTCTTTCATGGGATGTGGACGTCGCTGGCAAAGCCAGCATTTGTTGCCCATCCCTAATTGCCCTTGAAAACTGAGTGGCTTGCTGGGCCATTTCAGAGGGCAGTTAACAGTCAACCACATTCACAACCTCAGCATGTCAAAACACACTACAGCCAGTGTAGTCCCTGTTGTAATGTAGGAAATGCAGCAGCCAATTTGCTCAGAGCAAGTTCCCCCAAACAGCAATATGATAATAACCAGATCTTTTGTTTTTAGTGATGTTGGTTGAGGGGCAAATATTGGACACTGGGGAGAACTCCCCTTCTCTCCCTCAAAATACTGACATGGGATCTTTTACATCCACCTGAACCAGCAGACAGGTTTAACATCTGATCCTAAAGATGGCACCTCTGACAGTGCAGTGTTCCCTCAGTACTGCACTGGAGTGCCAGCCTAAATTATGTGTTTAAGTCTCTGGAGTGGGATTTGAGCCCCCAACCTCTGACAATCCACTGAAGCTTCGGAGTTGGAGGGTTTTGGTTTTAGGGCAGCCCATTTGGTAGCCGTCCCATTTGTAGACCCAGCCAACAGGTTTTCGAACATTGCCCTGCTGAGACACCAGTGAATCCATCTGCATCTGCACAGCTTGGCAACATTTTCATTCAAAGACCTTAGTGGCTGAGACACCAACCCCCAAGATCTGGTGCTCTATGACATTGCACGTGCAAACGCCACCCCTATTCTCCATTGGTCGTGGCTGATCTATTGGGCCCTTGTGAATATTACAGAAGCCATTCATTTGTTAATCTGCATGGTACAACAGTGTAAGCAGAAAACAAAATGTGCTGGAAATACATGGTGGATCACTCAGCAGCTTTAATGGGGAATGAGTGGTTAAGCTTTGGTGCACAGAGTTTTGTCAGGATTGATCGGAACCGATCTGACAAAGGGTATGAACCAAAAAGGTCAACCTCTCTTTCCCTCGTGCACCTTAGAAAGGCTTTTAGACCTGGTGTGTATTTCCAGTGTTTGAGTTTTTTTTCTTCACATCGTATTGAACTCAGCCCCACCTTCATCTGTTTGACATCGAGGAGCAGCGTTGGAGGGGAGCGGGGTGGATGGGGGTGTTCAGGTTTTTGGGGCCTGCAGTGTGTCCATAGAGCCTGCGGGTAGGGTGGGGGAGACTCGTATAATAAAGCTTAAATCCAAGTTCCAATCAATGTGCAGATATCTGAAGTTACTGATACTAACCGATCTTGGTATTCTGATCTAGGATTGATCCATCAGTGAAACCACAGTGCTAGGAAAAAGGCCTTGTCCAAACTCGGCCCACAAAATTCAAACAGGACAAACCAATGGACAAGAGACAGAAGCGCAAATAGAAATAAGTTGCTCGGGCTTCAAGGGCCTCAACAATATGTCACTGGGTTGTGGGGAGGGCGGGGGGTGGTGGAAGTCATGGGTGGCTGTGTATGGTACAATATTTTACTTATTCGTTTGGGGGATGTGGGCATCGTTGGCTATGCCAGCATTTATTACCCATCCCTAATTGCCCTTGAGAAGTTGGTGGTGAGCTGCCTTCTTGATCCGCTGCAGTCCTTGGGGTGTAGGTACACCCACAGTGCTGTAAGGAAGGGAGTTCCAGAATTGTGACTCAACAACAGTGAAGGAATGGTGATATTGTTCCAAGTCAGGATGGTGTGTGGCTTGAAGGGGAACATGCAGGTGGTGGTGTTCCCATGCATCTGCTGCCCTTGTCCTTCTAGGTGGTCGAGGTCGCAGGTTTGGAAGGTGCTGTCGAAGGAGCCTTGGCGAGTTGCTGAAGTGCATCTTGTAGATGGTACACACCGCTGCCAGTGTGTCGGTGGTGGAGGGAGTGAATATTTGTGGATGGGGTGACAATCAAGTGGGCTGCTTTGTCCTGGAGGGTGTCAAACTTTTTGAGTGTTGTTGGAGCTGCACCCATCCAGGCATTGGAGAATATTTCATCACTTCCATCACACTCCTGACTTGTGCCTTGTAGATGGTGGACAGGCTTTGGGGAGTCAGGAGGTGAGTTACTTGCCCCAGAATTCCCAGCCTCTGACCTACTGTTTTAGCCACAGCTTTTATGTGGCTGGTGCAGTTCAGTTTCTGGTCAATGGTGACCCCCAGGATATTGATAGTGGAGGATTCAGCAATGGTAATGCCATTCAATGTCATCCGGAGGTGGTTAGATTCTCTCTTATTTGAGATAGTCATTGTCTGGCACTTGCGTGGAGCATATATTACCTGTCACGTATCGACCCGAGCCTGGATATTGTCCAGGTCTTGCTGCATATCGACACGGGCTGCTTCAGTATCAGAGGAGCTGCAAACTGTACTGAACATTGTGCAATCATCAGCGAACATCCCCACTTCTGACCTTATGATGGAAGGAAGGTCATTGATGAAACAGCTGAAGATGGTTGGGCCTATGACACTACCCTGAGGAACTCCTGCAGTAATATCCTGCGATGAGATGATTGACCTCCAACAACCACAACCATCTTCCTTTATGCTAGGTACGACTCCAACCAGCGGAGGGTTTTCCCACGATTCACATCAACTTCAGTTTTGCTAGGGCTCCTTGATGCCATACTTGGTGAAATGCTGCCTTGATGTCAAGGGCAGTCACTCTCACCTCACCTCTTGTGTTCACCTCTTTTGTCCATGTTTGAACCAAGATTGTAATGAGGTCAGGAGCTGAGTGGCCCTGGCAGAACCCAAACTGAGCGTCACTGAGCAGGTTATTGCTGGGTAAGTGCCGCTTGATAGCACTGTCGACAACCCCTTCTATCACTTTGCTGATGATAGGGAGTAGACTGATAGGGCCAGGTCGGATTTGTCCTGCTTTTTGTGCACAGGACATACCTGGGTAATTTTTCACTTTGCTGGGAGATGCCAGTGTTGTAGCTGTAGTGGAACAGCTTAGCTAGGGGCATGGCTGGTTCTGGAGCACGATAGTCTTCAATACTATTGCCAGAATGTTCTCAGGGCTCATAGCCTTTGCAGTGCCTTCAGCCGTTTCCTGATATCACATGGAGTGAATCGGATTGACTGAAGACTGGCATCTGTACTGCTGGGGACCTCAGGAGGAGGTTGAGATGGATCATCCACTCAGCACTTCTGGCTGATATTTGTAGCAAATGCTTCAGCCTTGTCTTTTGCACTGATGTGCTGGGCTCCCCCATCGTTGAGGATGAGGATATTTGTGGAGTCTCCTGTCAGTTGTTTAATTGTCCACCACCATTCGCAACTGGGATGTGGCAGGACTGCAGAGCGTAGATCTGATCCATTGGTTGTGGGATTGTTGAGCTCTGTATATCGCATGCTGTTTGGCATGCAAATAGTCCTGTGTTGTATCTTCGTCCGGCTGACACCTCATTTTTAGATATGTGTGGTGCTGCTCCTGACATGCCCTCCTGCACTCTTCATTGAACCAGGGTTGGTCTCCTGGCTTGATGGTAATGGTAGAGTGGGGGATATGCTGGACCTTGAGGTTACAGATTGCGGTTGAATGCAATTCTGCTGCTGCTGATGGCTCGCTGCGCCTCATGGATGCCCAGTTTTGAGTTGCTAGATCTGTTCAAAATCTATCCCATTTAGCACAGTGGTAGTGCCACACAACACGATGGTGGTACCCTCAGGACTTTGTCTTCACAAGGACTGTGCGGTGGTCACTCCTATCAATACTGGCATAGACAGACGCATCTGTGACAGGTAGATTGGTGAGGGCAAGTAGGTTTCTCCCTCTTGTTTGTTCCCTCACCACCTGCTGCAGATCCAGTCGAGCAGCTATGTCCTTTAGGGCTCGGTCAATAGTTGTGCTACCGAGCCACTCTTGGTGATGGACATTGAAGTCCCCCACCCAGAGTACATTTTTTGCCCTTGCCACCCTCAGTGCTTCTTCTAATTTGTGTTCAACATGGAGAAGCACAGATTCATCAGCCGAGGGGGGGTGGCTGTAGGTGGTAATTAGCAGGAGGTTTCCTTGCCCATGTTTGACCTGATGCCATGAGACTTCATGGGGTCTGGAGTTGATATTAAGGACTCCCATGGCAACTCCATCCTGGCTGTATAACACTGTGCCACCACCTCTGGTGGGTCTGTTCTGCTGATGGGACAGGACATACCCAGGGTATGGTGATGGTGGTTGAATACACCATCAGAATACACAGCAGAAGCAGCATGCAATAGACAGGACTAAGCGATGCCGCAACCAACAGATCAGATCCAAGCTCTGTAGTCCTGCCACATCCAGTTGTGATGGTGGTCTCTGGGACCTTGTCTGCAAAGTATTATTTTGTGAGTAAGACTATATCAGGCTGTTGCTTGACTAGTCTGTGGGACAGATCTCCCACTTTTGGCACAAGCCCCCAGATGTTAGTAAGGAGGACTTTGCAGGGTCGACAGGGCTGGGCTTGCCGTTTTCGGTGCCCAGGTCGATGCAGGGTGGTCCATCTGGTTTTATTCCTTTTCCTAGGCTTTGTAGTGGCTTGACAGGCCATTAAGAGGTAGCCACATTGTTGTGGGTCTGGAGTTCCATGTAAGCCAGGACGGCAGATTTCCTTCTCTATAGGACATTAGTGAACCAGATAGGTTTTTACAACAATCGACAATCGTTTCATGATCACTACTAGACTTGCTTTTTAATTCCAGATTTATTAATTGAATTCAAATTCCACCTTCTGCCCTCATGTGATTCGAGCCTGGAGCTCTGGGTTACAAGTCTAGTGACATTACCACTACACTACCGCCTCCGCTATGTTAGTATGCTGATATGGATGTCATAGATTCACCAGCCATGCAAATCAGGTGGTGGTTTATTTGGGGAATTTGTCAACAATGGCATCCCTGCCACCATCTGCACTAACAGAAAGGAGCTGTAGCCTCTGCCTCCGATAACAACCCTCCGTCTTGTTTGCTCTCCAGTGAGTCTGTTAAAGGGCTTGTGGCACACTGAAAGCAGGAAGAGGGAAGATAGTGGTAAGTCATTTCAGCAATGCTATGACAGACCGGTTTAATAAATAAATAAACCCATGCTCAGAAGGATGCATCTGAAATGGATTGAGTTGTATTGAATCGATGGTTGGAACCATTAGTGAGTGGGCACGATTCTCTGACTTTGAGTGAGGAGATAATCCAGTCTGGGATTGCTTCTAATGCTGCTGGATCTCTTAATGGATTCAACTGGAACTTTCTTGCATTTGTCCATTCATATTTTCTATTTTAAAATGAGAGCAACAGGCAAGAAATGACCAGGAGCAAAGAAAGCTCCTCCTTGTTTATTAAATCAACTACATTCAAATGGAACCCAACTGTGGACGTCCTTTGTGAGATGGTGGGGAGGGGACAGTCCGACATGTTCTCACTGCCCCCGCCCTTCTTTCATGAGGAAGAGAGGCAGAGGAAAGTGACCATTATTGAGAAGTCACTGAGCTGTTCACCTGCTCTCCCAATGGAAGAGACGTTCAGAACCTAATGTCAAACTGGCCGATTCCATGAGCTCTGTTATTCGAGACTAAATCCAATGTCTTTGACTGGCCGTCACTGGGTTATGTCAACTGTGGTATGGATTCCTGCAGAGGACATATATTTCTTCTAGATGCTGGGAACTGTGGTCCTGTTTGTACAAGTTGCTGAAGAGACTGTATTGCACGTAATGCAATCCGGTTGAAGCCAATGCCCATTTTCCAGATGTTCCTAAGACCTCATGTTTGGCCCATATCTCCTTTCCCATTGCTTCGTTGTGCATCCCAGAGTTATAATACAGTACAATCTGTAGGCTTTTCCTTATCCGATAGCAGCAGGGCTTGAAAGGAAATAAGTGTAGAATTTTGCAGATGCATTATTTAGTCATCATCTTTGAAAACTCTCAAATCAGGAAGTGCCCCTTTTAGATTGCGAAAATTGCAAATGTGACTCCATTATTTAAGAAAGGTGAGAAAGAGAAATTGGGATATGATAGACCTGTCAGTCTAACATCTCTTGTGGGGACATTATTGGAATCTATAATTAAGGATAAAGTGGCAGAAAATTTGAGCTGATCGGAGAGAACCAAGATGGATTTAAAATGGGCAGGTCAATGTCTAACAAACCTAATTGAATTTTTTGAGCAAGTAATGTAAGTAGTGGACAGGGGAATGCATATGGATGTCATTTATATGGATGTCCAGAAGGCAGTAGATAAGTTTCCACAAAAGAGACTGTTAGCTATAATTAAAGCTCATGGAATTGAAGGCAACTTAATTACCTGGTTAGGAGTCAGTAGAAAACAAAGATTAGGGCTAATGGGTATGTACTTGAATTAGAAGGAAGTGACTAGTGGTATCCCACAGGATCTGTGTTGAGGCCTCAACTATTCACTACATTTATTAGTGTCTTAGATAACACAGTAGAGAACTGAATATCCAAGTCTGCTAATGAACAAAGACAGGTTGGCATAGTAAATAGTTAACAGACAGGAGGATAAATTACATTGAGACAGTGCTAGATTAAGTGAGTGGCAAAACTGTGGCAGATGATGTCAAAGCAGTTAAAGTGTAAGTTCATCCATTTCAGACCCAACAAAAAGTATAGATGAGAGTATTATATAAATGGTAAAAAGCTAGGAGTAGTGGAGGTCCAAAGAAATTTAGGAGTCTGTGTACATTGATCACTGAATGTTGTAGTCGGGTACAAAAAATAATCAAAAGGTTTAATGGAATGTTAGCCTTTATAACTAGAGGGTTAGAATATAAAGGGGAGGAGGTTTTGCCACATTTATACAAAGCCCTGGTTAGACCACATCTGGAGTACTGTGTACGGATCTGGGCACCACACCTTAGAAGGGATGTATTGGCCTTGGATGGAGTGCAGTGGAGATTCACCAGAATGTTACCAGGGCTCCAAGGGTTAGATTATGAGAAGAGATTACATTAACTAGTCTTGTATTCCCTGGGATACAGAAGGTTCAGCAGTGACTTATTTGAGGTTTTTATGATTTTGAGAGGATTTGATAGGGCAGATGGAGATGAATCACTTCTTCTTGTGAGGGAGCCCAGAACAAGGGAGCATAAACTTAAAATTAGAGCTAGACCGTTTAGGGGTGATGTCAGGAAGCACTTTTTCACACAAAGGGTAGTGGAAATCTAAAACTTACTGTCTCATAAAAGCTGTTGAGGTTGAGGGTCAATTGAAAATGCCAGAACTGCGTGGTAAATTTTTGTTAGCCTGGGAAACGAGGGCAGACCTTGGCGAGCTAACAGAAGGAGGAGAATTCCTTTTGGCATGTACAGAAACTTTGGGATCAGTGGCTAGCAAGGTTTTGCTGGATTGGATCATGTAGATATGGAGAAACCATTTCCTCTGGTGAGGGGAACTAGAAACAAGAAAATATCATAAAATTAGAGCTAGGCCATGAAAATAGCTTATCTGGTCATTATCTCATTGCTTGCTGTGTACAAATTGGCTCCTGTATTTTCATAGTGGCCAAATTTCAGAAAGTGTTTTATTGGTTGTAAAGCGCTTTGGGATGCCTTGAGGTCACGAAAGGCGCTATAGAAATGCAAGTCTTTTTTTCTTACCCACTAGGGCCCTCAAGAGCTCGGCTGGATTTCTTTGGGCTTTACTTAAGGTTCCTGGTCCATTTTCTGTCACCGTTTTTTCTCCCTAGCAGGGATGGTAGGAGAAGTGGGGGGGAGGAGGAGGCCAGACAGACTGAGCTGAATAAAATGTACTCTTGGCGTCTTTTCCAGAACTTGCCGTGGCACCGTGCACGCAACGCCCGGTGGACCTGGTCTTCATGGTCGACGGCTCGGAGCGAATGGGCGACACCAACTTCCGGCATGTGCGGGAGTTCATCGAGAAGGTGGCAACCACCCTGCCCCTGGCCAAGAGCAACAGCGACCCCATGAGGGCCCGCATTTCCGTCCTGCAGTACGGCAGCGAGGACGAGCAGCAGTTGGTCTTCGGTCTCAGCCGCAACTTGACCACCATCCTCAACTCCCTGGCCAACATGAGGTACCTGGACTCGGCCTCCAACGTGGGCTCCGCCATCATCTACGGCATCCGCAACCTGGTCCAGAGGCCAGGATCAACGCCCCAGGCCGCCCGGCGGGGCGCCGAGCTCTCCTTCGTCTTCATCACTGACGGCACCAGCGGCAACAAGAGCCTCGGTGAGGCGGTGGACTCCATGCGCAAGCACAACGTTGTACCCACAATGATTGCCGTTGGGCCGGAAGTGGACATGGATATACTGCTGCAGATAGGGTTAGGGGAGAGGGCAGCCATCTATCGAGCTGCAGACTACTCCCAGATCCTGCATCCCGGCTTCTTCGACAGATTGTACAGGTGGATCTGTTAAGGACTTCAAATCCAGCTCTCTTCCCCGGGACATAAAGTCGATCCCTGAATATCTTTTTGTTTTAGTTCTATGTTATTCAGGAAAAGGTAAAACAAGGTGCTTCTTTTTTAATATATATATCGAATTATTTTTTAATCATTGTTTCTTTTCCTTTTGTGCATTTCTAGATTGCTTGGCCTTGCTTGGGTTGCCAACTCTGATTGGATGGGCTCCTGGAGGTGGACCTGCCCACCTTCCCACCACCACCACACCCCGCACCCCCCCCCCCCCCCACCTCCCAAACCCTCACCCCATTGGTCAGTGGATATGCTCATCCTGGCAGGGCACCACCTTCCCCTGCCAATTGGGAAAGCGAACAGACAGCTCATAACCCGATTGGGTGATACTTGATCTTTCAGTCAAACATCTTTTCGTTTTTTTCCCATCTCCAAATAGTAATAGAAAGTGGTCAAGGATATTTTTCTTTCTTTTAAAAGAAAATTATCTTTTTTTAATGCCACTAGAATATTTTTTCCCCTGGGTCACTTGCAAAAGTGTTCTGGAGATTAAATCTAGACGTCTTAGAGACTCCCAGGATAATCCTAGAGAGTTGGCAACCCTCCAGCTTGCCAGACAACCAGACATTTCCTTTCCCTTGTGCTTAGGCCAGTACTGTCTCGGCCATTTTGTTACTTTCAATGTTTTGTAAGCTCCATCGTTTCGAAGTGTGCACTGATAATTTTTTTGCACGCCACGATGCTCGGT
Source organism: Heterodontus francisci (assembly GCF_036365525.1). Lineage (NCBI taxonomy): Eukaryota > Metazoa > Chordata > Chondrichthyes > Heterodontiformes > Heterodontidae > Heterodontus > Heterodontus francisci. The sequence goes on from NC_090377.1 coordinate 125,527,977, forward strand.
CTTTTCTAGAAGATCTGAGAAGCGTCACTTGACACCGAGTGCTGGGATGGAGGCCAGCTCCTCGGATTAAAGCTTCCTGCCCCTCCCCCACCGCCAAGCGGGAATGTGGTAAAAGAGTAATACTCCTGGTAGGTACCAGCAAATTGCTCTTGCCCCTCGTCTTTGTCTCCCCTTAAACCCTCCTTGCAAAACACACATGTGCACCACACAACACCAAAACCCAGTGCCTTATTCCTTCCCCCCCTAACCCCCAATCACTGACCCGAGAAAGGAATTTAGCTGTTAATAGTTAACACTGCCCACATGCACGCTACAGAGGCCTTAATGTCATATCAACAAGTGCTCTGCAATCTGTCAGGCAGCGTGGCCTGAGAAAGTGGGTAGAGTTCCCACCACTTAATGCATCCATGTTTAAAACGGACAGTCGCATGCATCGAGCAAAAAGCGATAACCATTAACCATCGCATTGACATCAGTTTCAAATTTGCCAGTTGGGGGCGTTTAAACTGCTCCGTTTTATTTTGTGCCGAGGTGGCTGGACTTCCTGTGTGGTTCACACTGAATGCGTGGATAAAGATAAGTAAATTGCCCTTGATAAGGTGCACCTTTTGTGTACATATACCCTCTAAACCTCTCTAAGTGGGTTATTGTTTGTACTGAACAATGATTTAAATAAAACTAGTTTATTTGTGATCTATAATATTCTTGTATAACAGAGCACTGTAATAGCACTACCACATTACACCAGCCATCGGGTACAGTGGGCAAATTGTGTGTATAATCGCTTATAGCGGTGGGGCCTGTTGAGTAAGATGGAGAAAGAATGGAAAGTGACCCCTAAACGTGGCGATTGGTTGACCTGTGTTCCCAAGTTCACGCTTTCATTGGGAGGCCTAAGTAGAGGTTGTTTTCCTTTGCTGGAGATCATTTTTTGGGAGGTGGGGAGGATGCTGTGACATGTTTCCTTCTTGCCAGCAGGTGGTGGTGTTGCACAGTGAGGAGCAAGAGGCCACTATCACCCACTGTCTCTAGTGAGTGGACTCTTTAAGTTCAGTTAAAAGAGATTCAAACAAATGTTTTTTCTAACAGCTGGTGAATGTTTGAAATCTCCCGCTTAAAAACAGGGAGCACAGCAGGTCAGCCAGCATCTGAAAGCAAAAGCTGGGGTTCAAGTGCGGGCTGTGACCATCCCCGGGCAGCCGCTCCACGGAAAAATTGGACCTAAATATTTATCCCTTTCAGACCCTGGTGGATCTTCCGTGGGCCTGCTAGTGTCCTTGCTGTTTCTTTTTGACTTTTAGTACACACCAGTTTATATATCGGTGCACAGGGACTTTGCATTGACACTTGTACTTGCCAAGGGTAAATGGGGCCCACGCCGGCTCCGAAGCAAATATTGGCGAGCCACTGTCCCGGAGTGAGCCTCACTTGGATGTCCTGTCAAGTGTTGAATCTACACTTGGGCCGCATTCCCGCTGTCACAGCGCCACCGGTGAAGAGCAGCAGAGCTTGGTGGCCAGTGTTTACAGCCATTGTTGTGAATCCAGACATCAGCCACAGGATCACACATTCCCATCACCCTCTGTAATGTGAGGTGACGGCGCCAGAGTCAAAGGTCAGCGGGCCAGCTCTCCGCCCTGGTGCTGGACTCAGCGAGGCCCTCTCGGCACCCTGAGGCTCGTCCAGCCTTTTCAGAGCAAGCAGTCACGGTTTGTCACCTCTTTCTGGTGAATTGTGCCTATCTTGTATTGAAAACCACAAAGCTTTGTAATATATATTTCTAGTGAATGTTCTTGCGATGAAGTAGTCCATGTCAGTCGTTCTACAAATGTGTTTTTCATACGGTTTGCTACATCCAAGTTTGAACCATCTGTACTGAATACAAAATAAATGGATTTTCCAAAATCTCTGCAGATCTACTTTGTATAATTTATGCAGTTGCCTCCTGAATATTTGCTGGCGAATTATTGCCTCAGAGTATTCCTTCACGGTGTGCGACAGCCTCGTCTCGAGCTGTTTGTTGCTATGGGGGCTGTTTGTTTAATTGTTGAGCCAACTTCCCCACTGTCTCAGTGAGTGGCACCGCACTGTGCCCAACTCAGTTAACAACTGCACCTTACAGATCCCCAACCGCCTTCTGCAGCTGTCGATCTGTTCAACCGCACCTTTGCCTCCACCTTTTGATGCCCTTGTCCTCATTTAACAACTTTCTTTCTCCGTCCTGTCAATGCCCCAGCTTTGTTTCCTCAAATCCAAAGGGTGCAGAGTTAAACGTATGGGGTGCTATTGGGCCCCACTGTTCTCTGCCAAAACTGCCCACTGCTCCAGGACTAGCCAGGGGAACAAGGATAGCGCACTGCAGTGAACTTCTTTCTGCACAACTCCTGTCCCCTCCACCCTTAACCTCCAAACAGCAAGTACAACGGGCTCATGGGTGGGCAGCTGTCTCCTCCAGTTACACACTGGGAAGACTGAAACCACTGTCTTCAGCCCCTGCCATCAAACTCTCTGTTCCCTCACCACCGACTCCAGCCCTCCTTGGCCACTTTTGCAGGTTGAGACAAACTGTTCACACCCTGAACTGAGCTTCTGGCCTCATATCCTCTCCCATCACAAAGAGTGCCCACCTCTGCATCCATAACATCATCCACCTCCGCCCCCTGCCTCAACTCATCTGCTGCTGAAACATTCATCTGTGTTTTCGTTACCTCCAGACTCGACTATTCCAGTGCTCTCCTGGGCCACCGCCCGCTTTACACCTTCTGTAAAGGCCTGCTCGACCATTATTCTTGTGTACACTGCCGGGCCATCAGTACCTTGGTTTTAACATTTTCATCCTCATGTTCAAATACCTCTCGTGCTTTATCTCCTCCCTATCTTTGTAATCTCCTCCAGCTTTGCAGCCCACCAAGATCTCTGCATTCCGCCAGTTCTGCCCTCACGCACTCTCACTTCCTTCGGTCCAGCACTGGTGGCTGTGCCTTCAGCTGCCTAAGCCCCAAAGTCTGGAATTACTTCCCTAAACCCCTCTGTTTCTCCACCTTTCCTGATTTAACACACTCCTTAAAAGCTAGCTCTAATATCTCCTCCATTGGCATTGCACCAACAATGACTTTTCCTCTTTTGAATTCTTCCCCTTATCCTTTCACAGGGGCACTCACCTCCGCCCGGCCCCCATCCGTCTCCATACCCTAAATCTAACATACTTGCCCTTCCCACACAGAGGAACCATGTTCCCACTTTTATTTTATTCATTCATGGGATGTGGGCGTCGCTGGCCAGGCCAGCATTTATTGCCCGTCCCTAATTGCCCTTGAGAAGGTGGTGATGAGCTGCCTTCTTGAACCGCTGCAGTCCATGTGAGGTAGGTATACCCACAGTGCTGTTAGGAAGGGAGTTCCAGGATTTTGACCCAGCGACAGTGAAGGAATGGCGATATAGTTCCAAGTCAGGATGGTGTGTGACTTGGGGAACTTGCAGTTTGTGGTGTTCCCATGCATTTGCTGCCCTTGTCCTTCTAGTTGGTACAGGTCGCGGGTTTGGAAGGTGTTATCTAAGGAGCCTTGGTGCATTGCTGCAGTGCATCTTGTAGATGGTACACACTGCTGCCACTGTGTATCGGTGGTGGAGGGAGTGAATGTTTGTAGATGGGGTGCCAATCAAGCGGGTTGCTTTCTCCTGGAGGGTGTCAAGCTTCTTGAGTGTTGTTGGAGCTGCACCCATCCAGGCAAGTGGAGAGTATTCCATCACACTCCTGACTTCTGCCTTGTAGATGGTGGACAGGCTTTGGGGAGTCAGGAGGTGAGTTACTCGCCTCAGGATTCCTAGCGTCTGACCTGCTCTTGTAGCCACGGTATTTATATGGCTACTCCAGTTCAGTTTCTGGTCAATGGTAGCCCCTAGGATGTTGATAGTGGAGGATTCAGCGATGGTAATGCTGTTGAATGCCAAGGGGAAATGGTTAGATTCTCTCTTGTTGGAGATGGTCATTGCCTGGCACTTGTGTGGCGCGAATGTTACTTGCCAATTATCAGCCCAAGCCTGGATATTGTCCAGGTCTTGCTGCATTTCTACACGGACTGCTTCAGTATCTGAGGAGTCACGAATGGTGCTGAACATTGTGCAATCATCAGCGAACATGTGAATCGCCTCTCCAGTCCACCACCCCCAGCTTTACAAGGCTATTCCCCCACTTTAAAGCAACAGCACCTTGCATTTATATAGTGCCTTTTAAAATAGTGGAACATCCAAAGCGCTTCACAAGAGCATTATCAAACAAAAACTGACATCGAGCCACATAAGGAGATATTGGGACAGGTGATCCAAAGCTTAGTCAAAAAGGCAGGTTTTCAGGAGTGTCCTGAAGGAGGAAAAAAAGGTAGAGAGGCAGAGAAGTAGCGAGGCAGAGAGGGTTCGAGAAAGAATGTCAGTGCTTAAGGTCTTAAGCTGAATAAACGATTGCTAATGATGGAGGATTTTGTTTTATTCATTCATGGGATGTGGGCGTCGCTGGCCAGGCCAGCATTTATTGCCCAACCCTAATTGCCATTGAGAAGGTGGTGATGAGCTGCATTCTTGAACCGCTGCAGTCTATGTGAGGTAGGTACAACAACAGTGCTGTTAGGAAGGGAGTTCCAGGATTTTGACCCAGCGACAGTGAAGGAACGGCGATTTAGTTCCAACTCAGGACGGTGAGTGACTTGGAGGGGAACTTGCAGGTGGTGGCATTCAGATGTATTTGCTGCCCTTGTCCTTCTAGTTGGTAGAGGTTGCAGGTTTGTAAGGTGCTGTCTGAGGAGTCTTGGTGCATTGCTGCAGTGCATCTTGTAGATGGTGCACACTGCTGCCACTGTGCGTCGGTGGTGAAGGGAGTGAATATTTGTGGATGGGATGCTAATCAAGTGGGCTGTTTTGTCTGGAATTTGTCAAGCTTCTTGAGTGTTGTTGGAGCTGCACCCATCCAGGCAAGTGCAGAGTATTCCATCACACTCCTGACTTCTGCCTTGTAGATGGTGGACAGGCTTTGGGGAGTCAGGAGGTGAGTTACTCGCCTCAGGATTCCTAGCGTCTGACCTGCTCTTGTAGCCACGGTATTTATATGGCTACTCCAGTTCAGTTTCTGGTCAATGGTAGCCCCTAGGATGTTGATAGTGGGGGATTCAGCGATGGTAATGCTGTTGAATGCCAAGGGGAAATGGTTAGATTCTCTCTTGTTGGAGATGGTCATTGCCTGGCACTTGTGTGGCGCGAATGTTACTTGCCAATTATCAGCCCAAGCCTGGATATTGTCCAGGTCTTGCTGCATTTCTACACGGACTGCTTCAGTATCTGAGGAGTCACGAATGGTGCTGAACATTGTGCAATCATCAGCGAACATGTGAATCGCCTCTCCAGTCCACCACCCCCAGCTTTACAAGGCTATTCCCCCACTTTAAAGCAACAGCACCTTGCATTTATATAGTGCCTTTTAAAATAGTGGAACATCCAAAGCGCTTCACAAGAGCATTATCAAACAAAAACTGACATCGAGCCACATAAGGAGATATTGGGACAGGTGATCCAAAGCTTAGTCAAAAAGGCAGGTTTTCAGGAGTGTCCTGAAGGAGGAAAAAAAGGTAGAGAGGCAGAGAAGTAGCGAGGCGGAGAGGGTTCGAGAAAGAATGTCAGTGCTTAAGGTCTTAAGCTGAATAAACGATTGCTAATGATGGAGGATTTTGTTTTATTCATTCATGGGATGTGGGCGTCGCTGGCCAGGCCAGCATTTATTGCCCAACCCTAATTGCCATTGAGAAGGTGGTGATGAGCTGCATTCTTGAACCGCTGCAGTCTATGTGAGGTAGGTACAACAACAGTGCTGTTAGGAAGGGAGTTCCAGGATTTTGACCCAGCGACAGTGAAGGAACGGCGATTTAGTTCCAACTCAGGACGGTGAGTGACTTGGAGGGGAACTTTCAGGTGGTGGCATTCAGATGTATTTGCTGCCCTTGTCCTTCTAGTTGGTAGAGGTTGCAGGTTTGTAAGGTGCTGTCTGAGGAGTCTTGGTGCATTGCTGCAGTGCATCTTGTAGATGGTGCACACTGCTGCCACTGTGCATCGGTGGTGAAGGGAGTGAATATTTGTGGATGGGATGCTAATCAAGTGGGCTGTTTTGTCTGGAATTTGTCAAGCTTCTTGAGTGTTGTTGGAGCTGCACCCATCCAGGCAAGTGGAGAGTATTCCATCACACTCCTGACTTCTGCCTTGTAGATGGTGGATAGGCTTTGGGGAGTCAGGAAGTGAGTTACTCGCCACAGGAGTCCTAACCTCTGACCTGCTCTTGTAGCCACAGTATTTATATGGCTACTCCAGTTCAGTTTCTGGTCAACGGTAGCCCCCAGGATGTTGATAGTGGGGCATTCAGCGATGGTAATGCTATTGAATGTCCAGGGGAGATGGTTAGATTCTCTCTTTTTGGAGATGGTCATTGCCTGGCACTTGTGTGGTGCGAATGTTACTTGCCACTTATCAGCCCAAGCCTGGATATTGTCCAGGTCTTGCTGCATTTCTACACGGACTGCTTCAGTATTTGAGGAGTCACGAATGGTGCTGAACATTGTGCAATCATCAGCGAACATGCCCACTTCTGACCTTATGATTGAAGGAAGGTCATTGATGAAGCAGCTGAAGATGGTTGGGCCTAGGACACTACCCTGAGGAACTCCTGCAGTGATGTCCTGGAGCTCAGATGATTGACCTCCAGCAGCCACAACCATCTTCTTTTTCGTTGGGTATGACTCCAGCCAGCAGAAAGTTTCCCCCCTGATTGCTATTGACTTCAGTTTTGCTGGGGCTCCTTTTGCCATGCTTGGTCAAATGCTGCATCGATGTCAAGGGCAGTCACTCTCACCTCACCTCTTGAGTTCAGCTCTTTTGTCCATGTTTGAACCAAGGCTGTAATGAGGTCAGGAGCTGAGTGGCCCTGTTGGAACCCAAACTGAGCATCACTGAGCAGGTTATTGCTAAGTAAGTGCTGCTTCATGGCACCGTTGATGACACCTTCCATCACTTTACTGATGATTGAGAGTAGGCTGATGGGGCGGTAACTGGCCGGGTTGGACTTGTCCTGCTTTTTGTGTACAGGACATACCTGGGCAATTTTCCACATTGCCGGGTAGATGCCAGTGTTGTAGCTGTACTGGAACAGCTTGGCTAGGGGCATGACAAGTTCTGGAGCACAGGTCTTCAGTACTATTGCCAGAATATTGTCAGGACCCATAGCCTTTGCAGTATCCAGTGCCTTGTCGTTTCTTGATGTCACGCGGAGTGAATCGAATTGGCTAAAGTTTGGCATTTATGATGCTGGGGACTTCAGGAGAAGGCCGAGATGGATCATCAACTTGGCACTTCTGGCTGAAGATTGTTGCAAATGCTTCAGCCTTATCTTTCACACTGATGTGCTGGGCTCCCCCATCATTGAGAATGGGTATATTTGTGGAGCCACCTCCTCCAGTTAGTTGTTTAATTGTCCACCACCATTCATGGCTGGATGTGGCAGGATGGAAGAGCTTAGCTCTGTCTATTGCATGCTGCTTATGCAGTTTGGTACGCAGATAGTCCTATGTTGTAGCTTCATCAGGTTGACCACTCATTTTGAGGCATGCCCTCCTGCACTCTTCGTTGAACCAGGGTTGGTCTCCTGGCTTGATGGTAATGGTAGAGTGGGGATATGCCAGGCCATGAGGTTACAGATTGTGGTTGAATACAATTCTGCTGCTGCTGATGGCCCACAGCACCTCATGGATGCCCAGTTTTGCATTGCCAGATCTGTTCGAAATCTATCCCATTTAGCATGGTAGTAGTGCCACACAACACGATGGAGGGTATCCTCAATGTGAAGATGGGACTTCATCTTCACAAGGACTGTGTTGTGGTCACTCCTACCAACACTGTCATGGACAGATGCATCTGCAGCAGGCAGATTGGTGAGGACGACGTCAAGTATGTTTTTCCCTCTCCACCTGCCACATACCCAGTTTAGCAGCTATGTGCTTTAGGACTTGGCCAACTCGGTCAGTAGTGGTGCTACTGAGCCACTCTTGGTGATGGATATTGAAATCCCTCACCCAGAGTACATTCTGTGCCATTACCACCCTCAGTCCTTCCTCCAAGTGGTGTTCAACATGGAGGAGTACTGACTCATCAGCAGGAGGTTTCCTTGTCCATCTTTGACCTGATGCCATGAGACTTCATGGGGTCCGGAGTCGATGTTGAGGACTCCCGGGCAACTCCCTCCCGACTGTATAGCAGTGTGCCTCCATCTCTGCTGGTTCTGTCCTGCCGGTGGGACAGAACATACCCGGGTATGGTGATGGCAGTGTCTGGTATGATTCTGTGAGTATGACAAAGTCAGGCTGTTGCTTGACCAGTCTGTGGGACAGCTTTCCCAACTTTGGCACATTCCCCCAGATGTTAGTAAGGAGGACTTTGCAGGGTTGGGTTTGCCATTGTCGTTTCCAGTGCCTAGGTCGATGCTGGGTGGTCTGTCCGGTTTCATTATTTTTTTTATTGACTTCGTAGCGGTTAGATACAACTGAGTGGATTGCTAGGTCATTTCAGTGGGCATGTAAGAATCAACCACATTGCTGTGAGTTTGGAGTCCCATGTAGGCCTGACCAGGTAAGGACAGCAGATTTCCTTCTCTAAAGGACATTAGTGAACCAGATGAGTTTTTACAACAATTGACAATGGTTTCATGGCCATCAGATGTATTAATTGAATTCAAATTCCACCTTCTGCTGTGATGAGGTTTGAACCCATGTCCCCAGAGCAATACCCTGGGCTTTTGGGTTATCAGTCCAGTGACAATACCACTACTCCACCACCTCCCCTGGAAATTTCTGGAAAGCAGGGATTCACAAGAGGCTAGAATTGGAGGAGTGCAGAGACCTTGGAGGGTAGTGGGGCTGGAGGAGATTACAGAGGAAGCAACTCCTCATTGCCTTTCCCAGTCCCACTTTCCGCAGTAACCCAGCTTGGTCTCCCCGGGAACAGACTCTCTGTCACCACCGAATGGAAGCTGCCAATCTGGCAAAATTGAATATCAAACCGGTGGGTTGCTGCCCACAACACCCACTATAGGGATCAGTGTAAATTGTTCCGCTGCTCCCTGGGCCCTCATTAGGATTGCCAATCCTCCTGGATTGCCCAGTCGTCTGTGGAAGGAAAGATTGATCTCCCAGGCACTGCTGTGAACAACCGTGGGACCGTTCGCAACGGATTATCCTCCGCCATTTCCGCCACCTCCTGTGTGACACCACCCCCCCCCAACACATCTTGTCCTCCCCTCCCCTTTCAGCGTTCCAAAGGGGCTGTTCCTTCTGCGATACTCAGGTCCACTCCTCAGTCATCCCCAACACCCCCTCCCCTTCCCACAGCACCTCTCCATGCAAGCACAGAAAGTGCAACACCTGCCCTTTCACGTCCTCTCACTATCCAAGGCTCCAAATACTCCTTCCATGTTAAACAGAAATTCACTTGTGTCTCTTTAAATTTAATATACTATATTTGCTGCTCACGATGCGGTCTCCTCTACACTGGGGAGACCGAACGCAGATTGAGTGAACGCTTTGCAGAATATTTGTGACCCCGATCTTTCGGTTGCCTGTCATTTTAATTCAGACCTTACTCTTGCACTGATCTTTCTATCCTTGGTCTCCTGCAGTGTTCCAATCAAGCTCATCATAAGCTCCAAGAACACCGCCTCCTCTAATGATGAGGCACTTTACAGCTTTCTGGACTCAACATTGTGTTCAACAATTTCACATCATAACCACTGCTCCCATTTTGCTTCCTCTTTGCAGGTTTTGGTTTTACATTCATTTTTCTTTTTTTTTGCTTCCAGATGGCAGCTGTTCTTCACTCTGTCATTCACACCTCCTCTCGGCACATCTTTTGTTTCTTTACTTGTCCCATTACCACTGCCTTTGGTCTTGCACCAGTAATCCTTTTGTCATTTAATTTCCCCTGTCTTCCACCCTATCACTGACCTTAACTTTTGTTCTTTCTCCATCCTCCCCCACTTTCACTTGTTTAAAACCTATTACATTTCTAACTTCTCCCAGTTCTGATGAAGGATCATCAACCTGAAACGTTAGCTCTGCTTCTCTCTCCACAGCTGCTGCCAGACCTGCTGAGTATTCCCAGCATCTTCTGTTTTAATTTCAGATTTCCAGCCTCCACAGTATTTTGCTTTTGTACCTGTTTTAGGTGTTGCTCAGGCCTACTGTAATTTTCCTTGTTACAGGAGGAGAGCTCAGAGCAGCAGGGAGAGAGAAAGAACCTCACAATTGAAAACTGCAGAGGAGGAATCGTGGGAAATCAGTGGCATTTTAGCATGAATAGCCTTTGAAAATGGGGGATGGAGACCTCCCAGCTACCTGGTGGCACAATTAAATATAATTCACACATATGTCATACATCACTCAGTCACACTGCCTTGATTTCAGCAGCGAATCTTCTACTTATCTTTATAATGATGTTACGGACAAGTGGTAAGGGGTGTGGGTAGTTCCCACTGTTCATCTCCCAATTGACCAGCATCATGTTTTGTTAAAAATGATGAGTTAGTCCCTGAGTGTCTTTCAGGTCAAATAAACAGCCAAGTGACAGGTTTTCTTGTAGGTAAAAAATAACTATTTTTACACAATTCCCAAAATGGTTGCAACCTCACCCACACACACATTCACTCACACAAACGTACACCAAGGATAGCTAGATAGAGAGAAAAAAGTAGGATGTAATTCAAAGTGAAATAAGCTTTCGTGGTTTACAGTAAGCATAAAAACATACGAAATAAGAGCAGGAGTAGGCCATTCAGCCCCTCAAGCCTGCCCTGCCATTCAATAAGATCATGGCTGATCTGTCCCAGGCCTCAACTCCTCTTTCGGGCCTGCTCCGCATACCCCTCGACTCCCCGAGTTTTCAAAAATCTATCTACCTCCTCCTTAAATACATTTAGTGACCTATCTTCCACAATTCCCTGGGGTAGAGAATTCCAGAGATTCACCACCCTCTGAGAGAAGAAATTCCTTCGCATCTCAGTTTTAAATGTGTGCCCCCTTATTCTATAACTATGTCCCTTAGTTCGAGATTCCACCACCAGTGGAAACATATTCTCAACATTTACCCTATCAAGCCCGCTTAAAATCTTATATGTTTCAATAAGATCACCTCTCATTCTTCTAAACCCCACTGAATAAAGGCCTAACCTGTTTAGCCATTCTTGATAAGACAGCCCCTTCATCCCAGGAATCAACCTAGTGAACCTTTTCTGAACTGCCTCCAATGCTAGTATATACTTCCTTAAATCCGGGGACCAAAACTGTATGCAGTACTCCTGGTGTGGCCTCACCAACACCCTGTACAGTTGTAACAAGACTGCCCTATTTTTAAACTCTAGCCCCTTAGCAATAAAGGTCAAAATTCCATTTGCCTTCCTAATTACTTGCTGCACTCGCATACTAACCTTTTGTGTTTCATGTACAAGAACACCCAGATCCCTCTGTGCTGCAGTATTTTGCAGTCTTTCTCCATCCTGTTGAATCTTCTCAGGAAGACAGTCTCTTTTAAAGGTGCAAGCCTGGGTGCTTATAGTCTTGAACTTGTTGAAGTATTGTAGAAATATAATGGTTACAACTCAGCACAAAGCTGGTGGTGTGAATTTTATTACCTTCACAAATGTCAAGTGTTAAAATCACTTTGTGATGTCTCTGCTGTGTGGTTCTTCAGTTATTATTCAGCAGGGTTTCTCTTGCTTTGCTGCATGTCTTGCACAGCCTCTGACTAGACTGCTTTCTGAAGGTGTTGGCTTGATCTCTCCTTTTTCTTCAGAGGGCTACCTATTTCAGGTAAAAATCCATCATGTTAGAGTTGCTATTAGGAGACACATGACCCTCTCCCCAGGTGTGACCACGCAATGATAACCATGGTATTGTTTAATGTCTGAATGGGGACCATTCTGGTAACACAGTACTATTTCACACCCATTCATCGTGGTTTGGGCTATGAGTCAGTCTGTCTCCAGAATCCTTTGTTAGTTCATTCATGTCAATAAGAATCATTAATATGCAATTGTGCTCCTTTCAATTTCAAAGGAGCTCTCCCCAGGATTATTTCAGATGAGGTTAAGGAGTTCCATCTTTTCAGAAAGGTTTGTGGATTTCCAGTACGGGAGGGGTCACGTGACTGTGACTGCCATTTTCACTGTGGTACAAGTGTCCAAGTTCTTTGTTTAATAGTTGACTTTTTTCATTCATAATTCTTCCATTTCATTGTTTATTTCATCACTGTTCGTTCTGTGCATGACAATTGGCGACATACTTACATTTGCTGTTCTAATTCATATCTTTTGTCTCTGCCAGAGCCTTCACACTGGCAACAACAGTCCATGGACCTCCCGGATGATGAATCCTCAGAGGAGCTGAGTCCTTCTGAGGGTGCACCATCACAGGATTCATGCTTACCATGCACCAACTCAGATACTCGCACTTCGTTGGGAACAGGTAGACAAATAGTTGGGTTTTCACTGTTGACTCACATTTCACAAGTGAGCGAGAACAGACAGGGGTGGCAGGGAGAACAGTGGAGAGTCCACATCAGAAAGCGCAGCCCTCTCCGAATTCTGCTCCGCTGGACACAGATGCTGTATCCCGGGGGCAGTTGATGAAGAGGAGAATCATTGAGGAACAGCAGAGAACGTGCGATGCACTGACAGGCCTTCCATGCACATTGACCACAATTGCAGAAGATGGACGCGTCCACCCCAAGCATGAGCCGGTTGGTGTCGCAGATATTGCGACGATGTCTTCTGCGGGGAGCGTTGATTGTGGCAATCAAATGAGTCCATGTGGGCCGACTCCACTGTCCTGCATACTCTGGATGCCAGCATTTCTGGAGTTCCTTGCAGCAATGTGAGCAGCTGGTGCTGCACTGGTGTCACCACCTTCCTCCTTCGCATATTCATTGCCCTCCTCCTCCTCCGATTCATCAAAAGATGACGTGGGCTCTGCACCTTGTTCCTCCTGCAGGTCCAAACCTGCTTTCTTCATACTGAACAATGCCTCCAGGTCTCTCCAGGCACCTAAAGCCCACTCTGAGCATCTGGACCACTTGTCCGATCACACATCTGGTGGCCATGTAGCATCCATTGTAATGCTGTGGGACTGCAGTGGTTGGGTTTCTGCTAGATGTCAGCAGCCAAGTTGGCAGTGGGTATCCCTTGTCTCCGAGCAGCCACCCCTTAAGCCTGCTTCCAGGTCCAAAGACGTCAGGGAACTTGGACTGCCGCAGGACGAAATCATCTTGGCAGCTGCCCAGCAATCTTGCTCATACTTGCAGAAATATCTTTTTAAGGTTGCACACCAGCTACACATTGATGGAGTGGGAGTCCTTGTGGTTGACGAATACTCCTGGTTGTTTTGGGGGTGCCTGGATTGACATGTGTGCGCAGTCACTGGTAACAATGACAAAAGCATAAGCATCTGGAGAGAGAGCAGGAGAGAGGGAACCTGTGATTGGAGGAGTAGCGAGTGCAGGAGAGAGGGAACCTGTGATTGGAGCAGCAAGAAAGGGAGAGAGGGAACCTGTGATTGGAGGAGCAGCAAGAACAGGAGAGAGGGAAGCTGTGATTGGAGGAGCAGTGAGCTTGCGTAAGATGGATGGAGGGAGTTGCAGAAGTGAACAGCCCATGGAGTGAAGGGCGTGCGATGAGGAGACCCGTGAGAGGCTGAGCTTCAGACGGTCAGAGCTCTAGATTCATCAATCAAGGGTCATAGCAGGGGGCAAATTCCGTCAATATTCAGGAATTTTGGGACCCTGGAAAATTCCATGGTAGCCAGTTACCCTGTGAGGGGAGGGGTGGGCTGAGATGGGTGGAAGTGATGACCCCTCAGAGTATCAAGTTGCCAGCCCTGGATTAGAGCAAGTCTCGAGAGTGCTCCCCATTCAGCAGCTCTCGATGCCCCAAGACTCAACCCAGAAAGGCCCACAGCAACTGAAGGTCACAAAGCCAATGGGCAGGCCTGCCATGGGCAGATAAACACACAGTGTCTGGGCTGAAGCTGATCAATGGAATGACATGCCCATGCTAGCATGCACACACGATATACACATGCAAATAGGGATGAAAAAGAGCAGAAGAAAAATAAAATGGAGACGTTTGAGGCAATATCAGAAGAGTTCTGGTTTACTGTGCTTTTGTAAGTAGTCTGGCGGAACCCAAACTGAACATTGGTGATCAGGTTGATTAAGTGCTGCTTGATAGCACTGTTGATGACACCTTCCATCACTTCACTGATGATTGAGAGTAGACTGATGGGGCAGTAGTTGGTTGGATTGGATTTATCCTGCTTTTTGTGGACAGGGCACACCTGGTCAATTTTCCACATTGTCGGGTAGATGCCAGGTAGCTGAACTGAAACAGCTTGGCTAAGGCCGCAATTAATTCTGGAGCACAAGTCATCAGTATTAGAGCCAGGATGTCATCACGGCCCATAGCCTTTGCAGTATCCAGTGCACTCATCTGTTTCTTGACATCACATCGGAGTGAATCGGATTGGCTGAAGACTGGCATCTGTGATGCTGGGGACCTCAGAAGGAGGCCGAGATGGATCATCCACTTGGCACTTCTGGCTGAAGATGGATGCAAATGCTTCAGCCTTGTCTTTTGCACTGATGAGCTGGGCTCCCCCATCATTGCGGATGGGGACATTTGTGGAGCCTGCTCCTCCTGTCAGTTGTTTAATTGTCTACCACCATTCGCAACTGGATGTAGGAGGACCTCAGAGCTTTGATCTGACCTGTTGGTGTGGGATCATTTAGCCTTGCCTATTGCATGCTGCTTCCACTGTTTAGTGTGCTTGTATTCCTGTGTTGTGACTTCACCAGGTGGGCACCTCATTTTTAGGTATTCCTGGTGCTGCTCCTGGCATGCCCTCCTGCACTCTTGATTGAACCAAGGTTGGTCCCCAGCTTGATGGTAATGGTAAAGTGGGGGATATGCTGGGCCATGAGGTTACAGATTGTGGTTGAGTACAATTCTGCTGCTGCTGATGACCCACAGCACCTCACGGATGCCCAGTTGTGCATTGCTAGATCTTTTCTGAATCTATCCCATTTAGCACAATGGTAGTGCCACACAACACGATGGTGGGTATCCTCAGTGTGAAGACGGGACTTTGTCTTCACAAGGACTGTGCGGTGGTCACTCCTACCAATACCGTCATCGACAGATGCACCTGCGACAAGTAGAATGGTAAGGATGACGTCAAGTAGGTTTTTCCTTCTTGTTGGTTCCTTTGTAACCTGCTGCAGATCCAGTCTATCAGCAATATCCTTTAAGACTCAGCCAGCTCGGTCAGTAGTGCTGCTACTTCTTTGAAGCCACATTGAAGTCCCCCACCTGAGTACATTTTGTGCCCTTGCTACCCTCAGTGCTTCTTCCATTTGGTGTTCAACATGGAGGAGTACTGATTCATCAGCCAAGGGGAAGGGGGCAGGCGGTTTCCTTGCCCATGTTTGACCTGATGCCATAAGACTTCATGTGACCCAGCGTCAATGTTGATGACTCCCAGGGCAACTCCCTCCTGACTGTATACCTGATAATTAGTTGAGTTGATTCTATGATTCATGATGAAGGAAGGAAGGAAGGAAAAGAAAGAAAGGAAACAACAACAACTTGTGTTTATATAGTGTCCTTAATGTAATAAAATGTCCCAAGACACTTCACAGGAGAGTTAGTGAACAAGATTTGTTATGGAGTCACATAAGGAGATATTAGGGAGGATGACCAAAAGCTTGGCCACGAGGTAAGTTTTAAGGAAAGTCTTAAAGGAGGAAAGAGCGAGATGGAGAGAGGTGTAAAGAACTTTAGGGAAGGAATTCCAGAGCTGAAGGGACAACCACCTATGGTGGAGTGATTAAAATTGTGGATGATCAAGAAGCCAGAATTGAAGGATTGAAGAGATCTCAGAGGGTTGTGGGGCTGGAGGAGATTACAGAGCTAAGGTGGGGAGAGACCATAGTTGGATTTGAAAACAAGAATGTGAATTTTAAAATTGAGGTATTGCTGGATCGGGAACCTGTGTCACACATCATCCTGACTTGGAAATATAACTTTGTTCCTTCACTGTCGCTGGGTCAAAATCCTGGAACTCCCTCCCTAACAACACTGTGGGTCTACCTACAACAGGTGGACTGCAGCAGTTCAAGAAGGCATCTCACCACCAACTTCTCAAGGGCAATTAGGGATGGACAATAAATGCTGGCCTAGTCAGCAATGCTCACATCCCAAGGATGAAGAAAAAAAATATCCCTCTCCTTGACATTGATTCAGTAGAATAACCCTGAGCCGGTTGGTTTTGAGGATTAATCTCGAATTGATGCCAAAAGAGAAACGATATTAACAGATGGGTTTCGTTTTCGCTTGCTTGCCAGGACATCAGTTTGTCAGTCCCACTATTGCTTGTGTCAAGTGATACTATCTTAGCTGAAATGTGCTTTTTTTCTTTCACAATGTGACATGTCACCATTTTTGTTCTTTATTGTACAGTTTACTCTCTTCATGTTTCGTAACACTCTCAGTAAATGGAGCTTGTCTGCTGTGATCCCCAAGCTTCTTGTTTGTTGTCATCTGCCATTACAGAGTTACTTGCTGCACAAACTTACAATGATCCCACTTGCAGTAGAGTCTCAAGCTACCTTACTTTGATATTAAACGTAGCTGAGATTTCACAGGGTGAAATAACTAAAATGGTCATTGCAATGAAACGGGATTCTGAAGCACAAATGTCAATGAAATACCACGAAGTGTATTATAAATACAAGAAAAGTCTCAAATGGGTCAATTATCTTTCAGAAGAATGTCTGTTTGGTATAAAAAGAACACCTTTGATAATTGTTGGAACAGTTCTGTCTCTGCGTGGTAAACTATGCCATAGGGGAGCACGATTTGTATTTTATGTTTTAAAGTGTTGGTAACCTGATCACCAGCATGAACAGGGTAGTTAGCAACAAATGCCATTTTCAGACAACTCCCATTCCACTTACAACAGGTGGGCTGGGGGTTTAAAATTGGCCCTTGTGCCTGTAAACATTTGTTCCACAAACCTTAAATTCAACAGATGGAGAAGACTTTAATCTATCAATGGGGTTTAAATTGAAACCAAAATTATATGGCTTGAAAGGCCAGTGTCAAACTCGCCGTTCCAGTTAATCCCTCCAACAACCTTTATTCAAATGTACAAATTTATAATCTGTCGTATTTGGTATCACAAAATCTACAATCCTTGCTAGTTCCTTTTGTGAAATGAAACTATGTATAAATAGCATTTAAATCTGAAGGAAATAGCAGTTGGGCGTTCACAGAAAACGACAGCAGTACTATCAAAAGAATGAATGGGGAACAAAGGCTGCATACAACATAAACCTAACATTCCTTTATAGCTGCTGACGTATGTATCATGTGAAAGGAACCTGCTCGTGGAAGTGAGAAAGTTTAAATGTGAGTTGATGCTTAAAGGGAAACTCCAGTGCAGTACTGTGGGAGTGCTGCACTGTCAGAAGTGCCACCTTTCAAATGAGATATTAAAGCTGTCTGCCTCTCAGGCAGATCTAATAAATTCCTTGGCACAACTGGAAGAAGAGCAGAGGAGTTCTCCCCAGTGTCCTGGGTCAATATTTCAACCCAAATCACTAAAAACAATCTTCTGGTCATTACCATATTACTGTTGTGGGAGCTTTTCGTGCACAAATTGGCTGCCATGTTTCCTATGTTACAACAGTGATTATACTTCAAAAGTATTGTCATTGGCTGTAAAGTGCTTTGGGAGCTCCTGAGGTCATGAAAGGCGCTACAGAAATGCAAGTCTTTCTTTCTCTTTATCTCACTGTGAAAGGTCTGAGATCGAAAGGGACTTTTTAAGTTTCTTAAAGTTTTTCTTACACTCAATATATGAAACAAGTGCTCTGTTTAAATTGCTCAGCGAGCAGTGAGCTTTAAGATGCAGTAGCATTGTTGCTCTTGTGATTGTGCAAAGTACAGAAAGGGCAGTATAACTCGAGAGGCTACCATATGCACTATAGTCATGGGGGTGTGAGACCCTCGCGAAGAGTCCATTTGACACTACTTTAAGTCCACACTATAATCTGACAGATCACAGTAGCACTGCAGTGCACCACTACATTTGTGTTCTTAGTATGTCATTGTTGATTTCCAGAAGAGAAATTCTGCGCATAATGTAGCATGAAGCAATGCTCCCTCTAATTTCCCTTTACTGTGCATGGCCTGTTTGATTCACTGCATGGCCCCTTTAAGATTGCCATGCTGCCGCACATCTTAAAGGGACCGCTGCTTGTGCATGGCCTATTTGTCCCATGCGTGGCACATTCCTGATTGCTGCACAGCACCGTGACATAAGAACAACAGAGACATGTGGAGAGGAGAGAGCTTATCCTCCAACTTACTGAAAGCAATGCCATGGGGAAGACCACTAGCGTTTAGTTGTCTTTGTTGGAAGCGGTATGTAGTAGACTGTCAACAGGAGGCTCGCAATATTAGCAAGGCCACTCCAACTGATAGAGAGATGGTGCATACAATAGCTGTAGCAGGCGTGGAGTGTCAGGACATCGCAAGGGAGTGACACAATGATGGATTTGGTCATTTTCAATGCAAATGACACTCCATTGACCAGAAACATAACTGGACCAGCCACATAAATACTGTAGCAAATCAGAAGGTCAGTATTCTGCAGTGACTAACTCACCTACTGATTCTCCAAAGCCAGTCCACCATCTACAAAACACAAGTCAGGGGTGTAATGAAATATTCTCCACTTGCCTGGATGAGTGAAGCTCCAACAACACTCAAGAAGCTCGACACCAGCCAAGACAAAGCAGCCTGCTTGATCAGCACCCCATCCACCATCTTAAAATATTCACTCCCTCCACCACTGGCACACAGTGGCAGCAGTGTGTACCATCTACAAGGTGCACTGCAGCAACTCACCAAGCCTCCTTCAACAGCACCTTCCAAACCCACGACCTCTACCACCTAGATGGACAAAGGCAGCAGATGCATGGGAACACCAGCGCTGCATGTATCCCTCCAAGCTGCACACCATCCTGACTTGGAACTGGATTGCTGTTCCTTCACTGTCGCTGGGTCAAAATCCTGGAGCTCCCTCCCTAACAGCACTGTGCGTGTACCTACACCCCAAGGACTGCAACGGTTCAAGAAGGCAGTTCACTACCACCTTCTCAATTAGGGATGGGCAATTAATGCCGCCTTGCCAACGACACTCACATCCCATGAACAAAATGAAATTCAGCTGCAGGTGCCCATTGCAAAAGATTTCATTTAACCTCCAGCTCCCCCTAATTATTGTCTTTAATGGTAGTCATCAGAAGTAACACAAGACCAATAACAACTTGCATTTAAAGAGTGTCTTTACCATAGCAAAATGGCCCAAAGTGCTTCACGGGAGGGTTTTCAGACAAAAACTGACACCGAGCCACACAAGGAGATATTAGGACAGGTGACCAAAGCTTGGTCTAAGGGGTTGGTTTTTCAGGAGCATCTTAAAGGAGGAGAGAGGGATAGAGGTGTAGGGAGGGAATTCCAGAGCAGCTGAAGGCACGACTGCCAGTGGTGGGGTAGACAAAATCAGGGATGCACAAGAGGCCAGAATCGGAGGAATGCAGAGATCGCAGAGACTTAGAAGTCTGGAGAAGATTAAAGAGATAGGGAGGATCAAGGCCCTGGAGGGGATTTGAACACAGAGATGAGAAATTTAAAATGGAGGCATTGTCAGACCGGGAGCCAAAGCAGGTCACAGTGAGCATAGGGGTGATGGGTAAATGGGGCTTGGGGTGGAGTTTGGAGTTAGTAGGTGGGCAGCAGATCAAGATAAGACCCAAAAAAATGAGCAGAAGTGATTTATAAAGATGGGCTATTCCAAATGGTCCTATGGACTTCCACTCCAATCCGATTGGATCATTCTCAGATGAAATTGCAAGGGGCAAACTACTTTCGGAATGTGAACTTTCCATGTGATTCCCTCCTTGTCATTTCTAGTCAGTTTCAGTTTGGCTGCAGCAGCAATCTGCGACTGCGCCCTTTGTCACATTGCACATTGGACCCTGCAATCCTATCAGTGCCGGAACACAGCTGGGAAGCCGGGTTTTCAGACCCAGAACACAGTTAAATCCCTTTTACAGACACCTCGACTTCTTGCGGGAGGGGTGTACCGTCCTCTTAAGTGTCTGGATCTCAGCTGAGTGACAAGTATTGGCAAGTTACTGGGAGGCACAATCTTTCCTGCCACTCTCTTAAGGAGTGCATAGCAGGAAATCAAGTATTTTAATTTTAGTTCCGCGAAGATGATGGGGCCGAGAGAGTTTTTGTGCTCGATCTGTTGCTGTCAGTGCCTGGGTGCCATGAAGACACAAGCAAAGCAGCCGCTGCTCAGGTACTGTAACGAGTTAGGGAATGTCTGTCTGCGCCCGGAAGCATGGTGTGACAATGATATCAGAGCAACTTTGTCGCATTGAGTCCAGTATTACTTCGCTGGGACTGTGAGGCGGGCCAAAACTTAATTAAAAACTAACTCTTTAACCTCCTGGAAAATCCATTTGATTTTCAATCTTCATTTGCCCAATTGTGTTGGATTGGTAGCTCCTAGTTGGGGTACTGGATTGCAGAGATGATTTTCGAATCGAGTTAAGTTAAATTGAATTGTGTATTTGCTGAGTGTGGGGTTTTTATTTTAAAATTCTAAATTAATATTCTGCTTCTCATAAAAGAACGATCAGGACAATTGTCAATCAAAGTGACAACAAGGACTTATTTCATGAATATCGTTAGAATCACAGTACAGAAAGCACCCAGCTCTGTGAAGGAGTTATCCAATTCGTCCCACTCCCCTGCCCTTCTCCTCCCTTCCCCCTCCCCCTGCGCGTTTTTCCCCTTCATGTATTTATCAAATTCCCTTTTGACTTTTACTATCAAATCTGCTTCCACCACCCTTTCAGGCAGCATATTCCAGATCATAACAACAGCACACACTGGGAATCCAACTCAGGACATTTCTAGGCTGAGCTATTAACTGCATTAACCAGCTAAGCTAATGGATGCAAAGCTAATTTTTAAATCGCGTTGTTAAATTGCACTTATGTTTAGTTCAAAATGAGTGCTCTGCTTCTTTTAAGTGAGGGAGCTTGATAATGGACAACCAGAGTGATAAGAACTGATATCATGGCTATCAGGGAACGTCATAAAGCAAGGGCAAAGCATAAAACCAGATCACTATCATTGTAAATCACTCTGGGCCAATTGTTTCATCTATCTCCACGTCACATAGCTGTCACACATGGTTCAGAGTGGACCATTCTCGCCTCCTGAATCAGAA
Organism: Heterodontus francisci; assembly: GCF_036365525.1. Taxonomy (NCBI): domain Eukaryota; kingdom Metazoa; phylum Chordata; class Chondrichthyes; order Heterodontiformes; family Heterodontidae; genus Heterodontus; species Heterodontus francisci. The sequence goes on from NC_090377.1 coordinate 125,549,417, forward strand.
GGTTGTGGGTTCAAGATGCCAGTCCAGGGACTTGAGCATATAATCTAGGCTGACACTCCCTGCAAATAAAGTAGCTAAGCATACAAACATCAATGAAGAGCAGCACAACTGTATTAGCAAGCTAGCAAGAAAAACAGTATGCAATGTCAATGTGAATTACTTTTGTTGACAGAATACTGAGTTAGCTACACCATGTGCTAACATTGCATTAGCATGTAGCCAGCCAGCTAAATCATTACACAATACAAACCAGGACTATGAAAAGAAACTTTATGTCATTCAACCAGTAAAATAGCAAATAATTTTCCACACTGGAAAAAGCGATTAGCTAGCTGTCCTAGTTAGCCAGCCAGCTAATAATAATAAATTGAATGCACTTTAATGTTTTCGATTCCGAATGTACCTCACCAGCGCAGCTACATTGAAGTCCTTTGTGCTCATTGTTGCAGTTGCAAAACATAGACAAGCATCAACCCGACAGTTCTCCAGGTGATTCCTTGTGGATGTTTTGATTTTGTTCAAGTGGCTGAAGCCTCGTTCGCAGCAACATGTATTAGGGCTCAGTGTCAGTAAAAGAAGTGATAGTCTTGCCAGTTCACTGTATTCATCCTCACTTGACTTAAACAAAAGACACTATAATTTGGTAACAACTCTGCCACAGTGGTCTGAGTTGAAAAGTGTTTTGACAGCCTCATCTTCACAGTACAATGTATATTGCATTTCAACTTTGCTGGAGCCAATGTGCTTTGAATTTCTGAGACTGGTGGCATTTGGTTGCAGAGGTCCATGTAAAGCATGCATTTCACCAGTTCTTTTTCAGGAAATCTGGCCTTGAATGCCCATTCAGGTTTTTTTGCATATTCAATAAACATTGCTCTTACCTGGACAATCTCCGTTTCTGGCAAGTAGTGCTGCTCTTTACATTCCCTCAGCATCTCTGTGTCCTTGGCACTGGGGATAGACAGGTAGCTTGGAGATACAAAAGATTCCAGTGTAGAATCTTCATTTGAAGGCTGTTTAAACGGCTTCAAAATGTCCTAGAAGTTCTTCTCCAGAGAGCAGTATGAGTTGTACAGATCAGAGTTCTCTTTCTGCAGTGCCAAATTCATTGATGCAAGAAGTGGCAAAACCCAGTTCAAGAAACTGAGATACAGAATGGAATTTGGAGATTGTAGCATGTCATGGATATTCTGGCAATTTTTTCTGTAATATGGTGATTCCTGCTCAAATGCCTCACTCTCAAAGTAGTGCACTAGAGAATCCCGCAGTGGCTTGAACCTCACAACACAGGCAGTCGAACCTAACCAGTGAATTTTTTTGTAGCCAACCAGACTTGAGTATTCCTCTTCATTCAGCTCACAAATCTCTCTAAATTCCTTTTTTTCTGGACAGCTCCCCTGAAATGTCTATGTATTGCTTTTATCATGTCTTCCACAAGGTATGACTGATTCAGCGTCGTTAGACGTTAAAGCTTGGCAACATGTCATTCAGTGCTGGATGAATAAATCTTCACATTGATCTTTCAGTCGCCTTGAAACACTTTCACGTTGGACTAGCATTACAGATGGCCGTCCGATGTAAATCCCACAATTTTCTCTACCGGGTATTTGTTTTGGTTATTTTCCAAACAACCAATGCTGGCTGCACTCAGATTTTCTGCACAGCTATTTCAATTAAGCTCAAAAACTCAGAGCAAATTTCCCCTTTGTCAACATTCACAAAATAATGGTAAATAATAAACTGACTCTTGTCACTGTAGTCAGCGCTCTCACCACGCATTAAGTTTACAAATGGAGCATCTATGCAGCTTGAACTGTTTCCCTGTAATTGTAGTAACCTCAGTCCTCGGGGCTTCTTGCCACAGTTCTTGCAATGCACTACAGTCTTTGAAAAGGAGCAGACTTTGGGTCTTTTTTTTTAGCAATTTCATTGGAAATGACACCTGCTGAAAATGGCAGTTTGGTTTTTGCTAAAATGTAGGCAAGGCAAAGATCATTCTGTGTATCTTTGAGATCCTGGTTAACCAAGGTGGCCTTTAACATTACCTGGCCTTCTCTATTGGCTTTGGTTTCCTTGATGAATCTATCCTTCTCCGAGCTCGACACGTTTGCAGTCTTAGACACTTTTTGCACCATTTCTCAGCATGGTCGCGAGATACCGTTCACTTGAGCTGTTTCATTACTTGGTCACATCTTGCGCACTCCATAAAACAATCTGTAGGTCTTTCAAAAATGAAATATTCTCGTTCCCAAGCTAGGTTGAATGATCTTTTTTTCGAATTCGACCCCATGTTTTTGCACAGGTAAGAAAAATAAGGGAAAAACCTGAACTGTCATTAGTATCCAGATATCTATCAATTTCTGTCTTGAACATATTCAGTGACTGAGCCTCCACCACCCTCTGGGGTAGAGAATTCCAAAGATTCACCACCTCTGAGTGAAGAAATTCTGAGACTATGTTCCCTGGTTCTAGACTCACCAGCCAAGAGACAATGTGTTCTAGTCCAAAAGTTCAACGAGATATGACTGTGTAGATTGATGTCCTTTGCAGAGTCTAACACCAGAACCTGCGTAATATCGCTGAGGTCTTTGTGAAACGGCTCGTTTACTCAACTTCTCATCCTCCTTCTTTCTATTATGTTAAACCAGTATTTTGGGGGAATTTCTGGTTTGTTTCGGATGGAGGTGCTTTTTTTAATAAAGGAATTGTTACCTTATGCAATAAGCTCTGGATCACTTGCTCTCCCTCTTTCCAGCAGGTTCTGTCTCACACACACCCCCACCCAGGACTCTGTCATGCCCTCTGCATATTTTATTCTGCGACGTACTTGAGCCAAGCCTTCTTGTCATTTTCTGTTGGTTTGTCAATGATGTGATCATGAAGCAGCTGATGCCCTGATGATCCCGGTCATTTCGAATCATTTCGCTCCTGGTCATTTTAAATGTCTTGTTCCAAGCCTTTATCCGAGTTTTAAAGGCTTGGAGAAAGACATTTAAAATGACCATGGACCTCAAAATGTTTACCACGGCCACAGGTGTCCACATTGCTGACCCTGGGCCAAATCCAAAATCCTGTAGAAACTGTCTTCCTTACATTTGCAGCTGAAACAGTATCAAAACAATTGTGCCTGTCCGAGCTTGGCCATCCATTTGTTTACCTTTAGTTCTGGTTTGTGACTGGCCGCTCTACCTCCCCCAGTGGCTGGAGGAGCAAGAGGGCAGCACAGAATTGCATCATGGCCTGTGTGGGTCAACTGAGATACTCAGGTCTGCCAGTGACCAGAAAACTAGGCCCATTCTAACTCTATAGAAAAGTCAAGTTCTGTTTATGTTGCTTTTGAGCAGGTGGAAACTTACCTGACTTCAGACAGTTTATCTTATCCCAGTATCACACCTGATCTTATACCCGATTTCATACCCTGTCTCACAGTTTATCTTATCCCCTATCTGGTCCCATGTTTGGGCCTATTGTATACCCAGTTTGATGTCATATACTTTATCTTATCCCATGACCTATTTCATACTTTAGTCCATAGCGAATCCCAAACCCTATCCCATACCCTTTCCCATGCCATATGCCGAACTCAATCCCAAACCTTATTCTCTACCCTATTCCAAATCCTATCCCAGTCCCTATCCATTACATATCCAATGCCCTGTTCTATAGCGTAAACCATCACTGATGCAATGCTCTATTTTAGACCCTATTAATATTCTATGCCATGCCTTATTCTAAAGCCTATCCAATGACATATTGTATACCCTAACCCACCTTAGGTGGAGAAGAATAGGAAATTAGACACAGGGCTAGCACAGAGCAAACAGGAGCACCTTTTGACTTTGAGGCCTCACATGGTATTGTTTATAGTGGAGTGAGAGAACAGGTGATTTACAATATTACCAAGAATTCTGCTTTCATCCAAGAATAACCATTGCCTGAAGAGGAACTCGCTTCACTTGAATTTCTAGTTAGATATTTCTTGTGCGCATTGTAATGTATCTCAATTCTAATTTAATTGAGGTGTTCAAATTAGCGCCTCCAGTAAAGTAATAGAAAAGGAATTTCAAAGTGATGTGTTAGGCATTCATACACTAATATTTTAATTTCAAAGTACCATGCTTTTAGTATTGCTAATCAGATGCCGCCCTAGAATGAGGCATATTGCACATAACAAGAATAATAACAACTACTTGCATTTATATAGCACAATTAATGTAGTAAAACACCCCAATGCACTTCACAGGAGTATTATCAAACAAAATTTGACACTGAGCCAAACAAGGAGATATTAGGGCAGATGAAAGAAATAGATTTTAAGGAACATCTTAAAGGAGGAAAGAGAGGTAGAGAGGTGCAGAGCTGTAGGGAAGGAATTCCAGAACTTAGGGCCTTGGCAGCTGAAGGCATTACCGCCAATGGTGGAGAGGTTAAAATCAGGATGTGCAAGAGGCCAGAATTGGAGGAGCACGGGTGTCTCAGAGGGTTGTAGGGCTGGAGGAGGTTATGGTGGGAGGGACGAGGCCACGGAGGGATATGAAAACAAACATGAGAATTTTACAATCGAGGCGTTGCTCAACCAGGAGCCAATGCAGCTTAGTGAGCACAGGGGTAAGGTGTGAACAGGATTTCCTGTGTGTTAGCATATGGGCAGCAGAGTTTCAGATGAGCTAGGCTTGTATTGAAATAGCCAATAGAGGTAACAAAACAGAGTACAGTACAGCAACACCAGGAAGGAAGGGTTATTCACTGAGGCACAGCAATATTGGCAAGGCACTGTGTGCACTGGCAAGGCACTGTGTGCTGCACAGATATCTTAAAGCTAGTATCTTGGATGAGGCTACTAAAGGCATGTGACCATTATGAAGATAAGCCACCATTTGAGCAGTGTAGACTTAGAGGCGATGTGATAGAGGCCTATAAAATAATTCAAGGGCAGGATAGCGTCCCTATTGATGGATTATTCCGGTTGGACAGACTGGGGAGGACCAGGGGGTACATGAGTCTGAACTGTGTAAGAGTAGGAATTGACTGGATGTTAGGCAGTCCTTCTTTTCCCAGAGAGTAATGAACCTCTGGAATACATTGCTGACTGGTGTGGTGGCTGCTGACTCTTTGTACGCCCCCAAGAGAGCTGCTTCATATAGAAGGTAAATGTCTTTTTGGATACCACTTGGTCTCTTGGACTGGTATTTGATCATCTGAGGTGATAGGTGAGAACATTTCATGAGTATTTTTCCCCTATTGGTCCTGGGTTTTTCTCTGGGTTTTTTTTTGCCTCTTTCTGGAGATTACACGGCTGTGAGAGGCATGGGGGTGGGGGGTGTAGGAAATGTTTAGTCATGTCATTCCAGGCAGCATGCTGAGAGGCAGTCTCAGTGGGGCAGCTGGTCTTTTCCTGCTTGTCAATTTTCTATGTTTGTATGTGAAATGAACAGCAAAGCAACTGAACAATGAGGAGAGAACAATCAGCAGGGAAATACCCAGAGAGATGAATCCAGCTGAAAAGTCCATTATCTTGAAATGGAACTTCTAGCCTGCAATGTTATTTCAACTTCTGGGTGGTTACATCCTTCACATTCTCTCCAAGGGCCTAGCCCCTGGGCTGTACTCCCACAATAAATGCGTATTCTCCAGTCTCTCAATCATCTGGCCATTACCTACAGGTGAGCTTGGACATTGAACGTTAGCAGGCTATTCAACCATGTTGTTGAATACACCCGAGCCCGATCCTGTCCTCACCCAATGTCTGTGCCGACGCTTCGAGAAAAGTGCGCAGGATAGCAAACCGTATTGGCTTTTCCCTTCCCCAACTGAGGTGCACTGGGTCCAAATATAATGGTCCTTTCATTGGCCTAAGGTCAGCTAACCAATTCAGACTGGTGTACCTTCTATAATGCTCAACTGGGCCTTTATAGCTCTGCAGAGATCTCCTGAGCTGCTTCGTAACACTCATCGTTCGGAATGTGCAGGACTTTTCCAACAATCTTGTCAGACCTGAAAATTGTCGGTTGTTTTGAGCCTTGATAGTTTGATACAAGGAAGTTATTCTAAATCTTTGTAAATCACTAGTTAGACCTCAGCCAGTGTATTGTGTCCCAATCTGGGCACCACAGTTTAGGATGTCATGGCCTTGGAGAGGTGCAGAGGAGATTTGCTAGAATTGTATCAGGAGTGAGGGACTAGAGAAGCTGGGGTTTTTCTCCTTTGAGCAGAGAAGGTTAGGGAGAGACTTACTTGAGGTATTCAAAATTATGAAGGATTTTGATAGAGTAGGAAGGGAGAAACTGTTTCCACTGTCAGGAAGGTAAGAAATCAGAGAGAAAAGATTTATAATAATTGGCAGAAGAACCAGTGAGGAGATGAGGAGATAAAAACAGAAAATGGCTGGAATGACTCAGCAGGTCAGGGAGCATTTGAGGAGAGAGAAACAAAGTTAACGTTTCAGGTCGATGACCTTACGTCAGATGAATTTTTTTTAAAGTGGCAAGTTGTTATGATCTGGAATGTGCTGCCTGAAAAGGTGGTGGAAGCAGATTCAGTAACAACTTTCAAAGGGAAATTGGATAAGTACCTGCAGGGCTGTGGGGAAAGGGCAGGGAGTGGGACTAATTGGATAGCTCTTTCAAAGAGTCAGCAGATGCGCACTGGGCCGAATGGCCTCCTTCTGTACTGTAAGATTCTATGATCCTCTGTATTGGAAGGGTTGATCAGATTGTAAATACCAATGCCATTTCTATGAAGCGGTATTGCAGGAATGATTGCAAGTCATGTTAGAACTCTATATGTTGCTTTACCAAGTGGCAATAATGGGTGAGAATGTTACAATTGTTTGGGGATTAGAGTTTAAGCTTCTTGTGAAACTGACTGCGAGAAACAGTATTGATTGGAGGAACATGGCAAAGATCCAACAGCCTTTCAACCACTCCTGTTTTTAATTTGAAAAGTTGATTTGTTTGTTTTATGTTTTGTTGAAACTTCAGTATAAAAATGGAACAGGTATCTCATAATAAAAAAGCCTTTGCAGGTAACTCTGTTATCCTGGGAAACCATATAGTAAGACACTAAAGATTCTTTACTTCTGATGAATTAAGCTGGAGCCGTCCAATTGGCAGCTGACATGGATTACTGGTTGGTTCCCATGTTCTAATCTAATTTTTAATGTTAAAATAGAACGTTATTAGTTCTTAGCTATCAAGGAGGATTATGGGGGAGGGGGGTGGCGCAGGGGAGGAAGGGGGATTGAAATGCTGATTGCAGACAGCAACAAAAGGGTTCAAAGAACCTTTTAAACAAGTCTATTGCAGGAATAGGTGAAATAACTTATTGTAACTCAACCCTAGTGAACTAATCTTTTTGTTTCATGTCATCTATATGTTGTTATATTAATATTGCTGTATATACTGCTGCCATATTAGTTATAAATCACATAAAATAATGGAGGAGACCGAGAGGGGATTATTTGAAATATGGGCTACTAAGTCTCAGGATGCCTGGATTAAGTCCCTGTTTTAAGTCTGCCCCAAAATCAGAGGGTGGAAGTCTTCCATCTCTCGACATACTTTGTTCAATCACATTGGGTTGCCAATTCATGATAAATCAGCAGACTTGGAGATCAATGCTTAATATATATATGTGCCATAGAAATACATAGAAGTTACAACAGAGAAACAGGCCATTCTGCCCAACCAGTCCATGTTGGAATTTACTCTCCACACAAAGAGCCCGAATCACATTTGCCCACCTTGATCCCACATCCCTTCAAGCGTCTTTCCTTCATCCATTTAACCCATCTAACCTTGAATATTGGCGTTTTTTGCTGTCTCCACCCCGAACCCTGAAAGTGAATTCTACAACCTTACAAAACTCTGATTAAAGAAGTTTCTTCTGCCCTCTGTTTTAAATCTTGTGCATTCAATCTTGTATCTATGGCCCCTCTTTCTAAACACCTCAACTACTGGAAAGGGACTGCTTCGATCGATTCTGTCTCGTCCCTTCATAATGTTAAATGCTTCTATCATGCCTCCCCTTAATCTGCCTTGTTCTAGCAAAATAACCCCACTTTTTCCAGTCTTTCTTTATATTTGTATTTCCTCATACAGTCCCAGAGGCAGCTGTTTATATTGGCCAAGAAGTGACAACCATTAACCATTTGATATAATGTCAGTTTCAAAGGTGTCAGATGTAGCGTCTTATGTGTTCCATTTTATTATGGCAGAAATAGCTGGATTAAGGGTCTCTGACACTTTAATGGATTGTTCTCTTTCTTTTTCACACTGATCATTGTGAAACTTTATTTCAATTAAGCTCATAATGCCTCAAATGCAATTAGGAGGATTCATTGAATTACAGGATTAAAATTTAGCCTCTTTGGTCAATAGTTTCTCTGTTGAGAAACCTCTGCCACTCAAAGCGAATCTGCAACGATATTTTTTTCAAAATTAGTCTTGTTGTAGCTAAACCTTTTGGGCAATATTAAAACAACTGGAGAATATCCATTTAACCAAGGGATGTTACTGCAGCTCATTTGTAGCGAGTGAGATGTGACCTGGGCCAGGCTGTGTGTCATGGGTTTCATTGTGTTATCTTCAGCAGCACAATTAGGTGTGTGGATTCTAGTTCATTGAAGATCTCTAAAAGGTTTATTAACAGCTAAACTAGCATATGCAATACAGAGCAAACTATTTACAGAACCTTTCTCTCAGGTGTTACAGTTGCAGAGAGACTATGGCTTCTAGTCACATGGCTACATCTTGGTACATAGCTCATTAGCATACTGAGTTCTGAAAGGGTCATCACTTTTAAGGTGCTCATACAACACTGTGAACAATAAACTGCGCAGGGAGAAGAAACAGGGACAATGTCACTGAGCAAAAAATGGTTCCAAACATCTGTAATAGGATCATGCCAGCAGATTTAGTCAACGACCTGTCTCAAAAAGCAGGACAAGTCCCACCCGGCCAATTACCGTCCCAACAGTCTACTCACAATCATCAGTAAAGTGATGGAAGCTGTCGTTCACGGTGCTATCAAGCGGCACTTACTTAACAATAACCTGCTCAGTGATGCTCAGTTTGGGTTCCGCCAGGGCCACACAGCTCCTGACCTCATTGCAGCCTTGGTTCAAACATGGACAAAAGAGCTGAACTCAAGAGGTGAGGTGAGAGTGACTGCCCTTGACATCAAGGCAGCATTTGACCGAGTATGGCATCAAGGAGCCCTAGCAAAACTGGAATCAATGGGAATCGGGGGAAAAGTCTCCGCTGGTTGGATTCGTACCTAGCGCAAAGGAAGATGGTTGTGGTTGTTGGAGGTCAATCCGCTCAGCTCCAGGACATCACTGCAGGAGCTCCTCAGTGTAGTGTCCTCGGCCAATTAGCTTCAGCACCTTCATCAATGACCTTCCCACCATCATAAGGTTAGAAGTGAGGATGTTCGCTGATGATTGCACAATGTTCAGCACCATTCGTGACTCCTCAGATACTGAAGCGGTTCGTGTAAAAATGCAGCAAGACCTGGACAATATCCAGGCTTGGGCTGATGAGTGGGAAGTAACATTCATGCCACACAAGTGCCAGGCAATGACCATCTCCGACAAGATAGAATCTAACCACCTCCCCTTGACATTCAATGGCATTATGATCACTGAATCCCACACTATCAACATCCTGGGGGTTACCATTGACCAGAAACTGAACTGGAGTAGCCATATAAATACCGTGGCTACAAGAGCAGGTCAGAGGCTAGGAATCCTGTGACAATTAACTCACCATCTGAATCCCCAAAGCCTGACCACCATCTACAAGGCACAAGTCAGGAGTGTGATGGAATACTCTCCACTTGCCTGGATGGGTGAAGCTCCAACAACACTCAGGAAGCTCGACACCATCCAGAACAAAGCAGCCCACTTGACTGGCACCCCATTCACAAACATTCACTCCCTTAACCACGATGCACAGTCGCAGCAGTGTGTACCATCTACAAGATGCACTGCAGCAACGCACCAAGGCTCCTTAGACAGCACCTTACAAACCTGCGACCTCTATCACCTAGAAGGACAAGGGCAGCAGGTGCATGGGAACACCACCACCTGCAAGATTCCCTCCAAGCCACACACCATCCTGACTTGAAACTATATCGCCGTTCCTTTACTGTTGCTGGGTCAAGATTTTGGAATTCCCTTCCTTACAGCACTGTGGGTGTACGTACCCCTCATGTATTGCAGCGATTCAGGAAGGCAGCTCACCACCACCTTCTCAAGGGCAATTAGGGATGGGCAATAAATCCTGGCATAGCCAGCGACACCCACATCCCATGAACAAATAAAAAAAAATTTCTGGCCCTTGAAATGTAGGTTGGAGACAATCTACTCCTTGGGATCTGGAGAGAGAGAGTGGGAGAGAGTTTGAGTTGTTTCTGGGCATTGCCTATTATACAGTACTATCCTATTTTACTGACCATTGCACATAGCAGGCAAATCCCATGCATACCAAGTAGCATCCCAGTCAAATTGTCCTGCAACCTCACTAAAGCCACACTATCAGAGAACCATAAAACCATAGAAAAATTACAGCACTGAAGGAGGCCATTCAGCCCATTGTGTCTGTATCAGTCAAAATCTTGCCACCCGATCTAATTCCACCTTCCAGCACCTGGTCCATAGCCTTGCCGCACTTCAGGTGCATGTCCAGGTATGTTTTAAAAGAATTGAGGGTTTCTGCCTCCACCACCATTCCTGGCAGTGAATTCCAGATGCCCACCACCCTCTGGGTGAAAAAGTTTTTCCTCATGTCCCCTCTAATCCTTCTACCAATCACCTGAAATCTGTGCCCCCTGGAAATTGACCGCTCTGCTAGGGGAAACAGGTCCTTCCTATCTACTCTATCGAGGCCCCTCATAATTTTGTACACCCCAATTAAGTCACCACTCAGCCTCCTCTGTTCCAGGGAAAACAACCCTAGTCTATCGAATCTTTCCTCATAGCTGCAAGTTTCAAGCCCTGGCAACATTCTTGTAAATCTCCCCTGCACTCTCTCCAGTGCAACTATGTTCTTCCTGTAATGTGGTGACCAGAACTGTATGCAATACTCGAACTGTGGCCGAACCAGCGTTTTATACAGTTCCAGCATTACATCCCTGCTTTTATATTCTATACCTTGGGCACTAAAGGAAAGCATTCCATATGCCTTCTTCACCACTTTTCCTACCTGTCCTGCCACTTTTAGGGGTCTGTAGACATACACTCCAAGGTCTCTCACTTCTTCTACCCCTCTCAATATCCCCCCGTTTATTGTGTATTCCCTCACTTTATTTGTCCTCCCCAAGTGCATTACCTCACACTTCTCCGGAGTGAATTCCATTTGCCACTTTTCCGCCCACTCAACCAAACCATTGATATGTTTCTGGAGTCTACAGCCATCCTCTTCACTATCAACTACTCGACCGATTTTTGTGTCATCAGCAAATTTCCCAATCATGCCTCCCGCATTTAAGTCCAAATCATTAATATACACCACAAACAGCAAGGGACCCAACTCTGAGCCCTGTGGAACGCCACTGGAAACAGCTTTCCATTCACAAAAACATCTGTCGACGACTACCCTTTGCTTCCTGTCACTGAGCCAATTTTGGATCCAACCTGCCACATTCCCCTGTATCCCATGGGCTTTCATTTTACTGACCAGTCTGCCATGCGGGACCTTACTAAAATCCATATAGACCACATCCACTGCACTACAAATCATCCATCATCCTTGTTACTTCCTCAAAGAATTCAATCAAGTTAGTAAGACATGACATTCCCTTCACAAATCCATGCTGACTATCCCTGATCAGTCCATGTCTTTCTAAGTGGCAGTTTATCCTGTCCCTCAGAATTGATTCTAATAATTTACCCACCACCAAGGTCAGACTGACCGGCCTATAAGTATTTGACTTTCCCTCGCACCCTTTTTACACAATGGTATAATGTTTGCAGAGCTCCAATTCACTGGCACCTCACCCGTATCTAGTGAGGATTTGAAGATGATCCTCAGCGCATCCGCTATTTCCTCCCCGGCTTCCTTTAACAACCTGGTATACAATCCATCCGACCATGGTGATTTATCAAGTTTCAAGGATGTCAGACCCTCTAGTACTTTCTCTCTCATTATGCTCATGGTATCTAATATTTCACAATCCTCCTCTTTTACTACAATGTCTGCATCATCCCTCTCCTTTGTGAAGACAGAGGCAAAAAGCTCAATAAGAACCCTGCCCACTATCATCTGCATCCACGCATAAGTTACCTTGTACAACTCTGATAGGCCCTACCCTTTCCTTAGTTATCCTCATGCTCTTAATGTACTGATGAAACGTCTTTGGGTTTTCCTTGATTTTGCTAGCTAATATTTTTTCATGTCCTCTCTTTGCTTTTCTAATTTCCTTTTTTACTTCACCCCTGCACTATCTATACTCCTCTAGGCGTTCCAAAATATTAAGTTTTTTGTGATCATCATAAGCTTTCTTTTTCTGCTTCAACATATCCTGTAAGCCTCTAGATAACCAGGGGGCTCAAGATTTGGCCATACCACCCTTTATCTTTGTAGAGAGATGCCTACACTTTGCCTGTAGAATCTTGCTTTTGAAAGTGTCCCGTTGGTATTCCACTGATTTCTCTTCCAGTAGCTGTGTCCTGTCCACTTTCACCAGATCGCCTCTCAGTTTTGTAAAATTTGCCTTCCCCCAATTTAGAACTTTAACTCATGTCTTATCTTTGTCCTTTTCCATGATTATGCTAAAACTAACTGTATTATGGTCACTATTTCCAAAATGGTCATCCACTGCTACTTCATCTACTTGCCCAGCTTCATTATTGAAGACTAAGTCTAGAATTGTGCCCCCTCTCATTGGGTTTGTTATGTGCTGGCTAAAAAAGTTCTCTTGAATGAAGTTCAAGAGTTTTGTGCCCTCTGTGCCCTTCACATTGTTTCTATCCCAGTTGATATTGGGGTAGTTGAAATCCCCAACTATTATTGCCCTATAATTTTCACACTCAGAAATTTGCCTACTTACTTGTTCTTCTTTATCCCTCTCACTATTTGGGGGTCTATAGCACACTCCTAGTAGTGTGGCGGCCCCTTTGTTATTTCTGATCTCCATCCATATGACCTCATTTGATGATTCAGTGAGCATATCATCCCTTCTCACAGCCGTAATTGATTCCTTAACTAATAATGTTACACCCCCTCCTTTTTATCTCCCTCTCTATCTTGCCTGAAAACTCTATATCCAGGGATGTTGAGATGCCATTCTTGCCCCATTTTAAGCCAAGTTTCCATTATAGCAACAGTATTGTATTGCCATGTGTCTATCTGTGCCCTCAGCTCATCAGCTTTATTTACGATACTCCTTGTATTTAAATAAATACCTTTTAACACTGCCAAATTCCTGTGCTGCACACTTTTTAACCTTTGCTTCTTCTGTCTTTCTGAGTCACTCGCTGATTTTCTGCCTTCCATTCCCTGGCCTGAAATTGTCCTATCTGAAACTGCCCTCAGGTTCCCATCCCCCTGCCAAACTAGTTTAAACCATCCCCAACACCACTAGCAAACTTGCCTGCAAGGATATTTATCCCAGTCCTGTTCAGGGGCAGACCATCTGGTTTTTAAAGGTCCTACCTTCCCCAGAACCGGTCCCAATGGCCCAGAAATCTGAAGCCCTCCCTCCTGCACCATCTCTCCAGCCACGCATTCATCTGGTGTGCTCTTCTATTTCTATACTCACAAGCACGTGGCCTTGGGAGTAATCTGGAGATTACTACTCTTGAGGTCCTGCTTGCTAATCTCTTTCCTAACTCCCTAAACTCAGCCTGCAGGACCACATCCCTCTTTCTTCCTACATCATTGGTACCAATGTGAACCAGGACTTCTGGCTGTGCACCCTCGCCCCCCAGAATGCTCTGCAGCCACTCCTAGAGTGTGAAGTACTGCACACAGTACTCTAACTGAGGTCTTATTAAAGTTTTATATAGGTGTAGGAATCAGGCAGATCTCAAATACCAGGTAACAGGGACTGGTGATTTTATTCAGTTCCTAGCATTGATCTTCCTATCACAGTCATAGTCATAGGGTTATACAGTGCAGAAACAGGCCCTTCGGCCCATTGTGTCCGTGCCAGCTATCAAGCACCAATCTATTCTAATCCCATTTTCCAGCACTTGGCCCGTAGCCTTGTATGATATGGCATTTCAAGTGCTCATCTAAATACTTCTTAAATGTTGTGAGGGTTCCTGCCTCTACCACCCCTTCAGGCAGTGTGTTCCAGATTCCAACCACCCTCTGGATAAAAAACATTTCCTCAAATCCCTTCTAAACCTCCTGCCCCTTACCTTAAATCTATGCCCACTGGTTTTTGCCACCTCCCTTAAGGGAACAAGTTTCTTCCTATCTACCCTATCAATGCCCCTCATAATTTTGTATACCTCAATCAAGTCCCCCCTCAACCTTTTCTGCTCTAAACAAAACAACTCTAGCCCATCCAGTCTCTCTTCATAGCTGAAATGCTCCAGCCCAGGCAACATCCTGGTGGATCTCCTCTTCACCCTCTCCAGTGCAATCACATCCTTCCTATAGTGTGGCGATCAGAACTGTACACAGTACTCCAGCTGTGGCCTAACCAGCGTTTTATACAGCTCCATCATAATCTACCTGCTCTTATATTCTATGCCTCGGCTGATAAAGGCAAGTATCCCATATGCCTTCCTAACCACCTTATCTAACCTGTACTGCTGCCTTCAGTGATCTACACCAAGGTCCCTCTGATCCTTTGTACTTCCTGGGATCCTACCGTCCATTGTATATTCGCTTGCCTTGTTAGTCCTCCCAAAATGCATCACCTCACACTTCTCAGGATTAAATTCCATTTGCCCACTGCTCCGCCCATCTTACCAGCCCATCTATATTGTCCTGTAATCTAAGGTTTTCCTCCTCACTATTTACGACACCACCAATTTTCGTGTCGTCTGTGAACTTACTGATCATACCACCAATATTCAGATCTAAATCATTAATGTACACTACAAACAGCAAGGGTCCCAGCACCGATCCCTGCGGTACACCACTGGTCACAGGCTTCCAATCGCAAAAACAACCCCCGACCATCATCCTCTGCCTCCTGCCATTGAGCCAATTTTGGATCCAATTTGCCAAATTGTCCTGGATTCCATGGGCTCTTACCTTCTTAACCAATCTCCCATGTGGGACCTTTTCAAAAGCCTTACTGAAGTCCATGTAGACTTCATTAACTGCTTTGCCCTCATCTACACACCTAGTCACCTCCTCGAAAAATTCAAATTTGTTAGACATGATCTCCCCCTGACAAAGCCATGCTGACTATCCCTGATTAATCCCAGCCTCTCCAAGTGGAAATTAATCCTGTCCCTCAGAAGCTTTTCCAATAGTGTCCCTACCACTGATGCTAGACTCACTGACCAGTAATTACCTGGTTTATCCCTACTACCCTTCTTGAATAATGGTACCATATTCACTGTCCTCCAGTCCTCTGGCACCTCTCCTGTGGCCAGAGAGGATTTGAAAATTTGTGTCAGAGCCCCTGACATGTCCTCCCTTGCCTCACATAACAGCCTGGGATACATCTCATTTGGGCCTGGGGATTTATCCACTTTTAAGCCCGCTAAAACCGCAAATACCTCCTCCCTTTCAATGCTAATTTGTTCAAGTATATCACAATCCCTCTCCCTGATCGCTACACCTACATTGTCCTTCTCCATAGTGAATACAGATGAAAAGTAATCATTTAAAACCTCAGCTACGTCCTCCAGCTCCACACACAGATTGCCAGTTTGGTCCCTAATGGGCCTTAGTCTTTCCCTGGTTATCCTTTTGCCCTTAATATACTTATAAAATGCTTTAGAATTTTCCTTTATCTTGCCCGCCAGTGTTTTTTCATGCCCCCGCTTCGCTCTCCTAATTACATTTTTAAGTACCCCCCCCCACCCCACCACACACTTTCGATACTTCGTCCAGGGCCTCTGCTGTTTTCAGCCCTCTGAAGCTGCCATAAGGCTCCTTTTTTTCCCTTATCCAATCCTCTATATCCCTTGACATCCAGGGTTCCCTGAACTTGTTGGTCCTACCCTTCACCATTAACATTTCATGTATACTTCATTCCACATTCTGAAACAAGTGGCCCGAATTGAAGTGTTTTATGACTTTAACCCCATATAGGGGCTAAACCAAATCTGGAGTACATCCCTATGAATCTCCTTTAATCAAGTTCAAACCAGACAAATTCTCAGACACTTATTTGCATCCAAAGAATTGCACTAGCTGTCCCTCAAAGAAAGAAAACCAACAGAGAATTTTACCATCTTTTGGATAGCCTATTTCTAATATTTTATGGCTAAGTCATAAATATCCCAAATATTATAAGGGTCTGGGAAACTCTCTTCAATAAGTATCTCTCCACTTAAAGAGACTCAGAGACACAGGTTCTTGTGGTTGTATACAGAATACTACATGAGACGATTTATTAACTTTTATATATTTATGAAAGAATTTAACATACAATAAACTTCTTAAGTGGATAAGTATATCACAATATCAAATATTAGTGAGAGATGTAACACGTATTCTTATTTCTAACATAGAATCCAAAAGTTTAATGTTACAGCAAAATTATCTTTGAATATCCAGAATATCCATCAAAATTTAAAGTAAGCTTATACCTTAAATCCCCGAATAAGGCATGGGATGAGAAGTGTTGTTTGAGGATACAACACCTCTAAGTTTTTGTTTCAAAACCTTGTATTTTTATACAATTTCTAAGGTGACTTTTGCATTAGATGTGACCTTCCCGTGTTCCTTTTAAAATCCATATCTTTAATTACCATTTCCACTTAATGTTTTACTGGAATTTGAAGTTGTGCATTTTTTCTGGTCAAAATGTTTATAATTGTGTTTACTTGACCCCTTGTTCCTGTGAGTACATTTCCATTTATTGTTAATTGCCCTTTCCATGGTACCCACAGCAACCTCCGGAGTTCAATAAATCACTGAGTTAACTGATATCAGGTCGAGCAACAGTTAAAGGGCTGCTGTAACTGGCCTCATTGTCATCAAGTTAGAAAGGGGGAAATTCAGCTCCAGTCCAAGTTCTCTGTTTAGTCCCAGCGACCCCTGCTGGAACTGCTTGTGTGTGGAAATCAAGGATCAGATATGGCTCACTGGTTGAATAGCCTGCAGATACTGTCAAGGCTCACACACCAGACATTAGATTTTTTTTTTAGATTTAGATATACAGCACTGAAACAGGCCCTTCGGCCCACCGAGTCTGTGCCGACCATTAACCACCCATTTATACTAATAATCCTACACTAATCCCATATTCCTACCACATCCTCACCTGTCCCTATATTCCCCTACCACCCACCTATACTAGGGGCAATTTATAATGGCCAATTTACCTATCAACCTGCAAGTCGTCTGGCTGTGGGAGGAAACCCACGCAGACACAGGAAGAACTTGCAAACTCCATACAGGCAGTACCCAGAATTGAACCCGGGTCGCTGGAGCTGTGAGGCTGCGGTGCTAACCACTGCGCCACTGTGCCGCCCATTAATGGCCACTTGAGCCAGACACCAGAACTCAACCAGCAATGAATCACTGCCTTCAGGAGAGGAGAGGGGAGGGGAGTAATGGAGTGAAGGGGACAGAAAATGGGCTGAAAGAATTTGTGAGGGCAAACCTAGGGTCAATTACCCAAAATTGATTAAAATAATAGTCAAGGGCTTAGCTTAGAGATACAGCACTGAAACAGGCCCTTCGGCCCACCGAGTCTGTGCCGACCATCAACCACCCATTTATACTAATCCAACACTAGTTCCATATTCCTTCCACAGTTGTGTAAAACAAGCAGCCATGCTTTATGTGGTTGCCTGATGTTTAGGATTAGCATTTTGCATTGATGTAACCTTGCAATTTTATGGAGCATCAGCCAGAGTTCCATTGAAGTCATTACGCTGGACTGATTCTTTGCAAATTAATCACTCCTATTGCCATCCATTAGGAAAAGAGTTTAGATTTTGGGCACTGACCCAACTCATTATGAATTTGGCTTAAGATGCATGATTGCATTCTTCTGGCAGTGAGGTATTGCCAAGGAGCAACGATTTTCACAAAGCTTTTCTTTTGCCCTAACTATTTATGTGAACTGTGGCAGTCCTCTAGCCAGTTGGAAAAGGACCATGCTGTTGAGATCAGAATTCCATTCAACAGAGTCTGGGCAATGGACATCAATATCAGGGTACCTCAGGAGATGCCAGGTGAATGTGTGCCAGTGGGGAGGAAGGTTTTGAAAGAATTAGCAATTGGATTTGGCAAGTATGGAGAGCAATTGTGGGAGTTGGAATCTGGAGAAACGTAGAGGCAGGCAGTGGGACGACTGAAGGGTAGAGTTCTGGTAAGAATTACAGACTGTGAATGGAAGGACTGGCTGAAAGGAAGGAAGCACAGGACAGTAAAATGAGGTAAAGAGCAGCAAACCTACCAATCGGTGGGTGGGGGTTGGGGTGGGTGTGAAAGGAGTAACTATGTCACAGGAAAGAGAGTAACTAGCCGATAATGGGCAAAGAATAACCAGGTCACAATGGGGAAGAGAAACTAGGTCACATTAGGGGAAGAGTAACTAGGTCACAATGGGGAAGAGAAACTAGGTCACATTAGGGGAAAGAGTAACTAGGTCACAATGGGGAAGAGAAAGTAGGTCACATTAGGGGAAAGAATAACCAGGTCACAATGGGGAAGATAAACTAGGTCACATTAGGGGAAAGAATAACCAGGTCACAATGGGGAAGAGAAACTAGGTCGCATTAGGGGAAAGAGTAACTAGGTCACAATGGGGAAGAGAAAGTAGGTCACATTAGGGGAAAGAGTAACTAGGTAACAATGGGGAAGAGAAACTAGGTCACATTAGGGGAAAGAATAACCAGGTCACAATGGGGAAGAGAAACTAGGTCACATTAGGGGAAAGAGTAACTATGTCACAATGGGGATGAGAAACTAGGTCACATTAGGGGAAAGAATAACCAGGTCACAATGGGGATGAGAAACTAGGTCACATTAGGGGAAAGAATAACCAGGTCACAATGGGGATGAGAAACTAGGTCACATTAGGGGAAAGAGTAACTAGGTAACAATGGGGAAGAGAAACTAGGTCACATTAGGGGAAAGAATAACCAGGTCACAATGGGGAAGAGAAACTAGGTCACATTAGGGGAAAGAGTAACTATGTCACAATGGGGAAGAGAAACTAGGTCACATTAGGGGAAAGAGTAACTATGTCACAATGGGGATGAGAAACTAGGTCACATTAGGGGAAAGAATAACCAGGTCACAATGGGGATGAGAAACTAGGTCACATTAGGGGAAAGAGTAACTAGGTCAAAATGGGGAAGAGAAACTAGGTCACATTAGGGGAAAGAGTAACTAGGTCACAATGGGGATGAGAAACTAGGTCACATTAGGGGAAAGAGTAACTATGTCACAATGGGGATGAGAAACGAGGTTACTTTAGGGGAAAGAGTAACTAGATCACAATGGGGAAGAGAAACTAGGTCACATTAGGGGAAAGAGTAACTAGGTCACAATGGGGATGAGAAACTAGGTCACATTAGGGGAAAGAGTAACTAGGTCACAATGGGGAGCAGAAACTAGGTCACAATAGGGTATAGAGTAACTAGCTAACAATGGAGGAAAGAGCTTTTTATTTGTTTCATGGGTTGTGGGCATTGCTGGCAAATCCAGCATTTGTTGCCCATCCCTAATTGCCCTTGAGAAGGTGGTGGTAAACTACCTTCTTCAACTGCTGCAGTCCATCTGGTATGGGTGCACGCACAGTACTGTTAGGGAGGGAGTTCCAGGATTTTGACCCAGCAACAGTTAACATGCAGACCACACACCTGCCAAAAATGAGGCATATTAATCTTGTCATATGAACATTGATTTTAAACTGTTGCTGGAGCGAGGAAATTACTTATTAAACAGATCAGCCGTGGCTAGAAAAAATATTTGCATACTAACAGACAGTGCTTGGAGGGTTATTATTTGCTCCAATTTAACCCACAGTGGACTTTGAGCACCAGGTATTGTGCGTAAGGAGAGACATTCCAGGGTCGACTAAGGCAAGAGAACCCTCAAAGAGACGTGGTCAGACCAGCTAGTCACATGACTAACCTGCATGGCAACCTGGGTTTTTCTGAATTGTAGAAAGAGTTTGAACTGAAAAAGACTGTTTGCTCATAGAGTGAGAAGACCTCTCCTGTCTGCTCCCATCACTTTCTCATAAGCCTCTGGACTCACTGAGGCCACATGAACTTCAAAAGGGAAAAGTTTCGTACATCGAACAAGGTTTAAGAAGAATACTGGGCCCCAATGAAAAGCAAGACCTAGCGACAATCAAGGACTTTACAGCGAGCACGAAGAACAGTAACTAAAGCCATCTTCAGATATTGCCTCAAACGTTTCCACTTTATTTTCTTCTGCTCTTTTCTATCTCTATCTGCATGTGTATATCACATATGCATGCTAGCGTGGGCGCGTTGCATATCCGGAGGCATTAACCGAATTAGAGTTTAAGTTTAATAACGTTCAACTTTTTTCTTTAACCCAAAGAAAACCTGTTTGGCTAGTTACTTTGCTTTATAATTGGACGTTAGTGATCAAGGATTTACTAAGGGGGAGCTAAAAAAAACCGGTGTGTTTAAAAATTAAACCCTATTACGGTAAGACTAGGTGAAGGCTGAGAGGGAACCCTAGAGTCCTTTCTCACCTGGTCGTAACGGACATTTGGGGGCTACCATCTGGGATTTTACCCACAGACAAATGAGAGAACTTGGAAGTGGGAAGCCAAATTGTTCCCAATCAAAAAAGAGCAAGATTTCAACACAGGTTTTCTTGTGGTTGTGTGTGCTTGAATACTAACATGTCTGCAACTGAAGCTAGTAGCTCCCCAAGCCATGGTGTAGTAACTTGGGATAAGTTAAAAGCACTGTCTATGGAGGAGTTGAGGAAAATGGCTGAGCAGTGTGGGGTCACTGTACATGGCAAGGCAAGAAAGTCTGAACTCCTAAGAGAAGTGGCCAACCATTTTTCCCTTGAATCTGAAGAAGCAGAAACAGGGTTAGAAGTAGACTCCGACAGGGTATTGTTAGTAAAGATACAATTGGAACAAAGGAATCTTGATTTGAGGGAAGGGAAAAAGATAGAGAGAGACAGGCAGGAGAGGGAGAAAGAAAGAGCCTTCCAGAAGGAATGTGAAGACAAAGAGAGGGAGGAGAGAGAAAGAGAAAGAACCTTCTGGAAGGAATGCAAAGAGAGCCAGCTGAAGCGACTTGAGTTAACTAGGGGGCAACAGAGTAACCCCAGTGAAAGCATGGCCAATATGGAGGGGCATAATTCAGGGCTGGGTACAGAATTGCTGAAACCAGCTCAACTAATCCCAAAATTCAATGAGGAAGATGTGAAGTGTTTTTCGTGTCTTTTGAGAAACTGGCAAGGCAGCTAAAATGACCAGCTGAGGCTTGGACTCTGTTGTTACAAAGCAAGCTAACTGGAAAACCCCATGAGGTTTATACCCTGTTGCCAGATGAGAGGCCATCAAGTTATGAACTGACAAAAAATGCTATCCTCAGGACATATGAATTAGTACCCGAAGCCTATTGCCAAAAATTTAGAACCCTCAAAAAGCAAGCTAATCATACTTATCTGGAGTTTGAAAGAAGTAAGCAGCTGGCTTTTGACCAGTGGCTGAGGGCTCTTAAAATTCAGCTCAGTTATGAGAATCTTAGAGAAGTAATTCTGTTAGAGGAATTTAAACACTCTCTCCCACTCTCCATAAAGACCCATGTAGAGGAGCAGTGGATCCAGAGACCCGACAAGTGGCCATTCTGGCTGATGAATTTCCTTTAATTTATAAGTCGGTTTCCCAGGGAAGAACCTTTCCTAATCATCCCCATAAATCTGAAGTCCTGGGAGAGAAAGAAAAGCAGGAGACACTGGGGGCCCTCCTCAAGCCAAAAGGGAAGGTGCTGTGAGCAGGAGTGAGAGCCGGAGACCTGTGTGCTTCCATTGTAATAAGGCAGGACATCCAAAAGCTGACTGCTGGAAACTAACGGGAAAAGCTGTAGGGTTAATCAGGGCACACCAGCTCAGTGAAGAAGGGACCCTGATGGAAAGCACAGCAGAACAAGTTGTGGCTTTAACTGCAGTAAGAGTGAGACCCAGGAGGCTTACTACTACAAGTGCAGGAAAAGTTAATAGGATTCCTGAAGGTTATCAGGGTTTTGTGTCTGAAGGGAAAGTAACCCCATACCCCTCGAGTGGGGCAAGCAAGTCCATAGTAATTCTCAAGGACACAGGGGCCACTAGATCCCTTTTACTGGAAACGGCCTGACCTTTCTCCCAGGGAGTGCAGTGAAGACCTCCATATTGGAGGGCAGTGTATGCCTGGTGTACCTGGAGTGCAACCTAGTTTCGGGACCGGTGACCGTAAGGATTATCCCTAGTTTGTCTGTGGATGGGGTTGACCTGCTCCTACTAAATGATCTGGCAGGGGTGAAGGTGGCAGCCACTGCAGTAGTGAAAGAAAGACTGCAGGAGGTCAGAGAGACAGGGCAGTGACAGGAGACGGGCCCCTACAGTTTCCCTGAATGTGTGGTGGATCAGGCCTTGATCTAACCAGCTCCCCAGAGGAGACTGCAATGGCACTGCAGGCAGATGATCATGAGGTCTGTGTGTCTGAGACTTTCTTTGGAAAATTAGAAGACCCAGGGAATGAATTAAATGGGTTTTCCCTAGCTGAGGCTCAGCGAGCCGACCCAGTACTGCAAGAGTTAGCACAGGCTGCCCAGTCTGAAAGTGAAGCAGAGGGAGTCCCTGATTGCTACTTTTTAAAGAATGAGATACTGATGAGGAAATGGAGTTCTCCTCACAGACCTGAGAGCAAGGGGTGAACAGTAGTTCACCAGTTAGTGGTGCCACAGAGGTACTGGAAAGAAATATTAAGAAGGGCCCACAAGACTACAGTAGCTGTACATGCCAGTATACGAAAGACCAAAGCCCGCATAAGATGGCAGCTTGACTGGCCAAAACTCCACAAAGATGTGGTGGAGTACTGCAGGAGTTTCCACATGTGCCAGATTGACGGGAAACCCCAACCTATAGTGAAACTTGTACCTAAATCCTGTACTGGTATTAAGAGGACCCTCCAGCAGAGGGCTGGTGAACCGTAAGGGACCCCAGCCAAGAACAAAAGGGGACAGGCAGGCACACAGCTGGAAAAAGGTTAGAAAGGGAAGAGGAAAAAGCGACCAAGAGAGCAGTTTAAAGGAAGTCTGGGAGGAATTTCGGATGAAAACCTCAACTGTCCGGTCATCCAACCCAGAAAAAATTGAAAGGTTAGACCCCACATCCTCCTATGTAAATGCAGACACTGAAAGCACCCTACCAGAGTTGCTAACAGCATTTACAGGCACCTGCAGAGACAAAGAAATACCTCAAAGGGGCAGAGAAACCATGAGGGTGATACCTTATCTAGTCAAAGTGCCACAGTGGCGTGCAGTAGAGTCTGCACAAATACCTGCAGGTAGGAGTATCCCAGAGGACAAAGGGGAGATTAGCAAAGAATCCTCCCCCATAGTCAGAAAAAAATAGAACTACCCCCGTCCCCTGAAGTCAAAAGCCTTTGCATGACTCAGCATAGCACTGCAAGAGAGTTCAGGATAGACGTGCCCACTACTGACACCTGAGGAAAAAAACATTCCAACTTAGGGCTAATTAAATCCCCCCCCCCCCACCCCACCCCCTTTGCAGACCTCAACAGGAACAAAGACCCTAGGCAGTCATGGAAATGGGCAAACTGAAGAAAAACCTCCCCAAAGAACCACATGTTTATTGGGATGCCAAAAGGGGGTAGCGTTGGCACCAAGAAAAGACAGGCTGTCATAAGTTTTAGGATTTATAAATGGATGTGAATGAATGAGAGAGCGAGACGCATGCCTTTTTCCTGTATCTTATATTTTTTCTCTTGAACCCTTTTAATGGAATGTGCTTTTCTCAAATCGCATTTCATTCCACTGGGTGTGGAGATGTCATGCAGTCCCCCCCCTACCTACCAAGAATAAGGCATATTAATTTTGTCATATGAACATTGATTTTAAACTGTTGCTGGAGTGAGGAAATGACTTGTTAAACAGATCAGCCGTGGCTGGAAAAAACATTTGCATATTAACAGACAGTGCTTGGAGGGACAAAGGGGCTATTCTCTGCTCCAATTTAACTTGCAATGGACTTTGAACGCCAGGTATTGTGTGTAAGAAGAGACATTCTAGGGTTGGCTAAGCCAAGAGAATCCACAAGCAGATGTGGTCAGACCAGCTAGTCACATGACTAACCTGCATGGCAACCTGGGTTTTTCTGAATTGTCGAAAGAGTTTGAACTGAAAAAGATTGTTTGGTCCTGGAGTGAGAAGACCTCTCCTGTCTGCTCCCATCACTTTCTCACAAGCCTCTTGACCCACTGAGGCCACATGAACTTCAAGAGAGAAAAGTCTCCTACATCGAACAATGTTTAAGAAGAATACTGGGCCCCAATGAAATGCAAGACCTAGCTACGATCAAAGACTTTATAGCGAGTGTTGTTGGAGTTGCACTCATCCGGGCATGTGAAGAGTATTCCATCATATTCCTGACTTGTGCCTTGTAGATGGTGGACAGGCTTTGGGGAGTCAGGAGATGAATTACTCGCCGCAGAACCTCTGACGTGCTCTATTAGCTACATTATTTATGCAACTGCTATAGTTCAGTTTCTGATCAATGGTAACCCCCAGGATATTGACAGTGGGAGATTCAGTGATGGTAATGCCGTTGAATGTCAAGGGGAGATGGTTAGATTCGCTCTTGTTTGAAATGGTCATTGCCTGGCACTTGTATGGCGCGAATGTTACTTGCCACTTATCAGCCCAAGCCTGAATGTTGTCCAGGTCTTCCTTCATATGGACATGGGCTGCTTCAGTACCTGCGAATGGTGTTGAACATGGTACAATCATCAGCAAACATCCCCACTTCTGACCTTATAATGGAGGGAAGGTCATTGATGAAGTAGCTGACAATAGTTGGGCCTAGGACACTCCCCTGAGGAACTCCTGCAGTGATGTCTTCGGACTGAGATAATTGGCTTCCAACAACCACAGCCATCTTCCTTTGTGCTCGATATGACTCCAACCAGAGTTTTCCCCCGATTCCCACTGACTTCAGTTTTGCTAGGGCTCCTTGATGCCACACTCTGTCAAGTGCTGCCTTGATAGCAAGGGTAATCACTCTCACCTCACATCTTGAGTTCAGCTCTTTTGTGCATGTTTGGACCAAGGCTGTAATGAGGTCAGAAGCTGAGTGGCCCTGGTGAAACCCAAACTGAGCGTCAGTGAGCAGGTTATTGCTGAGCAAGTGCAGCTTAATAGCACTGTCAATTACACCTTCCATCACTTTACTGATGATTGAGAGTAGACTGATAGGGCGGTAATTGGCCGGGTTGGACTTCTCCTACTTTTTGTGTACAGGACATATCTGGGCAATTTTCCACATTGCCGGGTAGATGTCAGTGTTGTAGCTGTACTGGAACAGCTTGGCTAGGGGCACAGCAAGTTCTGGAGCACAAGTCTTTAGTACAGTGTCACAGTGGCGCAGTGGTTAGCTCTGCAGCCTCACAGCTCCAGCGACCCGGGTTCAATTCTGGGTACTGCCTGTGTGGAGTTTGCAAGTTCTCCCTGTGTCTGCGTGGATTTTCTCCGGGTGCTCCGGTTTCCTCCCACAAGCCAAAAAAGACTTGCACGTTGGTAGGTAAATTGGCCATTATAAATTACCCCTAGTATAGGTAGGTGGTAGGGAAATATAGGGACAGGTGGGGATGTGGTAGGAATATGGGATTAGTGTAGGATTGGTATAAATGGGTGGTTGATGGTCGGCACAGACTCGGTGGGCCGAAGGGCCTGTTTCAGTGCTGTATCACGAAACTAAACTACTATTGCCGGAATGTTGTCAGGGCCCATAGCCATTACAGTATCCAGTGCCTTCAGCCGTTTCTTGATATTACATGGAATGAACTGAATTAGCTGAAGACTGGCATATGTGATGCTTGGGACCTCAGGAGGAGGCCGAGGTGTATCATCCACTCAACACTTCTGGCTGAAGGTGGATGCAAATGCTTCAGCATTTTCCTTTGCCCTGATGTGCTGGGCTCCCCCATCATTGAGGATGGGGATATTTGTGGAGGCTGTTAGTTGCTTAATTGTCCACCGCCATTCATGACTGGATGTGGCAGGACTGCAGAGCTTTGATATAATCCAATGTTTGTGGGATCGCTTAACTCTGCCTGTTGCGTGCTATTTACTCTGTTTGGCATGCAAGTAGTCCCGTGTTGTAGCAGGTTGACACCTCATTTTGAGGTATGCCTGATGCTGCTCCTGGCCTGCCCTCCTGCACTCCTCGTTGAATTAGGGTTGATCCCCTGGCTTGATGGTCATGGTAGAGTGGGGGAATATGCCGGGCCTTGAGGTTACTGATTGTGGTTGAATACAATTCTGCTGTTGTTGTTGGTCCATTGTGCCTCATGGATGCCCAGTTTTGAGCTACCAGATGTGTCTGAACCTATCCTAACCAGTATGGTGGTAGTGCCACACAACACAATGGAGTGTACCCTCAATGTGTAGACAGAACTTCGTTTTCACAAGTATTATTCAGTGGCCACCCTACCAATACTGTCATGGACAGATGCTTCTGCAACAGGTAGATTGGTGAGGACATGGCCTAGTAGGTTCTCCCCTTGTTGGTTCCCTCACCACCTGCCGCAGGCTCAGTCTGTCAGCTATGTCCTTCAGGACTCGACCAGCCCGGTCAGTAGTGGTGCTACCGAGCTCCTCCTGTTGACGGAAATTGAAGATCGCCACCCAGAGTACATTCTATGCCATTGCCACCCTCAGTGCTTCTTCCAAGTTTTATTCAACATGGAGAAGTACTGATTCATCAGCTGAGGGAGGGCAATAGGTGGTGATCATCAGGATGTTTTCTTGCCCATGTTTGACCTGATGCCATGAGACTTTATGGGGTCCACAATCAATGTTGACAACTCCCAGGGCAACTCCCTTTCGACTGTAAACCACTGTACTGCCACCTCTGGTGGGTTTTTCCTGCTGGTGGGAAAAGGCAGTGTAACGAGGTCACAATGGGAAAAGAGTAACTTGGTCACATTAGGGTAAAGAGTATCTAGGTTATAATGGGGTTTAGAGTAACTAGGGTCAGAGTGGGAGAAGAATAACTAGGTCTCAATGGGGGAAAGAGTAACTCAATCATAATAGAGTAAAGAAGGTCTAATGTGGTTTACCTGCTACATGAGGTGGATGGTAAAACCCTAATAGGTTGCTTTGTCTTGTACTTTACTATGCCAATTGCATTCAGAGTATTTTATATTGTATTTCCAATCTCAGTTGTTGTAAAGGACAGTTTCGCTCTGGGGCTGCTTAACAGGCACAAATGTAAGTGTGCAAGCTAATCACGCCTGAAATGAATTGTGTCGAGCTGATTGAACATCAGCTTGAAGACCTGAGTTTGCCTGAAATAACTGGATCTTTTTCCTCAGTATAAACTGTTCCTTTATAAATGGCATTGATGGAAATTGCAAATGGCTACTGCTAGCTGTCTAGTGTAAACAGTTGCACCCACCCCCACCCCCATTACCATGGGTGGTAGAAGTGGTGGCGGCTGTATTCCATTGGGCTCAAGCTTGCTAAGGCAGAAGCTGAAACAGACCCCTAGTTGGTTGTTCGCTAATGGCTCATGTAAACGAAAAGAACTTGTATTTCTTTCACACTTTTCATGACACTGTCCTTTTGAAGTATAGTCACAGTTGTAATGTAGAAGACTGCAGCCAATCTGGCTACAGCAAGATCCCATAGACAACAATCTGACGCTGACCAGCTAATCTGTTTTAGTAATAAATATCGGTTAAGAAATTAATATTGGCCAGGGCACCAGGAGAACTCCCCTGCTCTTCAAATTGTGCCACGGGATCTTTTGCATTCACCTAAGAGATAAGACAGTTTAATGTCTCATCCAAAAGACAGCACCTCCGATAGTGCAATACTCCCTCAGTACTGCACACAAGTGGCAGCCTGGATTATGTATTCAAATCTCTGCAGCAGAACCAGAACCAACAACCTTCTAACATAGAAGCAAAGTGCTAGCAACTGAGTGACAGCTAACACGCATCTGTAGAATGGAATTCAACAATAAGTGAAGCAGATAGGAAGCTAGATTATTATCAAATCAGTTGAGTTCACATTGCAGAGGTCTTGTTAAGACTGTACAGTGCCGAGGCTATAACTGGGGTACTGGGTACAATTGAGGTTGCAGTGGCTTAAGGGGGCCAACAGGCCACAGAAGTAATGCATTAGAGGGCAATGATGCTGACCTCCATTTGCCAGTGGGAAGAGCTATAAGGAGTGGGTTAATAATCTGGGCTCTTCAACTTCAAAAAGTGACATCTCATAATGATGAATAAGGTACGTTACAGGATGGAGTAAACATAAAACAATACTTTCAAATGTTCCAGGGCAGAAGGATAAGAGGGGACAGGTTTGGGAATTCAGTGGCCTAATTTAGGATAGATGTTAGGATGTATTTCTATATACTGAAGGTGGTCAGTTGGTGTCGGGATGGGTGGTTGAGGTTAGGACACTGGCCTCATTTAAGAAACAAATAGCTGCCCAACTGGGAAGATAGTAGGGCCGATATTTTGTAAGAATGAGATCACGTGGGCTGATCCCATTCTTGAGCCAAACCTATCTTGTTATTGTTTGAGGGCTGCTCACTGGAGCGTGATGAGTGACAGAGACCAAACCAGAAAGAAGAGACAGAGCATGAATTATATGGATGGAAAATCATGAGCAACGATCCCACATGCTCCTGATACGAGCCGCTAGCAGATGAGAGGTACCTGCCCACAGGAGTAGGGCTCAGGGTATCAGGCCTCATTATCTGACTTGGAGAATGTTGCAATTACCCCATTAGGATGCCTTCCATGCACCGCAACTAACATTGCTAACGTTCGGGAGATGCATTAGAATACAACTAGACCTGTTATCACTGAGTCCTCACAAGGTATGGGTGTTTTTATTTACACACAGGGATGGCAGAAAGAAGATTATGTACAGCGCACTGGAAAGTCCCTGGGACTATGAAAGGAACTTATGGAGCTCTCCACGTGACTCATCTCACACTCAAGCAGATGATGACTGGGAACTGTTTAATCTGCTTACCAAAAGAAAGCAAGCAGACAAAGATTCAGAGGTACGTGTGCTGCATTAACCCAGGAGTGAAAACTGAGGGAAGGAAAAGTAATTGCAGCCAGTCATGAGTTGCTAATGAATCTCAGGATGTGAATGTCACTGGCACACTGAACATCCCAAAGCCGTTTACAGCCAATGAAATGTCTTTGAAATGTAGTCACTATCGTAATGTAGGAAATGTGGCAACCAATTTGCGCATAGCAAGCTCCCACAACGAGCAATCAGATAAACGGGCAGAAAATTAAAAATAGAAAATGGTGCAAGCAACATCTGTTGAGAAAGGAACAGAGTTAACGTTTCAGGTTTTTAACCTTTCATCAGAACTGGATGAAGTTAGAGGTGTAACAGGTTTTGAGCAAGTACAGAACCAGGGAAAGAGGGCCAGAGAGGCAAGAACAAAAGGTCAAAGGCAGGAGAGCTTAAATGACAAAAGGGATAATGGTACAAGACAAGAACGGATAGTAATGGGACATGTGAAGAAATGAAACATAGATCTAGAAGGGGTGTAAATGGCAACAGCAGAACCGTTCTAGAAGAAATGGAAGCAGTCGTTATGACCTGAAATTGTTGAACTCAATGTTGCGTTCAGTAGGCTGTAAACTTACTAATCGAAAGAAGAGTTGCTGGTCCTTGAGCTATCGTTGAGCTTCATTGGGATAGCGTTAGAGGACAAGGACAGTGAGGTCAGAGTGGGAGTGGCGTGGGGAATTAAAATGGCAAGCAGCCTGAAGTACAGGTTCAGCTTGCAAACTGAATGGAGATATTCAGCAAAGTGATTGCCCAGTCTGCATTTGCTCTCCCCAGCATGGACCACATTGTGAGCAGCGAATACAGTATACTAAATTGAAAGAAGTACAGGTAAATCGCTGTTTCACCTGGAAGGAGCATTTGGGGCCCTGGATGGCGGGAAGGGAGGAGGTAGAAGGGCAGGTGCTGCATCTCCTGTGCTTACATGGAAAGGTGCTGTGGGAAGAAAGGAGGTATTGAGGGGTCACTGAAGAGTGGACCAGGGTGTTACAACATGAACAATCCTTTCGGAATGCTGGAAGGAGAGCGAAGGGGAAGATGTGAAAGATGCCACCATCAAACATCCCCTCCCTTCACAAATAGAAATGGACGATGACATGAATGTTGTATTCTGAAAGAAAGGCTTGCATTTATATAGTGCCTCTCTCAACCTCAGGATGTTTGAAAGCACTGTATGACCAATCATGTACTTTTGAAGTGTGGTCACTGTTGTAATTTTTGGGCACACAGTAGCCAATTTTCACACAACAAGGTGCCACAAACAGCAATGAGGCAATGACCAGATAATAAGTTTTAGTGATTTCAGTTGATCAGAGTGGGAGGAGGCTCATGTGCAGTCTAAACAGTTTTGTACAAATGGCTTGTTTCAGTGCTGTAGATTCTACGTAACTCCTTTCCATTGTGAGGTTTTTAATGGGCAGTCAATCTGATCAACCCTTATTACACTATCGACAAAGGCTAAAACGGCTTCCAATGTGCTGGGGTCAGGAAAGCCAATGTAAGGGTGGTGTGATGGATAGAGGTGGCTGCATTTTGAAAAGGTTGTAGTCTGTGCAGTATGTCAAATGGGAGGCCAGAAAGGAAGGCGTTGGAATGAAGGCATCTGAGAGGTGGCAGAGGCACGGATGAGGGTTTCAGCAGTGGAGCCTAGACACACAATGTTGCATGGGTGGAAATAGGTGGTCTTGATGAAAAAGAAAGACTTGCATTTATATAGTGCCTTTCACCGGACCTTAGAACATCCTAAAGTACTTTACATTAGATGAGGTACTTTTGAAGTGTAGTTACTATTGTAAAGTAGGAAATGCAGCAACCAGTTTGCACACAGCAAAATGCTGCAAACAACAATGTGATAATGACCAGATAATCTGTTTCAGCAATGTTGGTTAAGGTGTAATTTTTTTTTTTAATTGGTCTTGAGATGTAAGTACCAAAGGCTAGAATTTATTGTCCATCCCTAATTACCCGTGAGAAGCTGGTAGTGAGCTGTTGCCTTGAACTGCTGCAGTTCATGGGGTGTAGGTATTCCCACAGTGCTGTGAGGAAGGGAGTTCCAGGTTTTTGACCCAGCAACGGTGATATAGTTCCAAGTCAGGCTGGTGTGTAATTTGGAGGGACACCTGCAGGTGGTGGTGTTCCCAAGCATCTTCAGCCCTTGTCCTTCTAGTTGGTAGAGGGCAGGAGTTTGGAAAGTGCTGTCAAAGGAGCCTTGGCAAATTGTTGCAGTGCATTTTGTAGCTGATACACACTGCTGCCACTGTGCATCAGTGCTGGAAAGAGTGAATGTTGAAAGTGACAGATGGGGCACTAATCAAGCGGGCTGCTTTGTCCTGGATGCTGTTAAGCTTCTCGAGTGTTGTTAGAGCAGCACCCATCCAGGGAAGTGGAGAGTATTCCATCACACTCCTTCCTTGTAGGTGATGGAGGCACACTGGGGAGTCAGGATAGGAGTTACCACAAATTCCTAGCTTCTGCCCTGATCTTATAACCACAGTATTTATATGGCTGGTCCAGTTAAGTTTCTGGTTAATGGCAATTGCCAGGATGCTGATTCATATTGGGCAGGATACTGAAGAAGGCTCTTCATCAAAGTTGCACCATTGGATCTTTTACATCCACCTGAGAGAGCAGACAGGACATTGGTTTAACATCACATCCCAACCACAGCACTTCTGACAGTGCAGTATTCAATCCGCACTGCACTGGAGCATCAGCCTAGATTTTGTGTTCAAGTTACTGGAGTAGGATTTGACTCCACAACCTTCTGGACGTAGAAGTCAGAGTGTTACCAACTGAGCCACAGATGATACCTACATCACGTGAGAGGAAGGAGAAGAAATCCTCAGCTTGCTATTTGTAGAGCAACTGTAAATGCAAGTGCAAAGAAAATTTATAACTAGCAGAGAGCAGGAATCCTCTCACCACATCCCCTAGCACCTCCCTTCCCTTCCCTTGCAAAACAGGATGATTCTATTTCCGAAGACTGACTTCAGTGTCTAGTACTTTTTCTCCTTATCTGGTGAGAAATCATGAGCTAAGGAATTTGGTTTCCATAGTAACAGGTCACATGCAGCTTCTTGAGGGTTTGTAACTATCCCTATAAAATCTGTGGTTCTGTTCCATAAATTTGGCAAGTGCTGAGTGTGTATTGTCATACCAGCTGCTAAGTGTGTTTGAGAGAAGTAAAACAAAAATACAACTTGCATTTATATAGCACCTTTCAGGACATCCCAAAGCACTATACAACTATACAACCAATAAAGTATTTTTGAAGTGTAGTCACTGTTGTAGGAAACACGGCATCCAATTTGTGCACAGCAAGATCCCACAAATAGCAATGTGATAATGACTAGATCATTTGTTTTAGTGATGTTGGTTAAGAGGTTCTTCAAATAGTGCCATGGGATCTTTTACGTCCTCCTGGGAGGGCAGACAGGGCTTTGGTTTAATGTGTCATCTGAAAGACGGCACCTCCGACAATATATCACCCCATGTCAGTACTGCCCTGGAGTGTCAGCCTAGGTTAAATGCTCAAGTCTCTGCAATGTAACTTGAACCCACAACTTTCTAATGCAGGGACAAGAGTGCTACCTGCTAAATCACACCTGACACCTAAGCCTGAGCCTGAAACTAAACTTGAGTAGCACCTAAAGTGGGAAAAAATCAGTACATGTAAGAGTATTTTGGGTCACCTGCAAATTTTGCTGACAGTAGCTGTATGCTTTAATCCCTAATCAGTTTCTCATTTCCTCACATCTATGCTAAGATGCTGTTAGGTTAGAAGTGATGATCAGACTGTCCCCTCACCCCCTTGCTCCCTTTCCCAATGTGTGCCCCTAACACATCTCTTTCCATTATATTTGCCCGTTACAAGTTATTTCGGGACAGGAGGAGGCCATTCAGCATGTTCTGCCATTCAATTAGATCACAGCTAATCTAACCTAAGGCGTCAATGTTGTTCCACCATTAGATGTCTCTGGTGAGCAACTTATAAATTGCATCATATACTAAATTCTATCTAATGGTGGCTGGTTCCTCTACTGATGGCATGCTGTATCACTAAACCCTATCGGACCAGATGAGCCTTGATTCACTCCCCAGTGTGAACAGATCTCAGTATTTGGGGTGCTACAATTAACCTGTAGCCTCAAGAGGGGAAATATTCAGCCAGGGTTACCAGTGACCCTCCCCACCCTTCCTGGAAGTGTTATATGTGGGATATAGAGAGGATTCTGCTTGGCTGTGATGGCACCCATAACCCATGGCCGATTGGCCTGCCCATACTCATTATCCAGACTCGCACATGGACAGTGGTCACTTAGACTCATTTGAGGTACAAGAGGTGGCAGTCAGGAGAGGTAAAACAAGACTTGAACACTGGAGGAGTGAAGGGGAGCAGGCCTGGGCATTGAGTGAGGATTGGATGGCTCTTGTTCCCCATGGTTGAAAGCACTATTCTGATTTCCCAGTGGGTGTGGCTCTGAACCCGGACAAGGTCCTAACATGGACAGTCCGCTCAGTGTAGGGGGTCCACACTGCCCTCTTTTACTGTCTAGTGGCGGATAGTTCATTCACTGGACATATGGCTACGTGGTGGTGACTATTCCCATTTTCTCTTAAACAGGAGTGGCAGAAACTTAACTATGACATTCACACTTTACGCCAGAATCGACGACAACTGAGAAACCGCTGGAAACGGATCTTAGAAGATTTAGGTAAGGCCCTTCGTGCTAAGTATAAGCCTCTTGTTGCTCCATGAACCGTTGCTGGAGCCACATTAACCTCAGACTGTGCCTCACTCCCAGCATGGTCATAGTGATCAGAATGGGGCCCACCCCAGGCCTGCCTCTGCGCCCTACTTTTGTTAGGATGAGTCCTGCGTGGTGTGTTGCCTCCCTGGTGCCAGGGTAAAGGACGTCACGGAGAGGGTGCAGAATATTCTGCAGGGGGAAAGGAGTGAGCCAGAAGTTGTGGTACATGTTGGTACCATTGACATAGACAGAGCAGGTATTGAGGTCCTACGGTCAAATTTTCAGGAGCTAAGGAAGAAGTTAAAGAGTAGGACCTCGATGGTAGTGATCTCTGGATTACTCCCAGTGCCACTTGCTAGCGAGAGTAAAAATAGGAAGATAGGAAGGATCAATGTATAGCTTGAAGCATGGTGCAGGAGGGAGGGCTTCAGATTCTTGGGTATTGGGACCAATTCTGGGGCAGAGGGCACCTATTCAAAAGGGACTGGTTGCACCTGAACAGGACTGGGATCAATGTCCTCATGTGGAGGTTCACTAATGAGGTTGGGGAGGATTGAAACTAAATTGGCAGGGGGTTGGGGACCAGCATATAGAAGTAGAAAAGAGGAATAAGGTGCATAATGTGAAAGTGTTGGACAGTACTAGAGATAGCAGCAGACTGAGAAGGGCTATGAGGAATGCAAAGACAGGATTACAATGCATATATGCAAACGCAAAAAGTAGGTGAGCACAAATAGCAGTATAGGAATATGATGTAGTGGCAATAATGGAAACTTGGCTTAAAAATGGTGAGGACTGTGCACTTAATATATAAGAATATAAAGTGTTCAGAAAAGATACAGAAGGGAAAAAAGGGAGGTGGTGTGGCAGTACTGATGAGGGAAGACATTGTAATGTTGGAAAGAAAGGATATCCTTGATGGGGCAAGGACAGAATCGATTTGGTTAGAGTTGAGAAGCAAAAAGGGCACGATCACTGGGGGTATTCTATAGGCCTCCAAATAGAGAGAGAGAGATAGAGAGAGAAAGGAGCAAATCTGCCAGGAAATCACAGAGATGTCCAAGAACTATAGAGCTGTGATATTGGGGGACTTTGATCACCTAAATATCGATTGGGATAATGTTAGTGTAAAGGCTAAGGAGGAGGAGGAATTTCTGAAATGTGTTCAGGAGAACTTCCTTGATCAGTATATTCTCAGCCCGACTAGAAAAGAGGCATTGCTGGATCTGGTGCTGGGAAATGAGGTGGACCAAGTGGACCAAGAGTCTGTGGGGGAGCGTTTGGGTAAGAGTGATCATCGTATCATAAGGTTTAGATTAGTAATGCAGAAAAGCAAGGAACGATATAAGGTAGAACGTATAGATTAGAAGAGGGCTAATGTCAATGCGATGAGAAGGGATCTAGCCAGGATAAAATGGAACCAAAGACTGACAGGAAAAACTGCAACAGAACAATGAGTTATCTTTTAGAAAGATATGCTTCAAGTACAGGCTAGATGCATTCCAACAAGGACAAAAGGTAGGGGAATCAAAAATCAGGGCTCCTTGGATAATGAGGGAGATAGAGATTATGATGAAATAAAGGATTAGGGTGTATGATGCATGTCAGGTGCATTCTTCAAGTGAGAACTAGGTCAAATACAATATGTTGAGAGGGGAGGTGAAGAGGA
The DNA here is from genome assembly GCF_036365525.1 of Heterodontus francisci. NCBI lineage: Eukaryota > Metazoa > Chordata > Chondrichthyes > Heterodontiformes > Heterodontidae > Heterodontus > Heterodontus francisci. The sequence continues at coordinate 125,585,256 of NC_090377.1, forward strand.
AAATAAGACTGGCAAAGAGAGGATATGAGAATAGAATGGCAGTCAACATAAAAGGGAACCAAAAATCTGCTACCAGCATGTAAATAGTAAGCAAGTAGTAAGAGATGGAGTGGGGCCTATGAGGGGCTGAGAGGGTAATATATGCTTGGAGGCACAGGGTAAGGCTAGAATACTTAATGAATACTTTGTATTGGTGTTACTAAGGAAGGGGAATCTGACAAAATATCGGTAGAAGAGGAAATAGGAAGGTAGGAAGGGTAAATATTGAGAGGGAGGAGGTACTGGAAAGACTGGCTATGCTTAGGGTAGATAAGTCACCTCATCCAGATGTCTTGCATACCTGGTTGCTAAAGAAAGTGAGGATGGAGATAGCCGAAGGGCTTGTCATAATCTTCCAGTCGTGCTTGGATGCAGGGGAGGTGCCAGAGGATTAGAGAAAGGCAAATGTGAAACCCTTATTCAAGAAAGGGTGTAAGGAAAAAAAAATTGCCCCTAGTGTAGGTAAGTGGTAGGAGAATTGAGGGAAGGTGGGGATCTGAGAGGGAAAAATGGGATTGATAATGGATTAGTATAAATGGGTGGTTGATGGTCGGCATGGACTCGATGGGCCGAAGGGTCTGTTTTGGTGCTGTATCTCTCTATGACTATATGACAGTCATAGCAACAACAGGCCAGTTTAACATCAGTGGTGGTAAGGTTTTAGAAACAATAATCAGAGAAAATATCAACAGGTACTTGGAGAGGTTTGAGTTAATTAAGGAGAGCCAGCATGGATTTGTAAAAGGCAGATCATGCTTGACTAACCTAATTGAATTTTTTGATGAAGTAACAGAGAAGGTCGATGAAGGGAATGCGGTGGATGTTGTTTATATGGATTTTAAGAAATTGCTTGATAAAGTACCACATAAAAGGCTGGTTAACAAAATTGAGGCTCATGGACTAGGAGGGTCAGTGCCCAATTGGGTAAAAAATTGGCTTAAGGACAGAAAACAGCGAGTTGTAGTAAATGGTTGTTTTTTAGCCTGGAGGACGGTATACCGTGGTGTTCCCCGAGGGTCATTGCTGGGACCACAGCTTTTTTTGCTATATATAAATGACTTGGATATTGGAATACAGAGTAGAATTTCAAAATTTGCCAATGATACCAAACTTGGAGGAGTGGCAAACAGTGTGGATGGTACAAATCACCCACAACAAAACATAAATAGGCTAGCAGAATGGGCAGACAAGTGGAAGATGGAGTTTAATACTGACAAGTGTGAGGTGATGCATTTTAGCACAAGGACTATGGTGAGGCAATATAGATTTAATGGCACAGTTCTAAAGAGTGTGAAGGAACAGAGGGACCTGGGGGTGCATGTGCATCGATCTTTGTAGGTGGTAGGACATATTGAGAGAGTGGTTCGCAAAGCTTTTGGATCTTGGGCTTCATAAATAGAGGCATTGAATACAAAAGCAGGGATGTTATGCTGAACTTTTTTAAGTTAGACCCCAACTAGAGTATTGCGTCCAGTTCTGGTCATCACACTTTGGGAAGGATGTGAGAGTCCCTGAGAGGGTGCAAAGGAGGTTTACCAGAATGGTTCCAGGGATGGGAGAGTTTACTTACAAGGTTAGGTTGAAAAAGCTGGTGTTGTTCTCCTTCAAGCAAAGGAGATTGAGGGGAGATTTGATAGAGATGTACAAGATTAATACTGGCTTACATAAGTTAGACAATTAAAAACTGTTTCCATTAATTGATGGGTCTAGGGGACACAGATTGAAGGCACAAGAGATGCAGGGGGGAATGTGAGGAAGAACCTTTTTACACAGTGAGTGGTAATGACCTGGAGCTCGCTGCCTATGAGGCTGGTTGAATAGGAAACAATCAATGATTTCAAAAGGAAATTGGATGGGCACTTGAAGGAAATAAACTTGTAGGGCTACGGAGATCGAGCAGGGGAGTGGGGCTGACATGGACTCAATGGGCCGAACGGCCTCCTTCTGTGCCTTAATGACTCTATGACTCTCGGATGGTTCTTCCCTCCTCTTCTCTCCATCTTTCACTCTACTTTCCATTTCTTCCCTCTCCCCTTCTGCCCACTCTTGCAGGGGTTCTGTTCTGTTCTGCTGCCACCACTAACCATCCCTGGGCCTTGCCTGAGCCCGAGTGGCTACCCTTCAGGTGGGAGACTGAACAACGGGTTTTCAGTGGGCGAATCCACTATGGGGGCCATCATGGCCCACCCCAAACCTATTTTCATCTTGCGGGATGGAATCATTGAGTAACTATATGGACCATGAGCCTGAGGTGATGGAGTTAACAGTCACACTGACATCTCAGAACAAATGTAGAATCAAAGCTGGGAGTCTCCTGGCCTGTATGGCACTGCCTTGGAAATTGCATCAAGTTGGCGTACTAGTTTAGTGCGAACGGGTCTGGCATTTAGCATGCAGACTGGAGTCGGCTCTGATAATCCTGGCCCCCCCCCCCCCCCCCCACGTTTGAGAGACCTATTCACATTCATCATCTGGGCACCCACACAACGGGTGGTTGTTCAGACTAATGCGAGGGGGAGGGAAGAGTGGCTGGGGCTGAGGGGAGAGGGGCTGATGAGGGATTGGGGGATAGGTGAGTAATGTCGTCAGCCACCATTTCACTTTACTACTGCCGCTGTTTTGCTCTCTCTCTCCCGCTCTATCTTCCTCAGGCGGGAAACAAAAGCACCCCTCTCCTGTACCGTGCTGCACCAGTATTGCAGCACTGCCTTCTGTATTCAGGGCATTCCCAGAGGTAACGTGGTGTATGTAATTAAGCTGCAAAACTGTTCTGTGTGTTCTTGTGATCACAGAAGAATCATTGGCATGAAGCCTACTTTAAGTGAGATACAAGGAGTAGTGAGTAATGGCGCCAGCATTCCATTCCTGGTATTCAGCAGAAATGGCAGTTAGTGATTGTCCTGTGTGGTGGGGAAATGAGGGGAGCCACAGGGTGTGCGAACAGCCCCTACCCCGATGTCACAAGGACTGTCTTCAGATGTCCTGGCTGCTGCCAATAAAAACAGGGATCATTATTTAGAAAAGCAAGACTTGCATTTATATAGTGCCTTTCACGGCCACCAGATGTCTCAAAGCACTGTACTGCCGATGAAGTACGTTTTGAAGTGTAGTCACTGTAATGCAGGAAACGGGGCAGCCGAGAAGGAGGCCCCCTCCCCCGACCCCGACCCCGCCCCTGAGCTCTCTCTCTCTCTCTCTCTCTCTGAATGAGCTCGCCACTTTGTCCCATTCCCACAACCTTTTCTAGTCACCCTTTTAAACTTTTCTTTTCAAATGATCTCTCCACATCCCCCTGAAAAGCATTTATGGGGCCTGCTTCCTCCTGCAATTTTAAATGAAAGCTCTCTAGTTACCTACTCACACTGACCAGTGGAAATAAATCTTTCCCATTCATGCCATCGAACACCTCATCGTGTTAAACACCTCTGCCACTTGTCCTCTTGACTTCATGTTGCCATGGTGATGCCATGTTTGTTCTTAGGTAGGAAAAGCTGATGGTCTTGTTGAGCCTCTTCTGGCATTCCTTGCTAATGGAATGCTAGACTTTAACTCAGCACTGAAGTACAAGTGGCTGGAGGTTGTATAAAGCTCTGCTTAGATCCCATCCTTAGGATTGGAGGTCTGGGCACTGCACCTAAGAAAGGATATATTAGCCTCGGAATGGTTGTAGAGCAGATTCACCAAAATTACACTAGGGCTTAGAGGGTTAATTTATGAGGACATGTTGAAAGGCGAGGCTTGTATTCCTTTGAGTATAGAAGATGAAGGCCTGATCTAATTGAGATGGTTACGATGGTTAAAGGATTTGATAGGGTAGATATATTTGTATTTTATAAAAGCCTTTGATAAGGTACCACATAGCAGACTCATGACTAAGGTTAGAGCATGTGGAGTCAGGCGACATTGAGCAGATTGGATAGCAAGCTGGTTACAACACGGAAGACAGACAGTAGGAGTTATGGGCAGTTACTCAGTCTGGTAAAATGTGGGAAGCGATGCTCCACAAGAATCAGTGCTGGAATCAGTGCTGTTCACTATTTATATAAATGATTTGGACTTGGGAATCAGAAGTACAATTGCAAAATTTGCAAGCGACATCAAATTGGTGGGTATAGTTAATACAAAGGAGGAAAACCACAAAATACAAGACATTAACAAGAATAGGCATGTAAATGGCAAATAAATTTCAATATAGACAAGCATGAGGTGGTGGACTTTGGAAGGAAGAATAAGGAGGCCACATGCTAAGAGTCTAAATGGGGTAGAGGAGCAAAGGGATCTCGGGGTACAGATATGCAAACGCTAAAAGTAACAACGTAGGTTGACAAGGCCATTAAAGGAAAAGCAAACCAAGCACTGGGATCGTTTCTAGAGGGATAGAGTTGAAAAGCAGAGAAGTTAAGCTAAACTTGTATAGAACCTTGGTTAGACTGCACTCGGAGTACAGTGCACAGTTTGAGTCTCCATGTTATGACAAAGCTATAAAGGTACAGCAAAAAGATTCACAAGGATGATACCAGAATAGAGATGTTATGGCTATCAGGAAAGATTAAACAGGGGGCCTTTTTCTCTGCAAAGGAGGAGGCTGAGGGATGACCTGATAGATTTAAGATAATGAAAGAGTTTGATAGGATAGACATGCAGAAAATGTTTCCACATGTGGGGAGTCTAAAACTAAAGTTCATAAATATGCGATAGTCACTAATCAATCCAATAGGAAATTCAGGACATCTTATTTACTCAGGGAGTGGTTAGAATGTGGAACTCACTACCACATTGAGTGGTTGAGGTGAATCGTACAGATGCATTTAAGAGGAAGCTAGATAAATACATGAGGGAGAAAGGAATAGAAGGTTATGTTGATAGATGAAGAGGGGTGGGAGGAGGCTCATGTGGAACATAAAGACTGTCACAGATCAGTTTGATTGAATACCCTATTGCTGTGCAGAAAACTGTATCACTGCAAAATTTGATAACCTCCCCACAATGTGCTCAGTGATCACGATGCACAATTAACCCACACCATTGCTTCTGATGTAGGCAGCGTGTAAACGTCATGCTGCCTGCTAATTTGGATGATTCTAGTGTGCAGCCAGCACTAAGCACACTGGTAAGTGGCTGCACGGCTAAGAAGGGGGCACACAATCATGAGAGGCTAGAATTTGTTAAAGCCAGCCTGCACTATTAAAAGCCAATGTGTCCCTCTTAAAGGGGAGGTGCATTCTGGCTGGAGCAGGTGCTGGAAGTCATTGATTCTGACCTGCGAAAGACATAAAAATGGCACAACATGAAAGATAGAGTGGGCTCCAAGATTTTCTGATGCTGCCCTGGAGGTCTTGGTAAGAAGGTGGAAAGGGAGAAAGATGTGCTCTGTCCATAGGGCGCCCTTCAGACAAACTTTGTGAAAGCAATGGGACCAGATATCTGGGGCGGTCAATGCCAGGAGTGAAGTCCCATTGCAGTGCCGTAAGAAGTTCAATGACCTCAGACAAGTGGTCAAGCTCAGTGAATGTATCTTCAAATGCCCCATTGCGCCAACAGCACCAGTAGCCTCTGCTCAATGCACCACATCCCCATCAGTCACGAACCAACAATCACCATCAATCACAACTCATACCTAACATTCACAGCTTCATCTCCCTCTCACACATTTAGCACTGCTGCAAGTCGCACAGCCACATTCTCACAGCTTGAACACACTGCCAGTTATGCAACTGTGGCAAGCACATCACCCAAACACTGACTGACACACTTCCCTCTCTCTTGCAGCACAAGGTGACACACAACTGGGGGCAGCAGGAGCTAACCGGCAGGGGACAGGCATGACTGCATGTCCTTACCCAGATGGAAGAGATGGTGATGGCCATCATTGGAGTGGCCATTTCTGAGACCATTGCGTGTGGTGGGGTTAAAACCATCTAAGATGATGGTATCCTCATGCCTAATCCTCCTTCTCACATCCCACTTACCTCTCATCCCACAATCTCTTCTGATTTACAAGTTGCAGATGGTTTAAGGATGCACCTCTTGATTTCTCCCCTCCCCTCACTGCAACCCTACACTTTCAGATACCCAAGAACCACAACCTGGCCAGGTAGTGCAGCAGAACCAAGAAGTGGAAGAAGAAGAGACTGATGATGATGAAACACTCACACGATCTCACACTCACAGCCATCAGCTCAGATACTTACACTTTGTGTACTTTAGAGGGGAGCTTAGAAGTGGGATCTGCATGTGATGAGACACTGTGCACGAGTGGCCTGCAGTCAGGGCAAGGGTCAAGGGTAGCACCCTTGTTGCCAGCTCCCAAGGGCGAGGCCACATATGTGTTCTGCTGCAGAGGACTCAGGTGAGCACTTTGATGGGGCAATCTACAGAAGGAGGCTGATGAGTATTGTTATAATCCAGTTAGAGACCAGTAACTTTTTAAAAAGGAATTTGAACTCCTAGTTATTATTCAAAGAATTATGCCACAAGATTTCATGTCTTAAACAAAAAAAAATTTACTGTACAAGAGTTAAACAAAGCAAGCACCAGCAATTTAAAATGACAATTTGTAATCACTTATTTTTTAAACTTAAAATCTTAACAGAACATGAAGATATATACTTGAAACTCTAAATCTCAACAGAACACTCCCTGTTTGACTTTTACCTCACCCAAGAGTTCTCCTATACTTTACAGGATCTTGGAGGTTCATTCACTTCTCCTGAACTAATCCAAAGCATACCACAGCTCTTAGAAATTCACTTGGATTTTTATAGTTTCCCAGCTATCTTCTGAGATATGAGATTTCTTGGGGTTCTTCCATAGCATCTGCTAGGTAAACCCTCCAACTCTCCAAAATGCACCTCACAAATTTAGGTTTCCCAGCCTGAGCATAGGCCTCACTCAAATCAAATATGCCCTTGGGTCCTGATAGCCCTTTGCTACTGAGTCTATCTGCTTCCAAAGCCAACTGACGTCCTGTCAGAGAGCTCAGAGATAAAACACCTGACCAACAGCCGACTCCCTGCATTGCCTATCTCCATAGTAATGTGGTACATCAGGGATGTCCCAGATAGTAATTTAAGCTAATTACCTCCAACTCCAAAACATCTCTTTTGATTTCAGATACTCCCATGAATATTTTATAGTGCCAACAAAGACAAGGCAATTCTCTTCAGACTTACTGGCTTCAGTTCCCCAACTAAAAAGACCACCTGCTGTTTTGTGGCTCTCACCTCTCTAACCGTCTCTGGAAAGATCTTTGAAGTGCAAATATGAGGTGGTCCTGCAGCCTTTTGAATTCCTGAATTTAAACTACCTTACATCTACCAATTTAATTGCCCCAAAACTAAAAGTGGCCTCTAAAAATATTAATACAGACCGTGAACTGGATGATCATAACAGTATGCACAATGAAATGCTTGGTGCATTACCAGGCCTGTCAGGAAGCCTATGTGCATTGTAAAGGAGCATGGAGGAGTCTGGCACTGACTTTGCACAGGACTTTGCACAGAGCTTGGAGCCCATCCTTTCTAACGTTGAAGAGGTGGCCAACTCCATTAGCACAGTTGCAAACAGGACTACGATACAGTGTTTGATGCCCGACCTCTCAGCTTCCATTGCAGCAGAAGCAGAAACCACCCAACATCTGGAGCGGCAGCACAAACTGAAGTCATGTAATCTCAGCTTTCTGCCAAGAAAGATTAGATTGCTGCTCTCATTGCTGCAGATACCAGCGTTCAAGGTGTCACAGCACTTCTGCAATCTGATCTCCATCACATTACTAGGATTGCTGAAATGCTGCCTGGGGGTGGGGGGGAGCGGCAATGGATCTCTGGGGCACGAACATGCTGCTCTATCTCGAGGTGACAGCATTCATCCTCCCACCACTGCCATTCCACCAGTCCCCTTGCTGTTGCCTGTCAACTAGCCAGCCCAGGGCTGCCACCACCTGTGCAGTGATGGTGCAGTCTGAAGCCAGGCCTTCCAGGGCCAGAGCTGCTCAAGGGCGTCCTTGAAGGCTCCCCACTGAAAGTCAGCAGCCTTCCACCAGCCATTCTATAGCTGGTGGGTAGCACTGTGGAGGAGCACTTGGACGGGGATAGGCACATGGAAGAAGGAACTAAGGGAACGCACAAGGGTGGTTAGTTGACATTTGTAAGCAACATGGCATGCTTTGTTTTTTAAGTTTGGTTTGAAATGTCTATTTTGTGTTGGCTTTTATTTTGCATTGTGACTAAGTGGAAGCTGTGATGGTCAGCAACAGAGGGAAGGTAAGGTGTGGGACAGCCTGGACAGAAAGGAGCTGTGTTGGTTGCCTTTACCCTTCCTCGTCCTCTTCCTCCTCCTCAGATGCTCGCCATTTGACCGGTGGCTTTGCCCTCATGATGACAAGGTTGTGCAGCATTTTGGCATGCAACCCACCGAGAACTGCTGGGCTTCTCTAGAGTGGTCCAGGCAGTGGGAGCATTGTTTAAGCATCCCAATGGTCTCCCATATGTCATTTTGTGCAGCAGCATGGCATTCTCTATAGGCATGCTACACATTTTCGTGTGGGTTGTGCACCAGAGTTGAAAGATAACCCTTGTCACCCAGTAGCAGAACTCTGTTTTTTTTTTGTGGTGGCTCAAATGCCGATGGCACAGTGAACTGCCGCAGAATGAAGTCATCGGGCATTAACCTACATGTTACACAATGTATGAACATGCACCAACTGGACGTTGAGGGATGTGTTCAGTTGTGCGAGGTTAGGAGAGGATGTTAGCTGGAGCACTGAGCTCTTAAATGGCAGCACCGGAGTCAAACCTCTGCATGCTTCCAGTGGGCGCTCCCTGCGTGTGATCTAACACCCTCACCAAAATGGCATCTGACGTGGCTGGCACCAGATGTATGCGCCTGTGCCACGGAGGGCATTTTGGAGGCAAAATGGCACCTGGAGTGCTGATAGATTTTTGTGCGGTAAGGGTATTAAGGGTTAGTAGATGGAGTTATGTTAAAGATCAGCCTTGATTTACTTGAATGGCAGAACAGGCTCAAGGGCCTGAATGGCCTCCTCCTCTCCCTGTGTTTGAGTCATCTGTTTCTTCAGGTTTTCAGAATGAAGCTGATAATTTGCTGTCTGTGACCGAATCGAGCACAATCCACACTCAGAACCTGTATACGGCCCAAGAGATGTTACAGAGACTGACGAAAGAGACCAACATCTTTCCAAATGAATGTCAAGTGCCAGAGAGATATCTTTTTGTGCTGGTGAGTAATTTTTATCGTTAAAAACTTATCTGGAATAGACAAACAGAGAGCTACTGAAACCTGTTGCTTGTAAGGTGTCAGCCATGGTTCAGTGGGTCGACCTTTTGCCTTTGCATCAGAAGGTCGTGAGTTTAAGTCCCACTCCAGAGACTTGAGCGCAAAAGTTAAGCTGACAGTCCAGTGGAGTGCTGCATTGTCAGAGGTGCCGCCTTTTGGATGCGACCTTAAACCAAAGCCCCATCTTCCTTCCCAGGTAAGATGTAAAGGATCCCCAGCACTATTTCAAAGAAGAGCAGGAGAGTTATAAAAACAAGAAATGCTGGAACCACTTAGCAGGTCTGGCAGCATCTGTGGAAAGAGAAGCAGAGTTAACGTTTCGGGTCAGTGACCCTTCTTCGGAACCGGAGAAGAGTTATGCAGGAGAGTTATTCCTGGTATTCCGACCAATATTTATCCCTCAATCGACATCACTGAAAAGATTATCAGCTCATTATCACAGTGCTGTTTGTGGGATCTTGCTATGCGCAAATTAGCTGCTGCATTTCCTACATTACAACAGTGACTAGTCTTCACGAGTACTTCATTGGCTGTAAAGCGCTTTAGGATATATTGAGATTGTGAAAGGTGCTATGTAAGTGCAAGTTCATTCTTTTTGTTTCTCTTTCTATAAATATTTGGAAGTCACTCACTGAAGGGGAAATGGAAAATTGATTTGGAAATCATTGAGCTGACAACAATGTGATGATTCAGGGAAGATGATGATGGGTAATGACTCTTGCTGGAAGAGGTTATCAGTTAACTCTTAGTTTAATTACCAAAATGGGTGTATGTCAAAGCATGCAACATTGAATATTCTCTCTCTGGTTATTTGCTATAACAGAACAACATTCAATTGCCACTTCCCAGAGGCAGGAGAAAACATGGATACCCAGTCAAAGGAAGAGGGCTTAGCAGGGTGGCCAAAGGCTTGGTAAAGAAGTAAATTTGAAGGAAGATCTTAAACCAGGAGAGGGAGTTGGAGATGTAAGCAGGGAGATGGGCAACGTTGTGGAGGTGAAAGTAGTGGCTGTTTGTGTTGGAGAGGACGTGGCGTCAGAAAGTCAGGCTGAGGTTGAACAGGACACCAAGGTTGTGAATGGGCGGGGGACAAACTCTTTAACAGCACCCCAAATTCAACTGTTGTGCAGAATCGTTTAGGGTGCTTCTGCCTCTTGAATGCAGCAACATCGATCCATCCGGTTTGTGCTGATTCGAATAACTGTGACACAACCTGTTGATGTACTTCATAGAATCATTCTGCATAGAATGTGGCCAATTGGCTCATTGTGCCATACCATCTCTTTGAAAGAGCTATCCAGTTAGTCCCACTGCTGTCCCACCTCCCTCCCCCCCACCCCCACCCCCCACCCATCTCTGTGGCTCGTTTGGTAACACTCTTATCTCAGAGTCTGAAAGGTTCAAGCCCCTCTCCAGGCCTCGGGCACAAAATCTAAGCCGACACTGCAGTGTAACCCTGTGGGAGTGCTGCACTGTCAGAGGTGCTGTTTTTTTGGATGAGACGTGAAACCAAGGCTCCCGTCTGCCCTCTCAGATGGGCGCAAAAGATCCCACGGCACTATTTCAAAGAGCAGTAGAGTTATTCCCGGTTTCCTGACCAATATTTATTCCTCAGTCAACATCACAAAAACAGATTATCTGGTTCTTATCACAATGCTGTTTTGTGGGATCTTCCTATGCTTAAATTGGCTACCGTGTTTCCTACATTACAACAGTGACTACACTTCAAAATTACTTCATTGGCCAAAAAATACTTTCGGATGTCCTGTGGTCATGAAAGGCACTACATAAATGCAAGTTCTTTTTTTTTCTTTCTCTGTAATCCTGCAAATTACTTTTTTTCAAATATATATCCAATTCTCTTTTAAAAGTTACTTTAGATTCTGTTTCCACCACCCTTTCAGGCGGTGCATTCCAGATCAGAACAACTCGCTGCGAAAATAAATTCTCCTCATCTCTCCCCTGGTTCTTGTAGTGGTCATGTCACTGGACTAGTAATCCAGAGGACCAGGCTAATGTCTTGGGTGACATGGGTTCAAATCCCACCATGGCAGCTGGTGGAAATTCAATTAATTAATAAAAAATCTGGAATTGATGACAAGTCGCAGTCGTGGTGCTATGAAACTATCATCGATTGTCAATCTTCTGGTTCATTAATGTCCTTTAGGGAAGGAAATCTGCTGTCCTTACCTGGTCTGGTCTACATGTGACTCCAGACCCACATGGTTGACTCTTATCTGCCTGTTGTCAAGGCAATTAATGATGGGCAACAAACGTTGGCCTTATCAGCAACACCCAGATCCCATGAAAGACTGTCTTGAAGAGCAGCGGAGCTCCCTGCTCCAGTGTCCTGGCCAATAATATATCCCTAAATCATTACCTCATTGCAGTTTGTAGGAGCTTACTGTGCATAAATTAGTTGCCACGATTTCTACATTACAACAGTGACTAATATACTCGAAAATACTTCATTGACTATAAAGCACTTTGGGGCATCCTGAAGTCATGAAAGGCGCTATAAAAATGCAAGTCTTTAATTATTGATGTATGTAGCGTTTGCATTTATGAGTTGTGATTTTTTTATGAATGCAAGGTTTCAATTGTAGATTAGATCACAACTTCAGCAACACAGTGAAGTTCCCACGATGTCTATGTGCACTGCTGTACTATGAATATGCTGTATGCAACCCAAGGACAACTGTAACTTAATAAAATGTGTTACTATTCACAGGACCGGCTGTTGGCTCTTGATGCTGCCGAGGACTTCGTTGGGAAGGCTAGCCAAAGATATCCCAAGGACAGTGAATAGACTCTCCCTGCAGGAATGCCAGATCTCGTTGGCCGCACAGCTGTCCAACTTTCCAAAGGTGTGGCCAAGAGAGACGGCCTCTTTGCCAGTGACATGGTGTGACTTGTCTCAACGGCCCAAGAGCTCAATGAAACATCAAGTGAGATGCCTTCATAACAAACATCAGCTGCTTGGATACAAAAGCAAAATACTGTGGAATGCTGGAAATCTGAAGTAAGGGCAGAAAATGCTGCAAATACACAGCGGGCCACCCAGCATCTGTGGAGAGAGAAACAGAGTTAATGTTTCAGGTCGATGACGTTTCATCAGCCGCTCGAATGTTGCTTTGAGCTTGTAAAACATTCCCACATTAGAGGATCTGGGCACCAGTCGACTCGTGGATTTATCATGAATGTCTCTCTCCTTCAGGATCAACGCAGTCTGCTTCTTGCCACTGCCACCTCCCTTCTCGTCGAGTCACAGGCCTGAAAATTCAGATGAGGGTATACACGTCGGGCGGCCTTCCCCTTGCGATTTGGACTCAATCCTGTCCTGTGTAGAAAGTACAGCAGTTTCCACAGGGAAGGAGTGAGTCTAGTGCCTGAGCTGTCCGCCAACCCTCCCCCACCTCGCACTTAAATCAAGGCACTGATTTAGAAGAATGGAGGGCATTTGGGGAATGAGTCCAGGATATCCTGGTATGCCACCCAGAATCCACCAATCTGCTAAGAACTGACATCCAGGGGTGATGCATAGGTGTTAGCTGTGGCTCAGGGAAAGCATACTTACCTTAGATTCAGTAGGTTCAAGTCCTCACTCCATAATTCAGGCTGATGTTCCAGTGAGTACTGTGCTGTCTTTTGGATGATCCCTCAACCAACATCAGTGAAACAGATTACCTGGTCATTGTCATGTTGCTGTTTGTGGGATCTTGCTGTGTACAGATTGCCAGCCGGGCTTCCCGCTTTAAAACGGTGACTGCACCTTAAAAGTACTTCACCGGCGGCAAAGTGCTTTGGGACATCATGAAAGATGCCCCATAAATGCAAGTCTTCTTCATAATTTACGTGTTGACTTCATAAGAGGCGTTGGAGAAACTATTTATTTCAGTGTGCAGTGACTCCACATGGCCACAGGGTGGCACTGGGTGATCATTCCGCTGATGGTGACAGCACAGTACAACAACAAACAGCAACAACTTGCATCTGTATTTGATGTAGTAAAACGTCCCAAGGTGCTTCTCAGCAGCGTAATCAGATAAAAACTGACACCGATCCAAGGAAGGCGACAATAGGATAGATGACCAAAAGCTTAGTCAAAGAGCTAAGTTTTAAGAAGTATTCTAAAGGAGAGAGTGGGGGTTTTGAGAAGGAATTCCAGAGTTTAGAGACTAGATGGCTGAAGACCCAAACACCAATAGTGCAGCGATGAAATTGGGGATGGTCAGGAGGTCAGAACTGGAGGGGCACAGATATCTGGAAGAGATTACAGAGATAGGGTGGGGTGAGGCCATGGAGGGATTTGAACGCGAGAATGAGAATTTTTAAATCGAGGCATTTGCTGGACTGGGAGCCAATGTAGGTCAATGAGCATAGGGGTGATAGTTAAATGGGACTTGGTGCGAGTTAGGATACAGGCAGAGCCTTGAATGAGCTCAAGTTCTTTTTTTTATTCTTTCATGGGATAAGAGGCTTTTCTGGCGGGGTCATCATTTGTTGCCCATCCCTAATTGCCCTTGGCAACTGAGTGGCTTGCTAGGCCATTTCAGAGGGCAGTTTAGAGTCAACCACGTTGCTGTGGGTCTGGAGTCACATGTAGGCCAGGCCAAGTAAGGACAGCAGATTTCCTTCCCTGAAGGACATTTTTTTTTATTTGTTCATGGGATGTGGGCGTCACTGGCCAGGCCAGCATTTATTGTCCATCCCTAATTCCCTTGAGAAGGTGGTGGTGAGCTGCCTTCTTGAACCAGTGCAGTCCTTGGGATGTAGGCACACCCACAGTGCATTAGTGAACAATTAGGGTTTTTATGACAATCGATGATTTCATGGCACCATTACTGAGACTAACTTTACAATTTTGTATTAATTAATTGAATTTAAATTCCACCAGCTACCATCTTTATCGAGCCTGTCTTTTCCTGTTAATATCTTGAAGACTTCGATCAGATCACCCCTTAACCTTCTAAATTCTAGCGAAAACAGACCTAATTTGTGTCATCTCTCCTCGTAATTTATCCCCTGTAGTCCAGGTATCATTCTTGTACATCTACGTTGCACTCCCTCCAAGGCCAATATAAAGGTGTGGTGCCCAGAAATGCTCACAGTACTACAAGTGGGGTCTAACCAGGGTTTTGTACAGCTGCAGCATAACCTCTGTGTCTTTATACTCCAATCCTCTAGATATAAAGGCTAGCATTCCATTAGCCTTTTTGATTACTTTCTGCACTTGCTTGTGGTATTTTAAAGATCTATGCACCTGAACCCCCAAGTCTCTTTAGACATCCACTGTACTTAACCTCTTCCCATTTAGAAAGTACCCTGCTCTATCCTTTTTTGGTCCAAAATGGATAATCTCACACTTGCCCGCATTGAAATCCATCTGCCACAGTTTTGCCCATTCACCTAGTCTGTCAATATCTCTTTGCAATTTTTTTCTATCATCTAGACTGTCTACAATGCCGCCTAGATTTGTATCATCAGCAAATTTGGATATATGACTAACTATGCCATCATCCAAGTCGTTAATGAATAATGTGAATAATTGAGGCCCCAACACAGATCCCTGCGGAACATCACTAGTTACATCCTGCCAACCGGAGTACTTACCCATTATCCCCACTCTCTGTCACCTACCACTCAACCAGCTTCCTAACCATGTCAATAATTTGCCCTCAACTCCATGGGCTTCTACCTTAGTTAACAGTCCCTTATGTGGGATTTTATCAAATGCCTTCTGGCAGTCCATATAAATAACATCCATAGACATTCCCCTGTCCACTACCTTAGTCACCTCTTCAAAAAATTCAACGCGATTTGTCAGGCATGACCTTCCCGTCATGAATCCATGCTGGCTGTCCCTGATTAACTGAAATTTTTCTCGGCGTTCAGTCACCCTATCCTTGATTATAGACTCCAGCAACTTGCCCACCACAGATGTCAGGCTAACTGGTCTGTAATTTCCTTGGTTCCCCCTTTCACCCGTCTTAAAAAGTGGAGTGACATGTGCAACTTTCCAATCCAGAGGGACCACTCCTGAATCTAGGGAACTCCGAAAGATTATAGTTCAGGCGGAATAGTTAGGAATAGGAGGGCGTCACGGATAAATCCAGAGGTGCCGGTGCGGAAGCAGGAAGAGAAACCATTGCAAGAGATTCTCTGACTATGACTGGACAGGTAAGTGCGACAAGCTAGGTTTGGCACACTCAGCTGAACAGTGAAGGAAAGGCATAGGAAGAGGATAGTGTAGTCAGCCGTATCGCTGGCAGGGAGGTGGAGAGGGATTAGGAGGGACTGTGCACCACGGTGACTTTGGATTGGGCTATTTCAGTGGGAGGGGCAGAAATGATTCAAGCATGGAGTTGTGGAATAGATTGGCACATGTAATGAGTTTGGAGAAGAAAGGGAGGCTGAAGATTGGATGGTAGTTCGTGTGGACAGAAGGATCGATGATGGGTTTTTGAGCAGGGGGTGATGCGCCTCATATGAAAGTGGAGGTGTTTAGTACTTCCAAGAGGAATTCATTTACAATCGGCCTCCTAATAGACTAGGATATGAATATACTACATGTCAACACGATGTAACCAACGAGACACAAAGAGAATTCAAAGAAAGAACTTACATTTATATAGAACATATCCCTGCTGCACATTCAAATAAGTGTTATTAAAAACAAAACTTGTGGCTGTGGTCTGCAACTGTCCCTTTATGGACTGCTATAAACCCAGCATCAGCTGCATTCAGGGAAACCCAATGTTATAGAGAGTGCTGCAAACAGGTGTTAAGCGTCCTTGTGTACTTAACTAGCTTCCCCTTAAATGCAACTATACTATTCATCTCAACTACTTCTTGTAGTAGCAAGTTCCACATTCTCACCGGGTTCTGCATAAAGATGTTTCTCTTGAATTCCCTATTGGATTTATTAGTGACCCCTAGTTTTGGATTCCCCCACAAAGTGGAAATATCTTCTCTGCATCTACCATATTGAATCTTTTAGCTCTGGTATCATCCTAGCAAATCTTTCTTGCATTTTCTCCAGTTCTTCTATGTCTTCTTTGTAATATGGAGACCAGGACTGTTCACAGTACTCCAGGTGTGGTCTCACCAAGATTCTATACAAGTTTAAGGTAGCATCTCTGCTTTTCAATTCTATTCCTCTAGACATTAACCCCAGTGTTTTGTTTGTGCTTTTTATGACCTTGTTAAGCTGTGTTGTCAACTTGAATGATTTGTGAATCTATACCCCTAAGTCCCTTTACTCCTTGACTCCATTTAGACTTTTATTTTTCAACGAGTATGTACTTCATTATTCCTCCTACCAAAATGCACTACCTCTCACTCATCTATATTGAAATGCATTTGCCATTTATGCCCATATTCTGTACGTTTGTTAACATTTTTTTTGTCACTGTATTAACTCTGTATTAACTAGACCACCCCCACCCCCCCACCCCCACCCCCCAATTTGGTGTCATCTGAAATTTTTGATATAGGAATTCCAATTCCCAAGTCCATATCATTTATGTAAATGGTGAACAACAGTGGTCCCAGTACCCATCCTTGTGGAACACCACCTCCCACCTTCTGCCAATCTGAGTTAACTACCTATAACCCTTACTGTCTGTTTTCTGTTCTGTTGGCCAGCTTGCAATCCATTCTGTTACTGACTCCACATGTTCAGACCTTAGTCATGAGACCTTATCAAAGGCCTTTTGAAAGTCCATGTAGTAGTTGTAACAAATTCTCAATGGTCAGCTTTGCAGTGATGATGGGGCCAAGTGAATTCCCATTCCCTCCATTGTTGTTGGTTCTGAACTAGCCCAGGCCACTTCAGTCATCAGTATCCCTTTCTGGGGTACATCACTCTTGCCTATCCGGTGCTTCCAAGGACTTCCTCAGCTTCCTGTTTAATGTATCCTGTTTAACGTTCAAGCCATAAAACATATTCTAGCTGTTTCCATTCCGGACCAATGCAGTCATCTTTTCTGGCCTGGTAGGATTAGTATAAAATGGGTGGTTGTTGGTCGGTGGGCCGAAGGGCCTGTTTCAGTGCTGTATCTCTCTATGTTGATGTCTATGACACTGCTCACATTTGAGAGTTGTGTTGGGGGGGGGGGGGGGGGATGGTCAATTCTGTGGGTGGAAATTTGTTGAGACTAAGGGTTTGATGGATGGATGTAAAAGATGGAGGAGTCTTTGGCTTATTGTAGTTAGGCATGTAACTCTTGTCCAAAAATGTTGTGATCTTTCAAACAACAGAATTAGCTAGTGCCCAGATTCTATATTTCTCTATGGGGGATAGCTCCAGGCCTGTACATTTCTGGTCAACAAAATAAAGCAGCTTAATAATTCATATCTGGCCTCATCCCACTGAGGTGTTTTTAAGTTCATCTTCAGAGAGGCAAAATGAAGCTGAGATATTGGGCAGCATTGGCCCACTCCTAAATGTAAATCATTTCCTAATGGAAATGACCAGCTGTGTAATATGAGAAAATATGCAAGAAAAGATCTGCAGCTGGTAACAGCCTGACTCAGTAGCATGAACATGGAAATATTAAGGAGATCTCGACCTTAATTTGAAATGAGACTAGTTTCAATTTTCGATTTGCTCCTAAATCCTTCTGCCAACTGGTTTAAATTGTGTTGTGAAGGAACATGAATTCTTTTCTTCCCTTCAGTCTCATTATGTTATTGTGGCCACAATAATACATTCCACCTGGGTCCCCTCTCATTGGGAAACTAGGCCCGAGTGAACTAATGAGAGCCGCAGGCAGCAAGCTGTGTATTAATGGTTCATGTTGGGATAAACACAGCAGCACATTGCTCTGACCACTTGGGTGGATTTCATTCAATTAAAGCATGCTATTGTTTGGAGGGTGGGGGAGAGGACTTTTATCTACCTACTCTCTCTGTGGTTGTGCTGACCACTATCCAGTCCCCCACCTGAGGGGGTCCTTCTTCACGAGTGAGCTGAATCAGTTGAGTGGGTTATTCACTGTATCAGAGCTGAGAGAGATCCCATTCTCACTGAATGTCCACACATTTACACACACACAGGCACACACGTACACACACATTTACACACATGCACACACTTACACACGCACACTTACACGCTCTCTTATACACATGCATACTTACACACACACGCACACTTACACACATGCACACACACTTTTCACCCTATCTAAAGATACCATCTCCGCTCTCCTCTTTAGGGTCCTCTTGTATGCACCGGCCCTTCAACCTTGCTGTCTGCTCCCAAGCTTTGAATGTTGCTCTTCCAGAGCTGTCTACTTTGAACCATGGAAGAGCTGCTGAGAGTGATGGGCAGACGTAACTGGCTGATTTTCCTCCTGGCAGCTTCCCCAGCTGAGAGCAGCTAATTCAACACAGTCTAGGACTGGAAGGTTTGGCCTTCTGCCACACTGCTTAGTGCCTTGGCTGGGCTGCCAAGGACATGCTCCTCTTAACTATGACTATCTAACAATAGGCAGAGGATTGGAGGCTTTGGTTACTGACTGAGCCAAGCTCGGTGGGCTCAAAGTTAGTTGCAGCAATGCGAAATGTTCATTAGCGACAATTGGGAAAAACGTAGATGAGTCCACAGAGGAGATCTCCCATGTGCAGAGGCCACTATAAGCTCAGGCATGTGAGGGTCTTCGTGGAGAGGGAGGGCGACTGCTGCTTGAACATGGACTCTTAGATATCAGCTCAACTACGATGCCCTCTACGGATGTCCCGCCAACACTCAATGTCCGAGTTCGTGCAAGAAGAGTGGGGCGAAGAACTTTAAGGTGATTGGCAAAAGAACTAGAGGGAGATTCGAGGAGAATTTTTTTTACACAGCGAGTTGTTCTGATCTGGAATGCACTGTCTGAAAGGGTGGTGGAAGAGGATTCAATAGTAACATTCAAAAGGGAATTGGATAAATACTAGAAAAGGAAAAATGCGGGGCTATGGGGACAGAGTAGGGGAGTGGGACTAATTAGATAGCTCCTTCAAAAGGATTTACTCTCTTAATAGAACCAGATTGTCTGGAAACTAGTCTGAACTCTTCATCAGAGGACATGTAGGAAAATTGAAAGGGCAGGGCATGTTAGTTCTAATTTTGGAAAAGAATTTCCATTTATGTAGTACCTTTGACTTAGTAAAGGGCCCCTAGCATTTCACAAAGGAGGAAGTGACTCTTTGGGCTCCAAATTTGATTGCCCACGAAAACAGGCGGGGGATGGTGGGGAATCACAATGCATGATTAACCCGCGCCCGTTCAAAGTAAAGCAGGCAGCTCACTAATGTCATGCTGCCTGCTAATTATAATGGTGGTAGCACGCAGCCCAATGCTGAATGTGTTGTTGAGTGGCTGTGTGCAGGGAGGGGGCCATGTTCCTGTGAGGCTAGCACCACTTAAAGCTGGCCTGCACCACTTAAAAACAGATGGCACCTTTTAAAAGCAAGCTGCATTCTAGTTGCAGCAGGGGCTTGGAGATGATTGGAAGACCTGGCGGAATAGAACAGAGAGTGTGCTCCAATGTTCTCTGATGCTGTGCTGGACTGCTTGGTGCAAGGGGTGGACAGGAGGAGAGAGGTGCTCTTTCCTCAGGAGGCCCTCCAGGCAGATGCTCAGATGGCAGTGGGAGCAGATAGCCGTTACAGTCAATGCTAGCATTCTAGCCCTGAGGTCCTGGATGCAGCGCCACAAGAAGTTCAATGACCTCACACAAGTGGTACTTCTTCAAATGTCATATCCTACCAACTGCACCACGCGCCTCACACACTGCTCCATTTACCACACCCCCTTACTCATCCACCAACAATCTCTATCAAACACGACTCATCCCTCACCTTCATAGCCTCACCTCACCCTCAGACACCTAGCACTACTACAAGCTGCACACTCACATCTCACGGCTTGAACACACTGCCAGCTATTCAACTGTGGCAGACACATATTGCATCACACTCACTGAGATACTTCCCTCTCTTTTGCAGGACAAAGTGGCCCATAACTGGCCAGGGGCAAGCATGGCTGATTAGTGGAGTTTTGTATGAAATACTGGATTAGTTGTTGGATAACATTGGTATGGAATGGTTGCTTTGTGTGGTTTTAATTTCAGGATTCGTGGCCAAGAGGATTCAGTGATGGTCCACAGCAGAGGGATTGTAAGTGTGGGGGGGGATGGGGTAGTTTTGAACAATGGAGATCTGGGGTTTCATTCTGGGGAACTGGACCCGAATGACCCACTCACGGACAGCCCGTCCAGAGCACAGATGTGCCGGCTGCCTTTTTCCTTGCTGCCCCTCCTCACTCCTCCTCCTCCTGAGGAGGTTCTCACCAAACCCATGGTGGTAAGGGCTGCACCCTCATGCTGGCCAGGTTGTGGAGGATGCAACAGACCACCACGAATTGGGACACCTGCTCCATCAAGTACTGGAGGGCTCCTCCAGAGTGGTCCAGGCAGCAGAACCGTTGTTTCAGCCCCCAGTCAGCTACTCAGTGACATTCCTTGTGGTAGCACAACTCTGGCCATGTGTGGTGGAGTTGCAGTGAGGAGTCATCAGTCAGGTGTCGAGCAGATAGCCCCCGTCACCTAGTATACACCCTCTGGTTTGATGTGGTGGCTGAAAGATTGCTGGGACAGCGGACTGGTGCAGAATGCATGCATCGTGACTGCTGCCAGGACAGCGGGATTTCATCAGCAAGATGTGCTGGTCATGCTCACACACCAACTGCACGTTCAGTGAGTAGTATCCCTCACACTCTCGTTCCATCTCACCATTGAGATTAGGTCCCCACAGAACGATATGCGTGTAGACGATTTTCTCTGTTTGGAGGGAAGACAATGCAGTCCCCTATCCTGGCGTACAGAGCCTCAATGACCTCCCAGATGCAGCAATAGACAGCGAGCTGCGAGAAGTCTACAATGTACCTGTTCCAGCCTAGAAGGAAAAGAATTTAGGGCCACGGTTACCTTCACAGTCACTGGCAGTGCCATCCTCACCCTGCTCTAAGGGTGCAGGTCTGGTTCCATGTGATGGCAGAGTTCTGTAAGCACGTCCTTGGTGATACGCAGCCACCTCCTGGCTTAGGTGCAGATAGGAGAAGAGTTACCTGAAGATCTTCCCTCGTCCCCCTTCCCTCTGTGAGCAGTTTGTCCTCTTAGCTGCCTCTGCTCCGTCTCCCTCTGTTGTTGCAGCCCCAGGGGGACAGCAACTGTAGCCCCCATGTCTGGGAGCAAGTGGTGTAGTCAGCAGCCTAGCAGTAGCAACCAATGCCTCTCCACATGTAGTACTACTCCCTGTAGACTTTACCAACTTTTCTGAGCTCCTGCAAGCACCCAGCACTTCCTCAAACTCAGCAAGAGGCAATAGAAATTATTGAGTAACTAATCTGAAAGTTGTTGATGATCCCTTTAAATAGCACTGGAGGAACCCCTCATGCTGCTGAACGTGTGTTCAGTTATGCACGTTCAAGAGACAGCATTAACTAAAGCAGCGAGGTCCAAAGTGGCAGGTCGGGTGTCAAATCAGCATTAGAGACTGACTGACATTACAATCTGCCTACTCTGCTTTTTTCTGGCACACACACGTAACGCCCACACTAATGCCCTCAACAACATGGAGTTCAGCATGGACTGAGCTGGACGTGGACGAGAGCAACCCAGATGCCATTCTTCCCCTAAACCGGCATCTGTAGCGTCAAAACCACCGGCAATACAGAGCCGAATTTTGCGGCCTCTGAGTGATCATGGGAGTCTGGTTGCAAAGATTCATCTCCTCGGTGAACTTGATACAGTCTTGAACATGCAACGTCCAAACATGGGTGTGTAGGTGGGGAAAAGCCTGCCAAGAAAAGTGGACGAAAGGGAATCTTTTGAAGTTAGTTTTGGATGGCACTCTGCCATCAAGATAAAAGTAACACTTTTGTACCCGGCATACATTGGCCAGACGGATGTCAACTGCCAGGGATTAGATACAAACAAGCTTAGTATATGTGTAGCAAGGCGCTGAGCCAGGGGTTACAGCGGGGTCACGTGCATGAGACTTTTATAAGGCATTCCTACGCCTGTTTTGGATGATGTGACATAAGCACAAATATTGACACACTGCCCAGTGAGCTCCCTGAAATGTAAAGGCTCATTTCTGTCTGATTTGCAGGAGGAAACAGGCTGGAGATAATAGGGGTTTGATAGACCAGGTCAAGGCTTTCAGCCTTAGCCCATGAAGAAGGTTAAAAGCATAAGGTGGGTAGGTGGTGGGGGGGGGGGAGGAGGTGGCGTGCGGGGTGCAGGGTGGCTAAGTTCATGAAGGGATTTAAACAGAAGGATGAAAGCTTTAAATTTGAGGCCTTTGGCAACTGAGAGCCAATGTAGGTCACCGAGGGCAAAGGTGAAGGGTTAGCCAGGAGTGGAGCACAGCAACCAGCAACAGTCAAGAGTACGACGTATCCAGAGTTCCTCAGGAAGAGCGGGCCTACCTCAAGAGGTCTTCAGTACAGTGACTCTGACTGAATCCCACCGAAGAGACGTTGGACTTAGAATTAGCCTGGTGGACAAGATGGGGGTGATGTGTTAAAGTTGTTACTTTTTTTAATTGTCAGACTTGCTTTCAGTCAAATTGAAGGGAAAGGTGGGGCTCACAAGCGGGATACCCCAAATCTCTGCTGAAGTCCAATTGTTTGGCCCGTGGGTCTGTGGTGGAAAATCCCAGGGGGCTGCAGGGGTTGAATGGCAGGAGATGCTTTGCTGTGTCTTTGCTCCAACATCCCCATTTTCTTTGTGCTCCATTGGGGTAGAATTTCCTTTCCCCGCCAGTGTTCCCCCGATTCCTTGGGACATGCTCCAAATAATTAAGACACTGTTTAGCATGCAGCATCTCAGCAGGATAGAACCTTCCGAGAAAAGGCAGACGCTTCAGACACCAGATGGTAGACCCCTTTCAAGATGGCAATGGCCACATTGCCAGTGTTAATGGGGTGGGGGAGGGGGAGCAGGGCAGGGGAGAGAAATGAGACTACGGCCACCATTTGGAGCCCATTAACACTAAGCAAAGGAAGCAAAAATCGAGCCCGCTGAATTTCAGACCAGGCTGATACCAGAGACAAAAGATCAAAAGATCAAGTGACAGCAGGAAACTGAACTCTGGATCCAAGTTTCACCCAAATTATGCGGTTTGTGGTCAATTGCCTACTGCCTGGAGTTAGCCAGGTTCTGCTCATGTTAGCTGCAGTCCTTGACCCTGACAATCCTCTGTCTTTCTGAGTCTGTGCTGGGATACTGCCCCATGTGCCCTTTTCCCTTTGATCCACCAGCTATGCAGTGATCATACAGGTGAGGCCAGATAGTGAGTATGGGTGGGGTATCTCAAGTCAAGCTCAACCCTGTTTTTATTTGGGGACAGGACGAGAGGAAAAAAAGGGGCCCAATTCAGGCATTGGGGATTGGGTGACAAAGAAGGCAACTTTTATTCTGTTCCTGGGATGAACTTGGCACGACCAATATTGTAACCTGTCTATACACATACCAATCCAGGGACGATGATGATTTTAGTTACTGGGTTGGTGAGCGGAAAGAAGGGATTTCATCCATGGGAAACATTGAACCAGAGTTTTCATAAAACGTAGCTGCCTAGTCATAACTTGCTTCTTTGTAACATTACATTGAACCGAAGGACAATTTTACTGGATGGATATAGAAATGGATTAGCTGGGCGAGCAATTGGAAAATCAGCCAGGATTCTAGCTTCTGATTGCAATCCAGTGACACCCAGTATGGGTGTGTGTGGACATGAAGGAATAATTCTGTGATTCCACGTTGCAAGGGTGGATCTTACATTGGAGAATTGGAGCCATAGTGTTATACCTCTTGCCTCCAACCTGCAGTCACTTAGGGGACAGGATCTTGGAATTAACCCTGCAGAGTGAGAGCAGGATTCGACTCAATTGCGAGGCCTTCCACAGGCAAATGGCTTGCTGCTGTTGCTCCCATGCGGAGAGAGGCTACTTGGGCGATGTGCCACAGAGGGCAACCAGCACCTGTGAAGACATGCCCCAGCCAGAGTGGAGGAGGAAAAGGAAGAATTTGCAGTAAAGAAGTGAAAGAGGACCATATGGCGGTGGTGGGGGGTGGGGGATGGGGGGGTGGAATTGCTTTGCTGCTCTCCTATAGGGAGCTGATGGTGACTTCAATGTGCCACTAGCAAAGGAAAATGACAATATTAAACGAAGAGCAGAAGAAAATACTTGTCAGGGAAGATTGCGTGGAAAATTGTGGCTATCTGATAAGGAGCTCATGGTGAAAGAATGCAGATTTCGAGAGACAGAGCAGTGCATCCAGTTAGGCTGTGACGTGACGGGAGTCAGCCAGGCTGGGCAGCAGCTGATAAAGCAGAAATGTGCTGAGATTGGGAAACACTGAAAGAGTGACCAGAAGGAGTCATTTGTATTAAAATGAACGGCAGTCAGCTAAAAACAAAGTGAAAAGCAAGAACTTAATAAGAGAGAGCAAAAGACTTGCATTTCTACTGTGCTTTTCATGACCTTCGGACGTCTCAATGGGCTTTACAGCCAATGAAGTACTTTTTATAATGTTGGAAACATGGCAGCCAATTTGCAGAGGAACAGCAATGTGATAATGCCCAACGCATCTACCTTTTAGTCATGTTGGTTGAGGGATAAATATTGGCCAGGACACCAGGAAGAACTCCCGCTGCTCTCCTTCGAAATAATATCATGGGATCTTTTACATCCACCTAAGAGGGCAGACATCTCACCCAAAAGACAGCAGCTCTGTCACTCTCTCCATACCACATGGATTAGCAGCCTAGATTTTAGCTTCAAATCCCTGGAGTCAGACTCAAACCAACAACCGTCCGATGGCGGAAGCACAAGTGTGAGCCACGGTAGCAGAGCCTACATCTCTAACTGTTTGTTCTTTAAAAAGGCAGAAGAGTTTCACAAAGGCCTTGGAATATATTTAAGAGGCGCAGATATCAGGTTTACTATCTGCAGAATCCTGATACTGGGGCCATCTCTGAAACAGTCAGCAATGTTGGGAGGATGCAGCTCGATGCAATTGTCAGTCTTACGCTGACAGCTTGGAAAACAAGCTCAGATAGGAATGAGTCATTCAGTAACATCAACCATCTCATCCATTCAAGCAATGCATTCGAACCTAAAACCAACTCTACTATGGAGATAAGGGGAAGATTGAAGTAAGATAAAACAGTATCTTCAACAGGCTTCAAGGGCCAAGAGCAGCAACAACTTGAGTTTATACAGGGCCTTTAAAATAATAAAAATGTTCTTAAGTGTTTGACAGGAGCATTATAAGACAACAATTGAAACCAAGCCAGATAAGGAGCAAGTTAAAGGAGGGGAGAGAGAGGAAGAGAAGTGGAGAGGTTTAGGGAGGGAACTCCAGAGCTTAGGACCGAGGCAGCTGAAGGCATGGAAGGAATGTTTAAAATCAAGGTTGCACAAGAAACCAGAATTGGAGGAGTGCAGAGATCTCAGAGAACATGGAGGGATTTGAACATAATGAGAATGTTAAAATTGAGGCTTTTCCCGACTGGGAGTCAATGTAGGTCAGCGAGTACAGGGGTGATGGGGGAACAAGATTTGGTATGAGTTTTAGATGAGCTCAAGTTTATGAAGGGTGGAAGATGGGAAGCCAGCCAGGAGAGCATTGGAATAGTCAAATATGAAAGTAACAAAGACATGTATGAGGGTTTCAGCAGCAGATGAGCTAAGGCAGGGGTGGAGACAGGTGATGGTCCAGATAAACTATAGCGGTGGAATGGTAGTTAAGAAGTGAAAGATATCTGGATGGTTTAAAACGGCTTATCTGTAAGCTTTGAAAGCGCCTGATGTGAAGAGGAGTCTTTTTAAAAAGAGGAATAGAAAACTAGTTTTCACACCTTACTTGTGATCTGAAACCTGGCAGTTTACCCAAAACCTTGTAACCAAAACCTTCCGAAGAAGGGTCACTGACCCGAAACGTTAACTCTGCTTCTCTTTCCACAGATGCTGCCAGACCTGCTGAGTGATTCCAGCATTTCTTGTTTTTGAACCAAAACCTTATGACTGCAATTCAGACTCACTATATAAAGCCAAAAAGGAGATTTTATAAATGCTGCAAAATTGAGAAAAAGAAGCTAAAATTGTAACATATCAGTTTATCTGTATCTATAGGAACTACATCTATACATGGACAAAATATCATTGCTGAGGCCTACAGGCATTCTCACTGCCCATCATCACCAAACCCCTGTCTTCACTGTAGAATGTCTCTGCTCCCCAACTCACTCTCTACCTTGCAATTCTCTCCCTGCCTTTAAAGCCACTTCAGACCTTTTTTGCATTAAATTAAAAGATATTCCTTTATGCATTTAAGAATGGTAACCTAATGCAGTTTGATTAATACAGCTGAAAATGGGTTTATCACCAAAAAATGATCATTTTTAATAATAGGGCTGAATTTTACAGACCCCCGATGTGGTGAGGCGGCTGGAAAATGCCTCCGGGTGAGGGCCGCCACGTACCCCGACGGTGGGAGGGCCTAGCCTGATATTGCCTCATGGCAGCCCCATGCCCACTGCTCGGCAACCAGACTGGCATTTAAATATTCAAATAAATTAAAAGCAATGAATTAATTATATTTACATTCCCACTGTCTGTCCCGGTGTAATCTTCGTGCCGATTGCTGACACCACCCCGCGCCTTCAGATCCCCGTCCGGGGAAACGAGGCAGAACACTGGTTGGGAGTGGGGAAGGAAGGAAGTTTTTCAGTGCAGACGATGGGGGAACGGGGTCAAAATAACATCATTATGTAGGGAAGGGTTTAAGGTTCTAGTTTATGCACTTTTGGGGGAGGGAAAGGGTCAGGTGGACATGGTAAGTGTTTGCTGGGGAGAGAGGGCAAGTAATTCATTTTATGGTTATGGGGAGGTGGGAGAGGGGCAAAATAAATGTATTTTTTTTATCAAGTATTTCTTTAAATATTAAAATTTAAAGGTAGGGCTCCAAACCCCTTAAAAATGGTGTCAGCGCCTGCGCACAGGCAGCTGATGCCATTGCCAGGGATGGACAGCCCACCCCCTCCACGTGATCGGTGAGGGGGTCGGTGGGGGGCTCGCCCCGTCTACTTAAATGAGCCGCCGTGGGCTGCCACGGCGAGAATATCAATTTCAGCCCATAGTGTCTAGCCACTAGCTGTGACTTGATTTTAAATCACTGAAAATGACATTAAACAAAAACTAGACTGAACCTTTTACAAGTTTTATTGGTGTGCGCGAGTCAGATTCTTAGTAAATTAAATATTTTTCGACATGTAAAATCTTTTAAAACATGCCGGAGAAACAGCTTAATTTGAAAAGCTTCATCAAAGGTTGCGTAAATGGACCCAGTCGACAGAAACTCGCCATCCTCATTATTTTGCTCCGTGGGTGGGGCCAGTATTGTGGGCGCGGTTGGCTTCCAGCATGATGTTTCTTCAATCAACGTTAATGATCGCGGAAACTTACGCTTATGTGACTTATGCTTGAGTCGTCGCAATCTTTTGCACTGGTTCAGTCGATTGCCCACAGACTGTGCTGATAAAACCAGTGGAAACTCTAGACCACTGTGTTAATGCCAGCTGTTGTCTAGCATTCTCTGTTCTTGAATACTGAAACACAACAGTTGCTTAAATTAACAGAACAGATTACTTTCCCATTAGTAATGAAGTGCTCTCCAATCCCCTCAGAGTTTATCCTAATGATACGTCACTGCTGATTTCATCACCAGTGTATGTTCTTCTGACACGACATCTCGGGTGTGATAAACTTTATAACATATCAACTCATTAAAATTTGGCTTATAGCATATCACAAATAATATTCCGGCCTTGAAGTTAACCATGAATGTAAAAGAAAGATGAAACTTGCAATTTTATAGCATGTTTCATGCCTTCAGGACATCCCAAAGTGCTTTACAGCCAATGCCTTTTGAAGTGTAGTCACTGTTGTAATGTAGGAAATGCAGCAGCCAATTTGCACACAGCAAGCTCCCATAAACAGCAATGTGATAATGACCAGATCATCCATTTTTTGTGACTGTTATGATCAGGTGAGGAGGTGTCGAATGGCTCCCCTCTTTTCCTTCTCCTTGTTTGACTGCAACAGATTTATTTCCTTGTTAAGTGGATATTC
This sequence comes from Heterodontus francisci, assembly GCF_036365525.1. NCBI lineage: Eukaryota > Metazoa > Chordata > Chondrichthyes > Heterodontiformes > Heterodontidae > Heterodontus > Heterodontus francisci. The sequence continues at coordinate 125,613,781 of NC_090377.1, forward strand.
TTGCCAATTCAGTGAATGTTTAACTTGTTTACATGCCGTGATCATAAAAAGTGCCAATCGGACAAGTTTTCTCCAGCTTAACAAAGAAAGAGGTTAATTTTATTATACTTAAACCGATCTAAGTAAAAATAGTAAAATACGGCCCAACTTTCACGCACACACAAATCGAGTACAGATTGGGGAAGGTTAGATTGGTTGAATTAGAGTCCAGAGAAATAAAAGAGGTATACAGTGTGTGGACATTGGTGACTCGGCTGGTTTCAGGCTGAATTCGGTGGTCCTGAGGCTTCCAGTTTGAAGACATGGATGCAGTGGTTCTCCGGCCTCCAGTTTGAAAATGTGGATTTTGATGCAATGGTTCTCCGAGAGATGGCAATAGGACTGAATTCCTTCGAGGGAGGTCTCTGTTCTTTCCGGAAAGTTCTCTAAATTGTATAGCTGACAGAGGCTTTTATCTGTTCTTTCCAGAAAGCTCCCTTCCCACAATAGCTCTCCCATCAGGCTTAATTAAGTAAGCACAATCAGCAGACAGAGTTCGAAGCTTGAGTGGTTCGTCTCCACAAGTTTAATATTCAGGTTTCCAGCCGATGGATTAAAAAAAATCACCCTCCGACCGAGCACGTTTTCGTGACAGTGCCGATGATTGAGGGATAAATATTGGTTAAGACAACAGAGTGGAATCCCCTGCTCTCCTTCGAGTTAGTGCCATGGGATCTTTTACGTCTGCCTGAGAGAGAAGATGAACGTTGGTTTAACGTCTCCTCCAAAAGAAGGCACCACTGACAAGCGAGCATTTCCTCAGTACTGCACTGGAGTGTCAGCCTCAGCCGAGGAGGTTTTCCCCAAGGGGCAATGTTCCCTCATTCCTGACTTTTGCTGGGAAGCATGGCTGTCAAGCAAGGGAAGGATCGGACTCAACTGTGGCGCTCCATGTGGTTGAACAGCCTGCCCACATAGCTTGGACTAAGTGCCAAAGAGCCCCCAGCATCTCTGGAACTGTACCCCAGGAAGAATCAGCTTCTCTGGGAGACAAAGGGGGGGAATGGAGGGAGTGTGGCAAAAGCAATTGAGACACATTTCTAAAGTAGAAAACTGTGGGGATTTATTTTTTTAAGTTAAACTTATTTAATTGCTTCTATTTTCTGTTTTACTACTGACATTAACTCCCAAGCTGACCTTTGAATAACGATTAAACCCTTGATTAATTGCTGCACCAACAAATTCTACGTCGTACCCACAGCCCCAGACATGTCTAGAATTTAGCAACCACTAAACTGTTTATGTTTATGTTTATTCATCCAGCCCATGTGCGCTCAGTACCTCTCCTTCCCTCAGTTAATTGAATCCCCATCTACCAGTTCTCCCATGACCTGAGAGAGGGAGATCAGAGCGAGAGAGAAAAAAATGCAGAGATCAGCAACAAATTCCTTACTATAAACCTGTCAGAAATTCTTTACAGGTGGTCAGGTGAGCCCCAAAGGACTTCAAACTATTAACGATTTTCCAGCATGATTTGCACTTCTAAGTTACAGGTAGTGTTGCCAAGGCAATACTGCTTAAATAAAAACAAAATGGTCTCCAGTGACCAATTAAGTTTTGACTGCCAGAGTCTGCCTTGTTACCTCCCTACCCTTTGAAGTTAATGAATAATTCTGTCATAATAATAAGTACAGTAAGGTTCCTTATCTGATTAGGATTTTTTTTTGAAAGTGAGGCCAAGGGTCAGGGCCGATCATGCGGGACACTAACTGAGACCATGAGTCTGCAGATGGAAGGACAAAGACTGAAGGTGTAAGGAGTTTTTAAGAAGTGAGACAGCCACCAACTGAGTACAGCAGCTGCTAATTTCCCCATTCCCCTCTCCTGCCTACAGCCAAAAGCTCCTCTCCCTTAGCATAATTCCATTGCCCTATCCTGATTGCTCACTCAGGCTGAAGCAGACTGCGCAGAACCTCCGTGTCTTGATGGATCCCCAGTGGTAGGTTTTGAACCTTATATCCTGTTTGCTGCCAAGAATGCTAACATCACCAAACCAACACAAAAACAGTTGGCCCAACTTCACTTCCACTGCCACTGAAACTCATATCCATTGCCTTTGTCACCACTACACTTGATTTCTCCAATGCCCTCCTCACTGGACTCCCATCCTCAGCCTCCATAAACCTGCATAGAAAATAATGATTTACCTCCTAACTTTCGGTAGGTCCTGCTTGCCCAGCACCTTGACCATCACTCATTTATATACACTGGCATCCTATCCACCAATATATCAAATTTAAGATCCTCGACCTGAGCTACACACTCCTCACAGCCTCAACAAACCCGAGCTCTACAACCATCTACAGCCTAGCCTACCCTCCTGTGTCCTCCAGCTCTGACGCAGACTTTGACTGCAACCCTGCCTCCCTCTAGTCCTATTCTGTGGACACTTTAAAAACCTCCTGATAGCCCAGCTCCTTGATCATAAGACTATAAGAACAGGAGGAGGCCATTCATTGTATAAGGCAGTAGTTTGGCCTCAGATGGAGTATTGCACCCAGGTATGGGCGCTACACTTTAGGAAAGATGTGAGGGCATTGGATAGAATACAAAAAAGATTCACAAGAATGGTTCCAGGGAGAAGGAATGTCAATTATGAAGATAAATTGGAAAAGTTAGGACTGTTTTCCTTAGAGAAGAGAAGGCTGAGAGGTGATTTGAAAGATGAATTCAAAATCATGAGGGGTCTGGTCAGAGTAGATAGAAACCGTTCCCACTCGTGAAAGCATTGAGAACGAGAGAGCACAGATTTAAAGGAATTGTTAAGAGAAGCAAAAGCGATATTGGGAAAAATGTTTTCACGCCGTGAGTTGTTAAGGTCTGGAATGCACTGCCTGAGAGTGTGGTGCAGGCATTCAAAAGGGAATTAGACTGTTATCTGAAAAGGAAGCAAGTGCTGGGTTACAGGAAGAAGGCGGGGCAATGGCACCAGGTGAATTGCTCATTCGGAGAGTTGGTGCAGACATGATGGGCCAAATGGCCTCCTTCTGTGCTGTAACAATTCTGTGATTCTGAACCCCTCGAGCCTGTTTAGACATTAAATTAGATCATGACTGATCTTTATCTTAACTCCATTTATTCTATACCTTTTAATACTCTTACCTAACAAAACCCTATCACGCTCAGTTTTGAAATTTTCAATTGATCCCCCCTGCCTGAACTGCTCTTTGGGGGAAAGAGTTCAAGATTTCCACTACCCTTTGTGCAAAGAAGTGCTTCCTGACATCACTCCTGAACAGCCTGCTCTATTTTTAAGGTTATGCCCCCTTCTTCTGGACTCCCCCACCACATGGGATAGTTTCTATCTACCCTATCAAATCCTTTAATCATCTTAAACACATTGGGATAGAGTTTCCACTTGACTATGCTAGTTTTGTTGGCACAGTTCGCCCAAAATCACAAATTACATTCAGCGCATATCGAAGTTTCACGATCTTTTGCACGAGTTAAAAAAACATAGTGCTAGAAGCTGGCACCGCCCATAAAACTGGCCACGCCCCCAGGATGAACTAATTACTATTGGGAGTTTCTGCTATCACTGTGCTTGTTTGTAGGCCTTCACTGAGGCTATAAGATATACCCTGGATGTTTTGGCCACAAAGACACTAAAACACATGTTTTAAAAGCTTATTGAATGTAATATTTTTTTTTATTTACTGAAACTCATTACAGTCCCCAAGCGCGCTGGTACGTGACAGATTTTGCATTTGACGATATGCAAATGAGGTTGAGCAGAAACTAGAGAGAAAAAAAAATCACTTTTCAAAACTGGCACAATTTTGGACGCACTTTCCTCCTGGATCATCGATTGCGGCCAAAGCAGAATCTCATGTCCTCAATTAGATCACCTTTTAACCTTCAAGGGGACACAGGCTTAGTCTACACAACTTGGCCACATAATCTAACCCTTTTAGCTTCGGTATCATTCTGGTGAATCTGTACTGCACTCCCTCCAAATCTAATATATTCTTTCTGAGGTGTGGTGCACAGTACCGAATTCAGTGCTCTAAATTGGATCTAACCAGAGCTTTATACAACGGAAACATAACTTCCACCCCTTGGTATTCCAGCTCCCTTGAGTTAAAGGCCAACATTTATGAAATGACTATTTTGCATCAGTCTATACTCCTGTAGATGATACTTATGTTCCAGATGTGTGGGGTTGGCGGGTGGGGGGCAGTGGTCTGTATTCAATAGCATTGTTAGTATTAAAATAGCGAGTAATGTTATTTTGGATAGGCTAGGTAAGCTCAGAATTGATAGGGCTTCGGGTCCAGATATTATCCATCTAAGGATGGTTAAGGAGATGGGTCGAGTGCTCTGTAAGCCTCTTACCCAAATCTTCAATAAATCAAGAGAGTCAGGGATGGTTCCCTTAGACTAGAAGCTCGCTCATGTAGTTGCTATCTTCAAAAAAAGGGGACCAATCAGAGGCAAAGGTAACTATAGGCCTATAGGCCATTATTAGGTAGATGCTAGAAGGGATGAGAAGAGATGCCTTCCAATGATCACTGGGAAAGGGAAGGGGCCAATAGAAATTCACAACACGACTTTCAAAAAAATAAGTCATGCCTAACAAATTCGATGGAATCTTTTGAGGATATCACGAGGGTAGCGGCTGAGGAAACCTGGTAGACATTCCCTAACTGGACTTTCAAAAAGCCTTTCATAATGTACCTGCTATTAGGTTACTTCACAAGATGGAATCTTTTGCGGGTCAACTGAAATTTGAAACAATAGATTAGAAATTAACTCCAATCCCACAGCAAACAGATGTGCTTCAGATCAGAGACATGTTACTCACAGTGTCCCCCAGGGATTGGTCCCAGGCCCTGCTACTCTTCATGGTCTTTATTAACGGCCTGGACAGCGGTGTTGGGAGTATGTCAGTAAGTTTGGCCAGCAAGCTTGCAAATGACACCAAAATCTGTTCAAGGATTAAGACGGTAGAGGAATGCAATCAAATAAATTAAATGCAAAAAGATTCTGATGTGCCAGGGGAGTGGGCCACATATTGGCAAAAAGTATTTAGTTTAGATAAATATGATGCCATGCATGTTGGTTGGGCCAACAGTGAACACACACATATCATTTTCAGGGCAAAATACTGAAAATGGTTGAGTGAGAAAAAGGTCTATATGTTATTGTGCATAAATCACTAAAGGTTCAATATAGAAAAACCACAGCTAAAGCAAACAAAGTATTGGGTTGCATAAATAGAATCATTCGTATAAGTCAAAGGACTTATTTCTGTCCTGTCCTGACCCTGCTCAGATCACTGGTTAGACTGCATCTTGAGCGCTGAGGCCAGTTTTGGTCGCCCAGATTTCTACAAGAATGATTTCTAGTTTAAAGACCCTCAGCTACTCAGATAGGCTCAAGGAGTACGGTCTATTTATGTCAGAGCAGCGTAGGCTTAGAGGTGACAGACCAAGGTCTATAAAATAATTTAAGGACTGGAGGGCATGCCGCTTGATAAATTATTCCAATTTTACAGCGGAGGACCAGAGGACATGGGCACCCAATTCAGATCAGTTGCACCACGGGACACAGTGCGACTGAATCCAATCTCCCTTGGGGGTTTGAGCGCTGTGCCACACCTCTCCAGCACAGCCCGCATGTCACACCATCTTCAGAAGGGCACTTGCATGGACATCCCTTGCATGTACCGGAAGCAACTGAACTCATCCTATCGTGAAGTCTTACAGTCCAACTGGTTGATGTGAGACCCATTTACTAAATTTGGACCAAGCAGGCCCATTTAACAAATTCACACATTACTCATCAAACATCAAACATTCAGCTGCAAGAGGGACCCTGCACCAGTGCTACTAAAAGGGCCAGGCACCCAACTTGCAGGTAAGGTAATTTTGAAGAACTTTTAAAAAATTCTTTCATGGGATGTGGACATCGCTGACAAGGCCAGCATTTGTTGTCCATCCTTAATTGCCCTTGAACTGATTGGCTTGTCGCCCTTTCAGGGGGGCAGTTGAGAGCCAACCACATTGCTGTGGGTCTGGAGTCACATGCAGGCCAGACCAGGTAAGGGCAGCAGATTTCCTTTCCTGAAGGACATTAGTGAACCAGATGGGTTTTTATTGCAGTCGTTGGTAGTTTCATGGGACCGTTACTGAGACCAGTTTTCAATTCCAGATTTTCTCATTAATGAATTGAATTTAAATTCCACCAGCTGCCGTGGTGGGATATGAACCTGTGTCCCCAGGGCATTAGCCTGGGCCTCTGGATTATAAGTCCAGCAACATTACCACTACACCACTGTCTACTATTGCAAAGTGTCTGGAAGTACTGTGGAATGTTGCTGGACGTGCTGTGGGGAGTTGTTGGATTTGGCAGCAACAGTTGGTGGTCTGGCAAGCCAGTGTGCATGTCCATCTGAGTTCTCCTGTATGCTGACTCATCGAGGTCCTCATCTGAGTGCCCTGTAACAGAACTCGTCTGTGACTTTGCCCTTCAATGAGCTAGAAAACAAACCATCCTTTACACCTGGCTTGGCTGCATGCTCAGTGACTCACCATATGCTGATCCCAGCTCTATACCAGCCTCCAAGGTACGTGCAGTGCCAGTATCTGAGCTGGTGGTTGCACGTGCCAGATCAAGTGATGGTGTTTCTTTATTAATGATGTGCTGTTGCTTTCTCTCCATCTCCTGGGGCTACTGTGGCTGGGCAGGCAGCAGTTTATGGGTGTCTGAAAGCAGGATCTGAGAAGAGGGAGGTTAGTGTGAGGGAAAGGGGATGGTGTGGGAAGCAGTGCTCATCACACCAGATAGCAGGATGAGGGTGAGTTGCGAGTTCAGAAGGGGCACAAGGCAGGAACATGTCATCATCCTCAATGTTCCCCACCAATTCTGCTCTGTTCCCTTCTATTGTGTGCCACTTTGTCCTGCATGATAGAGGGAAGAATGTCAGTGTTATAGTTGCACTGTGTTTGGATGATGTGCCTGTCATAGCTGAATAGCTGGAGGTATGCAGAGACAGTGAGAGGTGGGTGTGAGGCTGGCAGCATTGGCAGGTGTGTGAGCGTAAGGCGGATTATCTGGATGTAATTCATGAGTCCTGAGTGCCAGGAAGTGCTGCTGGGAGAGTGATGGGTGTGTGGTGCATTGAACAGCATAAGTAGTTGGTGGTGTGACATTTGAAGATGCTTTCCCTGCAGATCCCTGGGGACATAGGTTCAAATCCCACCACGGCAGCAATTTAGATTCAATTAATTAATAAATTCAATTAATTAAAATAAAATATGGAATTGAAAGCTGGTCTCAGTAATGGTGCTACGAAACTATCATCAATTGTCATAAAAGCCCATCTGGTTCACTAATGTCCTTTAGGGAAGGAAATCTGCTGTCCTTACCTGGTCTGGCCTACATGTGACTCCAGCCCCACAGCAATGTGGCTGATCTTAACTGCCCTCTGAAATGGCCTAACAGGCCACTCAGTTGTCAAGGCCAATTAGGGATGGGCACCAAATGTTGGCCTTGCCAGTGACGTCTGTATCCCATGAAAGCATTTTTAAAAAAATCACTGACCTTGACTACCTGCGTGAGGTCATTAGACTTCTTATGGCACTTTTACCCCCCTGGATACCTGCTCCCAATCCCTTCTGAGGCTTGTCTTTGAGTGCTTCCTGGCCCTCTGTGGAACAATGGTATCTCTCCTCCTGTCCACCTTCATCACTAAAACCTCCAGTGCTGCATCTGTGCCCCGGATGCCTCTGTCTGCCTTGTTGTTCCATTTTCCTTTTTTAGAATTGCAGCAATGGTATTCAGCAGCACCTCCTGTCATTCAGTGCAGCTTCCCTTTAAGAGAGACAGACTGCCTTTTATAACAGAAGGCTGGACCACGTGCTAGTAGCACAACGCTGGCCTCCTGCTGAGCGCAGAGGCAGCCAGCAGTGTGGGATTGCTCAGCCCAACATTACATTCAGGTAAGTGAGGTGACAGCATCAAATTTGCATGCTGCCCACCTCCAAAGAACCGATGAGGGCAGGTCACGAATGGTGACCCACCCACTCCATAATAACAATGTAATCCAATTTTTATCCGCATCAATTTAAATTGTAGGAATAGGAATAGACTGAGACGGTTCTGCTTTCCCCAGAGAGCAGTGCCTCTCTGGAATACACTGTCAACAGGTGTGGTGGGTAGTGTCTCTCTATATGCCATCAAGAGGGAACTAGACCAGTTCTTGACTGAAGCAGAGATTGCATCATGTAGAAGGTAAGTGTCCTTACAGCCAACACTTGGTCCAGTTGGATGGTTTAGATCGCCTGAGGGGGTCGGAGAAGAATTTTACAGAGTACTTTTTCCCTATTGGTCCTGTTTTTTTGCCTCTCCCAGGAGGTTACATGCCTGCAGGGTTGGGGGAAGTGTTATTGGGAGCCAGGGGGAAGGGAAGGAGTGTTGAGCCATGATGGTCCAGCCATTGTTGTGTGGGTAGGTTTGATGGACTAGCTGGTCTTATCTTGTTGTCATTTTCTTATGTTGTATTCTATTAGCCTTTTCAATTATTATTTGTACCTGTTCATTAGCTTTTAGTAATTTCTCTACTTGGATCCCTAAATCTCTCTGCTCCTCCACAGTTCCTGGTTTCTGAACAAGGCTTTGGACAACGGTCTTAAGCTACCGCCCCCACCTCGCCCCCCACCCAACTATATCAATTCCTATTTTCCTATTTGAAGAAACTTAGAATATTCCATATTGAAGATTCTGTTTAAAAGTAAGTTGTTGTCATTGATAATTTTACAGTTGAACTGATGGCCTGAGAGGTAACAGTGAATCGAGAAAGGCAAGGAGTTCGAGAGTAAGATGAAGCAGGAAAAGGAGGTGTATAACTTAGATTTGGGTGTACAGGGTACAAGTTCAAAATTTCCAGATGACACTAAACTTGGAAGTGTGGCAAACTGTGAAGAGAATGCTGATAGACTCCAAGAGGACATAGACTGGCTGGTGGAATGGGCAGAAACGTGGCAGATGAAATTTAATGTAGAGAGGTGTTAAGTGATATGTTTTGGTAAGGCAATATAAACTAAAGGGTAGAATTCTAAATTGGGGTGCATACCCCTGTGGGTCTCTATGCACCAATCATTGAAGGTGGCAGGGCAGGTTGAGAAAGTGGTTAAAAAGGCGTACAGGATCCAGGGCTTTATAAATAGAACCATAGAGCACAAAAGCAAGGAAGTTATGATGAAATAAAACCAAGAAATGCTGGAACCACTCAGCAGGTCTGGCAGCATCCGAAGAAGGGTCACTGACCCGAAACGTTAACTCTGCTTCTCTTTCCACAGATGCTGCCAGAGCTGCTGAGTGGTTCCAGCATTTCTTGGTTTTATTTCAGATTTCCAGCATCCGCAGTATTTAGCTTTTATTTTAGAAGTTATGATGAACCTTTATAAAACAATGGTTCATCCTCACCTGGAATATTGTGTCCAATTCTGGGCAACACACTTTAGGAAGGATGTGAAGGCTTTAGAGAGGGTGACGAAAAGATTTACTAGAATGGTTCCAGGGGTAAGGGACTTCAGTTACATGGATAGATTGGAGAAGCTGGGGTTGTTCTCCTTAGACAAGAGAATGTTGAGAGGAAATTTGATAGAGGTGTTCAAAATCATGAAGGGTCCAGACAGAGTAGATGGAAAGAAACTGTTTTCAACGGCAGAAGGGCCAAGAACCATAGAACACAGAGTTAAAGTGATTGGCAAAAAAAAGACGACATGAGGAAAATCTTTTTTATACAGTGAGTGGTTAGGATCTGGAATGCACCGCCTGAGAGTGTGGTAGAGACAGATTCAATCATGGCTTTCAAAAGGAAATTGGACAAGCACCTGAAAGGAAATAATTTGCAGGGCTCTAGTAAAGGTGCAGGGGTGTGGGACTAGCTGGATTGTTTTTACAGAGAGCCAGTATGTGCTCAGCAGGCCAAATGGCTTCCTTTTGTGCTAGGACCATTCTATGATTTCTGTAATTCAATTAATTTTGTGCAACAAAAGTGAACAGCTGCCTACACTAGAGGAAGCATTTGTGAGGTTAGTGAAGGAGTTAAAAGTATGAGATTTTTCAAACTGTTGTTTAAGCCATCGTTTTTCAAGATGGGGGTGTCACTGGCAAGGCCGGCATTTATATCTCATCCCTAGTTAACGCATGAGAAGGTGGTAGTGAGCTACCTTCTTGAACAGTTGCAGGCCGTGTGGTGAAAGTGCTCCCATTGTGCTGTTAGGTAGGGAGTTCAAGAATTTTGACCCAGGAACAAAGAAGGAATGGTGATATATGTCCAAGTCAGGGTGCGATGTGACTTGGAGGGGAACTTGGAGTTGGTGTTTCTATGCAACTGCTACCTTTGCCCTTCTAAGTGGTAGAGGTCAGTGGTAGGGAGGTGGAGTCAAAGAAGCTTTGCTGAGTTGCTGCAGTGCATCTCGTAGATGGTACACACTGCTGCCACTGTGCATCGGTGGTAGAGAGAGTGGATGTTTAAGGTGATGAATGGGGTGCCAATTAATTGTACTGCTTTGTCCTGGGTGATTGTATGGTCCAATTCCTTTGCATATACAGCAGTCGTAAAACAGTCTGGCAGAATGCAACTATAGATTTTCAAGAACGATTAGTCATAGAAGTTGAAAGGATTGTACAAACCTTGGAGGAGAAACAAGTTTCCATTAGATGAATGTGCACTCATGTCTCTGAGCTCAACTGTCCTTCTATCCAAACACAACGTTTGCTAGGGATTTTCATTCGTTCCTTTTCCAACTTTCTCCTTTCTTTCACAGGCTAGTCTTTCAGGTGGCAGCAGTCCTCCAGTACTTCCAGCATCATCTTAGGCAGTGAGTTTTGAAGAGACTGTTTAATCTTAACAAGGGTTAGTAGGCAGCCCTCTGACCTCTGAGTCAGAGAATTGTGGGTTCAACACCTACAGACCCAAGATCCAGAGAGGTACCACATTTTGGATGAGACGTTAAACAGAGTTCATATTACATATATCCACTCAGGTGGATGTAAAATATCCCATGGCACTATTCCCAAGAAGAGCAGTGGAGATCTCCTGGGACCTTGATGTACATTGGCTGCCGCATTTCACTACATAGTAATAGTCGTTCATCACTTTGAGATGTCCTGAGGTTGTGAAAGGTGCTATATAAATGCAAGTTCTTTCTTTTATCGGGGTTATCGCAATCAACTCTAATCATGTCCTTGTCTGATATCTGCGCACTTCAACTTGTCAGCGAGGGTCACTGGATGTAATCAGGAACGGGAACCCATGTCCTCCCTCCACAACCCACCCCCCCCCCTCCCCCACCCTGTCCTGGGGAAGTCCTGGGGAAAATTGATGTACAGAGAGATTTGGGTGTTCAGGTCCATTGTTCCCTGAAGGTGGCAACGCAGGTCAATAGAGTGGTCAAGAAGGCATATGGCATGCTTTCCTTCATCGGACGGGGTATTGAGTACAAGAGTTGGCAGGTCATGTTACAGTTGTATAGGACTTTGGTTCGGCCACATTTGGAATACTGCGTGCAGTTCTGGTCGCCACATTACCAAAAGGATGTGGATGCTTTGGAGAGGGTGCAGAGGAGGTTCACCAGGATGTTGCCTGGTATGGAGGGCGCTAGCTATGAAGAGAGGTTGAGTAGATTAGGATTATTTTCATTAGAAAGGCAGAGGTTGAGGGGGGTCCTGATTGAGGTGTACAAAATCATGAGAGGTATAGACAGGGTGGATAGCAAGAAGCTTTTTCCCAGAGTGGGGGATTCAAATACTAGGGGTCACGAGTTCAAAGTGAGAGGGGAAAAGTTTAGGGGGGATATGCGTGGAAAGTTTTTTCCGCAGAGGGTGGTGGGTGCCTGGAACGCGTTGCCAGCGGAGGTGGTAGACGCAGGCACGATAACGTCTTTTAAGATGTATCTAGACAGATACATGAATGGGCAGGAAGCAAAGAGATACAGACCCTTAGAAAATAGGCAACATGTTTAGGTAGAGGATCTGGATCGGCGCAGGCTTGGAGGGCCGAAGGGCCTGTTCCTGTGCTGTAATTTTCTTTGTTTTTCTTTGTTTGTTTTCACCCACCAATCCAGGGATACTGAGGTCAACTGTGGTGTTCCAACTGCTGTCCTGGCTTTGATCAACTGCCTCAACAATGAACACAGTGACTTACTGATCAGTATTCCAATTTAATAACGGTCCTGTGAAGAGCCTTGGAACGTTTTATTGTGTTAAAGGTGCTATATAAATGCAAGTTGCTGTTGCTGTATCAAACCTTGGTTTGATCACACTTGGACACAGTTCTGGTCTCCATATTACAAAAAGGATACAGAAGCACTGGAGAAGATGCAAAACAGATTTAAAAGGATGATACCATAACTAAGAGATTACAAGTACCAGGAAAGATTGAATAGGCTGTTGTGGGATGACCTTAAGAAGAGATTACCTTAAGAACAGACCACCTTAAGAGCTGCAAGTGAAGATCACCAGAAGAAATTATGTCCTGTCCCACATGATCGGACAGTTGTGGTTGGAGTCTAGCAGAGTGAGAGGTATTTAGATCTAGCTCATGCGGTAACTATTTGTATATATACATTCCAGTTCAGTTATAATAAAACCTACATTTTATTGGGATATTACTTGTAGCCTTGTGAGGCTTACCACAGATCATACACCATAGAGACAAGTAATATTACACAGGCTGAGGCTCTTTTCTCTAGAAAAGAGAAGGCTGAGAGGTGACCTGATAGAAGTCTTTAAAAGTGTAAAAGGGTTTGATAGAGTAGCTTAGACAAGTTGTTTCCACTTGTGGAAGATCAAAACTAGGGGCCATAAATATAAGATGGTCACTAGCAAATCCAATAGGGAATTCAGGAGAAACCTTTTTATCCAGAGAGTGTTAAGAACGTGGAACTCATTAACACAAGGCAAATAGTATAAATGCATTTTGGTGGAAGCTAAATAAGTACTCGAGGGAGAAATTAATAAAGGATATGTAGATAGGGTGAAATGAAATAAACAAAGTGGGGGAGGCTCGTATGGAGCAGAAACGCTGGCTGAATTTTGCAGAATGGCCCGTTTCTGTGCTGTAAATTCTTTGTAATTCTATGTAACTGAAACCAGTCAGTGCCTCTGCTTATATTCAAAAGGGGCAACTTTGCAGGTAAATTCAGCGGCCTTGGACTCCTGGGTTGAAGCTTCACTAGAAAGGAACACCTGACTGGAATAGGGCTACAGCACTAAAATGGCAATTCTCTGACACATGCTCCCAAGTGCAGCTTCCCATCAGGGTAACTCATCTTGAATACTAATTTCCACGCTCCTGTTGCAGCCTGCTACCTCCAGCTACCTTCCAGGCACCAGTCAGAGACGGTAACATCAGCCAGTATCACTGCATCACCAAACTGAGAGGTACTCGCTTTTACAACAAGGTAGACTGTTGTGTCGGGTTTTTTTCCAGGCAAAGCTTGTAATGCGCACATTTTAAGGGAATCAAAAGTTACCCAACCATTGGAAGGGCAGATGGAATGAAAGCTTGGCCCCAAATATAGTTGACTGCAAATCTGCGGAACCTTTATCCCCTTCAGGGAAGGGTCAACAATGACACACATTAATGAGGCAAAACTATAATAGAGCAGGCCTCTTCCTGACGTTTCCAACATTTGGCCCACTCTGAGGGTGCCCATCAGTATAACCAGTAGCGAATCTCTAGAATAGTTGTAGCATGCTGCATAATATCACCATTGGAAGGGATATGTGCATGGTTGCGAGCTTCAATAAGCCAGGCCCAGGAGGAAAGTGAGGAACAACATGATTGTAGGGAACCTGTCACTTGCCCGACGGATTGGCAGTGAATTGAAAGCCACATGTTCACGTCTGTATCTCTGCTTGCATATCATGGTGTGAAATCACTTGATACAGGCCACTAAGCTTTGTAGGCCGATATGACTCCCCTGCTACCAGATCTATCAGTCCCTTCCTGATGGCTATCCTGATAGTGTTGCTAGAAACATTAAACCTGGACTTTGTATCACATCTTCAACTCATTGTCCTCTACAGAAACCTCTTTTCAAGCAGATTGCCCACCAACAGACCACAGAGCAGACATTGAAAACAGGTTTGGGGCCCAACAAGGGAGACTGTGATATCTGCAGAGGACATTGTGAGGGAGACAATAATGGAGCACCAAGAATGGAAGCATAGTGATAATGTTATCAAAAGCCTTACTGAAGTCCATGAAGACTACATCAACTGCTTTACCCTCATCTACAATTCTAGTCACCTCCTCGAAAAATTCAGTCAAGTTTGTTCGGCACGATCTCCCCCTGACAAAGCCATGCCGACTATTCCTGATTAATCCCTGCCTCTCCAAATGGAGATTAATCCTATCCCTCAGAATTTTTTCCAATATTTTCCCTATCACTGATATTAAACTCACTGGCCTGTAATTACCTGGTTCATCCCTCCTATCCTTCTTGAATAATGGTACTACATTCGCTGTCCTCCAGTCCTCTGGTACCTCTCTTGTGGCCATAGAGGATTTGAAAATTTGTGTCAGAGCCCCTGTGATCTCCTCCCTTGCCTCACATCACAGTCTGCTGGCCTTTTAGAATTTATATTTACATAATGCCTTTCAGGATCTCAGGGTGTCTCAAAGTGCTTCACCATTAATGAAGTGTAATCACCAGTGTAGTGCAGGCAACGACAGCCAATTTGCAAACAGCAAGATCCCACAAACAACAATGAAATAAGTGCCGACATAATCTGTTTTAGTGATGGCAGATGACGGATAAATATGGGCCAGAACACTGGGGAGAACACTCCTGCTCTTCTTCAAAATAGCACCTTGGAATGTTTCATGACCACCTCAGAGGGCAGATTGGGCCATGGTTCAACATCTCATCTGAAAGTCAGAACCTCCTACAATGCAGCACTCCCTCAGTATTGCATTGATGCAACAGGACATAGATAGGCTAGCAGAATGGGCAAAGAGGTGGCAGATGGAATTTGATACAGACAAGTGTGAGGTGATGCATTTTGGCAGAAGGAATAGGGAGAGGCCATATAGACTTAATGGCACAGTTCTAAAGAGTGGGCAGGAACAAACAGACCTGGTGGTGCATGTGCATCAATCTTTGAAAGTAGCAGGACATACTGAGAGAGTGGTTAGCAAAGCATGTGGGATCTTGGCCTTCATAAATAGAGGCATTGAGTACAAAGAGCAGGGATGTTATGCTGAACCTTGAGAAAGCTCTGATTACGCCCCAACTAGAGTATTGCATCCAGTTCTGGTCACCACACTTCAGGAAGGATGTGAGGGTCCTCGAGAGGGTGCAGAGGAGATTTGCCAGAATTCAGGGATGCAGGATTTTAGTTACAAGGTCAGGTTGGAAAAACTGGGAGTGTTCTCCCTGGAAAAAAGGAGATTGAGGGAAGATTTGATAGAGCTGGAAAAGATTGACAGGCTTAGATAAGTTAGACAAGGAAAAACTTCCCATTAACTGATGTTACAAGGACTAGGGGACACAGATTGAAAGTTTTTGGGCAAGAGATGCAGGAGGAATGTTAGGAAGAACTTTTTTACACAGCGAGTGGTAATGATCTGGAACTCTGCCCAGGAGGGTCTTGGAAGACAATCAACAATTTCAAAAGGAAATTGGATCAGCACTTGAGAGAAATAATCTTGCAGGGCCATGGGGATTGAGTGGGCCTGACTGGATAGCTCTATCGAGAGCTGGAATAGACTAAATGGCCTCCTCTGTGCCATAAACAGCTCTACGATGCCAACCTAGATATGGGCTGAAGTGGGACTTTGAACCCACAACCTTCTGACTCAGGGGCAAGACTGAACCATGACTGATACCTATGTAGTGAACTAGGTCGATCAATAAACTTTGCGCACCTTTTGTTACATTGCAGAGACAGGAGACCAAGGAGAAATAAACTGGTCCCCGTGATAGTTTTGACAAAGGTTTGCAGAGCCTGCCGATAGGGCTGGCGTCTTTAGGCAACCTGCCTGGCACAGGGATTTGACTCTGGAGAGTGTTTTCTAACAATTTTATCTCTGGAAAAAACTCACACATCCCGCAGTTAGTTGCTGCAAGCCAATGATCGCAGCTGCCAGTAAACTGTGTTCACAAATCAGGTGAGTTAAAGGCAGTTGGAGCAGCATAATTGGTCTCGGAGCCCCTAGATTGTGAGGGGTGGGAGGGGAAATCAGCAAGGGTTACCATTCCTGAATGCTACCCTTACTGGCAAGCTGAGGTTTGTAGCCAGCAAGTAACGACAGGATTCACACTGTCTGCAATAAACCCTATAAAAGGATGAACTTGCATTTATATAGCACCTTTCATGATTTCTGGACTTCCCAGAGCGATCAACTAATGCAATGTAGTGAAACACGGCAGCGAATTTGCATGCAGCAAGGTCCTACAATCAGCAATGTGATAAATGACCTGATCATTTGTTTTACTGATGTTGATTGAGGGATAAATATTCACCAGAACACTGGGGAGGACTCCCTGCTTTCCTTTGAAATAGTGCAATTGAATCTTTAATATGCAACTGAGAGATCAAACAGACCCTCAGTTTACCATCTAAGCCAAGAAACAGCAGCTTTGGCAGTGGAACTCACCCTTAAGTACTGCAGTGAGGTGGCAGCCTTGATTTTGTACTCAGGGCTCTGGAGTGGGGTTGAACCTACAACCTTCTACCCAAGAAGCAAGAATGTTATCCACTGAGCCAAAGTTGGCATTGGTACTTAGCAATCTTTTCAAAACTCATTGCTTAGGGTGATGAGTTAAGTGTGCCTGATGTACTGGAAGAATGCTGCCACCTGAGACACTGCCCCAGCAAAAAGGGGAGGAAGTTGAAAAAGGATCAAAGCAGAAAATCCTCAGCTAACCTTTTGTTTGTGTGGAAGGGGAGCTGAGCTCAGAGATGTGTGTACATTACTCCCAACTTTGCCCAACTAATCAAAGCCAATGGAAACTTGTTTCCATCCCAGCGTTTGTGCAATCTTTCAACTCTTATGACTAAGTTTCCTTGAAAAACTAGAGTATTTGGCCGAGTAACATTTGTGGCTTTAGGCTGTGCAGTCCATAAGTGGACTCTATAGCAGAGGAATTTGTGGAGGATTTTCTTGTGTTCGGCTTAAAGATTTTATACCCATTGATCAAACCATAATAGTAACTTTCAAAAGGGAATTGGATATATATCTAAAAAGGAAACATTTGCAGGTCTGTGGGGAAAGAGCAAAGACATGGGACTAATTGGATCGCTCTTTCACAGAGTTGGCACAGGCATGATGGGCTGAATGGCCTCCTTCTGTGCTGTAAGATTCGATGACATTGATCAGAACGGCAATAGTGCTGTGATCAAGCATCTATCCTGTGGCCTAACCTTTCGAAGGCAGCCTGGTACCATTTGCTGGCTGGCTGACTGATGAAGTCTGTGTTGATGTGTAACCCTGCACCAAGTGTAATGACATAATATCCTGTCTCAAACATCTGTGGTGATTGCATTATTTATTAGACCATGCAATTACTAAGTCTTAGGGCTGACATGAGTCACTCGTACCTGTGGTCTAACTGCATGACATGTGTAATTGGCGGCCAAGCTTTGGGTGTGTTAACCGCCTGTGTAAGCAAGCTACAGTACTGCTTCTAGTGTCAGTCCATGAACTGGGCAAAGGAAACAGCACATAGAATATACAGCACAGAAACAGGCCATTCTGCCCAACTGATCTATGTCTATGCTCCATACAAGCCTCCACTCACCACTCTTCATCTGACTCTCTCACCATAGCCTTCTATTCTTTTCTCCCTTGTGTTTATCCCGCTTCCCCTTAAATGCATCTATGCTATTCCCCTCAACTACTCCACGCGGTAGCGAGTTCCAAATTCTCACCACGCTCTGGGTAAAGAGGCTCCTCCTGAATTCCCTATTGAATTTACGAACATACAAACAATGACAGAGAGGAAAAGACCCTTTGATCCCCGCAGCTTGTCCCACACAACAATGATACCTTGAATATCACAACATATATCGAGGGCCGAAGGGCCTGTACTGCGCTGTAATGTTCTATGTTCTATGTTCTATCTCCTGGGAAAAGCAAAAGACCAGATAAAAACCCAGGCCAATTTGGGGAAAGATCTGGGAAATTCCTCTCCCACCCATCGTAGCGATCGAAACTGGCCCTGATAATTCCCTTATATTGCCTCAGTTCTGTAATAGGTAATCTCCGACACAGGCAGAAACAGGTCCAGCTCTCGCTTTAAGGAATTCAGAGAATGATAGTCTCACTGCACAAGACAGCAGCCTGTTGCATGGGTCCACTACTCTCTCGGAAAAGAACAACCTTCTGACATCTAATCAAAATCTGGCCTTCCATTGCTTAAAATTGTGACCCCTGGTCCTCCCTAACCTATTTAATTGGAAGAAATTGTCAACTGGAACCTGATCTATTCCATTCATCATCATACAAGCCTCGATCAGATCACCCCTAAGTCTAAAGTGTAGACTCCCAACTCTTTTAACCTATCTTGATAACCAAGATGCTTTATACTGGGAATTAGTTCTAATCGTCTTCCTTTGCACCCTTTCTAAAGCCACCAAGTGAGGTCTGACCAAAGTGTTATACAAGGACAAAATGATATGTCTTGTCTTATAATCGATTGCCCTATGATTGCACCTCAACACCCTAGTCACTCCAACTAGTGCTTCATGGCATTGTTCAAGTGCCTTTAGAGATGTATGTACTATAATGCGCGTATCTTTTTCTTTCTCAACCTTCTTCAATGCTTTTCCCTGATGGGTGTATACATGAGAGCCTTGCCCATGTGCATAAAAGTGCACTTTTCCAAATTAAACATCATTTTCCAGTCATGAACCCAATCCCTCAACACATCAAGATCTGCCTAAAGACATCAAGCATTGTCGACAGTCCTAACACTCACACAAATCTTAGCATCATCTTAAAATTTGCAGATTGTGCTCCCAACTGGTGACTGAGCTCCAAACAAATCCAAATCCATCTTTAACTACTTTCTGCCTATGTCCTTCCATCCAGCTCCCCAGTCACGCTCAATATATTACCACTAATACCAGAGGCTTTGATCATGCAGAGAACCTTGTGCAGTACCTTGTCAAAGGCTTTTCGCAAGTCTAAGTAGATAACCTCTACTGGGCTTCCCTCATACATCATCTTGGTGACTTCGTCATAAAATAGAATCAGATTTGTAAGATATGATCTCTGTTTTATGAAGCCACGTTGGAAATCCCTAATGATTCTCTCAAGGATCTTTCCTATTACTGATGTTAAACCAATAGTTCCCCGGGTCCATCTTATCACCTTTTTAAAGATGGGGACGACATTAGCTTCCTTCTGGTCTACAGGAACAATTCCAGTGTGCAGCAAGTTATTCAAAATATGGGCGAAGGGTTCATACAGCAGGTGTCCCATCTCCCTGAGGACCCTTGGGTGGATATCATCTGGCATGGCTGCTCTATCTATTTTCAGGTTCAAAATAATATATTATTACTAGTTTTATTATTAAAATCATCATTAAAATCTAACAGTCGAGCATCTTCTTCATGAGTGAAGACTGATACAAAGGACTCATTTAATATTCCCCCAGGGTGGCGCAGTGATTAGCACCGCAGCCTCACAGGTCCAGCGACCCAGGTTCAATTCTGGGTACTGCCTGTATGGAGTTTGCAAGTTCTCCCTGTGTCTGCGTGGGTTTCCTCCGGGTGCTCTGGTTTCCTCCCACAGCCAAAAGACTTGCAGGTTGATAGGTAAATTGGCCATTATAAATTGCCCCTAGTATAGGTAGGGGAATATCGGGACAGGTAAGGATGTGGTAGGGATATGGGATTAGTGTAGGATTAGTGTTAATGGTTGGCACAGACTCGACAGGCCTGTTTCAGTGCTGTATCTCTAAATCTAAATTTTTTGTAACCTGTTCTTGAAATTCCATGATCCAATATAGTCTTTGACAGTTCTTGGATTCTTCAATTAACTCTGCTTATTTGAGTATTAGCTGCTTTGAATTTATGGAAACATTTTTGTTTACATCTTGTCCTTGTACATAACCAGTCAGTCACCTTGATTTTTCCTTAGCACACTCCCTTCTTGAGTACATATTTGGCTTCCACATTTTTTAAATCTTTGTTCTTAAAAACGTTCCATTTGTATTCTACAACATTGCCGCCCAGTAAGGTTAACTAATTAACCTGTTCCAAATAGTCTGCCATTTTAGCGAAGTTTGCCCTTCTGAAATCTGGTACGAGTTGGAGATTTTCAGTACTCTTAGTTCTGCCAGCCAATTGAAACCATATAATGTTGTGGTCACTGTTGCCCAGATGGTTCCCGACATGGAGGCCTGATACAATGTCAGACTGATGACTAAACATCAGATCTAATATATGATTATTCCTGGTGTCTTCATTGGCATAGAAGGAAACAGTCTTGCATATTCTCAACAAATTTTCCAGCTGCACTTCCCACCACAACATAGAGGAAATCGTCGTGTCGCTCAATACCAAGAAAATTAAAGTCACCCATCAAACAAAGGTGGCTTACTTTTAAAGCATTAGCAATCTGTTTGCCACAGACTCCCCAGGCTGACTGCAACTTGTGCGGCCTGGCTGAGCTTGTGTTCCACATCTACATGGAGTTTGAGGGGTTGCAGCCTCTCTTCGAGGATTTTAAGGGGCTGCTCCTCGATTTGTTTTTGATGGCACTTCAGACCCAAGCTCCTGATCTTGGGCCGCCCAGCACAGGGGTGAGCGGGCAAGTTGGAGGACCTCCTTGTAGGACTGCTCCTGGGCCTGACTAAGATGGCCATTCATAGGTCCAATCAGTGAGGCGGCGAGAGGGTCATTCAGCCTGACTGCCTGCCCCTCTTCCATGGCTGCGTCTACACCCGGTGTCCTTGGAGATGAAGCATGCATGAGGCCTAGTGTGACTGGTGAGCACCAGGAGTGTGGGTGGGGGTGGAACTGGAGTGCACCATCACCCCGGGAAAGACACCTTAATTTGATTAAGTTTCCTTTTAAAGTTTTGATGTTTTTGTTTTGTTGCGGCTTATTAGTGGTGACCCTTTAAGAAAATGGCTCTAATTACCTGTTTAATCAGTAGAAACATCCAATTGGTTGAATATAAAAGAGTTAGCCCCCTGTTTCCATAGTAGCTGATCATGTTCAACAGTCTGACCTGGGGTCTATAATCAAATACCAATAGTTGCTGCTCATGAGCTCGGTTCACTTAGCCCAGATAACCTCAACTGTACTGAATGAGGCAGAAATCAAGTCTCCCTCTAGCTGTTAGTTTTTCATTGATAAAAATAGCAACCCCATCCCCCTTTGACCTATTTTCATAGAATGGTTACAGCACAGAAAGAGGCTATTTGGCCCATTGGTTTCATGCTGACTCTCTGCAAGAGCAATTTAGCTAGTCCCACTCCCTAGCTCTTTCCCTGTACCCCTGAATTTTTTTTTTTTGCTTCAGCTGCTTATCTTTTTGAAAACCACAATTGAACCTACCTTTCAGGCAGTGCATTCCAGATCCTATACGTTCGTTACGTAAAAAATTTGTTTCCTCATTTCCCCTTTGATTCTTTTGCCGATCACTTTAAATCTGTGTCCTCTGGTTCTTAATCCTTCCACCAACGTGAACAGTTTCTCCCTATCTACTCTGTCTAGACTCCTCATGATTTTGAACACCTCTATCAAATCTCCTCTCAATCTTCTCCTCTCGAAGGACAACAATCCCAGCTGCTCAAATCTATCCATGTAACTGAAGTCCCTCATCCCCAGAACCATTCTCGTAAATCTTTTCTGTCCCCTTTCTAAAGCCTTCACATCCTTCCTAAAGTGCGGTGCCCAGAATTGGACACAATAGGACACAGTACTCCAGTTGATTATCCTTTCTCCTTTATCCTTTCTCAGTCCCTTGTAGCCTTTTTGGTGAATTTCTGTCCCATCACTTTCATTTAGCCTTGTATCAGAAATGCACAAACCAATTAATTTTTCCAATGCAGCATACTATTGCACTTCTAACAATTTGTTTCTAACAGTCCTCACATTTACATCAAAACAATTCAAAGGTTTCTCATCTACCTTCTTGGGTTATTTATTCTTGTATATCTCCCTACCTGGTTTAAATGCATGTGGAGAATGTTCAAAGTCGGTAAAGCTACCTGATCTAGTTTAAATGTTTTCTAAAAGTAAGCTTAACCACCTTTGCCAGGCTGAGTGCTCCCTGGAAGTTTAGGTGGAGGCTATCCCTCCTCAACAACTCACCTCATCCAGTGAACACCTCCCGAAGCCAAATGTTGAATCCTATAATTCAGCTGTTCCTCTCTTGTGATCTGGACATGACTGGTAGCAGCCTGGAGATTATTCTGGAGATCAGCAATGGGTTCATAGCAGGAATTCTGCAAAATAAATGCATTTCTATCCATTATATCATTCGTACAAATATGGAAAGGTACTGAAGTACCTTGGAACCCACCTTTCATTAGGTCATCCACACATAGAACCATAGAAAGGTTATGGCACAGAAAGAGGCCATTCAGCCCATCATGTCTGCACTGGCCAAAAACTAGTTGCCCAATCTAATTCCACCTTCCAGCACATGGTCCGTAGCCTCGCAGGTTACAGCACTTCAGGTGCAGGTCCAGCTACGTCTTAAAGAGTTGAGGGGTTCTGCCTCCACCACCGATCCGGGCAGTGAATTTCAGACACCCATTAACCTCTGGGTGAAAAAGTTTTTCCTCATGTCCCCTCTAATCCTTCGACCAATCACCTTAAATCTGTGCACCCTGATAATTGACCTCTCTGCTAGGGTAAACAGGTCCTTCCTGCCTACTCTATCTAGTCCCCTCATAATTTTGTACATCTCTATTAAGTCACCCCTCAGCCTCCTCTGTTCTAAGGAAAACAATCCTAGCTTATCCAATCTTTCCTCATAGCTGCAATTTCCAAGCCCTGGCAACATTCTTGTAAATCTCCTATGTAGAGCAAATATGTCCTTCCTGTAATGTGGTGACCAGAACTGTACGCAATACTCCAGCTGTGGCTTAACCAGTGTTTTACACAGTTCTAGCATTACATCCCTGCTTTTGTAATCTATACCTCGGCCAATAAATGAAAGCATGTCATATGCCTTCTTCACTACTTTATCTACCTGTCCTGCTACCTTCAAGGACCTGTGGACATACACTCCAAGGTGTATGTCACTTCTTCTACCCCTCTCAGTATCCTCCTGTTTATTGTGTATTCCTTGCTTTGTTTGCCCTCCCCAAATACATTACCTCACACTTCTCCGGACTGAATTCCATTTGTCACTTTTCTGCCCACTCAACCAAACAATTGACATTTTTCTGGAGTCTACAGCTGTCCTCTTCAACTACATGGCCATTTTTTGAGTCATCTGCAAATTTCCCAATCATGCCTCCCACATTTAACTCCAAATCAGTAATATATAACCACAAACAGCAAGGGACCCAACACTGAGCTCTGTGGAATGCCACTGGAAACCACCTTCCATTCGCAAAAAAACATTCGTCAACCTTTTCCCTTTGTTTCCTGTCACTGAGCCAGTTTTGGATCCAACTCGCCACATTCCCCTGTATCCCATGGGCTTTTACTTTTATGACCAATACGCCATGTGGGACCTTGTCAAATGCCTTACTAAAACCCATGTAGACAACATCCACTGCACCACCCTCATTCAATCCTCCTTGATACTTCCTCAAAAAATTAAGTTAGTAAGACATGACCTTCCCTTACAAATCCATGCTGACTATCCCTGATTAATCCATGCCTTTCTACGTGACAATTTATCCTATCTCTCAGAATTGATTCTGGCAATTTGCCCACCACCCAAGTTCAGACTGACCGGCCTATAACTATTTGGCCTACCCCTTGCACTCTTTTTAAACAATGGTACAATGTTTGCAGATCTCCAATCCTCTGGCAGATCGTCTGTATCTTGTGAGGAATTCAAGATGATCCTCGGAGCATCCACTATTCCCAACCTGGCTTCCTTTATCAGCCTGGGATACAATTCATCCAGCCCTGATAACTTATCCACTTTCAAGTATGGCAGACCCTCTAGTATATCCTCAGTCATTATGCTTACTGTATTTCATATTTCAAACTCCTCTTTAACTACAATGTCTGCATCATCCCTCTCCTCTGTGAAGACAGAGACAAAAAACTCATTAAGAACCCTGCCCACATACTCTGCATCCATGCATAAGTTACCTTGTACATCTCTGATAGGCCCTACCCATTCTTTAGTTATCCTCTTGATCTTAATGTACTGATAAAACATATTTGGTTTTCCTTGATTTTACCTGCCAATATTTTTTCATGTCCTCTCTTTGCTTTCCTAATTTCCTTCTTTATTTCACCCCTGCACTTTCTATACTCCTCTAGGCTTTCTAAAGTATTAAGTTTTTTGTGACTGTCATAAGCTTTTTTTTTCTGCTTTCTTTTTTTCTGCTGTGTGCTTCTAGATAACCAGGGGGCTCTAGATTTGGCAGTACCACCCTTTTTCTTTGTGGGGACATGCCTACACTGTGCCTGTAGAATCTCGCTTTTGAACGCCTCCCACTGGTTTGTCACTGATTTTCCGTCAAGTAGCTGTATCCAGTCCCCTTTCGCCAGATCACCTCTCAGCTTTGTAAAATTTGCCTTCACCCAATTTAGAACTTTTACACCTGTTCCATTCTTGTCCTTTTCCATAATAATGCTAAATCTAACTGTATTATGGTCACTATCTCCAAAGTGGTCACCCACTGCTATTTCATCCACTTGCCCAAATTCATTACCGAAGGCTAAATTTAGAATTGCGCCCCCTCTTGTTGGGCGTGTTACGTGCTGACTAAAAAAAAGTTCTCTTGAATGCAGTTCAAGAATTTTGTGCCCTCTGTGCTCTTAACACTGTTTGTGTCCAGGTTGGTATTGGGGTAGTTGAAATCCCCAACTATTATTGCCCTATTGTTTTTGCACTCAGAAATTTGTTCTTCTATCTCCCTCTCACTATTTGGGGGTATATAGTACACTCTCAGTGGTGTGGCTGCCCCTTTTTTATTTCTGAACTCAACCCATATGGCCTCATTTGATGATTCATTTAGCATATCATCCCTCCTCACAGCTGTAATTGATTCTTTAACCAGTAATGTTACACCCCCTCCTTTTTTTGTTAACTCCCCCCTCTCTATCCTGCCTGAAAAGTCTTTATCCAGTGATGTTGAGCTTGATCCTTGAGATCGGTCATCTTGACCCCAAAAGCCAATAGACTGCTCTTGACAGAGCCTTATCTCAACATAGAATGACTATCTTATATTTATGGCCCCTTGGTGCCCCGCCACAAGGAGACACGCCATTAGAAGGGAAACTGTTTGCAACATGGAGGATGGGGGAAATGAGATGGATCCACAGCTGTTGGAGCTTGATCTTCTGCCTTGTGTATGGTTAAGCTGGGGGACCGAAACCTGTTCCACTGCAAATAACACTACACTCACTTTCTCATCACCTGGGGGCAGCGACATGGGGAAGGGATCAAATTCAGTTTCACACATGGAAAGATCGAACAACTTTCACAGATTTATTCACTCACCAACTATTTCACTGGACTGGATTTTCCTAGTTAATTTCCAGTAATCTCTCATATCAAAACCAGTGCAAAATTGGGATCCGTGTGCAACAGCTGTTACCATTTTTTGATATAAAGGGAAAACAGCAAGTGATATTATTTCCAAGCAAAATCTGCCAGAATCATAATCTCACTATTACAGTATTTTTCTCCATCTACAAGGCACTGGGCAAGCTGCTTGTTCTTAATTCCTGTGTTTATAGACCATGTCATATTTTATAACAAGTTGGTACTGTCTGTCCGTTGTGAGGTATGGATAGGATCCAGAGGAAAACTTGACTACAAGGATGTAAGGGAGTCTGACTTATCTGGTGAACTCAAAAAGCTCCATAAATCCAGCTCAAGATCCAAGCCCCTCAGACCTTTCAACTTGGCTGCATTTCAAGGGCAACACCTTCATTACTGTGAGAGGAAAGAATATCACCCATTCACAGCCTTCCTGTTCCACTTAAAGAACATTAACTTACCTCATTTCTCAATCTTCTGGTTACTTTCTCCAACAAGTTGGGTTAAATGAAGTGAAAGATTTTAATTGCCTTATTGCCAGGCTGGACTATGGCCCCTGGAATTCCTGGTTAAAATGGAAAAACAATTTCCATCTAGGAGGGCAGTGATTTGGGGAAGTTCCCTAGAGTTGTGTCTCACTTACAGTGTTGCTTTAAAATACAATGGGCTGGGGTGAGTGGTGTGGGTGCTAATAGATTTTCCACCCATCTCCCACACAAAGTTGGTGTGTCTGAAGATTCTTAGATTACTCCAAGCAATTCGATTCATTTTGTCCTCATATAGCCTAGGGAGAACTCAGAGCAGAGGAGAGCTGAAAGCTGGCATGAGTCCCACTGAGGGCCATATGTAGGCCCCAAACCTAAGGCAAATGTAATTGATTCCGGATTAATTAGAAATAGGGATCTGTGTTCTTGAATAAGGATTCTATTTCAACACACTTGCACTGGTGGAGCAGGATCTCAGGACTGTTGATTGTAATCATATGGGCAATTCTTTCCCCAAGCACCCCTCTCTTTTCCATACCATAATTAGCCACCAACCAATCCATAAAACAATTTGTCACTCCACACTTGGCCTTCAGCTGCCTTGCCTGGGCTGTGAGCTCTGGAGTTTCCTCTCTAAACCTCTCCGCCTCTCTCTCCCCTTAAGATGCTCCTTCAAACCTATCTCTTGGATCAAGCTCTTGGTCACCTGTCCTCAATAACTCTTTATGTGTCTCAGTCTCAAATTTCGTCTGATAACACTCCTACGAAGCATTTTGGGGCTTTTTGTTACGTTAAAGGCGCGTCATATAAATATAAGTTTTTTGTTGTTGGCTTGACGGGACAGATGTGTCAGAGGCTGTCTAGTCCCGCCAAACTTCTCAAGGCCTGCAGCTTCTCCCTGGTAATTTCAGCACTCTTCTCAGTCTCTACCACCATAAAACAGCCCAAGTTGGCTAACAAAACGTGTTAAAGAATAAGACTTGCTGATGAAATCAACTGGACTCTCCACTTCCCTCTCCTCCTTAAAGCACGCCTGTTTGAGCAAGCTTTTGGTCACCCCTCCTAATGTCTCCACCTCTGACTCAGCATCTGTTTTTCTTAAGCCTCTGTGAAAGACCGTGTGAGATCATCCTCATCATCAACATTGGAAGAGCAATCTTTTGGCTGAAGATGTTAAACCGAGGCCTGGCCTGCCCTCTCGGGTGGGTGTAAAAGAAGGGAAGGGGAGTTCAGTCCAGTGTCCTGCCCAACATTTATCCCTCAACCAACATCGTAAAATAAAACAGATAATGCGATCATTATTTTATTATTATTTGTGGGACCTTGCTTGTGCAAATTGGCTGCCCCATTTGCTACATTACAACAGTGACTGCACTTCAAAAAGTATTTAATTGGTTGTAACATACTTTGGGATATCCTGAGGTCAGGATATAAATACAAGTCTCTCTTTTCTATTGTGTTCTTTGCCTTATAAAGTTAGAGAACTTCCATGGCTGACAGGACTTGGTATTCCCATATTCCACTCTCTGGCCCAACTAGGTATCCATTTGAGTATTTCTTTCTTCCAAAGGTGCTTCAGCACATCTGTTCTGACCCTTTATACCTTTACATATTTCAACTCCTGTATAGTCAGCTCCCTCTAGTTGCTGATCTACACCATCAGGTACACAACACTGGTCTGGGAATTTCTGGGGCTCCTCTTTGTCGCCCTTGTAAGGTGGAGCTGAGTGATCCTGAGGCCTTTTGGAGGACTTGGTCCTCCCACTAGAGTCATTCCAATCATAGAAGGAAATGAATGGGGGCTTGAAGGAAAGGTACTGCAATAATTGTGGCCAATTTTAATCTTCATATAGATTGGACAAATCAAATTGGCAAAGGTAGCCTGGAGGATGAGTTTGTAGTGTATATTAGGGACAGTTTCTTAGAACAATAGTTTCTGGAACCAACCTGGGAGCAGGCTATTTTAGACCCGGTAATGCGTAATGATTCATAAATAACCTCATAGCAAGAGTGACCATAACATGATAGAATTTTACATTCAGTTTCAGGGTGAGAAATTGAGATCTGAAACTAGTGTCTTAAAGGTAAATAAAGGCAATTACAAGGGCAAGAAATCAGAGTTGGGGGACAGGCAGGAAAGTAGGGTAAAGGCCACAGTCAGATCAGCCATGATCTTATTGAATGGTGGAGCAAGTTCATGGGGCCAAATGGCCTACTCCTACTCCTATTTCTTATTATCTTATGATCTTATAATTAATGCTCTGAAGGACCTTAGCCTAAGTTTGCCAACCCTTCAGGATTGGCCTGAAGTCTCCAAGAATTGGAGATTAATCTCCAGGACAGTGGAGTGGACAACCAGAGAGAAAAGTCATGTGCCATTAAAAAAGATTGTGTTTTTTTGTCTTTTTGTAACATCTTTGCTTCTTATAAAAATATTGGAGATAAGGAGGAAAAGATTGTTTGACTGAGAGTCAAGAATCATCCAATCAGGTCATGAACAGTCTGTTCAATTCCCAATTAGACCGGGGCAAGGATGGCCATGTCAGGTGACCAATGGCATGAGAACAGGGGTGGGGCGGTTAGAGGCTGGTAGTCGTGTGATGAAATTGAGTTAGCTACCTTACCTTAACCTAATGAAGGGTTGGGGCCCCTAGAAGGCCTGAGGGGGTTTTACAGCAGTGTGAGTTCTACTGAGGCCTTTTGAGGGCCTAAATGGATGCATTTTCCAGGAAAGCTCAGGAAGTCTGCCCAGCATGTTCCCTTTAAAGAGTAGGGGAATGGTCGGAAGATCCAGCAATGGTACCTCCCCCTCCCCCCCCCATCCCCCTCACCCCAGTCCATGGGGGTTAGGCAGAATTCTGGCAGAGCTAAGACATGGACCATATTCCAAAGCTGCTCCAGATATAACGCTGAGATATCTGCCATCTCCAGGCATTAGGGTTTCTGGGGCACTGTATTCCAATATAGAAGATTTTTTCAGCAAAAGAACAATTGCATGTGCACAGGTCAATCCAGGCAGCAGCAGATTTTTGGGGGAAACTATAACAGCGACCTGTACAGGAAGGATTAGAGCATCCAGCCAGCATCCAGCTGACAAAGGTATCCAGCATAACTCCACCTTCTGAGAAATGTTTCAGCAAACTCCAGTGACAATTCACTAGAAATAGGGGAGGGGAGGGAATTTCACAGTTACCAGAGATGTAATCCCATCTG
Source organism: Heterodontus francisci (assembly GCF_036365525.1). Taxonomy (NCBI): domain Eukaryota; kingdom Metazoa; phylum Chordata; class Chondrichthyes; order Heterodontiformes; family Heterodontidae; genus Heterodontus; species Heterodontus francisci. The sequence goes on from NC_090377.1 coordinate 125,643,178, forward strand.
GAGTACTGATCTCAGTTCAAGGCACAGCATCTCGGGAAGAATATATTGGCCTTGGAGGGGGTCATTCTCAGATTCACTAGAATGATACCAGAGCTCAAAGGGGTAAAGTTTGAGGACAGGCTGCACACACTAGGCTTGTATTCCCTTGAATATGGAGGTTAAGGAGTGATCTAATTGAGGTGTTTAAGGTGATTAAATGAGTTGATAGGATTGATAAAGTGAAACTATTTCCTTAGGTGGGGAGGTCCAAACCAAGGGGGCATAGAACCATAGAAAGATTACGGCACAGAAGGAGGCCATTCAGCCCATCAAGTCTGCGCTGGCCAAAAAAACTAGCCACCCAATCTAATCCCATCTTCCAGCACCTGGTCTGTAGTCTCGCAAATTACAGTACTTCAGGTGCAGATCCAGATAACTGCTGAAAGAGTTGAGGGTTTCTGCCTCCACCACCATTCCTGACAGTGAATTCCAGCCACCACTATCCTTTGGGTGAAAAAGTTTTTCCTTATGTCACCTCTAATCCTTCTACTAATCACCTTAAATCTGTGCCCCCTGGTAATTGACCTCTCCATTAGGGGAAACAGGTCCTTCCTGTCTACTCTAACTGGGCACTTCATTATTTTGTACATCTCAATTAAGTCATCCCTCAGCCTCCTCTGTTCTAAGGAAAACAACCCTAGCTGATCCAATATTTCTTCATAGCTGCAATTTTCAAGCCCTGGCAACATTCTTGTAAATTTCCTCAGTACTCTCTCCAGAGCAATTATATCCTTCTGGTAATGTGATGACCAGAACTGTACGCAATACTCCAGCTGTGGCCTAACCAGCATTTTATACACTTCCAGCATTACACCCTGCTTTTGTATTCCATGAAAGAAAGCATTCCATATGCCTTCTTCACCACTCTGTCTACCTGTCCTGCCACCTTCAGGGACCTGTGGGCATGCACTCCAAGGTCTCTCACTTCTTCTACCCTTCTCAATATCCTTCTGTTTATTGTGTATTCCTTTGCTTTGTTTGCCCTCCCCAAATGCATTACCTAACACTTCAATTGAATTCCATTTGCCATTTTTCCACCCACTCAACCAAACCATTGATATCATTCTGGACTCTACAGCTATCTTCTTCACCATCAACTACATGGCCAATTTTTGTGTCATCAGCAAATTTCCCAATCATGCTTCCCATGTTTAAGTCCAAATCATTAATAGCCTCATAAACCAGCCTCCCACTGGTTTGCCACTGATTTTCCTTCAAGTATCTGTATCCAGTCCACTTTCACCAAGTCATCTCTCAGTTTCATAAAATTTGCCTTCCCCCAATTTAGAACTTTCACTCCTGTTTTATCTTTGTCCTTTTCCATGATTATGCTAAAACTAACTGTATTATGGTCACTATCTCCAAAATGGTCATCCATTGTTACTTCATCCACTTGCCCAGCTTCATGACCGAAGACTAAATTTAGAATTGCACCCCCTCTCGTTGGGCTTGTTCCGTGCTGGCTAAAAAAGTTCTCTTGAATGCAGTTCAAGAATTTTGTGCCCTCTGTGCCCTTCACAGTTTGTATCCCAGCTGATGTTAGGGTAGTTGAAATCCCCAACTATTATTGTCCTGTAGTTTTTGCACTCAGAAATTTGCCTACATATTTGTTCTTCTATCTTCCTCTCACTATTTGTACAGTCCTAGTCGTGTGGCTGCCCCTTTGTTATTTCTGAGCTCAACCCATATGGCCTCATTTGATGATTCATTTAGCATATCATCCCTCCTCACAGCTGTAATTGATTCTTTAACCAATAATGCTATACCCCCTCCTTTTTTATCCCCCTCGCTATCCCGCCTGAAAACTCTATGTCCAGGGATGTTGATATCCAGGCATAACCTTAAAATTAGAGCTAGGCCATTCAGGGGTGATGTCAGGAAGCACAAAAGGAACTTTCTCCCACAAAACACTGGTGAGGCTGAGGATAAATTAAAAATTTCAAACCTGAGTTGGGTAAGGATATTAAGGGATATGGAGCCAAGGCAGGTAGATGACAGAACAGGCTCAAGGGGCTGAATGGCCTCCTCCTGATCCTATGTTCAATTGGAAAGGGGCCATATATCTTCAACACTATTTTTTTTCAGTCAGAGGCAAAGTAAATGGGGTATAATGCAGTGTTTAATGACACAGCATTAACAAGACATACATCCTGATGAGCACCCTCCGTGGTGGCTAATCTGCGGTTGCATGGTGTTTTACAAGACAGCTACATCTGGTTTCCTAGACATTGTGTGACGTTTTCAGGCAGCTGTAAATCAAGGAAAAGAAAGATCTTGTGTTCTTTGTACCTTAAATGACCTCAGGCTATTCCAGATTGCTTCACAGCAAAGCAAATACTTTTGAAATGTAGTTACCATTATTGTGAAACACCGCAGCCAATTTGTACACAGTAAGGTTTGACAAACAGCAACTCAATAATCTGTTGTTAGTAGTGTGGGTTAAGGGGTAAGTATTGAGCAGAATACTGGGGAGAACACCCCTGCTCTCCTTTGAAATAGTGCCATGGAATCTTTTATATCCACCTGAGAGGCCAGACAAGGCTGTAGTTTAACATCTCATCCTAATGACAGGATCTCCAACAGTCCAGCATTCCCTCACTACTGCACTGGAGTGGTAGCCTGGATTTTATACCCAGGTCTGTGGAGTAGGTCTTGAACCCACAACCTTCTGACTCAGAGAGGAGAGGGCTTCCCAGTGAGTCACAGCAGACACCATCCATTTATTGCATGGATTCATTTGGCAACACATTAGAAAAATGGAGAAATTGGGTAACAAGTGCCAAAGTCATATGTTGGTGTTGGACGCCATGTCAATTGGTTTGTTTCAAATGCAGCATAATGTTTGTCAGTTCCAGCTTCCTAAAGGTTGTTGTCATCTTCATTCCAAGCTTGTTGCCACTTGGGATTAACACATCTGTTTTTAAACCTCATGAGGATTTGAGCCAGTTTTACGTATCTCACTATATTTTTATCAAGTAACTCTCTGCCATTAGAGTTAGGTCTCGTGTGGTGAAAGAAAGAAAGGCTAAAATTTCTGCAGCATCCTGTTACATGCTCTCAGAAACTTCACAGCAAATTACTTAGGACTGCATTTGCTATTGTTCCGGATGGGACCGTGGTGGCTATTTTGTGGAAAAGATAATCCCATTTCATCCACTTTTGGTGGTGTTTGTGGGGTTTTGCTGTGCGCGGGATGGCCACCACAGTCTCTTCTGTTCGTATACAGCAAGACCCCAGCAGCAGCAATGTGATAATCTGTTTTAATGGTGCCAGTTGAGGGATATATATTGGCTGGGACACTAGGGAGCACTCCCCTGTTCTTCTTCAATATAGTGTCGTGGGATCTTTTACATCCACCCGGGAGGGCAGACGGGTCCTTGATTTAACATCTCATCCTGAAAGACAGCACCTCTGAAGTGTAGCACTCCCTCAGTAAAAAGAAATAAAGACTTGCATTTCTATAATACCTTTCATGGCCTCAGGCCATCCCATAGTCTTTTACAGCCGATGGAGTACTTAGGAAGCATAGTCCCTGTTGTAATGTAGGAAAATGCAGCAGCCGACTTGTGCTTAGCAAGTTCCCACAAACAGCAATATGATAATGACCAGCTAATGTGATGTCGAATGAGGGGAAAATGTTGGTTAAGGCACCAGGGAGAACTTTCATGCAGGACTGCAATGGAGTGTCAGCCTCGGTTTTGTGCTCAACTCTCTGGAGTGGGATTTGAACCCACAACCTTCTGACTCAGAGGCAAAAGTGCAGCTGCTGGCCCATGCTTTATGCAAGAGCTAACCTCAGTGTTCCCAAATCACTATTTCCTGATTGATCATGATCTTTTCTATTCCTTTTAAGCACTGTGGGAGCATGCTGCGTGCCACCACATAAATTTTTCTTTGCAAATAGAAAATCCCCTTAAAACCTACTGCATACAAGGACAGCTCCCCCATGACAGGGAGCCTGCTGGTTTAAAGCAGCGTATGGTGAGCAATGCTAGTAAGTGAAGAGAAGCTCCAGAGGTCAACAACGGAAGAAATGCAATTCTGGGCAAATTGGTCTGAAAAGTCAAACCGCCTTTCAAGAGGGAGAAGAGCAAAGGGTTCAGGAAGCATGTCCAGTAGGCAGAGATAGTTGAGGGACGTCTGATATTACACAGCAAAATAACGTCTGAAAGAAATACTTGATTTTTTTTTTGTGGCTCCTCATGTTGCTGGAACATCTGAAAGCACTTTGCACTCAAGCCATGATTTGGAGCTTAGGAAAATAGAGGTAGCCTAATTCATTCTGTATTTCTGGATGAATCATCAAGGGGATGTTTGTAAGGAAGGCAGTTAATATCTCAACATTAACACCTACCACATGAAAAATCTCTCTTTAGCCTAAATAACTGCCCTAGGCTGCTAAACATCAGTTCTGAATCCACATCTGGCCTCACTGCAATTGACTGGAGATGACATCACTCATATACAACATTGCATTGTGAAGGACAAGGACTGTTTCGTCCAAACAGTCTGCCAAGAGATGTCTATGCTGGCATACACTAGTTGGACCGAATGGCTTATTGCTGAGCTGTAAATGCTGTGTAAAAGCTTGGTTTCTGAACAAATTGCATAAGAGACACATTCTAGAAGACAGTACTTTAACACCTAATTTTATCTTTATTGTTTCAAGTGCTGTACTATTAGTTATTGCGGTGTCTTACTACTTCTGTGTAAATATGGCAAATAAATCCATTTGTTTAGCATTAGTCTGACAGTGAGGTATTTGCTGCCTTCTGGAGGAGATAGCAGGATAGGGTGGCCTTCCATGTGCTCTCCATCAATGGGGGATAATTGGTCCCATGGAATGCTGTTCAAAACATACAGACACAAGTTGTGGCTCACAAGAGATTTGGTCTGTTTATGGAAAGTGTTTCTCTGCCAACAGCACAGCCAGTCCCTCAGGCTAGCTCTTTGGCTCTCTATATTAATTCCCTGAATTAGTCTATCTGGCCACACCATGAAAAAGCAGCTAACCTTTTCCAATGAATTTCTTTCCCTTCACAGTGGGTTCTCATCCATCTTTAAAAAGAAAATATTTACTGCAATATTAGTACCCATTCAAGTAGGAGTTCCTCTGATTCCATGTGTGAAAGTGTTTTGAAAATTTCCCTTCGTTTCTAGTGAAGTCATCAACACATTCTTTTGGAGCATTGATCTATCACAGACAGAATGGGCTGAATGGCCTCCTTCTGTGCTGTGAACTTCTATAATTCTACAAATGTCAATCTAACTAGCCTGGAGATATTTGCAGACAGGTCATTGTTAGTCATCACATTATTTCACATCCCCCAAGATCTTTAATCGCATCGTAATATTTTTCTCCTCAGTTTATATTCAGCATGAGTACCTGATCTCAGTCAGGTCATTTGCTAAGCTTCCCACACAATGGAGGAAAACAATGGGAGTGAAAAAATTAGCTAGATTCACCAACCTGATGTCTATCCAGGTCCCTTTGTCTGCATCTACATGAATATGTGCAGTGTAGCAAGGTGAACAGTTAAGGTGAGGCAGCTCACAATGATCTCAGATGTAGATTCCTAGTGCATTGCCATTTGGTGTACAGGATGAGCTTTGACGGATGGCATTGTCGTCCTTAAGAAGACAGACACCAGCCTGTGAGCGAAGGGGATTTTGTCCATTTGACTTTGGTCTATGGCTTTCTCTTCCCACCACTTGTCCTTTATCTTCCGGATTTGTCTTTGAACGGCAGTCTTGAGCTTTTGAAATGCTGCCTCCTTGACTTGCGACCTTGGGTGATTCTGCCAGGCAATGAAGGCTACTTGTTTTTGGCTCCATTCAGCATCATTTTCGTCAAACAAGTCCCGGTGACGACGATGCTCAAACCCAATGGTCTGGACACAGGAGTCTAGTACAGCTGACTTTATTTGTTCTCACTGTTCTAAAATTGAGTTGGATGTGTGAAGATTTTCCAGATTGGTTGTGAGCCGCACTTGGATAAGGGCTGAGACATTGATCTTCTTCCTCTTGGACTTTTGGGTCTTGCGATTCCTTGGTGCTAGGTGAATGTTGATCACTGATCAGTAAGTCGATGATCTGTCCAGCAGGCACCAGTTCCCTGCATGGATCGAGTGATACAGACATGACTTAGATCTTTGACCCGAACAATGCCATAATCCAGGAGATGCCAATGCTTTGATCTATTTTGCCTCCATGTGGTTTTGTATTTGTCCTTCTGGTGGAAGAGGGTGTTGGTTATTATGAGACCATGTTGAGTACACTTTGTCAGCAGGAGGATACTATTTGCGTTGGCTTTTCCCACCTCCTTTTTCCCAATGGTTCCTCTCCAGACATCGGTGTCATGGCCAACCCTGGCAGTAAAGACCCCAGAAGGATGATCTTCTTTTCTTTTGGGATTGCAGTGAGGACTTCATCAAGGACAGAATAGAACTTTTCCTTAACATCTTCATCAGAGTTAAGGGTTGGGGCATAAGCGCTGACGACGATGGCATATTGATTACAGCTGAGCTGTAGGTGAAGTGTCATGTCCCTTTCATTTATGCCATTGGGGAGTTCTGACAGTGCATCAAAAATCCTATTCCGGATGGCAAAACCAACTCCGTGCACACAAAGGTTGCTATCAGCCTTTCCTATCAGCCAGTAGAAGGCGTATCCCCCTGATTGTTCCTTCAGCTGCCTCTCCCAGGAAGATGGGTCTCACTGACGGCAGCGTTGTCAATTTGGAATCTTGATAGCTCACACGATATGACATAATTCTTCTTCCCGGACGATCATTCTTGAAATTATCCACGAGTGTTCTAACATTCCAAGCTGCAAAATTTAAAGTTTTCTATTTTTGGCTATGAAGATGGTGATCCCGCAGGGTGTGGTTCCCCAGCCAGGACAAAGTGGGACAGACTATTTTTAGGGCACCTGTTTTAGCCCCCTCTCCATTTGGGGTCAGCAGAGGGTTTCCTGAAGAGGGCTGCTCAGTTACAGGTGCTGCTGCCCAAAGACACTGCTGTCCCAACACTGGGGTCCATTGACTTTCATTCATCTGTCGCCTGTGTGCGGATTCTTGACTAGGGATTCCTAGGTTCACAGCCCTGTCCCCCTCGCCAATCGTCTATCACCACAGGACTTGGCAAATGGATCCTGCTCAAAGCCTGCATGTGGCTTTGTTTAATGGGGAGCCATCATTGTCCCTATGAGCTTGACAGATTGGTGGCCAGATTTCGGTTACATGTCAGAGCACAATGACCAGGACCAACTGCCTTCTTCCGCCTTTGCAGCCAGTGAGATGCACAGTCTTCCTTCGCCTTTTCTGCCGTTGAGGATTTTTTGGACCACACTTTGTCTGGCACCTTCCCCTCAACGTTGCCATCATGGGTGGCCCTACCAGGAGCAAGGAGTACCTGATTGTATCGCTTAAGGGATCGTCGGAGCACACAAGCCTCTCCAGCACATCACGATGGCGATCCACGCTGGAAAAAATATTTTCAACAACTCCCCAACCATGAATCCACAGTGGCAGCTGATACTCTTCAGGCTATGACCTGTACCCTGTGGTAGAATCCATGGATGAACCAACGTAGCTGCAACAAGCAATCAAACGGATAAAAAACAACAAAGCTGGCACCCCAATGATATTCCAGCTGGGGTCTTCAAAGCTGGTGGTTTTTTGTTCACATCAAGACTCAATGCACGCATCCTACAGATTTGGGAGGAAAAAGAACTCCCCACTGCACCTCCCCCACGCCCCCCCCCCCCCACCCACCACACTCCTCACAGACTTCAGGAATGCGGAAACTGTAACTATCTCCAACAGGGTTGTCCAACCTTTTCGTTTGTGTGTGTGGGGGGGGTCGGGGTCCATCTGCCCCACTTTCTCTCTGACTCGTCTCCCTCTCAGTCCCTCCTATTTCTCTGTCTCTCTGCCCCCTCGCTCTCTCTTCCCCTTCTCTCTTTTCCCCCATCTCTCTCTCTCTGCCACCCTCTCTTGCTCTCTGTTCCCCCATCTCTCTCTCTCTGCCACCCTCTCTTGCTCTCTGTTCCCCCATCTCTCTCTGGGCCCCCCTCTCTTTGTCTGCCCCTCTCTCTTTTCCCCTCTCTCTCCGCCCCCATACTCTCCCCCACTCTCTCCCCCTCTCTGTCTCTCTCCTTATCTTTCCCTGTCTTGCCCCTGTCTCTCTCCCTCTCTGTTCACCCCCTCCCCTCCCTGTCTCCCTGTCTCTCTCTCTCTCTGACAGTTGCAGTGAGTGGGAGCACTCAGCACAGCAGCTTTGTGGGTGGTCAGTTTCACAGCTGACAAGTGATGACATTGGGAACAACATTTTCCCAACTTCGGACAGACTCGGGGTTTGCCGGTGGGCTTTTAAAAAAATGTCGGAACCCGCCAGAAAACTCCAAATCTGTCCATCGTTGGAAAAATGTTGTGCCCAATGTCAGCACTTGTCAGCTGTGAAACTGACAGTGTAATTTTTTTTTAAAAGCCGGTCTAAAAGAAGTGAGCCAAATGGAAATCTTTGGCGGGCCAGATCCTTGCCCACGCGACGTATGTTGGACAACCCTGATCTTCAAGAAGGGAGATAAATCATGCTATGGAAACTGTCGAGGTATTTCCCTCTTGTCCATAGCAGGGAAAATCTTGACATGCATTCTCTTGAATTGCCTACTTCCTTTGGCTGAGGAAATCCTCCCAGAGACTTTTAGATCTTCCAGATGAACCTCCGACATGGTCTTTGTTCCCCGACAAATCCAGGAAAAATGTCGAGAACAGCACCAGGAACTCTTCATTGCGTTCATTAACCTAACCAAAGCATTTGACTCAGTAAATCGCGAGGCTTTGTGGATTGTGTCCAAAGATTTAGACCAAGAAATTTCATCAGAAACCTGCAATTGCTCCATGATGATATGACTGCAACTGTTTTGAGTGGGAGATCTGAAACAGACGCCTTCAAAATCCGGGCCAGGGTCAAGCAAGGCTGTGTGATAGTCCCCATACTATTTACAATCTACCTGACAGTGACAATTCACCTTGTGAAAGATCAGCTGCCCTCTGGTGTGAGTATTAAATACCACCTAGATGGAAAACTCTTTAAGCTCAGTCAGCTCCATGCCAAAACTAAACTGACCGCCATAAACATACATGATCTACAGTTTGCAGATTTGCAAGCAGGTCTCGATCTCTTCAATTCTGCATACAAGAGGCCATGTTCTTTGGGAACTGGGCTGACCGATCCTTTGTCCCCTTCACCGTCAGGTCAGACTACCTGAAGGTGCTGGGGATATGGTTCGGAAGGGCCGGGGCATGCACCAAAACCTGGGAGGAGCGAGTAGCCAAGGTACAACAAAAGTTGAGCATGTGGGGGCAGCGATCTCTCTCCATTGTGGGTAAGAAGCTGGTCATCAGGTGCGAGGCGCTCACGTTGTTGCTCTACGTGGCGCAGGTCTGGCTCATACCCCACTCCTGCGCTGTGGCGGTCACCCGAGCCATTTTCCACTTCATCTGGGGATCTAAAATAGACCGGGTCCGGAGGGACACGATGTTCAAATCTCTGGACATGGGCGGGAAAAATGTACCCAACGTGGCCCTCATCCTGATGACCACCTTCGTGTGCGGCTGCATCAAGCTGTGTGTAGATCCCCAGTACGCAAACTCCAAGTGTCACTACGTGCTGAGGTTCTATCTGTCCCCAGTGTTGCGAAGGATGGGCCTGGTCACATTGCCGCGGAACGCACCATGCAGTTGGGCGGCGCCGTACCACCTATCCTTCGTGGAGCAGTTTCTGCGGAAAAACACCTTTGACCACCGGTCCATCAGGCAGTGGTCTGCACAGAATGTCCTCAAGGCCCTACGGGAGAAGGAAACGGTGGATCCTGTCGGATGGTTCCCCGAGCAGACCGTCAAAGTCATTTGGCGGAATGCCTCATCACCAGAACTTTCAAACAAGCACCAAGACGTAGCTTGGCTGGTGGTGAGAAGGGCCCTCCCCGTCAGATCCTTCATGCACACCCGAAGTCTCGCCCCCTCCACACAGTGCCCCCGCGTTGGCTGTGGTGGGGAAGAGACGGTCGCCCACCTCCTCCTGGAATGTGCCTTTGCAAAGCAGGTGTGGAAAGAGATGCAGTGGTTTTTGTCAAGGTTCATCCCAAGCAGCTCTGTAACACAGGAGTCTGTGCTCTACGGGCTGTTCCCAGGGACGCACACCGAGACAAACATCAACTGCTGCTGGAGGACTATCAATTCGGTGAAAGACGCCCTTTGGTCTGCCCGAAACTTGCTGGTCTTCCAGCGCAAAGAGTTGTCCACCACCGAATGTTGCAGACTGGCACATTCCAAGGTCCAGGACTACGTGCTGAGGGACGCACTAAAGCTTGGGGCAGCCGCAGCAAAGGTTCAATGGGGAAGGACCACAGTGTAAGGTTCCCCCACCAAGCTGGACTGAGGGGCTGGATCAATGGGAAACCCCTCGAACTGTATCGTTAATATTCTCAATTGCTGTAAATGTAAAACTGTAATTGACATGACAATTGTGTAACGGAAGGGTTGGGAAGAAACTCATGACAGTCTTGAAGGAAACTGATCTCCCTTGCAATGTTTGTATTTTTTGGTGCTGTTTGGAAACTGTTTGGCAATGTAATTTTTACAGATTTTTATGAATAAAGTATATTTTGGAAAAAAAAAAATAGCTGGTGTGAAAAAGACCCTGCTAAGCAGAGCAGAGGAGCAGCTTGTAATAACCTCCCTGCCTCCTCACATAAGGACCCAAGCCATCATCCACCCTCGCACAGGGTGAATTGAAGAGACGGAGGGGAATATGTGGGGTTTGGGGGAGAGAAACTTAGCTGGTTGGGGGTGTTAAAAGGAAGGAAAGAAACATGCGACAAGTGCAAAGGAAGACTCAACCTGATGGGAGGGGAGCTTTGAGTCACATTTCCTGACTGCTTTCATCATCTGACAGCTCTGTTGAAACATAAACACCGCTGAGCAAAGGTTTCCACAGAATAAACGAGGCTCTTTGCTGACCATTACCAACGCCCTTTTCACAGAGCTCAATCTGCATTGGTCGAGGAATACATGTCTCCAAATTAGTGTGGGTACAAGTTGCAGCCATAATGTCAGCTGTAACTGGACTACCAGGTCCTTGTTTCACTGACATTGGTTGACATCCTTCCATCTATGAAAGATGATGGGCATGCAGCAAACAATTCATTTAGGAGGGGTGTGTTCCCTTGCTGCACCTTTGCTGATGGCTGTGAAGCCTGACATTATTCCGCATGTAAATCTAGGGTTACCCACACTGGTTCAACGTATTCCTGGAAGTTTCGTCACATGACCTCCCCTCTCCCAACCGCCTCAACTGGTCAAACAGCATTGGCCCCCATCTCCAATAACTTTATAACAATAAATGGAAGTGTTCAAAGATAATTTTTAAAAAACAATATTAACGCCCCTATATTTTTTTCTTAGCAGCAGTGTCCAGGAGATTAATTTTAATTCCTGGGCACTTCAGGACAATCCTGGAGGGTTGGAAATCCTATGTGGATCCATTCGAGGTTGTGAAATTTCCTTTGAGTTTCTTCTTTTGTGCAGTCACAGGCTTCTTGATATTCACAGGGGGTAACTCAACGCTGGGCCCCTCATTTCAATGGCAACCCACCACCTTGGCCAGTCAGTGCAGTGTGGCATGAGGTGCGTCTGTACCGGAGGGTCTGTCTGCAAAGCTATCTCACAGTTTGGGACTGACAGAGCCCAGATGGCTCCTCCGCTCTCATTAGATTAATGGGAGTCAAGTCTGGTCTGAATCAGTATGTGTTAGTCACCATTTACTGGAACTTTTCAGGCTCCTCTCCCCTCCCTCCCCCCCAGCCACAATCTCCAACACATCTCTAACCCAAGACATGGATAAGAGCACTGATTCCATTCTTTTGGTTTGTACTTTGTTGGAAGTACAGCAGGCTTCTTGTTTTATTTCTCTTCTTGCTGCCCTCCTCATGACCTCAGCACATCACCAACTGGTTCACAGCCAATAAAATTCTTTTCGAATTGCGGTCACTGGAATGTAAGAAACGCTGCAGCCAATTTGTCCACAGCAAGGTCCCAGAAATAGCAACCTGACAACGACCAGATTAAAATTGGCTACATGAGTTAACCACCGAGAAAGGGCAGGGCCACCGCAGTGTTTGGTTAAGCCACGCCCGTTCATTGAGTACAGGCATTGTGTTAAATTTGTGCTGCCTGCTTATTTAAATGATTGGGAGGTGAAAGGGGAGGGGTAGCTTGGCTGCCAGAACGGTGGGAGTTTATTGTAAAGTAAATCAGAGCTGTGATATTTTGAGGAATGGACAAATATGTGAGAGAGACCACACCAAGGTTTTCGGACAATGCACTGGAGAATGCAAGAGGTGGAAGGAAAGAGAGACGTCCTATATCCACAGGTTTAGGAGGCAGTCCAGACCTGTGCATGCAGCATAAAACCACAAATCACAATACACTTTCAGCCAAGCTGCAGTGCTCCTCTGGCATAGTCCAGGCAGTGAAACATTACTCAAGGATGCCGATGGTGTGCTCTATATTATTCCGTGCGGCGGCATGGCTCTCATTGTAGATCTACTGCGCATGTGTACGCGGATTCCAGACCAGAGTCATGAACCATATCATAAGTGGGTAACCCTTGTCGCACAACAGCCAGCCTTTGACTTGCCATGGTAGGTCAAACACAGCTGGCACAGAGACACTACCACAGAGTGAAGGAATTTTGGCAGCTGCCAGGATACTGGGCATTCACCTGCATGATACGCAGCTGTAGTCACACAGCATCTGAGGGACAGGAATCCCTTTTGGTTTATGAGACACATGCAAAGCAATGTGCGTGCGTTCAATGAAATTCTGCACTGTGGTGAAGCCTGCAATCCATTAAATCCCTCATGCTTGCACCGCCCACTTGTCTCTGGATTGAGGGAATAAGATTAAACTTTTCCTGTGTATAGACAGCCTCAGTGACATCCCTTATGCAACAATACACTACAAACTACAAGATGATGCTTATATCTCCTTCAGCAGCAGCCTGTAAGGAACCAGACGCATAAAGATTAAGAGCACCAGCCAGACTACCCCAAGTAGATGACTCAAACTTTAGCAAATCTTCAACATCTTCAAATCTTCAGCCAGAAGAAATAATACAGCAACTGACTTGTACATAGTTCATGGACCCTTTAAATAGTGCTGGTGGGTGGTCCATCATTCTGTTTAATGTCATGCTCAGCTGTGCGAGGTTAAGTCAGGATATGGGCTGGAGTGCACAGTTGGAAAATGGCCTGCATACTGCCGTTGTTTATTAGTTGCACGCGCCTAGATAGCGTCCAACATACTTCCCTTCAAAAGTGCATGGGCATCTTGAATCCCATTTTCAAGGGTTAGGTAGCCAAGTAACACCTAAATAACAGGCACCACACAGTCCAATTTACCCCCAATCTGTTTTAGTGGCGTCAGTTCAGGATAAATATTGGACAGGACACATGGGAGAATTTCCCTGCCCTTCTTCAAAATAGTGCTATGGAATCATTTGCACCCACCTGAGAGTTTAACATCTCATCTGAAACACAGCACCTCCAATAGTACTGCACTGGAATGTCAGCCGAGATTATGCACTTGCATATCTCAAGTGAGATTTGAACCCACAACTTTCTGACTCCAAGGTAAGATTGCTACCAACGGATGCCAAGGCATTGTTGCTTATATGGGTGTTTCAGCAGAAAGTGGCACACTTGGCAGAGGCTCCACCTTAAACCTCACAGGAATAATGTCACCAACTAAGAGTTAAAGAATTTGGTAAGCTCTGCAATTTCAGATGACCCCAGTTTAACCCCGTGGAGTTTCTATCCTGTACCCTCTAACAAAATAGCCAGGGATATTGCAGCCCCTCAAAACAAACAGAACTCTGAGATCCAGATGATGTCTTTCTTTTCTTGATGGTTTGGCACACAGCTGCCATTGCCTGTTTAAATGCTTTTCTGATATAAGGCTCCCTTGTGCCTTGCTTGTGGGTGGAAGTGGATGAAGCGGCAGGAGGCATCCATTACATCAGTGACTTACTACTGTACTGGCTGCTTTATTAAAGGGGCACCCGCGCATCAACACAAGCAGAATTTCTCGTCCACAGCTGTTACAAAAATTTCTAAATTCACTTGTAACAGCCCTTCAAAACACTCCCACAGGGGATGCTGAGACCAAGTGGGCCCACATCAGAGACGCCATCTATGAGTCAGCTTTGACCACCTACGGCAAACGTGTGAAGAGAAATGCAGACTGGTTTTAATCTCATAATGAAGAGCGGGAACCTGTCATAGCCGCTAAGCACATTGCACTGTTGAACTACAAGAAAGCCCCCAGCGAGTTAACATCCGTAGCACTTAAAGCAGCCAGAAGCACTGCACAAAGAACAGCCAGGCGCTGCGCAAATGACTACTGGCAACACCTATGCAGTCATATTCAGCTGGCCTCAGACACCGGAAACATCAGAGGAATGTATGATGGCATTAAGAGAGATTTTGGGCCAACCATCAGGAAGATCGCCCCCCTCAAATCTAAATCAGGGGACATAATCACTGACCAACGCAAACAAATGGACCGCTGGGTTGAGCACTACCTAGAACTGTACTCCAGGGAGAATGTTGTCACTGAGACTGCCCTCAATGCAGCCCAGCCTCTACCAGTCATGGATGAGCTGGACGTACAGCCAACAAAATCGGAACTCAGTGATGCCATTGATTCTCTAGCCAGCGGAAAAGCCCCTGGGAAGGACAGCATTACCCCTGAAATAATCAAGAGTGCCAAGCCTGCTATACTCTCAGCACTACATGAACTGCTATGCCTGTGCTGGGACGAGGGAGCAGTACCTCAGGACATGCGCGATGCCAATATCATCACCCTCTATAAAAACAAAGGTGACCGCGGTGACTGCAACAACTACCGTGGAATCTCCCTGCTCAGCATAGTGGGGAAAGTCTTTGCTCGAGTCGCTCTAAACAGGCGCCAGAAGCTGGCCGAGCGCGTCTACCCTGAGGCACAGTGTGGCTTTCGTGCAGAGAGATCAACCATTGACATGCTGTTCTCTCTTCGTCAGATACGGGAGAAATGCCGCGAACAACAGATGCCCCTCTACGTTGCTTTCATTGATCTCACCAAAGCCTTTGACCTCGTCAGCAGACGTAGTCTCTTCAGACTACTAGAAAAGATTTGATGTCCACCAAAGCTACTAAGTATCATCACCTCATTCCATGACAATATGGCGGCACCTCATCAGACCCCTTTCCTATCCTGAGTGGCGTGAAACAGGGCTGTGTTCTCGCACCCACACTTTTTGGGATTTTCTTCTCACTGCTGCTCTCACATGCGTTCAAGTCTTCTGAAGAAGGAATTTTCCTCCACACAAGATCAGGGGGCAGGTTGTTCAACCTTGCCCATCTAAGAGTGAAGTCCAAAGTACGGAAAGTCCTCATCAGGGAACTCCTCTTTGCTGACGATGCTGCTTTAACATCTCACACTGAAGAGTGTCTGTAGAGTCTCATCGACAGGTTTGCGGCTGCCTGCAATGAATTTGGCCTAACCATCAGCCTCAAGAAAATGAACATCATGGGGCAGGACGTCAGAAATGCTCCATCCATCAATATTGGCGAACACGCTCTGGAAGTGGTTCAAGAGTTCACCTACCTAGGCTCAACTATCACCAGTAACCTGTCTCTAGATGCAGAAATCAACAAGGGGATGGGAAAGGCTTCCACTGCTATGTCCAGACTGGCCAAGAGAGTGTGGGAAAATGGCGCACTGACACGGAACACAAAAGTCCAAGTGTCACAAGCCTGTGTCCTCAGTACCTTGCTCTATGGCAACAAGGCCTGGACAACGTATGTCAGCCAAGAGCGACGTCTCAATTCATTCCATCTTCGCTGCCTCCGGAGAATACTTGGCATCAGGTGGCAGGACCGTATCTCCAATGCAGAAGTCCTCGAGGCGGACCACATCCCCAGCTTATACACACTACTGAGTCAGCGGCGCTTGAGATGGCTTGGCCATGTGAGCCGCATGGAAGATGGCAGGATCCCCAAAGACACATTGTACAGCGAGCTCGCCACTGGTATCAGACCCACCGGCCGTCCATGTCTCCGCTTTAAAGACGTCTGCAAACGCGACATGAAGTCCTGTGACATTGATCACAAGTCGTGGGAGTCAGTTGCCAATGTTCGCCAGAGCTGGCGGGCAGCCATAAAGGCGGGGCTAAAGTGTGGCGAGTCGAAGAGACTTAGCAGTTGGCAGGAAAAAAGACAAAAGCATAAGGGGAGAGCCAACAGCCCCGACAAACAAATTTTTCTGCAGCACCTGTGGAAGAGCCTGTCACTCTAGAATTGGTCTTTATAGCCACTCCAGGCGCTGCTCCACACACCACTGACCACCTCCAGGGGCTTACCCATTGTCTCTCGAGATAAGGAGGCCAAAGGAAGGTAAGGAACCTGTCAACAAACTGGGGAAAGAATACACCTCTGCACCATTCCTGGTCTTCACCCTGGGGAAATGCAAGTTTAACTTAGCACACTTTTAAACCATCAGATCTATACGCATGTTTTTTTTAAAGAGATACAGCACTGAAACAGGCCCTTCAGCCCACCGGGTCTGTGCCGACCAACAACCACCCATTTACACTAATCCTACATTCCCAACCACATCCCCACCATTCTCCTACCACCTACCTACAATAGGGGCAATTTACAATGGCCAATTTACCTATCAACCTGCAAGTCTTTGGCTGTGGGAGGAAACTGGAGCACCGGCGGAAACCCACACAGTCACGGGGATAACTTGCAAACTCCACACAGGCAGTACCCAGAACTGAACCTGGGTCGCTGGAGCTGTGAGGCTGCGGCGCTAACCACTGCACCACTGTGCTGGCCCACAAAGCTTATCTTTTAATCTCAATTGTTTCGTGTGGTTGTGTGTATCTGTGGGTGGAATTTTATGCTCTCCCCCACGATGGGTTTGGAGGTGGGGAGAGCATAATATCGGTTGGGATGGTGGCAGGGGAGGCGGGGAGCTGGAACATGCGTCCTGTTATCCTACAGTTTAGTTTGAAGTAGAGTTACAGACAGGTGGGAAATGATAGGGATGGTTTCCCGTTTTTCACCTCTCGACTGACCGAAGACAGTTTTAAAAAAAATATAGAAATTTAGTCCGAGGCGGGAAGGCCTACGAACGGTCTTCCTGCCCCACGGCAAATTGAGGCCTTCAACTGGGTAATTAATCCCTTATGCTCTCTCCCCACCTCTCCCCACCGCAGTCACAATTACCTGTGCAGCGGGCAGCCTTGTGACCGCACTGGAACCATGGCACAAAAAACCATGCAGGCTGCTGCCCAGCTGTGGGGTAGGTGGGTGGGGAGGGTCCCTCGTTCAAAGGCATTTAGTGCCTGAATGAAGGACCAAGCATCAGGAAGGGGGAGGACTTGCTGTCGACTACCCCTCCCACCTTCCCCTGCACCCCCCAACCCCGCGAGACACCTCCCGCCCTGATCTATCTTAAGTTGGTTTCAGTGCCGCACCTCGACGTCTGGTCGCTGCAGTTACAGCAGCAGCCACCGTCTCTGCAGTTGCACTGCAGCTGCCGGCCTCTGACTGGCTGGCTGCTCTGCAAGGCCGGGACTTCCAGGGGTGGGGTCCTAAATCCTACGGAAGGCCCGCCGCTGTTCCGTTAAATGCCTAATTGGCACTGAATTAAGTGGGCCATCCGTACATGAGCTGGCACAGAGATCTCAGTGTCAGTTTCCCCCGCAACAAGACCCCCGCCACCAGCATAACATTCCACCCAAATGTGTGTGAGAGAGTTGAGTACATTTTCAGCTGTTGTATAATAAACATTTATTTTTCTTTTAAACCTATGAGAAAACCTGTCATTTTCTGTTTGCTCAACATTAAAATGCTCAGGATAAAACATATTTATTTTTTATTCGTTCATGGGATTTGGGCATCGCTGGCCAGGCCAGCATTTAATGCCCATCACTAATTGCCCTTGAGAAGGTGGTGGTGAGCTGCCTTCTTGAACTGCTGCAGACCATGTGGGGTAGGTACACCCACAGTGCTGTTAGGAAGGGAGTTCCAGGATTTTGACCCAGCGACAGTGAAGGAACAGCAATATAGTTCCAAGTCAGGATGGTGTGTGACTTGGAGGGGAACTTGCAGGTGGTGGTGTTCCCATGTATTTGCTGCCCTTGTCATTCTTGATGGTAGAGTTTGCAGGTTTGGAAGGTGTTGTCTAAGGAGCCTTGGTGCGTTGCTGCAGTGCATCTTGTAGATGGTACACACTGTTGCCACTGTGCGTCAGTGGTGAAGAGAGTGAATGTTTGTAATTGGGGTGGCAATCAAACGGGCTGCTTTGTCCTGAATGGTGTCAAGATCCTTGAGTGTTGTTGGAGCTGCACCCATCCAGGCAAGTGGAGAGTATTCCATCACACACTTGACTTGTGCCACGTGGATGGTGGGCAGGCTTTGGGGAGTCAGGATTCCCAGCCTCTGACCGGCTCTTGTAGCCACGGTATTTATATGGCTGCTCCAGATCAGTTTCCGGTCAATCGTAACGCCCCAGGATTGTGCGATGGTAATGCCATTGAATGTCAAGGGGAGATGGTTAGATTCTCTCTTGTTGGAGATGGTCGTTGCCTGGCACTTGTGTGGGGCAAATGTTACTTTCCACTTATCAGCCCAAGCCTGGATATTGTCCAGGTCTTGCTGCATCTGGACATGGGCTGCTTTAGTATCTGAGGAGTCGCGAATGGTGCTGAACATTGTGCGATCATCAGCGATGATCTCCTGACCTTATGATTGAAGGAAGGTCATTGATAAAGCAGCTGAAGATGGTAGGGCCTAGGACACTACCCTGAGGAACTCCTGCAGTGATGTCCTGGAACTGAGATGATTGGCCTCCAACAACCACAACCATCTTCCTTTGCACTAGGTATGCCTCCAACCAGTGGAGAGTTTTTCCCCTGTTTCCCATTGACTCCAGTTTTGCTAGGGCTCCTTGATGCCATACTCGGTCAAATGCTGCCTTGATGTCAAGGGCAGTCACTCTCACCTCACTTCTTGAGTTCATCTCCTTTGTCCATGTCTGAACCAAGGCTGTAAATGAGGACAGGAGCTGAGTGGCCCTGGCGGAACCCAAACTGAGCGTCACAGAGCAGGTTAATGCTTAGCAAGTGCCGCTTGATAGCACTGGTGACGACACCTTCCATCATTTTACTGATGATCGAGAGTAGACTGATGGTGCGGTAATTGGCCAGGTCGGATTTGTCCTACTTTTTGTGTACAGGACATACCTGGGCAATTTTCCACGTTGCCGGGTAGATGCCAGTGTTGTAGCTGTACTGGAACAGCTTGGCTAGGGGTGTGGAGAGTTCTGGAACATAGGTCTTTAGTCCTATTGCCTGAATATTGTCAGGGCCCATAGCCTTTGCAGTATCCAATGCCTTCAGTCGTTTCTTGATATCACGCGGAGTGAATCGGATTGGCTGAAGACAGGCATCTGTGATGCTGGGGACGTCAGGAGGAGATAGAGATGGATCATCCACTTGGCACTTCTGGCTGAAGATTGTTGCAACTGCTTCAGCCTTATCTTTTGCACTGATGTGCTGGGCTCCCCCATCATTGAGGATGGGGATATTTGTGAAGCCACCTCCTCCAGTTGGTTGTTTAATTGTCCACCACCATTCACGGCTGGATGTGGCAGGTCTGCAAAGCTTAGACCTGATCCGTTGGTTTTGGGATTGTTTAGCTCTGTCTATCGCATGCTGCTTATGCTATTTGGCACACAAGTGTTCCTGGGCTGTAGCTTCACCAGGCTGACACCTCATTTTGAGGTATGCATGATAGTGCTCCTGGCAGGCCCTCCCGGACTCTTCATATTTTTTCAAACACTGTCTTCAGTCAGTTGACAGGTGCAACAGCAGAAACCATCCCTATCATTTCCCACCTGTCTGTAACACTACTTCAAACTAAACCGCAGGATAACAGGGCACAAGTTCAAGTTGGTGAAAACAACAACAACAATGGGCATTTAAATAGCACCTTTGATGTAATAAAACATCCCAAGGTACATTACAGGAACATTGTAAGTCAAAATGTGACGCCAAGCCACAGAAGGAGATATTAGGACAGGTGACTAAAAGCTGGGTCAGAAAGGTAGCCTTCTCTCTTCTCTTCTTCTTTGACCTCCTTGTCTCGAGCGACAATGGGTAAGCGTCCAGAGGTGGTCAGTGGTTTGTGGAGCAGTGCCTGGAGTGGCTAGAAAGGCCAATTCGAGAGTTACAGACTCTTCCAGAGGCGCTGCAGATAAAATTGGTTATCGGGGCTGTTACACAATTAACTCTCTGTTTACACTTCTGTCTCTCTTCCTGCCAACTGCTAAGTCTCTTCAACTCGCGGCTCTTTAGCTCCGCCTTTATGGCTGCCCGCCAGCTCTGTCGATTGTTGGCAACTGACTTCCACCACTCGTGGTCAATGTCACAGGACTTCGTCATGTTTGCAGCCATCTTTAAAGCGGAGACATGGACAGCCGGTGGGTCTGATACCAGTGGCGAGCTCGCTGTACAATGCATCCTTGGGGAGCCTGCCATCTTCCATGCGGCTCACATGGCCAAGCCATCTCAAGTGCCGCTGGCTCAGTAGGGCGTACATGCTGGGGATGTTGGCCGCCTCGAGGACTTCTGCATTGGAGATACGGTCCTGCCATCTGATGCCAAGGATTCTCCGGAGGCAGCAAAGATGGAATGAATTGAGTCGTCGCTCTTGGCTGACATACGTTGTCCAGGCCTTGCTGCTGTAGAGCAAGGTACTGAGGACACAGGTTCGAAACAGTCGGACTTTCGTGTTCCGTGTCAGTGCGCCATTTTCCCACACCGTCTTGACCAGTCTGAACATAGCAGCGGACGCCTTTCCCATGCGCTTGTTGATTTCTGCATCTAGAGACAGGTTATTGGTGATAGTTGAGCCTAGGTAGGTGAACTCTTGAACCACTTCAGAGCGTGGTCACCGATATTGATGGATGGAGCATTTCTGACGTCCTGTCCCATGATGTTCGTTTTCTTGAGGCTGATGGTTAGGCCAAATTCGTTGCAGGCAGCCGCAATCCTGTCAGTGAGTCTCTGCAGACACTCTTCAGTGTGAGATGTTAATGCAGCATCGTCAGCAAAGAGGAGTTCCCTGATGAGGACTTTCCATACTTTGGTCTTCGCCCTAAGACGGGCAAGGTTGAACAATCTGCCATCTGATCTTGTGTGGAGGAAAATTCCTTCTTCAGAAGACTTGAACGCATGTGAGAGCAGCAGGGAGAAGAAAATCCCAAACAGTGTAGGTGCGAGAACACATCCCTGTTTCACACCACTCAGGATAGGAAAGGAGTCTGATGAGGCGCCTCTATGCTAAATTGTGCCTTTCATATTGTCATGGAATGAGATGATGATACTTAGTAGCTTTGATACTTAATAGCTTTGGTGGACATCCGATCTTTGCTAGTAGTCTGAAGAGACCACGTCTGCTGACGAGGTCAAAGGCTTTGGTGCGATCAATGAAAGCAACGTAGAGGGGCATCTGTTGTTCGCGGCATTTCTCCTGTAGCTGACGAAGGGAGAACAGCATGTCAATGGTCGATCTCTCTGCTCGAAAGCCGCATTGACTAAAAGCTGGGTCAGAAACGTAGCCTTAAAGAGTATCATAAAGGAGGAGAGAGAGGCAGAGAGGATTAGGGAGGAAATTCCAGAGCTTATGGCCAAAACAGCTGAAGACATGCCCACCAATGGTGAGGCGGAGGAAATCAGAGATGTGCAAGAGGTCAGAATTGGAGGTTTTACTGAAAGAATGAATGAGCTAAACTAGGATGCAGAACTTTCCTTCCTCGTCCACATTTAACAGCTGGATTTGGACATTCTTTCGGAGCTTCTCCTGATCCCCCATCACAACTCCAGAGGGAGCATGCGGTGAAACGGTGTAGACGGCCACTTCAAGCCATCTCTGCAGGGTTTACATCGATCTCTCACTGACACTGTGACATGAGAGGAGGGGAACTCCACCCCATGATCTCATTCATAGAATGCCACTGCTTCAAATGTGCACAGAAAGGATAAGTTATCACCAAGTCCGCTCGAATCGAAAGTCACTTTGATTAATACATAACTGAAGTGTGACTGCATGTTTCTGCTGGTAGCATTCTCCATTTTGGGTCAGGAGGTTGTGGGTTTTAAACCCCAGACCAGGGCCTTGGAGCTCAGGGCCTAGGGCGGCACAGTGGCGCAGTGGTTAGCACCGCCGCCTCACAGCTCCAGCGACCCGGGTTCAATTCTGGGCACTGCCTGTGTGGAGTTTGCAAGTTCTCCATGTGTCTGCGTGGGTTTCCTCCGGGTGCTCCGGTTTCCTCCCACAAGCCAAAAGACTTGCAGGTTTGTAGGTAAATTGGCCATTATAAATTGCCCCTAGTATAGGTAGGTGGTAGGGAAATATAGGGACAGGTGGGGATGTGGTAGGAATATGGGATTAGTGTAGGATTAGTATAAATGGGTGGTTGATGGTCGGCACAGACCCGGTGGGCCGAAGGGCCTGTTTCAGTGCTGTATCTCTAAACTAAACATAAAACAGGCTGAAAAATCCTGGTCCCTTTGGAGAAGATCCTCACCCAAGGCCCTGTCAGCCTGCAGTTTCCAAAATATGATTGAGAGAAGAACAGGGCATTCTCCCAGTGTTCTGGCCCGCATTCCTTGCTTAGACAACACCATCAAATCCACAGTGATTGGTATTTCATCACACTGCTGTTTCTGGCAGGTTGATGCGTGTAATATGGCTGCTGTACTAAAATGAAAATTATGATGAAGTGCTTTGAGACATCTAAATTTGATAAGCTGTTATAATGCAAGTTTTATGATTTAAAATAATTCATGATTGAACTGATATAAATTAAAATAACAAATGGAAAATTGTCTGGAGTCAACTAATCTTGCCTGCAGTGATGTTACCATTTATAATCGTGTTCTTATCCTGACAGTGATGTTACTTTTGTATTTATCTATCCATCTGTTTATCTATCATTTTATCGATGATCTATATATCATCCAGCTATGTGTCAATCCTCCACCTATCTATCTATCTATCTATCACCTATCTCTCTTTCGAATACCATGTGACATGACCTCACAGTAGTGTCCTAGGTCCAACCATCTTCAGCTGCTCTATCAATGACCTTTCCTCGAGCATAAGGTCAAAGGTGAGGATGTTCATTAATGATTGCACAGTGTTCAATCCAATTCGCAATTCCTCAGATAATGAAGCAGTCCCTTGCCGTAGCAATATAGATCAGAAACAGCAGAGCCCTAATACTGACCACTAAGGAACAGTACTGTGTTTTTTCCCTCCAGTCTGAAAAACAACTGTTTACCACTACTCTCTACTTTTTATCCCTTAGCCAATTTCGTATCCACATTGTCACTGTCTCTTTAATATCATGGGCTGTAACTTTGCTAACTAGTCTATTATGTGATACTTTGTCAAATGCCTTTTGACAGTCTATATACTCAACATCAACCGTACTATGATCATTAACACTCTCTGGTACTTCATCAAAGAACTCAATCAAGTTAGTAAAACACCACTTGCCTTTAACAAAAGCAAAATACTGCAGATGCTGGAAATCTGAAACAGAAACAGAAAATGCTGGAAATACTCAGCAGGTCAGGCAGCATTTTTTTTTATTCATTCATGGGATGTGGGCATCGCTGGCCAGGCCAGCATTTATTGCCCATCCCTAATTGGCCTTGAGAAGGTGGTGGTGAGCTGCCTTCTTGAACCGCTGCAGTCCATGTGGGGTAGGTACATCCACAGTGCTGTCAGGAAGGAGTTCCAGGATTTTGACCCAGTGACAGTGAAGGAACGGCGATATTGTTCCAAGTCAGGATGTTGTGTGCCTTGGAAGGGAACTTGCAGGTGGTGGTGTTCCCATGCATTTGCTGCCCTTGTCCTTCTAGTTGGTAGAGGTTTCAGGTTTGGAAGGTGCTGTCTAAGGAGCCTTGGTGCATTGCTGCAGTGCATCTTGTAGATGATACACACTGCTGCCACTGTGCGTCGGTGGTGGAGGGAGTGAATGTTTGTAGATGGGGTGCCAATCAAGCGGACTGCTTTGTCCTGGATGGTGTCGAGCTTCTTGAGTGTTGTTGGAGCTGCACCCATCCAGGCAAGTGGAGAGTATTCCATCACACTCCTAACTTGTGCCTTGTAGATGGTGGACAGGCTTTGGGGAGACAGGAGGTGAGTTACTCGCCGCAGGATTCCTAGCCTCTGACCTGCTCTTGTAGCCACGGTATTTATATGGCTACTCCAGTTCAGTTTCTGGTCAATGGTAGCCCCTAGGATGTTGAGAGGGGAGTATTCAGTGATGGTAATACCATTGAATGTCAAGCAGACACAGTGAGAATGTTTCCACTTGTGGGAAGAGCAAAACTAGATTTAAGATTGTCACAAAGAAATTAAATTGGGAATTCAGAAGAAACTGCTTTACCCAGAGAGTGGTGAGAATGTGGAACTTTCTACCAGACAGAGTGGTTGCAGTGAATACAATAGCATTAAAGGGGAAGCTAGATTAGCACATGAGGGAGAAAGGAACAGAAGGATATGCTTATAGCCTTAGATGAGGAAGGATGGAGGAAATGTGAGTGCAGCATAAATGCTGTCCTGGACTGGTTGACCTGAATGGTCTGTTTCTGTACTGTCTATTCTATGTAATTCTGTCTAGTTCCTGCTGAGTTTGCTTGGTACAGCAGCCAGGTCCACTTTCACGACCTTATTCAGCCAAAACATCCCTTGCAAGAACCAATTCTGAGGTGAGCTCATCTGTGGATATAAACAGAGATTGCCAGCTCCCAGGCTGCACTGGCTGCACAGGAAACCACAGAGATCCCTGAAGGTTGAGAGTCTGACCTATGACCTCTGAGAGAATGCATGACCATATTAGGCAGCAGCCTGAGCTGGATCTTCAGCAATATGTTTGGCTGCTCCACTAAAACTCTATGAGTCGCCGGTGTTGAGGTTCATGTGCCTGTTGAGGCACTGCCCTCTGTTCAGTCAGCTCACCTACAAGATAGGCTAAATAGCCACATTCTGTTCTGTATTATTCTATGATTTCTATAGTACCTTTAATGATCTCAGGACGTCCCAAAGCACTTCAGAGTGTTATCAGAAAGAATTTGTCACTGAGCCACCTCGGAGATATTAGGACAAAAGAATGGTGAAAGAGTTGGTTTTAAAGAGCATCTTCAGAGAGGTTTAGAGAAGGAATTGCAGAGCTTAGGGCCGAGAGAGACGAAGGCACAGCCACCAATGGCAGGGCAATGGAAATCGAGAATGGACAGAGGGTCAGACATGGAGGGTTTTCCACATTTATCTGCTGCATCTAGACTTCCCCTCAGAGTTTCTCCTGACCTCCAGGGCAATTAGGGATGGGCAATAAATGCTGGCCTAGCCAGCGACGCCCACATCCCTGGAACAGACAAGTCATGTGATTTTGTGTTAAAGTGCAGATGGATATCATCACTGAGCAGCCAGCCCTGTTAGGAGTGCACACTGGGAGCTGAAGAATGCCAAACAGCTGGCTCATGTGCATGGAAACAGGAAAATCACCCCGTGTTACTTTTTTTTTATTCGTTCCAGGGATGTGGGCATCACTGGCAAGGCCAGAATTTATTGCCCATCCCTAATTGCCCTTGAGAAGGTGGTGGTGAACTGCCTTCTTGAACTGCTGCAGCCCATGTGGGGTAGGTATACCCACAGTGCTGTTAGAAAAGGAGTTACAGGATTTTGACCCAGTGACAGTAAAGGAACGGCGATATAGTTCCAAGTCAGGATGGTTGTGTGGGGAACTTGCAGGTGGTGGTGCTCCCATGCATTTGCTGCCCTTGTCCTTCTAGGTGGTAGAGGTCGCGAATTTGGAAGGTGCTGCATAAGGAGCCTTGGTGCGTTGCTGCAGTGCATCTTGTAGATGGTACACATTGCTGCCACTGTGCGCCGATGTTGGAGGGAGTGAATGTTTGTGGATGGGGTGCCAATCAAGCGGGCTGCTTTGTCCTGGATGGTGTTGAGTTTCTTGAGAGTTGTTGGAGATGCACCCATCCAGGCAAATGGAGACTATTGCATCACACTCCTGACTTGTGCCTTGTAGATGGTGGACAGGCGTTGGGAAGTCAGAAGGTGAATTATTCACCACAGGATTCCTAGCCTCTGACCTGCTCTTGCAGCCATAGTATTTATATGGCTACTCCAGTTCAATTTCTGGTCAATGGTAATCCCCAGGATGTTGATAGTGGGGGTTTCAGCGATCATAAGGGCTGAATGTCAAGGGGAGATGGTTAGATTCTCCCTTGTTGGAGTTGGTCATTGCCTGGCTTGAATGTTACTTGCCACTCATCAGCCCAAGCCTGGATATTGTCCGGGTCTTGCTGCATTTCTACACAGACTGCTTCAGTATCTGAGGAGTCACAAATGGTGCTGAACATTGTGCAATCATCAGTGAACATCCCCACTTCTGACCTCATGATTCAAGGCAGGTCATTAATGAAGCAGCTGAAGATGGTTGGGACTAGGACACTACCCTGAGGAACTCCTGTAATGATGTCCTGAGGCTGAGATGATTGACCTCCAACAACCACAACCATCTTCCTTTGCCCTAGGTACGCATCCAACCGGTGGAGAGTTTTCCCCCTGATTCCAGTTTTACTGGGGCTCCTTGATGCCATACTTGGTCAAATGCTGCCTTGATGTCAAGGGCAATCACTCTCACCTCACCTCTTGAGTTCAGCCCTTTTGTCCATGTTTGAACCAAGGCTATAATGAGGTTGGGAGCTGAGTGGCCCTGGCAGAACCCAAACTGAGCGTCACAGAGCAGGTTATTGCTAAGCAAGTGCCACTTGATAACACTGTTGATGACACCTTCCATCACTTTACTGATGATTGAGAGTAGGCTGATGGGGCGGTAATTGGCCGGGTTGGTCTTGTCCTGCTTTTTGTGTACAGAACATAGCTAGGCAACTTTCCATATTGCCAGGTAGATGCCAGTGTTGTAGCTGTACTGGAACAGCTTGGCTAGGGACATGGCAAATTCTGGAGCACAGGTCTTCAGTACTATTGCCGGAATATTGTCAGGGCCCATAGCCTTTGCAGTATCCAGTGCCTTCAGTCATTTCTTGATATCACGCGGAGTGAATTGAATTGGCCGAAGACTGGCATCTGTGATGCTGGGAATTTTAGGAGGAGGCCGAGATGGATCATCAACTCGGCACTTCTGGCTAAAGATGGATGCAAATGCTTCAGCCTTATCTTTCGCACTGATGTGCTGGGCTCCCCCATTATAGAGGATGGGGATATTTGTGGAGCCACCTCCTCCAGTTAGTTGTTTAATTGTCCACCACCATTCACGACTGGATGTGGCAGGACTGCAGAGCTTAAATCTGATCCGTTGGTTATGGGATCGCCTAGCCCTGTATGTCACATGTTGCTTCGCAGTTTGGCACATAAGTATTCCTGTGTTGTAGCTTCAGCAGGTTGACACCTCATTTTGAGCTAAGCCTGGTGCTGCTCCTGGCATGCCCTCCTGCACTCTTCATTGAACCAGGGTTCGTCCCCCAGCTTGATAGTAATGATAGAGTGGGGGATATGCCGGGCCATGAAGTTACAGATTGTGGTTGAGTACAATTTTGCTGCTGCTGATGGTCCACAGCACCTCAGAGATGCCCAGTTTTGCATTGCTAGATCTATTCGAAATCTATCCCATTTAGCACGCTGGTAGTGCTACACAACACGATGGAGGGTACCCTAAATATGAAGGCGGGATTTCATCTCCACAAGAACTGTGCAGTGGTCACTCCTACCAATACTGTCATGGACAGATGCATCTGCAGCAGGCAGATTGGTGAGGACGAGGTCAAGTATATTTTTCCCTCTTGTTGCTTCCCTCAACACATGCTGCAGACCCAGTCAGCTGCTATGTCCTTTAGGACTCGGCCAGCAGTGGCGCTACCGAGCCACTCTTGGAGATGGACATTCAAGACCCCCACTCTCAGTGCTTCCACCAAGTGCTGTTCAACATGGAGGAGTACTGATTCATCAGCTGAGGGGGGGGTGCGGCGGTAGGTAGTAATCAGCAGGTTTCCTTGCCCATGTTTGACCTGATGGCATGAGACTTCATGGGGTCCAGAGTCGATGTTGAGGACTCCCAGGGCAACCCCCGCCCGACTACCACTCTGCTGCCACCTCTGGTGGGTCTGTCCTGCCAGTGGGTCAGGACATACCCTGGGATGGTGATGGCAGTGTCTGGGACATTGTCTGTCAGGTATGATTCGGTGAATATGACCATGTCAGGCTGTTGCTTGACTAGACTGTGGTACCGCTCGCCCAACTTTGGCACAAGCCCCCAGATGTCAGTAAGGAGAACTTTTTTAGATTAGATTAGAGATACAGCACTGAAACAGGCCCTTCGGCCCACCGAGTCTGTGCCGACCATCAACCACCCATTTATACTAATCCTACACTGATCCCATATTCCTACCAAACATCGCCACCTGTCCCTATATTTCCCTACCACCTACCTATACTAGTGACAATTTATAATGGCCAATTTACCTATCAACCTGCAAGTCTTTTGGCTTGTGGGAGGAAACCGGAGCACCCGGAGAAAACCCACGCAGACACAGGGAGAACTTGCAAACTCCACACAGGCAGTACCCAGAATCGAACCCGGGTCCCTGGAGCTGTGAGGCTGCAGTGCTAACCACTGCGCCACTGTGCCGCCCCCTTTTCAGGGTCAGGTTTGCCTTTGTTGTTTCCAGTGCCTAGGTTGATGCCAGGTGGTCCATCCAGTTTCATTCCTTAATGATTTTGTGGAAGTTAGATACAACTGAGTGGCTTGCTAGGCAGGGCATGTAAGAGTCAACCAGATGCTGTGGATCTGGAGTCACATGTAGGCCAGACCAGGTAAGGACAGCAGATTTCCTTCTCTAAAGGGCATTAGTGAACCAGATGGATTTTTACAACAATCGACAATGGTTTCATGGCCATCATTAGACTAGCTTTTCATTCCAGATGTTTTTTTAACTAATTGAATTCAAATTCCACCTTCTGCTGTGATGGTATGCGAACCCAGTACAATACCCTGGGTCTCCAGTGACAATCCCACTACACCAGCGCCTCCCTTTGTCGGAGCTGTGACTGCGAATTTATTGAATTTTAATCAATTTGTTTTTCTCAAGGATTTTTCTTTTGTTTTCCCTACTTCTCTTTCTCCCTGCTCCTGACTCTTGCTTTTGAACATTTTCCCTAATGCTCCTCATGTGTGGGCCTAGACACTATCCGTTGCCTGGCAATTCCACTGAAGGAGGCTTCACAGTCAAACCCGAACTCTGTCCTCACTCGAGTAGCAATCTTGCCTGGTCCATTTTTTCCATGCTGCACTGAGGACAGTTGTAGAATGAGCTCAACACACACTAGGGATCAATTCCGGAACTTTCTGATCTGCGTGGGTTAGTAATTGCAAACTGCTTTTACCGAAGTAAACCTTTACGGAAAATCCAGGGCGAAGTGTTTCAGCGTCTGGCAGCTCAAGCTGCAGTTATCTCATGCATTTTTTTTTCCCTCATGAATTTTTGAGGTCAAACAATCATTTCAAGCATGATGCTGTATGATATTTTCAGTCATTGCTTCAATTTATCACACTTAAAAAATGTTCAGACCAGTTATATTAAGGGGATCATTTAACCGTTTCAACACCCTCAGTGGAAGATCAATCTGGAAGATTTAAAGTGCAGTTCCAGTATCACTGTTGAATTATGGCGAGTTGACTTTAGGTTCACCATGACACAAAAGTGGCAGTTTAACTCTGCAGGTGTGTCCCAACCCTCCTCGGGAGTGACGCAGGTTACAAGGTCAGCGCAGAGACCAGTTGTATACTGAACACTATATGGCTCTGTAGTGGGAGTAAACACATTTTAGCAATTGTACTTCAAGGCCTCTGTTGCCTTCCTTTTTTATGCTTTGATGGAATAGCCTAGAGGGGCTGAAAATAAAAGCAGCTAGCTATTACCGCACCAATTTGAGTGTTTGTGCAGACAGCGACAGAATCAGGCTGTACCCCTGTGTCTGACTTGCACTGGCAACCAGGGTGGTGTGAAGTCAAGTTCAAAGCATGCTCAAATGACCTGTTAGATATAGGATGCTTTTAAAGCATTCACTGACTCGCAGTGTAAGAATGCACCCAGAGGTTACTCACAAGAAGGAGGGACGTTAATGGTGTGACACTAGCTGTGATTCGAGCACCCAGCCCCAGACCAATCGTGCATTGGGTTGCCAACCCTGGTTGGAGACACCCCTGGAGGTTTCATCACATGACCTCTCACCTCTAATCGCCCGGTCCCACACGAGAAATGAAACCAAACCTTTTTTAATGCCCCACTGATTTTTCTCCCAGATTTTTCCTCACAACGGCGAGTGGGAGATTATTGTTACTTTTCCTGGAAGCTCTAGGATAATCCTGGAGGGTTGGGAATCCTAGGACTTGTGCACACGAAGCCAAAGTTTAATTCCCCCATCCGCAAAGAGTTGGCATCCAATTTCAGATCTCAAGTTCGGAAACTATTCCTCAATCTACGTCTTGTTCCTCACGATCAGGGCCATGGCATCGGGTGATCCTGCATTTGCTGTGCATGGAAAATGGCCTCAAGTGCTTCACAAAGGACTTGACGTAAAAGTCCCAGCAGCATTTAATTTCTCAGCTGTCAGCCGTGGCTAGCAAAAGGGTATCCTTGCACACAGTCAAGCAAGTGACTTGTCATCACTCAGATCTGCTCGCAGTCATGCATTTATATAGCGCCTTCCACACTCTCAAAACATCCTGGAGCACGTTATAGCCAATAAAATACTTTCTTGATGTGTAGTCACAGGTGTCATGTAGAAAACATGGCAGCCAATTTGCACGCACAAGCTCCCACAGTCATGTGATAAATGGCCAGATCATCTATTCTTTGGTGGTGGTTGATGGGTAAATATTGGCCAGGATACCAGGAAGAATTTTTTGAATATTGCTATGGCGATCTTTTACGTCCACCTGAGAGGGCAGCAGGGCCTCTGTCACCTGCAAGACAGCAGTTTTGGCAATGCAGCACTCCCTCAGTACTGCACTGGAGTATCAGCCAGTATTATGTGCCTAAATCTCTGGAGCAGGATTTGAACCCACAACCTTCTGAGTCAAAAGTGAAAGTGCAACCAACTGAGTATATCATCAGCACTATTACCAAACTGAACAGACCCAGGTTCAATCCTTGATCTGGGCAGCTGCAATTGGCCTAGGGTTAGGCAGGGTTAAAATCACCCAGGGTCCCTGCTCCTGAATTCTACTCAGTGACCCACAGCTGAAATGTGTTTCGATGTGGCTATTTGAGCGATGAGAGAATTAAGCTCGGCCTTGATGACTTTGAGTGTCAAATAGCCTGTCAGCGCTCATCGTCTAGGTTCACCTGAAAAATGTCTACTTGGACATGATACCCTGTACAACCGTATCCCAGCAAGAGTCAGCACCCTCAGGGGAGGAAGGGGAAATGGGCAGAGATCAAAGGGTAGGTTTTCCTGGTCTCTTCCCGGCCATGGTGCTAGACAGGAACAGAACAGGTTCAATTTTGTGGTTCACTTCCAGTGCATGCGTCATGCTCACCATATTGGATGCATAGGTGCCCACTTTATGCCTGAGAAACAGGTACGGTGCCATCGAATTTCTACACCAGTCAGTCAAGATGGTGGGTCAAGGTCCATAGTGCAGGACAACACCAAGGATGAGGAAAGTCAGGAAGTACTGATTAGGTTGTGTCCTAAAAGACTGAAAACTGTGAAAGAAAGGAAAGACAGAGGGAGAGAAGAACCACCATGGATTTGAGAAAGCATGAATTATATTAGGAACCTGTGTGTCAAAATCCTAACACGCTGAAGATGTCGGGGAGAGCTGGTGTGTGCAGATCTAGATAGGCATGTAGGCCGCGCCCCTGACGTAGGGCTCCATGGTGGCGGACGATGTTTCCGACAGAGGCCCGCCACGGACCTTGACGCCGGGAGGGCCTGGTCTGATTCTCCCGGCAGCGGTGAGGCTCCATGGCGGCACCCCCGCTACTTGGTGACGGAATCTGAATTTCAATATGTAAATCAATAGAATGAAGAAATTTAAATGCACTCACCTCCAATCCTCCGGGCCTGCGACGATCTTCAGAGCAGCGGCCAGCACCCCCGTGCCTTCACTTCCCCGTCTGGGGAATGCCAGCATGACAATGGTGGAGGGGTGGTGGGGGGGGGGTGAATTAAGATTTCTAGTGCGGTGGGGGGAGGGGGGAACGGGGTCAAATAAACGTAATGATGTAGGGAATGG
This sequence comes from Heterodontus francisci, assembly GCF_036365525.1. NCBI lineage: Eukaryota > Metazoa > Chordata > Chondrichthyes > Heterodontiformes > Heterodontidae > Heterodontus > Heterodontus francisci. The sequence goes on from NC_090377.1 coordinate 125,675,690, forward strand.
TGGGAAGGGGTGAACTTTAAACTTTGTACGGTCTTTTGGCGTGGGGGGGCGGGGGAAGGTCAGATTTCAGAGGTAAGTGTTTTGGGTGGGAGAAGGGCAAATAGTTAATGTAATTGTTACTGGGGAGTGGGAAAGGGGCGTTACAATTTTATTTGGTAGTTTTTGGGGAGGAAACTACTTTAAAAATTCAGATTGACCGGCAGGGCTGGCTGCCCTTTAGAAATGGCTCCAGCGCCTGTGCACAGGCAGCTGACGCCATTGCCAGTGTTGGACAGCCCGGCCCCCCTCCCCGGGACTGGCGGGGGGGCGGGCTGTTCCCCGGCTATTTAAATGAGCCGCTGTGCGGGAGATCGCGGAAATGGCCCGCCACCAAGAGCAGCGGCAGGCTCTTAAAATCCAGCCCGTAGGGTGAAAATGTACCAAAGCACTTCACAGCTAATAAGTTATGCCTGAAGTGTAGGCTGCATTTACCTACATTGTAACCATGGTTACACTTCAAAAAAGAAGCATTTTGGGAGGTCCTGAGGTTGTGAAAGGTGCTATATAAATGCAAGGTTTTCTTTTAAAGGTGCAATGAATCATCATCAATGGTTTAAATTTCAAACATAATGGGTTGTAGAATTGCACAGTGAGAACTATCTGCCAGCCAGTGTGCTTTGCCTCTAACAGGGAGCCCACAGAGACAATGGTTGCAGGAAAATAGCAAAGGTTCTGCATCTGCATAAATTTGCCTTGTGGAACATAGGAACAGGAGTAGGCCACTCAGCCCCTCGAATCCATTACATAGGAACAGGAGTAGGCCATTCAGCCCCTCGAATCCATTACATAGGAACAGGAGTAGGCCATTCAGCCACTCAAGCCCATTACATAGGAACATGAGTAGGCCATTCACCCATCGAATCCATTACATAGGAACAGGAGTAGGCCATTCAGCCCCCTGAATCCATTACATAGGAACAGGAGTAGGCCATTCAGCCCCTCGAATCCATTACATAGGAACAGGGTAGGCCATTCAGCCCATCGAATCCATTACATAGGAACAGGGTAGGCCATTCAGCCCATCGAATCCATTACATAGGAACAGGAGTAGGCCATTCAGCCCCTCGAATCCATTACATAGGAACAGGGTAGGCCATTCAGCCCATCGAATCCATTACATAGGAACAGGAGTAGGCCACAGCCCCTCGAAACCATTACATAGGAACAGGAGTAGGCCATTCAGCCCCTCGAATCCATTACATAGGAACAGGAGTAGGCCATTCAGCCCCTTGAATCCATTACATAGGAACAGGAGTAGGCCATTCAGCCCCTCAAGCCCATTACATAGGAACAGGAGTAGGTCATTCAGCCTCTCGAATCGATTACGTAGGAACAGGAGTAGGCCATTCAGCCCCTCAAGCCCATTATATAGGAACAGGAGTAGGTCATTCAGCCTCTCGAATCGATTACGTAGGAACAGGAGTAGGCCATTCAGCCCCTCGAATCCATTACATAGGAACAGGAGTAGGCCATTCAGCCCCTTGAATCCATTACATAGGAGCAGGAGTAGGCCATTCAGCCCCTCAAGCCCATTACATAGCAACAGGAGTAGACCATTCAGCCCCTCAAGCCCATTACATAGGAACAGGAGTAGGTCATTCAGCCTCTCGAATCGATTACGTAGGAACAGGAGTAGGCCATTCAGCCCCTCAAGCCCATTACATAGCAACAGGAGTAGGCCATTCAGCCCCTTGAATCCATTACAGAGGAACAGGAGTAGGCCATTCAGCCCCTCAAGCCCATTACATAGCAACAGGAGTAATCCATTCATCCCCTCAAGCCCATAGTGTAGGAACAGGAGTAAGCCATTCAGCCCCTCGAATCTATTACATTGGAACAGGCGTAGGCCATTCAGCCCCTTTAATCCATTACATAGGAACAGGAGTAGGCCATTCAGCCCCTCGAATCCATTACATAGGAACAGGAGTAGGCCATTCAGCCCCTTTAATCCATTACATAGGAACAGGAGTAGGCCATTCAGCCCCTCGAATCCATTACATCAGAACAGGAGTAGGCCATTCAGCCCCTCGAATATATTACATTGGAACAGGCGTAGGCCATTCAGCCCCTTGAATCCATTACATAGGAACAGGAGTAGGCCATTCAGCCCCTTGAATCCATTACATAGGAACAGGAGTAGGCCATTCAGCCCCTTGAATCCATTACATAGGAACAGGAGTAGGCCATTCAGCCCCTTGAATCCATTACATAGGAACAGGAGTAGGCCATTCATCCCCTCAAGCCCATAGGGTAGGAACAGGAGTAAGCCATTCAGCCCCTTGAATCTATTACATTGGAACAGGAGTAGGCCATTCAGCCCCTCAAGCCCATTACATAGCAACAGGAGTAATCCATTCATCCCCTCAAGCCCATAGGGTAGGAACAGGAGTAAGCCATTCAGCCCCTTGAATCTATTACATTGGAACAGGAGTAGGCCATTCAGCCCCTCAAGCCCATTACATAGCAACAGGAGTAATCCATTCATCCCCTCAAGCCCATAGGGTAGGAACAGGAGTAAGCCATTCAGCCCCTCGAATCTATTACATTGGAACAGGCGTAGGCCATTCAGCCCCTTTAATCCATTACATAGGAACAGGAGTAGGCCATTCAGCCCCTCAAATCCATTACATAGGAACAGGAGTAGGCCATTCAGTCCCTCAAATCCATTACATAGGAACAGGAGTAGGCCATTCAGCCCCTCAAGCCCATTACATAGGAACAGGAGTAGACCATTCAGTCCCTCAAATCCATTACATAGGAACAGGAGTAGGCCATTCAGTCCCTCAAATCCATTACATAGGAACAGGAGTAGGCCATTCAGTCCCTCAAATCCATTACATAGGAACAGGAGTAGGCCATTCAGTCCCTCAAATCCGTTACATAGGAACAGGAGTAGGCCATTCAGTCCCTCAAATCCATTACATAGGAACAGGAGTAGGCCATTCAGCCCCTCGAATCCATTACATAGGAACAGGAGTAGGCCACTCATCCACCTTGAATCCATTACATAGGAACAGGAGTAGGCCACTCATCCACCTTGAATCCATTACATAGGAACAGGAGTAGGCCACTCATCCACCTTGAATCCATTACATAGGAACAGGAGTAGGCCACTCATCCACCTTGAATCCATTACATAGGAACAGGAGTAGGCCATTCAGCCCCTCAAGCCCATTACATAGCAACAGGAGTAGACCATTCAGCCCCTCAAGCCCATTACATAGGAACAGGAGTAGGCCATTCAGCCCCTTGAATCCATTACATAGGAACAGGAGTAGGCCATTCAGCCCCTCAAGCCCATTACATAGCAACAGGAGTAGACCATTCAGCCCCTCAAGCCCATTACATAGGAACAGGAGTAGGCCATTCAGCCCCTCAAGCCCACTACATAGCAACAGGAGTAGGCCATTCAGCCCCTTGAATCCATTACATAGGAACAGGAGTAGGCCATTGAGCCCCTCAAGCCCATTACATAGGAACAGGAGTAGGCCATTCAGCCCCTCAAGCCCATTACAGAGGAACAGGAGTAGTCCATTCAGCCCCTCAAGCCCATTACATAGCAACAGGAGTAATCCATTCATCCCCTCAAGCCCATAGGGTAGGAACAGGAGTAAGCCATTCAGCACCTTTAATCCATTGCATAGGAACAGGAGTAAGCCATTCAGCCCCTCGAATCTATTACATTGGAACAGGCATATGCCATTCAGCCCCTTGAATCCATTACATAGGAACAGGAGTAGGCCATTCAGCCCCTTGAATCCATTACATAGCAACAGGAGTAGGCCATTCATCCCCTCAAGCCCATAGGGTAGGAACAGGAGTAAGCCATTCAGCCCCTTGAATCTATTACATTGGAACAGGAGTAGGCCATTCAGCCCCTCAAGCCCATTACATAGCAACAGGAGTAATCCATTCATCCCCTCAAGCCCATAGGGTAGGAACAGGAGTAGGTCATTCAGCCCCTCGAATCTATTACATTGGAACAGGCGTAGGCCATTCAGCCCCTCAAATCCATTACATAGCAACAGGAGTAGGCCATTCATCCCCTCAAGCCCATAGGGTAGGAACAGGAGTAAGCCATTCAGCCCCTCGAATCTATTACATTGGAACAGGCGTAGGCCATTCAGCCCCTCAAATCCATTACATAGGAACAGGAGTAGGCCATTCAGTCCCTCAAATCCATTACATAGGAACAGGAGTAGGCCATTCAGTCCCTCAAATCCATTGCATAGGAACAGGAGTAGGCCGTCCAGCCCCATGGCTGATGTGTCCCTAAGCTCCATTTACCTGCTTTGATTCCATGATTCCATCTCCTTTAGTATCCTTCTCTAACAAAAATCTTATCAATCTTAGTTTTGAAATTTGAAGTTTTCAATTGATACCACCCCCGTCTCCCCCTACCACCCCACCCGCCCCGCAGACTCAACAGCTTTTTGGGCAGAGAGTTCCAGATTTCCACTAGGCTTTGTTCGAAGATGTGCTTCCTGACATCACCCCTGAATGATTTAGCTCTAGTTTTAAGTTTATGCTCCCTTGATCTGGACTCCCCACCCCCGCAACCGCGCCCCCCCCCCCCACCCCCCACCAGGGGCCTACTCCTGTTCCTATGAAATAGTTTCTCCCTAATGACACTATCAAATCTTTTAATCATTCTAAAACATCTCAATTCGATCACCCCTTAATCCTCGACAAAACTTGTGCTGACTGCAAGTTATCTTGTCATTTAGATGGGAAAGCCACAAGGAGGAGCTCTGTGTTCAGAGTCTGTCAGAGTTATCCTTTGAGCTGCTTGCCTCAGCAAACCGAACATCAGACCTGTTACACGCTTCCTGGGGTCTGGGTTCAATGGGAAAACACACTCCAGTTCTTGACTCTGAAAGGAAACATCTCATTAGCGTTCAGGCCATGGTCTGCTGGTTTGGAATGCCAAGGGAATACATTTCCCTCACAGAAACAACTGGCATAGGCAGAGACAGAATCTGTAAAATCACTGAGACCTTTATTTACCACAGTCAGGGAAAAAGAAACCGCAAGAGCAAAGGTTGTCTGATTTAGTTCAGTCTTTCTTGTGATCAACAAGTCTCTACGATTGACAGTGGGCTCTCACACCCCATTCCCATGAAGTCATTCATGACCACAATCCCAGGTTATGTTTCTCTTTCAGGGAAAAAAAAATAGAACTGCCATTTCTATAGTACCTTTCCCAACCCCGGGACCTCCCAAAGCACTTTACAGTCAACTAAGTATTTTTGAAGTGCAGTCATCAAGAAACACCGCAGCCACATTTTGCACAGCAAGATTCCAAAACCAGTAATGTGATAATCTTGGCCAGGACACCAGGGAAAACTCCCTTGCTGTTCGCAATAGTACCGTGGGATCTTTTACCGAGAGGGACATACGAGCATACCAATTAGGAGCAGGAGTAGGCCACTCGGCCCCTCGAATCTGCTCCGCCATTCAATAGGTTCATGGCTAAACTGATTACTCCACATTGCCACCTAACCCCCGATTAACTTCCACCCATTTGCTTATCTATCACTGCCTTAAAAATATTCAAAGACTCTGCTTCCACTGCCTTTTGAGGAAGAGAATTCCAAAGACTCATGACCCTCTGAGAGAAAGAATTTCTCCTCATCTCTGTCTTAAATGGGCGACCCCTTATTTTTAAACAGTGACCCCTAGTTCTAGATTCTCCCACAAGGGGAAACATCCTTTCCACATCCACCCTGTCAAGACCCCTCAGGATCTTATATGTTTCAATCAAGTCGCCTCTTAGTCTTCTAAATTCCAGCGGATACAAGCCTAGCCTGTTCAGTCTTTCCTCATAAGACAGGCCAACCATTCCAGATATTAGTCGAGTAAACCTTCTCTGTACTGCCTCCAACACATTTACATTCTTCCTTAAATAAGGAGACCAGTACTGTACAGAGTACTCCAGATGTGGTCTCACCAATGCCCTATATAACTGAAGCATAACCTCCCTACTTCTGTATTCAATTCCTCTCGCATTAAATGATAACATTAGAACATTAGAACATTACAGCGCAGTACAGGCCCTTCGGCCCTGGATGTTGCGCCGACCTGTGAAACCATCTGACCTACACTATTCCATTTTCATCCATATGTCTATCCAATGACCACTTAAATGCATTCTATTAGCTTTCCTAATTACATGCTGTACCTGCATACTAACCTTTTGCAATTCATGCACTAGGACACCCAGATCCCTCTGCATCTCAGAACTCTGCAATCTCTCATCATTTCGATAATATGCTTGTTTTTTATTCTTCCTGCCAAAGTGGACAATTTCATACTTTCCCACATTATATTCCATTTGCCAGGTCTTTTCCCACTCACTTAACCTATCTATATCCCTTTGTAGCCTCCTTATGTCCTCTTCACAAGTTACTTTCCTACCTATCTTTGTGTCATCAGCAAATTTACCAACCATACCTTCGGTCCCTTCATCTAAGTTATTTATATAAATTGTAAAAGGTTGAGGCCCCAGCACAGATCCCTGTGGCACACCACTCGTTACATCTTGCCAACCAGACATGACCCATTTATGCCTTGTCTCTGTTTCCTGTTAGCTAACCCAGCAGAGCATCAGTTTAAAATCACATCCGAAAGGCAGCACCTCTGGCTTTACTCATTCAATATTGCACTGGAATGTCAGCCTTGTTTATGTGCTGAGTTCTCTGGACTGGGTCTTGAATCCATGATCTTCTGACTCATTCTCAACACAGTGGTGAGACATTGGTCTGCTCCTGCAATTCTCTAAGGGATAGGAGATAGAATTGCCTGGTTACTATCTTTACTGACACTGTAAATGGGTTCATGGGGGTTTCAGCTGCTCGCTGTTTCTTGTGAAGTCTAGCTCAATGTGTTACTCAGTCTCACCTCTGATTCCTGCTCAGCGCTGTATTAGTTCATCTCAATTGGCGTGGTATTGGAGATGCGACATTAGCCTCAAGCTCCTTTCTAGAGATGGAAACATCAGCTAGGGTCCCCACTCCTGATCACCATGTGGTGAGCACTGGAAAATGCGGGACTGTCCATATCAAATCTGAATGGCATTATTTTCAGCGATGATGTCCCCCAACAGTCAAGTAGCTTCCTTGTAGAAACACTGAATGTCACTTGATACTGGCAATCGTATCCATGGAATTGTATCTCCAGATGGAAGGACAAGATCTCAAAGTTCAAAAGCCTTGAGCCTTTGTCCACATCCAAGGTGCAAATTTCAATCATGTTTAGGAACTGGTGTTACTTTTGCAATTGTCGTAATGCTAATGTTTTGGTGAGTGTAGACTTTTGGAGACTTTAAAAGGTCACAGTGACTTGCAAAAACTTTAACTTGGCTGAGTTGAGATTCCGATGCAGTGATCTAAACCAGACGTTGGCTGAAAAAACGTTTGGTTTGACTATAGAATACTTGGCTTGGCCATCTCTACCTCAGACACACTTCAGAGGCCACTTTCAGTTAATTCTGTCTAGACAAAACCAGTTACTTCTAAAAGGGACAATGATACAGCAAGGTTATGCAAGAAAAGTGCTGTTGGCAAATACAACAAGCCGAACTTTGGTAACTGCAGGTTAAGGCAGAAGTCGAAGAATGAGATAGCAGATTATCACATGGCGTTATGTACCGATGTATTCCAATAACTTTGTAATCCTGCAATAATCTTTCTTCCTCTTGCCATTTTACTTTTCGAGCTTCTCTCCTTGCCTGAAAATATTTGCCCCATTGATAAGGGGGACTTGGCCAGTACCAAACACTTTCCAACTGCCCGCTATTTACGTGTACATCTAAGACAGTAATTGCCGCTGTCAACTAGCTTGTCGCCACTAACAGGCCGAGTGTGGGTGTTCTGAGGTCATTGGAACACAAGGTTGAAAGATCTTGCATTTATATAGCACCTTTCACCACCCAAGATGCTTTATAGCCAATGTAGTACTTTTGAATTGTAGTCACTGGTGTAATGTAGGAAACACAGCAGCCAATTGGAACACAGCAAACTCCCACAAACAACAAAGCTCAATGCGGAGAAATGTAAAGTGATTGATTTTGGTCGGAAGAACATGGAGAATTAATATAAAATAAAGGGTACAATTCTAAAGGGGGCGCAGGAACAGAGGGACCTGGGTATATATGTACATGAGTCATTGAAGTTGGCAGGACAGGTTGAGAGAGCAGTCAATAAAGCATACAGTATCCTGGGCTTTATTAATAGGGGCATCGAGTACAAGAGCAAGGAGGTTATGTTGAATAGGGACAGGTGGGAATGTGGTAAGAATATGGAATTAGTGTAGGATTAGTATAAATGGGTGGTTGATGGTCGGCACAGACTCGGTGGGCCGAAGGGCCTGTTTCAGTGCTGTATCTCGAAATTAAATTTAAAACATTTTTTTAAAATTAAAATTATATAGGACACTAGTTCGGCCTCAGATGAAGTATTGCGTCCCATTCTGGATGTTGCATTTAAGGAAAGATATGAAGACACTGGAGAAAGTGCAGAAAAGATTCACAAGAATGGTTCAGGGATGAGGAGCTTCATTTATGTGGATAGATTGGAGAAGTTGAGACTGTTTTACTTGGAGAAGAGAAGGCTGAGAGGAGATTTGATAGAGGTATTGAAATTCACAAGGGGTCTTCACAGATTAAATAGGGAGAAACGGTTCCCACTCATGAAAGGATCAAGAAGGAGGGGCACAGATTTAACATAATTTGCAAAAGAAGCAATGGTGGCATGAGGGAAAAGTTTTTCACGCAGCATGATGGGCTGAATGGCCTCCTTCTGTGCTGTAACAATTTTGTGATTCTGTGATAATAACAAGACAATCGGTTTTAGTGATGTTGGTTCAGGGAAAGATATTGGCCAAAATAATGGGGGGAACTCCCCTGCGCTGCTACGAAATAGTGCCACAGGACATTTTATGTCCATCTGAGAAGGCAGATAGGGCCTCGGTTTAATATCTCATGTGAAAGATAGCACTGCTGACTGCGCAGCAGTCCAGCTTTTTAAGGAGAGAGTTCCAAATTTCCAGTGAAAAAGTGTGTCCTGGTTTCACTCAGAAATGGCCTTGCTCTAATTTTAAGATTTGGCCCTTGTTCTGGATTCGCTCAAGACAGGAAATAGTTTCTCACTATTTACCCTTAATCATTTTAAGCACCTCAATTCAACCATCCATCAACTTTCCAAACTTAGGAGCATGTAGGCCACATTTAGCTCCGTAGAAAAGTTACGGCACAGAAAGAGGCCATTCAGCCCATTGTGTCTGCACCGGCACGCCAAGTGAGCAATTCATTTATGCAATCTGTCCTCAGAATTGAACCCTCTAATCCCTGTTTCATCAACAACGCCTTGTACTTTTTTTTTAGAGATACAGCACTGAAACAGGCCCTTTGGCCCACCGTGTCTGTGCCAACCATCAACCACCCATTTATACTAATCCTACATTAATCCCATATTCCTACCACATCCCCACACCACCTACCTACACTAGGGGCAATTTATAATGGCCAATTTACCTATCAACCTGCAAGTCTTTGACTGTGGGGGGAAACCGGAGCACCCGGTGAAAACCCACACAGTCACAGGGAGAACTTACAAACTCCGCACAGGCAGTAACCAGAATTGAACCTGGGTTGCTGGAGCTATGAGGCTGGGGCCTAGGCAGCTGAAGGCGCAGCTGCCAATGGTGGAGTGATTAAGACCTGAGATGCTCAAGAGGCTAGAATTAGAGGAGTGCAGATATCTCAGAGGGTTATGGGGCTGGAGAAAATTACAGAGAAAGGGAGGGGTGAGGCTACAGATGGATTTGGAAACAATTTTAAATTTTAAAACCAAGGCATTGCTTAACCGGGAGCCACATAACACAGTGAGCACAGGGGTAATGGGTGAACTGAGCTTGGTGTGAGTTAGGATATGGGTCACCTCAAGTTTACGGAGGATAGAATGTAGGAGATCAATCAGGAGTGCATTGGAATATTCATGTCTAGATGTAATAAAGGCATAGATGAGGGTTTCAGCAGTAATGAGCTGAGACAGGGATGGAGTAAGGCGATACTACTGGAAATTGGCAGTCTTTGTGATAGCGTGAATATGTGGTCAGAAGATCATCTTATGGTCTAATATGACACCAAGGTTGCAAACAGTCTGGTTCAACATTAGACAGTTGCCAGGGAGAGGGATGGAGTCGGTGGCTAGATCTTGTGAATCTGCACTGTACCCACTCAAAGGTTAATATTTCCCTTCTAACTGTACTCCAGATGTGGTCTGGCCAAGGCACTGTACAACTGAAGTGTTTATTCCTCAATTTTGAGTTTCAACCTCTTTGAGATAATGGCTAACGTTCCATTTACCTTTTTGATTCCTTCTCGTACCCATGGACTAGCTTTTAATGAATTGTGTACATGGACACCCAAATTCCTTTGTTCCTCCTCAATGCCTAGTCTCTCGTGATGAAGAAAATATTCCAATTTGACTTTCTGGTATCCAAAGTGGATGATCTCACACTTCCCCATGTTGAGCTCCATCTGCCAGTTTTGCCCACTCAATTAGTTTCTTCATGTTGTTTTGTAACTTCCTGCTCCCATCTACACAACTTACTGTGCCTCCTATTTTGGCATCATCTACAAGCTTGGATCTACAACTCTCTATTCCTTCATCCAAGTCATTAATATACATGGTAAAAAACTAACGTCCCAGTACAAATCTTGACTATCAAAGTACATTGATATTATTCTTACTGTCTCCTACCTCCCAAACAGATACCAACCCTTGTCTGAGGTTACCTCTCCTTCCCCCTCCCCTTTTTGGTCCCCTCCTCCTCCCCTTCCTTCTCTCCATCCTTCACTGCTCCACTGCCTTCCTCCTCTCCTTCCCGATCCTCTTTCTCCTCCTTCCCCTCATTCTTCCCGCAGTTATTGTTATGGCAGTAATGGATGATGGCAAGTTAATGTGCTAACTCATTAGACCTGACTCTTGTTCACTCTCCCAGTTGAGTTATTTGTTTTATCTCCAGTGCCAACTGCATTGTTGGTCTTCATTGTCAGTCATACCTTTTGTGCCCCAATGGTTGATTCAATTAAGGTCCAGCTCCTGCCTAGGCTTATCCCAAGAGCCTATTCCACCCACACAACCCACTTCACTCAAGAAAGAGCCTTTAAATGCCATCTGTAGAAGGCCCAGATTTTTTTTTATTTATTAATGGAATGTGGGCATCACTGGCTAGGCCAGCATTTATTACCCATCCCTAATTGCCCTTGAGAAGGTGGTAGTGAGCTGCCTTCTTGAACCGCTGCAATCCTTGGGGTGTAGGTAGGTGCACCAACAGTGCTGTTAGGGAGTTCCAGGATTTTGTCCCAGCGACAGGCAAGGAACGGCAATATAGTTCCAAGTCAGGATGGTGTGTGTCTTGGAGGGGAACTTGCAGGTGGAGGTGTTCCCATGCATCTGCTGCCCCTGTCCTTTGAGATGGTAGAGGTCACGGGTTTGGAAGCTGCTGTTGAAGAAGGCTTGATGAGTTGCTGAAGTGCATCTTGTATATGGTACACACTGCTGCCTCTATGCATCGGTGGTGGAGGGAGTGAATGTTGAAGGTGGTGGATGGGGTGCCAATCAAGCGGGCTGCTATACCCTGGATGGTGTCGAGCTTCTTGAGTGTTGTTGGAGCTTTACCCATCCAGGCAAGTGGAAAGTATTCCATCACACTCCTGACTTGTGCTTTGTAGATGGTGGACAGGCATTGGGGAGACAGGAGGTGAGTTACTCGCTGCAGAATTCCCACCCTCTGACCTGCTCTTATAGCCACAGTATTTATGTGGCTGGTCCAGTTCAGTTTCTGGTCAAGGGTGACCCCCAGAATGTTGATGCCATACTCGGTCAAATGCTCCCTTGATGTCAAAGGCAGTTACTCTCACCTCACCTCTGGAGTTCGGCTCTTTTGTCCATGTTTGGACCAAGACAGTAAAGAGGTCAGGAGCTGAGTGGCCCTGGATGAACTCAACCTGAGTGCCAGTGAGCAGGTTATTATTGAGCAAGTGCTGCTTGATAGCACTGTCAATGACTGATAGGGCGGTAATTGGCCAGGTTGGATTTGTTCTGCTTTTTGTGTACAGGACATACCTGGGCAATTTTCCACATTGTTGGGTAGATGCCAGTGTTGTAGCTGTACTGGAACAGCTTGGCTAGGGACGCTGCTAGTTATGGAGCAGAAGTCTTCAGTACTGTTGCTGGAATGTTGTCAGGGCCCATAGCCTTTGCAGTATCCAGTGCCTTCAGCCGTTTCTTGATATCACGTGGAGTGAATCGAATTGGCTGAAGACTGGCATCTGTGATGCTGGGGACCTCAGGAGTTGGCTGAGATGGATCATCCACTTGGTACTTCTGGCTGAAAATGGATGCAAATGCTTCAGACTTGTCTTTTGCACTGATGTGCTGGGCACCCCATCATTGAGGATGGGGATATTTGTGGTGTATCCTCCTCCTGTCAATTTTTTAATTGTCCACCACCATTCATGACTGGATGAGGCAGGACTGCAGAGCTTAGATGTGATCCATTGGTTGTGGGATCATTTAGCTCTGTCTATTGCATGCTGCTTCCGCTGTTTGATATGCAAGTAGTCCTGTGTTGTAGCTTCACCAGGCTAACATTTCATTTTGAGCTATGCCTGGTGCTGCTCCTGCCATGCCCTTCTGCACTCTTCATTGAACCAGGGTTGGTCGACTGGCTTGATGGTAATGGTAGAGTGGGGGATATGCCGGGCCATGAGGTTACAGATTGTGGTTGAATACAATTCTGCTGCTGCTGATGGTCCACAGAGCCTCATGGATTCCCAGTTTTGCATTGCTAGATCTGTTCGAAATCTATCCCATTTAGCACGGTGGTAGCGCCACACAACATGAAGGAGGGTATCCTCAATGTGAAGACGGGACTTTGTCTCCACAAGGACTGTGCGGTGGTCACTCCTACCAATACTGTCATGGACAGATGCATCTGTAACAGGTAGATTGGTGAGGACGAGGTCAAGTATATTTTTCCCTCTTGTTGGTTACATCACCATCTGCCGCAGACGCAGTCCAGCAGTCTGTCAGCTATGTCCTTCAGGACTCGGCAAGCTCGGTCAGTAGTGGTGCTACCGAGCCACTCTTGGTGATGGACGTTGAAGTCCCCCAACCAGAGTACATTCTGCGGCCTTGCTACCCTCAGTGCATCTTCCAATTGGTGTTCAACATGGAGAAGCACTGATTCGTCAGCCGAAGGGGGAGGCAGTAGGTGGTCAACAGCCGAAGATGCCAGCTGAACAAAGTCTGCTTCCAAATTCAGACAAAACTCACTAAGATCAGATGCACAGTTGGCCTTCCTTAATAAATGAATGTCTGTGAGTGATATGTAGGGAAACATTTGTGCTCAAATCCATTCGGAAACCAGTCAGAGGCTTTAAGAATGAGACACCATGCATGAGGACTGCCTCCCATTTCTCACTATGCAGTGCCTTATCTCAGCTTTAAGTATAACTCCGGCATCTGAGAGGTAACCAGGTGTATTTTCCCCTTACAGGACTCTTCTTAAAGACCATCAAGGCGTTGCTGCAAAGATCGTATTCCAAACAAGTGCGGCCACAAGAACCACAATGACACAGCTCAATTTACATTTTTTTTTAAGTGTCTACCTTTTGCTTTTCCTGTTTAGTATTCGTTTTTTAAAAATAAATGTTCAGATACTGAGCAATTTTATATGCTTTACAAATTTAGCAGCCAACACAAACAACCTCTATTTGGCTCACGACATATTAAATACAGGCATTTCTACCTTTCATGTAATTTTGCACATATACTAAAAATACATTTTAGAAATGATGTCAAGGCCTTGGAGAGGGTGCAGAGGAGATTTAGTGGAATTATACCAGGTCTGTGGGGCTTCAGTTATGTGGACAGATTAGAGAGTCTGGGACTGCTCTCCTTACAGCAGGGAAAGTTAAGGGGAGATTTAATCGAAGGGTTCAAAATTTTGAGGGGTTTTGATAGAGTAGATAGGAAGAACCTGCTTGCATGAGCAGGAGGGCACAGAGTTAAGATAATTTTTTTTTTTATCCATTGAGCTGTTATGATCTGGAATGCACTGCCTGAAAGGCTGGTGGAAGCACATTCAATAGTAACTTTCAAAAGATAATTGGATATATACTTAAAAAGAAACAAAAAATTGCAGGGCTATGGGGAACAAGCAAAGGAGTGGGACTATTGAAAAGCTCTTTCCCAAGGCACTTCACAGAAGCATTGTCAGACAAAATTTGACACCAGGTGACATAAGGAGATATCAGGACAGGTGAGCAAGACCTTAAGGAGCATCTTAAAGGAGGAGAAAGTGGTAGGGAGGTGGAAAAGTTTAGTGAGAGAATTCCAGAGCTGAGGGCCTGGACAGCTGAAGACACAGTCGTCAATGGAGTAAAGGAAGTTGGGGATGCGCAAGAGGCCAGAATTGAAGGAATGCAGAGATCTCGGAGGGTTGCAGGGCTGGAGGAGGCTATAGATGTAGGGAGGGATGATGCCATGGAGGGATCTGATCACACTGGACTGAATTTTTAGGTCCCGTTGGGGCAGGCACGGAGGTGAGCGGGCATGAAAATTGGCACTGCTATCGTGTGCGGGTTTCCTGTCACTGTTTCCGCCGTTGATGCCCCATTTCTAAGAGCTGGGAATACATACAATTTCAAACAGATGGGTCCTTGCAAGTGACAAAGGCAGTGGAACTCGCTCCCATCGCTGGATTCTCCCAGGTGCAGGTTATCATCGATTGCACCCAGGGCATCAAGGCACCCAGTGCCTGGCGAGTAAGATTTATCAACAGGAAGGGCTACCACTCCCTAAACGGTATGTCAGCTGGTATGTGACCACACCAAGAGCTTCCTGTATGTCTGCCCTCGCCTGGCAGCTGCCATGACTCCTCCAGCCTCCGACAGTCCAAGGTGGAATGGGCAGATGTGCAGCCACATGTCAGAGTTCCCTGAGGCAGTGTAGGGTCATGGGCTGAGAATGGAGGAGTCCATTCAGCTTGTGTGCCACCATGGTTCAGGAATATGAATGCACACTGCCTCAGGGAACTCTGACATGTGGCTGCACATCTGTTGCTGCTGGTCTAAGTAGAGCCGCGTTGCTTGTGACTGGCGAGAGTCTGCATCTGTGTCCAGCTGAGCAGGGCTGTGTCTGTCCTCCATCATCTGAGGGAGACTGTCCACAACTGCCTCTGCCTCTCACACCATCTCCTGCTCACTAGTGCCATACTTTTCACCCAGTGCCACACTATTTAAGCACGCACGAGGACCTGCCAATGTGAGTGTATCTGCGCTGGTGGAAGCTGCGCTTGCATGATGTGACCTGCTGGCTCCATTGTCTCGGTTTCTCGCTATGGCCCCATTCCCCCTCCATGTCAGAACCTGTGGGAGACACAAGAAGAGAGCAAGAGAACTAGCCTTTGACAGCAGGATCCTCTGCAGTGCTGAGGCTTCCCAATGCAGGTGAGTCTTTGGCATGCTGGCAGACGGGGAGGCATGCACTCCATCCCCTTCATCTACAGATTGCTATATCTTTTCAAACATTCCACCTGGAATGCCCATCTCTCCTTCTCCAACTATTAATTCAGAAAAATAAATTTAATTTACTTAACACAATATAGATGGCAGGACAGGTGATGTGTCGTGGCTGCAGTATGTGGGAGCTCCTGGATCCCATTTCAATCCATGGCAACCATGTCTGCAGTAAGTGTCTGTGGCTGGAGGAGCTTTGGCTCAGAAACATTGAGCTGGAAGCCAAGCTGCAGATATTGTGATGCATCAGGGAGGGGGAAAGTTACCTGGACACTTTGTTCCTGAAGGTAGAACACAGCCCTTAAGATAGGGTCGGCTGATTTGGCCAGTGGTCAGGGACAGGAGCGTGAGTCAGGTAGGTAAGGGGATTGAGAAGGTGGGAGTGGAGGAGCCTCAGCCCTTGCAATTGAGAAAAATGTTTGAGACTTTTGCAGCTTGTATGGACAAGAGCAAGGGCTGTAGTGTAGATGAGCAGACTGACCATGGCACCATGGTACAGGGAGACACTCAAGTGGGGGAGCAAAAAGGAAAGTAGTGGTAGTAGAGTATATTTCAGGAGATTGACACTGTTCTATGCAGCAAAGAGCGAGAGTCCAGAAGGCTGTGTTGCCTGCCAGGGTTCTGGACATCTGCTCAGGGCTGGAGAGGAATTTACATTGGGAGGGGGAGTATACAGTCGTTGTGGTCCATGTTGGTACCAAAGATATAGGCAGGACTAGGAAAGAGGTTCTGCACAGTCAGTATGAGGAGCGAGGCACCAAATTAAGAAGCAGAACCTCAAAGGTAATAATCTTTGGATTATTACCTGAGCCATGTGCAAATTGGAGTAGAGCAAATAAGATTAGAGAAATGAATGAATGGCTCAAAGACTGGTATCGTAGAAGTGGGTTCTAGTTCATGGGGCACTGGCACCAGTACTGGGGAAAGTGGAGGCTGTACCGTTGGGATGGTCTGCACCTGAACCGTGCTGGGACCAGTGTTCCAGCTAGCTGCATAACTAGGGAAGTAAAGAGGGTTTTAGACTAAATAGTGGGGGCAAGGGATCAAATTTGGGAAGATGTGGTAAATCAAAGACAGAGACAGGCAAGAGAGAAAGGTATTAATATGGGAAAATATAAACAGACCGTGACAGGAAGGGACAGTGAGTACAAATCTAAGAGTAAATCAGTAGATAAAGCTAGAGGTTACAAAAATTATAAAAAAACTAAAGGTTCTGTATCTGAATGCACGTAGCATTTGAAACAAAACAGATGAACTGATAGCGCAAATGGAAATAAATAAGTACGATCTGATAGCCATTACAGAGACATGGCTGCGGGATGACATAGATTGGGACCTGAATGTTGAAGGGTACATGACATTTAGGAAGGACAAGAAGCTAAGAAATGATGGAGGTGTGGCTCTGTTAATTAATTATAGTATTAGCACAATTGAGAGGGATGACCTAAGTTCAGGAAACCAGGATATGTAGCGGTTTGAGTCAAGATGATAAATGAAAAAGGCAAGAAGTCACTTGTGGGAGTGATGTACTGGCCCCCTAACAGTAACCACATGGTAGGACAGGGTATAAAAGAAGAAATAATGGGAGCTTGTCAGAAAGGAAATAATCAGGGGGGATTTTAATCTACATATAGACTGGAAAAATCATTTGGTCAAAGGTAGCCTAGATGAGGAGTTCATAGAATGTTTTCAGGATTGTTTTTTAGAACAGCACGTTCTGGAGCCAACAAGTGAGCAGCTACACTAGCCGTGATATTGTGCAACGAGATAGGATTAATTAATGACCTCATAGTGACGGTGCCCCTAGGCAACAGCAATTATAATATGATGGAATTTTACATTCAGTTTGAGGGAGAGAAGAGTGGGTCTAAGACTAGTATTTTAAACTTCAGCAAGGGCAATTATGAGGGCTTGAAAGCAGAGCTAGCAAAAGTGAACTGGCAAAGCAGGTTAAGGGACAGGTCAATAGAAATACAATGGCAGACATTTCAGATATTTCAGAATACACAGAATAGATACATTTCAACGAGAAAGAAAAATTCCAAGGGGAGGATTGACCATCCGCGGTTTATTAAAAAAGTTGAAGATAGTATCAAAACTAAAAGAAAAAGCACATAATTGCGCAAAGATGGGAGGCAGGTCAGAAGATTGGACAGAATATAAAAAAACAGCAAAGAATGACTGAAAGATTAATAAGGAGGGAAAAATTAGAGGGCAAGAGTAAGCTGGCTAGAAATATAAAAACGGATAGTAAGAGTTTCTACAGATATTTAAAAAGAAAAGAGTTAACAAAGTGAGCTTTAGTCCTATAGAAAGTGAGTCTGGGGAATTAATAAGGGAGAGTAAGGAGATGGCAGATGAATTGAACAAGTATTTTGCATTGGTCTTCACCATAGAGAATACAAGTGACATCCCAGAAATAGCTATAAATCAGGAAATAGATGGGAGGGAGGAAGTCAAGAAAATTACAATCACCAGGGAAGTAGTACTGAGCAAATTGTTGGAACTGCAGCCTGAACAGTCCCCAGGTCCTGATGGACTTCATCCTCGGGTCCTAAAAGAAATGGCTAGTGAGATAGTTGATGCGTTAGTTTTAATTTTCCAGAATTCCCTAGATTCGGGGAAGGTTCCATTAGATTGGAAAATAGTGAATGGAATTCCTTTATTCAAAAAGAGAGAGAGACAGAAAGCTGGAAATGACAGGCCAGCTCACTTAACATTTGTCATAGGGAAAATGTTAGAAGCTATTATCAAAGACGTTATGGGAGGGCACTTAGAAAAATTCAAGATAACCAGGCAGAGTCATCATGGTTTTGTGAAAAGGAAATCATTTTTAACCAATTTGTTGGAGTTCTTTGAAGAAGTACCATGTGCTGTGGATAAAGGGGAACCGGTGGATTTCCAGAAGGCAATTGATAAGGTGCCACATCAAAGGTTATTGTGAAAATAAAAGCTCATGGTATAGGTGGTAAGATATTGGCATGGATAGGTGATTGGCTAGCTAACAGGAAACAGAGAGTAGGCATAAATGAATCATTTTCTGGTTGACAAGATGTAACAAGTGATGTGCCACAGGGATCAGTGCTGGGGCCTCAACTTTTTACAATTTATATAAATGACTTGGATGAAGGGACTGAAGGTATGGTTGCTAAATTTGCTGATGACACAGTAACCTGTGAAGAGGACATAAGGAGGCTACAAATGAATGTAGATAGGTTAAGTGAGTGGCAAAGATCTGGCAAATCAAGTATAATGTGGGAAAATGTGAAATTGTCCATTTTGGTAGGAAGAATAAAAAAGAAGCTCTGAGATGCAGAGGGATCTGGTTGTCCTAGTGCATGAATCGCAAAAGGTTACTATGCAGGTACAGCAAGTAAATAGAAAAGCTAATTGAATGTTATTGTTTATTGCAAGGGGAATTAAATACAAATGTAGGGAGGTTCTGCTTCAGTTAAACAGGGCATTGGTGAGACCACATTTGGAGTACTGTGTACAGTACTGGTCTCCTTATTTAAGGAAGGATGTAAATGCGTTGGAAGCAGTTCAGAGAAGGTTTACTAGACTAATATCTGGAATGGGCAGTTTGTCTTATGAGGAAAGGTTGGACAGGCTAGGCTTGTATCCGATGGAGTTTAGAAGAGTAAGAGGCGACTTGATTGAAACATATAAGATCCTGAGGGGTCTTGACAGGGTGGATGTGGAAAGGATGTTTCGTCTTGTGGAAGAATCTAGAACTAGGGGTCACTGTTTAAAAATAAGAGGTCAACAATTTAAGATAGAGATGAGGAGAAATTCTTTCTCTCAGAGGCTCATGAGTCTTTGGAACTCTTCCTCAAAAGATGGCGGAAGCAGAGTCTTTGAATATTTTTAAGGCAGAAGTAGATAGATTCTTGATAAGAAAGGGGGTGAAAGGTTATCGGAGTAGGCGGGAATGTGGAGTCGAGGTTACTGTCAAATCAGCCGTGATCTTGTTGAATGGTGGAGCAGGCTCAAAGGGCCGAGTGGCCTACTCCTGCTCCTAATTCATATGTTCATTTGACTTTGTCCTGACGGGCTACCCTGGCAATTTCCATCACTCCCTCCTCCATGACAGTGATGTTTGCGGCCTGGGGCACTCCTCCTCCAGTCAGAGCCCTCTCCCTGACATTATGTGCCCTTTTCTCCTGCAAGGACAAAAGTGAGAGATGTAAGGCATTGCCGGCCTCACTGCTCATATACATAAGACGCTGCATGTATCAGTGCTGACAGCTCCTCAATGGCATTAAGGCTCTGAACCTTGCTGAGGGGTCAGTAAGTGTCCTAGGTAGATATTTCTCCCATGCTCAGAAGCAGTTTGCACCCTCAGGCTCCTCAGCTGGAGTGTCTGCTGGAGGTTGAATACTCAGAGGCCTGTCATCAGGATCTGGCATTGCACTCACCTTGCCAGAGCGAAGACGGCTGTTGAACCTTTTCTGGCACTGGACCTGGATAGAGGACCTCCCTCCTCACCCTCACGGCCTCCAGGAGGATCTCAAGGTCAGCATCTGAGCAGCGAGAGGCCTCTGCCTCTCCTCCTGTTGCTCTGCTGCTTGCATTTCTTCTTCTGAATGGTAGCCACAGAAATGGCTGCCATGAATCCTTTCAATCAGGCCCTCAGTTCAGCAGTCCCGCCTCCATCCTGCACCCACCGCCACTCATTGGCTACCTCACCTGCCCTCCAGCCGATTAGCAGCCTGCCTCTGCGAAGACCGTGGGCTGTTACTATTCCATAACATCCCCCCTCTCCCGGGACGGGATCGGGACCTGGAAATGGTCCCAACATCGGTGTCCCGATTCCAGAGGCAAAATCCTGCCCAATGTTTCCTCATTGGCACAGCACTGAAGCGTCAATCAGCCTCGATTATGTGTTCAAGTCTTTGCAGTCGGGACTTGAACCAACATCCTTCTGACTCCAGGTGAGAGGGCTACCAATGAGACAAGGCTGACACCCAGACTGAATGTGCGCTCAGCAGCCAGGTTGGGCTATGATGGATTTTTGCATTTGTCATAAGCCTAACATCAAAAGGGCAGTTGCAGCATTGACAATTGGTGACAGCGGGAATCCAGACGTTGTGTCTTGATGTCAGGCCGATGTCTTGCAATTCTAAATGTGAACATCCCAGGATAAAGTTTTGAAGAAATATTTTGATCGTAAAGGTACATTGATTTGAAGGAGTTTGTGGGGCGCTGCGAGTCGGCATTGGAATTCTGTGTTTCTCCAATTCTGGCCTCTTGTGCATCCCTGATTTTCATCACCCATCATTGGCGGTCATGCCTTCAGCTGCCTGGGTCCTAAACTCTGGAATTCCCTCTTTAAACCTCTCCTTCTCTCCACTTCACTCCTCCTTTAAGACACTCCTTCAATCTATTTCTTTATCTATTAATCTTTTGGTCATCTGTCCTGACAGCTCCTTACGTGGCTCAGTGTCAAATTTTGTCTGATTATGCTCCCATGAAGCATGTTTGGATATCTTACTGCATTAAAGGAGCTATATAAATGCAAGTTGTGGTTGTTAGTATAACATATCCACTGTTAACATTTCCATTCTTGTTGGTTTTAGTAATGTTCTTCTGCTGACCCCTTTAAGGGTTCTTTGTAAATGCTTTTTGAAGTAAAGGTTTGAAACGTGATAATATATGCCAACAATCTGCACTTCAATCTCTTGTTCACAAATATCATCTTCCGGTTTCTGATGGAGCAATCTGGTTCAAGCTGGCTGTTCAATTGGTGCAATATCAGTCACTGATTGTTAAGGGAACATCTGTAAATTGCAGACTCAAACTGATATGAAATAATGGCAGGAATGGCAAAACCTCTTTAGCATTGCAGTGGTTATCACAAAGATGGGTAAACAGGATATAGCTATGACAAAAAGAATCAATTCTGATACCAAATAAAAGCTAGCACAATATAGGAGTATGTAACTAGAATATTGCATAGAATTTACAGCACAGAAACAGACCATTCAGCCCCACAGGTCTATGCCGTGTTTATGTTCCACATCAGTCTCCTCCCACTCTACTTCATTTAACCCTATCAGCATATTCTTCTATTCCTTTCTCCCTCGTGTTCTTATCTAGCTCCGCTTTAAATGTATCTATGCGATTTGCCTCAATTCCCTCCCTAACAGCACGGTGGGTGTACCTACACCCCAAGGACTGCAGTGGTTCAAGAAGGCAGCTCACCATCACCTTCTCGAGGGCAATTAGTGATTGGTAATAAATGCTGGGCTTGCCAGCGACACTCACATCCCATGAATAAATTTTTTAAAACTACTCCATGTGGTGGTAGCCCCAAGATTACCCTCTATTTCTGGCATCTAACTTCTCTCTTCTACCGTGAAGACAGACACAAAATATTTGTTCAATGGCTCTGCCATTTCCTCATTCCACATGATAATTCTCCTGTCTCTGACAATCTGTTCTAATATTCCTAGTTAGTTTGCTCTCATATTCTATTTCTTCTCTTTTTATCAACTTTTTGGTGGCCATTTGCTGGTTTCTACTCCCAATCTTCAAGCTTACTACTATTCTTTGCAAGATTATAAGCTTCTTATTTTAATCAAATACTATCCTTAGCCTCTTTGGTAAGCCGCGGATGGGTCTTTTTTGCTGAGTTTTTGTTTTTCAATGGAACATATTTTTGTTGCACATTTTGAATTGTTTCATTAAATGTTTCCCACTGTTTATTTACTGCCATAGCTTTTAGTCTATTTACCAATCAAACTTAGACAGCTGTCACCTCATACCTGTGTAATTGGCTTTGTTTAAATTCAAGATAATTGTTTGTACTTGGAGTATGTCGTTTTCAAATTTAATATGGAATTCAATTGCATTATGATCACTATTTCCCAGAAGATCTTTTACTATGAGATTACTAATTAACCCTGCCTCATTACACAATACTAGATCTAAAACAGCCTCATCCCCAGTTGTAAAATAAGTTAAAAGCAAAATTCTGCAGGTGCTGAAATCTGAAATAAAAACAAGAAATGCTGGAAATACTTAGCAGGTCTGACCTTTCCTAGTTGGTTGCACAGTGCATTGCTCCAGGAAACTGTAATGAAAGCATTCTATAAATTCATCTTCCAGACCACTTTTGCCAATTTGATTGATCCAGTCTATCTGAAGATGAAAGTCACCACAATTATTGCATTGCCTTTGTTACATGCTCCAATAATTTCTTGCTTAATGCTCTGTTCAATGGTAAACTACTGTTAGAGGGCCTACAAACTACTCCCACCAGTGTTTTCTGACTCTTGCTATTCCTAATCCCCACTCATACTGATTCTACTTCCTGATCCTCGAAGCCAAGATCCTTTCTCACTAAAAGGGTCACTGACCCAAAACGTTAACTCTGCTTCTCTTTTCACAGATGCTGCCAGACCTGCTGAGTGGTTCCAGCATTTCTTGTTTTTATTCTTTTCTCACTAATGTCCCTATGTCATTATTTACTATCTGAGCTACTCCTTCTCCTTTCCATTCTGTCTGTTTTTTTGAAATGTTGTGCATCCTGCAATATTTATTTCCCAAATTTGGTCACCTTGTAACCATGTCTCTGTCATGGCAATTAGGTCTAAACCATTTATCTCTATTTGTGCCACTAGTTCATCTATCTTACTGTGAATGCTTCGCACATTCAAATAAAAAGAATTTAATTTTTTTTATTACTATTCCCTGCACGAACCTTACTTGCTGATGCATTATTACTGTTAGACTCTCTCTCCCTTCCTTTCCCATTCTGCTTGGCTTTACCCACATTACTACACGGTTCTATTGCCTCAACTTTTCTCTTTGGATTTCTAATTCTCCCTTTGCCCGACCCCTCTCTTTTCCTGTTAGTTTAAAGCCCTATTCACAGCCCTAGTTATACGATTCACAGGACAATGGTCCCAGCTTGGTATAAGTGGAGACGATCCCAAGGGAACAGCTCCCTCTTCCCTGAGTACTGGTGCCAGTGCGCCATGAATCAAAATCCATTCTTCCCACACCACTCTTTGAACCATGCGTTTAATTATCTAATCTGCTTGATCCAATGCCAATTGGCTCGTGGCCCAGGTAACAATCCGGAGATGATTACCTTTGATGTTCTGATTTTTGATTTGGACCCTAGTTCCTCAAACTCTCTCAGCAGAACATCATTCCTAGTTCTACCACATCTTTGATTCCTACGTGGACCATGACAACTGGATCCTCCCTCCCACACTCCAAGCTCGTCAGGTAGAGCAGCACCAAGAGCGCCTTACACCTGATAACTAGGTTCTTGCCTGCAATGGAGAGGGAGCGTCGCTCCCACATGTCCAGTTTCTGCTTCACCAGGGCTATACACTCTTTCCCATTTTCGGCACATGCCCTGGCCCCTCCGAACAATATCCCCAGCGTCTTCAGGTAGTCTGACCTGACACTGAAGGAGTCAAAGGGTGGACTCTGAAAGAGTGAATTTGGTGGCATGTGGGGTGAATTAGTTAGGCAGGAGATGTTTTATTAGATTCCGAACGGTGGGATGTTTTTGAGAAATTAAGTCAGCGCGTGTTTGTAGCACAGTGGCGGATTGCAGATTTGCATTCATTTACATGCCATGAATATTCATTATCCTCCACTTAGTTCTGGGAGGTCGGTTAGCTCAGTTCACTAGACAGCTAGTGTATGATGTGGAAAGATATCAATAGCGTGGGTTCAATCCCTGTACCGCTGTGGTAGTTCGTGGGGGCCTGCCTCCTTGCCTTGCCCCACGCTGAGGCGGGTGACCCTCAAGCAATACATCACCAACTGTCTCTCCAATGGGGAGAGATGCCTACGGCCCTTTGGGACTATGACTACAACAACGCTTAGTTCTAAGTAAGTCCTACCTGCCAGAGTAAGTGAACAACGAGTGATATTCCAGCGACACTGTTTCGCTGTGGATTTGTGCGGTTGAGTCTCAGGTCTGTGTTATTCTCTCTTTAACTTATTGGCCAAATGAGCACCAGCACTGGAATGAATGTTTGCCTCCAGGCTTGGCACCAGCAAGGGTAAATCTTCTCAGGGGATGGCGGCGAAGGCGTGGGGGGTCTACATGAAGGAGCAGGGTAGGGTACTCAGTAAGGGTAGGGATGGGTGATCAGGTGCATGGAGGAACAGGATACAGTGCAGTGGAGCGTCCAGGGTGTTGAATGATTGCTTTTGATGCTGAAGCCGGATTTTGGTGGTTGTGGGAGTGGTGGGTTGATTAGAGCATTACAGTCAGAAGATAGTTGGTAATGGCCTAAAGGGAGGGATGAGCGCTGTCAATGTCAGGAAGCTATGGGGCAAATTGAGGGTACTGGCTAGCAGAGGGAACAGTCACAGTCAATGGGGGTAAATGGATTCTGTAGGGGGGGGAAGGTCAAGACTAATGGGTGGGTATTCGACAGCTTCATATGGAGGGGAACAGGACTCAGCAATAATGGTCAGATCGATTTGAGGAGGATCAAAGGTAAGAGTTGGCATGTATCGGGAGTAGGAAAGGGGGGAGGGGTGGCATGTATAAATTGATGATTACACTGTGCATGGTAATGGGGTGGAGGTTCAATGGTAACAGAGGGAAGGGTAATGGTAACATTGTGTAGGTCAAGGGTGATGGGTTCAGGCTGGACATTTACAGAGGAGGTTGGAAGGTGGGAAGACTTGCCCTGAATTCTATGTGCACCATTTTCTCCAACGATAATGCAAACCATGTGGACACTCAAGGATTGGAAGGAGAGTGGGAGGAGTCAAACTATAGCGGATGTGTCTTCTGCCCTGGCTGCAATTTGAAGGCAGATATGAGGGAACTGCTCGTTGCCTTGATGTTTCATCTCACTGGCAACAGAGGGCTGAATCGTCATGTTCTGCTTATTTATTGTTCAGAAAAGCCGCAGCAACATTGGTCTCAATTTGTCTAGTAGCAGGGGAAGAAGAGCAAAGAGACAAACTAAGGCAGGATCTTTTCCCTCAACACATGATGTCTGAGCGCCAGTAACAGGCAGAACAGGAAGGTGAGGATGCTTCGAATGATAACATCCGGGAATGGCCTTACCGAAGATGGGCACTGGCACGTCATCGCATCCTCAGGACCAGGTCAAATTACCTACAAATATCAGAAAGGCAATTCCAGAGACGCATAAGGATGTAACATGAAATGGTCACAGAAATTTGTAGCATTCTACGGCATGATATGCAGCCACTTGGGTTTGGTGGGAATCCCATGCCAGTTGCCCTCACGGTGACTGTTGCACTCAATTTGTTTGCTAACGGTTCCTTCCAGGGATCCATGGATGATTTATGTGGCTTCTCGCAGTCCTGCAGGTGCATCAAAGAGGTGATTAATTGTACTCATGTGACCATTGGAGCTCCCTGGGACCAGCCTGCTGTCTTTGTTAATTGCAAAAGCTTCCACTCTTTAAATGTACAACTGGTTTGCAACCGCAGGAGAAGAATCATGCTGGTTTGTGCACGTTTCCTAGGACGCTGTCAAGACTCATACATTTTGAGGGAATCAGCTGAAGTAGACGGCTGGATCCTGGGTGACAAAGGCTACCCACTTTGTACGTGGTTGATGACACCAATGTGGCATCCCCAAAGCACTGCTGAAGAGAGGTACAATGCTGTTCACCCACCACCAGAGCCATCATCGAACATACCATTGGCACGCTGCAAATGTGCTTCCGCTGCTTTGACCGGTCTGGAGGGGCTCTTCAGTACGTGCCACAGAGGGTG
This sequence comes from Heterodontus francisci, assembly GCF_036365525.1. Classification (NCBI taxonomy): domain Eukaryota; kingdom Metazoa; phylum Chordata; class Chondrichthyes; order Heterodontiformes; family Heterodontidae; genus Heterodontus; species Heterodontus francisci. Next base: position 125,702,052 of record NC_090377.1, read on the forward strand.
TCACGAATAATTGTGACAATCGTGAATAGTCCTGGTCGGCTGTGCCTTGCACAACCTCACGCAATCCACTGCGTGTCTTGTTTGCCCTCTGTCTTAAAGAGATGGAGTCAGGGAGAAAAACAATGGAACAGCTTCATCAAGATCACTTACCCTCGTCAACCTGAGCATGTCATTGATGCGTTCGTGACACTGCACCCAGATTCTGCGCATCACCCCACGGTACGAGATCTCCTCTGCTACCTCCATCCAGGTCGTGTTGGATATCCTTTCAAGCTGGTGAGGCAGGTATCCACCCCCTGTCCCACACATTGGTGATTGTAACACTGAGTAGCATGAGGCTAGCTGAGACTTTCCTGCCGGGTACACTGTAGGTTTGACTGGGGTGTATCATCAACTCCAGCGCTCCTTGACCCGATTGGCAATGACCTTGGACAGAAGTTACCACCTCAGTGAGTGTTTTACCTTTTTACCTTTGTTGTGATCGTGAAACATCCAATCGGACAGGTTTTCTTGAGTTTAAACAAGAAAGAGGTGAGTTTATTATGCTTAACAATCTAACCCCAATCTAAATAAAATATAATAAAAAAAGCTACGCATTCACACACACATTCACATGAGAATCATACACACACAAATAAGATTACAGAGTGAGAAGTAGATTTTGTGGTTGGATTAGAGTCCAGAATAAATAAAAATTAAATACACAGTCTGTGAGGTTGGTTGGATGATTCTGTGGTCTTCCGGCTGGAATTGTATTCTCGAGGTCCTTGGCTGGTCAAAGTGCACTTTGTGGCTCACCCGCTTGGCTCAGGGTTTTCTTGGAGGCAGACTTGAAGGTGGCTCTCTTCCCCTGGTGTCTCTGTCTGTAGCAATCTGTAGGCTTGGAGGGTTAACTTGTGATATTACCTGGAGAGAGGGAGAGGGGGGCACACAGCTCTTCTGCTCCTGCACAGTGCCAGTCACTGCTTGTCTCTCTCTGTTCAAGGAAACTCCCAGCTTTCACAGAGATGTACAGATGGTCACATGACTGCCTCAGTGTATTCTCTGGAACCTTCTAATGAGATTCAAGGTTAGGAATGTCCAGCCCCCACACTCCAGGATGCCAAATCTTTACACTTCAAGGGGTTTGCTCTTTCAAAGTCAATATGTTAATGAAGAATCTTAGGTTTTTCAATCACTTCGAGCAAACCATTGTTTTGAGTCCAAGCTCACCAGACATGTGTCTCCTGTTGGAGGCCTTGGAATGTGAAAAGGTGTTTCAGGTGCAAATTACGGTGGCCATCTTGGCTGCCAGTTTTTTAAAAGTTACTTGCAGGATATTTTTTCCATTTACGTTTTAATATAACTTTCCAGCCGATGAATTCAAATTCCTCATTTGGCATATCATTTTTCTTGACACTAGTATCATCCTTGTAAACGTTTTTTGCACCTTCTCCAGTGCCACTATATCCTTTTAATAATGTGGAGATCAGAAAAGTGCACAGTACTCCAAGTGTCATCTATCCAAGGTTGCATACACGTTTTGAATAACTTCTCTGTGTTTCAATTCTATCCCTCCAAAAATGAAGCCGAGTGTTTTGCTTGTATTTTTGTGAAACAGTTATCAGTGCATTCCAGCAGCTTGGGCCAACCATGGAAACCTTCTCTCAAGTAGGACATTCCTATAATGTCTACAGAACCACAGGCTAAGCTGGAAGCAATTATCACAAACAAATACAAGCTTTTTCACTTAATACCAGTTACCACTTTAAAGCTGGATACAGGCCATTCCATTAAAGGCGGATGAAGAAGACAGGATTCTTTCTGTGCACATACTGCTCATGGGACATTCTCCATGAGAAGATAATGTCTTACTGACAGAGAGACAACATTGGAACCATTTGGGTGAGACATTAAACAGAGGCCTGTCTGCCCTCTCAGATGGATGTAAAAGATCTCACATCACTATTTTGAAGAAAATCAGCGAAGTTCTCCACCCAGTCTCCTGGCCAATATTTATCCCTCAACCAACATCACAAAAAACAGATTATCTGGTCATTATCTCATTGCTGTCTGTGGCACTTTGTTGTGCACTAATTAACTAGATGCTGCATTTCCTACACTTCAAAAGTACTTCCTCGGCTATAATGCATTTTGGGATTAAAACAAGAAATACTGGAAATACTCAGCAGGTCTGGCAGCATCTGTGGAGAGAGAAGAAGAGTTCACCTTTCAGGTCAGTGACCCTTCATCAGAAGAACTTTGGGATGTCTTGAGGTTGTGAAAGGTGCTATAAAAATGTGAATCTTTCTTTCCCATACAGGCAGTGCGCCAAAACATTCTGATATTATGGCTCGGCGTTCAATCGATTATAGAGTCTCATTTGCTCGGCAAGTATTGCAGTGGCTCCTTACTGAATAAAGTAATCTGTTTGACTTAATGCATCTGCTGAGACCGCACCTGGAGTTGCTGCGTTCAGTTCTGCACACCACACCTTCAGAAGAATCTATTGGCCGATTGGAGGGCATGCAGCGTAGGTTTACCAGAAAGATACCTGGACGCCACAGTTTAAATTACAAGGAGAGATTACACAAACGAGGTTTGTATTCCCTGGAATTTACAAGGTTAAGGGGTGATTTTATCAAAATTTTCAAGATATTCAGGAGAACTGATAGGATAGATAGAAACTATTTCTGCTTGTCGGGGAGTCTTGCACTAGGGGACGTAGCCTAAAAACTAGAGCCATGCCTGTCAGGAGTGAAGTTAGGAAAAACTTCTACATGCACAGGATTTTTGGAACTCTCTGCTGCAAATGGCAGTTGATTCTGGGTCAATTGTTAATTTTATGTCTGAGATTGATCGCTTTCTGTTAAACAAAGGTTTTAAGGGATATCGGGCAAAGGTGAGTGTATGGAGTTAGGTCATAGAGCAGCCATGATATAATTGAATATTGAAACAGGCTCGAGGGGCTAAATGGCCTCTTCCTGTTCCTATGTCCCTATCTGCAGAAAAACAATTTGCAGTAGCGATGTCACTGAGGAAGCATTTGAAGTGTGGTTGAAATATAACAAAATGGTTTTAATAATGATTTTATGGTGCAGGAATTCTGACAGGCAATTACCTCCATCTGTGTAACTACTGTGTCTGAACAAGCAAAAAATCGTGGGTTGCTGACTGGATTCTAGTGATATCATGTCTTGCACTGTGAGACAGCCATTCTCTCCTGTCTATCACTGCCAGTGAGCAAACTCCCTGCTCAGGATAATAGCACTGCTCTACTGAGTGTCAATGCAATAATAATTCTGCATCGGCTCTAAGTCTCTCCATGCCTCTATTTTATAATTCTCATCCCCGTGTTCAAATCTCCTCATGGCCTCAGCCCTCCCTATCTCTGTAACCTCCCACAGCCCTACAACCCTCCAAGATCTCTGCACTCCCCCAATTTCCATCACTCCATTGTTGGTGGATGTGCTTTAACTGTTTAGGCCCCTCAGCTCTGGAACTCCCTCTCTAAACTCTCTTCCTCACTCTCCTCCTTTAAGACTCTGCTTAAAGCTTAACTCTTTTGCCAAATGTTGGGTCACCAGTCCTAAGGTCTTCTTCTTTGACTCAGTGCCGTTTTTTGTCTGATTACAGACCTGTGAAGTGCCTTGCAGCTTTGTACTACATTAAAGACACTATAAGAGCTGGCGGGCAACCATAAAGGTGGGGCTAAAGTGTGGCGAGTCGAAGAGACTTAGCAGTTGGCAGGAAAAAAGACAGAAGCGCAAGGAGAGAGCCAACTGTGTAACAGCCCTGACAACCAATTTTATCTGCAGCACCTGTGGAAGAGTCTGTCACTCTAGAATTGGCCTTTATAGCCACACCAGGCGCTGCTTCACAAACCACTGACCACCTCCAGGCGCTTACCCATTTTCTCTCGAGACAAGGAGGCCAAAGAAAAAAGACACTATATAAATGCAATTTCTTGTTCTTGCATCTATATAGCCAGTATCGTTACTAAGTCCCAAAGTTCATCATTCAAAACTACTTTTTGAAGTGCAGTGGCACTTGTTATGTGGCGACCATTCCCAAGATCAACATCCCAGCAAGTAACAAAGATGTGGTGGTGCTGTTGACCTTGTGATAAATGCTGGCCAGGACACCAGACTAGCTCCCTGCTCTATCTCGGAGCTTCCAAAGGTTCTTCAATATCCACCTGTACAGGCCTCATTTTAACATCTCGTCTGAAGTGAAAGTTGGCTTCTTCTATGCCATAAATCTTTCTAAGTTTCTAAAATCTGGTGTGTGACAGCTCTCACTTGTCTCATCTTTTTAAAATTCTGACACTATGGGTAAGCCATGGCTCAGTGGTCACACTCTTGCCTCTGAGTCAAAAGATATTGGGTTTAAGCCCCACTCCAGAGACTTGAGCACATACTTTAGGCTGAGACTTCAGTGCAGTACTGAGGGAGGTGCACTGCTGGAGGTGCCATCTTTTGGATGAGACATTAAACTGAGGCTCCCTTTGGCCTCTCAAAGGGATGTAACAAATCCCATTGCACTACATTGAAGGAGGACATGGGAGTTCTCCCAGGTGTCCTGGCCAATATTTGTCCCTCAACCAACATCACTAAAACTGGACATTATCACAGCACAAATTGGCTTCTGCGTTTCCTACATTACAACAGTGACTAGATTTCAGAAGTACTTCATTGGCTGTAAAGCACTTAGGGATGTCCCAAGTTTGTGGCAGGGGCTATATAAATGCAAGTCTTTCTTTCGTTCTTTCAGCTCACTCTGAAGATTGGCCCAATTCGTGTCTAATATTCTATCCGTGGTCAGGTGCTAGTTAGTAAACAATGATTCAAATTCCTTCCCCACCCCACCCCACCTCATGTAGCTTAGTTGATAAAGGCAGGGGCCCCGTACAAATATGGAGTTTCAGATGAGTAAGGGGGAGGAGTTACTCAGGGGGTGCAAAGGAAACCCCTGAATATTCTTGGTGCCCTTGATACCAACATTCCTTCATTCCACATTGGGCAATGTGTAACTGAGTCATACAGACCAGATAGTGCCTGTTGTTCACAGTGTTAACTGGTCTGAGACAGGGGCAGATACTTAGGACACAACAGCACAACTGCCTGTGCTGGAGAGAGGAAGCGCAGTTTCAATTCTTAGAAAGTATTGGCAGAGCGCAGTAAGTGAGTGGTATTTTTGATACATAGTAAAGAATGTCACAAATCTGGCAATGTGGAGATAATGGCTTCACACAGGGGAGGGTTAATGTGTGTACAAATTTGTCGATCAGATCCCTTTCCTGCAGTTGACCCCCCCACACCAAACTTCCAGCTTCCACCTTCACACACATGGAACAACATCCAAAGATCACAGTCCTCTGGCAAATTTCCCAATTGGAAATACTAGGAGTAGTTAACTGGAAGTAGCTCGACAAAACATGCAACTATCTCCAAAAGGGGAGAGCCAACATCAGCCTAATGGAGAGGTGAGGCTATCGTTGTTTCAGCCAGATATCTGTAGGATGAAACCTCTTGGGATTTTTCGTCTGCCAATCCCTTCTGTTTGACAATAAAAAAAAAAATGCGTGTTCACAAAAGAATTTGTGTGGATTTATGAGACTGACCACAACCATTATTCATTTGACTGTGTGTATGATATACCTACACACTGTAATACTTACTTTTGCAATGATCACACAACATTGAAGAGTGTCTGAGGTTTTGAGCCAAATGTTTTACATTCCCTTCCTGCCCCCCTTCCAAATTTTCCTCCTGTCCATTTTTGGTGCTGTCAGTCTTTGGACTGGAAGAAATGAAAGAAAGACTTGCAGTTGGGTAGTGCTTTTCACAACCTCAGGACATCCCAAAGCACTTCACAGTTAATTAAGTACCTTTTCTTTGAATTATACACACTGTTGTAACATTGGAAATGCAGCAGTCAATTTGTGCACAGCAAGATCCCACAAACAGCCATGTGATAATTACCAGATCATCTGTTTTAGTGAAGTTGGTTGAGGAATAAATATTGACCAGCACACCAGGGAAAGCTCCCCTGCTCTTGTTCAAATTAGCCCCGTTGAATCTTTTACATCCAACTAAGAGGGCAAACGAGGTCTTGGTTTAACATTTGATCCAAAAGACAGCATCTCTGAAAGTCAGCTTGGATTATGTACGCAGAGTGGGACTTGAACCCACAAGCTTCTGACTCAGAGGCACTAATGCTACCCATTTTACTGACACTATGTAGTCAATTAATGTGCAGTTGACTTGAGTGTTCACTCCCTTCAGTACCTTACTCAAGTGGTTTTCTTTTCACGTGGGCTGCAAGTGTTTCTCACCTTTGAGAGAGAGGTGGAGCCCAATCCCATACCCACCTGTTATGTCAGCCACAATTGGTGTAAGGCCTGGGAAAATGTCAAGAGAAACTGGGACAAGGATTCATGTCATCAAATATCTCACTCACCCCTTTGGATTCTTTAGGATGGTGTAAAGAAAGAGAGCCAATTTCAAGCTGATGCCAACACCAATTCTGACTGCGCTGAAGCTTCAAATAATAAACTAAGCAGATGTTCTAGGCTGACAGTCCAGGGCAGTACCTTAGGTGTGCTGCACTGTCAGAAGTGCTGAACTCTGATGAGACTTTGGACCAAGATTACCTCTGGCTGATCTGATGATTCAGATGGATGTTAAAAACTATTGCATGTCTTAGACAAGTTAATTCAACTTAAACCCAACGCATCTACTGAGTTGGGACAAGAGTAAATTCTTCATTATCATTGTCACAGGGGATGGGAAATATACATTTTGTCTAGGTGTCAGCATGGTTCAGTAGATAGCACTCTGAATCAGAATGTTATGGGTTCAAGTCCTATGCCAGAGGGTAAACACATAATCCAGGCTGACACTCCAGTGCAGTACTGAGGGTTCCTCTTGAGACACTTCTACATCTGGCTGTTAAATAGCTCACAGTGCAGAGGAGCAATGATTGACCATATCATTACAGACAGATGGGAAGTGATGTGGGTGACTTCCACTTTTCACCTCTCAACTAACCACAGATAGTGTTTCAATAATAGCATTTTAGTCCATGAGTGTTTAAAGTGTCAAATAAACAGAAAAACAACAGGTTTTCTCATAGGTTAAAAGGGAAAAATAAATATTTATTTTTACACAATAACCAAAAAATGTTCACGACCTCACACACACACATGCGCGCATGCGCACGCACACACACACACACACACACACACACACACACACACACACACACACACACACACACACACACACACATATATAAGAAAAGACAAACAGTAGAGGGTAGCATGCAATTAGAGCCCAATTGTTGTAAAAGGGCTCGTTGTTTTAAAACCTTTTGAAGCTTTTTGGAGGAAATCTTTCAGTGGTGCAGGCCTGAATGTTCATTGTCTTCAAAAATGTTCAGGCTCTTGTGGTTAAGCCTCAATATGAAGTCGATGGTGGAAATCCTGGTTCACTTGCGCAGACAGGGGAGTTCCAAAGTCACCTCACAATTTCTCTGCTGCAGTAGGTAAAAGATATTATTAGCAAGGCTCCTGCTGAGCTCGAACTGTCTCACAGCTGTTCTGGCTGGAAAAAGCTTCCTCTGGCTGTTCTGCCTCTCTCTCGCCAGAGAGATACCTTTAAAGGTAGAAACCTTTAAAGGTAGAAACTTGATGGGTTCGGGTGTCGGTCAGGTGACTAAGGGCTCTCTCCACTGGTGTGATTCATACAATGTTCCAGAATATGGGAACCATTGTTACATGATGGCATTTGAATGTGGTCCATTCCCCTAAACTGGTGCTGTTTCACACCTATTATCTTATTATTATAATATCTTATCTATTATCACACCTTGGCTGTGGAATCAGCCTGTCTGTAAAAGTCTTTGTTAGCTGCATTCCTGCAGATAGGAATGGACTGTTTTCCATTTCAATATGTTTTCCCCATAATTGGTTTCATCTTCAACAGACAAACATGTTTATTGACAGTACAGGAGGGGTCACCTGACCTCTACTCCTTCTTGCCTGTAGCACAAATGTGTCCATTTTTAGTAGTTCAGTTCAACAGTTGACTTTTATTTCATAATTCCTCCAGTTCATTTCATATTTCATCACTGCTCCCTCCGTGAGCGTGACAATGTGGTGACTCCCATGCAATTTAAGGACATGATAGAATGCATGTGAATGTAAATTCCTTCTTTCTTGCCTTCGAGCCTTGAGGCCAGACTTTCATTGAATTTACCTGGCAGTGTGCAGCAAGGCTCTCCCTGATAGTCTTTCTTGGTGCTCTAGCCATTCACCAGACTGTTACGTGACAGTCGGTGCCTACACACACACACACACACACACACACACACACGATGCCCTCTGTACATTTCCAGCCACTGACACCCATTCATCCCAGTGTGACAGGACTGGATATTTACTTGTCATTTTCCATTGCTCCATTCCACAAAGATTGGTCTCTTTCACTTGGGAAATGTGTAATACTGAATGCCGGTAACAGAAGCACTGAACAATAATTACACTGCAGCGTTACACAAAGTCCTTCTGTTTGCTGGATGTTGTCACCCTGCCAAGGAAAACTATTTAAATAGATACAATCTGAATCACATTCCCAGTCGGAAGAGGAATTTGGTGTTCAGCTTCGACAGCTGACTGCAGTCGAAGGTATCATTAACCAGGAACACAAAAACGAATATAGGAACAGGAAGAGGCCATTCGGCCCTCAAGCCTGTTCTGCCATTCAGTGAAATCATGGCTGATCTGTATCTTAACTGGATTTACCCACTTTGGTTCCATTACCCTTAATACCCTCACCCAACTAAGATCTATCAAGCCCAGTTTTGAAATTTTCAATTGACCCCCTCTGGACTCAACAGCTTTTTGGGTGAGCGAGTTCTGGATTTCACTACCCTTTGTGTGAAGAAGTGCTTCCTGACATCACCCTTGAACAACCTGGCTCTAATTTTCAGTTTATGCCCCCTTGTTCTTGACTCCCCCACCAGAGGAAACGGTTTCTCTCTATCTACCCTATCAAATCCTTCAGACATCTTCAACACCTCAATTAGATCACTTCTCAATCTTACAAACTTTTTTTATTATTAATTCATGGGATTTGGGAGTCTCTGGCCAGGCCAGCATTTATTGCCCATCCCTAATTGCCCTTGAGAAGGTGATGGTGAGCTGCCTTCTTGAACCGCTGCAGTCCATTTGGGGTAGGTACACCCACAGTGCTGTTAGGAAGGGAGGTCCAGGATTTTGACCCAGCGACAGTGAAGGAACGACGATATAGTTCCAAGTCAGGATGGTGTGTGACTTGGAGGGGAACTTGCAGGTGGTGGTGTTACCATGCATTTGCTGCCCTTGTCCTTCCAGTTGGTAGAGGTTGTGGGTTTGGAAGGTGCTGTCTAAGGAGCCTTGGTGCATTGCTGCAGTGCATCTTGTAGATGGTACACACTGCTGCCACTGTGCATCGGTGGAGGAGGGAGTGAATGTTTGTGGATGGGGTGCCAATCAAGCAGGCTGCTTTGTCCTGGATGGTGTCGAGCTTATTGAGTGCTGTTGGAGCTGCACCCATCCAGGCAAATAGAGAGTATTCCACCACACTCCTGACTTGTGCCTTGTAGATGGTGGACAGGCTTTGAGTAGTCAGGAGGTGAGTTACTCGCCGCAGGATTCCTAGCCTCTGACCTGCTCTTGTAGCCACGGTATTTATATGGCTACTCCAGTTCAGTTTCTGGTCAATGGTAGCCCCTAGGATGTTGATAGTGGGGGACTCAGCAATGGTAATGCCATTGAATGTCAAGGGGAGATGGTTAGATTCTCTCTTGTTGGAGATGGTCATTACCTGGCACTTGTGTGGCACCAATGTTACTTGCCACTTATCAGCCCAAGCCTGGATATTGTCCAGGTCTTGCTGCATTTCTACACGGACTGCTTCAGTATCTGAGGAGTCACGAATGGTGCTGAACATTGTGCAATCATCAGCGAACATCCCCACTTCTGACCTTATGATTGAAGGAAGGTCATTGATGAAGCAGCTGAAGATGGTTGGGCCCAGGACACTACCCTGAGGAACTCCTGCAGTGATGTCCTGGAACTCAGATGATTGACCTCCAACAACCACAACCATCTTCCTTTGCGTTAGTTATGACTCCAGTCAGCGGAGGGTTTTCCCCCGATTCCCATTGACCTCAGCTTTGCTTGGACTCCTTGATGCCAAAGTTGGTCAAATGCTGTCTTGATGTCTCACTTTACCTCTTGAGTTCAGCTCTTTTGTCCATGTTTGAACCAAGGCTGTAATGAGGTCAGGAGCTGAGTGGCCCTGGCGAAACCCAAACTGAGCCGCATTGAGCAGGTTATTGTTAAGCAAGTGCCGCTTGATGGCACGGTTGATGACACCTTCCATCACATTACTGATGATTGAGAGTAGGCTGATGGGGCAGTAATTGGCCGGGTTGGACTTGTCCTGCTCTCTGTATACAGGACATACCTGGGCAATTTTTCACATTGCCAGGTAGATGCCAGTGTTATAGATGTACTGGAACAGCTTGGCTAGGGGCGTGGCAAGTTCTAGAGCACAGGTCTTCAGTACTATTGCTGGAATGTTGTCGGGCCCATAGCCTTTGCAGTATCCAGTGCCTTCAGTCGTTTCTTGATATCACGCGGAGTGAATCGAATTGGCTGAAGTCTGGCATCTGTGATGCTGGGGACTTCAGGTGGAGGCCGAGATGGATCATCAACTTGGCACTTCTGGCTGAAGATTGTTGCAAATGCTTCAGCCTTATCTTTCGCACTGATGTGCTGGGCTCCCCCATCAGTGAGGATGGGGTTATTTGTGGAGCCACCTCCTCCAGTTAGTTGTTTAATTGTCCACCACCATTCATGACTGGATGTGGCAGGACTGCAGAGCTTAGATCTGATCCGTTGGTTATGCGATCGCTTAGCTCTGTCTATTGCATGCTGCTTACACAGTTTGGCATGCAAGTACTCCTGTGTTATAGCTTCACCAGGTTGACACCTCATTTTGAGGTATGCCTGGTGCTGCTCCTGGCATGCCTTCCTGCACTCTTCATTGAACCAGGGTTGGTCTCCTGGCTTGATGGTAATGGTAGAGTGGGGGATATGCCGGGCCATGAGGTTACAGATTGTGGTTGAGTACAATTCTGCTGCTGCTGATTGCCCACAGTGCCTGATGGATGCCCAGTTTTGCATTGCTAGATCTGTTCGAAATCTATCCCATTTAGCACAGTGGTAGTGCCACACAACACGATGGAGGGTATCCTCAATGTGAAGGCGGGACTTTGTCTCCACAAGGACCGTGTGGTGATCACTCCTGCCAATACTGTCATGGACAGATGCATCTGCGGCAGGCAGATTGTTGAGGACGAGGTCAAGTATATTTTCCTCTCTTGTTGGTTCCCTCACCACCTGCTGCATACCCAGTCTAGCAGATATGTCCTTTAGGACTCAGCCAGCTCGGTCAGTAGTGGTGCTACTTAGCCACTCTTGGTGATGGACATTGAAGTCCCCCACCCAGAATACATTCTGTGTCCTTGCCACCCTCAGTGCTTCCTCCAAATGCTGTTCAACATGGAGGAGTACTGATTCATCAGCTGAGGAAGGGTGATCGGTGGTAATCAGCAGGAGGTTTCCTTTTCCATATTTGATCTGATGCCACGAAGTTCATGGGGTCCAGAGTCGATGTTGAGGACTCCCGGGGCAACTCTCTCCCTACTGTATACCACTGTGCCACCACCTCTGGTGGGTCTGTCTTGCCGGTGGGACAGGACATACCCGGGGATGGTGATGGCAGTGTCTGGGACATTGTCTGTCAGGTATGATTCCGTGAGTATGACTATGTCAGGCTGTTGCTTGACTAGTCTGTGGGACAGCTCTCCCAACTTTGGCACAAGCCCCCAGATGTTAGTAAGGAGAACTTTGCAGGGTTGACAGGGCTGGGTTTGCTGTTGTCATTTCCGGTGCCTAGGTCGATGTCAGGTGGTCCATCTGCTTTCATACCTTTTTATTGACTTTGTAGCGGTTAGATACAACTCAGTGGCTTGCTAGGCCATTTCAGAGGGCATGTAAGTTTCACCCACATTGTTGTGGGTCTGGAGTCACATGTCGGCCAGACCAATTAAGGACAGCAGATTTCCTTCCCTGAAGGACATTAGTGAACCAGATGGGTTTTTACAACAATCGACAATGGCCTCATGCCATCATTAGACTAGCTTTTTAATTCCAGATTTATTAATTGAATTTAAATTCCACCCTCTGCTGTGGTGGTATTTGAACCCATGTCCCCAGAGCAATACCCTGGGTTTTTGGGTTAGCAGTCCAGTAACAATACCACTGCACCACCGCCTCCTCCATCACAAGCCAAGTCAATGCGACCTGCCCTCTTAATTTAACCATTTTAGCCTCAATATCATTCTGGTCAATCTGCATTGCACCGCTCCAAGGCCAATGTATCCTTCCTGAGGGGTGGAGGCCAGAACTGAACACATTACTATAAAATGGAGTATAACCAGATCTTCTTATAACTGAAACATAATGTCCACCCCTTTGTATTCCAGTCCCAATGGGAAGGGTGCTGGAATTACATTCCAAAGGTTTAGAGTGGTGGCATACTCCTAGAAGCTTTGGGAACTGTTTCGACAGACAACGAGTGCCTATGAGGGAACCTCACCCCATTGACCACTCTTCACATATAAACCGTGACAGTGGGATGATTTGACTTTGTGGTGTGTCTCTGCCGAGTTGAATCCTGTCCTCATCCGACACTTGTGTTTCTGAGGGGGCAGGGGTCACTGGATAGGAATCAGGTGTCTGATCTGTACTTTGCCTCACCCAGGTGTGTAGAGGTCACTTCTTGCACTCCCACAGTTGTCCTCTTTTGGAATCAGCTAACTCAGGACAGGGCAGCAATTGAACCTGGGGACCAGGACATCGGTAGTTAAAACACTTTTTACTTTTGTGTCAGCCCACACTTGAAGAAAATATTGAAGAGAGTGGAACAATTCAGTGAGAGAGTGCAGCAAATTCTAATGATTGGGAATGGTAAATGGGCAAGTTGGAACTGCTATGTACAATGGTCACAGTGAAAAGGGTCATCTCCAACCTTATTTGTGACCACGCTGCCACTAGGTTTAAACTTTACCTCTGATGGGCAAACGTTACAGAAAGGAATCCTTAACTAAGCTGTCAGCCGTGGCACTCGGAGTTAGAAGGTCGTGGGTTCAAACTCCACTCCCGCGACTTGAGCAAGAAATCTAGGCTGCATTCCAGTGTAGTACTGAGGGAGTGCTGCACTACAGGAGGTGCCAGCTTTCAGCTGAGACATTAAATTCATGCCCCGTCTGCCCTCTCAGGTAAAAGATCCCATGGCATGATTCAAAGAAGAGCAGGGGTTTATTTCCCAGTGTCCTGGCCAATATTTAGCCCTCAACCAACATCACTAAAAACGGATTATCTGGTCATTATCGCATTGCTGTTTGTGGGAGCTTCAACTGCCGTTGGCTATGTTTCAAAAGTACTTCATTGTCTGCAAGATGCTTTGGGACATCCTGAGGTCCTAATCAGAATGCTGAGGTCAATTATAGCAACCCCAGCACCACACCATCGAAGGCGAAATTGACTTACACATTCAGCTAAACTTCACAAGAAACACAGACCAGCAGAAACCTGCATGAACCTGCTTATACTGTCACGGCACACAGTAACCAGAGCAATTCTATCCCCTACTCCTTAGAGAACTGCCAGAGCAGATCAATGTCTCATCACTGGCTGACATTCTGACGACAGATCATTGATCTGAAACGTTAATTCTGTTTCTGTCTCCACAGATGCTGTCAGACTTGTTGAGAATCTCCAGCATTTTTTTGTTTTCACCTCATCTGTGTGTGTTTGTGGGGGAGAGGCAGAGGTTGTGAGTTCAAGTTTCAGTCTAGGCCAACATTCCAGTGCAGCAATGGAAGAGTGCTGCATGGTCGGAAATGTCATCTTTCGGATGAGATATTAAACTGAGGCTTCGTCTGCCCTCTCGGGTGGCTGTAGAAGATTCCATGGCACTATTTAAAGAAGAACAGGGTAGTTCCATCTGCTCAATATTTACCTCTCCGCCAACATTCAGTAAAACAGATTATCTGGTCATTATCACATTGCTGTTTGTGGGCGCTTGCTGTATGCAAATTGGCTTCTGCTTTTTCTACATTACAACAGCGACTTCATATCAAATGTACTTCATTGGCTGTAAAGCACTTTTTGATGTCCTAGGGTTGTGAAAGGCGCGATAGAAATTCAAGTCTTTGTTTTCTTTCTTTCTTTCTGTTAAATCCCAGCCCCTGTTCACTGTCGGGCTGTCGATTGGCAGAACAGGTGGGCAGATTTTCTAAGGGGTGATGATAGTCGCCCGGTCTATTTTAGTGGCCAAGGCTCATTTAAATAAAGCTGGCAACCCGAAGTGGGTGCTCAGGGAGTAGATTGACAGGTCCCAGCTGGCACGACAACACGCACCCAAGTGGTCTCCCAGCTGGTAATCAAGAGGGGTGATGTGGTGGAGCTCGGGAGGTTTTCAAGGGCGAGGGAAGTCCGGCATGGCAGTGAGCAGAGCCCGGAGAAACTCCTCGAATGTACTTTCCAGCACCCAGGCTGGGAGTTCAGCAGCTTTACATAGAATTACATTGACTTTATAGCACAGGGACAGGCCACGTACCACATTCTCACCACTCTCAGGGTAAAGACATTTCTCCTGAATTCCCGACTGGATTTATTGGGGATCAGCTTATATCTATGGCCCCGGGTTTTTGGACACCCCCACACAAGGAGCCGCCACATAAGAAGGGCAACACAGTGGATGGCGAAATGGAACAGATGCACATGTCTTTGAACTTGACCCTCAGCCTTGTGTATGGTTAAGCTGAGGGAATGAAAGGGTTCCACTGCACAGAACACTTGTTCCACTTCACCCCCATCCCCACTGCTCTCCACTTCCTCTCCTGATGGTGCTGACATGTTTAAGTGCCCCTATGCTGTTTGATCAGCTTCTCCTGGTGGTAGGGAGTTCCATATTCTTCTGCTGAGCGTTCCATTTGGCAGGCCATTGAAATGGCTTTGAGGACCTATCTAAGAGTTAGGAGCTCAATTTGATAAGATTCATGAGGTTCCTGCCTAAGTCAGTGTGATGCCTCAACCATCTGGCTTCAATATATCCATGGGTGGATAGCGCTGGGTATTAACTCCTGTTCTGCCCAGCAACTGCAACCTCAGCATCCTATTTGACCCTGAGCTGAGCTATTCTCTCTGTCGTCAAGTCCACTTACTTCCACCTCTATAATATCGCCCTTCTCCGCCACTGTCCCAGTGCATCTGCTGCTGAAATCCTCATCCATGCTTTTGTTACCCCCAAACTTGACTATTCCAATGCTCTGCTGGCCAGTCTCCCATCTTCCATCTTCTGTGAACTTCAACTCGTGCAAAGCCCTGTCCCAAGGCCCATTCACTCATCAGCCCTATGCTCACTGACCTACATATGCTCTTGGTTTGTCTGCACCTCGAATTTGTGTTTGAATCCCTCCAAGGCCTCACCCCTCCTTATCTCTGTAACCTGCTCCAGCTCTACAACCCTCTGAGATCCCTATGTTCATTGGCAGCTGTGCCTTTAGCTATCTGGGCCCCAGGTCTGGAATTCCCTCCCTAAACCTTCCCGCCTCTCTATATGATGATTTCTTAAAATTCACCTACCCAGCTTTTGGTGGCTCAGTGTCAAATTGTGCTTGATAACACTCCTGGGCCATTTAGCTAGGTTAAAGATGCCAAATAAATACAAGTTGTTCTTCTGCCCGGTTTCCTTATTTCTTTGCACACCAAGGCTTAGATCAGGGCTAAAATGAAAGGCCTGCTCCCTACTAGCATCAGTCCTCAAAAAAAGAAACCACTGAAGGGATGAGACGTGGACTGTCAATAACTGACAGGGACATCACGACAGGAAACCGTACAGCCTGAGCCAGAACCTCTGTGTCCATGCCAAGAACATGAAGCTCCTGGAACTTCACCTCAACATTCAGTGTCCTTCCAAACCCATCTGCCAGCGGTCAGGCTTCACATACCATTTCTCCTGTCTATAGAACATTCCCCAAATAGTCTCATCAACTGGCACAGTCTATCCCCCCTGTACCCATCAAATTTAAATACAGATTTAACCATCAACTGACAAGCAAGGTTTGTTGGAGCTACAGTCTTAGCAAAGGTTTCTCTAATTCTTTCTGCACTCGCTGTAGACAAAAGCTCAAAATAGTGACGCACCTATAATAAAAGCAAAATGCTGCAGATGCTGGAAATCTGAAATAAAAGCAGAAAGCGCTGGAAATACTCAGCTGATATGAATGCTTTTCTAACCTTTGCCAGTTCTGATAAAAGGTCACAGACCTGAAACGTTAACTCTGCTTCTCTCTCCACAGATGCTGCCTGACCTGCTGAGTATTTCCAGCACTTACTGTTTTGATTTTAGTGACGCACCTGTCCTTGATATCTTTTACTTTAGTGTTATTGTTTGTAGGTTTGCTACATGACAACAGTGATCACACTTCAGATGTACTTCATTACTTGGACAGGACTTTGGGAAGTCCTGAAGTCATTAAAGGTGCTTTTTAAATGCAAGTCTTTCTATTTGCTACGGATGCCTCTGGTTAAAAGCTGTTGTTATTTAACCTAATATGCCCCACAAACAGTGATTTTTCTATGAATGTGCATGTGGTACACGCTCTCTGAGAGAAGAAAGAAAGAAAGAACTTGCATTGATAAACCACCATTCACAACCTCAGGAGGTCCCAAAGTGCTTTACCGCCAAGTAGTCACTGTTATAATGTAAAAAGAAAAGCAGCCAATTTGTGCGCAGCCAGGCCCCACAAACAGCAATGTGACAATGACCAGATAACCTGTTTTAGTGATGTTGGTTGAGGGATTCATATTGGCCAATCTTCTGGGGGGGAACTCCCCTGATCTTTTACATCCACCTGAGAGGGCAGACAGGACCTCAGTTTAATGTCTCATCCAAAAGACGGCACCTCTGACAGTGCAGCTCTCCCTCAGTACTACACTGGAGTACTGGTCTAAATTTTGTGCTCAGGTCTCTGAAGTGGGATTTGAACCCACGAACTTTGACTCAGGTGCGAGAGTGCTGCCAACAAAGCCATGGTTGACACAAAAAGCGGGTTTTTCATTATGCCAGTCAGTCCTCCAATCCAAGTATTTGAGTCAGCACAGTCGGGTTTACTGCATCCACCAGTACATTTTTCAATCCTGACTATTTTGTCTGCTTTGCAAAGGCTGCAGTTTGCAAAGTGTGGGCAGAAGAGACAATAGTCTATCAGTTATAGACACTGAGTCAGGGGAATGGTTCTCGAAGCTACACAGGGTAAGGCAGTTCCCCAGTCAGACAGCAGTCTGCTGTGCGAGTGGCTCACAGACTGTACACAATAAACAAAGGAGGAAGCAGTACACAGATGAGCTGCAGACAGACACAGAGCACCTGATGTTTGATCGAGCACAGAGCGCCACTGTCAAGGGAAAGGAAAAAATAAAGACGAAACGACTTTCTCAGTAGTTGTGCTGTGATCGGTGCGCAGGACTTAATGTGTACTGCAGACCAGTAATAGGCAGCTTAGCCTGGATACATCCTGAGGCCCTTTCCCTGTTTCAAGACTGTTCAAAGCCCTGACTATTAACCCATTGCATGAACTTCTTGTTTCCATGGCCAAATCAAGGTGAAAGGCCTAGACCCAAAGCTCAGTCAAAAGCAGACAGTAGGAGGCATTTAGACATGATGTTCCTGTCATCATGTGTGTGGGACAGTCTCGGTCAACCAGTTGTTTTTTTTTCCCCTGCTCACCACTTTTGTCTGTCAATATCCCACAGCATGATTTCAGGGCCATTGTTCTGCCTTGAGAGGATTCTGGTGGAAGTGTTCAAAACTAGGAAGGAGTTTTGGTAAGGTAAATATAGAAAGAATATTTCCACTTAAAAAATTTAACCTCTTTTCCCAAAAGGATAGAAAGAGAGGTTAGCAGAATTATTTTCACATGGAGGATCGAAAATATGCAGGGACTTAAATTGATTCGCCCCCAAAAACGGGCGCAGGGATCGCAATGCACGACTGACCTGTGCCCATTCAGCGCGATGCACTGCCTCTTCATTATTGCGGTTGCTGCACGCAATCAGACTTCCCTGCACTGTTCACTGGCTGCGCGCAGAGGCAGGAAGCCCAATATCATGGGTGCCAAGCACCACATAAAGCCGACCTGGACCTCTCAAAGAGGAAGTGCATTGTGGCTGGAATAGGTGCTGGGAGTCGTATAAGTGAATCTGACCTGGGAAAGAGTGAAGAATGACTGACCATGGGAGAGTGCAGGCATCAAGGTTTTCGGACTGGAGGTGTTGGTTGAAGAGGTGGAAAGGAGGATAGATACCTATATCCTTAGAGGGGGGCAGGAGGCCCTTCAGGCACTTGCTCAGAAGACAGTGGGAATAGATAGCCGCGGAGGCCAATGTCAGGAGTATAGCTCCAAGAACATGGATGCAGTGCAGCAAGAAGTTTAATGATCTGACACGAGTAGTCAAGGTCAGTGAATGCACCTTCAAATGCCATATCCTATCACATCACTAGCCTCAGACGCTGCTCAATTCACTGCATTCCCATTACTCATCCACTAACAATCTCTAACACTGAGAACCCATACCTGATATTCATATGATACGCTACACCCTCACAGACATAGCACTACTGCAAGCCTCACACCCTCATCTCACAGTGTGCACACACTACAAGCTATTCAACCATGACATCCACATCACCCAGATACATTGTACAAAACTCACTGACGTACTTGCCTCTCTCGAATTCCCCATGGGGGAGAAGGTGATGTCCATCACCAGATGGCCATTGCTGAGGCTGTGGCCATAAGCGGAACTGAAGACATTGAAGGTGAGGGTATCTGCATACATAATTGTCCTTCTCTCATCCCACTTCTCCCGCATCCCACAGTCTCTTCTGACTGAGAAGTTACCAATGATGTAAGCATGCCCTTCTTACGTTACCCCCTCCCCTCACCACAACCCACAAAGGGTGTAAGGATAAGCCCAGCAATTACAGGCCAGTCAGTTTAACCTCAGTGGTGAGAATGCCTTTAGAAACAATAATCTGGGACAAAAGTAGCAGTCACTTGGACAAATGGATTAATTCAGAAAACCCAGCACAGATTTGTTAATGGTAAATCATGTTTAACTAGCTTGATTGAGTTTTTTGATGAGGTACCAGAGAGGGTTGTTGAGGGTAATGTGGTTGATGTGGTGTATATGGACTTTCAAAATATGTTTGATAAAGTGCCACATAACAGGATTCTCAGCAAAGTTGAATCCCATGGAATAAAAGGGACAGTAGCAGCATGGATATGAAGTTGGCTGTGTGACAGGAAACAGAGAGTAGTGGTGAATTGTTGTTTTTCAGATTGGAGGAAGGTATTCAATGGGGTTCAATGTCAGGACCCTGGTCTTCCTGATCTATGCTAATGACATAGACTTTGGTGCGCAGGACACAATTTCAAAATTTGCAGATGACTCAAAACTTAGAGGTATTGTGAACTGTGAGGACAGAAGTGTGAACTGATACATTTTGGTAGGAAGAATGAGTAAAGGCAATATAAACTAAAGGGTGCAAGTCTAAAGAGGGGGGAATGGGGGAAAGGAACCTGGTGATATATGTGCACAAACGTTAAAGGAGGCAGGGCAGGTTGAGAAAGTGATTAATAAGGCATATGGGATCCAGGGCTTTATAAATAGAGGCATACAATACAAAAGCAAGGAAGTTATGGTGAACCTTTATAAAACACTGGTTCAGCCTCAGCTAGAACATTGTGTCCAATTCTGGGCACCACACTTTAGGAAGGATGTGAAGGCATCAGAGAGAGTGCAGAAAATATTTATGAGAATGGTTCCAGGAATGAAGAACTTCAGTTATGTGGATAGATTGGAGAAGCTGGGGCTGTTCTCTTCAGAGAAGGCTGAGAGGAGATTTGATGGAGGTGTTCAAAATCATGAGGGGTCTGGAGAGAGTAGTGAAGGAGAAACTGTTCCCATTTGTGGAAGGGTCGAGAACACGGGGACACCAATTTAAGGCGAAAAAAATCAAAGACGACATGAGGAAAAAATTCTTTAACACAGCATGTGCCTAGCATCTGGAATGCCCTGCTGGAGGGTGTGGTGGAGGCAGATTCAATCATGGCTTTCAAAGGGAATTGGGTAATTATCTGAAAAGAAAATATTTGCAGGGCTATGGGAAAAGGGCGGGGGGGGAGTGGGTCTCGCTGAGTTGCTCTTGCAGAGTCCAATGATGGACACGATGGGCCGAATGGCCTCCTTCTGTGCTGTAACCGTTCCATGATTCCTTTTTCCTTTCAGATAACCAAGAACTGCAACCTGCCCTGGCAGTGGACGAAGAGCAAAAAGACAGTGAAGATGAAGACACACTGTCACTCGATTTCGCAGCCACCACATCAGATATTTACATTGTGTGTAATTTAGAGTGTTAGTATAGAGGTGGGATCTGCACTTGATGAGACACTCAGCACTCAGCACAAGTCAAGGCAGCAGGAAAGGATATCACAGGTGCCAGCTCACCGGTGGGTGAGGTCGCACACTAGTTCTGCTGCAGAGGACTCAGATGATGACTTTCACGGGCCAGGCTGCAGATAACGGATGTACATAACCAAATACTTGGTACATTGTGGAGCCTGCCAGAAAGCCTGCGCTTAATGTCAAAGAGCAAGGAGTCCGACACCAACTTGGCACAGGACTTCGCACAGAGCTTGGAGCCCATCCTTTCCAACATGGAACAGGTGGTCAACCACCCCCCCCCCACCCTCAGCACACCTGTGGAACCCACCATGATGCAGCATCAGCGTCTCAGCTTCCATTGCAGCACAAGCAACCATGCAGCATCTGACTGCTGCCATCATGGCTCTGGAACCCACTGTTCAAAGGGGCTTCCAGGGTTTCACAGCATTCCACCGATCTGTCCTCCAGCGGATTACTAGGATTGCTGAGGCACCGCCCCAGGAGAGTGGCAGTGGCTCCATGGAGTGCAAACCTGCTGTCCTCTTGACAGCACTCCTGCTCTCACTCTGCCACCCCGCCAGTGCCGGTGCTGTTGCCTGTCAGCCTGCAAGGCTGCTTTAGCCCAGGCCAAGGTGGTACAGTCTGCAGCTGGGGCTTTTAGGCCCAGAGCTCCTCAAGGGTGTCCTCCAAGGCCGTCTGCAGTCTCCCTAGTGAAGATCAGCAGCCTTCCACCAGCCATGCTGCAGTCACTGGGTTAGCACTGTGTAGGAGCACGAGGACAGGCAAGGTCACACAGAAGAGGCACAAGGGTGATTACTTTTATGTGCACTATAGCATAATTGCCTTTATAAAATTGGATTCGAATCTGTATTTTAGTGTTGGCTTTTATCTTTGTAGGATGATGTGATAGTCAGTGACAGGTGAAAGGTGAGGAGTGTGGGACTGTTGGTGAATGGGGAAGTGGGGCTGAGGTATTTGGTATTGCTCATTAATTATTTGTGCAGGGGAACCTGGGCATAATGGGGATATCTAGGTTGCAGCTTCTCTTATTCTTCCTCCTCTGTCACCTCTTCCACCTCCTCCTCTGCCTCCTCCTCCTCGTGCTCCCACTGCTCAGCTTCTCACCTGATAGGTGGTGACAAGAGCTGTTCCCTTATGATGGCCAGGTTGTGCAGCATGCAGCGTACCATCACAAATCTTGAGCCCCGCTAAGCCAAGTACTGCAGGGCACCGTCAGGATGGTCCAGGCAGTGGTATCATTGGTTCCGGATACTAACGGTCTGCTCCATCACATTTCACATGGCAACATGGCCCTCATTGCTGCCCACATGCATGTGGGTTGCACACCAAAGTCACAAGCTATGTCTTCAGCAGATAACCCTTGTCACCCAGTAGCCACCCTTTGGTTTGTCGTGGTGCCAGGATACCAGGAGCTGACCTGCATGATTTGCCGCCTATGGTCACATGCACCAACTGCAGGTTGAGGGGATGGAATCCCTATTGGTTCAGGTACATGGCAGCATTGATATGAGGTGCATGCAAACCCATGTGCAGACAGTCAATGGCACCCAGCATCAGGGGAGATCTGCAAATCTTGCTTACCCTTAAGCTCACTCCGCCTGCTACTCCCTGGCAAAAGGGAATGAAATGAAGTTATCTCTCTTTGCATAGAGAGCCTCAGTGACCTCCCTTTTGCAGCAATGCTCTGCGAACTTAGAGATGTTGCTTATATCTCCAGCAGCTGTTTGGAAGCAACCAGGCAAACAGGTCCTGGGGTTCTCTGAGGTTGGAGTTGTGGAAGATTTCAGTGACATCCTCTTTTGTGAAGAGCAGACGTCACAAGCATTAGTCATCGCTGACGTGCAGGTAGGAGAATTGTTCCTATCAACACCTTCTGTCGATATGGACTCCTGCTGAGAGCCCTTCTCCCCCTCCTCCTCCTCCTCCTCCCTCTTCCAGCAGCTTGTCCTGCTCAGAGTGGATTATCCCCATTCTCCCAGTCATGCTCAATGCCAAAAGGAAGGCCTACCATGTCTGGGAGCAACTGGTCTGTGCAGGAACCTATAGGTCAGCAAAAACAGTACTTCAGCACCTTCCCTTTAAACTGTTGAAACTTTAATCAACTACAGAAAGCATCTGAAACCTGTAGAATTGCAGCAACAGCCAGAAGAAATAAAATGGCAACTAATCTGCAAGCAGTTGATGATCCACCATTGACGACCGTGCATTCAGCTACCTTGGCCTTAAGCTCTGGAATTTCCTCCCTAAACCACTCTGTCTCTCTCTCCTTGAAGACATTCCTTAATACCTCTGCCTCTGACTAAGCTTTTTCCACCTGTCCTCATATTTCATGTGGCTCGGTGTCAAATTTTGTTTCATAACCCTCTTATGAAGCGCCTTGGGATGCTTTACCATGTTAAAGGTGCTATATAAATGCAAGTTGTTTTTGCAGACGGAAAGATCAGGAGAGTGGGACTAATTGGATAGTTCTTTCAGACAGCCTCCACAGGCACAAAGGGCAGAATGTACTATACTCTGCCTATTTGATTAATGTGATCATCATACCAGAGCAGCATTGACTGGGGCCTATTGAGACAGTCTGGATACATAGTTCTGGTAAGGCTAAAGATAGCTGAACAAAACTAATGGATGTTATGACCGGCTGTGAGTAAATCCATGCTGTGATTCCTCTCTACTCCCATACTGGCTTATGACAGAAAGATAAAACCAGTATCTGGGCTGCACAACCAATGAAATGTTCTTACTCTTCGAACTGCTGAAGGTGGCAGTTGGAAGCGATTTACTTAATGTAACAAGACCCGCTCACGAAAGAAAAAACACTCATAAAGGTTTATTAGGTACAGCAGGTTAAATATTTTTGGTTAAAATAATGACTGCAACATTTTTGCAATCCAAAGGACTTCTGTCGACAATGCAGTTTTATGAAGGATGTGAGGCACTTACCCTAAATTAATATCGAAGAGTAAAAGAACTTGCATTTCGATAACACCTTTCAAGACCTCAGAACATCCCAAAGCTCTTTCCAGTCAATGAAATGCATTTGAAGTGTAGTAATGTAGTAATCTATAAACAACAACACCCAAAAAACAGCAACAAAGATAGATGTGCCTCTATTTTGAAATTCTGGATATAGTGAGCACAGAAAGAAATGGAGAAAGTTTTGTCAAGACTGTAGCCCCAACAAACGTCACTTGGCAGTTGATGGTTAAATCTGCATTTAGAACTGATGGGTAGAAAGGAGAGGCCGTGCTGGCTGATAAGACTATTTTAAGGAAAAATCTATGAACGGGAGAATTTTTGCACAGCAATGAGATGATGACAGGATACTGAGGGCCATTTTCCCCGGATACTTTAGGCACTAAGAGCTTTCAAAGTTTACCTGCTGATTGAGATCAACTAACTGCACTGCATCTGAAGAGGACTTTTGAGGCATAATCGGGATATTTTCTGGGACTCTCTGTCAAGACTTTACCAACATTTTTCCTGGAAATTCTCCAGGGGCTTCAAGTAAAAAGACTGAGTGTTGTGCTACTCTACCTTATTGGACACTTTATCGGAGTCACCGGAAGAAAGGGAGTGTTTGGTCATGTGCATCTCTCTAGGGAGCACCCCCTTGGCCTGCATGAGAAATTGGAAGAGGAGATGAGGCCAGGCAGAGCAGCAACAGCTGCTGCAGGAGAGAGGGACAGGATGGACAGGAGGGCTGTCAGCAGAAGATCCTATTCACCCAGAGTCTTCAGAGAGCACTACTCCTATATTCACGTGACCCAGGACCATTGCGTGAGGAGGCTGAGATTTACCCAGAAGGTCGTCACAGAGATCTTTGGCTTCGTGAAACAAAGGCTCATAACATTACAGCACAGCCAGAACTGCATTGCCTATGACAGTCAAGGTCAGAGTAGCACTTAGTTTTTATGCTACTGAAACCTTTAAGGATGCCACAGGTGATATAGGTCACATACCACAATCCTCCGTGTAAGGGAGGTCTCTGCGGCTCTATACGCTCTGAGGACTAACTATTGATCATTCCCCATGGTCCAAAGACCAGATGCAGCGAACTCTAGTATTCAACAGGATTCCAGGTCTCTCCAAGTTCCGCTAAGTGTACACGTGACCATGCAAGCCCCTCATTTTAACTCAGGGGTGTTCAGGAACAGGAAGGAATTCCATTCCCTCGATGTGCAGCTTGTGTGTGACCACTGATAATGCATTATGTAAGTGAATGTCCTCTATCCAGGGAGCTGCCACAATCATCTGGCCTACAGATCTTTGAGCCCAGTTGCAATGTGCATGACTGGCTACTACGTGACAGGGGATACCTTCTGAAGACCTAGCTATAGGGCAGCACAGTGGCGCAGTGGTTAGCACCGCAGTCTCACAGCTCCAGCGACCTGGGTTCAGTTCTGGGTACTGCCTGTACGGAGTTTGCAAGTTTTCCCTGTGACTGCGTGGGTTTCTGCCGGGTGCTCCGGTTTCCTCCCACAGCCAAAGACTTGCAGGTTGATAGGTACATTGGCCATTGTATAATTGTCCCTAGTGTAGGTAGGTGGTAGGAGAATGGAGTGGATGTGGTAGGGAGTATGGGGTTAATGTAGGATTAGTATAAATGGGTGGTTGTTGGTTGGCACAGACTTGGTGGGCCAAAGGGCCTGTTTCAGTGCTGTATCTCTAAATAAATAATTACTCCCCTAAAAATGCACCAGACACCATCTGAGCACTCATAAAATGAGAACTACTCAGCTATCAGGAATATCACTGAGCAGACCAGGTTTAGATGCCTTGACTGATCAGGAGTTGCCCTCAGCAAACATGGTCTCCAGATTCATGGTGAATTGCTGCATGCTCTACAATCTGGTGATCATGGGAGACCAGCTTCTAGACACAAGAGGAGGGAGATGAAGATGGGAGGACAGCAAGTTGAGGGAAGAGGAAAATGAAGAGGCAGGGGATCAGGGGAAGCACCAGAGCATTCCAGGTGGAAGATCCACATCTGGCAAAGATGCTCACAGCCATTAATTAAAGAGTGCTTTTGATAGATGTATTCAACCAGCAGACTCCAGAACCATGTTGCCATGTGATTTACCTTCCATGACTGAGGATCCTTCAGGAAATCCATCATAGAACATAGAACATAGAACAGTACAGCACAGTACAGGCCCTTCGGCCCACGATGTTGTGCCGAACCTTTAACCTGCTCTAAGATCTAAGTAACTACCTACCATTCATTCTACTATCATCCATGTACCTATCCAAGAGTCGCTTAAATGTCCGTAATGTATCTGCTTCTACTACCACCGCTGGCAGCGCATTCCACGCACCCACCACTCTCTGTGTAAAGAACCTACCTCTGACATCTCCCCGAAACCTTCCTCCAATCACCTTAAAATTATGCCCCCTGGTGATAGCCCTTTCCACCCTGGGAAAAAGTCTCTGACTATCCACTCTATCTATGCCTCTCATCATCTTGTACCCCTCTATCAAGTCACCTCTCATCCTTCTTCGCTCCAATGAGAAAAGCCCTAGCTCCCTCAATCTTTCTTCGTAGGACATGCCCTCCAGTCCAGGCAGCATCCTGGTAAATCTCCTCTGCACCCTCTCGAAAGCTTCCACATCCTTCCTATAATGAGGCGACCGGAACATTCCAAGTGTGGTCGAACCAGGGCCTTATAGAGCTGCAGCATAACTTTGCGGCTCTTAAACTCAATCCCCCTGTTAATGAAAGCCAACACACCATACGCCTTCTTAACAACCCTATCAACTTGGGTGGCAACTTTGAGCGATCTATGGACATGGACCCCAAGATCCCTCTGTTCCTCCACACTACCAAGAATCCTGTCTTTAAGACTCCTGTCATCTGCACTGAATCCTTTTAACCCTTTCCTCATGAAGACTACAATATAAAAGATTACCAATTCCACAACTGCCCAATTACCATAATCAATCTTTATCTGCAGCAAAGCAAACAACGATAACACGGCACAACTAACAAATATTAAACTATTCACCCTGGTGCTTAGCCATAGTGGCTGTCCACAAGTGCTCTTGCCTACTCCAGTACTTCTACAAAGTGCAACTCCAGTGACAGCAGCAAGTGAGCTTGATGTCTGCTGAGATTCTGGAGAGGACAGTTGAGATTTTCACGCCACTACCTTGGGGTGTCTATGCAGCCAACCTAGTGATCTGGTGGAGGACAGCTCTCTGAGCATTGAAGATATTCTGCAAGACTCTTTCAACCAAGGAGCTCAACACCACCATGGCAGCTGCATGAGCTTCCAATGCAGCACTTTATAGCTCCATGGAAGCTGCAATAACTGCATTGGAAGCTGTAACCTCAGTCCATCAGATGTTGTCAGGCTCTACAGGTGCAGCCAGCGCGGACAGGATGGGCAGAATGGCCTCCATCCGTGCTGCAAATTTCTATGATTCCTGAAGGTCACTGACTGGAATTGGCCAGCTTCTCCACACTGGAGGGGAGGAGGGTCCAGGCTCTGCACAAAGCCATGTGCCAAGCTAGAGATGGATTCTCCATCCCCTGAGACATGACCCGCAGGCTTTCAGGCAGGCTGTTCATTGCACTAAGAATTTGGTTTGTCACACCCATTAGCCTTCTTCTGAAACTTGACCTTGCAAGGTCCTCATTGGACTGCTCTACAGCAGAACTGGTATGTGACCTTTGCCCCCAGCAAGGTGGCACCTGTGGTGTCCCATCCACCTGGTAGGGCTGCTGCCCACTAGTACCCAGTGCATTTTACTGTTATGATCCCTCTTCTAACCTAGCCTCTAAGTTACACATGGTGCCGCTCTCTTAGCTGGTGCCTGTGACAGTGGTGGTGAATGATGCAGTGGAGTCAGATGCAGTGCATTCTTCTTCACTCACCTCTGGGGTGAAGTTGGGGTGTGGGGGTGAGGAGGGGAGGGAAATTGACTCAAACTTGTCTTTCACTTCCTCGGGGCGGCGATGTGGATCTTTCTCCTAGGAATCTGCAATAATACTGCTGGAAGGTTAGAGTGCAGTGTGCATGGCCATTCCTGGTAGAGGTGTGAGTTGAGACCATATGGAGTTTGGGAGTGAGGATAACTTTGGGGGGGTGGGTGGTTCGGTATCAAGAATAGTTGATTATCTGTCAGGAAGCAGGAATAGCCATATACCCCTAGACGATATGCAACCCCCACTCTTCCTCTGGCCACGCCCTTCCCAATGACGTTGAGCACTGCTTCCTCTTTCCCCAGCAGGTTCTGCTGCCACCTGTTACATACTATCTGGTCCTGGAGGAGTGACAGTGGTGATTGTGAATGCATATTGACATGTGCATTGTGATGCCTCACATTGTTGCTGAGCTGTGAACTGTATCTGAGAAATGAGTAGTTCCTATGAAGGATGCACTAGGGTATGTGACTGTCAGTGTATAGTTAGATGGTGGATGCAGTACGTTGACATTGTGATGCTGGTGGGTGATGCTACTATTATTGAGCAGTGTTTGTGAGATGGGATCTTACCTTGATCACTCATGTCGTCATTAAATTTCTTGCAGCACTGGAGCCATATCCTGTAGCCAGGGCTCCTGGCTATCCTCTCCCGAGCAATCTCCCCCTACATGCGCCACATTAGCCGCCTCTGTGGTCTCCTTCCTCCCCCTGCCGGTACATGACCTCCTTCCTCCACTGGACGTCCCCCATCAGGACCTCAAATACACTGTCCCAGAACCTGAGCAATTTCTCTCAGTCCCAGATAGTCCTTCAACAATCACCACTCTCCCTGCCAGCACACTCCACACCTTCAGTGGAAATGGGTTAGTAGAGGCTACATGTACAGCTCCAGGAAAATTGCTTCTAATCAGCGCTTGACTGCTAAATGTGCAGGTGTCTATCTTAGCGCCTGCAGGCATGTTTAAATCATGGTATCATTAACTAGCATCAAAACTTTGTGCTAAATCTACACTTTCAAACAGGCAATTCTTAATCATACAATGCCCATTAGCACCCGTTTTCACCCTTTCACCAAAATAACACCTGCCCCTTCTGTTTTGGTAATGTTGGTTGAGGGATAATTGTTGGCTAGGACACTGGGGAGACCTCCCCAGCTCTTCTTCGAAAGACAGCACCTCTGACAGTGCAGCACTTCCTCAGTGCTGCAGTGGAGTGTCAGCCTTAAATATGCGCTCAAGTCTCTATAGTGAGGAGTTGAATCCAGAACCTAGTGACTTAAGGGCAAGAGTGTTACCCATTGGGAAAAGGTGGGAAATAAATTAAAAGTAAAGGAGATAATGAGTAAGGTCAACTTACAACCATGGTCCATGGTTCATGTAACTTCTCTGTGATAAGTCTCTATAGTTAACGTTGCGTGTGTGTGCACCTCTCACCATCCATTTCAATGAGGCTGAAGACCATAGATTGCATGAATTAGTGCCTTCCCACACAGTTCTTCACACAACTGGAGTATATATTGGTAATTAATACACATCTGATTCGCAGTCCACACCATTTCCCATCCATTCACCTGTTTTTCAGATGAGACTTTGAACCAAGGCCCTCTCTGCCCTCTCAGGTGGATGTAGTGTTTGAGAAGACATTATACTGAAATCATGTAAGAACTGATATAGTTTAATGTGCTGTAAATAAACCAGTTGGTGATTTAATACAAGTGTGATATCTGCATTGCTCTGAGATAATACGATATACATACTTTATCTAGAAACCTGGTGTAAACATAACAGTGGACATAAAAGATCCCATGGCACAATCTTGAAGAAGAGCAGGGGAATTCTCCCTGGTGTCCTGGCCAATATTTATCCTTCAACCAACATCACTAAAACAGATTATTTTGTCATTATTATATTGATGTTTGTGGGATCTTGCTGTGTACAAATTGGCTGTCACATTTCCTATATTACAACAGTGACCACACTTCAAAAGTACTTCATTGGCTGTAAAGCACTTTGGGATGTCTTGATGTCATGAAGAACAGTGCTATAGAAATGCAAGTCTTTTTGAGTGTTGAACTTTGCACCTGAATATCTAGTGTGGGCTCCCATTGTCTTAAGCTCCGCTTTGGGAGCCCTCATTCATAATTTCCACCTGAGCAGAAAAGTTGGTCCTAGGAAGATCTATTGGTCCATTGACCCCTTTCCTGTGGGCTATGCTTCCACAAGGACCTACAGTACCTCACCCATCACTCTTATTGGGAGTCCAGACAGTGAGCCCTGGGAAGCTACATAACTGTGGCTTTTTATCACAACCATTCTTCAGACTCTCCTTGTCTGAATCACTAGATAGGATATCGGGAGTAGGAGGTTTGGGTCACCTCCCCCCACTCCTCCTCCATATCTGGAGAGACTGAGGTCAACGGTAGCCACTCATCTCTCCCCTCACTCGCCACCCACCCTGCCCCGCAACCACTGCACTAACCTAGCACAGGTCTGTATGGCTCAGAACTATACTGGCAGCTGGGGGAAGCGAGAGTGGTTTAAAGAATAAGTCCATTTGACACTGGGTTTAAAAAAACACCACGCCAACTGGCAATGTGTTCAAGGCTGACTGCCCTCTGGAAGAAGAGAAACTGTCCAACATTCAATCTATTCCTACTGTTACACAATTTAAACTCATGACTTCTATTCCTCTGCAATCTGTTAAACTGGAATAATCTATCATTAGAGAGGTTATTCAACCTTTCATTACCTTATGGACCTCTATCAGGTCACCTTTAAGTTGACACAGCTCTAAAGCAAATAGAACAAGGTCCATGAGCCTGAGTAGCTGAGCTTCTTTAAGCTAGGAATCATTCTTATAGTTCTCCTTTTCAAGGCCATTATATCACGCATCATATGGGAGGGATCAAAACTGGGTTCACTACTCCATGTGCAGTCTGACCAGAGACCTGAACAGTGTCAAGTTGGTGTCCTTTAATTTATACTGAATTGTTCTGTTAATGCAACCCAATACCTTGCTGGCTTTAGCTACAGATTTTGTACATTGGTCATGAACCTTCTATGTTGCTAGTGGCTTCAGCAGTGTCCTATAGTGCGGTGTAGGTGCAATGAGAACTCTTGTGTAAAACTAAATGGGATACTCCCCCAAAATGCTGTTGAAGCTAGGATCGATTTAATATTTCAAAACTGAGATTGATAGATTTTTGTTAGTGTTGTGTATTCAAGTAAAACTAACCCGAGGTCTTAACTGGCAGCAGCCATAGTGGAAACTTTTATTTGCACCTCACTACAGAGAGGGCAGCAGAGAGGCAGTAAACAAAAGATATTATAATACAATCAGCCAGTTTAATATAGTATACCACCCTCCCCACTTAATTTTTTTTACATCAAATATAAAATGGTACATGTACATAATTTCCCAGAATATAATAACAATACTCTGAAATTTAACAGGTTGGGTTGCATGCTTGTTGTTACTGTAATCACAAGTATAAGATATAAGCAATATTTCCAGAGTAATTTACGTGTTAAAAAAATTCCTCAACACAAGTATGTCTTTAACAAAAATATCAGCATTGACAAGAAGTAATGAAAAGAACAACGTACTTCTCCTTCCTACCTACATACTTTCAATTAACCTATCTGGCGTCTTTCTCTCTATGTCTCGGTATCTTCTTCCATTTCCATTAGCTTGACTCTGCTCTCCCAACATCTCAGACAGTGTCAACCCTGAACTTTGACTTTGTCTTACCAACTCCGCTTAATGGTTCTGACAGTGAAATTGATTGGTTAGGCTGAATCAAAGACCCTGACTCACTTTGCTCTATCGGCGCATTCTGTGATACCGGCAAACTTTCAGTTTCTTTGTGATTTTCATTTTCTTCCTGACTTTTTCTTGGAACTGTAGGACTGCCTTTGTTAGATTTCCTCTTTCAAGCAAATGGTCAACATGGCACTGGCGGAGTCTCTCACCAATCTTCACTGGATATGTGACTACACCTACTAATATCCATTATAAGCCCACCAACTCCCACAGCTACCTCGACTACACTTCTTCACACCCTACTTCCTGTAAGGACTCCATTCCATTCTCCCAGTTTCTCCGTCTTCGGCGCATCTGCTCTGATGATGCTACCTTCCATGACGGTGCTTCTGGTATGACCTCCTTTTTCCTCAACCGAGGATTCCCCCCCACTGTTGTTGACAAGGCCCTCAACCGTGTCTGGCCCATTTCCCGTACCTCTGCCCTCAACCCTTCCCCTCCCTCCCAGAACCGTGACAGGGTTCCCCTTGTCCTCACTTTCCACCCCACCAGCCTCCATATCCAAAGGATCATCCTCCGCCATTTCCGCCACCTCCAGCGTGATGCCACTACCAAACGCATCTTCCCCTCCCTTCCCCTGTCAGCATTCCGAAAGGATCGTTCCCTCTGCGACACCCTGGTCCACTCCTCCATTACCCCCACCACCTCGTCCCCGTCCCATGGCACCTTCCCCTGAAATCGCAGGAGGTGTAATACCTGCCCATTTACCTCCTCTCTCCTCACTATCCCAGGCCCCAAACACTCCTTTCAGGTGAAGCAGCGATTTACTTGTACTTCTTTCAATGTAGTATACTGTATTCGCTGCTCACAATGTGGTCTCCTCTACATTGGGGAGACCAAGCGCAGACTGGGTGACCGCTTTGCGGAACACCTCCGCTCAGTCCGCAAGCAGGACCCTGAGCTTCCGGTTGCTTGCCATTTCAACACACCCCCCTGCTCTCATGCTCACATCTCTGTCCTGGGATTGCTGCAGTGTTCCAGTGAACATCAACGCAAGCTCGAGGAACAGCATCTCATTTACCGATTAGGCAAACTACAGCCTGCCGGACTGAACATTGAGTTCAATAATTTCAGAGCATGACAGCCTCCCATTTTACTTCCATTTTTAGTTGTTTTTCTTTTTTTCTTTTTTTCTTTTTTACATTTTTTACAATCTTTTTTTGCATTTATTTCATTTCATCTTAGTTTGGTCAGTTTGCTTACCCACTGTTTTTTTTCATGTTTGCACTTGCTGCTGTTCAATATTCAGTCCGTTAACACCTTTTCTGTACTAATGCTTTGTCTTTCAACACACCATTAACACATTGTTTGCCTTTGCTCCATGACCTTTTGGTCAGCTATGTGGCCTTGTCCAATCTACACCTTCTCCTTTGTTATCTCTTGCCCCACCCCCCACCTCACTTGCTTATAACCTGTGACATTTCTAATATTTGTCAGTTCCGAAGAAGGGTCACTGACCCGAAACGTTAACTCTGCTTCTCATTCCACAGATGCTGCCAGACCTGCTGAGTGGTTCCAGCATTTCTTGTTTTTATTATGTGACTACACCTAATCTTTTCACAACTCCAAACATCTACTTCTCTTTATCACTTTGATGGTTTTACAGCATGACCTTCTTACCAGCACTGAACTCTCTAAGTTTCATGTCTCGAATATCATGACTCATCTTCACTCTGTCTTGTTTTTCTCTTACCTTGCTATTGACGTCAGGTTTAAGCAATCTAAACCTTGTCCTCGGAGCGTGTTTAAACTCTAACTAATAAGGTGAGCAACCTGTTGTAGACTGTGGGGTTAATCTGCAAGAGAATAGAAAATTGTCTAGCCTGTGTCAAAGAGAAACATGGAAATTACTGCCTAGCTTGTCACCTCGCAAATACTTCTGCAAAGATCACTTCACAATTTATACATTTCTTTTGCAGCACCATTCGATACTGGGTGATATGGTGGTGTTAGAGTGTGTTTGACTCCATTCTTATTCAGAAATATTTCAAACTCTTCTGACATAAACTGTGGACCATTATTTGACACAAACACTTCTGGCAATTTTTAGGCACTTGTGGTATTGGGCATAATTGGGCATAAATTCAACATTTATCCCCTTGCTATAGCTATTGACAAAAACTAAATACGTTTTACCTTCTACTTCAAAGAAATCAACATGTACTTGTTCCCACTGTTTTCTTGTGTTTGACCATTGAATGAAAATAACTTTGGTTGGATCATTTCTCATTCTGAGACACACTTTATAACTTTTCACCAACTCAATACCTCTATTTACCTTTGGATATCAAAAATAGCTTCTTGCTACTGCTGTCATATGGACTATCTCTGTGTGTTCTTGATGAAGTCCCTCTAACAATCTCTCTCTAAACCAGGGCGGAATGATAACACTTAAACCCCATATGAGACAGCTTTAATCTATACTCAGTTCATTTCTATGTGTAAAATACTCCCACAATTTCTCATCATCACACCCTTTAGACCAGCTATTTATGACATAATTGAGTACATTACTGAGCACCACATCCTTGCGAGTTTTTTCAGAAATTTCTCTGGCAGACATGTTATTTGTGTATGTAAAGTAAATTATGGGAAACTCACGGGCTAAAAATGAATCAGTCTTCGTGGGAAATCTTGAAAGAACACCCGCAGTTGCATGATCTCCCGATTTAACATCGTACGGGTGGGCCATCAAAATCAATGCCCATCTCTGAAGCCGTGCCGCCGCTAGAGATAATACTCATTTCTTTGAACCAAATATGATCATAAGGGTTTGGTGGTCAGTTAATAAAGTGAACTTTCTACCGTACAGGTATTTATGGAACTTTGTAACAGCATATATGATTGCTAATGCCTCTTTTTCGACTTGTGAGTAATTTTTCTCTGACTTTGTTAAAGTACATGAAGCATATGCTACAGGTTGCTCCACACCGTCTTCCATTATGTGAGATAACACCACACCCTAACCCCTGTGGTGAGGAATAGCATGCTAAAACCAGTGGGTCAAAACAGCATCCCGAGTCAGCACTTTCTTCACTTCTTCAAATCTTTCTGACACTCCACGACCCCTTCCAATCTATTCCATCTTTCAGCAGTTGATACTATGGAGTGAATGTATTAGCTAAGTCGGGGATGAACATAGAATAACATACAACAATTCTTATGGATGTTTTGACTCTTTGTTCTCTGGTTTCTTTGCTTTCAAAATCGTCTCAAGCTTCTCCTGCATTAGGTGGATATCTTTACTTTCTATTTGGTGACCCAGGTATGTTACTCTTGGCACCATGAAGCAATACTTGTGCTTTTTAGCTTTGATGCCATACTCTCGAAGTCTATCAAGGATTTTGTTCAACCTTTCTATGTCTTAGTGCTAATGAATGTCATCCAAGAAAGAGCACACTCTTTTCATCCCACTCAGTACCTGATCCATGATACTCTGGAACACTGCAGGAGCAACTGACACCCCAAATGCTAACCTTTTGAACTGCTACAAGCCTTTGTGTGTATGAATGGTAAGCAATTCCTTGCTCTTGCCAGTTCATTCTAATTGCAAATATGCATTTGACAGATCTACTTTACTAAAAACCTTCACATTTGCTAAATTAGAAAACAAATCATCACTAGTAGGCAGTGGTTAAGTATCATTTTCAATCACCTTATTTACTGTTTGCTTATAATACTCACAAATTCGAACAGGCCCGTTTGCTTTTTGAACTACCACAAGGGGTGCGGCCCATTCACTGCTCTTCACCTTTTTAATTGCTCCTGTTCTTTCTAATCTATCCAGCTCTTTACTTACTGCTTCTAACTGTGCATAAGGCACGTGCTCAGCTTTGCAAAATGTCAGCTGTACATTGTCCTTTATCCTGACTTCAGCCTTGTGATGCCTAATTTTATCATTTGGTCCTCCTTGTTCAAAAATCACTTTGTGCTCTCTTAGCATTTTCTCAATGTCAGACATCCTCTTACAGATGCCTACTGTAAATAACTCGGCGCAGTTTAAACATATGTTCTGAAGCCAATTTCTTCCATCAGGGAGACTTTGTTCCCTCATACTACTACCAATGGCAAATAATAGGATGCATCATTGTACTCCACCTTAACACTCACTTCATCCAATACTGGAATACAGTTATTGGAATAGCTAGTCAGTTTCACACCAGTTTTTCACAAGGGAATGTGACTTCGGGACTTCTTGTACTCCCCTTCCAAGATAACAGACACTCCTGCAGCTGTATCAATGACAAAGGTAAGTTGTGACTCTCCAACTTTCATTTTATGGTAGGTAATGGAATTAAATCTTCAGTCATTTTTCTCTCAACTTCCATGTTCTGTTTTCCTTGCTCTCTGACTGAGTTCAGCTCAATAACATCAACTTCTCTTTCCATATCTACTATATGCACATTTGAGGACTTCCAGGAGCCTGACCTAGCTTTAGGTCTACCATGACCTTGACCTGGTGTATTTCTGAAACATGGAGCATTACTGTTTCCTCTACTTCTTCATTTTGTCTGGATATGACTGACTTTCCCACAGACATAAAACTTTGATTGGAAATGGGAGCATTTGGATGGTTGGTGGCTACCAGGGCAATGATAGCATCTAAGTTTCTGACTCTGAGTCTTGCCTGTCTGGTTCCTGTTGAAATCCGATGGACCTCCCTTGCCAGCTCAGGAAAAGAACTTTCCTGAAATCTGCAGCAATCGCTTCCTGCCATTTCCATGGGTGTAGCCTCATTGCAGGCCTTCTTCCAAGTCAGCTTATTGCCTTTACACAAAAGCTTGGCCTGTATTACACTGTTCTGTAGACCTCCAACGAATCTGTCTCTAATGCTGAATTTTAAGTTGGCACCATAACCACAGTGATGTGACAGTTCCTTTGATTCAAGAATATAATCTGCAATAGACTCATTTGGCAATTGCTTCCTTCCATGAAATGCAACTCAGAGTGCAATATGAGTCCAGAATCTCATTTATTTCAGAATAGTCCAAAGTACTGGGGTCTCATGGGAAACACTGGTTAAACACCACCTCAAATGCATCCGGCCCCATCATGGTGAGGAAACGATTCACTTTCTCCTGATCTCTGATTTTGTTAGCTTTAAGCCAAATGTGTGACCTTCGTTCGTAATTACACCAATCCTCTTTGTTAGGGTTGAATTCCCCCATTGTCCCAAAATATGTCTTCACTGCCATATTTTTTTTAATTACATACTGTGATGAAAACCCCACATGCCAAATGGAAAATATTCATTTCATCGTGTGGAACCTTGCCAGAGACGTTTACTGAGACTGTTAGAAATAACTTTTAAAAACCAGAACAGTGAGCAGCCAAGATGGCCATGCACAATTTATACATGACAAGCCAAAAGATGGCTGGAGACAGAGGTGATTACCCAACCTAGCCAACACAATGGAGTGCTCTCTGATTCACCTATCTGGGATAGCCTCATCAATGGGGGTCATCAAAAGCCATTGACACCCATTGACTTTGAAAGAGCCAAACCCCCCTACCAAGTATGTCTGAACAGCTTGAGAGGAGAGCCTTGAATGTCAAAGACCTTTTTCTGCTTCAAACAAAGAGGTGGTCACAACACATGACTGTTCAGGCCTCTCTGGAGATTTGAGAGTGATGACTCGGGAATCAATCAGTAACTGAGACCCAGGAAGAGAACAGCCCTTCTCTGTCTCTCTACCCAACCAACAGACAATATCCAGGCTTGGGCTGATAAGTGCAAGTTACATTCGTGCCACACAAGTGTCAGGCAATGAACATCTCTCCTTGATGTTCAATGGCATTACCATCGCAAATTCCCCACTATCAACATCCTGGGGGTTACCATTGAACAGAAACTGAACTGGACCAGCCACATAAATATTGTGGCTACAAAAGCAGGTCAGGGGGTGTGAATTTTTTAGCAAGTAACTCACCTCCTGACTTCCCAAAGCCTACCCACCATATACAAGGCACAAGTCAGGAGTGTGATGAATACTCTCCACTTACCTGGATGGGAGCAGCTCCAACAACACTCAAGAAACTTGACATTATCCAGGACAAAGCAGCCCGCTTGATTGGCACCCCATCCACCACCTTCCACATTCACTCCCTCTACCACCAATGCACAATGACAGCAGTGTGTACCATCTACAAGCTGTACTGTAACAACTCACCAAGACTCCTTCAGCAGCGCCTTCCAAACCCGCGACCTCTACCACCTGGAAGGACAAGGGCAGCTGATGCATGGGAACACCATCACCCGCAAGTTCCCCTCCAAGCAACACATCATCCTGACTTGGAACTATATCACCATTACTTCACTGCTACTGGGTCAAAATCCTGGAACTCCCTTTCTATCAGCACTGTGGCTGTACCTACATCCCAAGGACTGCAGCAGTTCAAGAAGGCAGCTCACCACCACCTTCTCAAGGGCAATGAGGGATGGACAATAAATGCTGGCCTAGCCAGCGATGCCCACATCCCATGAATGAATAAAAAAATTATATTATCTTTGTATCTGCGATGGTCACTCTTACCAATACTGTCATGGACAGATGCATCTGCGGCAGGCAGATTGGTGAGGACAAGGTCAAGTATGTTTTTCCCTCACCACCTGCCGTATACCCAGTCTAGCAGATATGTCCTTTAGGACTCGGCCAGCTCGGTCAGTAGTGGTGCTACAAAGCCACTCTTGGCGATGGACATTGAAGTCCCCTATCCAGAGTACATTCTGCGCCCTTGCCACTCTCAGTGTTTCCTCCAAGTGGTGGTCAACATGGAGGAGTACTGACTCATCAGCCGAGAGAGAGGGCGACCGGTGGTAATCAGCAGGAGGTTTCCTTGCCCATGTTTGACCTGATGCCATGAGACTTCATGGGGTCCAGAGTTAATGTTGAGGACTCCCAGGATAACTCCATACCATACCTCTGCTGGGTTTGTCCTGCCGGTGGAACAGGACATACACAGGGATAGTGATGCAGTGTCTGGGACATTGCCTGTCAGGTATGATTCCGTGAGCATGACTACGTCAGGCTGTTGCTTGACTAGTCTGTGGGACAGCTCTCCCCACTTTGGCACAAGCCCCCAGATGTTAGTAAGGAGGACTTTGCAGGGACGACAGGGCTGGGTTTGCCGTTGTTGTTTCTGGTGCCTAAGTCGATGCCAGGTGGTCCGTCCGGTTTTATTCTTTTTTATTGACTTCGTAGCCGTTAGATACAACTGAGTAGCTTGCTAGGCCATTTCAGAGGGCATGTAAGAGTCAACCACTTTGCGGTGGGTCTGGAGTCATATATAGGCCAGGCCAGGTAAGGAGAGCAGATTTCCTTTCCTAAAAGACGTTAGTGAACCTGATGGGTTTTTACAACAATCGACAATGGCTTTATAGCCATCATTAGACTAGCTTTCTCATTTCAGATTTATTAATTGAATTCAAATTCACCTTCCGCTGTGGTGGGATTCGAATCCATGTCCCCAGAGCAATACCCTGGGTCTCTGGCTTATTTGTTCCGTGACAATACCACTGCCTCCCTTCACTATGCTGTTGGAATGTTGGATGTTGGCCTTTGTCTCAGAGGGTTGGAATACAAAGGGATGAAGTTAAGTGACAACTGTACAGAGTTCTGGTTACACTGCATCTGGAATAAAGGATTCAGTTCTGGACACCATGGACTGGATTTTCAATCGCCCATGAGGGCAAGGTGGGGTGCAGGCGTGCATTGAAAAATTGAGATCTCGGATGGCGTCACTGTTCCCGACACCTCCGGAAGGTGATCTTGTTTTCAAAGGGAGGGCGGGGTTTGGCGGGGGTGTGGTATGGGGGAAGATGGCAACCCGCATGCCTCCAATTCACAGATTGTGCAGCTCATTGTGGAGTTCATCAACAGTCTTTGGTGCAGCACTTTGAGATTTTCAATTGCAAGACACGGGGAAGACAGAGATTGTGGGACACAATAGGGTGCAGCTTTCAAGAACACAGCAGGCAGCCATGAGTGCTAATGAATGCATTGCTCAGCAGTTGCGAGAAATGGGTGATTTAAACTCAGCTGGTCGACCAGCAGCACAGAGTTGCTTTCGCTGGTGCAGAGAGGCTTGCATTTGTGAACAGTGAGTGGTTGGACGCTTGAGAGGGACGTGAGACTGCTGGCAACACTTGGACATCACAGGTGGGTAACCAATGAACCAACGAATGGCAGCTGAGGAAGTTGAAATGGGAGCAGATTACTCTGACATTGGACAGAGCAGCAAGGAGGAGATGTGTCCTCCTGGTCAAGAGGAGGCCAGAGGAGCACAGCAAGGGGCCACAAGGGGAAGCAGGTGCTAACTAAAACATCTGGTGTATCCCCCCCCCAAGAGTCAGCTACCTGCAAATGACAGAGCAACGGTGCCGTAGGAGACTGCGCCAATCCCTGCAGATGGTGTCAGGCATTTGGGCTCTGTCCTGCAATCGCCCGCTGACTTCTTATACATCCTGGTCGTTCCAGGCATCAGCCATGGACCTGGGTGTCATCTCGCAGTCGGCGGCTCATCACACCATCAGGCAGGTCACAGATGCTCTCTTCCAGAAGGCGGGTACTACATTTATTCTGAGACAGGTTAGCTAGTGCAGGCACACAGGGCATTGGGTATTGCTGCCATTGATGAATTCCCTCAGGTCTAGGGGAAGTCATCAGTTGTATTCATATAGCCATCAAGGCACCAACAGACCAGCCAGCCAGATTCCTGAACAGAAAGGGCTACCACTCACTGAATGTCCAGCCAGTCTGTGACCACAGGAAGCGAATCTTGCAGGTTTCCAGGCAACTGTCATGACTGTTTTATCTTGTGAGAATCCCAGGTGCCCCACCTCTTCAGGCCCACACCCAGACTCCATGGGTGGCTGATGGGGGAGACAGTGGAGTAGTGGTAATGTCACTGGGCTAGCAATGCAGAGGCCCAGGCTAGTGCCCTGGGGACTTTGGTTTGAATCCCACCATGGCAGATGGTGAAATTTAAATTCAATTAATAAAGCTGGAATTAAAAAGCAGGTCTCATGGTGACCATGAAACAATTGTTGTAAAAACCCATCTGTTTCACTAATGTCCTTTAGGGAAGGAAATCTGCTGTCCTTACCTGGTCTGGCCTACATGTGACTCCAGATCCACAGCAATGTGATTAACTCAGAAATGGCCCAGCAAGCCACTCAGTTCAAGGGCAATTAGGGGTGGGCAATAAATGCTGGCCTTGTCAGTGATGCCCACGTCCTATGAACGAATATTTTTTTAAAAGGGGTTATCTCCTGAAGAGGTGACTGCTGACACCCATCCGGTACTCTGACACGGATGGAAAAAGGCGCTACAACGAAAGCCATCTCCTAACACGCACCTGCATTGAACAGATCGTTGGCATCCTAAAGATGCACGTCCATTGCCTTGATAGGCCAGGTGGTACCTTCCAATATGAGCCAGCCAGGGTGTCTCATATTGCGGTTGTCTGCTGCGTGCTGCACAACATGACAATGTAAAGATGCCTGGAGCTGGATGAAGAGGAGGAACTGGTATGCCACTCTTCCTCGGAGGAGGATGAAGGGGGCACTCCAGAGGAGCCCAGTGCCTACCTTAGGAGGAGGTCCACTGAGGCTGCCCCAGGGTTCATGGCGATTGGCAGGCTGGCATGGTCCGCTAGGGCCACGTTAATTCAGCCACAGTTCACTCGGGCGACTCCCATCCCTTATAACAAATGACTCTGTAACTCACTTTCCATCAGACTGAGAAAATATCCCGTACATGCATGGATCTGAATAATTCCACTGCCACCCACATCGATTGACAATGGGGTTTCCACAGCCAACAGTCTCCACCAAGACAGACTGTAACTCAGCACCCCTGCACTTACCCCTGGCCCTTTTGACATCAAGAAATTATACCACACAAATCTGCTTATTGGCATAATCAATAAAACAATAAGAAAAAGACAATGAACATACAAACTCAGAAAACATGACCCAAGTGACCCATAAAGTACATCTAACGATGTGGCAAGTTCTGTTTCCATCCACTCCTACAGGGTGCTCCCCTCTGGCTGAGGATGAGATGGAGGCGGCCTGCTCCCTTGTCTTTGCTCGCGGCTGAGATGCCTGTGGCTTCTGACCTCATCGTGGGGAGGCCCGTGGAGGTTGAGGTTGGGGGAGTGGGGGGATGGTGCTCAGTTACATGTGGTGCCATGGTCTTTGTTGGGGGAGACTGTTGGTGGTGAAGACCCTGGCCAGGATTTTATCCGGGCAGCAGGGGGCTCAACCACTGGCAAAAGTGAGAGCCCCCATGTCGCCTCCTCTGGGGAAGTCCCACCAGATCAAGTGCCAATTAGTCATTAAGGGGACAGCAGTGGGCCTTCCCCAGGATCAAGGACCCTGGTGACAGATGTGTCGCCTGCTGAGAGTTGCCGGCCAATCAGAGGCCTGCAGCTCTTTAACTGAGCATTGCCACTGCGGTGACTGCTGCTGGTAATGGATCCACCCGTAGCCGTGGATCGCCGAGGGACCTGGCCACAGGTAAATCAGGGCAGGTGGGGTTTTGCAGGTTGGGGATCACAGGTGAGGTTTAAGGTGGTCGGCAGCAAGGGCAGGGGTGTGGCTCTCAGGGGCACTCCCCCACTTCCCAATGCCAGGTTTGCTTGGCATGTTCCTCATGTGGCGACTGGCCCGCCCACTGCTGGGCTAATTCCAGCGGCGGCGGGAGAAGGCCCTTAATTGGGCATTAATTGCCCAGTTAAGGACCTCAATTGGTGGGGGGGATGGGAAGGCCGTTCACAGGCCTTCTCGCCCTGGTCTTAATTTGGGTGGAACCTCTGCCACCATCCCATCCGATTATATTCTCTCCCCACCTCCAAACCAGATGTGGGGGAGAGCATAAAAGTTCCCTGACACCCCCCAATACCTCCCCCCGCCTACCCACCCCCACCCCCACCCCCCCGCCAACACTATCAATCACTTTGGGTGGCAATGGGATTGCCTGTATCATTACAGGGACAGCCTCTGTCACAGGGTCTTACGGCATGGATGGTTCCTCAGTGGGGGACCAAGGAGGTGCCACTGGAAGGGTGGTCCCCTCATCAGCCTCTTTGACTGCCGAAGCCCTTTCATGATGCTCTTGCACGCTGGATGAGGCCACCAGCTGAAACGCAGCTGGCATCCACTCCATGCATCTCTGCACCATCAGCGACACTGAGCGGTCAATGCTACAGAGAGTTCCACTCTTTCTGTGTATTTCAACTGCATATGGCTCACCAAGAGGTTGGCCTCTCTCTCATGTGCTCAAAGACCTGAGACACAACGGAGCACATGTGCTTCATGGACTCCTCCATTGTCTGCCCACGGCTCAGCAATGCCTCAAGGATTTCTGACATGTGGGAACTCATCTGCCTCTGATGCTCCAGAACGACCCACCTTGTGCGTGACACCCGAGGCCCAGCATCTCTGCCCAGCGGAGCATTGCTGTGACTTTCTTCCGTCCTCTGAGGGGGACTGCCCACTGCTGACTCTGCTTCACCCTCCTCCTCCTGCACACTTGTGCTCC
Source organism: Heterodontus francisci (assembly GCF_036365525.1). NCBI lineage: Eukaryota > Metazoa > Chordata > Chondrichthyes > Heterodontiformes > Heterodontidae > Heterodontus > Heterodontus francisci. Next base: position 125,744,979 of record NC_090377.1, read on the forward strand.
CTGTTGTAAGCCCACGTTGAAAATCCAGCCCTACAACTTGGGAAGGATACCTTGGCTTTGGAGGGGGTGAAGCACAGATTCATCAAAATTGATACTGGAGCTTAGATTTTTATGTTATGTGGACAGGTTGCATAGACTAGGCTTGCATTCCCTTGAATAAAGAAGATCAAGAGGTTATATAATTGGGGTGCTGAAGATAATTAAAGGAGTTGATAGGGTAGACAAAGAGAAACTGTTTCCTCTGGTGGGGGAGTCCAGAACAAGGGGACATAATCTTAAAATTAGAGCTAGGTCATTCAGGGGTGATGTCAGGAAGCACTTCCTCACACAAACAGGAGTGGAAATCGGGAATTCTCTCCCCGCAAAAAGCAGGTGTGACTGGGCATCAATTGAATATTTCAAAATGGAGATTGTTACATTTTTGTTGGGTAAGGATATTAAGGGATATGGAGCCAAGGTGGGTAAATCGAATTCAGATGCATATCAGCCATGATCTAACTGAATAGCAGAACAGGATCAAGGGGCTGAACGGCCTCCTCCTGAACGGCCTCCTCCTGTTCCAAAGTTGCTTTAGCTACCAGCAGGGATTAAACTGAGAATATGGGACAGCAGTATAGTGCAGGAAGTCACACAATTAAGGAGTAAGAACTTGGTCGGAAAGTCATTATATTTTGTAAGGTTGATTTTTGGGCCTAGGATTATTGCAAGGTTGTAGTCCGGACTCAGTCTGCCGCTAATTAACAACCACACTTTAAAATAGCTTTTACTATTTTTGCTCCTTGACTGTGTGGAGCAATTCAGAGCACGATTCTGTTTAAGTCTAGTCTGGTTTGGTCGGCATGAGTTGTTTACTAGCTCTTTCAGAGCGAGAGAGTGTCAGTGTGTGTCTGCACCCTATGAATAATCATAGACTTTGCTAGATTCACCATGTTCCAGTTTAAAGCAAGTGTAAATATCAGAGGGTTTGAAAATCAAAGGATGCGAAACATTTTGAGGTCTGTTTTTCTCCATTGCTTTGAAGACAGGGAGCTGTGTTGTTGCCAGCTAACCTGCTCTGGACGTAGACTCAAACCACTGCTTCCTCAGCAGCTTCCTGCTCTATTTGGCAACTTAATTCCCACCCAGCAAAAGATCCAAGTACCTTGTATGATCTTTCAGAGAGTGTTTGTACTACTCAGTGCATCAGCTTCCCGAGCATGTACGCGGACAATGAAGAGGTCATCCTGTCTGCCAGCCATGACCAATCGGACACGTCTACAATGGGAATTCTGCAGCAGACCTGAGGCTGGGACAGAATCACAGCACTTCCATAACTACCATAACTACCAATACTTCTACCACCACTGCTACCACCAATACAGCTGCCACTGAGACCACTACAATTACTATTGCTAACTCTGCCGTAATACGACCACTACTACTACCACCTTCACAATGTACAGTATAACCTGCTTCACTATTTCCATCCATCCCTGACTATCAGATCAGTGTACAGAATAGCCTGCTCCTTAACTTGTCAAATTGCTGAACAGCTGCTGAGTGTGTAGCAGCAGACAACATTCAAGCTTGGGCCGATAACTGGCAGGTAACATTCACACCACTCAAGGGCCGGGCAAAGACCCAAAAGAGAGAGTCTAACCACATCTCCATGACATTCAACAGCATTACCATCATTGAATCCGCCACCATCAACATCCTGGGGGTTACCATTAACCAGAAACATAAATATTGTGGCTACAAGAGCAGGTCAGAGGCAGGGAATTCTGCTGCAAATAACTCACCTCCTGTCTCTCCAAAGCCTGTCCACCATCTACAAGGCACAAGTCAGGAGTGTGATGGAATACTCTCCACTTGCCTGGATGGGTGCAGCTCCAACAACACTCAGGAAGCTCGACACCATCCAGGACAAAGTTTGATTGGCACCCCATCCACCACCTTAAACATTCATTCCCTTCACCACTGGCACAACATGAGTACAGTGGTTACCATCTACAAGATGCACTGCAGCAACTCACCAAGGCAAGTGGAGAGTATTCCATCACACTCCTGACTTGTGCCTTGTAGATGGTAGACAAGCATTGGAGAGACAGGAGGTGAGTTACTCGCCGCAGAAGTTCCACCCTCTGACCTGCTCTTGTAGCCACAGTATTTATGTGGCTGGTCCAGTTCAGTTTTTGGTCAATATTAACACCCAGGATGTTGGTATTGGGGGATTCAGTGATGATAATGCCATTAAACATCAAGGGTAGCTGGTTAAATTCTCTCTTCTTTGAGATGGTCATTGCCTGGCACTAGTGTGGCGCAAATGTTACTTGCCACTTATCAGCCCAAGCCTCGATGTTGTCCAGGACTTGCTGCATCTGGACACAGGCTGCTTCAGTAAGTGAGGAGTCATGAATGGTGCTGAACATTGCGCACTCACAGCGAACATCCCCACTTCTGACCTTATGACAGAGGGAAGGTAATTGATGAAGCAGCTGAAGATGGTTGGGCCTAGGACACGACCCTGAGGAACTCCTGCAGTGATGTCCTGGAACTGAGATAATTGACCTCCAACAATCGCAACCACCTTCCTTTGCACTAGGTATGATTCCAACCAGCAGAGAGTTTTCCCCCTGATTCCCATTGACTTCAGTTTTGCTAGGGCTCCCTGAAGCCATACTCAGTCAAATGTGCCTTGATGTCAAGGTGTCGCTCTCACCTCACCTCACCTCTGAGTTCAGCTCTTTTGTCCATCTTTGGACAAAGGATGTAATGAGGTCAGAAGCTGACTAGACCTGTTGGGACCCAAAGTGAGCAGGTGCTGCTTGATAGCACTGTCGACGACATCTTCCATCACTTTGCTGATGATGGGGAGTAGACTGATAGGGGAGTAATTGGCCAGGTTGGATTTGTCCTGCTTTTTGTGTACAGGACATACCTGGGCAATTTTCCACATTGCCAGGTAGATGCCAGTGTTGTAGCTGTACTGGAACATCATGGCTAGGGGCACAGTTTGTTCTGAAGCACAAGTCTTCAGTACTATTGCCGGAATGTTTTCAGGGCCCACAGCTTTTGCAATATCCAGTGCCTTCAGCCGTTTCTTGGTATCATGTGGAGCGAATTGGATTGTCTGAAGACTAGCATCTGTGATGTTGGGGACCTCAGGAGGAGGCCGAGATGGATCATCCACGCGGAACCTCTGGCTGAAGTTGGAGACAATGTGGTGTGGGGTTTTCAAGTGTTTTATTAAGTTAAAGGGAAGTACCTTTGTCTGTAATTTAATAACTACGTACAAATTACTGTTTAGTTAATGCTAATTTTTAGCTTTGTTGTTACAGTAAAAGTCTTAAAACATGATATCTTGGTGTGCACTTTACATTTATGGCAAACCATAGCAACCACATCTTTAGTAAGTGGCTGCGGCTTGAGGAGCTTCGGCTCAGACTCATTGAGTTGGAGGGCAAGCTGCAGACACTGCGATGCATCAGAGAGAGGAAAGTTACCTGGACACTTTGTTCCAGAAGGCAGTCACACTCCTTAGGATAGCGTCATCTGTTTTGGTCAGTGGTCAGGGACAGGAGGGTATGACTGCAAGTCAGTCAGGTAAGGGGATCGAGAAGCTGGGAGTGGAGGAGCCTCAGCCCTTGAAATTGAGCAACAAATTTGAGGTTCTTGCAGCTTGTATGGACAAGACCGAGGGCTGTAATGTGGATGAGCAGACTGACCATGGCACCATGGTACAGGAAGCCGTTGAAGTGGGAGGAGCAAAAAGGAAATTAGTGGTAGTAGAGGACAGAAGAATGAGGGGAATTGACACTGTTCTATGCAGCAAAGAGTGAGAACTTACAGTGGGAGGGGGAGGATCCAGTCGTCGTGGTCCAAGTAGGTACCAACGGCATAGGCAGGACAAGGAAAGAGGTTCTGCATAGTCAGTATGAGGAGCGAGGCACCAAATTAAGAAGCAGAACCTCAGAGGTAATAATCTCTAGATTATTACTTGAGCCATGTGCAAATTGGAGTAGGGCAAATAAGATTAGAGAAATGAATGCATGGCTGAAAGACTGGTGTGGTAAAAGTGGGTTCTAGTTCATGGGGCACTGGCACCAGTACTGGGGAAAGTGGGGGCTGTACCATTGGGGTGGTGTACACCTGGACTATGCTGGGAGCAGTGTTCTAGTGAGCCACATAACTAATGAAGTAGAGAGGGTTTTAAACTAAATAGGGGGGGCAAGGGATCAAATTTGGGAAGATGTGGTAAATCAAAGAGTAGAGACAAGGCAAGAGACAAAGGTATTAATATGGGAAAAGGTAAACAGACTGTGACAGGAAGGGACAGTGAGTACAAATCTAAGTGAAAATCAGCAGACAAAACTACAGGTTACAAAAATAATAAAGCACAAAACTAAAGCACATAACACAAAACAGATGAACTGAAAGCACAAATAGAAATAAATAAGTGCAATCTGATAGCCATTACAGAGATATGGCTGCAGGACAACATAGATTGGGACCTGAATATTGAAGGGTACATAACATTTAGGAAGAACAGGAAGCTAGGAAAAGGTGGAGGGGTAGCTCTGTTAATTAATGATGGTATTAGCGCAATAGAGAGGGATGACCTAAGTTCAGGAAACCATGACATAGAAGCAGTTTGGGTCGAGATGAGAAATGATAAAGGCAAGAAGTCACTTGTGGGAATGGCATACAGGCCCCCTAATAGTAACCACATGGCAGGGTGGGGTATAAAGGAAGAAATAATGGCAACATGTCAGAAAGGAATGGTGATAATCATGGGATTTTAATCTACATATAGACTGGAAATAACATATGGGCTAAGGTAGCCTAGATAAAGAGTTCATAGAATGTTTTCGGGATAGTTTCTTAGAACAACATGTTCTGGAGCCAACAAGAGAGCAGCTACACTAGAACTGGTATTGTGCAACAAGATAAGATTATTTCATGACCTCGCAGTGAAGGCGCCCCTAGGTAGCAGTGATCATAATATGATGGAATTTTACATTCAGTTTGAGGCAGAGAAGAGTGGGTCTAAGACTAGTATTTTAAACTTAAATAAGGGTAATTATGAGGGCACGAAAGCAGAGCTAGCAAAAGTGAATTAGCAAAGTAGGTTAAGGGACAGGTCAATAGAGATGCAGTGGTAGACATTTAAGGGGATATTTCAGAATACACTGAATAGATACATTCCAACGAGAAAGAAAAATTCCAAGGGGAGGACCCACCATCTGTGGTTAACTAAAAAAGTTAAAGATAGTATCAAACTTAAAGAAACAGCATATCATTGCGCAAAGATATGTGGCAGGTCAGAAGATTGGACAGAATATCAAAAGCAGCAAAGAATGACTAAAAGATTAATAAGGAGGGAAAAATTAGAGGGCAAGAGAAAGCTGGTTAGAAATATAAAACAGATAGTAAGAGTTTCTATAGATATTTAAAAAGAAAAGAGTTATCAAAGTGAGCATTGGTCCTATAGAAAAAGAGTCTGGGGAATTAATAAGGGATAATATGGAGATGGCAGATGAATTGAACAGGTATTTTGCATTGGTCTTCATCATAGAGGATACAAGTGACATCCCAGAAATAGCTGTAAATCAGGAAATGGAAGGGAGGGAGGAATTCAAGAAAATTACAATCACCAGGGAAGTAGCACTAAGCAAATTGTTGGAGCTGTGGGCTGAACAGTCCCCAGGACCTGATGGACTTCATCCTAGGGTCCTAAAAGAAATGTCTAGTGAGATAGTTGATGCATTAGTTTTAATTTTCCAAAATTCCTTAATTTCAGGGAAGGTTCCATTAGATTGGAAAATAGCCAATGTAACTAAATGTAACTTTATTCAAAAAGGGAGGGAGACAGAAAGCAGGAAACTACAGGCCAGTTAGCTTAACATCTGTCATAGGGAAAATGTTAAGTGATTATTAAAGACATTATAGCAGGGCACTTAGAAAAATTCAAGGTAATCAGGCAGAGTCAACATGATTTTGTGAAAGGGAAATCATGTTCAACCAATTTATTGGAATTCTTTGAAGACATAAGAACATAACATAAGAACTAGGAGCAGGAGTAGGCAATTCAGCCCCTCGAGCCTGCTCCACCATTCAATATGATCATGGCTGATCTCATCTTGGCCTCAACTCTACTTTCCTGCCCGTTCTCCATAACCCTTCTACTCATTTCTAATTAAAAATCTGTCTATTTCCTCCTTAAATGTGCCCAGTGTCCCAGCATCCACCGCACTCTAGGGTAGTGAATTCCACAGATTCATAACCCTTTGAGAGAAGTAATTTCTCCTCATTTCTGTTTTAAATCTGCTACCCCTTATCCTAAAACTATGACCCCTCACTCGAGATTGCCCCACAAGAGGAAACATCCTCTCTATGTCTACTTTGTCAATCCCCTTAATCATTTTATATACCTCAATTCGATCTCCTCTCATTCTTCTAAACTCCAGAGAGTAAAGGCCTAAACTGCTCAATCTCTCTTCATTACACAAGCCCCCCATCTCTGAAATCAATCTAGTGAACCTCCTCTGAACTGCCTCCAATGCAACTACATCCCAGCTCAAGTAAGGGGACCAAAACTGTATGCAATACTCCTTCTATCCCTGCATCCAAGTCATTAATATAGATTGTAAATAGTTGGGGCCCGAGGACCGAACCCTGTGGCACCCCACTAGTTACATCTTGCCAACCAGCAAAGGACCCATTTATCCCAATTCTCTGTTTTCTATTGGTTAGCCAATCCTCTATCCAAACTAATAAATTGCCCCTAACCCCATGTGAACTTACCTTGTGTATTAACCTTCTGTGCAGCAGCTTATCAAATGTCTTCTGGAAGTCCAGATAAATTACATCTACACGATCCCCATTATCCACTTTGCTTGTTACAGCTTCGAAGAACTCTAGCAAATTAGTCAAACACGATTTACCCTTCATAAAACCATGCTGACTCTGATGGATTGCATTTTGACTTTCTAAATGTCCTGTTATTACTTCCTTAATAATGGATTCTAACAATTTCCCAACAACAGATGTTAAACTAACTGGTCTATTGTTTCCTAATTTCTGACTCCCTCCCTTTTTGAATAAGGGCGTCACATTAGCTTTTTTCCAATCCACTGGAACCTTTCCCCTATCCAGAGAATTTTGGAATATTATAACCAATGGATCCACTATCTCCACTCCCACTAAGACCCTCAGATGTAGGCCATCAGGCCCTGGGGACTTGTCTGCATTCAACCCCAATTTTGCTTAGTACTTTTTCCCTAGTGTTGATGATTGTTCTAAGTTCCTCCCTTTCTATAACCTCTGCATTACCTGTACTGGTACTAGTGTCCTCCACCGTGAAAACTGAAGCAAAATACTGATTTAGTGTCTCTGCCATTTCTGTGTTCCCTTCTATTAACTCCCCAGTCTCATCCTCCAAGGGACCAACATTCACTTTAGCTACTCTCTTTCCCTTTATATACTCATGGAAGCTTTGGCTATCTGTTTTTATATTGTGTGCTAGTTTTCTTTCATAATTTACCTTTGCTCTTTTTATTACTTTTTCAGTAACCCTTTGTTGATCTTTAAAAGTTTCCCAATCTTCCAGCCTGCCACTGGCTTTTGCAATATGGTATGCCTTAGTTTTTGTTATCCTTAACTTCCTTGCTTAGCCATGAATTTTTTTTCCCCTTCCGAGAATCTTTCTTCCTCTCTGGAATATATTTTAGTTAGGATAAATTGAATATCTCCTTAAACATCTGCCACTGCTCGTCAACTGTCCTACCTTGTAGTCTTCCTGCCCAGTCCACTAGGGCCAAATCTGTCCTCATGCCTACATAATTACCTTTGTTTAACTCCAGAACGATCGTGTGGGACTCCAGCTGCTCGCCCTCAAACTGAATTTGAAATTCTAGCATGCTATGATCACTCTTCCCTAGAGAATCCTTAACAATGAGATCATTTATTAATCCCACCTCATTACACAACACCAAATCTAGAATAGCCTGCTCCCTGGTTGGTTACACAACTTATTGCTCCAAAAAACAATCTCTAATACATTCAATGAACTCTCCCTCGAGGCTATCCTTGCCAATTTGACTAATCCAGTCTCTATGCATATTAAAATCACCCATGATTATTGCCGTACCTTTCTTACAAGTCCCCAGTATTTCCTGGTTTATACTGTGCCCCACTACGGAACTACTGTTTGGGGACCTATAGAGTACTCCCACCAGGGACTTCTTTCCCTTGCTATTTCTTATTTCTACCCAAACTGATTCTATGCCTTGATCTCCAGTGGCTATATCATTTCTCACTACAGCACTGATCTCTTCCTTCACTAACAAAGCTACACCACCTCCTTTTCCTTCCTGTCTATCCTTCCGAAATACTGAGTACCTTTGGATATTCAATTCCCAAACCTGGTTTCTCTGCTACCACGTCTCAGTAATCGTCACTAAATCATACCCATTCGTCTCTATTTGCAATGTTAACTCATTAATTTTATTCCAAATGCTTCGTGCATTCAAATACAAAGCCTTTAAGTTTGTTCTATTATTAAATTTCCCTACTGTTGTACGATTCCTTGGTGCAATATGATGTTCACATGTTCTGTCCCTTCCTTTTATTTTCTGGTAACAATCAGCCTCACCACTAACCTGCACTCCTACCTTCTCCTTTAACTTCCTATTTTTTCCATTTTTCATTTTAAAGCCCTATCTACAGCCCTACTTATGTGATTCACCAGGACTCTGGTCCCAGCATGATTCAGGTGGAGCCCGTCCCATTGGAACAGCTCCCTCCTTCCCCAGTACTGGTGCCAATGTCCCACGAATTCGAACCCATTTCTCCCACATCAATCTTTGAACCACATATTTACCTCTTTAATCTTATTGACCCTTTGCCAATTTGCTCGTGGCTCAGGTAGTAATCTGGAGATTATTACCTTTTTGGTTCTGCTTTCTAATTTAGCCCCTAGCTGCTCATATTCCCTCAGCAGAACCTCTAACCTCGTTGTACCTATATCACTGGTACCTACGTGGACCACGACAACTGGATCTTTCCCCTCCCACTCCAAGTTCCTCTGCAGCCCAGATGAGATATCCTGAACCCTGGCACCTGGTAGGCAACACAGCCTTAGGGACTCTCGATCCTGGCCACAGAGAACAGTGTCTATGCCCCTAACTATACTATCTCCGATTATGACTACATTTCTCTTTTCTCCCCCCACTTGAATGGCTCCCTGTACCACGGTGCTGTGGTCAGTTTGCTCATCCTCCCTACAGTCCCTGCTCTCGTCCACACAGGGAGCAAGAATCTCGAACCTGTTGGACAAGGACAATGGCTGAGGCTAGAGTACTGTGTACAGTATTGGTCTCCTTATTTAAGGAAGGATGTAAATGCATTGGAAGCAGTTCAGAGAAGGTTTACTCGACTAATACCTGGAATGGGCGGGTTGTCTTATAAGGAAAGGTTGGACAGGCTAGGCTTGTATCTGCTGGAGTTTAGAAGAGTAAGAGGCGACTAGATTGAAACATAGAAGATTCTGAGGGGTCTTGACAGGGTGGATGTGGAAAGGATGTTTCCCCTTGTGGGAGAATCTAGAACTAGGGGTCACTGTTTAAAAATAAGGGGTCATCCATTTAAGACAGAGATGAAGAGAATCTTTTCCCTCAGATAGTCATGAGTCGTTGGAACTCTCTTCCTCAAAAGGTGGTTGACGCAGAGTCTTTGAATATTTTAAGACAGAGGTACGTGCATTCTTGATAAGCAAGGGGGTGGAAGGTTATTGGGGGTAGGCGGGAATGTGGAGTTGAGGTTACAATCAGATCAGCCATGATCTTGTTGGATGGCGGAGCAGGCTTGAGGAGCCGAGTGGCCTACTCCTGCTTCTAATTCGTATGCCCGTACGTTCATATTGGTCTGTGGAATTCATATCTGCTTTTAAAGTTCATGGTGTTAACTGATGTCATAACACACCTAGAAGAACAAGGACAGCAGGTACATGGGAACACCACCACCTGCAAGTTCCCCTCCAAGTCACTCACCATCCTGACTTTGAATTATATTTCTGTACCTTCATTGTCACAGGGTTAACATCCTGGAACTTCCTCCCTAACTGTACCGTGAGACTGTTGTGGTTCAAGAAAGTGCCTCACCACCACCTTCTCAATGGCATTTATGGATGGACAATAAATGCTGGCCTTATCAGAGAATACAGCAAAATATAGATAGATTGGAGAGTTGGGCAGAGAAATGGCAGATGGAGTTCAATCCGGGCAAATGCGAGGTGATGCATTTTGGAAGATCCAATTCAAGAGTGAACTATACAATAAATGGAAAAGCCCTGGGGAAAATTGATGTACAGAGTGATTAGGGTGTTCAGGTCCATTGTTCCCTGAAGGTGGCAACGCAGGTCAATAGAGTGGTCAAGAAGGCATACGGCATGCTTTTCTTCATCGGACGGGGTATTGAGTACAAGAGTTGGCAGGTCATGTTACAGTTGTATAAGACTTTGGTTCGGCCACATTTGGAATACTGCGTGCAGTTCTGGTCGCCACATTACCAAAAGGATGTAGATGCTTTGGAAAGGGTGCAGAGGAGGTTCACCAGGATGTTGCCTGGTATGGAGGGCGCTAGCTGTGAAGAGAGGTTGAGTAGATTAGGATTATTTTCATTAGAAAGACGGAGGTTGAGGGGGGACCTGATTGAGGTGTACAAAATCATGAGAGGTATAGACAGGGTGGATAGCAAGAAGCTTTTTCCCAGAGTGGGGGATTCAATTACTAGGGGTCACGAGTTCAAAGTGAGAGGGGAAAAGTTTAGGGGGGATATGCGTGGAAAGTTCTTTATGCAGAGGGTGGTGGGTGCCTGGAACGCGTTGCCAGCGGAGGTGGTAGACGCGGGCATGATAGCGTCTTTTAAGATGTATCTAGATAGATACATGAATGGGCAGGAAGCAAAGAGATACAGACCCTTAGAAAATAGGCGACAGGTTTAGATAGAGGATCTGGATCGGCGCAGGCTTGGAGGGCCGAAGGGCCTGTTCCTGTGCTGTAATTTTCTTTGTTCTTTGTTCTTTTCTTTCAATGCCCACATCCCATGAATGAATAAAAAGATATATAAGTTACTCCACTGCCCCCTTGATCTCTGAACAGCTGATCAATGGAGTTGATGACTGGGCTTCGAAGCTGCAGAAGACAATGGCTTCAGTCTTCCCGATATTTCATTGGAATGCATTTCCGTCCATCAAATACTGGATGCCGGACAAGTAGCGTGACAAATCAGAGGCAGGCCAAGACAGGTGGTGGTGAGGTATATCTGAGTGTCATCAGCAAATATGCAGAATGTCACATTGTGTTTTCAGATGATGTCACCGAGGGGCAGCATGTAGATGAAAAATAGGAGGAGGCCAAGAATAGATCCAGAGGTAACCTGCTCCTCTGCTCCCTCTATTCCTGAGTATCTGATCAGAGTACAGTCTAACTTGTTCCTCTACTCCCTGTATCCCTGAACAGCTAATTATTGTGTGTTGTAACCTGCTTCTCCTATCCCTGGAAAACTGACCAAGTCGGCACATCATGCCTTATGCTGGCTCTCTGAAAGAGCTATCCACTTAGTTTTAGTCCCCTGCCCTTTACCCTTCAGCCTTTAAATTCATCTTTTTCAAATATTTATCCATCTAGCAGTATTGGGAATATTGTGCTATCATAATACAGTCCTGAACAGTTTGAGCTTAATCCTAATTTTAAGCCCCATTAGAAAGAGCTGTTTTGTGCTGTTGAGTTGGTAACAGGCTGGAATGGTTTACAGTGTATATGATCGTATGCTTAAAATTTCTAACATCTGGTTGTTGAAAGTTAGTACTTTTTCCCTTGAGTGTTGCAACTTTTCAGCATTATTTAAAGATGACCTGCTAAATATTCTGATGATATCATTGTGTCCCACCCAATCCCTTAAACATTATTAGACTCAGTCTTGGCAGCTCTCAGGAGTGAATCAGGACTTTTTGTTGTAGGTTTTGTTCAACTTGACTGGACCCGTTCCAAATCTCACAACCACAACCCATGGCACTTATTAATAATCTATTAGACCTGTCTTATTCTCAAACGTTTGCTGTGTTTTTATTTCTACCATCTGACTGTTAAGGTATGGGTAGATACATTCATTCAAAACAGACGGAAAAAGAAGCCCAATTTCATAGAACCATGGAATCTTGCAGCAAAGAAGGACCTGGGGTGTACATACACAAAGCTATGAAGGTGACAGGACAAGTTGATAACGCTGTTTAAAAAGCAGACGGGACCCTGGGATTTATAAGCCGAGGCAGAGAGTACAAAAGCAATGAAGCTATGCTAAACTTAAGAATGTAAGAACATAAGCAGTAGGAGCAGGAGTAGATCATAGGGCCCCTGGAGCCTGCTCTGCCATTCAATATGATCATGGCCGAACTTCTGCCTCAGGCACAGTGGCGCAGTGGTTAGCACCGCAGCCTCACAGCTCCAGGGACCCGGGTTCGATTCTGGGTACTGTCTGTGCGGAGTTTGCAAGTTCTCCCTGTGTCTGCGTGGGTTTCCTCCGGGTGATCCGGTTTCCTCCCACATGCCAAAGACTTGCAGGTTGATAGGTTAATTGGCCATTATAAATTGCCCCTAGTATAGGTAGGTGGTAGGGAAATATATAGGGACAGGTGGGGATGTGATAGGAATATGGGATTAGTGTAGGATTAGTATAAATGGGTGGTTGATGGTCGGCACAGACTCGGTGGGCCGAAGGGCCTGTTTCAGTGCTGTATCTCTAAACTAAACTAAACTCCACTTTCCCGCTCGCCATATCCCTTTCTTCCCTGAGAGTCCAAAACTCTACCTCAGCCATAAATATATTCAACGATGGAGCATCCACAGCCCTCTGGTGTAGAAAATTCCAAAGATGCACAACCCTGTGAGTGAAGAAATTTCTCCTCATCTCAGTCCTAAATGATGGGCACCTTATCCTGAGACTCTGCCCCCATGTTCTAAGATTCCCCATCCAGCGGAAATAGTGTCTCGACACTATCCAGCCCCTTCAGAATCTTGTATGTTTCAATGAGATCACCTCTCATTCTTCTGAACTCCAGAGAATATAGGTGAAATTTACTCAGCCTCTCATCCTAGGAACCAATCTAGTGAGCCTTTGCTGTATTGCCTGCAATGCAAGTATATCCTTTCTTAGATAGGAGATCAAAACTGTGCACAGTACGCCAAGGGCTGCATTTTATAGCCCCCCCCCGGGGCGCGGTCGGAGGCAGGGGGGGCCCATAGAATCACGATGGGTGGTGGGGGCAGAGCGCCCGTCGCCACCCCATAGCCAAGCGAATCTTGCTGGGGTCGGATAGGCCGATGATGGCTTTCCCATCCAGAGGCCAACAGAGGTTCTTAACTGGCCAACAAACAGCCACTTAAGGGCCTCTTCCCACCACCGCTAGGGTCTAACAGTGGCGGGAGGTGCGTCCGCCACACGCTGAGGACGCCTTGTAAAACAAGGTGCCCTCCCTGTGGGCTTGGGTGCGGGGGTGTCAGTCCTCTTTGGTCAATCTGTAGCCCATGGAGGGCCCTGGCCAGGAAACAATGCACCTCTCAGGATCCCCCTCTCCCTGGGCTTTACGACCACCCCTACCCCCCAACCCCCCTCACCGGGGCCTTCAGGACAGGCCCTGGCGACCCCACCTCACTTACCTGAGGTGCGGGGTTCCAATGCTGGGCCTGGGTCCAAGGCCTCTGCAATACCAGCAGTGGCCACCCTCCTGGTGGTGCTGCCAATACTGCTGAGTTACTGCCCTGTCATTGGCCGGCAGCTCTTGGAGGTGGGATCCATGTCTTTTTTTTAATTTCCAAAATATACTTTATTCATAAAAATCTGCAAAAATTACATTGCCAAACAGTTTCAAACAGCACCAAAAAATACAAACATTGCAAGGGAGATCAGTTTCCTTCTATACTATCATGAGTTTCTTCACAAACCTTCCATTTCACTATTGTCCTGCCAATTACAGTTTCACATTTACAGCAAAAGAAAATATCAACGATACAGTTTGAGGGGTTTCCCATGGATCCAGCCCCTCAGTTCAGCTTGGTGGGGGGAACCTTACACTGTGGTCTTTCCCCATTGAGCCTCCATGTCTTTTTTTTTTATTTCCAAAATATACTTTATTCATAAAAATCTGTAAAAATTACATTGCCAAACAGTTTCCAAACAGCACGAAAAAATACAAACATTGCAAAAGAGATCAGTTTCTTTCAATAATGTCATGAGTTTCTTCCCAACCCTTCCGTTTCACAATTGTCATGTCAATTACAGTTTTACATTTACAGCAATTGAGAATATTAACGATACAGTTCGAGGGGCTTCCCATGGTTCCAGCCCCTCAGTCCAGCTTGGTGGGGGAACCTTACACTGTGGTCTTTCCCCATTGAGCCTTTGCTGCGGCTGCCCCAAGCTTTAGTGCGTCCCTCAGCACGTAGTCCTGGACCTTGGAATGTGCCAGTCTGCAACATTCGGTGGTGGACAACTCTTTGCGCTGGAAGACCAGCAAGTTTCGGGCAGACCAAAATGTCTCTAAAGGGTCAGGGATCCCGGTGTAGGACACATAACCTTCAAAACACTGGAAGATGGCTCCGGGGGGTGGGGGCAGGGGCACATTAAAGTCAAGGCGGGGTTCCCCCTGCTGTTTTGGCCTGGTGCTGGGAACCCCGCCTCCTCCACAAAATCCAGCCCCAAGTGTGGTCTCACCAAAGCACTACACACTTGTAGCTAGATATCCTTATTCTTATACTCCTGTTCCCTTTCAATAAAGGCCAATATGCTATTTGCCTTCCTAATTGCTTGCTACACCTGCATGCTAACTTTATGTTCCTTGTACGAGTACACTCAAGTCTGTCTGAATATCAACACTTACAAGTTTCACACCTTCTATTCTTCCTACCAAAGTGAATAACTTCACACTTCTCCACATCATACTCCAACTGCCACCTTGTTGGCTAATCACTTGACATGTCAATATCTCTTTTTTTTTATTTCCAAAATATACTTTATTCATAAACATCTGTAAAAATTACATTGCCAGACAGTTTCCAAACAGCACCAAAAAATACAAACATTGCAAGGGAGATCAGTTTCCTTCAATACTGTCATGAGTTCCTTCCCAACCCTTCCTTTTCACAATTGTCATGTCAATTACAGTTTTACATTTACAGCAATTGAGAATATTAACGATACAGTTCGAGGGGTTTCCCATGGATCCAGCCCCTCAGTCCAGCTTGGTGGGGGAACCTTACACTGTGGTCTTTCCCCATTGAGCCTTTGCTGCGGCTGCCCCAAGCTTGAGTGCGTCCCTCAACACGTAGTCCTGGACCTTGGAATGTGCCAGTCTGCAACATTCGGTGGTGGACAACTCTTTGCGCTGGAAGACCAGCAAGTTTCGGGCAGACCAAAGGGCGTCTTTCACCGAATTGATAGTCCTCCAGCAGCAGTTGATGTTTGTCTCGGTGTGCGTCCCTGGGAACAGCCCGCAGAGCACAGACTCCTGTGTTACAGAGCTGCTTGGGATGAACCTCGACAAAAACCACTGCATCTCTTTCCACACCTGCTTTGCAAAGGCACATTCCAGGAGGAGGTGGGCGACCGTCTCTTCCCCACCACAGCCAACGCGGGGGCACTGTGCGGAGGGGGCGAGACTTCGGGTGTGCATGAAGGATCTGACGGGGAGGGCCCTTCTCACCACCAGCCAAGCTACGTCTTGGTGCTTGTTTGAAAGTTCTGGTGATGAGGCATTCCGCCAAATGACTTTGACGGTCTGCTCGGGGAACCATCCGACAGGATCCACCGTCAATATCTTTTCACAACCTCTGTGCCCTCCTCATAACTTATATTGCCACCTAGCTTTGTATTGTCAGCAAACTTGGATACATACTCTCGGTCTCTGTCTAAGTCAGGGTGGGCAACTTTTTTACCTGGAGAGCCTTTTTAAAGGAATTTGCTGCAAATGAAAACAATGGGAGCCGCAAAGATAACGTTTCAGCATTTCTAAACCAAATATTTGGCAAATTACCAAGTGCCTCTGGTCGAATGCATAATTTGCATATGTAATAAATAAAATACTTGCATTGAATTTATGGATCAATAGAAAAATTGAAATTAAAATAGCCCTAAATCTGAATTCTCATGTTTTTGGGCTTTTTTTAACTATAATTTTGTCAGTAAAGTCATCGTTAAACCAAACTATAACTCAAGATGCGTAGAATTAATACAATTTTTTTGGTTGTTGATTCATGACAAAAAAAGCTTCTAACGGCACAGTCAGAATAATTTATCATCTCAGCTAAATTAGAAGCAACAATGGTCACAACCATTGAGGCTGTTCCTCAAACCAAAGGGAACCATATCATGCAGCATAATGATTAGCTTTTTATCACTACAATAAAACATGGCTCTTACTTTTCTTAATTTGTTTAGGCTTTTTTCACGTTAATGCGATCCAACTGGAAAAGATTGGGAGAAGCAAATGAGATGTTAAAGAGCCTCAAGTTGCAGACTCCTGGTCAAAGGCATTAATATCAATTGTAAATAGTTGAGGACCTAGCGTTGATCCTTGCAGCACTGCACCAGTCACAGCCTTCCCACTTGAAACCTTTAGAAAACACCGGCCTCAGGCAGAGTATGTGTTCAATTTTGAGCACCGCATTTTGGGAAGAATGCCAAGACCTTAGATAGGGTGCGGAGGGGATTCACTCGGGATGAGGGACTTCAGTTATGTGGAGAGACTAGAGAATCTGGGCTTGTTCTCCCAAGGACAGAGAAAATTGAGGGAAGATTTGATAGAGGTGGTCAAAATCAACAACAGTTTTAATAGTTCCAGTGGCAGAAGGGTCAGTAACCAGAAGACACAAATTTAAGATGGTTGACAAAAGAACCAGAGGTGGGTTGAGGAGAATTTTTTTTAAAAGGCGGCACTGGGGCGGTACGGTGGCGCAGTGGTTAGCACCGCAGCCTCACAGCTCCAGCGACCCGGGTTCAAATCTGGGTACTGCCTGTGTGGAGTTTGCAAGTTCTCCCTGTGTCTGCGTGGGTTTCCTCCGGGTGCTCCGGTTTCCTCCCACATGCCAAAGACTTGCAGGTTGATAGGTAAATTGGCCATTAGCAATTGCCCCTAGTATAGGTAGGTGGTAGGGAAATATAGGGACAGGTGGGGATGTGGTAGGAATATGGAATTAGTGTAGGATTAGTATAAATGGGTGGTTGATGGTCGGCACAGACTCGGTGGGCCGAAGGGCCTGTTTCAGTGCTGTATCTCTAAAAAAAAAAGTTGTTATGATCTGGAATGTGCTGCCTAAAAGAGTGGTGAGAGCAGATTCTATAGTAACTTTCAAAGGGAATTGGATATATAGTTGAAGGGGAAATATTTGTATGGCAATGGTGGGGGGTGGGGGGTGGGGGGAAGAGCAAGGGAGGGGCACTAACTGGATAACTCTTTCAAAGGGTTGGCACTGGCACAATGGGCCAAATGGCCTCCTTTCGTGCCACATCATTCTATGATAAGAAGGAGGCCATTTGGCTCATTGTGCCTGTGCTAACTCTTTGAAAGAGCTACCAATTATTCACACTCCCCTTCTCTCTACCCAGAGCCCTGCAAGTATTTCATTTCAAATATATATCCAATTTTGAAAGTACTAAAGAATCTGCTTCCACCACCCTTTCAAGCAGTGCATTCCAGATCATAATAACTCACTGTGTAAAACAAGTTCTCATCGTCCTCTGATTCTTTTACCAAATATTTTATATCTGTTCCTTCCTACTAATGGAAATAGTTTCTCCCTATCTACTCTATCAAAGCCCCTCATAATTATGAACACCTCTATTAAATTGCCCTTTGAACACTCTCCATTGCAAGGAGAATGATCACACCTTCCCTCGTCTCCCCGTATAACTTAAATCCCTCATCCCTGGTACCATCGTGGTTTTCGCCATATATCGTTCAAATTGGGCTCAGTAAATGTTTCCCCTGTAATACAATGGCCTGGCCTGAAGTGCATTAAATCTATCTGAAACCCTGTCTGGATTATAGAGAATTGGGGTCAGATGCGTGCAACCCTGGATTACCACGGTGGAGTAACCAATATGCCTCTAGAGGAGACCGTTCTAGGCAGGAATGCAGCACCTTTAACAGCCATGTTCATTAAAGATTATATATGCACATGTACAAATGTACACCAGTGTGCACCAAGGCCCATTCACCCATCACCCCTGTGCTCGCTGGCCTGCATTGGCTCCCAGTTAAGCAAGGCCTCAAGTTTAAAATCCTCACACTTGTGTTCAAATCCCTTCATGGTCTCTCTGTAACCTCCTCCAGTCCCCCACTTTTGGTCTCTTGTGCATCCCCAATTTCCTTTGCTCCACCATTGGCAGACATGCCTTCAGCTATCTAGGCCCTAACCTTGGGAATTCCCTCCCTAACCCTCTCCGTCTCTCCAACTCTCTATTCTCCTATAAGACGCTCCTTAAAACCTACCACTTCATAATCCAGGCTGACACTCGAATGCAGTACTGAGGGAGGGGTGCACTGTCGGGGGTGCTGTCTTTTTGATGAAATATTAAACCTAGTTACCGTCTGCCCTTTTAGGTGGGTGTAAAAGATCCCATAGCACTATTTCAGAAAAAAGCAGGGGAGTTCTCCCTGGTCAGTGTCACATTTCCATTGGTTTGTGGAATCTTGCTACGCACAAATTGGCTTCCTACATTACAATAATGGCTACACTTCCAAAGGAAAGCATTTTGGGATATCCTGGTGTCATGAAAGGTACTATATCTATACAAGTTTTTCTTCCTTTAGAAAAAATATTCCCAAGTTACACCAAAGCAAGTCAGAAGCACCCAGTCATCAGTCATGTGTAAAAAAAAAACAGATGCATAGACCATGTGTGCATGTAGCCCATAGGCCTTATCTATAAGTGCACGCACTCAGCATGGCTGTCTGGCCACCTTCCAAAATGGCTGAGGGAGCAGAAACAACTGATGGGAAGCCAAACAAAACTTGCTTCCATGACACTGGGGTCAAGCTCCCAATTGAAGAGATATGAAAGAATGAGGAAAGAAAATACACAAAATGCAAGTCATTTTAAAATAGTCTGTCACCCCAACTGTGAAGGAAAATGGCCTGGGAAGAAACTGCAGATTAAATCAAACCAATCAGAAAATACCAACCTGAGTCAAAAGGTCATTCAAGGGGGTCGAGCGTAGGCTAGTCAAGAGAGGGGCAGCTGGGCTTTATAGTTTATGGAAGGCCACTGGGAAATGGGCTTTAGACAGAGGACAGGCCAATCCTCAAAGAACAATGGACCCCCCCTATGTGAATCGTTTCTGAAAGATACAGATGGTTATTATACATGTTTGATTCTTTCTTTGCTTGAGAGGGCAAAGAGAGGAAGAGTTTGTTTTGCAACTGTGCGATCTCAGCCCAGATTCCCAGCTGCCAAAAGGCGCCTGTGGAGAATTCCCAGGAATGAACTGGGAAAATTAGTCTTACCGGAAGGGTACAGATTGAAACAACCAGCACAGAGGTGGGCAATAAAATCCTGAGATGATTGAAAGAAAATTTCAATCAGGTTGTTGTTTATTTAATGTATGTCATGATTAAAAATGAAAAATAATGACTTGCATTTACATAGCGCCTTTCATGACTTCAAGATGTCTAAAGCGTTTTACAGTTAATTAACTATTATTTTAATGTAGGAAACGTGGCAGCCAACATTGGACTTAGGAGCAGGAGTAGGCCATTTGGCCCTTTGAGCCTGGTCCACCATTCGATAAGATCATGACTTATCTGACTGTGGTCTCAACTCCACTTTCATGTCAGCCCCCCATAAACTTTGACTCTCTTGTCTATCAAAAATCTGTCCAACTCAACCTTGAATAAATTCAATGAGCCAGCCTTCATTGCTTTCTGGGGAAGAGAATTCCACAGACTAATGACTCTTGGAGAAAAAGAAATCTCCTCATTTCCGTCTTAAAAGGAAGATCTTTTATTCTTAAACTGTGTCTCCTAGTTCTAGTCTCTCCCACAAGGGGAAACATCCTCTTAACATCCACCCTGTCATGTCCCCCCAGGATCTTATATGTTTCAGTAAGATCACCTCTCATTCTTCTAAACTCCAGTAAATATAGGCCCAACCTGGTCAACCTTTCTTCATAAGATAAGACCTTCATCCCAGGAATTAGTCGAGTGATCCTTCTCTGAACTGCTTCTAATGCAATATATCCTTTTTCAAATACGGAAACCAAAACTGTACACAGTACTCAAGATGTGTTCTCACCAAGGTTCTGTACAGCTACAGTAAAAATTCCCTACTTTAATACTTGATTCCCCTTGCAATAAACAACAACATTCCATTTGAATTCCTAATCACTTGCTGTACCTGCGTACTAATCTTTTGTGATTCATGTACCAGGAAACCCAGATCCCTCTGTACCACTGAGTTCTGCAAACTCTCTCTATTTAAATAGTATACCACTTTTCTATTCTTTCTGCCAAAGATGCCAAAACAGACAAGTTCATATTTTCACACATTATACTCAATCTGTCAAATTTTTGCCCACTCACTTCATCTATCTATATCCTTTTGTAGACTCTTTACCTCCTCTTGACAACTTACTTTCCTTCCTATTTTTGTGTCATCAGCAAATTTAGCTACTATACATTTGGTCCCTTCATCCAAGTCATTGATATAAATGGTAAATAGTTGAGGCCCCAGCTGTGATCCCTGTGGCACACCACTAATTACAGCTTGTCAACCTGAAAAAGAGCCATTTATCTCTACTCTCTGCTTCCTGTTAGTGAACCAGTCCTTTATCCATGCTAATATGTTACCCTCTACACCATGTGCTCTTATCTTGTGTAGTAACTTTTGATGTGGTACCTTATCAAATGCCTTTTGGAAATTTAAGTACACCACATCTATGGGTTACCTTTTATCCATCTTGCTTGTTACTTCCTCGAAGAACTCTAATAAATTAGTTAAACACGATTTCTCTTTCACAAAACCATGTTGACTCTGTCTGATCCCGTTATAATTTTCTAAGTATCCTGCTATAACCTCCTTAATAATGGATTCTAGCATTTTTCCCTATGACAGATGTTAGGCAAACTGGCCTATAGTTTCCTGCTTTCTGTCACCCTCCTTTCTTGAATAAAGGTGTTACATTTGCTATTTTCCAAACTGCTGGGGTCCTTCCAGAATCTAAGGAATTTTGGAAGATTATAACCAAAGCCTCTACTATCTCTGCAGCCACTTCTTTTAAGACCCTAGGATGCAGGCCATCTGGTCCTGGGGACTTGTCAGCTTTTAGGTCTAATAGTTCTCCCAGTGCCTTTTCCCTGGTGATGGTGATTATTTTAAGTTCCTCCCTCCCTTTCACCTCTTGATTTTCTAGGTCTTCTACAGTGAAAACAGACACAAAATTCCTGTTCAACACATCCGCCATTTCATTGTTTTCCATTATCAATTCCCCAGACTCACTCTCTAGAGGACCAATTGTAGCTTTACTTACTTTTTTCCTATTTAAATGGGTTACTACACAAGATAAGAGCACATGGTGTAGGGGGATAGCATATTAGTATGGATAAAGGACTGGTTAGCTAACAGGAAGCAGAAAGTGGGGATAAATAGCTCTTTTTTTGGGTTGGCAAGCTATAACTAGTGGAGTGCCACAAGGATCAGCGGTGGGGCCTCAACTATTTATTGTAGAAACTCTTATTATCTGTTTTTGTATTACTAACCAGTTTTCTCACATACTCTACTTTCTCCCTCTTTATTTTTTCTTCGTCATTCTTCGCTGGTTCTTAAAATCTGTCAAATCTTCTGACCTACCACTGAATCTTTGCAGATTTGTACAGTGTTTCTTTTAATTTGATACTATCCTTAACTTCTTTATTTAGTCACGGATGATGCACCTTCCCAACGAATCTTTCTCACTGGAATAAATCTTTGCTGAGAGTTATTAAATATCTCCTTAAAAGTCTGCCACTGCATCTCTACTGTCCTACCTTTTAACCTAGCTTCCCAGTTCACTTTATCTAGCTCTGCCTTCATGCCCTTGTAATTACTTTATTTAAGTTTAACACACTAGACTTAGACCCACACTTCTCCCTTTCAAACTGAACGTGAAATTCTTTCATGTTAGCACAGCAAGGTCCCACAAGTAGGCCTTGCTAATGACCAGATAATTTGTTTTTTTTTACTTATGGTAACTGAGGGATAAACTTTGGCAAGGATACTGGGGAGAACTCCCCTGCTCTTTTTCGAATAGTGCCAGGAGATCTTTTACATCCACCTGAGAGGGCAGACAGGACCTCAGCTTAACATCTCATCTGGAAGATAGTGCAGCACTCCCTCAGTAATGGAGTGTCAGTCTGGACTATTTGCTCCCACAATATTCTGACTCAGGGGCAAGAGTGCTACCATTGTGCCACAGCTGACAAAATTACATGAGCAAATTAACAATTTGAGCCAAATGAATATTCCATGTAAGACAACTTGCTTTTGTTTGTCAGCTTCCTCCTTGAAGATGCTAGACACTTGCTGAGCAACCAGTGCATGGGTGTCAGCTACTCTCCACTATCTTGCCTGAGTGATGGATGAAAGGTTTTAGTGCCAGCTCACAAGTGACTGGATACAGGGTCACCTTAGGATTTAAACTCATAATGTCTAGGAAACCAGACCACTGCTTTAACCACTCACCTGCACTGTGCCAGTGGCTCCAATCAGACAGGCTTCACGTACCCAACAGCAATCCCAATGTAACCTTGCCAGATTCACCAAAGTCTATTGGAGTTACCATCAAGTGCTCTAAACCCATATGGAGGAATCAACAAACACACGCACTCCTTGAAGACCATTTCTAAAGCAGCCACCTCCTCCACTACTCTACCTAGAAGCCCACATATCGATCACTCTTTGTGAAGGAGAGTTTCCAAACATCGAGCACAAACGTGTTCTTCACTATTTTGAACTTGTGCCCTGCTTTTGAATAGGACAATACTGCAACCGAAAGGTTATAACTATTAGGAAAAACTGCACAGGCTGGGGCTCTTCCCTCTTGAAAAGAGAAGGCTAAAGGGTGACCTGATAGAGGTCTTTAAAATTATAAAAGGGTTTGATAGAGTGGAGGTAAGAAAATGTTTCCACTTGTGGAGGAGCCATAAATATGAGATAGTCACTAATAATTCCAATAGGGAATTCCGGGGTAACTTCTTTACCCAGAGAGTGGGGAGAATGTGGAACTCGGTATTACATGGAGTAATCGAGGCAATTAGCACAAATGGGTTTAAAGGAAAGATAGGTAAGGACATGAGGGAGAAATGAGTAGAAGAATAGACTGATGGGGTTAGATGAAGTAGAATGGGAGGAGGCTCGTGTGGAACGTAAATAGTGGCATAGAACTGTTGGGCCAAATGGCTTGTTTCTATGCTGTACATTCTACGTAATTCTATGAATCTGGGTTTTGCCTAACTTCAAGGCAGTGAATCTAAAACACTGCAAGGAAACCAAACTGGAGCAAGACAGTAGAGCAGAAGGGCTATGAATTTTCTATATTTATTTGCACACTGTGTACATGAAGGTTAGGTCTAGTATAGCAGTGAGATCGGCCTAACATCTCCATAGGCGAGCTTGATCAGAGCAATGAAATTTGACTTCGGTGGGGATGGGTCCATTATAAATAACTTGAGCACATGTTTGTTTTCAGCAAGTTGGACATTACTGTGGGATACCCCACGCACATCTTGACAAGATAAGATATCACTACATAGCACCGAGGGGACAGAGGTTTTCTTCAAAGCTTTGAGTCAAGCCTTGACGCTGTATCCCTTGTTTATTCTTCATGTAACTTTTGTCTAACTTAATTTCACCCTAATTGGATTTTCATGAACAGCTTCACATTTTGAGTTCAAATGTGAGCCAGTTCGAAGGATATTGCTCATGGCTTCCTTCCAGTATTCCACCCCTGTGTCTTGTCCTTTGTTCTACGCATTCTACCAGTTTAGTTTAAAGGGGTGAGATTAAAAACTGCCACAATTAATCTGTTAACTAGCCCAGTGATATCCTTTTATCTAAGATCTGTAAAGGTAATATGACCTAGTATGGATTAATAGCTACAAAGAAATAGCTGAACGTTTTTCCCAATGAGATTGGCTGTGAGTTGCTTTTTGTTTTCTCAGTCCAATCTATCTATGTTAGGAATACATTGAGGATGGATATAATCAGAGGAAATATCCTCCAGCCTAATCCCTTTCAGATGCTGTGCTCCCGATATCACATTTCAGGCCTCACACTCCCAATATTGTGCCCCACATTCCCAATATCAAACATTGTGAGGTGGATACAAAAGGCTTGAAAGTCGGGGTGCTGCTGACCTGTATTTCCAACCTCCTGCCTGAAGCTTGCTAATGTCGTTCCAACTTTCAGAGTTTCCTGAACAAACAGCCGTTACAGTCTAAATAAACTGATCGTCTGTTTATGTAACTGCAATTAGACTTTGTGGCCTGGTGAATTTCATGTTAGAACAGCATCTTTGGCTGCACCTTCCAAACCCGAGACATGCACTAACTAGAAGGACAGCAAGTGCATGGGAACACCATCACCTCTTAAGTTCGCACCAAGTCTCCGCACCATCCTTACTTGTATATATACATCACCGCTCCTTCATCATCACGGGGTCAAAATCATGGACCTCCCTACCTAACAGCATGGTGGGAGTACCTTTACCACATAGACCACAACAATTCACAAAGAAGGCCCACCACTACCTTCTCAAGGGAAACTACCGATTGGCAATAAATGCCAGCTTTGCCAGTGCACCTGTATCCTGAGAATGAACTTTTTAAAAAAGCATCACTGTACTTATATAAAGCAGGGCATCCTACTTCGAGTCAGCAAACCCACAGGGATCCATTATTTTTTGTTACGTCTTGCATCAAACACAATTTCAGCACACTACAGGTATCATATCGCAGAAAATCACACTGCACACTCCAGATATCCCACTCTATGTATCTCACAGATATAAAACAATACTCAGGCAAATTAGAAAGATAACCAGGTACCTTACAAGAACAGAGTGTACTCTGGGTGAGAACTTCAATGTCCATCACCAAGAGTGGCTCGGGAGCACCACTACTGACCAAGCTGGCTGAGTCCTAAAGGACATAGCTGCCAGACCGGGCCCGTGACAAGTAGCGAGGGAACCAACAAGAGGGAAAAACCTAATAAACCTTGTTCACACCAATCTACCTGTTGAAGATGCTTCTGTCCATGACAGAATGGCAGGGTGACCACTGCACAATCCTTCACACTGAGGATACCCTCCATTGTGTCGTGTGACACTGCCACTGTGCGAAATGGGATAGATTCAGAACAGATCTGGCAGCTCAAAACTGGGCATCCATGAGGTGCTGTGGGCCATCAGCAGCAGCAGAATTGTATTCAACCGCAATCTATAACCTCATGGCCCAGCATATCCCCCACTCTACCATTACCATCAAGCCGGGGATCAACCCTGGTTCAATGAAGCGTGCAGGAGGGCATGCCAGGAGCAGCATCAGGCATACCTCAAAATGAGGTGTCAACCTGGTGAAGCGACAACACAAGATTAAGTGCATAACAAACTGTGACAGCAGCATACAATAGACAGAGCTAAGCAACACTACAACCAACGGATCAGACCAAAGCTCTGCAGTCCTGCCACATTCAGTCAGGAATGGTGGTGGACAATTAAACAATTAACTGGAGGAGGTGGCTCCACAAATATCCCCATCCTCAATGATGAGGAAGCCCAACACATCAGTGCAAAAGAAAAGGCTGAAGCATTCGCAACCATTTTCAGCCAGAAGAGTGGATGATCCAACTTGGCCTCCTCCTGAGGTCCCCAGCATCACAGAGGCCAGTCTTCATCCAATTCGATTCATGCCACATGATATCAAGAAACGACTGAAGGCACTGGATACTGCAAAGGCTATGGGCCCTGACAACATTCCAGCAATAGTAACCACGTCCCTATCCAAGCTATTCTAGTACAGCTACAATACTGGCATATATCTGACAATGTGGAAAATTGCCAGGGTATGTCCTATACACAAAAAGCAGGACAAATCTCATCCAGTCAATTACCGCCATATCAAACTACTTCCGATCATCAGCAAAGTGATAAAAGGTATTGTTGGCAGTGCTATCACGCGGCACTTACTCAGCAATAACCTGTTCGGTGACACTCAGTTTGGGTTCCACCTGGGCCACTCAGCTCCTGACCTCATACAGACTTGGAGCAAACATGAACAAAAGAGATGAACTCAAGAGGTGAGGTGAAAGTGACTGCCCTTGACATCAAGGCAGCATTTGACCGAGTGTGGAATCAATTCTGGGTACTGCCTGTGTGGAGTTTGCAAGTTCTCCCTGTGTCTGCGTGGGTTTTCGCCGGGTACTCCGGTTTCCTCCCACATGCCAAAGACTTGCAGGTTGATAGGTTAATTGGCCATTATAAATTGCCCCTAGTATAGGTAGGTGGTAGGGAAATATAGGGACAGGTGGGGATGTGGTAGGAATATGGAATTAGTGTAGGATTAGTATAAATGGGTGGTTGATGGTCAGCACAGACTCGGTGGGCCGAAGGGCCTGTTTCAGTGCTGTATCGCTAAACTAAACTAAACTAAACAAAACTAGAGTCAATGGAAATCAGGAGGAAAACTCTCCGCTGGTTGGAGTCATACCCAGCACAAAGAAGATGGTTGTGGTTGTTGGTGGTCAATTATCTCAGTCCCAGGACATCACTACAGGAGTTCCTCGGGATAATGTCCTAGCTCCAACCATCTTCAGCTGCTTCATCAATAACCTTCCTTCCATCACAAGGTCAGGATGTTCGCTGATGTTTGTACAATGTTCAGCACCATTCGTGACTCCTCAGATACTGAAGCAGCTCATGTCCAGATGCAGCAAGACCTGGACAACAAGGCAAATAAGTGGCAATTTACATTTGTGCCACAAAGATGCCAGGCAATGACCATCTCCAACAAGAGAGAATCTAACCATCTCCCCTTGACATTCAAAGGCATTACGATTGCTGAATCCGCACTGTCAACATCCTGGGGGTTACCATTGACCAGAAATTGCACTGGGGTAGCCATATAAATACCATGGCTACAAGCAGATCAGAGGTTGGGAATTCTATGGTGAGTAACTCACCTCCTGACTCCCCAAAGCCTGTCCACCATCTACAAGGCACAAGTCAGGAGTGTGATGGAATACTCTCCACTTGCCTGGATGGGTGCAGCTCCAACAACACTCAAGAATCTCAACACCATCCAGGACAAAGCAGCTCACTTGATTGGCACCCCATCCACCACCTTCAACATTCACTCACTTCACCACCAACGCACAGTAGCAGCAGTGTGTACCATCTATAAGATGCACTGCAGCAACGCACCAAGCTTCCTTCAACAGCACCTTCCAAACCTCAAAACCCCATGATCTCTTCCACCTAGAAGGACAAGGGCGGCAGGCGCATGGGAGCACCACCACCTGCAACTTCCCCTCCATGCCACACACCATCCTGACTTGGAACAATATAGCTGTTCCTTCACTGTCGCTGGGTCAAAATCCTGGAACTCCCTTCCTAACAGCACTGTTGCCTGGATTTTAAGAGCCTGCCACCGATATCAGCAGCAAGCTAAACAATTGGCGGCCTGCCCATGTGGGCCACATGCCAATGAGCCGCTGCAATCTCAAGCGAGGCGTTTCATTTAAATAGTCGAGGTGGCCTGCCACTTCCCCCCGCCAATCTCGTGGAGGAGGCAGGCTTCCATCCCCGGCAATGGATCAGCTGCTTGTGCTTTAAAGGGCAGCCAGCCCTGCGACCCAATTTAAATTGTTAAAGTCCTACCTCCCAAAATTAAATAAATAAATAAATTTGTTATGCCTCTTTCCCAACCCCCCAATAACATTTACAGTAACTATTTGCCCCGCCTCCCCCAAAACACTTACCTTTTAAGTCTGACCTTCCCCCCCACAAACTGCACAAAGTTTAAAGGTCAACCCTTCCCACCATCCCCTACACCCATTACGTATATTTGACCCCATTCCCCCACCCCCACACTGACAAACTTACCTCCTTCCCCCCTCCCCTACAGTGTGGCGCCGTGTTTCCCCGGAAGGGGGATCTGATGGCACATGATTTGCCAGCCGCTGCACCGAAGATTGCGGCGAGCCCTCAAGATTGCAGGGAATTCTATTTAAATGTAATAATTTTATTTATTTGAATATTTAAATTGTGGTCCTGTCGCCCAGTGGCGGTGGGGCCGCCACGGAGCCTCACCTTCGCCGGGAGGATCGGGCCAGGCCCTCACGGTATCGAAGTCCATGGTGAGCCTCATCTGGAGACATCTTCAGACCCCTTCCCAATCCCCGCCAAGGAACCCAACCCTGGGGGAGAACAAAATCCAGGCCTGTGGGTGCAGCCAGTTCAAGAAGGCAGCTCACCACCACCACCTTCTCAAGGGCAATTAGTGATCGGCAACAAATGCTAGCCTTGCCAGTGATGTCCACATCCCACGACAGAATTTTAAAAAAACATTCCTGACCTCTAATTCAGCTCAGGAGGGTAAAATGAACTGCAATTACCTGAATTCTCATACAGATTACTTAAGAAGCAACCTTAAAGGAACAGGCCTAGTTAGCAACTAAACATCACTTCATGTACTCTGGACACCAGTTTACCTTTGACTGATGCCACTGGGAGATCCATGAATTGTCCAAAAAGGTCTAAGGGCTGAATTTTCACCGCAGAGGTAAGAAACAGGAGCTGGGTCTGCTTTTTGGCTCAGAAACCCAATGGGAAACTCATTAAAGTTCAGATTTTCACAGATGTGAGTCCTTAATTGATATGTCCACTTATTGCCAGTGGAGGCTGGAATAAAGGCGGGTCAAAAGAAGTGTGGGACTCATTTAGACACCCCACAATAGCTATCACTGAGGCTGCTGGCTCTCCTGAGGGACAGATTTGCGGTTTGTGCCAAAGACTTCCACTTCAACAGAGGGAAGCAAGATGTCAGAGGGGAGGTGGAGGCCTGGCACCCGGGGCAAGGCAGACCCTCGTTTCATCAATGCCGACCTGGATCTAATGCTGGAGGCCATGAGGGAGAAAAGGGAGACTCTCTTCCCGGAGGGTGGGAGGAGGAGTAGTGAAGCGGTTCAAGGCCACAGTGATTTTGATGGCCACTGGCAGGTCATCGCAACCAGAGCTGTGAGGTGGTGAGGTCTTTGGCAATGCGGGCACAGGTATCTGTGACCATCTGCCTGGAGAGTCACAGTCTCCTGCAGCACTTGGCCTCGGTCATCTCCAAATAGCTCCGTATTTGGCAGTAGATCCTGTGTTGAGGGTTTGGCCTCCATTGCCTACCTGTCCTTCTTTCCTCTTCTGTGCCCTCCTGATACCTGAGGTTCTGCCCTTCCTACGGAGGGCATTGCCCCTCATCGCCACTGGGGCCAATATCTGACAGTCGTGCTCCCATTGACAGCTGGAGACTTCCTTCTGGGCAGGTGCCCACCCAATTGTCCTTGGCAGCTTTGGCCCCCTGCTCTTCTCCCTCCAGGATGCCAGGGGGGTGCCAACCCAGTCCAAAGCCCGGGTGCTGTGCCCACTCTCCTTGCCACTTGTGCAGTGCCGAGGGTACCCCTTATCAAGTGCCCAGTCCCCCTTTGTCTCACTGACCCTCTTATGGGGCTGAGGTGATGCCCTGGAGCAGCCATGATTCCCGACTCTTTACTCGTCTGCCTTCAGTTGGTCAGTTTCTGAAGGTGCGGGTGACCAGTCCACCCCTTTGAAAATGTGAAGGTTACCCCCCAACAAGCTGTTAACAAGCTTTTTAACTGATTTGTTTGGCCTTATTTGGGTGGGCCGACCCCTTGCCCGCCCACTCCCACCATTGCCCTGGTGATTATTGCCGGTGATGGGATTGGCACCTTGAAATTGACATGCCGCCCAGCGCCGGTATTTTCGAGGACCCCGTGCTGACATTCCTGCCTTTGGGGGACCTCGAAAATTCAGCGCAAGTCTCTTTAAATGTTTGAAGGTGCTGCCAGGTGTAGCATCAGGTCATAAACACTAGAAGCTCACAGGTTTGATTCCCGAGTTCAAGAAAGACCTGCATTTATGTAGCACCTTTCACAACCTCAGGATGTCCCAGAGACTTTTACAGTCAATCGAATACAGAAAATGCTGGAAAAGCTCAGCACAGCTGGCAGCATGTGTGGAGACGGAAGCAGAGTTAACGTTTCAGGTCAGTGACTTTTCATCAGAACTGGCAAAGGATAGAAATGTAATAGGTTTTGAGCAAGTGAAAGGGGGAGGAGGATGAAGAAGAAAATGGAAGGTCTGTGATAGATCAGAAGGAGGAGAGATTAAATGACAAATATGTCATGGAACAAAAGGCAAAGGGAGTATTAATAGCTGTTGTTAACGGCAGAATAATGAACAGCTCTGTTCAAAGGCAAAAACATGTAAAACAAGTATAAGACCGGCACATTGTTAAAAAACACAAGCAAAATGTGGGTCATGGTCTGAAATTATTGAACTCAATGTTGAGTCCAGAAGGCTGTAAAGTGCCCAATCGGAAGATGAGGTGCTGTTCCTCGAGCTTGCCCTCACTGGAACACTGCAGCAGGCCGAGGACAGAAATGTGGGCGTGGGAGCAGGGTGGTGAATTAAAATGGCAAGCAAACGGAAGCTCGGGGTCATGCCTCTAGACTGAGTAGAGGTGTTCTGCAAAGTGGTCACCCAATCTACATTTGGTCTCACCAATGTAGAGGAGACCGTATCGTGAGCAGCGAATACAGTATACTAAATTGAAAGAAGTACAAGTTATTCGCTGCTTCACCTGGAGGGAGTGTTTGGGGCCTTGTATGTTGAGCAGAGAGGAGGTAAAACAGCAGGTGCTCCACCTCTTGCAATTGTGTGGGTCTTTCTGAAGTTTAGTAACTGTTATAATATAGAGAAACAGGGCAGCCAAATTGGACACAGCATTATAACGTTAAATATAATAGGAAAAATAGCTGAACAATCTGTATTCATATTTTTATATCAGGAAAACATATTCTGTGCGAGATTACTACATGGCTTAGATTAGTTTGTTAGGATTCCATGAGCAATATTAAGTAAGCAGGTTGGTGCAGTTTAAGAAGCATGAAATGTTTGCGCAAGAATTGCACCCAGTTTGGAGCCAAAATGCCTAATCTCAGCTATAATTTTGCATAAAGTGATATTTATAACTGTGAAAAATTGCCATTAACTGCATAAATGGTGCCAAAATTCCAGTGAATGGGATGTGTGTGGTGTGACATCGCCATCTACTGGTGCAATGACACCTAAAGATCACATGACAATCATCTCAGACTTGATTGGTTTAGAACAAGGCATCTGACATTGTCCATGGAGGCGTATAAATGGGGCCACTTTCAGTAATTTAGCCATCGCCTGGATTATAATTCGGGTTAAAGTCAGATCTAAGAGGAATATAACTTGCTCATACTTTCTGTCTTAATAAAACCAACAAGTTGATTTATCACTGGTGTCCAAACCTACATAATTTGGATTAATCTACTCAGTTGAATAAACACAAGATCCCACAAACAGCAATGTGAGAAATAAGCAGATATAATTTTAAATTGACATTGGTTGACATATTGGCTAGGTAACTGGGGAGAATGCCCCTGCTGTTCCCCAGAATAGCTCTGTGTGATCTTTTGCATCCACCTGAGAAGGCAGACCAGTCCTCAGTTTAACATCTCATCTGAAAGACGGCACCTCCAATAGTGCAGCATCCCCTCAATACTGCACTGGGAATGTCAGCCTAGATTATATATTTTTTTATTTCCAAAATATACTTTATTCATAAAAATCTGTAAAAAAAAATGCATTACCAAACAGTTTCAAACAGCACCAAGTCAAAATATACAAACAGTGCAAAGGTGATCGATTTCCTTCAATACAATCATGAGTTGCCTCACAACCCTTCCATTTCATTTGTCATGACAGATGCATTTTTACATTTTACAGCACACAAAACTTTCCCGGTACAGTTGAGGGGTTTCCCAAGGATCCAGCCCCTCAGTTCAGCTTGGTGGGGGGACCTTACACAGTGGTCTTTCCCCATTGAGCCTTTGCTGCGGCTGCCCCAAGCTTTAGTGCGTTCCTCAGCGCGTAGTCCTGGACCTTGGAATGTGCCAGTCTGCAACACTCGGTCGTGGACAACTATTTACGCTGGAAGACCAGCAAGTTTCGGGCAGACCAAAGGGCGTCTTTCACTGAATTGATAGTCCTCCAGCAGCAGTTGATGTTTGTCTCGGTGTGCGTCCCTGGGAACAGCCCATAGAGCACAGACTCCTGTGTTACCGAGCTGCTTGGGATGAATTATATGCTCAGGTCTCTAGAGTGGGGCTTAAACCCTGAACCTTCTATCTCAGAGGCGAGAGGGCTACCAGTGAGCTAAGGCTGACACCTTAAGTTGATTGTTGCCGTGGCAGCAGTTGGTTTGCTACAAATGGCCTCAGTTTTCTTGAGCTAGTCAGCGCTTAGGTTAACCAGGGTTCCCATTCCTGATCACTCCCTAGTGAACCTTGCTGAAAATGTGCACATATAGAGGATGGAATCAGTTGCAGCTGTGATGCCTTCCTGTTCGAATAACACATTATTGATGCAGAGTATTAGCATTTCTACAGGGCCTGCAGGGCTGTACCCCAGTGCACTCCAGAGAATTGCAGCTGGCTCCATTGATAGTACACTTTCAGTCAGAAGGTCATGAGTCCCACGCCAGAGACTTGGACGTATAACCTAGGCTGGCATTACCCAAGGGAGTGCTGCACAGTCGGAGGTGCTGTCTTTTAAATTGGACCCTGCTCAGGTGGGTGTAAAAGATTCTCACGACAGCGAGTTGTACCGGTCACCTGACCAACATCCATCCCTCAGCCAAACCCACCATTAACGTTCATCCTATTTGTTGGTTATGTGCAGATTGGCTGCTGCTTTCACCCTTATAACAGCAGTAACTTGCACTTCAAAAGTAATTCGCTATATGTGAAACACTTTGGCTCTCCTGGAGGCTTAGATGAGGTGCTGTATACATGCAAAGGCCTTAGAAATTCGGAAGGACCTTAAGAAGTGGGGGAGGGTTGCAAAGGTCAGTGAGGCTGGACTTGCTCACATCATGTAGGCCTCATCATAGGGCTGCCCACTCCCCAGGACTGTTCTGGAGACATCATGCAGGAATTAAAGATTAATCGCTTGGGAACCAGTGCAAACAATACGGGCCCGAATCATAGATATGGTGAAGGAACCAAGTGTTTTTCATTTCATTTTCTTTGAACGTTTTAGCTAATTAGTTATAAAATTATTGAAGGTGGTTACAAAAGCTGTTTGGCTGGGCAAGGTGGATAGAGTCAGCAGGTCATCTGATGAAACCTCCATGGAACTTCAGGAGAGAAAAGGCACGCAAACAACTTGCATTTATATAGCACCTTTAACATTGTAAAATGCCCCAAGTTGAGAGTTATCAGAGAAAAATTGACACCGAACCACATAAGGAGATATTAGGGCAGGTGGCCAAATGTTCGGTCAAAGAGGTAGATTTTAGGGAGCAACTTAAAGGAGGAAAGGGAGGATGAGTGGCAAAGAGGTTTAGGGAGGGAATTGAAAGTTTGTGGCCTAGGCAGCTGATGGCACAGCCACCAATGAGGGAGCGATAGAAATCGGGGATGCACAAAATACCAGAGCTTAAGGGAATGCAGCTATTTCAGAGAGTTGTAGGTCCAAGACAAGATTACAGAGATAGGGAGGGGCAAAGCCATGGAGTGCTTTGAACACGGGGATAAAAATTTCAAAATGAAGGCATTGGTAGAACAGGAGGCAATGTAGGTCAGTAAGCATAGGTGTGATGGGTGAATAAGACTTGAATGCAGCAGACGGAATTGCAATGGAATCCACAGAATCCCTCCAAAAAGCCTTTGGAACGTAAGCAGGACACAAGCCGAAGGTGGGCCCACCCCAAAGCTGGAATTTATAGGATAGAAATGGCAGGAATGGTAACCCAGTGGACCCAAGTTCCGGGTCAAATTCCAACCTCTGCTTCTCTGCACCACAATCACATTTAAATTCTGCTCTCCAGGGAGCCAGTGTTTCTAGGTTGGGTTCTTTCTAACTGTGAACTGTTCAATCAGAGAAAGAAAGATTTGCATTTATAAAGCACCTTTCACAACCTCAGGGCATCCCAAAGTGCCTTACAGCCAATTAAATACTTTCTGAAGTGTAGTCACTGCTGTCATGTAGGAAACACAGCAGCCAATTTGTGCACAGCAAGCTCTCACAAACAGCAATGTGACAATGACCAGATAAATCTATTTGAGATGTTGGCTGAGGGATTAATAATGGCCAGGACACCGGGCAGAACTAACTGTTCTTCAAAATAGTGCCGTGAATTCTGTTACATTCAACTAAGAGGGTAGACAGGACTTCAGCTTAACATCTCATTTGAAAGACAGCACCTCCAACAGTATAGCACTCCCTCAGTACTGGAATGAGACTTAAACTCACCACCTTCTGACTTAGAGGTAAGATTTCTATCTTCTGAGCCACAGCTGACAGTATGATTATATTATTCCAATCCCACAAACTGACAAATAAAGGCAGATACAGTGTACAGAAAAATCGTGCGGACCTGCGTTCACAGCAGATAGAGCTCTGCACCTGCCGTTGGTGTTGCCAACCCTGCTTGGATGTATTCCTGGAGGTTTCATTACATGACCTCCTGTCTCAAACTGACCCGCCCCTAGACTCCTGAAATAAGTCATTCAATACATCCGTCCTTGCTTTGCCCTGCCTTCCCAGGTCTTTCGGAAGCCAAAATAGCCTCTTCATTCCCCAGTTGGATGATTCTTGACTGTCAGTCAAAGTGCCCTTTGCTCCCACCTCTAACATTAAGTATTCAAAGAAAATTTAAAAAACACAATTTATTTTTAATGGCCCAATGATCATTCTCCCGGATTTTTACTCGCAGCCGTGTCCTGGAGGTTGACCTTCAATTTCTGGAGACTCTGGGACATTCCTCGCAGATGGAGGTCTGTGCCGGAAGCGAACATTTGGAAAACCGACCCAAGTGCGTTACAACTGGTTTGCTCCAGCAGCCCTACAGATGGTTTATCTTAAATCTAAGCAAGGGTCCTTGAACAGGCTGCTTCCACATCACAAAGATCCCATGTGGTATTTTCCTTTTCCAAAGCAAGCTCTTTGTTGTGGAGCAATTTGCTGAAATAAACCAGCCGACATAGAATGATCCAGCACAGAATGGGGCCAGTCGGCCCATCCTGCCAGTGCTGTCTCTTTGAAAGACTTATCCAATTAGTCCCGCTCCCCCTGTTCTTTCCCCATAGCTTTGAACATTTCTCTTTTTTAAGTATATATGCAAATCCCTTTTGAAAGTTATTACTGAATATGCTTCCACCACCCTTTCAGGCAATACATTCCACATCATAACAAACTTGTTGAATAAAAAAATTGTTCCTCATCTCTCCCCAGGCTTTTTGTGACCATTAGTTTAAATCTGTGGTTACCAACATCTTAAGATCTTTTCAATGCATGGAGGAAGAGTCACATTTGTTTCATGGAAAACTACGCGCTGTAATTTTATTAAAAAAACAACCTCATACAGAGGTGCCTCCTTACTTGTGCCTTGCAACACTGATCCCTGGGATGTGAGAGACACATTTGTAAGTGATTTAAGGTCTGTTCTTGTGTGTTAAAGGGCTGTGGGAGATCCCAGCTGTGAGTGCGTGGTGCAGGAGAGGCTCTGTTTCATGTCACCTACCTCTAGCACTGCAGTGTTTTTCTAGCCTCTAGGCTAATAGGGAAGGTGGCAAGACCTGTGTGAGGTAACTGCATTAGACAATTTATCAAAAGCCTTCAGAGGGGGTGGTGGTAAGGGAAACTTGAAGGGCAGCTTTTTTTGTTTCCGATCTGTTTAACACTGTTTCTCTTCAGTGAGAGATAGGCACTTCATCAACCTCGAAACATGATTACTCATGAAGCATACTTTTAGTTGTCATTCATTCAGAAAGGGTTAGGACCTATCTTTCCCCTCCTGCCCTCACCCCTTCCATTTCTCCCACTCCTGACTCCTGCTGGGCTACAGTTACTTGAGCTCCAGCTCCCTCCAGATACTTCATCCAAGTTCTTGTTCCTATGTGAGCGCAGACAATTGTGGCTCAACAGGCCATTCAACCAGGGAGGGCATCACAGCACAAAGCCCATGCCCCACATCCACCCTGCACCCACCCTCACCCAATGCCCGCTTGTGTACACTTTGCAGCAAAGATCACTGAAGAGTGATCAGGAAAGAGAGCCCTGACTGACTTGTTTTCCTCTTCCCTAGCTCAATGGTGCAGAGGTCAATTGTAGCATCCCAACAGTGGCTACACTTCACCAAGTACTTCATTAGCTGTAAATCACTTTGAGACATCCTGAGGTTGTGAAATGGTGGGGTCATTAGCAAAAGTCCGGGGCATTTACACCAAGGTTTGTCGCACTGTGAATTTTCAGTTTAGAAGGAAGAACTTTTTAAAAATTCATTTATGGGATGTGGGTGTCGCTGGCTAGGCCAGAATTTATTGCCAATTCCTAATTGCCCTTGAGAAGGTGGTGCCTTCTTGAACCGCTGCAGTCTTTGGGGTGTAAGTACAACCACAGTACTGTTAGGAAGGGAGTTCCAGGATCTTGACCCAGTGACAATGAATGAACGGTGATATATTCCCAAGTCAGGATGGTGTGTGACTTGGAGGGGAACTTTCAGGTGGTGGTGTTCCCATGCATCTGCTGCCCTTGTCCTTCTAGGTGGGAGAGGTCGCGGTTTTGGAAGGTGCTGTTGAAGGAGCCTTGGTGAGTTGCTGCACTGCATCTTGTAGATCGTACACACTGCTGCCACTGTGCATCGGTGGTGGAAGGAGTGAATGTTGAAGGTGATGGATGGGGTGCCAGTCAAGCAGGCTGCTTTGTCCGGGATGGTGTCGAGCTTCTTGAGTGTTGTTGGAGCTGCACCCATCCAGGCAAGTGGAGAGTATTCCATCACACTCCTGACTTGTGCCTTGTAGGCTTTGGGGAGTCAGGAGGTGAGTTACTTACTACAGAATTCCTAGCCTCTGACTTGCTCTTGTAGCCACGGTATTCATGTGGCTGGTCCTGTTCAGTTTCTGTTCAATGGTAAGCCCCAGGATGTTGACAGTGGGGGATTTAGCAATGGTAATGCCATTGAACAACAAGCGGGAATGGTTAGATTCTTTCTTGTTGGAGATGGTCATTACCTGGCAGTTGTGTGGTGTGAATGTTACTTGCTACTTATCAGCCCAAGCCTGGGTGTTGTCCAGGTCTTGCTGCATATGGACACAGATTGCTTCAGTATCTAAGGAGTTGCAAATGGTGCTGAACATTGTGCAATCATCAGCGAACATCCCCACTTCTGACCTTATGATAGAGGGCAGGTCATTGATGAAGAAACTGAAGATGTTTGGGCCTAGGACACTACCCTGAGGAATTCCTGCAGGGATATTCTGGGACTGAGATGATTGACCTCCAACAACCACAACCATCTTCCTTTGTGCTAGGTATGACTCCAACCAGCGGAGAGTTTTCCCCCCGATTCCCAATGACTCCAGTTTTGCTATAGATGCCATACTCAGACAAATGCTGCCTTAATGTCAAGGGCAGTCACTCTCACCTCACCTCTTGAGTTCAACTCTTTTGCCCATTTATATCACAGCTATCAAGGCCTCGGGTCATCCCAAACCGTTTTATAGCTAATTAAATTCTTTTAAAGTGTAGTCACCGTGGTAAGGTAGAAAACACTGCAGACAATTTGTATGCAGCAAGCTCCCACAAACAGCAATGCAATAATGAACAGATGATCTGTTTTTAGTGATATTGGTTGAGAGATAAAGATTGGCCAGGACACCTAGGAGAACTCCAGAGTTCTAGTATGTTAACCTGATTGGGTAGGTGGAAACTCGGTTTACCTTCTCATCCAAAAGACTGCCCCTCTGACAGTGCAGCACTCCCTCAGTACTGCACTGGAATGTCAGCCTGGATGTCTGCTCAGAACTCTGAAGCAGAATTGAACCCACAATCTCCTAATTCAGAGACAGAAGCTTACACTGTATTATTTCATAAATTTATCATTTAAGAATCTGAACTGTGCAAACGTTGTGGCCACTTAATAATGGCTTCAGGGATCAAAGCATGTTGGGGACAATGCTTTGCTGGTTTACTTCTCTAGCTTGGAGAGAATCCACATCACTGACTGGAATGCAAACTGCCACTTCAAAGAGATGATGAGTCAACTCTGTCTAGGTGAACAACTTAGTGAATATCAGATGCAAAGATTGTTAGAAATAGCTAAGATGGATCAAAGGGTCTCTTATCTTCCCACTTCTGCAGTCTATTTCATGCACTATTATTCCAATCTTTCGAGAGCCCACTCACGGTAACAACAGTCTAGAGGGCGGGGGTTGGGTTATCAGATGCACATATCTGCTTTGCCCTGGAAGTGACTGAAAAGCTGGACGCAGACTTCAAAGGACGCCTATCTTAAATTTACATCTCAGCAGTCAGAGATGCCTGAATTGATGATAGGAACATAGGAACAAGAGGAAGCCAGTCATCCCTCCAGCCATTCAACTGGATCATAGCTGATATGTATCTCATCTCCATCGACCTGCCTTGGTTCCATAACCTTTAATACCATTGTCTAACAAAAATCTATTCATCCCAGTCTTGAAATTTTCATTTTCAGATTTCCACTATCCTTTGTGTGAAGAAATGCTTCCTAACATCACCCTTGAATTGCTCTACTTTTAAGGTTATGTCCCATTGTTCTGGACTCCTCCAAGGGAAGAAATAGTTTCTCTCTATCTACCTCATCAAATCTTTTCATCATCTTAAATACCTTAATTAGTTCACCCCTCAACAAGGATACTTCCAGTTTTACAAGTTATCTTTTACTCTCTGCTCAAGCTAAAGCAAATGGAGGTCTTTGTGAGAGTTTATCTTTTACACACAAAAAAGAATTTTATGAACAATGCTAATTGTTTGAAGTACAGTGGAGAACTGCATGCTTGACGTTAGGCATTTTGAAAGAGACACAGGGAGATCAGTTCAACAACAACTTGCATTTACATAGCACCTTTAATGTAGTAAAACTTCCCAAGGTGCTTCAAGGGTGTTATAAGACAAAATCCGACACTGAGCCATATGAAGAGACATTAGGGCAGGTGATCAAAAGCTTTGGTCAAATAGGTAGGTTTTAAGAAGTGTCCTGAAGCAGGAGGGAGAGGCGGAGAGGTTTAGGGAGGGAATTCCAAAGTTTGTCATCGTCATCAGTCCCTCGAAACGGGGATGACGTCTGCCGGGGTTCATGATTTGTGTGTCCTCAGGTGACTCAGCAGGTCAATCCTGGAATCACAGGTCTTTACACAGAGAGGACGTGTTGCCCTGAGGGAGGGGGGGTTCTTGCGCCAGGGTCCTGCTCTCTCTCCTTCTGCTTTCGATGCTTCTCCAAAGCAGAGTTTATGCGGTCAGTTTCTGACTGTGTTGTGGCTTGTTGGATGAGGTGTTGCCACCTGGCACGGTTAGCGGCAAGTTCCTCCCAAGCACCGATGAAAATTTTCCCCCTTTTCAAAGAAGCCTTCGGCGTCCATAAAATGTTTTCTCTGTCCTCCTTGAAGTCGGGTGCCATCCTTAAGTTATGAAAAGAGGATCTGCTTCAGAAGCCAATTATTTGACCTGTGGATGCAATATCCAGACCAGCGGAGCTGATTTCACATATTCATGGTTGTGATGCTGGAGGAATTGGGTTCAGTGAGCATTCTGGAGTTTGTTAGCTTGTCTTCGAGGAGCTGATGTTTAGGGCCTAGGTAGCTCAAGGCATGGCCATCAATGGTGAGGCGATTAAAATTGAGGATGCACAAGAGGCCAGAATTGGGGGAAATCAAGGTTCTTGTAGGGCTCCAGGGCAGGTAGAGGTTACAGAGATAGTGAGGGGAGAGGCCATGAGGGATGTGAACAGAAAGATCAGAATTTCAAGTTTGAGGCACTGCATTGAATTCAGGTATTATAATTTATTGAAATCCACCACATCGACAAGTTGGTGGAATGGGCAGACAGATGGCAGATGAAGTTCAATGCAGAGAAATGTGAAGTGATTCATTTTGGTAGGAAGAATATGGAGAGACAATGTAGTATAAAAGGTACAAATCTAAAGGGGGGTACAGGAGCAGAGGGACCTGGGTGTATATATGCAATAGTCATTGAAGGTGGCAGGACAGGTTGAGAGAGTGGTTAATAAAGCATACGGTATCCTGGGCTTAATTAATAGGGGCATAGAGTACAAGAGAAAGGAAGTGATGTTAAACTTGTATAAGACTCAGCTGGAGTATTGTGTCCAATTCTGGACGCTGCACGTGAGAAAAGAGGTGAGGACATTGAACAGAGTACAGAAAAGATTCACAAGAATGGCTCCAGGGATGAGGAATTTCAGTTATGAAGATAGATTGGAGAAGTTAGGACAATTTTCCTTGGAGAAGAGAAGGCTGAGAGGTGATTTGATAGAGGCATTCAAAATCATGAGGGGTCTGGACGAGTAAATAGAGAGAAACTGTTCCCACTCATGAAAGGATCGAGAACGAGAGGGCACAGATTTACAGTATTTGGTAAGAGAAGCAAAAGTGACATGAGGAAAAACGTTTTCATGCAGCAAGTGGAATGCGCTGCCTGAGAATGTGCTGGAGGCAGGTTCAATTGAAACATTCAAAAGGGAATTAGACAGTTATATGAAAAGGAAGAATGTGCAGGGTTACGGGGAGAAGGCAGGGGAATGGAACTGACGGAGTTTCTCTTGCAGAGAGCCGGTGCAGACATGATGGGCCGAATGGCCTCCTTCTGTGCTGTAATGATTCTGTGATCTACTTTTAAATAGATTTAATTTTGCTTCTTAATAAACCTTGTTCATAACATGTAGCCAAAGGCACTGTCAGAGTATTATTTGTCCATCAGTCAAAGGTCATGCCGAGTTAAAGCTTCCATTAAATCTTAGGGGGAGCTCCCTCCCTAGGTAATTCAGCCAGTTGTCTCCAAGGAACTGTAGCCTTGCCTGTGGAAGTGGTCCTTGTGCTCAGCACAAGAAAGACTTTCTGGAGGGCACCTCAATTGTAATGGCATTTCTATTCAATGTGAGCATCTAAGGAGGGGGCAGCAGCTGATGGGCAAACACCATCCTATATGTGACGTTACGACCGGGTGAGGAAGGGGTCTTCGGCTCCCCTCCTGTCCCTTTCCTGGTTTGGCCGTAACAGGTTTTAACTTTTAAAACAGCGTTTTTCGCTTCACTTCAGTGAGTCCTTTCTCATTGCTCTCTAATCGTAATTGTAAATG
Source organism: Heterodontus francisci (assembly GCF_036365525.1). Taxonomy (NCBI): domain Eukaryota; kingdom Metazoa; phylum Chordata; class Chondrichthyes; order Heterodontiformes; family Heterodontidae; genus Heterodontus; species Heterodontus francisci. The sequence goes on from NC_090377.1 coordinate 125,786,499, forward strand.
AACCAACCAGGCAAGTTTTCTTAGGTTTAAACAAGAAATATGTAAGTTTATTAGCCTTAACACTCTAACTCAGTTAAAATTACTAAAATTATGCGACACAACCATGCAACCATGTATACAAGATAAACACACACACAAATAGATACAGAGGGGAAGAAAGAATAAAGGGCGGGATGGGGTTTGGAGTAGTAAATCAAATTCAGTTACTGTCTTTAGCTTGGATGTAAAATCCTTGATTGGAGTTAAGTCTTGCAGTTCTCGCTGGGGTCCAGTGCACACTTTCAAACTTGTTTCTCTGGTACCAGAAGGCTGAAGAGGTCCTCTGTCTTGAGGATTAAGTTGCTTCCTTGGGTGCCTGGGACTTTGCTTGAGAGAGAGAGACAGAGACAGGGAGATAGCTTCCTTCTCTTTTGTCTTCAAATTGCAGTCTGCCCTTTCTGTGTGGCACAATTCAAAAAGTCCCCAGGTTGGCCAGCAGGTTAGTCATGTGACCAGCTCTTTGTTTGAAACAGCATCGTCTACGAAGATTGCTGATTTCAAAAGTTCTCCAGTCACACTCAGTGGGAGGGTGGAAGTTTGTCTCCTACAAAGTCAGTGGCTCTCAATGTCTTTTGATCACCACTATTGACAAAACCCATCTCGCTAATAGAATCAGTGAGCACTCCCATTGTCTCTATATTCAACTGTCTCTCAGAATGCAAATATGCAGCCATGTTTTAGTTGTTCAGCTCTGAGGTCCTTTTTAAACAAGTTATGTTCAATGCCCAATAGAAGTTCAAATAGTATTCCATATGGCAAAATTAATATGTTTCCATTTGGCTGGTGTGGTTTCCATCACAATGAGGTTAACAAACCTCCTATTGCTTCCTCAGGTCAGCCTTTAGCAAGTATCATATGATATCCATTAAGAGATCAGCTTGCAACTAGAGCTGGTGCTTTCAGCAACCACAACAAGTTGCATTTATATGGCACCTTTAAGATAGTTAATAAAAAATTCCAAGGCATTTCAAAGGAGAATCATCAGGTAAAGTTTCTCACCAAGCTATATAAAAAGTTTTAGGACAGGTAACCAAAAGCTTGGTCAAAGAAGTAGGTTTTAAAGAGTATCTTAAAGAAGAAGGGAGAGGTGGAGAAGTTTAAGGAGGAAATCCCAGAGTTTACAGCCTGCACAGCTAAGGCATGACCAGCAATGGTGGAGGAATGAAAATCAAGGATGCTGAAGAGGCCAGAATTAGATGAGCATAGATATCTTGGAGGGTGATGGGGCTACAGGAGATTACAGAGATAGGGAGGGACAAGGCCATGGAGGGATTTGAAAACAAGGATGAGAATTTTAAAACTCAGGAGTTGTTGGCATGGGACCCAATGTCGATCAGTGGGCACAGGGGTTATGGGTAAACGGGATTAGTGCAAAGTAGGAGATGGGCAGTTTTGGATGAACTCTAATTTACACAGGGTGGAAGATGGGAGGCTGATTTCTGTGGTTTTCGAATCAAAGAGGGAATTGGAGTTGGCCTGTGCTGACCATTCTTTTATGGTTTTGCACTGAGCAGCACATTGAAATATAGAGGTTAATTGATCCAATAGATTTGGTAGAATTGGATGGGGAACCATCTGCTCCAAGGACTTCTTTTGTAGAACGCATCTATTGGTTTTCTGAAGCACTTCAAGTTTGGCTTTCAGCGAAGATGCCAAGTTAATTAGGCACTCTTGATAAACAAATATTGGACGATTAACAGGGAACTATCCTCCCCTTCCTGAATGATTGCTTTAATTGACTGGGCTTAGAAAGAAAGACTTGCATTGTACAGCACCTTTCATGACTTCAGGACTTCTCAAAGCGCTTTACAACTTTACAGTGGTCACCACTGTAATATAACAAATATGGCAGCCAATTTGTGCACAGCAAGTTCCCACAAACAGCAATGGGATAATGATCAGATAATCTGTTTTAGAGATGTCGATTGAGGAATAAATATTGGCTAGGGCACCGGGGAGAACTCCCCTGCTCTTCTTCGAAACAGCACCGTGGAATCCTTTGCATTCACCTGGCAGGGCGGATGGGGCCTGTGTTTAAAGTCTCACCGAAAAGACAGCATGTGTGACAGAGCAGCACTCCCTCAGTTCCGCACTGAAGTGTCAGCCTTGATATTGTGCTCAGGTTTCTCGAGTGGGACTTGAAGCCACAATGAAATGAAACCACTTTGATCACACACATCTTGAACAAATGGTCCACCAACACTCTGCTGCACTCATATTGCCTGCAGTCTTCTAATATACACAGACTGAAATTAAAGATCATCTCAAATGATTCCACGTGTTGTTTAAAGGAAACTTACCTTTGATGAAAAGAACTGACCTGCCACAACTGACAGGGCTCTACTTGAGCTCACTGCAGCCACACATCCACTCCAACGTAAACATTGTGAGATCAAAGGCAATGTGGCCTTTTCCAACTTCCATTAGCTGTCCGCTTCGCAGAGACAAAGGGGCTTTAATATTCCAGGAAAGCAGCTGACTGCAAAGGCACGGCTCTCGCAGGTTGGCCAAACCGTGCAGCATAACCGTGCAGTTGAACGCACCGAGGGCATGATTATTGCTCTGCTGTCAGATTAAGGGAGGCAGTTTCAGCGAAGTAAATGAGGTGGCTTGGTCCCCACAAAGGTAGAAATATTTGCATTTATATAGCACCTTTCATGACCCCAGGACATTCCAAAGTGCTGCACTGGCAATGAAGTACATTTGAAGTGTAGCCACTGTTGTAATGTAGGAAACACAAACAGCAATAACCACCAGATATTCCATTTTTTTCAGAACACCACGGAAAACTCACCTGTCCTTCTTTGAAAGAGTACTGTGGAATCTTCTATGTCCACCCGAGAGGGCAGACGGGGCCTCAGTTTAACATCTTATCTGAAAGACAGCATCTCCAACTGCGCAGTACTGCGCTGGGGAGTGTCAGCCTTGATTTTGTGCACAACTTTCTGGAATGGGACCTGCAACCCACAACGTTCTGACTCAAAGGCAAGATTGCTATCACTAAATCATGGTTGATAACATGGCTGACAAATACACTCTGTTAAGGTAATCCAGTTTCCACATGACAGAGAAGAGCTCCAAGTGACCGGCATCTATCTGAAAAATAAAAGGGGAAGGGGGCAGATGTCCATCTGTCTCTTGGCAGGAACAATTGGGAAATTGGCAATTTAAAAAGCACCTCAAAAGATGATAGGCTCACTACCAGGATCTGACTCCGAAGAATAAGCAACAACAACTTGCAGTTATATAGTGTCTTTAACATAGTAAAACATCCCAAGGTACTTCACAGGAGCGTAACCAAACAAAGTTTGATTCCAAGCCACATTAAAGTGTTATTAGGGCAGATGGTCAAAGAGGTAGGTTTTAGGCAGGGTCATAGAGGAGAGAGAGGGAGAGAAGTGGCAAGGTTTAGGGAGAGCTTAGGGGCTAAAGAGATGAAGGCACAACCAAAGACACAAATGTAATCAAGCCTTTAACATTTTAGGATACCTTTCCATTTTTATAATCTCTCTGTTCCTCCAGCCCACTCCCTCAATTTCTATGTCCCAAAGGCAAATAAACAAGGATTTATTTTGAATAGGTTTATTGTTTATTATACATCTTTATAATGTTTATTTGCCCCTGACTATATCGTCACTGTGGCCTCTGGCAAGGATTTTAAAACAAACTTGCAGTGAAGCCTGTCCCTTTGTACATTTATTAACCAGCATATGTTACTCTGAACGGTATATATCTGGAAGGGAAAGGTGGTTTTGGTGCTGGTGAGTTAGATTGTGTTCAGACTTTTAAAAAAATACAGACTTAAAAAAAAATCCAAGTTTGATCTCATTCTCGGTAATTCTGTGGTTGGTTCAAGCTGCACACTGACACTTTCCAGCCACAGTGGTGTCGTGTTGCAATTTCCCATTCCCCACCACCCCCCCTCCCCACCGCCCCCTGCCCACCTACCCCCTCCCCCTTCCCACCGCCAGCCGATGAGTCAAAAGGGAAGACTAACTTTTCACAGCAGGGGCTAAAAACAGCTGGAACATTCCGACCAAAACACTGAGGCTCATGTGATTCATTCACACAGTAACAGCCCACAGCAGCCTGTCCGACCCTTGCTACACACACTGACGTATGGAAATGGGATTAAACATTGCATGTGAGGACAGCAAAATGGCAGTAACACTGCTTGTGAGGGCAGCAAAGGCGTTAACCAACTTGCAGAGAGGCCAAAGTCTAAGGCCCTCCCGCCATAGTATATTCCCATGTAACACCCCTCGGGCTTTAAGAACTAGAGAACGTTTGACATGAAATGTAAATGTACATTGTAAATATAACCTGTAATGGTAAGTGTGGTGAGGCACCACATGTACGGTATTGAAAGAAACTGATCTGTGTTACACTTTAGGTAATGTCAAATTTGAACTGTTATGTAATGTATTCTTACAAATTTAATGACTAAAGTATAGTTTTGAAAAAATCCAATGAGGAATTCAATAGAAACTTCCTTACCCAGAGAGTGGTGAGAATGTAGAGTCCCACCCCTCCTTCTCGATCCCCGTAGTCCTGCAAGTTCATTGCCTTCAAGTACCCATCCAATTTCCTTTTGAAATCGTTGATTGTCTCTGCTTCCACCATCCTCATGGATAGTGAGTTCCAGGTCATTACCACTCACTGTGTAAAAAGGTTCTTCTTCACATTTCTCTGTGTGTCTTGCCCAAAACCTTCAATTTGTGTCCCCTAGTCTTTGTACCATCAGTGAATGGGAACAGTTTTTCCTTGTCTAACTTATCTAAGCCTGTCATAATCTTGTACACCTCTATCAAATCTCCCCTCAATCTCTTTTGTTCCAGGGAGAACAAACCCAGCTTTTCCAACCTGACCTTGTAACTAAAATCTCCCATCCCTGGAAATGTCTGGTAAGTCTCCTCCTGCACCCTCTCAAGGACCCTCACATCCTTCCTAATGTATGGTGATCAGAACTGGATGCAATACTCCTGTTGGGGCCTAACCAGAGCTCTGTAACGGTTCAGCATAACTTCCCTGCTTTTGTACTCATTACCTCTATTTTTTTTTAGAGATACAGCACTGAAACAGGCCCTTCTGCCCACCGAGTCTGTGCCGACCATCAACCACCCATTTATACTAATCCCACACTAATTCCATATTCCGACCACATCCCCACCTGTCCCTATATTTCCCTACCACCTACCTATACTAGGGGCAATTTATAATGGCCAATTAACCTATCAACCTGCAAGTCTTTGGCATGTGGGAGGAAACCGGAGCACCCGGAGGAAACCCACACAGACACAGGGAGAACTTGCAAACTCCACACAGGCAGTACCCAGAATTGAACCCAGGTCGCTGGAGCTGTGAGGCTGCGGTGCTAACCACTGCGCCACTGTGCCGCCCACACAGCCCAAGATCCCACATGCTTTACTAATCACTCTCTCAATATGTCCTGCCACCTTCAAAGATCAATGCAAATGCACCCTCAGGTCCCTCTGTTCCTGCACACTCTTTAGAAGTGTACTATTCGGTCTCTATTGCCTCTCCCTATTCCTTCTGCCAAGATGCATCAGCTCACACCTGTCAGTATTAAATTCCATCTGCCACCTCTCTGCCCATAGCTTATCTATGTCCTTTTGCAGGCGGTTGGTATCATTTTGCCATGTTTGCCATGCCTCCAAGTTTGGTATTATTAGTAAATTTTGAAATTCTACTCTATGTTCCATGGTCCAAGCCATTTATATATATCAAAAAAATCAGTGGTCCTCATACTCTTCCCTCCTTTTTAGGCAGCCTCTCAGGAACAAGGATGACTTTTTTCCACTAAAGGGTTATGGGTCCTTAGGTGACTGAATAGTCCAATCCTGATATTCCAGGTCCCGAAGTTCATCTTGAGGGGGTGGAAGATGCCTGTGCGTGGGTTCTTTTAACATGGGGTGGCCGTTGCACACCGACTACTACATGGTCTGAGCGAAGCAAGGTCTTTGTCCAATGGCAGGGATGGCCAAGACGATTGGAAACCAGGCTTCCGCTACACGAATGGGGACTAATACACACACATGGCCAGCATGTCCAGCTGGCGAGCCCGGATGCAGGCCACGTGGATCTGCACCAGGGTGTTCTTGAAGGGGTAGCTGAAGGCCTGATCCAAGTCTCCTGTGACAAGGGCTCCCTGGGACCCCTCATGCAGCTGACCCTTGGGGAACACCATTGTCTACCATCCTTCAGTGTGAAAAACAAGTATTTACCACAACTCGCTGTTTTCTGCCCTTACGCCAATTTTTTTTTTATCCAATTGGACCCTGACCCTCCGATTCCGGCATGGATTCGATGGGCCGAATCGCCTCCTTCTGTGCCGTAAATAAATAAATGACTATTCCATGAGCCTCAATTTTATTAACCAGCCTTTTATGTGGTACCTTATCAAATGCTTTCTTAAAATTTATGAAGACAGCGTCCATTCATCAACCTTCTCTGTTACTGTAACAAAAAAATTCAATTAGATTAGTCAAGCATGATCTGCCTTTTACAAATCCGTGCTACTATCCTTAGTTGACTCAAACCTCTCCAAGTGCCTTTTGATTTTTTTCCCCCCGATTATTGTTTCCAAAACCTTACCCACCACTGATGTTAAACTAACTGGCATGTGAGCCCTCTCAGAAAATGGCTCGGGTGGGTTAAAACCATATCAGATCTTGTACTTTATAATGAGTGGCTGGGCAATAATTTGACACTCCTTGCTAAATAATTTTAAAATTGATGTCGAGAGAATGGGTGAGCTTCTGGTAAAGATGCACATATACAAATCAGATCGATAGCAAGTGATACTTTTTTATTTCTTTTTTTTTTATTTCCAAAATATACTTTATTCATAAAAATCTGTAAAAAAATACATTGCCAAACAGTTTCAAACAGCACCAAAAAATACAAACATTGCAAGGGAGATCAGTTTCCTTCATTACAATCATGAGTTGCTTCCCAACCCTTCCATTTCACATTTGTCATGCCATATACATTTTTACATTTACAGCAAATGAAAATTTTCCCGATACAGGTCGAGGGGTTTCCCATGGATCCAGCCCCTCAGTTCAGCTTGGTGGGGGGGACCTTACACTGTGGTCTTTCCCCATTGAGCCTTTGCTGCGGCTGTCCCAAGCTTTAGTGCGTCCCTCAGCACGTAGTCCTGGACCTTGGAATGTGCCAGTCTGCAAGATTCGGTGGTGGACAACTCTTTGCGCTGGAAGACCAGCAAGTTTCGGGCAGACCAAAGGGTGCCTTTCACTGAATTGATAGTCCTCCAGCAGCAGTTGATGTTTGTCTCGGTGTGCGTCCCTGGGAACAGCCCGTAGAGCACAGACTCCTGTGTTACAGAGCTGCTTGGGATGAACCTCGACAAAAACCACTGCATCTCTTTCCACATCTGCTTTGCAAAGACACATTCCAGGAGGAGGTGGGCAACCGTCTCTTCCCCACCACAGCCAACCCGGGGGCATTGCGCGGAGGGGGCGAGACTTCGGGTGTGCAGGAAGGATTTGAAGGGGAGGGCCCTTCTCACCACCAGCCAAGCTACATCTTGGTGCTTGCTTGAAAGTTCTGGTGATGAGGTATTCCGCCAAATGACTTTGGTGGTCTGCTCGGGGAACCATCCGACAGGATCCCCTGTCTCCTTTTCCCGTAGGGCCTTGAGGACATTCCGTGCAGACCACCGCCTGATGGATCGGTGGTCAAAGGTGTTTTCCCGCAGAAACTGCTCCACGAAGGATAGGTGGTACGGCACGGTCCAACAGCATGGAGCGTTCCGCGGCAATGTGACCAGGCCCATCCTTCGCAACACCAGGGACAGATAGAACCTCAGCACATAGTGACACTTGGCGTTTTCGTACTGGAGGTCTACACACAGCTTGATGCAGCCGCACACGAAGGTGGTCATCAGGATGAGGGCCACGTTGGGTACATTTTTCCCGCCCTTATCCAGAGATTTGAACATCGTGTCCCTCCGGACCCGGTCTATTTTAGATCCCCAGATGAAGTGGAAAATGGCTTGGGTGACCGCCACGGCGCAGGAGTGGGGTGTGCGCCAGACCTGCGCCACGTAGAGCAACAACGTGAGCGCCTCGCGCCTGATGACCAGCTTCTTACCCACAATGGAGAGAGATCGCTGCCCCCACATGCTCAACTTTTGTTGTACCTTGGCTACTCGCTCCTCCCAGGTTTTGGTGCATGCCCCGGCCCTTCCGAACCATATCCCCAGCACCTTCAGGTAGTCTGACCTGACGGTGAAGGGGACAAAGGATCGGTCAGCCCAGTTCCCAAAGAACATGGCCTCGCTCTTGCCGTGGTTAACTTTGGCTCCTGAGGCCAGTTCGAACTGGTCGCAGATGTTCATCAGTCTGCGCACGGACAGCGAATCTGAGCAGAAGACGGCAACGTCATTCATGTACAGGGATGTTTTCACCTGAGTGCCCCCGCTGCCTGGGATTGTCACCCCTCTTATGCTCGCATCCTTCCTAATAGACTCAGCAAAGGGTTCAATACAGCAAACAAACAAGACCGGGGACAGAGGACAGCCCTGTCTGACTCCAGATTGGATCGGGAAGCTTTCAGATTCCCACCCATTGACTGAGACTGCGCTACTGATGTTTGTGTAGAGCAGTTTGATCCAATTGCAGATTCCCTCCCCAAACCCCATTTTGGAAAGCACGTCCATCATGTAGGTGTGCGATATCCTGTCAAAAGCCTTCTCCTGGTCCAGGCTGATGAGGCAGGTGTCCGCCCTCCTGTCCCGCACATAGGCAATTGTATCCCTGAGTAGCGCGAGGCTATCAGCGATCTTCCTGCCGGGTACAGTACAGGTCTGATCAGGGTGGATCACCAACTCCAGAGCAGACTTGACTCGACTGGCTATGACTTTGGATACTTTTTTATTTCGTACTTCGAGCGGGTTAAAGTCGGGACTGGCGCATTTCTGACAGGGCAGCACTCCTTGGTTACATGGGTCTTTCCAAGCAGCCTTTTGGGAGAGTATTCCCTTGCAGGAACTACGCACCACACTTTTGCAATGTTGTCCTCGGATTAACCGATAAACAAGCGGCGTCTCCTCTCTTATCAGGAGCACTGGCAGCACATACTGGAGCGCTGACGTTAGGCTTATAAACACAAATCACAGACTCCAAGCTCTCTCGCAACCGAAACAAGCAAGGCATTTGGCTTGAAATTAAAGTGCAAACCCTCAATTTTACTCTAAGACGTCGCTTGCTCATTGCAATGATGATTTAAAAAACGCAACAGGCCACATTACACTTTGAGAGGTGTTTATATATGTTGTTTCTTTGAATAAAAAATGGTAATTCCTTCCTTTAGCAGCTCTTTATGTCTTAATATTCCTTTGCTCCGGGACCCGCGGAGGAATTACATTGTATTTAACCCTGACTCTGTGACATTATCTCAATTCCTTTCCCACTGAAAACCATATGGAATTGCAACAATGAACGGTCCTAAATCCTACTTTTAAAAAGTGCAAGTATTCGGAGAATAAGTTCAATGATTCGGTGTCTGGCTCACACTTCCTAACAGTGAGCGGCGAAAAAGTTGTTGTTGGTTCAGTATTGAATACCTAGTCTGTCTCGGTTCATGTCTGTAACCCCCTCCCCCACCTTCCTTTGTCTGCAGTCCACCCCCACCCACTTTCAAAAGGCAAGTTTATCTGGAGTCTCACGAAAGGACTTTATCAGCTTTGGACAAATATGTACTTTATATTGTGAAAAATGAACGCAGATCTGATGAAGGCTTTTTTGGGAGACTTTAGAGCTGCTGTAAAACTAAATCAAACATATTTTTCCAGTTGTTGATGTATCCCGCCTCTTTCATCCATTGAGATTCAAACGCACACGCGGCTCAGAACTGCTCTCTAGCTTGTAAAAGGCGCGCTATTTAGGCGTACCATTGAAAAAAAACACTTCCCAGTACTGTTCAATAAAGTCAGCCACAAGTAAACAGCTGGCAAGAAGCTGAGAGTTAAATTAAACCTTGTTTAATAACATATATAATACTTTGGCATTAATCTCAAATCTTTGTAGACGAGCAGTGATTCATTTTGTACAATGACTGACTGTTTAGAGCTGGTCCTTGTGTTCAGGAGGCTGTCTAAAGGATGCAGTGTCTCTTTAAGAGAGACGCCTTGTGTCTGATGGGTCTGAACAGCTTTTTTTTCTCAAAAGTTCTAATAGTTCCTCCAGTGATGTCAGAGGCAGACTTGTAAATATTATTGATGTGGCCCAAGTGAAGACCCCTCCCTTCCCCCCACCCCCCGAGGTTCCACCCATCCTCCCCAGGGTGGAGAATGTTATAAAAGGGGCTGGAGAGACAACCACTCGTTCACTCACTGGCCAAAGGCATAGTGAGAGGTGGTTGGGATTCGTTGATGTGCCAGCACCCCCCCCCCCCCCTCTCTCTCTGTCCCTCTTTCTCTGCCCTTGTGTAGCAACCCCTGTGCCAAGTGCCCGCTGTTTCGCCGCTCCTTTAAATAAAGGGGGACTGCTCCGGCTTGTGGGTGTCTTGAGTGAGCTTGTGAAGTGGGCCGGGTGCTTGGAAGATGCGCCACTCCACGCTCGGGGGTTTCCTACTGGCCGTGTGCCTGAGCGCAGCCAGCGGCCAGAGAACCAAGGAGAAGAGGCAAAGCCAGACCCGGTACGATGACAACATCCACAATCAAAGTAAGTATTCCGAAAGAAGCAAATGGTTTTTAAAACTTTTATTATAACACCCCTGGAAGTTTTTTAAAAAAATTGTGTCACAAGCCCCCTGAAACTTTTTAAAAAAGAAATATTAAACCCAATGAAACTTTTCTTAAAAACTGGTATAGTAAATTCCCTGAAACATTTTCTAAGCATGTATCCCGTTAGCTTTAGTTCTGCTGCACAGTTTGAGAAGACCGCAGTTTTATTAAACGAATCTTACAAATGGCTATATGATATTGAGATGCATCTGGGGGTCAATTTGGAGAGGATCGCATTTGCTGTTGCAGAAAATACCATTTCTTATGTCCTTATGAATCATTTGGCTGAGTATATTGTTTAAAAAAAAGCTTTCAAAGAGGCGGAACAAGGACGAGGGGCCGAATGGCCGCCTCCTGTGCTGTATGATTATCGGATTAATTCAGCACTGCACAAGGAGTTAATGCAATATACATGAAATGCATTGCGTTGTCTATCAGCCTGTTTGTTTCGTTTAGAATTGGGAGAGCTTATCTCTGCTACAGCCAGTTAAAGATTACCTTTTCGATCCCCTCTAGAGCTTTTCAACCATCTCTTAAGTTTCCACTGCGGATTTTAAGGGCAATCTTGACAAAGGACCATCGGCCGACCTTTTCCACTCTCTCCACAGATGTTTCCTGACCTGCTGAAAGTTTCCAACATATTCTGTGTTTATTTCAAATCTCTAGCATCTGAGATAATTTGCATTTTCTGGTACATCTTTCCGTTATTCGGGGTGGGCGGTGTTATTGTAATCCTTACCCCCCCCCCCCCCCCCCCACCCCCCGCTTCAAAATGGGTAAGATATGGGAGTCTATTTGCTGCCTCGTCCAAGCAGTCATTCATTCCTCACTTGTAAGCGTTGACCTTGAAAATGGGCCGGCTATTCGGCAACGGAAGCCAGCACGTCCGAGTGCTGTCCCATTGCATCCACCAGGTAGCCGGAGTGATTGTCGAGCTCCTTGCTAGCCCGGTTGCTACTCGATTCAGGTCAGTCCGGGGATCGAACCCTTCATCCGCCCCCTGAGTTGCTTCTGCATCGGGAGTTTGGCGTGCGGGTGCCGTGTGCAAGCGGGGAGCAAAGCCCGGAGTCAATCTGGCGGATCCACTCAGACCGGCGGCCAGTCTTGGGCTTATCTCTGGGGTTGCGATGGGCAAGAGCTGCATCTCGGCTCACTCCAAAACACAACATAAGAACAACTTACGATTTGGTTACTCACTGAGATATTGGGTGGGCGCGGGGAAGCCCATTCACTTTGGCAAGCCTCTCCTTTTAGAAATGTCTGTTGTCTCTGCAAGTGAGCTGGGAGTTGTGTGGGCAGGACAAGGAATTGTCTTGAGCTATTCTGAAGGAATTACTCAAGTTAGATAATGCTGAAATAGGAGCAAACGAATATTGTACTGTGAAAGCTGAAAATCTGAAAGGGAAAGAGAACGTTCTGGAAACACTCAGCAGGTCAGTCAGTATCTGTGAGGAGAAATAATATAATTTAATTTAATGAGTTTTCTTTTGTTGGGTGGATTTTATGATTAAGTTCCTTTAATAGTTGTCCCTCTTTTTTAAAAAAAAAAGGTGGGGTGTGGGGTGGCGGTGTAAGTTGGGTTTCGGTTTAATGGTATCGGGCAGGACAGTGTAATCCTTAAAAGATCTGTTGGGAGAAAACAGATGAGTTAATTCAAAAGCAAAATACTGTGGATGCTGGAAATCTGAAATAAAAATGGAAAATGCTGGAAATACTCAGCGGGGCCTGGCAGCATCTGTGGAGAGAGAAACAGAGTTGATGGGCTGTTTTAAGTCCTTTTAGGTCTAACGTTCCCAGCCCCCTCCTCCCCCACCCACATCCAGGGGGCTGGGAACTTTGGAGTAAAAACCCGTTGGACGTCTCCCCAATGTGTTCCCGCTTCCTCGCGCGATTTATCTGGAGGCAGCTTCAGGGTGATGACAGCTAGCAGTGGCGGGGGAGCCAGTGAAGGCGATAATTGAGCAAATTAGCAGCCGATTTTAGAAGGGATTTGAATTTTACTCAGGGCGCACAGGACACCCGCTTTGTTTGCAGCTCGCCAACACACTGGAGTTGAGAGCACAGCGGGAGGTCGGAGCGCCATGCGATGCATATGCAGTGTTCACTTTGAAGGACCAAATGGACAAGCCTCAGGCCATCCGCCTGCAAAGACTTGCAAATCTGTGTGTTTCACCTGCAGGCGGATCCAGCAGATAGTGCTGGGCATGAGCGATTGGCTGCCAGTCCCCTCACCAGGATCGTGCCTCCAACTTGTGCTGCCCTCTCCTGCTCCAGGCAGCTCACTGCTTGTCAGCCGCCCTTCACTTTGATTGACCTTCCCACATACCTGGAAATGTCCACCTCCTGAATATTTTCAAAGTTGGGAAAATTCAGCTCAACATTTCATCGGAACTGGAAAAAGGACCTGAAACATTAACTCTGTTTCTCCCTATCCACAGCTGAGTTCATGTTTCAGGTGTGGCACCTTCGCGAACTGAGAGTTCATATCTGAAATGTAATATCGCATGTTGTCTCTACAGACACTGACCAACCTGCTGAATGCAGTGTTTTCATCCTTGCGATACGTTTGGTCTTTTGGGGAACGTCTGATTTGATGTGTTTGTCTGTGTGTTTTCTCTTTCCCCGTTCAGATTCTTGTTTTGACAATGGGAAGGTTTACCAGGTCAACCAGCAATGGGAACGTACTTACCTGGGCCGGGTGATGATCTGTACCTGTTACGGGGGAGGTCGAGGCTGGAATTGTGAATCAAAACCTGATGGTAAGTAAGCAGTTAAGGAGCTGGTGTCACTGAGTTCCTAATAATGTATCTTGGCATCTAACACTACCTCTAACTGTGCAAAGTCCCAACAGACGGAAAAGTAAATGCTTCCTGCCATTTTTACAGCTCGCCTTAAGCACTGTGTTGCAGTACCAGTGTACATTTCCCCTGTTTTACAGTACCAGTGTAGCTTGATGACTAACGTGTGGTTCAGAACAGCATAAATAGTGCAAGTTCAATCCCCATTCTGGCCATTCTTCCCTAGTCATGTTCATCTCTCCTGTATGGAGAAAAAGAGCAGAGAACCTGCTCTTGGGCAGAACACTGCCACAGCACTAGTGTATGCTCCCATGTGTTACAGTACTAGGTGTGTTATTATAGTGCGAGTGTATGCTCCCAGTGTGTTACAGTATTAGGTGTGTTATTACAGTGCCAGTCTATGCTCCCAGTGTGTTACAGTACTAGGTGTGTTATTACAGTGCCAGTCTATGCTCCCAGTGTGTTACAGTACTAGGTGTGTTATTACAGTGCCAGTATATGCTCACAGTGTATTACATTAGCAGTGTACAGTACCATGTGTCATCGTCCAGTTTCGCTGTATGCTTGCAGTAACAGTGTATGATCCCAGTGTGATGCAGTACAAGCAAATGGTCCCAGTATCGGTTTGCAGTGTTTTACTGTAAGTTTCTGCATTTTGAAGCAAAGTTTTGCCGATATCATGGATGGAATAAATAGAATATGGTTGTTGGGGGCGTCTTTTAAATATACCTGCCACTTTGCAGAAGGTTGCGGGTACAAGTTCCATTCCAGAGATTACACAGAATCTGACACTCTAGTGCAGTACTAAGGGAGTGCTGCACGGTCAGAGGTGCCATCTTTCAGATGAGACATTAAACCAAGGTCCCATCTGCCCTGTATGGTAGATGTAAGATATCTCATGGCTGGCTTGAAGAAGAGCAGGGGAGTTCTCCCCAGTGTCCTGGCCAATATTTATCCATCGACCAACATGATTAAAGCATTGATGTTTGTGAGAGCAAATTGGCTGCTGAATTTCCTACACAGTGACAACACTTCAAAATGTACTTCATTAGATGTAAAGCATTTCGGAATGTCCTGAGATTGTGATAGGTGCTATATAAATGCGAGTAGTTTCATTTTGATTTCCCCGTTAATTTTTATGTGTCCTTTGACTACAAAATAAACCAGCTGTTGTCACAACTCCTCCAGTGGCAAAGTGAAGCATTAAGCCTCACAAACTATAAAGTTGCAGGCTTGACTCCAGACTGTCGGCTGGGGCAACAATACACCTGACCATCTAGATATCAAAGTGTGGGCCAAACAGGGCTCTGTAGTTGGCACTCGTAGGCCATGCTCACCCATTGAGACTGGTTCAGGGTACCAGAGGACTGCTAGTGCCCTGGTTTCATACCCCTCAGGAGAGGAGAGTGTCAGGGGATGGGGCAGAGACGGTCACTTCTAGATTGGGAGGACCTCTGAGGATAGGTTTAATCAGCTGACCTAGACTGTGTTTTGATTTTTGCAGTTGAAGAGATGTGCTACGACAAGTACACTGGGAGCAGGCAACGTGCTGGTGACACCTGGGAACGTCCCAAGGATGGCATGATTTGGGACTGTACCTGCATCGGAGGTGGCAGAGGAAGGATCAGCTGTACCATTGCAAGTAAGGAAAATGAGTGCGGAGCATCGATGGGGATTGGAGGTGGGGGTGGAACAGGACTAGTATTATAAAAATGTACCTTTTCTGAGAATGTCTAATGGATTTTTCTCTTCACATTTTCGGCTGTCATCTCCAAGTTGAGGGTATCTGTTTTGGAAAGGTTGGTGGGGGGGGTGGGCGGGGGATAGGGGGGGAAGAATCACCCTCATTTTGTGCTCTCAAGTTCAGGATAGGTGCAACACATTTTCGATTATTTTAAGAAGGAAATTGCACCAAGTCATGCCAGTTAAAGGAAGTTTTCATGTGAGGTTTTGATAACAATGAACCCCATTCCTCTTCCTCCTGTCATAAACCCCAACCCTCTCCTACTATAAAGGCATATCTTTCTTCTATCATAAATGCTAACCCTCTCTCTCCTATTATAAACCCCATCCCTCTTCAGGAATAATCCCCACTTCCCCCTGGGGCTCCTCCACTCCCCCTGCCCCCCCCCCCCCCCAACCACCAACAGGGCACCTCCTCCGCTCCCCCCACCCCCCCTCAGGCTCCTCCTCCATTCCCCGCCCCCGGGCACCTCCTCCACTCGCACCCCGGGCTCCTCCTCCACTCCTTCATTGGGCGTACTGGGTCTTCCTCTAGTTAAATCCAGCTGCCTTAACTCTCTTTTTCCTCCTTCTCTTTCTGGAAAGTTCTCTCTTTTTCCCTTTCTTCCCTTTTTTTCCCCTTTTCTTGGCAATCTCTCTGCTCTTTTTCTGTCTGGAATTCTAACTCGAGTCTCCTCTGTTCTAATTGTATTTTTGCTAACATTACCCTGTCTGTTTCTGACTCTGACCATGTCTCTGAATCTTCAGGGTCAAGTGAAAAATGGTTGGCCACAAATCTTAGGATTTTGGATTTTGAATGGAAAGTAATCCCTAATTACCCAGCTACATTCCTCAACTCTTCAATAGATAGGGCCTTTAACCGGTCCCATTACTTCAGCCTGGCTTAGGAAGTTACTGGCCTCGAATGTGGACGTGTTAATATTCTCGCAGTGAAAACCACAAGAAAACCTGTATTGAAGTTTTTTTTTTACTAGGAATCAATTTGTTTTCCCTCTTCCAGGTTCACAGGGCTCCCCTCTTGTTCTTCCTCTTATTTGACTCCAACAGGGTTTATTCTTTTTCAAACAATGGTTGTGCTTACCACCTCAGGGAGTGCTTTTACCTTTTACCTTTTCATGTGATTGTGAAAGAACCAATCGGACAGGTTTTCTTGAGTTTAAACAAGAAAGAGGTATATTATACTCAACAATCTCAATCCGATTTAAACCTAATAAAAAATATATTCTACACATTTAGACACATTTACACAAGAATCACCCACACAACAAATAGATTATAAAGTGGAAAGTAGATTTTGTGGTTGGATTACAACCCAGAATAATACACAGTCTGAGGTTGGATGATTCGGTGGTCTTCCGCCTGGACTTGTATTCTTGAAGTCTTTGCCTGGTTAAAGTGCACTTTGTGGCTGGCCCGCTTGGCTCGGGGCTTTCTGGGAGGCAGTATTGTAGGTGGCTCTCTTCCCCTGGTCTCTGTCACAGTCTGTAGGCTTGGAGGGTCCACAGTCGCAGACAGTTTAAAAAGTTAATGTTTTCTGGAGACAGAAAGGGAGGCACACAGACTTCTCTGCTGCTGCACACTCAGTTACTGCTTGTCTCTTTTATGTGTAACAAAACTCCCAGTTTTTCACAGCCTAGGGTGACGGTCACATGGTTCTCTCAACCCCCTTTGTTTTTAATGAGGTCCAAAATCTAAAACCCAAAACCTATTTCAGGTGGTATTGTCAGTGTCTCCTCCTGGAGGAACATCTCCATTCATGAATGCCTCGAGATGGCTTTGAATGTCCTGCTAATGAGGGTGATCTGGATAATCTACTCAGTTAGCTAATGCATTGTTCTGGCTTGGGCTTCTTGGTGGACCTTTGTCTCCAATTCGATCGCCTGGTATTTCAGATACAAATTGCGTTGGTCACCTTGGTTGTCAGTTTTTTAAAAAATTAACTGCAGGATTTTTTTCCATTAAAAATTTAATGCAAGTTTCCAACTGATGAATTAAGATTTCTCATTTGGCATATAGTGTTATCTTTGATAACAGTTTAAAACAATCACCACTTGTTGTCCTCTTTTGTCTCACAGATCGCTGCCATGAAGGTGGTCAATCCTATAAAATTGGCGATACCTGGCGAAGGCCCCATGAGACAGGTGGCCATATGTTGGAGTGTGTTTGCCTTGGAAATGGGAAAGGAGAATGGACCTGCAAACCAATAGGTAGATCGTTTGGAATGAGAATTCGACTTTCATAGCACAATGCTTTTAGGCCTTCAGTCCAAAACTTTAGATTGTGCTAAGTCATTAAAAGAGATCCTTCAAATTATTTGTGTCTCATCACAAGATTGCTGTCAGCACTGAGGTCAGATTAGATTTGGATTTTTTTCCCCCCTGCCTTTTCAAAGACTGGGGCCAGGTTGGAATAGGCTGGTGCATTCAAACATAGGAAGAGAAAACCTTCAGAGGAAAAGCAGGCCTGACTATGTGATGGAATGCACTGCCCACTGGAGGCCAGATGAACGTATGAGGGTCAACACTGCCCAGCGCAGACCTAATAACCATATAGGCCACAGTGGAGCACAGATGGACATATAACTGTCTACACTGTCATTGGAGGCCAGGTGGCTATGTGAGGGTCAACACTGCTCGGTTGAGGTCACTTGACCACATGATGGTCAACACTGTCCAGTGGAGGCCACTTCACCATGTGAGGGTCAGCACTGTCCAGTGGAGGCCAGGTGGCCATGTGAGGATCAATACTGTCCAGTGGTGGCTATGTGAGGGTCAACACTGCCCGGTTGAGGTCACTTGACCACATGATGGTCAACACTGTCCAGTGGAGGTCACTTCACCACGTGAGGGTAAACACTGTCCAGTGGAGGCCAGGTGGCCATGTGAGGATCAATACTGTCCAGCGGTGGCTATGTGAGGGTCAACACTGTCCAGTGGAGGGGAGCTCAAGCTCACTGAATGAACCTGCCCTTCCCAGTACTATGCATTTGGGTATTAGTTCTTGTCCCAATGTATTTCTATTATTTATGTTAGTTAGTGAAGGTCTGTTTTGTCCTGCTGGCTTAACCATAGTGTCAGCTGTGATTCAGTGGTGGCACTGGAGCCCTACTCCAGAGACTTGAATACATAATCCAGGATGACACTCCATTGTAGTACTGAAGGAGTGCTGCACTGTCAGCTGAGATGTTAAACTGAGGCCCCGTCTATCCTCTCGGGTGGACGTTAAAGGATCCCCGGCACTATTTCAACGAAGAAGAGGTCGTTCACCCTGGTGACTTGGCCAATATTTATCCCTCAACCAACATTACTGAAGCAGATTATCTGATTATCATTATTGCTGATTTTGGGATCTTGCTGTGCACAAATTGGCTGCTGTGCTTTCTAAGTCACAGCAGTGGTTACACTTCAAAAAGTTCCTCATTGGTTGTACACACTTTGGGATGTTCTGAGGTTGTTCTGAGGAAAGGTGCTATATAAATGCAGGTCTTTCTTCCGTTTGCAAAAAAACAAGATTGAAAGTTTCCTTCCGCAAAGAGAATATAGTTTGATAGCAAAAGGGGCTAAAATGCAATAGCTCTGTTAGGCAACGCATAGATTGAGCCTTATGAACCAAGGAAGGGCCTGTGCTCGCTGCTGATTTTCATCCAGGTGATGGGAGGCTCGATAAAGCTAGCCTCAGTCCCTGGGAAAGGGCAACTGTTAGCATATCTGATCACTGGAAAGTGCAAGTGTGTGGCCATTGGGTGAGGACAGGACTGGGATGGCTGATGCCACCACCCCCTCTCCATGGTGGAGTAGCCTGTTGGCATTCAGTTCTCAGAGTCAGGCACATAGATAGGCACTGCCTTAGAAGGAACAGGGAGAGAAAGACAGAAAATAGAAAACCTTAACTTGCCTCGGAACCTAATTTTGCATCTTGTGTTTGCACAGCGGAACGATGCTACGACAATGTGGCAGGGACCACTCATGTTGTTGGAGAGACCTGGGAAAGGCCATACCAAGGTTGGATGATGATTGAGTGCACCTGTCTAGGAGAAGGCAGCGGACGCATCACATGCAGTTCGCGGAGTAGGTTCAGCTTTTGTCTTTGCCACAACCTTATCACTCTTTGATTTTAACCTTTTATGAAATGACTGAGCACTGAACTGGTTGTTTATGCAATCCAATCTGCCTAATTGAGGCATTTAAGATGATTAGAGGAGTTGATAGGATAGATAACGAGGAACTATTTCCTCTGGTGGGGGAGTCCAGAATAACATAGCCTTCAAATTAAAGCTAAGCCTCTCAGGGCAATGTCAGGAAGCACTTCTTTACACAAAAGGCTGTGGAAATCTAGAACTCTCCCCGAAATAGCTGCTGAAACTGAGTTTCGATTAAAAATGTCAAAACTGAGATTGATAGATTTTGCTAAGGTATGTAAAATAAGGGATATGGAGCAAACGCAAGTCGATGGAGTTAAGAAACATATCAGCTATAACATAAATGAGCTGATACAGGGATGCAGTTGGGTGATTTTACAGAGGTGGATATTAACAGTCTTAGTGATAGCGCAGATAAATGGTTGGAAACACATCCCGGAGTCAAGTATGACACCAAGGTTGTGAACAGCCTGGCTCAGCCTCTGATAATTGCCAGAGAGAGGGATGGAGTCTGTAGCCTAGATAACAGAGGCTTTGGCAGGGACTGAAGACAATAGCTTCAGTCTTCCCACTACTTAATTGGAAGAAATTTCTGCTGATCCAGCACTGGATGTCATATAAGCAGTCTGCAATTTAGAGGCAATGGAGGGGTTGAGAGATGTGGCTGTGAGGTAGAGCTGAGTGTCGTCAGTGTACATGTGGAAAGTGACATTGTGTTTTCGGATGATTTGCCAAGGGGCAGCATGTAAATGAGAAATAGGAGGGAACCAAGCATAGATTCTTGGGGGACACCAGTGGTGACGGTGCAGGAGCAGGCGGCAAAGCCGTTGCAGGCGATTCTTTGGCTATGATTGGATAGATAATAATGGAACCACGCAGTTGGATGACAGTGGAGAGACTTTGGAGGAGGATGTTGTGGTCAGTTGTGTCAAAGGCTGCAGACAGGTCAAAAATGATGAAGAGGGAAAGTTTCCCTTTGTCACATAGGATGTTATTTGCGACTTTAAGAGCCGTATACGGCAGGGATGAAAATCTGATTGGAGAGATTCAAACATGGAGTCCCGGGAAAGATGGGCATGGATTTGGGAGGCGACAACACGTTCAAAGATTTCGGAGGTGAAAGGGAGGTTCAGCTTTTGGTCACCTGTCCTACTGTCTCCTTAAGTGGCTCAATGTCAAATTTTATCTGTGAAGTACTTTGAGTTTACTACATTAAAGGGGCCATATAGATGCAAGTTATTGTTGTTTACCAACTGAGATGTTGATGTGTTTATTTTGGTTACAATGTTGCTCCTTTCCCTCCCTGTTACAGACTGGTGCAATGACCAGGATACCCGGATGTCTTATAGAATTGGAGACACCTGGACAAAAAAAGACAGCCGGGGAAACCTACTTCACTGTTTTTGTCACGGCAATGGGCGTGGAGAGTGGGAATGTGAACGCCGTACGGCTTTGGTATCGGGTGTTGGTAAGTGTGGGGTGCGGTAGGGGACTGGCCCTCGTTGTAAAGTATAGTGGTTTGAAATCCCTTCTAAGTACACTTATTCACCTGGTGTTAACTGATGCTAATTGTAACTAAAGGGCTGGACAGCAATGTTAAACCTAATCAATTATAATTAAAAGAGATGGACAGCTATCGGCCCAGCAATTTGAGCGGGCCAAAAAACAGACTCGCAAGAAAACAGTCTGTCTGAATGTGTAGGCCTGCTGCCCACCTCATATTGATCCTCCTGTTTCCTGTTTCCCACCTCCATAACATCGCACAACTTCGCCTCTGTCTCAGCTCGCCTGCTGCTGAAACCCTCATTCATGCCTTCGTTACCTCTCGACTCGACTATTCCACGCATTCCTGGCTGGTCTCCCACATTCTACCCTCCGTAAACTTGAGGTCATTCCAAAACTCTGCCCGTGTCTTAACTCGCACCAAGTCCTGTTCCCCTATTATCCTTGTGCTCGCGGACTGACATTGGCTCCCGGTCAAGCTTCATCTTGATTTTTAGAATTCGCATCCTTGTTTCAAATCCCTCCATAGCCTTGCCCCTCCCTATCTCTGTAATCTCCTCCATCCCCACAACCCTCCAAAGTATCTGCATTCCTCTAATTCTGGCCTATTTGAGCATCGCCAATTTTTATTGTTCCACCATTGGTGGCCGTGCCCTTGCTTAGGCCCTAAGCTCTGGATTACCCTCCCTATAGCTCTCCGCCTCTCTACCTCACTTTCCTCCTTTAAGACACTGCTTAAAACCTACCTCTTTGGCCAAGCTTTTGGTCATCTGATCTAATATCTCCTTAAGTGTCTAGGTATCATATGTTTTATAATGCGCCTGTGATGTGCCTTGGGACATTTTATTACATTAAAGACGCTATATAAATTCAAGTTGTTGTTGTTAGGCCCCTCATTTGCACTTGCAAATGGTCTATCACTGTTACAAGCCCTGGATACCTATATTTTTGCCTACGCCAATATAGCAGGTGGCACGCTTCCAGTCTGTAAAGAGTGTGCTCTTCCTGACCATATTGGAGGTTTAGGTGCCCATTTAGTGCCCGAAAAATGGGCATTGTATGGTCGAATTTCCGACAATCATAAGCTCTTAAAAGAGAACATTAAGGGTGCTGTTTTCCTGATCAATAATATTCAGTTAACAATAGTAAGTGGACATGAATAAATAGATGCACAACATTGGTGGAAGGTAATGATCTGTGAAAATGAAAAACCCATTCTGTTTTTTTTTAGCCTTGTTTTGAAAACTATCTTTCAGGAACATCAGTTAAAAAGCGGGAATGGGGAGAAGAATTACTTATAGCTTGTAAATGGTTTGTTAAAAGGCAACTGCTGTAGAATCGCACTGGGATGTGGGAATGACCATGCAAAGTGGGTTCTGAAGGTCAGACCCATAATAAAGGACCTGCAAGGAAAAACTGTTGCGTTCAGACAGAGCAGGGAAGTGGGCCTAATTGGATGACTCTTTTAAGAGCTGGCACAGGAACATAGGGCTGAATGACCTTCTTGTGTACCGTAAGATGCTTTACTTCTAAGTGAGTGGGAGCATACAGGATCTTGGGTAAAATTAGGCTTTCAAACATACCTAGCAGCCATTTTGAAAAGCTTTAGATGCTTGACAACCAGCTTCGTAAATCTTTCATCTTTTCACTCTGATTATTTTTTTTATTCTTTCATGAGATGTGGGCATTACTGTCAAGGCCAGCATTTTTTTCCCATCCCTAATTGCCCTTGAACTGAATGGCTTGCTAGGTCATTTCAGAGGGCAGTTAAGAGTCAACCACATTGCTGTGGGTCTGGAGTCACATGTAGGCCAGACTGGGTAAGGATGGCAGATTCCTTTCCGTAAAGAACATTAGTGAACTAGATGGGTTTTTATGACAATCGATAATAGTTTCATGACACCATTGCTTGAGAGTAGCTTTCAATTCCAGATTTGTATTAATTAATTAATTGAATTTAAATTCCGCCAGCTGCCATGGTGGGATTTAAACCCATGTCCCGAGGGTTAGCCTAGGTCTCTGGATTACTAGTTCACCGACAAGAAGGATTGTTCTTATTTCCTATTTTTCTCACTAACTGAAAAATATTACATAAAAATTACACCATATTCTTAGAATTACATAGTATTGTCAACACAAAAACAGGCCATTTGGGCCAACTGGTCTATCCTGGTATTTATGTTCCACATGAGTCTCCTCTGCACCCAATCTAACCCTTTCAGAATATCCTGCTACTCCTTTCTCCCACAAGTACCTATCTAGCTTCCCCTTAAATGTATCTATGCCATTCATCTCAACTACCCAATGTGGTAGCGAGTTCCACGTTCACGTCACTCTCTGGGTGAAGAGGTTTCTTATCCTTGGATTGATTTGTATCTATCTTAGTCATAGAGTTCTAGAGTCATTATAGTAAAGAAGGAGGCCGTTTGGCCCATGGAGTCAGCTTTCTGGAGAGCAATCCTGTCAGTTCCACTGCCCCACTCTATCCCCAAAGCCCTGTAAGTTTATTTCCCTCAATTTCCTTTTGAAATTATTGATTATCTCTGCTTCCACCACCTTCGTAGGCAGCAAGTTCCAGCTCATTACTGCATAGAAAATTTCTTTTTCATATCCCCCCTGTATCTCTTGGCCAAAACCTTCAATCTGTGTCCCCTAGTCCTTGTACCATCAGTTAATGGGAACAGGTTTTCTTTGTCTACTTTATCAAACCTGTCATAATCTTGGACACCTTCATCAAATCTCCCTCAATCTCCTTTGCTCCAAGGAGAAAACCCCAGTTTTTTCCAACCTAACCTTATAACTAAATTTCCCCCATTCCTGGAAAGATTCTTGTAAATCTCCTTTGCATCCTCTCGAGGACCCTCACATCCTTCCTAAAGTGTGGTGACCAGAACTGGGTGCAATAGTGTAGTGTCTTATATTTATGGCCCGACGTTTTAGCTTCCCACACCAGTGGAAACATTGACAAAGTGACTCCTTTTACATTAAAAAACTGCACCCCTGTCATATTGGCTGGAGGGCACAGTGGTACCTTTATTAACCTCATTCTCTGAACCAAGGAGAAGAAAATCCCCCTGTGAGCATCACGGGCCAGAATATGGCACCCACCGGGTTTTTCTGCCCCATTAAGTCAAATGGATGGAGAAACCGGCAGGCTTCATAAAGGGCACCTTGTTTTCCTTGCCCAAACTCCCAGCATGCAATGCCCTGCTAAAGGATCTGACATCCATCGCAAAGAAGCACTTAGTGGGGATGTAAACTAGTGATCTCATGACAGAAAATGGGTACTGCAGTGTTCCAGTTGATACCATGGCTTTGTTTTGTCACTCCGTTTGCTGCTCAGATCTGGAGCATTTTCTGTTAATTTTTTTAAAACAGGAAAATATTTATTATCTATTTTTAAAAAACTCATTCCTCTGTTCTAGGTGTTGGCTCTCATGTACAGCGTAAAATCCAGCCTGCAATTTACCAACCGCAGTGTGTCAGTGATGGTGGTATTTTGTACAGTGATGGAATGCAATGGTTCAAGATGCAAGGTGGCACACGAATGTTGTGCACCTGTTTGGGTAATGGTGTGAGCTGCCGCGATTTCCGTAAGTATTAGCGGCTTCGTCATCACTCACCATTAGCATCCTAAGTGACTTGTGTGAATACTTCATGTATGTTCTTAAGTTTTACATTGCTTAAAGAAATTCACCCTTTAGAGGTTGTTGCTCATTACAAATACCTGCTATGCTAACAATTACAGATAGCTACACTGAGGGTCTGTTGGCCTCTTCATTGGCATGTTGGCAAGATTAGGGCCTGCAAGGGTTGTGGGGGTGCTCATTGGGTGTGTTGCCCACTTTAAGGATCCAGCATATCTGGTGGGCAGTTGTCTTGGGCTCCCTATTGCCTAGGAGAGTTGGGGAGGGACTACATGGGTAGGAAGTTGCTGGGAATTGAGGGGGGTACATCCCCACCCCAACACACACCGCGCCCCCCCCCCCCCCCCCGTCGCACCTGCCCCCCGCCCCCCCATCCCCCCATTCCAACCCCCTCCCGTCGCAAACCCACTCCCATCACACTGCATAGGGCAAATAAGATCAGAGGAATTAATGTGTGGCTCAAAGACCGATCTGGTAGAAGTGGGTTCTGGTTCGTGGGGCACTGGCACCAGTACTGGGGAAAGTGGCATCTGTACCGTTGGAACCGTCTATACCTGAACCGTGTTGGGCAAGGTGTTCTGGCGAGCCACATAACTAGGAAAGTAGAGAGGGTTTTAAATTGAATAGGAGGGGCAAGTGATCAAATTTGGGAAGATATAGTAAATCAAGGAGTAGAGACAAGGCAAGAAAGGTATGATTATGAGAAATGATAAACAGACTGACAGGAAGGGACAGAGCATACAAATCTAAGAGTAAATCAACAGAGAAGGCTAGATGTTACAAAAATAATAAAAGGACAAAACTAAAGGCTCTGTATCTGATTGTACGTAGCATTCGAAACACAACAGATGAACTGAGAGCACAAATAGAAATAAATAAGTACAATCTGATAGCCATTACAGAGACATGGCTGCAGGATGACATAGATTGGGACCTGAATATTGAAGGGTACATGGCATTTAGGAAAGACAGGAAGCTAGGAAAAGCTGGAAGGATAGCTCTGTTAATTAATGGTATTAGCGTAATGGAGAGGGATGACCTAAGTTCAGGAAACCATGATGTAGAAGTAGTTTGGGTAGAGATGAGAAATCATAAAGGCAAGAAGTCACTTGTGGGAATGGTGTACAGGTCACGTAACATTAACTACACTGTAGGATGGGGTATAAAGGAAGAAATAATGGCAGCTTGACAGAAAGGTACAGTGATAATTATGGGGGATTTTAACCTACATATAGACTAGAAAAATCAGATGGGCAAAGGTAGCCTAGATGAGGAGTACATAGAATGTTTTCGGGATAATTTCTTGGAACAGTACATTTTGGCGCCAACCAGAGAACAGGCTATACCAGACCTGGTATTGCACAACGAGATAAGATTAATTAATGACTTCATAGTTAAGGCATCTCTAGGTAGCAGCGATCAATTTTACATTCAGTTTGAGGGAGAGAAGAGTGGGTCCAAGACTAGTATTGTAAACTTGAGTAGGGGTAATTATGAGGGCCCAAAAGCAGAGCTAGCTAAAGTGAACTGGCAAATTAGTTTAAGAGATAGGTCAATAGGGATGCAGTGGTAGACATTTAAGGGCATATTTCAGAATACACAGAATAGACACATTTCAATGAGAAAGAAATATTCCAAGGTGGGACCCACCATCTGTGGTTAACTAAAACAGTTAAAGATAGTATCAAACTTAAAGAAAAAGCATACAATTGTGCAAAGATGGGAAGCAGGTCAGAAGATTGGACAGAATATAAAGAACAGCAAAGAATGACTAAAAGGTTAATAAGGAAGGAAGTACAAGAGGCAGCTAGCGAGAAATATAAAAACAGATAGTAAGAATATTTTAAAAAGAAGAGTTAACAAAGTGAACGTTGGTCCGATAAAAAGTGAATCTGGGGAATTAATAATGGATAATGAGGAGATGGCAGATGAATTGAACAGGTATTTTGCATCAGTCTTCACTATAGAGGATACAAATAACATCGCAGTATTAGCTATAAGTCAGGAAATGGAAGGGAGGGAGGAACTCAAGAAAATTACAATCACCAGGGAAGTGGTACTGAACAAATTGTTGGAGCTACGGGCTAAAAAGTCCCCGGATCCTGATGGACTTCATCCTAGGGTGTTAAAATAAGTAGCTAGTGAGATAGCTGATGTGTTAGTTTTAATTTTCCAAAATTCCCTAGAATCAGGAAAGGTTCCGTTAGATTGGAAAATAGCGAATGTAACTCCTTTATTCAAAAAGGGAGGGAGACAGAAAGCAGGAAACTACAGGCCAGTTAGCTTAACATCTGCCTTAGGGAAAATGTTAGAAGCTCTTATTAAAGATGTTATAGCAGGGCATTTAGAAAAATTCAAGGTAATCAGGCGGAGTCAACATGGTTTTGTGAAAGGGAAATCATGTTCAACCAATTTATTGGAGTTCTTTGAGGGAGTTACATGTACTGTGAATAAAGAGGAACCAGTGGATATATTGTACTTAGATTTCCAGAAGGCATTTGATAAGGTGCCACATCAATGGTTATTGCAGAAAATAAAAGCTCATGGTGTAGGGGGTAACATAATGGCATGGATAGAAGATTGGTTAGCTAACAGGAAACAGTAGGCATAAGTGGGTCATTTTCTGGTTGGCAAGATGTAACGAGTGGTGTGCCACAGGGATCAGTGCTGGGGCCTCAACTTTTTCCAATTTATATAAATGACTTGGATGAAGGGACTGAAGGTATGGTTGCTAAATTTGCTGATGACACAAAGATAGGTAAGAAAGTAACTTGTGAAGAGGACATAAGGAGGCTACAAAGGGATGTAGATAGGTTAAGTGAGTGGGCAAAGACCTGGCAAATGGAATATAATGTGGGAAAGAGTGAAATTGTCCACTTTAACAGGAAGAATAAAAAACAAGCATATTATCTAAATGGTGAGAGATTGCAGAGCTCTGAGATGCAGAGGGATCTGGGTGTCCTAGTGCATGAATTGCAAAAGGTTAGTATGCAGGTACAGCACATAATTAGGAAAGCTAATAGAATGTTATTGTTTATCGTGAGGGGAATTGAATACAAAAGTAGGGAGGATATGCTTTAGCTATACAGGGCATTGGTGAGACCACATCTGGAGTACTATGTACAGTACTGGTCTCATTATTTAAGGAAGGATGTAAATGTGTTGGAGGCAGTACAGAGAAGGTTTACTAGACTAATACCTTGAATGGGCGGGCTGGCTTAGGGGGAAAGATTGGACAGGCTAGGCTTGTATCCACTGAAATTTAGAAGAGTAAGAGGCAACTTGATTGAAACATATAAGATCCTGAGGGGTCATGTCAGGGTGGATGTGGAAAGGATGTTTCACCTTGTGGGAGAATCTAGAACTAGGGGTCACAGTTTAAAAATAAGGGGTCGCCCATTTAAGACAGATGAGGAGAAATTTTGTTGTCTGAGGGTTGTGGATCGGGGGTAGGTGGAAATGTAGAGTAATGCAGTTCAGCCATGAACTGTTGAATGGCAGAGCAGGCTCGAGGGGCCGAGTGGCCTATTCCTGCTCCTAATTCGTATGTTCGTATGTACCCCTGGTGAATGTTTATCTCTCAGTCGACATGACTGCACTTCAAAATATACCTTGTAAATTGCTTTGGGATGTCCTCTGGTTATTAAAAGTGCTGTAGGAATGTAAGTTTATTGTTTTGTGTTAATCAGCATCACAGGCCTACGGGGGGAATTCCAAAGGACAGCCATGTGTGTTTCCATTCACATTCATGGGCAAGACTTACCAATCCTGCACCAGCGAAGGACGAAACGACGCCAAACTTTGGTGCAGCACCACCACCAACTTTGACGAGGATCGCTCTTATTCCTTCTGCAACCAGCATGCTTGTAAGTTAAGGCGCCTTTCCCTGAAGCTATCTTGTGAATCTGCCTGTTTCAATGTGAAGTTCAGTCTCAAACTGCAAAGTGGGTGTTTTCCACCCACCACACCCACACCCCAGGTTGGGAGCCACACAGACCTGCAGGTACCCATGGCCCCTTCCCTCACTCTGCCCCCAATAACCGTTCCTTGCTGGGGTTTGCTGATCCAGTCAGGGTGGCAGATGGGGGCCTGCTGTCTGGTGCCCCAGAGCCTTGCCCTGGAAACATCAGGAGATTGATACCTAGTAACCCACTGTTGGAAAAGCTATGTCTGTGGGGTGAAGGAGATGGGGGAAGCAGTTTGGGCATAACCCCCACCTTCCGCTGGTTGCCCACTGTCTTGCGTGGGTCTAATGGGCTGAGATCCAGGGCAGCCATCAGTGATGCTAAGAGGTGTATTCCAGCAGGGGTTTTTGGAGAGAAGGGTGAGGGAACATAACGGAAAGACATAATCAGTACTTTTATGGGATAAATTTTCTGAAAGTGTTCTCATAACACAGGAACAGCAGACACACGGTTCCCAACACACCCCTTTTGGTAGCCATGGGTCTGGGCCCAACGCCTGTTTTTGTTAAATTTACCCTCAAACCCTTTTTACAGAGCAGGCCGCAATCAGTTAATAACACCCTATTTGTACAAGTGTCCCATCAGCTAATAACGACTTTTAATCAGCAACATGAAGCAGATTTGCAATAATGACTCTTAAAGCCACTTTCATGGGACTCCAGATTAGTACAGTAGCAGATGTTACTGGCACGCTGGCTTGTTACACTTTCTTTGATAAGAGGCTAAGAGATGGGTCGGGGTGGAGGTGGAAAGGGAGAAGATGAGAGCGTGTTCAATGTCTTTGAATTTGTCCCTAGTAGATGTGTGCTGTAAACAACTGACTTTTGGCTTCTCTTTTTTTGTTTGCCTTTCACTCCGAGTAGCCACTTCTATCCAAAGCCGGGGAGGGAACTCCAATGGTGCGTTGTGTCACTTGCCTTACCTGTACAACATGCGAAACTATACTGAGTGCACATCCGATGGAAGAAAGGATAACATGAAGTGGTGTGGGACAACTGCTAACTATGATGCCGATGGGAAATTTGGCTTTTGTCCAATGGCAGGTATGGCTCAGACCTCCTACTTGCCAACTCTTTCCCCTCCAAGTCTCCGACATCATCTAACCGATCAAATCATAAACCATGCTAAACACCTCAATCCGATTATCCATTAATTTTCTATACTCCAGGAAATATGATAAAGGAATATTGCATACAAAAAAAAATCTTTTCAAATTTTCTATTGAGCTCAAATACTCTGACCTGGTTTTAATGTTATTTGAGGTCCATTGTTTAGGAGAAATACTGTAATGCTTTAAACCGTATCCGTACACTTCTCAAACAGGTGTAAACAACAACGTGAATGGATGCGGGTTTAACTGTCTTGAATCTTTACGCTTGATTATCTTTCGACTTAGCGTGGTACTCACTTTGCCACTTTTTCCTGACACCTATTCCTAGAACACGAAGAGATTTGCACCAACTCGGAAGGGTCTATGTATCACGTTGGAGACCAGTGGGACAAGCGTCATGAACTAGGTCACATGATGAGATGCACCTGTAACGGGAATGGCCGTGGTGAATGGACCTGCATTGCACACACTCAGCTTCGAGGTGGGTCCACTTGGTTTGAATGGCAGGCACTCTTGCCCATGTTCGGTTTGTTGTCTATGGACTATAGCAATCAATAATACAGTTTGATGACTTGTCATATTAGGCGCTTGTGTGTCTGTCTGTGCATTTGCACACACGTATCTGTCCACAGTCTCTCTCTCTCTCTCTCGATCTCTCTCTCTCGATCTCTCTCTCTCGATCTCGATCTCTCGATCTCTCGATCTCTCTCGATCTCTCGATCTCTCGATCTCTCGATCTCTCGATCTCTCGATCTCGATCTCTCTCTCCTCTCCCTGTCACTCGCTGCTGACTTGGGGCTGGAATGATGCTTTGATGGGCCCAACCAGCAAGGGCTTTTCCGAAGTCAGAGATCTGTTTGTCAAAGAAATTGTGGAACTGCAGCCAAAGAGGAGAGGAAGAAATTAATTATATATATGTTTAAAAATAATATACCTTATTTCAGAGATACTCCTGAATGCAGTAAAACCAATGTGCCAGTGCACAGAGAAGTAGATAATACAGATTATTGAGCCATACTGCAGCAAGCACTATTTTATTTCTGGAAGGATTATGTTATAGACCCTGAGTTCAAACGCATCAACATAAGATATGTAATGCCGATACAGACCATGTGGGAGGTACAGTTAATACTGAGGAAAACTGCGGCAATATAAGAAGGCAATAATAAAGTTGCAGAATGGGCATATAATTGCCAAATGAAATTCAATATGGCTAAGTATGAGGTGATACCTTCTGACCTAATAAAGGTCAGATAGGGGAGCAATGGGCTCTAAGGATACAGATCCACAAATCACTAAAAGTAGCTACGCCAGTTAATAAGATTAGATTAGATTAGATTAGAGATACAGCACTGAAACAGGCCCTTCGGCCCACCGAGTCTGTGCCGAACATCAACCACCCATTTATACTAATCCTACACTAATCCCATATTCCTACCAAACATCCCCACCTGTCCCTATATTTCCCTACCACCTACCTATACTGGTGACAATTTATAATGGCCAATTTACCTACCAACCTGCAAGTCTTTGGCATGTGGGAGGAAACCGGAGCACCCGGAGAAAACCCACGCAGATACAGGGAGAACTTGCAAACTCCACACAGGCAGTACCCGGAATCGAACCCGGGTCCCTGGAGCTGTGAGGCTGCGGTGCTAACCACTGCGCCGCCCTAGGCTTGTATCCGCTGGAGTTTAGAAGGCCATTAACAAAGCAAACCAAGCACTGGGGTTCCTTTCTAGAGCAACAGAACTGAAAAGCGGAGAAGTTATGGTCAACTTGTATAGAAATTATGTTAAACTTGTATCGAAACCTGGTTAGATCAGAGTTCTATGAACCAGGGCCTGAGAGGTTGTTACTATCGGGAAAAGTTGAATAGGCTCGAGCTATCTTTCTTTAACAAAGAGAAGCCCTGAAGGGTGACATGATTTGATGACATTAAGTTTATGAAAGGGTTTGATAGGGTAGATGTAGAGAAGATGTTCTCATTTGTGACAAAGTCCAAAACTAGGGAACATAAATAAAAGACAGTCACTAATAAATCTAACAGACAGTTCAGGGGAAACATTTTTACCCAAAGAGAATGTGTCAGTGAGTGGTTAGAATGTGGACCTGGCTCCCACATGGAGTGGTTGAGGTAAATAGCCTGGATGCTGTTAAGAGGAAGCTAGATAAATACATGAGGGAGAAAGGAATAGAAGGTGATGCTGATAGTGAGATGACGCAGGGTGGGAGGAGGCTTGTGTGGAGCATAAACACCGGCCTAGTCCAGTTGGGCCGAGTGGCCTGTTCTTAGTGTTGTAGACTTGATGTGACACCCCAGGAAACAGTCTGTCACCTTTTGCCCACAGATCAGTGCGTGGTGGACGGAATAACATACGACGTGACGCAAACTTTCTACAAAAAGCATGCCGAGGGTCACCAGATGAACTGCACCTGCTTTGGGCAAGGCCGAGGTCGATGGAAGTGTGATGCCATTGGTACGTTTACACGCTTAAAGAATGTTTGGGTTTTTTTTGTTAAAGAGAGTGTTTGAGCAGTGACACTGGCTGATCTATGGCTGGGGTTCGACTCTGGTCTTCCACCTCTGGAACTTGATTTTAAATCCAGCCTGGAGGGTTGGTCAATATAGGATCAGTTTGGCCGGCTATGGGGCAACATATAGGTGGAACGTGACATTGCGTTTTGGGTTGCCGTTACTGAGGGGCAGCATGTAATTGTGAAATAGAAGAGGACTAAGGGCTTCAGAGGTAACGAAGCAGAAAGAGAAGCCATTGCAGGTGATTCTCTGGCTACGGGTGGATAGATAAGAATGGAACCAGGTAAGTGCAGTCCACCCAACTGGTTGAGAGTGGTGGGTGTTAAAGGTGTGATCAACTGTGTCCAAAGCTGCAGACAGGACGAAGAGAACGAGGAGAGATAGTTTACCTTGGTGACAGTAATGTCATTTGTGACTATGGTAAGAGCCATTTTGGTACTTTGACAGGGCAGAAACTTGATTGGAGGGAATGACGGGCACGGATTTGAGTAGCGACAGCACGTTCGAGGACTTTGGAGAGGAAAGGGAGGTTGGAGATGGGGCGGTGAGAGTCTGAAAGGGCAGAAATGATGGCAGATTGAAAGGGGAGAGGAAGAGTACCCCACGAGACAGAACCAGCAACAATATCGACGAACAGGGGAGCCAGGAGGGGAAGTTGGGTGGGCAGCAGTTTAGTGGGAATAGGATCGAGGGAACGGGAGGTGGGTTTCATGGACAAGATGAGCTCAGAGAGGGCATGAGGGGAGATAGGAGAGAAACCAGAGAAAGATGAGTTCAAGGCTAGGGCACCATTCTTTCAGACTGCATTCCAGATGATAAAAACGGCTGTGTAAAAACACTTCTCCTCATCACCCCGCCTGCTCTCTTGCCAATTACCATAAATCTCTGTCCTCTGGTTACTGACCCTGTGACCCTTATAAAAGCTTGACACCTCAGCAGCTGCCTGGAAGGGTTAACTAACCCCTTCCCCCCGGCTCATCAATCAAGTCCCCATTCCAAAGAGAATGAATGCCAAGTCAGTGGTAGACTACTCAAGTCCTTTTGAAGTTTTATTCCTGCTCTGAATCCCCTTTACACTTCCTCACCTGCAGCAAGTGTCTGGTATTCCAGCCAGCTGGTAAATCTTTTAACGGACATGATTCCCCACTTCTTTTTTTTACATTAAAACAAGCTGAAAAATAAAATTTGCAGCATTGCAATTTTCCTGAAAGCAAAATCCTGGGGCTGTCCCTTTCCTCCCAATTCCAGTCCCTCACTCACCAGCCCTTGTGTGCCTCTTTAGACATGGCATCATAAAAGGGGCAGCTTGTAGACAGCATTACACTTAACATGGCTGCGAGTTAAAGCGCAGGCCCACTCCCTAGTGTGCCATACAACAGGATATTAAATGCAATCAGTGCTTTACAACATGGGGAAACATGTGTGCATGATTTCAGCATAATCCCAGCCAAAAGTGCAACTCGGCAAGTTTTTTTTTTCTCGTGATTTCCCTTCTCTGCGGTGAGACAGCTCGGGTCGAGTCTCGATCTTTTTTTTTGGCACGCACTTACCTGTCAGTAAATGGTGCAGGGGTAGGCCGAATGCTCCAGCAGTTTCAATGTAGGTTCGTATCTGGGACAAAGTGGCGCATCTTGTAAAATTTTTGGAACCAGCACTGAACAAAGAAGGTGCAAAAGAGGCTCAGATACCAGAACTCGGAGTTTCCAACTATCAGGAAAGACTGAAAAGGGAAGGCTGAGGGGCGACCTAATCTTTCAGATTATGATGGGGTTTGATAGGCCAGATGTATCAAAGTTGTTTACATTTCTGGGGAAGACCAAAACTCTCAGCCATCAATATAGGGTAGTCAATAATGAATCCAATAGGGAATTCAGAAGAAACCTCTTTACCCAGTAAGTGGTTAGGATGGGGAACTCGCCACCACATGGAATAGTTGTTGCCTTAAGGGGAAGCTCGATACGTATGTGAAGGAGAAACTTATAGAGGGATTTGGGAATAGGGGTGAGATGAAGTAGGGTGGGAGGAGACTAGCTGTGCCAAGCAGCCTGGTTCTCTGCTTGTTGTATGTAATTCCATGTAACACTGTTTCATCCTGTCTCTCTCTCTCTCTCTCTCTCTCTTTAGATCAGTGCCAGGACACTGAGACGAAGCAATTTTACCAAATTGGCGAATCGTTTCATAAGTATTTCAACGGGATCCCGTTCCTGTGTCACTGTTATGGCCGGGGAATTGGGGAATTGACGTGTCAGCCCCAGAAAGCTTTGCCAGGTAGGATTCCAGCTCTGTTGAACACCCAATCAAATGCCTTTTCAAATGTCCGAAGTGGCTCAGTGGGTAGCCTCTAAGTCAGAAGGTTGTGGAGTCAAGCCCCCGCTCCAGAGAGGTGAGCACAAAGTTTAGGCTGACACTCCCAGTGGAGTACTGAGGGAGTGCTGCCCTAGCAGAACTGCCATCTTTTGGATGAGACACTAAACTGGAGTCCTGTCTGCTCTCTCAGGATGCCCCATGGCACTCCTTGAAGAGCAGAGGAGTTTGCCCCAGTGTCCTGGTCAATATCCCTAAACCAGCAGCATTGTAAGCTGATTATCTGGTCATTATCTCATTATTGTTTGTGGGATCCTCCTGTGCACCAACTGGTTAAGATTTGTGCTCAAGTCTCTGGAGTGGGACTGCTAAAAACTGATCCACAGCTAACGCTTTCAGGCAAAACCTGAGCAAGAATGTGCACCTGCGATTTGCAGACGGCCAGTTGCATTGATCGTTTTTTGCCATTGGCCGATGTGATCCTTTCCGCTGCTCCACACTGCCCATCCCCCACCCCCGAGTGCCTACTAGGTGACGTGGACAGCAATGGCAACTGATTCAGTTGATGGAAAACTGGTGCTGCTGTGGCAGGCGAGTGCTGCCTTTTTGGACAAGCTGTCTTCATTCAGGATGCCATCCCCCTCATCATAATACAGATGTGGTCTGCGGGGGGTGTGGGCACGGTGGGGCGGGTGTGGCAGGACTGCTCAAAGTACCATTAAGCCACTAGGCCAGAGGCTTTTCAGTGAAGCACAGCAACAATAGTAGGCGGCCGTATTGATTTGTCTGAACTGCTAGGTGCAGTGCTCTTTTATCAATGTGTTCAGGCTTTCACCGCGCTGGCCCAAGATTTCCAGCCAAATTTCGGCTGCTGAAGCCCTAAGCTGTGTTTAAAATGATTGAGCGATTCAATAGGGTAGATAAAGAGAGACTATTTCCTCTGGTGGGGAGTCCAGAGCAAGGGGGCAAGAGGGGGTAACCTTAAAATTGGAGTTGGGCTGTTCATGGAAGTCAGGAAGCACTTCTTCACACAAAGGGTGGTGGAAATCTGGAATCCCCTCCCCCAAGAGGCTGGAGGGGTAAATTGAAAATTTCAAGACTGAGGTCAATTGTTTTTTTTTGTTGGGTAAGGGCATCGAGGGGTATGGAACCAGGGCAGGTAAATGGAGTTAAGATACCGATCAGCCATGATCCAATTGAATGGCCCAGCAGGCTCGAGGGGCTGAATGGCCTCCCCCCCGGTTCCTAAATTAATGAATCCAGCGACATTAGGTATTGGGGTGGGGTGGTGTTGGGGGAAGGTGAAACTCTCAAGAGCTTTCCACCACAGAAGGAGGCCTCTCGGCCCATCGTGCCTGTGTTAGCTCTTTCAAAGTGTCACCCAATCAGTCCCTCTCCCTTCTCTTTCCCCATAGCCCTGCACATTTTTCCTCGATGATGCTTGTATGGGCCTATTATCCAATGCCAGCAAGGAAGTAAGGCAGTTTGTGATTTGTGCTGATTAGCGTGACTGGCTACACTGCCTAGAGGGAGTAACTTTTAATCATTATGAGGTAATTATCCTTCATAAACTAGCTGATTTATACAATCTGGCAGAACAGAGCAGTCTTTTTTTTTTCCTCCCCTTTCTCATGGGTCTTTAGCTGAGTGAACTTTTTACCTTGCAGTGGAAAGGGTGCTGAGCAGCCACTCTGAGCCCTGCCAGCGTGCGCACGTGCTAATCCGAATTGAAGCCGCTTTCGTCTCATTGGCAATGTCACATAACCAGGACGTGGCAAGATCGTAACCCCAGGACCTGGTGGCGCCGCGACCCCAGGACCGATGTCACTGCGCCCGCTTCGCAGTGAGGTGCGTGCGCCAGCCAGAAGATCGCTGCCAGATTATCCGAAGGCAGCACAGCGAGTGCCCCGCTCCACCCTCCCCTTGCGGTGGTATCAGGGAATGGCAGAGATATCATAAATCAAATGCTCCCAAGTGTTTCCCGAGATCCTTATTGTGGTACAAAGCATTGATTAAATTGGTGTGGGGAGACACTTTGTCTGCCTCTGCTATAAATTGGAGGGACAGGTAACTCTGCCCTCAACTTCATTTCTGGCATGCCTGTTCGACCAGAAATCTCTGAGGTATCAAGAGTCCCGGCTGTGACTTTAAACCGAAGAATGCTCCCAGACCTGTGCTAATTAAATAGTCGAGCTTAGCCTCCCTTTTGGTCGGTCAAAGCCCTCGTGGTTATGTCTGACAGGTAAATTGCCCTAACGTCTGAGTGCTTTCTAAATACTAATGGAGAACCCAAAGCATTTTGAATCAGTGATGCTGGACAGGCTGTCGTCTTTCAGGTTGGACTTTTTTGGATCTGCTCTGTGCTCCCTCCCCTGGGCCTCATTTCACTCTGGTTTCTGTTACACATGATTTACGAGCTATCAGTACTGCGCAATCCTCTGACCTCACCGGACAGTGAGTGCTGCAACACAGGCTTTGTGAGGCATATTTTCTTCCCACTTACACCGAGATTAATACTGCTTCCCGCCAAGTTCATTGAGAGTATGCTGAATTAGATTGCCAAATGTGTAAACAAGCCTGGCATTCTCCATGTATTGTCAACAGGCCAAGTGCTAACTCTATGGAGATTATAAAATGCAAGGGCTTGCATGTAATGAGACTTTCAATGTATTATCAACAGGTTAGTAACTAGGTGTGAGAGTAACAGTTTCTAATGTAACCAGATTAGTAAAAAGACAAGCTTAGTAATGATTTCATTATATAATCACCAGGTTAGTAACTAGGTGTGACTAATAACTTCTAATGTCCAGTAGCTAGGTGATTTAGTAACGAGGCAAGTAATGGTTTCAAATGTAACCCAGTTAGTAATTAGACGAGACGAGTAATCTTGCTCTGTAGTCAACCAGGTTAATAACTAGGCACCACTTTAGAGTCAGAGTTTTACAGCACAGAAACAGGCCCTTCGGCCCAACGCGCCTGTGCCGACCATCAAGCACCTGTACAATCGAGTCCCATTTTCCTGCACTTGGCCCGTAGCCTTGTATGCTATGGCATTTCAAGTGCTCATCTAAATACTTCTGAAATGTTGAG
The DNA here is from genome assembly GCF_036365525.1 of Heterodontus francisci. Taxonomy (NCBI): domain Eukaryota; kingdom Metazoa; phylum Chordata; class Chondrichthyes; order Heterodontiformes; family Heterodontidae; genus Heterodontus; species Heterodontus francisci. The sequence continues at coordinate 125,824,147 of NC_090377.1, forward strand.
GGTTCCTGCCTCTACCACCCCCACCCCCTCAGGTAGTGTGTTCCAGATTCCAACCACCCTCTAGGTGAAAAAATATTTCCTCAACTCCCCTCTAAACCTCCTGCCCCTTTGCCCCTCATAATTTTGTATACCTCAATCAGGTCCCCCCTTAGCCTTCTCCGCTCCAATGAAAACAACCCTATCCTATCCAGTCTCTCTCTTCATAACTGAAATGCTCCAGCCCAGGCAACATCCTGGTGAATCTCCTCTGCACCCTCTCCAGTGCAATCACATCCTTCCTATAGTGTGGCGCCCACAACTGTACACAGTACTCCAGCTGTGGCCTAACTAGCATTTTATACAACTCCATCATAACCTCCCTGCTCTTGTATTGTATGCCTTGGCTAATAAAGGCAATTATCCCAAATGCCTTCTTAACCACCTTTATCTACCTGTGCTGCTGCTTTCAGTGATCTATGGACAAGCACTCCAAGGTCCCTCTGACCCTCTGTACTTCCTAGGGTCTTACCATCCATTGTATATTCCCTTGCCTTGTTAGTCCTCCCAAAGTGCATCATCTCATACTTTTCAGGATTAAACTCTTATCTGCTACTGCTCTGCCCATCTTACCAGCCCATCTATATCATCCTGTTATCTCAGGCTTTCCTCTTCACTATTTATGACACCACTAATTTTCCTGTCACCTATGAACTTACTGATCATACTTCCTATATTTCACGTCTAAATCATTAATGTACACTACAAACAATAAGGGTCCCAGCACCGATCCCTGCAGTACCCCACTGGTCACAGGCCTCCATTCACAAAAACAGCCTCTACCATCACCCTCTGCCTCCTTCCACTAAGCCAATTTTGGATCCGATTTGCCAAATTACCCTGAATCCCATGGGCTCTTACCTTCTTAACCAATCTCCCATGTGGGACCTTATCAAAAGCCTCAGTGAAGTCCATCTCGACTACATCAACTGCTTTACCCTCATCTACACATCTAGTCACCGCCTCGAAAAATTCAATCAAATTAGTTAGACATGCTCTCCCCCTGACAAAGCCAGGCTGACTATCCCTGATTAATCCCTGCCTCTCCAAGTGGAGATTAATCCTGTCTCTCAGAATGTTTTCCAATAATTTTCCTACCGCTGACGTTAGACTCACCAGCCTGTAATTACCTGGTTTATCCCTGCTACTCTTCTTGAATAATGGTGCCACATTCGCTGTCCCCCAATCCTCTGGTACCTCTCCAGTGGCCAGAGAGGATTTTAAAATTTGTGTCAGAGCCCCTGCAAACTCCTCCCTTGCCCAACATAACAGTCTGGGATACATCTCATCTGGGCCTGGGGATATATCCACCTTTTAAGCCCCCTAATACAGCAAATACTTCCTCCTTTTCAATGCTAATTTGATCAAGTATATCACAGTCCCCCTCCCTGATCTCTACACCTACATCGTCCCTCTCCATAGTGAACACAGATGAAAAGTAATTATTCAAAACCTCACCTATGTCCTCCGGCTCCACACGCACATTGCCTCTTTGATCCCTAATGGCCCCTACTCTTTCCTTGGTTATCTTCTTGCCCTTAACATACTTAAAAAACGCCTTGGGATTTTCCTTTATCTTGTCTGCCAGTGATTTTTCATGCCCCCTCTTCACTCTCCTAATTACTTTTTTAAGTATTCCCCTACACTTTCTATACTCCTCTTGGGCCTCCGCTGTTTTCAGCGCTCTGAATCTGCCATAAGCCTCCTTTTTTTTCCTTATCCAATCCTCTATATCCCTTGACATCTAGGATTCCCTGGACTTGTTGGTCCTACCCTTCACCTTAACGGGAACATGTTGGCCCTGAACCCTCACTATTTCCTTTTTGAATGATTCCCACTGGTCTGATGTAGACTTTCCTATAAGAAGCTGCTCCCAGTCCACTTTGGCCAGATCCTGTTTTATCATATTGAAATCTGCCTTCCCCCAATTCAGTACCTTTATTTCTGGTCCCTCTATGTCCTTTTCCATAACTACCTTTAAATCTTGCAGAGTTATGGTCTCTATCCCCGAAATGCTCACCACTGCCACTTCTACCACTTGTCCGGCTTCATTCCCTAGGATTAAGTCCAATTCCGCTCCTCCTCTTATCGGACTCTCTACCTGCTGGCTCAAAAAATTCTCCTGAATGTACTTGAAGAATTCCGCCCCCTTTAAGCTTTTTGCACTAATACTATCCTCTCTAATATTGGGGAAGTTGAAATCCCCTACTATTATTACCCTATTATTTTTATATCTCTGTGAGATTTGCCTACATATCTGCCCCTCTATCTCTCCCTGACTGTTTGGAGGCCTGTAGTACACTCCCAGCCAAGTGATTTCCCCCTTTTTGTTTTTAAGTTCTACTCATATGGCCTCATTTGAGGAACCTCCTAAGATATCATCCCTTCTTACTACAGTAATTGACTCCTTGATTAACAGTGCAATGCCACCTCCTCTTATACCCCCTCCCCTGTCACGTCTGAAGATTCTATACCCTGGGATATTAGGCTGCCAGTCCTGCCCTTCTCGCAACCACGTCTCAGTGATAACAATAATATCATATTCCCATGTGTTAATCAATGCCCTCAATTCATCTGCCTTACTAGTAAGACCCCTTGCATTAAAATAGATGCAATCCAGCCTTGCATTATTTTCTTGAGCCTTAACAGGTCTACATTTACTCTGCCCTCCAGACCGACTCAGCTTCTCTTCTATATTTGATTGTACATCAACCCCTACTGTGCTTCCACTCTGTATCCCATCCCCCTGCCAAATTAGTTTAAACCCCCCACCCCAACAGCACTAGCAAACCACCCAGCAAGGATGTTGGTCCCGTTCCGGTTCAGGTGCAACCCGTCCAACTTGTACAGGTCCCACCTTCACCAGAAACAGACCCAGTGATCCAGGAAACGAAAGCCCTCCCTCCTGCACCATCTCTTCAACCACGCACCTTACTTAACTGTCAGATGAATTAATGGTTGAGATTAGCAATGATTGATAATGTCATCAGGTTAGTAACTGGCAGGATTAGTAAAGACTTCATTATATAAACAGCAAATTAGGAACTAAGTAAAATTGGTGAGTCCTAATATGCTGTAACTAGGTGATTTCATAATTTAACCCATGGTTAATAGCTAGCAGAATACGGACCAGGCATTGAATTGTGTCTACGCAAGGTCGTGCCTGAGCGTGACCTCGCTCACTGCCAGTGGGTAGAGGTACATACAGTAGAAAAGCAGAGAAGTTATGTTAAATTTGTTTAGAGTCTTGGTAAGACCACACTGTGCGAAGGATATAGAGGCACTGGAGAAGGTGCAGAAAAGATTTACAAGGATGATACCAGAGCAGAGAGGTTATTGGGAAAGATTGCATAGGCTGGGGCCCATTTTCTCCAGAAAAGAGAAGGCTGAGGGGTGGCCTGATAGAATATCTTTAAGATTATGAAAGGGTTTTCTAGGGTAGAAGTAGAGAAGATGTTTCCACTCGTGTGAGAGTCAAAAGCTAGGGGTTATAAATATGAGATATTCACTAATATTCCCAGTAGGGATTTCAGGAGAAATTTCTTTATCGAGAGAGTGGTGAGAATGTGGAACTCGCTACCACATGGAGCTGTTGAGGTGAATAGTATAGCTGCATTTGGGGGAAGCTGGATAAGCACAGAGGGAGAAAGGAATAGAAGGGTCTGCTGATGGGGTGAGATGAAATGGGCTGGGAGGAGGCTGGTGTGGAGGATTATATGGAATAGTTCAGATGAGCTGATTAGCCTGTTCCTGTGATGTAACCTCTACGCAATTCTGTGTAAACATCTATATGTAAATTCAGTCTATGTACAGGTTCTTTGGGCCATTGCACTGTCTGACCAAGAATAAATTGTCTTATACAGGATCTGGACCTGTGCAAGTGCTAATCACAGAGACAGGGAACCTGACGGACTCCCATCCCATTCAGTGGAACACACCAGAATCCTCTCACATCAAAGAGTACATTTTGAAATGGAGGCCTGTAAGTAAATGAGCCAACCAATTGGCAAATGATTAACTGTGCTCAGGGACCCACAATACCCAATTTTCCTTGTGCCAAGTGAGTTGAAAGAGAAAGGGATTTTCTGGGGAAGGAGTGGGGAGAGAGTCACTCACATTAGCGATAGTGTAAGCCCAGCTGAGTACTGGGTCTTGAAATTCTACCAAAGGCCCATCCTAAAACCAGGGGGAGACTGCTTAAGGGCTAGAGGTCCAGCTCCCTCCTGATGACACCCTCTGTGTTCCTCTGAAGCTGACCTGGGCTTGACCTCCCCCACCACAAATCCTCCTTCTTTTCTACATCTGTCGGTTCAAAGCCAGGAGATTGCGAGCCTCGGCTCTGCTCTGCTGCCACCATAAACCGGATACTCTGACCTCTTTATTCCCTTTCTGAACCTTTTCAACTGGGGTGAGAAAATGGCCCAGTCCACTTGCATCAGGCTGCTCGCTGGTGGCATTGGGTGGGCAATGTAAGGGAAGATATGAACCAATACCACCATTTAATGCCATTCTAACGCACAGTTGACTTATTGGGATGCTAAGTGGCATATATTTATTACCTGTGTCTGACCTGGTAGCAATCTTGCCTCTTGAGTCAGAAGATCATGGGTTCAAGCCCTACTCCAGAGACTTCCTGCCCCCGAAGCAAAAATTCAGCCCATAATCTCAGCTGATACTCCCAGTGCTGAGGGAGTGCTGCACTGTCAGATGTGCCGTCTTTCAGATGGCACGTTAAACCGAGGCCTCATCTCTCTCAGGTGAGCATAAGAGAAGAGCAGAGGAAGCTCTTGTTCATCAGCTCTTGCAGTCATTTTTTCCCATGCCAGCCCAGAAATTGCCTGATATGTTGAATTGTAGCATGATGGGATTAGAACTAACAAACCTTTTGGGCACCCAGTACATATCACAACCAGCAGCCTATCGGAGTTAGTACTCAAAATGCACTCTGAGCCAGTTAATGGTTGCGTTAAACCGGTGTGTGCTACCAGAGGAAAAGAAAGCTCTTGTTTGTCCGTCTGACGCACTATTACACAATGTACAGTAGCAGACCGGACCTTGGCAGGGTGTATCCAAACTCCGAGACATTTCTAAACTCACCATCCTATTTTACAGACAGGAAACTTAGCCCTTGTAGCATTCTGTTTACCTAGTTCTGCTCTTGTCCAACCAAAAAAAAAAAGGTTTTGCACATAGGCCAGCTTGTAGCCTGCCTGCCCTTTGACCTCTGCTGTTGCCATGTAAACAGCCTTTTGCCAGGCCTTGCGAAAGCAGAATTGAGTTCAGGACCATGTTCCATTGCTCAAGCAATACTCGGTAAAGTACATGTCATTTCCAGCTTGCTCTTGGCATTCCAACATGAGCACAGAAGGCGGCCAAGTGAGTCTTATTTTAATGTCAACAAATTGCAGTGTTGACATATCCCGTTTACATTGGGGAACAAGGCCTGAGACAAGCCTGTGGCAAATGGCCAAAACATTTTAACTCCACAAAGTGTTTCTTTTTTGCCCATGATGCACGCATTACATTGAAAAACGAGTCAGTTCCTCCCAGCCATCCATCGCCCCAGCCCCCAACCCCTGACCACCTCAAGATGGCTGATAGCTTGGCTGAAATTTCCTTGATCAGTTCTCTCGATCACCTGCTGTTGATTTCACATCATTTGAGCCAGGCTTGGCATGGACAATTTCTCACCTCCACTCACTCTGGGAATGACAGATTCCCCAAACCTGGGTTTGAGTCCCGGTCTCTGCTGAGTCAGCCTGTCTTGAGGGCAGTGCTGCATTTGGGATCTCGAGAGAATTGGGGCATGGGGAGTGTGGGAAGAGCATCAGCCTGGCTTCCTGTTCCGCTATGATATCCACTAACTCCTGCAAGGGAGTGCTCGGAGCTTGGTGAATGACGAGCTGCCCTGTGATACCCTCACAGTCAAATAGCCTGTGGAGGCCCACATGTGGCAACTTTGGCAAGGTACCAAAGGGGCCTGAGGAGAGGAGGAGGAGAGAAACGATGGGTTTAAAAAATATATCTGCAGAACCCAGAGGTGCATTATATTTAAAGAAAGACTGGAAAAAAGCATCCATTTAATGTAAAAAATATGTAGGTAATTGCACCTTCATTGCGTGCTTCCTTCTGGTACTTTATAACTGTTTTAAAAAGCCCCTCAGCAGCAGTAGTATAGTTCATTAGACTCAAAACTGTATGTGATTTGGCATTTAACCAACTGTTAATCAAAACTGGGGTTTGAGGAAAGCTTATGAACCACTTTAAAAACTGAGGGGACTGAGAACCTTCCCTGACACGGCCATCCTTGCACTTGAGAGCCTAGGCTGAGTGTCGGCAGACTGGGGGGAGATGGGGTCAGGGGTGGAAGGGCAAGAGCAGTCCATGCCAATTGCGGTCTGTGACTGTGTCTGTGTGAGACTGTGACTGTGTGTGTGTGTGAGGGGTATCACATTCACCCAGGTGGACCCACACACACCCACAAAGACAAACGTTCCACAAACATGACTTCAAACTTGCCTGTCGGGCTGTCACGCTGGGTTTTCAGTTAACTTGGCTTGTGCTTGTGTGCGCTTTATGCAGAAAAACTCGAGGATCCGATGGAGTGTGGCGACTATTCCAGGCAGCATGCATTCCTACACCATTAGCGGCCTGAAACCAGGCCTCACCTACGAAGGCCAGCTTGTCAGCATCCTGCACTATGGCCAGAGAGACACCACCCAGTTTGAATTCACAACCTCTTACGTGACTTGTAAGTAATGCCCCTCCATGGGTCCGCGTTCTCCTCCCCCAATCCTCCCACTTTGGAAAACATTAGCAGTCGTGACTAATGAAAGGCAGGATGGACATCCAACGAAATGGGCCCAGAAGTGCTTGTAAACCTTGGACTGTGATGAAATGATGGCTAACATGCAAAGAGATTTTCCTTTTCCTCTGTCTTCCACAGCCCCCCCCCCTCCACCCCCCCCCCCCACCACCTCGCACCCAAACACCATTTTGTCTCCTGTGTGGGAACCCCCCCCAGCTCCTTCCAAGGGTAGTGTTCTGCAGATACCCCTCCTCTTGCCCTCGTGACCTCTGCCTTATTCACACGGTGAGCCTCAACAATCAGCATCGCTGGGCTGTTGAGGTAGGAGAGGTGTGGCAATCCCGCCCTCCTGCGTGCCCACTTGGCAGCACTGTGATGGGGGGGTGGTGACAGCCACAGATGACGTTGTGGGAGCTGAGACCAATTGTGACTGCAGCCTGAGCCCCAAGGCCTTATCATTCTTAGCTATGCATTGGATAAACCTGTCAAAGCCTTTAGTGGGGTGGTGCCTTCCATTGGAAGAGGAGGAGGCCATTCAGCCCCTCGAGCCTGTTCTGTCATTCAGTTAGATCTTGGCTGATCTGTATCTTGACTCCATTTATCTGCCTTGGTTTCCTATCCCATAATTCCCATACCTAACAGAAATCTTATCAATCTCAGTTTTGAAATTTTCAATTGACCCCGATTCTTCACAGCTTCTTGGGTGGGAGAGTCCCAGATTTCCACTCCACTTTGTGTGAGGAACTGCTTCCTGACATCACCCCTGAATGGCCTGGCTCTAACTTTAAGGTTATGCCCCCTTGTTCTGGACTGCCCCCACCAGAGGAAACAGTTTCGCTGTATCTACCCTGTCAAGTCCTTGAATGGTATTAAACAAACCTCAATTAGATCACTCCTTGAGCTTCTGTACTGTTGGGAATACAAGCTAATTCCATGCGACCTGACCTCATAATTTAACCCTTTTCGCCCCGTTATCATTCTGAGGAATCTGCACTGCACTTCGGGGTGAATTCTTAATTCTGTAATACAGCCGTCATGTGACTATGTGCTTCACTCTCTCTTCTGCATCATGACAGTGTCCCCGTATGAGGGCGAGACTGTACCGATTAGCGAACATGACATAATTACTGAGTCCTCGACGACCGAATCAATCACGGAGGTCACCTCCAGCAGCTTCGTGGTGTCCTGGGTGTCCGCCTCTGATACAGTGTCCGGATTCAGAATCAAATACGAGCTTAGTGAAGATGATGCCCAGCCTCAGTATCTCGGTAAGACTTCCTCCCTTCAGCAGCTGTATCCCCTTTAGTTCGAACCGTGCGGCTTGGAACCAAGAGAAGGCCGTAACTGTATCACCTCAGACACTTTTCTCCATCCCATTGAGGGCAAGGAGCTGGAATTTACTCAGTATGTTCACGGGTCATTTCCCAATGTTCCAGGAGCCTTTTTCAGCCCATCCCTCCCTTTGCCAGTCGCCCTGGAAGGAGTTATTTCTCCATGCCCTTGGGGACTGTGGGATGCTAGGATTTTAAGTTGGAGGGATCGATGATGATAAAGTGGCCAAAGGACACCAGATGGGTAAATGCAATTAGGACTGTTTGCTCCAGTCCAGGGGAAACACTTGGTCCCAGTGGCTGGTTTCCGTGCTCTGTCTTCTCCATCATTCTCTTGCTTCCTGATGAGAATGAAAGGAAACATCATTCAGTGGTTGGACAGTCTCACCATAAATCGCTCAGGGCAGAGGGGTCACTGAGTCAGGCAGGGGTGGATCTTTCTGAAGCAGAAATGTTACATTTCAGCTGATGCTGGCTGATGTTGGATATGTCGCAGACCTCTGGGAAACCACTACCCAGTGCAGAGCAAGAGGCCAAGGGGATTCCAGGTCTGGTTCCTTTGAGATCGGAATTTGGACAAAACGTCTCGCCGCTGGGACCCTTAGAAAAACAAGAAAGACTTGCCTTTCTGTAGCTCATTTCACAGCCTCAGAACATCCATTGAAGTACTTTTGTAGTGTAGGCACTGTTGTAATATAGGAAACGCAGCAGCCAACTTGCGCACAGCAAGCTGCTACAAACTGGGGTCATTAATGCCCTGCCTGTGAGTGTGCTGGTGGCAGAGTTGATCAGGCCTTTCAAAAAGGAATTGGTTAATTGGGTAATGGGGAAAGGGCAGGTGAGTGGGACATGGTGGGCAAAGGACAGAAGGAGGCCATTCAGCCCACCATGTCCCTGCCAGCTCTCTACAAGAGCAGCTCAGATAGTCCCACTCACCTGCCCTTCTGCCTACATTACAAAAGTACTTCATTGAATGTTCTGAGGTTGTGAAAGGGGCTATAGATTCTAGAAACGGCAATGTGATAATGACCAGATAGTCCGTCTTAGTGATATTGGTAGAGTGATAAATAGTGGCCGAGTGATAAATATTGGCCAGGCCACTGGGAGAACAATTCTGCCCTTCTTTGAAATGGTGCCATGGGATCTTTTACATTCACCTGAGAGAACAGACAGTTTGCCATCTTATCCGAAAGACAGCACCTCAGAAGGTGCAGCTCTCCCTCAGTATTGCCCCAGGAGTCTGAGCCTAGGATTTGTGATCAAGTCTTTGGAGTGGGACTTGAACCCAAAACCTTCCTGACTCGGAGGCAAAAGTGTCACCCGCTGAGGCACAACTGAAAATCAGGAGAAACCCATTCGCCAGCAGCGACTAGGCCTGTTCTGTTGGTGACTGGTACTCAACAGGTGAGAAAGGAATTCTCTTGGCCTCCTGGTCTTGCTGCTCGTGAAGGCCCAGCTATCAATGGTGGAACAGAGATAGGGAGGGGCGAGGCTATGGAGGGATTTGAAAACAAGGAAGAGAACTTTAAAAGGGTCTTGCTAAAATGAGAGCCAATGTAGGTGATAGAGCACAGCGGTGATGGGTAAAGGGGACTTGGCGCGAATTAGCTTAACAACCAAAGAGGTGATACTTTGTGTGTGAAGTGACTGGAGATGTATCTGGGAGGCCATGTTAAGACAGGTCTTTTAAGTCGTCTTTGTTTCCTTTTTACTTCCAGATGTTCCAAACACAGCTACATCTGTTTCCATTCCCAACCTGCTGCCTGGTCGCAAATACATTGTGAATGTTTTTGAACTTTCAGAAGGAGGAGAGAAGCTGATTCTAACAAGGACGCCCACAACAGGTCGGTCACCAAGGAGACATTTCATCGGTGCTTTTGTTTTTGGTGATCAGGATCACTCATTGTTTCCTTCGATAATCTTCTGCCTTTCCTCACAGCGCCTGATAGTCCCACCGAATACACTGTAGACCATGTCGATGAGACCTCCATCGTCATTGAGTGGTCCAGGCCTCTAGCCCCTATTACAGGTATGCCAACTCTTGTGTTATGGTTGATACTCCAGAGTGGGCCTCTCCAGAGACAGGATCAGCTGCTCTTAAAGGCAGTGTTTAAAGGATAGGTGTTTGTTTTAACTCTTAGTGTAATCATAGGTAAGATCAACCAAGAGTTAAAACTTTTACAAAATAATTTTTTTTTTATTAAATTTCGGCAAGTTTTAGAGATAGTCGTATAACATTAATTAGAAGAGCAACTCAGAACTCAGAATGGTCAAATTATCTGCTTCTGGAGACTGAGGTGTTCATCTGGTCTCTTTCTGGATTCTAGACTCTAGACCAGGGTTGTCCCAACATACAGCCCGTGGGCCAGGATGCAGCCCGCCAAACGTTTCCATCCGGCCCGCAGGTGTAAACGGTTCCCGGGGCCGCTCCTCATCCTCTCCGTGACTGGAAATTTCCCATTGTCTTCATTTTACAGAGCGGCCTTTTTAAAAACATCATGCTATCAGTTTCACATCGGGAACAGCTGTTTCCCAACAGACTCGGGGTTTTCCGGCAGATTCTGACTTTTTTTTTAAAAAGCCCGCCGGAGAACCCCTAGTCTGTTGAGAAACAGCTGTTCCTGATGTGAAACAGACAGAACGAGTTTTTTAAAAAGGCCGCTCTATAATAAGAAAACGAAGGGAAATTTCCAGTCACGGTGGTGAGAGAGAGTGAGAGAGAGCAAAAGGGGAAGGAATAGAGAGAGCAGGGAACACTGAGTGGGGAGCGGGTAAAACTGGAGACACGGGGGTGGGGGAGGAGATACAGAGAGAGGTGGGTGGAGAGGGGGAAGGAGACAGAGAAATGGGGGAGAAGGAGACAAAGGGACTGACAGACAGAGAGGGCGAGAGTGACGGGGGTGGGGGGTGCGGGCGGACAGAGAGTCAAGGAGTCATTTACTTACGGCACAGAAGGAGGCCATCGAGTCTCTACAGAGCTATGCTGTCAGTCCCACATCCTGGTGTGATCCACGTTGCCCTGCAAGTCTGTTTCTCTCAGGTGGCCTTCCAACGTCCTTTTGAAGTCATTGATCGTCACCGCTTCCACAACCCTTGTGGGCAGCAAGTTCCAGGTCATTACCACCCACTGTGTAAAAATGTGCTTCCTCATATTCCCCCTGCATCTTTTGCACAAAACTTTCAATCTGTGTCCCCTAGGCCTAGAGGGGAGGGGGTGAGGGGGGAAGAGGGAATGAGACACGTGCACAGTGTGGATCAAGGTCTCTCCTGAAAGATGGACATCTATCCAGAATACTCTGCATTGCTACATCAAGTGTGAGGACAGATAGAGGAGAGGGGGTAATGAGAAAGTAAGTCAATAAATTCGTCTTCTCATTTAAAGCTTCTTCACAAAAATGCACATTTGTTGTTTTTATGAGTAAAATAAATTTTTCATGCCTTTATCTTGCGAAATTTGTTCACTGGCCCCCTGGGCCAAGCAAAAATCATAATGCAGCCCTCTGCCCGAAAAGGTTGGACAACCCTGCTCTAAACTGTTCCCAGATGTTCTCTGGTTAGTCACTGGAAGAACTCTGATTTGTTCCTACAGGGTTTCTGAATGGTCTTTGTCTTCAGGAGGGGGCCAGGGTTACTATTCCTAGAAATTCAATGCTGACGCATCTCTGGACAGAATTGGAGTAGGCAGCGATGCCCACCATGGTCGAACAGCCAGCCCTAAATACGCTGACATGATGCAATGGGCATTTGAGCCCACTACCGGCAGGTGGCCAGTGCCTGAGAAATTTAATTGAATTGAAGCCCTGTCGCCATTGCCCATCACAAGGAGATAAGGAAGGAGTTGATAAACTGAGGGGACAAGGGGTGGGTCTGGGAGAAATGAGGTTGTAATGACCATGGAAAGTTTTGAAGAATTTCTTTTAATGGCTCTTCACAAAATGAGAGGTAGCATCGGTGTCGCTGGTCATGGCTAACATTTTAACTGTGCTTGGATCTAAAGGTTACCGTGTGGTGTACATGTCCTCTGTGGAAGGGGCCAGCACCGAGATCATTCTCCCCAGTACCACAACCAACCTGACCCTCACTGACCTTTACCCCGGCGTCCAGTACAACATCAGCATCTACGCCGTGGAGGAGAGCCAGGAGAGCATCCCGCTGGTCATCCAACAGACTACGGACGGCGTCCCACGTCCAGGTACAATGCAACAGTCTGGCAACTCGCCTCCTGACTGAGTGGGGGGTGTGAATGTTCAGCGTCTGAGGGCTTTGCAAGGAGATGAGAAGGTTGCGGGCGGGTGGAGGTGAAGAACCAAGGAAATGGTTGAAGTGGTTGGTTTTGTTCAGAGTCATCTTGAAGAAAGAGAGAGTGGTTTGGAGGGAGTGCTCCACAGGGTCAGCTTAGGATGCTGGAGATGGGGTGAAAGGTCATGGCTGGAGGGATGGTGGGAAGGGTTTGACTTGCCCAGGTGGAGGTGATGCATGGTGGTACTGCTCTGAACACCTAATAGCTGGTGAGAAGAATTTCCCAATAGTGGACCAAAATGATTTGATGCTTTTCACTTAAAAGCCTTCTGGATGGAAGTTTGGCTCCATTCTCAGGGAGCTAGCTGTGGCTCAGCGAGTAACACTTGCCTCTGAGTCAGAAGGCTGTGTGTTCAAACCCTGCTACAAAGACTTGGGCACAAAATCTCAGCTGACACTTCCAGTGTAGCACTGAGGGAGTGCTGCAGTGGGAGAGATGCTGTCTTTCAGATGAGATGTTAAATTGAGGCCCTCTGCGGTAAACATGAAAGATCCCATGATGCTATTTTGAAGAAGAGCAGCAGAGTTCTCCCTGGCGTCCTGACCAATATTTATCCCTCAACTGACATCACTGAAAATAGATTATTTGGTCATTATCACAGTGCTGTTTGTGGGATCTTGCTGTGTACAAATTGGTAGTCATGTTTCCTACATCGCAACAGTGACTACACTTCAAAAGTACTTTGGCTGTGAAGTGCTTTGGGACATGAAAGGTGCTATATGAATGCAAGCTAATTCCTTCTAAATGAAAATTGGCATGGCAGCACATCTTGGTGCTTTGGATTTTCACCAATGACCCTGCCAGAGGTCATGAGGTCGGGAGTGGGCTTGTGATTTAAATGCCTTCAGCGGGTTAGACCAAAGAGGCTAGCGGAGCTGGGTGGCTGCACAGAGGGGTTTGGTTTTCCCTGCAGAAGAAACCTGTAAGAAAGAACTTGCACTTATATAGCACTTCCCACAACCGCACGATGTTCAAACGCTTTCCAGCCTGTGAATTCCCTTTAGCTGTGGCACGTCCACCTCTGGGTGGCAGGGAAAGGAATCAAAGGTGAAGGATATGCTGATGAAGAGGGGTGGGGGGAGGCTCGTCTGGAGCATAAACATCGGCAGGTGGGCCGAATGGCCTGTTTCTGTGCTGTTAATTCGAGATAAAAGTATTGCGTGGATCATTTACTGAGTTATCCTTTTGACAGTCAAAAGATGACTGGGAACATTTCCCTGGGAAGAGGAAGACTTGTTGAACTTTTGGTCTGAAACCTGTTTTTTCTTTTCTCTCTCTCTCTTCAATTTCGAAAATCGAGGAACCACGTGGACAGAAAACAGCCTGGTGCCACTAGGGACAGCTGGGGGGGTCAGGGGTCAGTGAGCGCCGTTCCAAAGACTATTGGGGCTCATTGCCCAGATTGAATCCTAACAGGCTGTGGGCCCTTTCTCCATAATGTAATCGAGATCACCCTGAAGTATCTGCTTACGTCTCCTTGGGAATAGTCGGGTGGCGAGACCTGGAGAACAGAGGGAGGGAGGAATGCACAGAAAATTCCGGGTTTTTGTTCTGCCTCAGCCTGGCCTGTTGCAAGCCTCCATGACCATATAGGGGAAAACCATTCTGCCAGCAATTTCCCTTGTCTGACGAAGCCTAATGATACCAAGATTGTGCTGTCTGACAAATGATTACTCCATGCAGCAATCTGTCTGTGGCCAAGATTCCACAGGGAAGCATTTTTTTTTTAATTTGCCTGACGATAAAATCTGCCTTGTTCTGAAGATGAGGCGCAATGTTGTTTGCCTTGGGAGGACTGACGGACGAGCCGCAGGGACTGGGTACAAATTTTCCTGCTGTTGAAGACCCTTTTCTGCTTTTTGTTCAGGCCCCTCTCCTTTCACAGCCTCAGGCAATCCCAATGCACATTTGAAGTGTAGTCCCTGTTGCAGTGCGGGGCAACCCTGCAGTAAATTTATGCACAGCAAGCTCCCACAAACTGCAATGAGGTAAGCCGAGGTGTTAGAGTGACGTGGGGAGAATGCCAAACTGTATCGTGGGATCTTCTATATCCACTCAAACAGGTAGGCAGTTTGACATCTCGTTCAGCGTTCCCTTAGTATTGCACTGCACTGTCAGCTCAGATTTTGTGCTGAGGTCTCTGGAGTGGGGTTTAAACCCACAACTATCTGATTCAGTGGACAAGAGTGTTACCATTGAGCTATAGACAACTAGCTTCTATTTTACCAAATTTGAAATGTATCAATATTATAATTACGGGGCCACACTGCTTTGAGGTAGGTGCCGCTCGCTCGCTCAGTCTAAACTGGGCAAATGGTTTAGAAACCTAAACCAGAGAAGTTGGGCCAAAACTGCAGTGCAAGGGGAAATACACCCGAGAAAGTTCTCCCTAAGCTGCATTAAAGTAAGGAGCATTTCTTAACCTCATTTATGAATCCTGTTGCTATCTGTAGCACCAGAGATAGTGGAAAGCCTTCTCAAAAGGGAAAGAGGTGGGAAGGAGGAGGTGAAGGAGGGAGGGAGTAGGGGGGGAAAGGGAGGAGGAGGAGGGGGGAAAGGAGAAGGGAGGAGGAGGGAGAAAATATGGAGGAGAAAAATGGGGAAAGGGAGTAGGGGATGAAGGGAAGGGAAAGGTGAAGGAAGGGAGAAAATACGGAGGAAGGGGAAAAGGAGAGGTGGAGCAGGAAGGGAATATGCAGGAGGAGGAGAGGTGGAGATAATGGGGTAAAATTGCTGCTTTTCTGCCTTCCTCACTGTGTGTCTTTCTTCCAGTTGTGGTGGAGCCACCCACAGGTCTGCAGTTCATCGATGTCTCTGAGTCCAAGATTACCATCATGTGGAATGCGCCTCGTACCGAGATCACCAGCTATCGCGTCACCTTCCTCCCACTCGATAGGCCTCGCCAGGCTCCCACTGAGCTGCCCAGGTCCAGGAATAGCTTTGTCGAGATCACTGGGCTGAGGCCCGGGACCACCTACCGCTTCTACGTGTACGCTCTGAACCGTGAAGCCGAGAGCACCCCTCTGACTGGGCAGCAAACCACCAGTAAGTATTGAGTTATACTGAGGCTGGCCCAAGCTGCGAGTACAGTCGGTCTCAACACATTCTTTGGGAGGGTGTGGGGGAGGAGGTTGTGGAATATCATCTAAGGGGCAGTGGGGAGGCCTTGCCTCTGTTTGCGAATTGGGGGCCCTCCCCTGCTGTCACGTGATGACAGGATTGGGCTCGATGTGATGCCCCCCCCCCCCCCATGATTGAATGGCGCCTCGTCGTTCAGTTGATCTGTTTCTCTCAATGGGCATCCGGGCAAAGAACAGCAAGAGCTGCCCGTGCCATGGAACTGCATGCTAATGAGAGGGAAGGAGGGAGGAATGGAAAAATTAGAATCACCTTTTGATTACTGTGTAAAATGTCGCAGCGCAGAAGGAGGTCATTCGGCCCATTGCACCTGTGCCAGCTCTTTGAAAGAGCGAGCCTATTTGTCCCACACCCCTGCTCGTTGCCCATAGCCCAGTAAATTTTTCTTTTCCATGTATTTATCCAATTTGGTCAGATGACTAAAGGCTTGGTCAAATAGCTAGGTTATAAGCAGCCTCTTAAAGGAGGAAAGTGAGGTGCAGGGAGGGAATCCCGGAGCTTAGGTCCAAGACAGCTGAAGGCACGGCCACAAACGGTGGAGCGATAAAGGTCAGGGACGCTCAAGAGGCCGGAGTTAGAGGAGCACAGGTATCTCAGAGGGTTGTAGGACTGGAGGAGATTACAGAGATGGGGAGAAGCAAGGCCACGGAGGGAGTTGAAAACAAGGATGAGAATTTTAAAAACTAGTGTGGTGGGATCGTTTACATCCACCTGAGAGGGTAGACGGGGCCTTGGTTTAATGTCTCATCTGAAAGACAGTGCAGTGTCCGTCCGTCCTTCCTTCCTTCCAGACTTAGGCTCCTTGTTTAGAGTTGGGAATTTGATCTCATACCTGTAATAATCCATTCAGGTTGTTTGCTCCCATTCCAGGTGTTGCGCTGTTTTTTGTGAAGTAAATCCTGATCTGTTGTGTATTTTTCAATCAGAGCTCGATGCTCCGACCAACCTCAAGTTCAGAAACATTACAGAGACCTCGGCACTGGTGAGCTGGACACCGCCTCGAGCCAGGATTACTGGCTACCTCCTGACTTGGGGCCTGACGACTGAGGGGCAACCCACAACCGTCAACCTCAGGCCAAGTGCTACCCACTATCGTCTGTACAGGCTGCTGCCCGGGACTGAGTATGTTGTTGCTCTCACTGCAAAGCAAGACGACCTGTCCAGCCAGAAAGTCCACGATGTTTTAACAACTCGTAAGTTTTCCGCTCTCTGTCTGTTCTCACCTCCCTCCATCTTCACTTTTGACCTTTCTCTCCTTTTGCCATTGTTACACCATGATCCTTCCCTTAACACCCCCGCCGCCCCCCCCTCCACCCCCACCACCCCACCCGACTCTTCACCTGCTCTGACCCTTGGATTCTTACTGGGGCTAACCAACAACATCTAGTATCTCACTCAACAAACCATTCCACCAAGTGTGGAGCTTCAGCGTCAGTGTCAGGCTGCAGATTAACAGTAACAACTTGCATTGATATGGCGCCTTCAACTATGGAGAGGGTTGCCTTGCCCCACCCTCTGCGCCTAACTTCCTGCTGGCCAGTAAAGTTAGCAGGAACTTGTTCCAGTAAGCTGCATTGGGACGTGTGTTTGGCATCTGTGGCTCGATGCAAACTAGGCCGGGACCTCAAAATGGTGAACCTCCTGCTTCACACGGGCGACCGTACAATGTGCTGCCATCCCAAAGTCAATGTCGACCCCAGCGTGTGGTTGTGTGTCAGCCCACTGGTGGAGTGGTGAAGATTTGTGCAGACTGACCTCTTTCCCCCAACCTTTCTCAGGTCTGTGAGTGGAGCGGGTGCTGAGGGCAGGGGGAGAGGCAGGAGCCTGAGTAACCTCCTCCTCATCAATTACTGTCTTCAATCAGCTGATCCTTGTCCAAATGCTCAGAGGGCTGAATTTTATTCGCCCCTGGGTCGGGGGAACTGAACCAGGGGCCTAGTGAAATGACAGGCAGCAGAGTCAGGACGGCTCCCCGTCGCTGGCCAGCTGCCGGGGACGTTTCCCAGCAGCGGGCATGAGGCGGGCTGCGAGGTGGATCGGCTGCCTTCTCCACGGAGATGGGCAGCCAATTTGCATAATTAAAGGCCCTATTAATAGCCATTTTATGGGACCACTGGCATTTTGCCCACAGCTGAGCGAACTCTACCACATGGGGAAATCCACCAGTTTCAAGCAGGCAGCCTCGCTGCAGCAGCCCGGGGTCATGGCCAAAAGAGGGGGGTCACGGGCAGTCAAGGCAGCCCCCGTGCCACAATGATTCCCCCCCCAGAAGGGTTTGCTCTGCGATCGGCGGGGCCTATCAGTCTCAGCCACCCTGAATTTTAAGTTTTGCTTTCCCGTTTGAGGGTGTCTCCATTGTTGAGGGGCCCTCACGTTCTCCGACCTGCCTCAGCAGCACCCACCTCTCCCAGCGGCACTGCCGAGGCTTCAGTGCTGCCAGTCCTCTGGGCCTGCAGCATCAGGAGTCCGTCTACCATCCTTGGGCGACGAGCCTGTGGTAAAATGGCCGAGCCGGTCCCACTGCCAGCAAGTGCGAGCTCGGAACTGCTCTTCTCCCCACGCTGGGTTCCCAAAGGTAAAATTCAGCCCTCTGTGTCCCTGATGATGGACTCCACTTACTTAGCCACAGCTGCTTTTTGTGGTATAAACGATTTGGATGTAAATGTAGGGGGCATGATCGAGAAATTTGCAGACGACAAGAAGATTGGCCGTGTAGTAGATAGCGAGGAGGACAGCTGTAGGCTGCAGGAAGATATTGATGGTCTGGTCAGATGAGCAAAAAAGTGTCAAATGGAATTCAACACGGAGAAGTGTGAGGTGATGCATTTGGGGAGGTCAAACAAGGCGAAGGAATACACAATGGGAAAATACTGAGAAGTGGAGAGGAAGTGAGGGACCTTGCAGTTAACATCTACGGATCCCGAAGGTAGCAGGACAGGTCGATAAGATGGTTGAGAAGGCATATGGAATCCTTTCCTTTATTAGCTGAGGTATAAAATATAAGAGCAGAGAGGTTATGCTGGAACTGTATAAATCATTGGTTAGGCCACAACTTGAATACTGTTTGCAGTACTGGTCACCTCATTACAGAAAGGATGTAACTGCACTAGAGGGTACAGGGGAGATTTACAAGGATGTTGCCAGGACTGGAAAAATGTAACTATGAGGAAAGATTGGATAGGCCAGTGTTGTTCTCCTTGGAACAGAGAAGGCTGAAGGGAGATTTGATTGAAATGTACAAAGTTTTGAGGGGCCTGAATAGAGTGGAGCTGAAGGGTCTGTTCATCTTAGCAGAAAGGTCAGTGACGAGGGAGCATAGATTTAAAGTGATTGGTAGAAAAATTAGAGGGGACCTGGAACTCACTGCCTGAAAGGGAAGTTGAGGCAGAAACCATCAACTCATTCAAATGGAGTCTGGACATGCACCTCAAGTGCCTAATCTGCAGGGCTACGGACCAAATGCAGGATGGTGGGATTAGAATAGGTGGATTGTTTTTCGGCTGGCACAGATACGATGGGCCAAGTGGCCTCTTTCTGTGCCTTAAACTTTCTGATACTAACTGGTGTCAAACTGATAGGTGTGCAACAACATTTACAATTTTATAGTTTTGCAAAGGTACAATTCCTGAATCTAGAGAGCTTTGGAATATTATAACTACTGCACCAGCAATTTCCTCACTTGTTGCTTGTAATTCTCTGAGGTGGAAATCATAGAGGGTTGTCTATCTTAAGTCCCATTATTTTCTCCATTACCATTTTAAAAAACTTATTTCTAAATCCACTATATTCCTCTTCTTGCCTTATTTTTAGTTTTCCTTGTACGGCTGGTATGTTGCTGTTTATTGTCCATTACATGAGTAAATTATTGGCAGCCAATTTAAAAACTGGCCAAGCCAGAATGATGGGGGAGGGGAGGGTTCATGACTCCTCCCTCCCACTCCAATTCAGCCAGTGCTTGTTGTTTAACACAAGGTCACAAAGAGATGTTGTGGTTGGCAATGCATTGCAAGCACTGGTCCCTTTCTATCTTATTGGGCTTTGTTTAGGCTGCACCAGCTAATAAGTTTGGCCAATGAGCCAGTGAATAAATCTGGTTTCTTCCACAGTCCAAACTTCCTAAGTGTGTGCCAAGGTCCAGTTTTCCAGGCTTGGAAATGGAGCTCGCGACCTGGGAGATTTATCAACCCATCGCCTGCACACCAACGCACCCCCTGCCCCCCAACACAAAAAGAAACTAACTAAAGCCCATTAAATCTGAATTATTTTGCTCTATTTGTGTATTGCAGTGGAGGCTATGGGTCCAGGACCTAACTTTAACACGAAGGTGACCGATACAGCTATCATAATCACCTGGACACCCATACCCAGGATATCGTTCAAGGTAAGGGCGTCAAGGGTTTATTCATTTTGGAATGTATGTTCAATACGAAGAACTTGAAAGGATGGTACCGGGTAGATAGAAGCAGACTGTTTCCAGTAGTTGCTGGGTTAAGACTGAGGGGACACAGGTACAAGATTAGTTAGAAAAGATTTAGAACAGAGGGTAGGAGAACTTCTTTGGTCAAAAATGTGGCTCACTTGTTCGCATTCTGATCTTTGAGTCAGAAGGTTCAAGTCGGACTGCAGAGACTTCAATGTGTAATCTGGGCAGTTGGAAGTGCAGTCTTTATGGATGATACATTAAACCAAGGGCCTGTCATCCCTCTCAAGGGGATGTAGAAAATCTCAGGGCTCTGTTTGAAGAAGAGCAGGGGACTTTCTCCTGATGTCCTGTCCAATACTTACCCCTCAGCCAACATCACTAAAACAGATTACCTGGTCGTTATCACCTTGTTTATGGGGCAAATATGTACAAATGTTTCTCACATGACCACTACAATTCAAAATTACTTAATTGGCCGTAAAGTGCTTTGGGTCCTCCTGAGGTCAGGAAAGGCGCTATATAAATGCAAGTCTATTTTTTAAAACTCAACGTAAATACCCAGGAAATGCTAATTGTTGGATGTGTTGTGAATTGTGCAATTGTTATATTTGGGTGGGGGTGAAATTGGACCTTGTTGTTTTGATGAAGGGTTTGAAAGAATAAATAGGAGGGAACTGTTTCCATTGGCTGGAGGGTGGGTGACTGAAGGACACAGATTTAAGATAATTAGCAAAAGAGTCAGAGGGGGAGCTGCGTTTTTTGTATTCGGTGAGTTGTTGTGATTTGGAATGCACTGCCTGAAAGGGTAGTGGAAGCAGGGCGATGGGGAAAGACAGGGGAGTGGGATTAATTGGAGAATTCTTTCAAAGAGCCAGCACAGCTACAATGGGCCAAGTGGTCTCCGCCTGTGTTGTGTGACTCTGATTGTCTTTCGCCATCCCATTTTATTCTCATTAGGTCGGAGTGCGGCCCTCCCAAGGCGGAGAAACCCCTCGAGAAGTGACCAGTGACTCCGGGAGCATTATCATCTCCAGCCTCATCCCTGGCACAGAGTACACCATTTCCATTACAGTGCTGGCGAATGACGAGGAACGGGACAGTCCCATCACCAAGAAAGTGACCACTGGTGAGTCTGTCACTGACCGCAGTCTCTCCAAAAAGGGAGTTTTCAACTTTTCACCCACTGAGTAATGTGCATACAGCAATTCGAAGCTGATGGCCTCATTCCTCCCTATCCCTGTAACCTCCTCAGGATCTCTGTGCTCCTCCAGTTCTGGTCTCCTGCACATTTCTGATTTCCTGTTGCTCCAACATTGGAAGCTGTGCCTTAAGTTCTCTAGGCCTAAGCTCTGGAATTTCCTCCATTATACGTTTCTGCCTCTACCTCTCGCCCCTCCTTTTAAGATGCTCCTTGAAGCTTACCTCTTTGGCGAAGTTTTTGGTCCCTGTCCTAATATCTCCTTATATATTTCAGTGTCACATTTCGCCTGATGACTCTCCTGAGAAGCGCCTTGGGCTGTTTACTATATGTACCCTATATAAATGCAAGTTATTATCATGTTCCCAGGCCCAAGTCAAATGCACTGATCTTACTGTGAACAAAAACTCTTGACAACACTACCAATATCAGTCTAGTGGTGGCAATGGCACAAGCACATAGAATCATAGAATGATATAACACAGGAGGCCGCTCAGCCCATCGTGCATGTGCCAGCTCTTGTGTTGCCTTGTTTAATACTAGTCTGCTGTTGTTCTTGCCCAGCCCCTCCTCGCAGCCCCAAGCCTTTCTACCCTCCCTGTCAATTGCCAGACTCTGATCACACCCCACCCCCCTCCTCCCCCCACCAAACACCGATACTTCCCTACTACTGGGAATACCTCCTTACTTGGCTTGGTGTCCAGTTTTGTCTGATGATGCTCCTGTGAAGCATCTGGAGATGTTTCTACTATGTTAAAGATGCTATGTTAATGCCAGTTGTTATTGGTGTAGTTGCCAACTGTGTGACCTCTCTCTCCTTTGTGTGTCTATGTAGAACTCTCCCCACCTACCGACTTACAAGTCCATTCCAATCCCAATACTGGTGAACTGACGGTGTCTTGGCAAGAGGGACCATCACCAGGTACAGGCCGACAAAGAGTTGGGTTCTCTTATTGTTTTCGATAGGGTTGGGGGAGGGGGACGTTTTCACGTGGGAGCCTACAGGAATAATAGTTGTCCGACGTACATCTGTGTATCACCTTTATCACTGGAGCCAGAACAGCCACTGCAGCTTCTTAAATGTCCTCCCCAGCTTAAAAAAAAAAGTCAGGGTTCGTGTCTCCAGTCAGAACCATACCTGGCTCAAGTGCTCCTCTCAAGAATGCGCAGTTACAGTTTGGCTCCTTAAAGGGTCACCCACCTTCCCTTTAACAGCGGAATAATACTCGGGTGCCATGTTCCTGCCATTTTCCTACAGACTGAGCGTCGTGCTCATTGTTTTACCAGTACACATCGCCCATTCTTCTAGATGAAGGCCATTTTGTACCATTTTCTGTCACATCTGGGTATTGGGTTTAAGCTGATGAGGTTTGAATATTCTATGATAAAAACAAGAAATGCTGGAACCACTCAGCAGGTCTGGCAGCATCTGTGGAAAGAGAAGCAGAGTTAACGTTTCGGGTCAGTGACCCTTCATCGGAATATTCTATATATTTTTCTGCTGTTTTCCATCCTCCCAGCTTCAAATTTTAATATCCCAGCATGTCGGGATGAAGAGGATGGTGTAATGCCATACAATGCCACTTTCCTCACAGGGCTTCCTCCCGGCATAATCACTGGCTATTATCCATACCAGCCTGCGGCCCTGGCCAGATATTTTCTCCGCCTACTCTGCCCAACCCAACCTTCCCACCCACTACTTGCCATTAGCTGTCCTGTGCCAGAAAATGGCAGCTTTTCACCCTCAGGGGCCGTCTTCCCCACCGTGCCACCTCACGGCTACCGTTGCGTTCTCGCAAGAGGGTGTTCCTAGATGAATATTCCAGACAGCGTAACTTCAAACCCCACCAGGGTAGTTTGAAAATTTGAATTCGGGTTGGAAAAAAAAAAACCTGGACCACGAAAAGTGAGCATGAAGCTATCAGATTATGACCAAAGCTCATAGGCCCACATTTCTCCTGCTTCTGAATTATTTTAAATACTCCCGAGTAGATTGTGCTTCTATTTTGACAGCAATGTTCTTGTGCTTGTGTGTCTGTCTGTGTATTTGTGTGTGTACACTGTAGATATCACTGGCTACCGGGTGACCTGTGCTCCAAGACAAGGCCAACAGGGCAACCTGCTGGAGGAATTTGTTGCAGCCGGACAATCTTCCTGGACTCTGGAGAACCTGAGTCCTGGCATTGAATACAACGTCAGCGTTTACACCCTCAAGAACGGCATGGAAAGCCTTCCGGTATCCACGGTGATAACGCAAGGTAATTGAGAGCAGCCATGATGGTTTGGCAGCCATGACGGTTGTTGTGTTTTTTTTTAAATGTAGGTGTAAGGACTGAGACTGGGACATACCACGAACCTGCACAGGAAGCCCTTACCTTAGCTTCTGAACCTTCATGCTTGCTTTCTCTCGACGCCACATTTGAAGCACTTTATTTTCATGCTTATATTGCAGATGCCAACATCACAAAATGGCTTCCATTGAGAGCTGCATTTCTTTTATTTGCTTCAGTTTAAAAAAAAATCCATTGCAGTGTGCTCCACCTTTCACTAACTTTGATCATTCAGTAATTGAAAGCTTTCCATTACTGGTTGTAAAGGTGATATGAAAAAGCTTCTAACTTTATAGTGGTATTTCAAACGGGAAGAGCAAACGGAGGATATATGCTTAGGGGCCATCAGGAGCTCAGATAGAAAAGGCAAGCGTGATGAGTTAACAGGCTGGAAAAGGTCCCGGGCTCAATGTCGGGGCCTGTGCTGGACCAGGTGACCTCAGCTGTTGGGAGCAGTTTCGTAAACGCCAGCGACTCGAGGCAAAATGGACGGGTTTCCCTGCTCCTCGGCAGCTGTCTTCTGCTGGAAAATGCAGGTCTGTGTGGCTTGAGGCAGGGGCTGGGTGGGTGAGAGGGGCAGGGACTGAATGGGAGGAACAAAATGGCCTCCTGGCACCCAGTGTGGACAAGAACGGCCATGTTGGGCAAGGCAACCAGCACTGGCTGGAGCCACACCTCACGATAAGGCCTTCAGGCGAAGAGGGAAGGAAAGAAATTTATTTACACAAAAATTAGTATTTCTAGGAAATAATACAAAAACCTCACACTGTTAGAGAACGTGCATAGTACTGAGGGCTTGTATTCCACCTGCATTAAAATTAAGGGGGGGGGAATCCCATTGCATATCACCTTTTGAATGCTTGTAACTTTTGCAGTTAAATCATCTTTTTAGAACAAAATCATGCTGTTCCATTTTTGGTTTTCCTTTTTTTTTGCACCTTTAATGCTTCATTGTTGCCCTTTAACTAACCAGAAATCCCCCAACTCACTGACCTCACCTTCGTTGATGTAAGCGACACAACCATCGGCCTGAAATGGAGCCCGCTTAACTATTCGGCCATTACTGGCTACCGCATCACTGTCATAGCGTCGGGAGAGTCCGTTCCCATTTTTGAAGACTTTGTGAGCTCGTCGACGGGATACTATACTGTGCAAGGCCTGGAGCCCGGGATAGATTACGACATCAGTGTTATCACCCTGATAGAGGGTGGTGAGAGTATCGCGACCACTCGAAAACAGCAAACCGGTGAATTTTCTTTCAGCTCATTTTTTAAAAAATCTCCTCTGTTGTTTTCCTCTCCCAGTGCTACACGCTTTCCCGGAGGTTGGTAGCCTATCTCCCCTCGGTGAGCTCTTGCCATCTTACTGCCAACTGAATGTGTGTAGCGCTGGGCAACTTTCTCTCTCTCTCTCTTTTTCCACCCATTCCCCGGACCCCGCCCCCGCCTCCACCACCGACCCCAGGTGTGCATGAGATCAGTTTGAACCTGCGATTGATGTCAACGGGTAATGCATGCTGGGAGTGGTGGCCATGATGGTGATCCAGAACAAGAGAGCATAAACTTCAAACCAGAGCTAGGGGACCATGGGAGGAAGCAGTTCTTCACACAAAGGGTAGTGGAAATCTGGAACTCTCCGCAAACCCCCACCCCCCTTTAAAAAAAAGAGCTGTTGAAGCTCGGGATCAATTGAAAATTTCAAAATGAGATTGATAGATTTTTGTTAGGAGTGGGTATTCATGGATGCGGAACCAAGGTGGGTAAATGGAGTTAAGAAATAGAGCACCTAAGATCTGACTGAATAGGGAAGCAAGGCTGAATGGCCTCCTGTGCTCCCTTTTTATTCGAAAGCAGTTTAAAAAATGTAATTTGGGGATCTATTGAAACAAGAGTTTTATGGTCCTCTCCCCCTTCCTAGGTGTCTCCCTAGGTGCCAGCTCTGCCTTGGTAGCACTCTTGCATCTCAGTCACAAGGCTGTGGACTCAAGTCCCCACTCCAGAGACTTGAGCACAAAATCGAGTGCTACACTGTCCGAGGTGTCACCTTTCGGATGAGACTTTAAGCCGAGACCCTCTCGGGTGGAAATAAAAATAAAATGCCATGGTGCTATTTCAAACCAGTGCAGTGTAGTTCTCCCCAGTGTCTTAGACAATATGTATCCCTCAACCAACATCGCTAAAACAAAATAGGTTGGTCATTGTGGCTTGTGGGATCTTGCTGTACCTGAATTGGCTGCTGTGTTTCCTAAGTTACAATGGTTACTACACTTCAAAATATTACCTAATTGGCTGTAAAGCACTTTCGGATATCCCGAGGTGGTGAACTGTGCTATATAAATGCAAGTTCTTTCCCCATTTTAATACGCCGACGTAGATTGGAGTGAGTTTGACTGCTTACAAGTGGAGACATCTGAAGTGGGAGAGATTGGATTCTTCCTACGGAACACCCTGTGCTAAATCTTGTCTTTGCTGTTTATTCAGCAAACCTAGACCTGGTTGGTGGGGGGTGGAGGAGGAGAGGGCCCACTTAATGGAGCAAGGAAATGGGTGGGGGGATGTAAACTCTCAAATGCACAGTGGCCAAGAGACTGGGTATAATTTCCAGGTCTTTTCTCTGAAAATGTGGCCCCATAGGGAATATTTGGCAATGGAACTACCCTGCCCTGACCCTGAGACCTGACATCCCAACCTGAGGTACAAGAGAGGCGAATGCGCCCAGTGTTTGGAAGCGTGTGTATGTGCGTGTGTGTGCATGCAAACCCAACGGTCCTACCTCAAATGCATGGGGCACATGTCTGTGCAGCTCCACCATTCGGCTCATACCAAGAGCTGCCAGTGACGTGGCACACCTTTCCATTTTCTCCCTAGCGGTTCCGCCTCCCACCAACCTACGCTTCACCAATGTGGGACCAGACACCATGAGGGTCAGC
The DNA here is from genome assembly GCF_036365525.1 of Heterodontus francisci. Lineage (NCBI taxonomy): Eukaryota > Metazoa > Chordata > Chondrichthyes > Heterodontiformes > Heterodontidae > Heterodontus > Heterodontus francisci. The sequence continues at coordinate 125,850,640 of NC_090377.1, forward strand.
TGGTCCGCACCTGCCTCCATCGACCTCACCAATTTCCTCGTGCGCTACAGCCCAGTGGGAGACCAGGAGGAGGGGACCACAGACCTCACCATCACACCTTCCAACAGCATGGTCATACTGACAGGTAAGGGGCAGAGAGTGATGCGCAGGCTCTGGAAACGACATGTGCATGTGTCAGTGTGTGCACGGATGTGTCTGCGTGTGTGTGTGTTATAATCCCGTGCAGACCAGCAGCAAAACACAAGATTTGAATCTGACTAATCCCAATTTAGGAAACAAAACCCAAACGGATAAGATTTCACTTTTATAAATTTTACTTTAACACTCAAACCAAAACCAACATAAATGTAACATGAGCTATCAGTGAAATTATGGTTAATATATATCTTAAAGGTTATACACGTTAACTATCAGATGCAACAAGGATGCATCTCAAAGCCGAACCATCACAATGTCCTTCAGATCTTTGAACTTTTCAAGTCGGTCTCCAGATCCTGTCTCCCAAGTTGCAAACGCCGATTTCCACTCGATGGCAGTTCCTCTGCAATCTGAACCCCACCAATTCCGTCTGCACTAAAACTGTGCACCCTCCTGGAACTTCTGCAGTTTTGCTCACAACAGTCCTGGTGATATAGCTTCACTGATCACGCTTTACGTAACTCTGTAAGGCACCAATATCAACAATAGCAACTTGTATTTTCCAAGGGTCAGCTCCCAGAAAACTGGATCCAATTCAAAGATCTTGTTTGTCTTTTTAAACAACAACTCCCAGCTTTGCAACTGGTTTTACCGCACCACACCCCCCTGCCCCCACCACCCCCACAGAGCCTTCTTGTAAAACTGAAACCTAAACTCCAATCACATGTCGCTCTGGTTAAAAAGTATTTTGTTGGCCTGGTTCTGACCTCCCAGAAGGCTGAGGCTTCTAATTTCTTTTTCAAATCCGTGTCTGTCTCAAAAAAAGATGCTTTAAATCCAAAGTCACAGTGCCCAACAGATCAGCTGCACAGAACGCAGTCTGCACATGAGGACTCCATCACAGTGTGTATGTGTACTTGCATGGATGCATAGATGTCAATGTGTGTGTTTGTGCATGTGGTTGAGTTTAGACCTTTGGTAAATGTTGTTCTCAGTGGACTATGAGGCAATGCTTTGCAATGCGGCATGGGCCCATTTGTCATATCTTTTGCGCTAGGTCTCACCTTGCAACGTGACAATGATCCCGCCTCCTGACAAATAGCACGTGATGCCGATATTAATGTCCCATATGACCCGGCCCCCCGGGATCTTCAAAGCTTTCCAGTCGTTTCCATGGGAATGCGACCAAATGAGAAAAGGTCACTCAGCCCATCGATCTCTCTGCAGCAGAGGCCTTATCATGGACATGACCCAATCCCTGAATCTCCTGAAGGAAACTCTCCATCCCGAGATCTCCGTATTCAACCCAGGTCTGCAGCCGGACACCGACATCACAGGCCTGCCCCTCCAGCATGCGTAGTGGTACTGGAGCCCACTGTGTCCACTGGACCAGTGCATCATCTAGGTCCATCCCTTTAACTTCCCATCCCAGTAGCCTGATCAAGCAGTTCATTAGCATTGGCATCAGCTCCCTTTGCTGGGAGCCTATTCCAAGTGTGCCCCCGCTACTCCTGCAGGTGCCTCTGGGAGAGGAGAAGGCTGGATCTCACTCGGTCAGCCTTTCCACTCTCCCCCGGGTCACCCTGAGTGCTGGTATCTGATTATGTAGAATAGAACTATTTGGTCTTTTATTTTGTTTGCTTTGGTGGGGCCTACATTTTGATCTAATCTGAAGCCATTGACTGTTCCTCAGGGCTCCAGCCTGGTACTGAATACCTGGTGAAGGTCTACTGTGTGATTGATCAGAGGGAGAGCATTCCGCTGACTGGAACTCAGCGAACAGGTAACTATCAGCATGCGGCCTTAGCAGAGGCAGGGCATGCTATTCTCAGTGTGTAACTGAGTTATGTGGGAAATGGAGGCCGCGCTTCTTTGTCACCTCACCTCCACATTTACAGCTCGACTAATTTGTCCGGGAGGGGGAATTGGGCGATTTTTTTTTTATTTTTTAACTCTACCCATCCCATCCTCACAGTTAAAAAGTGAGCAGGATGCTCCCCCAGCCAGGGGGCACAACTGGCATTTCAGTCTGATATTTAATATTGAGATGCAAAAGGTAGGACTCCACACTCACCAACCTGCACAGCCAGACACGCGCCGCAGGGGCAGATGGAGAACCTGCCACAAGTCGGGCAAGGGCCGAACCCTCCACGGGCAAATAGACTTTTCCTTGCCCACTACCCACTAAAGGAGTGACTCCTGCTAGGCCCAAATGCAACACATCCCACCAAGTGTACAGCCTCACTCCATCAGGCAACATATATAAAAGATACCGCACCTGAGGAAGGATGTACTAGCCTTGGAGAGGGTGCAGCACATAGTCACCAGAATGATAAAAGGATTAAGGGTTGATCTAATTGAGGTGTATAAGAGATTAAAGGAGTTGATAGGGTAGATAGAGAGAAACTATTCCCTCTGGTGAGGAAGTCCAGAACAAGGAGGTATAACCTTAAAATTAAAACTAGGCCATTCAAGGGTGATATCAGAAAGCACTCCTTCACACAAAGCGTAGTGGAAATCTAGAACTCTCTTCTTTCTCCCCCCGCCCCCCCCCCCCCCCCCACAAAAATGCTGGGGGTCAATTGAAAATTTCAAAAGTGAGAATGGTAGATTTTTTTGTTGGGTCAGGGTATTAGGGGATTTGGAACGAAAAGAAGTAAATGGAGTTAAGATACAGATGAACCGTGATCTAATTGAATGACGGAACAGGCTTGAGGGGCTGAATGGCCTCCTTCTGTGCCTCTGTAAAAGGTTCAAGGGGCTGAATGGCCTCATTCTGTTCCTATATAATAAGCTTGAGGGGATGAATCCCAGCCTTTAGTTCCGATAATAACAGGCTCGAGGGGCTGAATGGCCTTCCCCTGCTCCTATATAACAGCCTCGTGAGATTGAGGTGCTTACTCCAGTTCTATGAGGCTCCAGGGGCTGAATGGTCTCCTCCTGGTCCTCTGTTCCTTTCTCTTCTCTACTTGCAAGTCTTATGGGATCAGGTCAAACGTGAGCAAGGAAACCTCCTGCTGATTACCCCCTACTGCACCCCCTTCGGCTGATGAATCAGTGCTTCTCCATGTTGAACACCAATTGGAAGAAGCACTTAGGGCAGCAAGGGCACAAAGTACTCTGGGTGGGGAACTTCAATGTCCATCACTAAGAGTGGCTCAGTAGCAGCACTACTGACCGAGCTGGCTGAGTCCTAAGGGACATAGCTGCCAGACTGGGTCTGCGGCAGAGGGTGAGGGAAAAACTTACTTGACCTCGTTCTCGCCAATCTACCTGTCGCAGATGCATCTGTCCATGACAGTATTGGTAGGAGTGACCACCGCACAGTCCTTGTTGAGATGAAATCCCATCCTCACACTGAGGATACACTCCATCGTGTTGTGTGGCACTACCACCTTGCGAAATGGAATAGATTTTGAACAGATTTAGCAACTCAAAACCGGGCATCCATGAGGTGCTTTGGACCATCAGCAGCAGCAGAATTGTATTCAACCACAATCTGTAACCTCATAGCCCGGCATATCCCCCACTCTACCATTACCATCAAGCTAGGGGATCAACCCTGGTTCAATGAAGAGTGCAGGACTTGGAATTATATCGCTGTTCCTTCACTGTCGCCGGGTCAAAATCCTGGAACTCCCTCCCTAACAGCACTGTGGGTGTACCTACCCCACATGGACTGCAGCGGTTCAAGAAGGCAGCTCACCACCACCTTCTCAAGGGCAATTGGGGATGGGCAATAAATGCTGGTCTAGCCCGCGACGCCCACATCCCCCAAACGAATAAAAAAATACTTGCAAACATGTCTCCACCTTCTGCTCTATGTTGACTTCGCAGTTGAATGACAGTATGGAACAATAGGCCTGTGGCAGTCACCTAAGGCACGAGAGGCTGAATAGCTCCTAGTTCACATGTATATATACCTCTTCCTAGTGTGTGCTCCATCAGCTATATGTACCTTGTGACAGAATTGCACAGTGATCGATATATATATATATATATATATATATATAACGGGCTCCCTTTTCAAAAGCAAATAATCAAAATGTATTCTATCGAATTTAGAGCACAGAAACGGGTAATTCGGCCCAGCTGGTCTACGCCGCTGTTTATGCTCCACACGAGCCTCCTCCCACCCATCTTCATCTAAACCTATCAACATAACCTTCTATTCCTTTCTTCCTCATGTTTATCCAGCTTCCTCTTAAGTGCATCAATGCTATTCGCCTCAACTACTCCATGTGGTAGCAAGTACAACATTCTCACCACTCACTGAGTAAAGAAGATTGTCCTGAATGGCCTATTGAATTTATTAGTGGCGATCTTGTATTTATGGTCCCTAGTTTTGGACTCCCCACAAGTGGAAAAATCTTCTCTCTATCTACTATATCAAACCCCCTTCGTAATCTTAAAGACTGCTCTGGGGTCACCTGTCAGGCTTCTTTTCAAAACTGTTTAGTCTTTCCTGACAGTTATAACCTCTCAGTTCTGGTACCGTCCTTGCAAATCTTTATTGCACCCTCTTCCAGTGCCACTATATCCTTTTTATAGACGAAGACTAGAACAAGCGCACTTATTCACAGTTGAATCATCAGCTACATTCCCAGGGTCAATAAGACTTTTCTGTCTGCTTCACCCACCCACTCAGACCACTTAATTCCCCTCGAGCGAGGATGCTGAGAGTCACGAGCATTTAATCCAGCGTGTCTCTTTGCCAAGGAGCAAGTTGACAATTCGAGATGGAGCCATTCCAGACGCTGAGCTGGAGAGGGAGCAGCTGCCGATTTTTGCCTGTAGTTTGCTCCAAGTGAGTCCTTAGCACCCCCTACTGAGCTCAGCTTAAACAGCGCCCGCAGGGTTTTGTCTTTGAGCAGTCGAAGAGGGGCCCATACCTTGTCACGGCTTTCAGCAAATAGTCCACTCAATCACTGCACACATGGGTGTGGCACCAGTGTGACAATTGGGTCAATTATTTTGTAACTACTCTAAGGGAATGTTAACGATATTCATGCAGAATATTCCTTCAACTAGTACCATATAGTACAGCACTGCAACAGGTCATTCAGCTCAGGTGGTCAATGCCAGTGTCCATGCTCCTCACGAGCCTCCTCACGCCCCTCCCCACTCATCTCACCCTATCAGCATGTCCTTCTTTTCCTTTGTCCTTCATCTGTTTACCTAGCTTCCCCTTAGAGGCATCTATGATAAACACCTCAACAACTCATGTGATAGTGAGTTCCACATTCTAACCACTCTCTGGGTAAAGACGTTTTCTCCTGAATTCCTTATTGGATTTATTCATGACTATTTTTAATATTTATGGCTTCTAGTTTTGGTCCCCCCTGAGAAGTGGCAACATCCTCTCTACAACGACCTTATCAATCCCTTTCATAATTTTAAAGACATCGATCAGGTCACCCATCAGCCTTCTCCTTTCTAGAGAAAACAGCCTCAGCTGGTTTAATCTTTCCGTTAGTTATAACCATTCTGATAAAATCCTTTTTGCACCTTCTCCAGTGCCTCTATATCCTTTTTACAATCGAGACCAGAACTGTGCACAATACTCTCAAGTGTGATTTAACTAAGGTTCTGTCCAAGTTTATCATAACTTCACCACTTTTCAATTCTGCCCCTCAAGGAATGAACCCCAGTGCTTCCTTTACTTTTGTAATCTCCAGTTTAACCTGTGTTGCCACTTTTTAGTGATTTGTGTAACTGTGCCCTCAAGTCTTTCTGCTGCTCTAGCCTATTTAGACCCTGATTTTCCAAGGAGTATGTGGCCTTGTTATTCTTCCTCCCAAAATGTAATACCTCACACTTATCTATATTGAAGTTCATTTGCCAGTTACACGCCCATTGTGTAAGTTTATTAATGTCTTCTGTGTTTTGTCACATTCCTCCTCTATGTTAACTACACCACCCAGTTTGGTGGTGTCCTCAAATTTTGAAATTGTGCTTCAGATTCACGATTTCAAATTGTTGGTGTAAATGGTGAACAGCATTGGTTCCAGCACACCACTTCCCATCTTCCGCCAGGCTGAGTAACTACCTTTAACCTCGAATCTTTGTGACCAACTATTGTGTGTTACATAGAATTACATAGAATTTACAGCACAGGAATAGGCCATTCAGCCCCACAGGTCTATGCCATGTCTTTATGCTTGACATGAGCCATTTATGCTCTGGATAAGCCTTTTAATGTATGGTTAACCAGACACTAGTACAAAGATTGCGCTGAGCCCAGTGTGACTAATGTTGTATCATAAGCTTCTTGTGTGATGCTCTGTGGTGCATCAGCAAATGAAAGACACAAACCCACCAGTACTATACAGCTTAAACCTCTCTCCATGTACCCACTCCAATTTCTGATGGGCTGTAAGGAATGCTGCCATAGGGTTGGATGCAAGTTGGATTCAGTTGGATCGTAGCTGATCTGTAACTTAACTCGATCCAACTGTAATATCCTTGACTAGCAAAGGTCATTTTCAGTTCAATTGGACACAAGGGCGGCACAGTGGTTAGCACCGCAGCCTCACAGCTCCAGCGACCCAGGTTCAGTTCTGGGTACTGCCTGTGCGGAGTTTGCAAGTTCTCCCTGTGACTGTGTGGGTTTTCGCCGGGTGCTCCGGTTTCCTCCCACAGCCAAAGACTTGCAGGTTGATAGGTAAATTGGCCATTATAAATTGCTCCTAGTGTAGGTGGGTGGTAGGAGAATTGAGGGCAGGTGGGGATGTGGTAGGGAATATGGGATTAATGTAGGATTAGTATAAGTGGGTGGTTGTTGGTCAGCACCGACTCGGTGGGCCGAAGGGCCTGATTCAGTGCTGTATCTCTCTATGACTCTGACAGGGTGACACCTCCCTGAAATCCTATTCTATTGTTCCATAAGTTGTGTGCAGCGTTATATACCAATCAGTGCCAACAGTGGCAAAGGGGTACCATTGCCCTCAAGCCATGCAAATTAGGAAGACGCAGAGAGTGTTGCCCACATTTTGTTAAATCATGTGTGGTGCGCCTGAGATCTCCTGATATAGCTGATGCAGGGGAGGGTCCTTGCTGAGATCTCTACCTGGCTTTCCTGTCTGCTCTACTCATCCACTGAGAACTCCCAACAATTGTTTTCACTCGCTGACAGAGGAGGAGACGTTTCTTTTTAACTGGCTCAGTGGGCAGCACTCAGAAGGTTGTGGGCTCAAGTCCCACTCCAGAGGCTTCATCAGAAAATCTAGGCTGATGCTCCCAGTGCAGCACTGAGGGAATGCAGCACTATCAGAGGTGCTGTCTTTCGGATGAAACACTAAACCGAGGCCCCATCGGCCCTCTCGAGGGATCTCATGGCATTATTTCAAAGAAGAGCAGGGGAGTTCTCCCCGGTGTCCTGGCCAATATTTATCCCACAACCAACATCACTGAAAAACAGAATCTCTGGTCATTATCACATTACACAAATTGGCTGCTGTGTTTCCTACATTACAACACTTCAAAAAGTACTTCATTGACTGTAAAGAGCTTTGGATGTCTTGAGGTCACGAAAGGTGGCTATAGAGATGTTTAAAATCTTTCTTTGACTGTCGCATGCCCTTTGTTTGTTTGTACCCAGGCATTGACTCACCGACTGGTATCAACTTCTCCGATATAACCACCACTTCTTTCATCGTGCATTGGAACTCCCCCCAAGCCCCAGTCACTGGATTCAGGGTGCGCTACCACCTCGAGAGTGGGGCCAGGCCAAAAGAAGAGCAGGTACCGGCCTCACGCACCTCTCTCCTGCTGACCAACCTGGCCGCCGGTTCAGAGTACGTCATCAGCATCTATGCATTCAACGGCCGGCGGCAAAGCCTGCCCCTGGTCGGGCAGCAGTCCACAAGTAAGTAAGTGCTGGAACTGGCCCCAACTTAAAAAGAAGACAAAAGCCAGTAAACTAAACCAATCTTCCGCTGGAAAGTGCTGGGTGAAGGCCGATTTTTATTTTTTGCAAAGAGCAGTGGGATGCCTCCTGCGGCCGGATAGCTGGTCGGCTCCTGCGCACGGGGCGCTGGCCATGGCTGGGTCAGGGGTTGGACAGGGCTGTGCGAGGCCTCCTGTGGTCGAATAGCCTGCCCAAAGTAAACTTGGGCACGGAGCTGGACCATGCCTGAGCTGTTAGCCATCGCTGGCTCTAACAAAATGGTAAAGGCAGGAACTAGCACAGAGAAAAGCAAACTTCACCGGAATTGTAACCGTCTTGTCTTATCAGATATTCAAATCTTGTGCGCAGCATGCATTTCTGTAAGGGTCATCCTTACTTCCTGTCACACTTGACAGTGATGCTGCACAATGCTGCAGGAGATTGGCTAATTTTACGTATTTTAAAAGATTCAGTCATCCTCTGTGTTGGAAAAAATCTCTTTACAGATAACACTTGATCCAAGTGATGTCCTGGACTAGTTTTCAATTACCATGGGGCTTTATTTTTTTCCCCTGCTTTTTTTCCCCCTCTTCGAGGTTAAAGGGGGAGGGTGGGTGGAATGGAGTGGGGGTAGGAAGTGTTCAGTGGTGATGCTTCAGCAATTATGGTTTGGGACAGCTGGTCTTTCTCTGTCCGTTACATTCGTATGTTGGAAAATGCCTCTCGGTTTCAGCTGTGCCGTTAACTCCACTGAATTGTTTACGCTCTGTTAACCCCCACCCCTCCACCTCCAGTCTCCGATTCCCCAACTGATCTGGAATTCACCCAGTCCACTCCCAAGAGCCTGACCATCAGCTGGAAGCCGCCGCCTGTGACTGTTAGATATTACCGCATCGCATACGGAGAGTCAGGTAAGTCCTGGCCTACTCCCTCTGTATAGTCACGATGTGAAGGGCAACACCTTCCGCGAGCTCTCAACATGAAACCTAATTGTTACTGTGGGATCAGACTTGATATTGAGTCGGGTGCCTTCCTTGTTCCAGCAGTGTAAAGCTCCAGTGAGACCCTCATTCGGAGTATTGTGTTCAGTTCCAGCCACCACACCGTGGGCAGGATATATTGACCTTGGAGGGAGTGCAGTGTACGTTAACCAGAATGATACCTGGACTCCAAGGGTTAAATTATGAGGAGACGTTACACAAACTAGGGCTGTATTCTGGGAATTTACAAAGTGAAGGGCTGATATTTATTAAAGTTTTCAAGCTATTAATGGGAGCTGATAGGGTAGATGGAGAGAAACTATTTCTACTGGTTGGGGAGTCTAGGACTAGAGGGCATAGTCTAAAAATTACAGCCAGGCCTTTCAGGAGTGAAATTAAGGTGCAGCGCACCAGGATGATACCAAGGCTAAAATTATGGCAGCACTTGGTGGAAAAAGGAGGATCAAAATTCGGAGCTTGTACGCTGTAGAGGCCCAGGAGCAACCTGGGCCTGGATATTGAGACGCAATCCCAGTGCAGTGTATGTACCCCATGAGGTCTGTGGCAGGGCCAAGGCAGATTGCTTCCCCACCCTCTGTTGGAGGTTGCAGCAACATCAGCCAACCAAGGAGCTTGAGAATCTGCAGGAGTGGGTAGTGAGGAGGTAACTGAGAGGTGGTAGCAAGCGGTGGCTGGCAGAGGCCTTCAATTTTAACATGGAGCCCAGAGGAGCGTGTAATAAACTTTCAACATAATCTTCTGGGCAGGGGTGGTCCCTTTATGACTCCTGGACGGCTGAAGAAACGGACCCCATGCGTGCACGTTGTATGCTGTGTTCACGCACAGATCAATCTGGCTTAAGCAGGCCCGAAACAGGCCTTAGGCCCCTCATGCACAGTGAGCCTGACACCAGCTTCAGGCATGTGCCCTGGACGCCTACTGAGCAGCGCGAATCAAAATGGAAGGCCACATGTCAGAAGTGGGCCATTGGCTGTCCATTTGATGCCTGTGAAACGGGCATGGCACTATCAGGTTTTTAGGCCCTTGTGTTTACTTCCGGCAAACACTTATGAAATGAGTAAATATACAATGTTTTGTATTAGGCCCCTCATGCACAGTGAGCCTGACACCATATTCAGGCACGTGCAATGTTTTGTACTACAACATATCCTACGAAGCCTTTCCACGCACAATGCGATTTAAATAACTTTGCCCACCATAGTGACCGCTGATCCTTTTCCTTTTATTCCCCCATTTTCTCACAGGAAGCCGCAGCCCACCGAAGGTGATGACTGTGCCAGGGTCAGAGTCAGCTGCCATCATACCCAACCTGCGCCCTGGCACCAAATACACCGTAACCGTGTACGCCGTCACTGGCCGGGGTGACAGCCCGGCAACCAGCAAGCCTGTTATGGGTTCTGAGAGGACAGGTAAGCTGTGGGGGGGTGGGTGGGAGGGCAGGGATGCATGGTGAGGAGTGTGAGCTGGTGGTGGGTTGCTCAATGTGTTGGATTGCGTTCAAAGTGTTGAGTTCTGTCGTAGAATCATAGAATGCTACAACACAGAGGGAAGCCTCTCAGCCTGTGTCGCCTCTTTGAAAGCACTATCCAATTAGTCCCACTCCCCGCTCTTGCCCCGTAGTCCTAAAATGTTTCCCTTCAAGTTTCCCTCCAAGTCCCTTTTGAAAAGTACCATTGAATTTGCTTCCACCACCATGTCAGACAGCACATTCCAGATCATAACTCGCTGTATAAATAATTCTCATCTCTCCCCTAGTTCTTTTCCCAATTGTCTTAATCCTGTGTCCCCTGGTTACGGAGTTGTCATTCCAGGTAGTGAATTGGAAGGACAGTGGTACCCCATTGGGAAGTGAACCTGGATAATATTAACAAGCTGGCACTGCTTTGGCCCGATCTGATGTTACATGCAGTGATACCACACTGTGCCCTGGGACCTGATGACACCTGGGTCTAACTGGCTTGCTTTTTGCCTCCGTGACCCAGGTTTGGGTCTGGGCCAAACTAATGTGGATGCTGGCTGAGAGGTTCCTGCGGTCAGATGAAATTGGAGAGTCCAAATCCCAGCTGGTAGAAATTGTGGGCCTCCAGTAAAAAGAAAAAAGACTGGCATTCCTGCTCTTAAATAGAGCCGCCAGGTCTCACTGCGGAGGTGATGGGGAGCCTCACTACTGGAGGGCCTCACTGTGGAGGTCAGGGAGCGCCTCACTGTGGAGCTTCACCAGAATGATACCCAGGCTGAAAGAGTTAAATGATGAGGACAGGTTGCACAGAATAGGCTTGTATTCCCTCGAATATTGAAGATTAGAGGGTGAACTGATTGATTTGTTCAAAGGATTTGATAGGGTAGATGGAGAGAAACTAGTTCCTGTGATGGGGGATTTCAGAACAAGGGGGCATAACCTTAAAATTAGAGCTAGGCCATTCGGGAAGCACTTCTTCACCCAAAAGCTATAGGGAATCTGGAACTCTCCTCTAATAAAGTGTGCTGATGCTGGACATCAGTCAAAGGTCTCAAAACTGAGATTGACAGCCTGTTGTTAGGTTATGGTTTCGAGGGTTATGGAACCAATGGAGTTAAGAAACAGATCCAAATAAATGGTGGAACAAGTTTGAGGGGCTGAATGGCCTCCTCCTGCTCCGATGATCGTCAATGTAGCTGCTTGTCTATAACTTCCATTTACTTACTTTGTGCCCGACTTGGGGAACGGAAACTTCCATTTCCCACGCACCACTGATGGGTACATCTGCTGCAGAGTGAAGCTGCTGCTGCTTAGCCAGGCCTCAGGCCTACAGGGCTGCAGTCGTACTTCCATCAGAAGCCTGCTGGGACTGTAGTCAGCCACGCCCATTCGTTGCCCGAAATGGAAGTTGGGCCTCTGCTGTCAATCAGTGCGTCACTGCCCACCCGCCCATAGATCAAACTGCTGGATGCCCTAACTGGGGTTCAACTGGCAAATCACGGTGGCGTGTAGGGCCCATGTCCATGCTTGCCATCTGTCTGCTGTGCCACACTCGCGACGGAGCCGTTTCCAAAGGCCAGGGAGGGAAAACGCAAATCACTATGGACTACCTGAGTTGTTGTTGCAGAGAGCTGGCACAAACAAGATGGACTGAATGGCCTCCTTCTGTCCTGTAACTGTTCTGATTCTAGGGTCGGAGCCCTGCCTTTTTCACCAGGGCCCATTTCCCCTTTCTTTTTCCAGAGATTGACATGCCAACGGCGCTGGAAGTGAAAGAAGTGCATGACAACAGCCTGACCATCAGCTGGAGTCCTCCCACCGCCCCGGTAACCGGCTACAAGGTCACCAGTACCCCGAAGACCGGCCAAGGCCCAGTTATAACTCACACCGTCCCATCAGGTCAGTCACCAGAGATACGCTCAATGGTGGGCCTTCAGCTAATGGGACAGGGGCTTCAGTTGGTCATCAGTAATATTGTAATGCTGCTCTGGACTTCTGAACTACATCGAAAGGTTTATTTAAAAGGTAGCTATTGGTTACTAGTATTCTCCATTGCACGCCAGTGAGAGTAATCTCTTCTGAAGAGGAGGCCACACAGTTGGGATGGGAGGGTGAGGGTGTGCTTTTTTTGCCACTGTGAATACAACGTAATCTGTGGCAGGAGGTGGGGAGCTATCGAGTAATGCCGCCACCTTGGGGGAGCTTGCAGACTGTAGTTACAGAAATACTGGAGGATGAGCTGATCCTACAGTTTTATTTTTTATTTTATTTAGAGATACAGCACTGAAACAGGCCCTTCGGCCCACCGAGTCTGTGCCGACCAACAACCACCCATCTATACTAACCCCACAGTAATCCCATATGCCCTACCATCTACCTCCACTCGGGGCAATTTATGACAGCCAATTTACCTATCACCTGCAAGTCTTTGGCTTGTGGGAGGAAACCGGAGCACCCAGAGGAAACCCACGCAGACACAGGGAGAACTTGCAAACTCCACACAGGCAGTACCCAGAATTGAACCCGGGTCCCTGGAGCTGTGAGGCTGCGGTGCTAACCACTGCGCCACTGTGCAGTCGGGGTACTTGCTGTCACTGGGGTGTTGGGAATGGTATCTGCTTAGCTGGTGCATTGTTCAGCTGGCACTGCCAGACTGACTTGGCAGAGGGCATGCCAGACAGGGGAGAGGAAGCCCAGCCCAGTTTTATAGGTTTCCCATAGGCAGCTGGGGGAGGGGTTAGTGCACCTGTTTCAATGCCTTGGGGTCTGGTGTGATCAGCCTCTGTTGATGGATTCTGGCCATTCATAAATTAGGTGCCTGTTGATTTCTCCATAATTTCATCCATTTAACTGGAGCTATAGGCCTGTCCGGGATTGGCCTGGTGCCCCCAGGAATTAAAGATTCATCTCTCGGACACTGCTGCGAGCAAAAACCTGGAAGAAAAAAAATCAAACTGTTTTCTTTAAATTTTCTTTCATCACTTAGTTATTGGTTATAAAAATATTAAAGCTGTTTGACCGGCTGGGGTGTTTGGGTTGGAGATGGGAGGTCACGTGAATATGTCCAACCAGACTTGGCAACTCTCAATATGGCAGTTCTTCGCTGAAGAGGATTAATGTGGGAACCTTTTGAAATGGGAAGATGATGGTTGGATGGGCTCTGAAGCTGCAAATCTGGCTGAAAACCCAATGCCTTCAACAAGTTGGGACCGCACAAGCTCCGGTCTGCAGAATACATGGAACGGGCACCGCAGCAAGGTATTGGAATGTGGCAGCAGCAGAAGGATGGGAATATCAACTTGTCTGTCGTTTCTATATTTTTAGGTCAAACTCAGCTGACTATCGAGGGCCTGCTGCCAACAGTCGAGTACATGGTCAGCGTGTACGCCCAGGGAGAGCATGGAGAAAGTGCGCCTCTCACCGAAACAGCAGCCACCAGTATGTATTTTATAATCTGTGTGCAGGGGCAGCTCTGCACTGTGACAAAACTCCCTTTCCATCACCCAGGACACTCTCCAGCCAGTCAGTCCTCAAGTTTGAAAAGAATGTGGGTTGTGGTAGTGGATTTAAAGCCACCGGCAGGCTTAAGGCCTATGCAGCCTTTGGCGAAGCATCTTGGCAGGCTTGCGTTTTCTTTGGCCTCTTGCACCACCCCGCTCCCCCCCCCCCCCCTCCCCATTGCCTTTCATATAATTTGAACAGCAATAATGGATTGGTGTGGAAGGGTTAACATATGGACGCCCGGCAAGGAGCCACATCCAGAGGGAACATGGGCAGGATAACTAGGCCTGCAGTGTTGAAGCCCTGGTCTTCGCTACATGCATCCTTTGGGTGCGGCCTCCTCACTGGAAATCTGAAGTTAGCCCTACTGTGTCTCCCGAAACCGGACATTGACTTACAGTTGTAAGAGCCTGTCCCTCAGTTGTTCAGACCCTTATATTTGGGGAGGAGGCCCAGTACTTATCCACCCGTCCATTGATTCGAAGTTCAAATGAAGTGCTGCGTCACAAGCTGTTTCGTAATCTTAACAGATTAATTTTCTTTGCTGTTTGCTTCATTTAGATGGTGCCTTCTCCCTCGCACCCCTATCCTCACCCTACTCTGTCAAGTCCTTTCATCTGCTTTCTGAATGGAGTGGAAAAGTGATGCCCTCATTTTCCATTCATCAGCTGCCCTAAATAATGCATGGCGAGCCATAAATAGCATCACTATATCGGATAGCCGCTCTTGCTGACCCTTCAAAACTGTTGGATGAATAAAGGCTGTGTGCCGTAGTGAGCTTGTATATACTGAAGTAAAACGCTTATGCTTTGCAAAGGGAAAAAAAAGTGTGGGAACGGTTTGCATGCGGTCCCTATCTATTGGGTGCTGAAAAGGATCGAGAAGACATGACTCAAACCCACACCTGTGAGTGACTTCTCGTTGAGTTTCCTGTGGCCCTCTTCCTTGCCCGATGATTCAGTGCCGTGTCAAACCGTTCCCAAGCGCCCTGAGACTGGAGGCACCCGGTCAGGAGGAGACGCTTAACCTTTTTTTTTCTGTGTTGCTTCCCTTTTATTTTTCGCCTGCCAGCCATCGACCGTCCAAAAGGACTGACGTTCACGGACGTCGAGGTGGATTCCATCCGGCTGGCGTGGGAGAGCCCCGAAGGTCAGGTCACTGCGTACAGAGTGATTTACTCCAGCCCCGAGGATGGGATCCGCCAGCTCGTGCCCACCCCACACTCTGAGGATGATTCCGCTGAGCTGATCGGCTTGCGGCCGGGCACGGAGTACACAGTGCGAGTGTACGCCCTTTATGATGACCAGGAGAGTCCCCCTCTGATAGGCACACAGAGTACAGGTAAGTGGCTCCAGCTGACTTTCCGTAAATACGAAAAGGCCACATCTAACGACACCACCAAGTCCCGGCCTGAATGGAGGTGATTGCGAATTTCCCTTCAATCATTACTGGAGACTGCACTGCTGTGATTGATTTTACGCAATAATTATTTAATGAAACTATCTTCCACTCACTGCCTTTTTCTGGAGAAATAATCCTGCCATTATCAGGAGACTTTGCTGCAGTTTTGGTCATGACCCCTGTTGGCTGTTAGTCATGCCTCCAACCCATTGGTGTCGGTACTCACTTGCTTTCCGTGTGGGTTTGCAGTGTTTTTGCTTGCACGTTTGTTGGAAAGTGGCAGTCTAACTTAAGGAGCTTGACTTCCGAGCACACAAAGCGGTTTGATGCAACTGAGTGGCTCGATAGACTGCTTTGAAGGTCAGTTAAATGTCAACCATGTTGGCTTGGGACTGTAGTCCATATAGGCCTGGACTGGGTAATGGTAGATTTCCTTCCCTGGACGGAGATTAGAGAACCAGTTGGGTTTTTATGACAAATCAACAGTTTTTGCTGATACCAGCTTTCTCTTTGCGGATTTTAAAATTAAGTCCAAATTCTCAAACTTCCAAGGTGAGATTTGAACTTGCAAACTCTGGATTATTAGCCTAGTCTGAAGTCAATGCAAAAGAATATCAGGTGCGGTGTAATGCGAGTTAAAGCCTGGCTACCCGACCTGAACCCGACTACTTGTGTTGGGTTCGGGTCAGGTCAAAACTCCGAGTCCCAGCATTCGGGCTTGGTTTGGGTCGGACTGGAAGTCCGGGAAGTCACTGGATCGGGCTTACCCATGATTCCCCACAACTCCAGCTGCAGGAATAGCCTGTTGCCGGAACAGACGAAGGAGATTCACGTCGGGTCGGGTGCGAAAACAAATTAAAGGGCTCGGGTCGGGTTTAGGTTGGCAGTGGTCGAGTTGGGCCCGGGTTGCGTTTTAATCTTATACCCGAGCCAGGCTTTAATGCAGGTGGACAGTATTGGTTCATTTCTTGTCATTTCACCTCCTTCATGCCAGCCTCTCTCTGAATGAGGCCAGGGGGCCTAACTCCTATTGCTCAATCACAGGTCATTTAGCCACTCACTGAGAAGCAGGCCAAGGACTGGCTCAATGTCCAGTCTCAAAGGACCATTGCAGACTTCTCAAAGCAATTTGGGCTGGATTCAGGCATAGTCCTGTCATAAGCAAGACTCACTTGACAGCAATCTTGCCTTTAAGTCAGGAGGTCATGGGTTCAAGCACCCACTGCAGAACATAAAATTTAGGATGACTGATTGTTATGCACAATTCACACAGACACAATCAGTGAATCTATAAGGTAGGCTCTTTTATTGAAGATACAAATATCTACAGCAATACTGGGAAGTTTCCAGCTTAGTGGTTACATTGCAGACTGCTTGCAGTGACTGACTGCCAGCCACGTGGGTCCGCACATCATATCCTATCCTGGGTGCTGGACAGCCGTTTAGGATACACCTCTTAAAGCAACACTGTAGCATTTAAAGCAATAACACAACAGAGGGAATGCTGCATTGCCAGAGGTGCCGTCTTTCAGATGAGACTGTAAACCAAGATGCTGTCTGCCGTCTCAGGCAGACATAAAAGATCCCATTGGTACTATTTCAAAGAGCGGAGAGTTCTTCCCAGTGTCCAGGCTGTTATTTACCCCAAACCAACATCACTAAATCAGATTATCTGGTAATTATCTCAGATTGCTGTTTGTGGGAGCTTGCTGTGTGGAAATTGGCTGTAACAGCAATGGCCACACTTCAGAAGTGCTTCATTGGCTGTAAGACGCTTTGGGACATTCTGGGTTCATGGAAGGTACTCTATAAATGCAAGTCTTTTCATTCTGCCAATTCCGTTACCTTGCAGCCATTCCACCTCCAAGTGACCTAGAGTTTGTGCAAGTGACTCCGACGAGCATGACCATTAGCTGGCATGCACCTGATGCCCAGCTGACTGGTTACCGCGTGGTGGTGAAACCGAGAGAGAAAGCAGGCCCAAGCAAGGAGCTGACTCTTGGCCCAGATAACACCAGCGCCACAGTCTCTGGTCTCATGGTGAGTCTTTCTCCTCCAACACTAAGACCTTTGCAGTTTGCTGCAGCCAAGCAAAGTTCCTTAAAATCAGAGCTAGGTCATTCAGGAGTGATAGCAGGAAGCACCTTGTCATAAGAGAACATAAGAAATAAGAGCTGGTGTATGTTGTTTCCCCCCCGCCCCCCCACCCCCTCAAACCTGCTTCACCCTTAAGTAAGATCGTGGTTGATCTTCTACCTCAGCTGCATCTTCCCGCATATCCCTCAATATATATCAATCGTTCAAATATACTCAATGACTGAGCATCCACAGTTCCATGGAGTAGAGAATTCCAAACGTTCAGAACCCTTTCAGTCAAGAAATTTCTCCTCATCTCCGTCCTTATTGGCTGCCCTATTATTCTGAGACTGCTGCCTGTGTTCGAAATTCCCCAACCAAGGGGATTTTTTTCAGCATTACCCTGTCAAGCCTCTTAAGAATTTTATATGTTTCAATATGTCTCAGTCTTCTGAACTCCAGGGAATATAGGCCTAATTTACTCAATCTCTCCTCATTGGACAATCCCCTCATCCCAGGAACCAGTCTAGTAAACCTTTGTTGCACTCCCTCTAGGGCAAGAATATTTTTCCTTATCTAAGGAGACCAATACTGCACACAATACTCCAGGTGTGGTCTCACCAATACCCTATATAATTGTAGTAAATCTTCCTTACTCTTATACTCCAATCCCTTTGTAACAAAAGCTAACGTACCATTCGCCTTCCTCATTGCTTGCTGAACCTTTTTTTTTATTCGTTCATGGGATGTGGGTGTCGCTGGCTAGGCCAGCATTTATTGTCCATCTCTAATTGCCCTTGAGAAGATGGTGGTGAGCTGCCTGCTTGAACCGTTGCAGTCCTTGGGGTGTAGGTACACCAACAGTACTTTTAGGAAAGGAGTTCCAGGATTTGACCCAGCGACAGTGAAGGAACAGCGATATAGTTCCAAGTCAGGATGGTGTGTGGCTTGGAGGGGAACTTGCAGGTGGTGGTGTTACCATGCATATGCTGCCCTTGTCCTTCTAGGTGATAGAGGTCACGGGTTTGGAACGTGCTGTTGAAGGAGCCTTGGTGAGTTGCTGCAGTGCATCTTGTAGATGGTACACACTGCTGCCACTGTGCGTCTGTGGTGAAAGGAGTGAATGTCGAAGGTGGTGGATGGGGTGCCAGTCAAGCAGGCTGCTTTATCCTGGATGGTGTTGAGCTTCTTGAGTGCACCCATCCAGGCAAGTGGAGAGTATTCCATCACACTCCTGACTTATGTCTTGTAGATGGTGGACAGGTTTTGGGGAGACAAGAGGTGAGTTACTCATTGCAGAATTTTTGGTTCATGGTGACCCCCAGGATGTTGATAGTGGGGAATTCGTGATGGTAATGCCGTTGAACATCAAGGCAAGATGGTTAGATTCTCTCTTGTTTGAGATGATCATTGCCTGGCTTTCTGTGATTCATGTACAAGGTCACCCAGATCCCTCTGAATGCAAACATCTCTCACCGTTCAAATAATATTCTGCTTATTTATTTTCCCTACCTAAGTGGATAAATTCACACATCACCACATTGTATTCCATATGCCATGTTCTTGCCCACTCACCCAACCTGTCTATATCCCTCTGCAGCCTCTTTGCATCCTCCTCACTGCCCACTTTCCCACCTAACTTTGTATTGTCAGCAAACTTGGATATGTTACATTCAGTCCCCTCAACTAAGTCATCAATATAGATTGTAAAGAGATGAGGCCTAAATACTGAACCTTGTGGTAGTCCACTAGTTACAGCCTACCAGCCTGAAAATGTCCTGTCTAGTCCTACTCTGTTTTCTGTCCACTGACCAATCCTCAAACTATGCTAATGTATTACCCCCAATCCCATAAGTCCTAATTTTGTGTAACAACATCTGGCACCTTTATCAAATGCCTTTTGAAAATACACATAGCCTACTTCTACTGGTTGCCCCTTATCCATACTACTACTTACAGAAGGTTAACCTGTAGTGTCATAAGCCCAACCATCTTCAGCTGCTTCATCAATGACCTTCCCTCCATCATAAGGTCAGAAGTGGGGATGTTCGCTGATGTTTGCACAATGTTCAGCACCATTCGCAACTCCTCAGATACTGATGCAGCAAGACCTGGACAACATCCAGGCTTGGGCTGATAAATGGCAAGTAACATTCGTGCCACACAAGTGCCAAGCAATGACCATCTCAAACAAGAGAGAATCTAACCATCTTGCCTTGACATTCAATGGCATTAGCATCGCTGAATGCCCCACTATAACGTCCTGGGGGTCACAATTGACCAAAAACTGAACTGGACCAAATACATAAATACTGTGGCTACAAGAGCAGGTCAGAGGCTGGGAATTCGTGGCGAGTAACAAACCACCTGACTCCCCAGTGCCTGTCCACCACCATCTACAAGGCACAAGTCAGGAGTGTGATGGAATACTCTCCACTTGTCTGGATGGGTGCAGTTCCAACAACACTCAAGAAGCTCGACACCATCCAGGACAAAGCAGCCCGCTTGATTGGCACCCCATCCACCACCTTCAACATTCAATCCCTCCCCCACTGACGCACAGTGGCAGCAGTGTGTACCAGCTACAAGATGCACTGCAGAAACTCACCAAGGCTCCTTCGACAGCTCCTTCCAAACCCATGACCTCTATCATCTAGAAGGACAAGGGCAGCAGATGCATGGGAACACCACCACATGCAAGTTCCCCTCCAAGTCACACACCACCCTGACTTGGAACTGTATTACTGTTCCTTCGCGGTTGCTGGGTCAAAATCCTGGAACTCCTTTCCTAACAGCGCTGTTGGTGTACCTACACCCCAAGGACTGCAGTGGTTCAAGAAGGCAGCTCACCACAACCTTCTCAAGGGCAATTAGGAATGGGCAATAAATGCTGGCATAGCCAGCGATGCCCACATCCCATGAACAAATTTTTTTCAAATCCTCAAAAAACCCTAACAGATTTGTCAAACACATCCTTTTCATAAATCCATGTTGACTCTGCCTAATCATATTAAAATTTTCTAAGTGCCCTGTTTCCACATCTCTAATTTAACATTTTTCCTATCCTGATATCAGGCTAACTTGTTTATATCCTGCCATTTTTTCTCTTCCTCTTTTCTTGAATAGTTGAGTTGCCTTGCTACCTAAGTTATTCTGAAAGATCAAAACCAATGCATCCACTATCTCTGTAGCCACCTCTTTTAAAACTCTAGGATATAGGCCATCAGATCCAGGGGATTTGTTGGCTTTTAGTCCCATTGATTTCTTCAGCACTTTCTTAACTTGTATTTAATTTCTTCAAGTTCCCCATTCTCACCAGACCCTTGGTTGCCCACTATTTCCAGAATGTTTTAACATGTCTGCCATGCAGACAGATACAGGTATTTGTTTAGTGTGTCTCATTTCCCTATCCCCCATTATAGTTTCTTCTGTCTCTGCCTCCAAGTTGACTTTTACTAATCACATTCTTCTTCCATACCTATAGAAGCTTTTACAGTCAGTTTTTGTGTCTCTTGCAGGTTAACTCTCATTCTATTTTCCCTTTCATTATCAACTTCTTGGTCCTCCTTTGCCAAATTCTAAATTCTTCCCAATGCTCAGGCTTAATCGTCTTATTGGGATCCCATTGTAAGCCTGTTCCTTTTAGCTAATGCGAACACTGTTGGACCACTTTTCCCATGAGATTTTATCCCTTAAGGGAATATATAATCATTATAAGTTATGAATTAATTCTTTAACTATTTGTCACACGGGTAAATGAATCTGGAACTCTCTCTTCAAAAAGCTGCTCAGGCTGAGGGTCTATAGCAAGTTTCAAACCAGAGATTGATGGATTTTTATCTGCCTCGCTACCTCTCTGTCTTCCTTTAGGATGCTCCTTTGATCACAATTTTGATCACCTGTCCTGATATCTCCTTTTGTGTCTCAGTACGAAATTCCTCTGAAGCGCCTTAGGACATTTTACGATGTTGAAGGTGCTATATAAATGCAAGCTGTTTCTTGTTTTATTAAGGACTATGGAACCACAGGGATTCAACCAAAGCTTGAGTTAAAGTACAGATCAGTCATTACATAGTTATTGGAATAGGCTTGAGGGGCTGAATGGCCTGCTCCTGTTCCTGTGCTCCAAAAGCTTTTAAATATAAAAACTTCTTGACCAGTTTTCTCCAGAAAAGAAAAGGCTGAGGGGTGACCTCCATGAGGTCTTTAAAATTATGAAGCAGTTTGATCGGGTTGACGTAAAGAAGATGGTTTTACTTGCGGGGGACTCAAAAACTAGGAGACATAAATGTAAGACAGTCACTAATGAATCCAGTTACAAACTCAGGAGAAACTTCTTTACCCGGACTCTGGTGAGAATGTGAGTGCTTGAGGTGAACAGTGTAGATGCATTTAAGGGGAAGCTATAGTTAAATACTTGATGGAGAAAGGAATAGAAGGATATGTTGATGGGGTGAGATGAAAAGGGGTGGGAAGAGGCTCATGTGGAGGATAATCATTGGCATAGACCAGTTGGGCTGAGTGGCCTGTGTCTGTGCTGCAAATTCTATGTAATTTCTTTGTAATTCTTCCTTAAATCAGGTCGCGACTAAATACAACATCTTTGTGTACGCCATCAAGAACACCTTGACCAGTAGGCCCCTGCAAGGAATTAAAGCGACACTGGACAGTGAGTATCTTGTTTGCCTCCCCCCCAACCCCTACCCGCATATCCATACCATTTGGAGAGTCGTGACACAAGACTCCCTATTTCCACCTCTATAACATCGACTGTCTCTGCGCCTCCCTCAGCTCATCTGCTACTGAAACCCTCATCCAAGCCTTTGTTACCTCTAGACTCAACTATTCCAATGCACTCCTGGCCAGTCTCCCACCTTGCACCCTCCATAAACTTGAGCTCAAACAAAACTCTGCTCCCCAAATCCGAACTCACACCAAGCCCCGTTCACCAGTCAACCCTGTACTCACTGGCCTGCATTGGCTCCTGGTCTGGCAACAGCTTGATTTTAAAACTTTCATCCCTGGTTTCAAATCCCTCCCTAACTCTGCAACCTCCTCCAGCCCAACAAACCTCCAAGATCTCTGCAATGCAAAAAGTTGCCCTCTTGAGCATCCCCCATTTCCTTCAATCCACGATTGGTGGCCGTGCCTTCAGCAGCCTAGGCCCTAAGATCTGGAATTCCCTCCCTAAACCTCTCTACCTCACTCTCCTTGTTTAAGTCACTCTTTAAAACCTACCTTGACCCAGTCACCTGTCCTTATGTGGCGCGGTGTCAATTTTTGTTTGGTACATTTTCTAGTGAAGCGCCTTGGAGGGATTTACTATGTTAAAGCTTCGATATCAGTGCGGGTTGTTGTTGTAACCTTGCTGCTCTATGCTAGATGTCAACTCGCCTCGCAGATTCCGCATCAGTGGGGTGACAGAGACGAGCATCACGCTGCAGTGGCGCTCCAAGGCCGATACCATCACGGGCTTCCAGATTGATGCCGTTCCCTCCGGCAGCAGGGGTACAGTCCAGAGGACGGTGGGGCCCGATCAGCGGATGTTCACCATCACAGGTAAAGTCAGGAGAATCCACAGATGCCTTTAGATTAAATACCTCCAGCACTTTTATTTTCCCTCCAATTCTTCGCACTTGCTTTGCAGCCATGTTGCCGTGTCTCAAATCATAGAATGATACAGCACAAAAAGAGGCCATTCGGCCCATCATGCCTGTGCTGTCTCTTTGAAAGAGTTCTCCTATTAGTCACAAACCCCTGCTCTTTCCCCACAGCTTTGCAAAAGTTTCCTTTTCAAGTATTTATCCGAGTTCTTGAATCTGCTTCCTCCATTCTTTCGGGCAGGGCGTTCCAGATTACAATTACTCACTGCGTTAAAAGATATCTGCTCGCCTGTCCGGTGCTTTTTTTTTTTAGCCAATTCTCTTAAATCTGTGTCCTCTGATTATCAACCCTTTTCCCAGTGGAAACAGTTTCCCTTACTTTCTTGATCAAAACCCTTGGTAATTTTGAACACCTCAATTGAATCTCCCCTTAACCTTCTGTGCTCCAAAGAAAATCCAAATCTCCATATAACTGACGTCCCTAGTACCATTCTGGTAAATCTCTGCCCACTCTCTAAGGCCTTGACATCCTTCCTGAAATGTGGTGCCCAAAACTGGCCACAATACTCCAGCTGATCAGTAGCTTACAAAGTTTAGCATGACCTCCCTGCTTCATAATCAGTCCTAATTCACGTGCTGCTGATCTTGCTTGGAACATCAGAACATATGAATTAGGAGCAGGAGTTGGCCATTCGGCCCCTCGAGCCTGCTCTGCCATTCAATAACATCATGGTTGATCTGATTGTGGCTTTAACTCTACTTTCCTGCCTGCCGCTCCCCTTGACCCCCTAGTCGATCAGAGATTTGTCTAACTCAGCCTTGAATATATTCAATGACCCAGCCTTCTCTGCTAACCAGGGAAGAGAATTCCAAAGATTAACCAGCCTCTGAGAGAAGAAATTCCTCTTCACCTCCGTCTTAAAAGGGAGACCGCTTACTTTGAAATGGTGTCCCCTAGTTCTAGATTCTCCCACAAGGGGAAACATCCTCTCAGCATCCACCCTGTCAAACCCCTTCAGAATATTATATGTTTCAATAAGATCACCTCTCATTCGTCTAAACTCCAATGAGTATAGGCCTCACCTGCTCAATCTTCCCTCATAAGACAACCTCTTCATCCCAAGAATCAACCTAGTAAACCTTCTCTGAACTGCTTCCCATGCAAGTATATCCCTCCTTTAAATAAGGTGACCAAAACTGTACTCAGTACTCTAGTTGTGGCCTCACCAAGGTCAGGTACAGATGTAGCAGGACTTCCCTACTTTTATGCTCCATCCCTCTTGTAATAAAGACCACCATTCCATTTGCCTTCCTAATTACTTGCTGTGCCTGCATGCTAGCTTTTTGTGATCCATGTACAAGGACACCCGGATCCCTCTGTACCACAACATTCTGAAATCTCTCTCCATGTAAATAATATTCTGCTTTTCTATCTTCCCGCCAAAGTGGACAACCTCACATTTTCCCACATTATACTCCATCTGCCAAATTTTTGCCCACTCACTTAACCTATCTATATCTCTTTGTAGACACCATGTGTCTAGCTTTCCTACGTACCTTTGTATTGTCAGCAAACTTGGCTACAATACCCTTGGTCCCTTCATCCAAGTCATTAATATAGATTGTGAGCATGCCTGTTGTTGGCCACACTTGGAGGATGTATTGATTTGTTCCTTTGATGTTGGTTGCACGTTTTTCCTTCAATTTGATGCTGATATTTTTCTTCCCCTCTCCTTTCACAGGCCTTCTGCCAGGCACTGAGTACAATATCCACATTTATACCCTGAGTGGTGATTCTCGCAGCCCGCCCTCCACAGTCACTGCTCGAACTGGTGAGGAACCATTCTGAGTGAGGGGACGAGCCTCGTTGTGTTGTTTTTGTCACTGAGTGTTACCATTTTAATTTTTAATTGTTTTTGTTTCGCTCATTTACAATCTGCATCCAATTGGGATGAAACACCACTTCCGTAGAGCTTTCACTCAGTATAATCCGCACCCTGTCGACTGGCCTTGTGTTGCTTTAAGGTCTTAGTATTCCTGGCTTCTCATTACTGTCTCGGAAGAAATCTTTGGTGTACTTCACTCAGTCCTCCTTTGTCAAATTCCATACTTGTTGAACCCCAACCCCCATCGGGTGTTCTTCAGCTGCACCCCTGCCCATGATGCTTCCCTGCCACCTCACAATCCCCTACGTTACTATTTATAGGCTGGTTTTCTCAGTTTCAAAGTCTGTTCTCACACTGGGCTCTTGGACAGCAGACTGTACAAGCCAGGTTGTACACTGCCTCCACCAACGAAGTCATTGAGGCGAGGGAGAGGAGCGGATTGGCCGCAAAACCCCATCCGGGGCTGGGAACGGGGTTGCTTTTTACTCGCCACCCCTGGCATTGCTCTCCTAGTCAGTGCATCAGTGATGCCTCGGGTGTGGCATGGGGGTCGGTGGCCTCTGTAGCTCCACCTAGTTGGCGTAGGGCCGTCTGCAGGCGTAACTGCGTGTCTGGCAGCTTCATAATGGGGAAAATCCCACCAAGGAGGCATTGAGGTGCATAGTAGACCCGTGATGCCCAAATAAGGAGTGCCTGGGGTATGGGCTAAATTTAATGTATTACAGATTAATTGCTTACTCACATCACTGACAGAGCTTTGTGTTAGTGATCCTCACAGACAAATGGTATAAGAATATTTTATCAATTCTCTTCAGAGTGGTTTGATGCTTAAAAAGCCCTGTAAGTTTTGGAATGGTGCCCACATCTCTTCCCCGGCCACCAGTTTGATTTCAGACTCCTCCTTGTTAGGGTATTAAATAAATGCAGCGCCAAATCAATCTCGGGGTTTTCTCTGTCTTGTGCACATCCAGATATATGAAGGTTAACATCCCCAAGTGCTTCTATTGCAGAACTAGGATGATGGTACGCATCAGCAGCATGAGAGAGACCTTGGCTGGTTGCCTCACACTGCCTGGTGGGAACACTGAAGGCAGCAGCCATTTTAAAATGAAGTCTTTGAATGACTGTCAGCAGCATGATAGGTGTTTAATTCTTCTCAGAATATGTCTTTATTTTTTTTTACGTCCTATGTTCCCAACACCCACTATGGATGTCTGGGAGTAGTGGGGGTGGGGGGGGGGGGGGGGGGGTGGAGGGGAGAAGAGGAGGATAAATGTCTCGTCCCCTTCTTGCGGCCAAGAGCAATGTGGCTTGTCTGTTTCTGGAAACCGGGACCCCGGGAGGGATTGAATGCTCTCTTGGAGGCCCCGGAGAGAAACAGCCCTGCCAGCTGCATTCGGGAGCAGGCAGCTGGCGCGTGCGGGGCTTGCAGACACGGAAGTGGCATGGCTGTTGATTTTTTCTGGTGAAGCGGGTGAAATAACTCTCCTCTCCTGTTTCCACATCCCCACCTCAGCCATCGATTCTCCGTCAAATCTCCGATTCATCTCCACGACCACCGACACCATCATGTTCACGTGGCAACGGCCACGCTCCCGGATCACCGGCTACATCATCACCTACCACGCCAAGGGGCAGCAACCCCCGGTGGAGCTGTACCCACGGCCGCCAGCCAATGCCCAAGAAGCAATGGTCACAGGTAATCTCCCACTGCCCTCACCTACCTTCGTCACAAACGTGCAGCAGCCGGTCTCAGCGGCTTCTAGGTGGAGTTGCTCACCCGCTAGGCTGCATCGGTCGCAATCTGTAGGAGGCAAAATTCTTTTAGGCATTTTCCTGAAACACTGAGCCCCAATTGGGATTGACTGGAGGACCAAGGTCTGCCATAATGAGTAAGCCCGATCCTAAATGCACCAGGGAAGCTCCGAGTCATTGCGTTGACGGGATCCTTGGTCACTTTATTTGGGTCACACATTAAATAATACAGTGGCATCTCCCTGCTTTCCTACATTAGGGATGAGGCACTTCAATTATGTGGAGAGACTACAGAAGCTGGGATTGCTCTCCTTCGAGGGAGAAGGTTAAGGAAAGAATTAATAGAGCTGTTCAAAATTACAAGGATTTCAGTAGAGCAGAGATGAGGAGAAATTTATTTTTACCTAGCAAGATGTTACAATCTGGAATGCACTGTTGCGGAAGCAGATTCAATAGTAACTTTCAAAAGGGAATTGGATAAGTAATTCAAATATAAAAACTTGAAGTTCCAAAACAAAAAGAAAGACTTGCATTTCTATAGTGCCTTTCACAACCTCCGGACATCCCAAACCATTTCATAGTCAATGAAGTACTTTTGAAGTGTAGTCATTGTTGTAATGTAGGAGACACAGCAGCCAAGTTGCGCACAGCAAGCTCCCACAAACAGCAGTCTGATAATGACCAGATAATCTGTTTTAGTGATGTTGATTGAGGGATATATATTGACCAGGACACCGGGGAGAACTCCCCTGCTCCTCTTCAAAATAGTGCCATGGGGCCTTTTACATCCACCCGAGCAGGCAGATGGGGCCTCAGTTTAACGTCTCATGTGAGAGACAGCATCCGCAACAGTGCAGCTCTCCCTCAGTACTACACTGAAGTATCAGCCTTGATTTTTGTATTCAAGTCCTGGAGTTAGAGGCAAGAGTGCTACCACTGAGCCACAGCTCACACATGTCTTTCTGTGGGGTAAAAGGGAGGGAGTGGGACTAATAGAATAGTGCTTTTAAAGAGCCAGCATGGGCTCGATGGGCCAAACAGCCGCCTTCTGGGCTGTACAATCCTATGGGTTTCACAGCGAGAAACTGAGCAGGACTCTTATTCAAATAGTGTTTAATATGGGTTAGCCTTATCACCCAAATTAAAGGGAAATTCCACAACAGATGGAAATACCTGGGCAGTGCGTGTCCAGGTTTCTGATGTCTGGCTGGCAAGGCTCAGACACTGGGAATATTATCCCCAAAATGTAAAGTCATTACTTTCATGACACGAGGTTTTACTTTTAACTGTGCCCGACCTTCTCCCATCAGCAACAGCTTTTGGCACCAGCGCACTCAGCCCCTTTAAGAGACGGGCAGGTGCTGTAATAGAAAGAGGTTAAGGTTTGGTACTACTGGAGAATGGGATCAAATCGGCCACTCAGCTCTCTTCATCCTGAACTAAGGATTACAGAAGCCGGGCGTGTTAGCAATAGAGAGCAGGAAGATGCCAGCTGTGCCTCAGTTAGTAGTAGAAGGTTATGGGTTCAAATCCCACTCCAGGATCTTGAGCATACACTCAAGGCAAATACTCCCAAATACTCTGCTGGAGATGCTGTCCTTTGGATGAAATGTTGAGCTGAAGTCCTGTCTGCCCTCTCAGGTATACATGAAAAATCCTATTGCACACTTACAAAGAGAAGGGGAGCTCACCCTGGTGTCCTAACTATCTGAAGCAACATTAATCATCATCTCCAGGAAGTATCTAGAATAATAATCCTGCAAACATTCTCAACTCCAAAAAAAACTTAAACTATTGGCTGTTCTCCCTCCCAACAGGGCTACAGCCTGGAACTGAGTACACCATCTACATTAAAGCTGTTCAGAACTCTCTACAGAGTGAGCCACTGAGTGGGAAGAAAACCACAGGTAAGGGATCTCGTGCAACAAGTAAGAGGAAGGTCGGAGAGATCCGAGCGTCACTTTGTCATAAGGATTGGGTTTGTATAAGGCCTTCAACACACTTGAACTGTAACCTGAGATTCTCTTGCAACCCATCTTCAACTGAGGTCCCATTGTTTCGATATTTGGTTTCCCTTGAGGACAGGTCATGAACTGAGAGTAATTGTTTACAAGGGAAGATTGGAATCAGAGCAAAAGCCAGATGTTTGTATTTCAGAAAGTGCTGGGTTTTATCAGCAAGATTGTTTTGGCAGCAACCAGGAGGGCCCTATTAAAACGTGCTGTTTCCAGTTTAAGGCAGATTATGGAATTCAGCTGACATATAATCATAAAAGGAGGAAGATGAGGAAATTGCCCCATCACTCTATTGGACGAGGCCTGTTACGGCCTGCTCCCCCTCCTATTTCTAAGGCATCTGACCAGTAGTACTAACTTGTGCAGTAGTTGGCAGATTTAAGCTTAAGATGAGAAAAGGTTTATTTAGAGTGGCTTTGAATGCTGCACTAATTTTGAATTTCAAACTGTGTAAGAATAAATGGTGAATTCTGACAGGAAGGGTGTATGACGGATTCAGAGTTTCAGCTGCAGATACAGTTACCATGAAAGTACCAGCTCACTTCAATGTTGTCTGCTTTGGGCTAACATACAATATGCAGTTATCATCCTATTACTGGAGTCCAGGGATATGGGGATAGGGTGGGAGAGTGGAGTTGATGTAGATCAGCTATAATCATATTGAATGGTGGAGGAGGTTCCAGGGTCCACATGGCCTATTACTGCTCCTATTTCTTATGTCCTTCTCTGTTGAAGGCACCAGGTCTTCCTGTGGTGCAATTCTGCCCCCTTGACATTATGCCAACCTTCAAGTACCAACCCAGGCATAGTGCCAGTTAGTAGATGGTATGACCATGGGGACAGGGGGCAGAATCGATCACACCTCAAGCATTCACTCCCTCCACCACTGGTGCACAGTGGCAGCAGTGTGTACCATCTACATGATGCACTGCAGCTACTCACCAAGGCTTCTGCGACAGCGCCTTCCAAACCCGCGACCTCTGCCACTTAGAAGAACAAAAGGCAGCAGAAACATGGGAACACCACCGCCTGAAAGTTCCCCTCCCAAGTCAGACATCATCCCCACTCGTGTATATATATTGCTGTTGTTGGATTAAAATCCTGGAACTCTTAACTAAGTCCTATAGCCTGGTTCAACTGTGGGCCCAGTGCTCTGCCTGTAGCACCATCCTGACAACCCAAACAGGCCTGAGGATCCACCTGCACATGATACAGTGGCCTAACTGCCCCAAAGACCTACAGGTGAGCTGAGGAGAGGGTTTATTTTTTTAACTCAGCCAGTTGTTATAGAACATAGAACATACAGCACAGAACAGGCCCTTCGGCCCACAATGTTGTGCCGATCCTTTGTCCTCTGTCAAGGACAATTTAATCTATACCCCATCATTCTCCTTTATCCATATACCTATCCAAAAGCCTTTTGAAAGTCCCTAAAGTTTCTGACTCAACAACTTCCCCGGGCAAGGCATTCCATGCCTCGACCACTCTCTGGGTAAAGAACCTTCCCCTGACATCCCCCTTATATCTCCCACCCTTCACCTTAAATTTATGACCCCTTGTAACGCTTTGCTCCACCCGGGGAAAAAGTTTCTGACTGTCTACCCTATCTATTCCCCTGATCATCTTATAAACCTCTATCATGTCACCCCTCATCCTTCTCCTTTCTAATGAGAAGAGGCCTAGAATGTTCAGCCTTTCCTCGTAAGACTTATTCTCCATTCCAGGCAACATCCTGGTAAATCTCCTCTGCACCCTCTCCAAGGCTTCCACATCCTTCCTAAAATGAGGCGACCAGAACTGCACACAGTACTCCAAATGAGGCCTTACCAAGGTCCTGTACAGCTGCATCATCACCTCACGGCTCTTAAATTCAATCCCTCTGCTAATGAACGCTAACACCCCATATGCCTTCTTCACAGCCCTATCCACTTGAGTTGCAACTTTCAATGATCTATGCACATAGACCCCAAGGTCTCTCTGCTCCTCCACATGCCCAAGAACCCTACCGTTAACCCAGTATTTTGCATTCATGTTTGTCCTTCCAAAATGGACGACCTCACACTTTTCAGGGTTAAACTCCATCTGCCACTTTTCAGCCCAGCACTGCAACCTATCCAAGTCCCTTTGCAGACGACAATAGCCCTCCTCGGTATCCACAACTCCACCAACCTTTGTATCATCTGCAAATTTACTGACCCACCCTTCGACTTCCTCATCCAAGTCGTTAATAAAAATCACAAACAGGAGAGGACCCAGAACTGATCCCTGCGGCACGCCACTGGTAAC
The DNA here is from genome assembly GCF_036365525.1 of Heterodontus francisci. NCBI lineage: Eukaryota > Metazoa > Chordata > Chondrichthyes > Heterodontiformes > Heterodontidae > Heterodontus > Heterodontus francisci. The sequence goes on from NC_090377.1 coordinate 125,881,649, forward strand.
TGGGCTCCAGGCTGAGTATTTACCATCTAAGACCACTCTCTGCCTTCTATCAGTTAGCCAATTCTTAATCCAACTGGCCACATTCCCCACTATCCCATGCCTCCTGACTTTCTCCATAAGTCTACCATGGGGGACCTTATCAAATGCCTTACTAAAATCCATGTACACCACATCCACTGGTTTACCCTCATCCACTTGCTTGGTCACCTGCTCAAAGAATTCAATCAGGCTTGTGAGGCAAGACCTACCCCTCACAAAACCGTGCTGACTGTCCCGAATCAAGCAGTGTCTTTCCAGATGCTCAGAAATCCTATCCCTCAGCACCTTTTCCATCAACTTGCCTACCACCGAAGTAAGACTAACTGGCCTGTAATTCCCAGGGTTGTTCCTATTCCCTTTCTTGAACAGGGGCACAACATTTGCCACCCTCCAATCACCTGGTACCACCCCCGTCAGCAGAGAAGATGAAAAGATCATTGCCAGCGGCTCTGCAATTTCATCCCTTGCTTCCCATAACATCCTTGGATATACCCCGTCAGGCCCGGGAGACTTGTCTATCTTCAAGTTATTCAAAAACCCCAACACATCTTCCCTCCTAACGAGCACTTCCTCGAGCTTACCAATCTGTTTCACATCGTCCTCTTCAGTAATACACCCCTTCTCATTCGTAAATACCGAAGAGAAGTACTCATTCAAAACCTCACTTATCTCTTCCGGCTCAACACACAGTCTCCCGCTATTGTCCTTGACCGGACCTATGGTCCCCCTGGTCATCCTCATATTTCTGACATACGCGTAAAAGGCCTTGGGGTTTTCTTTTATCCTACCCGCCAAGCATTTTTCATGCCCTCTCTTAGCTCTCCTAATCCCTTTCTTCAGATCCTTCCTGGCCATCTTGTATCCCTCCAGAGCTATGCCTGTGCCCTTTTTCCTCAACTTTATATACGCATCCTTCTTCTTCCTAACAAGACTCTCAACCTCTCTTGTCAACCACGGTTCCCTCACATGACCATCCCTTCCCTGTCTGACAGGGACATGCTTATCAATGGCCCCTACTATCTGCTCCTTGAAAAAGTTCCACATTTCGACCGTGCCCTTCCCTGCCAGCATATGCTCCCAACTTATGCTCCTCAGTTCCTGCCTGACAGCATCATATCTACCCTTCCCCCAATTGTAAACCTTGCCCTGTTGCACATACCTATCCCTCTCCATTACCACAGTGAATGCTACAGATGATCTGGAATGCGCTGCCTGAAAGGGTGGAAGAAGCAGATTCAATAGTAACTTTCAAAAAGGAATTTGGTAAATACTTGGAACAGAAAATATTTGTGGGGAAATGAGGAAAGAGCAGGGGAGTATGCCAGGATAGCTCTTCCAAAGAGGCAACACATGCACAATGGGCCGAATGGCCACCTTCTGTGCTGTGGGGTTCTATAATTCAAATGCGTAGAAAGATGCATTCAAATAACGTTTCTTTGTGACACGTGTATTAAATGTGGCCAGGAACACAGCTTGTTTATTAAGATGTAGTCAGGCCATTCAGGTTTATAGTGTACTTTTGAGTGTTAAGTGCCAGTTTTAAGCTGTAACAGTTCTCGCGTATTCTCATTTAAAACATGTCTTGGTAAAATGTTGAGTGTCTCTTGTGTGACATAACACAGAAATGTTCAAGTCTTTGTGGATTTTGTTTCCCCATAAGGGTCTGCAGTTCTTCGTACACTGAGTCCTGGTTTGTCACTGAATTGCTAATGGCCAGAAACCTCTTGCCTCTGTAAAAGCCGAAGTAATGTTGGACAGTTCACTACGGCTCGCTCGAGATCGCTGGCTGATGTCGGTTGAGCTCTCCTGCTGAGCACGTGCTTCAACCAGCATCAGCTCTCATTAAATGCTTCTGCCTGCATCCTCTTACTGCAGATGCTTCTGCACAGCTAGTGTTGGCCAGTGTACATGCTGTGTGTTCAAAGGGTGCACAACACACAAACTGGTAACTGGAGCAAGTTATCGACTGATTCTTAGCTTACTTTAACCCTGCTGTGCACAGCAACTAAAAAAAGCTTCAACTTTGCTTATTAACACTGCCAATAGTTCTTTAACCTACCGTTGGTCTTCTGCTTTTTAAGCCCTCTTTCCACAGCTTGCCACTCTTTCCCCGTTTGTAAGCCATCGGCAGCCCGAGTACCTGGATGTCCCCTCGTTCTTTGACCAGTCAGAATTGTCCTCAGAGACTAGGTATGACCAGGGGAATGGTGTGCCGATTACAGGGTTGGCAGAAGGCCAGAGGCTGCCGATCGACCGTGACGCGGGAGAGAACGACGGGCAGAACCAGCGGCGACCCTCTGTGACCCCGCTGAGGCCAGAAGATGGCGAGCAGAAACCGATTGATGCACACGACGACGATGACACAGCAGGACCCCACAAGCAGAGCCCATCCTCTACTTCCCACTCGCAAGGAGTGGAAGTGATAGAACAAAGTCTTCCCAATGGGCACAGAAACCAACCACGGCAACCTGGTACCCTCCCATCTCCCGAAGAGGCACGGCAGCCCAAGACCATCGTCAGCTGGACGCCAACCACCGTCGCCTTGGAGTACCTGGTCACATGTTATCCAGTAGGCCAGGAGGACAAAGCCTTCCAGGTAAATTGGTCATTCCCTAATAGCGCCAATCAATAATTGCTTTCCAGGGAAGGGTTGTCAACTCTCTAGGATTGTCCTGGAGTCTCCAGGAATTAAAGATTAACTAACTGCTGTGAGAAACATTTTCATTTATTAATTATCATAATATTGGCAATGGCGGGGGAAGAAAAAGGTTATTTGACTGTCATTTAGAAGTAAGGAAGACTCCAGGAATCATTTCAACCAGAGTTGGCAAGCCAAATTGCAGATGTTAAAAAAGCTAACTAGTTGCTCGCTGACCTCTGTACAGCCATTGTTCCTCCAACATGTAGAATTCCAGACAAATCAGTCTGTAATGACTCACTGTTTGGCTGTTGATCAAGCGCCAAGTTGGCACTCACACTCAGAGAGGTTATGAGTGTCAAATGTGGGAAACAGAGTGACCACTGGCTCAGTGCTAGTATTCCTGCCTCTGCGTCAGACGGGTGGGGTTCAAGGTCCACTCCAGACCGACCCCGGCTGGCAGAGAGTGGGCATCCAGCGTAGGTACTTGTGTCCGATGGGCGTGGGTGCCGACTCCTCTATTGTGAGGGTAGGTTCGACTCTCACCCCGGTTGCGGTCCACTAAGGAGAAAGTACTCTGAAGATAAAAACCAGAATGAAGGCAAAAGGAAACTACCTCACTTACTGTTTCCCCAAGAATCTCTAGGCCTGACCGACCATTTTTGTTGAACGGGCTGGAGCGGTTTTCAACTGTCTTCTGGGGATCGCATTCCGTGGTCCCGCCCAATTTTATGACAAAATGCACAATTTGTTGGCCTTGGTGTAAATAGATGTCATGGGCTTGTCACTGAGCAGTCCCTAGAGGAAAAGGGATTCAGCCCTGGCTGGAACTGAATGGCACTGAGCTCCCAAAGTAGGTGATCAGGGTGTGAAACTCTGAATTAATGAAGCATCTCGGCTCGGGCTGGTGTAAAGTTAATGGTGGGACGGCAGTGGGGGAGGATCAATGGGGATAGTGGAAACGTGTGAATTCCACTTTCTTGTCCCAACTACTCCAGTGTTCCTACTGAGATCAACAAACTCCAGGCAGACAAAGTCAAAGCAGGGATCCTGGCTGTGGTCTAGCTGCTGGCCAAGCTCATTGAGCAATCAGAAGGAGGCCCCTCCCTTCTTCTTTTCAAGGTTTAATCCCATGATGTTTATAGTATTTTGAAGTGTGTTTAGTGAGGCCCCTCATTGTGGTGTCAGAATTATCCACCTCCCCCCACACTCCCCACCCCACCTCCCCAAAAAAGGGTTGCTGTTCTCGAGAATGAAATGGGGATCAAGCGAACAGTTCAAACTTATCTCATTTAATCTCACTTCCAGCTCCGGGTACCAGGAACCTCAACGTACGCCGTGTTGCCTGGCCTTGCATTAGGGGCACAGTACAACATTATAGTCGAAGCTCTGGACAGTGAAGGGAAACACAAAATTCTGCAGGATATCATCACTGTCGGAGATTCTTGTAAGTTGCTTTTTTTTTGTTGCAAACCCAACCAAATTTTCAAGTGTTACTGTGACATGGCAACCGTGATTGAGATGGGAAGACCCTTCTGCAGTTCAGTGATATTAATTATAACACCTCTCCACAAGCCCCACCTCACTGTAACCATCTCCCCTCCCCCACAACCAACCTTCCCCTCGACAGGGTCACCTCCCCTTCCCAAATCAACAGCTGCACACCCCCCCCCCCCCTCCCCCATTACCCTGACTGCTTCACCTCCCCCAAGAATTCTCATTCACCCCTTTATACAGGGCCTCTTCACCTCCTCCAACCATTGCCCGTGCCACCCCTGCTGGCATTTTTCACGCAGCACGGTTTGGCCCAAAAACAAACTGCATTAAAGAGGCATGGGACTCTGGTGCTGTCTACACAAGGCCGAGCGTGCATTTGCTGTCGCATTTCTTTGCCAGCCGAGGCCTGCCCGGTGAGCACGGCTGTCCAATAGTTGTGGTTTTCATGGGGAAAAAATGGGCGGAGGAAATATCTGGAAGCTCTGTCACGAAAAGGGCATTTGACACTGCACCAACCAGTACCTCAGTCTGTAATCCAGGAGCGAGGCCCTGCAGCTTGGAGTGGGCCTACTGGATTCACTACAACACCAACTTGCATTTATATAGCGCCTTTAATGCACTAAAAAGTACCAGAGTGCTAACAAACAAAAATTGACCGAGCCACATAAGGAGATATAAGACAGGTGACCAAAAGCTTGGTCAAAGGGGCAGGTTTTGGGGCACGTCTCAAAGGAGGAGAGGTGTAGAAAGGCAGAGAGGTTTAGGGAGAGATTTCCAGAGCTTAACGTCCAGATGGCTGAAGGCACGACCAACAATGTGGAACAGTTAAAATAGGGCATGCCTGCGAGGCCAGAATTGGCAAAGTGCAGTATTCTCAGCGGGTTGTGGGGCTGGAGGAAGTAGCAGAGATATGGAGGGCGAGGCCATGAGGGATCTGAACATAATGATTTTAAATTTGAGGCCAACAGGAAAAAGAGAGTTGGGATAAATGGGGTATTTTCAGGTTGGCAAACTGTAACTAGTGGAATGCCACAGGGATCAGTGCTGGGGCCTCAACTATTTACAATCTATATTAATGACTTGGATGAAGGGACCGAAAGTATTGTTGCAAAATTTGCAGATGACAGAAAGGTAGATGGGAAAGAAAGCAAGTTGTGAGGAGGATACAAAGTGTCTGCAAAGGGATTATAGATAGGTTAGGTGAGTGGGCAAAAATTTGCCAGATGGAGTACAATGTGGGATAATGTGAGGTTGTCCACTTTGGCAGGTAGAATAGAAAAGCAGAATATTATTTAAATAGAGGCAGACTGCAGAATGCTGTGGTACAGAGGGGTCCGGGTGTCCTTGTACAGGAATCACAAAAAGTTAGCATGCAGGTACAGCAAGTAATTAGGAAGGCAAATGGAATGTTGGCCTTTATTACAAGGGGGGATGGAGCATAAAAGTAGTGAAGTCTTACTACAACTGTACAGGACAACTAGAGTACTGTGTACAGTTTTGGTCACCTTATTTAAGGAGGGATATTGTTGCATTGGAAGCAGTTCAGAGAAGGTTCACTAGGCTGATTCCTGGGTTGAAGGTATTGTCTTATGAGGAAAGGTTGATCAGGTTGGGCCGATACTCATTGGAGTTTAGAAAATTGAGAGGTGATCTTATTGAAACATGTAAGATTCTGAGGGGGCTTGACAGGGGTAGATGCTGAAGGGATGTTTCCCCTCGTGGGGGAATCTAGAACTAGGGGTCACAGTTTCAAATTAATGGGTCTCCCTTTTAAGACAGAGTTAAAGAGGAATTTCTTTGAGGGTCACTAATCTTTGGAATTCTCTTCCCCAGAGAGCAGTGGTGGCTGGGTCATTGAATATATTCAAGGTTGAATTAGGCAGATTTTTGATCTACAAGGGAGTGAAGGATTAGGGATGTGGGGGGGGGGGGGGTGGGGTGGGCAGCAGGAAAGTGGAGTAAATGCTAGAATCGGATCAGCCATGATCCTATTGAATGGTGGAGCAGGTATGAGGGGCTGAATGGCCTACTCCTGCTTCCACTTCTTATGTTTTTATGAGTGACTTCCAACTGAGACCTTGGCCACCAATTCCAGGTGAATCTGGCTGTACTCTGCACATTGGGAACCAATGGCAGGAGCATGGCATTTAACCCAATATAATGCAGCATCGGATCCCTTATGGAAACTGGGGAGGGGAGAGAGGGACAGGGTCACGTCACACCTTTCAATCAGTCCTCTTTCAATGACTGTGGAGTTGGCCATTCACATGTATTGTTTGCAAGTGTGTGGAGGGAGCTTTTAAATTCTGCCTGGTCATCCTCTTCCCTCCTAACCCTTGAATTTACCTCAGTTATAAGTGCAGACAGACCAGGGTTTTTTTTTTCCCCACCCTCACCAGCTGGATGGACATGCTTGCGGAGCAGATGGCAGTGGAACCTGCCAGCAGCTCTGGGTGAGGGTGAAAATGAGCATCCTGTCCTCGCCAACACGTGCTGCCCCGCTCTGCATTTGTGGGCTAGGATTATTTTCATTAGAAAGACGGAGGTTGAGGGGGGACCTGATTGAGGTGTACAAAATCATGAGAGGTATAGACAGGGTGGATAGCAAGAAGTTTTTTCCCAGAGTGGGGGATTCACTTACAAGGGGACACGAGTTCAAAGTGAGAGGGGAAAAGTTTAGGGGGGATATGCGTGGAAAGTTCTTTACGCAGAGGGTGGTGGGTGCATGGAACGCATTGCCAGTGGAGGTGGTCGACGCGGGCACGATAGCGTCTTTTAAGATGTATCTAGACAGATACATGAATGGGCAGGAAGTAAAGAGATACAGACCCTTAGAAAATAGGCGACAGGTTTAGAGGGAGGATTTGGAGCGGCGCAGGCTTGGAGGGCCGAAGGGCCTGTTCCTGTGCTGTAATTTTCTTTGTTCTTTGTTCATAAATTGATGCCAGTATGTGTTTGGCAGCTCAGAATTGATTCCGATTTAGGGCTAGGTGGTGAGGGAAGAGAAGGGCAGAGTTATGCACTAGTTGTAGTGCCCGCGACCAGTGGGCCAGCGTTCTTTCACTCGTCGGCTGTGGGTTTCCTTGCATACTGATGGGAACTCAATACACATCAGATAAGACAGCTGTTGCAGCCAGTCCATGCGAACTAGGCATACTTAAGCAAGTTTAGCTGAGGTCAGGCACCTATCAGTACTCTAGTGCATGGGGCCTGCGGTCGAGACCACCTGACATGAGGCGTTTGTGGTCAAAGGTCACAGCTGGTTCTGCTCTGCCACGACCTACCCTCACCTTGGTGTCTCTAAATACTAGTCCAGTTTCTAAAATTGTAAGTGGAAAGCATGTTCAAGAGGAGAGAGACAGCTGAGTGGCGGGAGCACTCTTTCACACAAAGGGCAGTGGAAATGGGAGCTTTCAAGACTGAGATCGATAGTTGTTTTTCTTAAGTACAGGTATCAAGGGATATGGAGGAAAGGCAGGAAAATATAGGGGAGGTGCAGATCAGCCATGATCTAACTGAATAGCAGAGCAGCACTGAGGGGCTGAATGGCCTACTCCTGTTCTTATTCTGCTCCTACATAACTGGCCTCAGCTTTAAGTGACCACTGAACAACTGGGGCCTACATTTACCCATCTCTTGCCACACACTTGCCAATGGTGCAGATTGAACAGCGACCCTGGCAGTGGTGTCACCTCAGAAGGACCCTGAGGTGCCTCTCCGCGTGGCAGGGCAAGAGCAGTCAGGCCATTTGTTTTGGCAACCGAACGCAGCCGGCGAGGCTATTTTTAATAATTGGCTGCAGTCTGCGTGCCTCGAGAGTTGGAGCAGGTCTCGGGCCAGGGGCTGCGGCGAGGTCAGGCAGCATCGGGAGTCAGTGTTGTCTCCTTTCAGATGAATCAGTGCTAAGAGTGCGGGCCTGCGTGTGCTGTTAGTCAGCCTGCCTCTGCTCAATGAAGCTGACTGAAGTGCATACTCAGCGCAAGTCTGTATCCTTGAAAAGCAAATATTTACAAGTAGGCTGTCTTGTTTACAGTGCTGCAGTCAGGCAGCAGACAGTAGCAGCCTTTAATTCTTCAGTCAATATGGATTAGCCTGGGGCAGTTGGAATAACTAACCACACTGGTGAGTTGAGTAACCAATGGTGAGAGATGGAGATGGGAGGGAGCACAAGATGTGAAAGGTTGCCCTTGTGATTCAGAGTACTGTATATGCTCATGTATCAGGTGATCTGCATACAAGTCAGCCCCTCCCTCGCCTCCAGAGAATTCATCACTTATCTGGTAAAGCTTCTGTTCACTAAAATTCCTCGCCTGCATGTCAAGTCGACAACCACATGTACGTCGTTTCGCTGTGACTCAGTGGGTAGTATTATCCCCTCTGAGTCAGAAGGTCAGGGAGTCAAATCCCACTCCTCGGTTGCCACTTCCAGTCCAGTACTGAGGGAGTGCTGCGCTGTCAGACATGCTGTCTTTTGGAGGAGGCCCGCTCAAGTGGACCTTAAAAGATCCCATGGCACTACTTCAAAGAAGAGTTCTCCCCAGTGTCCAGGCCAATATTTATTGCTCAACCAGCATCATTAAATCAAATTGTCTGCTCATTATCTCAATGTTCGCCGGACATTGCTGCGTGCAAATTGGCTGCTGCATTTGCCTGTGAAAAAGCATTTGAAAAAGTACATCATTGGCTGTAATACGCTGTGGGATGTCCTGAAGACATGAAATGATGCTGTATAAACACAAGCTCACTTGTTGGCTTGTTTTTATGTTCCCACCAGTGCATTCCTATCCACCTCTTTGGCACTGTGATTTAGTTTAAACAGCAGTGTGCGGGGGTGGGGTGGGGGGCATACAATCAGGTCTGTTTAGACAACTGGCATTTAAACAGCACACGTTTTACAACCTCAGGACATCCCGGAAGAGTTTTACTGCCAATGAAGTATGTCTTGAATTGCAGTCAGTGTTGTAATGTGGGAAATGCGACAGTATGTGCACGGCAAGCTCCCACAAACAGTATTGCGACGGTGACCAGATAACCTGTTTTTAGGCTTTTGGGATAAATGTTGAACAGGGCACCAGGGAGAACTTGCCTGCTTTTCTTCACAGTAGTGTCATGGGAGCTTATACATCCACCCAAGAGGGCAGACAGGGCCTCAGTTTAGCATCTTATCCAAAGGACAGCATCTTCGACAATGCTGCACTCCCTCACTCACTGGGAGCGTCAGCTAGAATTTGTGCTCGTATCTCCGAGTGTGACTTGAACCTACGATTGTCTGACTCGAGAGGTGTGAGTCCTGCTAACTGAGTCACAGCTGAGAGGGTAGGGCTTTGGATTGTAATTCAAGGGTTTAATCAAGGCCCAAACATTTGGATCTTTCCAGCTTATTGACCCTGTTCTTTGTATCTATGTTACAGCTCCCGATGAAACTGCACGCCTCATCTCTGAGTCCTGCTACGATACCGCCACAAATTCCCACTACGCCATCGGCCAGGAGTGGGAACGAATATCTGAGACCGGCTTCAAACTGTGGTGTAAATGCTTAGGCTATGGAAGTGGTCATTTCAGGTGTGACTCAACTAGTGAGTAGTTTGCTGCACATTATCCAAACCCCTCTCCCCACTATCTCACTCCCATTTCTTTCCACCAGTGTCCCTCGGCATGTTTGAGACAAAATATTTCTTTAGAAAGCGCTGAAATGAACAAACATGGACAGGGTGCATCAGCCTGACTCCTACCTCCCCCACCCCCCCTTTCCTCCTCCCCACCATGGCCAATGCTAGCTTTCAGACCCTGTGGGGGTCACATGACTGGAGATGACCACTTGACATGCGACCACAATGGTCACATGGGGAACTGCCTTGCTTCTGCAGCTCAACCAGACTGGGAAGTCAGAAGGTTGGCCGAAAGCCAAAGGTCACGTAAGGTTGGAGTGACTTTCAAAGGCACTTAGGGTGCAAATGTGTTGGGACTGTCTTCCTATGGCTCTGGGTGTGTTGAAAACCATGTTAAAACATAATGTTGCCTGATATAGTGATTGACAATTGTTACGTTAATAGAAGAGTGAGATTTCATTGAGGTTTACAGTTCACGTCAACAATGGTTATTATGAAATCCACCATGGCTTTGTAAATGGAAGCATGGAGTACAAGCGTGAGGAAGATGACACTAATCCTCCATAAATCACTGGTTAGGCCCCAACTGGAATACTGTGTTCACTTCTGGGCACCACACTTTCAGATGTCACGGCCTTGGAGACACTGCAGAGGAGATTTACTAGAATGATATCAGGGAGGTGGGTTATATGGAGAGACTGGAGAAGCTCGGATCGTTCTCCTTAGAGCAGAGAAGGTTAAGGGAAGATTTAAAAGAGGTGCTCAAAATGATGAGGGGTTTCGCTAGAGTAAATAGGGAGAAACTGTTTCCACTGGCAGGAGAGTCAAGTAACCAGAGGAAGCAGATTTAAGGTAACTGACAGATGAGCCAAGAGCGAGATGAGGAAGATTTTTTTTTTTTTACATGGTGAGTTGTTGTTATCTGGAATGTGCTGCCTGAAAGGGTGGTGGGAACAAATTCAATAGTAACTTTCAGAACAAAATTAGATAAATGCATGAGGGGGCGTAGAACTAATTGGATAGCTCTTTCAAAGAGCCACCATAAACAGGACAGACTGAATGGCCTCTATCTGTGGTCATATAGGCTGTGTAGAAGAGAGCACAGGCTGAAAAATTAAACTACGTGCTGCACGCCTGGAATTCACCAGGGCACAATCCCAGTGGTTACGCTGAGGGTCAGCCCAATGGTGCCCTCCAGACCAGAGATGGCACAGTCTGTTGGAGGGCACCCCATTGGACAGAGCAGGTGAGGCCCAAGTGCCACTACAGGACCGTCTCTTGGTACTCGCCTGCCTCACGCCTATTCTAAGCAGTTTGGTGAAGACCATGACCCCCATCCAGCCCAGGCCAACATTCTCCTGATCAAAAGGAACAAAATTTAAACCTTTCAGGGGCCTGGGCCACTGACCTGGCCTGAACCCTCACTGGTGGGGCCCACATAAACCCTTGTGGAAGCTCATGCATCTGTACTCACTCACTCGGCAGAGTGTCCTTGACTTACTGCAAGTCTTTTGTCAGCAAAACAGTGGTTAAGATTCCTCACATGGACTTAACACATATGGGCACAAGTGCTAGGCTATTGTATAAGGTGCCTGCTCAACATACTACAAACCCAAGTCAGTCTAGGAACAATGTGCTTCTATTTTAAAAACACCCACGTGTGTTAGTTTTTTGTGTGTTTCAGCCACACTTCCCCTCCATGTTTCGGGAGGTTTTTTTCGAGAAGGAAGTGGGGTTCGATTGATGAGGAGGCACATCTCTTTATTGGCTGTTCAGCCACTGATCTGGCAGTTGGCTTTTAGTGAATAATCAAGTGTTTTTAGTTATATTTAATACTCATGAAACCAGGTGAGTTGGACCAAAATCAGTCAGAATATGAATGCCAAAGGTGGGTAACGTATAAATTCAGGGTAAAAACAATTGTACTAAAAATGTCTGCTTGTGTTAAGTTTGATTCAACGCTTAGAGCAGCATCAGTGACCATTGCTTTCACTACCTCCTTCCTGTCCAGAATGGTGCCACGATAATGGCATGAACTACAGAGTTGGCGAGAAATGGAACCGTCGCAGTGAAAACGGCCAAATGATTAGCTGTACTTGTCTGGGCAACGGAAAGGGAGAATATACATGTGAACCGCGTAAGTGGGACATCTTAAAAAACCAACAGATTGTCACTTCCAAAAAGCCAGCAAAATGCTGACATTGTTCCACCTCCTTTTATCTTTCCCCACTCTCCTCATCCTTCCTAGGCAGCCATTCAGCTCCTCATCGATTGGAAGGGACCCATTCATTACACATGGACCTTGATGGGCAGATAGAAGCCTAGACGATCTCGTAGGGAGCCATTTGTCTTGTAGGACGCCATGGTCACATGCGGGCCTAGATAGCCAAGCTCAGCTGGATGTTCTGCCTTTGAGCCCATCTGAGGACTGAGTCCAATTCAGTCTTCGCTGTGATGGGGGAAACTCTATGCAATGTCCACTTAGGCTCAAGGAGCTTCCTCCTGGTCCAATCAGCCATTCAAGTTGATCATGGCCAATCTGTGTCTTAACTGCATTTACCCACCTTGGTTCCCCTGATAACTTTTGATTCCCTTGTCCAACAAGAATCTATCTACCCCCACCTTAAAGATATTCCATGACCCGCCTCCCTTACCTCTAGAATTGACTCTTCGAATGCATTCCTGGCTGGCCTCCCACATTCTACCCTCCATAAACTTGACATCATCCAAAACCCTGCTGCCTGTGTCCTGCCAAATCCTGCTCACCCATCAGTCCTGAGCTCGGTGACCTCCACTGGCTCCCAATCAAGCAATGCCGCGATTTTAAAAATGTATTCCTTGTTTTCAAGTCCCTCCATGACCTTGTCCTTCTGTTATCTCTGTAATCGCCTTCAACCCCACAAGTCTCCCAGATATCTAACTCATCGAATTCTGGTCTCTTGTGCGTCCCTGATTTTCATCACTCCACCATTGGTGGCTATGCCTTTAGCTGTCTAGGCCCAAAGCTCTGGAATTCTGTCCCTAAACATCTCTGCCTCTCTTTACTCCTTTAAGATGCTTCTTAAAACTGATCTCTTTGACCAAGCCTTTAGCTATCTGCCTTAATATCATTTTATTTGGCTCGGTGTCAAATTTTGCTTTATAATGCACCTGTGAAGTGCCTTGCAATGTTTTATTACAGTAAAGGGGTTATATAAATACAAGTTGTTCAGCGATTGGATAAGCAGACAAACATTATTAACACTTTGTGAAGTATCGGTCATAGACCGTACTAACAGATTGTCCGTTTTATGTGCAGATGAAGCCCCTTGCTACGACGAGGGGAACATGTACAACGTAGGGGAACAGTGGCAGAAGGAGTATTTTGGTGACATCTGTACATGCTCTTGCTTGGGAGGACAACAGGTACATTGACAGGACTTTTATTTCATGTCTAACCCTCGAGATTACCATTAAGAGCATCCAGAATACACTTAGCCAAACACCAGAAGTCCTCTCCCCAGTAACCGAAAGGGTGTGTGTTGAAATGCTTTTGAGCCAACCCAACCTAGCCTCTGGCACATAATAATGAGTTTCTCATTACAACTAGAAAGAACAGCAGAGAGTGGAGATTGTGGCAGAGTAGGTGGGAAATGTTGAAGTGTGCTGGGAGTTATACTCTTGCACCCTACTCGCCAGCTGTGGCTTCATGGGTAGCACTCTTACCTCTGAGTTAAAAGGTTGTGGGTTTGAGTCCCACTCCAGAGACTTGAGTGTAACATTTGGGCTGTCACTCCCAGTGCAGTACTGAGAGGTGCTGTCCTTTGCATGAGACGCTAAAGGGAGGCCTTCTTTGCTTTCTCAGATGGCAGTAAAAGATCTGATAACACTAAGGAGAGTTGGAGCGTTCCCCCTGGTGTCCTGGCTAACACTTCTTAAAACAAAATCATTTGGGTCATTGCTGAGTACAAATTGGCTGGCACGTTTCCAAAGTAACAGTGACCACACTTCAACAGTACTTTTGATTGGCTATAAAGTGCTTTGGGATGTCCTGTGATTGGAAAAGGAGGGCCACAGCCGAAGACCATTAATGTCCCCCCCACGAATCATTGCTGGGTACAAAGTTTCAGAGGGCTACACTGCACCTCACTGGTGGTGCTCGACACTTAGAACAAGTGCTGAAAGGTGAACAATTCCCCCACCCTTGTCTGTGCTGCACCTCTCAGCCTGTCTCCCTACTCCAGCCACCATTTGCCGCGCCTGTAGCCCGCTGCCACAGGCCAGCACACAGCAGCAGGGACACTTACACTCATAGGGAAAGCTTTCAAAAAGACTGGCCTTGACACTGAAGGGTACATGATTCCACAACGCCCCTCACAGCTCATTCAGCCCTCAAATCACGATTCTTTTTTTAGTAAACTGGTAACCCATAACATCCTGAATTGTTTCTAAATCTGAACTTCCGTCCATTGCAGTCATATTTTTGAATGCACTTTGCCATCTGACACTGTTGGTGATGGCACATACTGTGGGTGGTGGAGGGAGGACTGGCATGCACGGGCAGGCTGCAGTTTTCTGTAGCGAATTGAAGGGATTGGCTACTGTCAACAGCCAAGGACTCCTCACCGGTGGCACATGGCATGGGGAAAAATGACCCTTTGTATTCCTGGGATTGTCTTAATTCCCACCATTAGAAGGGCTGCTGCAGGAAATGAAGAATCCCTCTTCCTGGCAGTCCCACGGGTGTGATACAGCCCCCACTATGTCCTGAAAGATTGCAACTGTTCACCCATCACTGACCGACATAGACTCCCACTCCCAGCAACATTTCAATTTTAAAATCCTCATCTTCATATTCAAATCCATCCATGGCCCAGTCCCTCCCTATCTCTGTAGCCTCCTCTAGCCCTCAACCCTCCCATTTCTGCTTTATCCAATTCTGACCACTTACATATGCCTTAGTTCCATTGCCTTCAGTTGCCTAGTCCTTCAGTTCTGGAATTTCCCCCTCTCTTTGAGCAAGCTTTTTAGTCACCTGTCCCAATATCCCTTTGTGGCTCGGTGTCAAATTAGTGTCTGATAATGCACCTGTGAAACAGCCTAGAACATTTTTCAATGTTAAAGGTACTGTATAAACGCGAGTTGTTCCAAGAACCGGTTGATTCTTTGTGTTATAGGGTTGGCGCTGTGAGAACTGCCGCAGGCCCGGGCTTGACCCCGTACTAGACGGAACCAGTTCCCGCTCATCTGAGTCTTCCAGTCACACATCCCAATACACGTTGACCAGATACGGAACAAGAGTGAGTACAAATCCAGTAATTAAGCATGTTAATCTCAACAGTCAACATCTCTAGGCAGTACATGGACAATGTGTTGGTATTTGTTTAATGTTCAGAGTATGGTGTAGTGATCCAGAGGCCTGGACTACTAATTCAGACAGCACAAGTTTAAATCCTAACACGGCAGGGGAAAAAAAAATATCTGGAAATAAAAAAAGCTGGTTTCAGAAAAAGTGATATAAAAGCTGTGGGCGATTTGTCTTTTAATACCCAACTGGCTTACCAAAGTCCTTCTCGGGAAGGAAACGTGCCGTCCTTGCTTCACAATCTGGCCCATATGTGACTCCAGTTCCGTCATCAACATGGTTGCTTCTTCGCCTGTTAGAGGGCAAGTATCAGGCACTGCCAGCAGTTCAAGATGGCAACCTCCTGCCACCTTTGCCTGTAACTAGAAACAGGCCAGAAATGCCAGAAACAACTGCATCTCGAGAATGATTGTGTTTGTAAATGTCGAGACAGAGGGGAATCTTAGCTTCTAGATCCATCAGCAATAACTTGGGAGATCAAATCCCAGAGCTTGGAAATAGTGGGGTTACAGTGGAGATGTGGCAGGAGAATTTAACGCTGCACAACAGCAGCATTTTATTGTGAACCAGTGGGGAGAAAAGCAAGGTCATGGTCTAAAACTTCCTCCCCACCCACCCCCATAGTCAGCTTAGCCAATAGTAAAAGGCTGCGTTTGCTGACAATACTACCACTAGGTGGCGCTGCAGTGGCACATGTGCCACTAAAACGTCACAGTCTGCGACTTCAGGCAGCTGCCAGGACTAAAGATGGCGCTGCTCAAATAATCACACGAAGGCAACCTAACCTAAACTCATGGCAGCACACAATGGCAGGGGGAGGTTGGGGGGGGGGGGGGGAGAAAGAGCAGAGCTTGACACATGGGTGAATACCTGTTGGTGTTGCATTGCTGTACGCATAAAGCGAATGCGCAGAGGCCGACCAGGCGCGTTGCCCGAAGATGCACACGTCACGTGATGACGTCATCGGCGCACGCGCTAACCAGTCCTGGCAAGTTCTGGAACACAGTGTACGCGCAGAGAGCAGGAACACAGTGTACGCGCAGAGAGCAGGAGCCCGTCTGCGCATGTGCGCACCTTGGCGCAGCCTGATAACGTCAGTGCCAGCTGCGTTGTCAGGCATCACTTTGATAGTAAAAACAACCCACATTCCAAAGCAGCTGCACATTAGTCAAATTTCAGTCCACAGTATGTTGGAGCTGCTTACTCCAATCACATTTCCATCTCATTCCTTGCAGCCATGGACTTTTCCGTTTGAAATGCCTTTTCTTGTGGTAAATGTAATCCACCCTCTTCAATAATTGCATGTGCACAAGTGGTAATGCCTTCCTGCACTTTCCCTTTATGCTTCCAGCATTACAGAGTGCTCAGTGGGTAGCATTCTCATGTCAAGTTGGAAGGTCGAGGGTTCAAATACCACCCACGAACCATGAGCATAATAGTCTAGGTTGGCATGGGAGTGCTCCACTGTCAGATCCACTGATGGGATGTTAAGCTCTGTCTACCCTGTCAGGCAGTTCAAAGAACAAGAGCATTCTGGTGTCTTGGTTCTCACCTAGCCCTCAAACAAATCTTTCCTGAGCGGGACTTGCTCTATTACCCAAGCTCTGGGCCACTCTGATTCCCGGCTCTGTGCAGAGGCCACTTTCCCGGAGGAAACTAAGCTTAAATGCGCGGATTGCTGCTGCAGTGTTTCTAATGATGTGCGTTCCCTCCCCCTCCCCTCCAGTACGTACACTGCCCGGTGGAATGTGGGGGCCCAAGGGATGTGCTGGCCGACTCGCAGCAGCTGGAGTAAGAAGGTGGGCGGTGAGAGCAAAGCTACAACGATGCCTGGAAAAGCGACGGGAGCTCCTGGGATTGTGTGTGTTTAGCACGCCTGACTACATTCTTCCAGCTTCAGCACCACTCACAGCCTCTCTGCTTCCTCCACCCTCCCCAACACAACCTCACCCATGCAGTCAGTGAGCGTCTGCCACGGAAAGCCAATGGCAACCAAAGACATTTTTATTGAAAAAAATCCTTGGTTTTGAACCCCAATACCAGATGCAGTACGGCAAATTGGAAACTCCCTACCCATCCATCAGACCAAGCCTTTCCCCACCCCTCCTTTTATAACCTACACAAAGGGTGAAATGAACAGCACTGCTACTTAATTAATAAGCACATCTACTCCTCTACAAATGCTGCAGGACCCTCCCTGAGTGTCTCGTGATCAATGTTATAATTGTGAAACTGTACAAGCTGTTATTTATCAAAACCTTCTCCCCAACCCCATGCAGTGTTATTCTATCTTAAACTTTTTATACTGTTAACATAAACGAGGATTGGCGCCACAAAACGTTTTTGTTTGTTGGTGTATTTTCTGCAATCGGTGACTGTTTATGCTTTTCTAACCATGGACAATCCTCGTTTTAATAAAACTGTTAAATAAAAAAAAACGCGGCGTGTGGTTTTTCTCCCCTCTTCCAGTACTTTACCCAAAGGCCCTCTCAAACATGGCTCAGGGTCTGAATTTAATCAGAGGTTACAGCACAGAAGGAAGCCATTTGGCCCATTGTCTGTGCCAGCTCTCCAACAGCAACTTAGTCCCACTCATCCTTTTCACCATAGCCACCTTCGCTTCAGATAATTATCCAATTCTCTTTTGAAGGTCTCGACTGAATCTATCTCCACTACAATCTCACAGTACATTCCAGATCCTAACTCCAAGCTGCGGAAAGTTTTTCACGTCGCTAGTGCTTTTTCTCCTCCCCCGCACCCCCCCCCCCCCCCCCCGAAATCACCTCTGCTTCTCGATCCTTCTGCCAATGGGAACTGTTTCTCTCTTATCTGTTCTCTCCAGACTCCCCATGATTTTAAACACCTATCAAACCTCCTCAATCTTTTCTCTAAGCAGAACATAATCTACCCTCCTAACAGGCGTTCCTCATCCCTGGAACCATTCTTGTCAATCTTTTCTGCGCCCTCTCCAATTACTTCACGTTCTTCCGAAACATGGTGCTCAGAATTGGACACTATAGTTGAGGCTGAACCAGTGTTTTATACAGGTTTATCTTAACTTCCTTGCTTTTGTACTCTATGCCTCTATTTATAAAGCCCAGGATCCTTGATGCCTTTTTAGCTACTTTCTCAACCTGCCCTGCCACCTTCAATGATTTGTGCACATATACCCCAGGTCCCTCTACTCCTGCACCCCCTTTAGAATTGTATCCTTTAATTTATATTGTCTCTCCTCGTTCTTCCTCCCAAAATGTATCTCTTCACACTTCTCTGTATTAAATTTCATCTGCCACAAGTCAGCCCATTCCACTAGTCTGTCTGTCCTCTTGAAGTTTATCACTATCCTCCTCACAGTTCACAATACTTCCCAGTTGCATCATATGTGAAGTTTGAAATTGTACCCGGCCCACCTAGGTCGAGATCATTAACAAAGAAAAGCAGTGGCCGTGTTTGAACCCAGTGTGATATTGAATATGCTGTGTGATAGGGAGCAGATTCACAGTAACTTTCAGAGGGAATTTTGCAGCACAGAAACAGATCATTTGGACAGCAGGTCCATGTTGGCGTTATACTCCACATATGCCTCCTCCCACCCCACTTTAACCCTAACTAATCTAAGTTGCACATTTATTTCTTACTCCCTCCTGTGATTATCTAGCCAGTCGCAATAATTACTCCTTATGGTAGAAGGTTTCCCATTCTCGCCACTCTGGATAAAGAAGTTTCTTCGAAATTTCCGATCGGATTTATTAGTTATAGTTATGGCCCCTAGTTTTGACTATGGGGAAGAACAGGGACGTGGGACTATTTGGATAGCTCTTCTAAAAGCCAGCACAGACATGATGGGCTGAATGGCCTTCTGCACTGCAGGATTCTGCCCGATTCTGACTTACCCACTCAGTGGGGCACAGAAAAACAACAAGAGACACACAGCAGCTTACAGAGCAGGCCTGTGATGATCCGACTCTTCCAAAGGGGAGCATCAGGGGCCCTCTCCCTCCCTCCCTCCCCACACACCAGTTCACCTCCACACCAACCAGACAGCAGTTAACTCACCAGCTGCTGGAACTTTCCCCTCACGCGGCTCCCAGTTTCCATAGGAACCCATGACTCATTTTTGGCCTGTACGGATTTATTTAGAAAACCAACCCGAGAAATATCACTGCAACGAACAGATGAGTCACCTCGCTCGGAACAGTTTTAAATTACAAGAAAACATTGTTGCTACATTGCAACCATTTGCCGTCCCAAGTCTATCTCGGCCCCAGTACAACGCCGGCCGCAGTTTTTCTTTACTTTAAATTTGAACGGCTGATTACTGTCACGCTGGGGGCAGCTCGCCCTGGGACCAGGCAGCTAACAGCGGGTGAGCCCCTAATGGTGGAAGAGTCGCAGGTTGGTGTGGAACAGAGTTATACCCAGCTGCTCACATGCATCGATCACCACTTGGTCAGCTGCTGATCCAGATGGGGCAACAATGAAATCGACTCCGCTCTGGAGAAAGAGAGAGAGAAAGGCTGGAATTTAAGATGCACTACAGTTCATAGTTTACAGCTACATAAAGCTCAGGTGAGACCCCATTTAGAGTTCTGTGTACTGTTCCAAGCACCGCACCTCAGGAAAGGTATACTGGCCTTGGAGGGAGTGCAATGCACATTCACCAGAATAATGCTGGAGCTAAAATGTGGTCAGCTTGAGTATGGATGATTAAGAGGTTTGTAATTGAGGCAATTAAAGATTGTTGGAGAGTTTGATAGAGAGAAATTTGAAATCTGGAACTGTCTACCCCCATCAAAAAAAATGTTGAGGCTGGAGGTCAACTGAAAATTTCAAAACTGAGATTGATAGGTTTGTATTAGGTAAAGCTATTACTAAAGGATATGGAAACAAAGCAGGTAAATGGAGTTAAAAGGTACACATCAGCTGTGATCTAACTGAATAGTGGAAGAGGTGCAAAGGGCTGAATGGCCTACTCCTGTTCCTATTTAATCATTTAACCACTCCTCATGCCAGATGTCCCATATACCTAGTGAGGTCATGGCCAGACGGTGCACAAAATAGTCACTTTTTGGGAATCTTGGGGCACACAACATGGCTGCTTTGTTTACCTCAAAAGCAGTCACTTTAATTCAAAGCAACTAATTGTACATAAAGCACATCATTCTGTTCTCGAAAAGGTAAACTTGCATTTTCAGACAAATTTGGCTGTGTGTTTTTTTTTTATTGGGCCCCTTTGGTATTTTTTTTTATTTAGAGATACAGCACTGAAACAGGCCCTTCGGCCCACCGAGTCTGTGCCAACCATCAACCACCCATTTATACTAATCCTACACTAATTCCATATTCCTACCACATCCCCCACCTGTCCCTATATTTCCCTACCACCTACCTATACTAGGGGCAATTTATAATGGCCAATTTACCTATCAACTTGCAAGAAATTGGTAGGAAATTGTCACAGGCATATTCAGTTACAGAAACTTCAAAGGGCAAAGTAAAAAAAAAAATCCAAAAGTCTTCCAAAAGCACATAAATAATAAAATGGTAGTAAAAGGAGGGCTGGGGCTGAATAGGGACCAAAAAGGGGATCTACACATGGAAGCAGAGGGCATGGCTGAAAATCGGTCTTTACGAGGGTCAGAAGTGGGGATGTTCGCTGATGATTGCACAATGTTCAGCACCATTCGTAACTCTTCAGATACTGAAGCAGTCCATGTAGAAATGCAGCAAGACCTGGACAATATCCAGGCTTGAGCTGACAAGTGCCAGGCAATGACCATCTCCAACAAGAGAGAATCTAACCATCTCCCTTGACTTTCAATGGCATTGCCATCGCTGAATCCCCCACTATCAACATCCTAGGGGCTACCATTGACCAGAAACTGAACTGGAGTAACCATATAATTACCGTGGCTACAAGAGCAGGTCAGAGGCTAGGAGTCCTGCAGCGACTAACTCCAAATCCTGACTTCCCAAAGCCTGTCCATCTACAAGGTACAAGTCAGGAGTGTGATGGAATACTCTCCACTTGCTTGGATGGGTGCAGCTCCAACAACACTCAAGAAGCTCGACACCATCTAGGACAAAGCAGCCCGCTTGATTGGCACCCCATCTACAAACATTCACTCCCTCCACCACCAACGCACAGTGGCAGCAGTGTGTACCATCTACAAGATGCACTGCAGCAACGCACCAAGGCTCCTTAGACAGCACCTTCTAAACCCGTGACCTCTACCAACTAGAAGGACAAAGGCAGCAGATACATGGGAATATCACCACCTGCAATTTCCCCAAGTCACACACCATCCTGATTTGGAACTATATCGCCATTCCTTCACTGTCGCTGGGTCGAAATCCTGGAACTCCCTTCCTAACAGCACTGTGGGTGTACCTATCCCACATGGACTGCAGCGGTTCAAGAAGGCAGCTCACCACCACCTTCTCAAGGGCAATTAGGGATGGGCAATAAATGCTGGCCTGGCCAGCGACGCCCACATCCCATGAACGAATAAAAAAAAAAGAGACTGCCAAAGTCATAACGAAAGAGGAGGTAGCTGAGACACTGGATGGGCTGAAAATTGATAAAGATGAGGTATTAGAAAGGCTGGCTGTACTTAAAGCTGATAAGTCACCGAACCTGATAGAATGCATTCGAGGATGCTGAGAGAAATAAGGGTGGAAGTTGTGCAGGCACTGGCCATAAACTTCCAGTCCTCCTTAGATACAGGCGTGGTGCCAGAGAACTTGAGAATTGCAAGTATTACACCCTTGTTCAAAAAAGGGTGCAAGGATAAACCCAGCAACTACAGGCCAGTCAGTTCAACCTTGGTGGTGAGAAAGCTTTTAGAAAATTATAATTCTGGACAAAATTAACAGTCACTTCGACAAATGTGGATTAATTAAGGAAAGCCAGCACAGATTTGTTAAAGGTAAATCATGTTTAACTAATCTGATTAAGTTTTCCGACGAAGTAATAGAGGGTTGATGAGGATAACGCGGTTGATGTGGTGTACATGGACTTCCAAAAGGCATTTGATAAAGTGTCACATAACGAGCTTGTCAGCAAAATTCAAGCCCATGGAATAAAAGGGACAGTGGCAGCATGGATACGAAGATGGCTGAGTGACAGGCAACGATGGTGAAGGGTTGTTTTTGGGACTGGAGGAAGGTATAGTGAGGTTCCCTAGGGGTCAGTACTAGGACCACTGTTTTCTTGACATACATATTAATGACTTAGACATGGGTGTACAGGGCACAATTTTAAAATTTACAGATGACACAAAACTTGGAAGTATTGTGTACAGTGAGGAGGATAGTGATTATAGACGTCAAGAGGACATAGACAGGCTGGTGGAATGGGCAGACACGTGGCAGATGAAATTTAACACAAAGAAGTGAGAGATTTTGGTAGGAAGAATGAGTAATACAAAATAAAGGATACAATTCTAAAGGGGTGCAGCAGCAGAGACCTGGGAGTATATATGCACAAATCATTGAAGAAGGCAGGGCAGGTTCAGGAAGTGGTTAATAAGGCATAAGGGATCCTTAGCTTTAAAATAGGCATAGAGTACAAAAGCAACAAAGTGATGGTGAACCTTTATAAAATACTGGCTGGGCTTCAAATGCAGCAGTGTGTCCAACTCTGGGCACCGCACTTTAGGAAGGAGGTGAAGGCATCAGAGAGGGTGCAGAAAGGATTTCATTGCAGCAGCTTATTCGGGAGCAGAGAGTGCGGGCGAGTGAGCAGCTGGGAAGGTCAGTTTCAGCTTGGCGGACCAAGGGGCTGCTGGGTAAAACCCTATATATTTGGGCCGTTTAAAATAACTTACCTTTCATTGCAGCAGCTTATTCGGGAGCAGAGAGTGCGAGCGAGTGAGCAGCTGGGAAGGTCAGTTTCAGCTTAAACTTAATTCCCTTTTGTTTTCGGCGGACCAAGGGGCTGCTGGGTAAGTAAAACCCTATATATTTGGGCCTTTTCTGAACCCGAGAAACTACACGGGTAGTGTCTCCCACCCGCCCTCCTCCTCGAACCAAAAAAAAAAGGACTCGGTGGTGTGTAGATAAGGTAAGGCTTTTTCTACTTTTTTTTTTATCGTGTGATTAGTAAAAACTTTTCGTTCCTTTTTCATTTTTTCTAAGTTTCAGACTAAGTTAAGCTTAAGATTAAAAATGGCAGGAGATCTCAGATCCGTGTTATGCTCCTCTTGATGAATGTGGGAGCTCAGGGACACGGCTGATATCCCTGACTCCTTCACGTGCAGGAAGTGTGTCCAGCTGCAGCTCTTGTTAGACCGCATGACGGCTCTGGAGCTGCGGATGGACTCACTTTGGAGCATCCGCGATGCTGAGGAGGTCGTGGATAGCACGTTTAGCGAATTGGTCACACCGCAGATTAGGATTGCTGAGGGAGAAAGGGAATGGGTGACCAAAAGGCAGAGAAAGAGCAGGAAGGCAGCGCAGGTGTCCCCCCCGCGGTCATCTCCCTCCACAACAGGTATACCATTTTGGATACTGTTGAGGGAGATGGCTCACCAGGGGAAGGCAGCAGTAGCCAGGTTCATGGCACCGTGGCTGGCTCTGCTGTTCAGAAGGGTGGCAAAAAGAGTGGAAGGGCTATAGTCATAGGGGATTCGATTGTAAGGGGAGTAGATAGGCGGTTCTGTGGTCGAAAACGAGACTCCCGAATGGTATGTTGCCTCCCAGGTGCACGGGTCAGGGATGTCTCAGATCGGCTGCAGAACATTCTGAAGGGGGAGGGTGAACAGCCAGTTGTTGTTGTGCACATAGGCACCAATGATATAGGTAAAAAACGGGATGAGGTCCTACAAGCAGAATTTAGGGAGTTAGGAGCCAAGTTAAAAAGTAGGACCTCAGAGGTAGTAATCTCAGGATTGCTACCAGTGCCACGTGATAGTCAGAGTAGAAATGAAAGAATAGTCAGAATGAATGCGTGGCTTGAGAGATGGTGCAGGAGGGAGGGGTTCAGATTTTTGGGACATTGGGACCGGTTCTGGGGGAGGTGGGACTATTACAAATTGGACGGTCTACACCTGGGCCAGACTGGAACCAATGTCCTTGGGGGTGCTTTTGCTAACGCTGTTGGGGAGGGTTTAAAATAATGTGGCAGGGGGTTGGGAACCAAATGAGGAGGTCAGTGGACAGTAAGGAGGTAGTAACTAAAGCCTGTAAGGAACTAGATAATGAAGTCAGCGTGACTAAGGGAAAGAGTAGGCAGGGAGCTGATGATGAAAGCAAAGGGACTGGTGGTCTGAGGTGCATTTGTTTTAATGCAAGAAGTGTAGTAGGTAAGGCAGATGAACCTAGGGCTTGGATTAGTACCTGGGAGTATTATGTTATTGCTATTACTGAGACTTGGTTAAGGCTTGGTTAAGGGAAGGGCATGATTGGCAACTAAATATCCCAGGATATCGATGCTTCCGGCGGGATAGAGAGGGAGGTAAAAGGGGTGGAGGAGTTGCATTACTGGTCAAAGAGGATATCACAGCTGTGCTGAAGGAAGGCACTATGGAGGACTCGAGCTGTGAGGCAATATGGGCAGAACTCAGAAATAGGAAGGGTGCGGTAACAATGTTGGGGCTGTACTACAGGCCTCCCAACAGCGAGCGTGAGATAGAGGTACAAATATGTAAACAGATTATGGAAAGATGTAGGAGCAACAGGGTGGTGGTGATAGGAGATTTTAATTTTCCCAACATTGACTGTGATTCACTTAGTGTTAGAGGTCTAGATGGAGCAGAATTTGTAAGGAGCATCCAGGAGGGTTTTCTAGAGCAGTATGTAAATAGTCCAACTCGGGAAGGGGCCATACTGGACCTGGTGTTGGGGAATGAGCCCGGCCAGGTGGTTGAAGTTTCAGTAGGGGACTACTTTGGGAATAGTGATCACAATTCCGTAAGTTTTAGAATACTCATGGACAAAGACGAGAGCGGTCCTAAAGGAAGAGTGCTAAATTGGGAGAAGGCCAACTATACCAAAATTCAGCAGGAGCTGGGGAATGTAGATTGGGAGCAGCTGTTTGAAGGTAAATCCACATTTGATATGTGGGAGGCTTTAAAAGAGAGGTTGATTAGAGTGCAGGAGAGACATGTTCCTGTGAAAATGAGGGATAGAAATGGCAAGATTAGGGAACCATGAATGACAGGTGAAATTGTGAGACTAGCTAAGAGGAAAAAGGAAGCATACATAAGGTCTAGGAGGCTGAAGAAAGACAAAGCTTTGAAAGAATATCGGGAATGTAGGACCAATCTGAAACGCGGAATTAAGAGGGCTAAAAGGGGTCATGAAATATCTTTAGCAAACAGGGTTAAGGAAAATCCCAAAGCCTTTTATTCATACATAAGGAGCAAGACGGTAACTAGAGAAAGGATTGGTCCACTCAAGGACAAAGGAGGAAAGTTATGCGTGGAGTCAGAGAAAATGGGTGAGAGTCTAAACGAGTACTTTGCATCGGTATTCACCGAGGAGAGGGACATGACGGATGTTCAGGTTAGGGACAGATGTTTGATTACTCTAGGTCAAGTCGGCATAAGGAGGGAGGAAGTGTTGGGTATTCTAAAAGGCATTAAGGTGGACATGTCCCCAGGTCCGGATGGGATCTATCCCAGGTTACTGAGGGAAGCGAGAGAGGAAATAGCTGGGGCCTTAACAGATATCTTTGCAGCATCCTTAAACATGGGTGAGGTCCCGGAGGACTGGAGAATTGCTAATGTTGTCCCCTTGTTTAAGAAGGGTAGCAGGGATAATCCAGGTAATTATAGACCGGTGAGCCTGACGTCAGTGGTAGGGAAGCTGCTGGAGAAGATACTGAGGGATAGGATCTATTCCCATTTGGAAGAAAATGGGCTTATCAGTGATAGGCAACATGGTTTTGTGCAGGGAAGGTCATGTCTTACCAACTTAATAGAATTCTTTGAGGAAGTGACAAAGTTGATTGATGAGGGAAGGGCTGTAGATGTCATATACATGGACTTCAGTAAGGCGTTTGATAAGGTTCCCCATGGTAGGCTGATGGAGAAAGTGAAGGCGCATGGGATCCAGGGTGTACTAGCTAGATGGATAAAGAACTGGCTGGGCAACAGGAGACAGAGAAGAGCAGTGGAAGGGAGTTTCTCAAAATGGAGACGTGTGACCAGTGGTGTTCCACAGAGATCTGTGCTGGGACCACTGTTGTTTGTGATATACATAAATGATTTGGAGGAAAGTATAGGTGGTCTGATTAGCAAGTTTGCAGACGACACTAAGATTGGTGGAGTAGCAGATAGTGAAGGGGACTGTCAGAGAATACAGCAGAATATAGATAGATTGGAGAGTTGGGCAGAGAAATGGCAGATGGAGTTCAATCAGGGTAAATGCGAGGTGATGCATTTTGGAAGATCCAATTCAAGAGTGAACTATACAGTAAATGGAAAAGTCCTGGGGAAAATTGATGTCCAGAGAGATTTGGGTGTTCAGGTCCACTGTTCCCTGAAGGTGGCAACGCAGGTAAATAGAGTGGTCAAGAAGGCATACGGCATGCTTTCCTTCATCGGACGGGGTATTGAGTACAAGAGTTGGCAGGTCATGTTACAGTTGTATAGGACTTTGGTTCGGCCACATTTGGAATACTGCGTGCAGTTCTGGTCGCCACATTATCAAAAGGATGTGGATGCTTTGGAGAGGGTGCAGAGGAGGTTCACCAGGATGTTGCCTGGTATGGAGGGCGCGAGCTATGAAGAGAGGTTGAGTAGATTAGGATTATTTTCATTAGAAAGACGGAGGTTGAGGGGGTACCTGATTGAGGTGTACAAAATCATGAGAGGTATAGACAGGATGGATAGCAAGAAGCTTTTTCCCAGAGTGGGGGATTCAATTACTAGGGGTCACGAGTTCAAAGTGAAAGGGGAAAAGTTTAGGGGGGATATGCGTGGAAAGTTCTTTATGCAGAGGGTGGTGGGTGCCTGGAACGCGTTGCCAGCGGAGGTGGTAGATGCGAACACGATAGTGTCTTTTAAGATGTATCTAGACAGATACATGAATGGGCAGGAAGCAAAGAGATACAGACCCTTAGAAAATAGGCGACATGTTTAGGTAGAGGATCTGGATCGGCGCAGGCTTGGAGGGCCGAAGGGCCTGTTCCTGTGCTGTAATTTTCTTTGTTCTTTGAGAATGGTGCCAAGGATGAGAGACTTCAGTTACAAGAATAGACTGGTGAAGCTGAGTCTGTTCTCTTTATAGAGGTTGAGGGGAGATTTGATAGAGGCGTTCAAAATCACAAGGTGTCTAGACAGAATAGATCGGGAGAAACTATCGCCAGTGGTGGAAGTCGGCTCACCCATCATCTTCTCAAGTGCAATTAGGGATGGGCAACAAATGCTGGTCTTGCCAACGACGTCCACATCCCCTGAAGGAATGTTTTTTAAAAAGGGTTTAGGAACCAGAGGACACCGATTTAAGGTGAATGGCTAAAGAAGCAACAGCAACACGAGGAAAAACTTTTTTTGTGCAACCGAGTGCTTAGAATCTGGAACGCACTGCCTGACAGCGTGACGGAGGCAGATTCAATTGTGGCTTTCAAAAGGGAATTGGGTAATTATCTGAAGAGAAAAAATTTGTAGGGCTACAGAGAAAAGGTGGAGTGGGACTAGCCGAGTAGCTCTTACAGAGAGCTGCCATGAACACGATGGGCCAAATGGCCTCTTTCTGTGCTGCAACCATCCAAGATTCTAGTTTTTAAGCCCCATCATTGGTGACAGAATTTAAAGGCCCTTTTTGGACATTTTAGGCCGAGGTCTGATCAGACAGCTCCCAGCATTCCTAGTTAACATGAAGCCACATGAAAAAAAATCTTTTTGCTGGACTTAATTAAATCCAACCAGGCCTTTGATACTAAGACGGAGAACAACTATCATTAAATCGTCCGGAATGATGAAAGGCTAAAAGGAAACAATAAATAAGCTTGCCGCAGGCCACAATGTAGAGATTCCAGCGCAGACGGCCAGCCAGTGCATTGTGTCTGCTCTCCATTAATGCTGCCTGCTCTCATGCGACTCTTGTGCTCCTTCCCACTGTAAACATGCTACTTGCCTCAGCTTTAGCAGCCACTTATGATAAATCGACTCCCAATTGCTGCTTGTCCAACATCTTGTGCCAATTTATGACATCCTCTCATTGCCCTGAGCCCATGCATTCAAGGCCCTTGGTCAAGGGACTGGAGTTTCAATAGGGTCAACGGGGCTGCACCTCAGGGTGGGCGATGGGAGACAAGGTGAGAAAAACTGGCGGTGTTCTTTAACAAGTATTGATCTCAATAACCAGATGCACGTTAGTATTCTATAGATTACCTCATCGCCTTCCCCCAAAAGGTTAGTTCTCAAAACAAGGCATAAAACTAGCTGTGTTTCAGATTAACAGTCCAGATATTAGGAAATCTCAGCCAACAAGTGCTGTCCGGTAGCTACTGCATGGCTGTTTCGAGCACAATGTTACTATAGTTTGTCCCCATTCCTCACCTGCTTCCCCCACAGGTGATGAGGTGCAGCTCTCTGGGTGCTGGTCACCCTTCAGCCCTCTGACCCGGGACATTTGTCAAGTATGGGTCTGGACAATGAACACAGGCAGAACATGAGCTGGGCCCAATCCTGGCGCACTGGGATCCACAGACAGAATTCACATGCAATTCATTTGTGCTTTCACTCCACTTTATCCCCTCCGACTCCCCCAAACGCCTCAATATGGTTCAATTCCAGGCCCCCAATAGCGTTCCCATGGAGACCCAAGTGTGCTCAAAGCTCCTCACGTGCCAGCGAGGCCATCCCAATATAATCAGTAGAGTCTGCTCAAGATGGTCGAGGCCACCCACTTCAGCACATGTCCTTGCAGGGTCCACACATCATGCCCCACCGACCTGCTTGACCTCACGAGCGCACCTGCAATCCATTTCTAAGCCACAGCGCAGTGCCCGGGGAGGGTTTTCCTATGTTTGAGCAACAGCACGAGAACACGAGTTGTTGACGATGGCACCCGGAGCCAACACTGACCTTCTTGGCTCGCTCGACGTTGTCACGGAATGGGAAGAAAGCGTCGGAGCTCAGAGCAACGGCGCTCAACCGGGAGATCCAGTTTCTGCGCTCAGTGTCCGACAACAGCTCCGGGACCTCCTCGAACATCTCCCGCCACTTGGGCAGATCCTCCGCCTAACAGGTCGGCAAGAAAATACCAAAAAAGAAAAACACCAAATCAATCCCTGGGTACCCAGCAGCAGAGAGGTCCTCAAACAAACAGGCACGCAGCCAACAGCCCCCCGGATGCAGACGTGGCTCAGTTGGTAACACTCTTGCCTCAGAGTGATAGGTTTATGTATTCGAGCCCCACTCCAGGGTCTTGAGCACCAAACCTAGGCTGACACTCCAGGGCAATACTGAGGGAGTGCTGCACTGGCGGAGGTGCTGTCTCATGTGGATGTGAAAGAACCCACAACACTATTTCAAGGAACAGAGGAGTTATCCCCAGTGTCCTGGCCAATTTTTATCCCTCAACCAATATCACTCGAACGGATTATCTGGCCATTATCACACTGCTATTTGTGGGAGCTTGCCATGTGCAAATTGGTTGTCGCACTTCCTATATTTCAACAGTGACTACACTTAAGAAGTACTTCATTGGCTGTAAAGCACTTTGGGTTGTCCCAAGGTCGTAAAAGGCACTATAGAAACGTAGGTAATGTCTTTCTTGGAGGATACAAAAGCTCAACACTGATACCCGATTCACACATCATTTTCTTAACAGTAAATGCAGTAGGGAACAGGCAATATTGAAAAAAGCTGCACTTTTATACAGGGCAATCAGCTCTTGCGGTGGAAGTTTGCTTCCAGGCGCTGAGGACAAACAGGCAGCGGTTGCCCTTTGTCCTCTTAATCAGGCCAAGGTACGAGACCCTCCAAGGCCTTCCAGCAGGTCCTGGCTGATGCAGACAGGCTTCCCGTCGATGCAGCAGTGCGATTCATACACTCCCACCCCACAGCGCTCCTCCCAGGTAACACTGGGACCTCGCAAGAGCTTTGGCTGCGCATTTACCTCCATCGTCCCACCGACGTACTGATCAATGGCATTGGCAATCTCTGCCCGCTTGGTGCCCGCTTTAAACTTCATGGCTAGCACCTTAGGGTGGTGACGGAGCCACCAGTGATCGGTCTTGTCACCGGCCAGTCTGGTGCAGTGAATGCGGGACTGCTGGCCCGCGCCGATGCCAACCACCTGGGGAAAGGAGCCAAGAGACCAACTATGAGAACCCGGTGCCCACAACACAAACCAGCTCCAGACTGTAGGCAGATATTACTCCTCGCCGTTAAGCCCGCGCGCCCTGCTCCCCACCCACCCACCCCCTGAACCACACCCTCTGTCCCAAAGCTGTTGACTTATGCTCCATGGGCAGTCAGAGCCCTCAGATACAGCTCCCCAAGGGGCCATTCTTCACATACAGGAGTGTCAGCTATTGGGCAATGGGGGGGGGGGG
The DNA here is from genome assembly GCF_036365525.1 of Heterodontus francisci. Lineage (NCBI taxonomy): Eukaryota > Metazoa > Chordata > Chondrichthyes > Heterodontiformes > Heterodontidae > Heterodontus > Heterodontus francisci. Next base: position 125,912,287 of record NC_090377.1, read on the forward strand.
CGGGGAGCGGCATCAAGCCACCCCACTGAGCTGCAGCGGACAGCAATCAAAATCAGGATGAGGATTACATAAAGGAAACTCGCTCCCTCTCTCCCATTCTTCTGCAAGTATTACCTGTCCCTCCTGGTAATGTAGTACCAGCAGGGTGTAGCAGGTCAACCAGGCCCCAGCAGCCTGGCCTGGTTGCGGTTGGTTTGGAAATACGGATGTTGAACTGAACTCAGGATTTCAATGTAGGAGATGAGAGATCAAGGCCCAGAGATGATGTCCTGCTGTGATGTGTTCTGACTAGAGACAGAGGGCTTGATTTTAAATGGGGATGGGGGGGGGAGGGGCGGTGCTGTTCAGACCAGACAGGCTGGGGGTTGGTGGGTGGGGAACCCCAAAGGGATCTCAGCCTGAAGCCCCTACTGGCCACTTTACCATTTGTGCTTCATTGAAGTGGCAGCCTTAGCTCCATTGGTTGCATTTTCCCCTCAGAGGTCCTGGATTCAAGTACTGAGGTCCAGGATGTATCTGGCCTTCACTTTCCCACGTCCCCACCCACCCCACCCCCACGGTCCATTCTGCCTCCACCCTGCCCCTCCCCAACAGGAAGCTGGAGATGTGTAGAGCAGCAACCATGGATCAGTGTTCTGCTCCTCTGGTCACCCGTGACCCTGAATAGGTTAACAGCAGCAGCAATAACCGGGATTTCCACAGCCAGCTCCCCCACGCGGTACAGGACGTCACATCACACTTTACAACAAGGAAAAGGGAATTGGGAATGGAGTCGCTGGGCAAGGGAAGCAGCGGAGGTGGTTTTGGAAAGCAGGAAGGAGATGGGTAGGTGCAAGGGACAGAGCAGGGGGCTGAGTGACTGCAGAGGGTACAAGGGATGAGGACAGGCCCAGCGTTGGAGGAACGCAGGGACGTAAGGAAAGAAGGAAAGTCACAGAGGGAGCAGAAAACAAGCACATGAATTAAGAACTTGGCATACCGGGGAGAAGAGCTGGAGACGGCATGAAGCAGATAGGGTTATTGGGGGTGATGGAGTCAGTGAGGGGGTTAGGATGGTAGGGTTATTAGGGGCCTGGGACACGCAGAGGGCATTAGGAGGGTAGGGTTATTGGGGGTCTGGGACTCCCATCCTCACACCGACTATGGCAGTGTCGTTTTGGGTGCGTGAAGCTCTTAAGAGGTTTAAGGCCAGGCAGCAGGACACTGAAGCAGGGAAGACTGGAGGTGACAACTAGGGCCTTTGCAGCAGGAAGGGAAGTAGGCTTCATGTCTGATGTCACAGAGGAGGTGAAACCAGCTTGGTGGCACAATTCCGTTCAGTAGCTGCCCCCCTCACAGCCTGCACTCACCTGGCCATCCTTTGCGTAGCATACAGAGTTGGACTGCGTGTACTTCACTGCGATGCTGGCTACAATCAGGTCACGAATGGCAGACTCCGGCAGCTGGAGAGAGACAAGAGAGAAGGCGCAGTCACTGAACTAGCCCAAGAACAGCCTTTGAAAGACCCTCCTTGAAACTTAGTGCCGGCTGGGCGCGACAGGGACAACCAGGCTCCAGAAACCCAGCCAGGCTGTGGCTGGTTTGGGAAGGCCAATTTAGAACTGAGCTGTGGAGGTCGTTGTAGATGAGAAATCAAGGCAAAGGTGCTGCCACAGATTCAGGTATGGACTGGTTTGACGCTTTCTGGCTAATGACAGAAGCCTTGATTTTAACTAGCTCAGCATAGGGGCCCCGACCCCTCCAGCCATTTTAACCGCCAGCTCTTATTTAAATCTTCGAGAACAGTCCCTCCCTCCCAGAACCAGCAGCACCGATGCCAGGGCTGGTGGTTGTGTGCAGGAAATCTAGGTGGGAGCCTTGGAAACGACCCTCAGTGTAATGTCATGAGCTTAGGCAGCCGGTGCCAGTGCTGACAGAGGGGACAGGAGATGAGGGGAGACCCACAGACTCGCAGTGGGAGGGAGAACATGCCTACTCATAGCCAGTTTTAGCTCTTTATACTCTCAAGACATGCTTGGACAGCCCCACCATAGAGGGCAGCCTTCAGAGACTAGAGCACAAAATTTAGGCCGACACTCCAGTGCAGTACTGAGGGAGTGCTGCACTGTCAGAGCTGCTGTCTTTCAGAGGAAGCATTAAACTGAAGCCCCATCTGCTCTCTCAGGTGGGCATAAAAGATCCCACATTCGATAATCAGAGGGTACCCACTCTAATCACTTACATCCTTGGACAATGTGACCTGTTTTTCGAACAGTGACCGATTGACAAGCGCACTGTTCCTCCTCTGGGCCAGATGCAATCCGAAAATGGTCCGCGTTTCGAGCTCGTCTGGTTCGTACTCCGGGTCCATCTGCAGGAAAAGAGTCAATTTTAAAATCCGGAGACAAAGGCTCCCGAGTCTGATTACCGCTCGTAAACATGGTGATGATCCCTGTGTTCAAGTCAGCGTGTGCCTCATCTACAGCTCGGTGTGTGAATACACAGGCCAAGTGAAACGGAGCATTTAGGCCCGAGGCCTGATCCTTGGGCTGTACAGAGTTTGCCAGTGACAGACAGGTCACAATTTGCCCCTGGGGTTTAAGGGTTATGGAAGGCAATGGAGGGGAAAAGAGAGGTAGTCAGGATCGATTCCTCCCCCACATCCCGCCCCACTCGGATCAGTCTCCAGTGATCCCTAATGTCCTTGACAATATCCACCTCTCAAATAACATCACAAACCAAAGTGGTCACCACATTGCTGGCAGCAGAACCTTGCTAAGCACAACTGTACATCACTGGCTGTAACCCATTTTGGGGAGTTTGGAGTTCACGAAAGGCGTCAACAGAAATCCAAGTTTATTCTTTCAGGTACCTTTGCTGGGAAGTACCCAATCTCAGAGGCTAGGGTGAGGGGCAGGGAGCTGTTCTCACTTAATGGCACCTCTGCGCCAGTCAGTAACTTGTGCAGAAAAATCAGGCTAAATAAATAACTTTGCTGGCAATCAGAATTGTAAGCAAGTCTTTGCTTATCTCTGAAAGGTTTTGTATCGCATCATGAGGGTTAGTAACGCGGAGGTGTAGCCTGGTAGAACATGGGGGGAGAGGGGAGATTAGCCCACTTACCCGAAGGATGCAATACTTTCCACTTTTCTTTTTGGACAGGATTGCCAAAGCCTCTTGTTCGTAACCTGGAGCGATGATTCCATCCGACACCTGTAATTCAAGCAGCTTCAGTTTAGTAGCAGCAGGCCCACGCATCAGGGCCTACACACTTAGGCTTCACTGAAATTAGGTTCTGCAGTTCCAATGATTTTTACCAGAGAATTCTCCCCCACTCCCAATTTTCTCTCACCTTCCCCAATATCCCACTTCTCTCCAATTATAAAACTCTCTCATCTTCCATTTATCAGAACTCAGTTTGAAATGTGAATACAGCTTCCCAAGAAAGGCTCTTTCTGGTCTTGACTTGCATTCTATCCAATTAAGGATTCCTAATGTGGTCAGCCGTGGCTCAGCGGGTGACACATTCATCTCTGAGTCATAAAGTCCTGGTTTCAAGACCTACTCTGGAGACTTGAGCCTGAAATCTAGTAATGACATAGCAGTGCCAGTACTGAGGGAGTGCTGCACTGTTGGAGGTGCTGTCTTTCGGATCAGATGTTAAACCAAGGCCCCCGTCTCAGGTGGGTGTAAAAGATACCTTCGCAATATTTTTAAGAGGAGCAGGGGAGCTCTCCCCAGTGCCCTGGTCAATATTTCTCTCTCAACCAACATAATTTAAAACAAATTGTCTGGTTGTTATTTCATTGCTGTTTGTGGGAGGTCGTGTGTGTAAAGTGGCTGCTGTGTTCCCTATATTACAACAGTGACTACACAACAAAAGTACTGTACTGTAAAGTGCTTTGGGTCATCCTGAGATTCTAAAAGGCGCTATATAAATACCGGTCTTTCTTTCCAATAAATATGGATAGCACACGGTCGGCAACCTTTAAGATAATATCGTTTTGCTCAACTTGTACCAAGCTAATGCAGCCCATTGGATTTTCTAAGGTCCAAAATAACTCCTGGAGTATTTGTTACTGCAAACACACAGTTGCATTCAATCGCCTTCCTTCTTGAACTTGCCTCTCTGGAGATAATCTGGGCAGTTGGAATGTCGCAAACATCGGACAGGGCGATGAAGTCGCCAAAGGAGGACATCCTGTCGGCACCTGCGAAGTAAATGGCACAGTTTGGGTAGGTTTCCACGGCAACCCGGTTCAAGCCGCAACGCGCCTGCCTGCTGAGAGCTAGGGCGGGCGGAGACTCACGACTGTCAGTCAAATTACAAGGCGCCCAAACCAACGCGGCTCAGCGGAAACAGTGCAACATTCTAGATCCTGGAAGAGAAACGAAACAAAACTAAATACATGCATTGGCGATAGACCAACTGACCACTCCTCTCAATGCAAATTATTTACTACTTGAATTTTTTGGAGCAGAAACCACTATTGTGCTGGGCCTAGTGAGCAGCTATAAAAAAATAATTTAAAAGGTCGATGGAATGTTGGCCTTTATCTCAAGGAGGCTAGAATACAAAGGGGAAGTTATATTGCAGTTACATAAAAGTCTTTTCCGACCCCATTTCAGTTTTCATTCACTGGAATGATACCAGGGCTCAAAGGATTTCGTACATTCCCTTGAATATAAAAGTTTAACGAGTGAGCTAATCGAGGTGCTTAAAATGATTAAAGCATTTGACCGGGTAGGGAGAGAGAAGCTCTCCCCTCTGGTGGGGGAGTCCCGAGAAAAGGAACACCACCTTAAAATTAGAGCTAGGCCATTCAGGGATGATGCCAGGAAGCATCCCTTCACACAAAGGGTAGCGGAAATCAGGAACGCTCTCTTCCAAAAAAGCTGTGGTGGCTGGGGCTCAATTAAAAATTTCAAGACGGTGATCGATAGATTTTTGTTAGGTAAGGGTATTAAGGGATATGGAATCAAGATGGAGCTCGGGTACCGATCAGCCATGATCTATTTGAATGGTGGGCAGAACAGGCTCAAAGGGCTGAATGGCCTCCTCCTCTTCCTATGTTCTTTGCTGTATTATACAGATGCTTTGTACTTCCAGCACTTTTGGCCTTTAGTCCGAGTTTCCAGATTCCCGATTTCTTTTCAACCCGCAGGAATAGAGTGCTGATACTAACCCCTCGCTCTGGAATATGCTGCAGCCAGTGGAGTGAGATCACTGTACTTGTCATGCACCATACAGACCCTGGCTTCTTCCTCAGTCAGTGGCACGCCAACAGCAGCACCTAGCAACGAAACATCGACACTACAACATCAAAGAGCACAGCCCTTGGAGACAATTCATTCACTCCCTTTGCAATTCTCAAAGTTTCAATACTTGTAAATTTGCAATAAAAGCAAAGGCACGTCACTTAAAAACATTTGAACCTGGCTCTCTGTCCTCCAAAACGTCTAGAGAAAACTTGCTTTTTCTAAAAAACAAAGATCAAGTTTAACCAAAAAAAAAACTTGCTCATTAGCCATCTTTCCTCCCCCATCCCAGTTTTCATATGACCATGCTTAAAGGGAATGGTTTTCTTTCAAAACGCTTTCCCATTCTTCACTGTAAATATGCATGCACAGCACCAAATAACTGCAGTCAGTCTTTCCAATTAAATTTTATTGGCGCAGCGGGTTATCCAGGTTTGGGAGGAAAAGAGGACCGTCACATCGGAACAACTGCAACCAAGTGAGATAGAGTGTAACAGAACGCACTACAACAAAAATTCTTGGCCCAGATCTTGTTGGATCATGGCATTTTGCGGCACGCATAATAGTCACACCTTCTCCCTCACCCTCAAACTCACAACATTGTGCACTGTAACTTGCGGAAGTGCGAGGTGTTAACGGCGTGGCGAGGGCAAGGGGGCACCTGGGAGCTTAGTGGCCGACGGGACCAACAGTCTACCTCCTTAGCCAATGGGGTTTAAGGACTGAGAAAGAAACAAAGGAATGAATTGAGTGTCAAAACTGGCACAGAAAGAGAAATAAAGAGAGGGAAAGAATGATTAGATTAAGAGAGCACAAAAGACACAGGAAGGAAAAGCAACAAAAAAACTAAGATTTGAAATGTTTAAAATCTCAAAATTTACTACATGTAGGAATGAGATTGAAGAGTTTCAACTGTTCCCTTTCTGGGCTAGAGAGGTTGACTGGCATTGAATTAACAATTGTCATGGTGTTTAAAGGGTAATGACCCTGCTAGTTATAAGTCTTAACTTGCCACAGTTACTTTAATGGATAATGAATATGCAAATCCAACAAGTTTGAAAATTAACGGGGATATTAGGGGCGGGATGGTGTACATGCAAAACAAACAGTGACGCAGTGTAAATTGACCAGCGAAAAGTTCTGGAGATTTGCAAGTCAGGCCGTATCGCTTTGTGCCCTGAACACACTGGTCAATTTGCACGTTAACAGCACTGGACGTCGTGAAGACACTTTCCCAGCAAGATTGGGCCCTTTTACATTGAGTGCATTACAAAGTCAATGATGCAGTGAAGACTGGTCTCAACTGCCCGAGCTGGTCCAGTTAGATTTCACTAGTATGAGCAGTGCCATGTCACAGTGGGCACTGCCATTTACAGTCCTTACCTGCGGGACTAACGTGCTTGAAGGAGGTGGCAGCAGGAAGGCACAACGCCTGCTTCAGTTCTCTCACCAGTTGCCAGGCATTGAAAGCATCACAAAGATTGATGAAGCCGGGCGATCCATTCAGGACTATTAGGCAAGAGAGAGAGAGAGAGAGAGGGAGAGGGTTAAGGGCAAGCAATAAATAATCTCGCCTGACAGCTTAAAATGTAGTTGAATTGTGCCAGCTGTGGTTCAGTTGGTATCAGACGGTTGTGGGTTCAAGTCCCATTCCAGAGACTTGAGCACATAATCAAGGCTCCAGTACAGTACTGATGGAATGCTGCACTGTTGGAGGTGTTGCCTTTCGGACAGGATGCAAAATCAAGGACCCATCTGCCTGTCTCATGGACGTAAAAGATCCCAGGGTACTATTCTGAAGAGGAGCAGGGGAGATTTCCCTGGTGTCCTGGCTAATATTTATCCCTCAACCAAAATCAGATTACTTGATAATTAGCACATTGCTGTTTTGGGATCTTGCTGTGCGCAAATAGGCTGCCATGTATCCTATGTATGAGTAGACTAGTAATCCAGAGGTCCGGACTAATGCTCTGGAGGCATGTGTTCAAATCCCACCACGGCAGCTGGGGGAATTTAAATTCAATTAATAAATCTGGAATAAAAATCGAGTCTCAATAATGATCATGAAACGACTGGATTGTCGTAAAAATCCATCTAGTTCACTAACGCCCTTTAGGAAAGGAAATCTGCCATCCTTACCCTGTCTGGCCTACATGTGACTCTTAACCGCCCTCTGAAAGCCATTCAGCTGCATCAAAAACCACTACAGTAAAGCCAAAATTAACAGCACTGTGGGTGTACATACACTACATGGACTTCAGTGGTTCAAGAAGGCAGCTCACCACCACCTTCTCAAGGGCAATTAGGGATGCCTTGCCAACAATGACCACATCCCTTGAACGAATAATTTAAAAAAATTACACAACAGTGACTACATTTCATTAAGTGCTTCAATGGCTGTAAAGCCAAGACCATAAAAGGTGCAATAAAAATGCAAGCCTTTCTTCCTTAAAGTAACCACGCACTAACATTCATCTGGCTCTCCACCTCTGTTGAGCTTCTTTCGAATACCCGAGCGCCTGAAGCTGCTCGCCTACCTTTGAACGGGAGTTTAGGCTGCATTGTGTAGATCTGGGCAGGAGTCTGGTGAGGATTCATCCCATATCTCAGGGAAAGCTGTGACTCTCCCTGGCCACATTCCTTCCGGAAGTAATCGGAAATTGCCTCATCATACCGAGCTGTGTGAGTGAAGGCCTCAGGAAGGTGGGAAATAAAAGAAACCGATCATTTCACTGAACTGGTGTAATCTGGACAGAACGCACACCGCCGAATGGCAGTATTAACCAAAATGTGTGATCGCAGTAGTTTTTTGTTCTTAAACTTAAGAGATCGAAGTAAAGAGCAAATGACAGAGCAGGATCGCACCGGCACAAAAACACAAGAGGTGAGGTAAACACAATGTTATTAGGTGGCAGCAAGTTTGGATTTTAATGGACTGCCAAGGTAAAGGGAGGAGTGAGGCAGCCTCCCCGGTACAGGTTGTGAGAGAGCCAACATTAGCCTTAGTCTGAGCTCCATCAAGAATGTCTATGGGTTTTATTTATCAGTTCAAGGCAGCTTTTATCAAGTTCCTCATAATAGACTGTTAGCTAAAGTTGAAGCTCAAGGAATTGAGGGCCAATTATTGACCTGGTTTGGAAATTGGCTGAGCAGCAGGAGAGAGAGAGTTGGGATAATGGACAGGTATTCTAACTGGCAGGATGTGACCAGTGGTGTCCCACAGGAACCTATTATTAACCACTTATTAGATGGGATAGACAGCCATATATCCAAACTTGCTGATGACACAAAGATAGGCGGCATTGTAATCAGTGTAGATGGAAGCATAAAATTACAAAGAGATAGCGGTAGATGAAGTGAGTGGGCAAAGCTGTGGCAAACGGAATTTAATGTAGGCAAATGTGAGGTCATCCACTTTGGACCGAAAAAGGCACAGGATACTTTCCAAATGGTGAAAAGCTAGAAACAGTGGAGGTTCAGAGAGTCTTGGGGGTCCAGGTACATAGATGATTAAAATGTCAGTCTCTTACTGCACAGAAGTAGGCCATTTGGCCCAACAACACAATGCCAGCTCTCTGTAGAGCAATCCAGTCAGTCCCACACTCTATTCTGTAGCCCTGCAAGTTTATTTCCCTCCAGTGCCCATCCAATTTCCTTTTGAAATCATTGTCTCCGCTTCCACCACCCTCGTAGGCAGCGAGTTCTAGGTCATTACCACTCACTGCATAAAAAATTATTTTCTCACATCCCCTCAGCTTCTCTTGGCCAAAACCTTAGATCTGTGTCCCCTAGTCCTCGTACCATTAGTTAATGGGAACAGCTTTTCTTTGTCTACCTTATCCAATCGTGTCATAATCTTGTACACCTCTGTTAAATCACCCCTCAATCTCCTTTGCTTCAGAAAGAATAACCCCAGCTTCCCCAACCTAACCTTGTAACTAAATTCCCTCATCCCTGGAACCATTCTGATAAATCTCCTTTGCACCCTCTCTTTGGACCCTCACATCCTTCCTGAAGTGTGATGACCAGAACTGGATGCAATACTCCAGTTGGGCCTAACCAGAGCTTTATAAAGGTTCACCATAACTTCCCTGCTTTTGTACTCAATGCCTCTATTTATGAAGCCCAAGATCCCACCTGCTTTGCTAATTATGCTCTCAATATATCCTGCTATATTCAAAGATCAATGCACATGAACCCACCCCCATGTCCCTGTTACTGCACACACTTTACTACTGTGCCATTAAGTCTATATTGCCTCTCCTTATCCCTTCAGCCAAAATGCATCACCTCACACTTGTCTGTATTAAATTCCATCTGCCACCTCTCTGCCCATTCTGCTACCCTATGTCCTGTTGCAGGCAGTTCATATCATCCTCACTGCTTGCCACTTCTCCAAGTTGGATATCATGGGCAAATTTTGAAATTTTACTCTGTATTCCAATATCCAAGTCATTTATATATATATATATATAAAAAAGCAGTGGTCCTGTTGTGAGCAGGTACAGAAAATAATCCAAAAGGCCAGAGGACTAAAATACAAGGGGGGGGTAGAAGTCATGCTGCAGCTGTACATAGCCCTGGTTAGACCATGCCTGAAGTACTGAGAGCACCACACCACAGGGAGAATATATTGGCCTTGGCGGGAGTACAGCGCAGATTTAGCGGAATGATATCGTATTTCCTGGAATTTAGGAAGTTAAGGGTTGGGAACAGATAGGGTAGATCGAGCAAAACTATTGCCGCTGACTGGGGGTCAGAGCCTGTAAATTAGAGCCAGACCTTCCAGGAATGAAGTTAGGAAACACTTCTACACACAAAGGGTGGTAGAAGTTTGGAATTCTCCTCTGAAAGCAGCAACTGACGCTACATCAATTATTAATTTTAAATCTGAAATTGGTAAATTTTTGTATTCGACATAGGCAGGAAGAGTGACGAGGTCCTGCAGGCGGAGTTCAGGGAGTTAGGTAGTAATTTTAAAAGACAGGACCTCTAGGGCTGTAATCTCGGGATTACTCCCTGTGCCATGTGCCAATAAGGCTAGAAATAGGAAGACAGCAGCTAAACACGTGGCTAAACAGCTGGTGTAGGAGGGAGGGTTTCAGATATCTGGATCATTGGGATCTCTTCCGGGACAGGTGGGACCTGTACAAGAAGGACGGGTTGCGTCTAAACTGAAGGGGCACAAATATCCTGGCTGCGAGGTTTGCTATCGCCACTCGGGAGGGTTTAAACTAGTGTGGCAGGGGGTGGGAAACAGAGCAGGTCAGCAGGTGAAATAACTGAGGGGGAACTAGTGAATAAGGCCAGTAAGACTAAGAGGAAGAGCAGGCAGGGAGATGTTGCTGAGCACAGCGAGACTGGTCGTCTGAAATGCATTTGTTTCAATGCGAGAAGTATAACAGGTAAGGCAGATGGAACTTAAGAGCTTGGATTAGTACATGGAACTATGATGTTGTTGCTATTACAGAGACTTGGTTGAGGGAAGTACAGCATTGGCAGCTAAACGTTCCGGGATTTAGATGCTTCAGGCGGGATAGAGGGGGATGTAAAAGGGGTGGGGGAGTTGCATTACTGGTTAAGGAGAACATCACAGCTGTACTGCAGGAGGACACCTGGAGGCATCGTAGCGAGTCAATATGGATAGAGCTCAGGAATAGGAAGGGTGCAGTCACAATGTTGGGGGTTTACTGCAGGCCTCCCAACAGCCAGCAGGAGTTAGAGGAGCAGATGTGTAGACAGATTTTGGAAAGATGTAAAAGCAACAGGGTTGTCGTGGTGGGTGATTTTAACTTCCCCTATATTGACTGGGACTCACTTAGTGCTAGGGGTTTGGATGGGGCAGAATTTGTAAGGAGCATCCAGGAGGGCTTCTTGAAACAATATGTAGATAGTCCAACTAGGGATGGGGCCGTACTGGACCTGGTATTGGGGAATGAGCCCGGCCAGGTGGTCGAAGTTTCAGTAGGGGAGCATTTCGGGAAAAGTGACCATAATTCCGTTAAGGATAAGAGTAGTCCTCGGGTGAAGGTGCTAAATTGGGGGAAGGCTAATTATAACAATATTAGGCAGGAACTGAAGAACTAAGATTGGGGGCGGCTGTTTGAGGGTAAATCAACATCTGACATGTGGGAGTCTTTCAAATGTCAGTTGATTATAATCCAGGACCAGCATGATCCTGTGAGGATGAAGGATAAGTTTGGCAAGTTTCGGGAACCTTGGATAACGCGGGATATTGTGAGCCAAGTCAAAAAGAAAAAGGAAGCATTCGTAAGGGCTATAAGACTGGGAACAGACAAAGCCCTTGAGGAATATAAAGAACGTAGGAAGGAACTTAAGCAAGGAGTCAGGAGGGCTAAAAGGGGTCATGAAAAGTCATTGGCAAACAAGATTAAGGAGAATCCCAAGGCTTTTTATACGTTTATAAAGAGCAAGAGGGTAGCCAGGGAAAGGGTTGGCCCACTCAAGGACAGAGAAGGGAATCTATGCGTGGAACCAGAAGAAATGGGCGAAGTACTAAATGAGTACTTTGCATCAGTATCCACCAAGGAGAAGGATTTGGTGGATGATGAGCCTAGGGAAGGGAGGGTAGATAGTCTGGGTCATGTCGATATCAAAAAGGCGGTGGTGTTGGGCGTCTTGAAAAACATTAAGGTAGATAAGTCCCCAGGGCCTGATGGGATCTACCCTAGAATACTGAGGGAGGCAAGGGAGGAAATTGCTGGGGTTTTGACAGAAATCTTTGTATCCTCATTGGCTACAGGTGAGGTCCCAGAGGACTGGAAAATAGCCAATGTTGTTCCTTTGTTTAAGAAGGGTAGCAAGGATAATCCAGGAAATTACAGGCCGGTGAGCCTTACGTCAGTGGTAGGGAAATTATTAGAGAGGATTCTTCGGGACAGGATTTACTCCCATTTGGAAACAAATGAACTTATTAGCGAGAGGCAGCATGGTTTTGTGAAGAGGAGGTCGTGTCTCACTAACTTGATCGAGTTTTTTGAGGAAGTGATGAAGATGATTGATGAAGGAAGGGCAATGGATATTATCTATATGGACTTCAGTAAAGCCTTTGACAAGGTCCCTCATGGCAGACTGGTACAAAAGGTGAAGTCACACAGGATCAGAGGTGAACTGACAAGATGGCTCGGTCATAGAAGACAGAGGGTAGCAGTGGAAGGGTGCTTTTCTGAATGGAGGGCTGTGACTAGTGGTGTTCCGCAGGGATCAGTGCTGGGACCTTTGCTGTTTGTAGTATACATAAAAGATTTGGAGGAAAGCATAGCTGGTCTGATTAGAAAGTTTGCGGATAACATAAAGGTTAGCGGAGATGCGGATAGCGATGAGGATTGTCAGAAGATACAGCAGAATGAAGGTTGGTTGGAGACTTGGGCGAAGAAATGGCAGATGGAGTTATCTGTGAGGTAATGCATTTTGGAAGGTCTAATACAGGTGTGAAGTGTACAGTAAATGGCAGAACCCTCAGGAGTATTGACAGGCAGAGAGATCTGGGCATACAGGTCCACAGATCACTGAAAGTGGCAACGCAGGTGGATAAGGTAGTCAAGAAGGCATACGGCATGCTTGCCTTCATCGGTTGGGGCAAAGAGTATAAAAATTGACAAATCATGCTGCAGCTGTACAGAACCTTAGTTAGGCCACACTTGGAATATTGCGTACAATTCTGGTCGCCACATTACCAGAAGGATGTAGAGGCTTTGGAGAGGGTACAGAGGAGGTTTACCAGGATGTTGCCTGGTCTGGAGGGTATTAGCTACGAGGAGAGATTGGAAAAGCTCGGATTGCTTTCACTGGAACAATGGAGGTGGAGGGGCGACCTGATAGAGGTTTACAAAGTTATGAGTGGAATGGACAGAGTGGATAGTCAGAAGCTTTTTCCCAGGGTGGAAGAGTCAGTTACCCGGGGACATCGGTTTAAGGTGTGAGGGGCAAAGTTTAGAGGGGATGTACGAGTTAAGTCTTTTTACAGAGAGGGTGGCGAGTGCCTGGAACTTGCTGCCGGGGGAGGTGGTGGAAGCAGGTACGATAGTGACGTTTAAGAGGCATCTTGACAAATACATGAATAGGGTGGGAATAGAGGGATACGGTCCCCGGAAGTGCAGAAAGTTTTAGTTTAGACAGGCATCAAGGCCGAATGGCCTCTTCCTGTGCTGTACTGTTCTTTAATACAGGGAAAAGGCTGGTACATGGAGTTGGGTTGCAAATCAGCCATGACCTCACTCAACAGCAGAACAGGTTCCAAGGGTTATATGGCCACTCCTGTTTCTATGACCTGGATGGTAAAACCAATAGGTAACCGGGATGTGCCGACTTAATCACGGACACACCCCCCATTCCAGTCGTTGAGTGAACAGATCCCTGCCCAGGGGTGGGCCGCAACGGTCAGATGGAACTCCCACACCCACCCAATGACTGGACAATGCGGGGGGGGAGGGTGGTGGGGTGCATGCCAAGCAAAGACAGGGTGGGCCCAGGTATGAACGACAAACCCAACCCCACAGCTGGCCACTGGGGCTCACACACAAAGAATCTGGGAATGAGACACCAGAAGGGTAGAAAAAAACCGCAGAAAAAGGCGATGCCTTCAGAAGGGTGGTGGGGGTCGAAGGTCGGCAATTGTTTGCAATGAGATGGATCAAGACTACCTTCAATGCCAGGGCTCTCCTCATCTCCGCGGAAGTGTCCTTCTGCTCGGACGTCTCCATTTCCTGGATGACAGACAGGTAGTCAGCAGGATCACACACCACGGTCACGCGGGCCTGATTCTTTGCCGCCGCTCGGAGCAGCGTCACGCCACCTTCGGGACACACAATCAACACAATGAATGTGGGGTCAATGAACTGAGCCCCGATAAAGGGGGGCTGCACACCAAGATAGTCTGGTTATGCAAGCTAATGCGGGAGGGATATTACCCATCTACAGCGAGCCTAGACTGAGGCGCTCAGTGCAGCACCAAAGGCATCCTGCGCTGTCGGAGACGTTGGGGGCAATTTTAGACCCCACAAACAGGTTTGTTTCGTTAGGCAGGAGGTGGAAAAATTCTCAAACCCGTACCCATCCCGCCTACTTCCCATATGTTAAAAGAGGCAGTGGGGGGAGGGGGGAAAACCAAACAGCTCCCAGGAGGCAGACTGCTCATTTAAATATTTTAGTGAGGTTCTGTGCCTCACATATTTTTCCTCTGTTCCAGTTTTAACACTGGCCGGTCAGGTTTCCCAAGCCTTGGGAAAGCTAGCAACTGAAGAGAGGCGAGGGTTGCTGCATGGAATAAGGAGGTGCTTTCCCAGCACTGCTTTTGGACTAGGAGGAGCAGGAGTGTTTATCCAGCCCCAGGATAATCACCCAGCGATCAGACAGCACCCCGACAATCTCCGTCCTGTCATCTTTCAGACGAGACATTAAACTGAGACCCCAACTGTCCTCTCAGGTGGGAGCAGAACATCCCATGGCCCTAATCAAATGAGAGCAAGGGAGTTCACCCCAGTGCCCCCAACCAACATCACTAAAACGGACAATCCGGTCATTCAGCAGTTGGTGGGATCCTGCTCTACCCAAATTGGCTGTCGCCTTTAATACATTTCAACAGATCACTTCAAAAGGTACTTCGCCAGCTGCAAAGCGTTTTGGCCGTCCCGAGGTAGGGAAAGATGCTATATAAATGCAGATCTTTCCTTAAGGAGAGGAGGGGAGATAATTAACAATTAAAACAACTTTAGGAACAGTTCAAACCCGACTGTGAGAGTGCATTAAAACTCAAACTAAAACCTACCAATATCGATCTGCTCCACGGCCTCTGCAAGGGTCACATTTGGAGCTGAAACGGTTTTCACAAATGGGTACAGGTTACAAGCCACCACCCTGAGGGAGGGAAACAAAACGATAAATGTGACATTGGATGGGCCTTCCGGCAAACAAACGGCCAATACGAGATGCCTGTCAGCAGGCGCTGACTGGCTCAGCTTCAACTGGCACCATTAAGGTTTAATGCAAGGATGACGAGGAGAAGAGGCTGGCACTGTGGGTTCAGTGCACTGCATGCCCAGTTTGCTGATCTCAGTCCGGGGGCACTAGTCAAGGTTCGTCGGGATGCTGTGCAAGAGGAGGGGGAAGGTCGTTGGTCTGCGTGCCCGCTGGTTCCTCCTGCAAGAAATACCCTTTTGGGGATCAAGCTCAGTTGTTATACCATCTGTTCCCTAACTCGCCGATGCACACTATCTTGGACCCACCCAAATTATCTGGCGCCACCCTGGATAGGACCCTCACCTAAAGGTCTCATTCCATCAACATCGACCAATAAAAACCAGTATGAGCCTGGTTCGGAAACTTGCTGGAATGTACAGCCTGAACATTTTGCATTGCAAAAGTGGACCTCATTTACTGCAGATTCCTGCTCTGCCTCATGGCCCTGCAGCCGCCATACAAAGATTGTGAACGTTTGGCTAAACACCGCCACGAGGACAGTGTCAGGGACACTTAAGTCCGCTCCAGCTGAATGGCTCCCGGTGCTGTCCCACACTGCCATTTGTCGTGATACCACCTTGCTCTATGAAACGGAAAAAGTCCTCAGCAACACCAGCCTTCCCATTCACGAAGACTTGAAAAGCCTACCAAGAAACGGCTTAAAATTACACTGGTGGTGGGGGGGGGGGGGGGGGGGGGGGAAGGGGCAACAGCGAGAAAATGGAAGGGGAAGGGAAGCATTTACCATGCTAGCACCGCTTAAAAACAAATACTGGCTGCAGTGCAGATTTTCAAGGGGGATGTAGAGGGATTCCACATTCTGTACCAAGGAGACATAAATGCAAAGAGGCAGAGACTTGTGAAATCATCTGAATCTTGACACTTCATGTGATTTATGAATACACTGAGACACTGAACCCAGAATAGGATGTATTTATTAAACAGGGCAGAGACGCTCGCAGAGTGCCCCCGTGACAATTCTGATTCACTGACTGCTCACCCTGAGTTACTCAAAGTCAGAAGGTTGCATGTTCAAGTCCTACTCCAGAGACTTGAGCACAGAATCCAGGCTGACACTCCAGTGCAGTACTGAGGGAGTGCTGCACTGTCAGAGGTTCCAGACCAAGGCTCCTCTCAGGAGGGCATAAAATCCCATGGCATATTTTGAAGCGGAATTCTCCAGAGTGTCCTGGCCAATATTTACCCCTCCACCAACACCTAAAACAGATGATCTGATCATTATCGCATTGCTGCGTGTGGAAGGTTCCTGTTTGTGGGAGCTTGCTATGAGCAAATTGGCTGCCATTTTTCCAACATTACAACAGTGACTACACTCCACTCACTGGTTAGGAAACAGGCTGAGTGGTGGAAGACAGAGAGTAGGGATAATTGGCAGGTACTCTAATTGGCAGGATACATCCAGTGATGTCCAGCGAGAATCAGTGTTGTGGGTTCAGCTATTCACTGTATTTATTAGGATAGAAAGTCAAGTATCCAAAATTGCTGATAACACAAAGTTAGGCAGCATTATAAGCAGTGTAGATGGAAAAATAAAATTACAAAGAGTTATTGAAAAAGTAAATCAAGCAAAACTGTGACAAATGGATTTCAATGCAGGCAAATGTGGTATCAGCCGCTTTGGACCTATAAAACGATAGAACAGGGTACTTTCCAAATGGTAAAAGGCTAGAAATAGTGCAGGTAAAAGACATTTGAAGGGGGGTGGGGGGGGTGGGGGGAGGTGGTCTAGGTACATAAACATTAAAATATCATAAACAGGTGCAGAAAATAATCAAAATGGCTAATGGAATTCTGGCCTTTATATCTGAAGGAATAGAACAGAAGTCATTCTTCACAGGTTAGATAGAGCATGCCTAGAGTGCCGGGAGCAGTCTGGGCACCACACTTTAGGAAGGATATACTGGTATTGGAGGGAGTGCAGCATAGGTTTACCAGAACGATACCTGGACTATAAGGGTTAAGATACAAGGAGATTAAATAAAAGAGGGATGTAATCCCTGGTGGTTAAGGGGTGTTTGGAATGAAGTTTTCATGATATTAAAGGGAACAGATAGGGTAGACAGACAGAAACAGTTTTTGCTAACTGGGGAGTCTAAGGCTAGGGGGGCATAATCAAAAATTAGCACCAGACCTTTCAGGAGTTAAATTAGGAAACATTTCTTCATGCAAGTTTGGAACTCTCTTCCACATACAGCAATTGATGCTAGATCAATTGTTAATTTTAAATCTGAGATTGATAGCTTTCTGATAGCCAAAGGTATGAAGGGATACCGGGCAAAGGCAGGCCCCCACCTGCCGAGAATGAGGCATATTAATTTTGCCATATGAACATTGATTTTAATCTTGCTGGGAAGACAAGAAGGCCTGTTACAATAATAAAAGCAAAATACTGCGGATGCTGGAAATCTGAAACAAAAACAAGAAATGCTGGATTCACTCAGCAGGTCTGGCAGCATCTGTGGAAAGAGAAGCAGAGTTAACGTTTCGGGTCAGTGACCCTTCTTCGGAACTGACAAATATTAGAAAAGTCACAGATTATAAACAAGTGAGGTGGGGGTTGGGCAAGAGATAACAAAGGAGAAGGTGCAGATTGGACCAGGCCACATAGCTGACCAAAAGGTCATGGAGCAAAGGCAAACAATATGTTAATGGTGTGTTGAAAGACAAAGCATTAGTACATATTAGGTGTGGCCTGTTACAAGGGCTGCCAGACACTTAGCTGAAAAACATTTACATACTAACAGACAGTGCTTGTGGAGACAAAAAGGACTATTCCCTGACACATTCAACCCACAATGGATTTTGATCACCAGACATTGAAGGTGTAATGAAGAGTATTCCAGAGACTGCTAAGGTGATACAATCTACAAAAGCCAGGACTGGTTAAATCAGCTGGTCACATGACTAACTGGCTGATCCAGGGTTTTTTGAACTGACCACAGAGTTTTTGAACTCAGGAAAGATTGTTTGCCCCTGGAGTAAGCCGACCTCTCCTGTCTGCTCCCATCTCTTTCTCACAAGCCTCTGGATCCACTGAGGACACATGAACTTCAAGAGAAAAGTCTCCTACTTCGAACAAGGTTTAAGAAGAATACTGGGCCCCAATGAAAAGCAAGACCTACTTACAATCAAGGACTTTACAGCAACCAAAGCCATCTTCAGATATTGCCTCAAACTTTTCCACTTTATTTCTTCTGCTCTTTTCTTCCTCTATCTGCATGTGTGTATCGCGTATGCATGCGAGCGTGGGCGTGTCGCGTAACCGTAGGCATTAACAAAATTAGAGTTTAAGTTTAATAAAGTTCAACCTTTTTTCTTTAAACCTAAGAAAACCTGCTTGGCTAGTTTGTTTGCAAATTAGTTTGCAACTAATTGTAAGTGAGTGAACAAGGATTCACTAAGGGGGAGCTTAAAAAAAAGTGTGTTTATAAACAAAACCCTGTTACACTAAGACCAGGTGAAGGCTGAGAGGGAACCCTAGACCCCTTTCTCACCCGGTCGTAACAGCGGGTATATGGAGATAGGTCACAGATCTGCCATGATCTCCTTGAATGACAGAACAGGCTCAATGGACTAAATGGCCTCCTCCTGTCCCAATGGCTGTAAAGTGCTTTGGGACATCCTGAGATTGTGAAAGGTGCTACAGAAATGCTAACCTTTCCTTTCTTTCAGCCTAAAATTCCACACATACTATATCTACTAAATTTCATTTATCTGTCCAGTCACCTCTTCAAAAAAAAAAATTAGCTATCACATTCTTGCTGGTATCAAATCAATGTCATCTCTCCTTGATGAACTAAAATCTCACTAATTTTATCTCAGTGTGCTCACAGGCTAAACTACAGCGGGTCAATGGCCCTTGCTTATCTTGGAAGCTGCTTAGCTTCAGGGACTGTGCTCCGCTGGTGTATCTAATCTAACATTTGCTCACTGCCCCCAGATTTCAAGGATTATGATGTCAGGGACATGGGACAAAGGGTAGCTGGAACAGTCCTGCTCCAGTGCAACATCATCGGAAAGAATGGGGCAGAGAGGGAAACCCGCATAAGCACCATCTCTGGCTGCTACAGTCCACTTGCAGAAAGCTGTTCTTCAGTGTTTTGAAGACCACGCAATTCCCTTCCAGAGAACTTCATGTAAAAACACTGCGCAATTCATTTGATGTGGTTCAGTGGGTAGCACTCTTGCCTCGGGGGTCAGAGGTCATGGGTTCAAGCTCCACTCCAGACACCCGAGCTCAAAATGTCATCTAACACTCCCGGCGCCAGTACTGAGGGACTGCTGCACTGTCTGAGGTGCTGTCTTTTGGACGAGACGTTAAACAACAGCTGGACAGTCAGCCTGACTTTTGTGTCCCAGTCCCTGGGACCTGAGCCCACGGCCTTTTGACTGTGTTGCCCACTGAGGCGAGACCGCAGTTGCTCCTGGTTACCATGCCCCAAACAGTCCACTAGCAAGCCAACACCCTCAAGTGAAGCACAGCAAGGTACAGCAGGACTGTCAGCAATATGGACCAGCGCCTCTACGTGGGTCAAAGTCTTGAGGGAGAAGTGGGAGTTGAGCAAGGACAACTCCCCTCCAACTCCTAACAGCAAGGCTATGGTGGGTTCCGTGGCAGCTGGGGGTGACCAGGTGTAACTTCAACATGTCACAGCCATGTCACCTTCATCATCAGGGACTCATACCTCATGGAAAGCAAAGAGCGCTCAATCACATGCCTGTCTTACCTTATCAAGCTAAAGCCAAGTTTTTCAATGTCAGACTTGTCTTCGGGAATATTCCGTGCCAAAATACCTAAATACGGAAACAAGGGGGAAGAAAGGAAAAACAACTTTTGAAGCATCTCCCTTTGGTAAGACATTCGTTTACTTGGGTTAACACTAGATCTTGCAGCACTTATCAAAAGACAGGAGAGGAATTTCATATCAGGGTCTGACTGACCAACACTCCAAAGGGTGGCAGCCAGAAATGCAACTTTGGAGCTCTGACATGATAAAATGGCAGTGAAATCTCACATCCTGTTCCTTGCCCTGACCACTGGGCTGGGGGTCCATCCCCGACAGGAACCCGACCTCCCATTTCAGAAGTTCAGCAGCTCCATATTCACCACTCAACCAGATTCTGTCTGCAATAAACATCAGCTCCATCGACGGGCCCAAGTTGTTCACGATCACTTCATTAAGGCACAGCAATGCTCAAGGCCTCAATACCCCAGGACAAACTCTACTGGACCAATGCACTTCCTGGGAGTTCCACGAGGCATACAATTGCCAACAGTGCCCAGCTATCTTATCTCTACCACTGCAATGATGGGGGTCACAATGGACATCAGTGTGGTCCCGGGCTCAGTGCAAGGGTCAGGGGTAGAAGATTAGTCGTTGATCCGGTTCCTACTTACTGTCCAGCAACTGCTGCTGGGGAGTGCATGCACATGGACGGCAGATAATGACAGGATCGGTTTTGCTGCAATGCCCCTCATGGTCAGTCAGCTCAGCTAAATTCCATGCAATAAGGAGCTCAATTTATGCTGCAGCTGAAATCTAGGTCCAACAATTTTATGAAGTGTGTTGGGCCACACCACCAAGCTTTACAGAGCTTCGAGGACTCGGCAAAGAACTACACGGTGTAAGCATGCAGCCCTATTCTATTTGATAATCACCAGCATCACAAACAGCAGCAGGCATTTCCCTCTCCTTTCCAACCCCAGTAAAATCTCTCACCTCCATGAACAGCGGGATGTAGTGTCTTCACTCGCCCGCCTAACATTTCAGGAAACCCGGTAATCTCAGACACATCCCTGGGCAGGAGAAAGAAACGGCACAATTAATTACATGGCACATATAGAATGGCTGTGTGTCAAAGGAGCTGCCGTACACGTCCAGCTCAAGTACTAACACAGACCATGCAAGTGTACAGCAGACAACATAACCAACAAAACTACACGCTAGCACACTATACAACATGCCCAGATCATGTTGAGACCTTAATTTTGCCAGTATGAAATATGGAGGACCCAGCAATGCCTCTGGACATCAACACAGAGGACAGAATGATCCCAAATGAGGCTGGCAGTCAGGAGATCTCCCTCAGTTTTCTTTCTGGGGGGAATTCAGCCCTGGCCTGGTCTTTGGCCATCGCTGCTTGCCCAGAACATATCTAGCTCTGGCTGGTGCCCGATTCATGGGGGAAATGATACAAGTCCTGGGTGCTGGCTGGAAGTGAAGGAATTTACTTGCGAAGGGGGAAATACTGCTAATGGGAGCATTATCATGCTCTTTTGCCAACAAGTTATGGTGAACATGGAAGGCTGGTCAACTCAGTAATTTCCAACACTGGTCACTGTGAAGTGGATTTAATTCTAGCAGGACAGTTCTATTAGCCAACAGCAAGAACACAACTAACTTGCAGCAGTAGAGTGAGAGTGCAGGTGCAGTCATGGGTCCTCATGGCCCTTTCCATAGTAAACACAGCAGCCAATTTTTTTTTTATTCTTTCATGGGATATGAGCATCGCTGGCAAGGCTAGCTAATGTTACCCATCCCTAATTGCCCTTGAGAAGCTGGTGGTGAGCCGCCTTCTTGGACCACTGCAGTCTATCTGCTGTGGATCTACACCAACTCTTAGGAAGGGAGTTCCAGGTTTTTGACCGAGTGACAGTAAAGCAACAGCAATACAGACCCAAGTCAGGATGATGTGTGACTTGGAGGGGAACTTGCATATGGTAGTTTTCCCATGCCTCTGCTGCCCTTGTTTTCTAGTCAGTAGAGGTCACAGGTTTGGAAGGTGCTGTTGAAGGAGGCTTGGCGAGTTGCTGCAGTGCATCTTGCACGTGGTACACACTACGGCCACTGTGCATCGGTAGTGGACCGAGGGAATGTTCAAGGTGCTGGACAGGATGCTAATCAAGCGGACTGCTTTGTCCTGGATGATGTTGAGCTTCTCGAGTGTTGTGGGAGCTGCACCCGTCCAGGCAAGTGGAGAGTATTCCATCACACTCCTGACTTGTGCCTTGTAAATGGTGGACAGGCTTTGGGGAATCAGGAAGAGAGTGTCTCACAGCAGAATTCCCAGCCTCTGACCTGCTCTTGTAGCCACAGTATTTATATGGCTGGTACGGTTATGTTTCTGGTCAATGGTGAGCCCCAGGATGTTGATGATGGGGCATTCAACAACGCGAATGCAGTTGAATGTCATGGTGAAATGGTTAGATTCTCTCTTTTGGAGATGGTCATTGATTGGCACTTGTGAGTACAAATGTTACTTGCCACTTATCAGCCCGAGCCTGAATGTTGTCCAGGTCTTGATGTATGTGGACACAGACTGCTTCAATATCTGAGGAGTTGCGAATGGTGAACATTGTGCAATCATCAGCGAATATTCCCACTTCTGACCTGATGATGGAGGGAAGGTCACTGATGAAGCAGCTGAAGATGGTTGGGCCTAGGACACTAGGGTAATGATGTCCCGGGACTGAGATGATTGACCTCCAACAATCACAACCATCCTTCTTTGTGCTAGGTATGACTCCAACCAGTGAAAAGTTTTCCTCCTGATTCCCATTGACTGCAGTTTTGCTAGGGCTGCTTGATGCCATATTCGGTCAAATGCTGCCTTGATGTCAAGGGCAGTCACTGTCACCTCACCTCTTGAGTTCTGCTCTTTTGTCCATGTTTGAACCAAGGCTGTAATGAGGTCAGGAGCTGAATGGCCCTGGCGGAACCCAAACTGAGCAGCGGTGAGCAGGTTATTGCTGAGCAAGTGCCGCTTGACAGCACAGTCAATGACACCTTCCATCACTTTACTGATGATTGAGAGTAGACTGGTGGGGCAGTAATTGGCCGGGTTGGATTTGTCCTGTTTTTTGTGTACAGGACATACCTGGGCAATTTCCCAGTGTCCAGTAGATGCCAATGATGTAGCTGTACTGGAACAGCTTGGCTAGGGGCACAGCTAGTTCTGGAGCACAAGTCTTCAGACTTGCGCTTGGGACTTCAGGAGGGGCGAGAGATGGATCATCCACTCAGTACTTCTTGCTGAAAATGGCTGCAAATGCTTCAGCCTTGTCTTTTGCACTGATGTGGTCGGCTCCCCCATTGTTGAGGATGGGGATATTTGTGGAGACCCCTCCTCCGATTAATTGTCCACCAGCATTCACGACTGGGTGTGGCAGGACTGCAGAGCTTTGATCTGATTCGTTGGTTGTGGGATCACTCAGCTCTATCACATGCAAGTAGTCCTGTGTTTAACTTCACCAGGTCAACACCTCATTTTTATATATGCTTGGTGCTGCTCCTGGCATGTTCTCCTGCACTCCTCATTCAACCAGATTTGTTCCCCTAGCTTGATGGTAATGGTAGAGTGAGTGACATGCCAGGCCATGAGGTTCCAGATTGTGATAGAATACAATTCTGCTACTGCTGATGGCCCACAGTGCCTCATGGATACCCAGTTTTGAGTGGCTAAATCTGTTCGAAATCTCTCCCATTTAGCAAGGTGGTAGTGCCACACAACATGACGGAGGGTATCCTCAGTGTGAAGACAATACTTCGTCCCACAAGGACTGTATGGTGGTCACTCCTACCAATACTGTCATGGACAGATGCATCTGCAACAAGTAGATTGGTGAGGACAAGGTCAAGTAAGTTTTATCCTCGTTGGTTCCCTCACCACTTGCCGCAGACCCAATCTAGCAGCTATGTCCTTCAGGACTCGCCCAGCTCAGTCAGTAGTGGTGCTACCGAGCTGCTCTTGGTGATGAACATTGAAGTCCCCACCCACAGTACATTCTGTGCTCGTTCTACCCTCAGTGCTTCTTCCAGCTAATGTTCAACATGGAGCAGTACTGATTCCTGAAGGGTGGGTGATAGGTGGTGATCAGCAGGAATTTTCCTTGTCCATGTTTGACCTGATGCCATGAGACTTCATGGGGTCCGAAGTCAATGTTGAGGACTCCCAGGGCCGCTCCCTCTCAACTGCATCCCATGTACCGCCACCTCTGGTGGGTCTGTCCTGCTGGTGGAACAGGACATACCCAGGGATGGTGATGGCAGTGTCTGGGACATTGTCTGTAAGGTATGATTCCGTGAGTATGACTATGTCAGGCTGTTGCTTGGCTAGTCTGTGGGACAGCTCTCCCAAATGTTAGTAAGGACTTTGCAGGGTCGACTGGGCAGGATTTGCCGTTGTTGTTTCCAGTGCCTAGGTTGATACTGAGTGGTCCGTCCGGTTTTATTTTTATTCAACCTTTCTGCAGCGGTTGGTACAACTAAGTGGCTTGCTTGGCCATTTCAGAGGGCAGGTAAGAGGCAACCACAGTGCTGTGGGTCTGGAGTCACATGCAGGCCAGACCAGGAGAGAATGGCAGATTTCCTTCCCTCAAGGACATTAGTGAACCAAATGGGTTTTTATGACAATCTGGTAGTATTATGGTCACCATTACCGAGACGAGCTTTTAATTCCAGTTTTATCAATTAATTGAATTTAAATTCCACCAGCTGGCGCAGTAGTATTTGAATTCACGTCTCTGAAGGATGAATCTGGGCCTCTGGATTACTGGTCCCGTAACATTACCACTACACATCCACCCCCTCCCACAGTGAAGTGCCACAAAAGGCAATGCGACAAGTGACCAGTTATGAGTGAATCTGTTTCCGATATTAGTTGAGGGATAAATATGGACCAGGACACTGGGGAGAGCTTCCCTGCTCTTCTTTGGAATAGTGCCGTCGGATCTTCTGCATCCACCGGAGAGCTGGCAAGGCCTCAGTTTAGCATCTCACATCAAAGTCAGCACCTCCCACAGTGCAGGTAAGCTCACTCTCTGACAAAACATAGCCGTGCCCCAGATATTACCCAATTTACACGTAATCTGCAGAACAGGCAAGCACAATGAATGCTTCCTTTCACATCAGGATCGCCTGTATACATACTGCCGTGTACTGTTTGCAAGGATCGACCATTCCATCCTCATCTCCTGGAACAGGGGTGCATCATTAGTGCAGGTGATTTGTTGTGGGGTAGTATGGCAGATCCCACCAATATTTTCACTTTGTGCGATGCAGCATACGAAGTGGCTATTCGGCCCATCGTGCCTGTGCCGGCTCTTTTGAAAGACCTATCCAACTGGTCTCACTGCCCTGCTCTTTCCCCATCACGCTGAAAAGTTTTTTCCCATCAAGTATTTATCCAATTCCCTTTTGAGTTACTACTGAACTTACTTGAGACTAATGCTCATCATTTAATATCCACGTATTGCACATTTTCTCAGTAATACATTAACTGAAGCACTTCAGCACAGAGCAGATACTTTATTAGCCGATTATCAAAGCCTGTTATAGAGGGCTGAGAGAAAAATAAGGTGAACTGCTGCAGGACTGGCAAAATTATTTACTTTTTCCAGTTCAAAATAACCATAATTGTCACTGACAGTGACTACACTTTAAAAGTACTTCATTCACTGTAAAGCAAGTGCTTTGTTTAAAAATGTCTAGTCTTATTTGGGATAATTTGAATCTCTCTGCTTTGATTTAAAGCAACCAAAGTTAATCCAATGGTTTCTCTCAACTCCTCTATTAAATCTCCCCTTAACTTTCCTGGTTTTAAGTAATTATCATGTTTAGCGTGACATGCTGCCTGAGCAACGTGGCATAAAAAGGTTTAGACGCCAGTCTCCACGCAGAGCCAGGCGTTAATAGAATGTTTAGTTTAGTTTAGAGATACAGCACTGAAACAGGCCCTTCGGCCCACCAAGTCTGTGCCGACCATCAACCACCCATTTATACTAATCCTACACTAATTCCATATTCCTATCACATCCCCACCTGTCCCTATATATTTCCCTACCACCTACCTATACTAGGGGCAATTTATAATGGCCAATTAACCTATCAACCTGCAAGTCTTTGGCATGTGGGAGGAAACCGGAGCACCCGGAGGAAACCCACGCAGACACAGGGAGAACTTGCAAACTTCGCACAGGCAGTACCCAGAATCGAACCCGGGTCCCTGAAGCTGTGAGGCTGCGGTGCTAACCACTGCGCCGCCCCTGAATGCTCACCTGACAACGAGACCAGCGTCCCGCAGAGCCTTCGCTGTCCCACCAGAAGCCACAAGAGAGAGGCCGACGGAAGCAAGGCGCCTGGCAAAGTCCACCAAACCAGTCTTATCTGAGACACTCAGCAAGGCTGCAAGAGAAAATTGGTGCCAATGTCATAAACAGGTGATGAGAGCCAAGATTATACAGTAGAGATATGGGGGAAGAGGGGGGGTAAATACCTTGGTTCCCATATCTTTGACATTTTTAATTGACCCCCCCCCCACCCCAAGAGCCATTTGGAGGAAGAATGTTTCACATTTCCACTACCTTTGTGTGAAATGCTTCCTGACATCATCTCTGGATGGCCTAGCTCTAATTTTAAGGTTATGACCCCTTGTTCTGGACTCCCCCCATTCAGAGCAAACAGTTTCTCCCCATCTACCCTATTGAATACAAAATTGGCTGAGTTACAGGAGGCGTTGCTGGTGGTGGATGGATGTTTTTCAAACTGGGATGTTGTTTGCTTCCCCAAGGGTGAGATTTGGATCTTTTTCTTACTGCAATTTTTATCAACAATCTACACAGATGATTTGCAGATGATACAAAACTTGGCAAAGCAGTAGATCATGAATAAGATAGTCATAGACTTCAGGACGACAGAGACAGGATGGTGGAATGGAGAGAAACATGGAGTTTAATGTGGAGAGATGTGAAGTGATGCACTTTGGGAGGACTAATATGGAAAGACTGTATACTATAAAAGGCAACATTTTGAACTGTAGATGAGCAGAGACCTTGGTGCTCATGTACACAAATCTTTAAAGGTAGCAGGGCAAGTTGATAAGGTGGTTAAAAAGCATATGGGCGACTTGATTTGTAAATAAATAGAATATAAAAGCAAAGAGATCACGCTAGAACTTTATAAATCTACTGGAGTATTGTGAACAATTCTGGGCACCACAGTACAGGAAAGATGGAAAGGCATTAGAAAGGGGGCAGAGGATGTTTACTAGGATGTTATCAGGGATAAGGGACTTCACATAGGAGGAGACGGTGGAAAAGTTAGGGCTGTTCTCGTTGCAACTCTCATCTCCCCCCCCCCCCCCCCCCCCACACAGGACCCGTACAAACTCCCCCTACCCAAAAATTGTACAAACATCCCTTTCCCCTCCTCTCCCCCAGCCCCCCACCGCGAACCATTCAAATTCCCCCCCCCCCCCCCCCACCTGTGAACTGTGCAAACTACACCCCCCCCCACTCCAGGAAATGTGCAACTCTCCCCCTCCCCCCCAGGGAACTGTGCAAACTCCCCCCTCCTCCCCCGGGAACCGTGCAAACTCCCCCCTCACACCCCCGGGAACCGTGCATACTCCTTCCCTCCCCCCCAGGAACCGTGCAAACTCCTTCCCTCCCCCCCGGGAACCGTGCAAACTCCTTCCCTCCCCCCCGGGAACCGTGCAAACTCCTTCCCTTGCCCACCCGGGGAACAGTACAAACTCCTTCCAACCCCCTGGGAACAGTGCAAATTCCTTCCCTCCCCCTCCCCCAGGGAACAGTGCAAACTCCTTCCCTCTCCCCCCGCCCCGGAACAGTG
Source organism: Heterodontus francisci (assembly GCF_036365525.1). NCBI lineage: Eukaryota > Metazoa > Chordata > Chondrichthyes > Heterodontiformes > Heterodontidae > Heterodontus > Heterodontus francisci. The sequence continues at coordinate 125,940,153 of NC_090377.1, forward strand.
CAAACTCCTTCCCTCTCCCCCCGCCCCGGAACAGTGCAAACTCCTTCCCTCTCCTCCCCCACCCCGGTACAGTGCAAACCCCTTCCCTCTCCTCACCCCCCCCCCCCCCCCGGAAACAGTGCAAACTCCTTCCCTCTCTCCCCCGCCCCGGAACAGTGCAAACTCCTTCCCTCTCCTCCGCCGCCCCCCCACACCCCGGTACAGTGCAAACTCCTTCCCTCTCCTCCCCCCCCCCGGTACAGTGCAAACTCCTTCCCTCTCCTCCCCCCCCCCCGGTACAGTGCAAACTCCTTCCCTCTCCTCCCCCCCCCAGTACAGTGCAAACTCCTTCCCTCTCCCCCACCCCCCAGTACAGTGCAAACTCCTTCCCTCTCCCCCCACCCCCCCCAGTACAGTGCAAACTCCTTCCCTCTCCCCCCACCCCCCCCCAGTACAGTGCAAACTCCTTCCCTCTCCCCCCACCCCCCCCCAGTACAGTGCAAACTCCTTCCCTCTCCCCCCACCCCCCCCCAGTACAGTGCAAACTCCTTCCCTCTCCCCCCACCCCCCCCAGTACAGTGCAAACTCCTTCCCTCTCCCCCCACCCCCCCCCAGTACAGTGCAAACTCCTTCCCTCTCCCCCCACCCCCCAGTACAGTGCAAACTCCTTCCCTCTCCCCAGTACAGTGCAAACTCCTTCCCTTCCCCCACCCCCGGAACAGTACAAACTCCTTCCTTTCCTCCCGCCCCCCACGTGAACCGTGCAAACTCTCCTCCCCTCCCCCGCGCCCCCGTAAGAACCACGTGCAAACTCCCCCGATCCGGGAACCGTGTAATCTCCCCCGATCCGGGAACCGTGTAATCTCCCCCTCCCCCTCCCCCTCCCCCTCCCACTCCCAGTGAAATCTCCTATTCTCTGCATTTCTGGATGCGATCTTCCCCGGGAGCTGCTCCAGGTCCCGGTTACTCATTCCGTACCCAGTTCCTTGGGCGCCGCCATCCTGATCGGAGCTCCGCTCGGCCGCGCACTCCTGGGCGGATCCGGGCTCCATTACATTCCTTTCTGATTGGTGGAGGCGGAGTCAGAGGCCCCACGGCTGGCAGTGAGGGTGCAAGCAGAGTGAATGCAGCATTGAGACGTAGTCTGTATCCAAAGCAGGCTTACACTCCATACTAACACCCCCAAAGTTTCACTGTAAATGATTCCCTGGTGATAAAGTTTGCATAATATTATAAACTTAAACTTGCATTTCTGTAGCGCCTTTCACAACCCCAGGATGTCCCAATGCCTTTACAGCCAATGATGTACTTTTTGAAGTGTCGCTACTGCTGCAATGTACAGAATGCAACAAACAATTTGTGCACAGCAAGCTCCCACAAACAGCAAATGTTATAACGACCGGATGGGGAGGTGGTGGCATAATGGTAATGTCACTAGACTAGTAATCCAGAGCCCAGACCAATGCTCTGGGGCCATGCCCATCATGGCAGATGGTGAAATTTGATTTCAATGAATAAATCTGGAATTAAAAAGCTAGTCAAATGATGACCATGAAACCATTGTTGATTGTTGTAAAAACCCATCTGGTTCACTAATGTGCTTGATCTTTCACATTCAGTGAGGGGCCAGATTTTCAAAACCCTTTGAGTGCAGGAATGGAGGCAACTGTGATCTGAAGATCACATCCATGGAGATCTGGGACTGCCACCTCTGGAATGCGACGCCATTTTTAAAGGGACAATGGCAGCGCAAGCCTCCAATTAAGTGCCGTTTGAGCTCATTGAAGAGTTCTTTAACAGGTTTGTTACTATCAGTGAGCAACGTTGGGAACAGGTAAGATGCCGGGGGGAATACGACAGGGTTGTGAAGAGATGAACAGCGTGGTGGTCCATGAGGGCTATGGCAAGGGCTGATTAAATTAAAGCAGAGGTGGCAAATAAATCTCAGCTGCTTCCGCTGTGCCTCAATGTAGCTATTGCTGCAGCTGGAAGAGTTGAATTTCTCATTAGTAAGTGGCAGGAAGCCAGAGAGGGGCATCTCGCAGTCAGCAACTCATCACGACATCAGGCAGGTCACAGATGCAATTTTCAGGAGATCAGGGGCTGCACAGGCAGAGAGAGCATTGGGTTCAGCCTCCATTGCTGGATTCCCCCAGGGGCAAGGCATCATCGAATGCCCCCAGGTGGCCATCAAGGCACCCAGCGACCACCCAATCAGATTCATCAACAAGAAGGGCTTTCACTCCCTCAAATGTTTGCAACCACAGCAAGTGCTTCCTCCATATGTATACTCATTTTCCTGGCAGCTCCCATGACTCCTTCATCCTCTGCCAGTCCAGGCTGCCTTGGTCCTTCACTCCATTCCCCAAAGTGCATGGCTGGCTCCAAGGGTACAAGGGAAATCCCCTGATGTGATGGCTACTCACTCCTCTACAGGAGCCCCACACAGAGGCAATACAGCCACTGCCACCTGCTCAGCAGGCCAACCATTCAGCAGGCAGCCCAGTTTCTGAAAATGCAATTCCAGTGCCTGGACCAGTCGGGTGGTGCCCTCCAATGCCCTCCTGCAAGAGTCTCGGTCATTGTGGTGGTCTGCTGCGCTCTCCATAACATGTCCCTCCATAGATGTGTGGACCTTGATGTGTGGACAGTGACGCCCTGGAAGGAGACAGCTCATTGGGGGAGGAGCAGGAGGCGAGAGAGGAGGAGGACTAGGGAGTGGAGGGAGATAACACTGAACAGAGTGAGCCCCTCCTGCATGACGGGGTGACCTCCTCCTGCCACCCTCTGGGAAGAGGACCTCCCTCCTATTCCTCACGGCCTTCAGCATTAGATCCAGGTGGGCCTCAATGAAGCAAGGGTCGGTCCTGCCCCTAGTGCCAGGCCACCAGCTCTGCTGTGACATCTCGCTTCCCTCCGGGTGCAGTAGAAGGCAGATCTCTTCTGCAGGATAACAAGCAGCCTCAGAGGTGACTGCTGTGCAAGTCTACATGGGCCCCTCCCTTGATCTGACCCACTGCCATTTTCAATCCCACGGGCTTGAAGAGGACAGGAAACCCATCTCCATACCAATTAAGGGCTTTCCCATGAGTAAATTATAATCTGAATCAGCTTCCCACTGGAGGCAAGTTTCTGACCCAGACCATACTCGGTTCCTATTTGCCACCTCCATGATGAAAATCCACCCTACACCTCCATCAGCCCTGCACTCAAGTGCCAGCCAAGATTTTTTCCTTGAAGGTCTGGAGTGAAACTTGTATCACAAACTTTCTGTCCTAGTGCTACCCTCTGAACTGACGTCTTTGAACAAGCTTTTGGCTACCTGTCCTAATATCTACTTACATGGATCAAATTCTGTCTGATTACACTGCTGTGAAGTGCCTTGGGAATTTTTAAAGGCGATATATAAATGGGTCAACCCCAATGCACCTATCCATACTGCTCTCTCCACCCTTACTCCAAGTTTTAACTCCAGTGAGATAATCCAAACAATAGCGCAAGAGGTTAACTGCAGCGTTTGTGTGTTAGGGCTCAGAGTCTGCCTTGTTCCTGTATCATCCCACTCCTGACCATGAATGGCAATAATTTGTTTCCATGAAGCGAGGACCATAATCTAATTGCTTGTGGATGGTCCTGTTTCTATCAATATCAAATGGGATTCACACGACTGTGGCCCATAACAAAGGCGTTACAGTTCCTTGCACTGAGTATGAATCATGTCATTCATCTTCTCTGGATGTCAGTAGTAGGCCAGGTCACATGCTCCAACTTGCTTCAATTTAGCTCCATGCTCCTGATCTTCAGACTCCCGGTGGAGGGAGGGGCAGGGACGGATATGTCATAGAGTCATTTAGGCATAGAAGGAGGTCATTCGGCCCATCGGATCCATACCGGCTCTCCATGGAGCAATCTAGTCAGTCCCACTCACTCACTCGATTCCTGTAGCCCATCCATTTCCTTTGAAATCATTGACTGTCTCCACTTCCACCACTCTCCTGGGCAGAGTTCCAGGTCATTACCACTCGCTGCATAAAAAAGTTCTTCCTCACATTCTCCCCTGTATCTCTTGCCCAAAACCTTCAATCCGTATCCCCTAGTCCTTGTACTATCAGTTAATTTTTTTTTATTCGTTCATAGGATGTAGGTGTCGCTGGCTAAGCCAGCATTTATTGCCCATCCCTAATTGCTCTTGAGAAGGTGGTGGTGTGCTGCCTTCTTGAACCGTTGCAATTCATGTGGGGTAGGCACATCCACAGTGCTGCTAGGAAGGGAACAGTTTTTCCTTGTCTCACTTATCTAAGCCTGTCATAATCTTGTACACTTCTATCAAATCACCCCTCAATCTCCTTTGCTCCGGGGACAACACCCCCAGCTTTTCCAACCTAACCTTGTAACTAAAATTCTCCACCCCTGGAATCATTCTGGTAAATCTCCTCTGCACCCTCTCAGGGACCCTCACAACCTTACTGAAGTGTGGTGACCAGAACTGGATGAATATCCTAGTTGGGCCTAACCAGAGATTTATAAAGATTCAGCATTTCTTCCCTGTTTTTATGCTCAGTGCCTCTATTTATGAAGCCCAAGATCCCATATGCTTTGCTAACCACTCTCTCAATATGTCCCTCAAAGATCAATGCACATGCACCCCCAAGTCCCTCTGTTCCTGCACACTCTTTAGAACTGTGCCACTAAGTCTATATCGCCTCACTACATTCCTTCTGCATCACCTCACACTTGTCAGTATTAAATTCCATCTGCCACTTGTCTGCCCATTCTGCCAACCTATCTATGCCCTGTTGCAATTGATTGGTATCATCAACACCATTTATCATTCCTCCAAGTTTGGTATCATTGGCAAAATTTGAAATTCTATTCTGTATACCAAGATCCAAGTCATTTATAAAAAGTAAAAAAAGTCTTTATCCCAACACTGACCAGACAGTTTCATTCCCTGATGTTACAGCCAGGTGGTGAGGGGTATAGCTGGTTGCCACAGTTCAGCTCCCAGCTGAATGCAGCAAGTGTTTTTGTTATTAGGGTTTTAACCCCTTTTGTTTTATTTGCCAAATAAACAGACAGCGACAGGTTTTCTTGTAGGTTTAAAATGGAAGATTAGCTATATATTCAGCAATATTCATTCCCGAAATGATCGCAACCGCACCCACACACACATTCACTCTCCCCCACCCCCATCCCCACACACACACACACACACACTCACATAAAGAGATAGAGAGGAAAACGGGAAAGTGATTTGAAGTAAGGTAGGTTTTCAGGGTTCATGGTAACCCTGTTGAATCTTCTTGAAGGTCAATTTCTCTTTTAAAGTTTCAGGCCTGGTTTTGTAGCTTTCTCTGGTCGTCAAGACTTCAATCTAGAGATGGTAGATCACTTTCAATTCTCTGCAGCACAAGCTGCAATGTAGAATTCACAACAGGGCACCTTCTTTGGCTTTTGCAAGTTGTAACATTGCCACTACTGCCCACCTTTCTCTTGATCAGTTCTCTTCTGTAGTTATGTTTGAAGGTTGCTTTGATGCCTTGGGTCAAAGGGTTGAATTTTGACGTGTTTTCCAGTAGATAAACCCATTTGATGTTCTCATCTCATGTTACAGTTTCTCTGAGGGTGGGTGTGCAGGACAGTTGTCAAGCAGCCAGATGGTTTTCTTCGGTAGTTTGTTCGGTCTGAGATGTTTTCTGATGTTTGGTATGAATTCATGTGGAACCAGTCTTCTAAAATTGTTGAAAGCTTTGGTGCTGCTTGAGCATTGGCTTGGTAGTGATTTTAGGTTTAGATGATGGAAGCAGCGTGGTGTTGGGAATTTTCCGATGACAAACGGAGGCAGCTTTTGCCGACCGGTTTTGGTGCAGCAAAGAAGGACTGTCACCCTTGTCTTTCTCTGTTTAAACCTGGATGTTTTGTTGGTATTGTTTCTTGTCGCTAGTGTCTTCTCTTGTAACATTTTGTCGTACAGGGCTGTCTTGCTGCAGTTGTAGACTGTTCTTCAGTGTATTCTCCTTCGTGTAAGATCTTCTTTATTTCAGTATGAAATGATGTTGTGGCTGGGTTGTCCGCAGTCCTTTGTTCCCCTCTTATAATAACTTGTGAAATGCTGTGCCGGTTCTTAAATCTTGCTAGCCATCCTTTGCTGGCTGTAAACTCTACTGGGACGCTGGTATTTCTATTCATTTGATGGCAAAACTTTTTAGCCTGAGCTTGAATAACAGGACCGGATGAATCACGCCTTATCAAGAGGTGTGTTGTCGGCATTTCGGGATTTCCTTCTTGCGTGGCCACCTTCATCCATCTCCATCGACACCCTTCTCAACTTCTCTTCATCTTTAAACCACCCACAAAGCGTTGATTCAGCGATCCCCTTTCTTTGGGCAAACAGACGAGCACCTTCCTTGATCTGCAAGAAGATTTTCAGCTTTGCGCCGAAGGTGTAAGGCTTTCTCTCTCGTGATTAAGTACACAAGATTTTGCATTGATTGTTGTTCGGGTATCAGTGCAAGTTTGACCAGTATTTATGCAAAGAAAAATGGCGCTTTAATCAGTCACGAGGCTGCCAACTCATTGGTTGGTTCTAAATCATTTGTGGAGTTTTAATACTTCAACAATATTCTGAAATACATTCTGAAATGATAAATGTACATAAAAATTTGGGGGTCCATGACAGACCTGCATTATACCGAGGTCTGTGTTATCATGGGCTCCTAGTGTATCAGGTCCCAGACGTACACTGCATTGCATTAAAAACAGAAGATGCTGGCATGTACAGTAGGTCCATCAGCAGGAGTAAAGCATTCTGACCAAGGATCTCTACCAAAATATGAACCTGCCAGATGTGATGTGTTTCCACCATTTTCAGTTTATAATATTATAGTATCCTGTGGGAAAGGTAAGTTGAAATTTCAGGTAGAGACCCTTTATCAGAACTCTGTTCACACATTCATTTTCTGTCTTTATATGTAGAGTTACAGAGAATTTACAGCACAGGCACAGGCCATTTGGCCCAACAGGTCTGTGCTGGTGTTTATTCTCCACACAAGCCTCCTCCCACCCTACTTCGTCTCACCCAATCAGCAGTTCCTTCCACAAAAGCAAAATCCTGCAAAAGATGGAAATCTAGAATAAAAACCAAGAATGCTGTAAATAGTCAGCTGGTCAGGCAGCACCTGTGTGAAGAGATAGAGTTAATGTTTCAGGTCGATGGCCTGTCGTCAGAATTGGAAAAAGTTACAGATATAACAGATTTAAAGCAAGTAAAGAGGCAGAGAAATGAGGAGGGGAGGAAAGAACAAGAGAGGAGGTCTGTGATAGGGTGGAAAGCAGGAGAGATTAAATGACAAAAGGGATGATGGTGCAAGACAAAAGGAGATGGTAAAGGGACAAGTAAAGAAACAAAAGATGGGTCGGGAGGAGGTGTAAATAGCACTACTATCATTAGCAACAGCTGCAGTCTGAAAAAATGGGAGAAGTGGTTATAATCTGAAATTGTCAGAATCAATATCAAGTCTGGAAGCTGTACAGTGCCTAATTGAAAGATTAGGTGCTGTTCCTTGAGCTTCTGTTGAGCTTCATTAGAATAGTGTAGGAGACCGAGGACAGAGAGGTTCGAGTGGGGGCGGGGTGAGATAGAGAATTAAAATGACAGGTGACTGGAGGCTCAGGATCATGCTTGCGGACTCCGCAAAGGGATCACCCAATCTGTGTTGGCTCTCCCCAGTGTAGAGTAGACTGCATCGTGAGCAGCGAGTACAGAATCGCTGTTTCACCTGGAAGTAATATAAGGCTGCCTCCTTGCTCACCATCCTATTAAGGACAGCGGGCAGGCTCTCAGTGCTGCTGACCCAATCAGCGGGCCGGCAGCTCTGGAGCCTCAGCAGTCCCACCAGGTGAGGTGCGAGCTGCTGAGGCAGGTCAGGGACCACGAGGCTGCCTCAACGTGCAGGCACCCTCGGAAGACTGCATTTAAAGTTAAAACTTTTATGGCAAACCTGTTAGGCTTGTGTTGATGTCCAAAGGGACCTGGGTGTCCTTGTTCATGAGTCACTAAAAACTAGTATGCAGGTGCAGCAAGCAATTAGGAAGGCAAGTGGTATGTTGGCCTTCATTGCAATGGGATTTGAGTACAGGAGTAAGGATGTATTGCTTCAATTGTATAAAGCCTTGGTGAGACCGCACCTGGAGTATTGTGTACAGTTTTGGTCTCCTTATATAAGGCAGGATATACTTGCCATAGAGGGGGTGCAACGGAGGTTCACCAGACTAATCCCTGGGATGACGGGATTGTTTTATGAGGAGGGATTGCAGAAACTGGGCCTGTAATCTCTAGAGTTTCGAAGAATGAGAGGTGATCTCATTGAAATCTACAAAATTCTTACAGGGCGTGACAGGGTGGATGTGGATAGGATGTTTCCTCTGGCTGGTGAGTCTCGAATAAAGGGACAAAGTCTCAGAATAAGGGGCAGGCCATTTAAGACTGAGATGAGGAGGAATTTCTTCACTCAGAGGCTGGTGAATCTGTGGAATTCTTTACCCCAGAGGGCAGTAGAATCTCAATCATTGAGTATGTTCAAGGCTGAAATCGATATATTTCTGGATATCAATGACATCAAGGGATAATGGGATAGTGGGGGAAAATGGTGTCGAGGTAGATGATCAGCCATGATCTGTTGGAATGGTGGAGCAGGCTCCTAGTTCCTATGATCCTATGATCCTAGGCCCCTCGAGGTAGAGGGGAAACCCCATCCAGGTGCATCGTTTGGGATGTGGGTGCTGCCTTTCCTGGCTGTGGCTTCCTCTTTGGGACATGGAGTCTCTGGCTCCAATAGCCCTCCGGCCTGCCACAGAGAGGCCACCAACATGGAGTTGGCGGCCTCCGCATGCAGCAGGGGGCCACCCGTGGGAGACTTCCCCATTCCCCAACGGCGGGAATGCATCAGGGAGCCACTCTGATGTGGCTGCCAGCTATTTTTCACCACCCCCACCCCGCCTCCGAGCCCACCATCACCGTGCCGCGAAATTTCAGCCCTATGTTTCTGATACTTTCATTGCAAGTGTTCTCAAGCTGCACCCCGCTTCCATTCCCTTCCCTTTAACACTTTGAATGATGCACTGCTGAGATAGCTTAATTAAACAGATTCAACAAGCTAGTATAACATTCAGGAGTTTTCATTTGCCAAAAGAAGTATTACAATTCAAGCTCAGCAATACAAATCTGTCAAATGTCTGAACATTGTTGACTTACAATGTGTACCGTACTCACCACCATGACTTCATTGTAAAATCTTTCTGTTTGATCTCTCCCAAGACCACAAACCAATGTTTGCTGTGTTCCAGACTCGGCTGCCACAATATAATGATTAAGGAATAAAAGCAAAATACTGCGGATGCTGGAAATCTGAAATAAAAACAAGAAATGCTGGAACCACTCAGCAGGTCTGGCAGCATCTGTGAAAAGAGAAGCAGAGTTAACGTTTCGGGTCAGTGACCCTTCTTCAGAAGGGTTCCGGTTCCGAAGAAGGGTCACTGACCCGAAACGTTAACTCTGCTTCTCTTTTCACAGATGCTGCCAGACCTGCTGAGTGGTCCCAGCATTTCTTGTTTATAATGATTAAGGACCTTTGTGTGTGCAGTTTCACAACTTCTTACATGAAACCTGAAAGTAGAGGCTCTTTTATAAAGACTTTGCTCACAACAACAACTTGCATTTATACCGCAACTTGAACGTAGTAAAAGGTCTGAAGAACTTTCACTGGAATGTCATCAAACAAAGGCAACGGGGGAAACATTTTATTTTGCACAGCGAGTTATTATGATCTGGAATGCAATACCTGCAAGGGCAGTGGAAGCAGATTCAATAGTAACATTCAAAAGAGAAATGGGTAAATACATGTCAGGAAAAGGGATGTGGGGAAGGAATAGGGGAGTAAAATTAATTAAATAGCTCTCCGAAAGAGCCAGCAAAGGTATGATGGGCCGAATGGCCCTCTTCTGTCCAGTATCATTCTATGATTTTATGAAAATTTGACACCAAGGGCTGAACTTAACTGCAGGCTTCGGGACCCTGACATCGGGGTGAAAAGCAGGCCCCAAGCCCACGTTTGCCGGCAGCAGGATCGGCTCGGTACTTTTACCACAGGCGGCCTCCTAAACCTCCACCTTTGGGCTTACTGTCCAATTAATGATGGCGGGCAGGCTCCTGATGATGCCAACCCTATTAGAGGGTTGGCAGTTCTGAAGCCTCAGCAGCGCCACCGGATGATATGGGTGCTGCTGAGGGAGGTTTGAGATCTCAGAGCACGTCCAGGTAAGTAAATTGAAAATAAAAAATTCAGGGGGCTGAGGGTCAAAGGGGAAACACCTCCAGGGGTCATTGAGGTCATGGATGTTCCTTCTCTGCCCGCGGCCCCCTCTTTGGGCCAATGGATTCCCGGCTCTGATGGCAACCCCCCCACCCCCCGGGCTGCTCCAGAGAGGCTGCCTCCATGAAACTGGTGGCCACCCCCTGATGGCGGCAAAGTGCCTGTGGCACTGCTTAATGGCCTCGAACAGGGCCCTTAATTATGCAAATCGATGGCCCGCTTCTGTGGAGCAGGCAGCCAATCCACACTCTGGCCCATCTCCTGCCTCCCGCTGGGGAACCTGCTCGGTGGCGGGACAGTGTCAGGGCCCAACTGAGTGTTCCAACTCAGCCAGTAAAACTCAGCCCCAAGTCACACAAGGAGATATTAGGCCCAAAGGCTTGGTCTGTGAAATATATTTTAAGGAACACCTTAAAGGGAGGAAGAAGAGTTTTATATTTGTCCATGGGATATGAGTGTTGATGGCCAGGCCAGAATTTATTGCCCATCCCTAATTGCCCTTGAGAAGGCGATGGTGAGCTGCCTTCTTGAACCGCTGCAGTCCATGTGAGGTAGGTACAGCCACAGTGCTGTAAGGAAGTGAGTTCCAGGATTTTGATCCAGCGACAGTGAAGGAACGGCGATATAGTTCCAAGTCAGGATGGTGTGTGGCTTGGAGGGGAACTTGCAGGTGGTGGTGTTCCCATGCATTTGCTGCCCTTGTCCCTCTAGGCGGTAGAGGTCATGGGTTTGGAAGGTGCTGTCGAAGGAGCCTTGGTGCGTTGCTGCAGTGCAGCTTGTAGATGTGTCAATGGTGGAGGGAGTAAATGTTGAAGGTGGTGGATGGGGTGCCAATCAAGTGGGCTGCTTTGTCCTGGATGGTGTTGAGCCTCTTGAGTGTTGTTGGAGCTGCACCCATCCAGGCATGTGGAGAGTGTTTCATCACACTCCTGACTTGTGCCTTGTAGATGGTGGACAGGCTTTGGGGAGACAGGAGGCGAGTTACTCATTTCAGAATTCCCAGCCTCTAACTTGTTCTTGTAGCCACAGCATTTATGTGGCTGGTCCAGTTCAGTTTCTGGTCAATGGCAACCCCCAGGATGTTGATGGTGGCAGATTCAGCAATGGTAATGCCATTGAACTCTTGTTGGAGATAGTCATTACCTAGCACATGTGTAGCACAGATGTTAATTGCCACTTATCAGCCCAAGCTTAAATATTGTCCAGGTCTTGCTGCCTGCACAGACTGTTTCAGTATCTGAGGAGTCTCGAATGGTGCTGAACATTGTGCAATCATCAGTGAACATCCCCACTTCTGATCTTATGATGGAGGGAAGGTCATTGATGAAGCAGCTGAAGAAGGTTGGGCCTAGGACACTACTCTGAGGAACTACTGTAGTGATGTCCTGGGACTGAGATGATTCTACCTGTGGAGAGTTTTCCCCCTGATTCCCATAGACTTAAATTTTGCTAGGGTTCCTTAATGCCACACTCAGTCAACTGCTGCCTTGATGTCCAGGGCAAGCACTCTCACCTCACCTCTGGAACTCAGTTCTTTAGTCCATTTTTGGACCAAGGCTGTAGTGAGATCTGAAGCTAAGTGGTCCTGGCAGAAACAAAACTGAACATCAGTGAGCAGGTCGGGTGTCAGGAAGGTTTAGGGAGTGAATTCGTGAGGTTAGGGCCTAGGTGGCTGAAGGCACAGCTGCCAATGGTGTAGTGACTAAAATCAGGGATGCGCAAGAGGCCAGATTTAGGGGAGTGCAGAGATCTGGGAGAGCTGTAGGGCTGGAGGTGGGCACAGAGATAGGGAGGGGTGAAGCCATGGAGGGATTTGATAACACAGATAAGGATTTTAAAATTGAGGCTCTGCTGGATCAGGAGCCACTGCAGGTCAGTGAGCACAGAGGCAATGGGTTAAGATGCGGGCAGCAGAGTTTTGGATGAGCTTAAGTTACAGAGGGTGCAAGGCAGAAGGCCTGTCATGGAGGCATTGGAACGGATGAGTCTAAAGGTAAGAGAGGCATGGAGGAGGGTTTCAGCAGCAGATGAGCTGAGGCAGAGGTGGAGACAGGTGGTGTTACAGAGATAGATGTAGGCAGTCTTGGTGATGGAGCGGATCGGTATTAAAAGGCCATTTCGGGGAGAAGGAGAAAGCCAAGACTCTAGTCAAATTCGGCCTCAAACAGTGTTAACAGGCTCGAGCTGCTTTCTCAAAAAAGAAAGGCTGAGGCGTGGCCTGATAGAGGTCTTTAAGATTATGAAGGGGTTCAGTAAGGTAAACAAAGAGGTGTTTCCAAATGTGGGGAGACACTAGGAAATCCAATAGGGAATTCAAGAGAAACTTCCTTACTCAGCAGTGAGAATATGGAACATAGTGTAGCTGAGGCAAATAGTATAGATGCATTTCAGGCACAGCTGGATAAACATGAACAAGAAAGGAATAGAGTGATACGCTGATAAGGTGAGATGAAGTAGGGTGGGAGGAGGCTCATGTGGAGGATAAACTGTGGCATGCATCATTTGAGCTGAATGGTCAGTTTCTGTGTTCTACATTCTATGTACAAAGAATTGACTGCTGTAAATGCTCAAGAAAATAGGTAATGATGTGCTCATCAGCTTGAGATGCCCAGACTATCCACCTAAAGGAAGAGTGAAAAAGACTCGCATTTCTAACTTGCCTTGTGTGATGTCCCAAAGTGCTGCACCACCAGTGAAATGCTTTTGAAGTGCTATCACTGTTGTAATGTATTTCTTTATCTGGATGTTGCAATGTGAATTTGTCCCCCTTTCTGCCCTCCATGCATTCTATACTCCCATCATTCCACCATTGGTGGCTGTGCCTTCAGCCATCTAGGCCCAAACTCTTGAAGCCCCTCACTAAACCTTTCCATCTCCCTCTCCTCCTTTAACACATTGTTATGAACAGATGGGAAATGATAGAGATGGTTTCCCCTTTTCACCTCTCAGCTGACCAAAGACAGCATTTTTATTAGAAATATGTTTTATTCCTTCAGCATTTTAATGGTCAATGAACAGACAAATGTCAGGTTTTCTCATAGGTTTAAAGAAAGATAAATGTTTATTAAACAATACTAGAAAGTATCTGCAACTTCACCCACTCACACACACGCACACACATGCACACACACAAGAAAAGGTCGAGATTAAAAAGTAGCATGCGTTCAGGTCTCGTGATTTTTTTAAAACAGAGTTCATTGTGAAACCTTGTTTGCTTCCCCAGGAGAAAGATTTACAAACAGTGCAGGCATGTTTTTCCTTTTTCCTGGTTCACTGACATCAGATTTTGGAAAGTTTCAGGTGGAAGGATGCTTTGTTGCAGACTTCTTTGGTTAGATCTCAGTCACAGTTCAGTGTCAAAAATCCTGTTACAATTTCTCAGGTAGAGAATTTCAAGGTCACCTTTTGTCTCTAGGTACTTTAAAGATGGTATTCTGGCAGGGTCCATCTTCTTTCTGGGATGGGTCTCTCCTCCTTCTGCCTTCTGGTTTTCCTGCACAGAAAATGTCTCTTATTAAAAACTCCTTATCACAGACTTGGGGCTGGATTCTATAGAGGCCTTGACGTCGGGATCCATGGCAGGGGCATGAAAATGGCCCCGGATGAGGCCCACCATGGACCTCGAGGCTGGCAGGGCTCGGCCCGATATTGCCAGTGGTGGCAAGGCCTCATGGCGGCCCCACTGCCGTTTGGCGACAGGACTGGAATTTAAATATTTAAATAAATTACAATAACTAAATTAATTACTATCCCGTCGATTCCTAATGTCCCGCTGTGATCTTCAGCTTGGCGGCCTGCACTGCCTCACCTTTGGATCCCCGCCAGGGGAAACGAGGCACAACACTGGTGGGGAGGGGGGAGGAGGTAAGTTTCTCAGTATGGAAACGGGAGTCAAATTAGCGTCATGGGTGTGGGGGATGGTGGGAAGGGTTGTGGTTTAAAGTTTGTGCAGTTGGGTGGGGGGAAGGTCAGATGGTAAAGGTGTTTTGGGGGAGAAAGGGCAAATAATTAATTTAGTTGTTATTGGGTGGGGGGGGGGAGAGGGGCAAAAGAGATGTATTTATTTAATTTCAATTTCTTTAAATATTTACATTTACCGGTAGGGCTGACAGCCTTTAAAAATGGCATCAGCGCCTGCGCACACGATCGGGGGAGGAGGGGGGGTGGTGGGCGGCCCGCCCTGGCTATTTAAATGAGCTGTCGTGTTTGGAAGCGTGGCAGCTCTTTGGCGTGTGGCATGCACAGGCGGGCCACCATTTTTTACTCCCGCCACCAATTTTGGTGGCAGGCTTATATAATTCAGCCCTTGGTTTCTGTCAGGTGACTAAAGTTTCTCCCATTTTTTCCCCATTGTGCTTTCATAAATGGTGTTTGATGGTGTGGCCATGGTTAGACAATGCGTTTGGATGTTGCTCATCTCTATGCCATCTTGATAAAGTGGTGTTTTTCACACCCTTTATCCTGAGTTTGAGTCTGGAGTTTCCATGTCTGCCAATGTCTGGTGCGAAGGTCATGCCTTTACCCAGCATTAATGATTGGGTGCCCTCTGTATCCCTGAGCAGGACAATTGTCTTGCTCGCCTCATTAGGAGTATGGGGACACCATTTCCTTGAAGACAAAATTCTGGTAACCCTCGGGATTTTGTCTGTTTCTACCGCATCCATGGTGATATAGTGGGATCTCTCACTGTGGTTAGCACCATGGTCTGGCCTATCTTGACACCTGTTAGAGCACCCTTTCCTGGACTGGCCTTGTGAACCCCAACAAAACCCACTGGCTTCCCTTTTAATTTCCAACAGTTGGCTTTCATGTGCCCTGCTTTGCTATAGTGGGAACACACGGGTCTTTTACCCTGTACACCTTCTTTCCTGACTTGTGGAGGGCCCTTGCATTCTCACTCATATTCTCCCTTTCACTATGCCATGCCAACATGCTTTGTTGAATGATAATTTTCTTTAATCCACTGGCTGGAGACCTGAGTTTATATTCTTTAAAGAAAATTTAAAAGGAACAGATAAAAGGTGACTTTGCTGGCAGCTTAAGATGGCCACCTAATTTTCAACACTGTATCCTACATTGCAAGGCCTGTGAGGTGGAGACAAAATGTCTGCTCACCCCGGCAAGAATCAAGACCCAGGAAGTTTAAGGGAACTGTCTGTTCTCTTTAACAAGAAGAAATACAGTTAACTACCATGCTTGACTCACTGGGTGGCAGTCATGTGACATGCCCCCCCCCCCCACCCCGCCCACAACATCTGTGGTTTTAAAGCTGGTGTTTCTCTGCAGCAGGTTGAGAAGCATTTGGACTGTGACATGTGTAGACCCAAGTGGGGGTTCCTCTCTCTCTCTCTTTCTATTCCAGTTCATAAGCTTCAAACTCTGCCTGCTGACTGACCACCTCTGCACACTCTGGCTACAATCAGAAACCCCTTTGGAGGAAATCATTCGCATCGCTGTCTCCAAGAGACTCACCGATTCAGTCATCCATCTCTTCCAACTAAAAGCCTCAGGACCACCAAATTCAGCTAGGAGCCAGTCAAATCACCAAACTCCACAGACTGTGTACCCTTTTTTTCTATGGCCTCTAATTCAACCAATCTACCCTTCCCCACTCTGTAACCTATTTGAGTGTGTGTGTGAATCTCTAGTATGTGTGTGTGTGTGTGTGTGTGTGTGTGTGTGAAAGTTGGAGCATAGTTTATGATTTTACTTTGTTCAGTTTAAGTACAAATAATGTTAACCACTTTCTTTGTTGAGCTCAAGAAAATCTGTTTGATTGGTCCTGTTTTAATCATAGCAAGTAAGTAATCAAACACCTACTGAATTAGCTAGTACATGCACTTTAAAAAAGAATTAAACCTGTTGTGGTCAAACAAGAATAGGGAAAATAGGGAAGCCCTTCAACAACTTCTGCACATGACTGTAACAATTACTACCCCATCTCCTGTCACTATCCCACATTCTGTCCTTCCCAGGTCTCTGGGGATTATTAGGGAAGGGTTTTCCTTGAATGAAGAGTTTATGTATGTGTTCATAATCGCCTGCCATTACAGCAGCTTCCCTCACTCTTGTGACCCTTTGTTCCTCAATATGGGTCTTTATATTAATTGGAATGCTATTTTTAAATTCCATAATTCCATAATTCTCTCGTTGGTTCTTATACGAGGGATTTCACTTCAGAGTTCTCATCCAGTAATCAAAAGCCATGTGTTTAACATGCTCAAATTCAATAAAGATTTGAGCAGATCTTTTTCTGGTATTTCTAAATTTTTGCCGGTATGCCACAGGGACTAACTTGCAGATGTTTAAAATGGCAATTTTGGTTTGCTCCTGATCTGAAGAGCTGTCCTCTGACAACATTAAGTAAGCTTCACTGGCTCTTCCCTTTAATTCACCTTATGAAAGGAGTGTCCAAGACTCATCTAGCCACTTTAACATGTGGGCAATTTTCTCAAAAAAGATAAAATACAATTTGACTTCATCCTCAATAAATTGTGGCAATAATCACGAGTGTCTCACAATAGCAAAGCTTTGCTCCAAATTGGGATCCGTGTTTGAATTGATAGTGGCATCCCCAACTTGCACTTCCAGCCTTTCCTTAGCTAGTTCAAACTCTCTTGCCCCTCTCTCCCTTTGCAGTTCTCTTTTCGCTGCCTCTTTTTCCTTTTGAAACTCCAATTATATTTTCTGCATTTCCAATTGAATTCTAGCTGGGACTACTTTGTCAGACCTGGGTTCCATGCCTGTTTCTTGTGGCTCTAGGAAAATTTTAAAATGACTAGATAGATTTTTAAGGATTTCGAGCCTTAAAGTTTTTGCCTTAAAGTTACTCCCACCTGGGTAGCTACAGCTTTTAAGTCTTCAGTATTTAATAGATTTAATGGACTCCATGATAGCCCTTCCTGTTTTACAAAAGCTTTGGCATTAAGTGTGGCCATGTGTTAAGTGTTTTAGCACTGTAGAGAAAAAAAAGAATACAAGAAAACCTGCTTTTTTTTTACAAATTTAGGAATCAATTTCCCTCCCATTTCCAAATCACTCAGTTCATCTAACATTCCAGATCCCAGCTCACGAGCCCCCCCAATCTGATATGGACAGATGGGAAATGATAGGGATGGTTTCCCTTTTTCACTTCTCAACTGACCGAAGACAAGCGTTTTTATTAGAAATGTGTTTTATCCCCCCAGTGTTTCAATGGTCAATGAACAGACAAATGACAGGTTTTCTCGTAAGTTTAAAGAAAGACAAATGCTTATTAAACAATATCCAAAAATATTCTTCACTCACTCACATACACACATGCACACACATAAGACAAGACAGAGATTAAAAGATAGCATGCATTTAGGTCTGCTGGTTTTTGAAAAATAGAGTTCGTTGTGACACTTTCTTTGTTTCCCTGGGAGGAAGATTTGAAAACAGTGCAGGCCTGTTTCTCCTTTTATCCTGGTTCACTGACGTTAAACTTTGGGAAGTTTCAGGTGGAAGGATGCTTTGTTGCAAACTCCTTTGGTTAAATCGCAATCACAGTTCAATGGCAAACATCTTGTTACAATTTCTCAGGTAGGGAGTTTCAAGGTCACCTTTGGTCTCTGCCTCTAGGCAGTTTAAAGATGGTATTCTGGCAGGGTCCTTCTTCTTGCTGGGAACGATCTCTCTTCCTTCTGGCTTCTGACTTTCTGGCTTTCTACACAGAAATGTCTCTTATTAAAACTCCTTATCAGAGACTTGGGGCTGGATTTTAAAATGCCCTTGATGTCGAGATCCGTGGCGGGGGTGGGGGGGGGGCGCCTGAAGATGGCTCTGGATGAGGCCCGCCACAGACCTCAATGCCGGCAGGGCCCAGCCCGAAACTCCCGGCAGTGGCGAGGCACAATGGCAGCACCCCCCCCCGGCCACTTGCCGATGGGACTTCTTTTGGGCCTCCTTATCTCGAGAGACAATGGATACGCGCCTGGAGGTGGTCAGTGGTTTGTGGGACTGCAATCACCATATTCAAATTAATAAAATTAATGTATTTACATATGCTTACCTCAGATCTTGAGGGCCCGCCGCGATCTTTGGGGAAACAAGGCAAAACGGAGTAAAATAAATGTCATGGGTTTAGGGGATGGTGGGAAGGTTTGTACTTTAAACTTTTTGCAGTTTGGGAAGGCAGGTCAGATATTAAAGGTAAGTGTTTTGGAGGGAAGGGCAAATAGTTAATGTAATTGTTACAGGGTGCGGGGGGAGGTAGAAAAGGGGTATTGGAACTTAATTTATGTAATTCTGGGGGGATATCTCTTTAAAAATGTAAGTATCCCAGCAGGGCTGGCTTCCCTTTAAAAATGGTGTCAGCACCTGCGCACAGGCAGCTGACACCATTGCCAGGGACGAACAGCCCGCGCCCCTCCACATGATTGGGCGGGGGGGGGGGGGGCGGTGGTGGGTGGGAATGAGCTGCCCAGCTATTTAAATGAGCCACTACACTTACAAACGCGGCTCATGGAATCCAGCCCTTGGTTTCTGTCAGGTGACCAAATTAATCCCCCCAGTGTGTTTTCATAAATGGTGTTTGATGGTGTGGCCATGGTTAGACAATGGGTTTGCACATTGTTCATCTCTATGCCATCTTCATAAAGTGGTGGTTTTCACACCCTTTATCCTGAGTGTGAGTCTGGAGTCTCCATATCTGCAAAGTCATTGTCAGCCCAACTTGTTGAAGAGAGATAGCCATTAACATTGAATGGGTCATTTACATTTCTAATGCTTTCTTCAACACTTGACCACAAATGATGATTAGTTCAGGGTTCCAGCAGTTAGCATGTGTATTCACAGTACAGGAGAGGTTAGCTGACCTCTTACTCCATCTTGTTTTGCAGCAAAAGGTGTCTGTTTCGAGTTCAATCTATCGGTTCATTTTATAGTTCATAATTTCTCCTTGCGCGAGAATGACAACGCTCCCTTAACTGTCATCTCTTTGACCAAAGTTTTACCCATCACTCCCCTCCCTCCATCTCGCCCTGCATCAAACCCCAAACTGCGTCCCCGGCTGTACCATATATCCTCCTTTGGCTCGGGATCCATTGCTTTTGGTTCCCACTACAAATTCCATTCTATAGCTACCAATTCAATCTCTCTCCCTGGTCTGAGGCTGAAGCAGGCCGTTCTCAACTTTGATATTATATCTGATCCCAAGGTGAATTTCCGACCATATATCCACACCAACACTAAGACTGCTGATTCCACCTCCGTGACATCTCCCAACTTCATCCTGTCTCAGTTCATCTTCTGCTGACCCCTCCCCCATGCCTTTGTTTCCTCTAGACTCAACTATTCCAATGCACTCCTGGCTGGTCTCCCACATTCTACCCTCTTGAAAGTCATCCAAACTTGAAGTCATCCAAAAACCATGCTGCCCGTGTCTTAACTCACACCATGTCCTGTTCTCCCATCACCCCTGTGCTCACTGACCTACACTGACTCCCAGTTACTAAGTGCCTTTAAAATTCTCATCCTTGTTTTCAAATCCCTCCATGGCCTCGCCCCTTCCTGTCTCTGTAATCTCCTCCAGCCCCACCACCTCCTAATATATCGACGCTCCTCTAATTCTGGCCTTTGGAGCATCCCTTGTTTTAATCGCTCCACCATTTGGTGATCGGGCCTTCAGCTACCTATGCCTGAAGCTCTGGAATTCCCTCCCTAAATCTCTCCAGCTCTCTATCTCGCTTTCTTCCTTAAAACCTACCTTTTTGACCAAGCTTTTGGCTGTTTGCCCTAATATTGCCTTATGTGGCTTAGTGTCCAATTTTGCCTTATTTACGTTCCTGTGAAGTGCCTTGGGATGTCTTATCATGTTAAAGGTGCTATATATAAACAAGTTGTTGTTGTTGATTCATTCCTGTCTGAAAGGGCTTCTGTGAAGTGCATTTTTCAACATTAAAAGCATGATATAAAAGCAAGTTGTTAGCTTGTTATGCATTGGTAGCCCATCCACTTTGAGGAACCAAGATGCATGACTGTTACAAATCCATACTGCTCCAGACTGGAGATGCGAGAAAAGATTTTGATGGCTGGCTTCTGGGAATCAATTGTTCAATTAAGCATTTCATTTTGTCAATTAAAAGTTAATTGCACTTCCGTTACAAACATAGGTAATTTTTATCCTCCAATTCCCATCAGGCCTGGTTCTCCAATGCATCAGCAATTGCTTAATAATAGGATACGTTTTAATTAAACCGATCAACATTCTTTGTTCTTCTCTTGGTGTTGCCCTACTACAGTTTAATTGAAGCAAATTAGTATCTGCCTTGTCACCACTATAGCCAGGAGCCATCAGGTAATGTGGGAACAGCAATTTGATGGTAATAACTGAAAATGATGGTGTATAAGCATAAATGACAAGGAAGGTGTAATTTGACTGCCCTCAGAAAATATCAGAGGCTTTGCTGAATGTTAATTTGTTTCAAAAATAATTCTTCTTATTCAATAGGTGGCTTTTAATAAGCTTTCTGCCAATATGATCTGTAAAAACAGGCTACACATAAAACACTTGACACAAGATGTGGTAGAAATTGGTGTGCATTGAGCTCATTTTCTTTTCAGCTGTTAAACAGACACAAAGATTTAGCAATGGGATGGTCTGTGCCCAATCTCTACAGGTGTTGGTTCCACTGATAAATTCGTGTGGTCCCATTTTTTTTCAGGCGAGAAAATGCATTAGACCTCTTAAATATGTAAATTAGGGCCTAACCTCAGTTGAAGGATGCCATTGAGGAATTAGTTGACATCAGGCCTGCTCGGCTCAGCATTGAAACCTCCTGCGGAGTCAGGAGAAGAGAAAGGCTCCACCAACTCCATAGCAGTCGCAATAGTCCGCCACTGTAGTTCGCTCCAGTCCCCCCACTCCCAGGACTTATGTGAGGGCCACAGCCAGCGAGACAGCTGACCCAACATCGAAAGCTTGTCTTGGGGAAGCTACCCTGTAGAGATGTGACCAGAGCTGGAAGGTCGTGCCAAGAATGGCACTGAGGCCTGAGGACTGAGATCCATCAATCCTTGGGTCTCTTGTTTCGGGCGCTCGTTAGCCCAACATATTAATTGAGGCACTTGCAATTGGTATTGGGGTTTAGAAATATATAAATTAAATTGAGCTAGAACTTCAGGTCACTTTTTTCTGCCATATTATTGATTTCATAGTGACAAAAAGAGGTTTTGGATGCACATTGACAGAATGACTCAGGATTGATACTTGAGCGCACTGAAGCCAAGTGGTCTAAAGCCACCTCCGAGAAGTAGTTTCTAGCCACTATGACAGTGCAGTTACATTTTTTAAAAAGTTACATGTGGGCAATTGAACAGTGTGGAAACTGGAACTTTAATTTTTAAAAATTCTGAATGTTTGAGAGAAAGATACACTCCCCATTACTTTCATAATGGTGATAGGCTAGGAGCTATGGAGTGGTAAAAGATGTCCGTGCACATAGATCACTAAAAGCTAGTGCACAGGTACAAAGAGCAATCCAGAAGGCGACTTGAATGTTGACCTTTATCTCAAGGGAGACGGATTACAAGGATTGGAAGTCATGCTTCAATTGAACAGCGATATGATCAGGTCACACCTGGAGTACTGTGTACTGGAGTACTGCACCTCAGGAAGAATATATTGGCCTTGGAGGGAGTGCAACACTGATTCACCAGAATTTTCTCAAGGTTTAATGGGTCAAATTATGACAACTGGTTGCATAAGCTAGGCCTTGAGTTTTGAAGGCTGAGGAGCAATCTAATGCTAAATAAGCTGTAATTTGACTGTTCTTCAGACATCAGAGGCTTTGCTGAATATTAATTGATTTCCAAACTGGTTCTTCTTATCCATCTTCTTAGATGCCTGAGAAAAAGAACCCTATGAGTTTATCAGAGGGGCCGATGCCTGCACAGATTGGACACGACAGTCCTATTGCTAAATTGGTGCATTTTGCACCCATTTAACACCAGAAAAAGGGCGCAATGCAGACGAATTTCCACCTCAATTTATGTAAAGGATTTAGGGTTCAGCCTGTTTTCACAGAGCATGTTGGCAGAAGGTTTATATTATTTATGTTTCTTTAGTTTTGGACTCCCCAACAAGTGGAAAAATAATGACACGGCTTTTCCTGACTCTTTCAAGTGAGTTTTTTTTTGGATCAATTTAACATGGTTACTTCACAGAGGCAGATAAATGGAGAACTAAATATCCCTAGTGCTGCTACCCAGATATGCTCGTCACTTTCCCTGAGGTGGAGCCTGATATCTGTGAAGTGCCCCTCAGGGCCTCACAAAGAAAGCATCAACCCTGTCATGGACTTCCATCCTCCCGTTCCTTGAATGCAGGACTTTTGGAAGAAGGCCCCCCCCTCCCACCCCCGCCACCTCCTCTCCCACCTCCAGCCCATCCCGTCGCCTATGTGGGATGGGTCAGTGGCCTCCAGGACAAGTGTTTTTCTGTCCCTTCCTACTGATTCCCTGCTCAGAACAGGGAGTCAAGTGGAGGGCAGGTGTCAGACATCAGGATTTGGATGAGGCCCAAAGGTTTGAATTGCACTGAAACAGTAGGTTAGTCCTCACTACCCACCAGTCGAAAACCTGGCCGGAGTTCAAATTAGGGGGAGTGTGTTGGAAAGGGGCTCTAAGGCTGGTGGAGGTGGTGTGGAACAAGGCCATAGAGGGATTCATAGACCAGGACAGGGGTTTTAAATGTTACGCACTAAGGAGGCTGTAGCCAGTGTGGGTCAGAGTTTTTGAGTTGATAGGTGAGTAGCATTTAGTGCGGGACAGGAACAGTTTTGGACAAGATGGGGCTTATGGTGCAAGAAGCACAGCAAACAGTGCAGTGGAGTAGTTGAAGCTGGAGGTGTCAAAGGCATGGATGAAGGTCTCAGCGGTAGAGGATCCCCAGTGCGTCACATTCAAAATCCTCGTCTGAGTCTATCAATCTGTTTATGACCTTATGCCATGCTGTCTGCGCGATCTCCTCCACTGGTACAGGATCTGATGTAAAGGCAGAAGCAGGCAAAGCAGTGCAAGTGGAAGTAAGCAGTCTTGGGGATGGACAGGATATGGATTTTAAAGGTGAGCTCAGGCTTGAGCAGGGCACCAAGATAATGGACAGTGTGGTTCAGCCAAACTGTGGCTGGGGAGGACATATAATCCATGCCGAGAGAGTAAAATTGGTGGCAGTGGCTGAAGACAGTGGCTTCGGTCTTCCAGCTGTTTCGTTGTGAGTCATCCAAAATTTGGCGTTGGACCAGCAATCTGACAGCACGGAGGCAAGGGAGGGTGAAGCG
Source organism: Heterodontus francisci (assembly GCF_036365525.1). Lineage (NCBI taxonomy): Eukaryota > Metazoa > Chordata > Chondrichthyes > Heterodontiformes > Heterodontidae > Heterodontus > Heterodontus francisci. The sequence goes on from NC_090377.1 coordinate 125,963,803, forward strand.
ACGAAGGGATGGAGCTGGTCGTTATTGGTAGACATGTGAAGTAGAAGCTAGACTCCAAGGATTGAAAGAAAGAACTTCAGGAGAGATGGGCACAGAGCTAAGAGGCAATAACACCTTCAATAACCTTAGAGGGTGGATGGGCCTTACTTGATTAACTTAAGTTGGATGTACAAATCCAAGTAAATGTTGTTCATTTTTCACACAAGTGCTGAGGCCTGGTTATAGTTGTTGATTTTAGTAAGTTTGAACAAATTCCTTAGTCATTTTTTTTTCAAGACCTCTTTAAAGACATGCTCAACTTTATGAGTTGAGAGGATTTTGCAGAGCTGTTACTGGATAGTTATACATCATATCTTAGATTGTCTGCATTGATTTATACTGTAAAAGTAACTTTGCTAAAATCAACTCCATTCACACATTTTACTGTTGAATTTTCTCTTGGCGAATTTTTATTTTAATAGTTCTAAATTCTTCAGAAGTATTATTCTAATGAGAGTTCTGCTCGCCTGTTCTAATATTAAAAAGAAAGAAACTCAGGACTTTCCAAAGCTCTTGACAGCCAATGAAGTACTTTTTGAAGTGTAGTCACTGTTGTAACATAGCAGGTGATTTATGCACAGCAAGCTCCCAATAACAGCAATGAGATAATGACCAGATAATCTATTTTTGGTGATGTTTTTGAGTAAGAAAATTGACCAAAACATTGGGGACAACTCTCCTGCTCTTCTTTGAAATAGAGCCATGGAATCTTTCACACCCACCTGAGAGGGCAGACAGGGCCTTTGTTTAGCATTTCATCCGAAAGGCGGCGCCTCCAACACTGCAGCACTCTCCCATTATTGCATTGGATTGTCAGCCTGGATTATGAGATCAATCTCTGGATTATGACTTGAAGCCATGATGTTGTGATTTAGAGGCGAGAATGCTACCCACTGAGCCACAACTGGCGCCTCAGAACCTTTAACCTCTAACCTCTAACCTTAAACCAGTTGAACGGTCCCAGCCAAGTTCTCTTTTCAGCTTCCGTCCATTATACTTCTTATTTCCACTGTTTGATTTTTTAAAATCTCATTTTCAGCACTCTTTTCATTTCTATCATAGCTGATCTACCAGAGAAGCCTAAAGGGCTTTAAATATGCAACATGTGTCTTCCAGTTTCTTGGGAAATAATTCCACCTCAGATTTTAAGTCTGACTCATATATTTCTCCCCATAGCCCAACAGGGACTGATGACAGGACAAGTTATTAGCTGTGACGGCCTTGTCAGAGAATGGAGCCTAGCAATTAATCAGCTGACATCTAGGCAGGAAGACTGATCCATTTGACTGCAATCAGAGTATTGTAAGTCTTCCAGACATGTTGAAGTACTTCACAAATGCTCCACAGCTGCTTTCTAGTGAAGTAAATCAACAACCTTTAAATTACTTCAAAAGAAAAATCATTACATGCATTTCACTCATCAGCCTCCAGGTTTGTCACAGGTTTAATTTGGCAAAAATTTAGTCGTTAGATGTGGATGTGAAGATTGGAAGTTTGACATCGATTTATCATGAATTTATCCATTCCTCACTATGTTCACTGCAGCGTATTCTAAATGGCCCAGATTATCCTGCCAAAATAACGGTGAGTTTAAGGGCACTTGCTATTATTAACGTGTAAATCATCTAGCAACTTGTGATGAGGAAGAGAGGTCCCTTGAGTTAAAAATCACCAGAGGTTGCTGGACAATTTGTGCTGCACCACTATTGACCTTGTGTGAGAGTAACTCACTCCCAACCTTCCTGCGAGTTTCAAGAATTTTTTTATTCATTCATGGGATGTGGGCGTTGCTGGCAAGGCCAGTATTTCTTGCCCATCCTGAATCGGCCTTGAGAAGGTTCTGGTGAGCCACCTTCTTGAAATATTGCAGTCCATGTGGTGAAGGTGATTCCACTGTGCTGTTAAAGTAGGGAGTTCCAGGATTTTGACCCAGTGACGATGAAGGAACAGCATACATATGCCCGTTTAATTTTGTCAGCAATGTTTTTATTTGAGTGTAAGGCTGGAATTTTACGCCTCCCCACCCCAGGGGTGGGCTGGGAGGCAGTGGGGTGGGGGAGGCGTACAATCAGGTGGGATAGTGGGGGGTGCCCGTCGCCTACCCGCCTCTGCTGTGGGGGAGGTGGTATGTGGCCCACCCACCCTTGGGTCAATTGAGGCCCTTAAGTGGCTAATTAATGGCTACTTAAGGGTCTCTTCCTGCTGCTGTGGATGTTTTACCAGTGGTGGATGGGCACTGCGCCACCTGGGGAGGACAGCTAGTAAAACCTGGCGGCCTCCCTGTGACCTTGTTGGAAGGGGCCCTCCTGATTGGGCACCCTGTGCCCCATGGAGGGTCCCCCAGCGACAATTCTCACCACCCCCCTCCCTCTGCTGGAAGACACCCTCTTGCCCTCGTAATCAACACCTGCCACGCCCCCCCCCCCCCACCGTCTTGCCAGGGCCAGTCCCTGACCTCACTTACCTGCACTTTGGGCCGCCTCGATGCCTGCCGTTCTGGGAGCTGCTGCAGTTCCAGCAGTGGCCATCACTCCAGGTGGCGCTGTTGGGACTGACGTTCTCTTGGAGGCAGGACATCCTGCCTTAGGATTGCAGAAGCTGTGACTGCAAGCAGTTAATTGCCTGAGGAGCGTAAAATATGGTCATGGTTTCCACCGTCTCCATGTTAAATCCCAGCCTAATAATCTAGATGCTTTTCTTCATCAGGGTGAACCCTTTCCCATCCCACTGGCCTGACAATAATTCAATGCCTTGGGATCTTTTACATCCACTTGACAGGGTAGATGGGGCCTTGGTTCAACATCTCATCCAGATGGCATCACTGACAGTGTAGCACTCCCTCAGTACTGGATTTTGAGTTCAAATCCCTGGAGTGGGTCTTGAACCCACAACCCACAACTCAGAATATCAGAGTGTTACCACTGATACCCCAGAGGTAGCAGCCACGGCTGGAGATCCTTTTGTATCTACAATGCTTTCATTCCGTGGAGTAGATATTGCCTGCATAAAACAGCAGCGTACAAGTGGTTTTCCGCTGACTATATAATTTGCCCAGCTGCTGTATGACACATGGACAACTGCGTATGGGCCACCACCATGTGACAACTTTGAGCAATTACAGATTGATGTGAAGACAATGGAAAACAGGATATAAAAGAGGTAATTGTTAAATGCTTCAACACTGCAACCTAACTAAAGTGCAGCATGATTACCTAAGGGTACAGTTATACTGCACTTACTGGTCTGTGATCCAATTTATACTGGCTGTAACTTGAAGTCTGTCTGTCAGGGAACTGGCCTAGTTTTAGTGTTGCTGCAACTTGTATTTATATAGCACCATTAATGGAGTAAAATGGCCCAAGGCACTCACAGAAATAGTATCAAACAAAATTTGACACCAAGCTACGTAAGGATATATTAGGACAGGCGACCTAAAGCTTGGTTAAAGTGGTAGGTTTTAAGGAGCATCTCATAGGAAGAAAGAGAGGTAGCGATGTTTAGGGAGGAAATTATACAGCTTAAGGCCTAGATGGCTGAAGGCTTGGCCACCAATGGTGGGGTGAAGGAATGGGTTGCATATGAGGCCAGATTTAGAGGAGTGCAGATATGTTGGAAGGTGGTGGGGAGAGATAGAGAGGTGTGAGGCCATGGATGGATTTAAACACAACCAGAAGAATTTTTAAATTGCAGCTGTGCAAATAGTTACCTGGGCCCTAAGCTCTGGCCTCCTCCCTAAACCTCTCTACTTCTCTTTCCTCCTTTAAGCCAAGGTAGGTCAGCAGAATGAAAGCCTTATGACCAGCGATTTTAGACAGGAGTCAGACAGCCTCTCAGGCTCCTGTTTCTGGGCAAAAGGCCCTTCCTAGGAGTCTGACAGGTCTGGGACAGAGATCCACTGGGCCAAGGCTAATGACCCGAAACCACAAATACTGGCCTGCTCAGGTGAGGCAGGACCACTTTGTGTGATCAGGTGATCTGTGTCAGGGGAGGGAGAGAGTGGTTATAGAGGAAAGAAAATCACAGTCAACCCCTTTCTGCTAAAATTTTATTTTTACGCTGCTGTTAGTTGCAATTTGTCCATTTTCTTCAATAGCTCTTTTCCCTTTCTTAGTTTATTTTTCTGAACCCATGTTTGTTATTACAACTTGTTGGTGAGACATCTTATGTCTGTGATCGGACCCTAATTTGTACTTTCTTTCCATCTATGTCACCTTCAGAAAGTGTCTGTCTTTGTTCTGTTGATTTATCTATACTGTATCTGCCTGCTTTCCATGTAATGATTGCCTCCTGCCTCTCTTGTATCTCAGCCCACTCCTGATATTGTGACGTGCCAAGTCAAGCACGATTGAACGAAAAGGGTTCCACTGGGATTGAGTACCTGCACTGTGTTAGTGCACTGTCCTTTCAATTCTGGGACTTAGACTCTGATTCTAGCCCAGACTAATCTGGGTTGCCAACCCCTCCAGAATTTTCCTGGATTCTCCAGGAATTAATCAATCTCCAGGACATTGCTGCAAGCAACCCAGGAGAAAGATCAGGGTGGACATTAAAGAAAAAGACCTCCTGCCTATCACACAAATGAGTAATGTGATATATGAATTTCAATACCAGTGTGATGCTAAGTATATAGGCCATATGTCCCAAAGACAGGTGGATCGTATCAAACAACATGTCCCTTCCACTGTTTGTAACGGCAAGGTGTAGACCGTACACAAACAGCCCGTGCTTGCAAAACTCAAAACAGTGTCCAATATTAGATGTGATTCTGTGATTAGACACATTTGCTAAATAATCCTCAGTGTGCTAAGAATTATGCTGACAACCAATTTAAGATTGTCAGTAGGGCTCGCAGTGTGATGCATCTGCGCGTACTGGAAGCTGCATATATTAATACACAGGCCCCTGTTCTTTGCAGACAGAAAGAACATGTACACACATTGTGCCTGTTTCAGCTGTGCAAAATAAGTGACAGCCATTCGCTGGTTCATTCCTCAGGACAATGCTATGACCAATCAGAGTCAAGCTGTTTGTTTTAAATTTCAAACAAAGCTTGGCAGTTAACAGTCAGTCACCATAAACTGGTGCATTCTCCATGGCAACACCTCTACCAATCAGAGTCCACTTGCCAACCGATCAGCACTCTCTTCTAACATAGTATAAATTTGTTGCTTCCCTTACATTGGTATTCTTGCCAATTGTCCTGATGAGTGCAAGATGAAAAGCTTCAACAAAATGTTTCTGTTTTCAGCAATACATTGAACAATATTCTGTTTTCTTTTCGTTTTCTTTGAACACTTTTGCTTCTTAGTCATACCAGAAAAAAATGGTTGATGGATTGACGGTCAAGAATCATCTAATTAGGTAACAAAAAGCCCATTCACTTTCCAAATGGCGCAGTGAGCAGGGTCATGTTAGGTAACCAAAGGCGAGAGTGTGGGGGTGGGGGCGGTAGGAAGCAGGAGGTCATGTGATGATACCTCCAGGAATATGCCCACCCTGAGTTGGTGACCCAAGTCTCTTTTCTATAATGGCTATAAAGGTATTAAATGAAATGAGTTGGGGTGTCCCATCCCAGTTCCTGTTGGGCACCAGGGCCCAACGCAAATCTAACAATAGTCCAGCACTAAATTAGGAATCTCACTCAGAAAGTCCCTGAGTGCAGGCGATGGAAAATGTGACTCAGTGAGAGGTCGTGTCCGGAGGTTTGAGGAGGTTGTCTTGGGGTGGCTGAGGTCATGGAGGCCAGTAGAGGGAGCTTTACTCTGCGTCTAAACCCTTTTCTGGTGTTTACGCTGAGTACAGCAAATGCCGGGGTCTGAAGAAATATTTAGTACTCTAACACTTCCATTACAATGAAAGTGTTCCACTACACAAAGGTTAGAAAGCAAGATGTAGCTGAAAAATGTGCACTATAAAAGAATTCGACCAGTTTGTTGTGAAAAATCAGCCATCTGCTCACCTAAGACTATATAAAACATTGTGTGTTTTCAATCATTGTGCTTTTAAACTCATAGAGCTTGTTTTATTACCAACAGGTCTGTGAGTGCTATGGCAAAATAAATGGCGGAGCTAAAAGTCGTATTAACGCAAAAGATTTTTTTGTTCTTTCTACTGTTCCTCTGACCTCAGTTTCCTTTATCTATTTGTGATAAGAGTGCAGTCCCTGCACTCCCAGCTCTGTGTACTCTTCCAGGGTGCTCCATCATGACTTCCAGCTTCATGATTTATATACTGCAGACTGGATCTAAACGATTTCAGCGTTTTTCAGGAATTGGAGCAACACTCTACAGGCCAACTAACTCTACGACATGGTAAATGACCTGTTCTTACTCAACACAGTGACAGAAATCTACAGAGACAAATCACCATCAGTAACAGCATTCTACTCTGGTACCATTTATCCATCAATAGGTTCAATGGAGCTCTGTGACTGAATCATCTTTAAGTGCTCAATTAAAGAAAGAAAGACTTAAATTTATATCGCATCTTTCGCAACCTCAGGACTTCCCAAAGTGTATCACAGCCAATAAAGCACTTTTGCAGTGTAGTCACTGTTGTAATGTAGGAAACTCAGCAGTCATCTTGTGCACAGCAAGATCCCACAAACAGCAACATGCTCACGACCAGATAATCTGTTTTAGGGATGTTGGTTGAGGTTTGAGGTCATTGGCCCGGACACTGGGGAGAATTTCCCTGCTCTACTTCAAAATAGTGCTGTGGGATATTTTATGTCCACCTGAGAGGGCAGGCGGGACTTCGGCTTAACGTCTCATCCTCCTGCATCAGGGCCTGTTAGACCAGGTGACCGGTGGTTGGCAAAGTCACCACTGCTTTTAGCCTTTTCACCTTGTAGGCCGCTCCAGGATACCTCTCCAAGTCTGCAGTACACAGCTGGATCAAGCAGGTCACCAGTGCCCTCTATACGAGGGCCAATCAATATCATCATCTTTCTCATGCACGCCAGCAGTCAGAATGAGAGAGCTCTGAGTTTAAAGCAGTAGATGGCTTCTCTTGTGTCCAGGGTATAGCACACTGCACTCCTGTAGCCATCAAGGCACCAGAAGACCAGCTTTTGCCAACAGGAAGGGCTTTTACTCTGTCAGTATCCAACCAGCGTTCAGTCACTGCATCACGCCTGTCTCTGCCAGTTTCGTGGGCAGTTGCCACAATGATTTCATCCTGCAACTCATATCCATTCCCCTACTTTTCCACCCTTCCAGAAATCTCAGGAAATAGCTGCTTAGGGACAAGGGCTACCCCCTGCACCTATGGCTGATGACACCCAACTTTGGTTGCCGTAAGAAAAGTAGCAGCTCAGAACAAATGGACATAGGAACAGCAGCAGGCTATTCAGCTCCTCGTGCCTGTTCCACCATTCAGTTAGATCATTAGATCATTACATGATGAGAACTTTCTTGATCAGTGTGTTTCCAGCCTAACAAGGAAGGAAACAGTGCTGGATCTAGTTCTGGGAAATGAAGTGGGGCAAGTGGAGTGTGTTTGAGTCGGGGAGAATTTGGGGTACAATGATCGTAATATCATCAGGTTTAGAATAGTTATGAGAAAGGATAAAGAACAATAAAGCGTAAACATATTTAATTGGATCAGGGCGATTTTCAGTGAATTAAAAATGGATCTGGTCCAGGTGGATTAGAATAAAATGTTGATCGACAAAAAAGTAATTAACAATGGAAGACCTTCAAAGAGGAGAAGGTTCAGGAACGGAGTAGAGACATTCCCACAAGGGGGAATGGAAGGATATCCAAAGCTAGAGCTTCCTAGGTAACTAAAGAAACAGAGATTAAAATGAAACAGAAAAAGGAGGCTTATGACAAATGCAAGGTTGGTGATACAGTATTAATAATTAAAACAAAATGATTACAGAAACTACAGAGGAGATCTAAAAAAGGGAATAATAGGGGCAAAGTGAGACTATTAAAATACATTAGTGGCGAATGTATAAATGAACCCAAAAGTATTTTATAAACATATAAATAGTATAAGGTTAATGGAAGGAAGGGTGGGGCCAATGAGGGATCAAAATTGATGTATCCTTGTGGAGGCTGAGGTATTCAATGAGTACTTTGCCTTACTAAAGAAGAGAATGCAGTCAATGTAGCAGTAAAGGAGGAGGAAGTAGTGATTTTGGACAGGATCAAAAGGATAAAGAGGATGTTCTTAAAAGGCTGGCAATACTAAAAGCAGAAACGTCACTTTATGGGATCCTCAGTTACTGAGAGAAGTAAGGGTGGAAATTGTAAAGTCTCTGGCCACAATCTTTCAATTCTCCTTAGATATGGGAGTGGTGCCAGAGGACTGGAGGATTGTAAATGTCACATCTCTGTTCAATAAAAGAGGAACGGGATAAACCTAACAATGTCAGGGCAGTCAGCCAAACGGTGATGGTGGGGAAACGTTTAGAGACAATAATCTGGAAAAAATTAATTGGCGTTTGGAAAAGTATGGGCTCACAAATGAAATTCACATGGATTTGTTAAAGGCAAATCATGTTTGACTAACTTGATTGAGTTCTTTGATGCAGTAACAGAGAGGGTTGCTGAGTATTGTAAAGCTGATATATACATAAATGGACTTTCAAAAGGCATTTGACAAACTGCTTGTCACCAAAATTAAAGCCATGGGATTAAAGGGAGAGTGGAAGCATGAACATGAAATTAGCTAAGGGTCAGAGAGCAGAGAATAGTTGTGAGTGGTTGCTTTTCAGACTGAAGTGAAGTATACAATGATGGTCTCCTGGGGTTGGCATTAGGGCCACTACTCTTTCTGATAGAGATTAATGACATGACTTGGGTATACAGGGCATAATTCCAAAATTTGTAGATGACATGAAACTCAGAAAGGTAGTAAATAATGAGGACGATAGTAACAGATTTCAAGAGGACCTGGACATAACCAGTTCAACTGACCAATCAAGCTTTTCAATTGCTCTCATTAACATGCATCGTGAAGATGCCTGAAAATTTTTCTTTATGAAACCAGTAAAGCATTGCAGGGACTGCCTTTAGTTGAACACAATTGATTTTCAACAAAACAGATCGCACCGAAAAATACCAAAACCTGGCAGCATCATTCAGGCCATAAACACATTTGTTTAATTTCCATGGTTTTCTTTCTGCATCTGTTGCTTCTTTAGGTGGTTTCAGAAATACTTCTCTCTGAAAAGTATCACTCGACAGAAATGCGGCTTTTACGTCGATTGATCTATATTCTGATAAATATGTGGCCAAAAAAACCAAAAAGATTTTTGATATTACTTTTGGAAGAATCCACTCTAACAGCTGTGTGATTCGATCACCCTTCAAAACCCATAGCAACTAGCCTCGCTTTAGCTTTTAAACTCCATCTGCAAGGACCTTTGAAGTACAAATCCATCTATGTGACAAAGCTAGTTGCTCCTTTATTTAATACCTCAGAATAAACTCCAAACTCTATCCAACTATCTAACTTCCTTTGTTTTGCTGCTCTTATTCATTTATCCTCAAGTTTATTAGCAGCCACCAAAACTTCAGTCATGAAGACTTCTGCTTTTAGTTCTGTTCAGAGGCTGTCGTGTGGCCTTTAATTCACTGTCTAATCTATTCAAGCTCCAGCCTTTACTTCCACTTTTCTGTCTGCTGGGATTACTACTGTGAAATCTGCTTCTTGAACTATAAAAGGCTTTTTCTCCAGTGCGTGATCATTTTCTAACACAGGAGTCACTTTCGGACCCACTATCTGTACTTCCACTGCGTTTTTTCACTCGACACTCTTTTACCTCATTTTGCCAGTCCATGGACCTCACTTCTTGACCATCACCCCGAACAATCAACCAATATTTAAACTTGCCAGTCGCTTTTCCTGCACGTTCCACAATTGTCACGTCCCTCCATTCATTAGACCCCTCTGGAATGTATGTCCCCTGAGTACCCACTCTGGGCAATTGGCCTTTAAATATAAAAGCTCTGTCATTTGTGTCGTGATCGCTCACATTACCACTATTCACTCCTGATCTACTGCATTCTGTTCCTCAGGACCTTGGGCGGCACAGTGGCGCAGTGGTTAGCACCGCAGCCTCACAGCTCCAGTGACCCGGGTTCTATTCTGGGTACTGCCTGTGTGGAGTTTGCAAGTTCTCCCTGTGTCTGCGTGGGTTTCCTCCGGGTGCCCCGGTTTCCTCCCACATGCCAAAGACTTGCTGGTTGATAGGTTAATTGGCCATTATAAATTGCCCCTAGTATAGTTAGGTGGTAGGGAAATATAGGGACAGGTGGGGATGTGGTAGGAATATGGGTTTAATGTCGGATTAGTATAAATGGGTGGTTGATGGTCGGCACAGACTCGGTGGGCCGAAGGGCCTGTTTCAGTGCTGTATCTCTAAACTAAACTAAACTTAATCACAAAGCATATCAGCTCTTGAGATACAAGGTGCCTCGCTTACTTCTATCAGCTGCTCAGAGGCTGAGATTTTGTAATTATTTCCGACTAATTGTGAGGAATAAACTCAACAGTTTGATTGCCATGTACGGTCTTACCATCACAACCTACGACCTTGCCAGTTCTGATGAAGGGTCACTGACCTGAAACGTTAACTCTGCTTCTCTCTCCACAGATGCTGCCAGACCTGCTGAGTATTTCCAGCATTTCTTGTTTTTATTTCAGATTTCCAGCATCTGCAGTATTTTGCTTCTATTACCTTGCCACAGGTCCTTTCCATTGCATATGACCTCTTTTATAGTATACTAAATCTCCTGAATTGAAGTCAGTTTCAGATGGTCTTATACGATGCCTCAGTGCTCTCTGAATTTTCTCCGAGACCTCAGCCTTGATGAAAGCCCATCTCCCTGCATGTAAAGCATTCAAATGTGCAGAAAAAAACCTTCTAGCGCAGAAGGGCTATCATACAGAACAGAAGGCAATTTGGGATTGCGCTCATAGATTAATTGACAAGGACTATATCCTACAACCATCGAGAGTGAATTCTTTGCATGAACTGCCCACAACAGGGGTAGTTGTCAATTTGCAGACTAATTGATCAGCTAAAATATTATGCAGTGTTTCATCGATCACCACATGATTTCACAGGGTCCATTGCTGAAAGGACTTTAAGCTGCAGTTTTCATAACCATGATGTTCATGTTTTCACACATCTCTGAATTTGCCATTGGTAAATTTCCCAACATTATCAGTCAGAAACTTCACTGGTTCCCCAAGTTTGGTCCCTAATACACTTCATGATTTTGTCTAATTTGGCAGGGGGATGGGATACAGAGTGGAGTTACAGAAGGGGGTGATGCACAGCCAAATATAGAAGAGAAACTAGATCAGTCTGGAAGGCAGAGCAAATATAGACCTGTTAAGGCAAATTGAAAACTGCAAGGCTGGATTGCATCTATTTTAATGCAAGGAGTCTTACTAGTAAGGCAGATGAATTGAGGGCATTGATTAACACATGGGAATATGATATTATTGCTATCACAGAGACATGGTTGAGGGAGGGGCAGGACTGGCAGCTTAATATTCCAGGGTATAGAATCTTCAGGCATAACAGGGGAGGGGGTAAAAGAGGAGGTGGCATTGCACTGTTGATCAAGGAGTCAATTACTGTAGTAAGAAGGGATGATATCTCAGAAGGTTCTTCAAATGAGGCCATATGGGTAAAACCTAAAAACAAAAAGGAGGCAATCACTTGGCTGGGAGTGTACTACAGGCCTCCAAACAGTCAGGGAGAGATAGAGGAGCAGATATGTAGGCAATTCTCAGAGAGGTGTAAAAATAATAGGGTAATAATAGTAGGGGATTTCAACTTCCCCAATATCAACTGGGATAGCCTTAGTGCAAAAGGTTTAAAGGGGGCGGAATTCTTAAAATGCATACAGGAGAGCTTTTTGAGCCAGTACGTAGATAGTCCTACAAGAGAAGGGGCAGTACTGGACCTAATCCTAGGGAATGAAGCCGGACAAGTGGTAGAAGTGTCAGTGGGGGAACATTTCAGGGATAGTGACCATAACTCTGCAAGATTTAAGGTAGTTATGGAAAAGGACAAAGATGGACCGGAAATAAAGGTACTGAATTGGGGGAAGGCCGATCTTAAGATGATAAAACAGGATCTGGCCAAAGTGGATTGGGAGCAGTTACTTGTAGGCAAGTCGACATCAGATCAATGGGAGTCATTCAAAGAGGAAATAGTGAGAGTTCAGAGCCAACATGTACCCATTAAGGTGAAGGGTAGGATCAACAAGTCCAGGGAACCCTGGATGTCAAGGGATATAGAGGATTGGATCAGGAATCAAAAGGAGGCTTATGGCAGATTCAGAGCACTGAAAACAATGGAGGCCCTAGAGGAGTATAGAAAGTGTAGGGGGGTACTTAAAAAAAGTAATTCGGAGAGCGAAGAGGGGACATGAAAAAACACTGGTGCGCACGATAAAGGAAAATCCCAAGGCGTTTTATAAGTATTTTAAGGGCAAGACGATAACCAGGGAAAGAGTAGGGCCCATTAGGGACCAAAGTGGCAATCTGTGTATGGAGCTGGAGGACATAGGTGAGGTTTTAAATGATCACTTTTCATCATTGTTCACTATGGAGAAGGACGATGTAGGTGTAGAGATCAGGGAAGGGGATTGTGATATACTTGAACATATTAGTATTGAAAGGGAGGAAGTATTAGCTGTTTTAACGGGCTTTAAAGCAGATAAATCCCCAGGCCCAGATGAGATGTATCCCAGGCTTTCATGTGAGGCAAGGGAAGAGATTGCAGGGGCTCTGACACAAATTTTCAAATCCTCTCCGGTCACAGGAGAGGTGCCAGAGGATTGGAGGACAGCGAATGTGATACCATTATTCAAGAAGAGTAGCAGGAATAAACCAGGTAATTACAGGCCAGTGAGTCTAACATCAGTGGTTGGGAAACTATTGGAAAAAATTCTGAGGGACAGGATTAATCTCCACTTGGAGAGGCAGGGATTAATCAGGGATAGTCAGCATCACTTTGTCAGGGGGAGATCATATCTAACTAACTTGATTGAATTTTTCGAGGCGGTGACTAAATGTGTCGATGAGGGTAAAGCAGTTGATGTAGTCTACATGGACGTCAGTAAGGCTTTTGATAAGCTTTTGATCTCCCGTATGGGAGATTGGTTAAGAACTAAGAGCCCATGGGAACCAGGACAATTTGGCAAATTGGATCAAAAATTGGCTTAGTGGCAGGAGGCAGAGGGTAATGATCGAGGGTTGTTTTTGCGAGTGGAAGCCTGTGACCAGTGGTGTACCACAGGGATCGGTGCTGGAACCCTTGCTGTTTGTAGTGGACATTAATGATTTAGACCTGAATATAGGAGATATGATCAGCAAGTTTGCAGATGACACGAAAATTGGTGGTGTTGTAAATAGTGAGGAGGAAAACCTTAGATTACAGGACGATATAGATGGGCTGGTAAGATGGGCAGAGCAGTGGCAAATGGAATTTAATCCTGAGAAGAGTGAGGTGTTGCATTTTGGGAGGACTAACAAGGCAAGGGAATATACAATGGATGGTACGATCCTAGGAAGTACAGAGGGTCAGAGGGACCTTGGTGTACTTGTCCATAGATTACTGAAGGCAGCAGCACAGGTAGATAAGGTGGTTAGGAAAGCATATGGGATACTTGCCTTTATTAGCCGAGGCATAGAATATAACAGCAGGGAGGTTATGATGGAGCTGTATAACATGCTAGTTAGGCCTGGAGTACTGTGTACAGTTCTGGGCACCAACTATAGGAGGGATGTGATTGCACTGGAGAGAGTTCAGAGGAGATTCACCAGGATGTTGCCTGGGCTGGAGCATTTCAGCTATGAAGAGAGACTGAAAAGGCTAGGGTTGTTTTCCTTTGAGCAGAGAAGGCTGAGGGGAGGTATGATTGAGGTATACAAAATTATGAGGGGGATAGATAGGAAGAAACTTTTTCCCTTAGCGGAGGGGTCAATAACCGGGGGCATAGATTTAAGGTAAGGTGCAGGAGGTTTAGAGGGAATTTGAGGAAAGTTTTTTTCATCCAGAGGGTGGTTGGAATCTGGAACACACTGCCTGAAGAGGTGGTAGAGGCAGGAACCCTCACAACATTTAGATGAGCCCTTGAAATGCCAAAGCATACAAGGCTACGGGCCAAGTGCTGGAAAATGGGATTAGAATAGTTAGATGCTTGATGGCCAGCACAGACATGATGGGCTGAAGGGCCTGTTTCTGTGCTGTATAAATCTATGACTCTAAGATGTCTCCTGTCTGCTCCCATCTCTTTCTCACAGCCTCTGAATCCACTGAAGACACATGAACCCCAAGAGAGAAAAGTCTCCTCCAGCGAACAAGGTTTAAGAAGAATGCTGCGCCCCAACGAAAAGCAAGATCTACCTACAATCAAGGACTTGAAGAACCATAACAGTAGTTCTTCAGATATTGCCTCAAACGTTTCCACTTTATTTTTCTTCTGCTCTTTTCTGTCTCTATTTGCATGTATGTGTTGCGTATGCATGCTGGCGTGCACGTGTCGTGTACCTGTAGGCATCAACCGAATTAGTATTTAATTTAAATTTAATAAATTTCAATTTTTCTCTTTTAAACCTAAGAAAGCCTGTTTGTGCTGGTTTCTTTGCCTTAAAATTAGAAAGCGGTGAACAAGGATTCACCAAGGAGGAGCTGAAACATTACGATAAGACCAGGTGAAGGCTGAAAGGGAACCCTAGACCTCTTTCTTACCTGGTTGTAACAATATCTAAGGAAGGATATACTTACCTTGGAGGTGGTATAGTGAAGGTTCACTGGATTGATCCCTGGGATGAGAAGGTTGTCCTATGATGAGAGGCTGAGCAATTGGGTTTATATTCTCTGGAGTTTAGAAGAATGAAAGGTGATCTTACTTAAACATACTAGATTCCGAAAGGGCCTGACAGGGTAGACACTGAGAGGTTGATTCCCCTAGCTGGGGAATCTAGAACACGGAGCACAGTCTCAGGATAAGAGGACGATCATTTAGGACTGAGATGAGGAGAAATTTCTTCACTGAAAAGATTGTGAAACTTTGGAATTGAGAGTTGTAGATGCTCCGTTGTTGAATATATTTAAGGCTGAGATAGACAGATTTTTGGTCTCTCAGGAATCAAGGGATATGGGGAGTGGGCAGGAAAGTGGAATTGAAGCCAAAGATCAGCCATGATTGTATTGAATGGTGGAGCAGGCTCAAGGAGTTGTATGGTCTACTCCTGCTCCTATTTCTTATGTTCTTACATTTTTATGATTACTGGAAACGTCACTAATTAACTTGGGGTTACTTCACCCACTGCCAGAGGTGGTGGCAAGCATATATTATTATTTGTTAAAGTATATAGGGAAAAGCTGTTTCCACTGGCAGGAGGGTCAGTAAGCAGAGGACACAGATTTAAGGTGATTGGCAAAATAAGTACAGGCGATGTGAGGATTTTGTTACACTACAAGTTGTCATGATCTGGAATGCACTGCCTGAAAGGGAAGTGGAAGCAGATTCAATAATAACTTTCAAATAGAATTGGATATATACCTGAAAAGGAAAAAATTGGCAGGGCTATGGGGAAAGAGGATTGGGACTAAATGAATAGCTCTTTCAAAGAGCTGGCACAGGCCTGATGGACCGAATGGCCTCCTTATGTGCTGTATTAGTTTATGATTCTATGACTGATCTGTATCTCTGACTCCATTTACCTGACTCCAATTGCTGAAAGCAAGACTATTGTAGGAGTTGGAAATAAAAGTTTTGCAATGCATGAAGCCTGCCTAAATGGCAACAAGGATTAATCCACCAGTGTCAATGGAAATAAAGATAGGCAAAAAACATTCAAAAAACAGTTAAACAAATGATATTCACCTGTAACAAGAAAGCCAGGTGTTCCATACACAGGGGAACGCATACCATACAAGATAAGCAGTATCACTGAATGCAGCAGAGGACAAATTTAGATCAAATTTGCAGGAATGGTAAAGCTTCTACTGGTGATTAACACGACCTCTAAAAAGCAAACATGTTTCTTCAATGGGCAATACTTTGTACTGTGAATTGGTCTCTCGAAAAAGAAAAGCTTGCATTTAGTTATGGACAGGTGGAAGATGATAGGGAGGATTTCTAGTTACTAGTTTCTAATCAGTGAAGACAGTGGGTTGGATTTTACCAGCCCCCCAATGTCGGGGGTCGTGGCCGGCGGGGAGGGGGCGGGGGGTGCCACAAAGTACCTCCGGGAGAGGCCCGCTACGGGCCTCGATGCCAGGGAGGGGGAAAGTTCAGGATCGGAAAATGAGTTTTTTGGAGGGGGAGAGAGCAATCAATAAAGTCTTCATTCATTGGGGGGATGGGAGAGGGGCTTGAATAATTCATTAAATTTTGCATATTACATTTTTATTGCCTGTTTCCTTAAAAATGTAAATATCATGTAAGGAATTGAAGCCCTTTAAAAGTGGCACTGGTGCCTGTGCAGTGGCGCCAGCCGCCATTGCTGGGGACGGAGCGCCCGCCCCCTTTACATCATCGGGCATGGGCGGTCTGCCCTGGACATGTAAATGAACCACCGGGCAAAAAATAGCAGCTGCTCTGCGAGGCAAATCCCGTGTGTGTGCCCCGCCACTTTTGAAGCGATTGGCGGAGAGCTGTAGACATTCCCGCCAGTGTGTTTTTATTAGAATTGTGTTTTAACCCTGGAGCTTTCTCATGATCAATAAACAGACAAATGACAGATTTTCCTGCAGGTTTAAAGAAAGATAAATGTTTATTAAAGAAAACCTGAAAATATTCGCAATTTCACCCACTCGTATACACACACACACACACACGCAGATACATATGAAGAAACAGTGATTAAAAGATAGCGTGCATTTAAGTCTAATGGTTTTAAAAAGATTTTGTTGTGAAACATTGGGCTGGATTTTTTAGTCCCGCTGCTGGGAGCAGTGGTGGGAGCGGAACATGGCAGCCGTCCCACACGTGACCCACGTGGCCGCGCCGCCGTGATTATGTGGCGAGTGGCCACTTATCATAACTGACGGCAGCTGCCCCCTCCAATCACGTGGCAGGGGAGGTATTGGCAAAGCCATGAATGGTCTCGACTGATGCAGGAGCAGGTTCTGTCGCCATCTTTAAAAGGCTGCCAGCCCTGCAAACAGTGGGCTGAATTTTACAGCCGCCCGGATGTCAGGGGTCGTGGCAGGAGGGAGGCCAGAAAATACCTCTGGTAGAGGCCCACCACGGGCCTTGATGCTGGGAAGGCCCAGCCTGATATTGCCGATGGTGAGGCCTCGTGGCAGCCCCCCCACCACTTGGCGACAAGAGCCCCATTTAAATATTTAAATTTATTTAAATAAACAAATTGATTACTTACCTGCTCCCGCCATCTGTCCCGGACCGATATTGGTGCTGGTGGCTGGCACTCCCACGCCTTTGGGTCCCCATCTGGGTATCTGAGGTGGAACACTGGTGGGGAGGGGGGAGCAGGTACGTCTTTCAGTGCGGGGAGGGGGAGCTGGCTCAGATTAATTTCATTGGTCTAATCGGTGGTGGGAAAGGGTGAAGTTTAAAGTTAATGAACTTTTGGGGGGGAAGGTTGGGAGCACAAGATGAATGTTTTTGGAGGTGGGGAGAGGGCAGGTAATTAATTCTATGCTTATTGGGGGGGTGGGAGGGGGTCAGGATCACTTTATTTAATTTTTAAAAATCTGTATTCTTTTAAATATTTAAATTGCAATGTAGGGCTCGAAGCCCTTTAAAAATGGCGTCAGCGCCTGTGCAAAGGCGGCTGATACCATTGCTGGGGACGGACCGCCTGCTCCCCCCATGTCATCGATTGAGGGGCCGCCATGGAGTTGCACCACCCTGGGGAAGGTTGGAACCGGCAAACCCAACGTCAGGTTCTGTGCTGCTACCGCTCCGAATCCCGGGTGCCCCCGCTACAAAACTCGATGTCAGGAGGAGAACAAAATCCAGCCCCTTCTTTGTTTCCCCAGGAGGAAAATTAAAAAACAGTGCAGGCCTGTTTTTCCTTTTATCCTGGTTCACTGACATTGAACTTTGAAATGTTTCAGGTGGATGGATTCTTTGCTTTAGACTTCTTTGGTTAAATCTCAAACACAGTTCAATGGCAAAAAAATGCGCTTACAATTTCTCAGGTAGGGAGTTTCAAGGCCTTCTTCTGTCTCTGCCTCTAGGTAGTTTAAAGATGGTATTCTGGCAGGGTCCTTCTTCTTGCTGGGATGCATCTATCTTCCTTCTGGCTTCTGGCTTTTTGGCTTTCTGCACAGAAAATGTCTCTTATTAAAACTCCTTATCAGAGGCTTGTTTTCTGTCAGGTGACCCACATTTCTCTCCCATTATGTTTTCATAAATGGTGTCTGATGGTGTGGCCATTGTTTGGATGTTGTTCATCTCAATGCCATCTTGATAAAGTGGTGTTTTTTCACACCCTTTATCCTGAGTTTGAATCTGGAGTCTCCATGTCTGCAAAGTCATTGTTAGCTCAACTTGTTGAAGAGGGGCAGCCATTAACATTGAATGGGTCATTTACATTTCTAATGCTTTCTTGATCACACATGATGATTGGTTCAGGGTTCCAGTAGTGACCAGGTGTATTCACAGTGCGGGAGAGGTCACCTGACCTCTTACTCCATCTTGTTTTGCAGCAAAAAGTGTCTGTGTTGAGTTCAATTCATCAGTTCATTTTGTAGTTCATAATTTCTCCTTGCGTGAGCATGACAATTTATATAGCACTTTTCATAACCTCAAAGCATTTTATCACCAATGATGTACATTTGAAGTGTTGTCACTGTTGGAATGTAGGAAAAGCAGCTGCAAATCTTTGCACAGCAAGATCCCACAAATATATGACGTTGGCTGAGGTATAATATTGTCCAGGCTGCCAGGCAAACTCCCCTGTTCCTCTTTGAAATAGTGCCGTGGGGTCTTTAACATCTACTTGACACGGCAAAAGGGCTTTGGGTTAACATCTCATCCCAAAGTCAATACTTCAGCATTTCCTCAGTACTGCACTGGAGTGTCAGCTTGGATTATGTTTTTAAATCTCTAAAGCAGGGCTTGTATCCATAACCGTCTGAGTCAGAGGTACAAATGCTACCACTGAGCTACTAACACCCGCTAACAAGTCTCATATCTTGTTATTGAATTCATTTGGTTATATAAGAACCGTTTCATTAGACACACCTACATTATCATAGCACAACTGCTATTACTGAACACTAAGCCATTTGAATTCATTTCAAACAATAAGTATCACCCGTTCTGACATTTCAAAATCCTCCCTATCTTTTCTGTAACCAGTTCTAAATGTGAGTTCAGGACTCTTCATTTATATTCTCCCTGTGCAACACCAGATTGGCCTTTAACAAGGTTTTATTAATCCTTAACAAGCAGATTTCTTCCTCTGCCTGGTCCTCCAACCCCTCCAATTTTCATTAACACCTTTTAGCACTGGAGCAGGTCTCTGAGCTGTCAGAATGGCAGAATACTTCATTCTTTCTTCCTGCTGGTTTTGATCCCCTGCAGACTTTCTCCTACTTTTCATTACAATTAATACACAAAGGAAGATATAGGACGGGATTTTTTAACAACCCCCATTGTGAAGAAGATCAAGATGCAGTGATTCAGCCATTGCAATGTGTAGGGAGCGGAGATTACATGCAGTAGGGGGGTTACAATCGGAAGGAGGTTGATTAACTTGGAGTGGAATCATTGGCTAAAGCCTAGACCAGGTTGAATGATGAGCGGACAAGGTCATTGATCTGAAGCAGGCACTGAGCAGAAGCGAGGACATGTCGGTTCAGATATTTTTGAGTAATATGAATCGCTGTTTGTTGGTGATAATGGGGTTCTTTATTTGGATACACTGTGTCCCAAGATTGTGAGGTGATGAAAGTTGCATTACTGTCTGCTCAGTATCCGAAGAACTTCATTTTCTGTACATCAGAGTGGGTTGAGTTAACTGTCAGTCTGTTTCCTGAA
The DNA here is from genome assembly GCF_036365525.1 of Heterodontus francisci. Taxonomy (NCBI): domain Eukaryota; kingdom Metazoa; phylum Chordata; class Chondrichthyes; order Heterodontiformes; family Heterodontidae; genus Heterodontus; species Heterodontus francisci. The sequence continues at coordinate 125,983,842 of NC_090377.1, forward strand.
TGCTTACATTAAATCAATGACTAGTAATAAAGGAACAATTACATTAGGTTTCAACATTATTCTGAGTGCCTGAACATATTGTGCACCCTCCTGCCACTTCCCACACCAATTTTTTGTCATTTTATCAGATAATCCAGAATCGTTAGAATTACCCTAAATGCCCCTGATTTAAACACAATGCTACAATTGTCCTTCCACAGTGGAGAGTGGGGGTGGATGGGTGCAATGGCTCCCTTTCCTCTCAGATACCAGGAATCATCATTTCAGGAGTAAAGTTAATGGAATTTTGCAAGCTGTGTACAAGATATTAGAGTTGTGGGCGTGCACACACATGCGCATACGCACACGCACACGCACACGCACACGCACACGCACACATGTACACGCGTGCATACACATGCTTAAAAACAAACACAAACACACGCAAACACATATGCACACACACACACGTACACATAAACACAAATACACACTTGCAGATAGTAAGAGTTTCTACAGATATTTTAAAAAGAAAAGAGTTGACAAAGTGAGGGTTGGTCTTATATAAACTGAGTCTGGGAAAATTAGTAGATGGCCAATGAATTGAACAGGTATTTTGCATCGGTCTTCACTATAAAGGATATAAGTAACATCCCAGAAATAGCTGTAACTCAGGAAATGGAAGAGAGGGAGGAACTCAAGAAAATTACAATCACCAGGGAAGTGGTGCGAAGCAAATTGTTGGAGCTGGGGCTGACAAGTCTCTGGGTCCTGATGGACTTCATCCTAGGGTCTTAAAAGAAGTGGCTAGTGAGATAGTTGATGTGTTGGTTTTAATTTTCCAAAATTCCCTAGATTCGGAGAAATAGCAAATGTAACTCCTTTATTCAAAAAGGGAGGGAGACAGAATGTGGGAAACTACAGGCCAGTTAGCTTAACATCTGTCATAGGGAAAATGTTAGAAGCTATTATTAAAAATGTAATAGCAGGGCACTTAGAAAGATTCAAGGTAATCAGGCAGAGTCAACATGGTTTTGTGAAAAGGAATTCATGTTTAACCAATTTATTGGAGTTCTTTGAAGAAGTAACGTGCTGTGGATAAAGGGGAACCGGTGAATGTACTGTACTTAGCTTTCCAGAAGTTATTTGCTACGGTGTCACATCAAAAGGTTATTACGGAAAATAAAAGCTCATGGTTTAGGGGGCATGGATAGAAGATTAGCTAACTATCATAAAAACAAACAGTAGGCATAAATGGGTCATTTTCTTGTTGGCAAGATGTAACGAGTAGTGTGCCGCAGGGATCAGTGCTGGGGTCTCAACTTTTTACAATGTATATAAATGACTTGGATGAAGGGATTGAAGGTATGGTTACTAAATTTGCTGATGACACAAAGATGGGTAGGAAAGTAACTTGTGAAGAGGACATAGTAGGCTACAAAGTGATGCAGATAGGTTAAGTGAGTAGGCAAAGATCTGGCAAATGGAGTATAATGTGGGAAAGTGGGAAATTGTCCATTTTGGCAGGAAGAATAAAAACGAAGCATATTATCTAAATGATGAGAGATTGCAGAGCTCTGAGATGCAGAAAGATCTGGGTGTCCTAGTGTATGAATCGAAAAAGGTTACAGGTACAGCACGTAATTAGGAAAGCTAATAGAGTGTCATCGTTTATTGCAAGGGGAATTGAATACAAAAGTAGGGAGATTCTGCTTCAGTTATACAGGGCATTGGTGAGACCACATCTGGAGTACTGTGTACAGTACTGGTCTCCTTATTTAAGGAAGGATGTAAATGCGTTCGAAGCAGTTCAGAGAAGGCTTACTAGACTAATACCTGGGATGGGGAGTTGTCTTATGAGGAAAGGTTGGACAGGCTAGGCTTGTATTCACTGGAGTTTAGCCGAGTAAGAGGCGACTTGATTAAAACTCATAAGATCCTGAGGGGTCTTGACAGGGTGGATGTGGAAAGGACATTTCCCCTTGTGGGACAATCTAGAACTAGGGGTCACTATTTTAAAATAAGGGATTGCCCATTTAAGACAGAGATGAAGAGGATTTTTTTCTCTGAGGGGGTCGTGAGTCTTTGGAACTCTCTTCCTCAAATGGCAGTGGAAGCAGAGTCCTTAAATATTTTTAAGGCAGAGTTAGATAAATTTTTGATAAGCAAGGGTGAAAGGTTATCGGTTGTAGGTGGGGATGTGGAGTCGAGCTGACAATCAGATCAACCATGATCTTATTGAATGGTGGAGCAGGCTCGAAGGGCCAAGTGGCCTACTCCTGGTCCTAATTCATATGTTTGTATGCACATACGCACACATGCATAAACACACAATTTGCTGTGTGCAACAAAGTAAATGCATGGTATATGCTATCAAATGGCAAACAGTCAATGTGGTGATAAGGCCCTTGTAAAATCTTTACACACTGGAGCACAAACAGACCAGAGAATCCAATAAACTAAAGTAACTCTACGAGATTTTTTATCTTGTGTCCATGTAATGGACTTAAGTGGCAACACGCCAGTTGCAAACTAATCCGTGTAAGCAATACTATTGGTTATGTGGATGGTACAGTGCTGCCCCTGGGCTTGGTTGGCAGTAGTCTCACATCCATGTTAGTTTTTTGTGCGTTTGGCCCCACCCCAGGGATTCAGTTGAGACTCCTGTGCAGGACTGAGAAAGTTCTGCGTTGTTAGAATGCCATGCTTCCCAACAACTGTTAAATCAAGGGCCTACTTGTTGGCTCCAAAGGTTGTTAATTCATAAATCATTGAATGATACAGCATACAATGAAGTATGTAGAATATACAGTATGGAAACAGGCCTTTCGGTCCAACCAATCCATGCCGGCATTTAAACTCCACTCAACCCTTCTCCCAGTCTTCCTCATCTAACTCAATTAGCATAACCCTTTATTCCCTTCTCCCTCATATGCTTATCGAGCTTCCTCTTAAACGCATCTATGCTATTTGCCACAGCTACTCTCTGTGTTAGTGAGTGCCATGTTCTAACTTAAATAAAAGCAAAATACTGCGGATGCTGGAAATCTGAAACAAAAACAAGAAATGCTGGATTCACTCAGCAGGTCTGGCAGCATCTGTGGAAAGAGAAGCAGAGTTAACGTTTCGGGTCAGTGACCCTTCTTCGGAACTGACAAATATTAGAAAAGTCACAGATTATAAACAAGTGAGGTGGGGGTTGGGCAAGAGATAACAAAGGAGAAGGTGCAGATTGGACCAGGCCACATAGCTGACCAAAAGGTCACGGAGCAAAGGCAAACAATATGTTAATGGTGTGTTGAAAGACAAAGCATTAGTACAGATTAGGTGTGAATATACTGAATATTGAACAGCAGCAAGTGCAAACTTGAAGAAAAACAACCTGAAAAAAAACAGTGGGTAAGCAAACTGAACAAACTAAGATGAAATGAAATAAATGCAAAAAAAGATTGTAAAAAATGTAAAAAGGAATGTAAAAAAAAAGGAAGAAAAAATAACTAAAAATGACTAAAAATGAAAGTAAAGTGGAGGGCTGTCATGATCTGAAATTATTGAATTCAATGTTCAGTCCGGCAGGCTGTAGTGTGCCTAATCGGTAGATGAGATGCTGTTCCTCGAGCTTGCGTTGATGTTCACTGGAACACTGCAGCAATCCCAGGACAGAGATGTGAGCATGAGAGCAGGGGGGAGTGTTGAAATGGCAAGCAACCGGAAGCTCAGGGTCCTGCTTGCGGACTGAGCGGAGATGTTCCGCAAAGCGGTCACCCAGTCTGCGCTTGGTCTCCCCAATATAGAGGAGACCACACTGTGAGCAGCGAATACAGTATACTACATTGAAAGAAGTACAAGTAAATCGCTGCTTCACCTGAAAGGAGTGTTTGGGGCTTGGGATAGTGAGGAGAGAGGAGGTAAATGGGCAGGTATTACACCTCCTGCGATTGCAAGGGAAGGTGCCCTGGGACGGGGACGAGGTGGTGGGGGTAATGGAGGAGTGGACCAGGGTGTCGCGGAGGGAACGATCCCTTCGGAATGCTGACAGGGGAAGGGAGGGGAAGATGCGACTGGTAGTGGCATCACGCTGGAGGTGGCGGAAATGGCGGAGGATGATCCATGTTCTAACTGCTCACTGGGTAAAGCAGTTTCCCCTGAATTCCTAATTTGATTTCTTGGTTACCATCTTATACTGACTGGCTGTTTGAAAGGGCTGTTCAATTAGTCCCACCGCTCTGTAATTCTTTCCTTTTCAAATATTTATTCAATTCCATTTTGAAGTTTACTACCGAATCTGCTTCCACCACCCTTTCAGGCAGTGCATTCCAGATTGCAACGACTATCAAAAAATATCAAGGGATATGGGGGAGAAAGCGGGAACAGGGTACTGAATTAGGCGATCAGCCATGATCTTTTTTGAATGGCGAAGTAGGCCTGAAGGGCCGAATGGCCTACTCCTGCTCCTATTCTCTGTTTCTATGTAACTCATTGTGTAAAGAAGATTCTCCTCATCTCGTCTCTCGTTCTTTTACCAATTACCTTAAATCTGTGTTCTCTGGTTGATGACCCTCCTGCTAGTGGAAATTATCTATCCTTAATTACTTTATCGAAGTCCCTCATAATCCTGAATATTTTAAAAGCCTGTGTAATTGACGACTGCTCTGGGATTTGAGCACATAATCCAGCACTTTAGAGGCAAAGACCCATGAAGGTGCCCATCTGCCTGCTCTCATGTCTTAGGCAAGCATGAAAGATCCCATGGCACTAAAATCTTTGTGGTTTCCTGAGGAACATACCTTCCTCCACCAACAGCATCAAAGGCAGACTAAATGTTTTTGGGGTCTTGCTGTGCATAAATAGGCCATTACATTTTCGTATGCAAAGACTGCAATGCCACATCAAGAGTAATTCATTGAAAGTGAAAAAAAAACAAAAAGAGAAGGCCTTGCATTTATAAAGCGTCTTTCACAATGTCAGAATGTCCAAAAACGATTCACAGTCAAAAAAGGAAATGTAGTTACTGCTGTAAAATAGGAAAAAATGGCCACCAATTTTCACACAGCAAGCTCCAACAAACAGCATTGTGATAACAATCAGTTCATCTGTTTTAGTGCTGTTGAGTGACATTAGCCAGGACACAGTGGAGGACCCCCCTGTTCTTCTTCGAAAGAGTGTATCCAACTGGACCATGCTAGCATTTCTGTTCCGCATGAGCCTTCTCTCACCCCACTTTATTTCACCCTATCAACATAACCTTCTATTCCTTTCTCCTTCATGTGTTTATCCAACTTCCCCTATCCAATTCATTTCAACTACTCCATATGGTAGTGACATCCACATTCTAATCACTCTCTGGGTAAAGAAGCTTCTCCTGAATTCCTTTTTTAATCTATTAGTGACTATCTTATATTTATGACTGGTAGTTTTGGACTCCCCCACAAGTGGAAACATCTCATCTACATCTACCCTCTCAAATCCCTTCTTTATTTTTAAAGACCTCCATTAAGCGCCTTTAATTATAGTTATGAAAGTGCTTTTTTTATATTTTTCTTGAGGACTCATATTTTAGAATTATGGACATTGGTTCATTTGGGAAAACTGATAAGATTCTATGGATGTGTTTTTGTTTACGAGGGTCACATGAGAGGTCTTGTTTGAAAACAAACCTTTACTGGATGTCACATGCCTTACGCTCAATAAACAAACAGAAACCTTAGTGACTTAGGGGAGATGTTTACAGAGAAGTGACATGTCAAGATTTATGGTGGTCAGGAGGTTTCACTTCTGGAATATTGTTTCGGTTCAGTTGGGGTGTGGACTGTTTTGAAGGCAGTTGAGTTTGTAGCTTGCTGAAAAAACCCACAGCTCCTCTTTCTCTACCTCTTTGAAAAAACCCTGCAAATTCAGTGTGTGACGCGAAAACCCCTGATGCCGCATTTCTCCTGAGAAGCACCTGGAAAGCCTGCCTGATTACTTTTTGACACTGCCTGAACTGCTCCAGAAAAGATCCCAGTGACCCGTCTACCTGTATTCGGACACCAAACTGTATGCCATTTTCGGGGCACATCCTTTTTCTTCAAAAATTAGCAACATTTGGCCAAAATATTCTTTTTTGTCTTTTTTTGTAAAAGACCTCTGCAGAGAGAGAATTTCTTTATAATTTTTTTACCAGTGTGAATGTGTGTGTGTTGGGTATTTAAAAAAGGAACTTTCATATTTCAACTGTGTGTTAATGCTTTGCTTTGTTACTTGTTAAGTCTTGTTTTATAATAAACTGATAATTTTGTTGTTTATTAAAGAAACCTGGTCGGTGTATTTTATTCTGGGGTAAAGAGTAGAATATACGATTGACCATATCGGTAACTGGGTAAACATTCAAATATATGTTGTGACCTGTGGATAAGTGGAACTAGAAAGGACGATGCACTCCTCCTGCCCTGGTCGTAACATCCTCTCTTTTCTGGAGAAAAGAGTCCCAGCCTGTTCCGTCTTTCCTGACAGTTACAACCTCTCAGTTCTGGTATCATACTTGTAAATCCTTGTCTGCACTTTCTCCAGTGCCTCTACATACTTTTTGTAATATGGAGACCATATGCAGTCTAAAAAATTGATTGGGGTAACAAATAGAATGGGTGCAGTGATAAGAAGCCCTTAGGGAGTGAATTTAAAAGATATACTTAGAATTGAACCTGCACTGGCCGTGGTGCTGTTAATCTCAAGAGATTCTCATGAGCAGAGCAGCTTCAATACCTTGAATTTAAAACCCTAATTTACTGAAAATTGCAGCCATTTGTTATTATCCTGCAACACAAGGAAGCTTGCAACCTGGCGTATGCATTGAAAAATGAGTCTCATTCAGTTGGAACATTTTAATTGCTTTTTAAGAGTCTTTTGCTTAGCACTGCCATTTCATTCCAAAGGCTTTCTGCCATATGGCCTGCTGTCAAACCATATGTTCCCAACAGAATCCCTTTGCTGTAATCTGCATCAAACCTGAATTTATTACACAAAAATATTGATTTTTTAATATTTAATGGTTTTAATTAGGAAGAGCAAGCAAACAGACGGAATGGAATTAATATAATTATTGCATATGCATGGTGCTACATATAGAGCAGCTCCCCAGCCCGTTGAAAACAATGTGTCAAGTGGGGTCGTCATGTATTCTGGCTTCAGGTTTGAAGGTTTTAAGCTGCTTCAAATCACTTTTGGGACTTGGAGACTTGAGACGGTTAGCAGAAGCAAGCTGGGGTATACAAATAGCCTTGGCCAATTTGCCCTCAACGGGCGACTTCAGAGGAGAGTGGGAGCAAGTCCCCCTCAGGAGACCCTTCGATGTCACTGCTGGCCAAGATATTAATTTTTATGTATTTCAGTTTATTTTAGATTGTTTATGCACTTGCTGATAGGGTTCAAGTAAATCGTGCAAAAAAAGTGTCCTGCACATCACACAACACAAAAATTTATTGTGACTAATTAGAGATGTATTCCTTGGTGTCAGCCGTGGCTCAGTGGGCAGCACTCTCACCTGAATCAGACAGATGTGGGTCCAAGTCCTGCTCCAGAAACCTGAGCACATAATCTAGGCTAATATTCCCAATGCAATGCTGAGGTGTCAGCTTTCAGACAAGACATTAAACTGAGGCCATGTCTGTCCTCTCAGGTGGTTGTAAAAGATCCAATAGCACTGTTGTGAAGAAGAGTAGGGGAGATCCCCCCAGTGTCCTGGCTAATATCTATTCTTCAACTAGTGTCTGAAACAAATGATCTGGTCATTGTGTCATGTTGCTGTTTGCGGGACCTTGCTTTGTGTTGCCACATTTCCTATATTATAACAGCAATACCATTTCAAAAAGTACTTCATTGGCTGTAAACTGTTTTGGGATATCCTGAGGTCATAAAAAGTGTGATATAAGTGCAAGTTCTTTCTTTTCTTCCTTGTTTTGGTGTGTGTTATTGTTGACCTTGTTCCTAATTAGACTGGGCACTTTCTCCCTTATCTGCAAATGTTTACCATGTTCTCAGATTAGCACTTGCAACCAGAAAAATTGGAGTTCAAGAGAAGGAGGTACTGATACTCCGGGGGTATAGCAGCCTCCCTTTTGATTACAACCTATCAAACAATTATTTAGAGTCATAATTGTACGCGCATAGATACCAGAGTAGTTAATTGCTTTGGTGAAACAGCTGCTATTTTTTGTCCCGCCTTTGCCATGGCTCATGGTTGCTGTCGGGGCACTTAGTTCCACATAGGTTTGATTGTGGAGCACTCCCATCTACACCACGGAGCATCGCGCTATGCTCGAACCAAAACCAACACCCCTCATCCTTCTCAGAGAGTAGTGCCTTAGGTCAAGGAAAATGGAGGAGAAACAGAGAAAGATGAAAGAAAATCAGCCCAATGGTCAAAGATTAGATGACCCTTTTAAAGAGGCACAATGTTCTCCCTCTGTGTTATATGAATTTCTGACTCCATGATAAGGTGGGTTGTAGGAATGAAAGGAAAGATAAATCAATATGAGATCGGCATAATAGTTGGAATCAAATAATGGAAAGAACAGTCAGATATAAGGGCTGAGCCAACGAGCATTTAAATGGCAGAGCTTTATATACAAACCATACAAGAGATCCTCAGGTCAAAATGGCTTTGATCTTGACTCATAATGTGAGGAGAGAGGTGGACCAGAACTGCTGAGGTCACAAAAGGAAAGCATTGATTGCAACTCAGACCCTGCTTCATGAAAATTTATTTCTGACTACCTGCTCTTGCCCTTCTTTCCAATGGCCCCTTATGTCTTGGGGCTAGACCTTCCTGTGTCGCTCACCCCTTTTTATAGGCAGATCAAGGCGAAGGGTGTCAGACAGGGGGCTCAATACCAGGTCGCTGCGACAAACTCTTATGGGATGCAGTTATATCTCGAGCCCTGTAAAATGGATGCCTAAGTATCCAACATGGCGTGTGGGCTGTGGGCCCTGGAGGCCTATACTTCAACCTTTGCCAATATGGCGTGCGGCACACTTACAGCATGGAATGTGCGCCCACATCCTGCACACCATGATGGATGTGTTGTCCTATTGTTTAAGGCTGCTATGTCGTCCCATGGAACTTATTCTCGTGTACCCTTTCAGTCATTAGCCTCCATGCACTCCCCTGGTGGCAGGAGATTCCAAGGTGGCTGACTGATGATTTTCAGCAGCAGGTGCCTTGGGGAATTGAAGTGATGTTTCCTTGCTTTTGGTTTCCCCATCAAAAAGATAGTAGAGAGTGTTAAGATAGTCCACACAATGCCATGTGGAATACAACCCAAGTTTAAAAGACAACAGCAACAGCAACAAGTTGCATTTATATAGCACATTTAATGTAGTAAAATGTTCCAAGGCATTATCAGTCAAAAATTGACATTGAGCCAAAGGACAGGTGACTAAATGCTTGGTCAAAGAGGTGGGTTTTAAGTAGCATTCTCAACTCTGAGTTAAAAGATGGTGGGTTCAACTCCCACTCCAGAACTTGAGCACAAAAATCAAGACTAATAATCCAGTACAGTACTGAGAGAGTGCTGCACTGTTGGAGGTGCTCTGTTTCAGATGAGATGAAATCAAGGCCCTGTCCACACTCTCAGCTGGATGTACAAGGCCCCATCACACTATTTCAAAGAAGAGCAGGGGAGTTATCTCCAGTGTCCTGGCCAATATTTATTTCTCAATCAACATCACAAAAAAATGATTATCTGGTCATTATCAGATATCTGTTTGTGGGGACTTTTGCGCAAATTGCCACCGTGTCTCCAACATTACAACAGTGACTACATTTCGAAAAGTGCTTTATTGGCTATAAAGTGTTTTGGGATATCCTGTGGTTGTGAAAGGCGCTATATAAATGCAAGTAATTTTTTTTTTCCTTTCAAAGGAGCAGAAAGAGGCAGACAGAGAGATTTAGGGAGGGAATTCCAGAGCTTAAGGCCTAGGCAGCTGAAGGCATGGCCGTCAATGATGGAGCGAACGAAGTTGGGGATGTGCAAGAGGCCAGAATTGAAAGAATGCAGAGTTCACAGACGGTTGTAGGGCTGGATAAAGTTACAGAGATATGGAGGGGTGAAACTAGGGAGGAATTTGAACATTAGGATAAGCATTTTATAATTCAGAGGCTGGTGGACCAGGAGCTAACCTAAGCACCAACCTAAGGTACTGCACTGGGGAACATTGTTACAGACACAGAATGGCCATCTTGACCCATTCTGCTGCAATCCGGAACATGGCTCCATCTCAGAAATTGGCTGCTTATAGAGGGTGTCATGAGTGGAAGCTTGCTAAGGAGAATTGAGCTAGTTCTTGGTAGTTTGACATCAGGAGATCAGGTGTCATTCTGGCCATGAATAGCATCCAGTCCTAGATGTTTACTGTTCCGCCATCAAATTGTGTTGAACTAGCAAATCCAAAGCTTGCACAAAACATCTAATGCCAGAGACAAAGAGTGTAGAAGAGTCTAATCGCAGTTTGACGAATAGGGCTATAAGTCAGTCACGAAACATGGCAGAGTTGAGGGAGTAATTAAAGCGGGATAGCACAGGAACAATCGGTTGGCACTCATTGTAGTGCCATCTGGTCACTGTAGACACTGCCTCGGAGAACAATGAGCTCACAGTAACTATAGCACAGATGGAATAGTCCATGAGTGATTTCACCAGACTTTGCATTACTCTTTTTACTCCTGTCTACATATCTTTTACTAAAATGAATACCTGTAGGAATGTCAGACGCAATGCTTTCCAAAGCATCAGTGCACAGACATAGAATAGAAGCATAGAAACATACAACACATTAGGAGACCATTCTGCCCATTGTGCCTGTGCTGGCTCTTTGAAAGAGCTATCCAGTTAATCCCACGCCCCAGTTCTTTGCCCATAGCCTTGCAAATTTCTCCTTTTCAGGTATTTACTCAATTCCCTTTTGAAAGTTATATTGAATCTGCTTCCACCAGCCTTTCAGGCATTGAATTCCAGATCACAACAACTCACTGTGTAAAAAAATTCTGCTCATCTCTCCTCTGGTTCTTGTACCAATTACCTTAAAACTGTGTGCTCTGGTTACTGACCTTCCTATCACTGAAAACTGTTTCTCCTTATTTGATCTATCAAAAACCTTTAAGATTTTGATCACCTTTATCAAATCTCCCATTAACCTTCTCTGCTGTAAGGAGAACAAACCCTGTTTGGAAGCAATTTCTCTCTATTTATTTTTTTAAATTATAATGTGACTTTCCCCCCATCTCTGGCTGTAGTAACGTAATCCCCAGTTGAATCGTGACATTTCCAGCAATCATTCATCACATTACACGGTAAACAATATCACCCCGATTCTCAATTTAAAATAAATAGAACCATAGTTTTTATTTGAACTCTTCCTTGATCAACATACAGAGAATTTTATCAGGAAAACAGTGTTGAAGTAGAAGATCAGCCAGGATTTCGTTGAATGGTGGAGTGGGCTCGAAGGGCTGAATGGCCTACTCCTGCTCCTGTTTCTTATGTTCTTATGTTATGTTCTATAACCTTATTTAATGCCCTCTGGACATCCACATAGACAACACTGAGAGAGATGGAGAGTGATAGCAGGAGTGGTAGCACAGTGGCTATGTTACTGGACTAGTAATCCAAAGGCCTAATGATCCAGAGATATGACTTCAAATCTCCACCATGACACCTGAGAATTTAAATTTGGTTACTGAAATAAATCTGGAATAAAAAGCTAATATCAGTAATGGTGACCATTAAATTACTGCATTGTTATAAAAACCCCATCCGCTTCGCTAACGTTCTTTAGAGAAGGAAATCTACCATCGCTACCTGGTCTGGCCTATATGTGACTCCAGACGAACAACAACCTCAACTGCCCTCTGAAATAGCCTAGAAAGACACACAGTTGTCAAGAAGACGGTTCACCTTCTCAAGGGCAATTGGGGATGGGTAATAAATGCTGGCTTTGCCAATGATGCCCACATCTGTGAATGAATGAATATCCATTGACCACCTTGTTCGTCACTGCCTTAAAAAATTTCAATTAGATCAGTCAGATATGGTGAATGGGCATCTGTATATCAAGGTATATGGGGTTTGTCCACCACACTGAACATGCCCAACTCATTTCACATAACACCCTTACAAGTGGAGCCTTTAGCTCAAGGAGGGTTGAAATAGAAAAGGGAGGAAATGATGTTTTAGTTGTACAGAACCTTGGTCAGACTTTGTCTGGAGTACTGAGTTCAGCTCTGGGGTACTGGACCTCGGGAAGGATTTATTGGCTTTGAAAGGGCTGCAGTGCAGATTTAACAAAATGATACTGGGGCTTAAAGGGTTAAATTATGAGGCCAGATTTCATAACCTTTGAGTTTAAAAGGTTGACAAATGGTCGAATTTTTTTTTTAAATGAAAGAAGAATTAGATACAGAGAAACTATTTCCTCTGGTGGGGGAATCGTGAACAAGGAGGCACAGTCTTTAAAGTTGACCTAGGCCATTCAGGAGTGAAATCAGGAAGCACTTTTTCATGACAAAGGCTGGTAGAAATCTGGAACTCACTCCCTTCAAGAAGCTCTGGAGGCTGGGCCAATTGAAATTTTCAATACAGACATTGACAGATTTTTGGTAGGTAAGTGGTTAGGGATGTGGAACCAAGGTCGAGAAAGTAGCTAAAAGGGCAAATGGATACTGGGCTTCATAAATAGCGGCATAGAGTACAAAAGCAAGGATGTTATGGTGAACCTTTATAAAATACTGATTTGGCCTCAACTGGAGTATTGCGTCCAATTCTGGACATCACATTTTAGGAAGGATGTGAAGGGATCAGAGAAGGTGCAGAAAATATTTAGGATAATGGCTCCAGGGATGAAGGACTTCAGTTACCAGGATAGATTGGAGAAGCTGGGGTTGTTCTCCTCAGAGAAGGGAAGGTTGAGAGGAGATTTAAAAAGGTGCTTAAAATCATGAGGGGTCTGCACAGGGTAGATAGGGAGAAAATGTTCCTATTGGCAGAAGGGTCAAGAACGAGAGAATACGGATTTAATGTGAATGGCAAATAAACCAAAGGCGACATGAGGAAAAACCTTTTTTACGCAGCGAGTGGTTAGGATCTGGAATGCACTGCCTGAGAGTGCGGTGGAGGCAGGTTCAATCATGGCTCTCCAAAGGGTATTGGATAATTATCTGAAGAGAAAAATATTTGCAGGGCTACAGAGAAAAGGCAGGGAGTGGGACTAGGTGATTTGCTCTTGCAGAGAGCAGGCACAGAGACGACAGGTGGAATGTCCTCCTTCCGTCCTGTAACCATTCTATGACTCTATGGTTAGGCGGGTGAATGGAGTTGAAATACATATCAGCATGATCTCATTGAATGGCGAAGCAATCTGAGAGGCTAAGTGGTCTTTTCCTGTTCCAATAAAAAGGCAGAAGCATGTTTCATATGGGAATTGAAATAAAATCGCACCAGTGCAGCAGGGGGTGCTATTGATTGCTGAAAAGTGGAAGATGTTCTTTAACCAATACTGACATTACTTATCTGGACAACTAAAAAAACATGTATCAGTTAAAAATTTAGCGGAGCAGTAGCTTTAACCATAGTTGATATTTCTGAACTTGTCACGATTTGTCATTTGTTGGATCAGAATATAAAAGTTACCTGTTGTAATTGTACTCATTGAAATGAGATGCAGAGTCAGTCAGCGTGAAGCCAATTTCCTTTTCAGAAAGTATGAGTTCCATATTATTCAACTGCCATGTATTTAAAAATTATAGTGCAGGGACACCTCAGTGCCCCGAAATCATGCTTTCAAATTGCCAGTGACGTTTCAGCCTCCACTGGAAGTGTCGATTTACATTCGTTTACAGGTGGGTGCAGCAGACCCGGGAATTTACAAGCTCAGCTGTAATGGTTGAGGTTTTCAAACCTGATTTTCTCCAATTCCCTTCTGGCCCTCCCTCTCTCACTCTCTTTTTCCTCCTCTTTCTCTGACTGTCTGTCTCTCTTCCCCTTCCCCACTGCACTCTTTCGGTTTATCCTGTGGTCCTTTTAGGAAGAGGACGAGGCCATTCAGCCCCTTGAGACTGTTCTTCCATTCAATTAGATTGTGGTTGATCTGTATCTTACCTCCATTTGCCCACTTTCGTTCCTCATCCCTTTATACCCTTACCTAATAAAAACCTACCATTCTCCGTTTTGAAATTTTTAATTGACCAGCTTTTTGAGGGAGATAGTTCCAGATTTCCACTTCCCTTTGTGTGAAGAAGTGCTTCCTCACATCACTCCTGAAAGGCCTAGCTCTAATTTTATGTTATGCCCCTTTGATCTGGACAGCCCCACCAGAGGAAATAGTTTATCTTTATCTACCCTATTAAATCCTTAAATCACCTTAAGCACCTCAATTAGCTTACCCCTCAATCTGCTATACTCAAAGGAATGCAAGCCCAGTCTATGCAACCTGTTCCTGTAATTTAACTCTTTTAGCCCAGGTATCATTTTGGGGAATCTCTGCTGCAGTTATATGGCTACCGATGTTAAAACATTGTTGGTTTCTTCTTTGTTCTTCTTCTTCTTCTTTGGCCTCCTTGTCTCGAGAGACAATGGGTAAGCGCTTAGAGGTGGTCAGTGGTTTGTGAAGCAGCGCTTGGAGTGGCTATAAAGGCCAATTCTAGAGTGACAGACTCTTCCACAGGCGCTGCAGATAAAATTGGTTGTCGGGGCTGTTACACAGTTGGCTCTCTCCTTGTGCTTCTGATTTTTTCCTGCCAACAGCTAAGTCTCTTCGACTCGCCACACTTTAGCCCCGCCTTTATGGCTGTCTGCCAGCTCTGGTGATCACTGGCAACTGACTCCCACGACTTGTGGTCAATGTCACAGGACTGCATGTCGCGTTTGCAGACATCTTTAAAGCGGAGACATGGACGGCCGGTGGGTCTGATACCAGTGACGAGCTCGCTGTACATTGTGTCCTTGGGGATCCTGCCATCTTCCATGCGGCTCACATGGCCAAGCCATCTCAAGCGCCGCTGGCTCAGTAGGGTGTATATGCTGGGGATGTTGGCTGCCTCGAGGACTTCTGTGTTGGAGATACGGTCCTGCTACCTGATGCCAAGAATTCTCCGGAGGCAGCGAAGATGGAATGAATTGAGACGTCGCTCTTGGCTGACATACGTTGTCCAGGCCTCACTGCCGTAGAGCAAGGTACTGAGGACCCAGACTTGATACACTTGGACTTTTGTGTTCCGTGTCAGCGCACCATTTTCCCCACATCCTCTTGGCCAGTCTGGACATAGCAGCGGATGCCTTTCCCATGCGCTTGTTGATTTCTGCATCGAGAGACAGATTACTGGTGATAGTTGAGCCAAGGTAGATGAACTATTGAACCACTTCCAGAGCGTGGTTGCCGATATTCTAATGTCTATATTTCCCACAGACCTTAGAAAATGTTTATAATGTACTGGCACTGGCTTCAACACTTTCCCAAGGCCTCTGCAACTGCAACATGAAATGCTAGAGGTTGAATACCTGAATGCTCCTGGAGTGAACATGTTCAAAAACCCATTCCAAATGGACACGATAGGTCAAGTCTTTGTAGCTCTGGCTATTGGAGGGTCTCCTTTCTTTCGGTGGTGACTGCTTGTCACTAATTGGATCACCAGAGAAATCAGACAACTGCTGTCATCGTGACTGACAAGAAGAAAAAGTAGCATTGCAAGTGGTGAATGAGAGACTATCAGACATTCTATCCAAAACACTAAAATAGACATGTTCATTAAAATACTTCATTTTCTAATGGCACACAACAGGAGGCAAGTTATAAATAAAAACAAGAAATGCTGGAACCACTCAGCAGGTCTGGCAGCATCTGTGGAAAGAGAAGCAGAGTTAAAGGTTCGGGTCAGTGACCCTTCTTCGGATTTAGCAAGTTATAATTGATTGGTGGGTTAATTCCACAATGAGTTCTGGCAATGGCCTATTTTCTAGTTTTTTTTCCATGTTGAGTTGATTTGATCGGAGACCGAATGAGAATCTTATTCACTTGGTTTTTTTGTAGCACCCTTTAAGATGAGGAATGTCAGCATTGCAGAAAAATAAACGCTTTTTATGTACAATGTGTCCAGTTGGTTAAGGGTCAAGGACCCTACTGTGTTTTAACAGCTCATGTACAGTAGGTCATGGGTTTTTGCTTGATACATTAATGTATCTCTTCTCTCCAAAATGCTGCAGATTTCCAGCACCTGCAGTACTTTTTTGCTTTCTGTCAGGTGCAGTCGTGCCCAGCTAAGCTAAAGTACAGTCCTTAAACTTCAAACAAGTTTAAAACTGGACAGAACAAAATCACAGTTTAAATTCTGATAATAAAAGCAAAATACTGTGGATGCTGGAAATCTGAAATAAAAACAGAAAGTGTTGGAAATACTCAGCAGGCCTGGCAGCATCTGTGGAGAGAGAAACAGAGTTGACATTTCAAGTTGGATATGACTTCTTCAGTTCTGACTCAAAACGTTAGCTCTCTTCTCTCTCCACAGACGCTGCTAGATCTGCTGAGTATTTGCAGCACTTGCTGTTTTTGTTTGAATTCTGATGTTTGCCTTGTTAATGATAGTAATTCATTAAAACTCGGAATAATTAGAAATTCCATATCTTGTGCAATGGAACAAAATGTTTTTCAGTGTCCGGATTGCATTTGGGAGCCATGTACATAGTATCTGTAGAATTATATGGACGAAATCTGTGATGTTATGCTCCTAGCAGAGATCCCTGCTCCCAGTACCACAGGCTGGAGAATCAAGACTATAGCATTGTAATTGTATGTCTGAGCTATGGTCCCTTCAAGTGGGGATGCATGTTGGAGTGCAGAATCATTGCTGTGGTCTAAATACACCTTAAATCCAGAGTCAAGCCCAACCTGGCATCAAAGTGAATCAAAATTACCTCCCAAGACTACAAAAGTTTAACATTGGTATGAAGAAGTTTTTGCTTCATGTTGTTGGACAGGCCCCTGGAAAACAGTGTAGTCCAGCGTAGAGTTCCCTGTATTCTTCCGCAACAGTGCATCTTCATCACATCCGCATAATAAACACCCTCTCTGACACCAGCTAGCCACTTTCCTTTTCCCATATCACTCATCCTCCATTCCCTTCCTCCCCCTTCTGCTATCCCCTCTCCAACCCCTCTCCCTCTACCCTAACCCTCTCCAGCATCCTCTCCCCTTCACTCCCTCCTCTCCAAACTCTCTTCCTCCCTCATCCCCTCTCCCTGATGCTTCCTTTCTCTTCCCCGTTCTGTGCTTTGGTCTAGTTAAGGATCAGCTCACCCTCAAACCCTGCTTGAATCAACACTGCACTTGCACTCACTTCCCCATGCACACTGCCACAGGAGCTCAACTAGTCAAAGTAAATGTTATGGATCGGAGCCCCTGGTATGGAGTCTCTGCCCTATTTCATGGGCACACCCCACCATTTTCCATCCACCAAGGTTAATGGACAGAAAACTGTAGGGGACTTGCCCATGTGCTTGGTGTCCTTCCATCTAAGAAAGATAATGGGCACGCAGCAAACAATCCATTCAGGTGGGCTGTCTTCTCTTGGTGCACCTTTGTTGATGGCTCTGAAGGCCAATCCTTGAGAGGCAGGTTCTGGCACAGGTACTGCAAGTGTAGCTGCCAAATGACACCGTGAGTTGTTGTTTTTGACGTTGGGGCCTGTAACAACTGGTCATCATGGTAGTGCATACCAGTCCACAAGAGGTGTTGCCATTTCCCTCTTTCACCAGCTAGTGACTTCCAGGTACGATATTTGACATTTAGGACCATCATGTCACGCTTGTAAGCATCCTTGAAGTGGAGCTTTGGGCGTCCCACTGGTTGCCTGAGCCCGGCTACCTCACCATATGGAAGGTCCTTGGATATGCGACCGTCTTCCATCTTGCGGATGTGTCCGATCCACCGAAGCCGCCTCTGTTTGATTAGTGCCAACACACTTGGGAACTCTGCCTTTGAGAGGACTGTCGCATTTGTGATTTTGTCCTGCCAGGATACACCCATAATGCGCCGCAGACAATGAAGATGGAAATTATTGAGTTTCTTTTCCTGGTAGCAGTAAGTCACCCATGTTTACACAAGAACATAAGAAGTAGGAGCAGGAGTAGGCCATTCAGCCCCTCGAGCCTGCTCCGCCATTCAATAAGATCATCGCTGATTTGCCCCAGACCTCAACTCCTCCTTCAGGCCTGCGCCGCATAACCCTCAACTCCCCGAGATTTCAAAAATCTATCTACCTCCTCCTTAAATACAATTAGTGACCTGGCCTCTACAACTCTCTGAGGTAGAGAATTCCAGAGGTTCACCACCCTCTCAGAGAAGAAAATCCTTCGCATCTCAGTTTTTAATGTGACCCCCCCCTTATTCTGTAACTATGTCCCCTAGTTCGAGATTCCCCCACCAGTGGAAACATATTCTCAACATCTACCCAGTCAAGCCCCCTTAGAATTTTACATGTTTCAATAAGATCACCTCTCATTCTTCTAAACTCCAATGAATAAAGGTCTAACCTGTTTAGTCTTTCTTGATAAGACAACCCCTTCATCCCAGGAATCAGCCTAGTGAACTTTTTCTGAACTGCTTCCAATGCCAGTATATCCTTCCTTAAATACGGAGACCAAAACTGTACACAGTACTCCAGGTATGGCCTCACCAACACCCTGTACATTTGTAATAAGACTTCCCTATTGTTAAACTCTAATTCCCTAGCAATAAAGGCCAAAATTCCATTTGCCTTCCTAATTACTTGCTGCACCTGCAGGCTAACTATTTCCTGCACAAGAGCATCCAGATCCCTCTGTACTGCAGTATTTTGTAGACTTTCTCCATCTAAATAATAATCTGCCTTTTTATTCTTCCTACCAAAGTGGATGACCTCACACTTTCCCACATTGAACACCATCTGCCAAGTTCTTGCCCTCTCACTTAACCTATCTATATCCCTTTGCAGATTCTTTGTGTCCTCATCACAACATGCCTTCCCACCTATTTTTGTATCATCAGCAAATTTGGATACTCTACACTCTGTCCCTTCCTCCAAATTGTTGAGGTCCTAGGATCGATCCTCGTGGCACCCCACTAGTTACGGCCTTCCAACCAGAAAAAGACCCATTGATCCCAGCTCTCTGCCTTCTGTGTGTTAGCCAATCCTCAATCCATGCCAACACATTAACTCCAATACTTGAGCTCCTATTTTGTGTAATAACCTTTTATGTGGCACCTCATCAAACGCCTTCTGAAAATTCAAATACACTACCAGTTCCCCTTTATCCAATCTGTTTGTTATATCCTCAAAGAACTCTAACAAATTTGTCAGACACGATTTCCCTTTCATAAAACCACGTTGACTCTATTTGATTACATTATGTTTTTCTAAATGCCCAGCTATTTCTTGCTTAATAATGGACTCTAGCATTTTCCCAATGACAGATGTTAAGCTAACTGGTCTATAGTTTTCTGCTTTCTGTCTCCCTCCTGTCTTGAATAGGGGTGTCACATTAGCGGTTTTCCAATCCACTGGCACCATACCAGAATCCAGTGAGTTTTGGTATATTATGACCAATGCCTCTGCTATCTCTGTAGCCACTTCTTTTAAAACCCCTGGATGCAGGCCATCAGGTCCTGGAGACTTGTCTGTCTTTAGTCCCATCAGTTTGCCCAGCACCTTTTCCCTTGTGATAGAGATTGTTACAAGTTCCTCCCGACCGCCCCCCCCCACCCCCCCCCCCCCACCCCATTTACACCTTGCTTAACTATTATTGTTGGGATGTTTGTAGTGTCCTCCACTGTGAAGACCAATGCAAAATATTGGTTTAAATTATCTGCCATTTCCCTGTTCCCTGTTATTAATTCCCCAGTCTCATCCTCTAAGGGTTACTTTAGCTACTCACTTCCTTTTTAAATACCCATAGAAGCCACAAATAAAGTTTGTTTTTATCTTTCTTGCCAATTTACTCTCATAATCAATTTTCTCTCTCTTTATTAGTTTTTTAGTCATCAGCTGCTGGTTTATAAAAAATTCCGAATCCTCTGGCCTACCACTAGCTTTCACCACTTTGTACACCTTTGTTTTTGATTTGATACTCTCCTTAACTTCCTTTGTTATCACTTCTGACTGGAATAAATGTTTGCTGAGTGTTATGAAATATCTGCTTAAAAGTCTGCCACTGCTCATCTACTGACTTTCCCTGTGGTCTATTTTCCCAGCCCGCTTTAGACAACTCTTTCTTCATACCTCTGTAATTGCCCTTGTTTAAGTTGAAGAGTCCGAGTGTATCAGGCCTGTGTCCTCAGTAACTTGCTCTATGGCAGCGAGGCCTGGACAACGTATGCCAGCCAAGAGCGACGTCTCAATTCATTCCATCTTCGCTGCCTCCGGAGAATACTTGGCATCAGGTGGCAGGACCGTATCTCCAACACAGAAGTCCTCGAAGCGGCCAACATCCCCAGCTTGTACACACTACTGAGTCAGCGGCGCTTGAGATGGCTTGGCCATGTGAGCCGCATGGAAGATGGCAGGATCCCCAAGGACACATTGTACAGTGAGCTCGCCACTGGTATCAGACCCACCGGCCGTCCATGTCTCCGCTTTAAAGAAGTCTGCAAACGCGACATGAAATCCTGTGACATTGATCACAAGTCGTGGGAGTCAGTTGCCAGCGTTCGCCAGAGCTGGCGGGCAGCCATAAAGACGGGGCTAAAATGTGGCGAGTCGAAGAGACTTAGTAGTTGGCAGGAAAACAGACAGAGGCGCAAGGGGAGAGCCAACTGTGCAACAGCCCCGACAAACAAATTTCTCTGCAGCACCTGTGGAAGAGCCTGTCACTCTAGAATTGGCCTTTATAGCCACTCCAGGCGCTGCTTCGCAAACCACTGACCACCTCCAGGTGCGTATCCATTGTCTCTCGAGATAAGGAGGCCCAAAAGAAAAGAAAGAAAGTTGAAGACACTGGTTTGAAACCCGAGTTGCTCACCCTCAAACTGAATTTGAAATTCTACCATGTAATGATCGCTTCCCCTTAGAGGATCCTTAACTACGAGATCTCTTATTAATCCTACCGCATTACACATTACCAAATCTAAAATAGCCTGTTCTGGGCTAGGTTCTGCAATGTATTGCTCTAAGAAACAATCCCTGATTCACTCTACAAATTCGTCTTCCATGTTACCCTTGCCAATTTGATTTGTCCAATCTAAATGCAGATTAAAATCTCCCATGATAATTGCAGTGCCCTTCTTACACGCCTCAATTATTTCCTGATTAATATCTTGTCTGACAGAGAGGCAACTCCTCGGGGGCCTTTGCTATTCCTTATTTCCACCCAAACTGATTCTACATCAGGATCTATTACACCTATATCATTACTCACAACTGCACTGATCCCTTCCTTTAATAACAAAGCTACCCCACCTCCTTTTCCTTTCTGCCTATTCTTCCAGAACGTCGAATATCCTTGAACATTGAGATTCCAGTCCTGGTCATCCTGCAATCACGTCTCTGTGATAGCTATCAAATCATATTCATTTATTTCTATCTGTGCCGTTACCTCATCTATCTTGTTACAAATGCTACGTGCATTCAGATAAAGAGCCTTAAGCTTTGACTTTTTTACCATTTTTACCTACTCTGGTTCTAATTTCTGCTGTACTCTTATGCTTGTATTCTCTGTCCTTTCCTGTCACACTCTGATTGATGTATGCCCCTTCACTACCCTGCACCTCTGCTCTCTCGTTACTTTTCGACTTTTTAAACTTCCCTTCAATTGAACCCCTCCCCCCACTATTTCGTTTAAAACCTTATCTACAACCCTAGTTATACGATTCGCCAGGACACTGGTCCCAGCATGGTTCAAGTGCAGCCCATCCCAATGGAACAGCTCTCTCTTTCTCCAGTCCTGGCGCCAGTGTCCCATGAATTGGAACCCATTTCTCCCACACCAATTTTGAGCCACGCATTTACCTCTCTAATCTTATTTACCCTATGCTAATTTGCACGTGGCTCAGGTAGTAATCCAGAGATTACTACCTTTGTGGTTCTGCTTTTTAATTTGGCCCCGAGCTGCTCATAGTCCCTCAGCAGAACCTCTTTCCTCGTCCTACTTATGTCGTTGGTACCGACATGGACCACGACAACTGGATCCTTTCCCTCCCGCTCCAAGTTCCTCTCTAGCCCAGAACAGATGTCCTTAACCTTGGCACCAGGTAGGCAACACAGCCTTTGGGACTCTCTATCCCTACTGCAAAGAGCAGTATCTATTCCCCTAACTATACTATCCCCTATTACTACAACATTTCTCTTTTCTCCCCCCACTTGAATGGCCCTCTGAACCACGGTGCTGTGGTCAGTTTGCTCATCCTCCCTGCAGTTTGTGCCCTCGTCTACATCGGGAGCAAGAACCTCTTACCTATTGGATAAGGGCACTGGCTGAGGCTCCTGAATTCTGGATCCCCATACCTGCCTCACTCGCAGTCACACCCTCCTGTCCCTGACCACGGTCCAAATTGGATGTAATTAATCTAAGGGGTGTGACTGTCTCCTGAAACACAGTGTCTGGGTAACTCTCCCCCTCCCTGATATGTCGCACTGTCCGTAGCTCGGAGTCCAGCTCATCAACTCTGAGCCGAAGTTCCTCGAGCAGCCAACACTTGCTGCCGATGTGGCCACCGTGGATCGCACCGGCGTCCACCAGTTCCCACATACTACAGCTACAATACATCGCCTACCCAGCCATCTCTATTCTATTTAATTAATTAATTTGGATCTCAGTATTAAAAACATTTTAGTTAAGTGTACTCTTAACCTGTAATGATGTCTCATGATCAAAACAAAAACAAAAAAAGCCAAAAAAAGAGACACGCAAGCAATACCCATCAGTCACTTACCAGCTCTCCTGTGTTTAGAGAAACAGCACTAAAACAGGCCCTTCGGCCCACCGAGTCTGTGCCGACCATCAACCACCCATTTATACTAATCCTACACTAATTCCATATTCCTACCACATCCCCACCTGTCCCTATATTTCCCTACCACCTACCTATACTAGGAGCAATTTATAATGGCCAATTAACCTATCAACCTGCAAGTCTTTGGCATGTGGGAGGAAACCGGAGCACCCGGAGAAAACCCACGCAGACACAGGGAGAACTTGCAAACTCCACACAGGCAGTACCCAGAATTGAACCCGGGTCGCTGGAGCTGTGAGGCTGCGGTGCTAACCACTGCGCCACTGTGCCGCCAGTGTGATGTCACACTTTGATTTTTGCTGGTCAAGCCAGTCCACAGAACTGAACAGAGCGTCTCACCACCACCACCGCCGCCACTTCTGGTCTCAGGCCTTGCTCTCCGTTCCTTTTATACCCCGGCTCCTCTCACCACCACCACTTCTGGTCTCGGGCCTCGCTCTCCGCTCCTTTTATACCCGGCTCCTCTCACCACCGCTGCTGCTTCTGGTCTGGAGCCTCGCTCTCTGTTCCTTTTATACCCCGGCTCCTCTCACCACCACCACCGCTACTTCTGGTCTGAAGCCTGGCTCTCCGCTCCTTTTATACCCCGGCTCCTCTCACCACCGCCACCACTGCTTCTGGTCTCAGGCCTTGCTCTCCGTTCCTTTTATACCCCGGCTCCTCTCACCACCACCACTTCTGGTCTGGAGCCTCGCTCTCCGCTCCTTTTATACCCGGCTCCTCTCACCACCGCCGCTGCTTCTGGTCTGGAGCCTCGCTCTCCGCTCCTTTTATACCCCGGCTCCTCTCACCACCGCCACCACTGCTTCTGGTCTCGGGCCTCGCTCTCTGCTTCTTTTACACCCCGGCTCCTCTCACCACCGCCGCCGCTGCCGTTTAACAGCCATTCAGCTGAGAACACAGGCCTTAAAAACCATCAACTTGGTCCCAAGGGCCAGCTTGGTGTTATCCCATGTGCGTTTCAGAAGTCGGCCAAAGGTGGCAGCTGCTTTCCCTATGCGTGTATCGAGCTCTGCATCAAGGGACAGATTGTCTGTCACCACGGACCCAAGGTAGCAGACTTTGCTAATCACTTTCAGTGGGGAGTTATTTATTGTGAACAGCAGTAGAGATGCAACACTTTTTCACATGACCATGGTTTTCTTGATGCTTATAGTCAAGGAGAATAAGTTGCAGGCATGGGAGAGACAGTCCATGAGTTTTTGTAGCTGAGTTTCTGTGTCAGTGACTAGTACAGCAGCATCAGTGTAGAGGAGTTCTCAGATCAGGATGTGATGTGTTTTTGTCTTCGCTTTCAGCCTTGATAGATTGTAGAACCAGCCGTCTGACCTGGTGTGCAAGTTGATTCCTTCCATATCTGCAGGGAAGGCGAAGGTCAGGAGCATGGAGGAGAAGATGCCAAACAGAGTGGGGGCTAGGACACAGCCCTGTTTCACTCCATTCTTCACTCTGAAACTGTAAGAAGAAGAGCCATCAAACTGTACTGAGGAGCTTCGGTGGACAGCCAATTTTTCCCAAAATCTTGGAGAGCCCTGCTCTGCTGATGGTGTCAAATGCCTTAGTGAGAAAAGTAAGGTAAAGGGGTATATACTCTGTTCCCTACACTTCTCTGGTAGCTGGCATATGGAGAAGATCATATCCACTGTAGATCTGCCGGCACGGAAACCCCAATGTGCTTCTGGGTATACTCGGTCTGCAAGTAAATTAAGCCTTTTAATTGTGACCCTAGCAAAGGCCTTCCCCATGATGCTCAGGAGTGAGATGCCCCCGTAGTTGTTCCTTTGTCACCTTTGTTTTTGTATAGTGTGATGATTTTAGTCTCATGCATCTCCTGTGGAACAGAGCCTACTTTCCAGCAGAGAAGGAGAAGGTCATAAAGCTGGGGCAATCGATGGGACTTTCCGTGCTTGAGCAGTTCAGCTGGCATTCCGTCCTTGCCTGGTGTCCTTCTGTTCTAGGCAGTCTATGGCCTTCTCGAGCTCCAGTGATGAGGGTTCTTCATCGAACTCAGCCGTGACAGGAAGTTGCAGGAGAGCATCGAGTGCAGACTGGGAGATGTCCGACTCACAGGAGTGCAGCTCACAGTCGTGTTCTGCCCATGTGGGACATCTGTTTATTTCTGTCGGTGACTAATTCACCATCTGCCAACTTCAGGTAATGGCAGGGCCAAGCGCCCTCTTGTTGCGTTCATACACAGCTTGTCGATTTCCTTTGTCACATGCAGTTTGGATTTCTTGACATAAGCTGATCCACTGTTTGCGCAGTATCTCCCTCTCATTTGCAAGGCTGTCTTGGCTACTTTCAAGTCATGTAGTATCTCAGCTGTTGAGTGTATGTTGTGCATCATGTAGGCCATGAATAGAACATATACAAGTAAACCGTTGTGTAGATATATTTCTACACAAATATAGGTCAATGTTGATTGAAATGGAGTAAATCCATCAATCCCGAATTCCTTTTGAATGTGCTCCCTGCTAAAAGCATGGGATCGATGATTCTACTCTGACTGGCATTCGTCCATTGGTACGCGCGTTGTTCTATTTAATGCTGCTTCACTTATTCACATGTTAACCCAAAGTCAACTTAATACAGCTTACAGCTTTTTAATACTTCCCTGACTTTCTGATTATCCATTATTAAGGGAAAAGAAAGACTTGCATTTATATAGCACCTTTCATGACCTGAGGATGTCCCAAAGTGCTTTACAACCAATGAAGTACTTTTCAAGTGCCGTTACTTTGTATTGTAGGAAACGCAGAAGCCAATTTGCAGACAGCGAGCTCCCACAAACAGCTATGTGATAATGACCAAATAATCTATTCTTAATGAGGGTGGTAGAGGGATAAAGATGGGCAAGAAAACCAGGGGAGAACTCTCCAGCTCTTCTTCAAATAGGATCTTTTATGTCCACCTGTGAGGGCAGACAGGGCCTCAGTTTAAAGTCTCATCTTTCCTGAGAGCGCTACCAATTGAGCCACAGCTGACAGCATTCCCACCACATGCAGGGGTAAAATCATAGCGTGAGGTCCTGGAGTCTGCGGTCCATTGTTGGAATAAATCTGTGTTGGACCGAGTTGAACATTCCAATGATGGATATGAGAGCTCCGAGGATAATAATGAAAGGGGAAACAGTCATTGAAGTTGCTAGGATCTTTGAGAGGGATACTGTTGAATTGGAAGTACAATATTGTATATAATATAATTCTGTGTCTACTGTGTGTAGCTCACACTCTAGACATCACACTTCATGATGTCAAGAGTAGAAAACAAAAGAAAAAGGAAGGCATCCATTTTATGATGGTTTCTACTGACCAGGAGCCCAAAATTTACAAATGCCTGGCAATCTGAAGACCTCCCTCACCAACAGGCTAATAGACTGGAATTGATGCCTGCAGTACTTTGTGACCTTAAAAGGAGAGACGATTGTAAATGCAGCCTGACCTCTGCAGCAGAATAGTCCATTTTGCATTATACAGTCCTCAAGAAAACAAGGCATCATGTGACTTACCATGACATGTGTCACAGGAGATCCACAAATTTATTTACATAATGATGGATCGCTGGAATTGTGTGAGAATGTCAGTTTTGACAGGTTGGTTTTGAATTTGTGCCAGAAGCATATTAACCAAGCGTCTTTGTGTAAATGTTTAACTGTTAAATCAACATGCAGGAGCTGAAACCATGCTGTGCTAACAAAGGCATTCATTCCAAATAGTGCACAGAGCAATTCTAATCACAAGTTTAGTACATTTCTCTCTGATGTATCTGATGAGGGTTATATTTCTGTGATGTGCAGATTTTTTTGTCTATCTCAAGCACAACAATTTGTTATACAGCATGTTTAACATATTAAAATATTGCAATGTGCTTCACAGGAGCATTATCAGACAAGCCACGTAGGAGGTGACCAAAATCTTAGTAAAAGAGGTAGGTTTCAAGAAGCGACATAAAGGAGGGGAAAGAGGCGCAGAGAGGCAGAGGTTTAGGGAGGGAATTCCAGAGTTTAGGACTGAGAGAACGGCCACCAATGGTGGAGTTAAAGAAATCGTGGATGCACAAGAGGCCAGAATAGAAAGAGTGCAGACACCTCAGAGGGTTGTAGGGTCAGAGGAGATAACAGAGGAGGGAGGGGTGAGGCTACGAAGGGATTTGAACACAGGGATGAGAACATTAAAATGGAGGCGTTGCTTGATCAGCGAGCACATTGTACCAATCCATGAACATTGCCACTGGTATTGTGCGTTGCCTCAAATTCTGTCAACACTGTTAATGTTAAATTTGTACGTGTATAGATTAGCGTTTGGCTGATTTAACTGCTATACTCTTTCAAACAGTCATACAGTTTATGCAGTGCTGTGAAAGGATTCGGCAGTTCCTTGGGTAGCAAAATATATTGTACAAAAAGTGGCCAACCTGTCACTCCAGAGGATGCAGCGCCGCATAGGATGTTAATGGTAGGTTAATTATGTTGTTAAAGATACACAGGTGAAGGGCATTGTTTAATTAAGGACTTAGGCAGCGGTCAGGGGGCAGAGGGCAAGGGTCGGGGCAGAGGGCAAGGGTGGGGGCAGAGGGCAGGGAGCAGGAGGCATTCTGTGAATAACTGACTATCAAGATAAGGATCTGTGTCTCGCTTCATTCTTCACCATTTGGCTTGGATTTGTTTAACATAGGACAGGAGCTATCTATTTATATATTGTTAGACTATCTGTAAAGTGCTAGGAACTAATTAGCTAGGAACTAATTGTTATGTGTAAGTGTTCCGGGGGCCACATTCATGGCTGTATGAGAGAGTCATGTGACATGTAACAGAACACTGGCCGAAGGCAGTCCTACACCAGACAGCATGGAAGCTGAACAAATAAACAAAGAACTCCAGCCTTTTTAAATCTAAAATGTGATTATCTTTAATATATGGAAACCAAAAGACGATCAGGAGACATAATATGGTGGCAGTGAGAGTCTGTGTGTAACCATAAAATATTTTAAACAAATTTAATGTTGAATTAGATTGGGAAAAATTGACCCAAATCAGTGCCAGACAGAAAGAAAGAAAAACTGAGTGCATTGTGCGAAAATGAAAAACAAAATGTCAGCTGGCACAGCAATGAATGCAAAGCTACAGCCTATAATGAATTGGAAAGCTGATGATATCATAGAGGCATGTGAGAAGTTTAAATAAAAGTGCAATCGGTAGTTTCCTAAAAGACACTAGTGAAGATGAAAGGGTGAGTTATATCCTTCTGAGGACAGGAGATAAATGATTAAATTTGTTTAATAGCTGGGAGCTGAATGAAGAGACCCAGAAACCCAGACACAATTTTTGAAAGATTCAGCACCCATATCCAGCCAAAATCAAATCATCAGATATACCGATATTAATTTCAAGGCCTCAAACAGGAACTAGGTGAGCCCATTGACAATTCCGTAACAAGATTGAAAAATGAAGCCAGTAGATGTAAATTGATCAGCTAATTTGGGGTTCTGCACATCCTGAAGTATAGAAAGTGCTATTTGGAGAGGAAAAGCTCACAATATCGCAGGCTGTAGACACGGAGCATATGTAGTCACGAGCAGACAGATGAAAACACTGTCTACTCAAACAGCTAGCCTTCAGTTAAGCCAAAAGAAAGGCAGCAGGGTCGATGCAGTGAAACAACAACTAAAGAATGTACACTAAACAGAGAGAAAGACGTGCAGGAGCTGTGGATGACCACATGAATTCACAGATAGAAGGAAATGTCCCGCATATGGATCAATCTGCAGAGCTTGCAGAAAGACCAATCACTGGGAAAAGATGTGCAGACCAAGGGAAGAAGGTGGTAGATGAGTCACCAGAAACAGAACAACAAGGAAAATGAGGAGGAAAAGAAACCAAAACATCCATACCCTGGAAGATGATGATGGGATTGAGAACATGATAGACATAGGAACCATAGAATTGCACGAAATGTCTGGATGCGACAGTTCCCAGAGAAAAGAAATCCACACAATCATTCAGATCAGGAAGAGGCTGAGAAATAAGCCCAAAACGATAAATCTGAAGGTGAGGCTTGATATTGGAGCACAGAGTAACATAATCTTGCTCACACTATATCAGAAGATTTTTCCTGAAAATTTGGAAGAAAATGCTTATCCAAGGAAAGGTGCTCTGAAACTGAACAATGTCATGTTAACGGCATACGGGGGAACTGAGATTCAACAGCTAGGAACAACCCAAATCAGAGGGGTGGGCAAAGGAAAGATGTTAACTGTATGTTGTATATCACTGAAACAGACAGTCCTGCTATCCTGGGGTTGAGTAGTTGTGAAGAGCTGCAGATTATCTCAGTAAACCACGAGGTGAAGCAGGCAACACTGAGGGTTGAAGATAGTCCACCCGTTGAAAAGCGGCCTTCGATCAGAAGCAAAGAAGATCTGGTACAAATGTACCCAGAGTGTTTTGATGAGACAGTTGGATGCGTTGAAGATTTTGAGTATCACGTCACTATTGACCCAGCGATGAAACCAGTGATTCATCCCCCATGTAAAGTACCAGTAGAACTGAAAGGAAGGCTTGAAAGAGAGCTCCAAGAATTGGAGGAAAAGAAGGTGATCGCCAGAGTCACAGAGCCTACAGATTGGGTAAATTCCATCGTGGTGAGAGAGAAGGCAACTGAACGGCTAAGAATTTGCCTAGATCCCAAAGATCTTAATCAAGCAATAAAGAGGGATCACTACCCTATTCCAACATTGGAAGAGATAACACCAGCACTGGGAGGGGCAAAAGTGAGCCAGGATGTGTTCCAACAGAAAATAGGAGAGACATACAGGAGATGCAAAGGAGCAGTTGGCATAGCAAATGATATCCAGATATATGGTGTAGATGGAAAAGACTGTGACTACCATCTGCATGAAGTCATGGAGAGAACCAGGAAAGCTGGGATCAAGCTAAATGCAGACAAATGCATTGTGAAGACAACAGAATGCCAGTTCATCAGAATGGTCAACACACCCGACAGAATCAAGCTGAGTCCTGACAGAATCACAGCTATCTCTGGGATGGAAGCCCCAAGAGATAAGAAAGAGTTGAGAAGTTTCCTTGGCTTGATCCAATACACGAACTTCTTCATACTGCACATGTTGGAACACACAGCAAACCTGCAGGAGCTGATGAAAGAAGACGTAGAGTACCATTGGTCAGAGTCACATGACAGGAGTTTCAACAAACTCACATAAAGGTAGTTGGCAAGGAGACAAGTCTGTCATACTACGACAGAAAGAAATCTGTCACTCTGCAAGTAGATGCTTTCACAAAAGGACTGGGAGCAGCCCTGGTACAAGAAGGAAAGCCAATAGCATTTGCTTCCAAAGCTCTAACCTCAGCTGAGACAAGATATGCGAACATAGGAAGAAAGCTTTTGGCAGTCGTGTATGGATGTGAGAAGTTCCACACATATCTCTATGGGAGAAAGTTCACAGTGGAGAGTGATCATTGTGCACTGGAGCAGATCTACAAGAAAAATCTATGTAAAGCACCAGCAAGACTGAAGAGGTTACTCTTGAGGCTTCAGTGTTCCAATTTCACTCTGAAATACAAGCCAGGAAGAGAAATGGTGCTGGCAAATATCCTACCTCGGCTGTTGCCACAGGAGAAACACGAGTTGGAAGATCTAGGTATAAAGAGTCATCTACTAGTGAATGTAACACAACCAAATCTGAATCAAATTAGAAATGAGACCAGCAAAGTTAAGGAGTTACAGATGCACTCTCAGCAAGTGCTCCAGGGATTGGCCTGATAAGATACAGCAAACACAGCTAGCGATACAGAAGTATTAAAATAAAAGCAAAATACTGCAGATGCTGGAAATCTGAAATAAAAACAAGAAATGCTGGAAATACTCAGCAGGTCTGGCAGCATCTGCGGAGAGAGAAGCAGAGTTAACGTTTGAGGTCAGTGACCCTTCTTTCTCCACAGATGCTGCCAGACCTGCTGAGTATTTCCAGCATTTCTTGTTTTTAATGCAGAAGTACTGGTCTATCAGAGATGACATCTCACTAGAAGATGGTGTTCTGCTAGCTGGATCCAGAATAATCATAACCAAAACAATGCAGAAGGAACTTCTCCAAAAGATACATGAAGGCCACATGGGAATGGAGAAGTGTAAGCTCAGAGCCAGATCAGCTGTGTACTGGATAAGCATGTACAAAGACATCGAAAACAGGGGCTGAATGTTATAGGGGCCTTGACGTCTTGATCTGTGGTGGGGGGGAGGGGGGGGGCATGAAGATTGCCCTGGATGAGGCCTGTCCCGATCTTGACAGCGGAGCCAAGAACTCGTGGCGGCCCCCCACTGCTCAGCAACAGGACTGCCATTTTAATATTCAAATTAATTTGCTTACCTGCATTAATGACTTTCTCGTCACCTCCTGAATTGCTGCCGTGATCTTCATCATGACGGCCAGCACTGCCCTGCCTTTGAATCCCTGTCCGGGGAAACGATGCGCACCACCTATGGGGAGGGGGGAGAAAGTACGTTTCTGAGTGCTGGGTGGGTGGGGGGGGAGCGGCAAAAACAAACGAGATTGGTTGAGGAGATGGTGGGAAAGGGTTTGAGGGTATGGAAATAAAGGAAAGGAAGAAAATTAGACTGGCAAAGAGAGAATATGAGAATAGAATGGCAGTTAACAAAAGGGAACCCAAAAATCTTCGACTGGCGTGTAAATAGTAAGTAGGTAGTACAAGGTGGGGTGGGGCCTATTAGGGACAAAGAGGGTGGTATATACTTAGAGGTGCAGGGCAAGCCTAAATACTTAAGCTGCACTTTGTATTGGTGTTTACTAAGGGAGACGATACTACAAAATATCAATAGAAGCGGAAATGCTAGAGTTAATGGATGCGGTGAAAATTGATAGGCAGGATGTACTGGAAAGGCTGACTATGCTTAGAGTGGATAGATTGCCTGGTCCGGATGGCTTGCATCCCAGATTGCTAAGGGAAGTCGGGGTGACGATAGCAGAAGGGCTTCCAATGTTCCCTAGGTATAGGCGGGGTGCCAGAGGATTAGAGAGTGGCAAATGTGGCAACCTTAGTCAAGAAAGGGTGTAAGGACATTCCTAGTAACTGCAGGCCAGTCAGTTTAACATTGGTGGTGGGTAAGGTTTTAGAAACAATAATCAGGGGAAAAAAATCAACAGGCACTTGGAGAGGTTCGAGTTAATTAAGGAGAGCCAGCACGGATTTGTAAAAGGTTGATCATGCTTCACTAATCTAATTTGATGAATTAGCAGGGAAGATTGATGAGGGGAAGGGGATGGATGTTGTCTGTAAGGATTTTAAGAAAGCATTTGACAGATGCCCAGGCTAATGCCCTGGCGACACGGGTTCAAATCCCACCATGGCAGCTGATGGAATTTAAATTTAATTAATTAATATATTAAATTAATTAATAAAAAACTGGAAGTCAAAGCTAATCTCAGTGATGGTGCCATGAAACTATCATTGATTGTCGTAAAAACCCATCTGGTTCACTATTATCCTGTAGGGAAGGAAATCTGTCCTTACCTGGTCTGGCCTACATGTAACTCCAGACCCCAGAAATGTGATTAACTCTTAACTGCCCACTGAAATGGCGTAGCAGGCCATTTACCAGTGATGACCACATCCCATGAAAAGAATGAAAAAACAAAGTACCACATTAAAGGCTGGTTAACAAAATTGCAGCTCATGGATGAAAAATTGGCTTCAGGACAGAAAATGGTGTGTCATGGTAAATGGTTGTTTTTCAAGTTGGAGGATGGTACACAGTGATGTTTCCCAGGGGTCAGTGCTGGGACCACTGCTTTTTTGATGTATAAAGATGATTGGATATTGGAATACAGAGTAAAATTTCAACATTTGCTGAAGATACCAAACTTGGAGGTGTAGCAAACAGTGAGGATGATACAATCAACAGCAACAGGACATAGATAGGTGAGCAGAATGGGTAGACATGTGGCACATGGAATTTAATGCAGAGAGGTATGGCATTTTGGCGGAAGTGGATCGGGAAAGGCAATGTAGACTGAATAGCACAGTTTTCGAGAGTGTGCAGGGACAGAGGGACCTAGGGGTGCACGTGCATAGATCTTTGAAGGTGGCAAGACATATTGAGGAGGCAGTTAGCAAAGCATATCTTGGGCTCCATAGATAGAGGTATTTAGTACAAAAGCAGGGAAGTTATGCTAAATCTTTATAAAGCTCTGGTTAGGCCACAACTGAAGTATTGCATCCAGTTCTGGTCACTAGACTTTAAGGAAGGATGTGAGAGTCCTCAAGAGGGTGCAGAGGAGATTTGCAAGAATGGTTCCAGAGATTATGGATTTTAGTTACAGGGTTAGTTTGGAGAAGCTGGGGCTTGTTCTCCTTAGACCATAGAGAATTGCGGGGAGTTAATTAAAAGCAAAATACTGCAGATGCTGGTAATCAGAAATAAAAACAAAAAAATGCTGGAAATACTCAGCAGGTCCGACCGCATCTGTGGAGAGAGAAGCAGAGTTAACGTTTCTGGTCAGTGACCTTTCATCAGAAGATTGCGGGGAGGTTTGACTGGATTGCTCTACAGACAGCCAGCACAGACCTGATGGGCGGAATGGGCTCTTTCTGTGCTGTTAAGACTCTATGACTCTGTCTGTTCCGATGATGTAACCTTCTGTCTCAGTGCATCTGATATGTCTTCCTTGTTTAATGTATATAAATGATTGGATATTGGAATACAGAGTAAAATTTCAACATATGCTGATGATACCAAACAGCGAGGATGATGTTAATCGATTGCAGGTGGACATAGTGGCGCAGTGGTTAGCACTGCAGCCTCACAGCTCCAGTGACCCGGGTTCAATTCTGGGTACTGCCTGTGTGGAGTTTGCAAGTTCTTCCTGTGTCTGCGTGGGTTTTCTCCGGGTGCTCCGGTTTCCTCCCACAAGCCAAAAGACTTGCAGGTTGGTAGGTAATTTGGCCATTATAAATTGCCCCTAGTGTAGGTAGGTGGTAGGGAAATATAGGGACAGGTGGGGATGTGGTAGGAATATGGGATTAGTGTAGGATTAGTATAAAATGGGTGGTTGATGGTCGGCACAGACTTGGTGGGCCGAAGGGCCTGTTTCAGTGCTGTATCTCTAAACTAAATAAACAAGCAGAATGGGAAGATAAATGCCTGATGGAATTTTATAGAGAAGGGGGGAAGGTCATGATAGAAAATTTACTTTTTGGGGGGGACAGAGGACAAATAATAAACGGATTATTCATGGGCGGGTTGTGGGGCGGGTGGTGGTGGTGGTGGTTGGGGAGGGTGTGGTGGGAGAGAGAATTGGAAGTGTGAATTAACTTTATTTTAATTTATTGGAAATCCTGTCACTTTAAAACTTTAACTGTAACCGAAGGGCTGGAAGCCCTTTAAAAATGGCGCTGGCCCCTGCGCAGTGCTGTCGGACAACGTTGCCGGGCACGGCTTGCCCACCCCCTCCACGTCAATGAGGCGCTGCGTTTAAGATCACGGCAGATCCGCGGAGTGAAAGCCGTGCGTGTGGGCTGCCATCTTTTACAGCCGCCGACGTACTCGGAGGCGGCAACATAGAACCTGACCCGTTAATTCTACATGCAATGTATGCCAGAAGTACAGAAACACACAGCAGAAAGAGGAAGTGATAGCAACCAAAGTACCACCCAGACCATGGCATACTGTAGGAGCCAATTTATTCACACACAATCAAAAATGGTATCTTATAGTCGCATCCTACTACTCAAAGTTAATTTCCCTTTTATCCGGAAGGTGAAAGAATTGAGAGCCACAACCATCATCTCAGCAGTATAAGTTCTGTTTTCTGAGCAAAGGATTCCTGAAAGATTAATATGTGACAACGGCACCCAATTCACATCTAGATAATTTAAGGAATTCGCTGGCCAGTATGGGTTCAACACCATCACCTTATCACCACACTACCCATGGGGACACCGGTTTATAGAAAGACACACCCAGATGGTCAAAAAAACCTTTGAGAAATGCCGAGAGATGAAGGAAGACCCAAACCTGGCCTTATTATCACTCCAGTCCTCTCAAGGCTGACATGAAATCACCTGCAGAGCTGTTGAATGGAAGAAAATATAAGACAACTCTGCCAAACAAAATACATCCTTCAAGTGACCAGGAGGAAGTGAGACAACAACTTACTGAAGCACAGGTAAGAGGAGAGCAACACTTCAACAAATATGCTAAATCCCTACCCGAGCTGTTGAAAGGACAAACTGTACACATACAGGATCCAATCATGAAAACCTGGAGCCCAGCAAAAGTTGTTCGTGAAGCTGAGCCTCCAAGGTCATCGAGACCGAAACCGGTCACCAAATGAGAAGGAACAGAATCCATATTTGACCTACACCTGAGCTGGAACAACCGAAAAGACCAGTGACAACACTGGAATCATCACTACCCAGCGAGACAACATGAACAACGTCACCAGCAAGTGACACAACATTAGCAACAGCAAGCACAACTCCTACAACACCAGGAGTAACAGGCACAACATCGCCTGTGCAATGCGCCAACTCATCACTGAGGGCAATGAATGCCAGGACTACAAAATGGAGGCACAACATCTTTCCACCTAAGTGATACTGCAAATAATATTTTTAGAAAAGAATACACACTAGAAAAGGCTCTAAAAGGGGTTCAGAATATTTCCAAAAGTCAGTTGATAACCTTCTTTAGTTTAGAAAATGTTATTGGGTTGGTCTTTAAGAGCGGTGGCAAGCTCGTGCGGGCCGCATGCCTAACAGCCACCAGGATCACCCATGTGGCAGCTCATTTAACTAGCTGGGGCAGCCCATTCCCCCCCACCCCCAATCACT
Source organism: Heterodontus francisci (assembly GCF_036365525.1). Classification (NCBI taxonomy): domain Eukaryota; kingdom Metazoa; phylum Chordata; class Chondrichthyes; order Heterodontiformes; family Heterodontidae; genus Heterodontus; species Heterodontus francisci. Next base: position 126,019,693 of record NC_090377.1, read on the forward strand.
GCAATGGCGTCAGCTGCCTGTGCGCAGGGGCTGGCACCCCTTTTAAAGGGAAGCCAGCGCTGCCGGCAGATTTAAATTTTTAAAGCTACACCACCCGCAAAAGTTCTCAAATATCCCTTTCCCACCCTCCAATAACAATTACGTTTGTTACTTGCCCTTCCCCCCAAAATACTTACCTGTTAAATCTGACCTTCCCTCCCCCACAGACTGCAAACTTCAAAGTTTAAAGTTCACCCTTTCCCACCATCCCCTACACCCATTATGTTTATTTGACCTCGTTTCCCCCCCATACCCCCCCCACCGAGAATCTTACCTCCTTCTCCCACCTCACCAGTGTCACGTCGGCTTGCCCCAGTTGGGGAATTGAAGGTGCAGGAGTGACAGCTGCCACACTGAAGATTGCAACTGGCCTGGAAGATGGAAGGTAAGTTTATTTAAATGTATTCATTTTATTGATTTTAATATTGAAATTCAGGTCCCGTCATCCAGCGGCGGAGTGGGAGGGGTGTGGGGGGGACCTCCATGGAACCTCATCGCTGCCGGGAAGATCGGGCCAGGCCCTCCCGGCTTCGGCCTCCAAGGCGGGCCACCTGCCGGACCCATATTCTGTCTCCCACCCCCCCACCCACCACCACAGAGCCCAATGTTGTGGGCTTGGTAAAATCTAGCCCAATGACTGGGACAGTTATATTAATATAGGGGCATTATGTTTTAAAGAAAGAGGGATTTTATATATTGATATACCATCTGTAAAGTGCAAGGAACTATTTATTTCTTTATTTATTTTATTTCTATTTAGAGATACAGCACTGAAACAGGCTCTTCGGCCCACCGTCTGTGCCGACCATCAACCACCCATTTATACTAATCCTACATTAATCCCATTACTAATTGGCTAGGAACTGATTATTACGTGTAGGTGTTCCAGGGGGCCACATTCACTGCTGTACTAGAGAGTTATGTGACACGTAACAGGACAATGGCCTAAGGCAATCCTATACCAGGCAGCATGGAAGCTGAACGAATAAACAAAGAACTCCAGCCTTTCCAAATCTAAAGTGTGATTATTTCTAACATATGGGAACCAGGAGACATAATACCATCATTCAAATAAGGAACATAGAACATAGAACATAGAACAGTACAACACAGTACAGGCCCTTCGGCCCACAATGTTGTGCCAACCCTTTAACCTACTCTAAGATCAAAATGGAATGGATGAATAAGAAGGAAAATATGGACCTCTACTTCAATTATTTTCTCTGACTCCCTGAAAGGCCTTTTATAATTTCAACTTAATAGATTGAAGGTACAGTATTCAATGTATTTCAACACAGTAGTTTTCATGCTTCTCTTCTCTTACTGAAAGTCTCAATCTGCAAGCAGGACTATGGTTAACGTTGATCCAAGGAAATAGAGATGTATGAACTGGCTGCTATCCTCAGATTGATGCCTTGGATAAGAACATAAATTAGAGCAGGAGTAGGCTATACGGCCCCTCAATCCTGCTCTGCCATTCAATAAAATTATGGCTGATCTGATCTTGGCCGCAACTCCACTTTCCTGCTGGTTCCCCATAACCCTTGACTCTCCTATAGTTCAAGAATCTGTCTATCTCAGCCTTGAATATATTCAAAGGCCCAACCTCCACAGTTCTCTGGGGTAGAGAATTCCAAAGATTCACGACCCTCAGAGAAGAAATTTCTGTTCATCTCCATCATAAATGGGAGACCCCTTATTTTGAAACTTTGTCCCCAGTTCTAGATTCCCCCACGAGGGGAAACATCCTCTCAGCATCTACCCTGTCAACCCCCCTCAGAATCTTACATGTTTCAATAAGATCACCTCTCATTCTTCCAAACTCCAATGAGTATAGACCCAACCTGCTGAACCTTTCCTCATAAGACAATCCCTTCATCCGTGAAATCTAATTAGTGAGCCTTCTCTGAACTGCTTCCAATTCAAGTATACCCCTCCTTAAATAAGGAGACCAAAGCTGCACACAGTATTCTCGGTGTGGTCTCACCAATGCCCTGTACAATTGTAACAAGACCTGTTAAATCTAAGGGAACAATGACACAAGGATTCATGGGGTCTCTAAGAAATAGGTTAAGAAATTGAGACCCTACACAGTGGTGGGATCAACAGGTAGTCGAATAGCAGAGGACCAAGGGGAGGCCATTCAGCCCCTTGAGCCTGTTCCACCATTCAATTATCATGGATAATCTGTATCTTAATTCCATTTACCTTCTTTGGTTCCATATTCCTTAATACACTAACTTAAAGTCTATCAATCCCGGTTTTGAAATTTTCAATTGATCCCCAGATTCCACAACTTTTTGAGGGAGTGAGTTCTACATTTCCACTCCCCTTTGTGCGAAGAAGTGCTTCCTGACATCACCCCTGAACAGCCTAACTCTAATTTTAAGGTTATTCCACCTTGTTTTGAACTCCCCCACCAGAGAGAGCCCAATAGACAAGGTTTATATCAAGAAACAAAGAAAAAAGATCATCTCGACTCTGATTAAAAGAAACATTGAGATTGAAGAAAACTGATGGCATTTTATTCTTCTATTTCCATTGATGCAAGACATCACGGAAGAAAATATATTTATGCCAAGGTAAACAAGTTAGAAAGTGGAGGGATAATTAATAAAATAAGTACACTTAGGATAAAACCCCTGGTTTGGTTGGATTGTAACTGTGCATATTAAAGGAATGAAAGAAGAGATAGCAGAGACACTATTACATAAATACAACATTTCGAAGAAGTGGAAACAGTGCTAGAAGATTTGCGGACAGCTAATGTGATTCCTATATTTAAAAATGGAGGTAGAACAAATCAAGGGAACTATTGATCAATTAACTTAATGTTCGTGCTAGGAAAGATAATGCAATCCTTACTCAAAGATGCAATAGAAAGGATAGGTTATGCAGTCGTGCCAGGAGTGCATCTCCACCATGTTTCAGGATTTCGGCAGAGATTCTGTCTGCTCCAGAGGCCTTGTTGTTCTTCAGCTGTTGAATGGCTTTTTTGACTTCGCTCCAAACTGGGGGAGCACCGAGACTGAGCTAGATGGGATGTTGAGGGATGGAGTCTCTGATGAGAAGTTTTTTGAAGTGTTCCATCTAGCAAGTACTGACTGCCTTCCTGTCCTTGATTAATTCTTCTCCATGCTTGACTCTCAGCAGGGTGGGCCCTTGAGTGCTTAGGCCATAGTGCTATTGACAGCATTGAAGAAACCACATGTGTCGTTGGTGTCTGCAAGTTGCTGCATCTTTAACGCTCTTTATACCCACCATTTGTTTTTAATGTTCCAGCTTCTATTCTGCACAGCTGCCTTCAAGAGCCTGTAGGTAAAGCCTGACTACCCGACCCGAACCCAACCAAACCTGACGGTGTCAGGGTCGGGCTGGGTCTATATTCCGTGTCCAGCATTCGGGCTCGGGTCATTTCGGGTTCGGGTTGGTTGTGGTCGAGTTTTGTTTTGTATTGTTTTCTTTCTCATCTACATTTTGACGCAATTTTTTTTCTGTACTAATAACATGTTTGAGATTTTCGGGTCGGATATGAAGGAAAATTGAAGGACGCGGGCATGGGTCGGGTTCAGGTTGGCTGTGGTCGGGTCGGGCCTGGGTCGGGTTTTAATTTTATACCCGAGCAGGGCTTTACCTGTAGGATTGCTCCTTTACCTTGGAGGTGTGGTGACATTTCCAGTCTGTGAAGCCTTTGCTCTTACGCTCGATTGGGTCCTGTATTTCTTGGTTATTATCAAGCCAGTCACGATGTTTCCTGATGGAAAAGCCATGGACCTCTTTGCAGGCGTTTGTTATGGTAGCCTTTAGGGTTGATCAATTAAACAATTAACTGGAGAAGGAGGCTCCACAAACATCCTCATCCTCAATGATGGGGAGCCCAGTCAGAGTAAAAGACAAGGCTGAAGCATTTGTAACCATCTTCAGCCAAAAGTGCTAAGTAGATGATCCATCTCAACCTCCTCCTGAGATTCCCAACATCATAGATGCCGGTCTTCAGCCAACTCAATTCACTCCATGTGATATCAAGCAAAGGCTGAAGGCACTGGATACTGCCAAGGCTATGGACCCTGACAATATCCTGACTGTAGTACTGAAGACCTGTGTTCCAGAACTGGCTGTGTCCTTAACCAAGCTGTTCCAGTACAGCTACAACACTGGCAACTACCCAACATTGTGGAAAATTGCCCTGGTATGTCCTGTCCACAAAAAGCAGGGCAAATCCAACCCGGTCAATTACCACCCAATCAGTCTACTTTCAATCATCAGCAAAGTGATGGAAGGTGTCATTGACAGTGCTTTCAAGTGGCACTTATTCAGCAACTATCTGCTCTGCTCATCGGTGTTCAGTTTGGTTTCCATCAGGGCCACTCAGCTCCAGATCTCACTACAGCTTTGGTTCGAACATGGGCAAAACAGCTAAATTCCAGAGGTGAGGTGTGGGTGACTGCCTTTAGCATTAAGGCAGCATTTGATCAAATATGGCATCAAGGAGTCCTAATAGAATTGAAGTCAATGGGAATCAGGGGGAAAACTCTCTGCTGGTACCTAGCACAAAGGAAGATGGTTGTGGTTGTTGGAGGCCAATCATCTCAGTCCCAGGACATTACTGCAGGAGTTCCTCAGGGTAGTGTCCTAGGCCCAAACATCTTCAGCTGCTTCATCAATGACCTTCCCGCCATCATAAGTTCAGAAGTGGGGATGTTTGCTGATGATTACACAATGTTCAGCACCATTCGCAAGTCCTCAAATACTGATGCAGTCCATGCCCGCATGCAGCAAGACCTGGACAACATTCAGGTTAGGGCTGATAAGTGGCAAGTAACATTTGTGCCACAAGTGCCAGGCAATGACCATTTCCAAAAGAGAGAATCTAACCATCTCCTGTTGACATTCACTGGCATTACCATCGCTGAATCTGCCACCATTAACATCCTGGGCATTACCATTGACCAGAAACCTAACTGGACCAAGCATATAAATACCATGGCTAAAAGAGCAGGTCACAGGCTGGGAATTTTGTGACAAATAACTCACCTCCTAACTCCCCAAAGCCTGTCTACCATCTATAAGTCACAAGTTAGGAGTGTGATAGAATACTCTCCACTTGCCTGGATGATTGCAGCTCCAGCAACACTCAAGAAGCTCATTACCATTCAGGACAAAGCAGCCTGCTTGATCAGCACCCCACCCACCACCTTATGCAGGCACTCCATCCACCAACGCCACACAGTGGCAGCAGTGTGTACCATATACAGGATGCACTGCAGCAACTCTCCAAGCCTCCTTCAACAGCACCTTCTAAAGCTGCAGCTGTTATATATTGGGCAGCAGATACATGGGAACACCATTACCCACAAGTTCCCCTCCAAATCACACACATGACTTGGAACTATATTGCCGTTCCTTCACTGTCGCTGGGTTAAAATCCTGGAACTCTCTCCCTACAGCACTTCAGGTGTGCCTGCACCACATGGACTGCAGTGGTTCAAGAAAGCGACTCACAAGCACCTTCTCAAGGACAATTAGGAATGGGCAATAAATGCTGGTCTTGCCAGTGACGCTGACATCCCAAGAACAAACAATAAAAAGAAATTATTTTTATAATATGCCAATAAAACTGTATACAGGACTCCAAGTGTGGTTTAACCAAGATTGCATGCGGATTTCGCATAACGTCTCTAATTTGCAATTCTATCCCTCTAGAAATAAACCCTAGTTCTTGGATTGCTTTGTTTAATGGCCTTATTAACCTTTGCTTCTCTATCCCATTTTGATTCTTACTGTCAAAGCAACTATGTGACCTCCTTATTTTTCTTACCTCACACTTATCTATGTTGCTGATTATATGCCCATTCTGCAAGTTTATTGATGTCTTCTTGTAATTTGTTTATTGATGTCTTCTTGTGAGGACAAAAGAAATGAACATCCTCAGTGTTGACTATCCCACAAATTTGGTGCCATCTGCAAATTCAGAAATTTGTTTTTCATTACAAATTCTAAATTGTTGATATAAATTGCAAACAACAGTGTTCCCAGCACTGATCCTTGTGGGACCCACTTCCTACCTTCTCCCACTCTGAATAGCTACCCTATGCCTCTAAGCTCTGCTTTCTGTCTTGCAGCCAGCTAGCTATCCATTCTGGTACTCATTCCCTGTTTCTGCATTCTTTGACCTTATTCATTAGTTTATTACGTGGTACCTTACCAAAGGCCTTTTGAAAATCTGGATAAGCCACATTTACTACATTACCCTTTCCTACTCTATTGTTACCACTTCAAACAATTCAATGTGGTTGGTCAAGCAAGGCTTTTCCTTTTGAAATCCATGCTCACTATTCATTATTATCCATTTGGTTTCTAGATACTTTTCTATTTTCTTGTTTGATAGGGCTCCCATTATCTTTCCTCCCACTGATGTTAAGCTGACTGGTCTATAATTCCCTGGACATTTTCTACCTCCTTTCCTAAATATAGGTATAATGTTAGTTATCTGCCAGCCCTCTTTCTTTACACTATTTAAAGTATGTGTAATGATTCTGCTATCTCTTTCCAAGATTCTTTTAAAATGTATGAATGCAATCACCCAGGCCAGGGCTTTATCCTCTTTGAGTTTGATTAATTTACTTAATATTTTCTCCTCTTTTCATTTTCAACACAGTTATATTATTTCTAATCTCAAGAATTATAAAAAGGAAATAGAGGCACTGGAGAAGATGTGACAAAAATTTACTAAGATGCTAGCAGAACTGAGAAGTTATATGTATCAGAAAAGATTGAACAGGTTGGGATACTTTCTCGAGAAGAGAGAAGCCTGAGGGGTGCCCTGATAGAGGCCTTTAAGATTATGGAAGGGTTTGATAGGCTAGCCATGCAGAAGATATTTCCACTTGTGGGTGAGTCCAGAACAATGGGTCATGAATATATAGTCACTAATAATTCCAATAAGGAATTCAGGAGAAACTTTGTTATCTGGAGAGTGGTTAGAATGTGTAACCGCTTACAACATGGAGTAGTTGAGGTACATCAGGGACCCTGACACCTGGAATCCTCACATCTGGAATACTGCCACCTGGAACCCTAACATCTGAGACTCTAACATCTCGAATCGAGATATCCAGGCCCATAGCTTCTGGGATCCTGACATCTAAGTCCCTGACATCTGGGATCTGACATCTGGGACCCAAGGCTTCTCAGCCAAGCAGCTGAAGACTGCATTCCCACACACAGTGAAGGACAAAAGAAATGATGAGGCATTGGATGAAACTGTGCAAGACAGATTGTATATCCTCTGCTCTACTTCACATATTATTTTAATACAGAAAGATAAATGTAAGTTTTCAGAAAAAGAATTTGCATTTATATAGCGTGTTTAATAACCTCATGGTATCCTAAATCTCTTTACAGCCAATGAAGTACTTTGCGAGTGTAATGCACAAAATGCAGCAGTTAATTTTCACACAGCAAGGTCCCACATGCAGTGATGTGATAATGATCAGATAATCTGTTTTAGTGATGTTGGTTGAGGGATAAATATTGGCCAGGACACTGGGGATAACTCCTCTGCCCTTCTTTAAGTCGTGCCACGGGATCTTTTATTTCCATCTGACAGGGCAGATGGGACCTTGGATAATTGCGTCATCTGAAAGGCAGCACCTTCAACAGTACAGCATTCCCTGAGTACTGCAATGGAGTGTCAACCTAGATTTGGCACTTAAATGTCTACAGTGGGATTTGCACCCAAGACCTTATAACTCAAAGGCAAGAATGCTGCCCACTGTGCCAAGGCTGCCACCCATGATGCATGATGAACACGATGAACCCCAAAATGATGCGAATTATTGCATGTTTAGGCAATATGTGATGAAGTAGCAAACACGATGAAGCTTGCAAATCTGCGTATCAAACCTGGAGACAAAAATACATAAGGTTTTCGCAGTAACAGGTGCCTTAACAGAAGAGCCTCATGAAACACAATGAAGGCAGGCTTGCTTGACAGATATTTGTGCATCTGTTCGCAACACTCCATCAATCTTGATGCATGGTCTTTTCTGCTAATCACATCACATAAGCAGAAAGGCAGTGGAATCTGTTCTATTGCTTTTGTGCTGAGTGCTTGCAAATATAAGAGGAAAACTGCATCAAAGAAAACCCATTGCCCTGGAGAGAGTTCCTAATTAAGCTTAAATGAAATAAATCGATAAACCTTCATGTTGGAAGGCACACCTCTCCCCATTATAATGCTGGGAAGCACGAAGCCTCCTCCCATTTTATTTAGCTCACCACCTGATATCCTCAAACACACACACCCCTCAGAATAAAATTATAGCTTGCACTCCTCATGTAACAAAAAACATTTGGAGCATTTTACATGGGGCAGAGGTTGTCCCTGAGCAGAGATTAGAGAGTTTTGGGGGGAGCACAAAAGCAGAGGTGCAAAATTGAGGGCGCTTTGAAAGAGGTGGCAAGACAGGACAGTTTAGGAAGAGGGCCCAAAAGAACAAGTGCACAATGGATGAGGAAAAGGTGTATTGGATCAATTACCCTGACTTAAAGGCCCAATGGCTGAGATGTATGTCTGGACGAGAAGGTGCAAGTCGGGGAGAGATTTGATAATGATGATCTTAGCCCATTCACTGGGCACAATGAGCCAATGGAACTGGGTAACCATTAAAGTGATAGTGCTGTTGGACATTCATCCGGGAGAGGTCTCAGCTGTAAAGTTCTGGACCAGTTGAAGTTTCTGTTGGAGTGAAAGGGGGAGAGCCGCCAAATGGAAGCATTTGAGATATACCCCATCTGGATGATGAAGGCATGAATGTCAGTTTCAGCAGCCAAGGGGTGAGGCAGATGAGCAATGTTCTGGAGATGGAAGAAGGCGGCCTTGACAATGAATCTGGCCATAGAGGTCGCACACCACTAGGCTCAGCCCAATTGAGTAGCCAGGGCTATTGATGAAATCAGTGCCACCGGTACAAAGGTTCTGGTGAGAGCCATACAGGATGGCCTCAGTTTGGCCGATAGAGGTCGTATCCATTTATGTATTTCCTACTGTGATACCACCTCCATCAGTAGTGATTTATAGCCAGCCAATAGTGGCAATATTAGTGACAGAAATGGAAGGAAAAGTGTTCTCTCCCAGAGGCATAGCATCTAAATAGTGGATTAACAATGAGGAAAAATCCATTTGTGGTTTGTAATGTCCTCAGATCTCTTGGTTCCGTGTTTGGGTTGACTTATGTTTCCTTCCAGTGTTTTAAAAAGAAATTCTTGAGATATAGACATTGCTAGCAAGGCCAGCATTTATTGTCCATCCCTAATACCTTTAAGAAAGTGGTGGTGGACCTTCTTCTCAAACAACTGCATTGCATGTGTTCTCACAATGCCATTTGGTAGGGAGTTCCAGGATTTTGACCCAGCGACGATGAAGAAATGACAACATTTGTCCAAGTCAGGATAGTGTGTGAGCTGGAGGGGAATTTGGAGGTGCTACTTCAATGATTGGGCACCCATGTGCAGATTGTAACAATAAGCCTTGTACTAAAGTAACACTTTTCACTACATCCTAAAGCATTTTACAGCCAATGAAGTAGTTTTGAAGTATAGTTACTGTTGTAATGTAGGGAAATATGGCAACCAATTTGTGCACAGCAAGATCCCACAAACAGAATTGAAAGAAATGACTAATTATTTGTATTTTTGCAGATGTTGGCTGCGGGATAAATATCAGTTGGGACATCAGGGAGATCCCCCCTGATGTTTGTTGAAATAAAACCAGGGGATCTTTTATGTCCATCTGAGATGGCAAATATGGCCCTCAGTTTAGCGTCTAATCCAAAAGATAGCATCTTCAACAATATAGTAGCCCCTCAGCATGACCAGCCTCAATTATATGCTGAAGTGGCACTTGAACCCACCACCTCCCAACTCGGAACCAGGGGTACTATCATTCAGCCACAGCTGATATAATTATAGACATAAGTCTACATAACATGTATCACTCAAAGAACTAAATGAGTCAGTGCCTGGTTAAGAATAATGCACAGAGAAATCTAAGTTTTTGTATCTGATCTTTGATCAGAAAATATATTCCTTAGAGATGTTTAATACTTAGTTAACAGGAAGACTTGACTTAAAACAGGCAAACAGTCCAAAGTCTCTTCTAATTGAGCTGATCTCAGCCTAGTTACTAGTCTTCTCCTTCTTGGAGTTTCTTTGCGGACGAAGATTTTGGGAAGGTTGTAGTCATCGGTTGCAGGCCCGCTGGTGGCTAGTCAGGCCTATCCATGACCGGCAGATTCTCCCACAGCGGTTACAAGTGAAGGTGTAGTCGCTGCTGGGGGAAATTGGATCTATCCTTCACCTCCTTTTCTCTTTCATGCTTGTTCTTTGCTCAGTCTCAAAGGTGTCCGTAGACCTCCTGATGTAGCATCTCCAGGCAGCACAATCTATGGCCTGCGCTTCCCACTGACAATGGTCAATGTGGCACACAGAGCGGGACTTCTTCAGGGAGTAGGGATGCGACAGTTGGCCTGGTTGAGATGAAGAAATGAAGCTGGAGTTACCAGCACCCTACCAAAGTTGAATGGCCTGGCAAATCCCACTTCATAGGCTTACATTTATCATTTATGGTCTTTAGGAGAGGATCAGCATTACCTCTTCAAGGGTGAGCAGTGGCCCTTTAAGACCGATTGGCAGTGAATGACTTCACGTTAAAGGACACGGCCAATTCCCAAGGAGCAGCAAGGCCCAAGGAAGCATCCGTCCCCAGTGCCTCTGTACTGAAAGCTCATTAAAAGCTCCCACATGGATGCGGGATGAATGTAGCAACAATTCTGAGGATGTCCGTCTAGAGAATTCTGGCAATTAATTGAAGGCATTCGAAACAAACAAAATCCATATTAAACGACGTGACGTTGAAAAGCAGTGAGCAAATAGCAGAAGGAAAATAACATATTAATTACAGCTGGACCGTGGTTGTGGAATGAAATATATCCTGTGGGGTTGCCATGGGAACAATTGTGGAGTGGAATGCAGTTTATAGTCAGCCAGAGGTCCATTAAAAAGAAACTTTCTCATGTTTCCAATGTTACATTATTTATATTTCTATAAACTTGTCATGGTGAGCTGTAAATAATAAGACTATGCCCCTCATTTTCCATTGACATGCATAGGACCTAAAACCTGCACAGATACACCTGATGTGGAACAATCATACTTTATGTTTCATATTACAAATAATAGCGAGCAGTGGTAATTTGATTTTTGCTTGCACGACATTTGTGCATTTCACGCAGGTGATGGCATTTTGAAGGCAGTAATTGAAACCAGCCTTGGTTCAGGAGCAGCACTAAGATTCGGAACAGGTGAGGGGAGATTGGGGAATAGGATGCCAAAATTAACCAGGATGGGAGAGGGAAAGAGCGCCAGCATGAATTGGCAAGGGTAGGTTAGAAAGGTGCAAGTGTGTTACTGTTAAAACTGTGTATAAAAAAGAAAGACTTGCATTTATATTACATAAAAAATACTGCACAGAAACAGGCCATTGGTCTATGCTGGTGTTTATGCTCCACACAAGTCTTCTCCCAGTTCATCTATCTCATTTCAGCCTTTTAGCATCTCTTTCTATCCCCTTTTCTCTCATGTGCTCATCTAGCTTCCTTTTGAAAGCATCTAAGCAATATGCCTTAACCACGTCCTATGGTTATGTAGCGCCTTTCATGACCTCAGGATGTCCCAAAAGGCTTCACATCCAATGAAGTATTTTGCAGGCTAATCATTGTTGTAATGTCGAATATACGGTAGCCAATTTGCACACAGCAAACTCTCACAAATAGCAATTATCAAATAACCTTCACTGCAGTGTTAGCCTTGATTAACCACACTTGGAGCATTGTGAACAGTTCTGGTCTCCATATTTTAAAAAGGATATAAAGGCAATGGAGACAGTGCAATAAGATTTACCAGGATGATACCAGAATTGAGAGGTTATACTTATCAGGAAAGACAAAATAGACAGGGGCTCTTTTCTCTACTAAAGAGAAGGCTGAGGGGTGACCTCAAAGAGGAATTTAAAATTATGAAGGAGTTTTATAGGGCAGACTTAGAGAAGATGTTTCCACTTCTGGGGTTGTTCAAAACTAGAGATCATAAATATAAGGTAGGCATTCATAAATCCAATGAGGAATTCAACAGGAACTACTTTACCCAGATGATGGTTAGAATGTAGAACTCGCTATCACATGGAGTAGTTGAGGCAAATAGTCTAGATGCATTTAAGGTGAAGCTAGACATGAGGGAGAAAGGAATAGAAGGATATACTATTAGGGTTTGATCAAGTACGAAGGGAGGTGGTTCATGTGGAGCACAATGACTGGCACAGACCATTTGGGCCAAATAACCTGTTTCTGTGCTGTGATGTAATTTTATGTGCTGCATGCTCTGGAGTGGGGCTTGAACCTATGAGCTTCAAGACTCAAAGGCAGGAATGCTTCTCACTGAATCAAGGCATGCTAAAATAATTGAACAACCACAGTTGGTAACAGCTATGTCCATATTGGCCATCAATTCTGCCAGAAGAAATCCTCCAGAATGGTTGGCACATTCATCCTTTATCCAAATAGTAGCTGTTAATGGGCTTCTAGTACAAAGACACTACAACCAATGCTTCCCTGAGCCATCCTGCTCCTTGGAAGTTGACCTTGTACATTAATGTTAAATCAGCTGATATCACATTATCATAGTACTTCTGAGGCACAGCACCGGGAGCCAGCAAAGAATAATAGATACAGATTAGGTACCAGTGGCCCTTAAAGGGCTGCTGGTCATCCTTAAAGGGGCAATGCTATTCTTGGTAAAATAAAAAGGCTGCGGGAAGACACACTTTAATACTGGCAGAGTCCCATGTGACTCAGTGATTGTACTCTTGCTTCTCAGTCAGAAGGTTGTGGGCTCAAATCCCACCCCAGAGACTTGACTACAAAATCTGAGGGAGTATTGCACAGTTAGAAGTGCTATCTTTTAGATGATGCATTAAGCCCAGGCCCCATCTGCCATCTCAGGTGAATGCAAAAGACCCCAGACCACTTTTTCAAAGAAGATTTGCTTAGTTTTCCCTGGTGTGCTGGTCAATATATATCCTTCCACCAACATCACTAAAACAGATTATTTGGTCATTATCCCATTGTTGTTTGTCGGACCTTTTTGTTTGCAAATTGGTTGCCGCATTTCCTACATTACAACAGATTAGAATCATACTTTAAAATGTGCTTTGTTAGCTGTAAAATTGGGCATCCTGAGGTCATCAAAAACGCTATATAAATGCAAGTCTGTCTTTATTGTGATGTGTTTGCAATTTATGCATTTTATCTCAGAATGGAAGATTAATTTAATCCCTGTAGTTATTGTGATTTAATTTTCCATGTCTTTTATTGCTGGTATTCACTAATTTCGCCAAAGGGAAGATGAGCCATGAAAATTCTGCAGCAGTCGTGAATGAGCGGAGTCAGTGAATTACGAGCTTCTCTATTTACATAGTTGGAGCCATAAACACTGTGGAATTAGCACTTGATTTGCGTGACAGTGTACCAAGCTGCAATATGTCTATTTACTTGTTCATTTGTTTTTGTATCAATAATGTGATGCCAATTGACTTAGTTAATTTAAGACAGCACAGGACAATCACTTATTGCAAGGATTATGCCCAGTACAATCCTCACGCCAATCCAGCTCTGGAAATACAACCCAATTAGCAAGCAGATGTGATGCTTTGGCATAAATTGTGGGCTGACTTAGATGAAATGAACTACAAAACAATGAAAAAGCACAATTAAGACACAGCAATCCCATTTTTCTTCTTACTATTTCATTAGTCCTGTCCACAGATCTTTGCCGATAGAAATACATAGACATCTTTGGTCCAATTAATCACATTTACTCACCCTGTTCCCATTTCCCCTCAACCCCTTTCCCTCCATCCACATATCCAATCTTATCTTAAATATTGATGCAGTTTCTACCTCAATCACTAATTCTGGAAGTGAATTCCACATCCTCACAAGTCTCTATATAAGGAAATTTCCCCTGCCCTCTTTTCAAATCCCAAAAAGCTATTGAAGCTCAAGAGCAATTGGAAATGTCCAAACTGAAATTGATAGATTTTGGTTACATAAGCGTATTAAGGGATATGAAAGCAAGGCAAATAGATGGAGTTAAGATACAGATCAGTCATGATCTCATTGAATGGTGGAATAAGCCCAAGGGGTTGACTGGTCTGTCATGAGTTTCTTTGTGTTATGTTAAGCAACACAATGAGGTACATAGATTCCAGGTCCTTGAAGATATCTAGAAGGTTTATTAACAGCTAAACTAGTATATACAATACAGAGAAAACTATATACAGAACCTTTGTCCAGGGTGTTAAGTGCAGAATGACGATGGCTTCTAGTCACATGACTACATCCTGGTACTTAGCTCACTAACATACTGAGTTCTTAAAGGGATGTCACTCTTAAAGCAATCATACAACATCTCCTTTCTTTCCAAAGATAAGTCTCATACGCTACAGGTAAAAACACATAAAATTGGATAATATCAAAATTAGTTATACAGGGTGTCATGCTAGGCCCCACCTGTTCAGATTGAGGCACATTAATTTTGTCATGAACATTGATTTTAAACTGTTACTGGAGTGAAGAAAAGACTTGTTAAACAGATCAGCCGTGGCTGGAAAAGATATTTGCATATTACCAGATGGTGATTGGAAGGACAAAGGACCATTCCCTGACACATTGAACCCACAATGGACCTTGATCACCAGGTATTGTGTGTAAGGAGCATTCCAGAGACTGCTAAGGTGATACAATCCAAGACATAGTCACACCAGTTAGTTACATGACTAACCTGCTTAGCGCCCTGGGGTTTTCTGAATTGTACAAACGGTTTGAATTGAGAGTGTATGTTTGCTCCTGGACTGAGGGGATCTCTCCTGTCTGCTCCCATCTCTTTCTCACAAGCCTCTGAATCCACTGAAGACACATAAACCCCAAGAGAGAAAAGTCTCCTACAGAGAACAAGGTTTCAGAAGAATACTGGGCCCCAACAAAAAGCAAGATCTACCTACAGTCAAAGACTCTACAGCGAGCTTGAAGAACCATAACAAAAACTCTTCAGATACTGCCACAAACTTTTCCACTTTATTTTTCTTCTGCTCTTTTATTTGCATATGTGTATCACATCCGCATGCGAGAGTGGGCATGTCGTTTATCCGTAGGTGTCAACCAAATTAGGGTTTAAGTTCAAGTTTAATAAATTTCAACTTTTCTTCTTTAAACCTAAGAAAACCAGTTTGTGCTGGTTTCCTTGCCTTATAATTGGAAAGTAGTGAACAAGGATTCACCAAGGGTGGAGCTAAAAACAGTGTGCTTAAAAATTAACCATTGTTACAGAAAGACCAGGTGAAGGCTAAAAGGGAACCCCAGACCCCTTTCTCACCTGGTCCTAACAAGGGATAGAGATTATAAAATGTACAAGTATAAAGATAGCAATTGTGAAATTTACGAGTGCAGAAGCTTAAGAGTCTATATATCGTTTGGTGGTTTGACAAATCTTCCAGATCTTTTTACGGTATAACCTCTGGGGATATGGATTTCACCTTTGGCTGTTTTTGGTTGCAGACATGTTGTCAATGTGTTGGTTGTTGTCCTGTTGTTCCATCACTGCATGTCAGTCATGCACCATCTTCATTCCCCCTTGTTTTTCGAGCAGTGTCGCCTGCATCTTGGAGAATTTCCGTCTAAGCTGTTGCTGTTTTTTCTGAAATTTCTCCCTCTCTGCATTCAGTTTTTGTTGCTCTGCCTTCAGCCTGCTAACATACTCTGTTGCTTTTCTCAGGATGACCACTTCTGAGGCTTTGTCATTCTTGGAGAGTTCCGTTACCTCATCACAAAAAGCCAACAGACAAAGCTTCAACTCATTCCTCCTCTGCCTCTTCAGGACATTGCGTGTCCATCGCCTCTCCTCATCCTCTGCATCTGAAGGCCTGAGGCTCAAGGGCGAGGAATTGTTGGGGAAAGAGTACTTGGCCTCATGGAGGTATCTGACCTTTCTGGCTCGTTGTGGTGCTGGCGGTTCTCTAGAGAGCAGGAGTGAAGGCGCAGCATAGTTGTGCTGTTGCTGGATTGCCAGCCTGCTCTGTTTGATGCTGGCCAGAGTCTGCAAGTGGGTTCCAGTCCTTGGAGATTTCCCCACTGCCAACCTGTGCTTCTCAATGGTTATAACATCTTCTGAGTCACTGGAGCATGAAGAAGCACTGCCTGTTGACAAAGAACTTTTACCATCTGAATTTGGATCTTCATTCTCTTGGTGTGGCATCTCTGAGTAGGGGCTGGTACTCTCCAAACCAGAACCACTGAGATCCTGGAGGGACTGGGACTCAATCTCAGATATCAGGGGGCTGGACACAGGGAGTGCATCCTCTCTGAGATGCAGTACGGCATCGCCTTTAGAGTCTCACATGGTGTTGAACCAGTCCGGGTACATTTGTTGTGAGTCCTGGACTGAGCCAATGCAGGTACCCTTGGTCTCTTCTGCTTTAATGGGTACCTTGGTGGTCTCGTTGACAGTCACGATGTTGGGGTCCTTACAAGTTGGTAGTCCTGTCACTGATGGTGCGCTTGTGTCTAACAGGTAAAATATTTGTGGTTTCCATGCTGACTTACCATAGCTGCATTTCATTGCTAGTGTGCCACTGCAAGGGATGGGTGACCCATTGTACACAGTTAACTTTGCAGTTGTTGGTTGTATCTTTGGGCATTGCGTTTCGTTGGGCATATGCTATTAATAGTAGGAAAAGCTTCCAGTTGTTTGACTTCATCACCACAATGGGCTGAATTTTACAGCCCCCCAGCCCCCGCCTGACACCGGCCGTCGAGATGAGGGGGGTGGGGGGGGCTGGAAAATGCCTTCGGCAGAGGCCTGCCACAGGTCTCGACGCCGGGAAGGCCCAGTCCATTTTTGCCGGCAGCAGCGAGGCCTCGTGGCAGCCCCCCCGCTGCTCGGTGATAGGAGCAAAATTTGCATATGTTAATTGATTAAAATAAATGAATTGATTACTTACCCTGTCCCGCCGTTCCTTCCGGTGCAATATTGGTGCCCGTGGCCGGCACTCGCGCCATTGGATCCCCGTCCAAGGCGGAACACTGGTGGGGAAGGGGAAATAAGTAGATTTTCAGTGCAGAAGTGGGGACCGGGGGTGGGTGGTGGGTGGAGGGGTCACACTAATCTGATTGATGTAGCGAATGGTGAGAAGGGGTGAAGTTAAAAGTTTATGAACTTTGAGGGGGAGGGAAGGTCAGGTGGGCAGGGGAAGTGTTTTGGGGGAGAGGGCAAGTAATGCAGTGCATGGTTATTGGGGGCGTGGGAGAGGGGCTAATTAAATGTTTGTAAAATTTTTCCTCATCTTTCTTTAAATATTTAAATTAAATAGAAGGGCTCAAAGCCCTTTAAAAATGGCATCAGGGCCTGTGTAAAGGCTGCTGATCCCATTGCTGGGACGGACCATCCGTCCCCTCCATGTCATCGGGGAGGTGGTCCACTCCAACCATTGAAATGAGTCACTGCATTTAATATTCGGCAGCTTCGCGACATGTGGTCTGCACAGGCGGACCGCCATAGTTTATGTCCATCACCGATCTTGGCGGCAGATGTTAAAATGCAGCCCAATGTGTCAGGTTCACAATGTGAAATGCCTGCTCGTCTTTTGGCTGAGAATTGCTCCACCCTGAGTCTTGTCCCAGGTCGATTTCGCTGTATCAACTTGTGTTTACGCAAGTCTCTGGTTCTCTCCTTGCTGCTGTTCCCATCTTGCTGCACCTGTCTTCTGCTTGTTTGTGTCCTATTGTGACTTCCGGCTGCGTCTTTGGAGCCAGATTTCTTGCATAGCCGGGCCCAGTGTCTGCTTACACTGCACGCCTTGCACAGATCTTGAAATGTAGGACAACTTCGCGGTGAGTGGGACAAACCACACTTAACACACAGCTTGCTTTCTTTTTATGACCTAGTTACTGTGCCAGTACTGTTGGCTGCATCTAGTGCTTGCAGATGCTGTTGTTCAGCTACAATGGCTTTGTATTTCCTGCCATCTTCTAGTACAACATCAATGCTGTGACCTTTCATTTTCCCCAAGAGGTCTTCCCGGAACGTTTCAATAGGTGTTGAGACAATCAACATCTCCATTATTCGGTCTGACATCTCGGTTTCTAAGAAATTGCATCCGTTGCCCTTACTGTGGCATCTACTGACAAATTGAGCTATTGATTCCTGTGACTGTTGCCTGTAGGACATCAATTCCAGGTGATGAATTCTAAAATTCACTCTTCCATGAAGCTGATCTTCTAGCACTTTCCATATCTTTGAGGGATCTTTCTGGTCCTCTTCAGATAAGCCAGAGGTATTGATTCTGTGTAATCCCTCATTTCCAACTGCTATCAGTATTTTCCTAGCCTGCTTCTCCGGTTCTGCAACCGCTTTGTCTATGAAGCATAACTGCATTCTTTGTTTATAAAGTTTGAACTTGGATAGGATATCAATGGCCTTCCAGTTCATGCTGGGAAATTTGACATCCATCCTTCTGCTGTTCTTTTGCTTTCCGCTCTATAACTTTGTTCAGCTCTGTGTGTGCCTTCATCACGGTACTTATTATGACTTTTCTATTTGTGACTTAAAACTTGTTCTATTAACTCTACTATTCCCCCTCTAAGACATTTTTTAAGCTAGCTGCTTTGATGGACTGTAACAAGTGCTTGACAATGTTTTCTGTTTTTTCTCTTTCAGCCTTTGCTTGTATGTATATACAGCTGTTCGATAGGCAATTCAAGGGTTTTTCCCTTTGCCTATTTTATTTGCTAGAGTTTATTTATCTTCTTCATGCTTGACTGGTTTAATGATTTTTTTCCGCTTGACTGCTTTAATGAGAACAACAGTTAACAGTTCAGGTCTATGACCCTGTTCTGAAGCCCAGTTCTGAAGAAGGGTGATAGACCTGAAATGTTAACCTATTTTTTACTCCACAGATGCTGTCAGATCTGCTGAGCATTTTCTGTTTATATTTCAGAAACACTATCTACTGATGTGGTTTCCCATGCTTTTTTCAACTATTGGACTTTGTTTTTTTTCAGTTCGCGCTCTTTTCAGGGTTTCCCTTTTTTTTCTCACTCACACGGAGCCTTTAGAAAATGAACTTTTTAAAAACTCTTCAAAGGTTTTTTTTTAACCAGGATTGCTCGATCGTCGGCACAATGACTCACCAGATCGTTTGCTTTTCATCCATGCTTCTGTTCTATGGAGCTTTGCTCAGCCATCTAAGATATGTCATTTTCTTTCACTTGTTTCAGGAACTTGTTTTAAAATTTCTTCATTTATTACGTCAAATTTTCTCTTCTGTTTTCTGTATTACTTTTAAATTTTGTTTGCTGTTTTACCCGTGGTCTTCAAGCTTTTATCTTATCTTTTCACCACTGCTGCCACCATGTCATGAGTTTCTTTGTGTTATCTTGAGCAACACAATGAGGTATATGGATTCCAGTTCCTTGCAGATCTCTTTCTTTTGGGCCTCCTTATCTCGAGAGACAATGGATACGCGCCTGGAGGTGGTCAGTGGTTTGTGAAGCAGCGCCTGGAGTGGCTATAAAGGCCAATTCTGGAGTGACAGGCTCTTCCACAGGTGCTGCAGAGAAATTTGTTTGTTGGGGCTGTTGCACAGTTGGCTCTCCCCTTGCGCCTCTGTCTTTTTTCCTGCCAACTACTAAGTCTCTTCGACTCGCCACAATTTAGCCCTGTCTTTATGGCTGCCCGCCAGCTCTGGCGAATGCTGGCAACTGACTCCCACGACTTGTGATCAATGTCACACGATTTCATGTCGCGTTTGCAGACGTCTTTATAACGGAGACATGGACGGCCGGTGGGTCTGATACCAGTGGCGAGCTCGCTGTACAATGTGTCTTTGGGGATCCTGCCATCTTCCATGCGGCTCACATGGCCAAGCCATCTCAAGCGCCGCTGACTCAGTAGTGTGTATAAGCTGGGGATGTTGGCCGCTTCAAGGACTTCTGTGTTGGAGATATAGTCCTGCCACCTGATGCCAAGTATTCTCCGAAGGCAGCGAAGATGGAATGAATTGAGACGTCGCTCTTGGCTGGCATACGTTGTCCAGGCCTCGCTGCCGTAGAGCAAGGTACTGAGGACACAGGCCTAATACACTCGGACTTTTGTGTTCCGTGTCAGTGCGCCATTTTCCCACACTCTCTTGGCCAGTCTGAACATAGCAGTGGAAGCCTTACCCATGCGCTTGTTGATTTCTGCATCTAGAGACAGGTTACTGGTGATAGTTGAGCCTAGGTAGGTGAACTCTTGAACCACTTCCAGAGCGTGGTCGCCAATATTGATGGATGGAGCATTTCTGACATCCTGCCCCATGATGTTCGTTTTCTTGAGGCTGATGGTTAGGCCAAATTCATTGCAGGCAGACGCAAACCTGTCGATGAGACTCTGCAGGCATTCTTCAGTGTGAGATGTTAAAGCAGCATCGTCAGCAAAGAGGAGTTCTCTGATGAGGACTTTCCGTACTTTGGACTTCGCTCTTAGACGGGCAAGGTTGAACAACCTGCCCCCTGATCTTGTGTGGAGGAAAATTCCTTCTTCAGAGGATTTGAACGCATGTGAAAGCAGCAGGGAGAAGAAAATCCCAAAAAGTGTGGGTGCGAGAACACAGCCCTGTTTCACACCACTCAGGATAGGAAAGGGCTCTGATGAGGAGCCACCATGTTGAATTGTGCCTTTCATATTGTCATGGAATGAGGTGATGATACTTAGTAGCTTTGGTGGACATCCGATCTTTTCTAGTAGTCTGAAGAGACCACGTCTGCTGACGAGGTCAAAGGCTTTGGTGAGATCAATGAAAGCAATGTAGAGGGGCATCTGTTGTTCACGGCATTTCTCCTGTATCTGACGAAGGGAGAACAGCATGTCAATAGTCGATCTCTCTGCACGAAAGCCACACTGTGCCTCAGGGTAGACGCGCTCGGCCAGCTTCTGGAGCCTGTTCAGAGCGACTCGAGCAAAGACTTTCCCCACTATGCTGAACAGGGAGATTCCACGGTAGTTGTTGCAGTCACCGCGGTCACCTTTGTTTTTATAGAGGGTGATGATGTTGGCATCGCGCATGTCCTGGGGTACTGCTCCCTCGTCCCAGCACAGGCATAGCAGTTCATGTAGTGCTGAGAGTATAGCAGGCTTGGCACTCTTGATTATTTCAGGGGTAATGCTGTCCTTCCCAGGGGCTTTTCCGCTGGCTAGGGAATCAATGGCATCACTGAGTTCCGATTTGGTTGGCTGTATGTCCAGCTCATCCATGACTGGTAGAGGCTGGGCTGCATTGAGGGCAGTCTCAGTGACAGCATTCTCCCTGGAGTACAGTTCTAGGTAGTGCTCAACCCAGCGGTCCATCTGTTTGCGTTGGTCAGTGATTATGTCCCCCGACTTAGATTTGAGGGGGGTGATCTTCTTGATGGTTGGCCCAAGAGCTCTCTTCATGCCATCATACATTCCTCTGATGTTTCCGGTGTCTGAGGCCAGCTGAATATGACTGCATAGGTGTTGCCAGTAGTCGTTTGCGCAACGCCTAGCTGTTCTTTGTGCAGTACTTCTGGCTGCTTTAAGTGCTGCGGATGTTAAATCGCTGGGGGCTTTCTTGTAGTTCAAAAGTGCAATGCGCTTAGCGGCTATGACAGGTTCCAGCTCTTCATTATGAGATTGAAACCAGTCTGCATTTCTCTTCGCACTTTTGCCGTAGGTGGTCAAAGCTGACTCATAGATGGCGTCTCTGATGTGGGCCCACTTGGTCTCAGCATCCCCTGTGGGAGTGTTTTGAAGGGCTGTTACAAGTGAATTTAGAAATTTTTGTAACAGCTGTGGGTGAGAAATTCTGCTCGTGTTGATGCGCGGGTGGCCCTTCTGCTTGGAATGATGCAACTTCTTTGGTCTGAGTCTAACCTTGCTGCACACCAGGGAGTGGTCGGTGTCGCAGTCCGCACTGTGGAAGCTGCGTGTGATTTGAACACTGTTTAAGGCGGCTCGCCTTGTGACAATGAGGTCTAGCTGGTGCCAACGACGTGATCTTGGGTGCCTCCATGAAACCTGGTGACAGGGTTTAGTGTGAAAGAACGAGTTGGTGATGCAGAGGTTATGATAGGTACACAACTCAAGCAGTCTCTGCCCGTTCTCATTCATCCTTCCAACGCCATAGCACCCAAGGCAGGAGGGCCATGAGTCATGGTCGGCCCCAACCCTGGCATTAAAGTCCCCCAGCAGGAATAGGTGTTCGGTGTTGGGGATGCTGCTAATGATGTTATGGAGTTGTTCATAGAACTGGTCTTTAGCTTCAGGTGCGGAACAGAGTGTTGGAGCATAGATGCTGAGTAGGTGTACTGGACCAGAGGTGGTGAGCAGTCGGATGGACAGTATGCGTTCCGAGCCATTTGAGGGAGGCTCTATCATGCTGAGCAAGGAGTTTCTGATGGCGAAGCCCACTCCATGCTGTCTTGGTTCTTCAGGATCCCTGCCCTGCCAGAAGAAGGTGTAGTCTTGCTCTGCTAGAGAGCCACTCGTGGGGAGGCGAGTCTCCTGAAGTGCTGCAATGTCCACATTGAGTCTACTGAGCTCGTTGTTAATGATGGCGGTCTTCCGAGAATCGTTGATTTGTGTAAGGTCTTCCGACAGGCCAGGACACATAGTTCTGACGTTCCAGCTTGCAAAGCGAAGGGCTGGTACCTTCTTTCCTTTTTTCATGTTGTTTGGTGCGGTGTATCAGTCCACCTTTCGGGCAATGACCCTGAGCTCCAAGCACCCATTGAAGCAGGCAGACTGTGGCGGGACAGAACCTTATTGACCGGGGGCTGCCCGGTTTGAGGCGGGCGGTAGCTGTCCAGTGAGGTGCAATGACCTCTCCCACCGACAAAGGCAACCCGTGGCGCCCAGTTTCTACGCCAATTTATCTGGACTTATAACCCGTAACTGCTGCCTTCCGTGTTGTTTCAGTCGCTGTGAGGCAACTATGGAGTGACCTCTCCATGGCGCATGCCTGGGCAAATTTATGGAGGTTGAGAGTTGCCCAGTCGTCAAAACCCCCCTCTCGGCCTTTCTGGTGGGGTCCAAAGGAGTGCAGGACACGACGTTTGGCACCAGTATGGCTGCAGGAACTGCCGGAAACATGCCAAAGGTGACACATGACCGCCTACGGGGTTCCGCTCCGGATTTTCTGTTAGGGTTTACTCCCTTAGCCTTGGTCTCTCCCGAGACGCCCACAAGGCAGTGGGGTTGTTGGGGCCCCTACACAGGTGTAGGATGGTGCCGGTGGGAGGAGGGGATGCAAGGGGGAGGGGTAGAGGGAGGGGGTGGGGGGGTGGTGCAGGGGAAGGGGGTGCGGGGTGAAGATGGTGCGAGGGGGGGGCGGGCTGGGACGGGGTTGTGAGGGGGTGAGCTGAGAGGGTAGAGCAGGGAAGGGGACGGGGGTGGGGGGGGGTGGAAGGGGGGTAAAGGGGGGGGAGGGGGGGTAGAATCTGGTGCAGGTAATAAGCCATTTCCTCAGTGCCCACCATCGACGTCCGGAAAGCTCATCCACGTCCTTCGGGAGGTGAAGCATCATTTGGCAGACTTAGAGGTGATTACATTTGCTAAGGGTTTTTTTTTTTTTGCAGTGGTTTAAATAAATTTATTAAGAGCTAAACTAGTACATACAATCCAGAGCAAACTATATACAGAACCTTTTTTCCAGGGTGTTACAGTGCAGAGTGTTTAATGGCTTCTGGTCACATGACTATATCCTGGTACTTAGCTCATTAGCATACTGTGTTCTTAAAAGATGTCACTCTTAAAGCGATCATACAACATGGCCTCCTTGTGTTCCTAAGTTAATTTTAATGCTATCGCTATATCCCCTTTTCCTTGAAAGTTCAGCTACTGAAAACAAAAGCGAAATTCTGCAGACACTGGAGATCCGAAATAAAAACAGAAAATATTGGAAATACTCAGCCGGTCTGGCAGCATCTGTGGAGAGAGAAACAGAGTTAACGTTTCAGGTCAATGACCCTTCATCAGAAACCTGATCATCCGCCAAAAGCCCAGTTCTGATGAAATGTCATCGACCTGAAATGGTAACCTGTTTTTTAGTCCACAGATGCTGTCAGACCTGCTGAGCATTTCCAGCATTTTCTGTTTTTATTTCAGAAACACTATCTCCTGATGTCGACTTGAAAACGTCTTTGCACATGCGCACCATTTGCTGCGCGCGCACAGTTTTCCCTGTCAGTTGGGTATATAAAATTAGTGCCAAGAGGAGTTCAAGTTTACTTCAGTGTTTTTAATCAGCCCTGAATGGACGATCAAGCAGTAATCGGATGCCAGATTTGATCAATTATTCAGGATTAATCAATTACAGTACCACAAAACGTACAGAAAATGCCATTAAATAGCGGGATACAGGTTTCTTACCAGCCCGCATAAGGAAGCGCACCCTCTGCAGTTGCGGCATCACCAAATTCAGCATCCAATAAAATGGGTGCAGTAGTTATGATCTGAAATTGGTGAAATCAATGTTGAACCCAGAAGGATGTAAAGTGCCTAATTGAAAAATGAGGTGCTGTTCCTCAAGCCTCCATTGAGCTTCATTAGAACAGTGTGGAAGGCTGAGAGATGATCTTATCGAAGCATATAAGATCCTGAGGGGACTTGATAGAGTGGATTCCAGGAGGATGTTTCCTCTTGTGGGGGAGACTAGAACTAGGGGATACAACTTAAGAATAAGAAGTCTCCCTTTTAAGACAGAGATGAGAATTTTTTTTCTCAAAGGGTTGTTAGTCTGTGGAATTCTCTTCTCCAGAAAGCAGTGGAGGCCAGGTCATTGAATTTATTCAAGGCTGAGTTAGATAGATTTTTGATAGACAAGAGAGTCAAAGCTTATGGCGGTGGCAGACAGGAAAGTGGAGTTGAGACCGCAACCAGATCAGCCATGATCTTATTAAAGGCAGAGCAGGCTCGAAGAGCCAAATGGCCTACTCCTGCTCCTATGTCCTATGTTCCTATGACAGAGAGGTCAGAGTGCGAGTGGGGCAGAGAATTAAAATGACCACAAGCTCAGGGCCACGCTTGTGATTGAACGGAGGTGTTCAGCAAAGCGATTACCCCGATGCAGAAGAGACCATAACATGAGCAGTGAATACACTATACTAAAATGAATGAAGTACAAGTACTGTTTCACCTGGAAGGAGTGCTTGGGACCTTGGACGGTGTGAAAGGAGGAGGTAAAAGGACAGGGTTGCATCTCCTGTGCTTGCATGGGAAGGTGTCATGGGAAGGCGAGGAGGTGTTGGGGGTGATTGAAGAGTGGACCAGGGTGTCATGGAGGGCATGGTCCCTTTGGAATGCTGAAAAGGGAGGGGAGGAGAAAATGTGTTTGGTGGTGGTATCACGCTGGGGTTGGCGGAAATGGTAGCAGATGATCCATTGAATGGGAAGGCTGGTGGGGTGGAAGGTGAGGACAAGGGAAACCTTTTTGTGATTCTGGGAGGAAGGGAAAGGAGTGAAAGCAGAAGTGCAGGAAATGGAACAGACATGATTGAGGGCCTTTCAACCAGAGTGGAGGGAATCCCCAGTTGAGGAAAAAGGAAGACATATTGTCAGTGTTGGTATGGAAGGTTGCATCATCAAAAGAGATTCAATGGAGGCGGAGAAACTGGGAGAGTAGAATAGAGCCCGTACATGAAGTGGGATGGAAGTAAATGTAGTCAAGGTAGCTGTGAGATCCAGTGGGTTTATAGTGAATACTGGCTGCCCTCATTAAGGGACGTTGAGGAAGAGAAGTGAAGAGTCGGAGATCGACCATTCCCCTTTTTACTAGCCATAACATCCATTTTGTTATGCCTCATGCCTCCCAACAGTGGCGCAGTGGTTAGCACCGCAGCCTCACAGCTCCAGCGACCCGGGTTCAATTCTGGGTACTGCCTGTGTGGAGTTTGCAAGTTCTCCCTGTGTCTGCGTGGGTTTTCTCCGGGTGCTCCGGTTTCCTCCCACAGCCAAAGGACTTGCAGGTTGGTAGGTAAATTGGCCATTATAAATTGCCCCTAGTATAGGTAGGTGGTAGGGAAATATAGGGACAGGTGGGGATGTGGTAGGAATATGGGATTAGTGTAGGATTAGTATAAATGGATGGTTGATGGTCGGCACAGACTCGGTGGGCTGAAGGGCCTGTTTCAGTGCTGTATCTCTAAACTAAACTATCACATACCTTCCCTTTTGTTCTTTCCTCCCCACCCCCTTTTCCTGCCTCTGTATTTGCTTAAAACCTGTTACAACTCTAAAGTTACATTTTGATGAAAATTCACTCTGTTTCTCTCTCCACAGATGCTGCCAGACCTGCTGAGTATTTCCAGCACTTTCTGTTTTTATTACTGGAAACAGCTTTGTTCTACCCTGTCTCATCCTTTCATAATTGTAAACACTTCTGTTGTAACACTCAATTATCTGCATTGTTCTGATGGAAAATAGCCCGAATTATTCAAATCTTTCTCCATAGACAGCAGACTAGTGAATCTGTATTGAGCCCTCGCTGAAATCTCAATAACCATCCAATACGGAGCCTAATAGTGTATTTCTTATTGCTTTTATTGGAAGTGAATTGTGGGCTGAGCCAGTGTTTAAATCTACTTTCCAGACCACAAACAGTCAAAGATTCAGTCTGTGCGCTGTGATGGGATGGCTGATGACAGATAATGTATTCAGTAGAGGTGCAATGATAGCTGCAGCAACCTAAACTGTGCTGTGACTCAGTGGCAGCACTCTCAGGTCGGAGCCAGAAGTTGTGGGTTCAGATTCCCACTCCAGGGACTTGAGCACAAAGTCCAGACTGACAAGCAAGTGCAGCACTGAGGGACCATTTTATGGAATTTGATGTGAAACTAAGACCTTGTCTGTCCTTTTAGGTGGATGTAAAACAATCCCACAGTACTATTTTGAAGAAGCGCAGGGGAATTCCCTTAACATCCCAGCTAATACTTATCCCTCTGGAAATGAATTTCACCTCCTTACAAACTGGCTAAGTATTTGAAAGGGAAAGAATTGCTGGACTATGGGGAAAGAGCAGAGCAAAGTAAGACGAAAGAGAATGGTGAGCTGATTTGTCTCCTGTGCTGTATCATTCTATAATTCTACAAACACCTAAACAGATGATCTGGTTGTTTATCTCATTGCCGTTTGTGGGATCTTGCTTTGCACAAATTGGCTGCTGTGTTTCCAACTTTGCAACAATAACACCACTTCATTGCTATAAAACACTTTGGGATGGCTGGAGGTTGTGAAAAACATGATAGTTCTTTCTTTTTTAGACTGGGAGCAGGATGGGGAGGGATTATCAGGGCTCTTGCTGCTAATAGCTACTCATGCTGATGAAAGCATGGGTCTGAAAATCAGATAAGGACACCATCAGATTAAGCTGGGATGCTCCACCTCTCCAGCGTTCTTCAGGAACAATGAGACTGGAGCAACTTTGAGGCTCGCTCCAGAATTAAATAGAATTGTGTGGCTAGGCTGCACTAATCGAACAGTTCATCAATGGAGCCAATCCTATATCAGGTTTGCCAGCTGCCAGCAAGTCCTAGGGTGGTGGGGTGGGGTAATTTCACCAACACAGAGGGAGGATGTCTGGGCTGAGAGCTGCCTAGATAATTTTTGTGGGGTCCCAAGCAACACTCCTGCCCTCCTCGCCCACAAAAATAATTTAAAACTTATCTTGCTTTGGGTGAGGCGCAAGACCGACACTTAGTTTAGTCCAAATATGGTAATGGGTGTCCTATGTTTGTCACAAGACCCTTATTTGAACTTGAGAAGAGCTTCTGAAGATGGTGGTGGGTGGGATCACTGATGTTATCGGGGTCAGTAAGTGCTGTGCAGTGGTCTTAACCCCGTTAACTGACTCGGTTTATACCGGGGAGGACCCAAGTTAAAATTTGCCCCGTTATCTGGCTTCACACATGAAGAATGGTCAACTCGGCAGGTGCTGAAGGCCTCCTAGTACCCACGGTAACCATACTTCATGCTTCATTTCACCTTCAGGGGCAACAGGTGAGAAACACTGCAGCACAAAAGAAGTTGAACAGTTTATAGCATTGGTTTCCAGCAAAATAAAGTAATGCTGAAGTCTTCTCAAGATGAACCAGGAATCAGAGTTAAAAGAAACCACTGTCATTGCACACATCTCTCTGCATCTGACTCCATTAAATCTTTTTGATCAAAGTTAGAATCGAACAGCTATTTCATTTTCAATTCCATTTTCAGTGTTTGTGGAATTACCTGACCAAAGGTCGCAGTGGATCTCAAAACAAATTTTGTTCAGCTCGGAGGCAGATAAAGCATATTTTAATTTCCTTTGTGTAATTAAAGAGTTGAGAATGCAATTAGTCTTAGATTAACGACCTTTAAACATTTCTAGCTTGTTTCCTGGATACTAAAGCCTTTTGAGTATGATCTTGTTTTTTTAACTAAACAATTTATTTGATGTTACCATCTCAGTATGTGTGGCATTTGGAAGTACAAGCGGTGGCTCATAAGTCATTACGGCAACGTTAGCCCATCAACAGAGCTGTCTCCCTCCCTGCTGTTAAACTATGTCACTGATGGCCAAATGCTCCAGCGCAGGGCTTTGCAAGGCAAGAGCTCACATCAGGATTCCGTCAATGGGTCAACAGACTCAATTCACAACCCATGCAAATTTTGTCCATTCATTGAGATGGAGAGGACATTGTGCAGGCTGTGATCAGACGGGTTGATCTACCTGCCATCATTCCTGACATTGCCTGAACTCAGTATCTACCCCTTCCGTCACTGGCACGCTGCGGCTTGTATTATGTGCTCTCTGACCCTGTTTCATTCTGTCCGTGGGAAAGAAGATGTCGGTGTTCCTCCTGGTGTAGAGAGACTCGGTGAGACTGCAGACTGGGAGATGTCGCTGATGCCACCTGCTGCAGCCTGAAAGGCAAACTGTGACATAAACAGCCACAGGCAGTGCTGTCCGAGGCTGAATCAGACTGTTCGCAACCTCGGTGCTATATTTGACTCTGAGATCGAGCTTCCTACCACATATCAGCACCATCACTAAGGCTGCCTATTTCCCCCATGGTAACATCACCTGACTCTGCCCTGGCCTCAGCTCATCTGCTGCTGAAACTCTCATTCATGCCTTTGTTACCTCCAGACTTGACTATTCCAGCGCATTCCTTGTCAGCTTTCCTAGTTCTGCCCTCTGCAAACTTGAGTTCATTTAAAACTATGTTGTCCCTGTTCTAACTCGCACGAGGTTCTGCGCATCCATCTCCCCTGCGCTTGCTGACCTACATTGGCTCCCAGTTAAGCAACGCCTCGATTTTGAAATTCTCATCCTTGTTTTCAAATCCCTCCATGGCCATGGCCCTCCCTCCCTATCTCTGTGATCTCCTGAAGTCTTACAGCACCCCTGAGATCTCTACATGCCACCAATTCTTGAGCAGTTCCCATTTTAATCACTCCACGATTGGCAGCCGTACCTTCAGCTGCCAAGGCCCTAAGCTCTGGAATTCTCTCCCTAAATCTCTCCGCCTCTTTATCTCTCTTTTCTCCTTTAAGATGCTTCTTAAAAACTATCTCTTTGACCAAGCTTTTGATCAGCTGCCCTAATATCACCTTGTGGCTCGGTGTCAAATTTTGTTTGATAATGCTTGTAAAGCACCTTGGGATGTTTTATTACATTAAAGGCGCTATATAAATACAAGTTGTTATTTTTGCCCATGACTTGCTTTGAGCCCTGAGTTGTGGCTGCAGCATGCGACATAGCTCAGTGACAACTTCCTTTGTGAAGCGAAGACGCCTCGTATATTGCTCCTCAGTGAGGTATGAGAAGTGCTCCCTGAAGACCTGCTATGAGTATGGCCACCTACACAGAGACCTGCTGCCATTCTCATCGAACGTTACATCTCTACGACCTCCTCCACCCATACAACTCTTCAATATATCTGTGTTTCTCTAATCTTGAGCATCGCCGATTTTCATCAGTCCACAATTGGCGGCTGTGCCTTCAGCTGTCTAAGCCCGAATCCCTCCCGAAAATTCTCCACCCCTTTCTCCTGCTTTAAGATGCTCCTTAAAAACTACCTCTTTGACGCACCTGTCCTAATACCATTCCTTTTTGACAAAGCTCCTGTGAAGCACCTTGAATCATTTTCCTATGTTAAAGGTGCTAAAGAAATACAAATTGTTGTTGTAACAAGAAGCAGGTGAACAACCTCAGAAATGAATGATGCAATGGCATCACTGTGAAATGGCAGATGGTGGGAAGTGGTGTTCCAC
The DNA here is from genome assembly GCF_036365525.1 of Heterodontus francisci. NCBI lineage: Eukaryota > Metazoa > Chordata > Chondrichthyes > Heterodontiformes > Heterodontidae > Heterodontus > Heterodontus francisci. Next base: position 126,050,152 of record NC_090377.1, read on the forward strand.
AAGTGTCAGTGCTGTTCCATATTTACAAAGTCTTGGACTCAGGAATTAGAAGTACAATTTCAAAATGTGCCGATGACACTAAATTGAGGAGGCGAGGGGGGAGGATGGGTATAATGAATACAGAGGAAGACTGCAACAAAATATGGGAAACATTAACAAACTCACAAAATGGGTGTCTAATTAGCAAACATACTTCAACAAAGATAAGTGTGAGGTGACACATTTTGGTAGGAAGAATAAGCAGGCCATAAAATTCTTGGATAATTTGAGTTTGAATGGGGTAGAGGAGAAAAGGAATCTAGGGCTAGAGATTCAAAAATCATTATAACTGGCAATGTAGGTTAATAAGGCCATAAAAGGCAAATGAAGTACTGGGGTTTATTTCTGGAGGGATAGATTTGAAAAGTGGAAAAGTTACGTTAAACCCGTTTCGAACATTTGTTAGATCATACTTGGAGTATGGTGGTGTGGGACTGTCACTAAACTAGTAATCCAGAGGCCCAGGCCAATGCCCTGGGGACATGGTTTCAAATCCCAATATGGCAGCTGGTGGAATTTAAATTCAATTAATTAATAAAAATCTGGAATTGAAAGCTAGTCTCAGTAATGGTGCGATGAAACTATAATTAGCGTAAAAACCCATCTGGTTCACTAATGTTCTTTCGGGAAGAAAATCTGCCGTCCTTACCTAGTTTGGCCTACATGTGACTCCAGACCCACAGCAATGTGGTTGACTCTTAACTGCCCTCTGAAATGGCCCAGCAAGCCACTCGGTTGTCAAGGGCGATTAGGGACGGGCAACAAATGCTGGCCTTGCCAGTGACGCCCACATTCCTCAAATTTTTTTTTTAAAAAAGCACAGTTGTGTTCTCTATATTATATAAGTAGCATAAAGAGGCACTGGAGAAAGTGCAAAAAAAGATTCACTAGAATGGTACCAGAACCGAGAGGGTGGGCTGGGTTTTAAGAGCCCATTGGCGATCTTGGCAGCAAGCTCAAAAAATGACGGGCCACACGCCAACGAGCTGCTGCAATGTCTCACGCAGTGGCTCATTTAAACAGCCGGGGCAGCCCGCCCTCCTCGTCACGTGGAGGGGGTGGGCTGTCGGTCCCCGGCAATGCTGTCAGCTGCCTGTACGCAGGGGCTGGTGCCCTTTTTAAATGGCAGGCAGCCCTGCCAGCAGATTTAAATTTTTAAAGCTACACCCCCAGCCCTAAAAGTTCTCAAATAAATTTCTAGCGCCCCTTTCCCACCCCCCAATAGCAATTACGTTAACTATTTGCCCTTCCCCCCAAAACACTTACCTTTTAAGTCTGATCTTCCTCCCCACCGACTGCATAAAGTTTAAAGTTCACCCCTTCCCACCATCCCCTACACTCATTACATTTATTTCACCATGTCCCCACCCCCCCACCCCTGCACTGAGAATCTTACCTCCTCCCCCCACCCCTCCTCACCAGTGTCACGCCGGTGTTCCCTGGGCGGGGGAATTGAAGGCGCGGGAGTGACGGCTGCCGCACTGAGAATCGCCGCGGGCCCAGATGATGGGAACAGCAGAATCATTACCAATAGCTGCTATCCAAAAAGAATGGGAGCAGTGGTTATAATCTGAAATTTTTGAATTCAATGTTGAGTTCAGAAGGCTGTAAAATGCCTAATTGAAAGATGAGGTGATTTTCCTCGAACTTGCGTTGAGCATCACTAGAACACTGCAGGAGGCTGAGGATAGAGAGAACAGCGCCATAGTAGGGCAGAAAATGAAAATGTCAGGTGACCAGAAGCTCCGGGTCACGCATGCAGACTGAATGGAGGTGATCCAAAAAGCGATCTCCCAATCTACGTTTGGCCCCTCCAATGTAGTGGAGACGGAATCGTGAGCAGCGATTACAGTATAGTAAATTGAAAGAATTACAAATAAATCACTGTTTCACCTGGAAGGAACGTTTGGGACCTTGGACGATGGGAATGGAGAATGTTAAAAGGCATTGCTCAGGAAAGTGACATGGGAAGGGGAGGGAGTGCTGGGTGGAGTTGAACAGTGGACCAGGGTGTTGCAGAGGGAACAGTCTCTTCAAAATGCTGAAAGGGGAGGGGAGGGGAAGATATGTTTGGTGGTGGCATCACACTGGATGTGACAGAAATGGCAGAGGATGATCTGTTTAATGTGGAGGCAGTGGGGTTTAAGGTGAGAACAAGAGGAACCCTATTATGGACTGGGAGTAAGGGGCAGGGGTCAGAGCAGAAGGAAGACATATCAGATACTGATATGGAAGGTGGCATTGTCAAAACAGGTGCGATGGACAAAGAGAAACTGGGAGAATGGAAGAGAGTCCTTACAGGAAACTGGGGGAAAGGCATTGTCATCAAGGTAGCTGTCGGAGTCAGTGGGCTTATAGTAGATATGAGGGAATGGTAACATAGCAGTTGTGTTACTGGGATAGTAATCTGAAGGCCCGGATGAATGAGCTGGAGATGTGAGTTCAAATCTCACCATGGCACCTGGGGAAATTAAATTGAGTTACTTAATAAATCTGGAATAAAAAGCTAGTATCAGTAATGGTGCACATAACCCTACTAGATAGTTGTAAAAATCCATCAGGATCAGTGATGTCCTTTAGGGGAATAAATCTGCAGTCCTTACCCAGTCTGACCTATATGTGTCTCCACACACACAGCTGTTGTATGATTGCCCTAAGAGCGATGTCCCTTTAAGAACTCAGTATGCTAATGAGCCAAGTACCAGGATGTAGTCATGTGACTAGAAGCCATCGTCACTCTGCAGCTGTAACACCCTAGACAAAGGTTCTTTAAATAGATTGCTCTGTATTGTATATACTAGTTTAGCTGTTAATAAACCTTCTCGAGATCTTCAAGGAACTAGAATCCATGCACCTCATTGTGTTGCTTAAAATAACACAACGAAACCTATGACATGGAGGCAGCGGTGGGATCTTTCTGGTCCTCTTCAGGTAAGCCAGAGGTATTGATTCTGATTTCCAACTGCTATCAGTATTTTCACAGCCTGCTTTTCTGGTTCAACAACCGCTTCACCTGTGAAGCATAACTGCATTCTTTGTTTAAAAAGTTTGAACCCAGATAGGATATCAATGGCCTTCCAGTTCATGCTGGAAAATTTGATATCCATCTTTCTGCTGTTCTTTTGCTTTCTGCTCTGAATTTAACTTTGTTCAGCTGTGTGTGTGCCTTCAGCACTGCGCTAATTATGACTTTTCCATTTGTGGTTTGAAACTGGTTTTAAAACTTGTCCTATTAACTCTGCGCTGTTCCCCCTTTAAGAAATTCTCTTCTATTTAGACTAGCTGCTTTTATGGAGAGCAACAGATGCTTGAGTGTTCTCTGTTTGTTTTGCTTTCAGCACTTCAGCTTGTATGTTTATACAGCTGTTCGATATGCAGTTCAAGGGCTTTCCTGTTTGCTTTTTTTGCTAGAGTTTATTTATGTTCTTCACGCTTGACTGGTTTAATGATTTTTCAGCTATGCTGCGTGAATGGAGACCTTGTTGCTTTTCAGGGGTTCCTATGCTTTTTTTCGGAACACCTCCAGTAATTGCACCAACCGTGATCAGTCTGAGAGAGGAATTGCGTTTTCCCCATTTTTTTTTTTTAATCTCTCTCCCATGGATGCTTTAAAAAAAAAAATCAACTTTTTAAGCACCTCAAAGCGTTTTTTTAAAACCAGTATTCCTCGACCGCTGGCACAATGACTCACCGGATCACAGGGATTGATTTGCAGCCTGTCATTCAGTGCTCTGTCTCCCACAGCTGGCAGTAAAGTTTTTGCTTTTATTCATTGTTTGGGCCAGTATTTCTTTTGAACTTTCTCTCTTTTGGCTGTTGGAAGGATCGCATTCACAGCTATTTTACCTGTAGTCTTCAAGCTTAGATCTTTTCTTTTCACCACTGCTGCCACCATATTATGGGGTTCATTGTGTTATCTTAAGCAACACATTGAGATGCATGGATTCCAGTTCGTTGAAGATCTCTAGAAGGTTTATTAACAGCTAAACAAGCATATACAATACAGAGCGAACTACTTACAGAATCTTTGTGTAGGGTGTTACAATTGCAGAGTGACTATGGCTTCGAGTCACATGACTATATCCTGGTACTTTATGCTCATTAGCATACCAAGTGCTTAAATGGACATCACTCTACAACAACAGCAATTTGATTGACTCTAAACTGCCTTCTGAAATAGCCGAGCGAGCTACTCAGTTAAGGGCAATTAGGGATGGGCAATAAATGCTGGCCTTGCCAGTAATACCCACATCCTGTGAATGAATAATTTGAAAAAAGAAGCTGGCAGCCTATCCCCAAATCTAGAGATGGAGAAGTTGAGGAAGGGAAGGTGAGGGAGGGTGGAAGTTGGAAGCAAAGTTGATGAAATTTGCCAGTTCAGGGCAAAAGCAGGAAGAGGCAGACATTGATTGGAAAAAGAGTTGTACTGGAACAAAGAAATTTCCACCTACCCAGGAAAAGGCAGGCATAGCAAGGTCCCATATGGGTTCCCATAACAACACCTTTGATTTGGAGGTAGTGAGTGGAGTTGAAGAGAGAAGTTGTTCAATGTGAGAACATGTTCAGCCAGGCAGAAGAGGCTGGTGGTGGATGGGGGCTGGTTGGTCCTCTGTTTGAGGAAGAAGCAGTGGGCCCTCAGGCCATCCTGGTGGGGGTTGGAGATGTAGAGGTACTGTATGTCCACGATGAAAAGAAGACAATTAGCGCCAGGAATTTGGAAAGTCTTAAAGTGACAGAGAGCATCTGAAGAGTCATGGATGTAGGTGGTCCGAGACTGAACAAGGGGAGAAAAAATTGAGTCCATACAGGGAGATGACTGTTCTGTGGGCAAGAACAGGGTGAAACAATGGGTCAACTGGGGCAATCTGTAGATCTTGGGAAGTGGGTAGAAGTGTGCTGTGCTGGGTTGGAGGATTATGAGATTAAAGGCGGTGGAGGGAAGATCTCCAGAGGAGATGAGGTCAGTGATAGTCTGGTAAACAATGGCTTCATCTTTAGTGGTGGGGTCATGGTTCAGGTGGATGTAAGAGGCGGTGTCAAAGATTTGGCATTCAGCTTTTGAAGATAGAAATTGCCTTGCCAAACAACAGCACCACCCTTTTCAGTAGGTTTGATGACAATGTTTGGGTTGGACCTGAGAGAACGGAGGGCAGCAAATTCAGAGAGAGGTAGGTTAGAATGAGTGAGTGAAGCAGAAAAATTGAGAGGGCTGGTGTCAAGCTAGCAACTCCCAATGAAAACATCTAGAGAGGCTAAAAGGCCATAGGGAGGAACGAGAATTCTGATGATGGAAGAAAAGGTCAAAGAGTCATAGAGTTATACGGCACAGAAACAGGCCCTTCGGCCCATCGTGTTTGTGCCAGCCATCAAGCACCTAACTATTCTAATCCCATTTTCCAGCACTTGGCCTATAGCCTTGTATGCTATGGCATTTCAAGTGCTCATCTAAATACTTCTTAAATGTTGTGAGGGTTCCTGCCTCTACTCCCTCTTCAGGCAATGCGTTCTAGATTCCAATCACGCTCTGAGTGAAAATATTTTTCCTCAAATCCCCTCTAAACCTCCTGCCCCTTATCTTAAATCTATGCCCCCTGGTTGTTGACCCCTCTGCTAAGGGAAAAAGTTTCTTCCTATCTAACCTATCAATGCCCCTCATAATTTTGTATACCCTCAATCAGGTCCCCCCTCAGTCTTCTCTGCTCTAAGGAAAACAATCCTAGCCTTTTCAGTCTCTCTACATAGCTGAAATGCTCCAGCCCAGGCAACATCCTGGTGAATCCCCTCTACACCCTCTCCAGTGCAATCACATCCTTCCTATATTGTGGTGCCCAGAACTGTACACAGTACACCAGCTGTGGCCTAACTAGCGTTTTATGCAGCTCCACCATAACCTCCCTGCTCTTATATTCTATGCCTCGGCTGATAAAGGCAAGTATCCCATATGCCTTCCTAACCACCTTAGCTAACTGTGCTACTGCCTTCAGTGATCTATGGGCAGGTACACAAAGGTCCCTCTGACCCTCTGTACTTCCTAAGGTCCTACCATCCATTGTATATTCCCTTGCCTTGTTAGTCCTCCTAAAATGCATTACCTCACACTTACCAGGATTAGGTTCCATTTGCCACTGCTCCACCCATCTTACCAGCCCATCTATATTGTCCTGTAATCTAAGGCTTTCCTCCTCACTATTTACAACACCACCAATTTTCATGTCATCTGCGAACTTACTGATCATACCTCCTATACTCATGTCTAAATCATTAATATACACTACAAACAAGCAAGGGTCCCAGCACTGATCCCTGTGCTGCACCATTGGTCACAGTCTTCCACTCACAACAACAACCCTCAATCATTACCCTCTGTCTCCTGCCACTAAGCCACTTTTGGATCCAATTTGCCAAATTGCCCTGGATCCCATGGGCTCTTACCACCTTAACCAATCTCCCATGCGGGACCTTATCAAAAGCTTTACTGAAGTCCATGTAGACTACATCAACTGCTTTACCCTCATCTACACATTTCGCCAACCCCTCGAAAAATTCTATCAAGTTAGTTAGACACGATCTCCCCCTGACAAAGCCATGCTGACTATCCCTGATTAATCCCTGCCTCTCCAAGTGCAGATTAATCCTGTCCCTCAGATTTTTTTCCAATAGTTTCCCAACCACTGATGTCTTCAGTGCTTTGGGAGACTCCTAGCTAAAGAAATCAGCGTGGAGGCAAAGGTGACAGAAGAAGAGATCAACATCATGCTGAGCTTGAAATTCATTGAAGTGGGGATGTAAGGGAATGAAGCTTTGGGCTTTGCTGAGGACTACTCTTTCAAGGTCAGAGAGGGGAAGGTCAGAGGGAATAGTGAAAACATGGCAACGGGTGACATTGAAAGGAGGGATGAGATCAGAGGAAAGTGAATGGGAGGAAGGATCCAGAGAGGCATTGGTAGCCAGAAGTTGTTGAAGCTTGCAGTCCATCACAGTCGAAAGGAGGAAAAAAATGTTTTTGTTAAAGCACCAGATGAGGTGAAGGATGAAATGGAACAGCAGACCAGCACAGCTTCGAGATCGAGTGAGTCACTGCTGTTGAAGAAGGAAGTCAAAAGCGTTCATGTGGCAATGCATAGCATTGAGCATGGATCTCAAGAGGAACAGAGAGCAGTGGTTTGAGGAGCACTGAAAATTTTGCAGATAGTTGTAATAGCGGGTGGATGTGAAACATGAAGGGTCATATTTTGTGTCAAAGCCATATGGAATAAGTCAGAGCTGGAGACAGTTGCTGAGCAAGGAAATGTAGCCATGAAAGTGAGTATTGATTAATACCTGATCAAACAGGAAAAGGGAAACAGAAAGCAATGGAGGTGAACAAGGTGGAAGAGAAAAACAGAAATCCCATTGGAGAGAAGAGCAGAATTCTTTAAGATGACATTCCTGGAAAAGTGCAGTAAATTAAGCACAAACAAAAGCAAAATACTATAGATGCTGGAAATCTGAAATAAAAACAGAAGAGGCTGGAAATACTCAGCAGCTCAGGCAGCATCTATGGAGAGAGAAACCGAGTTAATGTTTCAGGTTAATGACCTTTCATCAGGACTGGAAAAAGATAGAGATGTAACAGATTTTAAGCAAATCCAGGGAAAGTGGGGAGGGAGGAGAGGACAAATAGCAACTTCTGTGATACTGTTGAATATGTTGACAGGAGAGATTAAACGACAAAAAGGATGATGGTGCAAGGCAAAACAGGATGGTAACGGGACAAGATGTAGAGATGTTGCCCCTTGTGAATGAGATCAGAACCAGGGACAATCAATATAAGGTAGTTACTCATAAATCCAATAGGGAATTCAGGAGAAACTTCTTTACCCAGAGAGTGGTTAGATTGTGGAACTCATTACCACAGGGAGTAATTGAGGTAAATAACACAGATGCATTTAAGGGGAAGCTAGATAAGCACAGGAGGGAGAAAGGAATGGAGGAATATGTTGAAGGGGTGAGATGAAGAGTGGGCGGGGTGGGGGGTGGTGGTGGGGGTGGTGGAATGTGGACGAGGCTCATGTCAAGCAAAACACTGGCATGGACCTGTTGGGACAAATGGCCTGTTTCTGTGCTGTAAATACTTTGTAAGACCAAGGATTTTTTTTAATCAACATTTGCTGTCACGGCCTCAAGACTGAACTCAACAGGTGAGGTGAGGGTGACTGCCCTTGACATCAAGGCAGCATTTGACTGAGTATGGCATCAAGGAGCCGTAGCAAAACTAAGGTCAATGGGTATCAGGGGGAAAACCCTCCACTGGCTGGAATCATACCTAGCGCAAAGGAAGATGGTTGTGGTTGTTGGAGGTCAATCATCTGAGCTCCAGGACATCACTGCAGGAGTTCCTCAGGGTAGTGTCCTGGGCCCAACCATCTTCAGCTGCTTCATCAATGACCTTCCTTCAATCATAAGGTCAGAAGTGGGGATGTTCGCAGATGATTGCACAATGTTCAGCACCATTCGTGACTCCTCAGATACTGAAGCAGTCCGTGTAGAAATGCAGCAAGACCTGGACAAAATCCAGGCTTGGGCTGATAAGTGCAAGTAACATTCGTGCCACACAAGTGCCAGGCAATGACCATCTCCAATAAGAGAGAATCTAACCATCTCCCCTTGACATTCAATGGCATTACCATCGCTGAATCCCCCATCAACATCCTAGGGGTTACCATTGACCAGAAACTGAACTGGAGTAGCCATATAAATACCGTGGCTACAAGAGCAGGTCAGAGGCTGGGAATCCTGAAGCGAGTAACTCACCTCCTGACTCCCCAAAGCCTGTCCACCATCTACAAGGCACAAGTCAGGAGTGTGATGGAATACTCTCCACTTGCCTGGATGGGTGCAGCTCCAACAATACTCAAGAAGCTCGACACCATCCAGGACAAAGCAACCCGCTTGATTGGCACCCCATCAACAAACATTCACTCCCTCCACCACCGACGCACAGTGGCAGCAGTGTGTATCATCTACAAGATGCACTGCAGCAACGCACCAAGGCTCCTTAGACAGCAGCTTCCAAACCCGCGATCTCTACCAAATAGAAGGACAAGGGCAGCAAATACATGGGAACACCACCACCTGCAAGTTCCCCTCCAAGTCACACACCATCCTGACTTGGAACTATATCACCGTTCCTTCACTGTCGCTGGGTCAAAATCCTGGAACTCCCTTCCTAACAGCACTGTGGGTATACCTACCCCAAATGGACTGCAGCGGTTCAAGAAAGCAGCTCACCATCACCTTCTCAAGGGCAATTAGGGATGGGCAATAAATGCTGGCCTGGCCAGCGTCACCCACATCCCATGAATGAATTTAAAAAAGACTAATAAATAAATGAATCGTTCAAATTTATCAGCAAGGTGAGACTTTTCTTTATACTCATTGAATCCAAAAATGAGTCCCTGAGCTAATTAATGCACCCTTTGCAGCAAACAGTTGTCACTTGATTTTTCTGGCTTCTTATATCCAACAGATGTTCTAGAAATGCCAGATTTATTGGTGAATTTGAGATTGGTCAATGCATTATCAACTGAGATCTGATCAGTGCCTGTAAAATTATCCTTTTTAATGCTTTACTTATTGACAAAGAAATAGGTGCAGTGAACTTAGCAAAGGGAAACTTGCTCAACACTGCCTCAACATTATGCCTTGATGTAAATTCCTTATTGCACCAACATGGCATTTTTCACCTCCCATGTCAATCACATTTCTGGCCTCTCTGATTGGGATTACCTATGATGAAAGTGAGGAAGGGCAGTTACCTATCAGTGACCAACTGGGTAGATCCTGCTCAATCTTCTTTCACGGAGGATTGTTAAAGCCAATGAAGACTTTCATCACAATTAATCGGCACTGGATTGGAACTGAGGTCCCAGAGGTGAGAGCTTAGTGTACTCAACCAATCACTATTTAGTGTGAGCAATTCTTAGTCTACAGAAGTCAATCCAAAGAAATCTAAAAACAAAAGTAGGAGCTAAGTGCATTCCGGTGAAGTTATGGTATACAGAGGTGCAAAAAGGAATGCTTTTTTATTTTTCTTCCCTTTTGTCAGCTAACTGAAGTGCAGGTATTGTGTAGTGTTCTAATATAATGAGCAAATCCTTCTTCCTGTCATGATGCAGATTTGCATGGGAAGCCTGCCAACATAATGGTGAGGATTACTGTTGATAATAGAAGTCCCACAGAAAAACGCCTCTGGAAAGTTATTGAGGTGAAACTTGAGTATATGGTGAAAAATGATGCTCAGGTTTAGATGGTTATATGAATCACTGGAGCTTTGCTTTCACAGTTACTGATGTCGCCCAAATATCTGGAGCATCTTATTGCGTTGCAATAAACACTCTGCCACCAGCTATGCTCACGTAAGGTTGTATCTCTGTAACCTCCTCCAAACCTACAACCCTCCGAGTTCCTCCAGTTCTGGCCGCTTGCACATCTCCAATTTCCTTCTCTCCACCATTGGTGACCATGCCTTCAGCTGCCTAGACCATGAGCTCTGGAATTCCCTCCCTAAACCTTCCCCCTGTCTCCATCTCTCCTCCTTTTAAGACACTCCTTAAAAAGTACCTCTTTGACCAAGCATTTGGTCACCCGTCCGAATATCTCTTTATGTGGCTCAGTGTCAAACTTTCCTGGATAATCACTCCTGTGCAGGGTTTGGGGTGTTTTACTATGTTAAAGGTGCTATATAAATAAAAGTTGTTGTTGTTTTTGCTGTTTATTTAAAATGGGGTGAGTGTGCCCACAGAAATACAGGCAAAGGCATGATATGTTAAACAGCCATCCATTATTACCATGAGCCATACTCTCTGGACTGATGCTGCTAAATACAATGGAGTACAACACAGGCAATTTAAAAGGATAAGAAATTCATTCTGAACTTTAACTTTTTTTACTCTTTCATTTTAATTTATCTCTGGAAAGATATTGAGGTCTGACTGCATGTTTGCTTTGTATTAAACATTAGCTGTGCGAATATTCTCTCCACAGTATGTAATTTAACTAGTTTTAATTTTAATATTTGTTGGCAAACATCAAAAAGGTACTGATCGGATTGCGTATCCCCCTGTGTCGCTCCTTGCCTCATCCCAGCTGTTAACATACTGAGGAGTGTTGGTATCAACAGAATGAATGTTTGGCTGTCAGACGGAGACAGAGGAAATCTATCTCTTGCATAAATGAAGCAAAAATAGGCACCTTGCCATAAAGTGCAAATGAAAATAACATTAAATCTGCAGCCAGATGCAGAACAAACTTTTTTTTCACTCTGACAAGGGTTATAATAATGGGCTGAATTTTACTGGATGGGAGGAAGTCCTGCTTTAGGGCCCAAATTTGGTCATGTGCAGGAGGTGGGACATGGAAGCAGATTTTGTCGTTTGCGTTCGATTAACGGCCGGCAGGATTGGGAGCTGGCCAGTAACAGGGGTGGGGGGGGGGAGGAGGGGGTTGGCAGATGGGAGAAAGTTCCAGCACCTGAAACACAGGTGCTATTTTTAAAAGAACAGGCAATGCACAGTTTAAAGGCATCATACATAGAACCACCTGGAAGGTAGACTAATCAAAGGTTTCTTTTCAGAATGGCTGCATTTAGGGGAAGAGTGGCACCCAAGTTTAGTGATGCCTCCTTGGAGATGCCAGGTTCCAAGGAGGTGCTTTACGCACTTGACGGGAGGACGAGGCCAGCAAGCCTCACCTAAAAGGCTTGGCTGGAGGTCACAGAGGAAGTTAGCAGCTGTGGGGTGGGTCACACAGGCACGGGACTGAATTTAATCAGCCTTCTGGGGATAAGTTGGGAGGTGGGGAGGCCCACACAATAGTGCAAGAAGGCAAGGGAGGCATGTTTATCATGCCAGCGGTGAGGAAGGTGACGACGGCCCTCCCACTCAGAGACCAATTGTGCCAGTTAAGTCGCCAACTCAGGAGCTCTTCCTGCCTCCACTGCCATATTGCCAAGGGTGGGGGGTGGGGGCATCCACCACATGTGGAAACCGCCAGGCGAACCCAGGCGGGCTCCGGAGGTGGGTACCTTCCTATTCGGGCACTCTTCGGCTCATGGAGGGGCTGTTTGGTGACAATTGCCACCCCACTCCCTTGCCAAGGCCTGCCGGACTGGCCCCAGCACCCCCAGACCCCAACTTACCTGGTTATGAGGGCACCATCCATCCATTGCAAACTCTTCTTCCAGATGCAGTCCCAGCAGTGGCCAGCACTCCCAGTGGTGCTGCTGAACTGCCGGCCCTCTGATTGACTAACAGCTCCTGGGGGCGGGCGGCCATCCTTAATAAGGACAAGGCTTCCCAACGGCAACCGCCACCAGCAAGTTGCAGCTCTGGATCCAACAGACTGTAGAAGGTGTGTTGGTTGCTCCACCCCGCTTTCGGGCCCATTGGCGGGACCCCCGCCGCAACGGCTCAATCCAACCCAGGGTTGTAGTGCTGCAAGAGTTTCAATGACCTGCCGTGATCTGGCAACTGTAGTATATTGTTCATTTGAAGCCACTGTTTGTGCTTGGTGTAGCATGTGCAGTGTGCCACTAGAGGGAGCTGATAAAGTTTCAGTTTTACAGCAGCAATCCAGAAGGTGTTTTCTTCCAGAGATTCACAGTAGCAGATCTACAATGTGAGATCTTAGAATGGCTGCGAGGTTATTTTATAGGCAGGTATAATTCACTGTGCTCTCAGTCATGAACTCCAGGTAATACAGACCGCCAAATACAGACAGTGTTGGGTTTGTATCTTTGTGCAGCTAGTGCAGGAACTCCATTTTGGGAAGGATTAATTCAGATGAGTGTCAGCAGAGAACAAAACTGACCTGCACCCCTGATTATGCTTACGGAGCTGCAGACCACCCTGGCGTCATTCCACCTAATGCTACTTTGATTTTTGACGTCATTACCTATGCAAGGGTAGTTTGGTTTGCTTAAACCTTCAAGAAGAATTTAATGCAGGTTGTAGCACAGCATGAAATGAGCATTTGTTTCTTCCACCCACCAATATTACTTTTGATGATGCCTGTGTGATTGTACCTCTGGAACACTATCCTGGATCTTTGATCATGCAGTATCACTGATAATCAAGATAGTGATGGCTATGCCCAACCTATCACATTTTGATGTGTATTCCAAACCCTTAGCTGTGTTATTACGTTGGCAGAACTGGCTGCAATAATTCGAGGGCGCAATGATGTGCTTTAGAATCACCAATGATAAGAGGACAAAGGCCTTACGTCTCCACTAGACAGGTGAAGAATTGGAAAATATTTTTCAGACACTTATGCCTGTGCAAGACGACTATGAATCAGCAAATTTTTTTTTAAAAAACTCGTTCGGGGGATGTGGGCATCGCTGGCCATGCCAGCATTTGTTGCCCATCCCTAATTACTCTTGAGAAGGTGGTAGTGAGCTGCCTTCTTGAACCACTGCAGTCCTTGGGGTGTTGTGCACTAACAACTTATTTCATGCCCATGAATATACAAAACCATTATTTTCTGACAAACCAAGCAAGAAGCAAAAGAGGCAATTGATAAATATTGCACATGATTGAGACAACTGCAAACCAAATGTGACCTTGGTGATATTGAATATGCCAAACAGGAAATCAGACACAAATAATTGAAGGTTGCCTCTCCAGTCAAATATGCAGAAAAACACTTGAGAAAGACAGAAAGCTGTCAGAGGTGCGGGAGTTAGCAAGATCGCTAGCCCTTTCAGAGTCCAGAGCTGCTGAGGTTGAGGCTGCCAACAGCAACTGCTACACTTCAAGTCCAACTTCTGTGAACCGTGTTCACTACTGGTGTGCCAGGTAGCACCTGCAAAGCAATGACATTAATCTCGCAAACATATCATGACTTGTCCAAGCATTGCTTCCAATGTGGTGGCATTTATCCACACCAGTCAGTATGCCCTGCTGCTGGTAAGCAGTGTAAAGCTTGTGGGAAATGCAAACATTTTGCTTGCATTTGCCGCTCATCAGCAAAATCAACTGTTAAGATCAATACTAACAAAAGGATGCCACATACGCAGACTACACTAAAAGGGTGAGAGAATGTATCCATTGTAGAGATAGTTGACCTTGAATATACTGGAGACGGCAACCAGCCACGTGTGACAGTGACCACTGGCTACTCAAAAGTAGATGCTCTCATAAATTATCTGGAGAAAGTGACGTGCTTGTCACCTTCCACACAGCAACAGATCTGCACATGATTGCAGTCACATACACAGTTGCTCCACATACCAACAACATTCTTGAACTGTATGCTGACTGCTTCACAGGTATCAGCAGACTGAAGTGTGCTACATGCAAGCTGCATGTAGATCCCAAGGTGCGTCCTGTTGTGCGTCAACGTAACATGTTCCATGTTAGGAAACATACAGAGAAGGAACTTCAGCGCCTACTTGACCTCGACATCATTGAGAATGTTCGGGTTTAACACACCCCTTGTGTCTCACCCATACAAATTGTCAAGAAACCCAAGAGTGAGAACAAGATCAGAATCTACGTCGATATGTGGTCACCAAACTAAGCAATACAACAAGAAAGACTTTTGACACTTACAATTGACCTATCATAGAGAAAGTGAATAGCGTCAAACGTTTTGCTAAACTTGACCTCAATCCAGGCTGCCATCAAATCAAGCTTGCAGAAGAATTGAGGGATCTTAGTGTTCTCCACTCGCATCGGGCTCTTTTGCTACAAGAGGCTCAACTTTGGACTCAATGCAGCAGCTGAGGTATTTCAGCACATGATTCAGTCTGTACTGCAAGGACTTGAGGGCATGCTGTGTATCAGTGATGACATTCTCATCCACCATCCCACTGAAAGTGAACTCAAGACACGCCTACATGTACAATGTCTTAGAGAATGCAACCCCACCCTGAACAAAGAGAAGTGCCTGTTCAATGAAAGCAGAATCAAATTCTTCGGTCATGTGTTCAGCGGTGAAGGAGTATCACCAGATCTGTGGAAATTTGAAGCCATTGTAAACGCTGCAGATCCTACGAATTGTGCATGACGTCCGGAGTCTGCTTGGGCTCATCATATACTGCAGTTGTTTCATTCCTGCCCTTGCTATGCTATCTGCCCCCCTATGCAATCTGGCAAAAGAGACCACCAAGATGCTGGAGCAACAGCATGAAATGTGTGAACATCTGTTGGAATTCCCAAAGGCTGTTCACTCCCATGCGCGAACAACGGAGGAGCCCATCCATGCAATGAGTGGTGCCATGTCTGTGGCACCCAGCCTCCTCCATTGAGAGAGTGGCGACCTCATGGAGAGCCACATGCAGCAAACCACCCAGTGGATGCAGGAGATGCACGTTGACCTGCATACCATCACCTTGTCATGAGCACTGTGGATCAATGGGTGGGCGAGATGGGCTTGAGACACATGGACCCCTTCCCTCGCCAGCGGTTCAAGCACTCCAGGAGCGCAGGGAAGTACATACAGGTACTGAAAGGGCAGAGGAGTGACTGCCTGAAGTCCCTGGTGGGTCCTCTCAGGGTACTCCTAGCATGGATGTCAGCTCCTCCGCCCCTTTGACGGTGACACTAACACTCCATGAAGCCATGATGACAGAGGCGGCACCTGCACAAATGCCCCTGACTGTCCATGTGCCGGGGACTTCAAGACCTCAGACACTCAGAGGACGAACACCGCGGTCATTTAATGCACCAGAACAGAAAGACAAGCAGTCTGACTCCACCTCAGCTGCACATGCCTGGATACAATTTAGGAACACCCGCAAGCATTCGCATAAAACCACCTAGTTAGACTTGGGTGTTATCGGTGATAGTTTATAGTGTAATAGAAAAGATTTGCATCAATGGGTGAACTGAAAGGTGATGTTTTAATTCAGCTAAGGTCTCGAATGCTCATTTCTGCACCATTGGGCTGTCACCAGTGTTAAATTCCAGAAAGCTTTTTGTGGAAGGATCATGCTGGAGCCTATCTTTACTCAGTTTCACACTTATTGTACAGAGTAAAAAGGATTACAACCAAGTAGCTCCTCATTCAAAACCTTTACCAGTCTCAGTAAGTCTCCTTATAAGTGCTCAAGTAAGACCCCAATCAACACCCTCCACCTGCATATAGTTAAACTGATACACGATTAACAGATTCCTTTCTTTAATTTATAATAAAACTTAGATTAACGTGGAAACAACATTTCAAAATATATTCCATATTATGTACAAAGTATTAACATGCTCAAAGAACATTTCAAAATAAATCAAAATAAATTCCATATTGCGTACAAAGTATTACATTGTGAGATGCCCCTCCTCTAGCACCCCTAACAATTTCTTTGTACTAGCATTTCTCTTTGTGAAACAATCGTATAGCTGATGACTTGCATCTACCCATTTAAGGTTGGAGATTTCCTTTCTCTCCAGCATTTGTTTCAATCCAGCAAGGTCAATACACAGTCTTTTCTCAGTCACACCTTTTGTAGAGTACATTGTCCCACAAAGGACAATTATCCACAAAACATTCAATGGGCATCCCATCTTCAGTATGTTTCTTATTCAGAATCTCACCTAAAATATTTGACAAATAGACCCCCATATCCATTGCCCTCCACAAGACCCAGTGTTTCTGCAGCTAAAGCGCTTTAAATGACACATTTCTTTTTCTTAGCTTCCCAAGATGAAGAACAACATTTCCCATTTTCACCCATTAGAAATATTATGAAACCAGCTGCACTGAAATACCCATCAGCAAGATTAGCATGTGAAGCATCACTAAAAATTATTAGCTTCATGTTCTTAGGATTCCTAAGGATGGGAACTTCAGCACACATTTCTCTAGATTTAATTTCTTTAATGTTTTATTTGCCCTTAAAACATTCTCAACTTTTGGGTCTTTCATCATCCTACTTAACTCCAGAACATCAAACCTAGTATCAGGTCTAGTCTGAGTGCACAACCAGTTTAATTGATCAATCAAGCTTCGCAATTACTCAGTCTCTTCCTTAAATTTATCACTCTCTTTCTGTGATGACCTAGCACAATTAACTGGGATGGGAATAATACTCTCTAAGATTGTTTGTATAAAGTTATCCCAGACTTAGTCTGCTTAATATATAAACCAATATATTTAAAGGCCCACAAGCCTGACTCCCAATCTTAAATTCTGCCCCAATCTTAATAATATATTTCTCAAATCTGCAGTATTGCCCCCTAAGAAATCATCAACGTGTATAATGAAGATGCCAGAAAGTTTTCCTTTATGATATCAATAAAACATTGCAGGATCTGCTTTTCATTGAACACAACCAATTTTCAACAAAATCAATCTCACCAAGAAATACCACACCCTGGAAGCAGCATTAAGGCCATAGACACATTTGTTCAGCTTCCATAGTTTTCCTTCTGCATCTGCTGCCTCTTTAGGTGGTTTCAAAAACACTTCTCTTTATTTTTTTTTTACTTAGAGATACAGCACTGAAACAGGCCCTTCGGCCCACCGAGTCTGTGCCGACCATCAACCACCCATTTATACTAATCTTACATTAATCCCATATTCCTACCACATCCCCACCTTCCCTCAATTCTCCTACCACCTACCTACACTAGGGGCAATTTACAATGGCGAATTTACCCATCAACCTGCAAGTCTTTGGCTGTGGGAGAAAACCGGAGCACGCAGCAGTCACAGGGAGAACTTGCAAACTCTGCACAGGCGGTACCCAGAACTGAACCTGGGTCGCTGGAGCTGTGAGACTGCGGTGCTAACCACTGCGCCACTATGCCACCCACTTTGAAAAGTATCACCCTGCAGAAATGTGGCTTTTATGCCAATGGATCTACACTCCGATTAATATATGGCCAAGAGATAAAAAAGGTTTTCAAGATTTCTTTTCCAGCTGTGGGAGAGTCCACTTTAACATCTGTATTATGCAGTTGCTCTTCAAAACCCCTCACAGCAAGCCTTGCTTTAACCTTATAAGTTCCATCGGGAAGGAATTTTTCAGTACAAATCCATCTATGTGACAAGGCTGGCTGTCCTGTATCTGGTCTTCTTCTTTGGCCTTCTTGTCTCGAGAGACAATGGGTAAGCGCCGAGAGGTGGTCAGTGGTTTGTGGAGCAGCACCTGGAGTGGCTATAAAGGCCAATTCTAGAGTGACAGACTCTTCCACAGGCGCTGCAGATAAAATTGGTTGTCGGGGCTGTTACACAGTTGGCTCTTCCCTTGCATTTCTGTCTTTTTTCCTGCCAACTGCTAAGCCTCTTTGACTCGCCACTCTTTAACCATGCCTTTATGGCTGTCCGCCAGCTCTGGCAATCACTGGCAACTGACTCCCACGACTTGTGGTCAATGTCACAGGACTTCATGTTGCATTTGCAGATGTCTTTAAAGCGGAGACATGGACGGCCGGTGGGTCTGATGCCTGTGACGAGCTCGCTGTACAATGTGTCCTTGGGGATCCTGCCACCTTCCATGCGGCTCACATGGCCAAGCCATCTTAAGCGCCGCTGGCTCAGTAGGGTGTATATGCTGGGATTGTTGGCCGCCTTGAGGACTTCTGCATTGGAGATACGGTGCCAAGGATTCTCCGGAGGCAGCGAAGATAGAATGAGTTGAGACGTCGCCCTTGACTGACATTCAGGCCTCACTGCCATAGAGCAAGCTACTGAGGACACAGGCTTGAAACACTCGAACTTTTGTGTTCCGTGTCAGTGCGCCATTTTCCCACTCCCTCTTGGCCAGTCTGGACATAGCAGCGGACACCTTGCCCATGCGCTTGTTGATTTGTGCATCGCGAGACAGATTACTGGTGATGGTTCAGCCTAGGTAGGTGAACTCTTGAACCACTTCCAGAGCGTGGTTGCAGATATTGATGGATGGAGCATTTCTGTCGTCCTGTCCCATGATGTTTGTTTTCTTGAGGCTGATGGTTAGGTCAAATTTTCTGCAGGCAGCCGCAATCCTGTCGATGAGTCTCTGCAGACACTCTTCAGTGTGAGATGTTAATGCAGCATCGTCAGCAAAGAGGAGTTCCCTGAGGAGGACTTTCCATACTTTGGTCTTTGCTCTACGACGAGCAAGGTTGAACAACCTGCCACCTGATCTTTGTGGAGGAAAATTCCTTCTTCTGAAGACTTGAACGCATGTGAGAGCAACAGTGAGAAGAAGATCCCAAACAGTGTAGGTGCGAGAACACAGCCCTGTTTCACACCACTCGGGATAGGAAAGGGGTCTGATGAGGCATCGCTATGCTGAATTGAGCCTTTCATATTGTCATGGAATGAGGTGATGATACTTAGTAGCTTTGGTGGACATCCGATCTTTTCTAGTAGTCCGAAGAGACCACGTCTGCTGACTAGGTCAAAGGCTTTGGTGAGATCTATGAGATCTAGAGGGGCATCTGTTGTTCACGGCATTTTTCTTGTAGCTGACGAAGGGAGAAGAGCATGTCAATGGTGGATCACTCTGCTCTAAAGCCGCACTGTGCCTCAGGGTAGACACGCTCAGCCAGCTTCTGGAGTCTGTTTAAAATGACTCGAGCAAAGACTTTCCCCATTATGCTGAGCAGGGAGATTCCACGGTAGTTGTTGCAGTCACCGCGGCCACCCTTGTTCTTAGAGGGTGATGATATTGGCATCGTGCATGTCCTGTGGTACTGCTCCCTCGTCCCAGCACAGGCAAAGCAGTTCGTGTAGTGCTGAGAGTATAGCAGGCTTGGCACTCTTGATTATTTCAGGGGTAAAGCCGTCCTTTCCAGGGGCTTTGCCACTGGCTAGAGAATCAATGGCATCACTGAGTTCCGATTTGGTTGGCTGTACGTCCAGCTCATCCATGACTGGCAGAGACTGGGCTGCACTGAGGGTGCTATCAGTGACAACATTTTCCCTGGAGTACAGTTCTAGGTAGTGCTCCACCCAGCGGTGCATCTGCTTGCATTGGTCAGTGATTGTGTCCCCCGATATAGACTTGAGGGGGGCAATTTTCTTGATGGTTGGCCCAAAAGCTCTCTTAATGCCATCATACATTCCTCTGATGTTTCCGGTGTCGGAGGCCAGCTGAATATGACTGCATAGGTGTTGCCAATAGTCATTTGCACAGCATCTGGCTGTTCTTTGTGCTGTCCCCTATCTGGTACTTCAGAATAAACACCAAACTCTCTCCAACTCTTTAATTCCTTATGCTTTGCTTCTCTTATTAATTTATCCACAAGTTTATTGGCAGCCACTAAACCTTCACGGTCATGAGGGCTTCTGCTTCTAGTTCTATTCAGAGACTCCTCTCTAGCCTTCTCTTCATTGTGGAATCTGTTCTAAATATAGCCTTTATTAGCACTTTGATGTCTTTTGAACCTACTGTTATAAGATCTCCGTCGCGCATTATCGGAGACTCTTTCTCCAGGACAAGATCATTTCCTGATGCAAGAGTCACTTCCAAACCCACTATTAGAACTTGCATTGTGCTTTCTCACTCTCCACTCTTCCACCCCATTCTGCCAGTCCATGGACCTTGCTTCTTAACTATCATCTTGAACATTCAGCCAATATTTAAACTTGCCAGTAGATTTTCCTGCACGTCCCACAATTGTTGCATCCCTCCATTTATTAGACCACTCTGGCATATATGTTACCCGAGTACCTACACAGGGCAATCGTCCTTTGGATCTGATAACTCTTTCCTGAGTATCATGGTCACTCACGGTACTGTCTAACCCTTGATCTACCTTATTCTGTTCCTCAGGACCATTATTACAAAACACATGAGCATTTGAGGTACAAGGTGCCTCATTTCCCTCTATCAGCTGCTCAGATTCTGAGATTTTGAAATCAATCACAACTAATCATGAGGAATGAAACTTAACAGTTTGATTTCCATGCTTGATAACTACTGTCTTACCATTACAACCTATTACCTTACCAAGACCCTTCCATTCCCTATGACCCCTCTTTTATAATGCACCAAATCTCCTGAATTAAATTCTGTCTCAGATGGCCTTATACGATGCCTCAGAGCTCTCTAAATTTTCTCTGAGATCTCAGCCTTGGTGAAAGCTCATCTCCCTGCATGTAAATCATTCAAATGTGCAGAAAAAATGAAACTAATTGTAGTAACTTCTAGAGCAGGAGGACCATCGCACAGTACAGAAGGCAATTTGGGGTTTCGTCCATAGACCAATTGATAGGGACTATACCCTCCAACCATCTGATGCAAATTTGTTGCATGAACTGCCCATGCCAGGGAAGTTGTCAACTTTTGCAGTTTGGTTGGTCAGCTAAGATTTTATGCAGCATTTCCTCAATCACTGCATGATTTCTTTCACCGAGCCCATTGCTGAAAGGACTTTAGCTGTGGTATTCATAATCATAATGGTCCTGTTTTCTCACATGTCTCTGAACGTGCTATTCCCCTCCATTATCTGTCAGAAACTTAGCTGGTGCCCCAAGTCAAGTCCCTACCCATTTCTCCATGATTTTATCTATAATCACCCTTTTGTCCTTACTATGTATGATCATAGAAAGACTAAATCTAGTTGCTAGGTTTATATAATGTAGAATGAAAGTAATCTTGTCTTTGTCCCATACCTTTAAATCCATGGCAATTACCTCATTAAAGTCACGTGCCAATGGAAGGCTTACAATAGGACGTGATGGCATCCTCCGATACCTTTTTTACAGGTTTCACACTTCTCATTAATCCTTTCTGTTATCCTTGTACACTCTTCATCAATCACAGCTGCATCCTTTATCAGGGTTTTTAATCTTTGAAAGAAGGGTGAGCAAGTTGTCTGTGTAACTTTAAGACAATTTGCTTTTTATCTCTCTGATTCTTATCACCTGATGCCATTCATATTTCTCTAACACTCTGACTAGACACACCAGGTTTTGTTAAGGGGATACAATAATGCCCTGACTGGGTAAACTGCAAATCCACTGACTTTCCAAAATTAATTGCCTTATCATGCTCCATATCAAGTTTCATTTGTGCCTTTTTCGTTGAAGGTTTACTCAACAGTAAAGGATCTCACTAGAGACTACATCAGTACTGATAAAGTGGCTCACTCCAGCTGTTTTACATGGAATTACTACTTTCTTCAGTGACTTCAATGTGTTGTCATCACCAAACCTCAAGCTGGTAGTACTTTTATACTCTTTAACCTTGCATTGATCCTCACTACCGAGTGAATCCAGATAACATTGGTTACAATCAGCTTCACATACTGTTGATGTGCAAGCATTATCTAATACAGCACAGTTGAATGAATCTGCAACTAACACATTTATCACAGGAGCAAAACTCCTTCTGACTAGTACAATTCGTTCAGATTCATCAGTATCTTCCTCTCTGCCTCAGAAATCCCTGTATCATGTGTTATTTCAAAGACTCTGCCCCTCCACTTTGGCCAGTTCATTGCATACTGATACTTTGAGTCACATCTGAAGCACCTATTAACTGTTCCTTTGGGCATTCCTGGGATTCAATTGCCTGTGATTGCTGTTCCAATTCTGTCTTCTACTGTAACAGTCAGACCTGCTAAAGGTGCATTCATCCTCATTCCTCCTCTCTTTAACTCTTCCACTGTACATATGCCTGCATCCAGTATCTGGACCATTTCAAAATCCAGTAAACATTGAGTCCTCCATTTTTTGTGTCACTGCAGAATGCCCTGTTTGTTCTCCCAGAGCTGCAGGAAATGACTGTTTCCCCAGGAATTTCTTTAAGGCAGCAGACATCTGATCTAACAGGGAGTCTTTTTCCAAGAACCGAATGCCAGTTAGAACCAGGAGCCTGTCCATATGCGACACCCTAGCACAATCTAGCAATTTAAAAGCTAGTACTGAACCAGGGATCTCCAAATTGAATTTCCTCAATCTTCTCTGCAGTCTGTTAAAGTCAATGATATATTCCTCCATTGAATAACCATCTATTTTCCAAAATCTATCAAAGTATGACCTCCTACTCAGCTGCTCCCCTTATCCCTGGTGGCAAAGACTGTGACTTCATGATGGCGGGGTTGTGCAGGATGCAGCGGACCACAACAAATTGTGTCACATGCTCTGGCGAGTACTACAGGACTGTGAAATGAAAACATTCATGGCCTCGGTCACCTTCACAGTTACAGGCATTGCCATCCTTGCCCTGCTGTGAGGTGGTAGATTCCAAAGGGCGGTGTTCATTCCCAAACTTAGTCCAGTTCATCCAGACTGTTCAAATTCCTTTCTAAATAGATAAAAGCGAATGAGACGAAACATGGCCACCTTAAATCACCCACGACTTTGGGACACAACCTTAAGATGGACTTCATAATGCCTTGTATTAAATTAGGTTTTCCTGGATAGCAACTGTGTTCACCTTCTGTGATTGGCACAGATGTTCGGGGCCTCTGTGAAGAATGGCAATGAAGGCAAAGTACAGTCCAGAGCCCCTGGAACTGCCATGGCTCAGTTGGCACAAGGTTGTGTGTTCATGTCCCACTCCTGGGCTTGAGCACAAAAATCAAGGCTGACACTCCAGTGCATTACTGAGGGAGTGCTGCTCTGTTGGAGGTGATGTCTTTCAGATGAGATATTAAACTGGGGCACCATCTGCCCCCTTCAGGTGGATGTAAAAGATCCCAAGGCACTATTTCAAAGAAGAGCAGAGCAGTTATCCATGGTGTCCTGACCAATATTTATCCCTCAGTCAACTTCACAAAATCAAATTATCTGGTCATTATCACAGTGTCGTTTGTAAAAGCTTTCTGTGCGCAAATTCGCTGCCGGATTTCCTACATTATAATAGTGACTACACTTCAAAGGTAGTTAATTGGCTGTAAAGCATTTTGCAATGTTTGGTGGTGGTGAAAGGAGCTATATAAATGCAAATCTTTCTTTTCTTCCAGGCCTTGAGGATGATTTGGAGAAGGAGAACAAAGTGGAATAGGAGGTAAAATAAAGATGGAATAAGCTAGAAGAGTTACATATATCTTTGCCATTTCAAATGCACACAGGAAAGGAATTGCCAAACACTTTTTCATAAAGTTGGCACCTCTCTAATCAAATTATCTTCAGGGTTTATGGTGAAATTCAAATTAATTTCCTGGGTATCGTAAATATAAAATGCCGGTTACTCAGCTATAAATTGTATTTGGCATACCCGCCACATCTTTAATGCACAAGTGAGAGTGTCTCCTCGTGAAGGTGATAAATTCCCTGCTATAACCACTTGATGTGCTCCAGTAATTGCATTGCATAAAACTGGATTTCTTTTAACGTAGTTTAAAAAAAGACATGTTGTAAAAACCACAGCCCATGAACTTGAACTTTAAAACATTCCCTGTTGCTGTACAAAAGATAATGGTTAGTAAAATGTCAATGTCAAGCTAAATTTGATGAGTGCCAGACCAATATGTGAAGTGGTCTTCTCCAGCGAAAGTCTCCAGTGCAACTTTGGAACTTTTCTATAATGCATGTGCAGATCGTTTGACCATGAAACAAAGAGATCATCAATAACTCCTTGACAACGGCATCAGGATTCTTTCATTGCATATAGTTCTTTGGATTTAACACAACCATTATCCTGCCCTTGATGTTAAAGCATGAGTTAAGTAGTTACTTTTTTCCCTGCAAATTGTTGTTATAATATGGAATAAATTACTACTGGTGGGTATTGAAGGCAGTTCAAGCATAATGATTAAGAACAGAAAAAAAATTAATTGCATTTCTACAGCACCTTTCAAAACCTCAGGACATCCCAAAGCGCTTTACAGCCAATGATGTACTTTTGAAGTGTAGTCACTGTTGTAATGTCGGAAATGTGGCCGTCTTTAGGCACAGAGCAAGGTTCTCACAATGTGATAGTGGCCAGATAATCTGTTTTTAGTGATGTTTGTTGAGGGATAAATATTGGCCACAAGACTGGAGAGAACTCCCCTGCTCTTCTTCGAAATAGTGTCACAGGATCGTTTACATCCAACTGAGAGAGCAGACAGGGCCTTAATTTAAGGTCTCATCCAAGAAAACAGCACTTCTACCAGTGTTGAACTCCCTCAGTACTGTACTGGAATGTCAGCCTAGACTTTACTCTCAAGTATCTGGAGGGGGAGCTTGAACCCTCAATCTCCTGAGTCAGAGGTGAGAGCTCTACTCACTGAGCCACAGCTGATACATATTAATTAGTTCGCAAGTACCGCCTCAGGCACCATTTTATGTTTTTGGACCAGCAAAGGACTCAGAATCTTAGCAATGGCATTGAAAATTATTTTAACACCTTATTCTGGATGGTTACATTGCACATAACCTGTTCTTCAGAGTGGCAGGTGAAGATCGGAATAGAGTAACTAAAGTTTGTTGCTTGACACA
Organism: Heterodontus francisci; assembly: GCF_036365525.1. Taxonomy (NCBI): domain Eukaryota; kingdom Metazoa; phylum Chordata; class Chondrichthyes; order Heterodontiformes; family Heterodontidae; genus Heterodontus; species Heterodontus francisci. The sequence goes on from NC_090377.1 coordinate 126,075,532, forward strand.
ATGTTTTCTAAGCGTAGATATGTAGCAAAACAACCAATATTTGTGTGAATATTCTGCTTTATCCCTTTAATGGGTTAAATGGTCCAAAAAGGTGAGTTAATTTTCCTGGGGCACTAACATCACATTGCCAATAAACTTTGAATTTGAGAAGAGGAAATACAGAAAGACCTTATTGCATTGACTGTCCTTTTGTGCTGCTACTAAATAGTGCATTTTCTACAAAAAAAATTCACAACATTTCATGCAATTGGAATTTCATATAACTTGCATTGTTTGTGGGTTGGCAGCAAGGACAATTCAGTGCAGTATGGATGGAAGGCTGCATATTCGCAACTGCTGCCTTTCAAATGAGTTAAGAGCCTGTCAGGTAGGTCTTGAAGACCCAGTGTGGCTACTTGAAGAAAAACTGGGGAGCTCTCCCAGTGTCTTGGCCAACATTCATCCCACAACCAATATCTATAAAACAGACTACTTGGTCATTTACCTCATTGCTGTTTGTGGGACTTCGCTGTGCGTAAATTGGCTGCTGTGTCTCCTATATCACAACACTGACTATACTTCAAAATTACTTCATTGGCTATAAGGTGCTTTGGGAAATCCTGAAAAGTGAAATGCACTGCAGAAATATTAGTCTTTCTTCCTTTACCACATCTCATGGTTCATTTATCCACTCAAGGAGTTATTGATTTATTATTGGTTACCAAAGTTAAATTATCAACATGGATGTAGTTCCGAGGTTGGTTCAATGTCACAACAAGCCAAAAATCAATGACAAACAATCACATTAATTCTATGATTAGCCATTATGTTGTATAATTAAACACAAATCATCTTTTCCTTGTATCCATTAATGTAAAATAGTCAGCATCACATTGGGATGCGTTCAACTCTGAGGCAGAAGGCTGGCCATACAGAGCAATGACCATTTTGCATTATTACAGCAATATTATAATGAATGTCTAATATCCAAAGTGCAAAGTTATAGGAAGCATTCAGGTGCATTGCTGAGGGAGTGCTCTGGTTTCAGAGTGTCAGCTATAGCTCAGTGGTAGTATTCTCACTTCGAAGGCTTTGGGTTCAAGAGACATTCCAGTACAGTACTGAGGGAGTGCTGCACTGTCAGAGGTGCCATCCTTTGGATGTGATGTTAGATCAAATTTTTAACTGCCCACTGAAGCGTTTTAGGTAGATATTAAAGATGGCTCTCTTTAATGAATAGAAGGGAGCTTTCCTGCTGCCCTGACATTCGTCCTTAACCAATACCGACAAAAAATAGATTTGTAGGCCATTTGCCCCCCTGTCGTAAAGCAAAATGGCTGCTGTGTTTGCATTTGTAATAATATTCGCTGCATCCGATGTGAGACATGGTAAAATATGGCTTACATTTCAGGTAGAACGTGGTCAGAAAATTGGATTGGCCCCTCCAGCTGTTATGCATATTGGATTTCCAACCCTCCAGAGTTGTCCAGGAATTAAAGATCAATCTCCAGGACACTGCTACAAGCAACACGCGGGAGACATTAAACAAAATTGACTTTTTCTTTCACTTTCTTTGACACTTACATTTCAGATACAAAAATATTGCAGATGGAGGAAAATGGCTGCTTGACGCACAGGGAAGGGGGCACAGTTTCAGAGGTAGGGGTCTCCGATTTAATACAGAGATGAGGAGGAATTTCTTCTCTCAGAGAATCTTTGGAATTCTCTAACCCAGAGAGCAGAGGAGGTCGGATCATTGAATATATTCAAGGCTGAGGTGGACAGATTTTTGATCGAAAAGGGAGTTGAGGGCTATGGGGGTGGGGGGGGTGGCGGCAGGATAGTGGAGTTGAGGCCACGATCAGATCAGCCATAATCTTGTTGAATGGCGGAGCAGGCTTGAGTGGCTTACTCCTGCTCCTATTTCTTATGTTCTTATGAAAATTGCTGTGATTGGGTAACAAAGGAAGGAATTTCATGGAGGAGTGTGTAGGTTTGGGTGAAGGTAAGGGGTTAAATCAATCAAAAAAGCAGCATCAGGCAGCCAGCTCAAACTTGCCAACTTCTACATTTAACTCGAGTGCGTTAGGCTGCTTGTGTGCAACCCCCTCGGAAGAAGCGGGTTGTTTATTAACATATGGTAACCCCTCAATTGGAGCGATATTTACCACAGTTTTAAATTTAACGCCACATTCACGGGTTGCCTGGGCTTCCTGAAACACAGCAGTGAAAGAAAGGCAAGTACACACCAGCAACTGCGGGGGCTGAATCAATCTCAGGGAAAGAAAATAAAGACTTGCATTTATATAGCACCTTTCAGGACCACTGGATGTTTCAGAGCACTTTACTGCCAATGAAGTACTTTTTGAAGTTTTACTGTTGTAATGTAGGAAAAGCAGCCAAATTTGCGCACAGCAAGCTCCCACAAACAGCAATGTAATAGTGACCAGATAATCTGTTTTTGCGATGTTGATTGAGGGATATATATTGGCTACGACACTGGAGAGGACTCCCCTGCTCTTCTTCGAAATAGTACTGGAGGATTTTTATATCCACCGGATGAAGTTTTAACGGCTCAGCTGAAAGACGGCACCCCTGACAGTGCAGCACACCCTCAGTATTGCAGTAAACTGTCAGCAATAAATATTCCGTACTCACTGTTGTTTTCATAACTACAAGTGTGAAAGGTTTTGTTCACAGTACTTAAGCTAAGAGTTTACTCTCAACAATTTGGAGGCTTTCTGAATCACATCAGGATGGATGGCGCCTTGTTTTAGATTGGACCTCGGATGAGGAACAATATGATCAGCATCATCAGCAGCAACAGCCTACCTGCAAAGGAAGCACTACCTGCAAAACAGGGTTACAGGCAGAACCACAGTTTACTTGACATGTAGGAACAGCAGGGTCTCAGAAGACTCTGGTTGTAGCGTTATGTGATAGCAGATATCTGGAGCCTCCTAGAGGAAGACCTGCTCCCTGCTCCTGGTGGCCATGCTTTACCAGTGGCTATTACAGTCACCACCACCCTCAATTGTTTTGCTTCTGCTCTGCTAGAGACTTATCCAGAATCTCCTAGTCGGCAGTTCACAAATACTTAAGGCAGGTGACTGATGGGTTGCTTTCCAGGGCTGGAAATTATGTCAACCTTCCCCTGTGATGACGCCAGTCAGAATAAGCGGGCACTTGACATTGCGCCTCTGGCTGGCTTTCCACAGGTGCAAGATGTCATCAACTGCACACACGTGTCAATCCGGGCACCCTCAGAACAACCAGGAGTATTCGTCAACTGCAAGGGCTCCCACTCCATCAATGTGCAGCTGGTGTGCGACCATAAAAAGATATTTCTGCAAGTATGAGCAAGATTGCCGGGCAGCTGCCAAGATGATTTCGTCCTGCGGCAGTCCAAGTTCCCTGACGTCTTTGGACCTGGAAGCAGGCTTAAGGGGTGGCTGCTCGGAGACAAGGGATACCCACTGCCAACTTGGTGAATGACATCTGCAGAAGCTCGACCACTGAAGTCCCACAACGTGACAGTGAATGCCACAGGGCCACTGGATGTGTGATTGGGCAAGCCACTGGCATTCTGAAGATGGTGCTTCTAGTGCTTGGACAGGTCTGGGGGCACTGTTCGGTAGACAGTCAGGATCTTCAAAATATTCATTACTTGTTGCGCTCTGCACAACATTGAGCAATAATGAGGCTTGAACCTGCAGGAGAAACACAGCACTGAGCATCTGAGAATGAATCTGAGGAGGAAGAAGGCAAGGAAGATGGGAAAGAGGAAGGTAATGAGAACAATGCAGTACCAGCTACTCACATTGCTGCCTGGGATGGCAGGGATGCTCTTTTTACTGCAAGGCTCACTTCGGGTGTTACTCCCACTGAAGAGATTAGCATGCAAAATTCAAGCACATGGGATTGCCGGTAAGGAATAGAGAACTGGTTGGCAGACAGAAAACAAAGAGTAGGAATAAACGGGTCTTTTTCCGAGTGGCAGGCAGTGACTCGTGGGGTACCGTAGGTATCAGTGCTAGGAGACCAGCTATTCACAATATACATTAATGATATAGATGAGGGAATTAAATGTAATATATCCGAGTTTGCAGATGACACAAAGCTGGGTGGGAGTGTGAGCTGTGAGGAGGATGCAGAGAAGCTCCAGTGTGATCTGGCCAGGTTGAGTGAGTAGGCAAATACATGGCAGATGCAGTGTAATGTGGGTAAGTGTGATGTTATCCACTTTGGTGGCAAAAACAGAAAGGCAGATTATTATCTGAACAGTGATAGATTGGGAAAGGGGAGGTGCAGCGAGACCTGGGTGTCCTTGTGCACCAGTCGCTGAAAATCGCTGATGCAGCTGCAGCAGGCACTTAAAAAGGCAAATGGTATGTTGGCCTTCATAGGGAGAGGGTTCGAATACAGGATCAAGGATGTCTTGCTGCAATTATACAAGGCCTTGGTGAGACCACATCAGGAGTATTGTGTGCAGTTTTGGTCTCCTTATCTGAGGAAGGATGTTCTTGCTATGGAGGGAGTGCAGCGAAGGGGAGTCCAGGACCAGGGGTCACAATCTAAGGATAAGGGGTAAGCCATTTAGGACTGAGATGAAGAGGGATTTCTTCACCCAGAGAGTGGTGAACCTGTGGAATTTTCTACCACAGAAAGCATTTGGGGCAAAATCATTAAATATATTCAAGAAAGAGTTAGATATAGTTCTAAGGGTTAAAGGAATCAAGGGATACGTGGAGAAAGCGGGAACCGGGTACTGAGTTTGGACGATCAGCCATGATCATATTGAATGGCGGTGCAGGCTGGAAGGGCCGAATGGCCTACTCCTACTCCTGCTCCTATTTTCTATGCTTCAGCCAAGGTGAGAGAGGCAGGTTTCTCAGATTCCTGCTCTGACTGCTGATGATCTCTGGGTTTTGGAGCCCATGAGAACCCCACCAAAGACTACTTCACTTGCACCTGTAGGAGGGAGCAGACTCAGCCATCAGGACATGAGTCAGCATATTGGGTATTGACTGAGGCAGGGAGGGGATGGGTGAGAAGTGGAAATGCTTTGAGTTGAGTCCTCACTTCCAAGTCTCTTTTTGCCATCATCCTTCTTATTGCCCAGCTGCACTTCACTGTTTCCACTGTGTTGGTGAACACTTTGGTGCAGATCGGTGCGGTCCTGTAACGCCAAGGGTCAGGTATCTGCCAACCTATTTAAGGTGGCAGAAACGTTGGCACAGCCATGGTCCAGGCCTGCATGGAGTTATTAGATTGCCGGGTTCGATAGTCCACGGAATTTTCCCTCATTCAATGCAGGAAGATATTGCTGCAATGCTATGTGATATCATCTCACTAATGCCTGAGGCGGACTGCTCCATTCTCTCTGCAGTCATGGTGAGTGTGTATGGAAGGCCTGTCAGTGCCTTGCACATTCTTCACTGCTCCTCAATGATTCTCCTTTTCATCAACTGCCCCTGGGATACAGCAGCTGCATCCAGCTTAGCAGAGTTTGGAGCGGGCTGTGTCCTCTAACACAGACTCTCCATAGCTGTCCCTGCCACCCCTGTATGTTGCTCACTTGTGAATTATAGAGTCATAGAGTTATACAGCACAGAAACAGGCTCTTTGGCCCATCATGTCTATGCCGGCCAGCAATCACCTATTTATTCTAATCCCATTTTCCAACACTTGGCCCGTATCCTTGTATGCTATGGCATTTCAAGTGCTCATTTAAATGCTTCTTAAATTTTGTGAGGGTTCCTGCCTCTACCACCACTTCAGGCAGTGTGTTCCAGATTCCAACCACTCTCTGGGTGCAAATATTTTTCATCAAATCCCCTCTAAACCTCCTGCCCCTTACCTTAAATCTATGCCCCCTGGTTACTGACACCTCCGCTGAGGGGAAAGGTTTCTTCCTATCTACCCTATCTATGCCCCTCATAATTTTGTATACCTCAATCAGGTCCCCCCTCAGCCTTCTCTGCTCTAAGGAAAACAACCCTTGCCTATCCAGTCTCTCTGCATAGCTGAAATGCTCCAGCCCAGGCAACATCCTGGTGAATCTCCTCTGCACCCTCTCCAGTGCAATCACATCCTTCCTATAGTGCGGTGCCCAGAACTGTACACAGTACTCCAGCTGTGGCCTGACTAGCGTTTTATACAGCTCCATCATAACCTCCCTGCTCTTATATTCTATGCCTCGGCTAATAAAGGCAAGTATCCCATATGTCACCCTAACCACCTTATCTACCTGTGCTGCTGCCTTCAGTGATCTATGGACAAGTTACACCAAGGTCCTCTGACCCTCTGTACTTCCAAGGGCCCTACCACCCATTGTATATTCCCTTGCCTTGTTAGTCCTCCCAAAATGCATCACCTCACACTTCTCAGGATTAAATTCCATTTGCCACTGCACCGCCCATCTTACCAGCCCATCTATATTGTCCTGTAATCTAAGGCTTTCCTCCTCACTATTTACAACACCACCAATTTTCGTGTCATCTGCGAACTTACTGATCATACCTCCTATATTCACGTCTAAATCATTAATGTACACTACAAACAGCAAGGGTCCCAGCACCGATCCCTGCGGTACGCCACTGGTCACAGGCTTCCACTCGCAAAAACAACCCTCGACCATCACCCTCTGCCTCCGGTCACTAAGTCAATTTTGGATCCAATTTGCCAAATTGCCCTGGATCTCATGGGCTCTTACCTTCTTAACCAATCTCCCATGTGGGACCTTATCAAAAGCCTTACTGAAGTCCATGTAGACTACATCAACTGCCTTACCCTCATCTAGTCGCCTCCTCGAAAGATGCAATCGAGTTTGTTAGACACAATCTCCCCCTGACAAAGCCATGCTGACTATCCCTGATTAATCCCTGCCTCTCCAAGTGGAGATTAATTCTGTCCCTCAGAATTTTTTCCAGTGGTTTCCCTACCACTGATGTTAGACTCACTGGCCTATAATTACCTGGTTTATCCCTGCTACCTTTCTTGAATAATGGTACCACATTCGCTGTCCTCCAGTCCTCTTGTACCTCTTCTGTGGCCAGAGAGGATTCCCTGCACATAGATATTAGTTTACGTTCCTATTGAGGTGATGTCTTCTGACATACGGCTGCTCACTTTGATCCAAGTCTGTGACACATCTGTAATTTTCAGATAGATAGAAGCAGGTATGAGTCGACTTCAAACTGCATGGAATATTGGTTCACTGTTTCACTGGGGGTTACAGCAGGAAAGCAGGGAACCTTGTGCATAGTTGCAGCTTTTGGGGTGCTCTGGTTAGACCCCATCTGCGGTACTGCATTCAGTTCTGGGTACCGTACTTCAGGAAGAATATACTAACTTTGGACGGGTGCAGTGCAGAGTCACCAGAATTTTACCCGGGCTAAAAGGATTAATTAATGGGAACAGATACATAGATTAGGCTCGTATTGCCTTGAATATAGAAGATTATGGGATGATCTAATTGAGGTGCTTAAGAGGATTAATGGAGTTGATAAGATAGATAGAAACAATTTCCTCTGGTGGGGGTTGTCCAGAACAAGGAGGCATAACCTTAAAATTAGAGCCAGGTTAATCAGGGGTGATGTCAGGAGATACTTCTTCACACAAATGGGGGTGGAAATCTGAAACTCTCTTCCAGAAAAAGTGCTGTTGAGGTTGGAGGGGCTGGGGGGTCAATTGAAAATTTAAAAACTGATTGATAGCCTCTCATCAGGTAAGGGTATTGAGGGATATGGAACCAAGGTTGGTAAATGGAGTTGAAATACAGATCAGCTGGGATCTAATTAAATGGTGGAACAGATTCAAGGGGCTCAATGGTCAATCCTATTCCTATGACTGGGTGGACAGTTGTGTTAACAAGCTGACCTTTCACCTCTGGGTTCAAATCTAATTGAGACTAGATGAAAAGTCCTACTAGAAGTGGGTTTGGGCAGTTTGGACTCAGTTCCTTGTGAGCACAGGCCTGATCTAATTGAATGGTTGGAACAGGCTCGAGGGGCTGAATGGCCTTCTATTCCTATGTTCCTAACCCCTGCCCCCTTGTAACAATTCTACATATCAGACAGCAAGTTATGAAATTACTGAGGTATCAATCCAGTTAATATGTAGGTAAATCTCTGTGCTCCTCCAATTCTGGCCTCTTGTGCATCCCTGATTTTCACTGCTCCTCCATTGGCAGCTGTGTCTTCAGCTGCCTAGGCCCTAAGCTCTGGAATTCAGTCCTAAACCTCCCTGCCTCTCTACCTCTCTCCTTCCTCCTTTAAGACACTTATTAAAACCTTCCTCTTTGACCAACCTGTCCTCTTATCTCCTTATGTAGCTGGCTGTCAAATTTTATTTGATCGTGTTCCTGCCAAACGTCTTGTGACATTTTGCCATGTTAATAGCGCTGTATCAATGCAAATTGTGAATTCCTGTACCAAAATAACTGGGAATCTCTGGCATGGCACATCCAGCTGCTGGATTGATGCCAAGGAGCTCTGGGCATGGCAATGGCTCATGCCCCATGGGCAAATGACCCTTTCACGCCAACGGTTAAAATCAGCCCCTCCATTTCTGCTTCCCAATTATGTAGGTTTTGCTCTTAACTAGAAATACTAATACAAAATCAAAGTATTAACTAAAGGTAAAGCATGGAAGGGGATGGGGGTGGGGGTGGTGGTGGGAGGGGTTGCGGGGTCGCAGTGCAGATTCATCAGAATTATATCAGGGCTTAGAGGGTTAAATTATGAGCACAAGTTGCATCAACTAGACTTGTATTCCCTTGAATAAGGAAGGTTGTGGGGTGAGCAGAGAGAGTTTAAATTTGATGAAACAAAACCAAGACATTCTCGACAATGGATTAATTGGAGAGTGCAGAAGGAATGGCGAAGTGAATTGGGAGGGGGATATATTAGAATCCAGCTTGTAAAGATTTTGGTATTCTAGTCAAGAATCATCTACCTCTGACTTTCAGCTTGTCACTCACACGCAATGTCGGTTGTAAGTCTGCCATCAAATTTATGTGCGCTGCCTTGAAAAACATACTTTGATATATTTATTGCCACTTGAACGGTAGAGGGCAATTTTAAAAATTATACTTGAGTTTTATTTTGTTTCTCCCTCCCTCCACATACACACAAGAGAATATTCCTGCTTCTTAACTACCCTAAAGGTACCACTACTGGAGACTGGCTGATTTTAACTTTTGCCATATGGGCATAGGAACAGGAGTAAACCATTTACCCCCTTGAGCCTGTTCTGCCATTCAATGAGATCATGACTGATCCATGATCTAACTCCATGCACCCACCTTTGCCCCATATCCCTGGGTACCTTTGGTTCACAAAAATCTCAGATATAAAATTGGCAATTTGTGGAAGAGAGTTCGAAACCTCCGCCACCCTTTGTGTGAAGAAATGTAGTGCTGGAATTGGGTGGTAGTGGGTCAGCTTCCCATTATAACCTGGTCTGTGATACATCTCCTATTATACACCCTGCCTCATCTTGCTTTTCATTGCCTGCATTGGAAAGGAAAATGAGGCTCTGTATTTAACACGTAGTTGATCCTCTACTGCCTGATTCCACTATAGAATCACAAAATGATAGAATCATAGAATAGTACAGCACAGAAGGAGGCCATTCTGTCCATCAAGACTGTGCTGGTTCTTTCGAAGAGCAATCCAGTTACTCTGACTTTCCCGCTCTTTCCCCATATCTCTGCAATTTTTCCTCCTTCAAATATTTATCCAATTACCTTTTGAAGGCTACTACTGAAACCTATCAGGCAGTGCATTACAATTTCTAACCATTTGTTGTGTAAAAAGTTTTTCCTCATGTCGCCTCTGGTTCTTTGGCCCATCACCTTAAATCTGTGCTCTCCGGTTCTCAAACCTTCAGCCATCGGAAAGTTTCTTTTCTTTATTGTGTATTAGCCCTTCTTGATTTTAAACACCTCTATCAAATCTCCTCTTAGCATTCTCTGATCTAAGGAGAATAACCAAAGTTTTCTCCAGTCGCCCATGTAACTGTAACCCCTCATCCCTGGAACCATTCTAGTTCATCTCTTCTGTATCCTTTCCAAAGCTTGCATGTCCTTCCTAAATTGCAGTGCCCAGAATTGGACACAATATTCCAACTGAGGCCTGGACTAGTATTTTCTGTAAGTTTAGCATAACTTCCAGGCTTTTGTACTCTACGCCTCTATTCATAAAGCTTAGGATCCCAAATGCTTTATTTTCTGCTTTGTTAACCTGTCCTGCCATATGCAAAGATTTCTGCACAAGCACCCCAAGGACTCTCCTTTCTTTCACCCCCTTTAAAATTGTACCATTTAACACTTATTGTCCCTCCTCATTTTTCCTACAAAAATATATCACCTCACATTTTGCTGCATTGAATTTCATTTGCCATGTTTCCGCCCATTGCGCCAGCCTGTCTATGTTCTCTTGAAGTCTCTTACTATCTTCCTTACTGTTTATTACACTTCCAAGTTTCATGTCATCTGAAAGTTTTGACATTATGCTCTGTACCCCTAGGTCCAAGTCATTAACGTATATCAGAAACAGCAGGACTGAACTCTGGGAAACTCCACTGTGCATCTCATTTCAGTCCGAAAAACAGCCACTGACCACAACTCTCAGTTTTTTATCCCTTAGCCAATTTTCCATCCATGCTGCTACTGCCCCTTTTATCCAATAGGTTTCAATTTTGCCAACAAGCCTAACATGTGGTACTTCGTCAACCGCCTTATGAAAGTCCATAAACACAACATCAACTGCACTGCCCTTAAGAACCCTCTCTGTTCCCTCATCAAAAAACTCAAGTTAGTCAAACATGATTTGCTCTTAATAAATTCATGCTGGCTCTCCTTTATTAGTCCATGCTTGTCCAAGTGGTTGATAATTTTCTCCTGGATTATTGTTTCCACAAGCTTCCTCACCACTGACATTAAGCTGACTGACCTGTAAAATAAGGTTTATCCTTCCCTTTTGAACAAGGGTGTAACATTTCCAATCCTCCAGTCCTTGGCACCACCTGTTTCTATAAAAGACTGGATGATTGTGACCAGTGCCTCTGCAATTTCTATCATTACTTGCCTCAGCAACCTAGTATGCAGCCCATTTGGACTGGGAGACTTATCCACTTTAAGTACTGTCAGCCTTTATAGTACCTCCTCTGCCAACCCCAATGCCTCATAAATCAAGAGACATGGTCCTAAAAATCAAGAGTTTTGGTATAAAATCATGAGTTGCTTTTTTTTTTCCCCAACATAAACCAATACAGGTTGACAGTTGCTTCATAAACCTCATTAGAGGATCATTTAATATCTAACAGTTCAGAGCTCTTTACAAAAATCATATTATTGCATCTGAAATTGCTTTCCAAAAAGCTTTTCAAAAATCCTATCCTGTTCAACACAGCATGTGTTTAAGAAGTATCCACTCTCCCAACACAGTAGAATGAAGGCAGCACAGAAGGAGGCCATTGGTCTCATTATGCATGTGCTGCCTCTTTGACAGAGCGATCCATTTAGTTCCACTCCCATGCTCTTTCCCCATAGCCCTTTAATTTTTTTCCCTTCGAGTCTTTATCCAATTACCTTCTTCTCACCCTTCCCCCCACTCCAATTTTAGGTGCCGCCTCTTGTTGAGATAACAGTTCAACTAGTATCTCAACCATGTGGTCCTTCAGTCAGCTATTCAACCATGAAGGAAATCAGAGATGAGCAGTATCTTGTTTTCACCCCATATCCACACACAAACAAACACATACCTAATGACTTCCTAGCAAAGATCACTAACTAGACAGCAATTCAGGAGCAGAAACTCTGTGACCTTTCCTCTCCAAAGCTCCTTGGCCAATGAGGCAAAATGGGGCCCTGTACGTTCCCCAGCTACACCCAGCAAACTGAGCATAGACACAAGGACAGAGTCCAAGGCCTTTCTTACCTGGACAGCTGAATAATCTGTTAACAACTCTCTACTTCAGGCTGAACATGGATACTGGCCTGTGTATTGGCCTTCACTGCTCCATTGTATCCAGCTGCTGAGGCCATAAGCTCTGGAATTCCCTCCCTAAACCTCTGCTACTCCCTATTTCTCTCTCCTCCTTTAAAACGCTCCTTAAAACCGACCTTTTTGACCAAGCTTTATGGTTACTTGTCCTAATATCTCCATATAAGACAATTTTCTATTGTCAAGTTTTGTCTGATAACTCACCTGTGAAGTGCCTTGGGACATTTTACTATGTTAAGAGGCACTAATTAAATGCAAGTTATTGCTGTTTACAATGCAGGTTGAGATGGAATCTTGCATAAGTATATGAGTCTAAGTAAGTGCATTAATTACAAAAGGTAACTTAATTCCCGGACATAATTCTTGTGAATGCTGCGGCATGTTGCACTGCGCCTAAGTCGATAAATGAAATCATCCAGGCGAGTGAATACATAGTGCATCTGTTTTTTGTGCTGATCCGGCATCTGACTGCAGATGACTGGCTAAGTCCTCTGAACATCCATAGGTAGCTGGAAAATGGAACTTGCATAGAATCTCAATGCTGCACGATCCTGCAGTTCAGCAAATTGCTCTCTTGTTTTATTGAATAGATGTCTGCACAACTTCAGGTTACACAGCAAGCAAGAAATATTTTGAACTTACCTCAATTAATTTCTGTTTGTCAGAAACTGTTAAAACAACAACTTGCATTTGTATAGCACGTATGCAGATTTAGAGGTGGGGAGAGCATCAAATTGGGCGGGATGGTGGTGGGGGGGGACCCCACCACGATCCCACCTCTGCCGAAATTTAGTCTGGGGCGGGAAGGCCTGTGAACGGCCTTCCCACCCCACCAACTCTCTGCCAATTGAGGCCCTTAACTGGGTAATTAACCCCTAATTAAGGGCCTCTTCCTGCCGCAGCCACAGTTAGCAATGCTGAAGCGCTTTCCCCCGACGTCGTGACCTCCGCCGCCCCCACAACATTCCACCCATAGTAAAGCACCTTAACGCACTCCACAGGACCGAAATCAAACAAAGTTTGACACCGAGCCGTAAAAGGAGAAATTTGGATAGATTACCAAAAGCTTGGTCAAAGAGGTGGACTTGAAGGAGCATCTTAAAGGAAGAGAGTGAGAGGTAGAGAGCCAGAGAAATGTAGTGAGGGAATTCCAGTGCTTGGGTTGTAGGCAGTTGAAGTGACAGCCACCAACTATGGAACGGCGAAAATCAGGGATACTCAAGAGCCAGAAATGGCTGTGCGCAGATTTCTTGGAGGGTTGTAGGGCTGGAGGAGGTTAGAGATCGTGAGGGGCAAGGTCAGGGAGATACTTGAAAAGAAGGATGAGAAACATCAAATGCAGTCTTAACAGGAACAGAAAAAGCCCCCACACCTTTGTGTGTAGGAAGAGTTAATCAATGCAGAGCCTGTCATTCCTCTCTCCATTTATCTTAACGATAAAATAAGGCCAGAAATTTATCAGTGATAATTAGAGTGAAGCACTTAACATTTGTTGCTGACCCTCCTCTCCCTTCCTGAGCACAAAATCTATGCTGATACTCCCAGTGCACTGCTGAAGGAATGCCGCATTATTGGAGGTATCATCTTTTAGATGAGCCATTAAATTGAGGCCTAGTTTGCCATCTCAGGTGCATGTAAAAGATCCCACAGCACTTTTTAAAGAAAAGCAAGGGAGTTCTCCTGGTGTCCTGGCCAATATTTATTTCTCAACCAACACCTGAAACAAATTATCTGATCAGTTATTTTGTTGCGGTTTGTGATAGTCAATTTGCACGCACCAAGCTATCACATTTTCCACATTACAACAGTGACTACACTTCAAAAGTATTTCATTGGCTGTAAAGTGCTTTGGGATGTCCTGAGGTCATGTATTGAAATACAAGTCTCATCGGCTGGTTTAATGTGTTTTTCTGCACCTGTCACATGTGTGCCATAAAATTCTCTGCGCTGGCTGCATACTAATTGCTTCCCTGTTTGAGAGCATGTCCTAGCTGGATGGCTGCACAGACAAATGACACACCTCTGAGAATACTAAAGGCCTGCAGCTTGTATCTACGATTAATCCTTATGGACTTCCGTCGGTGCCAGAATCCTTGGTCGTGGCACTTGCTGTAGGTTCAGTGTTTTCTGAGACATCAGGTACTGTCACTTATGCAGGACTCATGACGACAGATCTGTCAGCGAAGATGAATGAATGGCAGCCAGCTGCTCCTGTGTAACTTCAAGTGTGCTGCTGGTGGAGAGCACCATCTCACATTGTCTGCAAATCTGTATGAGCATGCAATAATTGACTTTTATGTCATTGTTTTCCCAAACCCACTCTCTGGGCAAGGGATTTATGAAAGGGAAATCATGTTTGACAAATATATTAGAGCCTTTTGAGGTTGTAACTAGCAGGGCAGATAAGGGGGAACCAGTGGATGAAGTGTATTTGGATTTTCATTTAATAAGGTGCCACACAAGATTAGAGCTCATAGTATTGGGGATAGTATGGATTGAGGATTGGTTAACAGCCAGAAGACAGACAGTAGGCTTTAACTAGTGGGTATTGCAGTATTAGTGCTTGGGTCTCAGCTATTTACAATCTATATCAATCACTTAGATGGGAGGACTGAGTGTAACATATCCAACTTTACTGATGCTACAAAGTTAGGTAGGAAATTAAGCTGTGAGGAGGGATGCAAAGAGCCTGCAAAGGGATATGGAGAAGTTAAGTGAATGGGCAAGAACATGGCAGATAGAGTATAATGTGGAGAAGTGTGAGATAATCCACCAGGTGTAGTCTCACCAAAGATCATCAAATTGAAATGGTTTTCTCTCCACAGACGTTGCCTGACCGGCTGAGTATTTCCAGCACTTTCTGTTTTTGTTTTCCCAGTTTGCTTTTTCATGTGGATGTAAACAGTCCTATGGTACTATTGCAAAATAGAGCAGGGGAATTCTCCCTGGTGGCCTGGCCGATACTTATCTTCAGTCAAGGTCACTAAAAAACAGATTACCTGGACATTATCACATTGCTGTTTGTGGGAACTTGCTGTGTGCATTTGGCTGCTGTATTTCCTACATTACAACTATGACTATACTTCAAAAGTAGTTAATCAGCTCTGAAGCATTTTGGGATGTCCTGAGGTCATGAAAGGTGATACTGGGACTGGGAATGATGCAACATTGAGTAAAATCAGATTCTAATTGCTCAAGCTTGACATATATGGTATTTGTTTTCCTATGTAACTTTAATTTGCCGTGTTCTGATGTTGACCAAGAGAATGGAGGGCCCTAGATTTATACAAAAAAAAGAAAAAAGAAAGACTTGCATTTCTGAAGCACCTTTCACGACCACTGGACATCTCAAAGCACTCTACAGCCAATGAATTCCTTTTAAAATGTAGTCACTGTTGTAGTAACTTACCTTCAGGGAATGGAGAGGCGCTGGACCTGCGGGGGAGCAGATAAACACAGCATGAGGCCTAGGGCCTTCACTTACCTTCAGGGATCGGAGAGGAGTTAGACCTGCGAGGGAGCAGCTAACAGCTTCAGGAGTTGATGTGCGCTGACTGAGTTTGAAAAAAAATTCAAGCAGTGACATCACAGGAAAGCTGTAAGGTGATTGGTTGGTAAGTAACTGCTATTAGGGAGTATCTATAAATAGCTAGGTTAGTACACTGCTGTTAAGGTGTGTGTGTTAATAGCCAAAAATTAGAAAAATGTTATGTTAAAATCTATGTAGCTACCTTATAATTAATTAAGACATGAAAGCAGAAGGGAAGTAAAAAACTCGTGAGTTTACTGTTCTGTTTTATTTTTAAGTAGTAAGGTTTATTTTATTACCAAGGTTTAAATTAGTGCAGTAAGTGTTGGTGAGGAGAAGTATTAAGTAAAAAAATTAAGTGAATGATTAATTAGTTATTTAAAACACAATAAAGATGACAGAGTAGGTGTTGTTTTGCAGCTGCAGTATGTGGGGGCTTGAAGACACCAGTGTGATCCACAGCAACCACATCTGCAGTAAGTATCTGCGGCTTGAAGAACTTCGACTCAGAGTTGATGAGCTGGAGGCTGAGCTACATACACTGCAATGCATCAGGGAGGGGGAAAGTTACCTGGACACTTTGTTCCATAGGACCATAGGATAGGGTCTTCTGATTTGGTCCGTGGTCAGGGACAGGAGGATGTGACTAAGAGTAAGGCAGGTAAGGGGATCAAGAAGGCAGAAGTGGCGGAGCCTCAGCCCTTGTAATTGTCCAACAGGTTTGAGGTTCTTTCAGCTAGTACGGATGAGAATGGGGCTGCAAAGTGGATGAGCAAACTGACCATGGTACCATAGTACAGGAAGCCATTCAAGCTGGGGGAGTAAATAGGAATGTAGTGGTAATAGGGGACAGTATAGTCAGGGGGATAGACACAGTTCTCTGTAGCTAAGAGCGAGGGTCCAGAAGGCTGTGTTGCCTGCCTGGTGCCAGGGTTCAGGACATGTGCTCAGGGCTCGAGAGGAACTTGCACTGGGAAGGGGGAGGATCCAGTTGTCGTTGTCCACGTGGATACCAACAAAATAGATAGGACTAGGAAAGAGGTTCTTCACAGCGAGTACAAGCTGCTAGGGGCTAAATTAAAAAGCAGAACCTCAAAGGTGGTAATCTCTGGATTATTACCTGAGTGACAAGCAAATTGGAGTAGGGCAAATAAGATTAGAGAGTTAAATGCGTGGCTGAAATATTGATGTGGGAGAAATGGGTTTCGATTCATGGAGCACTGGCACCAGTCCTGGGGAAAGCGGGACCTGTACCACTGGGACAGACTTCACCTTAATCATGCTGGGACCAGTGTTCTGGCGAGTTGTATCACTAGGGAGGTAGAGAGGGTGTTAAACTAAATAATGGAGATGAGGGATCACGTGAGGGAAAATGTGATAATTTAGAGAGCGAGGAGAAGGCAAGAGAGCAAGATAGCAATAAATGAATTGATAATCTGAGTGTGGCAGGAAGTGAAGATTAGAAGGAAACAAAACAGGTAACAGAAAGTAGAAAAGTAGTAGGCAAAATTAGAAGACAGATGAAGCGAAGACAAGCATGAAATAGGATCAGAGTGCAGAATAATGTTCAAAAGAGAAAGTTAAGGGCATTCTACACGAATGCACACAGCATTTGCAACAAGTTAGATGATTTGAAGGCACACATAGCGGTAAATGGGTATGATTTAATTGCCAATACAGAGACATGGTTCCAGGGTGACCAAGACTGGGAACAGAATATTCAAGGATATTCGTCATTTAGGAAGGATAGGTAAAAAGGAAAAGGAGGTGGGGTAGTGCTCTGAATAAGGGACGAGATCAATACATGAGAGAGGGTCTTAGATCGAAGAATCAAGATGTAGAATCAATTTGGGTGGAGCTAAAAAACAGCAACGGCCCGCAAACATAGGTGGGAGTTGTTTATTAGCCACCAAACAGTAATGGTAATGTTGGACAGGGTATAAATCAGAAAATTAGAGGTGCATGTAACTTGGGTAATGCAGGAATAATGGGCAACTTTAATTTACATAAAGACTGGGTAAACCTAATCAGCACTAATGCTGTCGAGGATGAATTCCTGGAGTATGTACGCGATGGGTTTCTTGAGCAGTACTTTGAAGAACCAACTAGGAATCGGACTATTTTAGATTTAGTATTATGCAATGAGAAAGGGCTAATTAATAACCTTGCTGTAAAGGAGCCTTTGTGAAATAGTGACCATAATATGTTAGAATTTTACATTAAGTTTGAAAGTGATATAGTTCATTCTGAAACTGGGGTCTTAAATCTGAATAAAGGAAACTATGAAGGTATGAGGGCAAGTTGGCTATGGTGGATTGAGAAAATACACTAAAAGATCTGCCAGTGGACAGGCAATGGATAGTATTTACAGAAGTATTACATCATCTACAACAAATATACATTCCTCTAAGACACAAAAATCCAACAGGAAAGATGAATCATCTGTGGTTAACAAAAGAAGTTATAGATTGCATTAGATCAAAGGAAGTGGCTCATAAAGTTGCCAGGAAAAAGTGGTAAGCCCAAGGATTGGGGACAATTTAGAATCCAGCAAAGGATGACCAAGAAACTGATAAAGAAAGGGAAAAGAGAATATGAATGCAAGCTAGAAAGAAACATAAAGACGAATTGTAAAAGCTTCTTTAGGTATGTGAAAAGGAAAATATTAGCAATGACAAATGTGGGCCCATTACAGGCAGAGACAGGAAAAGTTATAATGGAGAACAGGGCAATGGCAGAGAAATCAAACAATTACTTTGTGTCTGTCTTCATGGAGGAAGATACAGAAAACCTCCCAGAAATACTAGGCAACCAAGGGAAGAAGGCAACCAATGAAGAAGTGAAAGAAATTAGTATTAATAAAGAGGTAGTACTCAAAACATTAACTGGATTGAAGGTTGATAAATCCCTGGACCAGATGAGCTACATCCCAGAGTGTTGAAGGAGGTGGCTATAGAGATAGTGGATGCATTGTTGGTTGTCTTTCAAAATTCTATAAACTCTGGAAAAGTTCCTGCAGACTGGAAAGTAGCAAATGTAACCCCACTATTTAAGAAAGGAGGGAGAGAGAAAACAGGGAAGTACAGACCTGCTAGTTTGATGTCAGTAGTAGGGAAAATGTTAGAATCTATTATAAAGGATGTGATAACTAGATACTTAGGAAATAATCATATGATTGGGCAGAGTCAAAATGGATTTATGAAAGGGAAATCATGTTTGACAAACTTGTTGGAGTTTTTTGAGGATGTTACTTGTAGCATAGATAAAAGAGAACCAATGGGTGTGGTGTATTTGGATTTTCAGAAGGTTTTTGATAAGGTCCCACACAAGAGGATAGTAAACAAAATTAGAGCACATGGGATTGGGGGTAATATACTAGTCTGGATTGAGAATTGGCTAACAAACAGAAAACACAGAGTAGGAATAAACGGGTCATTCTCAGGGTGGCAGGCTGTTACTAGTGGGGTGCCACAAGGATCAGTGCTGGGGCCACAACTGTTCACGATCTATATAAATGATTTGGATGTGGGTACTGAATATAATATTTGCTGATAACACAAAACTAGATAGGAATGTAAATTGTGAGGAGGATGAAAGGAATTTTCAAGGGGACCTGGACAGGTTAAGTGAATGGGCAAGAACATGGCAGATGGAATATGATGTAAATAAGAATGAAGTTATTCACTGTGATAGAAAAAAACAGAAAAGAATATTTCTTAAATGGAGAGCGGTTGGGAAGTGTTGATGTCCAAAGGGACCTGGGTGCCCATGTTCATGAGTCATTAAAAGCTAGCATGCAGGTGCAGCAAGCAATTAGGGAGGCAAATGGTATGTTGGCCTTCATCGCAAGGGGCTTTGAGTACCAGAGTAAAGATGTCTTTTTGCAATTGTACAGAGCCTTGGTGAAACCCCACCAGAAGTATTGTGTGCAGTTTTGGTCTCCTCATCTAAGGAAGGATATACTTGCCATTGGGGGAGTGCAACAAAGGTTTACCAGACTAATCCCTGCGATGGCAGAACTGTCTTATGAGAGAGATTGAGGAAACTGGGCCTGCATTCTACAGTTTCAAAGAATGAGAGGTGATCCCATTGAAACTTACAAAATTATTACAGGGCGTGATAGTTTGGAAGTAGATTGGATGTTTCCCCTGGCTGGGGGAATCTAGAACCAGGGAACATAGTCTCAGAATTAGGGGTAGGCCATTTAAGACTGAAATGAGGAGGAATTTCTTCACTCGTGGGTGCGGTTGGCGGGGGGGGGGGGGGGGGGTGGTGGTGGGGGTGGTCGGGGGGGGGGGGGGGGTGGTGGTGGGGGTGGTCGGGGGGGGGGGGGGGGGTGGTGGTGGGGGTGGTCGGGGGGGGGGGGGGGGGGTGGTGGGGGTGGTCGGGGGGGGGGGGGGGGGGGGTGGTGGGGGTGGTCGGGGGGGGGGGGGGTGGGGGTGGTCGGGGGGGGGGGGGGGGGGGGGGGGGTGGGGGTGGTCGGGGGGGGGGGGGGGGGGGGTGGTGGTGGGGGTGGTCGGGGGGGGGGGGGGGGGGGGGTGGTGGGGGTGGTCGGGGGGGGGGGGGGGGTGGGGTGGTGGTGGGGGGGGGGGGGGGGGGTGGTGGTGGGGGTGGTCGGGGGGGGGGGGGGGGGGGGTGGTGGTGGGGGTGGTCGGGGGGGGGGGGGGGGGGGGTGGTGGTGGGGGTGGTCGGGGGGGGGGTGGGGGTGGTCGGGGGGGGGGTGGGGGGGGGGTGGTCGGGGGGTGGGGTGGGGGTGGGGAGGGGGTTGTGAATCTTTGGAATTCTGTACCCCGGAGGGCTGTGGAAGATCGATCATTAAGCATGTTCAAGACAGAAATCGATAGATATCTGAATACCAATGACATCAAGGGATAATGTGGTAAAGTAGCATTGAGGTAGATGATTAACCATGAACTCATTGAATGGCAGAGCAGGCTCGATGGGCTGAATGGCCTACTCCTGCTCCAATGTTCCTAATATATTCAAACCACAAGTGTGGGAGCACAGCTTGTTGTTGACATTTTTGTATTACATAATTTGCTCCTTTTGAATGGTAAGGGACTACTTTGCTAAACAAATTATCAACAGCTACCTCACTTACACCTCCGTAAATCTGTTCCTAGCTGAATCTGGGCTTTCTGGTCAGAGTCTCTCTGTCGTTATAAATAAATGAGAATATCGCCACTTTATTGCCAACTATAACTAGCAGAAAGCAATCCTTGCTTCAGCTTCACATTCGGTGTCCTTCTTTAATTTGACATATGGGAAACTGAGACAGGAAACACATCCAAATTGCCAGCAGTTACATTAGAGCTGTAATGTCAAGATGCATTTATAATTGGATAATATTGTCAATGCCAAGGAATGAAAATTTAAACTGGTTCCAAGACAAGTTTTAAATTATAGCCTTCTAATGACTGCTACTTATAATATCAAACTACAGATCTTAATTGGTGAGTTTACAATGTGCCAGTCAAACAGCTCTCCCAACAACAACTTGCATTTATATAGCTCCTTTACCATAGTATGAAGTGATGTTTGCCTTTAATCCCTTATAGGGTATAAACCAAATCAGGCATACATCCTTATTCAGTTTTGATGAAGGGGAACTGACCTGAAACGTTAACTCTGCTTCTCTCTCCACAGATGCTGCCAGACCTGCTGAGTATTTCCAGCATATCTTGTTTTGATTTCAGATTTCCAGCATCTGCAGTATTTTGCTTTTATTATATACATCCTTATGAATCTCCTTTAATTAAGTTCAAACCAGACAAATTCTTACAGACACTTATTTGGGTCCAAAGAATTAAACTAGTTTTCCCTCAAAGAAAGAAAACTAACAGAATATTACCATCTTTCAGATAGCCTATTTTTAATAATTATGGCTAAGTCATAAATATCACAGATATAAGGATCTGGGAAACTCTCTTCAATACGTATCTCTCCACTTAAAGAGACACAGATTCTTGTAGTTATATACAGAATACTACATGAGACAGTTTATTAACTTTTAGATATTTATTCAAGAATTTAACATGCAATACACTTTTAAGTGGCTAAGTATATCACAATATCAGATATTACTAAGAGATGTAACACATAATCTTATTTCTAACATAGCATCCAAAAGTTTAACCTTGCTAATGTTACAGCAAAATTTCTTAGAATATCCATCAACATTTAAAGTAAACTTTTACCTTGAATTCCCCGAGTAACTCATTGTTTGAGGAATTCAACACTTCAAATTTTTGCTTCAGATACCCTCATGTTTATAATGTTTCTAAGGTGCCATCTGACCTTTTAGCATATAGATGTTACTTTTCTGTGTGTGTTTTTCTTGCTTTCAAGATCCATATATCGGAATATCATTAGCTAACATCTCCACTTAATGTTTTGCTGGAATTCCCCTGCTCTTGAAGTTGTGAGCATTTATCTGGCCAAAATGTTTAGAATTGGCTTTACTTGACCTCTGTTTTTATAAGCACTTTTCTAATTTATTATTTTTTTTATGGTAGCTTGAACTTTCTTTGTGGGTCAATCTGCCTACATTTACCAAAACCATCAATTAATTAAATTTATGGCTACCTTTTACTGATGTCACACGGGACATTTCAATGTATGTTTATCCTCCAATTCTCTGGCAACAGAAACACTGAAATGGATTTTCCAACTTGTTTCTGGTTCACATTCTATTGTAACAGGGACCTTGAAAGACCTTGAAATTTTTAACTCTAAAGGGGAATGTCAGTGAGTCTTGAAAACAGACCATTTATTCAATCTTTAATTCTAAAAGGTAGAGGATTAACTATATCTAAATTCTACCTAATTGAGCTTATTATACCTATATTCCATCACAAGTAAAATGTCCCAAGGTGCTTCTCAGGAACATTATCAGATAAAATTGGATGCTAAGCCACATAAGGAGATATTTAGGACAGGTGAAAGAGGCGAGTATTAAGGAGTGTCTTAAAGGAGGAGAGGTAGAGAGGCAGAGAGATTTAGGGTCAGAGTTCAGGACCCAGGCAGCTGAAGGCACAGCCACCAATGCTGGGGTGAAGGAAATGGGGAGTGCACAAGAGGCCAGAATTGGAGGAAGGCAGAGTTCTAGGAAGGTTGTAGAGCTGAAGGAGGTGAAAGATATATGGCTGGGTGAGGCCCATGGAGGGATCTGAAAGCAAGAATGAGAATTTTAAATTCCAGGTGCTGCTGGAACGGGAGCCAATGTAGGTCAGCGAGTTCATGGGTGATGGGTGAATGGGACTTGGTACGAGTTAGGATGGGGGCAACAGAGTTTTTCTCAATCTCTCTCTCTCTCCCTGAAAGAACTGAGGTTAAATACCCAGAGATTTGGATGTGAGTATTTGGCAGTTCATTCATACTAAATTATTCAACAAAATGAATAAACTTGTTATAAAACTTCTGATGCAAGGTTATTGACCTGAAACATTACTAGTGTTTCTCTCCCCAGATGCTGTTGTTATTTCAGATTTCCAGCAGCTGTTTTATTTGTTCATAGGATGTGGGCGTCGCTGGCTAGGCCAGCATTTGTTGTCCATCCCTAATTACCCTTGAACTGAGTGGCTTGCTAGGCCATTTCAGAGGGCATTTTTAAGAGTCAACCACACTGCTGTGGATCTGGAGTCACATGTAGGCCAGACCAGGTAAGGATGTAGTATTTTGCATTCATCGTGCAACTTCTGTTGCGTTGAAATGTTACAGGATATGGTTCACCTACTCTGGGTAACATATTGGCAAAAAAGCATTCAACAGAGTTGAGTTGTCCTGAATTTAATGTCCCTGCCTCAAACCTAGACTGACTTCTTATGATGGTATAACAATATTCATTACTGAACGGGAGGAGAGAGTTGCAAGCTGAATGTCTACGTTTTTAAGCGATACAAAGTTGAGTAAGACAACAGAACATTTTGAAGAAGGGGATCTAGTTCAAAGAGACTTTTCAAATAGATAGGTGAATGTCAGTCTATTTAACATTCTAACCTTATTATGAGGCATTTATGTTTGAATGACCCCATTCAGTAGACTAGGGTGCATTCATTAAAATATTTAGATTTTTGACATTTTATTCGATGCACTTTCCAATATTTTGAATGAGATATTTTCTTTCCATAAGTAAATATTTTATGATATTATACTATACACATGGCATGGGTCAGTGATAAAGGGAATACACCCTGCCAAGCTGGGAGGAAACAGCTATAATGTTGAATCATGTATGGTGGGGTAATCTATTATTAACACAATAATGTACTTAAAAATTCAATTTTTCACAACCAGCTTCTTCTTCCCTGATTCACTTGTTTTGATTCCTGTTTCTCTTAGTTTCTTGTCACCTGGGATGTTCGATGGGATGTTGGTGAAATGTACTTGAGCACATTTTTATGCGCCAGGAAGTCTTTTGCTCCACAGATTTGCAGGAGGGTTTCAGGCTGTGTTTTTTTGGGGTGCTAGTTTCTCATCACCTGCTGGTGAAATCACCCTGCACAATAAATAGGGCTGACTCACTGGCTAGATGGTGAAACCCCAAATTCTTCCACTCGCTCCAGGCCTCCACACTTCCCCACACACAGCCATTCGCTCATGCCCTCGACGCATTCTCCCTTCCTGCCTCCTCCCCACTGGCCACTTCCCCCATCAGCCGCTCGCTCCAGACCTCGCCACTGCTCCCCACTGCACTCCCCCCCCCCCCCCCCGCCCATTTTTCGGTTTCCCCCCCCCACCACACTCTCCGGCCGCTCAATCCCCGCCCCTCGCCCTCCCACCAGCTCCAGGCCGCACCGCCTCCCCCACTCTCGGCCACTCACTCCTACGTCACCCCATCACACCTCGCATCTTCGGGCCGTGCGGCGGAAAACAATCAAACGCGGTAGCGAGCGGTCAAGAGGAGGGAAGCGAGCGGCCGGAGAGCGAGCAGTGGGTGGGCAGCGAGGCACGATCGGCCCAGGCTAGGGGGAAGAAGTGGCTAGGTCTGGAGTGACAGCTGGGGGGGCAGGTGGGGGGAGAAGCAGGCAGCAAGTGGCTAAGGTGAGGAGCGAGCGACGAGTAGACAGGTGCAGGAGGGAGCAGCAAAGAGAAGCACAATGGCAGGAGGGAGCAGAGGACTGTTGGGGGTGGGATGGAAGCAGCGATGGCAGTCATTGAGAGGATTTTCAGGTTGAATTTGTTTCAGTGATAAATTGAGCAGGGCCATCTTCAATCCTGCGATGTTTCAGTGGAAGAGGCTGCATTTGTGCATGTGCTAGTACTCCGCCACCTAGTGGTTGTGTTGTCAGCAAACACAGCCTGACATAAAAGGGAACCCAAAAATCTTCTACCGGCATTTAAATAGTAAGCAGGTAGTAACAGGTGGGTTGGCTCCTATTCGGGACAAAGAGGGTGATATGCTTAGAGGTGCAGGACAAGGCTGGGATACTTAATGAGTACTGTTATGGCCAGGTGAGGAGAGGGTCCCAAGCTCCCCTCTTGTCCTTCCTCATTTAAACAGTGGTTGTCCTTACCAATTCAGTGGGTGTTTTACCTTTCACCTTTAAAGTGATCATGAAAGAACCAATCGGACAGGTTTACTTGAGTTAAAACAAGAGGTGAGATTATAATTAATCTAAAACTGACCTAGAAAAAATAATAAATTTACGCTACATATTCACGTACACAGTCACACGAGAATCCCACACACACAAATAAATTACAGAGGGAAAAGTATATTTTCTGGTTGGATTAGAGTCCAGAATAAATGGAAATTAAATACACAGTCTGTGAAGTTGGATGATTCGGTGGTCTTCCAGCTGAAGTTGTATTCTTGAAGTCCTTGGCTGGTCAAAGTGCACTTTATGGCAGGCCTGCTTGGCTCAAAGCTTTTTAGGAGGCAGACTTTGTAGGTGGCTCTCTTCCCCTGGTCTCTGTCAGTAGCAATCTGTAGGCTTGGAGGGTGCACAGTCGCAGACGGGGTTTAAACTTGTGTTATTTGGAGAGAGAGACACAGAGAGAGAGAGAGGGAGAGGCACACAGCCTTTCTCCTGCTGCACAGTCTGAGTTACTGCCCTTCTGTCTTTGTTTAAGCAAACTTTTAGCTTTCACAGGGATGGACAGATGGTCAGATGACAACCTCTGTGTATTCACTGGAACCTTCTAATGATATTCAAGGTTCGGAATTTGCTCCCCAAGCCCCGGGACGCCTATATTTACACTTAGAGGGGGGTTTGCTCTGTCGAAGTCAAGCTGTTAGGATTGCCTTGAATGCCATGCTAATGAAGCAATCTTAGGTAATGCAATCACTTAGAGCAAGCCATTGTTCTGGGTCCATGCTGCTCAGACCTCTGTCTCCGGGTGGGTCTTTGCAATGTGAAAAGGTGTTTCAGATGCAAATTGTGGTGGCCATTTTGGCTTAGTTTTTTAAAAAGTTAACAGCAGGATTTTTTCCATTAAAAGTTTAATCTAAGTTTCCAACTGATTACATTTGGTGTTTACTAAGAAGATGCTGACAAAATCAGTACAAGCGGAGATGTTAGAGGTAATGAATAGAGTGAACATTGATGGGCAGAATGTACTAGAAAGGCTGGTTATGCTTAGAGCGGATAAGTCATCTGGTTCAGTTGGCTTGCATCCCAGGTCGCTAAGGGAGGTGGGGATGGAGATAGCCAAAGGGCTTGTCATAATCTTCTAAACTTTCCTAGATATGGGAGGGGGAGATGCCAGAGGATTGGAAAGTGGCAATGTGACACCCTTATTCAAGAAAGGGTGTAAGGACATTCCAAATAACTACAGGCTGGTCAGCTTAACATCCGTGGTGGTTAAGGTTTTAGGAACAATAATCAGAAAAAAAAAATCAACAAGCATCCCTCATGGCATGCCAGGAGATCACACTGAGCAGCTTCGGCAGGCAGCCAACTTTCTTCAGCAGCTTAAATAGACAGCCTCTGCTAGTGTGATCGAATGCCTTAGTGAGGTCGATGAAGGCAATATATAGTGGTCTCCTTGGTCCACAGCATTTCTCTTGCAGTTGCCAAATTGAAAAGATCATGTCAATTGTGGATCTTCTGGTTCTGAAACCACACTGGGATTTGGGATAGCTGCGTTCTTCCAAGATCTGCAGTCTGACAAGAACAACACAGCTAAATAATGAGTGTGCACGGACAGAGGGACCTGGGCTTCATGTGTACAGATCCTTGAATGTAGCAGGACATATTGGGAGGGTAATTAGCAAAGCATGTGGGACCTTGGGCTTCATCAACAGAAGTATTAAGTAAAAAGCCGGGAGCTATGGTGAACCTTTATAAAGCTCTGATTAGGTCACAACTAGAGTATTATGTCCAGTTCTGGTCACCACACATTAGGAAGGATATGAGAGTCCTTGAGAGGGTGCAGAGGAGATTTACCAGAATGGTTCCAGCATTGAGGGATTTTAGTTACAAGGTTAGATTGGAGAAGCTGGGGTTTTTCTCCTTGGAGCCAAGATAATTGAGGGGAGGGTTGATAGAATTGTACAAGATTTGTTGGGGTATCCCCACATGTGATGTTGGCTGTTGCAATCACCAGTGCAGATGGTTGGGTGTGCTGCAGGCTGTATTACGATGTTGGGCCAAAGGTCATTTGGTGGCTTGTAGACATTTGTGATGATCAGCTGACCTACTTTGGTGGAGATGGAGTAGGGGGTCATCTGATTTTAGGTCTTCTGCTTCTTTGCTGAGGTTTTCCCTGATGTATGTTGCTGGGCCATATGTTTTGATACACTTGCTTGCAATGCATTGGTGCCCTGGAAAGCGGGCTCGATGGTTGGAGTGGTCCGTGAGGTGGGTTTCTTGCAGGGTGACTATGTCCATTTCCCTGTCACAGAGATCTTTTGCAAGTAGCTCACGCTTTTCCCAGGATAGGCCTTCAACGTTGACCTGGTATATTCTTGTTGCTGGTCCTATTTCCCAGCTTTGTTGTCCCTGAGAGAATCCATTTTCCAGTGGGTTTTTACTGCTTGGATCGGAAGCCAGGTCATAGCTCATAGCCCCTACTGCAACACACTCCACACAATACAAACTGGCGATAGCCCCAACTCTTAATGGCCCACCACCTTGACTGCTAACATGACAAACGGAAACCTGGTAACTGACCCGGGTGGTGAGGTCCCAGGTTTCAACCTCCCACAGAATAGCTGGACAACCCTCAACCGCTTGAGGACGGACCAGGGAAGATGTGGCCACTTGCTCCACAAGTGGAACATGAGGACCAGGTTAAATTGTGACTGTGGCCATCCAGGTCAGACCATCACCTACATGGCACAGTGGTGCAGTGGTTAGCATCGCAGCCTCACAGCTCCAGGGACCCGGGTTCAATTCTGGGTACTGCCTGTGTGGAGTTTGCAAGTTTTCCCTGTGACCACGTGGGTTTTCGTCGGGTGCTCCGGTTTCCTCCCAACACCAAAGACTTGCAGGTGATAGGTTAATTGGCCATTGTAAATTGACCCTAGTGTAGGTAGGTGGTAGGGAATATGGGATTACTGTAGGGTTAGTATAAATGGGTGGTTCTTGGTCGGCACAGACTCGGTGGGCCGAAGGGCCTGTTTCAGTGCTGTATCTCTAAATAAATAAATAAATATTGAGCTCTTGCCCTGAGAGATCCATTCCTGAAGGCATCACAATTATTCACACTGCATCAGCTGAAGCTGTTGGATGGGCATTGAACTATAACTGCTTCCCCAGCCGTACATATATACTGGTCATTATCACATTGCTGTTTGCAGCATTTTGCTGTGTGCAAATTGGCTGCCATGTTTTCTACATTCCAATCGTGACTACACTTCAAAACTATGAGGGTTCAAGCCCCGTTCCAGAGACTTGAGCGCATAATCTAGGCTGAAATTCGCAGTGCAGCATTGAAGGAGTGCTGTACAATGGGAGGTATCGTCTTTCCTACGACAGGTTAAACCAAGGCCATGTCTGCCCTTTCAGATGAATGCAAACTCTCCCACAGCACTCGTCAAAGAACAGGGGAGTTTTCCAGATATCCCAGCCAACATCACTAAAACAGGACAGATTATCTGGTGATTAATTTCGTTGCTATTTGTGGCAGTTTGCTGTGCACAATTTGGTCCCTGCATTACCACAGTGACCACTTCAAAAACACTTAATTGGCTGTAAGCACCTTGGGCTGAATTTTTAGGCCCTGTTGGGGGTCAGCACAGAGGCAGACGGTCACGGAATTTCAAGCCGCCGGCCAGTGTGCTGCTTCTTTAGTACCATCCTGCACCAGGCCATTTTACGAACATACAAACATACAAATTAGGAGCAGGAGTAGGCCACTTGGCCCCTCGAGCCTGCTCCACCAGTCAACAAGATCTTGGCTGATCTGATTGTAACCTTAACTCCACATTCCCACCTATCCCCGTTAACCTTTCACCTCCTTGCTTATCACGAATCTATCTACCACTGCCTTAAAAATATTCAAAGACTCTGCTTCCCACTGCTTCTTGAGAGAGTTCCAAAGATTCATGACCCTCTGAGACAAAAAATTTCTCCTCATCTCTGTCTTAAATGGGCGACCCCTTATTTTTAAATACTGACTCCCAGATCGAGATTCTCCCACAAGGGGAAACATCCTTTCCACATCCACCCTACCAAGACTCCTCAGAATCTTATATGTTTCAATCAAGTAGTCTCTTACTCTTCTAAACTCCAGCGGATACAAACCTAGCCTGTCCAACCTTTCCTCATAAGACAACTCCCCATCCCAGGTATTAGTCTAGTAAACATTCTCTGTACTGCCTCCAATGCATTTACATCCTTCCTTAAATAAGGAGACCAATACTGTACACAATATTCCAAATGTGGTCTCAACAATTCCCTGTATAACTGAAGCATAATCCCCTGACTTTTGTATTCAATTCCCCTCGCAATAAACAATAACATTCAATTAGCTTTCCTAATTACTTGCTGTACCTGCATACTAACCTTTTGTGATTCATGCACGAGGACAACCAGATTCCTCTGCATCTCAGAGCTCTGCAATCTCTCACCATTTAGATAATATGCTTCTTTTTTATTCTTCCTACCAAAGTGGACAATTTCACATTTTCCCACATTATACTCCATTTGCCAGATCTTTGCCCACTCTCTTAACCTATCTGCATCCCTTTGTAGCCTCCTTATGTCTTCTTGACTACTTACTTTCCGACCTAACTTTGTGTCATCAGCAAATTTAGCAACCATACCTTCAGTCCCTTCATACAAGTCATTTATATAAATTGTAAAAAGTCGAGGCCCCAGCACAGATCCCTGCGGCACGCCACTCATCACATCTTGACAACCAGAAAATGATCCTTTTATGCCTACTCTGTTTCCTGTTAGCTAGCCAATCTTCTATCCGTGCCAAAATGTTACCCCCTACACCATGAGCTTTTATTTTCCACAATAACCTTTGATGTGGCACCTTATTAAATACCTTCTGGAGCAATTTTCTCTAAGGCGAGATGGGGGGGTGGGTGCGGTGGTGGGAGGTGTGCAGCAGGGCTGTCTGCCCGCAAGTGGTGGGTAGCCAATTAAGGTGTTGAAAGGCCTATTAAGGCTTCTTGTTAGAGGCCAACTGGAATTTTCCAGTTGGATTCCAGGCGCGCATAAGCATCGAGGAACAGTTCAGCTGCCTGGATGTGGCCTTCTAGAGGCAGATAGCAGAGGGGCCAGAACTGCAGGCAGACATTGTGAAAGGTGCTATATAAATGCAAGTTTCTTTTTTATATAAGGTAAATGCAATGACATTTGAAACACTGGGAGAGACAGATAGCAACTTCATTGGCCTCCTTATCTCGAGAGACAATGGGTAAGCCCCTGGAGGTGGTCAGTGGTGTGTGGAGCTGCGCCTGGAGTGGCTATAAAGGCCAAATATAGAGTGACAGGCTCTTCCACAGGTGCTGCAGAAAAATTTGATTGTCGGGGCTGTTGCACAGTTGGCTCTCCCCTTGCGCCTCTGTCTTTTTTCCTGCCAACTGCTAAGTCTCTTCGACTCACCACACTTTAGCCCCGACTTTATGGCTGTCCGCCAGCTCTGGCGAACGCTGGCAACTGACTCCCACGACTTGTGATCAATGTCACAGGATTTCATGTCGCGTTTGCAGACGTCTTTAAAGTGGAGACATGGACGGCCGATGGGTCTGCTACCAGTGGCGAGCTCGCTGTACAATGTGTCTTTGGAGATCCTGCCATCTTCCATGCAGCTCACATGGCCAAGCCATCTCAAGCGCCGCTGACTCAGTAGTGTGTATAAGCTGGGGATGTTGGCCGCCTCGAGGACTTCTGTGTTGGAGATACGGTCCTGCCACCTGATGCCAAGTATTCTCCGGAGGTAGCGAAGATGGAATGAATTGAGACGTCGCTCTTGGCTGACATACGTTGTCCAGGCCTCGCTGCCATAGAGCAAGGTACTGAGGACACAGGCTTGATACACTCGGACTTTTGTGTTCTGTGTCAGTGCGCCATTTTCCCACACTCTCTTGGCCAGTCTGGACATAGCAGTGGAAGCCTTTCCCATGCGCTTGTTGATTTCTGCATTGAGAGACAAGTTACTGGTGATAGTTGAGCCTAGGTAGGTGAACTCTTGAACCACTTCCAGAGCGTGGTCGCCAATATTGATGGATGGAGTATTTCTGATGTCCTGCCCCATGATGTTCGTTTTCTTGAGGCTGATGGTTAGGCCAAATTCATTGCAGGCAGCCGCAAACCTGTCGATGAGACTCTGCAGGCACTCTTCAGTGTGAGATGTTAAAGCAGCATCGTCAGCAAAGAGGAGTTCCCTGATGAGGACTTTCTGTACTTTGGACTTCACTTTTAGACGGTCAAGGTTGAACAACCTGCCCCCTGATCTTGTGTGGAGGAAAATTCCTTCTTCCGAGGACTTGAACGCATGTGAAAGCTGTAGGTAGAAGAAAATCCCAAAAAGTGTGGGTGCGAGAACACAGCCCTGTTTCACGCCACTCAGGATAGGAAAGGGGTCTGATGAGGAGCCACCATGTTGAATTGTGCCTTTCATATTGTCATGGAATGAGGTGATGATACTTAGTAGCTTTGGTGGGCATCCAATCTTTTCTAGTAGTCTGAAGAGACCACGTCTGCTGACGAGGTCAAAGGCTTTGGTGAGATCAATGAAAGCAATGTAGAGGGGCATCTGTTGTTCGCGGCATTTCTCCTGTATCTGACGAAGGGAGAACAGCACGATATCTCTGCACAAAAGCCACACTGTGCCTCAGGGTAGACGCGCTCGGCCAGCTTCTGGAGCCTGTTTAGAGCGACTCGAGCGAAGACTTTCCCTACTATGCTGAGCAGGGAGATTCCACAGTAGTTGTTGCAGTCACCACGGTCACCTTTGTTTTTATAGAGGGTGATGATATTGGCATCGCGTATGTCCTGAGGTACTGCTCCCTCGTCCCAGCACAGGGAAAGCAGTTCATGTAGTGATGAGAGTATAGCAGGCTTGGCACTCTTGATTATTTCAGGGGTAATGCTGTCCTTCCCAGGGGCTTTTCCGCTGGCTAAAGAATCAATGGCATCACTGAGTTCCGATTTGGTTGGCTGTACGTCCAGCTCATCCATGACTGGTAGAGGCTGGGCTGCATTGAGGGCAGTCTCAGTGACAACATTCTCCCTGGAAATAGAGTTATTAGAGGTATAGACAGGGTGGATAACAAGAAGCTTTTTCCCAGAGTGGGGGATTCAATTACAAGGGGACACGAGTTCAAAGTGAAAGGGGAAAAGTTTAGGGGGGATATGCGTGGAAAGTTCTTTACGCAGAGGGTGGTGGGTGCATGGAACGCATTGCCAGCGGAGGTGGTAGACGCGGGCACGATAGCGTCTTTTAAGATGTATCTCGACAGATACATGAATGGGCAGGAAGTAAAGAGATACAGACCCTTAGAAAATAGGCGACAGGTTTAGATAGAGGATTTGGATCGGCGTAGGCTTGGAGGGCCGAAGGGCCTGTTCCTGTGCTGTAATTTTCTTTGTTCTTTGTTCTTTGTTTGTGGGTTCAGAATAAAGGGGGAAAGTAACAAAGACTAAAGCAGGGTTTACGTGCATGTATGTGAATGCACGGAGTGTGGTTAATAAGCCAGGTGAGGTACAGGTGCAGATTGCCATGTGGAAATATGATGTTGTGGCTATAACAGAGACCTGGCTCAAAGAAGGGCAGGACTGGGTGTTAAATATTCCTGGATACAAGGTGTTCAGGAAAGATAGGAAAGGGAAAAAAGGGGGAGGGGTGGTGGTACTGATTGGGGAGAGCATTGCAGTGCTGGAGAAAAAGGATGTCCCAGAGGGGTCAAGGACAGAATCAATTTGGCTAGAGTTAAGGAACAAAAAAGGTGTAGTTACATTGCTCCGTGTTGCCTATAGGCACCAACTAGTGGGAAGGACATGGAGGAACAAATTTGCAAGGAAATTACAGAGAGGTGCAAAAATTATAGGTTAGTTATAATGGGGGACTTTAATAATCCAAACATAGACTGGGATAGTAGTAGTGTAAAGGGCAGTGAAGGGCAAGAGTTCCTAGAGTGTGTTCAGGAAACTTTTCTACAGCAGTATGTTGCTAGTCCAACGAGAAAGAAGGCACTGCTAGACCTGGTTCTTGGGAATGTGGTGGGCCAAGTGGATCAAGTATCAGCAGGAGAACATTTAGGGGATAGTGGTCATTGTATCATAAGGTTTAGGAAAGGACAAAGAGCAATCCAAGTTAAGAATAATTAACTAGGGGAAAGCCAACTTCAATGGGGTAAGAATGGAACTGAGGCAAATAAATTGGAGTCAAAGGTTGGCAGGAAAAATGGTAGCTGAACAATGGTCTATCTTCAAAGAAGAGATAGTTCAGGCACAGCCAAGGTATGTTCCCTTGAAGGGGAAAGGTAGGGTAAATAAACCCAGAGCTCCCTGAATGACAAAAGAGGTAGAGATTATGATGATGAAAAGAAAGTGTGCTTATGACAGATGCCAGGTAGAAAATACTATTGAGAACCAGGCTGAATATGGAAAGTCCAGAGGGGAAGTGAAAAAGCAAATAAGAGAAGCAAAGAGAGAGCATGAAAAGAGACTAGCAGCTAACATTAAAGGGAATACCAAAGTTTTCTATGGACATATAAATGGTAAAAGGGTGGTAAAAGCAGGAGTTGGGCTGATCAGGGACCATAAAGAGGAGTTACACATGGAGGTCGAGGGCATACCTGAGGTATTAACTAAATACTTTGCATCTGTCTTTACCAAGGAAGAAGATGCAACCCAGGCAATGGTGAAAGAGGAGGTAATTCAGACACAAGAAGGGTTTAAAATTGATAAGGAGGATGTATTCGATAGGCTGTCTTACTTAAAGTGCATCCAAGGATACTGAGGGAGGTGAGGGTGGAAATCACGGAGGAACCGGCCATAATTTTCCAGTCAGAGGTGGTGTCAGAAGACTGCAAAAGTTACACCCTTGTTCAAAAAGGATGTAAAGATAAGCCCAGCAACCACAGGCCAGTCAGTTTATCTTCTGTGGTGGGGAAACTTTTAGAAAGAATATTTTGGGACAAAATTAATAGTCACATGGACAAATGTGGGTTAATTAAAGAAAGCTAACATGGATCTCTTAAGGGAAAATCATGTTTAACTAACTTGCTGGAGTTTTTTGAGGAGGCAACAGAGAGGGTTGATGAGGGCAATTCATTTGATGTGGTGTACATGGACTTTCAAAAGGTGTTTGATACAGTGCCACACAGTAAAGTGTGAGCGAAGTTATAGTTAAAATGGATGGTAGCAACGTGGATACGGAATTGGCTGAGTGACAGGAAACACAGAGTAGTGGTTAATGGATGTTTTTCGGGCTGGAGGAAGGTTTGTACTGGACTTCCCCAGGGATCAGTGTTGGGATCCTTGCTTTTCCTGATATAAATGACCTAGACCTTGGTGTACAGGGCATAATTTCAAAGTTTGCAGATGTTATGAAACTTGGAAGCATTGTAAACTGTGAGGAGGATAGTGTAGAACTTCAAAAGGATATAGACAAGTTGGTGGAATGGGCGGATAGGTGGCAGATGCAGTTCAAAGCAGAGAAATGGGAAGTGATTCATTTTGGTAGGAAGAACATGGAGAGACAATATAAAATAAAGGATACAATTCTAAAGGGGGTGCAGGAGCAGATGGACCTGGGTGTATATGTGCATAAGTCATTGACGGTGGCAGGACAGGTCGAGAGAGTGGATAATAAAGCATACAGAATCCTGGGCTTTATAAATAGAGGCATAGAGTACAAGAGTTATGTTGAATTTATATAAGACACTGGTTTGGCCTCAGCTGGAGTATTGCATCCAGTTCTGGATGCTGCACTTTAGGAAAGATGTAAGGGCATTGGAGAGAGTACAGAAAAGATTCACGAGAATGGTTCCAGGGATGAGGAACTTCAGTTATGAAGATAGATTGGAGAAGTTGGGACTGTTTTCCTTGAAGAGAAGGCTGAAAGGTGATTTGATAGTGGTATTCAAAATCATAAGGTGTCTGGACAGAGTAGATAGAGAGAAACTGTTCCTACTCGTGAAAGGATTGACAATGAGAGCACACAGATCTTAAGTAATGGGTAAGAGAAGCAAGAGTGACATAAGGAAAAACTTTCTCACGCAGCGATTGGTTAAGGTCTGGAATGCACTGCCTGAGTGTGGTGGAGGCAGGTTCAATTGAAGCATTCAAAAGGGAATTAAACTGTTATATGAATAGGAAGAATGTGCAGGGTTACGGGAGAAGGCGGGGGAATGGAACTAAGTGAATTGCTCTTTTGGAGAGCTGGCGCGGACACGATGGGCCAAATGGCCTCCTTCTGTGCTGTAACAATTCTGTGATCCTGTGGTCAAGTGTCACCAAACTCACCAAGGCTCCTTGGACAGCACCTTCCAAACCTGCAACCTCTACCATCCAGAATGACAAGGGCAGCAGATACATGGGAACACCGCCACCATGACTTGCAAGCATATCACCCGTTCCTTCACTGTTGCTGGGTCAAGATCCTGGGGAATAAAAGAAAAAGACATCATGTGATCAAATGGATGGTACCCTCCCTCCAAAAATATATCACATCATTGTTAGTTTTAGTTTAGAGATACAGCACTGAAACAGGCCCTTCGGCCCACCGAGTCTGTGCCGACCATCAACCACCCATTTATACTAATCCTACACTAATCCCATATTCCTACCACATCCCCACCTGTCCCTATATTTACCTACCACCTACCTATACTAGGGGCAATTTATAATGGCCAATTTACTTACCAACCTGCAAGTCTTTTGGCTTGTGGGAGGAAACCGGAGCACCCGGAGAAAACCCACGCAGACACAGGGAGAACTTACAAACTCCACACAGGCAGTACCCAGAATTGAACCCGGGTCGCTGCAGCTGTGAGGCTGCGGTGCTAACCACTGCGCCACTGTGCCGCCCGATGGGGCCAACCTTGGGGATGGAGGAACCAGTCAATGTTTTGTGCCATCCAACCCGGAGAGCCACTCTGCACAATTCCTCCTTCCATCCGCTATGTGGCACTGAGGAGCCCATTGGACTGCACCCATTGTGCCAGGGTGCCAATCATATTCTGCCATGCCCATCCGATTGCCCCACCCCACCCCCCCCCCCCATTTGCCCCGCCCGTTTGGCAGGACTGTCCACATTGTCACTGCCTGTCAATCATCTGTACCATTCCCCAGGACCGCCTGTCAAATTATGTAAGGCCCCGCCCCATCGGGCTGCCAATCGCCGACGATGCCCCGCCCCATCGGGCTGCCAATCGCCGACGATGCCCCGCCCCATCGTGCTGCCAATCGCCGACGATGCCCCGCCCCATCGTGCTGCCAATCGCCGACGATGCCCCGCCCCATCGGGCTGCCAATCGCCGACGATGCCCCGCCCCATCGGGCTGCCAATCGCCGACGAGGCCCCGCCCCATCGGGCTGCCAATCGCCGACGAGGCCCCGCCCCTTCCTCTCTGTTCCGGGTTTGATGTTTTGGCGCGAGTGGTTGTGGCGGATGAAGTTGGAGGCGGTGTAGATGTCGGCGTTAGATCCTGAGCTTGGGGCCGGGGTGAGGCAGGTCTGGTCTCGGACCGCCGGGGCCCTGGCCGCGCTGGAGGGGATGCTGCAGTGCTCGGGCTGGTAACTGCCGCGGTTGTACTGTCAGCGTGTCGCGGGAGGGGAAGGTGGGGGCTGAGGAAGGGTTTGAGGAGGGGCTTGGGCGGGGAGTGCCGTAGGTGAGTGAGGAGGGGAGGTTGAGAAGGAGTGTGGGTGGGGTGGGGGAGGGGAGGGGAGTGGTTCAGTTGATGGCTTGTGTGAATGGGGGGGGGGGGTTGGGAGGGGAGTGAGTGTCAGTGGGGTTGAGTTGGGGGGTTTGTTGGGTGTGGGTGGGGTGCGCGGGGGTTTGTTGGGTGTGGGTGGGGTGCGCGGGGGGTTTGTTGGGTGTGGGTGGGGTGCGCGGGGGTTTGTTGGGTGTGGGTGGGGTGCGCGGGGGGTTTGTTGGGTGCGGGTGGGGTGCGCGGGGGGTTTGTTGGGTGCAGGTGGGGTGCGCGGGGGGGGTTTGTTGGGTGCAGGTGGGGTGCGCGGGGGGGGGTTTGTTGGGTGCGGGTGGGGTGCGCGGGGGGGGGGTTTGTTGGGTGCGGGTGGGGTGCGCGGGGGGGGTTTATTGGGTGCGGGTGGGGGTGCGCGGGGGGGTTTGTTGGGTGCGGGTGGGGTGCGCGGGGGGGTTTGTTGGGTGCGGGTGGGGTGCGCGGGGGGGGGTTTGTTGGGTGCGGGTGGGGTGCGCGGGGGGGGGTTTGTTGGGTGCGGGTGGGGTGCGCGGGGGGGGGTTTGTTGGGTGCGGGTGGGGTGCGCGGGGGGGGGTTTGTTGGGTGCGGGTGGGGTGCGCGGGGGGGGGTTTGTTGGGTGCGGGTGGGGTGCGCGGAGGGGGGGTTTGTTGGGTGCGGGTGGGGTGCGCGGGGGGGGGGGTGTGTGGGTGGGGCTCGCGGGGTCGGTTTGGGTGGGGCCCGTGGGGGGGGTGAATGTTTGGGTGGGGTGTGCGGGGGTGGGGGGAGGGGTTGTTTGGGTGGGGTGTGCGGGGGTGGGGGGGAGGGGTTGTTTGGGTGGGGTGTGCGGGGGTGGGGGGGAGGGGTGTGCGGGGGTGGGGGGGAGGGGTTGTTTGGGTGGGGCCGGGGGGGGGTTCCTCCTACGTGGCAGGCACCCTGCTCCAGTTCGAATGTGGTCCAGAGGTGCCCGAGCCATAAAATGTCGAATCCTGGTTGGCTGCCCACACACATTGTTGCGACCCTGAGGGAGTGCCCTGTTTTCCCAGGGTGTGACGTTAAAGCCGATGTCCCATCTACCCACTCAGGTGGATGAAAAGATCCTATTGCACTATTCATAGGACAGCAGGGGATTCTCTTGATGTTCTGACCAACTTTCCTCCTTTAGCCAACATTACACAGAGTCCCCACGTAATTGAAGATAGCAAATGTTATCCAGATGTTCAGGAAAGGAGGGAGAGAGAAAACAGGAACTGTAGACCAGTTAATCTGACATCAAAAATGGCAAAATGCTAGAATCTCTTATTAAGGATGTGATAATAGAGTATTTAAATCATAAAATAATTCGAGTCAGTGCGGTTTTATAAAAGGGAAATAATGGTTGACAAATCTTGAGTTGTTTGAAGGTGTAGCTAGCAGGATAGATGAGGGGGAACCAGTGGATGCAGTATATTTGGATTATCAGAAGGCATTCGGTAAGGTGCTCCATACCAAACATGTTGCACAAGATTAGGGATCATGGGATTGGGGTTAAAATGTTAACATGGATTGAAGATTGTTTAACGGACTGAAAGCTGAGTTGGAAATAACAAGTCATTTTCAGGGTGGCACGGTGTAACTGGGAAATGCTACAAGGACCGAGTGTAATATGCAGGTTTGCTGACAACACCAAAGTAGCTAGCAAAGTAAGCTGTGAAGAGGATGTAACGAGGCTGCAAAGGGATATCGACAGGTTAGATGAGTGGGCAAGAAGGTGGCAGATGGATTATGATGTGGGGAAGTGTAAAATTACCCACTTTGGTCGGGAGAATGGAAAAGCAGGGTTTTTTTTCAAAGGGAGAAGACTAGTAAATACTGGTACTCAGAGGGGTTTGACCGTCCTTGTACAGGAGTCAAAAAAGTTAACATGCAGGTACTGTAAGCAGTTAGGAAGGCAAATAGCGTGTCAGCCTTTATTGCAAATGGGGTTGCAGAATAAGAGTAAGGAAGTCTTGCTACAATTTCAAAGGGATTTGGCGAGGTTACACCGGGGGTACGATGTACACTTTTGGTCTGCTTATCTAAGGAAGAATATACATGCCTTAGAGGGAGTCGAATGAATGTTCACTCCGTTGATTCCCGGGGTGAGTGGGCTGTCCGATGAGTGAGTGAGTGAGTAGAATGGGCATATATTCTGTGGAGATTAGAATAGTGCGAAGTGCAAGTAACATTTGCACCACACAAGTGCCAGGCAATGACCATCTCCAACAAGAGAGAATCTAACCATCTCCCCTTGACATTCAACAGCATTACCATTGCTGAATCCCCCACTATCAACATCCTAGGGGTTACCATTGACCAGAAACTGAACTGGAGTAGCCGTATAAATACTGTGGCTACAAGAGCAGGTCAGAGGCTAGGAATCCTGAGGTGAGTAACTCACCTCCTGACTCCCCAAAGCCTGTCCACCATCTACAAGGCACAAGTCAGGAATGTGATGGAATACTCTCTACTTGCCTGGATGGGTGCAGCTCCAACAATACTCCAGAAGCTCGACACCATCCAGGACAAAGCAGTCTGCTTGATTGGCACCCCATCCAACAAACATTTACTCCCTCCACCACCGACGCACAGTGGTAGCAGTGTGTACCATCTACAAGATGCACTGCAGCAATGCACCAAGGCTCCTTAGACAGCACCTTCCAAACCCGCGACTTCTACCAACTGGAAGGTCAAGGGCAGCAAATACATGGGAACACCACCACCTGCAAGTTCCCCTCCAAGTCACACACCATCCTGACTTGGAACTATATCGCCGTTCCTTCACTGTCGCTGGGTCAAAATCCTGGAACTCCCTTCCTGACAGCACTGTGGGTGTACCTACCCCAAATGGACTGCAGCAGTTCAAGAAGGCAGCTCACCACCACCTTCTCAAGGGCAATTAGGGATGGGCAATAAATGCTGGTCTGGCCAGTGACGCCCACATCCCATGCATGAATAAAAAAAAAAATCTCATTGAAACGTACAACGTTCTTAGAGGACTTTTTAGGGTAAATGCTGAGAGGCTATTCCCTGGCTGGAGATTCTAGAACTAGGGGTCACAATCTCAGGATAGAGCGGCTGGCAATTTAGGACTGAGATGAGGAGAAAACTCTTTACTCGGATTGTGAATCTTTGGAATTCTCTACTCAGTCGCTGAGTATATTCAAGGCAGACATTGATAGATTTTTGGGCAGTAAGGGATTCGGGGGATATGAGGATAGAATGTGAAAGTGAAGTTGATGTGAAAGTTCAGCCGTGATCTTACTTGATGGTGGAGCAGGCTCGAGGCACTGGATGACCTATTCCTGCTTCTGTTTCTTATTATGTTACCATGGCCAGAAAAAAAAAACAACCCAGATGATCTGGTCATCCATTTGCTATGTGCGGTTGCTTGCTGTGCAAACTGTAGCTTTTGTGCACGGTTTAAAATTTTTTTCCTCAAGCAGGTAGTAAAATAGAAACGCATAATTCATTGGAAAAGCAGAATTCATTATAAGATTTTTTTTTTAATGGGTTTCCTGTGGTGTGTTTTCTGCTTTCGTTAGGTGTTTGTTTGAGCTGTTGCATATGGAGAGCAGAAAATATATTGTTTATGGTACAGTATCTGTCTCGATCATTCAGGAGTGTTTCTCTCTTTCAGTTGCAAACTGCTGCAGGAACCTGTCTGTCTTGGAGGCTGTGAGCATGTCTTTTGCCGGTAAGAGCATAAGGGTGGGTTGTCAAAATCTGACTGCTGGTGAATAAAATTGCTGGTTAGAATGCTGTTGAATTGTTCATGTTACTGTGACCTGGGGTATGGGAGCTGCTATTAACAGAGTTCCAATGAACTAAGCAATCCCACGACCAGCAGATCAGGGCAAAGCTCTGCAACCCTGGCACATCCAGTCATGAATGGTGGTGGACAATTTAGTAACTAACGGAAGGAGGAGGCTCAATGAACATCCCCATCCTTAGTGATGGCAGAGTCTGGCGTGTGAGTGCACATGACCGAGCTGAAGCATTTGCCAACATCTTCAGCAAAAAGTACTGAGTGGATGATCCTTCTGAGCTTGAGGTGCCCACCGTTACAGATGCCACCCTTCAGCCAATTCAGTTCACTCCACCTGACATCAAGAAACAACTGAGTGCAAAGGCTAACAGCACTGATGGTATCTGGCTGCAGTGTTGAAGAATCATGCTGCAAACTAGTTGTGCTCTTAGGCAATTTGTTCCAGTACAGTTACAACATGCCTACTTACCTGACAATTTGGAAGATTGCTCAGGTATGTTCTATCCACAAAAAGCCAGACAATTCCAATCTGGCCAGTTGGGTTGGTTTTAGGATTCAGAGCTTGAGGCATTTGATGGCTTCTTCCAAGAGGGTTAGGGTATTTGGGCAGCAGTGGGGTATAAACCTTCGGGGTAGGGTATTTGGGCAGTAGGGGGTGAATAAACCACCCCCCCCCCCCCCCCCCCCCACCGGCATCAGAAAAGTGCTGGAAGGTGTCATCGACAGTGCTATCAAGCAACACTTACCAGTAACTTGCTCACTGATGATCAGTTTGGGCTTTGTTACAACTGCTCGGTTCCGGACCTCGTTACAGCCTTGGTCGAAACATGGACATAAGAACTGAATTCCAGATATGAGACTGACTGCCCCAAGTGTGGCACAAAGGAGCACTAGTAAAACCAAAGACAATGGAAATTAGAACATTACAGCGCAGTACAGGGGGGGAAATGAGGGGGAAACTCTCCAGTGGCTGGATTCATACCTGGTACAAAGGAAGATAGTTGTTGGAGGCCAATCATCCCAGCCCCAGAACATTGCTGCAGGCGCTCCTCGGGGTTTGGTGTGGTTGATTTCTGAACATAAATAATGTTAAAATATTGGGATCCTCTGCATGTGTTAAGTCTATATAATTGCTGCTTACATGCTGCTGCTATTATGTGACATGTCAACTAGTGAAGTAGATTTATTTTTCTGCAAATACGTGCAGGTGAATACTTATCGATATTTCACATGGGTAGGATACTGTATTATCAAAACAGCCTCCCTCATTCCTTTACCTAATCACCTGTGGTAACCCAAAGTGTCTGGTATATCTTGTGCTGCTTAAGGGATCTGCAGTGAGAAAAATAATAGTGCGTTGACAAAGTATAGGTTTGTACTAAGTCGGGAGTCTTCAAACTTTTCTGCGTTGGAAACTTTTATCGATATTGACTCACTTCTTGGGATGCCTTGTAAGTATTTACACATATATACAAAGCTCTCAGGGGAGAGACTTTTCACTGAGCAGCTGAGAGCCATAAACCATGGGCGGTAACTTCTTCGGCCTAGAGTAGGAGGAGGCCCATTAAAGGTTGTTCTAATTTCTGATGGTCTGTCTCACCCTATCCAATGGAAAACAATGGTTTTGGTGGAAAAGCATTAGTAAAGTAAAGAACCCTTCCTCCCAACCACCCCTGGAAATTTATTGATCGACTGACATAAATCTGAAGATCTTGGGGACCCTTTTTGAGTTCAGCAACTTCAGTTTGAAAATCTACGTTAACTTCCATAAAGTAAATATGGGTAGTGCTGGGAATATACAGCAGGTCAATTAGCTACTTAGGTTATCATGGATTTTCCCTTCTGTCGGCTTGAAACCCATCACCAGAACTAATAAAGGAAAGTGGGGACAGCTGCTGGCTAAGTCACCTTGCACTCCTTTGTCCAAAACGCTACAATTTTTCATTGTGAATGCTGACAACCCCAGAAGTCTTTTTCTGTTTCATTTCAGATTTCTAGAGTTCCGTCTTTTGCCTTTTAATTTTATGTAAGTCTTAGCCAAAAT
This sequence comes from Heterodontus francisci, assembly GCF_036365525.1. NCBI lineage: Eukaryota > Metazoa > Chordata > Chondrichthyes > Heterodontiformes > Heterodontidae > Heterodontus > Heterodontus francisci. Next base: position 126,118,150 of record NC_090377.1, read on the forward strand.
AGTACGATGGACCACAGTATCGTAATCTATGTAAGATGAGGAGTGTTCCTCTTCACTGTTCAAACCCTTTGTATAATGGGTGTGTTTGGAGATGTAACTGCTAACTGCCCATGTCTCAAAAGAAGCCCATTAGCTCAGTCCAGACAGTTTGAAAAGTAGTTTCCTCAAGGTGCGAGACTCTAAGGCTCAGTACAATGGTTATCTGAAGTACTGAAGTGCAAGCATCTTCGTCATTGTCAAAGTTTCTACATTTGAAAAGAAAGACAGCCTTGCATTTCTGTAGTGCCTTTCAAGGCCTCAGAATGTCGCAAAGTACCTTCCAGCCAATTCGGTGCTTTTGAAGTGTAGTCATTGTTGAATTGTAAAAATGCCACATTCATTTTGATAAATGACTCTGGTCTTGTGGAATTATCTGAGATGTAGCTGTTTATTGCTTGTGTTTCAGCATAACTGGGGGAGCCAGAATAGACCTGAGCCTGAGGATAGTGGGATTGATTGATTAACAGCTCTGCTTTGAGACCTTTTGTGAAGGGGACATGTCATTGATTGGCTGGCGTCCTCTTTGACAGTCACAATAATTATAGCTGAGGAAAGATATTCTGTGTATCTTAATGCATTCATCCATAATGACCCAAAAGGCTCCCCCATGACAGCAGAAAATTGGTTCTTCATTTCAGTTGTTTGCTCTTGGGATATGGGAAACACTGACAAAACAGTAATTATTATTGCATTAAGGGCCAATCACATAGCATGAGACTGGAATCATGTTGCATGCTGATGGTTTTCTAATTTCATGTATCGAAGAGAATAAGGTAATGTATGTTGCTCTGTCTGCTGCCTTGTACAAATGAAAACAGTTGTTTTGAAGGCTGAGTACTTGGTAGTTCAGTCCATTGTGGAAGAGGGGAGAATCATGTAGCCAGTGGATAGAGTTATGATCCCTGGGTATTGCTGTTTACCTAGATGTGGGCAGGTAAAGGTGCTCTGTGATTTGCAGGAGCCCTGAGGGGAGTGGCCAGTGAAACTGAATTCAAGAATATATAGCTTATAAACTCAAAAATTCAACTCAACTCAAAAAAAAAAAAGTGATATTCTGAAAACAAGCCATTGCTCACTCAACTGACTGCTTTTAAAGTGAAACATTGTAAACTACTGTGCCATTCCTGACCAATGTGACATAAACTACTTTGATGGTATCAAGGTGTATTTCTCAATAAAAACATGTGGTGCCGTAACGAGGGGTTCATTTTGGTGCCCTGTCCAACATTCCTCTTTGCCTCAGCCGAAAAAAGAGATTAGCCGCTCATGTCTCGTTGTCGCTTGCTGGGATCTTGCTAGGCCGAAGATGCCCATCTGTTTTCCCTACAGTCACCTTATTTTAGTAGATTGCATGTGAAACCCTTTGAGATGCTTCTGACGTGATAAGGTGCCAAGTAAATGCAAGAATGTCTTAATGGTTTGTGATGTCCTCAACAGTATTGGAAGGACAGTTTTAAATAGCCCATTACTTCCTTTAACCTTGATAATCCTATTGAGGATATATTTCTTTATCTCTTTCTCCCTCACCATATTTAAAGCATGCACACAGGTGTATATTTTCCTCCTCTTTCTGATTGTAATGATATATCTGTCCACTTCTTGCAGTGAAGAATAGTCCACACTGGGAAGGGTAATTTGTCTGTCCTCCCCCGCCCCTGCCCTGACTGACTGACCTGTTGAGAATTTCCAGTTTGTTTTGGTTAATATTTCCGGCATTTGCATTATTTTGCTATTTAATTTCCTTCACCCATTTTTCAGTCTTGGGAGGCACAGAATAGAGGCTATGCACTCTCACTTGGAATAAGAGGATGACTGTAAGGCTAATTGTCTCCTGGCACCTGGTGCACATGGTCCAGGAGCTGGCGGCAGAGAGGTATCAGAGTAGTTTTGAGAATGAGTTTCCTGCCACCTCTTTCATTTAGCAAATGATGGGTGTTGTGATGAATCTAGGGAGAGGAAAGAAAGGAAGGGGTAATCTAGTGATCTGGCAAATTGAGGATGGTTTGAGTGTTGCGTGTGAATCTGAATGAACTGATGTCTGCTGCTTTTACAGAACTTGCGTTGCTGATTCTCTTGGGAATGGCTGTTCCGTATGTCACACTCCAGCCTGGGTGAAAGATCTGCAGCCAAACCGACAGCTGCACAATATGGCCCACCTGTGCAGCCAGCTTCAAGCACTGCTGGATAACCAAGACTCTCCAGGTAAGGCTAGAACTTGAGTATGGTGTTTGCCAGTGACAGTCTGATACTGATTCATGTTCAGGTTGGAAGGAAATTGCCTTAATGCTGATACTTTTAAAAGCTTATATTTTTTTGTCTGTGTTGACCGATTTTGTCTCATTTGAGTTATTTTCTCATAAATGCATATATATATCTTGGCACAGTGCTGTTAGATAAGCTGACCAAAGTTGGGATACTTCTGAAAATAATCCATTGATGTTTGGGTCCTTTCACATGTTCATGGGATGTGGGCGTTGCTGGCTAGGCCAGCATTTATTGTCCATCCCTAATTGCCCTTGAGAAGGTGGTGGTGAGCTGCCTTCTTGAACTGCTGCAGTCCATGTGAGGTAGGTACACCGACAGTACTGTTCGGAAGGGAGTTCCAGGACTTTGACCCAGTTTATTGAGTGTATCTAGAATTTCCCGGCTTTGGTCTATGTTTGTGCTGAATTTGCCTGAGTCGGGAGGAGAGAATTGGCCAAAGTTCGAGTGCTCATGCTGCAGTGAATGTTGCCTGGTATTTTTTTTAATTCTATTAACTCTAGAATAATCAGAGGCAAGATTAACCAGGACTTTAAACTTTACTAATGAATGTTTTATTAAAACAGTCCAGGTTTATAGATAGATTTGCAAACAACCTTTACATAAATGTAATTCGAAACTCAGAATGGCCAATTCTTCTGATTTGTGAACGCTGAAGGGTTAATCCTTCATCTACATCCCGGGTGATAAGTTAACAAATCCACTGACTTCTGGCATTGCATTCTTTTGGTTTGCCTTGTGCACTGAACACTAGTCTATCTTGCAGCCAGTCTTGCATGCTGTTCTTGAACCCCTCTCGGTAATTTTCCATCCTCTTTCCCATGGTTACACAGACTGATGTTAGCAAACAGCACCTGGTGTTTTCAATGGTTTCCCATAGTATTTGAAGGCCTTCTTACCTGTAGCCATCCAGTCAGTCTGCGTAACACTTTTGGTCAACCTTCCCAGCATGCCCTCTTGAACAGTCAGTTTTACAGTTTTTGACCCCAAACCCCCCCCTCCTTTAGCAGCTAATTAATCCAGGTTAAGTTCAAAATTCCTTCATTGTGCACTTGTATGTGTACCAGTGATTGTCTGTAAGTAATAGGTTTAGGTGACTTCATAATCCGCAAGAATATTTCTTCTACAAAACATGCTGAGGGAGTTTTCCACTTGAGAATCGTAGTTTGAAATGCTCGTGCACAAATGTTCTGTTTAGCACATGAATAAAATTGGAAAGCAGGGAATTTTCAACCTGTTTATAAATTGCTTCCTTATTATTTAAAGAAGTGCCTAATGTGTTTGTCTTATTGAGTGTAAATTGCTCAGTTGTTGATATTGATTTGTCTCTTTGCATCAATTTGCCAAAGTAGAGACTGGGACAAGACTCCCTCAGAATTATTTAAACTATCTTCCTCTACACTTGCGTTGCAGCTGTAAAATGTAACCTGTTCGGGGTTTCAGACTTATAGCTGAGAGTAAAAACAAAAATGCTGGAAATACTCATCAGCTCTGGCAGCATCTGTGGAGAGAGAAGCAGAGTTAACGTTTCAGGTCAGAGACCTTTCATCAGAACCGGCAAAGGTTAGAAATGTAATAGGTTTTAAGCAAATAAAGCGGGGGTGGGGAAAAAGAGAACAAAAGGGAAGGTGTTGATAGGACAGAGGGTCACAGAGAATAACTGACAAGGAGGTCATGGGGCAAAGGCAAAGAGTGTGTTATTGGTGTAGTGAAAGACAAAGCGTTAGTGCAGAGAGGGTGTTAAATGACAGAATAATGAAAGCAGAACTGAGGGTGATGCTTGAGCATTTTATCACTGTTGTCTTAGTTCCTGGATGTGTTTCATCAGAACACTTTCTGTTAAAATGGGAATTGGGTTTATTCTGCTTTGTGGCATTTTCTTTTTTCTTGTTTTGCTGGTTATGGGTGTCATGTTGGACAGTGATGAATGGCAGACTCCCAGAGTCTAATTATGTGACTTGAGCTGACGGGCTGTTTGAAATGATTTGAACTGCAGTGACATCAGGTTTCATTTCATTGCATGTTACAAGAAATCAAACACCCTGTGACTGTATAATAGTTATATACATTTCCCATATCTGAAGCAAACCTTTCCTGCTTCTAGTCAGGTGATGTGTTTGCGCATGAAGACTTTCATCACAGTTGTAGCATTAGGGGTGTTTGAAGAGATTATGGCACTGATTTTAAAAGGCAATCGGGAATGGCGCAGGTGAGCTCCGAAGTGGGTGATTTTAAGGACAGGGCTTAATTTAATATCAAGCTCCTGGAGTCCCACCTGACACCCGGCCAAATTGAACGCCTGGCTGGTAGGCAGGAAATAGGCCTTCTGCAGCAGGAGGCCACACTTGGGCAATTGGTGAGAGCAGAGGCTGGAGGCGATCGGGGTTGGGTGTGGATGTGATTGGGTGGGTGCAGATGTATTTGGGGGGGGGTGGTGTAGATGCAATCGCAGGGCTGGGGATTCCATGGCGACCAGGGAAGGGGGAGTGAAGGCTGCAGACTCCTTGTGGAACCTGGTGGAGCGCACCTGCTCCTGGCTCACAAGGAGTTCAGACAGAAGTATATTTTTGAAATTTACCAAGACTCAGTGGCCGGGCTGCAGAGAGTACGGATCTCCCTCTGATATTTAGTTAAGATCACGTTGTGGCACTATTGACGTCATTAGGCCACTACTTTTGAATGTTAAAGAGGACCCCGCCGACCTGAAGCGGGAACCTCGCCCGCCTTGAAACTCTGGTGAAGGTAAGATGGCATCAGAAAGTGACCTCAGGCTGGTCTGTGGACCCGGCCTAATTTTAACACCTCCCTCGCACCATTTTCGCTAGGCGAGAGAGGTTAAGATCAAGTCCTATGTTCCTGTATTGGATGCCCTACTTGCAGGGCTGTCAGAAATTCGCATCGCAGTCAATTCTCTAGCTGCTGCAGAGCACAGTTTCTGTCTTTGCCACATTCTATCTTATTAAACTTTCAGTCGTGGCATTTGTGATAGGAGGTGGATTAAGACGGCTGTAGAAAGTTGAAGCTTGGCTCTGTTTATCTAAAGCAAGGAACTGGGTAGATGGGAGAACATTGGAGTTGAACATTTTCGAAATGATTTTAAATTCCTATGTAGTGGAACCTCTAAACTGTGTTGTTCTTTATTAGATTTTCTTAACAACTTGCAGCCTTGAATAATTCAGCAACTTGGAGTAATTGTTATACACAGAATATAGATTTGTTTTTAATGTATTCACGCATATCCACATTCGGCCAGAAACTGCAGTCCATTTCTAATAACATTGGTAGCACCTCAGGCACAACTCTCCCAGATTATTTTCCTTCTCTCGTGTGGGGGAATTACCTGGTTTCTGTTTCCTTTCCTGCCCATAGGCCGATAGCTGCACATCTGAAATCCGCAACTCTTTGGAATGAGAAATGAACAATGTGTTACTCGGAACATTGTAACAAAAATAGGCCCTTCAAGCCTGTTATGCCATTCAGTTAGATAATTGCCAATCTGTACCTCAACTCCAGTTACCTGTCTTTGCTCCGTAGTCCTTAATTAGACTTGCCTAACAAAAATTAGCAATTTCAGTCTTGAAAATTTCAATTGACCCAGTAGCCGCGGTCTTTGGGAAATAAGTTTCAGATTTTTACTGCCTGCATGGCTGTAATTTTAAAATTGTCCTTCCTTGTTCTGAACACCCCCCCCACCCCCAGAGGAAATAGTTTCTCCCTATGGACCCTATAAATCCTTTTTATCATTTTAAACGCCTCGATTAGATCATCCCTCGGCCTTGTTTGTTCAAACGAATACAAACTGAGTCTACACAACCTCTCCTCGTAATTGTACCCTGTAAGCCCTGGTATCATACTGGTGAAACAGTGCTGTACGCCTCCCAAGGCCACTATATCTTCCCTGAGATTTGGTGCCCTAAACTGAGCCCAGTGCTCCAGGTAGGATCTGAGCGAGGATCTATACAAGTGAAGCATCACTTGCTCACTTTTATATTCCAGCCCCCTTTCCAGCCCCCTTTTGTGATAAAGGCCAACATTTCATTAGACTTTTGATTACTTTTTGTACCCGTGCACTAGTTTTTAATCTTGTGTGCATAGGCACCTAAATCCCTTTGCTTCTCCACAGCTCCCAATCTCACCATTAAGAAAATATTCAGACTTGTCTGCCTTGGATCCAAAATGGATGACCTCACACTTCCCTCTCATTGAACTGCATTTGCCACAGTTTTGTCCACCCATTTAACCTATTTATTTCCTTTTGTAACTTCTTGCTTCTATTTATACAACCTATTATGTCCCCTACCTCAGTGTCATTTGTAAACTTGGATATTCAACTCTATTCCTTCATCCATCTGTATTCAGCATTGTTTTTTCATTCATTGTTGGGATGTGAGCATCGCTGGCAAGGCCTCCATTTATTGCCCATCCCTATTGCCTGTGGAAAGTGGTGGTGAGCTGCTTGCTTGAACATTCCATGTGGTATGGGTGCACCCACAGTGCTGCTCGGGAAGGAGTTCCAGGATTTTGACCCAGCCACAGTGAAGGAATGCCGATACAGTTCATAGTTCTAAGTCAGGTTGTTGCTGAGTAAGTGCCACTTGACAACACTCAATGACTCCTTCCATCACTTTGCTGCTGATCGAGAACGGACTGATAGGGTGGTAATTGGCTGGATTGGACTTGTCCTTCTTTTTGTGGACCGGATGTACCTAGGCAATTTTCCACATTGCTGAGTAGATGTCCGTGTTGTAGCTGTACTAGAACAGCTTGGCTAAGGGCACGGCTAGTTCTGGATCTCAAGTGTTCAGTACTATAGCCAGGATGTTGTTACGCCTCATAATCTTTGCTGTATCCAGTACCTTCAGTTGTTTCTTGATATTAGAGTTAATCAAATTGTCTGAAGACTGGCACCTATGATGGTGGGGACTTAGGGGAGGCTGAGATAGACCATCCACTTGACACTTCTCGCTGAAGTTGGATGCAAATGCTTCAGCCTTGACTTTTGCACTGAAGTGTTGGGCTCTTCCATCATTGATGGGGATGTTTGTAGAGCCTCCTCCGGTTAGTAGTTTAATTGTCCAACACCATTCACAACTGGATATGGCAGGACTACTTTGGTCTGATCCATTGACTGTGGGATCGCTTAGCTCTGTCTATCGCATGCTGCTTCTGCTGTTTTACATGCATGTAGTTCTGTGCGGCACCTCATTTTTAGGTATGCCTGGTGCTGCTCCTGGCATGCTCTCCTGCGCCCCTCATTGAACCAGGGTTGGTCTTCTGGCTTGATGGTAGTGGTAGAGTGAGGGATATGCCGGGTCATGAGCTTACAAAGTGTGGTTGAATACAATTCTGTTGCGGCTGATGGCCCACAGCGTCTCATGGATGCCTAGTTTTAAGCTGCTAGATCTGCTTTGAATCTATCCCATTTAGCACTGTGGGAGTGCCACACACCACAACGGCAGGTGTTTTCCATGTAAAGATGGGACTTCATCTCCACAAGGACTATGTGGTGGTCACTCCTGCCAATATTGGTAGATGCATCTGATTGGTGAGGTCAAGTAGGTTTTCCCCCCTTGTTGGTTCGCTCACCACCTGCCGCAGGCCCAGTCTGGCAAATAGGTCCTTTAGGACTTGGCCAACTCGGTCAGTAGTGGTGCTACCAAGCCACTCTAGTTGATGGACATTGAAGTCCCTCACCCGGAGTACATTCTGTGCCCTTACTACCTTGTGCATTCTGTTGAATTTTTAGATTTGTTTGTGGAATATTTTTGTTTGTTTTGTTTGTGTTTTGGTTTTCTTCTGCCTTCTTGCTCTAGATTGTTTGACACTTCTTTCTTAGAACATTCCCAATTCCCTGTGCCTTTACCAGTCTTGATTTTTAGGTTGGCTTTCAGTAACACCCAAGATAACAAATAGAACAAATTTCCTGTGAATTCCTTTTTAGCTCCTGCAATTATACTTAAAGCAGCTGAAATTGCACTATACCATCAAAGGCGCTCTCTTCATTTTTCAGTGAATGACAGACCAGCATAACAGTCAAGTTTCTTTTAAAATAAAACCAGAAAGTGTTAGAAATACTCAGCAGGTTGGCAGCATCTGCGGAGAGAGAAGCAAAGTTAGCGTTTCAGGTCAGTGACCTTTCATCAGAGCTGACATTCTGACCTGAAACTTTAACTTTGCTTGTCTCTCCACAGATGCTGCCAGAACTACTGAGTATTTCTAGCACTTTTTGGTTTTATTTCAGATTTCCAGCATCTGCAGTATTTTGCTTTTATTTAAGCTTGTTTAAAGTTTGTTTTGTTGTGCAAAAGAGGAACAAGTGAATAACTAACATACATTTATTTATATCAGAAATCCTTCCAACTTTCTGAGAGTAAAACACAAAAAGGTCGCAATCTAATAATATTCTTTGGAATACTTCCAAATAGCTGCATGTTTTAAAAAAATATATTTCTTACCCTTGCAGGAGCTGCAACAGGTTGAGATTATTTTCTGGAGAATACCAAAGGGATTTTGCAAAAGAATGTTACTGGTGTTACCTGCATTTTTGAGTAGCTATTGACCACATTAGAAAATAATTGGCTGTTTACACATGGAACTGAACAAATAACTCTGCACTTGTTTATAAGTAGCTGTCTCCTCACTTAGCAAGACAGATAGGCACAGTGAATTTGTATGGAGTCAAGGTTCTGACTGAAGTTGAAACATTTCGTTGAGGTGGATTTTAACCCTCAGCAGGTAAATCATTCCAGCCAGTTAATTTCCCACCTGGGAGAGGTATTTAAATGGCGCATCTCCAACATTGGAGTTTCGGAAATCTGGCATTGGCTTCTCCCCTTGCGACTTCGAGCAAAACTGGCTTTCAAAAAAAACGGAACTGTCAGACTTTGGGGGGGGGTGGTGGAGGGGAAAGAGGGAGGCAGACTGGGGGGGGGGTGTGGGGAGAGGGAGGGAGAGTCCTGAAGGACGAGGGGGAGGGAGGGACGAGGGTGGATGAGAGGGAGGTGCGGGGGGGATGGGAAGGGGGGACGGGAGGGAGGGGCTGGGGGACGAGAGGGGGACATTTCCTCATCAGCCCCCTATGTCAGACAAAAATTGTAACGTGGCCCCTCACACACACCGCTTTCACACCCTTGCAGTTTCCGACCTTTTGACCCAAAAGACCGGCTTTAAAAAAAAATCCAGTTGCTGCGACTAGGAACTGCTGCTTCCGACCTTCAGAGTGGCTTCGTGGTTTTCAGCGGGCTTTTAAAAAAGAATGGAACTGACTGTTCTGATGTTAAAATTTACTGCATTCGTAATTATATGATATACTAACAGTATCAAATGCTGAAATATTGGAATGCTGAGATCACTTTAGTGATTTTACACAAATCCATTGGTCCAGCATCTTGGCGGTAGTCGAAGGTAAACAAAGGGAAAACTAATGTTTCTACACATTTGAAGTGGCCTGGACGTATTTGCATTCATTACAGGTCATTAACAGTGCTATAATTGCATGATTCCTTGTCAAAAAGAAATTTCAGACTTTATTGACTTTGGCCACTAATTTTCAGGCCTTTTGGTCTTTGGCCGCCATTACCATGACAGCCTGTTTCTACCTCCATTATGTCATCCGACTTCACCCCTGCCTTGCAGCTCATCTGGTGAAACCCTCGTTCATGCCTTTGTTACTTTGAGACTTAACTATTCCAGTGCACCCCTTGCCAGCTTCCTACATTCTGTCCATCAGAAACTTGAGTTGTACAAAACTCTGCTCCTGTGCCCTTACTTGCAACAAGTCAGTTCATCTATCTGCTGTGCCTGCTGACCTACATTGGCTCCCGTCAAGGAAAGTCTTGAATTTTAAAAATTCTCATCCTTGTTTTCAAAACCCTCCACGGCCTCATCCCTCCCTGTCTCTCTAACCTCCTCCAGCCTCACAACTCTCTGAGATATCTGCTCTCATTTACTTCTGGTCTATTGAGCATTCCCGATTTTGAATTGCTGTACCATTGGTGGCTGTGCCTTCAGCTATCTGGGCCCTAAGCTCTGAAATTCCCTTCCTAAAGTTCTTTCTGACTGTCTTCCTTCAAGATGCTCCTCAGAACCTAACTCTTTGACTGTGCTTTTGACTAACTGCCCTAATATTGCCATATGTCTGTGTAGAGCTCCTGCGGAGTGCCTTGGGATGTTTTATTACGACAAAGGCCCTATATAAATAAATGTTGTTGTTTTGTCACCGTTCTGCTCAAGGCAACTGATTGAGAGGAGGGATTGAGCCTGATCGATGTATGGGAATAGAATTAATGCATAAAGTTCAGTGAAACTTCCAGGGTTAGTTATGCAGGCTACAAGTTCCAGTTAATTCATTTATGCTATCTGATTTATTAATTCCTTACTTTAACCAGAATTATTCCCTACCGTCAGCTGAGATACTGGCAGGAGTTGAAATGAAACAGTAAAAACCATCAACAGAAAAAAGAAAATGAATATTACATAATTCATACTAGGTGAGGATTTGACTTTTTATTAAAAAAAAAAGGAAGTGCTTATAGATAGAGGGTTATGATGCAGGCACCAGAAACTAGGAATACTGTCAGTGAAGGAATGTTTTATGTTTTTTTTGCATTATTTCCTGGCTGCTAATCTAAGCCAGCTGTTAACCTGTTGATTTTAAACAGGTGAATGTTCCAGAATGTCACGTGAACTCATCAATTTTGTTCACTGCTCTAACCGACAATATTTTCCATCATATATTTTCCACCCCAAAAATCTAGGTTACAACGACTCAGTTTTTGGAAAAAGCTGTTTTTTAATGTGTATAATGAAAATTTTCAGTTCCATAAGAAAACTGTTGCACCCTTTTGGTCTGATCAACACCAGTTACCAATATTTGCACCACACTTTTCAATCCCTTTCATTAAGAAATACATCCAATTTGCCATTTGAACCAAATACAATTTGTTTCAGTAGCTGCCTTTGTATTGGGTATTTGTTGTAACTCTTTAGGGTAATTAGAGGTGAGAATCGACCAAGGTTTATTACTGTTAACTAATTGGCTTTATTAACAATAAAACACAATAGGTTTACAGATCCATACAACCTTTAAGACAGTAGTACAACTTGCAACTCAGAATAGCCGATTCTTCTGCTTCAGAGACTGAGAGGCTAATAATCCATCGACGTCCAGAGTGGTGGAGTTCTGGTCGATCTTGTGGACTGCCCCCTTGAATTTACTGAGATGCATGGTTTAATACCCTTGTTGGTGCAAAACAAGCTTCCAGTATTTCCCCAGGCACGTGTTCTCTTTCTCTCCTATGGCTTAAAACAAATTGATGCTACAGCATCTGATGTTTACAACAGCTTCTCACAGACTCTCGGGGCCTTGCAGCTGTCTTAGCGTTAACCTTCCAGAAAGTCTGCTGAATAAGACTTTCCCAGCATGCTACCTTGAACAAAAACAAAATACTGCAGATGCTGGAAATCTGAAATAAAAACAAAGTGCTGAAAATACTCAGCAGGTCTGGCAGCATCAGTGGAGAAAGAAGCAGAGTTAACGTTTCAGGTCAATAACCCGATGAAAACTTCTAATCGGTTATTGACCTGAAACGTTAACTCTGTTTCTTTCTTCACAGACGCTGCCTGACCTGCTGAGCATTTTCTGTTTTTATACTCCCTTGAACAGTCAGTTTAACAGTCCCTTTGTTGAATTAATGCTTTAACCCAAACTCAGCTCCTTTAGCAGGACATTCATTCGGGGTTTGAGCCAATTCTTTTAGTTCCCTTGAAACTTTTTTGAGTTTTATGTTGACAAGTCCAAAATCCTTCACCTGGTAACTTATTCTGCCTATTTATTATACCTTAGCTGAAAAGTTCCACTCTGCTTCATTTATCACTCTAATACCCAAATCTTTCACTTGTGTCCACTGCTATTTGACTGCTTTGCTACAGTGAAGAATTTGCCTGGATCTGTTTTGGTCAGTCCCTCTCCATTTTGAAAACTTCAATTTGATCTCTTGAAAATCTTATTTCCAAAACAACGTGAGCTCAGATTGCTAAACCCTTCCTGTAAGACGGGCAGTTGCATGTGTTGTATGTGTGTTTTTTTTTTAAACATGGCTTGTGTTCAGAATGGTTTCTACCACCTCTGTACTCGAAGTAATTCCCACTTCAGCTGATTTGTTCCCAGTTATTTTCTAGTCAGATATTTTTCATTATGTGGTGCAGTGAAGCATGAAACTGTAAGATATTTAAAAGTGGATTTAAATTCTTGAATTTATTTTTAATAGAAATGCTAATTTTGCAGGCAACACGAGTAACTAAGCTAGAGACTTTTTTTTTGGTGGGAGGCAGTGCGCTAAATTATCTTTGGCGAACCATGGTTGGTTCTGTGACTGCAAAGTGAATGGCTTTTGCTCCTTGGTGCTGCCAGTTAGATGAGTCATGTTTCATTCAGGTTCATTTCTTCGATGGTTTCTGTGTTGGCACCACCTAAGTTACAAAGGCACGAGAGAGCATTGGGCTGGTATGGCTAGAGGATAAAAGATTTAAGAGGCTCTGTTTTTAAGTAAGGGGAAGTCATAAGGAGAAACCTTTTCTTTGTTACTGCAGCTACACTTCAGTGTAGTATTGAAAAAATTATTGCTGATTCTTGTGTTCCATTGCAGGGCGGTACAGTGGCGCAGTGGGTAGCACCGCAGCCTCACAGCTCCAGGGACCCGGGTTCGATTCTGGGTACTGCCTGTGCGGAGTTTGCAAGTTCTCCCTGTGACCGCGTGGGTTTTCGCCGGGTGCTCCGGTTTCCTCCCACAGCCAAAGACTTGCAGGTGATAGGTAAATTGGCCATTGTAAATTGCCCCTAGTGTAGGTAGGTGGTAGGGTATATGGGATTACTGTAAGATTAATATAAATGGGTGGTTGGTCGGCACAGACTCGGTGGGCCGAAGGGCCTGTTTCAGTCTGTAGCTCTAAATAAATAAATAAACTAAATGGATTGATCTTTCAGAGGACTGATGTAGATTTCATGGACTGAATGAAAACCACTGTAAGTTCGTGATTCCATTCTGTAACAATATGGTAAACACTTTTTGAATGCATTTAACTACCCACAGTGATCAGAACAATTTTTCCTCATGTGGGTGCAGGCCTTTTCACAACTGGTTTGAATACTTCACAATATTTCAGTTGCCGGACAGGTGCTGGATTAATACTGTGCCCATCCCTCTCTCCTCACACCACAGCATAGAAATTGTGCTGCCAGCAAGAGAATTAAATGATGGCATTATTTTAGCACCTTCTAAATATAACATTGTGGCAACACTGATAACATGCTGCCTGCATGTATGTTGTGAGATCAGGAAATGAATGGTTGTATATCTTGAGTAACAGGTGGCTGAGGGCAAGAGACAGTCAACAGCAGGGTGGGGCTGGTAAATTTAGATGGTTGGGAGTGAGTTTCAGCCAATACAGCATGGCAGAGCTCTCCTTGGATGGCCCTTCCCTCCTGAGTATTTTGTTCTGTATACTAAGATTCCTATACCTAGGCAGAAATGGTAATGCTGTTGATAGAGACCTTAGCTGAACACTGCAGCACAAACAACCTTGCATATTTTCACAAGGTTGCCACCTGTGCTGCAATTTGACAGCGAGATATGCTGTAATTATTGAGTATGTTTTAAGTTCCTTATATGGAATGTCCAGCAATCCTGGGATAGCATTATAGAAGAAAAAAAAAGAACCTAATTCCTCAGGACAACCCAAAGTGCATTCCAACCAATGAAGTACTTTTGAAATGTTGTCACTGTTACAATGTAGGAAATATGAAAGCAGTGAGAGAATATCCAGATAATCTGTTTTAGTGATTTTAGTTAAGGGGTAAATATAGGCCAGGATACCTAGCGCTCTGGGATCATTTGTATCCACCTAAGAGGGCAGACAGGACCTTGGTTTAACATCTCATCCAAAGGACAGTGGGCTAAAAATTCAATAGTGCTGGTTTTCAAGCGCGGGGATGGCAATGCTTAATTACTCCCGTGCCCAGTCGAGGTGATGCAGGCAGCACGCAAACATCGTGCTATCTGCTCATCAGCAAGATTGAGGCTTGCAGCTCAGTGCGACACACACAGCTGACTGGCTGCAGGCTCAGCAGTGGGCCCAGCATGAGTTTCAGCTAGCTTGCACTACGTAAAGGCAGCCTGCACCTCTTAAAGGGGAGGTGCATTCAGGCTGTAGCAGCTGGTGGAATTGTCTCCAAAAGTATCTCAGGGAAGAAATAAGAGTACTAATGGACTAGTAAAGGCAGAGAGAGGGCTTCCAGGTTCTCTGATACGGCACTGGAGGCTTTAATCCGGGAGGTGGAAAGGACGAGGATGGTCATGTTTCTGCAGGGGCCAGGCTCTGCTCAAGGCACAGACTGCGACGGGAATGGAGATCAGTTCAAGGAGTGTAGCACCAAGCACCTAGCTGCAGTGCAGCAAAAAGTTCAGTGACCTCACACGAGAGGTCAAAGTCAGCGAATGCATCTTCAAATGCCATTTGCTATCCACTGCATCGACAAGCTCACACTGCTCAATGTACCATTCACCCTTGCGCAAATCTCTAGCAATCAGGACTCCTGCCAGAGATTCAGATGCTCCACCTCGCACTTATACACTTAACCACTGCTGCAGGCCTCATATCTACATATCGCAGCTTCCACACAGACCTCGTAACACGCTCACTGACACTCTTCCTTCTCTCTTGCAGGTCAAGTTGGCATGTAACAGGGCGCAGCAGCAGAGAACTGGCAAAAGAGAGGCAGGACTGCATCTCCTAAGCCCCTTGGGCGAGACGGTGCTGCGAATTGTTGGGTTGGCATAACAGGTTGTTGCAAGTGCTGGTGCTGAAGCTATTCAGAATGAGAGTATGTTCCTGCCTTACGCGGGATTCACAAATCCCACTTCACCCTTACCCTGCAATCTGGCATGAAGTACAAGCTGCGGATGTGTGACCGCGGGCATGTTGCTTTCCACCCAAGCTACCCCTGCCACCCCGCCGCCCACTTCTCTTTCCCCCTCTTCCTCCGCACCCAAACGTCATTCCAGCCTCCCATTTTTGCATTTATGCTTTCAGACAAGCAAGATCAACTGCCTGGCCAGCTAGTGCAGCCTCACCATGAAGGGCATGATAAAGCCCACACGTCTAGTGAAGAAGCACCAGCGTTTGATCTGTCACTTGCAGCCACCAGCTCAGATTCCGGCATTGCACGCACTTTAGAAGGTAGTATAAGGATGGAATCAACACACGGTTCGTCACTGGGCACAAGTGGGCTGCAGCCAGGCTAGGGGAGAGGATAGTGTGGGTGCCTGCTCTGCGGAAGGTGAGGACGCACATGAGTTTTGCTGCAGAGGACTCAGATGAGGACTTTGGGTGGGATGCAGAAGAAAGCTGATGGGCATGCACACAGATGCTTGTTGCATTGGCAGGCCTAGCGCAGAGCTTGTTGTCACTGTTGAGGAACAAGGAGGAATCCAGCTCCAACTTGGCACAGGGCTACGTGCAGAGCTTAGAGCCCATCCTTTACAGTGTAGAAGTGGTGGTCAACTCCATGATAGCACTTGCGGATCCAGGCATAATACAGTGTCTGGTGGAGAATGTCTCAGCTTCCATTGCAGCATAGATGGAAGTCACCCAACATCTCAGTGCTGCAGTGGAAGCTCAGACTGAGGTCATGAGATTAATGCTTGTTGCCATCCAGGCTCAGACTGCTGCCACAATGGCTGTAGATACCAGTGCTTAAGGAGGCATGCATGCTCTCAGCAGTCCAGCAATCTGTGCTCCAGCAGATTACGAGGATTACTGAGGCGCTGCTCCAAGGGAGTGGGAGCGGCTGTGGAACACAAACCTCCTGTCGCATTTGTGCTCCCAAGACTGCCATTCTGCTAGTGCCCCTGCTGATACCTGCCAACCAGCCAGCCCAAGCTTCTGCTGCCCATGCCAAGATGTTGTAGTCTGAAGATGGGTCTTCAAATCCCAGAGCTGCTCGAGGGTACCCTGGAAGGCCATCTACAGTCTCTGCCAGTGAAAGTCAGCAGCCTTCCACCAGCCATGCTGCAGTCACTTGGGTAACACTGCGTAGGAGCACTAGGACAGGCAAAGGCACCTGCAAGACGGGTAATAAGGGAATGCACCAAGGTGAGTAGTTCCATTTTGTTTGTATTACTGGAAATATTGTTGGATAAAGTTATGAAGTTTTAAAAAAAAATTTCAGCCTTTTGGCCAAGAGGATGTGGCAGAGGAATAGAAAGGTGGGGGAATTGTGGTGCAGTGGTGATGTGGGGATTGTTTTTAGGGGATCCTCCTCCTCGCTCCCTCCCCTTGCTCCCTGTCCCTGTGCACCCGTGCTTCCCCCACCCCGTGCCACCCACTACCCCGTGCTCTCTGCACACCCCTTCTGCCTGCCCCCTGCCCACCCACCCACCCACCCCGCTGTCACAGCCCCGCCCAGCCCCCTCCCCTCGATCCCCTCTGCCCCCCGTCTCCCTCCTCTCTCTTTTCCCCCCCCCAACCCCCCCCCCCCCCCAATTTGAACCAGTAACCTGACAGAGGTGGGAGTGCTACTTATTAAGCCCTGGCTGACACCTCTTCTGTGAAAAATATATGACAGGCTGAGTTTCCACCCATTGATTATGAACGAGTGAGAAATCTAGCTCAATAGTGTTACAATTCAAAATGCTTATTGCCTTAAGGCAATCCTGCCTGACATCTATTTTTTTTACACTTCATAGCTGCTGCACTGAAGACTTCCTTAGATCTCACTGGCAGCTGCTCCTTCAGCCACTGATGGACTCAGAACAACATTCACAGGTTTCATGATTCACCTGTTTATTCTGGGACTGCAGATCAGCCAAATATAGCATTCTGAGCTCAGGGCTGAGTAGGTCGCTGTAGGCTAGAATGGTGGTCTGAGTAACATTTAAAGATCATGCAAATTCAGCTCTATTGCAGTCTAATGACTGACCAAGTACACAGTTTTAGCTGTGTACTAAGCAGTATTTTTCACAGTAATGGTGCCGTTTCCACCTATTTCTGTTTAATTTTTTCCTAGAATATACGATCCCAATGGTATCAACTGCAAAAATATATGCCCATCTGGTAGAACAGGGTTTGAAAGCATTAGAGACTTGTGCTAAAACTTATTGTTCAAACTTCTTTGCAGTATTTATTTCATATTCAACCAACTTATATATTGTGTAAGTTTGACAATTGTACCATTTTAATATCTTGCTGTATCTCTGCTGCTGTTTATTTTACCTGCAAATAAATCAATTTAATAGTTTGTTTTATTAATAGGGGCATAGAATACAAGAGCAAGGAAGTTATGTTGAACTTGTATAAGACACTAGTTCGGCTTCAGCTGGAGTATTGCGTCCAATTCTGGGCGCCACACTTTAGGAAGGATGTGAAAGCATTAGAGAGGGTGCAGAAAAGATTCGCGAGAATGATTCCAGGGCTGAGGAAGTTCAATTTTGAGGATAGAGTGGAGAAGTAGGGACTGTTTTCCTTGGAGAAGAGAAGGCTGAGAGGTGATTTGATAGAGGTATTCAAAATCATGAGGGGTCTGGACAGAGTAGATGGAGAGAAACTGTTCCCAATCGTGAAAGCACAGATTTAAAGTAATTGGTAAAAGAAGCAAAAGTGACGTGAGGAAAAACGTCTTCACGCAGCGAATGGTTAGGGTCTGAAATGCACTGCCTGAGAACGTGGTGGAGGGAGGTTCAATTGAAGCATTCAAAAGAGAATTAGACTGTTATATGAAAAGGAAGAATGTGCAGGGTTATGGGGAGAAGGTGGGGGAATGGCACTAAGTGAATTGCTCACTCAGAGAGCCGGTGCAGACACAATGGTCTCCTGCACTGTAACAATTCTGTGATTGTGTCTGTTCTTGTTAACTCGGTGATAATTTTGAATGTAGTAGCTATCCCACATATTCCTTAAGTGCTTGACTGTGATTGGGGTTAATATATATATGCGACTGTTGGTTGGGGGGCAGTAATGGGGGAAGTCTGAAGAGTAATGGCAGGTTTTTAAGCACCTTTTGTGTTTCTCCTGTTGCTCTTGGATGTGCTGCTGCCAAGCATTCATTTGGCTCTGTGATATCAGACACTATTTTAACTCTGCAAGTGGATGGATTTTGAATGAGTTAAAATCTCGCGAATTACTCCACCTAAAGAGAATTTATTTCCAAACTAAGGTGGCCGTTTTGTTTCTTTTATTCTTGTTGCGTGACTTTTTAAAAAAAAGTTTTAACATGCCAGAAAAGGCAGCAGAGCTCTGTTTTCTGCCATCTGGTCAGTTCTTTTGTCCTCTGCTTTTCCACACCCTTCAAGAACACAAGAAATAGGAGCAGGAGTAGACCATATGGCCCATCGCGCCTGCTCCACCATTCAATACGATCATGGCTGATCTTGGGCTTCATTTCCACTTTCCTGCTTGCTCCCCATATTCCTTGATTCCCTGCGAGACCAAAAATCTATCTATCCCAGCCTTAAATGTATTCAGTGATGGAGCATCCACAACCCTCTGGAGGAGAGAATTCCAAAGACTCTCAACCCTTTGAGTAAAGTAATTTCTCCTCATCTCAGTCCTGAATGATTGACCCCTTATCCTGAGACTGTGTCCCCATGTTCTAGATTCCCTGACCAGTGGGAACAATCTCTCAGCTTCTACCCTATCAAGCCCTTTCAGAATCGTGTATGACTCAATTAGATCACCTCTCATTCTTCTAAACTCCAGAGAATATGGACCCAATTTACTCAGTCCCTCTTCATAAGAAACCCCCCCTCATCCCAGGGACCAATTTAGTAAATCTTTGCTGCACTGCTTCCAGTGCAAGTATATCCTTTCTTAAATGTGGAGACCAAAACTGCACACAGTATTCCAGGTGCGGTCTCCCCAAAGCCCTCTACAATTTTAGTAAGATTTCTTTATTCCTGTACTCCAATCCCCTTGCAATAAAGGCCAACATGCCATTTGCCTTCCTAATAGCCTGCTGCATCTGCATGTTAACTTTGTGCATTCCTTGTACAAGTACCCCCAAGTCTCTCTGAACATCAACACTTAGTAGCTTCACACCTTTTAGAAAATATTCTGCTTTTCTATTGTGACCAAAGTGAATAACTTCACACTTCCCTACATTATAATCCATTTGCCATCTTGTTGCCCACTCACTTAACCTGTCGAAATCTCTTTGCAGCCACTCTACATCCTCCCTACACCGAGCTTTGTATCATCAGCAAACTTGGATACATTACTCTGTCTCTTCATCCAACTCATTAATATAGCGTGTAAACAGTTGAGGCCCCAGCACTGATCCTTGCAGCACCTCACTATTCACTGCCTGCCAACTTGAAAATGCCCCATTTATGCTCACTCTCTGCTTCCTATCTGTTAACCAATCCTCTGTCCAACGCCAATATATTGCCTCCAACACCATGAGCCCTTATCTTGCCTATTAATCTTTTAGTTTAGTTTAGAGATACAGCACTGAAACAGGCCCTTCGGCCCACCGAGTCTGTGCCGACCATCAACCACCCATTTATACTAATCCTACACTAATTCCATATTCCTACCACATCCCCACCTGTCCCTATATTTCCCTACCACCTACCTATACTAGGGGCAATTTATAATGGCCAATTAACTTATCAACCTGCAATTTGGCATGTGGGAGGAAACTGGAGCACCCGGAGGAAACCCACGCAGACACGGGGAGAACTTGCAAACTCCACACAGGCAGTACCCAGAATTGAACCCGGGTCGCTGGAGCTGTGAGGCTGCGGTGCTAATCACTGCGCCACTGTGCCGCCCTTATGTGGCACCTTATCGAATGCCTTTTGAAAATCCAGGTATACTACATCTACTGGTTCCCCTTTATCTACCTTACTAATTACATCCTCCAAAAGCTATAATAAATTTGTCAAACAGAATCTCCCTTTAGTAAAACCATGCTGACTTGTTCTAATCATACTGCGCTTTTCCAAGTGCAATGTTAAGACTTCCTTAATAATAGTTTCCAGCATCTTTCCAACGTCTGATGTTAGGCTAACTGGCCTGTAGTTCCCTGTTTTCTCTCTACCTCCTTTCTTGAAAAGCAGTGTAACATTTGCCAACTTCCTATCTGACGGGACCATTCCTGAATCTAAGGAATTCTGGAAAATCATAGCCAGTGCCTCCACTATCTCTGCAGCTATCTCTTAGAACCCTAGGATGTAGGCGATCTGGTCCCAGGGACTTGTCAGATTTTAGTCCCTCAAGTTTCTCCAATACTTTTTCTCGACTGATATCAATATCCTTAATTTCCTCACTTTTTAGCCCCTAGTTTACTGCCCATTTCTAGCATGGAACTTGTGTCTTCTACTATGAAGACAGACACAAAATATTTGTTCAGTGCCTCTGCCATTTCCTCATTACCCATGATGATTTCTCCTGCCTCTGCCTCTAAGGGACCAACGTCTACTTTAGCTACTCTCTTCCTTTTTATGTACTTATAAAAGCTGTTAAAATCTGTTTTTATATTGCTGGCTAGTTTACGCTCATATTCTATTTTTTCCTTTTTTATCAACTTTTTGGTGGTTTCTAAAACACTCCCAATCCTCAGACTTGCTACTATTATTTTGCAGCATTGTAAGCCTCTTCTTTTAGTCTAATACTCCTTAACTTGCTGAGTGAGCCACAGATAGATCTTTCTGGATGAGCTTTTGTTTTTGAATGGAATGTACTTTTGTTGAACCCAGTTAACCTTAGCCAGTTATCCCCTCATACCTTTGTAATTGGCTTTGTTTAAGTTTAAAATTATTGTTTGTGATTGAAATGTGTCCCTTTCAAACTTAACATGAAATTATTATGATCACTATTTCCCAGTGGATCTTTTGCTATGACATTGCTTATTAACCCTGCTTCATTACACAATATGAGATCTAAGATAGCTTTATCCCTAGTTGGTTCTACACTCTATTGCTCCAAGTCATGAAAACATTCTACAAATTTATCATTGAGACCATTGTTGCCAATCTGATTGTCCCAGTCTATGTACAGGTTAAATTCCCCCAAAAGTAATACATTACCTTTTTTACATGCTCCAATAATTTCCCGTTTAATGTTCTGTCCAATGATGTAATCACTGTTAGGGGGCCTGTAAATTACTCCCACCAGTGTTTTCTGATTCCTACTATTCCTAATTTCCACCCAAACTGATTCTACTTCATGATCTTCTGAGGCCAGATCCCTCCTTATTTAATGTCCTTATGCCATCCTTTGCTATTGGGGCTACGCCTCCTCCTTTCCGTTCTGTCTGTTTGTCCGTCCGAAATATTGTGTACCTTGGAATATTTATTTCCCAACCTTGATCTCCTTGTAACCATGTCTCGGCAATGGCAATTAGATCTAGATCATTTGACTCTATTCGTGCCACTAGTCCATCTATCTTATTGCAGATGCTTCGTGCATTCAGATAAAGGAACTTCAATTTCATTTTTTAAAAAACTCTATTCCCTTATTTGCCAATATATAATTTTTGTTAAACTCTCTGGCCCTTCATGTCCCATTCTGTTGGGAATTACCCACATTACTAACCCGCTGCAATGCCCTGACCTCTCTCTTTGGATTTCTAACTTTCCCTTTACCCAAACCCTCCCGCGCCCTCTGTTAGTTTAAAGTCCTGTCCACAGCCCTAGTTATGCGATTGGCCAAGACACTGGTTCCAGCCCGGTTCAAGTGAAGCCCATCTCAACGAAATCTTCCCTGAGTACTGATGCTAGTGCCCCAAGAATCGAAACCCTTTCTTCCCACGCGACTCTTTGAACCGTGTGTTTAGTTCTCTAAACTGCTTGGTGCTGTGCCAATTTGCGCGTGGCTCAGTTAACAATCCAGAGATGATTACCTTTGATCTGCATTTTAGTTTGGACCCTAACTCCTCAAATTCTGCAAGCAGAGCATCATTTCTGGTTCTACCTATGTCATTGGTTCCCACATGGACCACGGCAACTGGATCCTCCCCCTCCTGTTCCAGCTTCCTCTCCAGCCGTGAGGAGATGTCCTTAACCCTGGCAGGCAACATAGCCGTGGGAGCTCCCAGTCGGGGCTACAGAGAACAGTATCTATCCCCCTGACTATTCTGTCTCCTATCACTACCACATTTCTCTTCACTCCCCCCACTGGAATGGCCAGTCCGCTCATCCACACAGGTAGCAAGGACCTTGTACCTGTTGGACAAAGTCAGGGGCTGAGGCTCCTCCATCTTTACATGCTAATTCCCCCTACCTGCCTCACTTGCAGTCACCCTCCTGTTCCTGACTATTGGCAATCTCTAAGGGGTATGACTGCCTTCTGGATCAAAGTGTCCAGGTAACTCTCCCCCTCCCTGATGCTTCACAATGTCTGCAACTCAGTCTCCAGCTCAGCAATTCTGAGCTGAAGTCATGCAAGCTGCAGACACTTACTGCAGACATGGTTGTCTGGGATTGCAGTGCATTCCACGGATTCCCACATGCTGCGGTTGCAGCACACCACCGGCCCTGCCATCTCTGTACAATCTTTTTTTAGTCAATTAGTTAATAATTCAGGCTGAAGTAAGGGAAAGTTGCACTCACCTACCTTGGAGTCAGAGGAAGAAGACTCACCAACTGCTGGAGGCTGAAAAATATAGGAAAAGGAGCCACTCTTCCTTCCCCTCGTACCAAATTCCCAAATTCATTCTGGCAAATGTCTCACTCAGGCAACTGTCTCTTCTCAACTGCTTCCCCTTGCTACGTTCGGCTAAGAAACTGATCTGCTTTATATAAGGATTCCTAAGACTCACTAGC
Source organism: Heterodontus francisci (assembly GCF_036365525.1). Lineage (NCBI taxonomy): Eukaryota > Metazoa > Chordata > Chondrichthyes > Heterodontiformes > Heterodontidae > Heterodontus > Heterodontus francisci. The sequence continues at coordinate 126,141,270 of NC_090377.1, forward strand.
TATCTCAGCTTTCTGTTACAATAATTAACACCTTTTGAACCTAACTACTTCCAACTGATTGACAGATAAGTGCCTCTGCTGGCTGCTGTTGGTTTAACAAGGCTATTTACTGAACCAGATTTAAAGCCTGACTCTTAATCTAAAATTTAAACTGGACAAAAATTTACCAGTACTGAACCAAATTTCCAAATTCACTCTGGCAAATGTCTCACTCAGGCAACTGTCTCTTCTCAACTGTGTCCCCTTACTGCGTTTGGTTAAGAAACTCAACTTCCTGACTGCTTGTCTTAATGGCACTGCAGTCAGCAGCAAGGCCTTCCCATGCATCGACTCTGATCCCAGTCAACTTGAGGTCTCGTTTACAGACATCCTTGCATCGCAGACATGGGCGTCCTGTTTGCCTCATGCCAATAGTAAACTCACCATAGAGCATGTCTTTGGGAATGTGTCCATCATACATTCGGTGCACATGACCCAGCCAACAGAGTTGTCACTGACTGGAGGGCAAACATGCTCGAGGTCCCTGCACACTGATGTACTTCTATATTCGGCACTCTGTCCTGCTAGGAGACGCCCAGTATTTGTCTGAGACAGTGGAGGTGGAAGCTATTCAGCTGCTTTTCTTGGCTTGCATAGGAAAATAGGAGCAGGAGCAGGCCAATCAGCCCATTGTGCCTTCTCTGCCATTCAGTAAGATCATGGCTGATCATCCACTTCAATGTCTTTTTCCCACACTATCCCCATATTCATTTATGCCATTGGTATTTAGAAATCTGTCAATCTCTGCTTTAAACATACTCAATGACTGAGCTTCCACAGCCCTCCGGGTTAGAGAATTCCAAAGATTCACAACCCACTGAGTAAAGAAATTTCTCCTCATCTCTGTCCTAAGTGGCATCCCACTTATTTTGAAATTATGTCTCCTGGTTCTATATTCCCTGTCCATCCCTTTAAGTATTTTTGTAGGTTTCAATGAGATCACCTCTCATTCTTTGAAACTCTTGAGAATACAGGCCCAGTTTCCCCAATCTCTCTTCATAGGACAGTCCCTCGATGGCAAGAATATCCTTTCTAAGGTAAGGGGTCCAAAACTGCACACAGTATTCAAGGTGCAGTCTAACCCAGGTTCTATGCAATTGAAGCAAGACTTCACTACTCCTGTACTCAAATCTTCCTGCGATAAAGGCTAACATACCATTAGCCTTCTTAATTGCTTGCTGCACCTGCATGTTTGTCTTCAGTGACTTAGTGACTAGGACACCCAGGTCCCTTTTTACATCTACACTTTCTAATCTCTTACCATTTAAGAAATACTCTGCACATCTATTCCTCCTACCAAAGTGGATAACTTTTAATTTTTCTACATTATATTCCATCTGCCACATTCTTGCCCACTCACTAAGTCTGTCCAAATGCCATTGAAGCCGCTTTGCATCTTCCTCACAACGCACATTTCCACCTAGTTTTGTGCCATCCGAAAACTTGTAAATATTACATTTGGCCCCCACATCCAAATCATTGATGTATATTGTGAACAGCTGGGGCCCAACTACTGATCCTTGCAGTACCCCAATTGCCGCAGCCTGCCAACGCGCGAATAACCTATTCATTCCTACTCTCTGTTTTCTGCCTGTTAACCAATCCTTAATCCATGCCAGTAAATTGCCTCCTATCCCATGTGCTTTAATTTTGCTAACTAACCTCCTGTGGGGGACTTTATCAAAAGCCTTCTGAAAATCCAAGGATACCACGTCCACCAACTCCCCTTTATCCATTCTGTTTGTCACGTCCTCAAAAAAAACTCCCAACTGGTTCGTCAAACATGATTTCCCATTCATAAATCCATGTTGACTGTGCCCAATCAGATCATTATTATCCAAATGTCCATTTATCACATCCTTTAGAATAGATTCTAACATTAGTTCCCCGTTTTCTCTCTCCTTCGCTTCTTAAATAGTGGGGTGACATTTGCTACCTTCCAATCTGCAGGAACCGCTCCAGAATCTATAGAATTTTGGAAGATGATCACCAATGCATCCACTATCTCCATAGCTACCTTTTTCAGAACGCTGGGATGTAGAATATCAGGTCCTGGGGACTTATCAACCTTCAGTCCCATTAATTTCTCCAATACAACCTCCTTACTAATACTAATTTCCTTCAATTCCTCATTCTTTCTAGTCCCTTGGATCTCGAATTCTGGGAGATTTCTTGTATCATCTTCAGTGAAGACAGACTCAAAGTAATCATTTAGCTTCTCTGCCATTTCTGTATTCTCCATTATAAATTCTCCGGACTCTGCCTGTAATGGACCCACATTTGTCTTAGCCAATATTTCCTTTTTATATACCTATAGAAGCTTTTATAGTCCGTTTATGTTTTGCTAGCTTACATTCACATTTTATTCTCCCTTTATCAGTTTCTTCGTCCTCCTTTGCTGTATTCTAAAATCCTCACAATCCTCAGGTTTGCTACTATTTCTGGCAACTTCATAGGCTTTTTTAGAAATCTTATACAATCCTTAACTTCTTTTGTAAGCCATGGTTGACTGCCTTTACTTTTGGGGTTTTTGTGTCTTGCAGGAATGTATAGTTGCTGTAAACTATGTAATAATTCTTTGAAGACTATCCATTGTCTATGCACTGTCATACCTTTTAATGTATTTTCCCAATCCACCGCAGCTGATTTGCCCCTCATACCTTCATAATTTCCTTTCTTCAAATTTAACACCCTGGCTTCAGATTGAACTACTTCACTTTCAAACATAATGTAAAATTTAATCTCATTATGGTCACTCATCCCTAATGGTTCTTTTACAACAAGATTCTTAATCCCTTTCTCATTACATAATACTACATCTAAAATAGCCTGTTCTCTAGTTGGTTCCTCAACATACTGCTCTAAAAAACCATCCCTAACACGGTCCAGAAACTCGTCTTCCACAGCATTAGTGCGCATTTGGTTTACCCTGTCTATGTGCAGTTTGAAGTCACCCATGATTACTGTATTGCCCATCCTACATGCTTCTTTAATCTCATGCCCCACGCTACCACTACTATTTGATGGCCTATAAACAACTCCTACCAATGTTTGCTGCCCCTTGCTGTTTCTTAGCTCTAGCCAAACAGATTCCACATTTTGTTTTTCCAATCTGAGATCCTCCCTTACTAATGTACTGATCCGATCCCTTATCAGCACAACTCCACCTTCTTTTGCTTTTTGCCTGACCTTCTTAAATGTCCAATATCCTTGAATATTCATTTCCCAGTCTTGGTCCCCCTGCAGCCACGTTTCCGTAATGGCAATTAGATCATTTTGCATAAGTTGTCAGTACTGTGCTACTGCAAAGGAGAATTCTGTAAATGGAGAATTCTGAAGCTAAAGGTAAATTCATTGGTTGTTTTCCATGGCTGAGGAATCACAGGATGCTAAGGGCTTTGGAAATACTGCAAATCCTTCTAATGTTGCTGGGGGGGGGGGGGGGGGGTGGTGGTGGGGGTTGGGGGTGATGGTTTGTGGGGGGCAGGTTCTACTTTGTCAGAGAAACAAATTTGAGCTATAAAATATTTCCACAAAATAAAATGAACAAGTTCTGGCTCTGACTCTAGGGAAGTAGTGTGAATCAAGATAATTCGGATTGTCACTTAGTCACTGATCTATTGCATGGAATTAATGGTACAGCCACAGAACACGGGCGGCACAGTGGCGCAGTGGTTAGCACCGCAGCCTCACAGCTCCAGGGACCCGGGTTCGATTCTGGGTACTGCCTGTGTGGAGTTTGCAAGTTCTCCCTGTGTCTGTGTGGGTTTTCGCCGGGTGCTCCGGTTTCCTCCCACATCCAAAGACTTGCAGGTGATAGGTAAATTGGCCGTTGTAAATTGCCCCTAGTGTGGGGAGGTGATAGGGAATATGGGATTACTGTAGGGTTAGTATAAATGGGTGGTTGTTGGTCGGCACAGACTCGGTGGGCCGAAGGGCCTGTTTCAGTGCTGTATCTCTAAATAAACAGTTTATCATTTTATTTTTAACCAGCCTGCCACAAAGCCCTTTCTACAAATGGAACTTGGCTTCCATCATTTTCACTTGATTCCATTTTTGCTGCTTTTGCACACGAGATTGGTTCATTTGACAGACACTGATTGCAGGCTAGAATTAGATTTTTTGCAATGTGTTCTGTTTCACGCGATGCTCACTTGCATTTATGTACAGATGAGCATGCAGCAGTTTTCCACAACAAATTGTGCTATAGCAGCAAAATGCAAATGTGCCCCGTTCTGCTCATGACTGTTCAGCACAGGCTTAAAATTCCCTAGTTGTGCAGTAAATCTTTTACATCTCTTTACAGAGTTGCAGAAAGAATCTGTAACACTAGTGATAACCTGCATGCTTACCAAAGTAAATGTCGCTCTACTCTGCTGTTCTTCTCTGGTGTTGCTGCTGGCTCTGTCCAGTCTTTTGGTGAAGGAGACAAATTATGATGGTTTAAGTTTGATCAATTGACGTACTCCGTTAACTCCTGTTTGATAGTCAATTAATTTTTCAGTTCCATGACTCTGTAGACACTCAAAGATGAAAATAAGATCTATAATATTGACATATCTCACTGAAATGCTGCAATATACTTGATTTTATTCATTGTTTTTGGCTTGAGGGTTTTGACTACATAGCTTATCATGCCATGCTTCTTGAGTTGGAATCTTGTGCTGGCTCTTAAGGGTGCAGTGGTAAAGTTAGGGAAGCATTTTCTGGAATTATTGCACCCGTCTTTCAGATGAGATGTTAAACGGAGGTCTCGTCTGCTCGCTCGGATGGACGTAAAAAATTCCGATGCCAATATTTTGAAGAAGAGCAGCAGAGTTCTTCCCAGTGTCCGGGCAAATATTTATCCCTCAAATCAATATCACGTTAAAAAAAGAATGTGGTCATTATCTCTGCTGTTTGTGGGAGTTTGTGCAAAAATTGGCAGAAATGTTACCCTACGTTTCAACAGTGACAACATCTCCAAAGTACTTAACTGGTTGTAAAGTGCTTTGGGATATCCTGAGGTTGTGAAAGGTGCCATAGAAATGCAAGTTCTTTGTTACTTTCTATGGAATGATTGCATTTGTTGCCTTTTCAAATTGAAATTGAGCAGATTAGCTGTTGTGAGAATAAATTGTGGGTAGGGAAGAGGGTATAAGTTCACATGGGGTTTCCTGCATCTTGACACTATCAGTGATCATTGCCCAGTTACGACATTGGGTGAGAACAAGATTGATCTTGGATGTGATTAATTAAGTACCTTGGGCCGTTTTACTTTGCTAGCTGTATAAATGCAAGTTGCTGTGTGATGCTTCTTGTGCTTGACCACACAACTTGCATTCATGGTTAGCTCAGATATAAAGATTAAATACTGTGGCAAGGCCCAAGAGAGTTTCGGGCACTACTGCACATCCCCCATCCACCCTCGCCCCCTCAATCCCCCCAAGCAGTTGTGCCTGCCTTCAGGACAGAAAATAAAAAAAAAATAAACTGAAATTATATTAACACTACCCTGCCTTGAGTTTCTTTCATAGTAAGTAGTTTAATGAAGGCTAACTTAAAAGGAGAAATTAAACTTTGGAAGGCTAAGGGCTGGATTAATCAAAGTTTTCAAGATATTAAGGGGAACTGATAGGATAGATAGAAACTGTTTTTGCTAGTTGGGGAGTCTTGGGACTCAGGACACAATCTTTTCAGGAGTGAAATTAGGAAACACTTCTACACATAAAGGTTGGTAGAAGTTTGAAACTCTTCAAATGGCAAATGGTGCTAGATCAGTTCATTTTAAATGCAAGATCGGTAGATTTTTGTTAACCCAAGGTACTAAGGGATATGGGGCAAAGGCGAGTATATGGAGTTGGGTTGCAAGTCAACCTTGATCTCATTGAATGGCAGAACAGGCTTGAGGGGCTAAATGGCTTCCTCCGGATCCTTTGGTCCTAGAATGATTGCTAAGTCACTGCTAAATCAACTGCAAAAAAAAATGCCTATTTGTTTTGCTTTCTCCGTTGAATGCAAACTGCAGCTTGCTGATAGCCACAATTTCTTGCCATCTCAAAGTCCAGTGAGGAAAAATGCACAAATCTGCCTACTTCAGCTTCCTTGTCAGGAACTACAGCAACAGAAATAAGCTAGATCAAAATGGCCAAAGCACATATTTATGCAGCAACATCGAGCTTCAGCATCTGTACCGATGGCATAATATTAAGAATTTGCACGGCAGAATAATGAATTGAAGCAAAAGCTGTGCGATATTCAATTCATCGCTTTTATTGTAGCAGGTTCTTGATTGAATAGAAAATGATAACTTTGTTCGGTAGCAGTTGGACAGCGGAATGTTGCTTTAATACAGAGGGACTGTTAATTGGACTCCTTTCCTTGTAGGCTTCAGCAGCACGAGCAACTAACCTCCATTCAAACCCCATTGTGTGAAATGACCTGTATTTAATTTTAATTGTGTAAAAAAAACCACTTCTCTTCAGCAGTGCGGTCTCTGTTTAAGAGGCTAAGCTCTTCATATTTTTGAAAAGATCTTTTATTTGTGCTTTATTATTTAATGTGCACAATTACTGCAATAATTTAAAGTAATTAGAGTGTCTTGGCTGCTCAATGCCAAGTATTTAGTGCCTGGAACAATGGCACAATACAAGTTCTGATTTAAAGCCAGCCTTTCAAGATTGGGCTTTAAATATGTGGTTGGTCTTTTGATGCAGGTTGAAAGAAAATCGACTTCAGTAAAGCTTTCTCCTAGTTTGCTTCATATTTTTGCCTCCTTATTGTTGAATTGTTGGATAAATGAGTTTATTTCGATGTATTGAGTGCTCGTTTTTCTTTACTTTGATAACAGCAAAACTTTAGAGTCAGTTACAATGGGAGCAATTCCCGTCCCTTCACAAGCCTCAGTGAGCTAATTTTGGAAATTGTAGATATTTAGCACTTTTGAAAATGAAAGTTGCTGCCTTTTCAATTCGAGTGCAATCTTTTGCATATGAATGGACTCAGAACAAGCTATTTTAGTTGCAGTACACTTTTAGAACATTTCTGCATAGTTTACTGAACCAGGGTATGTAAGACTTTTAAAATGTGCATCATGAAAGGATGGTACACTAGTTTGCATCATTCTTCTTGACATTCTTTTTGTCATTGTTTCCATTAATTTGCATTGCTACTTATAATTTGTGAATTTGTACCCTCTAGATTCCTTTGCTCCTTTACCCCATTTAGGCTGTTATTTTCCAAGGCGTATATGAGCTCCTTATTCAAGGGATTGGGATAAAAGCTTGACACTGGAATGTGATGGAGATAGAATAAGTCTCTTTACATTTCAACTAGGATGAGCTGGATGCACCAAATGCCATTTTCTCTTGTCCATTTTGCTTAAGCCTGGTGAAAGTTTTCTACTGGTAAAGTTAGACTAAAATAGCAAAAAGTCAAAGAGAACGGTTAAGCAAGTCAAGGAAAAACAGGACAAAAGTAAACACAGGTGAAACGAAATGCAAATAAAATGTTTAAAAAAACCCCAGAATAAATGGAAAAAGAAGGTTAATTGCCCACCACGTGTGGCAAATCTTTACACAATACCTACTCAGTGAAAAGGAAAGTTTGAGGAGTGGGGCCCCAAAATACAATGGACTCTGGAAAGGGTTTGCAGTGAAACTTTTTTTTTTCATTCATGGGAAGTGGGCGTCACTGGCTATGCCAGCATTTATTGCCCATCCCTGATTGTCCTTGAGAAGGTGGTGGTGAGCTGCCTTTTTGAACTGCTACAGTCCATGTGAATTGACTTCGTCGCAGTTAGATACAACTGTTGTAAGCTTTGCTATTTGCTAATGGTTTTAAGTAGTGATGCAAATGCTATATATTCTGTTGTACGTGGATACTGGGACAAAATGTGGTATTAAATCTCCAAGACTGTATTTGGATCACTGGAATATTTACTTTCGACTCCCTTGCCCTATTGGTGGATTGTGAAATAGTACAGATATCGTTGACTGGTAAATTCCTGGGTATAGTCACTGTCGTCTTTTTGGTATTTAGGTTGTGCTAGTTCAGAAAAGGTAATTGAGAGATATAATTTGAACGTTTTAAATAATGGGATGTTTAGTTATTTTTGATGAACTTGGCGTGCACTACATAGTCTTGAATTTGACTTTTAAATTCCCTGTTTTAAGCACAGTGGACTAGATTTATAGATTAAGGAAACACAAAATAGGAAAGGCAGGAGGAACCATTTTACTAAAAGGTTGGTAAGTACGGGGAACAGGTAGTGGCACAAGTGGTGGAATAAGAAACCCTAATGGGTTTCTAGAAGCAATAAGACTGGTTTCTTGTCAACGTAAGGGATTCAGGGTTATTGGAAATGCCCCAAGGGAATTCAGTGGATAGCTGGGATAAATGGACCAAAGGTTTTCTTGATATAATATCACCCCTGATGGATTAATTTGCTGTCAACAAAAATGAAACAACGTGCACTAATAATGCCTGCATTTTGCATTTTTTGTCATATCCTTAACTTTGTTCAGAACTTGCTTTTTGTCTGATTCCCCTCATCCTTTCTCCTGGTGAATGTTAAGGTTCAGTGTGGGTTTCGCCCAAAATTTAAAAATAAAAATTAAATGATCAAATTTTTGGTTCAATACAGGAAAAAGATTTGCATTTATATAACTGCACTGGTTATGAATTTCTAAAATTCTCTAGATTCTAAAATGATCCCAGTGGATTGGAAGTTTGCAAATGTAACATCTCTAACAAAGGAGGGAGAGAGAAAACGGGGAACTACGGGACAGTTAGCCCGATTGTCAGTTGTCGAGAAAATACTGGAATTTATGATTAAGGAAGTGTTAACAATACACTTAGAAGATTATAGTAAAATCAGAAAGAGTCAACATGGTTTTACCAAAAAGGAAATCATGTTTGACAAATTTATTAGAGATTTTTGAGGATATAACTCGTAAGGTAGATAAACGGGAAGGAGCCAGTAGCTGTAGTATACTTGGATTTCCAAAATTAATTCGATAAGGTATCACATAAGCAGAAAAAATGCAAGATAAGGGCTCGTGGAGTTGGTGTAATATAATAGCATGAATAGAGGATTGGTTAATGGATTGAAAGCAGAGGGTAGGGATATTAGGGGCATTTTCAAGTTGTCAGGCTGTAACTAGTGGAGTGCCGCAAGGATCAGTGCTGGGCCTCAGCTATTTACAATCCATATTAATGACTTAAACAAAGAGACAGAGTAATGTATCTAGGTTTGTTGATGATACCCAGCTAGTTGGGATTGTAAGCAGTGAGGAGCACACAGGATGCAAAGAGATATAAACAGGTTAAGCGAGTGGGCAACAAGGTAGCAGATGGGGTATAATGTGGAGAAGTGTGAGGTTATTCACTTAGGAAGTAAGAATAGAAAAGCAGGATATTATTTTAAAAGGTATGAAACTTCTAAATGTTGACGTTGGGACTTGGGTGTATGTGTATAAGAAACATAGAAAGTGAACATGGAGGTACCGCAAGCAATTAGGAAGGCACATAAGGACATAAAAAATAACAGCAGGAATAGATCATAGTTAGCCATGGATGGTGCATCATTCTCAGAGTCTGTCTTTCTTAGTGGGATATATCTTTGTTGAGAGTTATGAAATATTTCTTCAAATATCTGCCACAGCTTCCCCTACTGTCTTACTTTTTAACTTATTTTTGCAGTCCACTTTAGCCAACTCTGTTTTCATACCCCCGTAATTGCCTTTATTTAAGTTTGACACTAGTTTCAGACCTACACTTCTTACCCTCAAACTGTACGTGAAATGCTGTTGTGTTATTTTCACTCTTGCCAAGAGGATCCTTTACAATGAGGTCATTTATTAATCCAGTCTCATTGCACATTACCAGGTGTGAAATAACCTGCGCCAGGGTTGGTTCCAAAATGTATTTTTCTACGAAACTGTCCCTATTACACTCTGTGAACTCATCCTCCAGGCTACCTTTGCCAATTAGATTAATCCAATCTATATGAAGATTAAAATTGCTCACCATTATTGCAGTACCTTTCCTACAAGACCCCATTATTTCTTGGTTTATATTCTGTCCTACAATATAGCTTAAGTTAGGGGGCCTATAAACTACTCTCACCAGTGTCATCTTTCCTTTACTATTTCTTATCTCCATCCAAACTGATTCTACATCTTGATCTTCTGAGCCAAGATCATTTCTCACTATTGGACTGATCTCATCCTTTATTAACAGAGCTACCCCACCTCCTTTTCCTTTCTTTCTATCCTTCTGAAATGTCAGACACCCTTGTATATTCAGTTCCTAGCCTTGCTCACCTTGCAACCACATCTCTGAAATGGCTATCATATCATACCCATTTATTTCTGTTTGTGCTATCAATTCATCCATCTTGTTACAAGTGCTGTATGTATTCAGATAAAGAGCCTTTAATTCTGTCTTTTTATCATTTTTCCCTATTCTGACCTTATTGTTGGTACACTCTTGTGTATGAACATATGCTCTGTCCCTTCCTGTCGCACTCTGGTTATCATTACCCGTATTGCTACCCTGCACTGTTTCCTTGTCCTTTCTCATTAACTCTCTAAATTTTCCCTCACCTGAACACACACTCCCACTATTTAGTTTAAAGCCCTTTCTACAGCCCTAGTTATATGATTCATTGGTCCCAGCACGATTCAGGTGAAGGCTGTCCCAACAGTGCAGCTTCGTCTTTTCCCAGTTCTGGTGCCTGTGCCTCATGAATCAAACCTCAATCCTTGACCGATCACACCAATCTTTGAGCCATGCATACAACTCTGTGATCTTATTTACCCTATGCAATTTGTTCATGGCTCAGCTAGTAATCTAGAGATTATTATCTTTGTGGATCTGCTTTTTAATTTAGCCACTAGCTGCTCAGACTCCCTCAGCAGAACCTCTTTCTTAGCCTCAACTATGTTGTTGATACCCACATGGACCACGACAACTGGATCCTTCCCCTCCCACTTCAGGTTCCTCTCCAGCACCAAGGAGATATCCTTCACCCTGGCACCAGGCAGACAGCACTGTCTTTGGGACTCACTTCATCTGTTGGCTGAAGAGAACAGCATCTATCCCCCTAACTATACTGTCCATTACTGCCACTGCCACCACCATTACTCCTACTACTAGTACAACAACACATTCCTTTATACTCCCTTCGGTTGAATGACCCCCTGCACCATGGTGCTGTGGTCAGTTTGCTCATTCTCCCCTGCTCTCATCCACACAAGCTGCCTGAACATCGAACCTGTTGGATTAGTGCAAGGGCTGAGGCTGCTCCATTGCTACCTTCTGGATCCCCGCCTCACTTGTAGTCACACCCTCCTGTCCCTGAGAACAGACCAAATCTGAATTACTTATCTCAAAGGGTGTGACTGCCTCCTGGAACAAAGTGTCCAGGTAACTTTCCTCCTCTCTGATGCTTCGCAGTGTCCGAATCTCGGACTCCAGCTCATCAACTCTAAGCCGAAATTCCTTGAGCTGCAGACACTTAACTACAGATGTGGTTGCAGTGGATCACACTGGTGTCCACCAGCTCCCATATGCTAGAGCTGCAACACATCACTTGCCCTTTCATCTCGATTGTGTTTTATTTAATTAGGTTTCAAATATCACTGGTCATTTGTAGCTATATTAATTAACTAGTTAAGCTACAAATTTAATATAGTACTTGTATCTCCCCAGTACCAGTTTAAACTACTGCCCCCCCTCCCATTTTTGGATCACTGCTTGTTCTATAAACAACCATAACGCCTCCTCCCACATTTACCAAATTCCCGAGTTAAGTCCTCTGACACGCAGCACTCAATCAAGCTGAACTTCTTGCTACAATGGCATGTTTGCCTTTATTGCAAGGAGCTTGGAGTACAAGAACAAGGAAGTCTTTGAGGAGGTGGTGGAGGCAGGAACAGTAGCAACATTTAAGAGGCATCTGGACAAGTACTTGAATGAGCAAGACATAGAGGGATATGCAATTAATGCAGGCAGGTGGGATTAGTATAGATAGGCATTATGGTCGGCATGGACGCGGTGGGCCGAAGGGCCTGCTTCTATGCTGTACGACTTGATGACTCTATGACTCTTGCTCCAATTGTATAGGTCTTTGGTGAGACAACAGCTGGAGTACTGTGTGCAGTTTTGGTCTCCATATCTAAGGAGGGATATGATTGCCTTGGAGCAGTACAGCGAAGATTCACAAGATTGGTTTCTGGAATGAGAGGGTTGTCCTATGATGAGAGGCTGAGTAAATTGGGCCTAAATTCTCTGGGGTTAAAAAGAATGAGAGGTGATCTCTTTGAAGCATTGAGGATTTTAAAGGGGCTTGACAGGGTAGACACTGAGGGGTTGTTTCCCCTGGCTGGGGAATCCAGAACACGGGGACACAGTCTCAGGATAAGGAGTAGATCATTTAGGACTGAGATGAGGAGAGATTTCTTCACTCAGATGGTTGTGGATGCTCCAGCATTGATTATATTCAAAGATGAGATAGGCAGACTTTTGGTCTCTTGGAATCAAAGGATATGGGGAGAGGGCAGAAAAGTGGAGTTGAGGCAAATCAGCCATGACCTTATTGAATGGTGGAGCAGACTCGAGGGGCTGTATGGTCTACTCATGTTCCTATTTCTTATATTCTTATAATGCCTTTCATCACCTCAGGATGTCCGAAAATGCTTTACAGCTAGTGAAGTACTTTTGATGTATACTCACTGTTGTAATGTAGGAATACAGATTGAGAAGAAACCTTTCTTTCTGAGGTTGTAACTTTGTGTGTAAACTGCAGCCAAATCCCCCAGAAGCTGAATTTGCAATGGTTTTCTGTGGCCTTGAGTTTAGGCCTAGGGTAAACAGCCTAGATAATAGACACAATGACCTCTTCATTGCAGTTGTGAAGTCTAAAATAGATTTAGTGACTAAAATTGGAATGACTAGAAATATGAGCCCTTTGGCCCTGCAAAAAGAGGGGTGGGATGGAGGCCTGGAAAAAATGTCCTTTTTTTTCCCCCCCTAATCTTGCTCGTGGGGCAGGTTTTTTTATTAACAGGGCAAAGTGCAGCAAAATGGGAGTTTTGTGGACAAAGGTTGAGAAAAGTTGGTCCTACATCTTGCTTCTGATGTACTATGTATTTATTGAAAATTCATGCAAAGTATTTTTTTAAATCATTTTCTGATTGCTGTTACTTTGTTCATTCTAGCTGCTAAAGGTAATCCAGCTGCACCAGAAATCAGTCCTGAAAGAGTAACTGGTAAAAAATGGCAAATGAGAACATGGTTCAGTCCACGCAGTAGAAAATTGAAGTGTGTGCTGGATATGAGCACTACTAAAAAGAATCAGAAGGTGAATCCGAGCTCTGACTTTAATGGGACATCACCTTCTGTGTTTGAATTCTTGTCATCGCCATCTCCTCCACATGGCTCTCCAAAGAAGAAACATCCAGCCAAGTCAAAACGGGCAGTAAGGAAAAGATTGGTTGATGCCAATAAAGATTGGGGTTTCGGAAAGAGAAGAAGCAAAAAAATGGAGAGAACAGATGACAGCTGTGGAAAAATGGATTATGACAGAGCTGTCTCATTTTGCAGCCAACCAGTAGTCTTCAGCAGTCAAGGGCAAGCAAATACAGGTGAGATGGCTGAAAAATCACTTGCTGTTCCATTGACCGACAATGTGATTGGCTCCACCCTAGAGTCTTCGACTAAAGATATGACTGACTATCCTTCTGAAGCATGTTCCACTGCAGCAGTTTCCAGCTGCAAAACTCTTTCACTTGGACAGTTGGACCAAACCTTCAATAAGAAAGGAGACACTTTTTCTCTTGCTCCTGTGCCAACAGCACATTTCAATGCTAAAAGATCAAGAAAATCATCAGATTCGAGCACCAAAGCTCCCTCAAAAAAGAGCAGAAAAGTACAGAGTTCTTCTTGTCTTGAAAGGCCGTCTGCAGGTTATAGTACGAATGTATTTGAGCCAGCTAAATTAGACACGCAGCAGGAATCTCCAGCTACTCCAGTACTTAAATCTGAGTTGAAGGAGAATGTTAATAGGACGCAAGTCTCTTCAACAGAGAATAGCTGTAGTACACCATCTAGTAGAAACAATGGTCAGAGAAAACGTGCAACACAGCAATCTCCTCGCACCCCACTACCCATGTTCAGGAACCAGCTGTCTGGGAGTTGTGCATTGACTCCGATCTCTCCTCTTACTCCCACGATGAAGAGAAATCACAAGGGCGAGACTCCACTTCACATCGCTTCCATAAAGGTACAGTACACCAATAAAAGCTGACAGATGACAAATGCAGTCACTTCAGAATTGCTTTCGTTTTACTTTTTGTTTTGAACTTCTGATAGCAGACTGTCTGTCCTCATTCCTGGGTCATCTATGGAAATCTGCTCAAACGTTGTCACGTCTGCTCAAACTCTAAACACTGGCACGGACCATTTGGTCTGAATGGCCTGTTTCTATGCTGTAAATTCTATGTAACATAATTCTATGTAGCCCTAGTGTGATGAGGCCGATTATAACACTGCAATTTCTGCCCCAGTGGAGATCAGCTAAGCACAGATTGTTGATTGAACTTGGGACTTGCTGGTTTGTATGAGTCATTACCTTGGCCAGTAATGCATTTACCTAAAATAAAAACAGAAAATAACAAGCATTCAACAGGTCAGGCAGCATCTGTGGCGAGAGGAAAAAAAATGTTACTGTTTCAGGTTGGTGACCTTCCATCAGAACTGGAAGATGTTGGAGGCGAACTGCTTTTAAGCAAGTACAGAGCTAGCAACAGTGGAAGGTCTTGATAGGGTGGAGTGCAGGAGAGATTAACTGAGAAAAGGGATGATGATGCAAGGCAAAAGAGCGTGGTAATGGGACAAGTAAAGAAAACGAAGATGAGCTCATAGGAGGTGTAAAGGGTGACAGCCGAATCGCAGAGGGGAGGGAAGCATGGAAAATCTGGTGGAGGGGAGAAGGCTCCCACGGCTCGGGGATGTGGGACGTAAGGTGGTAGACACTAGGGTGTGGACCACCCTGTTGGCTGTGTATCTCTAACATCATCCCGTTCTCGTGATAGGTCATTGACCCGAAACATTAACTCTTTCTCTCTCCACAGATGCTTGTCCAGCTTGCTGAGGTTTCCAAAACTTTGCATTTTTATTTCAGGTTTCCAGCATCTGCAGCATTGTGCTTTAATATATTTGTACCTACTTGGCCATCGGGCAGCAACTATCATTAGTGTTTCATCCAATTGCTGCGACTGAAAATTTAAATTTGCAATTTGTTTAAATTTGACAGTAATATATTTACAGATAGAGATTTGGGGGATGAATGGGGAAAATTTGGTTAGTTGATGTATGCTATGAGTGTGTAGCTGAGATATAGCATAGATAATTTGAAACAGAATATTACAGCTTTAGGTCACTGTGCTTTGTCACTGTCTTTGTGGCTAGTATGTTGAACCAGCTTCCACTTTGAAATGGTGACAATAGAGGAAAGGAAAAAAAGATTTGCACCTGGGGTCCCCTACCTGTCTGACACGAAGTCACACCGATTCCGACCAGACGTATATCACTATCTAACCTAAGGAGTGTGATTGCCTCCTGGATCAAAGTGTCCAGCTAACCCTTCCCCCTGCCTGATGCCCCACAATGCCTGCACTTTGGACTCCTGCTCACTACCTAGAGATTCAGACACTTAATGCATTGGTGGTTGTCTGGGATAGCGACACACTTGACAAACTCATGCATGCTGCACACCACCTGGACTGCCATCACAGCTAACCTGGTGTTATTTATTTATTTAATTACAGTTTATATATTAAGTCAACTTAGCTTATTTTTTTTAGTTCTGAAACTAATTACTTGATAGAGTTTGCGTTGTAGCTAGGTTAAATCCAATGCTAATCTGTAACTGAGCCCCGCAACTATCCTTGTGCTGTGATGTCATTTTGCAATTTTTCTCTTGTGCTGCTCACAAATCACCATTTTCACTCCCCCATTCTAATCTTGCCCTTTTCTACCACTCTGCTTTCGGCCTCGCCATTTTCTACCGCTCCGTGCTCATCCTTGCCCTTAAATGGCCAATATTTATCTGTCAACGACCTAAACTAAAACATAGTATCTGTTCATTGATCACATTGATGTTTGTGGGATCTTCTTGCTGTACACAAAATGGCTGTCTAAATTGCCTCAGTGACCTCATTTCAAAAGCTCTGCATTGGCTGTGAGGCATTGGGATGTCATGAGATTATACAAGGTACTGGAGAAATGCAAGATCTTCCCCTTCTATCCGGGACTGCCCTCGACCCTGTCCACAGACTCTTGAGAATTCATGCCACACAAGTGCCAGGCAATGACTATCTCAAACCAGGGAAAATCAAACCATCTGCCCTTGATGTTCAATGGCATTACCACTGCTGAATCCCCCACTATCAACATCCTGGGAGGTTACCATTGACCAGAACCTGAACTGGACCAGTCATATATTTACTATGGCTATAAGAGCAGGTCAGAGGCTAGGAATTCTGTAACGAGTATCTCATCTCTTGTCTCCCCAAAGCCTGTCCACCATCTAAAAGGCACAAGTCAGGAGTGTGATGGAATACTCCCCGCTTGACTGAATGGATGTAGCTCCAATAACACTCAGGAAGCTTGACACCATCCAGGATAAAGCAGCCTGCTTGATTGGCACCCCAACCACCAACTTCAGCATTCACTCCCTTCAGCACTGATGCACAGTGGCAGCAGTGTATATCATCTCCAAGATGCACTGTAGCAGCTCACCAAGGCTCCTTCAACAGCAGCTTCCAAACCCGAAACTTCTACCACCTAGAAGGACAAGGGCAGCAGATACATGGGAACACCACCACCTGCAAGTTCCCCTCCAAGCCACACACCATCCTGACTTGGAACTACCGCTATTCCTTCACTGTCGCTGGGTCAAAATCCTGGAACTCCCTTCCTAACAGCATTGTTGGTGCACCTATACCCCAAGGACTACAGCGGTTGAAGAAGGCAGCTCACCACCACTGCCACCTCAAGGGCAATTAGGTATGGGCAATAAATGCTGGCCTAAACAGCGACGGCCACATCCCACAGTGCCCTGAGATGAGAAGAAATTTCTTCACTTGACAGGCTGTGAATCTTTGGAATTCTCTACCCCAGAGGTCTGTGGATGCTCAGTTGTTGAGTCTATTCAAGTTGGAGATTGATAGATTTTTGGACACAGTGGGAATCAAGGGATATAGGGATAGAAGAGGAAAGTGACGTTGAGGTGTAAGATCAGCCATGATCTTATTGAATAGTGGAACAGGCTCAAGGGGCCATAAGTTGTCTCCTGCTCCTATTTCTTAAGTTCTTACATTCTTAACATAGGGTAATGAAGCTGAAGTGACCCTAGAGCTGAAAGCAACAAGTGGGTTTACTGTAAGATGAAATCTTTTAATTAACATTGCAGTCTGGATAAATTGTTCACTGTCCATTACTATACTATGAGAGGTATTAGAAATGTGTTTGTGTATAGGCAGACTATGTGCAAAGACTGAGTGTGCTGTATAATTTTCCCTGTTGTCTTGATCTGACCATTTTACTGGGTTATAGGGTGACATTGCAGCAGTGGAGCAGCTATTAGAGAATGGAGCTAATCCAAACATCAAAGACAATGCAGGATGGACACCATTGGTATGTATTTGTGTGTATGTGCAAAAGTTTTCTTTTTGTATTTTTCTATTTTCTGATTTAAAAACATGAACTATACATGAGGTGTGTGTAGCCAGTCAGATGCAATCAATATCTTTTCTCTCAAGGATTGCTATAACTTATGGCTTAGGTGCCTGTGAATGACCAGTCAGCCATTCTATGGGATTTACTAATATCTCACTGCAAGCCTTAGTGATTATTCTATTTCTATCTCACTGCGTGGTAAGGCGAAACAGTTCAGATAGGCGGGAGCAGCAGCATTAGCAAGTTTACCTGGATTGGGATACCTGATGAAGAGCTTCAAAACCTTTTATAATGGGTTAACCTAAGACTTTTCAGTTTAGCTCGACAACACCACCTTCACTTCCAACTATGAAAGATGGCCTAAGTAAGGAACTCAGCCCTGACCCTCACTCTCCCACAAGCAACATGCATCCCATTTATATCCAATTTGCAGGCACTGTTGTAGCTTTCATGGAAGAAGGGCAACGTGTAGGTATGCAACATCAACACAATGCCCAATCTAAGGGGGTGAATTCAATGTCATGGTCACTGTTAAATCAAAGACCTACATAGGGAGACCTATTGTGACTGAGGTCACTAGCTTGCAGTAGCCAAGTGAGGCAAAATTCATTTTTGTTGCATGGACGAACCGCGTGTCCTGGACGAACCGCGTGTCCTGGACGAACCGCGTGTCCTGGACGAACCGCGTGTCCTGGACGAACCGCGTGTCCTGGACGAACCGCGTGTCCTGGACGAACCGCGTGTCCTGGACGAACCGCGTGTCCTGGACGAACACATTGGCAGGAAGTGTCACCGGCTGCAGAAGCTTGAGCTCCGGTTTCAGAACTTGAGCGGCGGCTGGAGTCACTGTTGTGCATCTGCGACGCCGAGGACTACGTGGATAGCACGTTTAAGGTGGGCGGTCACACCGCAGGTTAGGAGCATGCAGGTAGAGAGGGAATGGGTGACCGCCAGGCAGTCTAGGAGAACCAGGCAGGCAGTGCAGGAGTTCCCTGAGTCTATCTTGCTTGCTAATCGGTTTTCCATTTTGGATATTGGTGAGGGCAATGGTTCCTCGGAAGTGGAGCCAGAGCAAAGTCTGTGGCACCACTGGAGGCTCAGCTGCACAGGAGGGGAAGAAGAAGAGTGGAAGAGCAATAGTGATAGGGGGTTCGATAGTCAGGGGATCAGACAGGCGTTTCTGCAGCAGTAAACGTGACTCCAGGACGGTATGTTGCCTCCCTGGTGCCGGGGTCAAGGATGTCATGGAGCGGCTGCAGGACATCCTTCTGGGGGAGGGTGAACAGCCAGAGGTCAAGGTCCACATTGGTACCAATGACAAAGGGAGGAAGAGGGATGAGGTCCTGAAAACAGATTTTAGGGAGTTAGGAAGGAAATTAAAAAGCAGAACCTCAAGAGCAGTAATCTCAGGATTACTCCTAGTGCAACGTGCTAGTGAGCATAGGAATAGGAGGATTGATCGATTGAACACGTGGCTGGAGAATTCTGAGGCATTGGGACCGGTTCTGGGGCCTATGCAAGATGGAAGAGCTACACCTTAACAGGACCGGATCTAATATCATCGCAGGGAGATTTCCTAGTACTGTTCGGGAGGGTTTAAACGAGCTTCTCGGGGGATTGGATGAGGGGTAGCTCAAATTGGAAGGAAGTAAAGCTGGTAATAGGAGGTAGAAAAGTAGCAAGCGACATTAGAAGGCAAGCGAAACAAAGGCAAGCATCAACTAGGTTTAGAATGCAGAATGTCAAGAAGACAATGTTAAGGGCACTCTACCTGAACGCATGCAGCATTCTCAACAAGGTGGATGATTTAAAGGCATGAATAGAGGTAAATGGGTATGATCTAATTGCCATTACGGAAACGTGGCTACAGGGTGACCAAGACTAAACTGAATATTGAAGGATATTTGACATTGAGAAAGGCAGGTAAAAAGGGAAAGGAGGTAGTGTTGCGCTGATAACAAGGGAGGATCTCAGATCGGAAGAACAAAATGTGGAATCTGTTTGGGTGGAGCTAAGAAACAGCAAAGGGCAGCAAACATTGGTAGGAGTTGTTTATCGGTCACCAAACAGTAGTGGTAGTGTGGGGCATGGTATTAATCAGGAGATTAAAGAAGCATATAGCTTGGGTAATACAGTAACTAGGGTGACGTCAGTCTGCTTATAGACTGGGTAAACCTAATGCGCACTAATGCTGTGGAGGATGAGTTTCTGGAGCATGTTAGGGATGGTTTTCTAGAGCAGTATGTTGAGGAACCGACGAGAACAGGCTATTTTAGATGTAATATTATGTAATGAGAAAGGGATAATTAATAATCTTGTTGTAAAAGAACCTTTAGGGATGAGTGACCATAATATGATAGAATTTTACATTATGTTTGAAAGTGAAGTAGTTCAATCTGAAGCCAAGGTGTTAAATTTGAAGAAAGGAAATTATGAAGGTATGAGGGACAAATTGGCTGCGGTGGATTGGGAAAATACATTAAAAGGTATGATCATGGATAGACAGTGGATAGTCTTTAAAGAATTATTACATAGTTTACAGCAACTATACATTCCTTCAAGGCACAAAAACCCCAAAAGTAAAGGCAGTCAATTGTGGCTAATGAAGTTAAGGATTGTATAAGATTAAAAGAAAAGGCAGAAATAGTAGTAAACCTGGGGATTATAGAATACAGCAAAGAAGGATGAAGAAACTGATAAAGGGAGAATAGAATATGAATGTAAACTGGAAAAAAAACATAAAAACAGACTGTAAAAGCTTCCACAAGTATGTAAAAATATTGGCTAATGGGGAATAGAGAAATGGCAGAGAAGCTAAATTATGACTTTGTATCTGTGCTCACTGAGGAAGATACAAGAAATCTCCCAGAATTAGAGATCCAAGGCACTAGGGAGAATGAAGAATTGAAGGAAATTAGTATTAAAAAGGTTGTATTGGAGAAATTAATGGGGCTGAAGGTTGATAAGTCCCCAGGACCTGGTATTCTACATCCCAGAGTGTTGAAAGAGGTAACTATGGAGATGGTGGATGCATTGGTGATCATCTTCCAAAATTCTATAGATTCTGGAGCAGCTCCTGCAGATTGGAAGGTAGCAAATATCACCCCACTATTTAAGAAGGGAGGGAGAGAGAAAACGGGGAACTACAGACCTGTTAGCCTTACATTATTAGTAGGGAAAATGTTAGAATCTATTCTAAAGGATGTGATAAATGAACATCTGGATAATCTGATTGGGCATAGTCAGCATGGATTTATGAATGGGAAATCATTTTTGACGAACATGTTGGAGTTTTTTGAGGATGTTACTGGCAGAATTGATAAAGGGGAGTTGGTGGACGAAGTATACTTGGATTTTCAGAAGGCTTTTGATAAAGCCCCCCACAGGAAGTTGGTTAGCAAAATTAAAGCACATGGGATACTAGCATGGATTAAGAATTGGTTAACAAACAGAAAACAGGGTAGAAAAAAAATGGGTCATTCTTGCATTGGCAGGCTGTGTCTAGTGGGGTACCACAAGGATCAGTACTTGGGGCCCCAGCTGTTCACAATATATATCAATGATTTTGATGTGGGGGGCAAATGTAATATTTCTAAGTTCACGGATGACACAAAACTAGGTGGGAATGTGTATTGTGAGGAAGATGCAAAGCAGCTTCAAGGGGATTTGGAAAGACTTAATGAGTGGGCAAGAATGTGGCAGATGGAATACAATGTGGAAAAATGTGAGGTTATCCATTTTGGTAGGAGGAACAAATGTGCAGAGTACTTCTTAAATAGTAAGAGAATAGAAAGTGTCGATGTACAAAGGGATCTGAGTGTTCTCATCAATAAGTCACTGAATGCTAACATGCAGGTGCAGCAAGCAATTAAGAAGGCTAATGGTATGTTAGCCTTTATCGCAAGAGGATTTGAGTACAGAAGTAGTGAAGTCTTGCTTCAATTGTATAGAACCTTGGTTAGAGCGCACCTGGAATACTGTGTGTAGTTTTGGTCCCCTTACCTTCGAAAGGATATTATTGCCATAGAGGGAGTGCAACGAAGGTTCACCAGACTTGTTCCTGGGATGGTAGGACTGTCCTATGAAGAGAGATTGGGGAAACTGGGTCTGTATTCTCTAGAGTTTCGAAGAATGAGAGATGATCTCATTGAAACCTACAAAATACTTAAAGGGATAGACAGGCAAATGCAACTTGGTTGGGAAGTCTAGAACCGGGGACACAATTTCAAAATAAGGGGGAAGCCACTTAGGACAGAGATGAGGAGAAATTTCTTTACTCAGAGGGTTGTGAATCTTTGGACTTCTCTACCCCAGAGGGCTGTGGAAGCTCAGTCATTGAGTGTGTTTAAAGCAGAGCTTGACAGATTTCTAAATACCAATGACATAATGGGGATAGTGTGGGAAAAAGGCATTGAAGTGGGTGATCAGCCTTGATCATGTTGAAAGGACAGAGCAGGCTCAGTGGGCTGAATGGCCTACTCCTGTACCTATGTTCCGAAGACCAGGCTGAAGCATTTGCAACCATCAGCCGGGTGGGCGATCCATCTCGGCCTCCTCCTGAGGTCCCCAGAATCGCAGATACCAGTCTTCGCCCAATTCGATTCACTCCACGTGATGTCAGGAAATGGCTGAAGGCACTGGATACTGGAAAGGCTATGGGCCTTGACAATAATCCGACAATAGTACTGAAGACTTGTGCTCTTGAACTAGCCATGCCCCTAGCCAAGCTATTCCAGTACAGCTACAACACTGGCATCTACCTGACAATGTGGAAAATTGCCCAGGTATGTCCTCTCCACAAAAAGCTGGGCAAATCCAAGCCAGCCAATTACTGTGCTATCAGTTTACTCTCGATCGTCAGCAAAGTGATGGAAGAGGTTGTTGACAGTGCTATCAAGCGGCTCTTGCTTAGCAATAACCTGCTCAGTGATGCTCAGTTTGGGTTTTGCCAGGGCCACTCTGCTCCGGACCTCGTTACAGCCTAGGTCCAAACATGGACAAAAGAGCTGAACTCCAGAGGTGAGGTGAGAGTGACTGCCTAAGGTAGCATTTGACCGAGTATGGCATCAAGGAGCCCTAGCAAAGTTGGAGTCAATGGGAATCAGGGAAAACTCTCCGCTGGGTGGAGTTATACCTAGCGCAAAGGAAGACGGTTGTGATTGTTGGAGGTCAGTCATCCATGTCCCAGGACGTCATGGCAGGAGTTCCTCAGGGTTGGGTCCTAGACCCAACCATCTTAAGCTGCTTCATCAATGACCTTCCCTCTAACATAAGGTCAGAAGTGGGGATGTTCGCTGGTGATTGCACAGTGTTTAGCACCATTTGCGACTCCTCAGATTCTGAAGCAGCCCGTTTCCAGATGCAGCAAGAAACGTGACAACATCAGGCTTGGGCTGATATGTGGTAAGTAACATTCGTGCACACAAGTGCCCAGCAATGATCATCTCAAATAAGAGAGAATCTAACCATCCCCCTTGATGTTCAATGGCATTACCATCGCTGAATCCTCCACTATCAACATCCTGGGCAGGTTAGCATTGACCAGAAACTGAACTGGACCAGTCACGTAAATACTGTGGCTACAAGAGCAGGTCAGAGGCTAGGAATACTTTGGCCAGTATCTCACCTCCTGTCTCCCCAATGCCTGTCCAGCATCATACAAGGCACAAGTCAGGAGTGAGATGGAATACTCTCCATTTGCCTGGATGAGGGACGCTGCAACAGCACTCAAGAAGCTCGACACCATCCAGGACAAAGCAGCCCTTTTGATCGGCACCCCATTCACCACCTTCAACATTCACTCCCTCCAACACTGGAGCACAGTCGCAGCAGTGTGTCCCATCTACAAGATGCACTGCAGCACCTCACCAAGGCTCCTTCGACAGTACCTTCCAAACCCTCGACCTCTACCATCTAGAAGGGCAAGACCAGTAGATGCATGGGAATACCACCACCTGCAAGTTCCCCTCCAATCCACACACCATCCTGACCTGGAACTATATAGCTGTTCTTTTACTGTCGCTGGGTCAAAATCCTTGAACCCCCTTCCTGACAGCACTGTTCGTGTACTTACGCCTCAAGGTCTGCAGCTGTTCAAGAAAGCAGCTCACCACCACCTTCTCGAGAGCAATTCGGGATGGGCAGTAAATGTTGGCCTCACCAGCGACACCCACATCCCATGAACGAATAAAAAAAAAAATCCATGATTTTTCCCAGTGTTTTTGTGGATCTGGATTTTTACCAGTATTTGGAAAATGGATAATGCACTGTGTAAACTACTCTACCCTTTTTGCACAGGCTAAACAATGGCTATAGTATTTCAGTTTGCCTCATTGGCTTTTTCAATTCACTTGCTATTGACTGCTTCAAAATGCAGTCATTTGCAGAACTTTTCAAAGATTGAGCTGTCAATTACACAAAAGAATTATTACAGTAGAAACCATTATTAAATGACAGATGTATTACTTATTATGTGAGAACCAGCTGTTTTCTTCAGCATTCCTGAAGCCGTGCTATTAATGCCAATCAGATATTTGGCCCCTACTTCATCTTCTGCACAGCTATTTTCCTCTCATGCAGTATGCGTGGTAAAATTGGGACAGTTGTGTTCAGAGTGATGTATGAACAGCTGTGTCCGGAGAATACTCTGGGGAGAAACCGCAATATTATTCTTCTCCCAGTGCAGTGCAATGGACAGTTGTGTCTGGAGAGTTGAGTGGGAATTGGCAGCAGATCAGGAATCGGATGGAATGAAGTGACAGATCATGGGATTCCGTGACCCATCGGTGCCAAATCCAAGTTTTGGGTATTTGATCATATTTGGCAATTCCATCAATTTTTCTCTGAAAGCCGAGATCAATACCCACTGGTGCAAAGTGCTCAAAGCAACAAAGACTTAAAATACACGGGAAATTTTTTTTTTTTTCCAAAAAATGGATTTTGCTTTAATCCCAGCCTCAAAATTATACGAGCTGTTTCAAAAGATTATCACATCATTCAGATTGTTTATTGAAATTGTTCGGGGGTGAGAAAAGTAAAAGGTGCTTATTTTACACAAAGAAAGGTGTAACTCCTTTAGATGCAGGTGATGGGTACATATGAGAACACGGAGTTTATTGTTGAGGCTCAGCTTGGTTCCACATTTTGCCGCATGCCCATCAGCTGCAGCTGCATCTAAATGAGTTTTATGTCTATAGCTTATTGAGAGCAGTCTAGGTGGGCAAGCTTCACTTAGTTGTGCTTTCTTCTAATGCTGGAAACATTTCCATTTGGAGCAGAACCACATGAGAGATCAACCTGTGTTGGCTGATCAAAAGATAACTTTAGTTAAATACTGCCTTGCTTTATTGAAGCCATTTTTCTTCTTTAGAAAGCTGGAGCATTCTAAAGAATTTCTTCCCCCCCCCCCCTAGGATCATCTTATTGAGGTAATGGAGAGCGGGAATTCAACACATGGGGGATTGCAGGCACAGCCCCATTATCCAGTGGAGTCCTGCTCCATTGTGCTGCTCCTGCTGTTTTGGCGTTGTTTTTTATTTGTTACATGTCCCTGCATCTTGTGAATTTTAACAGAAATTACATACTTTTAGATTGTGGATACAGTGTGTAATAGCTGAACAAAAAATAGTGCTTTTCTCGCAAACATTTGGGATCCTTTCGGTGGTACAGCCTTAAATAAGATGCTTGATGGCAAAACTTATTCAGCTGGGTCCATACTTTGTGATCTAACTTTATGTTGATATTGTGATCTTTGTGCATATCTATCTTCAAGCTTTTAATAATTGACTCTGTTTTTATAGCATGAAGCCTGTAACCATGGACATGTGGAAATTGCAGAGCTGTTATTGAAATTTGGCGTGCTATTGAACATACCAGGGTACCAGAATGATTCTCCCTTGCATGATGCTGTCAGGAATGGGCATGTGGATGTTGTCAAGTTGCTGATCTTACACCGAGCCTCTCAGGATGTGATGTAAGTAATCAGATTGGGTCCAATCATCATCCATGGGGTATATCCAACTCAGTATAGCCAAAGAAAATATTTCATTCTGATTAAATAATGCTGTTAAAGGAGACTGCAGAATCTGTAATAAAGAATATACTTCATAATCAGCTGAGAAAGCTAATTGCGAAGGAAATTGTCCTGAAGATTAACGCTCATTATTCTAAGAGTGCCCATGATGAATTTACTGCCAAGTAATATTCTAACTCCAGAATATTTCTGTATTCAAAGATGCATCATTGTGCAAAATGGATAAAGGCCAGGACTGGTGGAATTCTGAGAGTTCGAAGATTGTCATTCATTTGACGATTCCTGCTGATATCCTCATAAATTTGCAGAGCAGCTTAAATGCTTTCAGCAGAGTCCTGACATTGAATTACAATGTTAAATTGTCTCTCTAACGTCTATTAGTTTATGTAATGCTTTTAGACATAACTTTCACTTTCCGGTCATAAAAAAATAAATTGTTGCATTGCCCTTGCCCTGGCGAGGGTTTGTATTCACCTATTTTAATTACATTATCAGTGGCAGCTCGAACAAACAGGGAGGGTAATAGTTGGCTGCTGTAATGTCTGCAACATCATCTCATGTGCGATTGATTCCAGAATCTGACCAGTCTCAGTTCATTAATTTCTATTTTATTACATGAATTTGTGGTCAAGTACAAGAAGCTTAACAAAATTATTTATATGTTTTATATGGTGGAAGGAACAATACATTGCTAAATATCAGGCTACTCCTACTTCTGTCTGGAAACAGCCCCATCAAAAGCAACAAACCATCTGACAGATCTCCTTACTACTTACTTTCAACCTGTAATTCTCAAACTCACAAAGCAAAACCCCACCTCCACCTTCTCCCAAGGTAAACAAATGGGTCTGTCTCCATCGGGCCCTCTGTTTCAACTTGCTGCTGGCACACTGAACTATTCTGCTCTTATCTTGACAATATTCTTTTGCCTATTCCCCACCCACATCTTCCGATGCCCTCTGCCACTTGAACAAATTCGGTTCTTTGACCCTGGTTGTCTGCTCTTTACCATTTATTTTCATTTCCTGTAGATCTCCAGCACTCGTGGATGGTCTTTGAGCCCTTCTGTTCTTGAACAGTGGCCTAGCCAGCCTTGCACCATATCTGCTCCACTTGGCTAAATTTTTTTCTCACACCAAAGAACTTGTTAATTCTGCTCACTTTCAAGTACAAGGTGTTGCAAATGGAACCTCTGTACCTCTCTTGTAGGTTTTGAGAATGCAGTTTCTTTCAATTGGACTTGGGTCTGGTACCTGGTCTCTTCCCCGGTTAAGTTGATTGTTTGTGCCACTTGCTGCCCCTACTCTAATATTGAGTTTTTTATTGAATGTGCTTCCAAAACATACCTTACTCTTGGATGGTCCAACGCCGTCACCTTCCTTCTTCCTAGATTTCTGTGATTGCTATAGACGTTCATTGCAAACTCAAAGACACTCACAATTGTCCTATGTCTTCTCACCTTGCTTTCTGTAACAATTGCATCCTTTCATCACAGTTTCTCTAATGCTGCTGTATCCGCTCTGTTGACTCCAGTTTTGGCACCACAGCTTTTGTAATTTTTTTGTTCTCAGCCGAGGCCTTCCCCTCGGCTGTAGTTGCCAGACTGCGCTTTTTTGCATCTGCTTGCACCGCCTCTCTTTCCTTTCTTAACAACGATATAGGATCTTCCTCATTCTCAAGTACCACCTCACCAGTCTCCATGCTTGCAGATCATCAAAAGAACCAGAGGCGATATGAGGAATTTTTTTGCACGCAGTGCTTGCTTTGGATTTGAATACACTGCCTGATTTTGTGGGGGGTGGGGGGTGCTGGTGGATACAGGTTCAGTCACAACCTTCAAAAGAGAATTGGATAAATGGTTGAAGGAGGAAAAATTGAGGGAATTGGTGGGGGGGGGGGGGGGTGAGAAAGGGGAGTGGGACTAACTGGATGGCTGTTTGAAATAGCATGTGTGGACTCGATGGGCCAAATGGCCTCCTTTTTGTGCTGTTCTATCCTATGATTCTATCAGGTGACTCGCAAAACGCAGCAAACATATCTCCTGTCCTCTATGATCTTCAGTGGAGCTCTTCTGTTTGAAATATACTTGTTTGTTCTCCTATCACTATAACTTCAAGGTGCCTGTGCCTTGACACTTTCTCATACAACCTGAGGTGCCTTCACCTTTTTTCATCACATTGACCAGGGCTTCAATCAGTCCTTCTGTGTGCGAGGGAACAATTTATATGTTATTTCTTCGTGGGCTCAAGTTCCATTCCAGAGACTTGAGCACAGACTCTAGGCTGGCACTTCACTGCAGTACTGACAGAGGGCTGCACTATTGGAAGTGGAGTTCTCCCCGGTGTTCTGGCCAGTATTTATCTCTCAACTAATGTTATAGGAACAGATTATCTAATCATTATCTGATTGCTGCTTGTGGGAGCTTGCTATGTGCAGATGGCTGCCATGTTTCCTACATTACAACAGTGAGTACATTTCAAAAGTACTTAATTGGCTCTAAAGCACTTTGTACAGTCCTAAGGTTGTGAAAGATGCTACATTGATGCAAGTTCTTTATTATTAGTGAGGTGGATCTACATTGTGGAAACTGAAGGGGGCTCGCTACTTCAATTGTCCATTCCAGTCTCACTCTGATCTCGTCCTTCAAATTCCTGCACTGTCCTAACCAAGCTCAATGCAAGCTTTGCAAATCTTTTGTCTCCTGGGCACCCTGAGGCCTTTTCATTTGTGCATTAATTTTTGCAACTTTGGTATCCCATTTTCTTGCAGGGGTTGCTGAGATGTAGAGCTGGTCTGTAAATGTCTGAGGCAGGGGAATTGAATTGGTGTTGCTACGTGTGCGGTATATCAGAAAACAGTTCTGGCAGGGGGTCGGCACACAGGATGATGGCCTGCTCTGTCTTCCCGACATTTTTTTGCTTCTGTTGTTACTTCAGATTTCCAGCACTTGCAGTATTTTTCATCGACTATTTTTGTTCCTTTAGTTTCGTTTCATTGATTTACTGAAATGGAATTTATAATGTCATGTTTCGTGTTTTACTTAAAACCTGATTAACGTATTATCCCTCTTCGTCCTCCCCTTTTTCTTTTGTTCACTTATCCAGTTCAAAATTGAGCTTCTGTTGGTAGCACAAAGCTATCTTTAGTGTTTTGTGGGGGATGGGGAGGGATGAACAAAATTCACCTCTGGCTATTTGGTAGTGCGGACGTTGATATTTAAAAGAGCATCCTGCCTCTGTATCAATTCCTTTATAAACACGTTCCTATCGGTAAAATTGATTTGATTGTTTTCTCAGGCAATGAATGAGTTTCACCAGGCAACTAGATAAAAGGTAGCCGTCCTACTTGCAAGACTCTAATGAGGCAGGTTTGATGTGTTCTGAGGGGGTAAATATTTGCTGAGAGTTAGGTGTGAGTGCCAGCCTTTTGCCTTTGAAGTCTGGTTGATTTGACAGTTATGTCTTTAAGGATGATGCAAGAACTAATATGGGAGCTGCTGACAATTGCATTAGTTTACATAATTCAGCCACCTAGTTCAGTGTTGCTGAGCTGGTTGTCTTTACTGCCTAGAAGGTCATGTATGATAAATAATTTCAGTTAAAGAGCCACAGCGAAATGAGGTATAAGGATTCTGATCTCATAAGAGTTTTAAAATATTGGTATGAATGAAGGACTGTTGTTACTGATAGATGTGCATTTTTTGCTTCTGTATAATTATACTTTTGATGAACTCTCCCTACAATTTTTAGCCTGAGCTACATTGTCAGGGCAGTGTTTTTTGCTAAGTGGAGAGATCTGGAAGACATGGTGAGCGGGCTGTGCAATTTCTTGCTCCAGTAGGTCCAATGCTATAAAGAGTGATTGTTCACTCTGCCAAACACTAATAGATCAAATATAAGATTAACTTTTGGTCAAACGAAGCAGAAACTTATCAACGATAGCATACTTTTTGCATAAAAAGTATTGAGAAAAATCCTAAATTGTACCCTTGAGCTTGGTAAATGTAGAATGCTGCACTCTGTGGTATTACTTTCCCAAATATATTATGTAGACATATGTCACTGAGGAGATATTACTTTGTTTCAGAGTGATTCACAGTTACAGAATCTGAATGCAAATCTGGGTTGGGAACTGTTCATTTAAAAAAGAACACAAATAAATTGGAATTGTGGAGAGAAAGTTATGTTTCAAAAAACTGAGACAAAACCAAAGAGAAAACAGTGCAGTATAATAACATGGAAAGAAAACATTGCAAAGTAAGTGCAGATAGGTCTATCTGTTGCAATCACCATTGTCATCTGTATGGTATTTCAGTTGCATTCCTTTAACCTTCCTCTTCCTTGTTATAATGAAAATTGTAGATACTTTTATACGCAAACCTGTTTGAAATGGAAAGACATAGAGATTTGAAATTAAAGAAAGGAATTTCATCAATCCTTTCGGGAAATAGATCATACTTTAATACAACATATTAAATGTAATTTTATACATAGTTTTGTTTTGTGCCACCAGATGGATTGTCTCTAATTGCAGAGTTTTACTGGGTGGCAGGTATAGGAAATCTCAATATTAGTTCAGCACGGTTTTTTGCACCATTAGGAAAAGGACCTTGTTTCAGCAGATTTGGTCAGGTTGATTTGAAGGGTTCAGTAAAAGCCTCAGCCTCAATGTAATAGCTCACCTATGATTGAACCAGCAAGGGGTAACCACATGACTTGAGAAAGTCCTGATAGCATGTAAGAAACTGAAATAAAACAGTTAGTTGCCAAATTTCTAATGTCTTTTTATATTCCCCTCTACCTAATTCCACTAACAGATCTAAATTAGCTCTTAATACAAGCTTTTTACTTTTTGAAATCTGTAATTATTCCTGTCATATAGAAACCATATAAATTACGGGTGGTCTAGAATTATATCTATTAGAGTACAAATGGCTATTGTAATTTGCCTGTGATACTGGAGGAACTAATAGATTTTTTTTAAATTGAGAAACCAAGGTAAAAGGCCAAGACTCAACAGGTTTGAAAAAAAAAGCTTCCAAGATAAATCAAGAATGAGTGCTTATTCTTCAGATTTCGAATAGGCTTTGGTTTTGTGAAGTTGAGTTTTTGAGGTGAGTGTGCACGTTGGGTAGGAGGGCTTTTTGAAACCAGCAGGTTTAGTGGCGGAGTTGTGGACAGATTTCCATTTGAGGTAAAGGAAGATAATGAGGCCAGGAATGTTGATAGATGCAGACGGCTATGGGTCGGTTTTCTCATTTGTTCTTAGATTTGGGCAGTTGTGGTCCTGTTGCTCTCAGATGAAGGTGGTGAGTCCTTTCCTTGAAGCATAGTAGTCTTTGTGATATTGGTGCTCCCGCAATGGTAATAGGTAGAAAATCCCACATATAAACCCAGGGATGAAGACCAAATGTCAGTCCACTTCAGAGGAAGTTAACAGTCAATGACATAACGGGAACTGAAGTCGACCCACAACGCTGTGGCTGACTCTTACATGCCCTCTGAAATAGCCCAGCAAGCCACTTAGTTGTACCTAACTGCTACAAAGTCAATAAGAAAGAATGAAACCGGACGGACCACCTAGCATCGACCTAGGCACCGGAAACGACAACGCCAAACCCAGCCTTGTCGGCCCTGCAAAGTCCTCCTTACTAACATCTGGGGGCTTGTGCCAAAGTTGGGAGAGCTGTCCCACAGACTAGTCAAGCAACAGCCTGACATAGTCATACTCATGGAATCATACCTTACAGACAATGTCCCAGACACTGCCATCACCATCCTCGGGTATGTCCTGTCCCACTGGCAGGACAAACCCAGCATCCGTGGATGTCCTGTCCCACCGTCAGGACAGACCCAGCAGGGGTGGCGGCACAGTGGTATACTGTCGGGAGGGAGTTGCCCTGGGAGTCCTCAACATTGACTCAGGACCCATGAAATCTCATGGCATCAGGTCAAACATGGGCAAGGAAGCCTCCTGCTGATTACCACCTACCGCCCTCCCTCAGCTGATGCGTCAGTACTCCTCCATGTTGAACAGCACTTGGAGGAAGCACTGAGGGTGGCAAGGGCGCAGAATGTACTCTGGGTGGGGGACTTTCAAGTCCATCACCAAGAGTGGCTCAGTAGCGCCACTACTGACCGAGCTGGTCGAGTCCTGAAGGACACAGCTGCTAGACTGGGTATGGGGCAGGTGGTGAGGGAACCAATATAGGGGAAAAACATACTTGACCTCGTCCTCACCAATCTGCCTGCCGCAGATGCATCTGTCCATGACAGTATTGATAGGAGTGACCGCTGCACCACCCTTGTGGAGACAAAGTCCTGCTTTCACATTGAGAATACCCTCCATCGTGTTGTGTGTCACTACCACCATGCTAAATGGGATAGATTTCGAACAGATCTAGCAATGATCTGTTCGAAATCTATCCCAAAACTGGGCATCCATGAGGCGCTGTGGGCCATCGGCAGCAGCAAAATTGTACTCAACCGCAAGAAATGCTGGAATCACTCAGCAGGTCTGGCAGCATCTGTGGAAAGAGATCTCTCTCTCTTTCCACAGATGCTGCCAGACCTGCTGAGTGATTCCAGCATTTCTTGTTTTTGTTTCAGATTTCCAGCATCCGCAGTATTTTGCTTTTATATTATTGTACTCAACCACAGTCTGTAACCTCATGGCCTGGCATATCCCCACTCTACCATTACCATCAAGCCAGGAGACGAATCCTGGTTCAATGAAGGAGCAGCACCAGGCATACCTCAAAATGAGGAGTCAACCTGGTGAAGCTACAATATAGGACTACTTGCGTGCCAATCTGCGTAAGCAGCATGCGATAGACAGAGCTAAGCGATCCCATGACCAACGGATCAGATGTAAAATTTGCAGTCCTGCCACATCCAGTCGTGACTGGACAATTAAACAACTAACTGGAGGAGGTGGCTCCACAAATATTCCCATCCTCGATGATGGGGGAGCACAGCACATCAGCGCAAAAGATAAGGCTGAAGCATTTGCAGCAAGCTTCAGCCAGAAGTGCTGAGTTGATGATTCATCTCGGCCTCCTCCTGAAGTCCCTAGCATCACAGGTGCCAGACTTCAGCCAATTCGTTTCACTCCGTGTGATATCAAGAAATGACTGAAGGGACTGGACACTGGAAAGGCTATGGGCCTTGACAATAATCCAACAATAGTACTGAAGACCTGTGCTCCAGAACTTGCCGTGCCCCTCGCCAAGCTGTTCCAGTACAGCTACAACACAGGCATCTACCCTGCAATGTGGAAAATTGCCCAGGTATGTCCTGTACACAAAAAGCAGGGCAAGTCCAACCCGGCCAATTACCGCCCCATCGCTCCACTCTCAATCATCAGTAAAGTGATGGAAGGTGTCATCAACAGTGCTATCAAGCAGCACTTGCTTAGCAATAACCTGCTCAGTGGCACTCAGTTTGGGTTCCGCCAGGGCCACTCAGCTCCTGACCTCATTACAGCCTTGGTTCAAACATGGACAAAAGAGCTGAACTCAAGAAGTGAGGTGAGAGTGACTGCCCTTGACATCAAGGCAGCATTTGACCGAGTATGGCATCAAGGAGCCCCAGCAAAACTGAAGTCAATGGGAAACGGGGTAAACTCTCGACTGGTTGGAGTCGTACCTAGCACAAAAGGAAGATGGTTGTGTTTGTTGGAGGTCAATCATCTGAGCTCCAGGACATCACTGCAGGAGTTCCTCAGGGTAGTGTCCTGGGCCCAACCATCTGCAGCTGCTTCAGCAATGACCTTCCTTCAATCATAAGGTCAGAAGTGGGGATGTTCACTGATGATTGCACAATGTTCAGCACCATTCGCGACTCCTCGGGTACTGAAGAGGTCTGTGTACAAATGCAGCAAAACCTGGACAATATCCAGGCTTTGGGTTGATAAGTGGCAAGTAATGTTCGTGCTACACAAGTGCCAGGCAATGACCATCTCCAACAAGAGAGATCTACCCATCTCCGCTTGACATTCAATGGCATTACCATTGCTGAATCCCCCGCTATCAACATCCGAGAATCGACCATTGACCAGAAACTGATCTGGAGTAGCCGCATAAATACCGTAGCTACAAGAGCAGGTCAGAGGCTAGGAATCCTGCAGCGAGTTATTCACCTCCTGACTCCCCAAAGCCTGTCCACCATTTACAGGGCACAAGTCAGGACTGTAATGGAATACTCTCCACTTGCCTGGATGGGTGCAGCTCCAACATCAGTCAAGGAGCTCGATACTATTCAGGACAAAGCAGCCCGCTTGATTGTCACCCCATCCGCCAACATTCACTCCCTCCACCACCGACGCACAGTGGCAGCAGTGTACACCATCTACAAGATGCACTGCAGTAAAGCACCAAGGCTCCTCAGACAGCACCTTCCAAACCCGCGACCTCTACCAACTAGAAGGACAAGGGCAGCAAATGCATGGGAACACCACCACCTGCAAGTTCCCGTCCAAGTCTCTCACCATCCTGACTTGGAACTACAGCGCCATTCCTTCCCTGTCGCTGGGTCAAAATCCTGGACCTCCCTTCCTAACAGCACTGTGGGTGTACCTACCCCACAAGGACTGCAGCAGTTCAAGAAAGCAGCTCAACACAACCTTCTCAAGGGCAGTTAAGGATGGGAAATAAATGCTGGTCTAGCCAACGATGCTCACATCACATGAATGAATAAAAAATGTCAGGGCGGAGTGTCAGGCACCCTTTCCCTGAAGGACATTTGTGAACCAGTGATTATTTTTTAGTTGCCAGCTCATAAATGACCAAGCTTATTGAATTAATTTCCACAACTTAAATAGTGAGAATTGAACTCACAACTGGGACTAGGTTCCTAGTCCTAGTACGCATCAGATATCGGAAGAAACCTTTTTTGAAGAATGGGAAGAAAACAGATTTTTTACTGTTCCTTTGAAAGAGATGAAGTAGCTCAAGGTGCACTGAATTGGACGTTATGTTTGAATCCACGTTCACCAAGGTTGTGCGATGGTGAATGTAACGTGGAATTATTTCACTATAGTGCAGATTGAGCGGTGTGACAGTTGAAGGTGAATGTATGTACAAGTGACTGTTTACTCTCTGACAGAGGTAAAAAATGATCAAGCTTGCTCTGTGGATAAAAATAGTAAAATCTACGCAGAATCCCTTTGTCCATCCGTTCTATTCACTATACACTGTAGCTATACCGCATAATATAATTTTCTCAAATTCAGCCATTCATGGTTTTCCAGAAAACCAAGCAACCAGTATATTCGCCTACAATCCCTTTGGGTCATCAATTGGTCCTGGTGTTCTGCAAGTTACTACTTAATGCTGGGTTGGAATAATATCTGTGGACCTAGGGGCTAGAATCTAAAATGCACCTGTAATTATTCATCGCTGCAATTGCTCATTTCTGTTCCGGGGCTCTAAATTATAAAAGTTTTTCCATTGGCAACAAATTTTGCTTTTGGCTTTCTCGTAATCAAAGCATTCAAATTGGAAAGTCGAAGTTGATAGTTGAAGAAAGCACTTTAGACCCTTTGCAAATATTTTTCTAGCAATCAGGATACAATCTGTAAGAAGCTTGAAAGCAGGAATATTTTTGTGGTCATTGAATATTACATTTGTGCCCGAGTCATTGGCCAGGAACATTTTTATTGTATTCTTCCTACAGTATTTTCTTTTAGTATAAATCTTGCTAGTTTTTCTGGCACCAGTTCCACTGTTACAATCATCAGCTTAATTTCACCCTAAAATAAAAGCATAACACTGCGGATGCTGGGTATCTGAAATAAAAACAGAAGGTGCTGGAAATATCAAGCAGGTCTGGCAGCGTCAGTGGGGAGAGAAACAGTTGACGTTTCGAGTCGGATATGAATTCTTCAGCACTGAAGGAAGGTAGAAATGCATTTCTGTCCTCGACCTGCTGCTGTGTTCCAGTGAAGCTCAATTCAAGCTCGAGGAACAGCACTTCATCTCCTGATTGGGCACTTTCAACCTTCAACAATTTCGCACCCTGTCTGCCATTTTTATAATGTTTTTTTAACCGTGTGCCAGTCTTAAACTTGTTTTTCATGTTTTTGTTTTCGGATAGAGTTGTTTATTCTGCCATTAACACTCTCCGGACAAAATACTTCATCTTTTACTACAACTATTGCCATTCCCTTTGTCTTTTGTTCTATGGTACCGTTGTCATTTAATCTCTCCCTTCCTCTACAGGCCATCCCTTTTGTTAGTCCTCCCTTGCCCCCCACTTTGCAATGGCAGAAAACCCATCACATTTCCACCTTCCTTTGGTTCTGAAGAAGAGTCATATCCTACTCAAAAACATCAACTCTGTTTCTCTCTCCACAGATACTGCCAGACCTGCTGAGTGTTTCCAGCACTTTGTGTTTTTATATGAGCAATTTAACCCAACTGGTTCACTAATGCACTTTGTCTCCCTTACACCATCTGGCCTATATGTGACTTCAGTCCCACACCAATGTGGTTGACTCTTAACTGTCCTCTAAAGTGGCCTAGCAAACCACTCAACTTTATCAAAACCCTTTCAGAGAATACTTTTTTTTATTTCTTGGGATGTGGGCATCACTGATGAGGCCAGCATTTATTGCCCATTCCTAATTGTCCTTAACAATTGCGGGGCTTCCTAGGCCATTTCAGAGGGAAGTGGAGAGTCAACCACATTGCTGTGGGTCTGGAGTCACATTTAGGCCAGACCAAGTAAGGTCGGCAGATTTCCTTTCCTAAAGGACATTGGTGAACCGGATGGATTTTTACGGCAATGATAGTTTCATGGGACCATTACTGAGACTAGCATTCAATTCCAGATTTTTATTAACTAATCGGATTTATTAAGTAATTGAATTTAAATTGCACCAGCTGCTATGGTGGGATTTGAACCTACAGCCCCAGGGCATTATTCTGGGTCTCTGGATTACAAGTTCAATGACCTTACCATTATGCCACTGCCTCCCCGTACTGTAGTGGTTCAAGAAGTAGACCCATCACCCTTCTCAGAATGACTAGAGATGGGCAATGATGCCTTGCCAGTGATGCCCATATCTGAGAATGAATGAATAAAGTAAAAAAAAAAGTTTAACAGTGCACTTCTCCACCTAGCAGTGCCTTCCTTGGCTGATCCTTATTCCTCTGATCAGAGTGTGTTGTGCTCACCTGTTCAAGCCATTTAATTAGTTATACAGCACTTTAAAGTTGCAGTTATATAAGTGTTGCATAAAGACTATTTTAATTAAAAAGTCTTACTGGAATTGTTATGGAGTCTTCAGGTGTAAACTGAATTCTGTATAGCTTGTGTTTTTGGGATGGTCCCTGGTTTGAGACTAGGGGTTTCCAGGTTGAACCCAGGCTTGACAAACAAACAGTTTTGTGACTGGCAGTGTTTAGTTTTTGTCATGAAGTCTCTACAGGGCGTCAAGCCAGCAACAAGCTGTGCGAGTTTTTAAAAAAGTCCCCACAGTGTGTTAAGCCAGGGAAAAGCTGGGTCAATTTGTCAAGAAAACACCAGAGTGTTAAACCAGCTAAAAAAGCTGTGTGTGTTTCACAAGATGACCTTGGAGAGCAGTTGTTAAGAGAGGCTGCAAAGCTGGGTGTACTTTTAAAAGTTTCCCAGAGCTGCTGAACTGAACCTGTTTTCTGGAAGCTACCCTTTGGAAAATAAGGGTTGTTACTGTTGTTCCCAGTGCCTTAAAGAGTTCTGTAAGGTAGGGTCAGTGAAGCTACAGGGCTTTTGAGAGAAAACCCCGGAAGATCCAGAAGGGTGCGCAGTTTTAGTTTAGTTTAGAGATACAGCACTGAAACAGGCCCTTCGGCCCACCGAGTCTGTGCTGACCATCAGCTACCCATTTTTATACTAATCCTACATTCCTACCACATCCCCACCTGTCCCTATATTTCCCTACCACCTACCTATACTAGGGGCAATTTATAATGGCCAATTTACCTACCAACCTGCAAGTCTTTTTGGCTGTGGGAGGAAACCCACGCAGACACAGGGAGAACTTGCAAACTCCACACAGGCAGTACCCAGAATTGAACCCGGGTCGCTGGAGCTGTGAGGCTGCGGTGCTAACCACTGCGCCACTGTGCTGCCCAGTAACGGTAAGGTTCGGATTGCAGAGAAACTGCCATCAAGTGGAAACTGGCATTTTCAACTTGAGAGACGGGAATCTGGAGACCTACTTGAACAGTTCAGAAATATGAAGAACTTTGTGACAGATCGGCGTCACCCTTCTGATACGACTGCCAAAGGACTTGAGATACATCCTTGTTAATTAACGTGTAACCTTGAAGATATACATTTGATTGTGATATAACTGTTAGTTCATGTTTAATTTATGTTGGTTTTGGTTTGAGTGTTAAAGTAAAATTTATAAAAGTGAAATCTTGTTCGTTTGGCTTGTTTTAGTTTCCTAAATTGAGGTCAGTCGGTGAATTCATTTCTTTTGGTTTGTTTGTGGCCCACGGGGATCATAAAAGAATTCTCATCCCTAGCAATTTGGTGGAAGTAGTTTAAGGAGCTTTGCTGTGTTTGTACATTTTCAAAATAATAATTTATTTTTAAAGTCCAGCTTCTAAATATCAGTTCTGCCAGTGTTAGGATCAGGGAGAAACTAGTTCATTAAACCTATAATATTTGTATAGGCAAGAATAACTAACTTTAAAAAGATGCTTTAAGCAGATTATTCACGCAGTGTATGGACATCAAAATATCTCAAGTGAATTGAATTTGTAGATCGTTCAGTGAAGCTGGCTGATTTAACATTGCCTTGCATGTGGATTTATTTCATAATTTACAATTTATTTCATAATTTGTAACGTGAAAGGAATTTTTTTTATAGTCCCATGTTGCTTAAATTGTGCCATTGTATTGCTGAATAATTATTGTATCACTCTTGCTCTTTAGTGATAGAGGTGCAGCCTGAAAATCTAGTTTATGGCTACTTATTCAAAATAGACCTGCCTATGTGAAGTCTGCCATGACCACTCAAAGTTACTGTCTAGGAGTGGAGTCTTGGTTGCAGTTTAACACGTGGAGACAGTGCCCATAATCTCTTGTGCATTATAGGCTTTGCTACCACATGGGATATCCTTCTACCTGTGTCCTTCATGGTGCTTGCTCTTACCCTTTTTGGCTCCAATCTGTCCCTGAGACTTAGGGACGTGGAGTATGGTTGTGTGGATTGATTTACCATCAAAACATCAACGACACTCGTGTTTCTTCCAAAATACAAAAGAGCACTGCCCTTGAGCAGATAGTTTAGATGGGCTTTAGTGTCTTTGTTTCTGTCTACTTTGGAAGATGCTTGTTGTATTGAAAATTTTATCCATTCTGCTTCTAAAATTGCTTCATTTAAAGCCACAGCCCCAACTCAACCCGTTAGCTTTTTTGTTGTTTAGAGCACTGTCTTTCTTTTATCATGCGGTAGTAGATCATTGTGTTACAACTGCACCAATATTAAATCAGTATACGATCTGTATATACAGTTGGTGCCTGTATATGTAATTTTAATGACATTTTGTGTTAGATGAATAATTAATGCCTGTCACTGTTTGTGGCAAATACAAGAAGGAATGGAACGTGCTGGCTGGCAAAGGCTGCATTTTAGCTGCTGCTGACGTTATTGTCATTGCGGCCATAGTCTTGACTCAGTGGTAGCACCCATCTCTCTGATTTAGAAGGTTGTGTGTTCAAGACCCACCCCAGAGACTTGAGCACAAAAATCTCGAACTGACACTCCAGTGCAGTACTGAGGGTAGTGGTAATGTCACTGAACTAGAAATCCAGAGGCCCAGGCTAATGCCCTGGGGACAATGGTTCATATTCCACCATGGCAGCTGGTGGAATTTAAATTCTTAATTAATTAATAGAAATCTGGATTTGAACACTCGTCTCAATTTTCATAGCACCATTACTATCATCGATTCTTGTAAAAACCTATCTGGTTCACTAATGTCCTTTAGGGAAGGAAATCTGCTGTCCTTACCAAGTCTGGCCTACATGTGACTTTAGACCCACAGCAATGTGGTTGACCCTTAACTGCCCTCTGAAATGGCCTAGCAAGTCACTTGTCAAGTTGGCGAGGGCAATTAGGAATGGGTAACAAATGCTGGCCTTGCCAGTGATGCCCACATCCTGTGAAAAAATTAAAAAAAAACTGCCTGTGGTGCCATCTTTTGGATGAGATGTTACACTAAGCTTTTGTCTTCCCCCTCAGGTGGGTGTAAAAGATCCCGTGGCAGTATTTCACAGAAGAACATGGGAGTTATCCCCAGTGGCCTGGCCAATACTTATCCCTCAACTAACTTAATTGAAATAGTTTAATTGCTCACTTGTTTCATTTGCTGTTGGAAAGGCCTTGTACTGTGCCAATTAGCACTCTCATTTCCCTAGAGTGACTATATTTCAAAAGTGTTTCATTGGCTGTGGTGTCCTTTGAAAAGTCTTGAGGTTGTGGAAGGTGCTACATAAATGCAGGATCACTCATTCTTTCGCTAACTCAAACACTGCTTCCTGCTGCTCACTTTTGGAAGTCCAACAAAAGGTGGCTTCAGTAGTTGGCATATTTTTGGTCTTGCGTTGTTTTGGAAGTTGAACTAAGCATTATGCTGTTCATTTGTGCAAATTATAAATCCAGCAACTTTCTTTTTAATTTCCAAGAGATTTATTTTGTATTCTTCAAGCATTTGGCATTGTAATAGTGTGCATATTACTAACTCATGCCTCAAAGCCACCATAGGGACTTGGCATTCTCAAGCCTGCTGTATTTTATTCTACACTAAATCATTAAGCAGTTGATACAGATTTTGGGTAGAAAATAATGACTGGTGCAAGGATTTGGATTGTCTTAGTCTTTCACGAGTCCCTGCACATAGTTTAGGTATAAAAGGTACCATTGAATTATGATTCCTAACATTGAGCATTTCATTAGCACACTCAGTCAAATTGTCAGCAGTTTGAAGCCACATATGCTTCCAGTGGAATTATAGTCTTTTACATTAGTGTTATTTTAATGCTAGAGGTTATTTTATTCACCTATTAAAAATTTCCAAGGTTGTCTGCATGGCGTATTCAGCAGCAAATTGACCTAGAAGTTGGGCGGTGCATCTCCCCATTTTGCAAAGCATAATATGGCTGCCAAGGATCCAAAGTGGCGTCTAGGATGAGCGCACACACGCTTCTGATGGAAAGTGTGCAGCGTTCTATTTTTGTGTGGGGGGAGAGCACTCGTGAGAGTATTGCATGCTGGCAAGATGTAAAGGAGGGAGAAATCACATGGACGAGTGTGCAACATTGCCGGCAGAGTGTGATTGCCGTTTTGGAAGTCACCAATGAATCGATACCACGTGCTGACCTCGCATAGCAGAATGTGGTGCTACCTGGCATGAAGATTCTCTCATCAGTGGTATTTATAGGTGTCACACAGGGCTTGCAGGCAAGTTTCTGCTTTATTACTTCCGGCTACTGGTTGACTTCTAGGTGTCTTTTGCTGAGTTCTATGATTGTTCAAAGTCCAGTTTGTCCCATGAAGGATGCCTAGCTTCCCTTGCACTCCTGTTGTTGCTTCCTTCACATATTACAATTCTCAAAGCATAGGTGGCCAAGACGCCACAGACCAGGACAAGCTGCCAGAAGAGGGTGGCATTCAGCAGGAGGCCACGTCAATAAAGGGTCTTCAGGGAGTACTTCTATCTCAACTTCACTAAGGAGCAATGTAGGAGGTGCCTTAGCTTGACCAAGGATGATGTTACTGAACAATGTCACCTGCTGCAGCACAACGGCACTTGAAAACCAGAGTACAGAAAGTACTGTCTGTGACTTTCAAGATCACCATTGCCTTTAACCTTTAATGTCACAGGCTCTTTTAAGGTTGTAACAGGTGATATTAGCATCATCTCGCAGTTTGTAGTACAGATATATTGCGAGGGGGGTGTGGTCACAAGACTCTCCACATCCCATGAAACACTTGCACCTCCTTCCCTATTGACAGAAGCAGGAGGAGACAGCACAAGGTTTCGCTCGCACAGAATTATAGAATGGTTGCAGCACATTTATTCAGTCCTTCGTATCCGTGCCAGCTCTCTGCAAAAGCAACTCAGGTGGTCCCACTCCCCTGCCCTTTCCCAGTAGTCCTGCAGACTTTTTTCTGTTCGGGTGCTTGTCCAATTCCCTTTTGAAAGTCCCGATTTGAAACTGCCTGCACCATAGTCTTAGGCAGTGCATCCCAGATCCTAACCACTCACTGCGTAAAAAAGCTTTTCCTCACATCACCGTTGGTTCTTTTGCCAGTCACTTTAAATCGAGGTCTTCTGGTTCTTAATTCTTCCGCCTATGGGAACAATTTCTCTCTATCTACTCTATCCAGACCCCTCATGAGTTTGGACACCTCCATCAAAACTCCTCTCCACCTTCTCCACGGAGAGCAGCCCCAGCTTCCAGCTTCTCCAATCTATCCTTGTAACGGAAGTCCCTCATCTCTGGAACCATTCTCGTGAATCTTTTCTTTGCTGGCAAGTCCATTATGTGGCTCTTTAACAAATGCCTTCTGGAAATCCGTATACGCCGCATCATCATGGTAGGCTTCTCCCTGGTGCACGGTTCCATTTACTGCACGCATACAATGCCTTGAGTATTGCACACCAGTGCCCTAGAAATTTCATCAGTTGAGACATTTCATCAATGGAAAGGGTTTCCACTACCGTAATGTCCAACTGGATTGCAACCACAGGCAGCACATCATACAGGTCTGTGCCCGCTATTCCAGCAGCAGTCACGTCTCTTTCATTCTGCATCAGTCTTCTGTCCCCTTAATTCCAACCAGACCTCTACAAGTTAAAGGTCGGCTATTGGACAACAAGGGTTATCCCCTCTGCGCATGGCTTCTTGCTCCGGGTAGGAACCTATATGCAGCAGGTTTATAGTGAAGGCTGTGCTGCCAGAAAGGAATTTCAAAGAGTAAACATTTGGTGCTCTCAAACGACACTTCACTGCATGGACCATTTGGGAGCAGCTCTGTAGTACACTGTGGAGTGGATATCCAGAGTTCTGGACACCTGCATGCTCCACAACTTTGCCATTTTGAGGGATGAGCCCTTACCTCCACCTGTGCACCAACAAATTGAGCAGGAAGAGAGGCAGCAACTGAGAGACTCCGTTTCTGCATGAGTTCTAAGAGATCAGCTGATTGAGGAGCAGTTTGATGAACCACAACTTCAAATCCCACACTCCTTACCAATCTACAATCACCATCACATTGTCTTCTCACTCGAACCTACACCAAATCCGAATCAAAAAA
This sequence comes from Heterodontus francisci, assembly GCF_036365525.1. Classification (NCBI taxonomy): domain Eukaryota; kingdom Metazoa; phylum Chordata; class Chondrichthyes; order Heterodontiformes; family Heterodontidae; genus Heterodontus; species Heterodontus francisci. The sequence continues at coordinate 126,184,381 of NC_090377.1, forward strand.
ACACATTAAATCCGTAATCCCACACTTCACTGTTCATCCATGTGCATTCCCTCAGTGGCTTTCTGTTCTATTCTAGCGATTCTGTGAGGTGTTTCCCCACTGGCTGCAGCTTGGGAGGTGGAAGGCGGCTGAGCTTCCACTGAGGAGATTGCAGATTGCTTTGGAGGACGATCCCTTAGAGGAGCATTTGGCTGCAGGCTCTACCATCTTAGCCTGAGCTGCAGCAGTCTGGCTGGCTGCCAGGCAACAGGCGGAGTGGCAAGTGTGGGGACAGGTATGCTGTCAGCCTGACAGAGGATAACAGCTTTCTCTTCCATGGAACCACTGCCATTCTCCTGGGGTGATGTCTCGGCATGCCTAGTGATCTGTTGGAGAATAGTTTGCTGGATTGCTGTGACACCCTGGAAATCTTTTTGAGCATAAAGGCAGCCATCTGAGCTTCCGGCCCAGCAATTTGTGCCGTGATGGGAGCTGTCATATTTATCATGAGATATTCCATCATGCCAGGTTCCACTGAGCTGACCACTCATTCCACATTGGAAAGGGTAGGCTCCATGCTCTGTGCAATGCCTTGCACCAATTGGGTTCAAATATTTTCCAATGGCTGCAGCCACAATGCACCTCCCCTTTGAGATGCTGGCCGCTTTAAGTAGCGTTGTGAATGCCCAATACCATCTCCTTGCTAATGTGTGCAGCCAATGAACAGCACGGATAGTGCTGGCTGCACGCAGCAATCATTTCAGTGAGCAGGCAACATGAAGGCACCTGCCAGCATCACTATCAACAGGTACTGGTTAATCATGCATTGCAATCCTTGTGCACATGGTTACGACCAGGTGTGAAAGGTGTCTAGGGGTCTTTTACTGCCTTCACCTGGTCTTAGTGTAACAGGGTTTAATTTTTAAACAGTGTTTGAGCTCCCCCTTGGTGAATCCTTGTTCACCACTTTCCAAGTATAAGGCAAAGAAATGAGCACAACCAGGTTTTCTCAGGTTTAAAGAAGAAAAATGAAATTTATTAAACCTTAAACTTGAACTGTAATTCGTTTAACGCCTACCGATACATGTCGCACCCTACCTTAGCATGCATGCGCAGTACGCACATGCAAATAGAGACCGAAAAGAGCAGAAGAAAAATAAAGTAAAAAAAGTTTGAGGCAATCTCTAAAGAGGGGATTTTACTTTGCTTCGAACTTGCTGTAGTCCGTGATTGTGGGTAGTCTTGCTTTTCATTGGGGCCCAGTATTATTCTTAAACCTTGTTCACGGTTGGAGACATTTCTCTCTTGGGGTTCATGGGTCTTCAATGGGTCTTCAGTTCCCTGAGAAAGAGATGAGAGCAGACAGGAGAGAGGTCTTTTCAGTCCAGGAGCAAAGAGCTTTCTGCCTTTCAGATACTCTGGCAAGTTCAAATTCAAGCAGCCAGTTAGTCATGTGACTAAACTGGACTGACCAGGTCTTCTGTGTATTGGAGAAGCAAGGATTGGGTCCTTTGTTCCAACACTTGTCTGCCAGCATGCAAAAAAGGTCTTTCTGGCAAGGGGCCTGGCAATTCCATGTGATAGGCGCATTTTTCTTCCCAGCAGCAAGTTTAAGTTTTAATGTTCATGTGGCGAAATAATGTGTGCCTCATTCTTGGCAAGGGTGGTGGGGGGGCGGTGCCTGTATGGACAGTGTGCTCCTGCACTAATCGCTGTCAAAACCATTGCAATTTGACTCATTCAAAACGTCTTGTAAACATTAATTCTCAGAGCTTTGTCATAAGTACAATCCTTAGGACAATATCTGAATCTTTAATGGCTATAAAGCATTTTTTTGTTTCGCTGTTGTGGATTTTGTTTTTAAAAAAAAAAAGCAGAATCTCAATTTTATATTGTACTTTAATGCAGCTTTTTTGGACCTGCAAAGCTGGGAGCCTGACAAATTTTGAACCACATTCCAAGATAAATGATTTCAAATGAGACCAGTCGCTCTGCTCTAGACAATTTAATCCTCCTTTGTTTGGTGCATTCAGTGATCACACTCATTCATTTATCTTTATTGTCCAATAAATAGAATATACCTATGAGGCCCCCTGTGAGACAGAGTTTGATGTCCTGGAAGTCTTGGATGATTTCCTATTTCCATACCGTAAACTGCTTTTCAACCTATTGCTCAGTCGCATATTTTTGTTTCCTTCCCAGTCAAAAAGATTGCAACAAAATCTAATCTGCTTTGAATTGCACTCAACACATTACCTTCGTTGTCTGTCATTGCTTTGGTTCAGTGCAATTACTTTGGACATTGATGGGTATTTATCTGCTATTGGAGCATTTTTATTTCAAAAAAAAAAAAATCTCTGTTGTGTGCTTGTGCCAGGACTCAAACTTTGCATTGTCATTTGTGGCTTTTTTAAAAAAAAAGACAATGTGTTTTTGCTGATCACAGCTCTGCTCAGCAGCTCTCAATCTTAAAAGTTAGATCTGCAGTTAAAATGTGAAAATCAGAGTACTCCAGGTTCAGAGTGATTTTTATATTTTCTCGTTGAGTTATTGATTTGTTTCAAAGTTCCAGTTCAGGCAAGCTAAATAATGTTTCGAATGAGCACGGAAAAAGCATTGGACGCTTTCATCAAATGTCAGATCTTCCTGAGTGCTCACCTCTAAAAGCTCAGTGTAGTCAAAAGGAAGTTTGAGTAGCAAGTGATGCTGAAGTACGTACTTCAAAGTTTCCAGAGCAAGGTGTTCTCTTGCTTTTACTGCCACCTTAATTGAGAGCATGTCTGCTGACACTGGAACCTTTTCAACTTGGTGCTACTCTGACCAGCAATCTGATTCCAAATGCATCCTTAAGTCATCAGTTGACACTTCACCTCTGTTGCACATTATATACTTGGGCCAGTTGCACTATGTTAGCAATTGTTGGCATGGTCTTCTGCCACAGAGAATGTTTTAATGTCTTTTGCAGCAAGGAGCTAAAGATAGACTGGCTTCTGACACTGTTACCTCAATATTTGTTGGGCAGGTCTTCGAATAGGTTTGTTGCATATGTAGCAGCAGTGTTGGATGTACCCTTATCTGCAGTGCCTGAAATTGCACTTGAGTCCTAGAGCCAGTGGGGATATCTACTTCCACAGGAATCTTGACCCAGTGGAGATACCTACATCCTGGGAGTCTTGGACTCAGTGGAGGTACCTACATCTATGGGATTTCCTTCCTTCCCTCTTCTACCACCTCTGTAAAGTTGATGTCAGTTTTCCTGTGCCTGAGCCTGATAGAGTTTAGAGTCCTAGTGGCAACCAAGGAATTTACTTGCATTTCCCCACTGGTGATCTTTGACAGTCTGCTGAGAAGGTATCTAAGAAATTGGCTGGTTAGTGTTTCTGCAACATTTTAGGTTTTGCTCAGATTATATCTGAATCTGCCAGGACAACAGTGCCAGGTCCTTTGAAAGATGACATATTTCCACTGTTCTTATTTGAGAACAATCAGGTGAAAATTTTAGGACACTTCAGTGAGCAAAAAAGTGGAATATTAAAGGATATGGGGAGCAAGCCAAAGAGGGATTGCAGTAGCTGGATGATCAGGAGCATTGGCTTAATGAAGACAGGTTTGTGCTCTGCTCTGATGGCACCCCCACTCCCCAATCCTTCGGTCATATTGTCTGCCAGGTACCCACTGCGTACTTCCACATAAAGATTGACTTGGGCAAGATAATGTACCGCTGGGTGAGTTAGTACCTTCAGGAGAAGAGGGGAGCAAATGAGTAAGAGTGTTAGAGAAAAAAAATGTTTCCCCAAAAGCTTTAATCATCTTGCATTAAAAAAAATGACAGTATATAATCCCTCCGAAGAGGTACTGATGCTGTTAATTCAATTTAAAGATCCCATGAAACTCAACATGAGTTTGTAGTGAACCATGTTCACAGTAAGGATTGGAAATAGTGTTAGCTCTTATTAAACTTTACTCTCAGGCTAATGAGCGCTGCGTGATTCTGCAATACAGACATCATGTCTTGTTTGTCACTTTAAAAGTTTAACAGCTGCACTTTTTCCAAAGCATTTTGTCACCAGTTGAGGAAAGTTTAATCCACTCATGTTCAGCCTTACAGGGAGTGATTTCTCCAAACCTTTATCAGCGAGGCGGTCAATCCTTGCAAGGCATATAATAAACCTGTCTGATAATCACAGTGAGTCTTGAAGAGGTTTGGAAAATTACAATTGAAGAAGGCTCGGAGGTAAGACAAAAGCAAAATACTACGGATGCTGGAAATCTGCAATAAAAACAGAAAATACTCAGGTCTGACAGCATCTGTGGAAGTAGAAAATGAGTTAAGGTTTCAGGTCAGTGACCTTTCAGTGGAGAATAGGATTGAGCAAGGTGTAGGACTTGTGTTGTACTCGATCATATCAGTTTCCCGACAGGCAGGTTAAATTAAAATTGCCCTCTAAGTAGCCTGGAGCCAAGGTAGGTAAATGGGATTAATATGCAGATCAGCCATGATCTCATTGAATGGTGGAACAGACTCGAGGGGCTGAATGGCCTATTCCTGTTCTTGTGTCTCTTGGGGAAAGGTGCAGAGCCTGATGATGCAAGAGAGCTGAGTTAATAAACATACAGCTGAACCATGCTGAATTAATTATGATTCAGCGCTCTCACACTGTCCAAAACTCTAAACCCACATTCCATTGTTCCTAATTATGTCATTCGAACTCACAATTTAAACATCAGGGAAAATAATTCATGAAATATTTCCACTTTTGTCTTGTTACCTCCTTTCAATCTAAAACCAATTAAAAGCCTAATTGTTTGACTGCTTTTGATCCTCATCCTTTTAATTTCCTGCTCAACATCTCATTTTTCTTGTAAAGCACTCTGCACACTTTTTTATGAAGGGTGTTTGAAAGAAACAAGTGGTTTGTAACTGTTGAATCTTTGGAAAAGGGTTCTGATGGTGAGGTGTGCTTTTGCAAAATTGGTATCCAGTTGATCCAACTGCAGTAGATGCTCTGAGGATTGGATAACTTCATGACTTTCCTTTAACTCTAGCTCACTTGGAAGAGGGTTGAAAAATCAAATGAAAAGTTAAAGACCACTGGACCTATTAATTGGCCGCCTGGTTCAGCAATGGAAGACGTTAATCTCTCAACAAATTCTCTTGTAATTTCAAACCACGCTATATCAACCAAATTTCATACTCTGCTTCACATGCACATCTGGCTATTCAGTTTGAAAATCATGTGCTCGTTCATGTTAGTATTGGCCTCAATGCCCAGTGGCATTTTTCAACGAGTCCTCTTGCTCCCCTCTTTTAAAAATTGAGAATACTGTTGCTTGAGATGTTTCTTCCTTTGATCTAATTTAGAACTGTTGCTCTATCTCTGACTGGTGCGTGCTCAAAATGAAATAGTATGTGCACCACACTTGCATTGCTATGTGTTAGGTTCTGCGTTTACCTGCTTTGAAGATGTTGCATTTCACAAATAATTCAGGATCACACATTTATCAGCGCCACCAAAGGTTTTTATAATGCAACTTCACACATGAAAGGTGCTCTGGTGTCCCAGAAGAAATCATTTCCTTTTAATTTAAAGTGGTTTGATAAAAAAAAAATGTATATATTAATCCTGTTCGTATTGGAATGTCAGGTAGACTATGCTGTTCAACGTAATAGAAATTCTGATCCAGTTGCAGCTGGATCAAGAGAAGCCAGTTTGTGCTCAGAGTGTTGATGCTAAAATTTAAATGGTGAGATATGAATCTTTCATTCTTTGAGGGGGGAGCTTGCAACTGATTTTATATTGCTTTTGATAAAATCTAGGTTTCTAGTAATAAATACTGAACAGTAAAATCAATGCATCAATAGCATGTTGATGTTGAGCATGTGCAAGACATTAGATTGCAGTTGGAGTATTCTGTACAGTTGTGGGCACCGATTATCAGAAGGAGGTTTGTTTATGTTCTGACGATGTCCCAACACAATGAATTACTGTTGATGTGTAGCCACTGTTGTCTTTGTAGGCATACATGGTTTATACACAGCAAGTTCCCAAAGATAGCAGTCAGATAAATAGAAAAATAATCTGTTTTGATCTTGTTGGTTGAGGAATAAGTGTTACCTGGATGGAGAAATTTCCTGCTAGTTTTTGACTCACGAATGGGATCTTTTACATCTGCCCGAGTAGGCAGCCAGGGCCTCATTTTAAAGTCTTGCCTGAAGGACTGTGCTTCCCTTAGTAGCAGTGCTCCCTCAGTAATGCGTTGAAATGTGAACCTAAATTAGGGCTGAAGTCCTGAAGTGCTACTTGAACCCCAACCTTCTGAGAGTCAGATATGAGAGCTCTGTTACTGAACTGAACTGTAGCTTACAGCCATGGAAGAGGCCCTTAATTAATCAGAATGCTATCACTGATATGAGACTATAGTTTGAAGACGAGCGTTAGTTATGGCTTTTTGTCATTAGAACAGAAAAGGTTAAAGCATGATCTGACAAAGATCTTTAAGATTATGAAGGGTTATGTTGTGGTAACTAGTGATGGACTGTTTCTATCAGTCATCACAATGGTAATGAGAGAGCACACATTGGAGTTTAGAAGGATTTCTGAATATGCATTGGTTAGTATATGGAATTCTCTGCTATAAATCGTTACTGAAGCAGAATCCATGAGTTTGTTGAAAAGTAAATTAGATTAAAAAAGAATATAAAGGGGTTTAGAGAGCGAGCAGGAGTGTGCAATGGGACCAGACAACTTGTGGGGTAAAACATTGGCAAAGATTTGATGGACTGAATGGCCTGTTACTCTGCTGTAGCGTCTTATGTATAGGAGAGTGTTTTAACGATTCAGTATAACAGTGGTTGATGTGTGGATTTTGCATTCAATTTGGACTGAAAAGTACTATTAGAATTAGAATTAGAACATTACAGCGCAGTACAGGCCCTTCGGCCCTCGATGTTGCGCCGATCATCTGACCTACACTATTCCATTTTCATCCATATGTCTATCCAATGACCACTTAAATGCCCTTAAAGTTGGCGAGTCTACTACTGTTGCAGGCAGGGCGTTCCACGCCCCTACTACTCTCTGAGTAAAGAAACTACCTCTGACATCTGTCCTATATCTATCACCCCTCAACTTAAAGCTATGTCCCCTCGTGTTTGCCATCAACATCCGAGGAAAAAGACTCTCACTATCCACCCTATCTAACCCTCTGATTATCCTATATGTCTCTATTAAGTCACCTCTCCTCCTCCTTCTCTCTAACGAAAACAACCCCAAGTCCCTCAGCCTTTCCTCGTAAGACCTTCCTTCCATACCAGGCAACATCCTAGTAAATCTCCTCTGCACCCTTTCCAAAGCTTCCACATCCTTCCTATAATGCGGTGACCAGAACTGCACGCAATACTCAAGGTGCGGCCTCACCAGAGTTTTGTACAGCTGCATCATGACCTCGTGGCTCCGAAACGATCCCCCTACTAATAAAAGCTAACACACCATATGCCTTCTTAACAGCCCTATTAACCTGGGTAGCAACTTTCAGGGATTTATGTACCTGGACACCAAGATCTCTCTGCTCATCTACACTACCAAGAATCTTCCCATTAGCCCAGTACTCTGCATTGCTGTTACTCCTTCCAAAGTGAATCACCTCACACTTCTCCGCATTAAACTCCATTTGCCATCTCTCAGCCCAGCTCTGCAGCCTATCTATGTCCCTCTGTACCCTACAACACCCTTCGACACTATCCACAACTCCACCGACCTTCGTGTCATCCGCAAATTTACTAACCCACCCTTCTACACCTTCATCCAGGTCATTTATAAAAATGACAAACAGCAGTGGCCCCAAAACAGATCCTTGCGGTACACCACTAGTAACTAAACTCCAGGATGAACATTTGCCATCAACCACCACCCTCTGTCTTCTTTCAGCTAGCCAATTTCTGATCCAAAGCTCTAAATCACCTTCAACCCCATACTTCCGTATTTTCTGCAATAGCCTACCATGGGGAACCTTATCAAACGCCTTACTGAAATCCATATACACCACATCCACGGCTTTACCCTCATCCACCTGTTTGGTCACCTTCTCGAAAAACTCAATAAGGTTTGTGAGGCACGACCTACCTTTCACAAAACCGTGCTGACTATCGCAAATGAACTTATTCTTTTCAAGATGATTATAAATCCTATCTCTTATAACCCTTTCCAACATTTTACCCACAACCGAAGTAAGGCTCACAGGTCTATAATTGCCAGGGCTGTCTCTACTCCCCTTCTTGAACAAGGGGACAACATTTGCTATCCTCCAGTCCTCCGGCACTACTCCTGTCGACAATGACGACATAAAGATCAACAACAACGGCTCTGCAATCTCCTCCCTGGCTTCCCAGAGAATCCTAGGATAAATCCCATCTGGCCCAGGGGACTTATCTATTTTCACTCTTTCCAAAATTGCTAACACCTCCTCCTTGTGAATCTCAATCCCATCTAGCCTAGTAGGCTGTATCTCAGTAATCTCCTCGGCAACATTTTCTTTCTCTACTGTAAATACTGACGAAAAATATTCATTTAACGCTTCCCCTATCTCCTCTGATTCCGCACACAACTTCCCACTACTATCCTTGATTGGCCCTGTTCTAACTCTAGTCATTCTTTTATTCCTGATATACCTACAGAAAGCCTTAGGGTTTTCTTTGATCCTATCCACCAATGACTTCTCGTGTCCTCTCCTTGCTCTTCTTAGCCCTCCCTTTAGATCCTTCCTGGCTAGCTTGTAACTCTCAAGCGCCCTAACTGAGCCTTCACGTCTCATCCTAACACAAGCCGCCCTCTTCCTCTTGACAAGCGCTTCAACTTCTTGAGTAAACCACAGCTCCCTCGTTCGACAACTTCCTCCCTGCCTGACAGGTACATACTTATCAAGGACACGCATTAGCTGCTCCTTGAATAAGCTCCACATTTCGTTTGTGCCCATCCCCTGCAGTTTCCTTCCCCATCCTACTACTAGTAGTAGAATTTGTCCTTTCAACCTTGGATTGTATTTGAATAGGGTATTTTAAGTAATACTACACTAGGGTGAAGTACTGGTAGTTAGCAGTGGAAACAATTTGAGGTAATGAATTCAAAGCATCATGCAGCATTTAGACATATTGGCTAAACAGGTTTTTCCTACAGCATATGCCAAATAAGACTAGTGACAGCATTGCAGTACTTTTGGTGTGGAGGATAGAGCTAGTTTACAGAATGGCGAAGTATGAAACTGAACCATAATTTTTTGTGTATACTTCCCTTTGTCCAGCCAGTTATTTTACACTTTCAGTACTCCTGTAGCATTGTTTTGAAAATTGATTCTCGAATGATGAAATGACTACAGCTATCCTGATGTGCCAAATATCATCTTTTGATTTAAAAATAAAATATTAACTCTGGCATTTGTAATTTAGGAAATGGGAGGTATGGTTCAGCACGTCTTTAGACTATTTCCTTAGTGTGGTACAATTTGTTTTTAAGTTCAGTAAATTATAATGTGTGGATTGTATTCACTGTCTTAAGTGAACAATTAAACCGGTATAAAAGCGAGCTTCGTCTTTCCAAACTTGGGTTATAGAATCATACAAGCATATGAAAATGAAGGGCAGGAGAAGGACAGTTGGTCCAACAAGCCTGTCCCATGCTCATGCTGGCTAAACACTTCTTCCCTTCCCCCATTGCTCCCCTCACACCTACCCTCACAATCTCCTGTGAGAGGCAAACAAATTAGGGGAAAAAAACCCAGGGCCAATAAGGGAAAATGCACTGTAAAATTCCTCTTCGGTCCCCTCAGACAATTGAAAACAATACAAGAGTCACATGTACCAAGTGTTATCTATAAAGACACTTACCTTTCACATGTTGGGATCTTTTGCTTCAATCAGGAACCGGTCCAGCTCCCTCTTGATGGTACAGAGTCAGCACCCACCACATCAGAGAGTCACTGCTCTCTGGGAAAAGCCTAGCACCAGTTTATTCCTACTCTTACACAGCTTAAACACGTGATCCCTGGTCCTTTCCAATCTGTTAAACTGATTAATTTATCAATAGGGATGCTATCCTACCTTTGAATTATTTTATAAACCTCTCTATCAGGTCACCTCTAAGTCTGCACAGTTCTAAAATAAATTGACCAAGATTCTTGAGCCTATCTGAGTAGCTGAGATTCTTTATGATAGAGATCATTCTTGCAGCTCTCCTTTAGACCTATTCCAAGGCCATTATATCACCCACCATACATGGGGACCAAAACTGGGCTCAGTATTCCAGATGTGACCTGACCGACCTGGACAGTGTCAAAATGCTGTCCTTTAATTTCTACTGAATTGTTCTATTAATGCAACCAATACCTTATTGGATTTAACTGCAGTTTCTGTATATTGGTCATGAATTTTCAGTAATCTGTGCCCTATAACACCAAGAAGGAGGCCATTCAGCCCATTGTGCCTGTGCCAGCTATTTGAAAGAGCTATCCAATTTACCCCACTCTGCCCTCCCATAGCCCAGCAAATTTGTCCCCTTAAACTACTTCTCCAATTCCCTTTTGAAAGTAATTATTGAATCTGCTTCAACCACCCTATCAAGCAGTTCATCCTATGTTGTGCTTGGAGTGAACGTTTTGAGCTGTATAACACTAGGGCAGTCTGTCACTGTTGCTAGGAGTAATTTAAGTATTGGCTCATGTGCGATATTTTCTTCAATAGCATTCAATGTAGCAAGAAAAAAAAAATCACACCGTGTCTCCTCAGGAAATTTAACAGGTTGGGTATGAATCCTAGTGAAGACAAATCGAACATAGTTAATGCCGGCAATAGACTTGAAGGCCAGATGCTTTGTTCATGACTCTCTTTATTCTATGTAATTTATCAGTTTCTTAACAGTAACATGCTGTTCCCATTATCTAGTCAATTCCATTGTCTGCTGTGGAAATCACTGTACAAAGGTGAATGGAGACTTTAACTTTACAGAGTGTGGGGAATATGCAGGCCAGATTGCCCAGAGAACAGCAGAGGTGGGCAGTGTCATCGGTTACAAGAGGGAGCTGAGTAGATTCTTCGAAGAAGCAATTTTTGGATACTAGAAGAATGCAGTATTTTGTTTTTGCTATTTGAGACTGTAGTGACCCTTTCCAATCCTGCACATTCTTGTGTTCTTAGTAACAATAGCTGTTCCCCTTTGGAAGCAATACAACAGTTTACATTGAGGTTTGTAAACTACCTGAGAATGCTCTGTATTACATTTGATGAAGTAACTGTGCACATTAATTATGGTATCTTCTCTCAGTTCATTTTTATCTGAATGCTGTTACGACCAAGGCAGGAGGAGTGCACTGTTAATTCAGTCCCACTTCTCCACAGGTCATAACATATTCTTTAAACGTTTTTCCACTTGTTGAAACAGTCGTTCAGATACATTGTTTTTCTCCAGAATAGAACACACGAACCAGGTTTCTTTACTGAACAACAAAATTAACAGTTTATTATAAAACAAGTCTTAACTAGCAATAAGGGAAAACAATATCACACAGATCAAATTTTTTGCAAATCCAACATTAGTTTTTTTTTTAAAAGTCCCCTTTACCGTAGTCCCTTCACACTCTCACACACATACATATATTTATTATATATATATATTCCGGTTAACCGAAAAAAGTAAAAAAGGATTTTTAGATCCGAGCTCTGTTACATACAAAAAAACACACTCTGGCACTTCACTTGCCCACCCCTGAAAAATAACAGATGAGACTCACTGCACCAAACTAGCGCACAGTCCAACCTCCAAGCAACTGTTAAAAAATCTTACAGAATTAGCTCTCTTCAGGCAGTGTTGAAAAGCAATTTAGCAGGCCTTCTTAGAATACAGGAGCAAGACAAAATGACACACAGAACTTGGAGTCATTTAGGGAATTGCAGGAAAACGAGCCGGGTTGTGGTCGTCTGTTCTTCCTTGGAATTCTCACCTTTTTCTGTCCTTTCTTGACACTTTAGCAGCACTTACCTTCTGGATGGAGACAAAAGTCATCATACACACACACTGACAACCAAACAGCTTGGCAGTTTTCTGCCCACCCAAATGTTCTCTGTTGCTACTGGGCTTGTCCAGTCAAAGGAGTGCTTGTCAATTTCTGCACCTGCTGCCATGGTTTCTGCTCTAAGCCTAGACCGAACCAGGTGACAAACTGCAACACCGTTGCCAATTTTGACCCTCACTGTCCCCTTGAAGCTAAAACATTTATTTAGCCTATCTATAAGTACCTTTAAAAAAAATATATATATATATTTTTAACAAAACAGTCACTTTCATAACAATGCATTAATTCACTCATGCTTTTCATAAATGACATGACTTTTATTTTGCCAGTAATTTTTACAGGTTGTGTTAAAATCTTGTTTGCTGGTGACTACGTGCTTGCTTGTGGCCAGCAGTTTTCCTAGTTTCTTCAGTCAGTATATAGAAACAATGGAACCACTGGAAATAATTCAATAAAAATAAAAGTATTTCATTGTATGAAATATTGCTTGTTGTGCCTTTAACCTGTTAAACCTCATCACTTGTGTCACTGAGAGAGAATTGATAGAAAAATACACCTTAGGTTTAAGAGTCAAATCCTGTGTAGCATTTGTTTTTTTTTTCCAGCTGAATCTATTGTCAGCAATAGTATTATATCTGCAGGAATGTTGTACCTCTATAAAACAGTGTCATGAGGCAAAGCCAGACACAGAAATTTGAAGCCTTATGTCAGTTGGCAATAGTGGATGAGAGTGCAGGAATTCTCCAATGGCTAATGTTTTTAAAAATTAAAGCACCATGAACTATACTTGCTATTGAAAAATGAACAAGGGAACATGCCCAAGGCCGTTAACACCCTTCAGGGGTTTGGATGTACTCATAATCTGCTCAAACTTTGTCCTCGTAATTTTCATGCCATCATCTAAATCCTTTCAGTGTACTCCTGCCTTATTGTGTGTTTCAGGCTGCCGTACAGACATTGTTTCTGGCATGTGGTGATTACTTTGTTTGTACAAGCTCGTAGCTTTTCTCGCACTGATAAAGGGCAATCTGTTTTGCTCATTGAAGCGTGCATTTATCAGCCACTTTACTCTAATTTTCCAGATTATTTTTAAATTCACTTTTTTCTGAAACCTGTTGCAATGCTACTTGATCAACCCAGATTTAACAACACATTCAGAACTCATGTATGGCTTAATTTAGTTGTAGGTAATTGAATGCGCTCTTCTCCTTCTTTGTGACTCCAGCAGAGCACATAAAGCAAACAGACATGGCTGATATCAGAGCTTGCTTGCTGAAAAGACGCCTTGCTAGTAAATAAAAAAAAAAATCTGCCTGGTGAGTTTAATGACAATTAGGTGTAGCCTTAATGAAGGATAAACTCATAATTTTGAATATGTTTTCTGATTCTTTGATTATTCAGGACTGATGAGGAATGCAAATAGCTAGTTAGCAGCACTATCATCTCTGAGTCAACATTCTCACTCCAGATCTTGAGCATGAAAATCCAGGCAGACACGCTAGCGCAGTACTGAGGGAGCTGCCGTCTTTCGGATGAGCAGAGGTGTCGTCTGCTCTCAAGTGGACATAAAGGATGCCATGGTATTATTTCGAAGAAGCACAGGAGAAGTTATCCCTTATGTTATACCCAACATCTCTCCCTCAATCAACATAACTTAAAAAAAAAACTGATCTGGGCATTATCTGTGCAAATTGTCTGCTGCATTTCTTACATTACAGCAGTGACTACACTTCCAAAAAAAAAAGTACTTTGTTGACTGTAAAGCACTTTGGGCTGTCCTTAAGTTGTGAAAGGTGCTCCTTAAATGCACGCCTTTCTGAATTCTGTTTGCTGTAGTTCGAAGAGACTCTTTTTATATAGACTGTGGACTGTTTGCTGTAGCGCACTGTTTAAGTAGACTTTGCAAGTAAATAGACTTTGTTTGTTCATCCTACTGTAAGTCCAAATCACAGTGGTGTCAATAGACACTCAGGAATTGAGATGCAGAGAAGCAGCAAGTCTCCTGAGGGCTGCATGTGAAGGGAAAATGAGCTGCAAAGAGCTTCTGTGCCATATTCCAAGTGAAGCTTCTTTACATTCTGTATATTTCATAGCATCAGTCCTGTACCTTCCTGGCAAGTTGCATAATACATTGCTTTCTTAAACAGCATTTCATTTATTAAGTTGTTATGACCAGATGAGAGAGGTGTCTAGGGGTCTGTTACTATCTTCACCTGGTCCTATTGTAACAGGGTTTAATTTTAAACACACTATGTTTTGAGCTCCCCCTTTGTGAATCCTTGTTCACAACTTTCCAATACTTAAGCAAAGAAATGAGCGCAAACAGGCTTTCTTTAGTTTAAAGAAAAGAAAGATGAAACTTATTAAACCTTAAACTTAAACTCTAATACGGTTAACGCCTATGGATATATGACACGCCATCGTTAGTGTGCACATGCGATACACACATGCAAATAGGGATAGAAAAGAGCAGAAGAAAAGATAAGTAGAACAGTTTGAAGCAATCTCTTATTGCTGTGCTTTGAGCTCGCTGCAGTCCTTGATTGAAGATATGGTCTTGCGTTTCGTTGGGGCCCGGTGTTCCTTTTAAACCTTGTTCACGTAGGAGACTTTTTTCTCTGCGTTTACGTGTCTTCAGTGGTTTCCAAAGCTGGTAAAAGTAAGATGAGGGCAGAGAGGAAAGAGGTCTTCTCAAAGCGGGAGCCAAGAGCTTTGAGTTCGAATGCTTTGTTGGAAGTTCAAATCTCAACAGCCAGTTAGTCATGTGACTAAAACTGGTCTGACCACTTCTGTGTATTGGGGAAGTAACTACTGGGTCCCCATTGTTTCAACGCCGTCTGTTACCATGCAAAAATGTCTTTGCAGTCAGCGGCTTGCGCTTTTTAAGTTTTAATGTTGATGTGGCGAAATAATGCGGGTCTCAATCTTGGCAGGTGGGAGGTTTGCCTGACACTGTGCTCGGTATCAAAACAAAGGGTCTTTAATTTAGACTTTTTTAAAAAGGCTTCACATTGGTAAAATACGAAGTAACTTTGGAAATATCACATTTATTCTGTATAGGCAGATTTAGATGATTCGCCAAATAAATCCTGTTGGTTGGGTTCAGTAGATTTCTATTTTGCATTATAGACACCTTAAATGACCTTTGGAGGCACAGGCTTAGAATGATTTGCCAATTTTTAAGCATTCAGCTCATGCATTGCCATCTTGAAATAAACAAATATTACAGTAGTAAATCAAGTGAAATTTCTGAAATTTTTGTTCGTGCAATAGCGGTTAATTGTGAAACTTAATATTAAATTTGAATGGAAATGCATTTCAATTTTTAAAATAATTTCTGTATTGTATCTTCTTTTTCTTTTCTAAAAATAACTTCCTTGCTTTCGTTTTGTTGGTGCCATCAATTCTCAAAGATTTTTTCAAAATGCTGTTTTGATTGGTAAACAACTGGTTCTAATGGAAAGTTAGTAGAGTGATGGCTGATATAGTGACACTATATATTGCCATTCTGGCACTATTTTGCATATTAACAAATATGGTCCATGAAAGAGAATAAGTAAACTAATCTGCCGCATGTTAAGACTTAGAATAAAGAATGCGGTAACTTGCAAAAGTTTTCCCCTGCATTCAAAATTTTGTCCGTTTCAATGGTCCTTGTAAAATAACATTTTTACCCTTAAGACCAATCTTCTTGAACTTCATCTCCATTTTTCATATCGTTCTCTTCTACATCCAAACAAATTTCAATACGTGCCCAATATCTCGGACTACATATATATTGATCTTTCTGAAGTTTCAGATGTGGACGACAGGGCAAGCGCAGCCTTCAGTGGGGGTAGAGGTGAAAGGATAAATGAACCTAGGCAGAGAAGGTGGGGAGGGGCTGCGGTAGACAAATAGGAGGAGTGGGTGAGGGAGAGGAAGAAGATGGGAGAAAGAGGGCAGCGGGAAAGAGCGGGTCAGCAGGGAGGAGATAGGGGAAACGTGCTAGACGGGAAGGGAAGGAGTTGCGAAACATGTTTAACAGAGACAGTGCTCAGTAAGGAGTGGGGTTGGTGGGGAAAATGGTCAGCTTGGGGACAGAAAACATGATACGCTGATGGGAAACGGAAAGGAAGATTACAGGTTTGCTGTCTATATTCTCGGCGTTTAGCCCCTTAAACCATTATGGGGATAGCTAGTGCAAACGTGCCAATCAAAACTTCAGGGCCATTCTGGCCTGGACCTGGGTACTAGAGGAACAACATGCATGTATACTGACTTCATTGCAGCAGTTCATTTCTCAACATTGTAAGTCAGCCAATCTGGGTTAGGATTCTTTGTTGTAGAGCCACCCTGTGACAAGGGTGTGCTATTGCATGAAGTGTTGAAATGCTGAAGTATGCTTTGTAAAGCTGCATTACTTTTTTTCCACTGAAAATGCCCATTGCAGTGCCACCTACAGGTGTAACAAATATTGCATCGAATTCGGTGACCCAAGCAACAATTTTAATATGTAATAGGTAGGTAGCACTTGGACATAAAGGGTTGTCTAGGTGAAGCACATTGAAGGAAATTGGCTGGGGCTGATCACACATTTGGAAAGGGAGCCCGTCTGATTTTCCATCTTTTAAACAAGCAATATATGAAAAATATTATGGCTGTACAAATTTCCTGTCCGCTTTTTCCATTATAAATTCCTATGTCCGCATTTATAATGGAAACCGTCTACATCACACTTGTCGAGCTGCAGTTCCACAGTGGACAGGCAGTTTCCATTCTAATATGGGTATAGGAAATTATAATAGAAATATAAAAGGATTTTAAAGCGTGAAGAGAATTGCATTTGTGTACCTTGATCATACTGTCCTAGTCCTGTTCTGCCTGAAGAATATACTTTTCACTCCCCATAGGAAATTGACCAGTATTTCATGAAATTCCTTGGCTTCACTTCCCATCTATCATTATCTTGTTTTTTTGTTGATTTGGAAGTTCCCTGATGAGACCATCTGCTTTTCTTAACACACCATCTTCCCTACCTGGATTCTTCAAAAAAAAATTTAAATTTCCCAAAAGGCAGAGTGACCACAGTCTTGTGTGTTTCTGCTACATAAAGCTGCGATTGACAACAAAAAGATCTTGCCAGTGTTAGGTTTTTGAGTTCACAGTCAGTAGACTGTGGCTGGTCTTTAGGATGATTTGCAGTTTTCGAGCTGTTGGCTTATCTCGCTTAACTGCGCTTGATGAGATGGGTCTCTTATGCTACAAGCAGCAAGAGTCTCTTTTTATTATGCAACTTTGTGATACTTAATATGAGGGTGTAATTCTTCCTGGATGATAAATAAAGTCAAGTAATTAAGGAAACAATTGAGGGTTGGTGTAATTCTCCCTTAATTACCTTTTAATAGCTTTCACTATTTCCAGGCACTAATTGAATGAACAAGGAGCTGCAGAGAGACTCAGGTTTGTGACGTGTCTGCCTGCATACAGCACAAATATCACTGCATTAGCTCTGCTCTGTTTGTGCAAAGGAAGGAAGAATGGGAGACTGATCAAAACAGAAAATAAACCACATCTAAAATCTTCAAGTTGAAAAATCTTTGAGGGTTCAAGGTAGTGCTTCCTTTCCAGGGAGCATTCATGAGTTTTAATGGTGAATGCATTGTAAATCATTTTGCCAATTTTCATCCTTTTCCTTGCCTACAAAGCAGAGACTTTTTTCTTGTGCACATGGAAATGTATGTTAACAAATTTGGAAGTACACAGTTTTCGCCATGTTGCAAGCGAGACATGTCTGCACTGAACAAGGGGTAGAGTGGGGCAAAAGGACTAATTACAACATCAGTTGTAAAGGGCTTTGGGATGTTCTGAGGTCATGAAAGGTGCTATAAATATAAATGCAAGCTCTTTCTTTAAAGAGACTGTGTTTTGAAGAAAGTCTTTATAGTTAAGCAGGAATCTCACTGGTATATACTTGAGTATTAAATGGTATAGATAAAGTGAACCTAGAACATCACTTTCAGTAAGCTGAGGCAGTAGGGCAAAAAGGCATGATTTAAACTGCTGAAAGGTGAATTCTAGACCAATATTAGAACACTTTTTTTTTTCAGAGCGATAATCTGCCTGGTAATGTTGAGATGTTGGGGATGTTCACAATTGGGACATTAGTGTAAAAACAGTGTGTGAACTGGACCAAGCATAAAGGTGGAAGAAAACAATGAGAAGTCTGGAAAAGCAGAACCGAATCCATTGTAGTAGGTGGGAAGGGGTTACAATTTTTACATACATATACCTGAGAGCTGTAGCATCACCTGAGCATGTTCCTACTGCACTTGGCATTATTGGAAGTGTGTGTTTTCATATGTTTCAGATTCTGAGCAATGCAAATGGATTGTATGTTAATATGACGTCACCCTTACAGACAGTTCAGCATTGGCTCAAACTCAACAGCTACACCATTTCCTCATCTGAATATTTTATGTAAAATGCTTTCTCCTATCCATGAGCTCCATAAGCTTTTTCACACTGGGTCTTTGTTGAAATGCAGCCTGTTACAGTCAGCATCTATTTTCTCACTTTTCTTTCCAAATACTTCATTTCATCAAACCTAAAAACTGCTTGAGATTTAATTCAGAATTGAGCCTCTCAGTCAGTAAATGAGATCTGGAAAGTATTAGGCAGGCTCTCTGGGAATTTGTATTGCTTACAGAATATTAATAGCCGGGAGAATGTTAGAATGCTGTTACTGAAATGGGTTTGCAGATGAGATCCGCTAAATCCGGGGACGCTATTACTTTTCCTTCGTTGCTTCAATTTTCACTCTCTTTCCTCACAGCACTGACTCCTACTTGCTATATGTTTGTACAGGTCTAACATCCCTGCAGTGCTTTGGCCAAGTGTTCTTCATTTTTGTAGACTTTCTGATCTGCACAGTCTGTGGGCTATTGTGGGGTGAGGGGCGAGGAAGAAGTTGGGCGCGGTGGGGGGGGATGCCAGGAGGAAGTTGGGTGCGGTGGGGGGAGCGAGGAGGAAGTTGGGTGCGGTGGGGGGAGCGAGGAGGAAGTTGGGCGCGGTGGGGGGGGGGGGCGAGGAGGAAGTTGGGCGCGGTGGGGGGGGGGGCGAGGAGGAAGTTGGGCGCGGTGGGGGGGGGGCGAGGAGGAAGTTGGGCGCGGTGGGGGGGGTGAGGAGGAAGTTGGGCGCGGTGGGGGGGGGGATGCCAGGAGGAAGTTGGGTGCGGTGGGGGGAGCGAGGAGGAAGTTGGGCGCGGTGGGGGGGTGCAAGGAGGAAGTTGGGCGCGGTGGGGGGAGCGAGGAGGAAGTTGGGCGCGGTGGGGGGGTGCAAGGAGGAAGTTGGGCGCGGTGGGGGGGGCGAGGAGGAAGTTGGGCGCGGTGGGGGGGGCGAGGAGGAAGTTGGGCGCGGTGGGGGGGCGAGGAGGAAGTTGGGCGCGGTGGTGGGGGGGGCGAGGAGGAAGTTGGGCGCGGTGGTGGGGGGGGGGCGAGGAGGAAGTTGGGCGCGGTGGTGGGGGGGGGCGAGGAGGAAGTTGGGCGCGGTGGTGGGGGGGGGCGAGGAGGAAGTTGGGCGCGGTGGTGGGGGGGGCGAGGAGGAAGTTGGGCGCGGTGGTGGGGGGGGCGAGGAGGAAGTTGGGCGCGGTGGTGGGGGGGGCGAGGAGGAAGTTGGGCGCGGTGGGGGGGGCGAGGAGGAAGTTGGGCGCGGTGGTGGGGGGGGCGAGGAGGAAGTTGGGCGCGGTGGTGGGGGGGGCGAGGAGGAAGTTGGGCGCGGTGGTGGGGGGGGCGAGGAGGAAGTTGGGCGCGGTGGTGGGGGGGGCGAGGAGGAAGTTGGGCGCGGTGGTGGGGGGGGCGAGGAGGAAGTTGGGCGCGGTGGTGGGGGGGGCGAGGAGGAAGTTGGGCGCGGTGGTGGGGGGGGGCGAGGAGGAAGTTGGGCGCGGTGGTGGGGGGGCGAGGAGGAAGTTGGGCGCGGTGAGGTGGGGGGGGGGTGAGGAGGAAGTTGGGCGCGGTGAGGTGGGGGGGGGTGGTGAGGAGGAAGTTGGGCGCGGTGAGGTGGGGGGGGGGGGTGAGGAGGAAGTTGGGCGCGGTGAGGTGGGGGGGGGGGGTGAGGAGGAAGTTGGGCACGGGGTGGGTGGGAAGGGGAGGCCAGGAAGAAGTTGGGCACAGCGGCCCTGAAATTCCTCAGATCTGCTCCTGCTTCACCAGCTCTACTTCGCTGGAAGTCTGGCAGAAGCTAGGTTTATGTGTGTAAGTGGGGCTTCTGCCACAATTCCAGTAAGGTAGCAAAGCAGGAGCACATCTGAAGAATTTCCCAGCCAGTGAGTTCGAATCATATGATTGGACTTCATACTAAAACCGGAAGTTATAAGGGAGCAGAATTAGAACGGCTAAAGTGATAAAATTGTTGACGTATTCTGGGTTACAAGCTAAATCATCGGACGTGAACCTCCGAAGAGGGGGCGTGGCAAAAGATGTTTGGGAACTTTGCTCCAGTCCTTTGGAGGGCTGTGTTATTCCTTTTCACCCACCCTGATACGCTTATTTTAAGTTTGAAAATGGTACTCATTTTCCCAGTAGATGGCTCTGTAATGCATTTGTTTTATGGAATATTTAGCGAATGTGACATTCTGGTGTGAGAATCTTGTTGGTCGATTTGGCTTTGAAAGTAATGTTTCAGCGCCATGTTTTGTTCATACGGTGGCGAGATGAACTTTGTTTGAGTTGACACTTGTTGGTTGTCTTAATTGATACTAGCATGTGTCGTGTGAAAATGTTATAATTGTTAGGACAGCATTACATTTATTTCTGTTGCACTGTAACTTGCAAATCACTAACTTGTACATATTAATGTTTATTAAAAAACTTTCAAAATAGATGTCATTTGTAGTTGTTAGAGTAGGCTGAAAAATGCTGACTAGGAGCCCAGAAACTGCTCCCTGTCAGAACAAATCGGACAGGAAAGAATTGTCCACTGAGATCTATTTTGTAGGCTTCAGATTTCTGATCCAAGACAGTAGCTATTTTCGAATCAAATCCAAGTCTCCTGAGCTTCACAACATAAAGTATAGCAGGAGGATAGATCATTCAGGTATTGACCCACCTTGTTTACCGCATAAAATTTGCATGATTGTGGTCTCTGACTAATTTAATTTCCTGAAGGATGTGAGTAAAATTCTGAGATGTCTCTGTCTTGCTTCCAAAAGCGATAAAGTGAAGCCTCAGAATGTTGATAATTTTCATTCACCACTGTAGATGATGGAAGTCAGAAAAACTCTGCAGGTTTGTCAGAATCTGTGGAGAAATGCAATGTATTAATGTTTACACATCTGTTCTCTCTGTACAGGGGCTGACTGTCCTGCTGAGTGGTTCCAGTATTCTGTATGTGTTTCTGTATCTGACCTGTTGCATTCCACAGTACTTGTGGTCCCAACAGGATAGATAAGACTTGGTCCTGCAGTGTACCTGATCATTTTGCCATATATTTCTCTTTATAAACTTTCGATCCTCTTTTGTACTCTGATAGTTGTCCCGCTCCCTTAAAGAATGGAGAGTCCCTGAATATTCCATTGCTTCAAGTAATTAATTATAGCTGCATGTAGTTTGATCTGGATGTACCCTGTTATAATTAAACATCTTTTGATGAATTTATGCCACTGGGGGTGTGGGCGTGAGGCATTGCTAGGCATTTTTCACCTAGTGTAGGTGTTGAGCTTCCCAGTTTTTATTTAGCATAACCAAAGGGAGAATAAATCTGCCTTGAACCCAACCTCAAGCATTCTTCCTGACCCTGTATATTTTCTACTCCGTCTACGTCCTGTGTGAAGATCCCAGTTTAGTGCCAATATGTGGGAAGTTTTGTTCTGTAACCCTGTACCAAAAGGACCTCTGCTACAACTCTGCCAAGCATATTTTCTTTCAGAGCAGTATTGAATGGACAGTCCCATCAGGCTGCTGTGTTGAAGGCTAGAATGTGGACCGTGTTTAAAAAGCTCACCCCACCTTAGAAAATGTACAGAAATTATTGCACTGAGAAATATGGCAGCTAATGTTAAAAAGAATGGCAAAAATATTGTAATTTTAAAAATGAACAATATTTTCTAATATTGATTGCATGAACTATTTAATTAATGCTATTTGATATTCTTTTAACTGTATTTAGCTGTATTCCTTATAACAAAGAAAACTGGATATTTAAATTGGTTGTGGAATTTCCCAGCAGGTGACTGAAATTGCATCTTGATTAAACTGCAGTTGCTACTAGAACGGTTCTTCCATTTCTGAATGCTGTGGCTTATAAAAGATGTAGAATTTATTGACATTTAGGCTTCATACTCCACAGGCACAAGATATGACCAGAAACACACACACAATGAAAGCAGTGTACATGATAAAAACAGTTAATACTGCAGTGATTTCAGTACTGTAATCTAATCCCTGACTTCAGAGAAGGTTCACTTGACTGATTCCTGGGATGAGAGGGTTATCTTACGAGGGCAGGTTGGGTCTGTATTCTTTGGAGTTTAGAAGGATGAGAGGTGATCTTATTGAAACATATAAGATCCTGAGGGGACTTGACAGGGTGGATGTGGAAAGGATGTTTTCACCTTGTGGGAGAGACTAGGGGGCATAGTTTAAAAATAAGGGGTCTCCCATTTCAGACAGATGAGAATTTTTTTCTCTCAAGGGTCATGACTGTGGAACTCTCTTCCCCGGAGGGCAGTGGAGACAGGGTCATTGACTGTTTTTAAGGCAGAGGTAGACAGATTCGTGACAAACAAGGGGGTCAAAGGTTATCGGGGGTAGGCAGGGAAGTGGAGTTGAGTCCACAAACAGATCAGCCATGATCTTATGGAATGGCGGAGCAGGCTCGAGGGGCTGAATGGCCTACTTCTGCCCCTACTTTGTATGCTTGTATGTAATTGGTAGTGAACTTGCCTCTAATAGTTGATCATTTGAATCCCTCAAAGACAGACTGACTTGTAGTCCCTCCACAGTATCAATTATTGTTCTCTCTGTGTAATGTTACTCATTAGTATTTATTGCATATTCTTTCTTTCTTTTCTTTCTTTCTTTTGGGCCTCCTTATCTCGAGAGACAATGGATACGCGCCTGGAGGTGGTCAGTGGTTTGTGAAGCAGCGCCTGGAGTGGCTATAAAGGCCAATTCTGGAGTGACAGGCTCTTCCACAGGTGCTGCAGAGAAATTTGGTTGTTGGGGCTGTTGCACAGTTGGCTCTCCCCTTGCGCCTCTGTCTTTTTTCCTGCCAACTACTAAGTCTCTTCGACTCGCCACAATTTAGCCCTGTCTTTATGGCTGCCCGCCAGCTCTGGCGAATGCTGGCAACTGACTCCCACGACTTGTGATCAATGTCACACGATTTCATGTCGCGTTTGCAGACGTCTTTATAACGGAGACATGGACGGCCGGTGGGTCTGATACCAGTGGCGAGCTCGCTGTACAATGTGTCTTTGGGGATCCTGCCATCTTCCATGCGGCTCACATGGCCAAGCCATCTCAAGCGCCGCTGACTCAGTAGTGTGTATAAGCTGGGGGTGTTGGCCGCTTCAAGGACTTCTGTGTTGGAGATATAGTCCTGCCACCTGATGCCAAGTATTCTCCGAAGGCAGCGAAGATGGAATGAATTGAGACGTCGCTCTTGGCTGGCATACGTTGTCCAGGCCTCGCTGCCGTAGAGCAAGGTACTGAGGACACAGGCCTGATACACTCGGACTTTTGTGTTCCGTGTCAGTGCGCCATTTTCCCACACTCTCTTGGCCAGTCTGGACATAGCAGTGGAAGCCTTACCCATGCGCTTGTTGATTTCTGCATCTAGAGACAGGTTACTGGTGATAGTTGAGCCTAGGTAGGTGAACTCTTGAACCACTTCCATAGCGTGGTCGCCAATATTGATGGATGGAGCATTTCTGACATCCTGCCCCATGATGTTCGTTTTCTTGAGGCTGATGGTTAGGCCAAATTCATTGCAGGCAGACGCAAACCTGTCGATGAGACTCTGCAGGCATTCTTCAGTGTGAGATGTTAAAGCAGCATCGTCAGCAAAGAGGAGTTCTCTGATGAGGACTTTCCGTACTTTGGACTTCGCTCTTAGACGGGCAAGGTTGAACAACCTGCCCCCTGATCTTGTGTGGAGGAAAATTCCTTCTTCAGAGGATTTGAACGCATGTGAAAGCAGCAGGGAGAAGAAAATCCCAAAAAGTGTGGGTGCGAGAACACAGCCCTGTTTCACACCACTCAGGATAGGAAAGGGCTCTGATGAGGAGCCACCATATTGAATTGTGCCTTTCATATTGTCATGGAATGAGGTGATGATACTTAGTAGCTTTGGTGGACATCCGATCTTTTCTAGTAGTCTGAAGAGACCACGTCTGCTGACGAGGTCAAAGGCTTTGGTGAGATCAATGAAAGCAATGTAGAGGGGCATCTGTTGTTCACGGCATTTCTCCTGTATCTGACGAAGGGAGAACAGCATGTCAATAGTCGATCTCTCTGCACGAAAGCCACACTGTGCCTCAGGGTAGACGCGCTCGGCCAGCTTCTGAGATATTGTAGTGCAGAAACAGGCCATTTGGACGAACGAGCCCATACAGGTACTTATGCTGCACACAAGCTGCCCCACCCCCACCACATGCTTCATCTAATCCTATCAGCATATCCTTCTATTCCTTTCTCCATCATGTACCTATCTAGCTTTCCCTCAAATGCATCTATGCTATTCGCCTAAAATAATGAGTTGCACGTTCTAACCACTCTGAGTAAAGAAGTTTCTCCTGAATAGCTTATTGGGTTTAGTAGTGACTATCTTGTATTTATGATTTATAGTTTCACACTCCCCTGCAAGTGGAAGCTTCTTCTCCATCTCTGCTCTATCGAACTCCTTCATAAATTAAAAACCTCTGTTAGGTCACCTCTCGGTCTTCTCTTGAGCAGAAAGAGACCTAACCTGTTTGTTTTTTTATTTTGATTATGATTGGTTTTCCATCTGAAAAGATTGTGAACAATTGTTTGCCACTTTTTTTGTGGGGGTGAGCGGGAGAGCAGCTACTGCCTGTAGATGAAAATGTTTTTCCAGTTGAGGGCTGAGGAAAGTTAATGCTGGATGGAAAGGCATATTCACAAATTCCCTTTGTGCCCAGAAGGAAATGCAGTAATGCAGTTATGTTAAATGATCTGATAAAATGCATACATTAACCTGAATATACAGTAGTGTAGAAAATGGCCCATTAAAATGATTTAAGTATATTCTGTGAAAATGGTTCTGGTTTCTGAAAGTTGAAAATCAATTGCGAATTCTCTGGTGAACAGCCCTTTTAAGTGCTCTTAACAGCTTTCTTTTAAATACACCTACCATCGTTTATTTCTTAATGAGTGTCTCCAGGGAGGTTTGTGGGAGAAACTGCAGTCCTGAGGGGGGCGGGGGGAAAGCACATCCACTCACACTGACTTGATTTCAATCTATCCTAGCAGACAATGCAGTCATGCAGTGTTGAGAATAATATTTGCCAGAAGTCTGGTTCAGCAATAGGTTAATAAAGCTATGGACTGGCAGTATTGAAAACCTGTCATTTACTCCTATTTGTGGCTGGAATTGTCCAGTTTCCTAACAAGTCTCTCAATATGACATGCGCCTACATAGGACAACAGTAACATGCTCCTTATTGTCTCTAAAAGATTGTAAGAGTTGAATTTATTATACTTCCTTCTCCTCCCAGGGCTATATATATATTTTTTTGGTGGCTGATCAACATCATTACCACAAAATGGAACAAACGACAAGGATGAGCCCCCAGGTGTGTAAGCTTCCTCCATAAAGTCCACTGATTTTTTTGCTAGCCTCCAATGGCTGTGCGTCTTAAACCGCATGTTGTTTTTCATTTTTGCCACTGCTTATTGCAACAAAACCAACAGAGTTCATCAAATCACGTGAATTTATTTTTGCTGATCAAGTTGAGAAAACCAGATGGTGTAGAATGGAACACCCCCAGATTTTTAGAGAGAATCACAGAATAATACAGTGCAGAAGAGGCCCTTCAGCCCATCGAGTCTGCACCGATGCATTAAAACACCTGACCTGTCTACCTAATCCCATTTGCCAACACTTGGCCCATAGCCTTGAATGTTATGACGTGCCAAGTGCTCATCCGGGAGCTTTTTAAAGGATGTGAGGCAACCCGCCTCTACCACCCTCCCAGGAAGTGCATTCCAGACTGTCACCACCCTCTGGGTAAAAAAGTTCTTCCTCAAATCCCCCTTCAGCCTCCCACCCCTCACCTTAAACTTGTGACCCCTTGTAACTGACCCTTCAACTAAGGGGAACAGCTGCTCCCTATCCACCCTGCCCATGCCCCTCATAATCTTGTACACCTCGATCAGGTCACCCCTCAGTCTTCTCTGCTCCAGTGAAAACAACCCAAGCCTATCCAACCTCTCTTCATAGCTTAAATGTTCCATCCCAGGCACCATCCTGGTGAATCGCCTCTGCACCCCCTCCAGTGCAATCACATCCTTCCTATAATGTGGCGACCAGAATTGCACACAGTACTCCAGCTGTGGCCTTACCAAAGTTCTATACAACTCCAACATGACCTCCCTGCTTTTGTAATCTATGCCTCGATTGATAAAGGCAAGTGTCCCATATGCTTTTTTCAGCACCCTATTAACCTGCCCTTCTGCCTTCAGAGATCTATGGACAAACACACCAAGGTCCCTTTGTTCCTTGGAACTTCCCAGTGTCAGGCCATTCATTGAATACTTCCGTGTCACTTTACTCCTTCCAAAGTGTATCACATCATACTTTTCAGTGTTAAATTCCATCTGCCACTTTTCTGCCCATTTGACCATCCCATCTATATCTTCCTGTAACCCAAGACACTCCACCTCACTGTTAACCACTCGGCCAATCTTTGTGTCATCCGCAAACTTACTGATCCTACCCCCCACATAGTCATCTATGTCGTTTATGTAAATGACAAACAATAGGGGACCCAGCACAGATCCCTGTGGTATGCCACTGGACACTGGCTTCCAGTCACTAAAACAGCCATCTGTCATCACTGTCTGTCTCCTACAGCTAAGCCAATTTTGAATCCACCTTATCAAGTTACCTCACGGAGCCAAACTTCAGTTTTTAAGTTTATTTACAATTCAGAACCCTCCCTCAGTTGTCCAAACAATGGGACCAAACGCCAGTCTTAAATGCTCGCTATCTGGAACACCAGAATTCTATTTATCAAATGCAAGTTCTATGAAAAAAGAACAGTACGGCACAGAAACAGGCCATTCGGCACTCCAAGCCTGCGCCGATCTTGATGCTGTTTAAACTAAAACCTTTTGCACTTCCGGGGACCGTATCCCTCTATTCCCATCCTATTCATATATTTGTCAAGATGCCTCTTAAACGTCTCTATCGTACCTGCTTCCACCACCTTCCCCAGCAGCAAGTTCCAGGCACTCACCACCCTCTGTGTAAAGAACTTGCCTTGCACATCCCCTCTAAACATTGCCCCTGGCACCGTAAACCTATGTCCCCTAGTAACGGACTCTTCCACCCTGGGAAAAAGCTTCTGACTATCCACTCTGTCCATGCCGCTCATAACTTTGTAAACCTCTATCATGTCGCCCCTCCATCTCCGTCGTTCCAGTGCAAACAATCCGAGTTTATCCAACCTCTCCTAATAGCTAATGCCCTGCAGACCAGGCAACATCCTGGTAAACCTCTTCAGTACCCTCTCCAAAGCCTCCACATCCTTCTGGTAATGTGGCGACCAGAATTGCACGCAATATTCTAAGTGTGGCCTAACTAAGGTTCTGTACAGCTGCAGCATGATTTGCCAATTTTTATACTCTATGCCCCGACCGATGAGGGCAAGCATGCCGTATGCCTTCTTGACTACCTTATCCACCTGCGTTGCCACTTTCAGTGACTTGTGGATCTGTACACCCTGTTCTCTCTGCCTGTCAGTACTCCTACAGGTTCTGGCATTTACTGTATGCTTCCCACCTGTATTAGATCTTCCAAAATGCATTACCTCACATTTATCCAGATTAAACTCCATCTGCCATTTCTCCGCCCAAGTCTCCAACTGATCTATATCCTGCTGTATCCTCTGACAATCCTCATCACTCCACCAACCTTTGTGTCGTCGCCAACTTACTAATCAGACCAGCTACATTTTCCTCCAAATCATTTATATATAATACAAACAGCAAAGGTCACAGCACTGATCCCTGCGGAACACCACTAGTCACATCCCTCCATTCAGAAAAGCACCCTTCCACTGCTACCCTCTGTCTTCTATGACCGAGCCAGTTCTGTATCCATCTTGCCAGCTCACCTCTGATCCTATGTGACTTCACCTTTTGTACCAGTCTGCCATGAGGGACCTTGTTAAAGGCTTTACTAAAGTCCATATAGACAACATCCACTGCCCTTCCTTCATCAATCATCTTCATCACTTCCTCAAAAGCTCAATCAAGTTAGTGAGACATGACCTCCCCTTCACAAAACCATGCTGCCTCTCGCTAATAAGCCCACTTGTTTCCAAATGGGAGTAAATCCTGTCCCGAAGAATCCTCTCTCTAATAATTTCCCTACCACTGACGTAAGGCTCACCGGCCTATAATTTCCTGGATTATCCTTGCTACCCTTCTTAAACAAAGGAACAACATTGGCTATTCTCCAGTCCTCTGGGACCTCACCTGTAGCCAATGAGGATACAAAGATTTCTGTCAAGGCCCCAGCAATTTCTTCCCTTGCCTCCCTCAGTATTCTGGGGTAGATCCCATCAGGCCCTGGGGACTTATCTACCTTAATGCTTTGCAAGACGCCCAACACCACCACCTTTTTGATACCGACATGACCCAGACTATCTACACTCCCTTCCCTAGACTCATCATCCACCAAGTCCTTCTATTTGGTGGATACTGATGCAAAGTACTCATTTAGTACCTCGCCCATTTCCTCTGGCTCCGCACATAGATTCCCTTCTCTGTCCTTGAGTGGGCCAACCCTTTCCCTGGTTACCCTCTTGCTCTTTATATACGTATAAAAAGCCTTGGGATTCTCCTTAATGCTGCAACCATATTGCCATTCTTTGTTTCTATTTTCCTAGTCCAGATATTACAGCTGCTCTGAGATTGCCCAATTATGGACAGTTTATTTTTATGTACTTGAACCCATTAACACGATCCAACCTGTCTTCACTAATAGAACATTACAGAGCAGGAGCAGGCCAGTCGTTCTTCACCTTCACCGATATTTTTCCTCACAGGCTACCTAATCTCACTCGCTTCGAATGCCTTTTAATATTCCCATTTTTTTAAGCAACTATTTACTGTTTGAAAGCGTTTATGTAATCTGCTTCAACAATGGTTTACAGCAGTGAATTTCACACCTAAGCACCTTCTGTGCAACCAATCTGTTCCGAGCTCCCTTTTAATTTTTGTGATCTTAAATGAGTGTTTTCTCATTACTGTCTCACTGACCTATGGAAATAATCTATTACTATGTAACACCTTTATCATTTTGGACATCTCTGTCCTGGTCTTCTCTGCTCTCGTAAAAGAAAAGCCCCAACTTCTTAATTTTCTCTTCATAACAGTAAACCATTATCCCTGCTAACATCCCAGTAAATCTAGCTAGTGCCTTTTCAATTTCTTTTATATCCTTCCAATAAAGGGGTATTCAAAACTGTAATCCAGTTGTAGCCTGACTAAGACCTTGTAAAGGATCAACACTCCCTCTTTGTTTTTCTGTTCTATGCCACCAGCTAGGATTCTGCTAGCCTTTTATAGTCTCATTGAATTGTGTGACCAATATTTTAATGATTGCCCATCCTACTGCCAGTCAGTGTCCTTCTGCAGCTCTCCACAAAGTGGTCAAAACTTGCTGTACGACCAATTTTGTGCCAGCAGTAAATTTCAGTGTTGTTACTTAAATTCCCCTCCCTCCCTCTATCCTCTGTTGTATCTTCAAACAGTTCTTTGTGGTTGGTCCAGTATGATCTCCCTTTTAGAAATCCTGTTGCTGATTAGTTTATTGTTCTCGAAGTGCTTAATAACTTCATTGCATATACGGAATTCTAATAGTTTAAAGAAAGAGAAAGAACTCGCGACCTTAGGATGTCCCAAAGCCTTCACAACAAATGGAGTACTTTTGCGATCAAACTGATCAATGATTTCCTAACTTCACCCTGTTGTCTTTCTTGAAGGGAGGAGTCACATTTGCCTTTCTCCAACCCTTTGACACAATTTTGCTAGCCACAGAATTTTGGAAAATTATTGTCTATACAATTTCTTCTCTGGTTTTGCGTTGTATTTATGGATGTAAACCATTGTGTCTGTTACTTTGTTTTGTAGAATGGTTAAGGAGTTGGCTGAAGGGTAGAATGCCACCTGAGGAATTGTCAAGTTGGGGTTGTGATATGCTGAGGCTGCCTGCTACTTCTAGTAGTGCCAAGGGATCCTTTACATTCACCTGAGAAGGCAGATGGGGCCTTGGGTTAATATCACATCCAGAAGGCAAAGCTTAAAAAGTACTCGCTGGGTATGGCAGAAATACTGAATGAGTACCTGCATCGGGCTTCACTGCTTTTGTCAGAATGCAATGATAACAAAACTGTTAATATATTTTTTTTAAAGTTCTGGAAAGCATCAGCACCTTTTAAATAGATAGGGCAGCCAGTCCAGATGATATCTACTCGAGGGTCGATGGGAAGGTGGGGAAGTTGCTGTATGAGCCCCTGACCTGTATCTTTAGCTCACTGGAGTCTGAACTGTTCCCTTTTTTTTCTTTCACGGGATCTGGTGTCAATGGCTAGGCCAGTATTTATTGCACATCTCTAATTGCCCTTGAGAAGGTGGGAGTGAGCCACCGCGTTGCACTGCTGCAGCCATTGTGATGTAGCTATACCCTCAGTGCTGTTAGGAATGGAGTTCCAGGATTTTGACCCAGTGACAGTGAAGGAACGGCGATACAGTTCCAAGTCAGGATGGTGTGTGGCTTGGAGGGGAACTTACAGTTGCTGGTGTTCCCTTGCATCTGCTGCCCTTGTCCTTCTCACTGGTAGAGGGCGTGGGTTTGGAAGATGCTGTCTGAGGAGTCTTGGTGAGTTGCTGCAGCGCATCTTGTAGATGCTGTCACTGTGCGTTGGTGGTGGAGCGAGTGAATGTCGAAGGTGTTGAAGGGGTCTCGGGCTCCCCTTTTGCCCCTTCCCTGGTTTGACCACAGCAGGGTTTATTCTTTTAACAGTGATTTAGCTTACGACCTCAGTGAGCTCTTGCTCACTGTTCCTCGAATATATTTGTAATGAACCAATCAGACAGGTTTTCTTGAGTTTAAACAAGAAAAATGCAAGTTTATTAACCTTATCACACTAAACCGGTTAAAATTATTAAAATATGCAGTGTAACCATGCTCACATTCATACGAAAGGCACACACACACAAACAAGTAGATATAGAGGGGAAAAAAAGAGTAGGGAGGTTGAAGTAAAGTCCATAATAAATGGAATTCAAATACTGAGTTTCAATGTCCTTAGTTGAACTTAAAGTCTTGAAGTCCTCGCTGGGCCACGTGCACGATTTGGGTTTGCTGCTCTGGTTCTGGAAGGCTGAAGAGAGGCTTTATCCGTTCTCTTGGTTGTTGCCTGTAGTCTTGAGACATAGCTGCTACTGAGGCTTCCCTGGGACTTTGCTGGAGAGTGGGGGAGAGAGAGAGGTGCTTTTACCTTGGAGTTCAGTTCCTGTCTTTTTTTCCTCCTGAGGTGCAATTCACAAACTGAGAGTTAAACAGGCAGGTATGTTATGTGACCACCTCTTTGTTTGAAAACAGAAGTTTCTGGAAGGTTGTTTGAAATTCACTGTTCTTCTCTCAAGCTATGCAAACATACTTGGGGGGGGCAGAGGGTTGGCTCTTTCAAAGTCAATGGGTGTTGATGGTTTTTGATGACCACTATTGACAAAAACCATTCTCGGTAATTGAATCAGAGCACACCCCTATTGTTCTAGCTAGACTGGCTAATTACCTCTGCCTCCCAGCTGGTCTTTGGCTTCTCATATGCAAATTTTGTGTGACCATTTTTAGTTGTTCTGTTCTGCTTTTTAAGCGTTATTTGTAATATCCAGTAAAAAGGTCTCAGGCAGCGTTCCATACAACAAAATTAATATTTTCCATTTGGCATGTGGGATTTCCGTCACAGTGGTGGATGGGGTGCCAATCAAGTGGGCTGCTTTGTCCTGTATGATGTCGAGCTTCTTGAGTGTTGTTGGAGTTGCACTCGTCCAGGCAAGAGTATTACATCGCACTCCTGACTTGTGCCTTGTAGATGGTGGACAGGCTTTGGGGAGTCAGGAGGTGAGTTATTCCCTGCAGAATTCCCAGCCTCTGACCTGCTCTTGTATCCACAGTACATTTGTCCAGTTCAGTTTCTGGTCAATGATAACCCCCAGGGTGGTGTTAGTGGGGAATTCAGTGCTGGTAATGCCATTGAATGTCAAGGGGAGATGATTGATTCTCTCTTATTGGGCATGGCCATTGCCTGGCACTTGTGTGGTGCGAATGTTGTTTGCCACTTATTGGCCCAAGTCTGGATGATGTCCTCGTCTTGCTGCAACTGGATACGGACTGCTTCAGTATATGAGAAGTTGTGAATGGTACTGAACGTTGTGCAATCAGCGAATATCCCTGCGTCTGACCTTATGATGGAGAGAAGGTCATTGAAGCAGCTGACGATGGTTGGGCCAAGTACACTACCCTGAGGAACTCTTGCAGCGATGTCCTGGGACTGAGGTGATTGACTTCCAACAACCAGAACCATCTTCCTTTGTGCTCTGTATGACTCCAGCCAGCGGAAGGTTTTCCCCCTGATTCCCATTGACTCCAGTTTTGCTAGGGCTCCTTGATGCCACACTCAGTCAAATGCTGCATTGATTCTCACCTCACTTCTTGCATTCAGCTCTTTTGTCCATGTTTGGGCCAAGGCTGCAATGAGGTCAGGAGCTGAGTGGCCCTAGCGGAACCCAAACTGAGCGTCAGTGAGCAGGTTATTGCTGAATAAGTGTCACTTGATAGCACTGTTGACGACACCTTCCCTTACACTAGAAGGCAGCTAATGCAGTTCCAATCATTAAAAAAAGGCGATAAGATAGATATAGGTAACCAAAGGCCCATTAGTTGATGTCGTTATTAGGGAAAATGCTTGAAGGAATCATTATGGATTACTTAAGCGAAGAAGGACATATCTGGGGTGCCCAACATGGCTTCAAAACACGGAGACCCTATCTTACTAGT
The DNA here is from genome assembly GCF_036365525.1 of Heterodontus francisci. NCBI lineage: Eukaryota > Metazoa > Chordata > Chondrichthyes > Heterodontiformes > Heterodontidae > Heterodontus > Heterodontus francisci. The sequence continues at coordinate 126,217,711 of NC_090377.1, forward strand.
TTGATTGTACATTTTGAAGACGTCATCATTGAATGAGGGAATCACATTAGACATTGTCTACCTAGGCTTCTCATACTATTGACGAGGTGCCGCATCGGAGGCTTCTCGACAAGAATGAAGCCTCCAGTATTCATGCCAGTCGATTACGCTGGATTGGGAACTGGCTGGAAGATTAGATAGGAAGTGGCTATAGATGGATTTAGATCTACTTGGGACCTGATCACTAGTGGGGGAACTGCAGGGATTTGTTTTGGGACCAGTGCTGTTTACTACTTTTATTAATGATCTAGATGTAAATGTTAGGGTAGCGATCTGCAAGTTTACAGACGATACCAAGATAAGTGCCTCAGTCTGGACTGTAGAGGATGTTCAACCGCCATAGGCAAATCTAGATGTGTTAGCGAATTGGGCTTGTGATTGGCAAATTATGTTTAACTTAGTAAATTGCAGTGTTATGCATGTGGGCAGGACAAATGCTGAACATACATACATGCTTCAGGGAAAAGTATTAAAGTTGGTGTAAAAGAAAGAGATCTGGGTATTCTAGTGCCTAGATCTCTAAAGATTTGTGACCAGAACAGTGGAAGTGATGTCCACGGCAAATAGAGCGCTAAGGTGTATTTACAGGACAATTGATTATATGACTAAGCATACTATTTTGCTCCATTATTTCCTTTATCATTGGTTTCATGACCAATATTTGATATAATGTAGCTCAGAGTTGTCAATTACAATTTTTTCTTCCACTTTGAATCATTTAGTTCATGCTTGATCTGACTCTGGATCAATGCCACTGTCTCGCCTTTCAGGATCCTGTAATATCTTGCTGCTCGCAGTGATTTCTTTCTTGTTCCCTGGAGTTGATCTGAGTGCTGCGGCTTTAACCTGTATATTCCCTGCATATGATGGTGCAGTGTCATTCCTGAAATTTACCGTCATCCAACCCTACCTTGTCAGCTGTGGCTCACTGGGTAGTACTCTCGCCTCTGAAGGCTGTGGGTTCAAGTCTCATTCCCGAGACGTGAGCATAAAATCTAGGCCGACAATTCTGAAACCTGTTGCAATGCTACTTGATCAACCCAGATTTAACAACACATTCAGAACTCATGTATGGCTTAATTTAGTTGTAGGTAATTGAATGTGCTCTTCTCCTTCTTTGTGACTCCAGCAGAGCACATAAAGCAAACAGACATGGCTGATATCAGAGCTTGCTTGCTGAAAAGACGCCTTGCTAGTAAGTTTAAAAAAAAAATCTGCCTGGTGAGTTTAATGACAATTAGGTGTAGCCTTAGTGAAGGATAAACTCATAATTTTGAATATGTTTTCTGATTCTTTGAATATTCAGGACTGATGAGGAATGCAAATAGCTAGTTCCATCAATGTAGAGTGTAATGTGTTTAAAATGAGAGCATTCGATTCATTCTGCTGTCAAGGAGCCTGACTCAACACGACCCCAGTCTAAATTCAGTGAATGGCCGCCAGATTAAAATGTCAGTTCAAGCTACAAACTGTGTGAAACATCCTTTATGCAGTTCCCATTGAGCAACAGGAGCATGATACGGTAGGGTAAAATTGATCATACGCTGGGCAAGGCCAACCTTTACATATATACTCATGCTCCTGTTATTTCCAGTGCTATAAGAAAGTACAATACTACATCAGCAAACCTGCGTGATCCTACAGTTGAAGGAGTAAGTCTGTTTCATCTGGAGCTAGTGTTGCTTTACACAAGTGTTATTCGTTAAACTTTCGTTGAGGACCATAATTGGGGCGGCACAGTGGCGCAGTGGTTAGCACTGCAGCCTCACAGCTCCAGCGACCAGGGTTCAGTTCTGTGTACTGCCTGTGCGGAGTTTGCAAGTTCTCCCTTTGACCGTGTGGGTTTCCGCCGGGTGCTCTGGTTTCCTCCCACAGCCAAAGACTTGCAGGTTGATAGGTAAATTGGCCATTGTAAATTGCCCCTAGTGTAGGTAGGTGGTAGGAGAATGGTGGGGATGTGGTATGGAATATGGGATTAATGTAGGATTAGTATAAATGGGTGGTTGTTGGTTGGCACAGACTCGGTGGGCCGAAGGGCCTGTTTCAGTGCTGTATCTCCAAAATAAAAAAAAATAAAAATCCAGTGCAGTACTGAGGGAGTACTGCACTATTGGAGATGCCATCTTTCAAATGAGGCGTTAAACCAAGGCCCTGTCTGCCCCCTCAGGAGGAGGTGAAAGATCCCATGACACTACATCAAAGAGGAGCAGGGAAGTTCTCCCTGGTATCCTCGGCAACTATTTATTCCTCAATCAACGTCACTAAAAACAGATTATCTGGTTATTATCTCTTCGCTGTTGGTGGGAGCTTGCTGTGTGCAAATTGACTGCTGCATTTCCTATATTGCAGCAGTGACTACGCTTCAAAAATACTTTACTAGTTGTAAAACGCTTTTGGACATTGAGATTGTGAAAGGCACTGTATAAATGCGAATCATTCCTCCTTGCGTTAAGCGCAGAATCTGCAGGTAGAGAACAGACAATCTGGTGGGTTTTAAAAAAACAGCAGAGGCTTCTGGAAGGCAGCATCACCAGCATCGACCTAGGCACAGGAGACGACAACGGCAAACCCAGCCCTGTCGACCCTGCAAAGTCCTCCTTACTAACATCTGGGGGCTTGTGCCAAAGTTGGGAGAGCTGTCCCACAGACGAGTCAAGCAACAGCCTGACATAGTCATACTCACGGAATCATACCTTACAATGTCCCAGACACTGCAATCACTATCCCTGGGTATGTCCAGTCCCACCGGCAGGACGGACCCAGCAGAGGTGGCAACACAGTAGGGAGGGAGTTGACCTGGGCGTTCTCAACATCGACTCCGGACCCCATGAAGTCTCATGGCATCAGGTCAAACATGGGCAAGGTAACCTCCTACCGATTACCACCTGCCGTCCTCCCTCAGCTGATGACTCAGTACTCCACCATGTTGAACACCACTTGGAAGAAGCACTGAGGGTGGCAAGGGCACAATATGTACTCTGGGTGGGGGACTTCAATGTCCATCACCGAGTGGCTGGGTAGCACCACTACTGACTGAGCTGGCCGGGTCCTAAAGGGCATAGCTGCTAGACTGGGTATGCGGCAGGTGGTGGGGGAACCAACACGAGGGAAAAACATACTTGACCTCGTCCTCGCCAATCTACCTGCTGCAGATGCTTCTGTCCATGGCTGTATTGGTAGGAGTGACCACTGCATAGTCCTTGTGGAGACTAAGTCCCGCCTTCACATTGAGGATACCGTCCATCGTGTTGTGTGGCACTACCACCGTGCTAAATGGGATAGATTTCGAACAGATCTAGCAATGCAAAACTGGGCATCCATGAGGCTCTGTGGGCCATCAGCAACAGCAGAATTGTACTCGACCACAATCTATAACCTCATGGCCCGGCATATCCCCTACTCTACCATTACCATCAAGCCAGGAGAACAACCCTGGTTCAATGAAGAGTGCAGGAGGGCATGCCAGGCGCAGCACCAGGCATACCTCAAAATGAGGTGTCAACCTGGTGAAGCTACAACACAGGACTATATGTGTGCCAAACTGCATAAGCAGCATGCGATAGAGCTAAGCGACCCCATAACCAACGGATCAGATCTAAGCTCTGCAGTCCTGCCACATCCAGCCATGAAAGTGGTGGACAATTAACCTAACTGGAGGAGGTGGCTCCACAAATATCCCCATCCTCAATGATGGGGGAGCACAGCACATCAGTGCGAAAGATAAGGCTGAAACATTTGCAAGAATCTTCAGCCAGATGTGCCGAGTTGATGATTCATCTTGGCCTCCTCCTGAAGTCCCCAGCATTACAGATGCCAGACTTGAGCCAATTCGATTCACTCCACGTGATATCAAGAAACGACTGAAGGCACTGGACACTGCAAAAGCTATGGGCCCTGACAATATTCCGACAATAGTACTGAAGACCTGTGCTCCAGAACTTGCCGCGTCCCTAGCCAAGCTGTTCCAGTACAGCTACAACACTGGCATTTACCCTGCAATGTGGAAAATTGCCCAGCTATGTCCTGTACACAAAAAGCAGGACAAATCCAACCCGGCCAATTACCGCCCCATCAGCCTACTCTCAATCATCAGTAAAGTGATGGAAGGTGTCATCAACCGTGCCATCAAGCAGCACTTGCTTAGCAATAACCTGCTCAATGACGCTCAGTTTGGGTTCCGCCAGGGCCACTCAGCTCCTGACCTCATTCCAGCCTCGGTTCAAACATGGACAAAAGGGCTGAACTCAAGAGGTGAGGTGAGAGTGACTGCCCTTGACATCAAGACAGCATTTGACCGAGGATGGCATCAAGGAGCCCTAGCAAAACTGAGGTCAATGGGAATCGGGGGGGAAAACCCTCCGCTGGCTGGAGTCATACCTAGCACAAAGGAAGATAATTGTGGTTGTTGGAGGTCAATCATCTGAGCTCCGGGACATCACTGCAGGAGTTCCTCAGGGTAGTGTCCTTGGCCCAACCATCTTCAGCTGCTTCATCAATGACCTTCCTTCAATCATAAGGTCAGAAGTGGGGATGTTCGCTGATGATTGCACAATGTTCAGCACCATTCGTGACTCCTCAGATATTGAAGCAGTCCATGTAGAAATGCAGCAAGACCTGGACAATATCCAGGCTTGGGCTGATAAGTGGCAAGTAACATTCGCGCCACATAAGTGCCAGGCAATGACCATCTCCAACAAGAGAGAATCTAACCATTTCCCCTTGGCATTCAACAACATTACCATCGCTGAATCCCCCATCAACATCCTAGGGGTTACCATTGACCAGAAACTGAACTGGAGTAGCCATATAAATACTGTGGCTACAAGCGTGGGTCAGAGGCGAGGAATCCTGAGGCGAGTAACTCGCCACCTGACTCCTCAAAGCCTGTCCACCATCTACAAGGCACAAGTCAGGAGTGTGATGGAATACTCTCCACTTGCCTGGATGGGTGCAGCTCCAACAACACTCAAGAAGCTCGACACCATCCAGGACAAAGCAGCCCGCTTGATTGGCACCCCATCCACAAACATTCACTCCCTCCACCATCGACGCACAGTGGCAGCAGTGTGTACCATCTACAGGATGCACTGCAGCAATGCACCAAGGCTCCTTAGACAACACCTTCCAAACCTGCAACCTCTACCAACTAGAAGGACAAGGGCAGCAAATGCATGGCAACACCACCATCTGCAAGTTCCCACACACCATCCTGACTTGGAACTATATCGCCATTCCTTCAGTGTCACTGGGTCAAAATCCTGGAACTCATTTCCTAACAGCACTGTGGGTATAGCTACCCCAAATGGACTGCAGCGGTTCAAGAAGGCAGTTCATCACCACCTTCTCAAGGGCAATTAGGCATGGGCAATAAATGCTGGCCTGGCCAGCGATGCCCAAATCCCATGAATAAATAAAAAAAAAAGCAAACTCATTTTTTCTTTTCACCAAGGAGAGTTATCTATGTATAACTGGGAACTGGGAGATTGAGAGAGTATTTACTATAATATGTGGGTTTGAACTCTGATATTATTACTAAGGCCTGAAGCTGTGGTTCCACAATAAGATGATTTTAAATGGGCTCTCAGCTATTTCTAAAGTGGAATTTGCCTTGATGTGAGTCACTCCTTTGTGCTTGGCCTTCCCGGAGGAGGAGCAATAGAATCAAATAAGTATCCAAATGCATCTGAGCAACTGAGGAGATCACGAGTTACCCAACTATCTAGACTAAACAAAGCGCACAACTCTCATTTTCAACTGTCTTGGGGAGCAGTGCTCCAAAAGATGCCTTCTGAGTTATGCTAGTTGCTGGAACTCGACCTGAAACTATCTTCAAGGAATGTTACCACTCTGTCCATGGAAGCTAAGGTATCATCCCCGCTGGAATTTTCTCTATTGGGATCAATGCAGTCTCATGCGACATTTCGCAATCCTTCATTGCATCAGGCTGGTGACCCTATACGTTACAATGATTAGTTTTGATGGTATTTTGTGAAAGTGTGGAATTTGGAAAACTGGAATTATTTTAAAAATGCACAGATTTATTGGCTGGCTGTTGGTGATCTCCTGTAGATATCTGCTTCATTATTTTAAAGTTTCATCAATCAATAACTTGCAGCTTTTATAACCTGCATTGAGGAAAACGTAACCTTACATGACGCTTTGGTGCTCAGGTCGACATTGGCCCATTCTACACAGCGGCAGATAAGCGTAAGAATTCGCAGCCATGCAGAGTTGTAGTAACTCATGTAATAGATGCTGATTTGCTCTTTCCTAACACAGTAAAAGAGCCCACTTCACTTGGGTCTTTTTAAACTAACTGCGAATAAGGTCTTTTGTAAATAGCCTAATTCAGATACTTCCTAGTTTTCTGCCCCACTGTGCAGCACAGCGCATTTATCAAAGTGAAATCATTGCTATCCAATACAAAACCACTACTGCATCAGGGACCAGGTGCTGCCCAAGCATAGAGGAGATTGAATTCTATTCAGGTCATTGGTTCCCAGGTAGATGGAGTATTTAGTAGTGTTTTAACTCCCCTTAGTTCAAACTCTGCTGTAGGAATAACAAATGCACAGCCATCTGTCTCCATACATAATAACATGGTTCACCATTTAAAAGGTGAATGCTAATTAAGTCAACAAATGTATTATTCTCAAGAGGTGTTTGTTAGAAAATGTACTTTATTGGAGAAAACAATGAACTCAACCTCAAAACTTCTTACACCTTGGCAATCTAGAATGCCCTATGGATTTAAAAACAAAACAAAATTAAAAATGCACTGCACGTCTCTCAGTATCAAAAAGCAAGAAACTTGGGGTGGTGTGGGGTCTGCACCTGAAATATTTAATCTGGGTCTTGTACTTCTCAGAAGCTGACAGACCTGTGGACATAGTCCACATTTACAGCCTTTACAATTTTCCACGGTAACAGAGCAATGGTTTTTGCACTAGTGTGACGGAGTAAACAGACTCTGGGCAACTGCCTACGAATATTAATCACCATTGCTGGCCTGGTGGGGTGGGAAATCGAGCAGCCACATTGTAAGGAGAGCTGTTGATGTTTTTCCAAGTGCCTTGAGTGAGTGCGTTGATGATGTATACAGAGTTCTGAATCGCTAGAGAGTAGTAAATGAGCTGCAATTCCCATGATGCCCTGCTATGGTTTAAACAGTTGCATTTAATCTGAATGGAAGGCGTGAAACATTTGGTCATGTGCCAAATCTCTGTTCATTAGCTGTTGAGGGGCTTTCAGCTACGTGAAGCAGTGTTAAATTAATTATTATAATCATAGCCAGCAAACTGCATGAGTCATTTAATAAGTTTTAACTGTTATAATAAATTTGAATGAAAAGCGTATGTCAGAATTTCAAGCCGTGGCATATTAGTAATCTAATCAATGAAGCATGGCAGCTGTGTAATGCCCATTAAGAAGCTCATCAGAACTTGCAGTATGTGTCAAAAGCTGTTGTCATGAGTCCTGCCTCCATTATGTATATAAGCAATACTATATGATTTTTGAAGTGTTTGTACCAGTCTTTTGGTTAATGCATTGGTGACCAATTTGCAAGTGGATTTCCTTGCCAATTCACAGGAATCAATTTGCACAAAATCAGCCCCAAATATACTAAGTTTTGGTATTTGACTGATTTTGGGTTTATATAAGTAGAGAGTGCTTTCAAACAGATTTCTATATGCCAAAAGAAGAAAAAAATGCCAGTGTCAGCATATCAGGCACTTACTTTTATCTCATGATTAAAATGTAGTTGGTCAATTCTATCCTGTAATTCCCACTTGTAACTTCCAACACGTTCATTGCTTCAAAATCCTTGTCAGCTCCCTAACTTGCCTCTGGCTATTCTTGCCATACCCTGAAGCAATGCTTGCGTTCCACTTATTTCCCCAGTGAACGACAAGTACCGTTCTACAGTCTTCGTATTTATTGCATTTAGTGCAAGTTCACGCTTCAGTTATGAAGAGATTTTGTGGAAATGCACAAGGTGTCTGAATCAGGAGCTGTTCAACCATTCTGTGTCACGGATTTAGTTCAAACAATACATTCATTTCCATTTCATCGTTTCCTTTTCATTAGTTTGAATACCTATTTGCTTTCTTCTCAAATCGAGATCCAAGTCAGAAAGATGCCCTTGAGTTTCAGTGCTGTCGTCTGAAATTATCGTTCTGAAAGTGTAGAGCCCAAATATGGATGCAGTATTCTGATCCAAAGTACAGTCAGCAGTGACACAATGGTCGCTCTCCCATCTCTTGAGTCAGAGGTGGTGGGTTCAAGTCCCCCTCCAGAGTGCCACTCTGAGACCATAATCTCGGCTGACACTCCATGCAGTATTGAGAGAGTGCTGCACTGTTGGAGGTGCCGTCTTCCAGGTGAGATGTTAAACGAATTCCCTGTCTGCCCTTTGAGGTGGATGTAAAGGATTCCATGTCACTCATTGAGAGGAGTTGGGGAGTTCTCCTGGTGTCCTGATCAATATTTATCCCTCAGCCAACATCCCTAAAATAGTTAATCTGATCATTTATCTCATTACTGTTTGTGGGACTTTGCTGTGTATAAATTGGCTTCTGTGTTTCCTACATGACAGCAGTGACTGTACATAAAAAAAAGTACCTCAGAAGTACTTTACAAGCAATGAGGTTGTGAAAGGTGCTATATCAATACAGGTTTGTTCTCCTGCCAATGATCCCAAGAAATGAATTTGCCTTGTTAACTATATCACACTGTGGGAAACAATTTCCTCTGTCTCTTTCCTATTTGACTTTCTGCAAGGTCTTGCCCCTCAATATCTTAACTCTACTTTGATCAGGTATTCTCTTAACATTTGTTAGCATTAATGGCTCTATGCTAATCTTCTCGGCAATGAGATTTTGCCTTCCATACCAGTCTGTATCCTTTATTCCATCTGGTCATCTGCTTGATAATCCCTTCGTTACATGGTGGAATGATAGCTAACTCTTGAGTGTCACTGCTGTCTGGTATGACAAATGCGGTTTCCACTGTGAAAATGCCCAGTTCTAATGTTTTTTTAAATACTATTTATCTTTTCATGTATTATATTTACATAAGCAAATGTTATACTGTCTGGGGGAAAATGGGTAGATTGCCTGTTTTTCAGTACACCATTCCCCCTTCTATGCATATAATGTAATCTGTCAGTTCTCATTTACACTAGTTCCTCAAAGCACAGGGAGAGCATCTCTCTGTCAATTTGTTTATAGTCCCATGGGTTCGAAAGCTTGCTTTAAAATCTGCCTTGGGTTTGCATGCAGGCTCTGGTTTCTAAATCAAGTGCTTCACTTTGTGCATATTCCATCCAAATTTTCGCAAGAGGCTTCAGAATTTGGAGGTTATAAAATTCAGAATGCAGTAGCATTCGTGGCCCAGGTGAAGAAACGTGCAGAGCCAATTTACGAATAGCTGCCTTCCATCCCCATGAGGAAAGTGTTCCATATTTATAGTGTGGCCAACTTTTCATACCTTCTGGAATTTTAATTTGCCGTGAAGCTCTGATGGTGGTTTATTCAGCAGAGCCATCAACTGCGAATTATTTACGGCTATTTTTATTAGCTCCTGATCTCGTACCAGCTCCATACTCGAACTGGTGAATTGCCTTCATGAAAGGTTCAGGTGGCTCAATGCTGCTGGGCACAAACAGTTCCTGCTAGGAGAAAGCTTGTCCCAGCAAAGTATCCTACCCTCCTTCATCAGATGGTAGCTCCCATAGAGAATCATGTTGCCAATCAGACCACTTGTGTTGTGTTCTGTATGCTAATGTAGAAATGTATTACAGGCAAAAGTAGAGCCCCACCCCTCCCCCCTTCATTTTTTAAGGCTCAGTAGAAAATTTTCATGATTATGTTTGAAAGATGCTGACACCTCACAGTTAACCAGCAAACAGTTCTTCTATGGAGAAATATTGGAATGGGGTATTTTAGAGTTTAATATAATTGTGCTAAGTTGATGTCAGTTAGCAATGAAACCATAAACAGCGAGTCATTTATCACACTTATGCTTCAGGTTATTAGAAAAGCAGAAGCACCCTCTTGAGTTTGTGTTCTCAGTATTGTTTTCTTTGCTGTTCTCAAATAAGCTTCACTGGGGATTAGGGTTTATGTAGTATTCAAAATCTTTGGTTGGTACTTGTCACAAAATCATAAGCTTATTTGGGGAGGCGGTGGCGTAGTGGTATTTTCACTGGACTAGTAAGCCAGAGACCCAGGATATTGCTCAGGGGACATGGGTTCGAATCCCACCACAGCAGAAGGTTGAATTTGAATTCAATTAATAAATCTGGAATTAAAACCTAGTCTAATGATGGCCATGAAAACATTGTCAATTGTTGTAAAAACCCATCTGGTTCACTAATGTCCTTTTAGGGAAGGAAATCTGCTGTCCTTACCTGGTCTGTTCTACATGTGATTCCAGACCCACAGCAATGTGCTTCACTCTTACATGCCCTCTGAAATGGCCGAGCTAGCCACTCAGTTGTATCTAACCGCTAGGAAGTCAATAAAGATTAAAACCGGACGGACACCCGGCATCGACCTAGGCATCGAAAATGACAATGACAAACCCAGCCCTGTCAACCCTGCAAAGTCCCCCTTAATAACATCTGGGGGCTTGTGCCAAAGTTGGGAGAGCTGTCCCACAGACTAGTCAAGCAACAGCCTGACATTGTCTATAAGGTATGATTCTGTGAGTATGACTATGTCCCAGACACTACCATCACAATCCCCGGGTATGTCCTGTCCCACCGACAGGACAGACCCAGCAGAGGTGGCAACACAGTGGTATACAGTAGGGAGGGAGTTGCCCTGGGAGTCCTCAACATTGACTCCGGACTCTATGAAGGTCAAACATGGGCAAGGTAAACCTCCTGCTGATTACCACCTATCGCCGTCCCTCAGCTGATGAGTCAGTACTCCTCCATGTTGAACACCAGTTGGGGGAAGCACTGAGGGTGGCAAGGGTGCAGAATATACTCTGGGTGGGGGACTTCACTGTCTCATCACCAAGAGTAGCTCGGTAGCACCACGACTGACCGAGCTAGCCGAGCCCTAAAGGACATAGCTGCTAGACTGGGTATGTGGCAGGTGGTGAGGGAACCAAAAAGAGGGAAAAAGATACTTGACCTCGTCCTCACCAGTCTGCCTGCCACAGATGTATCTGTCCATGACAGTATTGGTAGGAGTGACCACCGCATAGTACTTGTGGAGACAAAGTCCCGCCTTCACATTGAGGATACACTCCATTGTATTGTGTGTCACTACCACCCATGCTAAATGGGATAGATTTCGAACAGATCTAGCAATGCAAAACTAGGCATCCATGAGTCGCTGTGGGCCTTCAGCAGCAGCAGAATTGTACTCAACCACAATCTGTAACCTCATGGCCCGGCATGTCTCCCACTCTACCATTACCATCAAGCCGGGGGACCAACCCTGGTTCAATGTAGAGTGCAGGAGGGCATGCCAGGAGCAGCACCAGGCGTACCTAAAAATGAAGTGTCACCCTAATGAAGCTACAAGCCAGGACTACTAGTATGCTAAACTGCATAAGCAGCATGCGATAGACCGAGCTAAGCGATCCCATAACCAACGGATCAAATCTAAGCTCTGCAGTCCTGCCACATCCAGTTGTGAATGGTGGTGGACAATTAAACAACTAACTGGAGGAGGTGGCTCCACAAATATCCCCATCCTCAACGATGGGGAAGCCCAGCACAGCAGTGCAAAAGATAAGGCTGAAGCATTTGCAATAATCTACAGCCAGAAGTGCCGAGTTGATGATCCATCTTGGCCTCCTCCTGAAGTCCCCAGCATCATAGATGCCAGACTTCAGCCAATTCGATTCACTCCTCATGATATCCAGGTACTGCCTGTGTGGAGTTTGCAAGTTCTCCCTGTGTCTGCGTGGGTTTTCTCCGGGTGCTCCGGTTTCCTCCCACAAGCCAAAAGACTTGCAGGATGATAGGTAAATTGGCCATTATAAATTGTCACTAGTGTAGGTAGGTGGTAGGGAAATATAGGGACAGGTGGGGATGTTTGGTGGGAATGTGGGATTAGTGTAGGATTAGTGTAAATGGGTGGTTGATGTTCGGCACAGACTCGGTGGGCCGAAGGGCCTGTTTCAGTGCTGTATCTCTAATCTAATCTAATCTAATATCAAGAAACGACTGATGGCACTGGATACTGCGGAGGCTACGGGCCGTGACAACATTCTGGCAATAGTGCTGAAGACCTGTGCTCCAGAACTTGCTGCACCTCTAACCAAGCTGTTCCAGTACAGCTACAGCACTGGTGCCTACCCAGCAATGTGGAAAATTGCCCAGGTATGTCCTTTACACAAAAAGCAGGACAAGTCCAACCCGACCAATTACTACCCCATCAGTCTACTCTCAATTATCAGTAAAGTGATGGAAGGTGTCGTGGACAGTGCCATTGAGTGGCACATGCTTAGCAATAGGGCGGCGCAGTGGTTAGCACCGCAGCCTCACAGCTCCAGTGACCCGGGTTCGGTTCTGGGTACTGCCTGTGCGGAGTTTGCAAGTTTTCCCTGTGACCACGTGGGTTTCCGCCGGGTGCTCCAGTTTCCTCCCACAGCCAAAGACTTGCAGGTTGATAGGTAAATTGGCCATTGTAAATTGCCCCTAGTGTAGGTAGGTGGTAGGAGAATGGTGGGGATGTGGTAGGGAACATGGGATTAATGTAAGATTAGTATAAATGGGTGGTTGTTAGTCGGCACAGACTCGGTGGGCCGAAGGGCCTGTTTCAGTGCTGTATCTCTCTGACTCTAATAACCTCATTGCAGGGGAGGAAGAAGAGTGGCAGGGCTATAGTGATAGGGGATTCTATCATAACGGGTAGAGATAGGTGTTTCTGTGGCCACAAATGTGACTCCAGGATGGTATGTTGCCTCCATGGTGCAAGGGTCAAAGATGTCACGGAGTGGCTGCAGGACATTCTGAAGGGGGAGGGTGAACAGTCAAAGGTCATGGTACACATTGGTACCAACGACATAGGTAGAAAGAGTGTTGAGGTCCTGCAACAAGAATTTAGGGAGCTAGGAGCAGATTAAAACTCAAAGGTTGTAATCTCTGGATTACTCCCAGTGCCACGTGCTAGTGAGTGTAGGAATAGGAGGATAGAGCAGATGAATACGTGGCTGAAGACATGGTGCAGGAGGGAGGGCTTTAGTTTCCTGGATCACTGGATCTGTTTCTGGCAAAGGTGGGACAAGTTGGATGGGTTGTACCTGAATCAGAACAGGACCAACATCCTTGCTGGGAGGTTTGATAGTGCTGTTTGGGGGGTGGGGGGGGGGGGGACGGTAATTTTAAACTCATTTGGCAGGAGGATGGGATACAGAGTGGAGGTACAGTAGGTGATGCACAGTCAAATATAGAAGAGAAACTGAGTCAGTCTGAAAGGCAGAGCAAATATAGACCTGTTAAGGCACAAGCGAACAATGCTTGGCTGAATTGCATCTATTTTAACGCAAGGAGTCTTACTGGTAAGGCAGATGAATTGAGGGCATTGATTAACACATGGGAATATGATATTATTGCTATCACAGAGACATGGTTGAGGGAAGGGCAGGACTGGCAGTTCAATATTCCAGGGTATGGAATCTTTAGGTGTGACAGGGGACAGTGTAAAAGAGGAGGTGGCATTGCACTGTTAATCAAGGAGTCAATTACTGCAGTAAGGAAGGATGATATCTTAGGTTCCTCAAATGAGGCAATATGGTAGAACTTAAAAGCAAAAAAGGAGCAATCACTTGGCTGGAAGTATACTACAGGCCTCCAAGCAGTCAGGGAGAGAGAGAGGAGCAGATATGTAGGCAAATCTCAGAGAGGTGTAAAAATAATAGGGTAATAATAGGGGATTTCAACTTCCCCAGTATCAACTGGGATAGTCGTAATGCAAAAGGCTTAAAGGGGACGGAATTCTTAAAGTGCATGCAGGAGAGCTTTTTGAGCCAGCATGTAGAAAGTCCCTACAAGAGAAGGGGCGGTACTGTACCTAATCCGAGGGAATGAAGCCGGACAAGTGGTAGAAGTGTCAGTGGGGGAGCATTTCGGGGATAGTGACCATAACTCTGCAAGATTTAAGGTAGTTATGGAAAAGGACAAAGAGGGACCAGAAATAAAAGTACTGAATTGGGGGAAGGCCAATTTCAATTTCATAAAACAGGATCTGGCCAAATTGGACTGGGCGCAGCTACTTGTAGGAAAGTCTACATCAGACCAGTGGGAGTCATTCAAAAAGAAAATAGTTCAGGGCCAACATGTTCCCTTAAAGGTGAATGGTAGGACCAACAAGTCCAGGAAACCCTGGATGTCCAGGGATATTGAGGATGTAGGGGGGTACTTAAAGTAATTAGGAGAGCGAAGGTGGGATATGAAAAAACACTGGTGGGCAAGATGAAGGAAAATCCCAAGACGTTTTATAAGTATATTAAGGGCAAGAGGATAACCAGGGAAAGAGTAGGGCCCATTAGGGAACAAAGTGGCAGTGTGTGTGTGGAGCTGGAGGACATGGGTGAGGTTTAATATGATTACTTTTCATCTGTGTTCACTGTGGAGAAGGGCGATGTAGGTGTAGAGATCAGGGAGGGGGGTTGTGATATACTTGAAGAAATTAACGTTGAAAGGGAGGAAGTATTAGCTGTTTTAGTGGGCTTAAAAGTGGATAAATCCCCAGGCACAGATGAGATGTATCCCAGACTGTTATGTGAGGCAAGGGGGGAGATAGCAGGGGCTCTGACACAAATTTTCAAATCCTCTGTGGCCACAGGAGAGGTACCAGAGGACTGGAAGACAGCGTATGTAGTACCATTTATTCAAGGAGGGTGGCAGGGATAAACCAGGTAATTAGAGGCCAGTGAGTCTAACATCAGTGGTAGGGAAACTATTGGAAAATATTCTGAGGAACCGGATTAATCTCCTCTTGGACAGGCAGGGATTAATCAGGGATAGTCGGCATGGCTTTGTCCAGGGGAGATCGTGTCTAACAAATTTTTCGAGGAGGTGTAGATGAGGGTAAGGCAGTTGATGCAGTCTACTGGACTTCACTAAGGCTTTTGATAAGGTCCCACATGGGAGATTGGTTAAGCAGTTAAGAGCCCATGGGATCCAGGGCAATTTGGCAAATTGGATCTAAAATTGGAAAGAGGCAGAGGGTGATGGTCGAGGGTTGCTTTTGCGAGTGGAAGCCTGACTAGTTGTGTACCACAGGGATCGGTGCTAGGACCCTTGCTGTTTGTAGTGTACATTAATGATTTAGACGTAAATATAGGATCAGTAAGTTCGTAGATGACATGAAAATTGATGGTGTTGTAAATAGTGAGGAGGAAAGCCTTAGATTACAGGACGATATAGATGGGCTGGTATGATGGGCAGAGCAGCGGCAAATGGAATTTACTCCTGAGAAGTGTGAAGTAATGCATTTTAGGAGGACTAACAAGGCAAGGGGATATAAAATGGATAGTAGGGCCCTAGGAAGTACAGAGAGTCAGAGGGACCTTCGTGTACTTGTCCATAGATCACTGAAGGCAGCAGCACAGCTAGATAAGGTGCTGAGGAAGGAATATAGGATATTTGCCTTTAATAGCCAAGGCATAGAATATAAGAGCAGGGAGGTTATAATGGAGCTGTATAAAATGCTAGTTAGGCCACAGCTGGAGTACTGTGTACAGTTCTGATCACTGCTCTATAGGAAGGATGTGATTGCACTGGAGAGGGTGCAGAGGAGATTCACTAGGATGTTGCCTGGGCTGGAGCATTTCAGCTATGTAGAGAGACTGAAAAGGCTAGGGTTGTTTTCCTTAGAGCAGATAAGGCTGAGGGGGGACCTGATTGAAGTATACAAAATTATGAGGGGCATTGATAGGATAGATAGGAAGAAACTTTTTCCCTTAGCGGAGGTGTCAATAACCAGGGGGCATAGATTTAAGGTAAGGGGCAGGAGGTTTAGAGGGGATTTGAGGAAGAAAAATTTCACCCAGAGGATGGTTGGATCCTGGAGGGGTGGTAGACACAAGAACCCTCTCAACATTTAACAAGTATTTACATGAGCACTTGAAACGCCATAGCATACAAGGCTGCAGGCCAAGTGCTGGAAAATGGGATTAGAATAGTTAGGTGCTTAATGGCTGGCACAGACACGATGGGTCAAAGGGCCTGTTTCTGTGCTGTATAATTCTGACTCTATTGACACTCAGTTTGGGTTCCGCCAGGGCCACTCAGCTCCTGACCTCATTAAAGCCTTGGTTCAAATATGGACAAAAGAGCTGAGTTAAGATGAGATGAGAGTGACTGCCCTTGACATCAAGGCAGCATTTGACAGAGTATGACATCAAGGAGCACCGGAAAAACTGGAGGCAATGGGAATGAGGGGGAAAACTCTCAACTGGTTGGAGTCATACTTAGCTCAAAGGAAGATGGTTGTGGTTGTTGGAGGTCAATCACCTCAGCTCCAGGACATCACTGCAGGAGTTCCTCAGGGTAGTGTCCTCGGCCCTACCATCTTCAGCTGCTTCATCAATGAGCTTCCTTCAGTCATAAGGTCAGAAGTGGGGATGTTCACTGGTGATTGCACAATGTTCAGCACCATTCGCGACTCCTCAGATACTGAAGCAGTCTGTGTAGAAATGCAGGAAGACCTGGACAATATCCAGGCTTGGGCTAAGTAGCATGTAACATTAGTGCCATATATGTGCCAGGCAATGACCATCTCCAACAAGGGAGAATCTAACCATCTCCCCTTGACATTCATAGAGTCATAGTCATAGAGAGATACAGCGCTGAAACAGGCCCTTCGGCCCACCGAGTCTGTGCCGACCATCAACCACCCAATTATACTAATCCTGCATTAATCCCATATTCCCTATCACATCCCCCACCTTCCCTCAATTCTCTTACCACCTATCTGTCCACAATCTACAAGGCACAAGGCAAGAGTGTGATGGAATACTCTCCACTTCCCTGGGTGGGTGCAGCTCCAACAACACTCAAGAAACCCGACACCATCCAGGACAAAGCAGCCCGATTGATTGGCACCCCATCTACAAACATTCACTCCCTTTACCACCGATGCACAGTGGCAGCAGTGTGTACCATCTACAAGATGCACTGCAGCAAAGCACCAAGCCTCCTTTGACAGCACCTTCCAAACCCGTGACCTTTACCACCTACAAGGACAAGGGCAGCAAATACATGGGAACATCACCACCTGCAAGTTCCCTTCCAAGGCACACACCATCCTGACTTGCAACAATATCGCCGTTCCTTCACTGTCGCTGGGTCAAAATCCTGGAACTCCCTTCCTAACAGCACTGTGGGTATACCTACCCCAAATGGACTGTAGTGGTTCAAGAGGCAGCTCACCACCACCTTCTCAAGGGCAATTAGGGATGGGCAATAAATGGTGGCCTGGCCAGCGACACCCACATCTCCCAAACGAATATAAAAATTTAGTTTTCTAGAGATAACAAGGAGAGGAAATCTTCAGCTTGGCTCCGTGGTAGCAATCCCACTTCTAGTTCAGAAGGTCTGTGGTGTCAGACTTGCGCACCAGGACTGTATTGGGTTCCATATTGTCAGAGGTGCTGTCCCATGGATGAGATATTATACGTTCAAGTGGCACTATCCAAAGAAGAGGAGAGAATTGTCCCAGTGGCCATTCTTCCCTCACCCAACAACCCCCCAAATGCAGATTCATTGACTATTCACCTCATTTCTGTATTTGGGACCTTCCTGAACACAAAATGGCTGTCACATTCAGCTGCCTAACAATGCTCCTATATTACAAAGCAATTCATGTATGTGAAACACTTTGGGATATTATGATAGATATGATCAGGAGCTATACTTTCTTATGCATAAGGCAGTAGAAGCAATCCCTGCCATTTTTATTCTTAGCAATCCGTTCTCTCTGAGCTCATCACAAATGATGAGCTTTTAGAACCTTAACTTTGTAGTCCTAATCAGATCCAGATACTGAAACAAATTGGAGCCCAAGTATGATGAACACCCAGTTGTTTGCAGTTCCATTACTGAAGCATAGAACCTTTTTGTTTAGTTGCAAAATGCCCTTTTGCACCATATTTCCTTAATAGAATTGATTGAAGATTATCTGTGAAATGTTAGTATTTTTCATATATATTTATAGTGGAAATTGAGAAAAACCTTCTGTTTAACCTTGTTCACCGGACTGTAGTCAATTTATAGCTGTACTGCAAGCATACGACAATGAAGGCTACTGTTAATTAGACCATTAGCACTTTTCCATCTCAGATGAGTGGAGGTCAAATTCACAGGTCCCTAGTGAGCCCTTAAAAAGTCATACTGCACATATATTGAATAGCAATGATACAGTTTAATGTCTTCAAGGATGTTGACTGTGGCAGGAATCTGGGATCAGGAACTCAGGACGATGTGGTTTGTATTTGGATTAATATAAAGCGTGTAATCCTAATCAGTTTTAGCAGTGAAGCAATTTGATGAGTGGATAGTTTTAAAAGTGCAAGGAATGCTTCTGAAAATAACCTTGATTAAAGCTGAACCTCAGTCAAACTAGCTCCTTTATAAGATTGCCTATTATGCTGAACTTGTTAGCCAGTTTGCAGTCAAAGCTGTTCATAGTCCAACTCTGGTAATAAAAGGAGCTGAGGCCAGATGTGGCTTTCCAACTCCCCCAGCGGAGCTCATCTAATTGAACAGATTCCAGGTATGGAGCACAGGCCATCAGGTTGATGTGTATGGTTCAGTGTGATACTAAGCCTTTTGGGTATGGTAGTCTGATGGATATTGTGACAGAGTTTGTGACCTAAACCCGGGTGTAGCAAGTTGTGAAATCGAGCTCAACAAATCTGACAATTTGGGGGCTAGCATCAGAAAAAGGTAACCATGAAAGGCGCTGAATTGTTATAAAACGCCATCTGGTGCATTTGCGTCCTTCAGGAATGTGAACCAGGTCTGTCCTTATTGTGACCAGTCGTATACTACTTGGCTATTATGTGTGTTAGATGTACAAATTTAAGACACAAACTCATCATCTGCAACTATTAAAAAAAGAAATGCAGCGTCCTGAGTTCTTGGCTCCAAATTCCTGCTGCAGCCACCCATCTTTCAAAACATGAAACTGCATCCTTATTATTTGCCACATGTGGTGTGGGACTTTGACCTTTCTCCCGAAACCTTGTAGGAAAAATTGCACTGAAGGTTACCCAGTGTACATCGGTGTGATACTCAGTTCATCACCTCAAATTGCTCCTGCTGTTACTTTTACAGTGGGAGACCAGTATCCACAAGTGCTTCACCTTGGTAGTACATAGCTTAAAGTGCTCTTCCTGGGCATGACCAAAGATGGGAAGAACAAAAGGATAGATGGAAATTAGAATGTTTTTATGCAGGGAGCTACCCGGGATGCACTGCCTGACAGAGTGACAGAATAGTAAATTTCAAAAAGAGGATTGAATATATGCTTGTAAAAGAAAAAAAAAAAATTATTGGTTATGGGCAAAGAGGAGTGGGATTAACTGGGCAGCTCTTTCAAAGAGTTGGCACAGGCATAATGGGCCAAATGGCCACCTCCTGTGCTGTATGATTCTATGAAAATTTACTCAGCATTTGTCGCAGTAAAGGGCACCTAGAACAAACATTTCACACTCTTTCTAATCCAAGTCCCTCCCAAACAAGGGATGGCGCAGTCTTCTAATAATTCACTGTATGAGAACCATAGAAACCAGCTGTTGCACAGGAGTATTTTAATAGTGTTTTCTCTCGTATAGGGAAGGAACCATAATGTGCGTGAAGCCCAAAGCCATACTGCATTTTGATAGAGAAGCAAATTGGAAATGGCCTATGTAATTGCACCTTTATCGCCATTTGTACCTGTTAGTTTAGATCTTGTGTTTTAAAGCCAACAGGTGTCATTCCATGAAAGTAGCAAAACAATTAACCCAATTTTTAAAACAACCTCAGAATTGTTACAGTGCAGAAGGAGGCCATTTGGCCCACCGCAATTTACGTAGTGCCATTCCCCGCCTTCTCCTCGTAACCCTGCACATTCTTTCTTTTCATATAACAGTGTAATTCCCTTTTGAATGCTTCAATTGAACCTGCCTCCACCACACACTCAGGCAGCGCATTCCAGACCTTAACCACTCGCTGCATGAAAAAGTTTTTTCTCATGTCGCTTTTCCTTCCCTTACCCATTACTTTAAATCTGTGCCCCCTCATTCTCGATCCTTTCATGAGTGGGAACAATTTCTCTCTATCTACTCTGTCCAGATCCTTCATGATTTTGAGTACCTCTATCAAATCACCTCTCTGCCTTCTCTTCAAGGAAAACAGTCCCAACTTCTTCAATCTATCTTCATTCCTGGAACCATTCTCTCCAATGTCCTTACATCTTTCCTAAAGTGTGGCGCCCAGAACTGGACACAATTCTCCAGGAAAACCTTAAAGCATTGGCAGAATTTAAGCAACTCGCTATTTTAAAAAAAATAAGTGTTCTTTGTGTGCTTATTAAGGTGAGGTTATGCTTATGCTGGGCAATGAAACACTTCCTATTTACAATGTCAGCCAGTGAGGGGGCAATGATGGAAAATGGTAAGCATTGGCATGGCCTTAGGTGGGCCAGTGTACCTTCCTCAGTTGGGTAGTGCTGTGTAGTATATGGACCTGCACATTAGGAGGAAATGCATTTTTAAGTTGTGATGGAGAAGATTTAAATACAGTGATTCGAAATGCAATCACAAAAGTACATCATTTGATAACCACTGCCTTACACATTTGAGAGTTAGAACAAGCACTGCATGGAACAAAAATAAGTCTCAATGAACCAGCCCAGTGTGACAAGTACGTTAGTGTATTGACAACCTGTGACCCAGTGATGTCGGTCATGGCTTCTCCCCTGTGGTTCTGTATGGGCTGAACTTCTATCTTAACCCACCTTCTTGGTATGAGTTGGGGGCATGGAAGGATCAAGTGTAAATCACGTTACATTTGGGTCATTGAAGTATAGTAGAATGCTGAGAATAATTGGTTGCGTAACACCAAAGGACTAAGAGAGGCATAGGTAGAAAATTTCTTACTCAACAGGCAATTGTTGGGTTGGCCCTGTGGCTCAGCTGCCGAACCATACAGGCCAAAAGTATTCAGGTCCTCCTCGAATCAGTGCTGAGTTTGCTGATGTCAGGGTGCCAGTAGGAGTGCTGCAATTGGTGTCGGGGTCTGAAGGCTGGAGAGAGGAAATCAACCAGAGAGTTCCTTTTTCTGATCACTTTTGTGATTTCTGTTAGATGAGAATAGATTCTGGCTTGACCGTGTGATCCTGCCATTTCATAAGCTTGCCAATACTCAGTTTCTCAGCTTGCGTAACAAGAATGCCACTTAGAGGATAAGTTAAAGATGGCTGATGCTTATGGTACCGCAAGTAACTGACCTTCACCAGCTGCTGGGTTACTTAAAAAAAAATTGGCACTCTTGAAATATGTCATGTTTATATGTCTATAGACAATGTCGCATCAGTAGCTTAAATTCCAACTTTCATAACAAGTAATTTCTCTGTCACCTTCTGGGTCCCTTTCAAAAATGGGTCTATTAGAAACTGCCTGTGCTCAAAGTGTCCAGTGTTAATAAATTTAAGATTCTGTGTATGTCAGGCACTTAAGGGCGGCACAGTGGCGCAGTGGTTAGCACCGCAGCCTCACAGCTCCAGGGACCCGGGTTCGATTCCGGGTACTGCCTGTGTGGAGTTTGCAAGTTCTCCCTGTGTCTGCGTGGGTTTTCTCCGGGTGCTCCGGTTTCCTCCCACAAGCCAAAAGACTTGCAGGTTGATAAGTAAATTGGCCATTATAAATTGTCACTAGTATAGGTAGGTGGTAGGGAAATATAGGGACAGGTGGGGATGTTTGTTGGGAATATGGGATTAGTGTAGGATTAGTATAAAATGGGTGGTTGATGTTCGGCACAGACTCGGTGGGCCGAAGGGCCTGTTTCAGTGCTGTATCTCTAATCTAATCTAATCTTAACAGAAGTTTAAGCACAAAAATTAGACCAGGTTTCATTGTAATTCTGGAGAAAGCTAAGACATCTCAGTAAGTTATCGTGCTGTTAAATTGCTATTTTTGCATCAATACAGAATGATTTCAGATGTATATTCCTACAAATCCAACAATATACCTTAGTAATCAGATTGACAATCCCATTCCTGAGCATACTTAACAGTAGGACCACCTCAGGAGGTTTTCCTGGGGTTTTGCACTGAGTGCAGTTAAGTGTGAAGCCACATTTTAAAAGTTCCCATGCACAACATTTCGAAAGTTCCCATGCATACACTTAGCCTCTAATCACTGGGCAGAGTTGATGCACAACAGTTTAACACACATGCCATCTGTACATACTATATAGGTACCTGTGTGAGACAGGTTTCTGTGAAATAATGATGCCCTTTAAAAGTGTGCAATTATATATTACATAGAATGTACAGCACAGAAACAGGTATTCGGCCGAACTGATCCGTATCAGTGTTTATGCTCCTCTCCCACCCCTCTTCATCTAACCTTATTAACATATTTTTCTATTTCTTTCTCCCTCGTGTTTATCAAGCTTCCTCTTAAAAGCATCTGTTATTTGCCACGTTCAAACCACTCTGAGTAAAGTTTCTCCTGAATTCCTTATTGTCATAGTCATTTACGGCACAGAAGGAGGCCATTTAGCCCATCAAGTTCATGCTGGCTCTCCACGGAGCTATGCAGTCAGTCCCACTCACCGGCTCGATCCCTGTAGCCCTGCAAGTCTATATCACTCAGGTGGTCATCCAACTTCCTCTTGAAGTCATTGATCGTCTCCGCTTCCATCACCCTTGTGGGCAGCGAGTTCCAGGTCATTACCACCCGCTGTATATTCCCCCCGCATCTCTTGCCCAAAACTTTCAATCTGTGTCCCCTAGTCCTTGTACTATTTGTTAATGGGAACAGGTTTTCCTTGTCTAACTGATTTAAGTCTGTCATAATCTTGTACACTTCCATTAATTCTCCCCTCAATCTCCTTTGTTCGAAGCAGAACAAACCCAGCTTTTCCAACCTAACCTTGTAACTAAAATCCCCCATCCCTGGAACCATTCTAGTAAATCTCCTCGCACACTCTCAAGGACTCTCTCATCCTCGAAAGTGTGGTGACCAGAACTGGACGCAATACTCCATTTTATAAAGGTTCAGCATAACTTCCATGCTTTTGTACTCAATGCCTCTATTTATGAAGCCCAAGATCCCGGATACTTTACTAATCACTCTCTCAATATGTCCTGCCACCTTCAAAGATCGATGCACCTGCACCCCCAGGTCGCTCTGTTCCTGCACACTCTTTAGAACCGTGTCAATAAGTATATATTGCCTTCCCCCTCTCCCCCTATTCCTTCTGCCCAAATGCATCACCTCACACTTGTCAGTATTAAATTCCATCTGCCACCTCTCTGCCG
Organism: Heterodontus francisci; assembly: GCF_036365525.1. Classification (NCBI taxonomy): domain Eukaryota; kingdom Metazoa; phylum Chordata; class Chondrichthyes; order Heterodontiformes; family Heterodontidae; genus Heterodontus; species Heterodontus francisci. The sequence goes on from NC_090377.1 coordinate 126,241,251, forward strand.
ATTCTGCTAGCTTATTTATGTTCTGTTGCAGGCAGTTCATATCATCCTCGCTGTTTGCTGCACGTCCAAGTTTGGTGTCGTCAGCAAATTTTGACATTCTACTCTGTATATCACATCCAAGTCATTTACATATAATCGAGAAAAGCCATGGTCCCAGTACTGATCCTTGGGAAGCACCACTGTCTACCATTCTTTAGTCTGAAAAGCAACCATTTACTTGCTGTTTTCTGTCCATAAGCCAATTTTTTATGCAATTGGACAATGACCCTCCTATTCCATGAGCCTCAATTTTGTTAACCAGCCTTCTATGTGGTACCTTATCAAATGCTTTCTTAAAATCCATATAAACAACATCCACCACTTTCCCTTCATCAGCCTTCTCTATTACTTCATCAAAAAATTCAATTAGATTAGTCAGGCATGATTTGCCTTTTACAAATCCATGCTGGCCTTCCTTAATTAGCTCAAACCTCTCTAAGTGTCTGTTGATATTTTCCCTGATTATTGTTTCTAAAACCTTACCCACCAACAAATCTTACCCACTACTGATAAACTAAATGCCCTCTAGTTACTAGGACTGTTCTTGCACCCTTTCTTGAATACGGGTATCACATTTGCCACTCTCCAATCTTCCGACACCTCCCCTATATCCAGGGAAGATTGGAAGATTATGGTAATCCCTTCTGCTATCTCTACCCCCACTTCCTTTAGCAACCTGGGATATAAGCCATCCGGGCCAGGTGGCTTATCTATCCTAAGCATAACCTGCCTTTTTAGTACCTCCCGCTCTCAATTTTTATTCTATTCATTGCCTCTACTCTGCTTCTACTGTTATTTTGTCAGCCTCCATTTCCTTAATGAGTACTTTCTATCAGTGTTCACTAAGTATATTAGTCTTATCCTGCACCTCGAAGCATATATTACCCTCTTTGTCCCAAACTTCTCCTCTTACTACTCGCTTACTATTTACATGCCAGTACGAGATCTTTGGGTTCCCTTTTATGTTGATTGCCAATCTATTCTTTGCCAATCTTATTTTGCTCTTTACCTCCCCTCTTAACTTATTGTACATGGCATGGTTCTCACTTGATGAGTTCACCAGACATGCATCATACACCCTTTTTTTTATTTCATCATCCCTATCTCCCTTGTCAACCAAGGAGCCCTGTTCTTGGTTCTCCTACCTTTCACCCTTGTTGGAATGTTCCTAGCCTGTACCTGAAGCATCTCTTCCTTAAAGATAACCCATTGTCCTAATCCAGCTCTTCCTGCCAGTCTTTGGTTCCATTCTACCCTGGCTAGATCCCTTCTCATAACGTTGAAATTAGTCCTCTTCCATTCTAGACATCCTGCCTTATTTTGTTCCTTGCTTTTCTGCATTACTAGTTTAAACCTTTTGTTGATGATCACTTTTGTTTTTACCCAAGTGCTGTCCCACGACACTTGGCCCACCTCATTTCCTAGTGCCACATCTAGCAATGCCTCTTTTCTAGTTGGACTGAGAACTAGGAAGTTCTCCTGAACACTTCAGAAATTCCTCCCCCTCCTTACCCTTTACTCTATATAAAAAAAAATTATCCCAATCGATATTTGGTGAATTAAAGTCTCCCAATATCACTGTTCTATAGTTCTTGCACATCTCTGATTTCCCTGCAGATTTGCTCTTCTGTCTCTCTCTCTCACTATTTGGAGGCCTATAGAATACCCCTAGTAACGTGATTATACCCTTTTTGCTCCTCAACTCTAATCAAGTGGATTCTGTCTTTGTCCCTTCAAGGACATCCTCCATTTCCAGCACTGCAAAGTCTTCCCTAATAAGGACTGCCACCGCACCTCCCTTTTTTCCTTCTCTATTTTTTCTGAACATTTTTTCTCCTTTGTATGTTAAACGCCCAGTCCTTGCCATTTTTAGGCCACATTTACTTTACTGCCACTACATCATATTCCCATACTGCTATTCTTGTAGCTCACCAACCTTATTCACCACACTTTGTGTATTTACACACCTGCATTGTAATCTTGTCTTTCCATTCCTTGTAGTCATTCTCTGTTAGCTCTCATCTCACACAGAATTACTCCCTTCTCTAGTACTGTCTACGCACTCACTCTGACCCCACCCTAATACTTTGCTATTTCCTACTGTAGTATCTGTCTCTCCCAATTTTCTGTACACCTTGGTGTTCCTCTCTTGTATGATCTCCCAGTTTCTACCCCCTGCCAAGTTAGTTTAAACCTTCTCTATTGGATTTATTAGTAACCATCTTGTATTTATGGCCCCTAGTTGTTTTCTCCCCACAAGTGGAAACATTTGTATGTAAATGCTATCAAACCCTTTTACGAATAGTGTGGAGCTTGACTCGAGGTTTTCTTTCATCTGACTGCCAGCTTTGTTCTATACTAATTAAGTTAAAGCTGCCTAAGTTGATGCATTGATTAGCACTGAAGTACGATCTCAAGAAGTGCTGTTTCATTAGATTTCAACCAATTGCTTAAGTTACATGTGCCCATTAAATAATGAATGTGTTTTGGAAAAAATTGGCACTGAGGAAGCTTTCCCTTTATGTATGATCACTAAAATTTGCACAGTACTAAATACATGTTCAAAAATGGCACAAACCCATTTTTGCGCCAAATTAGTTGTATTTGCACAAGATTTTGATAATCCTGACTTTTTAGTACGCAAGAACATTTCCTTGTTTGTGCTGGGCGCATGTTTTTCAGAGGAATGCTTTTGTAAATCTTCATTGAATCACTCTGAGCAGAGTGAGAAATGTGGGATTAGCATTGAGATCTTGTATATGGGCTTCTAAGTCAGATTTTGGCAGCCAGCTGCTGATGTGTATGCAGTTAATTGCAGATTCCATAGACCAGTTGGAATCTGGTAGCCACTTGTCTTAACTAGAGTGACATTTGCAATATTCCAATCCAATGGCACAATCCCCGAATCTAGAGTGCTTTTGAAAATTGTGACTAACGTGTTTGCAATTTCCCCACCAGTTTCTTTTAATACCCCGGAATGGAAATCATTAGGTCCTGGAGGTTTATCTGCCTTAAGTCCCATTATTTTCTCCATTGCTTTTTTTTTAAACATGTTAACTCTAATAAGTTGTTCCCCTTGGTTATTTTTACCTATGTGTATGCATAGGGGTTTGATTTGGCCAACCTGCGACTCTTATGTACAATTTTCTTAAATATGCCTTGCAATTTTAAAGCACAGAAGGGGGCACTCTTAAAATTGTATAAATACATCAAAGCAATATTTCAAGTTCTTCTAAAGCACATTTTGCAATGAGGATTTTGGAAAATAGGAACAGAAGGTCATTCGCGCCACCCCCCACCGATCCTGTTCCGCCATTCAGTGAGATGGTTTTCTGTAAAATTTGTGAATGATCATTTTGTTTGTAGAAATTTGTGTCCTCCAAGTGTTAAATTGATACAAAATACTGAGCTGCTTGAACTGCGCGTCCTGTGCTCAATGTCTGAGATGGTGAATATGTCTTTATAGACTTTGCTTAGTATGTTTTTTGAATAAGGGTTGATTATCCAAAATGATCAAGCGTGAGTTTTCCCAAAAAATAGTGCTGTGAACAATTGAACCCTGGTTGATCGCATTTCATCATGTGTTTTAGGAATAAATCTGTCATGTACCAAGTTGCTGAAATGTACACTTTTAAATTGTCTCCTCAGCAATATCTTCGGTTTGCGGCCTGTTGATTATGCAGAATCTGAAGAAATGCGTAGAGCTCTGCAGCATTCCCCTAAAGATGAAGATCCAGTTGCTGAGCAGTGCTTTGCAGTATGTATTCTGTGATGGGATGTGATCCTTTTAGTGTTTAAGGATTTTTAGTATCCAGTAATTATCTATTCATTATTGTTAATTGTCTTTAACGACCAAGGCATCTTTTATTACTGCAATATTCTGTGAAGTAAGCCTTTTAACGGATACTGAAATGAAAATTTTAGCTCTTTTCAACACTGGTGTTGTCTAATTTATTTTGATCAACTGACTAGTGTGCAGTTCCACATACAATGGTAGGTTTTGGTACATCACCCATGTAGCCATTCTTGTATGAACATATTTGGTGACTGGATGCTATTCAGCCATGAAGGATGCCACCGACGAACCCAATCTCCCCTCACGATGTCTACATGCTTCAATGAATAGGAACAGATGGCAATGTACCCTCTATTTTTATTTTTTTAGGTTATATGGGTAATTTGTTGAAGTGCCCGTCCCCTTAAAAAATTTTTTTTTGCGTGGCAACTTTGAGGGGCCTGTGTGGGCTCAGCCACGCAGCTTACAGGAAACACTGAGTAGTGAGGGTCTGGAACTCACTGCCTGAAAGTGTGGTGGAGGCAGAAACCTTAATTGCATTTTTTTAAAAAAATGCTTGGATGTGCACTTGAAGTGTTGTAACTAGACGGCTGTGGAATAAAAGCTGGAAAGTGGGATTAGACTGGATAGCTCCTTTTTGGCTTACCCAGACACAATAGGCCAACTGTCTGCCTCCTGTGCCATAAATTTTCTGTGTTTCTATGTTCTGTGTTTCTAATGAGTACCCTAGCTAATTTTATTCGCTTTTTTTTCTCCTCCCTCGTCCCTAGCCCAGTGATTACACATTAGCTGAGATCGACTAACGCCATCTAAACAGGGGGCGAAACTGGGCTCTAAGCCACATTACATTGTGGAATTACTCATCCAGGGTGGCTGCATCTTTTAGTTCATTCATTTGGTTTCTTTAAATCACAATTAGCAGTATTACTGACCTGGCTACTGAGGGAGTAGTAACTGTTGGGGTCGGGGTCTGTAATGTTTACAGTCCATCGTCTTATAAGTAGTTGTATTTAGTCCCCATTCGCTGATTCCCTGCTCTGTGAAGGGTTAAGTTAGTACGAGCATTTTGTTGCATTCTTAAACTAATATCAGAGGAGGTGTAACTGATGGAATATTGGTTATGAGTCTGTGGTGCTCAGTTCCATGGTGTGTGTACATATTTAATCATGAAGGATAGATTCCTAGTGGTTTGCATGTCTCTGTATAGATGTTTATCTTACCTTATTTGAGACTAACCTGTTCTTTGTCCTTTTTAACGAGTAGGTAACTGCGAGCCAGCGGAGAGATGGGCCTATAGTGTTGCTGGGAAGTGGACTCCTACCGGCCAGCAAGAATAAATTTGACAAATTAATAAAGTTGCTGAATGCTGGGAGCTGCACTGAATTTAGTATGTCAGGTATGTTTCGTGGAAAAGGCATTCCGAATGTTGCCCAGCTAAGCTACTGGGGTTAAGAACATACAGCCATGTGATGGATGGAACTAGCAGTATATATTATTTTTTAAGATTTTGGAAATTACAAAAAATGTTGAAAGGGATATAGATCGATATTCGAGCAATGGTGCACTACATCAGTAAATAATTCAAGTTCCACAAACGCATAAAATAGGCAACGAAATCACCGGTCAATAGGCTCTTATACTTGCAAACTATGCTGACAAACTTTAATGCTGATAATTTTTAAGCTAACAGCTCTATAATTCCATAAAATACTGATATAAAAGAAATAATTGGTATTAAGGGTATGGAGGGCAACCTCTCTTATGTATAGGAAAAGTGTGAGCAAATATCAGCAAAAAGAAAGATGGGCAGAGGAAATGAGAGATTGAAGAGAGGGCATGAGGCCAAGTTAAGTTCAGAGTCAGAACATAAGAATGATGGGAGGGATACCTCAATCAAGAGGTTTGGAATGTGGAAGATCTCAAAGTTAGTAGAAATAAGACATACGAACATAAAAGAAATGATGAATAGGAAAAGACGCTTTGGTCCATCTAGCTTCTCCCAAGCATTATGTATTACAGTATATACACTCTCCACCCCACCCAAAACCATGTGCTCTATGGGAGGCGCAGAAAAGGAGATAAAAACCCAAACCAATTTGGGAAGAAAAATCTGTGGAAATTCCTCTCTGCCCCCGCCTCCCCCAAGCAATCGAAACTTGTCCAAGAGATTCCTCTGGCCCCGGTAATCCTATACAGGCCCTACTTTTTTTTTTAAAAAGGTGATCTTTGCTCCAGCCAGATAAAGCTCCAGCTCTCGCATGATGGAAGAAATCGAGGGGGGGTTCTTTACACGTTTATAAATTAATATGAATTACAAATCTGATGGATTTATGGAGACAGTAGTTGATGCTCCTTTTCAAGCGTAATGTTTGCTCAGGATAAACCAGACAAATCATGATGATGTGCCATGGTTTTTAATGAGAGACAGCAGAATGAAAAGCGCCATTGAACATAGCTGTAGCAATAGACCTGTTGGATAGGCTAGAGGGTATTTTTAAAAAAATCTTCCATGCCAGCTAAATTAACATTTGTTACTTCACTGGTACAACTGGGAAGGACAACAGAATGAACGTGAGGGAAAGGCAACTAAGAATTTGCCGAGACCATCTCAGCATATAGTGTTATTGTGCCATACGTGCATACTACATTGCAGGAGGTCGACAGGGAGCAGTAATCAAAAGACCCAGTGGGGGAGACATTTACAGCCCAAGAGTTAAGATTGAAAATTACAAAATTAGATTGACTGACTGAATTTTTGGGATGATCAGGTGAGCTAATTGATAAGTTGTGCCCACTCATTGAGAAGAGCAATGGGTTCTACATTAGTATTGCACTGATTAATGGAAAAGGTGAACTAGTGCCTTTGCTGAGGAGGAATATTGAAGTTGCCAAGAATAGTGACTTTGGCAGAAAAGAAATCAGCTGAAAGATTTTGGTTTTGTCTGACAAAAAACACTAAACAGTTTAAAAAACAAAGTTATGAAGATTAGGGGGTAAGTAGAGGGAGCTATTTTTTACTTACAGAAAATCCAATTCAGATTCAACACTCAAAATCTTTCCAGTTATGATGGGAAAAAGAGGGCAGTTAAGAGCAGCCCCTTAAAAATGTAAATAAGGAAATGGAGGATATATTAAATGATTACTTTGCATCAGTATTTAGAGTAGAGAAAGAGAGTAGCGTGCTGGACATCCCAAGGAAACTAATAGTAAATCAGGGACAGGGTGCAGTTAAATGAAGTTAAATCTGCTGGGGAAAATGATAGGAAGGCTTGGTCCTCATTTCTTGTCTTGCCCTTATTTCAGTGTTACAGTGCGATAAGCAGGATATAGTCAAGACAAGGCACCAGCTCTTGAGTCAGTACCATAGCCTTCATCGGATCATTCCTCTCAAAACTCCTGCTTATTTTCATGACCTCCATGATTGCTTATAAGTTTGTGCATTGTATTATATGGTGCATCACCCTGTCTTCTGGCTGTGCTTCCCTCAGCAGTCTCAGCCACTCCCAGTTTCGGCCTGTGGTAAATACGTTTTCAAGTTACTAATTTAATAAATTGCTGAGGTGATAAGGGCCTTTGTTTTCTAACTTAATTTTGCACACATTGTCATCTGCCCCCAACTGTCCTTTATGTTCATTTTCAACTTAACTTCTTCCTTCCCGTTTCTCAACATTCTTTAGGTTTTTTTGCTTATTTCTTATTCCCCCTCTCAATATATTCTCCCCCTTCCATCAAGCTTGCTTCACTGCTCTTGTTTTTTCCTCCTTCCCCATATCTTTTTCCTTACTATGCATAGGACTATCAACAGTGCTACTAACGTTGCTAGTCCCATCGAAACAGCCTTGCCCAAGGTTATAGTTCTACATTGGTGGCAATCTCCTGCCATTCATGATTTCCAAATTCCTTAATCCCAACCTCAATGTTATTATCTTGTAACACATGCATGATATGCTTCTGAAAAGTTCCAGTTCTGTGGATTATGATTTCAATGACAACGGGGGTACGTAATGTCCAATGTGTGGGATGGCCCGCATAGCTGCTTCTTCCAGTGGCATCGTTATTTGCAGTTTTGTCGCATTGTGATGGTGGATAGGAACTAGGGTCTTGCCTCCAATTTTTATAATTCCTCCCACTGGCCACATGCAAAACGTTGTCTGTGTGACAGGGTTTGTACAACTGTATTGCCAACTACTGTGGCTGTTGCATGGTATTTCCCTTTACCTTTGTAAATGGAGTATTGAAAATACTATTAATAGTTCGAAAGCAAATGAAATGGAACAGAGTAGAGTGACAGTCAGAAATTGTGCTTTAGTCACTGCAGGTAAAGAAAAAACTATAAGATGTAAAGTAATTAAACCAGGAGAGAGAGCGAGATAAGAAACATGCGAGTAAAAGGAGTATAGCTGAAGGATAGGTTAGGATGTGTGGCCCAAATAAGCATCATACAAAAGCATAGAGTATAAGGAACAAATTGAATGAATTTCAGGTGAAATTTTAACTTGGAGGATATGACATGACGCGATTACTGACACATGGCTGCAGGATGATCAGGACTGGGAACTGCAGGAGTTCCTCAGGGTAGTGTCCTTGGCCCAACCATCTTCAGCTGCTTCATCAATGACCTTCCCTCCATCATAAGTCAGAAGTGGTGATGGTCGCTGATGATTGCACAATGTTCGGCACCATTTATGACACCTCAGATACTGAAGAGGTCCATGTAGAAATGCAGCAAGATCTTAACAATATCCAGGCTTGGGCTAATAAGTGACGAGTAACATTCACGCCACGCAAGTGCCAGGCAATATCTCAAACAAGAAAGAATCTAACCATCTCCCCTTGACATTCAATGGCATTACCATCGCTGAATCCCCCACTATCAACATCCTGGGGGTTACCATTGACCAGAAACTGAACTGGAATAGCCATATAAATACCATGGCTACAAGAGCAGGTCAAAGGCTAGAAATCCTGTGTCGAGTAACTCACCTGACTCCCCAAAGCCTGTCCACCGTCTACAAGGCACAAGTCAGGAGTGTGATGGAATACTCTCCACTTGCCTGGGTGGGTGCAGCTCCAACAACACTCCAGAGGCTCGACACCACCCAGGACAAAGCAGCCCTCTTGATTCTACAGGAAAGGTAGGGAAAATGGTAGAGAAAGAGGAGTAGCCTTTGTGATTAAGGATGAAATGACTTCAATGATAACAGAATATAATGAGAGGAAAGTAGGCAGTTGAGACTATGGATAGAATTAAGAAATAGGAAAGGACTTAAGACTGGAGTGGGAGTTGTGTATTGGCCTCCTGGTAACAGCTATCAAGTGGTAGGTTGCATAAATGCAGAGATTAGACAAGCGTGTAGCAAAGGCAGAGTGATTTTAATGGGGAATTTTAGCTTCCATATGGATTGAAACAAGCATATCAGCACATGTCAGAAAGGTAGTGAATTTCTTGAGTGTGTCTGGGATAGTTTTCTGCTACAATATCTCCTTAAGCCATCAAGTGGGCATGCCATATTGGGTTTAGTAATGAATAATGAGCCAGATTTAGTTAACAGCCTAATGGTGCATGAACATTTATCTAATAGTGATCATACTATAATCGAGTTCAATGTAGTGTTTGAAAGGGAGAAACGTGAAACAGCAACTAAGATTCTAGATTTAGGTAAGGCTGACATTAATGCATTGAGACGGAGACTATCCACAGTTAACTGGGCAAATCTGTTGATGGGTAAAACAGCAGAAAATCGGCAGGGAGGTGTTCAAAAAAGAATTTTGCGATACAGAAACAGTTTATACCCATAAGGGGCAAGAGGTCTACTTGCCAAAAATAAAAAAAGCACGGATGACTGAAGAGGTAAGAGAAAACTAAAAGGAAAAGTATGCAAAATGCGAAAAATAAGCACATATCCTGGTGAATAGGAATAACAGCAAAGAATGACAAAACAGATGGGAAGAGCTGCAAAAAGGGAGTAGGAAAAGAAACTTGCAAGGGATATCAAAATCAACACATTTTTACATTCATATTATGAAATAGAGGATGGTCAGGAGCAATTTGGGCCCCTTGAAAATGTAAAGAGTGATATTGGCAGTGAAAATAAGGAAATGGAGGACATGTTGAATAATTACTTTGCGTCACTATTTACAGTCGAGGAAGAGGTCAGCATGCCAGAAATTCAAAGGAGCCTAATCTTGAATTAGACAGGGACTCATGAAAATTCTTCTTCTTTGGCCTCCTTGTCTCGCGAGACAATGGGTAAGCGCCTGGAGGTGGTCCGTGGTTTGTGAAGCAGCGCCTGGAGTGGCTATAAAGACCAATTCTAGAGTGACAGACTCTTCTACAGGTGCTGCAGATAAAATTGGTTGTCGGGACTGTTACGCAGTTGGCTCTCCCCTTGCGCTTCTGTCTTTTTTCCTGCCAACTGCTAAGTCTCTTCGACTCGCCACACTTTAGCCCCGCCTTTATGGCTGCCCGCCAGCTCTGGCGATCGCTGGCAACTGACTCCCACGACTTGTGATCAATGTCACAGGACTTCATGGCGCATTTGCAGACGTCTTTAAAGCAGAGACATGGACGACCGGTAGGTCTGATACCAGTGGCGAGCTCGCTGTACAATGTGTCCTTGGGGATCCTGCGGCATCTTCCATGCGGCTCATATGGCCAAGCCATCTCAAGCGCCGCTGACTCAGTAGTGTGTATAAGCTGGGGATGTTGGCCGCCTCAAGGACTTCTGTGTTGGAGATATGGTCCTGCCACCTGATGCCAAGGATTCTCCGGAGGCAGCGAAGATGGAATGAATTGAGACGTCGCTCTTGGCTGACATACGTTGTCCAGGCTTCGCTGCCGTAGAGCAAGGTACTGAGGACACAGGTTTGATACACTCGGACTTTTGTGTTCCGTGTCAGTGCGCCATTTTCCCACACTCTCTTGGCCAGTCTGGACATAGCAGTGGACGCCTTTCCCATTCGCTTGTTGATTTCTGCATCGAGAGACAGGTTACTGGTGATAGTTGAGCCTAGGTAGGTGAACTCTTGAACCACTTCCAGAGCGTGGTCGCCAATATTGATGGATGGAGCATTTCTGACGTCCATGATGTTCGTTTTCTTGAGGCTGATGTTTAGGCCAAATTGGTTGCAGGCAGCCGCAAAGCTGTCGATGAGACTCTGCAGATACTCTTCAGTGTGAGATTTAATGCAGCATCGTCAGCAAAGAGGAGTTCCCTGATGAGGACTTTCCGTACTTTGGTCTTTGCTCTTAGGTGGGCAAGGTTGAACAACCAGCCACCTGATCTTGTGTGGAGGAAAATTCCTCCTTAAGATTTGAACGCGTGTGAGAGCAGCCGGGAGAAGAAAATCCCAAACAGTTTAGGTGCGAGAACGCAGCCCTGTTTCACGCCACTCAGGATAGGAAAGGGGTCTGATGAGGCGCCGCTATGCTGAATTGTGCCTTTCATATTGTCATGGAATGAGGTGATGATACTTAGTAGCTTTGGTGGTCATCTGATCTTTTCTAGTAGTCTGAAGAGACCATGTCTGCTGACGAGGTCAAAGGCTTTGGTGAGATCAATGAAAGCAACGTAGAGAGGCATCTGTTGTTCGCGGCATTTCTCCTGTAGTTGACGAAGGGAGAACAGCATGTCAATGGTCGATCTCTCTGCTCGAAAGCCACACTGTGCCTCAGGGTAGACACGCTCTGCCAGCTTCTGGAGCCTGCTTAAAGCGACTCGAGCGAAGACTTTCCCCACTATGCTGAGCAGGGAGATTCCACGGTAGTTGTTGCAGTCACCGCGGTCACCTTTGTTTTTATAGAAGGTGATGATATTGGCATCACGCATGTCCTGTGGTACTGCTCCCTCATCCCAGCACAGGCAAAGCAGTTTGTAGATTGCTGAAAGTATAGCAGGCTTGGCACTCTTGATTATTTCACGGCTAATGCTGTCCTTCCCAGGGGCTTTTCCGCTGGCTAGAGAATCAATGGCATCACTGAGTTCTGATTTTGTTGGCTGTACGTCCAGCTCGTCCATGACTGGCAGAGACTGAGCTGCATTGAGGGCGGTCTCAGTGACTACATTTTCCCTGGAGTACAGTTCTAGGTAGTGCTGCACCCAGCGGTCCATTTGCTTGCGTTGGTCAGTGATTGTGTCCCCTGATTTAGATTTGAGGGGGGCGATCTCCTTGATGGTTGGCCCAAAAGCTCTCTTAATGCCATCATACATCCCTCTGATGTTTCCGGTGTCGGAGGCCAGCTGAATACGACTGCATAGATGTTGCCAGTAGTCATTTGCGCAGCGCCTGGCTGTTCTTTGTGCAGTGCCTCTGGCTGCTTTAAGTGCTACGGATGTTAACACGCTGGGGGCTTTCTTGTAGTTCAGCAGTGCAATGCACTTAGCGGCTATGACAGGTTCCAGCTCTTCAAAGTGAGATAGAAACCAGTCTACATTCCGCTTCACACGTTTGCCGTAGGTGGTCATTGCTGAGTCATAGATGGCGTCACTGATGTGGGCCCACTTGGTCTCTGCATCCCCTGTAGGAGTGTTTTGAAGGGCTTTTTCAAGTGAATTTCGAAACTTATGTAACAGCTGTGGATGAGAAATTCTGCTAGTGTTGATGCGCGGGCGGCCCTTCTGCTTGGAGTGATGCAGCTTCTTTGGTTTGAGTCTAACCTTGCTGCACACCAGGGAGTGGTCGGTGTCGCAGTCCGCACTGTTGAAACTGCGTGTGATTTGAATGCTGTTTAAAGAGGCTCGCCTTGTGACAATGGGGTCCAGCTGGTGCCAACGACGTGATCTTGGGTGCCTCCAAGAAACCTGGTGACAGGGTTTAGTATAAAAGAACGAGTTGGTGATGCAGAGGTTATGATAGGTACACAACTCGAGAAGTCTCTGTCCATTCTCAATCATCCTTCCAATGCCATAGCGCCCAAGGCAGGAGGGCCATGAGTCATTGTCGCCCCAAACCCTGGCATGAAAATTAATGCAAGCAATAAGTAATGAATAAAATAATGACATGAAAGAGTGACATATCCCCATGACTAGGTTGTTTCCATCGCAAAGATTTAAAGGGAGGACGTGAGAACATTGCAGATGCCCTAACTATACATAATCTTTCAAAGCTCACTTGATTCAGGAATGCTTCCTTTAGATTGGAAAATTGCACGTCACCCTGCTATTTAAGAGTTGAAGGTGAAGGAGCAAAACCAACTTTATACATAATTACTTATCCACCACTCCAGGATTATACTTTCAAATGTCCGTGGTTTCCTGCTGCGTCTTGTTGGTCGTCTGTCCTTTGGGTTGGAAGAAGTCTAAATCTGGAATCTTCCCCCATCTGCAGTCAGGCCTGCTGGTCGAGGCTTCACTTCAGTCCAGTCTCAACTGTCCCCACTATTGTGTTTTGTGTCTGTGGCTGGCTCACCAATGAAGTTAAATCTGTCCGAAAAATGATAGGCAGACTCGGTCCTTGTTTCTTGTCTTGCCTTTATTGAAATGTTACATTGTCATCCTTGATCCCAAGGGACTGCCTAAGAAGAAGACTGTGTGATAAGCAGGACACAGTCAAGCTTAGACACTAGCACTTCAGACAGTACCATAGCTTTAAAATCATCTCTTTTTATACAGACAAATCTCCCGCTTATTTCCCTTATAAGTTTGTGCATTGCCTTAGCTAATGTATCGCCCTGTTTCCTGTTTGTGCTACCCTCAACAGTTTTAACCACTCCCAGTTTCAGCCTGTGTAAATGAGATTTCAAGCTGCTAGTTTAATCAGTTGCTGAGGTGATCGGGGCCTTTGCCTTCTGCTGCTTTAATTGGGCCTAGCCAAAATTAACATAAACAAATTAACAGTAATAAAGAAAGAAATGGCACTAAAAATGGCAAATCTCCAGGACTAGATGGTTTTCATCCCCAGGTTTTAAATGAAATACCTGAAAACATTGCAGATGCCCTAACTATGATCGTCCAAAGTTCTCTCGATTCAGGAATTTCCCCTTTCCATTGGAAAATTGCATATGCCACTCTTTAGTTTAATTTAGTTTAGAGATACAGCACTGAAACAGGCCCTTCGGCCCACCGAGTCTGTGCCGACCATCAACCACCCACTTATGCTAATCCTACACTAATTCCATATCCCTACCACATTCCCACCTGTCCCTCCCATCTACCTATACTAGGGGCAATTTATAATGGCCAATTAACCTATCAACCTGCAAGTCTTTGGCATGTGGGAGGAAACCGGAGCTCCCGGAGGAAACCCACGCAGACACAGGGAGAACTTGCAAACTCCACACAGGCAGTACCCAGAATTGAACCCGGGTCGCTGGAGCTGTGAGGCTGCAGTGCTAACCACTGTGCCGCCCCTATTCTATTTAAGAAAGCTGAGTGAGTGAAACCAGGGAATTAAAGACCAGTTAACCTGACATATATTATCAGGAAATTACTAGAGTCTATAATTAAGCAGAGTGACTGAACACTTCAGAAGTTTTTAGCTGATCATAGAGGGCTAGCTTGAACTTTTCAAGAGGAGTCTAAAATGATGGCAAGTGGAATGTCTATGGATTTCATTTATATGGACTTCAAGAAGACATTCGATAAAGTCCCTCATGGGAAACTTGTAGCTTAAGTTGAAGCTCGTGGAATTGAGGCTTAATTATTGACCTGGTGAAGAGATTGACCGAGTGGCAGGAGACGGAGCGTAGGAATAACCAGTAGGTACTCTAACTGGCAGGATCTGCACTGGGGCCCCAACTGTTCACTATTAACGACTTAGGTGACGTGATAGAGAGCCATATTTCTAAGTTTGCCGATGACCCAAAAATAGGCGGCATTGTAAACAGCGTAAACGGAAGCATAAAATTACAGAGATACTAATAGATTAAGTGGGCAAATCTGTGGCAAATGGATTTCAGTAAGGTAATTAATTTGGGCATAAAAAGGATAGAGCAGGGTACTTTCTAAATGATGAAAAGCTAGAAACAGTGGAGGTTCAAGGAGACTTTGGGGTCATTATTCATCATTAGCGTGTCGTGGACTGGTGCAACAATGATCAAAAAGGCTAATGGAATTCTGACCTTTGCATCTAGAGGAATAGAAAGAAGGGGTTAGAAGTCATGCTGCAACTATACAAAGCCCTGGGTAGACCACACCTGCAGTACTGTGTTCAGCTAGGGGCATCGCACTTTAGGAAGGATATATTGGCCTTGGAGGGACTGCAGCATAGGTTTACTAGAATGATACCTGGACTCCTAGGGTTAAATTACACAAACTGGGGTTGTATTCCCTGGAATTTAGAAGGTTAAGGAATGATTTGATCAAAATTTTCAAGATATTAAGGGGAACCGAAAGGGGAGATCGAGAGAAACAATTTGCACTGGTAGGAAAATCTAGGATTCGGGGATGTGGCTTAAAAATTAGAGTCGGGTCTTCCAGGAGTGAATTTAGGAAAAACTACTTCACACAAAGTGTAGTAAACAATTTGGAATTCTCTTCAAACAGCAGTTGACATTGGGTCAGTTATTTTTATATCTGAGATTGACAGATATTAACCAAAGATATTAAGTGATATGGGGCAAAAGTGGGTATATGGAGTTAGGCCGCAGATCTCATTGAATGGTGGAACAGGCCAAGTGGGCTACTCGTTTTCCTATGATGATTGAGAGGCTAAGGGAAACAGGAAGGATGAAGGTGAGCATGAATCATAGAATGGTTACAGCACAGAAAGAGGATATTTGGCCCATCGTGTCCGTACCGGCTCTCTGCAAGTGCAGCTCACCTAGTCCCACTTAGCCGATCACTAGGTGAGTCCCACTCACCTAGCCGATCACTTTAAATTGGTGTCCTCTGGTTCTGGATCCTTCGGCCAACGGGAACAGTTTCTCCGCATCTACTCTGTCCAGACCCCTCATGATTTTGAATACCTCTATCAAATCTCCTCCTCTTCTTTTCTTCAAGGAGAATAGGTCCAGCATCTCCAGCCCATCCACATGACTGAAGTTCCACATCCCGGGATTCTTGTGAATTGTTACTGCACTCTCTCCAATGCCTTAGCATCTTTCTGCAAGTGTGGTGCCTAGAACTGGTCATAATACTCCTGCTGAGGCTGAACCAGTGTTTTATACAGGTTTATTATAACTTCCTTGTTTTTGTACTCTATGCCCTTATTTATAAAGCCCAGAATGAACATCTTTTTGGACCGGACATTAAGTGGAAAAGTCGAGGGGGAAGAATCAGACTGGGGTAAGAAACAAAAGATAAGGGTAGGCATCCTGAAATGGAGTGAAGTGATGCCACAAAAGTTGTAGAAATACAAGTTAAAACAATTCTGGATTGATAACAAGTTGACTCAGTGAGGTAGTGAGAGTCCACATCAGTGACTAGTTGGTTTGCTGTCTAGAATCCTTTGCCTCAGTTATTATGTCACTCTGAATGGCTCGATGTACCTATTCTAGAAATAGACACTTCCTAACATGTTGAGGCCCCTTCCTATCATAAGCTATTGTATAGTACAAGGATGTGAAGCAAGCTATTACAATAGATGTTCGGAAACAAAGTTGTAGTTATAAACTGTACCGAAGAGTGTCACATTAGTCCCATCAGATGTAGGTCTGACAAAATGAGTGGCAAATGAGATGCATTGGCTGCAAAAAGAATTGAACAGTGAAGGATTAAGAGGATTACCTACAAGGTTGAATAGCATTCGTGAGCTGCATCTCAGACTTGGTAACGGTCAATAGGAGGGACTGCAAAGGGCCTAATTGTTCTCTGTTCATCTAGTTCAGGGCCAGGTTCGTATGTCATGATGGTTGGGGGGTGGGGAAAAAATTGAAACAAGAAAGGAAAAATGTAAATGATGGGAGTCTGAAAGAAAAGATACAATATTTGGATAAATAGTTGAAGGGGGGAAATTTGCAAGGCTATTAGGTAAGGGCAGGGGAATGGAACTATTTGGATAGCTCTTTCAAAGAACTGGCACAGGCACAATGGGCAGAACGGCCTCCTTCTGTGCTGTATCATTCTGTGAAACCAGCATCTGAAAGAGAAAAACACATTACCATTATGGACTTGTTCTGATTAAGGGTTTCGACTGAAGCATTAACCTATTTTTCAGTTCCAGATACTGATTGACTTATTGTGCATTTAATACTTCTTCGGTGAAAATGTTCAAATGGACTGCCAATTGCTAGTGATAGAATTGCTGAATTAGAAGGCCGAGCTCCTTTAAGCAAATCACTGCCTACGCTTTCAGTTTCAATCATGCTGTCTGAGAGTGCCAACAGGGAGAAGAGGGAAAATTGGAAAGGGGTATCACTAAGGACATCTTGATGTGCTTTCTAGTAGCTAGCCAGAAAACAGATGATGGAGGCCCTAAACATTTAGCTGAAGAGCTTACTGAACGTTTTTGGACCGAGGGAAATGTTATATTCCCAGCAATATGCTAATCTGTTTTTAAAAGCATCTGTTTGCAAATTGCTTCCACTTTTTGAAACATTCAACTTTGTATGTTTTCATAGCACAGAAAGAAGCCATTGATTTTGACTGCTATTGAATCTCCCCTTAACTATTTCTGCTCTAGGGATAATAATCCCAACTTTTTCTCTGGCCTCTTTACATGACTGAACTCCTTCATGCCTGGTATCATTTTGGTAAATCTCCTCTGCAGCCTCTCCACAGACTTGACTAAAGTGTACTGTCCAAAATAGGGCACAGTACTCAGCTGAGGCCTAATCAGTGATTTATAAAGGTTTAGCATGACTTCCTTGCTTTTGTACTCTGCCTCTGTTTAAAAATTCAAGGATCCCAAATGCTTTTTTTAAACATTGTTACAACCAGGTGAGAAAGGGGTCTAGGGGTTCCGTCTCATCGTTTGCCTGGTTTGACAGTAACGGTTTAATTTTTAAAACACTGTGTTTTAGCTCCCCCTTCAGGGAATCCTTGTTCACTGCTCTCCAAGTGTAAGGCAAAGAAATTAACCAGACAGGTTTTCTTGGATTTAAACAAGAAAGGTGGAAGTTTATTAACCTTAAACTCTAATTCGGTTAACGACTACAAATAGGCGACGCGATCACGCTCGCATGCATACGCGATAAACAGACATGCAGATAGAGACAGAAAAGGGCAAAAGTTTGAGGCAATAGCTGGGATTTATTTACAGTTCTTTGAGTTCGATGTAGATTCTTTGATTGCCAGTAAGGCTTGCCGTTTCGTTGGGGCCTACTGCACGCTTTAAAACTTGTTTCGATGTAGGAGTCTTTTTCTCTCTTGAGGTTTAAGTGTCTTCTGTGGATCTGGAAATTCATGAGAGAGAGAGAGAGAGAGAGCCAGGAGAGAGGCTCTTTCTTCAAGTTCAGTTGCAGTCTGACCCAAACTGTGCTGTGAGCAGTTCAAACAAAACCTGGGCCAGCGGGTTAGTCATGTGACTAGCTGTTTCAACAAACTCCTGCGTTTGTGGATTCTGCATCTTAGCAGACACCCTGGAATGCTGGCTTTCTTAAACATTCAGTGTCTGATCAAAATCCATTTGGGTTAATTGGATCAGGGAGCCGTTCTATTGTCTCCAGGCAACTGTCTCTTAGTATGCAAATGTTTTCCAGCCACTGCTAATCTCTTTAAACAAGTCATTTCTTCATTCCAGCAACTTAAAATTAATGTTCATATGATGAAATTAATATGCCTCATTCTTGGCAGGTGGGGTCTTTGTGACATTATGTCAACATGTCCTGTCACCTTTGAGGATTTCTGTATGTAAACTCCCAGGCCTCTCTGTTCCTTCACCCCCTTTAAAGTTGTACCATTTAGTTCATATTGTCCCTCATTCTTACTCCAAAAATGAATCCCTTCTCATTTCTTTGAATTAAATTTCATCTGCCATGTGTGTGCCCATTTCACCTGTCTGTTTATGTCCTCCTGAAAACTCATTCTACCCTCTTAACTGTGCTCTACATTTGCAAGTTTGTGTCATCTGCAGACTTGGAAATTATGTCTTGTATACCCAAGTTCAGGTAATTAATATATATCAAAAAGAGCAATGGTCCGAATACCTACCCTGGGGGACCCCACTGCAAACCTCCCTCCAGTCTGAATGAAGTACCATTACTCTCTCCTTTCAGCCTCTCTTAGCCAATTAATCATGCTGTCATTGCCCCTTTAATCCCATGGGCTTCAATTTTGCTAAATAGGCACAGCGTCACCTGCACTACCTTTGTGTTCCAGTCCTCTGCCACCGCTGCCATATCAAAGGGGGATTAAAGGATTGTGGCCAGAGCCTCCCCTATCTATAAAAATAGTGAGGTTATCCACTTTGGTAGGAGGAATAGATGTGCAGAGTATTTCTTAAATGGTAAGAGATTAGAAAGTGTTGATGTATAAAAGGACCTGAGTGTTCTCATCAATAAGTCACGGAATGCTAACATGCAGGTGCAGCAAGCAATTAAGAAAGTGAATGGTATGTTAGCCTTTATCACAGGAGGATTTGAGTACAGGAGTAGTGAAGTCTTGCTTCAATTATATAGAACCTTGGTTAGACCACACCTGGAGTACTGTGTGCAGTTTTGGTCCCCTTACCTTAGGAAGGATATTATTGCCATAGAGGGAGTGCAACAACAGTTCACCAGAATTGTTCTTGGGATGGCGGGACTGTCCTATGAAGAGAGATTGGGTAAACTGGGCCTGTATTCTCTAGAGTTTCGAAGAATGAGAGGTGATCTCATTGAAACCTACAAAATACTTAAAGGGATACACAGGGTAGATGCAGCTAAGATGCTTCCCCTGGTTGAGGAGTCTAGAACCAGGGGACACAATTTCAAAATAAGGGGGAAGCCACTTAGGACTGAGATGAGGAGAAATGTCAGAGGGCTGTGGAAGCTCAGTCATTGCGTATGTTTAAAGTAGAGATTGACAGATTTCTAAATACAAATGACATACGGGAATATGAGGATAGTGTGGGAAAAAGGCATTGAAGTGGAAGATCAGTCATGATCATATTGAATGGCGGGGCAGGCTTGATGGGCTGAATGGCCTACTGCTCCTATGTTCCTATGTCCAACCTTACTTTCCTCAGCATTCCAGAATGAATCCCATCTGGACTGGATGACTTTTTAAAGGCTGCCAGCCTTTTAAGTACCTCCTCTTTATCTATTTTTATCCTTAGCAACTTCCTCACCCCCCTCCTTTACTGCGACATTGACAGAATCTCTTTTGTGCAGACCGCTGCTAATAACTCATTTATTACCTCAGCCTCCACAGAGAGATTTCCTTTCTGGTCCCATACTTCACCTTTTTAAGAAGAAATCTTTCAATATTTAAACATAAAGCAAATCCTTATGCACAGTGGGCATGTAATTGGCCAATTTATTTCAATATAGATGAGGTTGTGGAGATAGGTTTTGGCAGGAAGAATAAGGAGGCCATGAATTCCTTGGAAAATAAGAGTCTAAATGGGCTAGAGGAGTAAAGGGATCTCGGAGTACAAATGGACAAATCGCTAAAGATTTTTAAAATAGCAAACACAGAACAAGTGTTCAGTTCTATGGGAACAATTCAAAAACAGAAATTAAATTTTAAACTTGGAATGAACCTTGGCTAGACCACACTTGGAATACTGTGCACGGTTCTGGTCTCCATATTACAAGAATGATAAACTGGAGAAAGTGCAAAAAAAAAATTAGAGGGATGGCACCAGAATTGAGAGGTTATACATATCCAGAAAGACTCAATAGGCTGGATCTCTCTCTCAAAGAAAAGAGATGGCTGAGGGGTGACCCGATGAAGGTCTTTAAGATAATAAAAGGGTTTAATAGGGTAGACAGAGAAGATGTTACCACTTTTGGGGAGTCCAAAACTAGGGTCCATAAATACAAGATAATTACAAGTAAATACAATAGAGAATGCGGGCGAAGCATATTTACCCAGAGACTGGTTAGAACATGAAACTCACTACCACAAAAAGTAGTTGAGGCAAATAGCATAGATGCATTTAAGAGGAAGCTAGCTAAGAACATGTAGGAGAAAGGAATAGAAGGATATATTGATGGGGTTACATGATGTATGGTAGGGGAGGCTCGTATGGACCATCAAAGCCAGCATGGATCATACGAATTAGGAGCAGAAGTAGGCCTTTCGGCCCCTCGAGACTGTTCCGCCATTCAATAAGATCATGGCTGATCTGTTTGTGTCTTGAATTCCATACTCCCATCTACCCCCAATAAGCTTTGATTCCCTTGTCTAACAAAAATCTATCTACCTCCACCTTTAAAAATATTCAATGACCCCGCCTCCATCATCAACTGAGGCAGAGTTCCAAAGTCGCACAATCCTCAGAGAAAAAATTGCTCCTCATCTCTGTCCTAAAAGGGCGACCCCTAATTTTCAAACAGTGCCCCCTTAAGTGGTCTCACCATATCTCTGTATAATTGAAGCATAACATCCTTACTTTTATTTTCAATATCTCTCTTAATAAAGGATAGCATTCCATTAGCCACCTTGATTACTTGCTGTACCTGCATACTAACTTTTTTTCTCTCTATCCCTTCTGTCATTCTCTGACCTTCATTTCCCATATTGCTATTCTGCTCTCTTGCCTTGACTCAACCACTTGGTTTACTACATCTACCCAAGCTTGATCCCTCTTCCCCTTTGTTTAGTTTAAAGCCCTCTTTACTTCCCTAGTTATACAGTTTGCTAGAACACTGATCCCAACACGATTCAGGTGCAGACCGTTCCAAAGGTACAGACCCTACTTTCCCCAGTACTGGTGTTAGTGCCCCACAAACAGAACCCCACTTCTCCCACACCAGTCTTTGAGCCACGTATTCATTTCACAAATCTTCTGCGCCCTCTGCCAATTGGCATGTGGCTCAGGTAATAATTCGGAGATTATTACCCTTGAGGTTCTGCTCTTCAATTTGTTGCCTAGCTCCTCATATTGTCTCAGCAGAACCTCTTTCCTAGTCCTACCTATGTCATTGGTACCTACATTGACCATGCTATCTGGATCCTCCCCCTCTCACTCCAAGTTCCTGTCCAGCCCAGATGCGTTGAACAGCCTATTTCTGTGTTGTAGTAATATAGGAATTATCCATAGAACAAAATAAATTTATTGAAGGAATCTGTTTTCCCCATGATCTATCTTAACCATACTTTAAAATTTGTGGAAGGCGATTTGCTATAATTTGATAGAATCTGTCTAAACCTTTGGAAAAAAAATTGCCTTTTAGATGAATATTTTATGTTTCTTAAAGCTGAATATGATCATATGTGTATAATAAAAATGCAAATTTACTGTTAGGTTCTACTATAATAAAGTTTAGGAAATGTGAATAAATCGTGGCGTTAAACCACCATTCTGTTGAGCACGAAGAGTTTTCAAGAAGTACTTGAGAGGATGCAGAATCACAGAATTGTTACAGTGCAGGAGGCTATTTGGCCCATCGTGTCTGAGTTCCATTTCAGTTTGGTTTACATCTCCAAAAGGACAGAGTTGTCGGTCTTTTCCAGCATGTCTAGTTCAAACAAAATTTCCAATTGAAACGTGAGTGTGAATTTTCTTCGGATTAGTCATGTTAGATTCAAAATGCTAAAATAAGATCAACGTTATGTATCTTCTGATTAAATGAAGCATAATGCCAAGCCAGGACAGGGGTCGGCAACTTGTCGGTACATGGACGCCAGTGTCCGTGGTAAAACGGTTTGAGGTCCGTAACTGGCAATTTCAGGAGTGAGAAACTTCCCATTGGCTTCTTTCCGACCAGACTAGCTTTGTAAAAAAAATCACACTGTTAGTTTCACAGTTGAATTCGAATTTCTAAGCTCTAATGCTCATTAACACTCCTTTCATCTTTACAGCTGACAGGTGCCAGGAGTGGGAACAGCTGTTTCCGAACTTTGGACAGCTTCGAGATTTTCCGGCGAATCCGATTTTTTTTTTTTTAAAGCTCGCTGGAAAAACAAGAATCTGTCCGATGTCCGGAACCTGCTGTTTCTGGAGGGGGCAGAGAGTGAATGGGGGCGGGGTGGGGGAGAGAGAAAGCACGATCAAGATCACCCTGACAGACGGACATTTATCCGAAATACTGTGCATCACTACAAGAAGTGTGTGGGCAGACACTAACTACTTGTGCAAGCAAACAATAATGCCAGGTATCTCACTAAACAGGGTGAATCAAAGCCATTCTGCGTGACCATGGCTACCCTCATCAGATCATTTCTCACTGTATATCGAGCAAACTTATGAATGAGCCTATGGCCATCTTTTTCGGCCCTGAAAAGTGCCCATTCTACCTCAAATTATCCTGGCAGGGTAATGTATCCCAAAAATTTGAGCAACAAGTAAAGCTAGCTATGTCACGCTGCTATTATGCAGTAGCAGCACATGTGGTGTCCGTCACTAACAGGATGCTGCTGTCAAGCCAAAAAGACGTCCTGTGTATCGCACAAATGAGTAATGTGATGTATGAATTTCAATGCCAGTGTGATGCTAGGTATATAGGCCGTACGTCCCAAAGACTGGTGGATCGAATCAAACAACATGTCCCTTCTACTCTTCGCAACGGGCAAGGTAAGGGCCATACCCAACCAGCCCGTGCTTGTGGAACTCAAAACAGTGTCCAACATTAGATGTGATTCCGCAATTGGTCAACATTTGATAAATAATCCTCAGTGCGCTATGAATTACACTGCCAACTAATTTAAGATAGTAGGGCTCGCAGTGTGGTGCGTTTGCACATACTGGAAGCTACATATATTAATACACTGGGTCCTGTTCTTTGCAGTTAGAAAGAATATGTACAAACATTGTGCCTGTTTCAGCTGAACAAAATAAGTGACAGCCATTCACTGGTTTGTTCCTCAGGGCAATGCCTTGACCACTCACAGTCAAGCTGCCTGGTTTAAATTTCAAACACAGCTTGGCAGTTATCTGTCAGTCACGGTAAACTGGTGCATTCTCCATGGCAACGCTTCTACCAATCAGAGTTCACTTGCCAACCAATCAGCACACTCTTATGCAGTGCAAGTTGTTGTTTTTCCTTAAATTGGTTATTCTTGCGGATTGCCCTGATGAGTGCAAGACAAAAAGCTTCGACAACATGTCTCTATTTTCAGCAATTCTCAAGTTCTGTACTACCAAACGGCTATTTGTACCCTACTTCAGTTCTGTCTGAGAGCAGACAGCTTGCCCCAGATTGGGATTGAATTTGGGACCTTTGCTCTATTTGGCTCAGTTTGCACCCCGCCTTACCAATTTTGTCATCAGGGAAAGATGCTGTAAATTCTTAATAAATGATTAATTTTTCCCTGTTTAAGTTTGATGTAAATTCTATCTGATTTAGATGTGTTTAATATTACAGTTTGTTTTTATTTTTGATTTTGAATTCACATTTTGTCATTCAGTCTCTACAATGACAACTTTCATTTATATAGCATCTTTAATAAAATGTCCCAACACGCTTTACAAGAACCTTATCAGACAAAATTTGACACTGAGCCACATAAGGGGATATTGGGACAGTTGACCAAAAACCTGGTCAGAGAGAAAGTTTTTAAGGAACGCCTTGTAAGAGAGGTAGTGAAGCAGAGAGGTTTAAGGTGGGAATCCCAGAGCTCAGGGCCAAGGTAGTTAAAGGTACAGCTGCCCATGATGGAACAAGAAAACCATGGATGGGCATGAGTACAAATGAATACTCCTCCTCATCTGTTGGTGCGGAGAATATTGTCCTTTCTAGAGCTTTGTGCCATACAGGGCCATCTTTGACTAGATGATGCACCCCAGCCCATTATTTCTTGGGTTTCACACTGAGCTACCTCCTAAAGTCATGCAGATTGTTGTTACATGAAGAATTTCGACCATCTGTTCAAATGTTCTTCCTTGGGTAGAGGGGGCACGACATAGTGTAGTTAACTGAAGAGGTTGTTGGTGACTTCAGGAGGACATTGGCAGATTAGTAAATTGGGCAGATAGCGGTCAGATGAAATGTAATGTGCAGAGAAGAGTAGGTGATACATTTTCAGAAGAAAATTAGCGAGGAAATATATATTAAAAGAAGTAGACACAGTTTGGGTTTTAGATGCCCAAATCTTTAAAAGTGGGAAGATAAATTGGCAGCAGTTTGTATGTCTATAACATTTTTAGCGTAGAAAAACATTTCAAGGCACTCCACAGCGTTAAAGTCAAAACTGAACTCCTAGCAAAAAAAATTAGAATCCTCGATGTCATAAAAAGGGTGTGGTGTACAAAGCAAACAGGTTATCCCAAATGCATACAAATCATTGGTTAGGCAGCAGTTAGAATATTGTCCATTTTTGTGCACCCTACTTTAGGAAGGATCTCAAGGTCATGAAGAAAGTGCAGGAGAGATTCATGAAGATGAGACACTAGAAAAACTTGGGATTCTTTTCATTTGAACAGAGAAAGCTATGAGGAAATCTGATCGAAATGTTGAAAAGTATGAAGCGTTTTGATAAGGTAAATTGGGGAAAAACTTTCTCTGTTGAAATTGCAATCCATATGACCTTTTTAAGAAGCAAGTGGATAAGTGTTTTTTTAAAAAAAAAAGAAAGGTATTGGTAAAGGGGTGAGACTAAATGAATAGCTCCTTCAGAGAGCCAGCAACAGTGCGATAGACCTGCCAGCCTCCGAGACTGTATTCTATGATCTATTTGTGTTTTACACTTCATAATGTAGTTATGTTAATTAATTTTGCAGGCACTCTAAATGTTTTTTTAGGATGTTTCAACATTATTTCAGTGTCTCGGGCTTGGTGCCGTTTGCTGTGCTTAGTTTTGGTCAGCTGAGACCCTCCCATCCTCCCATTCTCTCTGGCAGATATGTGTTCAAATCATTTTTGACTCCCATTTGCGTAAAATTCCTGGATTCTTGCCAGGGTCCGATTCCCGAAGTACTGGCATTGCATACTGATCTCGCATGATTTCCAGAAATGTACTTTAATCTCAGGAAATGTGAGAGAACTGGAACACAGGAAGAACTAAAGGGAAGTGGTACTTGGGTTCCCTTTTAGAGTTTCACAAGGTGGCAGCCCCCTTCTGCAGCTGCACTTAGAGGGACTGAGCCCTCTATAAAACAGCTGCCCACACAGGCAGCAATGGCATCAAGGAGAGAGGCTGCCATTTTTTTCTGTCGTCAGACTGAGCATGGACCGCCCCCCCCCATATGAGGTTCTTTGCTCAATCTTTACCAGCATTTGGGGATGGTCTGGCACCCAGAAAGCGCCATGACTTTGAAAGGACTGAATTCACGCGCAGGTTTCCTCTTGTTGCTGTGATGCTACTGAACCTGTCTCCATGATGTGAAACCACAGGCGTCACTGGGCTTCAAGGAGCCGTTGTATGGGGGAACTTAGAGAGATATGGCTATGGGAGAAAGGATCATAACCGTGGAGTGCGCTAATAATTTGTGGTGTGACCATTTCTGATCTTGCCGACCACTCCCTGGTGTGCAGCAAGGTTAGACTCAGACCAAAGAAGTTGCATCATTCCAAGCAGAAGGGCCACCCGCGCATCAACACGAGCAGAATTTCTCACCCACAGCTGTTACAAAAATTTCTAAATTCACTTGTAACAGCCCTTCAAAACACTCCCACAGGGGATGCTGAGACCAAGTGGGCCCACATCAGAGACGCCATCTATGAGTCAGCTTTGACCACCTACGGCAAAAGTGCGAAGAGAAATGCAGACTGGTTTCAATCTCATAATGAAGAGCTGGAACCTGTCATAGCCGCTAAGCGCATTGCACTTTTGAACTACAAGAAAGCCCCCAGCGATTTAACATCCGCAGCACTTAAAGCAGCCAGAAGTACTGCACAAAGAACAGCTAGGCGTTGCGCAAACGACTACTGGCAACACCTATGCAGTCATATTCAGCTGGCCTCAGACACCGGAAACATCAGAGGAATGTATGATGGCATGAAGAGAGCTCTTGGGCCAACCATCAAGAAGATCACCCCCCTCAAATCTAAATCGGGGGACATAATCACTGACCAACGCAAACAGATGGACCGCTGGGTTGAGCACTACCTAGAACTGTACTCCAGGGAGAATGCTGTCACTGAGACTGCCCTCAATGCAGCCCAGCCTCTACCAGTCATGGATGAGCTGGACATACAGCCAACCAAATCGGAACTCAGTGATGCCATTGATTCCCTAGCCAGCGGAAAAGCCCCTGGGAAGGACAGTATTACCCCTGAAATAATCAAGAGTGCCAAGCCTGCTATACTCTCAGCACTACATGAACTGCTATGCCTGTGCTGGGACGAGGGAGCAGTACCCCAGGACATGCGCGATGCCAACATCATCACCCTCTATAAAAACAAAGGTGACCGCGGTGACTGTAACAACTACCGTGGAATCTCCCTGCTCAGCATAGTGGGGAAAGTCTTTGCTCGAGTCGCTCTGAACAGGCTCCAGAAGCTGGCCGAGCGCGTCTACCCTGAGGCACAGTGTGGCTTTCGTGCAGAGAGATCGACTATTGACATGCTGTTCTCCCTTCGTCAGATACAGGAGAAATGCCGTGAACAACAGATGCCCCTCTACATTGCTTTCATTGATCTCACCAAAGCCTTTGACCTCGTCAGCAGACGTGGTCTCTTCAGACTACTAGAAAAGATCGGATGTCCACCAAAGCTACTAAGTATCATCACCTCATTCCATGACAATATGAAAGGCACAATTCAACATGGTGGCTCCTCATCAGAGCCCTTTCCTATCCTGAGTGGTGTGAAACAGGGCTGTGTTCTCGCACCCACACTTTTTGGGATTTTCTTCTCCCTGCTGCTTTCACATGCGTTCAAATCCTCTGAAGAAGGAATTTTCCTCCACACAAGATCAGGGGGCAGGTTGTTCAACCTTGCCCGTCTAAGAGCGAAGTCCAAAGTACGGAAAGTCCTCATCAGAGAACTCCTCTTTGCTGACGATGCTGCTTTAACATCTCACACTGAAGAATGCCTGCAGAGTCTCATCGACAGGTTTGCGTCTGCCTGCAATGAATTTGGCCTAACCATCAGCCTCAAGAAAACGAACATCATGGGGCAGGATGTCAGAAATGCTCCATCCATCAATATTGGCGACCACGCTCTGGAAGTGGTTCAAGAGTTCACCTACCTAGGCTCAACTATCACCAGTAACCTGTCTCTAGATGCAGAAATCAACAAGCGCATGGGTAAGGCTTCCACTGCTATGTTCAGACTGGCCAAGAGAGTGTGGGAAAATGGCGCACTGACACGGAACACAAAAGTCCGAGTGTATCAGGCCTGTGTCCTCAGCACCTTGCTCTACGGCAGCGAGGCCTGGACAACGTATGCCAGCCAAGAGCGACGTCTCAATTCATTCCATCTTCGCTGCCTTCGGAGAATACTTGGCATCAGGTGGCAGGACTATATCTCCAACACAGAAGTCCTTGAAGCGGCCAACATCCCCAGCTTATACACACTACTGAGTCAGCGGCGCTTGAGATGGCTTGGCCATGTGAGCCGCATGGAAGATGGCAGGATCCCCAAAGACACATTGTACAGCGAGCTCGCCACTGGTATCAGACCCACCGGCCGTCCATGTCTCCGTTATAAAGACGTCTGCAAACGCGACATGAAATCGTGTGACATTGATCACAAGTCGTGGGAGTCAGTTGCCAGCATTCGCCAGAGCTGGCGGGCAGCCATAAAGACAGGGCTAAATTGTGGCGAGTCGAAGAGACTTAGTAGTTGGCAGGAAAAAAGACAGAGGCGCAAGGGGAGAGCCAACTGTGCAACAGCCCCAACAAACAAATTTCTCTGCAGCACCTGTGGAAGAGCCTGTTACTCCAGAATTGGCCTTTATAGCCACTCCAGGCGCTGCTTCACAAACCACTGACCACCTCCAGGCGCGTATCCATTGTCTCTCGAGATAAGGAGGCCCAAAAGAAAAGAAGACCATTTCTGATCTTGCTGATGAGTGTGGTGCTACCAGCCAGCAGGTTACTTTCCCCATCAGCTGGCTTTGCAAACGTTGACCTTGCCAGGTGTTCACGAGTTGATGGGTAGTTTGAGGGGCTCAACTCAGTGCTGTGTTGTGCATGTGTTTTCTAGTTGCGTATGTCTTTTATTCCAGTCTTTTTATTGCCAAATGAAGTACTGTCCTGTTTTCAGTTGCCAGTTTTAATTTTGGCAGGTGAATGCAGAAAATTCCGTAACATATCACTGCTTAATTAGTTAATATAATGGAACATAGATAGTGGTTTAAGGGCTGTGTCCTTGATGTGATTCAGCTTGGTAGTCATGGCTGCTTCACTTTATCTTTTATGAATGGACAAATCCTATTATCTGAACTATCAGAGGTTGACCTGCAAACTGAAGTCCATTGGGAAAGGGAAATAATGATTTATTATGTTGTAGTCTGTTTGAAAGTATTTTTAACCAAGTGTTTTGATTTCCTATTTGCTTTTAGTGACGCACATTATCGTTCCCAATGACCATGCTCTCTGCACCATGAAGTGTTTGATGGGGATCATGTCTGGCTGCTGGCTTGTGGATTTTCAGTGTAAGTAGTCCATTAGATTAAAAGAATTGTACTCTAATTTACATCAATTTCGGGCTGTAGGTGGAACAGCAAAGCCAGAGATTACACAGGGCTGCTGGTAAAAGTAGATGCTTTGATGTTAGGTCAAATATTGGGAGTGCTGGTAGTGAATCACTTACACATTAGAAGTGTTAACTAATCATGTGATTCCTACTTTTGCATCCACCTGCTGTTGTTATTTACTGTGAAATAACCCAAATTCCCAACTCATAATTTCTGCTGAGCACTTATCTGCATGGCCTTGTGGTAAACTCTGCCAGGCTCCAATCTGTAGTTCTATTTTACTTGTATCTGCCGCACTTGAAACAGCACCTACCCTGAGCAAAAAAAAAAGTAACTTGCTTTTTATGGAATTCAACTTGCTGTACTAGACTGTATCTTATTTAAACGCCTTCTCTTGTTCATCATTTTCAATTTTCTGATCTGACTCATGCTGGATATGGTTCTGTGGCTGCCAGCAGTCCTCCAATTCCTTGCTCAAATTGGCCATCTTTCATCTGTGACCCAAGATCTGGAAGCCATCATAGCCTAGTTCTGCCTGACGTCCACTGCAGAAAGACCCTTTCCTGACTCTGCATTTTCAGCGTGGGTCACTGGATAGTGATCAGTATAGGCCAGCCCTGACTGATTTCTTTTCTAACCTCTCTAGAGCTGCCGAGGCCAATTGCAGTGCCCCAAAATGATGCGCTTGTTGAAATGTGCTAACTCAGCAGAGATCAGGAGTCTGAACAGATTTCCTGCTCTGTTTGGTTTAATGATACACTACTGTTTAAAAAGTCAAGAACTTTGCACGGAAAAGTTGCAACACTTTGCATGACTGGCTTCGACGAACACATTTATATTCAAGTTGCCCCTTGGAGACCTACACAAAATATATTACGGAGGTGAAAATGTCTAAGGTTATATGCTACCTGCTCAGCAGTTCTCAAGGCAAGGAGATGAAAAGATATTATGGGGGCTAACTTGGATAGCCCTCAAAAACAGGCTTGGGGATTGTGATGCACGATTAACCTGCACCCGTTGATTGCAATGCAGGCAGCACACCAACTTTGCACTCCCTGCTCATTCGAATGATCGCTACGTCCAGCCAGCGCTTACCTCACTGTTCATTGGCTGGATGCATCAGCAGGGGGACATATCATGAGTGGATAGCACCACTTAAAGCTAGCCTGCACCTCTTAAAAGGGAGGTGAATTGTGGTTGAAGCAGATGCTGGGAGTCGTGGTTGAAGAGAATCTGACCTGGGTAAGAACCAGGAACGGAGCAACATGGGTGTGCACATCCTCCGAGGTTGTTGGATACTGCGCTGGAGGTCTTGGAGGAGGTGAAAAGGAGGAGAGCTGCTCTGTATCCATAGGGGAGAAGGGAGCCCTCCAGATACACGATCAAAAGACAGTGGGAGCGGATAGCCATGGAGGTCAACGGCAGGAGTCAAGCCTAGAGGACCTGAATGCAGTGCTGCAAGAAGCTAAGTGACTTCACGCGATTGGTCACGGTCAGTGAATGCATCTTCAAATGCCATATTGTACCAATGCTCAAATCACTACACCCCCATCACTACCTAGCAACAATCTCTATCAATCAAACCTCAGAGTCATAGAGTTTTACAGCACAGAAACAGGCCCTTCGGCCCAACTTAACCATCATATGCTTCACCTCCCCCTCACACGCTTAGCATTGCTGCAAGACTCACACCCACATCTCATAGGTTACATACACTTCCAGTTATTCAACCATGACAGCCACATTAGCCAGATTGCATGACATTCACTGACACAATTCCCTCTCTCTAGCAGGACCAGATAGCACACAACCAGAGACAGCAGGAGCAAACCAGAGGGAAATAGGTGCTCTTGCAAATTCCTAACTGCACAATCCATCACCACCCACCCCCCGTCCCCGTGGAGGGATAGTGTTGGTCATCATTGGGACGGCCATTGCTGTGGCTGGCAACGGGGCTGAAACCATTGGCATGGTGACATGGAAGAGTCCAGCACCAACTTAACACAGGGCTTTGTGCAGAGCTTAGCACCATCATTTCCAGCATGGAAGTGGTGGTGTTGCACACTTGTGGACCCAACCATGATGCAGCATCTGATGGCTAATGTCACAGCTTCCAGCAAAACATCTGAGCGCTGCAGTGGAAGCTTAGACTGTTGTCATGCAAGGTTACCTTGCTGCCATGCAAGTTCAGACTGTTGCCATCATGACTGTGGATTACTGTGTGCAAAGGGGTTTGCAGAGTGTCACAGCAGTCCAGCAATCTGTTCTGCAACAGATTACTAGGATTGCTGAGGTGCTTCCCCAGGGGACTAGCAGTGGCTCCATGGAGCGCGAACCTGCTGTCCTCTTTTAGGAAGCTAGCATTCATCCTCCTACCCCTGCTATTCCACCAGTGCCCTTGCTGTTGCCTGTCAGCCAGCCAAGATTGCTGCTGCCCGTGCTGAGACAGTGCAGTCTGTAGTTGGGCCGCCTTGGCCTAGAGCTGCTCGACGTTGTCTTCCAAGGCCATCTGCAGACACCCCGAGTGAAAGTCAGCATACTTCCACCAGCCATGCTGCAGTCACTGGGATGGCATTGCGTAGCAACACTCGGACAGGCACTAAGGGAAACCACAAGGGTAATTAGCTGGCTTTTGTACGCAATAAGGCATGATTTAACTAAGTTTGGTTTGAAATGTTTATTTTGTGATGGTCTTTATATTTGCATTGTGACTAGGTGGGCGCTGCTGTGATGGTCAATAACAGTGAAGGCCAAGCGTGAGACTGTTGGTGAATGGGGAATTGGTCTTGAGGTTACCGGTATCACACTCTGATAAGTTCTTCAGACAGCTCAGCAGAAAGGGGCTGTCTAGGTTGCTTCCTCTTCCTCCTTCTGCTCTTCCTCCTCAGTTTCTCACCACATAGCTGGTGATGGTGAGGTTGCGGAGAACGAAGCAGACGATGACGAATCTTGATACGCGTTCTGCCGAGTATTGTAGGGCTTGTCCAGAATGGTCCGGGCAGCAAAAGGGTTATTTCAGCACATCACTCATCTGCTCTATTACATTTTGTGTGGCAACATGGCTTCCGTTGTATGCTTGTTGTACACCAGAGTCATCAGCCTTGTCAGCAGATAGCCCTTATCATCCAGTAGCCACCGTTTGGTTTGCTGTGGTGGCTGAAATGCAGTTGGCACTAGAGTACTACAGATTGAAGCCATCATATCTACTTCCAGATAACAGGCATTGACCTGCATTATACGTTGCCTATGGCCACACACCAGCTGGATGTTGAGAGATTGGGGTGCCTTTTAGTTCCGGTATAGGGCAGAGTTGACATGCAGCACCCACAATGCAATGTGTGTGTGGTCAGTGACTCCCTGCACCATGGGAAAGCCTGCAATCCTAGTGAAACAAAAGAGAATGAAATGTAGTCAGCTCCCACGCCCTTACACAACAGTGGACTGCAAACTTCGAGCTTTTGCAAATATCTCCAGCTTTTAGCCAGGAAGGAGCCAGGCACATCAGAAATCATTGCAACGATCGCATTCACAGCCACTGACAGTGCTGTCCTTGCCCTGCTCTGAGGTTGCAGTTGTGGCTGTCGCAGGAGGCAGATTTCAGTGGGGATGTCCTTTCTGAAGAACAGACACCTTGCGCATTGCTCCTTACTGAGGTTCAGGTTGGAGAATTACTTCCTGAATACCCTGGATTGATATGGCCTTCTGCTAAGAGCCCTTCTCCTCATCCCTCTTCCAGCAGCTTGTCCTGCTTTCTATGCCCTCTATTTATTCTCCAAGCTATACTGTATTCCAAGGGGAATGCCTACTGATGTACCCATGTCTGGGAGAAACTGGTTTGTGCAGGAGCCTTGAAGTCAGCAAAACATTTTTCAGCAACTGCCACACCACTCCCTGTAAACTTTTGCAACTTTGAAACAACTATCAGAAGCACCAACACTTACAGAATCGTAGCAACAGCCAGAAGAAATCAACCAGCAACTAACCAGTAAGTAGTTGATGATCTCTTCAGCTGCCACTGGTTGGGGTGGGGGCGGTGGGGGTGTGGTCCTTCCTGCTGCTGAAAGCATGTTCAGCTGTGCAAGGTTGAGAGAGGGCGTTGGCTGGAGTATTGAGATCCAAAATGGCATCGCTTGCATTTAAAACAGTGTTATTGACATTATGATCTGCGTGCTCTGCATACTTTCAGCAGGGGCTCACTGCATGTGCTAATGGCTGTGCCAGTATGGCATCCAGCGCTATTCCCCCCACAAGTGTGTGCGTGCACTGCCAGCACACCTTTGGAGCTCTAAGAGCACTCATAGCACCCAAAAAAAAAGGTATTAACAAGTCCAGTTTCTTGCCCTATGTGTTTTGTGATTTGGAATTAGTGTTTCACTGCCGGGTCAGGTGATTAAGTATCTGTGTCTGAAGTGATTGGGGAAAGAGAAGTAATAAGTTAGAATAATGTATGGCCAGGAGGTACTACAAAACCATTTCATGTTCATTCATTCAGGGCTCTGTGTATGCATTAGTGACAAACCCTATAACCAACTACGCTGCTTTTATGCTTTGAACTGCTCTATCCATTACTTTACATTGTTCTACATTTTTTTTTAGATTGTTTTTCTCTTGTTAGGGTCAAGTGAGGAGGAGTCAAGTGAGAAGAGCGCTTCCCTCTTTTCTCTCTCCTTGTTTAACCACAGCAGGTTTAATTCTTCCTTAAAGTTGATGTATTGGCCAATTCAGAAAGTGTTTGGTTCTTGTTATGATCATAGCAAGTAAGTAATCGGGCAGGTTTTCTTGAGTTTAACAAAGAAAGAGGTTAACTTAATTGTACTTAAACGGAACTAATAATAATAAACAATGTGCCAACTTTCGCGCGCACACATGCACACAAATAGGTTCCAGAGTGGGAAAAGGTAGATTGGTTGAGTTCGAGTCCATAGAAAAAAGGGGTACACAGTCTGTGGCATTTGGTGATTTGGCTGGCTTCTAGCTGAATTCGATGTTCCTGAGGCTTTTAGTCTGAAGAGTTAAATAACTGGTTTGGTGAGTCTCTTAGAGACAGCAATGTGGTTGATTTCCTCCAATGGGGTTTCTGATTGTAGCCAGAGTATGCAAAGGTGGGCAGTCAACAGGCAGGATTTGAATGCTTTCAAGCTGGAATGGAGAGAGAGACCCCCTCACTCGGGTCTGCATGTGTCGGAGTCCAGTTGCTTCTCTCCTGCAGAAAGACACAAGCTTACAGAAACAAGCTTAAAACCACAGATGGGGAGGGGCTGGTCACATGATAGGCACTCAGATTCATTCAAGCAGAGCAGTTAGCAGTATTCCTCTGTTGCTTAAAAAAAAAACAAGCAGCTCCCTTAAACTACCTGGGTCTTGGTTCTTGCTGGGATATGAACAGACATTTCATC
Organism: Heterodontus francisci; assembly: GCF_036365525.1. NCBI lineage: Eukaryota > Metazoa > Chordata > Chondrichthyes > Heterodontiformes > Heterodontidae > Heterodontus > Heterodontus francisci. The sequence continues at coordinate 126,276,029 of NC_090377.1, forward strand.
TCTCTTCACGGCATTGCAGTGTAGGATACAGTGTTGCAAATTAGGTGGCCATCTTAAGCTGCCAGCAAAAAGTCATCCTTGTAGCTTTACTGTTTTAAATGTCTTTTTAAAAAATATATAAATTCAGATCTCCGCTCAGTGGATTGAAGAAAATTATCATTCAATAAAGCACATTGGCGTAACACTCTGCATAGGCATACCATTGGCTTTTGATAAAAGAAAATGCACATGTAGCAAAGGAGCTAAAATATCAAAGTTTTGGAGCTGGTTTAAGGGAACTGATAACATTCTGTACAGTCTGAAATCAAAGTTCTAACACAGTGAAAAGTGTTGTACAATACCTCTGTGTTGAGAGATCACATGGACATGTGTGGAGACTGCAAGAGAGGACAACAATGACTGCTGGCCACGTGGGAGAGGAGCAATGTTTTTATGTATTCCTATGTTCCTCTGCTTCTCCTGTCTCACTTGGTGATCCTGTGTTCATTTAAAAAAAAATAATAATCCTTTCCTATTTTAATGAGCTTTCTTGATCTTTGGAGCATTCATGTTTTATATCTCATGTTTTGTTCTCCTCTGCTCAGCATTACCTGTTCTTGGCTCCGTTACAGAGTTTAGTCAACCCCAGACTTGTTGGCAGAGTATTGTCGTGTTGGTCCCATTCCTTTTTTCCTCTTGTTCACCATGGTGCAGAGGTAGAACTCTAGCCTCCTAAGTCAGAGGTTGTGGGTTCAAGTCCCTCAAGTGGACACACAATCTAGGCTGATCATCCAGTGTGGTACTGCACTGTCGGAGGTGCTATCTTTCAGGTAAGACATTAAACTGAGGCCCCGTCTGCGCTCTCAGGTGGATGCAAAAGACTCTATGGCACTATTTGAAGGAGAACAGGAGAGTTCTTCCCAGAATCCTGGCCGGTATTAATCTCTCAACCAATATCACTGCGCAAATTATCTGGTCATTATCTCATTGCTGTTAATGGGACCTTGCTATGCACAAATTAGCTGCCGCGTCCATTACACTATTACATTTACATGATTGCACTTCAAAAGTACTTAGTTGGCTGTAAAGCACTTTGGGACATCCTGGGGTGATAAAAGGCGCTATAAATGCAAGTTTATTCTTTTGTGTGTGCCTTGGATCCCATCACTCGGTTAGCTGTCTATCTTGTACTGGCCATAATGCTGACATACTTGAAGTTCACTGATTAAATCTGCTGATGGCTGGGAAATAGATGTGATAACTGAATCATCTCATTTTAGTGTGAGGTCATTGAACCTTCTCCTGTATATCCAAGAATATTTCCATGCTGCTCTTCCCTGCAGTGCCTTGAAAAATAGAAAATAATGCTTATCCATAGAAAGGAAATCTTATGGAGTGTTCATGCTATGCTGTGTAATTAATGCATGAACGCTGAAATAGGGAACCTTAATTACAGCAACTGGAGAGAACATTTGTGAAGTGCTTCAAATTTTCTAAGATATATTCCAACTTATCTAATCAACTCAAATATATGTGACCTTTAGACAAGTGTTTATTCTGTGATCAAAGAGGTTTTGGTTCTAAGTTTTCAAGCAAAGGTTTTTTTTTGCAAGTTTGGATGTTAGACTTGCTGACAATCTGCTGATTCCGTTCTCCTCCATCTATTGATCTCAATCATGTACCTGTCACTTGGATATTCAATTAATTCATGGCTTTATTGTGATGCATTTATTGTACAGCTCTGGGTATCTACCAGATTTATTTACTGGTCTTTTCTGTAGTTGCATCATTTTCCATGTCCTCACCCAGCTAAGGAATACTGGTGATGCGAGAGGAAATAGCTTCTCTGTTAGTTGCTGCCCAGAATTTCTTTCCCCCTCTCCACCGGAAGGCACTGACTCCATGTGGAGATAAAATACCACAGTCTCTGGTACGTCATCCAAAGAAAGCCTGGAGAGAAGCTATTGGCAGGTTATTGGGACCATCAAAGTCAAACCCAATCTTGCACTTATTTGACATCCACACACGTGCACTTACCCCCAGCTAGGATTGTTCTCTACCCTTTTTTGATATTCCTCATCTTAACCCATAACTTTGAAACAAAATGTTTCATCCCTAAGACTGCCACAAATAAGATTAGTTCACTCATCGGCATAGACCAGGAATCAAACCTGGGAATCCTGGTCAGTAAGGCTCAGTTACTCACCGCCTTAAGCCATTGAGGAGTTTTTTTTAAATAAACTTTTGAACTGTCGGCTTTGAAGCCCTTCTGCTTAATGTGCCTGAATTGCAGCCCTTATTCAGCTGCTGCAATTTGACTTTCTTGTCCCTGTTTTTTTTTTTGCTGGAACTGTTTTATTGAATACGATTGAGGTTGCCAAAATAGAGGGCAATTCTGTGCTGCATGCTCACAATTATTGGAAAATGGATCCAGGCTGACCAAATCCCTTTCACTTAAGATGCTTAACGGAATGGATAAAGATCTCTAATAGCTATCTTAAGTTGGATTCAAAGCTATATTACATTTCTAAAAGGACAATATTCCAGTCAACAGCACTGTTCAGGAGTCTGCATGTTTGCGGCTTGGAAATCTTGCTGTGGTTTTGTTTTATTCCATCGAAATGTTTTGCTGAAAAAAATACTGAAGCCAGTAAACTCAAAACAGTCAAAGCACCTGGAGCTTTTTATAGATATATAGCACAGTTGTGTCTAATTCTAGGAAGTAATTAAGAATTTTCCAGCTAGATTGTGCATACTTTTATTACTTTTGTCTTCTGTTTGGGTGTGATTTCATCACTGTGTAAAACAGTGGTTCAAATGGCAATTTAGAAATGCTTTCACTGTAGGGTTACTACATGGTGCTCTCTTCAAGCAGGGTTTTACTGCACGCAGATTCATCACGAGAAGCTTAGCTTGGCTTATAGCTGTCTGCTATGGGTAAATTGCATGGTGTTCAAATAGAGCTGCGGCAATCTGGGCCTGATCTGAACAAATTAAAAAAAAGTCGGAGGAGGGAATGGCAACTGTTTTGTGTGGACAGTACATCTTCTGAGTGAAGAATCTGTCGACTTATTCTTTGCTTTGTTTCGCTCTTCAAAATTATAAAAGTGCTGTTTCAAAAAAACAGATCAGCACACTGAAAGCTAGTTAAAAAGCTTGTTTGAAGCTTTACCTATTGGCTAGTATAAAGTAGTGAACATCTGCAAATGTTTTAAACGTTCCATACGAACATATGGTGCAGGAGTAGACTATTTGGCCCCTCGAGCCTGCTGCACCATTCCATAAGATCATGGTTGATCTGTTTGTAGTCTCAACTCTATTTTCCTTCATACCCCCGATATCCTTTGACTCCATTGTTTGTCAGGAATCTGTCTGCCTCTGCCTTAAAAGACATTCAATGGCCCTGCCTCCACCGCTCTCCGGGGAAGAGAGTTCCACAAATCCACGACCCTCAGAAAAAATTTCTCTTTATTGCTGTCTGAAATGGGAAACCTTGTATTTTTAAACTGTGCCCCTTAGTTTTAGTCCTTCCCACAAGGGGAAAGATCTTTTCAACATCCATCCTGTTAAATCCTCTCTATCCTTCTAAACTCAAGTAGATACAAACCCAACTTGTCCAACCTTTCCTCAAAAGATAAGCCTCTCATCCCAGAAATCATTCGACTGAACCTTCTCTGAACTCTGAAATTATAGCCTTTCTTAAGTAAGAAGACCAAAACTGTACACAGTACTCTAGATGTGGTCTCGCCAATGCCCTGTACAACTGGAGCAAAATATCTCTGCTTTTATATTCCATTCCCCTTACAATAAACGACAACATTGCATACTATTTGCGTTTTGTGTACTAGCACACCCAGATCCCTCAGCATCTCAGAGTTCTACAATCTCTCTCCATATAAATAATATATTACTTTTCTATTCTTCTGGCCAAAGTGGACAAGTTCATTGTTACGGTCAGGTGAAGAAGGGTTGAAGGGCTTCCCTCTTTTCCCTCTCTTTGTTAGACCACATCAGATTTAATTCTTTCATAAAGTGGATGTACTTGCCAATTCAATAGGTATTTGATTCTTGTTATGATCATAGCAAGTAAGAAATCGGACATGTTTTCTTGAGTTAACAAAGAAAGAGGTTAACTTCATTGTACCTAAACCAAACTAATAAAAAATAATAAACAAAGTGCCAACTTTCACTCTCTCTCACACATTCTGGAGATTTACACACACACAAATAAGTTACAGAGAGGGAAAAGGTAGAGATTGGTTGAGTTAGAGTCCATAGAAAAAAAGGGGTTTACAATCTGTGTCATTTGGTGATTCGGCTGGCTTCTAGCTGAATTCAGTGGTCCTGAGGCTTTTAGTTGAGAGGTAGATGACTGGTTTGGTGGGTCTGCAGGAGACAGCATGTGGATGATTTCCTCCAATGGGGTTTCTGATTGTAGCTGGAGTATGCAAAGGTGGTCAGTCAACAGGCAGGATTTGAAAGCTTTCAAGCTGGAATGGAGAGAGAGACCCCCACTTGGGTCTGCATGTGTTAGAGTCCAGTTATTTCTCCTCTCTCTGCAGAAGGGCACAAGCTTAAAACCACAGATGGGGAGGGGCTTGTTGCATGGCAGTCACACAGTCATTCAAACATAGCTGTTAGCAGTAATTCTCATCTAAAAAGAACAGCTAGTTCTTTAAACTTCCTGGGTCGTCTTTCTTTCTGGGGCATGAGCAGACATTTTGTCTCCCTCCTCACAAGCATTGCGGTGTAGGATACAGTGTTGCAATTTAGGTAGCCATCTTGAGCTGCCAGCAAAGTCATCCTTTTAGCTGGTCTTTTAAAAAATATATATATATAAATTCAGAGCTCCAGGCAGTGGATTCAAGAAAATTATCATTCAACAAAGCAATGTTGGTGTAACACCTCCCTGCCACGTGAAGTCTCAAGGGCAGTTAGGGATGGGCAACAAATGCCGTCCTAGCCAGCGATGCCCACATCCCATGAATGAATAATTTAAAAAAAAATGAAATGTGACAACAGGAACATTTTATTATGAGGTCACAAATTAAAAAGAATCTGTACGTGCACTCATCAGTCTTGCTGACTGGGCTCAATCAGCTTGTGCTCAAGCATATACTGAATTTCCTCGTGTATTTATACAATACTTTCCTTTTCCAGTTTCTCTATATCAGTGAACTCAACCCTGGATTCCAAGTTGTTCTTAATTTTGTGAAGTTTATCCAGTGCATTTTGTACATGGTTTTTCCTGTGCTGCACAAGGCCAACAGCATGCTTTGCCGAGAACTTTGCAAACTGTTATGACCGAGGTGGGAGGAACTTTTCTAGTTCCACTTTTCCACAGATCACAACATTTGTTTAAATGTTTACCGGTACAGCCAATCATGCACTCTATTTTTATCCCAGAATAAAATACACCAGCCAGGTTTCTTTAATAAACAACAAAATTATTAGTTTGTTATAAAACAAGACTTAACCAGTAACGAAGCAAAGCATTAGCACACAGATTGAAATATGAAAGTTCCCTTTCTAAAATTCCCCAATTATACACACACACTGGAAAAAATACAGAAGTTCTCTCTACAGAGGTCTGTTATAAAAAAAAAAAGACAAAAAAAGAATACTTTGGCCAAATACTTGCTAATGCTTGATGAAACAAAAGATATGGAAGGAAGTCGGTTGTCCCTTTATTGGTCTGGCGTCCAGGTATCCGGAGACAGGTCACTGGGATCGTTTCAGAAGCAACTGTTCTGGAGATGTCGAGAATTATTCTAGTAGGCTTTCCAGGAGAAATATGGCACCAGGGTTTTTTGCCAGCACACACTCGAATCGCAGGATTTTTTCCAGCTTCTCAGGAGCTATGCAACACCAGGGATTTTAGCTCTCCCATACTGGATCTTTGCAGGATTTCTTCAAAAAGATAGAGAAAGAGGTGAGCTGGGTGGTTTCTTTTTTTCCTGGTAGGAAAACACCAACTGTATTCAAACAGTTCACATACCAACTGCACTGAAAACAATACCCAAACCCTAACCAGAGAGTCGACCACCTGATCTCCATAAACCTTGACATGTGGCTTCTCTGTAACCATTTTTTCCCAGGTCATCAAGGTTCCTGTTGTTTACTGAGACCAAAGCACCCGATTTCCAGCACAGGTGGCTTTCAAACAACATTTCAAGTATCCTTTCCGTGAACTTGGTTTAAAAAAAAAACCACATCCATGGAATCCTATCAGTTTTAACACAAGTCCTCAAAAAAAAAAATTGAAGCACTTTCGTAACAAAACCAATTGTCACCAAGTAATTTGTGTGGATGAGCTGTCCTGGCATAAATGCAAATAGGCCAAATGTCACCATAATATGATAAGACACTTTGTCAGGCAAAGATTTAAGCCTGCCTTTAGGTGCTTCATAGTCATTTTGTACTTTAACCCAATGCTGAATTTGTTTCTTTGCAGCTTCAGACCCCCTATCAGTTTTGTCCTGCATCTCTCCCTGTTGTTCCAGCTCATCCAGCCTGGCCCACAATTCCTCCTCAGATAGGATACTTGACTTGTAGTCACCACCACCATAATCACCCTCCAACTCTGCCCCAAAAACCTTTGGCCTTAGGGTTTTACTTTGGCTTATGAGATTTTCTATGTCTCCCTTCAGAATTTAAATCTTTAATTTCTAGGTCTTCATTCTGAATTTCCTCCCAAACCTGGGTCAGTTTCGTGGGACCTAGGTGATCGGGATTTTGATTTATGGGAGGGGTCTCTCTTACATCCACATTGTGTAGGGTTAGGGTTGTGCACCCTGGTTTGTCCCTACAGATCCCTTTTAAACACTGTGAGCAGCCTTGTTAGGCCTCCTCTCTGTTCTGCATTTAAATAGGAGAGTATGGTGTCTAATCTCCCTAACATTTCAGTGTTAGCTAACTGGATGGTAGTGAGTTTGTTTTTGGAGTCCTCCAGGCCTCCCTCTAACTCGTCCTCACTGGCCCTTTCGCCCTCATCTTTCCTGACTGCCTGACAGACTTGTGCTTGTTTGTCCCCATCCCGGCTGTGATACCGTTTTAACTTATTGGTGTGGCACAACCTTTGCTTTTTCCTCTGATCTGGCGCGTCAGTTATATCATTCACCTTGCTAATTCTCTTTACTGCTCTGTACGGGCCACTGAAGTGTGCTTTCAACGGTTCTCCCTGTATTGCTAATAGCACTAACAGTCTCCAGTCTGAAATGTTCTGGCCTTGGCATGTTTATCCACCTGCCTTTTCATAGTTGTCTGGGAGGTTTTTAGGTATTCCTGAGCCACTGCACAGGCTCTCGTGAGGCATTCTCGGAAATGGGAGATGTAGTCTAACAGGGAAGATTTGTCCCTGTGTCCCAAAAACCTCTCCTTGATTAGTTTTTGAGGACCTCTCACCTCATGTCCATAAACTAATTCAAAGGAACTAAAGCCAGTGGACTCATTGGGTGAGTCCCTGGTAGCAAACAGAAGAAATCCAAGCCCTTTGTCTCAGTCATGGGGGTACTCATAGCAGTATGTACTGACCATTGTCTTTAAGGGTTGGTGATACTGTTCCAAAGTCCCTTGTAACTGTGGGTGGTAGGCTGAGGACTTTAGCTGGGTTATGTCCAGATTGCCCATGACTTTTTGAAAAATACTGCACATAAAATTTGTGCCCTGATCCAACTGGATCTCAGCAGGCAGCCCATAGTGAGAAGATACTGTAGCCCCCTTTTGTTTTCGGCAGGGGCTCCACACAATCTACCAGCACTTTGTTGAATGGTTCCCCAAAAGCCGGTATGGGAATTAGGGGTGTAGGTTTTGTTGCAGGTTGAGGCTTCCCCACAACCTCGCACGTGTGGCAAGTCTTGCAGAACTCCACTACATCCTTGTGGAGTTGTGAAAATGCTGTCTGATGTGGGCTTGGGTTTTTCTGATTACAGCCATTGGAATCTCCTGGGCTATTCTCAATATTTCCCTACAGTACCTCTGCGGCACCACTACCTGGTGAACCACTGTCTACTCTTCGACTGCAGGTCTGTGAGGAGGTCTCCACTTCCTCATCAACACCTCATCTTTTAAATAGTAGTACTCTGGAACTCCCTCTGCTTCAGTTTCAGTTTGGGCAGTCTGTGCTAATGTTTTTAACTCTGGGTCGGCTTGCTGACCCTCGACCAAGGAAGACCTGTTTAAGCATCCTTTGGGTCCTCTAACTTCCCAAAGAAGGTTTCAGATAACCAGACAGCAGGGTCATCTGTCTGCAGTGCCAGTTCAGCCTCCTCTGATGGAGCTTGTTTGGCCATGGACTGGGTCACCACAGTCAGGGAAAATGCCAGGGACCTTTTCCTGTAACTGCCCTGTCTCCCTGACCTCTTTCGGTGTCTCTAAAACCACCTTTGCCCCCACCAGATCATTACCCAGGAGCAGGTCAACCCCTTCCACAGGTAAACGAGGGATATTCCCCACGGTTACCGGTCCTGAAACAAGGTCGCACTCCAGGTGCACTTGGTATATAGGTATGGGCGTACACTGCCCTCCAATACCATTTACTAGCGCTCTATAAAGGCCGGTGGTGAACACAGCAGATGGTGAAATTTGAATTCAATCAATAAATCTGGAATTAAAAGCTAGCCCAGTTGTAAAAGCCCATCTGGTTCACTAATATTCTGCATGTGACATCAGACCCACAGCAATGAGGTTGACTCTTAAATGCCCTCTGAAATGGCGACTCAGTTCAAGGGCAGTTAGGGATGGGCAATAAATGCTGGCCGAGCCAGCGATGGCACATCCCACTAACGAATAAAAGAAAAATCTACTTTTAAAGATGCCAAACCCCTTCATATTTCTTTTCTCACTATGTTCATCCCATCTAGTATTTCACGCTCCTCTTCCTGAACTACAATGTCTTCCTTGTCCCCATCTTTTGTGAAGACAGACACAAAGTATTCATTAAAAACCATGCCCTTCTGCCTCCACACACAGGTATCCCTATATGGTCTCTAATAGGCCCTATTCTTTGCCTAGTGAAACTAGTGCTCTTTTTGTATTTATAAACCATCTTCATTTTTTCCTTGATTTTACTGGCCAATATTTTTTCATGCCCTCTCTTTGCTTTCATAATTTCCTTACTTAATTTCACCTTTGCATTTCCTCTAAGCTTTCTAGTATTGTGCTTTCAGTATCTGGCATAAGGTTCCCTTTTTTACCTTGCCCTATGCTGTATGCTACTTGACATCCACAGGGGGACTTCAAATTTCGGAGTCCCACTGTTTTTCTTTGTGGGAACAGATTTGTTCTGAACACTTTAGTCCACTTCTGCCAAATCGCATCCCAGCTTAGTAAAATTGCCTTCCTCCCATTTTAAACTTTTGCTCTTGATCTATCTTTGTCCTTTTCCATAACTATGCTAAATCTAACTAAATTATAGTCCACTACCACCAAAATGCTCTCCCACTGATACCCCTTCCACCTGCCCAGCTTCATTTCCCAAAACCAAGTCCAGAACTGCCTCTTTTCTAGTTAGGCTTGCTACGTACTGGCTAAAAAAAAGTTCTTGATGTATTTTAATAATTCTGTGGCATCTATACCTTTTATACTGGATTTATCCCAGTTAATATTAGGGTAGTTGAAATCCCCGACTGTTACTGCCCTATTGAGTAGAATGTTAACCGGCATTGTGAGGCGGGCATGGGTTAACTTCCCCAAAAAGTGGCATCGAGTTAGGAACCCAACATGATCCTACCCATTTCCAGTTTGAGCTCGGTGGGATTGTAGGTGAGGAGGACCCACCATGCAGCTGCCCGGTAAGTAATTAAAATATTTAAATAGGTAATTAAATTTCACTTTAATCCTGCATTCTGACTTTAACAGCCAGCACATGGGTTCCCCGAGCTCTCTTCATCTCACCAGGATAACCGAGATGCAAGCACAATAAGGAGTGATTGCGCAATGAAATTGTTGTGCCTGGAAGACTGAAGAGTGAAATTGCTAAACTTGTGGTCAGCCACAGTGAAAGGCTTGTGTTTGCAGGAAGACTTTTGACAGCCTGAAATCACTACATTTTTCAAAAGTTTTCAACTTTTTGGAGTTATTTTCAAGTGCCTTGGGGTTTACTCGCCTCCATCTCAATTTCCTTGCTGTCAGCCAACACTGGAGCATGGGAAACAAAAACAAGTCATTTTTAGTTATTTTTTCTTCCTTTTTTTTTTACATTCCTTTTTACATTTTTTACAATCTTTTTTTGCATTTATTTCATTTCATCTTAGTTTGTTCAGTTTGCTTACCCACTGTTTTTTTCAGGTTGTTTTTCTTCAGGTTTGCACTTGCTGCTGTTCAATATTCAGTATATTCACACCTAATCTGTACTAATGCTTTGTCTTTCAACACACCATTAACATATTGTTTGCCTTTGCTCCGTGCCCTTTTGGTCAGCTATCTGGCCTGGTCCAATCTGCACCTTCTCCTTTGTTATCTCTTGCCCAACCCCCACCTCACTTGTTTATAATCTGTGACTTTTCTAATATTTGTCAGTTCCGAAGAAGGGTCACTGACCCGAAACATTAACTCTGCTTCTCTTTCCACAGATGCTGCCAGACCTGCTGAGTGATTCCAGCATTTCTTGTTTTTGTTTCACATTTCCAGCATCCGCAGTATTTTGCTTTTATATTACTGTAGCATGGGAGCAGCTTATGCAGAAGTAACCTAGAGCTCTGAGGGGGAATAACCATACAAGCAGGAACAGCAGCAGCTGCGATCTCTGCAGCCACAGGCTGTGCCACTAGCACAGGGTCTACAGGCACAGGATCAACTTCCTCAACAGACGTTCTCGGCAAGTCATTGCTGACATCTGCAGCCTCTTGGAATAAAACCTCTCTTCCAAGAGGACCAGGTGGTCGCATATTGTCAGTGGCCATCGAGGTCACCACTACCCTGAATTTTTTTTATCTCCGGTTCCTTCCACTGTTCTGTTGGAGACATCTTCAGAATCTCACCGTCTGCTGCCCACAGGTGCATCTTACAAGGCACCGATGCCTTGTTTGCCAAGGCCACCGAGAGTGTGAAGTTTGCCATGGATGAGGCCAGTCAAACACTGAGGGATGTTAGATTCGCTGCAGTGGCTAGATTCCCACAGGTACAGGGAGTCATTAATTGCACACATGTGGCAATCAGTGTGCCCCTCAGATCATCCAGGAATCTTCATGAATTGCAAGGGATTCCACTACCTGCGTGTCCAGTTACTTTGTGACCACCAGAAAGTGATCATGCATGTTTGCGAAAGATATCCCAAGAGCTGCCATGACTCATTCATTTTGTAACAATCACATCTCTCGCAGGTTTTCTCTTCTTCAGACAGCCTCAGTGTCTGGCCTCTGGCTGATGACTCCTGTAAGGCACCCTACAAGTGAACAAGAGGAGAGATACAACAGGAGCCACATCACCACCAGGGCAACATTAGATCAAGCCATTGGGTTGCTCAAGATACAGTTCAGGTGCCTTGGCCTTGAAGGAGACACCCTTTAGTCTGCTACATCAAGGGTCTCCAGGATTGTTGTGGTCTGCCATGCCTTTCAGAACATAGTGATGCAGAGAGGAGTGGCGCTGCAGTAAGTGGAAGGTACAGAATGACCGACATCCGAGGAAGAGCCAAATGTGGCCATGGTGCCTGCAGCCGCACATCTGGCTGCCAGAGAAGCCCATGGTGGACTCATCCAGGCACGCTTCACTTTGCTATGTGTGCATAAAGTCGTCTGAGTGCCATCAGAAATCCTGTCCCCACCCCCCACCTGACCCCAAGCCTCAATCCAACAGTAAACCAGCCAACCGTCACATTAACACTCTTCCCCATAAAGGCTGATCATTCCATTCACCAGCGTGAATGATGGCTGCAACTAAGTAGAGTCCATAAGAATGAGGAGTTCCAATAAAGTCTTTCATTCATTGAATTAAACTTTATAACTACCTTGACATTGGTATAAGAATTTTTTTTTCTATGTTTCTATAAGCACCCTTGTGCAACTAAGATGTCTTTCTCATCCACTCCCTCTTACTTTTATCTGGTGCAACCGACGTGGAGTCAGCTAAGATGCATGTGGTAGACATCCTTTGGGTGTTGGAGCCCATGAGGGCTCCTCCTGCACCAGTGCAGGGGCGGATTAGGCCATCGGGGCAGGAGACAGCATGTGCAGCTCTGAGGGACGGGGGGAGGACAGGATGAAAAGTGAGGGTGCCTTGAGAAGAGTCCCCACTGCCGTGGCCCACCTGCACTTCCCTGCTGGTGAGCACATGGTTACATGCCAGTGAGGCATTAAGCCACCAAAAAAGCAAGCCTTTGCTGCATCCTGTGTAAACTGGCAGACAGTGTGTGCAGACCATTGGTCTGGGCCAGCATTCACTCAGTGGCCAAAATGCTCCATGCAGGTGGCCACTCTTTCCATGGAGATGGAGATCAGCACAAATGTCTGAGACATCATGCCACTCGTGCAGATTGAGCTAATCAATTCCCTCTCCAAGGGTTCGCACTGCCTCTGGAAGTGCAGACAGAAGAACACACATTTCCTATTGCTGCTGTGTGGATGACTTTACACAGATGATCCCTGAGGCTCAGCATCTACGTCCAGCTGACCAGAGCTCGGTGTGCCCTGCACCCTCCAATGCGGACTCTCTGCTGCTGTCACCATCTCCAGTACCTGCTCCTGCTCACGCAATAGGTTGGAACATGGTGAGGAGCACATCAATCGCAATGCAGGATGCATCGAGGTGTGTGTATCCGTGCTGGTGGAGGGCGTGCATGAGTCACGTAATGATGCATCTTCAGAATCCTCGCCTGGGCCTGTTCCCTCAGCAGCTGCTTTGTAACCCTTGCAGGACATATGGGAGATGAAAGCAATGAGTTAGTACTAACACTGAGAAAGGGTACAAACTCAGCATAGTGCTTATGAGAGTTCAGGATATTTTAAAATATGTTCATGGGATGTGAGTGTCACCTGCAAGGCCAGCATTTGTTGCCCGTCCCCAAAAGCCCTTGATGTGGTGGTGAACAGTTGCCTTGAACTACTGCAGTCCATGTGGTGTTAAGACAGGGAGTCCCAGTGATGGTGAAGGAATGGCGATATAGTTCCAAGTCAGGATAGTGTGTGGCTTGGAGGGGAACTTACAGGTGGTGGTGTTCCCCTGTGTCTGCTGGTCTTATCCTAGGTGGTAGAGGTCACGGATTTGGAAAATGCTGTCGAAGGAGCCTTGATGAGTTTGCTGCAATGCATCTTGTATATGGTATACAGTGCTGCCACTGTGCATCAGTGGTGGAGGGAGTGAATGTTGAAGGTGCTGGATGGGGTGCCAGTCAAGCAGGCTGCTTTGTCCTGGATGGTGTCGAGCTTCTTGAGTGTTGTTGGAGCTGCACCCATCCAGGCAAGTGGAGAGTATTCCATCACACTCCTGACTTGTGCCTTGTAGATGGTGGACAGACATTGGGGAGTCAGGACATGAGTTGCTCACTGCAGAATTCTCAGCTTCTGACTGGCTCTTGTAGCCATTATAAGGCTGGTCCAGTTAAGTTTCTGGTCATTGATAAACCCCAGCATGTTGATGGTAATGCTGTTGAACATGAAGGGGAGATGGTTAGATTTTCTCCTGTTCTAGATGGTCGTTGCCTGGCGTTTGTATGATGCGAATGTTACTTGCCACTTAGCAGCCCAAGCCTGAATGTTGTCCAGGTCTTGACGCATGCAGGCATGGGCTGCTTCAGTATCCGAAGAGTCACAAATGGAACTGAATACAGTGCAATCATCAGTTAATATCCCCATTTCAGAAGATGGTTGGGTCTAGTACACTGTCCTGCTGCAGTGTCCTGGGGCTGAGATGATTGGCTTCCAACACCACGACCATCTTTTTTTTTTTGCTAAGTATGGCTCCAGCCAGTGGAGAGTTTTCCCCTGATTCCCATTGATTTCAATTTTGCTAAGACTCCTTAATGCCACGCTCAATCAAATGCTGCCTTGGTGTCAAAGGCAATCACTCTCACCTCACTTCTTGAATTCAGCTCTTTTGTCCATGTTTGGACCAAGGCTGTGTAATGAGGTCAGGGACCAAATGGTCCTGGCGGAACCCAAACGGAGCATCAGTAAGCAGGTTACTGCTGAGTACGTGCCGCTTGATATCGCTGTCAAAGACATCTCCCATCATTTTGCTGATGATTGAGCGTAGACTGATAAGGCGGGAATTGGCGGGATTGGATTTGTCATGTGTTTTATAGACAGGACAAACCTTGGCAATTTTCTACATTGTTGGGTGGATGCCAGTGTTGTAGCTACTACTGACTACTCTAACTGGAGAGATAAAAAGGCCAGGGTAAGACTGTCCAACCAATCACCTACTTGCTGTCCTGTGACATCACTCCTTTATCTGTGTTGTTATTGGGTTTGCCATATATACTGCTGTCTCTGCTCTGGCCTGGGCCTTCTCTCTCACTCTGTTTATGCTTAGCTTATAGTTTTTTTGTAATTAATTACGTGATCTTGTTTAAGTTATACGAACATACCAGTATTGGAGGCAAAGAGCAGCACCTCCTTCCCCCTCAGTACCAAATTCCCAGATTTTGCACTCTGTCTCTGTGACCACTCTGTGCATTAACGGATACTATTTACTTCTGTAGCATATGATAGTATTGAGCAGCTGAAACTTTGCCCTAAATATGATTTAACAGAGTCGGTTAAAAAGTCGGATACTGAAGCAGCCCATGCCTGCATGCGTCAAGACCTGGACAACATTCAGGCTTGGGCTGCTAAGTGGCAAGTAACATTCGCATCATACAAACGCCAGGCAACGACCATCTCCAACAGGAGAAAATCTAACCATCTCCTCTTCATGTTCAACAGCATTACCATCAACATGCTGGGGGTTATCAATGACCAGAAACTTAACTGGACCACTGCGGCACAGTGGCGCAGTGGTTAGCACCGCAGTCTCACAGCTCCTGCGACCCGGGTTCAATTCTGGGTACTGGCTGTGTGGAGTTTGCAAGTTCTCCCTGTGTCTGCGTGGGTTTCCTCCGGGTGCTTTGGTTTCCTCCCACAGCCAAAAGACTTGCAGGTTGATAGGTAAATTGCCCATTGTAAATTGCCCCTAGTGTAGGTAGGTGGTAGGGGAATATAGGGACAGGTGAGGATGTGGTAGGAATATGGGATTAGTGTAGGATTAGTATAAATGGGTGGTTAATGGTCGGCACAGACACGGTGGGCCGAAGGGCCTGTTTCAGTGCTGTAGCTCTTAAAACTAGAACCACAAGCTGTACAATTATTACAGATTTTAAAAGGGGCACTGTGTTTGTATAAAAAGTTTGTTTACAAAAGCACATGGTTAAAATGTGTAATTTGTTCACGTTGCATTTCTTGCATATAGCAGGGGTTATCTGCTCCTTTGCGTTACCAACCAAGAAAGAAACTTTGCCAAGTGTGTTTACTCGAAGCTGGTGTGCTTGAAGATGTCCTTCTCTCTGCTGATTGTAAGGGCCCTGCAAGAAGTGAGTCTGGTTAATTCCAATCCAGTTTCAAGTGAGCATTAAACTAAAAATTGCCACTAAGTTCCCTCACAGAGTGGGCACAAGATGTCTGTGTTGGAAAAGGGAAAAGTACCACAAATGCGGATATTCTTAGGAATGCACAGGATCATGAAACCATTCAGTCTCTTGAGCCTGTTCCACTCTTCATGGCTGATCGTTATCTTAATTCCATCGACTCACCTTTTCCCCATAATCTGAACTAAAATCTATCATTCTCCATTTTGAAATTTTCAATTGGCCTACCCTCAACAGCTTTTCGGGTGAGTGCACCAGATTTCCACTACCCTTTGACATCACCCCTGAATGGCCTAGCTCTAATTTTAAGGTTATGCTCCCTGTTCTCGACGACTCCACCAGAGGAAATGGGGTACATGGAAACATCAACTCCTTTGATCATCTTAAACATCTCAATTATATCACTTCTTAATCTTCTATATTCAGGGGAAAGTAAGCCTGTCCTTATAATTTAACCCTTTTAGCTCCTGTATCATTCTGGTGAATCTACACCCCCTCCAAGACCAGTATATCATACTTGAGGGGCAGTTACCCAGGTGGGGTCTAAACAGAGCATTGTACAGCTAGCTGTAGCTTAACTTCCGCTTTGTTTTCCAGCCCTCTTGAGACAAAGGCTAACGTTCCTTAGCCTTTTGTATAATTTTTTGTACCTGACCACTAGTTTTTAGTGGGTTCTGTACTTGGGCTCCCTAAATCTCGCTCCTCATCCACAGTTCCTAACTTTTCACCTTTTAGAAAGTACGCTGATCTGTCTGTCTTGGGTCAAAAGTGGATGACCTCACATATTCCCACATTGAGCTCCATCTGTTGTAGTTTTGTCACGTAATCTATCAATGCCCATTTGCAATTTTCTGCTCCCATCTACTTTATTTACTGTGCCACCTAACATAATGTTGTCAGCAGATGTGGCTATCCAACTCTATTCCTTCTTCCAAGTCATTTCTAAATATAATGAAAACCTGAAGCCCCAGTAAAGATCCCTGGGGAAACCACTGGTCACCTGCTGCCCATTTGAGGACATACGCAGTATCCATACTCTGTATCCTACCTATTAAACAATTCCATATCACAGAATCGTTATAACGCAGAAGGAGGCCATTTGTCCCATCGTGTCCGCACTGGCTGTCAGAAAGAGCAACTCCCTCAGTCACATTCTTCAGCCTTCTCCCCATAACCCTGCACATTCTTCCTTTTCATATAACTGTCTAATTCCCTTTTGAATGCTTCAATTGAACCTGCCTCCACCACGTTCTCAGGCAGCGCATTCCAGACCTTAACCACTCGCTGTGTGAAAAAGTTATGCCTCATGCCAATTTTTCTTCCCTTACCAAATACTTTAAATCTGTGCCCTCTCATTCTCGATTTTTTTCACGAGTGGGAAAAGTTTCTCTCTATCTACTCTGTCCAGACCCCTCATGATTTTGAATACCTCTATCAAATTACCTCTCAGCCTTCTCCAAGGAAAACAGTCCTAACTTCTCCAGTCTATCTGCATAACTGAAATTCCTCATCCCTGGAACCATTCTCGTGAATCTTTTCTGTACTCTCTCCAACGCCCTCGTGTCTTTCCTCAAGTGTGTTGCCCAGAATTGGACACAATACTCCAGCTGAGGCTGAACAAGTTCAACATAACTTCCTTGCTCTTGTACTCTCTGCCTCTATTAATAAAGCCCAGGATACTGTATGCTTTATTAACTGCTCTCTCCACCTGTCCTGCCACCTTCAATGACTAATGCACATATACACTTAGGTCCCTCTGCTCTTGCACCCTCTTTAGAATTCTACAATTTATTCTATATTGTCTCTCCATGTTCTTCCTACCAAAATTAATCACTTCCCATTTCTCTGCATTGAATTTCATCTGCACCTGTCTGCCCATTCCACCAACTTGTCTATGTTCTTTTGAAATTCTACACTACCCTCCTCACAGTTTACAATGCTTCCAAGTTTCATATCATCTGCAAACTTTGAAATTGTGTCCTGTACACCAAGCTCTAGGTCATTAATATATACCAGGAACAGCAAGGGTCCCAACACTGATCCCTGGGGAACTCCACTGCAAATATTCCTCCAGCCCGAAAAACATCCATTAACCACTACTCTTTGTTTCCTGCCACTTAGCCAATTTTGTATCCATGTTGCTACCGTCCCTTTTATTCCATGAGCTACAAGTTTGCTCACAAGTCTGTTGAGTGGCACTGTATCAAACACCTTTTGAAAGTCCATGCACACCACATCAACAACATTGCCCTCATCAACTCTCTCTGTTACCTCCTCAAAAAAACTCCGTTAGTTAAACATGATTTTCCCTTAAGAAATCCATGCTTGGTTTCCTTTATTAACTCGCATTTGTCCATGTGACTATTGATTTTGTCCCAAATTATTTTTTCTAGAAGTTTTCCCACCACCAAAGTTAAACTGACTGGCCTGTAGTTGCTGGGCTTATCTTTTTTGAACAAGAGTGTAACGTTTGCAATTCTGCAGTCCTCTGGCACCACCCCAGAGTCTAAGGAAGACTGAAAAAATTATGGCCAGTGCCTCTGCGATTTCCACCCTCACTTCCCTCTGTATCCTTGGATGCATCGCATCCGGCCCTGGTGCTTTATCCACTTTAAGTACAGGGTGCTTTAAATATCCAAGCCAATAGGTTGCCTCTAATTCCAAGCATTCTCATTTTTGTTGATCTCTTATGAAGCACCATGTTGAATGCCTTCTTGAAGTCCATATAAATAACATCCATAGATATTCCAGCACTGACCACATTAGTTGCTTTATCAAAAAATTCAAAGAGGTTCTTTAAACATGACTTGCCCTTTCCAAATCCATGCTGGCTGCATCTGGTAGTTCATATTTGTAGAAATGCTTAGTCACTCTGTCCCTAGAGCCAGCGTTGCCCGTTCTACTGGATGACTGCACACCTCTCTGAGAGAAGCTGATTTTGGCTGTTTCTACCACTACTTAATGGAGAGTTGCACTCTGGCTGCATAAGGAAGCCTTGCTGAGTTTGGAACATCATAACTGTGTTGTAAATGACCAGAGTGTGTTTGATCCCAACACTGGACCCCAAAGAGTAGGAGCATTGTAAGACATATTTAGGCATATGTTAAGCCTATTAAGCTTGTTGGCAAATTGGCAGTAGCAACATGGATACAAAATTGATTAAGGTATGGAAAACAGTTGTGGTGAATGCCTGTTTTTTGGACTGGAGGGAGGTATATGATAGTATTTTCCAGAGTTCAGTACAAGGGCTATTGCTGTTTTTGATATACATTAATGACTTGGGGATACAGGGCGCAACTTCGGAATTTGCAGATGGTACAAAACTTTGAAGTTTAATAAGCAATGAAGATAGTAATAGACT
Source organism: Heterodontus francisci (assembly GCF_036365525.1). Taxonomy (NCBI): domain Eukaryota; kingdom Metazoa; phylum Chordata; class Chondrichthyes; order Heterodontiformes; family Heterodontidae; genus Heterodontus; species Heterodontus francisci. Next base: position 126,294,928 of record NC_090377.1, read on the forward strand.
TCAAGAGGATATTGACAGCCTGGTGGAAAGGTTGGACATATGGTAGATGAAATTCAATACAGGAAAATGTGAGGCCGTTTATTTGGTAGGAAGGAGGAGGAGATGCAATATAACCCAAATTGTACAATTTTAAAGAAGGTGCAAGAAGAGAGAGAGACCTGGGGGGGTATTTGTGCATGAATCTTTGAAGGTGGCAGGATGAGCTAGTAAAGCAATTAACAAAGCATATGGAATGCTGGGCTTTATAAATAGAGGCAGAGAGTACAAAAGCCAGGAATTTATGGTCAACCCAAATGACATACCAGTTCGGCCCCATCTGAAATATTGTGTTCAGTTATAGGCACTGCGCGATAGGTAGGATGTGGAGGCTTTAGAAGAGGACACTGAATGGTTCCAGGCAGGAGGGATTGGAGTCATGTGGATAGACTGGAGATGCTGGAGTTATTCGCCTTTAAGCGAAGAAACGATTTGATGGAGGTGTTTAAAATCATAAAGGGTGAAGATAGAATAAATAAAGAGAAACTGTTACCAATCATTGAAGGGTCAAAATAAACCAGAGAGCAAAGATTTAAGGTGATTGGCAAAAGAAGCAACATGAGGAAAAGCATTTTTACACAATTTGTGATTAGGATTTGGAATGTGCTGCCTGATAGGGTGGTGAATACAGATTCAGTAGTAACTTTCAAAAGGGAATTGTATAAATACTTAAAGGAGAAAAAAAGAGCAGGGGAGTAGGTCTAACTTTGAAAGTGCCAGAGCAGACTTGATGGCCCAAAGAGCCTCCTTCTGTGTTGTACTATTCTATTATTTATTGTGTGGTGCTAATACCCTTCACCTCAAGGGGCAACAAGTTTGCAAGTTAAAAATCTGAAAATGAATGTTTTTCACGCAACACTGATTGCAGCACACAGCAAATCTCTCACCTCATGACACATGCTTGAAAAGACTTATCTGATGCTCCAAAATGGTGGAGTTGGTGCATGAGCACCTACTCTTTCTCTTCTCTTCCCTGGCCCCAAATATCCTAATTTATTTTATTTGGTGCCCAAAAAGGGAAGGTCCACTGCCTCAAATTGCACACAGCATTTGGATAAATTCCTGATCTTATTTTATTCGAGTGCTGAACTTGAAGGTATGGACTGACATCTCTCCAACTACTTCATGGCACCATATGTTCATGTGACAAAAATGGCAATGATGGATTATTTATTGCATTCTTTCTTGCTGGTCACCGCACACAGAATTAAAATTGATTTCTGCTCGCTGTTTCTCAGGCTGCAGAGAATGCACATTGTAGCTGGCTCCTTATGCGTCAGGACAGGCACTTGGTATGTGTAGTTTGTTTGCTGCCATTGTCTTTGGATGCAGAAGAGTGTTGCAAATCATTCAGCGTGTTTGGAACTGATCAGTGGATCAGAGTATTCCAGTCAATTCAAGCATCATACATGATTGACTTTCTTTTAAGTAATGGGCATAATTGACTGCCATATGTGTTGAAGACATGATTCAGATTTGAGGAATGAGCAGGGCAATGATTCTTTGTAGATGCTTTGACAGACATCTCTGTAACTAGAAGCTACGGGTCATAGGTTTATATTCAAATGCCGGCCATCAGAGGTACAGGCCTACAGACTTAAGTACAAAATCTCCACTGACACTCCAGTACCGTAACTGAGGGAGCACTACATTGTCCGAGGTGCCTTCTTTCGGATGAAACCTTAAACAGAGGCCTGTGTTCTCTTTCAAGTGGGTGTAAATGATCCCGTGGCACTATTTCAAAGAAGAGTCGGGGAGTTCTGCCCAGTGTCCTGACCAATATTTATCCCTCAACCAACATCACAAAAAAAAACATACCTGGTCATTATCACATTGCTGTTTGTGTAATCTTGCTGTGTGCAAATTGACTGTCGCATTTCCTACATTACAACAGTGACTGTAAAAGTACTTCATTAGGTGGAAAACACTTTGGAATGTTCTGAGATCGTGGAAAGCACTGTATAAAAATCTTTATTTTTAGACAGAGGTCTCTGCATTAACTAGTCTTCTTTGGCCTCCTTGTCTCGGGATACAACGTTTAAGTGCCTGGAGGTGGTCAGTGGTTTGTGGAGCAGCGCCTGGAGTGGGTATAAAGGCCAATACTAGAGTGACAGATTCTTCCACAGGTGCTGCAGATAAAATTGGTTTTCGGGGCTGTTACACAGTTGGCTCTCCCCTTGCGCTTCTGTCTTTTTTCCTGCCAACTGCTAAGTCTCTTCGACTTGCCACACTTTAGCCCTGCCTTTATGGCTGCCCGCCAGCTCTGGCGATCACTGGCAACTGACTCCCACGACTTGTGATCAGTGTTACAGGACTTCATGTCGTGTTTGCAGACGTCTTTAAAGCGGAGACATGGACGGCCGGTAGGTCTGATACCAGTGGCGAGCTCGCTGTACAATGTGTCTTTGGGGATCCTGCCATCTTCCATGCGGCTCACATGGCCAAGCCATCTCAAGCGCCGCTGACTCAGTAGTATAAGCTGGGGATGTTGGCCACCTCGAGGACTACTGTGTTGGAGATACGGTCCTGCCACCGGATGCCAAGGATTCTCTGGAGGCAGCGAAGATGGAATGAATTGAGACTTTGCTCTTGGCTGACATACGTTGTCCAGGCCTCGCTGCCGTAGAGCAAGGTACTGAGGACACAGGCTTGATACACTCGGACTTTTGTGTTCCGTGTCAGTGCGCCATTTTCCCACATTCTCTTGGCCAGTCTGGCAGTGGAAGCCTTTCCCATGCGCTTGTTGATTTCTGCATTGAGAGACAGGTTACTGGTGATAGTTAAGCCTAGGTAGGTGAACTCTTGAACCACTTCCAGAGCGTGGTCGCCAATATTGATGGATGAAGCATTTCTGACGTCCTGTCCCATGATGTTTGTTTTCTTGAGGCTGATGGTTAGGCCAGATTCGTTGCAGGCAGCCGCAAACCTGTCGATGAGACTCTGCAGACACTCTTCTGTGTGAGATGTTAATGCAGCATCGTCAGCAAAGAGGAGTTCCCTGATGAGGACTTTCTGTCTTCGCTCTTAGGCGGGCAAGGTTGAATAACCTGCCACCTGATCTTGTGTGGAGGAAAATTCCTTCTTCTGAAGACTTGAACGCGTGTTAGAGCAGCAGGGAGAAAAAAATCCCAAACAGTGTAGGTGCGAGAACACAGTAGCTAGTAGTCATGTAAGAAATAAGCAACCGTGTTTTGAGGGATCCATCTTGTGTTCATGGTTAGTGATTTGTTCTTGACATTTTGAGGAGATTCTTAAAAGTTTGTAATTACTGTAAGCATGCTACTTGTACTAAGTGCTGTCCTTTTATCTGTTTTATGCTCACTAAATGTATGCAGTGATTATAAATCTTGAGCCAAGTTCTGATTGACCTGCTGGCTGACCTGCTGAGTGTTTCCAGCATTTTCTGTTTATCTAATTGGCAAAAGGCCAGAGGTGAGATGAGGAGACTTTTTTTTTTATGCAGCGAGTTGTGATGATCTGGAATGCTCTGCCTGAAAGGGAGGTGAAAATAGATTCATTCGTAACTTGTATAATGGAATTGGATAAATACTTGAAAAGGAGATATTTGCAGGGCCATGGGGAAAGAGCAGGAAGAGTGGGACTAATTGAATAGCTCTTTGAAAGAACTGGCACAGATATGATAGCCGATTGGCCTCCCGCTGTGCTATATGTTTCTATGATTTTCAAATGAGAGTTATTGTTTGACCTCTCAATGTTAGGATCACCTGGCATTGTGTGATACATGCAGTAAACTGGAGAATATTGGTGAGGGCTCTCAGTTCAACCCAAGTCTTATAATGTTAGATGATTTGTGTGGGGATGTGAAGTCCATTTACAAGAGTGGCAAGCGATTTCTAGTGTTAAAAACCAAACAGTTAGTGACAGTCAGCATTTCATTGGCAAACACACCATTAATAATGGGTCACTGCGTGACATTATTCTCTAATGCAAATGGGTAAAACTGAACTCTTTTTCCATGGGTGTTCGTGCGACAAATTATCCTCGCCCAGGCTTTGATTAATTCCATTGTTGACATGGCTATTTCTCAAAAAAGCTTTGGTGTGTGTGACAGCTGTGGAGAAGTATAAAAATCCTGCTCAGCTCTCTGGGGAGATGAAAGCAATCCAAGGTTTTCTTTACTCAAGGAAATCAGGTTTTAACCTGAATTCATTATTTTAACAGACTTCAGGTAAACAACATGTTTCGATTTTGGGCTAGTTGGCTCAAATTCTTTTCAATTATATCAAGGCATATTCTAAATGCAAATTAGTATGATTCTACTCACTGATTTGGTTATAATTTCACAAAAACCCATTTGTTAATGCATCTTTTATGTTTTAAATATAAAACATTCTCTCTGCTACGAAGAATATTATACTTCTGGTAACTTTCAACGGCCGTGTTTGACATTTTATATTCTGCCTGTTGTCTCTTTGCTTCCTGCTTTTCCCGGGCCAGCTGTCAGCTGTTAGCCACATCTTTTCATTTTAGTCAGACAAAGGTTCTGTACCCGAGATCGCCACATTTTCAGCATTGTGCAGTATCTGTACATATGTAGAATAACGTATTACCCAAGGGACTCTGGAAAAGGGGGGAAAATATTAGAGTTGCCTCGGGCTCCATTAATTTCAGTCAGCTCATGATGTTAACCATAGGGGTTGTTGAGTCAACTTCCATTGTATGAAGATATATAATATGTTGTTATTGCCAGTTCATTGACCTCTATTTTGCTGTGTGTCTTGCCGCAAGGCTTGGCTGTAAACCAAGCTTTGCCAGCTTACATTCTGCTGATTGATGTCTTATCTAACAGTGGTGTATTCATGTATAAATATTTTAAAAGGAGTAATGGCAAAAAAAGAAATGCCAGTACAGTGTTAGAATACTTACCTTTTTTGGGAAGTAAGGGGACAGAGGCTTTTTGCACAGAGTAGTTGCACAGTGTTTTAATCATAACATATGCTTGCTCTGCTGTGTCACTTTTTTTGTATACTGACAGGAAGAGCACTGTGTCTTTTCCGTGTGCTAAGCATTAGGGGGAATTGCTTCCATGTGCCGTTAATGCTCGTTAACCGAAATGCTTTTCTTCTCAATTGCCAAGGGGTGACAGCTTGCTTGGAGAGCAATGACAGAGTTGCCGAAGAAGACTATGAGATAAGTACTGTAAATGGTCCCAAACGTGGGCGGCTCAACCAGGAACAGCAGGTACCACAACTCTGCTTTTCTCTAATGAAGGATATTACAGCATTGCTAAGTGTCGCAACACCATTATCTGTTTTTTAAACTGTCAGATTATCATGATTTTTTTTCTTTCATGTCACATCTTGCAACATTTGAAACTTTAATTCTTGTAAAGTTGACATTTGAAAACTGTTTAAATTAATCAGAACATTGCTTGCTGTGAGAATGATTTTGAGTACCGACGCACCACAGTATGTTTGCCGCAAGCCCTAACAGATTGATGCAAATATCGAACGGGTATTTTTACCCTCTGGCATTGACAGTTGGAATGAGCATCTCTGCCAGTGGCTATTTTGCCAATTATATTGCCAATTTCATGTTGATCCAGTGATTTGGGATGTGCAATGACTTGAAAATGGCAACAGAATTTGGATATCACATTTCAATCTTGCTGTCATATGCACTGAAAAAATGCGGTGTGATTACTGCTCCATGAGATCGTCTCACATAACTTATGGTGCAAGTATAATTCCAGGTCAGTGTGATGTTGTGCTTAACCAGTGCCCAGATTATCCATTGGATCTTCTGGGAATTTTGAGAAATAGGTTTGGAATCTTCTTAAAACATATACAATAAGAAATGCAAAGCACTGGGGTTTCTTTCTACAGGAACAATTCAAAAGAAGAAAAGAGAACTTGTTTAGAATCTATGTTAAACCGCACTCTGTAACTGTGCACATTTCTGGGTCTCCATATTATAAAAAGAATACTTTTCCCTAGGAAAGAGAAGATTGAGAGGTGACCTGATGGAGGTCTTTATAAAGGGGTTACAGAGTCATAGAGAGGTACAGCACTGAAAGAGGCCCTTCAGCCCACTGAGTCCATGCCGACCATCAACCACCCATTTATACTAATCCTACATTAATCCCATATCCCCTACCACATCCCCACCTTACCTCAATTCTCCTACCACCTACCTACACTAGGGGCAATTTATAATGGCCAATTTACCTATCAACCTGCAAGTCTTCGGCTGTGGGAGGAAACCGGAGCACTCGGCGGAAACCCACGCGGTCACAGGGAGAACTTGCAAACTCCGCACAGGCAGTACCCAGAACCGAACATGGGTCGCTGGAGCTGTGAGGCTGCGGTGCTTGCCACTGTGCCACCCAATAGGGTAGAACAGAGGTGGTGTTTACCCTCGTGGAGAATCCAAAACTAGGGTTCATAAATATAAGATAGTCACTCATCATAAATCCAATAGGAAATTCAGGAGAAGCTTCTTTACCCAAAGAGTGATCAGAATGAAGAATTCTGTACCAGGTGGAGTGGTTGAGGCAAATAGCATGAATGCATTTAAAGAGAAGTTAGATTAAGTACATGAGGGAGAAAGGATTAGATGTATACATTGGGAAGCTGAGATGACGTAAAATTGAAGGAGTGTTATGTGGAGCCTGAACTCTGGCATAGACCTATGTAAAGATTACTAATTTGCTTTGTTATGTTACATCACTTAATTTGAATGACTGGATAATTCAAATTTTTTAACGCCAAAAACAGCTTTGAATTATCGGGAGTCATTTGTATGTCGTGAGAAAACTATTCAACTCTCCTTATTGCAGAAGCAGTTTGAACACATTGTAGAGTAAAGTTGATCTATCTGAAATAGTGCTAGGTTTATGCTTGATTATTTGGTTTGCATGCTTTTGTAACCAAACTGGTGAATGAAAGCAGTGCAGTCACTGTTTCATGTCATAACTTTCAAAGTATTTGATGAGGTCCGTTACAAGCAACTTCATGCTAAATTAGAAACTAATAGGAAGAATAAGGAAATTGCTGATTGTGTAATCAATTGCTAGGTAATAGGAATCAAGGTAAGTTTAAAAATTGTATTTCTAATTGGACAAATATGACTAGTGCAGTCAATTTTGTGTATTGGTCCTCAAATCGCAACTGCTCATTATATCATTCAGGGTATTGAGTGTAGTTATGTGGATAACTAAAATGCTCTAATGAGGGATATCATTCAAATATCTACAGAAACCTAGCAACTAGACCAATGACTGGGGATGGGATAGAATTTCATATTTAGAAATCTTATACTGAATTGATACTAAGAATGACATATGGAATTAGAGTGAAGAGTATGTAATTTAATCAAGGGTGGGGGCAAGGGTGATTTGGTTTGCTGGTTGACTGAGTGTGCACCTGGAGCAGGAAAGGTTGGTTCAATACATGCATTCAAAAAAGATGGTGAGCAAATAACTAGTTCTTCAGAACGGAAATGAATAAAAGTGATATGAACAGGTCTGAAGAGGTAATCTGATGGACCGTTTATGAAAGGGTTTGATGCAGTACAGATAGAGATGCTTACACTTGAGTGAGACCTAAATTAGAGGCCATAAATATAAGTCCAGTAGGGAATTTAGGAGAAACTTCTTTACCCAGAGAACGCAGGAATGTGGAACTTGCTACCACAGGGAAGAGCTGAGATGAATATCATAGATGCATTTAAGGGGAAGCTAGATAAGCACATGAGGGAAAAGGAGTAGAAAGGCACCCTGATGGGGTGCGATGAAGTTTGGTGGGACAAGGCTTGTATGGAGTATAAACATCAGTACAGATCATTTGGACTTTATGGCCTGTTTTCTGTGCTGTAAATTCTGTAATACAGTGTAAGGTCCTGAATATGGTGTAAGGTGTAAGCTATATCCACTTAATGCTTGGTCCCCCTCTGTCCTCCTTATACATATTTGTTTAGTGTACTGGTCAGTTCTCTTGTGTGCAAACTGCTTAAAACCCCCTGCATGGAACAGCGTTTTATTGAATTTAAAATTATTACAGTTAAACCTCTTGCTTCGTGTTTGTTAGGTAGTTTTATGTTGGTAAATATGTGAATTTTTGATGTGATTTAAGTAAATCCATCTGATATTGTTCCATAATCTAATACCATATTTCTGCATGAGTAAATAGCTCTGTCTGCAGGTCCTTAATTATGTACAGAGGTGCTTGCCTCTAGTGCAGTTTGAAATACATTTTAACAAATCATTGTCCCATGCTGTCATATTGTTCTAATCACAACTTTATTTTTTTCGCTGTTAGCTGCCGAAGCTGTTTGATGGCTGCCACTTCTATTTCATGGGCCCATTCAAAAGTTGCAAGAAAGAAGAGCTTGCTCAATTGGTCAAGGTTGGTGGGGGTCAGATCCTTGCCCGGCAGCCCAAGCCAGATAGCGATGTAACTCAAAGCATCAACACTGTGGCTTACCATGCGTTTCCTGGCTCAGACCAGTCGTTCTGTACACAGTACATCATCTATGACAAAAACAGTAACTACAAGCCTGAGAAAGTGAGGCTGGGCAAAGTGTGGACTACCCATTCTACATGGCTGATTGACTGTGTGAAATCGTTTACACTGCTTTCGGTTACTGAGCACTAATGGAATTATATCTAGATATGTTGATTTATTTTATAAATGGGTGACTCAAAACAATATGCCTCTGTATGCTATTGATTAAAAATTATGAAGAAAATTGCTTTAAAATTTAAAAGCAGCTCAGAGAAAATGTGAATAACAGTAAAATTATGGGTCAAAGTTTGGTTAAACTAATCACTGTAAAAATTGCTTTATAATGACCTTCCTCTGTTAACGTCTCTTATACTGTGTCACATTAAGTATTCATTACGCTAAATTAAGCTCATTCAATAAAAAGATTTATTTTATATCTTGCTCTACACATTTTTCACACTCAATTTGTTTTAACACGAAAAGAATAATGAAATACATCTGTTTAACTTGATTCCAGACATGCTGCATGCCAGCATTTCTAGGTATGCTTTAATCCTTTCATTATTAACATGCTGGTTATCAAATCATGTGCTTTGTAATGAGGGTTTGTCCCAGAGTTAAGACTGTCCACTGCTCAGTTTCTTGCCAAATGTCTGAGATGAGAAACACAGTTTAAATAAACTAGTGAAATTCAATTAGTATCTATGTAACTGTTCTTGTCTTATTCAGGTCTATAATTTTAGCATAATTGGGATCATCTTTGTAGCCCACTTCCATTCAGGAAGGAGAGCATTGCAGTAAAAATTCCAACATTGTTTACTAGTTGCATCTTACTGTATAATTATCAGAAGCATTGTCAGCTAAGCTGAGTTCAGCCCGTCAGGACTATAGAAAAAAACCTACTGAGTGTATAGAAATTATGAATTCAGACAATGTCATAAAATCAAAAACATTGAAGGAGCCATTCAGTGCTTTCATGTCTGTGCTGGCTGTTTGAAAGAACTGTTGAATTAGTCCCACACCCCTGCTTTTTCCCTATAGTCCTGCAGATTTATCCTTTTCAAGCATATATCCAATTCCCTTTTGAAAATTACTATTGAATCTGCTTCCATCATCCTTTCTGGCAGCACATTCCAGATCATCATAACTTGCTGTGTTTAAAAGAAAATTCCCATCTTCCCTTTCTTTTGCAAGTTATCTAAAACCTGTGACCTCTGGTCACTGACCCTTCTGCCAGTGGAAACAATTTCTCTTTATTTTCTTCATCCCAGCACCTTTCATAATTTTTAACATCTCTATTAAATCCACCCTTGATCTTCCCTTCTCTAAGAAGAACAGTCCCAACTTCTCTAGTTTCTCCATGTAATTGAGGTCCCTCATCTCTGCCATTCTAGTAAATCTTTTATGAACTGTCTCCAGGGCCCTGCCATCCTTTCTAAAGTGTGCTGCCCAAAATTGGGCACAATATTCTAGCTGGGGCCTAATTAGGAATTTATAAAGGTTAACGTAACTTCCTTACTTTTGTACTCTATGCCTCTATTTATAAATTTAAGGGTCCTGTATTTTTTTTAAGCAGTCTTATTAACTTGCCCTGCTTCCTTCAAAGAATTGTGTGTGTATACCCCAGGTGTCTCTGTTCCTACATCCCCTTTAAAACTGTGCCCATTTTCTTCACATTTACCCCCCACGTTCTTTCTAGAGGGCCACAGTGAAAAATAGTGGTAAGGGGACAGGTCTGCAAAGCTTAGATCTGATTCATTGATTGTGAGATCACTTAGCTCCATCTATCACATGCTGCTTCCACTGTTTAGCTTGCATGTAGTCCTCTGTTGTGGCTTCACAGGGTGGCGCCTCATTTTTAGGTATGCCTGGTGCTGCTCCTGGCATGCTGTCCTGCACTCCTCATTGAACCAGGGTTGACCCCATGGCTTGATGGTAATTGTAGAGTGAGGGATATGCCAGGCCATGAGTTTACAGATTGTAGGTGAATACAATTCTGCTGCCACTGATGGCCCACAAATGCCTCATGGATGTCTAATTTTGAGCTGATAGATAGGTTCTGAATCTACTCCATTTAGCACAGTGATAGTGCCACACAACACAATGGAGGGTATTCTCATTGTGAAGGCAGGACTTAGTCTTCACAGGGATTGTGAAGTGGTCACTTTACCAATGCTGTCATGGACAGATGCATCTGCGACAGGTAGATTGGTGTGGGCAAATTCAAGTAGGTCTTGTTGAATCTCTCACCGTCTGTCGCAGGCCCAACCTGGCAGATAAGTCCTTCAGGACTCGGCCAGCTCGATCAGTAGTGGTGATTGACATTGAAGTCCCCCACCCAGAGTACATTCTGTGTGCTTCTTCCAAGTGATATTCAGCATAGAAGAGCACTGATTCATCAGCTGGTAGAGGTTGGTAGGTCATAAATCAGCAGGAGGTTTCCTTGCCCGTAGAATCATAAAATGGTTACAGCACAGAAGGAAGATATTTGGTCCGTCGTGTATGTGCCAGCTGTCTGCAAGTTCAACTCACCTAGTCCAACTCCTCCGCCTTTTCCCCATAGCTCTGCAAATTTTTTCTCTTCAGATAATTATCCAATTCTCTTTTGAAAGCCACAATTGGACACTGTCAGGCAGTGCATTCCAGATCCTAACTGCTCGCTGCATAAAAAATGTATTCCCTCATGCTGACGCTGCTTCTTCTGCCAATCACCTTAAATCGGTGTCTTCCGGTTCTCGATCCTCCCGCCAAAGGGAAGAGTTTCTCCCTATCTACACTGTCTAGCCCCCTCATGATTTTGAACACCTCTATCAAATCTCCTCTTAATCTTCTCTTCTCTAGGGAGAACATCCCCAGCTTCTCCAATCTATCCATGAAACTGAAGTTCTTCATTCCTGGAACCATTCTCAAAAATATTTTCTGCACCCTCTCTAATGCCTTCACATCCTTCCTAAAGTGTGGTGCCCAGAATTGGACACGATGCTCCAGCTGAGGTCAAACCAGTGTTTTACACAGATTTATCAAAACTTCCTTACTTTTGTACTCTATGCCACTATTTACCAGGGAGACTGGGTAGCTCAGTTGGCTGGTGTGTGGTTCAGGATAGTGTCAACAGCATGGGTTCAATTCCCATTCCACTCTGAGAAAGGCAATAGGAAGCCCCCTTATACCTTCTTCCCATGCATGCTCATCTCTCCTGCATGGAGGAAAAAAAACAGAGAGCCTTCCCGCAGGCAGAACAGTACATCCCCTACTTATAAAGCCCAGGATCCCATATGTTTTATGAACTTCGCTCTCAACCTGCCTTGCTACCTTCAATGATTTGTGCACACATACCCTCAGGTTCTCACCCTCATTAGAATTTTACCCTTTATTTTATATTGCTTCTCATTCTTCCGCACAAAATGAATCACCATAATTCTCTGCATTAAGTTTCATCTGCCACTGCTCTGCCTCTTCTACCAACCTGTGTCCTTTTGAAGTTTAACACTATCCTCTTCGCAGTTCACAATGCTTCCAAGTTTTGTGTCATCTGCAAATTTTAAAATTGTGCCCTGTACACGCAGGTCTAGGTCATTAATATTGACCAAGAAAAGCAGGTGAACCCTGGGGTATCCCACTGTATACCTTCCTCCAGTCCAAAAAACAACTGTTCACCATTATGCTCTGTTTCCTGTCACTCAGCCAATTCATATCCATGCTGCTACTGTCCATTTTGTTCCATGGGCTCTAACTTTGTTCACAAATCTGTTATGTGGCACTTTATCAAATGTCTTTTGGAAGTCCATGTAAACAACATCAAATGCATTATCCTCATCCACCCTCTCTGTTACCTCAACAAAAAACTCAAGCAAGTTAGTTAAACACGATTTACCCTTAACAAATCCATGCTGGCTTTCCTTAATCCACATTTAGCTAAATGACTGTTAATTTTGTCCCAAATTATTGTTTCTAAAAGCATCCCTACCACCGAGGTTAAACTGACTGGCCTGTAGTTTCTGGGCTTAGAATCATAAAAAGTTTAAGGCACGGCAAGAGACCACTTGGCCCATCGTGTCTATGCCGGCCGATAAACAATCCACCCATTCCATTCCCACCTTCCAGCATTTGGTCCGTAGCCCTGCAGATTACGGCTCTTGAGTTGCATATCCAGACTCCTTTTGAATGAGTTAAGGGTTTCTGCCTCAACTACCCTTTCAGGCAGTGAGTTCCAGACCCGCACCAACCTCTAGGTGAAAAGAGTTTTCCTCATCTCCCCTCTAATTCTTCTACCAATCACTTCAAATCTATGCCCCCAGGCACTAACCTGTCTGCTAAAGTGAATAGGCTTTTCACCTCCACTCTATCCCCTGAAAATTTTGTACATTTCAATCAGATCTCCTTCTCTGTTCCAAGGAGAATGACCCCATCCTATCCAATATTTCCTCATAGCTGCATTTTTCCAGTCCTGGCAACATCCTCGTAAATCTCCTCTGTACCCTCTCTAATGCAATTAGATCCTTTCTGTAATGAGGTGACCAGAACTGTACACTGTATTCAAGTTGTGGCCTAACCAATGATTTATACAGTTGCAGCATAACCTCCCTGGTCTTATATTCTATACCTCGGCTAATAAAGGAAAGGATTCCAAATGCCTTCTTAACTATCTTATTGACCTGTCCTGCTACCTTCAGGGATCCGTGGATGTTCACTCCAAAGTCCCTCACCTCCTCTCCACTTCTCAGTATTTTCCCATTAATTGTGTATTCCTTTGCCTTGTTTGATCTCCCCAAATGCGTCATCTCTCATTTCTCCAGGTTGGATCCCATTTGCCATTTCTCTGCCCATCTGGCCAGACAATCAATATCTTCCTGCAGACTACAGCTATCCTCTTCGCTATCTACCACAAGGACAATCTTAGTGTTATCTGCAAACTTCTTGATCATGCCCCATATATTTACGTCCAAATCATTAATATATACCACAAAAACACCCATCAACAATTACCCTTTGTTTCCTGCCACTGAGCCAATTTTGTATCCACCTTGCTGCATTTCCCTGGATCCCATGGAATTTTAATTTTTAAACAGTCTACCATGTAGGATCTTGTCAAAAGCCTTGCTAAAATCCATGTAGACCACATCAACTGCACTACCCCCATCTATCTCCCTTATTACTTCATCAAAAAATTCGATCCAGTTGGTCAAACAAGATTTTCTCATAACAAATCAATGATGACTATCCTTGATTAACCTGTGCCTTTCTAAGTGACAGTTTATTCTGTGTCTCAGAATAGATTCCAATAATTTGAGGTTAGACTTACTGACCTGTAAATATTCGGTCTATCCCTCGCTCCCTTTTTAAACATAGGTACAACGTTAGTAGTTCTCCAATCCTCTGACACTACACCTGTATCCAGTGAGGACTGGAAAATGATGGTCAGACCTTGTGCTATTTCCTCTCTTGCTTCTTTTAACAGCCTGGGGTAGATTTCATCCAGCCCTGGTGATTTATCAACTTTCAAGGATGCTAATCTCATTAATACTTCCTCTCTCCCTATGTTTATCACAGCCAATACTTTATACCCCTTTTCCTTAAGTACAATGCCTGCATCATCCCTCTTTTGTCAAGACAGACACAAAATATTCATTAAGAACAATACCAACATCTTCCGCCCCTACACATAGGTTACTTTTTTGGTCTTTTATGGGCCCTACTCTCTCCTTAGTTATCCTCTTACTCTTAATGTATTGATAAAACATCTTTGAGTTCACCTTAATTTTACTTGCCAATATTCTTTCATGCCCTCTCTTTGCTTTCCTAATTTCCTTTTTGATTTCAGCCCTCCACTTTCTATACTCCTATACTTTCTATACTCTGCTTTCTGTAGTATTGAGTTCTCGGTATTGGACATAAGGGGTTCCTTTTCTGCCTTATCATAGCCTGTAAGCTCCTTAACATCCATGGGGCTCTAGATTTGGCTGCTCACTCTATTTCTGTCCTTTTCCATAATTATGTTAAAACTAACTGAATTATAATGATTACCACCAAAATGCTCTCCCATTGCCACTCCTTCCACCTGCCCAGCTTTATTTCCTAAAACTAAGTCTAAAGCTGCACCCTCTCTTGTTGGACTTGCTACATACTGGGCATAAACGTTCTGAATGCACCTCAGGAATTCTGCTCCCTCAATTCCTTTCACACTAAAACTATCCCGGTTAATACTGGGGTAGTTAAAATCCCCGACTATTACTACCCTATTTATTGTTCTTGCACTTCTCAGAGATTTGCCTCCATATCTTCTCTTCTATTTCCCTCTGACTGTTTGGGGATCTGTAGTACACTCCCAGCAGTGCGATTGCCCCCTTTTTGTTCCTTAGCTCAATCCACATGGCCTTATTTGATGAACCTTCCAACATATCATCCCTCCTCATAGTTGTAATAGTTTCTTTGACCAAAATTGCCACTCCCCCTCCTTTCTTACCACCCCCCCCAACATCGCGTCTGAAAACCCTGTAACCAGAAATGTTGAGCTGCCATTCCTGTCCCTCCTTAAGCCATGTTTCAGTAATAGCTATGATATCATACTGCCCTGTGCCCTCAGCCCATCTGCTTTATTTACTCTACTCCTTGCATTGAAATAGATACCCTTGAGCACTGCCAAACTTTTTTATTTTCTAACCTTTGTTTCCTCTGTCTTCCAGATTCATCCATTAATTTTCTGCCTTCCATTTTCATTTCTGATTTTGTTCCAACTGAGTTTGCCCTCAGGTCCCCATCCCCCTGCCGAACTAGTTTAAACTTTCCCCAACACTAGCAAAACGTCCCGCAAGGAACTCAGTCCCGGCTCTGTTCAGGTGCAACCTGTCTGGCCTGTACAGGTCCCGTCTCCCCCAGAGCTGATCCCAATGTCCCAGGAATCTAAAGCCCTCCCTCCTGCACCATCTTTCCAGCCACACATTCATTTGTCTTATCCTTCTCTTTCTATACTCACTTGCGTGTGGCACTGGGTGTAATCCGGAGATTACTACTTTTGAGGTCCTGCTTGCTAATTTCTTAACAAGCTCCCTAAATTCTGACTGCAGGACCACATCCCTCTTTCTACCAATGTCATTGGTTCCGATGTGGACCAAGACTACTGGCTGTTCACCCTCCCCCTTCAGGATGCTCCACAGCCACTCAGTGACATCCTTGACCCTGGCACCAGGGAGGCAATGCACCCTCCTGGATTCACATCTGCTGCCACAGAAATGCCTGCCTGTTCCTCTCACAATTGAATCACCTATCACTATGGCTCTTCCAGTCTTCCCTGGGCACCGTGGTGCCTTGGGCTTGGCTCTGGCTGCACTGCCCAGGTGAAGCATCACTTTCCTCTGTTTTCGGAACTGAATACCTGTTGGAAAGTGAGATGCACTCAGGAGTCTCCTGGTCACCTATTCCCTCTCTCCCTGCATACTCTTCAGCTGTGGGGTGACCACATCTATAAACATGCTATCCATGTAGCTCGCATCCTCACGAATACACCGAGTGTCGCCAGCTGCCGCTCAAGTTCCAAAACCCAGAGCTCAAGCTGCTGCAATTGACAGCACTTCTTGTACAAATGGTTCTCCAGGATACGGGAAGCATCCTGGAGCTCCCACATAGCACAGGAGGTGCACTCTTGAGGTTGAAACACCCCGCCATTCCTTTCTTTATTAGTTGACCCTTTGCTACTGCTAAAAAAAAACCTTACCAATATTACAACACCTTAGAATTATTAATGAAACCTTATTAGTACTGATAAATCCTACTAATAATCAATACAGTTCACTAGTTAAAATAAACCTTACTCAAAAAAAGATAATACTCACGGGCTACTCACTTGTTCCTTATTAATACTTAATTTTTGACTCGTTTTTAGTCTCTCAGTTGTTGAGACGTTATAACCCAGCTATTTACACACACCCTAACAGTAGTGTACTAACCCAGCTATTTACAGATACTCCCTAACAGCAATTACTCACCAACCAATCACCTTGCAGCTTTCCTGTGATATCACTGTTCATTTGTTTTTGCAAACTCGGGCGCGCCTGGACTCCTCTCCCGGAAAGCAAATGCTGTAGGCTGCGATCCTTGGGCTGTATTTAACTGCTCCCTGCTCCGTGTTCCTCGCACAGGTCCACTCCTCTCCGCTGCTCTCCTGGAGGGCTTATCCTTACATCCTTTTTTGAACAAGGATGTAACATTTGTAATTCTCCAGTCCTCTCACACTAGCCCTGTATTTAAAGAGGATTGGAAAATTATGGCCAGTACCTCAACAATTTCCACCCTTACTTTCTCAGTATCCTTGGATGCATTTCATCCGGTTCTGGTGACTTATCAACTTTAAATACAGACAGCCTATCTAATACCTCCGCAGAACTGGTCCCAATATCCCAGGAATTGAAAGCCCTCCCACCTGCACCATCTCTCCAGTCATGCATTTGTCTGCTCTGTCCTCCTATTTCTATTCTCACTTGCACATGGTACTGGGAGTAATCTGGAGATTACTACCTTTGGGGTCCTGCTTGCTAGTTTCCTCCCTAGCTCCCTAAACTCCGTCTGAAGGACCGGACCTCTCTTCCTACCCATGTAGTTGGTACCGATGTGGACCACAACCGCTGGCTATTCACCCTCCCTCCTCACAGTGCTCTGCAGCTGCTCAGTGATATCCTTGACCCTGATACCATAGAGTCATATATGGCACAGAAGTAGGCAATGTGGTTCATCAAGTCCATGCTGTCTCTCCACAGAGCTATCCAGTCAGTCCCACTCCCCCCTCGATCACTGTAGCCCTGAAAATGTATTTCCTTCAAGTGACCGTCCAATTTTCTTTTGAAGTCATTGATTGTCTCCACTTCCACCACCCTTGTGGGCAGTGAGTTCCAGGTCATTACCACTCACTGCGTAAAAAAGTTCTTCCTCATATTCCCCCTGTATCTCTTGCCCAAAACCTTCAACCTGTTTCCCCTAGTCTTTGTACCATTAGTTAACAAGAACAGTTTTTCCTTGTCTAACTTATCTAAGCCTCATAATCTTGTACACCTCTATTAAATATCCCCTCAATCTCCTTTGATCTAAGCAGAACAACCCCAGCTTTTCCAACCTGACCTTATAACTAAAATCCTTCCTCCCTGGGACCATTCTGGCAAATCTCCTTTATACCCTCTCAAGGACCTTCACATCCTTCCTGAAGTGTGGTGACCAGAACTGGATGCAATACTCCACTTGGGGGCCTAACCAGAGCTTTATAATGGTTCAGCATAACTTCCCTGCTTTTGTACTCAATGCCTCAATTTATAAAGCCCAAGACCCCATATGCTTTACTAACCAGTCTCTCAATATGTCCTGCCGCCTTCAAAGATTGATGCACATGCACCCCAGGTCTCTCAGTTCCTGCACACTCTTTAGAACTGTGCCATTAAGTATATATTGTCCCTCTCTATTCCTTCAGCTGAAATGCATCACCCCAAACTTGTCAGTATTAAATTCCATCTGCCACCTCTCTCTGCTCATTCTGATAGCCTATATATCTCCTTTTGCAGGTGGTTCATATCATCCTCACCTCCAAGTTTGGTGTTGTCAGCAAATTTTGAGATACTACTGTATATTCCAAGATCAAAGTCATTTGTATATAGCAAAAAACAGTGGTCCCAGCACAGACCCTTGGGCAACACCACTATCTACCATCTATTGCAGGTGGTTCATATCATCCTCACTGTTTGCCGCACACCCAAGTTTGATGTCATCCGCAAATTTTGAAATTTTACTCTGTGTTTCAAGATCCAAGTCATTTATACAGAAATCCCTGTATGTTCCCCTATCAAATCCCCTGTCCCTATTGCATTTCCAATCTTTTGACTGCCCCCCTGTACAGCCGAGCCAGCTGTGGTACTGTGGGCTTGGCTGTGGCTGCTATCCCCAGAGAAACCATCACTTTCACCAGTAGTTTTTTTTTTATTCATTCACGGGATGTGGGCGTCGCTGGCCAGGCCAGCATTTATTGCCCATCCCTAATTGCCTTTGAGAAGGTGGTGGTGAGCTGCCTTCTTGAACCTCTGCAGTCTATGTGGGGTAGGTACACCAACAGTGCTGTTAGGAAGGGAGTTCCAGGATTTTGACCCAGCGACAGTGAAGGAACGGCGATATAGTTCCAAGTCAGGATGGTGTGTGACTTGGAGGGGAACTTGCAGATGGTGGTGTTCCCATGTATTTGCTGCCCTTGTCCTTCTAGTTGGTAGAGGTCACGGGTTTGGAAGGTGCTGTCTAAGGAGCCTTGGTGCATTGCTGCAGTGCATCTTGTAGATGGTACACACTGCTGCCACTGTGCGTCGGTGGTGGAGGGAGTGAATGTTTGTAGATGGGTTGCCAATCAAGCGGGCTGCTTTGTCCTGGATGGTGTCGAGCTTCTTGAGTGTTGTTGGAGCTGCACCCATCCAGGCAAGTGGAGAGTATTCCATCACGCTCCTGACTTGTGCCTTGTAGATTGTGGACAGGCTTTGGGGAGTCAGGAGGTGAATTACTCGCCTCAGGATTCCTTGCCTCTGACCTGCTCTTGTAGCCACGGTATTTATATGGCTACTCCAGTTCAGTTTTCGGTCAATGGTAACCCCTCGGATGTTGATAGTGGGGGATTCAGCGATGGTAATGCCGTTGAATGTCAAGGGGAGATGGTTAGATTCTCTCTTGTTGGAGATGGTCATTGCCTGGCACTTGTGTGGTGTGAATGTTACTTGCCACTTATCAGCCCAAGCCTGGATATTGTCCCGGTCTTGCTGCATTTCTACACGGACTGCTTCAGAATCTGAGGAGTCGCGAATGGTGCTGAACATTGTGCAATCATCAGCGAACATCCCGACTTCTGACCTTATGATTGAAGGAAGGTCATTGATGAAGCAGCTGAAGATGGTTGGGCCTAGGACACTACCTTGAGGTACTCCTGCAGCGATGTCCTGGAGCTCAGATGATTGACCTCCAACAACCACAACCATCTTCCTTTGCGCTAGGTATGACTCCAGCCAGCGGAGGGTTTTCCCCCTGATTCCCTTGACCTCAGTTTTGCTAGGGCTCCTTGATGCCATACTCGGTCAAATGCTGCCTTGATGTCAAGGGCAGTCACTCTCACCTCACCTCTTGAGTTCAGCTCTTTTGTCCATGTTTGAACCAAGGCTGTAATGAGGTCAGGAGCTGAGTGGCCCTGGCGGAACCCAAACTGAGCATCACTGAGCAGGTTGTTGCTAAGCAAGTGCCCCTTGATGGCACTGTTGATGACACCTTCCATCACTTTACTGATGATTGAGAGTAGGCTAATGGGGCGGTAGTTGGCCGGGTTGGATTTGTCCTGCTTTTTGTGTACAGGACATACCTGGGCAATTTTTCACATTGCAGGGTAGATGCCAGTGTTGAGAATCGAACACTGGTTGGAGAGTGAGATTCACTCGGGGACTCCTGCACTACCTGCCTGGCCCTTATTGACTGCATACCCTTAAGCTTAGGGGTGACCACATCCAAAAACGTGCTGGCCATGAAACTCTCAACCTCACGGATGCATTGCAGTGATGCCAGCTGCTGCTCAAGTTTTGAAACCCGGAGCTCAAGCTGCTGCAGCTGACGACACTTCCTGCACGTATGGTTATGCAGCTTATAGGAAGTGTCCTGTGGTTCCCACATGGAATAGGATGCACACTCCACGGGTCCGAGCTGCCCTGCATGATCTATTTACTGGACTATTAAACGTATGACTTAAATAAATAACGACTTACCAGTTACACACCAATCAGTTGCTTCGTCTGTGCTGAAGTCATTTTATTTTATAGGGAAGTTAACTGAAATATTTTACTTAACTCTTATTATCTAAAACCCTTAGATTATAATTTACTGAAAAATTCAGACTTGTTTAGTGTTTGTAGACCTTATTATTTAATTCTAACTTAGCCCATCGATCTGATTAAATAGTTGAGCACTGATTTTGAGTATATGATAAATTATCAAATTGTTTTTAGTTTTTATACTAATGAATCAATCAAGTCTTCCTTTATAGTCAATTAAGTTAGATTAAATTAAAAGTTTACCAGTATAGTCACCCCAGCCTACTTTCTGTTTCACTGCCCTCTCTGTTGATTGTGATATTTTTTCATGTGTTCGATTTGGCTCCAACTGCTTCCTTTCTGCCCTCCGATCTCTTGGCTGCTGTTTGAATCTCTGCTGTACTCCTTTCCATCCGGTCTCCAATCTCATGTTTGACCTGATGCCATGGGAATCCTGAGGATTCCAAGAGCCATTCCCTCACAACTGTGCCACCACCTCATGGTGATGGAAGAATCTGGGACATTGGTGGTAAGGTATGATTCAGTGAGTATGACCATGCCAGGCTGTTGCTTGACTAGTCTGTGGGACAATCTCCCAATTTTGGGGCAAGTCACCAGATGTTCTCTACATCAAGGGACAGATGGTCTGTCACCGTGGACTCAAGGTAGCAGAATTTGCTAACCACTTCCAGTGGGGT
The DNA here is from genome assembly GCF_036365525.1 of Heterodontus francisci. Lineage (NCBI taxonomy): Eukaryota > Metazoa > Chordata > Chondrichthyes > Heterodontiformes > Heterodontidae > Heterodontus > Heterodontus francisci. The sequence continues at coordinate 126,315,931 of NC_090377.1, forward strand.
GTTATTTAGGGTGATCGGGGGAGCAGATACAACACCTTGCCCATGACCACAGTTTTCTTGACACTTATAGTCAAGGAGAACAAGTTACAGGCATGGTCGAGACAGTCAATGAGTCTTTGTAGCTGAGTTTCCGTGTGAGCGACTCACGTAGCATCATCAGTGTAGAGGAGGTCTCTGATCAGGACGCGATGTGTATTTGTCTTCGCTTTCAGCCTTGATTGACCTAGTGTGCAAGTTGATTCCTTTCATATCTGCAAGGAAGGCGAAGGTCAGGAGCATGAAGAAGAAGATGTCAAACTGTGTGGGGACTAGGACACAACCCTGTTTCACTCCATTCTTTACTCCGAAACTGTCAGAAGTGGAGACATCAAACTGTACAGTGCACTGGATGTTTGATGCAAAGCTCAATACATGCATCGGGAAAGCATGCCACCTTTGGCTGACTTGGGAAACATGCATGGGAAAACACCAAGCTCACCCTTAGGACAAAGTTGATGGTTTATAAGGCCTGTGTTCCCAGCACCTTTCTGTATGGCTGTGAAACATGGGCGACTTGCAGCTACCAGGAAAAGAAGCTCAATAATTTCCATCTTCGCTGTCTGTGGTGCATTGTGGGTATATCCTGGCAGGACAAAATCACAAATGCGGTAGTCCTCTCAAAGGCAGAGCTCCCAAGTGTGTTGGCACTAATCAAACAAAGGAGGCTTCGGTGGATCGGACACGTCCGCAGGATGGAAGACAGTTGCATGCCCAAGGACCTTCTGTATGGTGAGGTAGCCGGGGCCAGACGACCAATGGGGCACCCAAAGTTCCGCTTCAAGGATGCTTGCCAACGTGACATGAACGCCCTAAATGTTGACTTTCACACCTGGGAGTCACTAACTGGTGAAAGAGGGAAATGGCAACACATCCTGTAGACTGGTGTGAACTACCACGGTGACCAGTGGCTACAGCAGCTTGGCAATAGGCGCCAACACCAAGAACAACAACTCGCAGCTTGGCAGAACCTGTCTCTCAAGGATTGGCCTTCCCAGCCATCAGCAAAGGTGCACCAAGAGAAGACACCCCACCTGAATCGATTATTTTCTGCGTGTCCATCATCTTTCATAGATGGAAGGATGCCAACCACACCAACACACACCAGATGTTAGTGAGGAGAATTTTGCAGCATCGACTGGGCAGAGTGTGCCTTTGTCATTTCCGGTGCCTCGGTCAATGCTAGGTAGTTTGTCCAGTTTTAATCTTATTTGACTTTTCTGTAGCGGGTTGGATACAACTGAGTGGCTTGCTTGGTCATTTCAGAGGGCAATTAAGAGTCTACCACATTGCTGTAGGTCTGGAGTCACATATAGGCCATACTAGGTAAGGGCAGCAGATTTCCTTCCCTAAAGGACGTTAATGAACCAGCTGTTTTTTTTTTATGAGCATCTGGTAGTTTCATGATCATCATTAAAGGCTGGCGCAGGTCTGCAAATGAAACCCGACCCGAGGCCGACAGAACCACATCCGACCCAAGGCTGACCCTGCCCGAGTCCTTTCATTTTTTCCCGCGCCTGACCCAACCCGACCCGACCACCAGAATGTTCAGTTAACCTACCTTCCGTTTTTCACTTTTTAAGCTTGTGCAAATAAGCAACAAAAACTGTAACTGGACTTGAAAAGTTTTTTAAAACGTACATTAAGATTGGAGCCACGTACCGGAGGTGATGATAGAGTGTGCCTGACCCGACCCGACCCGACCCGAGCCCGAATGCCGGACCCGGAAGAGCGACCTGACCTGACCCGAACCTGACACATGTCGGGTACGGGTCGGGTAGCCATGCTCTTATCATCATTACTGAGACCAGCTCTTTATTCCAGATTTATTATTTAATTGAATTTAAATTCCACCAGCTGCCCCCGGGCCACTGGATGAGCCTCTGGATTACTAATCCAATAACATTACCACCATGCTATCAGTCCCATGCTCCACATGAACCTCCTCCCAGCCCTGTTTCTCGAACTCTATCAGCATGTTCCTTTATCCTTCATGTACTTATCCAGTTTTCCTTTAAATGCATCTCTGCAGCTTGACTATCATATATCTATGGCCCCTAATTTTGGATTCCCCCTCAAATGAAAACATCTCTATATCTACCCTATCAAACTTTTTCATAATTTTAAAGATCCCGATCAGGTCAACACTCAGCCTTTTCTTTTCCAGAGAAAAGAGCCCCACCCTAGTCAATCACTCTTGATAAGTGTATCTTCTCCATTCTCGTATCATCCCTCAAAACCTTTTTGCACTGTCTCCAGTGCCTCTATATCCTTTAAATAATATAGAAAACAGATCATTCGCTAACCTTCAAATCATTTGCCAGGCAAATGTGAGGCCAGGAGATTTATTCTTTGTAAGTACATAAAGCATTTATAGTTTTTGTTTGAAATCTGCTTGGGGAGGTGGAATACACAGTATACCAACGCACACATGCTTTGGAGTTGCCGGGGTCAGCTAAGTAAATTCTGCGTGAGATTTAACTTGACACGTAGCACTCCCATGTCACAACCAATTTTCTTCCTCAACTACTAAGAATTTTATGAAACTCTAGATTGAGATGTGTGAAGTTGCTTGTCTGTCCAAGGGCAAACCCGTCCCTGGAGTTCTTGATGCAGATATGTTGACCTACATTTTTCTGTTTCTTGGAAATGGCAATAAATAGTTGTTGCCTTCACATCTAAACTTTTTGCCTTTAGTTAACCTTGTTCTTCCAGTAAAATTGCACTTCAAGCTAAAATATAGAAGTGGATCTGAATAGTGTTTATATAAATAGCAAATGTGGATTTAGTTCACTACATGTTTTCACGCTTTCAGGTGTTCCTGCCTTACACAATTGCTCATCTTGTAACAGACAAGCAGGATATGATAGAAATAAACAGGGCAACCAAACTAAGTGGGCCTAAAAGTCGGATATTTGACATGCATAAAAATGGCAGGCATGCATACACAGTGTTTAAGAGTCTCCAGACCTAGTATCATGGCCGAGGCGGAGGAGTGCATTGTTTATTCTAGTCCCACTTCACCACAGGCCACAACATATCTTTAAATTTCCCCACTTACTGGTACAATCAATCATGTGCTCTATTTTACCCCAGAATAAACACAGCAGCCAGGTTTCTTTAATAAACAACAACAAATATCATTTATTATAAACCAGGTATTAACCAATAATAAAGTAAAACATGCACACATATTGCAATATTAAAGCCCCTTATTTATCTTAGCCCTCACACACACTCATACATATACACCAGTTAACAGGTAAAAAAAAAAGAGGATTTCTGTTTATAGCTGTTACAAAGAAATAGGAGGAATAAAAAAACCCATTTAGGCTGAAAGGTATGGAAATATGTCTTTTGTTTTGGTTTGATGTCCCAAAGGTATGTAGGCAGCCATTACTAGCATCTTCCTAGTACAGTTCTTTTCAGGCGATGTTGATGATCAGTTTGGGTAGGCTTTCCATGAGATTCAGCTACTAAGGCTCCAAAAATGGGTCGGGCAGAAGGGATGCAGCAGCAAGGTTTCAGGTGCACACATTCAAGATGCAGGATTTATTCAAATACAAGAGGAAATAGGAAACTGGCGTGCTGGAAATGCAGGGTTTCTTTTCACGAGAGAGATGAGCAGGGTTGTCTTCTGTACAGGCATTACACCAACTGTTCTTTTTAACAGTTCAAATTGAAACCAAAAATTTCCAAAAGCCGAGTCTCCTGGCTGCTATAAATCTTGGCTCGTCACTCCTTTGTAAACATCTCTCCAAGTCAAAAACAACTCTTGCTGGGTTACTTGAAAACAGATGCCTTCCAGTAACTGCTTACAGTTCAATCTCAGTCCAAACCTTCCAGTAACTGTTTACAGTTCAATCCCAGTTTTAAAATCCACATTCTTGAAATTTAACAAAAAAAAGGAAACACTCGTAACACCTCCACCCTTGGAGAAATGGAACACCATTTTAAATGTGCTTCATTGCAATATATATAAAAAAACGATCAAAATTAATTTGCTATACCCTCTCAAATTCTATATAAGTCTGCCCAGACATTCTCCGGAGGTTCCAAAATTTGGTAGGCTTCAGGGACTAACTTATACGCTGCAAGAATAGTCTTTTTTGTCTTCTCATAATCTGCAGAAGCTTCCTCAGAAAGCATGGCATAAACTTCATGAGCTCTGCCCATCAAACTGCTTTGCATAAGCAGCGTCCAGCTTTCTTTGGCCACTTCATTTGTTAGGCTATCTTTTCAAAGGAAATGAAAAATACCTATACGTCCTTTTCCTCAAACCTAGGGCAAGCCTGTGTAAATTTAAACAGCTTTCCATTGGGTCCTGGGCTGGAGTCAGATTCTTCCTCATCAGAATCTTCACTGGAGTCAGGACCACCCTGTTGTATTGTTCCAGCTTTTCAGCTTCGAGTTCCCTTCCTTCTCTTTCCCTTTCTCTCTGAAATGCTCTCTCTTTTTCCCTTTCCTCTTTTTCAAATTCAAGCTCAGAAGTCACAGTAACTGCAAAAGATATTCCAGTGATGTAGACTTTATTACACAAGAAACTTGGTTCTTTTATTTTCCTTTTCCAATTATTATTACCCCACGTGCAATTGAACGCCGTCAGCTTTGGGTTTATCCCGGCAAGAGCCCCCAATTATAATGTTACGATCGAGGTGGGAGGAGTGCACTGTTTATTCTAGTCCCACTTCTCCACAGGCCACAACATATATTTAAATTTTCCCACTTACTGATACAGTCAATCATGTACTCTATTTTTTCCACAGAATAAAAACACCAACCAGGTTTCTTTAATAAACATCAAAAATTATCTGTTTATCATAAACCAAGTCTTAACCAATAATAAAGTAAAACATACTCACAAATTGCAATATTAAAGCCCCTTGTATATCCTAGCCCTCACACACACACTCATACATACACACCGGTTAACTGGGGAAAGAATAAAAGGGACTTTTGTTTACAGCTGTTACAAAGAAATAGGAGGAATTAAAAAAAAACTTATGTTGAAAAGAAGTTATGGAAATATGTCCTTTGCTTTGGTTTGGCGTCCCAAAGGCGTGTAGGCGGCCGTCACTAGGATCTTCCTAGAGCATTTCTTTCCAGGCGATGTTGATGATCAGTTTGGGTAGGCTTTCCATGAGCTGCAGCTACTGAGGCTCCAAAAATGGGTCTGGCAGCAGGGATACAGCAGCAAGGTTTCAGTTCCACACATTCAAGATGCAGGATTTCTTCAAATACAGGAGGAAATAGGAAACTATTCCCAGGGTTTCTTTTCACGTGAGAGATGAGCAGGGTCTTCTTCTGTTCAGGCAGAACACCAACTGTCCTTTTTAACTGTTCAAACTGAAACCAAAACTTTCCAAAAGCCAAGTCTCCTCACTGCTATAAATCTTAGCTTGTCACTCCTTTGTGCCTCAGGGTAGAAACGCTCAGCCAGCTTCTGGAGTCTGTTTAAAATGACTGGAGTCGTTTTAAACAGACTCCTGAAGCTGGCGGAGCGTGTCTACCCTGAGGTACAGTGCGGCTTTCAAGCAGAGAGATCCACCATTGACATGCTGTTCTCCCTACACCAGCTATAGGAGAAATGCCGTGAACAGCAGATGCCCCTCTACATTGCTTTCATAGATCTCACCAAAGCTTTTGGCCTCGTCAGCAGACATGGTCTCTTCAGACTACGAGCAAAGATCGGATGTCCACCAAAGCTACTAAGTATCATCACCTCATTCCATGACAATATGAAAGGCACAATTCAGCATAGCGGTGCCTCGTCAGACCCCTTTCCTATCCTGAGTGGCGTGAAACAGGGCTGTGTTCTCGCACCTATACTGTTTGGGATCTTCTCACTGCTGTTCGCACATGCGTTCAAGTCTTCAGAAGAAGGACTTTTCCTCCACACAAGATCAGATGGCAGGTTGTTCAACCTTGCCCGTCTAAGAGCGAAGAACAAAGTACGGAAAGGCCTCATCAGGGAACTCCTCTTTGCTGACGATGCTGCATTAACATCTCACACTGAAGAGTGTCTGCAGAGTCTCATCGACAGGTTTGCGGCTGCCTGCAATGAATTTGACCTAACCATCAGCCTCAGGAAAACAAACATCATGGGGCAGAATGTCAGAAATGCTCCATCCATCAATATTGGCGACCACGCTCTGGAAGTGGTTCAAGAGTTCACCTACCTAGGCTCAGCTATCACCAGTAACCTGTTTCTAGATGCAGAAATCAACAAGCGCATGGGAAAGGCATCCGCTGCTATGTCCAGACTGGCCAAGACAATGTGGGAAAATGGCGCACTGACACGGAACACAAAAGTCCGAGTGTATCAGGCCAGTGTCCTCAGTACCTTGCTCTATGGCAGCAAGGCCTGGACAACGTATGCCAGCCAAGAGCGACGTCTCAATTCATTCCATCTTTGCTGCCTCCAGAGAATACTTGGCATCAGGTGGCAGGACCGTATCTCCAACACAGAAGTCCTCGAGGCGGCCAACATCCCCAGCTTGTACACACTACTGAGTCAGCGGCGCTTGAGATGGCTTGGCCATGTGAGCCGCATGGAAGATGGCAGGATCCCCAAAGACACATTGTACAGTGAGCTCGCCACTGGTATCAGACCCACCGGCCGTCCACGTCTCCGCTTTAAAGACGTCTGCAAACGCGACATGAAATCCTGTGATATTGATCACAAGTCATGGGAGTCAGTTGCCAGCGTTCGCCAGAGCTGGCGGGCAGCCATAAAGACAGGGCTAAAATGTGGCGAGTCGAAGAGACTTAGTAGTTGGCAGGAAAAAAGACAGGCGCAAGGGGAGAGCCAACTGTGCAACAGCCCCGACAAACAAATTTCTCTGCAGCACCTGTGGAAGAGTCTGTCACTCTAGAATTGGCCTTTATAGCCACTCCAGGCGCTGCTTCACAAACCACTGACCACCTCCAGGCGCGTATCCATTGTCTCTCGAGATAAGGAGGCCCAAAAGAAAAAGAATATTTAGAGATACAGCACTGAAACAGGCCCTTCGGCCCACCGAGTCTGTGCCGACCAACAGCCTCCCATTTATACTAACCCTGCAGTAATCCCATATTCTTTTCCACCTACCTACACTAGGGGCAATTTACAATAGCCAATTTACTTATCACCTGCAAGTCTTTGGCTGTGGGAGGAAACCGGAGCACCCGGCGAAAACCCACGCGGTCACAGGGAGAACTTGCAAACTCCGCACAGGCAGTACCCAGAACTGAACCCAGGTCCCTGGAGCTGTGAGGCTGCGGTGCTAACCACTGTGCCGCCCTTAAATGTATAATGTAGCCAGTTAGTGCATCAACCTGAAACCGAAGTCTTTTCAATCGGATGAATATAATAGAGCCATTGAAGAGCCCTTGCGAAGTTGGGACCCAATTGCAAAGTGCGTCCTTCTTGCAATGTCCTTTGTGGGCCAGTTAGAAAGAAAAGAAAGACTCGTGTTTATATAGCATCTTTCACAATCCCAGGATGTCCCAACATGCTTTACAGCCAATAAAGTACTTTTTTTTTTGAAGAGTAATTCCACATTGGAAATGCAGCAGTCAATTTGCGCACAGCACCAATTGCTGTGATTACTGCATAGATTATCTGATAATGACCCGATAATCTTTTTAGGTATTAGTTGAGAGATAAATATCCAGCAGGATGCTGGTTGGGGGTGTGGGGGGGTGGCGGGGTGGGGTTCTTCTTTAAAATAGTGCCATGTCCATCTGAGATGACAAATGTTTAAATGTCTCATCCGAAAGATGGCACCTCGGACAGTGCAGTTCTCCCCTCTCTTCAGCACTGGAGTATCAGCCTCGATCGTGTGCTTAAATATCTGGAGTAGGACTTGAACCCACAACCTTTTGATTCAGGCAAGATTGCTACCATAGAATCATAGAATAGTACAGCACAGAAGGGGACCATTTGCCCATTGAGTCTGCGCTGGCTCTTACAAAGCACAGTCCAGTTAGACCTGCTTCCTCCCCATATCCTTGTAATTCTTTCTCCTTCAAGTATTTTTGGGGGTACAGGGGACAATTTTGTAATTTGTAGATGGCTTTAAACTTGGAAATGTAGTAAATGGTGAGGAAGGTAGTAATACACTTTGAGAGGGCAGAGACTGGCCGGTGACGTGAGCAGACACACAGCAGCTGAAATTCAACGCAGGACATTGTGAGGTGATACATTTTGATAGGAAGAATGAGGAGAGACAATAAAAGCTATGTGGTACAGTTTTAAAGGGGTACAAAAACAGGAGACCTGGGGTGTTTGTTCACAGGTGGCAGGACAGCAATGGCTGATACTATTGACAGTCTAATTCATTACATTTCAACACCAAGTCAGATTCAAATCCAGATCTTTATGACTGGGATCATAAATATAAGAAAATCACTAATAAGTTCAACAAGGAATTCAGGAGAAACCTCTTTTACCCAGAGAAGGGTAAGAATGTGGAGGTTGCTACCACATGCAGTAGTTGAGGTGAATGCAGCAGGTACATTTAAGGGAAGCTATATTAAACACATGAGGGAGAAAACAATAGAAAGATAAGCTGATAGGGTTATATAAAATAAGCTAGGAGGAGGTTCATGTGGAGCAGTAACACCAGCATGGACTGAAAGGCCTGTTTCTGTGCTGTAAATTCTATGATAATGTTCTAACAGGGCTTGAGAGAAACATGTTTTAATAATATAACATCGCCTTATGCACCTAAATTATTGGCTCAGGTTAGTAAACAAAATTAGAGCACATGGGATTGGGAGTAGTATACTGGTATGGATTGAGAATTGGTTAACAGTCAGAAAACAGAGATTAGGAATACACGGGTCATTCTCAGGATGGCAGGCTGTTACTAGTGGGGTACCACAAGGATCAGTGCTGGGGTCACAGCTGTTCACAATCTATATAAATGATTTGAATGCGGGGATCAAATGTAATATTTCCAAATTTGCGGATGACATAAAACTAGGTGGGGATGTAAGTTGTGAGGAGGATGCAAGGAGGATTCAAGGGGACTTGGACAGGCTAAGTGAATGGGCAAGAACATGGCAGGTGGAATATAATGTGAATAAGTGTAAAGTTATCCACTTTGGTAGAAAAAACAGAAAGGCAGAGTTTCTTAAATGGTGAGAGATTGGGAAGTGTTGATGTCCAAAGGGACCTGGGTGTCCTTGTTCATGAGTCACTAAAAGCTAGCATGCAGGTGCAACAAGCAATTAGGAAGGCAAATGATATGTTGGCCTTCATCGCAAGGGGTTTTGAGTACAGGAGTAAAGAAGTCTTGCTGCAATTGTATAGAGCCTTGGTGAGACCGCACCTGGAATATTGTGTGCAGTTTTGACCTCATTGAAGGAAAGATATACTTGCCATAGAGGGAGTGCAATGGATGTTCACCAGACTAATCCCTGGGATGGCAGGATTGTCTTATAAGGAGAGATTGAGGAAACTGGACCTGTATTCTCAAGAGTTTTGAAGAATAAGAGGTGATCTCATTGAAATTTACAAATTTCTGCAGGGTGGACTTAGATTGGATGTTTCCCTGGCTGGTGGATTTAGAACCAGGGGACATAGGGCTGAATTTTATTCAGCTCTCAATGTCTGGCTCCGTGGCATGTGCGGAGGGTGGGTGCCGGAAGATCACAGTGGCAGTGGCTGCCACAGAGCCTGATGCCAAGATTGCCAGGCCCAATCTTCCCGGCACGGTGAGGCTCTGTGGCGGCCCCTCGCCACTCGGCGATGGGACCCGACTTTAAATATTGAAATAAACTTTATGAATACATTTAAGTACAATTCCCCGCAATCTTATCATTGGATCCGGATTTTCAGTGTGACGGGCGGCACTCGCGCGCCTTCACCTTCCCATCCACCGAGGTGGGGAAGGGGGGAGTCAGAGCATTTTCAGTGTAGTGAGTGGGTGGGGGCAGGGAAGGGGGTCAACTCTGCATTTTTAGTGCAGGGGAGGAAGGGGTGAACTCTCCCCTAGTGCAGTTGGAGGGAGAAGGGGTCAACTCTGCAATTTTAGCGTAGTTGGGGGGGTGGTGATGGGTCAGACATTTATTTTCAGTGTAGTGGGAGGAGGGGAACGGGGGCAACTCTGCATTCTCTGAGCAGGGCTACAAACCCTTTAAAAATGGCACCAGCACCAGCACAGAGACGGCTGACACCGTTCACGGCGCGCCAAGGCCACCCCCACCACGGAATTGGGAGGTGGGGGGGGGGGTGCGTCCTGCATATTGTAATGAGCCACTGGGCTCAAGATCGCGGCGGCGTGGAGCACGCGGCTCATGCGGGTCGGCCACCATTTTTTTCGCCTGCCACCGCTCCAGGCAGCGAGGAAACAAAATTCAGCCCATAGCCTCAGAATAAAGGGGTAGACCATTTAAATCTGAGATGAGGAGGAATTTCTTCATTCAGAGGGTGGTGAATCTTTGGAAGTCTCTACCCCTGAGGGCTGTGGAAGCTCAATCATTGAGCATGTTCAAGACAGAGATCGATAGATATCTGGATACCAATGACATCAAGGGATATAGGAATAGCACATGAAAGTGGTGTTGAAGTAGATGATCAGCCATGGTCGAATTGAATGGTGGAGCAAGCTTAAGGACTGAATGGCCTATCCTGTTCCTACACTTTTATTTACAAATGCAGCCTGCCCCCAGTACAGGTGTGGTCTGCTAGTATAATTTATGTTTTAACCATTTTGATTTTTTAACCTACAAAAACATAAACACCACCGTTCAAACTTTATTTTGCATAAGTACAGGGGCCAAATTCAAATGCAGGTCGATACCTTTGTTGGGAGCGCTTGTAAATCTTGACGCTGTATCGTGAATGCCACAGTAATGGGATGCTGTCCTTCACCTGAGGGTTTAATTGGGGGCATACCCTGCCCTTTACTTTCTCCCTGTGCTTCTGATGTGATTTCTCCAGCCTCCAATACATCTGACACTGGGCCCGAAGCCACTCTCATCTGTTCCAGTGCTTTTTCACTGCATTTGCCTGGTACTTCACAAGAGTGCATTGGTCTGAAACAGAAGTCTTTTCAATAGGATAAATATGTTTAGGGGATTATAGAAGCCACTGAAGACTCCATGTGAAGTTGGGACAAAACTGCAAACTGCTTCCACATTGTAATGTCCTTTAGGGTGAGTCTCAGAATATCAGTCTAATCTAAATGCGCAATCTTAACTTGTTTAAAATGGATAAAAAGCTCCGTACACTATGGCATTCATTGAACCTTTTGTACAAATCAATGCATTGTTTGTTTGGCAAAGTAAAAGGCGATTAATGGGTTTTATTTAAGCATAAGTGGTGCAATCAGTATTCAAAAGAACATTGAGACATCTTAGTCTGTTGAATCAATGAAACAAGCCCCTATTTGAAGCTGTGCTGTTTGTCTTTTGCCCAGACCGCCATAACATTAAAAGATAATGGCTACATTTAACATCTCATCAGGATAAAAAGGATTGTTTCCTGGATTGAACCACTTCAATACTCACTGATTTTGATTTCTTTTCTATATGGAACAACCTTCTATGTGATAAAAGCAAAATACTGCAGATGCTGGAAATCTGAAATAAAAACAAGAAATGCTGGAACCACTCAGCAGGTCTGGCAGCATCTGTGAAAAGAGAAGCAGAGTTAACGTTTCGGGTCAGTGACCCTTCTTCGGAACCTTCTATGTGATACTCTTGCAAAAGCCTTCCTGAAATTCAGATAAATAATGTCCTTGGAGTTTCCTTTATTCATAAGCTCTGAACCTCCTCAATGAATGCATTTGTAAAACATGATATTCTTCTCTTCTACCTTCCCCCCTCCCACAACCTTGCCCCCAGGAGAGCTAGCCTGCTCTCACCCCATCCCTCCATCCCAGAACCACAGCAGAATTCCTCTTTTCCTCACCTTCCCTCCCCCCACCAGCTTCCACATTCAATGGATTTTCCATTACTGCCACCTCCAGGGAGATGCCACCACCAAACACATTTTTCCCTCCCCTATTATCATTCCGAGGGGAACATTCTCTCTGCAATGCCCTGGTCCACTCTTCAATTACCCTCAACACCCCCTCCCCTTCTCATGGCACCTTCCTGTGCAAGCGCAAGAGATGCAATATATGCCCTTTCCCCTCCTCCCATTTCACCGTCCAAGGTCCCAAACACTCCTTCCAATTGAAACTGCAATTTACTTGTAATTATTTCAGTTTAATATACTGTATTTGCTGCTCATGGTGTGGTCTCCTCTACAGCGGGGTGACCAAAAACAGATTGGGTGACCACAGATGTGACTCTGAGCTTCAGGTTGCTTGCTATTTTAATTCTCTGCCCCGCTCCCACTCAGACCTCTCTCTCCTTGGCCTCCTACACTATTCTAATGAAGCTCAACGGAAGCTGGAGGAACTGCACCTTATCTTTTGATTAGGCGCTTTACAGCCTTCCGGACTCAACATTAAATTCAACAATTTCAGATCATAACCACCAGTCTCATTTTTTCAGATAGCAGCTGTTGCTAATGATTCTGCTATTGCTATTTACACCTCCTTCGGACCCATCTTTTGTTTCTTTACTTGGCCCGTTACCATCTCCTTTTGCCTTGCACCATCATTCCTTGAATTGCTTCTCCCTTCTGCCCTTTCACAGACCTCCCCTTTTTGTTCTTTGGTCCCCTCTCCCCTTTCCCTGCCTTTATATTTTCGTAAAACCCGTTATATTTCTAGCTTTTTTCCGGTTCTGATGAAAGATCATCGATCTGAAACATTAACTTTGTTTCTCTCTCCACAGCTGCTTCCTGACCCGCTGAGTATTTCCAGCATTTTCTGTTTTAATTTCACTTCCTGGATCGTTGTGTGTGGTCATGTTGAGGTAGATTTCCAGTACATTATCACTGGCAGTAATCCAACATTTAAGACGCTTACCATTCTTCTGTGTTCTCCACATAAACAGTTTAATCTGGATGTTGCAAAATGCTTCTTTGTTTTTTAACATAATTATGGAAAAGGACAGAGATGGAACAGGAGTTAAAGTTCTAAATTGGGGTAAGGCTAATTTTACTAAACTGAGGAGTGATTTAGCAAAAGTGCACTGGAAACAGCTACTTGAAGGTAAATCAGTGGGAGGCATTCAAAGGGGAGATTCAGGGGTTCAGAGTCAATATGCTCCCACAAAGAAAAAGGATGGGACGGCCAAATCTAGAGTCCCCGGATATCAAGGAGTTTACAAGGTATGACAAGGGAGGAAAGGAAGGTTTATATGAGACACCAAGTACTCAATACTATAGAAAGCCGAGAGAAGTAGAGAAAGTGGAGGGGTGAAATCAAAAAGGAAATTAGGAATGCAAAGAGAAAGCATGAAAGAATATTGGCAAGTAAAATCAAGGCGAATCAAAGATGTTTTATCAATATGTTAAGAGTAAGAGGATAACTAAGGAAAGAGCAGGGCCCATAAAAAAAACCAAAAAGGTAACCTATGTGTGGAGGCAGAAGATGTGGGTGTGGTTCTTAATGAATACTTTCTGTCTGTCTTCACAAAAGAGGGGGACAGTGCAGATATTGTAATTAAGGAGGAGGAGTGTGAATATTGGATGTGATAAACATAGGAAAAGAAGAAGTATTAAGAGGATTAGCATCCTTGAATGTGGATAAATCACCAGGGCCGGATGAAATGTACCCCAGGCTGTTAAAAGAAGCCAGGGAAGAAATAGCAGAAGGTCTGACCATCATTTTTCAAACTTCACTGAATACAAATGTGGTGCCAGAGGATTGGAGGACTGCTAACGTTGTACCTCTGTTTAAAAAGGAAGCAAGGGATAGACTGAATAATTACAGGCCAGTCAGTCTCATCTCAGTGGTGGGCAAATTATTGGAATCAATTCTGATAGACTCAGAAAGGCAGGGATTAATCAAGGACAGTCAGCTTGGATTTGTTAAGGGAAGGTCATGTTTCACTAACTTGATTGAGTTTTTTGAGGAAGTAACAAGGAGTATTGATGAGGGTAGTGCAGTTGACGTGGTGTACATGAATTTTAGCAAGACGTTTGACAAGGTCCCACATGGCAGACTAGTTTAAAAAAAAGCCCATGGTATCCAGGGGAATGTAGCAAGCTGGATACAAAATTGGGTGTTTTTGCAACTGGAAGGCTGTTTCCAGTGGCGTTCTGCAGGGTTCAGTACTGGGTCCCCTTTTTTTGGTATATATTAATGATTTGGATGTAAATGTAGGGGGAATGATCAAGAAGTTTGCAGATGACACAAAAATTGGCTGCGTGGTTGATAGCGAGGAGGATAGCTGTAGACTGCAGGAAGCTATCAACAGACTGGTCAGGTGGGCAGAAAAGTGGCAAATGGAATTCAACCCAGAGAAGTGTGAGGTGATGCATTTGGGGAGGTCAAACAAGGCAAAGGAATACACAATAAATGGGAGGTTACTGAGAGAGATGTAGAGGAAGTGAGGGACCTTGGAATGTATGTCCACATATCCCTGAAGGTAGAAGGACAGGTCAGTAAAGTGGTTAAGAAGGCATATGGAATCCTTTTCTTTATTAGCCGAGGCATAGAATATAACAGTAGGAAGGTTATGCTGGAACTATATAAAACATTAGTTCGGCCACAACTTGAGTACAGTGTGCCGTTCTGGTCACCTCATTACAGGAAAGATGTAATTGCACTAGAGAGGGTACAGAGGTGAGTTACAAGGATGTTGCCAGGACTGGAAAATTGCAACTATGAGGAAATTGGATAGGCTGGGGTTGCTCTCCTTGGAACAGAGGAGGCTGAGGGAAGATTTGATTGAGATGTACAAAATGCTGAGGGGCCTGGATAGAGTGGATAGGAAGGGCCTATTTACCTCAGCAGAGAGGTCAGTGACTAGGGGACATAGATTTAAAGTGATTGGTAGAAGGATTACAGGGGAGATTAGGAAAATATTTTTCACCCAGAGAGTGGTGGGGGTCTGGAACTCACTGCCTGTAAGGGTGGTAGAGACAGGAACCACATCTCATTTAAAAGGCGCCTGGAAATGCATCTGAAGTGTCATAACCTGCACGGCTACAGACCAAATGCTGGAAAGTGGGATTGTGTTGGGTGGCTCTTTTTTTTGGCTGGCGCAGACATGATGGGCCAAGTGGCCTCTTTCTATGCCCTGAACTTTCTATGATTCTATGATTCTATGACTATGAGGCTGTTTTTAGGAGATGTATTAATGACATCGTTATGACCAGGTGAGGAACGGGTCTCAGGCTCCCCTTTCGTCCCTTATCTGGTTTGACTGCAATAGGGTTTATTCTTTTAACGCAGTGATTTAGCTTACCACCTCAGTGAGCACTTGCTCACTGTTCCTCTAATTATAACTGTAAATGAGCCAATCAGACAAGTTTTCTTGCATTTAAACAAGAGAGATATAAGTTTAAGAACCTTATCACGCTAAACCGGTTAAAATTACTAAAATACGCAATGCATCCACACTCACATTCATACGAGAGGCACTCACACACACATACAAAATAGTTACAGAGGAGAAGAAAGAGTTGGGAGGTTGAAGTAAAGTCCGTAATAAATGGAATTCAAATACTGAATTTCCTTTGGTGAAGTTAAAGTCTTGAAGTCCTCACTGGAGCCACATGCACAATTCAGGTTTGCTTCTCTGGTTCCAGAAGGCCAAAGAGAGGCTTTATCCATCTTCTTGGTTGCTGTCTGGAAGGTTCTGTAGTCTTGAGGCTTAGTAGCTGCCACCAAGGTTTCCCTGAGATGTTGCTGGAGAGTAAGACAGAGAGAGAGGTGCTTTCTTCTTGGAGTTCAGTTACTATCTCCTCCTTTCTGAGGCATAATTCATAAAACTCAGTGTTACACCAGAAGGTATGTCATGTGACCAACTCTGTTTGAAAACAGAAGTTTCTGGAAGGTTGAAATAAAAACAGGATGTGCCAGAAAATCTCAGCAGGTCAGGCAGCATCTGTGGAGAGAGAAGCAGAGTTAACGTTTCAGGTCTGTGACCTTTCATCAGCACTCTGATGAAAGGTCACAGACCTGAAATATTAACTCTACTTCTCTCTCCACAGATGTCACCTGACCTGCTGAGTATTTCCAGCACTATCTGTTTTTATTTCAGATTCCTAGCATCTTCAGTATTCTGCTTTTGTTTCTGGAAGGTTGTTTGAAATTCAAAGTTCCTCAGATATGCTTGGTGGTGGAGGGATGGGGTTTGGCTCTTTCCAAGTCAAAGGGTGTCGATGGCTTTTGATCACCACTATTGACAAAGTCATTCTTGTTAATTGAATCAGGGAGCACCTCCATTATTCTAGGTAGACTGAGTAATTTACCTCCGTATCCCAGCAGGCCTTTTGGCTTCTCATATGCAAATTGTGCGTGTCCATATTTAGCTGTCCTGTTCTGCTTTTTTAAAAGTTATTTGTGATAATGTCCAGTAAAAAGTTCTCAATCAAAGTTTAATATGATGAAATTAATATTTTCCATTTGGCATGTGTCATTTTTCCATCATACCTGGATTTGTGTACATAAGGCATAATTTCAAAGTTTGAGTTGATATGAAACTCAGAAATGTAATAAACAATGAGGAGAGTGGTAACAGACTCCAGGACGACATAGACTGGGGAAATGGGCAGACATACGGTGGATGCAATTTAACTCTGAGAACTCTGAAGTTATGCATTTTTGTAGGAAGAATGAGGAGAGGCAATTTGAACCAAATGGTGCAATTTTAAAGATGGTGCATAAACAGAGGGACTTAGGAATGTATGTACACAAATCTTTGAAGGTGACAGGATTAGTGAGGAGCTTTTTAAAAAAGCATATTAGAACATTACAGCGCAGTACAGGCCCTTCGGCCCTCGATGTTGCGCCGACCTGTGAAACCATCTGACCTACACTATTCCATTTTCATCCATATGTCTATCCAATGACCACTTAAATGCCCTTAAAGTTGGCGAGTCTACTACTGTTGCAGGCAGGGCGTTCCACGCCCCTACTACTCTCTGAGTAAAGAAACTACCTCTAACATTTGTCCTATATCTATCACCCCTCAACTTAAAGCTATGTCCCCTCGTGTTTGCCATCACCATCCGAGGAAAAAGACTCTCACTATCCACCCTATCTAACCCTCTGATTATCTTATATGTCTCTATTAAGTCACCTCTCCTCCTCCTTCTCTCCAACGAAAACAACCTCAAGTTCCTCAGCCTTTCCTCGTAAGACCTTCCCTCCATACCAGGCAACATCCTAGTAAATCTCCTCTGCACCCTTTCCAAAGCTTCCACATCCTTCCTATAATGCGGTGACCAGAACTGCACGCAATACTCCAGGTGCGGCCTCACCAGAGTTTTGTACAGCTGCAGCATGACCTCGTGGCTCTGAAACTCGATCCCCCTACTAATAAAAGCTAACACACCATATGCCTTCTTAACAGCCCAATTAACCTGGGTAGCAACTTTCAGGGATTTATGTACCTGGACACCAAGATCTCTCTGCTCATCTACACTACCAAGAATCTTCCCATTAGCCCAGTACTCTGCATTCCTGTTACTCCTTCCAAAGTGAATCACCTCACACTTTTCCGCATTAAACTCCATTTGCCATCTCTCAGCCCAGCTCTGCAGCCTATCTATGTCCCTCTGTACCCTACAACATCCTTCGGCACTATCCACAACTCCACCGACCTTCATGTCATCCGCAAATTTACTAACCCACCCTTCTACACCCTCATCCAGGTCATTTATAAAAATGACAAACAGCAGTGGCCCCAAAACAGATCCTTGCGGTACACCACTAGTAACTGAACTCCAGGATGAACATTTGCCATCAACCACCACCCTCTGTCTTCTTTCAGCTAGCCAATTTCTGATCCAAAGCTCTAAATCACCTTCAACCCCATACTTCCGTATTTTCTGCAATAGTCTACCGTGGGGAACCTTATCAAACGCCTTACTGAAATCCATATACACCACATCCACTGCTTTACCCTCATCCACCTGTTTGGTCACCTTCTCGAAAAACTCAATAAGGTTTGTGAGGCACGACCTACCCTTCACAAAACCGTGCTGACTATCGCTAATGAACTTATTCTTTTCAAGATGATTATAAATCCTATCTCTTCTAACCTTTTCTAACATTTTACCCACAACCGAAGTAAGGCTCACAGGTCTATAATTACCAGGGCTGTCTCTACTCCCCTTCTTGAACAAGAGGACAACATTTGCTATCCTCCAGTCTTCCGGCACTATTCCTGTCGACAATGACGACATAAAGATCAAGGCTCTGCAATCTCCTCCCTGGCTTCCCAGAGAATCCTAGGATAAATCCCATCTGGCCCAGGGGACTTATCTATTTTCACACTTTCCAAAATTGCTAACACCTCCTCCTTGTGAACCTCAATCCCATCTAGCCTAGTAGTCTGAATCTCAGTATTCTCCTTGACAACATTTTCTTTCTCTACTGTAAATACTGACGAAAAATATTCATTTAACGCTTCCCCTATCTCCTCTGATTCCACACACAACTTCCCACTACTATCCTTGATTGGCCCTAATCTAACTCTAGTCATTCTTTTATTCCTGATATACCTATAGAAAGCCTTAGGGTTTTCCTTGATCCTATCCGCCAATGACTTCTCGTGTCCTCTCCTTGCTCTTCTTAGCTCTCCCTTTAGATCCTTCCTGGCTAGCTTGTAACTCTCAAGCGTCCTAACTGAGCCTTCACGTCTCATCCTAACATAAGCCTTTTTCTTCCTCTTGACAAGCGCTTCAACTTCTTTAGTAAACCACGGCTCCCTCGCTCGACAACTTCCTCCCTGCCTGACAGGTACATACTTATCAAGGACACGCAGTAGCTGCTCCTTGAATAAGCTCCACATTTCGATTGTGCCCATCCCCTGCAGTTTCCTTCCCCATCCTACGCCTCCTAAATCTTGCCTAATCGCATCATAATTTCCTTTCCCCCAGCTATAATTCTTGCCCTGTGGTATATACCTGTCCCTGCCCATCACTAAGGTAAACCTAACCGAATTGTGATCACTATCACCAAAGTGCTCACCTACATCTAAATCTAACACCTGGCCGGGTTCATTACCCAGTACCAAATCCAATGTGGCATTGCCCCTGGTTGGCCTGTCTACATACTGTGTCAGAAAACCCTCCTGCACACACTGGACAAAAACTGACCCATCTAAAGTACTCGAACTATAGTATTTCCAGTCAATATTTGGAAAGTTAAAGTCCCCTATAACAACTACCCTGTTACTCTCACTCCTGTTGAGAATCATCTTCGCTATCCTTTCCTCTACATCTCTGGAACTATTCGGAGGTCTATAGAAAACTCCCAACAGGGTGACCTCTCCTCTCCTGTTTCTAACCTCGGCCCATACTACCTCAGTAGACGAGTCCTCAAACGTCCTTTCTGCCGCTGTAATACTCTCCTTGATTAACAATGCCACACCCCACCCTCTTTTACCATCTTCTCTGTTCTTAGTGAAACATCTAAATCCCGGAACCTGCAACATCCATTCCTGCCCCTGCTCTACCCATGTCTCCGAAATGGCCACAACATCGAGATCCCAGGTACCAACCCATGCTGCAAGCTCACCCACCTTATTCCGGATGCTCCTGGCGTTGAAGTAGACACACTTTAAACCAAGTTCTTGCTTGCCAGTGCCCTCTTGCGTCCTTGTAACCTTATCCCTGACCTCACTACTCTCAACATCCTGTACACTGGAACTACAATTTAGGTTCCCATTCCCCTGCTGAATTAGTTTAAACCCCTCCGAAGAGCACTAGCAAATCTCCCCCCCAGGATATTGGTACCCCTCTGGTTCAGGTGAAGACCATCCTGTTTGTAGAGGTCCCACCAACCCCAGAAAGAGCCCCAATTATCCAGGAAACCAAAACCCTCCCTGCTACACCATCCCTGCAGCCACGTGTTCAACTCCTCTCTCTCCCTATTCCTCGCTTCGCTAGCACGTGGCACGGACAACAACCCAGAGATAACAACTCTGTTTGTTCTCGCTCTAAGCTTCCCTATGGGATCCTTGGTTTTGTTAATAGAGCAGTTGCTTACAAAAACCTTAATAAAATGCTGATTTGGCCTCAGCTGGGCTATTGTGTTCATTTCTGGGCAGCACACTTCAGGAAGAATGTCAGTGCCTTCGAGTGCGGAAGAGATTTACTGGAATGGTACCAGGGATGAGGGACTTCAGTTCGCTGGAGAGACTGGAGAAGCTGGGATTGTTCTGTTCAGAGCGCGAAGGTTAAAGAGGAGATTTGATAGAGTGTGTTCAAAATTATGACAACTTTTGATGGAGTAAATGACGAGAAGTTGTTTCTCGGGACGGAAGGATCAGTAACCAGAGGAAACAGATTTAAGGTGATTGGCAAAAGCACCAGAGACGACATGAGAATTTTTTTGTTTACACACGGCAAGTTGTTGTGATCTGAAATGCACTGCCTGAAAGAGTGGTGGAAGCAGATTCAATAGTATCGTTCAAAAGAAAATTGGATAAATACTGAAGGGAAAAAGAATTACACAGCTCTAGGGAAAGAGCAGGGAAGTGGGACTAATTAGATAGCTCTGTCAAATGGTCTCCTTCTGTGGTGTATCATTTTATGATTCTATGTATTTGATTTGAATTAGTCAAACTAGCACCTTCCTGCTCTTTGGGGATGCCAAAAGTATCCTTGCTAAATCAGAAATATTTTCCACATACTTATTTACATAATTATGAATCTGCTTTAAGTCCTAACATTTAGTATTATTCACTGTGGTGCAAGACCTGATGCATTTTAACTACTTTAATCAATGTATTTTTGTGAGAAAAGTGTTAATCACTGCACTTTAAAGTAATTAATGCCACGTAATTACAAATGTGTTGGTTTGGGGATCAGGGAGCTGTAGGAAAGTGCTCTAGTGGTTTGCAAGCACTGAGGGAAGGTTGCGGCATTTGGGAATCATTGGAAGTTGGCAAAGGGGTAAAGTCCAGCACTATCCAGCAGGAATGGGGATTGGATTTTTCTGATCATGATGATAGGGGTGGGGCAGAGTTTGGCAATATTGGCCATATATGTAATAGTATATGTTGCTTTCTCCTCAGATATTTGTCATGCAGGCCCCCACCTGCCAATAATGAGACACATTAATTTCGCCACACATCATTAAATTTCAAATTGTTGCTGAGAAGAAGAGAAGGCCTGATACAAGGGGTTGCCAGGCCCCTGGCTGCAAAGACATTTTTGCATATTAGCAGGCAGTGTTGGAACAAAGGAGCTATCCCCTGCTCCAATACAATACACAGAACAGAGCTGGTCAAACCAGTCGGTCACGTGACCACCTTGCTGGACAACTTAGAGAGTTTTAAATTGTAGAGACAGTGATTGAACTGGCAGAAAGCAGAATGCTCCTGGACTGAAGAAGACCTCCTGTCTGCCTGTCTGTTCCCATCTCTTTCTCATGGAACTGAACCCCAAAATCCACTGAAGACACATGAATCCCAAGAGAGAATTGTCTCCTATGGTGAACAGGTTTTAAGAAGAATACTGGGCCCCAATGAAAAGCAAGATCCACCTACAAACAAGGACTGTACAGTGAGCTCAAAGAACCGTAACAACAACTCTTCAGATATTGCCTCAAACAATTACAGTTTAATTTTTCTCCTGCTCTTTCCTATCTCTATTTGCATACGAGTATCGCGTAAGCATGCTAGTGTGGGCACGTCATGTATCTGTAGGTGTCAACCAAATTAAAATTTAACTTCAATAAAACTTCACCTTTCTTCTTTAAACCTAAGAAAGCTTGTTTGTGCCAGTTTCTTTACCTTATCATTGGAAAGCGATGAACAAGGATTCACCAACGGCAGCGGGGGGGGGGGGGGGGGGGCGCTAAAAACACAGTGTGTTTAAAATTAAACCCTGTTACAGTAAGACCAGGTGAAGGCAGAAAGGGAATCCTAGACCTCTTTCTCATCTGGTCGTAACAGAAATGTGGGTGCTTTTCCAGAATTGACCCACAGACAAACGAGAGAAATTGGAAGTGGGAAGCCAAATTGTTCCCAATCAAAAAAGAGCATAATTAATACAGGTTTTCTTGTGGATGTGTGAGATTGAATACTAACATGTCTGCAACTGAAGCTCGTAACTCTCCAAGCCAGGGTGAAGTAACTTGGCATAAGTTAAAAGCATTGTCTATGGAGGAGTTGAGGAAAATGGCTGAGCAGTGTGGGATCACTGTATGTGGCAAGGCTAGAAAGTCTGAACTCCTAAGGCTAGTGGCCAACCATTTTTCCCTCGAATCTGAAGAAGCAGAGCTGTATTAGAAGCAGTCCCACACATGGTACTGCCAGCAAAGATACAATTGGAACAAAGGAAACTTGAATTAGAAGAATGAGAAAGAGAGAGACATGAGACGGAGAAAGAAAGAACCTTCCAGAAGCAACATGAAGAAAATAAAAGGCAGGTGAGAGAGAGAGAAAGACAGGAGAAGGAATGAGAGAGGAGGGAGAGAGAGAAAGAATATTCCAGAATGAATTCGAAGAGAGTTGACGTGGCTTTAGTTAACTATGGGGTGACAGAGTAACCCCACTGAAAGCATAGCCAATATGGAGGAGCATAATTCAGGGTTGGGTACAGAATTGTTAAATCTAGCTCATCTAATCGCAAAATTCAATGAAGAAGATGTGGAGGAATTTTTTGTGTCTTTTGAGAAACTGGTAAGGCAGCTAAAATGGCCAGCTGAAACCTGGTCTCTTTTACTACAAAGCAAGCTAACTGGAAAAGCCCATGAAGTTTATTCTTTGTTGCCAGATGAAAGTTCCTCAAATTATGAACTGACCAAAATGCTATCCTCAAGGCATATGAATTAGTACCCGAAGCCTATCACCAAAAGTTTCGAACCCTCAAGAAGAAAGCTAATTAAACTTATCTGGAGTTTGAAAGAAATAAGCTGCTGGCTTTTGACCAGTGGCTGAAGGCTCTTAAAGTACAGCTCAGCAATGAGAACCTCAGAGAAGTAATTCTGTTACAGGAATTTAAAAACTCTCTCCCACTCTCAATAAAGACCCATGTAGAGGAGCAGCGGGTCCAGAGAGCCTGGCAAGCGGCCGTTCTGGCGATAAGTTTGCTTTAATTTATAATTCGGTTTCCCAGGGGAGAAACTTTCCTATTCATCACCACAAATCCGAAAAGGACCAAGGGTGATATCTGAAATAAAAACAAGAAATGCTGGAACCACTCAGCAGGTCTGGCAGCATCTGTAGAAAGAGAAGCAGAGTTAACGTTTTGGGTCAGTGACCCTTCTTTGGAACTGAACTAAATTCCTGTAACAGAATTACTTCTCTGAGGTTCTCATAGCTGAGCTGTACTTTAAGAGCCTTCAGCCGCTGGTCAAAAGCCAGGGGTTCCGAAGAAGGGTCACTGATCCGAAACGTTAACTCTGCTTCTCTTTCCACAGATGCTGCCAGACCTGCTGAGTGGTTCCAGCATTTCTTGTTTTTATTTCAGATTTCCAGCATCCGCAGTATTTTGCTTTTATATAAGGGTGATATCTGCCCAGGCAGTCCTGGGAGAGAAAGGAAAGCAGGAGACACCTGGGGCCCTCCTCCAGCCAAAAAGCAAGGTGCTGTGAGCAAGAGTGAGATACGGAGACCTGTGTGCTTCCATTCTAATAAAGCAGGGCATTTAAAAGCTGACTACTGGAAACTAAAGGGAAAACTGGTAGGGTTAATCAGGGCACACCCGCTCAGTGAAGACAGGATCCTGAAGGAAAGCCCAGCAGAACAAGCTGTGGCTTTAATTGCAGTAAGAGTGAGACCCAGGAAGCTTACGGCTGCAAGTGCAGGTAAATTTAATAGGATTCCTGAGGGTTATCAGGGTTTTGTGTTTGAAGGAAAAGTAACCCCAAACCCCTCAAGTGGGCCAAGCAAGACCACATTGATTCTCAGGGACACAGAGGCCACTAGATCCCTTTTACTGGGAAAAGGCCTGACCTTTCCCCCAGAGAGTGCAGTGAACACCAAAACGGTGGTGAATGGTATTGGAGGGTAGTGTATGCCTGTACCTGTACACCGGGTGCACCTGGAGTGCGACCTAGTTTCGGGACTGTTGACCATAGGGATTATCCCTAGTTTGCCTGTGGACAGGGTTGACCTGCTCCTAGGTAATGATCTGGCGGGGGTGAAGGTGGTAGCACCCTTCAGTAGTGAAAGAAAGACCGCAGGAGGTCAGAGAGACGGGGCAGCGGCAGCAGATGGTTCCCTGCAATTTCCCTGAAGGTGTAGTGGATCAAGCCATGATCAAACCAGCTCTCCAGAGGAGACTGCATTGGCACTGCAGGCAGATGACCATGAGGTCTGCCTATCCGATACTTTCTTTGGAAAGTTAGGAGACCCAGGGAATGAATTAAATTAATTTTCCCAGGTGAGGCTCAGCGAGCTGACCCAGTATTGCGAGAGTTAGCACAGGCTGCCCAGTCTGAAAGTGAAGCAGAGGGAGTCCCTGATTGCTACTATTTAAAGAATGAGGTACTGATGAGGAAATGGAGTTCTCCTCACAGACCTGAGAGCAAGGAGTGGACAGTAGTTCACCAGTTAGTGGTGCGACAGAGGTACTGAAGAGAAATATTAAGCAGGACCCACGAGACTAGAGTGGCTGTACATGCCAGTATATGAAAGACCAAAGCCCGCATAAAACAGCAGTTTGATTGGCCAAAACTCTACAAAGATATGGTGGAGTACTGCAAGAGTTGCCACATGTACCAGGTTGAGGGGAAACCCCATCCTACAGTGAAACCTGCACCCCTACATCCTGTTCGGAGGACCCTCCAGCAGAGGGCTGGTGAACTGTAAGGGGTCCCCGCCGAGAACAAAAGGGGAGAGGCAGGCACAAGGCTGGCAAAAGGTTAGACAGGGAAGAGGAAAAAGTGAGCAAAAGGGCAGGTTAAAGGAAGTCCAGGAGGAATCCCAGATGAAAACCTCTACTGTCCGGTCAGCCAACCCTGAAAAATATGAAAAGTTGGACTCTAGAAGCACCCCACCAGAGTTGCTGACAGCATTTACAGGAACCTGCAGAGACAAAGAAAGACCTCTAGGGGGCAGAGAAACTGTGAGGGTGATACCTCACTTAGTCGAAGTGCTGCAGGGGAGTGCAGTAGAGTCTGCATAAATACCTGCAGGCAGGAGTGTCACAGAGAACAAAGGGGAGATTAGCAAAGAATCTTCCCCCACAGTCAGAGGAAAGGGGAACCACCCATCCCCTGAAGTCAAAAGCCTTTGCATGACTCAGCAAAGTACTGAAAGAGAGTTCAGGATAGACCTGCCCAGGATTGACTTTCTTGGAAAAACTCCAATTTAGGGCTAATTAAATCTAACCCCACCCCCACCTTGGCAGACCTCAGCAGGAATATGGAAATGGGGAAACTGAAGAAAAACTTCCCCAAAGAACCACATGCTTACTGGGATGTCAAAGGGGGGAAAATTAAAAGCAGCACTGGCACCAAGAAAAGACAGTTTTAATAAGTTTTAGGATTCATGAATGAATGGGAATGAATGAGAGAAATGCATGTTTTTTCCTGTACCATTTTTATTTTCTCTCAACCCTTTCAAAGAAATGCACATTTTGTCAAATTGCATTTCATTCTTCTGGTTGTGGAGGTGTCATGCAGGCCCCCACCTGCCAAGAATGAGGCATATTAATTTCGCCATGTGGACATTAAATTTCAAATTGTTGCTGAGAAGAGAAGGCCTGATACAAGGTGTTGCAAGGCCCCTGGCTGGAAAGACATTTTTGCATATTAGCAGACAGTGTTGGAACAAAGGAGCTATCCCCTGCTCCAATGCAATACACAGAACAGAGCTGGTCAAACCAGTCGGTCATGTGACCACCCTGCTGGCCAACTTGGGGAGTTTTAAATTGTCGAGACACTGTTTGAACTGGCAGAAAGCTCTTTGTTCCTGAACTGAAGACCTCCTGTCTGCCTGTCTGCTCCCATCTCTTTCTCATGGAACTGAAACCCACTGAAGACACATGAACCCCAAGAGAGAAAAGACTCCTATGGTGACCAAGGTTTAAGAAGGATAATGGACCCTGACGAAAAGCAAGATCCAGCTACAAACAAGGACTCTACAGTGAGCTCAAAGAACCATAACAACAACTCTTCAGATATTGCCTCGAACATTTACACTTTAATTTTTCTTCTGATCTTTTCTTTCTCCATTTGCCTGTGTGTATCGCATAAGCATGCTAGCGTGGGCACATCGTGTATCATAGGTGTCAACCTGATAACAGTTTAAGTTTAATAAAATTTCTCCTTTCTGCTTTAAACCTAATAAAGCCTGTTTGTGCTGGTTTCTTTACCTTATAATTGGAAAGCGGTGAACAAGGATTCACCAAGGGGGAGCTAAAACACGGTGTGTTTAGAATTAAACCCTGTTACAGTAAGACCAGGTGAAGTCTGAAAAGGAACCCTGGACCTCTTTCTCACCTGGTTGTAACATATTGCTCACAAAACCCACCATCTGCTCCTCTGTCCTTGCAAACTACCTCCACATCTCAATCTCCCTTTCCTCTGCAGAGTCCTTGCACATGTTGCCACCTCCCAAATCTGTGCCCATCTTTTCTGCAACTTCTCATTTCAATCTCCAATTAGGCTTCTCCCCTACTATCTAAATAGCCTTGATTATAGTCTCAAATGCCATCCTCCATCTGTCCTTCTCTTCCTCACTCTCTCTTTAGCTTTTGACATGGTTATCACACCATCCTGCTTCAAAGCCTTTCCTCCATTGTCCAGCTTGGTGGAGCTACCCTTACTTGGATCTACTTGTACTTATCCAATCATAATCAGAATATCTCTAGCATTGGCTCCTTTTGCAACCTCTGCAGCTTTACCTCCAGGATCTAATTTTGGCTACCCCCTCCTCTCCCTCATCTACATGTTTCTACTTATCAAGATCACTTTCTGATCTGAGGTCAGCTTCAACACACCGACAACACCCAGCTCTATCACCTCTCTTGACCCGTCCGCTGTGTCTGTGTTGTTACACTGCTTGCCCGACATCCAGTCTCAGATGAGCTGCAATTTCCTCCAGTTAAATATTGGGAAGACTGAAGCGATTGTCTTCAGCTCTGCCACAAACTCCAAACATGCACTTGCTATCAATTCCACCACAATCTGTGGCCACTGTCTAAGGCTGAACCAGACTGTTCACAACCCCAAAGTTCTATTTGTCTAAGTCAGAAAGTCATTTCGTCAAACTCCACTCCAGAGACTTGAGCACATAATCTGTGCTGACACTCCAGTGCAGTGCTAGAAGAGGGTGAATGATCTGACCAATAATAGTATCCTTTCGAGCATTATTCTTTTTCACCAAAATGTACTACTTCACATTTCACTGCATTGAGTGAAACTGCCACCCATCTATCTGTTCTCTTCCTCGCAGTTTGTCATGCCTCTTACTTTGGTATCATCAGCAATCTTCATTACCGTTCCCCTGTGCCTATGTCTAAATTATTTATATAAATGTAAAACAAAAGAGATTCCAGCACAGATCTCTGTGGCACATCACTACTCATAGCTTGCCAATCCAAAAAAAAACCCCTTTAATTTGCTCCTGCTCCTTTGCTTTCTTTTCTCTAGCTATTTCAACATTTGACCACATTCCCTTTAATAATAGCACTTTTTAAAAAATCCCATATGGCACCTTATCAACTGCCTTCTGGAAATCCATATATACAGCATCTATCTAATTACTTGTACTGCTGTAGCTACCACACTGTAACTCGACACTGACATTTTTGAATGTTCATAGCTTGCATGTGCTGTACAAAACCGTGAGGCTCCCTGCTGGTATTGAACCATGGCAACTAAAGTTCTTATCTGTTTTATAAGTAGACTGCCTAGAAATTTCTAATATGTAAGCTGGAGAACAATGTCCCGATTTTTAAAAATATTTAATGTGCAAGTGCAAGTATTAATCACATCCTGCCCCTGGCCAGTTTTGAACTTAACGAAAGGTAGCAACCCTGGACTGAATCAGCATAATACAAAGTGTGGTTTCAGGAATCCTTAGACACCAGCCACTAATTTAAAGGGGTGCGAGGTAAGGGCAGGGGACTGGGACTAAGTGGCTAGCTCTGTCAGAGAGCTGGCACAGGCATGATGGGCCGAATGGGGAAAAGGCAGAGGAAGGGAACTGAGTCAGTAGCTCTATCAGAGTACAGGCAAGATGAACTGAATGACCTCCATCTGCGCTATCAAATGCTATAAATGAGAGAATGGGCTCTTGACTCAAAGGCACGGCTGCCATGAAATAATCACTGCAGTGTCACATGACAGTGGTTTTCACACTGGGTGGAAGCTAGTGTGCTTAAACCACAAATGGATGTGCAATGTAAATGGTGATTCCCAGCTATATGGATGTTATACTGCTGTCTTGAGTTTATTAGCTTTCAATCTACTATTATGACACGCCCCTTCTTAAAAAAAACAGTGAATAACATTCTCTGTCCACCACATTACATTCAGACTTGTCATTTACTGCAGAATATCAGAGCCCCAAAATAATCACTGCAATGTATGGGTCATGGCCGAGTTTGCATTTTCCAAAACTATAGTTTTTACTGAGAGACTTATTGTTTGTCAGGTCTTTCTGTCTATACTAAGTGAGTCTGCAGCTAAATAACTTTCAGTTCATGGACAACGGATTGCTGTTTAAACATCTTAATGTGAAACGGTTAATCATTCTGCTGTCAGTGAAGCTATTACCTTCTGACATAAAACCAGCCAAGATGCTCAGAGTCTTATATTTTTTTTTTTTGCTGCTTGCACATATTCCCATGTGTGCTGAGCCCAGTAAGGTACCCTTCCTGTAACAGCTGAGTTTGTACTATTCAAGGTTGTAAGTCATCCTTTGGGATGGGCAGCAGTGATTTAGAATTGCTTGTGCTTCATATCTTTAGTTAGAACCAGAGAATAATACAGCACAGAAGGAAGCCATTCAGCCCATTGTGGCTGTGCTGGCTCTTTGAAAGAGCTATTCAAGTAGTTGCACTCCCCCTGCTCTTTCCCACATAGCCCTGTATATTTTTTCTCTCAAGTATTCCAGATCAGAACAACTCACTGCGTAAAAACCTTCTCCTCATCTCCTCTCTGGTTCT
This sequence comes from Heterodontus francisci, assembly GCF_036365525.1. Classification (NCBI taxonomy): domain Eukaryota; kingdom Metazoa; phylum Chordata; class Chondrichthyes; order Heterodontiformes; family Heterodontidae; genus Heterodontus; species Heterodontus francisci. The sequence goes on from NC_090377.1 coordinate 126,345,101, forward strand.
TTTGCCAATTAATTTAAATCCATGTCCTCTGATGACTGACCCTTCTGCCACTGGAAACAAATCTCCTTATTTACTCTGCCAAAACCTTTCATGATTTTGAACATCTCTATTAATTCCCCCCTTAACTTTTTCCGCTCAAAGGAGAACAACCCCAGTTTCTCCAGTCTCTCGAAATAACTAAAGTCTCGTCACCCTGATATAATTCTAGTAAATTGCCTCTGCATATCATCTACAGCTTTTACATCCTTCCTTCATGTGTTCCCACCTCCACCCCACCCCAGCCCACTTTCGTTAAGGTGCCACCTCTTTCCAGGATGCGGGTTCTATGGGTTGCAGAGACACCGTCCTACATGTGCGAGTGCAGACATTATTGACTGGGGAACTGTTTGAGTGCAAAGGGCATCAGAGCCAAGCCTGATCCTGTTCTCATGATGTCCACATATACAAGTGATCAGGTCTGGAAACCCACCCTGAATCCTGTCCTTAATGAAAAGGCCTTTTTCAATGAAGTGGGTATTGACATCACTTTGTCAGCCAATGAGTTGAAGGCAGAGTGAGACTGACGGCAAGAGACATGGCAAGGATCTATTTTACAGCAAACAAAGTCTATTTATTCAGCAAAAGGAAAACAAGGTCCATTTCAACAGAGTCTCTACAAGCTACAGCAAGCAAGACTTATGACCAAAACTACAGCAAATTTTCTCGATAAAAGCAGGGTCATTTCTTCAGCAAAATGCAGAGTGGGGGATAGTTACAGAATGCATATTATGGGCTGAATTTTGCTGAGCTCCCAATGTTGGTATCCGTGGTAAGGGGGCAGGATGATCGCAGTGGCAGCGGCCCGCCACGGAGCCCGACACTGGGATTGCTGGGCCTGATCTTCCTGGTGGTGGTGAGGCTCCATGGCGGACCCAACTTTAAATATTTAAATAAAGGAAATGCATATATTCGCAGTGATCTTGCCGGCTGTCTGTGATATCCGTGCGGCGGCCGGCACTCACGAGCCTTCACTTTCCCGTCCAGGGAAAGCTGGCACCACCGAGGTGGGGGAAGGGGGGAACTTAAGTTTTTTAGTGTGGTGGTGGGGGAATGGGGTCAAAACTGCATTTCTAGTGTGCAGGGTGGGGGGAAAGAGGTGACCTCTGCACTTTATGCAGTTGTGGGGGTCAGTGGGGGGGGGGGGGGCGAAGATGTCAACTCGGCACTTTAAACGTTTTGGGGGGGGGGAGAGGGCAATTATGCAATATAAGTGTTTTGTGGGGGGGGAAAGGAGCAACATTTTATTTGTGGAGTACTGGGGGAGATACGGGTTTAAATATGCAAATTTTGCAGCAGGTTTGGCCGCCCTTTAAAAAGGGCTTCAGCACCTACGTAAAGTCAGCTGACGCCATTGCTGGCGTTGCAGAGCCCACCCCCAGCATATGATTGGGGGCAGCCCGACCAGCGTATTATAATGAACTGCCTTGCACTAGATCTCTGCAGCATGGTGGTGCGCAGCCTGCGTGTGAAGGTCACTAATTATTTCACCCGCCACCACTCCTGGTGACAGGAATGTAAAATCCAGCCCTATGTGTGTATAATCCGAGTCACTAGTGAGGTCTCCAGGCGCAATTGACTGGTAATCAGGGAATTACCCAATGATCTCCAATCTGGCAGGGAGTTGTGCTGTCACTAAATACAGCCTTTTTTAAATGTGAGAAAGATAAGGGAATGTTCTCTTTATGATTTGGGTGTAGCAGAAAGACTACCCAGTTTGGAGTTGAATTCAAAGTGACCCACATTTTTAAAAAAAAAGTAAGTCTTGTACTTACATAGTATCTTTCACAACGTCAGGACATCCCAAAATGCTTTCCAGCCAATGAAGTACTTTTTGAAGTGTAGTCATGTGGTAATACAGAAAATGCAGAAGCCAATTTGCACAGAGAAAAGTCACACCAACTGCAAAGTGATAATGACTTGCAAATCCGTTTTTCTTCATGATGTCGGGGTTGAAGGATAAATATTGGCCAGGACACCAGACAGAACTCTCCTGCTCTTCTTTGAATTGTGCCCTAGGACCTTTTATGCGCACCTGAGAGGGCAGACAAGGCCTCGGTTTGACGGCTCATCCAAAAGACGTCACTTCCAACAGTACAGCACTCCCTCAGCACTGCACTGGAGGGTCAGCCTAGAATTTATGGTCAAGTCTTTGGAGTGGGACTTGAACCCACAACCCTCTGACTCAGAGGGGAGAGTGCTGCCATTGAGCCTCAAATTTAGCTTTAAGGCAGAAGCCTGGGATTGGATGCCTTAATTGGAGAAGGGGACTAACAATTGAGGGACCAACAACTCTCTTTTCACTAAAATGGATGCTTTCCTGCTGAATTAGTAGATTAAACTACATGCACATTGAGTTAGAAAGCCTAATTTCTGACAATGTGATTTCATTACCAGCAATGAAGAAATGGGAGCTAATCACAATATGCTTGCACTACTGATTCTTTAACTATTTTCAAACTAACGAGCCATTTAACTGTCGAGGGTTCGTTGATCCAGCTGCAGAGTGAACGCTTATTTGCGACGAAGACTGATCAGTGACTGACAGCAGTTAGTTTAATGAGGAGGCACTACAAAGAAGAAAGGAAGAATTTGCATTTATAGAAGGCCTTTCACAATCGCAAAATGCTTTACAGCCAATGAAGTACTTTTTTTGAAGTGTGGTCAGTATTGTATTCCTTTCTGAGTCACCTTGTACTCATTCTATCCTGTTCACCCCTTCTTTTTATTTGTGAAGTGTATTACTTCATCCAATGTGTAGCACTTTGCGTTTTCCAGTTATCAATTTCATCTGCCATCTGCTTGCCAATTTGTATCAATGATTCAAATCCCTCTACCACTTCCGGGCAGCATCCTGATTTTGTCACATTTAGACAGTCTCATATTTGTTTTGGGAATCCAGGTGATATGCATAAACGAGAAGGGACAGCGAACCAAGAGCTGACCCCCACTCTGACTAACACCACTGCCCCCAATTATACAAAGCAACCTTTCAAATAGCGCTCCTTTCTGTCATTTTAGTCAACTTCACATCCAGTCTCATCCCCTACCTCCCAGGGCTTTCAGCTTAACCTTGAAGCCTTTCATTGTGAGCCTTATCAAAAGCTTTCTGACGTGCAACTAAACTATAGATAAACTGTCAGCTGCGGCTCAGTGGTAGCTAGCTCATTTCGGAGTCCAAAGTGCAGCTTGAGTTGTGGATATGGGTGATGGTAGGGTTGCCAGCTCTCCAGGATTGCCCTGGAGTCTCCCGGAATTAAGGGTTAATGTCCAAGACTTTGCTGCGAGCAAATATCCGGGAGGGAAATCATAAAGGTATTAAAAATAAATGTGTTTTTAAAATAAGTTTCCTTGAACACTTTTGTCAGTTATTAAAACATTGGGCACGGCGATAAAAGGCTGTTTGACAGACAGTCAGCCAATTGGTAAATGAAAAATCTGTACACTTTCCGATTGGTGTAGGAAGGCTGAGCACCGTGAGAATGGACCTGTCGGCAGCCGGTCATGTGATGAAATTTTAATCAATACGTCCACCCAGAATCAGTAACCCTAAGCAGTGGGCCTTCTGCGTCCTGCTGCCGGTTACTACTTGCCTATGGGAGCACTTATACGTTGACAATTAAGAGCTTGATTGGAAGGAACTCTCCCGCCAACAATAGAAATGACGGAGCCCGGCAGTGTGACGGAGCTGAATTACAACGGACAGTGAAAATGACAGGATGGCATGAAACACCCTGGGTTAATGATTGTGTTTGTTTATGTTAATTCAGCTCCCTAATGCTACTGGGCCTATTACATTCTCACAGCTCATTCGCTTCACTGTTTAGACAGAAATAATGAAACCATCAAAACAACGAGACGGGGAAAAGAGCCTGGAGGAAGTTTGTGATAATTCTCTTAATGAATTCATTGTTAACAGGGGCATGATTTTGAGTGAGTTCAAGCACAACACAAGCACAGCATGGCCGCTTTGAAGGGTTTCAAGGTATTTTCACCGCAAAGATGGGGGTGGACTGGTCGTATGGAAAATCCAAACATTTCCCCAGGGCCCGCATGATGGTGCTCTTATAGTCCATCCCTGTAAGTATAGGAGCTCCCAGGGAATCTTAGTATTTACAGAGGGTCCCCAGGAATTTTGGTATTTACAGGAGATCCCCAGAAATCTCAGTATTTATACAGGGGCTCCCTGGGCATCTCAAGAACCTCGGTATTCATACAGGGGGTCCTCTAGGCAGTGAGTCTGGGGAATTATTAATGGAAAATAAGGAGATGGCGGATGAATTGAACAGATATTTTGCATCTGTCTTCACTGTAGAGGATACAAATAACATCCCAGAAATAATTGTGAATCAGGAGGTGGAAGGGAGCGAGGAAATTAATACAATTACAATCACCAGGGAAAAGATACTGAAAAAATTATCAGAACTAAAAGCTGACAAGTCCCCAGGTCCTGATGGATTTCATCCTAGGGTCTTAAAAGAAGTGGCTGCTGCGATAGTAGATGTATTGGTTTTAATTTTCCAAAATTTCCTAGATTCCAGAAAGGTCCCATCAGATTGGAAAATAGTGAATCTGACTCCTTTATTCAAGAAAATAGGGAGACAGAAAGCAGGAAACTGTTAAGCTTAACATCTATTATAGGGAAAATGCTGGAACCTAATATTAAGGAGGTTATAGCAGGACACTTAGAAAATCTCAATGTAATCAGGCAGAGTCAACATGGTTTATGAAAGGGAAATCATGTTTGATGAATTTCTTGGAGTTCTTTGAGGAAGTAACAAACAACATGGATAAAGGGGAACCTGTGGATGCACTATACTTAGATTTCCAGAAGGTATTTGACAAGGGGAACCTGTGGATGCACTATACTTAGATTTCCAGAAGGTATTTGCCTCACCAAAGGTTACTAAGCAAAATAAGAGCTCATTGTATAGGGGGCAACATATTAGCATGAAAAGAGGATTGGTTAGCTAACAGGAAACAGAGAGTAGGTATAAATGGGTAATTTTTGGGTTGGCAAGATGTGATTAGTGGAGTGCCACAGAGATCAGTGCTGGAACTTCAACTATTTACAATTTATATCAATGACTTGGATGAAGGAACCGAATGTATGTTTGCTAAATTTGCTAATGACACAAAGATAGGTAGGAAAGTAAGTGTGAAGAGGACATAAGGAGTCTGCAAAGGGATCTAGATAGGTTAAGTGAGTGGGCAAAGATTTGGCAAATGGAGTATAATGTGGGAAAATGTGAACTTATCCACTTTGGCAGGAAGAATAGTGAAGCACCATAGTATTTAAATGGAGAGAGGTTGCAGAACTCTGAGGTACAGAGGGATCTGGCTGTCCTGGTACATAAATCACAAAAGGTTGGTATGCAGACACAGCAAGTGATTAGGAAGGCAAGTGGAATGTTGTTGTTTATTGCAAGGGCAATGGAATATAAAAGTTGGATGTTTTGCTGCAATTGTACAGGGTATTGGTGAGACTACACCTGGAGTACTGTGTACAGTTTTGGTCTCCTTATTTAAGAAAGGATATAAAAGCATTAGACACAGTTCAGAGAAGCTTCACTTGACTGATACCTGGGATGGGGGAGTTATGGTACGAAGAAAGGTTGGATAGGTTGGGTCTGTATCCATTGGAGTTTAGAAGAATGAGAGGTGATCTTATTGAAACATATAAGATCCAGAGGGGACTTAACAGGGTGGATGCTGAAAGGATGTGTCCCCTTGTGGGAGAGACTAGAACTAGGGGACACAGTTTAAACATGAGGGCTCGTCCATTTAAGATGGAGATGAGGAGAAATTTTTTCTCTCAGAGGGTTGTGCGTCTTCGGAACTCTCTTCCCTAGAGAGTGGTGGAGGCAGGGTCATTGAATGTTTTTAAGGCAGAGGTAGGTAAATTCTTGACTAACAAGGGAGTCAAAGGGTATTGGGGGTAGATGGCAAAGTGGAGTTGAGGCCACAATCAGATCATCCATGATCTTATTAAATGACAGAGCAGGCTTGAAAAGTCTGAGGGGTCTACTCCTGCTACTAATTCATATGTTCGTACAGGGAGTCCCAGGAATTTCAGTATTTACAGAGAATTCCCGGGAATCTCAGTATTTTCAGGGTTCCTGAGGATGAGTATTTACGGGAGGACCCCGGGAATGTCTTGAGTGTTCACAGGGTGCTCCCCCCTCCAGTCTGGTGTTTAATATATATTTGATTGCTTCCAGTTTTCTAAGGTAAAGTCTATAAATCGCACTGGGCTCACTTTGTAGTGAGATGAATCATCTCTCTGTGCTCAGGCAGCTGTATACAGGGAGCATTGAGGCAAACATCTTGCTTTGTGTAATTCCCTTAACTATTGCCTGGAGATTTCATTTTATCAGTGCAGTCAGAGAGCCACAGACCTGTCTTTAAGACGCATGTGATGCCAATGAATACAGAGATGCCACACTAGACTGACTGCCATGGTTGACAAATTAGTAGAGCATTTAGTCCTTGCATCACCTTTTTATTAATCTGTTCGCAGATTGGCAAGGCTGCATTTTTCTTCGTCCATCTCAAGTTGTGCTGAGATGAGTAAGAATCGACCATAGTGGCAGACCAGGTCTGTCAGTCAGGTTTCCTTCCCTGAAGGACATCAATGCACCAGTTGGGTTTTTACAACAGCCCATTAAATTTATTGAATATAATCTCGTAACTTGCCATAGCAATTAGCAAACAAAAATTTGACACCAAGCCACACAAGGAGGTATTAGGACATGACCAGGTGAGCAATGTCTAGGGGTCTCTTGCTGAATTACCTGGTCTTATTGTAACAGGGTTTAATTTTAAACACACTGTGTTTTGAGCTCCCCTTTTCATGAATCCTTGTTCACAGTTTCCAATTATCAGGCAAATAACTGAACACACATAGGCTTTCTTTGGTTTAAAGCAGAAAGAGGAAATTTATTAAAACTTTAAACTTAAACTCGAATATGGTTCACGCCTATGGATATATGATGCACTCATGCTAGCATGCACACGCGATATAAACATGCAAAATAGGGACAGAAAAGAGCAGTAGAAAAGATAAGTAGAACAGTGTGAGGCAATATCTTGTTACTGTTCCTCAAGCTCACTGTAGTCCTTGATTAAAGTTGGGGCCCAGTAATCTTCTTAAAACTTTGTCCACATGGCAAACCTTTGTCTCTTTGAGTTTCACGTGTTTTCACAAGATTCAGTTCCATGGGACGAGATGAAGGCAGGCAGGAGAGGAGATGTTCGCAGTCCCAGGAGAAGGTCTTTACACCATGAGCACACGGCTTTGTCTGCCTTCAAATTCCTTTGATGGGAGTTCAAATTCAAAAAAGACTCCCAGGGTGCCCAGCAGGTTAGTCATGTGATTAGTTCCTTATATGAACAGTCTGTTCACATCCTTTGGTGGAGGTTCAAATTTCACTGCCATAGCCAGTTAGCCATGTGACTAAGACTGGTCGGACCCCTTCTATGTATTAGAGGAACAGGGATTGGCTCCCTTTGTTTCCACATTGTCTGGTACTATGCAAATGTACTTCCAGTCAGCGATTGCAATTTTTGAAGTTTTAATGTTCAGATGGCGAAATAATGTGTGCCTCAGTCTTGGCAGGTGGGGTTTGCCTGACAACACGTTGGTCAAGGAGATGGTTTTAATGAGTGTTTTAAAGGAGGAGAGAGATGTAGAGAGGTTTAGGAAGGGGGGGATTCCAGAGCTTAGGACCTAGGCAGCTGAAGACACAGCTGCCAATGGTGGGGTGAAGGAAATTGGAGTGAACCGAGAAGAGTGCAGAAATCTTGAAGATGAGAAGTTTAAATTGGAGTTGTTGCTGGACGGGATTCTGATAGGTGTCTCCTAATCAACAAGCTGAAGGGCAGCACATAGGAACTTGAGAGAAGGATTCGCCTGCTCGGGGGAATTAATGGCTGGAATAAGTTTGTAGACGTTGATGGGAATGAAAATGCAGAGAGATGTGTCACAAGCAGCTGACACTATTGTTTAAAGTCCAATTTACCTCGACAGTGCCTAAACACCAAAGCAAATCGGATGGTGTGTTACATTGCCAAGTTGTACAGTGCTCAGGCTCTACTTGGAGGAGCGGGCACAGTTATGGTTGCTATGACAGTTCGGGTCACCAAAGCATAAAGAGGCCATCATGGACTTAGAGATAGCACTGAGGAGGGCACTAAGACTGAGCCCTGGTACTAGAGGGAAGAGCTATGAGGAATAGCTTGATAAGCTGGGGCTCGTCTTAAAAAAAAGACTCAGAATAGGAGCCTTGGTTTAACATCTCATCTGAAAGACAACATATCTGACCGTCCAGCAGCATTGCATTGGAGTGTCAGCTTGGATCTTGTGCTCAGGTCTCTATGGGTGGGACCTAACCACATGGTTTCTGACTCAGAGGTGTGAGTGTTACCCAAGTCACAGCTGACACTTAATTTGGGCCAAATATCAGGAAATATTTCTAAACAGAGGGTGAAAAGCAGCTGGAACTGGTACCAGGAAAAAAGGCTGAGGCCACAGCACGGGATTCATTTAGGAAACAGCTCAGTGCTGAAATGGATAGACAGTATTCAGGAAGGAGCAGAACAAATGAGCCTTTTTCATCCCAACCCACCTTGTGACTTTATTCATTCTGCTGGCCGATAGCGTCCCTCCTCGCCTTCTGCTGATCACAGAAGCAGAACTCAGATGCAAAGTAAAAGTGGAGGTCAGTGGCGGGTATACTAGTCTGATTGCACACCAGCAGGCAAGGTTTCCATAGAAATGTATCAGCAAGGAATGCTGGCTCCCCTGAAAAGGCTATTTAAAAAAAGACAGATTTTCCATGCTTATTCTTTGAGTGAAAGCCTATTCCGCAGAAAACACCTATCCACCTACTGACTGCAACAATAAGGGCCCATTTTCATTAATGTGTGTAATTGCATAGCCCATGTATGCGATTAGCACTTAGCATAATATAAATGTATTATAATGATCCCCATTCTGATCCTAGCAAATGTTAATCTACCAGCTGTTCTTCTCAAAGACAGTTTAATATGCTCTTACTGACTGAGAGGCTTGTTCACTGGCAGGCTGTTGGAAACTAACCTATCAGTCTGAAGTAGAGAAGCTCATCAACAACTTGTCCAGGGGTTACAGTTCTAACTTGAGGTCCACAGAACAACTCAACGATGGTAATGTTGACTTATAATTTTGAACGTTAGCGAGTCATCAGACCATTTTACATCCCTCCTGCTGTTTATTTACAATGACTTCAAACAGACTGCCAATTCGTAAGTGCCATTTTACACAAGGTCAAGAAGACCTTCTGTGAGTTTATTTTTCATTTAACTTCTGCCTGCTTTCATTTATAAAACAGAATTTTTGCTCTCTCGCTCTCTAACCTCCACCCTTTATTTCCAAATTCGCACCCAACATCCCAGAGCTAATGGGCTTTGAATTAACCCTGCAATAAAGCTGTTGAGGGCTGCAGTGAGGGGAAGGTAGGCTCAAGCTTTATTATGGATATCTGTGAGCAGTGATAGGCCTCGGCTTTTCTTCAGACTCCTGCATTTCAATTTCTTTTGCGGATTTACTGGTTTTAGGGGGTCAAAGTAGAGAATACAGAAATATGTCTTGCTGCAGAAAGGGGCAAAAAGTGAATTAGTAATGAGCACATCTGTAGATACCACATGCAACAGTGAGACATTCTTGCAGTAACATCACGGACAAGAATCACAAAGCTAACTACAGATGAGGGAGGCGATTTGTTTTCATCGAAAGAAAGACTTGCATTTCTATAGCGCCTTTCACAATGTCAGGACTCTTCAGCCAATGAGATATTTTGGCAGCGTAGTCAATGTTGTAGTGTAAGAAACAGCAGTCAATTTACACACAGCAAGTCCCACAAAGAGCAATGTGATAAATGATCAGGTGATCTGTTTTAGCGACGTTAGTTAAAGGGTAAATATTGACCAGCACTCCCTGTTCTTCACTCATGCATGCCACCTACAGAGACACAAGCATGTCCACAATGACAATAGACCTTTTAAATGTTCTGACCGTGAGAAGAGATTTTAAAGGAGGATGGATCTGCTGAAACATCAGTGAGTTCAAACTGGGGAGAGGCCACTCAGCTGCTCCGTGTGGGGGAAGGGATGCAGTTAGTCATCTAACCTGCTGAATCACCAATGAGTTCACATGTGATTGCAGGGCTTGGATTCTGCTGTTAATCACATCCTGCATTGAACCATGTTTGTTTTGATGGTTAAAGAAAGACCTGTACATATACAGCACTTTTCACTACATCAGGACATGCCAAAGCACTTTACAGCCAATGAAGTACAATCACTGTTGTAAAGTAGGAAGCATAACAGCAAATTGCACATAGCAAGCTCGAACCCAAAACCTTTTGACTCAGAGGTGAGAATGTACCAACTGAGCCACAGTTCGTTTCTGTTGAGCCAAGCTGGAAAGTGGGATTAGGTTGGATCCCTCTTTGTCGGACACCTCTTTTTTTGGCTGCACAGACACGATGGGCCAAATGGCCTCCTTCTGTGCTGTCAATTTTCTATTCTGCCGTGATTCTTTGAAATAGTGCCATGGGATTTTTACATCCACCTGAGGAGGAGGCAGAGCCACAGGTTAACATCTCATCCAAAAGGCATCACCTCTGACTTGAATCCACAACCTTCCAACTCCAAGACAAGAGTGCTACCACTGAGCCTAACAGTCTCAGAGTTGCATTCTATTGATCACTTGTCTTTATTGATCTTGCAATGATTGGATATGGTAAATATGAGTCTGACTATCCCTCATGAAGTTCTTTGGGCCCCTCCCCTTGCTACTTGGAGACCACTCACCAATATATTCCCCATTTTGTTCCCAAGTGTAGGACTTTGCCCTTATTGTTATTAAATTCCGACTGCTACACTTTTCCTGCGAGTAACTATAAGGGCCATTTCTTTTGCATGTGGTCGCTGGGGAGCATCCAGTTCCTTGGGCATATCAGGAAAAAACGGACAGAGATCTAGTTTTCTGGGACTTTATCCCTTTTACATTCCCCCAGGATTTCTGAAGGTTTCATGGTGGGTTGGGAAACGGGAGGAGGGTGTACGGCGTGGGCCTGTCAGAGCCATTCAAATGAGGTAGGAGGAGCTTCTGACCTTCATGACCTCATCTTCTGGTGCGACAGCTGGTTGGGAATCTAAAAAAGATGGTACTGCGGCTTTGTCTCCAAATTCCAACCCCCCCATCCCTAGAATATCTGGGTCATTTGTTGTCTGTGGGGTCTTGCCATGCGCAAATCAGCTGCCGCAGTCACCTATAAGAATAACGGTGGTCACACTTCAGAAGTAATTGATTTGGCTGTGAAGTGCTTTGGAATGCCCTGAGGACACAAGAGGCCTATATAGAATGCAAGTCCTCTCTTGCTTCTTCATTGTAATGCACCAGTGCCCAAAGCTGTAATTTTATTTGGCTGCACAAAGCCTCATTTCATGCTACAGAGTAAATATTAATGAGGTAGTTCCCGCTGCATTGTCACACTGCATCTGTGTCAGAGGACCAGGGTGTGAAAGGGTTCATCTGACGGAGAAAAGTATCTGGATAATTACACTCAAAAAAAAAATTCTCACAAAAAAAAATCACACAAATATTAACCATTCGTTCACCATTGCTGGGTCAAAATCCTGGAACTCCCTCCCTAACAGCACTCTCAGAGTACCTACACCACATTGACTGCTGAGGTTCAAGAGGCAGCTCACCTCCACCTTCCAGGGTAATGAGGGTTGGGCAATAAATGTCAGCTCTGTCACATACCAGGAATAAACTTGAAAAAAATCTATGTTAAGTTATCCTCTGAAGACAGTAGTTTTCCACAATCATCCGATTGTAACCAAACAAAGCTTTAAAACAGCATTACAAAGCAACAAAGGGTGAGATCTGAGACATAACTGCTGCATGGAGGAGAAAGCCATGCAGAGCGTGCTGTTTCTTAGATACTTGTACGCATCTCGGCTCTATCGATAAGACAGAGAACAGCACTAATCAACCCAAGCTCCCTTTCTCTGTCTCAGCACAAGTCCATTGACTGTTAAAATGATCAGATTCCTTGATTGCAATTTGCCAAGCAAATCATGTTACAGTTCTTCTTGTGTTGAAATGACATTTTTTTTAATTACCCAGATGTGTGGATAAGAACATTTGGAGAGGCAGAACATTAATGTGAATACTCAAACCCCCACTCACAGATCAAAGTAATTGATTTAAATATTTTAGGGTGTGTTATAAATCTGAGGTAATCCAGGATCAGGGTCAGCTGTCTCTACCTGGGTCAGAGGGAAAGGGAGCTGTGACTGAGAAAGCGGGGAGTCCAGATAAGGGGCGTGCCCAGAGGTCAGCGGTGACCATTATATTATAAATTAGATGCTCTCTGCATGTGTCTTAGGAACCCTGGGCATCGCTAACAGACACTGCGGTGTCGGGTCTGAGGGTGAGGAAGGCATTAACGAAGCATTTGGCAGAAATTTGGAAAATGAATTATGAACATATGAATTAGGAGCAGGAGTAGGCCACTCAGCCCCTCGAGTCTGCTCCACCATTCAATAAGATCATGGCTGATCTGATGATAACCTCGATTCCACATTCCCGTCTACCCCCGATAACCTTTCACCCCTTGCTTATCAAGCATGTATCCACCTCTGCCTTAAAAATACTTAAAGACTCTGCCTCCATTGCCTTTTGAGGAAGAGAGTCCCAAAGACACATGACACTCTGAGAGAAAAAAATTTTCTTCATCTCTGTCTTAAAAGTGCGACCCCTTATTTTTAACTAGTGACCCCTAGTTCTGGATTCTCCCACAAGGGGAAACATCCTTTCCACATCCACCTTGTCAAGACCCCTCAGGATCTTATATGTTTCAATCAAGTTACCTCTTACTCTTCTAAATTCCAGCAGATACAAGCCTAGCCTGTCCAATCTTTCCTCATAAGACAACCCACCCATTCCAGTTATTAGTCTAGTAAACCTTCTCTGAACTGCTTCCAACACATTTACATCCTTCTTTAAATAAGGAGGCCAAAACTGTACACAGTACTCCACATGTGGTCTCACCAATGTCCTGTATAGCTGAAGCATAACCTTCCTACTTTTGTAAACTCCCCTCGCATTAAACAATGATATTCTATTAGCTTTCCTAATTACGTGCTGTATCTGCAGACTAACCTTTTGCAATTCATGCACTAGAACAGCCAGATCCCTTTGCATCTCAGAGCTCTGCAATCTCTCACCATTTAGATAATATGCTTCTTTTTTATTCTTCCTACTAAAATGGACAATTTCACATTTTCCCACGTTATACTCCATTTGCCAGATCTTTGCCCACTCACTTAACCTATTTATATCCCTTTGTAGCTTCCTTATGCCCTCTTCACAATTTGCTTTCCCACCTATCTTTGTGTCATCAGCAAACCATACCTTCCAAGCCATTTAAATAAATTGTAGAGAGTTGAGGCCCTAGTACTGATCCCTGTGGCACAAAACTCATTACATCTTACCAACCAGAAAATGACCTATTTATTCTCTGTTTCCTGTTAGCTGGCCAATCTTCTATCCATGCTAATATGCTACGCCCTACACCATGAGCTTTTATTTTCCGCAGTAACCTTTGATGTGGCACCTTATCAAATGATTTCTGGAAATCTAAGTACAGTAGATCCACCAGTTCCCCTTTATCCACAGCACATGTTACTTCTTCAAAGAATTTCCCTTTCACAAAACTTTGTTGACTCTACTTGATTACCGTGAATTTTTCTAAGTGCCCTGCTACAACGTCTTTAACAATAGCTTCTAACATTTTCCCTAAGACAAATGTTAAGCTAACTGGCCTGTAGTTTCCTGCTTTCTGTCACCCTCCCTTTTGAATAAAGGAGCGACATTCACTATTTTCCAATCTAATGGAACCTTCCCTGAATCTAGGGGATTTTGGAAAATAAAAACTAATGCATCTACTATCTCATTAGCCATTTCTTTTAGGACCCTAGGATGAAGTCCATCAGGACCTGGGGACGTGTCAGCCCGCAGCTCCACCAACTTGCTCAGTACCACTTCCCTGGTGATTGTAATTTTCTTGAGTTCCTCCCTCCCTTCCATTTCCTGATTTACAGCTATTTCTGGGATGTTACTTGTATCCTCTATGGTGAAGACCGATGCAAAATACCTGTTCAATTCATCTGCCATCTCCTTACTTTCCCTTATTAATTCCCCAGACTCATTTTCTATAGGACCAAAGCTCACTTTGTTAATTCTTTTCCTTTTTTAAATATCTCTGACTTTCTGTTTTTATATTCCTAGCTAGCTTTCTCTTGTACACTAATTTTTTTCCTCCTTATCAATCTTTTAGTCAATCTTTGCTGTTTTTTATATTCTGTCCAGTCTTTTGACCTGCCTCCCATTTCTGCACAATTATAGGCGTTTTCTTTAAGTTTGATACTGTATTTTATGACTATGTACAAACAGTTGTGTCAGTCTATTATGAAGCTCATCCACACGGCTGGTCATATCCAAACTTGCTCAAATCCATTCACTCATCGTTCCTGTGTTCACTGACCTATATTGGAACCTTGTCCGGCAACAAATTCATTTAAAAATTCTCATCCTTGTGTTCAAATCCCTTTCCCCTCCCTATCTCTGTAAACTCCTCCAGCCCTACAGTCCTCCAGGAGCTCCTTGCTCCTCCAATTCTGGCCTCTTGTGCATCCCTGATTTTCCATTGGTGAATGATTTCCACCATTGGTGGCTTTAGCTTTGGCTGTCTAGGCCGAAGCTCTGGAATTTCGTCCCCAAATGTCTCCACTTCTCTCTCCTCCGTTAAGACTCTCCTTAAAACCTACATCTTTTACCAACCTTCTGGTCACCTGCCTGAATATCTACTTACGTGGCTCAGTGTCAAATTTTTGTTTGATGAAATTTGATAAAATGTGAAGCACATTGGAACATTTTACTATGTTAAGGGCACTATATAAATGCAAGTTATTGATTTTCACAGGGCCTCACAAGGTCGACTGTTAACAGAGGCTGAATCCTGTGGTGCCTTTTCCTCAGCTAGGCTACTTTAGGTGAGGCTAAAATAATTCAAGAAACAGAAGGGGTCAAAGGGCTTTCCTTTATTCATGCTGGAAATAAGCGCCATTAATCTAAAGTGTCATTTAAATACAGAATCAAATTAAAAAGGCATCTTTTAATTTTTGGTTGATGAGGATGAAACCTAAATTGAGGCCATTAAGCAAGTCTGTTGCTCTCTCTAGTATTACACGATTTCAGGTGTGACTGACTGGCTTTTGGACCTTTCATTGGAAATATTCCCAGATATCCTGATATTTCCTATCGTTAGCAGTATTCATGTGCTCAGCCTGGTGCCGTAAGTTAGTAGCTTGGAGATTCCTCTGCACTTGCACCTTGTGACACTCATAATGTGGGTGCAACAATTCCATGGCTTAAAAGTCCACAGAATTTGGGGTGTAAATGAGTTATGCGTATAACTACAATACACCCAAGTCTGTCCATCAAACCTTCAGCCCGCTTGGGTCTCCACCCAAAAACCCCCAATGTCCCCCCTCTGCCCCATCACATGCTAATATCCTCCAATCACACTTGTTCAGCGCAGTCTATCATCATTGAGTCCAGATTCTCAGGCACGGTAAGAAACAAAGTCTTTTTTTTCTGGTCCTTTAATTGCTACTTTTTGAATTTTTAAAATTCTCCTCAGTGAGAACTGCTTTGTAGTTTCTGTTTCTTTTGATGCATTTTTGCAACAAAGTATAAATCACATTAAAGATTGAAAAGATTCCCCGATTTATGCTTCTTAAACACCTGATGTGCATGGATGCTAGTTAAATGAGTTGAAAGGTCAAGTTTTAAGACTCAATGGAAATTTACTGGTGTGAGCTCACTGTTTCCTTGGGCTCCGACTGTTTAAGCTGATTTATCCCCATTTTGAATTTGGCTCTATTCTAATGAGATTGGGAGGAACGTTAGGAGAGCCGGTGCAGACACGATGGGCCAAATGCCCTCCTTCTGCACTGTAACAATTCTGTGATATATGGGCCTTTTCTCAACAGTGGCAAAATGGCATTGCTCCAGACACAGTTTCTGGTGCCACTTCCAGGTCACATCCATGGACGAATCTCCAGGCCTTTATTTTTATCCTCTATTTTATTGGAGGAGTAGAAAGAAAGAGATCATCCAGTAAGCTACTTAAACAATGGTTTCAAACCTGTTTTAATGCCACAATGACAAAACCCTCCCATTTTCTCCCATTTTCTCTTAGTTCTCCAGGTCTTTCCCTGCCTTGCCTAGTCACACACCCTTTTTTTCTTTACTGTCTCAATGCTCCTGCCCCTTGTTTCACTGGTCCATCCTTCGTATAGTGCTGGTGCTCTCACCTCTGAGTCAGAGGGCTGTGGGTTCTAGTCCCACTTGAACACAAAATTTAGGCTGATGCTTCAGTGCAGTACTGAGGGAACATCACAATGTTGGAGGTGCCATTTTTTGGAGGAGGCATGAAACTAAACCCTGTCTGCCCTCTCAGGTGAATGTAAACGATCCCAGGGCACAATTTTGAAGAAGAGCAAGGGTGTTATTCCTGGCGTCCTGGCCAATATTTATCCCTCAACCAACACCGAAAACAGATTATCTGATCATTATCTCGTTGCTGTTTGTGGGAATTTGCTGTCTGCAAATTGCCTTCCGCATTTCCTACATTACAACAGTGTCTACCCTTGAGAATTACTTCATTGACTGTAAAGAGCTCTGGGACATCCCGACGTTGTGAGAAATGCTATAGAAATGTAAGTTCATTCATTCATGCATCATTCTTCTCATGATTCCCGATTGGATTTGTACATTGTCTTTTATATACTTTCTCACCTCCTGCTCTGCTATATTTTCCTTCTTTATGTGCAAACAATGGCCTTTGGGTTCTAATGGCTTAAATCTTTGGATTGCAAGAGGGATTGTGATGGAGTTGGAAACTGATTCTTTATGCTCGGTAATCTCTCTGACGTTCATTTCTAGAGTTGACTGGAGTTCAGCAGTAAAGGTTGTAAGAAAATGTCAATTGCTGATGTCCTGCGACAAAATTCATCGCTTTGAGTACTGTGCACAGTTCTGGTCTCCATGTTATAAAAAGGATATAGAGAGGCAAAGGAATTTTACAAGTGATACCAGAACTAATAGGTTATAATTATCAGAAAAGGAGCTCTTTTCTCCAGAAAAGCGAAGACTGAGGTGTGACTTGATAGATGCCTTGAAAATTCAAAATGGGTTTGATACAGTAGATATAGAGAAGATCTTTCCACTTGTGAAGAGAGTCTAAAACTAGCGGCCATAAATATAAGATAGTCACTAATAAATCCAGTTGGGAATTCAGGAGAAATTTCTTTACCCAGAGAGTGGTTAAATTGTGGAATTCACTACCACGTGGAGTGGTTGAGGTGAATAGCAAAGATGCATTTAAGGGGAAACTAGATAAGCAGATAAGGTAGAAAGGAATAGAGGATATGCTGATTGGGTGAGATACAGTAGAGTGGGAGAAGGCTCGTGTGGAGTGTAAACACGGACCAGTTGGGCCGAAAGATCAGTGCTGTAAATTCTTTATAAAAATCCATTTTGTTTTCACCAAAAGACGTTCAAGTGCTGAAAGGTGAGAATTAGAAGATTCAGTAGACGACAACTTCGCCATATTCACCCACCTTTTGGTGAACTTTGTGAAGTGCAAACATAACAAGCTTTACATCCAGCACTGCGGAAAGCGGTGACATGGTGAGGTTTCGCCTATGAAGAAAGGCACCAGAGAATGAATTCCGATATGCATGGATTGATCCCAGACTGCAGCTGTTGCTGCAGGTTTGCTCCCTTTATACGGTTGGACAGCAGGAGTCCAGCTGAAAGGAACCCTGAAAGCACACTGCTGGCTGAGTCAGTGAAGGGATATTTGCACCCCACAAGACAAACTGAGGGAAAGTTGCTGAGGGCCTGGCTTTTTCAAGCCTAATCTTTATTTCCCACTGTTGAAAATCAGTTCAAAACCTTTTAAGTTATGGCAGAGCATGCTAAATGGCCTACTCCTGTTCCTTTGTTCCTAACCTTCTGATGTAATGTTAATGTTGTCCTGGGGGGGTCTCCCGCGCTATTTGGAGCCTGGCAGCAGACCATGCCAGGATGAGCCGCCTGGCTAGAAAAGGCCCAGGTAAAGTTTCAAAAATGTTCTTATCTTTGAACTCCTTGTGGGCCAGGAGGAGCAGGAGACTTCCCCCCAACACACCACCTCCCCCCCCACCACCCCCATCAGCACCACCCCCACCAGCCCCCAGTCCTGCAACTGGGCCTCCACAGCAGCCGCCTCCCCTAATCACATGGGAATCCCATTCCCAATCATCAAGCAACCCCCATCCCCAAACATGAGGGAATCCACCATCCTCAATCGCAGGGGAATCATCCCCAAACATTAAGATCGGCAGGGCTCCCACATCCCCAGGCTCGAGTGCACTTTCCCCCCTCCTATAATGAACTGACTTGTGTGATACACATGTTATTTTGTGGCTGGTTGCTCAAACTTCAGCATGTCTTGCTCTGTAAAAGTAGCAAATGTCCTAGTTGGGGGATGACTGCACTGATTCAAATTCTATCAGTGGGGGAGTTACAGTAATTGCAGGATCATCTGATCTTACTTCTTGTAACTTACTGGCATTAATTCACTTACAAGGCAGATAGATTGTACTTTACTGGGGGAGCATTACCTGACCCTCCCTGGGCACTGGGCTAACTTATTTCCTCTTGCTCAGATCACTGCCTACTTATCTCATCGGCTTCTCTAAGCTTCCTGAGATGGGCAGATGCTGCCACAAAATCCACACAAAGCTCAACCTGTTCCTCTGATGAAATCACTAGGTCAAGATTCAGTAAGTCATCACTTGATTGGCACACAAAACAAACATTTGAAACCATTTTTCAACCAATTAGAGATGAATATTTTGGTGAGGTGATTATGATTCTGAAAACCTCGTGTGTAGAAGATTAAGGGATGATCTAACTGAGGTGTTTAAGATTATTAAAGGATACGATAGCATGGATAGACAGAAAATATTTCCTCTGGGGGGATAGTTCAGTACAAGGGCACATAAAGAGGGTGAAGTCAGGAAGCACTTCACACAAAGGGTAGTGGAAATCTGGAACTCTTGCCTTCAAGAAGCTGTTGAGGCTTGGACTGGAGGGAGTTGGTCAATTGAAAATATCAAAACGGAGTTTGAAAGATTTTTGTTGGTTGAAGGTATTAACGGTTATGGAACCAAGGTGAGTAAATAGAGTTAAAATACAGATCAGTCTTGATCTAATTGAAAGCTGGAACAGGCCCAAGGGGCTGAATGGCCTCCTCCAGTTCCTATCTTCCTAAAACAAATGTTCTGAGAAATGTGTAAGATTTGGTAAAAAAAAAATAGAAAACCCCAAAAATAATTCTAAATAAATGTAAAAAACAAAATCAGGAAACAAAAGGAAAAATGGGAACTAGGGATGGGGGAGAAACCAGAATGCAAGTAATGATTCTCTAACTTATGGTTTTTATAATATATTAAAACTAGATTGACTGTAAGATCGGATGATTTCTGGCCCTCAAACTGTGTGAATTGAATTATGAAGTAGCTGGCCCTGGGGTACAGAAAATGTCAATGCTGTTAAGATTTTGCATGTATTCAAACTACCCTTTGCAATGGAAACCTAAAAGTAATTTTAAAATATAAAGAGAGAAAATAATGGTTATGCAGGTATGATGACGAGGCAGTAAAAGGCAGTAATATTGGAACAGGGTACCGGAGTAGGCCAGTCAGCCCCTCAAGCCACTTCCACCATTCAGTTAGATCATGTCTGATCTGTATCTTAACTCTACCATCCTTGGTTCCATATCCCCTGATACCTATACCAGTTTTGAAATATTCAATTGACCCCGCAACCTCGACAGCTTTTTTGGGGGGAGGGTGTTCCAGATTTCCACTACTCTTTGTGTGAAGCAGTTCTTCCTGACATCACCTCAGAACAGCCTAGCTCTAATTTTAAGGTTTATTTTATTTATTTAGAGATACAGCACTGAAACAGGCCCTTCAGCCCACCGAGTCTGTGCCGTCCAAGAACCACCCATTTATACTAACCCTCCAGTAATCCATATTCCCTACCACCTACCTACACTAGGGGCAATTTACAATGGCCAATTTACCTATCAACCTGCAAGTCTTTGGCGGTGGGAGGAAACCGGAGCACCCGGCGAAAACCCACGCAAACACAGGGAGAACTTGCAAACTCCGCACAGGCAGTACCCAGAATTGAACCCGGGTCCCTGGAGCTGTGAGGCTGCGGTGCTAACCACTGCGCCACTGTGCCGCCCTTTTGCTCTGGACTCCCCCACCAGAGGAAACAATTTCTCTCTATCTACCTTATCAAATCCTTTAATCATCTTAAACATCTCAATTAAATGGCAGAGACTTTGAACAAGTATTTTGTATCCGTCTTCACAGTGGAAAACACAAAAAGCATCCCAAGTACGGCAGAAAATCAGGTGGCAAAAGGGAGGGAGGAACTTAAAACAATCACGATCACTAGAGAAAAAGTACTAGGAAAACTAATGGGACTAAAGGCTGACAAGTCCCCTGGACCCGCTGGCCTGCATCCTGGGGTCTGAAAAGAAGTGGCTTCAGAGACAGTGGATGCATTGGTTGTAGTCTTCCAAAATCCCCCAGATTCTGGAAAGGTCCCAGCGGATTGGGAAACCGCAAATGTAACATCTCTATTCAAGGAAGAAGGGAGACAGAAAGCTAAGAGCTCATGGTTTTGGGGGTAATATATTATCATGGATAGAGAATTGGCTAACTAACAGGAAACAGAGAGTTGGGATAAATGGGGCATTTTCAGCTTGGCAAACTGTAACTAGTGGAGTGCCACAGAGATCAGTGCTGAGGTCTCAACTGTTTGTGATCTATATTAATGACAGATGAAAGGACCAAGTGTATTGTAGCCAAATTTGCTGACGATACAAAGAAAAGCAAGTTCTGAGGAGGACACACGGAGGGCCGAATTTTACCAGCCGCCTCAACACGGTGTGGTGGGGGGTTGGGGGGGTGGGGAGCCTGGAAAATACCTCCTGGAGAGGCCCACCACGGGTCTCGATGCCAGGAAGGCCTCGCGCCATTTTACCGCCAGCGACGAGGCCTCGGGGCAGCGCCCCTACCGCTCAGCGACGGAACCTTAATTTCTATAATAAAATCTATGTTAATCACTGAATAATTACCTACTTTTCCATGACGGCTGTCCCATGCCGATATTCCGGCCAGTTGCCAGAGATGCGAGACAGAACACTGCTGGGGAGGGGGGAGAAGTGAAGTTTTCAGGGCACTGGGAGAGCGGGGAAAACTCTTCCTACTGGTTGTGGGGATGGTGGGAAGGGGTTGAGGGTTAAAGGTAATCAAGTTCTGGGGGGGGATGTTCAAGACCTGAAAAAAGTTTTTTTGCTGGGGAGAGGGCAATTTACATATTTATTACTCATGGAGGGTGTGGGAGAGGGAATTGAGAATGTGAATAAATGTCTATCTTTATTTTTCAGCATTCTGTCACTTTAAAAATGTAATGAGTCTGAAGGGTCTGAAGCCCATTGCCGGGGTGGGGGTGGGGGAGCACCCACCCCACTCTACGTCATTGGGGGCGGGCATTCTGCCCCCTCCATCTAAATGAGCCGCCACGTGAAGTATCGTGGCAGCTCCGCAGTGCACATCTCGCGCGTGTGCCGGACTGTTCCGGAAGCTCGCTGCCGAGATCGAGATTGGTTGCGAGCTGTAAAAATTCAGCCCAGAGTCTGCAAAAGGATATAGATAGGTTAAGTGAGTGGGCAAAAGTTTGGCAGATGAAGTATAATGTGGGAAAATGTGAGATTGTCCACCTTGGTGGAAAGATTAGAAAACAAAATATTATTTAAATGGAAAGGGACTGCAGAATGCTGTGGTACAGAGGGATCTGGGTGTCCTTGTAAATGTATCACAAAAAGTCAGCGTGCAGGTACAGCAAGTAATTAGGAAGGCAAATGGAATGTTGGTCTTTATTGCAGGGGGGATGGAGTATAAAAGTAGGGAAGTCTTGCTACAGGGCAGGAGTACTGTGTACAGTTTTGACTCCCTTACTTAAAAAGGGATATACTTGCATTGAAAGAAGTTCAGCAAAGGTTCACTGGGCTGATTCCTGAGATGAAGGTGTTGTCTTATAAGGAAAGGTTGAGCAGGATGGGCCTATACTCATAGGAGTTTAGAAGAATGAGAGGTGATCTTATTGAAACATATGAGATTCTGAGGGGGCTTGACAGGGTAGATGCTGAGAGGATGTTTCCCCTCGTGGGTGAATCTAGAACTAGGGGTCACAGTTTCAAAATAAGGGGTCTCCCATTTAAGACAGAGATGAGGAGGAATTTCTTCTCTCAGAGGGTTGTTAATCTTTGGAATTCTCTTCCCCAGAGAGCAGCGGAGGCTGAGTCATTGAATATATTCAAGGCTGAGTTAGATTTTTGACCTACAAGGGAGTCAAGGGTTACAGGGGCGGGGTTCGGCAGGCAGGAAAGTGCAGTTAAGACCACAATCAGATCAGCCATGATCATTAAATGGCGGAGCAGATTCAAGGGGCTGAATGGCCTACTCCTGCTCCTATTTCTTATGATCTTATGATCTAGATCACCCCTTAATCTTCTATACAAGCCTAGTCTATGCAACTATCTTGATGAGTGCTTTGGGTGATGTCCATAAACTGAAAATTACAAGGTTTGTAACTATTCATTGGCTAAATTTTCAATCACTTCTCTATCTCCACTTTTGGATGTGTGGGATCAGAATTCCTCCCCCCCCCCGCCCTCCCCCACCAAGTAGAATTTAAAACTGGACTTTGTGGAGTATGGGGAAGGAACCCCCATCCCCACGGACACTAGTACTGTGAATGAGAGCCAAACCTCAACACAAAGCACACAGAGGCAGGCTGCATTCCGATGGGTCAATTTTCAAACATCCCAACATCACAACAGAACTGATACTGTTAAAGGACTGGAACATTGGGACATTATCATAACAGTGACACAGGATAACTGCCATCATGTTAAGTATTGGGAAACCCATTGTTACAACTAACCGGCCCCAGAGCGCAGCATTCACTCCTGTCAAGACAGGAGAGAAACCTCTTTCATGGATATTAGCTTTGGAGCCTGGGTTGCCTCACCTTGGTGGAGTTCATTGTTCTCGGTCAGGGAAATAACATCAGCACTAAATGGATCTGTCTGGACCAGGCAGGTAAACACAGGAAAGAGATTAAAAGGTGCTAAGTGCTGACCATCCAGCAGGATGGCTTCAGGAGATGTGTTCATGACATTTCGATATGGATCATCATAAAAAGGACAAGATTGAAGGGTTTCGCACTGCAGTTATGTGAAGAAGGACGGGGACTGGTCACCTCAGGTCCAGGCCGACAATCAACATTGGTAATGACCAGCCGTGTGGGTGATTGTAAGTTTTTCAGTCAAATCTTGAAGGGGTTTGTACTGTGGGGGCTGCAGTCGAAAAGGAGGGTCAGGAACGGTCAACCTGGCTCGTGGACCTACAACTCTTACCGAAAGGACCAACTGCGTGGAGGGTGGTAAGTTATCAGCCAAATCCAAGGGGTATTTGGGGCTGAGAGTTATAAAAGAATTTTAAGTGTAGCAACCAAATTCTGGGAGGGTTTGGGTTTTGAATTGAGTGAATTTGGGGCAGAAACGTGGGGTTTTGCCTGTGGTTTTTATCGAAAAGGTTTATTTTATAAGTCGTGGTGACTCGTGTGTTTGGGTGGGAGCCGAGGTTGAATCGTGGAGGGATTTTAAATCGGATTAACCAATCAAGGTGTCGTGTGGTGTCCTTTGAATTAGTTTAGAGGTCTTTGTAATAGAGGTGTGCAAAGGAAACCCGACCCAAGTCCGAATGCTGGACCCGGAAGCCCGACCCGACCCGACCCGAGCCCGACACATGCCATCGGATCCCGTCCGGGTCAGGTCGGGTAGCAGGCCTTTACCCATGTACTGATGTAAAGGCTTGCCATCTGGCCCGACCCCGATGGGTCCCGACGACATGTGCCTGGTTCGGGTCAGGTGGGGTCGGACTTCCGGGCCCGGAATTTAGGCTCGCTTTGCACACCTCTACTTTGTAACACGGTGTTTGGAGGGTTTTTGGTTTTTTTAAATAAACAAATTGTGGTTCAGCCTAACCCTGTGCAATTTTGTTCTTGTAATTCCCAAAGTCCAAGAACTGTAGTAAAGGGGGTACGGGAACGGAACCTCTTACAGATGAGACATTAACTGTGATCCCATTTGTCCTCTCAGTTGCATGTAGCAGATCCCATGTCACTATTTCAAAGAAAAACGTGAGTTTTTCCCAGTGTCCATCAGCCAGTTCTAGACTGATATTGGTGGAGGTTTAGGAATAGATTGCTTATACTTTCAATGAAGGCTGAAGTGTGGTAAGGGGACGTTGAAGAAAAGGAAAGGAGAAACTATACAACAGCAAATTGCATTTATGTAGCAGTTTTAACATAGCAAATCGTCCCAAGATGCTTCACAGAAGTATTATCGATCAAAATTGGTTTTGTTATAGCTTAAAAGAGTGCTCACTCATGAAGTACAAAAGAAAGCATTTTAGATTTTGATCAATTGTGACTTAATCACTCATCCTAAATTGTAGAGAGTAACTCATGCCTATCTATGATCTCACCCTCCCTCTTTGCTTCTTTCCCTCTGCCTGCCTCTCCTCCTCTTTATCAGCTTTGTTCTTCACTACATTACTACATTGCAAATGATTTACAGCAACTGGTCGAACTACCTACAGCAGTTCTGTACTGACAATCCATTCACTGCATGTACATCTTGTGAATTTGTGTTCTAAACCTGTCACAGGTACATGTTAAGTAATTAAAAAGATGCCAAAGAGATCAAGGGATATGGGGAAAAAGCGGGAACAGGGTGCTGAATTAGACGATCAGCCATGATCTTTTTTGAACGGGGGAGCAGGCTCAAAGGGCCGAATGGCCTACTCCTGCTCATATTTTCTATGTTTCTATGTTTCTAAAATAGACATAAGAAAGATAATGAGTTAGCATATTACTGCACAATGATGATATCAATGAATTCCATCTACCTAACATACTTTGTGCTTCATCCAGTATTGGTTGAGCAAAAATTTCCTCCAATTAAATATTGGAAGACTGAAGCCATTGTTTCTGGTCCCCACTCCAAACTCCGTTCCCTAGTGACCAACTCCATTCCTCTGCCTAGCAACAGTCAAAGATTAAGCCGGTCTGCTCGTAACCTTGGTATCACATTTGACTCTGACATGAGTTTCCGACCTTATATTCGAGCCATCGCTAAGACTGCCTATTTCCATCACCTGACTATGCCCCTGTCCCAGCTCATCTGCTGCTGAAACCCTCATTCATACCTTTGCTACTTGACTATTCGAATGCACGCATAGAGTCATACGGCACAGAAGCAGGCCATTTGGCCCATCAAGTCCATGCTGGCTCTTTACGGAGCTATTCAGTCAGTCCCATTCCTCGGCTTGATCCCCGTAGCCCTGCAGGTTTATGTCTCTCAGGTGGTCTTTCAACTTCCTCTTGATGTTATTGATTGTCTCCACTTCCACCACCCTTGTGGGCAGCGACTTCCAGGTTATTACCACCCACAGGTTAAAAAAGTGCTTCTTCATACTTCCCCCTGCATCTCTTGCCCAAAACTTTCAATCTGTGTCTCCTAGTCCTTGTACCATTTGTTAATGGGAACAGTTTTTCCTTGTCTAACTTATCTAAGCCTTTCATAATCTTGTACACTTCTATTAAATCTCCCCTCAATCTCCTTTGTTCTAAGGAGAACAATCCCAGTTTTTCCAACCTAACCTTGTAACTGAAATTCCCCATCACAGGAACCATTCTGGTAAATCTCCTCTGCACCCTCTTAAGGACCCTCCCATCCTTCCTGAAGTGTGGTGACCAGAACTGGATGCAGTACTCCTGTTGGGGCCTAACCAGAGCTTTATAATGGTTCAGCATAACTGCCCTGCTTTTGTACACAATGCCTCTATTTATAAAGCCCAAGATCCCATATGCTTTACTAATCACTCTCTCAACGAACTGGCTGCAGTTGCTATGACTGTCCTTACACCCCTTCTTGACATTTGCCACCTTCCAATCCTCTGCACCTGCCCCATATCTAGGGAAGATTGGAAGATTATGGCAAGCCTTTCCGCTATCTTTATCCCCAATTCCTTTAGCAACCTGGGATGCAAGCCATCCAGACCAGGTGATTTATCAACCTGAAGCACAGTCAACCTTTTTAGTACCTCTCCCCTCTCAAATTTTATCCTACCCATTGCCTCTACACTCTCTGCTTCTGCTGTTATTTTGTCAGCCTTAATTTCCTTAGTCTCCTCCTGAGGTCCCCAGCATCAGAGATGCCAGTCTTCAGCCAATCTGATTCACTCCATGTGATATCAAGAATTGGCTGAAGGCACTGGATACTGCAAAGGCTATAGGCCCTGACAACATTCTGGCAATAGTACTGAAGACTTGTGTTCCAGAACTAGCCGCGCCCCTAGCCATGCAGTTCCAGCACAGCTACATCACTGGCATCTACCCTGCAATGTGGAAACTTTCCCAGGTCTGTCCTGCATACCAAAAGCAGGACAAATCCAACCCGGCCAATTACCGCCCTATTAGTCTACTCTCGATCATGAGCAAAGTGATGGAAGGGGTTGTAGACAGTGCCAGCAAGTGGCTGTTCCTCAGCAATAATCTGCTCACTCTCATTCAGTTTGGGTTCCTCGAGGGCCACCCAGCTCCTGACCTCATCACAGCCTTGGTCCAAACAGAGGTGAGGTGGGAGTGACTGCCCTTGACATCAAGGCAGCATTTGACTGTGTATGGCATCAAGGAGCCCTAGCAAAACTTGAGTATATGGGAATCAGGGGGAAAATGCTCTGCTGGATGGAGTCATACCTAGCACAAAGGAAGATGGTTGTGGTTGCTGGAGGTCAATCATCTCAGTCCCAGGACATCATTGCAGGAATTCCTCAGGGTAGTGTCCTAAGCCCAACCATCTTCAGCTGCTTCATCAATGAGCTTCCCTCCATCATAAGGTCAGAAGTGGGGATGTTTGCTGATGATTGCACAATGTTCAGCACCATTCACAACTCCTCAGATACTGAAGCAGCCCATGTCCAAATGCAGCAAGACCTGGACAACATCCAGGCTTGGGCTGATAAGTGGCAAGTAACATTCATGCCACAAAAGTGCCAGGCAATGATCATCGCAAACAAGTGAGAATCTAACCATCTTCCCTTGATGTTCAATGGCATTACCATTGCTGATCCTGGGGGTTACAATTGACCAAAATCTGAACTGGACCAGCCACATAAGTGTTGTGGCTACAAGAGCAGGTCAGAGGCGGGGAATTCTGAGGTGGGTATCTCACCTCCTGTCTCCCCAAAGCCTTTCCACCATCTACAAGGCACAAGTTAGGAGGGTGATGAAATACTCTCCACTTACCTGGATGAGTGTAGCTCCAACAACAATCAAGAAGCTCGACACCATCCAGGACAAAGCAGTCCGCTTGACTGGCACCCCATCCACCACTTTCAACATTCACTCCCTCCACCACCGATGCACAGTGGCAGCAGTGTATACCATCTACAAGATGTGCTGCAGAAACTCACCAAACCTTCTTAGGCAGCACCTTCCAATCCCGTGACCTCTACCGTCTAGAAGGACAAGGGCAGCAGATACATGGGAACACCACCACCTGCAAGTTCCCCTCCAAGTCACACACCATCCTGACTTGGAACTATATCGCCATTCCTTCACCGTTGCTGGGTCAAAATCTTTGAACTTCTTCCTAACAACACTGTTGGTGTACCTACACCCGAAGGACTTCAGCGGTTCCTGAAGGCAGCTCACCACCATCTTCTCGAGGACAATTAGGGATGGGTAATAAATGCTGGCCTAGCCAGTGATGCCCACATCCCCTGAACAAATAAATAATAAACAAAAAATCACTGATACAAAGTACTCATTAAGTATATTAGCCTTGCCCACACCTCTAAGCAGATATTACCCTTTCTGTGCCTAATAGGCTCCACTCCACCATTTTATTTTCATAATCTCTCTTTGCCAATCTTATTTTCCTCTTCACCTCCCCTCTCAATTTATTGTAAATGACCTGGTTTTCACTTGAACAGTTTAGCTGACATGCAGCATACACCCTCTTTTTTTGTTTTGTCATCATCCCTATCTCCCTCGTCAACCAAGGAACCCTGTTCTTGGTTCTCCTACCTTTCACCCTTGTTGGAATGTTCCTAGCCTGTACCTGAAGCATCTCTTCCTTAAAGATAACCCATTGTTCCGATTCAGCTCTTCCTGGCAGTCTTTGTTTCCATTCTACCCTGACTAGATCCCTTCTTATCACGTTGAAATTAGCCCTCTTCCAATCTAGACATTCTAACTTATTTTGTTCCTTGTTTTTCTGCACTACTAATCTAAACCTTATGATACTCCTGGCTGGTTTCGCACATTCTACTCTCTGTAAACTTGAGGTCATCCAAAACTCTGTTGCTGTGTCTTAACTTGCATCAAGTCCTGTTCTCCTCTCACCCCAGCACTCGTTGACTTACATTGGCTCCTTGCCAAACAATGTCTTGATTTAAAAATTATCACCCTTGTTTTCAAATCCCTCATGGCCTCGTCCCTCCTTGTCTTTGTAATCTCCAGTCCCACAACCCTCCAAGATATCTACGCTCCTCTAATTCTGGCCTCTTGTGCATCCCTGATTTTAATTGCTCCACTATTGGTCGCCGCACTTTCAGTTGCCTAGGCCCCAAGATCTGGAATACCCTCCCTGCACGTCTCTGCCTCTCCACCTCACTTTCCTCCTTTAAGACACTCCTTAAAACCTACCTCTTTGACCAAGCCTTTGGTCATCATCTGACCTAATATCTCGTTTTGTGGCTCGGTCATCCTTTGTTTTACAATGCTCTTATAAAGCTCCTTGGGATGTTTTATTATGTTAAGGGCGCTATATAAATATAAGTTATTGTTTTTTGTTGTATCTGCCAGTGTCTAATGTTTACCCAGGGAAATCAACTCCTGCCAGTGGTAAATTATTGAATACAGACTGATTAGTTACAATGCAAGTAAAAAATTCGTGACTGACCTTTGATCCTATAGGCTATGAATTTGGCACAAATTCAGCATTTCTACCCACTAGGGGAGGGTGGTGGTGGTGGTGGTGGTGGGTTGGGTGTGGAACCACTGGATGATTTTGTTTGTGTTAAGGCTCTGCCACCTGTCCTTGGTTCTATGCTCTTTTTTGTCCTCCAGTTCTCCTCCTGAAAGTGCTGTGGGTTTTCCAGGATATAGATCCACAGGTGCCAGCAGATCTCTGATGCCTTGTCCAAATGGCCATTCGTCATGTGGGGCTCTAGCTCGAGATGGGAACCCCACAGCCAAACTCAATCCTTTTCATTTGGGTATCCCCCACTTCTTTTGCCCCACAATTGGTGGCTGTGCCTTCAGCTGTCTAGGCCTGAAGATCTGGAATTCCATCCCTGAAACTCTAGCTTTCTTTGCTCCTTTAAAGAGACTCCTCAAAACCAACATCCACCTGTCCTAACATCGCCTTAAGTAGCTCAGTGACAAACCTTGTCTGATAACTGTCCTGTGAAGCGCCTTGGGATGTTTACTACCTTAAAGGTGTGCTATAAATGTAAGTTTATGTTCAGCACTGTTCGTGACTCCTCAGATACTAAAGCAGTCCGTGTAGAAATGCAGCAAGACCTGGACAATATCCAGGCTTGGGCTGATAAGAGGCAAGTAACATTTGCACCACACGTGCCAGGCAATGACCATCTCCAACAAGAGAGAATCTAGCCATCTCCCCTTGACATTCAACAGCATTGCCATCGCTGAATCCCCCACTGTCAACATCTTCGGGGCTACCATTGACCAGAAACTGAACTGGAGTAGCCATATAAATACCGTGGCTACAAGAGCAGGTCAGAGGCTAGGAATCCTGAGGCGAGTAACTCACCTCCTGACTCCCCAAAGCCTGTCCACCATCTACAAGGCACAAGTCAGGAGTGTGATGGAATACTCTCCACTTGCCTGGATGGGTGCAGCTCCAGCAACACTCAAGAAGCTCGACACCATCCAGGACAAAGCAGCCCCCTTGTTTGGCACCCCATCTACAAACATTCACTCCCTCCACCACCGATGCACAGTGGCAGCAGTGTGTACCATCTACAAGAAGCACTGCAGCAATGCACCAAGGCTCCTTAGACAGCACCTTCCAAACCCGCGACCTCTACCAATTAGAAGGACAAGGGCAGCGGATGCATGGGAACACCACCACCTGCAAGTTCCTCTCCAAGTCACACATTATCCTGACTTGGAACTATATCACCATTCCTTCATTGTCGCTGGGTCAAAATCCTGGAACTCCCTTCCTAACAGCACTGTGGGTATACCTACCCCACATGGACTGCTGCGGTTCAAGAAGGCAGCTCACCACCACCTTCTCAAAGGCAATTAGGGATGGGCAATAAATGCTGGCCTGGCCAGCGACGCCCTCATCCATGAATGAATAAAAAAAAGTTGTTGTTGTTGTTCTCATGCAATGTCGATGCACACATACTTTCCAGCTGAGGGTTGCTCAATAGCGAGCAGAGGTGGGGACTGTGACTGAATTTGTCTCAGTCCTGTTCGTCAAAGCTTCTGCTTATCTGTAACTTTTGCAGTAAAGTGTTAGATACGTTAGCGTATTGATAAAGTTGTAAATGTTGCTGTTTAATTTCTATTGATTCTGTATGATGAGACAAGACTTGATAGCTGGAAACCGTGAATGAACGGGACAAATAAAACTTGGCTGTACTCATGTGGTGATTAATTAGCAGAGAAAAGGTAAAAGATAAAGGAACACATGATGAAATAGACAAGGGCCTCTTTAGTTGACCCACATTAGCTAGGTTAAAAACTATTAATTACAACTGACACCGCACTTCCTTCTTCATTCACAGAGCCTGTTTCAAAAAAATGAACTGCACGGACTTTAAAGTTATTTTTGTGGACCCTGCACTGGCTTTACAATAAGCTTTACATTGTATTTCAAGACTTATATTTAGCTATGCAATGTTCCCTGGTGTTGCTGTCCAAGGGTCATAAATGAGACAGAAAAGGAGACCATTTGGCCCATTATTGCCTATGCTGGTTCTCTGAAAGAGTTATCCAATTAGCCCCATTCCTCTATCCTTTCCCCATTGTCCTGAAAAATTTTCCCTTCAAGTATTCATCCAATTCCATTTTGTAAGCTACTATTGAATCTGCTTCCACCATCCTTTCAGGCAGTACGTTCCAGATCACACCAACTCGCTGAGTAAAAAAAATACTCCTCATGTCACCTCTGGTTCTTGTGCCAATTACCCTAAATCTGCATCCTCTAGTTACTGACTCCTGCCAGTAGAAACTGTTTCTCCTTGCTTATGCTATCAAAGCCTTCATGATTTTGAACAGCTCTATTAATCTCCTCTTAACCTGCTCTGCTTTAAGGAGAACAACCCAGCTTCTCATAACTGAGGTCCTGCATCCCTAGTACTATTCCAGTATGTTCTCTCTAAGACCTTGAGATCCATCAGAAAGTTTGGTCCCAGAATTGTCCGCAACACTCCAGCCATGGCCTAACCCGTGATTTATGAAAATTTAAGATAAAATTCATTGTTTGTGCACTCTATGTAACTCCAAGAATGTCTTCCATGCCTGACCTAGAACAGAATCTTTGTGTGTTTACAACTGTATGGGCCCATGCAGGATCCCAGTGATGAAGAAGTGGAAGTATTCAATGGGGAGGTGCGAAAAACATTGAAGCATGTGAAGCGGGGAGACATCTTGATAATCATGGGTGATTAAATCAAAAGTTGGCGGAGAGAGGTGTGGAAATGTGGTAGGAACTTGTGGACTAGTGATGAAGAACAGCAGAGGTGAACGCCTGATACGGTTCTGTGAGGAAAACTACTTGGTCATCTTGAATACACTTTTCAAACAACACCCATAAAGACTGTACACCTGGAAGAGCCCAGGAGATGTTTACAGAAGTCAAACAGATTTTCTGATGATCAATGAAGGATACAAGAACAGCATCAAGAATGCCTTCACTTACCCAGGTGCAGACATCAATTCAGATCACTGCCTGCTTGTAATGAAGATGAAGATCAGGCTGAAAATCCCAAAACGAAATCAAATGAAAGAGCAAGCGAATCTAGACAGACTGAGAGAGGAAGATGTGATGAAAAAGTATGCTATGAAGATTACTAACACGTATGAAGCTTTACTTCTGAAAGGAACAGTGCAAAATCTTAGTGAGGAGGAAATGACAGTAAGGCAGCGGGAAAGGTTGAAACAGAGCATGAAATACTATGTAACTGAGACGGTCCCTAAGAAAGAGAGGAGGAAACATTAAGAGTGGATGGCTGATAGATATGACCGAGAAAAGAAGACAGAATAAGAACAAAGAAAAATATGATGAAATAGAAAAGCAGATAAGAAAAGCATGTAGAGTAGCCAAGGAAAAGTGCTATGAAGACCATTGCGAGGAAATAGAAGAACTAGAGAAAAGGCACAATATGAGAACATTGCATGAGAAAGTTAAAACACTGACGGGTAAGAAGAAAAGAATAGCTACAAATAGTGGCTGCATAAGGAGCAAGGAAGGTGAACTTCTCTTTGAAAAAGTATAGAGAAATGATGGGTGGAGTACATCAGCGAGCTGTATAACGATGAAGACAGAAGTGAATTGATACCATCAGAGGGAAGAGAAGGACCAGAGATAATAGAAGCAGAAGTCAGTGCAGCGACCAAAAAAATGAAAACAAAGTAACCTGGAATCGATGAGACACCAACAGAATGCCTGAAAGCCCTAATGATAACATTGAGATACTGACAGACCTCTGCAATGAAAATTGACAGAACAGGATTCATACCTGAGGATCTTTTGCAGTCAGTGTTCATTAAGCTCCCAAAGAAACCAAAAGCCCTAGAGTGTTCAGAGCACAGTACAATAAACCTCATGAGCCATGTGATGAAAATGATTCTAATAATCATTTTGGAAAGAAATGACCTGTCTGTAGAAGCAGGGATAGATGATAGTCAGTCAGGATTCAGACCAAAGAAAGGAACAAGAGAGGGCATCTTTAACTTGAGAGCAGTCATTGAAAGATACCTGGAATTGCAAAAACCTTTGTTTGTATGCTTCATTGATTATGAGATGCCACCATCAGAAAATAATGGAATGCTGAAACAAACTAGAAATTGATAGAAATGATGAAAGGATAATTCAGAATCTATGCTGGAATCAATCAGCAGTGATGAGACTTGATAGCGGCTTGTCAGACAGCTTCCCAATCAAAAGAGGAGTGCGCCAGGGATGTGCTTTGTCCCCAAAACTGTTCAATCTTTACACTGAAGCTTTCTTCAGAGACATAGAAGATCTACCAGGTTGCAACATTGGTGGGTTGAACGTCAACAACTTGAGATACGCAGATGGCACTGCACTGATTGCAGAGTCAGGAGAGGTACTACAGGAAATTGTGAACAAAATGAATGCAAGGAGTGTGGAACATGGAGGAAGAATGAATGTGAAGAAAACCAAAACAACGGTGATAAGCAGAAACCTAACCCCAGAAGTGAAAATTGAAGTAAATGGACAAGTCCTGGAACAAGTGAAAAGGTCCACATACCTTGGTCAGATTATCACAGATAATGGGAGATGTGATTGTGAGATCTGAAGGAGAATTGAGATAGCCAAGACCAACTTTGTCAGAATGAAGGAAGTGTTAACATCAAAGAGACTGAACCCGAATCTTGGGAAAAGAATGCTGAGATGCTGCATTTTGTCATCTATGTTATATCCTCAGAGACATGGACAACAACAAAGAGACTATTGATAAGCTGAAAGCATTCGAGATGTGGACACATAGGAGGATGCTCTGCATATCCACAGACAAAAAGACTAATGAGGAAGTGCTGGAAATGGCCAGAGAAAACCAGAAATTAGTGCATAACACCAAAGACAGAAAAATATTTCAGTCACATCATTCGAGCAGAAGGTAGACAAAGACAATTATTGGAAGGAAAGATCAATGGAAAACTTAGGAGGGGAAATCAGAGAAGAATTTGGATGGCAGATATAATGGACTGGATGCAGTTGACCTCTGCAGAATGTGTAAGGGCAGCACAGGACAGAGAGTGGTGGAAATCCATGGCAGTCAACCTTCTGGAATGGCCACTTGAAGGAAAAAGACATGCAGGGGCTAATGGGATCGAGCGGGGGAGTGAGACTGACTGAATAACTCCTTGGAGAGCCGTCACGGACTTGATGGGCTGAATGGCCTCCTTCTGGGCCGTTTATGACTTTATGACACCAACGAACGAATGGAGAATAGAATCACAGCCATTGTAAATTGGCCATTGTAAATTGCCCCTAGTGTAGGTAGGTGGTAGAAGAATGGTGGGGACGTGGTAGGGAATATGGGAATAATGTAGGATTAGTATAAATAGGTGGTTGTTGGTCGGCACAGACACGGTGGGCCGAAGGGCCTGTTTCAGTGCTGTATCTCTATGACTATGACTATGACTTAGAAGGAGGTAATTTGGCCCGTCATGCCTGTGCTGGCTCTTTGATAGGGCTATCCAATTAGTCTCACTCCCATGCTCTTTCCCCATAGCCCTGTATCCTTTCCAGTATTTATCAATATTCTATTATATTGAAAGTTACTATTGAGTCTACTTCTACTGCCCGTTCAGGTTGTGCATTCCAGATCACAACATATTTCTCCTGGTTAGTTCTTTTGACAATTATCTTAAATCTGTGTCCTCTGGTTATCGACCCTCCTGCTCCATTTGTGATCATCATTCCACAATGGTTTAAAAAACAGTCATTAGGAACTCAGAAAAACATGAAATATAAATTACTTCATAATTACTTCACAGTTGGAATATGTGAGGGGGAGAAACTGTTATACATGTAACATTAATAGATGTTTGACTTGAAAACCATGAGAGGTTTGCACGTGCAGCTTGCCTGTTGTGTCCTTTACCTTCTATTTTCCTATGTATAGTGTGCACGTGTATGAACTCACTCCAAATCACCACCTAGTGGCCGGCATCTGCAACTCCATCATGACAACTGGCATAACAAAACTGAATGGGTAAAGTTGACATTGCAACTTACAACATTAAATGTCAACTGGAAAGCGTGACTAAGAATCGTGACGACAGGAAGTAGATTCGCGGACAGAAAGTCTTTAATAATATATAACTTTATGCATGTGACATGATTAATTCAGCACCTAATAACCTCATAACAATTGGAATTGGTATATGCAGATGTATTGACCACAAAAATGTTCAACGCATCTTCTGCCCTTTAAATTAAACACATATAGTTCGATTAATAGTATTCACCCATATTCATGTAGATTAAACCATTTAGACCACCAGAATTACAAATCATTTTTGACCCCAGCTTTATTACTAGTTGTGCATTTATAGGGCTGCATTTTGTGGCACAGGCGGGGCTCCTGACGCTAAGCCGAAAAGGTGACAGAAATCCCTCCTCAGCCTTTTGGAGCGCTCTGGCACGATTTACTGGCGCGCAGGTACTTAAGTGCCTGGCGCTGGGATCATCGTCCCTTTAAAGACGGGGATTGCACCTCCCAGAGCTGCCAGCCAATCACAGGGCCAGCAGCTCAGTAGTATCAGCAGTACCACTGGGAGTGAAGGCCACTGCCAATACTGCAAGAGGCCTTGAACCAGGCCCAGCACTGTAGCCTGGACCCAAGGTGAGTGAGTCGCGGTCGCCGGGGCCAGACTGGCAGGCCCTGGAGAGTTAGTGGGTGAGGGTGGGCTTTTAGCGCAGGGGGAGGGGAGTTCAGGGATGTGAGTGGTCTTCGGGCAGGGTCTGTCCATGGGCCACAGATTCCCCACAGAGGAGGGACCCCCCCAACACACCCAAACCCGCAGGGAGGTCACCTCATTTTACTGGGTGACATCCCCGCATGGCAGAGGACCCCACCCCCCCCCCTCACCGCTCCCGTTGGTTAATTCCCAATGGTGGCAGGAAGAGGCCCTTAAGTGGCTGGCAATAGACCACTCTAGGCCTCAAATAGCCTCTGGGCAGGAAGGTTGTCTTCGACCTATCCCGCCCCCAAAACTGTGCTGAGATGGGGAGGCAATGGGCCATCCCCATCATCCCCCACCTCGCATTGCAATTCTATGAGCCCTCCCTGCCTCTGAGTCCATCTCCGGAGGGCCCATAAAAGTGCAGAATTTGCAATAAATTATGAGCAGTTAAAGCTTACTGATACATGATAATGCCATTGTAATGAACTCTAACTGATGTATCAAGAAGCAACATAAATTTTTTTGTGACATTGGTGCTTTAACTGCAACAAATCTATTAGCAGTTTTCAGAACATCTGGAAAAGGTTTGCAACTTTTTTATGATAAGTAATTCCTATATTTACATTGGCACCTAGAGCTATGACTGAGAGCAAGAGCCAGAGAATGAAATTAAACAGCTGCATCAAGTAGGGTGGACATCCAAAATGCTACATGTGTCTTTCCTGTATATGTCATGATTAAAGGATAACTGAATGCATCAATGGCCCTTTGGGGCAGGCCACATTCTCACAACCCTTTAAAGAAGCTTTTCTCAGTTTAGCTCATTCACAGTGCTAGCACAGGCTCAATAGGCCAAATGGCCTCTTTTTGTGCTGTATGAGTCTATGATGTCCTAGAATTTCCTTGAAATGGGTTAAACAGCTGCTTCCAATGGCCTCGAGAGGAGTTCATACGCATTTCCTGGTTTGCTTATTTGCATTCCCATTGGTGCCAATCTCTTGGAAACTCCCGTGTAACCTTTAAAATGTCAGTTCAGCTGCACCGTTCAGGATCAGAATAAGGGGCAAACTGCTAAGAGAGGAAAAATTTTTGGATCTGTCACTTCACTCTCTGATAACTTATTAGCAATACTTTTATTACACTTGTACAGGATTACAAACACTTGGGCACCATCTGTGCCAATAGAGCACGGCACCAACCCAGAAAAGATGAACACACAAGCTTCACTCATTCTGACCTCCAGGCCTTCCTGGGGCATTTGCGTCAGGCCAGCTGGATCCCTAGGTGCGGGTGCCACAAAGTCATTCAGAATCACCGCCATCTAGAGGGCGGTGGCACTGACCCTGACTTGTCAACTCCGTCACCCCAAGGACTATGGAACAGTGCTGCAAAAATCCTCAGCAAGGTGACATTTTGATCATTCTCTCTTTTTCTTCCTTACCCACCATGAGCACCAGCATACTCTTCATCCTCTTAAAGCAACACTCACACAACTAACCCGTCACACTGCTATCTGGTTAGAGGAGAGTGGGTGGGGGCAGCTTCAACATGGCATCTTGCACTATGGCTACCCAACTCCCTTCATACAAATAACCTAAAGGTTAGAGGTGAGAGTGACTGCCCTTGACATCAAGGCAGCATTTGACCGAGTATGGCATCAAGGAGCCCTAGCAAAACTGAGGTCAATGGGAATCAGGGGGAAAGCCCTCCGCTGGCTGGAGTCATACCTAGTGCAAAGGAAGATGGTTGTGGTTGTTGGAGGTCAATCATCTGAGCTCCAGGACATCACTGCAGGAGTTCCTCAGGGTAGTGTCCTAGGCCCAACCATCTTCAGCTGCTTCATCAATGACCTTCCTTCAATCATAAGGTCAGAAGTGGGGATGTTCGCAGATGATTGCACAATATTCAGCACCATTCGTGACTCCTCAGATACTGAAGCAGTCCGTGTAGAAATGCAGCAAGACCTGGACAATATCCAGGCTTGGGCTGATAAGTGGCAAGTAACATTTGCGCCACACAAGTGCCAGGCAATGACCATCTCCAACAAGAAAGAATCTAACCATCTCCCCTTGACATTCAACGGCATTACCATCGCTGAATCCCCCACTATCAACATCCTGGGGGTTACCATTGACCAGAAACTGAACTGGAGTAGCCACATAAATACCGTGGCTACAAGAGCAGGTCAGAGGCTAGGAATCCTGAGGTGAGTAACTCACCTCCTGACTCCCCAAAGCCTGTCCACAATCTACAAGGCACAAGTCAGGAGTGTGATGGAATACTCTCCACTTGCCTGGATGGGTGCAGCTCCAACAACACTCAAGAAGCTCGACCCCATCCAGGACTAAGCAGCCCGCTTGATTGGCACCCATCTCCAAACATTCACTCCCTCCACCAACGATGCACAGTGGCAGCAGTGTGTACCATCTACAAGATGCACTGCAGCAATGCACCAAGGCTCCTTAGACAGCACCTTCCAAACCCGCGACCTCTACCAACTAGAAGGACAAGGGCAGCAAATACATGGGAACACCACCACCTGCAAGTTCCCCTCCAAGTCACACACCATCCTGACTTGGAACTATATCGCCGTTCCTTCACTGTCGCTGGGTCAAAATCCTGGCACTCCCTTCCTAACAGCACTGTGGATGTACCTACCCCAAATGGACTGCAGCGGTTCAAGGAGGCAGCTCACCAACACCTTCTCAAGGGCAATTAGGGATGGGCAATTGGCCAGCGTCGCCCACATCCCATGAATGAATCAAAAAAAAAACGTTTCTCCACTTTAACTGCCTCACACCACCAACACCACCGCCCCACCCCCCCACCCCACCAACATCTCACTTCACCGCTCCCATGCCACCTGGCATACGCTCCTCACCTGCCAGCCTTACCCACATTCAGTCTATCATCTTGCAAGACAAACTGACTCACAATGCCCACCACAGGTAGGGCTGAGGATTCGCTATGAGGATGAGGTGCTTCTCACCCTCAGAGCACAACGTTTCAGTACTTGTGGGGTAGGGTACTCAGCTGTTTCTGTGGGGGATAGTGAGGTTGGTCACACCCAGTTACCGATTGAGCAACTCCACTGTTGTCAAAGCATCCCTGTGAAAAATCACCCACGCACAAGCTTCTACGTTCCCTTAATTTCCAGTAGGGTGATGCTCACCCACTCTTGATTTCTTGTGGAGCCACTACAGCATCCGACAGCACAGAAGGAGGAAAAAGATGGCAGTGAGGAGGAAGAGGAGAACCAAGCCACCTAGGACTCCCCCAACCCGCACCACCGGCTGCACCACACTGACGTCTCTCAGAGCAGCAGCTCATGCCAGGCCTCCAACCATCATCTCCCATCACAGCATTGCACCAAGCTGCCAAGTAGCAAACTACCATGAGACGTGGTTCCTCTCAGCCCCATGAGCTTCTGTAAAGCATGGCCAGACAATCTGCAATCTTGCTCCTCAGCTGGCAAATAGAAGCAGCACAAGAACGAATAAACCAAGGAAGAACTTGCATTTATCTCTCAATCTCAGGTTTTCCTGGTGCATGACAGCCAGCAAAGTTATTTTTTGAAGTGTAGTCACAGTGGTAATGTCAGAAATGCAGGAGACAAGTTGCACACAGCAAGCTTTCATAAACAGCAGTGTGATAATCTGCTTTAGTGACGTTGGTTGAAGGATAAACATTAATTGGCCAGTGCACCAGGGAGAACCCACCCCACTCACTGTTCCTCAAGTAACACCATGGAGTTTTTTTTATATCCACCTGAGAAAGCAGATAGGGCCTCAGTTTAATGGCTCCTCTGAAAGACACCAGCTCCGCTAGTGCATCACTCCTTCAGTAATAATACTGGAAGTGCTAGTCTAGATCTTGAGCGTTAGCCTCTGGAGTGGGATATGAACCTATATCCTTCTAATTTAGGAGCAAGAGCACTGCCTACTGAGCCACGGCTGATGAAAGGAAGAATCAAAGGCTTTTGTAGGCACCCAGAGGAAACATAGTGTTAATAAAGAGTAGATTGATTGTGGGCACTTTAGAATTACTCTAATAAATTGGAATATTTACTGGCATGGGTTTAATTATTTATAGAGGCTAAAGCCAACCATGAAAGGGTCACTTACATGGTCCTGTTAGCTTCACTCAGGCAATTATGATTGTTACAGTCATGAAGAGGCAAAGTGGGCTGATTACTTACCAGATGTATGACAGGTAGTGGTTTGAGGGAAAATCCCTTTATTTGGAAGCGGGGTTGGGGCAGGGTGCTGGGGTAAGGCTCTGCTGTCAAAGTGGGCCTTGTTCCACAGAAGAGAAGGTTTCAGTGATGTCATGTGATATGATGCTTCTTGCAGTAATTGCCACCTGAGTCTTTATCTATCCCTGTGCTGCTCCACTTCCACCATGATAATGGCATACAAAGGTACATCCATATTGAATGCCGCACCTACTCCTGAGAAGCCCTCACTGATGGTTGGGTGAGGTAATTGGGGGATGGTCCAGAACATGACCAGTAGCCTGTCCCTGTGAGGAGCAAGTGTTGGTATCTGTCGATAAAAAGACCAAAATAAAAGAAACACCTGAAGAATCATTTCCCTCCTCCAGAAACCTGTGTTCAAAGAACTCCACAATCTTCCATATTGGGAACTCCTGACTTCCACCTCAAAGTGCTCAGTGTAAGTTTAGCCGAGTGCATGCACAGGAAACTCAGACCTGCTTGACTAGACGCTGGCTTTGACATATGCAAATAAGCTGGCTCATTGGCAGAGCCCAGGTGAGCGAGGAAACCCAAAGGAAGCTTTCTAAAGGAAGAAAATGTGCCAGAAACAGCTTCCGCCTGAACTTCCTCGATACACATGATTTCTTACACTATTTCTGCATGTTAAGTCTGCTGTAAGAGGTGAGGAAATTCACGCCATGTCCCATTGTCCCGGATTACCCAATCAGAGGGAAGTGTCCCTCCCTACATATACTGTCAATTCTTATTTTTGAACACTCAGAAGCCCGCTATCCTGGCAAAGCCATGTGCACACTCCTCCTGCTTTTCTCTGTTTCAAGAGAAGACAGTGGAAGTCCCCTTTCCTGGTGTACAGAGCCTCTATGACCTCCCGGATGAAGTGATAGACAGTGAGCTGCAAGATGTTTGCAATATCGTGTGTTCCAGCCTGGATGGATTGGCTGGCGTCGAAATTAAGGGCCAGGGCACCTTCACAGCCACTGGCAGTGCTGTCCTCACCCTGCTCTCAGGGTACAAGTCCAGGTCCAGGAGATGGCAAGCTCTGTGAGCACCTCCTTGGTGAAGCGCAGCCACCAAACACACTGCTCCTGGCTTAGGTGTGATTAGCAGAAGTGCTCCCTGAGGCCCCTAGGTGGATAAGGCCTCCTGCTGAGAGGCCTCCTTCTACTCTCTGTGTGACCATCTTGTCTTCTCGGCTGCCTCTGCTCCATCACCCTCTGTGACTGAGAGCAAGTGGTGTAGTAAGAGGCTTTTCAGAAACACACAATACTTTCACAATGTCCAGCATCACTCCATGCTGACTTAATCAACTTTTCACAACTTCGCCAGCAAGCTAATACTTCCACAAACTCTTCAATAGCGGGTAGAAAGTCAAAAGCAATGAACCTGCAAGTTGGATGATGATGCCTTTAAACAGAGTTGGTGCGGGGGGTGGGGAGGGGGGGGGGGGTACTCTCATGCAGCTAAACGCATGTTAAGCTGTGTGTTTAAGAGAGGGCATTAATGAGAGCAGCACAGTCCAAATAGCAGGTCAGGTGTTAAATCTGCATTA
Organism: Heterodontus francisci; assembly: GCF_036365525.1. NCBI lineage: Eukaryota > Metazoa > Chordata > Chondrichthyes > Heterodontiformes > Heterodontidae > Heterodontus > Heterodontus francisci. The sequence continues at coordinate 126,386,948 of NC_090377.1, forward strand.
TAGACACTTTCATAACAATCTACATACCATAGTTCTTCTGCACACACATAATGCCCACACTATTACCATCAATAATATGGCAATCAGCAGGGGACACACCGGAAATGGTTGGGAGCGATGTTAACCCCATCTTCCACCTCAACTGGCTCCCATAGCACTGAAAATTCCGGTGCTACAGCCTATATCAGAGATCTATCCAGTGCTCTGTATAATTCAAAAGGGACTCCCTTCCTTTATCATTCACTGAATTGTGCCTGAGCAAAACATTGTAACATTCTGTGACTAACACAGTGTATATGTCAGTGCGAACTTTTGCTTACACCCTTATTGTCCCTCTCATAAACCTGGCAATTGTGTTTAAAAGAGAAAGTGGTTGTAAAATTAAACGATCGCAATAGAGTTGCCAACTCAATAAAAATGGCATGTGAGCTAGAAACTGCTGTAAAAATGCAATGTTATCAAAAGTGGCCTTCAAACAATAAAATGTTATCTAGCCTGTTTGTTACTTTATACCAAGGGGACAGCCAGATTGTCAATCCATCAGTGCAAAAATTGTTTCAGCTAGATATTGTTAATTCTGAAATTATCAGCTGAAAATATTACTGCTCATTCAAGCAGTGCAAACCCACTGTAGTCATACTCCAGTACTGTACAGGAAGATTTGAAAGCAACCAATGGTGATATAAATGGCAAATACAGGAATGTGGAGAGGTTGATGAGCTTTTCAAAATAGCTCCCTTGTGTTGAAATTCTCAAGGGTACAGCATTACATCATCCCTCCTGTTAACACAAGAAACATGTTGGCTGATTCAGGCCCTGAGGTAAAGTGAATATAATGCTAAAAGCCATTCAGTTTTTTTTTTCACCATTATTCATCTCCTGGTAGAAAGGCATACTGCTTGAAATTCCAGGAGGGAATCACAGTGGTTGCCAGTGGTTAAAGGTGGTGCTACTTGGTGTTGAACCCATTGGATCAATGGGAAGACGGGTGGGCTCAGGCATCACTGCTAGGTACATCTTCACCGGCCTGCCCATACCTGCCAGAAACTCAGGCATCCACCCTTGGGGTTTGCCTGGGTGTCCACCTCCCCAACCCAGATATCATCTCTTGAGCTTCCGCCCCCGAGCGAAGGAGCCCATCTTCAAAAGCAAAATAGATAAAAGGTCTTCGACGATCCAGGCCACCAGCCTCACTTGGACACTGCTATTAGGGACCACATAAGTTGTTGGAGAGGATGATACAACACCACGCATTTATTTATATAGCATCTTTAACATAGTAAAATGTCCCAAGTCACCTTACAGGAGCCTTATCTGACAAAATTTGATACCGAGCCACATAAGGACAGGTGACCAAAAGTCCAAGGTTCCACTGAAGCCAGATAATTTTTAAAAATAATTTTAATTAATACTGAAGCAGTCTGTGTCCATATGCAGCAAGACCAGGACAACAGGCTTGGGCTGATAAGTGGCAATTAACATTCACACCACACAAGTGCCAGGTAATGACCATCTCCAACAAGAGAGAATCGAACCATCTCCCCATGACGTTCAATGGCATTACCATCACTGAATCCCCCCTATTAACATCCTGGGGGTTACCATTGACCAGAAACTGAACTGGACCAGCCTTACAAATACTGTGGCAAGAAGAGCAGGTCAGAGGCTAGGAATTCTGCGGCAAGTAACTCACCTCCTGATTCCCCAAAGCCTGTCCACCATCTACAAGGCACAAGTCAGGAGTGTGATGGAATACTCTCCACTTACCTAGATGAGTGCAGCTACAGCAGCACTCACAAAGCTTGACACCATCCAAGACAAAGCAGCTCGCTTGATTGGCACCCCATCCACCACCTTCAACAATCACTCCCTCCACCACTGGCACACAGTGGCAGCAGTGTGTACCATTTACAGGATGCACTGCAGCAAGTCACCAAACCTCCTTCAACAGCACCTTCTAGACTCGCGACCTCTACCACCTAGAAGGACAAGGGCAGCAGATGCATGGGAACACCACCACCTTCTAAGTTCCCCTCCAATCATCCATACCACCCTGACGTGGAACTATATTGCTGTTCCTTCATTGTTGTTGGGTCAAAATCATGGAACTCTCTCCCTAATAGCACTGTGGGTGTACCTACATGAGGTGGACTGCAGTCCCTCACCAGCACCTTCTCAAGGGTAATTAGGGATGGGCAATAATTGCTGGCCTTGCCAGCGATGCTCACATCCCATGAACTAACAATAAAAAAAGAGTTCATCAAGTCAGCAGGAGGATTGGTAACCACAGGGCACAGATTTAAAATAATTGTCCAGAGAACCAGATGGGAGATGAGGAGCTTTTATTTATGCAGTGAGTTGTTATGATCTGGAATGCACTGCCTGAAAGGGTAGTGGAAGAAGATTTAATTGTAACTCCCAAAAAACAATAATCTAAATACTGGAAAAGGAAAACTTTGTCGTGCTAGGGGGGGAAGAGCAGGGGTGGGACTAATTGCATAGCTCTTTCAAGGAGCCGGCACAGGTATGATGAGCCGAATGGCCTCCTGCTTTGCTGTTTCAATCTGTGAAATGAATGGAAACATTAGATTAGATTAGATTAGAGATACAGCACTGAAACAGGCCCTTCAGCCCACCGAGTCTGTGCCAACCATCAACCACCCATTTATACTAATCCTACACTAATCCCATATTCCTACCAAACATCCTCACCTGTCCCTATATTTCCCTACCACCTACCTATACTAGTGACAATTTATAATGGCCAATTTACCTATCAACCTGCAAGTCTTTTGGCTTGTGGGAGGAAACCGGAGCACCCGGAGAAAACCCACGCAGACACAGGGAGAACTTGCAAACTCCACACAGGCAGTACCAGGAATCGAACCCGGGTCCCTGGAGCTGTGAGGCTGCAGTGCTAACCACTGCGCCACTGTGCCGTAAATGGAACAGATGAGAGGAAATGAAAAAGTTCTGAAATGTACTGAGCCTAAATTCATTGAAATTTTGAATCATGCTTTGTTTAAGAACATACAGAGAAAAAGGCCAGGTGAAGATAGACGAACCCATCCTGTCCTGATGTTGTGAACCTTCTCCAAACCATTATTCCACACCAGCATCAGCCATACAATCACCTGGGAGAGACGACAAGAAGCTGGAAGGGCCTTAGCCCAATTTTGTGGAGAGAAGAAAACACACTGGGAAATTTGTCTCTGATCCCAAAGCTTCCTGGAGACCATGGAAATCGGAAGACACATTCCTCAACACCCCACCTACCTTCTGTGTGTAGATATGTTACCCATTCTCAGAAAGATATCCAAGTCCTTTTTGAGCACTTGCAGAGAAATGGTACACATTGCCCAAAAATCGTCCAAAGGTCGATGATTCTCTATGGAGAAAAGTACCTCTTAGCATTCAACCTAGTCTTAATGCAAACATAACTTAAGTCCTCTCTAACCTATCAGAATAGCTCAAATAGCTTATCCCCCAGAACCGAGTCTAATCCTTTCAATATTTTAAAGGTTTCAATGAAAACCAAGCCTACATTTTTGCAGAGTAAAAAGCTCCAGCTCTCCATCGACCGTGGTAACTGAGGGCCCTTAAATCTAGCAGCCCTCTTCTGAATGTTTTCCACAGTTCCATATCACCCAGTATGAGAGGACCAAAACTAGACTCAGTGTTTTAGAATTTTAGATGTGGCCTAAGTTCGCGTATCGACTGCTGAAACCTTCCCACCTTGCACCCTCCGTAAATGTGAACTCATCTAAAACTCTGCTGTCCCAAGACCAGTTAAGCCATCATGTCTCTGCTCGCGAACTTACATTGGCTTCTGATCCAGCAAAGCTTCAATTTTAAAATTCTCACCTTTGTTTCCAGATCCTTCCATGGCCTTGCCCCTCCAGCCCTACAACCCTCCGTGATCTCTATGCTCCTCCAGTTCTGCCTTCTTGAACATCACAAAATTTTCTTTTAAGTACCATTGGCGGCTATGCGTTCAGCTTCAAAGGTCCCATGCTATGGAGTTCCTTCCCTAAACCTCTCCACCTCTCTACCCCTCTCTCCTCCTTTAAGACGCTCCTTGAAATCTCTTTGACCAACGTTTTAGTGACCTGTCTCAAAGTCTACTTATGTGGCTGAGTAACAAATTTTGACACTGCGCCTGTGAAGCACCTTGGGACATTATTACCATGTTAAATGTGCAAGCTATTGTTTACACAGAAAAGATATTGAGGTAGAATTTGGTCCCCCGCCCTCCCAGTGGTGTTTCGGAGGCTGGCCCCTTGATAGCCCTGACAGGAGGCGCTGGCCATTTTGAGACCGGTGGGTTGCTACAGGAAATCAAGATCCAGGATCAGTCCACAGGCCTGAAAAAGGTAGGTCTGGGGCAAGTCGATTCTCGGGATCGTGGTGGAGGGGAGTTAGTTATTGCAACAGTGGCCTAGGTTGTTCTTGTGGCACCCAAACCCATCCATTACCCGACAGGTGAGTTAGGTTAGAATTGCCCTGAGACCGTACATAAAGACAGGGTAACCAATAAATAAGGGTACAGTGAGTGGCAAAACAGTGCTTCATTGTGAGGAACTGGTGTTATCCAGGCCAGTAAAGACCCTTGGACAGATTCTGAGCTGAGGATTGCTATTTGGTTTGGGAGGAAGCCAAAAAAATAAATTAAAAATTTCAGTGGAAAAGTAGATTAAAACAAGTAAATTTGGATTTTCCCATACAAGCCTACGTATTATCTGGCATATTCTGTAAGGAAATCTGTAAAGGAGATTGCTCTCAATAAAATAAGAACTTTTAAATCTGAATTTGAAACATTCCATTGCAACTCATAAAAAAGACTTACATTTAATAATATAAACATAAACCTCATGAAGTGAATTACATTTGTCATATAGGCAACACACAGCAGCCATTTTGTACACAGTAAGGTCCCACACACAAAGAGATAAATGACCAGTTATCACCAATGTGCTTTTGATAGTGCTGGAGGAGGAATATTGACCAGGAAAGCAGGAGCACTCCCTGTTTGGCTAATGGGCTCTTTATAGCTCAGAATGGACGATATATAATTAGCAGCACTATTTACACTCTGCCAATTTTCTTTGCCATTGATTTCACCTCCAACATTCCCTCGGTTTTTGTGCTGAAGTCCTGAAGCGGGACTTGAATCCATGACTCATTAACTCAGAGGGGCAATGCTACCCAGTGAGTCACAGCTTACACTATATATTAGCATGCACAATATTCACATTGCCAGTGATTATGCGTCTTGATCAAAATTAATTCTCGGTGTTTTTCTCTTCCCAATTACCCAATACTGAAACCTTAACAGTTGTAGCAGTGAACAACCTATATGTTTGCAACCTCGATACCCAACTTAAAAAAAAGAGACAACTGAAATGGAATCTGCGGAATGTCACAATTTATATTTAACAAAATAATATATTTTATAATATATGCTTATTTGCCACACTAAGTACAGTTGCACTATAATTCCACATTGTAAATTATTTTCATTAGAATATTCTCATTTACAGTTTCAGGCACAACATTAGTGTATCAGACTATAAAATGAACAGTCTTTTCATACGATAGCTTCCCTCCGTTAATCATCAAGTGAAGATGAAGCAGATAGCAAAGTGCAGAGAAAGTCACAGCTGAACTAAATTCAGAATTTCTAAAAGTATCACAGTTTGCCTGCAAACAGCCTCTAATGTTAAGTGCAAACAGGCAGTGGAATCAAGGACAAGGAAAAATCCTTTAGGTGACACAAGAAGCGATAGAGACAGATGTAAAAACTGCAAAACCTATATATATATATATATAGGTAATCAGCAGTCAAAACCTTAATTTAATTTTCAACCAAAATGGCACTCACAGGTAGAATGAGACAATTGACAATGTAAAAAAATAGTGTTTCACCAAACAGTGTTTGCACCAGGAGTCTAGATCTTCGGGTGACTATTGCAATGGGTAGAGCTAGGCAATATTTTTGGCTATACAGCACACTAAGGTGCTGCTTTGCTGGCAGTTAGTGAATAAGTGGAGCAGTTGCTGCATCACCCAGATCACAGCCGTTCACATTCGCGTTTGACACACGTAGCTTGTCGTTCTGTCTTCCACCAGTCCCCATTCTGAGAGCAGTAGCATATGGTGCAGTCGTCCACTTTCACTTCCTTCCCCGCTGGGATTATTGTAGAACCTGCAAAACAGTTGGGACCTAAAGCAAAAAAAAAACACAGATGGACTGGGGCACAAAGAATTCGTAACGGAACACTCAATATTGAACAAATTTGAAGTATAAACAGAAAATGCTGGAGATACATGACTGGTCAGTCAACTTCTGTAAAATGCTAGCCTAATGCTTTGGGTACGCAAAATGTCACAACCTGCCCCTTCTTTTCTCGATGTTCACAGAGCTTATCATGGATTTCAGCAAATGCTTTTTCCTGCTTGAAGCACTTTAACATGCAAAATGCTTCAGTAAAGTAATAGATACTTTAATATGGGTAATGTAATAAAAATACAGATATAGTTTATATAAACTCGTCTTTACTCTCTAACAATTTAATCTTACACTGAGCAGCCAACTGAAAATTTATATTAGCATATTTAATTAAACAGTAATTTGATGGTCTATTAAATTGAACATTTTTTTACTCCTCACTAGTTTATTAGTTCTTCTGAGTTCATTGAGATATAGACAGATATCTAAACATTTTGATTTGGAGGGATGTGCAGACACTGATCCGGGTTTGTGCTACTTAAACAGTTTGTGAATCATACAGTCCTACAGCACAGAAGGAGGCCCGTATGGCCCATCATGCCGATGCTGGCTTTTTGAAAGAGCTATCCAATTAGCCCCACTCCTCTGGTCTGTCCCCACAGACATGCAATTTTTTTCTTTTCAATTCTATATCCAAATCCCTTTTGAAAGTTACTGTTGAATTGGCTTTTGCCACCCTTTCAGGCAGTGTGTTCCAGATCATTACAACTCACTAAATCAAAAAAAAATTCCTCATCTGTCCCTGGCTTTTTTGCCAAGTATCTTAAATATCAAAAAGTTCACTGATCCCTGGAAGACAGACTGCACTCTTCTGTCCAGTCTGAAAAACAACCACTCACTACTCATCTCTGTCTCTCAGACTATTTTGCACCTATGCTGGCACCGCCCCTTTAATCCCATGGGTTTCAATAAAAAGCCCTGTCTTTAAAAATTAAAGGGCTTCAAATACAAACCAGATGAAGTGTTACATATTTCATTATTGTTGTATATCTGAGGAGGAGGGAGGTCAAATATTCTATGATCAGGTGAAATCTACTACTGTTTATCCCTTACTGTTAACAAATCTGATTCCTATAATCATACCCTAGGTCATGCATGGTTTGATTATGTGTTTTATTTCCCACCATCTGATGTTTAGAATACAAGGGGCTTGTGTCAGTTCAGTGAGCCAATTACAGAAAAAAATGAGGGGGTGTGTCATAAGTCGTCCGATTTTAGAATTACGTGATATTACAAAAGGAAATGTGGGGGACTCCAAAAATAAGGGCCATAAATAAAAGATAGCCACTAATAAATCCAATAAAAATTCAGGAGAAACTTCTTGACCCAGAAAGTAGTTAGAATGTGGAACTCACTACCACATGGAGTAGTTGAGGCAAATAGCATAGATGCATTTTAAGGAGAAGCCAGATAAACACACATGGGAGAAAGGAATAAAAGAAGATAGGGTGAGATGAATTAGGGTTCTAGCAGGCTCATGTGGAGCATAAACACCATCACAGATCAGTTGGGCTGAGTGGCCTGTTTCTGTGCTGTAAATTCTGTGTAATTCTTTCTAATCAACCCTGAATAAAATCACTACTGCTAACCTTCCTGGGTAATCACAGTCGCAAGTGGAGCACAGTCGCTAGCTGCACATGATAGAAAGAAACATCCACACCAAATTCAAACAATATTACAAACAATAAGGAGTTATCAGAAAATGACTGCAAGGCAATAATCTAATCTTGAAGTTCAGCTGATACTTCTAAACTGCTCTCTTGCTTTATAATTTCATCTGAGCCTGTTGATGAGATTAGCATCCCGTTATAGCTGCCATATATCCATTACTTTCTGTTCAAATGTGCCACATGGTCTTTCTAATACTATCACTTACACACTGTAAATATATCACTGCTGTAAATATTATTAAATAGTCCCACTAGTAATGGGGAAGTTACAGCCATCCTTCCACAGCTATGAAAGACCGATAACTCAAAGGCCAAGGCAAGTGGTGACATCTTTCCAAAGGCAGCATGAAACCTGCTATCTCTGGTGAGATATTGTGTTTGTTCTTTAGCTACACAGCTCCTGATAGATCATTAAATGAATTGTTCAGCAATGCACCCAGCTGCTAACTCTTTTACAGAATGCGTCATTGCAAACATGTGAATTATTCGTTTGAAGCTTCAGTCCAGCGATATAGATTGTGTAGGCCATAAAAAAACTAATTGCATCCAAAGAATATCAATAAAAAGATAATTGCGTTATGGATAATGATTTGGATAATTTGTTGCACTGCATTTTTCTGAAAACATAGCATTCATTCTCTCCCAGAACCTCAGTACTGCATCTATCCCCTACCTCTCTCAGTTCTCCTTTTCAATATACTGGCTTTACAAAATACTGGAGCTCGGCACCCACTAATCAGGAATGCCTGACCATTTTTCATCTTCCCTTTTACCATTTCCAAATTTGTGGCGCTCTGCACTTTCCTACTTTACAATAGCGATTGCTATTCAAAATTACGTTATTGGCTGTAAAGTGCTTTGGGATGTCCTTAGGTCATGAAAGGTGCTACATAAAATGCAAGATCATTCTTTTCTGGGTCTTGACTCTGGTCCCTCAATAGAAATGGGTCAATCTGCAGCCTAGCATTTCTAAAGCTCTGATGAAGCAACTTCTGTTGTGAGGCTTCCAGTGCACCACTGGGAAACACAGCCTAGCCTAAAGTTGGATGCAGAAATTTACATTCATGTGTACTACAATCTGCTGTGAATGCCTCCCACCTAATTAAATTGAAAGAGCTATCTGACAACTTGCACGATTTTTATCTCTTGTTTATACATGGTTCCGTACAAGGCACAGTGTGGATTCAAAGCAAGACACTTCTGGAAGAATTTATAAATTTGGCATTAGTAATCGGAAAAATACATGCTTGTTTTATTATAGCCAATTTCCAGAATGGGAGGGCTATGATGAGCTGTCAGCTGTAGCTCTGACTCAGGAAGGTTGTGGGTTCAAGTCCCACTCCAAAGATTTGAGCCCCAAATCTAGGCTGACATATTGGTGCTGCCCTTTAACTAAAACATTAAACTGAGGCCTCCCTCTGCCCTTTCAGGTGGACATAAAAGAGGAACAGGAAAGTTCTCCCTAGTGCATTGGATAATATTTATCCCACAGTCAATATCACTTATCAACAGATTTGTGGGATCATGCTGTCCACAATTTGGCTACCATGTTTTCTACGTTACAACACGTGACTGCACTTCTTTGGCTATAAAATGCTTTGGGATGTCTTGCACTTGTGAAAGCCGCTATATAACTGCAAGACTTTCTCCTTTTCCCTATCATTCTTTCCACGCATCATCACTTGAACTTTCAAGGAATGAACATCACCTATGCCATTCCTAGACTGCAGTGCAACATCTTTTAAGTTGCTCGAGTCTTGGGATCACAAAAGAACTTAGATTAGAAACAATGCACCATCTTTCATTGTTGAAACAAGGGGATCTGCTCAGTGAGGGTTTCTTAAAGAACAATGCACCCAAGCTGTATTTTTGCCAATAAAAATGGTCTGCAAGCAGTAGGTTGCACAGTAATTTCCACACCCCTCCCTGTTTCTCCCTCCAATGCACATTCCAGTAAAGCAGTCGTATTCAGGACAAACAATGCTGTTACTAAGTTGCCAGGAGTTACTTGGAATATCTTAACATTTTGCAGTAATATTTAGTTGCTATCCCCTTCAATTCTATCTCCAGTCACACTTCAAGATATCAGACCCAGAATTTGCTGTAGTTGGGCATCTAATGACATCTGCCATTAGTTAGATTTGCCCCATCCCCTTCAGCTCAAAACATTTTCACTGAGAGTGCGAGCTGATAACGGAACAGTGAGGGAAACAGGGCATCTGGGACCTGTGATTAGGGCAAGTAACAAGATATCTCCTTAACCAATCAGGGTGAAGGATTGTGAAATAAACAGCGAAAGGACTGAGAAGGAAGTGTAAATTAGCGTGGATGAATGCACTGTCAAATCAGTACAGAAAGAGAAATAAATGGGGGGATGAAAGATTGGATTGAAAGAGAGAGAAAAGAGACAAAGGAAAAGCAAAATAAATGTTTAAAAATGTTAAATTTGACATTTTTAAAATCTCCAACGACTACTTGAAACATTGAGTCACCGCAATGGCAAGAGTTAATTTTCAAGACCAGAGAGAGTGTCTGGCAAAAATTATCAATTATCATAATGTTAAAAGGGTACAAGACCTAACTTTCTGTGGCAAGTTTAGTTCGCAGCTACTAGCAAATATTGCAACTTCACAACATCCAATACATGCCAATGATGAAGCAGACAGTGAGATGCTGTTTTAACAAAGCTCATGGTAGAACACTGCAACTCAAGACAGCAACTTATAGATATTCACATTTATCTGTGGATCTGCTCCTTCTCTGAAGTTACTGTGCCTTTACGTATAAATAGCAGTTAGCGCTGTTACCCTCAATGTTATTTTGACAGCAAAATCTAATGCATTATCCACTGCAATTGATGTCAGTCGGATCTTGGAACCAATTCTAAAGCTTTACGAACAAATTACAGATAAAATTTTAATGGCAAAGCAGGGGGAAAAGGCTCTGGCCGAACTGAAAACAATCAGCAAAGATTTAAAGAACCCTTATTTGTGATTGTGTAGCAGAACAAGCATATCAAAGATAGGGATACTGTGGGAGGTGATGTGATGTCTCCAACACAAAGCGAATGACTAATTAGTCCAGTCATCTACCAATATGAAGGGAAGCAGGCAGAATGCTATCCACAAGCAAATATAATTAACTATTGGAGGAACAGCCCTTTGTGATTTGGAGGCAATTCAGGAGCACTCATACATACCCCTATAACAGCCACAGAAAGTGCTCCAATTTTTTTGTTTGTCCATGGGATGTGGGCATTGCTAGTGAAGCCGGCATTTGTTGCCCATCCCTAAATGCCCTTGACATCTGAGTGGCTTGCTACGCTATTTTAGAGGGCAGTTAAGTGTCAACCACATTGTTGTGGGTCTGGAGTCACATGGAGGCCAGACCAGCTAAGGATGGCAGATTTCCTTCCCTAAAGGGCGTATTAGCGAACCAGATAGGTTTTTACAGCAATCAATGATAGTTTCATAGCACCATTACTAAGAATAGCTTTTAATTCCAGATTTGTATTAGCTAATTGAATTTAAGTTCTGCCAGCTGTCATGGTGGGAATTGAACCCATGCTACCAGGGCATTAGCCTGGGCTTGTGGATTACCAGCTGGGCTCAGTGACATTACCACTACACCATGCATCACCTCCTTGTACTTTTTAAATAAATCCAGAATTATTAACTTGAGATCTATCCTCACTGGACTAATACTGTACATTTTAGTAGTTATAAACAGAGTTTTCTTTTAAAAGGGGAATGGAATACAATATCCCCTTCGAGTTATTTTCCAGTTTGTCTACATTCCAGGCAATGGGATTTTAAAAATCAGTTAAACTTGTTTCCGTTTAGTATTTAGCCCCCCATTCCCTGTAAATTGATCTGTTCACAAGAGGTGACACCACATACCCACAGAATGTGATTCCCCCACAATCAATCTGATGGAGATTTTCTATGTCAGCCCCTGAAATCTGGTGAGTTAAGGAGAGAGTATGTTCAATAAATATGGCAAAGTTCAGGACAGCAATCAAGTCCACGACCTGCCTTAATCATGGAATCATACAGCACAGAAAGAGGCCGTTTGATCCATCATGCACCTGCCTGCTCTTTGAAAGACATATCCAATTAGCCCCACTCCCCTGCACTTTCCCCACAACCCTGTCTTTTCTTTCCTTTTAAAGTAGGGGAGATCCAATTCCGTTGTGAAAGTTACTGCTAAATCTGCTTCCTCCACTCTTTCAGTCAGTGCATTCCAGATCACAACAACTTGCTGAGTAAAAAAGAAAACCTCCTCATCTCTACTGGGTTCTTTTCCCAAAGTTTTAAATTTGTGTCCTATGGTTACTGACCCTCCTGTCATTGGAGGCAAAACCATTAGCAATGGGTTATAAAGCTATGTTGGGATGTAGAAAATGGGAAGTCACTCATGCAGTGAATGAAGGGGCGTGTGTGTTTTGACACAGAAATATTGTATGCGTTTTGCCAGGATTGAGCAGATCACGATGCACTTAGCAGGTACAGACTAATGCAACCAAAATTCAAGCAGTGACTTTAACTGCCCATCACAATGTTTTGTTGTCTACAAAAGAAATCAGGATTATTGAGTCTTACTGACGTATTGTGCCTATAACAATTGACATTCTAAATGGAGAGTGCCCTTAGATTGACCACTACCAATAACATCTAAAAGGTCATGCTTTAGTTTGATCAAACCTGAAGATATATATTCCTTGCATTACTGGGTCTCAAGGGTCAGCTAGTTTTTATACTGCATAAATGCCTCTGTGTTTGTGTGCATAGGGCATGTATTAGATCCTAAACAGATTTCATTGATAACCACCACTTGTTACAAAGCTAAATTTAGTAGTTGAGATAAACCATTGGATTAACATGGGTCACTTCAAACCAAAGCAGAAATATCCAAATTATCACAAAAAAAACTGGAAATGTTTGAACAAAGCAATTAATATTAAGGTTATTTTGAGCAGGGAAAAATAAATCATTTTACCAATCCTAAAACAATACACCTTATTTTTCCAACTGCCCTCTATAACAGCCTCTGATAATAGGCTAATAAAAGTATAGTGGAGGCGCATAAACTATCTGCTCAGCACTGATGTGCCTCAATCAATGTTATTGAGAATATGTGAAATAAGTGGATTTTGAATGATAAGCATTAGCCATAAGTAACTTCAGTAGTGACTTTCAAAAGGGAATTGGATAAATACTTGAAGGGAAAAATATTACAGGGTTATGGGGAAAGAACAGAGCAGTGGGACTAATTGGATGGCTCTACCAATGAGCTGGCACAGGCATGATGGGCTGAATGGCCTCTTTCTGTGCTGTATTATGCTATGATACTATAATCATAAGTGACAGACTATTATTTGGGCTGTGGCAATGCTTAAACAAGATAAATGAGGCATAGATTTGTGTCTCTCACCTTCCAGAGGGCTAATCTTAACTGATGGCCGGGATTTTACCCTTGGCGGACGGGAGCCGTTCACCAACTGAAAAGTCGATGGCAAACACGCTTCCTCCTGGCTTAGGGATCCAACCCACATTGTGCAGTTCCCTGGCCTTTAATTGTTCTGAGGCTAGACTTCCACCCGCTTGAGTCAGTAAGTCCCGCCTAATAGAGCTGCTGGCCAATCAGCGGGCCGGCAGCTCTTAGTCTCAGCAGCGCCACCAGGAGCGATGGCCACTGCTGGGACTGCAGCCCAGCTTCAAGACAAAGATGTGGGGGAGTCCTGAAACCAAGGTAAGTTTTTGTTGCCCTGCCGGGGGTGATCAATCGGGCCCCGGGGAGGCAAGGGTGGTCGATAGGGGGACGGGGGATGTATTGGGTGTTGGGGTGGTTGGGGCAGCGGAGGTGGCCCTCTGTCGGGCTCAGGGTGCTCGATCATGATGGCCCCCTCCAGGCCATTAGAGAGCCGCCTGCTTTTGCCAAGCAGCTTTTCTCGGGCCTGGGCTGCCCGACTAGCCACGCATAAAATCCCTGTGGCGGCGGGCGGAGGCCCTTAAGTGGCCGTTAAGTGGGCACTTAAGGGCTTTGATTTGCCTGGGGTGGGCGGGCTGTTTTTCGCCGCCGCTGCCCTGCATAAAGTGGTGGCGGAGGCGGGAGGGAGTGGGCAAGGGCCCCCCCGAGCCTCCCGCTCCATTTTACGCGCCCCCCACCCCCGCTACCTTCTTTCTCTTTACAAGGTGGGGGGGGTGCGTAAAATTCTTGCCCATGACTTTGTACATTTTTTTCTCTCAAAACTAAAGTAGGTCCAGAAACATTTGGCATGGAACTAGATGCTCAGTTTGCATACACTACACTGTGTCATTATTAACATGCCCTAAAGATGTCTGGTGGTAGATATGGGTCACTTTACCATTTACTTTTGCCAAATTTATTCTTCTGAACAGAGTACCCATTGTTAGACATTGCTATCTTGACATTGCCAGTGACACCTCCCATTTGCCTATCTCATTTACAAGTCTCAGCCTATTGGAGCTCAAGAGACTTTACTGTGCATGAGTTCAGGTCACGACTGGATTTACAAATTAATATTATAAAGGAAGGAGCAGCAAACTCCATATTTGGATAAACAAGCCTACTATAGGGCCAGATTTTGCTGCCAAAATAATGGTGAAGCAAATAGCGCTCACTGTAATTTATGTGTAAATGTTACAGCAACTCCATGCAAGCGACAGATACAGGATTAATGTGAATATTTAAAAGTTGCTGTCTGAGTTACACCGCTCCACTGTTAGCTTCACGAAAGCATAGAAACATAGAAAATAGGAACAGGAGTAGGCCATTCGGCCCTTCAAGCCTGCTCCACCATTCATTATGATCATGGCTGATCATCCAACTCAGTAGCCAGTTCCCATATTCGCCCCATACCCTTTGATCCCTTTAGACCCAAGAGCTATATCTAACTCATTCTTGAAAACATAAAATGTTTTGGCCTCAACTGCTTTCTGTGGTAGCGAATTCCACCACTCTCTGGGTGAAGAAATTTCTCCTCATCTCAGTCCTGAAAGGTTTACCCCATATCCTTAGACTATAACCCCTGGTTCTGGACTCCCCCACCATCGGGAACATCCTTCCTGCATCTACCCTGTCAAGTCCTGTTAGAATTTTATAGGTTTCTATGAGATCCCCCCTTACTCTTCTGAACTCCAGCGAATATAATCCTAACCGACTCAATCTCTCCTCATACGTCAGTCCTGCCGTCCCAGGAATCAGTCTGGTAAACCTTCGCAGCACTCCCTCTATAGCAAGAACATCCTTCCTCAGATAAGGAGACAAAAACTGCACACAATATTCCAGGTGTGGCCTCACCAAGGCCCTGTATAATTGCAGCAAGACATCCCTGCTCCTGTACTCGAATCCTCTGTTGCACCTGCATGCTTACCTTCAGCGACTGGTGTACGAGAACACCCAGATCTCGCTGCATATTCCCCTCTCTCAGTTTATAGCTGTTCAGATAATAATCTGCCTTCCTGTTTTTGCTATCAAAGTGGATAACCTCACATTTATCCACATTATGCTGCATCTGCCATGCATTAGCCCACTTACTCAACTTGTCCAAATCACCCTGAAGCTTCTGTGCATCCTCCTCACAACTCGCCCTCCCACCCAGTTTTGTGTCATCTGCAAATTTGGAGATACTGCATTTAGTTCCCTCATCTAAATCATTAATGTATATTGTGAATAGCTGGGGTCCTAGCACCGATCCCTGCGGTACCCCACTAGTCACTGCCTACCATTTGGAAAAAGACCCATTTATCCCTACTCTTTGTTTCCCGTCCGCCAACCAATTTTCTATCCATTGCAATACACTACCCCCAATCCCATGTGTTTTAATTTTACATACTAATCTCTTATGTGGGACTTTGTCAAAAGCCTTCTGAAAGTCCAAATAAGCCACATCCACTGGCTCCCCCTCAACAACCCTACTGGTTACATCCTCGAAGAATTCTAGTAGATTTGTCAAGCATGATTTCCCTTTCGTAAATCCATGCTGACTCTGTCTGATTCTACCACTGTTCTCTAAGTGCTCTGCTATAAACTCTTTGATAGTGGACTCTAGAATTTTCCCCCTACTGACGTCAGGCTGACTCGTCTATAATTCCCTGCTTTCTCTCTATTTTTGAACAAAAAATAGTGGGGTGACATTAGCTACCCTCCAATCTGTAGGAACTGTTCCAGAGTCTACAGCATCTTGGAAGATGACCACCAATGCATCCACTATTTCTAGGGCCACTTCCTTAAGTACTCTGGGATGCATACTATCAGACCCTGGGGATTTATCAGCCTTCAATCCCACCAATTTCTCCAACACCATTTCTCTACTATTACTGATTTGTTTCAGTTCCTCTCACTCTCACTAAGCCCTGTGTTCCCCAACATTTCTGGTATGATATTTGTGTCCTCCTTTGTGAAGACAGAACCAAAGTATGCATTTAGTTGGTCAGCCATTTCTTTATTCCCCATAATAAATTCCCCTGTTTCTGACTGTAAGGGACCTACAAACGGCATCATGCTGTCTGCCTCATCAATTAAATGCATTGAATGTCGTGAAATTGTTGTACTTGTATGGTAGATGCAAACTAAACTCACCACTGATATTTAGGGCTCGTAATTAGCAGTGCAAGTACCCTTTTAACAACAGGGTAAGTATTAACTGCTACCGACCCTGCTGACATGGAAAATTAACTATTACATGTGTGAAGTCTCATTCCTTTAGATTGTGAACTGTTCTAGGAGATTTTGATAATGTCAAATTTTATATTTAACATTTGTTCTTACTTTGCCTTTGCCTTTTTTCTGTCTTTCTTAATCCAATCTTTCTTTCCTGTTCTTTATTTCTCTTTCTGTTCCTGATTTGACATTGAATTCACCCACTCTAACTCACTCTCCTTCTCAGTCCTTCTCCTGTTTATTACCTGTGCTAAATCTCATGGTTAAAGAGATCCTGTTCATTCAGGACCCCAATACCCTGTGTCCCTCCCTGCACCACTATCAATTTGCACTTTCAGAAATTTTGTGGATAAAATTATTTTGAGCTGAAGTTCACAGGGGCAAGTCTAACTAATGGCAAACAATGTTAGATGCCCTGCTGCAGTAGATTCTGGCCCCTTTCTCTTTGACTGGGGGGAGGGGGGTGGGGGAGGGCGATGGAGTGGTCGGGGAGGGGGGCCAAATTAGCACCCCCCCCACCCCTCCAAAGCATGACCAGAACCCTTCACTCTGAATGGGAGGGTTTGCACAGGGCTTTTATAAACCTTAGATTGGATCTGATCTTTCTGTATTCGGATTCAGTCTCGTAATTTTTATTTCATTCCGTTGACAATTCAAGAGATGGGAAGTCATACTGTGACATGGCAGATAATTTGCACTCGTTTTGGATGGGAGAGCAAGATGGCCTCCCTCATCTGCACTTAGTTCATTTCGGTGAATTTTTGAGGTAACTGAGCTGATCAATGACATGATTGGAGCAATTGAGAGTTTCTACAACAGAAAAAACCTCAGCACCAACCACAAGCCTGATTTTTACTTGTCGAGTGTAATCACTTCTGGGGTAACTTTAAACTAACTGACTCATTGGAAAACTGACAGGATCGGGTGCAACGCTGGCTTTACAATTTACCCAATTTTACATTCCTTTGAAGTCAACGGATAGTATCTTTGGAGGGGAATTGGATATAAAACTGGCGTTTTACCCGATCCCATAGGTTATAATTTCATGTTAATAGGCCTAAAGCATAAACTGCTGATTATAGGAATAATAGAGATCTGAAACTAGGGAAGTCTCTTATCATATCACAAATCCTCATCTACACTTGGAATACAAATCTAATACAGGTTGAGAAATGAGAAGAACTTATAGTCTGATTTCCCACATTTGCTATGCACTGTTTGCTAAGGCAGGGCTCACCGGTCTTTTATCAAGACTCACGCATATCTCTGTTCACATTTCTTGATTGACATTGACCCAAACTATTCTGCATGCCCCAATATTCAGAAAAATGATGCAAAGTGTACCAATCACAGTGATCCAGTAGTAATATCGTCTTGGAAGAATGACTTCATTGTCACTACATAGCAGCAACAACAGCTTGCATTTATCAAGCACCTTTAATGTAGCAAAACCTCCAAGGTGCTTCACAGAAGCACTAACAGACAAAATTTGGCACTGAACCACCGAAGGAGATATTAGGACAGGTGAGCAAAACTTTGGTCAAAGAAATGGATTTTTAGGAGCATCATAAAGGAGGAGAGAGGTACAGGCAGGGAAAAGCAGAGTTCAGGGCCTAGGCAGCTGAAATAATTAAGATTTAATCTTAAACCAAGGAAAGGCAGATACTGCAGCAGCAAAGCTGTCATCATTTTCAGTGTATAATTACAAATAAACAGATAGTATATGGAAAAGGTACTGAGGCCAAAGACACCACTACAATGCCAAACAGCAATCTGTGTTTCCTGGATTTTTCCCACACAGGAAGCAAGATATAGTATGGTAAAATAAAACAAACGAGCTTGATATATTAACAGGGGTTGAAGATCCACAATATATATATATCGAAAGGGACACTATTTGTGCACATTGCATCATGGGGATTATATGTAGAGATTCGCTGTTCTGATTATAGGACATGTCCAAACAAGTAAACTGCTTGTAGCAGTTTGCATAATACCCCACAATCTTTATTCCAAATGTATCAGGCCAGAATTTGCTAAAGGAATTAAAACATAGCATGAACAGGAAATGCATTTGGTTTGAAAAGCCCTGGGTACATTAATGGGCAAGGTTGCTCATGTCTTAGAAATATAGGAACAGGAGTTGGCCATTCAACCCCTTGAGCATGTTCTGCCATTGAATTAGATCATGGCTGATCTGTATCTTAACACCATTGATCCCTTAATACCCTTATCTAAGAAAAATCTATCGATTCCTGTTTTGAAATTTTCAATTGAACCCCAGTCTCAACAGCTTTTTGTTGGGACAGTGTTCCAGATTTTTACTATGCTTTGTGCAAAGAAGTGCTTCCTGACATCACCCCTGAATGGTCTTGTTTAACGATGATGGGTTGGAAGAATACATACTATGCCTTGTCAACCAATTTCAAGACATGTTTTATTCAGTACCCACCAGTCGAGTCTCTGTAATGTTAAATGTGATTAAGAACATTCTGGAAGAAATCTTGAGGTTGGTTGATTTTTTCCCACTGAGATTATAAGCAGTGGGTGAACTATGATTGACGGTGCAAAACACTCAAGTGGATTGACTATCATTGTTTACATCAGTGTTGCAATAGTTTAAAACAGAAGCTTCTGTGCACAGATACTGTTCCTTAGTTGTCCTACTAAGCAATCAAAATAACTGGGGCATGAAATTGGGATTGTTTGTGCCCGTCTTTTGGACACTACGAGTGCCCTTAGACCCCAAGATGGCATCCACAGCAAGCGGCTCACTCTTGGGGGAAAGTTGCACAAGATGCCAAATTGGTGTGGGCATTAGCATGCATATAGTGAACGGCTAGCTGAAATATGCAGAGCAGGAAGGTATAGCATCATTCAGTGTGCAACGCTGATTTGACGCCAGCAGTACCATTTTGGATCTCAACGCCCTCTCTTAACCTTGTACAGCTGAAGACGCATTCAGCAACAGGAAGGACACCCCCGCCAGTGCTATTTAAAGGGATCAACGACTTACAGGTTGGTTGATTTCTTCTGGCTGTTGCTTCAACTCTACAAGTGTTTGGTGCTGTGTATGTTTAAAGTTTCAAAAGTCTACAGGAGTGGTTTGGCAGGCGCTGAAGGTGTTTTTGCTGCCTTCAAGGCTTCTACACAGACCATTTGCTCCCAGACCTGGGTGCATTAGTAGGCATTGCCCTTGGAATACAGCATGACTTGGAGAATGAGCAGATTCAGACAAGATGCTGGAAGAGAGAGGAGGAGGTCATATCTGCGGCAGGATATGGCCACCTGAAATATGCAGAGCAGGAAGGTTATGATGTCATTCAGTGTGCAACCCTGACTTGACATCAGCAATACCATTTTGGATCTCAACGCCCTCTCTTATTCTCCCACAGCTGAAGATGCATTCAGCATCAGGAAGGACACCCCCGCCAGTGCTACCCAAGGTGTTCAGGAAGTAATTCTCCTACCCTACCCTCAGCAAGGAACAATGTATGAAATGTCTGTGCCTCAGTAAGGACATCCTCATTAAAATCTGCCACCTGCTACAGCCATAACTGTAATCTCAAAGCAGGACAAGGACCACATTGCCAGTGGCTATGAAAGTGACTGTGCTGATTTTATGTGTCTGGCAGATTTTAGGCTAGAGCTTCAGGTATTGACAACATCTCGCAGTTTGCTGTCAATTGTTGCATAATGGAGGTCATTACGGCTTTCTGCTCAATGAGAGTTAACTACATTTCTTACTCTCTTGCCAGAGAGCTGCAGGCAGAGTGAGCATGCAGCTTTGCTAGCATTGCAGGTTGGTGCCACAGGTAAGGTCACAAGTACATTGAGGGCGCCACATGTCAACTATGCCCTATACCAGAACCGAAAGGGATTCCACTCTCTCAGCATCCAGCTGGTGTGTGACCATATACAGACTATCATGCAGGTCAATATCCAATCTCCTGGCAGCAGTTATGACATTTACATTCTGCAGCAGTCTGCTGTGCCAGCTACACTTGAGCCATCATAGCAAACCAAAGGGTGGTTACTGGACAACAAGGACGATCCACTGACCACATGGATTGAAATCCATGCTGCCACAAGAAGTGATAGAGTAGACCAGCGGCGTGCTGAAACAACATTTGAAGATGCATTCACTGACCCTGAGCACTCGTGTGAGGTCAATGAGCTTCTTGCGGCACTGCATCCAGGTCCTCAGGACTTGACTCCCGCCATTGACTTGCACAGCTATCTGCTCCCACTGCCTTCTGAGCCTGTAGCTAAAGGACCTCTGGTCCCCTGCAGATACAAGGCATCTCTCCTTCCTTCCATCTCTTCCATCAAGGTCTCCAGTGCAGTGTCAGAAAACCTTGAAGCCCGATCTCTCCATTGTTGTGCCATTATTCAATGTTTCACATGTCAGATTCACTTCAAGTATGACTTTCAGCACCTGCTCCAGCCACAATGCACCTCCCCTTTAGGAATTGCAGGCTAGCTTTAAGCAGTGTCGGCTTTAACTCAGGGGTGCCCACCCTTTTCGCATGAGGGGCCACGTTAAAGGCCTGCTACCTGACGCAAACCCGACGAGACCCGACGACATATGTTGGGTTCGGGGCGGGTTGGGTCGGGCCGGATCGGACATGCTCTATCACCACCTCAGGTATGTGACTTTAATGTTAATTTACTTTTTGGACTTTAAAGGTGGTTTTCTAACAGTTATTTTAAGCTTGTGCAGGTAAGGAACAAAGTGAAAAACGGAAGGTAGGTTAACTGATGGTCAGGTCAGGAGCAGGGAAAAAATGGAAGGACTCGGGCTGGGTCGGGCTCAGGGTCGGATGGGGTTCTGTTGGGCTTGGGTTGGGTCTCATTTGCAGACCCGAGCAGGCCTTTAGGCCACATTACAATTTTGTCCTATATAGGGGGCTGGAGATCAAATTTCAGAAGGATAAAGGCATTAGAAATGTATTTTACTATTAATCAAAACAACAAAAAATGTGCATTTTAGTGAAAAGCTTTAAACGAGAAGACTAATATATTAATTTACAATGTTGAGCACCGATTTAGTGAGCTACCTGGCATTGCTTTTGCTTGCACAAGTAGTCAATGTCTGCCCGCACACCTGATGTCGCGCTGCAGAGTGTTTCAGATAGAGGTCCATCCGTCAGGAATGATTGTGATCCCTCTCTCTCTTCGTCTGTCTCTCTCTCCCCCTCTCTGCATCTCTCTCTCTCTCTCCCCCTCTGTGTGTGTGTCTCTCTCTCTGTCTCTCTGTGTCTGCCTCTTTCTCTCCATCTCTCTGTGTCCATCTCTCTCTCTCTCCATCTCTCTGTGTCCGTTCTCTCTCTCTCCGTCTCTCTGTGCCTGTCGCTCAGTCTGGCTCTCTCTGTCTTCCCCCTCTCTCTGACTCTCTCTGTCTCCCCCCCCCCCCCCCCGGCTCTCTCTGTCTCCCCCCCGCCTCTCTCCAGCTCTCTCTGTCTTCCCCCTCTCTCTGGCTCTCTCTCCCCCCTCTCTCACTTTCTGTCTCTGTCTCTCTCTCTCTCTCGCCGAGCCTAGGCTGTAGGCCTCGGGCTCACCTTAACTTTAATCAGCATACTGACCACGACTACTGTCTCCATTGTGACCTGCTCTGCTCAGTAACCTCGGGGGTTGCATCGCTGGGCCATAGCCAATTGCCACACAGGCATGCGGTGCTCTCTGGATGTTGCCATCCTGGATTACGGATCTGTCCATAGGGACCAGGGCGCAAGGGGACTACATTCCCCAGCAGGTGTTCACTCACCGAAAATAGCAAGGGCAGCTGATTGTCAGCCATAGAACGCTTTGGCGGGCTGGAAACAATTTCGTATCCCTGAAACAGAAAGAAACGGCCGAGGGCAAAAACTGCACGGCAAGGAAGAGGAACAGCCGAGTACAGTTTACATACACGGGCCGGATGGTAAACGTTAGTGGGCCAGATCCTGGCCCGTGGGCTGTATGTCGGACAACCATGTCTTAACTGGTGCTAGGCACTCATAATATTGGCCCCCTGCTCAGGTGTCCAGCCAATCAACATGGCGGTTAGCACTGGCTGCTCGCTAAAATCACTGAAATGAGCAGGCAGCATGAAGTGGTGTGTTGCCTAAGTTGCACACAATGGGCATGGGTTAATTGCACATTGCGATCCAGGTGCCCTTTTGGGGTTATGGAATTTGGCCCCCCTGAGCTCTTATCTTTCGGATGCTTATGCCTAAATGACTGAAAGGGCTGCTCTTGGTCCTATGTTCCTTCCAATGTCTCTACATTCCTTCCTACATTTGACTGCTCACTTTCATCCTTTTATAAATGCACAGTTGCTCAAGAATTCTCCAGATGGTTGAAGTACTCTCTAAACCAAAAGTAAACGGTGAAAGAAACCTTATTAGTATCGCTTTGAAGTTTGAATGCATTTTTATTCGATTAGTTCTGACTTCCGTTTCCCATCACTCTCACAAATACAAAAATCAACTTACAACGCCAAAATAATGTAGTCGGAATCTTAGGAAACATGGAACATTTGGTCCTTATTTTGTGTGTGTGTGTGTGTGTTTTTTTACATTTCACTCCTGCTGACTGCAGTATTGGAGGCTGGGGATATAAAACAATCTGTCGCCGTTAGAGTTCCTTACCGTTCTTGCACACCGGGCAGCACTGCTTGGGCTCGTAGACTGGGTTGACACACTCGGGGACGGCACAATCAGCTACCACACAGTGCACCTCACTGCTGGCTTCGCACCGGCACCACTCACAGGGAGATGGCTGAAACAAACCACACAGGTTTAACTCAATCGTGCAGCCAGCAAGCTCTTCTCGACAGAACGGGCTTCAAGCATTACTCGGAAAGACATTTAACATGAGCAGTTAACAGATCCTTCCCCCATCCCACCTACCCCCGCCATCCCACAACAAAGAAAAAAATCAGCAGATAACTAAGCCAGGTAGCTGGCGATCCTCTAAAATAATGCAGCTGAAATCACTGCAGTTCACAGTGAGCGGCTGGGACGCGTATTTATGGAAATTAATTTAGCTCCTCACTGTTCTGAGCAGTGAAGCTAATTCATCCCGTCTTTAATTTGTGTAATGCTATTGTGGAGCTTTAAGAGAATCGATAAATCTGCCACGTTTGCTCTTTGTGATAAACCGAGGATCAGAAACACCAGAGTGCATTTGCATCTCTGCCAACAGCATTAAAATTGAACGCAGGAGCATTACAATTTATGAAATTAAAAGTAATGACAATACCACAGAACCATTAGCATGAAAGTGAGCACATTTTAAGTGTCTCCCTCTCTCGCGCCAGCATTTTCAAACACAACATGCCTTCAAAGACTTTGAATTAGTGCTAAAACATTTCTTCCCTGGGATGAATTGTCAGTTCTCGCCATATACCCACTTAATTTGAAATCGACGTGTTTGCAGTTATTTCTGGCTTTAAACTCCCAAGTATTTAGTTTTGGTCGAGGCAGGTGTTGAATGATGTGTGCACTATGGATGCAAGGTGCCTACCTTAAATTCTTCCAGCACTTTGTAAGTTTTTGCACGGTATTCACAAAAGTTTTTCACTTCTTTACATTCAGGGCAGCAGCCGTTGTGCTCCACCTTACTGCACTTGGGGTGGATTTTGGGACATTCCGGCTGGTCACAAACCGGCCCGTCCTCTGTGCACACACACGGGCAGTTCGAGTGGCCTGGGAAAAAGCGCTCGCCCAGTTTGTACACAAAACCACTGTCGTCCAGGCAGCCTTTGCCTCGATAGTCGTCGAAGTCCATGTTGTCGTTGTTGACTGCCCCAAGGGTGTTGTCACTTCCCAAGTCATCGTCCTGATTGACAGCAGCCGAGGCAACGAGGACCGGGGTCATGAGGAAGAGGACGCACGCTGCGTGAAGCCCAGGAGCCATACTCCACAAGTGCTTCTGCTTGGCCATCAGATTGGGCTGCAGCTGCCCATAGACTCCAGACTGGAAAAGACATGGTTAACAGTAACAACTTGAAAGAGAAAAGTAAGATTTGCATTTATACAATGCCTTTCAGGACTTCAGGATGTCCCAACGTACTTTACAACCAATGAAGTACTTTTAAAAAAAAGTGTAGTCACTGATATAATATAGAAAATACCACAGCCAATTTGTGCACTGCAGGCTCCCACACTCATGCGATAAAATTATTTTTCTGGAGTTGTGATAAATATTGGCCTGGACACATCCACTGCTCTTTTTTCCAGGCAGTGTTATCTTTTATATCCACCCAAGACGGCAGATAGGGCTTCTCAGTTTAATATATCACTTGAGCGAACGCATGGCGGGCAGTGCAGCACTCCCTCAGCACTGCACAGGAGCGTCGACCGAGATTACTCCAACCTACAACTTTCCTGACTCAAGGAACTGTACCAGGCTGACACGGCAGAGGCTATCCCTCAAACACACGGTAAGGTGAAACACAGAAAAATTGCACAAACTTTAAACTTGTTTTGGGGAAGCACAAGCTCATTCTGGAAATCTCACGATGCAATATAACATATAAAACTTTGGGGGGAAAAATGAGCGGGGTACAAAAAAAAGGGACAGAAACCGCCTCTTGTGCTGACGCGGAGTGTCATTCTCCCCAGGAATAGAAATGACCTTTAGTCTTCCGGATTCAGTGCTACATCAGGTAATGTTGAATATACAAGAGTTCACTCTACAGTCATTCACCGCCTGATTTATAGCGTTTCCATACTATTAATTATAACCGGGGATGGCAATAAAGACAAGGTCACTGGGTGAGTGTGGGGAAATGGTTAGTGTTTGTGATCAGTCCGTCGAAATTAACTCTCTAAATTGAAATGTTGCATTCCACAGAACAGGAGAGAAAACGTGAGCAAAATTGACACCAGTTGCAAGCATACCGCATTTCCTTCCTGCAACTTCGTGCGGATAAATAGCATCGGGTTGATTAGTTCATGAAACCACGCATCCCAGGGCAGGATTAGACCTCACAGTGCAACACAATGACAATGCGTAGAAAAATAGACGGTACCTCGTCCGAATCAACTATGAGCGCGATGGTCTCTTGCAGATGATTTGTGGTCAATTCACACTTGTTTACGCAGAGCGCATCTTCAATGAAGGCAAAAGCGTCGCTAAACAGTGGCTCCCGAACACACACATGGTCCTTAAATCACCCAAACATCCCTCACCTTCGTTCTTCAACGGCGGTAATAATAAAAAGTTGCCGTTTTAAAGATTCGGTACAAAGCGACGCTGGGTGTCGGGCCAAGCCGGAGAAGACGCCTTGTGAAGACTGGCTGCTGTAAGTGTGTACAAGACAGTGCGGGATCCCACCTGAGACTCTAACAGCTCCTGCATGTTAGCACCACGCTCCCGATTCCTTCTAGTTGTACCAGCTCGAACTGTTGAGGCCTGATGATCATCACCTTTAACAATACAGAACGGAGGAAATACATTTTCAGCACCAAGGAGAGCGCTCAAAGCCCATCCTGTACTCCAACTGTGTGCTGCTCTCAGTACGCGCCCTCATGCACCGCTGTCTATATTTTTTATGCAAAGCGCACAGTGGAAACAAACGAGTGTTCTATAAAGTATACCGGGGCATTACCCCAAAACTGGTCACTCAGAGAGGCAGTGCCAATCTGCTATCTCCAAGAATTGAAGCATGTCCTCAGGTCTCAGAAATGGTTAAAACTGTTCGGCTTTTGTCACTGCAGCACATCTACATTAGGCTCATTCTCCTCCCCCCGCTGTGGTATTCCTGCTCTGAGCGACCATCCCCCTCGTTTGGCTCGGGCTGTACTTGCTTTGCTGGCGGTAGCTTTGATTTATCCAGTCTACTCGAGGTCATGTTGCTTGCTTGGCTTAAGAGTCCTCTAAAAGGTACATTGGCTGGGAAGTTTCCAGGCATGCAGTACGTCTGCGTGGTCATTAGGCGTCATTGTCAAGCAAGCAATTGTATATCTCGATCAAAAAGGGACTGAGTGGATATTCCACCCACCCATGCCTCATGCAAAATGCGTACAGGTCAGCGCCATTTCAAATACAGTAGTGTAACAGACACACACACACACACAGAATATCAACACTTAATTGCAGTGTGGACTGTTCATTGACCCGAAACAAATCCTATTCCCTGAATGTATCTTAGAATCTTGCAGTACAGTAGGAGGCCATTCGGCCCATCGTTCTTTTTGAATGAGCGATCCAGTTAGTCCCATTCCCCTGCTCTTTCTCCTTGGCCCTGCAATTCCCACCTCCCTTCAATTAGTTATCAAATTTCCTTCTGAAAGTTACTAATGAATCTGCTTCCACCACCCTTTCGGGTCGTGTAACTTGGGCAGTAATACATACCTGCGGCCAGATAGCAGAATCAGAGGCAGAACCTATTTTATCTGTTTTTGCCCTATTTAATCCAACTCCTTCCAACTTACACGGGCTCTAAAGGTTCCTGCTTGCCAATCAGGTTGAATTGCGGAATGGATGACAATATTGATATTTAAAGGAACGCCAACAATACTTTCAGGTACAAATATTATTTCTTCCAAATACACACCTTGTCTATTTTAAACACCGTTTATTTAGTAACAGAAGACGTACAAGGTTGATTAATGCACACAGCAAATACAGAGTTTAGAAGAACCCGCCACTATATTCAATTTTACCACAGAAATAAATCCGATTCATGACAGTAAGAGTCAAAGGCAATTCTTAAATCCTGAGAGGAAATGTAGAATTTATGTTAGGTTGTTGTGGGTATTGCTTCATGTCCAGAGGCGTACAGTACCGTCGGAGCCTCCTGACACCACACATTCACCCATGTGGTCAAACAGCACACATTGCACGGCATCTTCGTGTCCCGCTAGGCTGTGCAGCTGGCCCGAGGGTAGATCCAATATCTTCACGGTTCCATCGTTGCTGGCCATGACCACGAGGTGACCTGGGAAGCAACAAGACAAACATGAAAAATGTAAAACCATTAGCTAAATAAAAGTAGCATCATTTTTAGTGGATATCACGGCAACAGAACAGTGCTATTATTGAGATGTACTCCATCTCTACCTGGAGACCACCAACCAGTTCAACACTGGCTTTTGAAATAATTGAAGATACCTGCTTGCTCCCCCTCAGCAATGTGCAGTTTCTCGCAAAATAGCTCATTAAATCATTTGTAATAATATGTACCCATTAAAAGGTCACACGGTGTCGAGAGTGCCCTGCTGTGGCGATCGCATCAGCAACTCGAATGTTTCTGTTTCAATTTCTTATTGCTAGTATGATCAAACTCAACAGGGGGCCTGAATTAATGAACTTGCTGTGTTTGGACAGCAAATGCTGCATCATAAGGTGGAAATTATGCTTTGGTGTTGAGACCACAAGAATAATGTGCAGTAAGAAAAAAAAAACGTAGTTCTTTCTGCAATGTGTCTGCTTGTGAACTGTGTCTGTCCTTTAGAAATGCATGTCAAGGCCTTAGAGAAGGTATAGAGCAGCCTTACTAGAATGGTACCAGGGATGTGGGACTTCAGTTACATGGAGAGACTGGAGAAGCTGGGGTTGTTCTCCTGCGGGCAGGGAAGTTTCAGAGGAAATTTAACAGAGGTATTCAAAAACAAAATCATAAGGATTGAATTTGCTTCCACCACCCTTTCAGTTTTTGTAACTTGAACAGTAATACATACCTGTGGCCAGATAGCAGAATAAGAAGCAGAGCCTATTTTATCTGTTTTTTCCCCAACTAATCCAGCTCCTTCCAACTTACATGGGCTCTAAAGGTTCCTACTCCATAACTCCATAATATCATTGTAGCATCCCCAATACCGAACATCTGTTCCTGCTGGGGGACTTTAATGCCAGGGTTGGGGCCGACCATGACTCATGGCCCTCCTACCTTGGGTGCTATGGCATTGGAAGGATGAATGAGAATGGACAGAGACTGCTTGAGTTGTGTACCTATCATAACCTCGGCATCACCAACTTGTTCTTTCATATTAAACCCTGTCACCAGATTTCTTGGAGGCACCCAAGATCACATCGTTGGCACCAACTGGATCTCATCGTCACAAGGTGAGCCTCTTTAAACAGCGTTCAAATCACACGCAGCTTCCACAGTGTGGACTGCAACACTGACCACTCCCTGGTGTGCAGCAAGGTTAGACTCAAACCAAAGAAGCTGCATCACTCCAAGCAGAAGGGCCGCCCGCGCATCAACACTAGCAGAATTTCTTATCCACAGCTGTTACATACGTTTCTAAATTCACTTGAAAAAGCCCTTCAAAACACTCCTACAGGGGATGCAGAGACCAAGTGGGCCCACATCAGAGGTGCCATCTATGACTCAGCAATGATCACCTATGGCAAACGTGTGAAGCAGAATGCAGACTGGTTTCAATCTCACTTTGAAGAGCTGGAAGCCTGTCATAGCCGCTAAGCACATTGCACTGTTGAACTACAAGAAAGCCCCCAGCGAGTTAACATCCATAGCACTTAAAGCAGCCAGAAGCGCTGCACAAAGAACAGCCAGGCACTGTGCAAATGACTACTGGCAACACCTATGCAGTCATATTCAGCTGGCCTCCAAAACCAGAAACATCCGAGGAATGTATGATGGCATTAAGAGAGCTTTTGGGCCAACCATCAGGAAGATCGCCCCCCCTCAAATCTAAATCAGGGGACAAAATCACTGACCAACACAAGCAAATGGACCGCTGGGTGGAGCACTACCTGGGACTGTAGTCCAGGGAAAATGTTGTCACTGAGACCACCCTCAATGCAGCCCAGTCTCTGCCAGTCACAGATGAGCTGGATATACAGCCAACAAAATCGGAACTCAGTGATGCCATTGATTTTCTAGCCAGCAGAAATGTCCTTGGGAAGGATGGCATTACCCCTGAAATAATCAAGATGCCAAGCCTGCTATACTTTCAGCACTCTACGAACTGCTTTGCCTGTGCTGGGACGAGGGAGCAGTGCAACAGGACATGCGCGATGCCAATATCATCACCCTCTGTAAGAACAAGGGTGACCGCGGTGACTGCAACAACTACCGTGGAAACTCCCTGCTCAGCATAGTGGGGAAAGTCTTCACTCAAGTCGCTTTAAACAGGCTCCAGAAGCTGGCAGAGCGTGTCTACCCTGAGGCACAGTGTGGCTTTCGAGCAGAGAGATCCACCATTGACATGCTGTTCTCCCTTCGTCAGCTACTGGAGAAATGCCGCGAACAACATATGCCCCTCTACGTTGCTTTCATTGATCTCACCAAAGCCTTTGACCTCGTCAGCAGACGTGGTCTCTTCAGACTACTAGACAAGATTGGATGTCCACCAAAGTTACTAAGTATCATCACCTCATTCCATGACAATATGAAAGGCACAATTCAGCATAGAGGCACCTCATCAGACCCCTTTCCTATCCTGAGTGGCGTGAAGCGGGGCTGCGTTCTCGCACCTACACTGTTCGGGATCTTCTTCTCACTGCTGCTCTCACATGTGTTCAAGTCTTCAGAAGAAGTAATTTTCCTCCACACAAGATCAGATGGCAAGTTGTTCAACCTTGCCCGTCTAAGAGCGAAGACCAAAGTACGGAAAGTCCTCATCAAGGAACTCCTCTTTGCTGACGATGCTGCATTAACATCTTACACTGAAGAGTGTCTGCAGAGACTCATCGACAGGATTGCGGCTGCCTGCAACGAATTTGGCCTAACCATCAGCCTCAAGAAAACGAACATCATGGGACAGGAAGTCAGAAATGCTCCATTCATCAATATCGGCGACCACGCTCTGGAAGTAGTTCAAGAGTTCACCTACCTAGGCTCAACTATCACCAGTAACCTGTCTCTCAATGCAGAAATCAACAAGCGCATGGGAAAGGCTTCCACTGCTATGTCCAGACTGGCCAAGAGAGTGTGGGAAAATGGCGAACTGACACGGAACACAAAAGTCCGAGTGTATCAAGCCTGTGTCCTCAGTACCTTGCTCTATGGCAGCGAGGCCTGGACAACGTATGTCAGCCAAGAGCGATTTCTCAATTCATTCCATCTTCGCTCCCTCCGGAGAATCCTTGGCATCAGGTGGCAGGATCGTATCTCCAACACAGAAGTCCTCAAGGCGGCCAACATCCCCAGCATATACACCCTACTGAGCCAGCGGCGCTTGAGATGGCTTGGCCATGTGAGCCGCATGGAAGATGGCAGGATCCCCAAGGACACATTGTACAGCGAGCTCGTCACTGGTATCAGACCCACTGGCCGTCCATGTCTCCGCTTTAAAGACGTCTGCAAACGCAACATGAAGTCCTGTGACATTGGTCACATGTCATGGGAGTCAGTTGCCAGTGATCGCCAGAGCTGGCGGGCAGCCATAAAGGCGGGGCTAAAGTGTGGCGAGTCGAAGAGACTTAGCAGTTGGCAGGAAAAAAGACAGAAGCGCAAGGAGAGAGTCAAATGTGTAACAGCCCCAACAACCAGTTTTATCTGCAGCACCTGTGGAAGAGTCTGTCACTCTAGAATTGGCCTTTATAGCCACTCCAGGCACTGCTTCACAAACCACTGACCACCTCCAGGCACTTACCCATTGTCTCTCGAGACAAGGAGGCCAAAGAAGAGAAGAGGAAGAAGAAGAAAGGTTCCTACTTATCGATCAGGTTGAATTGCGGAATGGATGAAAAGGATAACAATATGATATTTAAAGGAACACAGAAGGGTCGGAAACCAGAGGGCACAGATTTAAACACAGATGGCACAGGAACTAGACATTAGGTGAGGAGAAATTGTTTTACACAGTGAGATGTTATGATCTGGAATGCATAGCCTGAAAGGGTGGTGGAAGCAGATTCAATAGGAACTTTCAAAAAGGCATCAGAGAAATACTTGAGGGGGAAACATTTCAGGGCAATGGGGAAGAGCAGGGGAGTTAGACTGATTGGATAGCTCATTCAAAGAGCCAGAAGAGGCAAGATAGAATAAATAGCCTGCTTCTGTGTTGTATGATTTTATGAATCTATAACTCCACGATTTCTCTGAATCCTTGGAGCTTACATCCTAGGTCAGTCTAAAAAGGTTAAATTGTGAGGAGAGGTTTCATTGAACTAGTCTGTATTCCCTTGAGTATAGAAGATTAATGGTGTAATCTAATTGAAGTGTTTAAGATGATTAAAGGAGTTTATAGGGCAGATAGAGAGAAACTATTTCCTCTGGTAGGGGAGCCCTTAACCTTAAAATTAGATGTCGGCCATTTAAAAGTGAAGTCAGGAAGTACTTCTTTACATAAAAGTGGAAATCTGGAACTCTCCCACAAAGCTGTTGAGGCTGGGAGATCAATTAAAATATTCAAAACTGAGATAGATAGATTTTTGTTAGCAAGGGTACTGTGGGATATGAAACCAAGGCAGATAAATAGAGTTAAGTTACAGATCAGCAATGATCTGACTGAATGGTTGAACAGGCTGGAGGGGGTGAATGGCCTCCTCCTGTTCCTATGCCAATGGGATGGGCTAAAGCCTGAAAGCTTTCCCTGCAGAATCGGAGTTCAATGGGGCCAATTTGATACCAAACCTTGATTATTTATTGTTGCAGTGATTTTTTTTCCTGTGGAGTCAGGCTGGAGGAAGAAGTCCTGCTCTCACTTTTTGTCTTGACAGAGCCAGGTTGAGTATTTGGGCCTCAGAGATTGCTTCTGGCATAGAACCACTGTCCCCTGTGATATGGAACTAGCACCAATCAAGTAGGCCAGAGGTGCATGGCCCTTTATTTACACTGTTGCAGCCATGTGGAAGGAAATATGGGCAGCTACTGCACTCCACAGTCTAATACAAGAAGGTTCAGACAGTTAACGCCATTCCTGTTAAGGAAGAATGCAAAGCAGAGTTAACTGTCCCCAGTGTTGTCCCCAATTCAGCAACATGTCTTTCTCTTATTTATTTTGTTGCTTTTTTTAGGTTCCAGTGAACTTGTCTTTTGCATTGCTGAGAACAAGCAATGGAGGTAACATATCACCATCTTGTGGGACACACATTGCATGGTGTCTGTAAATCCACCAACTTTCCACCATTTAGTAAAGCCCCACCTACTGCTAGTTCTCCCAACGATCGTAGCTGACAATAATTGTTGAAATCTTTTTTAATATTGCTTGGGCTTCCTTTCGTGGTGAGTGAAAGTGCCTCACCAGAATTCAGTCCCTCTGCTTATGAACTAAATGTTATTATGATGCGCTACACTCAATGAAAAGTTGCTAAATTTATTTCAAGGCATAAGATGGGGGTCCACATATATAAATAAGGCTGTAGGTATTGCAACTTATAATCCAATCTAATTCAAGCAGTAACACGCCTCGTATATTTTTGGTAGAATAGATCTGTATTGTAATAACACCAATAAATCAATGCGAATAATAATCTGGAAAGCAGATTTAAAATATCAAACCCTTTCTCAAAGACAGTTGAGACTGAGAGAAAGATTGTGAGCCCTGACTGACCTTCTCTATGTAAATGTGATCAGGGAATTGTTCTGCTGCTCAAGGGAAACAAAACTGCTCTCAATACTGCGATTTTGGTTGCACCTGACATAAATAATGGAAGGGGTGTGTGGGGTATAACACATAAATGATAATCAATCCCCTCCCCTAATCAACAGACGTATTCATGAATGTACATAGTTTAGATCGAAAAAAATGTATTCAGTAATTGCATGAATATTCCAGTGCCTTTGCAGAGGTGTATTTCACTGTCTGCAGTTAAGTGTGATAAATTCACACTGTTACCAGCCTTTAATAACTAGCTAGCTTCTTCAGCCAGAACAAAGCCTGACACAGCACCAGCTACTGGATAGATGAGGATGTCCAATGCAGCAGGTGCAAGTATTTATTATAGATCCTGGTGAAGACTGAGCTCTACTGAAGGCTTCACCTCGAGTTTCCAGGTGCTCCTTCTTCCTGATATCAACAGTCTGGGAAATGGACACTGCTCCACTATCCCCAAAACATAAACACCCATTAGCACCAAACAAATGTCCCCTAGAAGCAAACCTAGGGTTCATATGTGTATGCAAGGATTGAATGTGCGGCAACTAAGAACATTTGTTAAAAGGAATAGATACAAGATCCACTGTGCTATACTGCAAGGCAGTGAATCTGCCCACATGCTTCCCCAGTGTGGGTCAATAATATAGTTTCATTATACGCAGTCAAAGCACAGGAAGGTCAACTTAATACTGCGGAAGAGGAATCAATCTTAAGCGAAAAGGGATCCTACCAGGGCTGTAAAATTGCATTCAGATAATAGATTGAAACATTACACTTGATCTTAAAAGCTACCACACAGGATTAAAAAGACTCACCCTCTCCCACTCTCTTGGCAAAGGAGAGTGCAACTAAACATTTCAATGTTAAAGTACAGTTTCCGTTCTTATTTCAAAACAAAATGGCCTGAATTTGAAAATGCCAAAAATGTTTTAAAATATACAACAAAAAAACTCTACTTGATTTATAACTTCTGATGGAGCTAACTGGAAATTCAGCCCCCTGCCCTCTCCCACACCTTAAGGCAGGGGTTGCCTTTGCATAATTAGCACGAACAAGCCCTCTCTTCCATCTTAAAAAATACTTTTGTAGAAGTCAACTTGTTTCTGTGGTAGCACTTTTGCC
The DNA here is from genome assembly GCF_036365525.1 of Heterodontus francisci. Lineage (NCBI taxonomy): Eukaryota > Metazoa > Chordata > Chondrichthyes > Heterodontiformes > Heterodontidae > Heterodontus > Heterodontus francisci. The sequence continues at coordinate 126,421,219 of NC_090377.1, forward strand.
TGTGAGCCAGAGGATTGTTAGATCAAGCCAGCACCACATAATCCAAGCTGATGTTTCAGTGCATTGCTGAGGGAGTACTACATTTCAGAGGTGCTGTCTTTCGCATGAGAGGTTAAACCAAGGCCTGACTGCCCTCTCAGTGGATGTAAAAGATCCGCTGGTAATATTTTGAAGAAGAGCAGAGAAGTTCTCTCAGTGTGTTGGCTAACGTTTGCCCTCAATCAACATCACTAAACATAGATTATCTGGTCATTTAGCTCATTGCCATTTGTGGAATCTTGCTATGAGCGAATTAGGCTGCTGTGTTTCATCACATTACAACAGTGACCACATTTCAAAATAATTCTTTGGCTATGACAGACATAGGGAGGGCACTATATAAATGCAACTCCTTTCATTCTTACTTCCTGAAGAATTATGTGTGTTTGGTGACCCATTTCACTAATGTATCTGATTCAGAATTGATTGCTGTCGATCGGTAACTATAGACGCAGACACATGGTCCCAGCTGTTATAGTCCAGGTACTTAAATTAAATCATTAGTGTGTGACAGAATTTTATAGTTCAAACTTTAAAGATGATTGATTTTTTAAAGCAATAAGCTAGATTACATGGGGCAACTGCAAACATAATTGGCACTTGTCAAAGGATAAATTACTGACAGCTTAGGTCCTAAAAGATAATAAAGTGATCTGTCTAGAATCTACCAACTGCATTACTTCTGTCGGGAGAATGCCCCTGCCTTTTTATTCTTTAAAGTTGATGTTCCTTATCAGCCTCTTTGGGAACATACTTAGCCAAAGGTGTTTGGAATAAGTATTTGATCCATCATTCTGACACCATGCTCAGCCTCTTCATTGTGGAAACCATTGAGTACAGCAGGCATCTGTTCAATTCTTCAACTCTTCCAAGATATTTCTTCAGTTTCCTACATTACAACAGTTCTTCAGTTTCCTACAATACACTTCAAAAGTACTTCATTTTCTCTGAAGCACTTTGGGATGTTCTGAGCTTGTGAAAGGTGCTAGATTGATGCAAGTTCTTCCTTTTTATATCTGAAAATGGTAAGAAATTGAATTGTTCTTGGAAAAGTTGCCAGTTGAACTGTGTTAATCTGTCATGGTTTGGACCCACTCCCAGTGTGTTTAGGACAAATACCCTTGATTAGGCATGGGAGCAGGAATGAGAAAGTCATCTGGATGTAAGAAATGGCAGGCTAATGACCTTATTAAATCTTAAGAAATTAATTGAATACTACACCATTAGGTCTCTCTCTCTCTCTCTCTCTCTCTCTCTCTTTTCTCTCTCTCTCTCTCTCTGTGTTCTCTCTAATTCAGCAGGCCTGCCAGAGCTGACACAGACACAGAACAGCATAGTAAGGATCTTTCACAAGGCCTGTAATCTCTTCCAAGGACATAATTCTAAGCCTTTGTGTAGGCATTTCAGGGCCTGATAAGATGGAACCTCATGTCTACATATATAAAACAAACAGTCTGGGAGAAGGTAGCAAGATGTCCATGCAAAAATGGGCAAGTGGTTGGCCTCATTGCCTAGGAGCGATTCAACTTGGGTATCTGTTCCCCGGTAATTGGACAACTGAATGGGAAGATGTAATTGAATGAGTGATTGGCATAAGGTATCCATCAGCCCCTAGAAATAATGTATATAAACGGGTCGAGGAGGAACGATTACAACGGATAGGGAAAGAGGGAAAGGCTCCTTTGAGGTGGATCCATGATAGCTTCAGCTTACCACCTCCAGCCAGCTTGAGAGAGAACTTTTTTTTTAGTTTAGAGATACAGCACTGAAACAGGCCCTTCGGCCCACCGAGTCTGTGCCGACCATCAACCACCCATTTATACTAATCCTACACTAATTCCATATTCCTACCACATCCCCACCTGTCCCTATATTTCCCTACCACCTACCTATACTAGGGGCAATTTATAATGGCCAGTTTACCTATCAACCTGCAAGTCTTTGGCTTGTGGCAGGAAACCGGAGCACCCGGAGGAAACCCACGCAGACACAGGGAGAACTTGCAAACTCCACACAGGCAGTACCCAGAATTGAACCCGGGTCGCTGGAGCTGTGAGGCTGCGGTGCTAACCACTGCGCCACTGTGCCGCCCACTGAAGGAGAAGAGCTTGAGAGATCAAACCACTTCACCTCACCTGTCCATTGTCTGTCTGATCCAGGATCAGTAAACTGTCCTCACCTGTTATAAGTTGTATGTTTGCTTATTCTGAATTTGAACTGCTGCTTCTCAATAAACGATTTGTAACTCCTCGACTCTTTTGAGTAATCTGTGACCCCTGCGATCCAATCTTACATGAGGAAATGGGATGGATTTCCACACAAAACCATTTGCTATATACTGTATATTGGGAGAAGTTATTTTCAATAAACAGTTTTGCTATCAGGTTTATTAACAAACGAGGAATGCAAATATCACAATACTGGAGCTTAAAAGTGGCATTTAGAACTCAAATGACAAGACAATAATAGAGAAGACCAATAATGTCATTCCTGTCTGTAAATAAGGTATGTACCAACCACAAAGATAACCAAAGCCCTAAAAACTAAAGCATACAAAATTATGAATTGGTTAAAACTACCTTTCTCAAATATGAGAGAGTGTTTATATCTTTATTAAAGCCTATTGAAACACAATTTTACCTAAAAATACTTGCATACTTTACATATACCTACTGCTTGTTGAGATACCGTTTATTGCAAATACACTGAACCTCCGACACTCCGAACAGTCAGAAATTAAACAAAACGCTAAATGTTTGATCGACAAAACAAAAATAGTAAATAAAATAACACATTACATTAAGAAAGCAGTTTTGAAGAAGGGCATTCTCTGGAATCATTAAATTGCACCTTCTCTTTTCACATGCTGGTATAGCTGCTGTGTATTTCCAAAATGCTCTGTTTTTATTTGCAATTTCTCTTGTACTTGTAATTTTATAATGCTATGATTAGGATCTCCCATTCCAGTAGATTTGAGCTCATTGTAGATGCATTAGAATAATTACCATGGTTCCCAAGCCATCTCTTAATACACAGGGTGACGATACCTCGTGTTCAGCTAACATAATGCAAACATATCTTTTATCATAATAATAATATCATAATCTGAAGAAGGGTCACTGACCCGAAACGTTAACTCTGCTTCTCTTTCCACAGATGCTGCCAGACCTGCTGAGTGGTTCCAGCATTTCTTGTTTTTATATCTTTTATCATCTCAGGGTAAGTATTATTACAATTAGTATAATCTTTTGTTTAGGGTTTGAGACAGCCCTTTCCTCAAATCCATTTGGACAAATTCTGAACAGGCTGAGGCTCTTTACTCCAGAAAAGAGGAGACTGTGAAGTGATCTGATAGAAAAAAGAAAAAGTAAGACTTGGATTTATATAGCACCTTTTATAACTTCAGGACAGCCCAAAGCACTTTGCAGCCAACAAAATACTTTTGAAGTGCATTCACTGTTGTAATGTAGGACATGCAGAAGCCAATATGCACTCAGCAAGCTCCTAAAAATAGCACTTAATCCGGTAACAACAGATAGCAGACAATCTGTTTCCAGCAATGTTGGTTGAGGGATAAATGTTGGGGCGATCCCCCTGGTTGTCTTCAAAATAATGCCATGGGATCTTTTACGTCAACCTGAGTGGGCAGACAGGGCCTAGATTTAAAGTCTCATTATGATGGGTTTCGACAAGGTAGATGTAGAGAAGATGTTTCCACTTCTGGGAGAGCCCAAAACCAGGGCCATGAATTTAAGATAATCATTCATAAATCCAATAAAGAGTTTAGGAAAGCTTGTTTAGCCAGAGAGTTCTAGGGATGTAGAACTTGCTACCACATGAAATGGTTGAGGTGATTAGCACAGATGCATTTAAGGGGAAATTAGATATGTTCGTGAACTATAATGCTACTTGGTGTATTTTATAGGTCACCAAATAATGGGACGGAGATTGAGGAGCAGATTTGCAAGAAAATTACTGAGAAGTGCATGAACTGTAGAGTAAATAATGGGAGATCTTACCTACCCCAATATTGAATAGACTGAGTTCTGATGAAAGGTCAGAGACCTGAAACATTAACTCTGTTTGTCTCTCCACAGATGCTGCCAGACACGCTGAGTATTTCCAGTATTTTCTGTTTTTATTTTAGATTTCCAGCATCCACAGGAATTTGCCTTTGAGTTAATAAAGCAAATGGGATCCTTGGCTTGGGGGCATAGAGTACAAAAGCCAGAAAGTTATGCTAAATCTATTTAATACACTAGCTTGACCCCAGCTGGAATATTGTTTTCAATTCTGGGCACGACATTTTAGGAAGGATGTAAAGGCTTTGGAGAAGGTACAGCAGAGATTTACTAGTGATTACAGTTATGTGGATAGACTGGAGCAGCTGGAGTTGTTCCCCTCAGTGCAGAGAAAGCTAAGAGGAGATTTGATAAAGGCTTTTAAAATCATGAACGGTTTAGATAGAGTAAATAAAGAGAAACTGTTTCCAGTAGCTGAAGGATCAATAAACAAATTTAAGGTGATTGGCAAAAGAACTAGAAGTGACATGAGGAAAACTTTTTTTATGTAATGGCTGGTTAGAATTTGTAATGTGCTGCCGGATAGGGTGCTGGAAACAGATTCAACAGTAACTTCAAAAGGGAATTGGATAAATAATTGAAGGAAAAAGTATTGCAGAAATATGGGGTAAGAGAGGGAGAGTGGGACTAACTGGACTGCTCTTTAAAAGAACTGGTGCAGACTCGATGGGCCTAATTGCCTCCTTCTGTGCTGTATTATTCTATGATTCTATGAGGGAGAAAGGAATAGAATAATATGTTGATAAGATGAGATGAAGTAATTTTATTGGGAAGAGGCTCCTGTGGAGCATAAACACCATAGACCTTTGGGTTGAATGGCCTGCTTCTGTGCTGTAAATTCTATGTACATCAGAACCTAAGAACATAAGAAATAGGAGCAGGAGTAGGCCATTCAGCCCTTTGAGTCTGCTCCGCCATTCAATGAGATCATGGCTGATCTTCTACTTCAGCACCATTTTCCTGCACTATCCCTGTATCCCTTGATGCTCTTAATTTGTAGAAATCTATCGATCTCTGTCTTGAACATACTCAATGACTGAGCCTCCACAGCTCTCTGGGGCAGAGAATTCCAAAGATTCACCACCCTCTGAGTGAAGAAAATCCTCCTCATCTCAGTCCTAAATGGACTGCCCCTTATTCTGAGACTGTGTTCCCTGGTTCTAGACTCCCCAGTCAGGGGAAACATCCTTCCTGCATCTACTCTGTCGAGCCCTGTAAGAATTTTGTATGTTTGAATGAGACCACCTCTCATTCTTCTAAACTCCAGAGAATAAAGGCCCAGTCTATTTAATCTTTCCAGAGAGGACAATCCCTCCATCCCAGGACTTAGTTTGGTGAACCTTTGTTGAACACCCTCTACGGCAAGTATATCTTTCCTTAGGTAAGGAGACCAAAACTGAATGCAATATTCCAGGTGTGGTCTCACCAAGGCTCTATATAATTGCAGTAAGACATCTTTACTCCTATACTCGAATCTTCTTGCAATAAAGGCCAACATACCATTTGCCTTCTTAATTGCTTGCTGTACTTGCATGTTAGCTTTCAGTGACTCATGAACAAGGACACCCAAGTCCCTGTTAAGTTTAGCACTTCCCAGTTTCTCACCATTCAAGAAATACTCTGTATTTCTGATTTTCCTACCAAAGTGGATAACCTCATATTTCTCCACATGGTATTCCATCTACCAAATTTCTACCCACTCACTTAGCCTCTCCAAATCTCCTTGGAGTGTCTTTACATCCTCCTCACAACTCACACTTTCACCTAGTTTTGTGTCATCTGCAAACTTGGAAATGTTACATTTAATCCCCACATCCAAATCATTGATATAGGTTGTGACTGGCTGGGGCCCAAGCACTGATCCTTGCGGTACCCCACTAGTCACAGCCTGCCAATCTGAAAATTACCAATTTATTCCTACTCTCTGTTTTCTGTCCATGAACCAGTTTTAAACCCATGCCGGTATATTCCTCCAAATCCCATGTGCTCTAATTTTGTTTACTAACCTCTTATGTGGGACCTTCTCAAAAGCTTTCTGAAGATCTAAATATACCACATCCACTAGTTCCCCCTTACCTATTCTGCTAGTTACAACCTCACAAAACCCTAACGAGGTTTGTTAAACATGATTTCCCTTTCATAAATCCATGCTGACTCTGCCCAATCCTACCATTATTTTCTAAGTGTCCTGTTATCACATCCTTTATTACAGATTCAAGCATTTTCCCTATGATTGATATTAAATTAACAGGTCTGTAGTTCTCCATTTTCTCTCTCCCTCCCTTCTTAAATAGTGGGGTTACATTTGCTACCTTCCAATCTGCAGGAACCATTCCCGAGTCTACAGAATATTGGAAGGTGACCACCAATGCATCTACTATCTCTACAGCCACCTCTTTCAAAACTCTGGGATATAGATCATCGTGTCCAGGGGATTTATCTACTTTAAGCCCCATTAATTTCTCTAGTGCTATTTTATTTACTAATATTAATATCTTGCAGTTCTTTGTTTACACGAGTCCCTTGATTCTCCATTATTTCTGGGAAGTTTTTAGTATTTTCCTCCGTGAAGACAGACACGAACTAATTCTATGTAAATGGATGGAAGTGTTTGTATTTCTGTTAACTGTAAAGGATCCAAAGTAAAATATTCTGACAGTTTCACTGAAGTAGATTTTGACTTGATGTGATAATGTAAAACAGGTGATAGCAAATAATTTTCTTTTCCTTCCAGAGAGTGTCAGCTGTGGCTCAGTTGGGAGCACTCTTGTCTCTGAGTTACAAGATTCTGCATTTAAATCCCAACCCAGGGTTTGAGCACAAAAATCTATGCTGACACTCCACTGCAGTACTGAGGGAATGTTGGACTGTCAGAGGTGCTGTCTAAGGCCGCATCTGCCTGTTTGGGTGACTGTACAAGATCCCATTGCATTATTCTGAAGAAGAGCAGGGGAGTTATCCCTGCTGTCCTGGCCAATATTTATCCCTCAATCACCATCACAAAAAAACAGATTATCTGCTCATTATCACATTGCTATTTGTGGGAATTTGCTGTGTGCAAATTGGCTGCAACATATCCTACATTACAACAGTGACTACGCTTCAAAAGTACTTCATTGCCTGTAAAGCACTTTGGATTGCCCTGTGGTTGTGAAAGGCACTGCATAAATGCAAGTCATTCTTTTTTTTGTTGTTATAGGGAGAGCTGTAAACAGGCAGTTTGCTGTCACCTGTTCTATACTATCATACAGAGTCAAAATCTACCCTACAGTGTGTGTGTCCCAAAACTATGCAGATTTTTTTTAAAAACTGAAAAACATAGATGAAGAAGACCGTTTGGCACTACTGGCCGACTGTGTGTGACACTGTACATCAGACATGTTAGCAAGGCAACTAATCCTCACAAATTCTTAGCACTGGCAATATACCAAATGTGCATTCCAGTTTTTGTTGCTATTTAATCTCCCTGCTGAAGCTGGTACCTGTGTCAAATGTAAAATGGTTTGTCATTTGTACCTGCTGTACCATTGATCTGTTTTACCTTTATAAAAATTGCAACATTTTTATAGTAGGGTGGATTATGCATGTTCTGCTGTCTTTGATGGTTATCAGTTGTTCTTTTATGAGCGAAAAAGTATTTGTCTTCAAAGTTTTCTATTTTGATAGAAAATGTGTTAAGACCTCAGATCCTCAACTGATCTAAACAAAATCCTAACATTTTTTTGAATAATACTGTACAGATTTAAACAAGCCCACCAAGTGTACATAACTGGAACATTGAATAATGGGAGGTGAGGTGGTGGCATAGTGGTAATGTCACTAGGCTAGTAACTGGTAACCCAGAGCCTCAGGCTAATGCTGTGCAGACATGGCTTCGAATCCCACCATGGCAGATGGTGGAATTTGAAGCTCACCCTCTGTCTGTATACCCTGTGCTGGAGATATCGCCTCCTCGCAACTCTCTGTCCATCCCCACTCTCATGTGGAGTCACGTGAGGCTGTTGCTGCTGGTGCTGTTGTTGCTGCTGCTGGTGCTGTTGCTGCTCCTGCTGCTCCCCACCGTGGGTGCAAGCGACTGCTGCATAAGCTGCTCCCATGCTTGTGCTTGCAGGATTAGTTCTGACAGCCTGAGATTGCTACTTTGAGGATCAATTTCAACTGTTTGGCAGCACTTTCAACTGCCTGAGTATACTCACCTTCATCTCAACTTCCTTGCTGTCAGCCCTGGCATGGAGGGCATTGGTGATCTGCCTGATTCAGTCATGCACTGCAGACTCAAGAGATGTGCCCTGGAGCAGCCCAGAAGAAGCCTAAGGTGAAAAGGTTAAACGCGCTGGTGACTTTGACAACCATTGGTCACCTGGTCTAGCCAGTAGCAGGTCCTGATGCAGCAGGCTGCATAGATCAATGGCAGCCTGCTGATGTAGTGCACCAGGAAATAACTCTTGGCCTATACACACATGGGCTGTGTAAGGTCTTCTACAAGCAGCCCCTCACACCAGCAGTGCTCGAACAGGTCCAGCTGCTGATTTACCTGGTTGTTGAGGCCGCTGCTGTTCTCACTCCTGTTCTTCCATGGACAGTATTGAAATAGAAATACACCCATGATAGGTTGTGAGTGCTTAGAGAGTAGTATAGCACACAGACTACACGCACCCTGTCAGGAAACAGGAGACCCTGCTTCTCTCGACTGGAAAAGAATGAGCAAGTGGATAGAATTCATAGCCCACGTATACTCATTTGTTTAAAGAATTTCCTTGCAACTTTTCCATAAGACAGAGTCCAAATGGAGTGCTATGGTCTGACTGCCTGCAGTTTGCTGTCCCTTTAAATCCAGTTTCAAGTCAGGCCCATCAACTTGTGAAACTAATCCCATAAAGTTTTACTCAGCGGGTTTGGTGTTGGATGGACTTCTGACCCACCAGTTAAAATCGCATTGGCGTCTTAGTGATATCATAGGACCCCAATTTGCATTTAGTAATGAGGGACCTGCTTTTTTTGGTGGGTGCATTTGGTAGAAGAGTCAAATTCCAAGATAAAATGGCAATTAATGGGTTTTCAGCAGGAATGGGACAGCAAGTCGATGTTTGCTATTTTAAATGCTCAAACCAATGTGATAATTTTCATACTCAGGGCGCGCAGTAGGTGCATCAGGAATAGACCAGGAATTCCCCAGACATGCAGGGGAGGGTGGGCAGAGGATTTGCCCTCTCCCTCTACCCCCTCATTGGAAAATGACTCCGTTGTAGAAATGAGATGGAATCCATTTTTGAACCCCTTTCCAATTGGTCTTCTGGGGAATAGTTACCTGCACATTATTCCAATTGTGTCATCATTAGCAGCATAAACGAGGTTAGAATAACATTTGCTGACTTGGAATAAAATGTCTAAAATTAATAAAATTGAACAGGCTGACAGATGACCATGGCAGCTGGTGGAATTTAAATTCAATTAATTAATTAAAAAAAATCTGAAATTAAAGAAAAAGCTAATCTCAGTAATAGTATCATGAAACTATCATCAATTGTCATTAAAGCCCATCTGGTTCACTAATGCCCTTTAGGGAAGGAAATCTGCTGTCCTTACTTGGTCAGGCCTGCATGTGACTCCAGACCCACAGCAATGTGGTTGACTTTTAACTGCCCTCTGAAATGGCCTAGTAAGCCGCTCAGTTCATGGGCAATTAGGGATGGGCAACAAATGTTGGCCTTGCCAGTGACACCCACATCCCATGAAAGAATAAAAAAATGGTCTTTAAAATTATGAAGAGGTTTGATCGGGTAGATGTAAAGAAGATGTTTCCACTCGGGACCATAAACATAAGATAGTCACTAATGAATCAATAAGAAATTCAGGAGAAACTTCTTTATCCAGACAGGGGTTAGAATGTGGAACATGCTATCAAATACAGTGGTTGAGGCGAGTATCTTTGATGCATTTAAGGGAAAGCTAGATAAGTACATGAGGGAGAAAGAAATAGAAGGTTATGCTGATAGGATTAGATGAAGTAGGATGGGAGGAAGATCATGGAGAATAAACACTGGCACAGACCAGTTGGATCAAATGGCTGTTTCTGTGCTGTAAATTCAGTGTAACACATGTAAAATTTCCTTATCATACATCCTCATATTTGATTATCTTTGTTGACAAGTGGTTTAAATTTACTCGAAAAATTTGGTGAAAAAATAATCCTAGTCATATCCTTTACAAATGGATACCCCTTCTACATATGTATATGCTCATATTTTATGTTCCAATGTATATTACACTACATTTATCCACATTAAACTCCATCTGTCTTTCCTCAGCTCTGTTTGCTCCAATCTTTTTGAACACTACTCATTTTCTTTATACTTGTCATCTGGTCAGGTAGCTTGATACCATCAGTAGACTTTATAATATCAGAAGTACTCTAATCATCCATGAACAATGTAAACAACAGGAGACTTAGGGTAGATCTCTGCAGAAACTCACCTGTCACTGTCCATGCCAGAGGTTTCTTCCATTTATCATCTTCTGCTTCTCTGCCTATTGCCACATGAGGTTTCAAACCAGTTTGCTAATGTGACATTAATTCCGCAAGCCTTAACCTTTAGAAGTCTTGTGCTTTATAAAAGGTCTTCTGAGAATCCAGTTATATTCACTTGATAACCTTGGCCTGCTAACTTGGCTATTACCTCAAAGAATTCCAGTACATTGGTGAGTAGCTTAACTCAGAGTCTGGTTTGGGAGTTGCTCCAATATCCAATTTTGTTACTGCTGCATTAAAAAAAAACTGAACTGGTCAAATCTGGATGCCTTCAAGTGAGGAGATGTGAATATGGGAGAAGATGACCCCATTTCTTGAAGCATTTTGGTGCTATTGACATTCTGTCATAGCTCAGAATGATCCATGGAAAAGCCTGCGAGGGAAGGTGAGCAATTCCCTTCATACTGCAACAAAAGCAAAATACTGCAGATGGGGAAAATCTGAAATAAAACCCACAAATTTCTGCAAGTGCGCAACAGGTCAGGCAGCATTTATGGAGAGAGAAACAGTTAAAGTTTCAGGTTGATGACTTTTTGTCAGGACTGGAAGAAATTAGGGATGAACAGTTTGTAAGAAAGTACTGGGGCAGGGAAAGGAGGAGAGGGGAAGAAAGAACAAAGGGGAAGGACTGCAATAAAGTGGAAGGTGGTCATGGAACAATTAAAGATGGGTCTAGAGAAGTTGCAAATGGTAACAGCAGAACAATTACCAGCACCTGCTGTCTGAAAAAAAATGGGAGCAATGTTTATGATCGAATGATGGTCTGGGGAGACCAAATACAGATTGGGTGATCATTTTACTGAACATCTCTGTTCAGTTTGCAAGCGTGATCCTGAGCTTCCTGTTGCTTGCCATTTTAAATCTCTGTCCCACTCCCACTCTGACCTCTTTGTCCTTGGTCTCACATGCTGTTTCAATGAAGTTTAATGGAAACTCAAGGGACAGCACCTTATCTTTCAGTGAGGCCCTTTACAACCTTCTGGACTCAATATTGAGTTCAACATTCTCAGATCATAACCACCGCTCCCATTTTTTGGGAATGGTTCTGCAGTTGTCATTTACAGCTGGTCGAGACCCATCTTTTGTTTTCTTATTTATTGCAGTCCCACCTTCCACCCTTTCACAGACCTTCCCTTTTCTTCTTTCCTCCCCTTGCTTCAGTGCTTGCTTAAAAAAACTGTTAATTCTCTAATTTCTTCCAGTTCTGACAAAGGATTTACGACCTTTCATTTTTACCATTTCTCTTTCCACAGATGCCGCCTGCCCAGTTGAGTATTTCCAACATTTTCTCTGTTTTATTCCTTTATACTGTATCTCACTAAGCTACCTGACAGTTTCCATTACTCTGTATGCTCTATTATTGGAGGGATTGAATAAACAACAGTTGCTTAGCAACAAATATCCAATGATCCAGTTTAATCTCTATTCTCTTGTAGAAGTTCAGCAAATTTGAAATTGGCCTAGAACTGGCTGGAAAATAACACCAGTTCAGTGTGCATTCCATTATTAGTGCGTAAGTAACAAGTAATTTGTGCTGAGGAAGAGATACATCCTGAAATGAGAATCTCCACAAATAGCTGGATGATTTAATCCATCATTAGTCTTGCCAAAATGACAGCTCATTGTCAACTTCCCCATGAATTTCAAGGAATTGCTGGATTTGTGCCGTAGATAAGAATTAAACTTGCCTCACAAATTGAGGGCTGCTATTTTATGACACAAAACCCTTATTAATGGGGTGATTTATGTTCCTACAAAGCCACTCAATCTCTCCAGCCCAGAGAGGACATAACTGAAACTGTGGAGTCTCACTCCTGAAGGTAGTAAATTGTTCTTGGAGGTTTTTTACATTTTAAATTTTTTCTCACATTTCATTTCTATCCCACTTTTCTTTCTTTTTAATCCAATCTTTCTTTCCCTCTCTGGCTTTAATTCAATCCATCTCCTTTGTCATTCCTCTGATTCGTTCTTTATGCTTAAATTTAATTGGTTAAGGAGATAGACTGTTGGTCCTGTCATTTACCTACATCCAAGATGCTGTGTTGACCTCATGCAATTTGTACTTCCAGCAATTTGTGGTCCAAAAATAATTGGAACTGACAGGTGAGGAAAAAAATTACAACTTCATGATGCATGCCACAAGGTGCCCAGCTGTAGCAAATTCTGGGCCGAAATCTTGCAGATGTGATATACAGCTTTACATGGTTATAATCCTTCACACTAGACAATGAGTCAACATTCTTATGATAAATATGATATTGAAGTTATTGAGCTTAAGTCTTTGCTGGTGTACAGCCCTGTTGACGTCAGTAACACACTTTCTCTAAAATTGTGGCCAGCACTATCATGTACTTTCGCCTCTTCAGTCACAATCCAATTTAGTGTCTGCAGCATATTATTTATTACATCTGTGGCCAAAAAAATCATTGTATGTAGTTTGAAACTTATCAACATTATCGTTCCCTGTGCTTATCATAATTTGCTACTTAGGCTGCTACTGTATTCCTGTTGCAGTTGTGACTGCTCTGACAGCCTTTACATTTTTGATTTGTTTTTGATGTAATTCAAACAAAATGTATCCACTTGGCAGTGATTATCTGCTGGTTAATTTTCAGGGGTTCATTTTGATAGATTTCAAGTGAGGATGAAGGAGCTTTCAGATTTCACTCCATTGTTATTGCTGACATCTTGTGATAACTCACTTTTTAATTACTCACATGCAGATTTCAGTGGCTCTCAATTGTCTGGCAAAACGGTTCATCCAATCAGTCGTCTTAACAGCATACAAACTGTAGGCCATTTAGTCCTACTTGCATGTAATGAATCTATGCCCCTCTCAGGGGCTGATTTTGCAGTCTTATTTTCCTGTATTCACTCCAAAAATCCAATTTTTCTGCTTTCTCCCTATGGCCTTTGATATTCTTCTTCAGGCAATTATCCAGTAACTTTTCCAATACTGTAATCAATTTAGCATTGATCTTACATGTGGCAAGGTACTCCACAGTTTAATAACTTATGCGAGAAAAGTTTCTTCTATTTCTCCGTTTAGATATCAAGTGCTTATCTTGAGATCATGCCTTCATGGCCGAGATATTGGGCATTGTTGCGGCGATTTTATGGGGGTAAAATTGTCACAATGAGGTCCAATTCTGGGGACCAATGTTTTGCACCTGAAGCTGCTTGAAAAATGTCCCAGCAAAATTGGGTCTGGCCAATTTTCAAAATCAGGCATTCGGCCACTTACATACGTAAATGAGTGAAATTGGGTCTGCCGTGATTGAGACAGCTATCGGGCCTGCCCAGCTCAGGATTGTTCAGTGGCCATCAATGAGAGGTTACTTTAAAAAATATTGAAGAAACATTCCCTTGGAGCCAAGCACCTGGGAGCCCTCCTGAGACCCACTGCTGCATTGTGATCTTCCCCATTCTTCTTCTTTCCCCAATACTAACTCTTCCAGGACTTACCTGAGGGCTAGGTAGCTTGAAATTTGTTCCACCAGTTGGCCTAGATGCCTGTGGTAGTGCAACAATCAGATTATTTAGATGAGGCCTGAGGCCCACTTTCCTGTTGACACCGGACCTCCTAAAACTGGGCGCTGATGAACTTATGTCCTCATTTCTTCAATTTACCTATCAAAAGCAAATAATCTCTCTTGGCTTACCTTATTGATTTCTTTTATAATTTGGAACATCCATATCAAACATATAGAATTATATAGTAAGTACAGCACAGAAACAGGCCATTCAGCCCAACAGGTCTGTGTGCCGATGTGTACGCTCCACATGAACCTCCTACCACTCTACATCTTCTAACACCATCAACATATCCTTCTATTCCTTTCTCACTTGTGTACTTATCTAGCTATAAATGCCCTTTCAGTTCACAATTATACAATCCTAGTTGCGCTAGCTTGTCTTTGGAATTCTGACCCCACCCTTCCTGGACCAGTATATCTGAATTTCACTTTCTCCAGGGCCATTATATCCATCCTATGGTGATGAGTCCAAAATATGCACACCGTGTTCCCTTTTGTTATACATTCCTATTATTTCTCCTTAGATCTTCAGTGCTTGTCTGGTTGTTGGGTGTTAGGTTAAAGAGAAAAGAATGGAGACTCATTAGACTGGAACTCCATCAATTCTGCTTGATGTGTACTTCTGCCAATGAAACAAATGTGGGCAGGAGCCTGGCATTCAGGCCCGACCAAGACATGCAGATCAATGTCAATGATGTAGGTGTCATTCCGAGGGCTTGCACCATCTTTGTCTGGGTCAACAATGAGTGATATCAATATCCAATATAACTGAGTGTCCAAGATTTCTAGGTGATGAGCAATGCAAGCGACAAGAAAAAAAATTAAAGGGCCGTAAAGAAACATCCCAAAGCGTTTCATGGGAGTTTTACAAAAACAAATTTTGATACCAAGCCACATAAGGAGATATTTGGACAGATGACCAAAAGCTTGACAAAGAAGAAGGTTTTAAGGAATGTCTTAAAAGAGGAGAGAGAGGTAGCAAACTGGAGAGGTTTAAGGAGGGAATCACAGAGCTTAGGGCTTTGGTAGCTGAAGGCATAGTCACCAATGGTGGGGCAATTAAAATTGCGGATGCACAAGAGGCCAGAATTGGAGAAACATAGAGATCTTGAAGGCTTGTAGGGCAGGAGAAGGCAACAGAGATAGGGAGGGGCAAGGCCATGGAGGGATTTGAAAACAGCTATGAGAATTTTAAAATTGAGACGTTGCCAGACTGGGTGTCAATTTAGGTTTGCAATGAAAGGGGTTATGGGTGAATGAGACTTGATGTGAGATATGGGCAGCATTTGGATGCACTTAAATTTATGTAAGGTGGTAGATAGGAGACCGACCAGGAGGTATTGGACTAGTCAAGAGATAACATAGGTATGGATCAAGGTTTCAGCAGTAGATAAGCTGAGGCAAGGGGCGAGTTGGGCAATGCTATGGAGGTGGAAAAAACTCAACGTTTCCTTCTGTGTAAGGCAACTTACTATGATCCTCACACAAACTAACTGGGTGTCACCCTAGATAGGACTCTAAACTGTCAGCCTCATCTCAACAAATAGTGGGTAGGAGGGTTCAATTACAGGGAAGTTTAAAAAGTCAAAAAGTAACGAGAGAGCAGAGGTGCAGAGTAGTGAAGGGGCATACATTAATCAGAGTGTGACAGGAAGAGACAAAGAATACAAGCATAAGAGTACAGCAGAAATTAGAACCAGAGTAGGTAAAAATGTTAAAAAAGTCAAAGCTTAAGGCTCTTCATCTGAATGCATGTAGCATTTGTAACAAGATAGATGAGCTGACAGCACAGATAGAAATAAATGAATGTGATTTGATAGCTATCACAGAGATGTGGTTGCGGGATGACCAGGACTGGAAACTCAATGTTCAAGGATATTCGACGTTCCGGAAGAGTAGGCAGAAAGGAAAAGGAGGTGGGGTAGCTTTGTTATTAAAGGAAGGGATCAGTGCAATTATGAGTAATAATACAGGTGTAATAAATTGTGATGTAGAATCAGTTTGGGTGGAAATAAGGAATAGCAAGGGAAAGAAATCACGGGTGGGAGTGGTCTATAGGCCTCCGAAGAGTAGCCTCTCTGCAGGACAAGATATTAATCAGGAAATAATGGAGGCACATAAGAAGGGCACTGCAATTATCATGGGAGATTTTAATTTGCATATAGACTGGACAAATCAAATTGACAAGGGTAGCATGGAAGACAAATTTGTAGAGTGCATCAGGGATTGTTTCTTAGAACAATATGTTGCAGAACCTACCCAGGAACAGGTTACTTTAGATTTGGTAATGTGTAATGAGGTAGGATTAATAAGAGATCTCGTAGTTAAGGATCCTCTAGGGGGAAGTGATCATAACATGGTAGAATTTCAAATTCAGTTTGAGAGCGAGCAACTTGGGTCTCAAACCAGTGTCTTCAACTTAAACAAGTGCAATTACAGAAATATAAAGAAAGAGGTTGTCTAAAGCGGGCTGGGAAAATAGACTACAGGGGAAGTCAGTAGATGAGCAGTGGCAGACTTTTAAGTAAATATTTCATAACACTCAGCAAACATTTATTCCAGTCAGAAGGAAGGACTCGATGAAAATGATGAACCACCCGTGGATAATAAAGGAAGTTAAGGGGAGTACCAAATCAAAAACAAAGGCATACAAAGCTGCTAAAGCTAGTGGTAGGCCAGAGGATTGGGAATTTTTTAGAAACCAGCAGCAGATGACTAAAAAACTAATAAAGAGGGGGAAAATTGATTTTTTATTTATTTAGAGATACAGCACTGAAACAGGCGCTTCGAGTCTGTGCCAACCATCAACCACCCATTTATACTAACCCTACACTAATCCCATTTTCCTACCACATCCCCTATCACCTACCTATACTAGGGGCAATTTATAATGGCCCATTTACCTATCAACCTGCAAGTCTTTGGCTGTGGAAGGAAACCGGAGCACCCAGCGAAAACCCACGCGGTTCACAGGGAGAACTTGCAAACTCCACACAGGCAGGACCCAGAATTGAACCCGGGTCACTGGAGCTGTGAGGCTGCGGTGCTAACCACTGCACCACTGTGCCGCCCCATTATGAGAGCAAATTGGCAAGAAATATAAAAACAAACAATAAGAGCTTCTACGGGTATATAAAAAGGAAGAGAGTAGCTAAAGTAAGTGTGGGACCCTTAGAGGATGAGACTGGGAAATTAATAACAGGGATCAGGGAAATGGTAGATAATTTAAACCAATATTTTGCATCGGTCTTCAAGGTGGAGGACACTAGAAATATCCCAACAATAATAGATGAGCAAGGTGTAAATGGGAGGGAGAAACTTATAACAATCTCTAACACGAGGGAAAAGGTGCTTGACAAACTGATGGGACTAAAGGCAGACAAGTTGCCAGGACCTGATGGCCTGCATCCAAGGGTTTTAAAAGAAGTGGCTGCAGATTCCTGTTCTGCCTCATGGCCCTGCAGCCGCCATACAAAGATTGTGAACGAGCGGCGAAGAACCGCCACGAGGACAGTGTCAGGGACACTTAAGTCCATTCCAGCTGAATGGCTCCCGGTGCTGTCCCACACTGCCCCACTTGCCATTCGTCGTGATACCACCTTGCTCTATGAAACAGAAAAAGTCCTCAGCAACACCAACCTTCCCATTCATGAAGACTTGAAAAGCCTACCAAGAAACGGCTTAAAATTGCACTGGCTATTCTGAGAAACAGCAGCTAATATTCATGCAGCTGGTGGGGGGGGGCACTACCCGGATTGATGGAATCGTGTGATGGATGCAGCATAAAAAACCAACAGCTCATCACTGACTCAACAGCAGCGATCTCTGGCTTCAACTTCCTTTGAAGTCAGCAGACAGTGCTTAACCGAATCCACACAGAGTGTGGGCGATGCTGCCACCTGCTCCACAAGTGGAAGATGCAATTGTGCAATTGTGGTCATCAGACCTAGACCATGGAACATATAACATCAACCTGTCCATTAAGATCTGTCACAGCAGACACCTCATTTCTCCACTCAGAATCTTAGGAGGCCATCAAATGGATAGCCAAACTAAACATCCCGTTATAAGCTTTTCCCATTATACGAAAGCAGATGTAGTACAAAGGTGAATGTAGGCGGTCTTGCTGATGGAGTGGATATGTGGTTGGAAACTTACTTCATGACAGATATGACACCAAGATTGTGAATAGTCTGGTTCTGCCCCAAACATTTGGCAGAGAGAAGGATGGAGTCAATGACTAGGGAGCAGAGTTTGTGGCGGGTATTGAAGATAATGGCTTTGATCTTCCCAATAGTTAATTGAAGGAAATTTCTGCTCATCCAATACTGGACGTTGGACAAGCAGTGTGACAATTCAGAGATAGTGGAAGGTTCGAGAGAGGTGGTGGTGAGTTACAGCTGGGTGTCGTCAGTGTTCATGTGGAACCGAGGGGCTGTATTTAGATGAGGGTTAGGAGGGGGCCAAGGATAGATCCCTGGGGACTCCAGAGGTACTGGTGCTGGAATGGGAAGAGAAGTGTGATTCTCAGGCTATGACTGGATAGATAAGAATAGAACATTATGGAGATAAGGCTGCAGGGTGACCAAGGATGGGAACTGAACATCCAGGGGTATTCAATATTTAGCAAGGACAGGCAAAAAGGGAAAGGAGGTGGGGTAGCGTTGTCAGTAGAGGAGGAAATCAATGCAATAGCGAGGAAGGATATTGGCTCGGAAAATCATGATGTGGAATCTGTATGGGTGGAGCTAGGAAACACCAAGGGGCAGAAAATGTTGGTGGGAGTTGTCTATAGGCCCCCAAACAGTAGTGGAGATGTAAGGGATGGCATTAAACAGGAAATTATAGATGCATGCAATAAGGGTACAACTGTAATCATGGGTGACTTTAATCTACATATAGATTAGTCAAACTAAATTAGCAATAATACTGTGGAGGAAGAATTCTTGGAGTGTGTACGTGACGGTTTTTTAGACCAATACCTTGAGGAACCGACTATAGAACAGGTTATCCTAGACTGGGTATTGTGCAATGAGAAAGGATCAATAACAATCTTGCTGTGCGGTGTCCCTTGAGGAGGAGCAACCATAACATAATAGAATTCTTCATTAAGATGGAGAATGAAGTAGTTGAATCCAAAACTAAGGTCCTGAATCTAAATAAAGGAAACTACGAAGGTATGAGGTGCGAGTTGGCAATGGTAGATTGGGGAACTTTACTAAAAGGGTTGACGGTGGATAGGCAATGGATAATATTTAAAGAACGTGTGCATGAATTACAAAACTTATTCATTCCTGTCTGGCGCAAAAATAAAATGGAAAGGTGGCTCAACTGTCGCTTACAAAAGAAATTAGGGATAGTATTAGATCCAAAGAGGAGGCATATAAAATTGCCAGGAAAAGCACCATTCTGAGGATTGGGAGCAGTTTAGAATTCAGCAAAGGAGGACAAAGAGGATGATTAAGCGGGGGAAATGGAGTCTGAGAGTAAACTTGCGGGGAACATAAAAACTGACTGTAAAAGCTTCTATAAATATGTGAAGAGAAAAAGATTAGTGAAGACAAATGTAGGTCCTTTACAGTCAGAAACAGGGGAAATTATAATGGGGAACAAGCAAATAAACACATACTTTGGTCTGTTTTCACAAAGGAGGACACAAATAACCTCCCAGAAATGTTAGGGAACCAAGGGTCTAATGAGAGGGAGGAACTGAAGAAAATCAATATTAGTAAAAAAATATTGCAAGGGAAATTAATGGGGTTAAAGGCTGACAAATCCCCAGGGCCTGATAATCTACATCCCAGAGTACTAAAAGAAGTGGTCCTGGAAATAATGGATGCATTGGTGGCCATCTTCCAAAATTCTATAGACTCTGGAGCAGTTCCTACAGATTGGAGGATGGCAAATGTAACCCCACTATTTAAAAAAGGAGGGAGAGAAAAAACAGGGAATTACAGAACAGTTAGCCTAACATCAGTAGTGAGGAAAATGCTAGAGTCGATTATAAAGGATGTGATAGCAGAACACCTGAACGCATAAACGGGATTGGATAAAGTCAGCATGGGTTTACAAAAGGGAAATCATGCTTAACAAATCTGCTGGAGTTTTTTGAGGATGTAACTGGTAGAATAGATAAGGGAGAACCAGTGGATGTGATGTATTTGGATTGTCAGAAGACTTTTGATAAGGTCCCACATCAGAGGTTAGTGTGCAAAATTAAAGCACATGTGATTGGGGGCAATATACTGGCATGGATTGAGAATTGGTTGACAGACAGGAAACAGAGGGGGCGGCACAGTGGCGCAGTGGTTAGCACCGCAGCCTCACAGCTCCAGCGACCCGGGTTCAATTCTGGGTACTGCCTGTGTGGAGTTTGCAAGTTCTCCCTGTGTCTGCGTGGGTTTTCTCCGGGTGCTCCGGTTTCCTCCCACAGCCAAAAAGACTTGCAGGTTGGTAGGTAAATTGGCCATTATAAATTGCCCCTAGTATAGGTAGCTGGTAGGGAAATATAGGGACAGGTGGGGATGTGGTAGGAATATGGGATTAGTGTAGGATTAGTATAAATGGGTGGTTGATGGTCGGCACAGACTCGGTGGGCCGAAGGGCCTGTTTCAGTGCTGTATCTCTAAACTAAACTAAACTAAAGAGAGTAGGAATAAACAGGTCTTTTTCCGGGTGGCAGGCAGTGACTAGTGGGGTACCGCAGGGATCAGTGCTTGGGCCCCTGCTATACACAATATATATTAATGACTTGGGTGAGGGAACTAAATGTAACATTTCCAAGTTTGCAGACGACACAAAGCTGGGGGGGAATGTGAGCTGTGAGGAGGATGCAAAGAGGCTCCAATGTGATTTGGAGAAGTTGGGTGAGTGGGCAAATGCATGGCAGATGCAGTATAATGAGAATAAATGTGAGGTTAATCACTTTGGTTGTAAAAACAGAAAGGCAGATTATCTGAATGGTGATAGATTGGGACAGGGGGAGGTGCAATGAGACCTGGGTGTCCTTGTACACCAGTCACTGAAAGCGAGCATTCAGGGGCAGCTAGCAATTAGGAAGGCAAATAGTATGTTGGCCTTCATTGAAAGAGGATTTGAGTACAGGAGCAAGGATATCTTACTGCAGTTATACAGGGCCTTGGTGAGACCACATCTGGAGTATTGTGTGCAGTTTTGGTCTCCTTATCTGAGGAAGGATGTTCTTGCTGTGGAGGGAGTGAAAAGAAGATTTACTGGGCTGATTCCTGGGATGGCAGGATTGATGTATGAGGAGAGATTGGGTCAACTAGGCCTATATTCACTAGAGTTTAGAAGAATGAGAGGGGATCTCATAGAAACCTATAAAATTCTAACAGGACTAGACAGGCTAGATGCACGGAAGATATTCCCCATGTCTGGGGAGTCTAGAACCAGGGGTCACAGTCTCAGGATGTGGGGTATGCCATTTAGAACGGAGATGAGGAGAAATGTCTTCATTCAGAAGGTGGTGAACCTGTGGAATTCTCTACTGCAGAAGGCAGTGGAGGCCAAGTCATTAAATATATTCAAGAAGGAGATAGATATATTTCTTAATGCCAAAGGGATCAAGGGATATAAGGAGAAAGCGGGAACAGGGTGCTGAATTAAACGATCAGCCATGATCTTTTTGAATGGCGGAGCAAGCCCGAAGGGCCGAATAGCCTACTCCTGCTCCTATTTTCTATGTTTCCACGTTTCTATGAACCAGGCGAGGGCAGTTCCACCCACCTGGATGATGGAAGACGGTGTAGTATTGTAGTGTTTTGAAATGGTAATTGCACTATGCATTCTGTACTGTTACGATCAGGTGAGAAAGAGGTCTAGGGTTCCTTTTCAGCCTTCATCTGGTCTTACCGTAACAGGGTTTAACTTTAAAAACACTGTTTTTAGCTCCCCCTTGGTGAAAACTTATTCACCGCTTTCCAATTATAAGGCAAAGAAACCAGCACAAACAGACTTTCTTAGGTTTAAAGAAGAAAGGTGACATTTTATTAAACTTAAACTTAAATTCTAATTCGGTTGACACAAAGTACGGTGAAAAACAGGAAACTTTGTTTAAGGCATGAAAATCTTGGAAGGTTTTTTGTTTACTTTTACAGACAGCATTTTAAGTTGGAGACTGTGTTAGAGTGACACACAGGAAGCTTGCACAGTGCCTACCCACACACAGATCTCTCCAAAATAACCATCCAATCAAAAAAAGTAATCTCGGATCATTGCGGAGACATTTCCTCTGAAAGAAACGTGATCCTGGATCCTTGATCACACGTTATCACTGCGCTGCTGATCAATATGTTTTTGTGAATGCCCAATGTACCATCTTTTGACGTACATTCAGAGCCATCATCCATATCCCCACGTTGGAAAAAGTGGCTGCACTGATTCGAAGGTGTGATGGCAGGTTTCGCAATCACAGACCACACAAGGATAAAGGCCTTACTTCTACACTATGGAGGTTAAGAACTAGAAGACATTTTTGAGACACCTACACGTGAGCAAAATAACTAAGACCCAGCAAAAATGCACTAACGACCTTCTTTACACCCAGGAAAAGCACCATATATGAAACCATTGTCTTCTGATGCACTAAGCAAGAAGCAAATGAGACAACTGAGCAATATTGCATGCAATTGAGGCAATAAGCAATCAAATGTGACACTGGTAATGTTGAACATGTCGAATGGGAAATCAAAGCACAAATAGACAAAGGCTGTCTCTCTACTCAACCATACCAAAATGCACTTGAGCAAGACAGAAAGCTGTCAGAGCTGTTGGAGTTAGCAAGATCACTATCACTCTCAGAGTTCAGAGCTACTGAAGTTGAGGCTGCTTACAGTAACTACCACACTCCAAGTTCAACTCCTATGAACACTATTCATCACTCATGTGCCAGGAAACCACCTGCAAAGCAACAACAGCCATCTCACAAACAGAGATGCGACTTATCCAAAAAATGTTTCCACTGTGGCAGTGCTTACCTACACTAGACAAAATGTCCTGCTACTGGTAAACAGTGTACAGCTTGTGGAAAACCCAAGCACTTTGCTCATGTTTGTTGCCCATATGCAGAATCAACTACTGAGACCAATACCAACAGAAGGATGTCTCGTATGCATACCACAGCAAAAAGGTGAGAGAATGTAGCTAATGTAGAGGTGGATTACCCTGAAAATACATTTGAGCTCTCTCTCATACACAGCAAACAGCCACGTGTGACAGTGACCATTGGTTGCTCAGTCGTAGATGCTCTCATAGACACAGGACCATCTGTCAATGTCATGGGAGACAAAACATTCAACAAACTTCAGGATTTCCCCATTCTCTGCAAACCAAGGAAAAAGAAAATTTTCCCTTACAACAGTGACAAATTGCTGAAAATCATCAGAACTTTTGAAATGCCAGTCTCATTCAAAGGCACTAGAACGAAAACTCTATTCTATGTCATATCTGGAGATATGACACGCTTATCAGTTTTAGCAACAGATTTGCATGATTGCTGTCACATACATGATTCCTTCACTTAACAAAAACACTCTCAAACTGTACGCTGATTGCTTCACTGGTATCAGCAAGCTGAAAGGTGTTACATGCAAGCTGCAGGTAGACCCTAATGTGCCCCAGTTGCGCATCAATGGCGACGGATACCATTTCATGTCAGGAAACAGACAGAGAAGGAACTTCAATTCTGACTTGGCCTTGACATTATTGAGAATGTTGGGGATGAGCCTACCCCTTGGGTCTCACCCATACAAGTCATCATGAAACCCATGAGTGGGAACCAGATTAGAATCTTCATTGACAGGCGAACACCAAAGCAAGCCATACAATGAGAAAGACACTTGACACCGACAATTGAGATCATAGCGAAAGTGAATGGTGCTAAACACTTCTCTAAACTTGACCTCAATGAAGGCGACCATCAAATCGAGCTTGCAGAAGAATCAGGATATCTTACCGTATTCTCTACTCACATCGGACTTTTTTAATACAAGAGGCTCAACTTTGGATTCAGCTCTGTAGCTGAGCTTGATTCAATCTGCACTTCAAGGACTTGAAGGCACCCTGAACATCAGCAATGACATTCTCTTCTATGGTTGTACTGAAAGGGAACTGGAGACACACCTACATGCACGCCTACAACGTCTCAGAGAATGTAACCTTACCTTGAACAAATACAAGTGCTTGTTCAATGAGAGCAGCGTCGAATTCTTCATCACGTGTTCAGTGGTGAAGGACTACCACCTGATCTGTGGAAAGTTGAAGCCATTGCAAACACTACAGATCCTACAAACATGCCAGCAGTCCGGAGTCTGCTAGGAATCGTCACCTACTGCAGTCGTTTCATTCCTGACCTTGCTATGCTATCTGCCCCCCTACGCAATCTGACAAAAGAGACCACCAAGTGGGAATGGACTAAATCACACCAACAGGCGGTACACCAAATCAAATGATGTTTGTCAGCAAGTTGCACGAATGCCTACTTCGACTCTGAGAAAATCACCCAGCTAGTCGTGGATGCAAGCCTAGTTGGCTTTGCTGTGGTTCTCGTAAAGAAAGACAAGACAGATAGCTCATCAATCATTGCGATGGCAAATAAATCATTAACACCTGTAGAGCAATGTTATTTGCAGAGAGAGAAGCACTCTCAATCACATGGGGTATCTTAAACTTTCATCTCTATCTGTATGAAAGGAAATTTAAAGTAATAACAGATCATAGACCACTAGTGATTTTATTCAGCAATCCACATAGCAAACCATCCACTTGACTAGAACATTGGATACTCAAACTACAAAAGTACGAGTTCCAAGTTAAGTATCAGCCAGGCAAACTCAACCCAATGGACTATCTTTCACGACATCCATTGCTGACAGTCACTCCTACTAGTCGTGAGGAAAAGGTTGCCGGAAAACATCTGAACTACGTAAGCATAAATGTGGTGCCAAAGTTGCTAAAACTAGCTGACATTAAAACAGCAACAAAACAAGTTGAGGCTTTGCAATTATGCACGACGGCTATGGAATCATGAAACTGGAAAGACATGATCGAGAAAGCGTCTACAAACGAATTCGCTCACACACTACAAGGTCTTCACAATGTTTGAAATAACCCAGCCGTTACAACCACATCTGATCTCGTATTACGCAACAACTGCACTGTCATTCCACACGCAACTGAGGGAATATGTTGTTGATCTAGCACATGAAGGACATCAAGGAATAGTCAAAACCAAACAACCCCTCAGGGTAAAGGTATGGTTCCCAGGAATCGACTGCATGGTAGTGCACAAAATCAACCATGTCAAGCAACCACAATGTCAAATCTTCATGATCGTCTCCAGATGTCCAAACTACCGCCAGGATCATGCATTGAAGTTAGCGTTGACTTCACAGATTTGCCCACAGGTGAGCACCTGCTTGTTGTCACTGATGACTACCACAGATTCCCAACCATGGAATTAAGTAATGCCACTTCAACAAAAGCAGTCATCCAAAAGCTTGACCAGATCTTCACCTTGTTTGGAATCCCTCAAACAGTACGAAGTGCCAATGGACCCCCATTCAACAGTGATGAGTTCAGGAAATTCGCAAACTACCTAGGTTTCACTCATTGGAAAATCACACCCCGCTGGCCAAAAGATAATGGAGAAATTGAAAGATTTATGCAAACCTTGAAAAAAGTGATACGTACAGCTACAGCTGAGAACAAGTCATGAAAATTTATGGACATGGAACATAGAACTATATTACTTTCTTCACAATTACAGAGCGATTCACTTGACGACCAGAAAACCTCTAGCTACGCTCATCTTTGCACATCCCATGCGGCACATGTCTTCATGAGCTACTCCACAGAGCTTACGATCAACATACATGTGAGTGCGATCGAGAACAGAAGGATCGAATGAATGTACATGCAAAGTAAAACATGAAACTTAGGGCTACACTGCTAAAGCCAGGAGATCAAGTACTTGTGAAACATAATGGTCATGTTGGAAATCAAACAACCCCTTACAACATCCAACCATTTGTTGTGACCAACGCAAAAGGATCAATGATCACTGCTAAGCACGGTTGACAAAGCATCACAAGAAACACGTCATTCTTCAAAGCACTGAAAACACCACTCGCAAGCATTGAATCTGATTCCGACATCGACATCTCAGATGAAGACCATGAGTCAAATGAGGCTACTACTGATGTCAGACAATATCCTACTCATGAGAGAAAACATCCACCATACTTAAATGTCTATGTTATGAAGTGAACTATTTATGTTTAAGTTTATTGTTTGGAAACAAATCATTGAAACATGCTCTGTCTCTCATTTACTAAAAAGGGGAGGGATGTAGTGTTGTGTTTTGAAATTGCAATAGCATTGTGCATTCTGTACACTTGGGGCATGCTAGCAAAGTAAAAGTGAAAGTAAAACAGAATAAAGAAGACTCCATTATGTGCAACAGTTTGCTGCTTCTGTCTCAATCTCTGCCTCACATCTTTTAATAAACTCGACTAAAGCTTACTCAAGTCCTGAGAACATCACAGACAGAAAATGGTGTGGTTAACTGTGCTAAAGACTGCAGACAGGTTGGCAAGCATGAGGAGGAATAGTCACATGACTTGATAAGGGCCATTTCAGTACTGTGGCAGGGGCAGAAATCTGATTGGAGTTGCAGGAAAGATGAACACAGATTTAGGAGGCGGCAACACATTCAATGTGAGAAGGGTAGGGAGTTTGGAGATGGGGCGATTGTTTGTAAGGAAGGAAGGGCCAAGGGTGTGTTTTTTGAAGAGAGGGTGATGATGGTGTTGGCCAGGGGCTGCAAGAAGTACAGAATCTGTTACAAACTGCTGGATAGTTCATGAACTAAAGTAACCTGCACTCAGACACTGGCCTATGCTGGTATAAACCAGTTTGAACTAATTAATTTATGTGACAAGACAAGGGAGAGATCACAGGAATAGAGCCTTATTTAGACACGGTGTGATACTGGAGTCTTTGGGCCTGGGCCAATAAGGAGAAGATACGAACGAGGTGAGTAGGCCTAAACCAACTGGAAAGAGACAGCACAGTTTTGAAGAGATAAGAAAGAGTATAAGTATGGAGAATCTCAGGCATAGAGCCAGCGAGAAACTCCAGAGACCAACCATCGCGGAAGTGGAAGACCCTACGTGAGCAACGCGGCGTGTTTGGGATATCGACGTAAAAGAGAGAGAGAACGGAATGCCTGGCCAGCATCAGCTCTTCCCTTTTTCGGGTATTATACTTTGTTTTCTGTGACTAGGTCAGGGAAAGGTCAGAGGAACCTAGTGGGTGTACTCATCGATTCGAGTTAGCTTTGTTATTAACTGTATAACCCAGTTTGAGTTGCATGCTTTTGTCCAACCAAGTGTATAAGCCTTATTCTTACATTGTACAACAACGTGAATAAAGTAAATTGATAGTTAAAGAAAGGACTGAGTTTCCTCCTCTTTGTACTAAGCCATTAACTGTAGCCAATGGATTAAGTGGAGGGTGGCTCTTCTGTAACCCCGATATCCCAAGCACCTTGCCTAAGCCTGAATTAAGAGGACTTAGTCCCACGTGATGGCCAGGATCAAGTGGGTGAAGGGAATAAAGGGGCAAAGGGGGAGTCGACTCCGCGCCACGGTTTACAATGGTAAATTTGAATGACTGGGGACAGTACTTGAGGAGAGAGAAACATTAACAATATCAGCTAACATGGGGTCTAGGAAGGGAAGTTGAGTGATCAGCAGTTTGGTGGAAATAGGGTTGAGGGGGCAGGCGATGGGTTTCATGGACAAGATGAGCCCAGAGAGGGCATGGAGAGATAGGAGAGAAACTTGAAAAAAATATGAGCTCAGGGCTAGGACAGGGGGATCCTTAGGGGAATTTTGGCCAGTGGGCTAGGGAAAGGGAAGGAAGTGGCAGAGGCAGCTAAACAGATCGTCTCAATATTTGTGACAAAGCAGTCCATAAGCTTCTTTCACTTGTTGTTGGAGATGAGGATGGAGGAGCCAGAGGAGAGAGGTTTACCAAGACAATTTGTAATGGGCAAGAGAAGCCAGGGGTTATCTTTGCAGTCCAGGATGATCCTGAAATAGTGAGAAGCATTTCCATATTCAGCAATTGAGAACCAGCAAATATAGTGAACCAGTTCTTGTCCTCCACATCGTCACTCTGCAAAAGTCTGTGATGGAAAAACACTTGCCAGAACAGTGCAAAATTTGCTCTAAATGCACCCTAGAAGCAGCTAACCAGAGACTTACCTTAATGGAGGAGAGGATCCCTTTAAAGATGGCCTGTGAAAGATGCTTGTTGATTATTCCCTCCCTGATTTGCTGGGCTGAATAAGGAAGTGATATTTCAGGTGCACATAGATACCAATTTCAGAAAACAGTCCTGATTACATCGGAACACAGGAACAGGAGTAGTTTATTCAACCCCCTCAGCCTGTTCTGCCATTCAAAGAGATAATGGCTGATCTGTATCTTAACTCCATCCACCTGCCGTGGCTCCATATCTCTTCATACCCTTATCTAGCAAAAATCTATTGATTTCAGAATTAAAATTATTAATTGAGCTTTTCGTAGCAGAGAGCTCCACACTTTTACCAACCTTTGCATGAAGAGGTGTCTCCTAACTTCTCTCCTGAATGGCCTGGCTCTGATTGTAAGGTTATGTCCATTTGTCCTGGACTCTCTCACTAGTGGAATAAGTTTCTCTCTATCTCCCCTAACAATTTCTTTCAAACCCTAAAGGCCTTAACCTTCTACATTCCAGGGAATATAAGCTTAGTTTATGTACTCGCTCCTCATAATCTAAGCTTTAGATCCTGGTGAATCGGCACTGCCAGGCCAATATATCCTTTCTAATGTATGGAATCCTTATTAATACTTATTAACACATTTAAATAATGTCTGTGTGAGTTTCAGGCGGACACCCAAACCAATATGGCATTGGGTATATTTTTGGTACCATTCCAGCACGAAATCTTGCTCTGCGAATTTGGTTTCGTGGCACCTGTTTAGGCCCATAAAAAGTGCAAAACCCACACTACCTTCTACCCCAAGATTTTTAGCTAGTAACAGATAAAGAAAGAATGCAAGACTTTAAATTAGGGAGTCAGTTATGCCTCTATGCCCAGGTCCATTTATCCTCTGTCCCTCTAACTCATTTCATCCGAAAACAATACATGGGGGCTCATTCCAACCTTGATTGATGGTGTAAATCAGGTGACATCGGATTGGCTGCCCCGCCCAATTTTCCTCTCCATTAAAGACAGTGGAAGGGAAATTGGAGCGGGTGTATAATTTTTCATCCATTCTATATTGCCCAGTTAACACTATCGCACGCAGTTAAACTTACCCCCGACATCTTTTTTCCCTTTCATCTGTGTCACAAGAGATCGATTAATCTTTTATATTTCATTTTTACATTCATTTCTTCACCTACTTGTGTGCTCCCCGCACTTCACTCAGCTTGCACCTTCATCTATGAATAATGAGTGGGACCAGGAAACATTAGTGTTGCAGATTTAGCAGCAGTTCTTAACCATTTGCGACACAGCGTACAGAAAGGAGAAATTCAAGCTGTTTGTCCAGATGTTGGAACACAGCAAGTTTCACTTGTATGTCACTGAGTGCTCAGAATAACAATACTGTTCAATGGCCTGTACCTGAGATTGTTAGGAACATTGCAAGTTGAGAAGGCTGTCTAATAATGGCCCGAGGTTGAGCAAGAAGTGCAAAACTAGCCTAAAATGAAACTATGTCAAGACTGTACATGGTTAACCAACATGTTATGTTTGACTTTGTTTATTATGGCAATAGGCTGAAGATTACATCCTTTATGTACTTGGTTGCTTCTACACAAAAGAACCAATTTTACTTTCTGAACATTGAAGGTTAATTGAAAGCAGTTCAATTGTAGCAACTATTTACTCATAACCTTTTAAAAATGCACACAAATCAAAATAGGAAAAAGTTTGCAAAGTTAAAGAAGTATACCCAGCTGCTGAAATGACCTCTCTTGTCTATTTTCTGTTTTTATTGGAGTCTAGCTTAATCGGCAATAAAATCAGTGTAAGTACGTTTGGTCATGCTACTGTGAATGAGTCAAATAGAACACTTAGGAATAAAATGTTTTTTTCTATTACTTGAACAGTGTACAGGGAATATAATTCATTTCCACATTCCCATTTCCTTTTTATTAACATATAGTTGGGTACTTTAGCAACAGTTTTCATTTCCCCAAAAGCAATAATTTTTATTGACTTTATATACATTGTTGTAGCAAACAAAACACAAGAGAAAAAGGCAGGCGAAAACAACAATTACTTCTTTGGACATTTATGAAGCACAATATGATACCTTATTATTCCTCTGATAATGAGCACACGGCATGGCGTGACGTGATGTTTGCACAACATGGTCTGACATAATGTGGCATGAGGTGATGCGATATGGTGTGTTGTGATGTGATGTTATAGTCCATACCTCAGCAGAACATGACTTCTGATGGGGATAACACAAGCACATGGCTTTGATGAGGAAGAAGCATCGTTCAGGAGACATAAAGAAAGAACTTTCATTTATATAGCACTTTTTACCACCTCAGGATGTCCCAAAGTGCTTTATGTTGTAATTTAGGAAATCCAGCAGCCAATTTGCGCACAAACAGCGATGTGATAGTTACTGGATCATCTCTTTTAGTGATGTTGGTTGAGGTATAAATATTGGACAGGACACTGAGAGAAGTCCTCTATTGTGCTTGAAATAGTGCCATGGGATCTTTTACATCCACCTGAGAGGGCAAACAGGGCCTCCGTTTAACATCTCATCCAAAAGACAACACCTCTGACAATGCAGCACTGGGAGTGTCAGCCTAGATTTGAGATAAAGGGCTGAATTTTCATCACAGGGTTGGGAACAGGAGCCTGCTCTGTTATTGGGTCAGAAACTTGCACTCTGGTGGGAAACTGATTAAAGTTCATATTTTCACAGGGGTGAGCTCTGAATCGATATGGAGATGTGTTTCCTGTCCACAGAGCCAGTGGGGGCGGGAACGGAGGCCGGTCAGATGAAGTTTGGACACCCTACAACAGCCATCACTGAGGCTGCTGGTTGCCCTGAGGGACAGATCCGCGGTTTGTGCCAAAGTCTTCCACAGTACCAGAGGGAAGCGAGATGTCACAAGGGAGTTGGAGGCCTGGCACTAGGGGCAGGGCAGAACCTCGCTTTATCGATGCCAACTTGGATCTAATGCTGCAGGCCATGAGGCAGAGGAGGGAGGTCCTCTTCCCAGAGGGTGGCAGATGGAGGCCGCCTCGACGTGCAGCAGGGCTCCTCTGTTCAGCGTCACCTCTTCCTGTTCCTCTCTCACTTCCTGCTCTTGCTCCTCCCCTGATGAGCTGTCTCCTTCCAGGGCGTCACCATCCTCGAGGTGCACACCTCTCTGAAAGGCAATGTTATGGAGCATGCAGTAGACCACCAGCTGATCCTTGGAAGGAGCCAGAGGTGAAGAATTTCAAAGCCACAGTGACTTTGACGGCCGTTGGCAGGGCATGGCGACCAGTGCTGCGAGGTGTTGAGGTCTTTGGCGACGAGGGCACAGATGTCTGTGACCATCTGCCTGGAGAGTCGCAGTCTCCTGTGGCACTGGGTTTCGCTCATCTCCAGGTAGCTCCGTCGTCAGTGGTCATTCTTGTGTTGAGGGCATTCCTGCTCTTCTTTCTTCTCCTGTGCTCTCCTGATGCCTAGGGTTCTGCCCTACCTGCGGAGGGTGTTTCCCCTCATCAATACTAGGCCCAAAATCTGACAATTGTGCCTTTATTGCCAGTTGGAGCCTTCCTTCTGGGCAGGTGGCTGCCCATCTCTCCTTGACAGCCTTTCCCCCTGCTCTTCTGCTTCTGGGATGCCAGGGGAGTTGCTGACCCCATTCAAAGCCCATGTGCTGAGTGCACACTCTCCCTGCCAGCTGTGCAGTACCAAGTGTCTAGTTCCCCTTTGCCCCGCTGACCCTCTTAGGGGGCCAGGGTGATGCTCTGGGGCAGGCATGACTGGCTCTCCATTCTCTACCTGCCTGCCTTCAGCTGGTCAGTTTCTGAAGGCGCAGGTCACCTGTCTGCCCCTTTAAGATTTTAAAGGTCAACCCTTGACAAGCTTTTTAACTGATTTAATTGACCTCAATTGGAAGGAGAGTAGGATCCCTATATCACCCTCCCCTGCCCTTGTGCCATGATCAGTACCTTGAAGTTGACATGCCACCCAGTACTGGTATTTTCAGGGTCCACCCTGCCTTCATTCCCACCTTTGAGAGGCCCTAAAAATCCATCCCAAAGATTCCGGAGTGGGACTTGAACCAACAACATTTCAGATTGAGAAGAAAAATGCTACCCACTGAGCCACAGTTGACACAGCATCAGAGATGCATTTTAATGTAAGCTGAAACAGCCTTTTTAACTTTATATATTGGTAAGGGCACATTTGGATTGCTGTGATTTTGGGTATATTGTGTCTGCAAAAGGATATTAATGTAGAGGAGAAGGCTCAAAGAAGAGTGACAGAGAAGAGACTTCTGTTGTTAAAGTGATTCGGCTGATCAGTGCAAAGCAGAATTTCTACCTCAAGGGTATGGTATAAAGTGAGACCAGCAGAACTGAAACCATTTAATTTCAAAAGATTGGGAGAAGTAAGATTCAGGTTTTTAATCTGCAAAGGTGAATGAATAATATACATGTAAATAGGTTATTTAACTTGTACTGTGAATATGATTTAGGTGCAGGAGTGCTAAATTTACAAAGTGTAAACCAAGAGTTGAGATTGGTAGGCGCATTTCCTGTGAAGAATGGAGTTCAGGGCGAGCTCACTTGGCAGAGTTTTACCATTTACATATAGAAAAATAATCAAATCTACAAAATTTGGGCATGAGTTTCACTCCTTGTGAAATAGTGAGCTGCATGTATGAAAGACTCGTACTGAGGCATCTTCAGCCTGGACTGATTCTGTGGTACACAAGTTCTTTATTTGCCGAAAAAGAGCGACATTAGCAATCATCCTCACACATTTCACATTTAGATTTGACAGCATTCAAACCCCCTCCATTCACAGAAGTAAACAAGAGAGAAGATGTAATCATTGATTAAATGATTTTATACAGATCTAAAACAATTTGGAACAATGCTTCAGATCAATACAGATGGGCAGAAATGTTTCTCAGCATTTATTATGTGTTGAGGACCATATTGATTCAGCCACATTGTATTGAGTGTTGTGCATGTTGAATGACAGCTGGTGCCTTTTGAAAGCAAGTGCTTTCACTATTAGTACCTGACAACTATTTACTTACTGTAACTTTGTAATGAAGTCACACCACAATTGTACAAAGTCAAATACCACAAAACCACATGTGCAGTAAGGTTACCAATATGTAAACAATGAAGACCTTCCCATCTGTGTTCACTTTTTGTGAATCTCTCTCCTGGTAGTGTTTAATTCCTTGCCTACCAGCTAAACATTGATTAACATAATAAACTATTGAACAGGGAATGAGAACAGTTATTACATCACGTCTCATTTGTTCCTATCAATCTAATGGTTCATGAAAGTCAAAACGATTACGGTTCATTCACTAATCAAATACAGTGCTTGAATTAAAATTTGGGACATTCATCTAACACAGTAACAAAGCCACCAAGCACACCCAGGTATCCTACCCACAGATAATTCTTAACACTGTATCATATCGATATCCGATAGCATCCAAACAGCTCTAAGGCATTAACTTACAAAGACTGCAAATAAAATTTTTAGCATAGAATGCATTATTAAAGCATCAACTTCATTTTAAATTTAACTTGCTTGAATATTTATTTTGGCTAGCATCTAAAGAAGATTAACAACCCTAAAAGGCAAAGGCTCCCCACGCGCAGTTAAGCATCCATAGCTAGTAAATGAGCTAAGAGACTGTATAGAGCTAAAAGAAAAGGCTTAAACAAATTTATTTTTTTATTTATTTAGAGATACAGCACTGAAACAGGCCCTTCGGCCCACCGAGTCTGTGCCGACCATCAACCACCCATTTATACTAATCCTACACTAATCCTATATCCCTACCACATCTCCACCTGTCCCTATATTCCCCTACCACCTACCTATACTAGGGGCAATTTATAATGGCCAATTTACCTATCAACCTGCAAGTCTTTTTGGCTGTGGGAGGAAACCGGAGCACCTGGCGAAAACCCACGCAGACACAGGGAGAACTTGCAAACTCCACACAGGCAGTGCCCAGAATTGATCCCGGGTTGCTGGAGCTGTGAGGCTGCGGTGCTAACCACTGCGCCACTGTGCCGCCCTAAACATACAAGGAAAAGTGGAAATCCACTGGACTGAGTGATAAAAAGCAACAAAGGGATACTGAGAAAATAATCAGAGGTGCAAAAAGGAATAAAATTGCAAGAGCTATCGGATGGAATTTTACATTGGGGTGGAGGGCCTGCCTACCAGCCAAAACATCAGGGGCAGGCCTGCCTCTGCCGGGCCTGGAAGCCACGCCGGGATTTTACGTGGCCCAGGTCCTAAGTTGGCCTCAGGTGGGACTTCCGCCATTCTGAGGCAGGAGGTCCCACCTCCAAAAGCTGCTGGCCAATCAATTGGCTGGGAGTGCTTCTGTGTCAGCAGTGCCACTGGGAGCAGTGGCCACTGCTGGGACCAAACCCAGTGAGAGGAGCAGCAATGGAGGAGGCCCCGGAATTGAGGTAAGTGTGTAGGGCCATGGCGGGGGCAATCGGCTTGGCTCCGGCGAGGCGGGGCCAGTTGAGAGGACGGGGGGGAGGTGCTCCAGCGGGGGTGTCTTGTGTCACTGGGGGTGCCCTCCATGGGGCACAGGGCACCTGATCTGGAGGGGCCCCAGGGGCCCACAAGGAAGCCACCTGGTATTACCAGGCGGTCTTCTCAAGTGCTGAAGTTCCTGGGCGTCACTGGTAAAGTACCAGCACCAGCAGGAGGAAGCCCTTAAATGGCAAGTAATTGGCCTTTTAAGGGCTTTAATTGGCCTGGGGTGGGCCGCTCATAAAATTGCAGTAGGGGCAGGAAGGCGAAGGGAATGGCACCCCCCGCCTCCCACTCCATTTTACTCCTCCCCCCTCCCATCTCCAGCTTGCTCCCAAATGGGGGCGTAGAATTCCGGCCATCAAAGCTAACAGCAAAAGATTTTATGAATATTTGAGAAAAAGAGTGGTAAAGGGGAATGTAGACCAATTAAAGATAGATGTAGGTGGGACTACAATGGATGATGAGGAAATTGCAGACTTGTTAAATGCGAACTTTGTAACTGTTTTCATTGTGGAGGAAGAGAACAAATTAGTGGTGATGTGAAAGAATCTAAAAATATATCATGGGAAGGAACTCAGTAGAGTTAATACGTTAAAAATGAGCAATGGAGAAAATAAAAGGACTTAAGATAGACAAGTTGCCGAAATTGAATGGTTTATGTCCCAGGTATTTAAAAGAAGTAAGAGAGAAAGTTTCAGATACATTAGTCGTAAAGCTCTCTAGATTCAGGAATTTGAACTGGAAAATTTTGAATGCAACCTCATTATTGAAGAAGTAAGGGAGACAGAAAGTAAGTAACTTCGGTTTAAGATAAATTGTGGGGAAACTACTGGAATCTATCATCAGAGATAGAGGCCTAGATGTTTGCAGGGAGGGTGGGAGGGAGCACAGCAGCATGTCTAAAACCCAGAAAATCCAGGGATGCAGAAATTCTGCTGATTTCTTTCATATGTTTCTCACCTGGCATCTAGCTAGATTGACAGGCTGGCTGCTGGAAACCAGCAACAGAGGCCACAACCAGAAACTATTAGAAATAGAACAGAAACTGCTGTAAATACTCAGCAGGTCTGTCAGCATCTGTGTAGAGAGAAACAGAGTTAATGTTTCAGGTCTGAAACGTTAAGTCTGTTTCTCTCTACACAGATGCTACCAGACCTGCTGAGTATTTCCGGCACTTTCAGTTCTCATTTCAGAGTTCTAACATCCACAGTATTTTGCTCTTATTACTGTTAGAAATAGCTGCTGGTAATCAGGAGAGGTGGGAGCTTGGGATCAGGACTAGGTGTGGGGAATGTGTGGGCTCAGTTTCCGGAAGGAGTCTTTGAATCGGTGGCAGAGGGACGCCAATCACAACAGTCAGAGGCTGCAATCAGCAGAAAGGAGGCCAAAGTTTTCCTTGAGGGGAAGGGGGTAGTTCTCTTGCTCCCCCGGCCCACAAGGAGTGCTATGGAAAGCATTAACCTGCTGGGACCAGTAGCTCTCACATCCATCACCCTGCCCTGGGTGACCATGCCTTCAAAAAAGAATATAGATAATTCTGATACTGAAATGCTGTTAAGTCTGATGGAGAGCTGTCATTTTAGGTCCCCTTTCCTCCATTCAGTTGATGCCAGTTATAGGGAGTGGCTTTCTATGCCCCACAGTGGTTCTGTTGATTTTGCTGGAGACCAGAACTTTGGATCAAACTAGAAGCTACCTGATCCTGAAAAAAATACTACTGTTTATATTTTACAGCTTCTGAAATATTTTGCTTTTGAAATAGTTCTTACATGGCAATGAGATAAGTCAAATGGATTCAGCATTACTGAATGATACAGTTTATTTAGAAAAAAAATTACAGATACTGATTTAACATCAGATGCTGCACAGGAAGACCACATGCATTTGGGCAAAGTCCCTTTAAGGGATAGAGGTTTCTTTCTGAGTTTTCTGATTGGCTTATTTACCTTACTTATGATATCTTCTCTATGGTATATGGAGTATAATGGCTGATGACCAAACAGTCAATATAATCATTGTCACCGAATGGAAAACATTTTTAAAATTAGGTAAGCAAAAGAAAGTTACCTTGTTACAAATACTGAACTAAGAATGTGTTAAACACTTTACTGGTCTCTGAATAAATTAAGTATCGTCAAGTGAATTATATTATTTTCAACAAGTGCATACAAGTGTTCAGGTATTCAATTAAGTAAGCTAACACTTGCTGAAGACTTAGTGCCAGAATTAAACCATTAACTTAATAATATACAATAAAATTCATATAAAATTTCACTGTAACTGAGCAGGGAGGAAAGCATTGATATCCGGATTCAATTTTTCAGACTGAGGAAACAATTACAGTACCATAAAATTGCTATAAACCTGGAATGTCTGCAATTTGAAGAGCAGGTTATGGATCATTCTGTGACAGGGATATCTTTAACTTTCATATTTCTAATCCAATTATTGACATTAGTAAGGCTCAGCAAGTACAAACAATGTTTTTTAATGTACTGTACTTTTGAATCCAGTTGATTTAATTCTCAGCCCTGCATCATTCAGTCCCCAAACAGATAATCTCATTTTATTAGACATAGAGGGCTAAAAATGCCTTTGAAAATAGTTGTGGAGATCGCACTGCACCATTAACCCGCGCCCGTTCATGGTTATGCAAGCAGCATGCGAACTTTGTGCTGCATGTTCAGTTAAATGATAACTGAGTGCAGTCCAGTGCTGAATGTGTTGCTGAGTGGCTGCACCCCTCAAAATTTGTGCCAGGCTAGGACCACTTAAAGCTGGCCTGCACCACTTAAATCTCCTTTCAATCTGTCGTCACCAACCCCCTCCTCAAAAAACCAACTCTTGACCTCATTGTCTTTGCATACTACTGTGCCATCTCCAACCTCCCTTTCCTCTCCAAGGTGTTGTCACCTCTCAAGTCCGTGCCTATCTTTCCTGGAACTCCATGTTTGAATCCCTCCAATCAGATTTCCGCACCTGCCACATTACTGAAAGTACTCTTAACAAAGTCCCAAATGAAGTCCTATGTGACTGTGACAAGGGTAAACTATCCCGGCTCATCCTTCTCGGCCTATCTGCGGCCTTTAACATGGTTGATCACACCGTCCCCCTCCAACGCCCCCTCCACTGTCATCCAGCTGGGTGGGACT
The DNA here is from genome assembly GCF_036365525.1 of Heterodontus francisci. Lineage (NCBI taxonomy): Eukaryota > Metazoa > Chordata > Chondrichthyes > Heterodontiformes > Heterodontidae > Heterodontus > Heterodontus francisci. Next base: position 126,459,412 of record NC_090377.1, read on the forward strand.
GCACTGGGTGGGACTGCACTCGCCTAGTTCCATTCTTATCTATCTAATCATAGCCAGAGTATCACTTGCAATGGCTTCTCTTCCTGCTCCTGCACTGTTATCTCTGATATACCCAAGGTTCTGTTCTTGGTCCCCTCCCATTTCTCATCTACATGCTGCACCTCAGTGACATCATCTAAAAGCACAGTATTAGGTTTCACATGTAGGCTGACGACACCCAGCCCTACCTCACCACCACCTCTCTCAACTCCTCCATTGTTGCTAAATTAACAGACTGCTTATATAATATCCAGTACAGATGAGCAGAAATGTTCTCAATTTTAAATATTGGGAAGAGTGAAGCAATAGTCTTTGGTCCCTGCTTCAAACTCCATTCCCTAGCTTCTTACTCTATCCCTCTTCTTGGCGACTGTCTGAGACTAAACCGGACTGTCCATAACCTTGCTGTCATATTTCACCCTGGGATGAATTTTCAACCACATAGCCACACCATCACTAAGTATGCCTATTTCCATCTCTACAATGATGCCTGACTTTGCCCTTGCATCAGCTCATCTGCTCAGTCACACCTTTGTTACTGTTAGACTGGACTATTCCAACGCACTCCAGGATGACCTCCCACATTCTACCCTCTGTAAACTTGAGGCTATCCAAAACTCTACTGCTTGCGTCCTTACTTGCACCACATTCCGTTGACTTATCACCCCTGTACTCACTGACCTACATTGGCTCCCGGGCAAGCATTGATTTTAAAATTCTCATCCTTATTTTCAAATCCCTCTGTGGCCTTGCCCCTCTCTATCTCTGTAATCTCCTCCAGCCCCACAACCCTCCAAGATATCGGCATTCATCTAGTTCTGACATCGTGAGCTTCTGGATTTTAGTTGCTCCACCATTGGTTGCCGTGCCTTCGGCTGCCTAGGCCCTAAGGCTTGGAATTCCCTCCCTAAGCCTCTCTGCTTCTGTACCTCCTTTCCTTTAAGGTGCTCCTTAAAATCTATCTCTTTGACCAAGCGTTTGATCATCTGCCCTAATATCACCTTATGTGACCCAGTGCCTAATTTTGCTTTCCAACGCTCTTGTGAAGTGTTTCATTATGTTTAGGTTGCTATATAAATATAAGTTGTTGCTAAAGCCGGACTACACCTCTTTAAAGGGGAGGTGCACTCTGGCTGCAGCAGGTACTGGAAGTTGCTGCAGAAGACTGTCTGACCTATAGAAGAGTAAAGATAGCACAGCATGGCAGAGAACGGGCTCCCAGATTTTCCGATGTAACACTTGAGGCCCTGGTGCAGGAGATGGACAGGAAGAAAGAGGTCCTCTTCCCACACGGGCCGGGAGGCTCTCCTGACATGCACTTAGAAGGGAATGGGAGCTGATAGCCAAGGAGATCAATGCAAACAGTGTTACCCTGAGGACTTGGATGCAGTGCTGCAGAAGTTTAAAAGGTCTCACACGAGTGGTCAGTGAATTCATTCAGTGCATTCATCTTCAAATGCCATACCTTTACAATGGAGTCACTAGCCACACTCTGCTCAATGCACCATACCCCAATCACACACCTGCCAAGCACATCTCATACCTCACTTTCATAGCTGCACCCTCACACACTCAGCACTGCTGCAAACCTCACACCCACATCTCAGCTTCCACACACTACCAGCTTTTCAACCATGACAGCCACATCGTCCAAACACATTACACCACACTCAGTGACACAACTGGAAGCAGCAGCAGCTAAGTGGCAGGGGACAGATATGTTTGCATGTCCTCTACCTCATAGAGGAAATGATGGTCACTATAATTGGAGTGGCCATCATTGAGGCTGTGGCCAACAGCGGTGCTAAGACCACAGAAGATGACCGGATGTTCCTACCTAATCCATGTTTTCACATCCCACTTACCTGTCTTCCCCCAAATCTCTTCTGCTATGTAAGCTGCAGATGGTGTCAGCATGCTCCTCCTACTTTTCCCCCTACCCTCACCCCTCACCGCAACCCTGTCTTTGTGCCTGTCTCCTTTCAGATATCCAAGGACTGAAACCTGGCCAAGCACTGGTGCAGGAGTAGGAAGGACAAGAGGAGCAGGACACCTATGATGAAGAAATACTTGATCTCACGCTCGTAGTCACCAGCTCAGAAATTGGCACTGAGGGATCTTTACAGGGTAGCATAAAGGTGGGATCTGCAAGTGGTGAGTCAACCAACAACATATGGCCTGTAGCCAGGAGAGGGGGAAGGAAAGTGTGGGTCCAGCTCCCCAGAGCGTATTAGTTCTGCTGCAGAGGACTCAGATGAGGACTTCAGTGGGGCGGTTTACAAAGAAAGGCTGACGGGCATGCATAATGAAAAACTTGGTGCATTGGCAGGCCAGCCCGAAAGACTGCTGTCACTGTCAAGGAGCATGGAGGAGCCCAGCTCTTACTTGGCACAGGGTTTTGAACAGAGCTTGGAGCCCATCATTTCTAGCATGGAAGTGGTGGCTGTGAATACCAGTTCTCAAAGGGACTTGCAGGGTCTCGCAGTAGTCCATCAGTCTGTCCTGCCACAGATTACTAGGATTGCTGAGAAGGCGCTCCAGGGAAGTGGCCCACAGAATGTGTCCTCCACAGCCATCTGCAGTCTTCTGCACTGGAAGTAAACAGCCTTCCACCAGCCATGCTGCAGCCACTGGGGTAACCTGCATAGGAACATTAGGCCAGGCAAAGGCACCCGCAAGACAGGCACTAAGGGAATGCCAAGGGTTACTAGTGGAGTTTTGTATGGAATATTGGATGCTTTGTTGGATAAAGTTGGTATAGAATGGGGTTGTTTTGTGGTGGCTTTTATTTCAAGATTGTGGCCAAGACTCTGTGATGGTCCACAGCAGAAGGATTGTAAACTGTGGGACTGTTGGAAAATGCGGATTTGGGGTTGTATTCATGGGAACCGGAGATGAATGAGGCAATCACCGACAGCCCGTCTGGAATGTGGGTATGCCGGCTGCCTCCTCTTCCTTCTCCTCTTCCTCCTCCTGAGATGGTCATTGAATTCCTGGTGGTAAGGGCTGTGCCCTCATGGTGGTGGAGGATACAACAGACCACCCTGAATCAGGCCACCTGCTTTGTCGAGTACTGGAGGGCTTGTCCAGAGTGGTCGAGGCAGTGGAACCATTCCTTCAACACCCCAATCGGCTGTTGGATGGCATTCCTTGTTGCAGCATGGCTCTCACTGCACAAATCTCATTGATTTGCGGAGTGGAGTCATGAGCCAGGTGTAGAGCAGTTAGCCCTCGTCACCCAGCAGCCATTCTCTGGTTTGACATGGTGGCTGAAAGATTGCTGGAACAGTGGATTGGTGCAGAATGAAAGTATCATGAATGCTGCCAGGATAGCGGACATTTGCTAGCATGATGTGCTGAGTGTGGTCACACACCAACTGCACAATGAGTGAGTGGTAACTACTGTGGTTGCGAGAGATCTCAGCGTTGAGATGCGGCACTGCAAAGCCATATGTGCAGTTGATGGCACCCTGCACCATGAGTAAGCTCATTACCCTGCAAAGTCATATGCACACTCCACCTGCTCCTCTCTGTTCAGAGAGAAAACAATGACATTTCTTTTCCTGGTGTAAAGGACTTCTGTCACCGCTCTGATCCTGCTAATGGATGGCAAACTGGGAGATGTTAGATATGTCGCATATTCTAGCCTGAAAGGATCCTGATACAAAGAAATTCACGGGTACGGCCACCTTCACAGCTGCTGGCAGTGTTGTCCATACCCTGCTCTGAGGCTGCAGGTCTGGTTCCAAGAGGTGACAGCGTTCTGCGAGCACATTCTTTGTAAAGCGCAGATGATGCACACACTGCTCCTGGTTTAGGTGGCGATGTGAACTGCTTCCAGAAGACCCTAGGTATATAATCTGCCTACTCTGCATACTTCCAGTGCATGCTGCTAACGCCATGCCAATGCCCTCATTAAGATGGTGTTTGACGTGGGCACTGTGAGCGTGTGTGGTTGCCATTTTGGTACCGAAACAGCACCTATAGTGCCAAAACTACAGGCTCAACGGAGCCCAATTGTGTGGCAAAAGGTTTTTGAAATTAAATTGAATATTGAGAACCAATTATAATTGTTTCTGTCAGAGAGTTTATTACACAGATAAGGGCAAACTAATATGTCACAGTTACACATTATCAGTATGACATTACTTAGCTCAAGGTGTTAGTTTTAATCAAATAAAAACAGAAAACCTGGATATCATACAGTATCCCAACTCTCAGGAAAAGAAGTGTTCAAGGAATTTGAAATTAATTAAGATTACACATTGCTTCAATTTCCATGGAGGTTTATTCCTCCATGCTAATCAAATTACTCAGTCTTTGCTACGCTCAATTTTTAAAGAGTGGGGAAGTTTTGACAATTTAAATATTCTTCCCATTTCCGCAACAGCAAAAAGGAAAAACTGAGTGGAAACCTGTCATTTGCATGTCCTCTTTTGTCAGCTAGTCTAAAAGCAGCTGTGCAGGTTAATGAGACCATTAAAAAAACAAAGCAGTGGGATTCATTTCTATAGGGATAGAATTGAAAAGCAGAGCAGTTATGTTAAATTTGTATAGAACCTTGGAAATGCCACACTTGTATGATTGTGAACAGTTCTGGTCTCCATATTATAAAAAGGATGTAGAGACACAGAAAAATGTGCAAAACAGATTTACAAGGATGATACCAGAAGTGAGAGGTTATACCTACCAGGAAAGATTGAACAAGCAGGGGCTCTTTTCTCTAGAAAAGAAAAGGCTGAGGTTACCTGATAGAGATTATTAAAATTATGGAAGGGTTGGATAGGTTAGATGGGTAGGCATAGAGAAGATGCTTCACTTATGGAGGAGACCAAAACTAGAGGCCATAAGTATATGATAGTCACCAACAAATCCAACATGGAATTCAGGGGAAACTTCTTTACCCAGAGAGTGGTTAGAATCACAAGGAGTAGTTGAGGCAAAGGCATAGATGCATTTCAGGGGAAATTGGATAAATACATGAGGGAGAAAGGAATAGAAGGTTATGCTGATTGGGTGAGATGAAGAGGGGTGGGTGGGAGGAGGCACATGTGGAGCATAAACATTGGCATGGACCCATTGGGCTGAATGGCCTGTTTCTGTGTAGCCAATTCTATATAATTTTATATGTAAATCACTCCACTAATTCCAGTAACAGGTATTTTACACATTGCCATATTCTTCTTCTTTAACAAGAACACAAGAAATAGGAGCATTCGGCCCTTCAAGCCTGTCCCACCATTCAATAAGTTCATGGCGGATCTGCCCCAGACCTCAACTCCTCTTTCATGCCAGCTCCTCATAGCCCTCAACTCCCTGATATTTCAAAAATCTATCTACCTCCTCTTTAAATACTTTCAGTGATCTAACCTCCACAACTCTCTGGGGTAGAGAATTCCATACATTCACTCCCCTCTGAGAGAAGAAATTCCCTCACATCTCAGTTTTAAATCAGTGTCCTCTTATTCTGTAACTATGTCCCCTAGTTCGAGATTCGCCCACTAGTGGAAACATCTTCTCAACATTTACCCTGTCAAGCTCCCTTAGAATCTTGTACGTTTCAATAAGATCACCTCTCATTCCTCTAAACTCTAATGAATAAAGGCCTAACCTGTTTAGCCGTTCTTGATAAGTCAACCCCTTCATCCCAGGAATCAGCCTAGTAAATCTCTTTTGAACTGCCTCCAATGCCAGTGTATCCTTTCTTAAATACGGGGATCAAAACAGTACACAATACTCCAGGTGCGGCTTCACTAACACCCTGTACAGTTGTAACAAGACTTCCCCATATTTAAACTCCAACCCCCTAGCAATAAAGACCAAAATTCCATTTGCCTTCTTAATTACTTGCTGCACCTGCATGCTAACTTTTTGTGTTTCATGCACAAGAACACCCAGATCCCTCTGTGCTGCACTTTTTTGAAATCTCTCTCCATTTAAATAATAGTCTGCCTTTTTATTCTTCCTACCAAAGTACAAGACCTCACACTTTCCTACATTAAACTCCATCTGCCAAGTTTTTGCCCACTCACTCAACCTATCTATATCCCCTTGCAGATTCCTTATGTCTTCATCACAACATGCCCTCCCAACTATTTTTGTATCACCAGCAAATTTTGACATAATACACTCTGTCCCCTCCTCCAAGTCATTAATATAAATAGTAAATAATTGAGGCCCTAGGACTGATCCTTGTGGCACTCCACTAGTTATGTCTTTCCAACCTGAAAAAGACCCATTAATCCTGACACTCTGTCTTTTATGAGTTAACCAATCCTCAATCCGTTCTTATACATTACCCCCAATACCGTGAGCTCCAATCTTGTGCAATAATCTTTTATGTGGCATCTTATCGAATGCCTTCTGGAAATCTAAATACACTACATCTATCGGTTTCCTTTTTATCAACTCTGCTTGTTATATCCTCAAAGAACTCTAGCAAATTTGTCAAACATGATTTTCCTTTCACAAAACCATGTTGACTGTGTTGATTGCGTTAAGCTTTTCTAAACGTCCTGCTATTTCTTCCTTAATAATGGACTCTAGTATTTTCCCAGTGACCGTTGTTAGGCTGACTGGCCTATAGTATCCTGCTTTTTGTCTCCCTCCCGTCTTGAACAGGGGCATCACATTAGTCGTTTTCCAGTCCACTGGGATCTCTAGGAATCCAGTGAATTCTGGAATATTTCGACCAATGCCTCCACTATCTCTGCAGCCACTTCCTTTAAAACCCTTGGATGCATGCCATCAGGTCCTGGTGACTTGTCTGTCTTTAGTCCCATTAGTTTGTCAAATACTTTGTTCCTCGTGATAGAGACTGTTAGCTCCTTGCTTATCTGATATCTGTGGGATGTTAATAGTGTCCTTAACGTGAAGACTGATGCAAAATATTGGTTTAAATTATCTGCCATTTCCCTGTTCCCCATTATCAATTTTCCAGTCGCATCCTCCAAGAGTCCCACGTTCACTTTAGCTACTCCCTTTTTATATGCCCGTGGAAGCTCTTGCTGTTTGTTTTTATATTTCTTGCCAATTTACTTTCATAATCAACTTTTCTCCCGCTTTATTAGCTTTTTAATCATCCGCTGCTGGTTCCTAAAAAATTCCCAATCCTCTGGCCTACCACTAGTTTTCGCCACTTTGTATGCCTTAGTTTTTGACTGAATACTCTCCATGACTGCCTTTGTTAACAACGGGTGGTTCATCCTTCTCATCGAGTCCTGCTTTTTGACCTGGATAAATTTTTGTTGAGTGTTATGAAATATCTGCTTAAATGTCTGCCACTGCTCATTCACTGACCTTCCCCTTAGTCCATTTTCCCAGCCTGCTTTAGACAACTCTTTCTTCATACCTCTGTACTTGCCTTTGTTTAAGTTGAGGACATTGGTTTGAGACCCTCAAACTGAATTTGCTCGCCCTCAAACTGAATTTGAAATTCTACCATGTTGTGATCGCTACCCCCTAGAGGATCCTTAACTATGATATCTCTTATTAATCCTACCTCATTACACATTACTAGAACTAAAATAGCCTGTTCCCTGGTGGGTTCTGCAACGTATTGCACTAAATAACAATCCCTGATGCACTCTACAAATTTGTCTTCCATGTTACCTCTGCCAATCTGATTTGTCCAGTCAATATGCAGATTAAAATCACCCATGATAATTGTAGCACCCGTCTTACACGCCTCCGTTATTTCCCGATTTATACTTTGTCCTGCAGTGAGGCAACTCTTCAGGGGCCTATAGACGACTGCCACCCGTGACTTCTTCACCTTGCTATTCCTTATTTCCACCCAAACTGATACCACATCATGATCTATTGCACCTATATCACTACACACCACCACACTGATACCTTCCTTTATTAACAAAGCTACCTCAGCACCTTTTCCCTTTTGCCTATTTTTCCGGAACGTCCAATACCCTTGAATATTGAGTTCCCAGTCTTGGTCACCCTGCAACCATGTCTCTGTAATAGCTATCAAGTCATACTCATTAATTTCTAATTGTGCCGTCAGCTCATCTAGCTTGTTACAAATGCTGCATGCATTCAGATAAAGAGTCTTAAGCTTTGACTTTTTGCCATTATTACTCATTCTGGTTCTAATTTCTGCTGCACTCTTCTGCTTATATTTTCTGCCCCTTCCTATCGCGCTTTGATTACTGTTTGCCTCTTCACTGCCCTGCACCTCTGCTCCCACGTTTCTTTTTGATTTTTTAAACTTCTCTTCAATTGAACTACTAATTAGTTTAAAGTCCTATCTACAACCTTAGTTATACGATTCGCCAGGACTCTGGTCCCAGCATGGTTCAAATGGAGCCCATCCCAACGGAACAGCTCTTTTCTTCCCCAGTACTGGTGCCAGTGCCCCATGAATTGAAACCCATTTCTCCCACACCAATCTTGAGCCTGGCGTTTATCTCTCTAATCTTATTTACCCACGCCAATTTGCACGTGGCTCAGGTAGTAATCCGGAGATTAATACCTTTGTGGTTCTGCATTGCTGGCTTTCAGAAACTTTCACATGTTTGTTAATTACCAAAATGTAATGATAGAGAAGCAATAATATTTATATTCAGACAGCACTGAATAAGAAGAAGCTGTTGCTAGGATAGGAGTGCAGAGTACTTTCAATATCGCAATGCTGGATTAATGGTTTGATTGGGGGGTGATGCAGGAATCAGATGTGAGTCCCCACATAACAGTTCCCAATCTCTGCTTTGTCACCATGTCATTAGTTAATTTTATTTGATCAGATGGTTCATTACCACAATTATATCAAACTATTTTCTCAGTTACAACTGTCACCTGGATGGCATGCGGCAGAACAACAAACTAAAGTTTTAGGTAAGTACAGAGGTTCCGTTGAGGTCTTTTTGCTTTATTTTTGGCTTTTGTATTTCTTTATCAATTTTATTTTATTGCATAAACCCCAAAGCAAGAAATATATAACACCAGGGCCTATCCTGTGCCTCCCACTCACTGACAGAAGCCTCAGTCAGAATTTTGTTTCAGGAGGGAATCATGTGGAACACCAGACTTCAAAAGTTGCAACATATTTTTCCATTTCTTCATATAAGTGCGATAGATAAACTGGCTGAGCTTGTCTCTCAGCTGTTTCTATTTCTTTCTTGTTCAGTTGCCTTTGCTTCGATCCTGATGGGACTGATTCAGGTTGCAGTAGGGTTCAGCAGCTATTGGCAGCCCTGTTGTGTCTCACCATAAGGTTGCCAACTCTGGTCATACGTATTCCTGGAGTTTTCATCACATGACCTCCCACCTCCAACTGTCTCACTCAGTCAAACAGCCTTTCTTCCCCCCCACTCCAATATTTTTTATAACTAATTAACAAAAGTATTCAAAGAAAATGAAGAAAAGACCTCATTTTTTTAATGTCCACTATGATTTTTCTCATGGGTTGCTTGCAGCAGTGTCCTGGAAATTCGTCTTTAATTCCTGGAGACTCCAGGCAAATCCTGCAACGTTGGCAACCCAACATGCAGGTGGTCATTCACCATGCACAAGTCTATAGGAAATAGGCTGGGATTTCTGCCTGATGGAAACCTGGCCTACCATCAGCAGGGTGGGAGTTCATACCTGTCTCCAACCAATTTCCTGGATCAGGATATTACCATTTTTCAGGTGGGATCACAAAGAGATTCCTGGGTAGTCCAACATAGGGAAGGAATGTGGGAATTTGGTGTGGGAGTCCTCAGGTACCTGCTGCAGTGTACTGGGGCCAGCTTCTTGCATAGCAACTGAAGGCGACTTGAGAGTTGAGCTAGTTGACTTTTGATCAACTCAACTCTCCTTCATCTGGAAGCCATAGCAACACAAAGAACATGTGGGCATCTTTTTTCCACACAGAATAATATTCCTAGGGCATAAATGATGGGAAATATGTTATGATGAAAAATCTGGAAATGGCAGGAAGAGTAAGTGGAAGAGCCAGTGGAACAACTCGTGAGTTGATTTTGCAGTCATGCCCACTCAGGCTATGTTGGGGAGCTGCATAACTCCAACGAAAGAATATTTGGTCATGAAGAGGACTTTAGAGCAAAACTCAACCCAGAACTCACTTGCTAACTAGATAGGTGCATCTTCCAGGGCACAGTCGATGTTAATCACAATCAGAAGTGGAATCCCTGGCTGATTTTCTTCTTCTACTCCTTAACTCTGGTGCTTTGGCCCAATTGTAGCACCCCTACCATCATCCCAGGTGAGATGAGCTGGTTCAGCACAGAGATACTTAAAATGAACCTGGGGCCTTCCTATTGTATATGGCCCAGTTCCATTCAGGGTACTGCATTTACCCAAAGAGCATTCAGGAAGTTGTTTACCTATTTTAGAGTCATAGAGAGATACAGCACTGAAACAGGCCCTTCAGCCCACTGAGTTTGTGCCAACCAACAACCACCCATTTATACTAAACCTACATTTAATCCGATATTCCCTACCACATCCCCACCTTCCCTCAATTCTCCTACACCTACCTACATTAGGGGCAATTTACAATGGCCAATTTACCTATCAACCTGCAAGTCTTTGGCTGTGGGAGGAAACCAGAGTATCCGGCGGAGACCCACACAGTCACAGGGAGAACTTGCAAACTCTGCACAGGTAGTACACAGAACTGAACCCGGGTTGCTGAAGCTGTGAGGCTGCAGTGCTAACCACTGCGCCGTCTATTATTGCTGCAGATGCTACCGTGAATTTTACTTCCTGACTTCTCTGTTCTTTTCGCACAACATACTCTCATCAGCTCAAGACCTTTTTCACCCTTTATAAATCACTCCCTAATGGAAGTGCCAAACATTCTAAACAATTTAGGTTTGAGCAAAGGTGAAGTATATAATGACGTTGCACCTCCCTAACTCAGCAATCTCCTCTAGCCTTATAACCCTCCAAGAACTCTGCACTCCTCCAATTCTGGCCTTTTGCGCATGTCTGATTTCCATTGTCTAACCATTGGCAGCCATGCCTTCAGCTGCCTGAGCCCAAAGCTCTAGAATTCCTCCCACAAACCTGTCCGCCTCTCTACCTCCTTTAAGATGCTCCTTAAAGTCTACCTCTTTGACCAAGCTTTTTGGCCACCTGTCCTAATTAACCTTTATGTGGCTAAGTGCCAAATTTTGTTGGAAACCCTCCTCAGGAGCAGCTTGGGACGTTTTACTATGTTAAAGGTGCAATATAAAGGCGCAAGTTGTTGTTGCTGTTGAAAAAAGACAGTAAAGTTAAAAGACCTTAGGGAAGAATTTTCACACTTTTGTTGGTGTACTTTCAGCACATAATTACAATAAGGAAATTTTTGTGGCAGGTAAATGGGGCCGAAGCTATTTGTGGCAGTTTTTTTGCTCCAAAATTGATCCTCTTGAATTCCCACATGCAATTAGGCTGTTCAGTGATATGATGACCCCCACCTGAGCCTCCATATGTCCTGCCGAAGATTGTTTAATTGTATTATAATGACAGCCAATGAGTTTTATGTTTTTATACTGGGCTTTGATTGAGTAGATAGGGAGAAACAGTTTCCACTGGCGGTAGGATCAGTAACCATAGGACACAAATTTAAGGTAATTGGCAAAAGAACTGCAGGGGAAATGAGGAGAATTATTTTTTATGCAGTGATTTGCTGTGATCTGGAATGCATTGGCTGAAAGGGTGGTGGAAGGAGATTCAACAGTAACTTTCAAAAGGAAATTGGATATATACTTGAAAAGGAATCATGTTTAGGGCAATGGAGAAACAGCAGAGCAGTGGGACTAATTGGACAGTTCTTTCAAACAACTAGGATAGGCATGATGGGGCAAATGGCTTCCTTTTGTGCTGTAATCATTCGAGTAACTTAGCTGAGACAGGCAGGAGTCAGAGTGTGAGGAGTGTGGAAAGTTTCTGCAGCTGGGTTCTGATGTTTTGCAGTTTTCTTTTTAGTCATTCTGTCAATGGAGACCTGGAGTTGCTGCTTACAGCATGAGACCTGTAAGAGATTTGCATGAAGGAGCAGTAGCAGCACAGGCTTGAGTGAAAGAAAGTTAGACAGCATTTACTGCAAGGAAAATCACAGCACATCCCATCACCTTCCGTGTAACGCAGTCTAACTTGACACCAGAGACTTACTTCCTTTACCCCCCACATTCAAATAAAGGAACCCTCAGTCCAATATCTGCCATTGAACATGACAGTATGTGAAACCTCTTTGACCCCTACCTGACTGTCCCAATAATCAACACCTGAGCGAATAAGTCGGCACCAAATAAGTGCATCCTTTCCTGTATAACTCCATGAATTACAAAGCACAACATCAGTGTATATTTTATTTCATTATAATAAAGTCCAAAGTGAACATAAGTCAACCGATTCTTTCCTGACATAATGCTTCCCTGGGTATCTATCTGTGCCCTTCTTTCACCTATTCTAGTGCTTCTCCAAGGTGCAATGTGAGAGCCAGTATTGCAAGTGGTGGTTTGCTTCTCAAGTTCTGCAAAAGGCTCATAGAATTGATGTTTCCTTGGTCTCATAGCAGGCAGCCACTGCTGGCTGCATCCCTGCAGCTTGTTCCTCAGTAGCCTAGCCCTATCTCCAATGTGCTGCCCATTGCTGTTGTCCTCAGAGATGGAAGTATCAGGCAGGTGGACTCTAGCCATCACCGTTCCACTGGGCATGGGATCTATGTCTCCAGTGATCGGTGGGATAACTAGCTTAAGGGTAACTACGAGATCCATAAACTGTTGAAAGACAGCAGCATACATCACATCACTATGGTCTGGATGCCAGAATGCAGGATGCAGTTTATTTTCTTCATGGAGGTGGAGGCACCAACTGCTTTGTAGCTGCATCTTAGATTGGTTCCAACAAAGCTGCCACATGCACCATAGGTTCCGACAATGGAGAGATGCTGCCACGAATGATAGCTGTCAACTCGAGAGTCACAGTGTCAGTTGCCACACATCTCTGTAGGTTGATTTTGGAACCTGCTTGCAGGTGTGCAGCTGTGAGGTTCTTTGAACATCCTTCTTTGTGGGTGAGTGATCCACAACTCTGAAGCCATAGGCAGCCTTCTCCTCAGCCTCCTCTGAGGATGTGTTGTGTAAAATCAACATTTAAGGGATGACCTGACGCAGGTCTTTAAAATTATGAAAGAGTTTGCTGAGTAGAGATAAAGAAAATGTTTCCACTTGTGGGGGAGACCAAAACTAGAGGCTATAAATATAAGACATTCACCAAAAAATCTAATATGGAATTCAGGAGAAACTTTTATACCCAGACAGTGGTTAGAACGGGGAACTTGCTACCACATGGAGTGATTGAGGTGAATAGCATAACTGCATTTAAGGGGGAGCTAGCTCAGCACACGTGGGAGGAAGGTACAGAAGGACATGCTGAGAGGGTGAGAATGAAGTAGGCTAGGAAGAGGCTTGTGTGGAATATAAACACTGGTATGAACCTGTTGGGTTGAATGGCCTGCATTCTGTGCGGTAACTGCTACTATTTAAGTCAATAACCTGACACTGAACCCCTGACCATGCCCTCCCATAGAAAGAGCAGATTGGCTCCTCCTGTGCTGTATGGCCTTCTCTTTGCATGGTGTGAGGTGTTTAAAATCGGGGATGGACCTTCAGTAGATTGAATCAATTTGGGGAAGGCTGGCAGTTGAGGAGCAAATGCCAAGTAGCATGGGAGAGTTGAAGCGATAGAGGTGGTGGTATCAGCCTGGTAGGTGAAGGTAGGGGCTTCAAGGTTGTGCATGCAAGTAATTGCTGTTGGAGAGATGGGTAGTCATAATGCAAGACCTTAGGTTAAGGCACACCCTTAAATAGAGTAGAATGCAAGGGTTAGTTGTACTGCTATTAATTATGGAGGATGAAGAGTGTCCTGGTGCTCATGGGGACCAAGGAAGAAAAGAGAGACTGGCCCTTGTTACCTTGTCTGCCCTGGCCAGGGCATTGAACTTCTTCTTTCACTGGTCTACAGTTTTGAGGGTGAAAGAGTTGACATTCTGTGTCAGTGCCAGCTCTCTCCACAGTGCACAACATTTATGTCAGGTTTGCTGTCATGGACACACTTCAATCTGTGGCTCCTGATCGAAATTTCCTAGAGGAAGGCTTGGAAGTGAAATTGTGGTGTCTCCCTCTCTGCCTGTGTACAAATCCATGTACTTTGTTCGGCTGTATGCGTCAGCTGCCCCTACATTAAAGATTCTTGAGAAGTGGCACAAAAAAATTGCGAGACATGCAGTCCAGCTACCTGACAGCCAACTGTTAAAAAAGCTAGTTGGTCTTTGGCTAAAATAGGCAGTTGGAGTTTGCTTATTGACCTGCCAGGAGGACAGAAGATCCAACCAGCCCATCGTTCTCTTGAAAAGCAAATCCTGCATCAAGTTGTACTGTTTCCTCCTGTATTTGAAGAAATCCTGTATGTTTGCAGAAACCTTGCATCTTTGAAAGAAATTTGCATTGAATGCGTGAGAATTTAAACCTTTGTTGCTGCACACCTGATGTAAGACCTATTTGAAGCCTTCTGTGCTGAATCTCTGTGAACGCCTACCCAAACGGACTGTTCTGAGAAGATTCCTAGTGGCAGCCACCTATTTGCCTTTGGGACACCTCGCCAAAACAAAGCACTTCCATATCTTCTCTTCAGTCTAAGTTTTTTTTTGTTCCTTCTATTTCATTGTAACAGCAGTAAACAAAAATCCCCTTATCCCAGTTAACTGGTTGTGTATGTGAGTGTGTGTGTGAGGGCTAGGATAAAATAAGAGGCTTTAATATTCCCATTTGTGCGTAATGTTTTACTTCATTATTGGTTAAGACTTGGTTTATAATAAACTGATAATTTAGCTGTTTATTAAAGAAACCTGGTTGATGTGCTTTATTCTGGGGAAAAATCGAGTATCTGGTTGACTGTTTCGGTAAGTGGGAAAATTTAAATATATGTTGTGATCTGTGGAGAAGTAGGACTGAATTAACAGTGCACCCCTCCTGCCATGGTCGTAACAATCCTGGGCTTTATAAATAGAGGCATACAGTACAAAAGCAAGGAAGATATGATGAACCTTGATAAAACAGTGATTCAGCCTCAACTGGAGAATTGGACTGAATTTTCATTCCAGGATTGGATCGCGACACTGGGACCATTTATGGGTACTGACCCTGCTCCAGAGCACTGCCGGAAGTTCAATGCTATTTAGTCGAATGCGGCCAATTAGTGGTTCGCTGGCACGTTCGCCATCCAATTAGGGGCGGCGGATGCATTGAGGAGGCAGGATGTAGACAAAGAGGGCCTGATTTAAAGGGCACCCAGCAGCCTTCATTGTGAATTCCAGCATCCTTGACAATGGCAGAGGCCAGAATGCAATGGAGCAGCAGCATGTCAGGTACCTGTGGAAGGGCAGGCTCATGATCTGCTTACACCTCCCTGGAGGTGCTGTTAGAGGCAGTGACAGCCTGGAGGAGTGTCCTGTTTCCAGAGCGTGACAGGAGCACAAAGCAGGCAGGGATGGAGGTGGCTGAGGAGGTGAACAGCTGCGGTGTGGTCAGCATGACATTGGTGCCATGCAGGAAGCACTTCAATGATCTGCTGAGGTCCGGCAAGGTGAATGCGATGCTACACGCAAATGAGCTACCTTCTTGAACCACTGCAATCCATCTGGTGTAGGTACATCCACTGCTATTAGGAAGGGAGTTCCAGGTTTTTGACCCAGCGACAGTGAAGGTGATATAGTTCCAAGTCAGGATGACGTGTGACTTGGAGGAGAACTTGCAGGTGGTGATGATCCCATGATGGCACTGATGGCATGAAGATGCACAGATGGACTACCAGATGTGCCCGAGCTGCTGGTTCCCTCAGGCGTGCATTCACACCATGAAAAGACTGGACAGGCAGGGATCACGTCGAGGGGATCACCCCTCATGGGGCACCTTTGTCATCAGCCGCCACCTTGGCCCCTGTGACTTAGGCACCATCTATACAGCTGCCATGACCATGGCTGCCCCTGCATTCTCATGTGTGGCAGCCTGTAGCAGTGGCCCCACTGGCATAATAACATCAAGGACGGGCGCCACAAGCATATCAGATACATACAGAAACAAGCGAGCAGCCTGCGTCTGCTACAGCCTCAGCAACAGGAGGAGCACCCCGTAGAGTGTCCACATGCGGCTAGTGCTGCATCAGTGATTTCACTTTGAGGTTCACTTGGGTGACTTTTGTAATGCTTCTGCTCACTGATTAAGCCTCAATGTAATGAAATTGTTAATGGTTGCACCCTGAATTGTGTGATCTCACTGTTTTGAAGGCATTAAGGCACTAGTATGATGAAGTGAGTGTGCAATGCAAAGGTGGGTGATTGAGGGCACTGTGTGGCTGGTGGCCACATGTCTTCCAGGTATTGTGGGGAAACAGGAGATGGCTCTGCATAGCAGGCATTTTCAATATTCCTTGTGGGTAAAGTGTGGTACTGGGCCAAATGCCATCCAGGATGAACTGTCCTCAGGAGAAGCGTGCCTGGATTAGTGCGACCCGAGCTTCCCTGGTCAATGGTTTGACACCTCAGCCAGACCTGGAAGGCCTTGCAATGCAGGGTCACCATGTTCCAGCACATCTTCCTCCCCCTCCCCCTCCTCCTCCAAAAATGTGTGCCATTCCTCCGCATCTTTCTCCTCAAGATCCACATCTGTCTGGAGGCCATGTTCTGCAGAGTGCAGCATACCACCACCATGCGAGAAACCCTTGAGGGAGTGTACTGGAGGGCACCCGCTGATTGGTCAAGGCATGGAAGTGCATCTTCAGGAGTCCAATCGCCTGCTCAATGGTGGCCCCTGTGCTGAGATGACATCGGTTGTAATGTCTCTGTGCCTCTGTTGTTATGTTGCTCACAGATATGAGCAGTCATCTCTTGAAAGGATGTTCTTGTTCCCTAGCACCCATCCAATAGTCTCTCTGGTAGCATGAACAGCTGTAGCACCTGCATTTGCCTCAGAATGGTGTTATGGCAACTGCCAGGAAACCTTGCACACACCTGCAGAAAACGCTTGTGGTGGTCACACACCAGCTGGATGGTGAGATAGTGGAATCCCTTCCGATTGATAAATGTCCCTGGCTGCTCCATCTGGGCCTAGATGGCCACACGCCTGCAGTCAATCACTCCCTGCATCTTAGGGAATCCAGCAATGGAGGCAAAGCCTTCTGTGCCTTTTTGGCCCCACCTGTCTGGAACTTAATGAACTCCATTACCCTCTCATACAGAGCATCTGTCACCTGCCTCATGCTACGATGGCCGGCCTCTTGTGATGTGCCATACAGGTCCACTGCTGCCCCGTGAAACATCCCAGAGGCAAAGAAGTTCGGTGCCACTGTCACTTTCACAGCTACAGGCAGGGTGTGCCCATGCGACCAGCGAGGCCTGAGGTCCTCCTTCACGAGGGTACACAAGTCAGCAACTAATTGCCTCGATAGTCACAGCCTCTGGCAGCACAGCTGCTCCGACATGTCCAGGAAGCTGATTCTTTGATGGTACACCCTAAGGTGAACAAAGCCCCTTCATGCACTCTCGGCCCCTCGGGCATCACCTCTGTGTCCCTCTGCACCAAGAGACTTCATTTGTCATTGGTGCTGCAACTCCTCATCACTACTCATCGTCACCTCAGAGTAGCTGAGCCTCTTGCTCAGGAATGGCCTTACCTTCCACCAGCTGCATGAGAATGGCTATCTGGACCCCCCCCCTGCTGTGCCCCACTGACCCCTGCAGATGTACTCCCCCAGAATTGCCCTATTGCCTTAACCTGAAATACTCTGTGAGCTCTGCTCATGCAATGGCCACTGTGCTTTTTTAATCTTTCATAGGATGTAGGTGACGCTAGCAAGACCTCCATTTGTTGCCTATCTCTAACTGCCCTTGACAACTGACTCTTTACTGACCTGCGATTCCAAGTGCACAAGGTCTCTTCCAGTACTTTGCCAAAATGATCACCTTGCATGTGTGAGTATAAACAGTGACTGTCGGGTACAATCCCAATGTCTAAATGTGCTCACATCCAACAGAGTTGCTAGATAATAACTAGAAGTAAGAAACCTTGTTATCCCACACATGAAGAATGTGGTCCTGTGTCTCAACGAAGAGGAGGAGGAAATATTGGTGGGAATAAAAGTTAGAGAAAAATAGATTATTAAACAAACCAGGCACACATATGTGGCAGCTAGCCGGACATGCAATGCCTGAGTCCTTAAACAGTTGTAAAATGAAAGAAAAAAAAGAACTTGAATTTATATAGCGCCTTTCTAAGCCTCAGAACATCCCTTTACAGGTGATGCACTTTTGATTTGTAGGAAATGCGGTAGCAAATTTATGCACAGCAAACTCTGGCAAACAGCAATGAAATAAATGAGCAGATAATCTGTTTTAGGTGTTGGTTGAGGGGTAAATATCAGCCAGGACACTGGGGAGAACTCTCTTGCTCTTCACCAAATTGTGTCATGGGATCTTTTATGCTTGAAAGGGCAAACCAAGCCTTGGTTTAACATCTAATCTGAATGACAGCTTCTACAGTGCAGCACTCCCTTAATACCACAATGGAGTGTCAGCTTAGATTACAGGGAAGAAATTTGATCGAGTAGTGACGCGATGGAGGTTTATGTTGATTCCCCGGGGGGCAGGCACTGCTGTGGGCCACTAACTGCGTGGCTTGAGCCAGTTTCCTCATTGATATCATTGCTGAACACTGTGCAGGCTGAGCAAGTAGCAGCCGCAGCGCTACCTGTTCCTGGGGAATCACTTAGTCTGTTACCAAATTAAATTTTCCCTCTGTCTTCGAGTCTCAGGAGTGGGAACTGAACACATCTGACTCCGAGGTGAGACTGCTATCCACCAAAGCATAGCTGACACATAAAAACATAAGTGTTATGCAAGAGAAACTAAACACAGTGAAACAAATGCTCAAGGAATATTAATGATACTTGAAAAAAAACTACAATCTGAAAGTCAGAATTAGAGAAGCAAAGTATTAAATATGTAAATATATTTGTCTTAAATCTTTGATAGCATGTATTTATCCATCAACATATGAATTTATTTATCCATCAGCTGACTCCCTAAGTGATCAACAAATTAATTTATTTAGGAATAAATATTTTAGTTCTTCAAAGTGCAAAACTGCAAATCCAAGTTTGACTACAATTTTAATTTTTCTTTATAAAGTACAATGTCAAAAATTAAAATTATCTGTCACTAAACTCCTCAAAGACATGCAGATTCTAATGATCTGCATTATGTATCATGTTCTTCAAATAAATAAAGACAAATTATCTCAATTAGCTTACAGATTTGAGTTTGATTTAGCTCAACTACTAAGATCTTGTCAATGAAATCATCCAAGCAGCAAAGGATGATCGTGAGGCACACCACAAAGCTTTGAAAATCTAATTTTCTTACACAGCGTAAGTGGTAAAGACATGGAATTCACAATGCAGTACAACACCAAAAACAGTTTCACTGAAGAATGAATTAAGAGTTCCATAAAATTAACTAGCATCTGACAGCTCTCCCCTTTGCCTCCCACTTCAAGCACTTTTGATGGGTCGGACACTCACAGAACAGGATGATTTAATCCTGAGGTCTATGCTATCCATGAATTATTAGAACAGAACAGTTAGTTAGCCGATTGTAGGTCTGTTACTATCCTCCTCACTGTTCACATTTTCAAGTTTCATGTCATCTGCAAACTTTGAAATTATGCTCCCTTTTCCCAAGTATCAGATGTGGCTCAGTGTGTAGCATTCTCACATCGGAATTAGAATGTTGTGGGCTCATAGTCCCACTCCAGAGACTTAAGCATGCAATCTAGGTTGACACTGAGGGAGTGGTTCACTGTCAATGCTGCTGTCTTACGATGTGATGTGAAACTGAGGCCCTGTCTCCTACTCACAGGTGGATGCAAAAGGTGCCATGTCACTATTTCGAAGAAGAGCAGGGGAGATCTCCTTGGTGGCCTGGCCAACATTTATCCTACAAACATCACTAAAAAACAGATAATCTGGTCATTATCTTATTGCTGTTCGTGGGACCTTGCTGTGTGCAAATTGGCTGCTGCTTTCCCCACATTACAACACTGCTACACTTAAAAAGTACTTCATGCTTTTGCATATGAAATGCGCTATATGGAATTTAATTTTGTCCTCAGGAGCAGGCCGGGAACTGGGGTGGTAGGGGGTGGGGGAGGGTGGGTGACGTGGTGCGGGTGCTGGGGGCTGTAATATCAGGAGGGAGCATGGAGAATGGAGTGTCTGTCGCCTTCCCAATTAAATCAGGGGTGTGGAAAGTCGAGGCTGGCCTTCCCGCCTGCAGGCCACTTGTTGCTCTTAAGTGGCTAATTAATAGCGACTTAAGGACCTCACCCATCACTACTGGTATTCTACTAGCATTGTGGGGACAGCCCTACGCCACGTAGGGAGAACGCCCAGTAAAAGCTGATGGCCTCCCTGTGGACTTGACGGTGAAAGGAGCCTCCAGATGGGCACCTTGTGGCCCACGGAGGACCACCCCAGGTGGCAAGAGCTGCCCACTCTTAAAGCACCCACCTTCCCTCAGAGATGCCCCCACCCCAATTAATGGGGCCTGACTGACTGGCCCGACCAGCCCCACAAACGTAACTTCATTTTGGGGCCTCCACCATGTGGCTGGCCCTGGCCAGTTGCAGTCCCAGCAGTGACAACTGTTCCCAGTGGCGCTTCTGGGACCAAAGAGCTGTCAGTGATCCGATTGGCTGGTAGCTCTTGGAGGGGGGATCTTCAACCTTAAAGGGACAGAAGCCCCGATGCCAGGCAGTTAATTGCCTGACGGCCATGCAATTGCATCGGAGCTTCCGAAACTGGCCCCTGGTAGGGTTGCCCCCGGCTTTCCAGCCAGTGAATGGCACTGCCGCTGCGACCATTAAATTCAGCCCTATAAGTGCAAGTCTTTCTTTTTCAAGACATGGCTCTATCCTATGTGCAAGGGTATCTGAACATGAGCAATGCCATGCATGATTCATTAGTAATATCAAATACTGTAAAGAGAAAGGCAAATCAAACAAAATTTCCAGTTTTAGCTTGCTATAATTTTAAGGTCTTGGATATCCAAAAGAATCCTTGTGTGAACTCAAGTTATAAGTGGATGACTATATTTGAGCAGTCCCTTACTAAATCAGCATTGAATAAACAGCAACTTTTGTTAATTTCTACATATGAGGGTGCTCTCATTAGCAGAGGATTTGTGTGGTCTGTTTTTCGTTTCTGGCAGGAAGCCAGAATCTACAGCACCAGAGACTAACAAGAGCAGTTAAAGTGAACACTGCTGAGATCTATCAGACTCTAGAGAAGCATTGATGAAATATGATATCATAAATACTAAATATTAATTTAACTGTTGATGTAAAAAATAGTCAATTTTAGGCTTGTGTACTTTTCTTTTGCCACATCCTCCATTCACAAAGATCAACCAAAACATTTATATTTAGTTTACCCATCACCTCTGTGCTCGCTGACCTACATTGGCTCCTGGTCCAGCAATGCCTTGATTTTAAAATTCTCATCCTTGTTTTCAAATCCCTCCATGGCTTCAACCATCTCTGTACCTCCCCCAGCCCTACAATCCCGGGAGATCTCTGCACTCCTCCAATTCTTGCCTCTTGCGACCCCTAATTTTCATCACTGCACTATTGGCGGCCACGTCTTCAGCTGGTATTTCTTCCCTAAAGCTCTCCACCTCTCATTAAGGAGAAAAAAAAATCACAATATGCAAGTAGGAGCTGCTTTTCTGTTGTTAAAGTTGTTCAGAATAAATTGAGTTGTTAAAGGTCTGAATAAACTGAGCTGTATCAGCCACTAGCCTGACAGTGCTGCCACAGAGTGGGGGAGTGCAGAACTTGGTGGCATAACCTTAAAATTACAGCTAGGCCATTCAAGGGTGATGTCAGGAAAGACTTCTTCACACAAAGGGTAGTGGAAATCTGGAACTCTCTGCCCAAAAAGCTGTTGAAGCTGGGGGTCAATTGTAAATTTCAAAACTGAGAGCTTTAGGGAGTGATGAAAACATGGGATTTTTGATGGGTAAGGGTATTAAGGGATATGGAACGAAGGTGGGCAAACAGAGTTGAGATACTGATCAGCCATAATCTAACTGAATGGTGGAACAGGTTCTAGGGGTTGAATGACCTCCTCCTGTCCCTATGCTTGATGTTGACACTAGACATGAGAGGTAGAGAAATGGTTTATTCCACAGCACTAACATCCTTCACCTGATAAGCACCAAAAGAAAAGAACCAACCATATAAATTTAGAAAACATTGTAATGCTCTTGATCAGCCAAAAATACTTTTTCTGATCGCAGAAGATACTCATGAGCAGAGAGTGGACAAAAAGGTATGTTCTCAAACAGGGAGCCTTTGTTCCCATGACATCTCTCCCTAATGTTCCTAGTTGATTTATAAAAATATTAGCACCGCACTGGGAGGCCGTCACTTAAGCAGTGAGTGTGTTTTTCCTCAGTCATGTGCTGCAGAAGCAATTGTCTTAGACCTTACAGACAAAACTACGGGAGGGAATCTTAGTGCTGAACTAAATATACCCTAGTGCCAACATAAAATATAATTTCTTTTTATCATGTGAAATAGAGTCTTCAAGCTTGAAATTAACTACAAGTATGTGGAATTCACTAAAAGTTCATGAAATGTAACATATTTTCCTGTACATAATTATTGAGGTAGCAATTAATGGTTTCTAACTGGGCTGAATGTTTCCGGCCCTTTGGGGTCGAGCTAGGAGGTAGGAGGGGTTGGAATATCAGGACTGAAGGTGTTGGGATGGAAGCCACGTCTTTAAGTCGCAACTGGCTTCCAAAGGGTGGCCAGCATGGCGGGAGGACCACATACTCAAATGCGGCAGGAAGGTAATTAAGCCTGTTAAACAGGCAATTAAACTTCAATTTTACTGGGATTTTCAGATTTTTCCAAGAGTGCATGGGAACCATGGGGATTCAGAGTCTCGCAACTGTTATGATCCTGTGTTTTATTTCTTTCCTGGGAAGTATGCAGTGTGCCTTTAAGGCTGTAAAAGGATCAGTACTGCTTTAAGGCAACAAGCTCCAGGGACTATAAGCAAGGAAAGTGCATCTTGGTTGCCCCGGGATACAGCCACTCAGAGTGGAAGTACCAGCCATCTTCAAATATGCATTCTGGTTGCCCCTGGATACAGCCACTCAGAGACTGAGGATCGAGACATTATTACAATTTAATTTTGAACTGGCTTATAGTGGAAACAGATTGTTCTCTCAGACACAGACAGCCAGCTGGACCAGCATGAACCTAACAGAGTTCTCTGATAGTTTAAACTGAAGGAAGGTGAATTTTAGATTGATCATTTTTACACCCCTCAAAATTCTAAAGCCAAATTGATTCATTTATTGATTGACTGAGGTCATTGCTGGATGAAAGAGCAGCTGCAGTTTTGGATGTTGGACATTTTCTTTTTCCCATCAGATGGCTGTGAGGACTTCAAGCAACCTTGGATTGTTCCACATCGGAAGATTCCACTTTGGCATGAGCTTAAATCTGCAAGGACACTAATTTTCCTATTTTAAATGTTGTTTATATCTTAGTAGTGTTTAAGAATTTAGTTTTTCGAATTAAACAGTTAATTTGTTGATCTAAAGACACCTGGCTTGGTTAGCCTCATTCAGGGGTTGGTGGATGGTCAATTTGGCTGTGGTTTTCTTTAATTTGGAAAGTTTAAAGTGATATGTTAGGCGATCTGTGGAGGGGCAGGACTGAATCAACAGTGCATTTCTCCCACCACAATCAGAATGATATATTTTGACTGGGGGCTTTGTCTTGAGTGGTCGGCCATAACACAAGATATAAGGAAGTGGTGAGTTAGCAGGAGGTCAGTGTTGGCTCCAGATGGCAGCCATGGTGAATGCTAGAATAGCTTGGCAGGGAGGGTGGAACAGCGGCGGCAATGGCAGTGTCAGTCATGAGAAGGGGAAAAATTGCCAGCACTGTGGGTGCCATCTTGGAGCTGGCACTTGAGTGTAGTAAGTGGTGGGGGAAAGGTAGGAGGCCTTGGAGACATAGTGCAGTTATCTACCAAGGGCCTCATTGACTTAGGCTTCAAGACCTCCAGTGAGGAGGAGCATTAGGGAGGGAGATAACTGTAGCCACAGGCAGCAGGACACAAAGGGGCAGTAGGAGTGCCAGCCTCAGGGGTGAGGGGTGGGGGGATTAAGCATAAGACCACAGAGGGCCACGCAATCAACCTCCTGTGCACAAAAGAGGTTACCTTCAACAGAACGCCTACCAATCGAGGCTCAGCCACTTTCAAATGTTGGAGCAGCGGTGTCACTGAAGATTGTGCCTCTCCAGGGAGGCATCACAGAGCTGTGTGCCATGATGGAGGACAAGCTGAGTAACATGGGAAGTGGTGGTTTCCCAATGCCAGCAATGCTGAAGGTCACTGTGTTGCTGAATTTCTACACCTCAAGATCATTCCAGGCATCCACTGGAGATATATGCGGGATCTCCCAGTCTGTGGTTCATCGCTGCATCAAGATGGTCACCAATTACATCTTCAATATGGCCATCCAATATGTGCACTTTTGCACCAATCTGGACAGTGCAGCTGAGAGGGCCATAGGGTTTGGGGCCATTGCTGGATTCCCCCAGGTGCAGGGTGTCATCAGTTGCACACATGTGGCCATCAAGGCTCCCACTGATCAGGCGGCAGCCTTCATCAACATGAAGTGCTTCTACTCGCTCAATGTACAGCTGGTCAGCATCCATCGCAAGCAGTTTCTGCAGATGTGTGCATGGTTCTCGGGGAGCAGCTATGATGCCCACAAACTGAGGCAGTGCCAGGTGCCAGAGCTTTTCAGGCCCTCTGTGCATCTTCAAGGATGGATACTGGGTGATATGCGTGACTCACTTAAGATGTTGCTACTGACTGTTGGGAGAAACCCAAGCACTGATGCAGAGGAGAGGTACAGCAGCTGCCACTGAATAACACATGGGACCATTGACCAGGCCATAGGGCTTCTGAACATGCAGTGCAGATGCTTAGGTAGATCTGGTGGCACCCTTCAGTATGCCCCAGCAAGGCTCTTGCATATCGTTGTGGTGTGCTGTCCTCTGCACAACCTGGTGCTACAGAGGGAAGAGGCTTTGAACAATGAGGATATCGTGGAGTGTGATGACTCCTCTGATGATGAGGAAATGGAAGAAGATGATGACCAAACACTGCATGCTGAAGGGACCACAGGCAAAGTGCCATGAGATATGTGCATTGGAGGTTTGAGATGCATAAATACAGGCATGGTTCACATGGTCCTCAATGACAGATCCATGCAACTCAATAACACTTCCGCCCTTCGCAGCCCTGTTGCTACTTTCTTCATTAACCTTGCCATTTACCTGCACCCAGTAAGACATTAAATTGTGACATGGATAATGCATCGACTTCACGCTGTGTGGTCCCTTCCATCACACCCTTTGACAAAGCCAAGGTACTCCTGAAGTCCCAGTGGCCCACAAGAAATTCAAGGATACCTCTTGCCTTGCCATATCACACATTTATTGTAACACAAAAAAAACCTGCAAGGCAGCATGCTTTAATAAAACATTAACCCGTGAACCCCGAGTGCAGCTAGATGCTCTTCTTAAATCTCTTACCTGAGATTCTACGTTGTGCTCCCCCTGCACTGTCAGCTAAGGTGGAGGCAGGCTGCTGACCTTCCTGCCCCATGGTTTTGAATGACCTTGGCTGTTGTCCTCTGGCTGCCTGAGGCCTGGAGGGCCCCAGTATACCAGTATATTGAAAGCCTCCTGCACAAGTGCAGGACCCTCTCTGTCACCGTGGCTAAGTGATGCTCTGGCATCACTGACGGAGGGGCTGTCCACACCAGCAGAGTCCTGAGAGGAGTCCCCAGTTGCAGAAGGCAGCCGCTCCTCCTCCTTCTCAAGGTACACCAGGACTTCCCTGCTCACCCGAGGAGTGGGAGGACCTGGCGCTGAGTCCAGGCGCCTCACTCACCTCTCGCTCAGCCATTGCTGCACACAGCTCATAGAGTGGTGATGGCATGCAGGTCTGCATGCGTCTCGGGTATCTGCTTGGTGGTTTGCTGGATCTAGCTCTCCATGAGGGTTGCCAATCTCTTGATGGAGGAGGCCAAGTGCAGATATGCCAGAGACATGGTGGCACTCATGGCCTGGATGGACACCTCCATCGTCCGTGCCAGGGTACGCATAGCCTCTGGAAGCTCCACCAGATGTTCCCTCACCACGCTGGAGCTCCAGCATCTGCTGCCTTGCTGACGTCTCCAGAGGCATGTCATCAATCTGAGGCTCAGCATTGCCCTGGCCTCCCACAGTCCTCTGATTGTCAGTGGCCTCAGCTGTCACAGACTTCGTCAGCTACTCGGGCACATCTGTGCTGTGCTCACCAGATCTCGGGAGCAGATACCCACTGATCATACCCCCGGTCTCTGGAGCTGTCTGCTCTTGTCTTTGACCTGCGTGAGAAAGAAGATTAATTAGAAGATAATGTGTATTCTATCAGGTCCTTTGGACTACTCCTAGTGTGGAGCTCCATGTGACCAGTGGTGGACACATGAGGACTATGCCTCCTATTCCACAGAGACTCTCTTGTGCCCATCCATTTGGCCACTCACTCTCTTGTGTCTCCACTCCTGTTTCACCATCTGCAATGCAACGGGCACCATGTTGGCCTCTGAGTTCGAAAGCCTCCTCCTCCTCCATGGAGGTCAGGATTGAGAGGTAAGGGACATTATCGCCAGTCTTAGCCCTGTCCTTGGCATTGTGCGCAGTCTTCTCTTGTAAGCACATAGATTACCATTGTCACTTGCCTGACAAAGACCCGCACAATGCCTATGCTGGTGACAGCCTGATTGTCCCTGATGGTGCCACAGGAATGCCTCCTGCATTTGGATACTCAGAAGCTGCAGTGCAGGAGTCAACTCTGATGTTCCAGGGCCATTCACCAAGAGGCTGCGATGCCAATGACAGTCAATGCTGCTCCTGACCCCATTGCCATTGACTGGGTGGGCATTCCCTTTCTAGCAAGCTCACCGTCATGCATAGTCGCATGTAAGCCCCTAAGAAAAGCAATGTGAGGTGCTCTCTCCTTGGCAGATTGCATGATGTCAGTTAATTGCTTGTGCCACTACAGCCAGATTTGAGCGACAACCCGGGCAGCACAGTGGCGCAGTGGTTAGCACCGCAGCCTCACAGCTCCAGCGACCCGGGTTCAATTCTGGGTACTGCCTGTGTGGAGTTTACAAGTTCTCGCTGTGTCTGCGTGGGTTTCCTTCGGGTGCTCCGGTTTCCTCCCACATGCCAAAGACTTGCAGGTTGGTAGGTAAATTGGCCATTATAAATTGCCCCGAGTATAGGTAGGTGGTAGGGGAATATAGGGACAGGTGGGGATGTGGTAGGAATATGGAATTAGTGTAGGATTAGTATAAATGGGTGGTTGATGGTCGGCACAGACTCGGTGGGCTGAAGGGCCTGTTTCAGTGCTGTATCTCTAAACTAAACTAAACCCCATGGCTGTTGATGTCCTCTGTGATCTCCATTCAGGCTTGCTTGGTCTGGCAGGAAGGTCTCTTCTTCCCAACCGGCAGAAAATGATCTCCTGTCTTGTCCGAGCAGCCTGGAGGAGGACCTGTAGGGAGGCATTGCTGAACTGTGGGACCACCCAATATCTTCCTTCAGCCATAGAAACATAGAAAGATAGAAAATAGGAGCAGCAGTAGGCCATTCAGCCCTTCAGGTCTGCTCTGCCATTCAAAAAAGATTGTCTAATTCAGTACCCTGTTGCCACTTTCTCCCCATATCCCTTGATCCCTTTGGCATTAAGAAATATATCTATCTATTTCTTGAATATATTTAATGACTTAGCCTCCACTGCCTTCTGCGGTAGAGAATTCCACAGGTTCACCACCCTCTGAGTGAAGAAAGTTTTCCTCCTCTCGGTTCTAAATGGCATACCCTGTATCCTGAGACTGTGACCTCTGGTTCTGGACTGCCCAGTCATCAGGAACATCCTCCCTGCATCTAGCCTGTCTACTTCTCTTAGAATTTTATAGGTTTCTATGAGATCCCCTCGAATTCTTCTAAACTCTAGTGAATATAGGCCTAGTCAACCCAATCTCTCCTCATACATCAATCCTGCCATTCCAGGAATCAGCCCAGTAAATCTTCTTTGCACTCCCTCCAAGGCAGGAACATCCTTCCTCAGATAAGGAGACCAAAACTGCACACAATACTCCAGATGTGGTCTCACCAAGGCCCTGTATAACTGCAGTAAGGCATCCTTGCTCCTGTACTCAAATCCTCTTGCAATGAAGGCCAACATACCATTCGCCTTCCTAATTGCTAGCTGCACCTGAACGCTTGCTTTCAGCGACTGGTGTACAAGGACACCCAGGTCTCGTTGCACTTCCCCCTTTCCCAATCTATCACCATTCAGATAATAATCAGACTTTCTGTTTTTATTACCAAAGTGGATAACCTTTATCCACATTATACTGCATCTGCCATGCATTTGCCCACTCACCCAACTTCTCCAAATCACATTGGAGCCTCTTTGCATCCTCCTCACAGCTCACATTCCCCCCCAGCTTTGTGTCGTCTGCAAACTTGGAAATGTTACATTTAGTTCCCTCACCCAAGTCATTAATATATATTGTGTATAGCAGGGACCCAAGCACTGATCCCTGCGGTACCCCAGTAGTCACCACTGCCTGCCACCCGGAAAAAGACCCGTTTATTCCTACTCTCTGTTTCCTGTCTGTCAACCAATTCTCAATTCATGCCAGTATACCACCCCCAATCCCATGTGCTTTAATTTTGCACACTATTCTCTTATGTGAGACCTTATGAAAAGCCTTCTGAAAATCCAAATACACCACATCCACTGGTTCTCCCTTATATATTCTACTAGTTACATCCTCAAAAAACTCCAGTAGATTTGTTGAGCATGATTTCCCTTTCGTAAACCCATGCCGACTTTGTCCAATCCTGTTTATGCTTTCCAGGTGTTCTGCTATCACATCCTTTATAATAGACTCTAGCATTTTCCCCACTATTGATGTAAGGCTAACTGGTCTGTAGTTCTGTTTTTTCTCTCCCTCCTTTTTTAAATAGTGGGGTTACATTTGCCACCCTCCAATCTATAGGAACTGCTCCAGAGTCTATAGAATTTTGGAAGATGACCACCAATGCATCCACTATTTCCAGGGCCACTTCCTTTAGTACTCTGGGATGTAGATTATCAAGCAATTCCTTGACAGGCCTTCTTTCTCAGGCCTTCCACTAATGCTTCTTTGTGGATGGATCGATTTCATTTACTGCTAGCAGCATTTCCAGCAGAGTGTCCTCACGCCGCCACTGCCACCTGACTGGATGGCTCCTCTGCCCCCCAGCAGCTAATTAGCCCGGCCACAAAATACCAACCCCCAGCCCTCCAACCCCCTAGCAGCAACAGTTCCTGCTTCCGGTCCCAGCAGCGGAATCATGGGCCTTGCCGCAAAATTCAGTCCATTATGATTTGTGCTTATAGTTACATGCCCAGCAAGCTAATGTTTGCATGTTTTTAGAAAGATTCAGCACCCCCTCTTCAGTGTTGGTTTTATATGATCTGATTGGTTCATTAGCTGATGGATTCAGGCAATATTGAACAACAAGGTTGTTCAATGCATTGAGAGTTTTAGTATGTCGGGGGTTGTCTTAATGCAAGTTGAAGCCAAGTGCCAAACATACATGATGAGATGATATACACACTTTCTAGTTCATCATTTCCGTTACATTCCATAGCCTCTTCACTGGTTAAAAAAAAATCAATAATAATTGTTTTAAAATAAAAAAACTTAAAACCTATGCAGAGTATTTTAAAACCAACTTTACAGTGTGATTGGCAGTCATGCCAACATCAAGCAAAATCATTATGCAGAAGGCAATTGAGCACACAATATAAATTCTGGGAAAAGAAACATTACAAGCAAGTACACCAGTGATAGCCAATCACAATATGAGTATTGATTCCACAGTGATCTGATTAACTCTCGGCTGCTTCCTTTAAGTCAACAAAGGCTGATTCCCAATCAGTAGAAACACTGCAGTACGTGATTTAGAATGACTTTATGTCATCATTATTATGGAAGAAGAAAGATTATTATGGGGATGAATTAAGTGGTTAATGCCCAACAATAAACTGCTTCAAATGTACACAGTGCTTAGTGCATGTATAGCCGACCTCAATTTGTTAAGCTCTAATCTCTAATCTTTTAAAACAGTAAAAGCTTCTTAAGCATTTAAAGGGAAATATTTTCTGATGATACCTAACTTATAAAGTATGCAATCTTCAAACTTATTCTTCCTGAAAGCCAATCCTCCAACAAAAACCCATAATGCAATGTACTGCCTTTTCTAGCTTCTTGTGTATACCCAATTATGTTTGCTTCACCATTGGCGGCCATGCGCTCAGCTTCCTTAGACCTAAGCTCTGGAATTCCTTTCCTAAACTTCTCCTATCTTTCTGTCCTCTTTTAAAATACTTCTTACAACTTACCTTTTTGACCAAGCTTTTGGTTACCTGTCCTAATATTTCCTTGCATGGCTGGTGTCAAATTTTGTTTAATAATGCTCTTGTGAAGCAACCTTGGGATGTTTTGCTATTTTAAAGGTACTATATAAATGCAAGTTATTGTTGTTCTCACTCTCATACATATTTCAAACTGCACTGCGTAATGTTCAGTTTTCAGCTGGTTGCCTGTCTGGTGGCTACGCTACAGTAGTTTATCTACTATAGGTGTTTAAAAATATGAAAGTGAAAATGACAAAAGAAAATCCACTCTCCTGAAAATACTGCAGATTTCTGAGCGTATCTCATGAAATGAAGGGTTAAATTAAACTGTAATGAAGACTGTTGCCTATTTAGTTGGAGGAGAGATATGTTACAGAGTCCATTTTAATTTTCTAGTGACTTCAGTTTGCATTTGTAAGGGAAAGAAAGCAAATTAAACCATAATGTAAAAATAATAGATAACTATAATCATGCACGAAGTCACACAAGGAGCTTGAAAACTTTGAATTACAATTTGCCACTCCACGACACATATCAAAGAAAATCTTCCGTACTTCCGTGTTCAAGTTGAGTGAACCAGTGGTACTGACAAACTGAACATTTTCCAACCTAGTGTTGGTGTATCAAGCAATTCCCAATCAAACATGTGCATCTAATGCAGAGTAAGCCTCTTTCAAATGCGCCCCAATAACAGGCCCTAATGCCACAGCACCCTCTACTTCTATTATTAAACCAAACATCCACCTTTGTGCCTTCACCCAAGGGGGACTGTTGATCCAGAGACAATTAGTGCCCCTCCTCTATAGTCTTGGTTGCTTTGCTGAACTCTGCCTTTCATTTATGTAATCCATGGTTTTCCCCTGCACCCATTTCAAAATTTGCCAATGATACCAAACTTGGAGAAGTGGCAAACAATGAGGACAATGGAAATCAGCTAGCAGAATGGACAGACAAGTGGCAAATGGAATTTAATGCAGAGAAGTGTAAGGTGATGCATTTTAGCAGAAGAGATGGGGAGAGGCCATAAAGACTTAATGGCACAGTTCTAAAGAGTTCAGGGACAGGGGGACCTCAGGGTGCATGTGCATAGTTCTTTGCAGGACATATCAAAAGAGTGGTCAACAAAGCATATGGGATCTTGGGCTTCATAAATATGTCAAGAAAATACGTTATGTCAAATGAGAAATATTAATCCATTGGTTGGAAACTTACTTTAACCTTTTAATGGAAAAAATCCTACAGTTAACTTTAACAAAACAACTGACAACCAAGATGGCCAACTGCAATTTGCATTTGAAATACCAAGAGATCGAACTGGAGATCACAAGTCTGACAAGAATCCCAGCTAAGACAATGTTTTAGCTAACTACGTAGATTATCCAGATCACCCTTGTTAGCAGGACATTTAAAGGCATCTTGAGGCATTCATGAGTGGAGACGTTCCTCCAGAGGATAAATACTGACAATATCATCTGAGAGAGATTCTGGGTTTTTGACTTTGGACCTCATTAAAAACAAAGGAGATTGCGAGAACCATGTGACCACCTCCCAAGGCTGTGTAAAACTGGGAGTTTTGTTACACCCACAAGAGACAAACAGTAACTGAGCATACAGCAGCGAAAAAGGCTGTGTGCCTCCCTTTCTTTCTCTCTCCCTCTCTCCAGAAAACATCAAGTTTGAAAACCATCTGCTACTGTAGACCCTCCAAGCCTACAGATTGCGACAGAGACCAGGGGAAGAGAGCCACCTACAAGACTGCCTCCAAGAAAGCCCTGAGCCAAGCCGACCAGCCACAAAATGCACTTTGACCAGCCAAAGACTTCAAGAATACAAGTCCAGCCGGAAGACCACCGAATCATCCAACCTCAGACTGTGTATTTAACTTTTTAGTTATTCTGGACTTTAATAACCAAAAAGGCTATTTTCCACTTTGTAATCTATTTGTGTGTGTGTGAATGTGGGGCATTTTTTAAATTGTTTTTAAATTGAGTTTAGCTTGTTGAGTATAATAAACTTACCTCTTGTTTAAACTCAAGAAAACCTGTCCGATTGGTTATTTCATGATCACATTAGAGGAAAAACACTCACTGAGGTGGTAAGTACAACCATTGTTTAAAAAGGAATAAACCCTGTTGCGGTTAAATAAGAGGAAAGGCAAGAGGGGCGACAGTGACCTCCTCCTCACCTGGCCATAAAAAATAGACGTATTGAGTACAAAGGCAGGGAAGTTTTGCTACACCTTTATAAAGCTCTGGTTAGACCACAACTAGTGTATTGCCTCCAGTTCTGGTCACCATACATTAGGAAGGATGTCAGCATTCTTTAGAGGGTACATGGAATATTTACCAGATTGGTTCCAGGGATGAGGGATTTTAGCTACAAGGTTAGGTTGGAGAAGCTGGGGTAGTTCTCCTTGGAGATGGCAGGGAGATTTGATAGAGGTGTACAACATTATGATAGGTTTGGATAAGGCAGACAAATAAAAACTGTTCCCATTAGCTGATGGTACAAGGACTAAGGGACGCAGATTTAAGATTTTGGCCAAGAGATGTGGGGAGATGTGAGGAAGAACTTTTCTATGCAGTGAGTGATTATGACTCGGAACTCACTGTCTGGGAGGGTGATGGAAGCAGAGACAATCAATGATTTTAGAAGGAAATTGGATGAGCATTTGAAGGAAATAAACTTGCGGGGCTATGGGTATAGAGCAGGGAATGGGACTGACTGGATTGCTCTACAGAGAGCTGTCATAGACTCGTTAGGCCGAATGGCCTCCTGTGCTGTAAATGACTCTATGACTCTATGGCTCCTTCAGATGGTAAAGAGCCTACGAGGTGGCCAAGATTTTGTCTAAAGCTGAAATGCTGCTTTAGTCTGTATTTATTGCAAGTCAACATCTTGGTAAAGGAACTGAAGCTTATGCTAAGAATGGCCTCCCAGGGTATTGTTAAGGGGCTGATTGTGACTTAAATTGCCTGCTAGCATTTATTAATAAGGTTGCATGGCATTCTGGATAGCGCTTGACCTAACATCCTCTCCTAACAGTGACTAGCTGATTGGGAGTAAACAAGTTATTTCTGAGGATTTTGAACACTACTTCAAGGTATACCACTTGCTATTGTCCATTTGCTGATAGAGGTTTGATGAGAACTTTTGAAACATATTGGGAGACTTTCTGGGACACTCTATCAACATTTATTCTTGACATTCTCTGCAAACTTCACCTAAAAAGAGTGAGTGCTGTGCTACTTTAACTTAATTTATACCTTATAGGAGTCATCAGGAGGAAGGGACTGTTTGGTCATGGACACCTTTCCTCATGTCCTCCTCCCTTTGGCCTGCAAGAGGAATTGGAGGAGAACATAAGGCCAGATAGAGCAGCAGCAGCTGCTGCAGGAAAGAAGGACACTATATTAGTTCCTGGCATGAGAGGTTGTCCTATGATTGAATGCTAAGTAAATTGGGCCCGTACTGTCTGGCATTTAGAAGTTTGAGAGGTGATCTCATTGAAACATACAAGATTCTGAAGGGGTTTGACAGGGTAGCCACTGAGAGATTGTTTCTCCTGGCTAGGGAATCTGGAACGCAGAGGCATAGTCTCAGGATCAGAGGTCTATCATTTAGGACTGAGATGAGGAGAAATTTCTTCAGTCAGAGGGTTGTGAATCTTTGGAATTCTCTATTCCAGAGAGTTGTGGATGCTCCATTATTGGATTTATTGAATATATTTAAGGCTGAGATAGACAGATTTCTGATCTCTCAGGGAATCAAGGGATATGGGGAGCAGGTGGGAAGTAAGATCAACCATGATCGTATTGAACGGGGGAGGAGGCTTGAGGGGCCTTATGGTCTACTCCTGCTCCTACTTCTTATGATAGGAGGGCAAGGTGGACTCCTAACACCCCCTGCTGGTACAGGACATCCCTCCTCCTCTGGACGTCAGCTGCAGGATTTCCAGTGCCGAACAAAGAACCTAAAACACTGAAATAACAAACATTCTACAACACTGGCATCTATCTGGCAATGTGGAAAATTGCCAAGGTATGTCCTGTGCACAAAAAGCAGGACAAATCCAACCCGGTCAATTACTACCTTATTGGTCTACTCCTGATCATCAGCAAAGTGATGGAAGGTGTTGTCAACAGTGCTACCAAGTAGCACTTGCTCAGCAATAACCTGCACACTGATGCTCAGTTTGGGTTTCGCCAGGGCCACTCAGCTCCTGACCTCAATACAGCTCTGGTCCAAACATGGACAAAAGAGCTAAACTCCAGAGGTGAGGTGAGAGTGACTGCTCTTGACATCAAGGCAGCATTTGACCGAGTACGGCATCAAGGAGCCTTAGCAAATCTGGAGTCAATGGGAATCAGGGGGAAAACTCTCCACTGGTTGGAGTCATACCTAGCACAAAGGAAGATGGTTGTGGTTGTTGGAGGTCAATCATCTCATTCCCAGGACATCACTGCAGGAGTTCCTCAGGGTAGTGTCCTAGGCCCAACCATCTTCAGCTGTTTCATCAATGACCTCCCCTCCATTATAAGGTCAGAAGTGGGGATGTTCGCTGATGATTGCACAACGTTCAGCACCATTCGCAACTCCTCAGATACTGAAGCAGCCCGTGTTCATATGCAGCAAGACCTGGACAACATCCAAGTTTGGGCTGATAAGTAGCAAATAACATTCGCATCACACAAGTGCCAGGCAATGACCATCTCAAACAAGAGAGAATCTAACCATCTGCCCTTGACATTCAATGGTATTACCATCGCTGAATCCCCCACTATCAATAACCTGGGGGTCACCATTGACCAGAAACTGAACTGGATCAGCCACATAAACGCTGTGGCTACAAGAGCAGGTCAGAGGCTGGGATTTTTGTGGCGAGTAACTCACCTGCTATCTCCTCCAATGCTTGTCCACCATCTACAAGGCACAAGTTAGGAGTATGATGGAATATTCTCCACTTGCCTGAATGGGTGCAGCTCCAACAACACTCATGAATCTCGACATCATTCAGGACAAAGCAGCCCACTTGATTGGCACCCAATCAAGAACCTTTAATATTTACACCCTCCACCATCGATGCACAATGGCAGCAGTGTGTACCATCTACAAGATGCACTGCAGCAACTCACCAAGGCTCCTTTGACAGCAGCTTCCAAGCCTGCGACCTCTACCACCTAGAAGGACAAGGGAAACAAATGCATGGGAACACCACCACCTGCAAGTTCCCCTCCAAGCTACACACCATCCTGACTCGGAACATTCGAATATACGAACATACGAATTAGGAGGAGTAGGCCACTCGGCCCTTCGAGCTGCTCCACCATTCAATAGGTTCATGGCTGAACTGAGTACTCCACATTTCCACCTACCCTCGATAACCTTCCACCCCCTTGCTTATCAAGAATCTATCTACCTCTGCCTTAAAAATATTCAAAGACTCTGCTTCCACTGCCTTTTGAGGAAGAGAATTCCGAAGACTCAGGACCCTCTGAAAGAAATGTTTTTCCTCATCTCTGTCTTAAATAGGCGATCTATTTTTGAACAGTGACCCCTAGTTCTATATTCTCCCAAAAGGGGAGACATCCTTTCCACCCTGTGCAGACCCCTCAGGATCTTATATGTTTCAATCAAGTCGTCTCCTACTCTTCTAAATTCCAACGTATACGAGTTTAGCCTGTCCAATCTTTCCTCTTCGGACAGGCCACCCATTCCAGGTATTAGTCTAGTAAAACTTCTCTGTACTGCCTCCAACACCTTTACATCCTTCCTTAAATAAGGAGACCAGTACTGTACACAGTACTCCAGATGTGGTCTCACCAATGCCCTGTATAGCTGAAGCATAGCCTCCCTATTTTGTATTCAATACCCCTTGCGATAAACAATAACATTCTATTAGCTTTCCTAATTATGTGCTGTACCTGTATACTAACCTTTTGCGATTCAAGCACTAGGACACCCAGATCCCTCTGCATCTCAGAGCTCTGCAATCTCTCACCATTTAGATAATATGCTTCCTTTTTATTCTTCCTGTCAAAGTGGACAATTTCCTACTTTCCTACATTATACTCCATTTGCCAGGTCTTTGCCCATTCACTTAACCTATCTATATCCCTTTGTAGCCCCCTTATGTCCTCTTCACAAGTTACATTCCTACCTATCTTTGTGTCATCAGCAAATTTAGCAACTATACCTTCGGTCCCTTCATCTAAGTCATTCATATAAATTGTAAAACGTTGAGGCCCTAGCACAGATTCCTGTGGCACACCACTCATTACATCTTGCCAACCAGAAAATGACCCATTTATGCCTACTCTCTGTTTCCTGTTTAGCTAGTGTGAATCTCGAATCACACTCGAGATTCATGAGTGTTGTTGGAGCTGCACTCATTCAGGCAAGTGGAGAATATTCCATCATACTCCTAACTTGTGCCTTGTAGATGGTGGACAAGCATTGGAGGCATTATCAAATGCCTTCTGGTTCCCCTTTATCCACAGCACATGTAGCTCCCTCAAAGAACTCCAATAAATTGGATAAACGTGATTTTCCTTTCACAAAATCATGTTGACTCTGCCTGATTACCTTGTTTTTTTCTAAATGCCCTGCCATAACATCTTTAATAATAGCTTCTAACATTTTCCCTAAGACAGATGTTAAGCTAACTAGCCTATAGTTTCCTGCTATCCGTCTCCCTCCCTTTTTGAATAAATTTGCTATTTTCCAATCTAATGGAACCTTCCCTGAATCTAGGGAATTTTGGAAAATTAAAACTAACGCATCAACTATCTCACTAGCAACTTCTTTTCACACCCTAGGATGAAGTCCATCAGGACCCGGGGACTTGTCAGCCTGCAGTACCAACAATTTGTTCAGTACCACTTCCCTGGTGATTGTCATTTTCTTGAGTTCCTCCCTCCCTTCCATTTCCTGACTTACAGCCTTGGAATTTTTCTTTTTCGTTGAAATTTAACTATTCTGTGCATTCTGAAATATCCCCTTAAATGTCTGCACTGCATCTCTATTGATGTATCCCTTAACCTGATTTGCCAGTTCACTTTAACAGGCTCTACTTTCATGCCCTCATAATTGCCCTTATTTAAGTTTAAAATACTAGTCTTGGACCCACTCTTCTCTCCCTCAAACTGAATGCAAAATTTAATCATATTATTATCACAGCTACCTAGGGGCGCCTTAACTATGAGGTCATTAATTAATCCTATCTTGTTGCACAATACCAGGTCTAATATAGCCTGCTCTCTGGTTGGCTCCGGAACGTATTGTTCCAAGAAATTATCCCCAAAACATTCTATGTACTCCTCATCTAGGCTATCTCTGCCCATCTGATTTTTCCAGTCTATTTGTAGGTTAAAATCCCCCATAATTATCGCTGTACCTTTCTGACAAGCTGCCATTATTTCTTCCTTTATACCCTGTCCTACAGTGTGGTTAATGTGAGGTGGCCTGTAAACCACTCCCACAAGTGTATTCTTGCCTTTATGATTTGTCATCTCTATCCAAACTGTTTCTACATCTTGGTCTCCTGAACTCAGGTCATCCCTTTCTATTGCGCTCATACTATCATTAATTAACAGACCTACCCCTCCACCTTTTCCTCGCTTCCTGTC
This sequence comes from Heterodontus francisci, assembly GCF_036365525.1. Classification (NCBI taxonomy): domain Eukaryota; kingdom Metazoa; phylum Chordata; class Chondrichthyes; order Heterodontiformes; family Heterodontidae; genus Heterodontus; species Heterodontus francisci. The sequence goes on from NC_090377.1 coordinate 126,497,703, forward strand.
CTTCCTAAATGCCATGTACCCTTCAATAGTCAGGTCCCAATCTATGTCGTCCTGCAGCCATGTCTCTGTAATGGCTATCAGATCGTACTTATTTATTTCTATTTGCGCTCTCAGATCTTTTGTAGTGTTTCAAATGCTACGTGCACAGCCTTTAGTTTTGTCCTTTTATTATTTTTGTAACCTCTAGCCTTATCAGTTGATTTATACTACATATATTTTATCGCCATTTCTTCACTGTGGCTATGTCAAAAGCCTGGAACTCCCTTCCTAACAGCACTATTGGTATACCTACACCCCAAGTGCTGCAGCGGTTCAAGAAGGCAGCTCACCACCATCTTCTCAAGGGCAATTAGTTATGGGCAATAAATGCTGGCCTAGCCAGCGAAGACCATATCCCATGAATAAATAAAAAAACCTGTGCGCCCTCTCTCTCAGTCCCTGAGCCATCCTGAAACCTGCTGCTGTGTGTCAGTCTGCACACACAACGGCTTCAGTGAAAGTGGGAGTGGAGCCCACATTTTCCATGAAAACTGTTTCTAATCAGCATTTGAGTTTTAAACCACCAGATATCTGTTTTAGCAACTCCAGGCAAGTTCAAATTATGATCATCAGCAATTAGGGCCAGACCTTCAAACAGGCATGTTTTATTTGCACAGCACTTAGTACCTGTTTTCACCCCTTCACCAAAATAACCCTCATGATTTTTTGTCTCGACAGCATTGATCCTACAACCCACTCTTCCCCTGCCACTTGTCCAGTCATGAATGCCTTTTGAATTAGCATGTGGCCTCCTTTGTTCAATTCATGCTGCTGCATCAATATAGCATCTGTCACAATATGGCAGAAACCCCAGTGGCTTCATTCCCCGTTCTAAGAGACCAGCCCATTGTCTCATCCCTGCTTTAACACCTACTGCCTCCATCCAAAGTCCCACTGATAGGTCACCATCTATTAGTCCGTTCTGTGTCACTCTCCAGAGTTTCCGCTCCTGCACAACCAAGGCCCACATCAACCATGACTTTGTCATCAATGAATCAGTTGACATCCCAGCTCCCCTTTCAGTCTCCATTGTCAAATCCTCTTTCTACTCAGGAGGGTCAGAGCAACCCATGACTCCTTTTTAAGGTGTCAGGCTTGACTCAGTGGTTGCACTTTCACATCTGTGTCACAGGTTTATCGGTTCAAGCCCCATTTCAGCGAGATAATAGTACATAATCTAGGCAGGCACTTTGGTGCAGTAATGCATTGTTGGAGGTGCTGCCTCTCAGATGAGACATTAACCTGAGGTTCTGTCTTCCCTCTCAGATGGGCATAAAAGATTCCACAGCACTATTCCAAGAAGAGCACAGCAGTCCTCCCCTGTGTCCTGGCCTTTATATTTCCCTCAACCACACCCCCAAAACAGATTATGAGGCCATTTGTTTCATTGCTGCTTGTGGGACCTTGCTGTGAGCAAATTGGCTGCCACATTCCCTGCAATAGTGACTGCACCATAATGTGATCACATTTGACATTACAAGAATTGGGGAGGTCATTAAATCCCAATACAAATTGCTTGATTTTACGACGATGTGCTTGAGAAGTCTTTTCACTGGTTAGGATGTTTGAATATGACTAGGAGAGTAGAGAAACTATGGAGTTCCTTCAAGAATGTTATTCTGAATTCAATGAAAGAATGGCCGGGATTTTTGAGTCTCGTGGCATTCCCGGCGGCAGGAGCGGAAGTTGGCAGAATGTCTGCTTCTGCCACTTTCCCTGTGTTGCTTGCAATTTCACATGCAAATTAACAGTGCGCTGATGGGCATGGTAGGCACGTACGATCATGCAGCGGCAACAGATTTTTATTGGTGGAACCCACCGTCACTCGAACAAGCACCAGGAGCACCATGGCTATAAATCATTCTGCATTCCAAGCTGCAAGGAACGGCAGCCATTGTGGTATGTAAGTGTCTTCAGAGTTACCGAAATTAAATCTTTTACTTAGTTTTAACTGTTTTTTCCTTCCTTAATTTTTCAAATCCAGCACCAACTCCCCAGCAATTTTTTTTGACGACAGTAAGAGCAAAAAAAGTGCCAGCCAGCAGACAGTGCCCCACCCCACAGTTCATTGATGCCTACCTGCAGGTTCTCCTTCAGGCTGTCAGCAGATAGAGTGAGAAGACCCTCCCGCTTAATCAAGGCAGCCTGGATGGAGGTAGCGGAGGAGGTCTCGAACCGTGGGGTGATGCGGCGAACCTGGGGTTCAGTATCGCAAACGTATCAATGACTTGCTCAGATTGGCAAGGGTAAGTGGTCTTGGCGATGCTGTTCCATTGTTTTTATCCCTGGCTCCAATTCTTTAAGTCAGAGGGCAGATGAGGCATGCAGTGGAATGCATGAGCAGCCTTGGTCTGATACATAAAATGATGATGTGCAAAGTTGATGATTGGCATTTTTTATGTGCTTGGATGTGTCATGCGAAAGCACGCGTACAATGGGCGTGATGCATCTTTTCACATGTCATTAAATCTGCACTGTTCGTGCAGGACAAATGCACCCACAGCCAGGACGAGCAGGCAAGGACACATTGAGGTGTTGCAGACATCAGGGTCCTGGCACTGGCTGAGGAGGAGGTGGCAGAAATAGCGAGAGAGCAGGGAGGCACAGCAATCGCAGACGCCAAGGCAGGATTCTCAAGGTGTAAGGATGAAGTGTCATCTTCAGTCTTGCAGCCATATGTGCACACCAAAGGAAAGTGTGTGAACTCATGCTCAGATGATGCTTAATGTGCCTCTGTTTGTGTCTCCACTGCAGGTGCCTTCACTCGAGCGACGGAACACTGTGAGGCACAAAACTCCTCCTCTGCAGAAGAAGATGCCAATGCCCTAGAGGGTGCACCATCACCTGCCTCTTCTTCCACCTCTGCCAGCGCAGATACATCCACAAGGTCTGTGGGTGGGTTTGAGATTAGAATCTGAGTCACAATCTGGTGTGCACGACATAGGCACGTCCCAGCAGCTGAGGGAGTAGGTGCTAGCCAGATCCCCTGACAATTAGAGGACTGCTGGAGACCAGGCCCTTGCTCAGCCCCACAGTATTAATGATCCTCTGTTTGTTGCTACGAGAAGTCTGCTGAATGTGCAGAAAAACCATGTGGAAAATATGTCAGAGATGCCTGAGGTCATGTATGGCTTTGTGTATGCCATGGAAGAGTCCATGCAAGCCATGACATCTGCCATCTCCCAGGCATATGGGCATATGGCTTCCTCAGTCGAGAGCTTGGGGAGCTCCATGATGAGTCTGGTTGAGCACTTGAGCCATATGTGCTCTGACCTGCACTGCATCACTGTAACCATGGGATCCAAGCAGCAGAGTTTAAGCGAGAGGGTGACAAGGAACCTGGACCTCCCTACGAGTGCTCTTTCCCCTCAGTGAGACAGGTAGGTGCCACCCAGATGGAGGATGAGTGCGTGCCCCGGAGCCTTCCTCTCAGGAAGCGGCATCTCATCCCCTCCCCCAACATTGACCCCTCCCCACCCTTACCTCCAGCAGGCGAGCACACAGGGGATAATCAAGCACCATTGCTGCAGAGCCCCAGTAGGATGGAGCCGTCAAGGCTCCATTCCTCCAGAGGACACCCACCACGGTCATCCAGAGCAATGGGGCAGCGCACTGAGCAGACTGTCTCCACCTTAGCTGCTAATATCAGGGTTGCACCTAGATGTGGTGGTAGAAAATGTAAAAAAAAAATTTTGATCATGAAGGTGGCACAGGTGTTGTAAGCATTGTGCACATTATTTATGACATTTAAATACATATTTATTTGCTTTAATATTTGATGCACTCTTGTAAATATTTGCTTTGTTTCAGTTGGAAAGGAAAATGATTATTGGAGGCCTATGGCAGGAACGCATTGATGCTTGCAATCCATTCCTGAAAGTGTCCATTGTCCTTTTACAATTGATATTTCAGCCTTCAGTCTTCAATGATGGCTGTTTGTTGTTTGAGGATTTTGCACTTTTTTCCTTAACGGCCACAGATCTTGATGCCTGGCTGTCCTCGTCTATGGATAAATAGATGAAATCATTTGCATGATGAAATAGGGCATTGGTCACCTCTTTGATGCACCTATTGCCACATATGTCGCCCGGTGATCCTGGAAGGCACCGCAAGCAAAAGAACTGAGTGCAGCAGTCATATTGAGGGCAACTGGCATGGGATTCCCACCAAACCCAAGCGAGTACAGGTCATGCTGCAGGATCCTACAAATTTCTATGGCCATTTCATGTGACATCCTTAGGCATCTCTGGCATTGCTTCTCTGACATCCAAAGGTAATTTGTCCTAGTCCTGAAGATGCGATGACATGCCAGAACCCCGTCTTTGATATACTGTTCCTGGATGTTATCATTCTGACCATCCTCACCTTCTTGTTCTGCCTGCTGCTGGCATTCAGACATTGTACGTTGAGGGAAAAGAGCCCTCCTTAGTTGCTTCCTCTGCTCTTCTTCCTGTGGTACTAGACAAATTGAGTGTATGAGACCTATGTGTTTGGAACTTTGCCAACGATGAAATGTTCAGACTGTTCCAATTCAGCCTTCTGTTGCCAGTCAGCTGAACCATTGAGGCAATGAGATATTTGCTTTTATGTGCCTTAACATTGCAGACAGTAGGAAATCCCACCTACCATCATTGGTCTCCTCCCAATGTAATCTTAAATCTTGCAATCCTTGAGTGGCTGCATGGTTTGCATTCTCATTTGAGAAAATGGTGCATGTCCAATTTAAGCAAGTTTCCCCACCTTCCAACCTCCTCTGCCCATCACCCTAGACCCACCCAATGTAACCTTAAATCTTCCCTCTGTTACCATTGAACTTCCCCCCCCCCATTACCTTGGACAGTGTCATAATCAATTTATTCATGCCATCCTTCCCCCCGTTCCTCCTGCCATGACCATCCAAATGATGAGTCTGACCCTTAATCCTCCTCAAATCCACCTTAATGTTATTGCCGAGTTCCATTCTCCTCCCTATAATGCCACAGAATACCCAACCCTAAGTCTTGACCTACCCCACAGGTGCCCAACGTTAACAGCACTCATTCCTCCTTTCAGGTCCTTCATGACCATCTGTTGACTGTAATGCACAAATCAATCCACCACCCCTGCAGCCACCCACACCCAGCTTCAGCTGCAACAACGACAACACACCTTGGGCAATGCTGTCCTCCCTCCCCACAAAATCCCTACCCTGTCCTCCCCAAGTACCATCCCCTGTTTCTCCATGCACCCAATAACCCCACTCTGTTCTCCCCTTCTCCCTCCCCTGCTCCTCCATTCACACATCCCCTGCCCTTCACCGCCATCCCCGAGAAGAATCGCCCTTGCTGGTGCCGAGCCTGGAGCCAAACATACATTCCAATGCTGGCGTTCCTTGTGCCAATGAGTTCAAGACATGAAACCACTGACCTCAGACACAACTGCACAAAGCCAACTGCTATACGCCACGTTTAAACGAACGTGAACCAGGTGGCATGGGAACACCGCTCGCTGCTAGCTTAATCTGGCAGGCAGGACTTAATTTGAACTAAGTATAGGATAATGAGTATTCATGGTATGGAAATGAATGTAAAGCTGCAATCCATCACTGTGTGCTGACATGCCGCTGACTTAATTGAGATACAATATCTGGCCATTGGAAATCTGAAAAAACAACCCATGCCTAATTAAATCACCCCGCATGCCACCAAAGCCATTCTTGCAGGGCTCATAAAATTCCTCCAATGTGTACCCATGCAAAACAAAGGTTACCAACATTCCTGCCTGGTTTGATAGGACCACCAAATAACTCATAAAGAAGGGAGAAAAAACATTTAAGGCAATGAATGAAAATGGCAGCGAATGAAGACAGATTCAATACCAAAAGGCTTGCCTGGAATGTAAAAAGGGCATCAAAATGGTAAAGAAAAATTTTGAATTGAATAAAGCGAGAGACGTGAAGGATAACAATAACACATTTTTAGTTATATTAAGAGAAGTAAAATGAAAGGTGGAGTGGGATGACTGAAATTGGGATCAGGTGAGGGCACGCAAATGCGAACTATATTTTTTGTGTCAGTCTTTATCAGCGTGGGAGCAGGTAACTTATCTGATTTTGAAAGAGAACTAGACTGTGTTGCAGAGGTTAAGTTGTAATACTATCTGCGCTACTATTTATTGCAATTTATTCTCAGGATCTGGGCAATGCTGGCAAGACTGGCATTTATTGCCCTGATCCAACTGAGTGCCTTGGTGTGGGACTGGAGTCACATATAGATCAGACCAAGTAAGGACAGCAGGTTTCCTTCCCTAACGGGCATTAGTGAACCAATTGGGTTTTCACGACAATCCAACAGCATCATGGTCATTTTTACTGATACCAGTTATTTATTTTCCGCTTTTCTTTCTATCTGCTTTTATTTGAACTAATATTCTGTCGATTATTGGTACATGCCTCAGGATTTCTATTCCAGTAGTATAACCACTACACTGCCGTACTTGGATAGTACTAGCATAGTTGACGATCAGCTGTGCTACCTTAAGGTAAATAAATCTCAGGGGCTGTATAAGGTGCATCGGAGGATTCTTGTAGAAATAAAGGAAGAAATTGCAGGAAATCAGGCAGAAACTTTCCTGCAATCCTGAATACTGGAGGGGTGCCTAGGGACTGGAGAAAGGCAAATGTTACTCTTATTTTTAAAGAAGTAGCAAAAATGACCCACAAAACTACAGACCAGTGGATTTGATGTCTATTGTGGGTAAAGTTATTGGAACACTTATTAAAGATAAGATCATGGAGCATTTGGATAGAAATAAAATCAGAAACGATTGTCAATATGCATTCATGTAGGGATGGCCTTGTCAATTTAACTGACTGATTTTCTTTGAGGGTGTGACAATAGGGGTAAAGCAGTGGACATGGTGTACTTGGATTTCAGTTCCTCTGGAAAGGCTGGGTACTGAAAATAAAGAAAGCAGTGGAGATATTCACAATGGATATATCATTGATTGACAGATAGAACCCAGAGGGTGGTGATAGGTCTATGACAAGGGTCGGCATCCTTTTTTACCCAAAGATCATCGTAAAAGTTTTTGCCTAAAATAAGAACTATTGGGAGCTGCTAGACGAAAATTTGCCATTTCTAAACTAAATACATGGCAAATTGCCAAGTGCCTCTGGTAGAATGCATAATTTGCATATATAAAAAAACATGCATTGAATACATGTTTCAATAGAAAAACAATTAAAAACTCTGAACTATCGTGTTTTTTGACCTTTTTTTACTATAATTATGCCAGTAAAGTCATCTTTAAAGCAAACTTTAACTTAAGATGCATAGAATTAATATGAATTAATATGCAAATACATGGCAGGTGCAGTATAATGTGGATAAATGTGACGTTATCCACTTTGGTGGCAAAAACAGAAAGGCAAACTATTATTTGAACGGTGATAGATTGGGAAAGGGGTGGTGCAGCAAGACCTGGTGTCCTTGTGCACCAGTTGCTGAAAGTAAGCATGCAGGTGCAGCAGGCAGTTAAGAAGGCAAATGGTATGTTGGCCTTCATAGCGAGAGGATTTGAGTACAGGAGCAAGGATGTCTTGCTGCATTTATACAAAGCCTTGGTGAGACCACATCTGGAGTATTATGTGCAGTTTTGGCCTCCTTATCTGAGGAATGAAGTTCTTGCTATGGAGGGAGTGCAGCGAAAGTTCACCAGACTGATTCCTGGGATGGCAGGACTGACGTATGAACAGAGATTGGGTTGATTAGGCTTGTATTCGCTAGAGTTTGGAAGAATGAGAGGGGATCTCATAGAAACCTACAAAATTCGAACAGGACTGGACAGACTAGATGCAGGAAGGATGTTCCTGATGGTGGGGGAATCCAGGATCAGGGGTCACAGTCTAAGGATAAGGGGTAAGCCATTTAGGACTGAGATGAGGAGGGATTTCTTCACCCAGAGAGTGGTGAACCTGTGGAATTCATTACCACGGAAAGCAGTTGAGGCCAAATCATTAAATATATTCAAGAAAGAGTTAGATATAGTTCTTAGGGCCTAAGGGATCAAGGGATACGGGGAGAAAGCGGGAACAGGGTACTGAGTTTGGATGATCAGCCATGATCGTATTGAATGGCAATGCAGGCTCGAAGGGCTGAATGGCCTACTCCTGCTCCTATTTTTCTATGTTTCTATGAATTAAGACAATTTTTTCGGCTATTCTCATGATTAAAATTAGTTTCTGATAGCACATTCAGAATAATTCATTATCTCAGCTATATTAAAAATAATAATGGTCGCAACCAAACAACCTGTTCCTCGAACCAAGGGCATTACCTATCGTGTAGCTATACCACTCGAGCAGGTTTATTTACAGCACAACAATGTGGTTCGTTAAAATAATCATTTGAAACAGTAAAGTGCAGCAGAATGATTAGCTAGTTATCCCCACAATAAAAACATGGCTCTTACTTTCCTTGACTTAATTTTTTTAGGCTTTTTTCATGTTAACGCCAACTAGTTGGAAAAGGTTGGGAGCTGCAAATGAGATGTTAAAGAGCCACAGTTTGCAGATCCCTGGTCTGGAAGAATGTTACCAGTCGCTTCCACAGGTGTCAGTTTTGGGACCTCTTTCGTTTAATATCTTCATAAATGATCTAGAAGTCACAAACACAGAGGCTAAATTTACAGATGATACAAAGCTAATGAAGGTGGCAGACCTCAAAGCAGAACAGGGATAAGATACAGGAGGATTTGAATAATCCTAGGAATCAGGCAGGAAGATGAAATGCAATGTGGTGAAATGCAAAGTGCTTCACATGGGGACAAAATAAATCTAGTAAAAGTACTATTTCTTAAATGGAAAGAAAATAATGAGCTTGGAAAATAAAAGAGAACAGGGGTCCTGACTGACAGTAAATTGAAGCTATTGCAACAATGCTCAATGGCAGTGAGTAAAGCAAATCCGATGTTGGGATGCATTAAAAGGTCATTATTGAGCTGAAATAGTGAGGTAATACTGCCAGTTCAAAAATCATTGGTGCGAGTGCATTTAGAATTCTCTGTACAGTTCTGGTAGCCTCAGCACGGAAAGAATATTGCAGCTATTGAAAAGATACAGAAGAGAGCAACCAGAATGATTGAGGGGGTGGAGGAATTGGATTATGAAGAGCAATTATGTAAATTGGACATGTTATCACTGGAAAAGAGAAGGTTGAAAGGTGATTTGTGTGCTGTTTTTAGGCTTCTAAAGGGATTAGATAATGTAGATCATGATATGTTTTTGCAACTTATTCAGAACCGGAGGACATAGCCTGTGCTGGAAGGGGCTAAATTCAAACCTAATCTGTGGAAACAGTGGCCCTGGTATTTACAGGGCCATGAATCTGCCGCAGTGGGCAGGAGGTATGGAGGGAGAATCCAGAAATATGGGTTCCTGAACGTCCTGCAGATTTTATAGAGTCATAGAGACTCAAAGTTATACAGCACAGAAACAGGCCCTTCGGCCCATCGTGTCCGTGCTGGCCATCAAGCACCTATCTATTCTAATCCCATTTTCCAGCACTTGGCCCATAGCCTTGTATGCTATGGCGTTTCAAGTGCTCATCTAAATACTTCTTAAATGTTGTGAAGGTTCCTGCCTCTGCCACCCCTTCAGGCAGTATGTTCCAGATTCCAAGCACCTTCTGGGTGAAAACATTTTTCCTCAAATCCCCTCTAAACCTCCTGCCACTTACCTTAAATCTATGCCCCCGGTTACTGACACCTCCGCTAAGGGAAAAAGTTTATTTTTATCTACCCTATATATGCCCCTCATTATTTTGTATACCTCTATCAGATCTCCCCTCAGTCTTCTCTGCTCTAAGGAAAACAACCCTAGCCTATCCAGTCTCTCTTCATAGCTGAAATGTTCCAGCCGAGGCAACATCCTGGTGAATCTCCTCTTCACCCTCTCCAGGGCAATCACATCCTTCCTATAGTGTAGCGACCAGAACTGTACACAGTGCTCCGGCTGTGGCCTAACTAGCATTTTATACAGTTCCATCATAACCTCCCTGCTCTTATATTCTTTGCCTTGGCTAATAAAGGCAAGTATCCCATATGCCTTCCCAACTGCCTTATCTACCTGTACTGCTACCTTCAGTGATCTATGGACAAGTACACCAAGGTCCCTCTGACCCTCTGTACTTGCTAGGGTCCTACCAACCACTGTATATTCCCTTGCATTATTAGTCCTCACAAAATGCATCACCTCACACTTCTCAAGATTAAATTCCATTTCCCACTGTTCTGCCCATCTTACCAGCCCATCTATATCATTCTGTAATCCAAGGCTTTCCTCCTCACTATTTACGACACCACCAATTTTCGTGTCATCTGCGAACTTACTGATCATACCTCCTATATTCACATCTAAATCATGAATGTACACTATAAACAGCAAGGGTTCCAGCACCGATCCCTGTGGTACACAACTGGTCACAGGCTTCCAATCACAAAAACAACCCTTGACCATCATCCTTTGCCTCCTGCCACTAAGCCAATTTTGGATCCAATTTGCCAAGTTGCCCTGGATCCCATTGGCTCTTACCTTCTTAACCAATCTCCCATGTGGGACCTTATCAAAAGCCTTACTGAAGTCCATGTAGACTACATCAACTGCTTTACCCTCATCTACACATCTAGTCACCTCCTTGAAAAATTCAATCAAGTTTGTTAGACATGATCTCCCCATGACAAAGCCATGCTGACTACCCTTGATTAATCCCTGCCTCATCAAGTGGAGATTAATCCTGTCCCTCAGAATTTTTTCCAATAGTGTCCCTACCACTGATGTTAGACTCACTGGCCTGTAATTACCTGGTTTATCCCTGCTGCCCTTCTTGAATAATGGTACCACATTCACTGTCTCCAGTCCTCTGTCACCTCTCCTGTGGCTGGAGAGGATCTGCAAATTTGTGTCAGAGCCCCTGCTATCTCCTCCCTTGCCTCACATAACAGCCTGGGATACATCTCATCTGGGCCTGGGGATTTATCCACTTTTAAGTATGCTAAAACTGCTGATACCTCCTCCATTTCAAGTATATCACAATCCCCCTCCCTGATCTCTAAACCTACATTGTCCTTCTCCAAGTGAACACAGGTGAAAAGTAACCATTTAAAACCTCACCTATGTCCTCCGGCTCCACACACAGATTGCCACTTTGGTCCCCAATGGGTCCTACTCTTTCCCTGGCTATCCTCTTGCCCTTAATGGACTTATAAAACACCTTGGGATTTTCCTTTATCTTGCCCGCTAGTGTTTTTTCATGCCCCCTCTTCGCCCTCCTAATTACTTTTTTAAGTAGCCCCCACACTTTCTATACTCCTCGAGGACCTCCGCTGTTTTCAGCCCCCTGAATCTGCCATAAGCCTCCTTTTTTTTCCTTATTCAATCCTCTATATCCCTTGATATCCAGGTTTCCCTGGACTTGTTGGTCCTACCCTTCACCTTTACGGGAACATGCTGGCCCTGAACTCTCACTATTTCCTTTTTGAATGACTCCCACTGGTCTGATGTAGACTTTCCGACAAGTAGCTGTTCCCAGTCCACTTTGCCAGATCCTGTTTTATCAATTGAAATCGGCCTTCCCCCAATTCAGTACTTTTATTTCCGGTCCACTTTTGTCCTTTTCCATAACTACCTTAAATCTTACAGAGTTATGGTCACTATCCCCGAAATGCTCCCCCACATTTTTTCATGCTTTCCACCCGATGTCCAACCAGATTGTGCAGTGGGGTGGTGGGGGAGAGATAGCAGAGAGTAGAGATGCTGGTTGGGGGAGAGGTTGTGGGCAGTGGAGATGGTGGTCGGGATGAGATTGGAGGGGGTGGAAGATGGCGGTCAGGGAGAGTTTGTGGGAAGTGGAGATGGTGGTCAATTGAAAAGATGGTGGTTTGGGGGAGAGATCGCGAGGGGATGAGGTGGAGTCAGTGGGAGATATGGTATTCACGGATGGTCTCGCTCCCACCCAATATGAGTTAGAAATAAAAAGGTTTTTAAAATGGAGGTTCAGAGCTTCCTTATAGGATTTAATGACTGACCACGTCCTTAGAGCGTTTTTTTTTTTAAATTATTTGTTCATGGGATGTGGGCATTGCTGGCTGAGCCAGCATTTATTGCCCATCCCAAATTTCCCTTGAATCACGGAATCATAGAAAGTTGAAGGCAGTGAAAGAGGTCACTTGGCCCATCGTGTCTGTGCCGGCCAAAAAATGATCCACCTATTCTAATCCCACCTTCCAGCATTTGGTCCATAGCCCTGCAGATTACGGCACTGAAGGTGCAGATACAGAATGAGTTGAGGGTCTCTGCCTCGACTTCCCTTTCAGGCAGTGAGTTCCAGACCCCCACCATCCTCTCAGTGAAGAAGGTTTTCTCATTTCCCCTCTAATATTTCTACCAATCACTTTAAATCTATTCCCCCTTGTCACCAACCTCTGCTAAGATGAATAGACCCTTCACCTCCACTATATCCAGGCCCCTCAGAATTTTGTACACTTCAATCTGATCTCACCTCAGCCTTCTCTGTCCCCAGGAGAACAACCCCAACCTATCCAGTCTTTCCTCATAGCTGCATTTTTCCAGTCCTAGCAACATCCTCATAAATCTCCTCTGTACCCCCTCTCGTGCAATTACATCCTTTCTGTAATGAGGTGACCAGAACTGCACACAGTACTCAAGTTGCGGCCGAACCAATGAGTTATACAGTTCCAGCATAACCTCCCTGCTCTTGTATTCTATACCTCGGCTAATAAAGGAAAGGATTCCATGTGCCTTCTTAACCACCTTATCAACCTGTCCCACTACCTTCAGGAATCTGGGGGCATTCACTTCAAGATCCCTCACTTCCATCAAATTTCTCAGTATTTTCCCATTTTTTGTGTATTCTTTTGCCTTGTTTGACCTCTCCAAATGCATCACCTCACATTTCTCCAGGTTGAATTCCACTTGCCACTTTTCTGCCCATCTGACCAGACCATCAATATCTTCCTGAGAATGTGGTGGTGAGCTGCCTGTTAGGTGGGGAGTTCTAGGATTTTGACCTAGTGACAGTGAAGAAATGGTGATATAGTCCCAAGTCAGGATGGTGTATAGCTTGGAGAGGAATGTGCAGGTGGTGGTGTTCCCATGCATCTGCTGCCCTTGTCCTTCTAGGTGGTAGAGGTCGTGGGTTTGGGAGGTGCTGTCAAAAGAGCCTTGGTGAGTTGCTGTAGTGCATCTCATAGATGATACACACTACTGCCACTGTGAATACACAGTGAATGTTGAAAGTCGTGGATGGGGTGCCAATCAAGCGGGCTGCTTTGTCTTGGATGGTGTTGAGCTTCATCAATGACCTTCCCTCCATCATAAAGCTGGTGTTTAGCTTTTGGTGGAGGTGCAGTGTGGGTGGGAGGGGGGTGTGTGCAGGGACCTGATTCTGGGACAATGGGACCTGTGCTTTTGCTGTGTTGGGCACATTTAACTGCTCCTGTTTAAGCCGATGGGTAAAGCGCTGAGTGAGAGGCCTTTCAGTGTGGTATTTCCTGTTTTTCCCCAACCCTTTTATCCTGGAGGGTTTGATATTTTTGGCATTCAGCCATCACTTTAAAATATCCCTTTTTTAATGATTTTCAGACTGATTTGTTCTCCAGTGATTTCAGCCTCCCTGGCCATTCACTTCTTCCCAATTTAAAGACACGGGACAGGTTAACAGTGGCTGACCTGCCATCTCATGGAAAACAAGGACCCTCAGAGCAGCCATTATAAAAAGAATGGAAAATACTCTGGGAAAAGTATGGCTGTGCTCTGTGGAATAGATTCCAGCAGAAACTTTGCTGATTGTTAACTCTCTGTGTCCTCCCTGTTTGGGCCTGGGTTTCAGTGCCATTCAGTCCCCTGCTCTCCTGAAGGCCCTGGCTTTCACTGGGGTACAATCCCAGTTATCCATTGCCCCTCCCATTCCTCAACTAAATGGCCATTCTCCAAGTGTGAGCCCACAGAGTGTCAGCAGGACATCCAACAGCTAAGCAGCAACTGACTGCTCCTCCTCTGAAGTCCACACAGATGCACCTGCACACACACAGGCCTGCACAGATGCACAAGCACCCCCACAACACACACACACACACACACTCTCACTCATGCAGGCCCATTTTTCTTGAGGTTCATGTGTGTGATGAGGTAGACAGGTAGTAGTATTTATTAAACAATTACGGAGTGCAAATTGGAGTTCCACAAGTCAGTCAGTAAAGGCTGCATCACTAGCAGATATATCCCACCATGGCAGCTGGTTGAATTTACACAGTCTAAGGATAAGGGGTAAGCCATTTAGGACTGAGATGAGGAAGGATTTCTGGTGAACCTGTGGAATTCTCTACCACAGAAAGCAGTTGAGGCCAAATCATTAAATATATTCAAGAAAGAGTTAGATATAGTTCTTAGGGCTAAAGGGATCAAGGGATATGGGGAGAAGGCGGGAACAGGGTACTGAGTTTGGATGATCAGCCATGTTCGTATTGAATGGCGATGCAGGCTCGAAGGGCCGAATGGCCTACTCCTGCTCCTATTTTTTCAATGTTTTCTATAAGGTCAGAAGTGGGGATGTTTGTTAATGATTGCACAATGTTCAGCACCATTTGTGGCTCCTCAGATACTGAAGCAGTCTGTGTCGATATGCAGCAAGACCTGGACAATATCCATCTTGGGCTGATAAGTGGCAAGTAACATTTGCACCACACAAGTGCCAGGCAATGACCATCTCAAACAAGAGAGAATCTGCCCATCTCCCCTTGATGTTCAATGGCATTACCATCACTGAATCCCCCACTATCAACATCCTAAGGGTTATTATTGACTAGAAACTGAACAGCACCAGCCACATAAATACTGTGGCTGTAAGAGAAGGTCAGAGGCTAGAAATTCTGTGGCGAGTAACTCACCTCCTGTCTCCCCAAAGCCTGTTCACCATCTATAAGGCACAGATCAGGAGTCTGACTGAATACTCGCCATTTGCCTGGATGGGTGCAGCTCCAACAGCACTAAAGAAGCTCAACACCATCCAAGGCTGTAAAGAGGTTCACAGCTGAGTGGCCTTGGCGGAACCCAAACTGAGCATCAGTGAGCAGGTGCCGCTTGATAGCACTATCGACGACCACTTCCATCATTTTGCCGATGATCGAGAGTAGTCTGATAGGGTGGTAATTGGACAGAATGGATTTGTCCTGTTTTTTGTGTACAGGACATGCCTGGGCAATTTTCCACATTGTCGGGTAGATGCCAGTGCTATAGCTGCACTGGAACGGCTTGGCTAGTTCTGCAGCACAAGTCTTCAGTACTATTGCTGGAATGTTCTCAGGGTCCATAGCCTTTGCAGTATGTAGTGCCTTCAACCATTTCTGAATATCATATGGGGTGAATTGGATTGGCTAAAGATTGGCCTCTGTGAAGCCGGGGACCTCAGTGGGAGGCTGAGATGGATCTTCCACTCGGCACTTCTGGCTGAAGATGGATGCAAATGCTTCGGCCTTGTCTTTTGCACTGATGTGCTGGGCTTTCCCATTGTTGAGGATGAGGACATTTGTGGAGCCTCCTCCACTTGTTAGTTGTTTAATTGTCCACCACAGGAGAGTGGTGGAATGCTCTCCACTTGCTGCATGACTGCAGCTCCAACAACACTCAAGAAGCTCGAAATCATCTGTGCACAGTGGCAGCATTGTGCATCATCTACAAGATGCACTGCAGCAACTCATCAAGGCTCCTTCGATAGCACCAACTTCTACCACCTAGAAGTACAAGGGCAGCTGACGCATGGCAACACCACCACCCCCAGGTTCCCCTCCAAGTCTCACACCATCCTGACCTGGAACAACGGGCTGAATTTTACAGCCCCCCACAACGTCGGGGGTTGTGGCGGGCGGGGCCGGAAAATGTCTCTAGCAGAGGCCCTCCACGAGCCTCGACCCTGGGCAGGCCCAGCCCGATATTGCTAGCGGCAGCAAGGCCTTGTGGCGGCACCCCCATCGCTCGGCAACGGGAGACCAATTTCAATATGTAAATAAATTTAAATACCTGAATTAATGACCGTCACGCTGCAGCCGGCCATCCCAGTGCGATATTGGTGCCGGTGGCCAGCATTCCCGCGCCTTCGGATCCCCATCCAGAGATCCAAGGTGGAACACTGGTGGGGAGGGGGGAGCAGGTAAGTTTTTCAGCGCGGGGGTTGGGAGTGCTGTCAGGGGATGGTGGGAAGGGGTAAAGTTTAATTTGATGAACTTTGGAGGGGGGAGCTCGGGAGCTCAAGGTAAGTGTTTTGTGGGGGGAGAGGGCAGGCAATTGATTCTGTGGTTATTGGGGGGATGGGAGAGGGTCAGGATACATTTATTTAGTTTTTAAAAATCAGTACTTCCTTAAATATTTAAATGTAACTATAGGGCTCAAAGCCCTTTAAAAATGGCGTCAGCGCCTGCGCAAAGGCAGCTGACGCCATTGCCAGGGATGAACTGCGCGCCCCCTCAACGTCATCCAAGTGGGCGGTCCGCACGGCCATTTAACTGAATCGCTGCATTTAATATCGTGGCGGCTTCACAATGCGCGGCCTGCACTACATCTGCTGTTGACTATATCATCGTTCCTTCACTGTCGATGGGTCAAAATCCTGGAATGTCCTTCTTAACAGCACTTTGAGTGTACCTACACCACAAAGGCTGCAGCGGTTCAAGAAGGCAACACACCACTACCTTCTCAAGGGCAATCTGGGATGGGAAATAAATGCTGGCCTTGCCAGCGATGCCCACATGCCATGAACGTATAATAAAAAATACAGTGCTGTTTCTCAGGCATCGGTACTAGGACTGTTGCTTTTCCTGATATATATCAATGACTTGGACTTGGGTGTACGGGAAACAGAATTTACAAATGATACAAAACTTGGAAGTGTAGTGAATTGTGAGGAGGATAGTGATAGACTTTACGAGGACATGGACAGGCTGATGAAATAGACGGACACGTGGCAGATGAAATTTAATGCAGAGAAGTGTGAAGTAATACATTTTGGTAGGAAGAATAAGGAAAGGCAATTTCAACTAAAGGGTAAAATTCCAAAGAAAATGCAGGAACAAAGAGACCTGGGGGTATATGTATACAAATTGTTGAAAATGGCAGGGCAGCTTAAAAAAGCAGTTAAAAAGCCAAATGGGATCCTGGGCATTATAAATAGAGGCATAGAATGCAAAAGCAAAGTTATGTTGAACCTTTAAAAAACACTGGCCTCAACTGGAGTATTGCGGTCAATTCTGGGCACCACACTTTAGGAAGGCTTTAGAAAGGGTGCAGAAAAGTTTTATGAGAATGGTTGCATGGATGAGGCACTTCAGCTACATAGATAGATCAGAAAGCTAGGGTTGTTCTCCTTAGAGATGGTTGAATGGGGATTTAATAGATGTGTTCAAAATCACAAGGTGTCTAGACAGAGTAGTTAAACTGTTCCCTTGGCAGAAAAGTTGAGAACTAAAGGATACAGATTTAAGATGATTGGCAAAAGAACCAAAGGTGACATGAAGAAAAACATTTTAACGCAGTGAGTGGTTATGCTCTGAAATGCATTGCCTGAAAGGCTGGTGGAGGCAGATTCAATCGTGGCTTTCAAAAGAGAATTGGATAAGCACCTGAAAATAAAGGAATTGCAGGGCTATGGGGAAAAGGTGGGGGAGTGGGACAAGCTAAATTGCTCTTGCAGAGAGTCAGCACAGGCTTGACAGGCCGAATGGCCTCCTCTGTGCTGTAACCATTCCATGATTCTATTCTATGATTCTTTCCTGCCAGTGTGAGCTGGGTTCACCAGAGAATTCCCCTATTAAAAATTGTTAATGTTAAGGACAGTCATATAAAAGCATGAGTGAGCTATTGTCCATGAAGAAAATATAGCTGCAGAGTCAACCTCAAAGAAAACGGTGTCCAAAAACTATATAGCGGTATTCTAAAAAAGAAATCGCAGACCTCAAACACTTTACAGTCAAAGGAATACTTTAGAAGTGCATTCATTGTTGGAATGTAGGGGTTGTGGCAGCAAATTGTGCACAGCAAGTTTCCATAAACAGCAACGTGATAATGATCAGATATTCTCTTTTAGTGATATTAGTTGAGGGATAAACATTGGTCAGGACACCAGGAGAATTTCCCTGCTCTTCTTCAAAATGGTGCCCTGGGATCTTTCAGATCCTCGAGAGAGCAGACGGGTCCTCAATTTAACGTCTCATCCAGAAGACTGCATCTCTAATAGTGCAGCTCTCCCTCAGAACTACAGTTTTTTTCTCCTCTCTCCTCCTGCTTCTATTAGCTGCACAAGAAATCTTTTGTGCCAGCACACCTCATGCAGTGTGTAATTAATAGCATACTTTGATCTAAAATGTCAGGGAAATAATTTGCTGGCAGTAGTCTGAAAGTTTGCTGTTTATTATTTTACCACAATTCAATTTGTGTGAGTGTGCCTCAGTGATTTTCTGAAAGGAAGTTTAATTAGGAATGAATTCGATTGTCTAATTTAAGACTGCACAGGTCTCAAGCTGCTGAAGTTAATTAAATGCTACACCTGTTACTGTAATTTCTAAAAGCTTGATCTCCTAAATAAGCATGAGTCTATATCCAGTTTTCAAAGACTTCACAATTACAAAAGAAATCCAAACTTTATAAACATCAGAACAGCAAGTCCTTAGAATTAGGCTCTTTAAATATTCAAGTGCAAACACTTCCCATGTTGGTGCATAATTCCTTTGTCCCTTAATCAGTGATGGTACTAATCGATTTAAAGTAAATCAATTAATGCTTTCTTTAAAACTGCCGTCAAAGTAACTCATGGATGGCTTATAATATTCAAAATACTTACTTTCAAGCCTAAAAAATATATTTTTAAATATATTTATCAAATATTTTATCCAAAATACACTTCAAACATCTGGCCCTTTGAATCTTCAACATTGCATCAAAGTTCTGTCTTATTTTGTTCTATCTACACCCTTCATACAATTCATCATATTTCAATTCCTGTTACATCGGCATTCACTTCAACAGTGTTGATTATAGCTTGCAGTGGACAGGGCAGAATTAGAGCTGGGTCATTCAGTATATGAAACTCTTCCTCAGGTCCTTCAGGATTTGTAGTGCTGAAGTCAAGAGAATGGTTTATGAAGTAAAGTGCCCTTCCTTTTGAGTTTTATCATTCATAAAATCACGAATCATAGAGTCATTCATGGCAAAGAAGGAGGCCAATTGGCCCATCGAGTCCATGCCAGTTCTCCATGCAATTATGCTGTGAGTCCCACTCCCCAGCTTGATCCCCGTAAATCTGCAAGTCTATTTCTCTCAGGTGGCCATCCAAATTCTTCTGGAAGCCATTGATAGAACAGTAAAGCACAGAGGAGACCATTCGGCCCATTGGGACAGCATTATCTCTTTCATTTATATTCCGAGGAGACCCCAACTATCTTTAGATACCCTGGGGTAGATTGCATCGTTGTGCGATAGCGTTAAGACAGGCAATAGTGAACCAGCATCCTGTTTTACAGCCCTCCCCATTTTTATTTCCACTGAAGTCAATCGGGAGAAATGTGAAATGAGCTGCCGATTTGCAAACACCTGTTTTACATTATCACTCAAAATCAAAATCTACTCTACTAACATCAAGTACATTTAATGAAATATACTGCATGCATTGTCGTACTCAAATACTCAGAGTGCAGTTATACTGTCACTGCATGTTCCGAAAGGATCTTTACAGTCATCATTGTATCATTAAATCTATGGTCTATATTGTTTCACAGTAACATGTCAATAAGGCCATTTTTTCAATGTATCAATAACTCTTGGTGTAGCGTGACGCATTTCATATTTTTTTGCAATGAAAGACTAATGTTTGAAACTATAGTTATGCAGGTTACTTCAGGTACTCAAGTTTGATAAATAGAGCTAAATCTATGGCACAGTGGCGCAGTGGTTAGCACCGCAGCCTCACAGCTCCAGGGACCCGGGTTCGATTCCGGGTACTGCCTGTGTGGAGTTTGCAAGCTCTCCCTGTGTCTGTGTGGGTTTTCTCCGGGTGCTCCGGTTTCCTCCCACAAGCCAAAAGACTTGCAGGTTGATAGGTAAATTGGCCATTATAAATTGTCACTAGTATAGGTAGGTGGTAGGGAAATATAGGGACAGGTGGGGATGTTTGGTAGGAATATGGGATTAGTGTAGGATTAGTATAAATGGGTGGTTGATGTTCGGCACAGACTCGGTGGGCCGAAGGGCCTGTTTCAGTGCTGTATCTCTAATCTAAAAAAAAAGAAACCCATTTTATAGGATTTGGGTTCACCTAGATTTCCTTTTCATTATTTTAAGCATACATCCAAAAGTTGTGAGAAATTCATACAGATAAAAGAAGCCATCAATCACCTTGCCAACATTTAAAAATAAATTTGGTGATTGAAGGAAAGGAAAATAAAGGGATGTGGGAACAGGGTGGGCACATGCATTTCGGGGTAGTGCTAGTGTGCAGGATAAATACCAACATGGACTGGTTAGATCTATTATCATACTGTATTTTCTGTGTATTCCAATCCAATTTAACAATGATGCTGAGATCATTAACACATACAAGAAGTGAATTTCTGTTTATCTATGAATCAGAGATTTTAGTGTAAGATGCCTTATTTTGCATTTCTTCTTAAATATACCATATTAAAATAATTTATACCAATAAAATTCAGGCATTACCAAGGTTTGTGAATAAACACCCTCAAGGAAATCGCATTGGAACCTTCCGACTCATTTAACAGAATAGTTCCTGGTGATATTTATAAACAACTTTCATACCTCAATATAAGTGCAATGAAAGGTTTTCAAGGTCATAAATTTCATTATTTGATGTGTTATTGGGGAAAAATGTGGAATAAAACATGTTTTTACAGCTTTATTCAATAGTGTGCAGTGAATATAGAATTTCATCTGCTTTGGCATGTGCCTGTGTAATCAAAGGCTGAACGATAAAAAAATTGCAACACTGTTATAAAGAACATTTAAGATGCTTGGAGTTGTATTAATGTAGCCACTTTCAAGTATGCAAGCTGTTTAAAAAGATTGCAGTGCCATCGCTGTGGCTATTCTGTTAAGAGATCTAGTAATAGCTCCAGCGGGTAACAGAACGGCTTTTTTGAACAGCTTGCATACTTTAATAAAACTATATTAGTAGATGTGTAGGCTGCAAATATCCTTGGACATAGCAATATTGTCACAGTTGCATAAAAAAAAGTCAACCGTATAATTTGACTTTGTTTTTGCCCCAGGCACTGACATCAGTCACATTCTATTTGTTTGCAGTATTGTTTTAAAATCATCATTTTTTTGGAGAAAGAAAAACTGACACTAAAACTAAAGTCCAGGAAGTTTGCAGACAATTTAAAAAAAAACTTTGGATCTACAAACATCTGTTGCAGATCTTCCAGTAAGATAGATTATTCCTCAAATTGTAGTTGACTCCATTCTGAGCGAAATTTATCCTCCAAGTATCCTGGATTGCATTATGGTTAACCCAAAGACATTTCCCTGAATCTTATATTGCACCATTACGGCTCTAGTCAGGTTCTTTTCTTTCAGCAAATGCCTAACTATTACTTTTTCTTTTCTTTTGATTTTGATGTTTCTATTCACCTGTGACAACTTGCATTTACATAGTATCTTTAATGCAATACAACATCCCAAGCAGCTTCATCCAATGAGGCAACAGGCAGTGAGCTGTAGCAGAAGAGTTAGGATGAAAGGATAGGTTTTGAGGAGACATTTAAAACCAGGGAGAGAAGTAGTAAGGCAAGGAGGTTTAGAGAAAGAATAAGGTTGAGGTTACTGAAAGCTTTGCAAAATTGGAGGAGTGGCAGGAGGGGCAAATGCACAGGAGGCCAGAGTTAGAGGATTCAACCAAAGTTTTCTTGCCCTCCTACCCATTCCCAAAGGGCAAGTCTTCAATCTTATTGGTACATGTGGTATGCAAATGTAGGGTAATAAAAACAAAAAGTGCTGGAAATACTCAGCAGGTCTGGCAGCATCTGTGGAGAGAGAAGCAGAATTAATGTTTCAGGTCAGTGACCCTTCGTGAGAACTGGCAAAGGTTAGAAATGTAATAGGTTTTAAGCAAATAAAGCAGGGGTGGGACAAAAGATAACAAAAGGGAAGCTGTTCACAGGACAGAGGGTCACAGAGAATAACTGTCAGGAAGGTCATGGAGCAAAGGCAAAGGGTGTGTTAATGGTGTGGTGAAAGAAGAGCATTAGTGAAGAACAACCTTGGCCAAAAGCACAAACATGAAAAACAACAGTGGGCAGGCACATGGTAAAAAAAATGAATGATGGAACAAACTAAAGTAAAATAAAAATAAAAAAATAAAAAATAAAACTAAATATAAAAAAGGGGGCAAGTCATGCTCTGAAATTATTGAACTCAATGTTCAGTACAGTAGGCTGCAGTGTGCCTAATCGGTAAATGAGATGCTGTTCCTTGAGCTTGCGTTGATGTTCACTGGAACACTGCAGCAAGCCCAGGACAGAGATGTGGGCATGAGAGCAGGGGGGATTGTTAAAATGGCAAGCGACAGGAAGCTCACGGTCATGTTTTCGGACTGAGCGAAGGTGTTCTGCAAAGCAGTCACCCAATCTGCATTTGGTCTCCCCAATGTAGAGGTGACCACATTGTGAGCAGCGAATACAGTATACTAAATTGAAAGAAGTACATATAAATCACTGCTTCACCTGAAAGGAGTGTTTGGGGCCTTGGATTATGAGGAGAAAGGAGGTAAAAGGGTAGATATTACACCTCCAGTGATTGCATGGGAAGGTGCTGTGGGAAGCGGACGAGGTGTCAGGGGTAATGGAGGAGTGAACCAGGATGTCGCGGAGGGAGCGATCCCTTTGGAATGCTGACAGGGGAGGGGAGGGGAAGATGCATTTGGTAGTGGCATCACGCTGGACGTGGCGGTAATGGCAGAGGGTGATGCTTTGGATGTGGAGGCTGGTGGGGTGGAAAGTGAGGACAAGGAGAACCCTGTCGTGGTTCTGGGAGGGAGGGGAAGGGGTGAGGGTAGAGGTGCGGGAAATGGGCCGGAAACGGTTGAGGGCCCTGTCAACCACAGTGGGGGGGGGGGGGGGGGGGGTGCGGGTAATCCTCGCTTGAGGAAAAAGGTAGACATATCAGAAGCGCTGTTGTGGAAGGTTGCATCATCAGAGCAGAAGCGTCAAAGATGGAGAAACTGGGAGAATGGAATGGAGTCCTTACAGGGGGCAGGGTGTGAAGAAGTGTAGTCGAGGTAGCTGTGGGACATGGTGGGCTTATAGTGAATATTAGCAGACAGCTTATCCCCAGAGATGGAGATAGAGAAGTTGAGGAAGGGAAGTTTCGGAGATGGACCATGTCAAGGTGAGAGAAGGGTGGAAATTGGAAACAAAGTTGATGAAGTTTTCCAGTTCGGGGCAGGAGCAGGAAACGGCATCGATACAGTCATCAATGTACCAGAATAAAGTTGGGGGAGGGGACCTGAGTAGAACAGGAATAAGGAATGTGATGATTTGAACAGATATTTTGCATCAGTCTTCACTATTCCAGTACTAGCTGTAAGTCAGGAAATGGAAGAGAGGGAGGAACTCAAGAAAATTACAATCACCAGGGAAGTGGTACTGAACAAATTGTTGGATCTGCGGGCTGACAAGTCCCCGGGTCCTGATGGACTTCATCCTAGGGTGTTAAAAGAAGTGGCTAGTGAGATAGTTGATGTGTTAGTTTTAATTTTCCAAAATTCCCTAGATTCAGGGAAGGTTCCATTAAATTGGAAAATAGCAAATGTAACTCCTTTCTTCAAAAAGGGAGGGAGACAGAAAGTAGGAAACTTCAGGCCAGTTAGCTGAACATCTGTCTTAGGGAAAGTGTTAGAAGCTATTATTAAAGATAGTATAGCAGGGCACTTTGAAAAATTCAAGGTAATCAGGCAGAGCCAACATGGTTTTGTGAAAGGGAAATCATGTTTAACCAATTTATTGGAGTTCTTTGAGGGAGTTACATGTGTTGTGGATAAAGGGGAACCAGTGGATACATTGCACTTAGATTTCCAGAAGGCATTTGATAAGGTGCCACATCAAAGGTTATTGCAGAAAATAAAAGCTCATGCTGCAGGGGGTAACACATTGACATGGATAGAAGATTGGTTAGCTAACAGGAAACAGAGAGTAGGCAAAAATGGGTCATTTTCTGATTGGCAAGATGTTATGTGTGGTGTGCCATAGGGATCTGTGCTGGGGCCTCAACTTTTTACAATTTATATAAATGACTTAGATGAAGGGACCAAAGGTATGGTTGCTAAATTTGCTGATGACACAAAGATAGGTAGGAAAGTAACTTGTGAAGAGGACATAAGGAGGCTACAAAGGGATATAGATAGGTTAAGTGAGTGGGCAAAGACCTGGCAAGTGGCATATAATGTGGGAAAGAGTGAAATTGTCCACTTTGACAGGAAGAATTAAAAAGAAGCATAATATCTAAATGGTGAGAGATTGCAGAGCTCTGAGATGCAGAAAGATCTGGGTGTCCTAGTACATGAATAGCAAAAGGTTAGTATGTAGGTACAGCACGTAATTAGGAAAGCTAATAGAATGTTATCGTTTGTCATGAGGAGAATTGAATTAAAAAAGGGAGGTTATGCTTCAGCTATACAGGGCATTGGTGAGACCACATCTGGAGTATTGTGTACAGTATCGGTCTCCTTATTTAAGGAAGGATGTAAATGTATTGAAGGTAGTACAGAGAAGTTTTACTCGACTAATACCTGGAATAGGTGGTCTGTCTTACAAGGAAAGATTGGACAGGCTAGGCTTGTATCCGCTAAAATTTAGAATAATAAGAGGCGACTAGAATGAAACATATAAGATCCTGAGGGGTCTTGACAGGGTGGATGTGGAAAGGAAGCTTCCCCTTGTGGCAGAATCTCGAACTAGGGGTCACTGCTTAAAAATAAGGGGTTGCCCATTTAAGACAGAGATGAGGAGAATATTTTCTCTCAGAGGGTCCTGAGTCTTCAGAATTCTCTTCCTCAAAAGGCAGTGGAAGCAGAGTCTTTGAATATTTGTAAGACAGAGGTAGATAGATTCTTGATAAGCAAGGGGGTGGAAGGTTATCGGGGGTTAGGTGGTAATGTGGAGTAATCAGTTCAGACATGAATTTAGTAAATGTTGGAGCAAGCTCGAGGGGTCGAGTGGCCTACTCCTGCTCCTAATTCCTATGTTCGCATGTCCACCCCACCAGCCTCCACATCCAAAGGATCATCCTCCACCATTTCTGCCACGTCCAGCGTGATGCTACTACCAAATGCATCTTATCCTGTCAGCATTCCGAAGGGATCGCTCCCTCTGCGACACCCTGGTCCACTCCACCAAAACCCCCGACACCTCGTCACCTTCCCACGGCACCCTCCATGCAATCGCAGGAGGTATAATACCTGCCTTTTTACCTCCTCTCTCCTCAATATCCTAGGCCCCAAACATTCCTTTCAGGTGAAGCAGCGATTTACTTATACAACTTTCAATTTAGTATACTGTATTCGCAGCTCACAATGCGGTCTCCTCCACACTGGGGAGACCAAACGCAGATTGGGTGACCACTTTGCGGGACACCTTCGCTCAGTCCGAAAACATGACCCCAAGCTTCCTGTCATTTGCCATTTCAACACACTCTCATGCCCACATATCTGTCCTGGGCTTGCTGCAGTGTTCCATTGAACACCAACACAAACTCGAGGAACAGCATCTCATTTACTGCTGAGGAACGCGACAGCCTACGAGACTGAACACTGAGCTCAATAATTTCAGAGCATGACGGGCCCCCATTTTTATTTTTATTTTTAATTTTTAGTTTGATTTAGATTTTTTGATTTAGAGATACAGCACTGCAACAGGCCCTTCGGCCCACCGAGTCTGTGCCGACCATTAACCACCCATTTATACTAATCCTACACTAATCCCATATTCCTACCACATTCTCACCTGTTCCTATACTCCCCGACCACCTACCTATACTAGGGGCAATTTATAATGGCCAATTTACCTATCAACCTGCAAGTCTTTTGGCTGTGGGAGGAAACCAGAGCACCCAGAGGAAACCCATGCAGACACAGGGAGAACTTGCAAACTCCACACACGCAGTGCCCAGAATTGAACCCGGATTGCTGGAGCTGTGAGGCTGCGGTGCTAACCACTGCGCCACTGTGCCGCCCATTTGTTTCATCATTCATTTTTTTACCATGTGCCTGCCCACTGTTTTTTTTCATGTTTGTGCTTTTGGCCAGGGCGTTCATTATTTGGTCATTTAACACCCCCTCTGCACTAATGCTTTGTCTTTCACCACACCATGAACACACCCTTTGCCTTTGTTCCATGACCTTCTTGTCAGTTAATCTCTGTGACCCTCTGTCCTATCAATATCTTCCCTTTTGCTACCTTTTCCCACACTCCTGCTTTATTTGCTTAAAACCTATTACATTTCTAACCTTTGCCAGTTCTGATGAAAGGTCACTGACTTGAAACGTTAACTCTGCTTCTCTCTCCACAGATGCTGCCAGGCCTGCTGAGTATTTCCAGCACTTTTTGTTTTAATTTCAGATTTCCAGCATCTGCAGTATTTTGCTTTTATTTTATGCAAATGTAGGGAACTGCTTTTAAATGGGAGGATCAAATGTGGACATTGAAATGATCAAAAGACACTTGCATCTGGGATGTGACCACTGGTTGGATGTTCTTGATAGCAACAATGCATTATGTGGCACTATCTCATCAAACAATTTATAAAAATAATTACAAGGATAAATCCTTGGGTATGGGTGGCACAGTGGCAAGCACCGCAGCCTCACAGCTCCAGCGACCCGGGTTCAGTTCTGGGTTCCGCCTATGCGGAGTTTGCAAATTCTCCCTGTGACCGTGTGGGTTTCTGCCGGGTGCTCCAGTTTCTTCCCACAGCCAAAGACTTGCAGGTTGTTAGGTAAATTGGCCATTGTAAATTGCCCCTGGTGTAGGTAGGTGGTGGGGATGTGGTAGGGAATATGGAATTAATGTAGGATTAGTATAAATGGATGGTTGTTGGTCAGCACAGACTCAGTGGGCCAAAGAGCCTGTTTCGGTGCTGTATCTCTCTAAATAAAATAAATAATGAAAATATGGTTGTGGTCACAATGCTTACATGAATTGAAATATGCCAGTTCAATGTGTGCATGCAGTGCTTCATCAACAGCTGGGCAGGGAATGAAGATTGTAGCAGATTTTAAAGGGCTGCTGATCTTAAATGGCTACTGACCATTTTTCATGCTTACTATTCTGGCACACTGCTATGAAAATGCAGTCTGGAACAAGTGAGTAGAACTGCACTTTTTGATATTGAGGCTGGAATTTTAAGCCCTCCCTGGGAATGGGCTGGGAGGCAGGGGGTGGGTGGGTGGTTGCGGGGAACGGGGTGGTGTAAAATTGAGTGGGAGGTGGGGGGTGTGGTTCCTGCCGCCTTGCCACACCCGCTGCTATTTTACCAGTGGTGGGGAATGTAACAAATGGCCTGCGCACCCCAAGCCAATCGAGGCCCTTATGTGGCCAATTAATTGCCACTTAAGGACCTCCTCCCACTGCTGCTGGTATCTTACGAATAACGGATGGGCACGTCAGACCCTGAGGAAGCCACCCAGTAAAACCTGGCAGCCTCCTTGTGGGCTGGGAGGGTGCCCTCCAGATCGAGCACCCTGTGCCCCATGGAGAGCCCCCCAGCAGCACAGGCTGCTCCCGCTAAAACAATCTGCCTTCCGTAAACTTTGACCTCTCAAACCCTTCACCGGGACCCAGTTGAATGTCCCCGGTAAGGCCTGAACCTCATTTACCTTTTGAACAGCGACGTCTACTGTCCTCCTGTTGCTGGGTGCAGTCCCATCAATGGCCATCGCATCCAGTGGCGCTGCTGGGACTGAGGAGCTGCCGGCCCTCTGATTGGCTGGCAGCTCTTGGAGGCAGGACTTCCTGCCTCAGTGCAGCAAATATCCTGACTGAGGCCAACTAAGGGCCTGGACCACGTAAAATTGCTGCGTGGCTTCCAGGCACGGTGGAGGCGGGCTTTACCCTGACTTTTAATTCAGTGGGCGGGGCTACTGCCATAATTTTAAAGTCTGGCCTGAGAATCTGCATGTGCAGTTAAAGGAAATGCATCAGAGAAAGATGCAAATCTTGGGGCTGAGGAAACACTTCTACCTAACCCGATGTGCAGAGTGCATGGCTGGGCATGGCCAAACATGTAAAAACCTCTTTGATATGGGAAGGCCTAGTGAGACAGTCTCAATTGATTAGCTGACGTTTCCCTTCCTGTTCTCATATGTATATCCTCTCGAGAAGTTCTCTGGACTGAGGAAGAGTGTTAAGGTATAGTTGACTAAAGTATGCCTATTCAAAGGAAAGGAATGCTTCAAAAATGCATGCATCAAACACTAAGTCTGCAACATGGCGCCAAATTAGCAACCCAGCCTCGAAAACACTGGCCCCACCATTACGTTCTGCATCCCTGAACTACTATGTCTTTAAGGCTGCTACTGTAATTGGGTGACTGCCCAAGGGAGTAGCTTCCATTACCTCACATGACTAAGTTCCTAAATATATATGTCTGTAATATAATTGTAGCTGCATTGTAACTGAAATTCCAAGCAAATACCAACAGGATGGTAAACAGTCTGCCTTGAGCTAAAGCAGTATATATTGAGGAGAGTTTACGAGAGAAGCTTCAGTGGAGAGATAGGGAGCCAATGGTGCTATTCCACATAGGGTATACGACATAGGGAGCAGTAGCATGTGTCTCAAAAGCTATGGTTGGTTGGCATGTTTCCATCTACAAAAGAGGATGAACACGCAGCAAACAATCCATTTAAGTGGAGTGTCTTCTCTTGGTGCACATTTGCCAATGGCTGTGGAGGGCAATCCTCAAGAGGCATGCTCTGCCACAAGTGCCGCACGTGAAGCCGCCAAGTGACGCTGTGAATTGTTCTTTTCAGCATTGGAGTCTGTTGCCAAGCTGCTGGTCGTCATTGTAGTGCACACCAGTCCACAGGATGTGTCATAAT
Organism: Heterodontus francisci; assembly: GCF_036365525.1. Lineage (NCBI taxonomy): Eukaryota > Metazoa > Chordata > Chondrichthyes > Heterodontiformes > Heterodontidae > Heterodontus > Heterodontus francisci. Next base: position 126,526,892 of record NC_090377.1, read on the forward strand.
TTCCCCCTTTTGCCAGCTAGTGATTCCCAGGTGTGACAGTCAACATTTAGGCCCTTCATGTCATGCTTGCAAGCATCCTTGAAGTGGAGCTTTGGGTGCACCACTACTATGGCTACCACCCTGGCTACCTCACCATACAGAAGGTCCTTGGGTATGCGACTGTTTTCCACATGCGGACGTGTCCAATCCACGAAGCTGCTTCTGTTTGATTAGTACCAACACCACTTGGTATCTGTACCTTTGAGAGGACTGCCACATTTGTGATTTTGATCTGCCAGGATATACCTATGATACACTGCAGACAGAAAAAATGAATATTATTGAGCTTCTTTTCCTGGTAGCATAAGTCGCCCATATTTCACAACCATACAGCAAGGTGCTGAGAACACAGGCCTTATAAACCATCAGCTTGGTCCGAAGGTTCAGCTTGGTGTTATCCCGTGTGCGTTTCACAAGTCGGCCAAAGGTGGCAGCTGCTTTCCCTATGTGTGTATCGAGCTCTGCTTCAAGGGACAGATTGTCTGACACCACGGACCCAAGGGAGCAGAATTTGCTAATCACTTCCGGTGGGGTGTTATTTATTATGAACAGTGGTAGAGATGCAACACCTTGTCCCATGGCCATGGTTTTCTTGACTCTTATAGTCAAGAGAACAAGTTACAGGCATGGGAGAGACAGTTCATGAGTCTTTGTAGCTGAGTTTCCATGTGAGCTACTAGAGCAGCATCATCAACATAGAGGAGTTCTCTGATCAGGATACAATGTGTTTTTGTCTTTGCCTTCAGCCTTGATAGATTTGTGAACTTGCCACCTGACCTAGTGTGTGCAAGTAGACTCCTTTAATATCTGCAGGGAAGGTGAAGGTCAGGAGCATCAAGAAGAAGAAGATGCCAAACAAAATGGGGGCTAGGACACAGCCCTGTTTCACTCCATACTTCACTCTGAAGCTGTCAGAAGTGGAGCCATCAAACTGTACAGTGCAGTGCATGTTGTCATGGAAGGAGCGGATGAGACTGAGGAGCTTCGGTGGATTGCCAATTTTTCCCAAAATCTTGTACAGCCCCGCTCTGCTGATGGTGTCAAATGACTTTGTGAGATCTATAGAAGTAAGATAAAGGGGTATAAACTCTGTTCCCTACAATTCTCTTGGAGCTGGCGTATGGAAAAGATCATTAAAAGCTATATAAACAAATGTTCCTCAAAACCCGGCTATGGAGATGCAAAGTAATATTGTCTGATATATGCCCAGTGTTTGGGAAAGAAAGAAAGACTTTCATTTATATAACGCCTTGCATGACCACTGGACATTCCAAAGCACTTTGCAGTCATTTCAGTACTTTTGAAGTATAGGTCAGGATTTTATCTGGGCAACGGGAGTCTCGAACACTGGCAAAAGCATCGGCAAGAGCCCCGCGTCGCCTTCCCTGGGGAAGGCCAGCTGGATCAAGTGCCAATTAGGCACTTAGGTGGACAGCAGCGGGCCTTCCCTGAGATCAAGGACCGTGATGGCAGAAGTCCCACCTGCTGAAAGCTGCCGGCCAATCAGAGGCTGGCAGCTTTTTAACTGAGCGGCGCTACCATGGAAGCGGTGGCGGCTGCCAGTCCTGGACTCACTCAAGGCCGTGGAACCAGGCTGCAGTAAGTAAGGGCGGGAGGGGTTTCGCAGGGTGGGGGTCACGAGGGAGGGCGTGTAAGGCGGTCGGCAGCAAGGGCGGGGGTGGGGCTCTCAGCGGGCCCCCCTTCCCGCTTCCGGATCCCTCATTCAGGCACTTAGTGCCTTTTAATGAGGGATTCACCCCCACACCCAGAGCTGACAAGCAACCCGCTTGGGTTTACTTGGTATGCTCCAAGTGCGGCGACAGGCCCGTTCACTGCTGGGTTAATTCTGGCGATGGTGGAATGAGTCCCTTAATTAATGTAGGAAGTGAAATGAAATGAAAGGAGGAAAATTTATCAAGTAATGAAATGGAAACATAAATAAGAGGCTGGCATCTTGGTGTGAATATTACAATGCTACGTTCATAATGAATTGAGAGTACTTAAAAAAAAAAAGGGCTCACACAGCATGCCTACCTGTTAAAGGGGTTAAATTGTGAGGAAAAGTTGCATGGACTAGTTTTGTATTCTATTGAGTAGAGAAGATTAGGGGCTGGTTTAATTGTGATGATCAAAGAAGTTGATAGGGTAGAGAGAAACTATTTCCTCTGGTGTGGGTGTCCAATACAAGGGGGCATAACCTTAAAATTAGAGGTGAGCCATTCAGGAGTGATGTCAGCAACCATTTCTTCACACAAATGATAGTGGAAATCTAAAACTCTCTCCCTCAAAAAGCTCTTAGGATGGGGGGCAATTGAAAATTTCAAAATTCAGATTGATAGATTTTTGTTAGGTATTAAGGTATATGGAAACAAGGCAGGTAAATGAAGTTGAGATACAGGATAGCCATCATATAATTGAAGGATAGAACAGGCCAGAGGCACTGAATGGTCTTCTCCTGTTCCTATGTTCTAAGAGACAAGCTGCATCTAAACCAAGTAGGCACAAAGAATCCTGTGGGGGATCAAGGCAGCATTTAAAAACCATGTAAACTAGGTAAGTGGGCTGGAGAGCAGGGAGGAAATAGGATCCCAAATGGGACAGATTGTAGGGTAAGGAAATAGTCAACTGGTGGGTGCAGTCACAGAAACCTAGAGAGACATGTCACACTAAGGGTTTGAGAGTGTTCAGAAAGATAAACTGGAAGCACTACTTTGAAGAAGAGCTGAGGGTTTATCCCCAATGTACTGGCCTATATTAATTTCTCAATCAACATCACAAAAAACAGATTATCTGGGCATTATCACATTGTTGTTTGTGGGAGCTTGCTGTGCACAAATTGGCTGCCGCATTTCCTATAGTACCACAGTGACTGCACTTCAAAAGTGTTTCATTGAATGTAAATTGCTTTGGGACATACTTTGATCATGAAAGGTTCTATATAAATGTAAGTCTTTCTTGATACAGTGATGGTCCAAATTCTGACTAATGTGGCAAACGTTAATCAGTGGTAGCTTGAAAATATCCGGTTGCCTGGAAGTTGAATACTGTAATGATTTCCACATCAATGGGCAAGGTTGACTCTGTGCTCGATCTGGTCTGTAGGTCAAGCTCCACTGGATGATATGACACTGCTGCAGTTTCTCTCCTGAATTGTAAGCAGTGAAGGAAAGACCCTTGAGACCTGGCCAAGTATGTGTAGCTGGGCCTGAATGGGTGCCAGATGCCTGAGATGCGGTGCACCTGCCTTACTTTCTTCTGCATGAACTCCACTTCCTTTATCAAACCCTGCACAACCATCAAGAAGGTGAATGGAATGCCCATGCTGAGCAGCGTGATTGGTGCCAACAGCACTTCTGATGAAAGGTCACAGACCTGAAACATTAACTCTCTTTTTTAGATTAGAGATACAGCACTGAAACAGGCCCTTCGGCCCACCGAGTCTGTGCCGAACATCAACCACCCATTTATACTAATCCTACACTAATCCCATATTCCTACCAAACATCCCCACCTGTCCCTATATTTCCCTACCACCTACCTATACTAGTGACAATTTATAATGGCCAATTAACCTATCAACCTGCAAGTCTTTTGGCTTGTGGGAGGAAACCGGAGCACCCGGAGAAAACCCACGCAGACACAGGGAGAACTTGCAAACTCCACACAGGCAGTACCCGGAATCGAACCCGGGTCCCTGAAGCTATGAGGCTGCGGTGCTAATCACTGCGCCACTGTGCCGCCCTCTCCACAGATGCTGCCTGACCTGCTGAGCATTTCCAGCACCTTCTGTTTTTATTTCAGATTTCCAGCATCTGCAGTATTTTTCTTTTGATTAGTGCTAAGGTCTGGGTAAGCAAGTCCTATGGCACAAAAAAAATCAGCAGCCCATTGTAAAAGCAATCATACAGAAACAGCAGTATGGCAAGTGAAGAGAAGCAGCAACGAATTACTTATACAGCTAGCCTCAGCTTTAAGCATGGGCATCCTCCAATAAACAGTATGGCAGATGCCAAATGCTATGTTTAAACAGATGAGCAGCACACAGAGCTCAAGGACTAGAAAAAAAGGAGGTTTTGTTGTGGGACCTGTTTACATGAATATACATCAATTTTGGGGCTATAACTAAGTTAACTGGCAAAGGAACAAGGGGGTAGGTGAGGAGAATGGCTACTTTTCAGACTGAAGGGAAGTATGCAGTGGTGTCCTGCAAAGGTCAGTATTAGAACCACTGTTCTTTTTGATATTTAAGATATTTGGCAAAATTACCAGAAGTGAGATGAAGAGAATTGTTTTTTACATAGGCAGTTGGTATAATCTGGAACGCATTGCCTGAAAGGGTGGTGAAAGCAGATTCAATAGTAACTTTTAAAAGGGAATTCAGTGGAGAGTAACATTGGGTGGAGTGTAAAACCAGCATTCCACTTGATTCCGTGGGGTTCCTGCCTAGTGAGTTAGGTTAACATGACTCCCATGTCTCCCAGAAATTCAGCCCATTGTGAAAGCAGCTGTTAGTGAATTGGAGGAACATACATTTTTATTTTTTACCTGCTGTGTCCCATTTCTAAGAGTAAACAGAGTGAAAAAATTGCCCGCCTGCAATGCCAAATCTTTGAGTGGCCTAAGATTACCTAGCTTTCTGTAATTGCCAGGACAGACCACTGGCTTATCAAGTTATGGAAATGGAAACATTAAGTCTGGAAGATTATAAATCTAGAATTAAAAGCTAGTCTAATGGTGACCATGAAACCTTTGTCGATTGTTGTAAAAAACCCATCTGGTTCACTAATGTCCTTTAGGGAAGGAAATCTGCTGTCCTTACCGTGTTCTTACATGTGACTCTAGAACCACAGCCATGTGGTTGGCTCTTAAATGCCCTTTGAAATGGCCTCGCAAGCCACTCAGTTCAAAAGCAATTAGGGATGGGCAATAAATGCTGGCCTAGCCAGCAAAGCCCACATCCCATGAATGAATAAGAAAAAAACTTCTGCTTCCTGAATATTAACTTGTAACATGATGGAGAAGGATGCTTGGACTGAGAGAAGGAAGAATTCAGCGTTGAATGCAAAACAAAGACTTGTGTTATATAATGCCTTTCACTACCTCAGGACATTCCAAAACACTTCACAGCCAATGAAAAACTGTTGAAGAGTAAACACTATTGTAACATAGGAAACATAGCAACCAATTTTCACACAGCAAGGTCCCACAAACAGCAATGCGGTAAAGACCAGATAATCTTTTTTTTTAATGATTTTGGTTGAGAGATAAATATTGGTAAAGATACCTTGGAGAACTCCCCTCTTTTTCTTCAAAATAGTGCCATGGGATCTCTTACATCCATCAGAGAGGGCAGACAGGGCCTCAGTTTAACATCTCATTTGAAAGATGGCATCTCTGACAGAGCAGCGCTCGCTTAGTGCAACATTGGAGTATCATCCTTGATTTTGTGCTCAAGTCTCTGGAGTGGAACTTGAAGCCACAACCTTCTGACTCAACAGCAAGATTGCTTCCAACTGAACTATGCTGAAAGCATGCTTGCAATGCAATACTGATCCTACCCAATACTTATTGATGCTTCTGTCAGAAGATGTACAGCCAAGGTGGCAGGCGAGGAATATTGTTTTATAGATGCAAGAGAGAAAGGTCAAAAGGATTCTAGCTAAAAATCCTTAAAAAAGCAGTTGTTCTTGTAATTTTCCTTGGGTTACACCAAATGACAAGCACTGTGAATCAGGTTGAGAGGGACTTATTCCTCCCCCCTTGGTCTTAACAGTACACAAAGACACCAGACGTGTTAGAAATACTGAATTTGTCAGGTTGTGCCATTTTAATTAATTGTAAGTAATTCTACATGTAAAGAGGATTATGGAATCTAATCACATTTTGGAATTAAAGTCTTTTAAAAGGATTTACCAGGGAGCAGGGAACCATCAGCACCACTGGATAATTTAATAATTACTGACCATAGTCTAGAAAGATCACAGGTCCCAAGAGAAAATTCTTGGGAACATTCCACATGCACTATTGGAGTTACGTTTTATTCTATTAACAGAGTACATTCATAAGCACCAATTAAAAGGTCTCAGAAAATAGAAATTTTGTATAACAAATGCTCATGCATTCTACAGACTGGCAGACATTGGTCCAGATTTTGCTGGAGCTGGGCATCTCATGGTGTGCCCTATAAGTTAGTCTTTTTTCCCTCACCCTTCAGCTCGAAAATGTTTTGCATTGTAACTTGCTGGAAGTGGGAGCTGATAACAGCATGGTGAGGGCAATGGGGCATCTGAGACCTTGGGACCAACACTCGATCACTGTTAATTACCAGCTTTAACTTTCTGTGGCAGGTTTAATGGGCAATTAATGTGCAAATGCAGCAATTTCTTGAAATTCAAGGGGAGTTTGCGGGAGAGCTGCCATTTCCACATAGCTAACAGTGCAGTGGTGCAAATTCCCCAGCAACTTGCAGTGGTTCATAATTCATAGGATATCGTTGGGACGGCTTTCCTTTTCTATGTTGTTTCATTACTTCAAACACCAGAGTATACAGGCATCAGTTGTATCAACCAAAGAATCAGGTTTTTAACAAGCATGGTTATATGTTTCACTTAAGATGTTCAATCACTTTATTACAATAAACACAGTGACCAAAACAACATCTTCTCACACCCTAAAGACGTGGATGAATGATCTTCACATATTCCTTCAACTCCTCAGCCTTGCCTTAGGTCTGCTTCACAAAGCATCCCTGTTCAACAGGAAGCTGTTTTAACTCATCATGTACTGACTCCATTAACAGTCCAAGACATTGAAATACACGGGTAGTGAGAACCCACATTCCCACAGGTATCTCTTCCATACCACAAGTTGTTGGACAGTTTGCAAACTAATAAAGGTGAGTGTCAGCAAAATCGAGGCCATTATACACTGATGCCATCAGCGGCACAGCCATTTTGTTTCAAATGTTATGGGTGGTATAATTAAACCTGAACCCTCACACACTCAGTTCTTGATCACAGCCATGTGTGACCATATGGCAACAGGGAAAATTAGCAGGATGCGTCCTTCTTCATTTGCTAGTGGGCAGTCACGGAGTGTGATTAGCAGATGCCTGAAAGCTGTTCAATCACACTTTGCCCATGCACTCCTCCCTTCCCCCAGCTGTTCCTAAATACTGAATCTGTTGCCTCGTGAAAGGCTTCTTCACTATGGCTAGGTTATCCTACGTTGGTGCATGTTATTCAGGCCTAGTTTATGAGGCATAATACATCAATTTAAAGATACCCACCCTTCCGTCATTAATTGTTCTTAGAATAGGATTTGATATTAATCTGGGGACTGACAGAACTTTAGCTGGCAAGCTAAACATAGTTTTGTTCTTTTGATGGAGAGTAGGCTGGAATTCGTTATTCCCTGGGTGAGGATATGCCTATTGTAATCAAATAAAGTATCACAGAAATATTGACAAGGAAGTAGAATTTCTTCTACTTCCTCAGGCTTTTGTAATTAGAAAAGATCTAAACCGCAATTCCTAGTGGATCTGTCAATAACTTCAGTAGGAGACCTGAGGAACCATCGAGTATGTGGAAGAGAACTGTTACGTTGTGCCACTGCCATTCCTGCCAGTTTATGTACTGATTAAAAGATAAGTGATGGGCGGGGTGTAAGGAGTTGCCAGTCCTGGTCATGGATGAGGGACCTAGTATATCAGTGGCAGTCAGTACACTGAGAAAGATGGCATCTATGAGGTCACATAAAGTCCAGGCTTGACAAGAGGACAAAGAAAACAATTAAAAAAGGAATGGCTAATTGCTTGGGCACCAATTCAACTGTGCTACAGTGGAAGGAGGTCGACCCTTTCTCCCAATGGGGATGGCAGCCATTCCAGCTTCCAGTCACATGGGCTGTGTGGGTGCCAAAACAAAGCTCTCGGTTATATTAGCACCTGCCTTCCCATGTAAATGAGGTGTTCCGTTGATGGCAGACACTTTGGCAGGGAACTGTACATGAGGGCACCAGAGAGTGAGATCTTGGTGCAACTGCTGGAATTGTGGCCTGAATAATTTTGAGGCCACTAAACCTGGAAGTCACACATTGTTACTTAAGATTTTCCATCCTTTAACACTGACCTTCTCAATGACAAGGAAGTTAGCATTGATGACTCAGTAATTAAGCAGATGGCCATAGAGATTATGCCCTGAATTAACAATTTAAATGAGATAGAACTGAAGTTAACTTGGACAGAAGTAAAGGTTCAGATATTCTAGTTAGCCTGGTATCTGCAAAATTAGTAATTACCCTCAGTTGGACACAATAGTAAAATGCCATCCTAATGTGAGGCAATCAACATCACCATCCACATAAATCTCTAAGTGTGGGAACAGATCAATGCCTGCCAGTGGCCCCAGAGGCCGAATAAGCAGCAAGAGTGACAGAAAGCATTTGCTCTTGTCTCCCAATGGAGAAACAAGGCCAACCACTTGACTGTGCAGACCCCCATAGTACCATCGTGACTAGGCTTTCAATGGATGCATCCACCTTGCACAAACCTCTCCAAGATCAAAGTACTGGGGAATATGGAATTAGTTGGGATAACTAACTGTTGAAGAGCTCTCTCCCTCTCTCTGATTTTGGTATCAATGGGTAAAATGCCTGGGAGGAGTCACAGAGTGAATCTGTGTGAAGAAGTTCAATTAATATCTGCAAATAGTTATTGATGCAGGGTGATTTAGCAGACTTGTCATTTTAATGGTGTATGATAATGCATCTTCCTCATTATTCTAGGCTTAGGACCTCCTCCCAGGGATTTCTTTGCTGATGTCGTAAGCACTTACAAAAACCAAAAATAGACAAAAAGCAATTTTAATCTTTTTAGTTTTCAGGAGTACACTAATGATGAATCTCTCTCTCTGTTAAAACTGCACTAAGCTTTCAAGGACTGTTCACTCTGAAATAATTAACCAATTATCTGACTGGTAATCAACGTTCCAGCTGTTCTTTCACTCATGCACAATACTGTGATAACTCACTTGTGTTTGTAGCACTCGTGAGTTATAGGCCTTTCAGAGTTCTGAAAGAACGTAATTAACTCACAGTGAACAGTGTGATAGCCCCTGTTGTATGGCAGATAGACACACAGGGAATGAAAATTCAGTTCAGAAATGTAAAAAAAATTTTGTTTAAAGAGACAATTCCATGCCTGTGCTCCAGTATGTAAGGACTGCTTGTTGAGCCATTTCCCAAACTTTTCCTAACAGCAATAATAAAAACATAAAATGCTGGAAATACTCAGCAGGTCTGGCAGCATCGTGGAGAGAGAAGCAGAATTAATGTTTCAGGTCAGTGACCTTTCATCAGAACTGGCAAATGTTAGAAATGTAATAGGTTTTAAGCAAATAAAGTGGTGGTGGGGCAAGCGATAACAAAAGGCAAGGTGTTGATAGGACAGAGAGTCATGGAGCAAAGGCAAATGGTATGTTAATGGTGTGCTGAAAGACACCATTACACCATTCCTAACAGCACTCTTTTTGCCTTGTGGAACTGCAAACAAACTGACCCTTTTATTTCTTTGTTATTCTCCCAAACAAGTTCAAATAGACAAACCCAATCCTGCCAATACAGCATAGAAAGTTAGATGACTTACTTATCACACAGGATTCACTTTATTACAAAAGCAGGAAATTTGAAATAAAAACAGAAAATGCTGGAATACTCAACAGTTCTAATGAAAGGTTATTGACCTGAAACATTGCGCTGAAATTTAATGTTCCAAGCCACTTGCAGCGAGGGAATTTGACAGCACATCAAGAACTTATAAGTTTCAGTAGCACATTTATCAGTGGCTTTTTAACTCAGCCACTGTATTTGCATCTGACTTCCAGCTTTTCTGATCAATTAGAGCGAGCAGGTGTGATGATGACCCACCGCAGTCTATTTCCGCTCAAGCATTTAACTCTGCGGGCACCAACTTACACAGAGCCAAATCATTCAGATATGGAGACACAGTGCACCAAGGCAGCACCACATTTCAACAATGCCTACCTAAATGTGATGCTGCGGGCTGTAAGACACACAGAGGAATTCTGTTTTTCTGGACAGGAGGAAGAAGCCGGTTGCAGAAAATAAAAAAGCATGGCTGGAAGTCGCAGAGGAGGTCAACAGCAGAAGTGTGATGCTACAGCCCTAGATATAGTGCCAAAAGAGGTATAATGACCTAATCAAGGCAGGAAAGGTGAGTGGCATGAGACATTCAAGAATATCCTGATGTGTGTCTAACATCAACCCCTCCTCACTCTGCCTTCCCAAGCTTCCTCCTGCATATCGCTCCTCATATCAATACACCTTGCAGGTCCATCCATCTCTCTCTGTCTAGCCACCTCTCCAAATGCCCATCTGACCATTCACCACTGACACTTACCCTCATCTTAATGTAAAGTTACACCTATCACTCTCAGTGACCCTTCACAAATATTGTCCTTCCATCCTCTCAACACATTCCATTGCTCACACTCTTAGGTCTCTTCTTTCCCACCTTCAAAAAGATGAGAGCACAGAACATCGGGGAGAAGCAGAGAACGGCCCTCCAGTATTGGCAACTACAGAGGAGGAGGCAATGTCTGGCCATTGGAAATGGACAGATCTGGGGTCTCCCAGCAACATGGTGACAGAATTAAATATTACACACCCATATGGCATACAATGTTCATCAATGTTGACTTGATGTCAGCAGCATCTGAAATATGCTAATATGCATAGTGATGACATAGCATCCTCTTATCTTGACAGTTCTAATTCATGTCTTTCATCTTACATAGGTCCTTCAAGCATCCCTCATAAGGTGGTACAAGAAGAGGAGGAAGACTCCTCAGAGGAGATCACTCACTCTGCGGTGCACTGTCACAGCACTCATGCATACCCTCCACCAGCCCAGACAGGCACCCCTTGGTGGGGCTACTAAAATAGGTCGTGGATTGTCACATGGTGTCTCACACATCACCAGTGAGCAGGAGCAGGAGCAGGTGGAGGAGGCAAGGAAAACAGTGGAGAGTCCCCGACGGAGGGTGCAGGATGCTCCAAATTCTGCTCAACTGGATGCAGATGCTGATTCTCAGGGGCCGTTGACGAAGAGGACTATTCTGGAGCAGCAACAGAAAATGTGCAAGATGCCGTCAGCATTTCCAGCCGCAATGCACAGAACTGGAGAAAGATTGGAGGAGTCTGTCTCTATTATGAGTGCCGTGGTGCTGCAGGCCTTTGCTCTGATATGTATGTCTATGTAAAAGAATGGCCACCTGCGTGGTGGCCCTTACATTGGCCTACACAGTCAGAATGCCACCTTAACCAGAATTGGAGAAAAACTAGCCTTGGCCAATCAGTGCCTCGCTGAAGTACAGCAATGAGCTCTCCAGCTCTTGGCTAGCAGGTAAGTGCGGGTGGTCTATGACAGGTAAGATGAGCAAAAGGGGATATAAGCGGGGACTCTGCTTAAGCTGCTCATTCTGAACCCTTGTCCCCCTCCATTCACAGCCCTATCTGCTCCGGGACTCTCCACTGTTTTCCTTGCCTCCTCCACCTGCTCCTTTCCTGATAGCCGAGCCTTTTCTGCACAACTGCTTTGGCGGGGCCTTCACAGGCTCCAAAACCCAGAAGACATCAGAAGTCAAGAGCATCTGAGCAGTTAAAGCAGGGATATGAGCAACCTGATTCTACTTCTGCTGAAGTCACAGGGGTAGCAGCACGTAGCAGTCATCAGAAAAAAGATTACAGAATGGCAGTTGACAATGGGTGCTTATCATAGTGTTAAATTGTTACACTTCTATTTAATTGTTGTGCATGATAAAAATTAATTGATTGCTTCATTTTCCTGTACTGCTGATTTTTGCCTCCTGCCTGTCAAGTGGCCTTCTGCCTTGTGAAGAATGGTAAGACAATGTCACTGAACTAGTAATCCAGAGGCCCAAGCTTAAGCCATGTCTTGGAGACATGGGTTCAAATCCCACTACGGCAGCTGGTGGAAATTCAATTCAATTAATTAATAAAAATCTGGAATTAAAAGCTAGTCTCAGTCATGATGCCATGAAACTATTATTGATTGTTGTAAAAACCCATCTGGTTTACTAATGTCCTTCAGAGAAGAAACTCTGCCGCATTTACCTGGTCTGGCCTACATGTGACTCTGGACCCACAGCAATGTGGTTGACTCTTAACTGCCCTCTGAAATAGCATAGCAAGCTACTAAGTTGTCCAGGGCAATTAGGGATGGGCATCAAATGCTGGCTTTTCCAGCGACAGCCTCATCCCGTGAAAAAATAAAAACAACTTCCTTCATTTCCTCCTCCTTAGAAGAGACACATTCAGTACCTTCCTCCTTCTGGAACTCAAGTCTTCGCTGCTCCGCTAGGCTGTGCAATGTGCAGCAGATCACTATGACTCTGGTTAATCTGGCTGGTGCATAGTGGAGGGAACCCCAGATCTGACGAGGCACCTAAGGCACAGCTTCAGAATTCCGATTGCTTGCCTATTACAGCTCTGGTGGTCAGGTGGCTTCTATTGTAACTTTCCTGGGCATCATTACTTGGATTCCTCATAGGTGTTATCAGTCACATCTTTAGAAGGTAACCCTTGTCACTAAGAAGCCATCCGCTGACTCTGCTTTGAGGTATGGCTATTTCAGAGAGGTCGTGGTCCACAATGGCACCAATGCCAGAGGTATAAAGAGGGATAGAGTCCTCAAAGCAGAATTTAGGGAGCTAGGAAGGCAACTGAAAAGCAGGATATCGAAGGCAGTAATCTCAGGATTACCCCCGGTACCACGTGCTAGTGAGTATTGAAATTGGAAGATTGAGTGAATGAAGCGTGGCTGGAAAAATGGTGTAGGAGGGAGGGCTTTCGATTCCTGGGGCATTGGGACCAGTTCCTGGGCAGGTGGGACCTGTACAAGATGGATGGATTACACCTTAACAGAACTGGGATAAATATCCTCTTGGGGAGATTTGCTGGCGCTGTTGGGAAGGGTTTAGGCTAGTTTGTCAGGGGGTTGGGAACCTGCGAGGGAATTCAGATAGGAGAAAAACAATGCTGGTATGGGAGGTAAAAAAGCTATGAATGAAAGTGGAAAGCAGCAGAAACAAATGCTAGAACCAACGAGGGTTAAAATACAGAATAGTGTTAAAAATGCAGAATTAAAAGCACTCTATCTGAATGCACGCAGCATTTGCAACAAGGTAGGTGAGTTGATGGTGCAAATAGAAGTAAATGTGTATGATTTAATTGCCATTATGGTGATGTGGCTGCAGGGTGACCAAGACTGGAACTGAATATTAAAGGGTAAGTGACATTTAGGAAGAACAGGCCAAAAGGAAAGGAATGGGATCAGTGCATTAGCGAGAGAGGATCTTCGATTGGAAGAACAGGATGTAGAATCTGTTTGGGTGGAGCTAAGAAACAGCAAGGGGCAACAGTTATTGGTAGGAGTGGTTTACAGGCCACTAAACTGTAGTGGTATAGGGCATGGTATAAATCAGGAAATTAGAAGTGCATGTAGCAAGGGCAATGCAGTAATCATGGGTGATTTCAATCTACATATAAACTGGGTAAATCTAATGAGCACCAATGCTGTGGAAGAATTCCTGGAATGCGTTCGAGATGGTTTTCTGGAGCAACATGTTGAGGAACCAACTAGGGAACAGGTTAGTTTGGATCTAATACTATGCAATGAGAAAGGGCTAATTAATAATCTGGTGGTAAAAGAACCTTTAGGGAAAAGTGACCATAGTATGAGAGAATTTTCCATTAAGTTTGAAAAAGATGTAGTTCAATTCAAAACTATAGTCCTAAATCTAAACAAGGGCAATTATGAAGGTATGAGGAGCAGGTTGGCCGTAGTGAATTGGAAAAATACATTAAAAGGTTTGACAGTAGATAGGCAATGGCCAATACTTAACAAATTAATGCATGGTTTTCACAACACATGCATTCCTTTAAGGCAAAAGAACCCAATAGGGAAAGCGAGTCAGCCATGGCTAACAAAGGAAGTTAAAGATATTATTAGATCAAAGGGGGAGGCTTATAAAGTTGCCAAAAAAAGTTGTAAACTGGGAGGATGGCAGAATTTTAGAATCCAGCAAAGGAAACCCAAGAAACTGATAAAGAAAGAGAAAATAGAATATGAATGTAAACTTAACAATAAATATAAATATGGATTGTAAAAGCTTCTATAGGTATGGAAAAAGGAAAAAAATAGCAAAGACAAATGTGGGTCCATTACAGGCAGATACAGACGAATTTATAATGGGAAATAGAGAAATGGTAGAGAAGCTAAGTGATTTCTTTATGTCTGTCTTCGCGGAGGAAGATACAAGAAGTCTACCTGAAATAATTGAAATCCAAGGGTCTAGCGAGAATGAGGAACTGAATAAAATCAGGATTAGTAAAAAAGTAGTATTGGAAAAATTAATGGGACTGAAAGTTGACAAATTCCCGGGACCTGATGATCTTCACCCTAGAGTGTTGAAAGAGATGGCTATAGAGATAGTGGATGCATTGGTGATCATCTCTCAAAATTCTATAAATTCTGCACTGGTGCCTGCAGATTGGAAGGTTGCAAATGTAACCCCACTGTTTAAGAAAGGAGGGAGAGAGAAAACGGAGAATTACAGACCTGTTAACCTGACGTCAGTAGTAGGGAAAACCTATTATAAAGGATGTGATTACTGGACACTTAGAAAATAATGGTCTGATTGGGCAGAGTCAACGTGGATTTATGAAGGGGAAATCATTTCTGACAAACTTTTTAGAGTTTTTTGAGCATGTTACTAGCAGAGTGGATCAGGGGGAGCCAGTGGATGTGGTGTATTTGGACTTTCAGAAGGCTTTTGATAAAGTCCCACATAGGAGGTTATTAAGCAAAATTAAAGTGCATGGAATTGGGGGTAATATACTAGCATGGATTGAGGATTGGGTAACAGGCAGAAAACATGGAGTAGGAATAAATGGGTCATTCTCAGTTTGGCAGGCTGTGACTAATGAGGTACCGCAAGGATCAGCACTTGGGCCCCAACTGTTCACAATCTATATCAATGATTTGGATGTGGGGACCAATTGTAATATTTCCAAGTTTGCGAATGACACAAAACTTGGTGGGAATGTGACTCGTGAGGAGGATGCAAAGAGGCTTCAAAGGGATTTTGGTGGACTGAGTGAGTGGGCAAGACCATGGCAGATTGAATAAATGTGGATAAGTGTGAGGTTATCCACTTTGGTAGGAGGAATGGAGGTGCAGAGTATTTCTTAAATGGTAAGAGATTGGAAAGTGTTGATGTCCAAAAGGACCCAGGCTCCTTGTTCATAAGTCACTGAAAGCTAGCATGCAGGTGCAGCAAGCAATTAGGAAGGCAAAAAGTATGTTAACCTTTATTGCAAGAGGATTTGAGTACAGGAGCAAAGAAGTCTTGCTTCAGTTGTATAGAGCATTGGTGAGGCCGCACTTGGAATATTGTGCGCAGTTCTGGTCCCCTTGCCTGAGGAAGGATATACTTGGAATAGAGTGAGTGCAGCGGAGGTTCACCAGACTGATTCCTGGGTTGGTGGGATTGTCCTTTTAAGAGAGATTAAGGAGACTGGGCCTGTATTCTCTGGAGTTTAGAAGAATGAGAGGTGATCTCATAGAAACTTACAAAATTCTTAAAAGGATAGACAGGGTAGATGCAGAAAGGATGTTTCCCCTGGCTGTAGGGTCTAGAACCAGGGGACACAATCTCAGAATAAAAGACAAGACATTTAGGACTGAGATGAGGAGGAACTTCTTCACTCAGAGTTTGCTGAATCTTTGGAATTCTCTGCCCCAGAGGGTGGTGGAAGTTCAGTCATTGAGTAAGTTCAAGCCAGAGAGAGATAGATTTCGTTGTTGATGACATCAAGGGATATGGGGATAGTATGGGAATATGGCATTGAGGTAGATGATCAGCCACGATCTAGTAGGCTCGAAGCGCTGAATGGCCTACCCCTGCTCCTATGTTCTGATGTTCTTCAGCTTAAGAGAGTGCAAACAGGGAGAACTGGGTGACTGCCAGACAGATAAAAAAGAGTAGGGAGGTAGTTCAGGAGACCCCTGAGAGCATCTTGCTCTCTAACCAGTATTCAGTTCCGACTACTAATGGAGGAAAGGGTTCCTCTGGGGAGTGCAGCCGGAGCCAAGACCATAGCACCACGGGTGACTCAGTTGTGCAGGGTGGGAGAAGAAAGGTCAAGAGAGCGACAGTTATATGGGATTCTATAGTTCGGGGAACTGTCAGGTGTTTCTATGGCAGCAGACATGATTCCAGGATGGTATGTTGCCTTCCTGGTGCCAGGGTCAAGGATATCACTGAGTGGCTGCAGAACATACTGCAGGGAGATGGTGAACAGCCAGAGATGATGGTCCATATCGGTACCAATGACAGGTAGAAAAAGGGCTGATGCCCTGCATGCTGATTTTAAGAATTAGGAAAGAGATTAAGACCTCAAAGGTAGTAATCTCAGGATTACTCACGCGCTAGTGAGTACAGAAATAGGAGGATAGAGCAAATGAATGTGTGGCTGGACAGATGGTGCAGGAGGGAGGGTTTTAGATTGTTGGGGCATTGGAACCATTTCTGGGGAAGGTGCGATCTCTACAGGCTGGATGGGTTGCATCCCTTCAGGGCCGGGACCAATATGCTTATGGGCAGGTTTGCTACTGCTGTTGGGGAGGGTTTAACCTATCTAGACATGGGGATGGGATGCTGAGCATAGATTCAGAAGGGAGAAAAGCAGAGCTGGAAATGGAAGGCAGAAAATTAGCACGTGAGTTTGGAAGGCAGAGCAAACAAAGGTTGGAAAATAGAAAATTAAAGGAGTCTGGTTGTGCTTAATGGTATATACCTAATGCAAGGAGTATAGTGAATAAGGCAGATGAGCTGAGGGCACAGATTGACACATGTAAGTGTGATTTTTTAGCAATTTCTGAAACATGGCTTAGAGAGTGGCAGAAATGGCAGCTTAACGTTCCTGATTGCAGGGTTTTCAAACGAGATAGAGAGGGAGATAAAAAAGGAGGTGGAGTGGCAATATTGATTAAAGAAACAATTACAGCCATGAGAATGGATAATATACTGGAGGGATCATCAAATGAGGCTATTTGGGTTGAACTAAGGAATAAAAAAGGGGCAATCACACTGCTGGGAGTGTACTACAGACCTCCAAACAGTCTTAGGGAGAAAGAAGAGCAAATTTATAGGCACATTTTTGACAAATGCAAAAACAATAAGGCAGTAATAGTGGGGGATTTCAATTACCCTAATATTAACTCGGACACAGTCAGCGTAAAAGATACAGAGGGCACAGAATTCCTAAACTGCATTCACGAGAACTTTTTTAGTCAGTATTTGCAAGTCCAAAATGAGAAGGGGCATTTCTGGATTTAGTTTTAGTGAATGAAGCTGGGCAGGTGGAAGGTGTTGCAATGGGAGAGCACTTTTGTGGTAGTGATCATAATTCAGTTAGGATTAGCATATGGAAAGGGACAAAAACAAAATATGAGTAAAGGTTCTAAATTAGGGGAAGGCTAATTTTACTAGGCTGAGAAGCAATTTAGCAAAAGTGGACTGGAAACAGCTACTTGGGGGTAAATTCGTGTGAGAGCACTGGGAGGCATTCAAGCAGGAGATTCAAGGGGTTCAGAGTAAACATGTTCCCACATAGAAAAAGGTGGGACAGCCTAATCTAGAGCCCCCTGAATGATGATGTGCATAGAGGGTACGATAAGGCAAAAAAGGGAAGCTTATGTCAGACACCAAGAGCTTAATACTATAGAAAGCTGTACAGGGGTGAAACTAAAAGGGAAATTTGGAAAGCAAAGAGAGGGCATGAAAAAATACTGGCAAATAAAATCAAGGAAAATCCAAAGCTGTTTTATAAGTACATAAAGAACAAGAGGATAGCTAAGAAAAGATTAGGGCCTATTAGGAACCAAAAAGATAACCTATGTGTGGAGGCGGAGGATGGGAGTAACGTTCTTAATGAATACCTTGCGGCTGTGTTCACAAAAGAGGCGGCTGATGATGATATCATAGTTAAGGAGGAAGAGTGTGAAATATTGGACGGGATAACCATTGTAAGGGAAGAAGTATTGAAGGGTTTAACATCTTTGTAAGTAGATAAGTTGCCAGGCTTATGGATAAATTTATGCCAGGATAAACTGTATCCCAGGTTGCTAAATGAAGCAAGTGGAGGCTCTGACCATCAAATTTCAAGCCTTCCTGGCTACAGGAGTGGTACCAGAGGATTGGAGGACTGCCAATGTTGTATCGTTGCTTAAAAATGGAGGAAGGGAAAATCTGAGTAATTATAGGCCAGTTAGCTGAACTTTGGTTGTGGGCAAATTATCAGAATCAATTCCAAGGGACAGCATAAGCCCTCATTTAGAAAGGCAAGGATTAATCAAGAAAAGTCAGCATGGGTTTATTAAGGGAAGGTCACGTCTGCCTAACTTGATTGAATTTTTTGAGGAGATGGCAAGTAGGGTTGATGAGGGCAGTGTAATGGGTGTGGTCTACATGGATTTTAGCAAGGCTTTTGATAAGTTCACACATGGCAGGCTGGTCAAAAAAGGAAAAGCCCTTATGATTCAAGGAAGAGTGGCAAATTAGCTCCAAAACTGGCTTAGTAGCAGGAAGCAAAGGGTAATGTTTTATGGGTGTTTTTGCAATTGGAAAGCTGTTATCAGTGAGGTTCCACAGGGCTCAGTACTCGGTCCCCTGCTTTTTGTAGTGTTTGTATTGATAATTTAGACTCAAATGTAGGGGGCATGATAAAGAAGTTTGCAGATGATACAAAAATTGGCTGTGTGGTTGACAGTAAGGAGGAAAGCTTTAGACTGCAGGATGATCTAGATGGTATGGTCAGTTGGACAGAAAAGTGGAAAATGGAATTCAGTTCAGAGAAGTGTGAGGCAATGCATTTTGGAAGGTGCAATAGGCAAGGGAATAAACAATAAATGGGAGGATACTGAGTGATATGGAGCAACAGGGGGACCTTGGAGTGTATGTCCACAGATCCTTAAAGGTAGCAGGACAGGTCGATAAGATGATTAAGAAAGCATATGGCATGCTGTCCTTTATTAGCTGAGGCATAGAATATAAGAGTTGGAAGGTTATACAAGAACTGTACACAACACTAGTTAAACCACAGCTTGAGTACCACATTACAGGAAAGATGTCATTGCACTGAAGAGGGTGCAGAGACGATTTACGAGGATGTTGCCAGGACTGGAAAATTTTAGTTAAGAGGAAAGACTGGATAGAGCAGGGTTGTTTTCCTTGGAACAGAAGAGGCTGAGGGGTGACTTCATTGAGGTGTACAAAATTATGAGAGGCCTAGATAGAGTAAATAGGGATGACCTATTTACCTTAGCAGAGGGGTTAAAACCAGGGTACATGGATTTAAAGTAATTGGTAGAAGGATTAGAGGGGAGATGAGAAAATAATTTTTCACCCAGAGGGTGGTAGGGTCCTGGAACTCACTGCCTGGAAGGATGGTAGAGACAGAAACCCTCATCACATTTAAAATGTACTTGGATGTCTACTTGAAGAGCTGTGACCTGCAGAACTATGGGCCAAGTGCAGGAAGGTGGGATTAGACTGGATAGCTCTTCGTTAACTGTGCACAGACATGATGGGCCGAATGGCCTCCTTCTGTGCCATAAATTTTCTATAATTCTATGATTCAATGCTAAAGATGGAACTCGGCAGGTTCTTGCTGACTTTCCGACATAGAATCATAGAATCATGGAATAGTTACAGCACAGAAGGAGGCTGATCGACCCATCGTATCCGTGCTGGCTGTCTGCAAGAGCAACTCAGCATGTCCCACTCCCCATCCTTTCCCCGAACATACTGGCAATTTCAGCTGTTTTAACTTGCCACCCGCTTGCAAACCCATCCACCTTGTCAGGTTAAAATTCCCCCCACTAACTCTGCTTCTCTGTCCAGAGATGTTGCCTGCTCTGCTGAGTATTTCCAGCATTTAATTAGGGATTATTTTATTCAGCTATGCTGTTCTTTACATCTCAATGAATTAAAGGAGAATATTTGTTTAGCAATAAGTATAAGGTATGATGTGTAAATGCTGCTTCATTATTTTGGTTTTATTATTTTCTTGAAATAATAATTACAGATCTGTTCCCTTGATGTCCTTCCCACTTATAAGTCAGGTAGGTACACATGACTGATAATTGGACAAGTTTGAATTTGTGGAGGGTGTGGAATGTCAGGCCAGCAAGAAGAACAAAGGAGAAATGGATCTAAATATGGAAAAAGTTCGGCTAAGTGTTTCAGCTGTGGTAACCTGAGGCAGGGGTGGAGACAGACAATGTTGCAAAGGTGTGAGGTGATCTCTCCATGTAACTGAGGGCCCTCCCACCGCTGGTAAAATGCTAGTGGTGGTGGTAAGAAGATCTTAGTTGGCCTCTGGGTGGGAGGACTGTCTGCCACCTTGCCCGCTGCTGGCAAGATGGCATGGCTGCGGGAAGATGATGGGCACACCCCACCCCCTCATTCCCGTGCTATTTGGTGGACCATCCCCCCACCTTCCAGACCGTCCCCAGAGGGCTGGTAAAATTTGGCTCAACATTCTTTCCTGCCTTTGTTAATGAATATCCCTTTATTGTTTACATACTTTGTGACTACCGTAGCAGAGCTGGAATTAATGACTGCAAAATTCCAAGCTCTGTAATCTGCTGCCAGAATTGTGCGAGGGACAGATCTCTAATCACCATTTGGCCCCAACACTAGCCCTGCCAGAAATAAAAACAAGAAATGCTGGATTCACTCAGCAGGTCTGGCAGCATCTGTGGAAAGAGAAGCAGAGTTAACGTTTCGGGTCAGTGACCCTTCTTCGGAACTGGCAAATATTAGAAAAGTCACAGATTATAAACAAGTGAGGTGGGGGTTGGGCAAGAGATAACAAAGGAGAAGGTGCAGATTGGACCAGGCCACATAGCTGACCAAAAGGTCACGGAGCAAAGGCAAACAATATGTTAATGGTGTGTTGAAAGACAAAGCATTAGTACAGATTAGGTGTGAATATACTGAATATTGAACAGCAGCAAGTGCAAACCTGAAGAAAAACAACCTGAAAAAAACACATCCTGGGCTAAGCTCATTTTAATATTGCTGGGCAGCACAAAGTTATAAATCCCATCAGGAAATGATGCACTGCTTCTGGGAGGACCAGAAAGTATGCGGTGGAGGAAACAAAGAAGAAAGAAAGCAAAACTTGCAGTTATATGAGTACCTTTCACAGCCTCAGGGCATTCCAAAGCACTTCGCAGCCAGTGAAGGATTTTGAAGAGTTGTCACTACTGTAACCTATAAAACACAGCAAGCTAATTCGTATGTAATAAGGCCCCACAAACAGCAATGAGATAATGATCAGATTATCTGTTTCTTAGTGATGTTGGTTGAGGGATAAATATTGGCCATGATACCAGAGTGAACTGTCCTGCTCTTTTTTGAAATAGTGCAACAAGACCTTTTATGAGGTCTTATGAGGCAGGCAAGGCCTCAGTTTGACGCCTCATCCAAAAGATGGTACATCTGACAGTGCAACACTCCCTCAGTACTGCACTGGACTGTCAGCTAATTCAGTGCTGCAAATGCGATACAGCTGATACTGGAAGGAAGTACTTCTCAGGCTGCAGCTTCAAACTTTAAACCTAGGCTACTCTTAAAGTAGAATCAGTCGGCAGCAAGCTGGAAAAAAGGATCCAACAGGAATAAATTAAAGGTGATCAGCAAATTTCTCAGAGAGTCATAACTCTAATAAGGCACAGGAAGAAAGGCAAGAGACCTATCAATATAGATGCCAGGACTATGGCACAGGAAATGAGTAGCAACTCCCTAATGCCCAGGACCTATCTCCAGTGCTGAAATAAGTTTAATAGCCACACAAGGTCAGCAAAGGTAAGTGTGATTGCAGCAAGCTGACATTTTTCGGTTGTAGATACTTTGCAGAGTGCAGGCTAATATTAACTTAAAAGTGCAGTCATACACAAAAGTGAAGTAGACTCTTGTGTGTAGAGACTCCTTCGCATGGAAGAAGTCAATTGTGCAGCTGTACACTTCTATAACACAAACATACCCTTTGAATCTATATCCTCTCCATGGAAACTCCATGAAAGAAGTGATGAGAGATCTCCAATTGTTGTAAAATCAATCTGTGCTAGACAATAACAAGCTTCCTGTTCTCATGCAGGAACAATTCACATAATTCATATGAACACCAAGCTACAGAAGGAGAAACAGCAGACATCTTTTTATTTAGGAGGAGGCTACAGTGATAAAGGAACTCCACACTGTGGCGTTGGCAGGCCAAGGAGACATGGGAGACCTTGCACACGCAGTTGCTTTGTGCACAAGTGTTGATATTAAAATTGAATAAAACTTTATTGTTCTCTGACATTTGTAATGTGAAGAGAGACATAAAAATAACAGCATGGAAAAGAAAGCAAGACATCTTGTGCATCTCTCTGCCTTGTTATTTTTACAGGAGATGGAAGCCAGAAAAAAAGCACAGTGAGAGTTACATAAAGGTGGCTATCTTCAACTGCAGGGACAGCCAGCAAAGAGGGAGACTTGGCAACTTTGGGGAATCATGAACCAAAAGTTGGTAGCTGGCTGAAGAGACTAAGTCCCAGAGTGGTGAACTGGAGAGACTTTCCTGTAGAATAGTGAAGAGGTGTCAACTGTGCTTCAGCAGTAGCACTCTTTGAGTCACAAGGTTATAGGTTCAAACCCATAACCTAACTTGCACTAAGTTTTGTTCACCCATCACCCCTGTGCTCGCCGACTTACACTGTTCAGTAACATTTTGATTTTAAAATGTTCATCCTTGTCTTCAAATTACTCAATGGCCTCACCCGTTCATGTCTCTGTAGCCTACATCTATTCAATATCTCTGTGGTCTTCCAGTACTAGCTTCTTGTGCATCCCTCATTTTCATCGCTGCACCTCTGGTGATCATGCCTTCAGCTGCCGAGACCCTAAACTCCAGAATTCCCTCCTTAAATCTCTCTGCCTCTCCATCTCTCTCTCCTCCTTTAAGATGCTCCTTGAAACCTAACTTTTTGACCAAGCTTTTGCTCACCTGTTCTAATGTCTCCATCTTTGCCTCAGTGGCAATTTTTCTCTGGTAAGCTTTTGTAATGCACCTTGGAGTATTCTACTACAGTCAGAGCATGTAGCACTAGGGGACAAGTAGAAGAATGGATAGAAAGATGGCTACAAAACAGAAGGAGCTAAGGGCACTTACTCAAATTAGTAGGAGGCGGGAAGTGGTGTTTCACAGGGATCAGTGCTGAGTACACAGTTGTGCACCATTTACATTAATGATTTGAACTTGGGAATTGGAAGTAGAATTTCAAAATTTGTGGGTGACAACAAATTAGGGAGTATAGTTACAGTCGAAAACTGCAACAAAATAGAAGATATTAATACATTTACAGAATGGGTGTGTAATTGGCAAATGAACTTCAAAATAGGTAAGTGTGAGATGGTGCATCTTGGTAGGAGGAATGAGGAAGCTTCATGCGCCTTGTAAAATTAGAGTCTAAATGGTGGAGGAGCAAAGGGATCTAGGGTACAGATACATAAATTATTTAAACTGGCGACCCAGGTTAATAAGGCTATTTAAAAAGCAAGCAAAGCATTGAGGTTAATTTCTAAAGGGATAGAATTGAAATGTAGAAAGGTTCTGCTCAACTTGTGTAGAACCTTAGTTAGACCACACTTGGAATACTGTGCACATTTCTGGTCTCATATTATAAGAACTGTATAAAGGCACATTTGCATTTGTGCAAAAAAGGTTTATAAAGATGTTACCAGAATTGAGAGTTATATTTATCAGGAAGGATTGAACAGGCTGAGGGTCTTTCTATAGAAAGGAGAAGATTGAAGGGGTGACCTGTTGAAGGTCTTTAAGAGTATGAAAGGGTTTGATCAGGTAGACATAGAGATGTTTCCACTTGCAGAGGAGACCAAAACTAGGGGCTATAAATATAAGTTAAGATAATCACTAATAAATTCAGGAGAGACATCCTTACCCAGAATGGTTAGAATATGGAACTCGCTATCTCGAGAAGCCATTGAGGCAAATAGCATAGATGCATTTATGGGGAACGTGGACAAGGACATGAGGGAGAGAGGAATTGGGGCTTGTATTGATAGGGTTAGATGAAGAAGGCTAGGAGGAGGCTCTTGTGGCACATAAACAGCAGAATGGACAAGGTGGACTGAATAGCCTGTTTCTGTGTTGTACATTCTAAGTACTTCTAAGAAAAGGTACTATATTGTGATGGAGTCTGTGGTTTGCAGCATCAGTGGGGAAGCGTGTATGAACTGTTGTTTGAACAGATGACTTGTTGAATAGCTGCCCTGACCCTGGTTTCAAAGCATGTTTTTTTTCTGAGACAGACCCTAACTGAAAGGGAAGCTAAAACTAAAACAAAAACTTCAGGTTTTTGGGGAAACAGAAACTGGTTGGAACCAGATAAAAAGGACACAGAGCCATCCAAGCTCAGATCACTCAGGAATGGAGCGCCAGCAGGCTAAAAAAAAAGTGAAGGCTGGATCCAGGGTCTGCTGGAGCTATTTTGTTACTTAAAGTAACTGATTAATCAGTCCTGGCCATACAGTGCATGGGGGCATTACTGAAGGGCTCGGATAAGGTAATACTGGTGGATTCACACCATCAAGACTGTTGTGGGCAGAGCTGAAGAGGTTTTGGAGACGTGCATCGTTTTGGGTGAAGACCGTACCCGTGGAGTTCAAATTGAAGGGAACTACAGTCGGATGAGAATCAATGTCTACATCTTTGAAGAAAGAAGCTGGAGATCTACCTGAGGAAGTTCAGAGTTTTGAGGAACTTTGTGGCTGTAATTGGTGCCATATATGCTAAATGCACTACCCAGTAAATCTGTGAGATCTAACTTTATTGTATCTGATAATTAAGGTCCATTTGGAAAATATATATTGACCTTGTTTTGTCTGTTAATTCATGCATAATTTATATTGATTTTGGCTTGATTGCTAAAGTAAAAGTTATAAAAGTGAAATCTTGTCCATTTGTTTTTTCTATTTGGGGTTGTTCGGTAAATTTTGCTCTTTTGGTTTATTGATTTCCACGTGGTCATAAAAATATAAATACAAGTTGTTGTTATTCCATTTAGTCACTTAAGAACTGAATTAGAATATTGGAAGTTTACACTGCAGATGTCTTCCCGTGTGATGTTGAAGATCAATGTATATGTGCCATCGGATCTGAGAAAAATCAAAGTCTGAACCCTGTTTGATGAAGTTAAAGCAAAACACTGACATTAATATTTGTAAAAAGTTTCAGTTAATTAATCCAAGTGTCTTATCATTGTGGACTAAAGGAATAATATAAAATTGACGTTTTGGTTGTACTGGTAATGCTGTCAGTCAGTGATAACTAAAACATTTCTGAAAGCACATTGTGAACTGGAAATGTATTACACTAGTAAAATAGCAGTAAAATGTGAGTACACAGAATTTGGTTGTTCATAGCTTTTCCTATTAATTCCAATTTCAGTATTTGAAATTCCTAACTAATTTGGAAAAAGTACAATCCAGACTAGGGTTAGATCATGGGGATGCTCCTCACACATATACTTGCCTCAACAACATCCACTATTGTGAAGTTATATCAGGGGTGAAATTCTCTTGGGTAGTAGTGTAAAACAGGTGGTAGGTAATTGGCAATGTGTTTTATATTTCTTCTAATTTTCTTTGCAATTGAAATCATGGAAAAGAAAATTGGAAAAGGTGTATAACGGGCTGCAACCCTAACGTGTTGCTATCGGCCGTTCGTGCTACTACCCTGCATGCATTTCACGTCCAATGTCTCCAAAAATTAGGCATGTTTATTTTTGTAGCACATTGATAGACAGATCTGTACATAAAAAAAAAACAGCATCATTGTGAATCCTGTCAGGCCTTATCAAAAGTAATCAAAATTCCTGTTGACAATGTTGCTTCCAATGAAAAATCAATCAACCAGTTATTATGTACTCAAGAAGTATAGTACATCTCAGGCATGTTATAAACAAAACAATAAGAACATTTATATGCCATAAAATTTGTTAAATTATGGACAATAGGTTACTTACATTTACATCTACCTTTCTAACTTTGCAGTGGGTTTTCTGACTTACATTGGCTCCCCATTCAGCAACACGTCAATTTAAAAAATAGCCAACCTTACGTTCAAATTCTTCCATGGCCTCGCTCCTCCCTATCTCTGTAACCTCCCCCAACCCTACAACTGTCCAGATCTCAGCGTTCCTCCAATTATGATCTCTTGAACATCCCCCACTTCATTTATCCAGTGGCCGTGCCTTCAGCTGCCTGGGACAGAAGCTCTGAAATTCCCTCCTTAAGCCTCTGTGCCTCTCCACTACTCCCTCCTGCTTTAGGACACTCACTAAAACCTACCTCTCTGACCAAATTTTTGGTAACCTTATGTGGCTGAGTGTTAAATTTTGTTTGATGCTGCTCTTGTGCCATGGCACGCTTTACTATGTTAAAGGCACTATATAAATGCAAATTGTGGTTGTTGTTGTGTGTTGGACATGCATCTCTATAGGAAATGATAAAATGACATTCAGCTTATACCAGGCTTTGATCTGAGAATTCATTCAATGACCCTTGGAACTCAACTCCAAGTTCTAGGTCCTCTATGCTTGTCAAATTCCTGATCCCAAGTATCAACTTTTAGACCTGCTTTCCTTTCAATTCCCCCACGCAATTCTAAATATACCTTCAATCGACACTTTCATCTGTTATTCTGAACCAATACCGTACACGCAATGTCTAAAAGATATAGCGCACAATTAAACCACAGCAACCTAAATGAATAAGATTGAAAATAAAATTGGCAAAAGACCCCAAATATTATAAGAATCAAATAAAAGGAGAGATTCAAAATAGTTAAATTGACAAGTAAATGTGCGAGCATTGTTGAAGCCATTTATCAGGACAGTTAGTTTGTAGTTTTTCCCGGTTCTAGAGAGCGGTGTATGCATTTAAAATTTATCTGCAGACTTTATTCACAATATAATCCTAGCTGAGTTTCAAAATCAATATTCGATCACTTAATTTGCTGATTAATTTTACTTACCTAGAGGTATAGGGTATTGTTGATGGTATATTTTACTGCAGTCAAAGATTGTCTGTCAGGCAGCAACTGTCTTAGTCGAGTCTTGGTTGCTGTGTTCACAATAAGACGTAGAGACAGCAGAAAGGATGCACATTATACAATAAAGAGAAATCTGGTGGATGGTATTGATCCAAGTTTATAAGATCTCCAAGGGAATCAATGCGGTGGCTGTGAAGAAGTTCTTCATCTCATAACTAGGACATACGGATGTAAGCCCAATGTAATTCAAAGACAACTCTTTGGATTTGTTTAGTCACCTCAAGATTACTTAAGATTTCTATATTTATTGATTTTGACAAGCACATGCTCCATTATGGATTCTACAGTCAGGGAGAGGAGAGGTTATGAAATTTTTGCCTCAGCAGAAAGAAGATAAAAATTGCACTGGCATTGAATATTGGCCTAAATAAAAGAGCAGGTTGATTGAGTCAAATGGCCTTTTCTCATTCAATATTTTACTTTACTTCACACCACAAAATACAGTAAATGTTGTGGCTCTGACATTTCTTGGGGGATCCCGTCAGTCTTCCATAGAAACATAGAAAAATAGGAGCAGGAGTAGGCCATTTGGCCATTCAATACGATCATGGTGGAATCCCCAGGAAAACACTGGGGACTTGTTGCACATGGTGCTGCTATTTCTGGGAGTTTCTTGAATGCTTTGTAAGGGTGCAGAATATCCATGTGCCCTTTTTAAGTCAAAGGCCAGCCAGAAGATGGAGTCTGGAGTGGGGGAGTCCTCGGCTAAGACTTCCAGCTGCTCAGGCTGGCGTATCAGCAAAGGCCAGTATGGCATATAAGTGACAGTTATACTGATCTTCACAGAGCTGGATGTGGGCCCAACCATCAAGCCAGGCAAGTGAACAGTGCTGGCAGGGTGCAGATCACTGAGGAAGCATGTTGGAAGAGGCCAAGAGTGGGCTTTAGCACTATTAGGCCAGGACTGACATGGGGGTATAGGGGGTCTTATCGGGATATGGGGCTGCCTCTATGACCACTGGTTTTCCAGAACATGCAATTCTAATTCAAATGGATTAATTAGGAGGCAGCAACATTGGGGCAGAATAGCAACATTCACAAAGGCAGTAGAAAGGACCATGGACCTGGGGTGGGATCGCAATTGGTGGTTTGAAGAGTACTGTTAAATAATACAAATAATTACAGTATAATAGTAGTAAAAGAACTTAAACGAGATGGCCAACTAAGACCAGCCTGAGAAAATAAGAAATGGTCTGAGGCGCCGTCTGGTAGCAGTAGTCACACATGTTGCAAAGCACTGGAAATTTCCATCAGAAGTGCTGCCTAAAGGTTGAATAGGTAAAAAGGCAGGATAGACTGATTTTGATTTTAAAAATTCTAGCATAAATGATGCATTCACTTTGGTATGCGAGGTATGTGTTTTATCAAAAGATTTCAGTTTAGAAATTGGTTGATGCCATGCCTATGTTACAGGGGTATAACACCGGTGCCAAAGTATCAAATATGGTGGGTTGCAGCTGAGCTCATATTCTGTGCCAGATGTACACCACCTGCCTTATAGGTAAAGGCAAAAAAATGTGTGCCTCGGACTCATGCCTGAAACAGGCATTAGGCCCATTGTTGGTTGAGAGTCCTCTTCCCAAAATTGGCCTGCCCTGAACGTAGGGACCAATTTTCCTTTAAGGCACCACTGGAGACCACCATCAAAAAGATACACTTGTTGAAAAATACTCACTTGAATGTAGAATCATGAGGTGCAGGAATGTTCTCGGCTCCACTGCAGTGACAAGAATGCTGTTGCTTCACAATCGTCTTCTGATCATCGCTTCCCTGCCAATTGATTACCTGTCTCTCAATCGACCACTCCCTGCTGATCACTTCATCCAATTCGCGATTGCCCCCCTCCTCCCAATCACTTCATCCTCTCCCAATTGAGCCCTTCCTTCTGATTGCTTCTCCCTCTTTTCTGATTGCCCAGCATCCGCCCAATCACTTCTCTTATTCCCAGGACCAATGTGAGGGCCACTGCTGTGGCCCAAAATCCAATGTTGATTTGCTAGTGATCTGGCTGAGAACAGCTAGCAGGCGTCTGTTGCTTGTTGGTTTCATTTAAAAGAGACCAGAGGTCCAATAGGGAGTGAGCCTCAGACCTACCAATTTTGCTGCAGGCATCGGGGTATAAAGGTTTAGGAATTGTTTGATGCATGCTGGCAAGAACTAATCTCTAGGCCTTTGTTTCCACCTTACCCCAATTGGCAAACCTATTGTAATACAAGCAAAATACTGTGGATTCTGGAAATCTGAAATAAAAAACAAAGTGCTGGAAATGCTGAGCTGGTCTGGCAGCATCTGTGGAGAGAGAAGCAGAGTTAACGTTTCAGCTCTGTGACCTTTCAACAGAACACTCATCAGAGTTCTGATGCAAGGTCACAGACCTGAAACGTTAACTCTGCTTCTCTCTCCACAGATGCTGACAGACCTGCTGAGTATTTCCAGCACTTTCTGTTTTTATGGTAAACCTATTGTGTTGCCTGAGTACCAGTTAAACCCATAAGTGACACTGTGATAGGAGTTCTCAATATCAAGGAAGCCTCAGCCTTCCACACAGAAGAAACGATTGTGCTAGTACATTTTTAAATCTTAATTTTCTCTCTAATCACTCAAACTAAGCTCAAAAAGTGAACTAATTTTAGTGATGCTCCTGACTTCCAAATACCAAGTACTGGAATGAACTTGAAAGCTCTTCCTCCTCCATTAAGAATTAGGCACAAGAAATAGGAGCAGAAGTAGACCATATGGCCCATCGAGCCTGCTCCGCCATTCAATACGGTCATGGCTGATCTTGGGTTTGAATTCCACTTTCCTGCTCGCTCTCCATATCCATATATAGGCAACCCTCTATACCTCAATTTAAGTGAGTGTAGATGAACCATCTAACTTCCAGTACTCCTAAAAGCAAAATTGCTTCTATGTAACATTTCCAGATCGTTAATCAAAGCTCTCTGTAGCTGTTGAATTAACCACGCTCTAGTTCCTTTGTGACTGCATCACACTCTAACAATGCCAACCTTCCCAATACTGAAGGAGGAGGGCTGCCTTAGATGAGCTGGTTAGATATTTCTTGGGGGTGTTTTGTGAGCAGTCTTTCATCGTTGATTAGGTTGGTCACCACCAGGTACAAATATGCCCAGTGTGTACCTGGAAATTGCAATCAGGCTCCTATGTATGCTACAGAACCCAACTTGTAATAACAGTTATATTAAAGATAGAGAAATACAGATAAAGTGAAAGTCAGAGGCAGAGTGAAAAACAGAAAGACATAGTAAGAGATTAAAAAACAAAGTATGTGAGAGTAAGCGAGAGGAAGAAAAAAGAGAAAAAAAAAACAGAGAGAGAAAGAGGGACAATTCCATTTGTGTTTGTGGCCACAAATCATTCCTGCTCCTCTAGGCTCCAGAAAGGCAAGTTGTACAAAAGCAAAATACTGCAGATGCTGGAAATCTGAAATAAAAACTGAAAATGCTGGAAAGGGCAGGCAGCATCTATGGAGAGAAAAACAAAGTTCGATGACTTTTCATCAGAACTGGAAAAAGTTAAAGATGTAACAGGTTTTAAGTGAGCACAGTAGCAGAGAAAGGTGGGAGAGGAGGAAAGAACAAATGGGAAGGTCTGTGATAGGGTGGAAGGCAGGAAAAGGCAGGTCTCCATATCTAAGGAAGGATATACTTGTCTTGGAGGTGGTACAGCAAAGTTACACTTGATTGGTTCCTGGGATGAGAAGGTTGTCCTATGATGAGGGTCTGTTTAAAATGGGCCTATACTCTCTGGAGTTTAGAAGAATGAGCGGTGATCTCCTTGAAATGTACACGATTCTGAAAGGGCATGACAGGGCAGACACTGAGAGGTTGTTTCTCCTGGTTGGGGAATCTAGTCACAGTCTAGGGGCACTGTCTCAGGATAAGGGGTTGATCATTTAGATCTGAGCTGAGGAGAAATTTCTTCACTCAGAGGGTTGTGAATCTTTGAAATTCTCTACCCCAGAGGGTTGAGGATGCTCCATCATTGAGCATATTCAAGGCTGAGATAAAACAGACTTCTCGTCTCTGAGGCAATCAAGGGTTATGGGGAGTGGGCGGGAAGTGGAGTTGAGGCAGAAGATCAGCCATAATCATGCTGAAGGGTGGAACAGGCTTGAGGGGCTGTATGTTCGACTCCTGCTCCTATTTCATATCCTTTTTTTGGGATATTAATTGACAAAACAGTTGATGGTGTAAAGCAAAAGGGGGTGGTAATGGGACAAGTAAATAAATAAAGGATGGGTCTATAAGGAGGTGTAAATGGCAAGAGCAGAATCATTAGCAACAACTTCTGTCCGAAAAAATGCAAGCCGTAGTTATGATCTGATGGTGTGTAAGCTTGGAGGGGGACTTGCAGGTGGTGGTGTTCCCATGCATTTGCTTCCCTTGTCCTACTAGGTGGTTGAGGTCGCAGGTTTGGAAGCTGCTGTCAAAGGAGCCTTGGTGAGTTTATTGGAGCTGGCCTCATCCAGGCAAGCGGAGAGTATTCCATCACACTCCTGACTTGTGCCTTGTAGATGGTGGACAGGCTTTGGGGAGTCAGGAAGTAGGTTACTCGCCACAGAATCCCCAGCCTCTGGGCTGCTCTTGAACCCCAAGGATGTTGATAGTGGGGGAGTCAGCAATGGTAATGCTGTTGAATGTCAAGGGGAGATGGTTAGATTCTCTCTTATTGGAGATCGTCGTTACCTGGCACTTGCGTAGCACAAATGTTACTTGCCACTTATCTGCCCAAAACTAAATGTTGTCATGCTTTTGTTGTACTTGGACACGGACTGCTTCAGCATCTGAGGAGTTGTGAATGGTACTGAACATCGTACAATCATCAGTGAACATCCCCACATAGAACATAGAATCACAGAAAGTTTATGGCACAGAAAGACAGAAAGTGTCTGCGCTGGCCAAAAAAAAGAGCCATTCAGCCTAACCCCACTTTCCAGCATTTGGTCTGACCTTATGATGGAGGGAAGGTCATTGATGAAGCAGCTGAAGATGGTTGGGCCTGAGGAACTCCTGCAGCAATGTCCTGGGGCTGATATGATTGGCCTTCAACAACCACAACCATCTTCCTTTGTGCTAGGTATGACTCCAATCAGTGGCAAGTTTTCCCCTTGATTCCCATTGACTTCAGTTTGGCTAGGGCTCCTTGATGCCACACAACAAATGCTGCCTTAATATCCAGGGCAATCACTCTCACCTCACCTCTTGAGTTCAGCTCTTTTGTCCATGTTTTAACCAAGGCTGTATTGAGGTCAGGAGCTGAGTGGCCCTTGCGGAGTCCAAACAGAGCCTCTGTGAGCAGGTTATTGCTGTTTACGTAGTGCTTGATTGCACTGTTGACGACACCTTCCATCACTTTGCTGATGATTGAGAGTGAACTGATGGGGCGGCAGTTGATCAGAATGGATTTGTCCTGCTTTTTGTGGACAGGACATACCTGGACAATTTTCCATTTTGTCGGGTAGATGCCAGTGTTGTAGCTGTACTGGAACTGCTTGGCTAGGGGAGCAGTTAGTTCTGCGGCACAAATCTTCAGTACTACAGCCGGGATGTTGTCAGGACCCATAGCCTTTGCTGTATCCAGTGCCTTCCGCCATTTCTTGATATCACATGGAATGAATTGGTTTGGCTGAATCTGGCATCTGTGATACTGGGGCCGTCAGAAGGAGGCCAACATAGGTCATCCACTTGGCACCACTTGCTGAAGATTGTTGCAAATACTTCAGCCTTTTCTTTTGCACTGATATGCTGGGCTCCCTCATCATTGATGATTGGCATATTTGAGCCCGCTCCTCTTGTTAGTTGTTTAATTGTCCACCACCGTTCAGCATAGGGAAAATGTTAGAAGCTATTATCAATGACGTTATAGCAGGGTACTTAGAAAAATTCAAGGCAATTAGACAGAGTCAACATGGTTTTGTGAAAGGGAAATCTTGTTTAACTAATTTAGATAGATAGAACATTACAGCGCAGTACAGGCCCTTCAGCCCTCGATGTTGCGCCGACCTGTGAAACCATCTGACCTACACTATTCCATTTTCATCCATATGTCTATCCAATGACCACTTAAATGCCCTTAACCTTTATAGATTATAGATAGATGGGAGTTCTTTGAAGAAGTAACATGTGCTGTGGATAAAAGGGAACTGATGGATGTACTGTACCTAGATTTCCTGAAGGCATTTGATAAGGTGCCACATCAAAGGTTTTTGCGGAAAATAAAAGCTCATGGTGTAGGGGGCAACATATTGGCATGGATAGAAGATTAACTAGCTAACAGGAAACAGAGAGTAGGCATAAATGGGTTATTTTCTGGTTAGTAAGATATAATGAGTGGTGTGCCACAGGGATCAGTGATGCGGCCTCAACATTTTACAATTTATACAAATGACTTGGATGAAGGGACCGAAGATATGGTTGCTAACTTTGCTGATGACACAAAGATAGGTAGGAAAATAAGTTGCGAAGAAGACATAGGAGGCTACAAAGGGATATAGATAGGTTAAGTGAGTGGACAAAGATCTGGCAAATGGAGTATGATGTGAGAAAATGTGAAATTGTCCATTTTGGCAGGAAGAATAAAAAAGAAGCATATTATCTAAATGGTGAAAGACTGCAAAGCTTTGAGATGCAGAGGGATCTGGGTGTCCTCGTGCATGAATCGCAAAAGGTTAGTATGCAGGTTGTCATACAGACCACCCCACCTGCCAACACTGAGGCACATTAATTTTGTAATGAACATTGATTTGAAAACTGTTGCTGAAGTGAAGAAAGGACTTGTTTAAAAAATAAATCACCAAGCCCTTGGCTGGAAAGATATTTGCATACTGATAGTGCTTGTGGAGACAAAGGGGCTACTTTCCGTATCCAAATTAACCCACAATGGAATTTGAGAACCAGACATTGAAGGTGAGGGAGCTCAAATTTCACGATGACTGCTGGGATGGCTGAATCGGGCCTAGAAAATACTTCCAGGAGAGGTGCGCCATGGGCCTCGATGCCGGGAAGGCCCCGCCCCATTTTACCAGCAGCAGTGAGGCCTTGGGGTAGCTGCCCCACCGCTCAGCAGTGAGCCTTAATTGAAATATTTAAATAAATTATAATGAATGCATAAACACTTACCTTGTCCTGACAGCTGTTCCACGCTGATATTCCGGCTGGTGGCCGGAACTTCCGCACCTTCGGATGTCCGTTCAGAGATCCGAGGTGTAACACTAGTGGGGAGGGGGGAGGAATGAAGTTTTCAGGGTGGTGGGAGAGTGGGGAAAACTGTTCCTATTGGTTGCGATGATGGCGGGAAGCGGTTGAATGGCAAAGTTTATAAAGTTTGGGGGGAGATGTTGGGATTGCAAAAAAATTTTTTTCGGTGGGGAAGAGCAATTGATACATTGAGTATTCATTGAGGGGGTGGGAAAGGGGATTCAAAATTATATTAAAATTTTATTTAAATTTTCTGGACACCGGTACCTTTAAAAATGTAACTAACTGAAGCCCTTGAAAAATGGCGCTGGCGCCTACGCAGTGGCGCCGGACGCTGTTGCCAGGGACAGAGCGCCCACCCCCTCTACATCATCAGAGTATTGCGGCAGCTCCACGGTGCACATCTCTTGCATGCCCAGTGCCGATTTTGCAGCCCGCCACCGAGATCAGCGGTGAGCTATAAAAATTCAGTCCGATGTTTCCGCTTGTGGGAGAATCTAGAACGAGGGGTCACTGTTTAAAAATAAGGGGTCACCCATTTAAGACAGAGATGAGGAGAAATCTTTTCTCTCAGAGGGTTGTGAGTCTTTGGAACTTCCTCAAAAGGCAGTGGAAGCGGAGTCTTTGAATATTTTTAAGACAGAAGTAGATAGATTCTCGATCAGCAAGGGGATGAAAGGTTATCGGGGGTAGGCGGGAATGTGGATTTGAGGTTACAATCAGATCAGCTCTGATCTTGTTGAATGGCAGAGCAGGCTCAAAGGGCCGAGTGGCCTACTCCTGCTCCTAATTCGTACGTCTGTATGTTCATACGACTGGATGTGGCAGGACTGCAGAGCTGTTGGTTGTGGGATTGCTTAGCTCTGTTTATTGCATGCTGCTTCCACTACTTGGCATGCAAGTAGTCCTGTGTTGTACCATCACAAGGTTGGCACTTCATTTTTAGGTATCCCTGGCGCTGCTCCTGGCATGCTCTCCTGCACTCCTCATTGAACCAGTGTTGTTTCCCTGGCTTGATGGGAATGGTTGAGTGGGGCACATACCAGGCCATAAGGTACAGATTGTGTTGAATACAATTCTGCTGCTGTTGATGGTCCACAGTTCCTCATGGATGCCCAGTTTTGAGCTGCCAGATCTGTTCTGAATCTATCCCATTTAGCATTCTGGTAGTGCCACACAACATAATGGAAGATATCCTCAGTGTGAAGACGGGACTTCGTTTTCACAAGGATTGTGAAGTGGTCACTCCTACCAATACTGTCATGGACAGTTGCATCTGCAACAGGTAGCTTGGTGAGGACAAGGCTGAGTAGGTCTTTCCCTCTTGTTGGTTCCTTCACCACCTGCCGCAGGCCCTGTCTGGCAGATATGGCCATCAGGATTTGGCCTGTTCAGTCAGTAGTGGCACTACCAAGCCACTCCTGGTGATGGACATTGAAGTCCCCCACCCAAAGTGCATTCTGTGCCCTTGCTATCCTCAGTGCTTCTTCCAAATGGTGTTTAACATGGAAGATTATTGATTCATCAGCTGAGGGATGTAGGTAGGGGGGTAATCAGTAAGAGGTTTCCTTGCCCATGTTTGACCTGATACCATAAGACTTCATGGGGTCCAGAGTCAATGTTGAGGATTCCTAGGGTAACTCCCTCTTGACTGTATACCGCTGTGCTGCCACCTCTTGTGGGTCTGTCCAGCCAGTGGGACAAGGCATACCCAGAATGGTGAAGGTGGTGTCTGGGACGTTGTCTGTAGGGCATGATTCCATGAGTATGACTATGTCAGGCTGTTGTTTGACTAGTCTGTGGGACAGCTCTCCCAATTTTAGCACAAGCCCCCAGTTGTTAGTAAGGAGCACTCTGTAGTGTTGACAGGGCTGGGTTTGCCGATGTCGTTTCTGCTGCCGAGGTCGATATTGAGTGTTCCGTCCAGTTTTATTCCTTTTCAACTTTTGTGCAGTGGTTTTGTACAACTGGGAAGCTTGCTAGGCCATTTCAGGGGGCAGTTAATGTCAACCACATTGCTATGGGTTTGGAATCACATGTAGGCCAGACCAGGTAAGGATGGCAGATTTCCTTCCCTAAAGGGCATTAGTAAACAGACAATCGATGGTAGTTTCATGGTCACCATTATTGACTAGCTTTCATATTTTCATAAATTAATTGAATGTATTAATTAATTGAATTTAAATTCCACCAGTTGCCATGGTGGGATTTGAACCCATGTCCGAGAGGATTAAACTGGGTCTCTGGATTACTAGTCTAGTGACATTACCACTATGTCATCGTCTCCCCAGTACCCTGATTTGCATGAATTTATCTGCATCGAAACTTTGCAGGTTGATATTGGAAATGGTCAGGATTTGAACATCTTCAGTGACCTTTACTGCCCCTCACCCGGTTTCCGCCATTGTGTCGAAATCTGTGTCTTT
This sequence comes from Heterodontus francisci, assembly GCF_036365525.1. NCBI lineage: Eukaryota > Metazoa > Chordata > Chondrichthyes > Heterodontiformes > Heterodontidae > Heterodontus > Heterodontus francisci. Next base: position 126,563,862 of record NC_090377.1, read on the forward strand.
TGGAGTTTTGTTAATCCCGCCAATGCAAGCAGGTGACAATTTTATTTGTGAAAAGATAGATCAGATCCTTGGTAAAGGGAAATATGGAGCTTCCTGACTGTACTGATTGTCTATCTATCCATCTGTATGCATTGAATGATTTCCCTATATTTCAGTTCAGGACTTCTCAATTACCTATCATATCATGAAATATCTCACACTTGGAAGCTGAATACTAAATATAATAGGTCTTCACCTCATATTTTATGTCTTATTGTTGTTTTTACATAGAAATTACAACATACATACAGGCCATTCAGCCCTATCAGTGCACATTGGTGTTTATCCTACACATGAGCATGTCAAATTGCAAGGTCAGATGAATGTAGCTATGGCATCTCATGCGTTCTTCAGTTTATGTTGGCATTGTTACAATGCATGTTTGATTATCACCATTTTATATGGTTGTGGAGAGATGAGCTTGAATAACTGTGGACCACTATTACAATACTGAACAGTAAAAGCCAAGAAACGCATGATAAAATAATCATTTGAATTATAATTATCCCATTCCATATCAGATAGTTCAAATGTAGAAGAAAAAGACATGCCATTGAGTGCACTATTCTAAGAAGAAAGAAAGAACTTGCCTTCAGTGGGCGCCTTTCATGACCTCAGGACATCTGAAGCGGTTAACAGCCAATAAAATACTTTTGAAGTGTAGTCACAATTCTAGTGCTGGATTTTCGTATTGGGGGCGGGAAACAGCAATCTGGACTGTTTCTGGGTCCCAAACTGCTCCTGGTGGGAAACTGATTTGCGTCATGACTTTCACTGTGGTGACCCCTTAACTGATAAGCAAATGGGTTTGCTGTGCAATTAGAAGCCAGAGTGGTGGAAACCGAGGTGGTTCTGAAGTGTGCGGCTGATTTAAATTCACCACGGCAGCAATTGCTGAGGCTGCTGTTTGACAGAAGGAAGAAAGCTGCAGAGATTGTCAGAGCCTTGGACAGGACTGGAGTCGTATCAGATATCTCAGAAAAGCTGGAGACCTGGCACCCAGGGCAGGGCTGCCCCTAGGTTCTCAGATGCCTGAAAGTTATGTTTGATGCCATGAGGGAGAGGAGGGAGGTCCTCTTCCTGGAAGGCAGCCAGAGGAGGCCACTCATCCAGACCAAGGAGGCGTGGGTGGAGGTTGGAGCACAGTGAGCGGCCGGAGCATGGCGCCGCTTGAGGAGCCTCAGGGCACATTCTGCTCCTGAACATAAGAGGGTGTGTGCTCAGGCCAGTTACTCACCCCTCAGAATGGCTCACAGCCATAATGCTGCAGAGGACTGGTCACTGCTGAGACGTGAGCAGATGCGAGGATAGAAGTGCCTTATCTTGCTCTCTTTTGTCCTTGCAGGAGAAATGGACTTGTAATGTCCAAGAAAGGGCCCAGACGGGAGGAGGGGTGCCAATTTTCCACCATATTACCCCAATCGAGGAGACAACCTTGGAGCTGCCAGGATACTGGATGAGGAGGAAGTCGGCCCTGGTGAAACGGGAACCATGGGGAAGCAGGTGATTACAGAGGGCATTGTAGTCATTAAGGGGGTGCAGTGCACTCCACCCTATGAAAGCGTGTCATGCACTGAGCAGCATTGCGTAACCTCAACAATGCAGAGGCTTCTGCACTCTGAGGCTAGCTCTCATGATCCCTTCTTGTGTCTCCCACAAGTACAGATGTCCAACCCAGGGCACCCTCTCCCGCTCTCTCCCCTTCACAGACCCAGAGGAGCAAGAAGGAAATGAAGAGGCATAGTCACACCTTACGAGCACACCATCCACAAGCTCAGATGCACTCATCTTGGTGGGTCCTCGTGTGTGGTAAGATAGGGTGGTACTGGTGAGGATCACAGCACTAGTGGGCGGGAGGAGGTGCTAGCGGCAGAGGCAGCTGTGGTCAGTTCCTCTGGGAGGAAGGAGGAACGAGGAACGACATAGCCTTGCTCAGCTGGGCACAGATGTCGGGCCTCAGGAGACACTGGAAAGGAGGCTCTACTTTGATCAGCAGCAAGAGATGAGCTCCCACATGTTGCAGTTCCCTGAGGGAGTGCTGGGTCTTGGGTAGAGAATAAAGGAGTCCATCCAGCTCATGTGTGCCACCATGCCTCAGAGCTATGAGAGCATTAGTTCCTCCACAGAGATAGTGGCCAACCTCTTGGAGAGCCAGCTGCAGCATCACTTGGAGTGTATGCAGGAACTGCGCACAGATATCCACAGGATGTATGAGATGGTATGTATCGTGGATCCATCAGTGGTCGCAGACCCAGTTGGACACTGAGGGAATGGAAGCTCTTCTTGTTGATGAATCTGATTGGGTAGTTGCTGGGTGCCTTGATGGTCACATGGGTACAATTGATGCCCTGCACCTGGGGAAATCCTGTGATGGCACTGAAACTCACTACCCTCTGTGCCTGTGATGCTGTGTCTGTCGTGAATTGAATGTACTGTCCAGCTCTGGCAAAGAGGGCATCGGTGACCTGCGAGATACAGAGGTGTGCTGCCCGTTTGCAAGATGCCACTAAGGTCCGCAGCTGATCCTTGGAAGGAGCCAGAAGCGAAGACTTTCAAGGCCACAGTGACTTTGACAGCTATTGGCAGGGCATGGTGACCAGTGCTGTGCGGTGCAAGGTCACAGATGTCTGTGACCATCTGCCTGCAAAGTTGTAGTGTCCTGTGGCACTGGATCTTGGTCATCTCCAGGTAGCTCTGTCTTTGACGGTAGATTCTGTATTGAGGTTATGGCGTCCGTTGCCTTCCTGCACCTCTTTCCACTCCTGTGCCTTCCTGCCGCTCAAGGTTCTGTCCTTTGGATGGCATTGCCCCACATCACCACTGGACCAAAAATCCAACAGTCGTGCCCCCATTGCCAGCTGCAGCCTTCTTGTGGACAGGTGGCCTCCTATTATGATTGGCAGCTTTGCTCCTACTTTTCTACACCTGCAATGCTGGGAGAGTGACGATGGACTCTCCCTGCCATTCGCGCAGCACCAAGTGCACCTATTTCCCAAAGACCGAGTCCCTGAGCTGCTGACCCTCTTATGGGGCTGAGGAAATTCCCTGGGGTGGCCATGACTGGCTCCCCACTCTGTACCTGCCTCCCTGCAGCTGTGCAACCCGTGCACCGCTATGAAAATTTCAGCCTCCCCCTTTAACAAATTGATAATGAGCTCCTTAACAGCTTTAACTGGCCTAAATCGGCAGCAGATGGAATCGCTGTCCTGCCCTCCCCCTGCCCTGGTGAACATTGCCAGTGCCAGGAATGCAAACTCAAAACGGACATATTGGCCGCACCAGTATTTTCGAGCCCAGTCTGCCTCTGTTCCTGACACCGAACATTCAGCCTGTAATGGCCAGGGAAATGTGGCAGCCATTTTGCGCAGCAAGCTTCCACAAACAGTAAGGCAATAATGACCAGATAATGGTATAAATATTGGCCAAGATGTAGGGGATAACTCCTATGCTGTTCTTCAAAATAGTCGTGGGATCTCTTATGTCGACCTGACAGGATGGATGGACTTCAGTTTCAAGAAATTAAGGCTTCACCTTAGTACTGCATTGTAGTGTTAGCCTAGATTTTTGAAACTATGCATCACAAAGTAACTGTACATTAATTTAGCAAAAGATTAATTGATATGTATAATGTCTCTTCGGCCTCCCCAATTACAATATATTTCCCCACACCCCCCCACATGTTTCCCCCTCACCCCCAACCCCCTCCCCACACCCCCCTTCTTGGTAATCTCATGCAATTGCACAGCTAAATGGCTCGGCCTCCTGGGCCTACATTCACTCACATAGCCACATATAGAATCACACATCAAGAAGGACATTCGGCCCATTGTGTCTGTGTGGCTTAATAAGCCGAGCAATTGCAGAGCCTGTTTTGCCGATTGAGAGTAAATTTTATACACAAGCCCACACAGTGTTTTCAAGTTCCTCAAATTATTAATGAACAATATACCAATCATATGCCTATCAAAGCAGGAAAAACAAAATAAACAACCACTGTCACACTAATTTTACCAGATAATAGGCAAAAAATCTGAAATCATACTTTAGGTATAACTTGTTTCTCACCTTCATTGTTAAAACCACTATAAAACATAATAATTTCAGTTCACAAGCCAAAACCTTCTCTACATGATTTTCTTTGGCCCACCATTGGAGGCTTGTGCCTTCAGCTTTTTTCAAATTCATTTATGGGATGTGGGTGTCACTGGCCAGGCAAGCATTTATTGCTCATCCCTAATTGCCCTTGAGAAGGTTAGTGGTGAGCTGCCTCTTGAACCGTTACAGTCCTTGGGGTGTAGGTACACCAACAGTGCAATTAGGAACGGAGTTTCAGGATTTTGACCCAGCGGCAGTGAGGGATCAACGATATAGTTCCAAGTCAAGATTGTGTGTGGCTTGGAGGGGAAGTTGCAGGTGGTGGTGTTCCCATGCATCTGCTGCCCTTGTCCTTCTAGGTGGTAGAGGTCGTGGGTTTGGAAGGTGCTGTCTAAGGAGTCTTGGTGCGTCGCTGCAGTGCATCGTCTAGATGGTACACACTGCTGCCACTGTGCATCGGTGGTGGAGGGAGTGAATGTTTGTGGATGGGGTGACAATCAAGTGGACTGCTTTGTCCTGGTTAGTGTCGAGTTTCTTGAGTGTTGTTGGAGCTGCATCCATCCAGGCAAGTGGCGAGTATTCCATCACACTCCTGACTTGTACCTTGTAGATGCGGACAGGCATTGGGGAGACAGGAGGTGAGTTACTCACCACAAAATTCCAAGCCTCTGACCTGCTCTTGTAGTCACAGTATTTATGTGGCTGGTCCAGTTCAGTTTCTGGTCAATGGTAACCCCTAGGATGTTGGATAGTGGGGAATTCAGCAATGGTAATGCCATTGTACATCAAGGGGAGATGGCTAGATTCTCTCTTGTTTGAGATAGTCATTGCCTGGTACTTGTGTGGTCTTGCTGCATCTGAACATGGGCTGCTTCAGTATCTGAGGAGTTGCAAATGGTGCTGAACATTATGCAATCATCAGCGAAAATTCCCACTTCTGACCTTCTGATGGTGGGAAGGTCATTAACGGAGCAGCTGAAGATGGTTGGGCCTAGGACACTACCTGAGGAACTCCTGCAGTGATGTCCTGGGACTGAGATGATTGACCTCCAATAGCGCCTAGGCACTAAGCTCTGGGATTCCCTCTCTAAACCTCTCCACCTCTCTACCTCTCTCTCCTCCTTTAAGAGGTTCCTTAAAGCCTAACTCTTTGACCAAGCCTTTGCTAACCTGTCCTGTTATCTTCTTATGCGGTTCAACATCAAATATTGCTTGACAACAGGCCTGTGAAGCTCTTAGGGATGTTTACTACATTAAAAGTGCTATATAAATGCAAGTTGTTTTTGTAAAAGAGTGTAATCACACTGTTTTGGAGTCAACTGGTAGTGCATCAATTAATTATTAAGCAAGTGGAAACTGAAGAAAAGTGTGATAGATGTTGAATGGTTAGAAATATGAAATTTTGAAACATTAAGCAAGTGGTCTACAACTGTTCATTCTTCAATTCCTTGATATACCAGGGTTTTTGCGCAGAGTTCATGGTACTAGTTGATGTGAAATCAGCACAACGTCCTACTATAGAATAGCCAAGTAGCACTCTGATTCAGATGCTCTGTTACTAGCAAGATCATGTCAGTAGGCAGTCTGACTTTAGAGTGTTGTTTTTTATAATGCTCGATTGAAGCACCTTGGGATGTTTTATTATGTTAAAGACACTATATAAATGCACATATATCAACAAAATGACAATCTGGAAGATCAAAGGTGATGGTGGTGAATAGGTGAGGCTACCATACATTATACAATCAATACATTCTTCAACTGTTTTGTCAACCTAGCGATTAACAACTATATGCAGGTGCACAGTGGTTATCTGTCTCCTTTGTGGGTGGGACTGCATTGTTTCACCTTTCTTGTACAGCTGCCATGCTCTCACTGTCGGTCTGACCATCAGCCTGTTTGTAGGTGTGTGTTTGGGCTTATATGTTCACTCTTATCTTTGATTATAGGTGAACCTAAAAGAACCCAAGGCACTATTCAAAGAAGAGCAGAGGAGTTTTCCCCAGTGTCATGGCCAATATTTATCCCATAAACAATATCACTGAAACAGATGATCTGGTCATTATCACATTGCTGTTTGTGGGACCTTGCTACATGCAAATTGACTGCTGCGTTTCCAACATTACAACAGTGACCACTCTTCAAAAATACTTCATTTGCTGTTAAAAACTTTGGGATATCCTGAGGTTGTGAAAGACGCCATATAAATACAAGTTCTTTCTTTTAATCACAATATAGAGGAATGTGTAGGCTTTCAAAGCATAAAATTCTGATGATAATTCATTTTTATGTAAAAAGATGGGAATTCAAGTTTTAAAAGGACCAATCAGAACAACTAGTTAAACAATTGCAGAATTACAAACCAAAAGTCTCTAAATGTAAAAATAATATGTTTATCCTATTTTATTTTAGTTAGTTCACTGGCATGAGTAATTAAAAGATCACTGCCATCGGTAAAGGAGACCAGAAGAATGCTACAATATGACTGTCAGCTGCCAATTATCAAACAAATCACACCTTTCAATTTCTACTTATTTTCCCTATTTAATACTTGGAGTGGATGCGTGTTTTGTAATTTTTATACAGTCATAAAGGACAGAAATAAAATCAATATTTGTTGGCAACCTTAATGTTCCAAAAATACAAAAAACCATTGTATCTTTTGTGATACCAAGGTCGTTACTTCTTTTTCAGTTTCATATCAATGACAATAACAACTTGCATTTATGAAACACTTTTATTGTTGAAAAGTGTTCCAAGGCAATTCACAGAGATGCAATCAGGTAAAAGTGGACAACAAGCCGAAGAAGCACATATTAGCATGATTGACCAAAAGTTTTGTGCAAAGAGGTCGGTGTAAAGAAAGGTCTTAAAGGAAGAGAGGGAGGTCTAGGTAGCTGAAGGCATGGCCACGAATAGTGGGGTGAAGGTAGGGAAGGATGCACAAGAGGCTGGATTCTGAGAAACAGAGATGTTTTGGGAACCTTTTGGGCGGGAGGGCAAGCTGCAGGGTGAGGTTGTCGGACTGGGGTGTATAGCTAATTTTTAGGAAGACTGTGACTAAATATAAAAGGATGTGAACAAATTTACAGAAAGGGTGTGTGAATGGTAAATTAATTTCAATATAGCTAAGTGCAAGGTGGTGCACTTTGGTAGGAGGAATAAGGAGACCACATACTCCTTACATAATTGGAGTCGAGATAGGGCAATCATGCAAAGGGATCTAGGGGTACACATTCACCAATCATTAAAAGTAACAATGCAGGTTAACAAAGTTATAAAAAATGCAAACAAAGCTCTGGTGTTCATTTCTAGAGGAATAGAATTGAAAAGCAGAGAAGTTATGTTAAACTTATATAGAAGCTTGGTTAGACCACACAGTTGGAGCAACAAGCAGAGTTCTGGTTCCATATTATAAAAAGGATGTAGAAGTATTAGAGAAAGTGCAAATGCAGATTAAAAGAATAATATCAGAACTGAGAGATTAGAACTGTTAGGAAAGACTGAACATGCTGGTGTTCTTTTCTCTAGACTGAGATGGGGTTCAATAGATGTAGAGAAGTCTCCACTTGTGAGGAATCCAAAACTAGGGTCCATAAATCTACGATAGTCACAAATAAATCCATTGCTTTTATATAGTATATATAAATGTATATATAAAATAATAAGGAATCAGGAAAATCAACAACAATTCGCATTTATATCACAACTTTAATATAGCAAAACCACCCAAGGCGCTTCTCAGGAATGCTATCAAACAAAATTTGACATGAAACCACATAAGAAGATAGGACAGATGACCAAAATCTATGTAAAAGAAGTAGGTTTTAAGTAGCATCTTTAAGGAGGAGAGAGAGGTGGAGAAGTGGAGATTGTTATGGAGGGAATTCCAACCCTTTTGGCCTTGGCAGCTGAAGGCATGGCCACCTATGGTGGAGTGATTAAAATAGCAGATGTGCAAGAGGCCAGAACTGAAGGAGCATGAAGATTTCAGAGGGTTGGAAGGAGGTTGCAGTGATAGGGATGGCAAGGCCATGGTGGGATATGAAATCAAGGTTAAGAATTTAAAAATCTTCTTTAGTCAGAGAGTGGTGAGAATATGGGAACTCACAAAGCATTTCTAAGTATTGCAAAGTATTTGTGGCACAGAAACAGATAACTCAGCCCAACAGGTCCATGCCAATGTCTATGCTCCCCATGAGCCTCCTCTCATGTTTCTTTATCTAACCCCATCAACATATCCCTCTATTCCTTTTGCTCTCATATGTTTATCTAGCTTCCCCTTGAATGCAACTCTGCTATTCATCTCAACTACTCTCTGTGGTAGCAAGTTCTACATTCTAATCACTATCTGCCTAAAACAATTTCTCCTAAATTACCTATTGTATATATTAGTGGCTATCTTATATTTATGGTACCTAATTGTATTCTCGCCTGCAAGTGGAAACATCTTCTGCAAAATTTGATAAGACCGAAAACTGCCGTGGGAACTGCTGCGATACGTGATTAACCCATGCCTGTTGCTTCCAATGCAGACAGCATGTCCACTTTGCTCTGCCTGCTCATTTAGATGATTGTTGCATTAGCATGCTATTGAGTGGCTGCAATGGGTGCAAGGTTGTGAGAGACTAGCATAAGTTCAAGCTAGCCTGCACTACATAAACCTGCACCTTTTAGCACACAAAGTCACTTGCTCACTCCGCCTGCTTCTCTCTGGCAAGAGAGAATAAAATGCATCCAGCACTATTGGAATACAGAGCCTCGGTGACCTCCCTTAAGCAACACTGGATGTGAGATTTTGCAAATATCACCTGTTCCCCCCCCCTCCCCACCAGTGTTCTGCCTCGGATCTCCAAACGGAGACCTGAAGACACGGGAGTTCTGGCAGCCAGCCAGAATATCGGCGTGGGACGACCGTTGCGACGAGGTAAGTAATTATTCATAATTACCATTGATTTTAATATTTAAATTAAGTCTCCATCGCCAAGCAGTGGGGGTGGGGTGGTGCTGCCACGAGACCTCGCTGCCGATGTCGGGGCCTTGCCGGTGTCGAGAACCGTGACGGGCCTCTCCTGGAGGTATTTTCCAGGTCCCCCGCCATGACCCCGATATCTGGGGGGGCTGCTGTTAAAATATAGCTCATTGTTCCTCCCTAAGGTTCTGGTACAATAATTGCCCCCTGATCACTCTGGGCAGATGTGGCCTCCTGCTGAGACTCCTTCTCCCCCTCCTCCTTCCCCCCTTTGAAGCAGCTTTTCCTACTCCATGTCACCTCTGCTCATTCTCCCAGCCCAGGCTCTAGGTCAAGGGGCAGCAAACTACTGAAGCCATGTCTCGGAGCAAGTAGCCTGTCCAGAATCCTTAAAGTCAGGATCAAGTCCTTCAGCACATGTTGCACCACTTCCCATCGATTTCAGCAACTTCTGCCATCAAACAGTTCTACAATTATAGTAAGCGGGTGGGGGTGGGGGGCATCCATGCTGCTGAAAGTGTGTTCACCTGTGCAAGGTTAAGAGAGAGAGTTAGCTGGAGCGTGGAGCTCCAAAATGGCACTGCTGGCATTAAATCAGTGCTACACGCTGATTGATGTCATGCTGTACCTACTCTGCATACTGAAGGCAGACATTCCCTGTGCACATGCTAACGTTTTCACCAAAATAGCATCTTGCACAGTCAGCACCAGAAGTGGTTGCGCATGCCATGGACACCATTTTGGAGGCAATACTGCAGCCGCAGCACCATAAAAAAGGGAGCTACTCATCCGAATTTTGCAGCCACCTTCTCTACATCTACCCTATCACAACATTTTATAATCTTAAAAACCTCTATCAGGTCACTCACTAATCTTCTTTTAAGAGAAAACAGCCCCAACCTGTTCAATCTTTCCTGATAGTTGTAACCTCTCGGTTTTTGTATCATTCTGGTGATTCTTTTTGCAGCATCTCCAGTGACACAAAATACTTTTTATAATATGGAGACCAGAATTATTCATAGTACTCCATGTGTAGTCTAACTAAAGTTCTTTATAAGTTTATCATTGCTTCCAGAACAATAGAACCATAGAAAAATTACAGCACAGAAGGAGGCCATTCAGCCCATCATGTCAGTGCCGGCCGAAAAAACTAGCCGCTCAATCTAATTCCACCTTCCAGCACGTGGTCCATAGCCTTGCAGGTTACAGCACTTCAGGTGCATGCCCAGGTACCTTTTCAAAGAACTGAGGGTTTCTGCCTTCACCACCGAACTGGGCAGTGAATTTCAGACACCCACTACCCACTGGGTGAAAACGCTTTTCCTCATGTCCCCTCTAATCCTTCTATTAATCACCTTAAATCTGTGCCCCCTGGTAATTGACCCCTCTGCTAGGGGGAACAGGTCCTTCCTGTCTACTCTATCTGGGCCCCTCATAACTTAGTATATCTCAATTAAGTCACCCCTCAGCCTCCTCTGTTCTAAAGAAAACAACCCTAGCCTATCCAAACTTTCCTCATAGCTGCAACTTTCCAGCCCTGGCAATATTCTAGTAAATCTCCTCTGTACTCTCTCCAGAGCAATTATGTCCTTCTTGTAATGCGGTGACCAGAACTGTACACAATATTCCAGCTATGGGCTAACCAATGTTTTATACAGTACCAGCATTACATCCCTACTTTTGTATTCTATACCTTGGCCAATAAAGGAAAGCATTCCATATGCCTTCTTCACTATCTACCTGTCCTGCCACCTTCAGGGACCTTTGGACATGCACTCCAAGGTCTCTCACTTCTTCTACCCCTCTCAATATCCTCCTGTTTATTGTGTATTCCCTCGCTTTGTTTGCCCTCCTCAAATGCATTACCTCACACATGCCTGGATTAAATTCCATTTGCCACTTTTCCACCCACTCAACCAAACTATTGATATGTTTCTGGACTCTACAGCTATCCTCTTCATTATCAACTACATGGCCAATTTTTGTGTCATCAGCAAATTTCCCAATCATGCCTCCCACATTTAAGTCCAAATCATTAATATATACCATAAATAGCAACACTGAGCCCTGTGGAACGCCACTGGAAATCGCTTTCCATTCACAAAAACATCCGTCGACTACTACCCTTTGTTTCCTGTCACTGAGCCAATTTTGGATCCAACTTGCCACATTCCCCTGCATCCCATGGGCTTTCATTTTACTGACCAGTCTGCCATGTGGGACCTTGTCAAATGCTTTACTAAATTCCATGTAGATCACATCCACTGCACTACCCTCATCAATCCTCCTTGTTACCTCTTCAAAAAACTTAATCAAGTTAGTAAGACATGACCTTCCCTTAACAAATCTGTGCTGACTATCCCTGATTAATCTGTGTCTTTCTAAGTATCAGTTTATCCTGTCCCTCAGATTGATTCTAATAATTTATCCACCACCGAGGTCAGACTGACCGGCCTATAATTATTTGGGCAATCCCTCGCACCCTTTTTAAACAATGGTACAACATTTGTGGACCTCCAATCGTCTGTCTGTACCTAGTGAGGATTTGAAGATGATCCTCAGAGCATCTGCTATTTCCTCCCTGGTTTCCTTTAACAACCTGGGATGCAATTCATCTGGCCTTGGTGATTTATCCACTTTCAGGGATGTCAGACTCTCTAGTGCTTCCTCTCTCACTATGCTTATCGTATCTAATATTTCACACTCCTCTTTAACTATAATGTTTGCATCAACCTTCTCCTTTGTGAAGTCAGAGACAAAGTATTCATTAAGAACCCTGCCCACATCTTCTGCATCCACGAATAAGTTACCTTGTACATGTCTGACAGGCCCTACCCTTTCCTTAGTTATCCTCTTACTCTTAATGTACTGTTACTTCATCCACTTGCTTAGCTTCATTACTGAAGACTAAATCTAGAATTGTGCCCCTTGGGCTTGTTACGTGCTGGCCAAAAAAGTTGTCTTGAATGCAGTTCAAGAATTTTGTGCCCGCCACACTGTTTGTATTGCAGTTAATATTGGGGTAGTTGAAATCTCCAACTATTATTGCCCTAAAATTTTTCCTTGCAGAAATTTGCCTGCATATTTGTTCTTCTATCTCCCTTTCACTATTTGGGGGTCTGTAGTACACTCCTAGTAGTGTGGCTGCCCCTTTTTTATTTCTGAGCTCCACCCATATGCCCTCGTTTGATGATTCATTGAGCATATCATCCCTCCTCAAAGCTGTTATTGATTCCTTAACTGATAGTGCCACCCCCTCCTTTTTTATCCCCCCCCTCTATCCCACCTGAAAACTCTACATCCAGGGATGTTGAGCTGCCATTCTTGCCCTTATTTAAGCCAAGTTTCCATTATAGCAATGATATTGTGTTGCCATGTGTCTATCTGTGCCCTCAGCTCATTGGCTTTATTTACTATACTCCTTACATTTAAATAAATACCCTTTAACACTGCCAGATTCCAGTGCTGCACACTTTTTAACCGTTGCTTCTTCTGTCTTTCAGAATCACATGCTAATATTCTGTTTCCCATTCCCTGCCCTGAAATTGTGCCATCCCCCTGCCAAACTAGTTTAAACCATCCCCGACACCACTAGCAAACCTTCCTGCAAGGATATTTGTCCCAGTCCTGTTCAGGTGTAGACCGTCTGGCTTGTACAGCTCCCACCTTCCCCAGAACTGGTCCCAATGCCCCAGAAATCTGAAGCCCTTCCTCCTGCACCGTCTCTCCAGCCACACATTCATCTGATGTATTTTCCTATTTCTATACTCAATAGCACATGGCCTTGGGAGTAATTTGGAGATTACTAACTTTGAGGTCCTGCTTGCTAGTCTCATTCCTAACTCCCGAAACTCAGCCTGCAAGGCCTCATCCCTCTTTCTTCCTATATCATTGGTACCAATGTGGACAACAACTTCTGGCTGTGCACCTTCGCCCTCCTGAATGCTCTGTAGCCACTCAGTGATATCCATGACCCTTGCACCAGGGAGGCAACATACCGTCCAGGAATCACATCTGCGACCACAGAAACGCCTGTCTGTTCTCCTAACTATAGAATCCTACCACTACTGCTCTCTTGTCTTTTCTCCTCACTCCCTGCATAGCTGAGCCACCCATGGTGCTTTGGTCATGCCTATTGCTGCGCTCTCCAGAGGAACCCTCTCTCCCATTGGTACTCAGAACTGAATACCGGTTAGAAAGTGGGATGCTCTCCAAGGACTCCTGCACTACCTGCCTTGACCTTCTTGTCTGTCTGGCAGCCACCCAGTTCCTCTCTGCCTGTGGCTCTCTTACGCTCCGGGGTGACTACCTCCTGAAACGTGCTATCCATGTAGTTCTCTGCTGCGCGGATGCGCCACAGTGACTTCAGCTGCCGCTCGAGTTCTGAAACTTGGAGCTCAAGCTTCTGCAGCCAGTGACACTACCTGCAGATGTGTTTGTCAAGGACACATGGTGTGTCCACAACTTCCCACATGCCACAGGAGGCACACTGCACTCAGCTGAGAAGCCCTGCCATACCTTAGCTTTACAAAACAATTTTTTTTTAAATTCATTCATGGGATGTGGGTGATGCTGGCCAGGCCAGCATTTATTACCCATCCCTAATTGCCCTTGAGAAGCTGGTGGTGAGCTGCCTTCTTGAACCGCTGCAGTCCATTTGGGGTAGGTATACCCACAGTGCTGTTAGGAAGGGAGTTCCAGGATTTTGACCCAGCGACAGTGAAGGAACAGCGATATAGTTCCAAGTCAGGATGGTGTGTGACTTGGAGGGGAACTTGCAGGTGGTGGGGTTCCCATGTATTTGCTGCCCTTGTCCTTCTAGTTGGTAGAGGTCGCGGGTTTGGAAGGTGCTGTCTAAGAAGCCTTGGTGCATTGCTGCAGTGCATCTTGTAGATGGTGCATTACAATTATTGCTAATATAAGTAGAATAACTTACCAGTTATTTGGCAATCAGCTTCTTCCCTTGTACCGTGGAGGCTGAAAAGGCAGAAAAGAACAGAGAGACGAAAGAGCACCTCGTTCCCCTAGTCAGTAAAATCCCCCATGCACAACTCACAGCCTTACTCTCTGTCCAAACAGCACTTTCCAATTAGTAATTACTCATAAATTACACTAACTAAAACCTTAGTAGTACCAACCTTACCACTTACAAAGTAGCTATTTGAGGGTTTAAGAAAAAAAACAACTTTTTTTCTCTCATTTTTTAAAGCTATTTGCAGGCAATAACAGCTGTTACTTACCAACCAATCAGCTTACAGATTTCGCTGTTAGTATTTTTTTCATTTTTCAAACCCAGCGTGTGGGGACACAGAAAGAGAGAGACCGCCGACTGCTGCTACTCCGGTCTTTGCTAAGTAAAGACCTTGAGCCATGCTCTTTATTTATACCGGTCCCGCTCCGGATCTGCTTCCCCTCAGGTCGCCGCCAACTGCTGCTGCTCCGGTCTTCAGCAAGTAAAGGCCTTGAGCCCCGTTCTTTGTTTATACCTGTCCAGCTCTGGATCCGCCTCCTCCCAGGTCTGCCGCCAACTGTTGCTGCTTCGGTCTTCGATGCTTCTCTGTTTTTCAATTCTGCCCTTTTAGAACAGAACCCCTTTTTTGTGTGCCTTTTTTTGGCCTTATTAACTTGAGTTGCTACTTTTACTGATTTGTGTATCTCTACCCCTGGATCCCTTGTGAAAGAATTTGGCCATAATAAGTGGTTATATGGTTAATAGAGTTATTTTCCTATGAATTAGGGATTTAAAAAATTGAAAGTTGGGTTTGTTACAAGAGGTTTTATTTCTGTCCTCACTACTTAGAATTTTGTGTGTTTTAAAAAACTAAGAAAAGGATTTTTGCTCAGCGGAGGACACCTGCAAATAGTTGGAATTCCTGCAATGTTTGAAAGGAAGTTCAGAACAAAAGTTGAACTTTATGGGTGCTTTGAAAAGAAGTTGAACTTGTACAAGGATAAGATAGCCAGCAATTGCAAAGAAACCACAGGGTCTGGCCTTCCCCAGAACAGTTTTAGTTGAATGACAAGAGACATTGGGCTGGATTTTACTAGTGCGCCGCAACTCGTGGTGGTGCACTTTGAAGTTGGTGGTCTGCCCGCGCACAATGGCTGCCACTGAGCCCCCCTGAAACTACGTTCCGGGGCTTATTAGCATTATGGCAACATGCTGCCCCCCATTTTACGTGGGGAGAGGCGGGACATCCAGCGCCATGATGGACATTGGCTTAGCTGTGCAGCAGGCCCTATTTAAAGCCACCTCCTATTTAAGGTGCCCCAGCACCTGCTTCCTGACAGCTACCAAATAAATACTTAGCTCACTATTGAACAGTTGGGATGCTGTCAATCTCGCAGCAAAGCAGAAAGTGCAGGGGAAACTCAGCAGGTCTGGCAGCATCTGTGGAGAGAGAAGCAGAGTTACCTTTCAGGTCTGTGACCAAGGTAACTCTGTGAAAGGTAACTCTGCTTCTCTCTCCACAGAAGCTGCCAGATCTGCTGAGTTTTCCCCGCACTTTCTGCTTTACTGCCACATACTTACTCTGCTTTGTCCCAGTGTCCTGTGCAGTTGAGATCCTCTTCTTCCTCTCGAGTCTAACATTCCTTCTTGTAGGTGTGCTGCACCTCAATGAATAATCTTAATATTGCACATACCAGGACGTGAGACTGAATTGTATCATAAAAGGCAAATGTACAACAGAAATAAAAGCATAATTTAAGAATATCTACATACCATGGGCTTGTCATCATCTGACTGTGAAAAGCTGCAGACAAATATGCATTTGGAATCTGTATTCATTTCTCTGCTAACTGTTATGTGAAAAGACAGGTAACTGGAATTAAAAGTACTTTTTTAAAGAACCAGAAAAATATGTTTATATTCTAGTTGTATTGCAACTAGAAATATTACATCAATAATTATGATCAGTTGCTGCAGAAGTAAAGTGTACGTGAACGAGTGTCGATCTGTAATAGGTGAAAAACCAGGACAACAGCACAGATCTCCTCACTAATCCTGCACTAGTTTTCAAACGTATGCAAGAAAAACCTTGCAGCCAGAAGTTGGAGCAGTTACACTGTGGAATCACCTTTGCATTTAAAGGACCAGAGCAAAAACCGAAGATTTCAGGGGTTGCTCTGGGATGGCCCCACAGTTCAGCGATGCCTCCCTGCTCACTCTCCTCCAGGTTGTGTAGGCAAGATGGGAGGTCCTTTTTCCCAGCGATGGTAAGAAGAGGCCTTCCCGACCGACCAAGGCAGCCTGGCTGGAGGTGGCAGAGGAGGTAAATACCTGTGGGGCCATCTGGCGTCAAAGGTTCCAATGCCGGATGATGATGAATAATCATCCCCCCAGCCAGCCTGGGCCCTCCAGGCCTCATGTGCACAGAGGAAGACTGCCAAATGTGATCAGCAGCCTTCCTCCAGTCCTCCCATGCACCTTTTCTGTTGTAGGTCCTCAGCATCCTCATACTCTGAGGAGGAATCCTGTTGAAGCCTCTCCTCATCATGCCAGGCCAGCCCCTATTGAGTGCATAGTGATGCAGAGCACAGAGAGCAGCAAAGAAAGGAGCTGGCCTTTTTGGCCCATAGGACAGGGCATCACCATATCTATCCAGGCATTGGAAACGTGTTTTCAGCATGCTGATCACCTTCTCAATGGTGAATCTTGTAGCTCAATGGCTGGCATTGTATCTTTCCTCTGCAGCAGTGGCAGCGTCTCTCACTGGTGTCAGGAGCCATCTCTGCAAGGGATAGCCCTTGTCTCCAAGAAGCCTCCCCTCCATCGGAGCCAGCTCAGTGAACAGCAGTGGCAGCTGGGACTGGCGCAGGACCCAGATGTCATGGCAGCTGCCTGAGAAGCAGGCACAGATTTTCATGAAGCATCTCCAGTGATCAGATCCCACAAAGGATTCCTTTAATGGTAACATCTGCAGGTGGTAGCCTGGCGGGAGGCCTGATGGCCACATAGGTGCAGTCTATGAACCCTAAAACCTTTGGTTATCTGGCAATGGTGCCGAAACCAATGGCCCTCTGGGCCTGGCTGTCAGGGTCCGTCCTAAAACGGACATACTCACTGGCCTTCTGGTGCAGGGCATCGGTGACCTCCCTGATGCAGCGGTGCACTGCTGACTGTATGACCCCACAAAGGTCTCCAGTGGGCCCCTCAAATGCTGCATAGGTGTCACGCTTAAAAGCCACTGCCACTATGAGGACCATAGGCATAGAATGTCCACCGAAGCCCATGGGCTGCAGGACATCGTTGAACAGGGCACAGAGACGTGTCACCACCCTCTCTACATGTGCAATCACCTCTGACACTGGTGCTCTGACATCCAATGGCATGTCACGTGGGGCCTGTAGATGCGCTGTGACCTATAATGGCGAGCTTCCCTTGGTGGCTGCTGATCATGACCGGGGCCTCTAGGTGGACCGCACCTGCCTATTGATTTTGCCTCCTGCACATATGGACCCTCAGGAGAAGTGGATCACACAATCTAGGATGAGCCAGACCCATTTCCATCTGTCATGAAAACCACACCTGCCAAAATGAGACATATTAATTTCATCATATGGAACATTAATTTTAAACTGTTGCTTGGTTTAAAAGACCACTGGAGACATGGCTGCACACATTTGCATTCTAAAAGACAGTTGCCTGGAGAAGATAATAGAACTGCTCTGTCATTCAATTAACCAAATGGATTTTGATCAAAAGAGATTGAATGTGTAAAAAGCCAGCATTCCATCACCCCCGCCCCCCCCCCCACAGAGGGTGTCTGCTAAGATGGACAATCCACAAACCTCACCGGGCAGGTTTTTCCAAATAAGGAACTAGTCACATGACTAACTTGCTGACCAACATTAATCCCATATTCCCTACCACCTACCTACACACGGGGAAATTTACAATGGCCAATTTACCTATCAACCTGCAAGTTTTTGGCGGTGAGAGGAAACCGGAGCACCCGGCGAAAACCCACACAGTCACAGGGAGAACTTGCAAACTCCGCACAGGCAGTACCCAGAACTGAACCCGGGTCACTGGAGCTGTGAGGCTGCGGTGCTAACCACTGCGCAGCCTTAGTTCAGACCTTAGTCATGCGTCTACTATGCAGTACCTTACTAAGACCTGTGGAGTAGTGGGACTGAATTAACAGTGCATTATTCTCATATTGGTCGTAAGAGGTTCATCTGCCTGAAAGGGTAGAAGAAGTTTGTAAACATGCCAGGACATGCCCCTGTGGTCAAGGACGCAGCATAATTGCCTCTTGCTAAGAACACAATGACAGGTTCTAAAAAACAGGAACTTGCTTCAAAAAGTCATTGGCATCATCACTTCAGCAAGTTTCATAAATAATCATTGTAAGTTACTCCAGTTCAACAATGGATGACATGATTTTCTACAGAAGGACTTAAATCACCTGTCAACTGAACCTGGGAAACTAAGTTATAATCTTAAAACACAGTTGAGTGGCTAAGAAGTGTACCACCATTTGCAAATTCCAGCATCCAGCTGGCTCTAAGGATATGCTGATCAACATCTCAACTCACAGCTTCCTGCTGGCTCAACCTTTTCTTAGAAATTAAACAATGTGGATTTGAACTAGAAATGAACAGATATACAGCCTTATTTGGGAAATAGAGGGAGACAAACCTACCTGCAAAGAGGTAACACTCCAACATGTAAAAAAAAAGATGCAGCTTGGAAACAGTATAAATATTGGAACCACACAGTGGTTCTTTAGATTCATTGGAATCACTCCAGCATTTCTCATGGTAAAGGTATGGGCTACTGTGGTGTGTTGACGATAGTTCTCCCCTTAATTGGGATACAGTATCTCACTAAAATCTGTAGCTTTCTACTCAGGGATTTAAGGGCAATGTCAATTTTAAATGTTGTCGGAGATCTTAAATATTTTACTGTAACAATATTTAGACATAATAATTGGATTCCAATTCATGAATCCAAATTGTTTATGGAAATGATGGTCCCAGCACTGATCCTTGTGGAACACCACCTCCTACCATTTGCCAAACTGGATAACTACATTTAACACCTATAGTCTTTTTGTTGTGTCTTGTTATCCATTCTGCTAATTGTCTCCTGACTCCACATGTTCAGACCTTAGTCATGCGTCTACTATGCAGTACCTTACTGAAAGCCTTTTGAAAATCCAAATATAATACATTACCCTTGTCTACTGTTTTTGTTACTTCTTCAAAGAATTCAATATGGTGGCTCAAGCATGACCTTCCCTTTTGGAATCCGTGTTGACTACTCTTGATTATATTTTCAGTTTCTAAATAGTTTGCTGTTGCATCTTTGATTAATGATCCCATTATCTTTCCTCCACCAACGTTAAGCTAATTGGTCTATAGTTCCCTTGATTTGTTCCCATTCCCTTTTTATATCATAGGAGTCACATCAGCTGTCTGGCAGTCCTCAGACACCATTCCCTTTTCTAATGATTTATAAATATATTTCTACATATGTCACAGTGCCTCTGCTATCTCTTCCCTAACTTCTTTTAATATACACTGATGCAATCCAACTAGACCAGGAGTCTTATCCTCGCTAATTTTGATTAGTTTAACAATTATTTCTCCCCTTTCTATCTTAAATGTCTATATGCTTTTTGATTTATTCTTCTAATGTCATAGAGTCGTAAAGTCATTTACAGCACAGAAGGAGGCCATTCAGCCCATCAAGTCCATACCAGCTCTCCATAGAGCTATTCATGTCCACAATGTTAGTTTTTCTGGTAAATACTGAGGCAAAGAAATGATTTAATATTTCTGGCATTTCATTTCATTGTCATTCCCTGCAAGCTTATTGTGTTTATCCATTAGTGGCCTTATGTATCTGTAGAATGCTTTACTATTTCTTTATATCCCTTGATATTTAATTTTTCAATTTCTTTTTGTCTTCCTAATTATTTTTTGACTTCTTTCCTAATCTTTTCATATTCACTTTTGGCCTTCTCTCCTTTGCATGCACTTAGTACATGCCAATTTCTTTAGTTACAATTTTGCCTTTATTTCTTTATTCATCTGTGGCTATAGTTTATTCATGCTTTTTAATGGCTTTTCCCCCTAGACTCTAGTGATTACTGTTTTAAATGTTCCCCACTTCGGTTCTATTTCTTTGACAGCAAATTCGTCCAGTTTACTTTCCCTAATTCCATTTTCATCCCTTTAAAATAAGGTTTTTCTACTTTATTATTTTGGTCTTTGTTTTACTTGCATCCTTGTCAATCTTCATCTTAAAGCCTACTTCTCTGTGATTGCTAATTCCCCTGATTTAAGAAGAAGCTGGATAAGTACAGGAGGGAAAAAGGAATGGGATATGCTGATTGAGCAAGATGAAGAAATGTGGGAGGAGCCTAGTGTGGAATATATTAGGATGAATGAGTTGTTTCTTTGCTGTAAATACTTTGTAAAATGTAAATTCTATGTAATCTGTACAAGCAGCAAGATTGGGCAATGGAGGAAATATGAGTGTTCAGTGTTTGCAGCCTGTTTCATTTAATCTAACCTACTTAAACTTAATTACCAATGTGAATCTACCCATCTGAGGGGTGTGGTTAGACTTGCGCTGCAAACCACAAAGTCCAGTTTTGCAATATATTGTTCTTTGGTTTTTGAAGTCCAGCTGCTACTGTGGACATGGCACAATAACACTCAAAAGTCAGACTACCTGCTGACATGATTTTGCTAGAAACAGAGCAGCTGAAACAGTGCGCTACTTGGCTGTCCTATAGTAGGACATTGTGCTGATTTCACATCAAGTATCACCATAAATTCTGCACAAAAACCCTGGTATAACAGGGAGTTAAAGGAGGTTAAACTTAATAGCTGCCAACAATGGGCTTGGGGACCGTGATGCTGGATTAACCCGTGCCTGTTGCTTCTAATACAGGCAGCATGCAAACTTCGTGCTGCCTGCTCATTTTCATGATTTCAGCATGCAGCCAGTATTAACCACGCCGTTGAGAGGCTGCACGCCTCAGCAAGGGGCCCAAAATTGTGATAGGCCACTACCTGTTAAAGTTAGCCTGCACTACGTAAAGGAGCATATTTGCTGCAGCAGGTGCTGGAAGTCATTCTACAACTGATTCTGACCTGGGAAAGACACAAGAATGTCACATGATTAGAGAGAGTGTGGGTTCCAAGATCTTCTGATGCTGCATGCACTGGTGGCCTTGGTCTTGGAGGTGCAGTGGATGAGTGATGTGTTCTATCCACAGGGGGCAGGCAGACTCTCCGGACAAACTCTCAGAAGGCAGTGAGACCAGATAATTGTGGCAGTCAATGCCAGGAGTCAAGCCCCAAGGACGTTAATGAAGTGCTGCGAAATC
This sequence comes from Heterodontus francisci, assembly GCF_036365525.1. Classification (NCBI taxonomy): domain Eukaryota; kingdom Metazoa; phylum Chordata; class Chondrichthyes; order Heterodontiformes; family Heterodontidae; genus Heterodontus; species Heterodontus francisci. Next base: position 126,585,318 of record NC_090377.1, read on the forward strand.
TTGAATAAACTCACAACCAGTAATCAAGGTCAGTGAATGCATCTTCAAATGCCATATCCTACTAACTGTACCACTAGCCTCAGACACTGCTCAAAACCCCACACCCCATCGCTTACCTTTCAACAATCTATCAATCATGACTTAAACCTAATATTCATAGCTTTGTCGCACTCTCACACACTTAGGACTTCTGCAAACCTCGAAGTTTGCACCAACTGCCAGCTACTCAACCATGACAACCACATCACCCAAACACATTGCACCACACTCACTGAAACACTTCCCTTTGTCTTGAAGGATAAGATGATGCACAACCAGGAGCAGCAGGAGCTAACCAACGAGACAGGCGTTGCTGCATGTCCTTTCCCCCATGAAGAAGTCGGTGCTCGCCATATAGAAGTGGCCATTGCTGAAGCCGTGGCCAGCGGTGGACCTGAAATGATAGAAGTTGATGGTTTCCTCGTACCTTGTCCTTATTCTCCTATCCCACTTACTCCTCATCCCACAATGTCTTCAGATTTAGAAGCTACAGATGGTGCACCTCATACTTCTCTCCTCCCTCATCTCACCACACCCTGGCCTGTGTCTTTCTCTTTTCAGATACCCAAGAACTCCAACCTGACCAGGCAGTGGTGGAAAAGCAGCAGGTGGAAGACCAAGAGGCAGTGATGGTGAAGAAACACCATCGCTCAACCTCGCAAACGCAGCCACCAGCTCAGATACTGACATTGTGTGTACTTGAGAGGATAGATTAGAGGAGGGATATGCAGGTGGTGACACACTGGGTACAAAAGGCCTGCAGCTAGGGTAGGGGACAAGGGTAGTACAGCTGCCAGCTCCCCAAGGATGAGGTTGCACATGAGCTCTGTTGCAGACGACTCAGATGAGCACTTTGATGGGCAACCTGCAGAAGAAGGCTGATAAGTATGCACAATGAAATGTTGGGTGTATTGCCAGGCCTGCCAGAAAGTCTGTTTGCACTGACGAGAAGCTTGGAGGAGTCCGGCACTGACTTTGCACAGGACTTCGCGCAAAGCTTGGAGCCCATCCTTTCCAGTATGGAAGTGGTAACCCACTCCATCAGGACAATTGTAGGCCCAACCATGATGCGGAATCTGTTGCCCGATGTCTCAGCTTCCATTGCAGCACAAGCAGAATCCACCCGAGGCCTGAGTGCTGCAGTGGAAGCTCAGATTGAAGTCATGCAAACTCAGCTTGCTGCCATGCAAGTTCAGGCTGCTATCACCATGGCTGCGAACACCAGTGTTCAAAGGGGGTTACAGGGTGTCACTGCAGTCCAGCAAATTATCCTCCAACATCAAGTTCGAAAGGGTTAAGCAGCTCGCTTTCGACCAACGGATAAGGGCACATAAGATAGAGTCCACCTACGAAAACCTCAGAGTGGTGATCCTCCTCGAGGAGTTCAAAAACTTGCTTCCCTTTTCCATAAGAAACCGCGTGGAAGAACAAAAGATTCCAAGAGCCAGGCAGACAGCAAGCTTGGCTGATGATTATATACTTATTCACAAGCCCTTTCCCCAAGGGAAACTCTTCCCTAGTCACCTCCAAAAACCTGAAAAGGATAGAAGGTGGGACAGTGATAGGAGGATGAACAGCCATGAGTGAGAAGGGAGAGCTAGAAACACAGGGGGCCCTCCTCAGGACAAAAAGGAAGGCGCTGAGAACAGGAGTGATGCCCGGAAGCCTGATTGTTTCCATTGTAACAAGGCAGGTCACCTTCAGCTGACTGCTGGAAGTTACGGGGAAAACCTTTATGTTTAGTCAGGGTACACCAGACCAGTGCAGGAAAAGGGGCCCTGATGGAAAGCACAGTGAACCAGGCTGTGGCTTTAACAGCGGCAGTAAAACCCAGTAAAGCTACAACTGAGAGTGTGGGAAAACTTAACAAAATCCCTGAGAGTTACCGAGATTTTGTATTCAGAGGTAAAGTGATGCCATATCCCTTGAGTGAGGCAAGTAAGCCCATAGTTATACTTAGGGGTACAGGGGCCACCCAATCCCTTCTGCTGGGAAAAGGCATGACCTTTCCCCCAGAGAGTGCATTGAATGCAAGAGTGATAGTAAATTGTATCGGAGGAAAGTATATGCCCATACCTTTGTACCAGGTGCACCTGAAATGCAATCTACCTTCAGGACTGGTTATCATGGGGATTGCCCCTCGTTTACCTGTGGACGGTGCCGACCTGCTCCTGGGTAATGATCTGGCGGGGGCGAAGATGGTAGCTTCCCCAGTGGTTTTAGAAAGATCAAAAGAGGTCAGGGAGACAGAGCAGTTCCAGGAAAAAATCCTGGCATTTTTCCAGACTGCATGGTGACCCAGTCCATGGTCAAACAAGCTACGTCAGAGAGGCTGAACTGGCACTGCAGACAGATGACCCTACTGTCCGGTTATCTGAAACCTTCTTTGGGAAGGTTCAAGAAAGGGTCTAAGGACATTCCTAGTAACTACAGGCAAGTCAGTTTAACATCTGTGGTGGGTAAGATTTTAGAGACAATAATTAGGAACAAAAATCAACAGGGACTTGGAGAGGTTTGAATTAATTGCGGAAAGCTAGCACCAATTTGTAAAAGGCAGATCATGCTTGACTAACTTAATTGAATTTTTTGATGAAGTAACAGAGAAGTTGATGAAGGGAAAGAATGGATGTTGTCTATATGGATTATAAGAAAGCGTTTGACAAAGTACCACAAAAAAGGCTGGTTTCCAAAACTGAGGTTCATGGAATAGGAGGGTCAGTGTCAGTTTGGATAAAAAATTGGCTTAAGGGCAGAAAGCTGTGGTAAATAGTAGACAGTGGAGTTCACCAAGGTTCAATGCCTGGACCACTGCTTTTTTTGCTATACATAAATGACTTGTATATTGGAAAACAGTAAATTTGCAAAATTTTCTGATGATATGAAACTTGGAGTTGTGGCAGACAGTGAGGATTTTACTAATCAACTGCAACAGGATATAGATAGGCTAGAAGAATGGAATGACAAGTGGCCTTTTATACAGAAAAATGTGAGGTGGTGCATTTTGGGAAAAGGGATATGGAGAGGGATAAAGACTAAATGGCACAGTTCTAAAGAGTGTATAGGGACAGAGGGACCTGGGGCTCATGTGCATCGATCTTTGAAGGTGGCAGGACATATTGAGAGAGTAGTCAGCAAAGCATATGGGATCTTGGGCTTCATAAATAGAGGTATTGAGTACAAAAGCAGGGAAGTTACGCCAAACCTTTATAAAGCTGGCTGGGTCATAATTAGAATATTGTGTCCAGTTCTGCTCACCACACTTTAGGAAGTATGTGGCGATCCTTGAAAAGGTGCAGAGGAGATTTACGAGAATGGTTCCAGGGATGAGGGATAATAGCTACGAGGTTAGGTTGGAGAAGCAGTGGTTGTTCTCCTCGGAGCAAAGGAGATTGAGGGGAGATAGAGTCATAGAGAGATACAGCACCAAAACAGGCCCTTCGGTCCAACGCTGACCATCAACCACCCATTTATACTAATCCTACATCAATCTCATTTTTTCCCTCTCACATCCCCACCTTCCCTCAATTCTCCTACCACCTACCTACATTAGGGGCAATTTTTTACAATGGCCAATTTACCTATCAACATGCAAGCCTTTGGCATATGAGAGGAAACTGGAGCACCCGGAGGAAACCCACAGGGTCACAGGGAGAACTTGCAAACTCCGCACAGACAGTACCCAGAACCAAACCTGGGTTGTTGGAGTTGTGAGGCTGCGGTGCTAGCCATTGTGCCGCCCCTAATAGCTCTAATAGAGGTATACAAGATTATGACAGGTTTGGATAGAGTAGACAAAAAAAAAAGCTATTCTCATTAGCTGATGGTACAAGGTCTAGGGGACACAGATTTAAGGTTTGAGGCATGGAATGCAGAGGGGATGTGAGCAAGAACTTTTTTAAGCAGTGAGTGGTAATGACTTGAAACCCGCTGCCTATAAGGGTGGTGGAAGCAGAGATGATGAATGATTTCAAAAGAAAATTGGATGGGCACTTGAGAGAAATAAACTAACAGGGCTACGAGGATAGAGTGGAGGAATGGGACTAATTGGGTTGCTCTACAAAGAGCCAACATGAACTCGACGGGCTGAATGGCCTCCTTCTGTGCCATTATGACTCTAAGTAATATTAAACTGAATCTCTGTCTGACCTCTCAGGTGGATGTAAAAGGTCCAATACCACTATTTTGAAGTTGAGCATGGGCATTCTCCCTGGTGCCCTGGCCAATATTTATTCCTCATCTCAAAAAAAAGATTACCTGATATCACATTGCTGTTTGTGGGATCTTGCTGTACGCAAATTGGTTGCCGTGTTGCCTACATTATTACAGTGACATACAGGACGATATAGATGGGCTGGTAAGATGGGTGGAGCTGTGGCAAATGGAATTTAATCCTGAGAAGTGTGAGGTGATGCATTTTGTGAGGACTAACAAGGTAAGGAAATATACAATGGATGGTAGGACCCTAGGAAGTACAGAGGGTCAGAGGGACCTTGGTGTACTTGTCCATAGATCATTAAAGGCAGCAGCACAGGTAGATAGAGTGGTTAGGAAAGCATATGGGATACGGGAAAGCATACGGGATATTAGCCGGGGCATAGAATATAACAGCAGGGAGATTATGATGGAGCTGTATAAAATGCTAGTTAGGCCACAGCTGGAGTACTGTGTACAGTTCTGGTCACCACACTATAGGAAGAATGTGATTGCACTGGAGAGGGTGCAGAGGAGATTCACCAGGATGTTGCCTGGGCTGGAGCATTTCAACTAAGAGAAACTGAAAAGGCTAGGGTTGTTTTGCTTAGAACAGAGAAGGCTGAGGGGAGATATGATAGAGGTATACAAAATTATGAGGGGCATTGATAGGTTAGATAGGAAGAAACTTTTTCCCTTAGCGGAGGGGTCCATAACCAGGGGGCATAGATTTAAGGTAAGATGCAGGAGGTTTAGAGGGGATTTGAGGAAAAATGTTTTCACCCAGAGGGTGGTTGGAATCTGGAACGCACTGCCAGAAGAGGTGGTAAAGGCAGGGACCCTCACAACATTTAAGAAGTATTTAGATGAGCACTTGAAACGCCATAGCATACAAGGCTACGGGCCAAGTATTGGAAAATGGGATTCGAATAGTTAGGTGCTTGATGGCCGGCACAGACACAATGGGCCGAAGGGCCTGTTTCTGTGCTGTATAACTCTATGACTCTATGACACTGGCCAGACTTTTACCGGCAAGAGTGAAGTGCTGCAGTAGGGACCGAAAGCTGGTCTCACGCCTATGCAGGCAGACGGCCGGACCCCAGGGACAATTTTACTGGCGGTGGCCAATTAGGAGGCCACCACTAGGACTGCTGTCCAACTGAGGATGGCAGTCCGCCCCTCACAGCTGCCAGCTCAATTAGAGGGCCGGCAGCTTGGCAGCGCCACTGATAGAGGTGGCCGCTGCTGAGACTGTAGGGTGAAGGAGACAGTGCCTCCACGTTGAGGTGCACTTGAAGTCCCGGTAAGAATTTGTTTTAACGTTCCGGCGCTTGGAGGGGTGAGTGCTCCAGGAGAGGCATTGGAGTCACGGGGGCAGCAAATTCTGCCAGGGGACCACTCCGTGGGCCATGGAATGCCCAGAAAGGAAGGTCCACCCCCCCCATCCCCACCTCGCTGGGAGGTATATCTGATGGTCTCCCCACGCGGCAGGGACCCATCCCAATGCCAGTAAAATGCCCGCGGGGACAGAAAGTAGCTGTTAGTTGCCCATTTAATTGAATTAATTGGCCGCCCACCTGCGGGCAGTGAGCAGCCATGCTATTACTATTCCCGCTTCTGGGAATATCCCATGCTGGTTGGAAGATGTCAGGCTTTCCTCCCGATGCCTTCTGCCGCCGTTTTACGAGTCCTCCTGCCTCCCAGCCCATCTCCAGAGGACTGGTAAAAGTACTTTGAGATGCCCTGAAGGTGTGAAAGACACTAAAAAAACGCTCGTTCTTTCTTTTTAGTGAGACTCCAGTTTGAATCTTCTTTTTGATTTATTTGCAAACAGAAATGACTGGAAATACAAAGAAGGTATCTCAGCATCAAAAAAAGAAAAAGAGGTTGAAGTTTCAGGTGAATGATGAATGATCTCCACTAAATTATGCCCCTGTCTTCCCTTTCAGTTGTTGATGGCTCTGCTGTATGTTGACAGCATTTTTGCTCGTACTTCAGATTCACAGCATCTGCAGTTTTTCTTTTAAGCTTGACATATTTGCTTAACATTGTTTCTGGAATACTACAGTGTATTAAGAACCAACAGTGAGATTTATACAAAGTTCAAATACATCAGTCTGCATAACACAAAGCAACAAACTATAAACAAGTGGGCAAATAACATCCCTAAAGATGGATTTTTTATGCATCTAATTCATGTTAGATAATTAAACCTCATTTGTGAAACAAATGAGTATTTTTTTAATTCATTGTAATGACCGGCGCAATAAAAGATCCCTGGTGAACAATAAATAAATAAATCTTTGGAATATTTTCCACTTTTATGTGGCAAACAGTGAATTAAGTGCATAAATTGCTGAAATGTTGGGAGCCTAACTAGGAACACAGGAACTGGAGGAGGCTATTCAATCCCTCGAGCCTGTTCCACTTTTCAATTTGATCATTTGGGGAGGGCAAATAAAGTGAGGGAATATACAATAAATGGGCGATACTGAGAGGGGTAGAAGAAGTGAGAGACCTTGGAGTGTATGTCCACAGGTCCCTAAAGGTGGCAGGACAGGTAGATAGAGTGGTGAAGAAAGCATATGGATTGCTTTCCTTTATTGGCCGAAGTATACAGTACAAAAACAGGGATGTGATGCTGGAACTGTATAGAGCGTTAGGCCACAGCTGGAGTATTGTGTGCAGTTCTGTTCACCACATTACAGAAAGGACAAAATTGCTCTGGAGAGAGTACAGAGGAGATTTACAAGAGTGTCGCCAGGGCTTGAAGGTTGCAGCGATGAGGAAAGATTGGATAGGCTAGGGTTGTTTTCCCTGGAACTGAGGAGACTGAGGGGTGACTTGATTGAGGTGTACAAAATTATGAGGGGCCTAGATAGAGTGGTGGGGAGATCAGTTACCAGGGGGCACAGATTTAAGGTGATTGGTAGAAGGATTAGATTGGACATGAGGGGAGACTTTTTCACCCAGAGGGTGGTGGGTGTCTGGAATTCACTGCCAGGAATGGTTTAGTTTAGTTTAGTTTAGAGATACAGCACTGAAACAGGCCCTTCGGCCCACCGAGTCTGTACCGACCATCAACCACCCATTTATATACTAATCCTACACTAATTCCATATTCCTACCACATCCCCACACATCCCCACCTGTCCTTATATTTCCCTACCACCTACCTATACTAGGGACAATTTATAATGGCCAATTTACCTATCAACCTGCAAGTCTTTGGCATGTGGGAGGAAACCGGAGCACCCGGAGGAAACCCACGCAGACACAGGGAGAACTTGCAAACTCCACACAGGCAGTACCCAGAATTGAACCCGGCTCACTGGAGCTGTGAGGCTGCGGTGCTAACCACTGCGCCACTGTGCCGCCCCAATGGTGGTGGAGGCAGAGACCCTCAATTCTTTTAAAAGGTACCTGAACATGTACCTGAAGTGCTGTAACCTGCGGGGCTACGGATCAGGTGCTGGAAGGTGGGATTAGTTTGGGTGGATAGTTTATTCGGTCGGCGCAGACACAATGGGCTGAATGGTCTCCCTCTGTGCTGTACTTTTTCTATGATTCTATGGCTGATCTGTATCTTGACCTCATTTCCCAGCCTTGGTTCCATATTCCTTAATACCCTTGTTTAACAAAAATCTAGCCATCTCAGTTTTGAAATTTTCAACTGACTCTCAGGGCAGTGTTTTCCCTCCAAGGGCAGGAAACAGATGTTGAAACTGTTTCCAAGTCTTGAACCTGCTCCCAGGGGAAACAGTCACTCATTGTGATTTTCATAGAGCTGCCCCCTTAATTAACTTTGAGACGGGCTCTTTGTCCAATTAAGGACGGCAGGTGGGCTCTCGAAGCTGGAGGGCCAATCAGAGGCCTTCCAGCTTGAAAGGAGCGGCAGGCTGCAATAGAGGATAAGTAAGGGAGAAGGCACTTCAAGATGGAGCTGCCCTCTCTCCAACTTTTTAAAATCTTAAATTATAAAATGGATCTACCAGCCAGTGGCTGTTGGGGTGAACCCCTCTAAGCCTGCCTGGAGTGCTGGCCCCCTGGTCTCCCACCAGGAGGCTGCCTCCAGGCACCTAAACTGGTCCCACTGCCTGCAGGAATCTGGAGGCCGACTGGAAAATTCCAGTCAACTTCCTTTAATCAGCTTCAATAGGCTCTTAATGACCTGTGTTGCTGCCTGCTGTGTGCAGACAGGTAGCCCTGCTGCTCCCCATACCGCCTCTGCAAAAATGGCCCAGGGATGAGATGGAACCGGGGAACTGGCATGCAGGGTTTTTATTTTTAGCACCTGCCTGCCTCTGCTCCCAGCCCCAGCAGGGGCTCAAAATTCAGCCCCCAGTCTCAACAGCTCTTTGGGCAGAAAGTGCCAGATTTCCTTTGTGCTAAGAAGTGTTTTCTGACATCACCCCGAACAATCTAGTTCTAATTTTAAGGTTATGTCCCCTTGTCTTGGACTCCTCCACCAAATGAAATTGTTTCTCTCTATTTACTCTGTTAACTCCTTGAATTATCTCAAACACCTTAATCAGATTACCTCTTAGTTTTCTGTACTCAAGGGAATACAAGCCTCGCCTTTGCAACCCGAGTCACAATTTCACCCTTTTAGCCTCAGTATCATTTTGATGGATCTGCGCAGCACCTCCAGCAAGGCCAATATATCCTTACTGAGGAACTGTGCCCAGAGCTAGTCAATTTTCCTTGCATGTTTGCAGGTGATAACAGTTTCCCTATTACTTTATGTGTTCTGCATATTCTAATCTGGGCAGCTGCAAGACTTAAGCACTTGGAAGCTCTGTTTATGTGTGCACGTATTATAATTCTGCATAACATTTCCCCAGTGACTGAAAATGGAATGGTCTGACGTGTGTGCCAGCCTTTAACCCCGACGCTAATCTAGCAAGTGAGGCTGTCATCTGATGGATCAAGGCTGAAGGTGTAAAGAAGCATCATCATGTGAAGCATGCAATGTTAAATACTGCAACTGGCTCAAAGAACCCATGTATCTTCTCAAGGTTACTGAATGAATGCATGAAAAAAAAGACAATCCAGTTGCTTGCCTGGTCCACTTCACTATAAGCAGATTAATCGGATGCAGAGGTTTCACTAGGCAAGACATAAAAAGAAACCAAAGGAATTATTTTTGGTTAGAATGGACAAGCTGCCTATGAATAAATAGGATGTGATACAGTACAGCTGAACAAAAAGCAAGATATTGATTTTAATCTTTGATTCAGTTTTATGACTACCTCCTTGACTATAGGCTATGTTAGATATAAACAAGCAGAAGATTAGATTATAGATTTACTATCAAAAGCTTGTTATGGTCTCTCAAGTTGTATTATGTTTATTATATATTCCTGCATGTTGACAGTGTAGTTCAAGAAATGTTATGTGAAAAGCCCACCATACAGTCAAAATAAATGCATTCATTTCTTCACAGTACATGGAAATCAATAAAAAGGGATGAAGTGAAGAACTTTAACTTCAAAGATAATGATTTCTGATCATAAAATGGTTGAAGCACAGAAAAGCTGGTTCTGGTTTGATACGTTTCTGCGGACTTATATAATCATAAATGTCAAACATACAAACGGTGGGGACAGATGTCTTCTGCATACTATGGGCTTAATTTAGTGAAGCCAGTGGGTGTCCCAACACCGGGCCGAAAAGACTGTTTAAATGGCTGTTAACTGGCCACTTAAGGGCCTCAATTGGTCTCGAGGCGGGAAGGCAGTCTTCTTCCTTTTCCGCACCCTCCACCCCCACTGAACTTATTGCAGTGCAACGGGAAGGCGACAAGCCCTTCGGCCCCTGCCTCCTGTCTCGATTCTTCGGCCCCCTGCCTCCCAGCCTGTCTCCCAGGGTCCCATTAAATTCTGCCCTCTGTGTAAAAAATTCATAAAGAAAAAGAAAGACTTGCATTTCTATGCCGCCTTTCATGATCTCAGGATGACCAAAATGCTGTACAGTCAAATAAGTACTTATTGAAGCGTAATGTCGGAACTGCAGCAATCAATTTGTACAGAACAAGCTTCCACAAGCAGTAATAAAATAAATGACCAGATAATCTGTTACTTAGGGATTGATGAGGGATAAATATTGGTCAGGACACCAGGAGAACTCAGCTGCTCTTCTTTGAATTGTGTAACAGGATCCTTTATGTCCACCTGAGAGAACCGATGGATGCTCAGTTTAACATGTCACCCAAATGTTAGCACCTCTGACAGTACAATACAGCCTCAGTACTGCACTGGAGCATCACCATTGATTACATGCTCAAGACAAAGTGGGATTTGAGCCCACAACCTATTGAGTAGGGTAGTGAGAGTGCTTGCTACTGAGCCAAAGGCAATAAATATGTAACCATTTTTCCAGATAAGCTGCTAACAGGGCTTTGGCACTGCTGCTCTTTTATGTTCAAAAAAGGTTATAATGATAAACCAGCAGCTGCAGGCCATTCAGTTTAACCTCAGCGGTGGGAAAGCTTTTAAAAACGATAATCCGGGACAAGATTAGCAGTCACTTGGACAATTGCAGAATAATAAAGGAAAGGCAGCACGGATTTCTTAAAGACAATCATGTTTAACTAACCTGGTTGAGTTTTTTGATGAGGTAACAAAGAAGGTTGACGTGGGTAATGCGGTTTCTTTGGTGGATATGGACTTCTAAAGGGCATTTGATAAAGTGCCACATATTAGGCTTGTCAGCAAAGTTGAAACACATGGCATAAGGGGCAACAGTGGTGTAGTGGTAATGCCACTGTGCTAATAATCTTAGGATATAAGTTCAAATCCCCCATGGCAGCTAGTGGAGTTTAATTTCAGTTAATTAGTAAAAAACTAGAATTAAAAACTAGTCAGTGGTGAATATGACCATGAAGCTACCATTATTTGTTGGAAAAAGACCTTTAGTGAAAGAGGTGCTCCCTGAAGAAGGGGCTAGTTTATTTTTAGGCTGCATTTTCTGACAATGCAACCACTGGGTGGCGCAGTACTAGCACATGCGCAAATGCAGCCTCTTCCACTGAAATGTCACTGTCTGCATCATCTCAGGCAGCTGCCAGTAATAAAGATGGCACTGCTCAATTTATCACACAAAAAAAATTCAACCTGAAAATCCCCACAATGGCTGCCATTGTCGCCTCCATCCCAACCCTGCTCCCTCCTGCCATTAAGCTTCTCTTTGCCCCTCCCTCCATCTACCCACCCCTCACTCCCCGCTGCCTTCCCTTAGCCACTTGCTCATTGCTTCCCTGCCCCCCCCCCCCACCCCACTTGCTCCCTGCTCCTTGCTTCCCACACCCTCATCACCCTGTTCTCCAGCCACTCGCTCCAGGCTGCGCCACTTCCCTCCTCTCGGCCACTCAACCCCACGTTCGATTGTTCCCCGCCGTGTCCCCCGAAGAAGCAAGACATGCCACGAGGGGTGATAGGGTGACGTGGGAGTGAGTGGCCATGAGGGGGGAAGCGGCACAGCCTGGAGCGAGCGGCTGGAGGGGTTTGGGAAGTGGGGAGCAAGCGGCCGGGGTGGGGTGGGGGGAGCAGTGGGTGGATGTGAGGACCTGGGAACGATCAGCTGAGAGGATCGGGGGGAGCAGTGGCGAGGGTGGGAGTGAGTAGCTGAAGTGGGGGAGGAGAACGGCGAGGGGAGCAAATGGCTGAGGAAAGGTCGCGGCCTGGCCGGGAGCGAGCAGTCAAGTGTGAGGAAGCGGCGATTGAAGCAGGGATGATCATGGTGGGACAGCCCCTCCATGGGGCAGCCAGCGGCCACAGCTATGGCTCGGTGGCCTTGACTGGTGCTGGTGGGGGGGGGGGTTTGCTTGCGGGATGAAGCATGGTCGCCCCCACCTTTCCTGATGTGAGCCCGCCCTAATCGCTCTCAATTGCCTACTTCTCCAAAAATGGCTCAGGGTCAGGATTGTTGTGTGAAACTGGCATGATGGCTGGTGGCCTGTCCACCTCCAATCACGACCTTGAGCTGCTTTTAAAATCCAGTCCTGGGACACAATCTGATGAGCACATCACAGACGTGCCCGAGCAGCTGACAGACGCTGTAACAGCTGAGGCTATTGACAATCGGAAGACTGTGGGAGACCAGGCCGATGCTGAGCCCCAAAATGATGATGTGCCTCTGGAGTCATCAGCAACATGGCAACTGCTGCAGCTACAGCGAGAGTATGGGAACTTCTGGCAGAGCTTCCAGAGGCAATGACTATCCATGAGCAGATGTGGAGGAGTCCATCCAGGCCATGAGTGCTGCCATGTCTCTGATGGGTGAGCACTTGGCTTCCTTCATCGAGAGATTGGCAACACTCATGGAGAGCCAGATCCAGCAGACCAGACAGCTGATACTGGAGATGTGCACAGATCTGCGTTGTCCATGACTTCAATGCAGCAGTGGCAAGGCGAGAGGAGGATGAGGCGCTTGGAGTCTCCACCAGCTCCTTGTCTTTCTCAGGTCAGCAGGGAGGTACAAGTGTGCCTAGCAAGGCAGGAGGAGTGGCTGCCTTCTGCTTCTGGGGTCTCCTCTCAGGGCGCTCCTGGTATGGACAGGGTCTCCTCAGCCCCTCCGTCAGTGACACCAGTGCCTCAAAGCTGTGATGACAGAGGAGGGTCCTGCACTTGTGCAGGAGCCTCTCACCATGCTGGAGCCCTCCAGGCTGGCAAGTTCATCCCAAGTCATGGGGCAGCATAATCAGCAGCCTGCCTCCAGCTCAGCTGCAAGTGCAGGGGGAGCCCCATGTAGGAGCACTTGTAAGAGGGTTAAGAAGAGCACCTAGCTGCACTTGGGGTTCACGAGTCATTGGATTATGTATATTGTCATGCCTACAACCTTACCACCTGTCCGTAACAAATTGGGGGCTCGAGGCCGAGATTCTGAACAATCAGATTAAACAAGAGATTTGGAAAAGAAAGGAAAACTGATCTCTAAAACTGTGGAAAATTGAACAAACAGGTTTTCTCGTATCATTCTTTTCTTTTTAAGGTGCTAGAAACAAAAGATATGACCACATTTAATGCTGAAGAGTTTGTAGAACAGGAAGATCTATCCCATGATAAGTTAAATAAATTAAGTATTGAAGGTTTAAAAAGCCTAGCTGCCCAGGTGAGAATCATTTTCAAACAAAATACAAAGAAACCTGAAATAGTGAAGAGTCTAGCTAAACATTTAAAACTTACTCCTGAAACAGAAGAAGAAAGCTTGGAATCTGAATCGGAGAAAATAATCCCAGCTAGAATTCAGTTGCAAAGGGAAGAGATGCAAATAAAAAGTGAAGAATTGCAATTAAAAAAGGAAAAGGAAGAGAGAAAGTTTCAGCTTTAAAAGGAAAAGGAGGAGAGAGAGTTTCAGCTTTGGAAGGAAAGGGAAGAAAGTGAGTTTTAGTTGAAAAGAGAGGAAATACAATTGCAGAGAAGAGAGGAAAGGGATGAAGCATCGATAAAGGTTACAGAAATGCCATATACCACAGTATTGGTAAAGTGGCTTACTGGCAAATGCTTAAAGGTTCCCTTAGTTGAAGATTACCTACAGTGTAAGTTGGTCGCCGGGGCAGTGACGGTCGGGGTCATTCCAAGTTTATCAATGCAGGGAGTCGACCTATTGCTAGAACAATGACTTGGCAGGAAACACGGTATTGTTTCCAGAGGGTCCACAGCACTCCATAGAGACTGGGGAAACTGAGGGGAAAAATTCTGCGCAGTTGCAGAGGGCTGAGGAAGTCCCAAAAAATCCCACAGGGGCAATAGGGCCAGTAAAGATTAAATATCATAAAGGAAAGCCAGTAGAATTTAAAGAGGCCAAGATAGAGCCAGAGGAAAACAAAGGAGTTAAGATAAAAGCAGCAGAGGTTGAAGGGAATACACCAGTGGTATGGTTAGCAGAAACATTCTTTAAAGATTTAAATAGGGATAAGGAAAGTTCCCAAACATGCAAGTCAAAAGTGAGGGAGATGCCTCACCTAGCTAAAGTGCCACAGGGGAGTGCAGCGGAAACTGGACAGCCACCTGAGAGCAGTAGTGTCCCAGAGGACATGGGGCAGATTGGGAAAAACCCATCTCCGAAGTAAAGGGAAAAGGGAAGGTAATATGCCCTAAGGCAAACAGCACTTCTGAAAGCCACAAGAAAAATAAAAGTGAGATTAGTTTGGATTTGCCCACTGAAGAATCAAACAGCCAGGTTCGAAATCCAAAGCTAACTGAACCCACAAATTAGATTCAGAACCCAGTAAGGAGAAAATGCAGGAGGAGAACCTTATAGAAGATAAAAATACAGTTTACTGCCTGTTGTCACCCGAGAATAAGAATTATCAACGTGCCAGAATCTGAACTACTAAATCCATGTGTTGTGGAAGCAGCAGTTAAGGGGTTAAGGCCTGTGCAGACAGTGAAATTTGCAAACAGCCATGAACAATGCAGTAACAGAAATTTGCATATTACAAACCTTGGAACAGAAAAGATGTCTCTACAAAAGCCTGTGAAATTTGATCCCTTCAAGGATTCAAGAGTTGAACGTGAGTTTTCACTTAGCCCAAAGCTCACCAAAAGCCACGTTTGTTGGTATTAAAATTTCCAAAGTACTGCAAACAGATGCTAGAGAAATCCAATCCCGTTCACCACCACATAACTGGGATTTCAAAGTGAGAAACGGATTGAAGGCACCAGGTTTTCTAAACAGAAGCTTTCCTCGGGCCAAACTTCAACACCCAAAAAGAGATTCAATTATAATTGTACCTCATCCGAAAAGGGTGATGAGAAACGCAAACTTGAACAGGAAATGGTGTTGCAGACAATGCAAACTGTAGCAGTTATAAGATTGCGGTGTGCATGTCAAAATGAGCGCAGAATGTGTGTTCATAATTCTCTTAGTTACCCTGTAAACAATGTAAAAAATTGCAATCAAGATTCCATTTTCTTTTATATGGGGACCTTGGTTATCTGTCGGCAAGGATGAAAGGATTAGATCCTGACTTTGCGTGACAATATAAAATTGGTGAAAGTGGTGAAATCAACAAGCGCATGGGAAAGGCTTCCGCTGCTATGTCCAGACTGGCCAAGAGAGTGTGGGAAAATGGCGCACTGACACGGAACACAAAAGTCCACGTGTATCAAGCCTGTGTCCTCAGTACCTTGCAGGCAGCGAGGCCTGGACAACGTATGTCAGCCAAGAGCGACGTCTCAATTCATTCCATCTTCGCTGCCTCCAGAGAATCCTTGGCATCAGGTGGCAGGACCATAAGTCCAACACAGAAGTCCTCGAGGCGGCCAGCATCCCCAGCTTATACACCCCACTGAGTCAGCGGCGCTTGAGATGGCTTGGCCATGTGAGCCGCATGGAAGATGGCAAGATCCCCAAGGACACATTGTACAGCGAGCTCGCCACTGGTATCAGACCCACCGGCCGTCCATGTCTCCACTTTAAAGATGTCTTCAAACGCGACATGAAGTCCTGTGACATTGATCACAAGTCATGGGAGTCAGTTGCCAGTGATCGCCAGAGCTGGCGGGCAGCCATAAAGGTGGGGCTAAAGTGTGGCGAGTCGAAGAGACTTAGCAGTTGGCAGGAAAAAAGACAGAAGCGCAAGGGGAGAGCCAACTGCGAAACAACCCTGACAACTAATTTTACCTGCAGCACCTGTGGAAGAGTCTGTTACTCTAGTATTGGTCTTTATAGCCACTCCAGGCGCTGCTCCACAAATCACTGACCACCTCCAGGCGCTTACCCATTGTCTCCCGAGACAAGGAGGCCAAAGAGAGAAGAGAGGTGAAAGCGGGACAGCAGCCTGTTTTACATCTCTCCCAATTTATATTGAAGTCAAAGGAAATAAAACTGGGACTATCGCATAAAGTCGAGACAGCTCATATTCTTTATTCTTCTGCAAACATCAGTCTTTAATTTGTTGATAGGCATGGGATAAGGACAGCAATCCACTGATACGATTACCATACTGATAGTCCTCTGAAGACTGAGGTCATTAATCAAAGGCTGAAGCACAAAACCATAGAAAAGTTATGGCCATTCAGCCCATTGTGTCTGCACCGGATGAAAAAACTAGCCGCCTATCCTAAACCCACCTTCCAGCACCTGGTCCATAGCATTGCAGGTTACAGCATTTCAGGTGCAGGTCCAGATACCTTTTAACTGAGTTGAGGGTTTCTGCCTCCACTACCATTCCTAGCAGTGAATTCCAGACACCCACCACCCTCTGGATGAAAAGGTTTTTCCTCATGTCCCCTCTAATCCTTCTACCAATCACCTTAAATCTGTGCCCCCTGGTAATTGACCTCTCCGCTAGGGGAAACAGGTCCTTCCTGTCTACTCTATCTAGGCCCCTCATAACTTTGAATACCTCAATTAAGTCACCCCTCAGCCTCTTTTGTTCTGAGAAAAACAACCCTAGCCTATCCAATCTTTCCTCATAGCTGCAACTTTCCAGCCCTGGCAACATTCTTACTAATCTCCTTTGTACTCTCTCCAGAGCAATTATGTCCTTCCTGTAATGTGGTGACCAGCACTTTACGCAATACTCCAGCTGTGGCCTAACCAGCATTTTATACAGTTCCAGCATTACATCCCTGCTTTCGTATTCTACACCTCGGCCAATAAAGGAAAGCATTCCATATGCCTTCTGCATCACTTTATCTACCTGTCCTACCACCTTCAGGGACCTGTGAACATCTACTCCAAGGTCTCTCACTTCTTCTACCCCTCTCAATATCCTCCTGTTTATTGTGTATTCCCTTACTTTGTTTGCCCTCCACAAATACATTACCTCACACTTCTCCAGACTGAATCCTATTTGCATCTTTTCCACTCAGTCAACCAAACCATTGATAGCATTCTAGAATCTCCAGTTATCCTCTTTGCTATCAACTATGTGGCCAATTTTTGTGTCATCTGCAAATTTCCCAATCATGCCTCCCACATTTAGGTCCAAATCATTAATATATAGCCACAAACAGCAAGGGACCCAACACTGAGCTCTGTGGAATGCCAGTGGAAACCGCTTTCCATTCGCAAAAACATCCGTTAACCCTTACCTTTTGTTTCCTGTCACTGAGCCAATTTTGGATCCAACTCGCCACATTCCCCTGTATCCCATGGGCTTTTACTTTTCTGACCAGTCTGACATGTGGGACCTTGTCAAATGTCTTACTAAAATCCATGTAGGCAACATCCACTGCACTGCCCTCGTCAATCCTCCTTGTTGCTCCCTCAAAAAACTCAATCAAGATAGTAAGACACGACCTTCCCTTGACAAATCCATGCTGACTATCCTTGACTAATCCGTGCCTTTCTAAGTGACAGTTTATCCTATCTCTCAGAATTGATTCTAATAATTTGCCCACCACCGAGGTCAGACTGACCAGCCTAGAATTATTTGGCCTATCCCTCGCACCCTTTTTAAATAATGGTACAACATTTGCAGACCTCCAATCCACTGGTAGCTTGCCTGTATCTAATGAGTATTTGAAAATGATCCTCAGAAATCTGTTATTTCCTCCCTGGCTTCCTTTAACAGTCTGGGGTGCAATTCATCTGGCCCTGGTGATTTATCCACTTTCAAGGATGCCAGACCATCTGGTACTTCCTCTCTCATTATGCTTATTGTATCTAATATTTCACACTCCTCCTCTTTAACTACAACGTCTACATCCTCCCTCTCCTTTGTGAAGACAGAGACAAAGTATTCATTAAGAACCCTGCCCACATCTTCTGCATCCACGCATAAGTTACCTTGTCCATCTCTGATAGGCCCTACCCTTTCCTTAGTTATCCTCTTGCTCTTAATATACTGATAAAACATCTTTGGGTTTCCCTTTATTTTACCTGCCAATATTTTCCATGTCCTCTCTATGCTTTCCTAATTTCCTTTTTTACCTCACCCCTGCACTTTCTATACTCCTAAAAGCTTTCTAAAGTATTTAGTTTTTTGTGACTGTCATAAGCTTTCTTTTTCTGCTTTATCTTAGCATGTATGCTTCTAGATAACGAGGCGGCTCTAGATTTGGCAGTACCACCCTTTTTCTTTGTGGGGACATGTCTGCACTGTGCCTATAGAATCTCGCTTTTGAATGCCTCCCACTGGTTTGCCACTGATTTTCCTTCAAAGGTAGATGTATCCAGTCCATTTTCGCCAGGTCACCTCACAGTTATGAAAAATTTGCCTTCCCCAAATTTAGAATTTTTACTCCAGTTGTATCTTTGTCCTTTTCCATAATAATGCTAAATCTAGCTGTATTATGGAAATCTCCAAAATGGTCACCCAGTGCTATTTCATCCACTTGCCCAGCTTCATTTCCTAAGACTAAATCTAGAATTGTGCCCCCTCTCATTGAGCTTGTTACGTGCTGGCTAAAAAAGTTCCCTTGAATGCAGTTCAAGAATTTTGTGCTCTCTGTGCCCTTCACACCATTTGTATCCAGGTTGATATTGGGGTAGTTGAAATCCCTATTATTGCCCTATAGTTTTTGCACTCAGATATTTGGGAACATATTGGTTCTTCTATCTCCCTTTCACTATTTGGGGGTCTATAGTACACTCCTAGTAGTGTGGCAGCCCCTTTTTTATTTCTGAGCTCAACCCATATGACCTCATTTGATGATTCATTTAGCATATCATCCCTCCTCACAGCTGAAATTGATTCTTTAACCAATAATGCTACACCCCTCCTTTTTTTATCCCCCTCTCTATCCTGTCTAAAAACTCTATATCCAGTGATGTTGAGCTGCCATTTTTGCTTATCTTTAAGTCAAGTTTCCATTATAGCAATGATATCATGCTGCCATGTGTCTATCTGTGCCCTCAGCTCATTGGCTTTATTTGCATTTAAATGAATACCTTTTAACACTGCCAAATTCCTGTGCTGTACACTTTTTAACCTTTGCTTCTTCTGTCTTTCAGAGACACTTGCTAATTTTCTGCCTCCTGTTCCCTGCTCTGAATTTGTCCTGTCTGAAACTGCCCTCAGGTTCCCATCCCCCTGCCAATCTAGTTTAAACCATGCCAACAGCACTAGTAAACTTTCCTGCAAGGATATTTTTCCCTGCCCTGTTCAGGTGTACAGCGTGCGGCTTCTACAGGTGTCACCTTCCTCAGAAGTGGCCTTGGGAGTAATCTGGAGGTTACTACCTTTGAGGTCCTGCTTGCTTATCTCTTTCCTAACTCCCTAAACTCAGCCTGCAGGACCTCATCCCTTTTTCTACCTATATCTTTGGTACCGTTACCGGTCATACATCAAGGCATTGTTTACCAAGAGAAATATCACAACAGTTTCCTCGACATAATCCATGACAATTTTTAATATCCAATTATCACAGACAGGTAAGTGTCTGCAACCATAACAATAAATATCAGGAACTCTCCACCGTGGTGTAAGTGCTTGAATGCACTGGTCTGGGCGTTACCAGCACCCACCCACCAAAGCTAAGTGCATTGGATGGAGACTTTGATAGAATGGATTGTAAAGCACCTGTGAGAGGAGAGAACTAGCTGGGATAAATGAGCTTTCATTTCTCCTATGCATGGCTGAGAGCTATGAGTTGCACCCTTGACTGACAGAGAGAAGAAAGAATTTTCATTTCTATAGCATCTTTCATAACCTCAGGTTATCCCAAAGCACTTTGCAGTACTTTTGAAGTGTAGTCACTGATTGTGTAGCCTTGTGTATAGCAAGGCTCCACAACAGAAATGTGACAATGACCAGATCATCTGCTTTTAGATGTTGGTTAAGGGATAAATATTGGCTGGAACACTGGGGAGACCTCCCTACTCTACTTTGAATAGTGCCGTACGACCTTTTATGCCCACATGAGAGGCAATCAGGAGCTCGATTTAATACCTCATCCAAAAGACAGCTCCTCCAACAGTGCAGCATTCGCTCAGTACTACACAGAAATGTCAGCTTAAATTCTCTGAAGCGGAGCTTGAACCTACAAACCTTTAACTCAGAGGTGAGAATGCTACCATCTCCTTTCCATTGTGGAATGTTTTGATTCTCCATAGACAGTTGCAATCTTTTCACCATGTTAGTTTTGTAGTTGCATCTTTTATACATTTAGTTACAATTGAAAGAAAATCCTGTGACAGCAAAACCCCAACTGAATTAAACTATCAGCGACAAGTTAACATCCCTTCATGTTAATCAAGGGTATAACCTGACCTCTCAGGAAAGTAGTTTTTCACTGAGAAGTGTGTATTGTAATATTTTACACTCTTAATGTTTTGTGCCAGTTCAAAATGAAAAGAAAAAAAGACTTAGATTTACATAGTGCATTTCACGATCACCAGACATCTCAAAGCACTTTATAGTCAATGAAGTACTTTTTGAAGCGTAGTCATTGTTGTAATGCAGGAAACATGGCAACCATTTTGCACACAGCAAACTCCCACAAAGAGCAACGGGATCATGACCAGATAATCTGTTTTTTTAGTGATGTTGATTGAAGGATAAATATTGACCAGGACACTAGTGTCATGCTTGGAAGGAGCCGTAATGAAATAAACAATGATCTGGAGAAATTATGAAACAAAAAATCAACTGTTAAACTGAACCACAGACGAAATGGAGCAGAGGTCAGGTGACCCCTTCTCTACTGGCAATAAACAAGCCTGTCTGTAAAGGTGAAACTCATTAACTGTGTCTGAATTAGCTCTGGGGAGAACCCATTGAAATTGAAAGGAGCCCATTTCATGTTAATGAGTCCTACCTACAGGAACGAGACTAACAAAGATTCTGTAAGACAGACTGACTCCATAGCCGAAACCAAAATGAATAGGTGTGAAATAGCACCATTGCAACAGAATGGTCCCCATCCAGCTGCCAAAAGATAGAAATGGTTTCCATATCCTGGATCATTGTGTGGTCACATCAGGGGAGAGGGTCCTGTCTCACCTGACAGAGACTCAAATGTGATCGATTTTTACCATAAAAGGTAGCCCTCTGGAGAAAGAGAGGAGATCTAGCAAATGTTATGACTAGGTGAGAAAGGGGTCTTGGCTTCCCTCTCAGCCTTCACCTAGTCTTACCATAACAGGGTTTAATTTTAAACACACCATTTTTTTTTAGCTCCCCCTTAGTGAATCCTTGTTCACTAACTTCCAATTATAAGGCAAAGAAGCTAGCCAAACAGGTTTTCTTAGGTTTAAAGAAAAAAGGTTGAAATGCTATTAAACTTAAACTCTAATTCGATAAACGCCTACGGATACATGATGAGCCCATGCTAGCATGCATACGCGATACACACATGCAGATAGAGACAGAAAAGAGCAGAAGAAAATAAAGTGGAAAGGTTTGAGGCAATTGAGGCAATCTCTGAAGAGGTTTTTGTTACGGTTCTTCAAGCTCACTGTAGAGTCCATGATTGTAGGCAGATCTTGCTTTTCACTGGGGCCCAGTATTCTCCTTAAACTTTGTTCACTGTAGGAGACCGTTCTCTCTTGGGGTTCATGTGTCTTCAGTGGATTTGGAGTTCCATGAGAAAGAGAGGAAGCGCCAGACAGGAGAGGTCTTCTTCAGTCGAGGAGCATACTGCAGTCTCTCTGTTCAAAACTTTTTGTACAATTCAGAAAAGTCAGGTTGCCAAGCAGGTTAGTCATGTGACCAGCTGGTCTGACCACGTCTGTTTGTGGATTTGGCCATCCCAGCAGTCATCCTGAAATTTGAGCTCCCTCACTTTTAATGTCTGGTGCTCAAAGTCCATTCTGGGTTAAATTGGATAAGGGAAGTAACCCCCTTGTCTCCCCAAGCACTGTCTGTTAATATGCAAATGTCTTTCCAGCCAAGGGCCTGGTGATATTTTTAAAACAAGTCCTTTCTTCACTTCAGCAACAGTTTTCAAATCAATGTTCGTATGACAAAATTAATGTGCCTCATTCTTGGCAGGCAGGTGGTCTGCATGACACAAAGATCACAGAAAGCCAGTTCCAGACAAAGGCTGTGAGATCGGTCTAGCTAAGGAAGAAGCCCTGCTGCTGACACTATACTTCAATTTGCTGCAGCAGAGAACTAAAAAGGTGACCACTGTTGTAGTGTTTGATTGATCTGGGTTTGATTGTATTAGTCTGTCCACTGATCTGTGTTCACTATGTTTGATTGCTTAAGCCTATAGGTGGAGCTGAAGAGCTGAAACTGAAACTAAAAAAAGACAGAGACTTGTTCTGAGAAGACATGTACTGAGATCTTCTAAGTGCTGAGATAGTTTAAAGTGCTGTCAATAAACTAGTTGGTAATTTAATACAAGGGTGATATTTGCTTTGCTCTGGGATAAAATCAGATATACATAGTATATCCAACAAACTGGCATAAACATAACAAAAATGGGGCCACATGGTTGATTTCACAAAATTTTATGCTACCAGCTCTAGAACCATGTTTTTCAATGCCAAGAACTCCTCCCTTGTGTTGGGAACGATGGATTTTAGGGTTCAAGACCAACTTGCTTACGACAGGAATGGACAGCCCAGCTATAAAAGCACTTAAGAAAGTGATACTGGTACATTGTCAAGGAGCAGAAGGCCAGCGCATATTCAAGCAGCTCACAGTGGATACGTCCACATTTGATACGGCATTAAGCACTCTCGAAAAATACTTTAGGCCAAAGAAAAGTGTGATGATAGAGCGATACGCATTCTGCCAGAGATCTCAGGGACATGGTGAGCCCATTAATCAATACATGACAGCACTGCAGTAATTGGTGGCTACATGTAAATTTGGCACACTAACCAACAAACTAATTTGTGACCAATTAATTGAAAAGACTTCAATTCCACGAATTAGGGAATGTCTCCTCATGGAGGATGATGATTTAACCTTGGAAAAAGCCATAACCTTGGCAGTCCAGATCGAATCTGCCATGTGAGATTCAAAGAGATTACACACACATGCACCCTTA
The DNA here is from genome assembly GCF_036365525.1 of Heterodontus francisci. Taxonomy (NCBI): domain Eukaryota; kingdom Metazoa; phylum Chordata; class Chondrichthyes; order Heterodontiformes; family Heterodontidae; genus Heterodontus; species Heterodontus francisci. The sequence goes on from NC_090377.1 coordinate 126,608,444, forward strand.
GATTCAAGGTTGCAGCCACAGCTTGCCCAACAAGCTTCAGTGCAATAGTTAAGGACAAGAAGACCTCAGTAACCTCGTCAAAATATGCCCCATCATGGTCAGTTACCTTCAAAACTGTGCCCAAATTGTGGAAAAGCTCATTGAGTCACAATGTCCAGCTCGAGGAAAAAAGTGCAACTCATGTTTAAAGTGGAACCATTTTGCAACGATATGCAGGTTGTCGAAGAAAAAGAATTCATCGGCTCGACACGTGGGCAGTCGCTTCTTGAGAGTAAGGTACAACATGTATTTACCATCACAAAAAGTAAAGCACCAGGTCACTTTAAGGAGTGCTCAGTTGAGATTGCAGGCATCTTAGTGTTACTTCCTATCAATGTTGGCCGAAAGTATTTTGAGTGACAAACTCTCCCATCGGTATTTTTCGCAATTCTCTCTCACTCCTGCAACAGGCACTCTTCAAACTTATGACGACACGATCATTCCAGTTTTGGGGACGATCACAGTTCCAGTACGCTACGAAAATGTCACCTGAGACAGGTTCACTTTTTATGTAGCTAAAGGCTGAAGCCTTACGGAGGTAAACCTTTTCGGTAGGCTTGGATTCAAACTCGCTGACCCCACTGTTCCTGTTTACACTCCATCAAAACAGCTAGTCTGAAGAAAATAATTTCTTAAAGGGGAAACAGCGCAGAGCTAATAAAACAAGTTTTAATCCACAAATAGAAAAGTCATAATAAATAGGCTGTGTTTGCTGACAACCCAACCACTAGGTGGCGCTGCAGTCGTACATGCGCAAATGCAGCCAGTGAACACTAAAACGTTTAGCAGCTGTCAGGACTAAAGATGGCGCTGCTCAAAGAATAACACAAAGGCAACGTAAACACATGGCAGCACACAATGGCCAGAGACAGCGAGCGGGCTGGTGAGGGACAGAGCGAATGGGCCGGGGAGGGAGACAGCAAGCGGGTCGGGGAGGGGTAGCAAACGGGCTGGCAGGGAGAGAGCGAGTGGGCCGGGGAGAGAGAGAGCGAGTGGGCCTGGGAGTGAGTGAGCATGTGGGCCGGGGAGGGAGTGAGTGAGCGAGCTGGGGAAGGAGAGAGTGAGGAGGAGGAGGAGGAGAGTGCACCCACCACCAACAAGGTCTTCAGATGCGCTCTCCCCGTTTCCCCCACCCCCGCTCTCTAACCGCTTCCCCCACCCCCGCTCTCTCCCCGCTTCCCCCACCCCCGCTCTTTCTCATCGTTATGCGATGACATTATCTGCACATGTGCCAACCAGTCCTGGCAATGCGGAACGCAGCGCATGTGCAGAGAGCAGGAGCCCAGATGGCTGTGGAAGCTCAGTCATTGAGTATATTTAAAGTAGAGATTGACAGATTTCTAAATACCAATAACATAAAGGGATATGGGGATAGTGTGAGAAAAAGGCATTGAAGTGGATGATCAGCCATCATCGTATTGAATGGTGGAGCAGGCTCGATGGGCTGAATAGCCTACTCCTGCTCCTATGTTCCTATGTTCTTATAAATTAATATTTGTTTTTGTTTATTAAGAAACCTGGTTGGTGGATTGTATTCTGAAGCAAAAATAGAGCATAAATTGGCCATTCGGTAATTAGGTAAATGTTTAAATGTATGTTGTGACCCATGGAGAAATGGAACTAGAGAAAGACAGTGCATTCCTCTAGCCTTGGTCACAACAATATGTTTAATATTTAGAATACTTTAATTCAAAAATAATGTCTTTAGTTAATAGGGGTAAAAATGTCGTGTTGGATCGATCTGGGTGTGATTGCATTAGTCTGTCCACTGATCTGTGTTGACTGTGTTTGATTGCTTAAGCCTATGTCTGGAGCTGAAATGTTGAAACTAAAATGAAAAAAAGACAAAGACTGTTCTGAGAAGACATGTACTGAGATCTTCCAAGTGCTGAGATAGTTTAAAATGCTGTAAATAAAGCAGTTGTTGATTTAATACATGTGATATCTGCATTGCTCTGAGATAAATCAGATATACATAAAATATCCAACAACCCGGCGTAAACATAGCAACCATGTCCGGACTGAATTTTTAACCAAAAGACCTCCACAACATCTCTCCAAATTCATGACTGCAAAGATCCAGGCCTGTACCTTTGAAAAGACTTTCCTCCCTTGAAGATTCAACAGATTTCTGTGAACCAAGAACTGTTACATCAGTTTGGACCTTAATTGCATCCTACCCTTTTTCTCTCCTTCTACTCTTGTGTATGCATGTTAATTTTGCCACATAGACATTAAATTTCAAATTGTTGCTGGGAAGAAGAGAAGGCCTGTTGCAAGGGGTTGCATATTAACAGACAGTGTTTGTAGAAAAAGGACCATTCTCTGAGACACAAAATACACAGAGACAAGACATGGTCAGACCAGTTAGTCACATGACTAACCTACTTGGCAACCTGGGGGTTTCAGAATTATACAGTTTGAACTGAGAGCCTGCAGAAAGCAGAATGCTCCTGGACTGAAGAAGACCTCCTGTCTGTTTGCCTGCTCCCACCTCTTTCTCATGGAACTCCAAAACCCACTGAAGACACATGAACCCCAAGAGAGAAAAGTCTCCTACAGTGAACAAGGATTAAGAAGAATACTGGACCCCAACGAAAAGCAAGATCTACCGACAATCAAGGACTCTACAGTAAGCTTGAAGAACCGTAACAAAAACTCTTCAGATATTGCCTCAAACCTTTCCACTTTATTTTTCTTCTGCTCTTTTCTGTCTCTATTTGCATGTGTGTATCGCGTACGCATGCTAGCATGTGCGCGTCGTGTATCCGTAGGTGTCAACCGAATCAAAGTTTAAGTTTAAGAAATTTCAAGTTTTCTTCTTTAAACCTAAGTAAGCCAGTTTGTACTGGTTGCCTTGCCTTATAATTAGAAAGCAGTGAACAAGGATTCACCAAAGGGGAGCTAAAAACATGATGTGTTTAAAATTTAAACCCTGTTTCAGTAAGACCAGGTGAAGGCTGAGAGGGAACCCTAGACTTCTTTCTCACATAGAAACATAGAAAATAGGAGCAGGAGTAGGCCATTCGGCCCTTTGAGGCTGCTCCACCATTCATTATGATCATGGCTGATCATCCAATTCAGTAACCTGTTCACGCTTTCGCCCATACCCTTTGATCCCTTTAGACCCAAGAGCTATATCTAACTCCTTCTTGAAAACATACAATGTTTTGGCCTCAACTGCTTTCTGTGGTAGTGAATTCCACAGACTCACCACTCTCTGGGTGAAGTAATTTCTCCTCATCTCAGTCCTGAAAGGTTTACCCCCTATCCTTAGACTATGACCCCTGGTTCTGGATTCCCCCACCATCGGGAAAATCTTTCCTGCATCTACCCTGTCAAGTCCTGTTAGAATTTTACAGGTTTCTATGAGATCCCCCCTTACTCTTCTGAACTCCAGCGAATATAATCCGAACCGACTCAATCTCTCCTCATACATCAGTCCCACCATCCCAGGAATCAGTCTGGTAAACCTTCGCTACACTCCCTCCTAAGCAAGAACATTCTTCCTCAGATAAGGAGACCCAAAACTGCATACAATATTCCAGATGTGGCCTCACCAAGGCCCTGTATAATTGCAGCAAGACATCCCTGCTCCTGTACTCGAATCCTCTCGCTATGAAGGCCAACATACCATTTGCCTTTTTTACCGCCTGTTCGACCTGCATGCTTACCTTCAGTGACTGGTGTACAAGAACACCCAGGTCTCGCTGCATATTCCCCTCTCTCAGTTTATAGCCATTCAGATAATAATCTGCCTTCCTGTTTTTGCTACCAAAGTGGTACCTCACATTTATCCACATTATACTGCATCTGCCATGCATTAGCCCACTCACTCAACTTGTCCAAATCACCCTGAAGCCTCTCTGCATCCTCCTCACAACTCACCCTCCTACCCAGTTTTGTGTCATCTGCAAATTTTATTTATTTTTATTTAGAGATACAGCACTGAAACAGGCCCTTCGGCCCACCGAGTCTGTGCTGACCAACAACCACCCATTTATACTAATCCTACATTAATCCCATATTCCCTACCACATCCCCACCATTCTCCTACCACCTACCTACACTAGGGGCAATTTACAATGGCCAATTTACCTATCAACCTGCAAGTCTTTTGGAGGTGGGAGGAAACCAGAGCACCCGGCGGAAACCCACGCAGACACAGGGAGAACTTGCAAACTCCGCACAGGCAGTACCCAGAACTGAACCCGGGTCGCTGGAGCTGTGAGGCTGCGGTGCGAACCACTGCACCACTGTGCCGCCCTATGGGAGATATGGAATTTGGAGATATTACATTTAGTTCCCTCATATAATTCATTAATATATATTGTGAATAGCTGGGGTCCGAGCACCGATCCCTGTAGTACCCCACTAGTCACTGTCTGTCATTTGGAAAAAGACCCATTTATCCCTACTGTTTGTTTCCTGTCTGCCAACCAATTTTCTATCCATCGCAATACACTACCCCCAATCCCATGCACTTTAATTTTACTCGCTAATCTCTTATGTGGGACTTTGTCGAAAGCCTTCTGAAAGTCCAAATAAACCACATCCACTGGCTCCCCCTCATCAACTCTACTAGTTACATCCTCAAAGAATTCTAGTAGATTTGTCAAGCGCAATTTCCCTTTCGTAAAACCATGCTGACTCTGCCCAATTCTACCACTGTTCTCTAAGTGCTCTGCTAGAAATTCTTTGACAATGGACTCCAGAATTTTCCCTACTACTGACGTCAGGCTGACTGATCTATAATTCCCTGCTTTCTCTCTACCTCCCTTTTTAAATAGTGGGGTTACATTGGCTACCCTCCGATCTGTAGGAAGATGACCACCAATGCTTCCACTATTTCTAGCGCCACTTCCTTAAGTACTCTGGAATTCATACCATCAGGCCCTGGGGATTTATTGGCCTTCAATCCCATCAATTTCCCCAACACCATTCCTCTACTGATACTGATTTCCTTTCGTTCCTCCCTCTCACTAAGCCCTGTGTTCCCCAACATTTCTGGTATGATATTTGTGTCCTCCTTTGTGAAGACAGAAACAAAGTATGCATTTAGTTGGTCAGCCATTTCTTTGTTCCCCATAATAAATTCCCCTGTTTCTGACTGTAAGGGACCTACATTTGTCTTCACCAAACTTTTGCTCTTCATGTGTCTATAGAAACTTTTACAGTCAGTTTTTATGTTCCCCGCAAGCTTACTCTCGTACTCTATTTTCCCCTTCATAATCAATCCCCTGGTCCTCCTTTGCTGAATTCTAAACTGCTCCCAATCCTCAGTTTGCTTTTTTTCTGGCGAATTGATATGCCTCTTCCTTGGATCTATTGCTATTTTTAATTTTCCTTGTAAGCCATGGTTTGGCTACCTTTCCCGTTTTACTTTTGTGCCAGACAGTGATAAACAATTGTTGCAGTTCATCCATGCGCTCTTTAACTGTTTGCCATTGCCTATCCACCGTCATCCCTTTAAGTAACGTTTCCCAATCCATCATAGCCAACTCGCGCCTCATACCTTCATAGTTTCCTTTACTAAGATTCAGGACCCTTGTCTCATAACCAACTACGTCATTTTCCATCTTGATGAAGAATTCTATCATATGATGGTCGCTCATCTCCACGGTGTCTCTCACCACTAGATTGTCAATTATTCCTCTCTCATTACACAATACCCTGTTTAGGATGGCATGTTCTCTAGTTGGTTCCTCAACGTATTGGTCCAGAAAACCAGCCTGTATACACTCCAAGAATTCCTCCTCTACGGTATTGTGATTAATTTGATTTGCCCAATCTATATGCAGATTAAAGCCACCCATAATTACAGATGTTCCTTTATCGCATGCATCTCTAATTTCCTGTTTAATGCCATTCCCAACATCACCACTACAGTTTGGGGGTCTATATACAACCCCCACTAATGTTTTTTGCCTCTTCGTGTTTCTCAGCTCTACCCATACAGATTCCACATCGTCAGAGCTGATATCTTTCCTCACTATTGCGTTAATTTCCTCTTTAACCAGCAATGCAACCACACCCCCTTTTGCTTTTTGTCTGTCCTTCCTAAATACTGAATACCCATCCCTGGTCACCTTGCAGCCATGTCTTCGTAATCCCGACTATATCATATACGTTTACATCTATTTGCGTGATTAATTCATCCACTTTATTGTGAATGCTCCGCGCATTAAGGCACAAAGCCTTAAGGCTTGTCTTTTTAACAGTACTTTTCCCCTTCCCACTATTTTTCACTGTGGCCCTGTTTGATTCTGGCCCTTGATTTCTCTGCCTATCACTTTTCTTATTCCCCTTACTGTCTTTTGTTCTTGTCTTTGATCCCCCCTCCTTTGACTCCTTGCATAGTTTCCCATTCCCCTGCCATTTTAGTTTAAACCCTCCCGAACCACTCTAGCAAATACTCCACCAGGACATCAGTCCCGGTCCTGCCCAGGTGTAACCTGTCCAGTTTGCACTGGTCCCACCTCCCCCAGAACCGGTCCCAATGTCCCAGGAATCTAAAACCCTCCCTCTCACACCATCTCTTCAGCCACATATTCATCCGATATATCCTGCTATTTCTACTCTGACTAGCACGTGGCACTGGTAGTTATCCTGAGATCACTACCTTTGAGGTCCTACTTTTCAACTTACTTCCTAGCTCCCTATATTCTGCTTTTAGGACCTCATCCTTTTTTTTTACCTATGTCGTTTGTACCAATGTGTACCACGACCACTGGTTGTTCACCCTCCCCCTTCAGAATGTCCTGTAACTGCTCTGAGACATCCTTGACCCTCGCACCAGGGAGGCAACATACCATCCTGCAGTCTCTTTTGCAGCTACAGAAACGCCTATCTATTCCCCTTACAATTGAATCCCCTATAATTCTTGCATTCCCACACTTTTTACTTCCCCCCTGTGCAGCAGAGCCAACCATGATGCAACGAATTGGGCTGTTGCTGCTTTCCCCTGAGAGGCCATTCCCCCCAACAGTATCCAAAGTAGTATATCTGTTTTGCAGAGGATTAGCCATAGGAGATTCCTGGACTGCCTGCCTAGTCCTCTTGCTCTGCTTGGTGGTCACCCATTCCCTTCCTGCCTGTGGAGTCTGATCCTGCGGTGTGACCACCTCTCTATATGTGCTATCCACGATACTCTCCACCTCGTGGATGCTCCACAGTGTCTCCAGCTGCCGCTCCAGCTCCGAAATCTGGGCTTCCGGGAGCTGCAGTTGGAGACACTTCCTGTACACATGCCGGTCCCGGGCACTGGAAATGTTCCCGGCTTCCGACATGGAACATGAGGAGCACACCATGGCTTTGAGCTCTCCTGCCATGACTTAACCCTTTAAATTAACCTTTTGGAAGATCTTAATGTCAATTAATAGCAGTTACTCTAGGGCCCTTCCTCCCTGGTCCTCGTTACTACAGAACTCCCTAAAAAAACACTACTTACTATATATGAAATAAACTGTAAACCTTTCTTACCTTAGATACTTACTCAGCTATTTAGAGCTATTCCCTAACAGCAGTGACTCACCAACCAATCACCTTGCAGCTTTTCTGTGACGTCACTGTTGGCTTTTTCTTTCAAAACTCCGGCGCGCCTGAAGAGGTCCGACTGTTCTCCGCTCCTGAAGGTAAGTGAAGGCCTCGCACTGGATTTATCCGCTCCCGATTCTGGTTGTTTCCACACGAGTCTGACTGCTCTCCGCTCCCAGTCGTAACAATGTGTGTGTGAATGAGTGAGTGGATAAAGATTGTGAACAATTCGGGGTTTGCTGTTAAAATAAAAATCTGCCATGTGTCTGCCATTTGACTCTGAAAACACTCAGGGCCTATCACACCTTTTCAAATAAAACACGATCTGCGGTCATTTGGGAGGTGAAAAGTGGAATCCACCCACACCACTTACCACCTGTCCATAATACCGGGGATAACTCCCCTGCTATTCTTTGAAGTAGTGCCATGGGATCTTTTACATCCACCCGAACAAGCAGATGGGGCCTCGGTTTAAAGTCTCATCCAAAAGACGACACCTCGGACAGTGCAGCACTTGTCAGCCTTGACTTTTCTGCCTAAGTCCTGGAGTGGTTAACACATTGAACGTGCACTGACTATTACAAATTTTAGGTCTGCACCTGATATTCTCTTAGGTTCAACATCACAATTCTCTCCTGTAAATGTGCTCTATGTCCCTTATTCACTTTTACTGCCCGTTTAATCGAGTTGCCTTGTGATTGTAACAATTGTTATGTGAAGTGGAAGCTCGAAACTAGCATATTTCTCCTTTCTTCCAAGAGCTGCACTGATGAACAGTCTAGGGAGATAAATGCCAATATTGTGGAACAGAGTAACGATTACAGTGAATTGCTGTAAACAGTAACATTCCTTGTAATACAGAAAATAACAAATCGGCCACACTGTCTCCATTAGCAGGCTAAATTTACATGTCTCAGTTCAGAATATGGTTCTCACTCAATCTGACACTGTGCTCAATGAAGGAAATTTCTCTCTTTAGGCCCGGCTTTCTTAACAGTGGTTTCAGACTGTTTCGCAGACCATGTTTTTATATATAACCTCTTGTGGTTAGAATTACTTGACACCAGGTGTAATATTATAGAAACCCTGTTGGTGAAAGATAGAACTGGAGTCAATATGTACACACATTTATAAGCATTTATTAACCGAGTCACACATTACAAGCATGGACCTCCTAACCCAACAACCATAGTTTCAGTCTGTGTCTATTTATAGGGGCACAAGTGAATCCCCAGTAAGTGCCCACCACCTGCATACAATTAAACATAATTAATATACAATTAACAGTCTCCCTTCTCTCTCTTTATAAAAATTAGAGTTTACATGTACAACCAAAATTTCAAAACAAATTAAAATCATAAGCCTCCATACTCTATACAAAGTATTACATTCTGAGACACACCACCTCTGGAACCCTTAACAATTTTGCTATATATACATTTCTTTTTGTAAAACAATCAGACAGTTAATGACTTGCACCCACCCATTTAATTTTAGAGACTTCCTTTCTGTCCAACATTTGTTTCAAGCCAGCAAGATCAATCCATAACCTTTTCTCACTTAAGCTCTTTGTAGAGTGTTCATTATTCCACAATGAATTATCGACATAACATTGAATGAATACACTATCTTCAGAATGTCCATTGTGCAGAATCCCACCATGGCCTTTCCATTCCCTATGATCCTCTCTTTTATAATACACCAAATCTGTCCAGATGGTCTTAAATTGTGTGTCAGTGCTCTCCAACTTTTCTCTGAGACCAGAAAGCCCACCTCTCTGCAAGTAAAGCATTCAAAGGTGTAGAAAAAATTGAACTAATTGCAGTACCTTATAGAGCAGGAGGACTATCGCACAGCACTGAAGGTAATTTGGGATTCCACCCATAGACTAATTAATAGGAACTATATCCTCCAACCATGTGAAGTGAATTCTTTGTATGAACTGCCCATGCCAGGAAGGTTGTCAACCTGCAATCTGGTTGATCAGCCAAAATGTTTGTAGTATTTTGTCAATCACTGCAGGATTCCTTTCAGAGTCCATTGCTGAAAGGACTTTCAGCTGCAGTATTCATGACCATGATGTTCATATTTTAGGAAGGAAGGAAGATAGGAACAGGAGTAGGCCATTCAGCCCCTCGAGCCTGTCCTGCCATTCAATGAAATCATGGCTGATCCGTGGCCTAGCTCCATATACCTGCCTTTGGTCCACATCCCTTAATATCTTTGCTTAACAAAAATCTATCTATCTCAGATTTAAAATTAACAACTGTTCTAGCTTCAACTGCTGTTTGTGGGAGAGAATTCCAAACCCCTACCACCCTTTGCATGAAGAAGTGCTTCCTAACATCTCTCCTGAATGGTCTGGTCCCAATATTTAGACTATGCCCCCTAGTTTTAGAATTTCCAGCCAGTGGAAATAGTTTATCTTTATCTAGCCTGTCTTTTCCTGTTAATATCTTGAAGACTTCGATCAGATCACCCCTTAACCTTCTAAATTCGAGCGAAAACAGGCCTAATTTGTGTAATCTCTCCTCGTAACTTAACCCCTGTAGTCCAGGTATCATACTTGGAAACCTACGTTGCACCCCCTCCAAGGCTAATATATCCTTCCGAACGTGTGGTGCCCAGAATTGCTCACAGTAGTCCAAGTGGGGTCTAACCAGGGTTTTGTACAGCTGCAGCATAACCTCTGTCTTTATACTCCAATCCTCTAGATACAAAGGCTAGCATTCCATTAGCCTTTTGATTATTTTCTGCACTTGCTCGTGGAATTTTAAAGATCTATGCACCTGAACCTCCAAGTTTCTTTGGAAATCCACTGTACTTAACCTCTTCCCATTTAGAAAGTACCCTGCTCTATCCTTTTTTGGTCCAAAATGGATAATCTCACATTTGCCTGCATTGAAATCCATCTGCCACAGTTTTGTCCACTCACCTAGTCTGTCAATATCTCTTTGCAATTTAATGCTATCATCTAGACTGTCTACAATGCCGCCTAACTTTGTATCATCAGCAAATTTGGATATATGACTTACTATGCCATCATCCAAGTCATTAATGAACAATGTGAATAATTGAGGCCCCAACACAGATCCCTGTGGTACACCACTAGTTACATCCTGCCAATCGGACTACTTACCAATTATCCCCATTCTCTGTCGCCTACCACTCAACCAACTTCCTAACCAAGTCAATAATTTGCCCTCAATTCCATGGGCTTCTACCTTAGTTAACAGTGTGGGACTTTATCAAATGCCTTCTGGAAGTCCATATAAATAACATCCATAGACATTCCCCTGTCCACTACCTTAGTCACCTCTTCAAAAAATTCAATGAGACCTTCCCATCATGAATCCATGCTGGCTGTCCCTGATTAACTGAAATTTTTCTAGGTGTTCAGTCACCCTATCCTTGATTATAGACTCCAGCAACTTGCCCACCACAGATGTCAGGCTAACTGGTCTGTAATTTCCTTGGTTCCCCCTTTCACCCTTCCTAAAAAGTGGAGTGACATGTGCAACTTTCCAATCCAGAGGGACCATTCCTGAATCTAGAGAACTCTGAAAGACTATAATTAGGGCACCAACGATGTGCTCCCCTACTTCCTTTAACACCCTCGGATGGAAACCATCAGGTCTTGGGGATTTCTCACTCTTTAGTTCCATTAATTTCCTTGTTACTGATGTTTTACTTACGTTAATTGTATTAAGTCCCTGTCCCCTATCGGCTATTAATTTTTTCGGAATTTCCAGCAAGTTATCCTCCTTTTCAACTGTAAATACTGAGGCAAAGTAATTGTTCACCATGTCTGCCATTTCCCCATTATCAATGACAATATCTCCATTTTCAGCTTTTAGTGGGCCTACATTGCTCTTGACCACCCGCTTTCCCTTTATGTAACTATAAAATTTCTTCCAATTGATTTTGATGTCCCATGCAAGTTTCCTTTCATAATCTCTTTTAGTAGCTCTTAAAAGCTGCTTTGTGACCCTTTGCTGGTCTTTGTATCGATCCCATTCGGCCGGATCTGTGCTGCGATTTGCATTTTTGTAAGCCCTTTCTTTTTGTTTTATGCTATCCCTAATCTTTTTAGTTGTGCATGGCTGTTTTTTCTGTGAAGTAGAGCTTTTTCCTCTCAGGGGTATATAGTCGCTCTTATTTTGTTAAATGTTTCTTTAAATATTCTCCACTGTTCTTCAGTCATTTGACCCATTAACAGATCTACCCAGTTTACCATGGACAGTCTCTGTCTCATCCCGGTAAAGTCAACCTTACCCAAGTCTAAAATTCTAGGAGCTGATTAGTGCTTTTCACTTTCAAACGCTACCTTGAATTTGATCATGTTGTGATCACTATTTGAAAAATGTTCACGCAGTTAGGCTACTAATTAAATTTGGCTCATTACTCATAACTAAATCTAATATTGCCTGTCCCCTTGTTACATCTAGGACATATTGCTGGGGGAAATTATCCTGTACACATTCCAGAAATTCACTACCTTTCTGACAGGTGCTAGTCTGCCTCTCCCAAACTATGTGTAAGTTAAAATCCCCCATTAATACTACTCTGCCTTTGTTACACACTTGCCTAATTTGTGCATTTATACAATCTAACACCTCAGAACTGCTACCAGGGGGTCTATACACAACACCCATTACAGTTTTATTACATTTTCACAGATGTCTCTGAACTCCCCTCATTAAGTTCCTCTCTATTATCAGCCAGAAGCTTCAGTGGTGACCCAAGTGTGGTCCCTATCCATTTCTCCATGATTTTGTCTATACTAACCCTTTTGTCCTTACTAAGTATTATTGTAGAAAGACTAAATTTGATCACCAATTCTACAAAACATAGAATGAAAATATTTCTGTCTTTGTGCCATATTTTTAGATCCATGGCAACTACCTTGTTAAAGTCACATGTCATTGGAAGGCTTACAATGGGATTTGGTGGCATCCATAATTTGCTTTTTATTCACTCTGATTTTTGTTACCTGATACTTGTCTAACACTCATAAGAAACATCAAGTTTTGTTAAGGGGATACAACAATGTCCTGACTGAGTAAACTGTAGACCTACTAACTTTCCAAAGATAATTGCCTTATCATGCGCCATGTCAAGTTTCATTTGTGCCTGTTCATAGAAGGTTTACTCAACAGCAGAGGTATCTCACTAGAGACTACACCAGAACTTATAAAATGGCTTACTATAGCTATTTTACATGGAATTATAAGTCTCTTTTGTGATCTCAATGTGCTGTCATCATCAAAATCAAGATAACATTTTAATCAATCTGTTCTACATACTGTTGAAGTACAAGCACTATCTAGTACTGCAGAGTTAACGGAATCTGTGACTAACACATTTATCAAAGGACCAAAAATTCCTTGTGACCAGTATAATTTATTCAGATACATAATTATCTTAATCTTGCTCAGAATTCCCTTCATCATGTGTCAGTTTGAGGATCCTGCCTCTCCACTTTGGGCAGTTCATGGCATAATGATACTTTGAGTCACACCTGAGGCACCTATTAACTGTTCCTCGGGAATTCCCGGGATTCATTCGCCTATTATTGCTGTTCAGATTTTGTATTCTGCCTGATCTGCTGATGGTGCTTTCATCGTTATTCTTTCCATTGTATTGATGCCGTCTTTAATCTTTCCATTGTATTGATGCCTGTGTCCAGTCTTTGGAACATTTCAAAATCTGGCAATCATTGAGTCCTCTATCCTTTGTGTCACAGTAGAATGTTCTATTTGTTCCATGAAGGCTGAAAGAAATGACTGCTTCTCTGTGTATTTTTTCCAAGGCAGCAGACATCTGACCCAACACTAGTTAGAACCAGGAACCTGTCCGTATGAGACACCTTAGGACAATCCAGCATTTTAAATGCAAGTACTGATCCAAGGATCCCAAATTGAATTTCATCAGTCTTTTATACAATCTGTTAAAGTCCATGATATATTCTTCCATGAAATGACCATCTTTTTTCTGTAGGCATTTTGCAGATCATCTTTCTTGTAGATTTCATCCAAGAACTATAGTAGAAGGTCCAAACCTTCCTCGCTATCCAACTGATGGGCATGCATCTCAAAAAATACTTCTGATTTTACTTCTCACAGGAAGCGACAAAACCAAGGCCATACCTTGTTTCTTTTTTGGTAGGGATGTAACCTATGTCCACATATCTAATTAATTCTTCCATATGGTTCAGACTCTGAGAACATCAGAGGGTAATCATACCCCAAAAATGTATACTTGTTTTCTGCCATTTTCCACAATGGCCACTAGGATTGTAGTTTCCTGTCAGAATTTTTTTTCTTAGTTCCCAACCTTTACCCTTCGGTAACCATCCTCTCATACCATTTATATTCCTGAAAGCCACTTGATGAAGGATAGAACCAGAGCTAATCTTCACACAATTTTATAAGCATTTATTTACAGAGTTACTCCTTACAGGTATACACCTCCTAACCCAACATCTGCAGTTTCAGTCAGTGCCTATTATATGAGCACAAATGAATCCCTAATTAATGCCCACCACCTGCATACAGTTAAACACAATTAATATACAATTAACACCAGGCCAGGTTTGCATTTTAAAATTACTGAGACTGCTTAAAGAAGGGGAAAATGGGGGAACAGTTCCACAGATTTGAGATCTGGGAAAAGAATGAGCTAGAATTAGGTATAGTTGATGATTCTGGATTTCAACTCAGAGGATATTGGCAGGAGGAAAGAACATATCAGGACTGTATTTGGACTGGAAGAGAAACGAGAAAGGAAAGTTCAGAAGAACAATACCCCAGTAATATCAATAAGCAGGATAGAAAAGAAATCTATAGTTACCATTCATCTATATCGTATTTCAAAGGAATCTACGTCAGGGGCACTGGCAGAAAATGACCTATTCCCACACTGAAATCTTGTCTTATATTTTAAATGCTCGAGGCAGCATGAAAGACCTTAAGATCCAAGATCGTGTAGAGTATTTCCCAAAGAAAAGCCATTAGCTCAGAGACCAGAAGGTTTGATGTAGGGGGCTTCACAAGATGTGAGTTGATTGGGCAAGCATCATGGGATGCTTAAGATGTGAATTATTGGAATAGCAAGGGCCATTGCATTCAACACTATTAGCAAAGAATGGATACCCACTGAATATTGATAAGCCTTCTCTGGATGATTGGCGATATAATGCAATTATGAGAGATACAGTCATCCATTGGCTTCTGCTTCATAGAACTTCAAAGGCCTTAGATAACATTTTCTGTGGGTAAGCTTGCCTAAAAAGGAGACTATGGTCAGGCTCAGCTTTGCAGCCAGCATCTGTTGGGCTCTGTATTGTTAAGATTCTGTCAGTCAATGGAAGAGCCTGATTAATTTTCAAACTGCAGCGTTTTTCACAGAATAAGAAGTGAGCTGTATTTTAAAGTTTATGCTCAAAGAGAAAGCAACAACATCTTTATTATTTTGTGTATTAATGGGGAAAATTGCATATGTTTACTGTTCAGTTGCCTGTTTTATTTAAATAAGGATGTGTGTTGATACAAGGCCTGATTATTAGGTTGGCAAGAGCATATATTCAGTCTGCTTCTTTACGAGAGAAGAATTAGATGGCTGTGCATGATACATTCAGTGGCTGGAGTGTGGAATATAGGTTTTCGGTTGTGATTCCCGTGCCTTGTTGCTATTTACCAATATGTTGGTTCACTCTGGATTGTAGGGCGATACCAGATCTGTTTAAGAGAGGCTCTGTGATGCTGAACCTCAGAAAATATCTAGTTAAATAAAGCATAAATATGACAGATGTGTAATTTTCAGTGACATATCTATCAGACTACATAAGGTGAGAAATGATAACAAGGAATGTTTTGATAATTTAAATATCAGGAGATTCATGGAAATGCGTGCTATGGCTAGTCATTTCCAGTTAAATGGGTATGTTATGCGACAGTTAAGAACCAGAGTTTTTCTTAGTATAAAAGAACTAGAATTGTAATAGCTGCATCAATTAAGAAGCAATAAGATGAAGATCCCAAGACTCGCTCCAGAGTGTTACAGAGCTCAAACCTGTCATTTAAGGGCGGCACAGTGGCGCAGTGGTTAGCACCGCAGCCTCACAGCTCCAGGGACCCGGGTTCAATTCCGGGTACTGCCTGTGTGGAGTTTGCAAGTTCTCCCTGTGTCTGCGTGGGTTTTCTCCGGGTGCTCCGGTTTCCTCCCACAAGCCAAAAGACTTGCAGGTTGATAGGGAAATTGGCCATTATAAATTGTCACTAGTATAGGTAGGTGGTAGGGAAATATAGGAACAGGTGGGGATGTTTGGTAGGAATATGGGATTAGTGTAGGATTAATATAAATGGGTGGTTGATGTTCGGCACAGACTCGGTGGGCCGAAGGGCCTGTTTCAGTGCTGTATCTCTAATCTAATCTAATTTTCTTCCCTTTATCAATTCTCAACTGACAGCATTTAAATAGCTACTAGAAACAAGTGTAGCATTTAATTTTAAAGTTGAAGCAGTACAAATTGGACCGATTTTAGTCAACTCACAAGTACCAGAAGCCCGGAAGAGTCTGCAACAAAGCAGAGAAAAATGTGATACATGGAACACAGTCATCCAAAATGAATAATTTAACTTATGCAGACTGGTGGTCTGAAGTGCATTTGTTTCAATGCAAGAAGTATAACAGGTAAGGCAGATGAACTTAGAGCTTGGATTAGTTCTTGGAACTATGATGTTGTTGCTATTACAGAGACTTGGTTGAGGGAAGGGCAGGATTGGCAGCTAAATGTTCCAGGATTCAGAAGCTTCAGGCAGGATAGAGGGGGATGTAAAAGGGGTGGGGGAGTTGCATTACTGGTTAAGGAGAATATCACAGCTGTACTGCGGGAGGACACCTCGGAGGGGTCATGCAGCGAGGCAATATGGGTGGAGCTCAGGAATAGGAACGGTGCAGTCACGATGTTGGGGGTTTACTACAGGCCTCCCAACAGCCAGCGGGAGGTAGAGGAGCAGATATGTAGACAGATTTTGGAAAGATGTAAAGGTAACAGGGTTGTAATGGTGGGTGATTTTAACTTCCCCTATATTGACTGGGGCTCACTTAGTGCTAGGGGCTTGGATGGGGCAGAATTTGTAAGGAGCATCCAGGAAGGCTTCTTGAAACAATACGTAGATAGTCCAAATAGGGATGGGGCCGTACTGGACCTGGTATTGGGGAATGAGCCCGGCCAAGTGGTCGAAGTTTCAGTAGGGGAGCATTTCGGGAACAATGAACATAATTCCTTAAGTTTTAAGGTACTTGTGGATAAGGATAAGAGTAGTCCTCGGGTGAAGGTGCTAAATTGGGGGAAGGCTAATTATATCAATATTAGGCAGGAACTGAAGAATTTAGATTGGGGGCGGCTGTTTGAGGGTAAATCAACATCTGACACGTGGGAGTCTTTCAAACGTCCGTTGATTAGAATCCAGGACCAGCATGTTCCTGTGAGGAAGAAGGATACGTTTGGCAAGTTTCGGGAACCTTGGATAACGCGGGATATTGTGAGCCTCGTCAAAAAGAAAAAGGAAGCATTCGTAAGGGTTGGAAGGCTAGGAACAGACGAATCCCTTGAGGAATATAAAGACAGTAGGAAGGAACTTAAGCAAGGAGTCAGGAGGGCTAAAAGGGGTTATGAGAAGTCATTGGCAAACAGGATTAAGGAAAATCCCAAGGGTTTTAATACGTATATAGAGAGCAAGAGGGTAACCAGGGTAAGGGTTGGCCCAATCAAGGACAGAGAAGGGAATCTATGTGTGGAGCCAGAGGAAATGGGCGAGGTGCTAAATGAGTACTTTGCATCAGTATTCACCAAGGAGAAGGACTTGGTGGATAATGAGCCTAGGGAAGGGAGTGTAGATAGTCTTAGTCATCTCATTATCAAAAAGGAGGTGTTGGGTGTCTTGCAAAGCATTAAGGTAGATAAGTCCCCAGGGCCTGATGGGATCTACCCCAGAATACTGAGGGAGGCATGGCAAGAAATTGCTGGGGCCTTGACAGAAATCTTTGCATCCTCATTGGCTACAGGTGAGGTCCCAGAGGACTGGAGAATAGCCAATGTTGTTCCTTTGTTTAAGAAGGGTAGCAAGGATAATCAAGGAAATTATAGGCCGGTGAGCCTTACGTCAGTGGTAGGGAAATTATTAGAGAGGATTCTTCGGGACAGGATTTACTCCCATTTGGAAACAAATGGACTTATCCGCGAGAGGCAGCATGGTTTTGTGAAGGGGAGGTCGTGTCTCACTAATTTGATTGAGTTTTTTGAGGAAGTGACGAAGATGATTGATGAAGGAAGAGCAGTGGATGTTATCTATATGGACTTCAGTGAAGCCTTTGACAAGGTCCCTCATGGCAGACTGATGCAAAAGGTGAAGTCACACGGGATCAGAGGTGAGCTGGCAAGATGGATACAGAACTGGCTCGGTCATAGAAGACAGAGGGTAGCAGTGGAAGGGTGCTTTTCTGAATGGAGGGATGTGACTAGTGGTGTTCCGCAGGGATCACTGCTGGGACCTTTGCTGTTTGTAGTATATATAAATGATTTGGAGGAAAATGTAGCTGGTCTGATTAGTAAGTTTGCGGACGACACAAAGGCTGGTGGAGTTGTGGACAGCAATGAGGATTGTCAGAGGATACAGCAGGATATAGATCGGTTGGAGACTTGGGCGGAGAAATGGCAGATGGAGTTTAATTCGGACAAATGTGAGGTAATGCATTTTGGAAGGTCTAATGCAGGTGGGAAGTATACAGTAAATGGCAGAACCCTTAGGAGTATTGACAGGCAGAAAGGTCTGGGCGTACAGGTCCACAAGTCACTGAAAGTGGTAATGCAGGTGGATAAGGTAGTCAAGAAGGCATACGGCATGCTTGCCTTCATCGGTCGGGGCATAGAGTATAAAAATAGGCAAGTCATGCTGCAGCTGTACAGAACTTTAGTTAGGCCACACTTAGAATATTGTGTGCAATTCTGGTCGCCACCCTACCAGAAGGACATGGAGGCTTTGGAGAGGGTACAGAAGAGGTTTACCAGGATGTTGCCTGGTCTGGAGGGCATTAGCTATGAGGAGAGGTTGGATCAACTCGGATTGTTTTCACTGGAACGACTGAGGTGGAGGGGCGACATGATAGAGGTTTACAAATTTATAAGCGGCATGGACAGAGTGGATAGTCAGAAGCTTTTTCCCAGGGTGGAAGAGTCAGTTACTAGGGGACATAGGTTTAAGGTGAGAGGGGCAAAGTTTAGAGGGGATGTGTGAGGCAAGTTCTTTACACAGAGGGTGGTGAGTGCCTGGAACTTGTTGCCGGGGGAGGTGGTGGAAGCAGGTACCATAGAGACGTTTAAGAGGCATCATGACAAATACATGAATAGGATGGGAATAGAGGGATACGGACCCCGGAAGTGCAGAAGGTTTTAGTTTAGGCAGCCAACAAGATTGGCGCAGGCTTGGAGGGCCGAATGGCCTGTTCCTGTGCTGTACTGTTCTTTGTTCTTATATTATACACATACAAAGAGTATCCCTCAATCACATTAGCTCACAGAGATCAGACCACAACTATATGACTTGAATCCAAGAAGTAACTGAGCATGGTCTACCAATGGTATAACTATATTAGCAGTTAGGTCTAACAGCAAAACTCAACGGCCCAGATTTTGCTGCCAAAATAACAGTGGGTTTAAAGGCGCTTGCTGTTATTAGTGCATACATCAGCCAGCAACTTGTGGAGAGGAGGAGATATGCCGTAAATTGGTAGTTCACGAAAACAGCATCTCACCCTCAACTCCCCATCAATTTCAAGGAATTGCTGCATTGGCACATTAACTGGGAATTAAACTCACCACAGAAAGTTAGGGCTGGTACTTAACTGTGTGCGTGCCTATCTAATGATTAGATTGATGTTCTTGTAATGCCAAGCAACCTCTCCAGCTTAGAAAAGGAACAATTTAAAACATCGAGTCTCTCTCCCATGGTTAGTAAATTATTTTTAGAGACTTGAAAACTTTTTAATTCAAATATTTAATTTATTTGTTACTTTTCCTGTCTGTTCCTCTATTTCTCTCTCTCAATGCAATTTTTCTTTCCCACTCTTTATTTTTCTTCCTGTACCTGATTTGACTCTAATGCACCCTATTTCTTTCTCTGTCATTCCTGTTTCTTTATCAATCCCTAAACCTCACTGGTTAAGGAGACAAACTGTTGATCTGATCGATCGCAAGATGCTCCATTGCCCTCGTTGTGCCATTATCAGTTCACACTTCCAGTAATTTTCAAAGTAATTATTTTTGAACTGAAGTGTGAGAGGAAAATGTCTGACTAATGGGGCATGCCACAAGGTGATCCGCTCCAGAAAATTCTGGCCCAACGTGTTGAGATGAGGTGCAGAGGGGAAATTTACAGAGTAGAGTCTTAAAAGTTCAAGTGCAGCAGCTCAAAATAGCACTTGCATTTCTTGCGGGTCAAGAAGAAGCTCAATTTGGAGAGCATAGTGAAGATCATGGAAAATGAGTACCAGGATGCAGGTAGGAGGTCACCTGAGGTCATGTTGAGATAGGTGCAGGCAAGGAGGTATGCCATCCTCAGGAAAAGTGCACCCAAGGCTGCAAGGAAAGTTGTTGTGGAGCAGGTAAATGCAGTACCTTCAGTCAGAAGAACAGCACCCCAGTTTAGGAAGAAATTCCGGCACCCTGATGAAGTTATAACTGAGTTCTTTAGTTGTCTGCTTGTGTTGGCCAAGCCTATAATGCATGTATTTTCACTCTAATCAGCAGCATACTTATGTGAAATGCTTTATCAACTTTGCATATTCCTTGTTGGAGGTCTTTCATTGTTGGTAGGTAGACCTATCTGTGATGGAGTCTTCGTATGTAGACTGAGTTCTGTACAGCTTGTGTTTGTTTTTTTTTGAGACAGTCCCTGATTTGAAATTGAAACTGGAGGTTTCCAGGTTCTGGGAAGTCAAACCCAGGTTCGACAAACAAACAGTCATGTGACTGAGAAAAACAGTTTTTTTTTACCAAGGATCTGTGACTGGGAGGTTAAGTTTCAGTTTCAGGAAAACTCTACAGAGTGTTGAAGACAGCTGCAAAGCCGTGTATGTGTGTTTTTTTTTGCCCAGAAGGCTTTTCAGTGTTGAGAAGAACACTACAGTGGATGGAAAAATCAGTCAGATTGTTTTAAAGAGACGGGCTGAGAGCTTCAAGTTTTTGGGCTTCTAGAGAGGCTGCTTTGCATAGAATCAGACTACAAAGCAGCTGGTTGAAGCAGTTTGACTGCAGGCAAAGGAGCCTGGACTGAGGGCTGACCATTGACAAATGACTTATGGCAGTTGTCTTTGGCAACTGAAAAGTTATCAGTGGAACCATGCCATCAGGACAGCAGTAGGCAAGGCTGAGTTTGTTCAAGAAGCGACAAAACCAAAACGTTAAAGGAAAGATTGCATCGCTTGCCATTGACAGGACATCATTACTTCCGTATCTACATCCTGGAGGACAGAACTTGAAAAACTACCTGAAGAGGAACCTGATTTTGTTGTACTGTGGGACTGTTGGACACCATAGTGCCGATAAGCCTGTTCAGAGGACTAGTAAGGACTACCTTTGTTGCATCTGTTTGTTACTGTGTGACCTTTAAGATATGCATACATCGATCATGGTTAAACTGTTAGTTCATGTTTAATTTATGTTGGTTTTGGTTTGTGTGTTGAAGTAAAATTCATAAAAGTGAAACCTTGTCTGTTTGGTTTTTGTTTCCTAAATTGGGGTCAGTTGGTGGATTTGACATTTTTTGGTTTGTTGGTGGTCTCCACGAGGATCATAACACCATCAAAGACGCTTTCACTACCCCTTTGCATGCTTTCTGCTCATGTTTTCTGTTTCAGGGAAGCACAGTAGCAAATTGCCTGCTTCTGATAGGGTTCAGGAATCATTCAGTCATAGATTATTGCCTTCCCATTTTAGGCTAATTAAACCAGAATGTAAGTAAAGAAAGACTTACATTTATATAGTGCCTTTCTCAACCTCAGAACATTTCAAAGCACTTTGCAGCCATTTTTGTAGTGCAGTTGCTATTGCAATATAGGAACTGGCTAGTTTGCGCACAGCAGGATCCCACGAACAGTGATGAGACAATGATCAGACAAGCTGTTTTAGTGATGTTGGTTCAGGGATAAATATTGACCCATGACACCGGTGATAATTCCCTACTTTTCTTCAAAATAGTGTTGTGAGATCTTTTACAGCTACCTGAGATAGCAGTCAGGGCCTCAGTTTAACATTTCATCTGAAAGATGGCACCTCTGAAGGTGCAACACTCCCTCAGTACTGCACTAGATTTGACCAGAGCAAGAGTGTGAAAATTGGAGGGGATGCCTCCAGATCATCAGCCGCTATCATGCATCAAGGAGCTCATCTTCCGCAATACAGGTAGACACGTGAGCGTGTCAATTTTAACCCAAGGTGAGAATCATGTGGGTAGGGGGTGGTGGGTGAGTAAGGCAACAGTGGAAGCTGGCCAGTTGGCAGGAGCACAATGTCATGCATCAAGGAGCCACTGTCAAGGACCGAACGAATGGGCTGGCACTTAGGTAGGTCACAAGGAAGGGATTTTGACAGGACTTTGGGATTCAGGCAGAAAGGAGCCTGTGACAGAGCAGGCCTAAAGATTCCTGCTCCTTCTGGCCCCAACTTCTCTTCCTACAGTGTTCGCTGACCTACACTGGATCCCAGTCCACCAATGTCTTGATTTTAAAGTTCTCATCCTTGTGTTCAGATCTCACCAAGGCCTTTCTAGCTCTGTACCTCTGCCAGTCCTAAAACAATCCAAGAACTCTACATTCCTCCAACTCTAGCTTCTTATGTATCCCCCATTCCCTTTGACCCACCAAAAGTGTTTGTGCCTTCAGCTAAGTTCAGGAATTCTCTCCCTAAACCTCTTTCCCTCTCACTCTTCCTTTAAGATGCTCCTTAAAATCAATCCATTTAACCAAGCTCATAGTCGCCCATCCTAGTATCTCATCCTAATATCTCAGTGTGAAACTTTGGCTGTTAATGTTCCTGTGAGGCACCATGGGATATCTGCGAATGTTAAAGGTGCTATATAATTGCAAGTTGTTACTGTTGATGTGAAAGTTAAAAGAAGGACTCATTCTTATGCCATAATCACTCTCCCTTTAGAGCTGCTCCATCATAGGCTCCTTCCCACCTCAATCGCAAAGTCCTCTCAAAGTCCCTTCCCTTTGGTCCTGACAGTGGCTCCTGGATGCATGACATTGTGCTCCTGCCAACTGGTCAGCTGCCACTGTGGCTTTGCCGCACCAACCCCCCACATAATTCTCACCCTGTTAAAATTGACACGCTCAAGTATCTACTTGTAATGTGGAAGATGAGCTCTTTGATGCATGACAGGGGCTGGAGATCTGGAGGCATCCCCTTCAATTTTCACACTCTTACTGTGGTCAAATACAATGCAGTGCTGAGGGAATATCAAGTATCCAGAGTAATTCTGTTACTGCGGTGAAGAGGAGAACCACTTTAGGAACAAGTGTTCAGCTGTTGTAAAAAGACATTTTGTGGAAACACTTAGTTGGCGCAAGCTAAGAAACAATGCAATGTGTTGCATAGCAGCATTTATCCACCACTTTGAAGCACAGAATTCTCTTGGGGTAGCCTGTGATCACTGTGGAAAGATTGGTGTCTTTGAGATCTGTGGCTGCTAGAGAGGGCATAGTGAGCCTGAGAGCACAGTGAATACCTTGAAGTTTTCTATTTTCAGAAATGTGTTCATGTTTTTGAAATCTCCAGAAAGCGTATGGAATAAAATACAAAACACTTTTGACATTTCATGCTTTACGTTCTTAAATTCAGCAAGCAGATTCTATTCAATAAAAATTGCGATGCAATCCAAGCACAGCTGACAATGCGGGGATCATTCTAACCTAACCAGCTCCACAGGAGACATAGAGTCATATATGGCACAGAAGGAGGCTATTTGGCCCATCGAGTTCATGCCTGCACTCCCCTGAGCTATGCTGTCACTTCCACTCCCTGGCTTGATCCCTGTAGCCCTGCAAGTCTATTTCTCTCAGGTGGCCACCCGACATCCTCTTGAATCATTGATCGTCTTCACTTCCACCACCTTTTTGGATGGCGAGTTCCAGGTCATTACCACCTGCTGCGTATAAAAATGCTTCCTCATATTCCCCCTACATCTTTTGCCCAAAACTTTCAATCTGTGTCCCCTAGTCCTTGTATTATTTAGAGTCATAGAGTTTTACAGCACAGAAACAGGCCCTTCGGCCCAACGAGCCTGTGCCAACCATCAAGCACCTGTCCTAAATAATCCCATTTCCCTGCACTTGGCCCGTAGCCTTGTATGTTATGGCATTTCAAGTGCTCATCTAAATATTTCTTGAATGTCGTGAGTGTTCCTGCCTCTACCACTCCTTCAGGCAGTGTGTTCCAGATTCCAACCACCCTCTAGGTGAAAAAATTCCTCCTCAACTCCCCTCTAAACCTCCTGCCCCTTACCTTAAATCTATGCCCCCTAGTTATTGACCTCTCCATTAAGGGAAAATGTTTCTTCCTATCAATCCAATCAATGCCCCTCATAGTCTTGTATACCTCAATCAGGTCCCCCCTCAGCCTTCTCCGCTCCAAGGAAAACAACCCCAGTCTATCTAGTCGGTCTTCATAATTGAAATGTTCCAGCCCAGGCAACATCCTGGTGAATCTCCTCTGCACCCTCTCCATTGCAATCACATCCTTCCTATAGTGTGGCCATCAGAACTGTACACAGCACTCCCAACTGTGGCCTACCCAGCGTTTTATACAGCTCCATCATAACCCCCCTACTCTTATATTCTATGCCTCGGCTAATAAAGGCAAGTATATCATAAGCCTTCCTAACCACCTTATCTACCTGTTCTGCTGCCTTCAGTGATCTATGGACAAGCACCCCAAGGTCCCTCTGACCCTCTCTACTCCCTAGGGTCCTACCATCCATTGTATATTCCATTGCCTTGTTAGACCTCCCAAAGTGCATCACCTCACACTTCTCAGGATTAAACTCCATTTGCCACTGCTCTGCCCATCTTACCAGCCCATCTATATCATCCTGTAGTCTAAGGCTTTCTTCCTCACTATTTACGACACCATCAATTTTCGTGTCGTCTGCGAACTTACTGATCATACCTCTTATATTCGAGTCTAAATCATTAATGTACACTACAAACAGTAAGGGTCCCAGCACCAAAACCCGGCGGTACACCACTGGTCACAGGCTTCCACTCGCAGAAACAACCCTCGACCATCACCCTCTGCCTCCTGCCACTAAGCCAATTTTGAATCCAATTTGCCAAATTACCCTGGATCCCATGGGCTTTTACTTTCTTAACCAATCTCCTATGCAGGACATTATCAAAAGCCTTAATGAAGTCCATGTAGACTACATCAACTGCTTTACCCTCATCTACACCTCTAGTCACCTCCTCGAAAAATTCAATCAAATTTGTTAGACACGATCTCCCCCTTACAAAGCCATGCTGACTATCCCTGATTAATCCCTGCCTCTCCAAGTGGAGATTAATCCTGTCTCTCAGAATGTTTTCCAATAATTCCCCACCACTGATGTTAGAGTCTCCAGCCTGTAATTACCTGGTTTATCCCTGCTACCCTTCTTAAATAATTGTCCTCCAATCCTCTGGTACCTCTCCTGTAGCCAGAAAGGATCTGAAAATTTGTGTCAGAGCCCCCACTATCTCCTCCCTTGCCTCACATAGTAGCCTGGGATACATCTCATCTGGGCCTGGGGATTTATCCACCTTCAAGCCTGCTAAAACAGCTAATACTTCCTCCTTTTCAATGCTAATTTGATCAAGTATATCACAATCCATTTCCCTGATCACTGCACCTACATCGTTCCTCTCCATAGTAAACACAAATGAAAAGAAATCGTTCAAAACCTCCCCTATGTCCTCCGGCTCCACACACAGATTGCCTCTATGATCCCTAATGGGCCCCATTTTTTTCGTAGTTATCCTCTTACCCCTAACGTACTTATATGTTGGGATTTTCCTTTATCTTGTCTGCCAGTGATTTTTCATGCCCCCTCTTCACTCTCCTAATTACTTTTGTTAATTTGTTAGTGGGAACAGCTTTTCTGTGTCTAACTTACCTAAGCCTGTCATAATCTTGTGCACTTCTATTAAATCTCCCCTCAATCTCCTTTGTTCTAAGGAGAACAAACCCAGCTTTTCCAACCTACCCTTGTAACTAAAATTCTCCATTCTTGGAACCATTCTGGTAAATCTCCTCTGCACCCTCTCAGGGACAGTCACATCCTTCCTGAACTGTGGTGACCAGAACTGGATGCAGTACTCCAGTTGGGGCCTAACCAGAGTTCTATAAAAGTTCAACATAATTTCCCTGCTTTTGTACTCAATGCCTCTTTTTATGAATCCCAAGATCCCATATGCTTTACTAGCCACTCTCTCAATATGTCCTGCCACCTTCAAAGATCAATGCACATGCACCCACAGGTTCCTCTGTTACTGCACACTCTGTAGAACTGTGCCATTAAGTATATATTGCCTCTCCCTACTCCTTCTGACAAAATGCATCACCTCACATTTTTCAGTATTAAATTCCATCTGCTACCTCTATGCCCACTCTGCTAGCCTATCTATGTCCTGTTGCAGGCGGTTCATTGTTTGCCATACCGCCAAGTTTTGTGTTGTCAGCAAATTTTGAGATTCTACTCTGTATTCCAAGATCCAAGTCATTTATATATATCAAAAAAGTAGTGGTCCCAGCACTGACCCTTGGGGAACACCACTGTCTTCCATCCTCCAATCTGAAAAGCAACAATTTACTATGACTCGCTGTTCTCTGTCCTGAAGCCAAATTTTTATCCAACTGGGCAATTTGAATGAGCATATCCAGAATTGGTGATGAAGATGGCAGCATTATGCTGAGGCCGATAAATTGAAGTCAATGAAAACAAAAGTTCAGGAAGGGTGTAATACGGTTGAGAATTTGCTATTACCTTTTTGGCATGACTACCCAAAGTCAAGTGCACCCTTTATGACGGAAGCAGAAGCTGTCAGAGCATAAACTGTCTTTAATGTGTGTGTGACTGGGTGGCTGGATCCCTTCGATCATATGCAGTCTTCTAAGTCTGTAGCCTGCAGCATGTTAAGGTGCTGAAGCGGCAATCAGCTGTGAGCTGAAACTGGGACTGTGAAGATCAGCTCATTGATCAGTTAATCTTACTGTGAGACGAAATGCAGGTAAAAAGGTGAGAGAATAGAAAGGTGAACAAAATGAAGAGATTTTAAAGCAAGTTGCAGAAAATCAGGAGGCACAAGGGAGGGAGGAACATAAAATAATCACGATCACGAGAGAGAAAGTAATAGGATTACTCATGGAACTAAAGGCTGACAAGACCCCTGGACCAGATGGCCTGCATTTGAGGGTCTTAAAGGAAGTGACTGCAGAGACAGTGGATGCATTGGTTGTAATCTTCCAAAATTCCCTCGATTCTGGAAAGGTGTCAGCGGATTGGAAAGCCGCAAATGTAACAGCTCTGTTGAAGAAAGGACGGAGACAGAAAGTAGAAAGCTATAGGCCAGTTA
Organism: Heterodontus francisci; assembly: GCF_036365525.1. Lineage (NCBI taxonomy): Eukaryota > Metazoa > Chordata > Chondrichthyes > Heterodontiformes > Heterodontidae > Heterodontus > Heterodontus francisci. Next base: position 126,635,690 of record NC_090377.1, read on the forward strand.
ACCTAACGTTTGTTGTTGGGAAAATGTTGGAATCCATTATTAAAGAGGTAGTAGCAGGACATCCTAAAAATCAGAGTACAATCAGGCAGAGTCAACATGGTTTTGTGAAAGGGAAATCGTGTTTGACAAATTGATTAGAGTTCTTTGAGGATGCAATAAGCAGGGTGGATAAAGGGGAACCAGTAGATGTAGTGTATTTAGATTTCCAAAAGACATTCAATAAGGTGCCACATAAAAGGTTGATACATAAGAGCTTATTGTGTTGGGGGTGATATATTAACATTCATAGAGGATTGACTAACTAACAGGAAACAAAAAGTCGGAATAAATGGGTCATTTTCAGGATGGCAAACTGTAACTAGTGGAGTGCCACAGGTATCAGTGATGGGGCCTCAACTACTTACAATCTATATTAGTGACTTGGATGAAGAGACCGACTGTATTATAGCCAAATTTGTTGATGATACGAAGATAGGTAGGAAGGAAGTTGTGAGGAGGATACAAAGAGTCAGCAAAGGAATATAGATAGTTTATGTGAGTGGGCAAAAATGGAGTATACTGTAGGAAAATGTGAAGTTGCCCACTTTGGCAGGAAGAATAGAAAAGCAGAATATTATTTAAATGGAGAGACATTGCAGAATGCTGCAGTACAAAGGGACCTGGGTGTCCTTCTACATGAATCACAAAAAGTCAGCACGCAGGTACAGCAAGTAATTAGGAAGGCAAATGGTATGGCCTTTATTGCAAGGAGGTTTGAGTATAAAAGTAGGGAAGTCTTGCTACAACTGTACAGGGCATTGGTGAGACAGCACCTGGAGTACTGTGTACAGTTTTGGTCTCCTTATTTAAGGAGTGACATATTTGCATTGGAAAGTTCAGAGAAGGTTCACAGGGCTGATTCCTGGGATGAAGGGTTTGTCTATGAGGACAGGTTGAGCGAGTTGGGCCTATACTCATCGGAGTTGAGAAGATTGAGAGGAGATCTTATTGAAACATATATGATTCTGAGGGGGCTTGACCGGGGAGATGATGAGAGGATGTTTCTCCTCATAAGGGAATCTAGAACTGGGGGCACAGTTTCAAAATAATCAGTCTCCCACATAAGACATACATGAGGAGGAATTTATGTGCCGTTTGTGTTTGGAATTCTCTTTCCCAGTGAGCAGTGGAGGCTGGGTCATTAAATATATTCAAGGCTCAGTTAGACAGATTTTTGATTGACAATAGAGTTAAGGGTAATGGGAGCAGGCAGGAAAGTGGAGTCAAGGCCACAATCAGATCATCAGAAATAGGAGCAGGAGTAGGAGCCTGCTCCGTCTTTCAATGAGATTATGGCTGATCTTCTACTTCAACACCATTTTTCCTGCACTATCCCCATATCCCTAGATGCTTTTTAATATGTAGAAATCTATTGATCTCGGTCTTGAACATACTCAACGAATAAGTCTCCACAACCCTTTGGGGCAAAGAAATCCAAAGATTCACCACCCTCTAAGCGAAGAAATTCTTCTTCATCTCAGTCCTGAATGGCTTGCCCCTTATTCTGAGACTGTGTCCCCTGGCTCTAGGCTTCCCAGCCAGGGGAAACATCCTTCTTGTATCTATCCTATCGAGCCCCATAAGAATTTTGTATCTTTGAATGAGATCACCTCTCATTCTTCCAAACTCCAGAGAATAATCTTTCCTCATAGGACAATCCCTCCATCACAGGAATTAGTTTGGTGAACCTTTGTTGCACACCCTCTATGGCGAGTATATCTTTCCTTAGGTAAATAGATCAAAACTGCACACAATACTCCAGGTGCGGTCTCACCATGGCTACGTATAATCGCAGTAAGACATCATTACACTTGTACTCAAATCGTCTTGTAATAAAGGCCTTCTTAATTGCTTGCTTGAAAGTCATGGGTTCAAGTCCCAATCCAGAGAGGGCTAATAGTTTAGTGTAGTGTTGAGGGAGCACTGCACTGTCACAGGTGCTGCCTTTCTGATGAAACATTAAACAAAAGCCCTGTCTGCCTTCTCAGGTGGAGAAGAAGAGGAAGGGAGTTCTCCCTGGTGCCATGGGCAATGTTTATTGCTCAACTAACATTACTAACATTAGAAAAAGGAAGCATTCGTAAGGGCTGGAAGGCTAGGAACAGACGAATCCCTTGAGGAATATAAAGACAGTAGGAAGGAACTTAAGCAAGGAGTCAGGAGGGCTAAAAGGGGTCATGAAAAGTTTTTGGCAAACAGGATTAAGGATAATCCCAAGGCTTTTTATACGTATATAAAGAGCAAGAGGGTAACCAGGGAAAGGATTGGCCTACTCAAGGACAGAGAAGGGAATCTATGTGTGGAGCCAGAGGAAATGGGCGAGGCACTAAATGAGTACTTTGCATCAGTATTCACCAAGGAGAAGGACTTGGTGGATGATGAGCCTAGGGAAGGGAGTGTAGATAGTCTCAGTCATCTCATTATCAAAAAGGAGGAGGTGTTGGGTGTCTTGCAAAGCATTAAGGTAGATAAGTCCCCAGGGCCTGATGGGATCTACCCCAGAATACTGAGGGAGGCAAGGCAAGAAATTGCTGGGGCCTTGACAGAAATCTTTGCATCCTCATTGGCTACAGGTGAGGTCCCAGAGGACTGGAGAATAGCCAATGTTGTTTCTTTGTTTAAGAAGGGTAGCAAGGATAATCCAGGAAATTATAGGCCGGTGAGCCTTACGTCAGTGGTAGGGAAATTATTAGAGAGGATTCTTCGGGACAGGATTTACTCCCATTTGGAAACAAATGGACTTATTAACGAGAGGCAGCATGGTTTTGTGAAGGGGAGGTCGTGTCTCACTAATTTGATTGAGTTTTTTGAGGTAGTGACAAAGATGATTGATGAAGGAAGGGCAATGGATGTTATCTATATGGACTTCAGTAAAGCCTTTGACAAGGTCCCTCATGGCAGACTGGTACAAAAGGTGAAGTCACACGGGATCAGAGGTGAGCTGGCAAGATGGATACAGAACTGGCTCAGTCATAGAAGACAGAGGGTAGTAGTGGAAGGGTGCTTTTCTGAATGGAGGGATGTGACTAGTGGTGTTCCGCAGGGATCAGTGCTGAGACCTTTGCTCTTTGTAGTATATATAAATGATTTGGAGGAAAATGTAGCTGGTCTGATTAGTAAGTTTGCGGACGACACAAAGGGTGGTGGAGTTGCGGATAGTGGTGAAGATTGTCAAAGGATACAGCAGGATATAGATCGGTTGGAGACCTGGGCGGAGACATGGCAGATGGGGTTTAATCCGGATAAATGTGAGGTAATGCATTTTGGAAGGTTTAATGCAGGTGGGAAGTATACAGTAAATGACAGAACCCTTAGGAGTATTGACAGGCAGAGAGATCTGGGCGTACAGGTCCACAAGTCACTGAAAGTGGCAACGCAGGTGGATAAGGTAGTCAAGAAGGCATACGGCATGCTTGCCTTCATCGGTCGGGGCATAGAGTATAAAAATTGGCAAGTTATGCTGCAGCTGTACAGAACTTTAGTTAGGCCACACTTAGAATATTGCATGCAATTCTGGTCGCCACACTACCAGAAGGACGTGGAGGCTTTGGAGAGGGTACAGAAGAGGTTTACCAGGATGTTGCCTGGTCTGGAGGGCATTAGCTAGGAGGAGAGGTTGGATAAACTCGGACTGTTTTCACTGGAACGACTGTGGAGGGGCGACATGATAGAGGTTTACAAAGTTATGAGCGACTTGGACAGAGTGGATAGTCAGAAGCCTTTTCCTAGGGTAGAAGAGTCAGTTACTAGGGGACATAGGTTTAAGGTGAGAGGAGCAAAGTTTAGAGGGGATGTGTGAGGCAAGTTCTTTACACAGAGGGTGGTGAGTGCCTGGAACTTGCTGCCGGGGGAGGTGGTGGAAGCAGGTACAATAGTGACGTTTAAGAGGCATCTTGACAAATACATGAATAGGATGGGAATAGAGGGATACGGTCCCCGGAAGTGCAGAAGGTTTTAGTTTAGGCAGGCATCAAGATTAGCGCAGGCTTGGAGGGCCGAATGGCCTGTTCCTGTTCTGTACTCTTCTTTGTTCTTTGTAAAACTGATTACCTGGTCATTGCTGTTTGCAGGACCTTGCTGTGAGCAAATTGATTGCTTCATTTCCTACGTTACAACACTGAGTAGATTTCAAAAATGGACTTCATTGGCTATAAGGTGCTTTGGGACATTCTGTGGTCATGAAAGATGCATGTCTTTCAAGTGTTTTATGTGTAGAAGACAATTTTTATTAGTAATTTCCAATTTAAGAATCAGGTTTCTCAAAATATAGCAAAGTGTTCCCAGGCATTCTGAATCTCTGGGGTCAGAAGCATTAGGGTCAGGGATTTCCTGGGAGCTGTTCTCTCCCCAGCGAAGGTGCAGCAGCATATCTGGAGAAGCTATGAGGAAATTCCTGGCTTAGGGGATCAGAGTGACAGAAGAGGAGTTTGCAATTGTTTCATGTGGACTTCGGCGCACCTAGTACAAAAATGGCATTACAGTAGGACTACAAGAAATTATCCATTTCATCACTGTAAAATGAAGGCTTATCTATACTATATGTTTTTTACAATCCATTTCTATAGACCAGAAGTATGATCTTCATTGTGTTCTCTGACTTACATTGGCTCCTAGTCCCCAAGCACCTCAATTCAAAAATTCTCATCGTTGTGTTCAAATCCCTGGATGGCCTTGCCCCTCCCTATCTTTGCAACCTCCTCCAGTCCTATGACACTCCGACATCTAAAATTCTGGTCTCTTTGACATCCCCAACTTCTTTTGTCCCACCACAGACAGTCATGCCTTCAGTTATCCAGACCCTAAGCTCTGGAATATATTCTATAAACCTCTCCACCTCTCCACCTTTTTCACCTTCTTTAAGACACTTGTCAATACCTACCTCTTTGACCAAGCTTTTGTTAATCTGTCCTAATATCCCCTTCTTTGGCTCGGTGTTTTTCACTGACTGCACTTCTGTGTAGTGTATATGTTGTGAACTTTGTTATTTTGCATATCCTCAATAGTGAAATTTAATATTAACAAAAGAAGTACAATTCTGCTTGTGGCTGATATATGGCCATAAAATCCCCCAATATGTTTAGTATTCAAGGGGACCGACAATTTCTAGTTCAACATTACCCAATGAGTATCATGTCAGGTGATGTTTTGATACAAAAGTTGTTTCTCTCACAGGATATCATATATTTTTCACGCCTGTGGGGCTGGCGAGTTATGATTCTCTCTCAACAGCAATGCATCATCAGCATAAAAGATCCCATCTGTTATTCTATCATAAAATAAAATTGGGGAAAAATTAAGAATCTGGTTAATGTAAAGCTATTCCTCTAACAGCTTCTTTAGCTGTGCATTCTGAAGGATTATGGTGAAGGATAGGGCTTACTAAAAATTGGGTTGCTTCTCTAGTGCTTTAGCAATAAGGATACATGAAATGATTTTATAAAATGAATGGAATAAATGACATATGACCACCCCTTCTCAGACAGGCCGAAAGAATTATTATGGCAAACATGATCATCTTCCATCTTTTCAATTTCAGAAAAATTCAGCTTTTCCCTTTTTGACTGACAAGAAACACTCAAACAAATCTTGCAGTGAGATATTAAGTAATGTCTACAGCTTGACTGGCATGAATTAAACAAAGAACAGTCTTGCAATGTAGCTGTCATTTTTCTGTCTAACCCCTAGGGATGAAGGATTCATCTTTGTCAGATGAAAGGAGCACAGACAGTTATAATCGTTTCACAATAAGCACTGAAAGTGATGGCAGCAGCGACATCAATGGTCAATACCCATTACTGAATGGAAGGAATAGAAATACTAAATCCACTCTCGATGATTGTGTTGTATTTCAGGCATAAAACAAGATTATAGCAGGACCACAAGAGATTTTCCACCACAATTAGGATTCTGGGCTCTGTAAATTAAGCTATATAAGTCTCAACTATCAAATGAGTGAGACATGAGTACAGATTTTTTACTGTTCCTTTTCTTTGAATAATAGTTACATTTAAAAAAAATCTATATCTTATTAAAATTGTGCAATGGGAAATGCTGACAAGCCAGTAGAATTTGTAGATCTTAGCTACATAGTGTGAGATCATTAAGTAACTGCATCATTTTTTTTCAAAAATTTGGCATATTTGCTGTCACCAACTTCTTTAACGTCACCAGAAATCCTATCACAAGGATGGGATAGTCCAAAATGGAAAGTTCTCCAAGGTAACTGTCAATATTTCTCTTTAATTGGCCAATTAATTGATCAGAGTAGGTCACTTTCTACTATTTTTCTCCCCCGCCCCCGACCTTTCCCTCCAGTCCCATCCCCACAGAATTTATCTAATAATGCTGGATATTGAAATATCAATCCAAGCCAAGGCCCCAAACTGGGAATATATTTCTTCACTGGAAGTAACTTCCCGACACGGAACAATAAGCCTAAAATAAAAGTAAAATACTGCAAATGCTGGAAATCTGAAATAAAAACAGAAAGTGCTGGAACTACTCAGTAGGTCTGGCAGCATCTGTGGAGAGAGAGAAACAGAATTAATGTTTCAGGTCAGTTTCTGATGAAAGGTCACAAACCTGAAACGTTAACTCTGTTTCTCTCTCCAAAGATGCTGCCTGACCTGCTGAATAATTCAAGCACTTTCTGTTTTTATTACAGGTATAGTCTACTTTATTTCATCTTCTGAGGAAAGGTTCTGCAAACCTTTCCCTGAGGTCCTCACCTCCAAAGACAAATCAAGTAAATTTTGAGAATGCTTATCTAACCTCACAAGGTATATTATTCATCCTTAATAAAACAGAAAAGGCATGAAATTCATTGCCTAGTGCTGCTTTATTGGAACATAAGGTACTGCCAGTCACTTCTTGCATGGCCTGCATGGCGTTCCATCAGGAAAAGGGCTGTGAATGCATGCTATCTTGACGTCACACAGCCCAACCAGTTGATGCGATGCTAGGATAGAAAATTTGGACTACGCAAGTCCAGGCAATGAATTGGTTAATTGCTCATCAATCAACAAGCATTAAGTTCCAAGTGGAACCCTGTATAAGCATTCCTTAAAGGGCTAGGCATCCAAATTGAGGTAAGGTAACTTAAGAACATTTGCTATTTCAAAGTGTCTGGAGGTGCTTAGGAGTATTTTTGGAGGTGTTGTAGTGAGTGCTTCTGCATCGTCACAGCAGGGGCAGAAGAGTAGGTGACCTGTCCACACAAAGACTGCAATAGGTATAGGGGCTGCAGCTGCAGTGCCTCTGGGTTGACAACATGACAGCGAGTTGGAACAGAGGCTGTGGAGAGGGCAAGCTCTGCACAATGCCTTCTGTCAACTTGGAGCTGCACTCCTCCATGCTGGTGACCAGTGACAGGAGGCTGTTTGACAGGCACACAGCAGCTCAGTGTGCAAGCCCTTGAACACTCTCCTGTATGCCGCCATTTGAGTCCTCTGCAGCAGAACCCGCCTAAAACCTCGCCCTCTGGTGAGCTAGCAAACAAACCATCCTTTCCCCTGGCGAGACTACAGCCCACTTGTGCCCAGTGACTCGCCATGGGCTGATCCCAACTCTACACTTGCTTCCAAGGTATGTGCAATGCCAGTATCTGAGCTGGTGACTGCAAGTGTAAGATCAGGTGACTAGGCATCTTCATTAGTGCTGTGTTGTTGCTCTCTCTCTCTTCCTCTTTGGGCTGCTGTGGCTGGGCATGCGGCAGTTCTTGGGTGTTGGAAAGCAGGAAATCAGAAGGAAAAGGTAGGTGTGAGAGAAGGGGCAGGTTGGGAAGCAAGAGATTCATGGCATCACCATCAGCAGCTTGCTCATCATGCCAGATAGCAGGATAAGGGAACTCTGGGAGTTGAGAAGGAGCACAAGGCAGGAACATACTGTCATCATCAATGTTCCCAGCATCGCAGCCAGCCCCAGGATACTGAGAGCCGTCTCCACCATAGGGCTCAGGAGATGCAGGTGTCCTAATTCCCTACCAGTTTTGCTCTGCTCCCTTCTCTTGTGTACCAGTGAGTGTGTGGTATTATGTATGGCTGATATGCAGACCATAGTTTAATAGCTGGAGGCATGTGAAAGCAGTGAGTGGTGGGTGTGAGACTGGTAGCATTGGTAGGTGTGTGTGGGCGAGGTGGAGTATCTGGATGTTAGGTGTGAGTCCATAGTGGCAGGGAGTGCTATTGGGTGAGGGATGGGGGTGTGGTGAATTGAACAGCATGAGAGGTCGGTGGTGTGGTGGGTAAGGGATGTCATGTGAAAATTTATTTATTTACCTTGATCACCCATGTGAGGTCATTAGACGTCTTATGGCACTGCTGCCAGGTCTTTGAGTCCAGATACCCGAGGTTGACCTCCCTGGCCATCTGTTCCCTTTCCCTTCTGAGGGTGGTCCTTGAGGGCCTCCTGGCCCTCCCTTGGAAACATTGTTTCTCTCCGCCTGCCTACCTCCACCACTAATGCCGCCAGCGCTGTATCTATCACCCTGGAATCCTCTCTTGACCTTAGTTTTCCATCTTTTAAATTCCAGCAATATTATTCAGTACAGCTTCCCTTTAAGAAGGACAACCTGCCTTTAAGAAGAGCAGGCTGGCTGTACCGTGTGATCTCAACACACCACTGTTCAGCACCCTGCTGAGTGCAGAGGCAGCTGGCAGCACTAAGACGATGTCAGGAGCCAAGAACCTGCTAGGCCCTTTGCTACTATCAGGTAAAAGAGGTGGGACCACCAAGATTACATGCTGCTCACCTCCAACAGAACTGGCATGGGCACGTGCGAATCATGTCCTTCCCATGCCCAAAAGACAGGGCAGACAGGACAAATTTTTGAGCCCAAAATGCTGGAAACACACAGAAAGAGAAAATGAAGGATAATGCTTCAAATGGAGATTTATGTTTTTTTTTTCTTTTTACTATGCAAAATCCTCTCCTTTAAAAACAGGCTCAAAACTCATCCTGCTATGTGTTCTTCTCTGGCTCTGTGCTCTAATACTCATACTATTACTCTGAAAAATGCTTTGAAATGTTTTACGCATTACTGGTTATAAATAAATGCAAGTTGTTGTTCATTGGTGGCACGATATTTCACGTTCTCAATAGTTGGAATAACAACTATTAGTATTTATATAGCACCTTTAATACAACAAAAACATCGATTAAGAAGTTAGGAAAGGTGGCTGAAAGTAATATTTGAAAAGATGAAGCTTTTGAAGATAGAGGAGTCGTAAGGTGGAAAGTTTTAGGCAGGAATTTCAGAGACTAGGGGACTAGGGGCTGGATTTTATGGGCCCCCTTGAGGCAGGATCAGAGGTGGGGGACCCATTGAATCTTGTTGGGGGTGGAGGGCACGTGGCAGCCTGTTGCCACCTGTCACCAAGCCATTTTTTGGGGGGTGAGATAGACTGACGATAGCCTTCCTGGCCAGAGGCCAAAAGAGGCTCTTAACTGGCCTATTAACGACCACTTAAGGGCCTCTTCACCCTGCCACTGGGATTTAAACAGTGGCAGGAAGGGGGGCTTCCGGCATGCGGGGAGGATACCTTGTAAAAAAAGGCGCCCTCCCCGTGGGCTTGATGGGGAGGGTGTCCCTCCTTCATGGGCAATCCGGCCGGGAAACAATGCACCTCCCAGGACCCCCTCCCTCTGGACTTTATGACCACCCCTCTCAATGCTCCTCACCGGGGCGTTCCAGCCTGGCCCTGGTGACACTGCCTCACTTACCTGAGGTCTGGGTCTCCAGCGCTGATCCTGGTTCTGAGGCCTCTGTAGTACCGGCAGTGGCCGCCACTCCTGGTGGTGCTGCTGATAGTGCTCAGTTGCCAGCCGTCAGATTGGCCAGCAGTTCTTGGAGGCGGGATCCCCGTCTTTAAAGGGACGGGGATCCCAGCTCCTGAAACTTAGATTCAAAAACACTGGAGGATCGCCCTGGGGTGGGGGGGGGGGGGCGCTGCATGAAAAGGCAGAGGTGGGCTTTCCCCTTCGTTTTTGGCCTTGCGCTGGGAGCCCGCCTCCTCCACAAAATCCAGCCCTAGGGCTGAGGCGACTGAAAAGTCTTTGCCACTAATGGTGGAACAAAGGGAGGCTGGGATGCATAGAAGACCACAATTGGAGGACTTGAGTATGGATAATGATGTTAAACTGATAGTGGGTGCATACGTAGGATGTAAGTGATTATGGAGGAATTTACAAATGAGGATTTTGAATTTAGAGCAAATATAGCTCGGCAAGGATGGAGATGACAGGATATGGGCAGCAGTGCTGAAGATTATGGAGAGTGGAGCTTGGGAGGCCAGTGGGGATGGCTTTGAGTCTGGAGGTAATAAATGTGAGAGTGATGGTCTCTGCAGGAGTGAGGTAAGGGTGGAGATGGATAATGTTGCAGAGGTGGAAGTAGGAGATTTTGAAATTGGGTAAGATGTGGCATTTAAATCTTGGCTTGGGATATGATAGGAGTTAAAGTTATAAATTATAAATCTTGTGCAGCCTGACTGACCAGCTGAGTACAGAACAGATTCAGCAACAAGGGTACAGAATTGTTGATGGGCAGGCTTTGGTCTCCACAGTCTTCAACTGCAGGAAATTCTAACTCATTCACAACCTGAGATCAGACAAGCAATCTAACAACAGAGTTGAGGGTGGTGAAAGTGACGTACAGCTGGATGCCATCAGTACTGTGCTCCACACTGCATTTAATCAACTCTTTGCATACTTATTCTTTCAGCTTTCAGACCTGTTCCCAGCTAAATTGGCAACCTGCATTTTCTGCTTCTTTACCAGCGTTACATCTTTAGCTGTAGCATTTTATTTCACAAATGAACTATTCTGTGGGGAATCAAAAAAATCTTTGTATTATCACAGCTTACTTGAGGCTCATTAGTTTTATGCTCATGGCCTCTAATTCTGCACTTGCAATCTAAGCTGCATTCATCTTAATTCGCCATTCCTCTCGGCATTGATCTTCGACTTTCAAACAAAACAGTTCTGTGAATTTCTTTTCATAAGTTGAATCAGCAAATTATCCTTATCACTCTTCTTCGCACACTCTCTAACAAAACCATGAAGGTAGTGTGTTCAATACTGGACACATACTCCAAATATGGTTCCATGAATGAGCAATACAAGGTTGGAATAATTTCGTTTTGACTTGTGCCCAAATGCTCTCTCGATGCATGTTGCATTGCATATCTTATTGATAACAAATTCACACTGGTTGGATAATTTCTTTTCTTCAAATATCCTTTTGCTTTATCACTTTACTAAAATGCCATCACTTTACCATCTGCACGTTCCATAATTCTATTCCAACCTTACATTTATTTCTATATTAAATCCATCTGTTTTATCCAGATTCCTTTGAAACTAACCACCTTGCTTGTAATCAGAGCTGATCCCACAGTTTAGAGTTATCAGCAAACAGTGAGTATGATAGTCTATTATTCTGAGGTGTAACCCTCCTCTGCATCATTTATGAACACTATGAATTGGAATGAAACAATCAATGCCCAGCAAGAGTTTATCTTTTCACATTTAGCATCTTCTGCTCTCAACTGACAAGCTACTTTCTACCACTGTTTTTCAGAGAATAGGCAGACTGATAGGGGGCTGTGAGGGTTACATTATGAGGACAGCTTGCATAAGGTTGGCTTACATTCCCTTGAGTTTAGGATATTGAGGGGTGATTTAAGGTGTTAAAAGGATTTTATAGGGTACAAGCGAGAAACTATTTCCTCTAGTGAGGGAATCAAGAACAAGGGGCCATATTCTTAAAATTATTAAAATTAGGGCCAAATCATTCAGGAGCAAAATCAGCAATGCTTTTTCACACAAAGGGTAGTGGAAATTTGGAATTCGCCTCCCGAAAAGGCTGTCGATGCTGGTATAATTGGAACTTTCAAGACTGAAATAGATTTTTGTTCGATAAGGGTATCAAGGGATATGGAGCAAATGTGGGAGAATGGAGTTGAAGTCAGTTATGATTTAATTGAATGGCAGAGCAGGCCTGAAGGGCTGAATGGCCTACTCCTCTTCCTAAAGTTCCTTTGATATCCATCAAGAACCTTTGCATTTTACTAAAGTATTTACAGCATAGAAGTAGGCCATTTTGCCCAACAAGTCCATGCTGGTATTTATGTTTCAGACGAGCCTCATTTTCTGCAGTGTTAGGCTGTATAGTATAAAGCTGAATTGCACAGTGGATAAAATGATAAACTGAATTGAGCGTTTAGTGGAGCAGATCATTCTCAGCTTTATGCTTGAAGAAATATCCATGAGGTACTGATGCCAGGTTCAAAAGCTGTGATTTCATTCAATGTCAACATTTTTAAATGCAATTTTTGCAATATAATATAGATGCTGTCACCATGTATATAGACGGAGCATTTTCCCAACACATTTTCTTGTGTTAACAGCTTGACAATAATTTCAGTGACCACCTGTAAATTATGAAAGATTGGAATAATTCAGACAAGTCATTACCTACCACCATGTAAGGACTGTGCTCAAATACATACAATCACTAAAGAATTGATGAATTCATCTCATCCCTCATGCTTATTTGTTTAATGATCAAAAGACATTTGCAAGCCCCTGCAACAGTAAGCTGCTATTTCTATTTTGCCATAAGTGTAAGTGAATGTATGTATGACAAACAGTGACAAAGAGAAAAAACTGAACTCAGGCTAAAAACCTACAGGCTTAATTTAAACTGGTTTCAAAATACCATTTAGTACAGAATCTAAAAAAAAACACCTGCAGGACTAAATACTGAAATGCATCAAAAGTGGCATGAGGTTTAGCCTGCCAGAACCATCAAACTTCCAGATTGAGCAGTGGAAGCAAAATCATTTAAAGAAGAATTGGATGCTACAATGGAAGGACTTTAGGATCTCTCTGGATAGATGAATCAAGGTGAGCCAAATAGTCTTCTTCATCCATAATCATCCTATTATCTTGTAAACTTATTGTGATGTGCATGTAAACTCAATGTAAATAATAGCAATTATTCACATGGAATTTGCAAAAGCAAGACGAAAATGTGCAAATATCAGAGTCATAAGCATTATTCATTCCACTAAAGAAAATTATTTCTGCAGTTTGTTTATCATGACAATTTGCATTGACTCCACAAACTTAACATCTTTCTTGCGCTACACAATGAGATAAACATATAACCACGTTCCACAGTGCAAAACCAAACTATCTTTTCCACGGAATGATTATATTTTTCCAATAGCTAACAGGTTGCACTAGAGACTGAAGTAAATTGGGAATAAAACAGCGAATATAACACCTTAATGATTAAGAAGAAAAGATTCCTACCTGATGGGTGAAAGATCACTTGGTTGCCAGGATGAGGGCCTGCATCAACTGATAGCATTACTGCTACTTTTCGCACATCCCAAAGCTTCAGTACTCCATATGAATCACAGGAAACAACTGTATCACCCTGTCAGACAAACATAAGGAAAGTTTTTGCAATAGATGAAGCTTCAGATTTATGTGTCGCCTTTTGGATTGACCTTAAAAAGGCATATTACTCAGGATAGAAACACAGCTTTCATGCTATCCCAATATCTGGAAACTTCAGTAGAGCTAAATGGGATGAAATCCAACTCAGACTGTGGCACAAAATGGGTAAATGTGAATGGACAGGTATGTAAAATGGGCTTCTGATTTGTTATTGCACATTTTGCACTCATGCAGAAGTTGAATTCCACCCTCAGACAGTAATTACATAAAAGTAGGAAAGAATATACAGCACAGAAACAGGCCATTTGGCCCAAATGATCTATAACGATGTTTATGCTCCACACGAGTGTCTTCCCACTCTTCTTCATCTAACCCCATCGGCATTTTTTGTATTCCTTGCTCCTTCATGTACTGATCTAGCTTCCCCTTATAGTTATCTATACTATTCACCTCAGCTACTCCATGTAGTAGTAAGTACCACATTCTAACCAGTCTCTGGGTAAAGAAGTTTTTCACAATGCGGTCTCCTCTACATTGGGGAGACCAAACGCAGATTGGGTGACCTCCGTTCAGTCCAAAAGCATGACCCCGAACTTCCGGTTGCTTGCCATTTCAACACTCCCCCCTGCTCTCATGCCAAAATTTCTGTCTTTGGCCTGCTCCAGTGTTCCAGTGAATATCAACGCAAGCTCCAGGAACAGCACCTGATCTTTCGCTTTGGCACATTACAGCCTTGCGGACTGAACATTGAGTTCAATAACTTCAGAGCACGACTGGCCTTTTTTAATGTTTTATTTTTTAACCATGTGACTGCTTTTCATGTAGTCATGTTGCTGCTCATTATTCTGCTATTAACACTCTCTCTGGACTAATGCTTTGTCTTTCACCACAAACATTAGCACACACTTTGCCTTTGGCCCAGGACAGCTTTGTTATTTAATCATCCTCTGCCCTATCAAACACCTTCCCCTTTGTTCTCTCCCCAACCCTCTCCCCTTCACTTGCTTAAAACCTAATTCTTTTCTAATCTTTGCCAGTTCTGATGAAAGATCACAGACCAGAAACGTTAACTTTGCTTCTCTCTGCACAGATGCTGCCAGACCTGCCGAGTATTTCCAACATTTTTTGTTTTTATTTCAGTTTTCCAGCATCTGCAGTATTTTGCTTTTATGATTATTCCTTATATGGTTTGCATTCATTTGAATGAATATTGATAGTACCCTGTAAAATTCTTTCCAGCAAACTACCAGCTTGGTAACTTTCCTATATTTGAATATCCTTACACAAATCTGAAAAATATAAATTGAATGCTCAATTATCTCCTCTCTCCTCTTGTCTGCATTTTGTTTCTTCTGGGTCCTTTATAGACAGTTAACTACTTGGGTTCCTTTGTAACACATGGTTTACATGTGTCGACACATTCTTTAGCTTGATTTGATCAGGAATTTGTATATCCTTTGGTACGATCAGCTAGTTTCTTGGTTTATATTATTTTTAGAGGTCACTTTTATCTTTGGGGAAATTAAATTTGTAAATGTAAGGTAATTGAAACTCTGGAATTCAAAAGGTTGCAAGACCACCCAAGGTATTTTTACACTTCAAAGGTTTATCCATGTTTATTTTCAGAGGTCAGAGTTAGAAGTGTGACAACACTAAACCATGGGTGGCCCTTCTTGTAGCTTCTTAATGAAGCCAGAAAGTCTGCAGAGATTGCAGATGTCTCCATCACAGGTCTAAATTATTCATGTAGGTATCCAGAATCAAAGGGATGTCTTGGAGTTGGAGTTAATTAGTTTAAATTTCTGTCTGGGTCATCCCAGGTGTACTATGGAGATATATTATGCAGGGAGATGCCCTTTTGGTTTTGGTTTTTATCTCTGTGATTTCTCACAGAAAGTCAATCCATGTTTTGGAGCAGTTTGAACCAGTCGGAGAGAGAATCTGCCAGTAGCTGGGACAAGGAGCAAAGAGGCCATCAGGAACCAGATGTGTTTCTGATTTGGAGTCATTACTCAAGGATGCGAGTGAGGCCCATGCTGAGGCTGGGGAAATCCAAATTCGTGAGCTGTTGAAGTAGGGCTGGAGGGTTTGCCTAGCTGGTTGCTAGAGGGAGAATCCCCAAGAAATGCCTCACCTCAGAGGATAGCTGGGAAACTAAGGAAATTCGGAATGAATTCCTGGGAGTTGTGACACACCTTGGATTGTCCCAGGAGAAATGAAGGAACCCTCAAGATCCTGTAAAGTATAGGGAAACTCTTAGGCGGAAGTAAAAGTCAAACGGGGAGTGTTCTGTTGAGATTTTAAGTTTAAAGTATAAAGTTTAACATTTGGTTGAGATTTGGGATTTAAAGTGTAAATGATTAAAAAATATAGTGTTAAGTTAGTAGTGCTGGTGTGATGTCTTTATGTTGTTTTTCAGGTTCCCAGATGTTGGAAAAAATCACACTTTAAACTTGGAAAGGCTGGAGTCAGTTTGTTTATTACAGCACCATGCTGTCTGCTGCAAAACCTGGTTGAACTGGTTCTTGTATTACATATAACGTGACTTCCCAGTGCAGACGTGAATGTGGGCCCCCACCCGAACACTTATACATAACAACTACTTCCTAGCAAATTAGTTCCTAACACTTTACAGATAATATAACAATATAAAACATCCCTCTATCTTTGAAACACATTGCTCCGATATCAATCTTCTTCTTCTTTGGTCTCCTTGTCTCAAGAGACAATGGGTAAGCACCTGGAGGTGGTCAGTGGTTTGTGAAGCAGCGCCTGGAGTGGCTATAAAGGCCAATTCTAGAGTGACAGATTCTTCCACAGATGCTGCAGATAAAACTGGTTGTCGGGGCTGTTAATCAGTTGGCTCTCCCCTTGCGCTTCTGTCTTTTTTCCTGCCAACTGCTAAATCTCTTTGACTTGCCACACTTTAGCCCTGCCTTTATGGCTGCCCGCCAGCTCTGGCGATCACTGGCAACTGACTCCCACGACTTGTGATCAATGTCACAGGCCTTCATGTCGCGTTTGCAGACGTCTTTAAAGCGGAGACATGGACGGCCGATGGGTCTGATACCAGTGACGAGCTCGCTGTACAATGTGTCCTTGGGGATCCTGCCATCTTCCATGCGGCTCACATGGCTAAGCCATCTCAAGCGCCGCTGGCTCAGTAGGGTGTAGATGCTGGGGATGTTGGCCGCCTCGAGGACTTCTGTGTTGGAGATACGGACCTGCCACCTGATGCCAAGGATTCTCCGGAGGCAGCGAAGATGGAATGAATTGAGACTTTGCTCTTGGCTGACATACGTTGTCCAGGCCTCGCTGCCGTAGAGCAAGGTACTGAGGACACAGGCTTGATACACTCGGACTTTTGTGTTCCGTGTCAGTGTGCCATTTTTGTACACTCTCTTGGCCAGTCTGGACATAGCAGTGGAAGCCTTTCCCATGCGCTTGTTGATTTCTGCATTGAGACAGGTTACTGCCGATTGTTGAGCCTAGGTAGGTGAACTCTTGAACCACTTCCAGAGCGTGGTCGCCAATATTGATGGATGGAGCATTTCTGACGTCCTGTCCCATGATGTTCATTTTCTTGAGGCTGATGGTTAGGCCAAATTCGTTGCGGGCAGCTGCAATCCTGTCGATGAGTCTCTGCAGACACTCTTCAGTGTGAGATGTTAATGCAGCATCGTTAGCAAAGAGGAGTACCCTGATGTGGATTTTCCGTACTTTGGTCTTCGCTCTTAGACGGGCAAGGTTGAACAACCTGCCACCAGATCTTGTGTGGAGGAAAATTCCTTCTTCTGAAGACTTGAACGCATGTGACAGCAGCAGGGAAAAGATCCAAAACAGTGTAGGTACGAGAACACAGCCCTGTTTCACGCCACTCAGGATAGGAAAGAGGTCTGATGAGGCGCCGCTATGCTGAATTGTGCCTTTCATATTGTTATGGAATGAGGTGATGATACTTAGTAGCTTTGGTGGACATCCGATCTTTTCTAGTAGTCTGAAGAGACCACTCCTGCTGACGAGGTCAAAGGCTTTGGTGAGATCAATGAAAGCAACGTAGAGGGGCATCTGTTGTTCACGGCATTTCTCCTGTTGCTGGCGAAGGGAGAACAGCATGTCAATGGTAGATCTCTCTGCTCGAAAGCCACACTGTGCCTCAGGGTAGACGCGCTCAGCCAGCTTCTGGAGCCTGTTTAAAGCGACTCGAGTGAAGACTTTCCCCACTATGCTGAGCAGGGAGATTCCACGGTAGTTGCAGTCACCGCGGTCACCCTTGTTCTTATAGAGGGTGATGATATTGGCATCGCGCATGTCCTGTGGTACTGCTCCCTCGTCCCAGCACAGGCAAAGCAGTTCGTAGAGTGCTGAAAGTATAGCAGGCTTGGCATCTTGATTATTTCAGGGGTAATGCTGTCCTTCCCAGGGGCTTTTCTGCTGGCTAGAGAATCAATGGCATCACTATATCAATATAACTGTCAATATAAATAAAGATTATCTTGTGGAAATAATCTGAACCCCTTTTTAGAGTCTTTTATATTGTGCATTCTTTTAAAAAAAATATTATTCATGATATTGCTTTGCTGGTAAGATATTCTGCCTGCATCTCGTAGATTTGGCATTTGTTGCTCTCAGTGGTGAGTTGGCACGCTGTACAGGCGATGTCGTGCCATTTGCTGATGATGTTGTTAATGTTGTCTCACTGGATAGTGCTGTTTCCAATGTTGTTGATGGTCTTTTCCGTTGATCCAGCTCAGGTGTAGATCGAATATGGATTCTGTTCCTTCTCATTTGGTTACCGGTTTCGGTCTCGATGATATATGACTTTGGAGTCTCAGCTTCACTAACAACTTTTGCTGGGCTCCAGGTTTTCATGATTGGATCCTGTACGAGTACAGTTTGTCCTTTCAACAGCTCGGGTAGCGATTTAGCATATTTGTTGAAGTGTCGCTCTCCTCTTACCTGCGCTTCAGTGAGTTGTTGTCTCACTTCCTCACTTGAAGGATGTATTTTGCTTGGCAGAGTTGTCTTATATTTTCTTCCATTTAACAGTTATGCAGGTGATTTCATGTCAGCCTTGAGAGTTGTGGATCGGAGTGGCAATAAGGCCAGGTTTAGGTCTTCCTTTATCTCTTGGCATTTCACAAGTGTTCTTATGACCATCTGGGCGTGTCTTTCTATTAATCCATGTCCCCGTGGGTAGTGTGGTGATGAGGTGATGGTGTTGAACCCATACTGGATGTAAATTGGGTGCCATTGTCACATATTAACCTTTCAGGAATCCTTTGCTCAGCGTACTGCTGAGATGATTGTTGTGGCTCTCAAGTCTTTCATCTTCTGGATTAAAGAGAATTTTGAGTAGTAGTCTGTGACTATGAGATACCATTCTTGATTATGTGAATAAATCGACTCCTACAGGATGCCATGGTCCGGGTGGTACTTCGGTAGCTATCATCTCTTTCTGTTGTGAGTTTCTGTACTTCTGGCATACATTACATGTGGACACCATATTTTTGATATCTTTGTATATGCCTATCCAGTACACAGCTGATTTGGCTCTGAGCTTACACTTCTCCATTCCCATATGGCCTTCACGTATCTTTTGGAGAAGTTCTTCCTGCATTGTTTTGGGTATGATTATTCTGGGTCTGGCCAGCAGAATACCATCTTCTAGAGAGATGTCATCTCTGATAGACTAGTACTGCCGTATTGCTGGCTGTGTGTGCTGTATCTTATCAGACCATCCCTGGATCACTTGTTGAGAGAGCATCTGTGACTCCTCGCTTTGCTGGTCTGATCTCTAATTTGACTCAGTTTCGGTGGTGTTACGTTCACTAGGTGATGAATCTTTAAGCCTAGATCTTCTATCTCATGTGTCTTCTGTGGTGACAACGGAGATAAGGTGTCTGCCAGCACCATTTCTCTTCCTGGCTTATATTTCAGAGTGAAATCATAACTCTGACACCTCAAGAGTAACCTCTGCAGTCTTGCTGGTGCTTTACATAGATTTTTCTTGTAGATCTGCTCCAGTGGACGATGATCACTCTCTACTGTGAACTTTCTCCCATAGAGATATGTGTGGAATTTCTCACATTCATACACGACTGCCAAAAGCTCTCTTCCTATATAGGCATATCTTGTCTCAGCTGATGTTAGAGCTTTGGATACAAATGCTATTGGCTTTCCCTCTTGTACCAGGGCTGCTCCCAATCCTTTTATGGAAGCATCTACTTGCAGAGTGATAGATTTCTTTCTGTCGTAGTATGACAGACTTATCTCCTTGCATGCTACCTTTTTGAGTTTCTTGATACTCCTGTCATGTGACTCTGATCACTGGTACTCTACATCTTCTTTCATCAACTCCCGAACGTTTGCTGTGTGTTCCGACATGTGTGGAATAAAGGAGCTCATGTATTGTATCAAACCAAGGAAACTTCTCAACTCTCTCTTACCTCTTGGGGCTTCCATCCCCGAGATGGCTGAGATTCTTTCAGGGCTCGGCTTGACTCCGTCAGGTGTGTACACCATTCCGAAGAACTGGCATTCTGTCACTTTCACAATGCATTTGTCTGCATTTAGCTTAATCCCAGCTTTCCTGGTTCTCTCCATGACTTCATGTTGATGGTTGTCATGATCTTTTCCATCTACACCATATATCTGGATATCATCAGCTATGCCAACTGCTCCTTTGCATCCCCTGCATGTCTCGTCTACTTTCTGTTGGAACACATCCTGGCTCACTTTGAGTCCAAAGGGTAGATGCAGGAATTTGTACCGTCCAAAGGGTGTGTTGAATGTTGTCAACAGTGAAGATTCTGTGTCTAGCTTCATATTCTAGTAGCCATTTCTGGCATCAAGCTTGCTAAAAACTTTGCCCCTGCCTGTGCTGGTGTGATTTCTTCCAATGTTGGAATAGGGTAGTGATCCCTCTTTATTGCTTAGTTAAGATCTTTGGGATCTAGGCAAATTCTTAGCCGTCCATTTGCCTTCTCTCTCACCACGGTAGAATTGACCCAATCTGTAGGCTCTGTGACTCTAGCGATCACCTTCTTTTCTTCCATTTCTTGGAGCTCTCTTTCAAGCTTTTCTTTTAGTTCTACTGGTACTTTACATGGGGGGTGAATCACAGGTTTCATCGCTGTGTCAATAGTGATGTGATACTCAAAATCTTCGAAGCATCCAACTGTCTCATCAAAACACTCTGGGTACATTTATACCAGATCTTCTTTGCTTCTGATCAGAGGGTGCTTTTCAACGGGTGGACTATCTTCAACCCTCAGTGTCGCCTGCTCCACCTCATGGTTTACTGAGATAATCTGCAGCTCCACAACTGCTCAACCCCAGGATAGCAGGACCATCTGTTTCTGTGAAGTAGAACATACAGTTAACATCTTTTCCTTTGTGTGTCCCTCTGACTTGGGTTGTTCCTAGCTGTCGAATCTCAGTTCCCCCATATGCTGTTAGCATGACGTTGTTTGGTTTCAGAGCACCTTCCTTTGGATAACCATTTTCTTCCAAATTTTCAGGAAAGATCTTCTGGTATAGTCTGAGCGGGATGATGTTACTCTGCGCTTCAGTATCAATCTTCACCTTCTGATTTATCGTTGTGGGCTTATTTCTCAGCCTCTTCCTGATCTGAATGGTTGTGTGAATTTCTTTTCTCTGGGAACTGTCACATCCAGACATTTCGTGCAATTCTATGTTTCCTATGTCTATCATGTTCTCAAACTCATCGCCATCTTCCAGGGTATGGATGTTTTGGTTTCTTTCACTATTCCTTCGCCCTGTTACTCTGGCTCTGATGACTCGTCTACCACCTTTTTTCCTTGTTCTGCTCATCTTCTCCCAGTGATTGGTCTTTCTGCAAGCTTTGCAGATCGATCCATATGCAGGACATTTCCTTCTGTTCTGTCAATTCATGTGGTCGTCCACAGCTCCTGCACATCCTTCTCCCTGTCTGATGTACATTCTTTAGTTGTTGTTTCACTGCATCAACCCTGCTGCCTGTCTCTTGGCTTAACTGAAAGCTCGCCATTTGGGTAGTCATAGTCTTCATCTGTCTGCTCGTGGCTTCATGTGCTCTGGCAGTGTCTATAGCCTGCGATATTGTGAGCTTGTCCTGTCTGATTACAGCTTTCTGTACTTCAGGATGTGCAGAACTCTAAATGAGCTGATCTATCAGCTGTTCATCTGTGTCCTTAAATTGACATTTTCTGGCTGCATTTTTCAATCTTGCTACCAAGTTGTCACCTAGTTCCTGTCTGAGGCCTTGAAATTCATATCAGTATATCCAATAATTTGATTTCGGCTGGAGATGGGTACTGAATCTTTCAAAATTTTGTCTGGGTTTCTGCTGTCCTCTTCGCTTAGGTCCCAGCTGTTAAATACATTTAATCCTTTATCTCCAACCCACAGTAGGATATAACTGACCCTCTTCATTTCACTAGTGCCTTTTAGGAAGCTACTAAATGTCAAATTGCACTTTTGTTTAAACTTCTCAAATGCCTCTACGACATCATCAGCTTCCCAATTCATTATGGGCTGTAGCTGTACATTCATTCCTGACCCAGCTGACATTTCGGTTTTTTTTGTTTTCGTAGGAGTCACTCAGTTTTTCTTTCTCTCTCTCTGGCATTAATTTGGGTCAGTTTTCTCAATCTGATGCTTTTAAAAATGTTCTAGGTTTATTCACAGACACTCGCCGCCACCAGGTTATGTCTTTATGGTGTTTTTCTGGTTCCCAGATGTTGGAAAGAATCACACTTTAAACTTAGAAAGGCTGCAAAATGCAGCCAGAAAATGTTTATTACAGCACCATGCTGTCTGCTGTAGAACCTGGTTGAACTGGTTCTTGTGTTACATATAACATGACTCCCCAGTGCAGCCGTGAATGCGGCCCCCCACTAGAACACTTACACATAAAAACTATTCCTAGCAAGTTAGTTCATAACACCTTACAGACGGTATAACAATATATAACACTTGTACAGTAAAGGTTTTCATTAAAAATGTGGAATCTTGTGGCGTAATTCTTTCAAGTTAATAACTGGGAGTTTGATTTTCTTTTTATAAAAAATTATTTGTCTCTACTAAGATTGTTACACCTTCAACTATGAAGACAGACGTGAAGAATTCATCAAACATACCTATATCTTGACCCTTAACAATGTTTATATGCCGTTATCCTGTAAAAGGTCTATCTGGTGTTTTATTCTCCATCAATCATGTGTAGAAAAATCCTTTGATTCCCCTATAGCTATCTGCAATCCTGCAGCTATCTGTAATCCACCTTTTCAATGCCTTCACTTTTCTGATACTCATTTTAGTTCCCCTCAACCAGGTTTTGAATGCCTCCCAACCTTCATTACTATATGTTGACTTGTAAAACTTTACTTTTGAGCTCCTTATTTGATTCCTCAGTTCTTAGTCTTGTTATTATGTTGAGCCCTGACATAAATAACATGCCAGTCATAACAAATCCACAGGGGGAGTTTTGAACCGCATACTAGTTAAATTCTTAGATGACCTGAAAACAAGTTGTGTGTTTTCCTAAGTAATAATAGAAACAAAAGATTTTATCTGGTTGTAAGTTAGAGAAAGAAAAACTTCAAAAGCAATTACTATCGAGCCAGGACACCTATAATTGCAAGAAAAGAAAGATTTGCTTTTATATAGCGCCTTTCATGACCTCAGGACATCCGAAAGTGCTCCACAGACCAGAAAATCCTTTTGAAGTGTAGCCACCATTTTAATTTAGGAAAAGGAGCCGCTAATCAGGACACAGCAGGGTCCCATAAACAGAAATGTGATAATGACTAGGTAATCTGGTTTTAGTGATGTTGGTTGAGGGAGAAATATTGACCAGGACACTGCTCTTCTTTGAAATTGTGATGCGGGATTTTCTTAAGTCCACCAGAGAGCAAGAAGGGGCCCCGTTTAATTTCTCATCTGAAAGACAGAGGTCCCGACATTGACAAGGGCAGTTTTTCCGAGGAGAGGCTCGAAGTTTCGGACGGGAACCCAGAAGGGTTTTCTGACTGACAGGATCCCTGCTGAAAGTCAGACTGATTAACAGATTTGGCTTCCAGTTGGGCAGACAGCACTCTGGAGCAGGCTGCAGCTGCAGGTAGAGAGCGTGGAGCTACTAGTAGAAGCATGGTTGGGGATCTGATGTGTGATTGGGATGGGGGGAGGTGTGGTGGTGGTGTTTGGATGAGGGATTGGGTTCTGATGGCGAGGGGATCTGATTACAGGGATGGAGGTAAGCTTGGTGGACCTGGGGAAGCACTCCTCCTGGCCCACAGGGTACTTACCTTTTCCCCGAAAGCTGTCCTTGCTTCTCTTAAGCTGTTGGATTTCCCAAGGCCTGAGAAACCCAGCTGGCCATGGTTTAATCTGTAAGGGAAGTTAACTGTGAGGCTCTCAGCCTCACTATAATATTTATATGGCTATCCCACTTAGAAACATAGAAACATAGCAACATAGAAAATAGGAGTAGGAGTAGGAGTAGGCCATTTGGCCCTTCGAGCCTGCTCCGCCATTCATTATGATCATGGCTGATCATCCAAATCAATAGCCTGTTCCCGCTTTCACCCCATATCCTTTGATCCATTTAAACCCAAGAGCTATATCTAACACCTTTTTGAAAACATACAATGTTTTTGCCTCAAATGCTTTCTGTGATAGCGAATTCCACAGGCTCACCACTCTCTGGGTGAAGAAATTTCACCTCATCTCAGTCCTGAATGGTTTACCCCATATTCTTAGACTATGACCCCTGGTTCTGGACTCCCCCACCATCGGGAACATCCTTCCTGCATCTACCCTGTCAAGTACTATTATAATTTTATAGGTTTCTATGAGATCCCCCCTCACTCTTCTGAACTCCAGCAAATATAATCCTAACCCACTCAATCTCTCCTCAATCGTCAGTCCCGCCATCCCAGGAATCAGTCTGGTAACCCTTCGCTGCAATCCCTCAGTAGCGAGAACATCCTTCCTCAGATAAGGAGACCAAAACTGCACACAATATTCCAGGCGTGGCCTCACCAAGGCCCTGTATAATTGCAGCAAGCCATCCTTGCTCCTGTACTCGAATCCTCTCGCTATGAAGGCCAACATACCATTTGCCCTTTTTACCGCCTGTTGGACCTGCATGCTTACCTTCAGCGACTTTTGTACGAGAACACCCAGGTCTCATTGCATATTCCCCTCTCTCAGTTTATAGCTGTTCAGATAATAATCTGCCTTCCTACTTTTGCTACCAAAGTGGATAACCTCACATTTATCCACATTATACTGCATCTGCCATGCATTAGCCCACTCACTCAACTTGTCCAAAACACCCTGAAGCCTCTCTGCATCCTCCTCACAACTCACCCTCCCACCCAGTTTAGTGTCATCTGCAAATTTGGAGATATTACATTTAGTTCCCTCACCTAAATCATTAATATATATTGTGAATAGCTGGGGTCCTAGCACCGATCCCTGCGGTACCCCACTAGTCACTGCCTGCCATTCGGAAAAAGACCCATTTATCCTTACTCTTTGTTTCCTGTCTGCCAACCAATTTTCTGTCCATCGCAATACACTACCACCAATCCCATGCACTTTAATTTTACACGCTAATCTCTTATGTGGGACTCTGTCGAAAGCCTTCTGAAAGTCAAAATAAACCACATCCACTGGCTCCCCCTCTTCAACTCTGCTAGTTACATCCTCAAAGAATTCTAGTAGATTTGTCAAGCGCGATTTCCCTTTCGCAAATCCATGCTGACTCTGTCTGATTCTACCACTGTGATCCAAGTGCTCTGCTATAAAATCTTTGATAATGGACTCTAGAATTTTCCCCACTACCGATGTCAGGCTGACTGGTCTATAATTGCCTGCTTTCTCTCTTTCTCACTTCTTTGTTTGGCTGCCCGAACCCTGTCCCACCTGCGTTAAACCCAGAAGTGGGTGGATTAGAGAGTTTAAAATTTTTACCTCTCACCCAACCCCATTCATTTTTGGGAGTTAGAATTATACCACACACCCTAGACAGCACAATATTTCCTCTGTACTACACTGGAAGGATCTGCCTAAATTATGTGCTTAAGCATCTGGAATGGGACTTGAACCCATAGCCTATTAATTCAGAGGCAAAAGTGCTAGCACTGAGCCATAGCTGATACAGCCAAAACATATTGACTCAATTTTTTTATAAAGAGGTCAATAGCTGGCGCATGATAGCTCATTTGAAGAAATATGTAAATTTAGTTGAAAATTGTTTATCATGCAAATGCATAGAATGAAGTAAACCTTAATGGTTTTGCATATAAATTTGACCTGAAGGGCAAGTGTAACTGAAAGAAAGCAGGGCAAGGTGGAAAACATGCTGCTGATTTACTAACAGTCCATTTTGCACAACTGGCATTGATTAATTTCACTCTCCTGGAGTTCTCTTTGTATTTTTGCAATCAGATTCTACCTTTCTCTGAAACACAAGTGAGAGCAATACAAAGAAAAGAATTACAAATGTGAGTAGAATTGATGCAAGGTTAGTTCTATTGATAATGAAAGTAGAATGTGTTAATTTTATGTTTGACTCAATAAAATTCATACTCAGAGCATGTTTTACTGGAATACAGACCATTAGACGGTGCAGGACCTGGGGATATTGTGTCCTCTAAGAGAACTACTATTACATATAAATAACTTAGGAGAAAGCAAAAGCAATTGAAAATCTAGAGTAATCATGCAAAAGCATGCAGAAGATACATTATTGGCATTATCATCACTATTTTTCAATGTAATAATTATGCAAATTTATTGAAAACATTAATCCCTTCATAGAAAGCACAATACTGCTCGTATATTTAATAAGAAAGTGTGCTTTGAAGAATTTACATTTAATATAGTTGAGGCTGTGTGCATAAAAACAGTGCATTTATTACAGTATTATTCACAGCACATTCATTTTGTTTTAGTGCTGTAGTCTCCAATGTTATTTCAGTTTATGTAAAAGAAAGAGAGGGGCTAACTCAGCACACTGCAAATTGTAAAAATCATTGAATCATAAAACACTGCAGCACAGAAAGAGGCCTTTTGGTCCTGCATATCTATGATGGCTCTTTGAAATAGTTCTCCAATTAGTCCCACTGCTCTGGTAATATACTGGCAATTGTCTTCCCTTCAACTGTTTATCAAATTGCCTCTTAAAAGTTACTATTGAATCTGCTTCCACCACCCTTTCAGGCAGTGCATTCCAGATCATAACTCACTGCAAAAAAAAAATCACCTCACCTCATCTCTGAGTCCATTGCCAAAAGTATGATACATCAACAGGGAAACAGCTAAAATCTATAGAACAGCTCAATGTTCAAACGGTTACATGAAATGCTATTTTATTAGATTACTGGATAAATAAATGCAGCTAAAATTTATCTTGAAAAGTTGTTTTGCTTGTTTCTGTTACTTGCGATATGGTATCCCTGTATAGTAACAGGGGCCAGGAATTTATGTTGGGCAGACAGGAGCTGGTCACCGACTGAAAAATCGATGGCGAACCTGCTTCCGCATCGCCTGGGGATCCGTTCCATATTTTAAGGGTCCCCGGATTTTAATTGTTTCGAGGCGGGACTACTACCCGCTTGAGGGGCGAAGTCCCGCCTCATTGAGCTGCCAGCCAATCAGTGGGCCATTAGCTCTTAGTTCCAGCAGCGCCACTGGGAGCGGTGGCCACTGCTGGGACTGCAGCTCAGCCAACCACAGAGGAAGACATGGAGCTGGGAGTTAGGTACGTTTTGGTTGCCTCGCCAGGGGTAATTGGTCGGGCCCCGGTGAGGCAAGGATGGTCGGATGGGGGGAAGTGGGGGGGAGCGTGTTGGGTATTGGATGTGTTTGGGGCAGCGGGGGCAGCCCTCCATCGGGCACCCTGTGGCCGTTGAGCAGGGCCCCCCCGCCCCCCGGGATGATCAGCAGCCATCCTGGCTCCAGGGCGCCCACATACCATGCGTAAAATTCATGTGGAGGCGGGTAAAGGCGCTTAAGTGGCTGTTAAGTAGCCACTTAAGGGCCTTGATTGGCCTGGGGTGGGCTGGCCGTTTTGTACCCCCCACCCCCCACGTAAAGGGCAACGGAGGCAGCAGCGGGTCGGGTAGGCCTCCCGGAGCCTCCTGTTCCATTTTACGCCACTGCCCCACCACCATCCCGCTTGTTAGGGTGGCATAAAATTTCGGCCAGGGTTTCAAATGCAACCAAACAGATAATAAGCAAGAACTGCAAATGCTGGGAACACAGAGCAGATCCATCAGCTCTTGAGCAAACTGGTACTTAGAATTACATAGAATGTACAGCACAGAAACAAGCTATTCAGCCCAAATGATCCACGCCAGTGTTTATGCGGCACACGAGCCTCTTCCCACCCCTCTTTATCTCACCCCATCAGCATAATCTTCTATTCTTTTCTCCCTCATGTGTTTAATTAATATCCCCTTAAATCTACCTTTGCTATTTACCTCAACCATTCCTTGTGGTTGCAAGTGGCACATTCTCACCACACTCTTGGTAAAGAAGTTTCTCCTGAATTCTTTATTGAGTTTATTGGTGACTAACTTATATTTATGGCTTTCAGTTTTTGTCTCCCCACAAGTAGAAACATCTCTCTTTGTCTACCCCATCAAACTCCTTCATGATCTTAAAGATCTCTTTTAGGTCATCACTCAGCCTTCTCTGTTTTAGAGGAAAGAGCCCCAGCCTGTTCTGTTCTGCTAGGTATAATTTCTCAGTTCTGGTATCCTTGTAAATCTTTTTTTCACTTTCTCCAGTGCCTCTATATCCATTTTATGAAATAGAGACCAGGTAAGTTAATATTTCAGACATACAGCAGTTCTGATGATGAACTGCGTGTCTAAATTGTTAACTTGTCTGGCCCCTCCACAGAAGCTGACTGATATCCTATATGTGTCCAGCATTTCATGTTTTTTGTTTCCTACAAAAATGCTCTCAGTTACTTGCAGTGACTTAATCCACACAGAGAATTGAGTCACAGGTAGACAAAATGCTTATGGGTTAGAAAAGATAAAATGATGAATTTTCACATCAATATTTATATTCATTTATTTTATCAGCCATTATATGTTAAAATAAAACAATTATACATTTATGTAAAATCATTCTCAACATCATTTCTTGTAGTGCCTTACTATAATTTTGATAAGGTCCTGCATGGGAGATTGGTTAAGAAGGTAAGAGCCCATTGGATCCAGGGCAATTTGGCAAATTGGATCCAAAATTGGCTTAGTGGCTGGAGGCAGAGGGTAATGGTTGAGGGCTGTTTTTGTGATAGGAAGCCTGTGACCAGTGGTGTACCACAGGGATAGGTGCTGGGACCCTTGCTGTTTGTAGTGTACATTAATGATTTAGACGTGAATACAGGAGGTATGATCAGTAAGTTTGCAGATGACACGAAAATTGGTGGCATTGTAAATAGTGAGGAGGAAATTCTTAGATTACAGGGAGATATAGATGGGCTGGAAAGATGGGCGGAGCAGTGGCAAATGGAATTTAATCCTGAAAAGTGTGAGGTAACGCATTTTGGGAGGACTAACAAGGCAAGGGAATATACAATGGATGGTAGCACCTAGGAAGTACAGAGGGTCAGAGGAACCTTGATGTACTTGTCCATAGATCATTGAACGCAGCAGCACAGGTAGATAAGGTGGTTAGGAAGGCATATGGGATACTTGTCTTTATTAGCCGAGGCATAGACTATAAGAGCAGGGAGGTTATGATGGAGCTGTATAAAACGCTGGTTAGGCCACAGCTGGAGTATTGTGTACAGTTCTGGTTGCCACACTATAGGAAGGATGTGATTGCACTGGAGAGGGTGCAGAGGAGATCCACCAGGATGTTGCCTGGGCTGGAGCATTTCAGCTATGAAGAGAGACTGAAAAGGCTTGGGTTGTTTTCCTTGGAGCAGAGAAGGCTGAGGGGGGACATGATTGAGGTGTACAAGATTATGAGGGGCATTGATAGGTTAGATAGGAGGAAACTTTTTCCCTTAGCGGAGGGGTCAAGAACCAGGGGGCATAGATTTAGGGCAAGGGGCAGGAGGTTTAGGGGAGATTTGAGGAAACATCTTTTCACTCAGAGGGTGGTTGGAATCTGGAACGTACTGCCTCAAGGGGTGGTGGAGGCAGGAACCCTCACAACATTGAAGAAGTATTTAGATGACCATTTGAAATGCCATAGCATACAGGGCTGTGGGCCAAGTGCAGGAATATGGGATTAGAATAGTTGGGTGCTGTATGGCCGGCACAGATACGATGGGCCGAAGGGCCTGTTTCTGTGCTGTATAACTCTATGACTCTATAATGGTCATTTGTTGTCGGCAATATAAACTGTAGTGTGAGAAACTGAAGCAATTGTGGCTATAAAGTAAATTGCAATGTAACTGCAACTGCGAAGAAAAAGAAAGACTTGCATTTATATATCACCTTTCATGGTCTCAGACCATGCCAAAGTGCTTTACGGCCAATTAAGTGCTTTTTGCAGTGTAGTCACTGAAGCACTTTAGGAAACACAGCAGACAATTTGCACACAATGAGGTATCACAAACACATATGTGATAATGACCAGATAATCAAGTTTCAGGCATTAGAATAAATGTTGACTTGGGCACCAGTAAGAACTCTCCTGTTTTTCTTCACAATAGTGCCATCGGATCTTATACATCCACCTGAGAGGACAGAAAGGACCTTGGTTTTATGCCTCATCTGAAAGATAGCACCTCCAACAGTGCAGTCTTCCCTCAGTACTACGCTGTAGTGTCAGCCTGCATTTTGTGCTGAAGTCTCTGGAGTGCGATTTAAACCTACAACCATCTGATTAAAAGGTCAAAGTGCAACCCACTGAGCCACAGCTGACAAGAGGTAAAGGGGAGAAAAGATAGGTGAAAAAGAAAACAAACTAGATCTTCCTAATGGAAGCAGGTCAATAATGAAACACAAGAGAAGAGGTGAAAGAGTATCCACATTAAACAAAAAAAATGGCCCTGACCATCTACAGACCCTGATCCTAGCAGTTAAAGTGGAATAGTGCAGGTCCTCTCCAGCTCTGACCCCGTTACAAGTTTGTTATCATATAATTTTAGTCCAATATATGATACAAGTTAAAAGAAAACCTAAAAGTTAAATCTGAATGTCTTTTTTTAAAGACAGCTGTTGTTTTTTTTTTCAAAAATATACTTTATTCATAAAAATCAGTAAAAAATGCATTACAGAACAGTTCAAAACAGCACCAAATTGACATTCCAAAAAGTGCAAAGAAAATCAGTGTTCTTCAAGACAGGAGTGAGTTGCCTCACAACCCTTCCATTCCATTTTACATGCCATGTACATTTTACAGCAAACCCATATTTGGTGTATACAGCCTGAGGGGTTTCCCATGGGTCCTGTCCCTCAATTCACTTTGGTGGGAGGACCTTACACAGTGGTCTTTCCCCATTGAGCCTTTGCAGCGGCTGCCCCAAGCTTTAGTGCATCCCTCAGCACGTAGTCCTGGAACTTGGACTGTGCCATTCTGCAACACTCAGTTGTGGACAACTCTTTGCATTGGAGGACCAGCAAGTTTTGGGCAGACCAAGGAGCGTCTTTCACCGAATTGATGGTCCTCCAGCAGCAGTTGATGTTTATGTCGTTGTGCGCCCCTGGGAACAGCCCATAGAGTAGACTCCTGTGTTACAGAGCTGCTTGGGATGAACCTCGACAAAAACCACTGCATCTCTTTCCACACCTGCTTTTGCAAAGACACATTCCAGAAGGAGGTGGGCAACTGTCTCTTCACCACTGCAGCCACCTTGAGGGCAGCGTGTGGAGGGTCCGAGACTCCGGGCGTGCAGGAAGGAGCTGACGGGGAGGGCCCTTCTCACCACCAGCCAAGCTATGTCTTGGTGCTTGATTGAAAGTTCTGGTGATGAGGCATTCTGCCAAATGACCTTGGCAGTCTGCTCAGGGAAGCATCCGACAGGATCCACCATCTCCTTTTCCCGTAGGGCCTTGAGGACATTCCATGCAGACCACTGCCTGATAGATTGGTGGTCAAAGGTGTTTTCCTGCAGAAACTTTCCCACGAAGGATAGGTGGTACGGCACGGTCCAACTGGATGGAGCATTCTGCGGCAATGTGACCAGACCCATCCTTCACAACACCAGGGACAGACAGAACCTCAGGGGGTGTTTGCGTACTGGAGCTCTACACACAGCTTGATGCAGCCACACACGAAGTTGGTCATCAGGATGAGGGCAACGTTGGGTACATTTTTCCTTCCCTTATCTAAAGGTTTGACCATTGTGTCCCTCCGGACCCGGTCCATTTTGGTTCTCCAGATAAAGTGGAAAATGGCTCAGGTGACCACCACGGTGCGGGAGTGGGGTATGGGCCAGACCTGTGCCACATACAGCAACAATGTGAGCGCCTTGCACCTGATGACCAGGTTCTTACCCACAATGGAGAGAGATCGCTGCTCCCGCATGCTCAGTTTATGGTGTACTCTGGCTACTCGCTCCTTCCAGGTTTTGCCGCACGCCCGGTCCCTTCCGAACCATATCCCCAGCACCTTCAGGTAGTCTGACCTGGCGGTGAAGGGGACAAAGGATTGGTTGGCCCAGTTCCCAAAGAACATGGCCTCACTCTTGCTGTGGTTAACTTTGGCTCCCGAGGCCAGTTTGAACTGGTCGCAGGTGCTCATCAGTCTGCGAACGGACAGCGGATCCGAGCAGAAGACGGCGATGTCGTCCATGTACAGGGAGGTTTTAACCTGAGTGCCTCCACTGCCTGGGATTGTCACCCCTCTTATGCCCACATCCTTCCTAATAGACTCAGCAAAAGATTCGATACAGCAAACAAACAAGACAGGGGAGAGAGGACAGCCCTATCTGACTCCAGATTTGATCAGGAAACTTTCTGATTCTCACCCATTGATTGAGACTGCGCTGCCGATGTTTGTGTAGAGCAGTTTGATCCAATTGCAGATTCCCTCCCCAAACCCCATTTTGGAAAGCACGTCCATCATGTAGGTGTGCGATATCCTGTCAAAAGCCTTCTCCTGGTCCAAGCTGATGAGGCAGGTGTCCGCCCTCCTGTTCCGTACATAGGCAATTCTATCCCTGAGTAGCGCGAGACTATCGGAGATCTTCCTACCGGGTACAGTACAGGTCTGGTCAGGGTGAATCACCAACTCTGGAGCAGACTTGACCCGACTGGCGATGACTATGGACAGAATCTTGTAGTCAACATTAGGCAGTGAGGTGGGCCTTTATTTCTGATTTCCACCCTCTCCCCCTTCCACTTGTAGATGAGGGTGATGATGCCTTTCCTCATGGATTCTGACATGCTGCCGGCCAGAAGCATACCCTCGTATACTTCCAGCAGGTCTGGGCCGACCCAGTCCCACAGAGCCGAACACAACACAACCAGTAAGCCGTCGCTTCTAGGAATTTTACTCATCTCGAAGGACCTGATGGCTTTTGTGAGCTCACCCAGCGTTAGCGGTTTGTCCAGTTTCTCCTGCATGCTGTCATCTAAGACCTCCGTGATAGATGACAGGAAGGACTGGGAAGCCGTGCTGTCCGTGGGCTTCATGTCATACATCCCAGCATAAAAGGATTTGCTGATCCTTAGTATGTCGGACTGCGAAGACGTTAGCGAGCCATCCTCTTCCTTCAGGCTGCTGATCACAGAGCTCCCTCTGTGTACCTTTTAGAAGAAGTAATGCAAGCACATCTCATCGTGCTTAATGGAGCGGACTGTGGACCAGAAGATGATCTTGGAGGCCTCCGTGGCAAAGAGCGAGGCCTGCTGGCTCTCCACCTCTTGGAGATCCTCCTTGACCTCGACCCCCATCAACTGCAGCCGGAGCAGATTTTGCATTCTTTTCTGGAGTTGGGACATTTCCCTCTGTCTCTCTCTCACCCTCTGAACACCTTTGAAGATAAAGAACCTCTTGATGTTCTTCTTGATCATCTCCCACCAGTGCAGCGGAGACTCAAAGAGGGGTTTCACGGTTCTCCAACCTTCGTGATCACTTTTGAGTTCCTCAGTGTTCTCTGGGGTTAGCAGTGTAGCATTGAGCTTCCATGTCCCCCTGCCAACCCGCTGGTCATCCTGTAAGTGACAGTCAGCTAGTAAGAGGCAGTGGTCAGAGAAGAACACCAGCTTGACGTCGGTGGATCTGACCTTGAAAGCACGGGACACAAACAGGAAGTCAATCCTGGAACGACAGACCCGTCTGGTCTTGACCAAATGTATTTACGCTGCGCTCCTGCTGCAGGGTTGCTGAAGACTTGGTGCAGCTTGGCATCTTTTACTGTTTCCATCAGGAATCTGGACGTAGCGTCCAGTTTGCTGTCGTCCCTGCCGGATCATCCAGCTGCATTAATGATGCAGTTGAAGTCACCGCCTAGAATCACTGGTCTGGATGTTGCCAGCAGCAGTGGGAACTGCTGGAGACCGTCAGTCGCTCGCTGCATTGAACCGGGACGTACACGTTGATCAACTGGAGCGGACCATTGTTTTACATTATATCTGCTATGAGGATGCGGCCGCCCACCACCTCCTTAACTTCGGAAATGGTGAGGTTGCCTCCCCGCAGCAGAATACCCAGGCCGGAGGAATGGGAATCAATACCCCCTGACCAGATCAATGGCCCGTGGGACACCATCGCGACCATTGCCTGCAGGTGCTGAGGTGTGGTATTGCACACTCCTGCAGAAACAGCAGGTCGGCTTTGACCTTGGTGAGGTAGTCCAAAGTTGAGACACATCGCATAGGGATTTAACACTATGCACTTTAATTGAAGCAATCTTTTTATCCATTTTAAAGTTAGTTGTTGCTTGCCACACCAGTCCTTGGGTATGTTCCGGCATACCCATAGTGTACGCAAGCTGTTTCACATTTGTTGGGCTCAGATACCCCTCCTGGTTTCTCCTGGGGGCTTTGTTCTGCTGGGGTGACATCGGGTGGGGGGGGGGGGTGGTCTTGTAGGCAGTAATGCTTGGGCTATCCTCTGACGTTGGTGTCTTTCCCCTCTGTTTCTCCTCGAAGACATCACTGCTCCTGACTTCCTGGAGCTTGAGTGCGCCAGATGCTTCTTTGCTCTCAGTGTCCCGGAGCTGGGGTGCGCTGGGCATGTCGCTGGGTTCGGCACTTTGGGTTTGAGGCATGCTGGGCTCATCACAGCTTCCAGTGCCCCGGAGCTTGAGGGCTTTATCTTCCAGCTCCTTTGAGCTCTGCTGCTTCTTTTGCAGGTGCCGTCGTTCCGGCCCTTCCTCGTCCAATGAGGAGGAGCTGCCGTAGTCCGTCTCAGATGGTAGCCTCCTCTTGCCACTGGTTTGGGTGGTGGCCTGTTCCTTCTTTGGAGGTCTTTTCTTTGTGGTTATCTTTTGTACCACTTGCCACTGACCAGTTTGTCCATCTGCTGCCTCCTCCTCCATTGATTCTGCCTGGAGAGGAGGGGTTTCCGGGCACGGGGTAGGTGTTGGGTCGCTGGTTGCAGTTGCCTCCCCTTTCTTCTTCTCAGGTAGACTTTCCTCGCTGCGGAGAGGGTTGCTTGTCTCCTTCCCAGCACGAGACGCATTCACCGTTCCTCCTCCCGGCCTTTCCTTGGACCTTGCCGCCTGCGCATAACTGAGGCAGCATTTGGGGCAGGTTTTGTAGAGGTGGCCTGCCTCACCACACAGGTTGCAGCACTTACTCTGTTTACAGTCCTTGGTCTGATGGCCTTCCTTCTTGCAGTTCTTGCAGACGACTGTGCTGCAGTTGGATGCCACGTGACCAGATTTGCCACAATGGGCGGCACAGTGGCGCAGTGGTTAGCACCGCAGCCTCACAGCTCCAGCGACCCGGGTTCAATTCTGGGTACTGCCTGTGTGGAGTTTGCAAGTTCTCCCTGTGTCTGCCTGGGTTTCCTCCGGGTGCTCCGGTTTCCTCCCACATGCCAAAGACTTGCAGGTTGATAGGTAAATTGGACTAGCAATTGCCCCTAGTATAGGTAGGTGGTAGGGAAATATAGGGACAGGTGGGGATGTGGTAGGAATATGGAATTAGTGTAGGATTAGTATAAATGGGTGGTTGAACATAGAACATAGAACAGTACAGCACAGTACAGGCCCTTCGGCCCACGATGTTGTACCGAACCTTTAACCTACTCTAAGATCAAACTAACTACCTACCCTTCATTCTACTATCATCCATGTACCTATCCAAGAGTTGCTTAAATGCCCCTAACGTATCTGCTTCTACTGGCAACGCATTCCACGCACCCAGCACTCTCTGTGTAAAGAACCTACCTCTGACATCTCCCCGAAACCTTCCTCCAATCACCTTAAAATTATGCCCCCTGGTGATAGCCCTTTCCACCCTGGGAAAAAGTCTCTAAGTATCCACTTTATCTATGCCTCTCATCATCTTGTACCCCTCTATCAAGTCACCTCTCATCCTTCTTCGCTCCAATGAGAAAAGCCCTAGCTCCCTCAATCTTTCTTCGTAGGACATGCCCTCCAGTCCAGGCAGCATCCTGGTAAATCTCCTCTGCACCCTCTCTAAAGCTTCCACATCCTTCCTATAATGAGGCGACCAGAACTGAACACAACATTCCAAGTGATGGTCGGCACAGACTCGGTGGGCCGAAGGGCCTGTTTCAGTGCTGTATCTGTAAACATAAACAGGTGCGACAAACCCTGGGCTGCCCCACATAGACCAAGAAACCTCGACTTCCCCCGATAGCGAAGCTGGAGGAGTATGGATGATGGCTCCATTGGCATCAACCTTCAAGGTCACCCTAACCTGCCAAAATCCCAAATAGGTCCTTGACATCAGTGCTGCTGCCAGCCACCTTGATATACCTGGCGAGGAAGGTGAGTACATCCACGACAGGAACATGGGGGTTACAGAGGTGAATTGTCAGCACCCGGTTGCGTTGTAGCATGAAGGATCAACAGCTCCACTATGAGGATCGACAGCGGCGCCTGGTTTCCCTTCTCCTTGAACACCTTCAGGAACTTGATGCATCCCACCATGTTCTTGCACGTTACATCGAAATATCCACTGCTGGGGAAGTCCTGCAGGCAGAAGATGTCCGCAGCTTGGAATCCACAGCAATCAATAAGGATTTTCTTATAGAAGAAGGTACGGGTCAACAGGTACACCTCCTTCATTATCTTTCACCACCACCCGAATGGTGTTACGCACTCCTTGGCCTGAAGCCCTAGAACTGGTTACAGCCATTTTACTTAAAACCTACCTGGAACAGGATCAAAGGCCACTGATCATGGTTTCTTCCCCTGCCAGGTAAAGACAGCTGCTGTTGAGAATATCAGATGCTGCAGCTTTGTTTTCAACCACAATAGATTGTTTTCAGGCTATCACACTGAATGCTGACTGTTGAGATGCTCTTAAGTCACTGTGTGCTTAATGGATGCTCATAACACTTTCATATTTGTGTGAAGACCAACATTTATTAAATAGAATACTACAGAGAACTAATAACTAAATCAATTATGTGAAACAGCAAATATGATAAATCTTAGCCATTATGAGCTGCTCATGCAAATGTTCCTAAGGGGCTGTAAGATTCCAGAAGCAATCACACTGTGAAGTATCGTTTTTAAGTCCTTACCCTATAGCTGTGAACAACAGGGTACGTGAAGTAATGCTTCTCCTCTGAGTATGAAGGGCAGACTATTCATTGTGGCATGCAGCTGTGTGTGCTAAGTGCTTATTGAAATAAACAGTTAGTAACGCACAGTTACCAAGGAAAATAATTTCCCTTTACATCAGAATATCTATTATTCTGTTCAGTAAGAGCTGAAAACTTATAGGCATGACAAATATATAGAATTACATAGGGAACAGAAACAGGCCATTCATCCCAATTGGTTTATGCTCCACACAAGCCTCTTCCCACTCCTCTTCATCTAACCCGATTAGCAGAACTTTCTATTCCTTTCTCCCTCTATCCTATATCAAGCATCCTCTTAAATGCATCTCAGCTATTTGCCTCAACTACTCCACAGGTAGCAAGTTCCACATTTTCACCATTCTATGGTGTCATGCAGGCTCCCACCTGCCAAGAATGAGGCACATAATTTTGCCACATGGACATTAAACTTAAAATTGTTGCTGGGAAGAAAAGAGGGCCTATCACAAGGAATCGCCAGG
Source organism: Heterodontus francisci (assembly GCF_036365525.1). NCBI lineage: Eukaryota > Metazoa > Chordata > Chondrichthyes > Heterodontiformes > Heterodontidae > Heterodontus > Heterodontus francisci. The sequence goes on from NC_090377.1 coordinate 126,673,390, forward strand.
CCCCTCGCCAGCAAGACCTTTTTTGCATACTAGCAGAGAGTGTTGGAACAAAGGAAACAGTCCCTGCTCCCTCAATACACAGAAGATGTGGTCAGACCAGTTTAGTTACATGACTAACTGGCTGTTAGAGTTTTTTGAATTTGAATTTGCCACAGAGAACTTGAACTCAAAAAACTGTTTGCTCCTGGATTGGAAAAGACCTCTCTCCTGTCTGCTCATCTCTTTCTCACCAGCTTTGGAATCCATTAAAGACACAGGAACCCCAAGAGAGAAAAGTCTCCTACAGTGAACAGGGTCTAAAAAGAATACTGGGCCCCAATGAAAAGCAAGAACTACCTACAAAAGGACTACAGTGAGCTTGAAGCACAGTAACAAGAAATTCCTCTAACATTGCCTCAAACCTCTCTATTTTTTCTTCTCTTTTCTGTCTCTATTTGCATGTGCATATTGCGTATGCATGCTAGCATGGCTCACGGCGTGTATCCGTATGCGTTAACCAAATTAGAATTTAAGTTTTAATAAATTTCACTTTTCTTATTTAAACCTAAGAAGGCCTGTTTGTGCTCATTTCGTTGCCTTATAATTGGAAAGTGGTGAACAAGGATTCACGAAAGGGGAGCTCAAAACACGGTGTGTTTAAAAATTAAAACCCTGTTACAATAAGAGCAGGTGAAGGCTGAGAAAGACCCCGAGACACCTGTCTCACCTGGTCGTAACAATGGGTAAAGAAATCTTTATTAGGTTTATTGGTGACTGTTATGACCAGGTGAGAAAGGTGTCTAGGGGTCCCTCTCAGCCTTTACCTGGTCTTACCTTAACAAGGTTTAATTTTAAACACACTGTGTTTTTAGCTCCCCCTTGATGAATCCTTGTTCATTACTTTCCAATTACAAGGCAAAGAAACCAGCACAAACAGGTTTTCTTAGGTTTAAAGAAGAAAGGTTGAAATGTATTAAACTCTAATTTGGTTGACGCCTATGGATACACGAGGCGCCCAGACTAACATACATACACGATACACACAAGCAAATAGAGACAGAAAAGAGTAGAAGAAAAATAAAGTGGAAAGGTTTGAAGAAATATCTGAAGAGTTTTTGTTATGGTTCTTTGAGCTCACTGCAGTGTCCTTGATTGTAGATAGTTCTTGCTCTTGGTTGGGGCCCAGTATTTTTCTTAAACTTTGTTCGCTGTAGAGACTTTTCTCTCTTGGGGTTCATGTTTCTTCAATGGATTCAGAGGCTTGTGAGAAAGAGATGGGACCAGACAAGAGAGATCTTCTCAGTCCAGGAGCAAACAGTCTTTCTTTGCTCAAACTCTCTGTGGCTAGTTCAAAAGACCCTGTAACAGCCAGTTAGTCATGTGACCAGCTGGTCTAACCGGTCCTGGATTGCATCACCTTAGCAGTCTCTGGAATGCTCCTCTTACACACAATACCTGGTGATCAAGTTCCATTGTGGGTTAAATATGTCAGGGAATGGTCCTCTGTCCTTCCAAGCACTGTCTGTTAATATGAAAATGTCTTTTCCAGCCACAGCTGATCTGTTTAACAAGTCATTTCCTCACTCCAGCAACAATTTAAAATCAATGTTCATGATAAAATTAATGTGCCTCATTCTTGGCAGGTGGGTGCCTAGCATGACAGTGACTAACTTATCTTTATGGTCCCTAGTTTTGGCCTCCCACACCATCTTCTCTATGTCTACCCTGTCAAATTGTTTCATAATTTTAGGACCTCTATCAGGTCACCTCTTAGTCTTCTATTTTCTAGAGAAAAGAGCCCCTGCCTCGTTAGTCTTTCCTGATGATATAATCTCTCAGTTCTGGTATCATCTTTGTAAACCATTTTGCACCTTTTCCAGTGTCTCTATATCATTTTTGAAAATACACCTGTGGGGACAGATCAAAAGCAAGCTAATCAGCTAACAAACTAACTGTGGAGTTGTGGAGCCAATTTATAAAAAATAACAAGCAGAAGCTAACAGGACAGTTGCAGATAGCTTAATAGTAGCCTTGTTTAATAATCAGCCTAACAGTTCAAGGAGGGGGTATGTGAAACTACTGAAATAAAATGCAAAAATAAAATGCTGGGACGAATGAACCAATTATGCACTGATAATAGAAGTCTGCAAACCACTCAGAAACAGCGGGGGGTGGGGGGGGTGCGGCGTACTAGTTTTGTTTGAATAACTATAAGAAAGGCTTGCTGTAGTGAGCACATGTTCTTTTCCTTTGTTCTTTTGCATTTTCTTTGTTTTGCTTTTTGTTCTTTTGTAACCTTATAACGTAACAACCATATACTGCAATAAAGTTTCTAAAACTTACGGTTGGACTTCGTCTCTCTGTAACTGATGGGATCCAACACACCCCAGAACTGTGCAGAGTGCTGCAAGTGTGGTCTAACCAAGTTTCTTTGCAAGTTTAACATAACTTCTCTGTTTTTCAATTCTATCACTCTCGAAATGAACCCTTGTGTTTTTATTGTTTTTTAATGGCCTTGTCTACATTGCTATTTTAGTGATTTATGTATCTGTACCCCTAAATCCCTTTGCTCCTGTACCCCAATTAGACTTTTATTTTCCAAGAGGTACATGGCCTCCTTATTCCTCACACCAAAATGCACCATCTCATATTTATCTATGTTGAAATTCATTTGACAATTACACATCCATTCTGCAAGTTTATTAATGTCTTCTTGTACTTTTTGCAGTCCTCCTCAGTAATAACTATAGCCCCAATTTGGTGTCATCTGCAAAATTTGAAATTGCACTTCCAATTCCCAAGTCCAAATCTTTTATGTAAATGGTGAATGGCAGTTGTCCCAGCAGCGATCCTTGTGAAACATCTTCCAATATTTTGCCAGTCTGAGTATCTATACCCTTAACTTATACTCTTATGTTTTTTCTGTTTTGTAGCCGACTTGCTATCCGATCTATTACTTTTCCCCTGACTGCAGCACAGTGGTGCAGTGGTTAGCACCGCAGTCTCACAGCTCCAGCGACCCGTGTTGGGTTCTGGGCACAGCCTGTGCGGAGTTTGCAAGTTCTCCCTGTGACCGCGTGGGTTTCCGCTGGGTGCTCTGGTTTCCTCCCACAGCCAAGACTTGCAGGCTGATAGGTAAATTGGCCATTGTAAATTACCCCTAGTGTAGGTAGGTTGGTGGTAGGAGAATGGGTGGGGATGTGGTAGGGAATATGAGATTAATGTAGGACTGGTATAAATGGGTGGTTGTTGGTCGGCACAGACTCGGTGGGCCAAAGGGCCTGTTTCAGTGCTGTATCTATCTATGACTGCACATGCTCTGACCTTAGTCATGACTCTACTATGCATTACCTTATCAAAGGTTTTTTGAAAATTCAAATATATAACATCTACTGCATTAATAATAACAAAAGGTGCTGGAAATACTCAGCAGGTCTGGCAGCATCTGTGGAGACAGAAGTTCTGATGAAAGGTCACTGACCTGAAACGTTAACTCTGCTTCTCTCTCCACAGATGCTGCCAGATCTGCTGAGTATTTCCAGCACTTTTTGTTTTTATTTCAGTTCTCCAGCATCTGCAGTATTTTTCTTTTATCTACTGCATTACCCCTGTCTACTCACTGTCACTTCTTCAAAGAATTCAATAACGTTGGTCAAGCGTAACGTTCTCTTTCAAAATCTGTGCTGACTATTTTGATTATATTTTCCGTTTCTATATAAATAGGCACATGCAAGAAGAGCTTACCTTCAGGTTAAAGGTGGCATCATTGCAGGAATGGAGGTGACCAAAGAAAGTTTGAGCACACAGTCCCTGCAGAAGAAAAAATAAAATACTATATGAAGTGATTACTCAACGTTTCAATTATTCATTTGTAGAAGAGTTGAGAGTGAATGAAGTCAAAAAAAGATAATTGCACTCAAAGTGTGCTGTAGGACAGATTACAGAAAGAGCATTTGCTTACTATTAGGTAGTTAAATTTCAGCAGCTTTTAATTCACACCTTCATAGGATTCCATCTTTCAGAGGCTGTCATGCTTGCTTGCACAGAAGAGTGTAATTTGCTGTCTTGCCTGCAATTGTTTCCAAATGATAAATCTCAAAGGAACCCCTGAATGCAACATTAGATGCTAAACCTGGTCCATTTCTTTGGAGAAGCATTAATGAAAGCACCTGCATCAAAGTTAATTGAGTTTATGGCCTGACAATGAAATAAAAATGTCATGAATATGGTGAACTTCAAAATCTCTCAGTATGTTCCGGAGATGAAACAGAGTTCTTCAAAGGGCTGCAGAGCGTTAAAATATTACCTAATTAAATACAATTCCAGCATTTGGCTTTACCAACTAGGGGCAATTTTAACCCTGTGTGGTTACAACCAGCCATGAAACATAGAATTTACAGTGCAGAAACAGGCCATTTGGCCCAACAGGTCCACGATGGAGCTTATGAGCTATATGAGCCTCCTCCCAACTTACTTAACTCTCTTCACCCTTTCTAATGCCAACATCTGCTTACAGGACAAACATACACATAAAAGGGTAAGAACAGTTGAGCACTAGACAGGGACATTCAAACCTGAGATCATCCACTCCTTCATGAGTACAGGGCCCTCCAGATTCAGAGACTGCAGGCAATAGAGGGGGTAGGGGGGACTGAGGTCAGAGACCTTGCCCAAACTCCTGGATGGTATTGTCTTTTACTTGTTGTTCATGGTCTCCATGCTCACACCCTCACTCATTCAGTTCCTGAAATGCAAACATCCTCTGTACCAGAGCAGAGTAAAATACAATTATTTGGCACATGGTGTAGTGTTTGAAGAGGTGTCTTGTTGCCAGCATTACAAAATAAGTGTCAGCTGGGGTAGACCACTCCCAATCCTTCTTCAGTCTGAGCAAGGACCATTTACATTGTCAGCCATGACTACACTTCTAAAGTACTTCATTAGCTGTAGAGCGCTTTGGGACATCACGAGTGTCATGAAATGTGCAATATAAATCCGAGTCTTTCTTTACTTTTCACTCTTCTTGAGGGAAAGCTGACTTACCACAGGATGGAGATTTCAAAAACCAGTGGAAGATCACCAGCAATGCAGGAACTGACAGCAGTGGAGAAAGCAGTCATCGATGTTAGTACATGAGGTTCACTAGGAAGACACTGGAAAAGCACAGCTATGAGGAGACATTTAAGCTACTGTGACTATTTCCATTCGAGCAGAGAGAGCTAAGAGGAATTTAATAGAGATTTTTAAAAAATATAAAGCGTTTTTCTACAATGAATAGGGATATTAAAGCAAGAGAGAACAGTAAGTTCTGATTCACCAGGGTGTGCTCCCTAAAGCAAAGAAGATTTAATTGAGGTGATCAAAATGATGAGGGATTTTGACAGAGTGGATAGCAAGAATCTGTTTCCAATGGGAAAAGAATCAGCAACCAGAGGACACAGATATCAGATAATTGCCAAAAGAACCAGAGGGGAGATGAAGAATTTTTGTTTCACTCAGTGAAATGTTATGATCTGGATTGCACTGCTTGAAAGGGTGGTGGAAGCAGATTCGGTAGTAACTTTCAAAAGGGAACCAGATAATACTTGAAAGGGAGGAATTTGCAGGACTGTGGGGAAAGAGCAAGGGTCTGGAACAAACTGAACAGCTCTTTCAAAGAGCTGGCACAGCCACAATGGGCTGAATGGTTTACTTATTTGCTGTCTGATTCTATAATGCTCTGGATGGAAACTTTAGATTTTTTGTTATTCAGAAATGAGATGTCAGCATCGCTGGCAAGGCCAGCATTTGTTGCCCATCCCTAATTGCACTTGAGAAGGAGATGGTGAATGACCTTCTTGAGTCACTGCAGTCCATGTGGTGTAGGTACACCACAGTGCTGTTAGGAAGAGAGTTCCAGGTTTTTTGACCTCGTGACCAGTGACGGAGCAGTGATATATTTCCTTGCCAGGATGGTGTGTGGCTTGGCGGGAACTTGCAAGTGGTGGTGTTCCCATGCATCTGCTGCCCTTATTCTTATAGGTGGTAGAGATTGCAGGTTTCGAGGTTGTGAAGGAGTCTTGGTCAGTTGCTGTAGTGCATCTTATAGATGGTACACGCTGCTTCCACTGTGCGTTGGTAGTGGAGGGAGTGGTGAAGGGATTCTTGAGTGTTGTTTGGAGCACACATTCAGGCAAGTGGAGTGTATTTCATCACACTCCTGACTTGTGCTTTTAGAAGGTGGACAGGCTTTGGGGAGTCAGAAGGTGGGTTACTCGCCGCAGAATTCCCAGCCTCTGACCTGCTCTTGTAGCCACAGTATTTGTATGGCTGGTTCAGTTCAGTTTCTGGTCTGTGGTTGCCCTCAGGATGTTGATGGTGGGAGGTTCAGCGATAGTAATGCCATTGAACATAAGAACATAAGAACTAGGAGCAGGAATCGGCAATTCAGCCCCTCGAGCCTGCTCCGCCATTCATTATGATCTCACCTCGGCCTCAACTCCACTTTTCTGCCCATTCTCCATAATCCTTCAACCCATTACTAATTAAAAATCTGTCTATCTCCTTAAACTTACACAATGTCCTGGCATCCACTGTACTCTGGGATAGTGAATTCCACAGACTCACGACCCTTTGAGAGAAGTAATTTCTCCTCGTCCCTGTTTTAAATCTGCTACTCTTTATCCAAAAACTAACAACATCGAGGGGAGATGGTTAGATTCTCACTTGTTGGAGATGGTCATTTTCTGGCACTTGTGTGGCACGAATATTACTTGCTACTTATCAGCCCAAGCCCGAATGTTGTCCAGGTCTTGCTGCATGCGGACACAGACTACTTCAGTATCTGAGGAGTGGCAAATGGTACTGAACACTGTGCAATGAGCAGCGAACATCCCCACATCTCACCTTATGATGGATGGAAAGTCATTGATGAAGCAGCTGAAGATGGTTGAGTCGAGGACACCCCCTTGAGGAACTCTTGCAGCAATGTAAGAATAGATAAGAGGAGAGATATTGGGTGGAGGAATGAGTTTCTGTTTGGGAAAGCGGCATGAAGTGCACTTGGATTGTGTTTCCATCAAATCAGTGATCTGCAGAAGCCAATCAGCAAGATGGCCAAAAGCAGAATGCAATACCTATGTGGAGCCAAGAGGAACCGTCCTGCTTCTTCTGGCTCCACATTAAGCTAAATTAAAAAAGAAAATGACATATTTTCATTGGGACCTCCACAGTCCATTTAAAGACTGCTCGATAGATTGCAATTGACCCAGAAAATCAGAGTACAGTATATGCTTCTCCAAATGCTTCTCCCAGTTTCTACCAAATTTGGCAGCAGAGTTCTAGCAGAGGCGACAGGCCCCCACTTAGCATTGTCATGCCCAGTAAAGAGATATCATATTCCTACTTTTAAGATACAACTTTATCCAATGCAGACTCTTTGAAATTGACTTTTCCTTTAAAAAAAAAGTGGATGTGGCAAAAGATGGCCATCGAAGGTTCTATGACCTGGCATGTGTATTCAAAAACTACCTCACTCTCTCAAAAGAACAAAAGGATACATTCCAGACCAAGAGGTGTTGACTACACCCATCCTGAAATCATCAAGAGACATTCTTGAATTAAATGGTTTTCTTCTGAGCCAAAGAACGTGTGAAATAAACACATCTTAACAGAATGATACTCATCCAGACATCAATAGATAACCATGGATTCCACATCATGGTCCATTGTATGGTCACACCAGGGAAGAAGGCCATGTGTCAATGAATAAAGACTCTAATTTGATGGATTTTTGACCTTAAAAGGTAACCATCTGGAGAGAGAGGGAGAGATCACAGCAACCTTACAGAAGAAAGTCCAGCTAAGGGCTGTGGAAAGATCCAGCCTAAACAAGAAGAAGAAACCCTGTCTCTAATTCTATATTTCAACTTGGTGCAGTAGAGAACCGAAAGTGACCACAACCTCCAGTCTGAAATCTGAACCACCAGAAATCTACAACACCTCAAGAAGTTCAAGACTACAAACAACCTAGACTCACACCTTTCAAAGAAACTGTCCTTCTGAGAAAATTCAACAGGTCTACCATAAACCACGAACACCTACCACACCCTGAACTCTTAGCCTTTACCTTCTATCTATCTTCTCTTGAGAGTGCAGGTGAGAGTGAATGCATATCTGAGCAATATTGCAAACATTTTGGGGAATGAATATTTGTTTAATAAATAGTTAATCTTCTGTTTAAACCTACAAGGAAACCTGTCACTGTCTGCTTATTTGGCAAGTAAAACACTTATGGGCTAACTCAACATTTTAAACAAAACATGATTGTGGTCAGTTGGGAGGTAAACGATGGGAATCACCAACACCCCTTACCACCTGTCCATGACAGCATATTTAAGGGACTAATGTGTGTGTCAGGAAGGCACTCATGACACTTGCGAGTCACTGGTCTCCAATTTGACAACCAATGTAATCCAGTCGGGAGGTTGGGCAGGTGACACTGCCACCCGAAATTCATCTACTGAACATTCATTTAACACAAGCCAATTTCTCCCTGTGGGACTACTTCCATTTGAGTAGCAAAGGTTACAAGATTTAATCAAGGCTTTTAAAATTATATAGACATTTGATAGAATAAATAAGGAAAGACTATTTCCTCTGGTTGGAGAGGCAGTGATAAGCAGATCATCAATTTAAAATTCTCACTAAGAGAATGGGTAGAACTGTAAGAACTCTCTTTATGCAGTGGGTTGTTGGAGCATGGAATATGTTACCATTGGAAGTAGTTGAGGCAAAATTATTACCTCTGTTAAGGGAAAACTGGAAAATTATTTGAAACAGAGAAATGCATAGGGTGCTGGCGAGAGCATGGAACAATAGGATTAGTTTTCGAATACAATAGCAAGCAATTGACATAGACACAATGGATCGAATGGCTTTCTTCTGTGCTATAAACTTCTTTGGTTTTCTGTTTGCCACTTCAAACAGGATCAAACGTTGAGGTCTCATCCTGTTCAGCCTCTCCGCCTAATCTGAAACTGGTCTCTCTTCTGGATCCAGTACAGATTTGATATGGCCTATTCCCATCTGCTGATCCATAATACCGTGCACTGTAGCAGCCACCCTGCACAGTACAGCTTCCATTTGACAGCCTCTGACCTGAAATCAGCTCTACATTGACCCCCCACCCCCACAACCTTTTCCCACTCTCCTCAGTCTCTGATAGTGCAAGAAAGAAGAAAAAAGAAAAAGAAAGGCCTGATAATGTGTGTCTTTTTGCTGATGGTCAGTTAGATTAATCTAGAACTAGATATTGTCATGCAGACCCCCACCTGCCAAGAATGAGGCACATTAACTTTGCCACATGAACATTGATTTTCTAAACTGGAGTAAAGAAAGAACTTGCTTTAAAAAAAAACACCAGATCCTTGACTGGAAAGGCATTTGTACAGTAACAGACGGTACTTGGAAAGGACAAAGAGGCCATTCCCTGCTCCAATTTAATCCACAATGGACTTTTGATTAGCAGACGTTGAAGGTGGAGAAGCTAGCATTCCAGGTTGACTGCTAAGATGCTCCCAATATGCAGAAGAGACCTGATCAAACCGGTCAGTCATGTGACCACCTGCTGGCCAACTAGGGGAGTTTTAAATTGGAGAAATTGTATTTGAAGTGAGAAAGCTGTTTGCTCCTGGGCTGGAAAAGACTTCTCTCCTGTCTGCTCCCATCTCCTTCTCACAGAACTGAAGACCCATCGAAGGCACGTGAACCCCAAGAGAGAAAAGTCTCCTACAGTGAACAAGGTTTAAGAAGAATACTGGGCCCCAACGAAAAGCAAGACTATCTACAATCAAGGACTCTACAGCGAGCTTGAAGCACAGTAACAAACCCCCTTCAGAGATTGCCTCAAACTGCTTTACTTTATTTTTCTTCTCTTTTCTGTCTCTATTTGCATGTGCATGTCGCTTGTGCATGTCGTGTATGCATGCTAGCGTGGGGCGCGCGTGTATCCGTAGTCGTTAACTGAATTAGAGTTTAAGTTTAAGTTTGAATAAATTTCACTTTTCTTCTTTAAACCAAAGAAAACCTGTTTGTGCTGATTTCTTTGCCTTATAATTGGAAAGCAGTGAACAAGGATTCACCAAGGGGGAGCTAAAACACAGTGTGTTTAAAAACAAAACCCTGTTACAATAAGACTAGGTGAAGGCTGAGAAAGACCCCTAGACACCTTTCTCACCTGGTCATAACAATATGGAGAACAGCATAAAAGATGAGTGATATGGACCCACAGGAACTGATATGTCTGAAATGCCTAAAGATTTTCTATGCCAATTAAAACTCTTTAAAATTGGGTGGTTCTGTAAATGCATGTGCTTGAGAGGGACTGTGGCCTAGAAATCTTTGGACAGATATTTGGGTGGGTGGCGCAGTGGGTGACAGGTAGCCAGAGGATGAAGCGGCAGTAGCCCACTTTCTTTGAATGTGGAGTGAGGAGGAGTACTCCTCCATCTACCAACTCCACATGCACAGAAATATACCTGGTTGGTTGCAGCCTGTTAGGCCACAGGGAGGCCTGATATTTCTGTGTGCAGACTCAGAGCAAATCAGTCTTGCAGTGGGGGCCTCAGACAGGTATTAGGCCTCTAATTTGAATATACACAGAGGCATTGGGCACTGCATGCTGACTTCTTGGCTTTTATCAATATAGGGGCACCACATATCTGACTCATAATGAGCATATACTTCGTGACTGCTATATTGAAGGCATAGGATGCCATTCAGCTCTCGAAAAACAGTCACTGCGTGGCTGAATGACCACTAAATTTGGATATGGAAATATCTATGCATATAGAATCATAAAGGCACAGAAGGAAGCCATTTGGCCCACTGAGTCCATTCTGGCTCTCTATAGAGCAATCCACAGTCCCACTCCCCTGCTCTTTCCTTGTAGCCCTGCATGTTTATTTCCCTTAAGTGCCCACCCAATTTCCTTTTGAAACCATTATCATCTCAGCTTCCACCATCCTTGTAGGCATTGAGTTCTAGATCATTATCACTCACTGCGTAAAAAAGTTCTTCTTCACATGCCTTCTGTATCTCTTGCCCAAACGCTAAATTTCTGTCGCCTCGTCTTATACCATTAGCTTTTCTTTGTCTACCTTATCTAAAACTGTCCTAATCTTGTACACCTCTACCTAATCTCCCCTCAATCTTCTTTGCTCCAAGGAGAACAACCCCAGCTTTTCAAACCTAACTTTGTAGCTAAAATCCCTCATCCCTGGAACTATTCCAGTAAATCTTCTCTGCACCCTCTCAAGGAGCCTCACATCCTTCCTAAAGTGTGGTGATCAGAACTGGATGCATACTCTAGTTGTGGCCTGACCAGATCTTTATACAGGTTCAGCATAACTTCTCTGCTTTTGACCCAATACCTCAATTTATGAAGCCCAGGATCCGATATGCATTCCTATCGATTCTCTCAATATGTCTTGCCACCTTCAAAGACCTGTGTACATGAATCTCTGGTCTCTCTGTCCCTGCACACTGTTAAGAACTGTGCCATTAGGTCTATATTGCCTTTCCCTATCCCTTCTGCCAAAAAATGCATCACTCTACACTTCTCTGTATTAAATTTCATTTGACACTTATCTGCCCATTCTGCTAGCCCACCTATATCCTTGGTATGTTTCTTAATAAGAGTTTATCAGAAATGAAAAGCTCTTTCATCTATTTCTCTCATCTCTTGCAGCTCTAATTTCAGTCTCTCAGACTGTTTCATACTTTTCACAGAATTACTTCAAATGTACAGCACAAAAAATAGCCACTTGATCTAATATGTTTACGCTGGTGTTTATGCTCCACAGGAGCCTTCTCCCACCCATCTTCGTAAACCATTCAACATTACCTTCTATTCCTTTCTCCCTCATGTGTTTATCTCTCTTCCACCTAAAATGTATCAATGCCATTTGCCTCAACTACTCCATGTGGTAGCGAGTTTCACATTCTAACCACTCTCTGGGTAACATAGTTTCTTCTGAATTCCCTATTGGATTTTTTAGTGACAAGGAAGAGAGAAGATCATTTCAGCAACCATCGTGCAGACGGAACTGAGCTGAGAAATAGGCTCCAGGTATTCTGGGGAGATGAGAAGAAAAGGGACACAGAGAGAAGAATAAAATGGGGAGAGAGATGTATAGAGAGAAAAAACTTGTGAGAGAAATATAGAAAGAGTGAGAAACATAGAAAAGGAAAGAAATTAAGAGGCACGGAATAGTGAGAAAACAGTCACAGAGATATTTTGCCAACAATGAAAGTGTGAAAGAAAGACTTGTATTTCTATAACATCTTTCAAGACCACAGGACATCCCAAAAGGCTTTGCAGCCAATGAAGTACTTTTCAAGTGAAGTCACCGTTGTAATGTAGGAAATGTGGCACAGCAAGCTCCCACAAACAGCAATATGATAATGACCAGATAATCTGTTTTTGTGAAGCTGACTGAGGAATAAATATTGGGCAGGACCTCATGGATACCTCTGCTGCTTGTCTTCAAAATAATGCCATGGCATTTTTACATCAACCTGAGAGGGAAGACCAGGCCTTGGTTTAACATGTCATCTGAAAGACAGCATCTTCAATATTACTCAATACAGCAATGGAGTGTCAGTCTTGAGTTTTGTGACCAAGTCCTCCAGTGGGGTTTGAACCCACAACCTTCAACTCCGAGGCAGAAGTGTTAGCAACTGAACCACAGCTATCACTACAAATGTACGTAAATTATATATACAGAAAGACACACACAAAGAGTGAAAGACAAACATAGACAGACAAAAAGAATTAGAAAGCAAACAACACATTTATAGAGATTGAACCACTGGAGATTAACCATTATTCATTACAAAGTCTTCTTAGCTTCCCTCTGTAACATCATAAATTAACTGGTATTTACTGAATTTTGGCTGCCAATCTATATCACTCACAAGATAAATAGCTGATATGTCTATTGTTGGTCCACCTCTAGCTTTGGTCAATTTCAAAGATATTCATTGACAATCTGATGTTAATCTCATTAGCGTTTATTAATCATTAAGTAAACTGAGTCAGCAGCTTCTCTTTTTCTGCTACTTCTCTGTCGATCAGCTCTCAACAATCCATCTTACGATCGCATTCCTCCTCAATCCATATGTTTTTCCACTTTCTAGTTGCAGTGTTCCTATCATTAGCCTTCAGACAAAGTAACAAACTTTCTCCTGAGTAATATTTTAGGACACTTTTTCAATAACATTATGCTACTTAATCCTGGAATAACAGAATCCTGGAACTCTTTCCCAAACAGCACTGTGGCTGTACCTACACCACATGGTTTGCAGCAGTTCACCACCACCTTCTCAAGGGAAGTTAGGAATGGGCAATAAATGCTGGCCTTTCCTTCGACACTCATATCCCAAGAACAAATTTTTTAAAAATCCGATGCAGTGATTTTCAAACGTTACTTTGTGGAAAACTTCTACAAATATTACCAGAGACCCAGGGACCACTAGCAAATATTAGCACACCCCCTGGAGAATCCCTGCAGATATTAGAATACTTCCATGGACTATCAGTAACTGATAGCACACTAACAGGGACTACCTCCAAATATTGACACACTCCTGGAGATTCCACTGTTAAAATCTCTGGAAAACTATCTTAGTTGTCCAAAAGAAAACAGTGCTATCATTGTAAAACATTACACGGTATCACATAGTATTTAGAGCACAGAAACAGGCCATTTGACCCAACAGGTGTTTATGCTCCACACAAGTCTTCTTCCACCTTTCTTCATCTCACCCATTCAACATGTCCTTCTATTCATAGAATTAGTACAGCACAGACGGAGGCCTGTTGAGATAACTCCAGCTCTTTCAAAGAGCAATCCAGTCAGTCCCACTCCACTTCTCTTTCCCCAAATTTTTCCCCTTCAAATATTTATCCAAATATCTTTATAAATCAACAATTGAACCTGTTTCCACCACCCTATCAGACATTGCATTCTAAATCCTAATCTAACGTGTACAAAATAGCTTTTTCTCATTTTTCCTCTGGTTCTTTTGCCAATCACCTTAAATCTGTGCCCTCTGGTTATTGACCCTTTAGCCATTGGAGCCAGTTTCTCTTTATTTACCCTCTAACCACTCTCCGTATAAAGAGGTTTCTCCTGAATTCCCTATGGAATTTATTGGTCGCCAAGCAAGTATAAACAGGTCCGTGTAATATTCTGCTTACTACTAAATTAGTACAGAATATCTGAAGAGTCAGACGCGAAAGAATCGGGAGCTTTACCAAACATGTTTTACTATGATTTACATCTTCCAAGCCTGTACATGAGGCAGCCACAGATATGGTGTTACACCACTTCCTGTGATAAAGTATGCAACATGAATAACATATTTAACCCAGTAACAACCCGATGTCCAGTATATCGCATTATATTACAGTCTCCACTAAGTCTTGGACTTCAGTGCAAACAGAGTGATAGCCAATTGACAGCCTGTATTCCACCCTGCCCCATTTTCTGTTCTTCTGATTTCATTGGAATTTAATATCAGGTGGGGTGTAAAGACCAATTGGCTATCACCCATTTCTCCCGACTGCCCAAGATCCATTTCACCCTCAACGTGTTGATTAATAGTTTAACATTGCAGCTGATGTTTTTCTGCTTCACGCATAGCTGGATTTTCATTACTTATGGCGCACTACTTGCTGCTGTTGTTTGCAACTATGTTTCTGCATTCCAAAACTCCTTTTAAAGATAGTTTATCACATAGCACTGTTGTTGGTAATTTCTGCTTTACTGGCAGGAATTAGAGTGCCTAGCATTCTGACAGCAGTGCTGGATTTGGAGGAGGAAGAGAGTTTATACAACTGGAAGGCAGGCAGGTGCAAGAGCACTTCATGCATCAAGTGTCCACTCAACCTCATGACAGGAGCCTAATGTTCAAGCCTAGACAGACCTCCTTGAAGATGTCGGAGAGACTTTGATTTGTATGCTACAAGACGACTGTCACCCAGTCGTAGAATCATAGAATGGTTACAGCAAAGAAGGAGGACATTAGTCTCGTCGAGCCCGGACTTAATAACTTTAAGTACAGTCAGCATTTCTAGTACCTCCTTATTATCACTTTTTAAGCCCATCCAGTATTTCAACTACCTCCTCTTTCACTGCGCCTTTGGCAGAATCTTCCTCTTTGGTAAAGACAGAAGCGAAGTACTCATTTAGTACCTCAGTCATGGCCTCTGCCTCCATGAATAGGTTTCCTTTTTGGCCCCTAACCAGCCCACCCCTCCTCCAACTACATTTTTAATAATTATATTCCTACAGAAGAATTTTGGGTTCCCTTTTACATTACCTGCTAGTCTATTCTTATGATCCCTCTTTGCCCCTCTCATTTCCTTTCTGACTTCTCCTCTGAACTTTCGATATTTAGCCTTGTTCTCACGTGTGTTATCAACTTCACATTTGTCATATGCCCTCCTTTTTCTGCTTCATCTTACTCTCTATCTCTTTCAACATCCAGGGAGCTCTGATTTTGGTTTCCCTATCCCTCCCTGTCATGGAAATGCATCTTGACTATACCTGGACCATCTCCGCTTTAAAGGCAGCCCATTGTTAGATTACAGTTTTGCCTGCCAACCTTTGATTCCAATTTATCCTGGGACAGATTCGTTCTCAACCCCCTGAAAATAGCCCTTCTTCAATTAAGTATTTATTACTCTAGATTTATTCTTGTCCTTTTCCAAAGATAATCTAAACCTTATGATACTATGATCACTGTTCCCTAAATATTCTCCTTCTAACATTTGATCCACTTGATCCACATTATTCATGCTATCTCCTCAAGTTTGACCACCAGGCAAAATATATCAGTACCATTTTGCCTGTGTTTTTAAAGGTTATCACAATATTCCAGTGATGGCATTTGCTACAACAATCAGTGTTCAATCTCACAAATAAAATGTGACAGAAACTGTATTTGTCAGCGGCAACACTTTTGTTACCTTCCCAAGGGGGCATGCAACATAAGCACTTTTACCAGGTGGAAGGCTTCCCAAAAATGCCATGTCTCAGAAGTATAGGCCTCTACCTGGGGGTAGTGACTTTGATTGACAGTTATTTCTGAAACCTTTGAAGCAAGAACTGGTCTTTGATTGGCTAGAGCCTGCTATGATTGACAGCTTCACAGGTAAATACTGAAATACCTCAGAGGTGTGAAGCAGGAGAACTGAGCGAGAAGGTCAGAGCAAAAAAAGGCAAGTCGAGTATTTGTAACATACAGTCACCAACTATAAGGTTGAATGGTTTTGAAGTTGCGTTTCAGACACACAAGGTAATCTGGGCGAGTTTGAGGTTACAGTCAGTTGGCCCGCAATGCCAGCTTTATGCCTGGAAGGCAGGTTATAAGATCTACCCTTATATTTAGAGAGAAGGCAGGTTGCATTTTTGTTTTTTCACATATCAAGGATTGTAGTGAAATATATCTCACTGTGAAAACTGTGTACTGGTCAAAATAACAGTGAGTTAAATGCACATGTTGTTGCTAATGTGAAAATAATTCAGCAGTTTGTAGCGAGGAAAGATATCCTGACCTTAGCAACCCCAAATGAGTTTCAAGAAATTTCTGCATTTGTGCATTAATTACCAATTAACTCGCTGCAGAAAGTTAAGAATCATACATTAACGATGTAAGAACCCTTTTAATTATGAGATTTATTTTGCTGCAATACCAACCTCTTCAGCCCAGAAACAGAACAATTGAAACAGTGGAGTCTCAGGGGAGTTTCAGGGTTAGAAATTGGTTAGCCCTGATAGTTGGGCAATTCACAACGTACCTGCACCTGTTAGACTGAAGTGGGCAACACGCAAACCTGATGTATCCACCACATCTGAATGATTTTAGCATTGGCCTGAATAGCTCCAGTGTTGCTTTCTACTTTCAAACATTGCTTGTGGCCCCTGCTCACAGCAGGAGGGCCTGGCAGTGTTGTTTGCAGACCACGTGTTACAGCTCGTCTGCTCTTCCTAAAGGCAGGCTGTATCTTCAAGGGAAGCTGCACAAAAATATTTCTGCAATGTAAATTATTGCAAAGTGATCAGCAGGGTAGGCAGAGGGATCCATACCTATGGATGTGATGCTTGAAGCGTTAGTGGTATACGTGGACAGGAGGAGAGATGCCATGGGTTCTCCAGGAGCCAGGAGATCATTATGGTCCACCCTCAGAGGAAGTGGGAGCAGGTGTCCAGGAAGAACAACTCTTGGATTCAGGACTCAAGGACTAAGCAGCAGTGCCACAAGAAGTCTAATGACCTTGCATGGGTGGTTGATGTCAGTGAATGCATCTTCACCTGACATCTCCTACCCACCACAACACCAGCCTTTCACACTGCTCAATACATGACACCCTGCCATCACTGATCCAGCAGCACTCCCTGGTATTTAGGACTAACGCCTAGAATCCAGATACTCCCTCACCCTCACACACCTACCAATATGCCAGCCTCACACCCACCTCTCAATGCCTCTGCATATCTCCAGCTATTCAGCAATGGCAGGCACATCACCCAAACTCAGTGCAACCAGTCATATTCTACCGTCTCTCTTGTAAGACAAGGTGGTACACAATAGAAGAGAACAGAGTAGAACCAGTCGAGGAAAAGGGTGCCTGCATCTCCTGAGCCCTACAGAGAAATTAGTTCTCCACATCATGGGGCCAGCTGCAACTGAGCCTGTGGCGTCTGACATCACTGGGAACATTGATGCTCTCTGGTATGATGAACAAACTGTCGATAGTGTGACTATGGACCTCCTGCTTCCCACCCCACCAAACTTCCCTCACACTAATCTTCCCATTCTGAGTTCCTGCATTCAGCCACCCAAGAAATGCCACATGCTCAGCCACAGGAGCCCCTGGAGGGGGAAAGAGAGGAACAGCACAGCACTAATGACGAGGCCCCATCACTTGATATGACACTTGCAGCCACCAGCTCAGATACTGGCACGGCAGTTGCCTTGCAGGCAAGTATATACTTGGGGTCAGAACGTAGTGAGTCATCTGGGCACGAATAACCCGCAGCCAGGTCAGAGATAAAGAATGCTTCATTTGCCAGCTCACCAGAGAGTGAAGTTGCAGACGAGTCCTGCAGCAGAGGACTCACATGAGGACCTCGATGGGGTAGCATACAGGACTGCACTTAATGAGCATGCACACCAAGATGCTGGGTGTATTGGCTGCCCTGCCCGGCAGCCCCCTCTCACAGTCAAGGAGTATGGAGGCATCCGGCTCCAGGTTGGCAGAGGGGATGGCGCAGAGCTTGCCGTCTCTGCAGCCCCTGCTCCAGCTCCTTCTTGTGCTGGATGTAGTGTTGTAGTGTTTTGGAATTGCAATTGCATAGTGCTTTGTGTACCCAAGAAGCTGCTTTAGAACACACATGCTAGCAAAGGGAAAGTGAAACTAAAACAGAATAAAGAAGAAACCTTTACGTTCAACAGTCTTTGTCTCTCTGTCTTTACCTCATACCCTATACCAAACCTGGCTAAACCTCACTTAAGTCCTGAGAGACATCACAATGGTGATGAGGTAAAAAAAAGAAAATACATTTAAAAAAGGATGGTGAAAACCTGGAAACATTACTTTCAGGTGTGAAATTTTGGAAGGTTTTTGTCTACTTTTACACAGAGCATTTTAAGTTGGACACCATGTTAGAGTGACACACAGGAAGCTTGTACAGTGTATACATACACACATTGATCTCTTCAAAATAACAACCCAATCAAAAAAGGTATATAATTTGGGATCATTGCAGAGACATTTCCTCTGAAAAGGAATGCAATCCCAGATCCCTAATCACGCACAACCAGTGTTTTGCAGATCATTATGGCCTTGTCTATGCCCGACCTACCACATTTTGATGTACATTCAGAGCCATCATTCATATTCCCACATTGGCAAAAGTGGGTGCGACATTTCGAAGGTGCAATGCAGGTTTCATAATCACTGACAACACAAGGAAAATGGCCTTATTTCTACACTATGGAGATGAAGAATTAGAAGGTACCTTTAAGACACTTACCCCTGAGCAAAATGACTACGACTCAGCAAAAAACGACTCAGCTGACAACCTACTTTACACCGAAGAAAAACATCAGATATGAAACTATTGTCTTCCGATGCACTAAGTAAGAAGTAAACAAGGCAAGTGACCAATACGGCATGTAATTGAAGCAACTAGTAAGCTGATGTAACTCGGTGATGTTGAACTGGAAATCAAAACACAAATAATCAAAGGCTGTCTCTCCAGTCTACTATGCCGAAAAGCACTCGAGAAAGTCAGAAAGCTGTCAGAGCTGTTGGAGTTGGCAAGATCACTATTGCTCTCAGAGTCCAGAGCTACTGAAGTTGAGGCTGCTAACTGTAATGACCACACTCCAAGTTCAACTCTTGTGAACACTATTCATTGTTCATGTGCCAGGAAACCACCTGCAAAGCAACAACAGAGCTCTGACTTATCTAAAGTATGTTTCCACTGTAGTGCTGCTTACCCACACCAAACAGAGTGTCCTGCTACTGGTAAACAGTGTAAAGCTTGTGGAAAACCCAAACACTTGGTTCATATTTGTCACTCATCAGTAAAATCAACTGCTGAGACCAATACCAACAGAACAGTGTCACATATGCGTACTATAGCAAAAAGGCAAGAGAATGTAACTAACGTAGAGGTGGATGACCCTGAACATACTTTTGTCCTCTCTCTCAGGCACAGCAAACAGCCACTTGTGACTGTGAACAGTAACTCCTTGGACATACATCCTCTCATAGACACAGACGCGTCTGTCAATGTGATGGGAGACAAAATATGCAACAAACTTCAGGACTGCTCCATTCTCTATAAACCAGGGAATGCAAACATCTTCCCTTACAGCAGTAATAAACCACTGAAAATCCTAGGAACTTCAGAAATGCCATTCTCGTTCAAAGACACTAGAATGAAAGCTGTATTCTATGTCATATCTGGAGAATATGTCACGCCTATTAGTTTCCCCACAGCAACAGATCGGCACATAATTGCAATCACATATGCAATTCCTTTACATAACAAAAACATTGTCAAACTGTATGCTGAGTGCTTCACTGGTATTGGAAAACTGAAAGATGTTACATGCAAGCTGCATGTCGACCCTCATGTGCCTCTAGTTGTGCATCAATGGCGACGAATACCATTTCATGTCAGGAAACAGACAGCAAAGGAACGTAACGCCTACTTGACCTTGACTTTATTGAGAAAGTTGGGGATGAGCCTACCCCTTGGGTCTCACCCATACAAGTCATCAAGAAACCCAAGCATGAGAACCAGATTAGAATGTACGTTGATATGTGATCACCAAACCAAGCCATACAACAAGAAAGACACTTGACACCGACAAACGATGATATCATAGAGAAAGTGAATGGTACTAAACACTTTGCTAAACTTGACCTCAATGCAGACGGCCATCAAATGAAGCTTGCAGAAGAATCAAGATATCTTTCTGTATCCTCTACTCACATCGGACTTTTCCGATGCAAAAGGCTCAACTTTGGAGTCAACTCAGCAGCTGAGGTATTTCAGTACTTGATTCAATCTGCACTTCAAGGACTTGAAGGCACGCTGAACATCAGTGATGACATTCTCATCTATGGTTGGGAGCTCAAGACAGATCTGCATGCATGCCTACAACGTCTCACAGAATGTAACTTCACCTTGAACAAAGCCAGTTCCATGAAAAGTTGAAGCTATTGCAAACACTGCAGATCCTACGAACATGCAAGAAGTCCAGAGTCTGTGAGGACTTGTCACGTACTGCAGTCGCTTCATTCCTGGCCTCACTACGCTATCTGCCCCCTTATGTGATCTGACAAAAGAGACTACAGAGTGGGAATGGACTAAATCACAGAAACAGGAGGTACACTAGATCAAACAACGTTTGTCAGCAAGTTGCACAAATGCCTATTTCGACCCTGAGAAAACTACCGAGCTAGTCGTGGATGAAAGGCCGGTTGGCTTAGGTGCAGTTCGTGTACAGCAAAACAAGACAGGTAACCCATCAATCATTGTGATGGCAAGTAGATCATTAATGCCTGCAGAGCAACATTATTCACAAACAGAGAGAGAAGCACTCTCAATCACATGGGATATCTTACACTTTCATCTTTACTTACATGGAAGAGAGTTTAAAGTTATAACTGATCATAGACCACTCGTGAACTTGTTCAACAATCTACATAGCAACCACCGACTGGAATAGAACACTGGATACTCAAACTACAAGAGTACGAGTTCCAAGTTGAGTATCAGTGAGGCACGCTTAACCCAGCGGACTATCTTTCGCGACATCCACTGCCGACAGTCGGTCCAACTAGTTGTGAGGAAAAGGTTGCCGAACAACTTCTTAACTACGCAAGCATAAATGTGGTGCCAAAGTTGCTAAAACTAGCTGAGACCAAAGCAGCAACAAAACAAGATGAGGCTTCGCAACTATGTATGAAGGCTATGGAATCACGAAACTGGAAAGACATGATCGAGAAAACATCTACAAACCAAATTGCTCAGACATTACAAGGTCTTCACAATGTTTCAAATGAGCTAACTGTTACAACCACATTTGATCTCGTATTACGCAATAACTGTATTGTCATTCCACACTCATTGAGGGAATGTGTTGTTGAAATAGCGTATGAAGGACACCAGGGAATAGTCACAACAAAACAACTCATTAGGGAAAAGGTATGGTTCCCAGGAATCCTCTGTATGGTAGAGCACAAAATCAATCAGTGTTTGCCATGTCAAGCAACCATAATGTCAAATCTTCATTATCCTCTCAAGATGTCCGAACTACCTCCAGGACTACGGATTGAAGTTAGTACTGACTTCGCAGATTCGCCCACAAGTGAACACCTGCTTGTTGTCACTAAGAACTACAGCAGATGCCCAATCGTGGAATTAGTTATGTCAACTTCAACAAAAGCAATCATCCCGAAGCTTGACCAGATCTTCGCCTTGTTTGTAATCCCTCAAATGGTAAGAAGTGACAATGGACCCCCATTCAACTGTGATGAGTTCAGAAAATTTGCAAACTACCTCGGGTTCACTCATAGAAAAATCACAGCCCATTGGCTACAAGCTATTGGAGAAGTTGAGAGATTTATGCAAACCTTGAAAAAAGTGATACGTACAGCTACAGTTGAGAACAAGTCATGGATGCAAGAGCTATATCACTTTCTTCATAATTACAGAGCGACTCCACACTTGACTACTGGAAAACCTCCAGCTACACTCATCTTTGCACATCCTATGCACACACTGTTATGACCGAGGTGGAAAGGGTGCACTGTTAATTCAGTCCCACTTCTCCACAGGTCACAATATAAATTTAAATTTTCCCACTTACCGAAACAGTCAATCAGATATCTGATTTTCCCCCAGAATAAAGCACACCAACCAGGTTTATTTCATAAAAAAATAAATTATCTGTTTACTATAAACCAAGTCTGAACCAATAATGAAGCAAAACATACATACAAATGGAAATATTAAAGCCCTTTATTTTATCCTAGCCCTCACGCACACACACATACATACACAATCGGTGAATCGGGAAAATAAAGGATTCTTGTTTACAGATGTTACAAAGAAATAGAAGGAATAAAAACACTTAGACTGAAAAGAAGGTATGGAACTCCTTTGTTTTGGCGAGGTGTCCCAAAGGTGAATAGACAACAGTCAATGGAATCTTCCTAGAACAGTTCTTTCCAGGAAATGTTGATGATCTGTTTAGGCAGGCTTTCAGAGATTCAGCATAGAAGGCTTCACATAGGTCTTACATCAGGTGTGCAGCAACAAAGGTTTAAATTCTCACACATTGGGTCCAAATTTCCTTCAAAGATGCAAGGTTTCTGCAAACATGCAAGATTTCTTCAAATACAGGAGGCAACAGTACAACTTGATGCAGGAATTATTTAAAGATGCAGAGATTCTTCAAAAAGAGAAAGATATCAGCTGTCTTCTCCAGGCAGGCCCCAGCAACTCCTTCCTTCTGTTTTTAGCAAAAGCAATTGGTTTTTAACAGTTCAAAAATGAAACCAACTTTTTCCAGAAACAAGTCCTATGACAACCATAAATCCTGGCTTGTCATCTCCTTGTAAACAGCTCTTCAAGCCAAAACACAATTTCCTGTTGGGTTATTTGCAAACAGATGCTTTCCAGTAAGACCTGCCCAAAAGCCAGCCTTCTGTTGACGTTCCCTTTTGTTTTTTAAAACACAAAGTTCAGCAATCTCCATATGACTCAATGTCTAGAATTCAAATGTCTACCTGAGCTATCCTGCAGAGCTAATGATCACCATGTATGCGAAGGCGATCGAGAACAGGAGATCGAATAAAAGTACATGCAGAGTGAAATATGAAACTTCGACTACGCTGCTAAAGCCAGGAGATAAAGTGCTTGTGAAACATAATCGTCATCTTGGGAAACAAACAGCCTTTTATGACATCCAACCATTTGTTGTGACCAATGCAAAAGGATCAATGATCAATGCTAAGTGCGGTTCACAAATCATCACATAAATGCGTCATTCTTTAAAGCACTTAAAACACCATTCACAGGCATTGAATCGGATTCCAACATCGACACTTCTGATGAAGAACATGAGTCAAATGAGATTACATCTGATATCAGACGATATCCTACTCGTAAGAGAAAATGCCCACTGTACTTAAGTGACTATGTTGCGAAGTGAAATATTTATATTTGTTTATTGTTTACAATTTGGAAACAAGCCATTGAAACATGCAATGTCTCTCATTTACTAAGAAGGGGAGGGATGTAGTGTTGTAGTGTTTTGAAATTGCAATTGAATTGTGCATTGTATACACAAGAGGCTGCTGTAGAACATACATGCTAGGAAAGTGAAACTAAAACAGAATAAATAAGAAGCTTTTATGTTCAACAGTCTTTGTTTCTCTGTCTTTGCCTCATACCTTATACCAAACCCAGCTAAACCTCACTTAAGTTTCAAGAGACATCACACTTGAGATCCAGAGGCACTGTCACTGTTGCACCCCTACCTGCTGCAGCCTTTGTGTGAACAGGCCACCCGCCCCCGGCTCCCCCACTAGAAGATGTTGCAACACTTTCTGGCAAATTCAGGAAAATACCAAAACACCTCCAAAAACATTCCAATGTACTTCCAGATACTTTGCCATAAAAAATGTTCCAAAAATTTAACTTACCTGCAACGAGGGCACCTCACCCTTTAAATAATGCTACTGCAGCTTCATATTTGTTTTTCTTGAGAAAATAGTGCAGATGCTGCCTGGACATTTCTTGCCCAAATTTGTGACCTTGAAGTCACATCAGTTGGTTGAGCGATGTGATGTCAGGATAGTGCCGAAGCAGAGCCTTCCTTCCGGTGCATGCAGGAGATGCACCTATCTGAGCTCTTATCTCCTCAGAACACTGGGCGGACCACACAGGAAGGGGTTGACAGCACTGGGGCACTGGTAGAGCAGCGTGAAGCCTCCGTGGCACAGCTACCAGTGTCGCTATGCAAGGCAATTTCTCACCCACATTTCTGCAATTTATTTTCTTACTTTTCCTTTCTGCTTTTTTTCTTTTCTCTCTCTCAATCTTGTCTGTCTTTCTCTCTCTCAATTTCTCTTTCTATACCTAATTTGACTCTAATTCAACTTATTTCCTTCTGCATCAGTCTTCTGTTTCTTTATCAATCCTTAAATCTCATTGGTTAGGAAGAGTGACTATTGGGGCCATAGTTCACCAAGGTCCGAGATGCCCTTTTGCCTTCCCTGTGTGGTTATCAGCTTGCACTTCTAGTGAGACTCAGTACAATGCTGATCCAATATCCCATTCAAAAAGAGAAGATAATTCACATAATGCATTCCAGTCACCAGGGGTAGCACATGTCTGGAGTGGGGACTGCTCCATTATCTGAAAAGACCTCCAAAATGATCAGCATCTACTATATATTGCCATTCACAGCGAAGTTACCATGAGTGAGAGGACCAGAAGGGGCAATCTGAATACATGGCAGAAGGGACAGAGTAATTGATATGGCTGCTTCAATCATTGATTAATAGGTCTTTATATAAACTGTAAATGTGTCCTTGTGTGAACCTTCCTACAATCTTGAGCACAGTATAGTGGCCCTATGAATCACATGCTTCCACTGTCACGCATGCCTACCATGTGTGGGTAAACAACGTTTCCACCATACTACTGGCAATGTAATATCACTAGAACGGGAGCAACTTTGAAGAATTTCATGGCCAATGGGCTGAATATTACGCCACCCCAGTGGGTCAAAAGGTGATGTGGGGGTGGTGTAAACTTGAGCGGGAGGCTCTGGGAGGCCTTCCCGCCCTGCTCCTACCTCCAGCCAACTTTACGGCGGTCCAGTGGGGCGGGAAACGGGCCGCCCGCCCGAGGCCAATCAAGGCCCTTAAGTGGCCACAACGGCCACTTAAGGGCCCTCGCCCACCTCCATGGGTATTTTACCCATGCAAATGGGTGTCCTGGGGTTGTGAAAGGCAGCCCAGCGATAGCTGCCAGTATTTCCGCACGCCGGGGTGGGGGGGGGGTGCCATGGCAGTTGGGCACAGGGCGCCTGATTGAGGGCTGCCCCTGCCTCCCAACCCACCCATGGCCCCCCCCAAATGACTACCCTTGCCTCACTGCCACAACCGATCACCCCCCAGACCAAGGCAAGCCAAGCACAACTTACCTGAAGTCCTGGCTCCATGGCATTGGCTGGGCTGCAGTCCCAGTAGTGGCCACCGCACCCGATGGCACTGCTAGAACTGAGCTGCCGGTCCGCTGTTTGGCCGGCAGTTCACTGAGGCGGGACCTCCTCCCTTAAAAGGGTGGAAGTCCTGCCACAGGACAATTAAACCCTGGGGACCTGTAAAATGCAGGTCGGATCCCCAGGCTAGGCGGAAGCAGGTTCGCCACCGACTTTTACATCGGTGGCAAAGTCCCGTCCGCCTGCGGTAAAATCCAGGCATGGGATACAGGGGAAGTTGGCTGTCTGGATACAAAATTGGCTGGCCCATAGAAGACAGAGGGTGGTAGTAGATGGAAAGTATTCAGCATGGAGCTCAGTGACCAGTGGTGTTCCGCAGGGATCTGTTCTGGGACCTCTGCTCTTTGTGATTTTTATAAATGACTTGGATGAGGAAGTGGAAGGCTGGGTTAGCAAGTTTGCCGATGACATGAAGGTTGCTGGAGTTGTGGATAGTGTGGAAGGCTGTTGTAGGTTGCAACGGGACATTGACAGGATGCAGAGCTGGGCTGAGAAGTGGCAGATGGAGTTCAACCTGGAAAAGTGTGAAGTGATTCATTTTGGAAGGTCAAATTTGAATGCAGAATACAGGCTTAAAGACAGGATTCTTGGTAGTGTGGAGGAACAGAGGGATCTTGGGGTCCATGTCCATAGATCGCTCAAAGTTGCCACCCAAGTTGATAGAGTTGTTAAGAAGGCTTATGGTGTGTTGGCTTTCATTAACAGGGGGATTGAGTTTAAGAGCCGCGAGGTTATGCTGCAGCTCTATAAGGCCCTGGTTCGACCACACTTGGAATATTGTGTTCAGTTCTGGGTCGCCTCATTATAGGAAGGATGTGGAAGCTTTAGAGAGGGTGCAGAGGAGATTTACCAGGATGCTGCCTGGACTGGAGGGCATGTCTTACGAAGAAAGATTGAGGGAGCTAGGGCTTTTCTCATTGGAGCAAAGAAGGATGAGGTGACTTGATAGAGGGGTACAAGATGATGAGAGGCATAGATAGAGTGGATAGCCAGAGACTTTTTCCCAGGGCGGAAAGGGCTATCACCAGGGGGCATAATTTTAAGGTGATTGGAGGAAGGTTTCGGGGAGATGTCAGAGGTAGGTTCTTTACACAGAGAGTGGTGGGTGCGTGGAATGCGCTGCCAGCGGTGGTAGTAGAAGCAGATACATTAGGGACATTTAAGCGACTCTTGGATAGGTACATGGATGATAGTAGAATGAAGAGTAGGTAGTTAGTTTAATCTTAGAGTAGGTTAAAGGTTCGGCACAACATCGTGGGCCGAAGGGCCTGTACTGTGCTGTACTGTTCTATGTTCTATAATCTCCATTCCTAAAACCGAAACTTTTATTAGCCTTTTTCCTGTCTTTATCTACCTGTACTTGCACTTCCAAGGAATTAAAAAATTGAAACCCTAGATCTCTGTTCTTCCATACCCTTCAAAGTTTTTTCATTAAATGTATATTACCATTCTTCGTTTTCCTCCTAAAATTGTATCTGCCGCCTGTGTGCCCATTTTGTTAACCTGCAGATATCTCCTGAAGTCTTTTACAGTGCTCCTCACTGTTTGCCAAACTTTCTGTCAACCAAGTTTCTATCCATGTTGTTACATTATACCATATGCCTGATTGTTTTAATAAGCCTCTTGTGAGAGAAAATACTGGAAGCCTTTTGAAAATCCATATACGCTACACCTACTGGATTCCCTTTATCTGTCCGATTGATCAGTTCAAAAACTCTATTACGTTTGTCAAACATCATTTCGCCTTCAATAAATCTGTGCTGGCTGTCCTAAATGCATTTCTAAATACTTACTAAAATTGGTGGAACTTTCAACTTTGACCCAAACTTGAATCATTGGAAAGGAAAATCGGGCAGGGTTATGATGGCAGCTGATTTGCTACTGCTTCTTTTGCATTCTCACTGAAGTTGAAAGCTCTGTCCTTTATCTCAAATTATGGATTCTAAGAGCTTTCCCGCAACTGATGTCAGACTATCTGCTCTATAATTACATGGTTTATCTTTCTGTTCCTTCTTGAAGATTGACTACTCTCCAGTCCCAGGCACAACATGCATATTTAATGAGATTTAAAGAATTGGGGCCAGAGCCTCTGCTATCTCCTTTCTGACTTCTCTCAACAACCTACAGTGCAGCCCATCAATGCCTAGTCACTTACTCAGCTTGAGTTTTGCTCATTATGTTTTTTAGAACCAATTCTTATTCTACAGTTAGCTTTAACAATTTTTCCATATCCTCCTCTAGTACACACAGGTTTTTATTTCCACCATTCTTTGTAAAGAGCGATAATCTCTCCACCAGGCCTTACTCATATGCAGTTACCCTCTCTTCTTCATCCCTGAGTGGTCCTACCCTCTCTTTAACTTACTGTAATTTAGAATCTGTTGTTGATATTGAACCTTACTTTACTATAATCACCATTACATAACCTTGTGATATTAATTACATTATCATGACTGTTGTTAAATAAAATGATGCTAGTTAATGAATAACAGGAACAGAAATTTGACTGGGCCACTGCAAACAAATTGGGGTGCTAGGTTATGTCAAAGCGGGTAGTGCACCTTCTCTCGCAGCTGGCCTGTTATTTGGGAGTGCGGCAGGGTTTGGTGCCTACCAAATCACTCAAGACCCCAAGAACATATGGTTATCTCTGATTGCTTCAGGAGCACTGACTGGAATAATGGGATTGAGATTCTATAGTTCAGGAAGAGGCCAGGTGTCAGCCTGAAATCAGGCCTTAGGCCACCAACATTTTATGTGTGACCTACATATGCCTATCACACCTCCATAGGCAGCTTATGTGCATTTGAATAGCATGAATATCAGGCTGCTTGCTTCGTCGACAGCAACCCCAATGGTACGTCTTGGGAGTGCACAATGTGAGAATGGTGGTGGTGGGGTGCGGGCGAAGAGTGATTGAAATGACTGTGACATCAGGGGAACACACCTGTTCCTACTAGCTTCACATAAAGGTTTTGTAAAAAAAACATACTTTTAGTTGGCAGTCACAGTGGACACTGACTTCTCTCCTGCCCAACATGCACTTACAGATATAAAGGACCTAACACATTTTTTAAATGGTTGCCACAAATGCCTGAATTATGGCCTAATCCAATTTCGGATCAATCTGTTTTTCAGACTTCCTTAGGGTGCAGGATATTGGTCACCAAAATCAGACTTCAATGCGTAAAGTAGGCTCAACAGAAACCAATTTCTATCCCAGTATGTCCAACTCAATCTTTGATGCCTCTGGTAGCTAGAAATTAAGTGACACTTCTCTCAGTATTGTGCTGAAGTGATGTTGGATTGATTTGCAATAGTTTGTGCGGAACAACCTAAGCCAAGATAATTTAGGTATCTTATCAAACCCTACACACAAATGTTCATTCAATCAATTATCTGATGTATATGGAGTTAGCAAAGGAGGGGGGAGAAGTTTCATGCCATAACCAACAACTAGAATCTAGATCACAAATTGAAATTTACGATGCAACATTTCTTATACATATTGTGTATTATTTATTGTTCACGTACATCCTCTGCATTCTGTACTCCACACTTTTGTACCAGATAGGCCCAATCTTATCAAAAATACCTGCTTTAAATTTGCTGTTCACACAACGATACTCCTTTTAATTCCTGCTGTTTGCCAGATGATACCATAGGAGATATCTGACTGTTGATTCATGAGCCTTACCTCTTTTCCAGTCAATTAGCAACCTCAGATAATTAGTATAACTATCCAGTGGACACCATCTCTTTGATGTCCCTCCTCTCCACTTTTATATGTTTTAATAATGATGAACAGTAATGATTGCAAAAATGATCACTGTAATAATGTCCTTTTAAAGTGGAAGCTTTTTAATGGGATCACCATTCAGATAATGAAGGTACTTGATTTAACCAAGTGTTCTATTGAGAAAGTAATGTATAATGTAAATTCATGAATAAATGCACTGAACAAATATTCCTTTGAAGTAACTGTTCCACTGACAAGTTGCCAAAAAATTATATTGTAACGATAGCAGATATAGTTGTATCAAGCTACATTTGAACGACAGTTAAAATGGAGCATGACTGTAGAGGATTTTTAAAAAATTTGTTGCCCATCCCTAATTGTCCTTGAGAAGGTGGTAATGAGCTGCCTTCTTGAACTGCTGGAGTCCATCTGGTGAGGGTACACCCATAGTGCTGTTAGGGAGGGAGTTCCAGGACTTTGATCCAGTGACAGTGAAGGAACGGCGATATGTTTCCAAGTCAGGATGGTGTGAGGCTTGGAGGGGAACTTGTAGGTGGTGGTGTTCCCACATGTGTGCTGCCCTTGTCCTTTTAGGTGGAAGGTCACGGGTTTGGAAGGTGCTGTCCAAGGAGGCGTGGTGAATTGCTCCAGTACATCTTATATATGGTACACACTGCTGCCACTGTGCGTTGGTGGTGGACGGAGTGAATGTTTAAAGTGATGGATGGGGTGACGATCAAGCGGGCTGCTTTGTCCTCGATGGTGTCGAGATTCCTGAGTGTTGTTTGTGCTCAACTCATCCCGCAAAGTGGAGAGTATTCCATCACACTCCTGACTGGGTAAGTATCTCAGGTAAGAAAAGTTTAAAAGATTAAAGTTTATTTCAAATATAGTAAGCAGTGTTTTTTTTGAGGGAGTTCTGTAGTAACGAGGACCAGGGAAGAAGGGCCCTAGATTAACTGATAATATTGGACATTAAGATCTTCCAGAAGGTTTAATTTAATTTAAAGGGTTAAGTCATGGCAGGAGAGCTCAAAGCCATTGTATGGTCCTCCATGTCGGAAGCCGGGAACATTTCCAGTGCCTGGGACCAGCATGTGTGCAGGAAATGTATCCAGCTGCAGCTCCTGGAAGTCCAGATTTCGGAGCTGGAGCGGCAGCTGGGGACACTGTGGAGCATCCATGAGGCGGAGAGTATCGTGGATAGCACGTATAGAGAGGTGGTCACACCGCAGGCTCAGACCCCACAGGCAGGAGGGGAATGAGTGACCACCAGGCAGAGCAAGAGGACGAGGCAGGCAGTTCAGGAATCTCCTGTGGCTATTCCCCTGCAAAACAGGTATACTGCTTTGGATACTGTTGGAGGGAATGGCCTCTCAGGGGAAAGCAGCAACAGCCCAATTTGTTGCACCACAGTTGGCTCTGCTGCACAGGGGAGGAGTAAAAAGTGTGGGAATGCAAGAGTTATAGGGGATTCAATTGTAAGGGGAATAGATAGGCGTTTCTGTAGCTGCAAAAGAGACGCCAGGATGGTATGTTGCCTCCCTGGTGCTCGGGTCAAGGATGTCTCAGAGCAGTTACAGGACACTCTGAAGGGGAAGGGTGAACAGCCAGTGGTTGTGGTGCACATTGGTACAAATGACATAGGTAGAAAAAAGGATGAGGTCCGAAAAGCAGAATATAGGGAGTTAGGAAGTAAGTTGAAAAGTAGGACCTCAAAGGTAGTGATCTCAGGATTACTACCAGTGCCACATGCTAGTCAGAGTAGAAATAGCAGGATATATCGGATGAATACATGGCTGAAGAGATGGTGTGAGGGGGAGGGTTTTAGATTCCTGGGACATTGGGACCGGTTCTGGGGGAGGTGGGACCAGTACAAACTGGACAGGTTACACCTGGGCAGGACCGGGACTGATGTCCTAGGGGGAGTATTTGCTAGAGTGTTTGGGGAGGGTTTAAATTAAAATGGCAGGGGGATGGGAACTTTTGCAAGGAGTCAGAGGAGGGGGGATCAAAGACAAGAACAAAAGACAGTAAGGGGAATAAGAAAAGTGATAGGCATAGAAATCATGGGCCAGAATCAAACAGGGCCACAGTGAAAAATAGTGTGAAGGGGAAAAGTAATGTTAAAAAGACAAGCCTTAAGGCTTTGTGCCTTAACGCGCGGAGCATTCACAATAAACTGGATGAATTAATCGCGCAAATAGATGTAAACAGGTATGATATAGTCGGGATTACGGAGACATGGCTGCAAGGTGACCAGGAATGGGAAATGAACATCCAGGGATATTCAGTATTTAGGAAAGACAGACAAAAAGCAAAAGGGGGTGGAGTTGCATTGCTGGTTACAGAAGAATTTAATGCAATAGTGAGGAAAGATATCAGCTCTGACGATGTGGAATCTGTATGGGTAGAGCTGAGAAACACTAAGGGCAAAAAAGATTAGTGGGGGTTGTATATAGACCCCCAAACTCTAGTGGTGATGTTGGGAATGGTATTAAACAGGAAATTAGAGATGCATGCGATAAAGGAACATCTGTAATTATGGGTGATTTTAATCGGCATATAGATTGGGCAAATTAAATTAGACACAATAAGGTAGAGGAGGAATTCTTGGAGTGTATACGGGATGGTTTTCTGGATCAATACGTTGAGGAACCAACTAGAGAACATGCCATCCTAGACTGGGTATTGTGTAATGAGAGAGGAATAATTGACAATCTAGTGGTGCGAGACCCCTTGGGGACGAGCAACCATAATATGATAGAATTCTTCATTAGGATGGAGAGTGACATAGTTGATTCTGAGACTAGGGTCCTGAATCTTCCTAAAGGAAACTACAAGGTTATGAGGCGTGAGTTGGCCATGACGGATTGGGAAACGTTACTTAAAGGGATGATGATGGATAGACAATGGCAAACATTTAAAGAGCGCATGGATGAACTGCAACAATTGTTTATCCCTGTCTGGCGCCAAAGTAAAACGGGAAAGGTAGCCAAACCATGGTTTACCAGGCAAATTAGAAATAGCATTAGATCCAAAGAAGAAGCATATAAATTTGCCAGGAAAAACAACAAACCTGAGGATTGGGAGCAGTTTAGAATTCAGCAAAGGAGGACCAAGGGATTGATTAAGAAGGGGAAAATAGAGTACGAGAGCAAGCTTGCGGGGAACATAAAAACTGACTGTAAAAGTTTCTATAGACACGTGAAGAGAAAAAGATTGGTGAAGACAAATGTAAGTCCCTTACGGTCAGAAACAGGGGAATTTATTATGGAGAACAAAGAAATGGCTGACCAACTAAATGCATACTTTGGTTCTGTCTTCTCAAAGGAGGACACAAATATCATACCAGAAATGTTGGGGAACACAGGGCTTAGTGAGAGAGAGGAACTGAAAGAAATCAGTATTAGTAGAGGAATGGTGTTGGGGAAATTGGTGGGATTGAAGGCCAATAAATCCCCAGGGCCTGATGGTATGCATCTCAGAGTACTTAAGGAAGAGGCCCTAGAAATAATGGATGCATTGGTGGTCATCTTCCAAGATTCTACAGACTCTGGAACAGTTCCTACAGATTGGGGGGTAGCTAATCTAACCCCACTATTTAAAAAGGGAGGTAGAGAGAAAGCAGGGAATTATAGACCAGTCAGCCTGACGTCGGTATTGGGGAAAATTCTCGGGTTCAGTATCAAAGGTTTTATAGCAGAGCACTTAGAGAACAGTGGTAGAATCGGGCGGAGTCAGCATGGATTTACGAAAGAGAAATTATGCTTGACAAATCTACTAGAATTCTTCGAGGATGATACTAGTAGAGTTGATGAGGGGGAGCCAGTGGATATGGTTTATTTGGACTTTCAGAAGGCTTTTGACAAAGTCCCACACAAGAGATTAGCATGTAAAATTGGGATTGGGGGTAGTGTATTGTGATGGATAGAAAATTGGTTGGCGGACAGAAAACAAAGAGTAGGGATAAATGGGTCTTTTTCCAAATGGCAGGCAGTGACTAGTGGGGAACCGCAGGGATTGGTGCTAGGACCCCAGCTATTCACAATATACATTAATGATTTAGATGAGGGAACTAAATGTAATATCTCCAAATTTGCAGATGACACAAAACTGGGTGGGAGGGTGAGTTGAGAGGAGGATGCAGAGAGGCT
Source organism: Heterodontus francisci (assembly GCF_036365525.1). Classification (NCBI taxonomy): domain Eukaryota; kingdom Metazoa; phylum Chordata; class Chondrichthyes; order Heterodontiformes; family Heterodontidae; genus Heterodontus; species Heterodontus francisci. The sequence continues at coordinate 126,707,131 of NC_090377.1, forward strand.
TCAGGGTGATTTGGACAAGTTGAGTGAGTGGGCAAATGTATGGCAGATGCAGTATAATGTGGATAAATGTGAGGTTATCTACGTTGGTAGCAAAAACAGGAAGGCAGACTATTACCTGAACGGCTACAAACTGAGAGAGGGGAATATGCAGCGAGACCTCGGTGTTCTTGCACACCAGTCACTGAAGGTAAGCATGTAGGTGCAACAGGTGGTAAAAAAGGCAAATGGTATGTTGGCCTTCAAAGTGAGAAGATTCGAGTAGAGGAGCAGGGATGGCTTGCTGCAAATTTACAGGGCCTTGGTGAGGCCACACCTGGAATATTGTGTGCAGTTTTGGTCTCCTTATCTGAGGAAGGATGTTCTTGCTATAAAGGGAGTGCAGCGAAGGTTTGCCAGACTGATTCCTGGGATGGTGGGACTGACATATGAGGAGAGATTGAGGCGGTTAGGATTATATTCGCTGGAGTTTAGATTAGATTAGAGATACAGCACTGAAACAGGCCCTTCGGCCCACCGAGTCTGTGCCGACCATCAACCACCCATTTATACTAATCCTACACTAATCCCATATTCCTACCAAACATCCCCACCTGTCCCTATATTTCCCTACCACCTACCTATACTAGTGACAATTTATAATGGCCAATTTACCTATCAACCTGCAAGTCTTTTGGCTTGTGGGAGGAAACCGGAGCACCTGGAGAAAATCCACGCAGACACAGGGAGAACTTGCAAACTCCACACAGGCAGTACCCAGAATCGAACCCGGGTCCCTGGAGCTGTGAGGCTGCGGTGCTAACCACTGCGCCACTGTGCCGCCCTTCAGAAGAGTGAGGGGGGATCTCATAGAAACGTATAAAATTCGAACAGGACTTGACAGGGTAGAAGCAGGAAGGATGTTCCCGATAGTGGGGGAGTCCAGAACCAGGGGTCATAGTCTCCTGATACGGGGTAAACCTTTCAGGACTGAGATGAGGAGAAATGTCTTCACCCAGAGAGTGGTGAGCCTGTGGAATTCGCTACCACAGAAAGCAGTTGAGGCCAAAATATTGTATGTTTTCATGAAGAAGTTAGATATAGCTGTTGGGCCTGAAGGGATCAAAGGGTATGGGGCGAAATTGGAAACAGGCTACTGAGTTGGATGATCAGCCATGATCATATTGAATGGCGGATCAGGCTCAAAGGGCCGATCGGCCTACTCCTGCTCCTATTTTCTGTTTGTATGTTTCTATGCCTTGTGCCTTGTAGATGGTGGACAAGCTTTGCAGAGTCAGGATGTGGGTTTCTCACTGCAGAATTCCCAGCCTCTGACCTACTCTTGTAGCCACAGTATTTATGTGGCAGCTCCAGTTCAGCTCCTGGTCAATGATAACCACCAGGAAGTTGATTATGGGGGATTCAGTGAAGGTAATGCTGTTGAAAGTCAAGGGAATATAGTTAGATTCTCTCTCTTGTTGGAGATTGTCATTGCCTGGCACTTGTGTGGCACAAATGTTACTTGGCAGTTATCAGCCTAAGCCTGAACGTTGTTGCATCTGGACACGGACTGCTTCAGTCTCTGAGGAGATGCAAATGGTACTGAACATCGTACAATCATCAGTGAACATCTCGACTTCTGACCTTATGATGGACGGAAGGTCATTTTTGAAGCAGTTGAAGATGTTTGGGCCTAGGACACTACCCTGGATATGGTGGTGTAGTGGTCATGCTATTGGACTAGAAATCCAGAGGCCTGGACTAATATTTAAGAGACCATGGGCAGTATTTAACAGAGGCGATGGCAGTCTCATCCGCTAGCTCCTGCATCGCCTCTTTGTGGGAATGCCTGCCCCATTACGTGCCTATCAGGCACTTAACTGGGCAGCAGTGGGCCTTCTCCAGGATTAAGGACCCCAGAGATGGAAGTCTTGCCCTCTGAGAGATGCCGGCCAATCAGAGGCTGGCAGCTCTTTTACTCAGCAGCGCCACTAGGGAGGGGGTGGCTGTTGCTGGGAATGCACCCAGCTGAGTCTCAGGATCATCCATGGACCTAGGCCACAGGTGAGTGATGCGGGAGGGGTTTCATAGGGTGGAGGTTGTGGGGGAGGGAGTATAAGGGTATAAGGGGGTCCGAAGCAAGGGCAACGGGATGGCTCCCAGTGGCTCCCTCCCCCCTTCCTGATGCCGGGTGCCTCGATAAGGCTCTGAGTGCCTTTGAGCTCTGAGCGCCTTTGAACGAGGGACCTTCCTGGGAGCCAACAAGCAACCTGCACAGGTTTCCTCATCGTGCTCCCCTTATTGGTGACAGCACAACCCACCGTTGGGTTAAAACGGGGGTCGGGGGGGGGGCGGGGTTGGTGCCAAGGGCAGCAGAGACTTCAGTCAAGCCATTATGTTACCGGGATATCAGTGACATGCAAATTTAACTTCTGGTGAGGAATTGAGGTTGGTGGAGAAACAGACAGCACAATCATTAAATAAACCATGATTTATTTTTTAAAATCACATGATCATGAGGCTTAGTTTTACTTAGAAATTGCAGCCAGAATTTTCCAGGGTCTTTGGGGATGAGTTGGGAGGCGGGAAAGCTGGCAAAATAGCACAGGAGGGCATGGAGGGGGAGTTCTTACTGGGACGCCAATTGGGCCACTTCCCGTCTCTGAAAGCATTTTGCCCATGTCGGGAGGGCCTCTGAGCAGGCCTGGGGGTAGGGGGGGCCTCCTTTATGGGTACTCCATAACCCACAGAGGGGCCCCCTGACGGCGATGGCCACCCTCGCGGCAACAGAGCCGCTGGTGATCAATGATCCTCCACCACCCCCCCATCCCCGGCAGGCCCCAGCATTCCTCCAACACCAGATACCTGCCTTCAAGGGTGCGCTCTCCCTGCAGCTGCAGCCTCAGCAGTGGCCACTGCTAGCAATGGCACTGCTGAGCTGCCGGCACTCTGATTGAACCGGCAGCCCTTGGAGTGGGTCACCATCTTTAATTGAATGACCACAGCAGCAGCCACTTAATTGGCTGCAGCCAGCAAAATGCCTCCCTGCTGAAGTGAGTTCGTCTCCTGCTATCGGCTAAAGCAGCGGCACGTCAGCTGTCTCCATAAAATTCAGCCCTGCATCTCTCGTGATAAATTCAAAAGAGTTGGAATTTCTGGGCATGTGTCAGCTTGACGCCGCTCCAGATCTGTAGCCAAGCATTAGTTTTTGTCCCCTTGATCTCAGAACAAAGCCCTGCCATATCTATGCCTGGTGTGCACCCAGGACGCGTAAGCTGGCCCTGAGCGAACACTGACATCAGCTGTACATTTTTATTAGATTGAGAGCTAGGAGCAATCATGAAAAGATCCAACTTAACAGTTTTCCCATTAAATGCTTTTTTCCCCCTCAAAATGGTACAGCACTTTATACTGAAATGAATTTCTCTGTCATAACTGCACATTTAAACATTTCTGTAATAGCAAACTGAATTCTAACCGTATTGTGCTTTAAGTCTTATATTTTACTCAATTGATGAAAAAGTAGAAAAATATAAACCAGAAAGCAAACATTCTAGAAAGCAATAATGGAATTTATTTTTGTTTTTCATGTTAATTCTGTAATTGCTCCATCTTGCTCCCACATTAAGATGTGTTCGACAAGTTGCACCCTGCCTCCCCTCCCCAACCACCCCAAAAAAGGCTTGCTAAGTGCTGTAAACACCCTGTAAAAAGATAATCATGATAAACTCTGGATGAACTACTCAATGGAAGGGGGAGATAGAGAAAAGAAATGAAAATTGATTTTTTTTTACCTGTGAGCTAGCTATCTGAAGAAAGAGCAAGGTTTTGAAGGATAAGCACATTTCATACTTGTTTAATCGCGGGCACCAATTGTGAGCTGTTATCACAATGGTGATTGGACCGTCACCTCTTCAAGCACAACAACAGCTTGCATTTATATTGCGCCTTTAATGTCGTGATATATCCCAAGGTGCTTCATACAAGCATTATCAAGCAGAATCTGACACAAGCTACAGAGGGAGACATTAGGACAGGTGACCAAAAGATTGATCAAAGAGGTAGGTTTTAAGAAGCGTCTTAAAGGAGGAAAGAGAGGTAGAGAGGTTTGGGGTGGGAAATCCAGAGGTGAGGACCTAGGCAACGGAAGGCCTGGCTTCCAATGGTGGAGCGATTAAAATCAGGGATGTGCAAGAGACCAGATTTGGAGGAGTGGGGAAATCCGGAGGGGTGTAGGGCTGCAGGAGGTCACAAGTCTCGAGAGTGGATGAGAATGTTAGCACTGAGCTTTGGCTAAGAACTGACCGAACTGTAGTATTGTGTGAGATGACATTAAATGTAGAACAGGTTGGCATGCAATATTGGGAGCACTCAATAACTTATCTAGCCTTTATAAAGGCTGAAAGTACTTTTTAAATTACTGTCAATCTCTCCACCTCTTTGGACAGAAGAAACGGCAGGCAAAAAATCAGGGGGATATCAAGGCATGAACTGGAGTCCATAGATCAGTGGTAGCATTTCAGAACCCCTTTTTGATGAAACTGCATTCCAGGAATGAACTGTATGATCATGGTATGTGTTCCCTAGCCACTGGCTCCATCCCCTACCCTGGCCACAGTCTGAGGCTGAACCTTAGCTACCTTGGCGTTCTACTGGACCCTGAGCTGTGCTTCCAACCCCATATTCTCTCCATTACCAAGACCGCCTACTTCCACCTCTGTAGCATTACCCGTCTCCGCCTCTGCCTCAGCACATCTGCTGCTAAAAGCCCTCAACCATGCCTTAGTTACCTCTAGACTCCACTATTCTAAAGCTCTCTTGGTCAGCAACCCACCTTGAACTCTCCATAAACTTGAGCTCAATCAAAACTCTGCTGCCTGTCTGCCCATATCCTAACTCAAACCAAGCCCCACTCACCCATCACCCTGTGCTCACTGACCTACATTGGCTTCGGATTAAGCAATGCCGTGAATTAAAAATTCTCATTTTTGTTTTCAAATTCCTCCGTGGCTTCACCCCTCCCTATCTCTGCATTCTCCTCCATCCCTACAGCCCCTTGAGATCTCTGCGATCTGCCAATCCTGACCTCTTGAGTATTGCTGATTTTAATCGCTTCATAATTAGCAGTTGTGTCTTCAGCTGCCAAGATCCTAAGCTCTGGAATTCCTTCCTTAAACCGCTCTGTCTCTCTACGTCTCCTTCCACCTTTAAATAACTCCTTAAAACCTATCTGACCAAGCTTTTGGTCATCTGACGTAATATCTCCTTATATGGCTTGGTGTCTAATCTTGTTGCATAATACTCTTGTAAAGTGACTTAGGAAGCTTTATTATGTTAAAGGTGCTATAAAAATGAAAGTTATTGTTGGTGTTCAGCACAATGTCTAATCTGACACTTCAGCTGGGATTTTTTGCTGGTGACAGGGGTCTTGACGTCCAGAAAAAGCGACGCTGAGAACCCCACATCATCTCATCTCTGGAAGGCCCGCTGAATGTAGTACCAATCAGGCACTTAAGTGGATAGCAGTGGGTCTTCCATGGGATCAAGGATCCCGGCGCTGGAAGACCCGCCCTCGGAGGGCTGCCAGCCAATCAGAGGCCAGCAGGTCTTCCACTGAGCAGCGCCACCATGGAGGCGATGCCTGCTGCCAGAGGAGCATCTACCTGAGGCCCAGATGCGGCACTGGACCGAAGCCACAGCTAGGTCAGGGTGGAAAGGGTCTTGTCGGGTGGGGGTTATGGGGAGTGGGGTGTAAGGGAGACAGTAGCAAGGTGGGGGATAGCTCTCAGTGGGTCTCCCCTTCCTGATGTTGAGTCACTCATTAAGGCACTATGTGCTTTTTAACCCCACTCCCCACCACAGAACTGGAAAGCAGCCTGCATGGTTTTTCGTGCTGTGCTTCCTGTGTGGCGACAGGGCTGCCTACCATGGCGGTGGGATGAGGCCCTTAATTGAGGATTAATTGCCCAGTTAAGAGCCTCAATTGGCGGCGGAACAGGAAGGCCATTCACAGGCCTTCCTTCCCCAGACTAAATTGTGGCGGAGGCAGGAAGGTGGCGGGAACACTCCCAACACCATTGCACCCGATTTTATGCTCTCCCCGCCTTCAAACCCGCCTTGGGGATAGCATAAAATTTCCCCCTTCAGGGCAATACTGAGGGGGTGCACGCTCTGTCGGAGCTGGCATCTTTCAGTTGATATGATAAACCACATCCCCGTCTGCTCTCTCGGGTGGACATAAAGGATCTCATGGCACTATATTTGTAACATATTATGTGCGACAAATGTGATTTTGCCACATCAGCTGCTGATTGATCTGCAACTTGCTTTAAAACCTCCTCATTTTATTCCCTTTCTACCCTCTTCCCTGTTTACCTCCATTGCTTCTGACAGCAAGATTAAGCACTGCTGCAAAGCTGATCAATGAGCTGATCTTCCCACTGACAGCTTTAGTTCACAGCTGATTGACACTCCAGCAGCTCGACATGCTGCAGATAGGGTCCTTTAGAAGGCTGTTAACTTGTGTATAAAATAGTTTATTTGGATTATATTTCCACTGAATGCATCACCACAGACCCCTGCCAGTACCCCACGCTCCACCCACTCAACAAACCCCCCCCCCCACTACCATGTGCTAACACACACACCCACAGCCCCCCCACACCCCCACATAAACCCACAACTCCTCCCCACCCCCACACACATACAAGCCACCCCCACCAAACACACACACAACCCCACACACTCCACACACATAGGGCTGCATCGAAGATGGCGGCCCGCACGTGCGGGCTTTACTCCATGGAGCTGCCACGATATTAAACGCGGCAACTCATTTACATGGCTGGGGCGGGCCACCTCCCCCCCGCCCCCCCCCCCCACCCCCGATATGACATGGAGGGAGCAGGTGCTCCGTCCCCGGCAACACCGTCCGGCGCCACTGCAAAGGCGCCAACACTATTTTTAAAGGGCTTCCAGCCCTTACATTTAATTTAAATTTTTAAAGTTACATGAGTGTTAACAATTAAATAAAGTTATCTCGCCCCTCTCCCATCAACCCCCCCAAATTACCATCAAATTTATTACTTGCCCTCTCCCCCCAAAAAAAACTTATCTTGTGCTCTCGACCTTCCCTTCCCCACAAAGTCAATAAATTATGAACTTTACCGCTTCCCATCACCCCCTAGACCAATCCAAAATGTTTAACCCTGCTCGCACCTGCCCTCCTGCCCAGAAAACTTACCTGCTCCCCCCTCTCCACCAGTGTTCAGCCTCAGATCTCAGAATGGAGACACAAAGGTGCGGGAGTGCCGACTGCCGCCAGCATTGTGGCACTAGGACCGACAGCGGGAGCGGATAAGTATTTAATTTGTTAGTTTACATACATTAACATATTCAAATCGTGATGCTGCCACCAGGCGGCGTGGGAGGCCACCATGAGGCCTCGACGCTACCAACAATATGGGGCCGGGCCTTCCCGGCGTCGAGGCCTGTGGCGGGCCTCTCCCAGAACCATTTTCCGGGCTCCCCCTCCATGATCCCCGACATTGGGGGTGGGTGGGGGGTGCTGTAAAATCCAACAAATACATTCCACAGACACACAGACCCACCGACGCACACTAGACATGCACAACCCACAAACACCCCTAACACCAGGGGTGTCCAACCTTTTTGCATAAGGGGCCACAATACAATTTTTATCCTACATATCGGAGAGATAAAGGCTTTAAAAATTTATTTATTTCGTATTCAAAACTACAAAAAATTTCTCTTTTGTCAACAAGATTTAAATGAGAAGACTATTAACTTGCTTTCTCATCACAATGTTGAAGACTGATTTAGTGAGGTACCTGGCATTGTTTTTGCTTGCACAAGTAGTCAATATCTGCCCGCACACTTGAAGTAGCGATGCGGAGTATTCCAAATAGATGCCTATCTATCACGAGTGATCTTGATCTCTTTCTCTCCCCCTCTCTCTCTTCCCTCTCTGCCTGTCTGTCTCTCTTGCTGTGTCTCTCTTTCTCCCCCTCCCCCCTCTCTCTCTGTCTCTCTCCATCCTGTGTCTCTATCTCTCTCCCCTTTCTGTACGTCTCTCTCTCTTTCTCTCTGTATGTCCTTCTCTCTCCCCCTCTCTCTTTGTCTGTCTCTCTCTCCCGCTCTGTGTCTGTCTGTCTGTCTCTCCTTGTCACCCCTCTCTCTCTCTCTCCCCTCTCTCTGTGTCTCTCTCTTCCATCCTCTGTGTCTCTCTCTCCCGCTTTCTGCATCCGTCTGTATCTCTGTCTCTCTCTCTGCATCTCTATCTCTCTCTGTTTATGTGTGTGTCTCTCTGTATCTCTGTGTCTCTCTTCTCTGTGTGTCTCTCTCTGTGTATTTCTGTGTGTGTCTCTCTCTCTGTTTCCGTGTGTCTCCACATGTCTCTCTCTCCCCCACCCACAGCCCACACACATACAAATCCACACACACACAAACACAGACAAAATCCCACCCACCTACACACAACCCACACACGCCCCTTACACAGACACAACCCCCAACATACACACACAACACACATACACCACCCCCCCACATACTCTACACACATACACCCACATCCACAACACCACCCCCCACATACACACACACTCAACACACACACACACCCACACCCAGATACAATGCACAACGCACATGTCATACAGATAACCCACACACACAACCCACACACCCACCCACCACACACATACCCACAAACATAGACACACACTATAAGTATTTAAAAAGGAAAAGAGTAACAAAACTGAGCTACATAGAGAGAGTATAGGAAATGAATAATGGGAAATAAGGAAATGGCGGAAGCATTGAACAGATATTTTGTGTCTGTCTTCACTGTACAAGACAAATAACATCCTGGAAATGCTTGTAAATCAGGAAGTGAAAGGGAGGAAGGAACTTAAAACAATTACAATCACCAGAGAAAGGGTACTGAGAAAACTATTAGAATTCAAGTCTGACAAGTCCCCAGGACCTGATGGACTTCATCCTAGGGTCTTAAAGGAACTGGCTGCAGAGATAGTTAATGCATTGGTTATAATGTTCCAAAATTCCCTAGATTCTGGACAGCTCCCATCAGATTGGAAAATGATGTATGTAACTCCTCTATTCAAGAAAGGAGGGAGACAGAATACAGGAAACCACAGGGCAGTTAGCCTAACTTCTGTCATAGTGAAAAAGTTACAATCTATTATTAAGGAGGTTATAGCAGGGCACTTAGAAAATCTTAATGCAATCAGGCAGAGTCAATATAGTTTTGTGAAAGGGAAATCATGTTTGACTGCTTTTATTAATTTATTAGAGTTTTTTGAGGAAGTAACAAGAAAGGTGGATAAAGGGGAACCTGTAGATGTGGTGTACTTGGATTTCCAAAAGACGTTTGATAAGGTGCCACATCAAAGGTTACTACTCAAAATAAGAGCTCATGGTATGGGGGTAACATATTAGCATGGATAGAGGATTGGTTAGCTAACAGGAAACAGAGTAGGGATAAATGGGTCATTTTCGGGTTGGCAAGCTGTAATTAGTGGAGTGCCACAGGGATCAGTGCTGGGGCCTCAACTATTTACAGTCTATTTAAATAACAAGGATGAAGGGACCGAAAGTATGGTTGCTAAATTTGCTAATGACACAAAGATAGCTAAGAGAGTAAGTTGTGAGGAGGATATAAGGAGCCTGCAAAGGGATTTAGCTGGGTTACGTGAGTGGGCACAAATTTGATAAATGGAGTATAATGTGGGAATGTGCAAACGAGTCCACTTTGGTAGGAAGAATAGAAAAGCAGTATATTATTGAAATGGAGAGAGATTGCAGAACGTTATGGTACAGAGGGATCTGGGTGTCCTAGTAGATGAATCACAAAACATTAGGATGCAGGTACAGTTAATGATGAGGAAGACAAATTGAATGTTGGTGTTTATTGCAAGGGGAATGGAATATAAAAGAACAGAAGTTTTGCTACTGTTGTACAGGGCATTGTTGAGACCACATCTGGAGTACTGGGTACAGTTTTGGTCTCCTTACTTACGAAAGGATATAATTTCATTAGAAGCAGTTTAACTGATTCCTGGGATGAAGGGATTATCTGACGAGGAAAGGATGGACAGGTTGGATCTGTATCTATTGGAGTTTTGAAGAATGAGGGGTGATCTTATTGAAATATATAAGATCTTGAGGGGACTTTACCGGATGAATACTGACAGGATGTTTCCCCTTATGAGAGAGTCTAGAACCAGGGGACACAGAAGGGAAATCTTTTCTCTCAAAGGGTCATTAGGCTGTGGAATTCTCTTCCCTGGAGAGCAGTGGATGTAGGGTCATTGAATATTTTTAAGGCTGAGTTCAATAGATTCTTGATTGACAGGGGAATCAAAGCATATAGGGAGTAGACAGGAAAATAGAGTTGAGACCACAATCAGATCAGCCATGATCTTATCAATGGTGGAGCAGGTTGGAGGGGCTGAATGGCCTATTCCTGTTCCTAATTCATATGTTCATACATACACACAAAACTCCTCCATAAACACACACACATACACACACATAAAATCCACACTCTCAGACACATCGACACACACAAAGATGCACTGCAGCAGCTTTGCAAGGCTTCTTCAACAGCATCTCTCAAACCCACGATCTCTTCCACCTCGAACTCTAAGGGCAGCAGGCGCATGGAAACATTACCACCAAGTTCCCCTTCAAGTCGCACACCATCCTGACTTGGAACTATATCACCATTCCTTCATTGTCGCTGGGTCAAAATCCTGGAACTCACTTGCGAACAGCACTGTGGGTGTACTTACCCCACATGGCCTGCAATGGTTCAGGAAGGTGGCTCACTGCCACCTTCTCGAGGGCAATTAGGGATAAGCAAAAGTGCTCGCCTTGTCAGCGATGCCCACATCCCGTGAATGAACAAAAAAGCACAATACACAAATAACTGAGACCCCCCCACACCCACACACCCACATCCACACACACTATACACACAATTCACCGCTCACCACCACCCCCTCCCCCCACCTCAGACACACACAATGCCCACACAACACCATGCGCACACACAGGCCACAGGCATATACAACCCACACAACTGCAAAGATGAATACTAAAGGTAAGTTGCACACTGGAATTAGGAGTAAAGAGGAAGGCCCTCAAATACCTTTTAGACTTCACTCACTACACCTGTCTCTGAACTCCCTCCACCCTACCTATATCATCTCTATCCCACAACATCCACAACATGACCTCTGACTTTGACTCTGAACTCCTTCCTATAATCTTCTATCTACTTCCTATTGCGCCGTTTACTATCAGGCTTTTACGAATCAAAGTTTTTATGTAACCAGGCCTATCTAATTTGAACTTTCCCTGAGTCCATTTGCGTGTGCATTTTGGCCGCCACTCTGGACTCGAGCCCATCACTCTGGGCTGCATTTTATTCTCGTAACAGGGGTCCCAGCAGGGGACCGGAAGACAGGGGGAGACCCCGCCTCGGTCGTCCATTGAACCTCCAAAGCCATTTCACAGCGGGGGCAGGCAATGAAGGGATGAGCTCCCACCTCCAGAGCTGCTGGCCAATCGGAAGTCTGGCAGCTCTGTAGTACTGGCAGTACCACTAGCAGCAGTGGTGACTGCTGGTACTGCAGGAAACCCTGCAGCATGGAGGACATCTGGGACTCTGGGAAAAGTGAGTAGGGTCACGGTCGCCAGGGCCATTCAGGCAGGCCTCAGCGACTGGGTTGGTGAGGGTGGGAGGTTGTCATCCCGGGGGGGTGCGGTGACTTCCCCCAAAGGAGGAACCCCCCCTGACCCCGATAGGAGGCCGCCAGGCTTTACCTGGTGGCGTCTCCCTGCAGTTGCAGGCCTCTCATCCTTCCCAAAATAGAGGTGGAAGGGGGAAGAAATCCTTAAATGACCATTAATTGGCCACTTAAGGGCCTCAATTGGCCTTGAAGGCCACACTCGGTTTTCCTTGTCCCAGACAAAATGGCAGGGGTGCTGGGCAACATTGGGAACAGCGCCCTCTGCCATTTTGCTTGTCCCCCTGCCTCCGTGCCCACCTCCAATAGCAGAATAAAATTCTGACATCTATTTCCACTTTTGCTCTTTTTTACTTTTTTCTTTATCCCTCCTAGACTCCTCTCTTCTATTGTCATGCCACCTTTCACCTCCACTCTCAGATACTCTGACCTCCCAATTCCCTACTGCAACCCTTCAGTGCTCCTCGACCTTCTTGCTCTCTTGCTGCTGTCCCAGGCTTGAATCTCTCTTAGATAAGCCAACAGCTTCCCTCTCTGCCTGTGTTGGCATCCTCTGGAAGGCTCATCAAAGGCACTCAGTGCTGGATCACTACAAGTACAATGCCTCTTGCCCCATTCCACTTTCTCATCGACTGTCCCATCCGGTGAGCCTGCTGGAGGCAAATCTTGCTAATCTTCTTCCTATCCAATTCACCCCTCCCACTGCTGACTCTTGGAACTCACTTTCATCACCCCTCTACACATCTCCCTCTGGAATGTCCATTCACTTGTGAACAAGGCCCTTGCCATTCATGAACTTATTGTGGATGATTACATCGACCTCATGGCCTTAACAGAAACCTGGCTGAGGGGTGATGTCACCTTTCCCCTTAATGCAGTTTCCCCATCTGGCGTTATCTTCCACCTTGGAATGCAAACATAACTCCTGGCTTCTCTTCTCCACTATCAACTGTCATCTTAAACCACCCTTGCTTTGTCCCCGCCACCCTAACCTCCAATAACAAGTGTGGGAGCTCATTGTCATTTTTGTCACAAAGATCTAGTCCATCCATTCAGCTGCCTCTGCCGCTTCTCTCCCTTCCCCTAGCCCACCGGGCCAAGCAACGTTTAATGTTCCCTGCTGCCCTAGCCCTGTACTCACATCTTTCCTGAGAGTATATTCTCTCTGTCATAATGCTCTCTCTGAGCTCACCTTGTCTACGAGACCCACCTCTTGCTCCCTCAATCAGATACACACCAAACTGTTGACCACCTAACTTCCCTTCCTGGCTCCCATGTTAGCTGATATTGTTAATAGTTCCCTCTCCCAAGGCATTGTTCCCATCTCCTTCAAATCTACTGGCATCACCTCTCTTCTCAAAAAACACATGCTTTACCCCTTGTCCTTGCAAACTATCATCACATCTCCAACTTCCCTTTCCCCTCCAAAGTCCTTGAACATGTTGTTGCTTCCCAAAGCCATGTCCATTTTTCTGCAACTCCATGGTTGATTCCACGCCTGTCATAGTACTGAAACAGTCCTTACCAAAGTCACAAAGTACATTCTATGTGACTGTGACCATGGTAAGCTACTCCTCGTCATCCTTCCTGACCTGTCTGGAGCCTTCAACACAGTTGACTATACAACCCTCCTCCAATGGTTCTCCTCTGCAATCCAGCTGGGAGGAACTGCCCATGGCTCCATTCTTGTCTATCAAATTGTAGCCAGAGAATCACCTGCAATGGATCCTCTTTCCACTTCCGCACCATTACCACTGGAAGTCCCCCAATCTATTTCTCATCTACATGCTGCCCTGCGGTGACATCATTTGAAAACATGTCAGGCACTCAGCTCCACCTGCTTTGACTCCTCCACTGTCTGCTTGTCACACCGCTGTGTGGCATTCAATGATGAGCAGACATTTCCTCCAGCTAAATATTGGGAAGACCAAAACCATTGCCTTTGGCTCCTGCTACAACTTCCTTCCCAAATCACTGTTTCCATCCCTCTTCCTAGCAGCTGTCTCAAGCTGAGCCAGATGTTCACAACCTCGGTGTTGTGTCTGACCCTAAGATGAGCTTCTGATCTTATTTCCACTCCATCACCAAAAACGACTACTTCCACCTCTGTGAAATACAATTTCAACCCTGCCTCAACTCACCTGCTGCTGAAACAGTCATCCATGCCTTTTTTAGCTCTGGACATGATTACTCCAATGGTCTCCTGGCCAGCCTCCCATCTTTCATCCTACGTAAACGTGTGGTATTCCAAAACTCAGCCACCCATTTCTTAACTCACACCAAGTCCCACTCACCCATCAGCCCTGTGCTTGTGGACCTACACTGGCTCCCGATCTGGCACCACCTCAATTTTTAAATTCTCATCCTCATCTTCAAATCCTCCATTGCCTATCTCTGTAACCTACTCTAGCCCTACAAGCCTGTGAGATCTCTGCACTCTGCCAATTCTTACACATCCCCGATTTCAATCGTTCCATCATCAATGATTGTGTCTGTACTTGCCTTGGCCCTAAGCTTTGGAATTACCTCTCCGCCTCTATACCTTTCTCTCATCCTTTAGGATGCTCCTTAAAAACCTACCTCTTTGACCAACCTTTTTGTCATCTGTCCTGATATCTTCTTCTGTGGCTCGTTGTTTGATTATTAATGCTCTTGTGAAGCACCTTGAGATGTTTTGCTATGTTAAAGGCGCTAGATAAATGCAAGTGATTGTTATTATAGACTTGGACTGACCTGGTCAGCAAACTGTCACTATGTTCTTTGGTTAGATGCAAGATTTTAGGTAATTCCCTCTGTTATGCAGACCCCCACCTGCCAATGATCAGGCATATTAATTTTGTCATATATGTCATACAATTTTAAACAGTTGCTGGAGTGAAGAAATGACTTGTTAAAGAGATCACCAGACCTTTGACTGGAGGACATTTACATACTAAGAGATGATGCTTGTGGAGGCAAAGGACTACTCCCTGGTCCAATTGACCCAAATGGATTTTGATCACCAGATATTGAAGGTGTAAGGAAGCACATTCCAGGGACTGCTGAGATGACACAATCCACAAACGCAGAAGTGGTTATGCCAGTTAGTCACATGACTGATCTGCTGGCCAACTTGGAGTTGAATTGCGTCACACAGAAAAGAACAGAAGGCAGTTTGCAACTGAAGCTGGAACAAGGAAGCCTCTCTTCTGCCTGTCTTTCTCTCTCACTTTCTCTCAAGCCACCGAACCCACGGAAGACACGTAAACCTTAAGTGAGATAAGACTCTGAAATCGAGACAAGTTGAAGCAGGCACTGGGCCCCAGCGAATTGCAGGACCTACCAGCAACCAAAGACTCCACATTGAACTTAAAGGACTGTAATTATAACCCAGCTATTGCCTCAGACCTTTCCCCTTTATTCTTTTCTACTTTTTCTGTCTCTATCTGCATGTGTGTTTATCGCATATGTATGCTAGCGTGGTCACATCACATAATTGTTTTCGTTAACCGGATTAGAGTTTAAGATTAATAAACTTCCACCTTTCTTGTTTAAATCTAAGGAAACCTGTCTGATTTCTTTGCCTTACAATTGGAACAGTGAACAAGGATTCACTGGGGGGGGAGCTAAAAACAGTGTTTCTATAATTAAACCCTGTTACAGTTAAAGCAGGCAAAGGCTCAGAGGGAGCCCCTAGATCCCTTCTCACCTGGTCGTAACACCTCCTAGCACAAAACTTCCAGCACATCCTTCCAGAACATTGTCAATTGGATCCTAAATATTTCATGAAATGGGCTGTTCTGTTGCTTGTGGTTATGGGTTTGAACAGAATGAAGGGAACTTAAACTCATTTAATATAATGTAACAACCTAGTGCACTGCTGCGGCAATATTAGCCTCGACTTTAGCAGATCCGGTGACAATGGAGCACATTCGAGTCAGAGACCTGATTTACACCCACTCGATTTTTGCCTCCACTGAAGTTAATTGCCGGGTGCATTCCGTTAACATCGGGCAGGATGGTTGTATTTTTACAGATGTTGTCCTTCAGAGGAGTTGTCAAACCGAGGCCCCCTTCAGCCTGTCCAGCAAGAACAAATGAACTGGATAAATTGAGCTTGTTACTGTTTATGGGATCTTGCTGTGCACAAAATGGTTGCTATGCATGTCTGCACGTCAATTACTGCACTTCAAGATTTCGCTGCGTGCCTGAAGTGGTTTTGAGGCTTGAGGCATGAATGGGGGAGGGGTAAAGGTTAGGCAGGAGACAGAAGGAAAGACAGACAGGTGAAAGAGAAGACTAGCAAATTCAGAATACACAGAAACTTTGCTAGCAAAATGGTGCTCATCTTTATTTCAGTTCATAATTTGCATAAAATAATGACAATTGATCCTTTATTTAGAAAATGTATCTCAAAGTGATTTAAAAGAATAACTGGAGTCTGGTGCAGATGGATGGTATCTTTAAAGGTTGAAAAACAAATTGAGTGTTAGTATGATTTTTTTCCACAGAAAATATCAATTCTGAGCCCTTCAGTTTTTTTTTGCTCCATTAGGCAAAGTGCTAGCTTCAGTGTGATAAATGCAATTACTATAGTATCTTCTGTCCAATTAATAATTATCTGTAAGCGAAGCCCTTGCATTTCTGAAAGCACTGGAGGCACAATGTTCCATAGATCTGTGAAATTTTAAAGAAAGAACATGCAAGCTAGTCCTAACTGGTCTCTCCATCGCTCAGCAAATTTAACTGGGTTATCTGTTTCTGTCTAGTCATCTTGGAAAAAAACAGTATATGAAATTGATTCTGAAACTATACAGTTGCAGCTTAATTTAATGAATAATTTGTGTGTGTTTGCATGTAGCACCCAACTGCTTGGAAGTGAATCATTAAAATGAATGTAGTTCATCAGAGTGCATTAAAAACATCGTAACAATTACCTTTCAATGCGCATTCCAAATATATTCAAATCTGCAAAATTACCAGTTGAAGTAATTTCATAATCTGATACTAATATTAAAATAATTCAGTGGCCCCCAGACTAATGTGATTGTCCAAAGGAATTGGAACAAGCTGCTGACTCATGGTTTGCATATAAATAACTTTGACTTGGTCAGAAGAAAATAACTCTAAAGTCCAACTTTTGACATTTATATTTTGCTTTTCCACAGTTTTAATATGCTGAGTTTGTGATGCTGCATAGCTTGTATTTGTGTTTTTGAGACGGGCCTTAATTTGCGGCTGGGAGTTTCCAGATTCTTGCAGTCAAACCCAGGTTAGACAAAATAAAAGTCCTGTGATTGAGATCAAACAAACAGTTGCTTTTTAACAGGGACATGTGATTGGGAGGTTACGTTTCAGTTTCAAGACAACTCTAGAGGTGGAAGCCAGCTGCAGAACTAGGTGTTGTTGGTTTCAAAAGAGTCTTCCAGGGCTGCTGAACTGGGAAATAGCTGGGAGCTGTTGGTTTTAAAAGGACCACCTTTTTGAAATGGAACCTGTTTTCTGGTAGCTTACCTTTGGAAGATGCAAGTTGCTACCATTGCCTTTGTTGACTAAAAGAGTTATCCATGAATCTACACCACCAGGACTGTTGCGAGAATATACGTACGTACAAATTAGGAGCAGGAGTAGGCCACTCGGCCCCTCAAGCCTGCTCCACCATTCAACAAGATCATGTCTAATCTGATTGTAACATCAACTCCATATTCTCGCCTACCCCCAATAATCTTTCACCCCATTGCTTATCAAGAATCTATCTACCTCTGCCTTAAAAAAGACTTCTCGTCCACCGCCTTTTGAGCAAGAGAGTTCCAAATACATGAGAGAAAATATTTCTCCTCATCTCTGAGTAAAACCACGGAAGTTCTGGAAGGGTGTACTGTTTTAGTGGAGATGATATCGGAGGAGTTTGGATTGCAGAGAAACTGCCATTGAGTGGAAACCACGCCCAAATCTTGGGGAGCCAGGATCTGGAGAACTACTTGAAACATTGAAAGACATGAAGGACTTTGGGACTGTTTGAAGCTTCCTTGCTGATAGAACTGCCAAAGGACTTGTAAGGACTATCTTTGTTGCATCTGATTGTTAATGTGTAACCTTTAAGATATACATACATTGACAGTGAGTAAGTGTTAGTTCATGCTTAATTTATGCTGGTTTTGGTTTGAGTGTTAAAGTAAAATTTATATAAGTGAAATCTAGTCTTTGTTTTTTTTGGGTTCCTAAATCAGGGTCTATTGCTGAATTTGATTCTTTTCATTTGTTGGTGGTCTTCATGAGGGGGCTTGTCTGGGGTATGGTTCCACGATTAGGCTGTAAAATGGGTTCGCTGGAATTTTCCAGAGTTTAAACAAACAAGATTTCACATTTATGGTGACTGGGTTCAGTGGGAAATCAACATGAGTACCATCAATGTACAAAAATTTGTTAAGAGAGAAGATTTGACTCTCAGTTTATTGCAGCAGTTGAGAAAGGTCAGCTAGGAAAGTGGAGATAATCCAAGAATTGGTTCTGTGCCTGAAGCTGGTGAAAGAAGATGTTGTTTCTGCTAGTATTTAAGTTGAACTAGCCAAAATTGAGAATAGGGAAGCTGAGATTGGAAACAGCAAGAGAAGAAAGGGAATTGGAAAGAGAAAAAGAGAAAAAACAGAAAAAGACAGAAATTGCAATTTGAAATGAGAAAATTTGAATTTGAAGAGAAAGAAAAAGAGAAAAATAAATGTGAAAATTTGCATTCAACCTTGAATTGATAAAGGAAAGCCTCAAAGCTGGCGGACGTGAATTGGAGGTAAAAGATGAGGATGACCCAAAGGAAAATCCTCGTAGTTTTGATTCGACAAAGAGTATAAGCTTGGTACCCAAATTCAGTGACGAGGGAGTAGAAATGTACTTTGTGTCATTTGAGAAAATTGCCATGAATCTGGAGTGGCCTAAATCATCTTGGACAATGCTCCTACGGAGTATTTTCAGAGGAAAATCTTTGGAGGTGTATTCATCTTTTTCCGAACAACAATCATGAGACTATGGCAGAGTAAAGATGGCTATTCTCAATGTCTATGAGTTGACACCAGAGGCCTACAGACAAAAACTGAGGAATTTAAAAAAGAAAAAGGGCTAGACACATATGGAATTTGCTAAGGAGAAGGAAATGATGTTTGATAGGTTGTATGGATCGATGAACATTGTGAAAGATTTTGAGAGTCTTAGGGAAGTAATTCTGATGGAAGAATTCAAAAATAGTGTCCCTTCAGGAATAAGGTCCCACCTGGAAGAACATAAAGTTGGTAAAATAAGGGATGCTGCAATAATGACAGATGATTACAAATTGACTCATAAAAGCAGTAGTTACAGACCCCAGTTCGAAAACTTTCCGAGAAGTTGGGGAGATAGGAAGTTTGATAATGAAAAGGGATATGGTTTCATTGAGAAAGGTGGCAAAAGTAAAGAGAAAGACATACCTCAGGTTAGTAAAAGAGAAGGCCAGGAGGAAAAGTTTGGTTCGAGGGGACCGACATGCTACTTCTTTCATAAGGGCATGTGAAGGTTAAGTGTTGGAAGTGGAAAAACAAGTCCATTGCATGTGTACAGTCGAAGGGTGTTTCCCCAGGAAATACTGTGGTTAACGTTCACGACAAGCAGGTAGTTACTCCCATGTTCACTGATGGAGTGAATCAAGTTGCAGAAGACTATAGAAGCTCTGTTTAAGGGTGAAGTATCTCCACAGTCATCTGGTGAAGCAGGCAAGCCAACTGTTATCCTTAGAGATACAGGGGTGGCATAGTCACTGATGTTGGAAGGTGACATGAATTTTTTCCTTGGTAGTTTGCTGAATGTAAAGCTGTTAATCGAACGGATAGATAGAACTTATTTTTCCGTTCCTTTATATCGGGTTAATTTAAAATGTGACTTGATCACTGGTCCTGTTACCATCACTGTCGTTCCTAGTTTGCATATTGTGGGGGTAGGTTTTCTGCTAGGAAATCACTTGACTGGGAATAAAGTAGTGGCATCTTCAGTAGTTTCAGAAAAGCTAGCTGAGGTTGCTGAAACTGAGGTTTTGCAGGAAGAATTTCCCAGAATATTCCCAGATTGTGTTACGAGATTCCAGGTTCATAGGGTTAAACAAGATGAGAAAGACTCCATTGCTGTGGAAGACAATTTGGGTGCTTGGTTGGCTGAAACTGTTTTCAAGGATTTGGATGGAAATGTTGGTGATAAAGGCTCCAAGGCTAACAATGGTGAATTGCTTAGCAGATCTTCCTTGATTGAGGCACAACAGGCAGACTCTGACTTAACAAGCCTGTATCAGATGGCATGTTCTGAGCAAAGGCTGAGAAGGTCGCTGAGTGTCATTATGTCAAAAGTGACATTCTGATGAGGAAGGGGAGACTTCCCCAGAGGCCCGCTGATAAGGATTGGGCTGTAGATTATCAAGTTGTTGTCCCTCCTTGCTACCGCAGTGAAATTTTGAGAATTGCCCATACCAAGTAAAAAAACTGGACCAACCTCTCAATCACAATAGCCCCATGATTGAGATAAAGGGATATCATTTCTGTTATTTGTAACCAGGGACATACCAATTGAATTTACTGGTTTCAGTCTATTCAAATTTGTCTATTGGCATGAGGTTTAGGGATCCTCAAACTCAAGAGGAGAGATTTTTAGCACAGAGGAGGAAACTACCCTCCTAGATTGTGGGCTGACTTTTACTAGCCCTCCGGCGTCAGTGGTTGTGCTGCGGGGGGCTTGGAAAAATTCTTCTGGGAGAAGCCCGCCGGGAAGGCTCCATTTTACGGGCGACGGCACAGCCTTGGTGCGCAACCCCCTCCCCCCAGTGCTTGGTGGTGAAGCCTTCATCTGAATATGCAAATGATATTACAATAAAGAATAATGACCTACCTGGTAGCGATGGCCGTCCCACGCCGATATTCTGACCACTTGCCTGAACCCCCGCGCCTTCGGAACTCAGTTTGGAGTTCTGAGGCGTGACACTGGTGGGGAGGGGGGGAGTAGTGAAATTTTCAGTGCGGGAGGGGGTGGGGAACAGGGAAAAATCCTTCCATTGGCTGAGGGGATGGTGGGATGGGGTTGAAGGGCAAAGTTAATGATTAGGAAGAAGAAGATTTTTGGTGTCTAAATAGCATTAAATGACCATTGTGGGGTGCGGGGGTGGGGGGGTCCTTGATCGGTTAATAAAGTTTTAAATTTTAATTTGCCCACAATGTGACTTTCAAAATTTAAACTACCAGTAAGAGCTTGAAGCCCTTTAAAAATGGCACTGGCGCCTGTGTGGTGGTGCCAGACACCGGTGCCAGGGATGGAGGGGCTGCCCCTTTTACGTCATCAGGGGTGGCCACTCCGCTCCTTCTATTTAAATGAGAACCCGCGCGAAATACCGCAGGGGCTCAGCAACGGGCGATCTGCACGGTGCGCTCATCAAATTCAGGCCATATGTGTCAGAGTTTTGAGAAAGACTCTCAAAAGCTTGTCAGCTGGTCAGAGAACGTCTCAAGTTTTCTCAGCAGGTGATGAAAGCCCAAGCAGATAGAACAGCTAAGGCATGTAGTTTTCAACCCAGAGATATGGTGCTAGTTTTGTTGCCTTTGCCTGGTGAACCATTGGTAGCTAGGTTTATTTAAAAAAAAATTTATTTATTTATTTTATTTAGAGATACAGCACGGAAACAGGCCCTTCAGCCCACCGAGTCTGTGCCGACCATTAACCACCCATTTATGCTAATCCTACACTAATTCCATATTCCTACCACATCCCCACCTGTCCCTACCACCTACCTATACTAGTGACAATTTATAATGGCCAATTTACCTATCAACCTGCAAGTCTTTGGCATGTGGGAAGAAACCGGAGCACCCGGAGGAAACCCACGCAGACACAGGGAGAACTTGCAAACTCCACACAGGCAGTACCCAGAATTGAGCCCGGGTCGCTGGAGCTGTGAGACTGCGGTGCTAACCATCGTGCCGCCCTTTTTTAGTGGACCTTATTTCATCAAAAGAAAACTCAGTGAGGTGAACTATTTGGTTGGTACCCCAGACAGAAGGAAAAGTCAAAGGGTGTGTCATGTGAATATGCTGAAGTGATATTATGACCGTGAGTCATAGTCAGCCAGTAGCTATAGCACAGGTGGTAGAGAATGTAGGTGGGAATACGGGTGCACGTGATAAACCAGAGGATGTATCTGAGACTGAGTGTTCCCAGATTAAGACTCCTGCGGTGAAGCTGGCGAGCACAGAGGTGTTAGGGTTGCTACAACATCTTCCTGAGTATTGGAGGAAAGACATATGTTAAGATCATGTGAGGAGGGGTCAAAGGGCTCCCTTCTTTTCCTTCTCCTTGTTTGACCATGACAGGTTTATTTCTTTTTTAAAGTGGATATACTTGCCAATTCAGTGAGTGTTTAACTATTTATATGCTATGATCATAAAAAGAACCAATTGGACAGGTTTTCTTGAGTTTAACAAAGAGGTTAGCTTTATTGTACTGAAACCGATTTAAGTAAAATAATAAACTACGCTCCAATTTTAAAACACACACACACACACACACACACAGACACTCTTGAGGTTCACACACACAAATAGGTTACAGAATGGGGAAGGATAGATTGGTCTAATTAGAGTCCAGAGCAAATAAAAAGGGGTATACAGTCTGTGGAGGCTGGTGACTCTGCTGGCGTCAAGCTGAAGTCGGTGGTCCTGAGGCTTCCGGTTTGTAGATGTGGACAGCTGTTTTGGGGTTCTCCTGAAAACAGTAATGCGGATGATTCCTTCATCGGGTCTTTGTCTGCAGCAGTGATAGGCCGAGGTGGTTACAGCCAGCAGGCAGGGTTCGAAGCTTGCAAGGTGGACTGGAGAGATAGAGAGAGGGAGGAGGGACCCCACTTGGGTCTTCTCTTGCCAGTCTGAGGCTGCTTGTCTGGCTGCTGCAGCGAAAACACCAGCTTAAGCACACAGCTGTTGGGCCTGTCACATAACTGTCACCCAGTGATTCAACACGATGGTTACCAGTTTATTCCCTCTTGCAACTTAATCAGCCCAGGTCTAGGAATTCGCTTCTCTCAACCAGGGATCCATTGTTGAAGTGATTAGGTTTGAGTGGTTCGTCTCCACCAATTTAATGTCCAAGTGATAGCCTTAATGCCCTGCTAACGGGAGCAGGATAGGTAGTTCACTCAGATTCCCAGGTCATTGTTCTTGCTGGGACTGGGCAGACAACTCGTCTCTACCTTGATGCATTGGAATGTGGGGTATAGTGATGAAAATTGCAGTGACCATCTTAGCTGCTAGTAAGGTCATATTTTCTCTGTTTCTTTTTCTTTTAAGTTTAATTCAGGTTTCCAGCTGGTAGACTAAAAAAAAATCTTTCAACTTAGCACATTTCATGACACATAACTGACCTATTGAGGGAGTATAAGCCAGTATGTGCAGACAAGCCAGGTCATGCTTCTCTGGTGATTCGTGCTCGCCAGCATTTTGATGGTGGCAGAGTAGCCTCCTGCCACCTACCATCTTGGCCCCTCTGAGATTAATTTCAAACTTACCCTTCCCCCACCAAGGACACCTCCATTTTGAGACATCTTTGCGTTCTCCTGCCTGCCTCAGCAGCGCCCACCTCCCCACCTCTCTCAATGGGGCTGCTGAGGCTCTCGAGCTGCCAGCCCTGTGATTGGGGCAGTAGCATCGGGCGCCTGCCCACCATCCTTAATTGGACAGCAAGCTTGGAGGTGGCCAATTAGGTAGCCACCTCCGGGAAAATAGCTCCTACAGTCTGGCTCCTGGCCAGTGTGGACTTGGGACCTCCATTTGGTCCTGATGCGGGAGGTCAAAGCCATGGGAAAATTCTGTCCAATGTCCAATACGTAAGTTCCCATTAAATTTTGTAACAATTCCCGAGAGTGGGATTTGAACCCACATCCTCTGGCTCACAGAGTCCTACTCAATGAGCTGAGGCTGCCACCTGACTAGCTGGACAATAATGGAGTGGTGGCTCTTCCTACTGACAGATGCTGCTGGCTATTGTTCTGATGCACTGGGGGCCACATGTGTACAGTTAATGATGCCCTAGGCACAAAGTAAACCAGCCACTGCTTCAAGTACTGTCATTGTTGCGGGGGCAGAGTGGGGGGGGGGTGGGGGGAGGTGGGTGAACAGCCTGGGGTTGGTTTCTGTGGGCGGGGTGTGAAGAGCTCTAGAAACATCCCCGTTCTCAACAATGGAAGAGCCAAGCACATCAGTGCAAAAGAAAAGGCTGAAGCATTTGCATCCATCTTCAACCAGAAGGGCCGAGTGGATGATCCATCTCGGCCTCCTCCTGAGATCCCCAACAACACAGATGCCAGTCTTCAGCCAATCCAATTCACTCCACCTGATATCAAGGATCGGCTGAAGGCACTGGATACTGCAAAGTAAAGCCTGGCTTGGGTATAAAATTAAAATCCGACCTGGGCCCGACCCAACCACTGCCAACCTTAACCTGACCCGGGCCCGAGTCCTTCAAATCTTTTCCATGCCCCACCTGACCCGAAAATATCAAACATGTTATTAGTACAGAATAAAAATCGCGTCAAAATGTAGATTTAAAAAAACCAATACAAAACAAAACCGAACCACAGCCAACCCAACCCGACCCAACCCGAGCCCGAATGCTGGACACAGAATATAGACCCGACCCGAACACATGTAGTCAGGTTTGGCCGGGTTCGGGTCGGGTAGCCAGGCTTACTGCAAAGGCTATGGGCCCTGACACCATTCTGGTAATAGTAGTGAAGACTTGTGCTTCAGAATAGCCGTGCCCCTAGCCAAGCTGTCCCAGTACAGCTACAACACTGGCATCTACCCAGCAAATATTGCCCAGGTATGTCCTGTGTACAAAAAGCAGGGCAAATCCGACCCAGCAATTACCGCCCTATCAGTCTATACCCGTTCATCAGCAAAGTGATAGAAGGAATCATTGATAGTGCTATCAAGCAGCACTTGCTCAGCAATAACCTAATCACTGATGCTCAGTTTGGGTTCTACAAGGGCCACTCAGCTCCTGACCTCATTACAGTCTTGGTCCAAACGTGGACAAAAGAGCTGAACTCTAGAGGTGAGGTGAGAGTGACTGCCCTTGATATCAAGGCAGCATTTGACCGGGTATGGCATCAAGGAGCCCTAGCAAAACTGGAGTCAATGGGAATCAGGCAAAACTCTCCGCTGGTTGGAGTCATACCTAGCACAAAGGAAGATGGTTGCGTTTGTTGGAGGTCAATCATCTCAGTCCCAGGGCGTCATTGCAGGAGTTCCTCAGGGTACTGTCCTAAGCCCAACCATCTTCAGCTGCTTCAGAAATGACCATCCCTCCATCATATGGTCAGAAGTGGGAATGTTTGCTGAGGATTGCACAATGTTCAGCACCATTCGCGTCCCCTCAGATACTGAAGCAGCCCATGTCCATATGCAGCAAGAACTGGACAACATCCAGGCTTGGGCTGATAAGTGGCAAGTAACATTCGTGCCACACAAGTGCAATGCAATGACCATCTCAAACAAGAGAGAATCGAACCATCTCCCCAGGACATTCAATGGCATTACCATCGCTGAATCCCCCACTATCAACATTCTGGGAGTCAACATTGACCAGAAACTGAACTGGACCAGCCACATAAATGCTGTGGCTACAAGAGCAGGTCACTGGCTAGGAATTCTGCAATGAGTAACTGACCTCCTGTCTCCCCAATGCCCGTCCACCATCTACAAGGCACAAGTCAGGCGTGTGATGGAATACTCTCCACTTGCCTGGATAGGTGCAGCTCCAACGACACTCAAGAAACTCAACACCATCCAGGGCAAAGCAGCCCACTTGATTGGCACCCAATCTACAACCTTCAACATTCACTCCCTCCACCAGCAACGCATAGTGGCAGCTGTGTGTACCATCCACAAGGTGAATTGCAGCAACTCACCAAGGATCCTTCGATATCACCTTCCAAACCTGCAACCTCTACCACCTAGAAGGACAAGGGCAGCAGATGCATGGAAACACCACCACCTGCAACTTCCCCTCCAAGCCACACACCATCCTGACTTGGAACTATATCGTTGTTCCTTCAATGTTGCTGGGTCAAAATCCTGGAACTCCCTTCCTAACAGCACTGTTGGTGTACCTGCACTGCAAGGACTGCAGCAGTTCAAGAAGGCATCTCACCCCACCTTCTCAAGGGCACTTAGCGATGGGCAGTAAATGCTGGCATTGCCAGCGATGCCCATATCCCCAGAACGATTAAGAAAAAGAGCATGGGATGGTTACTGTGGAGTCGGTGAAGAGCCCAGGATTGGTTCCTCGGAGGGAGGGGGGAAGAGCCTGGGTTTGTTTACTTTGGAGAGTTTGAAGAGCCTGGGTTTGGTTACTGTGGGGAGGGTGAAGAGCCCAGGTTTGGTTATTGTCGGGAGAAGTGATACTGCTACGTAGCCTTAGGTTTGAGAGTGCAAAATGTATTGACATCTTTTTGACAAAGCCCACCAGTAGGCTCCTCTGATTTTCATCTGAGCTAATTTTTGAAAATGTCATTTGTGACAAGAGGTTACAAAGCACATTCTTATTGAACAACAGTGTCCTGCCTTAAGAAATCCATTATTCACTCTCACTAATTATTGAACTGTGAGTAATCCAATGAAGATGATATCAGTAGCTAAAGTATAAGATGTCACGGAAAAAGGATTGGGATCTGGCTTTTGCCTGTTCATGAACTTCACCAGAATGATACAGGGATCAAATCTGCTTTTGCAAAAAGTTCTGAAAGAACCATTAAGTTAGCCACAGAGCTCACCGATTGAACATAAGCCATTTGAGTTTGAATAACATGGAAATGCTCTGGCCTCATCTTTATTGCAAACATGCAACACAAACCATTAGAGAGCCGTCAATCATCAGAATTAATAATGGCATGTTGTCTGTAATAACCAGCTCTATCTCCACATGTGGGTCATGGAAGAGTGCCTAGGGAACCATTGTTTAAGGAATTATAACTGTAACAACCTTGTGAATTACTGAAGAGTGATAAACTGGGGACATGTGAAGAAAAAGTTCTTACAATCGAACTGCCAAAGCAGACTTCTCTGAGCTAAAGGTGTTCATATCAACGGTGAGCAGGATTTAACATTTTCTATGGATCCAATAAACAATTTAAAAAAATCTGGTCATTATCAAATTGCTGTTTGTGGGATCTTGCTGTGTGCAAATTGGTTGCCGTGTTTCCTACATTACAACAGTGACTACACTTCAAAAGTATTTCGTTGACTGTAAAGTGCTTTGGGAAATCCGGTGGTCATGAACGGCACTACATAAATATCTTTCTTTTCTTTTTGTTTGATAAGTGTTTACTATATATTACAATATAACTATCCAAATCACTTTGATACATGCTACCTCATCGCAACTGTTTCATTGTTTTGCTTGCTTACTCAAATTAATATAGGACTATTCAACTCTCACATTCCCAGCAATCAAGCTGGTGCTTCCTTTTGTAAGAATTCTGAATAATTCAGCTCAGAAGAAATTACGAAGTGTGGTGATATGGAAGTTTTTTAAAGATATAAATGGTCACCAGCTTTTGAACTGAGAAAGGAGAAATGAACAGAAGGGATATTTCCAGGAGTGGATCTTATAAGTGATGTTGGGAAGAATTCCAGGAACATGCTAGTATTTGTGTGTTGGCTTTCACTGTAGTAGCAATCAATGGAGGAACAGTCAGTCTCTGCTGATTCTGCTAGATTCTAAATTAGCAGGTTAAACCCAGTATGAAGCCAAGGTTACCCATTAGGGGTTCCACTGGGCAGCCATCTACTGCATCTTTTAACGTTGCATGTGATATGGTGCAGATGCACTACAATTACATGTCCAAAAAACAACCTGTTAGAATTTGTATTTCCATCTAGTCCTCAAGATTTCCTATCTAAATGTAGGGGAATGGCTGACGTTGTTTTACTGCATGGTATACAATTGATATGGTCATCATAGATTTGAGGTTATATGATTGCACAAATGACATTGTAAAGGTAGTCCTTCTTGTATTGGAAAGCGCACTTAGAATACAGCCAACAACAACATGCATTTATATAGTGCCTTTAAAGTAGTAAAATATCTCATGGCGCTTCACAGGATCGTTATCAGACAAAATATGACATTGAGCTACATAAAGTGATATTTTGACAGGCGAGGAAAAGTGGTCAAAGAGATAGGTTTCAAGTGAACATCTTAAGGGGAAGAGAGATGTAGAGAGGTAAAGAGCTTTAGGAAGGGAAATAGGGAGCTGAGGGTTTAGGCGGCTAACGCCTGAAGGCCAATGGTGGAGCCATTGTCCGATCTTTTTGATAAAAGCGGACATTTTAAAAGCAAAAACAGTAATCAAAACTTTAGCAGTACCTGAAATGGGAGAAGTACAGCTGTGGTGGTATATTCCATGATTTATAATCTTTTGCAGACAGGTTTAGTGTTTCTTTTGCACACTAAATCTTTCTTAGTATTTAGCATTCTTACAATCAGGGGCAATTTCTGATTTTGTTCTCCCAGTACAATACCTTGCTTGGCAAGAATGTAAATAAAAAGAGTTTTGAACAATTGGAAAATTGTGAGAGTGTGTGAGGCTCCTCATGGCAGTACAAAGTCAGGACATGTACATCCTGTGGTATGTGGGAAGTCATGGACACACCATGTGTCCGAGACAAACACATCTGCAGGAAGTGTTACCGTCTGCAGAAGCTTGAGCTCTGGGTTTCAGAACTCGAGCAGCGGCTGGAGTCACTGTTGTGCATCTGCAAGGCACAGGACTACGTGGATAGCACGTTTAGGAAGGGGTTTACACCGCAGGTTAGCAGCATGCAGGCAGAGAAAGAATGGGTGACCGCCAGGCAGTCTAAGAGAACCAGGGAGGCAATGCAGGAGTCCCCTGAGTCTATCTTGCTTGCTAATCGGATTTTCATTTTGGATACTGGTGAGAGCGATGATTCCTTAGGGGAGTGCAGCCAGGGCAAAGCCCGTGGCACCATGTGTGGCTCAACTGCACAGGAGGGGAGGAAGAAGAGTGGAACAGCAATAGTGATAGGGGATTCGATAGTCAGGGAATCAAACAGAAGGTTGCAAAAGTCACCCCACTATTTAAGAAGGGAGGGAGAGAGAAAACAGGGAATTAGGACCTGTTGGCCTCACATCAGTCACTGGAAAAATGCTAGAATCTATTCTAAAGGATGTGATAAATGTACACTTGGACAATAATAATCTGATTGGACATAGTCAACATGGATTTATGAATGGGAAATCATGTTTGACGAACCTGTTGGAGTTTTTTGAGGATGTTACTAACAGAATTGATTAAGGGGAGTCGGTGGACGTGGTATACTTAGATTTTCAAAAGGCCTTTGATAAAGTTCCCCACAGGAGGTTAGTTAGCAAAATTAAAGCACATGGGATAGGAGGTAATATACTGGCATGGATTAAGGATTAGTTAACATGCAGAAAACAGAGAGTAGAAATAAATGGGTCATTCTCGCATTGGCAGGCTGTGACTAGTGGGGTACTACAGGGATCAGTGCTTGGGCCCCAGCTGTTCACAATAGATATCAATGATTTGGATGTGGGGACCAAATGTAACATTTCTAAGTTCGCAGATGACACAAAACTATGTGGGAATGTGTATTGTGAGGAAGATGCAAAGCAGCTTCAAGGGGATTTGGACAGATTTAGTGAGTGGGCAAGAATGTGGCAGATGGAATATAATGTGGAAAAATGTGAGGTTATCCACTTTGGTAGGAGGAACAGATGTGCAGGGTATTTCTTAAATGGTAAGAGATTAGAAAGTGTAGATGTACAAAGGAACCTGAGTGTCCTTGTCAATAAGTCACTGAAAGCTAACATGCAGGTGCAGCAAGCAATTAAGAAGGCTAATGGTATGTGAGATTTTATCGCAAGAGGATTTGAGTACAGGAGTAGCGAAGTCTTGCTTCAATTGTATAGAACCTTGATTAGACCACACCTGGGGATACTGTATGCAGTTTTGGTCCCCTTACCTTAGAAAGGATATTATTGCCATAGAGGGAGTGCAATGAAGGTTCTGCAGACTTGTTCCTGGGATGACGGGACTGTCCTATGAAGAGAGATTGGAGAAACTGGGCCTGTATTCTCTAGAGTTTCGAAGAATGAGAGGTGATCTCATTGAAACCTACAAAATACCTAGAGATAGACAGGCTAGATGCAAGTAAGATGTTACCCCTAGTTGGGGAGTCTAGAACCAGGGGACACAATTTCAAAATAAGGGGGAAGCCACTTAGGACAGAGATAAGGAGAAATTTCTTTACTCAGTGGGTTGTGAATCTTTGGAATTCTCTACTCCAGATGGCTATGGAAGCTCAGTCATTGAGTAGGTTTAAAGCAGAGCTTGACAGATTTCTAAATACAAATGACATAAGGGGATATGAGGATAGTGTGGGAAAAAGGCATTGAAGTGGACAATCAGCCATGATCGTATTGAATGGCAGAGCAGGCTCGATGGGCTGAATGGCCTACTCCTGCTCTTATGTTCCTATGAAATTATCCCTATTGTATTGTCTTTGTTATAACACTCTATATTCATGTTTCCCATGGGATATCTTCTGAGGGTACACCATTATTCGTTTTTTTTCAGAAAAAAGACTATTATCTCAGGAGGATATATTATTGACAGTGCAAAATTCCCTGAGACAGCACCATTCTTGAATAAGTAAATCATCAAAATTAAAGCTCATAGATGCTGGAGGTTTTGATGAATTATGCATGAGTGAATAGAACAACAAAATGAACGAGTTTGCTGTGAGAAGTCTGTGATTAAGCAGAGCGGCCAAAACTTTCAAAGCATTTATATAAAAACAATCTACTGTCTAATTTCACATTTTATCAAAACTGATAACATGCTCTTTTAAAAAAAAATAGCAGTACACAAATTGAAATACAAAAGAGAGGAAGAAAGAGAGCACGTAGGCTGCCTCCGCAATGGAACTGGATCATTTGTCACCTTGCTTGGCATGGTGTAAAGGTAACCAAACTCTATCTATCTAGATAAGTATATGAGGGAGAAAGGAATAGAAGGATTTGCAGATAGGGTTAGGTGAATTAGGGTGGGAGGAGGCTTGTGTGGAACATAAACACCAGCACAGACCAGTTGGGCTGAATGGCTTGCTTCCATGCTGTAAATTCTATGTAAAAAAAAAACCATTTATAGTTTATCAAAGTAAAGCACTGACAGTGACTCATTACAGCAGGAAGATCAAATGAGAAAAGGTTTTATTTACCGTTCTGGCATCCCAGAGAGAGAGGGTCTTGTCCGCTGCACTGGTGAGCAGCGTGTTAGAGAACGGAAGGAACTCAACGCTGTTCACAGAATCGACATGACCTCGCAACGTCTGTCTACATCTCTGACTGTAAAAAAAAAGAAAGTTGTTAGAAATGGATCAGTTGTCTGCAGACAAGTGCAGTCAAGGCATTTCCATCACTGTCAATTCTAAGTGTCGAATAGAAGTTTAATCATGAGCTAGCCTGGCTGAAATTAAATCGAGCTGTGCAGTTACTAGGTCACTGGCTCCTTCTCCCTTTTATTAAACAGCTGAGACTAATTACCGGCTCTGTATTATTTCCCACATGCTCAAGATGTAGCAGCAGCTTCTTTTATCTGGCAAAGTAATGTGATGATGACTAGAGATACCACATTGCCTCATTTCAGTTTCACAGGAACAGTTCACCTGTCACACATGGAGACAATAAATGTCACTGTCTAGACCGGACTTGCACTAAGATGACTTTTAAGCCCAGACAAAGCAAGGCACGACGGTTTTTTTGACACAAAAGCAATGTTGAAAATGATGACTTTCACTGTCAAGATGTGAACTGTCTCATCTGAAGTTGGCTGACAAACAAAAAGGGCACAAGATACAAGCAGGTGCCACAGGTCATGTATTAGGTGTGTGCCACCCAGTCAAGCAAACAGCTACAGCAGACATCTGTGAGATTAATTAGCCGCCATAGCATGCAGACACAACCTACTTCACCCAGCAGGGTAAAAATAGATAGAAGTGATGGGCTCTGACAGAGTCTGATGAATCAAATGATTTGTTGTTTATCGTCAATATGTAAGTAAGCATTACAGCACCTATGTTGTGCTTGAAGACAATGCAGTTAAACTGATGGGTTCTTTGAACATTTAATTTATAACTATTGTGCGGACTGACATCTTTATGTACCCAAATGGCTTCTGACAAGCAAATGTATTGTATTTTTTCTTCTCAAGACACAACTGTTATGTGGAATGCATTATGTATCTTTTCAAAAAGCTGCTAGCTTTCGAGTTCGGGTTTCTTTACAGAACTTGAAAAAGGAACAATTGCTGTTCATGTCTATTCTGCACAATGAAAATGCATAACCTCTAAGCACATTTCTTTCAGATCTGTCTTCCACTAGAAATGCAATTAACATATATATATAATTTTATTTTATTTAGAGATACAGCACTGAAACAGGCCCTTCAGCCCACCGAGTCTGTGCCGACCATCAACCACCCATTTATACTAATCCTACACTAATTCCATATTCCTAACACATATTTCCCTACCACCTACCTATACTAGGGGCAATTTATAATGGCCAATTTACCTATCAACCTGCAAGTCTTTGGCATGTGGGAGGAAACCAGAGCACCCGGAGAAAACCCACGCAGACACAGGGAGAACTTGCAAACTCCACACAGGCAGTACCCAGAATTGAACCCGGGTTGCTGGAGCTGTGAGGCTGCGGTGCTAACCACTGCGCCACTGTGCCGCCCTTAATATCTTAAAACGTTTTATTCAAGCTATTTGCCTGTTGCAAAGAAGAATAAAGCAGTAACAGTTCTCACTTTTTTTTCTTTGGTGAAAAAATTAAATCCCAGCAATGGCTTTGTTTAGGAATTCAATAATTACATCAACAACATGTCATTTACCCTTATTCTTTCCTTTGCTACAGGCACTGGCTCATACTTGAGTATGCTTAGACCATCTCACCCAAGTGGCCAATCTTCATGAATAAGCTTTGTGTTGGCAGTTTATTAAATTTGGTGCTGGATGTGTCAGCTGTGGCTCAGTTAGTAGCCCTCTCACCTCTGAGTCAAAAAATTATGGGTTCAAATCCCAATCCAAAAATTGAGCACATAATCCAGGTTAACACTTCACTATAGTACTGAAGGGTGAGATGATAAATCAGAGGGCCCATCTGACCTCTCGGGTAAACATAAAGGATTCCGTGACACTCATTCAAAGAAGAGCAAGGGAGTCCTCCCTGTGTCCTGGTCAATATTTACTCCTCAACCAACATCACTAAAGTAGATATCCTGGTCTTTATCACATTTCTGTTTTGGGAGCCTTTCTGTGTGGAAATTGGTTACCACATTTCCTACATCACAACAGTAACTTCACTTCAAAAGTACTATAAAATGCTTTGGAATATCCCGAGGTCGTAAAAGAAACTATGTAAATGCAAGTGTTACTTTCTAGTGGAAAGCACTGGACAACGATCAAGAACAGGAACCCTGGCAGATTTCACCCTCTCCTTCCCCCACCCACCCATTCCTTATGTGTTGTGGTCAGTTATCACATGGTTGAGGTCTGGTAGCTCATCACAATCCAAGGATTTAACCTTGGGTGCATGGCTCAGCACATTTACTCACTGACTCCATTGGATGAATTGTATTTCATTTCCTCTTAGGATCCTTGTAATAGACTAAAATTCCTCTAATTAATAAACATTCCAGTTAATGAACAGAATTGAACTGTAATTTTACTTGCAGCAACGTATGGGCCTGATGGCCTTGTCTCATCCTGAATATGCAAAAGAAAACAGAAAACCATTGTCCACCAAAGAGGGAAGAAGACTGACTTTTACCAGATTAGATGTGCTGTTCTACACTGGAAAGAAATGTGCCAGATGTATACTGCCACAGTTTTAACTGCAGGGGTTCATTAATTTTTTTGTTGGGTTCCCACCCACAAGCAGCCTAATTGGTAGGCTAGAGGCTTTTTGGATGGGAAACCTGCGTGACAAAGCCAAAGCCAATGAGAACAGGTAGGTGTACTGGGGAGTGAGAGAAATTGGGAGAAGGATTCCGGATTGCTGGGGGGGCAGTCCCAAGTACAGCAGGGCATGGGTCTGGAGTGTAAGGAGGGTTCTGATTGTGGAGGGAGTCTGGATCATGGGAAGTGATCCCAATCATCATGGGTTGGTGGGTTTGGTGGTGGTTGGCGGGGAGGGAGGGGGGGTGAAAACAGATCATTGGAGGGTGGGGTGGGGTGGGGTGGGGGTTGATGTTTACTGGGATAACTTGTTGGGCATGGGTCCAGAGCAATCCAAAGAGACTGAAGAAACTGAAGGGAACAAACAAAACTCTGCACAGCTGCAGTGGGCTGAGGAAGTCCCAAAAATCCCACAGGGGGCGATAGGGCCAATAAAGATTATAGAGGCTAAAGGAAAGCCAGCAGAATTTAAAGAGGCCAAAATAAAGCCAGAAGAATGTAAAATGGCCAAGGTAGAGCCTGTTGAATTTAAAGAGGTCAAGAAAGAGCCTGTTGAATTTAAAGGAGCTGAGATAAAAGCAGCAAAGGCTGAAGGAAAAGCACCAGAGATATGGTTAGCTGATGTAGACCCAGTAAAAACACATAAAGTAAAAATACATAAGAACTTAGTTGAAACAAAAGGGCTAGTCAATGAGCAGTGTGTTAAAGCATAAGGGGGGCTGGGTAGTAAGAGGCCACAGCACACAGATGGCCGAGGAATTGTAGATAATATAGAAAAAACATATTGATGCTCCCAGACACTGTCCTTGCACATAGCAGATGAAGGAGTCGTCATGGACACAGGATATGATTAGACTCACAGAGGACAATGGGAAACTGTAAAGTGTTGACCAGGTTCTCACTGAGCCAAATAAGGAATTAGCATTATGTCTTTATACCAGACCCGTGTGAGTAAGTAAGAGGGGAGGGTCTTGGAAACAAGATTTAACCCCTGACTGAAACTGCTGAGAGGCACGGGAACCCTGGGTAAGAACACTCGAGAAAACACCCTGAGTCAAGGGCTCAGAGAACAGAAGAGCAGCTGCAAGTCCGCGACTGATCACCTCATGCCTTGATGGGTAGTATACTGTGCAAGTAGTGAGAGCTTATACTTTGATGATTCTTGATACTGTGCAGGTTAGTGAGAGCTTGTACTTGATGATTTAGTGCGTGAATAAAATATTGATATACCTTTCACCAATCAGCTTCCGTGGATTCTTTAAGAGTAAGTGCGGATTAGGCACAACATAATTGGTGCCCAACGTGGGGCTCGGTTATAATGCTATTTTGAATAGCCTCACTGAGTTCGAAGTAATTTATAAACCAAGTTACGAATTCGACAGATCGGATTGGTGAACGGTTAAGTAATTATGGCCCTGGCCAGGCCAGAGTGGGAGTTGGAACTCTGGAAATATTTGAAGGGCAATTGCTCCCGTGGATAGATTTTGCAGTTAAACAGTACGCAGGTGAGGGGTCTGTCGGGGTACAGCATTGGGAGGATGCGCGTACCCACCAAGCCAAATGGGCACCTAAGCTAGTGAAAGCCACTGCTATAGCATCTGGTATGAGGAATTAGATGAAAAGGAAAGGGAGAATGAATGATTGAAGCAGGAGTTGCAGAAGTCAGAAAAAGAAAAGAATGAGTGGCATGATAGGGCCCTGAAGGCAGAAACAGTTAATGCAGCACAGGTGGTGCATTTAAGCCAATTCCAGTCTCAGGCCGAAAAGGTTGAATACAGTTGCAATAAGGCTGAGAGGGAAGCAGACAAGGTGAAGGAACAGCTCGCAAGAGCGGATCTGAAATGCTCTGACTTACAGACTGCAATGATGGTTATGCACCACTGACAGAAGGAGCGGGCGTACCAGTCAGCGGATCATACCAAATGTCAGCAGGAGATAAGTAAACTCCAGTCTAAACTCTCAGCGCAAAGGGGCATCATATGCGCGTTTGCGGATAGGGAGGATGATGACAATGACGTCGTTAATTGGACCAACTTGGGAGACCAGGCCAGTAGCTACCATAACGATGAAAATGGGTCATGGGATGATCCACCTCCCGAACCGCCTGAACCCCCAATTGAGCCGTCAGCCCCCGCCCTGGCCTTACCTATGGTGCCATTGATACCTAATCAAACAGATGGGGTCCAAGGGGGACAGACGCTAACATATACTACTCCATATACTATCACTCAATTGGCAGAAATGTAGAAGGAGGTCCCTAAGTATAACGGAACAGGGGACGCGTATGTTACTTTTGCGGCTATAATCCATCAACGGGCTCTGCACGGATTTGACAATAGAGAGGAGGTTAAACTATTGGGAATGTGTTTAGATCCCATACTCTTCTCTGCATTGCCGCAGGTACAGCAAGGGGGAGAGGGTATCCCAGATGAAATGGAGGCGGCAATATTGGCATCATCAGGGTGCAATAAAGGGGATCCCACGGAAGGCTTGCAAAGTGCCAGCAGGGGTCGAATGAGCATCTGGTGGCTTTTGCCAACCGGTTATGGAATAATTTCAATGGAGTTTATGGGCCCGGATTGGACAGAGTTAATCTTGGGAATAATACATCCAGATGGGTGCGCACTTTGATTGCTCATTCTAATGAGAGTAGTCAGAATACATGTGAAAGTTATGATCCGGAAGAGCAAACCCACACTGAACAGTGGGCTCTCCGACGTATGACCCGTGTATGGGAGAGGCCTGGGAAAATGGGAAAAAGATAAAGACAAGGGAAAGGATAAGATCACAGCCTTTCATCCGAGGGGCCCGGGAGCAGTATGGAGGAATGAGGGACCCGGGAAGGGTCGAGGTGGTATGACTAGGGTACCACCACCATTTCGTTATGAAGAACAAGTAGGGCGGGGTAGAGTGATGGCCAGAAACAATTCCCTCTGCCCACAATCGGCAGATGTTATAATTGCGGGAAGCAAGGACATTTCATCCATGATTGTAATGCGCCCCCGGCGACATTCCAGGGAAGGGGAACAGGGAGCACCGCCCCTGTACACTCCGTTGCCTTTGGAAGGGGCCAGGTGGCCAGTGCCTCAGCAGCAGGAACGCGAGGGTGGTCGATACCATCCCATGGCTCCTGTTGGTGAAATCCGGAGAAGGGCTGGACAGAAGGAAGGGTCAACCAAGTCGGTTACCTGGGATTCTGATCTAGATACCGACTGGGAAGATTGATGGTGTCAGGCCTCGGTGGAGTGGGTTTGCAAAGGGGGGGTGGGATCCGTTTGGGTGACCGGTGGTGAAAAGTGAGGTAGGAGGCCGCCTCACTATGTTTTTGTGGGATACCAGTGGCTCCCGGACAGTCCTGAACCAGTCTAAAGAAACTGACCCTTCTTGGCATACCCAGAATAAAGTGACGTTAAGTGGCTTTACGGGTCATATTCAGACAGGGATCAAAACTAAACCATTATTATTCAGATTTGGTAACTGTTGTTTTAACCATGCATGTGTGATCTTCAAGTTGGGACGACCAATGGAAAACATTTTGAGATCAGATATAATGAGGGAACAAGGCTTGTCTTTTGATCCGGTGAATTGTTGCATCTGGAAAATGCCGAACATGCAGGGTTTCTCTGGTATGATCCAAACGGATCAATACACAGAGAGGATCTGCGCAATGGCAGAATTGTGGTTAAAACCAGAGGACATGACTGCTAACACGGCAGCGCAGCAACTTATTGAGCAACACCGTTTGGTGTTTGCAACTCACAAGCATGATTGCGGACGGATGACAGGGGACGTCCTAGTTGAGGGGCCAGATAGTCGACCCCAGAGACAGTATGAGTTCCCCAAACAGGCGGAGATAGAGGTAAGGAAGGTCATTGACAGTCTCCTACAACAGGGTGTGTTAAGACCAGTGGTATCCACCAATAACTCTCCTATTTGGCCCGTCCGTAAACCAGATGGAACGTGGCAATTGACTATTGGCTATCGAGAATTAAATAAGGTTACGCCCTTGACAGCACCTACTGTTGCTACGAGCCCTGCAACGATAAGGCAGCAGTTCCTACAGTCTAAGTGGTTTACTGTTTTGGAGATTAGCAATGGGTTCTGGTCCATACCGCTGGCACCACAGTGTCAATATAAATTTGTGTTTACGTTCCAGGGACAACATACACCTGGATGTGTCTCCCCCAGGGATTTCATAATAGTTCCTCAATATTCCACCAGCGGGTGGCACAGGGGTTAAGTCTTTTCTCCCGATCAGAATGTTTGATCCAATATGTGGATGACTTACTACTCCAAACAGAGAGTAAGGAGGAGCACTTAGACTCCTTCGACTCCTCCAGAAGATCGGAGTGAAAGTTAACCCTAAAAAAGCAGATAATGAAAGAAAAGGTTTCCTATTTGGGAATAGTAATAACACAGGGAAAGCATGAGATAGAGCAAAAGCGAGTGCAGACAATCCTCGAACTCCCCCTACCACAGGATATTAAGGCTCTGAGATCATTTTTGGGCCTCGTTGGGTATTGCAGGAACCATATTGTTGGATTTGCCTTAAAGCCAGCTCCTTTATATGATCTCCTGAAAAAGAATTCCGAGTGGGTATGGACATCAGAGTATACGTCAGCGGTTGCAGCATTAAAACAAGCGCTGGCCACAGCTCCGGCGTTACAGGTGCTGGACCCCATCCCGACCCTTTTCCCTCGAGGTCGCTACCACTGATACTACCTTATCAGCGGTATTGCTTCAGGAAAAACATGGTCAATTTTGCCCAGTGGAGTATGCATCTCGCTTGCTAACATCGGTAGAACGGGCTTTTATGGTGTGTGAAAAACATTTGCTGGCTGTCTTCTGGGCGATTCAAAATTGTACTTATATTGTCGACCTCAGCTCCGTAACTATCCGAACTGAACACACGCTCATCCAGTTGTTACTGGACGGACAACTGAAGGACGGTAATGTTAGTCTGAATCGTATTGCTCGGTGGACCTCGCTCTTGCAAGGTAGAGACATTTAAGTAAAAAGGGCAAGGACTACTACGTGCCTGGCAGACCATTTAATCTACCAGGGCGAACCCCATGAGTGTCAGGTTTTGACAGCAAAGGCCCTCAAGGGACCTTTTGTGTCAAAATCATTGGGGGGTGTACAAGGGAAGGAGCCAGAAATCAATCCAGCGCTCAAAGCACTCAAAATGTTTGTTGACAGTTCCTCTACAGTGGAGGACAGGATTAGGCAGACAGGTTGTGGATTACATGTACAAGATCATAAAGGAACACCTATTAAAGACATTGCCTTACAGTTACCGGTGAGTTTAAGTGCGCAGGGTGCAGAACTAGCTGCAGTCGCTTTTGTGGTGACACAACCACACGTTTCCCCCACCGGTTGACATATATTCTGACAGTATGTACATCTATAACAGTTTAACCGAGTACCTACCTCTGTGGGAAGCGAGAGGCTTTGTGTCGGCAGATGGAAAAACTTTGCCGTCTGCCCCATTACTGCAGAGAATAGTAAAGGCAGCAAGGAAAGGGGAAGGCCAGTATGGGATCATTAAAGTAAAGGCTCATAGCAAAGAGACCCCCGAAGGAAATAAGAGGGCCGATGAGTTGGCAAAGATGGGAGCAAAAGCAGGGAAATATTGGGATCTGAGGGGAGATGACACGAACCTCATAAGTGCGATGACAGTCTCCTAGCTTAAGATTGAAGATCTGGTAGAGGCGCAAAGCCAAGATCCCATGCTAAAACAGATATGGAAGGGAGAAAAATGGCCAGAAGAGTATTCTAGATGGAAGTCAAATATACAGACGGATACAGGATTGGTACTGAAGGAAAGAAAATATGTAGTGCTGATACAGGATAGGAATCAAATAATTTATCGATGTCACGATGTGCAAGAACACCTAGGGATGGAGGCTACGGAAGGTAGGATAAAGGAGTTGTGTTGTTGGCCAGGAATGGGGGGAGATGTGAAGCATTATGTGGAAAACTGTTTGATTTGTGCTCAAAATAATCCAGACCAGTACGCACAGAAAGGAGAATTACGACACACACGTCCGGTAGAAGGGCCGTGGACGAATCTGCAGATTGATTATGTGGGGCCATTGCCTCCATGCAAGGGAGGATTTAAGTATGTATTGGTGATCATTGATACCTTCACTAAATGGGTAGAGGCTTTTCCCACTAAGACTAACACAGCACGGGTAACTGCTGATATTTTAGTGCAGCATGTTTTTACTCGATGCGGGTTGCCTCAAAACATAGAATCCGATCAAGGGTCTCACTTCACTGCTGAAGTGATGCAGAGTGTGATGACTATGTTGGGGATTGATCAGAAATTCCATATAGCCTATCGCCCTCAGTCAATTGGGATAGTAGAATGAACAGGACTTTAAAAGGAACATTGAGAAAGACAGCACAGCAAAATAATTTCACCTGGTATAAGGTCCTACCCTACGTCCTGATGGTAATCAGAAACACGGTATCCGGCTCCACTGGATTTACCCCCCATGCCCTAACAACGGGATTACAAATACGAGGGATAGAAACATTGTTGGGGTTAGAGCTTGCTGAACCTGAGATGACTGCCCTAACCCATGAGAAATTTATGGATCAGTTATTGGAGCACCTGTGGGCAACTCAAAAGATAGCAGTGGTACAAATGGGCAGAAACGAAAACAGAGCAAGGCATATTTTGATGGAAAATTAAAGATGGTAGAACTAGACGTGGAGCAACAAGTTATGGTCCGAATGCAATAAACAGGAGTCTTTTTGTCCCCAAGATACATTGGGCCATACCATATAGTGGATAAGGCCAGCCCGTCAGTGTACAAGGTAATGATGAGCACAGATAGGGCACGCTGGTACCATGTGAACCAACTTAAACTATTCGGAAAACAGAATAGCAATTAACACCATGTGCAGTTAGATGCACTAGGAGAGGTGGAAATGGGGCAACTGGGAAACACTCCTGCCCAGGGAGGAAACGGGCAGGGTCCTCAGTTCTTAGAGGATGATAAGGAGGACTTAAGCTTTGCATTCCAGAGAATGTTTTTAGCGGACCCAGGGGAAGCCACTTCCTCTGGAATCACAGAAGTTGAGAAAGGTAGCATTAAAACAGAGAAATTAAATGTGGAACCAGCTGTCCATTCAAAGAAATAGCCTAAACCACCGCTTCAGACAGAGTGGAGGCGGATGGAGAAGCCAGAGGGGAGTGGTCTGTCAGAACAAGGGGTACGGGGTCAATTAATCCGCATAAATGATGATGGGTTTGACCCAGCTGGGGTACATTAATCAGAACTGTAAATAAGAGCAGGTGTTATCTTGATCTTACAAGTAACAGAATGAAATTTTGGCATCTATCGCTCATGACGACT
Organism: Heterodontus francisci; assembly: GCF_036365525.1. Taxonomy (NCBI): domain Eukaryota; kingdom Metazoa; phylum Chordata; class Chondrichthyes; order Heterodontiformes; family Heterodontidae; genus Heterodontus; species Heterodontus francisci. The sequence goes on from NC_090377.1 coordinate 126,748,312, forward strand.
GCTGCGGCTGTGGCCGTCAACACGTTGAAGGAGGATGACAGACCGTATAACATCAAGTGCTGTAACGGAAACTGGTTCAGGGGAGAACATCCAGATGACATGGTCTGACTGGTAGAGGTACATGGCAAATACCAGGGGCGAAGATGGAGATGGGGATGAGCATTGGATCTTTTTTGTAAAAGTTACTATCGGACAGTGGATATGTGTCGAATGCCCAAAAGCGACCACTTTAGGGGACCAACCAGGGGGCCCCAAGTTCCCTGTATGGCAGTGCGATGATAAAGACTGTAGAAACTGATCCATATGTGTGAAACCACACAACGATAGGGGCTATTGGCTCTATTGTGTTGGGGAAAACAAAAAAGGACAGTTCCTATTCCAGGTCGTGAGATTGAACGGGCAAGAAGCACCAACCCCACGGTTAACCCCACATCCGAATTATTAATGATTAGGGTTACAACCCAACAGCCACAAATGACTGATCTCCCTTGCCCTGCCTTAACTGCAGGACCAAAAAATGGACTTGCGATAATAAAAACTAATAAAATTGGATACAATATACAGCATGAGTTGGTACCGGTAATATTGAATATCTCAGATATCCAGCTACCTGACTGGTGCCCTGAGAAGACCCGAGAGTTGTACAAGGTGTTACTACAACAATTGCTGTGATGAGGGAGTAATAAAGGGAAAGAGATGTAAACGTAGTTTAGTGAATGACATAGCCACAGTCTTTAATACGGGAACTTCAATTGTCAATACTACAGATTTGAAAAATGTGGACCAGAAGGTTAGAACTCTCAGTCAGCTAGTAAAGGATATTTTGAACAAGCAACAAAAGGGACAGAGTGGTGAGAGTACTAGAAGGTCATGCTCATACTATTAATGATATAACAGAAAAGGTAAAGGAGGTCCACGATATTTCAAATAAGGAAAGTGTTTGTAGTACATATGGTTCATGGATGTTAGAACAAACCCGGGAAAATTTGAGGCAAATTGATGCGGGACAGGTGCCAGTTTGGATAAATAACACCCAGTTGGAGTACTTAGCTGGTCACACAAATGATAAAATTACCAGGTGCCAACTCAGAAAACTTGTTAAGGTATGGAAAGGTCAGGAGTGTGTAAATACAAAATCTGTGAGTATTTGAGTGGTATTGGGAATACCTGTAATTCCAAAAGATAAGTTAGGGATGTAATTATATGAAGTAGAGAATATAGGGGTGATAAGGGGAAAAGATTACATAAAATACTATGATATATTACCCTCTGCTGTGGAAATTGGAAGAGAGATAATTGGGACAACATTGTCTGAGTGTAGTCTGGAATACCTGGTGGTTATATGTCCTCATCCTATATATAAAACAGCAGAATCAAAATGTGGATTTAATGCCACTGTAAATTGCACCATGGAAACTGGGAAAGCATTGTCACGGCTAACCCATGTGGCCTAAATGGGAAAGGGGAGATATGCTTAACCACCATGGCGAAGGAATACTAGTATGGACATAACCAGACTTGTCTGGTGAGCAACAGTACGTTCTGTTTCAACCCACAAATACCAACCAGAGTAGGAAAGATGGACTTGGTAGACATACATAAATGAAAGACAGAAACTATAACTGTGACAGAAAGTATTAAGGAGAACTTGATAAATTACCTCCGGGAATACGAATATACTATTCAGCCATTGCCCACGCACTTGGGTAAAGAGAGAAAGCAGCTAGAAGCCATTGGTGTAGTGTACTACAATCTGGAACAACAGTTGAAAAAGCTACAAGATGAGATTGATGAGATAAATGATTCTACTTGGTGGGAGGACTTATGGAACTGGGGGGCAAATGTGCAGATACACCCCTGGTTTAGAATTATCTCCCATGTCCTGATAGTGGTTTTGGTTATCATGGTGTTATATGTGACATACTTAATTTTGAAACTTAAGAAATTAATTAAGCAATGTGAGAGGATGTATGAACGCACGTTGGACAGCTACCTTAAAGTCAATCAGTATTTGAACTTGCTCTATAAAAAGATAGACAATTAATTATGTAACACGGGGGTAATGGTATAACCTATTCGTATATACTTAAATTGCATTAATGAATGATCAATGTACTCTAAAAATGAAATTGCGAATGTATTATGTTCGCACAAGTGATTGATTAAGCAATAGTGATGCTTAAATCGTGCTTTCTTTAACATTACACTGCTTATGCTTTTGCTTTGAAAATGAAATTGTAATTTCACAAGTGTACTACCTAAGAGACATGAGAGCATGATCCCTTGGGCATAGCCCTGCAGGATCAAACTGGGGGATGTAGACCCAGTAAAAACATATACAGTAAAAACACATAAGAACTTAGTTGAAACAAAGGGACCAGTCACACAACAATGAACAGTATGTTAAAGCATAGGGGGGGCTGGGGAGAAAGGGCACACAGCACACAGATGGTTGAGGAATTGTAGACAGTACAGAAAAAACATAATGACACTGACCTTGCACATAGCAGATGAAGGAGTCGTCATGGACACAAGATATGATTAGAATCATAGTAGACAATGGGAAAGTGTAAAGTGTTGACCAGGTTCTTACTGAGCCAAATAAGGAATTATCATTGTCATTATACCAGACCCCTGTAAGTAAGAGGGGAGGGTCTTAGAAACAAGATTTAACCCCTGACTGAAACTGGGGAAGGCACAAGAACCCTGGGGAAGAACACTTGAGAAGATACTCCTGAGCCAAGGGCTCAGAGAGCAGGAGAGCAGCCGCAAGTCTGAGACTGATGACCTCATGCCTTGATGGGTAGTATACTGTGCAAGTAGTGACAGCTTGTACTTTGATGATTCCTGATACAGTGAAAGTTAGTGAGAGCTTGTACCTGATGATTTAGTGTGTGAAAAAAATATTGATATACCTTTCACCAATCAGCTTCTGTGGATTCTTTCAGAGTAAGTGCAGATTAGGCACAACACTTTGATCTTATCTGGGTCTGGGTATATTCCTATGGCAGAATATATCGACCCAAAGAAGTTGATGTGCCCAATGTTGACCTGGTACTTCTTGCTGTTAAACACAAGGCCCTAAGGACAAACAGCCAGCATGAGAAAATGCAAGTTTCAGTCATGTTCTGCCTTGGTCCGCCCCATTACCACAATACCATCAGCTATACAGATACAGATTGGGACATTTTCCATTATCCTATCCATCTGTTGTTGGAAAATGTCCTGGCTGACGCACAAATTAAACGGTAACCATCTGATACAGTATCTCCCGAATAGCGTTCTAGAAGTTGTGAGTAGCTGGGACTTCTTGGCTAAGTGGACAGACCAGTAGCCATGATTTGCGTTGAGCTTTGAAAAATATGTAGCACCAGTAAACTTAGGATTCAGCTCCTCCAGGGTCAGGATTTTATGCAGGCATCTCTTGATCTAAGCAAATCCTGAGATTGCCATCTTACTTCAGCACGCAGGTAATGGAGCTGCACCATTCGGAATGCTGGTGCACTCGGCAGATAACCCTGACATGGTCAATGTTATCCAGCTCCATTTTAAGCATCTCTTGAATATGCACGCTGCATTTCATTGGCGTGTCAATTGTAGGAACTGGATCCTCCCTCATGTACAATATAGCAACACCCTTGAAATCACCAATTGCATCAGACCTGTCTGGGTAAGGTAGTTTCAGGTCTCTAAGTGACTAAATGCACTCTATGTTGCAACCTTTCATACCTGTCATTGCAGTGCCGAACTCATGTATTGTGACGATTCGTAAATCTTGGTATACTGGAAGTCCTGTGACAGCTGATCCAGTTGTGTCTACAATATAAAACATTTGTGGTAGCCATTCGGAGCTCCCATAACTGCTCTAAAAGATTATCATTCCAATGCACTTGATTGGAGAACCATTGTAGGCAGTCAGCCTAGCCATGTTGGGTTGCACCATAGATTACCATTTCTTTAAGTCCATGCCCTTCAGTATACAGAGGGCAGAATATTTACACTTGCTCCAGTGTCAATTTTCACTCTGAGCTTATGCTTGCCACTCATCTGTGAACATATAATCCCAATCATGGCAAATGCCTCAGATTGCGTAATAGCATTGACAAGTTGATCCAAGTTAACTATGTGAAATGCTTGCTCGCTGTTCACACGAGTGCACTTTTCATCCATGTCCTCCTGGCAATCTGTCTCTCTGCTGACCTGATGTACTTGCTTGGGCTTTTGCTATGTGTTGGCATACTTTTCCTCTGCCATCCTGTCTCGCAGATGTTCTCTCTGCCTATGATCTGCTACCATTCCCGTGTGTAGTATCTGAGCTTAGCCTTCTGCACTGCCTTGGCCAATGTCCTCGTATGCCACAAGATTTGCATAGGTCCTGGTATGCCTGATAACTATGAATTGGGTGAGTCAAGCCACATTTGCCACAAGACTTATCAGACTTCTGAGCCTTGGTAACGATACCAATTATTGGAGCTGCCCCCAATGCTTGTAACTATTGATGCCCAACCATGATGGCTCCAAATTCCTTCCATTAATAAGCAGTGCTTCTCTGATGTGCCCTTTATTCTTTTCTAGCAGATCTTTTTGAAAGGCCTCTATTGGGGTAGACATGATTACTGGTCTATAATCCATTCTGACAATTCGATATCTATGAAGTCACAATATTGAGCTTTGGCTTGGCAGCTTGCAATAAGCTCGGGCGGCACAGTGGCGCAGTGGTTAGCACCGCAGCCTCACAGCTCCAGCGACCCGGGTTCAATTCTGGGTACTGCCTGTGTGGAGTTTGCAAGTTCTCCCTGTGTCTGTGTGGGTTTCCTCCGGGTGCTCCGGTTTCCTCCCACATGCCAAAGACTTGCAGGTTAATAGGTAAATTGGCCATTATATAAATTGCCCCTAGTATAGGTCGGTGGTAGGGAAATATAGGGACAGGTGGGGATGTGGTAGGAATATGGAATTAGTGTAGGATTAGTATAAATGGGTGGTTGATTGTCGGCACAGACTCGGTGGGCCGAAGGGCCTGTTTCAGTGCTGTACCTCTAACTAACTAACTAACTAAACTGGTCAATGGACTCATCTTACCTTTGCCAGTGGTTATAAGCTCAAGCCTATGTACTCGGAAATTCACCCGCACCTTCAATTGCTGCTCCAGAAATGTCCATTTCTTGCTAGGGTCCTTCCGATCCTCAGCTGACAATTCTGATGTATTGATCCGTTGCAGGCCCTCATTGCCTAGTGCATCTTAATCTCGATTGACTCATTGATTCAGGAAACACAGTTCCATCCATTGTCAAAACAGTTTAAGTTCAGATGCTCTATCCGACACCTTCCAATCCCTAACTGGATATCTGGAAGCCATTGTCTTACTGATCCTGCAGTTTTACAAATATAGCACTTTTTACAGGTTTTCATTTTCATAGATACACTTTTTTTTCTTGTTTAGACAGATTAATTTTCTGCAGGCCTACCCCTTGTAAAATGGGACTACCTCATTTTTTTTAAACAGAAATAGAACTTCTTTGTTTACACAGCTTGTTTTTTTTAAGTGAGAGATTAGCTGTTTGTTTTTTTGAAAACTCGAAGAGCTGTTTTTTAAACTGAATGTTTTAAAGATAATTGCGGCTTGCAGTACCGGCAGCTGCCACAGCCAGCCTTTTACTTTGTGCTGGACCTCCAATAGCACTGTCGAGTTCTTCCCGCTCTTTTTGGCTCAGGTCCCACACAAAAAGAAAAAAAAAGCAGGTAAACTAAAACAGTAATGGCAGTAGCTGCTGTTTTCATATTTTTCGACCCACTACCAGATTAGGTGAAAGCTCCGATTTCCTGGCAGATTGCCTGCTGTAATTTCAACACCTCCCGGGGTCGTATCTGTAGTCTAGCTCATTGCAGCACTGTGGAATCTCCTGATAAGTGCTCTCCTACCAGATCTTCAGCCAATCCAGGTAGGCAGCCTGCTGCTGTTTGTTTGCTCTAGGTGTGTTCTTCAGAAAAAAAATCGAACATTGCCACAATGTAATAATTGGTGGTCTTTGGATAAAATAGATTCCAAACGTTGCCACCAAGTAATGTTACTTGTCCCTTTGGTATGAAAACTATTGTAAGATTCAGAGGACTACAAGTAATATCCAAATAAAACGTGGGTTTTATTATAACTTAACTAGAACATGTTTTATTTGTTTGTGGGATATGGGCATCGCTGGCTAGGCCAGCATTTATTACACATCCCTAATTGCTTGTGAGAAGGTGATGGTGAGCTACCTTCTTGAACTGCTGTTGTCCTTGGGATGTAGGTACACCGACAGTGCTGTTAGGAAAGGAGTTTCAGGATTTTGACCCAGCGACAGTGAAGGAATGGTGATATGGTTCCAAGTCAGGATGATGTATGACTTGGAGGAGAACTTGGAGGTGGTGGTGGTGTTCCCATGCATCTGCTGCCCTTGACCTTCTAGGTGGTAAAGGTCACGGGTTTGGAAGGTGCTGCCAAAGGAGCCTTGGTGAGTTGCTGCAGTGCATCTGCTGCCATAGTGCATTGCTGGTGAAGGAGTGAATGTTGAAGGTGATGGATTGGATGCCAATCAAGAGGGCTGCTGTGTCCTGGATGGTGTCGAGCTTCTTGAGTGCTGTTCGAGTTGCACCCATCCAGGCAAGTAGAAAATATTCCACAACACTCCTGACGTGCCTTGTAGAAGATGGTTGACAGGCACTGGGGAGACAGGAGGTGACTTACTTGCCATAGAATTCCCAGTCTCTGACCTGCTCTTGTAGCAATGGTATTTGGCTGGCTGGTCCAGTTCAGTTTCTGGTCAATGGTAACCCCACAGGATGTTGATGGTGGGCGATTCAGCGATGGAATGCCATTGAACATTAAGGGGAGATAGTTAAATTCTCTCTTGTTTGAGATGGCCATTGCTTGGCACTTGTGTGGCGCGAATGTTACTTGCCACTTATCAGCCCAAGCCTGGATGTTGTCCAGGTCTTGCTGCATATGGACACAGGCTGCTTCAGTATCTGAGGAGTCACGAATGGTGCTGAACATTGTGCAATCATCAGTGAACATTCCCACTTCTGACATTAGGATGGAGGGAAGGTCCTTGATGAAGCAGCTGAAGATGGTTGGGCCTAGGACACTGCCCAGAGGAACTCCTGCAATAATGCTCTGGGACTGAGATGATTGACCTCCAACAACCGCAACCATCTTCCGTTGTTCGAGGTAAGACTCCAACCAGTGGAGAGTTTTCCCCTGATTCCCATTGACTCCAGTTTTGCTCGGACTCCTTGATGCCATACTCGGTCAAATGCTGCCTTGATATCAAGGGCAGTCACTCTCACCTCACCTCTAAGTTCAGCTCTTTTGTCCACGTTGGATCAAGGCTGTCATGAGGTCAGGAGCTGCGTGGCCCTGGCGGAACTCAAGCTGAGCAAGTTATTGCTGAGAAAGTGCCACTTGATAGCACTGTCGATGACCCCTTCCATCACTTTGCTGATACTCGAGAGTAGACTGATAGGACGGTAATTGGCCAGGTCAGGTTTGTCCTGCTTTTTGTGTACAGGACATACCTGGGCAATTTTCCAAATTGCTGGGTAAATTCCAGTGCTGTAGCTGTACTGGAAGAGCTTGGCTAGGGGCGCGGCTAGTTCTAGAGCATATGTCTTCAGTATTATTGCCAGAATGTTGTCAGGGCCCATAGCCTTTACAGTATTCAGTGCTTTCAGCCATTTCTTGATATCACGTGGAGTAAATCGGATTGGCTGAAGACTGACATCTGTGATGCTGAGGACCTCAGGAGGAGGCCTAGCTGTCACTTGGCACTTCTGGCTGAAGATGGATGCTAATGCTTCAACCTTGTCTTTTGCACTGATGTGCTGGGCTCCCCCATCATTGAGGATCGGGATATTTGTGGAGTCTCCTCCTCCTGTTAGTTGTTTAATTGTCCATCATCATTCATGATTGGATGTGGCTGGACTGCAGAGCTTAGGTCTGATCCGTTGGTTGTTGGATCGCCTAGTCCTCTATTGCCTGCTGTTTCTGCTGTTTGGCATGCAAGTAGTCCTGTGTTGCAACTTCCCCAGGCTGACACCTCATTTACAGGTATGCCTGGTGCTGTTCCTGGCATGCCCTCCTGCTCTCTTCATTGAACCAGGGTTGGTCTGCCAGCTTGATGATATTGGTAGAGTAAGGGATATGCTGGGCCATGAGGTTACCGATTGTGGTTGAATACAATTCTGCTGCTGCTGACGGCCCACAGCACCTCATGGATGCCCAGTTTTGAGTTGCTGGATCTGTTCAAAATCTATCCCATTTAGCACAGTGTAGTGCCACACTACCCTCAATGTGAAGACGGGACAAGGACTGTGCAGTGGTCACTCCTACCAATACTGTCATGGACAGATGCATCTGCAACAGGGAGATTGGTGAGGATGAGGCCAAGTAGGTTTTTCCCTCGTTGGTTCCCTCACCACCTGCCACAGACCCAGTCTAGCAGCTATGTCCTTTAAGACTTGGACAGCTCAGTCAGTAATGGTGCTACCAAGCCATTCTTGGTGATAGACATTGAAGTCCCCCACCCAGAGTACATTCTGTGTCCTTGGTATCCTCATTGCTTCTTCCAATTGCTGTTCAACATGGAGAAGCACTGATTCATCAGTCGACGAGGGTGGTAGGTGGTAATCAGCAGGAGGTTTCCTTGCCCATGTTTGACCTGACGCCATGAGACTTCATGGGGTCTGGAGTCAATGCTGAGTGCTCCCAGGGAAATTTCCTCCTGACTTTATACCACTGTGCAGCCACCACCTGCTGCCAGTAGGACAGGACATACCCAGGGATGGTGATGGTGGTGTCTGGGACATTGTCTGTAAGGTATGATTCCGTGAGTATGACTATGTCAGGTTGTTGCTTGGTGAGTCTGTGGGACTGTTCTCCCAATTTTGGCATAAGCCCCCAGATGTTAGTAAGGAGGACAGTGCAGGGCCGACAGGACTGGGTTTGCCATTGTCATTTCCATTGCCGAGGTCAATGTCAGGTGGTCCGTCTGGTATCATTCCTTTTCTTAGACTTTTTAGCAGTTCGATACAACTGGTTGGCTTGCTAGGCAATTCCAGAGGGCATTTAAGACTCAAATACATTGCTCAGTCTGGAGTCACATGTAGGATAGACCAGGTAAGGAGGCCAGATTTCCTAAAGGACATTAGTGAACCCGGTGTAGTTTTACAACAATCGACAATGTTTTCATGGTCACCATTAGACTAGCTTTTAATTCTTGATTGATTAATTCAATTCAAATTTCATCATCTGCCATGGTGGGATTTGAACCATGTTCCCAGAGCAATGGCCAGGACATTACCACAACACCCCCGCCTCCCCGGTAAAATATATGTACAAACAGTTACTGCACGAGCAAATCTGCACGCATCTCACTCTCTTGGGCTCCACCCACAACTAACTGATCACGTGTGATGCAACATCACATCTTCTGGTGATCTTCATTTGCAGAACATAAGGTTGACCGCTCTGAAGATGGTTCCTTCTTAAGGCTGTCCCACAACAGCAGGCAGCCCCATTATAATACTGAAATGACCAATTCACTTCCCACGAGTGAATTGACCACCAGAAGTGGACGGGATTGATAGACGTTACGTTTTTGTTTCTGATTTTTTGCACGTCAACCACAGACACAACCCCAACCCATGCATTTTTGGAAGTTAAGATTCAGCTCAATAACTCCAATGCATCCTTTGCTAATTTCCCATCCTTCACAAACTCCAACTTATTCGAACTATGTCCCATACTTGATTCCATCCAACACCCCAATCTTCACCCATCAAAATGGCTCCCATCCCCTAATGCATTATCATGTTTCTCATCTGCCTCTTTAAAACGTCCTCATAATTCACTCATTGACTAAACTTTTGGCCACCTTTCTAATCTCTTTCTTCCGAGCTCAGTGTCCATTTCACTTATGACTCGCTGTGAGGCTCCTTTTTTTAATTAATTCTTAGGAGGTGAGCTAGCATAGTCAACATTTATTGCCGCCCCTAACTACCCTTGTGAAGGTTGTGGTGAGCCACCAACTTAAGCCACTGCAGTCCATGTGGTGTCGATACACTGACAGTGCTGTTCGGGAGGGAATTCCAGGATATTGACCCAGTGACTGTGAAGGAGCAATATAGTTCCAAGTCAGGTTGTTGTGTGACTTGGAGGGGAACTTGCAAGTGATGGTGTTCTGACGGGTCTGCTGTCCTTGTCCATCGAGGTGGTAGAGGTTACGGGTTTGGAAGGTGATGTTGAAGGAGCCTTGGCGTGTTGGTGCAGTTCATCTTGTAGATGGTACACACTGCTGTCACTGTGCATCGGTGCTGGAGGGAGTGAATGTTTCAGGTGGTGGATGGTGTGCTGATCAAGTAGGCTGCTTTGTCATGGATGATGTTGAGCTTCTTGAGTGTTGTTGGAGCTGCACTAATCCAAGCAAGTGGAGAGTATTTCATCACACCCCTGACTTGTGCCTTGGAGATGGTGGACAGGCTTTGGGGTGTCAGGGGATGAGTTACTTGCAGCAGTATTCCCAGCCTCTTCCGAAGAAGGGTCACTGACCCGAAACGTTAACTCTGCTTCTCTTTCCACAGATGCTGCCAGACCTGCTGAGTGATTCCAGCATTTCTTGTTTTTGTTCCCAGCCTCTGACCTGTTCATGTAGCCACAGTGTTTGTATGGCTGGTTCAGTTAAGTTTCTGGTCAATGGTAACCCCCAGAATGTTGATGGTATGGGTTTTAGCGATGGTAATGCCATTCAACATCAAGGGGAGATGGTTAGATTCTCTCTTGTTGGAGATGGTCATTACCTGGCACTTGTGTGGTTCGAATGTTACCAGCCATTCATCAGCCTAGCATGAACGTTTTCCAGGTCTTGATGCACTCGGGCACGGACTGCTTCAGTATCTGTGGAGTTGCGAATAGTACTGAGCACTGTACAATCATCAGTGAACAACTCATTTCTGACCTTATGTTGGAGAGAACACCATTGCTGCAGCAACTGAAGATGGTTTGGACACTACCCTGAGGAACTCCTGCAGTGATGTCCTTGGGTTGAGATGATTGGCTTCTAACAATCTGAACCATCTTTTAGGAGGAATAGGCAGAGGGGAAAAGGAGGTGGGACAGCACTGTTAATAAGGGATGAGATTAATACATACATCAGAGAGGATCTTAGATCGAAGGAGCACGATGTAGAATTAGTTTGGGTGGCACTAAGAAACAGCAAGGGGCAGAAAACTTTGGGGTGAGTTGTTTATAGACTACCAGACTGTAGTGTTAATGTTGGGCACGTTATAAATCAGGAAATTAAATTTGCATGTAGCATGGGTAATACAGTAATAATGGGCGACTTTAATTAACATATATATATATAGAGAGAGAGATACAGCACTGAAACAGGCCCTTTGGCGCACCGAGTCTGTGCCGACCATCAGCCACCCATTTATACTAATCCTACATTAATTCCATATTCCCTACCACATTCCCTCCTACATTAATCCCATATTCCCTACCATCCTCCTACCACCTACCTACACTAGGGACAATTTACAATGGCCAATTTACCTATCAGCCTGCAAGTCTTTGGCAGTGGGAGGAAACCAGAGTACCTGGCGGAAACCCACGCGGTCACAGGGAGAACTTACAAACTCCGCACAGGCGGTACTCAGAACCAAACCCGAGTTGCTGGAGCTGTGAGGCTGCGGTGCTAACCACTGCGCCACTGTGCAGTATAGATTGAACACAACCTAATTAGCATTAATGCTGTGAAGGATGAATTCCTGGAGTGTGTACAAGATGATTTCTGGAGCAGTACATTGTAGAACCAATTCGGGATCCGGCTATTTTATTTATGCCATGGGAAAGGGCTAGTTAACAACCTTGCTGTCAAGGAGCCATGAGGAAATAGTGACCACAATATGATAGAATTCTACATTAAGTTTGAAAGAGACATAATTTATTCTGAAACTAGGGTCTTAAATCTGAACAAAGGAAACTATGAGGGCATGAGGGGCAAGTTGGCTATAGTGGATTGGGAAAATACATTAAAAGATTTGATGGTAGACAGGCAATGACTAGTATTTAAAGAATCGCTACATTTGTTTACAACAAATATACATTCCTCTAAGACACAAAACCCAACAGGAAAGATGAATCAACTGTGGCTAACAAAAGATGTTAAGGATTTCATTAGATCAAAGGAAGTGGTTTATAAGGTTGCCAGAAAAAGTGGTAAGCCTGAGGATTGGGAGCAATTTAGAGTCCACCAAAGGAGGACCAAGAAACTGATAAAGAAAGGGAAAAGAGATTATGAATCTAAGTTAGCTAGAAATATAAAAAGAAGACTGTAAAAGCTTCTTTCGGTATATGAAAAGGAAACAATTAGCAAGGACGAATGTGGGTCCATTGCAGGTAGAGACAGGAGAGTGTGGTGGAGAATGAGGAAATGGCTGAGAGACTAAACAATTACTTTGTGTCTGTCCTCACAGGGGAAGACACAGAAAATCTCCCAGAAATGCTAGGGAACCAAGGGACTTGAAATAATGATGAACTGAGAGTAATTAGTATCAATAAAGAGGCAATACTTGAAAAATTGATGAGATTGAAAGTTGATAAATCCCCTGGGCTATATCCCAGAGTATTGAAGGAGATGTCTATAGAAATAGTAAATGCGTTGGTGGTTATCTTTCAAAATTCTATAGATTCTGGAAGGGTTCCTGCAGAGTGGAAAGTAGCAAATGTAACCCCACTATTTAAGAAGGGAGCGAGAGAGAAAACTGAAAACAACAGACCTGTTAGTTTCATGTCAGTAATAGGGAAAATGTTGGAATCTATTATAAAGGATGAGATAACTGAACACTTGGAAAATAATGATATGATTGGGCAGAGTCAACATAGATTTGTGAAAGAGAAATCATGTTTGACAAACCTGTTGGAGTTTTTTTAGGATGTTACTTGTAGCATAGATAAAGGACAACCAGTGGATGTGGTGTATTTGGATTTTCAGAAGGCTTTTGCTAAGCTCCCACACAGGAGATTATTAAACAAAATTAGAACACATGGGATTGTGTGTAATATACTGCAATGGATTGAGAATTGATTAACGGACAGAAAACAGAGAGTAGGAATAAACGGAGCATTCTCAGGATGGCAGGCTGTTACTAGTGGGGCACTGCAAGGATCAGTGCTTGGGTCACAGCTGTTTACAATCTATATAAATGATTTGGATATGGGGACCAATTGTAATATTTCCAAATTTGCAGATGATACAAAACTAGGAGGCAGTGTAAGTTGTGAGGATGATGCAAGGAGGCTCCAAGGGGATTTGGACAGGAAAAGTGAATGGGCAAGAACATGGCAGATGGAATATAATGTGAATAAGCATGAATTGATCCACTTTAGTAGAAAAACCAAAGAGGCAGAGTATTTCTTAAATGGTGAGAGGTTGGGAAGTGTTGATGTCCAAAAGCTAGTATGCAGGTACAGCAAGCAATTAAGAAGGCAAATGGTATGTTGGCCTTCATTGCAAGGGGATTTGATTACAGGAGTAAAGATGTATTGTTGGTGAGACCACACCTGGAGTATTGTGTACAGTTTTGGTCTCCTTATCTAAGGAAGGATATACTTGCCATAGAGATAGTGCAATGGAGTTCACCAGACTAACCCCTGGGATGGCGGGATTGTCTTATGAGGAGAGCTTGCAGAAACTGGGCGTGTATTCTCTCGAGTTTCGCAGAATGAGAGGTGATCTCATTGAAACTTACCAAAATTCTTAGAGGGCGTGACAGGGTGGATGTGAATAGGATGTTTCGTCTGGCTGGTGTGTCTAGAACAAGGGAACACAGAATAAGGGGTAGGCCATTTAAGACTGAGGTTAGGAGGAATTTCTTTATTCAGAGGGTGGTGAATCTGTGGAATTCTTTACCCCACAGGGCTGTGGAAGCTCAAGCATTGAGCATGTTCAAGACAGAAATTGATAGATTTCTGAATGTTAACGACATCAAGGGATATAGGGATAGTGGGGAAAAAATGGCATAGAGGTAGATGATCAACCATGATCTGTTTGAATGGTGGAGCAGGCTTGACGAGCCATATGGCCTATTCCTGCTCCTATTTCCTATGAGCCTATGATCTTTCTTTGTGCTAGGTATGACTCCAACCAGTGGAGAGCTTTCCCCCTGATTCCCATTAACTTCAATTTTGTTAAGGCTCCTGATGCCACACTTGGTCAAATGCTGCCTTGATGTAAAGATCAGGGGTGCTATCCATTGAGCCACAGCTATATTTGGCAATTGCATCATGATGAGAGTTTTTTTTTAACGATTAGCAATATCATGTTCTTAAAAATCACGATTCAAAGTCACAACTTCCCACAATATTAGTAATGAGACTAAACAATGATTAAAGAATGGCATTTCTCTCTAGTAACTATACATTCTTTCAAGGCACAAAAACCCCAAAAGTAAAGGCAGTCAGCTGTGGATAACAAAGGAAGTTAAGGATTGTACAAAACTAAAAGAAAAGGCCTATAAGGCTGCCAGAAATAGTAGTAAACCTGAGGATTGGGAGGATTTTAGAATACAGCAAAGGAGGATGAAGAAACTAATAAAGAAAGGGAGAATAGAATATGAATGTAAGCTTTTATTAGTAGGGGGATCGAGTTTCGGAGCCACGAGGTCATGATGCAGCTGTACAAAACTCTGGTGAGGCCGCACCTTGAGTATTGCGTGCAGTTCTGGTCACCGCATTATAGGAAGGATGTGGAAGCTTTGGAAAGGGTGCAGAGGAGATTTACTAGGATGTTGCCTGGTATGGAGGGAAGGTCTTACGAGGAAAGGCTGAGGGACTTGGGGTTGTTTTCGTTAGAGAGAAGGAGGAGGAGAGGTGACTTAATAGAGACATACAAGATAATCAGAGGGTTAGATAGGGTGGATAGTGAGAGTCTTTTTCCTCGGATGATGATGGCAAACACGAGGGGACATAGCTTTAAGTTGAGGGGTGAAAGATATAGGACAGATGTCAGAGGTAGTTTCTTTACGCAGAGAGTAGTAGGGGTGTGGAACGCCCTGCCTGCAACAGTAGTAGACTCGCCAACTTTAAGGGCATTTAAGTGGTCATTGGATAGACATATGGATGAAAATGGAATAGTGTAGGTCAGATGGTTTCACAGGTCGGCGCAACATCGAGGGCCGAAGGGCCTGTACTGCGCTGTAATGTTCTAATTCTAATTCTAACAAAAAATATAAAAACGGACTGTGAAGGCTTCTACAGATACTTAAAAAGGAAACACTTGGCTAAGACAAATGTGGGTCCATTACAGGCAGAGTTAGAAGAATTTAGAATGGGGAATAAAGAAATGGCAGAGAAACTGAATGATTATTTTGTGTTTGTCTTCACTGAGGAAGATGCAAGAAATCTCCCAGAATTGAAGATCCAAAGGATAGGGGGAATGTGGAATTGAAGGAAATTAGTATTAGTAAGAATATTATTATTTGTATTGGAGAAATTAATGGTGCAGAAGGTTGATCAGTTGATATTCTACATCCACTATTTAAGAAGTGAGGGGAGAGAGAAGGGAGGGAGATAGAAAACAGGGAATTACAGACCTGTTCATCTTAAATCAGTCATTGGGAAAATGCTAGAATCTATTCTAAAGGATGAGATAAATAGAAACTTGGACAGTAATGATCTGATTGAGCATAGTCAAAATGGATTTATGGATAAGAAATCATGTTTGACGAACCTGTTGGAGTTTTTAGAGGCTGTTACTAACAGAATTGATAAAGGGGAGTCAATAGATGTGGTATACTTGGATTTTCAAAAGGCCTTTGGTAAAGTCCGCCACAGGAGGTTGGTTAGCAAAATGAAAGCACATGGGATAGGAGGTAATATACTGGCATGGATTAAGGATTGGTTAACAGGCAGAAAACAGAGAGTAGGAGTAAACGGATCATTCTCGTGTTGCCAGGCTATGACTAGTGGGGTACCGCAGGGATCAGTGCTTGGGCCCCAGCTGTTCACAATATATATCAATGATTTGGATGTGGGGACCAAATGTAGTATTTCCAAGTTCGCGGATGACACAAAACTAGGTGGGAATGTGTATCGTGAGGAAGATGCAAAGCGGCTTCAAGGGGATTTGGAAAGACTTAGTGAGTGGGCAAGAACATGGCAGATGGAATATAATGTGGAAAAATGTGAGGTTATTCCCTGTGGTAGGAGGAACAGGTGTGCAGAATATTTCTTAAATAGTGAGAGATTAGAAAGTGTAGATGTACAAAGGGACCTGAGTGTCCCTGTCAATAAGTCACTAAAATAAAGGCCGGCTTGGGTCTGCAAATGAAACCCGACACGAGCCTGACAGAACCACATCTGACCCCGACCCCGAACCCGACCCGGCCCGAGTCCTTTCATTTTTTTCTCGCGCCTGACCTGACCCAACCGTCAGTTAACCTACTCTCCGTTTTACACTTTGTTCCTTATCTGCACAAGCTTAACAAAACTGTAACAAAACCACCTTTCAAGTCCAAAAAGTACAGTAACATTGGAGCCACATACCGGAAGTGGTGATAGAGCGTGTCCGACCCGGCCCGACTCGACCTGAGCCTGAATGCCGGACCCGGAAGTGCAACCCGACCTGAACCCAACACATGTTGTCGGGTCCCGTAAGGTTCGGGTCGGGTAGCCATGCTCTACACTGAAAGCTAACATGCAGGTGTAGCAAGCAATTGAGAAGGCTAATGGTATGTTAGACTTTATCGCAAGAGGATTTGAGTACAGGAATAGCGAAGTCTTGCTTCAATTGTATAGAACCTTGGTTAGACTGCACCTGGAGTACTATGTGCAGTTTTGGTCCTCTTACCTTAGGAAGGACGTTATTGCCATAGAGGGAGTGCAACGAAGGTTCACCAGACTTGTTCGCAAGATGGCAGCACTGTCCTATGAAGAGAAATTGGGGAAACTGGGCCTGTATTCTCTAGAGTTTCGAAGAATGAGAGGTGATCTCATTGCAACCTACAAAATACTTAAAGGGATAGACAGGCTATATGCAGGTAAGGTGTTTCCCCTGGTTGGGGAGTCTAGAACCAGGGGACACAATTTCAAAATAAGGGGGAAGCCACTTAGGACAGAGATGAGGAGAAATTTATTTACTCAGAGGGTTGTGAATCTTTTGTATTCTCTACCTCAGAGCGCTGTGGAAGCTCAGTCATTGAGTATGTTTAAAGCAGAGATTGACAGATTTCTAAATACAAATGACATAAGGGGATATGAGGATAGCGTAGGAAAAAGGCATTGAAGTGGATGATCAGCCATGATCGTATTGAATGGTGGCGCAGGTTCAATGAGCTGAGTTGCCTACTCCTGTTCTTATGTTCCTATGTAAAGGGCAGTCACTCTAACCTTACCTCTGGAATTCAGCTCTTTTGCCTTGGGGCATTTCTTTATGATAAAGGTGCTATATAAATACAAATTGTTGTTTTGTGATTTACACAGGTTAAGTGGTCCATGAGCTGATTGACCAACATCAGAAGAAAGAAAGAGACCTGTGTTTAAATTGCGCCTTTCATGACCTCAGCACATCCAAAAGCACTTTCCACCCAATGTAGTACTTTAGAAATATCGTCACGGTGCTAATGTAAGAAATGCACAGCAAGCTCCCACAAACAGTAATGTGATAATGATCAGATAATCTATTTTAGCAATGTTGGTTGAAGGAGAAGTACTGGCTGGGAGACAGAGTAGAACTTCCCTACTCTTCTTTGAAATAGTGCCATGGGATCTGTTATGTCCACCTCAGACATGGGGTTTCAGTTTCACATCTTATCCACAAAAAAAAACACTCCTTCAGTACTGCACTGGAGTGTCAGTCTAGATTTTGTACTTAAGTCTCTGAAATGGAACTTGAGCCCACAACCTTTTGACTTAGGGACAGGAGTGCTATCCACTCAGCCACAACTAAATCTGGCAGCTGCATCATGATGAGAAGGATTTTTTTTACGAATAGCAAAATCATGTTCTTAAAAATCACGATTCAAGGTCACAACTTCCCACAATATTAGTAATGAGACTAAACAATGATTAAAGAATGGCATTTCTCTCCAGAGCAAAATCCAACCTGTGGCATAATCTTACTATTAAATTGCCTTTAACAAGTAATGTAGGTACTTGACGTTATTCCCAGGTTAATTCATTAACTTCACCCCCATTCTGCAAAGGCATATTTTAAATTACTGTACATGATCCAATCTCAAAATGATTATTTTAAACCAAGCTTGTAATTGACAGAATTGGTTAAGGACTCACTGAGGTGCATGGAAAAACATTTGTGCAATCTCAAAATCATCTCATCAGAAGTGCGTAAAAAAGCTGATGCACACAATGTAATCATCTTTTATTCAATATCTGCCACATTCATTTTAAACTCAAGAGATGACACTTCATTAAGTGAGCATTACAAAACAGTTATTGTAAGGTAAAGGCTGCCTAAATGGAATACTGAAATAGAGAGTACTTGGCTATATACAAACATTTCAGTTTGTTCTTGTCATTGCATAATACCTATCAGTGAGCCGTGAATTTTATGAACTGTGCTTGAAAAATCTGACACGTTTTCCCTGCTTAAATCTAGCTGTTAACTTATTTGATTCTATGGTCCTGATTTTAAGACATCCTGCCTGGCAGCTACTTACACTCTCTGATTCCACTCTCTTCCCACTGTGTCTTTTTTGAGCAGGCAAGCGAGATACCTACAGGAAGGAATTGGAGCCCTTTCTTAAATATATAGATTGGATCCTGTTGTTGGCATTGGTATACAACTGCAATATTAGTTGGAAGCTTGAGTGAGGGAGCAGTACAGTCCTGCTGGGAGATGGATTATGGACCAGAGGAGTACCAGTTTTAAATGATGTAATTTTAGGTTTACAGGTCTCACAAGGAAGTCTTGGGCCTTCATTGCCTCTCCCCTTCCTTGCTCTCCTCACAAATCCCATCAAGACCCCACTCACCACTTACTTGAGTCCCCTGTGGCCTCCTGCCACTGATTTCCAGGTAGAGGATCTGAGTGGGTTTAGGCATGTCAGCAAAAACATTTATGGTAATGAAGCCTGGCCATTAAGATTGACCAGCCCTCCACCTCCCAGCATTCTCCAGGTTTGCCGCCTGCTTCAGGGTCATGCACAGCATTACCCGCCCCCCGGCAAAATGCCTACCCCTTAAAATCGGTGCCTCAGAGCCACATAGGGTTACGGTGTCTGGCAATTGTAAGTTTAAATGATGTCCATCACTATACTGGAATGAATTATTATACAGAGTTAATTATGCATGGTTGGATGATTGCTTTAAGACTGATGTCCCTTTAAGAACTCAGTATGCTAATGAGATAAGTCCCAGGATGAAGTCATGTGACTGGAAGCCATAGTCTCTCTGCATAGCAGTATAGTTTGCTTTGTATTGTATGCACTCGTTTAACTGTTAATAAACCTTCTAGAAATCTTCAAAGAATTGGAATCCACATACCTCATTGTGTTGCTTAAGATAACACAAAGAAACTCATGACATGCACCAATATATTTACTCAGTCTGGGTTTTCGTACTTTATTCTTTATTTAATGGCTGAATACAACATATCATGCACCCAAATAAGGCTTAATAAACCTTATTAATCTCCCTTTGCTCATGGACAAAGCCATATTTGTGGAGTTTGAATTTGTTTTGCACTTTGCCCGATTTTAGCTTCCATTGACCACAATCGGGCAGGGTGTAAAATGAGTCGCCAACTCACTAGTGCCCATTTTGACCTGCAGCCCAAGTTACATTTATACTCTGCAATGAATTCTTTGTGTCTCTAACTCTTTCTTCCTCTCAATCACCTGAATTTTGTGGTCAGCAGTGAAGAGTTGATACTCTCCATTCACTACGCTGACAGCTGCCCATAGTCTTTTCGCAAGTTATTGAGCGGCGACCTGCTGTCATCAGACATCTGATTCACCGTGGCACCCTCGACAGGGCATCTCTGGTGTGTTTGAGCATTGCATGCAACAGTGTGGCACTTCAACCAATCCGAATGAAGAATCCTCACTGAGAAATATAGGCCCCAATTTAAATTTTGTGACAAACTGGGAATGGGGAAAAGGGGGTGGGGGGGGTGGGGGTGGTGGTTTGATAGCATGTGGGAAACATGGAAATAAGTACAGCACATCTGTCAGTGGCTGCTTAACTCAGCCACCTCATTATAATTTTACTTCTGGGTTTCCTTTGCAATCAGCATCAGTGGGCATGATGTGGGCTGACATGACACTATCTCAATTCCAGTTATTTTAAAGGGCCCTCCTAACTTGCAAATTGAAGGATTTGGGAAGAAAAGTGAAGAATGTTGCAGAATGGAATCCACATGATCAAAGGCTGTGCCTCCTTTCAGTGACGCCTTCCTGGATGTGCTGCTGGGGGCTGTGAGGAGTGGGAGAGAGATACTGTTGCTTAGCAATGATAGGAAGGAGCCTGCAGCTGAGACTGAGAAGGCATAGTTGGAGGGAGAGGAGGAGGTTAGCAGCAGGCCACACTCCTGGATTCAATGCAGTAGGTCCTAACCAGGTCAAGAAAGGTGAATACAGTGTCATATTCACCTACATCCTGCTGTGCGCATCACCCCACTCCCTCACTCTGACTTTTCAAGCCTATTCCAGTTGAAGGTAAACTCTGTTTTAAACATCCCTAACAACAAGAACTTAAATACAAAAGCAAAATACTCTGGCTATTGGAAATCTGAGTACTATATTAGAAGAACTTTAATGATGGCTAAACCACATTAACCTGTAAGCTGAAAAATAGGAATATTAACATACATTATCTGTTCGACAAAGGCAGCTGGTAACCAAGGACAAATCTTGGGTTGCTAAGAGTGGTACAGTTTTGAGATAAAACCCCATCAAACTACAACACATATGATGAAGTAACTCCACTAAACTTTGAACCAACTGTGAACAACAAGGGGTACAGGCTTGCCTAAAGAAACCAATCATTGAGATGTGCGTGTGAGAAACACAAAGGAAATGTGGACACAAAGAATATACGACCAAATACAATATCTAGCTTTAGCACAACAGTCAGCAAGGACACATGGATCCTAATCTAAAGAAAAGATGAGAAAGATTGAACAGACTTCGAGTGATTGTTGGTTTGGCCAACCAGGCACTTGAAGACTCCAGGACAGGTCCAGTCGTGTTTCTTATTTAATTGGAGCATTAGTGTTTAAATAACGATAATTTCTGTGAGAGATAGTGTATCTGAGTCCTTCTGTTAAGGTGGCTTCAAGTACAAGAATCCCACCTAACACTCAATGTGGGAAGCGTGGAAGTTCTAAATAATTCAGGTGGGATCTTATGCCCTTTCTGGGTCCTGTCCCCATACAAAGAACAAAGAACAAAGAAAATTACAGCACAGGAACAGGCCCTTCGGCCCTCCAAGCCTGCGCCGATCCAGATCCTCTATCTAAACCTGTCGCCTATTTTCTAAGGGTCTGTATCTCTTTGCTTCCTGCCCATTCATGTATCTGTCTAGATACATCTTAAAAGACGCTATCGTGCCCGCGTCTACCACCTCCGCTGGCAATGCGTTCCAGGCACCCACCACCCTCTGCGTAAAGAACTTTCCACGCATACCCCCCTAAACTTTTCCCCTCTCACTTTGAACTCGTGACCCCTAGTAATTGAATCCCCCACTCTGGGAAAAATCTTCTTGCTATCCACCCTGTCTATACCTCTCATAATTTTGTACACCTCTATCAGGTTCCCCCTCAACCTCCGTCTTTTTAATGAAAATAATCCTAATCTACTCAACCTCTCTTCATAGCTAGCGCCCTCCATACCAGGCAACATCCTGGTGAACCTCCTCTGCACCCTCTCCAAAGCATCTACATCCTTTTGGTAATGTGGCGACCAGAACTGCACGCAGTATTCCAAA
The DNA here is from genome assembly GCF_036365525.1 of Heterodontus francisci. NCBI lineage: Eukaryota > Metazoa > Chordata > Chondrichthyes > Heterodontiformes > Heterodontidae > Heterodontus > Heterodontus francisci. Next base: position 126,770,294 of record NC_090377.1, read on the forward strand.
TGTGGCCGAACCAAAGTCTTATACAACTGTAACATGACCTGCCAACTCTTGTACTCAATACCCCGTCCGATGAAGGAAAGCATGCCGTATGCCTTCTTGACCACTCTATTGACCTGCGTTGCCACCTTCAGGGAACAATGGACCTGAACACCCAAATCTCTCTGTACATCAATTTTCCCCAGGACATTTCCATTTATTGTATAGTTCACTCTTGAATTGGATCTTCCAAAATGCATCACCTCGCATTTGCCCGGATTGAACTCCAGCTGCCATTTCTCTGCCCAACTCTCCAATCTATCTATATTCTGCTGTATTCTCTGACAGTCCCCTTCACTATCTGCTACTCCACCAATCTTAGTGTCATCTGCAAACTTGCTAATCAGACCACCTATACTTTCCTCCAAATCATTTATGTATATCACAAACAACAGTGGTCCCAGCACGGATCCCTGTGGAACACCACTGGTCACACGTCTCCATTTTGAGAAACTCCCTTCCACTGCTACTCTCTGTCTCCTGTTGCCCAGCCAGTTCTTTATCCATCTAGCTAGTACACCCTGGACCCCATGCGACTTCACTTTCTCCATCAACCTACCATGGGGAGCCTTATCAAACGCCTTACTGAAGTCCATGTATATGACATCTACAGCCCTTCCCTCATCAATCAACTTTGTCACTTCCTCAAAGAATTCTATTAAGTTGGTAAGACATGACCTTCCCTGCACAAAACCATGTTGCCTATCACTGATAAGCCCATTTTCTTCCAAATGGGAATAGATCCTATCCCTCAGTATCTTCTCCAGCAGCTTCCCTACCACTGACGTCAGGCTCACCGGTCTATAATTACCTGGATTATCCCTGCTACCCTTATTAAGCAAGGGGACTACATTAGAAATTCTCCAGTTCTCCGGGACCTCACCCGTGTTTAAGGATGCTGCAAAGATATCTGTTAAGGCCCCAGCTATTTCCTCTCTCGCTTCCCTCAGTAACCTGGGATAGATCCCATCCGGACCTGGGGACTTGTCCACCTTAATGCCTTTTAGAATACCCAACACTTCCTCCCTCCTTCTGCCGACTTGACCTAGAGTAATCAAACATCTGTCCCTAACCTCAACATCCGTCATGTCCCTCTCCTCGGTGAATACCGATGCAAAGTACTCGTTTAGAATCTCACCCATTTTCTCTGACTCCACGCATAATTTTCCTCCTTTGTCCTTGAGTGGGCCAATCCTTTCTCTAGTTACCCTCTTGCTCCTTATATATACTTGTCATGAGTGTGCCCACCGGTGTGATCTTATGGAAGGCAGCCTCCTAATTGGCTGGCATCGCGTCCACAATGGAAAGGGAGCCATTCGGACATCTGCATGTAGTTGAGCCTCGAATGATAGATCATCTTGAGGGCAGTCTCTTCTGTACACAGGAGGCTGTTCGCCTCTGTGCCCTTCTCCTGTGTCCCCTCGCCGATCCAGGCCCTCTTCTTGGCCGTGAGGTTGCTGATCTCCCAGTGCCTGTGCCTGTACCTCCCTCCCTCTCTGTTGCTCCTCCTCCTCCTCCTCAATGGGGACCCCGAAGCCTGTGTGATGAGGCCCATGGCAAGTTGCCTTTCTCCTTGTACAAGGCCTTTTATGCAAACGGCTCTCCTCCACCCATTTCTTCTATCCTGATGGCACTCTGGCAGCACACCCCCGCAGTGCTGGCAGCTTATTCCTTACCCCCACAGCTTGGTTTGCTGATGCTTGCAGTGCTCCACCCTCCCTGCCACAGCACCCTAACTCTCTCGAAGACTGCCAGAGAGAAACAGCTCTGAGATCCCCCTTACTGGGCGCCTCCTTTTACTGGATAAGGCTCTGAAGCCTTGTGATTTCCATGCGCCGTGAGTAAAATTCAGAAAGCTACATAAAATTTCTGTCAATTGGCCAATTAATTGCCATAATTACCTTCTTGCCATAGCAATGTGCAAAGTCCGCCCTGCATGATGGCCACTATCAGTAAAATGTGGCAATGAGGTGAAGCCATTGGATTTCTGGTCTGACATCTTCCATTCCGATAATTTAGCACCACCCCCTATCCATCCCACCCACCCCCTCCCCCTGGTCTCCAAGCCTGTTCTAAAAGGCCTCGTAAAATTCCAGCCAATGTCTTCTTCCATGGGTAGAATGGCCAGTGCCATAGACTGTCATACGCTGCAATCAAATTAGTCCATGCATGCCTTCAACACCAGTGTGCAGACTCTAGATGCTAACATTTCTGCCACCTTAAATATGTTGAAAGATACCTTTGCCTTAGGGGCCACACTGATCAGAACCAGAGAGTTCTCCAGCTCAGTGGTAGCAGTGAAGTGTGGCTGGGCCATAAGAGGGGTGATGGGGAAAGGGGTTCTGGAAGTGGGAACTCCACTCAAAGTGCTTTCGACTTCTAACCCACAGCCCACCTCTCAATCAGTAGCCTACATGCTGCCAGTCTCCCGATGGCCATGTCTACCTCTGAAAAGGTGCAGGTGGAGCAATCTTTGACGGGGACCTCAAGGGATCCAAACACAGAGGACATCAGCCAAGACCATCTCAGCAGTCAGATCAAGTATGTGGATAGCCTACCCCTAACTCTACTGAAGTCACACCCATTGCACCGTGTCGGAGAAGCAGCAAAAAGCCTATTGATGCTTTGTAGATCTGCAAAAATGTTGTTTTGATAAATTTATGTTCTTTATTTAGCTCACATAAATGTTATCCTTTGTCATCACTATCCCATCTTGTCCATTACAGAATCATAGAATGGTTATAGCACAGAAGGCGGACATTTGGCCTGATGCACCTATGCTAGTTCTCTGTAAGAGCAATTTAGCTAGTCCCATTCTCCTGCCTTTTCCCCATATCTCTGTAAATTATTTCCCTTCAGGTGCTTATGCAATTTCCTTTCAAAGGCCACGATTGAATCTGCCTCCAGCACAATCTCAGTCAGCGCATTCCAGATCATAACCACTCGCTCTGTAAAAATGTTTTTCCTCGTGTTGCCTTTGGTTCTTTTGCCAATCACTTTAAATTGGTGCCATCTGGTTCTCAACCATTCTGCCAACGGGAACACTTTCTCTTTGTCTAGACCCATCATGATTTTGAACATCTCTATCAAATCTCCTCCCAACCTTCTCATCTCTAAGGGGAAGAGAAGCTTCTCCAATCTATCCATGTATCTGAAGTCCCTCATTCCTGGAACCATTCCCATAAACCTTTTCTGCATCCTAAAGTGCAGTGCCCAGAGTTGTACACAACACTCAGTTGAGGTCGAACCAGTGTTTTATAAAGATTCATCATAACTTTCTTGGTTTTGTATTCTATGCCTCTGTTTATAAAGCCAGGATCCTGTATAACTTTTTAACCACTTTCTCAACCTGCCCTGCCAGAGTCAATGATTTGTGCACGTATACCTCGAGGTCTCTTTGTTCCTGCACCCGCTTTAGAATTGTACCCTTTAGTTTATATTGCCTCTCATCGTTCTTCCTGCCAAAATGTATCATTTCATACTTCTCTGCATTAAATTTAATTTGCCACATGTCAGCCCATTCCAGCAGCCTATCTATGTCCTCTTGAAGTCTATCACTATCCTCCTCACAGTGCACAATCCTTCCAAATTTTGTGTCATCTGCAAATTTTGAAATTGTACCCTGCACACCCAAGCCTAAGTCATTAATATATATCAAGAAAAGCAGTAGTCCTAGTACCAACCTTTGAGGAACCCCACTGTATATCTTACACCAGTCCGAAAAACAATCGTTCATCACTACTGTCTGTTTCCTGTCACTCAGCCAACTTTGTATCCCTTTTATTCCATGGGCTTCAATTTTGCTAGCAAGCCTATTATGTGGGACTTTACAAAATGTCTTTTGGAAGTCCATATACACCTCACCAACCCTTTCTGCGATCTCATCAAAAAATTCAAGTAAGTAAACACAATTTGCTGTTAAAAAAGCTGTGCTGGCTTTCTTTAATTTATCCACTCTAGTCCAAGCGACTGTTAATTTTATCCTGTATTATCATTTCTAAAAGCTTTCCCACCACCAAGGTTAAACTGATTGGCCTATAGTGGCTGGATTTATCCTTACACCGTTTTTTGAACAAGGGTGTAACATTTACAATTCTCCAGTTGTCTGACACCACCTTGTAACGGGCATAAATTCAAGAAATTCCCGTCAGATGCATTTTTGCATGGGGTGGAGCTATGCGAATGAGCATCAGAGGGTTTGTCAGATGTTTCACAGAATTGGTGTGAAAGAGGAGTTTTGGGCATTGTATAATAATAAGCAAAAGTCTCTCAGGCCTGCATTTTCCTTTGCACCAACGTGTTCATTACGCTGTACTTAATGTTTTCAGGAAATTCCAGCTAATGTGCTTGATTTAGCTGTTGCAGCTCACAAAAGTCAATGATCACATCTGAATTAGTGGACAGTACTTTCTTATAGCTTATTTCCTGCTTGTCAAAGTGTTAAATGTGATTTGGTAGCTAGAAGCTGCACTTTTCTTTCTGCTCTGAAATAGCATGAAAAATTAATTTGTTGAGGACTTTAAAGGACATCATTAAGGAACTCACACCATAACTCAAACGTTTATTCACCATTTCCAAATTATTGGAAAATATCTTCAAAAATGCCAAATAGAAAAAAACTTCAGCAATGAATTGACAATTTATTGTGCTTTGTTTTAGCTAATTAAACAATATGTATTTGTTTTATGCATTATTGCACCCTAAGTAGCATTTACGAATATGTTTGATCTCTTGGATAGAATTTCCTGTAACATAATTTTTCAATGCATTTAAAAAAAAAATCAAAATTGAATTCTAAGCTCTGAGATAAACTGTTGTGTGATAGATCTGAAAATGCAATAAAAATGTTATTGACAGTTCTTCAGCTGATGCAGAACTATTGTGCAGTTCTAGTAGTGACAAGGTTGTCAGTCAATCGGGAAAAAAAATCATGCAAACCTTAGCGTAGCACTCTGTTCAACATTGATTAATTTTTAACCAAGGAATGTCAAAAGGGTTATCTTGGTCTTATTTCTAGTCTATATGCTTCTTCACAAAGGATGCCTTGTGATTATCTGTTGTATCTGTGTCTTCTAAGTGTTAGTTTGCTAAAATGCACATATATATCTCAATAATTTAGCTGACTTGCAATCAACACACCATTCAACATATGTTATAGCCTGAACTTAATGATTCCTCTCCAGCAACAGGAAGCCTTGGATCACACAATTAGGTGACCTCCTCATGTATTCAATTCATAGTCTGCAGGGATTTTGTGAGGTGCAGCTCTTGATGGCCAAAGGATGCATCGCTGAAGACAAGTAGAATTTAAGTTAACTGTGAAAATAATTCAAATGAATATCCTTTGGACCCACTCTGGAATTCACAGCTTCGGCCAAAGTGTTGCTCCTGTGTATAATTCAACGGTGTCAAATGAAAAGGAAGACGAGCATTTACATCATACCTTTCATGATCGGAGGACTTCGCAAAGTATTATACAGCCAATAAAGTATTTTTGAACCATATTGACTGTTCTAACGTAGGAAACATGGCAACCAAATTGCACACAGCAAGCACCCACAAACAGCAATGTGATAATGACTAGATAATCTGTTTTAGTGATATTGCTTCAGGGATAAATATTGGCCAGGGGTCTTCTGCTCTTCTTTGAAATAGTGCCATGAGATCTTTTACGTCAACAGAAATTGCAGACAAAACATTGGTTTAACATTTCATCTTAAAGTCGACACCTCTAACAGTGGACTCATTCAGTACAGCACTGGGAATACCAACCTGGACTTTTTGCTCAAGTCTCTGGAGTGAGAACCCACAACCCACTTAGAGATGAGAGTGCTACCGTTGAGCCACAGATGGGTGCATATTGCTCAACAGGCCCGGCCTACTTTAGCTTCATCTTTAAAGATTGCTGTCAACTGAGTTAAAGAAAAAAAAAGAATGACTTGCATTTATATAGCACTTTTCACGACCATCAGACATCTCAAAACACTTTACAGCCAATGAAGTACTTTTTGAAGTGTAGTAAACTGTTGCAATGCAGGAAATACAGCAGTCAGTATGTACACAGCAAACTCCCACAAACAACAATGTGATAACGACCTGATAATCTGTTTTTGCGATGTTGATTGATGGATAAATATTGGCCAGGACACCAGGGATAACTCTAAAGTAAAAGCAAAATACTGCAGATGCTGGAAATCGGAAATAAAAACAGAAAATGCAGGAAATACTCAGCAGATTTGGCAGCATCTGTGGAGAGAGAAACAGAATTGACATTTCAAGTCAGATTTAATCATGGCTTTCAAAAGAGTATTGGATAAGCACCTGAAAGGAAAATAAATTACAGGGAAAGGATAGGGGAGTGGGACTAGCTAAATTGCTTTTGCAGAGAGCTGGCACAGACTTGATGGGCTGATTGGTTTCCTTCCGTGCAAAAACCATTCTGTGATTATCAATGGGCTGTAAAATTACACCCAAGATGTTAGATGCAACAGGAGCCAAAATCACATTTTTGGTGTTTTCTGATGATTTTTTAAGTGATTGGGTTTTCCCCTTTTTCTCTCTCACTCACACGCAGCCTTAATAAAATTAATTTTTTAAGCTCTTTAAAGGCTTTTTTTAACCGGGATTTCTCGATTCTCGGCACGATGAGTCACCCGATCGCTTGCTTTTCAGCCACACTTCCGTTCAATGGAGCTTTTCTCTGCTTTCTACGGTATGCAGTTTGTTTTTTTCTCTTCAGCTACTTGTTTTAAAGTTTCTTCTCTTCTGGCTGAAGGATGATGGTTGCTTCAAATTTTCTCTTCTGAGTGCAGGACTCTGATCCCAGCACTATTCACCATATTATATATTTGGTTCTTTATGCTCCGTATAGAGTCTAGCCAGAGAGGTTCTTAGACTTGTTTAAACATTAATCTTTATTGTCTAGTAACTATATACACTCCACACTAGCTTGCATGTCTCCTTCAAAAGCCACGCTGTAACTGTTCTGAAGTCTCTCCCACAAGATCTCTTACATCATCATGGTGGGCGGTAATCTTTACATTCTCTCAAGATTAACCCTTTGATACCCTTATACTACAATAATGTCATTGAATGTCAAGGGGAGGTGGTTAGACCCTTTCTTGTTGGAAATAGTCATTGACTGGCACTTGTGTAGCATGAATATTACTTGCCACTTATCAGGCCAAGCCCAAATGTGGTCCAGGCCTTGTTGCATGCGGGTACATTAAAAGAGAAGTTGCGAATGGGACTGAACACTGTGCAATCATCAGCGAGCATCCCCACTTCTGACCTTATGATGGAGGGAAGTTTATTGATGAAGCAACTGAAGATGGTTGGACCTAGTCCGAAGGGTCTCCTGCAACAATATGCTGGGCATGGGATAATTGGCACCTAACAACCACAACCATCTTCCTTTGCGCTAGGTATGACTCCAGCCAGTGAAGAGCTTCCCACCTTATTCCCATTGACTTCAACTTTACTAAAGCTTCTTGCTAACATGCTCAGTCAAATACTGCCTTGATGTTCAGGTCAGTTACTCTGATAGAATCATAGAGTCATAGAATGGTTACAATTTATTTCTCTTCAGGTGCCTGTTCCCTTTTGAAAGCCACAGTTGAATCTGCCTCCACCACACTCTCAGGCAATGCATTCTAGATCCTAACTACTTGCTCGTAAAAAAATCTTTTTCCTCATGTCGGCGTTGGTTCTTTTGTCAATCACATTAAATCTGTGTCCACTGGTTCTTGATCCTTCCACCAGTGGGAACAGTTTCTCTCCATCTACTCTGTTTAGACCCTTCATGATATTGAACACCTCTTTCAAATTTCCTCTCAACCTACTCTTCTCTAAGGAGAACAACTCCAGCTTCTCCAATCTACCTACATAATTGAAGTCCCTCATCCATGGAACCATTTTCATCAATCTTTTCTGCAACCACTCTAAAGCCTTCACATCCGTCCTGAAGTGCGGTGCCCAGAATTGGTCACAGTATTTCAGTTCAGGCTGAGCCAGTGTTTAATAAAGCTTCATCATAACTTCCTTGCTTTTGTACCCTATTCCTCTATTTATAAAGCTCATCACTGAAATTCAGCTCTTTTGTTTATGTTTGGACCAAGGCTGTAACGAGGTCTGAAGCCAAGTGGTCCTGGCAGGACCCAAACTGAAAATTGGTGAGCAGGTTTTGCTAAGTAAATCTGACTTGATAGCACTGTCAATGACACTATCCATCACTTTGCTGATGATTGATAGTAAGCTGATGGGGCAGTATTTGGTCAGATTGGATTTGTCAGGCTTTTTGTGGACAGGACATGCCTGGGTGGGTAGATGCCAGTGTTGTAGTTGTACTGGAATAGCTTAGTTAGAGGTGTGGTTCATTTTGAAGCACAAGTTTTCAGCGCTAAGGCTTTGCTGTATCCAGCACACTCAACTATTTCTTGACATCATGTGGATCTAATCAAATTGGCTGAAGACTGACTTCTTTGATGGTAGGAACCTCAGGAGGAGGCCACGATGGATCATCTACTCAGCACTTCTGGCTGAAGATGGTTGCAAATACCTCATGCCATGCCTTTTGCACTCGCATGATGGGCTCTGCCATCATTGAGGATGGGAATGTTCGTGGACCCTCCCCCTTCTGTTAGTTGCTTAACTGTCCACCACCATTCATGGATGGATGTGGCAGGACTGCAGAGCTTTGATCTGATCCATTGGTTGAGGGATAGCTTAGCTCTGTCACTAGCATGCGCTTTCTGCTGTTTAACATGCATGTAGGCCTGTGTTGTAGTTTCACCAGCTTGGCACCTCATTTTTTGGTATGTCTGGTGCTATTCCTGACATGCTTTTCGACACTCCTCATTGAAGGAGGGTTGGCCCCATGGCTTGGTAGTAATGGTAAAGGATATGCTGGGCCATAAGGTTACTGATTGTAGTGAAATACAATTCTGTTGCTGCTGATGGCCCACAGCTTCTCATGGATGCCTGGTTTTGAGCTGTGAGATCTGTTCTGAGTCTGAAGTTAGCTGTGATAATGTGGAGTCAAGGGCTGCTGCTGTTTCATGCAGTTTGCTTGATTGCCTTCAGGAGACAGTGAAGAATCTTCCAGTTTTCCCCCATTAGTTTTTGCCTTCCAAAGGAGATAGTGTGGTTAAGGTGTGGGTGAATCATCTATGAGATTGTATGTTGACTCGATTGGACAGGTTTGATGAGCCTGGCGGTCTTCTTGCCCTTTTTATATGTGAAGAAACAGCTCTGCAGAAGAAAGAAAAATGGCAAAAGCTTGCCAGAGACACCTGGCAGAGGCTCATACTGTGTCAGATCTTGGCATGATGTTTGGTCTGAGCTTCCCATCTGTAACTGGTCCACTTCTAAAACCCTGTAAAATGACTTCTGCTGGTACTACAGACTCCCAGAGGTTCCAGACCTTATTCAAAATGCCCCACGGTGATAGGCAGGTAGAAAAGGCTGTGGTAGAGCTTTTTGATCTCAACCATCTGGATGGAGATGGCAAGTGAGGCTTAGATGGGTTTTTCTGCTAGTGAATATAGTAAGTACCTTTTCTTTGATGTCATGTGGTCCTCAAAACCTTAGCACATAGCCAACAGTAATAGTTGAAGAACATGTTATAATTTATAATTGCATTCTTAAGGTACAACATTAGCTGTCTGTCAGTAACTATATATTAGCAATAATTACAACTGTGATAAAATATCTACTTGGTATTGTGCTATTATCTATTGTTTTCTCTTTATAAAAAATCAGGATCTCCAAGACTATGGACAATACTGCACCAAGCAGCACAAGAAGTCATGTAGAAACCACAAGCTACCAGCAAAGATATGGACCCAACTCCCATTTACAGGTCAATGAAACAAGGCACACGACTACCTACTGAGCAAGGAAGGGTAGCACCTCCAACAGTTCAAGACACTGAAGAGATCAATCAGATTTAGCAGAGGTCTCTCTAGAATGTCCTGCGATGATCAAGGACAGATTCTATTTGGTTAGAGTTAAGAAACAACAGAGGTGCCATTACACTACTGGGTGTATTCTATAGGCTGCCAACTAGTGGGGAAGATATAGAGGAACAAATTTGCTGGGAAATTACAGAGAGATGCAAGAACTAGAGAGTAGTGATAATGAAGGACTTTAATCATCCGAATATAAACTGGGATAGCAACAGTGTACAGGGCAGAGAGGGACAAGAGTTTCTGAAACATATTCAGCAGAATCTTCTTGATCGGTACATTTCTGACTCAACAAGGAAGGAGGCATTGCTTCTGGTTTTGGGGAATGAGGTGGGTCAAGTAGATCAAGTGTCAGTGGGGGAACATGTAGTGAACAGTGATTATAGTATCATAAAGTTTAGATTAGCTACGGAGAAATACAAAGAGCAATCTAGAGTAAAGCTATTGGAGGAGGATGTTGGAATTCCAGGTAACAGAGTCAATTAACCATTTAACCCATTATTCTCAAGTTCCAACACGATTTGAAGTGATAACTCTTATTGGTAACAGTGGTTATATTTTATTCAGTATAAGTAAGACTTGACACTTGCCAACGTCTGAACAGTAGCATCAAAGTGCAACTACATTACCATTACACTCTGGGTAGAAGCATGGTCTCCACATAACTACTCCCTGGTTGTGCTCCAGATACTGTCACATCAATCAATGTGACACATAATATCTCTAAAATCTCTGCGCTCAGGAATCTTATACTTTCTTTATGCAGTAAAGTCAATGTAGACTGATTTAACCCAATCATTATCTCACTATTATTTGAATGACTCAATTGCAAAAGATGTCACTTACCTGTATGCCCGCACAAGCCAGGTCAAGCTCTCAAGATCTCTGGCTTACTAAGCTCAAACACCTATCAGCTCGTAAATATTTCAATGCTAAAGCTTGGCCAAAGCATGGAAAATATGGTGACCTTGGTACTTGGCTATTTTGTCTCAGCTCTACCCACATCTGGGCCTCTGAGATTCTGTTAAAGAGTTTATCTTTTAGTTCTCATGCAGAAGGCTGCCTGTTTTAACACTACTAGATTTCTGCTGATGTTTACCTTTTTACAATTTGGTCCCTTTCAAATGCTTCAGGGTCAAAAACACTTGGTGAATGAAAGACCAAACTACAATTCACCTTCATGCCACCTTTCAGCCACTTTTACCCAGGGTGTATTACAAGCAGGAATAAAAAGAATAGTTCAGTAAAACTCAGTCTCGCAATGAAATTAAAGAAGTGTACAGTCATAGTATTTAAGTTAGTTTTCGTTACTTGGCAAGAAAATCCATTGTAGGGATTTCCCAGGATACTTACAAGGGCCAATTTCAGTGGGTTAAGAACAGACATGTCGTGGGTAAATTAGAATGAAAAAATGGCAGGCAAAACTTGAGCAGAACAACGGGCTGCCTTTAAAGAGGAGATGGTTCGAGTACAGTTGAGGTACATTCCTACAAGGGAAAAAGACAGGGCAACCAAAACCAAAGCTCCCTAGATGACAAAAGAGATAGAGAGTAAGATGAAGCAGAAAAAGGGGGCATATGACAGATGTCAGGTTGATAATACATATGAAAACCAGGCTGACTATAGAAAGTTCAGAGGGGCAGTGAAAAAGGAAATAAAAGCAAGTATGAGAAGAGATTGGTAACGAGCATAAAGGGGAACTCAAAAGTCTCCTATAGGCAGATCAATAGTAAAAAGGGTAGTAAGATGAGAGTTGGGGCCTTTTAGGGACCAAAATGGGCATTTACACATGGAGGCAGAGGGCCTGACTGAAGTACTAAATGAGTACTTTGTATATGTCTTTACCAAGGAAGAAGATGCTTCCAAAATCATAGTGAAGGAGCGGGTAATTGAGATACTGAATGGGCTACAAATTGGTTAAGAGGGGGTATTAGAAAGGCTGGCTGTACTTAAAGTTGATAAATCATCAGGACCGGATGGGTGCACCTGAGGATGCTGAGGGAAATAAGCACAGAAACTGCAGAGACACTGGCCATAATCTTCTAATCGTCGAAAGATACTGGGGTGGTGCCAGAGGACTGGAGAACTGCAAATGTTACACTCTCATTCAAAATAGGGTGTAAGGATAAACACAGCAATGACAGGCCAGTCAGTTTAACATAGGTGGTGGAAAAACCTTCAGAAATGATAATCTGAATTAACAGCCACTTGGGCAAGGTTGGATTCATTAAGGAAAGCCAGCATGGATTTGTTCAAGGCAAATTGTGTTTAACTAACTTGATTTCAAGTTTTTTGATGAGATAACAGAGAGGATTGATGGTTGTTGCAGTCTATATGGACTTCCAAAAAACATTTGATAATGTACACAACATTGTTGATACAATGCACATATGTATGACATTCATAATATGATGGACCATCAACTGGTTGCACTATGGTCCACTATGGAAGAACACCAATCACTCAGTGGCATGGCAACTTGGAGTGTTACTCCAAAATATTTCGACTCATCTGAGGATCTACTACCCAAGGACCTCTATAATGAGTTCAGTGCAATTTTGGAGAGGTTAAACTCGACTGTTAGGAAAGGTTGTATGGTGAAAGTAGGTAATTTTGAAAATCTTTACTTGTTGATGCTTTTAATTAGTTTGGATAAATGCATAAAGAAAAATTGTAGCAGGCAACTGTGTCTCTGAGATTCCATATCAAATCTCCTTTGTAGTATGGCTATTGCACATGACTGCCTGTATTGCTGTTAACCTTTCCCCACTGCTTGCCTCCATGAGATCATCCACAGCGTATTCTTATCGATGTGGTTTTGTTGCTGTGCATGATATTATATGTAAGTAAACCTGAACAATAGTTTTAGCCTGCGTGCAATGTCTGTATGCCTATGTGATAATTTTCACCATTGAAAGTAACAATAGAATATGGTGGGCATCCTGCATATTCTCCAGAGAATAATTAACCATGACTGGTGGTTAATTATTAAACCTGCACTGTAGTAACTCAAATCAAGATGCAGATTTCAGCTCATTGGAAGCATCTAGTGCACATTTAACAATTAAAATAAACTGTTTTATATCACCATCTCTGCAGTTATCACTTTTTATTTGGCACTGATGTAAAATCGTTTACAAAAATTAAAACTAATGGAAAACATTTCTTGTATTGGTGTGTTGGAATTTTAGCTAAGGGAAGGATGAGTATGGGTAATGGTAATTATATCTCTACCTGTGGCGCACAAAGTGTCATTATGTAAGGATTGAAATGATGAAATACTCTGTAGCTTGTACAACTACAACTCCAGCCTACAGCGATAATTTGAGGTCTTCAGCCAAGTGGGGTAATTTTTTCGAGAGATTGAATCTGATTTTATTTCAAAATATAGAAGTTTGTGGTGCACTGTAGTTTTTAATATGTCATTATACAGATACTTGGTATGCTGTTCACTGTAACACTGAATGAAGTAACATTTGACTACAGTTCTGATTTCCCACAATAGATTCATGAAATACATGATTTCACAATCAGTAACATTGTTTTGCTAGAAGCAACATAATGGTGTAGAAATTGCACCGTATAGTGCCCATTTTTCAGGCACTAAACTGTCCCCTAAACCTCCAATATGGTGGGCAGGAAGTGTATGTTCATTACGAGCTTGAGGTGTGTGGCCTGCCATATTATAAAGGGCCCAAAAGAAAAATCAAGTGTTGTGCCCATGTCCGAAACATGCACTTGATGGGAACCAACAAGGTAAGTCTGCTCAAAATACTTACCTGAATGTAGAGCTATGAGGATCAGGTGTGCTGTTCCAGACCCCACATTCAAAGAACATGGGTCACTGCCAACCACCACTGCCTGTCCTCCCCAATTGTCAGCATTACCTCTTATCCAATGGCCACCATCACCCAGTTCTTCCTATGATTGTGAAGCACAATTCACCAAGCGTTAGATTGTTCACCCACTAATAGGGAACGTGAGCTAGGTTTAGACCATTGTCATGCAGGCCGCCACCTGCCAAGAATGAGGCACATTGGTTTTGTCATATGAACATTGATTTTTAACTGTTGCTGGAGCGAGGAAATGATTTGTTGAAGGGATCGGCCGTGGCTAGAAAGAACATTTGCCTGCTAACCTATGGTGCTTGTGTCGACAAAGGACCATTCCCTGACACATTCAACCCACAATGGATGTTGATCACCGGACAGTGGGGGGTGGGGGGGGGGCGGAATGGGAAAGCGCATTCCAGGGCCTACTGGGGTGATGCAATCCACAGGGGAGAGGACTGGTTGGACCAGCTGATCACGTGACAAACTGGCTGTTCTAGGGATTTTTGAACTAGCCACAGAGTTTGAACTCAGAAAGACTGTTTGCTCCTGGACTGAGAAGATGTTTCCTGTCTGCTTCCATCTCTTTCTCACAAGCCTCTGAATCCACTGAAGACACATGAACCCCAAGAGCGAAAAGTCTCCGAAAGCGAACACAGTTTAAAAAGAATACTGGGCCCCAATGAAAAGCAAGAACTACCTACAATCAAGGACTCTATAGTGAGCTCAAAGAACTGTAACAAAAGCACTTCAGATATTGCCTCAATATTTTCCACTTTATTTTTTCTTCTGCTCTTTTCTGTCTCTATTTGTATGTGTGTATCAGTCTTGCATGCTCGCATGGGCACGTCGTGTATCCATGGGCGTCAACCGAATTAGTGTTTAAGTTTAATAAATTTCAACCTTTCTTCTTTAAACCTAAGAAAACCTGTTTGTGCTGGTTTTTTTGTCTTATAATTGGAAAGCGGTTGGACCTTGTTACAGTAAGACCTGAAAGGGAACCTAGACCTATTTCTCACCTGGTCATAATAGAAAGTTGGGGGTTACCGTCCCGGATTTCACCCACAAACGAGAGACATTGGAAGTGGGAAGCCAAATTGTTCCCAATCATAAAAGAACAAGATTTCAATACAGGTTTTCTTGTGGTTGTGTGTGCTTGAATACTAACATGTCTGCAACTGAAGCCAGTAACTCCCCAAGCCAGGTGAAGTAACTTGGGATAAGTTAAAAACACAGTCTATGGATGAGTTGAGGAAAATGGCTGAGCAGTATGGGATCACTGTACATGGCAAGGCTAGGAAGTCTGAACTCCTAAGGCTAGTGGTCAACCATTTTTTCCTTGAATCTGAAGAAGCAGAACCAGGGTTAGAAGTAGACTCCAACAGGGTACTGCTAGCAAAGATACAAGCCAAAAAGGAAGGTGCTGTGAGCAGGAGCGAGACCTGGAGACCTGTGTGTTTCCATTGTAATAAAGCAGGGCATTTAAAAGCTGACTGCTTTTAAAAACCTGTAGGGGTAATCAGGGCACATCCGCTCAGTGAAGAAGAAATCCTGGAGGACAGCACAACAGAGCAAGCTGTAGCTTTAACTGCAGTAAGAAGTTTATTACTGCAAGTGCAGGAAAAGTTACTAGGATTACTCAAGGCGATCAGGGTTTTGTGTTTGAAGGGAAAGTAACCCCATATCCCTCGAGTGGGGCAAGCAAGCACATAGTAATTCTCAGGGACACAGGGGGCACCAGATCCCTTTTACTGGGAAAAGGCCTGACCTTTCCCCCAGAGAGTGCAGTGAACACCAGAATGATGGTGAATGGTATTGGAGGGCAGCGTATGCCTGTACCTGTACAACGGGTGCACCTGGAGTGCGACCTAATTTCGGGACCGGTGAGCGTAGGGATTGTCCCTAGTTTGCCTGTGGACGGGGTTGACCTGCTCCTAGGTAATGATCTGGCAGGGGTGAAGGTGGTAGCCCCCCCCAGTAGTGAAAGAAAGACCGCAGGAGGTCAGAGAGACAGGGCAGCAGCAGGAGACGGTTCCCTGCAGTTTCCCTGAATGTGTAGTGGATCAGGCCATGATCAAACCAGCTCCCCCAGAGGAGACTGAATTAGCACTGCAGGCAGATGACCAGGTCTGTGTGTCTGAGACTTTCTTTGGAAAGTTAGAAGACCCAGGAAATGAATTAAATGGATTTTCCCTAGCTGAGGCTCAGTGAGCCGACCCAGTATTGCAAGAGTTAGCACAGGCTGCCCAGTCTGAAAATGAAGCAGAGGGAGTCCCTGAGGGCTACTATTTAAAAAATAAGGTACTGATGAGGAAATGGAGTTCTCCTCACATACCTGAGAGCAAGGAGTGGACAGTAGTTCACCAGCTAGTGGTGCCACAGAGGTACTGGGGAGAAATATGAAGAAAGGCCCACAAGACTATAGTAGCTGTACATGCCAGTATACAAAAGGCCAAAGCCCACAAAAGACAGCAGTTTGACTGGCCAAAACTCCACAAAGATGTAGTGGAGTACTGCAGGAGTTGCCACATATGCCAGGTTGAGGGGAAACCCCAAGCTATCGTGAATCCTGCACCCCTAAGTCCTGTTAGGAGGACCCTCCAGCAGTGGGCTGGTGAACTGTAAGGGACCTCCGCAGAGAACAAAAAGGGACAGGCAGGCACAAGGCTGGCAAAATGTTAAACAGGAAAGGGGAAAAAGTTACCAGGAGGGCAGGTTAAAGGAAGTCCGGGAGGAATCCCGTATGAAAACTCCTACTGTCCAGTCAGCCAACCCTGAAAATTGTGAAAAGTTGGACCCCACATCCTCCTCTGTAAATGCAGACACTAGAAGCACCCCGCCAGAGTTGTTAACAGTATTTACAGGAACCTGCAGAGACAAAGAAAGATCCCTAGGGGGCAGAGAAACCCCGAGGGTGATGCCTCACCTAGTCAAAGTGCCACAGGGGAGTGCAGTAGAGTCTGCACCAATACCTGCAGGCAGGAGTGTCCCAAAGGGCAAAGTGTATATTTGCAAAGAGTCCACTCCTGCAGTCAGAAAAAAGGGAACCAACCTTCCCCCTAAAGTCAAAAGCCTTCGCCTGACTCAGCAAAGCACTGCAGGAGATTTCAAGATAGACCTACCCGCTACCGTCTCTCCTGAAAAAAAAATCCAACTCAGGGCTAATTAAGCCTCACCATCTCAAACACCCTAGGCAACCATGGAAGTGGGCAAACTGAAGAAAATCTTCCCCAAAGAACCACATGTTTATTGGGATGCCAAAAAGGGGCAATTAAAGCAGCACAGGCACTAAGAAAAGACAGGCTGTAAAAAGTTTTTAGATATATGAATGAATGGGAATGAATCAGAGAAATGCATTTTTTTCTGTATCTTATATTTTCTCTTGACCCTTTTAATGAAGTGCCTTTTCTCAAATCGCATTTCATTCAGCTGGGTGTGGAGGTGTCATGCAGGCCTCCATCTGCCAAGAATGAGGCACATTGGTTTTGTCATATGAACATTGATTTTAAACTGTTGCTGGAGTGAGGAAATGACTTGTTGAACAGATCAGCCGTGGCTGGAAAAAACATTTGAATACTAACATACGGTGCTTGTGTAGACAAAAGGACCATTCCCTGACACATTCAACCCACAATGGATGTTAATCACCGGACAGTGAGAGGGTGAGGAAGTGCATTCCAGGGCCTGCTGGGGTGATGCAATCCACAAGGGCCAGGACTGGTTCGACCAGCTGATCACGTGACTAACTGGCTGTTCTAGGGCTTTTTGAACTGGCCACAGAGTTTGAACTCAAAAAGACTGTTTGCTCCTGGACTGAGAAGATCTCTCCTATCTGCTCCCATCTCTTTCTCACAAGCCTCTGAATCCACTAAAGACACATGAACCCCAAGAGGCAAAAGTCTCCTACAGCGAACAAGGTTTAAGAAGAATACTGGGCCCCAATGAAAAGCAATCAAGGACTCTACAGTGAGCTCGAAGAACTGGAACAAAAACTCTTCAGATATTGCCTCAAACTTTTTCACTTTATTTTTTCTTCAGCTCTTTTCTGTCTCTATTTGCATGTGTGTATCGCGTATGCAAGCTCGCGTGGGCACGTCGTGTATCCGTATGCATCAACCGAATTAGAGTTTAAGTTTAATAAATTTCAACCTTTCTTCTTTAAACCTAAAAAAACCTGTTTGTGCTGGCTTCTTTGCCTTATAATTGGAAAGTTGTGAACAAGGATTTACCAAGTACGGTGTGTTTAAAATTAAGCCCTGTTATGGTATTACCAAGTGAAGGCTGAAAGGGAACCCTAGACCTCTTTCTCACCTGGTCGTAAGACCATCGTGAGACAGGTTAGTTTTATCCTACTGATGAATGTGGTATTACAATAGTAATCCTGCTCAGTACAAGAGGAACGGCAGGTTCAGACATTTGGTGTATGTGCTTGGATAAGGAACCAGTGGTGCGAAGCAACCTGACTCTAACTCTCTACCACCTGTGGGATTATGACTGAATGCCTATAAGTCATAATCCTCCCTAAATTGCTTCCTTCTCAATAGGATCGGCCCCTTTCTCAGTTTCCCCCACCCCTTCATCAGTTACCTGAGGCTCCTGGTGTCACAGTGGCTGACCTTTCATCTTGCTTCACCCACAAGCTGCCTGTTACTGTCTTCAGCTCGTCAATTTGAGGGTAATGAAGCCCAAGGCCCAATATCAGACGTGTCTTGTGCCACATCATTCATACCTAGGGAAAGATCCCTGTACCCACGCGTGCCCTAAAATCTGCTAGAAGTTTGAGGTCAATATGACTAGTTGTGAAATTATCTGATTCTACTGTAGGAGTTTCCTGTTCATTGTCATCTGCAATGACACCTTGGTATCAATGAACAAAGGGTCTTCTTCTTCTTCTTCTTCTTCAGCCTCCTTGTCTCGAGAGACAATGGTGTAGACCCAGTAAAAATACATATGGTAAAAACACATACAGTAAAAACACATAAGAACTTAGTTAAAAGAAAGGGGCTAGTAACACAACAATGAACAGTGTGTTGAAGCATGGGGAGAATGGGTAGAAAGGGGCCACAGCACATAGATGGCTGAGGAATTGTAGATAGTATAGTAAAGATGTTGAGGAGGATCCCAGACGCAGTCCTTGCACCTTGCAGATATAGGGAGTCGCCATGGACGCCAGATACCATTAAACTCATAATAGACAATCGGAAATTGTGAAGTTTTGAACAGGTTCTCACTCAGCCAAATAAGGAATTATCATTATGTCATTATACCAGACCCCTATGAGTAAGTAAGAGAGGCGGGTCTTTGAAATAAGATTTAACCCCTGACTGAAACTAGGGAAGGCACGAGAACCCCGGGGAAGAACACTCAAGAAGATATCCTGAGCCAGGGGCTCAGAGAACAGAAGAGCAGCCGCAAGTCCGAGACTGATCACCTCGTGTCTTGACGGGTAGTATACTGTACAAGTAATGAGAGCTTGTACTTGATGATTTAGTGTGTGAATAAAATATTGATATACCTTTCACCAACTGAATTCCGAGGATTCTTTAAGAGTAGAGTACGTGTTAGGCACAACATAATTGGCGCCCGAACAGGGACTCGGTTGTAGTGCTATTTCAAGTTATTTTGAAAAGCCTCGCTGAGTTCGAATTAATATATAAACAAAGTTACGAGTCTGATGGATCGGATTGGTGAACCTTTGAGTAATTATGGCCCTGGCCAGGCCAGAGTGGGAGTTGGAACTCCGGAAATATTTGAAGGGCAAGTGGCCCTCGTGGATAGAGTTTGCAGTTAAACAGTACACGGGCCAGGGGTCCGTTGGGGTACAGCATTGGGAGGATGCACATACCCACCAAGCCAAACGGGCACCTGATAGGGCCCTGAAGGCACAGTCAGTTAGTGCAGCACAGGTGGGGCAGAGTGAAGTTGAAAGATTGAAGCAGGAGTTGCAAATGTCAGGAAAAGAAAGGAATGAAGGGCATGATAGGGCCCTGAAGGCAGAAACAGTTAGTTCAGCACAGGTAGTGCATTTAATCCAATTCCAGTCTCAGGCCAAAAAGACCGAGTACAGTCGTACTAAGGCTGAGAGAGAAGTGGACGAGGTGAAGGATCAGCTCACAGGAGCGGAACAGAAATGCTCTGACTTACAGACCGCATTGACAGTTCTGCACTGCTCACAGAAGGAGCGGGTGTACCAGTCAGCGGATTATACAAAACGTCAGCCGGAGATAAGTAAACTACAGTCTCAACTCTCAGCAAAGAGGGGCATAATATGCACTTTAGTGGATAAGGAGGTTGATGACAATGACGATTTTTATCGGGCCAACTTGACAGATAAGGCCAGATGACTCCATTACAAAGTTTATGGCAGAGTGACATAAAAAGACCACGTTTTAGTGAAATTTCACGTGAGTAAAAACAAGTTACTGTGTCTTTTGATTCAAATGTGTGAATGTTGGAAGCTTCCACAAATGAAATGAATGTCCTTGGGATTTGCAGCCTGTGTTCTGTGGAACTAACCGTCATTAACTCTTTGTTGTCTGGCCTTGATTTGAATTCATAACCCAGTACAGGAATCAATTTTCCAAGTTGTTTGGAATTGAATGAGTGTGAAAAGTGATTGTTGAGTGTATTCATTTCAATTTAAGATTGTGCACCCAGGAATGGGACATAAAATTGAATTATATTTTAAGTTAAAGTTTTATTTTTATTTTAAAAGTTGGTTTTGCAACTGTGAAAAGGCAATGAACAATTTTCTAAGAGATAAGCTTCAGCCTTGAAGGTCTGAAGATGTTTGGCAGAAATCCAATTTGAAGTTTAAAACACTGCTTTAATTGGACCCAAAGCTTAAAATCTGCTCTTTTTTTTGCAGTTTAAATGAAAGACATGTTTTACTGACTGAATTAAGTAGCAAATGACAGGAATTGGATATTGGTTTAAGGGAGAGAAGGATAAACAAAGGAGATATAGGAAAGATGCTGTCTGTTTAAAGTTTGTTTAAGAAGCTGGTGTTAAATCTTTTGTTATAAGTATGTTAAATAGCTTTTTCTTTAGCTTTTGGTTTTATGACAGTCATTTGAAAAGGCGCCTGAAGAAAGAACAAGAAAAATGACGTAATTTACCTATCTCTAAAAAAAAAGCACATGCTATTCTGTTCTGTGTGTAGTTAATAAGTATTATGAGTTAATAAGTCTGAGTTAAGTTTATACTATTAAGGTTAACTGACCTGTTAAGTTGAAAAACTGGAAATTTCATTTGTGGCCACAATGAACTTTCAAGTTTTATTATGTCAAGTTTTGGGGCAGTCTTTAATTCCGGACATAAGACTCGTTCATATAACATTGGCAGTTTTGATTTTTAAATATTTATTGCAGTGAATTGGAATTTGGAATCATCTTTGTTATAAAAAAATGTGG
Organism: Heterodontus francisci; assembly: GCF_036365525.1. NCBI lineage: Eukaryota > Metazoa > Chordata > Chondrichthyes > Heterodontiformes > Heterodontidae > Heterodontus > Heterodontus francisci. The sequence goes on from NC_090377.1 coordinate 126,791,537, forward strand.
GATTAGAAACCTCTTACAAAAGATGCTAAAAGTTTGAAAACAACTGCAGTTTAATCTTAAATACTGTCTTTCCTGATGGAGATGCTTTCCTTTGAAGCTGATAATGTTAGTAATTATTTTGTTGTTTTAAAACCCTTAGGTTACCAAAAGTATTGAAAAAAAGTTTAAAATGGAGTGTAGTTCTTTTCGATCAGAAAAAAAGGTTACATAAAGTGACACAGCTGAGAAGGTTTTGCTCCGCCCCCTTGGAGACAAACAAAGAAATCAACCCTGCTGCAGCTATTGTTTTTCCATTTAATCCCCCACACAATTTTTGCATTGCTGAGAGTAAAATTTATATATATATTGGACATTATTAAATTTAAAATTTCTAAATTGACAGATATAATTGGACAAATTCACCCACTGGGCTCTGGGGCAGAGCCACAATAGATTCTTTCTGTTTTTTTAAGCAGGTGACGGTAGGTTCCAAGGCCACATGAGAACTGATGCCCCAGCAAGAGATCCAACAGCTTTAAGAATTTAAGAACTTAACTGCCAACATCAAATGTCACAGCATCTTTATCAATGAGACAAAGTGCTTGAGAAGGAGAGATAGTTCCAAGCACTTCTGTCTTGAATGTAAAAAATGCAATACCACCAAGTATGCATAAGAAATTGGAATCAATAAACAAAATTTAATTAAAAGCAAAATACTGCGGATGCTGGAAATCTGAAACAAAAACAAGAAATGCTGGATTCACTCAGCAGGTCTGGCAGCATCTGTAGAAAGAGAAGCACAGTTAACGTTTCGGGTCAGTGACCCTTCTTCGGAACTGACAAATATTAGAAAAGTCACAGATTATAAACAAGTGAGGTGGGGGTTGGGCAAGAGATAACAAAGGAGAAGGTGCAGATTGGACCAGGCCACATAGCTGACCAAAAGGTCACAGAGCAAAGGCAAACAATATGTTAATGGTGTTTTGAAAGACAAAGCATTAGTACAGATTAGGTGTGAATATACTGAATATAGAACATCAGCAAGTGCAAACCTGAAGAAAAACAACCTGAAAAAAACAGTGGGTAAGCAAACTGAACAAACTAAGATGAAATGAAATAAATGCAAAAAATGTAAAAAGGAATGCAAAAAAAAGGAAGAAAAAATAACTAAAAATGACTAAAAATGAAAGTAAAGTGGGGGGCTGTCATGCTCTGAAATTATTGAACTCAATGTTCAGTCCGGCAGGCTGTAGTGTGCCTAATCGGTAGATGAGATGCTGTTCCTCGAGCTTGCGTTGATGTTCACTGGAACACTGCAGCAATCCCAGGACAGAGATGTGAGCATGAGAGCAGGGGGGAGTGTTGAAATGGCAAGCAACCGGAAGCTCAGGGTCCTGCTTGCGGACTGAGCGGAGATGTTCCGCAAAGCGGTCACCCAGTCTGCGCTTGGTCTCCCCAATGTAGAGGAGACCACACTGTGAGCAGCGAATACAGTATACTACATTGAAAGAAGTACAAGTAAATCGCTGCTTCACCTGAAAGGAGTGTTTGGGGCCTGGGATAGTGAGGAGAGAGGAGGTAAATGGGCAGGTATTACACCTCCTGCGATTGCAAGGGAAGGTGCCCTGGGACGGGGACGAGGTGGTGGGGGTAATGGAGGAGTGGACCAGGGTGTCGCGGAGGGAACGATCCCTTCGGAATGCTGACAGGGGAAGGGAGGGGAAGATGCGACTGGTAGTGGCATCACGCTGGAGGTGGCGAAAATGGCGGAGGATGATCCTTTGGATATGGAGGCTGGTGGGATGAAAGGTGAGGACAAGGGGAACCCTGTCACGGTTCTGGGAGGGAGGGGAAGGGGTGAGGGTAGAGGTGCGGGGAATGGGTCGGACACGGTTGAGGGCCCTGTCAACCACAGTGGGGGGAAATCCTCGGTTGAGGAAAAAGGAGGTCATATCAGAAGCACCGTCATGGAAGGTAGCATCATCAGAGCAGATGCGTCGGAGACGGAGAAACTGGGAGAATGGAATGGAGTCCTTACAGGAGGTAGGGTGTGAAGAAGTGTAGTCGAGGTAGCTGTGGGAGTCAGTGGGCTTATAATGGATATTGGTAGACAACCTATCCCCAGAGATGGAGACAGAGAAGTCGAGGAAGGGAAGGGAAGTGTCAGAGATGGACCATGTAAAGGTGAGAGAAGGGTGGAAATTGGAAGCAAAGTTGATAAAGTTTTCGAGTTCGGGGCGGGAGCAGGAAACGGCACCGATACAGTCATCAATGTACCGGAAAAAGAGTTGGGGGAGGGGGCCTGAGTAGGACTGGAACAAAGAATGCTCGACATATCCCACAAAAAGACAGGCATAACTAGGACCCATGCGGGTACCCATAGCGACACCTTTTACTTGAAGGAAGTGCGTGGAGTTGAAGGAGAAGTTGTTCAATATGAGAACAAGTTCAGCCAGGCGGAGGAGGGTGGTGGTGGATGGGGACTGGTTGGGCCTCTGTTCCAGGAAGAAGCGGAGAGCCCTCAAACCATCCTGGTGGGGGATGGAGGTGTAGAGCGATTGGACGTCCATAGTGAAGAGGAGGCGGTTGGGACCAGGAAACTGGAAATTGTCAAAATGACGTAGGGCGTCAGAAGAGTCACGGATGTAGGTGGGAAGAGACTGCACCAGCGGACAAAATTTAATTGATATGAGTGGTTATTTAAAGCACTCAAAGGGAAATTTATCTGATATTTAAGAGGACAATCAAAGTTTTAGAAAACAAAAAAAAACAAAAACAGTCTAAGTGGTTTACTGCGTTGGACATTAGCAATGGATTCTGGTCCATACCGCTGGTACAAGAGTGTCAATATAAATTTCCATTTGCGTTCCAGGGACAACAGTTCACTCGGACATGACTCCCCCAGCGATTTTATAATAGTCCGTCGATATTCCACCAGCGGTTGGCACAGAGTAAGGAGGAGCTCCTTCGACTCCTCCAGAAGGTCAAAGTGAAAGGTAAGCCTAAAAAGGCACAGATAATAAAGGAAAAGGTTTCCTATTTGAGAATAGTGATAACACAGGGAAAGCATGAGATAGAGCAGATGCGAGCACAGACAATCCTCAAACTCCCCCTACCACAAGAATCTAAGGCTCTGAGATCATTTTGGGCCTTGTGGGGTATCGCAGGAACCTTACTGATGGATTTGTCTTAAAGCCAGCCCCTTTATATAATCTCCTGAAAAAGAACTACTACGTACCTGGCGGACAATTTAATCTGCTGAGTATTTCCAGCATTTCTTGTTTTATTTCAGATTTCCAGCATCCGCAGTATTTTGCTTTTATTTTAGTGGACAATTTAATCTACCAGGGCGAACCCCATGAGTGTCAGGTTTTGACATCAAAGGTCCTCAAGGGATGTTTTGTGTCAAAATCATTGGGGGGTGTACAAGGGAAGGAGCCAGCAATCAAACCAGCACTCAAAATTTTTTGTTGATCGTTCCTCTACAGTGGAGGATGGGATTAGGCAGACAGGGTGTGGATTACAAGTAGAGGAGGATGGAAGTCCCAGACTCAGGGACAAATTGTGGTGGGTCTTTCTTGTAAACATTACTATCGGACAGTGGGTATGTGTTGAATGCCCATAAGGGGCCCACTAGGGGGCCCCGAGTTGCCTGTATGGCAATGCGATGATAAACACTGTAGAAACGTGTCAATATGTGTGAAACCACACAATGATAGGGGCTAATGGCTCTATTGTGTTGGGGAAAATAAAAAAGGTCAGTTCCTGTTCCAGGTTGTGAGATTAAACGGACAAGAAGCACCAACCCCCACGGTTACCCCCACATCCGAATTACCAACGAGTAGGGTTATGACCCAACAGCCACAAATGAATGATCTCCCTTGGCCTGCCTTAGCTGCAGGACCAGAAAATGGACTTGCGATAATAAAAACTAATAAAATTGGATATGATAATATACAGCATGAGTTGGTACCGGTAATATTGAATATCTCAGATATCCAGCTACCTGACTGGTGTCCTGAAAAGACCTGAGAGTTGTACAAGCTTTTACTACAACAATGGCTGAGACAAAAATTTGGTGATGAGGGAATAATAAAGAGAAAGAGATGTAAACATAGTTCAATGAATGACATAGCCACAGTTTTTAATATGGGAACTTCAATTGTCCAATACTATAGATTTGGAAAGCGTGGACTAGAAGGTTAGAACTCTCAGCCAGCTAGTAAAAGATATTTTGAAAAAGGAACAAAAGGGACAGAGTGGTGTAGCTAAAGTAGGACAGGATTTGACAAACACAGCGGCAGGACTGGTGAGAGTACTGGAAGGTCGTGCTCATACTATTAATGATATAATAGAAAAGGTAAAGGAGGTCTACGACATTTCAAATAACGAAAGTGTTTGTAGTACATATCGTTCATGGATGTTAGAACAAACAAAGGAAAATTTGAGGCAAGTTGATGAGGGACAGGTGTCAGTTTGGAAAAATGACACCCAGTTGGAGTACTTAACTAGACACACAAATGATAAAATTACCAGGTGTCAACTCAGAAAACTTAAAGTATGGAAAGGTCAGGAGTGTGTAAATACAGGATCTATGAGTATTGGAGTAGTTTTGGGAATACCTGTAATTCCGAGAGATAAGTTAGGGATGCAATTATATGAAGTAGAAAATATAGGGGTGATAAGGGGAAAAGATTACATAAAATACTATGATATATTACCCTATGTTGTGGAAATTGGAAAAGAGATAGTTGGAACAACGTTGTCGGAGTGTAGTCTGGAAAACCAGGTGGTCATATGTCCTCATCCTATATATAAAACAGCAGAATCAAAATGTGGATTGAAGGCCACTGTAAATTGCACCATGGAAACTAGGAAAGCATTGTCAGGGCTAACCCATGTGGCCTATATGGGAAAGGGGAGATATTGTTGAACCACTACGGCAAAGGAGTACCAGTATGGATATAACCGGACTTGTCCGGTGAGCAACAGTACGTTTTGGTTCAACCCACAAATACCAACCCGAGTAGGGAAGATGGAGTTGGTAGACATGCATAAACGAAAGACAGAAATGATAACTGTGACAGAAAGTCAGAAAGTATTAAGGAGGACTTGACAAATAGCCTCCAGGAATATGAATATACTATTTAGCCATTGCCCACACGCTTGGGTAAAGAGAGACAGCAGCTAGAAGTCATTGCTGTAGTGTACTACAATCTGGAACAACAGTCAAAGATGCTACAAGATGAGATTGATGAGATAAACGATTCTACCTTCTGGGAGGACTTCTGGAACTGGGGGTCAAATGTGCAGATACACCCCTGGTTTAGAATTATCTCCCATGTCCTGATAGTGGTTTTGGGTGTCATGGTTATATGTGACATACTTAATTTGGAAACTTAAGAAATTAATTAGGCAATGTGAGAGGATGTATGAACACAGGTTGGACAGCTACCTTAAAGGTATTCAGTGTTTGAACTTGCTCTATAAAAGTATAGGCAATTAGTTATGCCATACAAGGGTAATTGTATAACTTATTCATATATACTTAAAATGAGTTAATGAATGATCAATGTACTCTAAGAATGAAATTGCGTCTGCGTTATTAGATTAGATTAGAGATACAGCACTGAAACAGGCCCTTCGGCCCACCGAGTCTGTGCCGACCATCAACCACCCATTTATACTAATCCTACACTAATCCCATATTCCTACCAAACATCCCCACCTGTCCCTATATTTCCCTACCACCTACCTATACTAGTGACAATTTATAATGGCCAATTTACCTACCAACCTGCAAGTCTTTTGGCTTGTGGGAGGAAACCGGAGCACCCGGAGAAAACCCACGCAGACACAGGGAGAACTTGCAAACTCCACACAGGCAGTACCCAGAATCGAACCCGGGTCCCTGGAGCGGTGAGGCTGCAGTGCTAACCACTGCGCCGCTGTGCCGCCCCTATGTTCGCACAATTGATTGATTATGTAATAGTGATGTTTAAATTGTGCTTTCTTTAACATTACACTGCTTATGCTGTTGCTTTGAAAATGAAATTGTAATTGCACAAGTGCACTACCTAAGATACATGAGAGTGTGATCCCTTGGACATAGCCCTGCAGGATCAAAGGGGGAACTGCAGACTCAGTAAAAACACACAGTAAAATCACATAGAGCAAAAACACATAAGAACTTAGTTAAAACAAAGGGGCTAGTAACACAACAATGAACAGTGTGTTGAAGCATAGGGAAGATGGGCAGAAAGGGGCCACAGCACATAGATGGCCGAGGAATTGTAGATAGTCGAGTAAAGATGTTGAGGAGGATCCCATACACAGTCCTTGCAAGTAGCAGACATAGGGAGTCGCCATGGACACCAGATATGATTAAACTCATAATAGACAATGGGAAACTGAAGTTTTGAACAGGTTCGCACTGAGCCAAATAAGGAATTATCATTATGTCATTATACCAGACCCCTATGTGTAAGTAAGAGGGGTGGGTCTTGGAAATAAGATTTAACCCCTGACTGAAACTAGGGAAGGCACGAGAACCCCGGGGAAGAACACTCAAGAAGATACCCTGAGCCAGGGGCTCAGAGAACAGAAGAGCAGCCGCAGGTCCGAGACTGATCACCTCGTGTCTTGACGGGTAGTATACTGTACAAGTAATGAGAGCTTGTACTTGATGATTTAGTGTGTGAATAAAATATTGATATACCTTTCACCAATCGGATTCCGCGGATTCTTTAAGAGTAGAGTGCGTGCTCGGCACAACAATGGGTAAGCGCCTAGAGGTGGTCAGTGGTTTGTGAAGCAGTGCCTGGAGTGGCTATAAAGGCCAATTCTAGAGTGACAGACTCTTCCATAGGCGCTGCAGATAAAATTGGTTGTCGGGGCTGTTACACAGTTTGCTCTCTCCTTGTGATTCTGTCTTTTCTCCTGCCAACTGCTAAGTCTCTTCGACTCACCACTCTTTAGCCCCGGCTTTCTGGCTGTCTGCCAGCTCTGGCGATCACTGGCAACTGACTCCCACGACTTGTGGTCAATGTCACAGGACTTCATGTCGCATTTGCAGACATCTTTAAAGCGGAGACGTGGATGGCTGGTGGGTCTGATACCAGTGACAAGCTCGCTGTACAATGCGTCCTTGGGGATCCTGCCATCTTCCATGCAGCTCACATGGCCAAGCCATTTCAAGCGCTGCTGGCTCAGTAGGGTGTATACGCTGGGGATGTTGGCCGCCACGAGGACTTCTGCGTTGGAGATACGGTCCTGCCACCTGATGCCAAGGATTCTCCGGAGGCAGCGAAGATGGAATGAATTGAGACGGCGCTCTTGGCTGACATATGTTGTCCAGGCCTCGCTGCCGTAGAGCAAGGTACTGAGGACACACGCTTGATACAGTCGGATTTTTGTGTTCCGTGTCAGTGGCCAGTCTGGACATAGCAGTGGACACCTTTCCCATGCACTTGTTGATTTCTGCATTGGGAGACAGGTTACTGATGATAGTTGAGCCTAGGTAGGTGCACTCTTGAACCACTTCCAGAGCGTGGTCACCGATATTGATGGATGGAGCATTTCTGTCCCATGATGTTCGTTTTCCTGAGGCTGATGGTTAGGCCAAATTTGTTGCAGGCAGCTGCAATCCTGTCGATGAGTCTCTGCAGACACTCTTCTGTGTGGAATGCTAATGCAGCATCGTCAGCAAAGAGGAGTTCCCTGATGAGGACCTTCCGTACTTTGGACTTCGCTCTAAGACGGGCAAGGTTGAACAACCTGCCATCTGATCTTGTGTGGAGGAAAATTCCTTCTTCTGAAGACTTGAATGCATGTGAGAGCAGCAGGGAGAAGAAGATCCCAAAAAGTTTAGGTGCGAGAACACAGCCCTGTTTCACGCCACTCAGGATAGGAAAGGGGTCTGATGAGGCGCCTCTATGCTGAATTGTGCCTTTCATATTATCATGGAATGAGGTGATGATACTTAGTAGCTTTGGTGGACATCCGATCTTTGTTAGTAGTCTGAAGAGACCACGTCTGCTGATGAGGTCAAAGGCTTTGGTAAGATCTATGAAAGCAACGTAGAGGGGCATCTGTTGTTCGCAGCATTTCTCCTGTAGCTAGCGAAGGGAGAACAGCAGGTCAATGGTGGATCTCTCTGCTCGAACGCCACACTGTGCCTCAGGCTAGACACACCCAGCCAGCTTCTGGAGTCTGTTTAAAATGACTCAAGCGAAGACTTTCCCCACTATGCTGAGCAGGGAGACTCCACGGTAGTTTTTGCAGTCACCGCGGTCACCCTTGTTCTTACAGAGGATGATGATATTGGCATTGTGCATGTCCTGTGGTACTGCTCCCTCATTCCAGCACAGGCAAAGCAGTTCGTGGAGTGCTGAGAGTATAGCAGGCTTGGCACTCTTGATTATTTCAGGTGTAACGCTGTCCTTTCCAGGGACTTTCCCACTGGCTAGAGAATCAATGGCATCACTGAGTTTCGATTTTGTTGGCTGTTCGTCCAGCTCATCCATGACTGGCAGAGACTGGGCTGCATTGAGGACGGTCTCAGTGACAACATTTTCCCTGGAGTACAGTTCTAGGTAGTGCTCCACCCAGTGGTTCATTTGCTTGCGTTGGTCAGTGATCTTGTCCCCTGATTTAAATTTGACGCGGCGGGGGCCGATCTTCTTGATGCTTGGCCCAAAAGCTCTCATAATGCCATCATATATTCCTCTGATGTTTCCGGTGTCGGAGGCCAGCTGAATACGACTGCATAGGTGTTGCCAGTAGTCATTCACACAGCGCCTGGCTGTTCTTTGTGCAGTGTTTCTGGCTACTTTAAGTGCTACAGATGATAACTCACTGGGGGCTTTCTTGTAGTTCAACAGTGCAATGCGCTTAGCGGCTATGACAGGTTCCAGCTCTTCAAAGTGAGATTGAAACCAGTCTGCATTCTGCTTCTCACATTTGCCATAGGTGGTCATTGCTGAGTCATAGATGGCGTCTCTGATGTGGGCCCACATGGTCTCTGCATCCTCTTTAGGAGTGTTTTGAAGGGCTTTTTCAAGTGAATTTAGAAACTTATGTAACAGCTGTGGACAAGAAATTCTGTTAGTGTTGATGTGCGGGCTGCCCTTCTGCTTGGAGTGATGTAGCTTCTTTGGTTTGAGTCTAACTTTGCTGCACACCAGGGAGTGGTCGATGTCGCAGTCCACACTGTGGAAGCTGCCTGTGATTTGGACACTGTTTACAGAGGCTCGCCTTGTGACGATGAGGTCCAGCTGGTGCCAACGACGTGATCTTGGATGCCTCCATGAAACCTGGTGACAGGGTTTAGTATGAAAGAATGAGTTGGTGATGCAGAGGTTGTGGTAGGTACACAATTCCAGCAGTCTCTGTCCATTCTCATTCATCCTTCCAATGCCATAGCGCCCAAGGCAGGAGGACTATGAGTCATGGTCGGCCCCAACCCTGGCATTAAAGTCCCCCAGCAGGAACAGAATTGATAGAAATACATTAATTGAAAGAAATACTCCATATTGCAGACTCTGAGTTAAGACGTTATTAAGTCAATAAAGCATTACCGTTGTAGTTTATGGAATTAGCTCAGATAAAGTACCTTTTTTTTGTATGTTCACCTTTCTCCCAGTGGAAACACAGGGCTCAAAAAAACCTGCTTTACATTTGCCTATGTACAAGAAAACCTAATTTTCAAAGACATGAGGGCAATCGGTTTCAAAATCTGCATTTCAATTTTCTGCTGTTCCAAAACCACTCTGCCAGTTCAAAACAAAATGGATGGCCATACTGCTTCCTTTTAACACCAGGAAAACTGACTAGCAGCTCCACTCTGTTTTGTTCATGGGTAGTCTGGAGCATGGTTCTAATGTTTAGCTACTAATCTTCCCTATACCTTGAAGCCTACTCCTCAAGAACACCCTGTGGGGATATGGTCTAACAGGGAAAATGCAGGTAATTGTATCTGGTTGGAAACTCTTCAGCTCAATTAGAGTGCAACTGCAACTTTGAGTAAATATCTGTCTCCTATCAGGAAATGACTGGCTTTTCATTTCTTTTCGTTGTCAAGATTATTCTCCTTCTGTAACTATGTGTAACTTCATGAGGGTGATATATGAGCACTAGATGCAAGACTTTAATAAATTTAATAGATTTATGCTATGAATAGTCTGCAATCTAGGGCAATATATCTCTCATCTATGCACTCAAGAGGTCATACATTTATTTTAAGGCTATGTTGACATGTGCTGTACTAAATTATGGGGTTTTTCTCAGTAAAAAAAAATGCAGTGGCTTTGCTTTTCACCAGTTCCTTCACAGGAAGAAACGTGTCTGAAATGCTGATGGTCTTATTCTGACCATCAGTGGAATAGGTCAGGTTTACATGACAACAAAGATAGTGCTTTTGAGATTTGACTGGCAGTGCAGCTTGTCATGCTTCTGACTCAAAGGGGTTCTGGAAATATGTGGGTGTCTAAAAGGTCGACAGCTCTAAACAAGTCTATTAGAGGCCTGCATTCATCTTTTTTGCCTCGGTATAGTAGGCAAGATCTTAAAACTCAATTAACAAGCACGTTTGTTAAGAATTAGATGTTTCAAAGGTCAAAATATGCAAAACCCACTGGATATTTTATGGGCTTCTATACAAAGTCCCAGCTGTATTAAATAACATTTTACAGCATTAGAATAGGCCTTTCAGCCAAACAAGTCTCTTTTTGTGCTTGTGGGGAGATGGTGACATAGTGGTAATGTCACTGAACTAGTAATCCAGAGGTCTAGGCTAATGCCCTGCAGTCTCAGGTTCAAATCCCACCATAGCAGCTAGGGAATTTAAATTCAATTAGTTGATAGAGGAAAAAAAAAGTCTGGATTTGAAAGATAGTCACAATAATGGTGCCATGAAGCTATCATTGATTGTCATTAAAACCCATCTGATTCGCTAATGTTCTTTCGGGAAGGAAATCTGCTGTCCTTACCCAGTCTGACCTACATGTGACTCCAGACCCACAGCAACATGGTTGACTCTCAACTGCCCTCCGAAATGGCCTAGCAAGCCACTCAGTTGTCAAGGGCAATTAGGGATGGGCAACAAATGCTGGCCTTGCCAGCAAAGCCCACATCCCATGAAAGAATAATAAAAAACATGAAATAAAAACAAGAAATTCTGGAAATACTCAGCACGCCTGACAGCATCTGTGGAGAGAGAAGCAGGGTTAACATTTCAGGTCAGTGACCCAAGGTTTTCAGCATCAGATTTCCAGTACCTGCAGTATTTTACGTTTATAATTTTTAAAAAATGAGTCTCCTCCCACCTTACATCACATCAGCCTATCCTTCTATTCCTTTTTGCCTCATGTACCTATCTGGCTTCCCTTAAATGCATCTCTGCTGTGCATCTCTACCACTTTGTGTGGTAGTGAGTTCAACATTCTAACCATTTTTGCATAAAGGTGTTTCTCCTGAGTACCTTATTGAATTTATTAGTGACTATCTTATATTTATGACCCATAGTTTTTGAACTCTCCCACAAGTAGAAACATCTTTTCTCCATCTACCCTAGCAAACCCTCTCATAATTTTATTTGGTCACCCCTCAGCCTTCTCTTTTCTAGAGAAAGAGTCCCAGCCTGTTCAGCCTTTTCTGATAGTTATAATTTCTCATTTTTGGTTTCATCATATTCATGTCATAGAATTTACAGCACAGAAGGATGCCAGTTGGTCCACTGCCTTTATGCCTATTGCTCCCTATTGCAATCTATTTCATTGATCAGTGCTGAGTAAATTCAGTTTTTGTTGGCCAGGTAGCACATTTACATTACAACCCTTATGCTTAGTATCATCCTTATCTCTTGAGAATTTTGTAGCATAACTTCATGGAATATATTAATTGCTATGACCTGGTGTGCTGAACATAATGCCCTGGATTTTGTAGTCAGAGGTAAAGTGACAGTGCTCTCTACTTAGCTTGAAGAAAGCTTCCCACAAAGATCTAGCAATCTCTGTGGCGTCGACTTCACTGACGTTAGTTTGAATCTGGCACAATGTCAAGGGTAGATTATCCAGCAACAGTGATGCTTTGAAACAGGGTAAGAAGCCAATCACACTGAAGAATCCTTACAGACAGAAAACCAGGCAGTAAAATGCGCATTATCCATCACTTACTATAAATTTTACAGCAAGTTAAATAAATGATTGGTACACACACATTAGGAGCTAAAATATCATTAACAAACTTTAAAAATAAATTATTAAATAAAAAAGCTTTGATTTTTTGTTAATCAGAATGGAAAAATTGATACTACACAAATATAAAATTAGTTTTCCAGGGCCAAAGAGTTTCCTCATCAGTAACTTTGACCTCGTACACCATTAAAAACCCAGTGACATGTCATTAACAAGGTGTAGCCTTTCCGGGGGTGGGGGGGGGGGGTGGAGGGGAGGGTTACAGCGATATTGCCCATAAAAGGGGAAGTTTTTGTCAGTTCAGTGATTTTTAATTGATTGCAGTCTGTGTTTAACTGTGTATGTGCAGACTCCAGAAGTTGCTGTCTGTTTCAGAGGAGTAATGATCGTGAATGTTGACAGCTTCACTGTCATTACTATCACAAAATCTGGGCCAATAATGTGCTCCTCGTGCAGTAATGCTTGGAGTACTGCTGGTCAAGTTTTGCTGTTTCTGTACTTGCTACTGTGCTTGTGCTAGAATGAAAGGCCTTTTCATCTATTTAAAATCAAATGCTAAAATCCTTGGCTTCCCTTGTGTCAGAATTACTTCTTATGTCATGATTTTGTCATGCTTTTTGCTACTTAGTAGTACTTGAGCAACACTTGAAGTAACTGCACAGTAACATCTGCTTCTATTATACCTAATGAGCAATGCTGTGACAGCTGTTTTTACCACTGTACTTACCTTTCAGTCCTGCATTGGGTGACACTGTTATCATAGTTTAACTCTATTACCTGCCTTCAAGAGAAATCCTCTTTTTTAATTCATTCTGGGTATATGGGCATCGCTGGCAAGGCCAGCAATTATTGCCCATCCTTAGTTGCCCTTAAGAAGGTGGTAGTGGGCCTTCTTTGTGAACCACTACAGTCCATGTGCTGTAGGGAGGGAGCTCCAGGATTTTGACACGGTGACCATGAAGGAATGGCAATAAAAGTGCGAGTAAGAATGGTGCGTGACTTGAAGGTGATGCACCTGCTGCCCTTGTGCTTCTAGGTGGTGGAAGTTGTAGGTTTAAAAGGTGCTGCTGAAAAAGCCTTGGCAAGTTGCTGCAGTGCATCCTATTGATAGCAGACAGTGCAATCATGGTGGAGGGTGTGGTTGTTTAAGGTGGTGCATGGACTTCTGAGCAAATGAGCTGCTTTTTCCCAGATGCTGTTGTTCCAGCTCCACACACCAAAGCAAGTGTAAAGTATTCTATCACACTGCTGACTTATGCCTTGTGGAAAGGCTTGGGGGAGTCATGAGACAAGTTCTTGACTCCCTTTTTTCTCACTTCTATGAAGATCAAGGTATTTTAGTATTTTTGTTTGACGGAGATTCTAACTGCATTGGTTGGTGTAACACATTTAAAATGTTCGAAATTATTATTTTCACACTTCATATTTTCATCATGTTTTCCTAGCCTGCTGGTTGCTATTAGCAACAAGGAAAGAAATAAATAAGATGCCGGTTTAATAGATGCCCTGAGCTTCCCTAAGCCTCATTCTTCACTCGAACAAACTTGGATGTATTTTAAAGCATCCCAGGAGACTTGAAATGTAACAATGCTCAAATTGGAGATTTTCCTGCTTCATATTTTGCCAATATTATTCCTCTAGCAAAGACTTTTAAATAAATAAATTGATGTGCTGCCATTGTAGTGTTGTGGAATAATCAGACTTGGCACGGTGAGTACAGGTGGCTGAACTGTTCCAAGCCCCCTGCTAGCCCCTTTGAGCATTGATATCTGCAGCCATGATAGCAGCAGTCTGAGTTTGTGTGGCAAGAATCACAGCTTTCATGAGAGCAGTCTGAGCTTCCATGGCAGCAAGCTAACCTTGCATGATCTCAATCTGAGCTTCCACTGTAGAATCCAGATGTTGGATGGCTTCTGCTTGTGCTACAACGGATGCTGAGATACCGGCAATTAAACACTGTATCATGGCTGAGTCTGCAAGTGCGCTAATGGAGTTGGCCACCACTTCCACACTGGAAAGAATGGGCTCTGAGCTCTTTGCAAAGCCCTGTGCCAAGTTGGTGCTGGACTGCTCCATGTTCCTTGAAACTGCCTGCAGGCTATCTGATAGGCCTGTCACAAAGCATTTAATTGTGTAAACCCATCAGCCTTCTTCTGTAGCCCACCCCATCGAGGTGCTGACCTAAGTCTTCTGCAACAGAACACGTACAGGACCCTACCCTCAGGCGAGCTGGCAACAGTGCTTAACTTTATCCCTTGGCCTGGCTCCAAGCTACTTGTGCCCAGTGTCCTCTAAGCTATCTTCTAAAGTACGTACAGTGTCAATATCTGAGTTGGTGGCTGTGAGTGTGAAATTGAGTGATGGTGTTCCTGCTTCATCACTGTCTTACTGCTCTTACCCCTCTTGTACTTCCGCCACTACCTGGTCAGGTGGCAGTTCTTGAGTACGGAAAGGAGAAAGACACAAGGGTAAGGTTGTGGGAGAGGTGAGTGGGGGGGGCAGGGGTGAAGTAAGAGGTGCATGCTTATACCATCTGCAGCTTGTAAATCAGAAGAGATCGTGGGATCAGGGGAAGTGGGATACGAGAACAAGGATTAAGTATGAGGATACCATCATCTTCTATGCTTTCAACCTGGTAGCTGGCCATGGCCTCAGTGATGGTCTCTCAAATAATGATATGCATTGCCTACTACACTGTGGTTTGGACATGCAGCTGTGCCTGCCTCCCACCAGTTAGCTCTTGCTGCCTTTGGTTATGCGCAGACTTGTCCTGCAAGAGAGAGGAAAGTGTGTCAGTGAATTTGGTGCAATGTGTTTGGGTGATGTGGTTGTCATGGTTGAATAGCCAGTAGTGTGTGCAAAGTGTGAAATGTGGGTGTGAGGCTTGCAGCGGTGCTGCGTATGATGTGAAACAATGAATATTAGGGATGAATCCTGACTGATAGATAGTTGGCCGGTGAGTGATGGGGGTGTGATGCATTGAGTAGCTTGTGGTGCAGTTGGTGGGAAATGGCATTTGAAGATGTGTTTACTGACCTTGACCACTCATGTGAGCTCATTGACCTTTTTGTGGCACAACTTCCAGGTTATCGGGGCTTGACTAACTGCCTTCACAAAGTTTGTCTTGAGGGCCATCTGACCCCTGTGGATAGGTCACACCTCTCCACTTCCTCTGCCAAGGTATTCAGTGCAATGTCAGAGAACGTTGGAGCATACTCTCTCCCCTGTTGTGCCATAATTCACTCTTCTTCCTGCTCAGACTCCCTTCCACAAACAGTTCCAGCACCTGCTCCAGCCAGAATATACCTCCCCTTTAAGTGGTGCAGACTTGCTTCAAGTTGTGCAGGCTATCTTTACATGGTGCTATCCTCACATGAACTTGGGCCGCCTGCTGAGGCATTCAGCCACTCAATGGTACATTTTGTGCTGGCTGTATGCACCAATCAAGCATATTAGCAGGGAGCATGAACTTAGCATGTTGCCCGCATTGAAAACAAAGGGTACGGATTAATCATGCATTGTGATCTCTGCCCCCATTTTCGGAGCTGTTCAATTTATACCCCAATAAAACCATAGAATAGTCCAGTATAGAAGGAGGCCATTCAGCCCATTGAGTCTGCACCAGTTCTTTCAAAGAGAAATCCATTTAGTTCCAGTCCCCTGTTCTTCATATCCCGGCATTTTTATTCTCCTTCAAGTTTTTATCCAATTCCCTTTTGAAGACTCCATTGAACCACTCTATGAGCCATTGCATTCCAAATCTTAATCACTCATTGCATAAAAATATTTTTCTTCATATCACCGCTGGTTCTTTTGCCATTTGGAGGTTACAGATCACAGCAAAAAAAGAGATAAGGAAAAGACACAAAGATTGATGATTAGAGATAAGGAAACAGACCGAAGAAATATCAAGGACAAAGGCAGACAGATCAGGGGATAGAAAAAGGTGATCCATGAGATAAACAGAAATAAAGAGCTCACTTGGACAGGCAGAAGAGAAATACAAAGATCAGGGAAACAGAGCTCACAGCGAGAAATACCACTTAAATCTACTAATTACAATAAATACTCAGTTCTTCGAGTGCTTAATGCATGGCATGCTGAGAATGCCAAAATGTCAGTGGGGTTGATCATCCATTGCCAGGAGCTCTGAATAATCCACTGATCACCCTTACAGCTGTCTTGTAACAATAGCAGGTAACCAATAGAAACTGCATGATTCTATGACACTGCTTCAGAGGGTCGATTGAAGGAGGCCCTGTAGAAAAAGGTGAGTTTTTTCGAGAAGGCCACCTTGCAATAAAGAACAGAGTCAGGGCAGCACGAATGGAGGTGACAGAGTGAGCAAATGCTGTCCAGCTGTGGCCCAAGTCTGGGAGCAGATGCGCAAGGAGTTTGCTGAGATAGCTCTACAAGGTTGCTGCAGTAGGTATATTAATTTGTGGATTCATTTTACAATATTGACTTACAAGCACATTAACGATGCTTTATTCTAAACTTCAAACACCATATCAAAAGAAGAATGGATTATTCCTTTTTATGTGCATGAGCATGCTCACATTCTTCCTGAGTACTCCAGTATTTCCACTGTATGGACACCATTGTTTACATACAGTTATTCAATACAGATTTGATTCTCCGTGTCCTTGCAGACATAGATCTGTAACTCCCTAACTTGCTACACTTCTTCACTTTCCCGAGTTAGGGCGGGTGATTTTAACCCCAAAGAGCAGATGAATTTGGGGTGGGTGGGAACTAAAAATAGTAAAAATTTCAAACCTGACCCCAACCCACCTTCAACCCATCCATTTCCAGTTTTAACGGAGGCGGGACAAGGGACCAGTAACCAATCTGCACTCAGGAGGTGGGTCGGCCATTGAACTCTTTTAAGGAGGCTATGTGCTTCCATTTTTACATGATTTTTATTCTTGACTAATTTTGGCCAGGTTTCCTTGGCCTCACGAAACCCAGCAGGTAAAAAGAGGTAAGAAGGGCCGGATCCATAAGGTAAGCATTTACAGCACTGCTATGGGAGAGGAGGAGCAGGAAACTTTCTCTAGGCCCAACAAGCAAATCTTTTCCTGGACCCCAAAATCATCCAACCACTTCCCCCATCTACTCCATGATCTACCCACTGACCTCTACAATCTATCTGTGGCCTTTATGATGCCCTCCCCCCCCCATGATCTCGCCCCTGCAACCATCCCCCCCGTGATCTCCCCCTACCTCGATCTCCCCCCACAATCTCCCCATCTGAATCTCCCCCCACCCCCACCAAATCTCCCCCACCCCCCTCCCGCAACCTCTCCCTATTATCTCTCCATTCCCTGGTTGTGGCCTTGTGTGGCAGGCTTTCCTGTCTGACAAGCAGCCAGCCTGTCAATCAGGCTGGCTGTTGGGCGGGAAACCTACAGAAAAAAATTAAATGGTGTCCTGCTGTTAATTTCTGCAAGACGTTCGTGAAACATATACTCTGGATTTCCCGTTTGGAAATCCTCCCCACTGGTCTCTCCACGGCCCTGAGTAAATATGGTCATAGTCTTTCTCAGAGAGGTGCTTACCTTCAAGTAAAGCTTCAAGGCCTTCCTAACAAAGGGAGCTTTTCTGTCTCTTTTTGAGTTTTAACCATTTTAAGATATTACCTACCAAATGAAACTTCCAATTATAGATTTGTACCTTCCATACCAATTTACTGCTTCTGAAAAAGATCTCTTCTGCAAAACATGTTATCAATTAATTACAATCCTCTGCAGTATTAGATTTACTGTCTAAACTGACCATTGCTTTAGGTCAGACTTAATTCAACAGATCTGTGCTTACTGCATCTATATTAAACATATGTGTATATAAAATAAAGCAAGCCTGTCTTATGATTACAACATTAGCAGACTCAAGATGAACCCTTTCTTACAATAGGTGGCTGCCTCGATATTGCCTGGTTTAAACTATCACTGAAAGTCAAAGCTATCCCTGACCAAAGAAAATAAGAAATTGAGAAGGAACCTTTTTTTACTAAAAGGGTGGTAAATATGTGGAACAGATTAGTGCCAAGGATTGTGCATCAAGAAACCTTAATGGGTTTCCTGAAGGAACAAGACAGGTTCTTGTTAACAAATGGGACTCAAGGTTATTAGAAATGCACCAAGGAATACTGCGAAGAGGTGGGCTGGCTGGACTGAATATTTTATCCTGTCTGATGCTGTTATTTTGTTTCTGAACTATCTACCCACACTTGTACACTCCATGATTGAACTTGTTGCCTTTCTTGGTATAACATTTCCCTCATCCTAGAAACAAATGGAAGAAAGAAAGATAGACCTGTATTAATATGGCACTTCATCATATCTTACAAAACAATAATGTGCATTTATGTAGTGCCTTTAATGCAATAAAATGTATCAGGACACTTCGTAGCAGCGTTATCAGACAAAAATTGACACTGAGCCAAAGATGGAGCCATCAGGATATGTGACCAAAAGCATGGTAAAAGAGATAGGTTTTAAAGGGCACCTTAAAGAAAGAGAGAGAGGGCTGACTTTCTCAAAACGAGTCAGGGGCTTGAAATTTATGGGGCCTATTCTCATTGGGATCTGTTCACTTTTATTACCTTGTCCATCAAGGAGTACAAAGAACAAAGAACAGTACAGCACAGGAACAGGCCATTCAGCCCTCCAAGCCTGCGCCGATCTTGGTGCCTGCCTAAACTAAAACCTTCTGCACTTCCGGGGACCGTATCCCTCTATTCGCATCCTATTCATGTATTTGTCAAGATGCCTCTTAAACGTCTCTATTGTACCTGCTTCCACCACCTCCCCCGCCAGCAAGTTCCAGGCACTCACCACCCTCTGTGTAAAGAACTTGCCTCGCACATCCCCTCTAAACTTTGCCCCTCTCACCTTAAACCTATGTCCCCTAGTAACTGACTCTTCCACCCTGGGAAAATAATATACAGCAATTTTTACGAATGTTCTAAGTTCTTCTTTGTTCTCTGGTTTCTTTTTAAAAACCCCGAAACCTTCTGCTGCGTTAGGTGGATGCCTTCACCTTCTATTTGGTGACCCAGGTATGTTACAGTCGACACCATGAAGCAACATTTGTGCTTTTTAGCTTTGATGCCATACTGTCAAAGTCTATCTAGGACTTTGTTCAGTCTTACAATGTGCACTTTCTCCATCTTAGTGCTAATTAAAATGTCATCCAGGAAAGAGCACACTCCTTTCATCCTACTCAGTACCTGATCCATGATGCTCTGGAACACTGCAGGAGCAGCTGACACCCCAAATGGCAACCTTTCGTACTGCTACAAGCCTTTGTGTGTATGAATGATAAGCTATTCCTTGCTCTTGTCAGTTAATTCTAATTTCAAATATGAATTTGACAGATCTACTTTACTGAAGACCTTCAGATTTGCTAAATTAGAAAACAAATCATTACTAGTAGACAGTGTTTAAGTATCCTTTTCACTTTAGAGTCATACAGAGATACAGCACTGAAACAGGCCCTTCGGCCCACCAAGTCTGTGCTGACCAACAACCACCCATTTATACTAATCCTTCATTAACCCCATATTCCCTACCACATCCCCACCATTCTCCTACCACCTACCTACACTATGGGCAATTTACAATGGCCAATTTACCTATCAACCTGCAGGCCTTTGGCTGTGGGAGGAAACTGGAGCACCCGGCAGAAACCCATGTGGTCACAGGGAGAACTTGCAAACTCCGCACAGGCAGTACCCAGAACTGAACCCGATTCGCTGGAGCTGTGAGGCTGTGGTGCTAACCACTGCGCCACTGTGCCACCCTTTATTTACTGTTTGCTTATAATACTCACATATTCAAACGGACCTGTCCGATTTTTGGAACTACCACAATGGGTGTGGCCCATTCACTGCTCTTCCCCTTTTAAATTCCCTCTGTTCTTCCCAAACTATCCAGTTTTTTACTTACTGCTTCTAACTGTGCCTAGGGCACTGGCCTAGCTTTGCAAAATGTCAGCTGTACATTGTCCTTTATCTGGACTTCAGCCTTGTGATGCCTAATTTTATCATTTGGTCCTCCTTGCTCAAAGATCATTTTGTGCACTTTTAGTACTTTCTTAATGTCAGGCATACTCTTACTGATCCCTGCTGTAAATAATTTGGCCCAGTTTAAACATATGTTCTTAAGTCAATTTCTTACCACCAGGGAGACTTTGTTCCCTCATACTACCACCAATGGCAAATAATAGCATGCATTCCACTTTAACACACACTTCACCAAATACAGGAATACTGTTATTAGAATAACTTGTCAGTTTCACACCAGTTATTCATTCGGGAATGTGACTTTGGGACTTCTTGTACTCTCCTTCTGAATAACAGACACTGCTGCAGATGTATCCAAGATGAAGGTAAGTTGTGACTTTCATGTTTACTGTGGGCATTGGAATTATATCTTCAGCCCTTTTTCTCTCAACTTCCATGTTCTGTTTTCCTTGCTCTCTGACCAAGGAAAGCTCTTGATCTTCCTGCTCGATAACATCAACTTCTTTTTTCATGTCTACCATATGCACATTTGAGGACTTCCAGGAACCTGATCTAGCTTTATGTCTACCATGACCTTGACTTGGTGCATTGCTGTGACCTGGAGCTTTACTGCAACCCGGAGCATGACTGTTTCCTCCACTCCTGCATGCTGTTTGGATATAACCAAGTTTTCCACAGGCAGAGCACTTTGGCTGGAAATGGAAGCATTTGGATGGCTACTCTGGCAATGATAGCATCTAAATTTCTGACTCAGAGGCTGTGAACTTGGCTGCTGTGGTCTGGTTCCTGCTGAAACCTACTGGACCTCCTCTGCCGGCCCAGGAAAAGAACTTCTTGTAATCTGCAGAAATCTCTTTCTGCTATTTGCATGGGTATAGCCTCATTACAGGCCTCCTCCCACGTCAGCTTATTGCCTTTACGCAAAAGCTTGGTCTGGATTTTACAATTCTTTAGACCTCTAACGAATGGGTCTCTAAATTGGCACCACAACCACAGTGATGAGACAGTTTCTTTAACTCAGAATATAATCTGCAAGAGACAACTGCTTTCTTCCATGAAATGCAACTCAGAGTGCAATATGAGCCCAGAATCTCATTTATTTCAGAACAGTCCAAAGTACTGGGGTCTCATGGGAAACACTGGTTAAACACCACCTCAAATGCATCCGGCACCATCATGGTGAGGAAAACATTCACTTTATCCTGATCTCTGATTTTGTTAACTTTAAGCCAAATGTGTAACCTTCGTTCATAATTACACCAGTCCTCTTTGTTCGGGTTGAATTCCCCCATTGTCCCAAAATATGTCTTCAGTGCCATATTTTTAAAATAACATACTCACTGATTTGTACACGAACACGAATAGCAGAAACACAAAGCAATCTTTCAAATTGCTCAAACTTCCTCAAAAGAGACTTTGGGTGTTCCAAAAAGTGTGTCAGAATGTTATCAAGACTGTAATCTCTCAAATAAACTGTAAAAAAGATCAATCCCATCCTTTCTGTTGTGTATTCAGAATAAAACTACATGATCTCTTTACTGGGAGCAGCCATGTTAGAACTTTTTTCACACCTCCCAACAGGGAGGGCAGCAGAGAAGTGGCATACAAAAGATACTGCAATACAATAAGCCAGTTTAATACAGTATACTATACCATCAGAAACATTTCATCATTCCACATAGCATTGGATTATTTATTTTTTTTATTTAGAGATACAGCACTGAAACAGGCCCTTCGGCCCACCGAGTCTGTGCCGACCAACAACCACCCATCTATACTAACCCCACAGTAATCCCATATGCCCTACCACCTACCTACACTCGGGGCAATTTATAACAGCCAATTTACCTGTCACCTGCAAGTCTTTGGCGGTGGGAGGAAACTGGAGCACCCGGAGGAAACCCACACAGACACAGGGAGAACTTGCAAACTCCACACAGGCTGTACCCAGAATTGAACCCGGGTCCCTGGAGCTGTGAGGCTGCCGTGCTAACCACTGCGCCACTGTGCCGCCCTATCTCTAGCTTTTCTGTCCTTAACTTTCAAACTCATTCAGAAACAAATATTCATTCTGTTGTTTTTTCCAGATGAACTGGTACAGCATTAATTAACTTTCATTGTGAGCCTATTTGGCATATCCATTTCTGCAAGGGAGAAACTTCCCCCTAAGCCAATTGCTTGAGGCTCATAGTGCCCTCTAGTTTTATACACATAGTCCAAATTAAGTAATCTGATTTAAATCTACATCATTTGTCCCATTCAGTGTGTTAAAACCTGAATATCTTCTCTTGATCGTTCTCTAATGTAGGTAAGTTCAGTTTTGCAAGTTACCCTTGCTATTTTTCTCTGAATTCTTTCCAATGTAGAAAGAAGAAAAAAGACTTCAAGATATCCCAAAATGCTTTTCAGCCAATGACATACCTCTGAAGTGTAGTCACTGTTGTAATGCAGGAAATGAGGTAATGTTGCAGGAAATTTGTGCACAGCAAGCTACCATAGCACAGCAATGTGATAATGACCAGTTCATCTGTTTTAATGATAAATATTGGCCAGGAGAAATTCTTCTCTTCTAAATAGTGCTATTGGATGTTTTCAAGTCCTTCAATTAGACCTCAGTTTAACCTCCCATCCAGAAGACAGCACCTTCAACAGTGCAGCACTCCCTCAGTACAACACTGGAGTGTCAGTTTAGATTTTAGGCTCAAGTCTTTGAAGTGCGACTTAAACCCACAACTTTCTGATGCAGAGATGATAGTGTGATCCACTGAACCATGGCTGAGACCATGGATAGAATGAAAAGAACAATTATATCCTTTTGATGCTTACATATCCAAAACTGCATTAAATATTCCAAATATGGCCTCACTAAAATTCTATTTATTGGTTCGTGAATCTGTTTGACTAATTGGTAGTCAAATGTTTTCAAAAGAATTCCCAATGTATGATTAGTCATGTTGATAGGTTTGCATTTTCTGGATTTGTGCAGTGAATCTTCAATAACTGCACAGAAATTGTTTTCTCATTACACTTTTCCTAAAAGACACATTATATCATGTATAAATACACTGGCCTAGAAATTGGCTTGAATCAGGGTGAGATCCCGGCATAAGGAATGCTGAAAATGCCGAATGTGCCCATGGCGCATTGGTCCACTAACTTCATTAGAATATGGGCCGAGCTACACACATCATTAACAGCCCCAGGGCAGCCACCACTGTTATGGCCACATGGTGTGATATGGGTGGTTCCCACTGTTCAATTCCCCAACTGACTGCAGCAAGTGCATTTGTATGAGAGTTTAGCCCCATGGCATTTTATTTTTCAAATAAACAGACAGCGACAGGTTTTCTTGTAGGTTTAAAAAAATCCATTGTTTATTGATCAATACACCTTATCCCAAAATTCTACCAACTGCATCCACTCATGCATTCACTCGCACACACACAAGAGACAGATAGAGAAGGGAAAAAAGGTGGTTTTCAGTGGGGGTGAGGTTACAATAAACTTGTTGAATATGTTTCTAAGACACAGCAAAAGGGCCTTAGGAGAGTCCGGATGGGCGAAACAATCGGGAGAGGGGTGAGTGGTACCCAGATACAAACTGTGGTTTTAATGTGTATCCATATGTGCTGTGTATCCAGTAAATCAGTGAGATCCATCTCTGTTGTACCTGTAGTTAATGTGTAATATGTGATATATATATATATAGACCATAGTCTGTTAATTCATGTTTCAATTCATCTGTTAATTCAAATAACAAACTTTCAACTTACCTTTTTAGTGATAGCCTCCAGTGGTTCCTTTAAGGACTTTTGGTTTGATAGCTGAGCAGCACAGCGGATACTCTGGTAATTCGTGATCAATTTGGGAAAGGGGCCTGAAACAAGCATTAGGCCCCTCATTTGCAGGTGCAGTGGACCTAACACCAGTTTCAGGAGCATGCCTGGTTACCTACTGAGCAGCTCTAATGAATATTTTGGTTGGAGCACTTCCCGCCACTGTCCACCATATTGGATCCTACGCAATATAGTTGCAGGCGTTCGCCTGTAAAATGGCACAATATAAATGCGATCCAATTTCTAGGCCATTGTGTTTCCTTTTCCAATGTGCCTATGTGCCAAATCTTACATTTTTCTGCATTAAAAACCTGTCTGCCATGCCTTACCCTATCATTTTAATTGGTCCAGATTACTTGGAACATTAGTAGCTCTTCATGTTCTTGTCACTGTCGTGTAACTCAATATCATCCATTTCATTACTGAACATTGTTAATCAGTAGCTGAGGGGAACTGGGAACAGATGCCCCCTCAACCAGAGGCCATTGTGCTGATCACCATTTTTGCTTTATATTGTTATGTCACTTTTTTAGCCAGTTACTTAATTGCCATTAATTCCATGTACCTTAGGATCATAGATGCAGTACAGAAGGAGGCCATGTGGCCCATATGTAGCCTGAGGATAGAGATCTGTGCCCAACGTTTCGAAGAATATCATGGGGTTATTATTGATGCATAGCAGTCAGGCCACAATTTGACTTCCCAAGAGCAGGGGAGTAATTTCAAACAGTTGGCATAAGCACAGTGGGCTGAATGGCCTTCTGTGCTGGATGATTCTATGATTCATTAATGTTGCTAACATGGCCTGTAATTTTAAACGAGCACAAGGTGTTATGCAGCTCTGAGTTAAACAGACACTACTGGCAGAGATTCACAGATATTCACAAACATCTTTTTTGGCACATGCAGGCAGTAGTGTGATGCCTTTATTATCTTTTTTGAAAATCTGATCTGTTTATATATCAAGTAAATATTATTCACCTACCTGTCAAAATCTTTTCAGATGTCAGTTTCAAAATCTGCTTCTAGAATCCTACATAAGGCTTAACATGTTACAATGATTGACAGTCCCTAACAGGTTTTAACAATGAACCTTATGTCATGCTCGGAAGGAACCGTGATGAAATAGACAATGAATGGGATGAATTATGAAAATAAAAAGTCAACTGTAAGACTGAGCCACAAGAACATGGACACTTCTACCACAGACAAAGTGGAATAGTGGTCAGGTAACCCCTCCTGTATTGACAATAGACACTCCATCTGTTGAGATGAAACTCATTTACCTCATCTAAAATAGCTCTGGGGAAAACATACTGAAATTGAAAGGAGCACCATTGCATATTGATGACTCCGATCTACATGAATGAACTAACAAAGAGTTCTGGAGACAGACTGACTCACAGCCCAAGCCAAAATGAATAGTTGTGAAGTAGTACCATTAAAACAGAATTCAGACATCAATAGATAGCCATGGTATCCATATGCTGGACCATTGTGTGGTCACACCAGGGGAAAGGGGCCTGTGACACCTGATATAGACTCAAATGTGATGGATTTTTACCTTAAAAGGTAACCCTCTGGAGAGAGAGAGAGAGAAATCAATCCAAGACCACAGAAAGCCAGTTTTCCAGCCAGAGGCTGTGAGAGAGATCCAGCAAAAAAAACCCTGCTGAGCAAGAACTGAACAACCACTACTGAAGAGAAATTACAAAGTGACTTTGAGATTCTACATTTGTAAAAGTAAACCAAATTCACATCACCAATTTTGGGTTGAGTTTTAACCACTAGAATCTCAGCAAGTTCAAAACTGTAAACATCCAGGCCTGCACCTTTAAAAAGGACTTCTCTCCTGAGAAGATTCAACAGTATTCTGTAAATCACAAACTTTTACATCACCTTGGACTTCAATTGCATCCTACCCCTGGTGGGTGAAGGTTGCAACCATTTCAAGAATTGTTTAAAAAGTAAATAGTTATCTTCCTTTTTTACCTACGAGGAAATTTGTCTATTTATTTGACCCTAAAAACACTCAGGGACTAACACACCATTTTAAACAAAACACGATTGCGGTCCGTTGGGAGGTGAAAAGTGAAAGCCACCAACACCACTTACCACCTGTTCGTAACACTTATTAAAGAATTACACATTCAAAACTTGAACATATTTCTCAAGTGTATTAAACTGTGCCTTTGGGTGTAAAGTGCATAGCAGAACAATTTATTTTAGCACAAATAAAAATAACAAATATTGCAAACCCCAATAATCTGAAAAAAACAGTAGATCTAACAGAATCTATTTTGAGAAAATACAGGTTAACGTGTTCAGGTCTAGACCCTTTGTCAGAACTGGGAAGTGGTCAATAAGTCAGCCACTTAATTGAACTAAACAAAGGAATGGGGAGGAAGAAGAATAATAAGTTGATTCTCCTCTGCTGAGTTCTAAACTTAAAAATTTGTGGAAGAAAAGGGGCAGAATCCTGTGATAGTGGGTCACTGCCGTTTTGTGTTGCCTTGATATATCTAACAGTCCCACTGAGGGGGAGAGGATGTGGAGTGCTTGCAGGTTGAGCAGATGCAAATATTTTAATCCGATGCAAATGAGGTAGGAGTGACAGGGCCTCCTGCCTCATTTTCATGCCCCAAAGCCATTAGGAAGGGTTCCCACCTGAAGTAGGCTTCAGGTTCTACATCCAACCCATTCATATCAAAGTAGTGGGTGGCAGCAAGAAGGCATGGCCCAGGAAAAAGTTAGGCCTTCTGGTTGTAATGACCTTGGACAGCAAACAGGAGACCCCTCAGTAGATGACTGTCACCATTGCTGCAGGCCGAGCAGCAGTCAGATTTCTCCCCTCAACTTTGGATGCAGGCCCCTGCCAAGGGGTGGGCTTGAACCAGGCAGATTCAAATGACCTGAACCTAGAAATACAAGCAAATGAGCTAATGGCCTAATAATTTTTTGTCCCTGCCCCAATCTACCATGATGCTAATTGTATATTAATTGCATTTAATTGTATGCAGGTGGTGGGCATTAACTGGCGATTCACTTGAATCCCTGTAGACACAGATTGAAACTGTGGTTATTAGATCAGGAGGTGTATGTTTGTAATGTGCAACTCTATAAATAGACATGAAAGTGTGCAAAGATTGGCTCCGGTTCTATCCTTCACCAACTGTCTTTCTGGAAAGAACACATGACTAACTCTGACCCAGTTTCTTGGTTAGGAGTCATTATGCATTAATTGTGGTTTCCCGGTGGAATTCCCACCAACAGGCAGGAGTCTGCCAGTGAATCCCTGGTAGAAGCGCTGCAGCAACTGAGGAGGCCAGAAGAACGCTCAAAGGGGCGACAGGATTTCCAAAACCTGCACCAAACCTTTTACTGAAGATCTTGACCCACACTGAAGTGACTGGGATGAACTGGAGGATGGGCCTCTATTTGGCTCTCTCTCACCATTTGCAGTATTTGGGACCATTTCTGCCATTATCTCAGATCTACCACCACCTTTCACCAGACACTTATAGGGAGGAACTGTAAGAGAGGTAGCTATGAGGAAAATGGGCAAGAAACCTAGGCACTGCCACCACCCTCCACTACCATTCCACCCTCCAAAAGGATCACCTGCCTCTGCATGCAGTGGGCAAGCAAGGGTTGGCCAGTGGCAATCCTGGCTGTGTTAGGAAAGGGAACCAGCAAGAGGCCTCCCTGCCCAACTTTCCTGCAATTTATGCCATTCTCCTTGCTCTGCTTGCTTTGATAGGGATAGCAGAGGGAAATCCAGGTGGCTATTACCAAAGCTTTTATTGAACTGGGTTTGAACAGTGTAGGAAGAGTGTGACTGGGAGCGAGTTGAAGTGGTGAACGAGAGGAAAACCAGGATCACAACAGAACTGAGGCATTCAGCAAGCTGTCAATCAAAGTAGATTTGATCTCTGAAATGTGGAAGAAATCACATAGTGGGGGAGAATTTTATGTGGGTGATGGGGGTTTCGGCCACCTCCTCCGGAAAAGGCACGACCACATCACGTGCTAATTACGCACTTAAGTGGACAGCGGCAAGCCTTCCCCGGGATCAAGGTCCCTGGTGACGGAGGTCCTGCCTGCTGAGAGCTGATGGCCAATCAGAGCCCCGTGGCCTTTCACTGAGCAGTGCCATCCCAAAGGCGGTGGCCGATAATGGACCCACCGTAGGTAAAGGACCCAGTCCACAGGTGAGTTGGGGGGAGGAGGAGTGGGGGTCATGAGAGCGATGGGTGTAGGGGAGTCGGCAGCAGGGGCAGGGGTTGGCTTTCAGCGGACTCCCCCCACCTTTTCCGATGCCGGGCCTCTCGATCAGGCAATAAGTGGCTTTTAACAAGGGACACACTCCTCCAGAGCTGGCAAGCAACTCGCATGGGCTTGCTTGGTGTGCTCCCTGCGTGGCAACAGGCCATTCGCAGCTGGGCTAATACCAGCAGCTGGATGAGGCCCTTAATTGGGCATTAATTGCCCACTTAAGGGCCTCAAATGGCAGTGGGACAGCCTTCCCGCCATGGACTGAATTAGGGTGGAGGCAGGAACGTGGTGGGCCCCACCTCCCCTAATCACCATTCCACCCGATTAAATACTCTCCCTGACTCAAACTCGCCCTGGGGGAGAGCATAACATTCCCCTCAGTAAGTAGTGTACCAGATTGGAGGAAATACTCTTAGGTTGTCATCTCACATGGAAGGTGTTTTTGGTGCCTTAATTGTATATGGGAAGAGGTAAATGCATCTGCTATGATTGCACAGTAAAGAAGCAGGACAACCGGAAGTCAAAGATCTCCCAGAGGGAACACACCATTCAGAAAGCAGAGGAGGCAGAGGTCGTGAATGTGGTAGCTTCATGCTGTAGTTGGCTGAAATGACAGATAATGAATCACTGGATGCAGAGGCAGGAAGCTGAGATCAAAGAGGCGAGGGTTAGAATGCAGACTCGGGAAATGCTGAAAATACAGTCAAGTGTTCTGTTGACCATGAGGAAGCCAATTCAGAAGCTCTAGTGTCAAAAGTGGAGTCATCAAAACATGCAATGAAGACAAAGAAACTAGAAGAAATGGATGGGGTCTTTACAGGAAGCAAGGTTGGAGGAAGCAGTGGGAGTCTGTGGACCTGTAATAGATGGCCTTGGAAAAGCATAGTCAGGTAGTATGTTTTTGCCTCAGCCAGGTAGAGATCTTCTGCCATAACATTGCCCCTTTTGTCAGGCTTGGTGATCAAGTCAGAGAAGTGACTGACAGAATTGGGGGCTACAATTTCAGAAGAAGTTGATATAAGTGAGTCAGAGGAGTTCAGAAACTTAGATAGATGATATCATGTTAGACATTCATGAAGAAAAGATTAAGAAAAGGCAAGAGGCTTGGCTATCAAGAAAGCTGGGACAAGAGAAGAGGTCAGTATCAAGGGAGGGAGCCTCCTGGCCAAAACAGAAAGACATGGGGCTGAATTTTACGCCGCCCCTGCAGGTCGGATGGTGGCATGAGGGAGGATGGGGGTGGCATAAAATTGAGCAGGAGGCTCCGGGAGGCCTACCCGCTCCGCTCCCGCCTCCAGTCAACTTTACAGCGGTCGGGTGGCGGGGGAAATGGCCCAAGACGCACCCCCTCCCCCCAAACGACCACTCTATCCTCACTAGGGCATGACAGATCTCACTGCTGAGGCATGCCCAACTTACCTTCCCTCCTGGCTCCATGGTGTCGGCTGCAGTCCCTGCAGTGGCCACTGCTCCCAGTGGAGCTGCTGGAACAAAGAGCTGCCGGCCCACTGATTGGCTGGCAGCTCACTGAGGCGGGACCTCCTCCTTCAAGTGGGAGGAAGTCCTGCCTCGGGACAATTACAGCCCGGGGACTTGTAAAACGCGGGACGGATCCCCGGGCTGGGCGCAAGCGGTTTGCCACTGACGGAAAAATTCCTGTCCACCTAAGGTAAAATCCAGCCCGTGGAGACAAAGTGACACAAGATGAGCTTGGCTTCCTGTTGAATTTGGAATTCTTTGTGATGGTGGAGGGTGACACCAGGGCCTATGTTGAGAATAAACCACTGAGCAGAAAGGGAAGATTGGAGGCAATGTGAAAGCCTGGCAAACAGACATCTGGACAGGAGTGCAGTTGGAAGAGGGCAGAAGAAAGTGAAGGGGGAGATGCCATGAAACAGTGGCCTCTGATTTCAGTTCTTGTATTCTCAAAGGAAGAAAAAAAGTTTTTATTGAAGCAGCAGATGAGACGAGGGATAATATCGAACTGAGAACGGGGCCATACATAGTAAAGACTGAGCTGATGTTGTTGAGGGAAAAGTCAAAATACATGCATACTATCATGCATACTAGAGAGGGTAGATTGCATCAAATGCAGAGGGTGAATTGCTGGAAACCACAGCAGACAAACTGGTTTTTACCTTTAGCCATGAAAATCTAAAATGTGGACATCTTCATTCTACAAACAATAGTAATAATCTAGTGGTAGTTTAATAAAGGGAGAGCCAACTGTGCAACAGCCCCAACAAACAAATTTCTCTGCAGCACCTGTGGAAGAGCCTGTCACTCCAGAATTGGCCTTTATAGCCACTCCAGGCGCTGCTTCACAAACCACTGACCACCTCCAGGCGCGTATCCATTGTCTCTCGAGATAAGGAGGCCCAAAAGTTTAATAAAGTATAATACATGTCTGAGAAGCCAGAAACAGGACCGCAATAAATACTAACAACCTATGATTCACAGATGACCACACCAATAGCACCAGTTCAAATTAAAAAAAAAACTGGGAAGCTATTGTCAAATTTGTTTTTTTATTTAAATGAGGCTTTGCCATTAAGAAATAAAAACAGAAAGTGCTGTAAACACACAACAGGTCTGGCAGCATTTGTGGAGACCTAGTACCTAGTAGACATGAGCAGACCAGCAGTGGCCAGACTACCAGCGTGTAAGGACCTCATCATAACCATCCATGAGGTCACCAAGGTACCCATTACAGCAGTAGAGACCAAGGATACCCACATCGAGTAAGCCCACGACCTACAATAAAATGCACCTAGACAGGTTCGACGCCAAAGGAAATGTCAAAGGCTTTGCTGTACTGCACCTCAGAGGGGATGCATTTCCGTCAATCGACCCTCCCAGGAAATGCAGTGTGCACATACAAGAAAAACTTAAGTGCGAGTTAGATGACATGGAACGCAATGGCATCATCCGTCATGTGCATCATCACACAGACTGGTGTAGCTCAATCACATGAGTACTGAAGAAGGATGGTGCAATCAGGGTATGTCTAGATCCGAGGAGTCTAAACCTCTCCCTAAAGAGATACCCCCACAAGATCCCGACATTAGAGGAATTGAACCTCAAGTTCACAAGAGCCAAATTTTTCTCCAAGTTGGATGCTAAACATGGACATTGGTCGGTACACCTAGCTAAGGAATCTCTAGAAGTCACCACCTTCAGAACACCATTTGGAAGATATTGCTTCCAGAGACTACCCTTCGGCTTATCAGTCAGTCAAGATCTGTTTCAGCAACATATGGACAGAATTATAGAAAACGTGTCTGGCTGCATATGCATTGCTGAAGACATTGCAATAATAAACAAAACCAAAGAAGAACATGATCAAAATCTCCATTCTCTGATGGCAGTAGCTCATCGCGAAGGGCTTGTTTTAATAGCAAGAAGTGCCAGGTGAATGTAAGTCAGATCAATTTCTTTGGCTCCATCTATTCCGGTTGGGGAATCCATCCTGACCCAAGCGAAATCGAAGACGTAAAGCATATGTCTACCTGACAAGACAAGGAAGACCTCCAGAGATATCATGGATTCTTCAACTTTTTGGCACCATACATTCCAAATCTTTCTGACAAAGCCTCATCGCTGAGAGAGCTCTTCAAAAATGACATATCATTTCTATGGCAGGAGGACAATCAGCATATGTTTGAGTCGCTCAAACAAGCATTGTCAGCAGAAACCTATACCCTGCAGTACTACGAACCAAGGAAAAGATCATCCCGGAAATCGATGCCCCACAGGAAGAGCCAGGAACGTGCATCCTACAGGATGGCAAACCAATTGCATTCGGGTCCAAATGTTTATCCTCAGCACAGTCCAATTACTCAAACATAGAAACACTTGCTCTGGTGTTTGGAATCACATGGTTCCACACCCACCTGTTCCGCAAGCAGTTTATGCTGGAAACTGACCACAGACCACTGGAGATGATCTGGTGCAAAACCACTGACAAACACACCACCTCGACTACAGTGGCTCTTAGTGAAGGTTCAGGGGTATGACTTCGACGTCTGCTACAAACCGGGTACTAATATGGTTACTTCGGATACGCTGAGCAGATTGCCAAACCCGAGCAAGAATGAAGATGTCCCACTGGATCTACAAGTATGGACATCGAGGTGGAAGACGTGCTCAGAATTGATTTATTGCATTTTGGTCAGCAAAAATGTGACCAATTACAATCAGAAACACCAAATGACCCGCAACTGAAGACACTGCCTGACAAGGTAAAAGAGGTGCCAAAAACCCTCAGATGCTTCTGGCCTTACAGAGATGAACTTGGTATCTTGACAGGCATCACCTTCAAGGGAAAACAAATGATTGTGCCCAAAGCTCTCCAAGAGGATACCTTGTCACAACCTCACCAAGGCCATATGGGCATAGAGCGAACAAGACGACTGGCATGAGACACTGTTTATTGGCAAGTGATCAACAATGACATCGAAGTGTTAGTGATGTTGTGTGAGGCATGCCAGAGCCACCAACCACAACAATGCAAAGAACCTCTGCACCCTCATAAGATTCTGTCAGTCTATTGGTCCAAAATTGCCACTGACCTATTTTCTGTTAATGGAGAAGACTTTATCATAGTCACTGACTATTTTTCCAAATTTCCAATTGTCAGACAAGTAAAAGACACCAAGCGCGGTCGTCGCAGACACATTAAGCGCTATATTCCGTCTATTCGGTGCACCTGAAGAAATCATTTCTGACAATGGGCCAGAGTATTCGGGCAAACCTTTCAGGCATACGTGTGCCAAATGGGGTGTAAACCATGTGACGTCCTCACCACATTACCCTAGGTCTAATGGTCTCGTCGAGCGAATGGTCCTCACAGTCAAAGCACTTATCCTAAAGTGTAGGGCGATGAAACAAGATCTTCATGTTGCCATGCTCCAGCTCAGAGCTAGACCTATGGATATGGGCTTACTGTCACCAGCAGAGATCATGTTTGGCAGACGAGTGCGGACGACTCTGCCAAGCCATCAACTATCCAAATTCTCTGAGGTGCATGAGATACTGCTCGAAAAACGGAAGAATGAAGATGGTGCATGACCCACACACAGGAGTGGAACTACCTCAGCAACATGTAGGACAAAAAGTCAGGGTCATACACCCCACAAGGAAAACATGGTTGCCTGTAGAGGTCCGGAGTGTGAGGTGAGCATAGATCCTACGAGATTACAACATCTAGCGGAGTGGTGTTGAGAAGGAACCAAAGCTAACTGAGAGAAGTGTGAAGGACTTCAATTGCGCAAGGCAGACTCGAGGGAACACGCTGTGATGGTGGGGGTGCGACAGATCAACAGGACGGCAGCCAACACATTGACAACATGCTTGCAAACCCAGGGTGAAATCCATATCCCCAGAAGATTATACCATAACCAGATCTGGAAGAGTTGCCAAACCACCGAAATGATATATGGACTCCTCAGCCTCTATATTTGTAAATTTCACAACCTCTATCCATGTATAAATAATTTTGATGTTATCCAATTTTATATGTTCTTACTTTTAGCATACGAGACTTATCTTTGGAAAGAAGGAGGATGTTGTGTGATTGCCTTTAAGAGTGATGTCTCTTTAAGATCTTAGTATGCTAATGAGCGAAGTGCCAGGACATAGTCATGTGACCCACAGCCAGATTTACTCTACTGCTGTATTACCAAGAGGCAAGTCATGTAAATAGATAGCTCTGTACTGTATATACTTGTGAGCTGTTTAATAAACCTGTTTGAGGTCTTCAATCAACAGAACTCCATACATCTCATTTATGTTGCATCAGCCAACATAAAAAGCTTCTCATTACATAACTCAGAGTGAATGCAGGAACAGTGCACTTAAATGCACAGGAGGCATGCCAGACTGAGCAGCAGTGACCATTTAGTGGAGCAAATGGTACAGAGAAACATGGAGTGGATGCCAGTTGCACCCCATCTGGTGGATCCTTCCAAGGATCAAGGGCATCACGAAAGGGCTGAGAACATGACCAATGGTGATGAGGGGACCATCCCTCATGGAGCTCCATCATCATCATCTGCTCCATGGCCCCTCCAACGGCCGAAACATCTGTAGAGTCACACCCTGTGACAGACGCTGCACCCATAGTGTTGTCAGTGCAGCAGCCTTTAGAAGTGCCCCCTACTAGCGCCTCCACTACAAGGACACCTGCCAAGGGCATTTTAGTCCCAGGCAGACACGACGAGCAGCCTGCCTCCACCTCATCCTCAGCCACAGGGGAACACCTCATAGGAGTGGCCATCATTGGAGGCCGCCGTGTCAGAAATGTCAGTTTGTGGGTCACTTGGGTGCATATGATGTAAATAATAGTTAACTGTTATGGGAACATTGTGGTACTAAGGCTGACTTGTCTGTTTCCATTTCGTGTTAGCAAAGCACAGGAGAATGGGAAGTGACGGTTGGCAGAGCTGTGTAGTGTGCCAGTGAAGATTGTGTTAGGTGCAGACCCCGGAGCCATTCTGCCTCTCCTTCCTCGTCCCTGCTGCCCAGGGGTCAGCCTCTGCTCTGGCAGATGCTGCTCCTCATCGCTAGTTGGACCAAACTCAGAGAAGCTTGATCCCATTTCCTCTTATGCCCTTCCTTTGTTAGCATTGGACTGCGGACTCTGCCTGAATTACCTCCCCCCCACCAACCCCCCTCCAATCACAGCCCACCTCCCATCAAAAAGCCCTTGTCAAGAGTGCAAAGATATATAGGATTTTTTTTTAAATCACTAAGCACAATTGCTTGCCTGTGAATGAGGGGCATCTCTCAGCCTTTCTCCTTCAATGCTGCCTCTTGCCTCTGGCCTGCCATTCCAGATCACTCCCCGCTATATCACAACCTCCTCCTCCATATTGTGATTCAGATGGCATGTTGAACCCACTCCTTAGAACCAAAATCCAAGTCTGGGCCCTAAACGGGCTGCCAACAAGCCCCTGATTTGCTTATTTGGTCAATTACACAGAGCGGCTGAGTTGGCTCCCGGTGGTCCATTTAAAATCTGAGCGAAACCGGCATACCTACCCAAGGGACAGGTTTATGCAACTGCCTGCCCCCGCTCCTGCCCTCACTTACGATTTGAAATCTCGCCTGTGTGCACTATTCATGTCGACACCCCACAACCTAAAAATTGAGGCCATGATGTGAGACCACCTCCAGTAGACATTTTCAAATTGCTTCTGCTGCAGTAGAGAGTTTTGTTTATCTAGCATCTTATTCAGTTTTTCACAAATTTCTCAAAGTGTTTCACCTACAATTAAGTAATTTGAAGAAGTGAACAAAGGGCAGAACTGCAGCAGATGCAAAGTGAAGATCCCAGGTGGCCTGTTGTTCTGAAATTTGAGCTTGAATTTTCATTCCCATTCATCTAATCTTCTCTACTGCCTACAAACTTCAATATCAATTTTTTTTACGGTCAGCAGAAAGCCAACAGGGCAATTTCCAATTACATTAAAACTTAAAGCAACATTCGTATGCCAGCGATCCAACTTCTTTGCATGTGTGAGATCAGCACGCACAGTATCATTTAGCATCGCTGGCTGCAACAAAGCTGACCGATACTGATGTTTTCAAATTTGCAGTACAGTGCCTGTGAAGGAATCCAACCACAATAAGGGGTTACAAGTTTAAAAGAATTATTTTTCTATGAATTACAGATTTAAAAATTAAAAAGTAGAGCTTTGTCTGCCTGGAAGGGTAGAAGGGCTCATAAACATGCCAGGACATGTTCAAGGATACCAGCATCCTGTGGCATTTTAACTTTACTCCCTGACACAAGGGCAGTTTCTGAAACCCCCCAAGAACTCGCTCCTGAAAAACACGAACATATTCATTTCAGCAAAGCACTGATAATACAAGTTGTATAAATAATCATTGTAACTTACCACAACCTAACAATGGATGACATTACCATCTACGGATGCACCTAAATCACCTGTCAACTGAATCCGGGAAACTGAGTTATAATCTTAAAACACTATTTGTGTAGCTAGGAAGTGTACCACCATTTGCAGTTTCATCATCCTGCTAGTCCGAGGGAATGTTCCCACCATCTGCGTTCCCAGCTTCCTGCTGGCTCAGCCTTTTCTTGGAAATTAAATAATGTGGATTTCAACTCGAGATTGACAGTTATACAGCCTTATTTTGGAAATAGAAGGGGACGAACTTACTTGCAAGAGAGGTAACACCTCCATACGTTAAAAAAAACCTATTTATGCAGATTAGAAACAGTATAAATATTGGAAACACACAGTGGATCTTCAGAATCATTGGATTCATTCCAGCTTTTCTCACAGTAAAGGTAATGGTGCGGTGAGAATAGTTCTCCCCTTAATTGGGATAGAGGTACCTCGCTAAACTCTGTAGCTTTCTACTTGGGGATTTAAGGTAAATGCTGCTTTAAATATTGATGGATATCTTAAATATTTTACTGTAACAATATTTAGACTTAAAACTTGGATTCTCTACTAGGAATAAGATTATGCTTTCTTTTCCTAGAACTAGTAACATTGCAATTGTTTTACCCATCAAATGTGAATTGCATCAAAAACAAGAAATGCTGGAATCACTCAGCAGGTCTGGCAGCATCTGGCAGCAGATGCTGACAGACCTGCTGAGTGATTCCAGCATTTCTTGTTTTTGTTTCAGATTTCCAGCATCCGCAGTATTTTGCTTTTATTTAAATGTGAATTGCATGTTTGGTTCTTTAATAAACTTTTATATAATTTAGAAAATCTCTGGTCTCATACAGTTTTCTGTATATCAAACTCGAGAACCCATCTCCGTACACTCTTCAGTGGGGAGGTACATTATTGAGGAAAGACGTACAGACCCTTAGAATATCCGGGTTGTTATAATCTGGATAAAACTTGTTAAAAAGGCTATCCAGTAGACGGTAGTATTCCTAGATGTTTCCTTTCCTTTAGGGAAAGTTAGATCAGTTCTTCAGACCCATTCAAGTGTCAGTGAGATCTGTCTTTCTCAACCTTAAGTGAGAGTGGCCATCTGGGGAGTATGCCTGATCTATGATGGTCCCAAAGAGGAGCTAGGATTATAACCCACTGCATGACTACTTTAGTGATGTCTGCAAACAGACTCTGAAATGTTTTTGAAGGTAACAAGAATAAACTTCAGAGGGTGCAGACAAAATTACATAGCATTCTACAGCACCGACCATTTAGCCCAACATGGTCTATGTCGGTGTTTGTGCTCCACATGAGCATCCTCCGATCCAACTTCATCTCACCTTATCAACATATCCTTCTACACCTTTCTTCCTCATCTGCTTATCTAGCTTCCCCTTAAATGCATCTATGCTATTTGCCTGATTACTTAATGTAGTAGTGAATTCCATATTATTACCAGTCGACGGGGAAATAAGTTCCTCCTGAATTGCATAATCGATTTATTGGCAACTATCTTATATTTATAGCCCCTAGTTTAATTTAATTTAAATTTAATTTAACTTCAAGTGCAGGTCAAATGAAACTATGAACTGTTCGGTGAGTTTGCTGGTAGATAAAAATGTCTGCTTGAAGATTAGTATCAGTGAGGCAGACTACACTATGAAAGAAATATTTGGCATGCAGTATGCTTCAGGACTGACAATACGTGTTATAAACATGCCAATCACATTGATTTTGGTAGGTTCACATGTCAGATCAGCGAGGTACGCAGTGAGTATCCTGGTGCAGAATAGTATTTCTCTGTATGTTCGTGGCATTAAAAAAAGTATTTCTGCTGCAAAAGCTCAATTCATATTTCATCTGTTCCTATGTGGACTGGGGTGTAAAAGTCAGGAATAAGTCATGGTTTTAACATTCCAAAATTAATTCCTTTCTTTAGATAACAAGTTGAATGCATTCAACCCCATAATCAAATAGACAGTATAATCCAAAAGTTTGGGGGA
Source organism: Heterodontus francisci (assembly GCF_036365525.1). Taxonomy (NCBI): domain Eukaryota; kingdom Metazoa; phylum Chordata; class Chondrichthyes; order Heterodontiformes; family Heterodontidae; genus Heterodontus; species Heterodontus francisci. The sequence continues at coordinate 126,829,775 of NC_090377.1, forward strand.
TGTTAACATGAGAAATTTACTGAGATCTGTTGAATAAGTGCCTCATTTGCTTCACAAACACAAATCTGTGATTTTCTGCAGTGTAAGGGACTCAGAGGGTTTCACATTAACAGTAATGAGAATGCAGCTTTTGAATCTCCACTGCCACTGGTAAAGCAATCATGCATTCACTCAACAATTGCTCTGTGAGTCACAGATGTTCTTTGTATTTTATTGTTATAAATTATCCTGTGTAAATTAACACCAAATAACATGCAAGCCTATCTGTTTTACTAAAAACCAAGATGGAAGGTTAGGAAAACATAACTAAGTATAATGCTGAAAAATATAATTTGAAAACAAGACTTGCATTTATATCATGCCTTTCACAAACTCAGGAAGTAATCTTGAAGTGCAGTCACTGTTGTGATTTAGGAAAAGTAGCAAACAGGTTTCATACAACAAGGTCCCATGCACAGCAATGCGATAATGACCAGATTATCTGCTTTTTGTGATGTTCGTTTACGTATAAATATTGACCAGGACACTGGGGAGAACTCCTCTGTTCTTTGAATATAGACATGGGATTTTTTATGTACACCTGAGGGCAGATGGGGCTTCGGTTTAACGTCTCATCTGAAAGTCGACACCACTGAGAGCGTTGCACTGTACTGTCAGTTTCTTTTGGGCCTCCTTATCTCGAGAGACAATGGATACGCGCCTGGAGGTGGTCAGTGGTTTGTGAAGCAGCGCCTGGAGTGGCTATAAAGGCCAATTCTGGAGTGACAGGCTCTTCCACAGGTGCTGCAGAGAAATTTGTTTGTCGGGGCTGTTGCACAGTTGGCTCTCCCCTTGCGCCTCTGTCTTTTTTCCTGCCAACTACTAAGTCTCTTCGACTCGCCACAATTTAGCCCTGTCTTTATGGCTGCCCGCCAGCTCTGGCGAATGCTGGCAACTGACTCCCACGACTTGTGATCAATGTCACACGATTTCATGTCGCGTTTGCAGACGTCTTTATAGCAGAGACATGGACGGCCGGTGGGTCTGATACCAGTGGCGAGCTCGCTGTACAATGTGTCTTTGGGGATCCTGCCATCTTCCATGCGGCTCACATGGCCAAGCCATCGCAAGCGCCGCTGACTCAGTAGTGTGTATAAGCTGCGGGTGTTGGCCGCTTCAAGGACTTCTGTGTTGGAGATATAGTCCTGCCACCTGATGCCAAGTATTCTCCGAAGGCAGCGAAGATGGAATGAATTGAGACGTCGCTCTTGGCTGGCATACGTTGTCCAGGCCTCGCTGCCGTAGAGCAAGGTACTGAGGACACAGGCCTGATACACTCGGACTTTTGTGTTCCGTGTCAGTGCGCCATTTTCCCACACTCTCTTGGCCAGTCTGGACATAGCAGTGGAAGCCTTACCCATGCGCTTGTTGATTTCTGCATCTAGAGACAGGTTACTGGTGATAGTTGAGCTTAGGTAGGTGAACTCTTGAACCACTTCCAGAGCGTGGTCGCCAATATTGATGGATGGAGCATTTCTGACATCCTGCCCCATGATGTTCGTTTTCTTGAGGCTGATGGTTAGGCCAAATTCATTGCAGGCAGACGCAAACCTGTCGATGAGACTCTGCAGGCACTCTTCAGTGTGAGATGTTAAAGCAGCATCGTCAGCAAAGAGGAGTTCTCTGATGAGGACTTTCCGTACTTTGGACTTCGCTCTTAGACGGGCAAGGTTGAAAAACCTGCACCCTGATCTTGTGTGGAGGAAAATTCCTTCTTCAGAGGATTTGAACGCATGTGAAAGCAGCAGGGAGAAGAAAATCCCAAAAAGTGTGGGTGCGAGAACACAGCCCTGTTTCACACCACTCAGGATAGGAAAGGGCTCAAGATTATACACAAATATGCAGCTTTTGACTTTGCAATCTGTAAAATGCTGGTATTCATGAAGTAAAAAATAAAGTTAGCTTTGATTCCTCTGGTCAGTGCCCAAGCCTTTTAGGTCATATAAGAAAAGAGCGGTATCTTTGCCGACACATACACTGGATTAAATTGCAAGAAAACATTGATGTATATTCTGTTGAAATTCAGACAGCGACACTGTTCTGAACAGGCAACCAAAACTGAACAAAAAATAAATATAAATAATAATAAAACAGAAATGAAAACCATTGGTAACCAGTCTCACAGTCAAGGAAACACTCCTCCTCTACAGTACCAAGGGCTAGCGTCAGGAAAGCCGCCCCACCCGCCAAGAATGAGGAAAATTAATTTTGCCACAAGAACATTGATTTTAAACTGCTGATGATGAAGAAAGAACTGCTTTAAAAAATAATTGAAGACCTTAGCTGGAGAGAGACATTAGCATATCAACAGACAAATACTTCACAGGACAAAGGAGCTATTCCCTGCTCCAATTTAATTCACAATGGACTTTTGATTACCAGACGTTGTAGCATTCCAGATTAACTAATAAAATGGCCGAATATACAAACAGATGTGGTCGGGCCAGTTTGGTCGCATAACTGACTGACTGTTGGAGTTTTTTTGAATTTGAGCTTCCAAGAAGGAATTTGAAATCAGAAAGCTGGTTTATTTATTTTTTTATTTATTTTATTTAGAGATACAGCACTGAAACAGACCCTTCGGTCCACCGAGTCTGTGCCGACCATCAACCATCCATTTATACTAATCCTACATTAATCCCATATTCCTACCACATCCCCTCAATTCCCCTACCTGCACTAGGGGCAATTTATCATGGCCAATTTACCTATCAACCTGCAAGTCTTTGGCTGTGGGAGGAAACCCACGCGGTCACAGGGAGAACTTGTAAACTGGGCACAGGCAGTACCCAGAATCGAACCTGGGTCACTGGAGCAGTGAGGCTGTGATGCTAACCACTGCGTCACTGTGCCGCCCTGGACTGAGAACACCTCTCTCCTGTCTGCTCTCATCTCGCTCTCACCAGCTTCAGAAACCATTGAAGACATATGAACCCCAAGAGAGAAAAGTCTCCTACAGTGAACAAGGTTTAAGAAGAATACTGGGCTCCAACGAAAAGCAAGATTACCTACAATCAAGGACCCTATAGTGAGCCTACAGTATGCCAGCCAAGAGCGACGTCTCAATTCATTCCATCTTCGCTGCCTTCGGAGAATACTTGGCATCAGGTGGCAGGACTATATCTCCAACACAGAAGTCCTTGAAGCGGCCAACACCCCCAGCTTATACACACTACTGAGTCAGCAGCGCTTGAGATGGCTTGGCCATGTGAGCCGCATGGAAGATGGCAGGATCCCCAAAGACACATTGTACAGCGAGCTCGCCACTGGTATCAGACCCACCGGCCGTCCATGTCTCCGCTATAAAGACGTCTGCAAACGCGACATGAAATCGTGTGACATTGATCACAAGTCGTGGGAGTCAGTTGCCAGCATTCGCCAGAGCTGGCGGGCAGCCATAAAGACAGGGCTAAATTGTGGCGAGTCGAAGAGACTTAGTAGTTGGCAGGAAAAAAGACAGAGGCGCAAGGGGAGAGCCAACTGTGCAACAGCCCCAACAAACAAATTTCTCTGCAGCACCTGTGGAAGAGCCTGTCACTCCAGAATTGGCCTTTATAGCCACTCCAGGCGCTGCTTCACAAACCACTGACCACCTCCAGGCGCATATCCATTGTCTCTCGAGATAAGGAGGCCCAAAGATAGTGAGCCTAATAATTGGAAAGCTGTGAACAAGGATTCACAAAAGGGAGCTTTAAGCAAAGTGTGTTTAAAATTAAACACCATTACAATAAGACCAGGGGAAGACAGCAAAAGACCCCTAGACACCTTTCTCACCTGGTTGTAACAGAAATTTGGGTGCCAGTGTCTAGAATTTTACCCACAGAAAAACGAGTGAAATTGGAAATGGGAAGCCAAATTGTTCCCAATCAAAAAAAGCAAATTTCAATACAGGTTTTCCTGTGGTTGTGTGTGTTTGAAAGCTAACATGTCTGTAACTGAAACTAGTAACTCTCCAAGCCAAAATGAAGTAACTTGGAATAAGTTAAAAGCACTATCTATGGAGAAGTTGATAAAAAAGCAGTGTGGAATCACTGAACGTGGCAAGGCTAGGAAGTCTGAACTCCTAAGGCTAATGGCCCACCATTTTTCCCTTGAATCTGAAGAAGTAGAAACAGGGTTAGAAGCAAAATCTGACAGGGTATTGTCAGCAAGATACAATTAGGACAAAGGAAACTTGAATTAGAGGAAAGAGAAAGAGAGAAAGAGAGAGAGAGAGGCAGGAGAGGGAGAAAGAGAGAGCCTTCCAAAAGGAATGTGAAGAAAATGAAAGGCAGGACAGAGAGAAAGAAAGACAGGAGAAGGAACGAGAGAGAGAGGAGAGAGAGAGAGAGAAAGAATATTTTGGAAAGAATGCGAAGAAAGAGAATTGAAGCAGCTTGAGTTAACTAGGGGGCAACAGAGTAATCCCAGTGAAAGCATGGCCAATATACAATTCAGGGCTGGGTACAAGATTGCTGAAACACGCTCAATTAATTCCAAAATTCAATGAGGAACATGTGGAAGCATTTTTCGTGTCTTTAGAGATACAGGCAAGGCAGCTAAAATGGCCAGCTGAGACCTGGGCTAGAATTTAACAGTGGGCAGATGGCAGCCAGCATCCGACGTAAAAGTCAGTGGCGAACCCGCTTCTGCCTCGCCTGGGGATCCGTTACGTATTTTACAGGTCCCCAAGCTTTAATTGTTCCAAGGCGGGACATCCACCTGCTTGAGGGAGGAAGTCCCGCCTCATTGAGCTGCCGGCCACTTAACTGCCACTTAAGGGCCTTGATTGGCCTGGGGTGGGCAGGCCGTTTTTTGCTCCCCCTCCCACCCTAAATAAAGGGCGGTGGAAGCGGGAACGGGTCGGGAAAGCCTCCCGGAGCCTCCCGCTCCATTTTACCAACCACCTCCCACACACCTCCCCCCTCACCATCCTACTCAATGGGGTGACATAAAATTCAGCCCTGGTCTCTTTGCATGCAAAGCAAACTAACTGGAAAAGCCCATGAGGTTTATTCCTTGTTGCCAGATGAGAGTTCGTCAAATTATAAACTGACCAAAAATGCTATCCTCGGGGCATATGAATTTGTACATGAAGCCTATTGCCAAAAGTTTAGAACCCTCCGAAAGCAAGCCAATCAAACTTATCTGGAGTTTGAAAGAAGTAAGCAGCTTTTGACCGGTGGCTGACAGCTCAGCTCTGAGACTCTCAGAGGAGTAATTCTATTAGAGAAATTTAAAAACTCTCTCTCATTCTCAATAAAGAGGCATCTAGAGGAGCTGCGGGTTCAGGATGCCCGGCAAGTGACCGTTCTCGCCAATGAGTTTGCTTTAACTTATAAGTAGTTTCCCAGGGAAGAACCTTTCCTAATCACCCCCACAAATCCGAAAAGGACAAAGGGTGGGAAGGTAAATTCTGCCCAGGCAGTCCTGGAAGAGAAAGGAAAACAGGAGACACAGGGGGCCGTCCCCCAGCCAAAAAGGAAGATGCTGTGAGCAAGAATGAGACGCGGAGACCTGTGTGCTTCCATTGTAATAAGGCAGGGCATTTAAAAGCTGACTGCTTGAAACTAAAGGGGAAACCGGTAGGGTTAATCAGGGCCCACCCGCTCAGTGAAGATGAGGGCCTGATGCAAAACACAGAACAAGATGTGGCTTTAACTGCAGTAACAGTGCAACCCAGGAAGCTTACTATCGCCAGTGCAGGAAAAGTTAATAGGGTTCCTGAAGGTTTCAGGGTTTTGTATTTGAAGGGAAAGTAACCCCATACCCCTCGAGCGGGGCAAGCAAGCCTACAGTGATACTTAGGGACACACGGGCCACTAGGTCCTTTTTACTGGGAAAAGGCCTGACATTTCCCCCAGAGTGTGCAGTGAACACCAGAATGGTGGTGAATGGTATTGGAGGGCAGTGTATACCTGTGCCTGTACGCCTAGCTTTGGGACCGGTGACCATTGGGATTGTCCCTAGTTTGCCTGTGGATGAGGTTGACCTGCTCCTTGGTAATGATCGAGCGGAGGTGAAGGTGGTGATCTGGCGGGGGTGAAGGTGGTAGCCCCCCACAGTAGTGAAAGAAAGACTGCAGGAGGTCAAAGAGACAGGGCTGTGGCAAGAGACCGTCTCCTGCAGTTTCCCTGAATGTGCAGTGGATCAGGCCATGATCAAACCAGCTCCCCCAGAGGAGACTGCATTGGCACTACAGGCAAATGACCATGAGGTCTGCCTGTCCGAGACTTTCTTTGGAAAGTTAGGAGACCCAGGGAATGAAATGAATGGATTTTCCCTAGGTGAGGCTCAGCAAGCCGACCCAGTATTGCAAGAGGTAGCAAAAGCTGCCCAGTCTGAAAGTGAAGCAGAGGAAGTCCTTGATTGCTACTATTTAGAGAATGAGGTACTCATGAGGAAATGGAGTTCTCCTCACAGACGTGAGAGCATGGAGTGGACAGTAGTTCACCAGTTATTGTTGCTCAGAGGTACTGGGGCGAAATACTAAGAAGGGCCCATGAGACCACAGTAGCTGTACATGCCGGTATAAGAAAGACCAAAGCCCGCATAAGACTGCAGTTTGATTGGCCAAAACTCCACAAAGATGTGGTGGAGTACTGCAGGTATTGCCACATGTGCCAGGTTCAGGGGAAACCCCAACCTACAGTGAAAACTGCACCCCTAAGTCCTCTATTGGTTTTAGGAGGACCATCCAGCCGAGGGCTGGTGAACTGTAAGGGACCCCCGCCGAGAACATAAGGGGCAGGCAGGCAAATGGCTGGCAAAAGTTTAGATAAAAAAGGGGAAAAGGTTACCAAGGGGGCAGGTTAAAGAAATTTCGGAAGAATCCCTGATGAAAACCCCTACTGTTCAGTCAACCAACCCCAAAAAATGTGAAAGGTTAGACCCCACATCCTCCGATGCAAATGCAGACTCTAGAAGCTCGCCACCAAGGTTGCCAACAGCATTTACAGGAACCTGCAGCGACAAAGAGAAACCTCTAGGGGACACAGAAACCATAAAGATGATGCCTCGCCTAGTCGAAATGCCACAGGAGAGTGCAGTTAAGTCTGCACACATACCTGCAGGTGGGAGTGTTCCACAGAACAAAGGGGAGAGTGACAAAGATTCCTCCCCTGCAGTCAGAGAAAAAGGAACCACCCATCCCCTTTGCATGACTCAGAGAGTTCAAGATGAGAAGGAAAAGAGAGGCTTTTAGCGAATACATGGAGAGCAAATCAATGGAAGCATTAGCGGAATACAGAAAGTGTAGGACGGAGCTTAAGAAAGCAATTAGAAGAGCAAAGAGGGGGTATGAGAAAGCTCTGGCTGGTAAAAGTAGGGAAAATCCCAAGATATTCTATAAGTATATCAATGGGAAGAGGATAACCAGGGAAATAGTAGGACCCATTAGAGACCGAGGGGGAAATTTGTGGGTGGAGCCAGAGGACATTGGTAGGGTGTTGAATGAATACTTCAATTCTGTCTTCACCCAAGAGAATGAGGATGTAGATATGGAATTTAGAGAGAGAGACTGTGAGGTTCTTGAGCAAATTGTCAGAGGAAGTGACAAGGTATGGGAGGTTTTGAAAGGCTTAAAAGTGGACAAATCTCCAGCTCCGGACGATTTGTGTCCCAAGATGCTGTGGGAGACGAGGATGGAGATTGCAGGGGCTCTGACCCTAATTTTTAATTCCTCTCTGGCCACAGGGGAGGTGCCAGAGGTCTGGAGAACAGCTAATGTGGTCCCACTATTTAAGAGAGGTTATAGAGATAAGCCAGGGAACTACAGACCAGTGAGTCTCACGTCAGTGGTAAGGAAACTATTGGAGAAAATTCTGAAGGAGACAATCTATCTCCACTTGGAGAGGCAAAATTTGATTAGGAATAGTCAGCATGGCTTTGTCAGAGGGAGGTCATGCCTAACAAGTTGATTGAATTTTTTGAGCATGTGACCAGGTGTGTAGATGAGGGTAGTGCAGTTGATGTAGTTTACATGGATTTCAGCAAAGCCTTTGACAAGGTCCCACATGGGAGACTTATCAAGAAAGCAAATGCACATGGGATACAAGGTAACTTGATAAGGTGGATCCAAAATTGGCTTAGCTGTAGGAGACAGGGAGTGAAGACAGATGGCTGCTTTAGTGACTGGAAGCCAGTGTCCAGTGGCGTACCACAGGAATCTGTGCTGGGTCCCCTATTGTTTGTCATTTATATAAACAACATAGATGACTATGTACGGGTTAGGATCAGTAAGTTCGCGGATGACACAAAGATTGGCTGAGTGGTTAACAGTGAGGTGGAGTGTCTTAGGTTACAGGAAGATATAGACGGGATGGTCAAATGGGCAGAAAAGTGGCAGATGGAATTTAATGCTGAAAGGTGTGAGGTGATATACTTTGGAAGGAGTAATGTGACACGGAAGTATTCAATGACTGGCCTGACACTGGGAAATTCCGAGGAAAAATGGGACCTTGGCGTGTTTGTCCATAGATCTCTGAACGCAGAAGGGCAGGTTAATAGGGTGGTGAAAACGACATATGGGACACTTGCCTTTATCAATCGAGGCATAGATTACAAAAGCAGGGAGGTCATGTTGGAGTTGTACAGAACTTTGGTAAGGCCACAGCTGGAGTACTGCGTGCAATTCTGGTCGCCACATTATCGGAAGGATGTGATTGCATTGGAGGGGGTGCAGAGGCGATTCACCAGGATATTGCCTGGGATGGAACATTTAAGTTATGAAGAGAGGTTGGATAGGCTTGGGTTGTTTTTACTGGAGCAGAGAAGACTGAGGGGTGACCTGATCGAGGTGTAGAAGATTATGAGGAGCATGGACAGGGTGGATAGGGAGCAGCTGTTCCCCTTAGTTGAAGGGTCAGTTACGAGGGGTGACAAGTTTAAGGTGAGGGGCGGGAGGTTTATGGGGGACTTGAGGAAGAACCTTTTTACCCAGAGGGTGGTGACGGTCTGGAATGCCCTGCCTGGGAGGGTGGTAGGTGCAGGTTGCCTCACATCCTTTAAAAAGTACCTGGATGAGCACTTGGCACGTCATAACATTCAAGGCTATGGGCCAAGTGCTGGCAAATGGGATTAGGTAGACAGGTCAGGTGTTTCAATGCATCGGTGCAGACTCGATGGGCTGAAGGGCCTCTTCTACACTGTATTATTCTGTGATTCTGTGTGATTCTGTGAAGATTGACCTGCCCAGTACTAACTCTCCTGAGAAAACAACAGGGGAAAATTAAAACAGTCCTGGAATCCAGAAAAAAACCCATTTTTAATAGACTTTAAGATTGGTGAATGAATGGAAATGAATGAGAGAAATGCATGTTTTTTCTTTCTGTATCTTAAATTTCTCTCAAATCCTGTGATGAAATGTGCCATTTTTCTTCAAATCGTATTTCATTCCCCTGGGTGTGGAGGTGTCAGGAAAGCCGCTCCCCCCCTCCCCGCCCGCCAAGAATGAGGAAAATTAATTTTGCCACATAAACATTGATTTTAAACTGCTGATGATGAAGAAAGGACTTGCTTTAAATAAATAATTGGAGACTTTGGCTGGAGAGATACATTAGCATATCAACAGACAAGTACTTCAAAGGACAAAGGAGCTATTCCCTGCTCCAATTTAATCCACAATGGACTTTTGATTACTAGACGTTGAAGCAGTCTAGGTTAACTACTAAGATGGCCGAATACACAAACAGATGTGGTCGGGCCAGTTTGGTCACATGACTGACTGACTGTTGGAGTTTTTTTGAATTTGAGCTTCCAACAAGGAATTTAAAATTAGAAAGCTGTTTTCTCCTGGACTGAGAACACCTCTCTCCTGTCTGCTCTCATCTCACTCTCACCAGCTTCGGAAACCATTGAAGACGTATGAATGCCAAGAGAGAAAAGTCTCCTACAGTGAACAAGGTTTAAGAAGAATACTGGGCCCCACGAAAAGCAAGATCTACCTCCAATCAAGGACCCGACAGCGAGTTCAAAGCACAGTAAAAAAAACCCTCTTCAGAGATTGCCTCAAACCTCTCCATTTTATTTTTCTTCTCTTTTCTGTCTCTATTTGCATGTGCGTATCATATGTGCATACTAGCATGAGTGCAGTGTGTATCCATAGGCGTTAACCAAATTAGAGTTTATGTTTAAGGTTTAATAAATTTCACTTTTCTTCTTTAAACCTAATTAAAACCTGGTGTGCTCATTTATTTGCCTTATAATTGGAACAAGGATTCACAAAGGGGGATCTTTAAACACAGTAAACTGGCCACTGACGTAAAAGTCGGTGATGAACCCGCTTCCACCCAGCCCGGGGATCCGACCCACATTTTATGGGTCCCCGGGCTTTAATTGTTCTGAGGCGGGACGTCCACCCGCTCGAGGGAGGACGTCCCGCCTCATTGAGCTGCCAGCTAATCAGCCAGCAGCTCTTCGTCCCAGCAACGCCACTGGGAGTGGTGGCCACTGCTGGAACTGCAGCATAGTCAAGGACATGGAGCCAGGACTGAAGGTATGTAAGGGTTGCCTCGCCGGGGAGATCGGTCGCGCGCAGGTGAGGCAAGGGTGGTAATTTGGGGGGAAGGGGAGCCTATCAGGTCCTGGGAGTGGTTGGGGAAGTGGGGGCGGCACTCAATCAGGCACCCTGTGTCCGATTGTCAGGGTCGTTTCCCCCCCACCCCAGTGTGCTGAGAGGCTGCCAAGTATCACTGGGCAGCCTTTCACGTCTCCTGGACACCCGCTTGCCACAGGTAAAATCCCCGTGGAGGTGGGTGAAGGCCCTTAAGTGGCCATTAAGCGGCCACTTAAGGGCCTTGATTGGCCTGGGGCAGGTGGCCCGTTTGTCCCCCACCACATGGGGCGGAGGCGTCAGTGGGCCGGGATGGCCTCCTGCTCTTTCTACGCCAACCCCCCACCACCATCTGCTCTCTGGGGTGGCGTACAATTCCAGCAGGGTGTTTAAAATTAAACCCTGTTAAAAAGGACAAGGTGAAGACAGCAAAAGACCCCTTGACACCTTTCTCACCTGGTCGTTTTCCAACCAAATCAATGGTTCTAAAAAAGATAAATACACCTACTCTTAAAAGCATTTAATTCACACCATGGATATCTAGTGTTGATGTTATCTATTCTTCCGTATTACATTAGGCAGTTAATGCATTTGCTAAGACATTTCATGAATGCATTTACTTACACTCAATATATGAACTGTGAACTAACAATACCAATTGAGATAAGATTTACATCTTAGTTCACAGTACTTTATATTGCGTGTAAATAAATGCATTTGTGAAACATCGGTGCTTACTCTTCTGCAACTCACAATTCGCATAGATCCACAGTATACAATTCATAATCACACAAACATCTGTTGTTATTCTTTTCATAATGGCTTAGACAATTATAGATTTATTCTATAAAAAACAGAAAAATGTTTATTTAGCTGCAACCATATTGTGTTATGAATTTTCTTGTGGAGTGGAAATCAAACATAGATAAACTAAATCTGACTATCCTGCTCTGTAACATCTTGGAGCATTTCTTGTATTTATTATAAATATGCAAACACAAACTAGCACTGATAAATATATTGCACACATGGCTGGATTTTGTTGTCAGAAAATAGCAGAAAATAACCACCGCCCAGCCCGGGACCCACGCTGCCGCGATTCTGCGGCGTGCAGCTACTTAGCACATCCACAGCAGCCCCTACCCCCAATCATGTGCTGAAATTCAGACACCAACACTGTTCCGAACAGGCAACCAAAAGTGAACAAAAATAAATATAAATAATAATAAAACAGAAATGAAAACCATTGGTAACCAGTCTCACAGTCAAGGAAACACTCCTCCTCTATAGTACCTAGGGCCAGACTTCCAACCAAATCAATGGTTCTAATAAAGATGAATACAATTACTCTTAAAAGCAACTAATTCACACCATGGATCTCTGGTGTTGATGTTAGCCATTCTTCTGTATTACATCAGCCAGTTAATGCATTTGCTAAGACATTTCAATAATGCATTTACTTACACCCAATATATGAACTGTGAACTAACTCCCAACTGAGATAAGATTTACATCTTAGTTCACAGTACTTTACATTGGGTGTAAATAAATTCATTTGTGAAATATCTTTGCTGACTGTTCTGCAACTCACAATTAATATAGATCCACAGGGGCGGCATTGGTGACGCCGTTCACGTCACCTGACGTGGAAGTAGGTGCTGGTGACATTTTTAAATGGACGCCAGCCCTGCAGACAGTTCAGCAAAATGCAGAGTTGACCCCTTCCCCCCTTCCCTATACAAATACTGCAGAGTTGACCCCTTCCCACCTCGGTGGTGCCAGATTTCCCTGGACAGGAAAGTGAAGGCATGCGAGTGCCGCACGTTGTGCTGAAGATCGGGAACTGAAGATAAGATCGCTGCGGGTTACATTTAAATTAATGCAAACATCCAATTAGCATATAGAAAGAGGGTCCCATCGCAGAGTGGTGGAGGGTCTGCCAAGCAGCTTCCTCGCCGCTGGGATGATATGGTCCGGCAATCCCAGCGTCGGGTTCCATGGTGGCCGCTGCTGCTCTGATGCTCCACCCACCCCCCCACAGAACCCAACATCAGGCTGGGAACAAAATCCAGTCCACTAGTTCCAACAGCACCAGGGTTGGAGATGTAGCTCTTTTCTGAATCCCCTGTAGGTTTGACCTAAAAGTTCTAAACTTCGCAGCTTCTGAGCTGCTTTTAAAGGAATCATTTCCATGCATACTGAATAAAACAATATGAGGTATCAGTAATTAATCTAACATTGACCTAATCGTACTCTCCATCTCTCCCAATATTCTATTCCTGATTAACAAAGTAATTTCTACCGTGTGGGAAACTGAGCAATACAGGAAGTAATGAATAGTTTGAAGTGTTTGTAAATCAGTAATCTTATTAGAGATCAAATAACACCATGAACCACAAAAGCAAAATTTGAGTGGTTTACAAACAATCACTTGAAACCTTCATGAGACACTACCTTGTACAATTTCCATAACAGTATTTAGTTATTTATACAATAGGGTAAGAACAATGGAGAAAAATATTTCCTCACCTGTTAATATCCCAGATCTTAACAGTGTTATCCATGGAACAAGATGCTACAAAGTCACCACATGTGTGCCATGAACAACCCCAGATAGCATGAAGGTGGCCTGTAAATGTGAATACACACTCAACCTTCGTGAAATCCCATATCTTCACTGTTTTGTCTCCACTGGCAGTAGCAAGCATGTTACCGCTGCAGAAAAAGGAAATAATAGTATGAAAATTTGATATAGTGTTTTCTTTGATTTTGTCTCTAGCATGCATTTATATTTCAATTACAGGGGTGGGATAGTCCATCTCATCAATGCATGACAAACTGACAGAATGAATCCTACTCTGAGAAGAAATGGTCACATTAATTTAATTTCCTTTCCTCTGCGATAAAGCATTCTGTTGGATTGCTTCATAAAAACATAGGAATTGCTAGATGAAAAGTAGACCAAGCTCCATCTAGTTTGTCTTTTACCATCCTGGTAGTGGCATGATAGAACAATGATGGAGTTGTTGACTAATCATAGCAATTAATTCCTATCAATTAATCCAGAGTTTCATTCAGAGGTTCAACTAAAAACTGGTATAAGTTATTCAGTCAGGCCACAGGAAATCAGAATTCAGTTTGAGATTGAGATGTTAACCTGTAAAATGAACATGGTTAACAATCATTCTAATACTTTGGCATCAATATTATATTTTATGTCCAGAATTATGTTTGTAATAAAGCACTCGAGCAGGTGATTGGCTCAAAATAGCCCTACATATTTGTGTACCAACATGTTACTATACAGATAAGATCTGAATGTCCACAATTCCACAAATAGCAGGGGCTCATAGAATAGTTCAGTACAGAAAAGTAGGACAATTAGAGGATGAATCAATAATTACAATTTTTTATAAAATAGGAAACAGTACTGGTATTGTCTTAAAAATGCAACTAAGTTTTCTTTTGATCAAAAATTATAAATTCAGAAACATTTTTAAACTAAATATAGCCATGAGCTCTGAAGTCTGTGATATAACAATTAGTTATGGTTTATTCTGTTTTGTAGATTCAGGTCTTATTTAGGACAACTACTTTGATTGAAACATTTTTTAATCAAATGTATTTTCCAGACTAAATGCAATAATAGTGCAGCAAGGAAAGAATTGTTTTTTAAAATTCTTATAACTTGTATTTTGAAACAAGTCCAAAAATTGTTAGTCTGCTCAGGTCGTCATGCTGGTACATTTCCTGAAGGAAATCGCCTGTAATAGGCTCTGTAATAAGCATAGTGTCATAATACTTCAAAAAGAAGCACTTGATGAAAAGAACAATCTCAGGATTATTTTGTATGAAGATTTCTGGTGCTTCTTTGATTTGATGTAAGATGACAGGGAAAATGTTTTAAAGCAGCTCCTGATTTTACAAAAAAGGTGTACAGAATATGATTACCACATAAACGTACATCACAGAAACAGGCCTTTTGACCCAACTGGTTCATGCAGGTATTTATGCTCCGCAGGAGTCTCCTCCTAGCCCTCTTCATCTAACATCTTCTCTATGTCTACCTTATTCTAATCTTAACGACCTCTATTAGATTACTACCCCTCCCTCTGCCTCTCTTTTCTAAATAAGAGCCCCAGCCTGTTCGATCTTTAGACAAGTCTAATTATCTTTTTACTTCATTTTTAAGTTGTACGATGTTTAAATAAATGGAAGATCCAACTAGAACTGTCAGTGATGCCATGTAAAAGGTAGTGAAACCTTTAAAAAGCATTCAAAGGGTGTATCTATACTACAGATCTTTATATGAGGCTGATATAGACACAATACAATGCTAAGCCTGAAAACCTGGTTTATATTACCAACTATACCTCACTCTTTTTAGGAACATACGAACAGGAGTAGGCTATACAGACCCTCGAGCCAGTTCCACAGTTCAGTGAGGTCATGGCCGATCTGTATCCTAACTCCATCCATCCGCCTTTGTTTCATATCCCTTTATACAGTTAGCTAACAAAAATCTATCAATCACAAACTTAAAAGTATTAATTGAGCTAGCATCTACTGCTTTTTGTGGGAGACAGTTCCACACTTCTACCATACGTAGCAGGAAGAAATGTTTCCTAATTTCTCTCCAGATACCTGGCTCTGATTTTAAGGTTATGTACGCTTGTCCTAGACTCCCCCACCAACAAATAAAGTTTCTCCTTATCTATCCTATTAATTACTTCCAAAATCTTAAAAACCTCAACAACACTTTCCATTTGTTTTTTTTTAAAAATTTTTGTACCTGACTGCCACATTGCATTGATCTGTGTACATGGACCCCTATATCCCTTTGGATTTTTGCTGCTCCTAGCTTTTCACTATTTTTATAATACTTAGATCTATGCTTCTTTGGTCCAAAATGGATGACTTCACACTTACCTACATTGAAAACCATCTACCACAATTTTGCCCACTCATTAATTTATCAATGTCTCGATGTAATGTTATGCTCCTATCAAACCTGCTTACTGTACAACCAATCTTTCTATCAACGGCAAACTTGAATACATGGTTCTCCAATAAATATACTGAATAGCTGAGGCCCCAGCACAGATCCTTGTGGGGCACCACTAGTCACTTCCTCCAAATTGAGTACATACCAATTATCCTGAATCGCTGTCATCCATAATCTAATCAATCTCCTACCTAGGTCAATAATTTGCCTTCAACTCCATGAGCTTTAATTTTAGCTAACAATCTTTTATGTGGAACCTTACTGAATGCCTTCTGGAAGTCCATATAAATTACATCCATAGACAGTCCCCCGTCCACTACTTTAGCTCCTTCCACAAAAAAATTCAATTATTTTCAGCCACAAAGGAGCTCTGTGTTTGTGTGCTTGCACAGAACCTGTCAGTGGAATAATCAAAGAGCCTCAAACCTAACCTTTCTCTCATGAGGAATGTTTTGGGCAGGTTGTGGCTTGGAATGTTGGAATGTTGTTAGGTTTGACTGAGTTAAACGGTTCCAAGCCAAATGATGAAGAACAAAGCTAGATACAGATCCTTTTCTTGGTAGCCAGTTTATTCACAAAATGCAGTACTGTATATCTTTGCCTCCCACTCAACCATCCATTTCCCAGCAGGCTCTCTTTATATCTCCTGTAAGTCCTGAATTAAACAATGCCCTTCACATGTGTATCTTTAACAATATAATTAACCTATATTAGCACTATACGGTGTCTTCTTTAATGATGTGTTGGCATTGTGAGGGACCCCTGTGAAAGATCAGTTCTCACATAGTAAAACAGATTTATCAGATGTTATGACGAGGTGAGAGGGGTCTAGGGGTTCCCTCTCAGCCTTTTCCTGGTTTGACTGTAACAGGGTTTAATTTTAAAAACACAGTGTTTTTAGCTTCCCCTCAGTGAATCCTTGTTCACTGTTCTCCAATTGTAATGGCAAAGAAGTCAACCAGAAAGGTTTTCTTAGATTTAAACAAAAAAGGTGTAAGTTTATTAACCTTAAAACTCTAATTCGGTTAAAACTGCTAAAAATACACGATGCGACCACGCTAGCATGCGTACGAGATAAAAACACACACAGACAGAGACAGAAAAGGAGAAAGAATCAAGGGGAAAGGTTTGAAGCAATAACTGGGGTTCATTTACTGTCTTTTGAGTTTGACGTAAAGTCTTTGATTGCAGTTCAATCTTGCCATCTTCTTGGGGCCCAGCACACTCTTTCAAACTTGCTTCAATGGTTCTCTGTCTTCTTGACATCCAAATGCAGTTTCTTCTTTTCGTGAGACAGAGAGGGGGAGATGTTCTCTCTTCATGTTCAGTTGCAGTCTGACCTAAAACTGTTCTGTGAACACAATTCAAACCAAACCTGGGCCAGCAGGCCAGTCATGTGACTAGCTCTTTTTTCAGGACAACCTGCCCGGCGGGTTTTGTGGATTCTTTCAATCTTAGTCGACATCCTCAGTAGGGAGCTGGAATGCTGACCTTCACACACTCAACGTCTTTTGATCAAAATCCATTTGGTTAATTGAATTAGGGAGCAGTTCCACTGTTTTCTGCAGGCAACTGTCTCTTATAATGCAAATGTTTCCAGCCACTATCCTTTTAGAATGCAGGTGGCGTCATATTTTCAGTACAGTAAGAGTTTAAAATTAATGTTCCACGTGACAAAATTAATATGCCTCATTCTTGACAGGTGTGGTTTTCCTCACACTTAGAAATCTCAGATTCTAAGATATCCAACCTCGGTACCCCCAATACTTTGGAAAGGCAAATCTGTCAATTCCTCGTGGCTGGGATAGGCAGAATATTTTGCTGTATCCTTGAGATCAGAGCCTTTTTTGCAAAATGCCAAAAAAGCCAGGCTAAATCCTACATTTCACAGTCATCTGGGCCCAAAGTAACAAATCAGTATAGTTTTTATTCTCAAGGTACCAAGAAAGAGATACAAATGTAAAGATCCATCCTTTCAAAGATTTGGTATTTCAGCACAGCATTTGTATAAGATATGGCTGTGCTGTAGAATTGTACAATTCTATGAAATTACTTCGCATTTTTTCACCTTTTGCTTAACTGTCCTACCTGATCAACTGGGCATATTTTATATGTTATAATGACATCCTTACTGCAGTTGGAACAGCCTATATAATTGTTGTGTCAAATGTTGTGCATTAATCAAATGCCAAGAAATTGTTTTGTAAAACGTAAGTTTAAATGGACATAAACTGCAGCTTAACCAAGCATCCAAAGCATCATCAAATTATATAAAGTTATGTCAAACACTGATTTGGCCTCAAATGGAGTATTGTATCCAATTCTGGGCACCACACTTTAGGAAGGATGTGAAGGCTTTGGAGATGGTGCAGAAAAGATTTACAAGACTGGTTCCAGGGATGAGCCTTTAGTTATGAGGATAGATTGGCAAAGCCAGGGATGTTCACTTTAAAGAGAGGGTTGAGGGGAGATTTATGGAGGTGTTCAAAATCAGGAGGGGTCTGGATAGAGTCGATAGGGAGAAACTGTTCCCACTGGCGGCAGAAGGGTCGAGAGTCAGAGGACACTGATTTAGGGTAATTGGCAAAAAAAACAGAGGCGACATGATTTTAGGATTTGGAATGCACTGCCTGAGAGTGTGGTCGAGGCAGATTCAATCGTAGTTTTCAAAGGGAATTGAATAATTATCTGAAGAGAAAAAAGTTTGCAGGGCTACGGGAAAAAGGCCAGGTAGTAAGATTAGCTGAGTAGTTCTTACAGAGAGCCAGCAAGGACATGATGGGCCTCCTTCTGTGCTGTTCTGATTCTATGATTCTATGATATTGAACTTATAAGCAAGGAAGCGGGCCCTTCAGCCCAACTGATCTATGCTGGCATTTATGTTCCGCATGAGCCTCCACCTACCCTTGTTCATCCAACCCTATCAGCATAATTTCTATTCATTTCTCCCTCATGTGCTGATCTAGCTGACCCTTAAATGTCTTTATGCTATTCGCCGTAACCACTCCATGTGGTTGTGAGTTCTATATTCGAACCACTCTTCAGGTCAAGGTTTCTCCTCTACTTCCTAATACTACTGCTGGGATGAACAGGTTATTTATTTGTGTCAGCCGAATTCTCAGGACATTCCCATTCCAGTTCATTTGCAAACTTATTTATATTTGAATATACATTTCATTCCAACTCCAATGTTTAGTAACAAACCTATTACAAACTCTGAGATTATGAAAAAGATGATTTTTTTTTCAAGTGCTTCCCTTTCATATCAAACATCCTCACAGTGCTCAAAAATCAATTCAGCTTTCCCCTTTGTTCTTTGCAACCATCAAACATTGTTTGAGTTATCCAACTATGCCCCAGTGCATCTTCCACAACTTTGCATGTATTTATCTTATAGCCCATTTATGAAATCAGCCAAATCCATCCCAATACATTAATGTACATTCTCTTAAATTATGCAGGGGGAAATTTGGATTAGGCCCGATATTGGGCATGGGAATGCTGATCGGCACACACACTGAGGTGCTTGGTGCCAAGGCAGACCTGCCACAGAGCATCTTGTCATTGTCAAGGAGCATGAAGGAATCTGGCTCCAACTTGGCACAGGGCTTCGTGCAGAGTTTGGAGTCCATCTTATCTAGCGTGGAAGTGGTGGCCATTTTTATGACAGCATTTGCAGACCCAGACATGATGCAGCACCTGGTGACTGATGTCTCAGTTTCCATTGCAGCAAAGGCAGATGCCACCTAACATCTCAATACTGCGGTGGAAGCTCAGATTGAGGTCAAGAGAGCCATGCTTGTTGCCATGCAGTCTCAGACTGCTGCCATCATGGTTGCAGATACCAGTGCTCAAAGGGGCATGCAGGATCTCACAGCAGTGCAGCAATCTGTCCTCCAATAGATTACTAGGATTGGTGAAGTGCCGCCCCAGGGGAGTGGCAGTGGCTCCATGGAGTATGACAGCATTCATGTTCCCACCACTGTCCTTCCTGTTGCCTTTCAGCCAGCCAGACAAGACTGCTACCACCCCATGCTGGCATTGTGCAGTCTGAAACCTGGCCAAAAAGGCCCAGACCCATTGGAGATAATCCTACAAAGCCATCTGCAGTCATCCCCACTAAAATTCAGCAGCCTTCCATCAGCTATTCTGCAGCCTCTGGGGTAGCTCTGCATAGAAGCACTAGGACCGGAAAAGGCACCCAAAAGACAATAACTAAGGGAATGCACAAGGGTGAC
Organism: Heterodontus francisci; assembly: GCF_036365525.1. Taxonomy (NCBI): domain Eukaryota; kingdom Metazoa; phylum Chordata; class Chondrichthyes; order Heterodontiformes; family Heterodontidae; genus Heterodontus; species Heterodontus francisci. The sequence continues at coordinate 126,849,588 of NC_090377.1, forward strand.
TAATTTAATTTTGCATGTACTTGTGGAAGTGCTGTCGAATGATGTTGCTATGGAATGGTTTTTTGCTGTGGCTTTTGGCCCAAAGGATGCCGTGATTGTACCTAACAGACAGATGGAAAGGTGGAGAATTGTGGAGCAACTGTGATATGGGGATGACATCTCAGGGGAAACGGCATCTCAATATCCACTCATGGAAAGCCCATCCTGAGTGAAAGGGTCCCTGATATCTCCTCCCTGCCTCCTCTTCCTTCTCCCAAGGTGGTCTCCGAAGGCCAGATGGCAAGGGCTCAATCCTGATGAAAGCAAGGTTGCAGAGGATGCAGAAGAGCACCACAACCTTTGAGACACACTGCACTGATTACTGGAGGGGTCCCCTGAGCAGTTCAGGCAGCAGAATCATTATTTCAGGATGCCAATGGCTTTCTCCACAACATTCAACATCCACAACAAAAGGCGGCACAGTGGCGCAGTGGTTAGCACCGCAGCCTCACAGCTCCAGGGACCCGGGTTCGATTCCGGGTACTGCCTGTGTGGAGTTTGCAAGTTCTCCCTGTGTCTGCGTGGGTTTTCTCCGGGTGCTCCGGTTTCCTCCCACAAGCCAAAAGACTTGCAGGTTGATAGGTAAATTGGCCATTATAAATTGTCACTAGTATAGGTAGGTGGTAGGGAAATATAGGGACAGGTGGGAATGTTTGGTAGGAATATGGGATTAGTGTTGGATTAGTATAAATGGGTGGTTGATGTTCGGCACAGACTCGGTGGGCCGAAGGGCCTGTTTCAGTGCTGTATCTCTAATCTAATCTAATTCCTGGTTGCTGGATGGCTCTCATTATAGGTATGCTGTCCACATGTGGTCAGGTGGCACAACAAAGTCATTAGCCATGTGTATAGCGGGCAGCCCTTGTCACTCAGCAGCCAGCCTCTGGTTCTTCATCATGGCCCAAAGATTGCGGGAAGAGCTGACTCCTACAGGGTGGATACTGCCAGGATAGTGGGCATTCACTGAGATGATCTTATGGGGATGGTCACATACCAACTGAATGTTAATAGAGTAGTAGCTCGTTAACATGTGCATGCAGTCGATTGCATCCTGCACTATTGGGAAACCTGTCAGACTGGCAAAGCCATGTGCTCACCCCTCCTGCTTCTCTCTGGTCAGTGAGAAGATGATGAAGTCCCCTCACCTTCTATCACCTCTCTGATGTAGCGATGGATGTCGAACTGTGAGGTGTTGCTAATGTTGCCTGCTCCTGGAAAGATCCACTGTCAGAGAAATTTAGGGTGCTGGTAACCTTGATGGCCACTGGCAGTGCCATCCTCACCCTGCTGTGAGGCAGCAGGTTAGGTTCTAGGAGATGGCACAGTTCAGTCACCATCTCCTAGGTGCCTCACACACTGCTCCTGGTTGAGATGGAGGTAGGAGAAGTGCTCCTTTAAGACTCTTAGTGTGTAGGGCTTTCTATTGAGAGCCCTCTTCCTCCCTCTGTGCACAGCTTCCCCTCTCTGCTGCCTGCGCTCCATTCATAGAAATGTAGAAACATAGAAAATAGGGGCAGGAGTAGGCCACTTGGCCCTTTGAGCCTGCTCCGCCATTCATTATGATCATGGCTGATCATCCAACTCAGTAACCTGTTCCCAATAAAGAAACATAGAAAATGTAGAAACTACTGAATCAGACTTTTTTCTGACAGGTCTTCCAACTCCTCTAACCTCCTTGTCAAAATCCAGCACCACTCGCTTGTAAATCCAAGAAGTTTGCAAAATTTCACCAGTAACTGCACCAGCAAAAGAAAGTCAAAACCACCTCACCTAAAAGTTGGGTGGTTAGCCCTTTAAATAGCACCAATAGTGGGGGGCAGTTGAACATTCAGCTGAGAATGATTATGAGAGGGTGCTAATTGGACCCACGCAGTACGAAGTAGCAGATTGTGTGCCAAATCACCATTAGAGGCTGTTTGGTGTCACAATCCATCTCTCTGCATGCTTCTGGCATAGCATGCCTATGCTAGTGCTCTGTCAGTCATAGCGTGCTGCGCAGGTTGCACCGGACATATCCCAGCCAACATCTTTATAGTTTCAGGCTTTGTTGGCACTGGCACCAGCAAAACTATGCAGACCAATTTCATGGCCAACAGTTTGTCTGCTTGTGGCAGAAACCTGTCCATTTCCATCCAGCTTATATCTTTCAGGAGTGGTGAAATGCCTTCTATGATGCAACAATATACAGAGCCAAAAGCATACAGAGCTTTTTCTCTTCTTTTCAGGTGTTAAGGAGCACAAGCTCCAGCAGCTCATGGGTTCCAACGCCCCACCAGATCCTTCTTCCCCTTCACTTCCCTCTGACCCCATCCCTTCTCCTAATCTGACCCTTTACCATGTATTCACAATACACTCTGACCTTCCCATCTCTGACGTTGAACAATCTGTACTTAACAAAGGACTCAGTTTTATCCCCTTTAAAGCCTGGCTACCTGACCCAAACCCAACAAGACCCGACTACATGTGTCGGGCTCGGATCGGGTCGGGCTGGACACTGCTTCCGGGAGGTCATGGGATCAGGCTTACCCAAGATTCCCCACAACTCCAGCTACAGGAATAGCCTGCTGCTGGAACAAATAAAGGAGATTCGTGTCAGGTTGGGTCTGGTAGGGTGCTAAAAAAAAATTAAATGGCTCGTGCTCGGGTTGGCTGTGGTTGGGTCGGGCCCAGGTCGGGTTTTAATTTTAAACTCATGCCAGGCTTTAATCCCCTTACGCCCCCACCCTCAATGAATTTCGCACTCGGCATGCCGCTAAACTCTTCTGCTGTCAGCTTCGTCTCCGGGCTCACTTCTTTGATCAAGATTCCTCTCCCCGACTAGCAGACCCTTTCACCCACCTCCAGTATTCTCCCTCCACCAGGACCCTGCTATCTGGGCTATTATCTACCCTTGATGTTTTCATTGAGAACTGTCCATGTGGCATCGGCCGTCTCAATTTCTCTGCTCCCCTCACTCACTCTAACCTGTCTCCCTCCTTGCTGCACTCTGTTCTCTCAGGTCTAACCCCAACATTGTGATCAAATCTGCTGACAAGGGTGGTGCTGTTGTTGTCTGGTGTACTGACCTCTACCTTGCAGAGGCTGGGTGCCAACTCTCCCCTGAACCATGACCCCACCACCGAACATCAAGCTACTGTCCACAGGACTGTCACTGACCTCATCTCCTCTGGAGATCTTCTCTCTACAGCTCAAAGTCCCACAAACCCGGACAGCCCGCTTCTACCTCCTTCCCAAAATCCACAAACAGGACTGTCCCAGCAGATCCATTGTGTCAGCCTGCTCCTGCCCCACTGAACTTATTTCTTCCTATCTTGACTCTATCTTTTCTCCCCTGGTCCAGTCTCTTCCCACCTACATCCGTGACTCTTCGGACGGCCTACGTCATTTTGGCAATTTCCAGTTTCCTGGCCCTAACCTCCTCCTCTTCACTATGGATGTCCAATCTCTCTACACCTCCATCCCCCACCAGGATGGTTTGAGGGCTCTCTGCTTCTTCCTTGAACAGAAGCCGAACCAGTCCCCATCCACCACCACCCTCCACCACCCTCCTCCGCCTGGCTGAACTTGTTCTTACATTGAACAACTTCTCCTTCAACTCCACTCACTTCCTTCAAATAAAAGGTGTTTATATGGGTACCCGAATGGGTCCTAGTTATGCCTGTCTTTTTGTGGGATATGTCAAACATTCATTGTTTCAGATCCTACTCCTCCCCCAACTCTTTTCCCAGTATATTGATGATTGTATTGTTGCTGCTTCCTGCTCTCGCCCCGAACTGGAAAATTTCATCAACTTCCAATTTCTACCCTTCTCTCACCTTTACATGGTCTATTTCCGACACTTCCCTTCCCCTCCTCGACTTCTCTGTCTCCATCTCTGGGGATAGGCTGTTTACTAATATTCATTATAAGCCCACCGACTCTCACAGCTACCTTGACTACACTTCTTCACACCCTGTTTCCTGTAAGGATTCCATACCATTCTCCCAGTTTCTCTGTCTCCGACGCATCTGTTCTGATGATGCAACCTTCCACAACAGCGCTTCTGACATGTCTTCCTTTTTCCTCAACAGAGGATTCCCCACCACTGTGGTTGACAGGGCCCTCAACCGTATCTGACCTATTTCCCACACTCCTGTCCTCACTCCTTCTCCTCCCTCCCAGAACTGCGACAGGGTTCCCCTTGTCCTCACTTTCCACCCCACCAGCCTCCACATCCAAAGGATCATCCTTCGCTATTTCCGTCACCTCCGGCACGATGCCACCACCAAACACATCTTCTCTTCCCCGCCTCGTCAACATTTCGAAGGGATTGTTCCCTCCATGACACCCTGGTCCACTCGTCCATCACCCCAACACCTCGTCCCCTCCCACAGCACCTTGCCATGTAATCGCAGGAGATGTAATACCTGCCGTTTTATCTCCTCTCCCCTCACTATCCAAGGCCCCAAACACTCCTTCCAGGTGAAGCTGCGATTTACGTACTTCCTTCAGTTTAGGATGCTGTATTCGGTGCTCACAATGCGGTCGTCTCTACATTGGGGAGACCAAATGTAGATTGGGTAACTGCTTTGCAGAACACCACCGTTCAGTCCGAAAGCATGACCCCGAGCTTCTGGTTACTTGCCATTTCAACACAACACCCCGCTCTCATACCCACATTTCTGTCCTTGGCCTGCTCCAGTGTTCCAGTGAACATCAACGCAAGCTCAAGGAGCAGCACCTGATCTTTCGATTAGACACTGTACAGCTTTGCGGACTGAACATTGAGTTCAATAATTTCAGAGCATGACTGGCCTTTTTAAAAAAAAATTTTAAATTTTAGTTTTTAATCATGTAGACAGAGCTGCTCATTATTCTGCTATTAACACTCTTTCTGGACTAATGATTTGTCTTTCACCAAAAGCATTAACACTTTCTTTGCCTTTGTCCCTGGACAGCTTTGTTATTTAATCTCTCCTGCCCTCTGCCCTATCATACACCAGTATTGTTCTCTTCCCCAGCTACCACCCACCCCCCACCCCCCTTCACTTGCTTAAAACCTAATTCTTTTCTAACCTTTGTCAGTTCTGATGAAATGTCACAGACCTGAAATGTTAACTCTGCTTCTCTCTCCACAGATGCTCGATGACCTGCTGAGTATTTCCAGCACTTTCTGTTTTTATTTCAGATTTCCAGCATCTGCAGTATTTTGTTTTTAATATACAGAGCCAGTCTGGCGACTTGTGCATTAAGCATTTAATATTTATGAGTTAGGTAAAATGTTAGCCAATAGTACACACAGCATTCGATCTTCAGACAAGTGCAAATATGTTGGCAATCTTCTTTCAACTGGTTTGTTACATTTTGGGTTGCCTATAGGATATCTTTAGGTTGAAGAAACACAAGAAGTAGCTCCTCTATTCTAAAATCAAGTACAAAAAAGTTCAACTTATGCATATTTAAAAGAGTAAATCACAGATTATTATGAAGACAGTCAAAGAGAGAAAGAAAAGAACAATCAGAAAAGCATGGTGAAATACAGTCAGAAAAACAAAAACAAAAGAATGTGACAGTCTTTTAAAATCATTCATGTAAATTACTTAATGCAGCTGATGCAGTCATGGCAAAGTGGTAATAGGAGTGCTTTTTGAATGCTATCTATGGCTGCAATGTCATGAACTAACCTCACAATAATATGAGGTCAAGTAATTTACATGGTCTCATAACTCGCAGCACACTGTGTACAATGCACTGGAAGCACACCATGATTTAAAGGCGGCTCATTGCTCTTTAGGCTGTCCTATTACTGATGGCTGCAGGAAGTTTACAAAGCAGAGCAGTTCTAAACTACAATGCAGCCTTGGATGTCTGGCTACAATTGGAATTCCCTCAGCAAACAGGGTAGATGGAAGATGGGATGGAGCTTTTAAAAAGCATGCACACCTGTAGTCGTGCAAATGACAAAATACAGCAAAGAAACAGAGAAATCATGAGGCCAAATACACTTCTTGCCACAACTACCTGGCACACCACTGTTTGAAAAATAGGACCCAACACAGATGACATCCATCACCTGTTTCACATTGTGCTGAGTGAGTGAGTTGCTGTTCAAGTACTGACATATCATTTTGGGGTCATAACCTCATTAAAATATTCTTACAGTCTTAATGAGCCTAAAACACAGCTGGTGCAAAGTGCTGTGCCACTTTGGTTCATGTTGTGCGCAACTGGCACATGGAAGGCGACCCTACCTGATAATATACATCATAATGTCTTGCCCCATGCACATCGGCAACACATGCATGAGCATTGTGCTGTTGGCCATTATCTGTTAATAAGTTGAGATAAAAATACAAACTATTTTATAACATAGATACATGAAGGCATCAGGTTTGGGGCAGTGCAATTTAAGAACATAGGAACTCACAGGGCACTGCACCCAGAAACATGTGGAAAAGAGGCAAATTGGAGGAATATCAAGGTCAATGTATCTGGATTAAGCTATCTGTTGGAGATTTTGCATCCAGATGGAGTGTATTGGTAACTGCATCTTTTTTTGGGGAGTGGGCAGGAAAGTGGAATTCAAGCCCAAGATCAGCCATGATCATATTGAATGGCAGAGCAGGCTTGATGGGCCATATGGTCTACTTCAGCTCCTATCTCTTGTGTTCTTGTGTTTGTGGGAGTCGCTGGCTAGGCCAGAATTTACTGACCATCCCGAATTGTCGTTGAGAAGGTGGTGGTGAATCGCCTTCATGAATCGCTGCAGTCCTTGAGGTTACTTCACAAAACTGCAGCCTTCAACAGCATGCAAAGAGCATTCCGACCACCGCTTTGCCATGACTGCATCACCTGATGCTGTATGCCAGAGATATTGTACCACATTTCATGGAATAGCAGGCCATGTAAGCATTTCTGCCTGTGATTTAGTGGATGGGAGTTTTGGGAGACCACCAAAGAGGAGATGGGGCAGTTTTCCAGGTCCTCTGTAAACTCAGTGATAGATTTCAACCAGCTGACAACAGAGTCCGAGTAAATCCTACCAAGAAAATATAGAGTACATACAATGTGGTAACCACATCTATTCTGGCTGTTCTCTCCGATTTCCATGAAATGCAGGGCATTTTGTAAATAGACTTTTGTTGCACGCCCCTAAATCAATGCCACAAACGGCTTCTGGCTGAAACATATAAAGACAAAATGAAACCAATACATGGCATTAAATGGTTTCAGAGGGGTTATGTATGGAGCTCCAGAATTTTGAACCAGTGATGATGAAGGAGGAATTATGTATGTTGTCATGCAGGCCCCCACCTACCAAGAATGAGGCACATTAATTTCACCACATGGACATTAAATTTCAAATTGCTGCTGAAAAGAAGAGAAGGCCTGTGACAAGGGGTTGGCACGCCCCTGGCTGGAAAGACATTTTTGCATATTAACAGACAGTGTTGGAACAAAGGAACTTTCCCCTGCTCCAATACAATCTACAAACAGACCTGGTCAAACCAGTTAGCCACATGACTAACCAGCTTGATAGTCTGGGTTTTCTTCTGAATTGTACAGTTTTTTGAACTGAGAGCCTGCTGAAAGCTGTTTGCTCCTGGATTGAAAAGACTTCTCCTGGCTGGCTTGCCACAGCCCCTCCCGTCTGCTCCCATCTCTTTCTCACGGAACTCCAAAAACCAACTGAAGACACATGAACCCCAAGAAAGAAGAGTCTCCTACAGTGAACAAGGTTTAAGAAGAATACTGGGCCCCAAGGAAAAGCAAGATCTACCTATGAACAAGGACTCTACAGTCAGCTCAAAAACCCATAACGAAAACTCTTCAGATAGTGCCTCAAACCTTTCCACTTTATTTTTATTCTGCTCTTTTCTGTCTCTATTTGCATGTGCGTATCGCGTATGCATGCTAGCGTGGGGCGCAACGTGTATCGTAGGCGTTAACCGAATTAGGGTTTTAAGTTTAAGTTTAATAAAATTTCACCTTTCTTCTTTAAACCTAAGAAAGCCTGTATATGCTGGTTTCTTTGCCTTATAATTGGAAAGTAGTGAACAAGGATTCACCAAGGGGAGGCTAAAATAAAGCCCTGCTACAGTAAGACCAGGTGAAGGCTGAAAGGGACCCTAGACCTCTTTTTCACCTGGTCATAACAATGGCCAATTAAGATGGTGTGTGACTTGAAGGGGAACCCCACATCCTCAAGACTGCAACCTCCACCTCCTTAAGATTGCTTGTCTCCACCCCTGCCTCAGCCCATCCATGCTTTTGTTACACCAGACTCAACTTTTCCAATGCTTTTCTGGCCAGCCGCCCACCTTCCAACCTCCGTAAACTGCAGCTCATTCAAAATTTTGCTGCCTGTATCCTAACTCACATCAAGTCCTGTTCACACATCACCCCTGTGCTTGCTGATTTATATTGACAATACCTCAAATTAAAATTCTCACCCCAATGTTAAGATCCTCCATATCCTCCCCCTCCCTGTCTCTGTAAAGTCAGTCAACCCTACAGCCCTCTGTTATTTCTGTGTTCCTCTAAATCTGGCCTCTTGTGCACATGGATTTTCATCATCCTAGCATTAAAACTGCGCCTTCAGCTGCTTAAGCCCTAAGTTCTGGAATTTCCTCCCTAAACCTTGACTCTCTACCTCTTTCTCCTCTTTAAGACACTTAATAAAATCTACATATTTGACCCAGCTTTTGGTCACCTGTCCTAATATCTCTTTATGTAGCTTGGTGCCAAATTTTGTCTGAAAATGCTTCTTCTGAAGCCCTTTTAACAGATATAAATGCAAGCTATTGTTGTAGATCATGGCTCATTAGTTCCTCAGCTTCATTTACCCTAGTTCCATATCCCTTGTTACCCTTTTCCAACAAAAAGTTATTGATCTCAGTCCTGAAACACCAACTGTCCCAACATCTACAAACTTTTAGGAAGAGAATTCCAAATTTCTGCTACCCTTTGAGTGAAAAATTGCTTCCTCATTTCCCTCCAAAATGACCGAGCACTAATTTTAAGGTTATGGCCAGAACTTTATGTACCCCCACGGAAGCGGGCTGTAGGCAGGGGGTGGGGTGGTGGGGGTGGCAGTGGCATAAATTTCAGGGGGAGGAGGGGGGAGGGTGCCATTCCCGTCGCCTTCCCGCCTCCACTACAATTTTACGAGAGGTAGAGGAAATAACAAATGGCCTGTCTGCCACAGGCCAACTGAGACCCTTAAGAGGCCAATTACTTGCTGCTTAAGGGCCTCCACCCGCCACCACTGGTATTTTACCAGCAGCGGCCAGGAAATGCAGTACCTGTGGAGGCCACTTTGCAGGCCTGGGGCGGGGGTTGGTGGGGGTGGGGGGGGGGGGTGCTCCTGATTGAACACCCTGTGCCCCATAGAGGGCCCTCCCAGCAGCACATGCCTCCCCTGCTAGAGCACCACCCTCCTGAACTACCCCCACGCTCTCACCAGGGCCCAGCTGATTGTCCCCCAGCGAGACGCGAAACCCCACTCACCTTTAACGTAGCCAATGTCCACGATCCTCTTCTGGCTGGGTGCAGTCCCTGCAATGGCCACCGCTCCCTGCTGGGACTGAGGACCTGCCCTGGGCCAATTAAGGGCTTGGGCCACTTAAAATTATGGCATGACTTCCAGACCCAGTGAAGGGGGCTCGCCCCCAACTTTTTGGCTGTAGGTGGGGCCTTCGCCCCATTGTAAAATTCCAGCCTACGTCCCCACCCCGCTTTCTTGATTCACCCACTGGAGGAAATTGTTTCTCCTCTTCTGCCCTATCGAATCCTTTTAACATTTTAAACACCTCAATCAGGTCACTCCTCAATCTTCTAAACTGGAAGAAAAAGAAGCCAAGTGTATGCAACCTGTCATCATAATTTAACCCTTTATGTCCTGAAAGCATTCTGATAAATCAACACTGCATACCTTCCAAGACCAATAAATCCTTCCTGAGGTGCAGTGCCCAAAACTGAACTAAGTACTCCAGATGGGGTCTGAACAAGGCTCTATACAACTGAAACTTAACTTCACCCTTTCGTAATCTAGCCCCGTTGAAATGAAGGCCATTACATTTGCCTTTTTGATTGCTACTTGTACCTGTCTATGAGCGAACTATTTGTGCAGTTGGCCTCCACAATTTCTTTGCTCCTTTACAGTTCCTAGTTTCTCACCATTTAGAAAATACCAAAGTGGATGACTTTCATCTGTTTTTTCCCAATCACTTGATCTATGTCCATTTGCAACTTCTTACTCCCATCTGCACTACTTACTATCCCTCTTAACTTATGCCACAAATTCGGGTGCATAGCGTCCATTTTTGGGCACAGTGAGTGGTCTTAGAGGTCCAAAATGTGGCGTGTGTGCACACTTCTGGTGCAAGTATTGTCGAAAGGCATGTTGTTGTAGTCAGTAGCTCCCACACAGTGAGTGTCTGCTGGAAGTAGGCAGAGTAGGCAGATCATGATGTCAATCAGAGCGTAGCACTGTTTTGATGCCTGCACTGCCATTTTAGAACTCAACGCTCCAGCTAACGCCATCTCTTAATCATGCCAGGCTGAACATGTGTTCAGCAGCAGGAAGGATGCCTCACTGGTGCAATTTAAAAGGATCATCAACCACTTTCATGCTCGTTGCTGATTGATTTCTACTGTCTGTTGCTGCAATTGTACTAGTGATTGGTGCTTTCTCAAGCTCTTTAAAGTTGCTAAAGTCTACAGGGAGTGGTGTGGCAGGTGGATAAGGACTTAGTCAAGGCAATGCATAAACAAGATGATCCCAGACATGGAAATAGGCAGTAGAAGGCATTCTCCTTGGTATACAGCATGGCTGTGGGAACAAGCAGGAGGCACACAGAGCTGCAAAAGCTGCTAGAAGAGGGAGAAGGAGGAGGAGGGGAAGAAAGCCTCTCAATAGGAGACCATAGCTGCCCAGGGTGTTCAAGGAGCAATAATCCTACCTGAACCTCAGTGATGCAGTGTGTGAGAGATGTCTCTTTTTCACTAAGGAAATCCTCACTGAAATCTGTCATCTTCTGCAGCAACAACTACAATCTCAGAGCAGGGCAAGGATTACATTGTTAGTGGCTGTAAAGGTTGTTGGAATATTGATTCACGCTACATACGTACTTCAATGTCTTGGGCTGTTGGTGGGATTAGCACACGATGAGTTAAAGAGCTTTCAGCTTTGCTAAACAAGAATGCTTTATGAAGCAGGCCTAGCAAGGATGGGAAACTGAAAAAATGTGTAAAGGTCATCCATCCATGTCTTGATGGTCTGGCAGATGATTGTCTGATCATTGTGTTTATAGTAATAAAGTGATAGGAAGAGCTTAAGTGGACCTTATAACCATGGTAACAGAATGATTAGGAGGGATTGAGATGGACTAAGTGCATCTTCTTGGCTACATGTAACTAATCTAATGCCAATTTGTATGTGTCTTTTGATCTATTGTGATTTAGTATAGTACACATGAAATGCAGAGAACAAAGGTATAATTGGTATAAGAGTTTCGAGAGAACCACTGTATGTCGTAGTCACACTGAACTGGAGAATGTGATGTACCTGAGTTCTTATGGTGAATCATTAATTCAATAAAGACTCTTGTAATCATAGAGGAGCTGTGTGGGATGTGTCAGCTGTGGCTCAGTTGGTATAACTTTCACCACTGAGTCAGACAGTTCTGGGTTCAAGTAAGTGGCCCTTCATTGCTATATAATCAAAGCTGAATTGTAAACTTTTTGGAGGGATATGAGATGGGTGTCAAAGAACAAAAGAACAAAGAACAGTACAGCACAGGAACAGGCCATTCGGCCCTCCAAGCCTGCGCCGATCTTGATGCCTGCCCAAACTAAAAGCTTCTGCACTTCCGGGGTCCGTATCCCTCTATTCCCATCCTATTCATGTATTTGTCAAGATGCCTCTTAAACGTCTCTATCATACCTGCTTCCACCACCTCCCCCGGCAACAAGTTCCAGGCACTCACCACCCTCTGTGTAAAGAACTTGCCTCGCACATCCCCTCTAAACTTTGCTCCTCTCGCCTTAAACCTATGTCCCCTAGTAACTGACTCTCCCACCCTGGGAAAAAGCTTCTGACTATCCACACTGGCCATGCCGCTTATAACTTTGTAAACCTCTATCATGTCGCCCCTCCACCTCTGTCGTTCCAGTGAAAACAATCCGAGTTTATCCAACCTCTCCTCATAGCTAATGCCCTCCAGACCAGGCAACATCCTGGTAAACCTCTTCTGTACCCTTTCCAAAGCCTCCACATCCTTCTGGTAGTGTGGTGACCAGAATTGCACGCAATATTCTAAGTGTGGCATAACTAAAGTTCTGTACAGCTGCAGCATGACTTGCCTATTTTTATACTCTATGCCCCGACCGATGAAGGCAAGCATGCCATATGCCTTCTTGACTCCCTTATCCACCTGCGTTGCCACTTTCAGTGACCTGTGGACCTGTACGCCCAGATCTTTCTGCCTGTCAATACTCCTAAGGATTCTGCCATTTACTGTATACTTTCCACCTGCATTAGATCTTCCAAAATGCAATACCTCACATTTGGCCGAATTAAACTCCATCTGCCATTTCTCCGCCCAAGTCTCCAACCGATCTATATCCTGCTGTATCCTCTGACAATCCTCATCACTGTCCGCAACTCCACCAACCTTCGTGTCGTCCGCAAACTTACTAATCAGACCAGCGACATTTTCCTCCAAATCATTTATATATACTACAAACAGCAAAGGTCCCAGCACTGATCCCTGTGGAACACTACTAGTCACATCCCTCCATTCAGAAAAGCACCCTTCCACTGCTACCCTCTGTCTTCTATGACAGAGCCAGTTCTGTATCCATCTTGCCAGCTCCCCTCTGATCCCATGTGACTTCACCTTTTGTATCAGTCTGCCATGAGGGACCTTGTCAAAGGCTTTACAGAAGTCCATATAGATAACATCCACTGCCCTTCCTTCACCAATCATCTTCGTCACTTCCTCAAAAAACTCAATCAAATTAGTGAGACACAACCTCCCCTTCACAAAACCATGCTGCCTCTCGTTAATAAGTCCATTTGTTTCCAAATGGGAGTAAATCCTGTCCCGAAGAATCCTCTCTCATAATTTCCCTACCACTGACGTAAGGCTCACTGGCCTATAATTTCCTGGATTATCCTTGCTACCCTTTTTAAACAAAGGAACAACATTGGCTATTCTCCAGTCCTCTGGGACCTCACCTGTAGCCAACGAGGATGCAAAGATTTCTGTCAAGGCCCCAGCAATTTCTTCCCTTGCCTCCCTCAGTATTCTGGGGTAGATCCCATCAGGCCCTGGGGACTTATCTACCTTAATGCTTTGCAAGACACCCAACACCTCCTCCTTTTTGATAATGAGATGACTGAGACTATCTACACTCCCTTCCCTAGGCTCATCATCTACCAAGTCCTTCTCCTTGGTGAATACTGATGCAAAGTACTCATTTAGTACCTCACCCATTTCCTCTGGCTCCACACATAGATTCCCTTCTCTGTCCTTGAGTGGGCCAACCCTTTCCCTGGTTACCCTCTTGCTCTTTATATCCGTATAAAAAGCCTTGGGATTTTCCTTAATCCTGTTTGCCAATGACTTCTCATAATCCGTTTTAGCCCTCCTGACTCCTTGCTTAAGTTCCTTCCTACTATCTTTATATTCCTCAAGGGATTCGTCTGTTCCCAGTCTTATAGCCCTTACGAATGCTTCCTTTTTCTTTTTGACAAGGCTCACAATATCCTGCGTTATCCAAGGTTCCCGAAACTTGCCAAACTTATCCTTCTTCCTCACAGGAACATGCAGGTCCTGGATTCTAATCAACTGACGTTTGAAAGACTCCCACATGTCAGATGTTGATTTACCCTCAAACAGTCGCCCCCAACCTAAATTCTTCAGTTCCTGCCTAATATTGTTATAATTAGCCTTCCCCCAATTTAGCACCTTCACCCGAGGACTACGCTTATCCTTATCCACAAGTACCTTAAAACTTATGGAATTATGGTCACTGTTCCCGAAATGCTCCCCTACTGAAACTTCGACCACCTGGCCGGGCTCATTCCCCAATACCAGGTCCAGTACGGCCCCATCCCTAGTTGGACTATCCGCGTATTGTTTCAAGAAGCCCTCCTGGATGCTCCTTACAAATTCTGCCCCATCCAAGCCCCTAGCACTAAGTGAGTCCCAGTCAATATAGGGGAAGTTAAAATCACCCACCACTACAACCCTGTTACCTTTACATCTTTCCAAAATCTGTCTACATATCTGCTCCTCTACCTTCCGCTGGCTGTTGGGAGGCCTGTAGTAAACCCCCAACATCGTGACTGCACCCTTCCTATTCCTGAGCTTCACCCATATTGCCTCGCTGCATGACCCCTCCGAGGTGTCCTCCCGCAGTACAGCTGTGATATTAAGAATTTTTTTTAAATGTTCTTTTTGAAAAAAGCCATTTTACTTTGCTGGAAACTAGCTGGAGGCGGATGAATTGTTGAGTTATGGGGAAAGAGCAGGGGAATGAGACTAATTGGATAGCTCTTTCAAAGAGCCGGCATGGGCACGATGGGCTGAGTGGCCTCCTTCTGTGCTGTTATCATTCTAAGCTGCACTCCAGGACTTGAGCACAAAAATCTAGGCTGCCACTCCAATGCAGGACAGAGGGAGTGCTGTACTGTCGGAAGTGACATCTTTCATATGAGATGTTAAAGCAGAGGGCCTATCTGTCCTCATAATAAAAGCAAAATACTGCGGATGCTGGAAATCTGAAATAAAAACAAGAAATGCTGGAACCACTCAGCAGGTCTGGCAGCATCTGTGGAAAGAGAAGCAGAGTTAATGTTTCGGGTCAGTGCCCCTTCTTCGGAACTGACAAATATTAGAAATGTCACAGGTTGGAAGCAGGTGAGGTGGGGGTGGGGCAAGAGATAACAAAGGAGAAGGTGTAGATTGGACAAGGCCACATAGCTGACCAAAAGGTTATGGAGCAAAGACAAACAATATGTTAATGGTGTGTTGAAAGACAAAGCATTAGTACAGATAAGGTGTTAACGGACTGAAGATTGAACAGCAGCAAGTGCAAACATGAAAAAAAACAGTGGGTAAGCAAACTGAACAAACTAAGATGAAATGAAATAAATGCCAAAAAAAAGAAAGATTGTAAAAAATGTAAAAAAGAAAAAACAAAAAAATAACTACTAATGAAAGTAAAATGGGGGGCTGTCATGCTCGGAAATTATTGAACTCAATGTTCAGTCCGGCAGGCTGCAGTGTGTTTAATCGGTAGATGAGATGCTGTTCCCCGAGCTTGCGTTGATGTTCACTGGAACACTGCAGCAATCCCAGGACAGAGATGTGAGCATGAGAGCAGGGGGGAGTGTTGAAATGGTAAGCAACCGGAAGCTCAGGGTCCTGCTTGCGGATTGAGTGGAGGTGTTCTGCAAAGTGGTCACCCAGTCTGCGCTTGGTCTCCCAATGTCGAGGAGACCACATTGTGAGCAGCGAATACAGTATACTACATTGAAAGAAGTACAAGTAAATCACTGCTTCACCTGAAAGGAGTGTTTGGGGCCTGGGATAGTGAGGAGAAAGGAGGTAAATGGGCAGGTATTACACCTCCTGCGATTGCAGGGGAAGGTGCCATGGGACGGGGACGAGGAGGTGGTGAGGTCTATCTGTCCTCTCAGGTGTGCATAAAAGATCCATGGCACTACTTTGAGGAAGAGTAGGGGAGTTATCTTTGGTGTCCTGGCCGATGTTTATCCCTCAATCAACATCACAAAGCCAATTATCTGGTCATTATCACATTGGAGCTTGGTGTGCACAAATTGGCTGCCACATTTCCTACATTACAACACTGTATACACTTCAAAAGTACTTCATTGGCTATAAAGTGCTTTGAGATGTCCGGTGATCATGAAAGGAACTTGACCAATGCAAGTCTGTTTGTCCTTTCCTTTATGATATGCCTGAGTACTTATGTTGGATTGTGTAACAATAAAGCTTGTTAAGGATTCAATTCTGTGGTTGTTACAACTGAAGTCTATGTACTCTAATGTTTAAAGAAACAGAATGAAATAGAACAGGAAAGCAGTCCCAACAAAGGTGACTGTGGCCATGAACATTGAGCTCCTTCTCGACTGCAGCGGAGGATGTTTAAAACACCTCGCAGTTGCCATCCAGTGTTGCATAAGGGAGATTACTGACGCTCTTTATTTAAAGAGAGTTGACTTTATTTAATTCACTCTTGCTAGACAGCAGCAGGCAGAATAGGCACACAGCTTCACAAGGATTGCGGGCTTCCCCATGGCGCAGAGTGCCATTAACTGCACACACATTGCTTTGCGGATGCTGCATGGCAGCTCTGAGTTTTACTGAAATTTCATTCTCTCAGCGTTCAGTTGGTGTGTGACCATAGGCAGTGAAACATGCAGGTCAATTCCTGGTAACATGGCAGCAGTCATGATGCTTTCTTTTTATGGCACTAGGCATACCGCTAGTCACCATAACAAGCCAAAGTGTGGCTACTAGGTGACAAGGGCTATTTGCTGACCTCATGGCTGATGATTCCGGCGTACAACCTATGTTGCATGCATACATGAAAGCCATGTTGGCACATGAAATGTGATCGAGCAGACCATTGACATGCTGAAACAATGCTTCTGCTACCTGGACCATTCTGGATGAGCCCTGCAGTACTCAGAGGAGCTGGTTCCAAGATTTGTGGTAGTTTGCTGTATGCTGCACAGCCTTGTCATCATAAGGACACAGCCCTTGCCACCAGCGAATGACAAGCAGCTGAGGAGTAGGAGGAGGAGGAAGATGAAGGGAGGAAGCAGTCTAGACAGCCCATTTCTGGTCGGGCTGTCCATGAAAAACTCATCTGACTGCAATACCTGTAAAGGCAACTCCAATTCTCCATTCACTAACAATCCTACCCCGTGCATTCCCCCTGTCACTGACCATCACAGTGCCCACTTGACCACTGCAAAAATGAAAACCAACACAAAACAAACATTTCAAATCAAATTTATAAACCAAACATTGACATATTGCAAAAAAGGTAACTAATCACCCTTATGCTTTCCCTTTGTCCCTGTCTTCCATGTGCCTTTGCTTGTCCTAGTGCTCCTACACAGTGGTATCCAAGTGGCTGCAGATGGCTGGTGGAAGGCTGCTGACTTTCAGTCGGGATGTCTGCAGATAGCCTTGGAGGATGACCTCGAGCAGCTCTTGGCCTAGAAGGCCCAGCTTTGGACTGCACCATCTTGGCATGGGCAGCAGCAGTTTGGGCTGGCTAACTGACAAGCAATAAGCAAGGGCACTGGCAGAGTGGAAGACGAATGCTGTCGTCCTGAAAGAGGACAACGGGTTCGTGCTCCAAGGAGACACTGCCATGCCCCCAGGTTTGTGCCTCAGCAATCCTAGCAATCTGTTAGAGGACAGATTGCTGCACTGCTGTGACACGCTGATAGCCCCTTCTAACATTGGTATATGCAGTCATGATGGCAGCAGTCTGGGCTTGCATGGCAGCAAGCTGACTATATATGGCAGAATTCTGAGCTTCCACTGTAGCTTTCAGACATTGGGCGGCTTCTGCTTGTGCTGCAATGGAAGCTGAGACATTGGCCATCAGATGCTGCATCATGGTTGGATCATCAGGAGTTGGCCACCACTTCCATGGTGGAAAGGATGAACTCCAAGTCCTGTGCAAAGCCCTGTTGAAAGTTGGTGCCTGACTCCTCCATGCTCCTGGACATTGCATGCAGGTTTTTTGGCAGGCCTGATAATGCACCAAGCATTTCTTTGTGCACACATATCAGCCTTCTTTTGTAGTCTGCCCCATCGAAGTGCTCATCGGAGTCCTCTGCAGCAGAACTCATGTGCAACGTCACCCTCCGGGGAGTTGCCACCTGTGCTACCTTTGCCCTCTGCCCTGGTTGCAGGCCACTCATGCCCAGTGTCTCACCATGTACATATCCTGCCACTAAGCTATCCACCAAAGCTGGTGCAGTGTCAGTATCTGAGCTGGTGGCTGCGAGTGTGAAATTGAATGGGGTGGGGTGTTTCTTCACCATCACTGTCTTGCCCAAATTACAGTTTGTGGGTATCTGAAAGGAGAAAGCCACAAGGGTAGGGTAGCCATGAGGAGATGGGGGGAAAGTAATTGGTGCATCCTTACACCATTCGTAGCTTGTAAATTATAAGAGATTGTGGGATGAGGGTAATTGAAATGCGAGAAGGAACATCAGGTATACTGTCATATTCGATCGTTTCAGCCTTACCGCTGGCCACTGCCTCAGTAATGGGCATTCCAATGATGGTGAGCACCATCTCCTCCATAGAGTTAAGTATATAAAGCCGCGCCTGTCTCCTGCAGTTAGCACCTGCTGCTTCTGGTTGTGTGTCACATTGTCCTGCAAGAGAGAAGGAACTGTATCAGTGAGTGCAGTGCAATGTGTTCGAGTGATGTGGCTGTTATGTTTGAATAGCTGACTGTATGTGCAAGCTGTGAGA
The DNA here is from genome assembly GCF_036365525.1 of Heterodontus francisci. Classification (NCBI taxonomy): domain Eukaryota; kingdom Metazoa; phylum Chordata; class Chondrichthyes; order Heterodontiformes; family Heterodontidae; genus Heterodontus; species Heterodontus francisci. The sequence goes on from NC_090377.1 coordinate 126,868,148, forward strand.
ATGTGGCTGTGAGGCTTGCAGCAGCGCTCAGTGTTTGAGGGTGAGATGAAGCTATGAAAGTTAGGTATGAGTTGTGATTGATGGAGATTGTTGTGCATTGAGCATGCCTGAGGCTAGTGGTGCAGTTGGTGGGATATGGCATTTGAACATGACACTGACCTTGACCACTCGTGTGTGGTCATTGAAATTTTTGCAGCATTGTCTCCAGGTCCTTGGGGCTTTACTCCTGGCATTGACTGACACAGCTATCTGGTCACACTGCCTTCTGAGAGCTTGTCTGGAGGGCCTCCTATAGCCCCCTGTAGATAGTGCACATTCCTCCTCTTTACCTCCTTGACCATGGGCTCCAATGCCCTATCAGAACATCTGAGAGTGCTCTCTCCCATTTTATGCCATTCGTGTGTCTTTCCCCGGTCAGAATCAGTTATAGAATGACTTCCACCACCTGTTCCAGCACCTGTTCCAGCCACAATGCACCGCCCCTTTAAGCAATGCAGGCTGGCTTTAAATAGTGCAAGCTAGCTTTAACTGGAGCTAATCTATCATAATTTTGGACCCCTGCTAAGGTATGCAACCACTCAACATCACAGTTAGCGCTGTCTACATGCTGCAATCATGTAAATTAGCAGGCAGCACCAAATTGGCCACATGACGAACCCCAGACCCATTTTTAGGGGTATTGAATTTAGCCCCCTTAATGCCATCCACAAGCTTCGATATACAACTCTCTATTCCTTCATCCAAGTCATTAATAAATATGGTGAAAAGTTGAGGCCCCAGACCCCCGGGGAACACCACTTATTACATCAATCTGAGTACCTACTCTTTATCCCCATTCAGTCTCCTACCTTCCAACCAATTTCCAACCCAAGTGAAAAGGCTGCCACCTATTGTAAGTGCTCTAATTTTTAACAATAATATTTTGGGGGATACCTGATCAATTGCCTTCCTGAAGTCCATATAGATAGCATCCATGGATAGTCCCTCATCTACTTATTACTGACCTCCTCAAAAAATTCAGATAGGTTAGTCAAACATGACTTGTCCTTAACAAAGCCATGCTGGCTCTCTTTAGCCAACTCTTATTCAGGATAGAGTGACTAACCGCCTGAGCAAATAACAGATTCTAGTTGCTTCCCCATAACTGACATTAAATTGATCAGTGTGTAACTGATTTCTCTCTCCTACCTTTCTTAAATGATGGAGTCACATTAGCAATTTTTGTAGTCTAATGACGTAATTCCCAAATCAGGAGAGCTTTGAAATATTGCAACTAATGCTTCTGCAATTTCCTCGCCTACTTCTTCTAATATCCTGGGGTCGAAACCATCAGGTCCTGAAGATTTATCTGCACGCAGTCCCATTATTTTCTCTATTATCATTTTCTTCACTAATATTGAATATAATAAGTCCCTCTCCTTCATTTATTTTTAGTATTCCTTCTATTACTGGTATCTCATCCTCTTCCTTTTCTGTGAAAACAGATATATAGTACTTTAATAACTCTGCTATTACTGTGTTATCTATTACCATATGGACAGCATACTCAGTGTGAAAATGGGATTGGGTCTTCACATGACTATCTGGTGGGCACTTATACCAATGCTGTCATGGACAGATATATCTGTGACAGGTGAGAATGAGGTCACATTGGTTCTCTCATCACCTGCCACAAGCTCAATCTGGCTATGTCCTCCAGGACTCGCGAATTGAGTTAATGGGGGTGCTATCAAACTATTCTTGGTGATGCATATGAAGTTCCCCATCCAGAGCACATTCTGTGCCCTCGCTACCTGTGGTGCTTCTTCTAAATGGTGTTCAACATGGAGTTGTGCAGATTCATCTGCTGGGGGAGGCACTAGATGGTAATCAGTCTGAGCTTTCTTTGTTCATGTTTTCTCTGAAGCCATGAGCCAAAATTACTATTAAAGTTTCCCAGTGGCACTCCCTCCAGCTGTATACCACTGTGCCCCCACCTCTGGTGGACCTGAACTGCTGGTGGGTCAGGGATGATAGAAGAATCTGGGAGATTGGCTAGGAGTTATGATTCTGCGAATATAACTATGTCAGACTTTTGGTTGACTGATCTGTGGGACGATTTTTCCAACTTTGGCTCCAGTCCGCAGATGTTAGTGAGGAAGTCGTTGCAGGATCAACTGGACTGAGTGTGCCTTCGCTGTGCCCTGATTATATGCCTAGGTCACAGTAAAGTAGTCTGTCTGGTTTTATTCTTGTTATCTCATGGCGGTTTTATACATTTGAGGCCATTTCTGAGGGCAGTTAAGCGTCAACCACATCATTATGGGCCTGGAGTCACATATAGGCCAGACTAGGTAAGGATGACAGGTTTCCTGGTTGATGTCCCATTTTCCACCCACCGTAAACTTGAGCTCATCCAAACTGCTGTTGCCCATAATCCTAACTCACATTAATTCCAGTTCATTCATCACCCCTGTGCTCGCTGACCTACATTCACTCCTTGTCCAGCAATGCTTCGATTTTAAAATTCTCATCCTTGTGTTCAAATCCCTCAATGGCCACTCCACCCCCCCCCCCCCGCCATCTCTGTAACCTCTTCCAGCCCTGCCAATCCTCTGAGATCTCTGTTCTCCTTCAATTCTGATTTCCTTCATCGCACCATTGGCAGTCATGTCTTCAGTTGTCTCGGTCCTAAGCTGTGGAATTCCATCCCTAAACCTCTCTGCCTTTCTGTCCTCCTTTGACACTCCTTAAAGGCTAGCTCTTTGGTCAAGCTTTGGTCATCTATCCTAATCTCCTATGTGGCTCGGTGTCAAATTTTGTCTCACAATGCTCCTGTAAAGTGCTTTAGGATGTTGTACTATGTTAAAGCAGCTACATAATTCCAAGTCATTGTTGCTAATAGGCACTGATGAGCTAATTGGTTTTCACAATAATCCAATAGCGTCATGGTCACTACTACTAATACCAGATTTTTATTTCTAGATTTTTAAAACTGAATTTGAATGTTCAAACTGACACAGTGGGATTTGAACCCACTCTGTTGCCCATACCCTACTCACACCAAACCCTGCTCACCCTGTGCTCGAAGAGTGATCCACATTTTTAAAATTGTAATACTTCAGTTGTTAATGCTTAGCTATGACCAAAACATTCTCACTTGTCACCTCTTGCATTGTTCTGTCATCACCTTAATTGCCAGTTCATGACAGCAGAACTATTTCTAATCATTCTGTGGCAGGCACAGATCAGACAGGCAAAAGATTATCTGACTATATTTCATAAATCAACAGCACATAGTACAAGAACAACTGAAGGCAGGGACCAATTATGTTGTAAAGAAATTCTAGGATGACTACTGGATTATCATCCTTATCTGCCATTTGAGATGCCTTTTTGACAAAATCAGCTCCTGTAGGACAGCTCTGTAATTATGGTGCTATTCATTAGATAAGCTCCCACTTCTCTCAATTTTCAGTCATTTTAACTATATTCTGATTAACAATTAACCATCCTGAAATATGATTTTGTTGCATGATAAAAGCATCATCACAGCTTCCTGGATAGCGGAAATTAAGATGACTTGAAACCCTTATTAATGCAATTGAGGAGGTTGTTGTATAGACCTTTCAAGGCCAAAAATGTTCCGCCAATTGGTCCCTATATCTGTGGGAACCCTGCCAGTCTACGGAACTGGACTGCTCATTCTATTTGCATCACAGGTTCCATTGAGTAGGTAGAGCCCTGTGAGGTCTGCCTGAAAGAGTATCTGTAACCTTCTTGTCATGCACAGAAGGAACCATGATGAAATAAACAATGAAATGGAAGAATTATGAATTAAAAAGTCAACTGTTAAACAAAACCACAAGAACATGGACACTTGTACCACAGTCAAAAATTGAGCAGCAGTCATGTGACCTCTCCTGTACTGGAAATCAACAAACCTGTCTGAAATAGCTCTGGGGAGAACCCCTTTAAAAGTGGAAGGAGCACTGTTGCATATTAATGACTCTTATTAACACGAATGAACTAACAAAAGGATTCTGGAGACAGCCAGACTCAGCCCAAACCAAAATTGAATAGGTGTGAAATAGCACCATGTTAACAGAATGATTTTCCATTCAGACGTCAATCGCTAGCCATGGTCTCCATATCCTGGTCCATTGTGGACTGGGAGAGGGCCATGTTTCTCCTAACATAAACTCTAATGTGATTGATTTTTACCTTTAAAAAATAGCCCTCTGAAGAGAGGGGGTGGGGTCAAGCCAATACCTTCAGAAAGCAGTCCAGCCAGGGGCCATTAAAGAGATCCAAGCAAGCAAGGAAGAAGCCCTACAGCTAATTCTACAACTTGCTGCAGCAGAGAGCTTAAAGTGATCACCACCTGCAGTCTGAAGCTTTAACCACCAGAAAATCTACAGCAACTCAATAGGTTTAAGACTACAAACACCCAGGCCTGCACCTTTAAAAGAGACTGTCCTTCTGAGAAGATTCATCAGGTTTACCATAAATCAGAATGCCTACCTCACTTTGAATTTTAAACTACTTACATTTTTTCTCTCTATCTATCTATTCTGGTGTATGTGTCTATGAGTGAATGTGTGTGTGGGTGAGATTGCGACAATTTGGGAATTAAGTAAAAATAAATAGTTCTCTTTTCTTTAACCTATGAGAAAACCCGTCATTTGTCTGTTATGTGATGCAAAAGACACTCAGGGGCTAACACATTTGAACAAAACATGATTGCAGTCAGTTGGGAGATGAACACTGGGAACCACAACTCACAAAGGAGGAGTGGACAATAGTTCAACAATTGTAGTTCCCCCTAAATATTGCAGAGAAATTCTGAGAATTGTCTATAAAATCTATGTCTATGGCTGGGAACGCAGGTATCAGAAAGATCCAGGCCCTGATACTGGCCATAAATCCTCAAAGATGTGGTTAAATTTTGTCGGACATGCCATACCTGGAGGTTGTTGGGAAACAACAACCTACAATCAGATCTGCTTCACTGATCCCCATTCCTGCTTTCAAGGAACCTTTCATTAGAGTTATAATTGATTGTGTGGGACCCCTACCCAAAACCAGGACAGATTATCAATACCTTTTAACCATTATGGATATGGCCATCCAATTCCCAGAGGCCATACCCTTGAGGAAAATTAATGCCAAAGCCGTAGTTGAGGGGTTAACCCAGTTTTTCACCCAATACAGACTCCCCAGAGAAATACAGTCCGATCAGGGAAATAATTTCATGTCCCGAATGTTCCAAGAGGTTGTACCTCCCCACCTGGTGGAAGCCCCCCTCCTCCCCACTGCTGGTAAGATCCCAGCGGCGGTGGGTAGAGGCTCTTAATTGGCCATTAATAGGCCACTTAAGGGCCTCAATTGGCCTCGGGCAGAATGGCCATTGTCAGTCTATCCCACCCTGGGAAGATCACTGCGTGATGGGGAGGCCGATGGGGCCCTCAGCTCTACCGCACCCCGCTCCCCCATCCCCGCCAGCCACCGTGATACTCTGTGCCCCCACCGCCTCCGATGTCGGGCAGCCTCACAAAATCCTGGCCTATGTGTCCACCTTTCAGGAAAGACTTTTCCAAGCCTGTGTGGTAGCAAAGGAAAACCTCTCAGCAAAAAATGAAAAGGCAGACAGATAAGAAAGCTACAGTCCATAAGTTTAAACCAGGAGACCAAGTTCCGGTGATGTTACCCTTTCAAGGCAAACCTCTGATGAAGGGTCACTGACGGGAAACATTAACTCTGCTTTTCTCTCTGCAGATGCTGCCAGACCTGCTAAGTATTTCCAGCATTTCTTGCTTTTCTCTCTGAACGCCAGGTTTAGTGGCCCATATAATGTAGGGAAAAGGGTGAACAATGTAAACTACTTAATTAATAATAGGAGGGAAAAAAAACAAAGACTGTGCTATGTTAACATGTTAAAAAAAATACCAGAGTTGGGAACCGGACAGCCCAGAAAGTGTGTGCAAGGCAGTAAAAGTGGTAGAGGAGCAGAGCAGTAGTGAGGATAAACCTAGACAAGGAAGAGAACCCTGAAAATTCTCAAACTGAACCCCCTACTACCAAACTGGAAAACACCGAAATTCTAAGATTAAATACAATGCTGGACTATCTCTCTGACCAGCAAAGACTGGACCTAACCACATTACTAAAGGAGTTCAAGGAAGTCTGCAGAGAAAAACTAGGTTGTACACCCTTAAGAATACACAATGTAGATGTAGGAGAGATCCCGCCAATAAAACAGTATCCCTATAGACTGAACCCCCATAGACTAGCTCAGGTCCGCAAGGAAGTCCAGTACATGCTGGAAAATGATTTTGTTGAATCCAGCCAAAGCACTTGGAGATCTCCTATAGTCCTAGTTCCCAAGCCCAATGGTTCAAGCAGACTCTGCATTGATTACTGCAATGTCAATGCAGTTAGAAAAACCGGCTCATCTCCACTACCCCGTATCGAAAACTGCATCGACCAAGTAGGAAACTCCACCTACATCAGTAAAATAGGTTTATTAAAGGGATACTGTATCGTGATGGGTGGCGGAGGGTGACAGGGCAGAGTGCCCGTCGTCTTCCCGTCGCCCAGCAATCTTCCCAGGGGTGAGATAGGCCAATGATAGGCTTCCCGCCCAGGGGTCAATTGAGGCCCATAAATGGCCTATTAATGGACAATTAGGGGCCTCTTCCTGCCATTGCTCGGATCTTACCAGTGACAGGGGGCCTCCACTGCGCAGGGAGGATGCCTTGTAAAATTAGGTGCCCTCCTTTCGACTTGGGGTGGTGGTCCCTCCACCATGGGCAATTTGTAGCCCATGGAGAATCCCCACTTGGAACCAATTCACCCCCCCCCCCCCCGGGGATGCCCTCCCCCTGCAACACGTGGCCACCCTCCAGCACCCCTGGCAACCCCGCCTCACCTACCTCTTGTCCAGGGTTCCACTGCTGGACCTGGGTCTGTGGTCTCTGCAGAACCAGCAGTGGGCACCACTCCTGGTGGCGCTGCCACTACTGCTCAGCTGCCAGCCCTCTGATTGGCTGGCAGCCCGTGGAGGCAGGATTCCCATCTTTAAAGGGAATGGGATCCCACCTCCTGAAATGTACATTTAAAAATACCAGAGGGGGCGCGAAAATGCAGAGGCGGGATTCCCCCCGCCTTTTTGGTCTGGCGCCGGGAGCTCTGCCTCCTACACAAAATCCAGCCCAATAAGTTTACCTTTAAAAGTAACCTTTTTTGGAGAACAAAAAGAGCATCAAAACATCAGAACATCAAGACATCAGTCAGAGATCTCCAGCCACAGCGGGAACATTGAAAGCCATCTTTAATTCCAGCACAAGGCTGAGAGAAAGAGAGAGAGAGAATAACTCCAGCTAAGACAGTTAGAGACGGGTTTGCCAACAACTGCAGCAGAGAAATAAGAGTGATTTTTTAAACAACTCCTCCACCTGTGAAAACTGAACTAAGAAATGCCAGCACCATCTTCAAACCGAAGTGTTCACTGCCAGAAGATTTCAACATCCCAGTAATTGCAAGACAACCAGCAATCGGGCCTGCAACTTTAAAAAACGTACCTTCCCAGAGGATCCCACAGGTTTTTCCTGAAACAGCAGACCTTTACACCTTGAACTCTAAATGTCTGTTATCTTCTATCTATGTTTTCGTCAGTGTGCATGTCAGAGTGAATGTGTGCTTGGGTGGTGTTGTGATCATTTTGGGTGATTATTGCTTCATAAATATGTAATCTTCTGTTTAAAACCTACAAGAAAACTTATCACTGTCCATTTATTTGTCACAATAAACACAAGGGCTGAAACACTAACAAAAACACTATCTGCAGTCAATTGGGAGGTGAAAAATGGAAACCAGCCACAGCATTTCCCACCTGCCCATAACACTAGAATGATCACCTAGTGTTTCCCTGTACTTTGTTCAAACTTTGTTCAAACAATGGCAAATTAGGGTTCAAAAAGCAGCAGTCACCAAATTATACTAAAGTTAACCTAAAATAAATTAAACCAAACCAAAATATTATGATTTAATAAATGCATTTGTTCAATAGATTTCTTTTTTCCAAAACATCTGAATTCCTTCTTGATTTAACAGGCTGTTTTCCATTCTCCTGTCAGTTGAAATACTCAATCCTTTTGCAGCAGCTGCCAGGTACACAGAACATTCAGACTATATTAAGTGCCTGATCACTGCCCTGTAAGCACCTTAAAGCTGTTTGTCAGCCTATAGATTAGATCCTTTAAGGTTATCACACAAATGACATTGCAATACCATTACATTTTTATCAGTATAAATGACATATAGTTCCCATGTGTCCCAGCACTCAGTGAACGAAAGGGGGTAATTTTAATCTATCCTGTCAAATGGAGAATAAATTCAGAATAGGGTGTAAAACAGCAGCTGATCTGATCCCTTTCAGCTTTCCACCAAGTGGGTTAGCTTAAAATTGCCCACAAAATCTTTTTTCATGAATGCAAACTTTTGGTAATGCACCATTAGCTTACTTGATTCATTTTTAGACATTGCTTAAAAAAGATTTAAAATAGTTAAGATTATGTTGTCCCAGGAAACATGTCTCATATGTATAATACAGGCTGCCCTGCTTGTAAGCAAGACTGGAAAGATTGTGAGCTCTATACATGTATATGGGTAAGTGGCATTGACTCATCTGTTATTGTTTTCACTGACACTAGGCATCCCAATTGGAGACTGTGCAAATTTTAGTAATTCCACAAAATTCATGGATCTTGAAAAGGGAAAGATATTCCCAGTCTATGAAGTACATTTTCCTCGATTCGCTGATGCTTGAAAAAATGGCAAATTGAGAAACCACCAGTGCGCCCTTAAGTAATTTCTTTACTGCCCTTTTCACGACAATTAAACTAAAAACAGTCATTTATTTTTAAAGGTAGCATTGGGAGCTCCAGGTACATGCTGCTCTGGATTAATTCATTCATCGGAAAGTCACCCCAGTTCACTTCCCTCAACAAATCTTAATAGTACATTTGCTTCACAATTAATTTTTAGTTACAGACACAAAAATGAAGTTTCTCTGCTATGGTACATTATTTTCTTTCTTGTTAGGCATATTAGGAGTTAAACTCAGACTTGCTCCACCTGACTGACAATATATCTGAGCAGGATCAGAGGTGAGGGAGTAGATTTTCAACCATTGATTTCAATGGAAATGAAAAATTGGGTGATTTCTATAAAAGGGAGCCACAATGCCAGTTTTACTTCAGGGCAGTTAGTTGAAAAGTTATTTTGAGCTGTCTACAGGTTGTTCCCAATGGATAAATGATGATTTAATATGCTAATTTATGTTGTCAATTATTCTATGTAGCAGCACCCCTAATGGCTTCCTGGATAGGTATAAATGTCGGCCATGAGCTTCAAAGGGTGCAAGAGATTAACTAGACTGGCGAACATCCTTTTTATTTAACATCCTGTGGATCTTTTTCAAATGTACGAGTAGATCTTTCATGGCATTGGTCAGAATTGCAGGTCAGGCTTCCATTATGCTCGTATAGTTGGACTCGTAATACTGGACTAGTAATCCAGAGGCCTGGACTAATGATCCAGAGACCTGAGTTCAAATCCCACCGCGACAGCTGGGGAATTTAAATTCAGTTAATTAAATAAATCTGGATTAAAAAGCAATTATTAGTAATAGTGACTGTGAAACTACTGATTGTTGTAAAAACACATCTGTTTCACTGATGTCCTTACTCAGTTTGGACCATATGTAACTCCAGACCCAACTCAGTGTGATTGACTCTTAACTGTCCTCTGAAATAGCCCAACAAGCCACTCGGTTGTGTTCAAAAAGTGGCTCATGACCACCTTCTCAAGGGCAATTAGGGATGGGCAATAAATGCTGGTTTTGTCAGTGATGTCCACTTCCTGTGAATGAATTTAAAAAAGCTTTCAGTCTTGGCTGGTTCAAAAAGGGGAGGTCTGGGTACTAAATATTCACGGATACAAAGCATTCAGAAAAGATAGGGAAGGTAAGGAAGAAGGAAGGGTAGCAGTATTGATTAAGAAGAATATGACAGTGCTCGAGAGAAAGACTAGCCGGGAGGGGTCAAGGACAGAATCTCTTTGGTTAGAGCTAAGAAACAATAGGGGTGTCATTACATTACTGGGTGTATTCTATAGACCACCAACTAGTGGTAAAGATATAGAGGAACAAATTTGCAAGAAAATTACAGATTATAAATTATAGAACAGTTATAATGGGGGACTGTAATTATCCTAATATAGTCTGGAATGGTAATAGTGTAAAGGGCAGAGGGACAAGAGTTTCTGAAGTGTGTTCAGGAGAAGTTTCTGCATCAGTATGTTTCCAGTCCAATGAGAAAGGAGGCATTGCTGGATCTGGTTCTGAGGAATGATGTGGGTTAAATCAATCAAGTGTCAGATGGGGAACATTTAGAGGACAGTGAGCATAGTATTTTGGGTTTAGGTTAGGTATGGAAAAGGACAAGGAGCAATCCAGGGTAAAAATAATTAATTGGAGGAGGGCCAACTTCAATGGAGTGAGAACTGATCTGGCCCAGGTAAACTGAAATCAAAGATTGGTAGGAAAAACTGTAATGGAGCAATATGCAGCCTTTAAAGAGGAGATGGTTTGGGTACAGTCAAGGTACATTCCCACAAGGGGGAAAGGTAGGGCAAACAAATCTAGATATCCCTGGATGACAAAAGAGAAAGCGAGTAAGATGAAGCAGAAAAAGGTTACATATGACAGATATCAGGTGGATAATACAAGTGAGAACAAGGCTGAATATAGAAAGTTCAGAGGGGACGTGAAAAAATAAATGAGAGAAGCAAAGAGAGAGTAGGAGAAGAGACTGGTAGCTAACATAAAAGGTAATCCAAAAAGTCTTCTATAGGCATATAAATAGTAAAAGAGTGGTAAAAGGAGGAGTGGGATCTATTAGGGACCTAAAAGGGGATTTACGCATAGAGGCAAGGGGCATGCCTGAGATACTAAATGAATATTTTGCATCTGTCTTTACCAAGGGAGAAGCTGCTGCCCAAGTTATAGTGCAAGAAGAAATAGTTAAGATACTGGATGGACTAAAAAGTGATAAAGAGGAGGTATTAGATAGGTTAGCTGAAGGTTAATAAGTCACCAGGGCTGGATGAAATACATCCAAGAATAATGAGGGAAGTAACGGTAGAAATTGCGAAGGCACTGACCATAACCTTCCAAACCTCTTTAGATACAGGGGGATGCCAGAGGACTGAAGAATGGCAAATGTTACACTCTTGTTCAAGAAAGGGTGTAAGGATGAGCCCAGCAACTACAATCCAGTTAGTTTAACCTCGGTGGTGGGAAACGATAATTCTGGGCAAAATTAATAGTCACTTGAACAAATGTGAATTGATTAAGGAAAGCTAGCACAGATTTGTTAAGGGCAATTCATGTTTAACTAACTTGCCTGGGGTTTTTGATGAGGTAGCAGAAGGGGTTGATGAGGGTAATGTGGTTTATGTGGTGCATATGGACTTCCAGAAGACTTTGGATAAAGTGCCACATAACAGGCTTGTTGGCAAAGTTGGAGCCCATGGAATAAAAGGAACAGTAGAAGTATGAATACAAAGTTGGCTAAGTGACAGGAAACAGAAAGTAGCGCTGAATGGTTGTTTTTCAAATTGGAGGAAGGTATTGTCATGAACACGTTCTATGCTGAATGATGATTTTTTAGAAACCGGAATTAAACTTTAAAAATAAAGCAGGAGACAGAGAACAGATAAAAGGCCATTGCTAGCAACAAAATGGCCACTGCAATTTGCATCTAAAATATCCTACATACCAATGTATTGAGGTGTATTTCCTCCACGCAAGATCAGGTGGCAGGTTGTTCAACCTTGCCCGTCTAAGAGCGAAGACCAAAGGACGGAAAGTCCTCATCGGGGAACTTCTCTTTGCTGACGATGCTGCATTAACAGCTCACACTGAAGAGTGTCTGCAGAATCTCATCGACAGGTTTGCGGCTGCCTGCAACTAATTTGGCCTAACCATCAGCCTCAAGAAAACGAACATCATGGGACAGGACATCAGAAGTGCTCCATCCATCAATATCGGTGACCACGCTCTGGAAGTGGTTCAAGAGTTCACCTACCTAGGCTCAACTATCACCAGTAACCTGTCTCTCGATGCAGAAATCAACAAGCACATGGGAAAGGCTTCCACTGCTATGTCCAGACAGGCCAAGAGAGTGTGGGAAAATGGCTCACTGACACAGAACACAAAAGTCCGCTTGTATCAAGCCTGTGTCCTCAGTACCTTGCTCTATGGCAGCGAGGCCTGGATAACGTATGTCAGCCAAGAGCAACGTCTCAACTCATTCCATCTTCGCTGCCTCCGGAGAATCCTTGGCATCAGGTGGCAGGACCATATCTCCAACACAGAAGTCCTCGAGGTGGCCAACATCCCCAGCTCATACACCCTACTGAGTCAGCGGCGCTTGAGATGGCTTGGCCATGTGAGCTGCATGGAAGATGGCAGGATCCCCAAGGACACAATGTACAGCGAGCTCGCCACTGGTATCAGACCCACCAGCCATCCATGTTTCCACTTTAAAGACGTCTGCAAACGCGACATGAAGTCCTGTGACATTGATCACAAGTCGTGGGAGTCAGTTGCCAGCATTCGCCAGAGCTGACGGGCAGCCATAAAGGCGGGGCTAAAGTGTGTCGAGCCGAAGAGACTTAGCAGTTGGCAGGAAAAAAGACAGAAGCGCAAGGGGAGAGCCAACTGCGAAACAGCCCTGACAACCAATTTTATCTGTAGCACCTGTGGAAGGGTCTGTCACTCTAGTATTGGCCTTTATTGCCACTCCAGGCGCTGCTCCGCAAACCACTGACCACCTCCAGGCGCTTACCCATTGTCTCCCGAGACAAGGAGGCCAAAGAAGAAAGAAGAAGAAGAAGAAGAAGAGGTGGAGACGTAGGTTTGGTAAATCTCCCAACTAAATCTCCCAATGGCTTGTGAATTTTGAATGAGCTCCCTGCTTTGCCTTCATTAACAAGACATTCAAGGCAACCTTGGAACATTAACACTGGTGGATATGAGCCACTCAAAGTGTAATCCTGGAACAACAGAACCCGAGAGATTAGGAATTCCTGGACCTGATCTAATTAAATTGCAAAATAGATAATACACTGAACAGTCATGTGACAGTCTCTCCACCTGTGTGAAAACTTGTAGTTCCTGCCCTCTACAGTAGACAAGCACCTGAGTTTGACTAGTGAAGGACCCAAGTGGGGTCTCCCTCTCTCTCTCTCTTTCTCCAGACGACCTTGCAAGTTCGAACCCTGCCTGGTGGTTGCAAAATATCCAAGTCCATCATTGCTGCAGACCGAGACCCCAGGAAGAAAACCATATGCATCAGTGTCTCCAAGAAAACCCTGAACCAGTTGACCACCTCTACCAGCCAGAAACTTCAGCACCATAATTTCATCCGGAAGACAACTGAACTGCCAGGCTCCACAGACTGTATATTCCTTTTTATTGTTCCGGACTCTAATCCAACCAATCTATCCTTCTTCACTCTGTAATCTGTTTGTGTGTGTGTGATTTTCATGTGTATGAATGCCTGTGTGTGTCTGTATGTGTGTGTGTGGAAGTTGGAGCATAGTTTATTATTTTACCTCGATTGGGTTTTGGTTTTAAATACAATAAACTAATCTCTTTCTTGTTTAAACTCAAGAAAATCTGTCTGATTGGCTCTTTTATGATCAAAGCACATAAAGGGTTAAACACTCACTAAATTGTGAAGCATATTCACTGTTTATAAAAAATAAACTCTGTTGTGGTCAAGCAAGGAGAAGGACAAGAGGGGAGCCTTCGACCCCTCCTCACCTGATTATAACAGTATACAGTGGGGTTCCCTAGGAGTCAGTGCTAGGACCTCTGTTTTTCCTGATTTATATTAATGACCTAGACTTGGATGTGCAGGGCACAATTTCAAAATTTGCACATGACACAAAACTTGGAAGTATTGTGAGCTGTGAGGAGGTTAGTGATAAACTTAAAAAGATATTGACAGGCTGGTAGAATGTGCAGATAAGTGGAAGAACAACTTTAATGCAGAGAAGTGTGAAGTGATTCATTTTTGTAGGAAGAATGAGGAGCGGCAATATAAAATAATGGGTACAATTCTAAAGGGGATGCAGTAGCAGAGGGACCTGGGGTATATGTGCACAAATCATTGAAGGTCGAGAAAGCAGTTAATAAAGCATACGGGGTCCTGGGCTTTGTGAGTAGGGACATAGAGTAAAAAAACAAGGAAGGTATGATAAACCTATATAAACCACTGGTTCGGCCTCAAGTCTGGGCACCACACTTTAGGAAGGATGTTAAGGCATTAGAGAGGGTGCAGAAAAGATTCACAAGAATAGATCCAAGCAGGGGTCAACAATGTGTCCATACATGGACACCAGTGTCCCTGGTAAACAATTTTGGGGTCCATGACTGGTAATTTCATGGATGAGAAATTTACCATTGGCTTCTTCAGACCAGCTTTTCAAAAAAATCGCAAGTGTCAGTTTCACAGCTGACAGGTGCTGAAGTAGAACAGCACTTCCCAACTTGGGATAGATTCGGGGTTTTCCAGCTGGCTTTTAAAAAAACCAGACCCCTCCGGAAAACCCTAAATCTGTTCCAAATTTGGGAGCATTGTTCCCGCTCTCAGCAACAGTCAGTGAGAAAGCGAGAAGGGGAAAAAGAGAGAGAGAGAGTAGGGGGTACAGAGAGACAGAGTGGGGGAGAGAAAAAGAGAGTTGGGAGAGAGAGAATGGAGAGAGAGTGGAAGAGGGAGGAATGGAGAGAGAGCGGTGGGGGGGACAGAGAGAGAGAATGGAGAGAGAGTGGGAGAGACAGAGAAAGTGGGGGAGAGAGAGTGTGGGGGAGAGAGAGTGGAGGAGAGAGAGAGAGTGGTGTAGAGAGAGAGTGGAGAGGGAGTGGAAGAGGGAGAATGGAGAGAGAGCGGGGCGGGGACAGAGAGAGCGGGGGAGAGAGAGAGAGAGTGGAGCGAGAGAGTAGGGGTGAGAGAGAGTGGAGAGAGTGGAACAGGGAGGAACAGAGAGAGAGTGGGGGGTTTAGTTGAAGAAGTACAAAGAAAAGCATAATAAACATATTAGAAAAGTAATTTCAAATACTTATTTTATTAAAAAGAATAAATTGGCGTTTGGTTTGGTAATTTAGGATTCCGCTTTCCATCGTAGTTGTAAGAGAGATTCTTGGACTTGGGCCAGACCAAATTGGTTCTTCAATGATTCCTGGTTGCAGTTGACGGCCTAATGGTGGCTGGTGGGTGGGCACCAATGGTCTGATGGTGACTGGTGGTGAATAATTGGAGCTGGAAGATAAGCCAGTGATGGTTGGAATGGAGCTAGGGCTGAAGAGAGATAAAAAGAAATCTTGTTTCTTCCTTCCACAGCAGCTCTGTCCTGCTCCATTCAAAATTTAAGGTGTAAAAGATCGAATCATTTATTTTGGTGGGTACCAGAGTAGCAGGCATGGTAGTGGGGCAGAGTGAGTCAGGACAGGAAGCAGCAAGCATGGGAATAGGGCAGAGTAGGAGGTCAGAACTGGGAGCAGCAAGCATGGGAATAGGACAGAGTAGGAGGTCAGAACTGGGAGCAGCAAGCATGGGAATAGGGTAGAGCAGGAGGTCAGAACAGGGATCAGCAAGCATGGGAATAGGACAGAGTAGGAGGTCAGAACTGGGAGCAGCAAGCATGGGAATAGGGTAGAGCAGGAGGTCAGAACAGGGATCAGCAAGCATGGGAATAGGACAGAGTAGGAGGTCAGAACTGGGAGCAGCAAGCATGGGAATAGGGTAGAACAGGAGGTCAGAACTGGGAGCAGCAAGCATGGGAATAGGGTAGAGCAGGAGGTCAGAACAGGGATCAGCAAGCATGGGGTTGGCGTAGAGGAGGAGGTCAGAACTGGGAGCAGCTAGGACAATAGAAAAAGAACCCTGGGGAAGCATGAGTGGACCAGGAACCTGAAACCCAGGGAAATAGACCTATAATTGTGAATGCAGCAAGTCTGATTATCTGGGGAAGCAGGATACAGGATTGATTTTGGGAGCAGAAAACACAGAAGAGGGCAGGAAGTCAATGAAACTTTGAATTCCTATATTTTGACTGCAGCAGGGCCAGTGAGAGAGGCGAGTAGAGAAGCAGACCCAGAATTACACCTGGAGACTGAGTAGAGTCAGACACTGTGGCTGGGACACAAAAAGATGTTGTAAAATTTGAGAAGCCAGAAGTGTGGATCACATCTTTAGAAACAGGAGAGAAAACCATAACAGCAATGGCTAGACAGAAATGCTGCCAGATATTGGATTTGGATGCCAAAAATATATTTATGAAGAACAGGGCCTCAAAAAAAGTGCCTCACAGGTGAGTGGGGCATAAAATGATGAGATGCAAAGACATAAAAAGACAAAGAAAAGTATTAAAAAAACTGGGTTCTGTGGGCAGGAAACAGGAACACCTGAATATCGGATGATAAAGAATTGTGGTTGGAGCTGGGCTATTCTCACCACAGCACAAACTAGAGGTGTGAGGCTGGCGACTACAGTTTAACAGGAAATAGTATTTTGCCATTATGAGATGTTAACAGAGGCCTTTTCCATTCTAACATTTTGTCATGACAGCCTAGATTTATTGTTTTTAGTGAGATTGGACACAATTTTGGCATGATGAGATTTCAGTACAGCACAAAGATGCAACTCTGGCCCCAGCTAATTAACTGGCCTTGGAAGTGATTTGCAGAATTCTGATGGACCGAGGTTTATTTTTTTATTTATTTAGAGATACAGCACTGAAACAGGCCCTTCGGCCCACCGAGTCTGTGCCGACCATCAACCACCCATTTATACTAATTCTACACTAATCCCATATTCCTACCACATCCCCACCTGTCCCTATATTCTCCTACCACCTACCTATACTAGGGGCAATTTATAATGGCCAATTTACCTATCAACCTGCAAGTCTTTTGGCGGTGGGAGGAAACTGGAGTACCCGGCGAAAACCCACACAGACACAGGGAGAACTTGCAAACTCCACACAGGCAGTACCCAGAATTGAACCCGGGTCGCTGGAGCTGTGAGGTTGCGGTGCTAACCACTGCGCCACTGTGCCGCCCTTGTCGGGGTAGAGCACTGGGCAGAAGTGCTGCCCCCTAACCCTGCAGAGACAATTAAGCAATTAAGGGAAGTCCAGGTAAAAAACATTATAGCCATATTTGTGAACATGCTTTTACAGCCTGTGTCTGACAAACATGAAAATAATAATGGCCTTAAAATAAAATCACTTGACTTCCTGAGATTGGTCGTTTAGGATTAACACTTTACATCCTTTTTTGTATGAGATTCTTTAGATTAAAAAAGTTTGCTGGTGATCATTTTTCATATAGACTTTAAACATTGGATGTTTTTCAAACAAATTGGCATTTCACCCCTTTGGAACACTTTAGCTAACCACTTTCAAACATAATCAGGGATTAGAAATTGCAAGCTACTAAGACGCAACCTATGCTTTATTAAAATATTAACCTTTTCCTTAAGATGTTTTTCTAAATGGAAATTTATTGGTCATTTCTTTTTTGCAATGAGTCATCCAAACAGAAGTATGTTTTTTTTGTATTCGTTCATGGGATGCGGGCATCGCTGGCAAGGCCAGCATTTATTTCTCATCTCTAATTGCCCTGGTGGTGACATGATGGTGAGCCATCTTCTTGAACCACTGCAGTCCTTGTGTAGGTGCACCCACAGTGCTGTTAGGGAGGGAGTTCCAGGATTTTGACCCAGCAAGTGAAGGAACAGTGATTTAGTTCCAAGTCAGGATGGTGTGTGACTTGGAGGGGAACTTGCAGGTGTGTGCCTGCTGCCCCTGTTCTTCTAGGCAGTAGAGGTCACGGGTTTGGAAGGTGCAGTCATACATCTTGTAGATAGTACACGGTGTGTCATTGGCAGACGGGGTGCCATTCAATTTATGGCAGTGACCTATGGATCAGACTAATCAACTAATCAGGAAAAGAGACAATCTGAGAGCATTCTAATTGATAAATGTTGCAGAGTAACATTGTAGGTACGTTTAGCTCCAATTCTTGATCCATAGAAACACAGAACAACTTTAAATAGAACACTGCACTGACAAAAACAATTAGTAGCTCATTTGATCATTTTTATAAATCATACCCCAGATAGAATTTTGTGGTGCAGATCAGAAGACCTAGAACTAAGCAACCACCTGGTGCAGCCACTTGGGAGGGAAGTATGTCAGAATCCCTTCCCATCATACACACTTGTTTTGCTATGAGACTTCTAATGAGGAAACATTTCCATATGCTTTTCATCAAACAGTTACCTGCATTAATCTGGTTATGAGTGGACGATTAAAAGTGAATACTAGCCTATATTGCACAGAAATCATAAGGAAATATTTACAGTGTATTGGAATTCTTAAACAGGATTAAATCTCAGGGCTTTTTTTTCAGCTAACAATACAAGAAAGGTCAGACAAATAGCAAAGAATTAATGACTGGATAATCTGTTTTAA
This sequence comes from Heterodontus francisci, assembly GCF_036365525.1. Lineage (NCBI taxonomy): Eukaryota > Metazoa > Chordata > Chondrichthyes > Heterodontiformes > Heterodontidae > Heterodontus > Heterodontus francisci. The sequence goes on from NC_090377.1 coordinate 126,886,736, forward strand.
TAGGTGTTGGTTGAGGGATAAATGTTGGTCATATACCTCTTGCTCTCCTTTGAGTAATGTTTTAGTAGGTAGAGTGGGGTTTCAACCCATGACCTTCTGACTCAGGGGCAAGACTGCTACCACTTAACCAAGGCTGATAGCTCTTCTATCCTTCTAACTAGATATAATCTTCAGACAGTATAAACTGAAGATAGATTTCCCTGTTGATCAGTTTCAGGGTATTTCTCAATATATTTGCCATAATTATCTTGACATAATTTGTAGTTGAGGACATGGGGCATCCTGACAACCAGTGACATAAAATCTACTAAAAACAAAATAAAGTCCTTTGAGAATTTTAACAGTATATTTATAAATGTGATAGGAGATGTTAAGGAGATGCTAGAGGGTCACTTTAAGGCTGTAAGCCAATCTCATTATTCAGATATAAAAACAGAAAATGCTAGAAATACTCACAGACCTAAAACGTTAACATTGGTCGGGATTTTACGACAGGTGGAGGGGAGCCAGCCTCCGAAGTAAAAGTCAGTGGCGAGCCCGCTTCTGCCTCACCTGGGGATCCGTTACACATTTTATGGGTCCCCAGGCTTTAATTGTTCCGAGGCCGGATTTCCACCCGCTTGAGGAAGGAAGTCCCACCTCATTGAGCTGCCGGCCAATCAGCAGACCAGCAGCTCTTAGTCCCAGCAGCGCCACTGAGAGCGGTGGCCACTGCTGGGACTATAGCCCAGCCAAAGATAGAAAATAACGTGGAGCCAGGAGGAAAGGTAAGTTTTGGTTGCCTCGCCGGGGATAATCGGTTGGGCCCCAGAGAGACAAGGGTGGTCAGTTGGGGGAAGGGGGCGTGTTGGGTGCTGGGAGTGCTTGGGGTAGCAGGGGTGGCCCTCCATCGGGCACCCTGTGCCCGAAGAGCAGGCCCCGCCCCCAGGATGATCAGCAGCCACCTTGTTTTCCCAGATGGCTTTTCCTAGCTCCAGGATGCCCGTTTGCCATATGTAAAATCTGCGTGGAGGTGGGCAAAGGCCCTTAAGTGGCTGTTAAGTGACCACTTAAGGGCCTTGACTGGCCTGGGGCGGGCAGGCCATTTTCTGCAAGCGGGAGCCGGTCGGGAAAGCCTCCCGGAGCTTCCCGCTCCATCTTGAACCACCCCCCACCCCCCGCCGCCATCCCGCTTGTTGCGGTGGCGTAAAATTCCGAACTCTGTTTCTCTTTCCACAGTGCTGCCTGACCTGCTGAGTATTTCCAGCACTTTCCGTTTTTATTTCAGAATTTCAGCATCCACAGCAGTTTGCTTTTGTCTTAGTATTCAAATGATGGATATAAAATTCTTAAATAACTGAACCCCTCCATAGGAACATTAGGCCTTTTAGTCCCTTGAGCCTGTCCCATCATTCAGTGAGATCATGGCTGATCTGCAACCTAACTCCACAAACCCACCTCTGTTCCATATCCCTTCATGTGGGATATTAATAAAAATCTATCAATCTCAGACTTAAAATTAACAATTGGTCTAGAATTACATGACTCACTTGGCATCCATTGCTCAAATGTATACATAATGAAAAGGATTAAAAGAGGCACATATATTAAAACAGATTTTGATGTCACAAACTATGAATAACATTACTCTACAGAAGTTGGAATTGTCAGGCTAGCCCCCTGCTTGCCAAGAATGAGAAAAAGTAATTTTGCCACATGAACATTGATTTTAAACTATTGTTGGTTAAGAAAGAACTTGCTTTAAAAACAATTGGAAACTTTGGCTGGAGAGAGACATTAGCAGATCAACAGACAAGTACTTCAAACGACAAAGGAGCTGTTCCCTGCTCCAATTTAATCCACAATGCACTTTTTATTACCAGACGTTGAAGGTGGAAAGGCTAGCATTCTAGATTAACTGCTAAGATGGCCGAATATACAAACAGATGTGGTCGGGCCAGTTTGGGTCACATGGCTAACTGACTTTTGGAGTTTTTTGAATTTGAACTTCCAACAGGGATTTTGAACTCAGAAGACTGTTAGTTCCTGGACTGAGAACACCGCTCTCCTGTCTGCTCTCATCATGCTCTCACTGGCTTCAGAAACTATTGAAGACATATGAACCCCAAGAGAGAAAATTCTCCTACAGTGAACAAGGTTTAAGAAGAATACTGGGCCCCAGCAAAAAGCAAGAGTTGTGTACAATCAAGGAATCTATGGTGAGCTGGAAACACAGAAACAGTTAAAAACAAACCCTCTTCAGAGATTGCCTTAAACCTCTCCATTTTATTTTTCTTCTGCCCTTTTCTGTCCCTATTTGCATTTGTGCATGCTCACATAGGCGTTAACCATATTAGAGTTTAAGTTTAAGGTTTAATAAATTTCACTTTTCTTCTTTAAACCTAAAGAAAACCTGGTGTGCTCATTTCTTTGCCTTATAATTGGAAAGTGGTGAACAAGGATTCACAAAGGGGGAGCTCAAAACACAGTGTGTTTAAAATTAAACCCTGTTGAAATAAGACCAGGTGAAGATAGTAAAAGACCCCTGGAAACCATTCTCACCTGGTCGTAACAGTATTAAAAGTGATGTCAAAAGTTGGTGGGGGGGCTTCCAGCTGTAGCCATGGGTAGGCCAGGTGGAGTAGGCCATAATAATTCTAATACCTTTATTAAATGTTTCTCAATATTAAAGTCACTTGCACATATTAAAACAAAGAATCTGCAATATAAGCAAGTTCTAAGAGGTCATACTCAGGACAAAATGTCCTGACATTAATGGACTAATAATTTGCAAGGTCAATCAATCATGGTGAGTTCTAGGCACCGAGCCAAGCAGTCAGGAGATGCTCAGAAGGCTTACTGAATACACTAAACTAATGGAGAAAGGTATGAGAAAAGATGAGATTGTAAGGTATAAACTGTGTGAAAAGTAAGGATAGTGTTGTGTACGTACACTGAAGTGGTTTACATCATTTATAAGATGAAAAATGGGTAAACATATTATGTATTAACATATTAATTAAAAATAACCAGAACATATTATCATCACACTAACAGTATACATGCAACAACACGTGAAAGCTCATGTAGATTTGAACTTCTGGCTTTGATCAGCATAAATGGATTAGAACTATGCACTTGCAACTTTTCCTAATGAATCCTCTCATGAGTATCTGTCTGTACCAGTAATTTCATGATCACTGTATATAATGGGTAGTGTAATATTATTAAAAAGTATTAAATCAAATTTGTTTCATTGAGTCCTAGTTTGCAAGCTTGTCTGAATTATCCAATGTATATCAAGCCTATGAGGAGGCAAAATGCTAACATCAACTGAAGATTTAGCACAATACTGAGTTTTCTGTTCTGAGAAGAAAGGAATTAGTAGCCTTAATTTTCTAGCATTACACTCATGACTTAAGCCCAATTATAGGCTTGTTAATAACTCTTCATGGCAGTGGATTCCATTTTTCACTGAGTACAATAAATTTGTTGCCTGTTAAGTGTCAGCTGTGGCTGAGTGGTAGCACTATCAGCCTAAATTGAGTTGTTGCGGAAAAAATTGGATTAGGCTGGTGATCTGGTGCAGGGTCACAATGACAATTAATCCGTGCCTTATCATAGCAATGTAGGCAGCATGTAAACTTCATGCTGCCTGCTAATTTAAATGCTTGTGATGTGCAGTCTAACATTAAGCGCACTGCTGAGTGTTTATGTGCCTCAGCAGGGGGCCCAAGTCTGTGCAAGGTTAGCACCATTTAAAATTAGCCTGCACTACTTAAAGCCAGTCTACATCTCTTAAGGGGGAGGTGCATTTTGGCTGGAACAGCAGCTGGAACTGGTTCAAGAAGAGTCTCTGAGCAGAGGGAGGAGTAGAAATGGGTGGCACAGTGGCGCAGTGATTAGCACCGCAGCCTCACAGCTCCAGCGACCCGGGTTCAATTCTGGGTACTGCCTGTGTGGAGTTTGCAAGTTCTCCCTGTGTCTGCGTGGGTTTTCTCCGGTTGCTCCGGTTTCCTCCCACAAGCCGAAAGACTTGCAGGTTGGTAGGTAAATTGGCCATTATAAATTGCCCCTAGTATAGGTAGGTGGTAGGGAAATATAGGGACAGGTGGGGATGTGGTAGAAATATGGGATTAGTGTAGGATTAGTGTAAATGGGTGGTTGATGGTCGGCACAGACTCAGTGCTGTATCTCTAAACAAAACAAAAGTGGTACAACAGACCAGAAAGCTTGCCCTTAGGTTCTGCGATGCAGCACAGGAGGCCTTGGTGCAGGAGGTGTACAGGAGCAGCGATGTCCTAAGGGACTAAGGGAATGCATGAGGGTGGTTAGTTGACTATTGAATAGAATATTGGATAGTTTGTTGGATAAAATTGGGATGGAATGGTTATTTTGTGGTGGTTTTTATTTCAGCATTGTGGTCAAGAGAACACTGTGATGGTCTGTAACAGAGGGATGGTATGGTGTTGTACAATGGGGATTTGGCATTATGCTCACGGGATCCGTAGTTGAACGAGACAGTCATGGACAGCCCAGCAAGAAGGGGGCTGTGTTGGCTGCCTCCTCCCTTCCTCCTTCACTTCCTATTCTTGCTTCTCCTCTTCCTCCTCTTACTTACCATATCCCTGGTGGAAAGGACTGTGCAGTTTGTAGACGATAAAGCAGACACCATAAATTGGGACACAAGCTCTGATCAGCAGCAGAACCATTGCTTCAGCACCCTAATGATCTGCTCTATGATGTTTTGCTTGGCTCTCATTGTATGTATGCTGGAGTTGTTGGGTTGCACAGCAGTCATGAGCCAGGTGTAAGGCAGATAGCCCTTGTCACGCAGCAACCACCCTCTGGTTTGACATGGTGGCTGATAGCTTGAGGGAGTGTACTGCCACAGAATGAAAGCATCAATGACTGCTGCCAGGAGAGTGGGCATTCACCAGCACGATGTGCTGAGTATAACTGCACACCAATTGCACATTCATCGAGTGGAACCTTTGCGGTGTGGTACATCTCAGTATTTAGATGCAATGCCCGCAAACCCACATTTGTACAGTCTATGCTTCCCTGCACCATAGGGAAGCCCGCTATCCTGCAAATTACACATGTGTACTCTGCCTGTTTCTCCCTGTTCAGCGATGCAGCAGTGAACGGTGAACTGGGAGATCTTATGCATGTCACCAGCTCCAGCCCAGAAGGATCCTGTGCGAAGAAATTCAGGACCACAGTCACCTCCACCAGTCGCAGCAACATCCTCACCCTGCTCTGAGGCTGCAGGTCTGGTTTTTAAGAGGTGGTAGAGTTCTGTGAGCATCTTCTCCGAAAAGCGCAGACGATCTACGCACTGTTCCTGGCTTCGGTAGAGGTAAGAGAAGTGCTCCTGGAGATGTTAGGTGGATAAGGCCTCGTGCTGTGAACTCTTCACCCCCCTCCCTCCACACCTTCTGCAAGCAGCTTGTACTCTTTTTTGCTGCCTCTGCTTCATCTCTCATTTATGCTGCAGTCCAAGGGGCATGCCAACTATAGCATCCATGACTGGGAGCAAATGATCTGACCAGAACCCTTGCAGTCATTGTTGTCTTATTGCTTTTTGCAGCAATAAGGTACCAAACAATCTTTTGAAAGGTAATCAAGGAATGGGTTTATTATTGTTAAGTAACAGGTTTATAAGAGAGCTCTATAATACACGTGTGACCAGATGACGAACACAACTCCAACTGAGCTATCATGTGTTGGTTGATGTCACATCCTGTGATGATGTGTGAAGTACTCTGACTGTTAGAGTGGTATCACAACATCCCTCTTTCCTAAAATGGAAATACACAAAAGATAAACTATGTACATAATGAAAGAAAGCTGTTTTGAAAAATATTTACATATGCACTGACTTTCAAGTCCTTCAGTCAAGTGTCTCTATAACGTACAGGTGGTCTACTGACTCGATCTTATAGAGTCATAGAGTTATACAGCACAGAAACAGGCCCTTCAACCCATCGTGTCTGTGCTAGCGAGCACCTATCTATTCTAATCCCATTTTCCAGCACTTGGCGCACAGCCTATGGCGTTTCAAGTGCTCATCTAAATACTTCTTAAATGTTGCGAGGGTTTCTGCCTCCACCACCTCTTCAGGCAGTGTGTTTCAGATTCCAATCACCCTCTGGGTGAAACCTTTTTTCCTCAAATCCCCTATAAACCTCCTGCGCTTTACCTCAAATCTATGTCCCCTGGTTATTGACACCTCCGCTAAGGGAAACAGTTTCTTCCTATCGACCCTATCGATGCCCCTCATAATTTTGTATACCTCAATCAGGTCCCCCCTCAGCCTTCCCTGCTCTAAGGGAAACAACCCTAGCCTATTCAGTCTCTCTTCATAGCTGAAATGCTCCAGCCCAGGCAGCATCCTGGTGAATCTCCTCTGTATCCTCTCCAGTGCAATCACATCCTTCCTATAGTGTGGTGACCAGAACTTTGTTTTTATTCATTCATGGGATTTGGGCGTCGCTGGCTAGGCCAGCATTTATTGCTCATCCCTAATTGCCCTTGAGAAGGTGGTGGTGAGCTGCCTTCTAGAACCGCTGCAGTCCATTTGGGGTAGGTACACTCACAGTGCTGTTAGGAAGGGAGTTCCAGGATTTTGACCCAGCGACAGTGACGGAACGGCGATATAGTTCCAAGTCAGGATGGTGTGTAACTTGGAGGGGAACTTGCAGGTGGTGGTGTTCCCATGCATTTGCTGCCCTTCTCCTTCTAGTTGGTAGAGGTCGCGGGTTCAGAAGGTGCTGTTTAAGGAGCCTTGGTGCATTGCTGCAGTGCATCTCATAGAGGGTACACACTGCTGCCGCAGTGTGTCGGTGGTGGAGGGAGTGAATGTGTGTAGATGGGGTGCCAATCAAGCGGGCTGCTTTGTCCTGGACGGTGTCGAGCTTCTTGAGTGTTGTTGGAGCTGCACCCATCCAGGCAAGTGGAGAGTATTCCATCACACTCCTGACTTGTGCCTTGTAGATTGTGGACAGGCTTTGGGGAGTCAGGAGGTGAGTTACTTGCCTCAGGATTCCTAGCCTCTGACCTGCTCTTGTAGCCACAGTATTTATATGGCTACTCCAGTTCAGTTTCTGGTCCATGGTAGACCCTAAGATGTTGATAGTGGGGGATTCAGCAATGGTAATGCCATTGAATGTCATGGGGAGATGGTTAGATTCTCTAAAATAAAAGCAAAATACTGTGGATGCTGGAAATCTGAAACAAAAACAAGAAATGCTGGAATTACTCAGCAGGTCTGGCAGCATCTGTGGAAAGAGAAGCAGAGTTAACGTTTCGGGTCAGTGACCCTTCTTCGGAACTGACAAATATTAGAAAAGTCACAGATTATAAGCAAGTGAGGTGGGGGTGGGGCAAGAGATAACAAAGGAAAAGGTGTAGGTTGGACCAGGCCACATAGCTGACCAAAAGGTCACGGAGCAAAGGCAAACAATATGTTAATTATATTGTTTGCCTTTGCTCCGTGACCTTTTGGTCAGCTATGTGGCCTGGTCCAATCTGCACCTTCTCCTTTGTTAACTCTTGCCCCACCCCCACCTCACTTGCTTATAATCTGTGACTTTTCTAATATTTGTCAGTTCCGAAGAAGGGTCACTGACCCGAAACGTTAACTCTGCTTCTCTTTCCACAGATGCTGCCAGACCTGCTGAGTAATTCCAGCATTTCTTGTTTTGGTTAGATTCTCTGTTGTTGGAGATGGTCATTGCCTGACACTTGTGTGGCACGAATGTTACTTGCCACTAATCAGCCCAAGCCTGGATATTGTCCAGGTCTTGCTGCATTTCTACATGGACTGCTTCAGTATCTGAGGAGTCATGAATGGTGCTGAACATTGTGCAATCATCAGCGAACATCCCCACTTCTGACTTTATGATTGAAGGAAGGTCATTGATGAAGCAGCTAAAGATGGTTGGGCCCAGGACACGACCCTGAGGAACTCCTGTGGTGATGTCCTGGAGCTCAGATGATTGACCTCCAGCAACCACAACCATCTTCCTTTGTGCTAGGTATGATTCCAGCCAGCGGAGGGTTTTTCCCCTGATTCCCATTGACCTCAGTTTTGCTCGGGCTCCTTGATGCCATACTCGGTCAAATGCTGCCTAGATGTCAAGGGCAGTCACTCTCACTTCACCTCTTGAGTTCAGCTCTTTTGCCCATGTTTGAACCAAGGCTGTAATGAGGTCAGGAGCTGACTGGCCCTGGCGGAACCCAAACTGAGCGTCACTGAGCAGGTTATTGCTAAGCAAGTGCTGCTTGATGACACTGTTGATGACACCTTCCATCACTTTACTGATGATTGAGAATAGGCTGATGGGTCGGTAATTGGCCGGGTTGGACTTGTCCTGCTTTTTGTGTACAGGACATACCTGGGCAATTTTCCACATTGCCGGGTAGATGCCAGTGTTGTAGCTGTACTGGAACAGTTTGGCTAGGGGCACGGCAAGTTCTGGAGCACAGGTCTTCAGTACTATTGCTGGAATATTGTCAGGGCCCATAGCCTTTGCAGTATCCGGTGCCATCAGTCGTTTCTTGATGTCACGCGGAGTGAATCGAATTAGCTGAGGTCTGGCACCTATGATGCTGGGGACTTCAGGAGGAGGTCGAGATGGATCATCAACTCGGCACTTCTGACTGAAGATTGTTGCAAATGCTTCAGCCTTATCTTTCGCACTGATGTGCTGGTCTCCCCCATCATTGAGGATGGGGATATTTGTGGAGCCACCTCCTCCAGTTAGATGTTTAATTGTCCACCACCATTTTTGGCTGAATGTGGCAGGACTGCAGAGCTTAGATCTGATCCGTTTGTTATGGGATCGCTTAGCTTTGTCTATCGCATGCTGCTTACGCAGTTTGGCATGCAGATAGTCCAGTACACAGTACGCCAGCTGTGGCCTAACTAGCATTTTATACAGCTCCATCATAACCTCCCTGCTCTTATATTCTCTGTCTCGGCTAATAAAGGCAAGGATCCGATGTGCCTTCCTAACCGCCTTATCTACCTGTGCGACTGCCTTCAGTGATCTATGGACAAGTACACCAAGGTCCCTCTGTACTTCTTAGGGTCCTACCATCCATTGTATATTCCCTTGCCTTGTTCGTCCTCCCAAAATGCAGCACCTCACACTTCTCAGGATTAAATTTCATTTGCCACTGCTCTGCCCATCTTACCAGCCCATTTATATTGTCCTGTAACCTAAGGCTTTCCTCCTCACTATTTACGACACCACCACCCCCTACTGTATCACCACCTTTCGTGCCATCTTCGAACTTACTGATCAGACCTCCTATATTCACATCTAAATCATTAATGTACACTACAAACAGCAAGGGTCCCAGCACCGATCCCTGCAGTACACCACTGGTCACAGGTTTCCAATAGCAAAAACAACCTTCGACCATCACCCTCTGCCTCCTGGCACAAAGCCAATTTTGGATCCAATTTGCCAAATTACCCTGGATCCCATGGACTCTTACCTTCTTGACCAATATCCCATGTGGGACCTTATCAAAAGCCTTAGTGATGTCCATGCAGACTACATCAACTACGTTACCCTCATCTACACATCTGGTCACCTCCTCGAAAAATTCAATCAAATTTGTTAGACATGATCTTCCCCCTGACAAAGCCATGCTGACTATCCGTGAAGATTAATCCTGTCCCTCAGAATTTTTTCCAATAGTTTCCCTACCACTGATTATTTTTTATTATCCCTACCACTGATGTTCGACTCACTGGCCTGTAATTACCTGGTTTATCCCTACTACCCTTCTTGAATAATGATCCCCTCCCTGATCTCTACACCTACATTGTCCTTCTGCATAGTGAACACAGATGAAAAGTAATTATTTAGAACCTCACCTACGTCCTCCGGCTCCAAACACAGATCGCCACTTTGGTCCCGAATGGGCCCTACTCTTTCCTCAGTTATCTTCTTTCCCTTAATATACATAAAATGCCTTGGGATTTTCCTTTATCTTGCCTGCCAGTGTTTTTTCATGCCCCTCTTTGCTCTCCTAATTACTTTTTCAAATACCCCCCTACACTTTCTATACTCCTCTAGGGCCTCTGCTGTTTTCAGCCCGCTGAATCTGCCATGAGCTTCCTTTTTTTTCCTTATCCAATCCTTATATCCCTTGACATCCAGGGTTCCCTGGACTTGTTGGTCCTACCCTTCGTATTTACGGGAACATGTTGGCCCTGAACTTTCACTATTTCCTTTTAGAATGACTCCCATTGGTTTGATGTAGACTTTCCTACAAGTAGCTGCTCCCAGTCTACTTTGGCCAGATCCTGTTTAATCATATTGAAATTGGCCTTCCCCCAATTCAGTACCTTTATTTCCAGTCCATCTTTGTCCTTTTCCATAACTACCTTAAATCTTACAGAGTTATGGTCACTATCACCGAAATGCTCCCCCATTGACACTTCTACCACTTGTCTGGCTTCATTCCCTAAGATGAGGTGCAGTACTGCCCCTTTTCTTGTAGGACTTTTTACGTGCTGGCTCAAAAAGCTCTCCTGGATGCACTTTAAGAATTCCGCCCCCTTTAAGCCTTTTGCACTGATTATCCCAGCTAATACTGGGGAAGTTGAAATCCCCTACTGTTATTACCCTATTATTTTTACACCTCTCTGAGATTAGCCTACATATCTGCTCCTCTATCTCTCCCTGACTGTTTGGAGGCCTGTAGTATATTCTCAGCCAAGTGATTGCCCCCTTTTTGTTTTTAAGTTCTACCCATATGGCCTAATTTGAGGAACCTTCTGGCAGCACAGTGGCACAGTGGTTAGCACCGCAGCCTCACAGCTCTAGCGACCCTGGTTCGATTCTGAGTACTGCCTGTGCAGAGTTTGCAAGTTCTCCCTGTGACTGTGTGGGTTTCCGCCGGGAGCTCCGGTTTCCCTAGTATAGGTAGGGGAATTGTGGGGATGTGGTAGGAATATGGGATTAATGTAGGATTAGTATAAATAGGTGGTTGATGGTCGGCACAGACTCGGTGGGCCAAAGGGCCTGTTTCAGTGCTGTATCTCTAAAATCACAAAAATATCATCCCTCCTTACTGCAGTAATTGACTCATTGATCAATAGTGCAATGCCACCTTTTCTTATTCACCCTCCCCTGTCATGCCTGAAGATTCTATACCCTGGAATATTGAGCTGCCAGTCCTGCCCCTCCCTCAACCATGTCTCTGTGATAGCAATAATATCATATTCCCATGTGTTAATCAACACCTTTAATTCATCTGCCTTACTTGTAAGACTCCTTGCGTTCAAATAGATGCAATCCAACCTTGCATTATTCGCTTGTGCCTTAACAGGTCTATATTTGCTCTGCCTTCCAGACTGACTTAGTTTCTCTTCTATATTTGGCTGTGCATCACCCCCTTCTGTACCTTCACTCGGTATCCCATACGCCTGCCAAATTAATTTAAACCACCCCCCAACGGCACTAGCAAATCTCCCTGCAAGGATGTTGGTACCGTTCCAGTTTGGGTGCACCCTGTCCGTACTTGTGCAGGTCCCACCTTCGCCAGAAACAGACCCAGTAATTCTGGAAACTAAAGCCCTCCCCCCTGCACCATCTCTTCAGCCACACATTCATCTGCTCTATCCTCCTATTCCTTTCCTCACTAGCACATGGCACCGGGAGTAATCCAGAGATAACAACTTTTGAGGTCCTGCTTTTTCATCTGCTACCTAGCTCCCTAAATTCTTGTTGCAGGACCTCATCCCTCTTTCTACCTATGTCATTGTTGCCAATATGAACCACAACCTCTGACTGTTCACCTTCCCCCTTCAGATCTTGTCATGTGTAGCTTGGTTGAGAACCAGACTTTTCAACGTTTCTCTCTCGACCTGCCTGTGTGTTCTCACAGTCATCCTGTGCTTGAGCATTACATTTGTCATTTTTCTTCGCGACATTCTGTGGGCTGGAATGTGAACATGTTCTCAAAGCATAGGGCTATCAGGCACAATGATGATAGCTAGTTCCCTAAGCTGACATTTGTTTCTCCTTAGTACTGCTCTGTTACGAGTGGTAACTTCACCGGAGTGTCTCCTGATAATGCAGAGCATGCACAGAGTGATCGCGGATGTCATCAGTGCTTGCAAACATTTGTCAGCTTGCCAGTATGAATGAGCACATGCGCGCATTGACATCACCATGCACTGACGTCCTCACCCCAATACAAAGATCACCGCCTCCATTCCCCCTAGCAGTATCCCGCTCCCTCCCAACATCCCTGCTTCAATTGCTGCTTCCAATTTCCCGCTCCCGACTACAAGCCGCTTCCCCCCACTCAACACTCCCCCGCAGCTTTTCTGGGTGACAAGGCAGGAAGCGAGTAGCCGCGGCAAGGAGGCGGGGAGCAAGTAGACGGTCACCAGAGGGAGCGGAAAAGAGAAGCGGAGATGGCAGCAGGGAGCAGGGTACTGTCGGTGGTGGGACGGAGGCAGCAATCACAGCCATTCAAGGGTTTGGATTTAATTCACCGTTTTGTGTCAAATTGAGCAGCGCCATCTTTATTTCTGGCAGCTGCCTGATACATCGCAGACAGTGATATTTTAGTCAATAAGGCTACATTTGCACATGTGCCAATACTGTGCCACCTAGTGGTTGTGTTGTCAGCAAACACAACCTAACTTCATATGATCTTGGCTCAGTGCAGATTTTGGACACCTCCGCGGGAAACCACGTTCCTTCCTGCAGATGAATCACTCGAACTTTCTGTCCAATTTGTAATGATGGAAGTTCCACGACTGTGCGTTTGTCATGCACAGCTTTCATCGTCTTTTGATATGCTATCAGTTTGTTCTGTATAGATGAAGATTTCATGAAGTGGTGAGTCGTCTTAATTTGTCTTCCAAATATAATTTCCATGGGCAATGGTAATCCTGTGCCGATTGGTGTTGCCCTTAAATGTAACATGGCTATATGTAGATCTTGCTTTGTTTCTCGACACTTCACAATCGGTGATTTGACTTTGCATACTATTCTTTGGGCTAGGCTGTTTGACCTGGGGTAATATGGTGACGATGTGACATGGTTCACTGCCCATTTTTTACACTTTTCTTCAAACGGTTTGTCAGTATATTGCGGTCCATTGTCCGATATTATCTCCTCCGGTGGGTCAAAAATAAGCTGAATATCGCGCTGGTCGTGTTAGCAGCTGATTGGCTCGACGTGTCTATCAATTGCCAAATTATTGGGAACTTGGAAAAATAATCGGTTAACAAAAGATAGTCATCACCTTTGATTATCGAAAAGATCAGTGGCGACCCGTGTCTAAGGATGCGACGGAACTTTGTGCGGAAGAAGTGGCTCTTTGTGTTGGCTTGATTGATGCTTTTGGCATGCATCACATGAGCGTACTGCTCACTCAATGTCAGTGTTAATTCTTGGCCAGTAAACAGTTTCGCTTGCAAGCCTTCTGGATTTCTCTACACCCATATAACTTAGGTGCAACTGTGAAAGAATGTCACGGTGAAGCAATTGTGGAATTAACACCTGCCTTCCCTTGAAGATCGTGCCACTAGAAACTCTCAACCCATCTTGGTATGGCCAAAAGATTCTAAGTTTTGCAGGAACTGCAGGCCATCCTTTTTCAAGAGATGCCATAGCTCCATCAAGACTGGGTTTCTTCCTGTAGTTCCTCACTCTTCCTTTGTCTGAACTGTATCAAATCTATCTGGTATACATCTTCCAGTTCTATGTCGACTTTGTCAACACAGATGTCTAATGGAATGTCTTCACACTTTCTGGGATTGGGTAGTCTGCTCAGGGTGTCTGAAGTCACCATAAGATTCCCAGGCTTATATGTGACCTCGCAGTCATATCCTCGCACTTCTACCAATAGTTAGATGGGGTGGCACACCGGTGAGCGGTTTCTGTCATATCATAGCCAGAGGTTTATGATCCATCTTGACTACGAAATGTGTCCCAAGAAGTTAAGTGTGAAACTTGGTGATTCTGAATACCACAGTGAGTGTTTCCCTTTCTATGTTGGAATAACTTGCTGCTGTGGGCAACAAGCTCTTTGACCCAAAAAAATTTGGATGACCCTCTTGCAGCAAGCATCCTCCAAAACCTTTCAGCGAAGCATCTTCTTCAAAAACGGTACCCTTATTCGGGTCATAATACTGTAAACTTGCTGACAGCAATTCAAATGCATGCTGGTGGCTCTTATTCTACAGATAAGTAGATCCCGTAGAGATGAGGATTTCACTGTAAAATTTGAGATGTAGGGAGCTAGGAAATTAAATAGACCGAGACATCTCCGAAGTCTTCCTTGCCTTGTGGACTTGGCATGGACTGGATATCCTCTACTTTGCTGGGATCCCGTTTTATACCTGCATCTGTGTAAATGGAACTGAAAAGTTGATGTGATTCGAGTTCACGGTACACTTCTTGCTATTGAATACAGTACCTTCCTTTCTGCCAATTTGCATGAGGATGTGTAGATTCCTGTCGTGCTTCTCTTTTGTGCTGTTTATCACTGCTATATCGTCAGCAGTACAGACACAACTTGGAACATTTGCTGTGATATAATCCATAGGTTGCTTGAATAAATCCTGGCTTACTGATAAGCCAAATGTTAGGTGCCAATAACAATATCTCCCAAACAGAGCCCTGAAAGGTGTTAACTCCTGCGACCTTTCAGAGAGATGGATCGGCCAGTGTTCATTCTTAGCATTAAGCTTGAAAAAGAATCTCGCCTTTGCAAACTTTGGATTAAATTCCTCCAAGGTGGGGATTTTCTGAGGATATCCTTTTAAGACCTGATTCAGTCTTCTAGTGTCTAAGCATACCCTGATATTGCTGTCCTTTTTTATCACCGGTGTTATAGAACTACACCAATCCATGTGCTGCTGGACGTGCCTGAAAATTCCTTGCTTCTTCTTAGTGTTACGACCAGGTGAGAAAGAGGTCTCGGGTTCCATTTCAGCCTTCACCTGGTCTTACTGTAACAGGGTTTAATTTTAAACACACTGTGTTTTAGCTCCCCCTTGGCGAATCCTTGTTCACTGCTTTCCAATTATAAGGCAAGGTAATGAGCACAAATAGGCTTTCTTGGTTTAAAGAAGAAAAGTTGAAACTTATTAAACTTAAACTCTAATTTGGTTTACGCCTATGGATACACGACGCACCCAGGCTAGCATGCATACGCGATACACACATGCAGATAGGGACAGAAAGAGCAAAAGAAAAATAAAGTGGAAAAGTTTGAGGCAATCTCTGAAGGGGGGTTTTTGTTACTGTGCTTCGAGCTCGCTATAGAGTCCTTGATTGTATGTAGATCTTGCTTTTCATTGGCACCCAGTATTCTTCATAAACCTTGTTCACTGTAGGAGACTTTTCTCTCTTGGGCTTCATATGTCTTCAGTGGGGTTTGGAATTCCATGAGAAAGAGATGGGAGCAGACAGACAGACAGGAGGTCTTTTTCAGTCCAGGAGCATTCAGCATTCTGCCGACTCTCAGTTCAAACTGTACAATTCAGAAAAAAACCCAGACTGCCAAGCAGGTTTGTCATGTGACTAACTGGTTTGACCATGTCTGTTTGTGGATTGTCTTTGGAGCAGGGGATAGCTCCTTTGTTCCACGCGCAATCTGTTAATATGCAAAAATGTCGTTCCAGCCAGGGGCCTGGTAACCCCTTGTCACATGCCTTCTCTTCTTCCCAGCAACAATTTGAAATTTAATGTCCATGTGGCAAAATTAATGTGCCTCATTCTTAGCAGGTGGGGGCCTGCATGACAATAGTATCCAGCTTGGCTTTGAGTTTGTCCTTGGTGGATCTTTAGAAGGAAAGGCATTATCTTTCAGATGTAAAGTGGCTACTCCTTTGAAATTTCCCACTGTATCAAAACGATATGGGTACATTTGTTGTAAGTCTTGGATGGATTTAATGGGATCACACTTGTTTTGGACATCTGTCCTTGGCACACTGTTGATCTCATGGATTGTCACCATTTGAAGCTCGCTACATGCTGGTAGCCCTGCAACTGGGGTACAGTTGTAAGCAGTGAGCCTTGCATTTGCAGGTTGCATCATGGCTTCCCATCTTACCAGGTATATGTTCTTCAATATTCACAGTGGCAAAATAATTGCACGCCCCTGTATTGATCTTGAGATGCAGTTTGTGCTGCCCAGCTTTCTCTGGGCAAATGATTTCAATGGTGGTGAAGGCTTCCTGCTGAGCAACCAAGTCCATCCGGTGGGCAATTGCTATTGTGTGTCAAGGTTGCTCACCATCAGTGGTCTCTATGTTACACATGTCCGTGTCGATCTCGTAGACAGGTCTGCATTTGGATTGGCCTTTTCTGAATGTATCTCTGTTCCTCTCACAAGTTGGTATTTGTTTCTTGTCAGGTCATGGTCTGCTGTGACTTCCGGCCAGTTTTGCAGTACTAGACCTCTTGCTCAGCCTTGCCCTCTGCCCTTTCTTGCCACACACCTTGCATGTAAGCAGGACAATTTCTCGGTTGGTGTACCAGTTTGCAATTGCCACATTTTTTTAAATATTCTTTTGTGGGATGTAGATTTCACTGGCAAGGCCAGCATTTGTTGTCCATCCCTAACTGCCCTTGAATTGAGTGGCTTGCTAGACCATTTCAGAGGGCAGTTAAGAGTCAACCACATTGCTGTGAGTCTGCAGTCACATGTAGGCCAGACCAGGTAAGGATGGCAGATTTCCTTCCCTAAAGGACATCAGTGAACCATATGGGTTTTTATGACAATCAATGGCACCATGACGGAGAGTAGCTTTCAAATTCCAGATTATTTTTTATTCATCGAATTTATTAATTAGTTGAATTTAAATTCTACCAGCTGCTGTGGTAGGATTTGAACCCTTTTCCCCACAGCATTAGCCTGGGCCTCTGGAGTACCAACCCAGTGACATTACCACTATGTCACTATCTCCCCTATATCTTGCTTTGCTGAGGTGATCTGGTTACCTCGCCTATGGTCATCATTCCAAGTGCTTGTATACACTGCCTACTTCGCAGAATCACAGAATTGTTACAGCACAGAAGGAGGCCATTCGGTCCATCATTTCCATACTGGCTCTCTGAAAGAGCAATTCCCTCAGTCCCATTCTCCTGTCTTCTCCCCATAACCCTGAAGATTCTTCCTTTTCATATTCCTGTCTAATTCCCTTTTGAATGCTTCAGTTGGACCTGCCTCCACCACTTTCTCAGGCAGCACAATCCAGACCTTAACCACTTGCTGTGTGAAAAAGTTTTTCCTCATGTCACTTTTGCTTCTTTCACCAAATACTTTAAATCTGTGTTCTCTCATTCTTGATCCTTTCATGAGTGGGAACAGTTTCTCTCTAACTACTCTGTCCAGACACCTCATGATTTTGAATACCTCTATCAAATCACCTCTCAGCCTTCTCTTCTCCAAGGAAAACAGTCCTAACTTCTCCAATCTATCTTCATAACTTAAATTCCTCATCCCTAGAACCATTCTTGTGAATTTCTTCTGTACTCTGTCCAATGCCCTCAAGTCTTTTCTCAAGTGCGGCACCCAGAATTGGAAGCAATACTCCAGCTGAGGCCAAACTAGTGTCTTATACAAGTTCAACATAACTTCCTTGCTCTTGTACTCTATGCCTCAATTAATAAAGCCCTGGATATTTTATGCTTTATTAACTGCTCTCTCAACCAGTCCTGCCATCTTCCATGACTTATGCACATGTAAGCCTAGGTTCCTCTGCCCCTGCACCCCCTTTAGAATTGTGCCCTTTATTTTATATTGTCTCTCCATGTTCTTCCTACCAAAAGGAATCACCTCACATTTCTCTGCATTGAACTTCAAATGTCACCTGTCTGCCCATTCCACCAACTTGTCTATGTCCTTTTGAAGTTCTACACTATTCTCCTCACAGTTCACAATGCTTCCAAGTTTCGTATCATCTGCAAACTTTGAAATTGTGCCCTGTACATCAAGGTCTAGGTCATTAATATATATCAGGAAAAGCAAAGCTTCCAACACTGATCCCTGGGGAACTCCACTACAAACCTTCCTCTTGCCTGAAAAACATCCATTAACCAATACTCTTTGTTTACTGTCACTCAACCATTTTTGTATCCATGTTGCCACTCTCCCTTTTATTCCATGAGCTACAGGTTTGCTCACAAGTTTGTTGTGTGGCACTGTATCAAATGCTTTTTGAAAGTCCATGTACACCACATAACAGCATTGTCCTCATCAACCCTCTCGGTTACCTCCTCAAAAAAACTCCAGCAAGTTAGTTAAACATGATTTTCCCTTAAGAAATCCATGCTGCGTTCCTTAATTAACTTGCATTTGTCCATATGACTATTGATTTTGTCCCAAATTATTTTTTCTATAAGTTTTCCCACCACCGAAGTTAAACTGACTGGCCTGTAGTTTCTGGGCTTATCTTTACACCCTTTTTTGAACAAGGGTATAATGTTTGCAATTCTCCAGTCCTCTGGCACCACCCCTTAGTCTAAGGAAGACTGAAAATTATGGCCAGTGCCTCTGCGATTTCCATCCACACTTCCCTCAGCATTGTTGGATGCATCTTATCTGGCCTTGGTGCTTTATCCACTTTAAATTCAGACAGCCTATCTAATGCTTCCTCTTTATCAATTTTAAACCCCTCTAATGTCTGACTTAACTCCTGTTTCAACATTGCCTGGGTTGCATCTTCTTCCTTGGTAAAGACTTGTGGCAATGGCCTCAAATTTCCTGCCTTCTATCAGGAGACTTTCTATATCATGCCCTTTTTCTTTGTCTAATAGCTCTTTCTGTAAAGCTTCTATCAGGGTAGATGAAATGACCAATTCCTTTTGAATAACCCCACTTTCAAAAAAAATCACAGATCTTTCCTTTCTTGCAGGATCTGCTTACGAATTGATCAATGGTCTCCTTCAATTGCTGAGTGTAAAGTCCTCCAGTGTGGTCCAGAGTCACACTGGCTCCCTCTGGTCCACTTCTGATAATCCCGATGTGCTGATACAATGCAGCCCTCATTGCCGTTCACAATTTTATTTTGATCGCTTGCTTGTCTGGCTCAGTGACAGCAAGATCCAGGAAATACAATTCCATGCATTGCCTAATGAGTTGGAATTCATGCAGAAAGTTTTGAGCTTTCCAACTTATTGATGGATAGTTGGTCGTCCTAGTGCCAAATCACTGGTCTGCAATAATCCTTGTCTGGAGCTTTCCCCTTTTAAATGACTCCCTTTTTTTCCCTGAAGCTTTCCTTGAAGGGAAAACCAATTGCAGGTTTCCTGTGTGCAGTGTCAGACTTCAGCCACACCCTGTGTTCATGCCCGCAGTGCGGGTTTTCTGCCTGCGATTGGGAGACTCCACCCATGATGTGGTTATGATAGGAAAACACACAGCACATAATGGCAGTGACGCTCCACTGCCCTAATGAGAACTGACTCTCCTCGCCTTTCCCAAACCCGATTCCGCGCGATTCTTGCTTTTTCGTGCCGACCATCATCGAAGATTTACTCTTGAGCACCGAATTCAGTGGATGGTCATCAAACCTGATAGTGCCGTGTCATCGCTGGACTTCAACGGGAGAAATTGCTGTCCCCGATGAATGCTGCTACCGAGCCTCTCTGCTGTACTGCTATTTCGACACATTCTGCGACTTCCACGCTGTGGTCTTCAACTACACCTCGACTCTATCTGATGTGGAAGGTGTGCCCAGACCTCAAAAAGCTTAAGAAACCACAAGCTGCCACCATGTTGTATGTGCTGTGCTTAAAACTGGAAAATCTTCAGAGACCACATGCTGCTGTCAGATTATGTTATTGCCTTCTTCAGTAATAAGGTGCCAAACAATCTTGAGTTGAAAGCTGATCAAAGAGGGTTCTTTATTATTGTTAAGAAACAGGTTGACAAGAGAGCTCTATAATACACATGTGACTAGATGACTATCACAACACCAACTCAGCTATCATGTGTTGGTTGAGGCCACTTCCTGTGTTGATGTATGAAGTACTCAGACTGTTCAAGTGGTATCACAACAATTATAATCAAAGCCTTCCCAAGGGCAGCATCACTCCTTCACCAACAAACTCAAATGGAGCCAGTAGAGATTAATCAGCAACTAAACTGAAAGTAGTTGATGATTCTTTTAAATATCCCTGGTGGGACTCCTTCCTGTTGCTGAACGGATGATCAGAGGTCAAAAATAGCAGTGCTGGTGTCAAATCAGCGTTACATGCTGTTACGATTTGCTACTTTGCATGCTTCTGGTGGATGGTCCTAATGCCTGCGTTAGCACCCTCACCAAGATGGCATTTGACGCAAGCCATGCTGGAAGTGTGCGTGCATGGCGCAGATGTCATTTTGGTATCAAAACGACACCCAAAGCACCAAAACCATGGACGATACGGAACCTAATTTTGTGGCCATTTTATTGGTTAAACATGCCGGTGAGCATTTTAACTGCAATATGTGATATCCTGTATTGCTGCAGGAAATAATATGCACAGCCACAGCAAAGACAATACTGTCTACTCATAATCACCGGCATCAAGGAGCCAAGGCTTCCAAGAAGGCTCAGAAAAGCCTGCCCCACTACTGCAGGCCAAGAAGCAGCTATCTGTTCATAACGCATGCAGTATTCACATAGATAGGTTTGTCAGAATGCTTATTGACTAGCCATCTCCTGATTAGTGATCTACAGGGACTACAGTCTGGTAACATCAACAAGAAATTTCAATGCTATTTTTAGCTTTCAGGCCATAACAAGATGTGATCATGTGCAGTTTTGTCTTAAAATTGAGAAACAAGCCCAACATATCATTGAGGGTGGAAGAAGCAAAAGAGCAGATGAAATCTGGCATGGACCAATTGGACTGAAACACCCACTCTTGTGCTGCAAATTCTATGCAGATAAGTCAGTAAGTAACAATTAGATGATACTAAATGGATTTTAAAAGTATGAAGACTGCAGGACGAAGGAAAGATTCAGAGAGATATGGAATTCAATAAGTGCTTGGAAAGAAGCAGCGAGGAGTAGGTGACTGTAATCAGTCTTGACTTTAACAGCAAGGATGAGGGGAAGAATGTCGGAATGAGAAACAGCCTCTTAGAAGGAAAAACATAGGATATTTCAGAGAAGCAAGAGAGTGAGAGAATAGAGGATGCAACAGACAGTTTGCAAACTGAAGGTGTAAGAGGTATGAGGCATCTGATAGCCATCTGTCTAGGATGCCAAAAAGAGCCATCTCAGTATGGGAGCAGTGTTCAAAGTCCAGGATTAAGAAGCAAATAAGAGGTTGGCATGAAAAAATAAACCAAGTTTCTTGTAGAGAGAATTAACAAAGGAGGAAATTTGGGACCTGTATTTGAGGTCAGTTCATGTAGTATAGCCAAAAATGTCAATTTATGTAAAAAGACTAAGGGGAAGTCATCAAAAGTGTGAGGTGATAGCTTACAGTGGAAAACCGGGAGCATTTCACATAGGAGATTATTAACGTTAGCATACCTGGAAATATGGATTAAACCCTCTTAAACCAAAATAATAAACACCATGCCCTATGTTTTTTTTTGATAGTCAGAATTTGTGTAAACATATTAATATTTACAATAGATTAGAGATACAGCACTGAAACAGGCCCTTCGGCCCACCGAGTCTGTGCCGAACATCAACCACCCATTTATACTAATCCTACACTAATCCCATATTCCTACCAAACATCCCCACCTGTCCCTATATTTCCCTACCACCTACCTATACTAGTGACAATTTATAATGGACAATTTACCTATCAACCTGCAAATCTTTTGGCTTGTGGGAGGAAACCGGAGCACCCGGAGAAAACCCACACAGACACGGAGAACTTGCAAACTCCACACAGGCATTACCCGGAATCGAACCCGGGTCCCTGGAGCTGTGAGGCTGCAGTGCTAACCACTGCGCCACTGAAACCTGAAGATCAGTTCAAATAAAACTAGGAATGAATGTAAATGAATTGATCAGCAGATTGATCATATTAGCTGTCCAGAAACCCCTTCCAGCTGACAATTTAATTATCATAAATAACTTTATAATATTAACAGTTGCTCAATCTGAATATGCATTTGTTCCTTGGTGTAATCTTCCCAGAAGGTTGACTGCCATGGATCTCGACCTCTGTCTGTCCTGTGCTGCCCTTACACATTCTGCATTGATCAGTTGCATCCAGTGCATTATATTCATCAGCCATTTTCTCTTCTGCTTCCCTCTCCTACGTTTTCAATCGAACTTTCCTTCCAATAATTGTATCTCAAGTTGTTGACATTCAACCCACCAATGTTGCAACCTGGTAGATCTTCTATGTCTCTGAAGAAAGCTTCAGTGTACAGGTTGAACAGTTTTGGGGACATAACATATCCCTGGGGCACTCCTCTTTTGATTGGGAAGATGTCTGACAAGCCGTTATCAAGTCTCATCACTGCTGATTGATTCCAACATCGATTCTGATTTATCCTTTCATCATTTCTATCAATTTCTAGTTTGTTTCAGCATTCCATTATTTTCTAAAATAAAAGCAAAATACTGCAGATACTGGAAATCTGTAGTAAAAACAAAAAATGCTGGAACTACTCAGCAGGTCTGGCAGCATCTATGGAGAGAGAAGCAGAGTTAACATTTCAGGTTAGTGACCTTTCATCAGAAATGGCAAAGGTTAGAAATGTAAGAGGTTTTTTTTTAGAACATTACAGCGCAGTACAGGCCCTTCGGCACTCAATGTTGCGCTGACCTATGAAACCATCTGACCTACACTATTCCATTTTCATCCATATGTCTATCCAATGACCACTTAAATGCCCTTAAAGTTGGCGAGTCTACTACTGTTGCAGGCAGGGCGTTCCACGCCCCTACTACTCTCTGAGTAAAGAAACTACCTCTAACATCTGTCCTATATCTATCACCCCTCAACTTAAAGCTATGTCCCGTCGTGTTTGCCATCACCATCCGAGGAAAAAGACTCTCACTATCCACCCTATCTAACCCTCTGATTATCTTATATGTCTCTATTAAGTCACCTCTCCTCCTCCTTCTCTCCAACGAAAACAACCTCAAGTCCCTCAGATAAAAGCAAAATACTGCGGATGCTGGAAATCTGAAACAAAAACAAGAAATGCAAGTCCCTCAGCCTTTCCTCGTAAGACCTTCCCTCCATACCAGGCAACATCCTAGTAAATCTCCTCTGCACTCTTTCCAAAGTTTCCACATCCTTCCTATAATGCGGTGACCAGAACTGCACGCAATACTCCAGGTGCGGTCTCACCAGAGTTTTGTACAGCTGCAGCATGACCTCGTGGCTCCGAAACTCGATCCCCCTACTCATAAAAGCTAACACACCATATGCCTTCTTAACAGCCCTATTAACCTGGGTAGCAACTTTCAGGGATTTATGTACCTGGACACCAAGATCTCTCTGTTCATCTACACTACCAAGAATCTTCCCATTAGCCCAGTACTCTGCATTCCTGTTACTCCTTCCAAAGTGAATCACCTCACACTTTTCCGCATTAAACTCCATTTGCCATCTCTCAGCCCAGCTCTGCAGCCTATCTATGTCCCTCTGTACCCTACAACATCCTTCGGCACTATCCACAACTCCACCGACCTTCGTGTCATCCGCAAATTTACTAACCCACCCTTCTACACCCTCTTCCAGGTCATTTATAAAAATGACAAACAGCAGTGGCCCCAAAACAGATCCTTGCGGTACACCACGAGTAACTAAACTCCAGGATGAACATTTGCCATCAACCACCACCCTCTGTCTTCTTTCAGCTAGCCAATTTCTGATCCAAAGCACTAAATCACCTTCAACCCTATACTTCCGTATTTTCTGCAATAGCCTACCGTGGGGAACCTTATCAAACGCCTTACTGAAATCCATATACACCACCATATATAAGCAAATAAAGTGGGGGTGGGACAAAAGATAACAAAAGGGAAGGTGTTGCTAGGACAGAAGGTCACAGAGAGCAACTGAGAAGAAGGTCATGGAGCAAAGGCAAAGGGTGTGTTAATGGTGTGGTGAAAGACAAAGTGCTAGTGCAAAGAGGGTGTTAAATGACTGAATAATGAACAGCCCTGGCCAAAAGCACAAACCTTCTCTTGATCTTTCTGTCAGTTACTCTCTCTGACCCTCTATCCTAACAACACCTTCCCTCTTGTTATCTTTTGCCCCACCCCTGCATTATTTGCATAAAACCTCTTACATTTCTAACCTTTGCCAGTTCTGATGAAAGGTCACAGACCTGAAACCTTAAAGCTGCTTCTCTCTCTACAGATGCTGCCAGACCTGCTGAGTATTTCCAGCATTTTTTTGTTTTCATTCCATTATTTTCTGATGGTAGACTCAATTAAATGCCTTCTCATAGTCTATGAAGCATACATACATAGACGGGTTTTTGCACTTCCAGTTATCTTGCAATGATACTGTCAAGTTAAAGATGCCCACTCTTGTTCCTTTCTTTGGTCTGAATCCTGACTGACTGTCATCTATCCCTGCTTTTACAGACAGGTCATTTCTTTCCAAAATGATTATTAGATTCATTTTCATCACACGGCTCATGAGGTTTATTGTCCTGTGCTCTGAACACTCTAGGGCTTTTGGTTTCTTTGGGAGCTTAATGAACACTGACTGCAAAAGATCCTCAGGTATGAATCCTGTTCTGTAAATTTTATTGCAGTGGTCTGTCAGTATCTCAATGTTATCATTAGGTCTTTCAGGCATTCTGTAGGTGTCTCATCGATTCCAGGTGCTTTCTTTGTTTTCATTTTTTTTGATTGCTGCACTGACTTTTGCCTCTATTATCTCTGGTCCTTCTCTTCCCTCTGATTGTACCAATTCACTTCTGTCTTTATCGTCATACGGCTCGCTGATGTACTCCACCCATTGTTTCTCTACACTTCCTTTTTTGATGAGAAGTTCACCTTTCTTGCTCTTTATACAGCCACTACTTATAGTTATTATCATATTATTTTAACATTAAAAAACCCCTTTTTGTTGCTCAAGAGAATCAAGAAATAATAGTTAGTAATAAATTTGTTAACTCTTGCAGTGCCACATTGCCTTTTAGTATTAATCTAATGGAGAAACAACCCTCAAATGACATTAATACAATAGCTGTTTCTTGCAATATCACAGTAATTTCAGCTGAGATTATGAATGAGAAAATGTACATATCTAAATATAAATATTTAGCTAATTTTTTCAAAGTATAGGTCTGCCAAATCTCTGTAAAGTAATTCCCTGGATGGTACTCCAATGATGGAAGGTATTCTGGACTTATTTTGCCAGGTCTAAAACAGCTGCTGTAGGTGATAATTTTTGCTGTTGACACTGAAGCTGCATTCAAAAATGTTCCTACATTTTTAGCCTTACCACTTATCCAGGCATGTTTGACTCTTCCTCCTCAAATGTCTCAGTAAGTAAAGACACTTCCGGTATATCACCAAGCTATACAAATCAGAGGAACCCAGCTTCGATTCCTAATCTAAACATAATGAGCTGAGCTCAGCTAGATTAGCAACTGGGGCACTACAATTGGACTCAGTGCTCCTGAGCAAAGGAGGGGAAAAATCAGGCTGGTTTCCTACTCTTCCTGTTGGTACAGTAAAGTAGCTGGTCAAGACTCATAATCAAGGCTGAAACACAACGGGCTGGATTTTGTGGAGGAGGCAGGGCTCCCGGTGCTAGGCCAAAAAGGAGAGGAGAACCCCACCTCAGCCTTTTTGTGCAAACCACCCCCCGCCCCGCCCCGCCCCCACCCCGGCACGATTCTCTGTTGTTCTGGAGACAATGTTTCTGGCGCTGGGATCTCCGTCCCTTTAAAGACGGAGATCCTGTCTCCAAAAGCTTCCAGCCAATCACAGGGCTGGCAGCTCAGCAGTATCAGCAGCACCAACGCTAGCGGTGGCCATTATTGGTACCTTGAACCCAGGCCCAGTGCTGGAACCCCGCACCTTAGGTAAGTGACGTGGGGTTGCTAGGGCCAGACCAGAAAGCAAGGGGGAGGGGGGTCAGGCATCGTGAGAGGGTGGGTAAGAAGTCCAGGGGGAGGGGAGCTCATGATGGTGAAGGTCTTGCCGGCTGGGGTCCTTCGTGGGCTACGGATTGTTCACGAACGAGGGAACCCCCAATCCTGCAGGGAGGATTTCACAATGCAGCCTCTGCACATGGCGGAGGCACCCCCACCACTGAATAGGTTCCAGCAGCAGTGGGAAGAGGTCCGTAAGTTGCTGTTAATGGGCTATTTAAGGGCCTCAATTGGCCACTAGGCGGGAAGGTCTTCATCAGCCTATCCCACCCCCTAGCAAAATCGCTTGGCAATGGGCCCTCCTTCCCCACCACCCATTGTGATTCCATGGACCCCCCCTCCCCCGCCTCTGACCCCACCTCAGGGAGGCCCATAAAACCAGCCCAATAAATAGCAAGTTGACTGAAGTACCCATAGTGTGCCAGAATGGCTCATTGGGTGCGGGCAGCACCTCCAGGAGAGGTCAGAGGGGAGAAAAAAAGTCCTGTTTATTTATTGCTTCATTTAACCATCTATTAAGAAACATTTTGTTTACATGATCTCTTTAAGTAAGTTCCTCAAACTCCAATGATTAATTTCTGCATTTCACAAATAGCAAAAATCTGTTGCCATGGTACTGTTGCTATGCATTGACTTACAGTATACTTTTGTCTGTTCATCTTTTAACATAATTCACCTCTCTTTAGACTCTGTAGTCAAACCTTTTCAATTGGTGTTAGTTTATTCACAACAACAACAACAACAATTTACATTTATATAGCACTTTTAACTTAGTAAAGTGGACCAAGGCACTTCACAGGAGCATAAAATGTGACGCCGAGTCATAGAAAATGACATTACAACAGGTGATCAAAGTTTGGTCAAAGAAGTAGGTTTTAAGGAGCATCTTAAAAGGAAGAGAGGTGGAGAGACAGAGGGGTTTAAGAAGGGAATTACAAAGATTAGGGCCAGGGCAGCTGAAGGCACAGCAGGCAATTGTGAGGGGAAAGAAATCGGGGATACACAAGAGGCCAGAACTGGAGGAATTCAGAGATTTGGAGGGTTGTTGGGCTGGAGGGACAAGACCATGGAAGGATTTGAACACAATAAGAATTTCAAACTCAAGGTACTGGCGGGCCAGGAGCCAATGTAGATCAGCGAACACAGCGGTGATGGGTGAACAGGACGTAATGCGTTAACCGTACCAATACCATAGTATGAATGCATAAAAGTGATGGCAGATATCCAGGTCCAATCGAGCAGCTGCTTGCTGGGCCTCAAGGCCTGGCAAATTGCTCAAGTTAAAATGCCCAATTATTCCCAGAAATGATTATATCCCTGAAAAACTACAGTGACAGAACATATGAAAACTTCCAGTTGTGCAAACATCCAGAGTACAAGCAAATCACATGAATTTGTGAATTCTCCCCTTTCCTGAGGCCCAAACCCTATTATAGATTCATGCAAGGTAAAAATCAAGCTATATCTTTCCAATAAAAAACTCCCTGTATGATGCTGCAAGCACAAAATTAAAAGACAAGGGGATTATGTAGTCTCAAAACAATTCAGTCAGTTTATTTTTCACTAAACTCTCAGCTAAAAATGTTTCGTTCAATTTATTTGGTATATCATAATTTTGAGGATTATAATATCACAGTCTCAAATAGACTAAGGTTGTGTGACATCATTCATTACAAGATACTAAATCCATTTTTTACCCTTTCACTTTTATTCAGTTTTTGAAACAAAAGTGCAACAAAAAGAATACTGTATCCGAGTTTGCTAACGATACAAAGTTAGGAAAGAAAGCAGGTGGCATATGTATAATGTGGAGAAATGTGAAATTATCAACTTTGGCAGGAAGAATAGGAAAGCAGAATATTTCTTAAAAGATGAGAGACTAGTAAATGTTTGTATTCAAAGGGATTTGGGTGTCCTTGTACAGGAATCACCGAAAGTTAACATGCAGGTACAGCAAGCAATTAGGAAGGAAAATGGTACGTTAGCCGATTGCAAGACGATTGGAGTACAATATTAAAGAAGCCTTTGGTGAGACCAATGTACCCGCTTAGTTGTGGGCACCAGCCTGGAAGGTACCATACAATCCTTGTTCCGGGTTAAATACCGCACGTACGCAGCTAGACAAAAAAATTCAAAGATTCCTTGCAGTGAAAAAACTGGCTGCTCACAATGATGAAATTTTACGGGGACATTGGGTGAAACCATGCCTGGAGTACAGAGGTGAATTTTAAAAACTGAAAATGGGTGGGCTGGAGTCTAAAGTCTACATGACTGTGGGCTGGGGTCCAAATTACTTCCAGTACTATTCTGTTGTGGTGACTCCAATCCAGGAAAAAGCGGTACCATCCTCCCTGAGAAGGATGTGGAGCTCCATAGTTACTGAAACATATGCAAGCTCCTCACTCACTTGCCCCTGCCCCAGCATTTCATAGAATTAGCTTGACAAGGATTTCAGAGCCAAAGGTTCTGAGCAATTCCAAGGTTCAGAGCTGAACAATGATGATCATTGCGATTGGGGCAGAGCTGCAAGTGACATCCTACAGTAACAGAATCACTGACCAGGACAGATTTTTCTTCATTCTTTATCACCTCGATTTTTCTATGTTAATATTTTGTATATTTGTTATATCATTTCAAAATACTATAAATGTTAACAGAGAATGGTTAGAATGTGGAATTTGCTGCCACAGGAGTGGTCGAGGCAAATAGCAGATATGCATTTAAGGGGAAGCTAGTTAAACACATGAGGAATAAAGGAATGGAAGGTTATGCTGATAGGGTTAGATGAAGTAGGGTGGGGGGAGACTTGTGTGCAGTATTAACATTTGTATAGTATAGCTAGCCAGAATGGGCCTGTTTCTGTGCTGTAGATTCTATTGAGGAAAAATGTATACCTGATAAACTGTTTTATTTTGATCCAATTGGACTTAAGCTACTTTAAAGTTGCATTTTTTACAGCTCAACTGCACACAATGGGACTGATCGCACCACTCACTTGATGGTGCTAGTCTCAGTTGAATTGTTCAGTGGGATGCAAGGTCCCAATGAGAGCTGACAGGCAGCTCGCCAATCCAGAGTTGTCAGGACTTCTAGCACCTACTATGTAGAGCCAAGCTGGAAGATAAACTTTAGAGGGAGGACTCAGCAGTGGGAGGGATGGCAGATCGTAGGGGTGGGAAGATATTTGTGGGGTCAGGAGGAGGCTGTGGCCCTGTTTTCACAATGGCCTGCTGCGGGCGGTCTCTTCAGCATGGCTGGTTAGGCTACTTTATGTCGGTAGCACTATTGGAGAGTATGTGGCACACGCTCTGTCCCTTGGTGCCTTAAGGTAGTGCCAGGGCCCTATAAACAGCTTCTGCTGCTTCAGGCTAGAGTGCTAGCTGCCCATTTCAAGGCCATGCAAGAATTGAGTTGGGAAGGCCTTGAGCAGCCCGTTTTTCTTAAATGTCTGTTTACCTTCCACATCCCTCATCCCATTTTTCAGCATAAATAGGTGGGGGTTAGGGGTGGTTAGGCAGAAGAAAACTGTAGCCCATGTATCCCTTGGGAGAACTGTGCAATTATAAATGCTTTATGTTTCTCAACATCTCCATCAGTAGCAGAATGAGGTTTAATTTGTAGATACTGTTAAACAGCTGTTGTAGTTTCATCTTCCAATTCCTTGGATGGTATACCTGAGAGGATTACTTGGTAAAACAGAGCTAGACTGTATAACAGAGGGCTTATCAGCCAGGAAATGGATTGGCAGGATCCCTATTTTGCTGGCAAGTTGATAGTTCATTGGAGTACATTGAGTGTAACAGTATGCATGCACTTGCACTTGGTTGCCTGAGCATATGCTTGTTTTCTGTGATTTAGCAAGTTGCTTGGCGGCATTAGGCATAGTCGTATAACTGTTCCATGATTTCCTCATTTGTCAGACTTAGAGGAGAATGTGAATTATACACACTGTGGATCCATTTTTGTGTCATGACTAATGCTTGCACTGTTTCCCATGGGGATGAGAGGGAAAGGAAAGTAAAGTGACCACATTAGCTGAATTTGGAATAGCAGATTAAGCTTTTTCACTCAAAACTGTTTCCGTATTATATTGAAAAACCTCTTTGGCAACGTTATACACAATTGCCTAATGTAATTGCCTTTACATGAGAAAGAAAAACGAGGTCTTGCTAAAAGAACGGTAAATAAGAACATAAGAACATAAACAATAGAAGCAGCAGTAGGCCACATGGCCCTTTATGAGTCTGCTCCCCCCTTCAATAAGATCATGGCTGATCTTCTGTCTCAACTCCACTTTCACACCTTATCCCTATATTCCTTGAATCCCTTAGTGCCCAAAATCTTAGTCTTAAATTTACTCAATGACTGAGGTGGAGAATTCCAAAGCTTCACAACCCTCTGAGTGAAGAAATTTCTCTTCATCTCAGACCTAAATGGCCGACCCCTTATCCTGAGACTATGCCCCTAGTTCCAGACTCTCCAGCCAGTGGAAACAGCACTTCAGCATCTATCCTGTGAAGCCCTCTAAGAATTTTATACGCTTCAATGAAATCACCTCTCATTCTTCTAAACTCCAGAGAATATAGGCCCATTTCACTCAATTGCTCCTCAGAGGACAACCCTTTCATCACAGGAATCAATCTAATGAAACTTCGTTGCATCCCCTCTTTAGATAAGGAGACCAAAACTGTACACTGTGACCCCAATCTTGACAGGAACAGGTTTTCCAAGTTGAGGCGGGTGAAGTTGTAATTCAACAGCACACTTTTATTTTACTGACAGGCTCGGCTACCAATTGGGTGGGGAGCACTCCGGAGCAAGTAAGGAGCCTGCAGCTGCTAGTGGGAGGGTGGGGGTGGTGGGGGGCTGATTCCAATTCCCAACACTGGTGGGGGAAGTCCAATCCCCAATCAGGGGTGGGAGCAGGTCCAATCACAGGGATAGAGGTAAGTTTGGGCAGCTGGTGGGAAGCACTTCCTTCTCCTCCTGGCCCACAAGCAGAGCTGTAAGGGCATTTATCTTTTTCCTGCAGCTGTCCTCACCTTCCTTGAGCTACTGGGTTTCCCAAGGCCTGGAAAAACCAAGCGGCCAGGGTTAAATCTGCAAGGGAAGTTAAATGTGAGTCTCTGAGCCGCATTATAATATTTAAATGGCCATCCCTGTTCCAGAGTTGACTGCCTGATCTCTGTCCCATCTTTGTTAAACCTGGAAGCGGGCGGATGAAGATGGGTTGCAGGTCGGGTTTGAGATTTTAACATTTTTTACATTCCTTTATCCCTCATGTGTTTAACTAGCTTCCCCTTAAATGCATATCTGCTATTTGCCTCGACCACTCCTGTGGCAGCAAATTCCACATTCTAACCATTCTCTGTTAACATTTATAGTATTTTGAAATGATATAACAAATATACAAAATATTAACATAGAAAAATCGAGGTGATAAAGCATAAAGAAAAATCGGTCCTGGTCAGTGATTCTGTTACTGTAGGATGTCACTTGCAGCTCTGCCCCAATCGCAATGATCATCATTGCTCAGCTCTGAACCTTGGAATTGCTCAGAACCTTTGGCTCTGAAATCCTTGTCAAGCTAATTCTATGAAATGCTGGGGCAGGGGCAAGTGAGTGAGGAGCTTGCATATGTTTCAGTAACTATGGAGCTCCACATCCTTCTCAGGGAGGATGGTACCGCTTTTGTTGGGATTGGAGTCACCACAACAGAATAGTACTGAAGGTAATTTGGACCCCAGCCCACAGTCATGTAGACTTTAGACTTCAAACACTTCACTTTTAAAATTTGTTTTAAAATATAATGAAACTGTTGTGAAGAGGCAGTGCTATGGCTTTGCTTTTTACAGTGCTGTTTCCATTACTGACCAGAAAAACGGTGAACCCATAGGAAACTTGTAAATTTTACTTCTTGGATTAGCAAGGATGAAGGGCTTCATATGTGTATTCCTCCTGCACACAACATAGAAGATGATCATTGATTGTACTGTTTCAGCTGTTCGCTTTTTTTTTTAGATAGAAAACAATAAATTTTGGAGAGTGATTTAAAGATGGCAATCTAATAGAGATTCCAATTACACTCTAAGCTGCAAGTCTGAAGCTCAAGAAGTTTATGACATATCCCTGATTAGTTTGCAGGTTACAGCAGCAGCTAGCTGAGTAGGACACAACCTTGCTGTGATGAGTTAATTGAGCTTAGCTGGGTCAGCACTACATTTATCTCAGTGCCTCAGGATTGGGGGGTTGGGGGGGGAAGGGAATGTGAATCAGCTGGGGTTTCCTGCTCTTAATCGTTATCCAGGGTCCTCTGCTGAAACTACACATGTGTAGGTATTAGCTGAGGACAAGGTAGCATATCTTGTAAACACTCACTGTGTCGCCTCACTTGAAAAATGGCTACTTGGGTAAAACCATACCCCAGTAAGGAGGCTTCAAGGAGAAGAGGATGTGAGAGGACAAGTTTGGTGGAAAAGAAAAGGAGAAGAAGTACCAAAAAAGTTTGTCAATTGAACCCCGGGAATAGACTACTGCCTCAGAATTATTTCTCACGTTAATATATATAATCATGGACTACATCTTTAAAACCCTTTTTCCTGTCATTGAATAATACAATCATAGAAATTTACAGCACGGAAGGAGACCATTTGACCCATCCTGTCTGCCCTGGCCATCAAGTAGCGATTCAGCCGAATCCCACTTTCCAGCTCTTGGTCTATAGCCTTGAAGGTTATGGTACTTCAAGTACATATCCAAGTACTTCTTAAACGTTATGAGAGTTTCTGCCTCTACCATCCTTTCAGGCTCCAGATCTTCACCATCCTCTGGATGAAAAAAACTTCCCTTGAATCCCCTCTAAACCTCCTACCTCTTACCCTAAATCCTTGCCGTCTGGTTATGGATCCCTCAAACAAGGGAAATAGGGCCTTCCAATCCACTCTATCTAGATCCCTCATAAATTTTATACACTTCAATTAGGTGTCTCCTCAGCCTTCTCTGTTCCAAAGAAAACAAACCTAGCCTATCTAATCTTTCCTCATAACTAAAATTCTCCAGTACAGGTAACATTCTCATAAATCTCCTCTGTACCGTTTCTATCTTTCCTATAGTGCAGTGACCAGAACTGTACACAATACTCCAACTGTGGCCTAACTAGTGTTTTATACAGGTCTTACATTCAATGCCTCAGCTAATAAAGGCAAGTATCCCTTATGCCTTCTTGACCACCTTATCCACTTGTCCAGTCACCTTCAAGGATCTGTGGACATGCATTCTAAGGTCTCTCTGTTCCTCTACACTCCCATATCCTATCATTTATTGTGTATTCCCTTGCTTGCTAGCAATCTCCAAATGCATTACTTCACATTCTGCAGATTGAACTCCATTTGCCACTGTTCTGTCCACCTGACTAGTCCTTTGATATTTTCCTGCAGGCTATAGCTTTCTTCCCCACTATCAACCACACGGCTAATTTTGTATCATCTGCAAACTTCTTAATCATACTACATTCACGTTCAAATCATTGATATCTAGGACAAAGAGCAAGAGCCCTGCAGAATCCCATTGGAAATAACTTTCCAGTCACAAAAACGCCCATCAACAATAACCCTTTGCTTCCTGTCTCTGAACCAATTTTGGATCCAACCCACCACTTTGCCTTGGATCCCATGGGTTTTTACTTTCATGACCAGTCTGCCAAATGGGACCTTATCAAAAGCCTTGCTAAAATCCATAAAGACTACATCAAATGCACTACCTCATCAACCCTCCTTGTTACCTCCTCAAAAAAATTAAATCATGTTAGTCAGACACGACCTTCCCTTAGCAAATCTGTGTTGACTGTCTTTGTTTAATCCGTGTCTTTCTAAATGAAGATGTTATGGACAGGTGTGAAATGGCATGGCTGGTTTCCACTGGTCACCTCCCAACTGACCACAGATATTGTTTCACCTCCCAACCAACCACAGGTAGCGTTTTGTTTATATTATTGTTTCAGTACCTGTGCTTATTTGATCAAATAAACAGACAGTGACAGGCTTTATCGTGAGTTTAAAACAGAAGATTAAATATTTATTAAACAATAATCAGCCAAAATGTTTGCAACACCATCCATGTATGCATTAACTCTCACATACACACTCAAGAAAAGATAGATAGAATGTAAAAGGTAAGAGGCGCTAAGAGTTCAAGGTGTAAAAGTTCTGCTGTTCTCATGAAATACCTGTGGGATCCTCTTAGAAGGTAAGTTTTAAAGTTGCAGGCCTGTTTGCTGGTTGTCTTGCCCTTGCTGGGTTGCTGAAGTCTCCTGGCGGACAACACTTCAATTTGAAGATGGTGCTGGCATCACAGTTGGAGGAGCTGTTTAAAAGGCACTCTCTTACTTCTCTGCTGCAGTTGGTTGCCAATTCGTCTCAGCAGGGTTCAAATGTCTCAGCTGGAATTGATCTCTTTCTTTCAACCTTGTGCTGGAGTCAAAGATGGCTTTCAATGTTCCCTCTGTGGCTATAGATCCCAGACTGATCTTGATGACTGACGTTCTGAACTTGAATGTGATAACTTTGTTCTCCAAAAAGGTTACATTTAAAGGTAAATTCATCAAGTGTTAGTTTCATCCATATGACTTTAGGATCAGTTCCTGATGGGCTATACAATAGCTTCTGATGGTAGCCCATTTTGATAAGATGAGGACTGTTCACACTCAATTGTGGTGATTGTAGCTGTAGACGTAGAGTCTGAATGTCTTTGTTTCAGTTCATTTTGTGGATAGCTCATACCCATGTTTGATGAGCTGTCTCATTTCAATGCAGACGAGGTTAATGAATTTTAGTTCTTAGCAGACATGGATGTATACTTTAGTGCAGGAAATGGTATTTGTCATGTGACTGTGTCCTCCATCTTGTTGAGGGCAAAAATGTACCAGACATTTTTTAATTGTTCTAAATTTTTTATAACTCTTCAGTTTATTTGTGTATTTTCATCGCTGCATTTCTTGTGAGCGTGACAACGATTCATCTTGTCCTGCAGAATTTTCTCCAATAATTATCCCACCATCAAAGTTAGGCTAATTGTCCTATAATTACTCAGTCTATTCTTTTCACAATCTTTTAACTGTATCAGCTGTAGCTCAGTTGGTATCACTTTTGCCTCTGAGTTACAAGACTCTGTGTTCAAGTACCACTCCAGGATTTAAACACAGAAATCTAGGCTGATGCTCCACTGCAAATATTGAGGGAGGTGATGTTTAAACTGACGCCCCATCTGCCTGCTTGGTTTGGGTGGATGTAAAAGATCCCACAGCACTATTTCGAGAAAGAGCAGGGGAGTTCTCCTGGCCGATGTGTAATCCTCAATCAACATCAGAAAAGAAGATTATCTGGTCATCATCACATTGCTGTTTGTAAGAGTTTGCTGTGTGCATACTGGCTGCCATTTTTCCTGCATTACAACAGTGAGTACATCTCAAAAAGTACTTCATTGGCCGTAAAGTGCTTTGAGATGTCCAGTGGTCACAAAAAGTGGAATATAAATGCAAGTCTTTCTCTCTTCCTTCCTCTTTTCCTTCCTTCCTCCCTCCCTCCCTTCCTTCCTTTCCTTCTTCCTTCCTTCCTTTCTTACTTTCCTTAAGCAATGGTACAACATGAGCTGTCCTCCTCACCTGTAGCCAGAGAGGATTCTCACAGCCTCCACTATTTCTTCTCTTGCTTCCCTTAACAGCCTAGGATACATATCATCTGGGCCTGGGGATCAAAGATGTTAACCCCCTTAATACTTCCTTTCTGTTAAATTTCATCTAATATTTCACATTCTTTCTCCGAATATCACTTACCTTCTGGGAGAGGGGTGGATCTGCAGGAAAAACATGGAGCGATGAGCGGATAAATAGAGCCCGAGTATCGCGGCCTACAGCACTAACCTTCCGGGAGAGCAGTGGAGAGGAGTCCAGGTGCACTGGAGTTTGAAAACAAAGTGTGCAGTGACGTCACAGGAAAACTGCAAGGTGATTGGTTGGTGAGTAACTGCTGTTAGGGAATAACTCTAAATAGCTGGGTTAGTACACTACTATTAGGGTGTGTGTGTAAATAACTGAATAATAAGGAACAAGTGAGTAGCTGGTATTTTTTTTTGAGAAAGGTTTATTTTAACTTGTGAACTCTATTGATTTTTAGTAGGATTTATCAGTACGAGTAAGGTTTTATTAATAATTCTAAGCTGTTGCAGTATTGGTAAGGTTTGCTTTTAGCAGTAGCAAAGGGTCAAATAATAAATAAAAGAATGGCATGGTTGCTTCAATCTCGGGAGTGCACCTCCTGTGCTATGTGGGACTCCAGGATGATTCCCGTATCCTAGAGAACCATTTGTGCAGGAAGTGTCATCAATTCAAGCAGCTTGAGCTCCAGGTTTTGGAACTTGAGGGGCAGCTGGCAACACTGCAGTGCATTCATGAGGATGAGAGCTACGTGGATAGCGTGCTTATAGATGTGGTCACTCCACAGCTTAAGAGTATGCAGGGAGAGAGGGAATGGGTGACCACCAGACAGTCAAAAAGAATCATGCAGATAGTGCAGGAAACCCCTGAGTCCATTTCACTCTCCAACAGGTATTCAGTTCTGAATACTGAGGAAAGTGATGCTTCACCTGGGAAGTGCAGGCAGAGCCAAGTCGATGGCACCACAAGTGGCCTAGCTGCACAGTGGGGTACAGGGAAGACTGGATGAGCCATAGTGATAGGTAATTCAATAGTCAGGGGAACAGACAGGCGTTTCCATGGTCTACATGGATTTTAGCAAGGCTTTTGACAAGGTCCCACAAGGCAGACTTGTTAAAAAAATAAAATCCCATAGGATCCAGGGAAATGCACAAGGTGGATACAAATTTGGCTCAGTGGCAGGAAACAAATGGTAATTGTTGACGGCTGTTTTCGCGACTGGAGGGCTGTTTCCAGTGGCATTCTGCAGGGCTCAGCACTGGGTCCCCTGCTTTTTGTGGTGTACATTAACAATTTGGATGTAAATGTAGGGGGCATGATCAAGAAGTTTGCCAATGACACAAGGATTGGCTGTGTGGTAGATAGCGAGGAGGGTAGCTGTAGCTGCAGGAAGATATTGATGGTTTGGTCAGATGGACAGAAAAGTGGCAAATGGAATTCAACTTGGAGAAGTGTGAGGTGATGCATTTGGGGAGGTTAAACGAGGCAAAAGGATGCATGATTAATGGGAAAATACCGAGAAGTGTAAAGGAAGTAAGGGACCTTGGAGTGAATGTCCACAGATCTCTGAACGTAGCAGGACAGGTCGATAAGTTGGTTAAGAGGACAAATAGAATCCTTTCCTTTATTAGCCAAGGTATAGAATACAAGAGCAGGGAGGTTATGCTAGAACTTTATAACTCATTGGTTCGGCCACAACTTGAATACTGTGTGCAGTTCTGGTCATCTCATTACAGAAAGACCGTAATTGCACTGGAGAGGGCACAGAGGAGATTTATAAGGATGTTACCAAGACTGGAAAAATACAGCTATGAGGAAAGATTGGATAGGCTGGGGTTGTTCTCCTCGGAACAGAGAAGACTGAGGGGAGATCTGATTGAAATGTACAAAATTTTGAGGGGCCTGGATAGAGTGGAGGTGAAGGGCCTATTCACCTTAGCAGAGAAGTCAGTGATGAAGGAGCATAGATTTAAAGTGATTGGTAGAAAGATTAGGGGGAGATGAGGAAAAACATTTTCACCCAGAGGGTGGTGACGGTCTGTAACTCACTGCTTGAAAGGGAAGTTGAGGCAGAGACCATCAACTCATTCAAATGGAGTCTGGATATGCGCCTCAAGTGCCATAATCTGCAGGGCTACAAACCAAATGCTGGAAGGTGGGATTAGAATAGGTGGATCGTTTTTCGTCCAGCACAGACACGATGGGCCAAGTGGCCTCTTTCTGTGCCTTAAACTTTGTTTGATAGTATGATTGCAATGTTTGTCTTGTCCCTCACTTTTATGAAAACAGACACAAAGTATTAAGAACCATATCAAAATCCTTTGCCTCCACACATAGCTTATAGTCCCTAATAGGCCCTACTCTTTCTTTCATAATCCTCTTTCTCTTTATGTATTTATTTTAAAAAATCTTTGGGTTTTTCTTGATTTTACTTGCCAATATTTTATCATCCCCTCTCTTTGCTTTCCGAATTTCCTTTTAATTTTCACCTCCGACACTTTTTTTACTCCTCTAGGTTTTCTGCAGTATTGAGATGTCAGTATCTGTCATAAGCTTCTCTTTTTTTCCTTTATCCTCTCCTTTAAATCCCTTGTCATCCAGGGGACTCTGGCTGGTGGAGAGAAGGGCCCTCCCCGTCAGATCCTTCCTGCACGCCCGGAGTCTTGCCCTCTCCACACGCTGCCCTCGAGGTGGCTGCAGTGGGGTAGAGACAGTTGCCCACCTCCTTCTGGAATGTGTTTTTGCAAAGCAGGTATGGAAAGAGATGCAGTGGTTTTTGTCGTGGTTCATCCCAAACAGCTCCGTAACACAGGAGGCTGTACTCCACCAGCTGTTCCCAGCGGTGCACACCGAGATAAACATCAACTGCTGCTGGAGGACTATCAATTCGGTGAAAGATGCTCTTTGGTCTGCCTGAAACTTGCTGGTCTTCCAGCGCTAAGAGTTGTCCACAACCGAGTGTTGCAGACTGGCACATACCAAGGTTCAGGACTACGTGCTGAGGGATGTACTAAAGCTTGGGGTAGCCACTGCAAAGGCTCAATGCAGAAAGACCACTGTGTAAGATCCTCCCACCAAAGTAAACTGAGGGGCTGGACCCATGGGAAACCCCTCGGGCTGTATATACCAAATATGGTTTTGCTGTAAAATGTACATGGCATGTAAAATGGAATGGAAGGGTTGTGAGGCAACTCACTCCTGTCTTGAAGAAAACTGATTTCCTTTGCACTTTTTGGAATGTCAACTTAGTGCTGTTTTTAACTGTTTTGTAATGTACTTTTTGTAGATTTTTATGAAAAAAGTATATTTTGGGAAAAAAAAGATTGGTGAGGACGTGGTCAAGTAGGTTTTTCCCTCTTGTTGGTTCCCTCACCACCTGCTGCAGACCCAGTCTTACAGCTATGTCCAGACAGATGTAGATTCATGAAGAACGTTCGCAGGCATAATGTTGGAGGTTGACAGCTGGCACGAAGACACAAGCTGTAAGAGTAAAACTCTACAATATAACCTCCCACATACAAATAATGGAGGGGACCCCTTCATGAATGGAAATTGGCTGATAATTGAGATTTCCCTAATGTCAATTGAACATGTGCCATACATTTATTACACACAGGCCCCAGGTATGAAAACTCAAAAGAAGTAAACAACAAAAACAGCTATGTAGTTTTATTCACTAAGTAAAGGAAAAGAAAGAATACTGAATATGGTCTTAATGCCTCCAACCAGACTCCATCCAATGCAAATTCTGGTGGATAATTGGGGTTTCATTAGCGATGATTTCTGGGAGTATGGTCAACATCATTACAAGTTTGTGAAGGTTAGATGACTGTTCAAACTATTTGGGCTTTATTTTTTCCCTTTAGAATGCCCTCTAAACATATAGCCAGCCTTTGTTTATTCTGCTAAAAATATGCACTGTTTCAATTTGATGTGCATTTTCCAGCTTTAATTGTCAATAGCTACCACCAGTGTGTTCCAATTCATTGATATGTGATAACAGTCAGAAAGCAAGATTAATGATTGTGCTGTAATTGCTACAAATTTAGAAAAAAATCTACAGTTGACCACTAGGAGAATATGATCAATATATAATTCAGCTTTTCCTCCTGGCTGGCATGTTGTTGTAAGATGAACAGAATTAACAGAAAGAAAACATTTGGGTCAGGTAAAGCGTTTCTAGAGGCTTGTTGATATTCTTTTATTTATGCACTATGTTCACTTTGAAGATGCTGTGCTTCAGATATGCTTTTCAACAATACGTTTCAATTAGAGGTGCATTAATTGGAGTTTCCACATCAAGCAAAATTTTAATAGAACATCCTGTGTGAAAACGTCAAGGAATTTTTCAGTAAAATAGGCATCTGCTTCTCTGTTACTGAGAATGCTGCCTCTGTGTTTTCCTGACAATGCAATTTTAGAATTCATCTACTTTGGTTTCTGGTTTTGAAGGTCACTTTCAATTATTGTGCCAACACCTGGCAATTCACGCACTTAATGATATCCATTTATTTCTGCCTTGTCTCATTCAACCAGAACAAAGGAGTAAACCTAAGGGAATAGAAGGGAGGCTCAATGCATTGGAACTTTCAACACAAGTCCTCTAATCAGAGCCCAAATTTTCTATTCTTTTAAAGAAAGCTGTTACTTAACAGGTCTACTGGAAACTAGCTGTTGCATTGAATAAATCTTCCAAATAAAAAGGAAAATCAATTGATCTGTAAGGTTGCTTTCTGACTAGTCAAGTCTATGTACATCATTTGAAAGTACGTCAGTATTGTCCAATTATACATTAAAGTGAGCGTTTGAAATTGCTGATTGGTCCATACTAAGGCAAAGAGCTGAAGCACAGGTTGCAATATGAACAGAGTGCAACAGAGTGGGAAGTTGAGAGTTTGGTGTGAGTGGGACACTGTGGTAAGTAGTGGGTGAGTAGGTCAAACTGAAATTTAGTCTTAACATTGAGAATTTAACTTAGAACTTTAAAAACTTTGAGTCGGTTAACAGTTAGTAGTTAACAGTCAATTGGCTGTGACTGCCTGAAGAGGGGTAATAGTAATGTCAGCTGTGGCTCAGTTGGTAGCACTCAAGTCCCATTCCAGGACTTGAACACAAAAATTAAGGCTGCCACTTTAGTGCAGTACTGAGGGGGCGCTGTTGACTTTTGGATGAGGTGTTAAAACGAGGCTCCACCTGCTGGTTTGGGTGGATGTAAAAGATCCCATGGCACTATTTTGAATAAGAACAGGGGAGTTATCCTCGCTGTCCTGACCAATACTTATCCTTCAATCAGTGTTACACAAAAAAACAAATTATCTGGTCATTATCACATTGCTGTTTGTGGGAGTTTGCTGTGCACATACTGGCTGCTGCATTTCTTGCATTACAATAGTGTCTACATTTCAAAAGTACTTCATTGGCTGTAAAGTGCTTTGAGACGTTCAGTGGTCACGAAAGGTGTGATATAAATACAGCCATGTGTGTGTATTAGTGCCCGTCTGTGTAGCGGAGCCTGGTATCTAACTGTCTCGTCCATCCTTGCCATTGGACCAAGACCTTGCTTCGCTCGGACTGTGTGGTAGTTGGTGTGCAACGGCCACCCCATGTTAAAAAAACCAACGCACAGGCATCTTCCACCCCCTCAAAATGAACTTCGGGACATGGAATATCAGGATTGGACTATTCAGTCACTTAAGGATCCACAAGCCTGGAGTGGAAGAAAGTCATCCTTGTTCCCAAGGGATTGCCTGAGAAGAAGTATATAAATACAAGTCTTTCTTTTCTTTTTAATTACTATCAGCTGACGAAACAGTTGTAACCTGGGTGTGGCTCTAAAGGTGTATAAAAGTAGAAGGTATCTGCTAGGAGACACAGAAAAATCGCACATCACAATGTACATGTTGCGAAGTTGGGAAAGTGGGTGGGTGGGGGCTCCTTTGCGCTTTTAACACTTGTAGTGGTTTGTGTAGGTTTGAGGAAATAGGGCCAAATTTTTAAAGCCCACTGTATGCCTGGGCAGGTGCAAGCACAATTTAAAGCTCACATTCTCTGAGGTCAGCACTGTGTTCCATTGTCTCCAGAACATGACACCATTTTTAAAGGGATGCCAGGATGGAGGGAACTGCAACCCACATGCCTCCGATTAAGTGAATGTCAGCAGCAGTTTTGAATTTTCAAAGGAAGGAAATGGGAGAATGCCATATCCGGAACACGGCAGGGTTTACAAGTCATGAACAATGCAGAGGGCCATTTCGGGCTTTGAGAAAAGCTGATTAAAATAATGCAGAGAACAAAATAAAGCTCAGCTGCTTCAAAAGTGCCACAGAATAACCATTGCCGGAGTTGGAAGACTTAGTTTATTCAGTGTTGAGTGGTAGGAATCCAGAGAGAGACGCGAGCTCGATGACAACACTTGGGCACTTGGGGTCGGCAGGGGAAGGCCTGCCGTACAAAGCTCAGCTGAGGGAAGGCAGATGGGAACAGGCTACTCTGACATTGGACAGAGAAGCCCAGATGAGCTGCAGCAGATGCAACCTTTTGGTTAGCAGGAGGCTAGAGCAGCATACGAACATATGACCATACGAATTAGGAGCAGGAGTAGGCCACTCAGCCTTTCGAGCCTGCTCTGCCATTCAATAAGTTCATGGCTGAACTGCTTACTCCAGCATAGTGGGGGGCTGCAAGGAAGACATTGGGTCTACCGGCCAAGAGTCAGCCACCTGCAAATGACAGAGCGCCAGTGCCGTAGGAGGCCACGCCTATCCAGGCAGATGATCTCGGACAATTGTGCTCTGATCCACAAAAACCTGAGGGCTTGTGGTTCCCATGGCAGTCCCTTACCTGCAGCTGTCAAGTTCACCGTCACCCTGAATTTCTATGCAACCAGGTCGTTTCAGGGATCTGCTGTGGACCTAGATGGCATCTCGCAATCAGCAGCTCATCATGCCATCAGGCAGGTCACGGATGCCACAT
This sequence comes from Heterodontus francisci, assembly GCF_036365525.1. Taxonomy (NCBI): domain Eukaryota; kingdom Metazoa; phylum Chordata; class Chondrichthyes; order Heterodontiformes; family Heterodontidae; genus Heterodontus; species Heterodontus francisci. The sequence continues at coordinate 126,929,478 of NC_090377.1, forward strand.
TCTGGAGAGCGTGGGAGGACATCCACTTTGACACAGATGGGCCAGTGCTGGTACAGAGGGCTTTGGGCTTTGCCACCATCGATGGATTCCCTCAGGTCTAAGGGCCATCAATTGCACCTTTGTAGCCAACAAGGCAGCCTCCACCACCTCCTCTGGCAGCTCATTCCAGATACCCATTATTCTTTGTGTGAAAAATTTACCCCTTTGATCCCCTTTAAACCTCCTCCCTCTCACCTTAAATCTATGCCCTCTAGTTTTAGTCACCCCTACCATGGGAAACAGACTCTGGCTATCTACCCTATCTATGCCTCTCATAATTTTATATACCTCTATCATGTCCCCTCTCAGCCTCCTTCGCTCCAGAGAAAACAGACCCAGCCTTTCCAATCTCTCTTTATAACTCAGGCCCTCCAAACCAGGCAACATTCTTGTGAATCTTTTCTGCACCCTCTCTAGCTTAATCACATCTTTCCTGTAAAGCGGCAACCAGAACTGCACACAGTATTTCAAATGTGGCCTAACCAACGTTATGTACAACTGTAACATGACGTCCCAACTCTTGTACTCAATGCCTCGGCCGATGAAGGCAAGCATGCCATACGCCTTCTTCACCACCCTGTCTACCTGTGTTGCCACTTCCAGGGAACTATGTACTTGCACCCCAAGGTCTCTCTGCTCACACACCCCAGGGCCCTGCCATTCACTGTATATGTCCTGCCCTGGTTTAACTTCCCAAAATGCATCACTTCACACTTGTCTATGTTAAATTCCATTTGCCACTTCCTTGCCCACTTTCCCAGTTGATCTATATCCTGTTGTAACCTTAGACAACCTTCTTCACTGTCCACTATACCAGCAATTTTGGTGTCATCTGCAAACTTACTAATCATGCCCCTTACATTCACATCCAAGTCATTAATATATATGACAAACAACAGAGGGCCCAGCACCGACAACAGAGGACCCAGCATATATAACATGAAAAGTAAGGGACCTATTACTGAGCCCCGCAGAATTCCACTGGAAACAGCCTTCCAGTCACAAAAACACCTGTCAATCATTGCTCTTCACTTGCTGCCACTCAGCCAACTTGTCACTTTCCCTTCAATCCCATGGGCTTTTCTGACCAGTCGACCATGTAGACCTTGTCAAAAGCCTTGCAAAAATCCATGTAGGCTACATCAAACATGCTATCTTTATTGATTCTCCTTGTTTCCTCCTCAAACAATTCAATCAAGTTAGTCAGAAATGACCTCATCTTTGGCGTCCTTATCTCGAGAGACAATGGGTAAGCCCCTGGAGGTGGTCAGTGGTGTGTGGAGCAGCGCCTGGAGTGGCTATAAAGGCCAATTCTAGAGTCACAGGCTCTTCCACAGGTGCTGCAGAAAAATTGGTTTGTCGGGGCTGTTACACAGTTGGCTCTCCCCTTGCGCTTCTGTCTTTTTTCCTGCCAACTGCTAAGTCTCTTCGACTCGCCACACTTTAGCCCCGCCTTTATGGCTGCCCGCCAGCTCTGGCGAACGCTGTCAACTGACTCCCACGACTTGTGATTAATGTCTCAGGACTTCATGTCGCGTTTGCAGACGTCTTTAAAGCGGAGACATGGACGGCCGGTGGGTCTGATACCAGTGGCGAGCTCGCTGTACAATGTGTCTTTGGGGATCCTGCCATCTTCCATGCGGCTCACATGGCCAAGCCATCTCAAGCGCCGCTGACTCAGTAGTGTGTATAAGCTGGGGATGTTGGCCGCCTCAAGGACTTCTGTGTTGGAGATACGGTCCTGCCACCTGATGTCAAGTATTCTCCGGAGGCAGCGAAGATGGAATGAATTGAGACGTCGCTCTTGGCTGCCATATGTTGTCCAGGCCTCGCTGCCATAGAGCAAGGTACTGAGGACACAGGCTTGATACACTCGGACTTTTGTGTTCCGTGTCAGTGCGCCATTTTCCCACACTCTCTTGGCCAGTCTGGACATAGCAGTGGAAGCCTTTCCCATGCGCTTGTTGATCTCTGCATCTAGAGACAGGTTACTGGTGATAGTTGAGCCTAGGTAGGTGAACTCTTGAACCACTTCCAGAGCGTTGTCGCCAATATTGATGGATGGAGCATTTCTGACGTCCTGTCCCATGATGTTCGTTTTCTTGAGGCTGATGGTTAGGCCAAATTCGTTGCAGGCAGCCGCAAACCTGTCAATGAGACTCTGTAGGCACTCTTCAGTGTGAGATGTTAATGTAGCATCGTCAGCAAAGAGGAGTTCCCTGATGAGGACTTTCCGTACTTTGGACTTCGCTCTTAGACAGGCAAGGTTGAACAACCTGCCATCTGATCTTGTTTGGAGGAAAACTCCTTCTTCAGAGGACTTGAACGCATGTGAAAGCAGCAGGGAGAAGAAAATCCCAAAAAGTGTGCGTGCGAGAACACAGCCCTGTTTCACGCCACTCAGGATAGGAAAGGGGTCTGATGAGGAGCCACCATGTTGAATTGTGCCTTTCATATTGTCATGGAATGAGGTGATGATACTTAGTAGCTTTGGTGGACATCCAATCTTTTCTAGTAGTCTGAAGAGACCACGTCTGCTGACGAAGTCAAAGGCTTTGGTGAGATCAATGAAAACAAGGTAGAGGGGCATCTGTTGTTCGCGGCATTTCTCCCGTATCTATCCTCGTTTCCTCCTCAAACAATTCAATCAAGTTAGTCAGAAATGACCTACCCTTAACAAATCCATGCTGATTATCCTGGATTAAATGACTATCAATACCATCCTTCATAAAGTTTTCCAATAATTTTTCCACCAGCGAGGTTTTGCTGGCCAGCATGAAATGACTCATTCTATCCCTTTTGCCCTTTATAAACATCTGTACAATGTTAACAGTCCTCCAGTCCTCTGGCACCACACCTATAGCCAGAGAGGATTGGAAAATGTCTACTTTTGCTTCCCTTAACAGCCTGGTATACATTTCATCTGGGCCTGGTGATTTATCCACTTTCAATGATGCAAACCTATGGATATTTCCTCTCACACTCTGTTTATCCCATCTGATATTTCACACTTCTCCTCCTTCTCCTGCATCGTCCCCTTCTTTTGTGATGGCAGATACAAAGTAATCATTGAGAACCAAGCCCATGCCTTTCACCTCCACACACAGGTTACCTTTTTGGTCTCTAATAGGCTGAAGGGGTTAAGTAGAAATATGCTGTGTCTTAGAAAGGCATCTCAGCAGAACATAACAGTCAGGTTGGGAAAAGAAAAAAAGAAGCTGCTAGGGCAGGGGACAGGATTAGGGAGTGAAGGTTGGAGCCGAGACCTGAAGGCCATACAATCAACAGTTTCCATGGAATGTTGGTGTAATGTGAAGCTAAGAGATAATAGACTCAGGATGGAGACATCTGGTATGTGTATTGATAAAACGAAGAGTATGTGTTCATTAGAATGTGTAATCAATCACCATTGTTTTAATTGATGTGTATGATCAATCATCCATTGTTTGAACACATTGTGTGACAAGAACGGTATATAAGTTGGTACTTTTGAGTGTAAAGACAGAATACTATCTTGGAATACCCGAAGTGGTGTCGCTCCCTGCGTATGCTTGAATAAACAATCAAAACCTGTACCTTCATGTGGTGATTGAGTTGTCCCACAACAAGGCTGTACTCCTTCCTCAGTTATCCTCTTGCTCTTTTTAAATTTATAAAATGTCTTTGGGTTTTCATTGATTTTACTTTCCTATATTTTTATGCCCTCTCTTTGCTTTAGTAATTTCCTTTTTAATTACACCTGTGCACTTTCTATACGCCTCTAGGTTTTCTGCAGTATTGAGCTCTTGATAAGCGACATAAACTTCTCTTTTTTAACCTTATCCTACCCTGGTGTACTTCTTGACATCCAGGGGCTCGTGGTGGCGGTTGGGGATAGTATAGTTGGGGGATAGATACTGCTCTCTGTGAACACAAGCAGGAGTCATAGAGTCATAGAGAGATACAGTACTGAAACAGGCCCTTCAGCCCACCAAGTCTGTGCTGACCATCAACCACCCATTTATACTAATCCTACATTAATCCCATATTCCCTACCACATCCCCACCTTCCCTCAATTCTCCTACCACCTACCTACACTAGGGGCAATTTACAATGACCAATTTACCTATCAACGGCACAGTGGCGCAGTGGTTAGCATCACAGCTCCAGTGACCCGGGTTCAGTTCTGGGTACTGCCTGTGCGGAGTCTGCAAGTTCTCCCTGTGTCTGCTTGGGTTTCCGCCGGGTGCTCCAGTTTCCTCCCACAGCCAAAGATTTGCAGATTGATAGGTAAATTGGCCATTGTAAATTGCCCCTAGTGTAGGTAGGAGAATGGTGGGGATGTGGTAAAGAATATGGGGTTAATGTAGGTTTAGTATAAATGGGTGGTTGTTGGTTGGCACAGACTCGGTGGGCCGAAGGGCCTGTTTCAGTGTTGTATCTCTAAATAAATAAATAAACAAACCTGCAAGTCTTTGGAGTCCCAATGTGTTGCCTGTCTGGTGCCAGAGTTAAGGACATCTCCTATGGCTGGAGAAGACTTAGAGAAGGAAGTGGGGAATCCTGTTGTCGTGGTCCATATAGAGACCAAAGACATAGGTAAAACTAGGAATGAGGTACTGCTGAACAAGTCTGAGGAGCTGGTGTACACATTAAAAAAACAGAATCTCAAAAGTAATGATCGTTGGTTTATGATTTGACAAACAAGTTATAGGTTTAAATATGCGGTTGAAAGAGTGGTGTGGAAGGCAGGGGTTTTAATTCTTGGGCACAGGCATCAATACGGGGAAAGAGGGAGCTATTCTGTTGGGACAGACTCCATTTAAATTGGGCTGGCCAATAACGAGAGGGATATTAGGGCTTTAAACCAATAAGGGGCAGGGAGGATTCGGGTAAGGGTAAATTTATAAGTCTAAAGAGAAGTCAAAGCTGAACAGAGTATCAATTTGGGTAAAATCATGCAGATTGTGTAAGAACGGACACAAGAGTTTTACAATGGCAATAGTTTATTTGTGACTTAGGCCACATCAGAGAAACACAGTAAAAACTTAAAATTAAATGTGCTATATCTGAAAGCACAAAGCATTACTAATAAGATGGATGAATTAATGTCACAAATAGAGATAAATGAGTTTGTCCCAGTAGCCATTACGGAGACATGTTATAGGATGATCAAGGTTAGGAACTACATATTCCAGGGTACTTGACTGTTAGAAAAAATGGGCAAAATGAAAAAGGAGCTGGGGTATCACTGATAAAAGAAAAAGGCAGTAATGAGAAAGGATCTTAGTCCAGAAAATCAGGATATTGAATCAGTATGGGTGGAGCTAAGAAATAACAAAAGGCAGAAAATATTGGTGGAAATTTATAGGCCTCCTAATAGTAATCAAAGTATTGGACAGAGTATAAACCAGAAAATTCAAAAAGCATGCAACAAAGCAGGAAACTTTAATCTTCATATAGACTGAGCAAACCAAACTGGCAAAAGTAGCTTGGAGGACGAGTTCATGGAATGCATTCAGAACAGTTTTCTAGAATAGTAAGTCAAGGAACCAATTAGATTTTAGATCTAGTATTGTGTATGAGTCAGAGTTAATTAGTAAGAACGCACAAACATAAGAAATATGGTCAAACTTCTACATTTTTATGCCATTTTTCCGCTCTATCCACATATGCCTTAATTCTCTTAGTGGCCAAAAAAATCTATTGATCTCAGGCTTGAATAAACTTATCAACTGAGCATCCACAACACTCTGGGCTAGAGAATTCCAAAGATTCACTAAGTGAAGAAATTACTCCTCACCTCAGTCCTGAATTAGATTAAAAGACAAGATGATGGATAAGCAATGACAAACATTTAAAGAAATAATGAATAATTCCCAAAAATATATATATTCCCTTCAGAAATATACAGTCCACTCGACAAGTTGTACAACTATGGCTAACCAGAGAAATAAAGGAATAAAAACAGAAAATGCTGGAAATATTTAGCAGGTATGGCAGCATCTGCAGAGGGAGAAATAGAGTGAACATTTCAAGTCGATGACCCTTCATCAGTACAGGTAAAAGTTAGAAATGTAATAAGTTTTAAGTAGATCAAATGGAGAAGGTGGAAAAAGAACAAAAGGGAAAGTCTGTGATAGGGCAGAAGATGGGATACATTAAATGGCAAAAGAGTTGGTGGTGCAGAGTCAAAGGGAGTGGTAATGAGACAAGTAAAGAAAGAAAAGATGTGTCCAGAGGAGGTGTCAATGGTAGAAGAATGGACAGCTGTCTTCCAAAAGCAAAAACAAGAGAAAAAAAGATTAAAACAAAACTAAGGCTGAAACTATTGTGGACGACCCTAAGAGAAGACCACCTTAAGAAACCGTAAGTGAAGGTCACCAGAGGAAATGATGTCACATCACACACGACCAGGGACTTGTGGGTGTAGCCTGACAGAGTGAGATATGTGTTGGTGTGGCTTCTACAGTTGGTATAAATATATATATATAATATATATGTGTGCGTATACACATATATATGTGTTCTAGTTAAAGTATAATAAAAACCCACATTTTCTTTGGATATAATTTGTAGTTCTGTGAGTTTTTCAATATTTCACATACCAAGGGAACAAGTAATATTACATGGTGGCAATGTTTGGGATGTACTTTTTCAGAAGACCACCAATGTTACATTGCGGCAACATTGGAATTTTTTTCTGAAGAATACACCAAGAGACAACAAAGAACAGCTAATTGCTCCCTGGAGTGGCTGAATATCCTGCAGGAGAACAGTTGGCAGGAGACCCTACAACAGCGCAACAAGCCAGGACTGTAGACAGGACCCCAGGAGGTGATGAAACTCTATGAGTGCAGTAGGCAATTTGGCAGAAGATCAGGGCTTTCAACTAATCTGGCAGTGGGTCGAAAAATTTGAAAGAAGTAGTACACCCATAACTGATTTAGCACTTCTGGTTTTTTTTTGCTTCATGGGTGGGGTCTAAGCCAAAAAGAGCGTGAAGAGCTCGAAAGCACCACTGGGGGTCCAGCACAAAGTAAAAGGCTGGCTGTGGCAGCTGCTGGTACTGTAAGTTGCAGCCCTCTGCAAAAAATCTGCTCTATGTTTTAAGAAAAACAAACAATCTATGTAAACAAAGAACTGCTCTCTCGGTTTAAAAAAACTGAGCTATATAAACGAAATACAGGCCTGCAAAAAAACAAACCTGTCTAAAAAAGAGAACAGGAAGTTGTACCTGTGAGACAGAAAACCTGTAAAGCAGAAAGCCTGTATTTGTGAAACAGCAGGATCATCCAGAAAATGGCTTTCAGGTACCCAGTTATGGACTGGAAGGTGCAGTCATAGCGTCTGAATTTAAACTGTTTCAACAGCGGATGGCACTGTGTTTCCAGGATCAAGAAGTGAGTGAACCAGAGAAACAAGCATCAAAATGAAGATCACACTGGGCAACGAGGGCCTGCAATGGATCAACATAGCAGGATTGTCAGCTGAGGATCAGAAGGACCCTAGCAAGCTACGGACATTCATGGAAGAGCAATTCAAGGCGAAGGCAAATTTCTGAGTACACAGGCTTGAGCTTATGGCCTACCAGCAAAGGTAAGATTAGTCCAGTGACCAGTTTGTTGCACGGTGCCGAGACAAAGCTTAAAAATGTGACTTCCCAGACATCAAATTGTCGGAACGGATTATAGAGCTAGTAATCACATCTACCCAATACAGGCCTTTCAAAAAGATTTGCTAAAAAAGTAAAAAGGGCACACCATAGATGCACTCTACTTAATGATGGAAGGAACTTGAAGCCATCATGACTGGGCACCAACATTTACAAGCGTTGGGGGCAGCTACCACAATTGGTATGGTAACCAAGGCTCAGAAGTCTGCTAAGTCTTGTGGCAAATGTGGCCTGACTCACCCAATTCGCAGTTGTCCGGCATACCAGGCCCAGTGCAAAGCTTGTGTCATTCGAGGACATTGGGCAAGGCAGTGCAGAAGGCCGAGCTCAGATATTGCACACAGGAATGGTGGCAGATCATATGCAGAACGTCTGCAAGACAGGATGGAAAATGCAACAAAAGGTATGCCAACACACAATAAATTCCAAGCAGGTACATCAGGTCAGCAGAGAGACAGATTGTCATGAGGGCATGGATGAAGAATGCACTCGTGTGAACAGCGAGCAAGTATTTCACATAGTTAATTTAGATCAACATGTCAATGTTATCACACAATCTGAGGCATTTTCTATGATCGAGTTGCAAGCATAAGCTCAGAGTGAAAATTGACACTGAAGCAAGTGCAAATATTCTGCCCATCCATATACTGAAGGACATGTACTTAAAGAAATGGGAATCTATGGTACAACCCACAGCACAGCTATGGGAACTCCGAATGGCTACCAGAAATGTTTTATATTGTAGGCACATACTGTAGGACTGCAAACTTGGCTTCTTGTGGAGGCTGGGCCTTTATTTTGGACCAGCTGTCACAGGACTTCCAGTATGCCGAGGTCTACGAATTGTCACAATAAATGAAGTCAGTAACGTACCGAAGATGGTAGAAAGTATCCAGGTCAAGTGTATCGGTAGGTCCATATAAAGGACAACACAAAAGCTGCGATATAACTCCGGCTCCAGTCTCTGCTCGGGCTTCAGTTCATTGCAGCAAGTACCCAGAGGCCAGAGGGATTGCTGGTGATTAATCATGTTGCTAGTCATCATTTTTCTAAGCTTTCCAAACAAGGGAAGATGAAAACATCATATGAAAGGCAAGCAGGACAAGAATTAGCTCAATTGCAAGGAGGACAGAAGGTCAGAGTCCTCAATCTTGCATCGGTAAGTTGGTATCCTGCAGAGGTTGCTAGGATATGCAACCAGTCCATTGTGGAACACATCCGGTCAGTCCGCAAACATGCCCACAAGCTTCCGCTGGCCTTCCTTTTTAATTCTTGCTATCATGCTGCTGTCTCTGTCCTCGGCCTACTGTAGTGTTCCAATGAAGCTCAATGCAAGCTCCATAAACAGAACCTCATCTTTCAATGAGGTACTTTACAGCCTTCTGGATTCAACATTGAGTGAAACAATTTCAGGTCATAAAATCTGCCCCCATTTTTATTCCTTTTCTTAGCAGGTTTCTGTAATATTACTTGTTCCTTTGGTATGTGAACTCTTGCAAGAATCACAGTACTACAAGTAATAGTCAAAGAAAATGTGGGTTTATATATAAATATATAGCTACAGCAGAAACCGCACCAAAACACATCTCACTCTGTTGGGCTACACCCGATCGTACGAGGTCCACACACCCAAAGGTGCGATTCTCAAACAGAACTGAAGTCAACTCAGAGAACTGTATGACAACACATGTGATAACCCAGTGGCATCGCAGACACGTTCAAAGACAAAGTCTGAAGATGAACGTACAGAGGCTACAAGCACAGAGGAAGAACCTGCTAACCAGAGTTCTGAGTCATCAGAGTCTCAGAGGAGTCATCAAGATGAGCTCAGCTCTGGGAAAGGGTTTACGATAACAACATCGGGATGAATAAGCAAACCTCCTCTGCATTTTACAGAGTGTTAAACTTACTTACTTGTAAATAGTGTTTGGTTTTAATCATGTATAGTTAGTCCAAACCACAACATTGTTGTATATGGTAAATATGTTTTTATCTTTGGAAAAAAGATGTTGTGGGATGACCTAAAGACAGGACCACCTTAAGAAACTGTAATTCCACGTCACTGGAGGAAGTGATGTCATGTCCCACATGACCAGGGAGTTGTGGGTGTAGCCCGACAGAATGAGATGCGTTTTGGTGTGGTTCCTGCAGTAGCTATACACGTGTGTGTATTCTAGTTAAAGTATAATAAAAAAACACATTTTCTTTGGATATTACTTGTAGTGCTGTGATTCTTGCAATAGTTCACATACCAAAGGAACAAGTAATATTACAGAAATATGCAAAGAAAAGGAATCAAAATGGGGCCTGAAATTACGATCTGAAATTGTTGAACTCAATGTTGAGTCCAGAAGGCTGTAAAATATCTTATTGAAAGATGAATTGCTGTTCCTCGAGCTGGCGTTGAGCTTCATTGGAACACTGCAGTAGGCCTAGGGCAGCGTGATAGCAGGTGGAGAATTAAAATGGCAGGCTACCGGAAGCTCGGGTCATGCTTGCAGAATGACCAGAGGTTATGCACAAAGCGTTCACCCAATCTGTATTTGGTCTCCCCAATGTAGAGTAGACTGCATTGTGAGCAGCGTATACAGTATACTAGATTGAAAGAAGTACACGTACATTCTAATATTTACCAGTTCTGATGAAGGGTCATCAACCTGAAATGTTAACTCTGGTTCTCCCTCCACAGATGTTGCCAGACCTGTTCAGCATTTCCAGTATTTTCTGTTTTTATTTCCAATTTACAGCGTCTGCAGTATTTTGCTTTTGTAGAGAAGGTAAAGATAGTATTAGATTAAAAGAAGAGGCTTATTAAATAGCAAGCCTGAGGATTAGGAGGGATGACAAAGAAATTGATAAAGAGGGAGAAAATAGAATGCGAGTAAACTTGTAAGAAATATTAAAGCAGATTGTAAGAGCTTTTACAAGTATTCAAAAAGGAAGAGACTAGTGAGAGTAAACATGGGTCCCTTAGAGGCAGAGATGGAGCAGGTTATACATTGGAGTATAAGGAAATGGCAGAGACATTAAACAAATATGTTGTATCTGCCTTCACAGTAGAAGACACAAAAAACATGCCAGACATTATGGGGAACCAAGGGTCTAATGAGAGTGATTCATAATAGTAAAGAAAAAGTACTGGAGAAACTAATGGGACTAAATGTTGACAAATTCCTTGGACCTGATGGCCTACATCCTCGAGTTTTAAGAGATGGCTGCAGAAATAATGGATGCCTTGGTTTTGATCTTTCAGATTTCCCTAGATTCGTGAACAGTCCCCATAGACTGGAAGGTAGCAAATGTAAGCCTGCTGTTCAAAAAAGAGAGGGAAAATAGGGAACGATAGGTCAGTTAGTCAGACATCAGTGGTGCAAAAAATGCTAGAATCTATTATTAAGGACCTGGTAACAGGGGACTTGGAAAATCACAGTAAGATTAGGCAAAGTCAATACAACTTTGTGAAAGGGAAATCATGTTTGACAGATCTATAAGTGTTTTGAAGGTGTAATGAGCAGGATAGATAAGATAAACCAGTCGATTTAGTATATTTGTATTTTCAGAAGGCATTCGATAAGGTGCCACACAAAAGTTTGTTACACAGATTATGAATCATGGGATTGGGATAATACATTAGCATGGACTGAAAATTGGTTATCGACAGAAAACAGGGTAGGAATACATCCGTCATTTTTGAAATGGCAGGATGATAGAGTGGAATTAGTGGGGAACCTCAAGGATCAGTGCTTGGGTCTCAACTATTTACAATCTATATCAATGACTTAGATGAAGGAACAGAGTGTAATGTATGCGAGTTTTCTGATGATACGGAGCTAGGACGGAAAGTAAGCTGTGAGGGAGGATACAAAAAGGATGCAAAAGAATATACAGCAGTTAAGTGATTGGGCAAGAAGGAGGCAGATGAAGCATAATGTGGGGAAGTGTGAAATTACCCACTTTGGTAGGGAGAATTTTTTTTAAAAGATGAGAGACTAGTAAATGTTGGTAACCAGAAGGATTTGGCTGACCTTGTGTATAAATCACAGAAAGTTAACATGCAGATGCACCAAGCAATTTGGAAGGCAAATGGTATGTTCGCCTTTATTGCATGGGGGTTGAAGTACAAAAATAAGGAAGTCTTGCTGCAATTATCTAAGGTGTTGGTGAGACCACACTTTGACAACTGTGTACAGTTTTGGTCACCATACTTAAGGAAGGATCTACTTGCCTTAGAGGGGTTGCAACAAATGTTCACGAGTTTTAGTCCTGGGATGAAAGAGCTTACCTATGAGGAGAAATTGAGTACAACGGGCCTATAGATTCTGGTCTTTAGAAGAACGAGAGATTATCTCATTGAATCATATAAAATCCTTAGAGGGTTTGACAGGGTAGATGCTGAAAGGCTGTATCCGCTAACTGGGGAATCTAAAACTAAAGGTCATAGTCTCAGGATATGGTGTCAGCCATTTAAGACTGAGATAAGGAGAAATTTCTTCACGCAGTGGGTTGTGAATCTTTGAAATTCTCTACCCCACAGGGCTGTGGATGCTCAGCCGTTGAGTATCTGCAATCGATAGATTTTTAGGTACTAAGGGAATCAAGGGATATGAGGATAGGGTGGGAAAGTGGATTTGATGCAGAAGTTCAACCATGTTCTTATTGAATGCTAGAACAGGCTTGGGGAACCGCATGGCCTACTACTGCTCCTATTTCTAATGTTCTTAAACACATGGCACCAGGGAGTGATCAGATCACAAGTGAAACATCCAACATCACTAACCAGGGTGTTGAGCAAGAAATCTTTGCAACTCATTTTTGGCAGTCTTGATAGTTCTTCATTCTCTTTCTCTGTTAAACCTTCACCCTGCCTAGGCTTTGCTCTGCCCCTTCTCAGATTTGTGTTAAGTACAACAGCTTTGCTTTCTTTCCAAACTTGATCCAAATGCTACAGCTGTGATGTCTATCTATCACAGAGTCCACCCGAGTAGGCTGGCTTGACTACCTCCCATCAAGGCTCACCCCCTGGGTACTTTAGCTGTAATTTCCTCCTTGGAGAAGTTTTAGCTACTCCCTGTGGTTCATGGTTCTAATTCTGCTGGACTCCCTCACGCTACATCTCGTCCCTGTCTCTCTTATTCAAGACCTGTATCTTTCAAGATAGAGGTGAGCAGCTCCATTGGTAGCCTTGGTCAGAGATGTGATATTTTAGCTCCTTAATGGGGACAGTGTGATATGTTCAGTTATTTTCTATAGTGCAAGAAAGTTTACTAAATTAGTCAAAGTCAGGTAATACTCATTATAAATGTTACTCTGCATGATAACTTAACAACAGTAAAATAAACTATATTATTGATTTACATTCAGCCTCATGTCACTCATATGAATTAGCCAACCTTTCAAAATATTGGAGAAGCATATGTAAAGGCACATGAGTTGATAAAATAGAACACCACAGCACAGAGCAGGACATTTAGCCCATCATGCCTGTGCCAGCTCTTTGAAAGAACCACCCAAATTCCTTAACATCCAGGGATCACAGTATCTAGTTAAAACAAGAGCGGCTTCATTGTTACAATCCTCAAGTCAGGTGATCACATGAGACACAGGGCATCAATAATGAATTCCTGATCATAAGGGACTGGAATCTGTTTACTTGAGTGACCAGTGATGCTGAGGGCCTCCAGAGCAGACTTTAAATTTGTGAGATGAAAACAGAATATGTGGGAGACTAGGGGAAAAATTCATTCACATAAAGAGGGAGACAAACGCTGGATTTTCAGCCCCTGATGGGGGCGAGCACGGAGGCAGGCGGTGGGCAAATTCACATCACTGGTCGATGTTCCAGTTTGCTGGCACCATCCCGCCCCCAGGCCATTATCCTGGAGGTGGGATGGCGAGGGGCAGTCGGGCTACCCGCCCACAAGTGGCAGATAGCCAATTAAGGGGGTTAAGTGGTCACTTGAGGTCTATTATCGTCAGTGGTTGACTGGAATTTTCCAGTTGGTCTCTGGGCCCCCTAAGGCATTGGAGATTAGGCCAGCTGCCTGGAGGTGGCCTCCCAGCAGCAAACTGGGGAGCTAGCGCTTCAAGCAGGCATTGAGACCCTCCCGATCTGTCTGGTTTCAGCTGTAGCTGCAGGCCGCCCTGTGGAGGGGTTCTTCCTCCACAATCATGGCCTGACAGATAAGGGAGCTCTTTATTTAAAATTTTAAAAAGCTGCAGAGTGGGCATTGCCATCGTGAGGCTCCCACTCTCTCTCTTACCTGAAACGGCAGCCTGCTGCTTCTTCCAAGCTGGAGGGCCTTCTATTGGTCCTAATTGGATGGCGAGCCCACCCTCGGGCCACTAATCAGTCAAATCGGGAAAATCACTGCCAGGTGACTGTTGCTCACACAGGGCGGGGTAGTGATACCCATTTGACCCTGACATCGGGGTCCCAACCCAAAACCCAAAATCTTGCCTGAAGTGTGACAAAAGACAGATATACCAGCAGTTAAAATACATGTATGTTTATGAGAGTGAGAAGACTGAAAGCAAACAGAAATAATTAAGAAATAACACAAATAAAGAGATATTGGGGGTAATTTTAATCTATCCTGCCCAAGGGATATGGGTAAGATCGAGTTCGATGCCTGTTTTATTGTCCCTTAAAATTGCCCCATTGTAACGGTATTCCATTTGTCCATGAACAATGTTTTGGGAGATGTTAATTCAGGATCAAAAATCTAAAATCAAGTTGTACCGTAGTTTAATATATTGCACCAAGTTTAATCTGGGCAAAAGGTAAGGTCCTAACTTCAAAACCCTCCAGAACATATTTCTGAAATTCAGTGTTAACATTGTTTTGAACAATTAATGCTTCATTTGCATATAAAATTAGGTCATGAGAAAATGAATTTCTTACCTCAAATCACGAAGTGACTAACGTAAGCTGCTTTTAAATACCTGTTATACTGGGAAATAATATGGTTTCCCACTGCTTCTGTGTCATTCTTTACCGAGAATTACTAAATGTAAGTATATCTCTGTAATAAAAGCCTTCATCAGTGTATCATTCTACTCTGTCGGTACTAGTTATTCCAAAGTCTTAAAAACACATTTGGAGAAAATTTGTTTCTTTTGAAGTTAAATTATAGCAATTTGTTTTAAAACATAAAACGGATCCTAAAGGACAGCAGTTATTAAGCAGATGTTGTTGACAAAAATACTCATCCTGTTCAACCTTGGTTATTGGTTGTGCTCGTCATCTTGAGGCTTGAAATCTAATAGGAACAGGTTTAGGTCATTCAGCCCCTCAAACCTATTCTGCTATTCTATTAAATTATGGCTGGTTTGCATTGCAATTCTATTGATCTGCCTTTTCTCTATATCCCATGATATCCTTACTTAACAAACATTATCAATTTCAGTCTTGAAAATTCCATTCTAACTCAGGATCCATGACCCTTTGTGTGTTAAAACAAAAGCTTCCTGATTTTACACTTAAATGGTTTCGTACTAATTTCGAGATGCACCCTCTTGTTCTGGATTCCTTCACCAGTGGAAAGTTTCTCTTTCAAAGCCCTTAATCATTTTAAACACCTTGATTAGATCACCCTTCAAGAGCTAAACTCAAAGCAATAAAAGCCAAGTTTTTGCAACCTGTCCTCAGTTTAATCCTTTAAGCCTTGGTATCATTCAGTTGAACTTGCATTGCAATACTCCAACAACAACTTGCATTTATATGGCACCTTTAACATAGTGAAGCATCTCAAGACATTTCACAAGAGCATTAACAAACAAGATTTGGTGCCGAGTCACATAAGGAGATATCAGGACAGGTCAAGGATAGCTTTTAAGGAGTGTCTTAAAGGAGATGAGCGAGGTAGCAAGTCAGAGAGGCTTATGGAGGGAAATGCAGAGCTTAGGACCTTGACAGCTGAAGATATGGGTGCCAATGGTGGAGCAAAGAAAATCGAGAGATCACAATTGGAGGAGCACAGGGATTTTGGAGGGTTGTGAGATGGAGGAGGTTACAGAGATAAGGTGGGGGTGGGAGCGGGCTGAAACTAAGGGAAGGATTTGAACACCAGGATGAGAATATTAAAAGTGAGGTGCTGCTGGACTGGGAGTTAGTGTAAGTCAACAAGCACAGGGGTGATGGGTGAACGGGACTTGGTTTAAGTTAGGATATGGATAGCAGAGTTTTGGATGAGTTCACATTTTTGGAGGGTGGAAGATAGCCGTTGGGTCAGGAAAAATGTAGAATAGTCAAGTCATGGATGAGCTGAGGCAGAGGCGCAGATGGGCGATGTTCTAGAGGTGGAAGTAGGTGATGGAGGTGATTTAGTCAGAAGTTCAGCTCGGGGTCAAACAGAATGCCAAGGTTGTGTGAGGTCTGGGTCAGCCTTAGACAGCGACCAAGGAGAGGGAGCAGTTAGTGGCTAGTGAAAGGGTTTTGTGGCAGGGTCTAAGGCCAATATAGCTTTGTGAGGTGCAATGTCCAATACTGAAAGCAGAACTCCAAATAGGGTTTGATCAAGGCTAATCAGATTACAATTCTCAGTGCATGCAAAGGAATTCACAGCATTGTTATTTTGTTGTAAAAAATGCGAAGGTAATTTACCAATGACTTTATCAATTTCACTAAGTTTACCTGCTTATCCTCCAGTGTGGAGATACAGCAGCAAAGTGTAGATGCTTACAATTTGTATGGCTTCAAAGCTTTCTTTCAAGAGCTCATTCTCACATTCCTTTTTTTTAATCCTTTGATATATTCAGTAATTATTTGCACCATATCGAAACATTAGAAATGTAGTGGCTCAAATGAGACCAAAATGAAATATCTTCCATTGCATGCTCTCATTTGCTTCGATTTCCTCCCTTGAACTTACCATTTTATTTCATCCCAAGTTGAGAATCATTTTGTGTAATAACATTTATGTGCTTCCTAAAGCCACTTCTAAGTCTCAATACCATCTCAGATAAATCTATTCATTTGAAAAATTATGATGGATTCATTTTTAAAGGAATACATATACAACTATAATGCCTAACATACTGTGTTTCTACAATCATTTTTGACTGAAATTTTAATCTAGGAAAACTCCCTTCCCTGCCAAAACTTTAATCTTCCTTGCTAGATAGCATCCCATTGTATATCACAAAATAATGCAATTAAAATTTTCTGTCTCTTTCAGACAGGGAAATAAGTAATTGTATACGTAATGGGCTCTGTAGATCAGACTTCGCATACTTTATGAACTTAAAGATTGCCTACTGTGTTGCGTCATTTTCATTTCACAAATGGATGCATTTTCAACATATCAAAGAGGAAGCTCATACTGCCAGTGGGAATAATCACTGGGACATTGTCCCTTCCACAGGGGACCCAAACATGGTGTTCACCCCATCTTGTCCTATATGGAAATAAACCTTCATGACATTTCAGTTCTTTTCGAAGGTAGGTAGAAATTGGATGTAGGAACAGGAGTAGGCCATTCAGCCCCTCAAACTGCCATTCAACTAGATCATGTCTGATCTGCATCTTTGTTCGATTTACCTGCCTTGGTTCCCTTTCCCTTAATACCCTTGCATAACAAAAATCTGTCAGTCTCAGTTTTGAAATTTTCAACTGACTCCCAGCCACCAGAGATTTTTGGGGGAGATTACACATAAAGACACATCTACAGAGGTCAAGAAATCCAATGATGCATCTTTCAAGTGACTCGGGCAGTAATATTCAAGCTGCCTGATCATTTTAATGATGCATGCGTGAAGCCATCGCTTCCCGTGCTTCTCATTAGCTGCATGCCTGAGGGGGCGCTGGATATTGGGACTCTATAATGCCACTCAAGGGGAGGTGCATTCTGACTGCAGCCACCAGGGACACATTTCTGATTGAAGTAATGGTCGAAACAAGTAGTGAGAAACACCAAAGGTGCTGATTTGGAGGCCCTGGTGCAGGCTGTGGACAGAAGCAGTCATATCCTCTTCCGCCACTTCCTCCCTCAGGGGGCAGGAAACCCTCCAAACACTAACTCAGGAGACAATGGGAAAAAATGGCACAGTATGTCAACGGTAGGAAAATTGTGCCCAGAACATGGCTGCAATGCTGGAAGAAATGAAATGATAAGGTTAGAACATTGGTCTCAAAATCTCTGGTCAAACAGCTGCATCCCATACAACCTCATTAATTCCAACATTGACAAGATTTCCCTACTTCCTATCACTCTTTACATTCACTACATCATACTTCCTTCTCCTTAAACTCACCAATGAATTTTCTCCACTTTATTTTGTGCACCTTATCTGACATGGTTTTCCAGAAAACAATTTATTTATTTAGAAATACAGCACTGAAACAGGCCCTTCGGCCCACCGAGTCTGTGCCGACCATAAACCACCCATTTATACTAATCCTACACTAATTCCATATTCCTACCACATCCCCACCTGTCCCTATATTTCCCTACCACCTACCTATATTAGGGGCAATTCATAATTAAAGTCTCTATAACCATGGATTGTAAGCTTACAATATCCCTTGCACCCAAATATCCAAGGCATCAAGAAGAATCTGGCTGCATCTGAAAATCTGTCCCCTTTAACTGAGAAAGAGGGTGCACAGGTGTGAAATTGGATCTGTGCTACTCATTGCAATAATGTCAAGATTCAAGGTTTCTGAGGCCACAACATGAATACAAATACAACTGATGTAAATTCCAGCTTTACCTTGGGAATGAGCAGAAACGTTGGAAAATATCAAAGAACTCCATGAGAAGTATGGTCTGTTCAAAGCCCATCACCAGGAAATTCCTAAGAGTTTCTCTCACGATCATCTGCCATAACTTCAGCGGATGATTATGCCATGCATCCAGGGTTTCTGCCATGCTTCCGCTGAAGTCATGGTGGTCAATTGATAGAACGTCCAAGGAAATTCCCGGCACTTGTCTCAACTCTCCGCATTTTTTACCTAAGTTTTGATTTGGTGGCTGCCTTTTTAAAACTCACGTCATTGTATTCAGGGAACTCAACAGCCAGATTAAGTCAAAGTCTTGGACTATCTATCCTGGTACACAGTTAGAAGTGTTTTTATGGCTCCCTTGGTAGCAGGCTACCTAGTAGAACGCCAAAATACAATATTTTCTTTTGCATATATGCTAGTGATTGCTGGTTAATAGAGAGCAAAGATGATCTGTGGTTGGATCATCCTTTAAATTGAGAAAAAAGAAAAATACCTTTAAAATAGATCTAAAAAGGTGCAAGTTCAAATACTGGCCTACACAACTTAATTTTAAAATTTATCATATACATTAAATCCTATAGATAATATACAGTTATATCTCTCTCTGTTTTCCAGACCCTCAGAGATCTGTTTTTGTATATTCAATTTCATTCTCTCCCCGAGGAATGGGGGAGCCATAATTCCACCTTCCCAAAGCCCTGTCGCTCAAGATCATTACAAATGTCAGCTTCAAATATTCTAGTTAGGCACAGCATAAGTAGTGTATTAACACAATAGCACAGAGTCAATAAATCATTAAGTAAACTATGTGTGCCAGTAATGCTGACATCAACAATTCATTGCTTTAATAATGTGTTTTAATTTGATTTTTCAGTGCCCTATTCCACAAAGGACATTTAAGCCATGGAAAGGGTACAGAAGAAATTTTATAAGATGATAGCAAAGATGAAAGGCATTAGTTATGAGGAGTAACTAGCGAACCTGGGTCTGTTTTCACTGGAACATAAGTTCTGATGAGAGCAGTAGAGATGTTCAAAATTATGAGGAATTTAGACAAGGTAAATAGGGGAACTCTATTTCCACTGGTCAGTGAAACAGTAAGTAAAGGGCAGCAATTTAAGAACATAGAACCATAGAACCACAGAAAAAGTACAGCACAGAAGGAGGCCATTCAGCCCATCATGTCCGTTTCGGCTGAAAAAACTAGCCGCCCAATCTAATTCCACCTTCCAGCACCTGGTCCATAGTCTTGCAGGTTACAACACTTCAGGTGCATGTCCAGGCACCTTTTAAAAGAATCGAGGGTTTTTGCCTCCACCACCATTCCTGGCAGTGAATTACAGACATTCACCACCCTCTGGGTGAAAAGGTTTTTCCTCATGTCCCCTCTAATCCTTCTATCAATCACCTTAAATCTATGCCCCTTGGTTATTGACCTCTCTGCTAGTGGAAACAGGTCCTTCCCGTCTACTCTATCTAGGCCCCTCATAATTTTGTACACCTCAATTAAGTCACCCCTCAGCCTCTTCTGTTCTAAGGAAAACAACCCTGGCCTATCCAATCTTTCCTCATAGCTGCAACTTTCAAGCCTTGGCAATATTCTTATAAATCTCCTCTGCACTCTCTCCACAGCAACTATGTCCTTCCTATAATGTGGCGACCAGAACTGTACGCAATACTCCAACTGTGGCCGAACCAGCATTTTATACAGTTCAAGTGTTACATCCCTGCTTTTGAATTCTATACCTTGGCCAATAAAGGAAAGCATTCCATATGCCTTCTTCACCACTTTATCTACCTGTCCTGCCACCTTTAGGGACCTGTAGACATGCACTCTAAGGTCTCTCACTTCTTCTACCCCTCTCAATATCCTCCCGTTTATTATGTATACCCACGCTTTATTTGCCCTCCCCAAGTGCATTACCTCACACATCCCCGAACTGAATTCCATTTGCCGCATTTCCGCCCACTCAACCAAACCATTGATAGCATTCTGGAGGCTACAGCCATCCTCTTCACTATCAACTACATGACCAATATTTGTGTCATCAGCAAATTTCCCAATCATGCCTCCCACATTTAAGTCCAATCATTAATATATACCATAAACAGCAAGGGACCCAACACTGAGCCCTATGGAACGCCACTGGAAACAGCTTTCCATTCACAAAAACATCCATCGACTACTACATCACTGCCACTTCTCTTCCAGGAATGCCTACCTTGAAGAAGTTCTGCTCTTCCCTCCGACGGGATTTTCGTTTGTCTCTTTTACCTTGTTCACCTTCATTGCTTTCTATTTCCCTCCTGGTGTTTGATAAAGTGTCTACCAAAACTCGTTTTCACAGCCACATCTCCTTCCTCAGTGACTGCCTCCGGCTCGTGGATTCCAACTGCATTTTCACCCATCATGTTTTGAATCCACTCAGGATTAGAGGTATCTCCAAGAAATACAACGTTCCTCGGACTGCTACTCTCGCCGCATCCTGAGATCCACACTCAGTGCTATGCGCCGCCACATGCACACACTGAACCTCTCTCTCCAGCAGCACCGCCTCACCTTATCTCAAAGCTGGTCTACTCCGCAGTTTCATTTCATCTTTCGTCTCATCCGACGCATTAACAAAAAACTTTTTTTCTTCCTTTCAGATGTCAAGGAACACAAGCTCCAGCAGCTGATGGGGACAAATGCTCCTCCAGATCCTCCTTCCGCTTCACTTCCCTCTGACCCCCCCCTTTCTGATCTGACCCCTTGCCGTGTATTCACTATACCCTCTGACCTCCCCCTCTCTGATGCTGAACGTTCTGTACTCAGCAAAGGTCTCAGTTTTATCCCCTTACGTCCCCACCTCAATGAATTTTGTGCTCCGCATGACGTTGAGCTCTTCTTCCGCCGCCTCCATCTCCGGGCTCACTTCTTTGACCAGGAGTCCTCCCCCCGACCAGCAGACCCATTCACCCGCCTCCAGCATTCCCCCTCTACCTGGACCCCTCCCCCTGGCCTCTTACCCGCTCTTCATCTCTTCATTGAAAACTGTCGGCGAAACATTGGTCATCTCAATTTCTCTGCCCCCCTCACTCACTCTAACCTGTCCCCTCTGAACTTGAGGCACTCCATTCTCTCAGGTCTAACCCCGACATGGTCATCAAACCTGCAGACAAGGGTGGTGCTGTTGTTGTCTGGCGTACCGACCTCTGCCTTGCAAGAAGCTCAACGCCAACTCACAGATACTTCTTCCTACCTCCCTCTGGACCACGGCCCCACCACCGAACATCAAGCCACCGTCCAAAGGACTGTCACTGATCTCATCTCCTCTGGAAATCTTCCGTCTGCAGCTTCCAACCTCATAGTCCCGCAACCCCAGACAGCCCGCTTCTACCTCCTTCCCAAAATCCACAAACGGGACTGTCCTGGCAGACCCATTGTGTCAGCCTGCTCCTGCCCCACTGAACTTATTTCTTCCTATCTTGACTCTATCTTTTCTCAGCTGGTCCAGTCTCTTCCCACCTACATCTGTGACTCTTCTGACGCCCTACGTCATTTTGACAATTTCCCGTTTCCTGGTCCCAACCGCCTCCTCTTCACTATGGACGTCCAATCGCTCTACACCTCCATCCCCCACCAGGATGGTTTAAGGGCTCTCCGCTTCTTCCTTGAACAGAGGCCCAACCAGTCCCCATCCACCACCACCCTCCTCCGCCTGGCTGAACTTGTTCTCACATTGAACAACTTCTCCTTTAACTCCACTCACTTCCTTCAAGTAAAAGGTGTTGCTATGGGTACCCGCATGGGTACTAGTTATGCCTGTCTTTTTGTGGGATATGCTGAACATTCCTTGTTCCTGTCCTACTCAGGCCCCCTCCCTCAACTCTTTTTCCGGTACATTGATGACTGTATCAGTGCCGTTTCCTGCTCCCGCCCTGAACTGGGAAACTTTATCAACTTTGCTTCCAATTTCCACCCTTCTCTCACCTTTACATGGTCCATCTCTGACATGTCCCTTCCCTTCCTCGACTTCTTTGTCTCCATCTCTGGGGATAATATCTGTCATAAGCCCACCGACTCCCACAGCTACCTGGACTACACTTCTTCACACCCTACCTCCTGTAAGGACTCCACTCCATTCTCCCAGTTTCTCCGACGCATCTGCTCTGATGATGCTACCTTCCATGACGGTGCTTCTGATATGACCTCCTTTTTCCTCAACCGAGGATTCCC
This sequence comes from Heterodontus francisci, assembly GCF_036365525.1. Classification (NCBI taxonomy): domain Eukaryota; kingdom Metazoa; phylum Chordata; class Chondrichthyes; order Heterodontiformes; family Heterodontidae; genus Heterodontus; species Heterodontus francisci. Next base: position 126,952,114 of record NC_090377.1, read on the forward strand.
CCCCACTGTTGTTGACAGGGCCCTCAACTGTGTCCAGCCCATTTCCCGCACCTCTACCCTCACCCCTTCCCCTCCCTCCCAGAACCATGATAGGGTTCCCCTTGTCCTCACTTTCCACCCCATCAGCCTCCATATCCAAAGGATCATCCTCCGCCATTTCCGCCACCTCCAGCATGGTGCCACTACCAGTCGCATCTTCCCCTCCCTTCCCCTGTCAGCATTCCGAAGGGATCGTTCCGTCCGCGACACCCTGGTCCACTCCTCCATTACCCCCACCACCTCGTCCCCGTCCCATGGCACCTTCCCCTGCAATCGCAGGAGGTGTAATACCTGCCCATTTACCTTCTCTCTCCTCACTATCCCAGGCCCCAAACACTCCTTTCAGGTGAAGCAGCGATTTACCTGTACTGCTTTCAACGTAGTATACTGTATTCGCTGCTCACAATGTGGTCTCCTCTACATTGGGGAGACCAAACGCAGACTGGGTGACCGCTTTGCGGAACACCTCTGCTCAGTCCACAAGCAGGACCCTGAGCTTCTGGTTGCTTGCCATTTCAACACTCCCCCCTGTTCTCATCTCTATCCTGGGCTTGCTGCAGTGTTCCACTGAACATCAACGCAAGCTCGAGGAACAGCATCTCATTTTCCGATTGGGCACACTACAGCCTGCCGGACTGAACATTGAGTTCAATAATTTCAGAGCATGACGGGCCCCCCATTTTACTTTTAAGTTTAGTTAATTTTTCTTTTTTCTTTTTTACATTTTTTACAATTTTTTTCTTTTGTTTATTTCATTCCATTGTAGTTTGTTCAGTTTGTTTACCCACTGTTTTTTTTCATGTTTGTACTTGCTGCTGTTCAATCTTCAGTTCGTTAACACCCTATCTGTACTAATGCTTTGTCTTTCAACACACCATTAACATATTGTTTGCCTTTCTCCATGACCTCTTGGTCAGCTATGTGGCCTTGTCCAATCTAGACCTTCTCCTTTGTTATCTCTTGCCCCACCCCTGGCTCACTTGCTTATAACCTTTAACATTTCTAATATTTGTCAGTTCCGAAGAAGGGTCACTGACCCGAAACGTTAATTCTGCTTCTCGTTCCACAGATGCTGCCAGACCTGCTGAGTGGTTCCAGCATTTCTTGTTTTTATTTCAGATTTCCAGCATCCGCAGTATTTTGCTTTTATCATCGACTACTACCCTTTGTTTCCTGTCACTGAGCCAATTTTGGATTCAACCTGTCACATTCCCCTGTATCCCATGGGCTTTCATTTTACTGACCAATCTGCCATGCGGGACCTTGTCAAATGCCTTACTAAAATCCATGCAGACCACATCCACTGCACTATCCTCATCAATCCTCCTTGTTACTTCCTCAAAGAATTCAATTCAATTGGTAAGACATGACCTTCCCTTAAAAAATCCATGCTGCCGATCCCTGATCAGTCCGTGCCTTTCTAAGTGCCAGTTTATCCTGTCCCTCAGAATTGATTCTAATAATTTACCCAACACCGAGGTCAGACTGACCAGCCTATAATTATTTGGCCTATCCCTCGCACCCTTCTTAAACAACGGTATAACGTTTGCAGACCTCCAATCATCTGCACCTCGTCCGTATAAAGTGAAGATTTGAAGATGATCCTCAGCGCATCTGCTATTTCCACCCTGGATTCCTTTAACAACCTGGGACACAATCTATCTGGCCCTGGTGATTTATCCACTTTCAAGGATGTCAGACCCTCCAGTACTTCCTCTCTCATTATGCTTATTGTATTTTCTATTTATATAACATCACAAATGTTTGAAGGCAGAGGTTAGGGGGTTGCTTTTACACAGGCTAATCTATGTCCTAATAACCTATCAAAAACAATGGTGGAAGCAAGATCCAAAATACAGAATACCCTTTAAAAAGGAGGTCCTTAAATATCTAAAAAAAGAAAATGTACACTGAAAGGGCAGGGAATTCGACTAAGTGACTATTTTTGTCACAGAGTTGGCATAAAAACCTTAATGCTGTAAAGTTATATTATTCACCAATCCTAACCTCAAATAAGGAACTTGTATTATACAAAAGTATATTTTCCATTTTCACACCAGCTATTGCTATGACTTCTGTTAAGAAAACTATTTAGTCTATAATTAAGCATGTGTTCTGTGCTCAAGAGTTGCACCAATCATGACTACAATTGAAACTAGCCAAATTTACATGATTTTTTTAACGTTGGTCAAGCAGCTCATGAGCCATTTAACCAATGTAAATGACAAAACAACAACTTGCATTTATATACCTTTAAAAAGAAAACGTCTCAATATACTTCACAGAGGCATAATCAAAAAGAATGGCGCCCAGGCTAAGGAAGGTATATTAGGAGAATTGGCCAAAACACTGCTCAAAGAACTGGGTTTTAAAAAGGTTCTTAAAGGAAGAGGGGCAAAGGAGATTTTGGATGGAATTCCAAAGCAGGGCTCTAGGGCTGAAGGCTTGGTCACCAATAATGTGGAAAAGGGAGGAGGGATGGGCAAGAAGCCTGAGTTACAGGAACAGAGTGTTCAGAGAGACAGTTGCAGGGCGAGAGCAGATTACAGAGACAGGAAGGGGCAAGGCCGATAAAAAAATTAAACATAAAAATGAGAATTTTAAATTGGATGCATCGGGGAACCTCGAGTTTTTAAAAATATATTCAGTCACAAGATGTGGGTGTGGCTGACAAGGCCAGCATTTTTTGACGGTGGTGATGAAACCCTGCTGTCTGTGTGGAGAAGGTACTCCCGTAGTAATATTAGGTAGAGAGTTCCAGGCTTTTGATCCAGCAATGATGAAGCAACAGCTATAGTCAAATCAGGATGGTGTGTGGCTTGGAGGAGAACTTGGGGGTGGTGGTCTTCCCATCCGCCTGCTGCCTTTGTCTTTCCAGATGGTCGAGGTCATGTGTTTGGGAGGTGCTGTTGAAGAATTGCTTGACGAATTGCTGCAGTGCAGCAGTGCATCTTGTAGATGGTACACACTGCTGACTCGTTGCACTGGAGTTGGAGGGAGTAAATGTTTAAGAGGATGGATGGGGTGCCGATCAAGTGGCTGCTTTGCCATGGATGGTGTTGAATTTCTTGAGTGCTGTTAGAGCTACAATCATCCGGGCATAAGGAAAGTTTTCCATCACATTCCTGACTTTTACTTTGTAGGTGGTGTTTAGGCTTTGGGAAGTTAAGTGAGTCACACACCACAGAGAATCCAGCGTCTGAACTGTTCTTGCAGCTACAATATTTATGTGGCTGGTCCAGTTAAATTTCGATCAATGGTGAATCCCCACAATGTTGATCTAGGGGTATTCGACGATGGTAATGCCAGAAGTTGATGCGGGATAGGATATGGGCAGCAGAGTTTTGGATGAGCTGAATATTATGGAGTGTGGAGGGTGGGAGGCTGACAAAGGAATATTGAAGTAGTCAAGTCTGGAGGTGAAAAAAGCAGTAATAAGGATGTTACCAACAGATAGGCTGAAGTGGGACAGGCAATGTTAACCCGGTGGAAGTAGGCAGCCTTTGTGATGGAGAAGATATGAGTTTGGAAGTTTAGCTTGAAGTCAGCTATGGTTGCAAATACATTGGTTCTGCCTCAGACAGTAGCCAGGGAGGAGGATGGCCTTGACAGCAAAGGTGGCAAAGCTTGTGGCAGTTTCCCAATGTTTAATTGGAGGAAGTTACAGCACATCCAAGACTGGACATTAGACAAGCACAACACAGTGGCAGTGGAGGAGTCAACAGAGGTGATGGTATGATAGAGCAGGGTGTCATCAGCATACATGTGGACATGGCCTCATGTCTTTGGATGGTGTCGCCAAGGATAGCATGTAGATAAAGAAAAGGAGATGCCAATGATAGATATTTGGGCAATTTGGAGGTAATGGTGCAGGGGCAAGAGGAGAAGTCATCGTTGCAGATGCTGTGTCCATGAATGTATAAGAGTGGAACCAAGTGAGAGCATTCCCGCTGAGCTGAACACCAGAGGAGAGGTGTTGGAGGATGATGGCATGGTCGGCCATGTCAAAGGCTGAGACAGGTCAAAGAAGGGGATAGTGCATCACTGCCACAATCACCAAGGATATCATTCATGACTTTGGTTAGAGAGATTCAAACAAGGAGTTGTCGGAAAGATGGGTACAGATTTGAGAGTCAACATTATGTTCAAGGGCTTTAGAGAGGGAAGGGTCATTGGATATGGAATATTAGTTTGCAAGAACAGAGGTGGGCATCATGGATGATATGAAAGAGTCCAGAGTTAACTTCTAAAATCCTGTGGTAGGGAGGAGTTGACTTGTAGACAGACCAGAGTCAGTTAGGAGCATCCAAAAACCTGTGTCAAGGTTTGGAAACAGTTGCGGAGAGGAAGTGGATCTTGGAGCTGTTTCTGTGACTCAGAATATTAGTGGGTGCATTGCTGGAGTTTCAGTTAAGTCAGTGGGCCAAGATGCCCTTTACCCAGCAGAAGTTGATCCAAGGACCAACAGAGGCATGTTATTGGTTCAGGTATTAGCAGGATGCATCGTCAAATATAACAGCACAGGAACAAGGAACTATGGAATTGAAACCCAAGGCCAAGAGTAATGAAGTTCAGGGAGCCGAGGAGAATGAAAAGTAAATCCACAAGTTCTGAGTGGATGAAGAAGCTGATCTGAGGAACAGCTTCAGGGAGGTGAAAAGCACATAAGATCAGAGTAAGCAGCAGGAGCTTGAGGAGATGATTTAAATCAGTTTAGTGAAGGAGTTCTGAAGGACAAGTTAATCAGAGCAGAGTCAGCAGCCACAGGAAGTAAGCAGATGGAAGCAAAGGAGAGATTTCAGAGTCCAGAGCAGGATGGGAATGAGCAGGAACAGATCAAAGCCAACATAAAGTAGAGTGAAAAGAGGAGCAAAAACTGAGCACAGAAGCACGCCAGGTACTGAAGTAGAGACTTGCATTCTTTTCAGTGGAGAATGCGATTTGAGAAGAAAGTTGCAGGGAAGTGAGATAAACCCAGAAGCCAGCGGAGAAATGGAAATCAGCCCAGAGTGGACAGTTTTCTGCCCAGTAACCAATGCAGCAGCCAGGTAGTTTTGAGAAGCCAGCAGTATATATAAATACAGTCCAGAAGCTCAGCTGGTAGCAGCAGCAGGCACTAAAAGGGTTAAACTATGAGGACAGGTTCATAGATTATTCTTATCTGCCCGGAATATAGAAGATTAAGGGGTTATCTAATTGAAGTATTTAAGATGATTAAAGGAGTTGATAGGGCAGATAGAGAGAGAAACTATTTGCTTTGGCAGGAAACCACAGGACAAGAGAGCATAACCTTAAAGTTAGTGCTAGGCCATTCAGGAGTGATGTCAGGAAGTACTTCTTCACACAAAGGGAAATCTGAAACTCTATTCTCCAAAAAGCTGTTGAGGTTGCAGGTCAATTGAGAATTTTAAAAGTGAGATTGATAGAATCTTATTGGATAAGGGCATTGAAAGTTACGGAACCAAGGTGAATAAATAGGGTTAAGGTACAGATCAGCCATGACCTAACTGAATGACCGGACAGATTTGAGGGACTGCATGGCCTGCTCCTGTTCCTATGTTCCTATGATAGGCCCATAGACTGAAGTGGGTTACCTTAAACTTGAAGAGATTGAATGGTGAAATATAAAACTATTTAAAATAATCCAGGCCCCAGAAATGTTCAAAGTGAATCTTAATCCAAGGGACCACATAGTCTCTGCTCGCAGGGGGACAATAAGTGAAGACAAATAAAGTTGAGATTTCCTATCATTATGAATTAGAATGCTTATATGGCTGGGCCAAAGTAAAGAAAGTTGTGTGGATAACGCCAGGCTGCAAAGTCAGAGATGTATTGTGTTTCATTCAAAATCAAATGCTGTTTTATGGTTTATGAAAGCCAAGTGAATATGTTCATCTAATATTGGTTGAGGACTGGTAAATAAAACATACGACATACATACGAACGTACGAATTAGGAGCAGGAGTAGGCCACTCGGCCCTTCGAGCCTGCTCCGCTATTCAATAAGTTGATGGCTGAACTGATTACTCCGCATTTCCACCTACCTCTGCTAACCTTCCACCCCCTTGCTTATCAAGAATCTATCGACCTCTGCCTTAAAAATATTCAAAGACTCTGCTTCCACCACCTTTTGAGGAAGAGAATTCCAAAGACCCACCACCCTCTGAGAGAAAAAATTTCTCCTCATCTCTGTCCAAAAATGGGCGACCCCTTATTTTTAAACAGTGACACTTAGTTCCAGATTCTGCCACAAGGGGAAACATCCTTTCCACATACACCCTGTCAAGACCCTCAGGATCTTATATGTTTCAATCAAGTCGCCTCTTATTCTTCTAAATTCCAGCAGATACAAGCCTAGCCTGTCCAATCCTTCCTATAAGACAGCCCGCCCATTCCAGGTATTAGTCTTGGAAACCTTCTCTGTACTGCCTCCAACACATGTCCATCCTTCCTTAAATAAGGAGACCAGTACTGTACACAGTACTCCAGATGTGGTCTCACCAATGCCCTGTATATCTGAAGCACAACCTCCCTACTTTTGTATTCAATTCCCCTCGCGATAAACAATAACATTCTATTAGCTTTCCTAATAACGTGCTGTACCTACGTACTAACCTTTTGCGATTCATGCACAAGAACACCCTAGACACCCATCTCAGAGTTCTGCAATCTCTCACCATTTAGATAATATGCTTCTTTTTTTATTCTTCCTGTCAAAGTGGACAATTTCACACTTTCCCACATTATGCTCCATTTGCCAGGTCTTTGCCCACTCAGTTAACCTATCTATATCCCTTTGTAGCCTCCTTATGTCCTCTTCACAAGTTACTTTCCTACCTATCTTTGTGTCATCAACGTGGAGACTCACATAGTACTAACATCAGCAAGTCAATATCACAAGGCTGTCAAGAAAAATTACCAAGATCATTTATAAATGCATTGCACAATATGGAAGAGAAACAAAAGCAAACATGAAGCACTGTGTCATCAGTTCAGCCGAGAAATGAACAGACTAATGCAAACAAAAGTATGTAAAGTTACTCTCAGCTGGGATTTGTGCTGACTGAATACAATGTTTACACTAACCTGGGATGGAAGCAGCAGCCAGAAAGCCAATCACCGTGACCTTCACCTGTCATGATAATGTCACCATTGGGAATGGACCACATCTTCCAGAGGCGCTCATCACTTCCAGTCACCAGAATTTGTTTACGTGGATGAAGAGCTAGGCTATAAAAGAATGAGGGGGTGATAAACATGTTTTCAGCATAATGCCATGCGCTTTTCAAGCATATTGTTTATTATATGAACATATCAAAATATCTTCTTGAATATCATGAGGAATACAGCTGACAGAAGCATTGTCGTCTAATTCTATAAAGAACCTAGTTTAATGTGCACTTTGACAATTAAGTTAATCCACAGATTATAAAAATGTGACAATTAAAGCAATTTACCTAGTCCAATATTCAATTTTGATAACACACTATAGGAATTAATTTACTTTTACAATAACGATACACTCATTATGCACTGAATGGAAGTTCTTCTTTATTTAGCAGGAACACACAGTACACATTGTGCAGCTTGCACGCTAATAACGAATGCTAAATTGAATAGAATGTGTTTGTAATATCACTGCAGATTAACTCATTAATTTCCCTTCCTCGCCACTCTTTCAATGACACATAAACACAATAAAGAATTTTCAATTCAGGTGCGGAGGGGACAAATTTGGGCACTGGAGGGAACAAAGAGATCTTAAAGCACCCATTTTACAGAAAAGATTGTGTATATTTTTGCAGATGGCATAAAGAAATGACAAAAGCCCTCCGTGAGTCAGAAAGATCCCATTACCAGGATCCCATCCAGGCTTCAGCAGCTGGCATTGGATGCAATCACACAGAAGGTAAGCATAGTGTTTACAACCACCACATTTAGAAGGATGTGTGGACAAAGGTGATCAATTTGAACGAAAATGCTAAGGTAACCAATAAGGAAATTAGGGTTAGATTTTTAACTTTATGCCCAAGCACAAAATCGGTGTTGCTGCCTCATTATAAAAACTGACCTACTGACCGGCTGAAAGATTTGCATTTATATATCATAATTGAAGATCTCAGGACGTCCCAAAGCGCTTTATATTTAATTAAGTACTTTTGAGGTGTAGTCACTGTTGTAATGTTGGAAATGCAGCAGCCAATTTGCATACAACATGGGCCCACAAACAGCAATGTGATAAGGACCAGATAATCTGTTTTACTGATGTTGGTTGAGGGATCAATATTGGCCAGCACACCAGGGGAATTCCCCTGCTATTCCTTGAATAGTACCAGGGAGTCTATTACTTCCACTTGAGAAGGCAGATGGGTCCTCTGTTTGTCTTGTCTGAAAGACAACACCTCTGATAGTGCAGCAGTCCCTCAGTGCTGCATTGAACTGTTAGCCTGGATTATGTACACAAGTGTCTGGAGTCTGGAGTAGTATTTGAACCCACAACCTTTGCGAGCGCTACCACTGAGCCAAGGCTGACAGTTCACAAATATTGGGTCAATATTGTGGTCCAAGCAGAGTAGCACTGGGCACTTCTGTGCCCCAAGAGGCTAGCCTCATCCAATAATGCAAGGTCATCTCATTATCATAATTTGCCAGCCCTTATACATTGCAGGTGATGAGATGTTTCTGAGAGAAGCATAGACTACACAAATTGTAGGTATTGCTCGGCACATTGGATGGAAATATCAGCAAAGTGAGTAACTGTGGTTAGCCATGTGTGGTGTCAGTCATTGCTTAGTGAAAGCACTCTTGGCTCTGAGTCAGAAGATTGTGGGTTCAAATCCCATTCCAGACACTTAAACAGAAAATCTGCACCCATACACCAGTGCAGTACAGAGTGAATGCTGTGTCTCAAATGAATCCTTTTGTGCTTCACTTCCACAAGTTATAGGTTAAACTTGCATATAAAAATACTCTTCTGGGAAACTATTTGGGGAGGTGGTGGTGTCGTGGTCATGACACTGGACTAATAATCCAGAAGCCCAAGCTAATGCTCTGGGGGCATGGGTTCAAATCCCAACACAACAGACGGTAAAATCTAAATTAAATTAATAAATCTGGAATTAAAAACTAGTCTAATGGTGACCATGAAATCATTGTCTATTGCTGTAAAACAAAAAAACCCCATCTGGTTCACTAATGCCCTTTAGGGAAGGAAATCCACCATCCTTACCTGTCTGGCCTACATGTGACTCCAGGCCCACAGCAATGTAGTTGACTCTTAAATGCCTTCTGAAATGGCCTGAGCAAGCCACTCAGTTCTATCAAACCAATACAAAGCCCAAGAAAAGGAATGATACCAGACAGCCCACCTGGCATCGACCTAGGCACTGGACATGGCAACAGCAAACCCAGCCCTGTCGACCCTGCAAAGTCCTCCTTACTGGGGCTGGCACAAAAATTAGGAGAGCTGTCCCACAGACTAGTCAAGCAACAGCCTGACATAGTCATACTCATGGAATCATACCTTACAGACAACGTCCCAGACACTGCAATCACTGGCCCTGGGTATGTCCTGTCCCACTGTCAGGACAGACCCACCAGATGTGGCGGGACAGTGGTCTACAGTAGGGAGGGAGTTGCCCTGGGAGTCCTCAACATCGACTCCGGACTCCATGAAGTCTCATGGCATCAGGTCAAACATGGGCAAGGTAACCTCCTACTGATTACCACCTACCGCCCTCCCTCAGCTGATGAGTCAGTACTCCTCCATGTTGAACAGCACTTGGAAGAAGCAATGAGGGTGGCAAGGGCACAAAATGTACTCTGGGTGGGAGTCTTCAATGTCCATCACCAAGACTGACTCGATAGTACCACTGCTGACCGAGCTGGCTGAGTCCTGAAGGACATAGCTGCTAGACTGGGACTGCGGCAGGTGGTGAGGGAACCAACAAGAGGGAAAAACATACTTGACCTTGTCCTCCCCAATCTGCCTGCCGCAGATGCATCTGTCCATGGCAGTATTGGGAGGAGTGACCACCGCACAGTCCTTGTGGAGACTAAGTCCTACCTTCACATTGAGGATACCATCTATCGTGTTGTGCGGCACTACCACCGTACTAAATGGGATAGATTTTGAACAGATCCAGCAATGCAAAACTGGGCATCCATGAGGTGCTGTGGGCCATCAGCAGCAGCAGAATTGTACTCAACCACAGTCTGTAACCTCAGGGACCGGCATATCCCCCACTCTACCATGACCATCAAGCCTGGAGACCAACCCTGGTTCAATGAAGAGTGCAGGAGGGCATGTCAGGAGCAGCACCAGGCATACCTCAAAATGAGGTGTCAACCTGGTGAAGCTACAACACAGGACAACTTGCATGCCAAACTGCATAAGCAGCATGCGATAGACAGAGCTAAACGATCCCATAACCAACGGATCAGATCTAAGCTCTGCAGTCCTGCCACATCCAGCCGTGAATGGTGGTGGACAATTAAACAACTAACTGGAGGAGGTGGCTCCACAAATATTCCCATCCTCGATGATGGGGGAGCCCAGCACATCAATGCAAAAGATAAGGCAGAAGCATTTGCAACAATCTTCAGCCAGAAGTGCCAAGTTGATGATCCATCTCGACCGCCTCCTGAAGTCCCCAGCATTACAGATGCCAGACTTCAGCCAATTTGATTCACTCCGCGTGATATCAAGAAATGACAGAAGGCACTGGATACTGCAAAGGGTATGGGCCCTGACAATATTCCTGCAATAATACTGAAGACCTGTGCTCCAGAACTTGCCACGACCCGAGCCATGCTATTCCAGTACAACTACAACACTGGCATCTACCGAGCAATGTGGAAAATTGCCCAGGTACGTCCTGTCACAAAAAGCAGGACAAGTTCAACCAGGCCAATTACCGCCCCATCAGTCGACTCTCGATCATCAGTAAAGTGATGGAAGGTGTCGTCGACAGTGTCATCAAGCGGCTCTTGCTTAGCAATAACCTGCTCAGTGATGCTCAGTTTGGGTTCCACCTGGACCACAAGCTGCTGACCTCATTACAACATGGACAAAAGAGCTGAACTCCAGAGGTGAGGTGAGAGTGACTGCCCTTGACATCAAAGCAGCATTTGACCGAGTATGGCATCAAGGAGCCCTAGTAAAACTGGAGTCAATGGGAATCAGGGGGAAAAGCTCTGCTGGTTGGAGTCATACCCAGCACAAAGGGAGATGGTTGTGGTTGTTGGAGGTCAATCATCTGAGCTCCAGGACATCACTACAGGAGTTCCTTTGGGCAGTGTGTTAGACCCAACCATCTTCTGCTGCTTCCCTCCAACATAAGGTCAGAAGTGGGGATGTTCGCTGATGATTGCACAATGTTCAGCACCATTTGCAACTCCTCAGATGCTGAAGCAGTCCGTGTAGAAATGCAGCAAGACCTGGACAACATCCAGATTTGGGCTGATAAGTGGCAAGTAATATTCGCACTACACAAGTGCCAGGCAATGGCCATCTCCAACAAGAGAGAATCGAACAATCTCTCCTTGACATTCAATGGCATTACGATTGCTGAATCCCCCACTATCAACATCCTAGGGGTTACCATTGACCAGAAACTGAACTGGAATAGCCATATAAATACCATGGTTACAAGAGCAGGTCTGAGGCTAGGAATCCTGCGGTGTGTAACTCACCTCCTGACTGTCCACCAACTACAAGGCACAAGTCAGGAGTGTGATGGGATACTCTCCATTTGCCTAGATGGGTGCAGTTCCAACAACACTCAAGAAGCTCAATACCATCCAGGTCAAAGCAGCCTGCTTGATTGGCACTTCATTCACAAATATTCACTCCCTCCACCACTGACGCATAGTGGCAGCAGTGTGTAACAGCTACAAGATGCATTGCAGCAACACACCAAAGCTCCTTAGACAGCGCCTTCCAAACACGCGATCTCTACCAACTAAAAGGACAAGGGCAGCAAATGCATGGGAACACCACCGCCTTCAAGTTCCCCTCAAAGTCACACACTACCGTGATTTACATAGAAACATAGAAAATGGGAACAGGAGTAGGCCATTCAGCCCTTTGAGCCTGTTCCGCCATTCATTATGATCATGGCTGAGCATCCAACTCAGTAGCCTGTTCCCGCTTTCGCCCCATACCCTTTGATCCCTTTAGACCCAAGAGCTATATCTAACTCCTTCTTGAAAACATACAATGTTTTGGCCTCAACTGCTTTCTGTGGTAGCGAATTCCACAGGCTCACCACTCTCTGGGCGAAGAAATTTCTCCTCATCTCAGTCCTGAAAGGTTTACCCCATATCCTTAGACTATGAACCCTGGTTCTGGACTCTCCCACCATCGGGAACATCCTTCCTGCATCTACCCTGTCAAGTCCTGTTAGAATTTTATAGGTTTCTATGAGATCCCCCCTCACGCTTCTAAACTCCAGCAAATATAATCCTAACCGACTCAATCTCTCCTCATACGTCAGTCCCACCATCCCAGGAATCAGTCTGGCAAACCTTCGCTGCACTCCCTCGATAGCAAGAACATCCTTCCTCAGATAAGGAGACCAAAGCTGCACACAATATTCCAGGTGTGGCCTTACCAAGGCCCTATATAATTGCAGCAAGACGTCCCTGCCCCTGTACTCGAATCCTCTCGCTATGAAGGTCAACATACCAGTTTATAGCTGTTCAGATAATAATCTGCCTACCTGTTTTTGCTACCAAAGTGGATAACCTCACATTTATTCACATTATACTGCATCTGCCATGCATTAGCCCACTCACTCAACTTGTCCAAATCAGCCTGAAGCCTCTCTGCATCCTCCTCACAACTCACCCTCCTACCCAGTTTTGTGTCATCTTCAAATTTGGAGATATTACATTTAGTTCCCTCATCTAAATCATTAATGTATATTGTGAATAGCTGGGGTCCTAGCACCGATTCCTGCGGTACCCCACTAGTCACTGCCTGCCATTCAGAAAAAGACCCATTTATCCCGACTCTTTGTTTCCTGTCCACCAACCAATTTTCTTTCCATCGCAATACACTGCCCCCATTCCCATTCGCTTTAATTTTACATGCTATTCTCTTAGGTGGGACTTTGTCGAAAGCCTTCTGAAAGTCCAAATAAACCATATCCACTGACTCCCCGTCATCAACTCTGCTAGTTACATCCTCGAAGAATTCAAGTAGATTTGTCAAGCATGATTTCCCTGTCGTAAATCGATGCTGACTCTGCCCGATTCTATCACTGTTCTCTAAGTGCTCTGCTATAAAATCTTTGATAATGGACTCCAGAATTTTCCCCACTACCGACGTCAGGCTGACTGGTCTATAATTCCCTGCTTTCTCTCGACCTCCCTTTTTAAATAGTGGGGTTACATTAGCTACCCTCCAATCTGTAGGAACTGTTCCAGAGTCTCTCGAATCTTGGAAGATGACCACCAATGCATCCACTATTTCTAGGGCCACTTCCTTAAGTACTCTGGGATGCATACCATCAGGCCCTGGGGATTTATTGGCCTTCAATCCCATCAATTTCCCCAACACCATTTCTCTACTAATACTGATTTCTTTCAGTTCCTCTCTCTCACTAAGCCCTGTGTTCCCCAACATTTCTGGTATGATATTTGTGTCCTCCTTTGAGAAGACAGAACCAAAGTATGCATTTAGTTGGTCAGCCATTTCTTTATTCCCCATAATAAATTCCCCTGTTTCTGACTGTAAGGGACATTTGTCTTCACCAATCCTTTTCTCTTCACATACCTATAGAAACCTTTACAGGCAGTTTTTATGTTCCCCGCAAGCTTGCTCTCGTACTCTATTTTCCCCTTCTTAATCAATCCCTTGGTCCTCCTTTGCTGAATTCTAAACTGCTCCCAATCCTCAGGTCTGTTGTTTTTTCTGGCAAATTTATATGCCTCTTCCTTGGATCTAATGCTATCTCTAATTTCCCTTGTAAGCCATGGCTTGGCTACCTTTCCCGTTTTACTTTTGCGCCAGACAGGGATAAACAATTGTTGCAGTTCATCCGTGCGCTCTTTAAATGTTTGCCATTGTCTATCCATCGTCATCCCTTTAAGTAACATTTCCCAATCCATCATGGCCAACTCGCACCTCATACCTTCGTAGTTTCCTTTACTAAGATTCAGGATCCTTGTCTCAGAATCAACTACGTCACTCTCCACCTTGATGAAGAATTCTATCATATTATGCCACTCATCCCCAAGGGGTCTCACACCACTTGACTGTCAATTATTCTTCTCTCATTACACAATACCCAGTCTAGGATGGCCTGTTCTCCAGTTGGTTCCTCAACGTATTGGTCCAGAAAACCATCCCGTATACACTCCAAGAATTCCTTCTCTATGGTATTGTGACTAATTTGATTTGCCCAATCTATATGCAGATTAAAATCGCCCATAATTACAGATGTTCCTTTATCGCATGCATCTCTAAGTTCCTGTTTAATGCCATTCCGAACATCACCACTACAGTTTGGGGGTCTATATACAAGCCACACTAAAGTTTTTTGCCCCTTAGTGTTTCTCAGCTCTACCACTGGAGTGCTGACTTGGGTTGCATTAGAGTGTTAAAGTGGAAGTTTGGTGACTGAGGATAATTAAGGGTTCATTTTATCTTAAGTCTAGTCTGTCTTTTATTTAGCAGATTAACTTAACAGTTGCTGTTTGGGTTGGAGAAGGTGAGTTTTAGACCAGCTTTAAACAGAGTTCACTCAGGCTCTGCTTGCAGCTGCACCTTGTTAATTAGAGAATTGGCTTAAACCAATTTTCAGGGGCGAGAGTCAGTCAGTATAAAAGTGGGCCATCTTACAGTGCTGACCTTGTTTGCATTAGAGTGTTAAAGTGGAAGTTTGGTGACTGAGGAAGTTCGGTGAGGAGGGAGCGAGGAGCTCCTTTCATTTCCTATCTGTCCTCAGAGTGAGGGGAGCTGAGAGTCTCCAAAGAGCACAGCTGACTGGTGAGTAAGTCCTGGTGGGTATTTTTCAAAGTGGATTGAATTGTAAGTCATTGTTTTAGCATGACTCAGTTGTTTTTTTAAAATTATATTCTTCTAAAGTTTTAAATTTAAAGGGTTTCGTCATGGCAGGACAGCTTGAAGCCGAGGTTTGCTCCTCTTGCTGCATGTGGGAATCCGGGAATATTTCCAGTCCCCAGAACCAGCTTGTGTGCAGGAAGTGTGTCCAGCTGCAGCTCCTGGAAGCTCGGGTTTCAGAGCTGGAACGGCGGCTGGAAACACTGTGGAGCATCCGCGAGTCTGAGCATTGTGGATAGCACGTATAGAGAGGTGGTCACACCGCAGCTGAAGGGACTTGAGGAAGGAAGGGAATGGGTGACCACCAGGCAGTTCAAGAGAAACAGGCAGGTAGTTCAGGAGTCCCCTGGGGTCCCGCTTGCAAATCGGTATTCCATTTTGGAGGCTGATGAGGCTGGTTCCTCCAGGGAGTGCGGACTGAGCCAAGCTTCTGTCACTGCAGGCAGCCTGTCTGCACAGAAAGGGGGAAAGAGAGGAAGAGCAATAGTAATAGGGGATTCTATAGTCAGGGGAACAGATAGGCGCTACTGTGGCCGTCAACGTGACTCTAGGATCGTGTGTTGCCTCCCTGGTGCCAGGGTCTGGGATGTCGCTGAATGGCTGCAGGGCATCCTGAAGGGGGAGGGTGATAAGGCAGAGGTCATGGTACATGTTGGTACCAATGACATAGGTAGAAAGAGGGATGAGGTCTTGCATCAAGAATTCAGGGAGTCAGGCAGTAGACTAAAAAGCAGGACCTCTCGGGTTGTAATCTCTGGATTACTCCCAGTGCCACGTGCTAGCGAGTATAGAAATAGGAGAATAGCACAGATGAATGTGTGGCTTAAGAGTAGGTGCAGGAGGAAGGGTTTTAGATTCCTGGACCACTGGGACCGTATCTGGGGAAGGTGGGACCTGTACAAGTGGGACGGTCTACATCTGAACCAGAGGGGACTAACATCCTTGCTGGCGGTTTTGCTCGTGCTTTTGGGAGGAGTTTAAACTAATTTGGCAGGGGGAGGGAATGCAGACTCCGAGCAGAATAGGGACACAGCTAAACACAGGAAAGCGAACAAGTCAGAGGGAATACAGCGGAAGTAAGTTTCAAGGGAGTAAGACCAGGATGGGAGGCCTCTACTTTAATGCCAGGAGTATTGCAGGTAAAACGGATGAGTTAAGGGTAATGATTCACACGTGGAATTGTGATATAGTAGCCATCAGGGAGACATGGTTGAGGGAGGGGCAGGATTGGCAGCTCAATATCCCGGGATATAGAATCTTCAGGTGAGACAGAGGAGGGGGTAAAAGAGGAGGGGGTATTGCAATATTAATTAAGGAGTCAGTTACTGCAGTAAGGAGAGATGATATCTTGGAGGGGGCATCAAATGAAGCTTTATGGGTAGAGTTTAGAATAAAAAAGGAACAGCCACATTGCTAGGTGTTTATTATAGATCCCAGATAGTCAGCGGGAAATTGAGGGGCAAATATGTGCGCAATTCGCAGAGGTGTGTAAAAATAATAGGGTAATTATATTAGGTGATTTTAGCTTTCCCAACATTAATTGGGATAGTCATCATATTAAGGGCTTAGATGGAGTGCAGTTCTTAAAATGTATACAGGAGAACTTTTTAGCTCAATATGTAAAGGATCCAACAAGGGAGGGTGCAGTGCTGGACCTAATTCTGGAGAATGAAGCCGGACAGGTGGTTGATGTGTTGGTGGGGGAGCATTTTGGTGATAGCGACCACAACATGGTCCAATTTAAGTTTGTTATGGAGAAAGAAATAGACAAGTTGCAAAAAAAGGTTTTGGATTGGGGGGAGAGCGAATTTTAGTAAAATAAGGCAGAATCTGGCCAAGGTAGACTGGAAAGAGTTACTTGTCGGGAAATCTACAGAAGAGCAGGTGGGCATTCAAAAAGGAAATGGGGAGGGTACAGGCCCAACATGTTCCCTCTCGGGTAATAGGTAGGAGCAACAAGCCCAGAGAACCATGGATGACCAGAAACATTCAGGGTACGATGAGAAGGAGAGCAAATCAATGGAAGCATTAGTGGAGTACAGAAAGTGTAGGATGAAGCTTAAGAAAGCAATTAGGAGAGCAAAGAGGGGATATGAGAAACCTCTGGCTGGTAAAAGTAGGGAAAATCCCAAGATATTCTATAAGTATATCAATGGGACGAGGATAACTAGGCAAAGAGTAGGACCCGTTAGGGACCAAGGGGGAAATTTGTGGGTGGAGCAAGAGGACATTAGTCGGGTGTTGAACGAATACTTCACATCTGTCTTCACCCAAGAGAAAGAGAATGTAGATATGGAACTTAGAGAGAGAGACTGTGAGGTTCTTGAGCAAATTGTGATAGGGAGCGACAAGATATTGGAGGTTTTGGAAGGTTTAAAAGTGGACAAATCTCCAGGTCCGGACGATTTGTGTCCCAGGATGCTGTGGGAGGCGAGGGTGGAGATAAGCCAGGGAACTACAGACCAGTGAGTCTCACGTCAGTGGTAGGGCAACTATTGGAGAAAATTATGAAGGAGAAAATCTATCATCACTTGGAGAGGCAAAATTTGATTAGGAATAGTTAGCATGGCTTCGTCAGAGGGAGATCATGCTTAACAAATTTGATTGAATTTTTTGAGCATGTGACCAGGTGTGTAGATGAGGGTAGTACAGTTGATGTAGTTTACATGGATTTCAGCAAAGCCTTTGACAAGGTCCCACATGGGAGACTTATCAAGAAAGCAAATGCACATGGGATACAAGGTAACTTGATAAGGTGGATTCAAAATTGGCTTAGCTGTAGGAGACAGAGTGATGACAGACGGCTGTTTTAGTGACTGGAAGCCAGTGTCCAGTGGCGTACCACAGGGATCTGTGCTGGGTCCCCTATTGTTAATCATCTATGTTGTTTATATAAATGACAATGTGGGGGGGTAGGATCAGTAAGTTCGCGGATGACACAAAGATTGGCCGAGTGGTTAACAGTGAGGTGGAGTGTCTTAGGTTACAGGAAGATATAGACGGGATGGTCAAATGGGCAGAAAAGTGGCAGATAGAATTTAACGCTGAAAAGTGTGAGGTGATACACTTTGGAAGGAGTAATGTGACACGGAAGTATTCAATGAATGGCCTGACACTGGGAAGCTCCGAGGAACAAAGGGACCTTGGTGTGTTTGTCCATAGATCTCTGAAGGCAGAAGGGCAGGTTAATAGGGTAGTGAAAAAGGCATATGGGACACTTGCCGTTATCAATCAAGGCATAGATTACAAAAGCAGGGAGGTCATGTTGGAGTTGTACAGAACTTTGGTAAGGCCACAGCTGGAGTACTGCGTGGAATTCTGGTCGCCACATTATAGGAAGGATGTGATTGCATTGGAGGGGGTGCAGAGGCGATTCACCAGGATGTTGCCTGGGATGGAACATTTAAGCTATGAAGAGAGGTTGGATAGGCTTGGGTTGTTTTCACTGGAGCAGAGAAGACTGGGGGATGACCTGATCGAGGTGTACAAGATTGAGGGGCATGGACAGGGTGGATAGGGAGCAGCTGTTCCTTATGAACTCACACTTCTTCAAGTGAGAATTCATTTTGTCCTTGACAACAGTCTCTAGTTAAATAGTCACTTGGACTTACAGAACTTGAGTACAGAACTGACAAAAGAGACATGCTGTTGAAGCTTTTTGTCTTGCACTCATCAGGACAGCTGCAAGAATGCCAGATTTCAAAGGGAGCAACAATTTATACTGTATGAGCAAAGGATGCTCCTTGGTTGACAAGTCGGCTCTGATTGGTTGAGGCATTGCCATGGAGAATGCACCAGAAAACAATTGTCCCCCACGCTTTAATTTAATTCAAAAAAGGCACAGCAACTGGGCATGTTCATTTTGCCTTCAAAGGACAGGTCCCTGTAAGCGCAAGTGAGCCATATTGCGAGCCTGACTGATAATCTTAAATTGGTTGTTAGTGTAATTCTTAGTACACTCGTGATCGTTCAGTAAATGCTGTCCAATCATGAATCACATCTAACGTTAGACATTTTGTTCTGAGTTTTGCAAGTAAGGCCTGGTTGAGTACTGTCAGTATTCTGCCTCCTGCGAACAGCTGAAGGGATGTGCTGTTTGATATAATCTGCCAGTCGTTGGGACATAAGGCCTATGTACAAAGAACAAAGAACAGCACAGCACAGGAACAGGCCATTCGGCCTTCCAAGCCTGTGCCGTTTTTGATGCCTGCCTAAACTAAAACCTGGCATCACACCAGCATTGGAATTCATATGCCATATTACTTATTTGTGGGGTAGGCAGAACGTCTTTTTGGCTTGATGGCAGCATCATGTTAGTGGAAAATACCACTAGTGCTGCTACTGCATTGTAGCAGTATGAAAAAACTAGCTTCACCTGTTGCGCAAATTTTTGAGATCCCTTACCCTTCCAGGGTAATTTGAGGCAGACTGGGCATTTTTCGGCTCAGAATGTGGTAGCCTTAGGCCCATTGGTGAGTATGCATGCTACACAACGAGCAATGATCTGATCAGGGTACACATTATCCCGCAGGATAGCTTTGATGCACCCTATTTTGGCATCAAGCTTGCACGGTGACCAAATGGCTCAGGATCTAGTTTTGAGATTGCCGATAAGGCCAATCTTATAGCGCGTGGAGCTGTAGGAATCCCAATGGGTATACTGGCCAGCGAAGGTAGGCAACACAAGTGGTATTTTCCAGTAACAGGATGCAGCTGCCAAGCCAAGAAGGCATTCTGCCCACCACACAAATGAGTACTGTGGTATATAAATTCCAGCACCGGTTCGATGCCAGGTAGATAGGCCATACATCCCAACCACTGGTGATCATATCAACTGCACACCCTTTGGCTGTTCACAACAGGCAGAGTACTGGCCGATGTTCTCTGAAATCGCCTCACCATCCTCCTCAATCCACAGCAGTATATTAATGACAAAAGCAAAATATTGGAGATGCTGGAAATCTGAAAGAAAAACAGAAAATGCTGGAAATACTCAGCAGGTCTGGCAGCATCTGTGGAGAGAGTTAATGTTTCAGATCTATAACCTTTCATCAGAATATTAGTGACAGTTGATTAGCTGCAAGGAATCTCCTTGATAAGTCGAGATAAATGCCTAGAAATTCAATTGCCCATTTTCAGGCAGTAAACAGGCACATAGACCTTCAATATCGCAGCGAGGAACGACAAACTCTTTTCACACAGGAATTGCACTGCTGGCCATACTGGATCAGTTTTGTCCATTGGCATTCAGAGCACACACCATCATTATTTACAGCAATGAATATCTTATGTGAATAAGGGTCCTGCACTTGTTGGGGGAACCTTTTCCACTGTTGATATTGCCAGCCCCTGAACGCTATGTGCTAAAATCATCCATCAACTTATGGTGCTAACTGGCAGGAAGGATCCTTCACCAGCGTTGTTTAACCTTCAGTTGCTAAACATCAATTCAGGCTGCTGGTTAACTTCTGGACATTTTTTGGCCTGTTTTCTAACTGTAAAGTTAGGTTTGATTGCTGAGAACTTTATTTTGTTTTAGTTGCACTGTTTTGGGCTGTCTTGTAAACAGTTTGACTGCAATCAAGGGTGAACTAGTACTTTGGGGCTGGATGATGAGCTGCAAAAGTGAGGATGACAACAGAGAGCAGGAGCAGCTGTACAGGGGCAAGGAAGAGGGGACTGTGTAGGAGGCCACACCCACAGTGGGTATTCGGGGAGCACTTCCACATGAACATCACTGAGGAGCAATGTACAAAGCACCTTCACTTCACAAGGGAGGCTGTCACTGAGCTATGTCATTTCTGCAGCTATGACTCGAGCCTCACACCAGAGCCTAGACAGCACTGCCTGTGGGGCCCTTAACCTTTACGCCATGGGTTCCTTTCAGGTTGCATCAGGTCACAACAGTGACATATCACAGTTCAGAGTTTAACCCTGTATCACTGAGATATACTGTACACTATACCAGGAGGAACACCTACCACTCGTTCCTCATGGACAGAGCAAAGCAAGATGAGACAGCACTAAATGTTGTCCAAATTGGAGGCTTCAGCAAGGTGCAAGATGACAGAGAATACACCTATTATGCATTTTGTACTCCTCATCACCAGCCTGACACCTTTATCAATCAAAAGTGAATCCATTCCCTCAACATACAGCTGATTTGCAATCACTAACAGCATATCTTGGAGGTTTGTGCCCACTATCCTGGCAGAAGTCATGACTCTTTCATCCTGTACCAATCCTCTGTATTGTCTTTTTTCTAACAAGACTGGCTATTGAGTGACGGGGGCTATCTCCTCCAGACATGGCTTATGACTCCTATCAGGATCCTGAGAACGGCTGCTGAACCAAGCCGACAATGATATCCATGCTGCTAAAAGAAACCGAATGGAACAAACAATTGCTTTTGCTGCCTGGACCCTACAGGAGGAGAACATCCTGGAGTGGGTAACCAGATTTGTGGTCTTGTGCTGCATGCTCTTTAACTCTGCCATCATGAGGAACCAGCCACTCCACCATCTGGACAACAAGAAGCACAACAGGAGCATGATGATAAGGATGAGTATGAAGAAGAGGAAGAGCAAGAGAGGCACTGACAAACAGTGCCCCTAAATGCCGAAGCTCTGAGTTTCATCTAAACCATACCTCCCATCATCAGTACACCAGCAGTTCCACAATTCTTATCACTGTCCTTACTACGACCATTTGATTGCTTTCCTTCAATCCAGCCTTAGGATCTTACTCTCCCTTCATCACGTATAAACATTACCAAATCCAGAACAAAGAAGCAACCAACCAAACAACTTAATTCCATCACTAATTGTGAACAAAAATTAAGAATCACTTTCATGCAAGCCCTTACAGCTAAATATTGGTCTGCAACTGTTTTTGGGCGACCTGCCTGCACCCGTTTCCATTGAAGCTGCAGCATGCAAACTTGGTGCTGCCCCCTCATTTACCTGATTGTTAGTATTGGACTGAGAGGGGCTTACTGGCTGCCTGAGTGGTCGGAGGGAGTCAAGCAGTGTGCACCGATTAGCACATGGTGCTATAGCCTACTCCTCTTAAAGGCCGCCAGTCCCTCTTAAAAGGTCAGGACTCAGCTCTAACATCCAGATACTCCACCTCACTTGCACATATTCCAATGATGCTAGCCTCACACCCACCCTCACAAACATTCAGCTATTCAGCTGTGGTAAGAACATCACCCAAACACAGAGAAACATAATCAATGACATTCTGTCCTCTCTCCTGCAGGAGAATGTGGCCCATAACCACCAGGAGCAGAGCAGAATCATACAGGAAACCTGCCACTCCTGAGTTCTATAGACCAGGGGGGTCTCCGCATCATGGCGCTGGCTGCAACAGAACCCAAGTCATCTGGCATCGCTGAGAACATTGAGGATGATGGTATGCCCCCGTCGTATGTCACTTTTCAACTCCCACCTCACACTCATCCTGCTACCTGGTATGATAAGTAAGCTGCTGATGGTGTGACCATGGACCTGCTGCTTTCCACCCCGCTCCCCCACCTTCTCTCCCTAACCTTCCTCTTTCTGATTTTCTGCTTTTAGACATGTAAGAGCTGCTGGCCGCAAACCACAGCAGCCCTAAGAGGGAGAGGAACACCGTGGCACTGATGAAGGGGCCCTGTCACCTAATCTGACACTGGCACTGTGAACTTTAGAGGCTGGTATAGAGCCTCGATCTGCACATGGTGAGTCATCAGGAAGCCCAAGGAAAGGATAGTTTGTGTACCAGCTGGAGGGCGAGGTTGCGTACATGTTTTGCTGCAGGAAACTCAGATGAGGAGTTCGATGGGGTAGCATACAGGGGAACGCTGATGAGGATGAACATCGAGATGCTGAGTTCATTCGCTGGCCTGCCATATACATCCGGCCACTGCCAAGAAACACGGAGGAGTCTGGCTCCAACTTGGCAGAGGGGATTGCACAGTGCTTCCCCACTCCGCAGCTTCTGCTTCATCTCCCTGAAGTGCTGCTGACCTAGGGGCACTGCAATTGCATTCCCATATCTGTTGCAGCCTTTGTGTGGACAAGTCGCTACATTCTCTGCCCTCTCGGTGAGGACGTAACAACATCCCTCCAAATCCAACAACTCGCCCTAACACCTCCAAAACCACTCCACAGTACTTCCACAAACTTTGCAATAGCAGAAGTTAATCTAAATCACATTACCTGCAAGTTAGATGGCTGGCCCTTTACTCGGGGTTTCCTCTTGCAGCTGTACGCATGTTCTTTGGTGAATGCGTTTTGTGAGTCTGCATGGGCCAGGTTTGGAACTCATGCATCAAATCAACTGGAACGACCATTTGACGTCACGATCTGGCCAGTTGGGAAGTTTCTGGCACATGTACGGCACACTCGCACAAGCACCCTTCCTGGGAGGGGGCATTGCACAGGCCACACTGGAAGCACTGCACACCCTGCTCAGAGGGTCTCCGGCCTCTGCCGCACCGGCTCCAGTGGTGCCATGACACCAAATTTCTCAGCCTCAGTGCCTGTCTTCTGTTGACTTAGCAATGCAGTGTTTCCCCAGTGGCTACAGTTGGGAAGTGGAAGACTGCTGAGCATCCACTGAGGACACTTCACGCAGTGGACAACTTTGAGCAGCGCTCTGGCCCTTGAGGGTCCAACTGCAGACTGCAGCATCTTGGCCTGGGCTGGGCAGTTTAGCCCAGCTGCCTGCGTGACACTAACAAAATGTCATGCAAACAAGAAGTGTGACGATGAAAAATTATGGACAAAAACTGAAGAATTGTAAAACTTGACTTTGTCTTTTTTTTAAAATGGATCTTTCTTTCAAAAAAGTGAACAATGTGCTCTAAAAAGGCTGCCAAAGGAAAAGGACAAGGCCTTTGTATATTCAAACTGGCTGACAGGGACAAAGGAAAATCTTCAAAGTTGAGAGGTGTCAATTGTACCCATCCTACACCCATCATAAAATATTACAGAATTTAATGGGTTCTCCTGAAACAAAGAAGGTGTGAAATGGAAATATCATAGCTGATTTTTTGTCATCCTGAACCGATCAAGAGACCTTTTCAAATTGAATGGGTTCTTCTGAAACAAAGAAGGTGAGAAGTTGCCACGTCCTGGGCCATTGTGCGATTACCATGGGGGAGGGACCAAAGCATCTCCTACCAGGAGGCGAGATGTAACACATCTTTACCTTAAAAGGCAGCCTAGAGAGAGAGAGAGAGAGAAAGAGAGACACCCAGAAAGCAGCATCCAAGAAGCTGGTTTCCTGCAAACCAGAAGGGATGCATCCTGCTGTAGAATTCTACATCTATGCTTTATACAGCAGTGAATTAGAAGGGATCTACTGTCTTCAGCTGAACTGTCAACCAAGAGAAAAATCTACAAATGCCTCAGGCCTGCATCCAATGAGAACTTGACTTCCAAGAGAATTCAACAGGTTTACCTTAACCACCCACCCTCCTGAAACCTTCCCCCAACTTATAATCGCTTACCACTTTTTCCTCTCAATCTGTCTCTTTTTATGTGCATGTGTGTGGGTGTGCGCGCAAGTGAATGCGTGAGTGGATGCAGTTACGACAATTTCAGGTTATGCTGTATTGATTAATAAATAATTGATTTTCTATTTTAAACCTACAAGAAAACCTATCACTGTCTGTTTATTTGACAAATAAAGCACCGAGGGGTTAAACCCTAATAATAAAACACACTTGCTGCAGTTTATGGGAGTTGAAAAGTGGGAAGCACCCAAATCTCACCACGTGGCCATAACAAACGGCATTGGTGGAGTAGCTTGTGGTGAGCAAGCGTTCTTCCAATGGAACCAAGAACACTCTCCTGGGACTGTGTCTCAGCACTCCTGCAGCTCTGCTTGAGAACAGAATGAATTTCTAGCCCAAAGTTCTTGAAATCAAACAATCAGTATTTAAAGTAACAATAGCAACCTTATTTAAATATACTCTAAGGTTGAGTATTTACAAGGACACTAGTCACATCCAGGAGCAGAAAAATCACTGCTCCACAAAATGTATTTCTTTGTACTCAATACCACTGCTTAAAATGCAACTCAATTAAAGGTAAGATATTTTGTGGCAAACTCAAATTGGTTCATGGGGACTAATATAGACAGATGGATCTGCAGTGAGACTTTGCATGTGTAATTGTTAGGGTACATTCTTATTAAAAAGGGCACAACAAATTACAGTTACCATGGAAATCGTGCATGAAAGATGTCCTTATTCGCCATTGATGTACATGCTTTACATGTTAATTAAAGGTGCAATACACCCAAGAGAACAGTAGCTTTAACAAGAGTTTTCTTGTATCACATAAATTCGAAAACACTTTACAAAAAGTACTCTTTTGCGAAAAAGGGATTTCATAAAATAATCACCTGTGACACAGTAATGCGATTCTAAATGTACGAAGGAAAGGATACATTCCAAATCTCAATAAGATGTAGAATATATTGAACATATTCTTTTCTTTTGGTCAGTAGAATAAAAAAAAGTCACAACATAAGCAAACTAGTCATCTTATACTTAGCAATTGCTACATGCTGTGCTTTTAGCTGTGGAACACAATGAAACTTATGTTTGGCCATTATGAAATGAGACTGTGCAAGTGAAGGACACCGGAGTATAATAAGGAATAGAATTTCCATTTTTACTGCAGATGTGATCTAAGCTTTGAGAACAAGGGAGGCAGCAAACCCAAGTCCTGTAAAACAGGAGCAGGCCTGTTGACAGAAAAGTTATTTCAGCTATTTGCAAAGGGATGGACAAGTTTGAGTAAAATGTGATTTTTCCGATATTTTGAATTGTTCATGTGTTAATTAGGTTAGAAATGTAATTTTTGGGTTTCATACATGGGGTGAGTGGGGAATCAACATGACTGCTGAAAGGGATTTAAAACATTTCAGAGATGAAATTTTGTTTTGGGAATGGAGTTTTTGAAGAGATTGTGAAATGGGTGTTTTTCAGTTGATTGGTTGTTTTTCAGTGAATGTGAAATGCAAGCGAATCAAACTGCGCCATTTAGCATGCTATATGCCTGTAGGCACATTTCTGCCTTCTGGGGACACCTGTCAGGTACAACGCTTTTAGTTATTGCTACATATGTTATTTATGAAAATAAGCACATAGTGGTGTCATACAGTGGGTCTGTGAGATCAGCCCTTACGCATATCGCTATTGGGGATTGTGGCCTTTGAAAGTTAGTAAGCATCCCTGAGGTAAAGAAAGTGTCTTGATTGTTGAATAAGGTTGGCACTCTGAACTTCATATAAAAGCTATTTCAAAAATGATAGATACAGGACAATGATTAGAAAACAGTAATTTCATCAGGGATTGAGATAATGGTTATAAAATCTTCAAACTTCGTTAACAATCTTCTGAACCCTTAAACGAGACTTATTCACTCCTCAATTCCAATTATTCTCTTGATGTGTATCTTTTTCTTTATAATGACTGATAGCGATTACTTTTGTTAGCCTACTTTTTTTAATTAGAATATGTGGCAGATTTTCTGTCACTGTTGGGGATTTGTTTTCATTAGAATAGCAAGAGCAGCAACACAACATTTTATGCTGTACCTCAGAATGCACCAGTTCTTTCTATCTTTTTTTTGCCAGCTGTGATTTTGCCTCATATAATAAATAATTCTTCTTTATGAATTGAGTTTTACTTCTCACTATATTACTTCTGCAGCTGGTTTGACCTCCATTTGTGCTTTTCCCTTTTGCCAATGCTGATCTCAGAAGCAGAAATGGCTAAGATTGGCACACCACTGAGGTTGAATTTAATGACCAGCTGGAAGTGGGCGCTTTTAAAAATGGCTTTGCGTTCTGAAGGAGGCAGGATCCAGTGCTGATCTCCGAGAATGCGATCTTCAAATTGCGCATGCACCTGCTCTCACCCCTAGTGGGCTTTAAAAATCCAGCCCCCTAATTTTGTAACCACCTCCATATTATTAACCTTCCAAGATCTCTGCTCTCCTCCAATTCTGGTTCGTGTATGTCCCAAATTTTCTTCTTTCCACCATTGGCAGTCATGACTTAAGTTACCTGGGCCCTAAACTCTGAGATTCCCTCTCTAAATCTGTCCCTCACTTCTTTAAAACACTCCTTACAATCTACCTCTTTGACCAAGCTTTTGGTTCCCTGTCCTAATATCTCCTTGTGTTGCTCGGTGCCAAATTTTGTCCAATAATGCTCCTGTGAAGCACTTTGGGCCTTTTCACTATGCTGAAAACATTATAAAATGCAAGCTGTTGTTGGACCTGAGCTAGAGGTTCTAAAGCATGCCAAACCTGGAGAGGAGGACCCCACATTTGATAGCACTGGGGAGAAGGGGAGTGGCTTTAGTAGCATTGGAAGGGATGGTTGGATGGGATAGGGATGGTGAGTAGGTATCTTCCTGCTGTCCCAGAAGATGCTGGAGTCTTGGAGCAACAAAGAGAGATATCAGAGTTTGTCAGCATTCTGGGATGTTAGTACACTTTTGGAAAATGTCATGGGATCTGGGAGCCCCTGGGTTAGAATTCCAGAGTCTGTGAGCATTGGGAAGAGGTACCAGTGTCTGTAAGTATTGGGATTAGAGAGTCATAAGGTTGACTTCTCTATGGGGAGGATGATCAGGACTGGAGCACTGACAGGGAGGGTGGGGGTTGGGAAGTGTCAGAAGTCAGGGTCTTGGATTGTGCATGTAATGAGTGCCAGTAAATTGTTAGATTGCATTCATAAAGAATTTTATTGTACAGTTCGTCACCTGTCTCTCCCACTTTTATAAAAATTCTTGAAATCTACCTCTTTGACCTAAGATTTTAGTTACCTGTTTCCTTGCCACTTTTGAACATATATTCCCTACCTCCTCAATTCCGATTTGCTGCTCTTCTGCTTTGAGCCATTCAACAAAACGTAGCAGAAAAGACTGAAGGAAATGTAAAAAGTATTAGAGAGGGTTGCTTAGAGCAAATTTTTATTTATTTTATTTAGAGATACAGCACTGAAACAGGCCCTTCGGCCCACCGAGTCTGTGCCAACCATCAACCACCCATTTATACTAATCCTACATTAATCCCATATTCCGACAACATCCCTCAATTCCCCTACCACCTACCTATACTAGGGGCAATGTATAATGGCCAATTTACCTATCAACCTGCAAGTCTTTGTCTGTGAGAGGAAACTGGCGCACCCGGAGAAAACCCACGCAGTCACAGGGAGAACTTGCAAACTCCGCACAGGCAGTACCCAAAATTGAACCTGGGTCACTGGAGCTGTGAGGCTCAACACATGCCGAACCCCAGCAAGTGCAGCCTCCCTTCACCCTGTCTTTGAGTAGGGAGAGGTAGTATACACACGATAATGGCCCAAATTTTGCAGTTAGCACTATGCTGACAGCTGGCCACAAAGCTGTTGCAGGCTTTCAAGCATAGGCTTGGTGCAATCCAGCATCTGATCCAGTGTGGTGCCCTCTACAAGGGATCATTGGCATTTGTGAGCACAGCAAGAAACAATGAGGCTCTTCAACCAATCAGACTGAAGAATCCTCACTGAGACATGCAGGGCACAAATTTCAACTCCGTAGGGCGAAGGGTGCCCGTATGGGCATCCCCAGCATGTTCCAGAAGCCTGTGAAAGAGAGCTATCGTGACAGTCCAACCAGCTAATACGAAACTAGGATACCTAATTTGGACCACACAGGTCAAGGCCACAAATTTGTACATCATTTTACAAACAACAGGCACTAAGCTGAAGGATGGGGCCCTGCACTAGCGTTCCTTGCAGGGTCAGGTTTAGAACTCCTGATTTGAAAAGATTCCAGAAGTACAACAGAGTATATTTGGATGTGTTGTGGTAAGTTCTTGGATTTGCCAGAGAGAGTTGCTGCATCCTCACAGGGTGCCAGAAGACTAGGTGACCTGCCAACACAAAGGCTGCAACAGATATGGGACAGCAATAGCAGTGCCTCTGGGTCTGCAGCACGACCGGGAGATAGACAGAGGCTGTAGAGAGGGAAAGCTCCATGACATGCCCTCTGCCAACTTGGAGATGTATTTCTTCATGCTCCTTGACAGTGACAGGAAGCTATCTGGCAGGCCAGCCAATGCACCCAGCATCTCGGTGTGCATGCCCACCAGTGTTCTCCTGTAGCCGCCCCAAGAGGTCCTCATCTGTGTCCTTTGCAGCAGAACTTGTATGTGACTTTGCTCTCTGGAGTGCTGGCAAATGAACCAATCTTAACCCCTGGGCTGGCTGTCGCCCATTCATTCCCAATAATTCACCACGTGCTGATCCCGACTCAAGACTAGCATCGAAGGTACATGCAATGACATTATTTGGGCTGGTGGCTGCCAGAGTCAGATCAAGTGACAAGACCTCTTCTTCAGTGCTGTTCTGTTGCTCTTTTTCCTCCTCCTGGGGCTACTGTGGCTGGGCAGACAGCAGAAAAATCAGAAGGGGAATGTGGGTATGAGGGAAGTGGGCTTGGATGGGAAGCAAGAGTTTCATCATAGCTCTATCTGCAGCTTGCTCATCGATGATGCCAGATAGCAGGATGAGGGTGAGTTGGAAGTTGAGAAGGGCATAAGGCAGGACCATACCATCATCTTCAATGTTCTCAGTGACACCAATGGCACAGGCTCTGTCACAGCCAGCCCAAATGATGGGGAGAACCATCTCCTCCATAGGGCTCAAGAGATGCAGGTGTTCTTGTCCCTTGCCAATTCTGCTCTACTCCCTTCTATTGTGTGCCTCCTTGTCTGAAACAGAAAGGAAAAAAACATCAGTTATTGTGTAGCACTGTGTTTTGGTGAAGTCCACACCACAGCTGAATAGCTGGAGGTATGTAAAGACAGCATGAGATGGATGTGAGGCTGGCAGCATTCGTAGATGTGTGAGGGTGAGGTGGAGTATCTGGATCTCATGTGTAAGTCCTGAGTTCCAAGGAGTGCTGATAGATGAATGTTGAGATGTGTTGCATTGAGGAGCGTGAGAGCATGGTGGTGTGGTGGGTTGGAGATGTCATGTGAAGGTGCATTCACTGACCTTGACCTCCCGCGTGAGGTCATTAGACTTAGTGTAGCACTGCTGCCAGGTCCTAAGGTCTAGATGGTGGGAATTGACCACCCTGGCCACCTGCTCCAATTCCCTTCTGAGGGTAGTCCTTGAGGGTTTCCTGGCTCCCTGCAGAGCAATGGTGTCTTTTCTTCTGCCCAACTCTACCACTAATGCTTCCATCACCACATCCGTCACCCTGAACCCTTTCTCTGCCCTGGTGTTCCATTTTCCATGTTTTAAATCCCAGCAACATTACTCAGTGCAGCTTCCCTTTAAGTGGGACAAACTGCCTTTAAGAAGTGCTATTAGCACAATGCTGCTTGGCCTCCTGCTGAGCAAATATAAAGCCAGGAGTGAGAAAGGCACTCGGCCCCATGCTACAATCATGGTAATGAGGTGGGAGCAGCAAATTTGTATGCTGCTTATATTCAACAGAACTAGTGTGGGCAGGTTGTGAATCGCAACACCCATGCCCAAAATATGGGACAGACAGATTTTTAGCCTGCAGGATCTAAACCAAGAAGTTTAAAGTAGGAAGTATAAATTAGATTTAAATCATGTACAGAAAGTGGAATAAAGATCGAGAAAGACGGATGGGATTAAGAGACAGAGATAAAAGGGACGGACAGAAAAAGTGAAAAAAACCTCAAATTTCCGACACTAATTAACTTCTGAAAGAATAACATTCCACACTTGCAAAATTAAATTTTCAGGGCGAGAGAGGTTGTTTGGCAATAATTATCAATTATCATGCTGTTAAAAATTCACTTGCTCCAGAATGCACCAATCCAAACTTATTATGATGTTTTTAGTCCAGAACTAGTTCAAAAGTACCCACATTCATGCCATTGCATATCTTTCAATGCTGAGTCTATTGGCAAGGAATGTTACAGTGGCAAAGCAGGGTCTCTCTGAAAACAACTTACAGATATCTGCATTTAAATGAGTATATGCAGATGCCAGAAGTTGCTGTCAAGGCTGACACACCAGTGCAGTGCTGAGAGAGTTCAGCACTGTCGGAGCTGCTGTCTTTTGGATGATGCTCTTGTCAAAGTCACAAACGACATCCTATGTGACCAAGACAAAGGTAAACCTTTCCTCCCAGTCCTTCTCTACCTGTTTGCAGCGTTTAACATGGTTGATCACACCATTATCCTGGAAAACCTCTCCACTGTCATCCAGCTAGGTGGGACTGCCCTCACCTGATTCCATTCTTATTTGTCGAATTGTAGCCAGAGAAACTAGTGGGAGGCAATCAAAAAGGAAATAGTGAGAGTTCAGGGCCAACATTGTTGCCGTAAAGGTGAAGGGTAGGACCAAGAAGTCCAGGGAACCCTGGATCTCAAGGATATACAGGATTGGATAAGGAACTAAAAGGAGGTTTATAGCAGATTCAGAGGGTTGAAAACAGCGGAGGTCCTAGAGGAGTATAGAAAGTGTAGGGGGGTAATTAAAAAAGTAATTAGGAGAGCGAAGATGGGGCATGAAAAAAACACTGGTGGGCAAGATAAAGGAAAATCCCAAGGCATTTTATAAGTATATTAAGGGCAAGAGGATAACCAGAGAAAGTGTAGGGCCGATCAGGGACCAAAGTGGCAATCTGTGTATGGAGCTGGAGGATGTAGGGGAGGTTTTAAATGATTACTTTTCATCTGTGTTCACTATGGAGAAGGATGATGTAGGTGTAGAGATCAGGGAGGGCATTGTGATATACTTGAACAAATCAGCATTGAAAGGGAGGCGGTATTAATGGTTTTAGTGGGCTTAAAAGTGGATAAATCCCCAGGGCCAGATGAGATGTATCCCAGGCTGTTATGTAAGGCAAAGGAGTAGATTGCAGAGGCTCTGACACAAATTTTTAAATCCTCTCTGGTCACAGGAGAGGTACCAGAGGACTGGAGGTCAGCAAATGTGGTACCATTATTCAGGAAGGATAGCTGGAATAAACCAGGTAATTACAGGCCAGTGAGTCTAACATCAGTGGTAGGAAAACTATTGGAAAAAATTCTGAGGGAGAGGATTAATCTCCACTTGGACAGGCAGGGATTAATCAAGGATAGTCAGCATGGCTTTGTCAGGGGGAGATCATGTCTAAAAAATGTGATTGAATTTTTCGAGCAGGTGACTAGATGTGTAGATGAGGGTAAAACAGTTGATGTAGTCTACATGGACTTCACTAAGGCTTTTGATGAGGTCCTGCATTGGAGACTGGTCAAGAAGGTAAGCGCCTATGGGATCCAGGGAAATTTGGCAAATTGGATCCAAAATTGGCTTAGTGGCAGGAGGCAGAGGGTGATGGTCGAGGGTTGTTTTTGCAATTGGAAGCCTGTGACCAGTGGTGTACCACAGGGATTGGTGCTGGGACCCTTGCTGTTTGTAGTGTACATTAATGATTTAGACATGAGTATAGGAGGTATGATCAGTAAGTTCGCTGATGACACGAAAATTGGTGGTGTCGTAAATAGTGAGGAGCAAAGCCTTAGATTACAGGACGATATCGATGGGTTGGTAAGATGGGCAGAGCAGTGGCAAATGGAATTTAATCCTGAGATGTGTGAGGTGATGCATTTTGGGAGGACTAACAAGTCAAGGGAATATACAATGGATGGTAGGACCCTAAGAAGTACAAAGGGTCAGAGGGACCTTGGTGTACTTGTCCATAGATCACTGAAGGAAGCAGCACAGGTAGATAAAGGTGGTTAGGAAGGCACATGGGATACTTGCCTCTATTAGCTGAGGCACAGAATACAAGAACAGGGAGGTTATGATGGAGCTGTATAAAATGCAAGTTAAGCCACAGCTGGAGTACTGTGTACAGTTCTGGGCACCACACTATAGGAAGGATGCAATTGCATTGGAGAGGGTGCAGAGGAGATTCACCAGGATGTTGCCTGGGCTGGAGCATTTCAGCTATGAAGAGAGACTGGGTAGGCTAGGGTTGTTTTCCTTAGAGCAGAGATGGCTGAGGGGGGACCTGATTGAGGTATACAAAATTATGAGGGGCATAAATAGGGTAGATAGGAAGAAACTTTTTCCCTTGGTGGAGGGGTCAATAACCAGGGGGCATAGATTTAAGGAAGGGGCAGGAGGTTTAGAGGGGATTTGAGGAAAACATTTTCACCCAGAGAGTGGTTGGAATCTGGAACACATTGCCTGAAGGGGTGGTAGAGGCAGGAACCCTCACAACATTTAATAAGTATTTAGATGAGCACTTGAAATGACATAGCATACAAGGTTATGGGCCAAGTGCTGGAAAATGGGATTAGAAGAGATAGGTTCTTGATGGCACGATGGGCTGAAGGGTCTCTTTGTGTGCTGTATTACTCTATCACTCTATTTGCAATGAAAACAGAAAGTGCTGGATATACTCAGCAGGTCAGTCAGCATCTGTGGAGAGAGAAGCACAGTTTACTGACTGGGAGAAACTCTGCTTCTCTCTCCACAGACGCTGCCTGACGTGCTGAGTATTTCCAGCACTTCTTGTTTTTATTTCAGATTTCCAGCATCTGCAGTATTTTGCTTTTAAACATTTGCAATGTTTTATCTTCCAGATCCAACTCTGTTAACTTTGGTGTCACCCAAGGATCTATCCTTGGCCCCATTCTATTTCTCACCTACATGCTGGCTCTTGGCAACATCATCCAAAAGCACAGCATTAGTTTTCACATGTATGCCGATGACACTCAGCTCTACGTCAGCACCACTTTTCTTGACTCCTCTACTGTTGCTAAATTATCAGACTGCTTATCCGACATCCAGTGCTTCAGGAGCTGAAATTTCCTCCAATTAAATATTGGGAAGACTGAAGCCCCGCTTCAAACTCCAAGCTACTGACTCATCCTTCTCCCTGGCAACAATCTGAGATTAAGCCTGTTCGCAACCTTGGTGTCACATTTGACCCTGAGATGAGCATCCATATTCGTGCCATCATTAAGACCGCCTATTGCTACCTGCATAATATCGCCCAACTTCGCCCCTGTCTCAGTTCTTCTGCTGCTGAAACCCTTATCATGCCTTTGTTACCTCGAGACTTGACAATTCCAATGCACTCCCAGGTCTTCCACATTCTACTCTACGTAAACTTGAGGTCATCCAAATCTCTATCGCCCATGAGTTAACTCACACCAAGTTGCATTCCCCTGTCACCTCTGTGCTTAGCTGAGCTCCATTGGCTTCCGGTCTTTAAGATTCTCATCCTTGTTTTCAAATCCCTCCATGGCCTTGCGCCTCCCTATCTTTGTGATCTCCTCCAGGCTCACAACCCTCCTGGATATCTGCACGTTCCAATTCTGGCCTCTTGTGCATCCATAATTTTAATCTCTCCACTGATGATGGCCACACCTTAAGTTGCCTAGGCCCAAGCTCTGCAATACCCTCCCTACACCTTTCCGCTCCTCCACCTCACTTTCCTCCTTTAAGACACTCCTTAAAACCTACCTCATTGACCAGGCTTTACGTCACCTGACTTAATATCTCCTTTTGCGGCTTGGTGTCATGTTCTGTTTTATAATGCTCTTCTGAAGCACCTTTGGACATTTTATTACATTAAAGGCGCTATAAAAATATAAGTTGTTGTCATGCAGACCCCCACCTGCCAAGAATAAGGCATATTAATTTTGTCATATGAACACTGAATTTAAACTGTTGCTGGAGTGAAGAAAGGACTTGTTTACAAAAAAAACCACCAGACACTTGGCTGGAATAACATTTGCATACTAACAGACAGTGCTTGGAGAGACAAAGGACTATTCCCTGGTCCACTTAACCCAAATTGGGTTGTGATTACCAGACACTGAAGGTGAGGACACTCACATTCCAGGGTGACTGCTAAGATGGCAGAATCCACAAACAAAAGTGGTCAAACCAGCTAGTCACATGACTAACCTGCTGGGCAACCTGGGCTTTTTTGAATTGTGCCACAGATAAAGAGGCAGAAGGCTGTTTGAACTGGAACCTGGAACAAGGAAGGCTCTCTCTATGTCTGACTTTCTCCCCAAGTCACAAGACCCACGGAAGACACAGAAAACTCGAGAGAAAAGACTCTGATATCGAAACAAGTTGAAGCGTGAAATGGGCCCCAACAAACAGCGGAATTTACAGGCAACCAAAGACTCCACATTGAGCTCAGTGAGTCAACCTAGTATTGAGAGAGTTAGTACAGGCTGCACAGTCTGAAATTGAAACAGAGGGTGTCCTTGATTGCTACTATTTAAAGAATGAGGTACTGATGAGGAAATGGAATTCTCCTCACAGACCTGAGAGCAAGGAGTGGATAGTATTCACCAGTTAGTGGTGCCGCAGAGGTACCAGACAGAAATAGTAAGAATAGCCCATGAGATTACAGTTGCTATACATGTACATACGAAAAACAAAAGCCCGCATAAGACAGCAGCTTGACTGGCCAAAACTCCACAAAGATGTGGTGGAGTACTGCAGGAGTTGCAACATGTGCCAAGTTGAGGGGAAACCCCACCTACAGTCAAACCTGCACCCCTAAGTCCTGTACCAGTGTTAGGAGGACCCTCCAGCAGAGGGCTGGTGTACTGTAAGGGACCCCCGCCGAGAACAAAAGGGAACAGGCAGGCACAAGGCTGGCAACACATTAGAAAGGAATGGGGGAAAAGGGACCAAGAGGGCAGGTTAAAGGAAGTATGGGGGAATCCTGGATGAAAACCCCAACTGTCTGGTCAGCCAACCCTGAAATATTTGAAAACTTTGACCCCAAATCCTCCTACATAAATGCAGACTCCAGAAGCACCCCACCAGAGTTTCTAATAGTATTTACAGCAACCTGCAGAGACAAAGAAAGACCTCTAGGGAGCAGAGAAACCATGAGGGTGATGTCTCATCTAGTCAAAGTGCCGCAGGGGAGTGCAGCAGAGTCTGCACAAACACCTGCAGGCAGCAATGTCCCAGAGAACAAAGGGGAGATTAACAAAGAATCCTCCCCCACAGTCAGAGAAAAAGGGAACCACCCATCCCCTGAAGTCTAAAGCCTTTGCATGACTCAGCAAAGCATTGAAAGGGAGCTCAGGATAGACCCGCCCACTACTAACTCTGCTGAAAAAAAATTACCTCATCAGAAACAAAGACCCGAGGCAGTCATAAAATGGGTGCACTGAAGAAAAACTTCCCCAAAGAACTACATGTTTACTGGGATGCCAAAAAGGGAACAATTAAAGCAGCACTGGCACCCAGAAAAGACAGTTTTAATAAGCTTTAGGATTTATGAATGAATGGGAATCAATGAGAGAAATGCATGGTTTTCTGTATCTTATTTTCTCTCAACTCTTTTAATAAAATGCACCTTTCCTTTTTAAACAAAGAATGCAGTTATGCTCCACAGACGAAGCAGTTGTATAACCAGAGAAGCAGGCTGTGAAAGTACTGATAGCAGTTGGAAATGAGGGATTATGCAGGCTTAATTGAAGAGGACCAGAAAAATTCTGCAAAGATATGGAAAGCGCTAGAAGATCAGCTTTGGGTAAGAGTGAATTTTAGAATTCATCGCCTGGAATTGATGTCCTACAGGCAACAGTCACAGGAGCCAATAGATCAGTTCACCAGTAGATGCCGTAGGAAGGGCAACGAATGCAACTTTTCAGAAACAGAGCCGTCGGAGCAAATAATGGAGCTGGTGATTGTATCAACACCTATTGAAGCATTTCAAAAAGGCCTCTTGCGGGAAAAGAAAGGTCACTGCATTGATGCGCTGCTAGAAGATGGCAGGAAATACAAAGCCATTGTAGCTGGACAACAGCATCTGCAAGCACGAAGTGCAGTCAACAGTATCGGCGCAATAACCAGATCACCAAAAGCAAGCAAGCTATGTGATAAGTGTGGTTTATCCCACTCACTGCAAAGTTGTCCTGCATTTCAAGACCTGTGCAAGGCATGTGGTGCAAAAGGACACTGAGCCTGCCCATGCAAGAAATCTGGCTCCAAAGACACAGCCAGAAGTAACAATTGGACACAAATAACCAGAAGACAGGCGCAGCAACAAGGCAACAGCAGCAAGGAAAGCGCCAGACACCTGCATAAACCCAAGCCGATACACGAGGTCCACAGCGAAATAGACCTGAGATAAGACTCAGAGTGGAGTGATTCTCAACCAGAAGACGATCAGGCATTTCACGTTGTGACCCTGACACATTGCACTGATGAAGTCAAATAACTGGAAGCTTTTGCTACTATCAATACCATGTGCTCAAAGAAAGTTGGCAAGCACACACTCAGGACTAAGATTGACACGGGAGCTAGCGCAAACATCTTACCAATCCAAATGCTAATGGATATGTACCAGGGTCATTGGAAATTAGTGATACAACCGACAACTGTAAAGTTAACTACATACAATGGGTCACCCATCCCTTGCAGTGGCACACTAACAATAAAATGCAGCTATAGCAAGTTGGCATGGAAACCACAAATATTTTACCTGGTAGACACGAGCAGACCAACAGCGGCAGGACTACCAGCATGTAAGGACCTCAACATTGTGACTATCCATGAGATCACCAAAGCACCCATTAGAGCAGAAGAGACCAAGGGTACCCACATTCCGTCAGACCATGACCTACAACAACTGTACCTGGACAGGTTCGATGCCATAGGAGATTTCAAAGGCAATGCCGTACTACACCTCAGAGTATGCAATTCCGTCAATCGACTCTCCCAGAAAATGCAGCGGCACATACAAGAAAAGCTTAAGCGTGAGTTGGATGACATGGAACACAATGGCATCATTTGTCGTGTGCAGCTCAATTCCGCATGTACTAAAGAAGGATGGAACAATCAGGGTATGTCTAGATCTGAGGCGCCTAAATCTCTCCTCAAAGAGATGCCCCCACAAGATTCCAACACTAGAGGAATTGAATCCCAAATTCATAGGGGCCAAATTCTTCTCCAAGTTAGATGCTAAGCATGGATATTGTCTGATACACCTAGCCAAGGAATCTCAGGAAGTCACCACCTTCAGAACACCATTTGGAAGATATTGCTTTCAGAGACTACCCTTCGGTGTATCTGTCAGTCAAGATCTGTTTCAGCAGCATATGGACAGAATTAAAGAAAACATGCCTAGCTGTATATGCATTGCCGATGATATTGCTGTAATGGGCAAAACCAAAGAAGAGCATGATCGAAATCTTCATTCATTGATGGCAGTAGCTCATCGCAAAGGGCTTGTTTTTTAACAGCGAGAAGTGCCAGGTGAATGTACGTTACATCAATTTCTTTGGCTCCATCTATTCAGGTTGCAGAATCCATCCTGACCCAGGCAAAATCGGAGATGTAAGGCATATGCCTAACCCACAAGGAAGATCTACAAAGATGTCAAGGATTTGTCAACTTCTTGGCACCATACATTCCAAATTTTTCTGACAAAGCATCATCACTGACAGAACTCTTAAAGAAAGACGTACCATATGTGTGGCAGGAGGATCATCGGCATATGTTTCAGTCTCTCAAACAAGCATTGTCAGCAGAAACCTGTATCCTGCAATACTACCATCCAAGGAAGAAGACAATCCTAGAAGTTGATGCCTTACAGAAAGGGCTAGGAATGTGCATCCTGCAGGATGGCGAACCAATTGCATTTGGATCCTAGCGTTTATCCTCAGCACAATTCAATTACTCAAACGTAGAACGTGAAACACTTGCTCTGGTGTTTGGGATCACAAGATTCCACACCCACCTGTTTGGGACCACTGTGGAAACCGACCACAAACCACTGAAGATGATCTGGTGCAAACCATTGACAAGTGCACCACCTCGACTACAGTGACTTTTAGTGAAAGTACAGGGGTATGACTTTGACATCTGATACAAACCAGGTACCAAAATGGTCAACTTGAATATGCTCAGCAGGTTGCCAAACCCGAACAAGAATGATGAAGTTCCACTGGATCTACAAGTAGACAGCTTGGACATCAAGGTGGAAGATGTGCTCAAAATTGATTTATTGCATTTTGGTCAGCACAAATGTGACCAATTACAATCAGAAGCAGCCAATGACCCACAACCGAAGGCACTGTGGAGAGTCATTATAGAAAGATGGCCTAATATGGTAAAAGAGGTGCCAGAAATCTTCAGATGCTTTTGGCCTTATAGAGATGAACTCGGTATCTCGAGAGGTGTCACCTTCAAAGGAAAAAAAGTGATTGTGCCCAAAGCTCTCCGACAGGACATCTTGTCACAACTTCACCGAGGCCATATGACCATAGAGCAAATGAGACGACTTTATTTCAGTCACCGATTATTTTTCCCACATTTCCAATTGTTAGGTAAAAGACACTTCAAGCGTGGTCGTCGCAGACACATTGAGTGCCATTTTTAGTCTATTCGGTGCACCTGAAGAAATTATTTCTGACAATGGCCACAGTATACAGGCAGACCTTTCAGGGATATGTGTGCCAAATGGAGCATAAACCAAGTGACATCCTCACCACATTACCCTAGATCTAATGGTCTTGCCAAGCAAATGGTTCACACAGTTAAATCACTTATCCTGAAGTGTGGGGCAACGAAACATGATTTTCATGTTGCCATGCTCCACTTCAGAGCTACACCTATGGATATGGGCTTACCATTACCAGCAGAGATCATGTTGGGCAGACAAGTGCGAAAGATTCTGTCAAGCCATCACGTGTCCAAATTTTCCGAAATGCAGGAGACACTGCTCAAAAAACAAGGGAGAATGAAGATGGTGCATGACCGACATGTAGGGGTGGTGCTACCTCAGCTACATGTAGGACAAAAGGTCAGGGTCATACACCCCACAATGAGAACATGGTTAAACGTAGAGGTATCCAAAGTATGCAGTGAGCCTAGGTCCTACAAGGTTTTAACATCAAACGGAGCAGTGTTGAGGAGGAACCGAAGCGAATTAAGAGAAGCGTGCAATACTCCAATTGCACACAGCGGACTTGGAAGAACACACTCCAAAGATAAGGGTGTGACGGAACAACAGGACAACAACCAACACATTGACAACACGTCTGCAAACAAAAAACAGCCAAGAGTGAAATCCACATCCCCAGAACATTATATCATAACAAGATCTGGAATAGTTGTCAAACTACCAAAACGATATATGGATTCTTAAGCTTCTGCACTCGTAAATTTCACAATTACTATCCCTATCCCTGTAGAATTAATTTTGATGTTATCCAATTTTATGTGTTCTTACTTATAGCGCATGAGACTTATCTTTGGAAAGAAAGCGGATGCTGCATGAGTGCTTCAAGAGTGATGTCCCTTTAAGAACTCAGTACACTAATGAGCTAAGTACCAGGATGTAGTCATGAGACTAGAAGCCATAGTCACTCTGCAACTGTAACATCCTCGACAGAGGTTCTGTACGTAGTTTGCTCTGTATTGTATATAATAAACTGTTAATAAACCTGTTAGAGATCTTCAAAGGCACTCAAATCCATGTACCACATTGTGTTGCTTAAGATAACACAAAGAACACATGACATATTCTATATTTTTTTTTTATTCATGGGATGTGGGCGTCACTGGCTAGGCCAGCATTTATTGCCCAT
Source organism: Heterodontus francisci (assembly GCF_036365525.1). NCBI lineage: Eukaryota > Metazoa > Chordata > Chondrichthyes > Heterodontiformes > Heterodontidae > Heterodontus > Heterodontus francisci. The sequence continues at coordinate 126,992,833 of NC_090377.1, forward strand.
CCTTAATTGCCCGTGAGAAGGTTGTGGCGAGCTACCTTTTTGAACCGCTGCAGTCCATGTGAGGTAGGTACACCCACAGTGCTGTTAGGAAGGGAGTTCCAGGATTTTGACCCAGTGACAGTGAAGGAACGGCGGGCGATATAGTTCCAAATCAGGATGGTGTGTGACTTGGACGGGAACTTGCAAGTGGTGATGTTCGTATGCATCCGCTATAGTGTTGAACATCTATTTATAACTCCAATTTAGGCATCATCTCTCTTGTTTTCAAATGTAATTATTCCTGTGCATTTTTAAATTAAATACTACAAACAAAGACACATATGCTATATCAGGGCAACTCATTGCTGGAGAGGGAACAGAAATTCAGACAGTCAAATGCAGTATTAATTCAAAATCCATCACAACATTTTGAAGTCAATATTTTAAGAATTAATTCTTCCTCCGAGACAGTTTAATTATGAAATGAGCATAATATTGGCCTGATAGTTATTGCAATGTACAACAACAATATACATGTGTCTTTTAAAAAGGAACATGACTCTATAGTATTTAATCAAACATTATTACATTCATCTGCCCATTATATGAAAACTAATTGAGAATTTTGAAAGGAAAAGCTATAATGCAGTGATCATTTGGTATTTTTTAAAATTTATTCTTGGGATGTGAGTGTCTCTGGCAAGGACAGCAGTTGTTGCTCATCCCTAATTGTCCTTGAGTAGGTGGTGGTGAGCATCCTACAACTGAGTGGCCTGCTAGACAATTTCAGAGAGTATTTAAGAGCCAACCACATTGGTGTGGGTCTGGAGTCACCAGGGATAGGCACCAACATGCTGTACCACCATTTGACAAAATTATTGACTCAACTACGGACATGGGAGCAATTAACCTGTATATAAAGTGTATAGCCAACCTAATGCCATCAAAACACAGTCTGATTTAAAACATATATTTCCATATTTAGTGAGATACCTGGCATTGTTTTTGTTTGTACAAGTAGTCAAAATATTTGACTGCACATTTGATATAACGATGCGGAGAATTCGGATAGATGTCCATCTGTCAGGATTGATTGTGCTCTCTCTCTCCCCCTCTCTGTGCCCATCCCCCTTTCTCCCTCTCTGTGTCCATCCCCCTCTCTGTGCCCATCCTCCACTCCCCTCTCTGTATCCATTCCCCCCTCCACTCTGTATCCATTCCTCTCCCCTATCTGTGTGTCCATCTCTCTCTTCCCTCAGCGTGTCCATCCCCCTCTCCCCCACCCCTCTGACCCTCTTCTCCCCATCCCCTGCTCCCTGGGCCAGTGCTTGTTTAAAGGGCTTCCTGCCTCTCAGCACACTTCCGCCACGCTGCACCGCACCTCTGGCGGTGTGCTGACCCGCTTCCTGCTCTCCTATCAGCTCTCGCTCCCTCTCCCTCGCAGCAGCCATTCCCAGTCACTCACTGAACCACGTGAAAACAGCAGGGACAGCCAATCCCAGCACACCTATGCCGCGAAATGCCAATCAGCACTCATCCCACCCAGGCAACCTACTGTCAGTACAGACACTGAGCAATCACAGACAGGCATCCGCCGCCGCCCGTTAGACACTGGTCCCGCCTCCACCTGACATACATTTTAATAGGAGAGCCATCAATCAAAGCCAAGCCATGGGCAGACTGCTGTCAGTCACAGAGGAATGGTGGGCCGGATGGAAACCATGGACCTCAAATTTCTTTACCACGGACACCGGTGTCCATGGATGGATATGTTGCTGACTCCTGGGAGTCACATGTAGGCCAGACTACTTAAGGATGGCAGATTTCCTCCCCTGAATGATATCAGTGAACCAGATGGGTTTTTATGACAATCCAGTAGCTCCATGATCATTATTAATGAGACGAGCATTTTATTCCAGATTTATTAATTAATTGAATTTAAATTCCCCCAGCTGCCATGGTGGGATTTGAACTCATGACTCCAGAGCATTAGTCGAAGCCTCTGGATTACTAGTCCAGCAAAATTTAAATTATGCAACCATCCCCATCTGTAATGCAAATTGGTTGAGATGAAGATGAGTTGGAGAAGACTCATGTGGAGCATAAATACCGACAGAGACAAGTTGGGCCGATTGTAATGTAATTCTCTGTAATTCTTCATTTCTCAACATTGCATGTTTATTCTCTGTGTATGTCTGGTTATGGAACTTGACAAGTATTTATTTCAGTTTTGACAAGTAAGCATGGTTCTCTCTGCTTGGAAAAACCAAGGAGATGCTGACTCTAAACCTGCGTATCAACTTGTCTTATCCATTTACTTCTTTAGTTAACGTTATCTGACCACTCCTTCAATTTCTGCGCCAGTTAAGTGAAAAAAAAATCAGTTGAGCTGAAAGACTTTTGCGATGATGGGCTATTTGCTCCTCTTCTATCAGCAGGAGACAGCAGTTAACTGAATTTGCTGCAACTTAAAACATTTGCCAAAATGAATAATTGATTCAAGCACTCAAAGCATATGCTGTGAAATTCTGCATTTAAAAAAAAACTTTTTTCATTTAACAACACTGAGTCAGCGATAAATATTACAGGTAATTTAAAATTTCTAAGAGAACAGCATAAAAGGTAAGTTCCATGTAAGCAATGAAACACTCAGGATTATTCTGTATTGTTCAGACCTTTTGGCTGGGATTTTATGCGACCCCTGAGGCGGGGTCGGAGGCGGAGGGCAGGGGGGCATGGAGTATCGCGATGGTTGGCGGAGGAGCGGCAGGGCGGAGGGCCCGTCGCCTCCCCGCCGGCCAGCGATCTTCCTGGGGTCTGGATTGGTCAATGACAGCCTTCCCGCCCAGAGGCCAATTGAGACTCTTGCGGCCTATAATGGGCTGAATAAGAGCCTCTTCCTGCTGCCGCTGGGATCTTACCAGCAAGGGCGGGGGGGGGGCCTTGTAAAACAAGATGTCCTCCCTACGGGCATGCAGGGGGAGGGGGCCCCTCCTTTGTGGGCAATTTGTGGCCCATGGAGAACCCCCACTGGGAACAACACCCCCCAGGAACCCCTCCCCCTGGACTGAACGACCACCCCCAACCCCTTCACCAAGGCCTTCCGGACTGTCCCTGGCAACCCTGCCTCACCTACCTTTGTTCTGGGTTTCCAGTGCTGGGCTTGGGTCCGAGGCCTCTTCAGTCCCGGCAGCGGCCACCACTCCTGGAGATGCTGCCGATCCTGCCAAGCTGCTGGCCCTCTGATTGGCTGGCAGCTCTTGGAGGCGTGATTTCCATCGCTTTAAAGTCTCCCCCTGCCTTTTCAGCCTGGTGCCGGGAACCCCTCCTTCAGCACAAAATCCAGTGCGTCATTTTTTTGAATAAAGTTTTGTGCGAGCATTCTCCAAGGTATTCAAAACAAGAAAAAGTGCAAATGCTACAATAATGTGCAATGAGAAGCAATACTGCATGTGATCACTGGAACACAAAAGAGATTTAGGAAAACAATACTTTACATTGATCAAATGTAACCAAACCTAGCAAGAGGAATGTGTTTCCAGATTTTAATCAAATGGAAAACAGGGATAAATTATTAGCTATTTTATGTTAAATAGATCCTTTGCTAGTCATTTAACACAAGTTATGGTATAACCCATTAAAATTGATTTAAAATCGACAAAGACAATTAAGATTGAGCAATCAAGGATACAGAACCTTTGACTTGAGAGGCTTTAGAATTCAGGCAGTCATGGATTCTCAATAAGATAACAAATGGTACTTGGGCCTCTCTAAACAATTAGGAAAATGGATGCATCCCAAATACTTCCCTCTTGTTGATTTTCTTCCTCTGTTCCTCGCTGCAGACATTGATGCCTCAGTGTAGTATAATTTCACAGGTGTCAAGTGCCCACTGGTAGCAATCATCCATGCATTGGTTTTGACAAGAAATGTTCAGCAGGGTGTACAACCAAAATCAGTTCTTCCACACAAATGCACTCCCAGAATGGGTGGTTAGGTAGTGATCAGGAACAAAATCCAGGCCAATTTCCCCCTCCCTAATCTGAAGATACTGAGGCCAGTTGTGTTGTCCCTTATAGTACCCTGCCTGAGATCAGCTAACTTAGACAAGGATCAAAACTGAATTCAGAATGAGATCTACTTAGCTCAGCCATTCACTAAAGAAACCTTTTTAATTATTAAGGAGCTCATTCCAAATTTATATTGCAGGGATTGGATGCATACTTGGTAATTAAATTTGGCCAGTTTAAATTGCCAAAGCTTCAAGTCAATATGGGGCATATCATTATCGCCACAAGTATCAAATTTACCTTCCATTAAACATCCAAGGATTTAATACTCCCATTAAAAGAAAATATCAACATTTTTCATAAGAAGAAATTTGACCCATATACAACCATTAGGTCATTACAAATCTGAAGACTCCATAAAAGTGGAATTTTCAATATGAACCCTTGGTGGCTGATCCTCTCTATCAGGATTGTAAAGTAGAAAAGCTACCCTTAGATGTCCATCTCAAGGTAGGAATATTATACAGTTAATAAGATAATACCAAGCGCTGTGGAGGGAAAGGTTTTACCAGGGAACTAATCAGATGTTTGTGTAAGCAGATATTTATCCCTTTGTGGATGCACAAAGACGCAAAAAATGGCATCAAGGTTTTTTTTATTTGCTCATAGGATGTGGGTATTGCTGGCTAAGCCAGCATTTATTGTCAATCTCCAATTACCCTTGAGAAAGTGGTGATGACCTGCCTTCTTGAACTACTGCAGTCCATGTGATGTAGGTACACCCACAATGCTGTTAGGTAGGGAATTCTAGGATTTCGACCCAGTGAAAATATAGGTATGGCGATACAGCTCCAAATCAGGAGGTTTATGAATTGGAGGAGAACTTGAAGGTGGTGGTGTTCCCATGCACCTGCTGCTGTGCTTGTTCTTCTAGGCGGTAGAGGTTTGGAAGGTGCTGTCGAATAAGTCTTGGTGAGCTGCTGTAGCGCATCTTGTACATGTTACACACAGTAGCCACGGTACGCAGTGCTGGAGGGAATGAACGTTTAACGTTGAGGATGGCGTGTCATCAAGCAGACTGCTTTGCCCTGGATGATGTCAAGCTTTTTCAGTGTTGTTCGAGCTGCATTCACCCAGGCAAGTGACTTTTTACCTTGGGGAGTCAGGAGGTGAGTTACTCGCCACAGATTCCCAGCCTCTGACCTGTTCTTGTAGCCACAGTATTTACGTGGCTGGTCCAGCTATACCTCTGATCAATTGTGACCTGCAGGATGTTGATGATGGATGATTCAGTGATAGTAATGTCGTGGAATGTCAAGGGGAGGTGGTAAGATTCTCTCTCTTGTTGGAGATGCTCATAGCCTAGCACTTGCGTGGCATGAATGCTACTTGCCACTTATCAGCCCAAATTTGAATGCTGATTTGGTCTTGCTACATGTGGGTTCAGGCTGCTTCATTATCTGAGGAGTTGTAAATGGAACTGAACACTGTACAATCATCCCCACTTCTGACCTTATGATGAAGCAACTGAAGATGGCCCTGACTCTGCCCTGAGAAATTCCTGCAGTGATGTCCGGGGTTGAGATGATTGGCCTCCAACAACCAGAACCATCTTCCTCTGTGTGAGGTATGACTCCAGCCAATAGAAAGTTTTCCCCTGATTTCCATTGATTTCAATTTTACTAGGGTTTCTTAATGCCACACAGTCAAATGCTGCCTTAATGCCAAGGGCAGTCCCTCTTACCTCACTCTGGAATTCAGCTCTTTTGTCCATGTTTGGACAAAGGCTGTAATGAGATCTGGAGCTGAGTGGTCCTGGCGGGACCCAAACTGAGCATCGGCAAGCAGGTTATTGGTGAGTTTCTCTTTGGCCTCCTTCTCTCGAGATACAATGGGTAAGCGCCTGGAGGTGGTCAGTAGTGTGTGGAGCAGCGCCTGGAGTGGCTATAAAGGCCAATTCTAGAATCACAAATCACAAAAAATTTGTTTGTCGGGGCTGTTACACAGTTGGCTCTCCCCTTGCGCCTCTGTCTTTTTTCCTGCCAACTGCTAAGTCTCTTCGACTCACCACACTTTAGCCCCGACTTTATGGCTGCCCGCCAGCTCTGGCGAACGCTGGCAACTGACTCCCACGACTTGTGATCAATGTCACAGGACTTCATGTCGCGTTTGCAGACGTCTTTAAAGCGGAGAAATGGACGGTCGATGGGTCTGATACCAGTGGCGAGCTCGCTGTACAATGTGTCTTTGGGGATCCTGCCATCTTCCATGCGGCTCACATGGCCAAGCCATCTCAAGCGCCGCTGCCTCAGTAGTGTGTATAACCTGTCAGCATTCCGAAGGGATCGTTCCCTCCGCGACACCCTGGTCCACTCCTCCATTACCCCCACCACCTCGTCCCCGTCCCATGGCACCTTCCCCTACAATCGCAGGAGGTGTAATACCTGCCCATTTACCTCCTCTCTCCTCACTATCCAAGGCCCCAAACACACCTTTCAGGTGAAACAGCGATTTACTTCTACTTCTTTCAATTTAATACACTGTATTCACTGCTCACAATGTAGTCTCCTCTGCATTGGAGAGACCAAATGCAGATTGGGTGACCGCGTTGCGGAACACCTCTGCTCAGTCCATAAGCATGACCCCGAGCTTCCTGTTGTTGGCCATTTCAACACCCCCCCACCACTCCCGCTCTCATGCTGACATCTCTGTCCTGGGATTGCTGCAGTGTTCCAGCGAACATCAACGCAAGCTTGAGGAACAGCACCTCATTTACCGATTAGGCATGCTACAGCCTGTCGGACTGAACATTGAGTTCAATAATTTCAGAGAATGAAATGTTTAGTTATTTTTTCTATTTTTCTTTTTTATTTGGTTATTTTACTTTAGTTTTTTTTTTAGTTTCTTTAGTTTATTTCTACTGTACCTACCCACTGTTCTGTTTTTTTTAATGTTTGTGCTTAGAGTGATTTGTGCTTTTCAGTCAATTCACACCCTCTCTGTACTAGCACTTTGTCTTTCAGCACACCATTAACATACCGTTTGCCTTTGTTCCACGACCCTGTCCTATCAACATCTTCTCCTTTGTTATCTCTTGCCCCACCACCACTTTACTTGCTTAAAACCTTTTACATTTCTAATATTTGTCAGTTCTGATGAAGGGTCACTAACCTGAAACGTTAACTCTGCTTCTCTCTCCACAGTTGTTGCCAGACCTGCTAAGTATTTCCAGCATTTCTTGTTTTAATCCAAGGGATAGTGATGGAGGGCTCTGGGACATTGATTGAAAGGTATAATTTTTTGGATATGTGTCAGGCTATTGCTCTCCCAATTTTGGCACAAGTCCCCAGATGTTAATGAGCAGGACTTTGCAGGGTCGAATGGGCTGTATATGCCTTAGTTGTGTTCTGTGCTTAGGTCGAAGACAGGTGGTCCATCTGGTTCTATTCTTATTCGACTTTTTTGTTGCAGTTTTATACAACTAAATGGCTTGCTTGGCCATTTCAGAAGGCAGTTAAGAGCCAAGCACATTGCTGCGGGTGTGAAGGCACAGCCAGACCAGGTACGCACAACAGATTTCCTTTCCTGACATTGGGTCCGGACCCCACACCATGTTGGCACCAGTCACCCAATGGTGATTTTGATTGAATTGGCCAATGAGTCACCAGAGGGCGCACTCACTGTCCAATTAAGGATGGCAGGTGGGTTCTTGAAGTTGGAGGACCAATAGCAGGACTAAAAGAGCTGCAGCCTGCTCTTGCAGGTAAGGGAGAGGGTGGCTTCATCTTGAGGTGCCCTCTCAGCAACTTTAAAAAATTTTGGGAAAAAATGACCACAGCTGCCAGACTGCCATTGTGAAGGGGGAGCCCCTCCACAGGGCGACCTGTGACCAGAACTGTGGCCAGGTAGGTTGGAGGAGGTCCTTAATGTCTTCCTGGAGTGCTGGCTGCCTAGTCTGATGCCAGGAGGCTGCCTCCAGGCAGCTGCCATGCTGCCGGTGCCGTGGGGGGCCTGCAGCTGACCAGAAAATTCCAGTCGGCCTCTGATGATTGGCCTTAATCCACCTTTTACTTACCCGCCATTTGTAAGTGAGTAGCTGTTCCATCTTAAAATGGCTTGGGGGTGGGATAGTGTCGGCAAGCCAGCACACAGCCGGCAGTGCCGAATTACGCGCCCACTTGCCTCCGTTCCAGCCCGCATATCAGGTGAAAATCCTGCCCATAAACACTATACCACCATTCCCATATACTGAGGTTTATTGTGAAATTGCTGCCAATGGATGTGGTACAGAAGCATACTGACCAGTAAGGTTCGACATTCAACCTTTGATCGATGGTAAGTTTTCTAATCTCAGCTGGGCTGGCGGTGCTGACGGGCATGCCACAATTTCTAACCTTACTGATTGCATGCATGACATAGTGACAGCCAAACTGTTGAATGACATTTCTTTTACCTTGAGACAGGAAACCTGCTTAACTGAAATATGGGGCTAGATTTAAAGGTGACATGTACAGACCATTTGAGCAGTTGGGAATTGTAACTTGGCTTGCTTTGATTTGATCCATTCCCCATCCCTGTTTAATCGGTGTCACAAGTCTGCTTACAACTTGATGAAGCCATGTTGCCATGTGGTTGCCTCCATCCACAGTGGATGCTCAATTTGGTGCACTGCAGTTTCTAATGTCTATATTTTTTACATCCCTTCCTTCATTGTTTCCCAGTACCCATTTTGGAAGTGGCAGCATATTTAGAAAAATAGGTTTCCACTGACTAAATACTGGATCCAAAAAAGCATTTTCAGAAAAATAAAAGCCCAGGTTTGCTGGATTGATCACTGGCACATTTTTGCAGATCAAACCAGGAAGAGAGCTGTCAAAGCTGGGTGAATATCTCATTTATGGTGTTCAGATGATTAAATTTCTGTCAATGACATTGCATTAATGTTGCCCTTCCTTAACAGTGTCATAGAAAAAAATAGGAGTCCGACAAGATAGGATGGAGTCAAAACCCTATTTTCCTTGACGTAGGATTCTTAAAAGGATGGGATATTTTCTGGGGTAAAAACACTTAATATTGTTGTGCTTTTATTAGGAGTAAGACAAAGATGAGTGTGCTGTTCACTTTAACACACATTTCTTGGGAGGTACATCAGGCCCAGGATGCCTGAAAAAGCAACCAATGCCTGCGTGGATTTGTAGAAGGCCATCCCATTGCTAAATTGTTATGCTTTGCACATGTTCTATGCTTGTAAAACAGGTACAACACAGACCAATTTCAACCCCAATCGGTCAAGAAATTGAGGACTATGTACTCATTACTATGCCAATCTGCTTTAATGTAATTACTGTCATAACAGTCAACTCTGATGTGCTCAAGTCTCAGGCAGTCTCACCATCTCAGAGGAAATCAGTAATAATGAAAGGCATTTTAACTAAATAAAAGGGAAAAAAATTGAAGTAGGGAAAAATACTACAAAAAAGATAAAATATTCGGAATTAAAGTTAATCTGGGCCCAAACTGTATAACTGTACTGAATACTGTGAAAGACAAATAAGTTAACAACCAGGTTTTTATGACCTACAAACTTACATACAGATGTGATTAATTTTGTGTTGGTCTAGCATTAAAACTATGCGAGTAATCAATGTATCATAATAATAGAGTAGTTTTCATCTCTCCCATATTGCAACACGAGGTCTTTAGACCAAAAATATTGCGCTCGTGTGGATAGAAAACACTAAATCTGACAGGCAAATTAATTTTTCTAACTAAATAAGTGTCTACTTTGAGAATTGCCATAAGTTGTATCTTCATTAACAAAAGTGCTGACCTTTCAAACACCACCAAAGTAAATTCCATATATTTGAGAATATGCTGCAGAAATATAGCAGAGTTCCTTCTGCTGTAACCCAAAAGTTAGCTATTTTACATTTAAATAGTCAAAAGCAGAGCAGAGAGATGTGTCCAGTTGCAACGTTAGCAACTATTTTGAAAAAGTCCTTGTTTAACCTCATCCCAAACATGAAGTCTGAGTGTTCCTGATCCTGTTGCCTTTTATTATTAATCATTGTTATTTATTTTGGGATGTGTGTGTCACCGGCAAGCCCAGCATTTATTGCCTGCCTCTAATTTCCCTTGAGAAGGTAATGGTGGGCCTTCTTCTTGAACCGCTTCCCTGCACCCACCCTATTCCCCAACCACATATCCATGTTATAGCACCATCAATAATATAAACCATGCACTAAACGATAAATCCCTAAACAAACTCCATTCACTGTAGCATTGGAAAGAATGAATGATTGTAACAGAACAGCACTACAATAGTTGTTTGTATTAAAGGCACATTGCTGGGAAAAAGTGCACCTATCAGTGCAAAATGTTTGCTTGGCGTATTAATGGAGAAGCACTGCATCTGCTGCCTGTAGATCTTTCTCCCAGCTTGTAAGATTTACTAGCATATAAATGTAGAGTTAAACATTGGTACTTAAGAACGATGTTTCACAGCAACCACCAAGGTAAAATGTCTTAGATATCTATCCTGGTTACAGCTGTCTAAAACTGCACAGTTAAAGAACATAAAAATCTAAAGAAAATGTGGAATGAATAAAGGTAATTCCTTCAACTTATCATGTATAATCTGTTTAAAATTTGCATCCTTGTTTTCAAACTCCTCCATGGCCTCACCTCTCCATTTTTGTAACCTCCTTCAGCCCCACAACCCCAAGATCCCTGCACTCTACCTAATCTGGCCTCTTGCGCATCCCAGATTTTAATTGCTCCTCCACTGGCGACTGCACTAGTTTCAATTAGTTTTCTTAAAACAGGCAAATGAATATAATAATGTTTGATTAAATACCATAGAGTTATGTTCCTTTTTTAAAGGTGCATGCATACAGTGGTAATACATCACATTAGCTATCGGGTCAACTTAGCGCGTTTTGCTGGAAGTTATAATTAAAGGTTGTGTAGAGGTGAAGAATTAATTCTTAAAATATTGACTTCAAAATGTTGTGATGGAATTCTAATTAATGTTGCATTTGGTTGTCTGAATTTCTGTTCCCTGTTCAGCTTTATGGACTGCCCTGATATTAATGGCATATGTGTCCTCGTTTATAATATTTAATTAAAAACAGTGCAGGAGAAATTAGATTTGAAAACAAGACGATGCCTAAAATGAATAAATAGGTGTTCATTATCATGTATAAAGCATACCCAAACAATGACTCCGAAAATGATAGATTACATTAAAAAAAACTATATCTGTGCTCCTCCAATTCTGGTCTTTTGTATATCCCTGATTTTCACTGCTCCACCATTGGCAGTTCTGTCTTCAGCTGTCAAGGCCTTAAACTCTGGAATGCCCTCCTAAACCTCTTTGCTTTTCTACCTGTCCATCCTTCTTTAACACACTTCTTAAAGCCTTCATCTTTGACCAAATTTTAGTCCCCTATCCTAACATCTCTATGTGTGTTCAAATTTTGTTTGCTAATGTTTTGTGAAGCGCCTTGTTTTACTACATTAAAGGTGCTACATAGATGCAAGTTGGTGTTTTTGTTCCACCGTATTTTCAGGCAGTGCATTTCAGATCATAGCCACTTGCCAGGTAAAAAGATTCTCCATATTGCCTGCCAGCCACCCCCCACCCCCTCCACCACCCCCCACCCCGCCCCACACCCCTTCATTTTTGCTAATTATCTTGAAATATTCACATGTCTTTGGTATGACACATACTGTTCAATAGCATAGCCGGCTGCATAAACCATTTTCAGTTCCTATTAAGAATCTCTTCAATATTTCTAATCAAAATGCTTGGGCAATTGTATAAATAATTATTTACTGTAATGAAAGATTTGATGATAATGCTTAATGCCAATAGCCTTTAGATCTTTATGGAGAGACAATGTGACTGTTTTCATGGTGCCTGTCTAACAGACACAGTGCAGCTGAACTCAGCTACCCTGACATTACAGAAGATCCTGTGATTTTCCTACCTTGGACTATATGCATGGTGTGGACATACTACAGGGTAGAGCCTTGCCTCCCCCATTGTGCCTTGTGCCTGATGTGCAAGGTGGAAATCATGAGCATGGTTGCAAACTCTTAAACTGCTGACATCGGAGAAGAATTGGCATTTATTTCATGACTTCAGGATACCCTAAAGTGCTTTTAGCCAATGAAATATTTTTGAAGTCTGTTTACTGTTGTAATGCCAATATGCACACAGAAAGCTATGTTAATAAGGAGCAGAGAATTTTGTGGAATAAAAACAAAATACTGCAGATGCTGGAAATCTGAAATAAAAACAGAAAGTGTTGGAAGTACTCAGCAGGTCAGGCAGCATCTGTGGAGAGAGAAACAGAGTTAATGTTTCAGGTCTGTGACTTTTCATCAGAACTTCTGAAATGTTAACTCTGCTTCTCTCTCCACAGATGCTGCCTGAACTGCTGAGTATTTCCAGAACTTTCTGTTTTTATTTTATATTAGACGTTTTGTGGAATTGGTAGAAAAGATCAAGGAAATTCAAATGAACTGTAAAAATGGGAGAATGAGTTATGCCCAAATTTCCTTGACCTTTTGCACTGAAAGTTTTCCAGGAGATTCCAGGGCATAACGCAGGGCAACTGTTAAAACACTTGAAGCAATACCTTTAGACATGGTTAGCATTACAAATTGTCAGATCTTCATTCCTACATAAATAAAGGCAATTTAAGTCTGCTGTCCAACAATCTATTTAATGAAGTGCAAAAGTTGAGAATTGCTGGTGTGTCAGAGCAACCTAATGAATTCTGTTGAGTACAGTCAATTAAGAGCGGTTTGTTCAACTGTAAAGAAAGACAGACGAAAAAGCAGTAAGTAAGTGCTTTGCTCAGATGGAACAAATCAAAGAACAATTTTGTTTTTCAAAGAACTAGTCTCTGCAGCAGTCACTTGTATGCTCAATCCTGTGAGTTGAGGTGTCAACAATATGGTCAGTAATGAAATTGCAGTCAGTTATCTCTACCACCTTTATACATAAAGTCATCATTGACACTATGAAAAAGGAATGCCAAAAGCATTAGTCACAGTTTCCACCTATATCACATGACAATTACAGATGAGGAGGGCCACTTGGCCCATTTAAATTAATCTATCGAGAAAGATCCTACATTCCTGTCATTGATATGAAATTTACCTTTTCTAGTTTAAACCTGAGTCTCTTGGACCCACTCTCACAATTTCATTTAAAGCAATATTTCAGATTTATCTTTTCTGGTTTCCTAACCACCTTCCCCATTTTACATGAGACCTGGTTTCCTTAAGGCACTCCCTCTTTCAAAGGCTACCTCAAAGTTCCTTGCAAGTCTCTTTGCTCCATTTGGTTTGTGTGCAGATTGCTGGTGCAATTCCGCAGTCCTGCTTGCATCTACCTGCAGGGAAGTGTCAAAGAGATCGAAACTGTCACAGAAGATGATTCAATTCATGAAGTTCTTTGTTGTTATTTAAAGGATTCATGAATGTATAGTTTAAAGAATTCGAACATTATGAATTATGACCTATATCGGAGACAGCAGCAGCGGTGGAGAATAAAAGAGAGAGAGCAGGGGAACAGCGTGGACCTGATCAAAGCAAGAGATGTCATCACAGAACAGCGAGTCGATGATTGGTTGGTGAGTTTTCAGGTTTACTTTTTCTCCAAGATAGGGCAGTGGTTTAAATTAGGCCCACGAAACTATAAAGTACTGTATTCAAATTTACAGCTTAACTAATTAATATTTTTTAATTAATTAATTAAATTAATCAATAAATATTAATAAATTAATTTTTAAAAATTAAATCATGGATGGGCAGCTAAGACCTAGCTTGCAATTCCTGAGCCATGTGGGAACTTCAGGACACTTCACATGTCTTGGGGGATCATGTGTGCAGGAAGTGTCTCCAGCTGCTTGAGCTTGATCTCAGGATTTCTAAGCTTGACGGGTAGCTGGGATCATTGTGGAGCATCAGTGAGGCTGAGAGTTTCCTGGTTTGTGTACTTCAGGAGGTCGCAAGGTAGTAAGAGTTCAGAATAGTAGGTGGGTGGCTATCCAGTAGAGTAGGAAGAGGCAGGAAGTGCAGGAGAGCATTAGAAACTGCTGCGAGTGATGACACCTTGAAGGAGTGCAGTCCAGACCATGGCACCAATGGGCAAGGGATTGCACAGGAGGGAAAAGCAAATAATTCTATGATTTGTCACTCTCCAACCCTCTGGCAACTCCCCCATATCTAGGGAAGATTGGAAAATTATGGCAAGCACTTCCGCTATCTCCACTCCCATTTCCTTTAGCAACTTGGGATGCAAGCCATCCGGACCAGGCAGAAGGAATAGGGAGATGGCACAGTTCTAAAGGGTGTGCAGGAACAGAGGGACCTGGAGAGTTCATGTGCATAGATCCTTGAAGGTGACTGATTGAGAGAGCAGTTAGCAAACCATATGGGATCTAGGGATTCATAAATAGAGGTTTTGTGTACAAAATCAGGGAAGTTATGCTGAACCTTTATAAAACTTTTGTTAGGCCACAAATAGAGTACTGCGCCCAGTTCTGGTCACCATACTTTAGAAAGGATGCAAGGGTCCTTCAGAGAGTGCAGAGGAGATTTACCAGAATAGTTTCAGAGTTGAGAGATTTTAGCTACAACTTTAGGTTGGAGAAGCTGGGGTTGTTCTCCTTGGAACAAAGGATTGAGGGGCGATTGATCAAGGTGTACAAGATTCTGACAGGTTTAGATCAAGTAAACAAAGAAAAGCTGTTCCTAGTTGATGGTACAAGGTCTAGGGGACACAGATTTAAGGTTTGGGGCAAGAGATGCATGGGGGATGTGAGGAAGAACTCTTCTATGCAGCACGTGGTAATGGCCTGGAAATCACTGCATACAAGGGTTGTGGAAGCAGAGCCAATCAATTATTTCAAAAGGAAATTGGATGGACACTTGACGGAAATAAACTTGCAGGACTACAGGGATAGAACAGGGGGAATGGGACTGGCTGGCTTGCTCTACAAATAGTTGGCCTGGACTAAATGGGCCGAATGGCCTCAGTGCCATGATAACTCTATAACTTTTTATACACTTTCAGATGCACACCTCAGCATATACTGAATAAAAGACACCATATAATGTACCATGCAAAGTCATATCCCATGTATGTTGCAAGGTTGCCACTGACAGCAAGATTATTATTGCACAAAACCATGCCGCATAAGCAATATAAGAGCAGTGCCATCTGACATACCAATCATATCCACAGGAGGTAGTGTCATTCTGAAGGCAAATTGCCATCAGCAGCAAAGTGTATTTAACCAGTTTAATTAGTTATTTCTTGTTAAACTTAATCATGACAGACAAACCTAGACCAATGTAAATCAAATCCTCATAGTATTGAACTACAAATACATAAAAATTAAAGCACTTTGTATATTTATATTCACAACATTAAATCTATGGTCCTGAAATTACATCTTAGGATATTGGCACACAAACGATTAACTTGTTCATCTGAAGTTCCTCTACTTTAGCAGAGACATTAACCCACCTAAAATTCATAGACTGATGCCTCCATCAGAACAGTGAAAAGATTTCAGATAATCAGGGTGAATGCCTGTAACTGGTGGCATTTGGTGTCACATCCCCAATTTTATTTGGCCCAATGCAGACGAACAACTCAGCCAGCCCACACAGACCAACAATGTGAATTCCAAATTGGATCATCATTCAATATCAGGGAAGGTCCACAGACAGAATGCAAGCTGTATGCATGACTTTGTAATAACATGCTCGTCTTTTAGCAACTGTATACATGCAAATCTTGTGTATGCCCAGCTGCTCTGGTGGTATAGAATCAGCCCTGCAGTATAAAGTAGTTAAATTGAGTGCCAAATCAGTGGTTCATATTCCAGAACCATTACTAAATAATCTAGGCTGTTTCTTTGGGTAGTTTGGGACCAACATCTGGTTAATTTAGGAAAGGACTACTAGCCTGCAGTGCAAGAACAATAACAGTTAAACCTCACTATGTGATTTTTTTCAAACAACAAGAGTAACAAGATTTTTGAAAAGAAAGGCACAAAATTAGCTTATAATTGATCTTTGTTGAAAAAATAATAATTTCCCCTGAAATTGCACTGTGGGATACTGGCAAATGAATACAGATCCTGCTTGTCTGAAAATCTGTTCTTCTCTATCCTGATGGAGGCATTAGTCCATGTATTTCAAATGTCTTTGCTAAAGTAGAAGATTTTCAGATGAACAAGTTTAATTGCTTGCGTGCCCGTATCCCAAGATGTAATTTCAGGACCACAGATTTGATGTGGCAAATATAAATATATGAAGTGTTTAAATTTTTATATATTTGTAGTTCAAGACCCTGAAGATTTGATTTACATTTGTCTAGGTCTGTCTGCCATGATTAAGTTTAACAATAAAAATTATATATGCATCAACTCCGTGGATGTGAAAAAAGTCAGTCTCTGGCAAGTACATTTTGCGTTTAAGTGCTTTGTTCAGTGCATATATAATTCAATGGAACAGAGGCATGTTCCAAGAGAAAAATAAATCAGATAACACATTTTACATGAATTAAGTGCCTTGTTTTAGGGGTCAACAGGCATAGATGTATAATTTGCTGGTAATACAAAATGTGCCATCAATATACATCTAAAATTTATTCTTACTCTTATTGTCTAGCAGTCAACTGTACATTATCACTCGCTACGTTTGCAAATAATCATGTCACAGTCTCAGTGATGTCCTTTCATGCAACAAATAAGTGGAACCATCTGCCCACAATATCTTTCACAACACTTAGAAAAAACTTGTTAGAAGCATTTCCTATTCTAAACTCTCATATCAACAGTTTCCATCAATTTTGTACGTTAACCTTCACGATATAGATGCAGACCCTAGCTACTGGGTGGCTCGATGGAAGAAAATTCAAATGTCTTTTCCCTGAATTTTGGGCTGGAATTTTACGCCACCCTGCAGGAGCAGGCAGGAGGTGGGGAAATGGGGGGGGGGAGGTGGGGGGGAGTCGTAAAATTGAGTGGGATGTGGGGGTGCCATTCCCATCACCTTCCTGCCCCCGCTGCAGTTTTATGAGGGGTGATAGTGGTGAGAAATGGCCCGCCCGCCCCAAGCCAATTAAGGCCCATAAGTGGCCAATTAACTACCACTTAAGGGCCACCTCCCGCTGCCGCTGGTATATTACCAGGGGCCCAGCCGACTGTCCCTGGTGAGGCACCACAAACTTACTTTTTTTCCAGGGCCGGTGTCCCACTTGCTTCTCTCTCTGGTTGCGATCCCAGCAGTGGCCACCACTCCTAGTGGCGCTGCTGGGACTGAGATCTGCCGGCCCGCTGATTGGGCTGTTTCAATGGGGTGGAAGTCCAGCTCGAGACCAATTAAGGGCCGTGTAAAAACATAACATGGCTCCCAGACCCGGCATAAGCAGGCTCGCCACCGAAGTTTTGGCTGGTGGGCGGGGCCTCTCGCCCAACGTAAAATTCCGGCCTTGAAATTTTGACAGTTTACAAGTGGTAAGCTGTAACTTTGTATTCCCTTCCTCATTTACCTGCCAGCATTCCCATGCTCCTCTTCTGTCAATTAGGGCCAGGTGTATCCTCATCACTGGCCCTACATTCTGTCACTCCCAAACAAACCTACTTCTGCCACTGCTTCCCATACTAACCACAGATTCTGCCAATCCCAGGGAGATGCTAGTCCTGTCAGCATCGCCACAGGACATTGGGATATATAAATACATATTTGTTATATATTAAGACAGTTATGTCTCAATGCATTGGCTACAAAGTTCTAGTTCCTGGTCTCAACATTTGCCATCATAAATTTAGTTGTCCACATTTATAATGGGAATTGCCCATTGTTGTGCAATAGTTCACTCTTCTGTCAGTGATGGCGTGTTAATGCCTTGGTTTGGCATCTCACAGCTCCTCAACCTATGCTGCAACTCCACTTCCGTTTCCCAAATTGCTTTAGGTTTTACACACTTCCATTAAATTATCATATAAAATCCAAGTATTATACAAACAGAGACCTAGGTTGGAACTTGACCAGCCCTCTAGAGACAGGCTGGGAGGCAGGAGGGCTGGTAAAATGGTGGCAGAAGGCATTGGGATGGATGCCAAACATCTTCCCACTACCACAGCGTAGTTATCAATTCAATTATAATTCAATTAAGCGTAGTTATCAATTCAATTATAATTCAATTAAGTGGCCAATTAGTGACCACTTTTTGTCCCCACTGGCATTTTACTGGCATCAGGATGGGACTCCACTGCGTTAGGAGACCACCATGTATATCGAGGCAGCTTCCTGCAAGGGGGGGGGGGCCCTTCCTCCCTGGCCACTCCATGGTCCTCAGAAGGGCTCCCTGACAGCAATGGACACCTTCCACTTCTGGAGGGTACATCCCTCTGATCGCCGGGGCCCATCTGACTGGCTCCAGCTCAGTAAAAAATTCTTCCTCAGTGACTGTCTCAGGCTCTGGCTTATTCCATGTGGATTCCAATTGAAGTTTCACCCTTCATGTTTTGAATCAACCCAGGATTACAGGTATTTCTGAGAAATACAGCGTTCCTCAGACTGCTGTTCTCGCCCCATCCTGAGATCCACACTCAGTGCCATGCGCCACCACATGTACACATTGGACCTCTCTCTCCAGAATCATCGCCTCATCTTATAGAAAAATAGGAGCAGGAGTAGGCCATTTGGCCCTTTGAGCCTGCTCCGCCATTCAATACGATCATGGCTGATCAACCAAGCTCAGTAACCTGTTCCTGCTTTCTCCCTGTATCCCTTGATCCCATTAGTCCTAAGAACTATACCTCTTTCTTGAATATATTTAATGATTTGGCCTCAACTGCTTTCCTTGGTCGAGAATTCCACAGGTTCACCACTCTCTGGGTGAAGAAATCCCTCCTCATCTCAGTCCTAAATGGCTTCCCCCTTATCCTTAGACTGTGACCCCTGGTCCTGGACTCCCCTGCCATCAGGAATATCCTTCCTGCATCTAGTCTGTCCAGTCCTGTTTCGAATTTTGTAGGTTTTTATGAGATCCCCTCTCATTCTTCTAAACTCTAGCGAATACAAGTCCAATCAACCCAATCTCTCTTTATATGTCAGTCCTGCCATCCCAGGAATCAGTCTGGTGAACCTTTGCTGCACTCCCTCCACAGTAAGAACATCCTTCCTCAGGAGGCCAAAACTGCACACAATACTCCAGATGTGGTCTCACCAAGGCCTTGTATAATTGCAGCAAGACATCCTTGATCCTGTACTCGAATCCTCTCGCTATGAAGGCCAACGTACCATTTTCCTTCTTAACTTCCTGCATGCTTACTTTCAGCGACTGGTGCACAAGGACACCCAGGTCTCGCTGCACCTTCCCCTTTCCCAATCTATCGCCGTTCAGATAATAATCTGCCTTTATCTCAGAGCAGTTCTGATGAAGGATCACTGACCTGAAACATTAACTCTGCTTCTCTCTCCATAGATGCTCCCAGACTTGCTGAGTATTCCAGCATTTCTTGCTTTCATTTAAAAAAAATTCTTACTCAGCCTTCAAGAGTGTCTCAACATGGAGGCACCCACTCCTTCTCCCTGCAGCCTTCTGATTGGGCCGGCAGCTCTGAAGGGCAGGCTGCCATCCTTAATTGGATGGTAGTGCCGGCCGTGGCCTTTTAATTGGATGGCGATCCCGCCCACAACCTCTTAATTAGCTGCCATCAGCAAAATTACCCCTGGATCCCACTGTCGGCCCGCGTGGGGTTGGGACCTATTTTGGTCCTGCCGGAGGGACTTTCCACCTTTTTGTAAAATCCAGATCAAAATGTATGATTTAAAATATGGACTAAATTATATCTGCTTTGTTCTGGCCAATTATCTCCCACTGTCAAACTATACTTCACCTGAAGAATACACTTAGTATTTACTCACAATGAGCAGAACCAGAGGAGATCAGTGGAATACAGTAGGTGTGACAATTTTGATTGTGGGAGAAGATAACTTGGTTCATAAGGATTTGAGATAGGTGTCAGAGCAATTAAGGGGGGGTTTAACTTGATATTGGTAAAAAAAATTTTTTGAAGATTTTGGCGGTAGCTGGTACTTGGGACATAGTAGCAAAGGAAACAACAGGAGTAGTGGAGAAAGTAATGGGCACTGAGTTTCTGAAGCATCTGCAGTAGTCGAAAATTGAGGTGTGCAGGGTGGAATAAGATGTTGAGTTGGTGGATGGGTGATAGAAATATTTTTTGAGGAAGATATGAAAAGAGACAGAAGGGAATAGGAGTTCAGTCAAAAGGACAAGGGCATCAGGAAAGAGGACAAAAATAAACTCAGGAAACAAGACTTCAAAAACAGAAGTCAGTGAAGAACAGGCCTTCAAAAGAAAACAGAATACATATCAACTATAGGACTATGTTTACAAGGTTACACATGTAGGGTTGAATTCTCGGACCCTTCTGGGGACAGTAACGGAGACGGATGGGGCCTGAAAATACTGGCATTGGCCAACATGTCAGTTTTGTGACGCCATTCCTGGTGCTGGCAATGTTCACCAGAATGGTGGGACACTGGAACAGTAAGGCAAATTAAAGTAGTTAAAGAGGTCATTATGAGTTTGTTAAAGGGAATTGTTGAACTTTTCACAGGGGCACACAGGTTCCACGTACTGTCTGATGCTGACCAGCCGAAGGGAGGCAGGTACAGAGCGGGGAACAAGTTATTGCTGCCCCAAGGAATCACCTTGGCTCCATAAAAGAGTGAAAGGTGCGGAGGGGCACTGGGCCTTTGGGGAACAGGTACCCTGGGCACAGTGTAGGTGGTGGAGAGATTGGGCAGTGAGCACAAAAGCAGTGCAGAGGGTCGTCACCCTCCTGGTATTATGGGGGTAGAAGAGCAGGGGGCAAGGCAGCCAAGGAGAGTTGGGCAACCAGTTGCGCACTAGGAAGGCTGCAGCTGGCAATGGAGGTACGATTGAGATTTTGGGCCCAGTGGCGATGAACAGCAACACCCTTCACAGCAAGGGCAGAGACCCAAGCAGCAGCAGGGCAGAGGAGAGGAAAGAGGAGCAAGAAGGCAATGGAGGCCATACTCTCAGCATAGAAACTACCGCTGAAAACGGAGCTGCCTGGGTATGACCAAGACCCAGTGCCGCAGGAGACTATGACTCTCCTGAAAGATGGTGTGATGGAATCCGTGGTTGCAAAGCTTGTTTTTTTTTAAGACCCTAACTCAGAAGAAAAATGAGAATTGAAACAGAAACTAGTACAGAACCAAAAACCAAAACTGTAACAGAAGCTGGAAAAACAACTTCAGGTTTCCGGGGAAACTGACACTGGCTCGAACCAGATAAAAGGAGACAGAGTCCTTCCCAGGTCAGGTAGATCAGGCAGCAGTAGAGCTGCAAGCAGAAGAAAGTGAAGACTGAATTCAGGAGCTGTTCCTTTACTTAAAGTAGCCGACTAACTAGACCTGGTCATACAGGGCATAGGTGTCACTTAAGATCTCGGATAAAGGAAATACTCGTAAATCCACACCATCAAAACAGAGCTGAGGAGTTCAGGAGAAGTGCGCCTTGTGGTGAAGACCACACCTGTGGAGTTTGGATTGAGAGGGAATTGCTGTTGGAAGAAGAACAGCGGCTAAATCCTTGATGAAAGGAGCTGAAAATCTACCTGAGGAACTTCAGAGTTGTCAGAACTGCATTATCACATATGCTGGGTGGATTGCCCAGTAAACCATCTCTGTTGAATCTGATGATTAAGGTGTAAATTGAAATATATATTGACTGTGAACTGTCTGTTGCTTCAGGTTTAATTTATGCTGGTTTTGATTTAGTTTCCTTTTCGTTTGTTAGTGGTCTCCAACAGGGATCATAACAATGGTCACAGACGTCTGTGCCCTCGACTCCAAAGACTTCGCACTTTGCAGCACTGGTCACCATATCCTGCTAGTAGCCATTTAAGTCATTGTGACCTTGAACTTCTTTGCTTCTGGCTCCTTCCAAGGATCAGCTGCGGACCTTAGTGGCATCCCATAAACGGCTGTGCACCTCTTTATCATTGCTGCCCTCCTTGCTGAAGCTGGACAGTACATTCATTTCACGACAGATGCAGCCTTGCAGGCACAGAGGGCAGTGAGTTTCTCAGCCATTGCTAGATTCTGCGGCACAGTGGCGCAGTGGTTAGCACCGCAGCCTCACAGCTCCAGCGACCCGGGTTCAATTCTGTGTCCTGCCTGTGTGGAGTTTGCAAGTTCTCCCTGTGTCTGCGTGGGTTTCCTCCCACAGCCAAAAGACTTGCAGGTTGATAGGCCATTATAAATTGCCACTAGTATAGGTAGGTGGTAGGGGAATATAGGGACAGGTGAGGATGTGGTAGAAATATGGGATCAGTGTAGGATTAGTATAAATGGGTGGTTAATGGTCGGCACAGACTTGGTGGGCCGAAGGGCCTGTTTCAGTGCTGTATCTCTAAATCTAAATCCCCTAGGTGCAGGCAACATCGATTGCACCCATGTGACCATCAAAGCACCCAGCGACTGCCCAATCAGATTCATCAACAAGAAGTGTTTCCACTCATTCAATGTTCAGCTGGCTTACAACCACAAGAGCTTCCTGCATGCGTGTGCTCACTGCCATGACTCCTTCATCCTCCACCAGTTGAGGCTGCCTCAGATCTTCACTCCAACCCCGAAAGTCCATGGATGGATCCTCAGCGACAAGTGATATCCCTTGAAGAGATGGATACTCACCCTCTATGGGAAACCCAGACAGAAGCACAGATGCGCTTCTGAACCCGGACCAGTGGGTGGTGCCCTTCAATTCCCTCCTGAAAGTGTGTCGGTCATTGTGGTGGTCTGTTGTGTCCTCCATAACACAGGCCCGCAGAGAATGTGGCACTAGAGGACAGTGAGGTCCTCGAGACAGAAACCTCATTGGAGCAACAGCAGAAGCAGGGTTTCAGACAGGAGGAGAAAGAGGAGGCGTGGAAGATGATTCTGAACAGAGAGTTGCCCCGGCTGCACAAAGATGTGGCCAGGCACAGCGCAGGATGTGAAGGGCTTGTCAGGATGCCATGAATGTCAGGAACCATTTGATTCAGGAACGTTTCACCTGAGTCCTTCTAAGCCAGGATGAAGGGCATGGCATGAAAGTCAGTCTGAGAAGCCTGTGGCAAAACATCTATTGAAGATGAATCCCGAAACATCTAAGCTCTTACCGCCAATGAAGGAAGAATATTGGACCAGGGGCTTTGCCCACACTGTGGAGGAACCCGCAATCTCCGTCATTACCTCATACCCCTTTTCGTGTCATGCCAGCAATAAAAAGAGTCTCAGATTTGTGCCTTGAAGTGTCAGAATTTATATAGTGCAAAGAAATAAAAACAGTAGACAGGGACAGTAAGAAGATATCCCAATGACCACTCAGTGCTCCGTGTGATGCGGTGGCCTCCTCACTCAGCCACATCTGCGCACCCCTTGTGGCCTCAGAAGATATGGAGGCAGCCTGCTCACTCTTAACGGCTTGCGGCTGAGATGTCCTTGCCATGGAGGTGCCCGTGCGATCATTTCTAGAGGCTGCTGCACCTGCATCATTGCAGGGGCAGCCTCTGTCACTTGGCCCTGTTGTACAGATGGTCCCTCAGCCAGAGCAGCCAAGGAGACCAAGGATGATGAGGACACACTGTGAGGGGTGGCACCCTTATCCTCTCCGTGATATTAGCCCTTGCTGGGCACTCCTTGTCGGGCACAGCTGACATCTACTCCAAAGATCTCGATGCCACCAGTGCCTCTGACCAGTCCATGCTAGATAGTGTGGCATTCATACTGTGGATGTTAGTGCGCAGTTCCTGCATGCTCCGAGTGATGCTGCATATGGCTCTTTAAAAGTTAGCCACACTCACTATGGAGGGTCTCTGGCACATACCCAAGCCACTGTGGTGCAAATGAGCTGGCTGGACTCTTCTATCCTCTGCCCAAGACCCTGCACTGCCTCAGGGAACTCCAACATGTGGGAGCACATCTTCTGCTGTTGTTCAAGGTAGAGTCTCCTTTCTGGTGCCCAGCTGAGCAGGGCTGTGTGTATCCTCCCTCTTCCAAGGGGAACTGCCCACAGCTTGCTTTGCCTTTGGTACCTCCTCCTGCATATTAGTGCCATGATCCTTACCCAGTGCCACCCTATCTACAGCACCCACCAAGATGTGATGGCGCTTCTTCAACTGCTTCCTGAACCTCTGGGCCGGAGAGGGAGGGGTAGAGGGTGCCCTGGGTTGGAAACATGCACCTGTGAAGGAGAAGAGGGTAAAGCCTGGCTTGGGTATAAAATTACTCGGACCTGGGCCCGACCAGACAACAGCCAACCCGAACCCGACCCAGGCCCCAGTCCTTTAATTTCTTTTCCTGCCTGGCCCAACCCAAAAATATCAAACATATTATTGAAACAGAAAAAAAATTGTAGATTAAAATGAGAACAATACCACCAGCAAATGGTAACAGCAATTAGTAATGCAATTGGGAAATTTACATCAGTAGTACTGTGTCAGAGAGTTCCCAAACTCTGCTAGGGTGCCTAAGGTAGACAAGATAAGTCAACAAGTGTGAGGATGAGCCACCCACATTACTCTTGCATTAGCAGACAGTTCAGGAACCCAGACATGGTGCTGTCAGAGAGCATAATTAACTTTTGTCTGTTTTAGATCCTCTGCTACTTACTTCTACATCTACAATATTGAGGAAGGCAGGCATCAAGATCGGCGCAGGCTTGGAGGGCCAAATGGCCTGTTCCTGTGTGGTACTGTTCTTTGTTCTTTGTACTTGTAGCATTTGTTGCATTCAGGTCCCTGTACAATTTGAGTAGACAGAGAGGGAAATTTCTAGCTTCCAAACTTAAGGAAATGATGCAGGAAGATTAGCTGGCCCATCAAGACTGCCCCACACCACGATAGCTGGACCATCATGGGTAAACACTTCTTCCTTCTCCCTAATTTGTATCTAAATCTACGAGAAGTGGCAAAAAATATAAAAACCCTGGGCCAATGTGGGGAAAAAACTCAGTAAATTTCTTCTCCAATGCCTTGCTGTCCTGGCAGTCGAAAACATGTCCAGGAGATTACATGGACCACATGTTACCTATTAAGAAACTTACCTTCTATATGACGCAATCTTTCTCACAGTCAGGAACTGATCGAGCTCCCTCTTGAAACTGCTGAGAAAGTCAGCACCCACCACACCAGCTGACAATGTATTCCAGAGGCTCTACATTCTCTGGGAAAAGAACCACCTAATATCTTGTCTGTTCCTACACGTACGTGGTTTGATATACTTTTTTTTAGTTAAGCTCGTAGATGGTTTTCTCTCTGCAATGTTACTTGTCTGCTACTGTGAAACAATCAGTTGGCAAGTAATGGGTCAAAGGCTTGCTTTTGAAAATCAATCAATATTACTTCTACAGCCATTATAGCTTGTTTGAAATTATCTACATTTGATGGGAAAATATTGCATTAATAATGCTACACTGTTTAATGTCTTCAAAATGGTTTTGACAAGAACCAAAGTTTCTAGAGATAGCCAACTCTCTCTTCACTCCCATGGAACAGAACACCAGCCCTTTGGGATCAGAGGAATACATTCAAGGAACACAGGCTATTAGGCTGACTAATATAGACTGTAACGGCAGATTAGTATGCCAGGGTGTTTTAATTCATTACTGTGGAAGATTTAGAATTTATACTTGGATGACCAGTGGTGATTATTCAAACCCCCCCCCCCCCACCCCATATAGATGAAAAAAAAAACAATGTGCACAATGCCAATTAATGTCTAGACTAGATATAATAAATATTGGTTCTTTGCATTTTCATTTTTAATATTTGCATTTGAAACACTGGAGCCTGCTCTGCCATTCAATAAGATCATGACTGATCTGACTGTAGCCTTAGCTCCACTTTCCTGCTGGCCCCCCATAACCTTTGACTCCCTTGTAGATCAAAAATCTGACAAATTCAGCCTTGAATATATTCAATGACCCAGCATCCACTGCTCTCTGGGAAGAAGAATTCCAAAGATTAATGACCCTCTGAGAGAAAAAAAACCCACCTCATCTCCATCTTAAATGGGAGATCCCTTATTTTTAAACAGTGTCCCCTAGTTCTAGATTCCCCCACGAGGGGAAACATCCTCTCAGCATCTACCCTGTCAAGCCCCCTCAGAATCTTCTATGTTTCAACAAGATCACCTCTCATTCCTCTAAATTCCAATAAGTATAGGCCCAACCTGTTCAACTTTTCCTCATACGACAAACTCCTTCATCCCAGAAATCATCCCAGTGAACCTTTTCTGAACTGCTTCCAATGAAAGTATATCCCTCCTTAAGTAAGGAGACCAATACTGTACACAGTACTCTTGGTGCGGTCTCACCAATGTCCTGTACAGTTCTAGGAAGACTTCCCGACTTTTGTACTCCATCCCACTAGCAATAAAGACCAACATTCCATTTGCCTTCCTAATTATTTGCTGTACCTGCATGCTAACTGTTTGTGATTCATGTCCAAGGACACCCAGGTCCTTCTGTACAGCGGCATTCTTAGGTTTCGCTCCATTTAATAATATTCAGCTTTTCTATGCTTCCCACCAAAGTGGACAACCTCACATTTTCCCACATTATACTCCATTTGCCAACTTTTTGCCCACTTATTGAACCTATCTATACTCCTCCCATGTTCCGGAGCAGCATGCAAAAACATAGAAATAACAGGACATTTAGAAAAACATAATGCAATCAAACAGAGGCAACATGGTTTTATGAGAGGGAAATCATGTTTGACAAATTTGTTAGAGTTCTTTGAGGATATAACAAGCAGAGTGAATAAAGGTGAACCAGTAGATGTGGATTTGGATTTTCAGAAGGCGTTTAATAAGGTGCCACATAAAAGGTTATTGTACAAAATAGGAGCTCAGGGTATTGGGGGTAATGTGTTGGCATGGATTGAGGACTGGCTAACATACAGATGGCAGAGAGTTGGGATCAATGGGTCTTTTTCAGGTTGGAAAGCCGTAACTAGTGGGGTGCCACGTGGATCGGTCCTCGGGCCTCAGCTATTTACTATCTACATTAATGACTTAGAGGAAGGCACAGAGTGTAGTGTATCCAAATTTGCTGACGATACAAAAATAGGTGGGAAGGCATGTTGTGATGACGACACAAAGAATCTGCAAAGGGTTATAGATAGGTTAAGTGAGTGGGCAAAAAGTTGGCAAATGGTGTTCAATGTGGGAAAGTGTGAGGTAGGAAGAATAAAAAGGCAGATTATTATTTAGATGGAGAAAGACTACAAAATACTGCAGTACAGAGGGATCTGGGTGTTCTTGTGCATGAAACACAAAAGGTTAGCATGCAGGCGCAGCAAGTAATTAGGAAGGCAATTGGAATTTTGGCCTTTATTGCTAGGGGGTTAGAGTTTAAAAATAGGGAAGTCCTGTTACAACTGTACTGGGTGTTGGTGAGGCCACACCTGGAGTACTGTGTACAGTTTTGATCCCCGTATTTAAAGAAGGATATACTAGCATTGGAGGCAGTTCAGAAAAGGTTCACTAGGCTGATTCCTGGGATGAAGGGGCTGTCTTAACAAGAACAGCTGAACAGGTTCGGCCTTTATTCGTTGAAGTTTAGAAGAATGAGAGGTGATCTTATAGAAACATATAAGATTTTAAGGGAGCTTGACAGGGTAGATGTTGAGAATTTGTTTCCACGAGTGGGGCAGTCTCAAACTAGGGGACATAATTACAGAATCAGGGAAAGTGTGAGGTAGGAAGAATTTAAAACTGAGATGCAAAGGAATTTCTTCTCTCAGAAGATGGTAAATCTCTGGAATTCTCTGCCTCAGAGAGTTGTGGAGGCTAGGTCACTAAACATATTTAAGGAGGAGGTAGATAGATTTTTGAAATCTCGGGGAGTCGAGGGTTAGGCAGAGCAGGCCCGAAAGAGAAGTTGAGGGCTGGGACAAATCAGCCATGATCTTATTGAATGGCGGGGCAGGCTTGAGGGGCTGAATGGCCTACTCCTGCTTCTATTTCTTATGTTCTTATGTGCCTGAGGCTCCTCAGGTGGTGTCTTCTGGAGGGTGAATATCCTCTTCCTCACGGCGTCGAGCACAACAATCAGGTCCGTATTCGAGAACCGAAGGGCAGACCTTCTCCGGGTGCCAGACCGTCAGCTTTCCTGGAACACCTGTCCAAGGTTTTGGGAAACTCTGCAGTTTCTTCCTTCTGCCAAATGGCAATCTCAATAATGGCTGCAATGATGAATTTAAATCGGGCCCTCTCTTCATCTGTCCCACCTCCGTTCCTTCCCCTGCAGCTTCTAATTGGACAGCAAGTGTGTCTCCATATCAATGAAGGGGTCACCCCCATGAAAATCTTATTTAATCTGTTCCCCACACCCCGCTCTCTGCCACCACAGGGGTAGGTTTGGGACCTGGAAATTGTCCCGACTTCCGTTTCTCACCGCCAACATGAAAATTCAGCCCGTAATATTTGCAACAGGCTATTTGACATATTAGCAGTGATATATCCATGCCCTCACAATTGCAGCAGCTCCACTTAATCCGCTCCGAGCACAGATCTGGCCAGTCCTTTACCTGAGACTTTAATATTAGTTGCATGTCAAGAGACATCGACTGACAACTCTTCACATTTCCCAATGATGAGTACTTGAAATTTTGGAATTTAACAAAACAAATTGAACCAGGTGTGACTCATAGCTGGCTGGTCTACAATTCATGATTGAGTGAGGATTATTCAGGACTTTGAAAAGGGTTCGAACTCAAAGTTGCAGCCAGTTGCTCATAAGATGAGGTGTGAGGAGGAGATTTTTTTTTCAGTTCCTAGTTTCCTTTCCCAAAAGTAATTTAAGAATTAGGGCCCTGATTTTAAAAGGGGGATGGAGGAGGAAATAATGGTGTGTGTACCCCAAAGTGGGTGGCGTACCTGAACAGTCTGGGGACACAGATGCAGAGGCCCGGATGACCGTAACAGCAAGACTTCATTAACATAAAAGATCCCAGAGTTTCGCCTGACAACTAGCCAAACTGATGACCTGGCTGGTGGGTGAGAGCAGGATTTTAGCAGCAGGGGGCTGTAGGTGGGGGCCTGTCTCTGGCACTCATTAGGAGTAAATGCTGGGAGGTGATTGGTGTGGTGGGTTGGGGGTGGGGGGAGCTGCGGGGAGGGTTCCTGATGCGATCGGGTATTCCACCACTACTGGGGGAAGCTTGGGGCTGAAGAGGTCCAAGGGCTCCCTGCGGGATTGGGGGAAGCACTATTTAAGACTATGTTGTGGTGTCAATGACATAATCAGTGGTGACTTCTGAATGTTAAATAGGCCCCTGCCTATCTGTAATGGTAGCCTCAGCCAACATAAAAGTTGGCAAAGGTAAGATGGTATCGTACAGGAACGGAGTGACCTCAAGCTGGTAAGTAAACTTGACCTAATTTTAACCCCTCCTACGCACCATTCTCGTTGTGTGTGCGTGTGTGTGTGTGTGTTGGTGGGGTTGGGGGGGTGGTGGGGGGGGATGGGGGGATAAAAATCAAGCCTTAGGTATCTTTAACACTGATTCTTGTTCATTTTGTGGCCCAGCGTGGCAGTCATGAATTTTACACCCAAATCACATGATTTATTTTGTGCTCAGTAGAAATCAACATTAAAAATGCCCAATTATTAAGCTACTTTAATGAGATTATATGGAATTGTGTTTGCAATTGTTGCCTGCATAAATGCCAGAAATGCACATCAGGTCTGTTAGCATGGGACAAAGACAACTGAAGGTCTTAGGTGGGAACCTTTCATCAGAGCTCATGGACCTTCCATGTATTTCTTTATTTCTCTCACAGGCCCACATATTCTTTTTGGGATCACACTGCATCAGTGCAGGGTACAATTTGAGATAGTGGGTGTAAATTGACTTGGGCAGTAGCATAAAATGGGCAATCACAAACAGGGAAGGAAAATGGACAGAGCACTAAATGGGTTGATGGCTCATAGTTGTTCATTTTCCACCTTGGGCGGTTGCATTATTTGTATATTATTATGTCTAGGATCGTTCAACAATCTTGGTACTGCTCCACAGGTTATTTTACTTAGGAGGAATCTGTAGTCAAACAAGTCATATTGTAATCCAAACTTTTACCTTAATAATATTTCCACTAAGGTTTGTTTAGAGACTTTTCTTTCATTCATGCCAACCACTTTTGGTTTCTAAAGGCGTCTCATTTCACACATTGTAAAGATTGGAGAGGGAAGACAAACATGTTCTGTTAATTGGATTTGCTGACATTTATTTTATTCACTCAAGGGAAAATATTATTTAAACCCATGCACAAGACGCGGCAGTAATAAGATGATTCCATTGGACATACTCGAGGAGATACTTTCAAAAAAAGGCACAAAAGCATTTACCAGAACTCTTCACAGCAGCTTCAATGGCTGGAATTTTACGCTGCCCTGCAGGAATGGGCTGGAGGCAAGGGGGTCATAAAATTGAATGTGAGGGGGGAGGAGCTGTTCCCATCGCACAGTGGAGCAGTGGTTAGCACCGCAGCCTCACAGCTCCAGTGACCTGGGTTCAATTCTGGGTACTGCCTGTGCAGAGTTTGCAAGTTCTCCCAGTGACCATGTGGGTTTCCGCCGGGTGCTCCGGTTTCCTCCCACAGCCAAAGACTTGCAGGTTGATAGGTAAATTGGCCATTGTAAATTGCCCCTAGTATAGGTAGGTGGTAGGAGAATGGTGGGGATGTGATAGGGAATATGGGGTTAATGCAAGATAAAAATAAATGGGTGGTTGTTGGTCGGCACAGACTCGGTGGGCTGAAGGGCCTGTTTCAGTGCTGTATCTCTAAATAAATAAATAAATATTAAAAATAAAAGTGGCCAATTAATTGCCATTGCTGTTGGAGGTGCCTCAGGGCCCCTAGGAGGCTGCTTAGTAAAACCTGGCAGCCTCCTTGCGGGATTGGGGGGCCCTCCTGATAGGGCACCCTTTGCCCCATGAAGGGCCCCCCCTCACGTCCCAAGTGCCTCCACTCAACTACATTCCCCTCCCTACACCCAATAGACCCCCCCCCCTTGCCTTGCTGGGGCCTGGCCAGTTGTCCCCAGGGTGGTCCCACAAACTTACCTTTTTTCCAGAGCCAGTGTCCTCTTGGTCCTCTCCCCGACTGCAGTCCCAGCAGTGGCCACCACTCCCAGTGACGCTGCTGGGACTGAGAGTTGTCAGCCTCCTGATTGGCCGGCAGCTCTTGGAGGTGGGACTTTCTGCCCCAAAGGGCCCGCCCAAAGCTAATAAGGGACCTGAGCCATGTAAAATCATTGCGTGCCTCCCAGGCCTGGCGGAGGCATGCCCGCAACTGACTTTTTGGCTGGTGGGCGGGACCTCCCGCCCAAGGTAAAATTCCAGCCAACGTTGGTTTTTGAAAAGATAAATGAAATTCCAGGTAAAAACTTTCACATGGTTTCAATTCTGATGGTTTAGTTTTCAATGACTTAAACAGTAATCAATTCAAGTTTAATGGCACCAAACAATTCTGTAATTGCTAGCTTCTGGTCATTTAAACCAAATCCATTATCTCAGAATACTGCGTTTATAGTAGTGACTAAAACAATTTCGACAGAAGAGCCAGCTGCACAGGGGTAGTTTGGCTGTTGAATTGCTTTGCATCTCTACCGAAACCGCAAAGTAAAATCCTTGTTTTGGGATTACGATCCAAATGAATTAACCATTACATCCTGGATTGTTTTTAGCAGATCAGTCAAGTGAACAATTTGAAAAAGTTTGTGAAATTAAAATCAGCAATTTGATTCACTGCTTGATTTCACGTGTCATCTTGCATTCAATATGCATACTTTTGATGTCTCTAAATATAGGGGATTGTTTTCTATGCTGGAGATTTTTGTATATATAAACTTCTTTCAGTAATTCATATGCTTGATTTATGAATTGAGATTAAAGTCATTCCTGAAAATAATGGAATCATCCTGCACATGTCATTCAGACGAGGTCCATTGGCCATAAATTGCTGTTAATATGGTGATCAAAGATTAACTGAGCAGTATTTTAGCTTTACAGCAGTACAACCAAGGCTGCTTCAGATCTGATTTCAATAGAAATGCTGAAGAAAGTACTTGAACACCTGTACAGTGACAAACTAATCGATAGTCGTGTTACTCAATAGAAATAACACTTGTTAGGTGCAACAGTGAAGAATTTGAATTTATGCAACAATAGTGCAATAATAAATACAGCACAGTGGCGTAGTGGTTAGATACTATGCTTCAAAAAAGGTCGTCATTATGCAATTGAATCACCCAAAGAATGTTTTGTATGAATGCAGTTGGGATGTATGATCTACTTAAAATTACCAAATGTATATGCCAACCTCAGACAAAGTCATTACCCTTAAAGGATGCTCATGAAAGAAAGTCCAGGATTTTACGGGACCCGGAGGCAAAGGGAAGGTGGATCCAGAAATGGATGGGAAAGGCCCTCCCACTCTGACTCCTGTTCCTGAGGTGATCTCGCACCAGCTGGCCAATTAACGGCCGGCAGGCAGGGTGGCTGTCTACTCAGTAGCCAGAGGTGGGCAGTGAGGCTGCGGCCTTCTCGTCACCTCACTCTGAAGGAAGTGCTGGCACCATGTTTAAAGGGTCGCCAGCACCCAAGCATTGAATATTGAACCCTCCATCATCCTCTGAACATTGAACCCTCATCATCCTCTGAACATTGAGCCCTCCATCATCCTCTGAACCTTGAACTCTCCAGCATCCTCTAAACAGTGAACCCACCATCATCCTCTGAACGTTGAGCACTCCATCATCCTCTGAACATTGAGCCCTCCAGCATCATTGGAAGTAATCCACACCTCCCTCCCTCTCTGGTTCTCCTCCACTCTGATGACCCTCCTCCTGAATGAACAGGGCACTGTCCTGGGAACTGTCGTTCTGACTGGGACACCCTGCCAGTAGCTGCTGCAACGCGGCCACAACCCCCATCAAGTGATCTCCCTGCCAGGACCACAATGGCATCAAGGGTGGCGGGGTGGGGTGAAGATCAATTTCTTCATTAACTATCTTAAATGGCTGTCAAATACTCATTTTACAAATGAGAGTACCATCCCCACGCGACTTCCTGTCTGCCGGGCCTGGCTTGATGACATGGGGAGCCGAGCCAAAGCCATCCCATGCAATTTTGGAGCCCCCCACTGCTTTCATTGCCATCTGTTTCTGTGGCATAAAATCACGGCCAAAGTTTCAGCATGCAATACGCTCTGAAGCTGTTCAACTGTGTGACTTGGTCACCTCCCTGTGTATTTTCAATAACTTTGATCTCTGCTTCTAATTATAGGATAAGATGGATTATAATCACTGGGATAAGACAAGCAGAGGTAGAGACTTCAAACAAACCACCCTTGACATTGTTGGCCAGGAGAGCTACAACAGCGTGCGGGATTTGAAGCTGGAGGCAACTTTGTTCAACATCAGTATTAGTGGAAGCAACACTTCAAGATGAGGTTTATGTTCTCTTCTGTTGTCTATGTAAAGGGAGAACAGACTCCTGCCTCAATGTTTTTAAATAAGCCAGCATCTCAAAGGACCCTGCTTCACTATCACCATAACTGGAAAACACCAGCAATTCTACACACCCATGAAGATGCAGACTGTAAAGTTCAGGCAGTGGAATAGGATGACTCGGGTGATGAGTAAGCAGTGGTGGCTGCTGAAAGTCTGGCAATGGCCAGCTGAGAGGCCAGTGCAGATCCCACCTATGCTGTAGTGTGTTGGGATTGCAATTATGGGGAAGCTAGACAAGCATATGAGGGAGAAAGGAATAGAAGGAGATGTTGAAAGCATGAGATGAAGTAGAGCGGGAGAAGGCTTGTGTGGAGTCTCAACACAGAAATCGGCCAGTTTGACAGAATGGCCTGTTTCTTTGCTGTAAATCCTATGTAATTCGATGAAACCTTCATGCTAAGGGAGCACTGCATTTTAGAGATCGTTCACTAGTTGAAAAACAGCTGATGTATATGTATGTCAGGATTACATTGCACATACAATACCTAAGCATTGCAATCAGGTGAGCTGAGCTATGTCAAAGTAACTCTTGTGCACTGCCAGTTTTATTTTAGCCCAGACTAAACAGACTTGTAAAACAACTTAGTATAAAGTGGTAAATATTACAATAAACAAATATCACCCTGGCCATTGCTATGGGTACAATGCAAATTTTCCAAAAGAACAAAATGAATTCGCTTGGGTATGTGTGTGGCAAGTGGAAGGTGAAGCCAACCCTCAGTGCAACTAATCTCACGGTTAATTTATTCCATATCTTAGTGAAACCTAATTGAAGTAATGTCTTAAGAGGGTCTGATTTTCAAATGAGATGAAATAACCTGAATTCAAAACAGATCTGTCAAAAACTACATTCTGTTTCGGGATCTAAGTACTTGTGCTGCCTGCTTATCGTCATGAGTCAGTCAAGCAGTCAATGAATAGTTTGCGAGACTGGATATTGAGCGTCTATGATGCCACTGAAAGGCAACCAGCACCGCTTAAAGGGGAGATGCACTTTGGCTGTGGAAGAAAGGAAGCAGTTCTGAACAGAGAAATGGCTAAAGTAAATATTGAGAGAGCACCAAGATTTTCTGATGCAACTTTGGAGGCCCTGAATCAGGGGACGATCAGGGAATGAATAATAAAAACGACTACTGCACACATCACAAGAATGTTACCAATGCACTTCCTTTTCTTTCTTGTAGGAAAAGGCCATCCACAACTCTAGACAGGAAACAGGGGACAGAAATCCTTCCAGGTAAAAACTCTGTCGCCAGTGGGAAGAGGTCGCTGAGGAGGTCAATGATAGTTTAGCTCTAAGGTTATGGCTGTAATGCCACATAAAGTTCAATGATCTCACCAGAGTTGTCAAGGCAAGATGCTCCCTTACTTTCAGTTCACACTTCCACCAACTCTAGCCTCACTCCCCACAATGCTCCCCTCTCCCACTTCACTTTCCTACAATCACTGCACCACACTTCACTCCATCTCCACCTTCTTTCTTCCTACTTGCAGGGTACAGTAGCATAATGGTTATGTTACTGACTAGTAATCCAGAGGCCTGAATTCATGATTGAGACATGGGTTCAAATCCCACCACGGCAGGTGGGGGAATTTAAATTCAGGTAAATCTGGAATAAAAAAATACCAGTAATGGTGACCATGAAACCACCAGTCTGGCCTACATATGACACCAAATCTCAGCAATGTGATTGAGTCTTAACTGCCCTCTGAAATGCCTTAGCAAGCCACTCAATTGTGTAGGGATTGGCAATAGATGTTGCACTTGTTAGTGATGCTACATCCTATGAACAAATAAAAAAAAAACCTGGTACAATTCTTGTAAAATGGCATGTGACCCACAAATGAGTTCACCAACCCCTCAATAATGCAAGAAGCTGGCTCACCACAATTCTCTCAAGGGCAATTAAGGATGGGTCAGCAATGCCCAAGGCCTGTGAATGAATAATAAAAACGACTACTGCACACATCACAAGAATGTTACCAATGCACTTCCTTTTCTTTCTTGTAGGAGAAGGCCGTCCACAACTCTAGACAGGAAGCTAACAGTAGAAGAGGCTTAACCCGCGTTAACACCCTCTCCCCCACCAAATGATGTGTGCTGACCATCACTGGCAGGGGCAGAGTTAAGGCCATGCTGGAGGAGATATCACACAAGATTTCTTCACACATCATCCCCTTATTACTTCTATATTCTCCAAGACAAACTAAAGCTACTTACACAAGCCGCTTCTTTTTTTTCTGCTCTCCTTTCACACTAAAATCTAACCCTTCTCCCTGTCTTTCATTGCAGATGCTGAAGACATAAACATACCTTTGCCACTGCGGAAGAGGAGGCCAGCCTTCCTGATGCTACAGCATCACTCAATCTTAGCCTCACAGGCACCAGCTCACAGCTTAGAATCACATGTCCATAGAGGCTAGGCTAGAGGAGGGATCTTGCGGCATTTTTTGTCGGAGGGTGAGACTGCATACAAGCTCTGCTTCAGAGGACTCATGGCGTCTTTGACCAATCTACTGATGGGCATACGCCAGCAAATACTAGGTGTACTGCGGAGCCAACCAAGTAGCTCAAGCACAATGTCGCAGAGCATGGAGGGTCCAGCTTCAAATTTTGTGAACACTTCACATAGAGCAGGAAGACCATTCTGCTCAGCTCCGTCAACATAATAGTGGCCTTCAGAATGAAGGATCCTCTCCCAACAGCTCTCACAGCTGCAATGGTAGCTCAGATGGCTGCCATCTTGACAGGGGCTTCCAGATTGTCACTCTGCTCCTGCACAGAGTGGTGATAATGCTGAGGTGCAGTCCCAGCAGAGTAGAACAGCACCCGCTGTCCTCTCTCAGGACGACACCCTACCTGCTCTCCCAATCTGTCAGTGCCCTCGTTAGTGCCACTCAGCCAGCTGGGTCTGACTGCCCCAGCCAGCGCCGAGGTGCTGCAGTCTGTAGTTGGGCCCTCAAGGCCTAGAGCTGTTCGAGGTCACCCACTACGGTCATTTGAATCATTCACAATGGAAGCTCGGCAACCTTCCACCTCCCAGCCTGATGGCACTGGGGAAACACTTTGTAGGAGCACTAGGATAGGAAAATGAGCAAACAAGACAGTTTGCACATGGGTGATTAATAATTATTTTTGTTAACTGTTAGAAATGCAGTTGAGATCAATTTGTTGTTTGTTCTGGATTTTGTGGTGTTTATATTTATAGAGTCAAAGGGCTGAATTTTACACCGCCCCAGCAGGTCGGATGGTGGTGTGGGGGAGGTGTAAAATTGAGCAAGAGACTCCGGGAGGCCTACCGGCCCCACTTCCACCTCCGGCCAAGTTTACAGTGGCGGTTGTGGGTGGAAAACGGCCCGACAGCCCGAGGCCAATTAAGGCCCTTAAGTGGCCACTTAACAGCCACTTAAGGGCCCTCGCCCACCTCCACAAGTATTTTACCCATGGCAAGTGGGCGTGCTGGGGACGTGAAAGGCCGCCCAGCGATAGCCCCGGGGTGGGGGGGGGGGGGCATGGCAATCAGGCACAGGGTGCCCGATTGAGGGCCGCCCCCGCCTCCGAATCCACTCCCAGGACCCAAGATGCCCCCCTCCCCC
This sequence comes from Heterodontus francisci, assembly GCF_036365525.1. Taxonomy (NCBI): domain Eukaryota; kingdom Metazoa; phylum Chordata; class Chondrichthyes; order Heterodontiformes; family Heterodontidae; genus Heterodontus; species Heterodontus francisci. The sequence goes on from NC_090377.1 coordinate 127,030,075, forward strand.
CAAACGACCACTCCAGCCTCACCAAGAAAGGACCAATCCCCCTGGTGAGGCATGCCCCTACTTACCTTCCCTCCTGGATCCATGGCTTTGGCTGGGCTGCAGTCCCAGCAGTGGCCACCACTCCCGGTGGCGCTGCTGGGACTAAGAGCTGCCGGCCCACTGATTGGGCAGCAGCTCACTGAGGCAGGACCTCCTCCCTCAAGCACGTGGATGTCCCGCCTCGGGACAATTAAAGCCCAGGGACCCGTAAAATGCAGAACAGATCCGTGGGCTAGGCAGAAGCAGGTTCCCGTCCGCCTAAGGTAAAATCCAGCCCATAGAGTCATTTATGGCACAGAAGGAGACCATTCAGCCCATTGAGTCCATGCCGGCTCTCCACAGAGCTATGCTGTCAGTCCCACTCCTTGGCTTGATCCCTGTAGCCCTGCAAGTCTATTTCTCTCAGGTAGCCATTCAATTTCTTCTTGAATTCATTGATCGTCTCTGCTTTCACCACCCTTTTTGGCAGTGAGTTCCAGATCATCACCACCTGCTGCGTAAAAAAGTGCTTCCTCATATTCCCCCTGCATCTTTTGCCCAAAACTTTCAAGCTGTGTCCCCTATTCCTTGTACCATTTGATAATGGGAACAGCTTTTCCTTGTCTAACTTATCTAAGCCTGTCATAATCTTGTACACTTCTATTAATTTTCCCCTCAATCTCCTTTGTTCCAAGGAGAACAAACCCAGCTTTTCCAACCTAACCTTAAACTAAAATTCTCCATCCCTGGAACCATTCTGGTAAATCTCCTCTGCATTCTCTCAGGGACCCTCACATCCTTCCTGAACTGTGATACCCAGAACTGGATGCAGTACTCCAGTTGGGATCTAACCAGAGCTCCATAAAGATTCAGCATAATTTCCCTGCTTTTGTACTCAATGCCTCTTTTTATGAATCCCAAGATCCCATATGCTTTACTAGCCACTCTCTCAATATGTCCTGCCACCTTCAAAGATCAATGCACATGCACCCACAGGTTCCTCTGTTACTGCACACTCTGCAGAACTGTGCCATTAAGTATATATTGCCTCTCCCTATTCCTTCTGCCAAAATGCATCACCTCACATTTGTCAGTATTAAATTCCATCTGCCACCTCTCTGCCCATTCTGCTAGCCTATCGATGTCCTGTTGCAGGCGGTTCATATCATCCGCACTGTTTGCTGCATCTCCAAGTTTGGTATCATCAGCAAATTTTGAGATTCTACTCTGTATACCACATCCAAGTCATTTACATATATCAAAAAAAGCAGTGGTCCCAGTACTCTCTTCTTCTCTCTCTTTGGCCTCCTTGTCTCAAGAGACAATGGGTAAGCGCCTGGAGGTGGTCAGTGGTTTGTGGAGCAGCGTCTGAAGTGGCTATAAAGGCCAATTCTAGAGTGACAGACTCTTCCACAGGTGCTGCAAAAAATTGTTTGTCGGGGCTGTTACACAGTTGGCTCTCCTATTGCGCTTCTGTCTTTTTTCCCGCCAATTGCCAAGTCTCTTCGACTCGCCACACTTTAGCCCCACCTTTATGGCTGCCCGCCAGCTCTGGCGATCGCTGGCAACTGACTCCCACGACTTGTGATCAATGTCACAGGACTTCATGTCGCGTTTGCAGACCAGTGGCGAGCTCGCTGTACAATGTGTCTTTGGGGATTCTGCCATCTTCCATGCGGCTTACATGGCCAAGCCCACCTCAAGCGCCGTTGACTCAGTAGTGTGTATAAGCTGGGGATGTTGGCCGCCTCGAGGACTTCTGCGTTGGAGATACGGTCCTGCCACCTGATGCCAAGGATTCTCCAGAGGCAGCGAAGATGGAATGAATTGAGACGTTGCTCTTGGCTGACATTCGTTGTCCAGGCCTCGCTGCCATAGAGCAAGGTACTGTGGACACAGGCTTGATACACTCGGACTTTTGTGTTCCGTGTCAGTGCGCCATTTTCCCACACTCTCTTGGCCAGTCTGGACATAGCAGCGGAAGCCTTTCCCATGCGCTTGTTGATTTCTGCATCGAGAGACAGGTTACTGGTGATAGTTGAGCCTAGGTAGGTGAACTCTTGACCCACTTGCAGAGTGTGGTCGCCGATATTGATGGATGGGGCATTTCTGACATCCTGTCCCATGATGTTCGTTTTCTTGAGGCTGATGGTTAGGCCAAATTCATTGCAGGCAGCCGCAAACCTGTCGATGAGACTCTGCAGACACTCTTCAGTGTGAGATGTTAAAGCAGCATCGTCAGCAAAGAGGAGTTCCCTGATGAGGACTTTCCGTACTTTGGACTTCGCTCTTAGACGGGCAAGGTTGAACAACCTGCCCCTGATCTTGTGTGGAGGAAAACTCCTTCTTCTGAAGACTTGAACGCATGTGAAAGCAGCAGGGAGAAGAAAATCCCAAACAGTCTGGGTGCGAGAACACAGCCCTGTTTCACGCCACTCAGGATAGGAAAGCAGTCTGATGAGGTGCCGCGATGCTGAATTGTGCCTTTCATATTATCATGGAATGGAGTGATGATACTTAGTAGCTTCGTTGGACATCCGATCTTTTCTAGTAGTCTGAAGAGGCCACATCTGCTGACGAGGTCAAAGGCTTTGGTGAGATCAATGAAAGCAATGTAGAGGGGCATCTGTTGTTCGCGGCATTTCTCCTGTATCTGACGAAGGGAGAACAGCATGTCAATGGTCGATCTCTCTGCACGAAAGCCACACTGTGCCTCAGGGTAGACGCGCTCAGCCAGCTTCTGGAGCCTGTTTAAAGCGACTCGAGCAAAGACTTTCCCCATTATGCTGAGCAGGGAGATTCCACGGTAGTTGTTGCAGTCACCGCGGTCACCTTTGTTTTTATAGAGGGTGATGATATTGGCAACGCGCATGTCCTGTGGTACTGCTGCCTCATCCCAGCACAGGCAAAACAGTTCATGGAGTGCTGAGAGTATAGCAGGCTTGGCACTCTTGATTATTTCAGGGGTAATGCTGTCCTTCCCAGGGGCTTTTCCACTGGCTGGAGAATCAATGGCATCACTGAGTTCTGATTTTGTTGGCTGTCCGTCCAGCTCATCCATGACTGGCAGAGACTGGGTTGCATTGAGGACGGTCTCAGTGACAACATTTTCCCTGGAGTACAGTTCTAGGTAGTGCTCCACCCAGCGGTCCATTTGCTTGCGTTGGTCAGTGATTGTGTCCCCGATTTAGATTTGAGGGGGGCAATCTTCTTGATGGTTGGCCCAAAAACTCTCTTAATGCCATCATACATTTCTCTGATGTTTCCGGTGTCTGAGGCCAGCTGAATATGACTGTATAGTTGTTGCCAGTAGTCATTTGCGCAGCGCCTGGCTGTTCTTTGTGCAGTGCTTCTGGCTGCTTGAAGTGCTACGGATGTTAACTCGCTGGGGGCTTTCTTGTAGTTCAGCAGTGCAATGCGCTTAGCAGCTCTGACAGGTTCCAGCTCTTCAAAATGAGATTGAAACCAGTCTGCATTCCTCTTCGCACGTTTGCCATCGGTAGTCAAAGCTGACTCATAGATGGCGTCCCTGATGTGGGCCCACTTGGTCTCAGCATCCCCTGTGGGAGTGTTTTGAAGGGCTTTTACAAGTGAATTTAGAAATTTTTGTAACAGCTATGGATGAGAAATTCTGCTCGTGTTGATGCGCGGGTGGCCCTTCTGCTTGGAGTGACGCAGCTTCTTTGGTTTGAGTCTAACCTTGCTGCACACCAAGGAGTGGTCGGTGTCGCAGTCCACACTGTGGAAGCTGTGTGTGATTTGAACACTGTTTAAGGAGGCTCGCCTTGTGACGATGAGGTCCAGCTGGTGCCAACAACGCGATCTTGGGTGCCTCCATGAAACCTGGTGACAGGGTTTAGTGTGAAAGAACGATTTGGTGATGCAGAGGTGATGATAGGTACACAACTCAAGCAGTCTCTGTCCATTCTCATTCATCCTTCCAACGCCATAGTGCCCAAGGCAGGAGGGCCATGAGTCATGGTCAGCCCCAACACTGGCATTAAAGTCCCCCAGCAAGAACAGGTGTTCGGTGTTGGGGATGCCATTAATGATATTATGGAGTTCCTCGTAGAACTGGTCTTTAGCTTCAGGTGTGGAGCAGAGTGTTGGAGCATAGATGCTGAGTAGGTGTACTGGACCAGAGGTGGTAAACAGTCGGATGGACAGTATGCGTTCCGAGCCATTTGAGGGAGGCTCTATCATGCTGAGCAAGGAGTTTCTGATGGCAAAGCCCACTCCATGCTGTCTTTGTTCTTCAGGATCCCTACCCTGTCAGAAGAAGGTGTAGTCTTGCTCTGTTAGAGATCCGCTCGCAGGGAGGCGTGTCTCCTGAAGTGCTGCAATGTCTACATTGAGTCTGCTGAGCTCGTTGTTAATGATGGCGGTCTTCCGAGAATCGTTGATTTGTGTAAGGTCTTCCGACAGGCCAGGACACATAGTTCTGACGCTCCAGCTTACAAAACGAAGGGCTGGTACCTTCTTTCCTATTTTCGTGCTGTTTGGTGCGGTGTTGCAGTCCACTTTTTGGGCAATGACCCTGCGTTCCAAGCATCCATTGAAGCAGGTGAACTGGCGGGACAGAACCTTATTGACCGGGGGCTGCCGGTTTGAGGAGGGCGGTAGCTGTCCAGTGAGGTGCGATGACCTCTCCCAATGACAAAGGCAACCCGTGGCGCCCAATCTCTACGCCAATTGAGCTGGACTTATAACCCGTAACTGCTGCCTTCTGTGTTGTTTCAGTCGCTGTGAGGCGAATTTGGAGTGACCTCTCCATGGCTCATGCCTGGGCGAATGTATGGAGGTTGAGAGTTGCCCAAGTGTCAAAACCCCCCTCTCGGCCTTTCTGGTGAGTGCAGAGCACGACGTTTGGCACCGGTATGGCTGCAGGAACTGCCGGAAACATGCCAAAGGTGACACGTGACCGCCTACGGGGTTCCGCTCCGGATTTTCAGTTAGGATTTACTCCCTAGCCTTGGTCTCTCCCGAGATGCCCACAAGGCAGTGGGGTTGTTAGGGTCCCTACACAGGGGTAGGAGGATGCCGGTGGGAGGAGGGGGTGCGAGGATGAGGGGTGGGGGGAAGAGGGTGCGAGGGGGAGCTGGGAAGGGGGCTGTAAGGGGGTAGGGGGGGTGCAGGGGGAAGATGGTGCGAGGGGGGAGCTGGGAAGGGGTTAAGAGGGGGGAGGGGGTGGGGGAGGTGAGCTGGGAGAGTGGAGCTGGGAAGGGGAAGGGGGGGGTGGAAGGGGTTCAGGTAATAAACCATTTCATCAGTTCCCACCATTGACGCCGGGAAAGCTCATCCTCGTCCTCCGGGAGGTGAGTGACAGCCTCGGGCGCCAGTACCAGCAGGAATTCACCGACATTGTGCTGCAGATGTGTTATGAACCATCTCCCACGGGCGCTTTGAAGTTGTGGCCGAGGAGCCGTTCGTGGCTTTTTACGTGTTCGGGGCACCTTTTTCTCAAGGCTTCCCCTCTTTAATAGTCTTATTACCCTAGGGTTCTTCTTTACAATGGACTTACCGCACGCCGTGGCCACGGACACTCTGGACGGTGTAGACAACAGGATAGAAGATCAGAGTAGCACCAGCTGTACTTTGCAATTTCGTCTGGATTTCATTCAATTTAATTTAGTGCTCAATGAGGAAAACAAAGAGCAGGTATGGCTGGGGAAGGGCAGTGGGCCCAGATAACATTAAACTAGCTGTTAACTTGTAGTTAGTGCTAAAATGTCCCAGTACTGATCCTTGGGAAGCACCACTGTCTACCATCCTCCAGTCTGAAAAGCAACCATTTACTACGAATTGCTGTTTTTTGTCCAAAAGCCAATTTTTTATGCAATTGGACACTGACCCTCCTATTCCATGAGCTTCAATTTTCTTAGCCAACCTTTTATGTGGTAACTTATCAAATACTTTTTGAAAATCCATATAAACAACATCCACCACATTCCTTTCATCAGCCTTCTCTGTTACTTCATCAAAAAATTCCATTCGATTTCTCAAGCATGATCTGCTTTTTACAAATCCATGCTGGCTATCCTTAATTAACCCAAACCTCTCTACGTGTCCGTTGATATTTTCTCTGATTATAGTTTCTAAAACCTTACCCATCATTGATATTAAACTTACTGGCCTGTAGTTGCTAGGACTATCCTTACACCTTTTCTTGAATGCCATTCTCCAATGCTCTGGAACCTCCCCTGTATCCAGGGAAGATTGGAAGGTTATGGCAAGCCATAACGCTATCTCAACCCCCACTTCCTTTAGCAACTTGGAATGCAAGACTTCCTAACCAGGTGACTTATCTACCTGAAGCATAGCCAACCTTTTCAGTACTTCCCCCTCTCAATTTTTATCTTATCTGTGGCATCTACTCTCACTGCTTCTACTGATATTTTGTCAGCCTTCATTTCCTGAGTGAATACTGATACAGCTCTTCCTGCCAGTCTTTGGCTCCATTCTACCCTCGCTAGATTCCTTCTCATTGCATTGAAATTAGTTCTTTTCCAATCTAGACATTCTACCTTATTTTGTTCCTTGCTTTTCTGCATTACTAGTCTAAACCTTATAATGCAATGGTCACTTTTACCCAAGTGCTCCCCCATAGACAATTGGTCCACTTGGCCCACCTCATTTTCCAGCAATGCCTCTCTTCTAGTTGGGTGAGAACATACTGATCAAGGAAGTTCTCCTGAACACATTTTAGAAATTCCTCCCCTTCCTTACTCTTTACTCTAAAATTATCCCAACCGATATTAGTGTAATTAAAGGCCCAAGTATCACCACTTTATAGTTCTTGCAGATTTGCTCCTCTACCTCTCTCTCACTATTTGGAGGCCTATAGAATACTCCTAGTAGCGTGATCATAACCTTTTTGCTCCTCAACTCTAACCAAATGGATTCTGTCCTTGTGCCTTCAAGGACATCCTCCCTTTCCAGCACTGCAATGTCTTCCCTAATCAGAACTGTCACCCCACTTTCTTTTTTCCCTTCTGTATCTTTTCTGAACATTTTATATCCTTGCATATCAAGCACCCAATCCCCGCCACATTTCCGTTATTGCCACTACATCATATTCCCATACTGCTATTCGTTCTTGTAGCTTACCAACCTTAATCATCACACTTTGTGAATTTACACACAGCTGCATTGTAATCCTGTCTTTGCATTCCTCGTGGTCCTTCTCAGTCAACTCCCATCTAATACAGAACTAGTACTTCTCTAGTACAGTCTAACATTTTCAGTCTGACCCTACCTAATACTTTGCTATTTCCTATTCTCTGTGTACCTTGGTGTTCCTCTCTTTTATTATATTCTGGTTCCCACACCCCTGCCAAGTTAGTTTAAACCCTCCCCAATAGCACTAGCAAATTGCCCACAAGGAAATTTGTAACAGCTCTGTTCAGGTGCAACCCACCGCCCTGTACAGGTCCCACCTTCTCCAGAACTGGTTCCAGTGCCCCAGGAATCTAAAGCCCTCTCTCCTGCACTGTCTTTCCAGCCACGTAGTCATCTGCACTATCTTCCTATTTCTATCTTCACTTGCGCGTGGTACTGGCAGTGATCCGGAACATAGAAACAGGAGTAGGCCATTCAGCCCATTGAGCCTGCTCCAGCATTCAATATGATCATGGCTGATCATCCATTTCAATGCCTTTTTCCCACACTATCCCCGTATCCCTTTATGTCATTGGAATTTAGAAATCTGTCAATCTCTGCATTAAACATACTCAGTGATTGAGCTGCCACAGCCCTCTGGGGTGGAGAATTCCAAAGATTCACAACCCTTTGCGTAAGGAAATTTCTGCTCATCTCCGTCCTAAGTGGCGCCCCCCTTATTTTGAAATTGTGTTCTCTGGTTCTGGACTCCCTGGAGATTACTAGTTTTGAGGTCCTGCTTGCTAATTTCTTACCTAGCTCAGTAAACTCTTTCTGCAGGACCACATTCCTCATCCTACCTGTGTCACTTGTATCAAAGTGGACCATGAATGCTGGCTGTTGACCCTCCCCCATCAGGGTGCTCTGCAGCCATTTGGTGACATCCTTGACCCTGGCAGCAGGGAGGCAAAACACCATCCTGGATTCAAATCTGCAGCCACAGAAATGCCTGTCTGTCCCCCTGACTATCGAATCTCCTAGCACTATCGCTCTTCCAGTCTTCTTTGTACCCCCCTGTGCACCTGAGTCAGCTGTGGTGCCATGGCCTTGGCTCTGGCTGCACTCCCCAGATGAACCATCACTTTCTACAGTATTCAGAACTGAATACCTGTTGGAGAGTGAGATGAACTCAGGGGTCTTCTGCACTATCTGCCTGTTTCTTCTTGACTGTCTGATGGTCACCCATTCCCTCTCTGCCTGCATACTCTTAAGCTGAGGGATGCCCACATCTATAAATGTGCTATCAACCTCACGGATGCTCCACAGTGTAACCAGCTGCTGCTTAAGTTCTGAAAACCAGAAGCTCAAGCTGCTGCAACTGACAACACTTCCCGCACATATGGTTATCCAGGACACAAGAAGAATTCTGGAGTTCCCACATAGCCCAGGATGTGCACAGCAGAGGTTGGAGCAGCCCTGCCATTCCTCTATCTATTAGATAATAAACCTGGATATTACAACTAAACCCTGCTACTAATAAACCCTGCTGCTGTTAATACGAATAACACTTCCAATAGTAATAATAACCTTAACCAACATTAATCTACCTTACCACTATTAGTATCCCCTACCAATACTAAAACATTACCAATAGTATGAATAACCTCACCAATAGTAATACATCTTACCATTAGTAATAACTAGGAAATGCTCCCAGCCAATTTAATAAGTTTTACTGCTATTTGTAAACCTTACCACTACTAATAAAACCTTACAGTTCCTAAAATTACTGAGTTTTGGAAGATAAATGAGAAAAATACTCACCCAGCCAATCAACCATCTGCTTTCCTGTGACGTCACACTGATATTTTATTTCTCTCTGAATGTGGTCAGTTCATTCTGGAATCACAGAATGGACTGGCTAGCTCTTTCAAACTGCCCGTTGGTCCCGCTTGCTCTCTCTCTCTCCTTCCCCCACCACTCTTTTAAACTGATCCCTGGTCCCACTCTCCTCTCCCTCTCCTTCCCATCACCACACTTTTAAACTGCTTGCTGTTTAAGAAGGGAGGGAGAGAGAAAACAGGGAACTACAGTCCTGTTAGCCTTACATCAGTAGTAAGGAATATGCTAGAATCTATTCTAAAGGATGTGATAAGTGGACAATTGGGTAATAATGATCTGATTCGGCATAAACATGGATTTATGAATGGGAAATCATGTTTGATGAACCTGTTGGAGTTTTTTGAGGGTGTTACTAACAGAATTGATAAAGGGGACTCAGTGGACGTAATATACTTGGATTTTCAGAAGGCTTTTGACAAAGTTCCCCACAAGAAGTTGGTTAGCAAAATTAAAGCACATGGGATAGGAGGTAATATACTGGCATGGATTAACGATTAGTTAACAGGCAGAAAACAGAGAGTAGGAATAAATGGGTCATTCTCACATTGGCAGGCTGTGACTAGTGGGGTACCACAAGGATCAGTACTTGAGCCCCAGCTGTTCACAATATATAAAAATGATTTGGATGTGGGAACCAAATGTAATATTTCCAAGTTCACGGATAACACAAAACGAGGTGGGAATGTGTGTTGTGACGAAGATGCAAAGTGGCTTCAAGGGGATTTAGAAAGACTTAGTGAGTGGGCAAGAACATGGCAGATGGAATATAATGTGGAAAAATGTGAGGTTATCCACTTTGGTAGGAAGAACAGATGTGCAGAGTATTTTTTAAATGGTAAGAGATTATGAAGTGTAGATGTACAAAAGGACCCGGATGTCCTCATCAATAAATCACTGAAAGCTAACATGCAGGTGCAGCAATCAATTAGGAAGGCTAATGGTATGTTAGCCTTTATCGCAAGAGGATTTTAGTACAGGAGTAGCAAGGTCTTGCTTCAGTTGTATAGAACTTTGGTTAGACTGCACCTAGAGTACTGTGTACAGTTTTGGTCCCCTTGTTATTGCCATAGAGGGAGTGCAACGAAGGTTCACCAGCCTTGTTCCCGGGATGGTGGGGAAACTGGGCCTGTATTCTCTAGAGTTTCAAAGAATGAGAGGTGATCTCATTGAAACCTACAAAATACTTAAAGGGGTAGAGAGGGTAAATGCAGGTAAGATGCTTCCCCTGGCACTACAAAGCTCCTCCCAAATGGTCCAAGCAACTAAAGCTTGACCACACAAATTGTTTGAAAGCGTTGCTTGAGTACGCTGATTGTTGGTTCGATCATGTTCCTCTTGCAGCATGCCTCTTGTTGTAGGCCTGCTCTGCAACTATGCCTGACATCTTGACTGGAGTCACGAGCCATATGTGGAGGAACTAGCCCTTGTCACTCAGTAGGCATCCTGGTGCAGGATGAAAGAGTCAAGACTGCTACCAGCATATCGGGTACAGATTTTCATGATGTGCTGTCTGTGATTGCAAACAATAGGTTAAGGGAGTGGAATTCCTTTCTGTTGCTAAAGTTGCCAGGATGATGATTGGAAGGACGCAAGGCAAAGTGGGTGCATTCTATGGCACTTTGCACCCTGGAGCTCAGTCCTGCTTTGTTCCATCCATGGGGAATGAGATGTCAGTGTTCCTCCTGGTGCAGAGAGCCTCCGTGACCATCCTGATACAGCAGTGAACTATGAACAGTGATATGTCACTGATGTTATCTGTTACAGCCAAAAAAAGAGTCCAGATGATAAAAATAAAGGGCCACGGTGACCTTGACAGTTACAGAGATTGCTGTGTATGCCCTGGTCCAAGGTTCGGGAGTTGTGGCTGCAGCTAGTGATATAGCTCAGTGACAGCCTCCTTGGTGAAGTGTAGACATCTCATACATTGCTCCTCAGTGAAGTAAATGTCAGGGAAGTGCTCCCTTCATATCTGCTCTGGATATGGCTTCCTATCCAGTGCCCCCTCTCCTCCTCCTTCCTGTTCACAGCTGCTCCTGGTCTCTGCCTTGCCTCTGCCGTCCTCCTCTAGCTCCAAAGCCAGTCCTATCAGTCCACCCATGAGTGCAGTAAACTGTTTATAATGCGGCCAAAACAGTGTATCACCAGCAAAATCATCTTCTCAGTAATCAAACTTAACTTTCCAGTCAGAAACTCCCAGAAGTTAACCAGCAGCTTGAAATTACAAATCCTTAAGTACTGCTGCATTCCGTTAAATAGTTCTGTTGAAGGGTCCTTCCTGCCAGTTTGTAACATGAGTTGCTAGGCAAGTTTTTACTTAGTAAAGTCATGCACTGGGGCAGTCCAAAATCAGTAAAGGTTCCTCCAACGAGTGCAGAACCCTTACTTACAGGAGTTATTCATTGCTTTAAATAGTTCTAGCATGTATTCTGGATTCATACAGCGATCCCGATTCAATATTGCGGGCCGTGCACTTCTGGTTTGTAATGAGGGCACATTATATTGGACCCTTATGTACCATTTAGCACCCAAAAAATGGATACGACATGATCAAATTTCTAGACCCATGAGTTATCTAACTTTCCTGGCTGGAACCAAGCTAACCAGGAGCATTGATTTCAATTATATAAGCTTAAAACCATACTGGTTCAAATGGCCAGTACAAAGAATTGTGAAGGAGGAAATTCAGATCCTGTAAAGGCATGAAGGGATGGTTGCTGAGATTGATCTTTTTGCAAGTACTCATTCAAAAAATTAGTTGTCTCTGTGGGCAATGGAAAAATAGTTCAGCCAAACTTTTCATTACTGATGGGTGTGAAAGGCTTAGAGGGGCTAGAACCACAGGCTCTCACTTTGAAGGGAAATATTCTGTGAGTCATTTTCAGCCCTCAAACCCTAATAATCCAGCCCACCAAATAATTCTATATCTTATTCACTGGTTTATACTACATGAATTTTGAGGGCCTGCAAGCATAAAAAGAGGACTTTGCTTACCACTGTTACCTCATTGGTAGATAAATTCGAAATCACACCAGCAAGCCCTGTTATAACCAGCAGCTTGAAATATATGCAAGTTATTGGGAAAATGCCATCTTTATATGTGACCCACGAGGCTCCACAATATGTACTTAAGTGGTCCACAAGGACAAAAAGTTTGGACAGTCTTCCTCTAGAAAATGATAGAGGCCTCATTTGATATTCTGCTGATGCGACTGTAACAATCATAAATTATGCTATTATCAGCAATGTTTAAATAATATTTGAAAACATATTAACATTAACAATGTGAATAAATATGAATAATTGTTTACATTATACAGTGCTATACTAACTATGCATACAATTTTTAGTTATGCACTTAACTAAAATTAATACACAATATATTATAAAAATATAGACTCAAGTCTGAGAGCTATGCATTTGTGATTCTGATATAAATGCTCAAAATCACAGGCACTGGTTCTGATTTTTGCTGCTCTATTCCAACTAAATATTTTCTTATGCTAAATTTATTTGACCTTATTAAACATACCATTTCAGAAAATATGGCCCTGGAATTGCTGGCTCATCCCACCAGATTCCCAACATTACTCTAGCATGAGTCCCATGTAATGGCTACAAACTCCATCAGGATCCAGATATGCCAGGTACTGAATTACAATGAAGTCTCTGACTGCCCCTAAATAAGGACACTGATGCAAGGGGACAGGGCTGAGAGATCCTCAATGTTGGAAGTTTCCATTTTCTCAGTTTCAAAAGGGCTCGATGTAAGTTTGAATGAAGGTTGCCACCCTGCGTGAGATGAGGTGGATCAGCCTTCTGATGAGGTGACACCCCCCCACCCCCACTCCCCACCATTGGGGTCCAGCCTGGGATCGGAACCCCGAAAGATTGAGCTCTAGCTTTGGATGCCCTTCATTTCATCCTCGTGCGACTGTGCTTAGTCTGTACTCAAACTATCTCCTCTTTGGAGATCGCCCAAGGATTTTGTTCTTCTTGAACTATAACTTTACTCAGGGGTGTCACTGGGGTCAACTATAGGATCTACAAACCAGTTCCGATTTACTCATGTTGCTTGATCATAATTCTTGCATTAGCTGGTCCTGCTTAAGTCCCATAATAAAAACATAAGAAACATATCTATACTCAATGCTGGAAGCACCCCTCACTAGCAGTACCATTCCCCCACTCCCCTCAACCCAAATTCTGTTAACTTTGACAAAGTTCACTAGCAGTTGCAAATCCAGTGTAGCATCCTGGATCATGCTCATGTGAATTATGTGGGCCAGCATTATTTTTTGAATTATGGTATTTCAGTGAAAATTGTATTGGTACATTCTGCTATTGTTTAAATATTCCTCCAAGTTAATCGTGAAACACCACTAAGTGCAGTGGGGAATACCAGTACAATATCAAGTTCAGACTTTACTGGAGATCTCTCATTTCCTCGAATGGCACTACAAAATTAGAATACTTCGAGCCCTATAGGTTTTGAAAAAATACATTGGACTATATTGTGTCATTTAAATTTCAGCATAACCTTTTTATAGAGAATTATTTGCAGATATGCCCTGAATAAAATACTTTTCCCTGATTTGAACTCAAATATGACAATCATAAATTGTTTATGTTAATCAGTTCACATGTTTGAATTTTGTATTCAACGAGATTCTGGGGCTATATTCATATCCTAGATCAGTGGAAAGAAATGTATGGTGCAATGGGGGTGGCAGAGGGAGAAAAATAACTTGCAGTGGGCTTGGACAGAGAGTTAAAGGCTCATGGGTAGGATATGACTGTGTATGAGGAATGGTAGATACATGAAAGATAGAGCTGGCAATGACTGGTACAGTGAACATTGACAGAGAGGTTTATGCATAGGACATGGGCATAGAGAGAAATGGCTTATATGTGGAGCAGAATGGATGGTGCCATAGGTATGGATTGAGATATGGAGGGTCATTTGTAGGAAATAATTGGGGAGAGGGATGACAGAAAGAAAGGCTAATCTGTGACATTGGGATGGAAACTAGAAATCGGCCTAGTCTCCATCCTAGCAGTATGGACATCTATACAACATGGCATTTAAAAACATAAAAGTATACACTATTTTAAGAATGCTAACACTTGTAATCATCAATGGACTAAATTGTGTTGGGAAAAATGACATGTTAATAATGCATGCCATTATTAATGCACAAATCAGCCAGCAAGTTCAGGGGTTTGAGAGATTAGTGAATCTCCAGACCTTGCTGGTCGATTTATATCACTCCACCGTTTGCCTCGCACAAACAGCATCTCCATTATTTTTAAGAACTTACTGCATTTCCACATGAATTGCCCGTTAAACTCACCGCAGGAATGTTTCTATTTATTGTGGTCTGAATCATTTAAAATTCTATACAATGTGCGGGCGCAGCAATGCTCAGACCGAAATGCCATGCAAAAAGAAAATGTAAAGGATTCTTTCGCCCATTTTATAATTGAAATCAAGCCACTTTCTTTTCTCTGTTTGTTCAAAAACTTTCAGATCAGGAACAGAAATGTCTGTTTTATTTAAACCCAAGCTCAAGCTGTTATACATGGTCACCAACTAGCATTGTTGGGATGTCAAATTATAATGAGAACAATGGGAGAAACATGGGATTTTAACAACCACTGCAGATAAGAAATATTGTACATTACATATCTCATTAATAATTATCACAGCTCATAGTAACCTTGTCTTAAACAAATGACAAAAGCATATACCTGGAATTTATCAAAGAGATTACTGATGATTATTATGCTGCAGTTATTGTATTTCCAACTTCACTCACTGCAGGATGAAAAGAACTACTCATTTGAATGATCTTGCTTTTGATGTGTTAAAAATGGTGCGAAACAAACAGGTGCTTTAACACTGCTTTTGAAGCTTATGATCTTAGGTTTGGAAAAGAGAATAGTGGAAAAGTAGAATATCTGGCAGGTCAGTTCCAATCGCTTCATAAAACACACTATTAAACCTATATAAAGCAGTGTGCCCCTTAACACGTTCAGCATGAAATTTGGATTGGTAGCACCCATTGTTTGGCTGCTACAGATGTCATCTGGTGTCCAAACTGGCATCTGCTTCGCGCATGCACACTTTTGGAGTGAGTCACGCTGGATGGCATATTGTTGAGGCTGTTAGCGTGCAATGCCGGTATTCCAATTTTGGAGCTCAACTCTACAGCTAATGGTCTTTCTTAACCTTGCACTGCTGAACATGTATTCAGCAGCAGGAAGGACCCCTGACTGGTGCTATTTAAAGGGACCATCACTATCTGCAGGTTAGTTGCTGGTTGATTTCTTCTGGCTGTTGCTTTGATTCAACAACTGTTTAGTGCTTTCTATAGTTGTTTCAAGTTGCCAAAATCTTCAGAGGGTGCTGTGGCAGGTGCTCAAGGAGCTTTTTCTGACTTCAAGGCATCTGTATAAACCAGTTGCTACCAAATATAGGTATTCTCCTTAGAATACAGCCTGATTGGAGAATAAAGAAAGGTCACGCAGAGCAGGACAAGCTGCTGGAAGAGGGAGGAGGAGGAGGATGAGCTTTCAGCCGGAGACCATAACTGCCTAGGGTGTTCAGGGAGCAATTTTCCTACCTGAACCTCAGCAAGGAACAATGTGGGTGATATCTGTGCTTCGGTAAGGATGACCTCACTGAAATCTGCCACGTGTTGCAACCTCAAAGCAGGGGCAAGGACCACATTTTCAGTGGCTGTCAGGGTGACCATGGCAATAAACTTTTATGAGTCTGTCTCCTTCCAGGCTGGAGCTGGAGATATTTGCAACATTTCGCAGTTTGCTATCCACTGTTGCGTGAGAGAGATCACTGACAATCTCTATTTGTTGAGCGCTAACTACATTTTATCTCTCGTGCCAGAGAGAAGTAGGCAGAGGGAGCACAAGGCTTTGCTAGGATTGCAGCCGTCTCCATGGTGCAGGGTAAAGGCTGGCTCGGGTCTGCAAATGAAACCCGACCCGAGCCCAACAGAACCACATCCGACCCTGAGCCCGACCAGGCCAGAGTCCTTTCCACTTTTCCCACACCCGACCCGACCTGACCTGACCATCAGTTAACCTACCTTCCATTTTTCACTTTGTTACTGAGCTGCACAAGCTTAAAATAACTGTAACAAAACCACCTTTCCAGTCCAAAAAGTAAATGAACAGTGGAGCCACTTACCAGAGGTGGTGATAGAGCGTGTCCGATCCAGCCTGACCCGAACCTGACACATGCCATCGGGTTCGGGTCGGGTAGCCAGCCTTTAGTGCAGGGTGCCATTGACTGTACGCACTTGTTATCCAGGTGCAATAAGCCAACTCTGTCCTAAGCCACAACTGAAAGTGATTCCACTCCCTCAACGTCTAGCTGGTGTGTGACCATATGTAGTAAATCAGGCAGCAGTCATGATGCCTTTTTTCTGCAGCAGTCACCAGCTATACAGCAAGCAGAAGCATGCAGAGGAGGAGCAGCAGGGAGAGGAGGAGGAAGATAGAGACAGGAGGAGAAGGAAGGTAGAGATGAGGCAACCTAGATAGCCCTTTCTGCCTGGATTGTCTGTGAAGAACTTATCCTACTGTGATACCAGTAATTGTAACCTCAGTTTCCCATTCGCCAACAGCCCCCCACACCTTACCTTTCCTCTGTCACTGACCATCACTGCATTCACTTGGCCACAAGACAAAAAGAAAACCCACCAGAAAATAAACATTCCAAACCAAGTTTATAAATCACATTGTTTTATATTGCATACACAAGTCAAATAATCACCCTTGTGCATTCCCTTAGTGCTTGTCTTTACTGTGCCATTGCCTGTCCTGCTGCTCCTGAGGGGGTGTAGTCTGAAAATTAGAGCCACACCTTTCAAGAGTGAAGTTAGGAAACACTTCACACAAAGATTGGTAGAAGTTTGGAACTTTCTTCTGCAAATGGCAATTAAATCATCTGTTAATTTTAAAACTGAGATTGATAGGTCTGGAAGGGGCCAGACTCAAAGTATAAAGGGATATGGGGCAAAGGCAGCTTAATGGAGTTAGGTCACAGATCAGCCATGATCTCTTTGAATGGTGGAACAGGCTCCAGGGGTTAAATGGCCTGCTCCTGTACCAATGTTACCCCAGTGGCTGCAGCATGGCTGGTGGAAGGCTCCTGACTTTCAGTAGCGGAGACAGCAGATGGCCTTGGAGGATAACCTTGAGCAGCTCTGGACCTAGAAGGTCCGATTGCAGGCTGCACCATCTCAGCAAGGCAGCAGCAGTCAGGGCTGGCTGATTGACAGACAACAGTAAGGGCACTGGCTGAGTGGCAGGGTTGGAAGAAAAAATGCTGTCTTCCTGAGAGAGGACAGTGCGTTTGTGCTCAGTGGAGCCACTGCCACTCCCCAAGGTGGTGCCTCAGCTATCCTAGTAATCTGTTGAACAAAAGATTGCTGTGACTGCCTGCAAGCCTCTTTGCACACTATAAGCCACATCCATGGTGGCAGCAGTCTGAACTTGCATGACAGAAGGCTGAGCTTGCATGACAGCACTTAAACTTCTGGTAGAAACTTCTTTTGCTACAATGGAAGCTGAGATATCGGCCATCAGATGCTGCATCATGTTGGATCTACAAGTGTGTGAATGGAGTTGGCCACCACTTCCTTGTTGGAAAGGATGGGCTCCAAGCTCTGTGCAAAGCTCTGTGTCAAGTTGGTGCTGGACTCCGCCATGCCCCTTGACATTGCCCGCAGGCTTCCCAATGCATCAAGCATTTCATTCTGTATACCCACCAGTCTTCTTTATGCTGCTCCACTGAAGTGCTCATTTAAGTCTATGCAGCGGAACTGGTATGCCACCTCGCTGCACCTCCACCCCCACCCAACCTTCTCCCTGGCAAGCTGCCACCTGCACTATCCATGGCATCTGCAATGGCTGCAGGCTACCTATACCCAGTGTCTTACCACATGCAGATTCCACCTCTAAGATTGCCTCTAAATTACATGCAGTGTCAGTATCTGAGCTGATGGCTGCGAGCGTCAAATGTAGTGTCACATCCTCATCATCATTATCTTCTTGCTGTTCCTCCACTGCCTGCCAAGATTGTACTTCTTGGATATCTAAAAGGAGAAGGGCACAAGATTAACATTGTGATGCAGTGAGGGGGAAAGTAAGAAGTACATAATTACACCATCTGCAGCTTGTAAATCAGAAGAGAATAAAGGATGAGCGGGAGGTTGGTTGTGAGAAGGAAGATTAGTTATGAGAATGCTGTCATCACCTCTGCTGGACATGACCTCAGCAATGGGCATCCCAATAATGGCGAGACCCATTTCCCTCCAGGAGTCAGGATATGCAGGTGCACTTGTTCTCCTCTGGTTAGCTCCTGCTGCCCCTGGTTATGCAGACCTTGACCTGAAGAGAAGGGGATGTATTGTGCAATCTGTTTGTCTGATGTGACTCCCATGGTTGAATAGGTGGCAGTGTATCCAAGCTGTGAGGTGTGAATGTGAGGCTTGCAGCAGTGCTAAGTGTATGAGGATGAGGTGTAGCATATGAATTTCAAACTTGAGTTGTAATTGATATTGTTGGCAGGTGGGTGATAGGGGTGTGGTAAATTGAACAATGCTTGAGGCTAGTGGTGCAGTAGGTAGGAGATGGCATTTGAAAATATATTCACTAACCTTGAGCACTCATGTGAAGATATTGAACCGATTGCGACACTGCATCCAGATCCTTGGGCCTTGACTCCAGTATTGACCTCCATGGTTAGCTGCTCCCACTACTTTCTGAGCATGCATCTGGAGGACATCTCTCATGCTTTTCACCTCCTCCACCAAGTCCTCCAGTGCAGTGTCCAAGAACCTTTGCGGCTACTCTCTTCCATGTTGTGCCATTCTTCTGTTTTTCCCAGGTGAGATTTAGCTCCTAAAGGACTGCCAGCACCTGTTCCAATCATATTGCACTCCCTTTTGAGGTTCAGGCTAACTTCAAGCAAAGCTAGCCATTCATGAGATTGGGCCCCTGCTCAGGTGTCCAGCCAATCAACAGCACAGTTAGTGCTGGCTGTACACTGAAAGCTTTTAAAACAGCTGGCAGCAAGAAGTTTGTGTATTGCCAGTGTTGAAGTCAATGGGCACAGGTTAATCGTGCATTGCAATCCCCATGACCGATTTTGTATCTGTTGAAAACTTTCAACTACTGTAATTGCAATTTACATTGACCATCTTTGGTGTAAGTCTGTGAAAGTTGAACATTTTTGTAAAAGATCTTATTACTTTTATCAGCATCATTTCAAGTAATTGAAGCCTGCAAATTACAGAAGCAGGTTACTATGTTCTTCACGTAACAAATGGCACTTCTGATCTACTGATATTTCTCTCAGAGGTAAGATTGCTGAATAAATCCTCCTGGTAGGACTAACGGGCTTCTTCACCAAATGCCTCCAGGCAATTGTATGATTAAAGGGAAAGTGCTTTTGCCAAGATATTGGCAAATTAAAAATGGCTTTCTTTACAATAGCCTATGGGTTTTGTGAAAAGCCAACAACAGAAAATTACCCTAACTAATCTTGCTCCATGTTAAATTTTCACAAAACCTTCAGACATATACAGCCTTTGGGCATTTGGGTAAAGACAAGCAGAATGGGACAGGAAGGGACAGAGAGTTTAATGGTAATGGTGCATCAGCGAATTAGGTTCAAGCAAAGAATAGTGGTTAAAAAAAGGCTTTTTACCTGAATGCACAAAGCATTCATAACAAGATAGATGACCTACTGGCATAAACCGAGATAAATGGATTTGATATAATTGCCATTGCAGAGTCACAGCTGCAAGGTGACCAAAGTTGAGAAATAAATATTCTAGGGTACACAGCATTTCAAAAACACAGGCAGAATGAAAAAGGAGGAGTAGCCGTGATAATAAAGGTTGATGTTGAACAGTAGTAAGAAAAGATCTTGTCTCAGAAGATCAGAAGTAGAATCAGTATGAGTGGAGATTAGAAATAACAAGGGTTACAAAAGCAAAATACAGTGGATGCTGGAAATCTGAAACAGAAACAGAAAATGTTGGAAATACTCAACAGGTCAGGCAGCATCTGTGGAGAGAAAAACAGAGTTAACGTTTCAGGTATGTTTGACCTTTCACCAGAATGCTGATGGGAGTAGTTTATAGGCCCTATAACAGTAGTTATATGGTTGGACAGACCATTATGCAAAAAATAATTGGAGCTTATAACAAAGGCAATGTAATAATCATGGGGGACTTGAACTGGTCAAATCAAATTGGCAAAGGGAATCTGGAAGATTGAATTTATGGAATGCTCTTGTGACAGCTTCCTAGAAAAATACATTGTAAAACCAACTAGGGACAAAGCTGTTTTATATCTAGTATTGTGTATTGAGGCAGGGTTAATTCGTAATCTCATAATAAAAGATCCTCTGGCAAAAAGTGATCATAATACAATTGAATGCCATGTTAACTTTCAGCACAACTTACTTTGAGTTCAAAAATAAAAATCTTAAACTTAAACAAAGCCAATTACATTGGTATGAGGGAAGAGCTGGTTCAGGTTGATTGGGTAAATAGACTAAAAGGTATGGCAGTAAATAACCAGTCGGAAACATTGAAAGAAATGATTCAAAAATGTTCAATATTCCATTAAAAAAAACTAAAACTGAGCAATCAAGATCCATCGTGGCTTACTAGGTTAGTTAAGGATAGTATTAAATTAAAAGAGGCTTACAATGTTGAAAAGTCTGCAAAGTAGTAAGTCTGAGTACTGGGAAAGTTTTAGAAACCAGCAAAGTGTGACCAAAAAGTTGATAAAAAGGGGAAAAACAGAATCAAAGAGTAAACTAGACAGAAATATAAAAACAGATTGGAAGAGCTTTTACATGCATATAAAAAGAGTAGCTGAAGTAAAGTCAGTCCCTTAGAAGCAGAGACAGGAGAACTATTATCATGAGGAATGAGGAAATGGCAGAGATGTTGAACAAATATTTTGTGTCTGTCTTCACAGTAGAAGACACAAATTACATACCAGAAATAGAGGGTAACCAAGGGGCTAGTAAGAGCGAGGAAATTAAAGTAATTAATATCAGCTGAGAAAAAGTATTGGAGAAACTTAAGGGACTAAAAGCTGACAAATCCCCAGGACCCGATGGCCTACATCCTCGGGTTCTAAAATAGGTAGCTGCAGAGGTAGTGGATGCACTGTTTATGATTTTCAAAAATTCCATAAATTCTAGAATGGTCCCAGCAGATTGGAAGTTAGCAAATATAACACCACTATTCATGAAAGAAGGGACAGAGTAAACAGGAACTACAGGCCAGTTAGCCTGACTGAAAATGCTGGAATCTATTAGTAAGTGTTGGTAAGTCTTAACATTGCAGTTAGAAAATCATTGTATGATCAGACAAAGTCAACATTGTTTTATGAAAAGGAAATTCGTTAGTATTTTGAGGATGTACCTAGTAAAAAAAAAAGTACCTAGTAAGGTAGATAGAGGGGAGCAGTTGAATGTAATATACTTGGTTTTCCAAAATGCATTCAATATGGTGCTACAAAAAAGGTTAATGCACAAGATAAGGACTCATGGAGTTGGGGTAATATATTAGCATGGATGGAGCATTGGTTAATGGACAGGAAGCAGAGGGTAGGAATAAATGGGGCATTTTCAAGTTGGCAGGCTGTAACCAGGGGAGTGCTGCAAGGATCATTGCTGGGGCCTGAGCTACTTTTAATTTATATTAAAGACTTAGACAAACAGACAGAGAGTAATGTATCCAAGTTTGTCGATGACATAAAGTTAGGTGAGAATATAAGCTGTGAGGAGGACACAAAGAGGCTGCAAAGAGATATGAACAGGCTAAGTGATCGGGCAACAAGGTGGCAGATGGATTATAATGGGGGAAAGTGTCAGGTTATTCACTTTGGTAATAAGAATAGAAAAGCAGAATATTTTTTGAAAAACATGAAACTTGATGTTCAGAGAGACTTGGGTGTACTCGTACAAGGGACACAAAGTTAGCATGCTGGTAGAGCAAGCAATTAAGAAGGCAAATGTCATGTTGGCCTTTATTGCAAGGGGATTGGAATAAGAAGGAAGTCCTGCTACAATTATACAGGGCTTTGGTGACAGCATACCTCAGTATTGGACTCCATTTCTAAGGAAGGATATACCTGCCTTGAAGGACAGCGAAGGCCCATTAGATTGGTTCCTGGGATGAGAGGGTTGTCTTACGATGAGAGGCTGAGTAAATTGGGCCTAAACTCTCTGGAGCTTAGAAGAATGAGAGGTGATCTCATTGAAACATATAACATTTTGTAGAGGCTTGACATGGTCGACACTGAGAGGTTGTTTCCCCTGGCTGTAGAATCTTGAACATGGGGGTACAGCCTCAGGATAAGGGATTGATTATTTAGGACTGAGATGAGCAGTAATTTCTTCATTCAGAGGGTTGTGAATCTTCGGATTTCTCTACCACAGAGGGTTGCGGATGATCTATTGTTGAGTATATTCAAGGCTGGGACAGATAGGTTTTTGATCTCAGAGAATCAAGGAATATGGGGAGCAGGCAGAAGATCAGCCATGATCTTACTGAATGGCGGATCAAGCTTGAAGGGCTATAGTCTACTGCTGCTCCTATTTCTTATATAGAAGAGGGCCAAAGAGGGAAAGGCACATGCGACCCTACAATTCTACAAACTCACTGAGAAGCATGTGTGAGGAGGCATTGCTTCCCATGGAAGCTGTCACTGAGCTGGTGTCACCTTTTGCAACTCCATCTGGAGCCCTGCACCAGGTCATAGACAGCATTGCCTGTGGCTGTCAAGGTGACATTGTCCTCAATTTTTATGCTATCAGGTCATTTCAGACTGCAGCAAGTAACTTCAGCACCAGCACCAAATTTGCTGACCATTGCTGCATCAGGGATGTGATTAAATGTCTCTACCCCAAAAAGGGAATCAATTCATCCCCTTTGCTAGGCATTGTAGACCGCATACACTTCGCCTTGCATGCTCCACGTGAAAACCCAGGCATCTATGTCAACAGGAAGGGATTTTACTCCTTCAACGTCTAGTTAGTGTGCAGCGCTATGCAGTGTATAATGCAGGTCTATGCCTGGTTTTCTGGCAGTAAGCACCATGACGTTATCTTGCACCAGTCCACAATAACATCTCTCTTTCACCCAGATCATTACGTATCAAGCTGGCTGCTTAAGGACAGAGGTATGCCTTGTACATGTGGCTCATGATTCCTGTCACAAGAGAAGGGTGATCAATCCAAGCATCTGCCTGAGCCGGAAGGCAGCAAATCATCCAGCACAGGTTCACTTGAAGAATCCCTCCCTGTCCCGCATCCCATCTGACAAAGTTCCTCACACCCACATTTTGAATGCCCTCAAAGAATACAGCATCTTGTGTGTTACACTCATAACACTAAAAAAATTGAGACCAACTGTAGTCCCAGTACATTTAATTCTTAAAACCATCCTCTTGAAGTGTTAGCCACTTTCTTATTATCTCAATAATAATGGGTAACTGTATCAGGTAGAAAATTTAGTTGCAATAGCCAGGTATTGGATGCTATGAAAATGGCTGCTACCACCAGCCCCAGAAGCTACATAGTGCTGAGGCTGAATTCACCAGAAAGCAGTAGCATTCAATTTGTCTAGTCCTCAGAGAGTTCTGATAAGATAATAATTTAAGCAAGAAAATCATATTGTATAATATAAAATATAAAATAATTTAGACAACCATAATATGAGTAGGTAGAGTTAACAGTGTTTTGTGAAGAGGAAATTGTGTTTGACAAATATATTAGATTTTTCTAAGGATGTAACTGGCAAGATAGATAAGGGAGAACTAGTGTAAGTAGTATATTTTGATTTTCAAAAGGCATTTGATAAAGTGCCACACAAGAGGTTGGTACACATGATTAGGGCTCAAGGAATTGGGGGTGATATATTAGAATGGATTGAGGATTGGCTAACGGACAGAAAACAGAAAGCAGAAATAAATAGGTAATTTTGACAACGGTAGGCTATAACTACCAGGGTGTCACAAGGATCAGTTCTTGAGCCTCAGCTATTTACTATCGGGGGAAAACTCTCCGCTGGTTGGAGTCATACCTAGCACAAAGGAAGATAGTTATGGTTGTTGGAGGTCAATCATCTCAGTCCCAGGATATTACTGCAGGAGTTCCTCAGGGTAGTGTCCTGGGCCCAACCATCTTCAGCTGCTTCATCAATGACCTTCCATCCATCATAAGGTCAGAAGTGGGGATGTTCGCATATGATTGCACAATGTTCAGCACCATTCGGGACTCCTCAGATACTGAAGCAGCCCGTGTCCATATGCAGCAAGACCTGGACAACATCCAGGCTTGGGCTGATAAGTGACAAGTAACATTCACGCCACACAAATGCCAGACAATGACCATCTCAAATAAGAGCGAATCTAACCTTGACGTTCAAAGGCATTACCATCGCTGAATCCCCCATTATCAACATCCTGGGGATTATCATTTACCAGAAACTGAACTGGACCAGCCACATAAATGCTGTGGCTACAAGAGTAGGTCAGAGGCTGGGAATTCTGCAGCAAGTAACTTAACTCCTGACTCCCCAATGCCTGTCCACCATCTACAAGTCAAGAGTGTGATGGAATACTCTCCACTTGCCTGGATGGGTGCAGCTCCAACAACACTCAAGAAGGTTGACACCATCAGGACAAAGCAGCCCACTTGATTGGCACCCCATCCACCACCTTCAACATTCACTCCCTCTACCACCGACGCAGAGTGGCAGCAGTGTGTACCATCTACAAGATGCACTGCAGCAACGCACCAAGGATCCTTAGACAGCACCTTCCAAACCTGCAACCTCCACCACCTAGAAGGACAAGGGCAGCAGATGCATGGCAACACCACAACCTGCAAGTACCCCTCCAAACCACATACCATCCTGACTTGGAACGATTTCGCCGTTCCTCCACTGTCGCTGGGTCAAAATCCTGGAACTCCCTTCCGAACAGCACTGTTGGTGTACCTACACCCCAAGGACTATAACGGTTCAAGAAGGCAGCTCACCACCACCTTCTTAAGGGTAATTAGGGATGGGCAATAAATACTGGCATAGCCAGCAACGCCCACATCCCCTAAATGAATAAAAAAAATCTATATCAATGTCTCAGACAAGGCGACCGAGCGTAATGTAACCAAGTTTTCTGATGATACAAAGCCAGGTGGGAAATTATATTGTGAGGAAGATGAAAAGAGGCTGCAAAGGGATATAGACAGGTTAAATTAGTGGGCAAAAAAGTGGCCTATGGAGCACAATGTGGGAAATGTGAAGTTGTCCACTTTGGTAGGAAGAATGGAAAAGACTATTTTTTATAAAGTGAGAGATTAGTAAATGTTGCTATTCAGAGAGATTTGGTTGTCCTGGTACATGATTCAGAGAAAGTTGCCATGCAGGTACAGGAAGTAATAAGGAAAGCAAGTAGTAAGGACACTGGAGTACAAGAGTAAGGAATTCTTGCTGCAATTCTATAGGGCTTTGGTGAGACTACACCTAAAGTACTGTGCACAGTTTTGGTCGCCTTACCCAATGAAAAATGTACTTTTCTTAGAGGGGTGCAATGAAGATTCACTAGATTGATTGCTGTGATGAAAGTGTTGTCCATTGAAGAGGGATTAAGCAGAATCATAGAAACATAGAAAGATAGAAAATAGGAGCAGGAGTAGGCCATTCGGCCCTTCGGGCCTGCTCCGCCATTCAAAAAAAGATCATGGCTAATTGTCAAATTCAGTACCCTGTTCCCGCTTTCTCCCCATATCCCTTGATCCCTTTGGCATTAAGAAATATCTCTATCTCCTTCTTGAATATATTTAATGATTTGGCCTCCACTGCCTTCTGCGGTGGAGAATCCCACAGGTTCACCAATCTCTGAGTGAAGAAATTTCTCCTCATCTCGGTTCTAAATGGCATACCCTGTATCCTGAGACTGTGACCCCTGGTTCTGGACTCCCCAGCCATCAGGAACATCCTCCCTGCATCCAGCCTGTCTAGTCCTGTTGGAATTTTATAGATCCCCTTTCATTCTTCTAAACTCTAGTGAATATAGTCAACCCAATCGCTCCTCATATGTCAATCCTGCCATCCCAGGAATCAGCCTAGAAAATCTTTTTTGTACTCCCTCCAAGGCAAGAACATCCTTCCTAAGATAAGGAGACCAAAACTGCACACAATATTCCAGATGTGGTCTCACCAAGGCCCTGCATAACTGCAGTAAGACATCCTTGCTCCTGTACTCAAATCATCTTCCAATGAAGGCCAACATACTATACTCTTTCCTAATTGCTTGCTGCACCTGAATGCTTGCTTTCAGCAACTGGTGTACAAATATACCCAGGTCTTGTTGCACTTCCCCCTTTCCCAATCTATCACCATTCAGATAATAATCTGCCTTTCTGTTTTTACAACCAGAGTGGATAACCTCACATTTATCCACATTATACTGCATCTGCCATGCATTTGCCCACTCACCCAACTTGTCCAAATCACATTGAAGCCTCTTTGCATCCTCCTCACAGCTCACATTCCCCACCCCCCAGCTTTGTATCGCCTGCAAGCTTGGATATGTTACATCTAGTTCCCTCACCCAAGTCTTTAATATATATTATGAATCGCCCTGTATTCTCTGGTGTTTAGAAGAATGGGAAGTGATCTCATTGAAACATATAAAATTCTTAGAGGGCTTGATAGGGTAGATTGTGAGAGGCTGTTTCCCAGGCTGGAGAGTCTAGAACTAGGGGTCATTATCTCAGGATAAGGGGTCAGCCATTTAAGACTGAGATGAGGAGAATTTTTTTTTACTCAGGAGGTTGTGAATCTTTGGAACTCTACTCCAGAGGGCTGTGGATGCTCAGTTGTTGAGTATAATTAAGAATGAGATCAATAAATCTTGGGCTCTAAGGGAATCAAGGGATATGGGAATAGGATGGAAGATCAGCTATGATCTTTTTTGAATGGCAGAGCAGACTCGAGGGGCTGCATAACTTATTTCTGCACCTATTACTATGTCCTTATACATATGAGTGCTGTTATCGGAAAAATAAACGAGTTATGGACAGACATCAGGGACTGAATTTTATTCGGGCACCACGCTACGCGGCTGCGCCCTTTCATCTCAGCGCGGTGCCCGCATTTGCAGCCACCGCAAAGCCCTCGGGATATTACACGCAGGGGCTCATTAGCATTAGCCTCCCCCCCCCCACCCCTTATTACATGGGGAGAGGCGGGACATTCGGCGCAGTGAGGGACCTTTTGACAGCTGTGCAGCAGCTGCTGTGACCTGATTTTAAGCACTCCAGCACCTGCTTCCTGACAGCTGTCAAAGAATACTTACCTGACTGCCGAAGAGTGGGACTGCTGTCAATCTGGCAGCAAAGCATAAAGTCCTGCAGACATCCTGCAGGTCAGGCAGCATCTGTGGAGAGAGAAGCAGAGTTAACTTGTCCCAGTTCACAGATCTGAAAGTTAACTCTGCTTCTCTCTCCACAGATGTTCCCTGACCTGCTGAGTGACCCCAGCACTTTCCGCTTTGCTGCCAGATACTAACCCTGCTGTGTCCCATTGTCCTGTGAAGTTGCGATCCTCTTCTCCCACTCAAATGTAACATTCCTTCTTATAGATGTGCTGGGTGAATAATCTTAAATTTGCACATTCCAGGACGTGAGACTTAAATAGACCATAAAAGGTATTACAGAGGTTTACAGAGAACACACTGACACAAATGGGAATGCATGGATGTCACAGCAATGTAAATACGTCTTTCACTAAATGTTCCTCACCAACAGGTGTGCCCTTTTCTCTGTGCGAATGATGTGTGCCAGCATGCACGCCAATGTCACATCCCTTTGCGCCATTGGCTGTTCAGAAGAGCCAACATATTCCATAACATCATTGCCATGCCACCATTACACATGAGCATCTCCACGGATGCAGTGACATGGACATTGGCTGCTGCCTCGAATGGTTTACACAAGGATGCTGCAGATGTGGACTGGTGCACAGCAGGTGAGTGAGGGTCATGTGTGGCTTGCAGAGCTCATGTCAGTTCCTATGGAGCAGAGAGCCTTTGTCTGATAAGCCACTTCTGTACATCCCTACCTCACTGTTAGCCCTGCATGCAGAACCTGGGTGCAATCCGCCCTCGTGTTTTTCATGTTGTAGGTCCTCAGCATCCTCATAGTCCGAGGAGGAATCCTGTTGACGTCTTTCTTCATCATGCCATGTCTGGCCCCTATTGGATGTAGTTGTGCTGAGCAGCAAAGAAAGGAACTGGCCTTTTCGGCCCATAGTACAGGGCATCACCCTATCCATCCAGGCATTGGAGGAGGTCTTTCAGCATGCCGATCTCCTGCTCAGTGGTGGCTCATGTAGCTCAGCGGCTGGCATTGTATCTCTCCTCTGCAGCAGTGGTGGAGTCTCTCACCGCTGTCGGGAGCCATTTCTGCAAAGGATAGTCCTTATCTCCAAGAAGCCACCCCTCCATCTGAGCCAGTTCAATGAACAGCGGTGGCAGCCAGGACTGGTGCAAGACCAAGGTGTCATGGCAGCTGCCTGAGAAGCGACCACACATGCGCTGCAAGCATCTGCGGTGTTCACATACCAGCTTCACCTAGATTGAGAGGGCTCCTTTAATGGTGAGGCCTGCAGGTGGTAGCCTGGCAGTAGGCCTGATGGCCACATGAGTGCAGTCTATGAATATTACTACCTATGGTTCTCCTGCAATGATTCCAGAACCAGGACGGCACAGTGGCGCAGTGGTTAGCACCGCAGCCTCACAGCTCCAGCGACCCGGGTTCAATTCTGGGTACTGCCTGTGTGGAGTTTGCAAGTTCTCCCTGTGTCTGCATGGGTTTTCTCCGGGTGCTCCGGTTTCCTCCCACAAGCCAAAGACTTGCAGGTTGATAGGTAAATTGGCCATTAGCAATTGCCCCTAGTATAGGTAGGTGGTAGGGAAATATATAGGGACAGGTGGGGATGTGGTAGGAATATGGAATTAGTGTAGGATTAGTATAAATGGGTGGTTGATGGTCGGTACAGACTCGGTGGGCCGAAGGGCCTGTTTCAGTGCTGTATCTCTAAACTAAACTAAACAATGGCCCTCTGGGAGAGACCGTCCTGATGCGGACACACTCTTTGGCCCTCCGGTGCAGGGCACTGGTGACCTCCCTGATGCAGCAGTGCACTGCTGACTGTGTGACCCCACAAAGGACTCTGTTGCAGCCTAAAAGGCTGCAGAGGCGTCAGCCTTGAGAACCGCTGCCACTATGAGGAACAAAGGCACGGGATGTCCACCGGAGTCCATGGGCTGCAGGTCATCCTTGAACAGGGCACAGAGATGTGTCACCACCCTCTCTATATGCGCAATCTCCTCTGACACTGGTGCTCTGACATCCGATGGCATGTCATGTGGGGCCTGTAGATGCACGGCAACCATAATGGCGAGCTCCCCTTGGAGGCTGCTGCTCACGACCGGAGGCCTCTATTTGGATCGCACCTGCCTGTTGGTATTGCCTCTGGCGCATACGGATCCTCACGTGCAGAGGATCACACAATGTAGGATGAGCCATACCTAATTCCATGTGATAAATAAAGTTGAACCCTGCATGTATTTGAAGGTTCCTAACAGGGCATGGATTGGTGTTGATGGGTACATCAGCTGCTTTCCTGTAACAATTATGTGGCATGCCACAGCATTGCCCATCTTGGCCAACACTCAACTGGCACAGCATGACCACATCAAGATCCTACCAGCTGAATCGATTGCCCTCACCATCCATGAAACTTTAATGCTCCTGCCCTTTCTGGCACCCGCCCCACACACAGGGTGCCTAGTGTGCCATTGCCCCCTCACAGAGAGCCTACACTGTTAACAGAGGGATGGTACATGGTACCTCCCTTCATGCCAGCACAGCTTTCCCTCCAGTGATCCAGGAACCCCCTCCCTTTCAGAATGCAGACTGAGACCCCTGCATATCCCCCCTCCCTCCTCCCTTTAAGAATGCTGAGTTAGACCCCTGTGAATCCCCCCTCCCTTGCAGAATGCAGAGTGGGGACCTGCCGGCTTATCAGATTGTGAACGGGACGGCAGGTGATGGCCGCCCGTACAACGAAAAATCAGGCAGGTCTTTGGAGAGGCGGCGGGCTGCATAATCAGCATAGATAAGTAATCATTACCATATATTGATTGTGGTGCTGCTGCCTTGCGGCGGGGGGGGGGTCTGTGCCGAGGTCCCGCCGCCGCCAGTAATATGCGGTGAGCCCTTCTCAATGTCGCAGGTCGAGGCAGGCCTCAACCCGCAACATTTTACCGGCCCCGTGCCGCGACCCACGGCATGGAGGGGCCAGTAAAATTCAGCCCCAGATGTGAAAAACTCTCTGTCGATCTTGTAGCCTGAGAAAAAGCATTCCAGGTGGGAAACCACAGCTGCTAGCCAGATATACTGGTATATTTTCCTTTGCATGTAATGTTAAAGGAGATTTATTTTACAAAACGGACTTTGGTTCATAAAATTTACCAACATTTTCTTTATGGTTGTAAATAGCTGAAAATAAACTCCACTGTCTGGAATAAACTACCTATAGTAATAGAGAATAACATAAAGGTGTTCAAGATTATGATGTAGCAGGATTGAATCAGGAGATAGCAGAATAATGAAGTAGGAATTGGTCCACACTTAGGACGAAAAGTTTATTGGTACATCTTGATTGTCAGTATCCAGAATATATGCATTTGCTTTGAGAAATGAAGGTCGCAGCCTTTCCTTACTGTATGTTTTACTGGTCACCCTGCCAGACGAGGTGGAAGTCATATTAACAGAGCTTGTGAGTCAAATTTAGCAAACTGGTTAAACCTGCACTATTGTTTCTTAGCTGGTGGTTCTGCCACTATTGGGAGTAACTAGAGTCACTGCTAGACTGTGACGTATAAGTCATTTTCTTTCTGGAACCTTGCTGACTTCAGTGCTTGTAACTTCTGAATCAAAGTTTAAAGAATAAAAAGGAGTTTGTCTGCTTTTAAAGTTAATAAGTCAAGGTAAGCATTTTAGGAGCTAGAATGAGAAAGCTTTAAGCAGTGATGGTGCTTTCTGAAGTCTGTCAACATGTTTTTTTTGGCCAACAAAAAGGATCTTTCCCAGAGATTGAGGACTTCAAACATTTTGGCTTTAGGTCCACAAGGAAGCCTGATATCCTAATTCAGGAATCTATGTGAAGCCTTGGGCAGCAGATTTTATTCCTAAATCTAAAGATGTCGCCAGTGGATTGATCTTGTAGATTAAAGCTCTCTTTGACTGTACCAGAGATCTGAGCAATGGCAGTGCTTCTGAATAGGTTTGATTCACTGGTCAAGCAATTCAATGGTGCCACACCTGTTCCTCAGGCACTAAACGGGTGCTTGAGCCTCCAACATGACAGCTAGAAAGTGCGCACTCATTATGAGCTCGAAGTGTGTCACCTGCCATATTGATATAGGCAAAGAAAAAGACATCCAGTGCCCAACTTGAAACAGGAGTTTTGCATACACAAATAAGCGGCCTAACATCTGCTGAGGCCCTCAGTACAACGCTGGGTTGCCCTGACGCAGCTAGTTCTGGACTGCTGGCCCAAATGAATTACAAGCCACTAGATCTGTTAAGGTGTCAGTATTAATTGAAGAGTAGCCTTTGCATACCAGTTTCCTAATTTCTTCAATTTTTTTATTGCAGAACTAGGATCTTTGTCCTATATAGGATTTCCTCAATTTTAGTCTTAACATGGATAACCACACAGAGGGTGAGATTTTAACTCACTCAAAACCCATTCACTTAGAGTTAAAATCAGGCCCTAAAGTATCTAACATATTGAGCAAAGAAATGTTATAGCTGTTCATATCCCAGTAGATTTTTCCTGTGTGCAAGGATGACATTCAGGACTGTCGTTAACAGTATTAGAAAGACCACTCGGTTAAAATTATCCCACATGCTTCAAAACTCTTAAAGTGACCCTCTGCTAGCTACTTTTTACCTGTTGGTAGCTGGACTGCTCGATTTTATCTAGAGGCTTAAAAAAGAATTTCTAATTGCAATGCAAAGTCTAGAAATAGTTATAATCTTATAACATAAATTTAATACAATGCCCATCTAAAATGATTATACCCTTATTCAATAAAGTTCAAAAAGGATGCATTTTAAATCGCAACCATTTTTCATTCTGCATAGCTAAGGGTAATGAGTAGCAGCAGCTAAATGCCATTTATGAATAGTTCGGTCAACAGAGGGAGATAGGCAGTAACAACTTGTGGCTTTTCATTTATCACTCTGTTACCTTTGATTTATTGATTAATGATACACAGATACTGGTTCTATGATCACTGCAAAATCTCTATTTCAAGTCACAGCTGGTGAATGAAGATGCAGTTATTTACTATGAAGTGTGCAAGACTACAACAAAAATGGCATATAAGGGGTAGTTTCCCATCTGCATAATTTCAGTGACAAGTTACAGCTGCTGGAAGCAAGCAGTGTGCTGCATGTTCTTTATAGACCATTAATTTAAATGGTCAGAATGCAGCACACTGGGCCAAATTTCTGGTATGCGCTCCATGTGGGAGCACAGTCAGAAAATGCTATACTTGTCTCACTGAATCAGATGAAAATGGTGACCTTTTAAAAACTTTCAGGTAAATTTGACAAAAATTCTGGTGAAATATTATTCCTATGATTATTTCAAGATGGAATGCAGCCCACGAATATTCTGAACACTGATGACATAACAGGAAATGTGTTGAGAAATTATACTCCAACTGTTATTAAACTGAAAGGAACACATGCTTCAGAGTCTTAGGATCTCATGTCCAATGTACCTGCTCTCTTTGAAACCCAACATAGTAGCTTGTTGCAGTATCACTTACTTCTCAGATTATGTCAAGAAGAAACTAGATAATAGAGAACCCATTAGTTACTGATTTTACTCTTCAAATTAGCAAGCTTTATACTGAAATGAGTGTATTTCATGACAAGTCCGGGGAATGTTAGTAAGGTGTGCATTACGATCATTGCTTGCCCTGAGGTGCTCATTACAGCATGACTACTGAAAAGGATAGTAGTGAGCATCTCATAACCAGAAAGGAACAAAGATTTTTAACAAAATTACATTACGATGGTTATCAATTTGAAGTTTTCTGCACAACATTTGTATTTTTTAGTATTGCTATTTGCTATATTTGTCAATACTCTTGGTAGATTCTGAAATGGCTTGAGCTTATATTTTGCTTTCAAAAAAGAAAAGTGTGCCTCCATTTATTGTTTCTTAATTTTAATTAAAAACTAAGCCTCTGTTGTGTCACTGTATTTTAATTTGGAAACGACAAGAGTGAAATTAGTCTCTGACAGTAGTGTAAAATGGATGATAGTGAGTGGGCAGCCCGTCTTAGACCCTGCCTCATTTTCTTTTTCACTGACCGATTTCAATCCTGATGAATGTGGTATTACGAATGGCCAAAAAGCAGCTAATCAGTTCCCGTCCATAATTATTACAGTATCAAGCCCCACACTCTGACTTGCCCAGCATTCTCCAACACAGCACACCTCAGATCAACACACCCCCATTCAAACAGCCAACACTCACACTCACCCTCTGCCTATTGCCTTCTTGTACCCATGTCTCACAGTTTCTCTCCACAAACAGCATCCTTCCCTCCTCTCCACACAAGCCATTACAAACAATCACACCTCTCTGTTTTCTCTCCTTGCTGAAAAGAGCACACACTAAGCCAGAAGCATAGCCCTGCGGGAGGGTGGTGGCCTGACAGTGGCAGGCACCTTGTCAGCCACTGGCACTGCATGCCCACCTGCTCCACTGGGAAGGAGGTCTTGTTTCAGGTTGCTGCAGATGTCAGCACCGACCTGCTGTGACAGCCTGAGCCTCCTGAGGCACTGGTGCTCAGAAATGTCGAGGGAGCTGATCCTCTGCCTGTTGCCTCTGTGTTCAGAGTCTCGCTTCCTTCCAGCTGGATCTCAGTGTCCATTCCCTCTGCCCTTTGGAGGGGCATGCAGCTGAGGAGAAGGCACTTGGTGATCCTGCTCGTGTAGCTCCTGCTGCTGCTGGTGCCGTTGGTGGAGGTGTGGCCTCTGCTCTTGCCCTTCATCAGGGTGCAAGGTGGAGCTGCATAAGCTGGCATCAGGGAAGTCAGCTGAAGGTGAGCAAAGTGCTGCCGGAAAAGCACCTACCAGAGGCCCAGGAGCAGTGCTGGACCCAGGCCACAGGTAGGTCAGGGCGGGAGGGGTCTCGTGGGGTGGGGCTCTGGGGAAGGGGGATGAAGGGATTTGCCAGCAAGGGCAGAGGGGTGGCTCTCAGCAGGCCCCCACCTTCCCGATGCTGGGTCCCTCGTTCACGAACTGTGCTTTTTAACGAGGGACACCACCAACCACCTCCCCCCACCCCACCCGACACCCCGGAGCCAGGAAACAGCCCGCATGGGCTTCCCATGCATGACAGGGCTGCCAGCGCACAGCTAATTTTGGCAGCGGAGGGCTAAGGCCTTTAATTGAGGTTAATTGCCTAGTTAAGGACCTCAATTGGTGATGGACAGGAAAGTCATTCACAGGCCTTCCCTCCCGGACTAAATTTTGGTGGAGGCATGATGGTGGAGGGAAGCCTCGCTCCATGGCTACCATCCCACCCAATTTTATACTCTCCCTGTCTCCAAAGCGGCCGCAGGGGAGAGCATAAAATTCCTCCATAAATGTCTGTTTAACTCTTAAATTTAATGATTGCTTCCTTTGCAATCTATTCCAGTCACCAATTTGCCAATTAATTATTTCTGATCTGTGCATTCATCTTCTCTTTTCCGAATGTCATCACATACCCTGTCACTGACATTCTTGGGGCTCAATTTGTTGCTATCCTTAAGGATCATCAATATCTTCATAAGATCCCCTTTCAGCCTTCTCTACTATAAATAAACTCAACTTCTGTAGTCTCTCGTTTTAACTCAGGTATCCAATGCCACCTTTTGGGACAGGTAATCCTTGGCTGCATTTTTCTAGTGTCACAATATCTTTCTTGCAATATGGTGACCAGAATCACACTTGGTGCTCCAAGCTCGTGATGAATTGGTTCAGTAGCATGTCCTGTGATTTATGTTCTGTTCAATGTGCTTTAAAATCCAAGATCGACTTGCCTCATCTATAACTGTCTCAGACTGTGCAGATCATTCAATGATCTATATACCAATGCCACCACATCCTTCTCCTGAGCTGTATCCTGTAAACAAACACCATTTCCTTTCTAATTATAAGGTTTACTTTCCTTTCCCAGCTTCATCATTTTGCACTTCACAACAATGAATTTCACCTGCTTTTTCTCGGCCCAACTTTTCAATCTATCCAAATATATCTGTAGCTGATCAATTTGCTTGATTGAACCACCCCCACACCCCCCACTCCCCCCACCGCTCCCCCCACAACTTGATATTTGGTAAATATTGACTGTTTTGTCTCTATCCCCAATTACAAACCATTGATATGTGATGTGAATGGCAAAGATCTCAGCACTGATGCTTGGGGCATTTCCAGCCTTTCCAGCCAAGGGAAACAGCCTTTCAGATAAAATCTTAGACACGCAGCCTCATTCAAATATTTAAATGAGGAGCCTGCCTTCTGACAGGGAGTTGGTCACCTGCCTCCATCCAGCCTCGGTTAAAATCAGAAGTGGACAAGTTCGAAGCAAATTGAGCTTGGGTTTTTAAAATTTTAACTTCCAATCCAAACCCACTTGTTTTGGGGGGTTAAATCAACCCCTATGTCCAAGTTTATCTACAAACATCAGTGCCACTTAAAAAATTCAGTCAGGTGCGCGTAATATGATTTTGCCTTTCCCATAAAGCTATGCTAACTTGCAATGATGATTTTATTCTTCTCCAGCAGTCTCATAATAGCCTTCTTCAGAATTGCCTCTAGCATTTTACCCATAACAAATGTCAGGCTCACCAGTATACAAATGATTTTAAAGATATGTATTATGTTACTTCCTCTCAGTATGACTTCCAGTTCTATTGATTCCATAAAAAGTCCTGCCTGAATATGTTCGATTTCATTGACCAGTTCCTTAAGTACCCTTATGTGGAGGCCATCCAGCTGCAGGGTCTCATTATCTTTCAGTTAATGTTCACATACAGCATTTTATATTTTAATAACATTCAGGAAACAAATTAATATCTGTATAACCCAACTGTGGGAGTCAGTGTGGATTTCAATCAGAAGAAATGTAAGAGTTATAGTCCAGTAACATATTTTTCAAGTGATTAGATTTGTGAATTATCTATATGTACATTGACACAGTAACAATGGGCTGGAATTTGTGTTGGAGGTGCGGCTCCCAACGCCGGGCTAAAAGGCGGGGGAAACCTCGCCTCTGCATTTTCGCCGCCCCCGCCCCCACCCCCCCGCCACCTCCGCCCCAGAGTGATCCTTTGGTGTTTTTAAATTTAAGTTTTAGGAGGCAGGATTCCCATCCCTTTAAAGATAGGGATTCCGCCTCCATGAGCTGCCAATCAATCAGAGGGCCGACAGCTCAGAAGTATCGGCAGCTCCACCCAGCGCCTCACCCTATCCTTTCTGCTAGAAAGCATCACCTCAAACTTGTCTGTATTAAACTCCATCTACTACTTGTCTGCCCATTCTGCTAGCCTATCTATGTCTGGTTCGTATCATCCGCACTGTTTGCCACTCCTCCAAGTTTGGTATCATCGGCAAGATCCAAGTCACTTATATATCGCAAAAAAAGCAGTGGTCCTAGCACAGACCCTTGGGGAACACCACTGTCTACCAGCCTCCAGTCTGAAAAACAACCATTAACTATAATTTGCTGTTTCCTGTCCTTAAGCCAATTTTTATCCAATTGGACACTGACCCCCCTATTCCATGAGCTTTAATTTTATTAACCAGCCTTTAACGTGGTACTTTATCAAATACTTTCTTAAATTCCATATAGACAACATCCCCTTCATCAGCCTTTTCAGTTACTTCATCAAAAAATTTTATTATATCAGCCAAGTATGATCTGTCTTTTACAAATCCATGCTGGCTATTCTTCATTAACTCAAACCTCTCCAAGTGCCTGTTGATTTCTTTCCCATGATTATTGTTTCTAAACCCTTACCCACCACTAACACAGTTAAACTAACTGGCCTGTAGTTGCTAGGACAGACTTTACACACTTTCTTGAATAAGAGTGTCACATTTGTCACTTTCCAATCCTCTGGCACCTCCCCCATATCTTGGGAAGTTTGGAAGATTACGGCAAGTCCTTCTGCTACTTCACCCCCATTTCCTTTAGCAAAACAGACTGGCATCTGTGATGATGGGGACTTCATGGGGAGGCCGAGATGGATCATCTACTTGGCCACTCTGGCTAAAGATGGTTGAGAATGTTTCAGCCTTGTCTATTGCTCTGACATGTTGGGCTCTGCTATCTTTGAGGAACGGGATGTTTGTGGAACCTCCTCCTGTTAGTTGCTTAATTGTCCACCACCATTCACAACTGGATGTGGCAGGATTGCAGAGTTTTGATCTGATCTACTGGTTGTGGGATCGCTTTGCTTTGTCTACTGCATGCTGCTTCCGCTGTTTAGCATGCATGTAATTCCGAGTTGTAGCTTCGCCAGGTTGGCATCTCATTTTTAGGTATGTCTTGTGCTGCTCCTGACATGCTCTCCTGCACTCCTCATTGAACTAGAGTTGATCCCCTGGCTTGATGGTAAGGATCGAGTGAGGGATATGCCAGACCATGAGACTCCAGATTGTGGTTGAATACAATTCTGTTGCTGCTGATGGTCCACAGCGCCTCATGGATGCCCAGTTTTAAGGTGCTAGATCTGTTCTGAAACTATCCCATTTAACCACACATGATGGAGGGTATCTCAATGTGAAGATGGGACTTTGTCGCCATGAGGACTGTGCAGTGGCCAATCCTACTAATCCTGTCATGGACAGATGCATCTGCGACAGGTAAATTGGTGAGGACGAGGTTACATAGGTTTTTCCCTCTTGTTGGTTCTCTCAACACTTGCCAAAGGCTCAGTTTGGCAGCTATGTTCTTCAGGACTCGGCCAGCTTGGTCAGCAGTGATGCCACCAAGCTACTCCCGGTGATGGACATTGAAGTCTCCCACCCAGAGTACATTTTGTACCCTTCCTACGCTCAGTGCTTTTTCCAAGTGGTGTTCAACATGGAGGACTACTGATTCATCAGTTGAGGGAGGGCAGTAGGTGGTAACCTTGCCTATGTTTGACATGATGCTGTGAGACTTCATGGGGTCCAGAGTCAATGGGCTGAATTTTACCAAGCCCATGATGTCGGGCTCTGTGGCGGAGGGTGCTGGAAGATGGTTGTGGCAGAGGCCCGCCACGGAAGCCGACGCCAGGAGGGCCTGGCCCAATCCTCCCGGTGGCGACAAGGCTCTGTGGTAGCACCCCCGCCACTGGGCAATGGGACCTGGATTTAAATATTTAAATGAATGAGATGAATAAATTTAAATCAACTTATCCTGAATCTTCTGGGCCCACCATGATTTTCAGCGTGGCGGCAGCACTCCTGCGCCTTCAATTCTCTGTCTGGGGAAAGCAGGCGTGACACTGGTGGGGAGGGATGAGGAGCTAAGATTTTTACTGCAGGGGGAGGGATGGTGTCAAATAAGCATCATCTGTGTAGGGGATGGTGGGAAGGGCTGTACTTTCAACTTTGTGCAGTCTGGTGGGGGTGGAGGGAAGGTCAGAATTCAAAGTTAATTGTTTTGGGGGGGAAAGGCAAAAACTTACTGTAATTTTGATTGGGGGAGGGGGTTAGAAAGGGGTGTAACAATCTTATTTTGTAAATTTTAGAGGGGTTCACTTTAAAAATTCAAATTTGCTGGCAGGGCTGTCTGCCCTTTAAAAATGGCGTCAGCTGCTGGCGATGGACATCCTGCCCTTTCCACGTGATTGGGTGGGGTGGCACGCCACCCCAGCTATTTAAATGAGCCGCCACGCGGGAGATCGCAGCGGCCCTTTTGCGCGTGGGCGTCATTTTTTGAGTTCGCCGCCAGGAGCCAGGGCGGGCTCTTAAAATCAGCCCAATGTTTAGATTCCCGGAGCCACTCCCTTCTGACTATGTACCACTCTCCCACCACATTCCGTGGATCTGTCCTGCTGGAGGGACATATACCCAGAGATGGTGATGGACGAGTCTGGGACATTGGTTGTAAGGAATGATCTGCTGAGTAAATCTGTTGGCTAAGTAATTAATTAGTGGTTGAGGTAGTTAGAAAGTCAAGTATGACCTGCTTTAACCTGAAACCTGGATTTCCCTATCAGGGAACCTGTTTCCCAACCAATCAGCAACTCGCTAGGATCACCGAGGTGAGTGCACAGCAGGAAGAACTTCTTCAGTAAAACTGACAAGCTGGGACATTACACTGAGAAGCTCCATCCATGGCTATTGAAAGTCTTATGTTCAAAGCACTTCTTCTCTCAGAAAGTGCTTTGAGTTCTTGACAGGTAATTATCAACTTCTTGGAAGGCACTTCAACTGTCTAACACTTCACTCACCTTCAGCTGCTCTTCCTTGCTGCCAGTCTTCAACATGCCGTGGGTGCAGCTTCTGAAGTTCCACCTCCCACCTCTGCTGAGGGGCAAGAGAAGAGGTAACACCACAGCCAACAGCTTCAGCAGCAAAAGGAGCAACACCTGCAGCAGCTTCAGTTGTCTTCTACTCAGCTGCATGCCCCTCCACAAGGCAGATGGGGATGGACAATGAGGCAAGACCCCCCCAACACAGAGTCTCCTACATGTCTGAGCACAGTGCCTCAGGAGACTCAGACTCTCATAGCAGGTTGCTGCTGTCATCTGCAGCCTCCTGGAACAAGACCGTTTTCCCAGTGGGCCCAGAAGGGCAAACAATGCTAATGGCCGACAAGATGCCTGTCACTGAAGGCGCACCCCCCACCATCCCCACCCCAGATCTCGGCTTCTCACCAAGTTGTGTGCTCTCTTCACTTGCAAGGAGAGAAAGCAGGGAGGTGCGAGTGATTGTAATGTAAAGGAAGGGAAGACACTATTTATGGAGGGTGACTGTGAGGCATGGGTGTGAGAGGGCAATAGGGTGAGTGTGAGTGCAAGTGTTGGCTGTTCAGATGGGGATGTGAGGTGCCTACAGGGAGAGGAATGAGTGGAGCTGCAAGGTATTTTAACCTGAGGCGTGCTTTGCAGGAGAATGCTGAGCAAGTCAGAGTGTGGGGCTTGGCACCTGAAAATATTTCATCACTTACCTGTCCTGCCCTCCTGAGGTCCTAGATCCTCTTAGCGCACTCTCTCCAGGTTGTAGAGACAAGACGTCTACTGCTGACT
Source organism: Heterodontus francisci (assembly GCF_036365525.1). Classification (NCBI taxonomy): domain Eukaryota; kingdom Metazoa; phylum Chordata; class Chondrichthyes; order Heterodontiformes; family Heterodontidae; genus Heterodontus; species Heterodontus francisci. The sequence continues at coordinate 127,070,536 of NC_090377.1, forward strand.
TCCTTATTCACTTCCATTCATGCCTGCTTGTTTGGAGAGTTGTCTTCTTCCTCCTGTCCCTGTGAGAGCTCACCTCACTGCAGCACCTCATATCCCACAGCAGGACCTCCAGGTAACAGTGAGCAACCTTGGGAGCAGCAGTGCCAGGGGGTCTCCTCTCCATTTCTGTGGTTGCTGAAGCCACCGAAATCCAAGTGCTGATGAGCCCTTGTAATCCGTGCCGTGGTCCCTTTAATTAGAAATCCTTCCTTTGACAGATTGGACACACCATACCACCCGCCTTCCCTAATTGGTCGGGGAGCCTGGAGGCAGGCTGCTAATTAATTTGTTCTGGGAAAGAGCAACTGATTCACGTGCAAATCAGTGAGTCGGTTCCCCGACCTGTAAATGGTCCTGCCATTCCAGCAGGACAAAGGTGAAAAGATTCCACTCAAAGAGCTTACACTCTGTGGGGGGAGTTTTAATCTAAAAAATGGTGTGTTTTTTAAAGTCTGAGAAATCTGTTTCCCGACCCAAACCCACCTCCAACCTACCCATTTCCAGCTTTAACTGAAGCCAAAAGGTGGGTGCGTGAGCAAGCCACTCCAAGCTTGCTGGTTGGTACTTTAAGTTCTACTTTTCGAATGGCATTGCTGTTGGCCAATTTTCCCAAGCATCGGGGAATTCGGCAGTTTTATCGAAGCGAGGACTTGGTGGAATCAGGTGGTGATCCTATCTTCTGGATCCAGGTGCCTGCCTGATAAGCCTCCATGATCGGGCACCTCCGCCCACCACATCATCCCCAACAACTTCCTGACCTCCCACGCCACCACAAACCCTCTGATTCCCCACAGCCCCCCCCCCCCCCCCTCCAGCCTGTGATACCACCTCTCTGGTCTCCAATTTCCCTCTCTGCAACCTGCTAACCAACCACTTCCTGTGGGTCAGGTAAGTAAAAACTCTCCCCGGTAAGTTTGCTTTCCATTAAAACTACTTCTAAACTAAAGGTCTTTCAATTTACTGTAATTACCCTATATTCCCAACCATAACAAATGTTCTGTACGTAGCTTCTGATTCATTTTAGTTTGAAATATAATGAATGTATTGTAATATTCAATGTGACTTTTTTAGAGAAGTTATTAATAAAGCTAATTTGTTTTCAAAAAAAGAATAATCATACTAAGAAATAAATGAATGCACTCACACGAGTGCCAAATGAACTTCAGAACTGCCACTGCCTAAGAAAGATAGATCACAGTATTTTCTAAATGGTGAGAAGCTAGGAACTGTGGATGAGTAGAGATTTAGGGGTCAAAGTGCAGAATCACTAAAAGCTGGTGGACAGGAACAAAACATAATTTAAAAAGGCTAATGGAATGTTGGCCTTTATCTCAAAATGGCTGGAATACAAAGGAGTGGAAGCCATGCTACAGTTGTATAAAGCTCCGGTTAGATCCCCATCTGGAGTACTGCATTCAGTTCTGGGTACAGAGACTTAGAGCATGGCTACCCGACCCGAACCTGACGGGACCCGACGACATATGTCGGGTTCGGGTCGGGTCGGGTCGCTCTTCTGGGTCTTCGGGCTTGGGTCGGGTCGGGCAGGGTCGGACGCAGCCTATCACCACCTTCCGGTATGTGGCTTCAATGTTAATGTAATTTTTGGACTTGAAAGGTTGTTTAGTTACAGTTTTTTGTAAGCTTGTGCAGATAAGCAACAAAGTGAAAAACGGAAGGTAGGTTAACTGATGGTCGGGTCTGGTCAGGTCGGGCACGGGAAAAAATGAAAGGACTTGGGCTGGGTCGGGCTCGGGTCGGATGTGGTTCTGTCAGGCTCGAGTCGGGTTTCATTTGCAGACCAGAGCCGGCCTTTACAGAGACTCAGGAAGGATATAATGGCCTTGGGGGGGGGGGGGGGGGGGTGGGGTACAGTAGAGGCCTGGCTGAGGTCGGGCAAAAGGAACCCAACCCGAACCCGACAGAACTACAGCGGACCTGAGCCCGACCCAGCCTGAGTCCCTCTGATTTAGACCCAGGCCCGACTCGACCCGAATACACCCTGACTCGACCCGACCCAACCATCCGTTTACTTACCTTCCTGACACCGACCCTGCAAGAAGCTGCAGCGCATGCGCGATGACGTCACAGTGACATCACTCGCTCACTGCGCAGACTCAAGTTTTGTCCCGGACTCCCAGCTCAGGTAAGTTTTTTAATTTCAATACTTACCAACAGAGCACTTACCGTGTGTGTCCGGCCCGACCCAGACCCGACCCGACTCGACCTGGACTCGGCCCGACCCAACCCGAGCCCGAAAGCCAGACCCTGAAGATGGGCCCGGCCTGAACCTGACACATGTCGTCAGGACCCATCGGGTTCGGGTCGGGTAGCAGGCCTCTAGGGTACAGTACAGATTCACCAGGATGATACCAAAGTTGAAAGGATTAAAAATATGGGTATAGGTTGCATAGACTAGGCTTGTGTTCCCTTGAATACAGAAGATTAAGGTGTGATCTAATTGAGGTGTTTAGGATGATTAAAACATTTGATATGGTTGATAGAGAGAAACTATTTCCTCTGGTTGGAGAATCCAAATCAAGGGCTAGGTAATTCAGGGGTGCTGTCAGACAGCAGTTCTTTACACAAAGGGTAGTGGAAATCTGAAATTCACTCCCCCAAAAGCTGTTGAGGCTAGGGTCAATTGAAAATTTCAAAACTGAGATTAACAGACTTTTGTTAGGGATACAGAATCAAGGCCGGTAATTTGAGTTAAGATATCGATTAGCCGTGATTTAATTGAATGGTGGAATAGGCTCAAGAGGCTGAATAGCCTACTACTCCTGTTTCTATGTTCTAGTGGGAGTTAACAATGGAGTGTAATCTGCCTGTTTATTTTCCATTACGGCTATCTATGATGACCACCTTTATTTAGACCTCAAAATGGAAGTAAGCACCACTGCCCTGGAATTTTACAGAAAGTTTTGGGGTAACTACAGCGAAGGAGTGAATTTGCATCATTTTTTTCCCCGAGGAAATTTGTGTGCAACCGATTTATGCCAGTTTTATGCTCAAAGGTTACCATGAGCAAATTTCCTCAATTGATTGTGCCACTTTTGGGATATGACTGCGGATGCCTCTGCTGTTCATTTACGTAGCTCCACCCCACAGAAAAAAAACAGCTTGTTCAAGTTTCCTGGATTTACATAGCACGGCCTGAAGTTACTTGATATTGGCATAACTGACATTTCTCGAATTTGACAGTGATTTTCTTCATTCTTACAGAGACCTGCACAATACTTAATCAAATGCTGAGGGTCTCAGTGTACCCAAAGATTTTCAGTCTCCCCCGACCCACAATACATTCAGAAGATTAAGCAGCAGGAATGGCCTTTCTAACGGCGTACCCCAATCTGCATATTAATGAAGAAGGGGAGCAGCAGAGACAAGAGGCTCTGAGAGTGAAGCCCTGACAGAAGACAGCAGCTCGACATATTTGCCCTATTGGTTGTGTGGCATTGCACTTGTTTTACAATGATATTTGCATTCCAGCAGAGGCAAATAAGCTATGCAGAAGATATGGGTATAAGTTCACATTGGGAAGATTGGCACAGAAATTTCCAGTCCATATTCTTTACTCACTCCACAGAGGAAAAACTGCAATGTTTCTTAAAACGGGTCTTTAGCAAGCTCTTTACAGTTACTAACAAGCTCTGAAGATGTTTTTTTCTTTTGTTATCCCTACATCCATTTTCAGCTGTGCAAAATGAGAATAGCAATAATAACAAAAGCAAAGTCTTTTGTTGATTTTGCTCACCAGTTTAGTACCATAGAAACTTATAACTTACACATTTACAACTTTCCACTGCCCCACACTCTCTCCATTGCCTACTGCTTTAACTATATATCCAATTTTCCTTTTAAGATACAATGGAGAGACAGTGGTGTAGTGGTAATGTCACTAGACTATTAATCCAGAGGTCCAGACTAATGTCCTAAGGACATAGGTTGAAATCACATCACAGCAGCTGGTGGAATTTAAATTCAATTAATTAATAAAAATCTAGAATTGAAAACTAGTCTCAGTAATAGTACTATGCAATTATCATTGATTGTCATAACAACGCCATCTGGTTCACTAATGTCCTTTAGGGAAGGAAATCTGCTGTCCTTACCTGGTCTGGCCTACATGTGACTCCAGACCCACAGCAATATGGTTGACTCTTAACAGCCCTCTGAAATAGCCAAGCAAGCCACTCAGTTGTCAAGGGCAATTAGAGATGGGCAACAAATGCCAGTGACACCCCACATCCCATGAAAGAATAAAAAAAGTCTCTGCCTCAATTACTTCCGGAGGCAAAGCAGTGCATGCTCTAACAATTCTTTGCATAAATACATTTCTGCTAAACACTCTCCTTACACTCTTAATGACAATTTTAAATTAGTGATGTGTTCGTCAACCGGAGTATTTTTTTTCTCTAATCACCCTACCAAAACACTTCACAATTTAAAAAACTACTAAATCTCCTCTTAGCATTCTCTGTTCAGTAGAAATAGCCGCAGTTAGCTCAGGTATCTCCTCAGGAATACACTTTAATATTCTTGTTATAACCTTGGTAAATTTACACTGTATGCTCGGTATAGCTTAATTTCCTTTTAGGAATGGGGTGTCCAAAATGGCACAAAGTACTCTAACTATTGCCTTGTGCATTACCTCTTCCCCTTCTATGCTATACTTTTATTTATAAAATCCAAATTGCAACTGTTTTTTGTAATAGCTTTATCCTGACTCATCTATCAGTTTGGCGGGAGACTCCATTAGCATCTTACATTTCTAACTTTTACCAGTTTTGATGAAGGATCATCGATCTGAAACACAGGCCAGAATTTTACATGGGCGGGTGGCCCTGCCCACCGGCCGAAAAGTGGATGGTGAGCCCACCTCTGCTGGGCCTGGGGAGCCAAGCCAGGTTTTCTCACACCCCGGGCCCTTAATTGGTTTTGGGTGGGACTTCTACCTCCCTTGAGGCAGGAGCGGTGGCCACTGCTGGGACTACACCCAGGCATTGGAGGCAACAGCGAGGACAGCCCCGAAACTAAGGGATGTTTTTAGTGCCTCGCCAGGGACAATTGACTGGGCCCTGGCGAGGCTAGGGGGTGCGTTGAGGGGCGGTGTTTTGTGCATTGGGGGCGGCTGGGACCTCTGGGCGGCCCTCCATGGGGCACAGGGTGCCCGATCAGGAGGGCCACCCCAGGCAAGGTTCTTGGGGCCTTTGCCATCTGCCCGTCGAGGGTAAAATACCCGTGGCAGTGGGAGGAGGCCCTTAAGTGCCAGTTAATTGGCCACCTAAGGGCCTTTATTGGTCTGGGGTGGGTGGGCCATTTGTCATGGTCATCGCCCTGCGTAAAATTGCAACGGCGGCAGGAGGGCATCAGGAACTCAATTTTAAACCCCCCCCCCTCCCACCCCATCACTAGCCCACTGGTTTGGGGGCTGTAAAATTCCAGCCATTAATTCTAATTGTCCCTCCACAGATGTTGTCAGACCTGCTGAGTATTTCCAGTATTTTCTGTTTTTATTCCATTATCATCTGGCTGGATTCACACTTTTAAGGAATTACATATTTGAACCCATACTCAGTTCATCCACACCTTTCAATGCCTTTCTATTCAGTGTACACTGCCATTCCTTATCTTACCTTCCAAAATGTATTATCACACACTTCTCTGCTAGTCTATCCATTCTGCTAATTCTATGTTCTCCTGAAGTCTTTTATAAGTCACTGTTTATCAAGTCGCCCTTACTTTAATTGTTGTCAGTAAACTTCAATATTCTGCTTCCTATTCCCAAGTTCAAATCATTTACAATTAATTGGAAGCCACTTTCAGCTCTTCTCCAATCTGATCCATTAGCTCTAAACCTTGTTCCCTGTCTGTCAGCCAAATTAATATTCATCCTGCTACATTTTTTCTTTCACCACATGTCTGGTTTTGTGTAACTGCTTTGAGAAAACTTAACAAACCCTTTTGAAATTTTATATACATTGCATTTATGCATTTCCTCAGTCTATTCATTTGGCCACATCAACCAAGAGATGTAGTTTGTATTAGGTACAGACATACAAAAATGACAGACAGGAAAAGACATATAGATCCATCCATTCCTTATGTTACCTTCCAAAGTGTATTATCACACACTTCTCTGCTATAGTCTATCAATTCTGCTAATTCTATGTCTTCCTGAAATCTTTTCTAAGTCACTGTTCATCAAGTCGCCCTTACTTTAATGTCAGCAGTATTCACTTTCCACCCCACCAGCCTACACATCCAAAGGATCATCCTCCATCATTTCCACCACCTCCAGCACGATGCCACCACCAAATGCATCTTCCCTTCCCCTCCCCGTCAGCATTCCAAAGGGATAGTTCCCTCCCCGACACGTTGGTCCACTCCTCCATTTCCTTCCCTTCCTCGACTTCTCTGTCTCCATCTTTGGGGATAGACTGTCAACTAATATTCATTATGAGCCCACCGACTCCCACAGCTACCTTGAATACACTTCCTCACAACCTGCTTCTTGTAAGGATTCCGTTCCATTCTCCCAATTTCTCCGTCTCTGATGCATCAGCTCTGATGATGCAACCTTCAACAACAGCACCTCTCATGTGTTCTTTTTCCTCAACAAAGGATGCCCCTCACTGTGGTTGACAGAGCCCTCAACCATGTCTGACCCATTTCCCGCACTTCTGCCCTCACCCCTTCCCTTCCCTCACAGAACCGCGACAGGGTTCCCCTTGTCCTCACTTTCCACTACACCAGCCTCCACATCCAAAGGATCATCCTCTGTCATTTCCACCACATCCAGCATGATGCCATCACCAAACTCATCTTCCCCTCCCCTCCCCGTCGGCATTCCGAAGGGATCGTTCCCTTCACGACACCCTGGTCCACTCCTCCATCACCCCTGACACTTCATCTTCTTCCCACGGCACCTCTCCCTGCAATCCCTGGAGGTGCAATACCTGCCCTTTTACCTCCTCTCTCCTCACGATCCAAGGCCCCAAACACTCCTTTGAGGTGAAGGAGCGATTTTGTACTTCTTTCAATTTATGATACTGCATTCGCTGCTCACAATGCAGTCTCCTCTACACTAGGGAGATCAAACGCAGATTGACGGGCAGCTTTGTGGAACACTTCTACTCAGTCTGAAAACATGACCCTGAGCTTCTAGTCGCTTGCCATTTCAACACACCTCCCTGCTGTCATGCCCACATCTCTGTCCTGGGCCTGCTGCAGTGTTCCAGTGAACATCAACGCAAGCTCATTTTCCGATTTGACACGCTACAGCCTACCAGAATGAACACTGAGTTCAATAATTTCAGAGCATGGCTGGCCCTTTTTTATTTTTATTTTATTTTGTTCCATTCTTTTTATTGATTTTTACCATGTGCCTGCCTACTGTTTTTTTCATGTTTGTGCTTTTGGCTAGGGCTACTCATTATTCTGTCATCACCAGTCTCTCTGCACTAATGCTTTGTCTTTCACCACATCATTAGCACACTCTCTTTGCCTTTGGCCCATGACCTCCTTGTCAGTTAATCTCTCCAGCCATCTGGCCTATCACACACCTTCCCTTTTGTTTTCTTTTCCCCCACCCCTGCTTTAATTGCATAAAACCTATTACATTTCTAACCTTTGCTAGTTCTGATGAAAGGCCACTGACCTGAAACGTTAACTCTGCTTCTCTCTCCAGAGATGCTGCCAGACCTGCTGAGTATGTCCAGTATTTTCTGTTTTTATTACAGATCCATTCAACCTGTCCCACACTACTGTGATGGCTTATACACTACAATACATGCACCCCAACCAGCTGAAGCCATGTCATTGCAAGGCAGAGACGAAAAGCCAGATAAAAACCCAGGACAATGAGCTAGGGAAAGAAAAAGAACAGGACAATTCCTCTCTGACCACTTTAGGCAACTGAAACTAGTCCATGGGAACAACAGCCTCGTAGTACTATTACTGGACTAGTAATCCAGATTCCTGGACTAATGCTCTGGAGCAGCTGGTGGAATTTAAATTCAATTAATTAATAAATATGCAATAAAATGCTAGCCTCATTAATACTGATCATGAAACTACCAGATTGTTACAAAACCCATCTGGTTCACTACATAAGAACATAAGCAGCAGGAATAAGCCGTTTGGCTTACTCTGTCATTCAATTAAATCATGGCTGATCTGATTGTGGCCTCAACTCTACTTTTCTGTCTACCCCCAATACTCTTTGATTCCCTCGTCAATCAAGAATCTATCTAAATCAGCCTTGAATATATTCAATGACCCAGCCTCTACTGCTCTCTGGGGAAGAGAATTCCAAACACTAATGACCATCTGAGAGAAGAAATTCCTCCTCCTCTCTGTCTTAAATGGGAGACCCCTTAATTTGAAATTGTGTCCCCTAGTTCTAGATTCCCCCAGAAGGGGAAACACCCTTTCAGCATCTACCCTGTCAAGCCCCCTCAGAACCTTACACTTTTCAATAAGATCACCTCTCAATCTTCTAAACTCCGATGAGTCTAGGCCCAGCCTGCTCAAATTTGCCTCATAAGACAAATTTCATCCCAGAAATCAGCCTACTGAACATTCTCTGAACTGTTTCCAATGCAAGTATGCCGCTCCTTAAATAAGGTGACCAAAACTATACACAGAGCTCTCGGTGCGGTCTCACCAATGCCCTGTACAGTTGTAGCAAGATTTCCCTACTTTTATATTCCATCTCCCTTGCAATAAAGCCCAACATTCCATTTGCCTTCCTAATTACCTACATGCTGACTTTTTGAGATTCATGTATAAGGCCACCCAGGTCCCTCTGTACTGCAGCATTCTGAAGTCGCTCTCCATTTAAATAATATTCTACTTTTCTATTCTTCCGGCCAAAGTGGACAACCTCACATTTTCCCACATTATACTCCATCTGCCAAATTTTTGCCCACTCACTTAACCTATCTATATCCTTTTGCAGACTCTTTGTATCCTCCTCACAACATGCTTTCCTACCTATCTTCATAACATCAGCAAATTTGGCTGCAATACAGTCAGACCTTTCATCCAAGTCATTAATATGGATTGCAAATGGTTGAGGCCCCAGCACTGATCCCTGTAGCACTCCACTAGTTACAGATTGCCATCCCGAAAATGACCCATTTATCCCGACTCTCTGTTACTTGTCAGTTAGCCTGTCCTCTTCCATGCTAATATATCACGGCCAACACCATGAGCTCTTATCTTGTATAGTAACCTTTATGTGGCACCTTATCAAATGCCTTTTGGAAATCCAAATACACTGGGCCGAAATTTATACGGCAGCAGAGGTAAACATTAGTGGTCCGCCCAGGCAGGCTGCATGTCGCGGAGCCGTCGCGATATTAAGTGCAGTGGCTCATTTACATAGCCGGGATGGACTGCCCACCCCAATGACATGAAGGGGACTGGCTGTCCGTCCACGGCAATGGTGTCAGCTGCCTTTGCGCAGGCACTGATGCCATTTTTAAAGGGCTTTGAGCCCTACATTTCAATTTAAATATTTAAAGCTAGATTGTTTTTTTAAAAATTAAATAATTTGATCTTGACCCTCTCCCACCCGCCAATAACCATAGAATTAATTCCTTGCCCTCTCCCCCCGCAAAATACTTACCTCGTGCACCTGACCTTCCCCCCCCCCAACGTTCATAAACTATGCACTGTAAACCTTCCCACTATCCCCTACACCAATGAGATGAAGTTTGACTCCGCTCCCCACCCGCCCACCACACTGAAAAACCTATCTGCTAGGCCTCCCCACCAGTGTTCAGCCTCGGATCCCCGGACAGGGAGCTAAAGGCGCAGGAGTGCTGGCCACCGGCACCATTATTACTCCAGGGTGGACGGCGCGAGTGCAAAAGTAATTAATTTGTTTAATTACATTAATTTACATGTTTAAATTGGGCTCCCATTGCCGAGAGGGGGGGTGGGGGGGCCACCACAAGGCCTCGTCGCCACTGGCAATATGGAGCCGGGCCTTCCTGGCGCCGAGGTCCATTGCGGGCCTTTCCCGGAGACATTTTCCGGCCCGCCCCACCATGACCCCTGACTTCGGGGGGTCTGTAAAATTCAGCCCACTACATCTACTGGTTCCCCTTTATCCATTCTGCTTGTTACATCCTTAAAGAACTCTAATAAATTTGTCAAACACTATTTTCCTTTCACAAAACCATATTGATTCTGCCTTATTGTATTGTGATTTTCTAGATGTCCGGCTACTACCTCTTTAAGAATGAATTCTAGCATTTTCCCAACAACGGATTTTAGGCTGACTGGCCTATAGTTTCCTGCTTTCTGTCTCCCTCCTTTCTTGAACAGAGGTGTTATATTAGCGGTCTTCCAATCTGTTGGGACCTTTCCAGAATCTAGGGAATTTTGGAAGATTACAACCAATGCATCCACTATCTCTGCAGCCCCTTCCTTGAAGACTGTTGGATGCAGCCCACCAGCTCCAGGGGATTTGTCAGTCTTTAGGCCCATTAGTATTCCCATTACTTTCTAGTGATAGTGATTGTTTTAAGTTACTCCCTCCCTTTCTCCCCTTGATTTTCTACTATTCTTTGGATGCTTTTTGTGTCTTTGACTGTGACGACGGATACAAAATGCTTGTTCAAAACTTCTGCTATTTCCTCATTTCCCATTTTTAATACCCCAGTCTCTAAAGGACCAATGCTCACTTTAGCTACTCTTTAGATTTTTATATATTTGTAGAAGCTGTTACTGATTCATACTCTAATTTCTCCCTCCTTTTTTTAGTCATCCTTTGCTGGTTTCTAAAATTTCCCTAATCTTCTGGCCTACCACTAATCTTTGCAGCATTGTATGCCATTTCTTTTAACCTGATACCATCCTTAACTTCCTTAGTTAGCCACAGATGGTGCATCCTTCCTCAATGGAATATATCTTTGTTGAGAGTTATGAAGTATCTCCTTTAATGTCTGTCACTGCTTCGCTACCATCTTACCCTTTAACCTATTTTCCTAGTCCACTTTAGCCAACTCTGTCTTCATACGCTTGTAATTGCCTTTATTTAAATTTAAGACACTAGTTATGGACCCACATTTCTCACCCTCAAACTGAATATGAAATTTTATCATGTTATGATCACTCTTGCCTACAGGATCCTTTACTATGAAGTTTTTAATGAATCCTGTATCATAACACATTACCAGGTTCAAAATAGCCTGGTCCCTGGTAGGTTCTAGAACGTATTGATCTTGATCTTCTGAACCAAGATCATTTCTCACTATTGTACTTATCTCATCATTTGTTAACAGAGTTACCCCACCTCCTTTTACTTTCCTCTTGTCCTTCTGAAATGTCAAATACCCTTGAATATTGAGGTCCCAGCCTTGGTCACCTTGCCACCATGTCTCTGTAATGGCTATCATATCAAACTCATGTACTTCTATTTGTGCTATTAATTCAACCATCTTGTTACGAATGCTGCGAGCATTCAGATAAAGAGCCTTTAATTCTGTCTTCTTACCATTTTTCCCTACTCTGACCTAATTTGCTGGTGCACTCTTACGTTTGTACGCTCTGTCCCTTCCTGTCACACTCTGGTTCTCATTACCTGTTTCATTATCCTCTACTATTTCCTCGTCCTTTCTCTCCAACGTAAGGTCAAAAGTGGGGATTTTCGCTGATGATTGCACAATGTTCATTATCATTCGCAACTCCTCACATACTGAAGCAGTCTGTGCCTGCATACAGCAAGACCTGGGCAACATTTCAGCTTGGGCTGTTTAGTGGCAAGTAACAGACGCACCACACAAGTCCCAGGCAATGACCATCTCCAAGATGAGAGAATCTAACCATCTCCCCTTGACAGTCAATGGCATTACCATCGCTGAATCCCCCACCATCAACACCCTGGGGGTTACCATTGACCAGAAACTGAACTGGACTAGCCATATAAATACTGTGGCTACAAGAGCAGGTCAGAGGCTGGGGATTCTGTGGCGAGTAACCCACCTCCTAACTCGTGAAAGCCTGTCCACCATCTACAAGGTACAAGTCAGGAGTCTGATGGAATACTCTCCACTTGCCTGGATGCCTGCAGTTTGAGCAACACTCAAGAAGCTCGACACCATCCAGGACAAAGCAGCCGGCTTGATTGGCACCTGATCCACCATCTTCAACATTCATTCCCTCCACCACTGGCACACAGTGGCAGCAGCATGTACCATCAACAAGATGCATGCCAAGGCTCCCTCAACAGCACCTTCCAAACCTGTGACATGGGAGCACCACCCAAGTTCCCCTCCAAGCCACACACCATGCTGACTTGGAACTATATTGCTGTTCCTTCACTGTTGCTGGGTCAAAATTCTGGAACACCCTCACCAACAGCACACCATACTGGACTGCTGTGGTTCAAAAAAGTGGCTGATCACCACCTTCTCAAGGGCAGTTAGGAATGGGGAATAAATGCTGGCATTGCCAGTGATGCTCACATCCCGAGAACGAATAAAAAAGAGAACACGTTGATCCTTTTTAAGGTCACAGACCTGAAACGTTAACTCTCTTCCTCTCTCCACAGATGCTGCCAGACCTGCTTTCTATTTCCAGCACTTTCTGTTTTTATTTCAGTCTAAGAAACATATAGGCCTCTTTTGCACTCGGTTTCCACTTTTCCCACGTATGAAACAACCTCAAAATCCTTCCCCGTGACCTACCTTGGTGCTGGTGGGTGGTGTCTGGGCCCTGCAATTTTAACCTGCTTGAAACCCCCAGGTGCTTCTTTCATGGAGTCATAGAGACATTATGGCACAGAAGACCATTCGGCCCATTGAGTCCATCCCGGCTCTCTGTAGAGCAATCCAGTCAGTCCCATCCCTCCTGCAAGTTTATTTCCCTCAAGATCCCATCCAATTTCCTTTTGAAATCATTCATCTTCTCCGCTTCCACTACCCTCATAGGGAGCAAGTTCCAGGTCATTACCACTCACTACAAAAAAAGTTCTTCTTCACATCCCCCATGCATCTCTTGCCCAAAACCTTAAATCTGTGTCCCCTCATCCTTATACCATCAGCTAATGGGAACAGCTTTTCCTTGTCTACCTTATCTAAACTTGTCATAATCTTGTACACCTTTATCAAATCTCCTCTCAATCTCTTTTTCTCTAAAGGAGAACAACCCCAGCTTCTCCAACCTAACCTTGTAGCTAAACTCCCTCATTCCAAGAATCTGAAGCCCTCCATCCTGCACCATGCCATCATGCATTGATCCTCCCTATCTTCCTATTTATAGAGTCACAGAGTCATAGAGTTATACAGCACAGAAACAGGCCCTTTGGCCCATCGTGTCCGTGCCGGCCATCAAGCACCTATCTATTCTAATCCCATTTTCCAGCACTTAGCCCATAGCCTTGTATGCCTTGGCATTTCAACTGCTCATCTAAACACTTCTTAAATGTTGTGAGGGTTCCTGCCTCTACCATCCCTATAGGCAGTGTGTTCCAGATTCCAACCAATTTTTTTCCTCAAATCCCCTCTAAATCTCCTGCCCCTTACCTTAAATCTATGCCCCCTGGTTATTGACCCCTCCGCTAAGGAAAAAAGTTTCTTCCTATCTATCCGATCTATGCCCCTCATAATTTTGTATACCTCTATCAGGTCCCCCCTCAGCCTTCTCTGCTCTAAGGAAAACAACCCTAGCCTATCCTTCATAGCTCTTCATAGCTGAAATGCTCCAGCCCAGGCAACATCCTGGTGAATCTCCTTTACACCCTCTCCAGTGCAAACACATCTTTCCTCTAGTGTGGCGTTCAGAACTGTACTTAGTACTCCAGCTGTGGCCTAACCAGCTTTTTATACAGCTCCATCATAATCTTCCTGCTCTTATATTCTATGCCTCGGCTAATAAAGGGAAGTATCCCATATGCCTTCCTAACCACCTTATCTACCTGTGCTGCTGCCTTCAGTGATCTATGGACAAGTACACCAAGGTCCCTCTGACCCTCTGTACTTCCTAGGGTCCTACCTTCCATTGTATATTCCCTTGCCTTGTTAGTCCTCCCAAAATCCATCACCTCACACATCTCAGGATTAAATTCCATTTGCCACTGCACTGCCCATCTTACCCGCCCATCTACATTGTCCTGTAATCTAAGGCTTTCCTCCTCACTATTTACGACACCACCAATTTTCGTGTCATCTGCGCACTTACTGATCATACCTCCTATAAATCATTAATGTACACTACAAACAGCAAGGGTCCCAGCACTGGTCACAGGCTTCCAATTGTAAAAACAACCCTCGGCCATTACCCTCTGCCTCCTGCCACTGAGCCAATTTTGCATTCAATTTTCCAAATTGCCCTGGATCCCATGGGCTGTTACCTTCATGACCAATCTCCCATGCATAACCTTATCAAAAGCCGTACTGAAGTCCATGTAGACTACATCAACTGCTTTACCCTCATCTACACACCTAGTCACCTTCTTGAAAAATTCAATCAAGTTTGTTAGACATGATCTCCCCCTGACAAAGCCATGCTGACTATCCTTGATTAATCCCTGCCTCTCCAAGTGGAGATTAATCCTGTCTCTCAGAATTTTTTCCAATAGTTTCCCTACCATTGATTTATACACTCACAAGCACATGGCACTGGGAGCAGTCAATAAATTACTCCCGTTTCCTCCTGTTTCAGGTGGGTAGCTGGCCAGTGGAGTTAAAATAGGCCGGACCTCAAACTAATGCCCAAAATCTGCTCCTGTTTAAAATTCTGACCCCCAGTCGTGGTGAGCTGAAATTTCCTTTCACAAAACATTGGGATGACTAAAGCCATAACCTTTATCATCTGACACAAATTTAATATCCTTGCCAGCAACTCCATCCCTTCCTTTGTCAATGACTCAAACTGTTTCCCTCATCTGTCTGTTGTTTCAATATATGCATACTGGTACGGACATATGGGTGGGCATACTAAATAACACCAGATCTGAGGAGTTGGAAATAGGTGAGGATTGCAGTAGAAGTAGGATCCCAAGCAATTTTCTGTCCCAAATCTAATGAAGGAAACTTCAGGATGGAAACCACCATCTCTTCCAATGTTTCAGGACACTTCTCATGTATAGCAATGTTTCATCTTTTCAATCATATACCTTAGCTTATTCTGCTGCCATTCTTTCAAGTAACATTAGAAGATCATATCCACCATCCATTCTTCATATCAAACACTAGCATGTGCACCAATATCAACTTAATTGTTCAAGAGTCCATTAAGTTCTGCAAATTGATCACTGCAGAAAATAACTTTTTAGGTGCATTACATTTTGCCAGGACCAGCACGGAGCATTAAATTTATAAAGCTTACATTGTGTTATTAATGAAAGGTGGATTGCTGCAGACACCACCCAACTGGCATTACAAATAAGATATAAATGTTTCATTGTGTCGAAATATTAAAGAAGCACATGCTGGGCAGTGGACAAGATGACCTTTGTTCATCTATGCAAGTACCTATACAAGTACTACTGCCCATGGCTCCAGGCAGTAAATGCACAGTAATGCTGCTCAAGATGAAAACTGTAACAAAAATTATTATACACTTAATTTCCAACAAAAACTCTGCAAAAAAAAATTTTTGTAATCATAAAGGAAAAGAAACACTTGCATTTATATATTACCTTTCATGATCCCAGAATGTCCCAAAATTCTTTACAGCCAATGAAAGACCTTTGAAGAGTATTTATGGTATTACTGCACAAAACATGGCAGCCAATCTGCACACAAACAGTAATGTGATCATTTGTTTTTAGTGATGTTGGATGAGGAATATGCTTTGGACAGGACACCAGGGAGAACTCTCCTGCTCTGATTCGGAACAGTGACGTGGGATAAAGGCCTGCTCGAGTCTGCAAATGAAACCCGACCTGAGCCCAACAAAACCACATCCGACCCGAACCCGAGCCAGCCCGAATCATTTCATTTCTTCCCGCGCCCGACCCGACCACCAGAATAAAGTTGATTATATTAAAGAGGTTGTGCTCTATCTTGGATGGAATCGCTCACTGCAGACTAGTGCGAGTGTTTCCCGCCTTGACGTCCTGGCTGTGCCCGACCCAACCCGAGCCCGAATGCCGTACCCGGAAGAGCGACCTGACCCGAAGCTGACAGATGTCGTCAGATCCTGTAGGGTTCGGGTCGGGTAGCCATGCTCTAACGTGGGATCTGTTATATTCACTACAGAGGGCAGACATAGCGTCAGTTTAACATTTCATCCAACAGTACAGGGCTCCCTCAGTGCTGCACTGAAGGAAATGTTTCACACAGGCAAATGTTAAAACCTCTCCTACAGATTCAACTTTAACCTGAGATATATTCCTCATCCAGTTGTTCTTTCACTTTCAAACTATGTTAAATGAGGTAGTTGTTTCACCTGCCATTCCTCATTTGACAGTAGGGAGGTCAAATTTAAATTTAGTTTTCAGTCTCAAATGTTGCCAGCCTATACAGTGGATAGTTCACAAATGTGCCAGGATTTATTTGGTACAAAGCAAATGATTTATTTCCACTGGGACCTTGGCACTGATATAAATAAACTGGTTTCATTATTGAACTATAATATATATATAAGTAAATTGTTTATTAGCCATTGTGTATTGGGTGTTGCCAGTAATACAATTTAATTTGCTAATTCAGCTGTAAACTAAGGGCGGCACAGTGGCGCAGTGGTTAGCACTGCAGCCTTACAGCTACAGCGACCCGGGTTCAATTCTGGGTACTGCCTGTGTGGAGTTTGCAAATTCTCCCTGTGTCTGCGTGGGTTTCCTCCGGGTGCTCCGGTTTCCTCCCACAAGCCAAATGACTTGCAGGTTGGTAGGTAAATTGGCCATTATAAATTGCCCCTAGTATAGGTAGGTGGTAGGGAAATATAGGGACAGGTAGGGATGTGGTAGGAATATGGGATTAGTGTAGGATTAGTATAAATGGGTGGTTGATGGTCGGCACAGACTCGGTGGGCCAAAGGGCCTGTTTCAGTGCTGTATCTCTAAAACTAAAAACTAATAACTATGATTGCTTAGCAAGTGAAGAGAAAGCAAAACTCAGCACATTGAGTTAATAATGGAATGCTAGCGATAACCAGTTTAAACTACAAAAAAGCAGCAAGGAATGTGCAGTAATGACTCATTAGTATTCAGGGGTTGGAAGGTTAGATTACAGTATAGGAGGTCAGAAGAGCCTGAGGCCACAAAATCTTATATTAGTCAATAACTTTTTACAAACAAACCTTCATTTCATTTTTATGAGAAAAATAAGTGTTATATTTTATTTATAGTTTTGTTAAGTGATGGAGTATTTATAAACAGGTTTACAAAGTTCACTGCCAACTTCTCTTATGTTGAATTGTCCTTCATTAATTTGAGTTAGTATGAATATAGTTAAGATCAGGACAGCACTTTCAGGTTGGTTGCTCCCCACAAATGGGCATGAACAGGCTGTGACCAATTGTAAATACAGGCAGAGATATGCTGTGTTTGATCTCTGTATACAATGTGCATGATGTCCATTTTTGGTTGGTCTAACTGCGAGTGTAGCAAGCTTCCCTTCAAAATGTAAATGAACATACAATGCCAATGAGGCTTGTACATGCTTGTAGCATGGGATCATTCTGGCCCTTACATCACCTTTTGCAAAAACATGATGCACAGAGAATTGGATATGTGAGGCTGGGATCAAATCTTCTGATTCACACCTATCACCTGCAATGATGCCCCATGATCACAGGCAGAAGCTTGAAAAATTGGAACTTAATACCAAAAGCACTTTAATAAACACAGAAATTCACCAAACAAAATAAGAGCCTACTCCTGCTCCTATTTCTTATGTTCTTAAGTTAAGAGATTGCAATGAACTTCTATAGTATAACAAGCACCTTTGTTGAAATATACATTTACCGACACTGCAAGATTCATAGATGTCTTTTTACACAACATGTGAGCAAACTTGTAGCTCATGGAATAAAAGGGACAATAGCAACATGGATATGAGCTTGGCTGACAGGAAACAAAGAGTAGTGGTTAATGGATGTTTTTCAGGCTAGAGGAAGGTTTGTAGTGGAGTTCCCCAGGGATCAGTGTTGGGACCTTTGCTTTTCCTGATATATCTTAATGACCTAGACCTTGGTGTGCAGGGCACAATTTCAAAGTTTGCAGATGACACGAAACTTGGAAGTATTGTGAACTGTGAGGAGGATAGTGTAGAACTTCAAAAGGACATAGACAAGTTGGTGGAACGGGCAGATAGGTAGCAGATGAAGTTCAATGCAGAGAAATGTGAAGTGATTCGTTTTGGTAGGCAGAACATAGAGAGACAATATAAAATAAAGGCTACAATTCTAAAGGGGGTGCAGGAGCAGAGGGATCAAGGTGTATATGTTCATAAGTCATGGAAGATGGCAGGACAGGTTGAGAGAGCGGTTCATAAAGTATACAGTATCCTGGGCTTTATTAATAGGGGCATAGAGTACAAGAGCAAGGAAGTAATGTTGAACTTGTATAAGACACTAGTTCGGCCTCAGCTGGAAGTCGAGTTCTGAGCGCCGCACTTTAGGAAAGATGTGAGGGCATTGGAGAGAGTACAGAAAAGATTCACGAGAATAGTTCCAGGGATGAAGAATGTCAGTTAAGAAGATAGATTGGAGAAGTTAGGACTGTTTTCCTTGGAGAAGAGAAGGCTGAGAGGTGATTTGATAGAGCTATTCAAAATCATGAGGGGTCTGGGCAGAGTATTAGAGAGAAACTGTTCCCACTCATGAAAGGACTGAGAATGAGAGGGCACTGTTTTAAAGTATCTGGCAAGAGAAAAAAAAGTGACATGAGGAAAAACTTTTTTATGCAGCAAGTGGTTAAGGTCTGGAATGCGCTGCCTGAGAACGTGGTGGAGGCAGGTTCAATTGAAGCATTCAAAAGGGAATTGGAAAGTTATCTGAAAAGGAAGAATATGCAGGGTTACGGGGGAATGGAACTGAGGGAATTGCTCTTTCAGAGAGCCAGTGCAGACATGATGGGCCGAATGGCCGCCTCCTGCACTGTAACGATTCTGTGATTCTGTGAGTGACTTCTTGCCTTTATCATTTCTCATCTCTACCCAAACCGCTTCTACATCCTGGTTTCCTGAACTTAGGGCATCCTTCTCTAATGTGCTAATACCATCATTAATTAACAGAGCCACCCCTCCACCTTTTCCTAGCTTCCTGTGTTCCTAAATGTTATTTACCCTTCAATATTCAGGTCGCAATCTATGTCATCCTGCAGCCATGTCTCTGTAATGGCTATCAGATCGTACTTATCTATTTCTATTAGCACTATCAGTTCATCTGTTTTGTTTTGAATGCTGTGCGCATTCAGATGCAGAACCTTTTGCTATATCCTTTTATGATTTTCGTAACCTTTAGCCTTGACTGCTGATTTACTCTTAGACTTCTACTCTCTATCCCTTACTGTCATGGTTTATTTTCATTTCCCATATTAATACCTTTCCCTTTTGCCTTGTCTCTACTCCTTGATTTACCATATCTTCCCAAAATTGATCCCTCGCCGCCACTATTTAATTTAAAACCCTCTATACTTTCCTAGTTATGCAGCTCACTAGAACACCAGCCCCAGCATTGTTTAGGTGTAGACCACCCCAACGTTACAGTCCCCACTTTCCCCAGTACTGGTGCCAGTACTGGATTCACAAACTGGAACACACTTCTACGACACCAGTCCTTGAGCCAAGTATTCATTTCTCTAATCTTATTTGCCCTATGTCAATTTGCACGTGGCTCAGGTAATAATCCAAAGATCATTACCTTTGCAGTTCTGCTTCTTAATTTGGTGCCGAGCTCCTCATACTGACTATGCTGAACCTCCTTCCTTGTCCTGCCTATGTCATTGGTACCTACATGCACCACAACAACTGGATCCTCCCCCTCCTACTGTAAGTTCCTCTCCAGCCCTGGGCAGATGTCCCGAATCCTGACACCGGGCAGGTAACACAGTCTTCTGGTCTCTCGTTCTTTGCTGCACCCTATGTGTGTAAATTCCTCCAGTGCTACTTCCCCACCCCATGCAACTCTCCATTTTTCTCTGGCCTTGTTCCCTAACATAGATAGCTTTAACTTCTGAAGCCTAGGCCCCACATTCTGGAGATCCCTCCCTAAAGTTCTTTCCTTCTCCACTTCCCTCTCTACTTTGAAACCCACCTCTTGGTGACCAATATTTTCCTACCTATTCCCAAATTCAAATCATCTATAAATAATTTCAAAGTTTGCAGATGACACGTAACTTGGAAGCATTGTGAACTGTGAGGAGGATAGTGTAGAACTTCAAAAAGGACATAGACAAGTTGGTGGAATGGGCAGATAGGTAGCAGATGAAGTTCAATGCAGAGAAATGTGAAGTGATTCATTTTGGTAGGCAGAACATAGAGAGACAATATAAAATAAAGGGTACAATTTTAAAGAGGGTGCAGGAGCAGAGGGACCAAGGTGTATATGTAGCGGCACAGTGGCGCAGTGGTTAACACTGCAGCCTCATAACTCCCGCGACCCGGGTTTGGTTCTGGGTACTGCCTGTGTGGAGTTTGCAAGTTCTCTCTGTGACTGTGTGGGTTTCCTCAGGAGCTCTGGTTTCCTCCCACATGCCAAAGACTTGCAGGTTGACAGGTAAATTGCCTCTAGTGTAGGCAAGTGGTAGGAGAATTGAGGGAAGGCGGGGATGTGAGAGGGAAATGGGATTAATGTAGGATTAGTATAAATGGGTGGTTGATGTTCAGCACAGACACAGTGGGCTGAAGGGCCTGTTTCAGTGCTGTATCTCTCTATGACTCTAATTGGAAATCACTTTCAGCCCTTCTCCAATCTGATTCATTGGCTGGAATTTTATGCCACCCCAGCGAGCAAGGATGTCTTACTGCAGTTATACAGGGCCTTGGTGAGACCACATCTGGAGTATTGTGTGCAGCTTTGGTCTCCTTATCTGAGGAAGGATGTTCTTGTCATGGAAGGAGTGCAAATAAGATTTACTAGGCTGATTCCTGGGATGGCAGGATTGAAGTATGAGGAGAGATTGGGTCGACTAGGCCTATATTCACTAGAGTTTAGAAGAATGAAAGGGGATCTCATAGAAACCTATAAAATTCTAACAGGACTGGACAGGCTAGATGCAGAGAAGATGTTCCCGATGGCTGGGGAGTCCAGAACCAGGGGTCACAGTCTCAGGATACGGGGTATACCATTTAGAACCAAGATGAGGAGAAAATTCTTCATTCATGGGGTGGCGAAGTTGTGGAATTCTCCACAGCAGAAGGCAATGGAGGTCAAATCATTAAATATATTCAAGAAGGAGATTGGTATATTTCTTAATGCCAAAGGGATCAAGGGAAATGGGGAAAAAGTGGGAACAGGGTCCTGAATTAGATGATCAGCCTTGATCTTTTTTGAATGGCGGAGCAGGCCCGAAGGGTTGAATGGCCTACTCCTGCTCCTATTTTCTATGTTTCTATGAGCCGGATGGTGGCGGGGTGGGGTGGGGGGAGGTGTTGGGCAGGAGGCTCCGGCAGGCATTCCCAACCCGCACCACTCCTCCGCCTCACTTTATGTGGGCCGGCAGGGGGGTGTGAAAAATGGGCCCCCCACCCCAGGCCAATCAAGGCCCTTATGTGACCACTTAACGGCCATTTAAGGGCTTTCGCCCGTCTCCACGGGGTTTTACCTATAGCAAGCGGGCGTCCGGGAGATGTGAAAGGCCGCCCAGTGAAAGCTGGTGGCCTGTCAGCGCCCCGGGGGTGGGCCCTGACAAACAGGCACAGGGTGCACGATTGAGGGCCAACCCCACTTCCCCAACCATCCCCAGGACCCAAGATGCCCCCCCACTTCCCCCCACATGACCACCCTTGCCTCCCTGGGGCGTGACCGATCACCCTGGCGAGGCAACCCTAACTTACCTGTAGTCCTGGCTCCATGTCCTCGGCTGGGCTGCAGTCCCAGCAGTGGCTCCCGCTCCCGGTGGCGCTGCTGGGACTAAGAGCTGCCGGCCCAATGATACGCCGGCAGCTCAATGACTTCCACCCTCAAGCAGGTGGAAGTCCCGCCTTGGAACAATTAAAGCCCAGGGACCCGGAAAATGTGGGACGGATCCCCGGGCTGGGTGGCAGTGGGTTCACCACCGACTTTTACGTCGGTGGCCAGCTCCCATCCACCTGACGTAAAATCCAGCCCATTAACTCTAACCCTTTGTTCCCCGTCAACCAATTTTTGATCCACCCTGCTACATTTTTTCTTTCACCACATGCATGAATTCTTGTGCATCTCCTCTTAACAAACCTTTCTGAAAATCTATATACATTGCATTTACTGCATTTCCTCTGTTCATTCATTTGGCCATTTTTCAAAAAACGAACTCAAATAAATTTTGTCAAACATGACTTGCCTTGAACAAATCTGTAGTTACTCTTTCTAATATCTCCTTTTTTTGCTGAGCACCCATTTTTTTCTTTACATCACATTGGCATTGGTATGATTTTTCTACGTTAAAAGCATTATATAGATGCAACTTGCTTGTCAACAAAACAACTTTAACTACACTTCAAAATTAATTCATTGGTGTGAAGTGCTTTGGGACATCCTGAGAACATGAAAGGTGCTATACAAATGCAAGTTTTTTCCCTTTGTTGTTGGTGTACTTATGTCTTGCTGAACACTTTATCATTGTATGGAATCAATTTTTAGGGAGACCACTGGGTGGAACATCCTTCACAGGGAATAACTGATACTCTGCACCTGTTATTCCCTGTCACAGCAAATCTCCTCACAGCTATTAAATGGAAATATCGTGGCGTAAAATTTAATGGAAACCAATGTGAATAGATTGAGGTCAATACCTCTTCACAAAACTAAGTGGAAAAGTGGAATTTATGAGATTAGCTGAATAAAGAAAAAAAGTGCAGCAAAATGTGGCTTTTAATTTTGCAGTTGGACATTTGCTGCAAAACAAAAATAATTCAGTCATATATTATACAATGGGCTAAAACAATAGAGTAAGTCAGTTCCTTTGCTGGAGAAAATATTTAAGTTCAGTGTCATCTTCATGTTTGAAATATTTTCCATCTTTTAAGTCTCTCTGCCTCAGGGACTTGATCTCTGTTTTCATGCTACCCTTGCCAATTACGGATATGGCATTTGACCATGGATAGGCTGTCTTCACTCTTCTGGTTTCAGCATTAAAAAGCCACACTGTTTTTTTTCTCATTTAAATGAAGAATTCTATTTCAAAACTGATTTTCTTTTATATTTGATAAAAATACAATTAGAATTGTTTATTAATTCATAGTATGTGTGTGTCACTGGCAATGCCAGCATTTCCTGCCAATCCTTAATGGGCCTTGAAAAGGTTGTGGTGAGCCACCTTCTTGAACTACTGGAGCCCATCATAGCAGTTTTGATGCAACTGAGTGGCTTGCCAGGCCATTTCAGAGGGCAGTTAAGAGTCAACCACATTGCTGTGGGTCTGGAGTCACATGTAGGCCAGACCGGGTAAGGACAGCAGGTCTCCTTCCCTAAAAACATTAGTGAACCAGTTGGGTTTTTACAATAATCTGGTAGTTTCATGGTCACCATTTAATAATACTAGCTTTTTATTCGAGGTTTATTTAATGAATTTAAATTCCCCAATTGCTGTGGTGGGATTTGAACTTACATCTCCAGATTATTAGTTCAGGCTCTGAACTAATGGTGCCACATAGGCACCAACGACATAGGTAGGAAGAGAGATGGGGATTTAAGGCAGAAATTCAGGGAGCTAGGGTGGAAGCTTAGAGCGAGAACAACCAGAGTTGTTATCTCTGGGTTGTTGCCTGTGCCACGTGCTAGCGAAGAGAGGAATAGGGAGAGAGAGGAGTTGAACACGTGGCTGCAGGGATGGTGTAGGAGGGAGGGTTTTGGTTTCCTGGATAATTGGGGCTCTTTCTGGGGTAGGTGGGACCTCTACAAACAGGATGGTCTTCACCTGAACCAGAGGGGTACCAATATCCTGGGGGGGAGATTTGTTAGTGCTCTTCGGGGGGGTTTAAACTAAATCAGCAGGGGAATGGGAACCTAAATTGCAGTGCCAGTGTACAGGCTGTTGAGAGTAGTGAGGTAGGGGATAAGGTTACAGGGACGCAAGAGGGCACTGGCAAGCAAGAACTTGGTTTAAAGTGTGTCTACTTCAACGCCAGGAGCATCCGGAATAAGGTGGGTGAGCTTGCAGCATGGGTTGGTACCTGGGATCCTGATGTTGTGGCCATTTCGGAGACATGGGTAGAGCAGGGGCAGGAATGGATGTTGCAGGTTCCGGGATTTAGATGTTTCAGAAAGAACAGAGAAGAGGGTAAAAGAGGGGGGGGTGTGGCATTGTTAATCAAGGAAAGTATTACAGCGGCAGAAAGGACGTTTGAGGACTCGTCTACTGAGGTAGTATGGGCCGAGGTTAGAAACAGGAGAGGAGAGGTCACCCTGTTGGGAGTTTTCTATAGACCTCCGAATAGTTCCAGAGATGTAGAGGAAAGGATAGCGAAGATGATTCTCGACAGGAGCGAGAGTAACAGGGTAGTGGTTATGGGGGACTTTAACTTTCCAAATATTGACTGGAAATACTATAGTTCGAGTACTTTAGATGGGTCTGTTTTTGTCCAGTGTGTGCAGGAGGGTTTTCTGACACAGTATGTGGACAGGCCAACCAGGGGCGATGCCACATTGGATTTGGTACTGGGTAATGAACCCGGCCAGGTGTTCGATTTAGATGTAGGTGAGCACTTTGGCGATAGTGATCACAATTCGGTTAGGTTTACCTTAGCGATGGGCAGGGACAGGTATATACCGCAGGGCAAGAATTATAGCTGGGGGAAAGGAAATTATGACGCGATTAGGCAAGATTTAGGATGTGTAGGATGGGGAAGGAAACTGCAGGGGATGGGCACAAACGAAATGTGGAGCTTATTCAAGGAGCAGCTAATGCGTGTCCTTGATAAGTATGTACCTGTCAGGCAGGGAGGAAGTTGTCGAGCAAGGGAGCCGTGGTTTACTCAAGAAGTTGAAGCGCTTGTCAAGAGGAAGAGGGCGGCTTATGTTAGGATGAGACGTGAAGGCTCAGTTAGGGCGCTTGAGAGTTACAAGCTAGCCAGGAAGGATCTAAAGGGAGGGCTAAGAAGAGCAAGGAGAGGACACGAGAAGTCATTGGCGGATAGGATCAAAGAAAACCCTAAGGCTTTCTATAGGTATATCAGGAATAAACGAATGATAAGAGTTAGAACAGGGCCAATCAAGGATAGTAGTGGGAAGTTGTGTGCGGAATCAGAGGAGATAGGGGAAGCGTTAAATGAATATTTTTCGTCAGTATTTACAGTAGAGAAAGAAAATGTTGCCGAGGAGATTACTGAGATACAGCCTACTAGGCTAGATGGGATTGAGATTCACAAGGAGGAGGTGTTAGCAATTTTGGAAAGAGTGAAAATAGATAAGTCCCCTGGGCCAGATGGGATTTATCCTAGGATTCTCTGGGAAGCCAGGGAGGAGATTGCAGAGCCGTTGTTGTTGATCTTCAAGTCGTCATTGTCGACAGGAGTAGTGCCGGAGGACTGGAGGATAGCAAATGTTGTCCCCTTGTTCAAGAAGGGGAGTAGAGACAGCCCTGGTAATTATAGACCTGTGAGCCTTACTTCGGTTGTGGGTAAAATGTTGGAAAAGGTTATAAGAGACAGGATTTATAATCATCTTGAAAAGAATAAGTTCATTTGCGATAGTCAGCACGGTTTTGTGAAAGGTAGGTCGTGCCTCACAAACCTTATTGAGTTTTTCGAGAAGGTGACCAAACAGGTGGATGAGGGTAAAGCCGTGGATGTGGTGTATATGGATTTCAGTAAGGCGTTTGATAAGGTTCCCCACGGTAGGCTATTGCAGAAAATACGCAAGTATGGGGTTGAAGGTGATTTAGAGCTTTGGATCAGAAATTGGCTAGCTGAAAGAAGACAGAGGGTGGTGGTTGATGGCAAATGTTCATCCTGGAGTTTAGTTACTAGTGGTGTACCGCAAGGTTCTGTTTTGGGGCCACTGCTGTTTGTCATTTTTATAAACGACCTGGATGAGGGTGTAGAAGGGTGGGTTAGTAAATTTGCGGATGACACGAAGGTCGGTGGAGTTGTGGATAGTGTCGAAGGGTGTTGTAGGGTACAGAGGGACATAGATAGGCTGCAGAGCTGGGCTGAGAGATGGCAAATGGAGTTTAATGCGGAGAAGTGTGAGGTGATTCACTTTGGAAGGAGTAACAGCAATGCAGAGTACTGGGCTAATGGGAAGATTCTTGGTAGTGTAGATGAGCAGAGAGATCTTGGTATCCAGGTACATAAATCCCTGAAAGTTGCTACCCAGGTTAATAGGGCTGTTAAGAAGGCATATGGTGTGTTAGCTTTTATTAGTAGGGGGATCGAGTTTCAGAGCCACGGGGTCATGATGCAGCTGTACAAAACTCTGGTGAGGCCGCACCTGGAGTATTGCGTGCAGTTCTGGTCACTGCATTATAGGAAGGATGTCGAAGCTTTGGAAAGGGTGCAGAGGAGATTTACTAGGATGTTGCCTGGTATGGAAGGAAGGTCTTACGAGGAAAGGCTGAGGGACTTGGGGTTGTTTTCGTTAGAGAGAAGGAGGAGGAGAGGTGACTTAATAGAGACATACAAGATAATCAGAGGGTTAGATAGGGTGGATAGTGAGAGTCTTTTTCCTCGGATGAGGATGGCAAACACGAGGGGACATAGCTTTAAGTTGAGGGGTGAAAGATATAGGACAGATGTCAGAGGTAGTTTCTTTACGCAGAGAGTAGTAGGGGCGTGGAACGCCCTGCCTGCAACAGTAGTAGACTCGCCAACTTTAAGGGCATTTAAGTGGTCATTGGATAGACATATGGATGTAAATGGAATAGTGTAGGTCAGATGATCGGCGCAACATCGAGGGCCGAAGGCCCTGTACTGCGCTGTAATATTCTAATTCTAATTCTAATTAATAGTCCAGTAACATAATCACTGTGCTACCATACCCAAACTCTCAATTGTGATTGTTTCTGTATTAATCCAAAGTCACCGAAAGGTACACTAACCAAGGCAACAGTGAGCTTATCCTATGTTGATACTTCTCACAAATCATGAGGGAAAGAGGTTTAGTGAGGCTGAGTTTTATCCCCATTTGAAAATGGCATCCCAGATTAAACCAATCAATCCAACCTCTGTAATTGGTTTTTTAATATCTACAATTAGAATTAAAGAGTACATTCACTTTTTTTAATTTTTTGGGTGAGCAAGGAAATCATTAGCAAAAGAAATGCTAAAACCAGTGGGGGAAAATTTGCAGGGCTATGAGGAAAGGGCAGAGGAGTGGAAGTAATTGGATCAGTCTTTCAAAGAGTTGGTACAGGCGGCCTGGGCCAATTGGCTGCCTTCTTTTTTGTATCATTCTATGTATGATTCTATAACCATGATTTCTTCACCTAATATCTGGACTGTAAAGGGATGTGCCATTCAAAGAAATACTCTGTATCTATATTAACAAATGAGGTCTTGTTACAGTCATGTGACGTTAATTACTATTTTGACAACAGTGACCGAGAGGGGCAACAACAGAAGCATTTCTCCTACTTGGAAGACTGCAAAGTTTCCAAACAGTTGGCAGCCTGCTACCATGAAAATGTTTTGTAATGTATTTTTTTTTACAGATTTTTATGAATAAAGTATATTTTTGGAATAAAAAAATATAGTCCTACTGTCCTGGAGCCACGTTCTCATATGTAGTAACATTTAAACTTTAAGTAAAAACAATTTGTATTTGTATAGCATCTTTATTGTAATAAAACCTCCCAAGGTGCTTTACAGGAACACTATAAAGCAAAGTTTGACACTGAGCCATATAAGGAGATATGGCAGATTACAAAAAGCTTACTAAAAGTAGGTTTTAAGGTGTGTCTTAGGTGTCAGCCTTGATTCAGCTGGTAGCAGTCACATCTCTGATTCAGAAAGTTGAAAGCTCAAGTCCTAATCTAGGCAGTACTGAGAGAATGCTGCACTGCCAGAGTACTGTCTCTTGATGGGATGTTAAACTGAGACCATGGCCGGAATTTTACGCCACCCCAGCGAGCCGGATGGTGGCGGGCGTAAATTGAGCGGGAGGCTCCGGGAGGCCTTCCCGACCCGCTCCTGCCTCTGCCCCACTTTATGTGGGCCGGGGGGGGGGGCCGAGAAACAGGCTGCCCGCCCCAGGCAAATCAAGGTCTTTAAGTGGCCACTTAACAGCCACTTAAGGGCCTTTGCCCACCTCCACAGGGATTTTACCCATGGCAAGCAGGCATTCCGGAGACATGAAAAGCCACTGTGAAACCTGGAGGCCTCTCAGAAAACAGGGGTTGGTGGGGGGGGGGGCCCAGACAAACAGGCACAGGGTGCCCGATTGAGTGTCGCCCCCACTTCCCCAAACACCCCCAGCACGTCAGACGCCCCCCTTCACCCCACACGACCATTCTTGCCTCGCCGGGATGCGACCGATCACACTGACGAGGCAAACCAAACTTACCTGTAGTCCTGGCTCCATGTCCTCGGCTAGGCTGTAGTCCCAGCAGTGGCCACCGCTCCCGGTGGTGCCACTGGGAAGAAGAGCTGCTGGCCCGATGATTGGCCGGCAGCTCAATGAAGCGGGACGTCCTCCCTCAAGCGGGTGGAAGTCCCGCCTCGGAACAATTAAAGCCCGAGGACCCGTAAAATGTGGGTCGGATCCCCAGGCTCGGCGGAAGCGGGTTCGGCACCGACTTTTACGTCGGTGACCAGCTCCCATCTGCCCAATGTAAAATCCAGCCCCATGTCTGGTCTCTCAAATGGTCAGACGAACTCCCATGGCACTATTTCAAAGAAGAGCAGGGGAATTATCCCCAGTGTCCAAGCCAATATTTATCCCTCGATGAACTTGACAAAATCAGATTATCTGGTCATCATCACATTGTTGTTTGTGGGACCTTGCTACATGCAAATTGGCTGCTGTGTTTCCAACTTTACAATGTACACTTCAGAAGTGCATCGTTAGTTGTAAATTGCTTGGGGATGTCCTGAGGTTGTGAAAGGCATGATATAAATGTAAATCTTTATTTCCTTAAAGGAGAAAAGACAGGTAGAATGGCAGGGAGGTTTAGGGAGGGAATTCCAGAGCATAGTGCCTTGGCAGCTGAAGGCATTGCCACCAATGATGGAAGTGCTTAAAATCTGAAATGCTCAAGAGTCCAGAATTAGAGGAGCACAAATATCAAAGAACGAAGAACAAAGAACAGTACAGCACAATAACAGGCCATTCGGCCCTCCAAGCCTGCGCTGATCTTGATGCCTGCCTAAACTAAAACCTTCTGCACTTCCGGGGTCCGTATCCCTCTATTCCCATCCTATTCATGTATTTGTCAAGATGCCTCTTAAACGTCTCTATGGTACCTGCTTCCACCACCTCCCCCAGCAACAAGTTCCAGGCACTCACCACCCTCTGTGTAAAGAACTTGCCTCGCACATCCCCTCTAAACTTTGCCCCTCTCACCTTAAACCTATGTCCCCTAGTAACTGACTCTTCCACCCTGGGAAAAAGCTTCTGACTATCCATTCTGTCCATGCCACTTATAACTTTGTAAACCTCTATGTCGCCCCTCCACCTCCGTCGTTCCAGTGAAAACAATCCGAGTTTATCCAACCTCTCCTCATAGCTAATGCCCTCCAGACCAGGCAACATCCTGGTAAACCTCTTCTGTACCCTCTCCAAAGCCTCCACGTCCTTCTGGTAGTGTGGCGACCAGAACTGCACGCAATATTCTAAGTGTGGCCTAACTAAAGTTCTGTACAGCTGCAGCATGACTTGCCTATTTCTATACTCTATGCCTCGATCGATGAAGGCAAGCACGCCGTATGCCTTCTTGACTACCTTATCCACCTGCGTTGCCACTTTCAGTGACCTATGGACCTGTACGCCCAGACCTCTCTGCCTGTCAATACTCCTAAGGGTTCTGCCATTTACTGTATACTTCCCACCTGCATTAGACCTTCCAAAATGCATTACCTCACATTTGTCCGGATTAAACTCCATCTGCCATTTCTCCGCCCAAGTCTCCAACTGATCCATCCTGCTGTATCCTCTGACAATCCTCATCACTGTCCGCAACTCCACCAACCTTTGTGTCATCTGCAAACTTACTAATCAGACCAGCTACATTTTCCTCCAAATCATTTATATATACTACAAACAGCAAAGGTCCCAGCAGTGATCCCTGCGGAACACCACTCGTCACATCCCGCCATTCAGAAAGGCACCCTTCCACTGCTACCCTCTGTCTTCTATGACCGAGCCAGTTCTGTATCCATCTTGCCAGCTCACCTCTGATCCCGTGTGACTTCACCTATTGTATCAGTCTGCCATGAGGGACCTTGTCAAAGGCTTTACTGAAGTCCATATAGATAACATCCACTGCCCTTCCTTCATCAATCACCTTCATAACTTCCTCAAAAAACTCAATCAAATTAGTGAGACACGACCTCCGCTTCACAAAACCATGCTGCCTCTCGCAGATAAGTCCATTTGTTTCCAAATGGGAGTAAATCCTGTCCCGAAGAATCCTCTCTAATAATTTCCCTACCACTGACGTAAGGCTCACCGGCCTATAATTTCCTGGATTATCCTTGCTACCCTTCTTAAACAAAGGAGCAACATTGGCTATTCTCCAGTCCTCTGGGACCTCACCTGTAGCCAATGAGGATGCAAAGATTTCTGTCAAGGCCCCAGCAATTTCTTCCCTTGCCTCCCTCAGTATTCTGGGGTAGATCCCATCAGGCCCTGGGGACTTATCTACCTTAATGCTTTGCAAGACACCCAACACCTCCTCCTTTTTGATAATGAGATGACTGAGACTATCTACACTCCCTTCCCTAGGCTCATCATCCACCAAGTCCTTCTCCTTGGTGAATACTGATGCAAAGTACTCATTTAGTACCTCGCCCATTTCCTCTGGCTCCACACATAGATTCCCTTCTCTGTCCTTGAGTGGGCCAACCCTTTCCCTGGTTACCCTCTTGCTCTTTATATACGTATAAAAAGCCTTGGGATTTTCCTTAATCCTGTTTGCCAATGACTTCTCATAACCCCTTTTAGCCCTCCTGACTCCTTGCTTAAGTTCCTTCCTACTGTCTTTATATTCCTCAAGGGATTAGTCTGTTCCTAGCCTTCCAGCCCTTTATGAATGCTTCCTTTTGCTTTTTGACAAGGCTCACAATATCCCGCGTTATCCAAGGTTCCCGAAACTTGCCAAACTTATCCTTCTTCCTTACAGGAACATGCCAGTCCTGGATTCTAATCAACTGACGTTTGAAAGACTCCCACATGTCAGATGTTGATTTACCCTCAAACAGCCGCCCCCAATCTAATTTCTTCAGTTCCTGCCTAATATTGTTATAATTAGCCTTCCCCCAATTTAGCACCTTCACCCGAGGACTACTCTTATTCTTATCCACAAGTGGGCGGCACAGTGGCGCAGTGGTTAGCACTGCAGCCTCACAGCTCCAGGGACCCGGGTTCGATTCTGGGTACTGCCTGTGCGGAGTTTGCAA
Organism: Heterodontus francisci; assembly: GCF_036365525.1. Lineage (NCBI taxonomy): Eukaryota > Metazoa > Chordata > Chondrichthyes > Heterodontiformes > Heterodontidae > Heterodontus > Heterodontus francisci. Next base: position 127,102,230 of record NC_090377.1, read on the forward strand.
GTTCTCCCTGTGTCTGCATGGGTTTTCGCCAGGTGCTCCGGTTTCCTCCCACATCCAAAAGACTTGCAGGTGATAGGTAAATTGGCCGTTGTAAATTGCCCCTAGTGTAGGGAGGTGATAGGGAATATGGGATTACTGTAGGGTCAGTATAAATGGGTGGTTGTTGGTCGGCACAGACTCGGTGGGCCGAAGGGCCTGTTTCAGTGCTGTACCTCTAAATAAAATAAAAATAAAATAAAAATAAATAAGTACCTTAAAACTTATAGAATTATGTTCACTGTTCCCGAAATGCTCCCCTACTGAAACCTCGACCACCTGGCCGGGCTCATTCCCCAATACCAGGTCCAGTACGGTCCCATCCCTAGTTGGACTATCTCCGTATTGTTTCAAGAAGCCCTCCTGGATGCTCCTTACAAATTCTGCCCCATCCAAGCCCCTAGCACTAAGTGAGTCCCAGTCAATATAGGGGAAGTTAAAATCACCCACCACTACAACCCTGTTACCTTTACATCTTTCCAAAATCTGTCGACATATCTGCTCCTCTACCTCCCGCTGGCTGTTGGGTGGCTTGTAGTAAACCCCCAACATCGTGACTGCACCCTTCCTATTCCTGAGCTCCACCCATATTGCCTCGCTGCATGACCCCTCTGAGGGGTCCTCCCGCAGTACAGCTGTGATATTCTCCTTAACCAGTAATGCAACTCCCCCACCCCTTTTACATCCCCCTCTATCCCGCCTGAAGCTTCTAAATGCTGGAACATTTAGCTGCCAATCCTGTCCTTCCCTCAACCAAGTCTCTGTCATAGCAACAACATCATAGTTCCAAGTACTAATCCAAGCTCTAAGTTCATCTGCCTTACCTGTTATACTTCTTGCATTGAAACAAATGCACTTCAGACCACCAGTCCCGCTGTGCTCCACAACATCTCCCTGCCTGCTCTTCCTCTTAGTCTTACTGGCCTTATTTGCTAGTTCCCCCTCATTTATTTCACTTGCTGTCCTACTGCTCTGGTTCCCACCCCCCTGCCACACTAGTTTAAACCCTCCCGAGTGACGCTAGCAAACCTCGCAGCCAGGATATTTGTGCCCCTCCAGTTTAGATGCAACCCGTCCTTCTTGTACAGGTCCCATCTGTCCCTGAAGAGATCCCAACGGTCCAGATATCTGAAACCCTCCCTTCTATACCAGCTGTTCAGCCACGTGAGGGTTGTGCAGCTGGAGGAGATTATAGAGATAGGGAAGGACAAGGCCATGGGGAGATTTGTAAACAAGGATGATAATTTTAAAATTGCGCATTGCTTAACCAATTTAGGTCAGTGAGTATAGGGGTGATGAGTTAATGGAACTTGGTGAGAGTTTGAACACAGGCTTCAGAGTTTTGGATGACCTCAAATTTATGGACTGTACAACATGGGAGGTCAGCCAGGAGTGAGTTGGAATAGTCAAGTCTTGAGGTAACAAAGACAGGAATGAGGGTTTCAGCAGCCGATGTGCTGAGGCGGGGGCAGAGTTGGGCAATGTTATGAAAGTGGGAACAGGCAGTCTTCATGGTGGTGCGAATATGTGATCAGAAGCTCATCACAGGGTCAATATGACACCAAGCTGCAAACAGTCTGATTCAGTCTCAGATATATGCCAAGGAGAGGAAGGGCGTCGATGGCTAGGAAATGGAGAACAGTGTTTGTAGCGGGGACCAAAGACAATGGCTTCAGTATTCCCAATACTGGAGGACATTTCTGCTCATCCAGCACTGAAGGTCAGATAAGCAGTTTGAGAATTTAAAGACAATGGAGGGGTTGAGAGAGGTGATGGTGAAATCGAGCTGGGTGTCGTCGGTGTACACATAGAAACTGACGCTGTGTTTTTGGATAATGACACCAAGGGCAGTACATAGATGAGAAATAGGTCTGGGCCAAGGACAGATCTCTGGGGACACCAGATGGAACAGAACAGGAAGAGAAGTTATTGTGGTAGAGTCTCTGGGCTACAAAAGCTAAGAATATAACCAGGTGACTGCAGCCCACCAAGCTGGACAAAGGCGGAGAAGCATTGGAGGTGAAAGGCAGTGCACAGGTCAAGAGGATAGGGAGGGATAGTTTACCTTTGTCACAGTCACATAGGATGTCATTTGTGACTTTGATAAGAGCTATTTCAGTTCTGTGCCGGGATGGAAACCTGATTCGAGGGATTCAAAAGGGGGTTCAGGGAAAGATGGCCACGGATTTGGGAGGCAACCACACATTCAAGAACTTTGGAAAGGGATGGTAGGACAGAGGGCTCAAGGGTTGGTTTTTCATAAGAGGTGCTGATGGAAAATTGGAAGAAGGGTCATACCTGAAGACAGAGAATCGTTAACAATATTAGTTAACATGGGAACCAGGAAGGGAAGTAGGGTGGCCAACAGTTTCATGGGAATAGAGTCAAGGGAGCAGGAGGTGGCTCTCGTAGACAAGATGAGCTTGGAGAAGGCATGAGAGGAGATAGGAGAAAACAAAAGAATTGTATGAGTTCAGGGCTAGGGCAGGGAGGAACTTTAAAGGAAGTTTGGCCCGGTGGGCTAGGGGAATGGTGGGAAGTGGCAGAGGCAGCTGATCAGATGGTCTGAACCTTAATGACAAAGTTCGTAAGTTCCTCACACTGCACAGTGGCGCAGTGGTTAGCACCGTAGCCTCACAGCTCCAGCGACCCGGGTTCAATTCCGGGTACTGCCTGTGTGGAGTTTGCAAGTTCTCCCTGTGTCTGCGTGGGTTTCCTCCGGGCGCTCCGGTTTCCTCCCACACGCCAAAGACTTGCAGGTTGATAGGTAAATTGGCCATTAGCAATTGCCCCTAGTATAGGTAGGTGGTAGGGAAATATAGGGACAGGTGGGGATGTGGTAGGAATATGGAATTAGTGTAGGATTAGTATAAATGGGTGGTTGATGGTCGGCATAGACTCGGTGTATCTCTAAACTAAACTAAACTAAACTTGTTGGAAATGAGGGTGGAGGAGTCAGGGAAAAATGTTTAAGATGACAGTTTGTAGTAGAGAAAAGAAGCTGGGGGTTATCTTTGCATTCCAGGATGATCCTGGAATAGTAAGCAGTTTAGCAGATGAGAGCAGGGTCCAATAGTGCTTTATGTGATCCAGCCAGACCTGACAGTGAATGACTAAACCAGTTGTCTGCCATATGCGTTCAAGCCTACATCCCTTGGACTTAAGGGAATGAAGATGAGAGCCATTCCAGGGGGATCAACAAGGGTGAGAGAAAGTAATGATTTTAATCGGGACTATAGTATCAAAGATGAAGGTGAGGGCGTGGTTGAGCAGATCAGTAGTTGCAGAAATGTCATGATAAACAGAGGGCCAAAGGTTGGACTGTTAGGATTTTGAAAGGGCAGTTGTAAGTGAACTGAGAAAAGTTTTTTTCCAGGGATGAACACAGAAGGAAGTAGGGATTGAGCGGGGGAAGGTAGATGTGGGTGTGGAGTGATGCAACAAAGTGTTCAAAGATGGCTTTATCTATGATTGATACAATGGAAGTAGCAAGGCCGTGTGAGATGGCCAGGTCAAGGGGGTGGCATGAATATTGATTGGGGACTTGACATCAAGGATGAGGTTAAGGGAAGATAAAAGGACAATGACCTCACAGGACAGAGAGAGCATGATGATTTGAGATGGAGGTCCAAAGCACCGAGGATAAAAAGGCACTCAGTGCAGAGGCTGAGGCAGGAAAACTCAGTGAGAAAATTTTTATGGTACTTGGGCGGGCAGTAAAGAATGAGAATTTTACATAAGAGATTGAGGGTTTATTTTATTTTTATTTAGAGATACAGTACTGAAACAGGCCCTTCGGCCCACTGAGTCTGTGCCAACCATCAACCAACCATTTATACTAATCCTACATTAATCCCATATTCCCGACTACATCCCCTCAATTCCCGTACCACCTACCTACACTAGGGGCAATTTACAATGGCCAATTTACCTATCAACCTGCAAGTCTTTGGCTGTGGGAGGAAACCGGAGCACCCGGCGGAAACCCACACGGTCACAGGGAGAACTTGCAAACTCCGCACAGGCAGTACCCAGAATCGAACCCGGGTCGCTGGAGCTGTGAGGCTGTGGTGCTAACCACCACAAACCACTGTTTGGAACAAGGTGAGATGCTCAAAGGAGCATGAAGGACAGACTACGCTATGATTTGGTAACAAGAACTATATCACCACCGTAATGGTCTTGGCAGGGCAAGCAGTGGACAGTATAGCAAGGCAGGGAGACATTACTTAGGGGAACGGTGTCACCACCCTTTGACCAAGTTTTTGTCAAGGCCATGATGGCGAAGAAATCATCCACATTAAGCTCATGGATGTCAAGGGTCTCATTCGCAAGTGAATGGGAATTTTGGAGGGAGATGCAGATATGGGAGGTGATAGCTGATCTTCTGGCAGAGTCACAAGGTCAACACAGAGAGAGGTGTGCTGAACGGGGAGGAGATTAGCATGTTTGGGTCCCAGTGTGCGCGTTGGGCAGGAAGGTCGGTGATAGTGTAGGATGGGGCAATTGGGATTGCTGCTAAAATGAAGGCAGCGCCAAGTGCCTCAATGGGCCATTTGGAGGATGCCAAGAGAGGCATAGAGGGAAGTTGTAGGCCTATCTAAGAGGGAGTCAAGCCTGGGACGATGGCAGGAGAGTGGGAAGGTTGAGGAGTACTGAAGAGTTGGGGTAGGGATTTGGGAGAGCAGAGTACCTGAGAAGGTAAAAATGAAAGGAGATGTGACAATAGAAGAGAGGGGTCCAGGAGTGGTAAAGAGAAAAGAAATAAAAAACAGGAAGAAAAACATAGAAATAGAGCGATGGGCTCAGATCTGCAGTGGCAACCAAAATGTGCACACGAATGGACACAGGGAAAAGTGAAGTTACATTGGCCTGGTTACATAGCAATTATTAGGGTACATAAAACCTGGTAGTAAATGTGGAATAAATAGGAGCCAATAGGAAAGAATTCAGAGTTAAAGTCAGAGGTCCCATGATGAGATAAAATTGACTTTAGTAGGGTGTAGTTGCATGATGTTCAACAAACAGTTTGAAGACAAGTGTGATAGGTGAATGAAGTCTATTTGAAGCTATTTGAAGGGAGAGTAACAGAGAACACAATGATGGAGGTATTCCAGTTAGAATGAAGATCCAGGAGATGTGCAGGATTGGTAGTGGGCAGAAAGATGATGACAAATTTGGAGGTTAGCATCAGATCCAGAAGTAACAGAGAGGTGTATTTTGGCCCCGGGAAAAAGAAACAGCCAGCAACAATAGGCTGAATTTTAACATTTCAACCCGACAGTGGGTCAGGAACCCAGAAGTTTGAGCAGCGCATTTGGCAGTGGCTTTTTAACTCAGACACTGTATTAAAATCTCACTTCCCTGTTTCCCAACCAATCAAAGTGGGCGGGCATGATGACAACCCACACCTGACTGTCGAAGCTTCACTATATAAAGGGACCCTGCAAGGGGAAGAATGGAAGCATTCTACAACTGTCAAGAGAGAGCCAGCTATTTGACAGATGGAGAGTCAAAGAGGGAAAGCTGCCCCACAGTTCTCGGATGCATCCCTGAACATCATGCTGTGGGCTGTAAGGGCCCGCAGGGAAATTCTGTTCCCAGCAGACAGGAGGAAGAAACCTGACTCGGAGACTACTGGCATGGCTGGAAGTAGCAGAGGTGGTGAGCTGCAGGAGTGTGGTGCCTCGCTCCTGCATACAAGAGGTTCATTGACCTCATCAGGGGAGGAAAGGTGAGTGACATATATTCAAGTGCCAAACAGCTCACTCTGGCTTCCCCAGCCTTCTCCTGCACAGCACTCCTCAGCCCAACACACCTTGCGGGTGCACTTATTCCTCTCTTTCAACACACCTCCTTATATCACCATCTGGACCAGCTACCACTGACACTCACCCTCATCCCTCACACTGACCCTCCACAAACGTTGTCCTTCCATTATCTCAACACATGCCATTTCTCACACTCATAACACTCTTCCTTCTCTCCTTGAGGGAGAAGAAAGCATGGAACAGCAGGAAGAGGCAGAGTATCGGGGGTGGCCCTCCAGTCATTGCAACCCTGACCGCTGCAGAGGCGGAGCCACTGAAGATAGACAGAATCTCGGCATGCATGGCCATTGGTGATTGAAAGATAGGGGTCTCCCAGCTGCCTGTTGACAGAATTGGATATTGCACAGCCACATGGCATACAACATTCACTCATGTTGACTTGATGTCAACAGGCAATGAAAAATAATGATCTGCACAATGATGAGTGAAAACTGTTGTGATAGTGTATTTGTTAGTATGTTAAATATAATTATTTAAATATATGTTTATCCTAATATGTATATCACAGGAAGTAATGTAATATCACGTGATTCAGTTCTCTTGCAGTCAGTTAACATGTGTAAAATGAAGCAACAAGTCTTCATTAAAGCTCTGTGTTCAATCTCTATGCTTGCCTTTCAGCTTTGTTTGTATTAATCTAGACAGAGGTAATAGAATATGGCGAGTCAATAGCACTGATCAGCAGCTGAAATCGACAATTCAAGTCAGAAGCCCTACCTGAAATGCTGCAACTGGATCACAGCTGTCACATCAGGAGAGCAAAAAATGCTGCAACTGGATCACAGCTGTCACATCAGGAGAGCAATGCTACGAGCGGAGATCGAAGGTGATTTGGGCACACTCCCGATTTTTGCACTTGCGCTCCATTAGCTGACTCCGACACCTGAGCCCCTCCCGCATACAAGCTCACAAGCCTGAGCTGCAGCAACACAGCTCAGGATGTGGCTCCTTCTCAGCCCTGCAGACATCGCAGCTTGCTGAAACTTTTAAAAAAAGATTTGTTCCTCAGAGGGGAGAAAAGAGTAGAACGCTTAGGCAATGGCAGCCAGATTTCCAGAGATGGACTGGAAAGCACCTGATGTCCCAGACGAATTTGAACTGTTTAAGCAGAGGATTGAACTATGCTTCCTCGACCACGAGGTTGTGGATGCAGAGAAGCAGGCTATAAAAATTAGGATCACCATAGGAAACGAAGGTCTGTGCAGAATCAATACCTCTGCTTTATCTGACGCTGACCAGAAGGATCCATCAAAGCTATGGGCAACATTAGAAAATCAGCTTAAGATTAAAGTCAATTTCAGAGTACACCGCCCGGAATTCATGCAGTATCGACAGAAAGCCGATGAGCATTTGGACAACTTTGCTAACCGATGCAGAGAGAAAGCAAAAGAATGCAACTTCTCTCATGCTGAACTCTCGGAACGAATTATGAAGTTGGTTATTGCCTCCACTGCAATTGAGGCATTCTAGAAAGAACTCCTGGAAAAGCTGAAGGGACACGGCGTAGAGAGCATACTACATGACGGATGCAGAAATGAAGCAGGAAGACAGTGTTTTCAAGCCTTAGGGTCTGAAATGCCTGTCAGTACAATATCCAAGGCACCCAGGCAAAACAAAGTGTACAGCAACTGCGGGCTCTCCCAACCGTGTAGATGCCGGGCATATGCAGACACGTGTAAGGCATGTGGGCTTAGAGGGCATTGGGCCAAACTTTGCAGAAGGTCCAGCAGTCAAAACATGGGGAGAAGCCAGAGCAGGCAGTGCTTAAAGCGCAGAAGAATGTCACCCAGAGGTGAAGGGAGGCAAGACACTTACAAGCATCAGCAAAAGCATAAACCCATTCACGAAATTGAGGAACGCCAGATCAAAATGGATGAGGTGGATCAAGGTGAAGCCACTGCAGGTGAACAGCAATGTCACATGATCACCTTAGCAGAACAGGTCCATTCTGTTAACAAAACGGAAGCGTTTGCAACACTCCACCAGATAGTCTGCCCTAATAATGTTGGACGGCATCGATTGAGAGTGAAGATTGACACAGGTGCAAGTGCCAACACATCTTTCCGCATTCTCAAGGACATGGCCATGAGGCATGGACATCTGTGGTCCAACCCACAAGCATGAAGCTTACAGCATACAATGGCTCGACAATAAAGTGCTTTGGTTCCCTAGACCTGGAATTGCAGGTACAAAGAATTAACATGGTCTGCTCAGAAATTTTACATAGTGGATGTGTCAGGACCAGAAGGCTGCCAGCGTGTAATGAACTGAACATGGTTACCATCCATGAAATGACCCAGTCAGAAGACCACAGCAGTCAAAACAGGAGCACGCCCACTGGATCGGTACAAGACCTCCAGAGGTTGTACCCGGACCAATTTGACACTGTTGGGAATGCAGCACTACACCTTAAAGAAGATGCAATGCCATCAATCAACCCGCCGTGAAAATGCAGCATGCACGTTCAAGAAAAGTTGAAGATGGAACTGAATGGAATGGAAAACAAGGCATCATTCGGTGATTGCAATATTACATGGACTGGTGCAGTTCCATCATTGCCACAATCATGATGGATGGTTGAACAAAGCCTTAAAGAGATGTCCTCATAAGATACCAACGCTAGAAGAGTTAAACTCAATGTTTGCTGGAGCGAAAAAAATTTTCGATGCCATTTACTCAAGTATCTGCCTGGATCCCAGGAAGATCGCAAAGACATCCAGCCAATGCCGACACCTCAGGGCAAGGACAACCTCCAAAGCTGTCTTGTTTAGTTTAGTTTAGAAATACAGCACTGAAACAGGCCCTTCGGCCCACCAAGTCTGTGCCGACCATCAACCACCCATTTATACTAATCCTACACTAATTCCATATTCCTACCACATCCCCACCTGTCCCTATATTTCCCTACCACCTACCTATACTAGGGGAAATTTATAATGGCCAATTTACCTACCAACCTGCAATTCGTTTGGCTTGTGGGAGGAAACCGAGCACCCGGAGAAAACCCACGCAGACACAGGGAGAACTTGCAAACTCCACACAGGCAGTACCCAGAATTGAACCCGGGTCGCTGGAGCTTTGAGGCTACGGTGCTAACCACTGCGCCACTGTGCCGCCTATTCAACTTCCTTGCTGCCTACATACCGAGCTTCTCGGAGAAGGCCTCTCCACGAAGAGAATTACAGAAGAGAGACATGCCATTCCTATGGCAGGACAATCACCAATGTGCTTTCAATGCATTGAAACAAGAGCTGTCAGCCGAATTATGTCTTCAATACTATGACCCTCAGAAGGCAACAACATTAGAAGTGGATGCGTTGCAGAAAGGTCTTGATGCATATCTTCTTCAAGATGGCATGTCTGTCACATTTGGTTCAAACGTCTGTCGCCAGCACAAGGAAATTACTCCAGTATCAAACAAGAAACCCTCGCTCTTGTCTTTGGGATCACCAGGTTCCACACATACTTATTCAGGAAAGAGTTCAGTGTCAAGACCGATCATAAGCAAATGGAGATGATTTGGAGAAAATTGATCACGTGTGCACCACCTCAACTCCAGAGGTTACTCATCTAGATTCAGGGCTACAACTGTAATATCAGTACCCAGTAGTCAGATGGTCCTATCAGACACTCTAAGTACACTGCCCAACCCGAGGAAGGCACGAGACATACCACTCAACTTCCAGGTGGACAAAGTCTATGCAAGCCTGGAGGATGTAGATCTCATGTGCTTTGGTCAAAATAAGAGAGAGGAACACCAGAGGGAGACCTCTCAAGACCTCATACTCCGAAATCTGTGGCAGATCATTGTAGAGGGTTGGCCCGAAACCATTCAGGAGATCCCTCTGGATCTGAGAACGTATTGGCCATATTGAGATGAAAATCGGTATATCCAATGAAGTACTAGTCAAAGGAGGCCAAGCACTCAGTCTGACGGCACTTCAGTCTGACATACTTGGACTCCAGCAAGGACACATGGACGGCTTGTTCGCAATTCAGTGTTCTGGCCTGGCATCAGCAAGGGCATTAACCAGATGGTGAGTACTTGTGATGTGTGTCAGGAACACCAAGCTAGTCAACAGAAAGAGCTTCTCCAACTGCATGACATACTGTCATCACCATGGATCAAGATAGCGACAGATTTGTGCTCTGTGGGAAGAGAACGCTATCTGCTGGTGACTGACTATCACTCCAAATTTCCTATTATGCAGAAGCTTTGAGTTACGTCGAGTACAGCAGTGGCCAACATCGTTACTACCATCTTTAGTCTTTTTGGTTCCCTGGCATCCGACAATGATTCACAATGTGGTTGATTCTTAAATGCCCTCTGAAATGGCCGAACAACCACTCAGTTCATGGGCAATTAGGATGGGCAATAAATACTGGCCTAGCCAGTAATGTCCACATCCCACAAATGAATAAGAACAAATACATGGGAAAACGTTTCCAGGATACGTGTGAACGATGGTCCATCAACCATGTCACATGATCACCCTGATATCCTCATTCGAATGGGATGGCTGAGTGTATGATCAGGACAGTCAAATCGCACATCAAAAAGTGTTCAGAAACTAGGCAAGATATCCAACTTGCATTATTGCATCTTTGCACAACGACATTAGATTGCCATCACCTGTTGAGATTCTGTCTGGTTGACTGGTGAGAACTACCCTACCAAGCTATCACCTCACCAAGTCGTCCTTGATCACAGACTGGTTACATCAGAATCAAAATATGACAAAAGACACACATGACGTGCATGTGGGTGCAGAATTACCACCACTAAATGTTGGCCAGAAGGTGCGGGTCCTACACCACAAGAACAGACATGGATCCCAGCAGAGGTGTCCAAGGTGTGCAAAGAACCACATTCATATGAGGTGACAGCACCAAATGGTGTGGTGCTGCAAAGGAATCGATCTCATCTCGGGGGACTCTCTGCTAGCCATGCACAAGATGAACAACCAGCATTGTCCACTTGTATCCATGTACATTTTGCAGATGAGGAGACAACAAGCGATATACCAGCAACTCAGGACAATTCTCCCAAACACAAGCTTTGGGAGGAGAGAATGAACAGTTCCAGTACACACCCACATATCATTGTCACAAGGTCTGGTCGAGTCAGCCAACAACCAGTACAGTTCCAAATGAAGAAAACACCTTGAAATGGAATATTTGAAATGTTCTTGTTACCGTTGAATGTTGTATGTAAATAGTGTTATCGTCACACTTCTTATATCTCACAAGGGTTGCTTATTCATATACATATCAACATTATACTATATGGGATTGTTATTTAAGAGAAAGGGGATGTTGTGATAGATTATTTATTAGTATGTTAAATATAAGTATTTAAATATATGTTTATGCTAATATGTATGCCATCACAGGAAGTGATGCAATATCATGTGATTCAGTTCTCTTGCACAGTTAACACATATAAGCTGAAGCAACACGTCTCCATTAAAGCTCTGTATTATACCTCTATGCCTGCACTTCAGCTTCATTTGTACTAATCTAGAAAGGAATCACACAACAAGAACCCTCTCACCTGGTCAGCTCTAATGCATGTCTTTCAACTCCCACAGGTCCTGCAATTGCTCCTCAGGAGCTGGTGCCAGAAAAGGATGAAGGGTTTTCAGAGAACTCTGAAGAAGCACCATCAGACAGCTCATGCACACCCTCCACCAGTTCAGATACACACATCTCGGTGGGGCCATCAAGACAGGTAGTTGGGTTGTCATGTGATGAGGCACACATCATAAGTGAGTAGGAGCAGGTGTTGGAGACAAGAACAACAATGCAATGTCCCCATCAGAGGACAAAGGATCCTCTAAGCTCTGCTTCACTGGATGCAGATGCTGAGCCTCAGAAGTCATCCATGAGGAGGATTATTCTGAAGCAGCAGCAGAAAATGTGTGAGGGTCTCTCAGCATTTCCATAGGCATTGCATACGATTGGACAGAGATTGGAGGAGTCCGTCTCCACCATGAGTGCCATGATGTTGTGGGCCTTTGCGGTGATGTCTACATATATGGAAAAAATGGTCAGCTGCACAGAGCATCAAACATGACAGGCAACCAAGTGCATGCTGACCCAGACCAATGACATGCACACTTAGTCTGCCAGCCTAAGTAGGATGGAGGAAAACGTCACTTTGGCCATTCAGTACTGCAATGAAGTGTAGCAAAGTGCTCTCCAGCTCTTGGCTAGCAGTAAATTGTGGGTGGACCATGAGGGAGAAGATAGAGAAGAGGGATATAGAAATGGGAACTCTGCTCAAAGTGCTCCCACTCCTTCCCCGTTTCCCTCCCCATTAATCATTCAGAGCCCCCCCATGCTGCCCTGAATCTGCCCCTGCACAAATGAAGGTGGGACAGTCTTTGGTATGAGCATCTATCTGAGTACAGAGGAGGGGGACAAGCAGGCTGCTTCTCACTCTGCTAAGCTGCAGGGGTAGAATCTCATAGGAGAAAAGGAAAAGGAAGAGAAAGAATTTGTAGTTGCACAAAGATAATTGTTATGTTTATGCTGGGTTTCTGGATATAGTATGTATATCTGATTTTTCTCAAAGCAATGCAGATATCACACTTGATTTAAATCACCAACCGTTTTATTGACAGCGCTTTAATCTGCATTAGTTCTTATATGATCACAGTACAATGTCTTCACAGAGGAATCAGTGTGTTTTTTGTGGAAGATCCTAGTTGTGTCTTTTAGTTTCACTTTTAACTCTTAAGCTGCACCCATAGGCTTAAACAATCAAACACAGTGAACACAGATCAATGGACAGACTAATACAATCAAGCCCAGATCAATTGAACACTACAATAATCACTTGAGTGCCCACCTGGTCCACTTGAAAGACAGTCTTCTTCTGGAGTCGGCGAATGTCAGCAATGACTTGATATGAGAGTCTGAGCTCCTGAGGCACTGATGCTCAGTCATGTCCAGAAAGCTAATCCTCTGCCTGTACATTGTGTTGGGGCTATCACCTCCTGTGAGCTGGAGCTCTGTATTCATTCCTTCTGTTCTGTGAAGTGGCAGATGGTTGAGGAGAAGGCTGTTTCTGTTCCTGCTGGTGTTGCTCCTGTTGTTCAACATCAGAGGTCCGAGATAATGCTGCATAAACTGCTCCTGTGCTGCTGAGCAGGTCGAAAGCTGGGAATGGCAGAACAAAGGCAAAAAAACTCCAAGATAGCAGAAATGACCTCCAAAGTCTTGGAAATCAGCTCCAAAGCAGTGAAAATACACTTTCAGAAACAGTCCTGTGAGCAAAAACCTTTCACCTAGCCAAATAAGCAGCTGTCATATCTCAGTATTTACAGGTTTTCCAGACTGTTTACTCAGTCCCATCAATCCTCGTTCTCCTCCTTGTTCAACCTGGTGAGTTCCAAGAAGCCCAGGGAACCCGTGTGTTGACAGTTAAAGACAGAATCCAGCATCAAAAATGGACTTAATTGGCTTTTAGCATAAGTTAGTAACAGACCCGCATGTCCAACGGGGGTTTCCCATGAGCTACGAAATGCGCTTGAGTCAAATGTGGACCGATCTACGCCCGCCCTGGCAGGTTAAAATTCCCCCAATGATTCTACCTGAATTTTTAATTAATTGTATGCTCATGAAGAAAATAAGTGAGTGACAGAATACTGGCTCCTCTGTACTCTTGGAGCAGTGTTAATTTCATGCATACCTTCATGTTAACAGACTCAAACTGAAGATTGGTACAGAGAGCAGAACCTTATCTGATTAACATTTAAAAAAAGACAAGCTTTTAACCAATTTGCTTTCCAATTTGCTGTGAAAAATACTAACATTTTGCTTTTGGCTAAGAGCTGCTCAGTAAATTGAGATGTTGCATTACATAAAATTGGATTGGCAGACGCATGAAATTTAACAGTCACCATAAAGTTGAGGTTCCGTATCAAATCAACCCCACAGTAATGTTTCCAAATGATTATTTTATGCCTAGGCCCACAGCATTTCTCTGAAAATACAACCCAAAAAAGAAAATATTAATCAGAACTTAATGAGCATGTTGAAAATTGATCTACAGGGATAAAGGTTAGGCAATTTTGCTAAGTCAATTTGTTCAGCAACCATTCAAGTAACCACAGTCACGATGTGGTGGAGGATATAACACAAGCAATAAGCAGCTGAAAACCTTTTCTCAATTCAACAGAACTAATCTCTTCAAAGTTAAAGAGTGCAGAGTCCAATATTTTAATTCAGAAACATCTGGAGGCAGGAACATTCAAGCACCACTGAACATGCCTAGAGTACCCGAACAAACCAGCAGCAGATTACAGCATCATTTTTTTCTGCCGTAGTTAACCAGCTCACTGCCAAGTTTGTACCAAGTTGTATTACCTTTATGAATATTTATAACTAAAACTAAGCAACAATTTATGGACATTTATGCAATTTATGATCTACTTGATCACCACCTTGCTCAACCCCTCCACTGTCTCTCAATTGTCAGAGTGCTGGTTCAACACCCAGTACTGGATGAGCATAAATTTCCTCCAACTAAATATTAGGAAAACTGAAGCCATTGTCTTTCATCCCTGCCACAAACTTCATTCTCTAGCCACCAATTCTATCCCTCTTCCTGGCAACTATCCTCGACTGAATCAGACTGTTTGCAGTCTTGGTGTCATATCTGACCCCGATATGAGCTTCCGACTACACATCCACGTCATCAATAAGAGCGCCTATTTCTAATTCTGTAACACCACCCAACTCAACCCCTACCTCAGCTCATCTACTACTAAAACCCTCATCCACGTTTTTGTTACTTCTAGATGTGACTATTCCATCACAGTCCTGGCCGGCCTCCCACATTCTATCCTCTGTAAACTCAAGGTCATCCAAACCTCTGCTGCCCCTGTCCTTACTCACGTTAAGTGTCATTCACCCATCACCCCTGTGCTTGCTACATTGTCTTCTGGTAAAGCAACACCTCAATTTTATAATTCTCATCCTTGTTTTCAAATCTCTTCATGGCCTCGTCCCTCCCAGTCTCTGTAATCTCCTGCAGCCCCACAACCCTCCAAGATATCTGCACTCCTCTAATTTTGGCCCCTTGAGCATTCCCAATTGCTCCACCATCGGTGGCCATGCCTTCAGCTGCCAAAGCTTAAGCTCTGGAAATTCCTCCCAAAACCTCTCCACCTCTCTTTCCTCCTTTAAGTCGTTCCTTAAAACCTACCTCTTTAACCAAGCTATTGGTCATCTGGCTTAATAGCTCCTTATGTGGCTTGGTGTCAAATTTTGTTTTATAATGTTCCTGTGAAGCACCTTGGGATGTTTTACTATGTTGAAGGTGCTATATAAATACAAGTTGTTGTTGACAGATAAATATCACAGCATGGATGCATTGAAGGGACAGCTGGATAAGTACATGAAGGGAAAAAGGAATAGAAGGATATGCTGATAGGATTAGATGAAGGAAGGTGGGAGGAGGCTCATGTATAGCATAAACACCAACTGAGCCAAATGGCCTGTTTCCATGCAAACCAATTATCATCCAATGTTCAGTCTCCCTGAACAATTAGGGAGGGCAGGCCGGATGGCACTTCCATTCTGTCAAAGGAAAGATTTCTAATTAAAGGGAGCATGGTATGGGTATGAAAAGCGCACCAGCACTTGGAGTTTTGTGGTTGCAGCAGCCACAGGAATGGAGTTAAGACTTGGGAAGGCAGGTCCCCAGGTATCTCACTCTTACCTGGAGGTCCTGATGCAGGATCTGAGGAGCTGTAGTGAGGTGAGTTCTACCAAGAAAGGGATAGAAGAGGACAACCTCTTCAACCAAGCAGGCGTGGATGGAAGTGCCCGAGGAGGTCAGCAGCAGGAGTATTGTCCCTCCAACCTGGAAACAGTGCACCAAGAGGATCTAGGACCTCAGAAGGGTATGACAGGTGAGAGGCATAACACTTTCAGGTGCCAAGCCCCAAAATATGACTTGCCCAGCATTCTCCTGCGCAGCATACCTCAGGTCAACACACCTTGCAGCTCCACTCATTCCTCTCTCTCCAGGCACCTTGCATACCTATCTGAGCAGCCAACATTCACAATCACCTTCAACCTATTGCCCTTTTACACCCATACCTCACAGTCACACTCCACAAATGGTGTCCTTCCCTCCTTTCCACATAAGCCGTTACAACCACCCACATCTCTGCTTTCTCTCCTTGCAGAAGAGAGCACACAACTTGGCAAGAGGTGGAGACCTGGTGGTGGGGGTGTTACCCTCCAGTGACAGGCATCTTGTCGATCACTGCCAATGCGTGCCCACCTGCTCCACTGGGAAGGAGGTCTTGATGCAGGGGGCTGCAGATATCAGCAGTGACCTGCCATGAGAGTCTATGTATCTTGAGGCACTGGTACTCAGACAGGTCGATAAAGCTGGTCCTCTGCCTGTAGGCTCTGTTTTGGGGCTTTTGCTTCCTTCTAGCTGGATCTTGGTGTCCATCCCCTCTGCCCTAGTGTGCTCCTGCTGCTGGCGCAATTGGCTTGGTGTGACCTCTGCTCTTGAACCTTAACAGAGGTGGAAGATGGAGCTGCATAAGCTCCTCCCATGCCATGGTGTCGATGGTTGTGGCAAGCCCAGCAATTGTTGCCCATCCCTAATTTCCCTTGGGAAGATTATGATGAGTTCAACCGCTGCAGTCCATCTGTAGCGGTTTGGTGCAACTGAGTGGCTTGCAAGGCCATTTCAGAGGACAGTTAAGAGTCAACCACATTGCTGTGGGTCTGAAGTCATCTGTAGGACAGACCAGGTAAGGACAGCAGATTTCTTTCCCGCTCAGGCATTAGTGAACCAGATAGGGTTTTACGACATTCGATGATAATTTTGATTACTAAGACTAGCTTTCAAATTTTATTAATTAATTTAACTTTGAAATTCCACCAGCTGCCAAGGTGGGGTTTGAACCTGTGTCCCCAGGACATTAACCTGGGCCTCTGGATTACTAGTGCAGTGACATTACCACCACGCCATCATCTTGCCTAAAGGTGAATGAAGTGCTGGACAGATGAAGTGCCTTCCACCATGTTGGTAATCACCTGTCAAGCATTGAAAGCACTCTCTGAGAGAAGAAGTGCTTTGAACAGCAGTATATCTATGGTCATGGTGGGAGCTCTTCAATGTAACTGATCAAAGCCTTTACAGCTTGTCAATATCACTGAAGAAGCTCTTCCCACCATGCAGTCACTTTGATGACTCTGGTGATGTGCAGACAGGTTGGGAAACATGTTCTGTGGCTGGGAAATCCAGGATTCAGGTGTAAAGCAGCTCATAATTGGCTTAACAACCTCAACAACTTATTAGTTACTTACCCAACTGATCAATGCTACCCCGGGGAAAGTTCTAAGAGGGAGGGATCACATTGAGATCCTGACCCGATGTCCTTTTCTGGGATTTTCCCACCCCACTCGCCCCTGAACCTGCCTCCAGCAGCCTGGGAAAATTCTGCCCAAAGTATCTCACTTGTAACAGGTAGTTCCAGATGTTATTTCCCTGTGAAAGACCATCACAACTGCAATGACTCTGGATTTTCAGACTAAAGAAAGGACACAACCTCATTATAGAAATATCCATATTTTCTCTGCCTTAATGAATAAAGATGGTCAACCTTCCAATAGGTGGAGAATACAAATAAACAAAGAGCAATGAGAATATAAAATGGCACACAAAAATAAATGAGAAAAAGGACAAATGAAGGCTGAAAAATGTCCAAGATATATTTAAAAAGATGGACAACAAGCACAAGTGGTACACGCAAATGTTTGACAATCTTTCTGTGAAATCTAAGCACGACTTGCATTGCAGGCACCCCATTACCCTTAAGTATTTCTACCAGCATGAATGAGAATGCATTAATGGTAGCTGCTTGAATCAATTTATCATTGATTTATTATTGATTTTAAAAGTGACTGCACCATCTGAAACAAAAACACACTATTTGTGGCAGTAAGGCTATTACTAATAGATGTAGTGATTCATTTCCTCCTCCAAATCAACTTCATTGTTAACATTTACAATTTCCAAAATGACAATGTAGGCTTTGCATTGTGAAGTGATAACACTATAAGATTGGTCAGAACTACTCGATAAACATTTGGTTGCCTGTGACTGTATGAGGTCCTTTAATACAAAGTATGCTTGCAATGAAGAAGCTAAATGCGTGCACTTACATAACCTCTTTCACAGCTCTGAAAACTTCTTTTGTATTTTGTAGAGAAAGTAAAAAGGTTCTGAATCATCAGCTGGTGCTTCAGACCTCAAATACTGCCCTTCCAATGCAGGAAAAGGTTACAGACATTCAGGAACCATTAAGAGCTGTTTTAATCATGATCTAAGGTTATCTGCTACTCAGCAGCAGATTTCTATCCCTCTGAATTTTTGTTAAATTTGTACTGTGACTGACAGAAGAAAAGCACATCTTTGAAAATAACACGCAGTATCAAGAAGATAAAGGTAAACTGTCATAAAGTTTAGGTACCATCTGTATTTTATTAGCTCCCCTACCTCAGTAGAAAGGATAGGGAGCTGCTTAATTTATTCTTCAATATGATGTCTGGTAAGATTGAGCACACACTGGTCTATTTTCAATTAGCTCTAATGCAGAAGTTTGAGATGAACGTAAAGATCACCAAGTTCATTGATGGCCAAGGTTCAGATCATTCTTTTTTGAAAATTTAATTAAAGCTGATATCCAGAAAATTTCAGTTCGATAATGCAACCACAGATTCCTATTTTAGGTGTTCCACTATTTCCACGCCAATGCTTCTGATGTTAGTTTTTCTTTAGTCATAAATCTTAAAACAAATGTAGCATGTAGTTTTTGCTTCACTAACTTCAACAGCCTTGAATGTCCTTCCCAATCACTGCCTGTTTACAGAAAGTGATTCAACTGCAACAAGAAAATGCAGATAATTTTCTGCTTCCGTAAGCAGAAGATCTTTCACTAAGTTCTTGTATTGAACTATTCGAGGAATATCATTAATCAATTATTATTAAATATTAGATTCTGTGTCATCAAAAAGCTTAAAGTCATGCATATTATCACAAAACAAATATGTTCCAGTGAGTAACTGAAATCAATAATAATGAGCTATTAAAATCAAATATCAGACAGAATGCCAAACTTTATAACATACTATCTCCAGTTTGCCAAAGCTATCTTCTACGACGGGATAATTTCATTAATTTATTTAATTCGTAAATTGTCTGAGGAATTAAATTTAAATAATAACACTTAGCCAAGAACATTAAATATTTTCCAAGCAATTGTGTATTATTTGTACTTCAAACTTTCCATAGGATTTAAAACAAAACAAAACACAAGGTATATGCCCTGTGAACAATTCTAGCTTCTAACGGTGCATCTACTCACTACATGGATGGTGACATTCTGTCTTATTTCCCCGTGTGTGCTGGCTGCCTTATGAATGACGTATCCACGAAATATAAGCAAAATACTGCAGATGCAGCAATTTACTTGTACTACCTTTAAGTTAGTATACTGTATTCGCTGCTCACAATGTGGTCGCCTCTACATTGGGAAGACCAAATGCAGATTGGGTGACCGCTTTGCGGAATACCTCTGCTCAATCCGAAAGCATGACTGCGAGCTTCCGGTGGCTTGTCATTTCAACACAACACCCTGCTCTCATGCCCACATTTCTGTCTTTGGCATGCTGCAGTGTTCCAGTGAACTTCAATGCAAGCTCAAGGAGCAGCACCTGATCTTTCGATTAGGTACTCTACAGCCTCGCGGACTCAACCTTGAGTTCAACAATTTCAGAGCATGACTGGTCTTTTTTTATATTTTTCTGTTTTTTTTAACCATGTGCTTATTTTATTCATGTAGACAGAGTTGCTCATTACCCTTCCATTAACACTCCCTCTGGACTAATGCTTTGTCTTTCACCACAAGCATTAACACGTTCTTTGCCTTTGTCCCATGACAGCTTTGTTCTTTAATCTCTCCTGCCCTCTGCCCTATCACACACCTTGCCTTTTGTTCTCTTCCCTACCAAATCCCAACCCCTTCACTTGCTTAAAACCTAATTCTTTTCAAACCTTTGCCAGTTCTGATGAAAGGTCACAGACCTGAAATGTTAACTCTGCTTCTCTCTCCACAGATGCTACCTGACCTGTTGAGTATTTCCAGCATTTTCTGTTTTTATTCACTAAATAGCCTGGCAAGGGGACTAAATAATTCAAAATATTTAATTGTACTATATGTTGGATAGTGTAGAAAGAAGAACAACAACCCTTTCTTTTTCTGACTCTCCCAATGTGATGAAAATAACGCAATTGGATTTCTCTGTAATAAAAAAAGGTGCACAATTCAGCACACCAGGATAGATTCTCAGTTGCTATAATACTACATGTAAAATACAAATGAACAATTACACACATAATTCTTTACATGCTGAGATAAAAAAATAATCCATATAAACTCATC
Source organism: Heterodontus francisci (assembly GCF_036365525.1). Classification (NCBI taxonomy): domain Eukaryota; kingdom Metazoa; phylum Chordata; class Chondrichthyes; order Heterodontiformes; family Heterodontidae; genus Heterodontus; species Heterodontus francisci. The sequence goes on from NC_090377.1 coordinate 127,122,577, forward strand.
AAAATCAGCAGACTTACAAAAAAAATTGAATCTATAAATTTAAACGTAAAATCTTGAAGTATTAGGGTGATTTGCTAATACAGTAATGTTATTTTGAATTTAAAAACATAAAAATATATGTAAATGTACATGTCAATGTGCCAAGGTCTTCAAAGGAATAACAAATACCATCAAATGATTAAGTAGTCAAGATAGCTGAGGGAGTCATTGAGTCAAATATGTTGACTACACATCCTCCCACCCTACTTTTTGTAAGGGCTCTATTCCATTCTCCCAGTACCTCTGTCAATGATCTTCCAAACTGAAAGTGAAGCAGTGAAATGGCAATGACAGTAATGGCTGCCGAGGTCTGTTTAAATTGGGCCTGCGCTTGAACAGTCCTACCTCCGTTCCTGCCCCCATGGTCGCTAATTGGCTGCCAAACCTGTCTCCAGGCCAATTAAGGGGATACTCCTGTCAAAATCAGGGCCAGGAACTGCTTCCCCCCCAGCTTTTCCCGCCTCCAGAAGGAAAACTCTGCCCATTATCCTTTACACAGGCACACATATATTTATAATATTAAAAATATTACACCCCACATGCCTTTCCTATATCATGTTTTTCCATTACTAATGGCTATGTTCACATACATGATGGACAATGGCTATCTGAACCTGTCCTGCTGTAATTATACCTTAGCACCAGTTTACATCTCCCAGCTCCTCAGCCTGTAATATAGAAAAGGTTCGATGACAATTTTTGTCTCTGTTTTCAGATTGGAACATGGCTTAACATGTTTTTCTTCATTCATTTCATGGGATGTGGGCATCACTGGCTAGGCCAGCATTTGTTGCCCATCTCTAATTTCCCTTGAGAAGGTGATGGTGAGCTGCCTTCTTGAACTGCTGCAGTCCATGTGGGGTAGGTACACCACAGTGCTGTTAGGAAGGGAGTTCCAGGATTTTGACCCAGCGACAGTGAAGGAACGGCGATATAGTTCCAAGTAATGATGGTGTGTGGCTTGGAGGGGAACTTGGAGGTGGTGGTGTTCCCACGCATCTGCTGCCCTTGTTCTTCTAGTTAGTAGAGGTTGCGGAACCCTTCCTTCACTGTCTCTGGGTCAAAATCCTGTAACCTATCTATCTTCATAACTGAAATGCTCCAGCCCAGGCAACATCCTGGTGAATCTCCTCTGTATTGGAGTCTTGGTCCACAGGGAATTAGAAGGATGTGTTAAGAGTATTGGCATCTAGCCCAACAGCATAGATGTCTCCCATTGCTCCATGCCTCCTTCCTATTGCTGATATGCCAGTGTCAATACAATTGGCATTATATATCTGCTCTTTAAAAAAAGACTCATTTTGAGAGATGCCATGGGAGCATTTGTACTTTTGTAATATAAAGAAATTACAACATGAAAAAAAGGGCATTCAGTATAAATTAATCCATGTTGGTGTTTATCCTCCACATAAGTACTCAGGCCTAATTACATTTGCCAACCATGTTCCTATATTACTTCATCCCTGTTTCCTTCAACCACCTATCCAATCTAAATTCAAGTGTTGACATCGTTTCTTTGTCAACCAATATTGCTGGAAGTGAATTCCACATCCTCAGGACTATTTGGTAAGAAATTTCTCTTGCTCTCTGCTTTTAAATCTCTTACATTGCTCTTTCTATCCTGGCCCATTCTTTCATAATTTTAAATATTTCTATCATATTGTTGCGTAGTCTGTTGTTGTAACAAAAAAATCTCCAATTTTTCAAGTCTTTCAAGTTCTGATGAAAGGTCACAGACCTGAAATGTTAACTGCTTCTCTTTCCACAGGTGCTGACCGACCTGCTGAGTATTTTCCAGTATTTCTGTTTCTTTTTTTCCCAAATCTTTTGTTGCATTTGTATGTCTTCATAGGGGGCATTCTATAGGTGAATCTACTCTGGACCTTCTCTAAAGTCCGAATATCCTTCCCTGTAGGTTGGAGCCCAAATCTGAACATAGGCTGGAATTTTTTGTTCTGCCGGCCGAAAAGTCGGTGGCAAGTCAGCCTCTGTCGGGCCTGGGGAGCCAGGCCGCGATTTTCCGCCCCCCAGGCCTTTAATTGGTCTTTGGTGGGCTTCCACCTCCTTGAGGCAAGACGTCCCGCCTAATGGAGCAGCCGGCCAATCAGTTGGCTGGCAGCTCATAGGCCCAGCAGCGCCACTGGGTGCGGTGGCCACTGCTGGGACTACACCCAGCCATCGCAAGCAAGGTGGAGGACGGCCCCGGAAGACAGGTAAGATTTTAGGGCTTCGCTGGGGACAATCAGCAGGGCCCCAGTGAGATAAGGCGGGTCAGTTGTGGGGATGGGTGAGTGTTATGCGCTGGGGACGATTGGGGCTTCGGGCACAGCGATCCATGGGGCACAGGGTGCCCGGTCAGGAGGGCCCCCCCAGCCCGCAAGAAGGCCGCCTGGTTTTACCAGGCAGTGTTCTTGAGGCTTATGCCATCCAGCTACCAAGGGTAAAATAGGCCCTTAAAGAGGCCCTTAAGTGGCAGGTAATTGGCCACTTAAAGGCCTTAATTGGCCTGGGGAGGGCAGGCCGTTTCTCGCCTCCGCCCCGCATAAAATTGCAGCAGGGCGGGAGGGGGTCGGGAACAGACACCACCCACCATGCCCCCCCGCCTCCCACTCAATTTTATGCCCACCTGCTGCCAGCCTGCTCGTTTGGGGGCTGTAAAATTCAGGCCATAGTATTTTAATTGAGGTCTTATCAGTAATATTTCATACAGACTCATTATTACTCCTTGGCTTTAATAAATATATTTAATGTTTTCTCAGGAAGATACAAACTCCCATTAAATTTGGTTTAAACTGAATTTCTTTTAATTCTTTCTGTAGTTTTTCAAAAAACTAAAATTATGAGCGATATTGCAATTTGATTTTACCTCATGAAGGGAATATTATGCTTGAAAATGTGTAATCCCCACTGTTTCTCTGATTATTATATACTTTAATTTATTCCTTGCTCATTGCTGGGTTGAGTCCATCCTATACACAATTCACCTGTCCCTATTGACTTACGTATATACCGTCAGTTCTTGTGCATTCGTTTTTGCAAATCTCAGGATAAGAATAAACAACTGCAGTACTGAACTTCAAAGGTAAAAATCAAGTATTGTGGAACAAGAGTGACTCTTCCAGTACAAATATTTGATTTTAGCTGTAGAGTAATTTGATGATTCTTAGCTGCATTCCATCGATGTCGTTCAAAACTAATGCAAACAGAGACTGAGGGCAAATGAGAAAGCTACAGGTGTTAGCTTTGGCCCAGTGGTAGCACTCTTGGCTCAGAGTCACAGGTTGTTGGTTTAAGGACTTAAACACGTAATCCAGGCTGACACTTCAGTGCTATACTGAAGGAGTGTGACATTGCTAAAGATGCCATATTTCAAATGAGATATTAAACCCCATCTGCTTGTTTAGGTGGACAAGAAAGACCATATGGCACTATCAAGAGTTCTTCCAAAATTTATTCCTGAATTAATGTCCAGCAAGAGACTGACTTGTAATTTAGCTCAAGTGCTATTTGTGGGAGCTTGCTGTGCACAAACTGGCAGCAGCGATTTTCTGCAGAACAACAATGACGACACTTCAAAATTCAATTCATTGGGTGTGCAGCACTTTTGGACATCCTGATGACATGAAAGATGCTGCATAAATGCATGTCCTTTCTTTCTTCAGAATCCCAGTGTCATGCAATTTAAATGGTGAGTGGGTGCATCTCCATAGCCTATGAGCAACATGCTTTGTTTCAATCTGGAATTAATCTTCAAAGTAAGAGGAAGAAAAGAGATTTTGGAGTGTCATATGCAGGAAACAAATGAACATATGGATTAGGAGCAGGAGTAGGCTACTCGGCCCCTCGAGCCTGCTCTGCCATTCAATAAGTTCATGGCTGAACTGATTACTCCACATTTCCACCTAACCTTGATAACCTTTCACCCCTTTGCGTATCAAGAATCTATCTACCTCTGCCTTAAAAATATTCAAAGACTCAGATCCACCGCCTTTTGAGGAAGAGAATTCCAAAGACTCATGACCCTCTGAGAGAAAAAATTTCTCCTCATCTCTGTCTTAAATGGGCAACCCCTTATTTTTAAACAGTGACCCTTAGTTTGAGATTCTCCCACAAGGGAAAACATCCTTTCCACATACACCCTGTCAAGACCCCCTCAGGATCTTAAGTCAATCAAGTCGCCTCTTACTCGTCTAAATTCCAGCGATACAAGCTTAGCCTGTCCAATCTTTCCTCGTAAGACAGCCCGCCCATTTGAGGTATTAGTCCAGTAAACCTGCTCTGAACTGCCTCCAATGTATTTACATCCTTCCTTAAATAAGGAGACCAATACTGGTCCAGATGTGGTCTCACCAATGTCCTATATAGCTGAAGCATAACCTCCCTACTTTTGTATTCAATTCCCTTCGCGATAAATGATAACATTCTCTTGCTTTCCTAATTACGTGTTGTACCTGCATACAAGACACCCAGATCCTTCTGCATCTCAGAGCTCTGCAATCTCTCACCAGTTAGATAATATGCTTCCTTTTTATTCTTCCTGCCACAATGGACAATTTCACATTTTCCCACATTATACTCCATTTGCCAGGTCTTTGCCCACTCACTTAACCTATCCATATCCCTTTGTAGCCTCCTTATGTCCTCTTCACAAGTTACTTTCCTACCTATCTTTGTGTCATCAGCAAATTTAGCAACCATACCTTCGGTCCCTTCATCTAGTCATTTATATAAAATGCAAAAAGTTGAGGCCTCAGCACAGATCCCTGTGGCACACCACTCACTACATCTTGCCAACCAGAAAATGACCCATTTATGCCTATACTCTGTTTCCTGTTAGCTAGCCAATCTTCTATCCATTTTCCTGTTAGCTGGCCAATCTTCTATCTAGTTGGGTATATCACACTCACATGTGGGTTAATAGCCAAGTGTAACATGAGGCATTGGCTTGTAGAGAAACTGTCTGAGGCCAAATATCTGAATAGCATTTTGCAAAAGGGAAACTTGAACAACATAAATATAACAGCAGATTATGTGAAACTGAAGGGTTTCCTAACTGTCAACATCAGGCACTCCCTGGTTAGGCATAGCATGGAATTAAGTACAAAAAAGAGCTCTGTCTACTTTGCTCCAACTATGCACCTTTAATCTCAAGCTCAGAATAGCAATGTGGAGATCACTTAGAGTGAAAATCACTCTAATAATAAGAAACGGCTGAGTGCACTGGGTACAGCAAAAGCTATGGACCTCAACAACATCCCGGTTGTAGTGTTGAAGACTTGTCCTCCAGAACTAGATGTACTTCTAGTCAAGCTGTTCCAGTACCGCGACAACACTCACACCCAGCCGACAAAGTGGAAAATTGCCTAGGTACATCCTGTCCACAAAAAAACAGGACAAATCCAATCTGGCCAATTACTGCCCCATCAGCCTATTCTCAATCATAAGCAAATTGGGAAGGACAGCATTACCCCTGAAATAATCAAGAGTGCCAAGCTTGCTATACTCTCATCACTACATGAACTGCTTTGCCTGTGCTGGGACGAGGCAGCAGTACCTCAGGACATGCGCAATGCCAATATCATCACCCTCTATAAAAACAAAGGTGACCATGGTGACTGCAACAACTACCGTGGAATCTCCCTGCTCAGCCTAGTGGGGAAAGTCTTTGCTCGAGTCGCTTTAAATAGGCTCCAGAAGCTGGCCGAGCGCGTCTAACCTGAGGCACAGTGTGGCCTTCGTGCAGAGAGATCGACCATTGACATGCTGTTCTCCCTTCGTCAGATACAGGAGAAATGCCGCGAACAACAGATGCCCCTCTACAGCAGATGTGGTCTCTTTAGACTACTAGAAAAGATGGGATGTCCACCAAAGCTACTAAGTATCATCACCTCATTCCATGACAATATGAAAGGCACAATTCAACATAGCGACACCTCATCAGACCCCTTTCCTATCCTGAGTGGCGTGAAACAGGGCTGTGTTCTCGCACCCACACTTTTTGGGATTTTTTTCTCCCTGCTGCTCTCACATGCGTTCAAGTCTTCAGAAGAAGGAATTTTCCTCCACACAAGATCAGGGGGCAGGTTTTTCAACCTTGCCCGTCTAAGCGCGAAGTCCAAAGTATGGAAAGTCCTCATCAGGGAACTCCTCTTTGATGACGATGCTGCTTTAACATCTCACACTGAAGAGTGCCTGCACAGTCTCATCGACAGGTTTGCGGCTGCCTGCAACGAATTTGGCCTAACCATCAGCCTCAAGAAAACGAACATCATGGGACAGGACGTCAGAAATGCTCCATCCATCAATATTGGCGACCACGCTCTGGAAGTGGTTCAAGAGTTCACCTACCTAGGCTCAACTATCACCAGTAACCTGTTTCTAGATGCAGAAATCAACAAGCGCATGGGAAAGGCTTTCACTGCTATGTCCAGACAAGCCAAGAGAGTGTGGGAAAATGGCGCACTGACACGGAACACAAACGTCCGAGTGTATCAAGCCTGTGTTTTCAGTACCTTGCTCTATGGCAGCGAGGCCTGGACAACGTATGTCAGCCAAGAGCGACGTCTCAATTCATTCCATCTTCGCTGCCTCTGGAGAATACTTGGCATCAGGTGGCAGGACCGTATCTCCAACACAGAAGTCCTCGAGGTGGCCAACATCCCCAGCTTATACACCCTACTGAGTCAGCGGCGCTTGAGATGGCTTGGCCATGTGAGCCGCATGGAAGATGGCAGGATCCCCAAAGACACATTGTACAGCGAGCTCGCCACTGGTATCAGACCCACCGGCCGTCCATGTCTCCGCTTTAAAGATGTCTGCAAACGCGACATGAAGTCCTGTGACATTGATCACAAGTCGTGGGAGTCAGTTGCCAGCGTTCGCCAGAGCTGGCGGGCAGCCATAAAGGCGGGGCTAAAGTGTGGCGAGTCGAAGAGACTTAGCAGTTGGCAGGAAAAAAGACAGAAGCGCAAGGGGAGAGCCAACTGTGTAACAACCCCGACAAACAGATTTTTCTGCAGCACCTGTGGAAGAGCCTGTCACTCTAGAATTGGCCTTTATAGCCACTCCAGACGCTGCTCCACACACCACTGACCACCTCCAGGCGCTTACCCATTGTCTCTCGAGATAAGGAGGCCAAAGAAGAAGCAAATTGATAGAAGGGATTGCCAACCAAGCAACCAAGTGGTGCTTACTCGCCAATAACCTGCTCAGTTTGTGTTCTGCCAGGACCACTCAGCTCCTGACCTCATTACAGCCTTGGTTCAAACACAGACAAAAGAGCTGAATTCCAGAGGTGAGGTGAGAGTGATTGCTCTTTCCATCAAGGCAGCATTTGACTGAGTGTGGTATCAAGGTGCCCTAGTAAAAATGAAGTCAATGGGAATCAGAGGTAAAACTCTCCACCAGCTGGAGTACCACCTAGTACAAAGGAAGATGCTTGTGATTTATCAATGACCTTCCATCCATCATATGGTTAGAAATCGGGATTTTCACTGATAATTGCAGAGTGTACAGTTCAATTCACAACTCCACTGATAACGTCGCAGTCTGTGCCCACATGCAGCAAGAGCTGGACAACATTTAGGCTTGGGCTGATAAGTGGCAAGTAACATTCGTGTCACAGAACTGCCAGGCGATGACTATCTCCAACAATAGAGTGTCTAACCACAACCCCGTGACATTCAATTGCATTACCATTGCCAAATCCCCCACAATCAACATCCTGGGGTCACTACTGACCAGAAACGTAACTGGACTAGCCACATAGATACAGTGGCAGCAGGAACCAGTCAGAGCCTGGGTGCTCTGCAGTGATTAACTCATCTCCTGACTCACTAAAGCCTTTCCACCATCTACAAGGCACAAGTCAGGAGACTGATGGAAAACGCTCCACTTGCCTCCACTTGCAGCTCCAACAACACTCAGAAGCTCAACACCATCCAGGACAAAGCAGCCCACTAGATTGGTACCCCATATACCACCACTATAAATATTCATTCCCTCCACCATGGTGCAGTGTGGCTGTTGTGTATACCATCTACAAGATGCACTGCAGCAACTTACCAAGGCCTCTTCAACTTACCAAGGCCCCTTTAGGGGAGGCGGTGGCGTAGTGGTATTGTCACTGGACTAGTAAACCAGAGACCCAGGGTATTGCTCTGGGGACATGGGTTCGAATCCCACCACAGCAGAAGGTGGAATTTGAATTCAATTAATTAAAAATCTGGAATTAAAAAGCTAGTCTAATGATGGCCATGAAACCATTGTCGATTGTTGTAAAAACGCATCTGGTTCACTAATGTCCTTTAGAGAAGGAAATCTGCTGTCCTTACCTGGTCTGGCCTACATGTGACTCCAGACCCACAGCAATGTGGTTGACTCTTCCATGCCCTTTGACATGGCCTAGCAAGCCACTCAGTACAAGGGCAATTAGGGATGGGCAATAAGTGCTGGCCTAGCCAGCGACATCCCACATCCCATGAATGAATTAAAAAAAAGCACCTCCCAAATTAGCAACTTCTACCACCTAGAAAGACAAGGACAGCAAGTGCATGGGAACACCACTACCTTCAGGAAAGACCCCCCTCCCAACCTCACAACCACAACCCCCCATGTCATACACCATCCTGACTTGGAAATATATTGCCGTTCCTTCATAATTGCTGAGTCAAAATCCTGGAACTCCCTCTCTAACAGCACTGTGGGTGTGCCTCCACCATCCGGCTACAGCAGTTCAAGAAGGCAGCTCACAACCACACAACCATCTTCTCAAGAATAGTTAGGGATGGGCAATAAATGCTGACCTTGCCGGCAAAGAACACACTCCATGAATTAATAAAGAAAAACTGGAACCTCGATAACATAAGTGTTCAAACCTGTATCCCACCATTGCCATGATACTGGCATGCACTATCAGCTAGGAGTTTACAAACATAATTTGAAAGAGCATATTTCTATATAACTTGATATTTGAGAAATCATTCCAGATTTATGCTTGGTAGACAGCTGTTTATGTCAACTATTAATTCTAAAGCCCCATGTCTCTTATGCTGCATCATTAAACAGATGCACCATCAATTGACACTGATGGATTTGCAAGATATTTCAATAATTAATTAGTAGAAACTATATATTATGAGATTGTCAGGATCAAATTTTAACGAAGCAAACTTTGGAAAAGATTCATTGGTTCAATATTTTACCCCATTTTGTGCATTGTTGAAAGCTCATATTTTATACTGTTTTGTTTTCTACTTTCTTCTAATATATGTAGCACTCAAATGCTTTAAATCTAAGTTTTTCTCAAAATGAAAATGGATGACCAAAGATGTGGAAAAGTCCAATATTGCCAATGTCCATTACTACACCTTTTCATGTTGCACTCCTGTATTTAACTGGAACTTCCTGTATTGTGAATGGTAAAACTCACTTCATTCATGCTAGCGAATGCTTTAATCTCATCTATTAGGGCTGAATTTTAACTCAAGGTCTCTTGATTCAAAATGCAATGTTCATTTTTTTTCTTTTTTGTTGTTTAGACAGTCGTTGAAAATATAATTTTTTCTCACTTTGCATACAATGGCAGGATTGAGCAATTTTTCCCAGATCAGGTGCAGCATATTGCACAGTTAAAAGGTGTTCTATATTATCATAATAGCTTATTACCGAATCTCTGATAAGTAAACCAAAGTACAATACATGAGCAAACAAGATGAAGTGGAAACCTCACATCAAACAGGGTTCGAGGGTAGGATTAGCTGGACTGGAGTTGAACCAGTACCAGAACACTAAAAAACTAGAAGACGTTATGAAAGCCGTGTGAGGAAATTAAAGTAGGATGGGTGGCCATGGTGGGTAAAACACAGTTAAAGGTTATGAGGCCAAGAGGAAAGGTACTGAATAGTTAGAGGCTGAGGAGGGAAGTAAGCCTAAAGGCACGATGACTGGAGAGAGGAAATATAGATAACATTAAACAACTAAGGAGTTAAAATCCAAAACTACTGTTGGAGTGGAGCTGGGTACCAGAGGAAATGGCCAACATAGTAAGCCAATGAAAAGCGTAGCTAGAGAAGACTGGTAAAAGAATGACTGGTAAAGGAAGAGGGGAGGAGGATTAGACAGAGGTAAGGGGAGAAGGGTATGAATGATGGGGAGGGGGCAGAAGACAGAAAATGGGGAGATATGCCTGCAAGGGACTTAACAGGTATGGAACGGTGTAGTGGTAAAAGGAACCACCAATAGCTACAGGTTGTATTTGATATGGTGTTGTGGAGAAAATGTGATCTTGTCTGTCTCGTTCTCTAATAACTCAACCTTCACCCCCTCAACCACTCACTCCCATCGAGATCCCTTCACTTTTCTGCTGTCTCCTTCCCATTTTACCAGTTGCTCAGTCCCATTACCACCCCTATCTTCTTTTGCTTTGAACTACCATGTCAACCTCTGCATCATCTTATTCCAATTGCTTCAGTGCCATTTATCTCATTGTTACGCTCTTGTAAAGTGCAGCAATTCAAAATACAAAAACTCAACCTGAAGAGTTATAAAAATTGACTTTTCTTTTCAAAAATGGACAACGTGCTTCAAAATGGCCACCGAAGGTCAAAAGACCTGGCCTTGTGTATTCAAACTGGCTACAGTCTGGCAAAGACAGAAGGATACATTCCAAAGCTAAGAGGTGTCAATTACACTCATCCTGAACACATCAAAAGACATTTTTGAATTGAATGGGTTCTTCTGAAATAAAGAAGGTGTGAAGTGGCCGTATCCTGGGGCATTGTTGGTCATCACAGGGAGGAATATTTGTGTTGCCCAAAAGAAGCAAGAGGTGAGAGACTTTTAGGTTAAAAGGTAGCTCTCGAAAGAGAGAGAGAGATAGAGAGAGAGACCCAGGACAAAGCATCACCAAAACCTGTCCAGCTGAGAGCTGGGAGAAAATCCAGCAAGCCAAAAGGAAGGCGCCTACTGTGAATTCTACATTGCAACTCGTGCAGCACAGAACTGAAAGGGAGCCCCTGTCTTCAAACTTAACTTTCAGCCAACAGAGAAATCTACAAACACCCCAGGCTTGCAACTAAGGAGAAACTGACCTCCGAGAAAATTCAACAGGTGTACCATGAACCCTGAAACCATACTTCAAATCACTTACCCCTTTTCCGCTCTATCTGTCTCTTCTTGTGTACATGTGTGCAAGTGAATGCGTGAGTGGGTGCATTTGGGACAATTTTGGGAAGGCTGTGCTTGTTGGCAATGCAACCACTAGGTGATACAGTACTGGCACAAGTGCAAATGCAGCCTCATTGACTGAAGCTTTAGTGCCTGCAATGTCTCAGGCAGCTGCCAGTAATAAAGATGGCGCTGTTCAATATGACACAAAAAAAAACCAAACCCCCTCGCTCCTCAATGGCCAGGATCGCCACCTCCATCCCCCAAAACAGTAATCCGCTCCCTCCCGCGATCGCCGCCTCAATCGCCATGTTCAGTTTTCCGCTCCTTCCTGTGATCACTTCTCTTCTCTGCTCTATCCCGGGCCTGACTGCTCACTGTTACCTCCTGCCGCTCCCAATGGCTTGCCGCTCCATTCTGCCATTCTCTTCTGCTCCCCGCTTGCTCCCCCACGCCACTTACCCACCCACCCCACCACCACTTATCCGGGTGGTGAGGTGGGGTGTGTGCGGCAAGGGGGAGAATTGATGAACAGTCGGGAGCAGGAGAGAATGAAGGGATGGAACTGCAAGCAGACGGGTGCGGGAGGGAATGGTGAAGAGATGCAGTAATCGCAGGAGGGAGCAGGAAACTGAATGCGGTGATTGAGGTGCCGATTGCGGATGGGAGCGGGGTATTGTTGGGAGGGGTGGAGGCGGCAATCACCAACACTGAGGGTTGAGGCAATGCTCGGACGTTATTACGTCTGACTTCATTATGTGGTGAAGTCGGCGTGCATACGCTGATTCATACTGGCAAGCTAGCAAATGTTTGGAGTCATTGATGATGTCGGCGATTGCTCTGCGCATGCTCTGCATTGCCAGAAGCCACTTCATTTCGGGATAAGGCATATTGCTCAATAAATAATTAAACTTCTGTTTTAAACCTACAAGAAAATCTAGCGCTGTCTCTTCATTTGACAAATAAAACACAAAGGAGTTAAAAACCTAATAAATAGACACTTGCTGCAATCAGGTGGGAGTTGAACAGTGGAATCCACCCACAGCCCTCACCACTTGGCTGTAACATCATCTTTAACCTTCCATTCATTTTCCCCCAAGTCCTAAGCACAACTGGTGGTGAAGCCATCCCCCACATCCTGCTTCACTCCATTCCTATCTATTTCCCTCAAATAGGCTTTGTTTGCTTTCAAAATTGGCCTTACTAGTTTATTTGAAAACTTCAAATTTGAATGAGGAAATATACTATCTGCCTTTCTTTCCATCTAGCAGTCTAAATTAAAATTTCATGGGTGTTAGCAACTGGAAACTCCATCACACTGCTGTAAAGAATAACAATTATTTTTTCTGTCATAAAAACATAGCAGGATTCTTAGATGGCTTCATAATTTAAAAATGAAGTAAAAGTAATATAAAATCTCTCCCTATTGGTCTTTCTCTCTTCCCCAGGTGTGTAATCAGAACACTTACTTTTCTCTCACAGTCAAACACAGCCTGTTTAAAATAATTGGACTGATAGTGCCTCATTAGTACCAGGCAATGACCATCTCCAACAAGAGGGAAGCTAACCACCTTCCCTTGACATCAAATGGCATTACCATCACTAAGTCCCCCACCATCAACATTCTGGGCATTACAATTGATCAGAAATTTAACTGGATGAGCCGCATAAATAATGTGGCTACAACAGCAAGTCTGAGGTTGGGTATCCTGTGGCATGTGACTCACCTCCTGATGGCCCAAAGCCTTTCCACCACCTACAAGGCACAAGTCAGGGGTGTGATGGAACAGTTTCCACTTGCCTGGTTGAGTGCAGCTCCAACAACATTCAAGAAGCTCGCCACCATCCAAAACAAAGTAGCCCGCTTGATTGGCATCCTATTCCAGTTTAAACATTCACTCCCTCCACCTGCATTTGGCAGCAGTGTGTACCATCTACAAGATGCACTGCAACAACTCACCAAGGCTTCTTCAACAGCACCTTCCAAATTCACAATCTCTACTGCTCAGAAGAAAAAGGAAACACCACCACCTGCAAATTCCCCTCCTAGTCACACACTATCCTGACCTGGAAATACATCACCTTTCCTTTATCGTTGCTGGGTCAAAATCCTGGAACTCCCTCCCTAACAGCAGTGTTGGTGTGCCTACACCACACGGACTGCAATGGTTCAAGAAAGTGGCTCACCACCATCTTCTCATGGGCAGTTACGGATGGGCAAAAAATGCTGGCCTTGCCAATGACACCCACATCCTATGAGTGAATAAAAAGTATAAATTTAACTTAATAAAGCTTTTGAAATCTGTCCTTATTTTTTCAAAATTACTTGAAAAGCTACTGGGAAGAAATTACTAGAAACTGAAGAAAAATATTTCAGCAATATAGCTGACTGGACAGTGCTGATGCATCCTTAGATACATTGCACATGCTCAGAGTGCACCATCAAAATTCAACTCACGGCTTCACATCTTTTTGATGCTAGAAATCCCAGTAATTTAGAAAAAATGACAGTGGAAAAAAAATTGCAGTGCATTTTCAGTAATGAGAACTCAGCAGCTCTTGTGTTACTGTGTGACACCCTTAACACTGGAAAGGCATAACACAGTGGCACCTACAGGAGTAACAGGTACTGCAGGCATATATAAAAAGGTTATAATGAAATACATGGCTCACAAAACCAAATTTTATATATAGAGTGTTAGATGCTTCTTTGAGTGACACCAACAAATTAGTGCAAACAACTGCTAAATTTTAAAGTAATTTCACTGAACAAATTCTAGGAATGTCATTGAAATCAAATCTCATTTTACTTAGAACAACTTAAACAAGATCGTGCTTAATTTTGTCTCTCTTCCTGAATTTAATCCCATATTTAAATTTAGATACGTGAGTTTTACCAGCTTTATAGCTTATAATGGAATTCAATTCTCTTATTTTTATAATTTTTATATAATACATTTCATACAATAAAACATTCTCAAGCACTTCGATGACAGAAAGGGTGAACAGCTGTGGGAGATTAAATGTAGGTGAAGTCAAAGAGATAGGTTTTGATAAGGTTTTGTTATGACCACATGGTGTGACATGGGGGGGTTCCCACTATTCAACTCCCCACCATGAGTTTACCCATTGGTGTTTTTTCTCAAATAAAAAGACAGCGATCGGTTTTCTTGCAGGTTTTAAAAAACAGAAAATCAATTGTTTATTGATGAATATGTCTTATCACGAAATTCCCACAACCGCATCCATTCATGCATTTGCTCGAGCGCACTCACACTCAAGAGACAGAGAAGGGAAAAAGGAAGATGGTTTTTAATGGGGGCGAAGGCGACGATAATCCTGTTGAATCCTCTAAGATATCAAGTTCTCAATGGATGCAGGCCTGAGATATGTGTAGATTTCTCTCAACTGAAGATTCAATTGAAGACGGGTTACCTCCAGCTCTCACTGTTGTACAATGTAAATGTTGGATTCTGCTGCAGGGCATGCGCTTTCTGGCTTGGCTGGAACACAAGCTGATGGATTTTGCTTCTTGCTTTCTCTCTCGCCCTGGCTGTCTTTTTTTAAGGCAAAGCTGTTATCTCTCACCTCCTATTAGAAGACACTGTGGTCTATTCCAAATGGTCATCGCACAATGGCCCAGGACATGGCTACTTCACACCTTCTTTGTTTCAGAAGAAGACATTCAATTCTGGAATGTTTTAGAATAGGTCAGTTTGAAATCATAAAAAGTCAATATCTTTTTTCTTTGGACCATTGTTCACTTTTTAAAATAAAGGTTCATTTTTTAAAGACAAGTTTCGTCTTTCATATCGCTTCACAGTTAGTCTATGGTTGTTGTATCATCGCATTTCCAGTGTGTGTGACACCTCCATGAAAAGGGAAAACTAAAATTCCTTGGATTTCATTTTTATGCTGTTTGTTTTTTGGGTTTAGAAAGAGGGAAAAAGAAACAGTAAGAAAGTTTAGGGTCACACCACTGTACACATTCATTTCATTCACCCCTCCATCCTACAACTGCTGCCGCTAACATTGTTTGTAGCAGCCATTTGAGGTTCAAGTTGTTTCATCCTCCTTCCTTTGTGTGAGGTACCATCACAAAATTGCATTTCTTTTGATTATGTGTTGTCAAATTGGGTTGTAGTTTTTCTCGCATCAGTTTGTACTACTTTAGGATGTTTATTCCAGGACCTTGTGATTTTTAGAGAAACTTGTAGTATGCAAATTTCTGTTACTGCTTGTCGTAAGGTTCCTTATTTCTTCAAGCTTTAACCCCTTAACTACTGCTTCCACAATACATGGTATTAACCATTCAGGTTCTGGCACATTGGTAGTTCTTATTTCTAGGGCGATAGATTGTTTTTTAGCCTCTGCGAGAAATCTGTGATTTCTTCCTGCCCCTTGTTCTTGCTGGGTTCTGATTCTAAATTGTTGAGTTTGATTAGTTTTGGATTTGGAAGCTGATCATGTGATTCTTCAGTGTGCAGATCCATGCTGATCTCACTTTTAGTGTCCTTGTGATTTTTACAAGTATGGTTCACTTTAGGGTATGTTACCTTCCCTTTCCCTTTTACTCCAGAGATAGGTGTTTCTCTATTCTGCGCCACATCCTCTGGGACACTACTGTTCACAGGTGGTTGTCCAGCTTCCACTGCATTCCCTTGTGGCACTTCAACTAGATGAGGCATCTCCCTCACTCCTGGCTTTCCTGTTTGGGAACTTTCCTTGTCCCTATTTAAATCTTTAAAAAAGGTTTCAGTTAATCATATCTCAGTTGCTTTTCCGTCAACTTTTGTGACTCTTATCTTACCTTCCTTCAATCTTTTTGGCTCTGTCTGGGCCCTTTTAAATTCTTCTGGCTCTATCACCCCCTGTGGGATTTTATGGGACTTGCCCAGCCATCTGCAGCTGTACAGAGTTTATTTTCTCCCCTCAGTTTCTCCAGTCTCTGTGGACTGCTCTGGACCCTCTAGGTACAATAATGTGCTCCCTGCCAAGTCATTGCCCAGCAATAGGTAAGTTCGGAATGAATCTGACTGTCAATACCCCGGTGACCAACTTACTCTGCAGGTAAAATTTAACGAAGAGAACCTTCAAGCATTTGCCAGTAAGCCCTTTTACTAATACCCTGGTATTTGTTCAGCTTTCCGGTGACATTTCTGTCAGTTTGGCTGCCAGTGGAGCTTGAAAACAACCGGTATCCCTGAGGATAGTTATCTCCTTGTCTGGTGCCTGGGACCCAAAAGGAGTAATTTTTTCTTTGTACAAAAAGTTCTGATATGTGCTTTGCTCTTGAGTGATATCAGAACATAGGGTTACCACTTTCAAAGCCATAGAAATAGGCTGACTGCAGGACCTCCTGTTGCTTTTTGGCATATCAGCAATTGGGCTGGATGTGCCCAGACTTACCACACTGGAAGCATGTTGGGCGGACCCCTACTGGTTTATCCCCCGAGTTCCTTCTTTTAAAAGTTGGAGACTGGTCAGGTTTTTCTTCCCTACTCTCCTTTTCTCTTGAGCCCATTTCTGCTTCTTCAGCATCCCTGCTATCTCTCCCTAGCTTGTATCAGTTACTAGACCCAAATTTAATTGGAGTTAGGGATTTGTGTATTAATTCATAATTGTCGGCCAATCTGGTCTCTACCCCATGGTGATCACACAATGGTCCATTACATGGCTACTTCATACCTTCTTTGTTTCAGAAGAAGACGTTCAATTCTGGAATGTTTTAAGATAAGTGTAGGATGGGTTCAATTGACACCTCTTAGCTTTGAAGTCTTTTGTCTTTGTCAGATAGTTTGAATACACAAAAAGCCAACTCATTTTTCTTCTGTTCTGAAGAAGGGTCACTGACCTGAAACGTTAACTCTGCTTCTCTCTCCACAGATGCTGCCAGACCTGCTGAGTATTTCCAGCATTTCTTGTAAGTTTAAAATGGTTAGCTAGTCTTTTCACCAGTTCAGGTTTCTTTGCTTTTTGTATGAAAGTGATTCCCATCTCTTCAACATTTAATTTGTCTAAGTTATCATGGGATGTCTCTCCCTGCTCTACAAACTCCTTAGCCACCTCTTTTGTTTCTAATCCTGTGGAGGAAAAACAGAAGAATACAAGAAAACCTATTTGTTTATTTTTCCACAATTTTAGAGGTCAATTTTCCTCCTGTTTTCCAAATCTCTCATTTGTCTGGTGGTTCAGATCCTGGCTTCGAGCTCTCAATTTGTTATGACCACATGGTTTGATGTGGGGGTTCCCACTGTTCAACTCCACAACTGACTGTAGCAAGTGTATTTGTATTAGAGTTTAGCCCTTTGGTGTTTTATTTTTCAAATAAACAGACAGCAACAGGTTTTCTTGTAGGTTTTAAAAAAAAGAAAATCAATTAATTATTGATCAATACGTCCTATCCCAAAATTGTCGCAACCGCATCCACTCACGCATTCGCTCACAACACATGCACACACAAGAGACAGTCAGAGAAGGGAAAAAGGAAGATGATTTAAGTGGGGGAGAAGGTTACGATAAACCTGCTGAATTCTCTTAGAAATCAAGTTTTCGATGGAAGCAGGCCTGTCATATTTGTGTATTTCTCTCTAGAATGAAGATTCAATTGAAGACAGTTACTTCTGCCTCTCACTACTGTATAACGTAGATGTCGCATTCTGCGGCATATGTTTCCTGGCTTGACTGGATCACAAGCTTGATTTAGATTAGAGATACAGCACTGAAACAGGCCCTTTGGCCCACCGAGTCTGTGCCGACCATTAAGCACCCATTTATACTAATCCTACACTAATCCCATATTCCTACCACATCCCCACCTGTCCCTATATTACCCTACCACCTACCTATACTAGGGGCAATTTATAATGGCCAATTTACCTATCAACCCGCAAGTCTTTTGGCTGTGGGAGGAAACCGGAGCACCCGGAGGAAACCCACGCAGACACAGGGAGAACTTGCAAACTCCACACAGGCAGTACCCAGAATTGAACCCGGGTCACTGGAGCTGTGAGGCTGCAGTGCTAACCACTGCGCCACTGCTGTTAGGATGTTGCTTCTTGCTCATTCTCTCTCTCTGGCTATCTTCTTCTAAGGCAAAGCTGTTATCTCTCACCTCCCATTAGGAGACAATCTGGTCTCTACCCCACGGTGATCGCACAATGGTCGATTACATGGCTACTTCATACCTTCTTTGTTTCAGAAGAAGACGTTCAATTCTGGAATGTTTTCGAAAGGTGTAGGATGAGTTCAATTGACACCTCTCAACTTTGAAGCCTTTTGTCTTTGTCAGAAAATTTGAATACACAAAAAGCCAACCCATTTTTCTTCACTGGTCATTTAGGATCACTGTTCCCTTTTTAAAATAAAGGTTCATTATTTTAAAGACAAACTCCATTTTTCATACTTTTCAGAGTTAGTCCATGATTGTATCATTGCACTTCTGGTATGTGTGATAGTTTTTGAAGATGGGAAGACTAGAAGCCTGGCAGAGAGGTTTAAGGAAAGTTCCAGACTTTTGACCCAAGACAGTTGACGATATATTCCTGATCAGGGTATAAAACAATTTTCAATAAAACAGAACAAGGGATGTTATTCCGAGGAGTAAAGGCTCGGGAAGGTAAGTGTGAGACAGAGCAGGGAGCAAAAAGTAGGCAAAGGCCAAGGCTCAGCAAAGAGCAAATGCACATGTGAGTGTAGAAGGCCAAGGGAGTGAATGGCAGGAGGCGTGAGGAGTGTGAAGTGGTACTATTGATGACAGTATTAGGAACATACTGGCAAATACTATGGGGTAAATTACAAACTACCTCTTTCTATTTTTAGTTGCTAATATGAAGAAAACTGTGCTGATGGTTAACAGGGAGTCTTTTTGGCTAGTTCAGTGTTTCCACTACAATAAAACAGTCAATTAGAAAACTGAGACATAAGCCTGCACTGAACCAATCAGAAACAATGTGCATGAGGCTTCGAATGCGAAACAAAATGTGACATCGATATATCCAACATTTAGCAAAGCCTCATAACCCTCCAAGATATCTGCGCTCATTCAATTCTGGCCTCTTGAGCATACCTGATTTTAATTGCTCCACCATTGATGGTCCAACATTGCCCAACTTCACTCCTGTCCCAGCTCATCTACTGCCAAAACCCTCATTCATGCCTTTGTTACCTCTAGACTTGACTATTCCAATGCACTCCTGGCTAGTCTCCCATATTCTCTCCTCCATAAACTTGAGGTCATCCAAAACACTGCTGCCCATGTCTTAACTTGCACCAAGACCCTTTCCCCTATTACCCATGCTTGCTGACCTACTTTGACTCTTGGTCAAGCAATGTCTTTATTTTAAAATTCTCAGCCTTGTTTTCAAATCACTCCATGGCCTTGCCCCTCCCTATCTCTGTAATCTCTTCCAGCCCCACAATCCTCCAAGAAATCTGCACTCCTCTTGTGTATTACTGATTTTAATCACTTTACCATTGGCGGCCCTGCCTTCAGTTGCCTAGGCCTCAAGCTGTGGAATAGCCTTCCTACACCTCTCCACCTCACTTTCATCCTTTAAGACACTCCTTAAAACCTACCGCTTTGACCAGCTTTAGTTGATCTGACCTAATATCTCCTTCTGTAGATCAGTGTCATAGTTTGTTTTATAATGCTCCTGTGAAGTGCCTCAGAACATTTTATTATGTTAAAGGCTATATATAAATATAAGTTGTTATTGTTGTTGTTCCAGCATAACTTCCCTGCACTTATATTCTATGCCTCGGCTAATAAATGCTAGTATCTCTATGCCTTCTTAACAACCTTACCTACCTATCCAGCCACCTTCAGGGATCTGTGGACATGTACACCAAGGTCCCTATGTTCCTCTACACTTCTCAGTATCCTACTATTTATAGTGCATTCCCTTGGCTGTTAGCTTTCCACAAATGCATGACCTCACACTTCTCCAGAATGAACTCCATTTGCCAATCATCTGACTAGTCTATTGATATCTTCCTGCAGTCTATAGCTATTTTCTCCAATATCAACCACATGGCCAATTTTCAACTGAGCCCCTCTCATCCAGGTTGCAGGGAATGACATGGAAGGGAGTCTGAGATACCTACACTAACATATGCATGGAAGACACAGCCTGGAACATCTAATCACTTTCCGCTAATGAAGGAAACCCATCTTTCTAGAGGTGTTTCCCAAACCATGGACTATCCCATTACCTCTTTCACCACCTCATACCAGCAGCAATAAGAGGAGTCCCAGACGTGTGGCTTAAAGTGTCATCATTCATACAGTATGAAGAGAACAGTAGACAAAGTATGACCACACCCCAGTGATTAACTCAGTGCTATGTGTGACCTGATGGCCTCTCCCTGCCACCCTCCAGGAAGACGACCTCTCTCCTCTCCCTCACCGTCTCCAACATTAGATCCAGTGCTGCTTCGATGAAAGAGGGCCATCCCTGCCTGGGTGTCAAACGTCCAGCTCTCCTTTGACATGTTGCTTTCCTCTGGTTCTGTGGAAGCCTTTGGCTCAATCAGCAGATTTCTCCCTTAGGACAATCGGCAGCTTCAGTGATGGCCACTGTGGGGAGTCTAACACTGTCCTCCACCTCAGTTCCCACCCCCACTGGCTCTAATTGGACAGGGAATATGTTCCCATATCAATTAAGGGCTCACCCCTGCCAAAATCAGCACCTTAATCAATTTCCCACCGGAGGTGGGTTCCTGACCCCAAAACAATCCAAACTCCTGTTTCCTACCTCTCTGGCGAAAATTCAGCCTGGCGACTTTAATGTAATAGTTCTTTCTTTTGGGCCTCCTTATCTCGAGAGACAATGGATACGCGCCTGGAGGTGGTCAGTGGTTTGTGAAGCAGCGCCTGGAGTGGCTATAAAGGCCAATTCTGGAGTGACAGGCTCTTCCACAGGTGCTGCAGAGAAATTTGTTTGTTGGGGCTGTTGCACAGTTGGCTCTCCCCTTGCGCCTCTGTCTTTTTTCCTGCCAACTACTAAGTCTCTTCGACTCGCCACAATTTAGCCCTGTCTTTATGGCTGCCCGCCAGCTCTGGCGAATGCTGGCAACTGACTCCCACGACTTGTGATCAATGTCACACGATTTCATGTCACGTTTGCAGACGTCTTTATAACGGAGACATGGACGGCCGGTGGGTCTGATACCAGTGGCGAGCTCGCTGTACAATGTGTCTTTGGGGATCCTGCCATCTTCCATGCGGCTCACATGGCCAAGCCATCTCAAGCGCCGCTGACTCAGTAGTGTGTATAAGCTGGGGGTGTTGGCCGCTTCAAGGACTTCTGTGTTGGAGATATAGTCCTGCCACCTGATGCCAAGTATTCTCCGAAGGCAGCGAAGATGGAATGAATTGAGACGTCGCTCTTGGCTGGCATACGTTGTCCAGGCCTCGCTGCCGTAGAGCAAGGTACTGAGGATACAGGCCTGATACACTCGGACTTTTGTGTTCCGTGTCAGTGCGCCATTTTCCCACACTCTCTTGGCCAGTCTGGACATAGCAGTGGAAGCCTTACCCATGCGCTTGTTGATTTCTGCATCTAGAGACAGGTTACTGGTGATAGTTGAGCCTAGGTAGGTGAACTCTTGAACCACTTCCAGAGCGTGGTCGCCAATATTGATGGATGGAGCATTTCTGACATCCTGCCCCATGATGTTCGTTTTCTTGAGGCTGATGGTTAGGCCAAATTCATTGCAGGCAGACGCAAACCTGTCGATGAGACTCTGCAGGCATTCTTCAGTGTGAGATGTTAAAGCAGCATCGTCAGCAAAGAGGAGTTCTCTGATGAGGACTTTCCGTACTTTGGACTTGTAATAGTACATCAGTGAATAATATCCATGCAAAGAATAGCAGTAAAAAAAATAAAATTAAGGGCTCTTTACCTGAATGCACAAAGCATTAGTAGTAAGGTAGATGCACAAATAGCAATAAATGGTTCAGATCTTATCATCATTAAAGAAACATGATTAAAAGGTGACCAAAGTTGGGAAATAAATATTGCAAGGTACACATTTTGAAAACACAGACAGAACGGAAAAGGAGGAGGAGTAGTACTGCAAGTAATGGGGGACATAAGGACATTAGTGAGAAAGGATCTTTTCTTTGGCTCAGAAGTAGGATCAGTATGGGTGGAGAATAGGACTATCAAGGGTCTGAAGACACTGCTCAGAGTAGTTTATAGGCCCCTTAAGAGTAGTTATACCATTCGCAGTAGAAGAGTCAAATTACATAACAGAAATAGAAAGTGACCAAGGGGCTACTAAGAGTGAGCAACTTAAGGTAATTAATATCAGCTGAGAACAAGTACTGGAGAAATTTAAGAGACTAAAAGCCAACAAATCTCTAGGGTTGTAAAAGAGGTTGCTGCAGAGATAGTGGATGTCCTGGTTATGATTTTTCAAAATTCCCTAGATTCTAGAACAGTCCCAACTGATTGGAAGTTGGCAAATGTAACTCTGCAATTCAAGAAAGGAGGGAGAGAGAAAACATGGAATTACAGGCCAGTTAGCCTGACATCAGTCATCAGGAAAATGCTGGAATCTATTATTAAGGAAGTCTTTAACAAATGGCTTAGAAAATCATAGTATGATCAGACAAAGTCAACATTGATTTACAAAAGGGAAATCGTGTTTGATAAATTTTATTAGGCTTTCTGGAGGATTTAACTAGTTGAGTAGATAAAGGGGAACCAGTTGATGTAGTTTACTTGGATTTCTAAAAGGCATTCAATAAGGTGCCACACAAATGGTTAATACACAACATAAGGACTCATGGAGTTGGGGATTATATATCAGCATGGATGGAGGATTGGTTAATGGGCAGCAGAGAATAGGGATAAACAATGCATTTTCAAATTGGCAGGCTGTAACTAGTGGAGTGTCACAAGGATCAGTGCTGGGACCTTGGTTATTTACATTCTATATTAATGACGTAGATGAAAAGACTGAGTGTAACATTTGCTAAAGGCCTGCTACCCGACCCGAACCTGACGGGACCCGACGACAAGTGTCGGGTTCGGGTGGGGTCGGGTTGCACTTCCGGGTCTGGCATTCGGGCTCAGGTTGGGTCGGGCCAGATCAGACACACTCTATCACCACCTCAGGTAAGTGACTCTAATGTTAATTTACTTTTTGGACTTTAAAGGTGGTTTTGCTACAGTTATTTTAAGCTTGTGCAGGTAAGGAACAAAGTGATAAATGGAAGGTAAGTTAACTGATGGACGAGTTGGGTCGGGTTGGGCGCAGGAAAAAATGGAAGGACTCGAGCCAGCTCGGGCTCAGGGTCGGATGGGATTCTGTCGGGCTTGGGTCGGGTCTCATTTGCAGAACCGGGCAAGCCTTTAACGTTTGTTAATGATACAAAGTTAGGTGGAAATGTGAGCTGTGACAAGGATACAGGGAGAAATAGGCAGATTAAGTAACTGGGCAACAAGATGGCAAATGAACTTTAATATGGGGAATTGTGAGGTTATTCACTTTGGTAGTAAGAATAGAAAAGCAGAAAACATTTTGAAAAGACATGAAACTTTTAAATGTTGATGTTCAGAGATACTTGGGTGTATTCGCACAAGGAAAACAAAGTTAACATGCAGGTACAGCAAGCAATTAGTAAGGCAAATGGCATGTTGGCCTTTATTGCAAGGGGATTGGAGTACAAGAAAAAGTTTTGTTACAATTGTACAGGGCTTTGGTGAGACCACACCTAGAATATTGTACTCAGTTTGGTCTCCATAATCTAAGGAAGGAAACACTTGTCTTGGAGGTGGTACAGTGAAGGTTCACTGGATTGGTTCCTGGGATGAGAGGGTTGTCCTATGATGAGAGACTGAGTAAATTAGGCCTATACCCTCTGGAGTTTAGAAGAATGAGAGGTGATCTCACTGAAACATACAAGATTCTGAAGGAGCTTGACAGGGTAGACACTGAGAGGTTGTTTCCCCTAGCTGGGGAATCTAGAACACAAAAGCACTGCCTCAGGATAACAGGTCTGTCAATTTGAACTGAGATGAGGAGAAATTTCTTCACTCAGAGGGTTGTGAATTTTTGGAAATGTCTATTCCAGAGGGTTGTGGATACTCCATCACTGAATATATTCAAGACTGAGATTGATAGATTTTTGATCTCTCAGGGAATCAAGGGATATGGGGAGCAGGCAGAAAAGTGGAGTTGAGGTAGAAGACTGGCTCTGATCGTATTGAATGGCGGAGTAGGCTCAAGGGGTCGAATGGTCTACTCCTGCTTTTATTTCTTATGTTTTTATTGAGGCATGGTTCCAGAAGCAGCTGAAGATTGGAGCCTTCATATACCTGTCATTGGTATACGACACTCTCTGGTGCAAAGGCCTGCTACTGAAGCTTTCAACAATCATTGAGTGTTCAAAAACTCTTAGGCTTATCATCACCCTAATCAACAACCATAAATTCTGAGTTTTTCTTGGTGACAAGACCAGCCGAATGTGGGAGCTCAACAATGGTCTGCAAAAGAGGTTGGTGCTTGCACTGGCCTTTTTCAACATCTATATGGTGCACCTGCCCTGCACCTAATCCTGGAAGTGCAAATTTGCCGATGACATAGCACCACTGATGAAGGTATCAACGCTAGAGAACGCAAGTAGGATGCTCACCAGTCACTTGGACCTACTGGAATGCTACTTCCAGACCTGGTGCCTCCACCCCAATCCAGAGAAGACAGTTGTGTCCGCACTGCAAATGGCCAACACCCAAAATGCCTGGTATCACCCTGGACAGGACTCTCACCTAGCGGCCTCATTTGATCAACATCGGCCAAAAGTAAAAACTAGTCTGAATCTGGTCTGGAAACTTGCTGGAATGTCATGGGAGAGCACAGCCAGAATGCTTCACACCACAACAATGGCTCTAGTCTACTCTGCTGCAGAATACTGCTTTGCCTCATGTTTCTGAAACCACCAGAGAAAGATTGCGGACGTGCAGCTAAACACCGCTAAGACGACAGTGTCAAGAACGTTTAAGTCTACTCCAACTGAATTGCTCCTGGTGATCCCCAGGGATCAGTGTTGGGACCGTTGCTTTTCATAATGTATATTAATGACCTAGACCTTGGTGTACAGGGCAAAATTTTGAAACTTGGAAGCATTGTGAACTGTGAGGAGGATAGTGTAGAACTTCAATAGGACATAGACAAGTTGGTGGAAAGGGTAGACAGGTGGCAGATGAAGTTCAATGCAGACAAATGCAAAGTGATTCATTTTGGTAGGAAGAATGTGGAGGGACAATATAGAATAAAGGGTACAATTCTAAAGCGGGTGCAGGAGCAGAGGGACCAAGGTGTATATGTGCATAAGTCATGGAAGATGGCAGGACAGGTTGAGAGAGTGGTTAATAAAGCATACAGTATCCTGGGCTTTATTAATAGGGGCATAGAGTACAAGAGCAAGGAAGTTATGTTGAACTTGTATAAGACACTACTTCGGCCTCCAGTTCTGGGCGCCGCACTTGAGGAAAGATGTGAGGGCATTGGAGAGAGTACAGAAAAGATTCAAGAGAATAGTTCCAGGGATGAAGAATTTCAGTTATGAAGATAGACTGGAGAAGTTAGAACTGTTTTCCTTGGAGAAGAGAAGGCGGAAAGGTGATTTGATAAAGGTATTCAAAATCATGAGGAGTCTGGATAGAGTGGATGGAGAGAAACTGTTTCCACTTGTGAAAGGATCGAGAACGAGAGGGCACAGATGTAAAGCATTTGGTCAGAGAAGCAAACGTGATCTGAGGAAAAACATTTTCACGCAGCGAGTGGTTAAGATCTGGAATGCGCTGCCTGAGAATGTTTTGGAGGCAGGTTCAACTGAATCATTCAAAAGGGAATTAGACAGTTATATGAAAAGGAAGAATGTGTAGGATTATGGAGAGAAGGCAGGGGAATGGAACTGAGGGAGTTGCTCTTCCAGAGAGCCAGTGCAGACATGATGGACCGAAAGGCCTCCTTCTGCACTGTAATGATTCAATGATTCTGTGGTGCAGTCCCACGCACCCCGCCCCCCCCACACTTCGCCCCGCCATTCACCACTATGCCATTGTGCTCCATTAGATGGAAAAAGTCATGAGCAACACTGACGTGCCTAGTCACGAAGTTTCTCTGGTCTCTCCACATAACTGAATTCCCTCAACCCTGGTACCATTCTGATAAATCTCCTTTTAGAACAAACTTAGTGCACTCTCCCTCATTCATTGTACATAGGAGATGTGCAAGATGCTCAGTGGCATCAAGAGAATGCCAAAATCAGTGTACCTATCTTTGTATACATGTTTGTTCTTTATCCATTGTTGACATATGGCTTTAATAGAAGTGTTGCCTTCCTGCACCATCAGAGAAATAGCAGAGTACATTTACTCATTTTCACATTCAACAGAAGCTGCAGTGGGTCATAGTAAAACCTTGCACACTGCAGTTCAAAGTTCAGCTCACAAAGAATACTAACAGCAGAAGCACCATGCAAGCTCATCTGAAAAGTCCTGGCACTGGGACTGAGGTGGTCTGGGCAAAGGCTGCCGTTTGTGATGCTCAGATTGTTGCTAACATCTTTCTAAATGTATTCTGCTTAAAGCCAAAGCTATTGTACAATCACAGAGAAAAGACCAGGACAAATAGTTGCCCAGCAGCTCTCCCTTGGCTCTTTTTCATCAAGAATCTATGGAAGGTGAGTTTCAAGGCATGGTGTCCAACCTCTTAATCCTGAAAACAAGGACCGCACTGTTTTTGGAGATGCAATGCAAGTCTTCCTTTTCTCTTCCGGCAAATGGCACCACAAACCCTGGCACATCAAAACAGCTTGCATCAAACACTTCTTCCTAGCCACAGAACCAGCATAAATATTTTCACCCATGGAAAGTGTAGGGAGTGACTTTGAAGAAGGTGCACTGGGTGATCACAACCAGCAAGAAAAAGAAGAACAAATTAAAACAACTGAGGAAAAAGAAGGCTCGAGCCAGCCTGTGAGCCCATGTCATATGTCTATTGTGTACAAAAGGGACTGATATCTTACTTAGGTTGCTTTCAGATGTACGTTACTACAGGAGCAAAAGACAATTTCCACATTCTTTGAGTCCTTAATGAACCACTCAGCAGCTAGCACAGAATGTGCAGCAGTGCACCTTTATCACTGTAATCCTGTGTAACCGATTTACAGAAATACAGAGTACCATGGAACAAGTGGCATCTGCCCTGCCATCTGCAGTAAGGCCCCAAAGAACAGAGGAAATTGCACAGATTGTCTTTCTCCGATGGCATGACTGATACATTGGACACCCACTTACAAGAGCCTGTCTTTACCAAAGTTAGTACCCTGGGTGATCATTTGAAACAAACAGTGATCGCAAGCTTTACTCACATCAGAGGCATCGTCTAGACCTCTCCCATGAACATTAATGGTTATCCAGTTGTGGCAGGGCAAAGGACTATTGGGATAGTTTCCTCTCAGGGTTATCCATACACCCTTTCACTCAATTCAGAGAGTGAGCAGATGCTGAAAGCCACTGCATTGCTGGGTGTGTCTTCAGCTGTTTGATGTGATACCTCATTACTCTGCACCCAGGGATTCAATGCTGCATTATCCAGTTGCAAGAATAGTAGCTGCTCCCACTAAGGGAGCAATTGGATACAGCCTTAGGTTACACAGTAAGACAGCCTTATAGGGCTGGGCCATCAAGTGAAGGGCTACAGCACAAATTCCATACAAACCATACAAAATAAATATAGATGTTTAAGACATGTTTCTCCCTAGCATCGTCAGTGTTTGTTTGGGTATGCCCAAGTCCTGGGAGGGATCGGAATGATGGCAGTTCAGCTTGAGTAAGGGAATGCAAGGCATGCTCAATGTGTCATTTACTGGAAGTAGTTCTCCATCAGCTCTCTCCATGCCACCTTCCTCTTCTTTATTCTCTTATTGGGAATCTTTTGTATGTTCACACATCTTGAGATGGTAACATTCGACCGACAATTAACAGTGGTGATATTGGATTCTTTGACTAGAGCCTAGAACAGCATTTTACCTGAGCCATTATGGTGTGCTAAAAAATAACCTGGATCTGTTTCTGGGGAATGAGGTGGGTCAAGTGGATCAAGTGTCAGTAGAGGAACATTTAAGGAACTGTGATTATATTATAAGGTTTAAGTTAGTCTTGGAAAAGAAAAAGGAGCAAACTAGAGTAAAAATACTAAATTTACTTTAATTCAAGGGGAGGCGGTGGCGTAGTGGTATTATCACTGGACTAGTAACCCAGAGACCCAGGGTATTGATCTGGAGACATGGGTCAAATTCCACTACAGCAGAAGGTGAAATTTGAATTTAATTAATAAATCTGGAATTAAAAAGCTAGTCTGATTATGGCCATGAAACCATTGTCGATTGTTGTAAAAACCCACCTGGTTCACTGATGTCCTTTAGGGAAGGAAATCTGCTGTCCTTACCTGGTCTGGCCTACATGTGACTCCAGACCCACAGCAATGTGGTTAACTCTTACATGCCCTCTGAAATGGCCTAGCAAGCCACTCAGTTGTACCTAACCGCTACGAAGCCAATAAAAAGGAATGAAACCAGACGGACCACTCGGCATCGTCCTAGGCACCAGAAACGACAACGGCAAACCCAGCCCTGTCGACCCTACAAAGTCCTCCTTCCTAACATCTGGGGGAAAGTGCCAAAGTTGGGAGAGCTGTCCCACTACTCTAGTCAAGGAACAGCCTGACATGGTCATCCTCACGGAATCATACCTTACAATGTCCCAGACACTGCAATTTGCACTGCAACGGTTCAAGAAGGCAGCACACCACCACCTTCTCAAGGGCAATTAGGAATGGGCAATAAATGCTGGTCTAGCCAGCGACGCCCACATCCCTGAATGAATAATAATTTAAAAAATCACTATCCCTGGGTATGTCCTGTCCCAACGGCAGGACAGACCCAGCAGAGGTGGTGGGACAGTGGTCTACAGGAGGGAGGGAGTTGCCCTGGGAGTCCTCAACATCGACTCCGGACCCCATGAAGTCTCATGGCATCAGGTCAAACATGGGCAAGGTAACCTCCTACTGATTACCACGCACCGCCCTCCCTCATCTGATGAGTCAGTACTCCTCCATGTTGAACAGCACTTGGAGGAAGCACTGAGGGTGGCAAGGGCACAAAATGTCCCCTGATTGAGGGACTTCAATGTCCATCACCAAGAGTGGCTTGGTAGCACCACTACTGACCGAGCAGGCCGAGTCCTAAAGGACATAGCTGCTAGCCTGGGTCTGCGGCAGGTGGTGGGGGAACCAACACGAGGGAAAAACATACTTGACCTTGTCCGCACCAATCTGCCTGCCGCAGATGCTTCTGTCCATGACTGTATTGGTAGGAGTGAACACCGCACAGTCCTTGTGGAGACGAAGTCCCGCCTTCACATTGAGGATACCGTCCATCGTGTTGTGTGGCACTATTACCCTGCTAAATGGGATAGATTTCGAACAGATCTAGCAATGCAAAACCGGGCATCCATGAGGCTCTGTGGGCCATCAGCAGCAGCAGAATTGCATTCAACCACGATCTGTAACCTCACGGCCCGGCATATCCCCCACTCTACCATTACCATCAAGCCAGGAGACCAACCCTGGTTCAATGAAGAGTGCAGGAGGGCATGCCAGGAGCAGCACCAGGCATACCTCAAAATGAGGTGTCAACCTGGTGAAGCAACAACCCAGGACTACTTGCATGCCAAACTGCATAAGCAGCATGCAATAGACAGAGCTAAGCAATCCCATAACCAACGGATCAGATCTAAGCAATCCGAAAGGGGGTTCAAGGAACAGAGACCTGGGAGTATTTGTGCACGAATCATTGAAGGTGGCAGGGCAGGTTGAGAAAGTGGTTAAAAAGGTATATGGAACCCTGGGCTTTATAAATAGAGGCATAGAGTAGAAACGCAAATAAGTTGTGATGAACCTTTCTAAAACACTGGTTCGACCTCAACTGAAATATTGTGTCCAATTCTGGGCACCACACTTTAGGAAGCTTCAGAGAGGGTGCAGAAAAGATTGACAGGAATAGTTCCAGGGATGAGGGACTTCAGTTTGATGGATAGATTGGAGAAGCTGGGGTTGTTCTCCTTCAAGAAGAGAAGGTTGAGAGGAGATTTGATAGAGGTGCTCAAAATTATGACGGGTCTAGACAGAGTAGTTAGAGTGAAAATGTTCCGATTGAAAGGGTCGAGAACCAGAGGACACTGATTTAAGGTGATTGGCAAAAGAACTAATAGCAATATGAGGAAAATCTTTTCTGTGCAGCGTGGTTAGGATCTGGAATGCACCACCTGAGAGTGTGATGGAAGCAAATTCCATTGTGGCTTTTAAAAGGGAACTGGATAAGTACCTGAAGAGAAGAAATGTGCAGGGCTATGGAGAAGGGGGTCTGAGAATGGGACTTGCTGAGTTGCTGTTGCAGGTTGGAATCTTACCAGTCCCATGGAGGTGGGCTTCAAGTTAGGGCAGGGAAGAACTGCAGAGAAATTTCAGTGGCTCGACACATTGCCACCTCTGGGTGATCTTTCCAGAGGCAGGTCAATGCTGGCTGAGGCTACCCGCCTGGCAGTGGAGGGTAGCCAATCTGCATAAGTAAATCGGCGGATGGGCCCTTCACTAAGGGCCCAGCCTGGCAGGTATCTGGAGGTGGCGTGCTGGCATCTGTCCTGGGGGAGCCTGCAAAGCCTTCTGTTTTAACTGCCCCCACCAGACCTGTAGCCATCAGCAGGCCACAGCTGCTGCCGCCAGCCATCCTGTAGAGGGCTTTCCCTTCCATAGGAGGTGACCACTGTTTATTTAATCGAATTCTAACCTCTTCAAAAGGCGCCTCAAGATGGAGGCACCCTCAGGTTCCCCATCCAAAAGTGGCAGCACCCAGTTTGTCTGCCATCCTTCCAAGGTTGCAGGCCCTCTGACTGAGCCTGCAGCCTCAGGGACCTGCCTGCCATGCTTAATCGGATGGCGCACCCAGAGGTGGTCTCTTAATTGGCAGCCTCTGGGAAAATCTCGCAGGCCGAGGCTCTGACAGTCAGAGTGGGTCAGGACCCAGAAGTGGTCCCAACTCACGCTCTGATTCTAAGAGCAGAAGATTCCGCCCACAAAGAGTCAGCATGGACACGACAGGCCGATTGGCCTCCTTCTGTGCTGTAACCATAATATGATTTTAGGTGTTGACATGAGCTTCATTTTATTTTTGTTCTGTTGCAGGTTTCAGGGTTCCAAGTGGGATCATTAGATATAACTTAATCTCCCACCAACCATCTGTGTGCTGTGTCAGAATCTTCAAATAATGTAGGCACCATGAGCTGCTGCAGAATAAAGGCATCCTGGGCGCTCCTTGGTTAGCAAGTGTGTATTTGCATAACATATAGGGTCCTGTTGGGTATCATCCATAATTTCCTGGGCTCCTGGAAAGGCTGTGAACAGAAAATTCCATGCTCTCTCCAGTTGGTGCAACTAAATTTCATCCCTTTTACTGTGTGGAAATCAGGCAATGTCACAATCAAACAAGCTCCCCCATATTCCAGCCAATATCATTTTGGTGGAGGTCATGAAATGAGCAGTGCAAATGCCTGCCAGAAACAGGATGGATCCTCATAGCAAATTGAGGTCCTATGAAATTAGTTGGACCTGTTTCAAGTTGATGCAGGCTTGGGATCCAGTGCTCAATTAGACCCACAGACTAGATCTTAAAACCAGTAAGGTTTATTCACCCATGTTGTGTCTTTACTTGCAATGATGAACAAGACAGTGATTGGCATTACTTTCCAGCCTACCTCTTAATTTCCTCCTTGCCACAACTGGACCATTTCTCTGGGCTTTATCTGCACAGGCTGGGAATTGTTCCTGATTAAGTGCAATTAAGGTCAGCAATTTCTTAAAACAATACCATCCATTATATAAATTCTCAAGATTGTATCCCTGTCACGGATACAGAGCTAACAACATCATATGCTTACATATCATCCTTCTATGACTCTGTTAAAGACCCCAATTTTGAAGTGGAGCAATCCATTGGTAGCTGGCACTGAATTGCCTAACTAGCAATTTATAAAGGGACCGATGCAGACTACTCAAAGAAAGTGGAAAAAAAGGTGCGTAAATGATTGTTGTGGACAAAGACGAGCTGACCTCTGTAATGGAGCAGTCTCAATCCTTAAGCTTATTTGGAAATCATCCCACAGCAGTTAACATAGTTCAGTCACCGCCTCTGCAGTGAAGCGAAGACATTGTGCCAGATTTCCTCTCATGGGAGCATATCATTAGACGTGAAGATCTGGCCCTGATTAATAGATCCTTTTCCGTTTCATGGGACACTGAAAATCACTCCCATTCTTTAAACTGTGCCAGCTGCAAGTTCCAGCGTAGCAGTAATTACTAAGACTTCAGGAAAGTGTTAATCAGCATACTGACGTCTTTAGCAAAAAAACATAAATGCACTGGGAGAAAATGTATGCAGGGTAGTAGATGTAGCAGTAGATAAATGTCTACTGCAAAAAACTTCAATACTAACTATATCATCAGTAACCTTGGTTTAAGAATCATTCCAAAGCAGCCGAAGCCCATTCAGCTATAATGCACCTATTTTACTTACATAAGGCGGCGCAGTGGTTAGCACTGCAGCCTCATAGCTCCAGCAACCCGGGTTCAGTTCTGGGTACTGCCTGTGCGCAGTTTGCAAGTTCTCCCTGTGACCGTGTGGGTTTCCGCCAGGTGCTCTGGTTTCCTCCCACAGCCAAAGACTTGCAAGTTGATAGGTAAATTGGTCATCGTAAATTGCCCCTAGTGTAGGTAGGTGGTGTGGGGATGTGGTAGGGAATATGGGATGAATATAGGATTAGTATAAATGGGTGGTTGTTGGTCGGCATAGACTTGGTGGGCCGAAGGGCCTGTTTCAATGCTGTATCTCTAGATAAAAACAAATAAAAGGCCTGCACTGAGGATTGGAGCTTTGCCCAACATTGTGAAATTCAACACAGTATTTCATTGCAATAATTTGCATATGTAAATGAAAGTTTAACTTGCCTCCAGCACTATTTTCTTGTCACCTTCACAAGCGTATGATTGGCAATGGACAAGTGCAGAGCTATGTTTTCTGACTCACACCTGGCAATAGCAAACCTCGGAACTAGGAGAGCTTTGTAAAATTGACCTTCATTTCTCTTTTCAGGAGTTGTCTGTCTATCCTTTAAATCTGCTGTTATCCCACCTCTCCTCAAAAATCCAACCCTTGACCCCACTGCCCTGACAAACTACTGTCCCATCTCCAACCTCCCTTTCTTCTCCAAAGTCCTTGAACATGTTGTTATCTTCCAATCTGTTCCCACCATTCCCAGAACTCCATGTTTGAATCCCTGCAATCAGGTTTAAGCTCCACCACTGCACTGAAACAGTTCTTATCAAAGTCACAAATAACATTCTATGTGACTGTGACAAAGGTAAACTTTTCCTCCTCGCCCTTCTCAACCTGTCTGCAACCTTTGACACAGTTGACCACACCATCCTCTTCCAACACCCGTCCAGCTGGGTGGGACTGCTCTCACCTGGTTCCATTCTTATCTATCTAATCGTAGCCAGAGAATTACTTGCAATGCCTTCTCTTCCTGCTCCTGCACTGTTACCTCTGGTGTGCCCCAAGGATCAATCCTTGGCCCCCTCTTATTTCTCATCTACATGCTGTCTCTTGGCGACATCATCATTAGTTTTCATATGTATGCTCACAAGACTCAGCTGTACCTCACCACCACTTCCCTCGACTCCTCCACTATTGCTAAATTATCAGACTGCTTAACTGACATCTAGTATGGATGAGCAGAAATTTCCTCCAATTAAATACTGGGAAGACTGAAGCCATTGTTTTTGGTTGTCACTCCAAACTCTGTTGCCTAGCTACCAACTCCATTCCTCTCCCTGGCAACAATCTGAGATTAAGCCAGTCTGTTTGCAACCCTGGTGTCATATTTGACCCTGAGATAAGCTTCCGACCTCACTTTCGCGCCATCACTAAGACCACCTATTTCCACCTTTGTAACATTGCCAGACGTCACCCCGTCTCAGTTCATCTGCTGCTGAAACCCTCATTGATGTCATTGTTACCTTTAGTCTTGACTATTCCAACACACTCCTAGCTGTTATAGAGTCATAGAGTTATACAGCACAGAAACAGGCCCTTCGGCCCATCGTGTCTGTGCCGGTCATCAAGCACCTATCTATTCTAATGCCATTTTCCAGCACTTGGCCTTGTATGCTATGGCGTTTCAAGTGCTCATCTAAATACGTCTTAAATGTTGTGAGGGTTCCTGCCTCTACCACCCGTTCAGGTAGTGTGTTCCAGATTCCAACCAATCTCTGGGTGAAAAAAATCTTTCCTCAAATCCCCTCTAAACCTCCTGCCCCTTGCCTTAAATCTATGCCCCCTGGTTATTGATCCCTGCGCTAAGGGAAAAAGTTTCTTCCTATCTATCCTATCAATGCCCCTCATAATTTTGTATACCTCCATCAGGTCCCCCCTCAGCCTTCTCTGCTCTAAGGAAAACAACCATAGCCTATCCTGTCTCTCTTCATAGATGAAATGCTCCATTCCAGGCAACATTCTGGTGAATCTCCTCTGCACCCTCTCCAATGCAGTCACATCCTTCCTACAGTGCAGTGACCAGAACTGTACACAGTACTCCAGCTGTGGCCTAACTAGCGTTTTATACAGCTCCATCATAACCTCCTTTCTCTTATATTCTATGCCTCGGCTAATAAAGGCAAGTATCCCATATGCCTTCCTAAACACCTGATCTACCTTTGCTGCTGCCTTCAGTGATCCACTTTTAAGCTCGCCAAAACAGCTAATACTTCCTCCCTTTCAATGCTAATTTGTTCACGTATATCACAACCCCCCTTCCTGATCTCTACACCTGCATTGTCGTTCTCCATCGTGAACACAGATAAAAAGCAATCATTTAAAACCTTACCTATGTCCTCTGGCTCCACACACAGATTGCAACTTTGGTCCCTAATGGACCCTACTCTTTCCCTGGCTATCCTCTTGCCCTTAATATACTGATAAAACGCCTTGGGATTTTCCTTTATCTTGCCCACTAATGTTTTTTCATGTCCCCTCTTCGCTTCCTAATTCCTTTTTTAAGTACCCCCCTACACTTTCTATACTCCTCTAGGGCCTCCGCTGTTTTCAGTGCTTTGAATCTGCCATAAGCCTCCTTTTTTTTCCTGATCCAATCCTCTATATCCCTTGACATCCAGGGTTCCCTGGACTTCTTGGTTCTACCCTTCACCTTTACGGGAACATGTTGGCCCTGAACTCTCACTATTTCCTCTTTGACTCCCACTGGTCTGGTGTAGACTTTCCTACAAGTAGCTGTTCCCAATCCACTTTGGCCAGATCCTGTTTCATCATATTGAAATTGCTTTCTCCTAATTCACTACTTTTATTTCCGGTCTCTCTTTGATCTTTTCCATAACTACCTTAAATCTTAGAGTTATGGTCACTATGCCCGAAATGCTCCCCCACTGACACTTCTACCACTTGTCCAGCTTCATTCCCTAGGATTAGGTCCAGTACCGTATCTTTCTCCTGTAGGACTTTCTACGTGCTGCCTCAAAAAGCTCTCCTGTATGCACTTTAAGAATTCCGCCCCCTTTAAGCCTTTTGCACTAAGACTATCCCAGTTGACATTGGTGAAGTTGAAATCACCAACTATTATTACCCTATTATTTTTACACCTCATGATGTTCTAGGGGGAGTATTTGCTGGAGTGGTTGGGGAGGGTTTAAACTAAAATGGCAGGAGGATGGGAACCTTTGCAAGGAGTCAGAGAAGGGGGGAATCAAATTCAAGAGCAAAAGACAGTAAGGGGAATAAGAAAAGTGATAGGCAGAGAAATCAAGGGCCAGAATCAAACAGGGCCACAGTGAAAAATAGTGGGAAGGGGACAAGTAATGTTAAAAAGACAAGCCTTGTGTCTTAATGCGCGGAGCATTCACAATAAAGTGGATGAATTAACTGTGCAAAAAGATGTTAACAGGTATGATATAGTCAGGATTATTGGAGACATGGCTGCAGGGTGACCAGGGATGGGAAATGAACATCCAGGTGTACTCAGTATTTAGGAATGACAGACAAAAGGTAAAAGGGGGTAGAGTTGCATAGCTGGTTAAAGAGGAAATTAATGCAATAGTGAGGAAGGATATTAGGCATGATGATGTGGAATCTGTATGGGTGGAGCTGAGAAACACTAAGGGGCAAAAAACATTAGTGGGGGCTGTATATAGACCCCCAAACTGTAGTGGTGATGTTGGGAATGGCATTAAACAGGAAATTAGAGACGCATGCGATAAAGGAAAATCTGTAATTATGGGTTACTTTAATCTCCATATAGATTCGGCAAATCAAATTAGTCAATTAGTCACAATACTGTAGAGGAGGAATTCATGGAGTGTATATGGGATGGTTTTCTGGACCAATACGTTGAGGAACCAACAAGAGAACAGGCCATCCTAGACTGGGTATTGTGTAATGAGAGAGGAAGAATTGACAATCGAGTTGTGCGAGACCCCTTGGGGATGAGCGACGATAATATGATAGAATTCTTCATCAAGATAGAGAGTGACATCGTTGATTCTGAGACTAGGGTCCTAAATCTTAATAAAGGAAACTGTGAAGATATGAGGCGCGAGTTGGCTATGATGGATTGGGAAACGTTACTTAAAGGGATGATGGTGGCTAGGCAATGGCAAACATTCGAAGAGCGCATGGATGAACTGCAACAATTGTTTATCACTGTCTGGCACAAAAGTAAAACGGGAAAGGGAGCCAAACCATGGCTTACAAGGAAAATTAAAAATAGCAATAGATCCAAGGAAGAGGCATATCAATTCGCCAGAAAAAATGCAAACTGAGGATTGGGAGCAGTTTAGAATTCAGCAAAGGAGGACCAGGGGATTGATTAAGGGGAAAATAGAGTACAAGAGTATCTTGCGGGGAACATAAGAACTGACTGTAAAAGTTTCTATAGGTATGTGAAGAGAAAAAGTTTGGTGAAGACAAATGTAGGTCCCTTACAGTCAGAAACAGGGGAATTCATTATGGGGAACAAAGAAATAGCTGACCAACTAAATAGTCTTCACAAAGGACACAAATATCATACCAGAAATGTTGAGGAACACAGGGTTTAGTGAGAGGGAGGAACTGAAGGAAATCAGTGTTAGTAGAGAAATGGTGTTAGGGAGATTGATGGGATTGAAGGCCGATAAATCCCCAGGGCCTGATAATCTACATCCCAGAGTACTTAAGGAAGTGGCCCGAAAAATAGTGGATGCATTGGTGGTCATCTTCCCAAATTCTATAGACTCTGGAACAGTTCCTACAGATTGGAGGGTAGCTAATGTAACCCCACTATTTAAAAAGGGAGGTAGAGAGAAAGCAGGGAATTATAGACCAGTCAGCCTGACGTCGGTAGTGGGGAAAATTCTAGAGTCAACTATCAAAGATTTTATAGCAGAGCACTTGGAGAACAGTGGTAGAATCGGGCGGAGTCAGCATGGATTTACGAAAGGGAAATCATGCTTGACAAATCTACTAGAATTCTTCGAGGATGTAACAAGTAGAGTTGATGAGGGACAGCCAGTGGATGTGGTTTATTTGGACTTTCAGAAGGCTTTCCACTAAGTCCCACATAAGAGATTAGTGTGTAAAATTAAAATACATGGGATTGGGGGTAGTGTATTGCGATGGATGGAAAATTGGTTGGCAGACATGAAACAAAGAGTTGGGATAAATGGGTCTTTCTCCGAATGGCAGGCAGTGACTAGTGGGATACCGCAGGGATCAGTGCTAGGACCCCAGCTATTCACAATATATATTAATGATTTAGATGAGGGAACTAAATCTAATATCTCCAAATTTGCAGATGACACTAAACTGGGTGGGAGGGTGAGTTGTGAGGAGGATGCAGAGAGGCTTCAGGGTGATTTGGACAAGTTGAGTGAGTGGGCAAATGCATGGCAGATGCAGTATAATGTGGATAAATGTGAGGTTATCCACTTTGGTAGCAAAAACAGGAAGGCAGATTATTATCTGAACGGCTATAAACTGAGAGAGGAGAATATGCAACGAGACCTGGGTGTTCTCGTACACAAGTCGCTGAAGGTAAGCATGCAGGTGCAACAGGTGGTAAAAAAGGCAAATGGTATGTGGGCCTTCAAAGCGAGAGGATTCGAGTACAGGAGCAGGGATGTCTTGCTGCAATTATACAGGGCCTTAGTGAGGCCACACCTGGAATATTGTGTGCAGTTTTGGTCTCCTTATCTGAGGAAGGATGTTCCTGCTATAGAGGGAGTGCAGCGAAGGTTTACCAGACTGATGCTGGGACTGACATATGAGGAGAGATTGAGTTGGTTAGGATTATATTCGCTGGAGTTCAGAAGAATGAGGGGGGATCTCAGAGAAACCTATAAAATTCTACAGGACTTGACAGGGTAGATGCAGGAAGGATGTTCCCGATGGTGGGGGAGTCCAGAGCCAGGGGTCATAGTCTAAGGATACAGGGTAAACCTTTCAGGACTGAGATGAGCAGAGAGTGGTGAGCCTGTGGAATTCGCTACCACAGAAAGCAGTTGAGGCCAAAACATTGTATGTTTTCAAGAAGGAGTTAGATATAGCTCTTGGGGCAAAAGGGATCAAAAGATATGGGGGGAAAGCGGGAACAGGTTACTGAGTTGGATGATCAGCCATGATCATAATAAATGGCGGAGTAGGCTCGAAGGGCCGAATGGCCTACTCCTGCTCCTATTTTCTATGTTTTTATGTTCTCCCACATTCTACGCTCAGTAAATTTTGGTCATCCAAAACTTTGCTGTGCATGTCTTAACTCGTCCCAAGTCTCGTTCCCCTATGGCCCACATGCTGGCTGACTTACATTGGCTCTTGGCCAAGCAACATCTTGATTTTAAAATTCTCAGCCTTGTTTTCAAATACTTCCATGGCCTCACCCCTCCCTATATCTGTAATGTCCTCCAGTCTCACAACCTTCCAAGCTCCTCTAATTCTGGCCTCTTGTGCATTTGTGATTTTAATCACTCTACCATTGGTGGTCATGCCTTCAGCTGCTTAGGTCCCAAGCTCTGGAATACCCTCCTTACACCCCTCTGCCTCTCCCCCTCACTTTCCTCCTTGAAGACACTCCGTAAAACCTACCTCTTTGGCCAAGCTTTTGGTCATCTCACCTAATGGGCTGAATTTAGTGAGCCTGTTTGGAATGGGAATGGAGGCGTGGGGGCCGGATAATAACGTCAGACGCGTCCACCCAGAAATATGATGTTGTGACGTGATTCCGGATTTAGTCAGCAGCGGGAAAGCACCAAGGTGGAGTCGCCGCCTCGACGTGACAGGACTGCCATTTAAATTGGAGAACAGTCATTTATAATACATTTGCATACAATTGATCACGATCCATTGGGGGCCATGTGGGATTAAGTGTCCAACAACCGGTCCTCACGTGCCTTCAGATTCCGGGCCATTGAAAGGTGGTAGCACCGAGGCAAGACTTCAGTGCTGCGACAGGTAGGAAGCCATGATCAGCACTGGATGGGGGAAGGGGCAGGGAGCAGAGACCATTGTCAGCCTGCAGTACTGTGCACTCTGAACGGGTGGGCTTGGTCTCAGGTGATTCGCACGGGTGGGCTTGATCTCAGGTGATCTACATGTGCATCTATAGTGCTGGGTCATCTGCACGGGTGGCCGTAATATCGGGTGAGAGGGTTGGGTGGCTATATTGCTGGGTGAGAGGGTTGGATGGCCATACGATCAGGTGAGCGGGTCTGGTGATATTGCAGGGTTTGAGGGTCGGGTGGCCATACTATTGGGTGAAAGGGTTGGCTATCGTAAGGGTAGGCACTGAGGGCTATCAGTGCGTAAGCTGAGAGCAGCAGCAAAGGCACAGATGCTAAGGCAACTTCTTCTCTGCATGGACAGCTTTCTGGAGGGCTACTGATCACCTGACATGGGTCTCATACACCCTGTCTTTTTGGACTCCCGTGGGGTGATACAGCACC
Source organism: Heterodontus francisci (assembly GCF_036365525.1). NCBI lineage: Eukaryota > Metazoa > Chordata > Chondrichthyes > Heterodontiformes > Heterodontidae > Heterodontus > Heterodontus francisci. The sequence goes on from NC_090377.1 coordinate 127,162,894, forward strand.
TCTGATAGAGTGAGGGCAAGGAGGCAGCTGCATCTGCCTGTGATGCTCCACGAACTGAGCAATAGCAGTCGGCCTTGCCAAGAAGGGCCCACCAGCGCCAGAGAGTATACTAAACTCGCCTCAGCTACCTCCAAACGTGCGAGCGGCATTGTCATCAAAGACTGCGGCTCTCCAGGAAGGATGTCACCGATTTATGTGCCATGCTCCAGGATGAGTTGCGACCTAATACGTTCGGTGACTGACCTATGCCAGTGTCCCTGAAGATCACAGTGGCACTTAACTTTTATGCATCAGGATCTTTCCAGGGATCTACTGAGGACATGTGTGGGGTCTCACAGGCAGCAGCCCACCTCCGCATCAAGAAAGTGACCAATGCTCTGTTCAAAAGGGCTGGCAACTATGTGCACTACCGGACCAACCCTGACAGTCAGGCAGAGAGGGCCATTGGATTTGGGGCTATTGCTGGATTGTCCCAAATGCAAGGTGTGATAGATTGCATTCATATGGCCATCAAGGCTCCAATGGACCAGCCAGCCACCTTCATCAACAGGAAGGGCTTCCATTCCATCAACGTTCAACTGGTGTGTGCCTGCTTCCCGGGAAGCAGCCACGACGCCTACATATTCCGACAGTCCCAGGTGCCACAGCTATTCAGGCCCTCCGCCTGCTTTGAGGGAGGGATTCTCGCAGAGAAGGGCTACCCATTGAAGACATGGCTACTCACACCTGTGAGGAACCCTCACAATGCAGCAGAGGAGATATCCAATACTTGCCACAGCTCCACCCGACCTACCATTGAATAGGCAATTTAGGTACTGAAGATGAGATTCTGGTGCCTGGATCGATCCAGTGGAGCTCTGCAGTATGCCCCAGAGAGGGTCTCATGTGCTGTGGTGGTCTGCTGTGCTCTGCACAATCTAGCCCTGCAGAGAGGGGAAGGCCTTGCCTGAAGAGGACATGATTGATCGCCACTCCTCAACTGACGAGGACGATGCAGAGGAAGCTAATGAACAGGCAGCAATGGATGTCTAACCCTTTGCACCGGAGGCCAGGCAGATTGAGGCAAGGAGGCAAGAGACAGTCTTATACTTACACGCTTCCAGCCACGATGATGGCCTCTCAGAGAGAAAGCAATAAAGACTAACCTAAAAGCATTCATTGTGTCGCTTCCTTTCTATTTGGGTTCCATGCCTAGCGTCCAGGCTCCCCATGGGCTCTGGCCCATGTGAGACTCTTACACTGCCTACATTGACAGCCCACTAAAGGAGAAGGGTGAGGTCAGCATGTCACAAAGAATAAGCATTTTCTACAATAAATGCTAACTTCAATAATGAAAAAACTTTATAAGACAAAACAACTGGCAAATGTAAATTACCCATGATACCACAAGTGTGTCTGGATGATTTTCCTGATACGTTTTCGAATGCCTCTATGAGATGTGACCCCTGCGCTAGCAGCTGGGCTGAAGGCAGACTGCAGATCAGAAGAGAGGTGTAGGCCTGAGATAACTTTTGTTGGTGTCATCTGGCTGCCTGAGGCCTGGAGGGCCCCAGCTGCCTGAGGGTTTCCTGCAAAGGTGCAGGACTCTCCTCAGGCATCGCGGTTATGAGAGCTGGGTTCACTGGTGGAGGGGCTGAGGAGCTGCTATCCATATTCAGAGTGCCCTGAGGGAAGCCCCAGATATAGAGGACCACCTCTCCTCCTCCGTTTCAAGACTCATTTGAACCTCCCTTCTGACTCCAGGCACCTCCTCCTCCTCTCACCTTCCCACTGTTGCATAGACCTGGTGGCCAAGGCGATGGTGTACTGGTCTGCACTCATCTATGGGATCTGGCTCTCCATGAGGGTCACCAACCTCTCAATGGAGGAAGCCATGCACACATATGCCTGAGACATGGCAGTACTCATGGCATGGATGGACTCCTCCATCATCTGTACATGACTGTGCATGGCCTCTGGCATCTCTGCCAAATGTTGTCTGACCTCTCTCTGCTACTCCTACATGTCCTGCGCTGTCGCCAACAGAGTCTCATCATCAACCTGGAGCTCAGCAGAGGCTTGGCCACCCACAGACCCCCAACTGTCAAAGGCCTCGGCGTGTGTGGCAGTCTCACCAGCTTGTGACCCTAAAGCCGAGGGTAAACCCACCAAAGTGAAAGTATCTGCGCTGGTGGAAGATGTGGGAGAATCATGTGACGGTCCATCTTTTGACTGCTCCTCCTCAGGGGTTGAATGATATCCCCCTTCTGATGGAGCCTCCTGCAGACGCCGACCTGCATGAGAGAATACAAACATGTGTGGGTTAGGCTGTGCAGATCGCATCATGATATCCATGCATGGTGCGGATCTCCAGAAGTGTGTTGGATGTCGATTGAAGACAATCCTCAATCCTCACTCTCTTATACAGAGACTCCAGTCTCACCATTTGCTATTTAGCAGCTGCCCTGTGTCACCGCCAATACCAGTGCTTCATTCTCAGCTGCTAAGAGAGGCCGTATGTCTGCCATTCCTCTGCAGTCCTTCAGGTCTCCCTGTTGTTATGGGCCCACTTGTCTTGCAAGTGGAAAGAGGGAGATTGGAATACGTCACAGGAAGAGCTACAGGGCAGTTATGTTAGTGGCAGCCCCTCGTCCCCTGCTGGAGTTTCCTATATGGCTCCTCCCCATGACAGCTATCAGGGGAGATGATGGGAGTGAGTGTCGTCAGATCATGACCTGTGGCCAAGATACAGGCATGATGTGGTGATGGCTTACCCCTTGCCTATGCCTCTGTGGTGCTTCCTTCCCCATGTTGTGCTGCCTCCCGCATAGCCACATGGATTCTCCAAAAATGAGAGGTGTGTGGAGCATTTACCTTGGCAGAACGAAGGAGGTCATTGATTCTCTTCTTGCACTGCACCCATGTTCAGGGGCAGTGACCCCACGGCTGCTTACCTCCTCTGCAATCTCCATCCAGGCTTGCTTGGCCAGGCAATTGGACCTCTTCTTGCCCTGCCTTTTCCTTGCAGCCTTGAGGAGAATCTCCAGGGAGGCATTGTTAAACTGTGGGGCCACCTGATGTCTTGCCTCTGCCATACTTCAGTGCCCTTGTCGCAGAGTGGGGGGCCCAGCAGTCACTCCAACACCAGTTTCAGCAGTAAACAGCAAATAACTCTAAGTCAGCAATGCAAACAGGACCGGCAGGGCTTTAAATATGGTGCCAGCATCTGCACTGGAGTCATCTGACGCCGCATTCGGCACCTCAAAGCATGTGACCATCGTGTAATTGGATGGGCCCTGCACCTTCATTATTATAATCGGCCACCTGCTGTGTGATTGCAGTGGACCCACCTCACACGTGATGAGTGGTGACAGTGCCCACTTCCAGATCAGCTGCCAGAAGCCACAATGGGAACACTAAATCCAGCCAATATCTCCTTTTGTGGCTCGCGTGAAGGTGTTAAAGGTGCGCTATAAATATAAGTTGTTGTTATTGGCTAAATCTGCCCATTACATAACTTCAGAAGATACATCATTTGTCAACCCTCCTTTACAGATTAGGGACAGAAAGACATGACAGAAAGAATTAATTTAAAGATAAATTACTACTGAACGTCTTTAATTGCTTCTTGAAGAATTTTATTTGCCATTTTAAAATGTAGAAATTTCAATAAAATTCTCAGTGCCAAAGGTACAAGCAGGCAAGGAAACAATAAATACAAATAGGTTATTCAGGGTCAGGGGTGCTCTTTTTTTCTGCCTACACCAGTATTTTGCTCTAGATTTGCAATAATTGCACTAATCTCTGTAGATCTAGGGATACCAATTGCTCAAACCATTGGCATCCTTATTCAACATATAGAAATTTGTATGCAGATCCTTAAACTATTTAGAGACTGCTTATTATTCACATGGGACTGGTAGTAAAGTGCACTTTTACACTGTTTTTGAGGCAGAGTTTTTTCTCTGGGGGCAAAAAGTAAATCCCAGCCAGACATACAATAGTGGACAAGATCTTTCTCTCTTCGATATCTAGTTACAAGAAAAATTATTTCCTGTCGTCTCAATCTTTCTCCAAATGTAAAATTTTCATCTGAAAACCATACATCTGTTTTAACTCTGAGAGTAGAGTATATAAATAACACATGAATGCAATCCAAGCACATTTTTTTAAAATTGTGATTAAGATATACTGTTGTAACAATATATGGGAAATCTTAACAATCTGGCTTAAATTGGCCATTAGCAATTGCCCCTAGTATGGGACAGGGTGGGGATGTGGTAGGAATATGGAATTAGTGTAGGATTAGTATAAATGGGTGGTTGATGGTCGGCACAGACTCGGTGGGCCGAAGGGCCTGTTTCAGTGCTGTATCTCTAAACTAAACTAAACATAATGCAATGGTCAATATGTTCCAGTTTACCACATGGTCACCCACCCATTTCATGAGCTTCAAGATTAAAAGAAATGTTGCTGATCTCTTGATGTGTACTTGTAAGGCAAGATGAGCAGAAGCATGACATGATTCGCTATTATTTTCATGATTTCCTATATCTAATGGTATGGTATGGTTGTTTACATGCACTCCTACTCCCAGAATGAGACAGCGAGCTACCATATTGAGAATAAGCAGTTATTTCTGCAATGGACTCAGCACAATGTTTAGACATAAAAAAGTGTTCCTTCATAGAGCGCAGAAACACAAAACATGTGTTGCTTAGTCTGCAGAGGGAGTAAATAGCTAATTTTCCATAAGTAAATCAATTTACATGTAAAACAGGAAAAATTATAGAATTAAATAATCAGCCATCCATGAATGCTGAAGCTCATGGCCCATCAATCATCCTGTCAGATATCTTAGATAGTGGGCTTGAGCAGACAGAGCACAGACCCTTGGGATGAGCACATTTCCAAAGGAAAGGAAGAAGAACAAGGCAAGCACATATTGATTTGTTGCAATGCATTTTTCTTTCAAGTTGTACATGTCCAGGGTTGAGTTCTTAAGTCAGGACTAGTAATATGTAATACTAAAGTTGTAGGAACCCTCAAAGACGTGGAGCTACATTCAAATACAGGACATATTTACAATAACCTTAAGAATGACACACTAAAATTAGCATATAAATAGAAGTCACTGGCTGGTTAACTAGAATCATTTAAGTGCATCTGTATTTTTTAGCTATGGCACTGAAAAAGGAGTGTGATGGATAGAAAATACCGAATGGCCTCTGGTGAAATATTATTTATTAATTTTTATTATTATTATGATTGAGGGTGACTGTCACTGGCATAAAGTCACTGGAATGTTATAATCAGGTACATGAGTGGAAATTAAAAAATCAGGTTCCACAGAAACGTTAAGTATTTTGTTTATCACAATCATTACATTTTACGGTTTTTGAACAACAACTACTATACGAATACATGAATTAGGAGCAGGAGTAGGCCACTCGGCCCCTCAAGCCTGCTCCGCCATTCAATAAGTTCATGGCTGAACTGATTACTCCACATTTCCACCTACCCCCGAAAACCTTCCACCCCCTTGCTCATCAAGAATCTGTCTAACTCTGCCTTAAAAATATTCAAAGACTCTACTTCCACTGCCTTTTGAGGAAGAGAATTCCAAAGACTCACGACCCTCTGAGAGAAAACATTTCTTCTCATCTCTGTCTTAAATGTGCGACCCTTTATTTTTAAACAGTGACCCCTTGTTCTAGATTCTCCCACAAGGGGAAACATCCTTTCCACATCCACCCTGTCAAGACCCCTCAGGATCTTACATGTTTCAATCAAGTCGCTTCTTACTCTTCTAAATTCCAGCGGATACAAGCCTAGCCTGTCCAATCTTTCCTTGTAAGACAACCCCCCCCATTCCAGGTAGTAGTCTAGTAAACCTTCTCTGTACTGCCTCCAACACCTTTACATCCTTCCTTAAATAAGGAGACCAGTACTGTACACAGTACTCCAGATGTGGTCTCACCAATGCCCTGTACAGCTGAAGCATAACCTCCCTACTTTTATATTCAATTCCCCTCGCGATAAATGATAACATTCTATCAGCTTTCCTAATTATGTGCTTTACCTGCATACTAACCTTTTGCGATTCATGTACTAGGACACCCAGATCCTTCTGCATCTCAGAGCTCTGCAATCTCTCACCATTTAGATAATATGCTTCTTTTTTATTCTTCCTGCCAAAGTGGGCAATTTCACACATTATACTCCATTTGCCAGACTTTGCCCACTCACTTAATCTATTTATATCCCTTTGTTGCCCCCTTAGGTCCTCTTCACAAGTTACTCTCCTACCTATCTTTGTGTCATCAGCAAATTTAGCAACCATTTATATAAATGGTAAAAAGTTGAGGCCCCAGCATGGATCCCTGTGGCACACTACTCGTTACATCTTGCTAACCAGAAAATTACCCATTTATGCCTACTCTCTGTTTCCTGTTAGCTAACCAATCTTCTATCTGTGCCAATATGTTACCCCCTACACCATGAGCTTTTATTTTCTGCAATAACCTTTGATGTGGCACCTTATCAAATGCCTTCTGGAAATCTAAGTACAACACATCCGTTGGTTCCCCTTTATCCACAATAAAGGTCGGCTCAGGTCTGCAAATGAAACTTGAACCGTGCCCGACAGAACCACATCCGACCTGAACCCGACCAGGCCCAAGTCCTTTCATTTTTCCCTGCCCCGACCCGAACATCAGTTAACCTAGCTTCCGTTTTTCACTTCGTTACTTATCTGCACAAGCTGAAAAAAACTGTAACTGAACAACCTTTCAAGTCCAAATAGTACATTAACATTGGAGTCACATACCGGAAGTGGTGATAGAGTGTGTCCGACCCTGCCCAACCCGACCCGAGCCCAAATGCCGAACCCGGAAGTGCGACCCGACCCCACCCGAACCCGACATATGTTGTTGGGTCCCGTCGGGTTCAGGTCAGGTAGCCATGCTCTCATCCAACTCCCTCAAAGAACTCCAAGAAGTTAGTTGAACAAGATTTTCCTTTCACAAAACCATGTTGACTCTGTCTGATTACCTAGAATTTTTCTAAATGCCCTGCTATAACATCTTTAATAATAAGACAGATGTTAAGCTAACTGGCCTGCAGTTTTCTGTCTCCCTCCCTTTTTGAATAAAGGAGTTACATTCGCTATTTTCCAATCTAAGGGAATCTTCCCCGAATCTGGGGAATTTTGGAAAATTAAAACTAACGCATCAATTATATCACTAGCCACTTCTTTTAACACACTAGGATAAAGTCCATCAGGACCCGGGGACTTGTCAGCCCGCAGCTCCGACAATTTGTTCAGTAACACTTCCCTGGTGATTGTAATTTTCTTGAGTTCTCCCTTCCATTTCCTGACTTACAGCTAATACTGGGATATTACTTGTATCCTCATAGTAAAGATCAATGCAAAATATCGGTTCAATTCATTTGCCATTTCCTTATTATCCAGTATTAACTCCCCAGACTCACTTTCTGTAGGACCAACGCTCACTTTGTTAACTTTTTTTAAAAAATATCGATAGAAACTCTTATTATCTGTCTTTCTATTTCTAGCTAGCTTTCTCTCGTACTCTAATTTTACCTTCCTGGTCAATCCTTCAGTCATTCTTCGCTGTTTTTTATATTCTGTCCAATCTTCTGACCTGCTTCCCATCTTTGCCGAATTACAGGCTTTTTCTCTAAGTTAGATACTATCTTTAACTGTTTTAGTTAATCACGGATGGCAGGTCCCACCCTTGGAATTATTCTTTCCCTTTGAAATGCATCGATTCTATGTATTCTGAAATATCCCCTTAAATGTCTGCCACTGCATCTCCCTTAATCTGATTTGCCAGTTCACTTTAGCTCGCTCTGCTTTCATGCCCTCATAATTGCCCTTATTTAAGTTTAAAATACTAGTCTTGAACCCACTCTTCTCTCCCTCAAACTGAATGTAAAATTTAATTATATTATTCTCACAGCTAACTAGGGGTGCCTTAACTATGAGGTCATTAATTAATCCTATCTCATTGCACAATGCCAGATCTGGTATAACCTGCTCTCTGGTTGGCTCCACAATGTATTGTTCCAAGAAATTATCCTGAAAAGATTCTATGTACTCCTCATCTAGGCTACCTCTGCCCATCTGATTTTTCCAGTCTATGTAGGTTAAAATTTCCCATAATTATCGCTATACCTTTCTGTCAAGCTGCCATTATTTCTTCCTTTATATCCTGTCCTACAGTGTGGTTAATGTTCGGTGACCTGTAAACCACTCCCACAAGTGACTTCTTGCCTTTATCATTTCTCATCTCTACCCAAACTGCTTCGACATCCTGGTCTCCTGAACTTAGGTCATCCCTCTCTATTGTGCTAATACCATCATTAATTAGCAGAGCCATCCCTCCATCTTTTCCTAGTTTCCTGTCCTTCCTAAATGCCATATACCCTTCAAAATTCAGGTCCCAATCTATGTCGTCCTGCAGCCATGTCTCTGTAATGGTTATCAGATCGTACTTATTTATTTCTATTTGCGCTCTCAGTTCATCTGTTTTGCTTTGAATGCTACGTGCAGCCAGATACAGAGCCTTTAGTTTTGTCCTTTTATTATTTTTGTAACCTCCAACCTTATCTGTTGATTTACTGTTAGATTTGTGCGCTCTGTTCCTTCTTGTCACAGTCTATCATTTCCCACATTAATACCTTTCACTCTTGCCTTGTCTCTACTCTTTGATTTACCATATCTTCCCAAATTTGATCCCTTTCCCCCACTATTCAGGTTAAAACCCTCTCTACTTCCCTTGTTATGCGGTTCGCTGAAACACCGGCCCCAGCATGGTTCAGGTGTAGACTGTCCCAATGGTACAGCCACCACTTTCCCCAGTACTGGTGCCAGTGCCCCACAAACCAGAACGCACTTCTACCACACCAGTCTTTGAGCCACGCATTAATTTCTCTAATCCTATTTTCCCTATGCCAATTTGCACGTGGCTCAGGTAATAATCCAGAGATTATTACCTTTGAGGTTCTGCTTCTTAATTTGGTGCCTAGTCCCTCATACTGACTATGCAGAACCACTTTCCTTGTCCTGCCTATGTCGTTGGTACCTACATGGACCATGACGACTGGATCCTCCCCCTCCCACTGTAAGTTCCTCTCCAGCTCTGAGCAGATAAGGCTATAAAGATTATAAGGCATTTTTTAAAGCTCCAAAAATTGCAGAAACATTCAGTAATATCATTCATCCTTTCTGGCATTACAACTGTGGAAGTATGGAAAATATTTTAATAGTTGAAAGCTGACTTGAGTATGATAAAGGTAATACTGTCTGGGAGTCGGATGTCAAATTTGAAACTGTAGCTTTGCCAATTAAGTGTCACCTTTGTAGTATTTTTTAAACCATTTTATTGAATTCTTTGCAGGCAGGACATGTGAAATTTTGGATGCATAATATCTCTCAATTTTAATAAAATCATTCATTATAATGGTTGCACGTGTTGATATGTAAAACAGTGCACACTCCTTGAAAATCAATGATTCTGGCAAATAATCTCCAAAAAAGCTGTTACTCTCAGATTAGGGTATTTGCTGTATGGAACAAGGGGCCTATGAAAGTCAGGGTTTCTCATAGTTATTCGTGAAGCCAAATTCCTGAAGTGAGTACGTGGTGGACTGCTGTCTAACTAGTTTCTCAAGAAGCCAGTAATCTAACGAGGGATAAATATATGAATGCTACATTCTGAAATGTGTAATAATGGACAACAATGGATACATATTTGATGTAGGCCCTAGGGACGAGGGAAGATCAAAGGAGAGTATTTATGTAACAATAGGTATACATTTGGAGAAGACCCTAAACACAAGAGGAAGCCAAAAGGAAGTACCATCTTCTGATTACTGCAATCCAGATGTCTAGAACTGCAATCTGACCTATTCTGGGCTGTGCCCTTAGTTCCTTACACAAAAGAGCAGCTTTGATAACAGCAAGGACAATGATAAATGCATTTTTTTTTTCAAAAATGAGGAAAATCATCCCTAAAGTAGGTAATCTAACTCTCTCATATTCATTCAATCTGCATATACAAATCGGATGATAGCAAAGTAGTTCATCAAGTGGGCCTGAAGATAAGGGTCCTTAAAATCCCACTGCTAAAGTACAGCAGCAACAAAGTGGGTAAATTTAACGCCCAGAAACTGGTTAGTTGGGGTCGGGTGAGATGCCTTCCTGCCCCAGGGCAATTGAGGCCTTTAAGTGGCCAATTAATGGTCCCTTAAGGGCAGCTTCACGCCTCCACCGATTCTATTGAAATCGGAGGGGCCTGCGGCCGCAAGGAGGCGCCTCAAGGAATGACCTGGTGCCCTCCTAGTGGGCTCAGGAGATGGGGGGGGGGGATCTCTCCTCTGGGGTCAAGCCATGGTCCCCGGAAGGTGTACCCCAGTAACGATGGCTGCCCTCACAGCAAGACAATCCCCCACCCTCACCAACCAACCCCCAACCCACATCCCCATCTCCTCACCTGCCTGACTGGCCCTGGCAACCCCGATCCCACTTACCTCCATGCCAGATTTTCCAACAACTAGTTCACTGCAGGACTTGGACAGTGGCCATCGCTTCCAGTAGTGATGCTGGTACTGCAGAGCTGCCGTTATTGCAGAGCTGCCGGCCTTCCGACTGGCTGGCAGTTCTGGAGGAGAGAGCTCGTCCCTTAAAGGGACAGCATTCCCAACGACGGGCAGTTAATTGGCTTCCTGCAGTGAAATTGCCATGCGAGGAGGTCGCCTTGTAAAATGAGGCACACTCTATGTGGGCTTGGGGGTGGGTTCCTCCTCCATAGGCAATCTGTAGCCCACAGAGGATCCCCGCTGTTAAAACCTCCACCTCCATGGACCCCCTCCACCTTGACTTCAAGCCCACACCCCACCCCCACCCCCACCCCCCTTGCTAGGGTCTTCCAGACTGGCCCCGGCGACCCCACCTCGGTTACCTGAGGTTCCGATCTCCAGCACTGGGCCTGAGTCCAAGGCATCTCCAGTACCAGAAATGACCATTGCTCCCAGTGACATTGTTAATAATGCTGAGCTGCCTGCCCTCTTATTGGCTGGCAGCTCTTGGAGGCGGGATCCCCATTTTTTAAGGGGCAGAGATCCTGGCACCAGAAACTTTGCTTCCGGAACAATGGAGGATCGCACTGGTGGGGGTGTGAAAAGGCCGAGGTGGAGTTCCCTCACCTTATTGGCCCGGTGCCCAACACACATGGTCCCCCAAGACACATGAAGTAACCTGAAGTTCCCACATGATGCAGGAATTGCAAGCAACAGGTCTCAGCTGCCCATACATGATCTAAAAAAAACTCTAATCCCTCTTTTAGAATCTAGTCAGTACCTTGCTTAAACTATTAATTTCAATTAATGCCTCTAGACCTACTCTATGCTAATACACTTAATGTTATTTCACTTACTGTTATAATTACACCAATTGAAATGTTTAATTTCCCAGCTCCTAGTTTGAATGAATGCCCTACCTTACAGAGAGAAAAAGAGAAATACTCACCAACCAATCACTTATCTCTTTTCCTGTGATGTCACACTTTGAGTATTTTTCTCTCTTTTCTTCGAAAGCACACTCTCTTTTCCCACTGACTCCCCGTCGTTGCTTTTAACTGTGGGCCTCCGACACTGTTTTCTGTCTCAGGCTTACTCATTCACACTCCCTCTAACTCCCCACAGCTGTTTTTAACTGTGAGTCTCCAGCAATGTTCTCTCTCAGGCTCTCTCCCTCTCTTACATAGTGCAGACTCACTTATAGAGAGCACATTTAGTTACAGGGTGGAATTCTGTGAGGCTGTTTGGAGTGAGCATGGAGGTGTGGGGGGCCGGAGAATAGCGATGGACATGACCACCTGGAAATTTGATGTTGTGACGTTGGTTCCGGATTCAGTCAGTGGCGGAGAAGCACCAAGGCAGCCTTGCCACTCCGACACAACAGGACTGCCATTTGAATTGCTAAACAGTTAGTTTTAATACATTTGTATGCAATTGATCATGTTTCATTTGGGAGGTTTGTAATTAAGTTGGCGACTGGCAGCCCTCACGTGTCTTGGGAACCCTGGCCATTGAAAGCTGGAAAAGCCTCAGTGCTGCAACAGGAGGGCAACCATGAACAGCACTGGTGAGCGGTAAAGCGGGGAGCGAAGCCCATTGTCGGTCTGCAGTGTTGTGCGTTCTGCACGGGTGGGCTTCATCTTGAGCATTTGACACATGTGGGCTTACAGCTGGGTGAAAGGATCGGGCAGCCATACAGCTGAGCGAAAGGGTCGGGTGGACATACTATGAGGTTAGAGGGTTGGCTATCAATAAGGGTGGGCACCGAGCACCATCCGTGTGTAGGCCGTGAGGAGTAGCAAAGGCAAAGCTGCCAGGGCAATGTAGTCAATGCAAGGACAGCAATCTGGAGGCCTACTGATCACCTGGCATGCGTCTCATATACCCTGTCTTTGTGGATCCCTGTGGCATTATGTAGCGCCACTGACAGAGGGAGGGCCAGCAGGCAAGAGACAGTCTCAGAATTACATGCTTCCAGCCTCTCAGAGTGAAAACAATAAAACCGTACCTAAAAGCATTCAGCCTGTTGCCTCCTTTCCGTTAGGGCTCCGTGCCTAGCGCCCAGATCACACGCGCTCTGGCACATCAAAGGCGCATACCAAAGGAGGACTGAGCCTAGACTGGCAGCCCACTATAGCAGAAGAGTGAAGTCAGCATCTCACAGTTAAGGCATGAAGGAATAAGTATTTACCACTTCAAAAGTGAATACATTTTATAGCAAAAATAAAATGGCAAATTGCAAGCACCAATGAAAATCTAAATATGTCTAGGTGATTTCTTTTTACATGTTTTCGAGTGGTCCTATGCAGTGTGACCCCTGCACTAGCAGCTGGACTGGAGGCAGGCTGCTGATCAGGCTGCCCTTTGGCCTGGGATGACTTTGGCCTGAAGGGCCCTGGCTGCCTGAGGGTTTCCTGCACAGGTGCAGGACTTTCATCAGGCATTGCAGCTCCTGGTGCTGGGCTCACTGGTGGAAGAGCTGAGGAGCTGCTGTCCACTCAGAGCACCCTGAGGGGAGCCCCCAGACCTCGAGGTCAGCCTATCCTCCTCACTTTCAAGGCTCACTTTAACCTCCCTGCTCACCAGAGAAGGACGAGGAGCTGCAGAAGACTCCATACGCTTCGTCCTTCTCACACCCCAGCCACTGCTGCGATGTCCTCATGGTCAAGTCGATGGTGTACAGGTCTGCACGCATCTGTGGGATCTGGCTCTCCATGAGTGTCGACAACCTCTCAATGGAGGAAACCATGTGCTCACACACCTGAGACATAGCAGGACTCATGGCATGGATGGACTACTCCATCATCCACTCATGGATGTGCATGGCCTCTGGCATCACCGCCAGATGTTGCCTTACCTCTCCCTGCAACTCCAGCATGTGTCAGAGCCCTCGGCTGTCTGAGCCTCAGCCAGCTCCTCAGGCATGTGTGTTGTGACCTCACCGCTTGTGACCTTGATTCTAGAGCCGAGCGGAACCCACTGAGGTGAAAGTATCTGCGCTAGTGGAAGGTGCGGGAGAGTCATGGGACGGTGCATTCTCTGAGGGTTCATCCTCAGAGATTGACTGCTGTCCTCCTTTGATTGAGTCTCTCCTGCAGACGCTGACCTGCATGAGAGAACACAAACATGTGCAGGTTAGGCTGTGCAGATCTTGTCATGATATCCATGCGGTATGAGGATCTCCAGAAGTGTGCTGGATGTCGATGGAAGACAATCCTCACTCTCTTGCATGGAGACTACAGTTACTCCAGTCACGATTGAGCGAGTGCCCTGGGACCCCGCCAACTCCAGTGCTTCACTCTCAGCTGCTGAGAGAGGCCGTATGTCAGCAATACCTCCGCCAGTCCTTGAGGTCTCCCTGTTTTTATGGGCCCTCTTGTCCTACAAGTGGAAAGAGGGAGATAGTCATACTTCACAGGAACAGCTCAGGACAGGTATGCCAGTGGCAGCCTCTCGTCCCCTGCAGGGCTTTCCTATATGACTCATCCACATGTCAGCTCTCAGTGGAGGCAATGGAGGTGAGCTGTGCCTAAACAGACAGTTTCATTTACAAATCATGTAAATGAGAATGCAAAAGTGATCCCTGAAATCTCAGAGATCTTTTACTGATTTTCAATAGATGACAGGTGCTTCGATGTAAAATAATGAAGAAGGCAACCATCCCTCTTCCACTGACTGCAGATAAGATTAAATGGATATAACAAAAATACATAATGGAATTCAACACTCAGCAATGTGGCAAAATATGTTTTCAATTACATATCTCCCTATCTACAAAGACAGGTAATATACTGGATATCATAGAGTCATTATGGCCCATCGAATCCATGCAAGCTGTCTGCAGAACAATCTAGTCAGTCCCATTCTCTATCCCCATAGCCCTACAAGTTTATTTCGCTCAAGTACCTACCCAATTTCCTTTCGAAATCATTCATTGTCTCTGCGTACACCACCCTCATAGGCAGCGAGTTCTTGGTCATCATGACTCGCTGCGTAAAAAAGTTCTTCCTGACATCCCTCCTGTATCTTTTGCACAAATCTGTGTCCCCTAGTTCTTGTACCATGAGCTAATGGGAACAGTTTTTCTTTGTCTACCTGATCTAAACTTGTCATATCTTGTACACCTCTATCAAATCTCCCCTCAACCTCTTTTGCTCCAAGCAAAACAACAAAACAACCCCAGCTTCTCCAACTTAACCTTGTAGCTAAACGCCCTCATCCCTGGAACCATTCGGGTAAATCTCCCTGTACCCTCTCAAGGACATTCACATCCTTCCTAAAGTGTGGTGACTAAGCTTTATGAGCATGCTTTTCATGCCAGAAGTCTACGCATAGAAGAGAGAGAACACCTGTCACAAAATTCAAATGATCTGCTCTCTGAGATGCTTGTGCTGGCTAGCTTAAGTCTTGGGCAATCTCAACCCCAATTCTGCCTTGCAAAATCAAAGCTGAAGAGAAATGTTAGAAACTTTAAAAAGTAGAGACAGTAAAATTATTTGATTATTCATCATATCTATTGAGCATATATAGCCCTCGGTTTAATGATCTTGTTACTCTCTCCATACAGCTGCCAATAACAGTAATAACAGTGACAAGCAATTAACTAAAAACACACACTCCAGTGAGTTTAGCAGTGTTGTGAAGCTGGACCATGTCTTGATCTTAACCTTGAACTGCATAATTTTTCCCTGCTGTGGTATGATATCTATCTGCAACTGCATAATAAAATTAAATAGATAGGAATCTAGCATTAAAGGATAAATCATGGGCTATATGCCAAGGACAGCATCATTCATTTACAGAAAGTATGTAAATGAGCAGTTGAAGCTCAGCATTTGCTTCATTGATTATGCAACGGTTAACTTTTGGCCTCGATGAAAAAGATATCTGAAGAATCTATACAGAGAATAACAAGCATGCATAGAATTTGATAACTTGATCACTGTGAGATAAGGATCTACTTTCTCCATCCCTGTACGACATGTTTTTGGAAATTATCAAGCCTGACTATGAGCTTCATTTTAAGATAAACAGTAAGCTGGTGAACCACACGCAATGTGTTGATAGCAAGGTGATGATTGCTGAGACCATAGAAGGCTAATGATGGTGAAATCAATATGAGCTTGGAAAATGGACTATAAATCAGTGGTAAGAAAATTAAATGCACGGCCATTAGTCAACAAAACAAAACTGGAGATGAAAGAACAAAAGAACATGCACTTGTATAATCTCCTAATCAAGTCCTCAAGATATCCCAAAACACTTTTATGATTAAGGGTATACTTTTGAAGTGCAGTATCTGTTATGATATCGGCAAACACGGCAACCAACTTACACACTGAAAGGTCCCACAAACAGCAAATGAATGACCTGATAATCAGAAATGCAAAGAGCTGTGGCTTGCAACTCATTTGCTAAGTGGGAACTTCAGGATGCTTCATGTGTCCTTGATAATCACATGCACAGGAAGTGGCTCCAGCTGCTCGAGCTCAATCAAGCTCAGAGTTTCTGAACTTAAGGAATGGCTGAAGTCACTGGTGGGCTCAACATTTCCTGTATTGCACATTCCAGGAGGTGGTTACCCACAACCACAGAGAGTTCAGGAGGAAAGCAAGTGGGTGGCTATCCAGCAGGATAGGAAAAGGGGGAAGGCAATGCAGGAATCCTCCAGGTGTGTGGCAATCACAAACCGGTTTACAGTACTGATTTTGTTTTATTCATTCATGGGATGTGAACGTCACTGGCAAGTGTTGTTGCCCATCCCTAATTGCCCTTGAGAAAGTGGTGGTGAGCCACTTTCTTGAACCACTGCAGTTCATCTGGGTAGGTACACCCACAGCGATATGAGGGAAGGAGTTCCAGGTTTTTGACCCAGCAACAGTGATAGAACAGTGATAATAGTTCCAAGTCAGGATGGTGTGAGACTTAGAGGGGAACTTGCAGGTGGTGGAGTTCCCATGTATCTGCTGCCCTTATCCTTCTAGGTGGTAGAGGTCATTGGTTTGGAAGGTGCTGTCAAAAGAGACTTGTTGTGTTGCTGCAGTGCATCATGCAGATGGTACACAGTGCTGCCACTGTGCATCGGTGGCAGAGGGTGTGAATGTTTAAGGTGATGGATGGGGTGCTGATCAAGCAGGCTGCTTTGTCGTGGATGTGTCAAGCTTCTCGAGTGTTGTTGGAGCTGCACTTATCCAAGCAAATAGCAAGTATTCTATCACCCTCCTGACTTGTGCCTTGTAGATGATGGAAAGACTTTGGGGAGTCAGGAGGTGAGTTACTCGACGCAGAATTCCCAGCTTCTGACCTGCTCTTGTAGCCATAGTATTTGCATGGCTGGTCCAGTTAATTTTCTGCTCAATGGTAATCCCAATGATGCTGATGATGGGAGATTCAGAAATGGTAAGGCCGTTGAACGT
This sequence comes from Heterodontus francisci, assembly GCF_036365525.1. Taxonomy (NCBI): domain Eukaryota; kingdom Metazoa; phylum Chordata; class Chondrichthyes; order Heterodontiformes; family Heterodontidae; genus Heterodontus; species Heterodontus francisci. The sequence continues at coordinate 127,179,894 of NC_090377.1, forward strand.
CAAGGGGAGATGGCTAAATCTCTATTGGTGGAGATGATCATTGACTGGCACATGTGTGGCGTGAATTTTACTTGCCCAGGCCTGAATGTTGCCCAGGTCTTGCTGCATGCGGGCACAGACTGCTTCAGTATCTGAGGAGTTGCGAAGGGTACCAGTACTGTGACAGTGGGTGGTTTAAAATCTCTTTCTTTTAGTTTTGGTGACTGCAGCTTGACAGTAGCGGAGGTGCGAGAGCGAGCTTACAGCTGGGAAGTCAATTTCAGTGGAAGTTTAAAAGTTAATTTCCTTTTGTTTTCGGAGGTCCAGGGGACTGCTGGGTAAGTAAAAACTATATATTTGGGTGGTGGCTGTACCCGAGACACTACACGTGTAGTGTCTCCCACCCACCCTCCTCCTCTAACCAAAAAAAAAGGACTCTGTTGTGTTGATAAGGTAAGATTTTTATTTAAGAAGTTCTGTCCGTTGGATTGCTAACAAGTTTTGACATTTTTTTTGGTTTTTCAGTAGATTTGTTGGGAATTTGGAATAGAGGGAATGGAAGTTAAGGCAGTTGTATGTTCCTCCTGCAGAATGTGGGAGGTAAGGATCGCCAACAGTGTCCCTGCTGACTGCATCTGCGGGAAGTGCACCCAACTCCAGCTCCTCGAGAACCGCGTTAGGGAACTGGAGCTGGTGCTGGATGAACTTCGGATCATTCGGGAGGCGGAGGGGGTTATTGAGAGGAGTTATGGGGAGGTAGTCACACTTCAGGTAAAAGAAGTAGGTAGATGGGTTACCGTCAGGGGAAGGAGAGGGAACCAGCAGGCAGTGCAGGGATCCCCTGTGGCTGTTTCCCTCAACAACAGGTATACCGTTTTGGATACTGTTGCGGGGGACGACTTACCAGGGGTAAGCAATGGGGTACAGGTATCTGGCACAGAGTCTGTCCCTGTTGCTCAGAAGGGAAGGGGGAAGAGGAGCAGAGCATTAGTCATTGGGGACTCCATAGTTAGGGGAACAGATAGGAGGTTCTGTGGGAACGAGAGAGACTCACGGTTGGTATGTTGCCTCCCAGGTGCCAGGGTTCGTGATGTCTCGGATCGTGTTTTTGGGATCCTTAAGGGGGAGGGGGAGCAGCCCCAAGTCGTGGTCCACATAGGCACCAACGACATAGGTAGGAAGAGAGATGGGGATTTAAGACAGAAATTCAGGGAGCTAGGGTGGAAGCTTAGAGCGAGAACAAACAGAGTTGTTATCTCTGGGTTGTTGCCCGTGCCACGTGATAGCGAAGCGAGGAATACGGAGAGAGAGGAGTTGAACACGTGGCTGCAGGGATGGTGCAGGAGGGAGGGTTTTGGTTTCCTGGATAATTGGGGCTCTTTCTGGGGTAGTTGGGACCTCTACAAACAGGATGGTCTTCACCTGAACCAGAGGGGTACCAATATCCTGGGGGGGGAGATTTGCCAGTGCTCTTCGGGGGGGTTTAAACTAATTCAGCAGGGGAATGGGAACCTAAAATGGAGTGCCAGTGTACAGGATGTTGAGAGCAGTGAGGTCAGGGATAAGGTTACAAGGACGCAAGAGGGCACTGGCAAGCAAGAACCTGGTTTAAAGTGTGTCTACTTCAACGCCAGGAGCATCCGGAATAAGGTGGGTGAGCTTACAGCATGGGTTGGTACCTGGGATCTCGATGTAGTGGCCGTTTCGGAGACATGGGTAGAGCAGGGGCAGGAATGGATGTTGCAGGTTCCGGGATTTAGATGTTTCAGTAAGAACAGAGAAGATGGTAAAAGAGGGGGGGATGTGGCATTGTTAATCAAGGAGAGTATTACAGCGACAGAAAGGACGTTTGAGGACTCGTCTACTGAGGTAGTATGGGCTGAGGTTAGAAACAGGAGAGGTGAGGTCACCCTGTTGGGAGTCTTTTATAGACCTCCAAATAGTTCCAGAGATGTAGAGGAAAGGATAGCGAAGATGATTCTCGACAGGGGCGAGAGTAACAGGGTAGTTGTTATGGGGGACTTTAACTTTCCAAATATCGACTGGAAATACTATAGTTCGAGTACTTTAGATGGGTCAGTTTTTGTCCAGTGTGTGCAGGAGGGTTTTCTGACACAGTATGTAGACAGGCCAACCAGCGGCGATGCCACATTGGATTTGGTACTGGGTAATGAACCCGGCCAGGTGTTAGATTTAGATGTAGGTGAGCACTTTGGTGACAGTGATCACAATTCGGTTAGGTTTACCTTAGCGATGGGCAGGGACAGGTATATACCACAGGGCAAAAATTATAGCTGGGGGAAAGGAAATTATGGTGCGATTAGGCAAGATTTAGGATGCGTAGGATGGAGAAGGAAACTGTAGGGGATGGGAACAATCGAAATGTGGAGCTTATTCAAGGAGCAGCTACTGCGTGTCCTTGATAAGTATGTACCTGTGAGGCAGGGAGGAAGTTGTCGAGTGAGGGAGCCGTGGTTTACTAAAGAAGTTGAAGCGCTTGTCAAGAGGAAGAAGAAGGTTTATGTTAGGATGAGACGTGAAGGCTCAGTTAGGGCGCTTGAGAGTTACAAGCTAGCCAGGAAGGATCTAAAGGGAGAGCTAAGAAGAGCAAGGAGAGGACACGAGAAGTCATTGGCGGATAGGATCAAGGAAAACCCTAAGGCTTTCTATAGGTATATCAGGAATAAAAGAATGACTAGAGTTAGATTAGGGCCAATCAAGGATTGTAGTGGGAAGTTGTGTGTGGAATCAGAGGAGGTAGGAGAAGTGTTAAATGAATATTTTGCGTCAGTATTTACAGTAGAGAAAGAAAATGTTGTCGAGGAGAATACTGAGATTCAGGCTACTAAGCTAGATGGGATTGAGGTTCACAAGGAGGAGGTGTTATCAATTTTGGAAAGTGTGAAAATAGATAAGTCCCCTGGGCCAGATGGGATTTATCCTAGGATTCTCTGGGAAGCTAGGGAGGAGATTGCAGAGGCTTTGTCCTTGATCTTTATGTCGTCATTGTCGACAGGAATAGTGCCGGAAGACTGGAGGATAGCAAATGTTGTCCCCTTGTTCAAGAAGGTGAGTAGAGACAGCCCTGGTAATTATAGACCTGTGAGCCTTACTTCGGTTGTGGGTAAAATGTTGGAAAAGGTTATAAGAGACAGGATTTATAATCATCTTGAAAAGAATAAGTTCATTAGCGATAGTCAGCACGGTTTTGTGACGGGTAGGTCATGCCTCACAAACCTTATTGAGTTTTTCGAGAAGGTGACCAAACAGGTGGATGAGGGTAAAGCAGTGGATGTGGTGTATATGGATTTCAGTAAGGCGTTTGATAAGGTTCCCCACAGCAGGCTATTGCAGAAAATACGGAAGTATGGGGTTGAAGGTGATTTAGAGCTTTGGATCAGAAATTGGCTAGCTGAAAGAAGACAGAGGGTGGTGGTTGATGGCAAATGTTCATCCTGGAGTTTAGTTACTAATGGTGTACCGCAAGGATCTGTTTTGGGGCCACTGCTGTTTGTCATTTTTATAAATGACCTGGAAGAGGGTGTAGAAGGGTGGGTTAGTAAATTTGCGGATGACACTAAGGTCGGTGGAGTTGTGGATAGTGCCGAAGGATGTTGTAGGGTACAGAGGGACATAGATAGGCTGCAGAGCTGGGCTGAGAGATGGCAAATGGAGTTTAATGCGGAAAAGTGCGAGGTGATTCACTTTGGAAGGAGTAACAGGAATGCAGAGTACTGGGCTAATGGGAAGATTCTTGGTAGTGTAGATGAACAGAGAGATCTTGGTGTCCAGGTGCATAAATCCCTGAAGGTTGCTACCCAGGTTAATAGGGCTGTTAAGAAGGCATATGGTGTGTTAGCTTTTATTAGTAGGGGGATCGAGTTTCGGAGCCACGAGGTCATGCTGCAGCTGTACAAAACTCTGGTGCGACCACACCTGGAGTATTGCGTGCAGTTCTGGTCACCGCATTATAGGAAGGATGTGGAAGCTATGGAAAGGGTGCAGAGGAGATTTACTAGGATGTTGCCTGGTATGGAAGGAAGGTCTTCCGAGGAAAGGCTGAGGGACTTGGGGTTGTTTTCGTTAGAGAGAAGGAGGAGGGAAGGTGACTTATTAGAGACATACAAGATAATCAGAGGGTTAGATAGGGTGGATAGTGAGAGTCTTTTTCCTCGGATAATGATGGCAAACACGAGGGGACATAGCTTTAAGTTGAGGGGTGAAAGATATAGGACAGATGTCAGAGGTAGTTTCTTTACGCAGAGAGTAGTAGGGGCGTGGAACGCCCTGCCTGCAACAGTAGTAGACTCGCCAACTTTAAGGGCATTTAAGTGGTCATTGGATAGACATATGGATGAAAATGGAATAGTGTAGGTCAGATGGTTTCACAGCTCGGTGCAACATCGAAGGCCGAAGGGCCTGTACTGCGCTGTAATGTTCTTCTAAAAAAGAAAGGAATCCTACCGCTGGGGGGCCTCACCTGAACCAGGCTAGGACCAGAGTCCTTGTCAAAAGGACAAATAGGGCAGTCAGAAGGACTTTAAACTAGTAAGTGGGGGAGGGCTCAGGTGGAAGAGGTAGTCTAGTTAATAGTTTGAAAACAAACAAAAGGGAAGAGAGCAAACTAACAGTCATAAATTGTGCTTTAGACGCTACAGGTAAAGGGAAAACTAAAAAATGTAAACGAATTAAACCAGGAGAGAGAAATGTGAGTCAAACAGTAGAGCAAAAGGACAGGTTAGCATGCGTGGCCCAAATAAGTGTTTTTTATATCTCTCTTATCTTAGGCAGTCCCTTGGGAACAAGGATGATTTTCTTCCACTCCAGGGTTGTGGGTCCTTAGGTGACTGAATAGTCCATTTCTGGATCTGCACCCTCTGCCACATGTGGGGCTGGTGATGTTTGATGAGGCAAGTGGATGGGATGCTTGAATTTCTGAACGCTCCTTCCGCTGTTGGCACTTGGTCGCTGCCTGGGCATGCTGATGTTGTTCAAACTGGCTGGCACCTTCACAAATGCTTCTTCTCCATTTTGGGCGGTCTCGGGCAAGAGATTTCTATGCATCAGTGGAGATGTCACCTTTTTTCAGAGAGGCTTTAAGGACATCCTTGTAGCGATTCCTTTGCCCTCCTGGTAACCTCTTGTCATGATGGAGCTCAGAGTAGACAGCTTGTTTTGGGAGTCTTGTGTCAGGCATGCAGATGATGTGGCCCGTCCAATGTTCTTCACATAAACGCATGAAGAATAGGAACAAATTGAATGAATTACAGACGTAAATTCAACCTGCAGGATATGACATGGTAGCCATTACTAAGGCATGGCTGCAAGACGGTCAGGACCAAAAATTAAATATACCAGGTTATAATGTCTACAGCAGAGATAGGGAAAATGGTAGAGGGGGAGGAGTTGCCTTAATGATTAATGATGAAATCACTTCAATGGTAAGAGAGAATATAATGAGAGCTAAGCAGGCAGTAGAGACTTTATGGGTAGAATTAAGGAATAGAAAATAATTTAAGACTGTACGAGGAGTTATATATGTGTCCCCGGTAGCAGCTGTGAAATAGTAGATTGTGTGAATGTGGAGATTAGACAGCGTGTAGAAAAGGCCGAGTGTTTTTAATGGGAACATAGGAGCAGTAGAACATTCAGCCCATCGAGCCTGCTCTGCCATTCAATTAGATCAGGCTGATCATCTACCTTCACACCACTTTCCCGCACTATCCCCATATCCCTTGATGTCATTAGTATCCAGATAGCTATCGATTTCTGTCTTGAACATGCTCAATAATTGAGCTTCTACAGCCCTCTGGGGTAGAGAATTCCAAACAGTCACCACCCTCTGAGTGAAGAAATGCCTCCTCATCTCTTTCTTAAATGGCCTACCCCTTATTCTGAGACTGTGCCCACTGGTTCTAGACTCACCAACCAAGAGAAACATCCTATCTACATCTACCCTGTCACACACCCTGTAAGAGGTTTGTAAGTTTCACTTAGATCACATTCTTTGAAACTCGAGAGAATACAGGCCCAGTTTCCTCAATCTTTCCTTATAACGCAATCCCGCTAACGGCCTGCTCAGGCCTGCAAAAAAAGAATTGGCCTGGGCCTGACAGAATCTCCCATCCAACCTGAGCCTAACCAGAGTCCTTCCATTTTTTCCCACGCCCGACCCGAACCGACCCGACCATCAGTTAACTTACTTTCCATTTTTCACTTTGTTGCTGATCTGCACAAGCTTAAAATAACTGTAACAAAACCACCTTGCTACTCCAAAAATTAAATTAACAGTGGAGTCACTTATCTGTGATCGAGCGTGTTGGACCTGGTCTGGCCTGAGCCTGAATGCAGGACCCGGTAGTGCAACCCGACCTGACCCAAACCCGACACATATTGTCGGGCCCGTCGGGTTTGTGTCGAGTAGCAGGCCTTTAAATCCCACCTTCACAGGGCCATTGCACTCCCTCTATGGCAAGTATATCCTTTCTTAGATGAGGAGACCAAAACTGTACACAATACTTCAGGTGCGGTCTCACCAAAGCTTTATACAATTGCAGCAAGACTTCTTTGCTCCCATACTCCAAACCCCTTGTGATGAAAGCCAACATACAATTTGCCTTCCTAATTGCTTGCTGCACCTACATGCTAGCTTTTAATGACCGATGAACAAGGACACCCAGGTCCCTTTGGAGATCAATACTTCCCAACCTTTCACCATTTAAGAAATACTCTGTCTTTCTGTTTTTCTACTGAAGTGGATAACTTCATACTTATTCACATTATGTTTCATCTGCCATGTTCTTGCCCATTCACTTAGCCTATCCAAGTCCCCTTGAAGCATCCTTGCATCCTCCTCACAACTTACATTCCCACCTCGTTTTGTGTTGTCAGCAAATTTTGAAATATTACATTTGATCCCCACCTCCAAATCATATGTATAGATTGTGAACAGCTGTGGCCCCAGCACTGATCCTTGCAGTACCCCACTATAATCGTGATAATAGGGGATTTTAACTTTCATATAGAATGGGATAAGCAGACTAGCACATGTCAGAAAGGTAGTGAATTTTTTGAGTGTGCCTGGGATCGTCTTATGCAACAATATGTCCTTGACCCAACAAGGGGACATGCCATATTAGTTTTAGTAATGAGTAATGACCAAATTTAGTTAGCAGCCTAATGGTGCATGAACATTTATCTAAATAATGATCATAATATGATTGAGTTCAACGTAGAGTTTGAAAAGGAGAAACATGAAACAGCTACTAAGATTCTAGATTTCGCTAAGGCTGTGTCATGCAGGCGCCCACCTGCCAAGAATGAGGCACATTAATTTTGCTGCATGGACATTAAATTTCAAATTGTTGCTGGGAAGAGAAGGCCTGTGACAAGGGGTTGCCCGGCCCCTAGCTGGAAAGACATTTTTGCATAGTAACAGATAGTGTTTGTAAACAAAAAGAGCTACTCCCTGCTCCAATTCAATCCACAAACAGACGTGGTCAGATCAGTTAGACACATAACTGGCTGAGTTGCAGAGTTTGAACTGAGAGTTTTAAATTGGAGAGACAGTGTTTGAATTGCTAGGCAGCAGAATGCTCCAGGACTGAAGCAGACCTCCTCTCCTGTCTGTCTGCTTCCATCTCTTTCCCACGGAACTACAAAACCCACTGAAGACACATGAACCAAGACAGAAAAGTCTACTACAGTGAACAAGGTTTAAGAAGACTACTAGGCCTCAATGAAAAGCAAGACCTACCTACAATTAAGGACTCTACAGCGAGCTCAAAGCACAGTAACAAAAAAGCCCTCTTCAGAGATTGCCTCAAACTTTACTTTATTTTTCTTCTGCTCTTTTCTTTCCCTATTTACGAGTTTAAGTTTAAAAAAATTCAATCCTTCTTTAAACCGAACAAAACATGTATGTGGGCTAGTTACTTTCCAATTATAAGGCAAAGAAGTGAACAAGGAATCACCAAGGGGGAGCTAAAAACACAGTGTGTTTAAAATTAAACCCTGTTACAGTAAAACCAGGAGAAGGCTGAAAGGGAACCCTAGACCTCTTTCTCACCTGGTTGTAACAGCTGACTTTAATGGGATGAGGCATAGATTGTCCACAGTAAACTGAGCAAATATGTTAATGGGTAAAATGACAAAAGATCAGTAGGAGGTGTTCAAAAAAGAATTTAATGTGATACAGAACCAATTTATACCCATAAAGGGCAAGATACTTGTCAAAATAGACAGCCGTATACAACTAAAGGGGTAAGAGGCAACACAAAACTAAAAGAAAAACCATAGAAAATGAAAAGAGCAGCACAGATCCTGGCAAATGGGAAAGTACAAAAAGCAGGGATGGGTGACAAAGCAGTTAGTAAAAGTTAGAAAAAGGGAATATGGAAAGGTATTTTCAAGGGATATCAAAATCAGCACAATTCTTTTTACAATTACATTAGGAAAAAGAGGGTGGTCAGAAGCAATGGTCGCACCTTCAAAACTGGTAACGATTCTGCTAGCAATGTCAATAAGGAAATGGCAGACATGCTGAATAATTACTTTGCATTAGCAATTACAGTCGAGGAAGACGTTAACATGCCAGACATCCCAAGGAAACCATTATTGAATCAGGGACAGATACTCAACAAAATTAAGGTAACAAAATAATAGCAATGGAGAAATTAATGGCATGAAAGAGCGACAAATCCTCTGGACCAGTTGTTTTCCATCCCTGGGTTTTAAAGGAAGGGGGTGCGAACATTGCAGATGCCCTAACCTAATCTTCCAAAGTTCTCTCAATCGGGAATTATTTCTTTAGATTGGAAAATTGAGCATATCACTTTGCTGTTTAAGAAAGGTGAGAGAGAAAAACCAGAGAATTATAGACCAATTCATCTAACATCTGTTCTTGGGAAACTGTTGTTAAGAGTCTATAGTTAAGGATAGTGTGACAGAACATCTTGAAAATTTTGAGCTGATCAGAGAAAGCCAGCATGGATTTGTAAACAGTAGATCATGCCTGACGAATTTGAAGAAACTTTTTTGAAGAGATGAATAAAGTAGTGGACAGGGGAATAGCTGTGGATGTTATTTATATGACCTTCCAGAAGGCATTTGATAAAGTCCCTCCTAATAGACTGCTAGCTAAAGGTGAAGCTCATGGAACTGAAGGCAAATTATTGACCTAGTTAGGAAATTGACTGAGCGACAGCAGACAGAGAATAGGCATAATGGGTAGGTACTCTAATTGGCAGGATGTGATCAATGGTATCCCGCAAGGATCTGTTTGGGGCCTGAACTATTCATTGTATTTACTAATGATTTAGCTGATGGGATAGAAAGCCACATATCCAAATTTGCTGATGACACAAAGATATGCAATATGATAAACAGTGTAGGTGGAAGCAAAAAATTACAAAGGGTTTTTGATAGATTAAGTGAAGTGAATGGGAAAAATTGTGGCAAATGGATTTCAAAATGTAGGCAAATATGAGGTCATCCACTTTGAATCTAAAAAGGATAGAATAAGGTACTTTCTAAATGGTGAAATGCTGGAAACACTGGAGATCTAAAGAGACTTGGTACATAGATTGTTAAAATATTCTGAACAGGCATAGAAAATAATCAGAAAAGCTCATGAGTTGCTGGCCTTTATATCTAGAGTAATAGAATAAAAGAGGGTAGAAGTCATGCTTTATATGTAGAAGAATAGAAAACAAGGAGGTAGAAGTCATGCTTCAGCAAAACAAAGCCCTGCTTCGACTCTGCCTTAAGTACTATAAGCAGTTCTGAGTTTCACACCTTCGGAAGGATATATTGGCCTCAGAGGGAATTCAGTGCAGATTTACTTGAATACCTGGACTTCAACGGTTAAGTTATACAGAGAGATTAAACAAACTAGGGTTGCATTCCCTTGAATTTAGAAGGTTAAGATGTGATTTGATTGAAGTTTTCAAGATATTAAAGGGAACAGATAGGGTAGATAGAGAGAAACTACTTCTGCTAGTTTGGGATTCTAGGATTAGGGGACATAGTCTAAAAATTAGAGTCAGATGTCCAGGTGTGAAATTCGGAGACACTTGTTCGCAATAAAGGTGGTCGAAGTTTGGAACTTTCTTCCTTAAACGGCAATTGATGCTAGATCACTTGTTAAATTTAAAACTTGAGACGGATAAGATTTTTGTTCACCAGAGGTATTAGGGGATATGGGACAAAGACAGGTATATGGAGTTAGGTCACAGATTAGCTATAATCCCATTGAATCGCAGAACAGGCTCAAGGGACTAAATGGCTTACTCCATTCCTATGTTCCTAATTGTTAAAGGTAAATCATGTTTGATTAACATGATTGAGTTCTTTTATGAAGTAATAGAGATTGTTGATGAAAGTTGTGCAGTTGAAGTTCTGTATGTGGACTTTCAGAAGGCACTTGTTAAAATACCAGATAATAGGATTATTAGCAAAATTGAAACCCATGGGATTAAAGGGAAAGTGGCAGCATGGATACAAAATTGGCTAAGAGACAGAAAGCAGAGAGTAGTGGTGAACAGTTGTTTTTCAGGCTGGAGGGAACTTGCAGTGGTAGCCCCCAACAGGGTCAGTATTAGGACTGCTGCTCTTTTTGATAGATATTAATGACCTGGACTTGGGTATACAGGGCATAAGTTCAAAGCTTGCAAATGACATGTAACTTGGAAATGTAGTAAACAGTGAGGAGAGTAGTAACAGACTTCAGGAGAACATAATCCGATTGGTGAAATAGGCAGATAGATACATGAACAATGTAATTTATCACAGAGAAGTGTGAAGTAATGGTAGGAAGAATGAGAGATGCAATGTAAACTAAATGGTAAAATTTTAAAGGGGATGCAGGAACAGAGAGACATGGGGGTTGATGTACACAAATCTTTGAAGGTGACAGGACAACTTGAAAAGGCTGTTAAAAAGTATATAAAATCCTGGGCTTTAAAAATCAGAGCCACAGAGTACAAAAGCAAGGAAATTATGCTAAAGCTTTATAAATTTCTGGTCAGACCCCACCTGGAGTATTGTGTCCAATTCTGGGCACCAAACTTTTGGAAGGATGTCAATGCCTGGTAGAGGGTGCAGAGGAAATTTACTAGACTGATACCAAGGGCAAGTGACTTCAGTAAAGTGGAGCGAACAGAGAATCTGGGAATTTGTCCTTCAAGCAAGAAGGATAAGGGAGATTTAATAGAGGTTTTCAAAATCATAAAGGCTTTTGATCAATAAGGAGAAACTGTTTCCACTGGCAGAAAGGTTGGTAACTAGATGACCCAGATTTGATGTAATTGGAAAAGAACCAGAGACAAGATGAGATTTTTTTTTCCATGTAGCGAGTAGCTATGGTCTGGAATGCACTGCCTGAAGGAGTGGTGGAAGTAGATGCTATAGTAACTTTCAAAACGAAACTTGATGAATACTTGAACGGTAAAAATGTACAGGCTACAGAAAAGTTAGGAGAATGACACGAATTAGATAGCTCTTTCAAAATAGTCAGCCTAAGCATGGTGAGTCAAATGGCCTATTTCTGTGCTGTGTCATTCTATGATTCTATGATTATTTACAGGTAAATGTCATGACTTTCATACATATCAGTTGATATTACTTCTGGTCCAGCTATCTAGTTGTGCCCAAGTAAGAAAGAAGGCACAGTGGCGCAGTGGTTAGCACCGCAGCCTCACAGCTCCAGCGACCCGGGTTCAATTCTGGGTACTGCCTGTGTGGAGTTTGCAAGTTCTCCCTGTGTCTGCGTGGGTTTTCTCCGGGTGCTCCGGTTTCCTCCCACAGCCAAAAGACTTGCAGGTTGATAGGTGAATTGGCCACTATAAATTGCCACTAGTATAGGTAGGTGGTAGGGGAATATAGGGACAGGTGAGGATGTGGTAGGAATATGGGATTAGTGTAGGATTGGTATAAATGGGTGGTTGATGGTCGGCGCAGACTCGGTGGGCCGAAGGGCCTGTTTCAGTGCTGTATCTCTTTAAAAAAAACTTGTATTTATAAAGTGCCTTGCATGACTTCAGGACACCCTAAAGCACTTTTATAGCCAATGGGGTACTTTTGAATTGTGGTCACTGTACTCATGTAGGAAATAGGGCAGCCAATTTACACAGAGCAAGGGCCCACAAACAGTAATGAGATAACGAGAAGATAATCTATTTTTAGCGATGTTGTTTGGGGGATAAATATTGGCCAGAACTCCCCAATTCTTCTTCAAAATTGTGCTGCGGAATCTTTTACGTCTACTACAGAGAGCCGAAAGACGACCCCTTTAACAGTGTAAGCACTCCCTCGGTACTGCGCTGGAGTGTAAGCCTAGATTATATGGACAAGTTTCTGGCAGCTGACACCTCAAATATATTCTTGACTGGCCATTACATCTTATTGTGATATGTCTGAATTCAGATAATTGCCTCTGTTTCCAAACTTTTGAACCTTTCTGCTGGCAGTTCTGCCCCTCAACACTTTAGCTTTTGCATGGTTGTTGAGCCTGTTTCTTTCTTTCCAGATGGAGGAGGAGTAGCAGAGGGCAGCTGACAGCATCTGAGTTAAAATTTCAGTATTAAAACATCAGTCTTGATGACATTGATGAAATTATCATGATTACAATAAACCTTTCTTCAGTATCTCAAATATCATGCAATGTGTTCTGTGTTATAATGTTAGCAGCTAATAAAAAAGTTAAATTGCAACAAGGAAACTTCAGAAACTTAAAAATATTTGTGACTGTGTTGTCATGCTAATTGGTTAAGAATCCTAACAACCTCACCATCAACAGAGCCATTGACTGGAATTTTATGTCCCCCAAACAAGGGGCTGGTGGCACAGGGGAGGGGCATGAAATTGAGTGGGAGGCTGGGGATGCCGTTCCCGACCCCCTGCTCCCCCTCCCCCCACTGCAATTCTACGCGGGGCGGCAGTGGCACGATATGGCCCGCCCCAAGAAAATCAAAGCCCTTAAATGGCCAAAAAACTGGCACAAGGGCCTCCGCCTGCCACTGCGATTTTACCCTTGGCGGCTGGATGGCACAAGCCTCAAAAAGCCCTTCTTGCGTGCAGGTGAGGGGCCCTCCTGATCGGGCACCCTGTGCCCCATGGAGGGCCGCACCCGAAGCCCCAACCACCCTCAATGCACAACACTCCCCTCGCCCCCCTGACCAACCCCCCTTGCCTCACTGGGGCCCAATCGATTGTCCCCAGTGAGAACCTAAATACTTACCTTAGTTCCGGGGCCGTCCTTCCTCTATCTTCTGATGGTTGGGCGTAGTCCCAGCAGTGGCCACCGCTCCCAGTGGCGCTGCTGGAACTAAAAACTGCCAGCCTGCTGATTAGCTGGCAGCTCCATTAGGTGGGACTTCCTACCTCAAGGAGGTGGAAGTCCCGCCCAAGACCAATTAAAGGCCTGGGGAGTGAAAAATCCCAGTCTGGCTCCCCAGGCCTGATGGAGGCGGGCTCACCACTGACTTTTCGGTCAGTGCCTCCCCCGCAATGAAAAATTCCGGCCACCTTTACAATACCATAATCAATCCATTATGGTGCAGCAAGACCTCAATTGTATATGATAATGGAGAAAGTAACACATTGCCACCTTCTCAACAGTTAACTGAATATTTCACTTGCATGAGAAATGGACTGATCAGACTGTTCAGACGAGGTCATAGAGTCATAGAGAGATACAGCACTGAAGCCCTTCTACATTCCAAATGGGAGTTCCAAGGCCTCACTTGCCAGGAGTAAAACCAGAGGAGCAATATTCCCAATTGCTTCCTAATTGGCCACATATGCACTCGCTGTTCTATTAAGGACAGCGTGCAGCTTCCGATGCTGCCGGCAACAATCAGAGGACCAGCAGCTCTAGAGCCTCGGCAGCCCCACTGGGAGAGGTGGCCGCTGCCGAGAAAGATTGGCGATCGTGAGGGTGCCTCAATATGGAGTCAGCCTCGGATGCGAAAATATAAATGATGGGCCAAGCCAACAGACCTCTCAGATCAGGGGAAACCCCTCCAGCAGAAGTGTTTGGGCCACGAGTGATGTCTTTCCTGCCATCGGCGTTCTCTTTGCGGAATCATAGAACCATAGAAAGGTTATGGCACAGAAGAGGCCACTTGGCCCATTTTGTGTCTGTGCCAGCCAGAAAAAAAAAAAAGAATCACCCAGCCTAATCCCACTTTACAGAATTTGGTCTGTAGACCTGTAGGTTACGGCACTTCAGTTGCACATCCAGGCACCTTTTAAAAGACATGAGGTTTTCTCCCTCTACCACTCTTTCAGGCAGTGAGTTCCAGACCCCCACCACCCTCTGGGTGAAAAAGGCTTTCCTCATCTCCTCTCTAACACTTCTACCAATCACTTTAAATCTATTGCCCTCTAGTCACTGACCTCTCAGCTAAGGTAAATTGGCCCTTCCCATTCACTCTATCCAGGCCTCTCACAATTTTGTACATCTCAATCAAATTTCCCCTCAGCCTCCTCTGTTCCAAGGAGAACAACCCCAGCCTATCCAATTTTTTTCTCACAGTTGCAATTTTCCAGTCCTGGCAACATCCTCGTAAATATCCTCTGTACCCTCTCTAGTGCAATTACATCCTTTCTGTAATGAGGTGACCAGAATTGCACACTGTACTCAAGTTGTGGCCTAGCTAATGTTTTATATAGTTCTAGCATAATCTCCCTACTCTTCTAATCTATGCCTCGGCTAATAAAGGAAAGGATTCCATATGCCTTCTTAACCACCTTATCGACCTGTCCTGCTACCTTCAGGGATCTGTGGACACACACTCCAAGATCCCTCACTTCCTCTATACCCCTCAGTATCCTCCGATTTCTTGTGTACTCCTTTGTCTTGTTCGACCTCCCCAAATTCATCACCTTACACTTCTCTGGGTTAAATTAAAAGCAAAATAATGCAGATGCTGTAAATCTGAAACAAAAACAAAAAGTGCTTGAAATACTCAGCAGGTATGGCAGCGCCTGTGGAGAGCGAAGCAAAGTTAACGTTTCAGGTCTGTGGCCTTTCATCAGAACCATCTCTGGGTTAAATTCCATTTGCCACTTTTCTGCCCACCTAACCAGTCCGTTGATATCTTTCTGCAGTCTACAGCTATTCTTCTCACTATCAACCAAGCGGCCAATTTGTGTATCATCAGCAAACTTCTTGATAACTCCCCCTACATTTATATACCACAAAAAGCAGGGGACCTAGTACTGAGCTCTACGGAACCCCACTGGAAATAGCCTTCCAGTTGCAAAAACACCTGTCAACAATTACCCTTTGTTTCCTGCCACTGAGCTAATTTTGTATCCAGCTTGCTACATTCGCCTGGATCCCATGGGCTTTTATTTTTTTCACCAGTATGCCATGCGGGATCTTGTCAAAAGCCTTGCTAAAATCCATGCAGACCACATCAATTGCACTACCCTCAACAATCCTCCTCGTTATTTGCTCAAAAAATGCAATCAAGTTAGTCAGATACGACCTTCCCATAACAAATCCATGCCGACAATTCTTCATTAATCTGTAACTTTCTAAGTGAAAGTTTATCCTGTCTCTCAGAATTGATTTCAAAAACTTGCCTACTACTGAGGTTAGACTGACTGGCCTGTAATTATTTGGTCTATCCCTAGCTCCCTTTCTAAACAAAGGTACAATGTTAGCAGACCTCCAATCCTCTGGCACCAAACCTGTATTCAACGAGGATTGGAAAATGAAGTTCAGGCCTTCTACTATTTCCTCCTTTGCTTCTTTTAACAGCCAGGTGTACATTTCATCCAGCCCTGGTTATTTATCCACATTTAAGGATGCTACTCCTCTTAATACTTCCTCTTCTCCTATGTTTATCACATCCAATACTTCACACTCCTCCTCCTTAACTACAATATCTGCATTGTCCCCCTCTTTTGTGAAAACAGGCACAAAGTATTCATTAAGAACCACACCCACATCTTCCACCTCCACACATTGGCTACCTTTTTGGTCCTTTCAGGCCCTATTCTTTCCTTAGTTATCCTCTTACTCATAATGTATTGATAAAACATCTTTGGGTTGGAGCCTCCAGCCTGCCACAGGGAGTCTGCCTCCATGGAGCTTGCGGCCCTTACAAACAAAATGCCGGGTGGTGCTGCAAAATCACCCCAATTGGGGCCTTAAGTATGTGAATTGGCTACTAACCTCCATTCAGTGGGAAGACAATCTATTTCCCAGGCTGATCCTGGGAAACCTCCCCAGTGGCAGGAATGCATCAGTGAGCCGTTCAGACACAGCTCCCCGTTATTTTCCCACCTCTGCCCTGCCTCCAGTTCTGCCATCAAGGGGACAGGAAAATTCAGCCCAATGTCTTTTTAATTGCTTCTTCACTCCCCAGAGCAGGTGATCAGTTCTGAATCCTGCAAAATTACTTGCAAATAATCGTGAATGCGGAGATGCATGTTTCCATTTCATTGCCAAAATCAGCCAAGGAGAAGCTGTACCTACAAATCACAGAGAATGTAATATGGATACAAATTATCACTGCTTCTGTTCAATCCATTTGTCCAACACATCATCAAGGAACCTGTATGAACTTCAAATAATACATTTCACACTTTGCAGATAATTTACAATCCCATACATGTTCTTCTAGATGCACGTCAAAGTCATACAATTTGTATTAATAGAAAATATAATGTCTCAGTACACACGTCAGTAAATACAAATTCTTCTGTTGATCAGAAAACTATCAACCACACCATGAGGGTTACATTAATTGGGCATTTTTAAGTCTTTCTTTAAAAGATCTGTATGTATCTGCAGTTAAATTTACATGCATATGATTGTTACACAAACTCCTGTTCACAATCCTTTACCTGGTCAACAATCAATTAAATGCAAGTCCGGCTACATCCAAATGTTTGTCCATAAGAATGCAAGTAGGCCATTCTGTTTCAAAAGCCTATTCTGCTCATGGCTGATCTTTAGCTGAACTCCATTTACCCACCTTTGTTCTTTACCTAGTCATTTCAAACTCACGTCTTGAAATTGGTGCACATTGACAGCCTTTTGGGGAGAGAATTCCATTATTTCCACCACCCTTTGTGTGAAATAGTGCTTCCCGATTTCACGCCTAAATGGCCGAGCTATAATTTTGAATTTTTTCCCACTTGTTCTGGATCCACCTTCCAGTGGAAATAGTAGCCCTGATTTTAACTAGGAGCCATGTGTGAGTTTGATATCATGTGGGAAACTTGGAAATAAGCTTAGCACTTCTGTCAGTGGCATTTTAACACAGCCAGCTCATTATCATTTTAATTCTAGGCTTAGCATCAATTGTGCAGTAGCAGGTGTGATGAGGATCTGCATGATGTGATCATAACTCCAATACTTAAAGGGACAGTCCAAAGATGGAATTTGGAGGAGCTTCAAGTTGTAAGCACGAGAAGACACGATGTGACAATGAATGCAGGACGCTCAAAGGCTGCAGCCCGTTTCAATGTACTGCAGGGTGCTGTGAGGAGGCAGAGAGAGATACCTTTCCCCAGCAGTGGGAGGAAGAAACTTGCTGCTGTCAAGAAGGCAAGGCTTGAGGTAGCCCAAGAGATCAGCAGCAGGAGCATTGAGCCATACTCCCAGATTCAGTGCAGGAAGCACTTTAATGGCCTAACCAGGCCAGGAAAGATGAGTACAGTTGCACATTCACCCATATCCTGCTGTGTGTATCACCTCACCCTCTCACTCTGCTTTGTCACTTTACTCCATCACCCCTCACATCTTGCAAGTACACCTATCCTTCTCTTACTATGCACTTCCCTCACATCCTCAACTATCAATCTACCACTGCCACTCACCCTCACCTTGATGTCTCTCCTGAAACTCACCTTCGCCAAATGCAATCAGGTGAACATACGCATTACACTCATTCATAGGTCTGTGCCTTCCACATTATAGGTGTTGCGAAGGATGGGCCTGGTCACATTGCCGCGGAACGCTCCGTGCAGTTGGGCAGCGCCGTACCACCTATCCTTCGTGGAGCAGTTTCTGCGGAAAAACACCTTTGACCACCGGTCCATCAGGCAGTGGTCTGCACGGAATGTCCTCAAGGCCCTACGGGAAAAGGAAACGGTGGATCCTGTCGGATGGTTCCCCGAGCAGACCGTCAAAGTCATTTGGCGGAATGCCTCATCACCAGAACTTTCAAACAAGCACCAAGACGTAGCTTGGCTGGTGGTGAGAAGGGCCCTCCCCGTCAGATCCTTCATGCACACCCGAAGTCTCGCCCCCTCCGCACAGTGCCCCCGCGTTGGCTGTGGTGGGGAAGAGACGGTCGCCCACCTCCTCCTGGAATGTGCCTTTGCAAAGCAGGTGTGGAAAGAGATGCAGTGGTTTTTGTCAAGGTTCATCCCAAGCAGCTCTGTAACACAGGAGTCTGTGCTCTACGGGCTGTTCCCAGGGACGCACACCGAGACAAACATCAACTGCTGCTGGAGGACTATCAATTCGGTGAAAGACGCCCTTTGGTCTGCCCGAAACTTGCTGGTCTTCCAGCGCAAAGAGTTGTCCACCACCGAATGTTGCAGACTGGCACATTCCAAGGTCCAGGACTACGTGCTGAGGGACGCACTAAAGCTTGGGGCAGCCGCAGCAAAGGCTCAATGGGGAAAGACCACAGTGTAAGGTTCCCCCACCAAGCTGGACTGAGGGGCTGGAACCATCGGAAGCCCCTCGAACTGTATCGTTAATATTCTCAATTGCTGTAAATGTAAAACTGTAATTGACATGACAATTGTGAAACGGAAGGGTTGGGAAGAAACTCATGACATTATTGAAAGAAACAGATCTCCTTTGCAATGTTTGTATTTTTTCGTGCTGTTTGGAAACTGTTTGGCAATGTAATTTTTACAGATTTTTATGAATAAAGTATATTTTGGGAAAAAAAAAATTATAGCGGAAGACAGCACAGAACACCAGGGAGAATGAGAGAACCGGAGGTGGGGTTGAACTTTCAAAATGGGGTCAGGAACCGGACACCCAGATGATTTCTGGGTCCCGACCCTGCACCTGAACTACATCACTAACGCAGCGTGATCTTCAAATGTCAATGCAATAATTGGACAGAAGGCGAGCTTTGTGCCCGAGCGTCCGCAGTAGGCGGGAGCTGCCTGCAGAGCACGAGCGGCAAAGATAGGCAGCAGCCATGAAGGGGTCTGCCGCTGCCTTGCTGATGAGGATAGGCAGAATAAACAGGTGAGACAGCACTTTCAGAATTTAAAAAAAAGTCCTGCACTTGGCCCTGTGCAAGATCCCAATGGGCCCAAAACATTTCATTGCGAAGCAATAAAGTTTGCCCCCTGCCCGCTGTGAACCTGACAGCGGGTCTGGTCAGGCTCACTGAAAATTGTAGTGCAGACATTCCCAGCCCCTTAACGAGCTCATCCATGAACTTTATGAGCCCTTAGTTGGAAGCGAGCGGTTTCCCTGTTCCCACCCCCAGCCCTCACATTGCAGACTGTCCCAGAGGCATCAGGTTCCAGAGACGACCTTCGCAACTGTGAATTCCAAATCGCGTCTACACCAGTCCCAAACCCGCAGCCCTTTGAAAATCCAGTCCATGATCCTCCACAAATTTACCAGCTGATAACTGCAGAGGAAGACGCGCTGGAGAACAGTGGCATTTTGGCATCCCTGACTAACGCCAATGGGGACCTCCCAGCTACCTGATGACACAATTAAATATTAGCCGCAGGCCAGACAACACTTAGTCATATTGACTTGATTTCAACAGCAAGTGAAATATCATCTTCATAACGAGAAGTTGCAACATTCTTCACTTGTGGGTATTCATTCAAATCTTTTCTCTCCACCTGGACCTTCATACTGGCAGCAGGACTCAATAGACCTTGCAGACAACGAATTTTCAGAGGAGCTGATTCCTTCTGAGGGTGCACCGTCACAGGACTTATGTTCACCACACACCAGTTCAGATACTTGCGACTAGTTAAACAGATAGTTAGATTTTCATCTGGTGGCTCACATTTCACAAGTGAGCAAGGGCAGATGATGGTGGCAGGGACAGTAGTGAAGATTCATCATCGGATCATGCAGCCATCTCCAGGCTCTGGTCAGCTGGATACAGATGCCATATCCCAGGAGCCATCGATGAAAAGGATAATCATTGAGGAGCAGCAGAGAATGTGCGATGTAATAAAAGGCCTTCCAAGCACATTAACCACGATTGCAAAGATGATGTCAGAAGGCATTGTCTTCTTGTGTGGATAGAGTGGCCGACTCTGTGGAACATCAAACATGACCATCAAATGAGATCATGCATGCTTTGACCATGACTGTGCTCACCTTGGATGCTAACATGTCTGCCACTTTAAATAGGATGACAGATACCTTAGCCTTACAGCGTTGCACTGATTTGCACTGGAATGCTCTCCAGCAGAGTGGTAGCACTGAAGTACAGCTGTGCTCTGAGAGAAATAATGGCAAAAAGGGACATGGAAGTGAGGACTCCACTCAAATAGTTTCCCCTTCTTACCCATTTCTCCTGCCTCAGTTGGTACCTGACCCGCTGCCTCGTGTAATGGTGGCAGCACAGGTAGAACAGTCTTTGGTGGGGCTCTCACTGACTCAAAAGGCAGAAGTCAGCCAAGAGCACCTCAGCACTCATAGCAGGGATCTGAGCAGCCTGCCTCTACATCTGCTGAAGCCATAGGAGTTGCACCAAGTAGGAGCGGCAGGAAAAGGAAGAACAAAGCTTTGCAGTTGCAACTGTTTGAGAAAATATGTTGTGAATTTTTTGTTCTTTAGTAGAATCACATAAATTTTATTAGTTTGCAACACTTTCCTGTCATGCCCATTCATGGCTGCTGCATGGGAAGTTGCCTTTAACTTGATTCCTGATATATGGGAAAACATGAATAGACAGGGTCCAATATAGGGTATGCACAAGGTATTGTTGCGGGGAGGGCAGGAGGAATGGCTGTTGTATGTGATTCTGACTTCAGTCTACTGTTGCAAACTAACTGAACCTTGCATTAATAGGGCATTAATAAGCTGGAGTCACCAGTCAAAATTGAAGTGGTATCTCTTGTGCCCTAGCAGCCACTCCTTAAGTTTGCTTCCACATTCAAAAAGGTCTGGGAGATTGGCCTGCCACAGGAAGAAAGCATCATGGCAGTTTCTGGAGAACCTGCAGAAATATCTTTTTGTGTTGCACACTGATGGAGTGGAAACCCTTCTTGTTCACAAATACACCTGGTTGGCCTGTGGGTGCATGGATTGTCACGTATGTGCAGTCGATGATGTCCTCCACCCATGGGAAGCCAGCCAGAGATGCAAAGTGAGAACCTGCTCACTCCGACTGGTGTCATTGCAGGTGACATTGACATAATTTCCAGCCCTGGCAAACAACCCCAACTCGTACTTCACAAGTACGAGAACAAGGAACTGGTTGCAGTAATTGAATTGCTGTCTAATTTAAATTTAGGTTAATCCATGGTACGTGGTTAGCAAATCAAGATTGCATTGAATGCAACTCTCTTCATCAAGAGGCAAAAGGGTGAAACGTTTGTGATTAGTAAATAAAGCACAGTATAATTTTTAGCCATTTAATTGCTAGATTTCCATTCTATGTATGCATGTTGTTGCCAAGTATAAATTTCAAGATAAGAGAAAACTAAATTTGTAACTAATTGCTCATGCACAGCAATATAAAAAATAATGTTTTATGTTTATGCAGAATGAGAAAAGACCAACAACTTGATTGCCCCCATCTTTTGGCAAATTTCCATCTATGCATCAATAGGGCCCTACCAAATTCATGGCTGTGAAAATGCATCACGGACCCTGAAATCTCAGGTCCTTCGTGAAATCAGCCATTTTGCAAACATCACGCGTTTTACTGATTGACACAAGACTGAACTCGCTGATTGCTGGGCATGTTGTGAACATTGTGCGTTTCACTGACTGACTCAACTTGACAACTGGTATATGAGGGAGGGCTTCTGATACAGTTTTGAGAGTAGCAGGCCGGAATTTTACCGTGGGCGGACGGAAGCCAGACTCCGATGTAAATGTCAGTGGTGAACCCACTTCCGCCCAGCCTGGGGATCTGTCCTGCATTTTACGGATCCCCAGGCTTCCCCCCACTTCCCCTGCCGGACCTCCGTAAACTTGGTCGGAGGCGGAATAGGGGTGGGTAGGCCTCCTGGAGCCTGCCGCTCAATTTTACGCCGCCCCCAAGCTACCATCCGACCGTCTGGGGCGGTGTAAAATTCCGGCCGCAGTCTTAAGTGTTAGCTGAGAAATGAGAATGCCAAAATTAGCAAATCAAAAATGGCCAATTCCATTACTGCAGCACATCGAGTGAAAACATTTGGAAGCCAAATTCTGCATGTCTATGTTGGTATACTGTTTTGTACAAGCTGCACTGTTTCATTGGATCACACACACGGGTAATGGTTCAACTCCACTGAGGGTCCGAAAGCCAACGCAGCAGAAAGAGAGCATCCAACACCACACTGCTGGAAAACGAACACGCAAAAACTCTGTGGGATGCAGAACCCGCCACCTTGCAAGGCTAACACGGCACTGTCTAATAATTCCAACAAACTCTGTGGACGCGGAGAGAATTGTGTCTAAACATGGTCAGGTGTTCACAGCACAGAGACAGGGAACGCAGAGATAGTTGCAGGTTGCTCCATGCTCATGTTCAACCACTGACTTCAGTGGGTAACGAATGTGACTTGTTTATAGTCAGCATTTTACAATAGTTTTTGAGTATAAAATATCTTTTCTCCCCAGTATACTTTCCACCACTTTGCAAAGCAGGCTCGATGGGCCATATGGTCTACTTCTGCTCCTATTTCTTGTGTTTCTGTGTTCCCAAAGCTGCTATGTGGAAAGTGTCAGTCGGCCCCAGAAACACCTAAATGGAGAGAGAGGATCTTGTAATTTCCACATCTCCTTCCAGATAACCCCAGAGATGTACATGCTGAGGTCTTCAGTGGGAAGCTTTGTTCAGATCTTTGTGGTGCCTATGCCCATTTAAGTGTCCCATTAAACTTTTGGGTGCTATAGTAGTACTCCTGTTGTAGCACCATCAGAATTTTCTCATTGGCAATCCCCTGGCTGAGATGGGATGTGGGAGAATCAAAACTGGGTACAGTACTGCAAATCAAGTCATGCCTAAGCCTATATAACCCTATTACTGTGGTTCCATTTTTGTAAGAAATCACCAGGACAGTGGGCCGGATTTTGCAGTCAGCAGTGAAGTGAAGATGCTCACCACTAACTACAAAATAAATCTTCCTGAGAGATCAAGCCATCTCTCTGATGAGAATTTCCCCTCTTTCAGTGGTACTGCAGCGGACTGCAGCACTCTAGACTGGGCATTCACAGCATGAAGCAGCAGTGATGTCATCAGACTGTCCAAGCAGCCAATCACATCAAAGGATTTTTACAGACATTGCCCCCAAGCCGGAAACTAAAAGCACTAAAATTAAATAACTTTTAAACATTTTAAAGCAAGTCAAAGATTGGGACATGGGATGAAGAAGCTAAAATTTTCAGAAAAAACATTTAAAAAAATAATTATTAAAAAAGTTAGCTTAAAAAAATCTACTAACTAATCATTTAAAAGCACAGCACAATTATAAAATTATATTTTCAGGGCCAGATCTGTTGTTCATCAAATTTTGTTAATCACACTGCCGTTAAAAACCCAGTTACACCCGATTGAACAAGATATAGCTACGCATGGGATTTCTAACGGTGATGTTGGAGCGAGGAAGATGAAATTCTTGCTGATTTCAATCATTGTTGGCTCTGGGGGTGCCGCAGTGAAGCCTGTGCCAGAACTCTGAGTGACAGACCACAACTCCAGGATCTCCGCACTGATCTGCGCGTGCCCAACGTCCTCACACGTTGCAGTCACTTTCAGAGGGGTAATGATGCCGTGTGCTGACAGCTCATTGTCAACCCCCACCACCACCCCCTGCCGCAAAATCTGTCCTAATATAGTCATGGATCCTATCTGCAGAATCACAGAAGCGTTATAGTGCAGAAGGAGGCCATTCAGTCCATTGTGTCTGCACTGGCTCTCTGAAAGAGCAATTCCCTCAGTTCCATTCCCCTGCCTTCTCCCCGTAACCCTGCACATTCTTCCTTTTCATATAACTGTCTAATTCCCTTTTGAATGCTTCAATTGAACCTGTCTCCACCACTTTCTCAGGCAGCGCATTCCAGACCTTATCCACTTGCTGCGTGAAAAAGTTTTCCCTCATGTCACTTTTGTTTCTCTTCCCAAATACTTTAAATCTGTGCCCTCTCGTTCTCGATCCTTTTACGAGTGGGAACAGTTTCTCTCTATCCACTCTGTCCAGATCCCTCATGATTTTGAATACCACTATCAAATCACCTCTCAGCCTTCTCTTCTCCAAGGAAAACAGTCCTAACTTCTCCAATCTATCTTCATAACTGAAATTCCTCATCCCTGGAACCATTTTCGTGAAACTTTTCTGTACACACTCCAATGCCCTCAAGTCATTCCTAAAGTGCGGCGCCCAGAACTGCACGCAATACTCCAGCTGAGGCCGAGCTAGTGTCTTATACAGGTTCAACATAACCTCCTTGCTCTTGTACTCTATGCCCCTATAAATAAAAGCCCAGGATACTGTATGCTTTATTAACCGCTCTCTCAACCAGTCCTGCCACCTTCAATGACTTATGCACATATGCACCCAGATCCCTCTGCTCCTGCACCCACTTTAGAATTGTACCCTTTATTTTATATTGTCTGTCCATGTTCTTCCTACTAAAATGAATCACTTCATACTTCCCTGCATTGTACTTTATCTGCCACCTGTCTGCCCATTCCACCAACTTGTCTATGTCCTTTTGAAGTTCGACACTATCCTCCTCACAGTTCACAATGTTTCTAAGTTTCGTATCATCTGCAAACTTTGAAATTGTGCCCTGTACACCAAGCTCTAGGTCATTAATATATATCAGGAAAAGCAAGGGTCCCAACATTGATCCCTGGGGAACTCCACTACAAACATTCCTCCAGCCTGAAAAACATCCATTAACCACTACTCTTTCTTTCCTGTCACTCAGCCAATTTTGTATCCACGTTGCTACAGTCCCTTTTATTCCATGAGCTACAAGTTTGCTCACAAGTCTGTACTGTGGCACTGTATCAAACGCCTTTTAAAGTCCATGTACACCACATCAACAGCATTGCCCTCATCAACCCTCTCTGTTACCTCCTCAAAAAACTCCAGCAAGTTAGTTAAACATGATTTTCCCTTAAGAAATCCATGCTGGCTTTCCTTAATTAACTCGCATTTGCCCATGTGACGACTGATTTTGCCCCGAATTATTTTTTCTAGAGGTTTTCCCACCACCGAAGTTAAACTGACTGGCCTGTAGTTGCTGGGCTTATTTTTACACTCTTTTTTTGAACAATTCTCCAGTCCTCTGGCACCATCCGAGTCTAAGGAAGACTGAAAAATTATGGCCAGTGCCTCTGCGATTTCCACCCTCACTTCCCTCAATATCCTTGGATGCATTTCATCTGGACCTGGTGCTTTATCCACTTTAACTACAGACAACCTATCTAATACATTCTCTTTATCAAATTTTACCCCTTCAAGTGTCTGAATTACCTCCTCTTTCACCATTGCCTGGGTTGCATCTTCTTCCTTGGTAAAGACAGATGCAAAGTATTCATTTAATGCCTTAGCTATGCCCTCTGCCTCCATGTGTAAATCCCCCTTCTTGTCCCTAATCGGCTCCACTCCTCCTTTTATCACTCTTTTACTATTTATATGCCTATAGAAAACTTTGGTATTTCCTTTAATGCTAGCTGCCAGTCTCTTTTTATGTCCTCTCTTTGCTTCTCTTATTTGCTTTTTCACTTTCCCTCTGGACCTTCTATATTCAGCCTGGTTCTCAATAGTATTTTCTACCTGGCATCTGTCATAAACACACTTTTTCTTCTTTATTTTAATCTCTACCTCTTTTGTCATCCAGAGAGCTCAGGATTTGTTTGCCCTACTTTTCCCCTTCAAGGGAACATACCTTAACCGTGCCCAAACTATCTCTTCTTTGAAGGTAGCCCATTGTTCATCTACTGGTTTTCCTGTTAGCTTTTGACTCCAATTTATTCACCCCAGCTCCATTCTTACCCCATTGAAGTTGGCCTTCCCCTAGTTAATTATTCTTACCCTGGATTGCTCTTTGTCCTTTCCCATAGTCAGCCTGAACCTTATGATACTGTTACGACCAGGTGTGTAAGGTGTCTAGGGGTCTGTTACTATCTTCACCTGGTCTTATTGTAACTGGGTTTTTTTAAACACACTGTGTTTTGAGCTCCCCCTTTGTGAATCCTTGTTCACAGTTTTCCAATTATAAGACAAAGAAACCAATTCACACAGGCTTTCTCAGGTTTAAAGAAGAAAGATGAAATGTTATTAAAACTTAAAACTCTAATCCGGTTCACAACTACAGATATACGACGCGCCCATGCTAGCGTGTATATGCAATATACGCATGCAGATAGGAACAGAAAAGAGAAGAAAAGATAAGTAGAACAGTTTGAGGCAATATCTTGTTACTGTTTCTCGAGCTCGCTGTAGTCCTTGATTGAAGATATGGTCTTGCGTTTCATTGGAGCCCGTCTTCTTAAAACCTTGTTCACAAAGGAAATCTTTCTCTCTTTGAGTTTCATGTGTTTTCACAAGATTCAGTTCTGTGGGAAGGAGATAGAAGCAGGCAGACAGAAGAGTTGTAATTCTTGCTTCAGTTCCAGGAGAGATCTTTAGTCCATGAGCACACGGCGTTGTCTCCCTTCCAATTCCTTTGTTGGGAGTTCAAATTCAAAAAACTCCGAGGTTGCCCAGCAGACTAGTCATGTGACTAGCTCCTTCTATGGTGAGGTTTGTGGATTGTACCTTAGCAGTCCCTGGAATGCTAGCTCCCCCCACCTGCAATGTCTGGTAATCAAAAGTTCATTGTCGGTTGAATGAGTCAGGGGATGGCCCTTTGTCCCTTGTTCCAACACTGTCGGTTACCATGGAAATGTCTTTCCGGTCAGGAGTTTGCAATTTTAAGTTTTAATGTTCATGTGGCGAAATCATGTGTGCCTCAATCTTGGCAGGTGAGGGGTTTGCCTGACAATACAATGATCACTATCCCCTAAATGCTCTCCTACTGATACTTGATCCACTTGGCCCACCTCATTCCCAAGAACCAGGTCTAGCAATGCCTCCTTTCTCATTGGACAAGCAACATACTGTTGTTGAAAATTTTCCTGAACACACTCTAGGAACTCTTGCCTCTCGCTTCACTTTGCACTACTTTTATCCCAGACTATATTTGGATAATTAAAGTCCCCTATTGTAACTACCCTCTAATTTTTGCATCTCTCTGTAATTTCCTTGAAAATTTGTTCCTCCACCTCCTTCCCACTAGTTCGTGGCCTCTAGACAACACCGAGCAATGTAACCGCACCTTTTTCGTGCCTTGGCTCGAGCCAAATTATTTCTGTCCTTGTCCCCTCTGGGACATACATTTTCTCCAGCACTGCAATACTTTCCTTAATCAACACCACCACCTCTCCCCTTTTTCCCCTTTCTTATCTTTCCTGAACACCTTGTATCCAGGAATATTTAACACCCAGTCCTGCCCTTCTTTGAGTCAGGTCTCTGTTATAGCCACAACATCATATTTCCACATGACAATCTGCGCCTGTACCTCACCAGTCTTATTAACCACACTCCGTGCATTCACATATATGCACATTAATCCTGATTCAGACTTTATAACTTTCTCCCTTACTCTGACCCCACCTAATAACGTACTATTCCCTACTCTAGTGCTATCTATCTCCCTAAGGTTTCTGTGCACCTTGGTATTCCTCTCTGATACTTTCTCCTGGTTCCCACACCCCTGACAAGTTACCAGGTTTGCTTCCATCCAATCTGAGCTCCCTCTCAGGTTCCCATTCCCCAGACAATTTAGTTTAAACCCTCCCCAACAGCACTAGCAAGTCTTCCTGCGAGGATATTTATCCCAGTCCTGCTAAGATCCATCTTGTACAGGTCCCACCTGCCCCAGAACCAGTCCCAATGTCTCAGAAATCTGATGCCCTCCTTCCTACACCGGTTCTCCAGCCACGTGTTCAATTGTTCAATTCTCCTATTCCTATGCTCACTTGCACGTGGGACTGGAAGTAATCCTGAGATTACTGCTTTTGAGGTCCTGCTTTTTAATCTTCTTCCTAGCTCCCTCAGATCTGCTTTCAGGACCTCATCCCCCTTCTTACCTATGTCATTGGTACCAATGTGGACCATGACCTCTGGCTGTTCACCCTCTCCCAGAAGGATGTCCTGCAGCCGCTCCGTGACATCCTTGACCCTGGCACCAGGGAGGCAACACATCATCCTACAGTCACGTTTACTGCCGCAGAAATGCCTATCTGTTCCCCTAACTAAAGAATCCCCTATCACTACTACTCTTCCACTCTTCTTCCTCCCCTCCTGTGCAGCTGAGCCTCCTGTGGTGCCACAAACTTGGTTCTGACTGCACTCTTCTGAGGAACCATCACCCTTACCAGTATCCAAAATGGAAAACCAATTAGCAAGTGAGATCGTCTCAGGGGACTGCTGCACTACCTACCTGGTTCTTTTAGACTGCCTGGCAATTCCTTATCTGCCTACATGCCCCTAACCTGTGGTGTGACCACCTCCCTAAACATGCTATCCACGTAGTCCTCCGCCTCGTGGATGCACAGCAGTGACTTTAGCCGCCGCTTGAG
The DNA here is from genome assembly GCF_036365525.1 of Heterodontus francisci. Taxonomy (NCBI): domain Eukaryota; kingdom Metazoa; phylum Chordata; class Chondrichthyes; order Heterodontiformes; family Heterodontidae; genus Heterodontus; species Heterodontus francisci. The sequence goes on from NC_090377.1 coordinate 127,208,687, forward strand.
TTCTGAAACTCAGGCTTCTGCAGCCGGTGACACTTCTTGCAGATGTGTTGTCTAGGACACATGGCGCGTCCATGACTTCCCACATGCCACAGGCTGTACATTCCACTCGGCAGAGCTGCTCTGCCATACCTTAACTTTATAGACTATTTATTTTAAGTAAAATAGCTTACCAGTTACTCACCAACCAGCTCTTTCCACTGTACTGAAGCAAGAACCAAATACTGGAGGGTTAAAAAAGTAGAAAAAAAAGTAGAAAAATGGAGTGCCTCCTCCCCCCTTCACCAAACTCGCCACTCACCAAACTCGAAACTCCAAACTCAGCTTGCAATCTGCACACCGTTTTACTTTGCTGCATCTGACATTGAGCTTTCAACTTAAAGGAATGGAATATGATCAATCCCAAATCATCTTCTCTTTGTAAACTTTAACGAACACCATCTGATGTTGAAATGTACGTCCTTGCTATACGTATCTAAGCGCATAACTTAATTACACTGAAAAATATTTTTTAGCATTGGGCCCAAATCCCCAGGCAAACCAAATCCAGTAGCAAACTATTTGCTTATTGGAGATTACTACCTCTGCTATAAAATTAAGTGGTCATTCACAAATGTAATTACTGTGTTACCTGTTCCTTCCTCTAGATCATTAATGAATATACAGCAACAGTTTACATTTATACAGCGCCTTTAAAGTAATAAAACATCCCAAGGCACTTCAGAGGGGCATTATCAAATAAAATATGACACAGGGCCATATAAGGAGATATTAGGACAGATGGCCAAAAGCTTGGTCAAAGAGGTAGTTTTTAAGAGCATCTTAAAGGAGGAAAGCGAGGTAAAGAGGCGTCAAGGTTTAGGCAGGGAATTCCAGAGCTTAGGGCCTTGGCAGCTGAAGACACAGCTACCAATGGCAGACTGTTAAAATCAGGGATGCTCAAGAGGCCAGAATTAGGTGAATGCAGATATCTCAGGGGGTTTTGGGGCTGAAGGAGATGACAGAGATCGGGAGGGGCAAGGCCATGGAGGGATTTAAAAGCAAGGATGCGAATGTTAAAATCAAGACAATGCTGACTGCGAGCCAATGTGGGACAGTGAGCACAGGGGTGATTGGTGAAGAGGACATGCAGTCAGTTAGAACACGGGCAGTAGAGTTTTGGATGACAAGTTTACGGAAGGTAGAACGTGGGAGGTCAGCCAAAACTGTTAGAATAGTCAAATCTAGAGGTAACAAAGGTATGAATGAGGGTTTCAGCAGCAGATAAGGTGAGGCAGGGACAGAGTTGGGGGATGTTACGGAGTTGATAATAGGTGGTCTTAGTGATGGAACAGATGTGTGGTCCAGGTTAAATATGACACCAAGGTTGTGAACAGTCTGGTTCTGCCTCAAATTGTTGCCTGGGAAAGGGATGGAGTTGGTAGCTAGAGAATGGTGTTTGTGACAGGAACCGAAGACCAATGGCCTCGGTCTTTCCAATATTTAGTTGGAGGAAATTTCTGGTCATCCAGTACTGTATGTCGGGCAAGCAGTCTGACAATTTAGAGACAGTGGTGGGGTTGAGAGAGGTGGTAGTGAGATAGTCCCAGGTGTTGTCAGTGCACGTGTGGAAACTGATGTGTTTTCGGATGATGTCGCCAAGGGGTAGCATGCAGATGGGAAATAGGAGGGGGCCAAAGATAGATCATTGGGGGACACCAGAGGTAATGGAACTGTTCAATGGAATCATCAACTACTTACAAGTTAGCTGCTGATGGATTTCTACTGGTTGTTTATATTATTGTGCTAGTATTTGGTGCTTTCTAAAGTTCTTTGCTAAAGTCTACAGGGAGTGAAGTGACAGGTGCTGACACACCTTGTCTTTTCTTCAAGGGTATTGCACAATCCAGTTGCTCCTAGACATGGTCGCAGTAGTGGACATTCCCCTTGGAATACAGTATGACTTAGAATTATAGAATAAAATCATATATTAGTTACACCATAAAAGAGGTCATTCAGCCCACCCAGTCCCCACTGCTGACTGCAAGAGCAATTCAGCTAGTACCACTTCCCCGCCATTTCCCTGTAACACTGCACTTTTTTTTAGCTACAAGTGCTTATCCAATTCCCTTTTGAAAGCCATAGTAGCAACAGCCTCCACCACACTCTCAGGCAGTGAATTCCAGATCCTTACCACTCATTGCATAAAAAAAGGTTTTCTCATGTCACTTTTGGTTCTTTTGTCCATCACCTTAAATCTGTGTCCTCTGGTTCTCGATCCCTCCAGGAAAGGATACAGTTTCTCTCTATCTACTCTGTCTAGACCCCTATGATTTTGAATACCTCTATCAAATATCCTCTTAGTCTTTTCTTCTCCAAGGAGAACAGCACCAGCTTCTCCAATCTATCTATGTAACTGAAGTTCCTGAAAGCATTCTCGTGAATCTTTTCTGCACCCTCCTTAAAGCCTTCATATCCTTCCTAAAGTGCAGTTGCCAGAATTGGGCACAATTACTCCAATTGAAGCCAAACCAATGCTTTTGTACTCTATGCCTTGATTTTTAAAGCCCAGGATCCTGTATGCCTTTTTAATCACTTTCTCAACCTGCTCTGCTACCTTCAACGATTTGTGCACATATACCCCCAGATCTCTCTGTACCTGCACCCCCTTTAGAATTGTACCCTTTAGTTTATATTGCCTGTCCTTGTTCTTTCTATCAAAATGCATCACTTCATATTTCTCTTCATTAAATTCCATCTGCTACATGTCTGTCTGTTCCACCAGCCTGTGGACTCAAAAAGTGACCAGAGGGCACACAGAGCTGCTGGAAGAGGGAGGTGGAGGAGCTGAGAAGGGCTGTCTGCCAGAGGCCATATCCGCTCGAGTGTACAGGGAGCAATTCTCCTATATGAATCTCAGCGAGGAAAAGGGTATGAGATGTCTGTGCTTCGGTAAGGACATCCTAATTAAATATGCCACCTGCTGCTGCCACAACTGCAACCTCGGAGCAAGGCAAGAACCACCTTGCCAGGGCTGTGCAGGTTACCATGGAGATGAACTTATATGAATCAGGTTCCTTCCAGGCTGGTTAGTGAAAGTGATTTTATTGCTGTGTAACATCCTATATCTCACCCTATTGCACAACTTCACTGACAATTTCTCTACTCACTAATCACTATGTTTGAAAATGCTTGCATTCTGCCTCTCTCAACCTGTCGAAGAAACTTCTAAGGAAGTTTCAAACTAGTTACTCTGGAACACCTGCTTGTTCCTTTGACATGTGCTCTACTTGCCAACAATTTAATCTGGATTCCAACTTTAAGCACTACTGGTTAGCTGCACAGTTTCCAATTACACAGCTGGCAAAAGTGCCGTGGGATCTTATATGCCTACCTGAGAGGGTAGACATGGCCTCATTTTAACATCTCATTCAAAAGATGGCACCTCCAAAAGTGCAGCACTCCCCCAGTACTACACTAGAGTGTCAACCTGCACTATGTGCTCAAGTCAATACAGTGGATCTTGGACACATGAGATTCGACTCAGAGGCAAGAGTGCTTCCAAGTGAGCCAAGTCTGACATTTAAAGGACGCAAATTGGGGTTCTATGATGCAATGTTAGGGTGCCACTGCAAGTTCCAACCATTAATACCAGGCATTGAGAAAGAACCACTGCAGGCCACTCACAAAAGTAACAAAGATAAGATAACTTCAAGCCTGCTTGTTCTGGCTCCACAAAAATATTGCCATCCTATGGGTGTTGGGTTAGTCTCTCAAATAAAAATACATTTTCTAAAATATAATACTGTATCTAGCAAATTTCTGTGGTAATCCAAGCAGAATGTCTATACAGAAATAGATAAAGAAAAATCCTTGATAATACAAGATCCCAAACTACAGAGCATGCCCATCCTCATCCAGCTTAATTCCAAATAATTATGTGCATTCAGTGGGAGGAACACAATAATGAAATCTGATTTGTTTGCATTGCCTGATGTATCCTGTTGTGTGAACCCAGTTGTTTTAATTGTTGTTTTACCGGAGATGGTAATCCATGCTGGCTAGCTGCTAGCTTTTCTTTAGAGGCTGGCTTGCTACAGGATTATACTCGTTTTAATTGTAGACTAATTTTCCACAGAGTATTCAAGCTCACTAACTAAAAGTTAAAGATGGTATCAAACTTAAAGAGAAAGCATATAATTGTGCAAAGATGGGTGGCAGGTCAGAGATTGGACAGAATATAAAAAAAAGCAAAGAATGACTAAAGGATTGATAAGGAGGAAAAAAATTAGAATATCAGAGAAAGCTAGCCAGAAATATGAAAACAGATAGTAAGAGTTTCTATAGATATTTAATAAAGAATTAACAAAGTGAGTGTTGATCCTGTAGAAAGTGAGTCTGGGGAATTAAGAATGGAAAATAAGGAGATGGCAGATGAATTGAACAGGTATTTTGCATCAGTCTTCATGATAGAGAATACAAGTAACATCCCAGAAATAGCTGTAAGTCAGGAAATGGAAGGGAGGGAGGAACTCAAGAAAATTACAATCACCAGGAAAGTGGTACTGAGTAAATTGTTGGAACTGTGGGCTGACGAGTCCCCAGATCCTGATGGACTTCATCATAGGGTCCTAAAAGAAGTGGCTAGTGAGATTGTTGATGCGTTGGTTTCAATTTTCCAAAGTTCCTTGGATTCAGGTAAGATTCCATTAGATTGGAAAATAGCGAATCAAAAAGGGAGACAGAAAGCAGGTAACTACAGGCCAGTTAGCTTAACATCTGTCTCAGGGAAATGTTAGAAGCTATTATTAAAGACGTTATAGCAGGGCACTTAGAAAAAATCAAAGTAATCAGGCAGAGTCAACATGGTTTTGTGAAAGGGAAATCATGTTTAACCAATTTATTGGAGTTCTTTGAAGAAGTAACTTGTACTGTGGATAATGGGGAACTGGTGGATGTACTGTACTTAGATTTCCAGAAGGCATTTGATAAGGTGCCACATCAAAGGTTATTGTGGAAAATAAAAGCTCATGGTATAGGCGGTAACATATTAGCATGGATAGAAAATTGGCTAGCTAACAAGAAACAGAGAGTAGGCATAAATGGGTCATTTTCTGATTAGCAAGATGTAATGCGCGGTATGCCACAGGGATCAGTATTGGGGCTTCAACCTTTTACAATAAATGACTTGGATACAGGGACTGAAGTTATGGTTGCTAAATTTGCTGATGACACAAAGGTAGGTAGGAAAGTAAGTTGTGAAGAGGACATAAGGAGGCTACAAAGGGATATAGGTAAGTTAAGTGAGTGGGCAAAGATCTGGCAAATGGAGTACAATATGGGAAAATGTGAAAATGTCCATTTTGGTAGCGTCATGGTCCTGGAGTTTTTTTTTCGGGAATATGCGGTTTGCCTCAGGAGTTATAGGAAGGTGCATTTTCGTTGCCTTAGAAACAGCCATTTGAAGACTGCGATTCAAGGGGTGCATTCTCGTTGCCATGGATGTAGCCACTGGGAGTGAGTTTCATGCGATACATTTGTTACAATTCAGTTTTGAACTGGCTGTTAGTGGAAGACAGTTTGTTCTAACAGAGCACACAGACACAGAGGACAGCTGGTGTTAGCACCTGGAAAAAGAGCTCTCTACAATTTAAACTGAAGGAAGAGGATTTTTGTCTGTTTAATTACTTTCTCTTAAAATTCAAGCCAAAACAGAGATCTCTGGTAATTTAAATTGAAGAAAGGGAAGTTAGACTGTGACAATCTTTTATCCCTCAAAACTCTAAAGTGACATTGATTTTGTTGGAAGTGTTTGCAAGTCGTTAATTGTTGAAATTTTCTGGAGAAGGAAAGGAACATCCTGTGAGGACTTTGAGCAACATTGGACTGTACATTTGCAAGAACTCTAAATTTTTCTATTTTAAATGTTGTTTGTATCTTCATAGTGTTTATGAATTTAGTTCTTCTAACTAAAGAGTTAATTTGTTGATTTAAAGACACCTGGTTTGGTTAGCCTCATTCTGGGGTTAATAGATGGTACAATTTGGCTGGGTCTTTCTTTGATTTGGAAAGTTTTAAATGATATGTTAGCTGATCTGTGGAGCGACGGGATTGAATTAACAGTGGGTTGGTCCCACCACAATCAGAATCATATATTTTGATTGGGGGCTTTAACAGGAGCGGTCAGTCATAACAGTAGGAAGAATAAAAAAGAAGCATATTATCTAAATGGTGAGAGATTGCACAGCTCTGAGATACAGAGGAAGCTGGGCCTCCTCGTGCGTGAATTGCAAAAGATTAGTATGCTGGTTCAGCAAGTAATTAGGAAAGCTAATAGAGTGTTATCCTTTATTGCGAGGGGAATTGAATACAAAAGTAGGGAGGTTATGCTTCAGTTATACAGGGCATTGGTGAGACCACATCGAGCGTAATATGTACAGTATTGGTTTCCTTATTTAAGGAAGGATGTAAATGCATTGGAAGCAGTTCAGAGAAGATTTATGAGACTAATATGTGGAATGGTTGGGTTGTCTTATGAAGAAAGGTTGGACAGCTAGGCTTGTATCCACTGGAGTTTAGAAGGGTAAGAAGCGACTTGATTGAAACATATAAGATCCTAAGGGGTCTTGACAGGGTGGATGTAGAAAGGATATTTCCTCTTGTGGGAGAATCTAGAACTAGGAGTCACTAATTGAAAATAAGGGTCACCCATTTCGGACAGAGATGAGGAGACATTTTTCTCTCAGAGGGTCATGAGTCTTTGGAATTCTCTTCCTCAAAAGGTGGTGGAAGCAGAGTCTTTGAATATTTTTAAGGCAGAGGCACGTAGATTCTTAATAAGCAAGGAGGTGGAGGGTTAATGGGGGTAAGTGGAAATGTGGAGTAATCAGTTCAGCTATTAACTTATTGAATGGTGGAGCAGGCTTGGGGGGCCGAGTGGCCTACTCCTGCTCCTAATTCGTATGTTCGTAAGTGGCTGCTGCTGGGGGTGCCATCCAATTAAGTATGGCAGCCTGGTCCCAAGCGCTGCCAGTCCAGTCAGAGGGCTGGCTGTTCAGCTGCGCTACTAGGAGCGGTGCCTACTCCTGGGGCTGCATCTGGAGGACAAGGGCGCATCGATGAACATGCGCCCACAAAGTAAGTGAGGTCGGGGGACACTGGGGCCAGTTGGGAAGCCCCAGTGATGGGAGGGTGCGGGGAAGGGGTTACTGAGGGTAGACGACACCGATGCCGCGGGGATGGCCATTGCCACTGAGGGGCCCATTCATGGGCCAAAGAATGTCCATATAGGAAGCCCCGAAGGAGTCTGCCAGGTTGCCAGCACAGGCAAAAAGAGGCCCTTAATTCATCAGGTGGGGAGCCCTCTGCCATCTTTCCCGCCATTAGCAAAATGGCAAAGTGGCAGGAAGGTGGTGGACACACAACCTGATGCCTTCCCACGCCATTTTGCTAGGCTTCTGCCTCTGAGCCTGTCCCCAAAGACCCCTGTCACAGCAGATAATTCTTAGAAGCTGTAATGAGAACTTTTCACCGACCCTCACTCCATCCACCAATGGCATCACACTGCTTTGTCTCGACAGTGAAAAAGGAGGATTTCTCTGCTGCCAATTTTTTTTCAGTCCAACAGTACCATCAGCCATTGTTAATTGAAATGTTGGGACTTCACAGAAAAGGGCAGGAGTCAATAAAAGGAGTTGCATTTTATATGAAGAATGCCATATTAAGCAACACATTTTCTACAATGGGCTAAACTGCTGGAGCCTGTTCTCTGTTTTCTCTGAAAAAATGAAGGAAAAACTCCAGTTTGAAAATAATTAACAACTAGAAAACTACTGAATCATTTTTCATTATATAAGCTTTTTTGAAATGCTTATTTCCCAAAGTACCGTAAATAAAGATATAAACCAAGACGGGGTCAGTGGAGGATTTCCTGTAGGCGGGAAATGAGTGGATGAACAGTTAAAATGGAGCAGCTCCATTTCCTCTTGAACTCTGATATTAATACCGCTGATTTTGTTGAAGGATTAGGAGCCTACCAGACTCAGATGAAGGACTCTTGCATAAATATTAATAGGGTCCTAGAACATCAGTAGGATCTGTTGAGGCCTGAGCAGGGTTGCTAATGCAACTTTTCCACCAGGCTGCAGCATCTCAGCAATGTGATAAGTCCAAAGGGTTTTCAGCTAAGTGAGAAGGGTGCATGGGCAGGAAACTTTAAGCCTCCCTGCCCCACGCCTACCACCACTTTCCCACTTCCTTCCCATGAACCATCCCAACGACTCCTCCCCATCACTTAATTATAAGCTGGAGGGGTTACCCTGCCAGCAGCCACTCTGCACCCTCTTCCCACCCAGTGCAGGCAGGAAAAAGACAAACGACAGTCCTGGGCTGAAATTTAGGTCAGTGAGTGGCTTTGGTACTCACCCCAAACTCCCCGAAATGAGATTTGGATTAAAATCATGTTGGTTCAATGCACTGTTAGCATTTAACCTGCTTCCTTCTATGGTTCATAACAGCACATTTTGAGTAAGCATGGGACACTCAGTAGTGTAAACTGGCATTTTAAGAGTCTCGCAGCATTCCTGATGGCGGATCCGGAAGTTGGCAAAACGTATGATTCCACCATTTTTCCCGTTTTACATGCAATTTCATATGTAAATGAACTGTGCAGCGATGGGCATGGGAGACACATGGGATTATGTGGCGGCGATGGCCTTTCATTGGGGGAACCTGTAGTTACTGGGCCAAGCACCATGATTGCCATGGCTATAAAACACTCTGTGCTTGCAGCCTCAAGCATCAGCAGCCTTCCTGTCATGTAAGTCTCTGCATAAGAACCTGAATTAAAGCTTGAACTTAATTCAAAATGCTTTTGCCTCCCTTCCTTTTTGTAATCCAGCACCAACTTCACATCGTTTATTTTTCTCTGCAGCAACAGCAAAGAAAATGTCAGGCAGCAGGCAGTGTCCCGTCCCATGGTTAAATGATGCCACCCTGCAGGCTCTCCTCCAGGTCATCAGGGAAATGCGGTAGGTCCTCTTCCCTGCAGCAGGAGTCCGAAGACCCTCCCGCCTGCCCAAGGCGGCCTGGATGGAGGTAGCGGAGGAGGTGTCAAACTGTGGGGTGACACACAGAACCTGGGTGCAGTGTCACTAGTACATCAATGACTTGCTCAGATTGGCGATGGTAAGTGGTCTTGGCAAAACCGTTCCATTGTTTTTCTCCCTGGCTCCATTTCTTTAAGACAGACGGCAGATGAGGCATGCACTGGAATGCGTGAGCAGCCTTGGTGCCATACACTAAATGATAGTTGACGATTGGCATTGTTGATGTGCTTGGATGTGTCTTGTGAAAGTCAGTCCTGATTGAGTGATGCCGATGCCTGTTTACAATGGTTGTGATTCATCTTTTGAAATGTCGTTCAATCTGCACTGTCTCCTACAGGACAAATGAACCCACAATCAGCACGAGTGCGCCAAGACAGGTGCAGGTATCCCAGACATCAGAGTCCTGACACTGGCTGAAGAGGAGGCTGTAGAAATTGCGAGAGAGGAGGGATGCAGGGCAATCACAGATGGTGAGGCAGGATCCTCAAGGCATAAAGATGAAGTGTCATCTTCAGTCTTATAGACACGTATGCACACCAAAGGAAAGTGTGCAAACTCCTGCTCAGCTGATGCTTAAAATGCCTCTGTTGTGTCTCCACTGCAGGTGCCCGCACTTGAGTATCTGAAAACCTTGAGGTCCAAGGCTCCTCCTCTGGAGAGGAAGATGATACCAAAGTCCCAGCAGGTATACTGTCACCTGCCTCTTCTGCCACCTCTGCCAGCACAGATCTATCCACATGGTCTGTAGGGATTTTAAGATTAGAATCTGGGTCACAATTTGGTGTGCACAACGCAACCACGTCCTAGCAGCTAAGGGAGCATATGCCAGCTAGGTCCCCTGACAATCAGGGGATTTAAGGACCAGGCCCCTGCTCAGCCCCACACTCATGGTGATCCTCTATTTGTTGCTTAAGAGAAGTCTGCTGATGTGCACAAAAACCATGTGTGAAAAAGCTGGAGATGCCTGAGGTCAAGCATAGCTTTGCGCATGCCATGAGGAGTCCATGACGTCTGCCATGTCCCAGGTATAGCAGCATATAGCTTCCTCAGTCCAGAGTTTGGCAAGCTCTGTGGCAAGTCTGGTTGAGCACTCGAGCCATATGCGATCTGACCTGACTCTATTGCTGTAACCATGGCTCCATGCAGCAGAGTCTAAGCAAGAGGGGGACAAGGAACCTGAACCTCTCTACAGGTGCTCCTTCCTCTCATGGAGACAGGCAGGTGCCATCATGCACCCAGACAGAGGAGAAACATGTGCCAGCTGCCCTGAGGTCTTCCTCTCAGGACATCCCTAGGGTAAGTGGCCTCTCGTCCTCCCCACTGACATTGACCCCTTTACCTCCAGCAGGTTAGCACACGAGGGATACTTAATCACCATTGCTGCAAAACCCCCATCAAGGTTCTGTTCCTCCAGAGGATCCTGCTACGGGGCAGTGCACTAAGCAGACTGCCTCCACCTCAGCTGCTAATGTTGGGATAGCACTTAGACGTAGTGGGAGAAAACAGAAAAATAAACAGTTTTGAGCACGAAGGTGGCATGGGTGTTGTAAATATTGTGCAACTCTTCCATAAGTTTAAATACATCTTTATTTACTTGAACATTTGATGCACTCTCATAAATCATTTGCTTGCTTTCAGATGAAAAGGAAAATGTTCATTGGAGGCCAATGGCAGGAACACATTGATGCTTGTAAAGTATCTCAGAAAATGTCCAGTGTCCATTTATCATTGCTATTTGAGCCTTCAGTCTTCCATGATGGCTGTTTGTCGTTTGATGATTATTCACTTTTATCACGACTGACATGTCTTACAACTGTGGTTTTGTGGTCACACCCTTACTTTGCTTGCAGTGGTGTGTTTTCTGTTCCATCGTAGCCCATAGAAGATTTCATCTGCCAGTCACATCAGAGTGCAGCAAAGCTTCTTTTAGATTACAGCAATGCATAAGACCTCAGGTGTATGTGCACATATGTGGGGAATTTTTATTTTTTTCCGACCAACGTTCCTTGATGAAATGGCTTATTGTTGGCTGAAATGTGCAAATATGAGGTTCTCCCTGATTTCCTTTGCATGTCTTTCCATGGCCCTCATATCTATAATGGCATCGTTGTCATTGTTGTCCTCCTCCTCACCCTGTTCAAAATCTTCTTCATCTGAGGAGGACTGGCGTTCCTCCTGTTCCTCCGTCTGCAAAATGTTGCCATGTCTAATTGCAAGGTTGTGCAAAGCACAGCAATGATTATTTGTGACACCCTCTATGGCACGTACTGAAATGCCCCTCCAGACCGATCAAAACAGTGGAAGCACATTTTCAGCGTGCCGATGGTGTGTTCGATGATGGCTCTTGTGGATGTGTGAGCAGCATTATACCCCTCTTCAGCAGCGCTTTGGGGATGCCACATTTGTGTCATCAATCTCTGCAAAGGGGGTAGCCTTGTCACCAGGATCCAGCCGTCTGCTTCAGCTGGTTCCTCAAAAACTCCTGGCAGCTGTGAGTTCCTCAGAATGTGTGAGTCATGACAACTCCATGGGAAACGTGCGCAAACATGCATGATTCTTCTCCTGTGGTTGCAAATCAGTTGTACATTTAAAGAGCCTTTGCAATTCACAAATACAGCTGGATGGTCCCAGGGAGCTCTAATGGCCACATGTGGAACCCAGCGATGGCGCCGAAAGCTGTAGACTTTGCTGCTTGACTGTCCTCGTCTACAGGTAAGTCAATGAAATCCTTGGCACGTTGTAAAATGACACTGGTCACCTCTTCGATGCACCTATGGGTCGCAGACTGTGATATGCCACATAAATCGTTTGTGGATCCCTGGAAGGATCTGCTAGCAAAATAATTGAATGCAGCAGTCACTTTAAGGGCAATGGCATGGGATTCCCACCAAAGCCAAGCAGTTGCAGGTCATGCCGCAAAATCCTACAAATACTGTGACCATTTCACGTGACATCCTTAGGCGTCTCTGCATCTCTAGGATTGCCTCTCCGACATCTGAAGGTAATTTGTCCTTGTCCTGAGGATGCGATGACATGCCAGTGCCCGTAGTTGGTATGACCATTCCTGGATGTTATCATTCAGAGCATCCTCACCTTCTTGTTCTGCCTCTTGCTGGTGTTGAGGCATCATGTGTTGAGGGAAAAGCGCCCTCCTTAGTTGCTCCCTCTGCTCTTCTTCCCGTGGTACGAGACAAATTGGGTGTATGAGACCCATGTGTCTGCGGTTTTTCTGAACAATAAATAAGCAGGACATTGCAATTCAGCCCTCTGTTGCCAGGTAGCTGACACATCGAGGCAGTGAGCAGTTTGCTTTTATCTGCCTTAGAATGGCAGCCAGGTGAAAGACAAACCCACTATTGTTTGTCTCCTCCCACTCTCCTTGCAATCCTTGAGTGGCCATGTGGTTCGCATTATCGTTGGAGAAAATGGTGTGCATAGATTTTAGGACAAATCTCCCACTTTCCAACCTCCTCCTGCAACCTTCCAGCCTGAACTCATCACCCTTGACCCACCCAATGTTACTGTTATCCTTCCCTCCGTTACCATTGAACCTCCCCCCATTACTGTGCACAGTGCCATAATCAATTTATTCATGCCATCCCTCCTCCCTGTTTCTACTTCCATTACCATCGACACTCTGATTCTGGCCCTTGATCCTCCTCAAATCCACCTTAATATTATTGCCGAGTCCCTTTCCCCTCCCTATGATGTTGTAGAATACCCAACCATAAGTCTTGACCTTCCTCCCTACAGAATCCATTTGCCCCCATTGACGGTGACCATTCCATCTGCCAGCTGGTACCTTGAATGAGCCCCATAGGTCCCTGACGTCGACAGCACTCATCCCTCCCTTTAGGCCATTCCTGACTATCTGTTGATTGTAAAACTCGAATCAATCTACCACCCCTACAGCCGCCCACATCCAGCTTCAGCAACAATAACAGCCACTACACACCCTGGATGCTCCGCTCCTCCCTCCCCTGTTCCTCCATGCACCCGATCTCCCCACCCTTTGTCCTCCGATCCTCCCTCCCCTGTTTTTCCATGTACCCGATCAACCAACCCTGTCCTCCCCAAGAACCCTCCCCTGCTTCTCCATGGAGAACCCCCATTCGCCGCCATCCCCTTTGAAGAATCACTCTTGCTGGTGCCAAGCCAGGCAAACATCCATTCCAATGATGACATTTGTTTTGCCGATGAGTTAAAGAGAGAATAACACTGAAGTGAGACTCAACCGCACAAAGCCAATTGTTGCACGCCACATTGAAACAAATATGAATCGGGTGGCACAGGAATAGCGCTCGCCGTTCTCTTATCTGGCGGGTCAGACTTAACTACAACTGAAGGTAGGGTTAATGAGTATTCATGGGTTGTAAATGAATGCAAAGCTGCAATCTGCCACCGTGCAGGGGGAGCCCTGGAATGCTGCAAACACACCATCGACTTAATTTCTCCAAAATATCCTGCCGTCGGGAATCCGAGAAAACACTTCTTGTATAATTAAATCATCCCGCATGCCACCAAATTCACTCTTGCAGAGCCCATAAAATTCCACCGTAATATACGAATCAGATTTTATTGATGTACAGCACAATGATCAGACTAAATGTATACTGACAGAGCAGGTTTTTGGTTTCTGCATCTTTCAAGCCCTCTGAAGAACTGTTGAAAACCATGCTCCTTTGTCAACCATATTTTGCCTACATCAAAGATACATGTCACAGAAAAGACCTCATGACGTAATCAATTCCAAATCCTTTGAAGACAGTCTAGTCATGTAAACAGTTGCAGTTGTTTACTCCAAAGTTTTTTCCCTCAAACAGGACCTCCTGACATAAGTGTTCTTAACCTGTTTGAAGAGCAGGCTTTATTAACCATTATCTTTCTATACTGTAGCTAATGGATCCTCTGCCTACAATTAATACCTTAGCCACTAAAGCTACACTTTTAACCACTCATGGCTGATGTCACTTCTGTTTCTTTTTCTACTTCAAAAGCATCCTGTTTATTATAGAAAATCTGTTGTACCATGATACAAAGAAGTTTGATTATAACCCATTAACTCTCAACATATAAATCTCCACGATCTCCAACATTTACTATACAGCATTACGTACACTGTAGTAATGATAAGGTCATAAAATAGCAAAGTTATGTAAACAAGTAAGTAGGAACTGACTCCAGTAAAATTTTATGTATAGATTAATTGCATTAAGCAAACATAAATTAATCAGGTTAGAGTTACATAAGAAATAATGAGAGGGAAATTGGTACTGTAAAGTTTTACTCAATTAAGTAGTTTATACAATTAAGAGGTTGTGCAGTAAAATCATTAATGATGAATTTAAAGTGACACTCAAAACCATTCTGCCTTTCTTGCATTCTTAGTCTTCACAATCTGTACAGCCAAAGCTTCTTGTTGTATGTTAATTATAATGATCTAATGTGGTTAACATGAATGTTTTGGCATGTTTTATAACAAATAAGAGAGGGATCAGCATAAAATGGCCGGAATCTTGCAGATTCGGCAGGGTTCCTGGCACCAGACTGAAAAGGCAGAGGGAACCCTGACTCAGCCTTTTCGTGGCTCCTCCACCATTCCCCCCGACCTGGCACGATTCTCTGGTGTTCGGAAGTGAAGTTCCTGGCCAATCAGAGGGTCGGCAGCTCAGCAGTATTGGTAGTGCCACCGGGAGCAGTCCCCACTGCGGGTACTGCAGAGGCCTTGGACCCAGGCCCAGCGCTGGAACCTTGGACGTCAGGTAAGTGAGTTTAGATCCCAGCGGCGGCAGGAGGAGGCCCTTAAGTGACCGTTAATAGGCCACTTAAAGGTCACAATTGCGCCTCTGGGTGGGACGGTCGTTATCGGCCTATCTCGCCACTGGCAAAATCGCTTGGCAACGGGCCCTCTGTCCCTAGCCACCTGTTGCGATTCTATGAGCCCCGCACCTCTGACCCCGCCTCAGCCCAATATCTTAATTAGCTCAATGGTCACTTTTCAGGACTGGATTGCTCAATATGATAATCAGTATATAGACAAAGGAAAAATAATTGTGCACCAATGGTGATAATTTCACTGTTCGCACAGCACTACTTTTAGGAACATAGGAACTTTGGAACAGGAGTAGGCCATTCAGCCTCTCAAGCCATACAATTAGATCATGACTGATCTGTACCTGCCTTTGCTTCCTATCCTTTGACACCCTTACCTACCAAAAAATTTATCACTTTCATGATCTTGAAAATTTCAACTGATACCAGATGCATAGTGTTTTTTTTGGGGGGGAGGGGGGAGGAGCTGGGGGGAAGAGTTCCAAATTTCCACCAAGCATTGTGTGAAGAAGTGTTTTGTGCTGCCAAATTTCGCTCCAAATTGGCTTGGCTGTAATTTTGTGCTCCCCTTTGTTCTGGATTCTCCCACAACAGGGAACTAGTTTCTCTGCATCTACTCTATTGAATCCTTTTATCATTTTAAATTAGATCACCCCTTAACTTTCTAAATTCAAAAGAATACTTGCCAAGTTTATGCAACCTGTCCTCATAACAACCCTTTTAAGCCCAGTACCTTTTTAGGAAATCTGCAATGTGCCTGTTCCAATATATCCCCCCTAAGGTTCGGTGCCCAAATTTGTATGCAATACTCCAGATGGCTCTGTCCAAGGCTCTGTACAACTGTAACATAATTTATTCCCTTCGTATTCCAAGCTCCTTGAGATAAAGGTCAACATTCCATTAGGATTTTGACTACTTTTTGTACCAGTGCACTAACTTTTAATGACATGTGTACATGGGCACCCAATCCCTTTGCTCCGCCACAGTTTCTAGTTTCTCGCCATTTAGAAAATATCCATATTTGTCTTTCCTGGATCCAAAGTGGATAGGGTTGCCAATTGGTTAGAGGTAGTCCTATTTGATCGCTTGATAGAAACATAGAAAAACATGGAAAATAGGAGCAGGAATAGGCCATTCGGCCCTTCAGGCCTGTTCCATTCAAAAAAGATCAGAGCTGATCACCTAATTCAGTAATATAAAAGCAAAATACTGCGGATGCTGGAAATCTGAAACAAAAACAAGAAATGCTGGAATCACTCAGCAGGTCTGGCAGCATCTGTGGAAAGAGAAGCAGAGTTAATGTTTCGGGTCAGTGACCCTTCTTCGGGTCACTGAAGAAGTTCGGGTTCCGAAGAAGGGTCACTGACCCGAAACGTTAACTCTGCTTCTCTTTCCACAGATGCTGCCAGACCTGCTGAGTGATTCCAGCATTTCTTGTTTTTGTACCTAATTCAGTACCTTGTTCCCGTTTTCTCCCCATTTCCCTTGATCCCTTTGGCATTAAGAAATATATCTATCTCCTTTTTGAATATATTTAATGACAGCTTCCATTGCCTTCTGTGGTAGAGAATTCCACAGGTTCACCACACTCTGAGTGAAGAAATTTCTCCTCATCTCGGTTATAAATGGCATAGCCCGTATCCTGAGACTGTGACTCCTGGTTCGGGACTCCCCAGCCATCGGGAACATCCTCCCTGCATCTAGCCTGTCTAGTCTTGTTAGAATTTTATAGGTTTCTATGAGATCCCCTCTCATTCTTCTAAACTCTCGTGAATATAGGCCTAGTCGATCCAATCTCTCCTCATACGTCAATCCTGTCATCCCAGGAATCAGCCTAGTAAATCTTCTTTGCACTCTCTCCATGGCAGGAACATCCTTCCTCAGATAAGGAGACCAAAACTGCACACAATACTCCAGATGTGGTCTCACCAAGGCCCTGTATAACTGCAGTAAGACATCCTTGCTCCTGTAATGAAGGCCAACATACCAATCACCTTCCTATCTACTTGCTGCACCTGAATGCTTGCTTTCAGCGACTGGTGTACAAGGACACCCAGATCTCGTTGCACCTCCCCTTTCCCAATCTATCACCAATCAGATAATAATCTGCCTTTCTGTTTTTACAACCAAAGTGGATAACCTCACGTTTATCCACATTATACTGCATCTGCCATGCATTTTCCCACTCACCCAACTTATCCAAATCACATTGGAGCCACTTTGCATCCTCTTCAGAGCTCACATTCCACCCCACCACCGCCCCCTCCCCCAACCCCACCCCCCCAGCTTTGTGTTGTCTGCAAACTTGGAAATGTTAGATTTAATTCCCTCACCCAAGTCATTAATATATATTGTGAATAGCTGGAGCCCAAGCACTGATCCCTGCAGTACCCCACTAGTCACTGCCTGCCACCCGGAAAAAGACCTGAAGGCATGGAAGAGAAGAAACTGAGGAAAAAAAGGAGAAACTAAGGGAACGGAAGTGTGGAAACCGAAGGCAGTGAAGGATGGAAACCAAGGGCAAGGAAGAGGGGAGAGAAACTGGGGGAGAGAAAGAGGGAAGGGAAACTGAGAGAGGATACGAAGGGACCAGTAGTGTGGAATCCCAGGGTGTGGAAGAGGGAAAACATGGGTTGGGTGAAGAAAGAAAGAGGAGAGGGAAATTGATAGAGAGGAAACCGAGGAGAGGAAGAGACCAAAGAAGGGGAGGATAGGAAAACAAGGATGGGGAAGAGGGGAAACCTAAATTGGGGAAGGATTTGCGGGGGGAAACTGTGAATGAGATGCACTTTAATTCCACCAATAACTAATAATAATACACCTGATGTTGTATTGCTTTTCATAAGCAACAGTAATACAATAATACCCTGTTAATCTATAAGTAATTGGTAGTAATAGTTATAATGCTCCAATATTCTACCTGTAGCTCATAGTAATCCTTATTCCACAGTTATTCACCCTGTAACTATAGCCAGAATCTCTCCCTGCACTGAGAAAGGTGTGATCAGGCTCCCCAGTTGTTGCCACTGGTTGCCCCATCTATCTCTCTATCTCCTTGGACTCTGTTTTGTACTCAAGTTCTGTGTGCAGGTGACAATTCCTGCACACAGATTTCACACATCAAAACTGGCTGGCAATCTGAATCAAACTGAAAGGTCTCACAAGGGCAGTAGGGTCAGTGTTTGAGCCACTTTTCATAAGGTACATCATCCTAAAACTCAGTCCAACACCAACATTTCTAACCCACTCCCTAAGCTTGAACTCAATAAATTAGAGTTTTCATAGAACAATAGAAATTGTAGTTTAGTTTAGAGATACAGCACTGAAGCAGGCCCTTCGGCCCACCAAGTCTGTGCCGACCATTAACCACCCATTTATACTAATCCTACACTAATTCCATATTTCTACCACATCCCCACCTGTCCCTATATTTCCCTACCACCTACCTGTACTAGAGACAATTTATAATGGCCAATTTACCTATCAACCTGCAAGTCTTTGGCATGTGGGAAGAAACCGGAGCACCCGGAGGAAATCCACGCAGACACAGGGAGAACTTGCAAACTCCACACAGGCAGTACCCAGAACTGAACCTGGGTCGCTGGAGCTGTGAGGCTGCGGTGCTAACCACTGCGCCACAGCAGGAGGTCATTCAGCTCCCAGTGCCTGTGTCAGTGCTGGCGCTCTCTCCTGTAACCCTACTTCACACTAGGCATACCGTCCATTGTGTTGTGTGACACTTTTTACGATCACCTGGTTCATGGTTTATATTAATTTTCTAGAGGTAACTTTTAATTTGGGAAATAATTTTTTTAATGCAAGACAAATGAAAACATCTGACTTGAGAAGCTGGCAAACAAATCAAGGGTGGTTACAAATCAAAGGGTGACCCTTTATTTTTTTAGTAAGGTCATAATGGGAAGTATGAAGACCCTACACAATGGGAACCTCTTTGAATTTCTTGATGGAGACCGCGTGTCTGCAGCTACCTCAATCAGGGGTTTAAATTATTCATATGATTTCGCAGATCAAAGAGAAGATTTGGAGTTGGAAATAGTTTAAATTGTTATCGGGGACATCCCACTGTACCATATTCTATGGAGATAGATGATGCAGGGGGTGCCCTTTGGTGCTTTGATCTGTGTGCTTGCTGACAAATAGGTAGTTGGCTTTTGGAAAGCAGTTAGCTTCAGAGAAAGCTGTTGGCTTTGAGAGCAGCTGGATTCAGGTGCAAAGAGGCCGCTGGGAACCAGCAGTGTTTCTGTTTTAAGTAAGGCCCATGCTTATGCTGGGAAGTCTAGATTCAGTAGATCTGATATTTCAGAAGACAGTTGAGAAATTGAGGAAATCGAAATAGACTCCTTAGAACTGCAGTACACTTCAGATTGGTGCCAGTAGAAGTGAACAAACTGCCTAGAGCCTGTAAAATATAGTGGAACTCTTGGGATGGAAGTAACAGTCAAATGGGAGTGTTTTGTTACAATTTTAAGATTAAAGAAGTTATTTCAAGTTGTAGTGTTAAGTCAGTAGTGTTTTGCTTTGTTTAACGTTTGTACAGTAAAGTTTTTTTGTTTAAAAGATGAAATCGTGTGGCATAATTCTTTCAATAATAACTGGGAATTCAACATTCTCCTTTTAAAGTTAACAGTCCCTAACAGGATTGTAACACACTACCCCCATGCTAAATAGGATAGATTCAGAACAGGACTATCAGCTCAAAACTGGGCATCCATGAGGCACTGTGGGCCATCAGCAGCTGCAGAATTGTATTCAACCACAATCTGTGACCTCATGGCCTGGCATGTCACTCACTCTACCACTACCATCAAGCCAGGCAATCAACCCTGGTTCAATGAGAAGTGCAGGACAGCATGCCAGGCATACCTAAAAATGAGGTGCCAACCTGGTGAAGCATGCTATACAGCAGAAGCAGCATGCAATAAACAAAGCTAAGTGATCCCATAACCAATGGATCAATTCAAAATTCAGCAGTCGTGCCACATTCCGTCATGAATGCTGGTGGACAAGTAAACAACTAACTGGAAGAAAAGGCTCCCCAATCATCCGCATCCTCAATGATAATGGAGAACATCTGTGCAAAAGACAAGGCTGAAGCATTTGCAACAATCTTCAGCCAGAAGGGCCAATTGGATGATCCATCTAGGCCTCTTCCTGAGGTCCCCAATTCGATTCACTCCATGTGATATCAAGAAACGGCTGAAGTCACTGGATACTGCAAAGGCTATGAGCCCTGACAACATCCCAGCAGTAGTACTGACGACTTGTGCTCCAGAAAAAGCCACGCCCTGGCCTATATAGCTACAATACTGCCATCCACCCAACAACGTGGAAAATTGTCTCGGTATGTCCAGTCCACAAAAGCAGGAAAAATCCAATGAGAACAGAAAGTGCAGGAAATACTCAGCAGGTCTGGCAGCATCGGTGTAGAGAGAAACAAAGTTAACGTTTCAGGTCTGTGGCCCTTCATCAGAACTGGCAAAAGTTAGAAATGTAACAGTCTTTGAGCAAGTGAAAGGGGGGAGGGAGGAAGAAGAAGAAGAGGAAGCACTGTGATAGGATGGAGGGGGGAGAGATTAAATGACAGAGATGTCATGGAACAGAACTCAAATGGAGTGCTAAATAGTTGGAATGAAAGACAAAACATGAGTCCAGAGAGAGTGCTAGTGGCAGAATAATGAACAGAAAAAATCCAATCTGGCCAATTACCACTCCATCAGTCTACTCTCAATCATCAGCAAAGTGATGGAAGGTGTTGTCGACAGTGCTATCAAGCAGCCCTTAAACAGCAAATACCTACCTACTCACTGATGCTCAGTTTGGGTTCAACCAGAGCCACTCGGCTCCAGACCTCATTACAGCCTTGGTCAAAATCTGGCCAAAAGAGCTGAATTCCAGAGGTGAGATGAGAGTGACTGACCTTGATAGCAAGGCAGCATTTTATCAATGATGGCATCAAGGAGCTCTAGCAAAATTGATGTCAATGGGAATCAGGGGAAAACTCTTCACTGGTTGGACTCCTACCTAGCACAAAGGAAGATGGTTGTGGTTGTTGGAGGCCGAACATACAGGCCCCAGGACATCACTGCAGGGTAGTGTCCCAGGCACAACTATCTTCAGCTGCTTCATCAATAATCTTCCCTCCATCATAAGGTCAGAAGTGGAGATGTTTGCTGATGATTACACAGTGATCAGCCCCATTCGCAACTCCTCAGATACTGAAGCAGTCCGTGTAAATATGCAGCAGAACCTGGACAGCATTCAGGATTGGGCTGATAAGTGGAAGTAACATTCTTGCCACACAAGTGCCAGTCAATGATTATCTTCAACAAGAGAGTATCTAACCAAATCCCCTTGATATTCAATGGTATTACCATTGCTGAATCCCTGACCATCAACATCCTGGGGGTTACCATTGACCAAAAACTGAACTGGACCAGCCATATATATACTGTGGCTACAAGAGCAGGTCAGACGCTGGGAATTCTGCAGCAATTAACTCACCTCCTGACTCCACAAAGCCTATCCACCATCTACAAGACACCAGTCCGGAATGAGATGGAATACTCTCCATTTGCCTGGATGAGTGCAGCTCCAACAATGCACCAAGCCTCCTTTGACAGCAACTTCCAAACCCGCAACATCTACCATCTAAAAGGACAAGTCAGCAGACACATGGGAACACCACCTCCGGCAAGTTCCCCTCCAAGCCACACACCATCCTGACTTGGAACTATATCATTGCTTCTTCACTGGCGCTGGGTCAAAAACCTGGAATTTGTCCCCTAACAGCACTGTGGGTGTACCTGCACCACATGGACTGTAACAGGTCAAGAAGGCAGCTCATCACCACCTTCTCAAGGGCAATTAGGGATGTGCAACAAATTCTGGTCTTGCCAGATACGCTCACATCCTCTCAAAAAATAGAAATTCCTCATATCCTTTTCTATACCTCCTTTTCAATTACTTTAGCCTTTCCCCTTGAAATCATATTCTTTTCTCTGCCTCTGTAGCCTTGTGGTGAAAAATTCCACTATCTACTCGCCTTCAGTTCAAAAACCTCCTTTCTCTCTTGGTTCCTTCAGTGAGAATCCTCAGTCTCTGTCCCCTTGTTCCCCATTCATACCCACCGTAAAGTTCCCAGGTTTCACTCACCCTTTTACTGGCTGCTCCTCATGTTGCCGCTCCAACTCACTGTGTTGTTGTTGCTGCTGCTTATCCCGGTCCTGCAGGAAATATTTAGCCACACACCCATCCAGTTTCCCAATTTCCCTCTTTTCCATTTGCCCGAGCCTCAACCTCCCGATCCCCATCGTCTCATCTTCCTTTCCTTCCTAATTCCCCCCTCATTCCCCAGTTTCCTTTTCTTCCCCAGAGCTTCGAGTGTCGATTCCAGCTCCCATTCCCCTGTCTCCCTTTCCTCCAACCCCCAGACTCCTATCACTCTTTCTCCCCACTGAACCCCAAAATTGACCATCTTCACATTGCCACAAGCTCCAATCACCTGCTCCAGTCCTTGTTCAACCCAGACCCACACCTCTCCTCACTCTATCTCCCCACTCCCCCAACACCGGTCAACTAATAGGTTCCCATTTCAAATCACTCCTAAGCTCTGTCCTCACGTGCAACTTGCATATAAAGCTCTCTTTTCTTTCATTCAGGTCATTAATATTTATGGTGAAAAGCTGAGGTTCTGATACCTTGGGAAACACTACTTGTCACATCCTGTTAATTAGAGTAGATTCCTTTATCCCTCCTCTCTTACCTCCCAATTAATTGCCTACCAATGTCACAAGATTACTTCCAATTCCATGCACCTTTATTTTACCAATGATCTCTTGGGCAGAACATTTTAATCTCCTAAAGTTGCTCTAGAAAAGTAAAATTTTTACCACACATTAATTCTTAGCATTATGACTCACTATTGTATAATAATTTGTTCAATTTATCATGCAATCCTGTGCATACTTACCCGACATCAACTTAACACACAAAATCATTAACTTCTACTCATGGCAATGCATTTCAATTCCGCCAAAGTAGCAATTAGTATCTGAAGAAATGAAAACACAGTGTATTGCACAAAATATATAAATAAAATCTATTATTATATCTAATGTCCCTGTACCAATGTACCCCATATTTAATTACTCATGCTACTTAAGCTATTGACATTAACTTTGTGATCATCAAACCACAGTATGAGTGTCACACATGTATTACTCAGTTTATTGCAATTGCTCATTAAAGATCAGAAGATTGGAGAACCAGCATGAGGTTTCAGTGTATCAGCATTCAGAAGAAAGAAACTTAACGGATATAACAAAATCATGAACACTTCAAATTTGTGTGCTGCTAGTGAGGTGTGAGATTACAATAAGCAGAGTTTTGTTAGTAGTATCCATCATTGAAATAACTCTTTGTGGCTCCATTGCCTTCACAAATAAGCAGTGACTTAGAAACTTCTCACCATTTTCTTTTTCAGCCTTGCAGGGGTAACAGCTGAAGAACAATGGGTTTCGCCGTCCCAGACTCTCATGATGTAAAATGTGGGGTCAGTGATTTTGAAGATGATAAAGTACCAAGCAGCTGTTAACACCTGAACAATGGAAGGCCCAGGTGGCTCTGTGAAACCAGACTTCTGGACTTTGCATGTTGGAACAGGATAATAAGATATTGACTTTTGAATCCAGATAAATTTAACAAATTTTCTGAAGGCAGACAGACTGTAAGATAGGAAACCAGCAGTTGCGGCCTCAAGGCAGGCTGTAAGAAGGGAACCCAGTGGTTGCAGCTGCAAAGCAGGCTGTAAGGAAGACAACCAGCGGTGGCAATCTCAAGAGAGAGAGGGGGAACACCTGCTCTCAGATGCCTGATACAACGAAAGGCTGTGAAGACTCGAACCTGGTTTTGAAAGTTGAAGTTTGCGGAGAAGGAAAAGACCAACAGGATCTAAAATTTCTTGTCGGTAAGCTTCAGGGACTAACTCATAAGCAGCGAGAATAGCCTTTTTTGCCACCTTATAATCTGCAGAAGCTTCCTCAGAAAGCATTGCATATACTTCATGAGCTCTGCCCATCAAACTGCTTTGCGTAAGCAGTCTCCAGCATTCCTTCGACCACTTCATCTGTCTGGCTATCTTTTCAAAAGAAATTAAAAATGCCTCTACATACCTTTCTTCAAACTTCAGGATGGCTTGCACAAATTTAAACAGCTCTCCACTGGGTCCTGGGTTAGGGTCAGTTATTTCCTCATCAAAATTTTCACTGTAGTCAAGGCCACTCCTTTGTCTTAGTTCCAGCTTTTTAAAATTTGAATCCCCTTCCTTCTCTTCCTCTTTCTCTTCCTTTTGCCCTTTCCTCTCTCTCAAGTTCAAGTTTCTTCATTGTCAAGTCTCTTTCAAGCTCAAGTTTTTTTCATTCCATTTATTTTTCTTTTTCAAGTTCAAACTGCTTCATCTGTAACTGAATTTTAGCTAATGCAGCGGAACTACCATCTGGTTTGCCTTCTTCATCTTCCAACTGCAAATGCTGTGCTATTACTTCAATTATGTTTGCTTTCTTAGTTCCTGGTTTTAACTCTAACCCCAATTTTGCTGCCAATGGTTCAGATTTCCAAATCACTCAGTGTAAAGCCTCTTTTCCCAGAAAGGTTGCAGCAACTGACAAAGACATTGCAGTTGTGTAAACTTTACTCTAATGCTCAAGAACCCATTTTTTTCCTTTTCCTTTTTTCAATTATTATTACCTCACTTATAATTGCACATGGCGGCTTTGGGTTATCCCAGACGGATCCCCAATTATATGTTACAACCCAGGCGGGAGGGGTGCACTGTCTTTTCTAGTTCCACTTCTCCACAGATCACAAAATATACTTAAATGTTTACCCAGGTACCAATACGGTCAGTCATATACTCTTCTCTTTATCCCAGAATAAAATACACCAACCAGCTTTCTTTAATAAACAACAAAATTATCAGCCTATTATGAAACAAGACTTATCTAGTAACAACGCAAAGCATTAACACACAGATTGAAATATAAAAGTTCCCTTTTCAAAAACCCCACACACAAACTCACACACGCAAAAAAAATATAGAAATTCGCTCTGCAGAGCTCTTGTACAAAAAAAAAGACAAAAGAGAAAACGTTGGCCAATTCCTTGCTAATTCTTGAAGAAGAAAAAAGCTATGAAAGGAAGTCAATTGTCCCTTTTGATCTAGTGTCCGGGTATATGGAGTCACTGGGACCTTTTGTGGAGCAGTTCATTCTAGAGATGTTGAGAAATAGTCAGGTAGGCCTTCAACGAGAAATGTAGCATCAGGGGATTTCAGGTATCCCACTCTAGATTCACAGGTTTTTCAAAGGGGTAGAGAAAGAGGAGCTGATACACCAGATTTCTCCAGGTCTCTTAGAGAGATGCAGAAAGGATAAGCTGGGTGTTTCTCCCTTGGCAGGTTGATCTCCAACTGCTTTCAAACACAGTCCAGACCCCAACTGAACCAAAATATTTCAGAAGCGAAACCCCAAATAGCAGGTCAGAACCACCTGACCATTCATAAATCTTGATATGTCACTTCTCTGCAAACATCTTCCCCAACTCACCAAGGTTTCTGTTGTTTATTTATCTTAAAGCGTGTGAAGTCCAGTAAAGGTTGTTTGCAAACACATCTCAAGTGTCCTTTCAGTGAACTTTCAACAAAAAACACAGTCCAACATCTATGACATTTTCAGCCTTCCAAAATTGAATCCATTTCCACCATTTAAATATGAGTCGTCAAAAAATAGTTAACAAAAAATGGAAGCACCTTCATAATATAGTAAACTAGGAGGTTGCCAGGAAACTGGATAAGATAAAAATAAAGAGGAGGTACTAGAAAGACTGGCGATACTTAAAGTGGATAAGTCACCCAGTCCAGATGGGATGCATTCTAGGTTGCTAAGCGAAGTAAGGGTAGAAATTGCAGTGGTGCTAGCCTCAACCTTCCAATCCTCAAATTCAGGAGTGATGCCAGAGGACTGGATGATTGGAAATGTTACAAGGGAGAAGGACAAACATGGCAATTACAAGCCAGTCAGTTTAACATTGCTAGTGACGAAGCTTTTGAAAACAATAATCCGGGAGAAAATTGAAAATTGGCAGCCATTGGACAAGCATGGACAACATAAAGGAGAGTCAGCATGCAACTATTAAAGGCAAATCATTTTTGCCTAACTTGTTTGAGATTTTTGATGAGCTAACAGAGAGGGTGGATAAGGGCAGTGCAGTTTATATTGTGTATATGGACTTTCATAAGGCATTTGATAAAGTACCACATATTAGGCTTGTTAGTAAAATTGAAGCCCATGGGATAAAAGGGGCAGTGGCAACGTGGATACAAAATTGGTTAATGGACAGAAAACAGAAAAATGTGGTGAATGGCTGTTTTTTGGACTGGAGGGAGGTGTACAGTGGAGTTTTCCGAGTTCAGTACTGAGGCCACTGGCATATATTAATGACATGGACTTGGGGTTTCAGGGGATAATTTCAAAATTTTCAGATGACATGAGACTTGGAAGTGTAGCAAACAGTGAGGAAGATAAACGTCAACAAGACATAGGCTGGTGAAATGGGCAGATGCATGCCAGATGAAATTTAATGTATAAATGTATGAAGTGACACATTTTGGTTGGAAAAATGAGGAGAGACAATACACATGAAATGGTACAACTTTCAAGGAGATGCAAGAAGATAGAGACCTTGGGATGTTTTGTGCACAAATCTTTGAAGATGGCAGTACAGGTTAATAAAGCATTTAATAAAGCATATGGGATCCTGGATTTCATAAATAAAGCTATCGGGCTGAATTTTCCCATAGGCGTTGGGAACCCAATGTGGGACCATTTCAGAACCAGAGGTGACAAAATGGAAATCTGTGCTACGCAATGAATGGTTAGGATTGGAATACATTGCTAGATAGGGTGGCGGATACTGGGCTGTAATTTATGGTGCTGCCGCCATAATCGGCGTTGTACGTAAACAATGGCAGTCTGCCAGCGTGGACTGCACGTCGCAGAGCCGACGCAATATTTAGCACTCATTTAAATGGCCAGGCGGACTGCCCACCCCAATGACGTGAAGGGGATGGGCTGTCTGTCCCCAGCAACGGCGTCAGCCACCATGGTGCAGGCGCTGATGCCATTTTTAAAGGGCTTCGTGCCCAACATTGCAAACTAAATACTTAAAGCTACATTGATCTTAAAAAATTAAATAAATTGATCTTGACCCTCTCCCCATCCCCCCCAATAACCATCAAATTAATTACCTGCCCTCTCCCTCCCCTAAAACACTTACCTTGTTCACTTGGCCTTTCCCCACAAAAAGTTGAGAACCTTTAAACTTTATCCCTTTCCACCATCCCCTACACCAATGAAAGGACTCTGACGTTGTTCCCCCCGACCCTAGCATTGAAAAACTTACCTGCTCCTCCCTTCCCACCAGTGTTCTCCCTCAGATCCCCGGATGGGGATTTGAAGGCACAGGGGTGCCGGCCACCGGCACCAATATCAAGCTGGGACAGATGGAGGGAACGAGAAGGTAATATATTCATTAATTTAAATTTATTTAAGTATTTATATTTGGCTCCCATCGTCGAGCAGCAGTGGGGCTGTCACAAGGCCTCGCCGCCACCTGCAATATCAGGCTGGGCCTTCCCGGCATCAAAGCCTGTGGCGGGCCTCTGCCGTAAGCATTTTCGAGCACTCCCCCACCCCCCTGCCACGACCCCCGATGTCGGGGGGGCTGTAAAAGTCAACCCACTGATCAATAGTAGCCTTCAAAAGTTAAAGAACTATGATTAACATTAAAGTTTTGTAGTTACTGTTAGAAAGGAATTAAGGTTAAACATTTTTCTGTAGATTCTTATTTTGATTTAAAATGCATTTGGAAACCTCCTGTCATTTTGAGGACCATGGAATAAGCGGAGTAGAGACTCATGCTTTTCTATCCTGAGTGCTTGCTCAATAGCTTTAGGAAGTTACAAACTACCCAGGCTAAATTGTCATGTTGGGAGTGGATAATGCGAGCCAGGACGATTTCCTGGTCTCACACCCGCCCCCAGGGTTGGGGGAATGATGCACGATATTCACGGGGGTGACTCCTGAATTGATATGGAGACAGGGTCGTTGTCCAAATTACATCTGCTGAGTGAGATCAGAGACAGTACATTTAAAGTGCGGACCCAATTTAAACAGACCACAGCAGCCATTACTCTGGTTGCTGTTCAAGTCAACCCGCAGTCCTTTTCAAGATGTTCCAGCACAGACATGGAGCATGGAACCCAGAGTAGGGCTGCCCCTTGGTTCTCTGATGTAGACCTTGAGAATATATTGGAAGCCATGAGAGAGAGGAGGGAGGTCCTCTTCCCAGAGGGTGGCAGGAGGATGCCATCTGCACAACACAGCAGGCCTGGCAGGACATAGCCGCGATTGTGAGCGGCAGAATTGTAGCCGGAGATCCTGGATCCAGTGCCAGAAACGGTTCAATGACCTCATGCGCTCTGGCAAGGTGAGTGGCATGCTCAACCTTCAGGACAGGCGTCCAGATATTCACCCTCCAGCAGACGCACCACCTGAGGAGCCTTAGGGCACATGCTGCTACTGAACATGGGGGGAATGCCCATGGCACTTAATGACACCTCAGAATGGCTCAGAGCCATAGTGCAGTTGAGGACCTGTCACCACTGAGACATGCAGCTGCTAATGAATACGTCCAGCTGGCACTGGCCATACAGTACAGCAGTGCCTTATTGCACTCTTTTGTCCATGCAGGAAAAACGGGTACACAATGTGAGGGAGAGGGCCCAAATTGGAGGAGGTGTCCCTTACTTTCATACAACCCATGCAGAATTGAGCAATGGAAATAGCCAAACAGGTTTTCTTAGGTTTAAAGAAATAAGGTTGAACTTTATTAAACTTAAACTCTAATTCAGTTAACACCTACGGATACGCGACACACCCACGCTAGCATGCCTATGCGATACACACACACAACTAGAGACAGAAAAAAGCAGAAGAAATAAAGTGGAAAAGTTTGAGGAAATATCTGAAGATGGTTTTGGTTACTGTTCTTCGAGCTCGCTGTAAAGTCCTTGATTGTAGGTAGGTCTTGCTTTTCGTTGGGGCCCAGTATTCTTCTTAAACCTTGTTCGATGTAGGAGGCTTTTCTCTCTTGAAGTTTATGTGTCCTCAGTGGGTCCAGAGGCTTGAGAAAGAGATGGGAGCAGACAGGAAGATCTTCTCACTGAGTTCAAAAACACCGTGGATAGTTCAAAAAACCCTGCACCAGCCAGTTAGTCATGTGACCAGCTGGTTTAACCAGTCCTGGCTTTTGTGGATTGTATCACCTTAGCAGTCTCTGGAATGCTCTTCCTTACACCTTCAACGTCTGGTGATCAAAATTCATTGTGGGTTGAATGTGTCAGGGAATGGTCCTTTTGTCTCCACAAGCACTGTCTGTTAGTATATAAATGTTTTTTAGCTAAGTGTCTGGCAGCCCTTGTAACAGGCTTTCTCATCTTCCCAGCAAGTTTAAAATCAATGTTCATATGACAAAATTAATATGCCTCATTCTTGGCAGGTGGGGGCATGACAATTGTTTGTGACTGCACTTAAGGTTTATTTGATTGCAAATATCAAACTTAATATGTAATCATAAAATATCTGCAATGTAAATACGAAGAGGTTTCTGACCAACAAATGTAAATGGTTTCATTTAAAAAAAACTATAGTTACTAGTTGAATTGAGCATGGCCCTATGTTTGTGTATCCTTGATGAAGCCATTTATCAAATTCAACAGTTTGCCTGATAAGCCACAATACATAATCTTCTCAAAAGTTGAGTGAGTAAGCTGGGCATAAAAAGAAACATTCAATTTCTGTACTAAGATTTGTTCCAAAGCAAAACTGAATATCAGAAAGCAGGTCCTTGTGATTAAAAAGTTACGATGCCATCTGATTTACTATGGCTGATATGAACACTGACATCATTAACAGAGAGTACATCCCTCTGAACTTAGCAGGGTTTGACTTTGATCGAATCACTATGGATAACCACAATGTTTACTGATGTCCATTCAGATTCTGTATGAGTTAGAAGGGGCAACTGAAACCAATGAGGAGCTAAGTCCTCAGGTAGGGCTTACGGAACTCAAGCATTTATACTATCTATTGTTTTCTAGTATCAAGGTGTTGAGGATCTCTAACTTTTCTGTGAGCATTGATTTAGCTGATTGTGTTGCAATGCTTCAATAGGACAAATGAGGGATGATTCAATCACTGGGCTCTTTGGATGAGAAGAGACCTCTCAGGTCAGAAAATTGCTGGCCCATCATCCTGATTTTACATCCAATTAAATTAATGGGAAATCGGGGTTGCTGGCACACAACTTCCTGACCAGTGCTCCCTATGAGTACTGACTTCCCATGACGTGTGGTGAAATTACTGGAATCTCTTGTTAGAGACAGTGTGACTGAGCACTTGATCAAAAGAGTCACAATAGATTTGTGAAGGCAGCTCACATCTGACGAACATTGCCGAATCTTTTGAGAAGGCCACTAGCACGCTAGACAGGTGAGTTTCTATTGATGCTGTACCAAGAGATAGTTAGCAAATATGAGAACCAACTGGAGAATGGGTTATTTTTGATCTAGTATTCTGCAATGAGAAAGAGCTAATTAATAATTTTGTTGTAAAGGAGCCTTTAGGGAAAAGTGGCCATAAACTGATAGAATTTTACATTAAGTTTGAAAGTGATGTAGTTCAACCAGAAACTAGGATCTTAAATTTAAACAAAGGAAACTATGAAGGTACGAGGGCAAGTTGGCTGTGGTAGATTGGGAAACTACATTGAAAGGTATGATGGTAGACAGGCCATGGCTAGCATTTAAAGCATTAGTACATGATTCACAACAAATAAACATTCCTTTGAGGCACAAAACCCAACAGGAAATGTGATCCAAACGGGGCTAACAAGAAAAGTTAAAGATAAGAAAATGCTGGAAATACTCAGCAGGTCTGGCAGCATCTGTAGAGAGAGAAGCAGAGTTAATGTTTCAGGTCAGTGACCTTTTATTTCTTTTGTTTTTTTTATTTCAGATTTCCAGCATCTGCAGTATTTTCCTTTTATTGAAGAAAAGTTAAAGATTGATCAAAGGAAGCGACTTATAAAGTTGCCAAAAAAGTAGTAAGCCTGAGGGTTGGGAGCATTTTAGAATTCAGCAAAGGAGGACCAAGAAACTGACAAAGAAAGGGAAAATAGAATATAAAAGTAAACTTGTGAGAAACATAAAAACAGACTGTAAAAGCCTCTATTGGTATGTAAAAAGGAAAAGATTAGCAAAGACAAATGTGAGCCCATTACAAGCAGAAACAGGAGAATTTATAATGGGGAATAAGGAAATGGCAGAGAAACTAAGCAAATACTTTGTGTCTGTCTTTACAGAAGAAGATACAAAAAAAACTCCCAAAAATATTATAGAACCAAGGAACTAGTGAAAATGGGGAGCTGAAAGAAATTAGTGTTATTAAAAAAGTAGTACTGGAGAAATTAATGGAACTGAAAGTAGGTAAATCACCTGGAAGTGATGATCTACATTCCAAGGTTTTGCAAGAGGTGGCTGTAGAATTAGTGGAAGCATTGGTAGTCATCTTCCAAAATTATATAGATTCTGGAACATTTCCTGCAGATTGGAAGGTAGCAAATGTAACCCCACCATTTAAGAAATGAAGGAGAGAGAAAACGGGGAACAACAGACCTGTTAGCCTGATATCAGTAGTGGGGAAAATGCTAAAATCTATTATACAGGATGTGATAATTGGGCACTTAGAAAATAATGGTATGATTGGGCAGTCAACATGGATTTATGAAAGGAAATCATGTTTGACAAACCTTTTTGAGGATGTAACTAACAGAAGAGATAAGGGGAAACAGCGGATGTGGTGTATTTGAATTTTCAAAAGGCCTTTGATAAGGTCCCACACAAGAGTTAGTAAATAAAATTAGAGCGCATGGGATTGGGGTAATATACAGGTTTGGATTGAGAATTGGTGAATTGTCAGAAAACGGAGAGTAGGAATAAATGGGTCATTCTCAGGTTGGCAATCTGTGACTAGTGGGGTACCACAAGGATCAGTGCTGGGGCCCCAGCTATTCATAATCTAATTCAATGATTTGGATGTGGGGACCAAACGTAATATTTCTAAGTTTGCTGATGACACAAAACTAAGTGGAAATGTGAGTTGTGAGGAGGATGCTAAGAGGCTGACAGGGGATTTAGATAGGCTGAGTGGTTGGGCAAGAACACGGCAGATGGAATATGATGTGGAAAAATGTGAAGTTATCCATTTGGGTACGAAAAACAGAAATGAAGAGTATTTCTTAAATTGTGAGAGATTGGGAAGTGTTGATGCCCAAAAGGATCTGGGTGTCTTTGTTCATGAGTAACTGAAAGCAAACATGCAGGTGCAGCAAGCAACTGGGAAGGCGAATGGCATGTTGTCCTTTATTGCAATAGAATTTGAGTACAGAAGTAAAGAAGTCTTGCTGCAATTGTATAGAACCTTGGTCAGACTGCACCTGGAATATTGTGTACAGTTTTGGTCTCCTTACCTAAGGAAGGATATACTTGCCATAGAGGGAATGCAATGAAGATTCACCAGACTGATCCCTGGGGGTGGTGGGATTGTCCAATGATGAGACATTGAAGTAAAGGCCTGCTCAGGTCGGGAAAAAGAACCTGACCCAAACCCGACCGATCCACAGCAGACCCGAGACGTACCTGACCCGAGTCCCTCCAATTTCGCCCCAAGCCCAACCCGGCCGAGCCCGGCACCACTCGACCAGACTCGAGCCCAACCCGACCATCCCTTTACTTACCTTCCGACTGGGAAGCTCCACGAAGCTGCAGCGCATGTGTGATGACATCATAGTGACATCACTCGCTCACTGTGCAGACACAGTTTTGTCCCGGACTCCCAGCTCAGGTAAGTTTTTTTTATTTTTAATACTTTCCAGCAGAGCACTTACCATGTGTATCCGGCCCGACCCAACCCGAGCACGACCCAGACTTGGCCCGACCCGACCCGGGCCCAAAAGCCAGACCTGAAAGAGGGGCCCGACCCGACCCAAATCCGACTCATGTTGTCGGGTCATGTCGGATTCGGGTCGGATAGCAGGTCTTCACATTGAGGAGGCTGGGCCTGTATTCTCTAGAGTTTAGAAGAATGAGTGGCAATCCCATTGAAACTTACAACATTTTTACAGGGCTCAACAGGGTAGATGAAGAAGGATGTTTCCTCTGGTTGGGGGTCTAGTACAAGGGGACAGAATCAGAATAATAGGTAGGTCATTTAGGACTGAGATGAGGAGGAATTTCTTTACTCAGAGGGTGGCGAATCTTTGGAATTCTCTACCCAGATGGCAGTGGAAGCTCAGTCATTGCGTGTGGCAAGACAGAGATTAGAACAAAGAACAAAGAACAAAGAAAATTACAGCACAGGAACAGGCCCTTCGGCCCTCCAAGCCTGCACCGATCCAGATCCTCTATCTGAACATGTTGCCTATTTTCTAAGGGTCTGTATCTCTTTGCTTCCTGCCCATTCATGTATCTGTCTAGATACATCTTAAAAGACGCTATCGTGCCCGCGTCTACCACCTCCGCTGGCAACGCGTTCCAGGCACCCACCACCCTCTGCGTAAAGAACTTTCCACGCATATCCTCCCTAAACTTTTCCCCTCTCACTTTGAACTCGTGACCCCTAGTAATTGAATCCTCCACTCTGGGAAAAAGCTTCTTGCTATCCATCCTGTCTACACCTCTCATGATTTTGCACACCTCAATCAGGTCCCCCCTCAACCTCCGTCTTTCTAATGAAAATAATCCTAATCTACTCAACCTCTCTTCATAGCTAGCGCCCTCCATACCAGGCAACATCCTGGTGAACCTCCTCTGCACCCTCTCCAAAGCATCTACATCCTTTTGGTACTGTGGCGACCAGAACTGCACGCAGTATTCCAAATGTGGCCGAACCAAAGTCTTATACAACTGTAACATGACCTGCCAACTCTTGTACTCAATACCCCTTCCGATGAAGGAAAGCATGCCGTATGCCTTCTTGACCACTCTATTGACCTGCGTTGCCACCTTCAGGGAACAATGGACCTGAACAACCAAATCTCTCTGTACATCAATTTTCCCCAGGACTTTTCCATTTACTGTATAGTTCACTCTTGAATTGGATCTTCCAAAATGCATCACCTCGCATTTGCCCTGATTGAACTCCATCTGCCATTTCTCTGCCCAACTCTCCAATCTATCTATATTCTGCTGTATTCTCTGACAGTCCCCTTCACTATCTGCTACTCCACCAATCTTAGTGTCATCTGCAAACTTGCTAATCAGACCACCTATACTTTCCTCCAAATCATTTATGTATATCACAAACAACAGTGGTCCCAGCACGGATCCCTGTGGAACACCACTGGTCACACGTCTCCATTTTGAGAAACTCCCTTCCACTGCTACTCTCTGTCTCATGTTGCCCAGCCAGTTCTTTATCCATCT
This sequence comes from Heterodontus francisci, assembly GCF_036365525.1. NCBI lineage: Eukaryota > Metazoa > Chordata > Chondrichthyes > Heterodontiformes > Heterodontidae > Heterodontus > Heterodontus francisci. The sequence continues at coordinate 127,243,220 of NC_090377.1, forward strand.
AGCTAGTACACCCTGGACCCCATGCGACTTCACTTTCTCCATCAGCCTACCATGGGGAACCTTATCAAACGCCTTACTGAAGTCCATGTATATGACATCTACAGCCCTTCCCTCATCAATCAACTTTGTCACTTCCTCAAAGAATTCTATTAAGTTGGTAAGACATGACCGTCCCTGCACAAAACCATGTTGCCTATCACTGATAAGCCCATTTTCTTCCAGATGGGAATAGATCCTATCCCTCAGTATCTTCTCCAGCAGCTTCCCTACCACTGACGTCAGGCTCACCGGTCTATAATTACCTGGATTTTCCCTGCTGCCCTTCTTAAACAAGGGGACAACATTAGCAATTCTCCAGTCCTCCGGGACCTCACCCGTGTTTAAGGATGCTGCAAAGATATCTGTTAAGGCCCCAGCTATTTCCTCTCTCGCTTCCCTCAGTAACCTGGGATAGATCCCATCCGGACCTGGGGACTTGTCCACCTTAATGCCTTTTAGAATACCCAACACTTCCTCCCTCCTTCTGCCGACTTTACCTAGAGTAATCAAACATCTGTCCCTAACCTCAACATCCGTCATGTCACTCTCCTCGGTGAATACCGATGAAAAGTACTCGTTTAGAATCTCACCCATTTTCTCTGACTCCACGCATAACTTTCCTCCTTTGTCCTTGAGTGGACCAATCCTTTCTCTCGTTACCCTCTTGCTCCTTATATATGAATAAAAGGCTTTGGGATTTTCCTTAACCCTGTTTGCTAAAGATATTTCATGACCCCTTTTAGCCCTCTTAATTCCGCGTTTCAGATTGGTCCTACATTCCCGATATTCTTTCAAAGCTTCGTCTTTCTTCAGCCTCCTAGACCTTATGTATGCTTCCTTTTTCCTCTTAGCTAGTCTCACAATTTCACCTGTCATCCATGGTTCCCTAATCTTGCCATTTCTATCCCTCATTTTCACAGGAACATGTCTCTCCTGCACGCTAATCAACCTCTCTTTAAAAGCCTCCCACATATCAAATGTGGATTTACCTTCAAACAGCTGCTCCCAATCTACATTCCCCAGCTCCTGCCGAATTTTGGTATAGTTGGCCTTCCCCCAATTTAGCACTCTTCCTTTAGGACCACTCTCGTCTTTGTCCATGAGTATTCTAAAACTTACGGAATTGTGATCACTATTCCCAAAGTAGTCCCCTACTGAAACGTCAACCACCTGGCCGGGCTCATTCCCCAACACCAGGTCCAGTATGGCCCCTTCCCGAGTTGGGCTATTTACATACTGCTCTAGAAAACCCTCCTGGATGCTCCTTACAAATTCTGCTCCATCTAGACCTCTAACACGAAGTGAATCCCAGTCAATGTTGGGAAAATTAAAATCTCCTATCACCACCACCCTGTTGCTCCTACATCTTTCCATAATCTGTTTACATATTTGTACCTCTATCTCACGCTCGCTGTTGGGAGGCCTGTAGTAGAGCCCCAACATTGTTACCACACCCTTCCTATTTCTGAATTCTGCCCATATTGCCTCACTGCTCGAGTCCTCTATAGTCCTCCACAGCTGTGATATCCTCTTTGACCAGTAATGCAACTCCTCCACCCCCTTTACCTCCCTCTCTATCCCGCCTGAAGCATCGATATCCTGGGATATTTAGTTGCCAATCATGCCCTTCCCTCAACCAGGTCTCAGTAATAGCAATGACATCATACTCCCAGGTACTAATCCAAGCCCTAAGTTCATCTGCCTTACCTACTACACTTCTTGCATTAAAACAAATGCACCTCAGACCACCAGTCCCTTTGCGTTCATCATCTGCTCCCTGCCTACTCTTTCCCTTAGTCACGCTGACTTCATTATCTAGTTCCTTCCAGACTTTAGTTACTCCCTCCTTACTGTCCACTGACCTCCTCATTTGGTTCCCATCCCCCGCCACATTAGTTTAAACCCTCCCCAACAGCATTAGCAAAAGCACCCCCAAGGACATTGGTTCCAGTTCGGCCCATGTGTAGACCGTCCAATTTGTAATAGTCCCACCTCCCCCAGAACCGGTCCCAATGTCCCAAAAATCTGAACCCCTCCCTCCTGCACCATCTCTCAAGCCACGCATTCATCCTGACTATTCTTTCATTTCTACTCTGAGTATCACGTGGCACTGGTAGCAATCCTGAGGTTACTACCTCTGAGGTCCTACTTTTTAACTTGGCTCCTAACTCCCTAAATTCTGCTTGTAGGACCTCATCCCGTTTTTTACCTATATCATTGGTGCCTATGTGCACAACGACAACTGGCTGTTCACCCTCCCCCTTTAGAATGTTCTGCAGCCGATCTGAGACATCCCTGACCCGTGCACCTGGGAGGCAACATACCATTCGGGAGTCTCGTTTTCGACCACAGAACCGCCTATCTACTCCCCTTACAATCGAATCCCCTATGACTATAGCCCTTCCACTCTTTTTCCCGCCCTTCCGAACAGCAGAGCCAGCCACGGTGCCATGAACCTGCCTACTGCTGCCTTCCCCTGGTGAGCCATCTCCCTCAACAGTATCCAAAACGGTATACCTGTTTTGGAGGGAGATGACCGCAGGGGACACCTGCACTGCCTTCCTGCTCTTTCTCTGCCTTTTGGTCACCCATTCCCTTTCTCCCTCAGCAATCCTAATCTGCGGTGTGACCAATTCGCTAAACGTGCTATCCACGACCTCCTCAGCATCGCGAATGCTCCAAAGTGAGTCCACCCGCAGCTCCAGAGCCGTCATGCGGTCTAACAAGAGCTGCAGCTGGACACACTTCCTGCACGTGAAGGAGTCAGGGACATCAGCCGTGTCCCTGAGCTCCCACATTGAGCAAGAGGAGCATAACACGGGTCTGAGATCTCCTGCCATTTTTAATCTTAAGCTTAACTTAGATAAATGAAAAAGGAACGAAAAGTTTTTACCAATCACACGATAAAAAAAAGAGAAATAGAAAAAGCCTTACCTTATCTACACACCACCGAGTCCTTTTTTTTTGGTTAGAGGAGGAGGGCGGGTGGGAGACACTACACGTGGTGTCTCGGGTTCGGAAATGGCCCAAATATATAGGTTTTTCTTTACCCAGCAGCCCCCTGGTCCGCCGAAAACAAAAGGAAATTAAGTTTAAGTTGAAACTGACCTTCCCAGCTGATCACTCGCTCGCACTCTCTGCTTCCGAATAAGCTTCCCAGCTGATCACACGCTCGCACTCTCTGCTTCCGAATAAGCTGCTGCAATGAAAGATTGATGGATTTCTAGATATTAAAGATATTAAGGGATATGGGGATAGTGCAGTAAAATGGGGTTGAGGTCGAAGATCAGCCATGATCTAGCTGAATAGCGGAGCAGGCTCAAGGGGGCGAATGGCCTACTCCTGTCCCTATTTCCTATGCTCTCATGTTCCTATGGAATTGGAGGTAACTTTAGGATGTGCTTTACTAATTGGTTGGGAGATAGGAGAGTGAGAGTAGGGATAACGGTTTTGTTTCTCCAATCCAGGGGATGTGTTCTGGGCTTCAGCTTATCACCATATATATTAACACTTGGATGATGGAACAGAGAGTTGTATATGCAAGTTTGAAGATGACATTAAGTTAAGAGGGACACTAAGTTGTCTCATGTGAGCAGGAAGTTATAAATGGATATATACAGACAAACTGAGTGGGTAAAACTATGGCAGAAGAACTTCAACAAGAGTTTTTTTTTGAAAGCTGGGAAAAGGGAATTTCTGTGAACACTGAATACTGATACTTGATGTTTGAAATGTGCAGACTGCAGGACCTGTTTCCAAGCAACGAGGAAGATTTATGACTGCCTTGTGACTTGACTGTTAAAAAAGTTTAGTTTCATTTTGGGTTGAGTTCAGTTGCTGCTGGAGGGGGTTGTCCAGAAAGACAGCCCAGAAACTCTTTCTCTTGAAAATAATTCCTGTATCAAGTGAAATTCTAACTTTCTCAAGAAGTTAAAAGAACTTTGAAGGAGAGGCAAATCAAATGTATCAGAGCTAAAACCCTTGTTGCTCTGTCTGCCTGGAGAGAGGAAACCTTGTATTTCGGGTGTGGCAGATTACTGTTGCCTCCAGTCTCTGAAGAATCTCTGCCTCAAGAGTGATTCCTGTTGCCTTTGTGAGCTCTTGAAATCTCAAGAAAGCTTCTATTGCTCGACTGCTGTTTCAAAATCCAAGTAGATCTGTTGCTGCACCCCTGATGGAAGACCTTGTGTGATGCCTGCTGCAGACGAATTGCCTTGAACGCCTACTCATCACAGACTGTTCATTAATCTCACCTGGAGAGACTTCGAGTGGTATCCGACTATTCGACTCTGGGATACCTCACCGATCCAGAAATATCCTACCAGACCATGACAACCAATCATTTTATTATTCCTAAGAAACAACTGTAAATCAAAACATCCTTTTAATACTGGTTGACCATTGGTTTTTGAATGTATGTGTGTGTGCATGAGGGTTAGGAAGAATAAGAAGTTATAAAATCTTTTCATACATATAGATATATCTCATTATCATTTAAAACCTTGATTTATTAATAAATAGCTAATTTTGTTGTTGTTTAAAGAAACCTGGCTTGGTGTGCTTTATTGTGGGGGACAAATAGAGTGTTTAATTTGACTATCTTCCGGTAGGTCGGAAACTTTACTAATATGCTGTGACCTGTGGAGTAGTGGGACTGAGTTAATAGTGCATTGCTCCCACCTTGGTGGTAAATGTCTGACAAATCAGGATATTTTCTAAAGGGTGAGAGACTATGTACTGTGGGGAAGCAACAGAATAAACTTGTTTACGTACTTACATCATTAAAATAGTGCACAGATGCAAATAGTAATCAAAATGGCTAATGGAATGTTGGCCTTTATCGCAAAGGAATTGAAATTTAAAAGTGAGGAAGTGGTGCTTCAGTTGTATGGAGCCTTGGTTAGATCCCATCTGGAGCACTGTGTTCAGTTTTGGGCACCACAACTCAGGAAAGAGAAATTGATCTTCGAATGATATCAGAGCATAAAAGTTTAAATTATGTGGACAGGCTGCATAAAGTTGGTTTGTATTTCCTTGAGTTTAGACTGTTGAGGTGTGATCTAAGCAAAATATTTAAAATGGGAAAGGGGCTCAGGAGGGTAGAGTCATAGAGTTATACAGCACAGAAATAAGCCCGTCGGCCCATCGTATCTGTGCCAGCCATCTAATCCCATTTTCCAGCACTTGGCCCGTAGCTTTGTATGCTATGGCATTTCAAGTGCTCATCTAAATACTTCTGAAATGTTGTGAGGGTTCCTGCCTCTAACACCTCTTCAGGCAATGCATCCCAGATTGCAAACACCCTCTGAGTGAAATTTATTTTCCTCAAATCCCTCTAAACTTCCTGCCCCTTACCTTAAATCTATGCCCCCTGGTTACTGACACCTCTGCTAAGAGAAAAAGTTTCTTCCTACCTAACCTATCCATGCCCCTCATAATTATGTATACCTCAATCATGTCCCCCCTCAGCCTTCTCTGTTCTCAGGAAAACAACCCTAGCTTTTTCAGTCTCTCTTCATAGCTGAAATGCTCCAGCCCAGGCAACATTCGGGTGAATCTCCTCTGCACCCTCTCCAGGGCAATCACATCCTTCTTATAGTGTGGCGACCAGAACTGTACACAGTACTCCAGCTGTGGCCTAACTAGCGTTTTATACAGCTACATCATAACCTCCCTGCTCTTATATTCTATGCCTCGGCTAATAAAGGCAAGTATCCCATATGCTTTCCGAACCACCTTATCTACCTGTGCTTTCAGTGATCTCTGGACAAGTACACCATTGTCCTCTGACCCTCTGTACTTCCTAGGGTCCTTCCATCCAATGTATATTGCCTTCTTAGTCCTCCCAAAATCCATCACCTCACACTTCTCAAGATTAAATTCCATTTGCCACTGCTCCGCCCATCTTAGCAGCCGATTTATATCGTCCTGTAATCTAAGGCTTTCCTCCTCACTATTTACGACACCACCAATTTTCCTGTCATCTGCGAACTTACTGATCATACCTCCTATATTCACATCTAAATCATTAAAGTACACTACAAACAGCAAGGGTCCCAGCACCGATCCCTGTGGTACACCACTGGTCACAGGCTTCCACTCACAAAAACAACCCTCGACCATCACCCTCTGTCTCCTGCCACTAAGCCAATTTTGGATCCAATTTTCCAAATTGCCCTGGATCCCATGGGCTCTTACCTTCCTAACCAATCTCCCATGCGGGACCTTATCAAAAGCCTTAATGAAGTCCATGTAGACTACATCAGTTGCTTTACCCTCATCTACACATCTAGTCACCGCCTCGAAAAATTCAATCAAGTTAGTTAGACACGATCTCCCCCTGACAAAGCCATGCTGACTATCCCTGATTAATCCCTGCCTCTCCAAGTGGAGATTAATCCTCTCCCTCAGAATTTTTTCCAATAGTTTCCCTACCACTGATGTTAGACTCACCATCCTGTAATTACCTGGTTTATCCCTGCTACCCTTCTTGAATAATGGTACCACATTCGCTATCCTCCAATCCTCTGGTACCTCTCCTGTGGCCACAGAGGATTTGAAAATTTGTGTCAGAGCCCCTGCTATCTCCTCCCTTGCCTCACATAACTGCCTGGGATACATCACATCTGGGCCTGGGGATTTATCCACTTTTAAGCCAGCTAGAAAGAGACCCAGTGATCCAGGAAACCAAAGCCCTCCCTCCTGCACCATCTCCTCAGCCGTGCATTCATCTGCTCTATCCTCCTATTCCTATACGGGAGCTAGGGAAAAAGTATGTCATCTGGTGGTGGATTCCAGAACAAGAAGGCATAGCTTTAATATTTGAAATCATCACTTAGCAGTGAAATCAGGAAGCAATTTTTTTTACACAAAGGGTAGCAGAAATCTGGAACTCACACCCTCAAAAGGTTATTGATGCTGGATCAATGGGATTTTTAAGACAGAGATCATGAGATTTTTGTTAGGTAAGAGTATCACGGGATATGGAGCAAAGGTCGGCAAATGGAGCTGATGTGCCAATCAGCCATGATCCAACTGAATGGCAGAACAGGCTTAAAGGACTGAATGACCTCCCCTAGTTCCTATGTAAAAGTGGGCCTATATATAAAGCACACTGGAGCATTCCATGTACAATATGCAAAGAGGTATTGGGTATTCTGCTGCATCAATTTTAAGAGGTGACCTCAGAGTCATGGTCTGTAGGTTCGACCATTCAGTATTTGAAATACGTAAATTGGATGAGAAAAAGAGGGACTCAGTCACAGTATGTTTTTATTCTGTAAAGTTAGCAGGATTCTAGATCATAAATGTATTTCTACCAACACAATTAATAGATTTGAAGAAGGAATTTTAGCATTTGCCATTCAGTGCAACACATAACTTGACAACAATAAAGGAAGCAATTACGGAAACACTTTGGAACATCATAGTTTTCTTGCACATTTTGCACAAATATTTTTTCCACACCACACATATAAATAAGGGATTGTAAAACTGTTGTATAAAATTTTAATGCAATCAAGTATAAAAGGAAATAAATCAAAAGAATATACTATTTTCAAGCATGTAAAAGTTAATCAACCGTGCAAAAATGCTCTCATAGAGCTCAGTAATTTAAAACTTATTTTCTTAAATAATGTATAAGAATTCTTTCAATCATTTTGTTACCCTTTTTCTTCAGATAATTTATCGCTTACTTCAATCAATATTTTGAGATCATATATTTCAGCTCTTTACCATGCTTGCACTTAGCTTTCAACAGATGTAAAAGATGTAGTCACCCTCCTCACAGGAATCACTTAAACATCAGATCAAGGATCTTTTTCTTATTCGATTATTTCAGTGCTACTATTTTAGCAACAAATGAAATGTGCAGAATATAACCTGTTCCAGCTGCTGATCCTCTTAACCTCAAGAAAGCACTCAGATGAATTGGACTGCATAAAACTATAAATCAAACTTTATGTCTCTCTGGTTGAGAGGTGTTAGAAACATGAAATTTAGTCAGACACCACAAAAGTAATTAGTATTGATAGCAATATTGTAGCATGATGCATCAGACAATTTGGAACATTGGCATATCAATATCAAACCTGTGTCTATGTACTTTTTAAGTACTGAAAACATCACAGAATCACAGAATTGTTACAGCACAGAAGGAGGCCATTTGGCCCATCGTGTCTGCACCAGCTCTCTGAATGAGCAAGTCACCTAGTGCCATTTCCCCACCGTCGCTCCATAACCCTGCATATTCTTTCTTTTCAGATAATAGACTAATTCCCTTTTGAATGCCTCGATTGAACCTGCCTGCACCAAACTCTCAGGCAGTGCATTCCATACCTTAAGCACTCGATGCATGAAAAAGTTTTTCCTCATGTCGCTTTTGCTTCTTTTGCCAGTTACTTTAAACCTGTTCCCTCTCATTTTTGATCCTTTCACGAGTGGGAACAGTTTCTCCCTATCTACTCTGTCCAGACCCCTCATGATTTTGAACACCATTATCAAATTACCTCTCAGCCTTCTCTTCTCGAAGGAAAACAGTCTCAGCTTCTCCAATCTATCTTCATAACTGAAGTTCCTCATACCTGGAACAATTCTCATGAATCTTTTCTGCACTCTCTCCGATGCTTTCACATCTTTCCTAAAGTGCGGCGCTCAGATCTGGACGCAATACTCCAGCTGAGGCCAAACTATTGTCTGTTACAAGTTCAACATCTTAAGAAATAATTAGGGTCCTATGACCTACACAGAACCCATATGGTACTTTAACTTCTGGCAGTGCAGGATACTTGTTACAGTTGCCCTATTCAGTGAAACCAAGTCGGAAAGAAGAAGGGGCGCTGTAAGGTAAGTTTAAACTTCCCTTTGTGAGGCCAAGGAGAGAAGAAGTTCTCACAAGGAACATTTGGGCATGTGCTGCTCCAAGCTTTCCACGTCACCCACTGTCTCTTTCCATGCAACTGCGGGAAACAGCCAGAGCCACAAAGCCGAGCGCCCCGAGTTGGGTATCCAACTGGGAGATGCTGGATATGCCTGCAGCACAGTCCTGGCAGGTTTCAGAGGCAAAAATGTAGGGGCAGTGATGACTTTGAAAGCCGCTGGTAAAGCATGGATACCAGGTCCAGCAGGCTGCAAGGGCTGAATTTTATTAGCGCGCTGCACATCGTGGCAGTGCGCTTTGAACTCAGCGGCCTTCCGATACGGAAGCGCCGCCTCTGAGTCCCCGTGATATTTCACACAGGGACTCATTAACATTGCGGCAACGCGCAGACACCCCCTCCCGCACCCCTCCAATATTACGTGGGGTGGGGTGGGGGCATCCAACACAGTGCTGGACGCCTACACAGTCGATGATCATGTGCTGGGGCCCTATTTAAAGGGCAGCCAGCACATCAGCTATGCCTGCACCTTACAAAAGACAAAGAAGAAGCAGCTGTTCCACTGCAGAGATCGTCCATTACTTCCAAGATTACTTTACCTGCATGGGGACAGAGAAGCATGGCAGGGTGGCACCACGGTTCAGTGATGCCTCCCTGACCATTTTCCTCCAGCTGTACGGGCAAGGAGGGAGGACCTCTTCCTTCACGATGGCAGCAATAGGCCATCCTGCCTGACCAAGGCAGCCTGGCTAGAGGTGGCAGAGGAGGTCAGTAGCCGTGGGGTCACCCGCCGCGACTAGGTGCAATGTCGTAAAGGATGAACGACCTGTTAAAAACCCCAAGAGCAAGTGCCAATTCATATCAGGGCTCCACTCAAACTGGGTGTACCCACACAGAGTGGCACATGTGTGACACTTCCACGCTGAAGAAAGGGAGGTTGGGCAGGGAGTAAAGAAGTGACATGAATGGTGCAATGCATGACAGAACTTACATGAAAATGTATGACAGTCTGGTACTCAGAGAATGGCACCTACAAGAGTGGCTCACTCAGTAGTGCACACCGAGCACCCCCCATCTTTGTGGCTTGCACCCCTCTTTAGATATGTATCATGCTGTTGAAATGTCAGCTATAATATCTGCCTCCTTGGTCCTCCAGGCGAAGAGGGCCCATAATCCGAGGGGGGCTACCCACACCAATAGAGGCACACCAGAAATGCAAAGGTTCACAGATGCTGAGGAGGCGGCCCTGGAGATAGCAGCAAGCCAGTTGCCGCACTCATTTGGTCAATTGGACATCGGGGTCCATAGTGAACAAATTTCCAGTTGATATGAACGATGACCAATGTTGAATTTCGGTTCTGTGATTCAATGCTGTTATAATTGTGAAATGTTCTAAATCAAGACTGACAATGTTCTCTTCCCATTTTGTCTTCCAGGTGCAAGCCATGAGCCAACACCAGCTGCACGGGTAGCCTCCCATACCTTGGAGGAAGAGAAATCCTCTGAGGAAGAAGTGTCACCTTCCACCAGCGCAGATACAGCCACCTTGGTGGGTATACATTCGGCTTTAGAGTGTGGGTCACAATCTGGTGAGAGCACTGCACAAGTGCCCGAGCAGCTGAATGAGGCTGAGTCAGCCGAGGCCCCTGACAGTCAGAAGGCTGTGAGTGGCCAAGCCCATGCTGAGCCCCAGGCTACTGATGACTCTCCGATGTCGGCAGCACAGGGCATGCTGGAGCTGATGAATAAGTACTGGAAACAGCAAGCGGAGATGCCACAGGCCATGTGCAGCTTTGAGTGGAGGAGGGGGAGTCCATCCAGGCCATGACAGCTGCCATATCCCAGGCAATTGAGCTCATGGCTTCATCCATTGAGGCGGCGGCGACCCTCGTGGTGACTCAGAATCAATTAATATGCGCTGACCTGCAATCCCTCGCTGCTGTCGTGACATCCATTCAGCAATGGCTTGGCGAGTGAGGGACCAGGGGCATGGAGTTCTGCACTGATGCAGGTTTCCCCCAGCCAGCCGGACCACTCCAGGCCTTGTGCAGGCAGAGGACGACCGCCGAGGTCATCCACAGCCAAAGAGCAATCAGATCAGCAGCCTTCCTCCAGTCAGGTTGCTAGCGCTGAGGTAGCACTGATAAGGGGAACTCGCAAGCGTTTGAAGAAAACACAAAAGGGAATGCACGGGTGTCAAAGCATTGTAAATGCGTTTGTCACTAAATGATCTTCACCAACATGCGTGTCCTTTTTCCTGGATGAATGATGTGTGCCAGCATTTTCCGCTAATGTCTCATCCCTTTTCATCATTGGTCTTTCAGGAATGCCAATATATGCAATACCATCACTCCCATGCCACCGTTACTCAAGTGCATCGCCAGGGATGCAGTGACATGGATAATGGCTTAGTCTGCTGCTGCCTCTAATGGTTTAGACAAAGATGTTGCAGATGTGGACTGCTGCACAACAGGTGAGTGAGGGTGCTGTGTGGCTTGCAGGGCTCATGTCGGTTGTTATGGAGTGGACAGCCTTTGTCTGATAAGCCACTGTCGTGCATCCCTAGCTCGCTGCCCACCCTGCAGGCGGAGCCTGGGTGCCCTCTGCCCTCCCATGCACCTTTTCTGTTGTAAGGCCTCAGCGTCCTCAAAGTCCAAGTAGGATCCTGCTGATGTCGCTCCAAATCATGCGAGGCCTGACCCCTATTGGGCGTGTTGTTGTACAGAGGACAGTGAGCAGCAAATAAAAGAGCTGGCCTTTGCACCTCATAGTACAGGGCACCACCCAATCTATCCGGGCAGGGGGAGCGCTTTTTCAGCATGCCCATCATCTGCTCAGTGATGGTTCTTGTAGCTCCGTGGCTGCTGTTGGATCTCTCCTCTGCAGCAGTGTTTTGGTCACTCTCTGGTGTCAGGAGCCATGTCTGCAAGGGGTATCCCTTGTCTCCAAGAAGGCACGCCTCCATCTGAGTCAGTTCAGTGAACAGCAGCGGCAGCTGATACTGGTGCAGGATCCAGGTGTCATGGCATCTGCCTGAGAAATAGGTAAGGATTTGCATGAAGTGTCTCCGGTGATCACATTCCAGCTGTACCTAGATTGAGATGAATCCCATAAAGGTAAAGTCCACAGCTGGTGGTCTGGCACCTTTGGTTATGTGGCGATGGTGCCGATACCAATGGCCCTCTGGGCCTGGCTGTTAGGGTCCTTACTGAAGCATACATACTCACTGGTCCTCCAGTACAGGGTATCAGTGACCTCCCTGATGCTGTGATGGGCTGCTGAGTGTGCGACCCCACAGAGGTATCCAGTGGACCCCTTAAATGCTGCATAGGCGTCAAGGTTAAGATGCGCTGCCACTATGAGGACCACAGACAAAGGATGTCCACCGAAGCCCATGGTCTGCACATCATCGTTGAGCAGGGCACAGAGAAGTGTCACCAGCTCTCTGCACATGCGCATTTTCCTCTGACACTGGCGCTCAGACATCCACCGGTATGTCATGCAGGACCTGTAGATGCTTGGTGTTCTATAGTGGCGAGCGCCCCTTGGGGGCTGCTGCTCACAACCAGGGGCCTCTACATGGGCTGCACCTGCCTGTTGGTTTTGCCTGCGGTGCTTATGGATCCTTAGGAAAAGCGGATCACATAATCTAGGATGATCCATACCCATTTCCATTTGATAATGTCATGCAGGCCCCCACCTGCCAAGAATGAGGCACATACATTTCTCCACATGGACATTAAATCTTAGAATTGTTGCTGGGAAGAAAATAAGGCCTATTACAAGGGGTTGCCAAGCCCCTGGCTGGAAAGACATTTTTTTTCATACAAGCAGACAGTGTTGGAACAAAGGAACCAGTCCCTGCCCCAATGCACAGAAGAGACCTGGTCAAACCAGTCGGTCACGTAACCACCTGCTGGCCAAATAGGGGAGTTTTAAATTGGAGAAACAGTATTTGAAGACAGAAAGCTGTTTGCTCCTGGACTGGAGAAGACCTCTCGTGCCTGGCTTGCCGCCGCCTCTCTCCTGGTTGCTCTCATCTCTCTCACCAACTTTGGAAACCATTGAAGACATATGAACCCCAAGAGAAAAAAGTCTCCTACAGTGAACAAGGTTTAAGAAGAATACTGGGCCCCAACGAAAAGCAAGATCTACCTACAAGCAAGGACTATAGCGAGCTTGAAGCACAGTAACAAAAACGCCTCTTCAGAGATTGCCTCAAACCTCTCTACTTAATTTTTTTCTTCGGCTCTTTTCTGTCTCAATTTGCACGTGTGTATCGCGTATGCATGCTAGCGGGGCGCGGCATGTCTCCTTAACCGAATTAGAATTTAAGTTTTAATAAATTTCACCTTTCTTCTTTAATCCTAAGAAAGTCTGTTTGTACTCATTTCTTTCATTTATAATTGGAAAGCGATGAACAAGGATTCATCAAGCGGGAGCTCAAAACACAGCGTGTTTAAAATTAAAACCCTGTTACAATAAGACGAGGTGAAGGCTGAGAAAGACCCTTAGACACTTTTCTCACCTGGTCGTAACAATAAATAAAGTTGTATCCTTCATTTATTCGAAGGTTCCTAACAGGGCAGGCATTGATGTTGACAGGCACATCAGGTGCTTTCGTGGATCAACTATGTGGCGTGGCATGGCATTGCCCATCTTAGCTCACATTCAGAGTGGCACAGCATGACCACAAATATCCTACCAGCTGCATCGATTGCCTCCACCATCCACGTAACCTTAACGCTCCTACCCTTTCTGGCAGCCTCCCCGCAAACAGGGTGACGAGAGTGCTATTGCTCCTTCACACACACAAACAAACAATGGTGCAGAGCGTACACCATTTACGGAGGGAGGGTACACAGTACCTCCCCTCATGCCCGCAGAGCTTTTCATCCAGTAATCCCACATTCCCTTCTACCTCGCTTTCAGAATTCAGTACTGAGATCCCGATCATCCAAGACCCCCTCCCACCTCCCCTTCAGAATGCAGAGCTGAGACCCCGATCATCCCAGACCCCCTACCACCTCCCTTGCAGAATGCAGAGCTTTCCCTCCAGTAATCCCAGACCCCCTCCCACCTCCCCTTCAGAATGCAGAGCTGAGACCCCGATTATCCCAGACCTACCTGCATTGTTGTCCCGTTTGAGTTTCGTATTCATGAACGGGGTGGCACGTGACAGCCGCCCGGTCAGCGAAAAGTTCGGAAGTGTGGAGCGACAGGCGGCGGGTTGCATAATCAGAAAAGGTAAGTGGCACTTTACATATGGTAATTGGGGTGCCGCCGCTGAGCAGCGGGGCAGTGGGGGTGGGCGCACCAAAGTCTCGCTGCCATCGGAAAAACGTGCCAAGGCCTTCTTGGCATCGGGGGTCGAGGCGGGTCTCTCCCGGCAGAATTCTACGGGCCCCCCCACCACAAACCCCGATGTCGAGGGATGGTAAAATTCAGCCACAGATGTCTGCCAACACCTGACATGACATTCTGAACCCACTGAGACACTGATGTTCAGACATAGAGTCATAATGGCACAGAAGGAAGCCATTTGGCCTATCGAGTCCACACCAGCTCTCTGAGCAGCAATCCAGTCAGTCCCAAGCTCTATCACTGTAGCCCTGCAAGTATATTCTCCTCAAGTACCCAACTAATTTTCTTCTGAAATCATTCATCGTCTCTACTTCTACACCCACGTAGGCAGCGAGTTCCAGGTCATTACCACTCACTGCGTAAAGAAGTTCTTCCTCACATGCCTAGCATTTCTTGCCCAAAACCTTAAATCTGTGTCCCCTAGTCCTAATACCATCAGCTAATAGGAACAGCTCTTCTTTGTCTACCTTATCTAAACCTGTCATGCTGGGCCCCCACCTGCCAAGAATGAGGCATATAAATTTCGCCATATAGACATTACATTTCAAATTGCTGTTGGGAAGAAGAGAAGACCGATTACAAGGGCTGCCAGGTACTTGGCTGGAGGTCATTTGTGCACCAATAGGGACAAGAGAGGTTACTTCCCTTATCCACTTAACCTCAAATGGATTTTGAACACCAGGTACTGTGTGTAAGAGAAGACATTCCAGGGTCTGCTCGGACAAGAGAATCCACAACACAGAAGTGGATACACCAGCTGGTCACGTGACTAACCTGCTGGCCAACTTGGGAGTCTTTCAATCGTAAATACAGTGTTTGAACTGGACAGAGAGACTGTTTGCTTCTGGACTGAGAAGACCTCGCCTGCCTGCTCCCATCTCTTTCTCACAAGCCTCCGGGACCCACTGAAGACATGTGAACCTCAAGAGAGAAAAATCTCCTACAATGAACAAGGTTTAAGAAGAATGCTGGGCCCCAACGAAAAGCAAGACCTACCTAGAATCAAGAACTTTACAGCGAGCTTGAAGAACCGTAACCAAAACCATCTTCAGATATTGCCTCAAACTTTTGTACTTTATTTCTTCTGCTCTTTTCTGACTCCAGCTGCATGTGTGTATTGCATATGCATGCTAGCGTGGCGCATCATGTATCCGTAGGCGTTAACCAAATTAGTGTTTAAGTTTAATACATTTCAATCTTTCTTCTTTAATCCTAAGAAAATCTGTTCGGCTGGTTTCTTTGCTTTATAATTGGAAAGCAGTGAGCAAGGATTCACCAAGAGGGAACTAAAAACACAGTGTGCTTAAAATTAAACCCTGCTACGGTACAACCAGGTAAAGGCTGAAAGGGAACACCTAGACCCCTTTCCCACCTGAGCGTAACACTGTCATAATCTTGTTTACCTCTATCAAGTCTCCCCTCAACCTCCTTTGCTCCAAGGATAACATCCCTGCTTCTCCAACCTAACCTTGCAGCTAAAATCCCTCAATCCTGGAAACATCCTCTTCACCCTCTCAAATACCCTGTTACGACCACTTGAGAAAGGTGTCTAGGGGTTCCTCTCAGCCTTCACCTGGTCTTACCGTAACAGTGTTTAATTTTAAACACAGTGTTTTTAGCTCCCCCTTGGTGAATCCTTGTTCACCACTTCCAATTATAAGGCAAATAAACCAGCACAAACAGGTTTTCTTAGGTTTAAAGAAGAAAGATTGAAATTTATTAAACTTAAACACTAATTCAGCTGAAGCCTACGGATACACGACGCGCCCACGCTAGCATGCATACGCGATACACACATGCAGATAGAGACAGAAAAAGAGCAGAAGAAAATAAAGTGGAAAGGTTTGAGGAAATATCTGAAGAATTTTTGTTACGGTTCTTTGAGCTCACTGTAGAGTCCTCAATTGAAGGTGGATCTTGCTTTTCATTGGGGCCCAGTATTCTTCTTAAACCCTGTTTAGTGTGGGAGACTTTTCTCTCGGGGTTCATGTGTCTTCAGTGGGTTTGGAGTTCTGTGAGAAAGAGATGGAAGCAGACAGGAGAAAGATCTTCTCAGTCCAGGAGCAAACAGACACTCCGAGTTCAAACTGTTTGTACAATTCAGAGAACCTCAGGTCGCCAAGCAGGTTAGTCATGTGACTAACTGGTCTGACCACGTTTTGGATTGTATCACCTTAGCAGTCTCTGGAATGCTCCTCTTACACATAATTACTGGTGATCAAGATCAATTGTAGGTTGAATGTGTCAGGGATTGGTCCTTTGTCCTTCCAATCACCATCTGTTAATATGCAAATATCTCTTCCAGCCACGGTTGATCTGTTTAATAAGTCCTTTCTTCACTCCAGTAACAGTTTAAAATCAATGTTCATGACAAAATGTGCCTCATTCTTGGCAGGTGGGGGCCTAGCACGACAACCCTCACATCCTTCCTAAAGTGGAACTGGATGCAATATTCTAGCTCTGGCCTAGCAATTATTCGGGACAAATTGAATAGTCACTTGGGCAAATGTGGGTTAATTAAGGAAAGCCAGCACGGATTTGGGCAAATGAACTCTCATGGCATCAGGTCAAACATAGGCTCAGAAACCTCCTGCTGATTACCACCTACTGCAATCCCTCAGCTGATGAATCAGAACTCCTCCATATTGAACACCACTTGGAAGAAGTACTGAGTGTGGCAAGGGCACAGAATGTCCTCTGGGAAGGGACTTCAATGTCCATCACCAAGAGTGGCTCGGTAGCACCACTACTGACCGAGCTGGCCAAGGCCTATAGGACGTAGCTGCTAGACTGCAGGACGTGAGGGAGCCAACAAGGGGGAAAAACCTACTTGACCTCGTCCTCACCAATCTACCTGTTGCAGATGCATCTGTCTGTGACATTATTGGTAGCAGTGACCACCACAACGTCCTTGTGGAGACGAAGTCCCGTCTTCACATTGAGAGTACCCTCCAATGTGTTAGAGTCATAGAGTTATACAGCACAGAAACAGGCCCTTCGGCCCATCGTCTCCGTGCCGGTCATCAAGCACCTATCAATCTAATCCAATTTTCCAGCACTTGGCCCTTAGCCTTGTATGCTATGGCGTTTCAAGTGCTCATCTAGATACTTCCTAAATGTTGTGAGGTTTCCTGCCTCTACCACCCTTTCAGGCAGTGTGATCCAGATTCCAACCACCCTCTGGGTGAAAAGAGTTTTCCTCAAATCCCCTCTAAACCTCCTGCCCCTTAACCTTAAATCTATGCCCCTTGGTTATTGACACCTCCGCTAAGGGAAAAAGTTTCTTCCTATCTACCCTATCTATCAGGGATCAACCCTGATTCAATGAAGAGTGCAGGAGGGCATGCCAACAGCAGCACTAGGCATACCTAACAATGAGGTGCCAACCTGGTGAAACTAAACACAGGACTACATGCATTCCAAGCAGCGTTAGCAGCATGTGATAGACAGGGTTGAGTGATCTCACAACCAACAGATCAGACCTAAGCTCTGCAGACCTGCCACATCTAGTTGTGAATGGTGGTGGACAATTAAACAACTACCAAGAGGAGGAGGCTCCAGAAATATCCCCATCCTCAACAATGGACGAACCCAGCACATCAGTGCAAAAGACAAGACTAGAGCATTTGCAACCATCTTCAGCCAGAAGTGCCAAGTGGATCATCCATCTCGACCTCCACTTGAGGTCCCTAGAATCTCAGATACTAGTCTTCAGCCAATTCGATTCACTCCACATGATATCAAGAAACCGCTGAAGGCACTGGATACTGCAAAGGCTATGAGCCCTGACAATATTCCAGCAATAGTACTGAAGACCTGTGCTCTAGACTGACCGTGCCTGAGTCAAACTGTTCCAGTACAGCTACAATACTGGCATCTACCCGACAATGTGGAAAATTGCCCAGCTATGTCCTTTACATAAAAACAGGACAAATCCAACCTGGCCAATTACCACCCAATCAGTCTACTCTCGGTCATCAGCGAAATGATGGAAGGTGTCGTCGATAGTGCTATCAAGCGGCACTTACTCAGCAATAATCTCTCACTGATGCTCAGTTTGGGTTCCGCCAGGGCCACTCAGCTCCAGACCTCATTTCAGCCTTAGTCCAAACATGCACAAAAGAGCTGAATTCCAGAGATGAGATGAGAGTGACTGTCTTAGACAGCATTTGTCCAAGCATGGCATCGAGCAGCCCTAGCAAAACTGGAGTCAATGGGAATCAGGGGAAAACTCTCTGCTGGCTGGAGTCATACTTGGCACAAAGGAATATGTTTATGCTTGTTGGAGGGCAATCATCTCAGTCCCAGGACATCACTGTAGGAGGTCCTCAGGGTAGTGTCCGAGGCCCAGCCATCTTCAGCTGCTTCATCAATGACCTTCCCTCCATCATAAGGTCAGAAGTGGGGACTGCTTCAGTATCAGATACTGAAGCAGTCCATGTCCATATGTAGCAAGACCTGGACAACATTTAGGCTTGGGCTGTGTCAAGAAAACCCCATATTCTAAATGAGAAATATGAATTTCATCAGTTGGAAACTTACATGAAACTTTTAATGGACAAAATCCTACAGTTAACTTTTAAAAAACTAGCAGATGGCCACTGCAATTTGCATCTGAAACACCAGGAGATTGAACTGAAGACAAAAGTCTAACAAGAAGCCCAGCCAGAACAATGCTTTGGCTAACTGAGTAGATTATGCAGATCATCCTCGTTAGCAGGACAGTCAAAGTGTCATGAGGCATTCATAAGTGGAGACGTCCGTCCAGGAGGTAATCACTGACAACCCCACCGAAGAGAGGTTTTGGGTTTGAGACTTTGGACCTCATTCGAAACAAAAGGGATTGAAAGAACCATGTGACCATCTGTCTATCTGAAAAAAACTGGGAGTTTTGTTACACTCACAGAAGACAAGCAGTCACTGAGTGCGCAGCAGCAGAGAAGGCTGCATGCTTCCCTTTCTCTCCCTTTCTCCAGAAAACATCAATTTTGAAAACCGTCTGTGACTGTGGACCCTCCAAGTCTACAGACTGCTACAGCCAGGAACAGAGACCAGGGGAAGAGAGCCACCTACCAGTCTGCCTTCAAGAAAACCCTGAGCAAAGGAAGCCAACTTCAAAGTGCACTTTGACCAGTCTAGGACTTCAAGAATACAACTTCATCTGGAGGACTACCATATCATTCACTTCACAGACTGTGTATTTAAGTTCCATTTATTCTGGAGTTTAATCCAACCACCAAATCTATTTTTCCCTCTGTAATCTATTTTTGTGTGTGATTCTCGTGTGAATGTGTGCGTGAACGTGTAGTGTATCTTTATTATTTTAAATGAGGGTTAGATTGTTAAGTATAATAAACTTACCTCTTTCTTGTTTAAACTCAAGAAAACCTGTCCGATTGGCTCTTTCAAGATCACAGTAAAGGAAAAAGGTAAAACACTCACAGAGGTGGTATGCACAATCACTGTTTATACGGAATAAACCCTGTTGCAGTCAAGTAAGAGAAAGGGCAAGAGGGGAGCCTGAGAACCCCTCCTCACCTGGCCATAACAGAAATTTGGAGGCTTTAGTCTGGGATTGTATCCCAACGACAAATGATAAATTGGAAGTGAGAAACCAAATTGATTCCTATCAAAATTTAAAAAAAACTTCAATACGTTTTTCTTGTGCTTTTTGCTGCTAGAGTACTAACATGTCCACATCCGAGGCCAGTACCTTCCTAAGCCAGAGTGAAGTAACTTGGAATCAGTTAAAGGCCCTACCTATTGAAAAGTTGAGGAACATAGCTGGGCATTTAGGGATTACTTTCCATGCAAAAGCTAAGAAATCTGAAATCATGAGACTTGTGGCCAACTATTTTTCACTTGAACCTGAAGATTCAGAGACACGGTCAGAGTCAGAAACAGACAGGGTAATGTTAGCAAAAATACAATTAGAGCAGAGGAGACTCGAGTTAGAATTCCAGAGAGAGAAAGAGCAGAGAGAGTATCAAGAAAGGGAATAAGAAAGGGAAGAAATGGAAAAAGAGCTTTCCAAAGGGAGTCTGTGTGTGAGAGCTAAAACCCCTAATGCTGTATTTCTCCTGAGACTCCCCTGGAAGCCTTGCCAGATTATTTCTCGACGCCAGCTGAAAAGAATTGCTCCAGAAAAGATCCTAGTGACCTGTCTACGTGTTCTTGGATTCCAGACTGTATGCCATTTCGGGACACAACATATCTCATCCTTTTTCTTTTCAAGTATTTGACCAAAGTATTCTTATTTTGTTTCTTTTGTAAAAGACCTCTGCAGAGAGAATTTTTTTATTTTTCCGTTAACCTGTGTGTGTGTGTGTGTGCGTGTGTGCTGAGGTATATAAAAAGGGAACATTCATATTTCAATCTGTGTATTAATGCTTTGCTTCATTACTGGATAAGTCTTGTTTTATAATAAACTGATAATTTTGTTGTTTATTAAAGTAACCTGGTTGGTGTATTTTATTCAGGGATAAAGAGCAGAGCATATGATTGACCATATCGTTAACTGGGTAAACATTTAAATATATGTTGTGACCTGCAGAAAAGTGAAACTAGAAAAGACAGTGCACTCTCCTGCCTCGGTTGTAACACAGGAAACAGAGAGTAGCGACTAATGGATGTTTTTCAGACTGGAGGAAAGTTTTAGAGTCGAGTTCCCCAGGGGTGGTGTTAGGATGTTTGCTCTTTCTGATATCTATTAATGACCTAGACCTAGACCTTGGTGTACTAGGCACAATTTCAAAGTTTGCAGATGATATGAAACTTAGAAGCATTGTAAACTGTGAGGAGGATAGTGTAGAACTTTGCTTTCTGCCATTGAGTCAATTTTGGATCCAACTTGCCACTTTCCCTTGCATCCTATGGGCTTTTTCTTCTCTGATCAGTCTGCCATGTTGTCCAAAGCCTTGCTAATATCCATATAGGCTACATCAAATGTGCTATCTTCATTGAGCCTCCTTGTTATTTCCTCAAAAAATTCACTCAAGTTAGTTAGACATGACCTTCCCTTAACAAATCAATGCTGACTGTCCTTAACCGTGCCTTTCCAAATTATGATTAATGCTGTCCCTCTGAATTTTTTTCAACAATTTGCCCATCACCGAGGTTAGACTGACTGGCTTGCAGTTACCTAGTCTATCCCCTTCTCTCTTTTAAACAACTTTACGATGTTCGTAGTCCTCCAGTACCATGCCTGTAGCCAGAGAGGATTGGACAATGATAGTCAGAGCCCTCACTATTGCCTTACTTGCTTCTCTTAACAGCCTGGGATGCATTTCATTCAGGTCTGGCGATTCATCTACTTGCAAAGATGCCAAACCCTTTAATATTTCCTCTCTTACTATGTAACGATAAATGTATCATTGAATGTCAGTGTCAACAGCCTGTGCAGCTTTATAAAAGGTTACTACTATTTATACTACTGCAGTCCATTAGCTTCAAAAGTAAAGGCAAGTAAGGACTTTAGATTGTAGTGGGTCGTGTTTGGAGTAGAACAAGACCCCTAGCATAATTAGTATTTTTTAATTAACGGGAGTAACTAAGTAATCTAAAGGTAAGTCATGGCAGGAGATTTCGGACCCGTGATATGCTCCTCCTGCGCTATGTGGCAAATCAGGGATGCTTCCAGTGACCTTGACGACCATGTATGCAGGAAGTGTATCCATCTGCAGCTACTGGCTACCCGCATTATGGAGCTGGAGCTGCGGGTGGATTCACTGTGGAGCATCCGCGATGCTGAGATCATTGGGGATAATACGTTTAGCAAGGTGGTCACACCGCAGGCAAATGCTGCAAAGGCAGAAAGGGAATGGGTGACCACCAGGCAGAGTAGAGGAAGGTAGGTAGTGCAGGAGTCCCCTGTGGCCATCCCTCTCACTAACAGATATACCGCTTTGGATATTGTTGGGGGAGATGGCTCAGGGGAAAGCAGCAAGAGCCAAGTTCATGGCACCATGGGTGGCTCTGCTGCACAGGAGGGGAGGAAGAAGAGTGGCAGGACTATGGTGATAGGGGATCCAATTGTAAGGGGAACAGACAGGTGTTTTTGCGGCTGCAAAAGAGACTCCAGGATGGTATGTTGCCTCCCTGGTGCTAGGGTCAAGGATGTCTCTGAGCGGCTGCAGAGGATTCTGAGGGGGGAGGGTGAGCAGCCAGTTGTTGTGGTACATATCAGTACCAACGACATAGGTTAAAAAAGGAAGAGGTCCTACAAGCTGAATATAGGGAGTTAGGACGCAAATTAAAAAGTAGGACCTCAAAGGTGGAAATCTCAGGATTACTACCAGTACCACGTGCTAGTGAGAGCAGAAATAGCAGGATATAGATGAATACGTGGCTAGAGAAATGGTGTATGGGGGAGGGATTCGGATTCCTGGGACATCGGGACCAGTTCTGGGATGGGTAGGACCGGTACAGTCTGGACGAATTGCATCTGGGCAGGGCCGGGACCAATTTCCTCAGGGGGGTATTTGTTAGTGCTATCGGGGAGGGTATGAACTAGAACGGCAGGGGAATGGGAATCTGGCAGGGAGACAGAGGAGGGGGAAACAAGGATAGAAATGAAAGACAGGAAGGTAAGAAGCAAAAGTGGAAAGCAGAGAAAACAAGGGCGAGAAACAAATGGGGCCAGAGTGCAAAATAAAGCTAAGATGATTAGCAATGTTAAAAAGACAAGTCTAAAGGCATTGTGTCTTAATGTGTGGAGCATTCGCAATAAGGTAGATGAATTAACAGCGCAAATAGATATAAACGGTTATAATATAGTTGCGATTACGGAGACATGTCTGCAGGGTGACCAAGGATGGGAACTGAACATCCAGGGGTATTCAATATTTAGGAAGGACAGGCAAAAAGGGAAAGGAGGTGGGGTAGCATGGTTAGTAAAGGAGGAAATCAATGCAATAGTGAGGAAAGATATTAGCTTGGAAATTCATGATGTGTATGGGTGGAGCTAAGAAACACCAAGGGGCAGAAAACATTGGTGGGGGTTGTTTATAGGCCCCCAAACAGTAGTGAAGATGTAAGGGATGGCATCAAACAGGAAATTAGAGACGCATGCAATCAGGGTACAACTGTAATCATGGGTGATTTTAATCTACATATAGATTGATCAAACCAAATTAGCAATAATACTGCGGAACAGGATTTCCTGGAGTGTATACGTGACGGTTTTTTAGACCAATACATTGAGGAACCAACTGGAGAACAGGCTATCCTAGACTGGAGGTATTGTGCAATGAGAAAGGATTAATTAACAATCTTGTTGTGCGGCGTCCCTTGGGGAGGAGTGACCATAACATGATAGAATTCTTCATTAAAATGGAGAGTGAAGGAGTTGAATCTGCAACTAGGGTCCTGAATCAAATTAAGGAAACTACGAAGGTATGAGGCATGAGTTGGCTATGGTAGATTGGGGAACTTTACTTAAAAGGTTGACGGTGGATAGGCAATGGATAATATTTAAAGAACGGGGGCATGAGTTACAACAATTATTCATTCCTGTCTGGCGCAAAAATAAAACCGGAAAGGTGGCTCAACTGTGGCGAACAAAAGAATTAGGAATAGTATTAGATCCAAAGAGGAGGCATTTAAAATTGCCAGAAAAAGCAGCAAATCTGAGGATTGGGAGCAGTTTAGAATTCAGTCAAGGAGGACAAAGAGGTTGATTAAGTGGGGGAAAATAGAGTATGAGAGTAAACTTGTGGGGAACATAAAAACTGACTGTAAAATTTTATTTAGTTAGAGATACAGCACTGAAACAGGCCCTTCGGCCCACCGAGTCTGTGCCAACCATCAACCACCCATTTATATTAATCCTACACTAATTCCATATTCCTACCACACCCCCACCTGTCCCTATATTTCCCTACCACCTACCTACAATAGGGGCAATTTATAATGGCCAATTTACCTATCAACCTGCAAGTCTTTGGCATGTGGGAGGAAACCGGAGCACCTGGAGGAAACCCACACAGACACAGGGAGAACTTGCAAACTCCACACAGGCAGTAGCCAGAATTGAACCCGTGTCGCTGGAGCTGTGAGGCTGCGGTGCTAACCACTGCGCCACTGTGCCACCCATTCTACAAATATGTGAAGAGAAAAAGATTGCTGAAGACAAATGTAGGTCCCTTACAGTTAGAAACAGGGGAAATTATAAGGGGGAACAAAGAAATGGCAGAACAATTAAACACTCCCTTGGTTCTGTCTTCACAAAGGAGGAGACAAATGACCTCCCAGAAATGTTAGGGAACCAAGAGTCTAATAAGAGGTAGGAACAGAAGGAAATCAATATTAGTAAAAAAATAGTGCGAGGGAAATTAACGTGTTAAAGGCTGACAAATCCCCAGGGCCTGATAATCTACATCCCGGAATACTAAAGGAAGTGGCCCTGGAAATAGTGGATGCATTGGTGGTCATCTTCCAAAATTCTATAGACTCTGGAGCAGTTCCTACAGATTAGAGAGTGACAAATGTAACCCCACTATTTAAAAAAGGAGGGAGAAAAAACTGGGAATTACAGACCAGTTGGCCTTACATCAGTAGTGGAGAAAATGCTAGAGTCTATTATAAAGGATGTGATAGCAGAACACCTGGAAAGCATAAACAGGATTGGATAAAGTCAGCATGGGTTTACAAAAGGGAAATCATGCTGAACAAATCTGCTGGAGTTTTTTGAGGATGTATCTAGTAGAATAGATAAGGGAGAACCAGTGGATGTGGTGTATTTGGATTTTCAGAAGGCTTTTGATAAGGTCCCACATAAGAGGTTAGTGTGCAAAATTACAGCACGGGATTGGGGGTAATATACTGGCATGGATTGAGAATTGGTTGACAGACAGGAAACAGAGAGTAGGAATAAGCAGGCCTTTTTCCGGGTGGCAGGCAGTGACTCGTGGGGTGCCGCAGGGATTACTGCTTGGGCCCCAGCTATTCACAATATATATGAATGACTTGGGTGAGGAAACTAAATGTAATATTTCTACGTTTGCAGACAGCACAAAGCTGGGGAGGTTGGGGGGGGGGGGGGTGGGAAATGTGAGTTGTGAGGAGGATGCAAAGAGACTCCAATGTGATTTGGACAAGTTGGGTGAGTGGGCAAATGCATGGCAGATGCAGTATTCTTCTTTTTTTTCTTTTGGGCCTCCTTATCTCGAGAGACAATGGATACGCGCCTGGAGGTGGTCAGTGGTTTGTGAAGCAGCGCCTGGAGTGGCTATAAAGGCCAATTCTGGAGTGACAGGCTCTTCCACAGGTGCTGCAGAGAAATTTGTTTGTTGGGGCTGTTGCACAGTTGGCTCTCCCCTTGCGCCTCTGTCTTTTTTCCTGCCAACTGCTAAGTCTCTTCGACTCGCCACAATTTAGCCCTGTCTTTATGGCTGCCCGCCAGCTCTGGCGAATGCTGGCAACTGACTCCCACGACTTGTGATCAATGTCACACGATTTCATGTCGCGTTTGCAGACGTCTTTATAACGGAGACATGGACGGCCGGTGGGTCTGATACCAGTGGCGAGCTCGCTGTACAATGTGTCTTTGGGGATCCTGCCATCTTCCATGCGGCTCACATGGCCAAGCCATCTCAAGCGCCGCTGACTCAGTAGTGTGTACAAGCTGGGGGTGTTGGCCGCTTCAAGGACTTCTGTGTTGGAGATATAGTCCTGCCACCTGATGGCAGGTGGCAGATGCAGTATAACGTGGATAAATGTGAGATTATCCACTTTGGTTGTAAAAACAGAAAGGCAGATAATTATCTGAATGATGATAGATTGGGAAATGGGGAGGTGCAACGAGACCTGGGTGTCCTTGTACACCAGTCGCTGAAAGCAAGCATTCAGGTGCAGCAAGCAGTTAGGAAGGCAAATGGTATGTTGGTCTTCATTGCAAGAGGATTTGAGTATAGGAGCAAGGATGTCTTGCTGCAGTTATACAGGGCCTTTGGTGAGACCACATCTGGAGTATTGTGTGCAGTTTTGGTCTCCTTATCTGAGGAAGGATGGTCTTGCCATGGAGGGAGTGCAAAGAAGATTTACTAGGCTGATTCCTGTGATAGCAGGATTGACATATGAGGAGAGATTGGGCCGACTAGGCCTATATTCGCTAGAGTTTCGAAGAATGAGAGGGGATCTCATAGAAACCTATAAAATTCTAACAGGACTAGACAGGCTAGATGCAGGGAGGATGTTCCCGATGGCTGGGGAGTCCAGAACCAGGGGTCACAATCTCAGGATACAGGGTATGCCATTTAGGACCGAGGTGAGGAGAAATTTCTTCACTCAGAGGGTGGTGAACCTGTGGAATTCTCTACCGCAGAAGGCAGTGGAGGCCGTCATTAAATATATTCAAGTAGGAGATAGATATATTTCTTAATGCCAAAGGGATATGGGGAGAAAGCAGGAACAGGGGTACTGAATTAGACGATCAGCCATGATCTTTTTTGAATGGCGGAGCAGGCCCGAAGGGCAGAATGGCCTACCCCTGCTCCTATTTTCTAACTTTCTATGAATACATTTAAGGCTGGGATTGATAGAGTTTTGGTCTCGCAGGGAATCAAGGGACATGGGGGGCTGACAGGAAAGTGGAATTGAAGCCCAAGATCAGCCATCATCATATTGAATGGTGGAGCAGGCTCGATGGGCCATATGGTCAATTTTGGCTCCTATTTCTTGTGTTCTTACCACATTCTGTATTTCACTCTCCTCCTCTTGTATAATGTCTGCATCATCTACCTCTTCTGTGAAGGCAAACGTACCGTGAAAGAACCATGCCTACGTCTTCTGCCTCCAAATACAGGTTCCCTTTTTGATCTCTGATCAGTCCTGCTCTTTTCTTAGTTAGTTTCCTGTTCTTTGTGCATTTATAAAACATTTTTGGGTTTTCCCTGATTGTACTTTCCAATTATTTTTTCAGGTCCTCTCTTTACTTTCTAATTTCCTTTTTAATTTCACCCCTGCATTTTTCATACACCTCTTTGCTTTCCTAATTTGCTTTGTAATTTCATCTCTGCACTCTCTATACACCTCTCAGCTTTCTGCAGTTTTGAGCTCTCGGAATCTGACAGACATTCCTTTTTGGCTTTATCGCATCCCATGTGCTCCTTGACATCCGGTGGGGGGGGGTCTAGGTTTGGGAGTCCAACCCTTTTCCTTTGTGAGAACATATTTGTTCTGAACCTTCATTATCTCCTAAAAGTAAAATACTGCAGATGCTGGAAATCTGAAATAAAAAACAGAAAATGCTGGAAATACTCAGCAGGTCTGGCAGCACCTGTGGAGAAACAGAATTAACATTTTGGCCTGAATTTTACTCGTGCAAATCGCCGCAGCGTGCTTTGATCTTGGCGGTCCGCCTGTGCAGAACCGCCGTCACTGAGCCCCCGCGATATTTCGCGCTGGGGGCTCATTTAAATGGACAGGGTGGAGCAGCTGCTCCAATGACATAGAGGGAGCAGCCGCTCCATCCCCAGCAACGGTGTCCGGCGCCACTGTGCAGGTGTCAGCGCCATTTTTAAAGCGCTTCAAGCCCTTGGAAAAAGTTTGAATTTTTAATGGCACATTGTCATTAAAAAAATAAATAAAAGCTGGAGGACTTTTCCCACCCTCATGTTTGTTTTTGGGCCTATTGCTCCAAGATTAATTTTATTCCCAACCCCAACTTTCCCCCGCCAACCTCATTACCTTTGCCCTGCAACCACTTCCCACCACCCCACAGCCAATACAAAGTGTTTTCCCCTCTCCCTTGCCCCCGATAATTTCACTCCTCCCCCCTCCCCACCAGTGTCATGCCTCGGAACACCGAACAGAATTCCGAAGGCATGGGAGTTCCGTCCAGCAGCCAGAATATTGGTGTGGGATGGCCGCCGGGACAAGGTAAGTTGATTTGCATTAATTTCGATTCATTTTAAAGAGCGGCCGGTGGGAGACCACACCAAGGCCTCACCGCTGCTGGTAAAATGCGTGAGGCCTTCTTGGCGCTCAGGGTCATGGCGGCCCTCTCCCGGAAGAATGTTCCGGGCCCCCCTGCCACGACCCCCAACATCGGAGGGCGAGTAAAATTCAGCCCTTCAGGTCAATGGCCTTTCATCAGAACTCAGTTAACTCTGTTTCTCTCTCCACAGATGCTGCCAGACCTGCTGATGTGGATGTCGCTGACAAAGCCAGCATTTAATGCCCATCCCTAATTGCCCATGAGAAGGTGCTGATGAGCCACCTTCCTGAACCACTGTGGTCCATGCAGGATTTTGACTCAGCAACGATGAAGGAACAGGGTGGTGTGTGTCTTGCAGGGGGACTTGCAGGTGATGGTGTTCTCATTCACCTGCTGTCCTTGTCCTTCTAGGTCACAGGTTTGGGAGGTACTGTCAAAGAAGCCTTGGTAAGTTGTTGCGGTGCATCTTGTAGATGATACACACTGTAGCCATGGTGAAACAGAACCTTAGAGATGAAGGGAAAATTAAAAACAGAGCATAATCAGAAGCACCAAATGATTTAGGATAAGCTTTTTGAAGAGGGGAAATACATAAAAATCTAATTATAAAAACATACAAACAGGAGTAGGCCATTTACCCCCTTGAGATGGTTCTGCCATTCAATTAGATCATGGTTGATCTGTACTTCAGCGTCACTTACCCACCTTAGGTAAAGATATGAAGGGACATTGACCAAACAAAAATTTTTCAACCCCAGTCTTGAAAATTTAAATTGAGCCAGCATCAAAAGCTTTTTGGGGGATCAAGTTCCAGTTTTCCACAAACCTTTTTGTGAAAACGTGCTTCCTGTCAATAGCATTTTAAAATATAAATTAAAAGGTCTTGGATTCAAGCCCCACTCGACAATTTACGCACATAATCTAACCTGAGACTTCAGTGCAGTACCACGGGAATGGAGATGCTGGGGCTGACATTGAACTCTGTAGTGCCCTTTATTTGGGTGCTATGAAGCCACTTAAGTTACCAAAATGGCACCACAATGGACACACACACTTGCAAAGGGAAATGCACTAGATGCTATATTTGTAAAGGGGTTTGGGCAAATGCACCTAATAACTGCTGGCAATGTGCAGTTCAGGCAGATCATGACGTTAATCTGTGTATAATACTGATTTGACACTAGCACTACTATTTTGGAGCTGCACATTACAGCCTATGCCCTCTGTATCTCACATAACAGAACACCTGTTCAATAACATGAGGACCCCTCTCCAGCAGTGCTATTTAAAGGGATCATCAACTACTTGCAGTTTAATTACTGGATTATTTCTTCTGGCTTTTTGCTGCAAGTTTATGCCTTTTAGGTGCTTCTCTATACTTGTTTAAAGTTTCAATAGTCTACAGGGAGTAGTGCAAAACCACATTGTTTGATGACTAAGGGATTCTGTGGAAACCAGTTGGTTCCAGAGATGGGAGGTTGAGTAGGGCTTCCTCTTGGCATTGAGCATGCCTGGGAGAATGAGCAGAGGCCATGCGGAGCAGAACAGTCTGCTAGAGGAGGGAGGAGAAGGGAAAGAAGGGCTCTCAGCAATGCTGCATTCCATAATTGCCAGCACTGTCTTCTCCATGGGGGTTAAACCATGGAGGTGTGTATCTTGCCTTCCCGCTCATTCCTGCTGCCTCATATTGCGCACTAAGAAAAAGGAAAGTGTGCCAGTGAGTTTCATGCAAGATGTTTGAATGATGTGGCTCTCATGGTGAATAGCTTCCAATGTGTGCAAGCTGTGGCATGAGGGTGCGAGGTTTGCAACAGTCCTATGTTTGTGAGGGTGAGTGGAAGCATATGAACGTTAGGTATGATTTCTGATTGGTACAGACTTTTGGTAGGTGATTGATGGGACGTGTAGTGAATTGAACAGTGGATAAAGCCAGTGGTACAGTTAGTAGGCTACAGCATTTTAAGATGCACTCCTGCACTGCATCCAGGTCCTTGACCCAAGGTCCAAGGGGCGGCACAGTGGCGCAGTGGTTAGCACTGCAGCCTCACAGCTCCAGCAACCCGGGTTCAATTCTGGGTACTGCCTGTGCGGAGTTTGCAAATTCTCCCTGTGACCGTGTGGGTTTTTGCCGAGTGCTCCGGTTTCCTCCCACAGCCAAAGACTTGCAGGTTGATAGGTAAATTGGCCATTATAAATTGCCCCTAGTATAGGTCGGTGGTAGGGGAATTGAGGAAAGGTGTGGATGGGGTAGGAATATGGGATTAATGTAGGATTAGTATAAATGGGTGGTTGATGGTCGGTACAGACTCGGTGGGCCGAAGGGCCTGTTTCAGTGCTGTATCTCTAAATAAAATAAATTAACTACACTCTTGACATTGACCTCTTACCACTGCCTTCTGAGCTTCTGCCCTTCTTGAGGATACAGGATATCTCTCCTCCCTTCCAACTCTTCCACCAAAATCGCCAGCGCTACATCCAAAATCTTTGAACACAGTCTCTTCCATGGTCAGCCATTGTTGAATCGTCCACAGCATAGTCTTCGGAATGATCTCAGCACCACTAGCAGCCGCAATCCACCTCCCTTTTAAGTGCAGGCTAGCTTTAAGTACTGCATTTATGGGGTTGGATTAAGCGTTCACGTCATGGCTTTCCACGACGGACCCGGAAGCGGGCGCCATCACTGCTCAGTGCATGTGTGGCCAGCCCCCTGCAATTATGTGACGAGTGGCCAATTACAATATGGGAGACATGGAGCTCGGCAAATTACCCGGCGGGGGTGGGATTCATGGTGCCGAATGCAGCGTCGGATGACTCCGGAGCTAGTGCTGGTGCCATATTTAAAACCCTTTTGTCATTGTTGCCTTTGAGCTCTTCGTTGTTTGCTGCTGAGACCGAGACTGAGACTGAAAGCAAATTAAAGATTGGGACATATACATGGGGTGAAGATAGAAGCTGAAAAATTCTGAAAAGACTTTTTTTAAATTAACAAAAAGATTTAGCTTTAAAAATCTACTAATTAATCATTTAACAGCACACCACAACTATAAAATTATTTTTTTCAGAGTCAGCTCTGCTGTGCATCAAACTTTATTAATCACATCCCCATTAAAAACCCAGTTACACCTGACTGAGAATGTGTAACTTTTTAATGGGTTTCAAACAGCGATGTGGGGGCAGCAAAGTTGAATAGCATAGTGATTCTTGCACCCATTTTTGAGGGTAATTTAATTTAGCCCCTGCTGTCTTTCAACTTAAGACATCAATCTGAGGTCATGTTTACCTGCACAGGCAATATTTGAAGAACAGACAGCTCTCTCAGTGCTGGCCAACATTCACCTCTCAACCAAAAGTAGATTAGCAAATCATTAATTTTCTCTGCTGTTTGTAGGATTTTAGCTGCTGCAACTTACACTTCAAAAGTACTTTACGAAGGTGCTAGATAAAAGCCAGTTCTGTCTTTCTACTGTATTGTCTTTAACTCCAAACTAGTGCTTACAGCTCCATCTGTTGTTACAATAATGTAATTCATCTCTTTGCATGACTAAAGTACCTCGTGACATAGTCATAGCCTCATGATGAAACTGGAACTTCTGAACTGTTGTCAGCACCACAGTCAGGGGTGAACTTGGTCTACGCTAACAGCACGAAATGGGCTCATATTGAAACACCAACAGACTTTTCACTGCGCCCAATCTTCTTTCCATTAAAGTTCACAGAATGACAGTTTAAACACTTTATGGGGACTTCTTTCCTAATCTCTTTGTCGCTTTTACTTGGATTAAAAATCTTGGCAATATTTTCCAAGTCAATGGAAAATAAAAACTGGCGTGGTGCAAAGTTGGCTGCCGATTCACTAGGATTCCATCTTGCACTGCTGACATAGACAAATTTCACTCCCATTATGTTTAAAATCTGATTTGGCTAGTCAAAATGATTGCTGATTCTATAGTTCTGTCACAAAGTGCTACATCTATCATCCAGTCCATGTGATTACAAAAAGCTGTTTAATTAAGATGGCGTAGTATGACTTTATGTGGCATGTGAGACAATGGTTGAGCATGTGTTGCTGCATTGCTGCAACTGAGCAATCAAACCAAGACTCCTGTTTGAATATTCACATAAGCATTTTATATGTGAATCATTTGTAATGTTTTATTTGTGAATACTTTGTTACATTCTATTTAATTTTGAAATCAATTCAGAAGGCTTGGTTTTATATTGCATGCCAAAATGATAGTGTTCCTTTGGTCTACAATGTTGAAATCAAAGATAATATGGGCTGGATTTTCTGTCTGGATCCCAATATCAGGATCAAATGTGGTCCCAACCAGAATAGCTTACATTCCCTCCTAGCTTTGTATCATCAGCAAATTTAGATACGTTATTCTCGGTTTCTTCATCTAAGTCATTAATATAGATTGTAAATAGCTGAGGCCCCAGCGCTGTTCCTTGCGGCATTCCACTAGTTACAGGCTGCCAACTTGAAAGAGCAGGGTCCATGCATAGAAATCACGATAAACCAGTGGACAGGTACTAAAAATAATTGGAATGTTGGCCTTATCTCAAGAGTGGGGTCTGGAATACAAAGGAATGCAAGTTATGCTACAGTTATATAAAACTCTGGCCACATCTGCTGTACTGCATTCAGTTCAGGGCGCTCCACCTCAGGAAGGATATATTGGCCTTGGCAGAGATGTAGCACATATTCACCAGAATGATTCTGGGGCTAAAAGGGTTAAATTATGTGGACAAGTTGCATAGGTATGGCTTTTATTCCCTAGAGTATAGAAGATTAAGTGGTGATCAAATTGATGTCGTCAAGATAACTTAAAAATTTGATAGGGTATTTCCTCTGATGAGAATATGTGGGCATATTTGGGGTAGCATAGTGGCGCAGTGGTTAGCACCACAGCTTCAGAGCTCCAGTGACTCGGGTTCAATTCTGGGTACTGCCTGTGCAGAGTTTGCAAGTTCTCCCTGTGACCGCGTGGGTTTTCGCCGGGTGCTCCGGTTTCCTCCCACAGCCAAAGACTTGCAGGTTAATAGGTAAATTGGCCATTATAAATTGCCCCTTGTATAGGTAGGTGGTAGGGGAATTGAGGGAAGGTGGAGATGTGGTAGGAATATGGGATTAATGTAGGATTAGTATAAATGGGTGGTTGATGGTCAGCACAGACTCGGTGGGCCGAAGGGCCTATTTCAGTGCTGTATCTCCAAATAAATAAATGCAAAATTAGAGCTCGGCCACTCTGTGGTGATGTCAGGAAGCACATTTTCACACAAAGGGTAGTGGAAATCTGGAACTCTCTCTGCCAAAAAGCTGTTGAGGATGGGATTCAATTGAAAATTTCAAAACTGAGATTGATAGAGTTTTGTTAGGTAAGGGTGTTAAGGGATATGGAATCAAGACAAGTAAATGGAGTTGAAATACAGATCAGGTATGATCTAGTTCAATGACGGAACAGGCACGAGGGGCTGAATGGACTACTCCTATTCCTATGACCCTATTCCCAATAGTTTGAAGCTCAGCAAGAAACAGTTGGGAATCATACATTTACTTGCTTAACTTAAATGCTAAATCTTCAGGGAAGTAATTACAACACACATTTAATAATAACGATGTTTGTTATGCTTCTACATACCATGTATTGCATTATATTATTTTGCTGCTAAGTCATAATTGTGTTTAAGCTGACCTATTGCTTTAAGTCATTTTAGTCTATTTGTAGATAATAAGAACATCCAAAGGCCATTTCGAAGTTAATTGCAGTTAATGAGGAATATCTGCAGATTTATAGATGCTTGTAAATTGTGAGCTGTGAGCTTTCACTCAGAGGATCCTACCACCTAGAACGACAAGGGCAGCAGCTGCATGGGAACATCACCACCTGCAAGTTCCCCTCCAAGCCACACACCACCCTGACTTGGAACAACATCGCCGATCCTTCAGTGTCGCTGGGTCAAAATCCTGGAACTCCCTACCTAACAGCACTGTAGGTGTACCTACATTACATGAACTGCAGCAGTTCAAGAAGGCAGCTCACCACCACCTTCTCAAGGACAATTAGGGATGGGCAATAAATTCTGGCCTAGCCAACGACACCCACAGCCCAGGAACGAATAAAAAAAAAATTCCAGTGGGAAGCCCTCGATATTAATCAGGAGGCGGGAAGGATGCAGAGGAGTCTGGTAGCCAGGGATGATTTAAGTATGCAGAATCCTGCTTGACACCTGGCCAGATTGAACAGCTGGCAGGCGGGCAGTAGAGGACATCTGCAGCAGGAGGTCACAGCCGGGAACTGTGAAAATGATACCTGGCAGTTAGCTGTGGGGAAAACTGTTTGGAATGGATTGTGGTGGGGTTGGCAGCATGTGGAAGGGATCGGTGAAGGAAGAAGCCTGTGCGAAGGATTACAAAGAACAAAGAACAGTACAGCACAGGAACAGGCCGTTCGGCCCTCCAAGCCTGCGCCGATCTTGATGCCTGCCTAAACTAAAACCTTCTGCGCTTCCGGAGACCATATCCCTCTATTCCCATCCTATTCATGTATTTGTCAAGATGCCTCTAAACGTCGCTATCGTACCTGCTTCCACCACCTCCCCCGGCTGCAAGTTCCAGGCACTCACCACCCTCTGTGTAAAGAACTTGCCTCGCACATCCCCTCTAAACTTTGCCCCTCTCATCTTAAATATATGTCCCCTAGTAACTGACTCTTCCACCCTGGGAAAAAGCTTCTGACTATCCACTCTGTCCATGCCGCTCATAACTTTGTAAACCTCTATCATGTCGCCCCTCCACCTCCGTCGTTCCAGTGAAAACAATCCGAGTTTATCCAACCTCTCCTCATAGCTAATGCCCTCCAGACCAGGCAACATCCTGGTAAACCTCTTCTGTACCCTCTCCAAAGCCTCCACGTCCGTCTGGTAGTGTGGCGACCAGAATTGCACGCAATATTCTAAATGCGGTCTAACTAAAGTTCTGTACAGCTGCAACATGACTTGCCAATTATTATACTCTATGCCCCGAGCAATGAAGGCAAGCATGCCGTATGCCTTCTTGACTTGACTACCTTATCCACCTGCGTTGCCACTTTCAGTGACCTGTGGACCTGTACGCCCAGATCTCTCTGCCTGTCAACACTCCTAAGGGTTCTGCCATTTACTGTATCCTTCCCACCTGCATTAGACCTTCCAAAATGCATTACCTCACATTTGTCCGGATTAAAGTCCATCTGCCATTTCTCCGCCCAAGTCTCCAACCGATCTATATCCTGCTGTATCCTCTGACAATCCTCAACACTATCCGCAACTCCACCAACCTTTGTGTCGTCCGTTACAGAGAGGATTTGGCCATAATCGTGAGAGGGGTTGCCTGGTAGGAAAGAGACCCAAAGTTTCCTTATGAGACATAGAGGGGACTCCTACCCCACAAGGAAACATGAACTATAACTTTTAAAATAGTTGCTTGGTAGTACAAAACTTGAGTATTACTGAAAAAAGAGACATGCTTTTCGTCTTGCAGTTATCAGGACAGATGCAAGAATCCCAAATTTCAAAGGCAGCAACAATTTATATTGCATGAGCAAAGGGTGCTGATTGGTTGGCAAGTCCACTCTGATTGATTGAGGTGTTGCCATGGCGAATGCACCAGGGAACTATTGTCTCCCATGCTTTGTTTAATTCATAAAAATGGGGCAACGCCTGGACATGGTCCTTTTGCCTGCAAAGGACAGGTCCCTGCATATGAATATATGTAGCTTCTAGAAAGAGTGAGATTTGGCATGACTTTTAAATTTACCTTCTGAACCTCTTCTGGTACAGGATGGAGCTCCCGGCACATTTTGCCTGATGGGGGAGCCTGCACCCTTTCCCCAAACTCAGGACTCAGGTTGAAATTGCAGATCAGATCCTGATGACATCATTAGACCTGATTTGCATATTTAAAACAGGATCTCACTTCTTTCTGCAGGTTAATATGGGCTCAGAGCAGGAAGAAAGCAGGATCAGAGGAGTTAAGCAACTAATATTTTAACTGACACCCACACTCCATCCCCCCATCCCACACTGCTCAGTTTCCACCAGACAGGGAAAGTTAAAATTGGGGCCGAAGTATGTGCCCTTCTTTTTTAAATATATTTGATGTGTGGATGAACTTGAAATATTTCTTTATATGATTAGCTCTCCCATGACATTGCTCATGCTGAGTTGGCAGATATGTTTTTAATTAAGGGATAACGTGGCCTCGTGGTAATGTCACTGAACCAGAAGCCCAGGCTCATGCCGCTGGGGATATAGGTTCACATTCCACCTGGGCAGCTGATGGAATTTAAAATTCAATTAATTAATAAAAATCTGGATTGAAAGCTAGTCTCAGTAATGGTGCCATGAAATTGTCATCAATTGTTGTAAAAAAAAACCTCATTTGGTTCACTAATGTCCTTTAGAAAAAGAAATCTGCTGTCCTTACCTGCTCTGGCCTACATGTGACTCCAGACCCACAGCAATGTGGTTGACTCTTAATTGCCCTCTGAAAAGGCCAAGCAAGCCATTCAGGGCAATTCGGGATGGGCAACAAATGCTGGCCTTGCCAGCAACGTCTGCATCCCATTAAAGAATATAACAACATTAACAGCAGTGATAGTGTACCAGATAACACAATGCATTATCAGGACCACTGAGTTTCAGTGGCTGAATATGTCTAATTTTGTAGTATTGGAGTTTTCCTACTGTTTTGGGGATCAACAGCAATCTGTCCATTATTTCATAATATCAAACTGGGGCACATAGCACTGAGGGGTAGCATTAGAAAACTTGCCGACTAGGCAGTTAGGTGAGCAAGTTAGTGTCAAATGAACATTGACATCGATCAATGAGAGGTGATGTACTTTGGTAGGAGAAGCAGAAACATCACCTATACCTTAGAAAATAAGAAATTGATCAAGGTAGAAGAGCAAAGGGATTTAGGGTTAGAGGTGAACAAATCATGATAACCTGCACTGGTCAGCAAAGCAATCAAAAATGCTAACAAAGCACTGAGGCTTATTTCTTGGAGTATAGAATTCAAATGTAGCAAAATTATGTTAAACTTATACACCACCCTGGTTAGATCACACTCAGAATACTGCTCACAGTGTTGGTCTCCATATTCTAGAAAGGAGACAGAAGCACTGGAAAAGAGCAATGTACAAGAACGTTTCCAAAATTGAGTTATTACAGTTATCGGAAAGATTGAACAGGTTGGGGCTTTGTCCTTCAGAAAAGAGAAGAATCAGAGGCAACTTGATGAGGTCTTTAAAACTGTGAATGGGTTGGACAGGGTCGATGGGGAGCAATTGTTTCCATTTGTGAGTGAATCCAAAACTAGAGGCTGTAAATACAAGATAGTTACAGTAGTTACTGATAAATCCACTCGGAAAATAAGGAGACATTTCTTTACTCAGTGTTTAGAATGTGGAACTCACTACCACAGGAAATGGTTGAGGGAAATAGCTTAGATGTTTTTAAAATGAAACTGGACAATTACATGAGGGGAAAGAGAATAGAAAGATATGCTGAAAGGGTGAGATGAAGTAGATGAAATGGGAGAAGACTCATGTATGAATGCCAGCACAGACTAGTTGGGCCAAATGACTGTTTCTATGCAGCATATTCTATATATTCCATGAAAACTACAAATGAGTGATATGTTACTGTACATTATTTTTCCCTCCAAGTATGTTCGAAGCCCTGGATATATAGGGTCTGATACATACGGTGACAGAGAAACTAATATTGGCCCTACTGTCTTTAAACACTGCTATTAAAATAGATAGTGTTGCAGTACAAAAACTGGCTTCATCTTCCAGCTTTGTCCATCTAAATTGAACTTTAAATCTTATAAGAAATGGGTGGGAGGTAGGTATTTTGCTCTGTAGCCTTCCAGCTGATCAAAATCACTTAATCAAACTAATATGAATTAAAAGCACTGATATCAGCATTTGTTTTCTTTGCTCTTTAGTTATTATGTAACACCTGGTCACTAACTTATTTCCCTTTAAACACTAAAGATATTTTTGTTAATGCTCCAGGCCATAACAATAGTGTTGCTGGTAATAATATTAAGATCAGGAACTGAAATTCCTGGAAACTATTTTATGAGTGAAGAGCTTATGTCTATAATTTATCTATTGCAATAACTGACAACAGTGAAACAAATAAAAATAATGCATGGATGCATTTGGATGTCTCTAGGAATTTCTTTGTACGATGCAATGCTAGTTGT
The DNA here is from genome assembly GCF_036365525.1 of Heterodontus francisci. Classification (NCBI taxonomy): domain Eukaryota; kingdom Metazoa; phylum Chordata; class Chondrichthyes; order Heterodontiformes; family Heterodontidae; genus Heterodontus; species Heterodontus francisci. The sequence continues at coordinate 127,281,699 of NC_090377.1, forward strand.
ACCTATCTGTAACATAAATCAGTGAGGTTTGAATAGTGTATAAGTTAATAATAGTCATTATAAATTCAAAGAATTTGTCTGATACTAATCTGTGTTTGATAGACTGGCAAAGGTCAAGTACACACTCTATCAGGCTGACATTTGCTAAGGGCTGCAATCAACTTCCTGTTTGTTTTAGCTGGTATCAGTGGTTAGTAAAAGGAGCCTTTCATTACAGAATAAACAAACTCAGGTATCAGGAAGACAAATGTTAATAAACTGCCTTAAAATGCAGAATATGCAATATGCTCGCCACTGCCGTTGCTTATGGTTAACCACAAGACTACACAGCACTCATTAAACTGACACAGACAATGAGCTTCAGTGCAATCTAAAAACCTATTGTATGATTTGGTGCTTCAGTCTATATGTCAAAAGACTACATAAGCTATAAAAAAAAGATAAACGGAATCTATAGTTTCGGTTCTGCCAGGGCCACTCAGCACCAGACCTCATTACAGCCTTGGTCCAAACATGGACAAAAGAGCTGAATTCAGGAGGTGAGAGTGACTGCCTTTGACATCAAGGCAGCATTTGACTGAGCAGCCCTAGCAAAATTGAAGTCAATGGCAATTGGGGGAAAACTCTCTGCTGGTTGGAATGCCTAGCACAAAGGAAAATGGCTGTAGTTGTTGAAGGCCAATCATTGCCGTCCCAAGACATTGCTGCAGGAGTTCCTCAGGGTAGTGTTCCAAGCCCAATCATCTTCTGCTACCCAGTTCTGATGAAAGATGATAGAGCTGAAACATTAACTCTTTTTCTCTGACCACAGATGCTGCCAGATTTGCTGAGTATTTCCAGCATTTTCTGTTTTTATTTCAGATTTCCAGTATCCACAGTATTTTGCTTTTGAAAAAGATCTTTTTGCTGCTGTATACCAACTGCACATTGAAGGACTGGAAGCCCTTATGGTTGATGGTTCCTCCTGGGTAATATGGAGGTGCCTTAATTGTCATATTTGTGCAGTTGATGATACCCTGCACCTGTGGTCGGCCACAGCCACAAACCCAATGACTGGCATTAGCAGTGGCAAAGTTGATATAATTGCCTTTCCTGGCAAACAAGCCATCCCCTGCTTAATGCATTTGTAAGCTGCTGACTGCAAGATCCTGAAAATGTCTCCAGGAGAGCCCAATAAGGATCCAGACTCAAAGAAATTGAGGGTGGTGGTGACTTTGACAGCCACTGGTAAACCGTGGCCACAAGTGTCAAACAGATCCAAGCCAAATGGTGAAGAATGAAGCTCGACACAGATCTGTTTCTTGATAGTCGATTTATTCACAGAATGCAGCATTACATATCTCTGCCCACTGCCTTTCTGCCCCGTTTCCCAGAAGGCTCTCTTTATATCAACTGTAAGTCCTTAATTAAACAATACCCTTCACCTTTATATCTTCAACAACATAATTAACCTACCATTAACAGATTTCCTTTTCTTTTAAAACAAAAAAATTATAACATACTTAAATAATTACAATGCAATCAAAGAAAAAAGAGAAAAATTGGTTTTCCATATTTCTTATAACTCATCATAATACAAGGTATCCCTCTTCTAGGACTTCCAACAATTTCTTGGAGCAAGCATTCCTCTTTGGAAAACAGTCTGATAATTGGTGACTTGCGTCAGCCCATTTTATCTTAGCGATCTCTTTTCTCTCCAACATTTCCTTTATACTAGCAAGGCCAATCCATAACCTTTTTTCAGTGACACTCTTTGTCGAATGATCATCTTCAAATCCTCACTGGATACAGGCAAGGTGCCAGAGGATTGGAAGTCTACAAAAGATATACCATTGTTTAAAAAGGGTGCGAGGGATAGGCCAAATAATTATAGGCCAGTCAGTCTGACCTCGGTGGTGGGTAAATTATTAGAATCAATTCTGAGAGACAGGATAAACTGCCACTTAGAAAGGCATGGATTAATCAGGGACAGTCAGCGTGGATTTGTTAAGGGAAGGTCATGTCTTACTAACTTGATTGAGTTTTTTGAGGAAGTAACAAGGAAGATTGATGAGGGTAGTGCAATGAATGTGGTCTACATGAATTTTAGTAAGGCATTTGACAAGGTCCCGCATGGCAGACTAGTCAGTAAACTGAAAGCCCATGGGATACAGGGGAATGTGGCAGGTTGGATCCAAAATTGGTTCAGTGAGAAGAAACAAAGGGTAGTAGTCGACAAATGTGTCTGCGAATGGAAAGTGGTTTCCAGTGGCATTCCACAGGGCTCAGTGTTGGGTCCCTTGCTGTTTGTGGTATATATTAATGATTTGGACTTAAATGTGGAAAGCATGATTGGAAAATTTGCTGATGACACAAAAATTGTCCATGTAGTAGATAGCGAAGAGGATAGCTGTAGACTCCAGAATGATATTGGGGAAGCCAAACAAAGCGAGGGACTACACAATAAACAGGAGGATAGCGAGAGGGCTAGAAGTGAGAGACCTTGGAGTGCATGTCCACAGGTCCCTGAAGGAGGCGGGACAGGCAGATAGAGTGGTGAAGACGGTATATGGAATGCTTTCCTTTATTGGCGAGGTATAGAATACAAAAGCAGGGATGTAATGCTGAAACTGTATAAAACGCTGGTTAGGCTGCAGCTGGAGTATTGCATACAGTTCTGGTCACATTACAAGAAGGACATAATTGCTCTGGAGAGACTACAGAGGAGATTTACAAAAATGTTGCCAGGGCTTGAAAGTTGCAGCTATGAGGAAAGATTGGATAGGCTGGGGTTGTTTTCCTTAGAACAGAGGAAACTGAGGGGTGACTTAATTGAGGTGTACAAAATTATGAGGGGCCTAGATAGAGTAGACAGGAAGGACCTGTTTCCCCTAGCGGAGAGGTCAATTACCATGGGGCACGGATTTAAGGTGATTGGTAGAAGGATTAGAGGGGACATGTGGGAAAACTTTTTCATTCAGAGGGTGGTGGGTGTCTGGAATTCACAGCCAGGAATGACGGTGGAGGCAAAAATGCTCAACTCATTTCAAAGGTACCTGGACATGCACCTGAAGTGCTGTAACCTTCGAGGCTATGGACCAGGTGCTGGAAGGTGGGATTATATTGGGCAGCTAGTTTTTTTTTCAGCTGGCACAGACACGATGGGCTGAATGGCCTCCTTCTGTACTGTAATTTTTCTACGGTTCTATGGTTCTAATATTATCTCAGAGAGAACAGTTAGCCACATAGCATTCAATGGGCAAACTTTTCTCAGAATGCCCCTTGTACAGGATTTCCTTCAAAATGTTAGATAAGTAAAATCCCATATCTATCGCTTCTATTAGTGCCAGTGTTTCTGCAGCTGGGGTATTTATAACTACCATTTTTAGTTTCTTGGCTTCCCAGACCAAGGGACAACACTTTCCATTTTTCCCCACCAAGAATATGATAAACCCAGCTGTACTCAAATATCCATCTGGAAGAAGCATCACTAAAAAAGGACTAATTTCATGTCTTTCAAATCACCCAGGGATGGAAACTTGAGTACACATTTCTCCAAATTTAATTTCTTTAATGTTTTATTTGCTCTCAATACCTCCTCAATTGTAGTGTGTTTCATCAAAGTACTAAGTTCCAATACATCATAACTAGCATCAGGTCTTGTCTGAGTACAGAACTAGTGTAACTGCCCAATCGCGCTTCTTAACTGCTCTGTTTCTTCTTTAGATGTAAGATCATGTTTCTGTGACAACCTGGCCCAATTTATCAGGAAAAGACTAACACTTTCTAGATATGATTGTTGATTCAAGGTTAATATGATTAATGTCTAACCCTATGTATTTAAAGGCCCCGAAGCCTGAATTCCAATCTTAAATTTCCCTTTTAACTTCTCTATAACCGATTGTTCAAATTCCGCAGAACCTTTCCATAGAAAATCATCGATATGCATTATAAAAATGGCTGCGAGTTTCCCTTTGCGATGCCAGTAGAACATTGCTGGATCTGCTTTCAACTGAATACAGCCTACTTTCAGCAAGGCAAACCTAAACGAGAAATACCAAACTCTTGATACACTGTTCAATCCATAAACACATTTGTTTAATTTCCACAGCTTCCTTTCTACATCACTCACTTCTTTAGATGGTTTCAAAAACACTTCTCTGAAATTTTTCACCCTGCAAAAATGTGGCTTTTATATCGATTGGCCTACATGCTAAAAGAGCTAAAAAAAAATTCAAGATCACTTTTCCTGCCATGGGGGAGTCCACTCTAACATCTTGATCGCTAAGTCTCTCTTTGAAACCCCAAGCCACTAATCTCACTTTAGCCTTATATGTCCCATCTGGGAGTACTTTTTCCATACATATCCATCTGTGATAAGGCTGGCTGTCCCCTATCTTGCACTTCAGAATAGAAACCAAATTCCTTCCACCTTTCCAACTCTCTGCTTTGCCTCTCTTATTAAGTTTTCTTCAAATTTGTTTGTAGCCACTATAACTTCATCATAAGGGCTTCTATTTCTCGTAGTGTTTCTAGATTGTTCTGTAGTCCTTGTTCTATTACATAGTCTAGTCAGGTTATGACCTCCACTTGCCCTTTTACCTCTTTCTGGACTACTGCTACAGGATCTCTCCCTTCCATGATCAGAGGTTCTGTCGCCAGTACCTGATCATTTCCTAGTGTCAGAGTCACTTTCAGACCCATTATGGGGACTTGCACTGCGTTTTCTTGCTTCCCACCATTTCACCTAATTTTGCTAGTCCATAGGTCTTACCTCATCTTGGATGTTTAGCCAATGTTTGAATTTGCCGGTGGCTTTCCCTGCTCTCCCTACAATGGTCACATCCCTCCAGTCAGTGAACCCTTCTTGTATGTACGTTCCCTAGTACCGACTTTAGGCAGTTGTTCTTTGGGTAAAACAGTCCTATCCAGTGCACTGGTATCCCTTTGTCTATCATCATCCAGCCCCTTTTCTACTGTTTTCTGTTCCTCATAGCTGCCAAATATATGAGTATGTGAGGTACAGGGTGCTTCAACATCTTCTACTAATTGTTCAGATTCTGCAAGTTCATAATCAATCCCGATTAACCTAAAGGAATGAACCCTAATAGTTTGACTACCATGTTGGAGAATCATTGTCTTCCCATTACACCCTCGCACTTTACCCGGACCTTTCCACTTTTTCAGATCCTTTCTTTTATAGTATACTAAATCCCCAGGATTCGGTGGATCAGACATGTCCGCAGGATGGAAGATGGTCGCATACCCAAGGACCAGTATGGTGAGGTTGCCAGGGCTAGATGACCAGTGAGGCGCCCAAAGCTCTGTTTCATGGATGGTTGTAAGTGTGACATGAGGGCCTTAAATGTTGACTATCGCACCTGGGATCACTAGCTGGTGAAAGAGGGAAATGGTAGCACATCCCGTGGACTGGTGTGCACTACCATGATGACCAGTTGCTGCAAAATTAGATTAGATTAGATTAGAGATACAGCACTGAAACAGGTCCTTCGGCCCACCGCTTGGCAACAGCTGCCAATGTCAAAAGCAACAACTCACATTGTCACTTGGCAGTTTCATGTTCATCACTGTGGCAGAACCTGCCTCTCAAGGATTGGTCTTCACAGCCATCAGTAAAGGTGCACCAAGAGAAGACATCCCACCTGATTGGATTGTTTGCTGCGTGTCCATCATCTTTCGTAAATGGAAGGATGCCAACCAAGTCCCCAGGATTGAAGTTTATCTCTGATGGTTTTATGCAATGTCATAAGGCTCAACGAATTTTCTCTGAGACTTCTGCCTCGATGAATGTCCTTCTCCCTGCATGTAGGACACTCAAGTGCGCAGAGACGGTGGAACTAACTGTAGTGCCTTCTAAGGCTGGGGAATAATTACACAGTGCAGAAGCTATTTTGGGATTCCTCCCAAAGATCAACTGATACAGACTCTAGCCCCAACCATATGAAGCAAATTCTTTGCATGGACTGCCCATGCCAGGGCAGATGTTAGCTTGCAATTTGGTTGGTTGACTAAGATCTTATAGAGCATTTGATCAATCACCGCATGATTTCTTTCATAGAGTCCATTACTGAAAGGACTTTCAGCTGCAGCGTTCATCACTACAATGTCCATAATTTTGCACATGTCTCTGAACTCATCATTGGCAAATTCACCCCCCACCCCATTGTCAGTCAGGAATTTAGCCGGTGCTCCCAGTCCAGTCCCGATCCATCTTACCATGATTTTACCGACAATCACTCTTTTGTCTTTACCATGTATTACTGGAGATAGACTGAATCTTGTTACCGTGTCTATGAAATGCAAAAATGAAAACGTTTTTGTCCTTATCCCGCACATTTAAATCCATAGCTACTACTTCATTAAAGTCTCGTGCTAATGGTAGACTTACAATAGGCCATGATGGTGTCCTCCGATACTTTTTGCATGTATCACATTTTTCACTAATCTCTTCAATAAGCTTTGTGTACTTGCCATCAACCACCCCCGCATCCTTTAGTAAGATTTTTAATCTGTGACAAGAGGGATGAGCAAACTGTTGATGTAACTTTAAGACAATTTGCTTAGTTCTGTCAGTTACAATGGAGCAGCATCAGATGCATCCAAGATCAGTAGCGGGGCAATGCAGGACTGCATCCTGGCGCCAACTCTCTTTGGCATCTTATTCTCCATGCTTCAATTGTACACTTTCGGTGACTCAAATGGGGGTGTCCACCTGCATACCAGAGCTGACAGCAAGCTGTTCAACTTGGCAAGACTGCACACCAAGACCAAAGTGTGTAAAGTCCTAGTTAGTGAGTTGCTGTTTGCTGATGACGCTGCGCTGACATCCCATAATGAAGTTCACTTGCAGCAGCTTGTAGATCAGTTATCCTGGGCTGGCAAGGATTTGGACTGACAATCAGCATCAGGAAGACCAAAGCTATGGGCCAGGACATCGAGACTACACCTTCCATCAACATCAACAACCTCACTTTGGAGGTCATTGATAATTTCACATACCTTGGATCAAGAATCACCAGCAATCTGTCCTTGATGCTGAAATCAGCACCAGGATTGCCAAGGCTGCAGCTGTCATGTCAAAGTTGAAAAGATGAGTGCGGAGCAACAGCAAACTAACCGAAAATACAAAACTTCACGTATAGCAGGCTTGTGTTTTCAGCACCCTCCTGTATAGTAGAGAAGCATGGACAACTTTCGCAAGGCAAGAAAAATGGTTGAACAGCTTCCACCTCCACTGCCTCAGGCAGATATTGGCCATCTCCTGGCAGGATATTGTCGAATACAGAAGTACACCAGCATGCAGGGATCTCCAGCATGTTTGCCCTCTTACCCTCTTGAGTCAGTGGGTACTCCATTGGCTGGGTCATGTGTACCGAATAGATGACGGCGCATTCCCAAAGACATGCTCTGTCGTGAGCTTGCTATTGGCATGAGACAAACAAGTCACCCACATCTGCAATGCAAGGATGTCTGCTAGCAAGACCTCAAGTTGACTGGGATCAGTATTGATGCATGGGAAGTCCTTGCTGCTGACCGGAATTCCTGGAGAATGGCAGTCAGGAAGGGTGCAGAAAAAGCATTGGTGAAAAGAACACAACCAAATGGCGGAAAAGAGAGCCCGACGAAAGGAAAAAACATCAGTCGATCTGGGGTCTACCATGTTTATCTGTGCCGGCTGTGGAAGGGATGGCCTCTCATGAGTCGGCCTCTACAGCCACAACAGGCAATGGTGAACGCAGAAGTGATATACACCCCAGCGCCGTCCATCATGGTATGTGGTGCGACGACTACTACTACTACTACCTGATGCCACTAACTCTTCTTTAACATTCTTATTAGAGATTCTATGTATTGTTAACGGGATGCAATGATGTTCTAATTGGGAAAATTGCAAATCTACTGACTTTCCAAAGACAATTTCTTTCTCATGTTCCATGTCCAATTTCATTTGTGCCTTTTTCATGGAAGGTTTGCTGAGCAGCAAGGGTATCTCACTAGATACCACATCTGTAATAATAAAGTGGTTTACTCCAGCTATTCTGCATGGAATCACCACCCTTTTCAGTGATCTTAATGTGCTGTCATCCCTGACATTGAAACAAGTAGAACTTTCATATTCCTTGACCTTACTTCAATCCTTACTACTGAGTGAATCTAAATAGCATTTCAACCAATCCATTCCACATACTGTGGATGTGCAACCACTGTCCAACATGGTGCAATTAAATGAATCCATGACTAGTACACTCATTACCAGACTGAAGTTTCTTGTGACCAGTACAATTCCCTCAGACTAATCAACATTTTTCACTGGATACTGCAAAGGCTATGGGCCCTGACAATATTCCAGCAATAGTACTGAAGACCTGTGCTCCAGAACTTACCTCGCCCCTAGCCAAGCTGTTCCAGTACAGCTACAACACTGGTATCTACCCAGCAATGTGGAAAATTGCCTAGGTATGTCCTGAACACAAAAAGCAGGACAAGTCCAACCCACCCAATTTCTGCCCATCAGTCCACACTCAATCATGAGTAAAGTGATGGAAGGTGTCGTCGACAGTGCTATCAAGCAACACTTGCTCAGCAATAACCTGTTCAATGCGGCTCAGTTTGGGTTCTGCCAGGGCCACTCAGCTCCTGACCTCATTACAACCTTGGTTCAAACATAGACAAAAGAGCTGAACTCAAGAGGTGGTGTGAGAGTGACTGCCCTTGACATCAAGGCAGCAATTGACTGAGTATGGCATTAAGGAGCCCTAGCAAAACTGGAGTCAATGGGAATCAACGGGTTGGAGTCGTACCTAGCACAAAGGAAGATGGTTCTGGTGTTGCAGGTCAATCATCTCAGCTCCAGGACATCACTGCAGGAGTTCATCAGGGTCGTGTCCTAGGCCCAACTATCTTCAGCTGCTTCAATAATGACCTTCCTTCAATCATAAGGTCAGAAGTGGGTATGTTCACTGATGATTGCACAATGTTTGGCACCATTTGCGACTCCTCAGATAATGAAGCAGGCTGTGTAGAAATGCAGAAAGACCTGGACAATATCCAGGCTTGGGCTGATAAGTGGCAAGTAATATTTGCGGCACACAAGTGCTAGGCAATGACCATCTCCAACAAGAGAGAATCGAACCATCTCCCCTTGACATTTAATGACTTTACGATCTCTGAATCCCCCACTATCAACATCCTGGGGGTTAACATTGACCAGAAACTGAACTGAAGTAGCCATATAAATACCGTGGCTACAAGAACAGGTCAGAGGCTAGGAATCCTGAGGCGAGTAACTCATCTTCTGACTCCCCAAAGCCTGTCCACCATCTACAAGGCACAAGTTAGGAGTGTAATGGAATACTCTCCACTTGCCTGGTTCAGTGCAGCTCCAACAACACTCAAGATGCTCGATACCATCCAGGACAAAGCAGCCCGCTTGATTGGCACCCCATCCACAAATATTCACTCCCTCCACCACTGACACATAGTGGCAGCAGTGTGTACCATCTACAAGATGCACTGCAGCAACACACCAAGGCTCCTTAGACAGCATCTTCCAAACCCTCGACCTCTACCACCTAGAAGGACAAGGGCAGTAAATGCACGGGAACAGCAGCACATGCAAGTTCCCCTCCAAGCCACACACCATCCTGACTTGGTACTCTATCACCGTTCCTTCACGGTCACTGGATCAAAATCCTGGAACTCCCTTCCTAACAGCACTGTGGTTGTACCTACCCCACATGGAGTGCAGCGGTTCAAAAAGGCAGCTCACCACCACCCTCTCAAGGGCAGTTAGGGATAGGCAATAAATGCTGGCCGAGACAGCGACGCCCGCATCCCATGAATGAATAAAAAAAAACTTCAGAACCTTCCATGTCATGTGTCGCTCGAAAACCCTGTTGCTCTATTTCGGACAATTTACCACATAATGATATTTCGAATCACATCTGAAATACCTGTTAACAACTCCCCGGACATTCCTGGGGTTCATTCGTCTGTTATTGTTACTCCATTTCTGTTGTCTCCATCCTCATTTCTTTTGTCTGTGATTCTTCTGTTGTATTGATGGCTGTGCCCCATATCTGAATGATCTCAAAACCATCGAGTGCTCCATCTTCTGTGGCACTGCCGAATGTCCCATTTGCACCATGAAAGCTGCTGGAAATGAATGCTTTCCCAGGAATTTTTTAAAGCATCAGACACCTGATCCAAAAGAGTGTCTATTTCTGAGAATCTCACTCCAGTTAAGACTAGCAGCCTATCCATGTGCGAAACTTTAGCACAATCCAACAATTTGAAAGCGAGCACTGAGCAAGGCATTTCCAAATAGAATTTCTGTGATCTTTTATATAGTGTGTTAAATTCCATGATATATATGGAATAACCATCCATCTTTATATCAAAGTCTGACTATGCCTCACATGCATTTAATAGACTATCTTTCTTATAAATTTTATCCATAAAGCTCAATAGAAGCTACAAACTTTCCTCAGTGTCCAACTGACAGGCCTGTAGCTCACAAAATACGTTGCACCTGATCTTGCTTTTGTTTGGAAGCGACAGTGCCAAATCCATCCCTTCTTTTCTCTTCGGTAAGGACATAACCCATGTCCACATACCTACACATTTTTCCATTCGTCATAGGGTGAAATTCAGAGAAAATCAGTGGAAAATCATACCCTGACACTTGGTTTCAGCCATTCTTCTCAAAAGTAACAGTGCAACATGCTGTCTGAAAAAAAAAACTTAGTTTCCAATCTTCACCTTCAGGCAACCATCTTCTGCTACCATGTTAAACAGATCCATGCCAAATGGCGAAGAATGAAGCTAAACACATATCCTTTTCTTGATAGTCAGTTTATTCACAGAATGTAGCATTACCTATCTCTGCCTCCTGCCTTTCTGCCCCCTGTTCCAGCAGGCTCTCTTTATATCTGCTCTAAGCCTTAATTAAACAATGCCCTTCACCTGTGTATCTTTAACAACATAAATAACCTACCATTAACCACCAGATCAACTTAGCAGAAGGACTTGTTCCAGGAAGCTACATGTCTGCCACCACTTGGCGTGAGACCAGAGGCTCTTGAGACATTGGTGTTCAAATATATCGAGAAAACTATCCTCTTCCCATAGACCCTTTGTGCCCTGTGTCCCTTTGTATGTCTGATCTGTACTTTGGAGCTCTGATCTATCAGATCAGCATGGATGCCACTTATGCTCTGTTACTGTGGACCTGCAAGCTGCACCCTTCTGCTGATCCCCTCTCTGTTGAGGAGCTGCATGTCTGTGAGGAGCAAGTCATTGCTGCTGCTTCTGGTGCTGTTCATTTTGGTCCTCCATCTGAAGTCCAAAGTAACACAGTATAAGCAGCACCCTTGCTGATCTGATAGGTCAGCGCTCCAAAGTGCAGATCAGAAGTACAAACCTCCAAAATTGTCAAAATAACTTCCAAAGTTGTCCAATTTACCTCTCAGCACAGGTACTGTGAACCAAACCATTTACACATGCAAGCAAGAAAGCACCTGTGAGGTTTCAGTACTTACTGGCATATTTCACTGTCATTTCTTCAGCTCCCTCAATTGCCACTGTGTTCTCACTTGACTTTTACTGGTAAGTTCCAGGAAGCCTGGGAAACCCATGGACCCACAGTTAAATTGCAAAAACTATGTTAATATTGCTGTAATTGACCACTTAACATATTGAAATTGACAACCTGTCTCCCCTGAGGGGGTTTCTCATGCACAGGTTAGCGCACTGCAGTTAAATGTGGAAGTCGCTGGGTTGGACATCGCTCCTATACATTAAAATTCAGCCCATAGTCACTTGCAGATCAAAATCCCTATTCCGCTATAGTTCTGCTATATAGAGATCACTGATATTCAAAGCCCAATATCTTTATTTCTGTGCTTTTACATTTGGGTAGAGGATACATAATAAAGAGAAATCTTTTATTACTTCTGGTTCTGAATATAGCAGAAATAATTTAGAAATACACATTTCATATGGTCTATATTTTTATAAATTTAGTTTTTATCTATTCCTCTTTGCATTATACATTATTGTTCATATCAGATAGAAAAACAGTTTTTCTAATGTATTAAAATGCTTGTTTTCCATCTCACTGTTTGTTTTAGACCTTTAGGAGCACTTTTAGCGTGCGGTTTTACCACCACGTCTGCATCACTGTGAAACAGCATCTGCTTTTCTGTGGTGCAACGATCGCAATATAACTCCTGAATCAGATTTCATCTGACCTTGGAGCAAAGTGGTGCAAGATCCCCTCTAACAGGCAGTTTCACAGCACTTGGGGCTTGATACCACATTAAATATAATTCTAATGTGGTATCAAGTCTGAATGCTCCTGCTTGTGCCCTCAAAGTATTTAAAATGCAACACACAGATGCAGAGCTCTTCACACAGATATAAACACACATGTGTTGAGCTCTCTCCGGTCTTCAGAAATCAATTCAGAGCCACTCACACATAGGTGTATTTATATCAGGTTAGAATAATTCCATAACTATCAGCTTAAGATGCATAGCTACAATACAAGTGCAGCTTTACACTGCATCAAAAATATAACTAGATCTTGTTGCAAAACTTTATATTACAAGTGCTGAAATGGACTACATTTTCTGTTTGTTCATTGAGATTGTAAATGGGAAAAAGATTTGCTCTGTAGAGAGAAATGTTTCAAATTAGTCCTTACTTCACACTGTCATTCTCATAGTGTTATTACATCCTCAGATATATGACCAATTTAGCTATATACAAGTAACTGATGTCTGTGACTCAGACTTCAGAAAGTGCTTAGCAGCAGAGCTAAAGCTGCAGTAGAAACACATCAAAATATTATGCAGAACAGTATCTTCAAACTACTGTGTTCTCAAATCGCAACACAGAAGTCAGTAAAACTCGATTTCATAGTGACCGTAATCATCTCAGACCATGACTCCTTGAGCAAGTTCCCATCTAGAGAGTAAAAAAATTATGTAAAATCTTACACATGATGGTTACCATTTGATTAAAATAGGTTGATCAGATACGTGCTTTCGGAGATGGTTTGATTACAAAATGGATCCATTTTTAGGTCACCATTCACTCATGGTCACCCACATTTTGCTGAGGACTGAAAACTACAGATAAAACCAGTTTTTATGGCAATGTTCCTGATGAGTCAGCAGAAGTAATCAAATCACAGCATGATTAGGGTGGATGTACTTTAGTTGCTTTTAAACTTCTAACACTAGTTCATTATTCTTATTTTCAAAACAGAACAATGTTAAAAACACAGTATAAAAGCACTACTTACCAATGAGCAAACCAATTATGAATGAGCAAGTTACTGACTGTGGTTAAAAAGCCAACAGTGTCAGTCACATTAAATCATCTCATCGCACTACAAACTGATTTTGATTCAATGGGCAGGATTTGGGGTTTTGGGTCAAGACCCCGATATCGGGGTCAAATGTAGGTCACAACCCCGCACCGTGTGGGGAAACAGTCACGTGGCAATGATTCCCCTAATTGGCCAATTGATGGCCAGAGGGCTGGATTGCCATCATGGGCTCTCAAAGCTGGTGGTCCAATAGGAGGCCCTCCAGCTCAGAAGGAGCAGCAGCCTGCAGTTCAGGTAAGAGAGAGAGAGAGGGCACTCCATCTTGAAGGCTCTCTCTTCAACATTTTAAACTTTTAAGTGAAAAGATTCTGTCAGCAGCCGGGCCAGGAAGGGAAACCCCTCCACAGGGCAGCCTGCAGCTGTGGCCAGGAAGGTGAGGAGGGCCTCAAAGCTTGCTTGGAGCACTGGTCCCCCAATCTCCCGCCGGGAAGCTGCCTCCAGGCAGGTGGTCTAGTCCCTGATGACTCTGGGGGCTGTCAGGCTGATTGCCAAATTCCAGTCAAGCCTCTGACAATAGGCCTTAACAGGTCATTTGCCCACTTTAATTGGTTACCCACTGCTTGCAGGCGAGTAGCTCTGCTGACCCCTCTCCCACCTTCGAGAAAATGGCCTGGGGGTGGGATGGTGTCGGCAAATTGGCATGCTAACTGGTAGCGCAAATTTCCACGCCCACGCGCCTCTGTTCTAAATTCAGCCCGATGAGTCAGATCAGGATAAAAGAAAATGCATTTGAGCTTGTGCAAATACCCAGCTAATTGGGTTAATTGGACATTTTTCAATACCAGAATAAAAGCCTTCATTCTGTGATAATATATCCATTATCAAGGTTAAAATCCAGGAATTCCTGACTAAGCTGCATTGTAGGAGCACCATCAGTATAAGGACTGTAGTGCTTCAATAAGAAGGTCTACCACATTCTTCAGTGGGAAACTAGGAACAGGCAATAAATGCAGCTTTGCCCACATCCCCAACAATCTGAAAACAAACTATAAAGAAAATTAATTGGCTGGAGGAAGCAGCCTTGAAAACATGTTTAAGAGCACTAAAATTTGTAACAAAAAATCGCTCCAAGAGACATAAGTTGGTACGCTACTTTGTATATGGTGACTGAACTTTCAAAGAATGAAAGCAGATAATGCTCCTTTAACTTTTTCTAAAATAAACTGCATTAGTTCCTGGTTCAGGGAATAAAGGAATGAGTGTAAACTGAGATTATCTCCCGGGGTTGTCCCTTATGCAGGGCAACCATTCAGAGCCGAATGGAGGTTTGGAGATAGATAGATAATTGATTATCTATGGATACAACATCTACAACAACAGCTTATATTCATATAGAATTTTAATGTAATGAAACATCCCAAGGTGCTTCTCGGGAGCATTATAAAACAAAATATGACAAACCGAGCCACATAAGGAGAAATTAGGTGAGATGACCTAAAGCTTGGTCAAAGAGTTAGGCTTTAAGGTGTGTCTTAAAGGAGGAAAGCAAGCTTGAGAGATGGAGAGGTGTAGGGTGGGAATTCCAGAGTTTAGGGCCTAGGCATGCCCAACAATGGTGGAGCGATTAAAATCAGGGATGCTCAAGGGGCTAGAATTAGAGGAACATAGATATATCAGAGGGTTGTGAGGCTGGAGGAGATTACAGTGTTTGGGAGAGTGAGAACAAGGATGAGAATTTTAAAATCAAGACGGCTTGACTGCAAACCAGCATATGTCAGCGAGCACAGCGGTGATAAGGGAACGGGACTTGAGGCAAGTTAGGACATGTGCAGTAGAGTTTTGGATGACCTCAAGTTTAGATGGTAGAATATGGGAAACCAGCCAGGTGTACATTAGAATACTCGAGTCTAGAGGAAACAAAGGCATGAATGAGGGTTTCAGCAGCAGATAAGCTGAGGCAGGGGCAGTTGGGCAATGTTACAGAGGTGAAAAAAGGCTGTCTTAGCGATGGTGTGAATATGTGGTCAGAAATTCATCTCGGGGTCGAATATGACACTAAGGTTACGAACAGCTTGGTTTAGTCTCAGACAGTTGTTGGGGAGAGGCATGCAATTGGTAGCTAGGGAACGGATTTTGGAGCAGGGACTGAAAACAATGGCTTCAGTCTTCCCAATATTTAATTGGGGGAAATTTCTGCTTATTAAGTACTGGATGTTGGATAAACAGTCTGATAATTTAGCAACAGTGGAGGAGTCGAGAAGTGGTGGTGAGGTAAAGCTGGAATGTTGTCAGCATACGTATGAAAACTAATGTGCTTTCGGATGATGCCGCAAAGGGGCAGCATGTAGATGAGAAATAGGAGGGATGGGCAACGATAGATCCCTGGGGAACATCAGAGGTAATGGTGTGGGAGCAGAAAGAGAAGCCATTGCAAATGATTCTCTGGAGATGATTAGATAGATAAGCATGGAAAAAGGCGAGTCCAGTCCCACGCAGCTAGATGGCAGTGGAGAGCTGTTGGAGGAGAATGGGTGTGGTCAACTGTGTCAGGTAGACAGGTTGAGAAGGATGAGGAGGGATAGTTTATCTTTGTCACAGTCACACAGAATGTCATTTGTGACTTTGATAAGAGATGTTTCAGTACTGTGGCAGTGGTGGAAACCTGATTGGAGGAAAAAGATGAGAACAGATTTGGGAGGCGACAACATGTTCAAGAACTTTGGAGAGGAAAGGGAGTTTGGAAATGGAGCAGTAGTTTGCAACACAGTAGCGGGTCAAGGGTAGGTTTTTTGAGGAGAGGGGTGATGATGGAAGATGTAAAGGAGAGAAGGACCACACCTGAAGAGAGAGAACCAACAGCTAACATGGGGAGCAGGAGGGGAGGTTGGGGGTCAACAGTTTAGTGGGAATAGGGTTGCGGGAGCAGGGGAGTCACATGGACAAGCTTGGAGGGGGCTTCGGGGGAGATAGCAGAGAAATTAGAGAAAGATGTGAGTTCAAGGCTATGGCAGGGGGGAACAGGGAGAATTTAAGTAAACCTTTTTAATTGGGAGATTAAATAGCTAGGGTAAGATTCTACAATCGAACAGCGCTACATGATCTATGCCTGAAGCAAACTTGATGTGCAAAAGAGACTTTTCTCATTCCACACATATATTTTTAACTACAGCTATTATATTCAAGTTTGAATACATTGGTAGTAGGCTTCTGAGAACCTACATCTTTATTGCAACTTGATGCAAAGTAAGTTCAAAGTATTTCTAATTCTGAGCTGTCAACTGAAGATAGTACTGTCCAGTGAAAGCATGGTTACTGCTCGAGAATGTTGACTTGTAGATGGCCTCTAGAACACCACATTTGTCCAGAAAATGGGCTCTAAACTTCCTGGTGATTTCTGCACTTCAGGAATGTCAGGAACTAACACAAAGAATTATAATCCACTATCCAATTTGATAACGTGCTCAACCACAATCTAATTCCCCAAAACAAATAAATGTTTAGACTAAGATCCTCACCCTTATTTACATGAAAAGTACGGCACCCTGTGCACACTGACAAAAAATGACGCATTTGTGCCCATTGGGTAATATTTTATTCTTTTTTGGGTTACAGTGTACGTAATTTGGAGGGAATATATGTTGTCGTCCAACATGCCAAAGACATTAATATGCGGATGTTGGAAATCTGAAATAAAAACAGAAAGTGCTGGAATTACTCAGCAGGTCTGGCAGCGTCTGTGGAGAGAGAAATAGAGTTAACGTTTCAGGTCTGACCTTTCATCAGAATATGCTTTCATAGTTTGTTGCTGTTGTGCAAAGGAATGCTTAATATGCCAGCATCTACTTCGTGCAGTCAATTATGTCAAAGTGCTAATTTTTCAGCAGTGACAGATGATTAAAAGTTGTGGGAAAATATCTCATGTAATTGACATTATGTGAATCTTTTTAAAGTAATAGGTCTGACTACTAACTTTATCTGATATGAGGAAATAAAGTGTTCTTGTTCTTTATTGTGGGTTAACTTTAAAGGAACTTGTGTTGTATCTTGGCTGAAATGCAGCCACAGAGCATTCAGTCTATAAGTTTAAAGAGCTAATCAGAGGACACCACAGTAGTGTATTGCCATGAAGTAGCAACCTTGATCAAGGATTCATTCAATGCGAAGGGTTAGTTCAGCAGAGGTATTGTTGTTTGAATATTTGAAATCTTGAGCTGTGAGAGACCAGTAGAATGTGAAAGGCCAGAACAGTACAGAGTTTAGCCTTAGTGTAGGATAATGGACCCTGTGATAGGCTAAATAGTTTGGCATAAGCATAAAGCATGATGGGATAATTTACATATAATGTGAAGAACCAAGGGGTTTGTGTGCATAGTATAGAGAATTAGAGCAGGAATTTTAGGTCCCGATGGGGGCAGAAACAGCGGCGGGAGGCGCTAAAAACCAGCATGCCGTTTTCCTGTTGGCGTTCCTGCTGCCCTGATTTTCCTCAGGATGGAGCATGGTGGGACCAGGCAACCCGCCGAATTTGGAAATGAGGCTAATTAATGTCATTAACGAGCTTATTGTCAGCTCAATGAGAGACAGTTTCAGATTTTGGTGGGGGCGCATGCATTGCTTGCTAGATCAGGGACAGACTAGGTTTTTATTAATTCATTCATGAGATGTGGGCGTCGCTGGCCAGGCCAGCATTTATTGCCCATCACTAATTGCCCTTGAGAAGGTGGTGGTGAGCTGCCTTTTTGAACTGCCGCAGTCCATTTGGGGTTGGTATACCCACAGTGCTGTTAGGAAGGGAGTTCCAGGATATTGACCCAGCGACAGTGAAGGAACGGCGCTATAGTTCCAAGTCAGGATGGTGTGTGATTTAGAGGGGAACTTGCAGGTGGTGGTGTTCCCATGTATGTGCTGCCCTTGTCCTTCTAGTTGGTAGAGGTCGCGGGTTTGGAAGGTGCTGTCTAAGGAGCCTTGGTGCATTGCTGCAGTGCATCTTGTAGATGGTACACACTGCTGCCACTGTGCGTCAGTGGTGGAGGGAGTGAATGTTTGTAGATGGGGTGCCAATCAAGCGGGCTGCTTTGTCCTGGATGGTGTCGAGCTTCTTGAGTGTTGTTGGAGCTGCACCCATCCAGGGAAGTGGAGAGTATTCCATCACACTTCTGACTTGTGCCTTGTAGATGGTGGACAGGCTTTGGGGAGTCAGGAGGTGAGTTACTCGCCTCAGGATTCCTAGCCTCTGACCTGCTCTTGTAGCCACGGTATTTATATGGCTACTCCAGTTCAGTTTCTGGTCAATGGTAGCCCCTAGGATGTTGATAGTGGGGGATTCAGCGATGGTAATGCCATTGAATGTCAAGCGGAGATGGAGCATGGAGGCAGCAACACAGGGGGAAGCCAGTGATGGCCACACGATAATACTAGCTTGTTCCATAAAACGTGTGTTGAGGTTGCGGTGAGTGTGATCTGTACATGCTCGGCAATGCCGGGGGGTCACGACCTTCCTGGTATGGTGGGGAAATAAGGGAGGGGGTAGGCTTCCAGACATCATTGGGAGTCCAGCTGAGTGTAAGGAAGGCAGCAGCTGGTGATGAGAACATGTTTCTCAGATCTTGGGTCCAGTAGCGAACAGGATCAACATCTTCAGCAGCAGAGACAGATCCCTAGGCATGAGGAGGGCAGAGGAGAGAGACGAAGGGCAGGAAGGCAACAGAGGTTATACCCTCAGCATAGGATCTACCACTGAAGGTGGAACTACCTGGACATGTTGGAGAACCAGTGCTGCAGGAGACTGTGCCTATTCAGACAGACAGTCACAGCGAATTGTGCCCTCATTGCGGAAGACCTCACACCTTGCAGCAAAGCTTGCCATGCCCTGCCAGTAGCCATCAAAGTCACTGTGGCCTTGTACGTCTTCGCATCTGGCTCACTCGAGGATCAACTGCGGACCTTGGTGGCATCTCACAAGTGGCTGCCCACTGCTGTATCTTGGAGGTCACTGATGCCCTATTTGCAAAAACTGGACATGACATACAATTTCAAACCAATGGGGCAGGCACAGAGTGCAGGGGATTTCATCTGCATTCGCTGGATTCCTCCAGGTGCAAGGCATCATCGATTGCACCCAAGTGGCCATCAAAACACAGAGTGCTTGGCTAGTTAGGCTTATCAACAGGAAGGGCTTCCACTCACTCAACATTCAGCTGGTATGCAACCACAAGAGCTTCCTGTATTTGTGTGCTTGCTTTCCTGGCAGCTTCCATGACTCTTTCATTCTCCGGCAGTCCAGGGTGACACAGCTCTTCATTCCACCCCCTTAACTTCATGGATGGATTCTAAAGGACAAGGGCTGTCCCTTGAAGAGATGGCGACTCACCCCTTTACAAAAGCCTGAGATAAAGCCACAGAGGCACTACAACTGAAGCCATCTGCTCACATGGACCGCCATTAAGCAGGCCATCGGTCTTCTGAAGATGCAGTTTGGTGCCTGAACCGGTCGGGTGGTGCCCTGCAGTACACTCCTGCAAGAGTCTCGCATTTTGCGGTAATCTGCTGCACTCTCCATCACATGGTCCTTCAGAGAGGTGTGGACCTGGAAGCCTGTGAGGCACAGTCATTGGAGGAAGAGGAGGAGCACGAGGTGGAAGAGGAAGAGCAGATGGAGGAAGATGCAGAATACAAAGGTGTCCTGGAAGGTGCCGGGCCCAGCGCAGGACTTGAGGGTCTTGACAAGCTGCCGTCAACGTTAAGGATCATCTGATCCAGGCACACTTCTAACCCAGGAGGACAGCATGCTCTGGAATTCACTTTGAGCTGCCTGTAAGAACGCTTCCGCTGAAGACGCAGCTTTGACTAGATCCATTCTTACTACCAATGAATGATGCAGATCTGTCCAGAAGTTTCAGTGTCCCCCTTCAATGAATCTTGCTTCCCTTTACCACCTCTTCCCTCTTTTCCAGTCTTACCATTGAAGGATGGAAGTTCACAAGCCTGGTATCATGTGCTAATATTTACATCGTGTTTAAAAAGTGAAAAAGTGCACATTTCCAAGTGAGGCAAACCCCAGTGAACCACTCAGTGTTCTACCTGTGCAGTGGCTTCCGCTCTCAGCCACTCCCACATGGTGCTCCCCTTGTGGCCTTGAATGATGTGGAGGCAGCCTGCTTGCTTGTTTCTGCTTGCAGCTGAGATGCACATGGTGGCTATCATCAATATGGCATGCCAGTGGGGTGTGTTCTACCAGTGTCAATGAAGGGGCAACCACAGTCACTGGGCACTGCTACAAAAATGGTCCCTCAGTCAGAGGGGCCAAGGAGGCCGATGATGATGATGGCACCCTGTGTGGGGTGGCACCCTCATCCTCCTTGGTGACTGCCTCAGCCCGAGGCTGACACTCCAAATGTCTCTGCAAAATCAGTGCCACTGACCGGTCCATGTTACTGAGTGTAGCCTGCATTCTGTGCATGTCAGTGTGCTGCTCCTGCATCCACTCCGAGCACTGCCACATAAGGCTCTCCATGAGACTGGCCACTCTCTCACTGGAGGAGCTCATTCACTCAAAGCCCTAAGCCATGGTGATACACATGAGCTGAATGGACTCCTCTATTCTCAGCCCATGACCCCTCACTGCCTTAGGGAACTCTGACATGTGGGTATACATCTCATGCTGGTCAAATTGAGCCTACATCTTTGTGATTACCGAGGCTCTGCATCTGCACCCAGCTGAGCATGGCTGTGTCTGTCCTCCATCCTCCGAGGGAGACTGCCCACATTGCCTCTGCGACTCTCACCTCCTCCTGTTTACTTGTGACATACACTTCACCCATTCGCTAGAGCCTACCAATATAAGTGTATCTGCGCTGATGGAGTGTGTGTATCTTAAGATGTGATGGTGCTGGCTTTGCTGTCCCAGTTTCCTGCAAGTGCCCCAGTGCTGCTGCAGGACTCTGACAATCCCCCTCTACATCAGAACCTGTGGGAGACACAAGGGAGCATGAGAGCTGAGGCTTTCCAATGCAGGTGGGTCTTTGGCATGCTGGCAGACGGGGAGGAGTGCACTCCATCCCCTTCATCTACAGATTGCAATATCCTTTTTCCCTCTCTGCCAGGAATGCCCATCTCTCCTTCCCCAACTTGTTACTGCAGGACAACCTGTGAGATTTCCATAGCTCCCTCCTCCATGGCAGTCGTGATGTGGAGATGAGGCACTCCTCCTTCTGTCAGATCCCTTTCTCTGGTATTGTGAGCCCCTTTCTCCTGCAAGGACAAAAGAGAAAGAGATAAGGCACTGTAGGCCTCTGTGATCAATGCCAGTGGCTCATATACATAAGAAGCTGCATGTACTAATGCTGGCAGATCCCTGACAGTGCTAGGATTCTGAGCCTTGCTGCCTGTTTAGTAAATACTTTGGGCACACATTACTTCCATGTTCAGGAGCACCATACTCCCTCAGGCTCTTCAACTGGAGTGTCTGCTGGAGGTTGAGTAACCAGAGGCCTGTCATGAGGATATAGCACTGCACTCACCTTGCCAGAGCAAAGAAGGTCATTGGACCTTTACTGGCACTGAACCCAGCTCCTACGGACCACACCTCTGCTGCTGACGGTCTCAACCACCTCAATCCATGCCGGCATTGTTTGTGAGGGTGGCCTTTTCCTGCCACCATCTGGAAAAAGGGCCTCCCTCCTCTCCCTCACTGCCTCCAGAAGGAATGAGCTCCAGGGGCAGCCCTGTCCTGAGTGCCAGCTCTCTGCCTCTCTTCCACGATCCCTGGTGCTTGCATTTTCTTCAGCAAATGGCACCTCTTCAGTCATAAGATCATAAGAAATAGGAGCAGGAGTAGGCCATTCATTCCCTCGAGCCTGCTCCGCCATTCACGAAGATCATGGCTGATCTAATTGTGGCCTTTACTCTACTTTCCTGCCGGACCCCATAACCCTTGACTCCCTTGTAGATCAAAAATCTAACTCAGCCTTGAATATATTCAATAACTCAGCCTCCACTGCTCTCTGGGGAAGAGAACTGCAAAGATTAACCACCCTCTGTGAAGAAATTCCTCCTCATCTCTATCATAAATGGGAGAGCCCTTATTTTGAAACTGTGTCCCCTAGTTCTAGATTCCTTCATGAGGAAACATCCTCTCAGCATCTACCCTATCAAACCCCCTCAGAACCTTACATGTTTCAATAAGAACACCTCTCATTCTTCTAAGCTCCTGAGTATAGGCCTAACCTTTCCTCATAAGACAACACCTTCATCCCAGGAATCAGCCTAGTGAATGTTCTCTGAACTGCTTTCAATGCAAGTATATCCCTCCTTAAGTAAGGGGACCAAAACTGTACACAGCACTCCTGCCCTGTACAGCTGTAGCAAGACTTCCCTACTTTTATACTCCATCCCCCTGCAATAGGGATCAACATTCCATTTGCCTTCCTAGTTACTTGCTGTACCTGCATGCTAACATTTTGCGATTCATTTACATGGATACCCATATCCCTCTGTACCGCAGCATTCTGCAGTCTCTTTCCATTTAAATAATATTTTGTTTTCTATTCTTCCTGCTAAAGTGGACAATCTCACATTTTCCCACATTATACGTCAGCTGCCAAATTTTTGCCCACTCTCTTAACCTATTTATATCCCTTTGCAGACTCTGTGTGTCCTCCTCACAACTTGCTTTCCTATGTATCATCAGCAAATTTGTCTACAATATACTTGGTCCCTTCATCCAAGTCATTAATATAGATCACAAACAGTTGAGACCCCAGCACTGATCCCTGTGGCACTTCACTAGTTAGTTTGCCAACCTTTTATACCAAAACTCTGTTTTCTCTTAGTTCGCCAATTCTCTATTCATGATATTACCCCCAACACCATGAGCTCTTATCTTTGCTTTCTGTCTTCCTCCTTCCTTGAATAGAGGTGTTACATTTTCTGTTTTCCAGTCCGCTGGGACCTTTCCAGAATCTAGGGAATTTTGGAAGATTACAACCAATGCATCCACTATCTCTGTAGCCCCTAGGATGCAGGCCAGCGGGTCCAGGGGACTTGTCAGCCTTTAGTCCCATTAGTTTTTTCCTGGTACCTTTTCTCTAGTGATCGTGATTGTTTTAAGTTCCTCCCTCCCTTTTGCCTCATGATTTTCTGCTAATCTTGAGATGCTTTTCATGCCTTTTACTATGAAGACAGATACAAAATACTTGTGCCATTTCCTTGTCTCCCATTATTAATGTCCCAGTATCATCCTTTAAGGGACCAACACTTACTTTAGCTACTCTTTTCCTTTTTATATAATTGTAGAAGCTTTTATCGGCTGTTTTTATATTTCTTGCTAGTTTACTCTCATACTCAAATTTCTCCTTTTTTTTAGCCATCCTTAAAATTTTCCCAATCTTCTGACCTACCACTAATCTTTGCAGCATTATACGCCTCCATTCCTACAACTATGGACACTTATTGGCTGGCCAACCCACCCTTGAACCAATTAGCAACATTTGACCAAGCGTGGCATCAAGGAGTTTGAGTAAATTTGAAGTTAATGTGAATCAGGGGAATACTTTCCATTGGGGTGTGGTTGTTGAAGGCTAATTGTTTCAGCCCCAGGACACCCCTGCAGCAGTTCCTTAGGGCAGTATACATCATGAGCTCAGAAGAAGGGGTGTCCACTGATGATTGCATTATGTTCAGTTCCATTCGCTACTCTGTTGAAAATTAAGCAGTTTGTGCCCACATGCAGCAAGACCTGGACAACATTTAGGTTTGGGCTGGTAAGTGACAAGTAACATTCGTGCCACACAAGTTCCAAGAAACAAGAGTCCAACCAGCTCCCCATGACATTCGAACTACCATCAGTAAATCCCCCTCCATCAACATCCTAGGGACACCACCGACCAGAAACTTAACTGGACGACCCACATAAATACCTTGGCTACAAGAGCAGGTCAGAGAATGGGTATTCTGCAGCGAGTAACTCAGCTCCTGACTCCCCAAAGCCTTTCCGCCATCTACAAGTCAGGAGTGTAGCAGAGTGTTTTCCACTTGCCTGGATGAGTGCAACTCCAACAACACTTCTGTAGCTCGACACCATTCATGACAAAGCAGCCCACTTCATTGGCACCCCATCTACCACAGTAAACATTCACACCCTCCATCACTGGCGCACCATGGCTGCCATGTGTACTGCCTACAAGACACAATGCAGCAACTCACTAAGACTTCTGTGACAGAATTTCCACACCCATGACCTCCATTGCCTAGGAGAACAAGGGCAGCAGGCACATACGAACACCATTACCTGCAAGTTCCCCTCCAGTTACACACCATCCTGATTTGG
Organism: Heterodontus francisci; assembly: GCF_036365525.1. Lineage (NCBI taxonomy): Eukaryota > Metazoa > Chordata > Chondrichthyes > Heterodontiformes > Heterodontidae > Heterodontus > Heterodontus francisci. The sequence continues at coordinate 127,306,361 of NC_090377.1, forward strand.
AAATATAACGTAATTCCTTCATCATTGCTGGGTCAAAATCCATGAACTCCCTCCCTCAGAGCACAGTGGGTGTAGGAACAGACCATGGACTGCAGCCGTCAGCATCTTCTCAAGGGCAATTTGAGATGGGAAATAAATAACTGCTGGCACTGCCAGTGATGCCCACATCCAGTGAATAAATAAAAAAAAAAGAACAAAAGGGTACAGGGTGGCAGTGTTAGTAAAGCACTCCATCCCAGCACAAGGAAAAACTAGGGAATTGTGTTAAGACTGACTTCATGTAGCTCTCATAAAGAATTGGGGAAAGGAAATTGTATAAATCTCTTTATATTATAAACAATCTAATAGTGAAGAATTGTACATTGTTTAGAGATATCAGAAAACAACAGTGCAATAATATTGGGTGATTTTAACTATCTGAAGATAGACTGCAATAAAGATACTGCATGTTGTTCAAGTAGGGAATGTTTTTAGAATGCATTCACAACTGCTTCCTACATCTCATCCAACCAATAATATGGCAGTGCTTTGCTTAGTTCTGGGAAATTAGGTAGGGCAAGTAACAAATGTAAAAGTAGGAGAACAAATAGGAAAAATCAACTACTACAAAAGCAGATTTAATGTAAGAACAAAAGAAGATGTTGAAAAGTAGAAGCTAAGGAACAGTTCAGTGACATAAGGTGTGGGGGGGGGGGGTGGTGTGGTGGTGCATGGTGGCGAGGTTGGCTCAAAATAATAAGGTAGAAAATTTATCAAAAAGGTTAACCTTTCAGCCATGAGAAATCTTCAAGCAGGAAAGGCAGAGAGTACAAAATAAATATATTCTTGCAAGGTGATTCAAAGATTGGGGATGGATGGATGCATTTATACAGAGCATTTCACGACCTCATGATGTCTCAAAGTGCTTTACAGCTAATGAGGTACTTTTGAAGTTATAGGAAACACAGTTATAGAAAGCACCCACAATCAACAATGAAATAAATGTCCAGATCATCTATTTAGGAGTTGTTTCAGGGATGAATATTGGCCAAGACACCAGGACATCTCCCCTGTTCTTCTGTGAAATAATGTCACAAGATCTTTTATGTCTGCCTAAGGGCCCAGACGGAGTCTCAGTTTAAAGGTTCAGGCAAAAGATGGCACCTCTGAAAATACAGCACTCCTTCAGTACTGCACATAAATGCCAGCCTAGTCTCTGGAATGGGTCTTGAACACACAATCTTCTGACTTAGTAGTAAGAGTGCTACCACTGAGCCAAGGCTGATACCCTAACTATTTAAATTAATTTTAAACAAAGTAATGGCTAAGCCAAGAAAAAATTGCAGTCATTCTCTATATTCAGTTCAAAGAAATTACAGTGGCCTATGTTACAACCAGCTGAGAGGGGTCTAGGGGTTCGCTTTCAGCCTTTGCCTCGTTTAACCGTAACAGGGTTTAATTTTTAATAAACACCGTGTTTTAGCTCCCCCTTAGTGAATCCTTGTTCACTGCTTTCCAGTCGTAAGGAAAATAAATCAATTCAGACTAGTTTTCTTAGATGTTAAAGAAAGGTATAAGTTTATTAATCTTAAACTCTAATCCGGTTAACGACTATGAATATGCGACGCGACCAAGCTGGTATGCATACGCGATAAACACACATGCAGATAGAGACAGAAAAATAGAAAGAATAAAGGGGAAAAGTTTGAGGCAATATCTAGTAGTTACAGTCCTTAAAGTTCAATGTGGAGTCTTTGGTTGCCAGTATTTCTTGCAATTCGTTCGGGTCCAGTCACACTTCAACTTGTTCCGATGTAGGGGTCTTTTCTCTTAAGGTTTACATGTCTTCCGTGGGTCAGGTGGCTTGGGACAAAGCGAGAGAAAGAGAGAGGGAGAGGCTTCCTTGTTCCACCTTCCAGGTCAAAACTGCCTTCTGCCTCTTTCTCTGTGGCACAATTCAAAAAACCCCAGGTTGCCCAGCAGGTTAGTCATCTGACTAGCTGTTTTGACCACTTCTGTTTGTGGATTCTGCCATCTTAGCAATCATCCTGGAATGTGAGCTTCCTTACCTTCAATGTCTGATGATCACAGTCCATTTTGGGTTAAGTGGACCAGAGAATAGTGCTTTGTCTCTACAAGCACTGTCTGTTGGTATGCAAATGTTTTCCAGCCAAGTATCTGGTGTTTTTTTTTAACGAGTCCTTTCTTCACTCCAGCAACAGTTTAATATCAATGATTATATGACAAAATTAATATGCCTTACTCTTGGCAAGTGGGGGTCTGCATGACACCTATTCTGCTCCATACAAATGCATCAAATAATATTTCTTACTTCATAACTTAATTCCTAAACTAAAAATTAGATTTTGCTTTCCAATGCCAGAGATTTTACAAAGTAATACTTTTGAAAATGGCTGTTCGATTTCTGAACTTAGTAGAAATTTTGATTTTGAATAACTTTTATATATAGTCATTTTCCCTTTACCATTTCCCCATTAAAAGTATGCACAGAATATTTTGTTTGCAAAATATTTCCCAGCAATAACCCAAGCATTTTACTAATTTTCTTCTATGATGCAACTTTCTAATAGAGTCCTGAGTAAGTTAAAATTCTGACCTATCAAGTGGATAAATACTCTGTGTGGTATGCAATTGAGCCATACACACCAAGGTCATCCCAGATTCAATCTCTTTTCTGTGCAAACTTAATTGATCCTGGGTGTAAATACAAGAGCACTATAATTAAGCTCAACATCCCCCTGCTTGTATGATGTAAGAACGAGCCGAGGATCCTGCTCCACAACACTAGTCAGTCACCCAGCACGCAAAAAGAAGCATATGGAGAAATCAAATGAAAACAGAGTTCGCCTCTGGCAGTGATGACCCTTGTGGATGAATAACCTGCTAAGACTCCATTTAGGCTCACACATAAAGAATGGCCTTCAATAAAGTTGTACATCAACATGAGTCACCACTTTCAAGAGGAGGAGCGGGAAACTAGATAAAAAGAGAACTGCAATTTATTACTTCCAGCTTACATTTCTCAGTATTAGGTTTTCCACCACAAGTGATGAAAACTGATTTCCACTGCAGATTAAGAATGAATACGCATATAATTTAAATATTGTAAGTAATTTAGTTCAACTACAATTATATCATTAAAAATAAAATATACTTAGAATTGTAAAAATTTTCATATACGTCATTTATTTTGTTGCCATTCTGGAAGAAGTTCCCCTACGCCAAAAATATTATTGTTACACATTGATGAAATGTATCCCAGGCTGTTAAAAGAAGCAAGAGAGGAAATAGCAGAAGGTCTGACATTATTTTCCAGTCCTCGCTGGACAAAGGTGTGGTGCTAATGTTGTACCTCTGTTTAAAAAGGGAGCGAGTGATAGACCGAATAATTACAGGCCAGTCAGTCTAACCTCAGTGGTGGGCAAATTATTGGAATCTATTCTGAGAGACAGGATAAACTGTCATTCAGAAAGGCACAAGTTAATCAAGGATAGTCAGCATGGATTTGTTAAGGGAAGATCTTGTTTGACCAACTTGATCAAATTTTTTGAAGAGGTAACAAGGAAGATAGATGAGGGTAGTGCAGTTGATGTGGTCTACATGGATTTTAGTAAGGCTTTTGACAAGGCCCCACATGGCAGACTGGTTAAAAAAAATAAAATCCCATGAGATCCAGGGAAATACAGCAAGGTGGATACAAATAAAAGCAAAATACTGCGGATGTTGGAAATCTGAAATAAAAACAAGAAATGCTGGAAATACTCAGCAGGTCTGGCAGCATCTGTGGAGACAGAAGCAGAGTTAACGTTTCAGGTTCAGTTCTGAAGGTGGATACAAAATTGGCTCACTGGCAGGAAACAAAGGGTAATTGTTGACAGCTGTTTTTTCGATTGGAGGGCTGTTCCCAGTGGCGTTCCGCATGGCTCAGTACTATGTCCCCTGCTTTTTGTGGTATATATTTAACGATTTGGATGTAAATGTAGGGGGCATGACCAAGAAGTTTGCAGATGACACAAAGATTGACCGTGTGGTAGATAGCAAGGAGGACAGCTGTAGACTGCAGGAAGATATTGATGGTCTGGTCAGATGGGCAGAAAAGTGGCAAATGGAATTCAACCTGGAGAAGTGTGAGATGATGCAATTGGGGAGGCCAAACAAGGCAAAGGAATACACGATTAGTGGGAAAATATTGAGAAGTGTAGAGGAAGTGAGGGACGTTGGAGTGAATGTTCACAGATCCCTGAAGGTAGCAGGACAGGTCAGTAAGTTGGTTAAGAAGGCATATGGAATCCTTTCCTTTATTAGCCGAGCTACAGAATATAAGAGCAGGGAGGTTATGCTGGAACTGTATAACTCATTGGTTAGGCCACAACTTGAGTACTGTGTGCAGTTCTGGTCACCTATTACAGTAAAGATGTAATTGCACTAGAGAGGGTACGGAGGAGATTTACGAGGACGTTGCCAGAACTGGAAAACTGCAGCTATGAGGGAAGATTGGATAGGCTGGGGTTGTTCTCCATGGAACAGAGAAGGTTGAGGGGAGATCTGATTGAAATGTACAACATTTTGAGGGGCCTGAATAGGGTGGAGGTGAAGGGCTTATTCACTTGAACCAAGAGGTCGGTGACTAGGGGGCATAGATTTAAAGTGATTGGTAGAAAAATTAGAGGGGCAATGAAGAAAAATGTTTTCACCCAGAGGATGGTGGGGGTCTGGAATTCACTGCCTGAGAGGGTAGTTGAAGCAGAAACCTTCAACTCATTCAAAAGGAGTCTGGATGTGCACCTGAAGTATCGTAATCTGCAGGGCTAGGGACCAAATGCTGGAAGGTGGTAGAATAGGTTGATCGTTTCTCAGCTGGCACAGGTACGATGGGCCAAGTGGCCTCTTTCTGTAGCTTAAACTTTCTATGAATTTTAATTATAGCAGGACAGTGCATTCTAGCTCTTGTAGTCTCTTCTACATTAACATTTAGATTGTATCAACAGCCATGAATGCAAACTCAATTCTTTCTCCTGCTTCTCTCATCTCCGTATGTACTAGTTCCTCTGAACATATTGAAATACAGTCACTGCTGTCATGAATATTGCAACCTATTTGCTGGGACCAACGCACAAAATCATACAGCAGACTGATGCTGCCTTGGAATCCCTGGTGCAGACAATGAAGAGGAGACGGAACGTCCTCTTCTCTCATGCCCTCCAGGCATCAACTTTGCTGACAATAGTAAGAAATCAGCCAGCATATCAATGCCAAGAGCATTGCACCCAGGACATGGCTGCAATGGCTTAAGCATTTTAATGATTGAACTAGCGTTATTAAGGCAAAAAGATGCTTCTCATACCCTCTGCTCACAGCTGCAGCTCATACGTCCTCATTAAAAGCACAATGACAGCACTCAGAAGACTGATTTCTCCTACAATCACTGCTCTATATTTCAGGACACCTCCTTCTTCTCATCCTCACAGCTCACCATTATTACAAGCCTCACATACCCACAACTTGCATCTGACACACAAACTATCAGCTATTCCACAATGGCAACCACATTCTCCAAATACCTCAAGAATCTAACACACTCCTTTCTTTCTGGCAGGAGAAAGTTATCCACAACACCAGGTAACAGGTTGGCACCGGAGGAGGAACAGACTGCAGATCCTCTCCCCTCTTAAAAAGAGCATTCTGGCAATCGTGGGCACAGGCAGAGTGGTGGCTGTGGCGAATGACAGCGCTGCAGGAGATGCACACTCTGCAGAAGAAGCTTCTTTTAACTTCTTTCTCTTTGCTCTCCCTCATACTACAAGCTCACCCTTGTCCTCTTTTGCTTCAGCTGCAGAGAATATTGATAGCCCTCAGCCAGTCAAGGAAGATATACTGTCAATCAATCTGGCTCCCGCAAGCACCAGCTCAGACACTGGCACCATATGGACTTCAGTTAAGTGAGGGCAAGACCTATAAGTCTGGAGTGAAAGAACACAATCAACTGGTTGTTACGATCAAATGAGGAGGGATCGAAAGGTTTCCCTCTTTTCCTACTTCTTGTTTGACCACAACAGGTTTAATCTTTTCCTAAAGTGGATGTGTTGCCAATTCAGTAGGTGTTTGATTAATTACTTGCTGTAATCATAACAAGAAACAATCGGATAGGTTTTCTTGAGTTAACAAAGAAAGAGGTTAACTTTATTGTACCTAAACCGAACTACGCGCCAACGTTCACTCTCTCTCACACACACACACACACACACACACACACACACACACACACACACACACACACACACACACACACACACACACACACACACACACACACACACACACAAAGAGGTTTACACACACGCAAATAAGTTACAGAGTAGGGAAAGTTAGATTGGTTGAGTTAGAGTCTATATAAAAAGGTATACAGTCTGTGGAGTTTGGTGATTTGGCTGGTTTCTAGCTGAATTCAGTGGTCCTGAGGTTTTTAGTTTGAAGAGGTAGATGACTGGTTCGGTTCATCTCTTGGAGACAGCAATGTGGATGATTTCCTCCAATGGGGTTTCTGATTGTAGCTGGAGTATGCAAAGGTGGTCAGCCAACAGGCAAGATTTGAAAGCTTTCAAGCGGTAATGGAGAGAGAGAGAGACCCCACTGGGTGTGCACGTGGCAGAGTCCAGTGCTTCTCCTCTCTCTGCTGCAGAAAGACACAAGCTTAAAACCACAGATGGGGAGGGACTTGTCACATGACATTCAGTCAGTCATTCAAACATAGCAGTTACCAGTATTTCCTCTTGCTAAAAAGAACAGGTAGTTCCTTTAAACTTTCTGAGTCTTGGTTCTTGCTGCGACATGAGCAGACATTTCATCTCCCCCCTCACAAGTATTGTAGTGTAGGATACAGTGTTGCAAATTAGGTATCCATCTTAAGCTGCCAGCAAAGTCATCTTTTCAGCTGGTCCTTTTAAAAAAAGTCTTTAAAAAAAAAATTCAGATCTCCAGTCAGTGGATTAAAGAAAATTATCATTCAACAAAGCACATTGGCGTAATACCTCCCCACCATGCGAAATGCAATGTGACAACGGAAACAATTCATTATGAGGTCACAAGTTAAAAAGAAACTGTACACAAACACTCTGTGCGTGCGAGAGAGTAAGACTGTACACAGTCTCATTGTCATAGCCATATTCTCGTTTTTTTTTCATCCGGGGTTGTGAACGAGCACAACTGGGGAACTTCAACTGCTCTGACCGGGCTCAATCAGCCTGTGCTCCAGCATAAACTGAATTTCCTCATGTCTTTCTACAATATCTTCCTTTGCCAGTTTCTCTATATCAGTGAACTCAACCCTGGATTCAAAGTTGTTCATAATTTTGTAAAGATTGTCCAGTGCTTTTTGTACATTTTTCTGTGTGCTCATCCAGTCCAACAGCTAGCTTTGCAGAGCACTGTGGAAACCAATTGTCACCAAGTAAAATGGTGACTTCATTTGTATGGATTAGCTGTCCTGGCATAAATGCAAGTGGGCCAAATGTCACCATAACATCCTAAGACACTTTGTCAGGCAAAGATTTAAGCCTGCCTTTAAGTGCTTCATAGTCATTTTGTACTTTAACCCCGGTGCTGAATTTTTTCCCTTGTAGCTTGAGACCACCTATCAATTTTGTCCTGCATCTCTTCCTGTTGTTCCAGCTCATTTAGCCTGGCCCACAATTCCTCCTCAGATCGGTTACTTGACTTGCAGTCACCACCACCATCACCACCCTCCAAATCTACCACAAAAACCTTTTTGAGAGTAGGGTTTTCCTTTGGCTTATGAGCTTTTCTGTGTCTCCCTTCAGAATTTAAATCTTTAATTTCTAGGTCTTCAGTCTGAATTTCCTTCCAAACATGGGTCAGTTTCCTGGGCCCTAGGCATATTGTTTTATGGGAGGGGTCTCTTCTACATCCATATCATGTAGGGTTAGAGTTGTGCACCCTGGTTTGTCCCTACAGATCCCTTTAAACGTTGTGAGCAGCCTTGCTAGGTCTCCTTTATGTTCTGCGTTTAAATAGGAGAGTACAGTGTCTAATGTCCCTAACATTTCAGTGTTAGCTAACCAGATGGTAGGGGGTTCGATGTGGGAATCCTCATGGCCTCCCTCTAACTTGTCCTCATTGTCCGTTTCGCCCTCCTCTTTCCTGACTGCCTGACAGACTTGTGCTTCCCAGATGTGATACAATTTTAACATATTGATGTGGCACAGCCTTTTCCTTTTCCTCCGATCTGTGGTGTCTATTATGTAATTTACCTGGCTAATTCTCTTTACTGCTCTGTACAGGCCACTGAACCGGGCTTTCAATGGTTCTCCCTGTATTGGTAATAGCACTAACACGTGGTCTCCAGGCTGAAATGTTCTGGCCTTGGCATATTTATCCGCCTGTCCTTTCATAGCTGTCTGGGAGGTTTTTAGGTATTCCTGAGCCACCACACAGGCTCTCATGAGTCATTCTCGGAACATGGAGATGTAGTCTAACAGGGATGATTTATCCCTGTGTCCCAAACCACCTTTCCTTGATTGGTTTTTGAGGACCTCTCACCTCGTGACCATAAACTAATTCAAAGGGGCTAAAGCCAGTGGACTCATTGGGGAGTCCCATGTAGCAAACAGAAGAAATCCCAGCCCTTTGTCCCAGTCATGGGGGTACTCATAACAGTATGTACTGACCATTGTCTTTAGGGTCTGGTGGTACCGCTCCAAAGCCCCTTGTGACTGTGGGTGGTAGGCTGAGCACTTTAGCTGGGTTATGCCCAGATTACCCATGATCTTTTGAAAAATACTGCACATAAAATTTGTGCCCTGATCCAACTGGATCTCAGCAAGCAGCCCATATCGGGTGAAGAATTGGGTTAGCCCCACTAACACTACCTTGGCAGAGCTAGTTCTTAGAATGATAGCCTCTGGAAATCGGGTAGCTACATCTATAATGGTGAGAAGAGACTGGCAGCTCCCTTTTGTTTTCGGCAGGGGCCACACACAATCTACCAGCACTATGCTGAACGGTTCCCCAAAAGCCGGTATGGGAATTAGGGGTGCAGGTTTTAGTGCAGGTTGAGGCTTCCCCACAATCTCACACATGTGGCAAGTCTTACAGAACTCCACCACATCCCTGTGGAGTTGTGGCCAATGAAAATGCTGTCTGATGTGGGCTTGGGTTTTTCTGATACCGACATGATACCAGCCATTGGAATCTCATGGGCTATTCTCAAAATTTCCCTACAGTACCTCGGCGGCACCACTATCTGGTGAACCACTGTCCACTCTTCGTCTGCAGGTCTATAAGGAGGTCTCCACTTCCTCATCAACAACTCATCCTTTAAATAGTAGCACTTTGGAATTCCCTCTGCTTCAGCATCAATTTGGGCAGTCTGTGCTAACTTTTTTAACTCTAGGTCGGCTTGCTGCGCCGCGACCAAAGAAAACCTGTTTAACCCATCCTTTGGGTTAACTTCCCAAAGAAGGTTTCAGATAAACAGACAGCAGGGTCATCTGTCTACAATACCAGTTCAGGCTCCTCTGGTGGAGCTTGTTTGACCATGGACCAGGTCACCACACAGTCAGGAAAAATGTCAGGGACCTTTTCCTGTAACTGCTCTGTCTCCCTGGCCTCTTCCGTCTCTCTAAAACCACTGGGAAAGCTACCAACTTTGCCCCCGCCAGATCATTACCCAGGAGCAGGTCGACCCCATCCACAGGTAAACTAGGGACAACTCCCATGGTTGCCAGTCCTGAAACAAGGTCGCACTCCAGGTGCACCCAGTATAAAGGTATGGGCATATACTTTCCTCCAACACCGTTTACTAGCACTCTGGCATTCAATGCACTCTCTGGGGGGGAAGGTCATGCCTTTTCCCAGCAGAAGGGATTGTGTGGCTCCTGTATCCCTAAGAATGACTATGGGCTTCCTTGCCTCACTCGAGGGGTATGGGGTCATTTTTCCTCTGGACACAAAATCCTGGTAACTCTCAGGGATTTTGTTAAGTTTTCCCACACTCTCAGCGGTAGATTTACCTCCCTTCCCCTGTCAGCATTCCGAAGGGATCGTTCCCTCCGTGACACCCTGGTTCAGTCCTCCACTACCCCCACCACTTCATCCCCTTCCCACGGCACCTTCCCCTGCAATCGCAGGAGGTATAATACCTGCCCATTTACCTCCTCTCTCCTCACTATCCCAGGCCCCAAACACTCCTTTCAGGTGAAGCAGCGATTTAGCGATTTACTTGTACTTCTTTCAATGTAGTATACTGTATTCGCTGCTCACAATGTGGTCTCCTCTACACTGGGGAGACCAAACGCAGACTGAGTGACCACTTTGCGGAACACCTCTGCTCAGTCCGCAAGCAGGACCCCGAGCTTCCGGTTGCTTGCCATTTCAACACTACCCCCCCTGCTCTCATGCTCACATCTCTGTCTTGGGATTGCTGCAGTGTTCCAGTGAACATCAACGCAAGCTCGAGGAACAGCATCTCATTTACCGATTAGGCACACTACAGCCTGCCAGACTAAACACTGAGTTCAATAATTTCAGAGCATGACAGGCCCCCCATTTTACTTTTATTTTTCGTTATTTTTTTCCTTTTCCATTTTTAACATTTTTTTTGGTCTTTTTTTTTGTGTTTATTTTATTTTATTTCATCTTAGTTTGTTCAGTTTGCTTACCCACTTTCTTTTCATGTTTGTACTTGCGGCTGTTCAATTTTCAGTCCATTAACACCCTTTCTGTTCTAATGCTTTGTCTTTCAATACACCATTAACATATCTTTGCTCCATGGCCTTCTGGTCAGCTATCCTGTGACCTTGTCCTATCGACACCTTCTCCTTTGTTATCTCTTGCCCCACCCCCCCTTTACTTGCTTATAACCTTTTACATTTCTAATATTTGCCAGTTCTGAAGAAGGGTCACTGACCTGAAATGTTAACTCTGCTTCTCTCTCCACAGATGCCGCCAGACCTGCTGAGTGTTTCCAGCATTTCTTGTTTGTATTATGGTAGGTTTACATGGTTTTCCTGCCGCTGTTAAAGCCACAGCCTGGTCCGCTGTACTTTTCATCAGGGCCCCTTTTCCAGCACTCATCTAGTGTACCCTGACTAAACCTATGGGTTTTCCCCATAACTTCCAGCAGTCAGCTCAAAGGTGACCTGCCTTTTTACAACGGAAACATACAGTCTTTTGGGAGTCACTCCTGTTCTCAGCACCTTCCTTCTTGGCTTGAGGAGGGCCCCCAGCTCTCCGTTCTCACTCATGGATGTTCATCCGATCACCCTCCCACCTTCTATCCTTTTCAGGTTTTTGGAGGTGACAAAGGAAGGGTTTCCCCTGGGGCAAGGGCTTGTGAATAAGTGTATAATCATCAGCCAGGATTGTTGCCTGCCTGGCTCTTGGAACCTTCTGTTCCTCCATGCGGTTTCCTAGGGAAAGGGGAAGCGAGTTTTTAAATTCCTAAAGGAGGATCACCTCTCTGAGGTTTTCATAGGTGGTCTCTATCTTAAGTGCCCATATCCATTGGTCAAAAGCAAGTTGCTTAACCCTTTCAAGCTTGATGTAAGTTTGCTCCAGCTGCTTTCGGAGAATTCAAAACATTTGGGGTACGCCTCCTGTACTAGCTTGTATGCACTCAGGATAGCATGTTTAGTCATCTCATAATCTGATGAACTCTCATCAGTCAACAGTGAATAAACCTCATGAGCTTTTCCTGTTAGTTTGCTTTGCAATAACAGTGCCCAGCTCTCTACCGGGCACTTCAACTGTTTTGCAAGCCTTTCAGAAGAGTTGAAAAATGCTTCCACATCCCCCTCATTGAACTTTGGTCTCAGTTGGAAGAATTTTAAGAGCTTAGCAGATGGTCCTGAGCTAGGAGTAACTCCCTCACTAGCAGTGCCTTCACTAGTTGTATTGGGCCTTGCCCTTGTTAGTTCAAGCCGCCTGAACTCCCTTTCCTCTTTCTCTTTCTGGAAAGCTCTTTCTTTTTCCCTTTTCTGGAATTGTCTTTCTTTCCCCCTTTCCTGGAAAGCTCTTTCTTTCTCTCTTTCCTGAAATTCTAATTCTACTCTCCTCTGTTCTAGTTGTATATTAGCTAATGTTACTTTGTCTGTTTCAGATTCTATGCCTGTCTCCAGTTCTTCAGTGTCAATTTTAAAATGGTTGGCCACAAGTTTTAGAATTTCAGGCTTCCTAGCTTTTGGGTAAATAGTAATTTCTAACTGTCCAGCTACATTCATGAACTCTTCAACAGATAGCGCTTTTAACCTAGCGCAAGTTACTTCACTCTGTTCTTGGAAGGTACTGGCCTCGAGTGTGGACATTTTAGGACTCTAGCACTGAAAACCACAAGAAAACCTGTACTGAAGTTTTTAAGTCATTGCTACGGATCAATTTGGTTTCCCACTTCCAATTTCCCGTTTGTCTTTGGGCTTGATCCCAGACATGAGCCTCCAAATTTCTGTTACGGACAAGTGAGAAGAGGTCAAAGGGCTTCCCTCATTTTGTTCTCCTTGTTTGACCACAACAGGTTTAATCCTTTCTTAAAGTGGACGTACTGGCCAATTCAGTAGGTGTTTAATTACTTCCTATGATCGTAACAAGAACCAATCAAACAGGTTTTCTTGAGTTAACAAAGAAACTGAACTAATGAAAATAATAAACTATGTGCCAACTTGCATTCACACACACACACACGAGAGGTTTATACACACACCAATAGGTTACAGAGTAGGGAAAGGTAGATTGGTTGAGTTAGAGGCCATATAAAAAGGTCTTTGGAGTTTTGTGATTCAGCTGGCTTCGAGCTGAATTCAGTGGTCCTGAAGTTCTTAGTTTGAAGAGGTAGATGACTGGTTTGGTTGGTCTCTTGGAGACAGCAATGTGGATGATTTCCTCAAATAGGGTTTCTGATTGTAGCTGGAGTATGCAAAGGTGGTCAGCCAACAGGCAGGATTTGAAAGCTTTCAAGCTGAAATGGAGAGACAGAGAGAGAGTGATACCCAACTCGGGTCTGCACATGTCAGAGTGCAGAAAGACACAAGTTTAAAACCACAGATGGGAAGGGGCTTGTCACATGACAGTCACTCAGTCATTCAAACAGCAGCAGTATTTCTTTCTTGCTAAAAAGAACATGTTGTTCCTTTAAACTTCCTGGGTCTTGGTTCTTGCTGGGGCATGAGCAGACATTTTGTCTCCCCCCTCACAATTATTGCAGTATAGGATACAGTGTTACAAATTAGGTAGCCATCATAAGCTGCCAGCAAAGTCATCCCTTTAGCTGGTCTTTTTAAAAATATCCTTTTAAAAAAAATATAAATTCAGAACTCAAGTCGGTGGATTGAAGAAAATTATCATTCAACAAAGCTCATTGACGTAACATGGTGGTTATAAGGAAAGTGAATAGGACTGTGGCACTGAAGGTGAATGGGGAATTGGAGAGCTGATTTAGATGAAGCTCTCCAAGCTCTGTCGGGGAGGGGGACTTGTGGTCACTGCCTCTCCTCTTCTTTTTGCTCCTCTTGCACTTGTTGCTGCCAAGGTGGTGATAAAGGCTGGGGAAACCTGCCATGCAGGCCAAGCCTCGAGCTCTCTCATCCAGCTTCTCCCTGCTCATAACAAAGGAGATGTCAGTGTTCTTCCTGGTATAGAGATCTGCTTTGACCTCACTGGTACAACGGTGGACTGCAAAATGATCGCTGATGTCACCTGCTGCAGCCTGGAAAGAACCGATAGGATAGATGTTAAGTGCCACAGTGAACATGACAGCCACAGACACTGCTGTCCATGTCCTGCTTTCAGGCTCAAGTTGTGGCTGCAGCAGATGACACTGGTAGCCTTCAATTTACAACCGGTAACTTTTTCCTTATATCTTTCAGAAAATAGTTTGCATTAGTAGAAGTCTGCTAATATCTATCTGATTCATATTTAAATTTTCAGAAAATGTGTAACTTTTCTTACACAAATAGTAGAATTTACAAATGCAGAAAATGTCGACACTTCCATATGCTGATAACAATCTACAAAACAGACAACTGGGATTTTCCCCACCTACGTAAGCACCAAAATATAACTGTTTTTAATACATCTCCTGCAGCTGATCTGGAATCTGCTTAATCTCTTTTTCTGTTTTAAGTATTCAGTTTTTATTGCAATTCTAAAAATGAATTTGAGCCTGCCAGAGAGTTTGTGCACAATGTCGCAGAGCGTGGAGCAGTTCAACTTGTCTCAAAGCTTTGTGCAGAGCATGAAAAATATTCTGTCCAACGTGGGCCAAGTAGTCAAATCTGTCAACATCACAGTGGAGCTCACCATGATAGAGCCTCTTATAACAGTGTCCACAGCAGCACACACTGCTGGCATGGAAGTTCAGACTGTTACCATGGTTACTTTGGGGACCACTGATGAAAGGGTTTTCCGGAGCACCACAACACTGCTGGATTCTGTTCTCACACAGGGCCCTAGGAGTGCTGAGGCATTCGAGAGTGGCCTTGGATCCCTGGAAGATGTACCTGCCGTTCTCCCTCAGGGTAGCAGCATGCCTGCTTTTCTGACAATATTGCTACACACCAGCCGGTCCAGACTGCTGCAGCCCACGACAACATGCTACAGTCTGAAGGCTCAGAGTTGCTCAATGCCATAGAGTAATTACGGCACAGAAGGAGGCCATTCAGCCCATTGAGTCCATGCCAGCTCTCTGTACAGCAATTCAGTCAGTTCCACTCTATTCTCGTAGCCCTGCAAGTTTATTTCCCTTAAGTAAAGGCCTGCTCAGGTATACAATTGAAACCTGACCTGGGCCCAATCTGACCACATCTAACCCGAACCCGACCCAGGCCCGAGTCCTTTGGTTTTTTCCCGTGCCCAACCCTACCCGACCCCCCGAAATTAATGACGCCTACTCTTACTTCCCTTACTCTCCCTGACCAAAAGGTAGCACTGCCACTGTGTCTGACCCGGCCGGATCTGACCCGAGCCCGAATGCCGGACCCGGAAGAGTGACCCGACCCAACCCGAACCCAACACGTTGTCGGGTCCCGTCGGGTTCGGGTCGGGTGGCCATGCTCTACCCTTAAGTGCCTTTCCAATTTCCTTTTGAAATCATTGATCATCTCTGCTTCCTCCACCCTTGTAAGACAACGAGTTCCAGGTCATTATCATTCACTGCATAAAAAAGTTCTTCCTGTATCTCCTGCCCAACACCTTAGATTTGTCCCCTTATCCTTGTACGATCAGCTAATGGAAATAGCTTTGCTTTGTCTTACTTATCTAAACCTTTTACAAGCTTGTACACCTCTATCAAATCTCCCTCAATCTCACAAAAGCAAAATACTGCAGATGCTGGAAATCTGAAACAAGAACAGAAAATGCTAGAAATATTCAGCAGGTCAGGCAGCATCTATGGAGAGAAACACAGAGTTAACATTTCAGGTCTGTGTGACCTTTCATCAGAACTGGCAAAAGTTAGAAATGTAGTATGCTTTGAGCAAGTGAAATGGACGGGGGGAGGGAGAAGAACAAAAGGGAAGCGCTGTGACAGAGTTGAGGGCAGGAGAGATTAAATGACAAAAGGTTTCATGGTCCAAAGCCAAAATGGGTAGTAATGGGACAAATGCTGCCTAACCTGCTGGGTATTTCCAGCATTTTCTGTTTTTTGTCCCCCTCAATCTCCTTTGCTTCAGGGAGAACAACCCCAGCTTCTCCAACCAAACCTTGTAGCTAAAATCCCTCATCCCTGGACCTATTCTGGTCAATCTCCTCTGCAGCCTCTCAAGAACCCTCATACCTTTCCTACAGTGTGCTGACTCGAACTGGACGCAACACATTAGTTGTGGCCTAACCAGAGCTTTATAAAGATTCAGGATAACTTCTGTTCTTTTGTACTCAGCACCTCCATTTACGAAGCCCAAGATCCCACATGATTTGCTAATTACTCTCTCAGTCTGTCCTGCCACCTTCAAAGATCAATGCACTTGCATCCCCAGGTCACTCTGCTCCTGCACACTCTTTAAAACTTTAAGTCGATATTGCCTCTTCCCATCCCTAATGCCAAAATGCATTAAATGTATTAAATTCCATCTGCTACTTGTCTACCCAGTCTGCTAGCCTATGTCCTGCTGCAGTCGATTGTTATTATCCTCACTGTTTGCTGCACCTCCAAGTTTGTTATCATTGGCAAATTTTGAAATTTTACTCTGTATTTCAATATCCAAGCCATTTATATATATAATCAAAAATGCAGTGTTCCTAACACTGAACCTTGGGAAACACCACTGTCCATCATTCTCCAGTCTAAAATACAACTGTTCACCACGACTCACTGTTTTCTGTCCTCAAGCCAATATTTTTTATCCAAGCCAAAACTGACCCTCCTATTCCATGAACCTCAATTTTATTAACAAGCCTTTTATGTGGTATTTGGTCAAACGCTTTCTTAAAATACATATAGACAACATCCATTGCATTCCCTTCATCAACCTTCTCTTGTTACTTCATCAAAAAATTAAATTAGATTAGTCAAGCACAATCTGACTTTTACAAATCCATGCTGCCTCTGCTTAAGTGACTCAAATCCCTCCAAGTGCCTGATGATTTCTTTCCCTGATAATTGGTTCTAAAACCTTACCCACCATTGATGTTAAACTGACTGGCCTGTAGTTACTAGGAATATCCTTACACCCTTTCTTGAATAAGTGTGTCACCTTTGCAACTCTCTAATCCTCTGTCACCTACCCTCTATCTAGAGAAGATTGGAGGATTATGGCAGGCACTTCCGTTATCTCCACCTTTTTTTTATTCATTCATGGGATGTGGGCATCTCTGGCCAGGCCAGAATTTACTGCCCATCCCTAATTGCCCCTGAGAAGGTGGTGGAGAGCTGCCTTCTTGAACCGCTGCAGTCCATTTGGGGTAGGTACACCAACAGTGCTGTTAGGAAGGGAGTTCCAGGATTTTGACCCAGTGACTGTGAAGAAACGGCAATATAGGTCCAAGTCAGGATGGTGTGTGACTTGGAGGGGAACTTGCAGGTGGTGGTGTTCCCATGCAGTTGCTGCCCTTGTCCTTCTAGTTGGTAGAGGTTGCCGGTTTGGAAGGTGCTGTCTAAGGAGCCTTGGTGCATTGCTGTAGTGCATCTTGTAGATGGTACACACTGCTGCCACTGTACGTCGGTGGTGGAGGGAGTGAATGTTTGTAGATGGGGTGCCAATCAAGCAGACTGCTTTGTCCTGGATGGTGTCGAGCTTCTTGAGTGTTGTTGGAGCTGCACCCATCCAGGGAAGTGGAGAGTATTCTATCACACTCCTGACTTGTGCCTTGTAGATGGTGGACAGGCTTTGGGGAGTCAGGAGGTCAGTTACTCGCCTCAGGATTCCTAGCGTCTGACCTCCTCTTGTAGCCATGGTATTTATATGGCTACTCCAGTTCAGTTTCTCGTCAATGGTAGCCCCTAGGATGTTGATAGTGGGGGATTCAGTGATGGTAATGCCATTGAATGTCAAGGGGAGATGGTTAGATTCTCTCTTGTTGGAGATGGTCATTGTCTGGCATTTATGTGGCGCGAATGTTACTTGCCACTTATCAGCCCAAGCCTGGATATTGTCCAGGTCTTGCTGCATTTCTACACGGACTGCTTCAGTATCTGAGGAATCACGAATGGTGCTGAACATTGTGCAATCATCAGCAAACGTCCCCACTTCTGACCTTATGATTGAAGGAAGGTCATTGATGAAGCAGCTGAAGATGGTTGGGTCTAGGACACTACCCTGAGGAACTCTTGCAGTGATGTCCTGGAGCTCAGATGATTGACCTCCAACAACCACAACCATCTTCCTTTATGCTAGATTTGACTCCAGCCATTGGAGGGTTTTCCCCCTGATTCCCATTCACCTTAGTTTTACTAGGGCTCCTTGATGCCATACTTGGTCAAATGCTGCCTTGATGTCAAGGGCAGTCACTCTCACCTCATCTCTTGGGTTCAGCACTTTTGTCCATGTTTGAACCAAGGCTGTAATGAGGTCAGGAGCTGAGTGGCCCTGGCGGAACCCAAACTGAGCGTCACCGAGCAGGTTATTGCTAAGCAAGTGCCACTTGAGGGCACTGTCGATGACACCTTCCATCACTTTACTGATGATTGAGAGTAGGCTGATGAAGCGGTAATTGACTGGGTTGGACTTGTCCTGCTTTTTGTGTACAGGACATACCTGGGCAATTTTCCACATTGCCGGGTAGATGCCAGTGTTGCAGCTGTACTGGAACAGCTTGCCAAGGGCGTGGCAAGTTCTGGAGCACAGGTCTTCAGTACTGTTGCCGGAATATTGTCAGGGCCCATAGCCTTTGCAATATCCAGTGCCTTCAGTCGTTTCTTGATATCACCACAGAGTAAATTGAATTGGCTGAAGTCTGGCATCTGTGATGCTGGGGACTTCAGGAGGAGGCCGAGATGGATCATCAACTCGTCAGTTCTGGCTGAAGATTGTTGCAAATGCTTCTGCCTTATCTTTTGCACTGATGTGCTGGGCTCCCCCATCATTGAGGATGGGGATATTTGTACAGCCACCTCCTACAGTTAGTTGTTTAATTGTCCACCACCATTCACGGCTGGATGTGGCAGGACTGCAGAGCTTAGATCTGATCCGTTGGTTATGGGATCGCTCAGTTCTGTCTATCGAATGCTGCTTACACAGGTTGGCACGCAGATCGTCCTGTGTTGTAGCTTCACCAGGTTGACACCTCATTGTGAGGTATGCCTGGTGCTGCTCCTGGCATGCCCTCCTGCTCTCTTCATTGAACCAGGGTTGGTCTCCTGGCTTGATGGTAATGGTAGAGTGGGGGATATGCCGGGCCATGAGGTTACAGATTGTGGCTGAGTACAATTCTTCTGCTGCTGATGGCCCACAGCGCCTCATGGATGCCCAGTTTTGCATTGCTAGATCTGGTCGAAATCTATCCCATTTAGCACAGTGGTAGTGCATCACAACACGATGGACGGTATCATCAATGTGAAGGCGGGACTTTGTCTCCACAACGACTGTGCGGTGGTCACTCCTCCCAATACTGTCATGGACAGATGCATCTGCGGCAGGCAGATTGGTGAGGACGAGGTCAAGTATGTTTTCCCCTCTTGTTGGTTCCCTCACCACCTGCCGCATACCCAGTCTAGCAGATATCTCCTTCAGGACTCGGCCAGCTTGGTTAGTAGTGGTGCTACCGAGCCACTCTTGGTGATGGACATTGAAGTCCCTCACCCAGAGTACATTCTCTGCCCTCGCCACCCTCAGTGCTTCCTCCAAGCGCTGTTCAACATGGAGGAGTACTGACTCATCAGCTGAGTGAGGGCGGTAGGTGGTAATAAGCAGGAGGTTTCCTTGTCCATGTTTGATCTGATGCCATGAGACTTCACGGGGTCCAGAGTTGATGTTGAGGACTCCCAAGGCAACTCCCTCCCTACTGCATACCACTGTGCCGCCACCTCTGGTGGGTCTGTCCTACCGGTGGGACAGGACATACCCGGGGATGGTGATGGCAGCGTCTGGGACATTGTCTGTAAGGGATGATTTCGAGAGTACGTCTATGTCAGGCCGTTGCTTGACTAGTCTGTGGGACAGCTCTCCCAACTTTGGCACAAGCCCCGAGATGTTAGTAAGTAGGACTTTGCAGGGTCGACAGGGCTGGGTTTGCCGTTGTCGTTTCCGGTGCCTACGTCGATGCCGGGTGGTCCGTCCGGTTTCATTCCTTTTTATTGACTTCTTGGCGGTTAGATACAACTGAGTGGCTTGCTAGGCCATTTCAGAGGGCATGTAAGAGTCAACCACATCGCTGTGGGTCTGGAGTCACATGTAGGCCAGACCAGTTAAGGACAGCAGATTTCCTTCCCTAAAGGACATTTGTGAACCAGTTGGGTTTTTACAACAATCGACAATGGTTTCATGGCCAATATTAGACTAGCTTTTTAATTCCAGATTTCTTAATTGAATTCAAATTCCACCTTCTGCTGTGGTGGGATTTAAATACATGTCCCCCAGAGCAAACCCAGGGTCTCTGGGTTACTAGTCCAGTGACAAAACCAAAACGCCACCACCTCCACTTCCTTTAGCAACCTGGGATGCAAGACATCTGGACCAGACGACTTATCCACTCGGAGCATAGCCAGTCTTTCCAGTACATCCTGCCTATCAATTTTCACCCCGTCCATTACCTCTACCATCTCCGCTTCGACCGATATTTTGTCAGCATCCTCTTCCTTAGTAAACATCGAAACAAAGTACTCATTAAGTATTCTAGCCTTGCCCTGTGCCTCGACGCATATATCACCCTCTTTGTCCCGAATAGGAGCCACGCCATCTTTTACTACCCGCTTACTAGTTACAGGCAGAAAATTTTTGGATTCCTTTTTATGTAAATTTCCATTCTATTCGCTTATTCTCTCTTTGCCATTTTTTTTCCTCTTCGCTTCCCCACTCAACTTATTGTATTTGGCCTGGTTCTCACTTGAAAAATTCACCTGACATGCAGCATACATTCTCGTTTCTTGTTTCATCATATTCTTTTTCTCCCTCGTCATTCATGTAGCCCTGACTTTAGTCCCCCTATCTTTCACCCTTTTTGCAATGTACCTCGCCTGTACCTGAAACATCTCTTCCTTAAAGATTGTTCCGTCACAGTTTTTTCTGTCAGTCTTTGGTTCCATTTTATCTCGGCTAGATTTCCTCTCATATCATTGAAGTTAGCCCTCTCCCAATTTAAAAGTTCTACTTTAGATTGTTCTTTGCTCTTCTCCATTACTAATTTAAACCTTATGATACGATGATCACTCTTACCCAAGGGTTTCCCCACAGACACTTTTTCAATTGGATCACCTCAATCCCCAGAACCAGATCCAGAAATGCATCCTTCCTAGTTGGACCAAGAATATATTGGTCAAGCAAGTTCTCCTGAACAATTTCAGAAATTTCTCCCCCTCCTTTTGACTCTAACGTTATCCCAATCGATATTTAGGTAATTCAAGCATTCATGAGCAATTAATGCTGGCCTTGCAAGCGATGCTCACATCCCACAAATGAATTAAAGAAAACAGTAAAACCATTACATAAAGGGTTCTTGAATTCATATCGGTGTTTTACTTGGTGGTGTTACAGAAACAAATGAAAAAAGAAATGGTCCTGTTCTTCAGGATTTATTTTTTCCACAGGCAGCTGATATACAAGGCCATGTAGATTGAGAGCGACTTTATTTTCTGTGATTTCCAATTTAATGGAACATGTCAGCTTGGTCCAACAACTTTGTAAAGATTTTTTTTGCAAAAGCTGCTCTCTTCGCCTCTATTTTTTCTATTACACTGACCTGAAATTGGTCCCTACAGTGTGAGAATGATAGTGTAGCTACTTTGTAAATTCAGGAAGAAATTAGCTGCCCAATCTTGTCTGTTTTCATAGATTGCCAAAACATCTATTTCTTTTGCTTGGAGAGTTTGGTATCTGTTAATCCCTTACCCTCTGTATGATGCAATCTATGCTCAGTCAAGAACCAGTCCAGCTCTCTCTTGCCAGCTGGTGCGATTGGTGCTGACTCTCTGCATGCCTTGAATGCATTCCAAAGGCTCAACGACTCTCTGGGAAAAGAACTGCCTAACATCTAGCATTTGTGTGATTTAAATGCTTGTTCCCTTGGTCCTCCAAAATTTGTCAAACTGGAATAATCCATCAATACACACACAATCCAGCCTTTTCATTATTTTATAAACCTCTATCAGGTTGTCTCAAAGTCTAGGCTACTCACAAGTAAATAGACCCAGCTCTTTAAGCTATCTGAGTAGTTTCTTTAAACTGGGAATCATTCTTGTAACTCTCCTCTGAACCTTTTCCAAGCCTATATATCACCTACCGTGTAAGGGGAGCAAAACTGGGCACAGTACCCCATTTGCAGTCTAACCAATGACCTTCATAATGACAGAATGGTGTCTCCTTTGATTTGTACTGAATGGTTCTATTAAACAGACTAATTCACTGTTTACTAGTGAATACAATAATAACTACATGTTTTTCCCGCTCAAACTCTTTCAGCATCGTTCCATATAAATGATAAGTGTATTCTGTGTTGGTTGTACCAATATGCAAGACACTACATTTATCTAGGTTAAATGCCTTTTGCCATTGTAAGGCCCAGTCCCCTAGCACATCTGAATTTCTTTGTATTAGATTGCATTTCTCTATGGTTTAACCCTTGCACTGATTTTAGTGTCATCTGGACCCATACTGACCATAGCCCCAACACCACTGTCCTGGTCATTCATAAAAACAATGAACAGAAGCTGGCCTAGCATTGAGCCCTGAGAGATACCACTAGTACCATGCCTCCAGCCTGATCCATAGCCATTAACTACAACTTTTTGGCTGTGAGATTAGAGCCAATTCCTAATGCAGCATATCATATTCCCACTGATACCATATAATTCTATCTTGTGAAGCAATCCCTAGTGTGAGTTACCCTTTCTGAAAGTACAGGTGGACAATGTCAACCAGTTTTCCCTCATTCACTAACCTAGCAACTTCTTTAAAAAACTCAATTAGGTTTGTAAAACACAACCTTTTTTCCGAAGCCTTGTTGAGTACCTCTAATGGGGTGTTCTCTTTCCTTGTGATAATAAAGGGCATCTCTTAGGATCCCTCAAACATCTTCTCAATGATGGATGTCAGACTGAAGGGCCTATAGCTCCCTGGCTCAGATTTGTCCCCTCTTTTGAAAATAGCAACTACATGAGCTACCTTCCAGGTACCTTCCAGTCCAATGAAACTATCCCTGAATCTACTGAGATACCGAAGATATAATCAAGGGCTCACAGAGCACCTGTCCCACCTCTTTGACCACCTTTGGGCGGATATCATCTGGATCAGCGGCGCTATCTAGTTTCAGATTTCTTAATTTATACAAGATGATATTACTGTCTATTCTAATATTTATAATGTTATTTAATACAGGACATCTCACAGCTGGAACATGAGCATCATCCACATGAGTAATGGCTGATGCTCTGCCATAATGAGAGAATCAGTCTGAATCTATACTAAACTATCTTTCAGTGGTCCTATCTGATCTTTAATGATCTTCTGACCCCTGATATAGCTAAAAAAATATTTGCTATTACTACCATAATGTGCACCATCTTCTTTTTCAGAGTTCTCTTAGCTTGTTTAATGGTTGATTTTGTCTCCCTCAACTAAATATATGTGTCCCGTTCTCTTGTGAGTTAAATTCCTCAAGTTTCAATCTTCAATCTAATTTACCTCTGCCCATTTCTTGTAAACTGCAATGGTTTTGTTTTGCCATGAATCGTTCTTTTAACCACTGGGATATAAATGGCTTAATTCTGTTTGAGAATAGCTTTGAAGCCAACCGATTTATCTTCAGTACTTGTACACCCATATAGCAGGATTGTCCAGTCCACTTTTGTAAAGCTTCAGCCATTTTTACAAAATTAGCCCTCTTAAAATCAAGAACCAGCAGTCAATTAACAGCAGCCTTTGATTGGCCAGTAAGATTAAATTTAAAGATATTATAATCAGAGATCGCCAGGTGTTTCCCAACATGGAGGTTTGCTAAAGCAGTAGGGTCACCTTTTGTAAAATACATAGCACATTCCAGTAGTAGCTACTGACAGTGAATGCACCTATCCCCAAAGTGGTGCCTGTATGCAAATACCAAGATAACGGGGTAAATTTAATGAGTCCGCCACCGATCCTGGGCCTGGCAAAGGGCGCCGTTCCCATCCGTCACGTGAATGCCTGCCCCACCGCAATTACTCGATGGGTGCCCATTTTGGGTGGGGGGGGGCAGGGGGCAGGAGGTAAGTCATTGATTACGGCCTCAGATGACTCCAGAGCAGGTACTCGCGCCATATTGAAATGAGCTGCACTGTCATGTTGCTCTCTGTGCCATTCTCCACCATGCCCATCCTTCTTCTTGCAGGACAAAAGGGCTCATAATAGGAGGGAGATGTCCCGAGCGGCAGAGTATGCCCAGACGTATGTCCAGTTACCTCTGCTGAGGAAGAGGCCTTCGAGCTGACAGGCACCCAGTTTGGCCATTCTAGAGCTGATGGGGAGATTGGAATCCCTGTGCAAGAGAGTGAGGATTGTATCCCATAGGCATGCACGTCAATGTTGGAGACCCATATAATGCTTGGTAGGCATCAGGAGAACTGCACAGCCTAACCCACATATGTTTGTGCTCTTTCATGCAGGTAGCCATTTGCAGGGGTTCACAACTACTGAGAGACAGCACCTGAGCGGCAAGAGTCCCTCTGACCTGCCAGCCCCTGAGCGGCAAGAGACCCTCTGACCTCCCTTGGTAGGAATCTGAAGACATGCGCTTGTAGGCATACCAGAAGCATGAATCCCGGGTGGCCCCACGGTTCAGTGATGACTCCCTGCATGTTCTCCTCCAAGCTACTCGGGCAAGGAGGGAGGTTCTCTTCACCAGGGACAGAAGGAGGAGACCTCCCCCCCTAACCAAGCAAGCCTGGACTGAGGTCACAGAGGAGGTCAATAGCCGTGGGGTCATTCAGAGAACCTGGTTACGGTGCCACAAGTGCGTCAATGACCTACTCCACTCCACAAGGGTGAGAAGCCCACTGGGTGCCCTTTGGGGGCCAGCAAATGGAAGTGTGAGGGTGCGGATGATTGGGAAGAAGAGGCCTCCATGTTGTTGGCAATAGGTGGAGGCTGAAGCATTTCCTTCATAAGGAATGGCTGCAGCTCTGTCTATTAGTCAGCCTCGAACTACCGACCCTCACCACGTGGCTCAAGATATATCCAATGGCATATACATGTCATTGGCCCCTGACAAAGCTGCAACCATGCAAGGCGATTAGACATTGTTTTTGCTATGTTGTGGCAACTAACATTCTTCTTCCAAGTTCCTGCAGGAGAAGAAATCCCATACGCAAATCCCAGAGGAACTAGACTGGAGGCGGACTATCATTGTTTACCATCCTGATGCCCATGGGGAGAAGCCTCTTCTGCAGGCATGTGCTAATAGCGGCGCTCCATGGCAGACAGTGAGGCCAGAGGTCATTCGCAGGAGGGTGAGTCACCTCATCAGTGGGCAAACCATGCCTCTAGCTAAGCTATTTCAGTACAACTACAATTCTGACACCAACACAACAATGTGGAAAATTATGAACATACGAATTAGGAACAGGAGGAGGCCACTCGGCCCTTCAAGCCTGCTCCACCATTCAATAAGTTCATGGCTGAACTGATTACTCCACATTTCCACCTACCCCTGATAACCTTCCACCCCCTTGCTTATCAAGAATCTATCTACCTCTGCTTAAAAATATTCAAAGACTCTGCTTCCACCGTCTTTTGAGGAAGAGAATTCCAAAGACTCACGTCCCTTTGAGAGAAAAAATTTCTCCTCATCTCTGTCTTAAATGGGCGACCCCTTATTTTTAAACAGTGACCCCCTAGTTCTAGATTCTCCCACAGGGAGAAACATCCTTTCCACATCCACCCTGTCAAGACCCCTCAGGATCTTATATGATTTAATCAAGTTGCCCTTACTCTTCCAAATTCCAGCAGATACAAACCTAGCCTGTCCAATCTTTCCACATAAGACAGTCGAGTAACATTCTCTGTACTGGCTACAATGCATTTACATCCTTCCTTAAATAAGGAGATCAGTACTGTACACAGTACTCGAGATGTAGTCTCACCGATGCCCTGTATAGCTGAAACATAACCTCCCTACTTTTGTATTCAATTCCCCTTGAGATAAACGATAGCATTTTATTTGCTTTCCTAATTATGTGCTGTACCTGCATACTAACCCTTTGCAATTCATGCACTAGGACAACTAGATCCCTCTGCATCTCAGAACTCTGCAATCTCTCACCATTTAGATAATATGCTTATTTTTTATTCTTCCTGCTAAAGTGGACAATTTCCCACTTTCCCACATTATACTCCATTTGCCAGATCTTTGCCAACTCACTTAACCTATCTACATCCCTTTGTAGCCTCCTTATGTCCTCTTCACAAGTTACTTTCCTACCTATCTTTGTGTCATCAGCAAATTTAGCAACCATACCTTCGGTCCCTTCATCTGAGTCATTTAAATAAATTGTAAAAAGTTGAGGCCCTAGCACTGATCCCTGTGGCACACCACTCGTTACATCTTGCCAACCAGAAAATGACCCATTTATGCCTACTCTCGGTTTCCTGTTAGCTAACCAATCTTCTATCCGTGCTAATATGTTACCCCCTACACCATGAGCTTTTATTTTCTGCAATAACCTTTGATGTGGCACCTTATCAAATGCCTTCTGGAAATCGAAGTACAATCAGTTCCCCTTTATCCACAGCACATGTAACTCCCTCAAAGAACTCCAATAAATTGGTTAAACATGATTTCCCTTTCACAGAACCATGTTGACTCTGCCTGATTACCCTGAATTTTTCTAAATGCCCTGCTATAACATCTTTAATAATAGCTTCTAACATTTTCCCTAAGACAGATGTTAAGCTAACTGGCCTGTAGTTTCCTGCTTTCTGTCTCCCTCCCTTTTTGAATAAAGGAGTTATATTCGCTATTTGCCAATCTAACGGAACCTTCCCCGAATCTAGGGAATTTTGGAAAATTAAAACTAACGCATCAACTATCTCACTAGCCACCTCTTTTAACACCCTGGGATGAAGTTCATCAGGACTGGGGACCTGTCAGCCCTCAGCTCCAACAATTTGTTCAGCACCACTTCCCTGGTGATTGTAATTTTCTTGAGTTCCTCCCTCCCTCCCTTCCATTTCCTGACTTACAGCTAATACTGGGACGTTACTTGTATCCTTAATAGTGAAGACCAATGCAAAATATCTGTTCAATTCACCTGCCATCTCCTTATTATCCATTATTAATTACTCAGACTCACTTTCTATAGGACCAACGCTCACTTTGTTTACTTTTCTTTTTTAAATATCCATAGTAACTCTTACTATCTGTCTTTATATTTCTAGCTAGCTTTCTCTCGTACTCTAATTTTACCTTCCTTATCAATCTTTTAGTCATTCTTTGCTGTTTTTTATATTCTGTCCAATCTTCTGACCTGCCTCCCATCTTTGCGCAATTATAGGCTTTTTCTTTAAGTTTGATACGATCTTTAACTGTTTTAGTTAACCACGGATGGCAGGTCCCACCCATGGAATTTCTCTTTCTCGTTGAAATGTATCCCCTTAAATGTCAGTCACTGCATCTCTATTGACCTATCCCTTAACCTTATTTGCCAGTTCCAAGTATGGCCTATCGACAAAAAAAGGTCAAATCCAATTTGGCAATTACCCATCAGCCTACTTCCAGTCATCAGTAAAATGATGGACAGAGTCATCAACAGTGCTATCAAGTGGCAGTAACTGGCCACTCACCTGCTCACTGATGCTCAGTTTGTTATCTGCCAGAATCACTTGGCTCAAGACCTCATTACAGCCTGGGTCCCAACATGCCCACAAGCTGATTTCCAGAGGTCAGGTGAGAGTGGCTGCCCTTGACATCAGCACCTCATTTGATAGAATGTGGTACCAAGGAGTCCTTATCAAACTGAAGTCGATGGAGATTGGGGAGAACTCTCTACTAGTTGGAGTCATCCATAGCGAAAAGGAAAATGGTTGTGGTTGCTGGAGGTAATTAACTGAGTTTCAGGACATCGCTGCAGGATTTCATCAGGGCATCATCTTACGCTCAACTATCTTCAGCTGTTTCATCAATTCTTTCGTCCATCATAAGATCATATAAATGGGATGTTTGCTGATGATTTCTTTTTTGTTTTTTTAGAGATACAGCACTGAAACAGGCCCTTCGGCCCACCGAGTCTGTGCCGACCATCAACCACCCATTTATACTAATCCTACACTAATTCCATATTCCTACCACATCCCCACCTGTCCCTATATTTCCCTACCACCTACCTATACTAGGGGCAATTGCTAATGGCCAATTTACCTATCAACCTGCAAGTCTTTGGCATGTGGGAGGAAACCCGAGCACCCGGAGGAAACCCACGCAGACACAGGGAGAACTTGCAAACTCCACACAGGCAGTACCCAGAATTGAACCCGGATCGCTGGAGCTGTGAGGCTGCGGTGCTAAGCACTGCGTCACAGTGTTTGGCTCCATTCACAATTTCTAAAAAGATAAAGCAGTCCAGCAAGACCTGGACAACATTCAGGCTTGGGCTAATAAGTGGCAGGTAATATTTGTGCCACACAAGTGTCAGGCAATGGCCATTTTTTTTCCATTGTCCAGGTTGCTGGCAGCATTTAAATGAGGCCTGAATCCAAAAATAGTTCTAGATAATGGTATGGGAGATGAAATGGGCAATTCCCAGTATATGGAAAAAGAAAATTAATAATAATAATCTCTGTAGTTTGTCAGCTACTATGTATTAATTTATAAATAAATTAAGTTTCCAAGAGATAATTACTTCTCACAGAATGACATGTTGCACATCAAAGACAACTTTGACACTATATAAAATCAGAATGGAAAACACTGGAAATACTCAGCAGGTCAAAGCATCTGTGGAGAGAGAAACAGAATTAATGTTTCAGGTCAATAACCTTTCAACAGAGCTCAATGTTTTCGTAAGGAAATTGGATGGGCACTTGAGGGAAATAAACATGGAAGGCGAGGGGATAGAGCGAGGGACTGACTGGATTTCTCAACAGAGAGCCAGCATGGACTTGATGGACCGAATAGCCTCTTTCTGTGTTGTAATGACTGGAATTTAACAAGGAGACAGTGGTCCTGCCCGCCTCCACCAGCCCTGGAAGCCACAATGCTGTTTTGCATGGCTCAGACATTTAATTGCCTGAGGTCGTGACTTCCACCCTTCTAAGGCAGGATTACCGCCTCCAAGAACTGCCGGCTAATCAGAGGGCCAGCCGCTCTTCAGTCCCAGCAGTGCCACTGGGATTGGTCGCCATGGCTGGGACTGCAGCAGTCCCCAGAGCAGTAGCCATTGAGGAGGCCCCGGAGTGCAGGTAAGTGGGGTCGGGGCTTGCCGGGTCCAATCAGCCAAGCCCCAGAGAGGGGAAGAGGGGTCGATTGTCAGGGCAGGGGGGTTCTTATCGCGACAGTGCCCCATGTTGCTGCGTGTGCCCTCTGTGCGGCACAGGGTGCCCAATCAGGAGGGGCCCCCTCTCCAGCCCGCAGGGAGGCCACCAGCTTTTACTGGGCGGCCTCCCCAGGCGGTGGTGCCTATCCGCCGCTCGTAAAATAATTAATTGGACATTTAAGGGCCTCAATTGGCCTAAAGGCGGGCCTTTCCTTGCTGCTGGTAGAATACCAGCAGAGGCAGGTAGGCAATAGGCAAGGCACCCATCTGCCTTCCAACCGATTTTATGCTCCCAGCCTACTCCTAGGATGGTGGGTGGGAAGGGTGGGGAAATGTAAAATTCCAACCTCTGACTCTATGAAAGGTTATTAACCTGATATAATGGGCTGAATTTTACCGGCCCCTCCATGCCGCAGGTCGCGGCGCAGGGACCGGTAAAATGCTATGGGGAGAAGCCCACCTCGACCCGCGATGCCGAGACGGGCCCGTCGCATTTTACCAGCAGCGGCAGGACCTCAGTGTGGCCCCCCCTGCTGCACAGCGTCAGCACCACAATTAGCATATGGTAATGCTTACTTACTGTGTTGATTATGCAGCCCGCCGCCTCTCCACCGACACTGCCAGATTTTTCGTTGAACGGGTGGCTGTCACGTGCCGTCCCGTTCATGATGTGAAAAGTCGGCGGGTCCTCACTCTGCATTACGGGAGGGAGGAGGGACGAGGAAGGGGGGATACACAGGAGTCTAACTCTGCATTCTTTAAGGGAGAGGGGGGGATACACAGGGGTCTAACTCTGCGTTCTGAAAGTAAGGGGGTCTGGGATTACTGGAGGGAAAACTGTGCTGTAATGAAGGGAGGTACTGTGTACCATCCCTCCGTTAACAGTATATGCACTGTTTGTGAGGGGGCAATGCCACACTAGGCACCCTGCGCGTGGGGAGGGTGCCAGAAAGGGCAGGAGCATTAAGGTTTTATGGATGGTGGGGGCATTCAATTCAGCTGATAGGATCTTGATGTGGTCATGTTGTGCCAATCTGAGTGTTGGCCAAGATGGCACGCCACATAATTGATCCAGGAAAGCAGCTGATGTACTCGTCAACACCAATCCATGCCCTGTTCGGAATCTTCGAATACATGCAGGGTTCAACTTTATTTCTCACATGGAAATAGGTATGGCTCATCCTACAATGTGTGATCCTCTGCACGTGAGGATCCATATGTGCCAGAGGCAATACCAACAGGCAGGTGCGATCCACGTAGAGGCCCCCAGTCTTGAGCAGCAGCCCCCAAGGGGAGCCCGCCATTATAGCTGCCGTGCATCTACAGGCCCCACATGACATGCCATCAGATGTCAGAGCACTAGTGTTGGAGGAGATTGCGCATATAGAGACGGCGGTGACACATCTCTGTGTTCTGATCAAGGATAGCCTGCAGCTCATGGTCTCCGGTGGACATCCTATGCCTTTGTTCCTCATAGTGGCAGCGGTCCTCATGCCTGATGCCTCTGCAGCTTTTTAGGGGCCCACCAGAGACCTTTGTGGGGTCACACAGTCAGCAGTGCACCACTGCAACAGGGAGGTCACCAATGCCCTCCACCGGAGGGCAAGTGAGTATGCCCGCTTCAGGATGGACTCTTACAGCCAGGCCCAGAGGGTCATTGGTTCTGGCATCATTGCCGGAGAACCACAGGTTGTAATGTTCATAGACTGCACTCATGTGGCCATCAGGCCTACTGCCAGGCTACCACCTGCAGACATCAGCATTAAAGGAGCCCTCTCAATCTAGGTGAAGCTGGTATGTGAACACTGCGGCTGCTTGCAGCGAATGTGTGACTGCTTTACAGGCAGCTGCCATGACACTTGGGTCTTGTGCCAGTCCCAGCTGCCACCTCTGTTCACTGAACTGGCTCAGATGGAGGGGTGGCTTCTTGGAGATAAGGGCCATCCTTTGCAGACATGGCTCCCGACACCAGTGACAGACTCCACCACTGCTGCAGAGGAGAGATACAATGCCAGCCACTGAGCTACATGAGCCACCATTGAGCACGAGATCGGCATGCTGAAAGAGCGCCTCCAATGCCTGCATGGATAGGGTGATGCCCTGTACTACGGGCTGAAAAGGCCATCTCCTTTCTTTGCTGCTCTGCACATCTACACACCCAATAGGGGCCAGGCCTGGCATGATGAGGAGAGACATCAACAGGATTCCTCCTTGGACTATGAGGACACTGAAGACCTACATTATGAAAGATGCATGGGAGGGCAGATGGCACCCAGGCTCTGCACGCAGGTCTAGCAGTGAGCTAGGGACATACGGAAGTGGCTTATCAGACAAAGGCTGTCTGCTCCATAGGAACCGACATGAGCTCTGCAAGCCAGACGTCACCCTCGTTCACCAGCTGTGCACCAGTCTACATCTGCAGCATCCCTGTGTAAGCCATTAGAGACAGCAGCTGGCTGAGCCAATGCCCATGTCACTGAGTCCGTGGAGATGCTCATGAGTAATGGTGGCATGGCAATGCTGTTATTGCATACGTTGGTTCTCCTGAAGGGCCAACGGTGCAAAGGGATGTGACATTGACACTACATGCTGGCACACATCATTCCCACAGAGAAAAGGACACACATGTTGGTGAGGAACATTTAGTGAAAGATGTATTTACATTGCTGTGACACCCATGCATTCCCATTTGTCAGCGTGTTCTCTGTAAACCTCTGTAATACCTTTTATGGTCTAGACCCTTTTGGGATCTGGACCAGCAAGCGGCAGGTCAAGGTGACCTTGAAGGTAGATCCCAGTGGAGCCATCATCCACCCTCCCTCCAGCTTCGCTATCGGGGGAAGTCGAGGCTTCTTGGTCTACGCTGGGCAGCCCAGAGTTTGCCGCACCTGTGGCAAATCTGGTCACATGGCAGCCAACTGCAGCACGGTTGTTTGCAAGAACTGCAAGGAGGAAGGCCATCAGACCAAGGACTGTAAGCAGACTAAATGTTGCAACTTGTGCGGTGCGGCAGGCCATCTCTACAAGACCTGCCCCAAACGTTGCCTCAGCTATGCTCAGGCGGCAAGGTCCAAGGAAAGGCCGGGAGAAGGTTCGACGAAGGCATCCGCTGTTCGAAAGGAGACCAGCAACCTTCTCCGCAGTGAGGAACTTCAACCTGAGAAGGAAGGGGAGGCGGCTGAAACCAACGACCCAGCACCTACCCAGCGCCCGGAAACCCCGACTCCACAGACAGAATCAATGGAGGAGGAGGCAGCAGATGGACAAACAGGTCAGTGGCAAGTGGTCCAGAGGAAAACCACAAAGAAAAAACATCCCAAAGCCACCACCCAAACCAGTGGCAAGAGGAGGCTCTCTTCTGAATCAGACTGCAACAACTCCTCTTCACTGGACGGGGAAATGCTGGAACGACAGCCCCTTCAAAAGAGGCGGCAGAACTCCGAGATGGATGATAAAGCATCCCAGCCCCCGGGCACTGGAAGCTGTGATGGGCCCGGCGTGCCCCAACCCCAATGCCCCACACGTAACGACGTGGCCAACGCATCTCAGCTCCGGGACACCGGCAGCAAAGACACGTCTGGCGCACCTGAGCTCCGGGAGACCGGGAGCTGTGATGTTTTCGAGGAGGAACAGATGGAAGCAGCTGAGGACAACCCAATGCTCTCTGCCTACAAGACCCCCCCGATGTCACCCGAGCGGCACAAACCCTGCATGAAAAATCAGGAGGGGTTTCTGAGCCCAACCAACGTGAAACTGCTTGCGCACACGATGGGTATGCAGGAACATCCCGAAGGACTGGGACTAGCGAGGACAAATGGTATGGGAAGCAACAACTAATTTTTAGTAAAAAAATGGGTGTAAGAATTGCTTCCATTAATGTGCGTAGCATTAAATCTACTACGCGATGTGTTTCAACCTTGGATTACCTTTCCAAGGTCAAAGCTGACCTACTGTTTCTGCAGGAGTGTGGAATACCACACCTCAGCACCTACAGGCAGTGGTCGCGATGGTGGTCCCACGGGCCATCGATCTGGTCGGGGGGTAATGACTGCCGTTCCTCCGGCCTGGGTATTCTGCTGCGGGGAGGTAAGTTCACCATCTCCGAAGTTAAGGAGGTGGTGGGCGGCCGCCTCCTCGTAGCAGACGTGATGTACAACAACGCTCCGCTCCGGTTGATCAACGTGTACGCCCCGGTACAACGCAGCGAGCGGCTGACCGTCTTCCAGCAGCTCCCACTGCTGCTGGCGACGTCCAGGCCGGTCATCCTAGGCAGTGACTTCAACTGCATCATCGATGCGGCTGGACGATCTGGCAGTGACGACAGCAAACTGGACGCTACGTCCAGATTCCTAATAGAAACAGTTAAAGATGCCAAACTGCACGACGTCTTCAGCAAACCTGCAGACGGAGCGCAGCGCAGATACACATGGTCAAGATCGGACGGGTCTGCCCGTTCCAGGATTGACTTCCTGTTTGTGTCCCGTGCTGTCACGGTCGGATCCACCGACGTCAAGCCGGTGTTCTTCTCCGACCACTGCCTCTTACTGGCCGACTGTCACTTACAGGACGACCAGCGGGTTGGCAGAGGGACGTGGAAGCTCAATGCGACACTGCTGACCCCAGAGAACGTTGAGGAACTCAAAAGGGATTACAAAGGTTGGAGGACCGTGAAACCCCTCTTTGAGTCTCCAGTTCACTGGTGGGAAGCGATTAAGGAGAATATCAAGAGGTTCTTCATCCACAAAGGTGTTCAGAAGGCGAGAGAGAGACAGAGGGAACTGTCCCGACTCCAGAAAATTATGCAAAATCTACTCCGGTTGCAGTCAATGGGGGTCGAGGTCAAGGAGGACCTCCAAGAGGTGCAGAGCCAGCAGGCCGCGCTCTTTGCCAAGGAGGCCTCCAAGATCATCTTCCGGTCCAGAGTCCGCTCCATCGAGCAGGACGAGACGTGCTCGCGTTACTTCTTCCAAAAGGTACACAGAGAGAGCTCTGTTATCAGCAGCCTGAAGGAAGAAGATGGCTCGGTAACGTCTTCGCAGTCCGACATACTAAGGATCAGCAAATCCTTTTATGCTGGGCTGTATGACGCGAAGCCCACAGACAGCAGAGCCTCCCAGTCCTTCCTGTCATCTATCACAGAGGTCTTAGATGACAGCAGGAGGGAGAGACTGGACAAGCCGCTAACTCTGGATGAGCTGACAAAGGCCGTCGAGTCTTTCGAGACGAGTAAAACTCCCGGGAGCGACGGCTTACCGGTCGAGTTGTACTCGGCCCTGTGGGACTGGGTCGGCCCGGACCTGCTGGAAGTATACGAGAGTATGCTCCTGGCCGGCAGCATGTCTGAATCCATGAGAAAAGGCATCATCACCCTCATTTACAAGCAGAAGGGGGAGAGGGCAGAAACCAGAAATTGGCGGCCCATCTCACTGCTTAATGTTGATTACAAGATTCTGTCCAAAGTCATAGCCAGTCGAGTCAAGTCTGCTCTGGAGTTGGTGATTCATCCCGATCAGACCTGTACTGTACCCGGCAGGAAGATCTCTGATAGTCTCGCGCTACTCAGGGATACGATCGCCTACGTACGGGACAGGAGGGTGGACACCTGCCTCATCAGCCTGGACCACGAGAAGGCTTTTGACAGGATATCGCACACCTACATGATGGACGTGCTTTCCAAAATGGGGTTTGGGGAGGGAATCTGCAATTGGATCCAACTGCTCTACACAAACATCAGTAGCGCAGTGTCAATCAACGGGTGGGAATCTGAAAGTTTCCCGATCAAATCTGGAGTCAGACAGGGCTGTCCTCTGTCCCCGGTCTTGTTTGTTTGCTGTATTGAACCCTTTGCTGAGTCTATTAGGAAGGATGCGAGCATAAGAGGGGTGACAATCCCAGGCAGCGGAGGCACTCAGGTCAAAACCTCCCTGTACATGGATGACGTCGCCGTCTTCTGCTCGGATCCACTGTCCGTGCGCAGACTGATGAGCATCTGCGACCAGTTCGAACTGGCCTCGGGAGCCAAAGTCAACCACGGCAAGAGCGAGGCCATGTTCTTTGGCGACTGGGCTGACCGATCCTTTGTCCCCTTCACCGTCAGGTGCTGGGGATATGGTTCGGAAGGGCCGGGGCGTGCACCAAAACATGGGAGGAGCGAGTAGCCAAGGTACGACAAAAGTTGGGCATGTGGGGGCAGCGATCTCTCTCCATTGTGGGTAAGAACCTGGTCATCAGGTGCGAGGCGCTCACGTTGTTGCTCTACGTGGCGCAGGTCTGGCCCATACCCCACTCCTGCGCCGTGGCAGTCACCCGAGCCATTTTCCGCTTCGTCTGGGGATCTAAAATGGACCGGGTCCGGAGGGACACGATGTTCAAATCTCTGGACAAGGGCGGGAAAAATGTACCCAACGTGGCCCTCATCCTGATGACCACCTTCGTGTGCGGCTGCATCAAGCTGTGTGTAGATCCCCAGTACGCAAACTCCAAGTGTCACTACGTGCTGAGGTTCTATCTGTCCCCGGTGTTGCGAAGGATAGACCTGGTCACATTGCCGCGGAACGCTCCGTGCAGTTGGGACGTGCCGTACCACCTATCCTTCGTGGAGCAGTTTCTGCGGGAAAACACCTTTGACCACCGGTCCATCAGGCAGTGGTCTGCACGGAATGTCCTCAAGGCCCTACGGGAAAAGGAAACGGTGGATCCTGTCGGATGGTTCCCCGAGCAGACCGTCAAAGTCATTTGGCGGAATGCCTCATCACCAGAACTTTCAAACAAGCACCAAGACGTAGCTTGGCTGGTGGTGAGAAGGGCCCTCCCCGTCGGATCCTTCATGCACACCCGAAGTCTCGCCCCCTCCGCACAGTGCCCCCGCGTTGGCTGTGGTGGGGAAGAGACGGTCGCACACCTCCTCCTGGAATGTGCCTTTGCAAAGCAGGTGTGGAAAGAGATGCAGTGGTTTTTGTCAAGGTTCATCCCAAGCAGCTCTGTAACACAGGAGTCTGTGCTCTACGGGCTGTTCCCAGGGACGCACACCGAGACAAACATCAACTGCTGCTGGAGGACTATCAATTCGGTGAAAGACGCCCTTTGGTCTGCCCGAAACTTGCTGGTCTTCCAGCGCAAAGAGTTGTCCACCACCGAATGTTGCAGACTGGCACATTCCAAGGTCCAGGACTACGTGCTGAGGGACGCACTAAAGCTTGGGGCAGCCGCAGCAAAGGCTCAATGGGGAAAGACCACAGTGTAAGGTTCCCACATCAAGCTGGACTGAGGGGCTGGATCCATGGGAAACCCCTCGAACTGTATCGTTAATATTCTCAGTTGCTGTAAATGTAAAACTGTAATTGACATGACAATTGTGAAACGGAAGGGTTGGGAAGAAACTCATGACAGTATTGAAGGAAACTGATCTCCCTTGCAATGTTTGTATTTTTTGGTGCTGTTTGGAAACTGTTTGGCAATGTAATTTTTACAGATTTTTATGAATAAAGTATATTTTGGAAATAAAAAAAAAATTTAAGTCTTACGTCTTGGAATGTGTAAAATTAAGATTATTCACCCAGGTGTGGCTCACCTACAAGAAGGAATGTTATACTTGAGTGGGAGAAGAGGATCGCAACTTCACAGGACACTGGGACACTGCAACGGTCCAAGAAGGCAACTCACCATCACCTTCTCAAGGGCAATTAGGGATGGGCAATAAATGCTGGCCTGGCCAGTGTCGCCCACATCCCATGAATGAATTTAAAAAAATGTGGCAGCAAAGGGAAAGTGCTGGGGTCACTCAGCAGGTCAGGCAGCATTTGTCGAGAGTGAAGCAAAGTTAACTTTCAGGTCTGTGAACTGGGGCAAGTTAACTCTACTTCTCTCTCCACAGATGCTGCCTGACCTGCTGGATTTCTGCAGCACTTTCTGCTTCGCTGCCGGATTGACAGCAGCCCCACTCTTCCGCAGTCAGGTTAGTATTTCTTTGACAGTTGTCAGGAAGCAGGTGCTGGAGCGCTTAAAATAGGGCCCCAGCACCTGCTGCACAACTGTCAAAGACACTATCACTGCGCCGAATGTCCCACCTCACCCCGTGTAATATGAGGAGGGCTGCTCGGCGCCATCATTCTAATGAGCCCCCGTGATTAATATCGTGGGGGCTCGTGGCGGTTGGCGAATGCGAGCGCCCTGCCGCATTCAAAGGGCACTGCCATCCACGGCAGCACCCCAATAAAATTCAGCCCATTATCTCTGTTTCTCTCTCCACAGATGCTGCCTGATCTGCTGAGTATTTCCAGCACTGTCTGTTTTTATTTCAGATTTCCAACATCTCCAATATTTTGCTTTTGGCACGATGTGTAACTGCTAGTTAAATCTTTTTTTTTAAAATACAGAAGGTGGCACTTAGCCTTTGTCAACTACTGCATAATTTTCTCATGTATCTGTCATCTTAACTGGAAAATAAAACTGAATAAACAAATATTATTTCTGTTAATCTGTTAATTGTGTACTCAGAATTTCTACTTTCTTGTAATTTGGCATAGTGGCTAGTAAATAGCCACTTATTTTCACTGCAATTTATCATCAAATAACACGAAAAACTTGCTTACTGAAAAAACACAAATGCCAACTAATCCAAGAGATATTCTCCAATTTTTCTGCATTATTCTCAACAAAATTTATACTGAATTCAAGAAAGAATCCTGGAGACACACAGATTATTTTTCAATAACCTGCATGCTACATCAATCAACCTAAAATAATTTTAAAAAAATATTTATTGATCAATGTAATCTCACAAAATATAAAGATGTGTTCTGATTTGTTCAATGCTTTCATCTGCATTTAAACACAAATTAAACCACCATCTATATTAAATAATTTTCAGTATTATTTAAAGGGTATTAGATATATCCATGTTTTCTTCATGGAGTTATCTACTTATAGCAATAATTTTGCACAAAATAGTTTAGAAGGTACACAATTTTCCGGAACTGAAATAGACATTGCATTTTTAATGCAACAAACATCCTTGACATACAGCACAATAACCATATCTACTACAAGGAGTAGAAAATAATGAAGTTGATTGGGTGAAATGCAGAGGAGCAGGAGGAGATCCATATGGAGCCTAAACCTTTCATGGGTCTGTTGGTTGAAATGGTCTGTTTCTGTGCTATAAATATTTTGTACTACTTTGTAATAAACTCTTAAGGCAATAATAATATTTTCTGTTACAGTACTATCTCAAAATTTTAAGGCAATCAGTAGAATACAGATCTCACGGCAGCAAGGATAACATCATGTCGGCACGAACAGACAATTATTTAAAAAGGTAGAATATAGCAAAGGTACAAAAATTCCAGAACATAGAAATATGCAATTTTAAAGGATCATTTATATTAGCCTACTTGCAATTTACTTCAAGTAGCAACAACTTATCTAATTAATATATTCAGTGATGTGCTCCACGAAAGATGCCTGCTACAATTTTCTTACACATTTTAATATGTATTTGCCAGAGGTTGAAAATATTTTAAAGTAAACATTGCAGAATTTATTTAAATAGTTATCTCAGTTAGCTTTGTGTAAATACTTCAGTTGTTCACTATAGCTCCAGGCAACAAAATTCTCCACCCAGGACATTAGTTAAATCACACATTTATACATAATATACACTATGATCTCTGCTTTTGTTTCAGCAAGACTAAAAGCACAGATCGTTGAGCCAGCTTGCAATTGTACATATAACTGATTAAATATACAGGTTTATATGAGAAGCTTGTGCACGTATGCAAGTTCCAGTTGTATTGGATGTCGAACCTTAAAGGGACTGCCGGAGGCCACTCATGAAAAAGTCAGTTTCTAAAAATATTTTTCTGGAACCAGGAGGAGTATTCCTGCCCACTGACAGCCTATTCTTGCTTTCCTCCCTGGATCTACTCCCCCCTCTCTCCAACAGGCCCGACCTGCCAGCAGTTCCATGCAAATGCTGGTCAATTTTCGGCCGTCAAAAACTGGCAACCTGTGTTTGGCACCTGCAACTCGCCAGTGAAATCTAAATGAGGCCCAAATTTGAAAATGACCTTGCTTTGCACTAAAATTAAAAATCCCCCTCCCAAATCTACCCCACAGTCTCAAAATAAATTTTGATAACATATCAGTTCAGTGAAAATTACTCAATATATAAATAATGTTACTTACCAGCTCACTGCTAGCTCATGTACTTTCAGAGTCTTTGTCATTTTGCATCCACCTGATCTGAGCAAATTACTGGGAGAGCCTTTCATCTGAGCAAGGTAAGGGTTCACTCTTGTGTCAACAGGAAATTCAGAATCCTATCAATAAAAAAGGGAAGAAGTTAATTTTCTGGTTTTCTAGAACCTTTGGATAAACAAATCCAATTATTTATTAAATCCTTAAAGAAAATAAGAGTTAAAATTAATTGCTAAAAATTGTCATGTTAATAGTTAACAAGTAACAGTTGTTAAGGACAGGTGGGAAATGGTGTGGGTAGCTTCTACTTTTCACCTCTCAACTGACTGCAGATAGTGTTTTAAAAATAGTGTGTTAGTCCCTGAGTGTTTAAAAGGGTCAAATAAACAGACAAACGACAGGTTTTTTCATAGTTTTGAAAAAAGCAAGTTAATTAATTACTGAACAATACCCAAAAATGTTCGCAACCTCACTCACTCACGCATTCGCACACATGCACACACACACAAGAAAAGCTAGAGCGTAGAGGGTAGCATGCAAATAGAATCTGATTGTTGTAAAGCGAGTTCACTTTGAAACTTTCTTGGTTTTCTGGGAGGAATTTTTAACAGCATTGCAAGCCTGAATGTTCCTTGTCTTGGAATTGATGAATGTAAGGGGCATGATTAGTAGGTTTGCAGCTGACACCAAAATTGCTGGTATAGTGGACAGTGAAGAAGGTTGTCTATGGTTACAAGAGGATATAGATCAATTGCGAAAGTGGGCAAGGAAGTGACAAATGGAATTTAACATAGACAAGTGTGAAGTGATGCATTTTGGGAAGTTAAACCAGGGCAGGACATATACAGTGAATGGCAGGGCCCTGGGGAGTGTGAGCAGAGAGACCTTGAGGTGCAAGTACATAGTTCCCTGAAAGTGGCAACAAGGGTAGACAGGGTGGTGAAGAAGGCATATGGCATGCTTGCCTTCATCGGCCGAGGCATTGAGTACAAGAGTTGGGACAGCATGTTACAGTTGTACATAACGTTGGTCAGGCCGCATTTGGAGTACTGTGTGCAGTTCTGGTCAACCGCACTACAGGAAAGATGTAATTAAGCTAGAGAGGGTGCAGAAAAGATTCACAAGGATGTTGCCTGGTTTGGAGGGCTTGAGTTACAAAGAGGGATTGGATTGACTGGGTCTGTTTTCCCTGGAGCGAAGGAGGATGAGCGGGGACATGATAGAGGTATATAAAATTATGAGAGGCATAGATAGTGTAGAAAGCAAGAGTATGTTTCCCATGGTAAGGGTGACTGAAACTAGAGGGCATAGATTTAAGGTGAGAGGGAGGAGGTTTAAAGGGGATCAAAGGGGTAAATTTTTCACACAAAGAATAGTGGGTATTTGGAATGAGCTGCCTGAGGAGGTGGTGGAGGCAGGAACAGTAGCGACATTTAAGAGGCATCTGGACAGGTACTTGAATGAGCAAGGCACAGAGGGATATGAAATTAATGCAGGCAGGTGGGATTAGTATAGATAGGCATTATAGTCGGCATGGATGCGGCCGAAGGGCCTGTTTCTATGCTGTACGACTCTATGACTCCAAGTGTCGCAGACTCCTTTGGTTAAAACTCAGACCGAAGTTGGTGGTAGAAGTCGTGGTTCAATTTCTCACATTGGGAGTTTTCAAGGTCACCTTGCAATCTCTCTGCCTCAGTAGTTTAAAGATGGTGCTGGCAGGGCTCCTTGCTTAGCTGGATAGATCTCTCAGCTTCTCTGGTTGGAATGATTTTTTGTCCCACTCCCCCTCTCAGAGAAGTTACTCCTTTTAAGGTAAAAACTTATCAGGTTTCGGTTTCAGTCAGGTAACTCAAGATGTTCTCCCCTTGGGTGTTCGTACAATGTCCGAGGATGTGGGGACCATTACTACATAAAGGCGTCTGACTTGGTCCATTTTGATAAATAAGTGTTATTTCACACCTGTTATCTTGGTTTTGGCTTTAGAGTCAGTCTGTCTGCAAAAGCCTTTGCTTGCATAATTTTTGATGAAATGAGTCGTTAGCATAGAATGAGCTGTTTTACATGCCAATATGCCTCTTCAAGGTGGTTCCAGATGTTAATAATGGTCCCGTCTTCAACAGACAAGCATGTAGATTGACAGTACAGGAGGGGATCACCTAACCTCTCCCTCGTGTTGCTGGGTAGCAAAGTGTTCATTTTCTTGTAGCTTAGTTCAACAGTTTACTTTTATTTCATAATTCCTCCAGTTTGGGTGGCACAGTGGCGCAATGGTTAGCACCGCAGCCTCACAGCTCCAGCGACCCGGGTTCAATTCTGGGTACTGCCTGTGTGGAGTTTGCAAGTTCTCCCTGTGTCTGCGTGGGTTTCCTCCGGGTGCTCCGGTTTCCTCCCACAGCCAAAAGACTTGCAGGTTGATAGGTGAATTGGCCATTATAAATTGCCACTAGTATAGGTAGGTGGGAGGGGAATATAGGTACAGGTGAGGATGTGGTAGGAATATGGGATTAGTGTAGGATTAGTATTATATGGGTGGTTAATGGTCGGCACAGACTCGGTAGGCCGAAGGGCCTGTTTCAGTGCTGTATCTCTAAATCTAAATCTAAAAATTCATTTTATATTTCATCACTGTTCCCTCCGTGAGCGTGACACAGTATATTAAGCATAGCTAAAGTGAGTATTTTCACGATTCTCTATGGCTACAAATGTACTTAAAATTTTCTTGCATGCAATCTTGACAGCCACCAATTCACTTTTATGCTTAACTTTCATTTACAAATTGCCATATTAACTTGTGGTTTGTCAAGAGTACACTGCTAACAGTAGTTCAAAGTTAACTCCACTGTTGATACCTAGCATGTTAACTTGTATCGATGTAAAGAAAAATCACTGTCTATAAGTATATCAATTCTTCATAGAGTCCTCCACAAATACAAACAATGAATTTTATTCATCCACTTAGTACTTCACCACAGTCCTAGAATTGTTCCTGTTTTCAACACTACTGAAACTCAGGCTGGAATTTTACGGTCCACCAACAAGTGCGAGGGGGGTGGGGGGAGCTGAAAAACTGAGTGGGAGGCGAAGACAGCCGTTCCCGATGCCTTCCCACTTCCACTGCAACTTTACACGGGGTGGAGAGAAACAGCCTACCCATGCCAGGCCAATCAAGGCCTTTAAGTGGCCAATTAACTGCCACCTAAGGGCTTCCTCCCGCCCCCGCCGCTGGTATTTTACCCGTGGCGACCGGACAACAAAGCTGCAAAAACATCGCCAGGTAAAATCTGGCGGCCTTTTGGTCGGCTGGGGGGGGGGGTACCCTCCTGATCGAGCACACTGTGACCCACGAAGGGCCACCCCCAAAGCCCCAACTGCCCCAACACATAACACTACCAGCCCCCCCACCCAACCGACCTTCCCCCCGCCTTGCCAGGGCCTGGCCGATTGACCCTGTCGAGGCCCCAAAAACTTAACATCTTTCAGGAGCCGTCGTTCCTCTTCCTGCTGAAGCTGGGGGTAGTCCCAGTAGTAGCCACCGCTCCTGGTGGCGCTGCTGGGACAAGAGCTGCCAGCCTGCTGATTGGCCTACAGCTCCATTAGGCTGGATTTCCTGCCTCAAGGCCAATTAAGGGCCTGGGGAATGAAAAATCCCACGTGGCTCCCCAGGCCCGGCGGAGGCAGGCTCGCCCTGACTTTTCGGCCGGTGGGTGGGGCCTCCCGCCCAACATTAAATTTTGGCCTCAATTTCTCCAGAATGCTTTGATCCAATATCTATGATCTTTGAATTGAAACTATCTAAAGAAACTAAACTACAGCACATCACTGAACACAGGAAAAACACAAGCTACTGAATATATAAATGGGTTTCCATGATCCCACATTTTCAAAGTTGTGAATGTTTAATTCAAAATAAAAATACAATTTGTTGTCTCTCCTATGACATTATGTCTAATAATGTCCTACATGCAGGATTTGTGATGGAGAAATTCAACTTGCATTGAAAATGGACGGAAAATGACCATAGCAGATAATATGTGCGCCCTACAATGTTGGCAAGAAATACTTGCAAAATTGGTGCGTGTGCCCAAATTGAATAAGTTTGGCAAGCACACATCATCAACATATTCTAACCTGACACACATAACCTCTCACGAGGTCACACAAACTTACATACTCCCCTTTGTTCTTGCAGGTGAAGCTGGCACAGAATACAAGGGAGCAGTCTTGGACAGGATAAGGGTTACCATTGATCCACAACCTATTCGCATCAGAAAAGGCAACCATGGAAATTGTAGGTAGAGAAGAAAGGTGGTTCCACAAGGTGTTTGGTGATCTTAACCTCTTTTTTCTCGTCACACTGAACTCTCTAGGGGCTAAACTGGACAGTCCCAAAAATGCTTCTGTTGCAGACAGCACATCAACTTCATGATGCTTGCTAATCTGCATGATTACCATGTACAGACAGCATAAAACATGCTGTTGAGTGACTGCACACCTCAGCAGTGGCACCAAGTTCAGGCAAGGCTAGCACCAGTTAAAGCAAGTCTGCATCGCTTAAGGGGAGGTGCATTCTAGCTGGAGAAGGTGCTGGAACAATTTGTGAAAGAGAATCTGAGCAGGAGGAAGAGTGAATTTATGGTGCAACTGGGGAGGCAGCATGCTCCAAGGTTCTCTGACACAGCACTGGACGATAGGGCAGGGGGTATGGGTAGTGCAGGTGCTAATTCACCCAAGGACAAGGTCACACATAAGTTCTGCTGCAGAGGACTCAGATGAGCAATTCAATGGGGTGGCCTACAGAAGAAGGCTGATGGGCATGTACAACAAAATGTTTGGTGTATTGGCAGGACTGCCCGAAACCTAACGTGCAATGTCAAGAAGCATGGAAGAGACTGGCATCAACTTGGCACA
Source organism: Heterodontus francisci (assembly GCF_036365525.1). Lineage (NCBI taxonomy): Eukaryota > Metazoa > Chordata > Chondrichthyes > Heterodontiformes > Heterodontidae > Heterodontus > Heterodontus francisci. Next base: position 127,350,561 of record NC_090377.1, read on the forward strand.
GGGTTTTGTGCAGAGTTTACAGCCCATCCTTCCCAGCATGGAAGTAGTGGCTAACTCCATTCGCAGACTAATGGGCCCAACCATGATGCAGCATCTGATGGCTGGTGACTCAGCTTTCATTGCTGGACAAGCAGAAGACAGCCAATGTCTAAGTGCTGCAGTGGAAGTTCAGATTCCTGCAATGCAAGGCCAGCTTGTTGCCATGGAAGCTCAGACTGTTCTCATGGAAGTGCAGTGTGCTGCCATGCAATCTCAAACTGCTCTCATGCAACTGGGCTTGCTACCACGTACGTTCAGGCCACCCATGTTGAGATGGTGCAGTCCAAAGTTGGGCCTTCTAGGGCTGCAGTTGCTCAAGATCATCCTGCAAGGCCATCTGCAGTCTCCTTCAGTGAACGTCAGTAGCTTTTCATCAGCCATGCTGCTGTCACTGGGGTAGCACAGCGTAGGAACACTAGGCCAGGCAAAGGCACATGGAAGTCAGGCACTAAGAGAATGCAAAAGGGTGATTAGTTGACATTTGTATGCAGTATGGCATGGTTTGATTAATAAATTTGGTTTCGAATATTTATTTTGTGGTGGCTTTTATTTTTGCATTATGGCCAAGCAGTCACTGTGATGGCCTGTAGCAGAGGGATGGTAACGTGTAGGACTGTTGGCAAAAGGGGAATTGGGTTGCATTCACTGGTATAACAGTCGGATGAGTCAATCTTAAACAGACTGGCCAGAAAGGGGCTTTGTTGTTTGCCTTCTCTTCCTCCTCCTCTTCCTCCTCAGCTTGTCATTGCATAGCTGGTGGCAAGGGTTGTGCCCTCATGATGGCAAAATTGTGCAGCATGCAGCAGACCACCACAAATCTTGATGCATACTTGGTTGAGCACTACAGGTTCCTCCAGAGCGGTTCAGTCAGCGGGATGGTTGTTTCAGCACCCCAATGGTCTGCACTATTGCATTTCTTGTGGCAACATGGCTTTCATTGTATGTATGCTGCCCACGTGTGTGTGGGTTGCACACTGGAATCATAAGCCATGTCATCAAAGGATAGCCCTTGTTGCCCAGTAGGAAAACACTAGTTTGTCATGAATGTTCAAAAGCAGATGGCACAGCAGACTGCCACAGAATGAAGGCACCATGACTGCTGCCAGAATACTGTGTATTGACCTGCATGATACTCTGTGTATAGTTGCCCACCAGCTGGATATTGAGGGAGTGAAATCTCTTTTGGTTGGGGTGCATCTCAGAGTTGACATGCAGCGCCTGAAAAGTGGCACGCGTGTGATCAATGGCACCCTGCATCATAGGGAAGCCTGCAATCCTTGTGAAGCGTGTGCTCACTCCGTCTGTTTCTGCTGTCAAGACAGAATGAAATATATACAGCTCTCTTTGAATAGAGAGCGGCAGTGACCTCATTTGTGCAACAGTGGATGAAAAACTGGTAGATGTTGCAAATATCGATTACTCCAGCCTAGAAGTAGCCCGGTGCATAAAAGATCATGGCCACAGTCACCTTCAAAGCGACTAGCAATGCTATTCTTACCCTGCTTTGATGTTACAGTTGTGGCTGTTGCAGGGGCAGATTTCAGTTGAAATATCCTTAGTGCATCACAGATGTCTGACACAGCTTTCCTCGCTAAGGTTCAGGGAGGAGAATTGAACATCCGGGGCAGATATGGTCTCCTGCTGACAGCCCTTCTTCCCTTCCTTCTTCCAGCAGCTTGACCTGTTCTGTGTCACCTCTGCTCATTCCCCCTGGTGTAGTCCACCTGTACCCATGTCTGGCAGCAAGTGGTTTGTGGTAAGTCAGGATAAAGTCCTTTGGCACATGCCAATCCATACTCTGCAGGCTTTAGAAACCTAAAATAACTCTATAAACTACAAAACACTCATACAATTGCAGCAATAGCCAACAGAGGTTGATCAAAGACTAACCTGAAAGTACGTTAAGATCCCTTTCAATAGCACTGTTGGAGGGTGGGGGGGGGGTCCTTCTTGCTGCTGAACACGTGTTCAGCTGTGTGTTTAAGAGATGGCATTAGCATTGAGCTCCAAAATGGTAGCACTAACATGAAATAAATGTTACATATTTTGGCCCTCTCCAAAATGGCATCCGGTACGGCTCACACCGGAAGTGTGTGCACCGACATGGACATCATTCTGGAAGCATTTTGGAAACAGCATTCGTAGTACTGAAAAGCCATGTCCAAATGACCCAAATCTGGCGGCCCATCTCTCATACGCTGCACGACAAAGTGGGACTCCTCTGAGCTGCTACTCTTGCCACGAACAACTAATCTTTCACTTCTTTTCCCTTTCTAGGTCCATGAGAAGTCAAGTGCCCAAATGCAGCAGAGGGAGGAGGGCAACCCTCCTGAGCATGCACTGACACAAGAACTTACTCCTGCAGACACCAGCTCAGAAATTGGCACGCCGCATACTTTGGAGAATTAGCTAGAGGCATCTGCATTAGGAAATTCACTGAGTACAAGTGCATAGGAGCAATGGCAGGGATCAGAAGGTCTCTGGAACCCCATCACATGCAAACTTGTGAGCTGGACCTGCTGCAGAAGCACATCTCCTCACCTCAATGGCCTAATCTTTAGATGAAGACTGATGACTATGCATCACCTCAGAGAACTGCCTGTCAGCACAAAGCATATCACCATAAATCTGGAAAGTCTCTCAGGGTTATAGGATGCATTCAGACCTATTTAGGCAGCAGAACCTCTGTTTGAGAATGACACACATTTACTTAATCAAAACTCTCACTGTACCATTCCTCAGGTTACTAACAGTGTCATGAGTCAAGTGCTCAGGGATTACCCTTTTCCCCGAAACAGCCAGTCTAACTCCTGATGGCCTGGTAGGAACAGAGAGACGATTTGAGGATTGGCACAGGTTCAAGGCATCATGACAACAGTCAGGAAACTGGGCACAGAATTGCATGATGCAATTCCTGTAATCACACACCAGCTGCACATTGAGTTAATGGAAGCCTTTGCCCTTCAGCGGTAATCCTGGATCTTCTTATAGAGCACACAAGGCATCAGTCTACTGTCAATCATCAGCATAGTGGAAAGTGTTGCTGGTGGTGCTATCAAGCAGCATTTACTCAGCAAAAACTGCTCACCGATGCTCATTTTGGGTTCTGCCAGGGCCACTCAGCTCCAGACCTCATAAAAGCCTTGGTCCAAACATGAACAAAAGAGCTGAATTCCAGAAGTGAGGCAATTTGAGAGTGACTGCCCTTAATATCAAAGCAGCATTTGACCGAGTGTTGCTTCAAGGAGCACTAACAAAATTGAAGTCAATAGGAGCAGGGGGAAAACTCTCCACTGATTAGAGTCAGACCTAGCACAAAGGAAGATAGTTGTGGCTGTTGGAGAACAATCATCTCAGTCCCAGGACAACGCTGGAGGAGTTCCTCAGGGTAGTGTCCTAGGACCAACCATCTTCAGCTGCTTCATTAATGACCTGCCTTCCAACATAAGGTTAGAAGCGGGGATGTTTGCTGACGATGAAAGACTGTTCAGTACCATTCACAACTCCTCAAATACTACAGCAGTCCAGGCCCACATGCAGCAAGACTTAGACAACATTCAGGCTTGGGCTGATAACTGGCAAGTAACAATCATGTCACACAAGTGCCAGGCAATGACCATCTCCAACAAGACAGAATCTAACCTGTGAAGGAATCCAGCCATAATATGCAGTTATAAGGTTAAAAGAATTATGTTTCTATGAATTAGGGATTAAAAAATTGAAAGCAGGGTTCATCTTCCAAAAAGGTTAAAAGAAGTTCTTAGGCATGCCTCTGTGGTGAAGGGCTTGCCTCATCTTAGAGCACAGAGGCAGCTTCTGATAAGAGGGATTCACTCCTAAAAGTCAGGAACCTCATCACACAGTGAAACATTGATAACACAGTTTGCAAACGATCACCTAAGTTACTACAGTGTAATCATTGATAAGATGTGGACAGCCCTAAACCACAGTCAACTGAATTCTTGACAAAACTGACCAAACCCAAGAAACTGAATTGTAATCTTGAAACACAGTTAGATGACTAATGGAAAATTGACCACCATGAGAAACTCCCAGCTTGCTGCTGGCCTAGCCCTTCTTAGAAATCAAAGAAGGTGGATCTTATCCAGAAATTAACAGTTATACAGCCTTATTTGGAAATAAAGGGGAACAAACCTACTTGCAAAAGAGGCAACACCCCCACATGTAAAAAAAAAAATTATGCAACTTAGAAACAGTATAAATATTGAAACCACACAGTGGATTTTTAGATTCATTGGACTCGCTCCAACGTGTCTCATGGTAAAGGTATGGCTATTGGGGTGAGATGACAAGAGTTCTCCCCTTAACTGGGACAGAGGTGTCTCGCTATACTCTGTTGCCTTCTCGGCGATTTAAGGTAAATGTTACTTTAAAGATTGATAGATATATTAAATGTTTTACTGTAAAAATAATTGGATTTAAAAATTGGATTCCCTACTAGAAATGAGATTATACTTTCTTCCTAGAACTATGAACATTGCGATTGACTGTCTCACCAACTGCAAATTGCATGTTCAGTCCTTTGATAAACTTTTGCGTAATTTAGAAATTATATTGTCTCACATAGTCTTCTGTATCGCTAACTTGTGAAACTGTCTTCATACATTCTTTGGTGGGGAGGTACATTACTGAGGAGAAATTCCCAGACCCTTATACTATCTGGGTTGTTATATGTGTATGGCTAGAACTTGTTAAAAAAGACTATCTGGTGGATGGTAATATTATCAGCCGGTTCCTTTCCTTTAAGGAGAATTAGATCAGTTCTTCAGACTCATTCAAGCGTCTGTGATATCTGTCTTCCTCAACTTTAAGTGAGAGTGATTATCTGAGAAGTACGCCTGATCCCGAATAGCCCCAAAAAGGGGGCTAGGATTATAAGCCACTATAAACCATCTCCCCTTGCTGTTCAATAGCATTACCATTGCTGAATTCCCCACAATCAACATCCTGGGGGCTATCATTGGCCAGAAACGTAACTGGATCAGCCATATAAAATACTGTGGGTACAAGAGTAGGTCAGAGGCTGGAAATTCTGCAGCAAGTACTGCATCTCCTCTCTATCTTGAGGACCCCTTTGATTTGGATCATCATAGAATTCAATTATATATTCTGTCCATCTTTTTGCTGACTGCATCCCTTTCAAACAATATTTTACCATCTTTGTCTGTTGTTATCCCTTTCTTTCTCTGTTGGTGCATAACTCTCGTTTTGTGATTTCTTTCCAACTCCAGTACTTCATCACAAGAACAAAAGAAATAGGAGCAGTAGGCCATTCAGCCCTTTGAGCCCGCTCCCCCAATGAGATCATGGCTGATCTTCTACATCAACACCATTTTCCTGGCACTATCCCAGTATCCCTTGATGTTTTTAATATGTAGAAATCTATCGATCTCAGACTTGAACATAGTCAATGACTGAACTTTCACAGCTCTCTAGGGCAGAGAATTCCAAAGAGTCACTGCCCTCTGAGTGAAGAAATTCCTCCTCATCTCAGTTCTAAATGGCCTACCTCTTATTCGGAGACTGTGTCATATCTCATTATACCATTTCTTTTTAGCCTGCCTACATGCATTCTTTATTTTCTTTTCAATTTCATCATACTCAGGTGTGTTTCATTTCTTTCCCCTTTCTATTATAATTGCTAATATCTCATCTGTCATCCACTGCTTGGCTGGAATCTTGTTCTGCCACCGCCAATGCCGGCGGCGGGCGAAGGAAGCGGTGCCCGGCCTGCGCTGGCCGCATGTCAGTGAGCCGCCTCAATCTTCAGTACGGTGGCTCATTTGAATGGACAGGGTGGCCCGCACCCCTCCCCTCCCCCCCCCCGATCACATGGAGGGGGCGACCTGTCCGTCATTGGCAATGGCGTCAGCTACCTGTTTGCAGGCGCTGATGCCATTTTTAAAGGGCGTGGAGCCCTTCCCGGATTTTTAAAAAAATCAATAAACATTTTTATAAACAACTAAAATCGGTATTTTTGGACCTCTCCCATCAGCCCCCGCCAAATACCCACAATATTAGATGCTTTCCCTCTCCATCCCAAAACACTACGCTTTCCAACTGACCTTTCCCCCCTCAAAGTGCAAAGACTGTCAACTTTACCACTTCCCACCATTCTCTCCACCAATTAGGGACCTTTATCGCTACTCCCCCCACCTCCCGCACAGGAAAAATGACCTGCTCCCCCCTCCCAACCATTGTGGCACATCAATTCCCCGGACAGGGATCAGAAGGCGTGGGAATGCCAGCCATCAGCAATAAGATCTCATTGGGACTGGAGGTGGTCGTGGGCTTGCAATTATGCCAGGTATTTAAATTTATTTAAATATGTAAATACCAGGCCCGTCGCCAAGCGGCGGGGGTGGGGGTGCACCACGAGGCCTCTCCGCCTCCGTGAAAATCGGGCCGGGCCCTCACGGCATCGGGGTCGGGGGTGGGCCTCCTCCGGAGCAGTCTTCAGCAACCCCACCACCCACCCCCCCCACAGACCCCGACACCTGGGGAGGAACTAAATTCAGCTCCTTGTCTCGGTTTCTTTTCCGTTTTGGTAATATTTCCTTTGCAGCATGTTGTACACTCCCTTTCATGTTTTTTCATTTGTTTTCTATTGCTTGTTCTGAGACCTCTGTTTGTTCTGTTTTCTCAATCCTGAGACATTCATACTTGTTAATTAAGTTTGAATGCCTCTCTGATGCTCTCATCCTTCAACATGTCAAGGTCTAAGTGGGCGCACATCTTTTTCTTTTTTGGTATTTTCAGTTTCATCTTAACTTTTGCCACGAGGAGACAATGATCTGAATTTATAATGGTACGGGCATATGTATGAATGTTCTTTACACTGTTTCTAAAACCTTGTTTCACCATCACATAATTTATTTGATTTCTATACACATCACCTGGACTTCTCCAAGTGTAAAGTCTTCTTTTGGTTGCTTAAAAAAGGTGTTTGCCACCATCAGATCATTTTCTTGACAACATTGATCACTCTCCCTCCTCTTTCATTTCCTGATCCAAGGCTGTATTTACCAGCATGCGTTTCTGATGTTCCTTCACCAACTTTAGCATTTAAGTTGCCCATTACAATTACCACATCAGTTGATTTGGCTTGATCATAACGCTTCAGGATGTCATCATATGCCTCTATTTCCTACTCATTGTGATCTTGTGTCAGGGCACAAGCTTGTGTACGACAACCAGATCAAAAGGCTTCCCTTTGATCTTAATCATGATCACTCTTTCTGAAATTGGCCAGTAACCTTGAACTGATCTCTTTTATCTTTTGTTTACTAGAATTCCTACTCCATTCCTATGCTTCTCACTTCCCGGGAAGTAAAGCACATGATTCTTTTTGTCCATTTGACCACATTCTAACCATCTTACTTCTGCAATTCCTCGCAGTGGCTATCCATTACCTGTATGCAATTATAAAACTTTCCTGCCTAATATAAAGGAAGGACCAAACATTATGGTATCAGACCTAAAGAATAGGGCGGCACAGTGGCGCAGTGGTTAGCACCGCAGCCTCATAGCTCCAGGGACCCGGGTTCGATTCCGGGTACTGCCTGTGTGGAGTTTGCAAGTTCTCCCTGTGTCTGCGTGGGTTTTCTCCGGGTGCTCCGGTTTCCTCCCACAAGCCAAAAGACTTGCAGGTTGATAGGTAAATTGGCCATTATAAATTGTCACTAGTATAGGTAGGTGGTAGGGAAATATAGAGACAGGTGGGGATGTTTGGTAGGAATATGGGATTAGTGTAGGATTAGTATAAATGGGTGGTTGATGTTCGGCACAGACTCGGTGGGCCGAAGGGCCTGTTTCAGTGCTGTATCTCTAATCTAATCTAATACTTTGAAATTGTTGAGCGCAGGAAAATCTCCAGGCAGAGATGAAGTAACAACAGAACTTCTAAAAGCCCTTGGAGAAACAGAATTAGAAGTGATCGAATATATACCAAAGGATAGATTCCAAGTGACTTGAGACAATCTTTATTCTTTAAGATACCTGAGAAACCTAAAGCAATGGAGTGCAATCAGTTTAGAACTATAAGCTTAATGAATCATCTCATTAAAGTGATCTTGAAAATCATAATAGAAGAAAATAACAACACATTTGAAGCAGAAATTGGTGAAACAAAGTCTGGATTTAGACCTGAGTAGGAACATGAGAGGGAATATTTAACCTAAGAACAATCTTTGATAAATATCTACAAGTAAACAAGAACATTTACATATTCTTTATAGATTATGAAAAAAACATTTGAACATGTATATCAAAAGCTAATAGACAGGTTTCTGAAATGTGACATTGACAGTAAAGATATGAGATTTATCCAGAGCCTATATTGGGACCAAATAGCAAGCATCAGACTAAAAGGTGGACAATCAGATATGTTTCAAGTGAAAAGAGAAGTCTGGCAAGGCTGTGTATGGTCGCCAAAATTATTTAATCTGTACACAAAACAAATATTCAGAGAATCAGATGTACTTCCAGGTGTAATAAATTGGAGGTAAGAACATAACAAACTTGCTGTATGCTGATGACACAGCGCTACTTGCAAAATCAGAAGAGGCCCTACAAAATATGGTAGATCAAGTAAAATCTAAAAGTTTAGAATATGGATTGAGTATGAACACCAAAAAGACAAAAACAATGGTAGTTAGAAGGAATACATTAGAAAAAACCAGAGTGAAGATTGAAGTGGATGATGTCACACAGGAACAAGTAGATAAGTTTGTCTATTTAGGACAAATGATAACAGAAGATGGTAGATGCGATGCCAAAGTCAGAAGAAGGATAGAGATAGCCAGAAGTAATTTTGTGAAGTTGAAGGGTGTGTTAACAAGAAAGCTCAAGCTCTTAACAAGGAAAAAACTCATAAGATGCTACATTCTATCCACTTTTCTGTATGGCTCAGAAACCTGGACAATAAGTAAAGATCTGTGGAAGAAAATAGGTGCCTTAGAAATGTGGATGCTAAGACGCATGCTTAAAATTTGTTATACAGAGTGTTACGATCGGGGTGATCATCTTTTCCTTCTCCTTGTTTGACCGCAACAGATTTACTTCTTTTTTATGCGGATATACTTGCCAATTCAGTGATTGTTTAACTGTTTACACGCGTGATCATAAAAAGAACCAATCGGACAGATTTTCTTAAGTTAAAAAATGATCTAAGTAAAATAATAAAATATCCTCCAATTTTTACACACTCGAAGTTCGCGCACATACAGCTAGGTTACTGAGTGGGGAAGGATAGATTGGCCAAATTACAGTCCAGAGAAATAAAAGGGGTATACAATCTATGGAGGTTGGTGATTTGGCTGGCTTCAGGCTGAATTCGGTGGTCGTGCGACTTTCCTTTGGTGGTCCTGAGTTTTCCGATTTGAATATGTGGAGGCTGATTCAGTGGTTCTCCTAGAGACAGTAGTGTGGCTGATTTCCTTCAAGGAGTCTCTGTCTGCAGGGGTATCCCTGGGTGGTCACGGTCAGCAGGCAGGGTTTGAAGCTCGCAGGATGGATTGGAGAGAGAGAAAGGAAGGAGGGACCCCACTCGACTCTTCTCTCTTCAACATCTTGCTGCTTTAATCTCCCAGCTGCAGGCCATACAAAGGAAGTGGAACAGTTTTGTCGGGCTCACGAAAACTTTAAAGCATTGCAAGCCAATAGGAAAAAATAGACAGACAAGAATGCAAAGACCCACAATTTTCAACCAGGGGATGAAGTATTGGTGCTGTTACCAGTACAAGGTGAACCATTAAAAGCACAGTTCAGTGGCCCATATAAAGTGATCAAAAGAGAGTGGGTAAGATCGATTACTTGATTGACACCCTGATCGCCGGAAGAAGAATTGGTCATGTCATATCAATATATTAAAGTAATATTATCGCAGGGAGGAGGATAAGCCAGTACAGGTATGTCAGGTAATAGGGACTGTTGAGAAGTAAGGATAGTGGGGATGAGGCAGAAGGAGGCCTAGACAATTCTCAGATTGAACCTCCAACTATCTGGTTAGCAAATACAGAATGGCTAGGCAAATTGGACAAAATGCTTTCGTACTTAGACGCAAAACAACGTGAAGACCTAACCAGGTTTTTCACAACATTTAAAAGAGGCTGCAGGGATAAGCCAGGATGTACAACCTTAGACAAACATGATGTGGATATAGGGGAATTAAAGCAACATACTTATGTCCGGACAAACAACCCCAAGTAAAAGCAGAAATCCAATACATGCTGGAAAACAACTTAATTGAACCTAGTCAAAGCAGCTAGAGTTCACCAATAGTTCTAGTGCCTAAACCTGACAGGTCAACCTGACTTTGCATAGACTACAGAAAAGTCAATGCAGTAATGAAGGCAGACTCCTACCCAATTCCTTGCTTAGAAGACTGTATTGACAGGATAGGCAGTACTAGCTTTCTTACCAAGATCGACTTGTTAAATGGGTACTGGCAAGTTCCTTTGACTCCTCAAGCCAAAGAAATATCAACTTTTGTCACAACAGACGGTCTTTATCAGTGCCGGGTGATGCCAATGGGGCTAAAAAATGCCCGGCCACTTTTCAAAGATCAATGAATCAGCTGGTAGCCAGTGTTCCCAACTGTGTAGTGTATCTGAATGATGTACTAATATACAGTAACAGTTGGCAAGAACACTTAAACCAGCTAAAAACTCTGTTCAAAAAGCTGCGTGCAGTGGACTTAGTAGTAAATCTGGCAAAAAGCAAATTTGGAAAAGCAAGAGTAACTTACCTCGGACACATAGTGGGGCAAGGACAATTATTGCCAAAAACGGCAAAAGTACAAGCCTTAGTGGAGTTCCCTATCCCTAAATCTAAACATGAAATCCGGAGGTTTTTAAGGATGTGCGTTTTTTACAGGAATATTTATATTAGTGCTGTAGCTGCTCCATTAACCTATTTCCTAAAAAAAAAATGAAAAACAAAGTACTATGGCCAGATGAATGCCAGGCAACTTTTGAAAAGCTAAAGGCAATCTCAACTAATAAACCAGTGTTGGCTGCTCCAAATTTTGCCAAACCCTTCAAGATAACGATTGATGCTAGTGACCTGGGGTTGGTGCAGTCCTACTGCAGGATGATGAATCGGGCATAGACAAACCAGTAAGGTACTTTTCAAGAAAACTAAATCGCCACCAAATAAAGTATTTCACTGTGGAAAAAGAAAGATTAGGAATTTTGCTGGCTCTCAAACATTTTGAAGTATATGTCCACCAAGACTACAAAGAAACACCAATATACACTGACCATAACCCATTACCGTTTGTGAAAAAATTTAAAAGCCAAAATGCCAGAATATTTAGATGGAGTTTATTGTTACAGCCTTATCATTTGAAGTTTGTACATATTTCATGGAAAAACAATGTTAACACCGATGCTTTGTCACAAATTTGATCTTAAGTTACATGAATGGCGATGGTACAAAGAAAAATTCTATTAATTTACCAGTAGAGTGAATGAGGTCATGAATTTAAAAATATGTTTTGAGTGTTTTTTTCAGTTTCTGTTTTGCAATGTAATGCATTTTGCCAAGGGCGGAGTGGCATGGGGATTTTTTTTTCCCTCTGTTTAAAAACTAAGGGGGGCTGTGACCCTTAAAGGCAGAGAGAAGCTTTTAGATTCTCTGGGCACAGTGTGTGCCAGCAGCAAGCCTGTTTCCTTGGCAACAGCAAGAGAGAGGGGCCACCTGCTTATTGTATTAGTTAACTGTGTGTAAAGACTGGCTGGAACCAGTTTGATCTGGAGACCAGCGAAGCATGTTCCACTGAAGGAAGGAGTTGTCTTTCTCTCAGCAGAAAAATCTATATTGATGTACAGGCTGTGTTTCACCTGGAGAGGAAATAGAAACCCAGAAAGGAAATCTTTGTATTGTTGGAGGTAGCAAATTCATTTTCTACTTCCAATCTCTAAAAAGTCTTTGCCTCAAGAGTGATTCTCTGTTGCCTGTTTGTGTTTTCTCGAATTCTCAGTACAGTTTCTACTGAAAGATGACCAATTTTAAAATTCAAATAGACCTGTTGCTATACTCCTTGTTGAAAGAACTATCTGACGCCTGCTGCAACTGAAGTGCTTTGAATGCCTATTCGTCAAATTCACCTGCCGACTTCAAGTGGCATCTAACTATTCGACTCTGGGACACCTCACCGAACCAGGAACGTAACCCACAAAGAGTTACAACCCAAATACTTTATTATTCCTAAGAAACATCTCTAATTTAAAACACAATTTTTATAACCATTGTTTTTTAAATGTATGTGTGTGTGCATGAAGGTTCGGAGAAATACGAAGTTATAAAGTCTTTTAGACTTAGGTTTATCTCAATAGTGTTTAAGACTTAGTCTTTTAATAAACAGTTAATGTGTTATTGTTTAAAGATACCTGGCTTAGTATATTTTATTCTGGGGATTAATAAAGTGTCTCATTTGGCTAATTTCCGATAGGTGGGAAAACTTTAATAATATGCTATGACCTGTGGAGTAGTGGGACTGAATTGACGGTGCATTGCTCCCACCTCGGTCGTTACATGTGTCACTGAACCTCTGCTCATGCAGTTGTCCACCAGGCTTTCCATAATTTGAATTACATGCAGTGCAGGTTCAAAAACTGGATGGAGTGTGGAGAACCATCAGTTATGCAAGTAGGAGCCTGACAGATGTGGGATAACACACTTCACAGATTTAGAAGGAGGCATGAGCAGTAGTGTGGGTGTGAGAGCATTTCAACATTTATATATTTACCCAGGATTTTGTACCGTAAACAGACCGTAAGCCGTTTGAGCGCATTTACTCCAGAATGTTAACAATGTTAGCTGGATTGAGCATGTAGTTTTACAACTAAAGGCTTCAAGGTGATTAACAGGCCAGGTAAGCAAAACACTACTAATGTGTTGCCTAGGTTGAACCAGCAAGGACATTACAGAAAGTGATATCACCTAGTTGAGGAAATACATGCAATTGCCAAGCAGATGATGTCAGTAGTATTGTCTCCACAGCAAGCAGAAAGGGAATCCTTTGCTGATGTAAGTTGTAAATCATTTGGCAGTGCATCCAATCTGGAGATTGGGAAGGGTGCCACTACCAACAGTATCTTCTGTGAAGAGAGTTGTGTGCACTGGGTGAGCTGGTCATGAGAGGAGATGAAATTCTCATCTCAAGGGCTTTGTGGGAGCAAGTCAATTTTGGCACATGAAACAATAGGTGGCAAAAACAAAGAAACGACTAATGCTCAAAGGATGGAATTTATGGAGCTGGCAGTAGTCTTGATGCCGGGCCCAAAGGCGAGGGAAACCGCACTTCGCCCCTTTGGAGCCATGCCCTCCCCAGCTCTATTTAACAGCACTCGGACACTTAACTGCCCGGCGCCGGGGTCCCTGTTCCTTTAAGGATGGGGATCCTGTCTCCCAGAGCTTCCAGCCAATCAGAAGGCTGGCAGCTCAGTATTATCGGCAGCGCCATCAGGAGTGATGGCCACTGCCAGCACGGCAAGAGGCCCCGTGCCATCACTGGAGACCCGGAACCCAGGTACGTGTGGTGGGGTTGCCGGAGCCGTCCGGCAGGCTACGGTGAAGTGGGGTAGAATGGGCATTGAGGCCAGGTGGTTGTTAGTGAAGGGGCAGCCTTTGTTCCCGGGGCCCTCCATGGGTCACAGAATGCCTACGGAGGAGGCCCCATCCCTGCCTTGGATGACCTCCCCATGTGGCGGAGGACCCCTGCCGCTGGTAAAATGCCAGCGGGGTGGGAAGAGGCCTTTAAGTGGCTATTAATTGGCCACTTAAGGGCTTCAATTGGCCTCTGGGCAGGAATGGTGTCACTGGCCTTCCCCACCTTGGACTAAATTCCATGGTGTCAGGAAGGCAACGGGCACTCCGTTCCCGCCTTCCCTTGCAATTTCATGGGTCCCCCATCTCCATTCCTGTCCCTCGGGGGCCCATAAAATTTAGCCTAAAGTGTGGTGGCCAGGAATCTATCAGGATGCAGAGCAAATGTGCAGACATTGCTATAGTTACCAAGTGAACCATTTTCTCCACCAGAACCATTGATATGAAGCAGACCAGTATGTGGTCCGCTACAGGATTTCTCTACCAACTGGCGAACATTTGTTCATAGTCAGGAAGGAGTATTATAGTTGGCTTTTCTAGGTCACAATTTTGAAAGGAATACGGTGGCAAACATCATCACGGCGATGAAGTGAATCTTCGCAACATATGATGTACTTTTTTTGCTGCAATCAAACACTTTATGGCCAAAGAATCTAAAATATTTTTGGAGACATATGGCACATGAAATTATAACTTGGCAATGGCCACAGGCAAATGGTGAGGTAGAATGGCAAAACAGTATGCTATTAAAGCATTACAATGGCGCAGGTGGAATATAAGAATAGAAGCAGGAAATACTGGCATTTCTGATGGCTGACCAGAGCACACCACAGGCAATGACAGGTGCAAATCCAGTTCATTTAATGCTTTGACATGAAATGCACACAAAGGGCAGAATTTAGTGGAGTCGGCGGAGCTCCAGACTCCACGCCAAAAAGGCACGGGGAAACACACCTCGACCATTCTGAGATCTCACCCTCCACACGCCATCACCTCTATTTAATGGCACCCAGGCAATTAACAGCCTGGCGCCGGGGCCCTGTCCCTTTAAAGACGAGGATCCTGCCTCCAAAAGCTGCAGGACAATCAGAGGGCCAGCAGCTCGGTAGTATTGGCAACACTACCGGGAGCGGTGGTCACTGCCGGAGGCCTGGAAACTAGTCCCAGTGCTGGAGACTGGGACCACAGGTCAGTGATGCAGGCCCCGATGATAGGGGGAGGAAGGGCGAGTGTTGAGTGAAAGGGGAAAGGGGTTCAGAGGGGTGGGATGTTTTCCACCAAGGCCCCTCCATGGGCCACAGATTGCCCACAGAGGAAGGCCCCCACTCCCAAGCCCGTAGGAAGGTCGCCTCGTTTCACTGGGTGACAGCCCCACGTGCAGAGGCCTGCCCAGCGGCAGGGAGAAAAAGGCTCTTAAGTGGCTGATAATAGACCTCTGGGCAGGGAGACCGTTATCGGCCTATCCCAATCCGACAGTCGTGGTGCGACAGGTGGGTGACAGGCCCTCCGCAACCCCACCCAACCCCTCCCCCCGCCTCCCACCACAATTCCATGGACACCCCGCCACCACCACCAACACCCCCCCCCCACCCCGCACCCCCCACCCACCCCCCGCCTCCTAGCCGTTTCTGGGAGGGCTCATTAAATCCAGCCCAAAGTTGCCAAAATTACAGCTTAAGGTCAGTGCTATGAATGAGGGTGAGCAAGATCAGGACTCAAAGCAGAAAGCTGAAGGGAAGGCATATGCGGATGGATACGGTCATGTAGCCTCAAGCAAAGGCAAGGTTGGCGATTGGATTTTGGTGAAGGTACTGAAAACAGGCAATCTGACAATGAATTTCGAATCTAAACTTTACATTGTGGTGAGGAGAAAAGGAGAAGAATTCAATATACAATTTAAGCAAAACATGTCACTCACAAAGAAGCTACTGGGAGGAGCAGACATTCAGGCAGGGATCCAAAACAAATTGAAACTGTCACAGCTGGAGGGGATTAAGGACAAGAATCAAAAGAAAAACCATTAAGGAAGATTAGAAACGAATCGTCACAAAGGATCTCATGCAGAGGTAAGACCATTGCGTTGGTGAAAGCTCCTTTGTCATTTCAAGGATTTTGTGATGATTGGGTGAAGAATAAAGGAAGAATGTTAATTACTATCTAGTACTATCTAGTACCTAGTCCCCAAAGACACATTGTACAGCGAGCTCGCCACTGGTATCAGACCCACCGGCCGTCCATGTCTCCGTTATAAAGACGTCTGGCGGGCAGCCATAAAGACAGGGCTAAATTGTGGCGAGTCGAAGAGACTTAGTAGTTGGCAGGAAAAAAGACAGAGGCGCAAGGGGAGAGCCAACTGTGCAACAGCCCCAACAAACAAATTTCTCTGCAGCACCTGTGGAAGAGCCTGTCACTCCAGAATTGGCCTTTATAGCCACTCCAGGCGCTGCTTCACAAACCACTGACCACCTCCAGGCGCGTATCCATTGTCTCTCGAGATAAGGAGGCCCAAAAGAAAAAAGAAGAACTGACCATATGCTGGTTGTGAGCAGTTCTCAAAAAGAAAGCAATGACATGAAAAGGTCAAAGCTGTCCCACCATTTTGTTTGTACCCTTTGGTTGCTGTGTATGTGTTGGAAGGTACAGATTAAAATGTTTGCTCCTTTTAAAAGAAGTATCTGATTACTCCAGCTGTACCAATATACTAGAAAAACTATTTGGCCGGTCAAACTCAGTCTTCCACAGTCAATGCGTGACTACTGAAATCATGGAGACAGGGACACTCGGCTCCAAACCTCATTACAGTTTTGGTCCAAACATACAAAAGAGCTGAATTCCAGAGGTGAGGTGAGAGTGACTGCCCTTGACATTAAAGCAGCCTTTGACTGAATGTGGCATCAAGGAGCCTCGCAAAATTGAAGTCAATGGGAATTGGGGGGAAACTCTCCGCTGATTGGAATCATACCTAGCACAAAGGAATATGGGTGTGGCTGTTGGAGGCCCCAGGACATCGCTGCAGGAGTTCCTCAGGGTCGTGTCCTAGGCCCAACCATGTTCAGCTGCTTCACCAATGACCTTCCCTTGAATATAAGGTAAGAAGTGGGGATATTCACTGATGATTACACAGTGTTCAGTACCACTTGCAACTCCTCAGATACTGAAGGAGTCCAGGCCCGCATACAGCAAGACCTGAACAACATACAGGCTTGGGCTGATAACAGGCAAGTAACATTTGCGCCACGTAAGTGCCAGGCAATGACCTTCTCCAATTAGAGAAAATCTAACCATCTCCCCTTGAAGTTCAACGGACTGACAATCAACAAATCCCCCACCATCAATATCCTGGGGGGTTACCATTGACCAGAAATGTAACTGGACCAACCATATACTGTGTCTACAAGAGCAGCTCAGAGGTTGGGAATTCAATCATGGCTTTCAAAAGGGAACTGAATAAGCACCAGAAGAGAAAGAATTTGCTGAGCTATAGGGAAATGAATATTAATTTTTTAAATAAAGACAGAATATTGAAAAAAATCCAAAATTAGTGGGGCTAGGTGAGTTGAACTTGCAAGGAGCTGGCACTGACATAACAGGCTGAATGGCCTCCTTCTGTGCTGTAAACACCCTACGATTCTATGGTGAGTAACTCAACTCCTGACTCCCCAAAGCCTGCCCACCATCTACAAGGCACAAGTCAGGAGTGTAATGGAATACTCTCCACTTGCCTGGGTGAGTACAGCTCCAACAAAACTCAAGAAGCTCGACACCACCCAAGACAATGCAGCCCGCTTGACTGGCACCCTATCCACCACCTTCAACATTCACTTCCTCTACCACCGCTGCACAGTAGCAGCAGTGTGTCCCATCTACAAGACGCACTGCAGCAACTTACCAAGGATCCTTCGACAGCACCTTCCAAACCCATGACCTCTAACATTTAGAAGAACAGGGGAAGCAGC
Organism: Heterodontus francisci; assembly: GCF_036365525.1. Classification (NCBI taxonomy): domain Eukaryota; kingdom Metazoa; phylum Chordata; class Chondrichthyes; order Heterodontiformes; family Heterodontidae; genus Heterodontus; species Heterodontus francisci. Next base: position 127,368,188 of record NC_090377.1, read on the forward strand.
CACATGGGAACACCACCACCTGCAAGTTCCCCTCCAAGTCACACACCATTCTGAGTTGGAACTATATTGGCACTCCTTTACTGTCACTGGGTCAAAATCCTGGAACTTCCTCCCTAACAGCGTTATGGGTGTACCTACACCACATGGACTTCAGCGGTTCAAGAAGGTGGCTCACCACCACCTTCTCAAGGGTAGTTAGGAATGGGCAATAAATGCTGGCCTTGCCAGCAGCGCTTACATCCCCGAACGAATATAAAATATATTCTACCACTGGAGAGGGTTCAGTCAGCTTTATCTGAGGAGGGTGCATTTCAAATGCAGAGAAGTAACGTGGAGGAGAAGGCTAGAGATGGGGGCTTGACAGGCTTTGCCCCAATTTATGGTTAGTACCCCTCCAGCCTTGGTATTTCTTAATCAGTCACAAAAAGCAGAAAGCTTCAATTTTGCACATTGCTCAAGCTGTCAACCACATAAGCTGTGCTGTCCGATAACCTATTCAGAGGAAAGGATATCAATCTTTATTTGTAACTTTCTACCCAATTAAAAGGGTACGAATCAAATTAAGTTTAATGCTGCCTATGCAAACCATATGTGTGTTAAAATTTGTCAACAAAGACAAAATCTCTTTATGAAGACTGAATTCGAAAGTGCTTTCACACAATTAGTGTCTATAAAATTTATACAGATGATATCCAGTCTTCAAACTGACGTCGCATACAACCTGTGATATATGTACATACACAAAAACATTTGTATTTATATATATTTAGTATGTATATGTAAAACACACATATATATATATACTTGTGGATTTCCTGTGGTGTTGCTCACGGATGATATGGTACTGTGAAACAGAATTAAACCATATGATGCATTATTATACCACTAAGGTACAGCTGTGTTGAGCATGTCCTGTTGGTTCAAATCTAATTGCTGTAAACGGAAACATCTTGAGATCAATCGGAGATTAATTGCTATTGGCAAAGGATATTTGCAGATTAGCAAATGTTTATAAATTCTCAGCTCTAGCTTAAGAGAGACCAACATAAGTGTACACACATATAATGGGGGCTCGCTCCATAAACAAAGCACTTATACGCAATTCCCTCTGTGACACTTGCAGTTATAATCCTCTCAAAATCAGAGTCTGAACATGAGAAAGGTTTTAGAGAATCATTAAGCCCTGCGTGAAACAGTTATCAATAAAGCAAAAATATACTAGAAAGCATCTGGAGAGTACTGGATTACAAATCAGAACAAATTGTATTAGCATTGCACAGGTCTGTGGTGAGTCCAATTCTGGAGTTTGACAGTTTCGGTCACTCTACCTCAAAAAGGAGAGAAATGTATCAGAAAGGCGACCAGGATGATTCCAGGCTAATAACTAATTTATGAAGAAAGGTCCAAGTGACTGAACCTATACTCACAGCAGAAATGCCTGAGGCAGGAAAATATCTACAATAAAATAATTAATAAGTTTGAATTAAGTAAGGTATTGAACTTGGACATAGGACCAAGGTGGTAATTTTCTGCAATGATTCTCCCACTCATCCACCATAACCTGAGCAGAAGAGCCATGTAAAACCCAGGAAAATGATATGAAGATTATTTACACATTTTTTGGGGGCTTCCATAGCTCTATGACAAAAGTTATGCCAGAAAATTAAAAGAAAATCCATGGAGAATTACTCTTAAAAGTCACAGTTACAAAATTCATCAGTCTGGAGCAATTTAAGAGATTAGGAAAAGACTATTTTCCCCCAGGATAGTGGAACAGACTCCTAGAAAAGATTCAGGATCAAACAATACTTTTAAAAGAGAGAAGGAACAATATTTATTAAGATGGGTAATGGAGGGTTGTAAAGGTATTAATTGCACTCATTACCAATTCATGTTGTACATCAGTGGGAGTTTGTCATTGCAACCATTCACCACGGCACTCCATCAGCAAAAACACTCCACAGTAAGCTGAAGTACAAGAAATCAAGGTTGCTATATATTGAGGGAAGTAAGGGAGGAAATTGGAGAGGCACTGGCCATAATCTTCCAGTCCTTCTTAGATATAGGGGTGGTGCCAGAGGACTGGAAAACTGGAAATGTTATACCCTTGTTCAAAACGGGTCTAAGGATAAACCCAGCAACTACAGCCATCAGTTTAACCTCAGCAGTGGGAAAGCTTTTAGAAATTATAATCTGGGACAAAATTAACAGTCATTTCAACAGGTGCAGATTAATTAAGGAAAGCCATCATGGACTTGTTAAAAGTAAATCATATTTACCTAACGTGATTGAGTTTTTTGATGAGGTAACAGAGAGGGTTGATGAGGGTAATGCGGTTGATGTCGTGGATATGGACTTCCAAAAGACATTTGATAAACAGCCACATAACAGACTTGCCAGCAAAGCTGAAGCCAATGGAATAAAAGGGAGTGGCATTATGCATACAAAGTTGACACAGTTACAGGAACAGAGTAGTGGTGAATGGTTATTTCTTGAACTTAAGAAAGCTATACAGTGGGGTTTCCCAGGGGTCGGGGCGAGGACCACTGCTTTTCTTGATTTATATATTAATGACCTAGACATCAGTACAAGAAACAATTTCAAAATTTGCAGATGACATAAAACTTAGAAGTATTGTGAACTGTGAGGAGAATAGTGATAAAACCTGTAGAGGACATAGGCTGGTGGAATGGGTGAATATGTGGCAAATGAAATTTAATGCAGAGAAGAGTGAAGGGATACATTTTAGTAGGAACAACGAGGACAGGCAATATAAAATAAAGGGTGTAATTCCAAAGGGGGTGCAGAAACAATGAGATCTAGGGGTATATGTGCAGAAATAATTGAAGGTAGTAGGGCAGATTGAGAAAGTGGTTAAAAGGGCATTTGGGATCCAGGGCTTTATAAATAGAGGCACAGAGTACAAAAGCAAGGAAGGTATGATGAACCTTTATTAAAACATTAGTTCGGCTTCAAGTGGAGTATTGTGCCCAATTCTGGGCACTGCACTTTAGGACGGATGTGACGGTTTTAGAGGTGGTACAGAAAAGATTTGCAAGAATAGAACATAGAACAGTACAGCACATTACAGGCCCTTCGGCCCACGATGTTGTGCCGAACCTTTAACCTACTCTAGGATCAAACTACCTACATACCCTTCATACTACCATCATCCATGTACCTATCCAAGAGTCGCTTAAATGTCCCTAATGTATCTGCTTCTACTACCACCGCTGGCAGTGCATTCCGTGCACCCACCACTCTCTGTGTAAAGAACCTACCTCTGACATCTCCCCGAAACCTTCCTCCAATCACCTTAAAATTATGCCCCCTGGTGATAGCCCTTTCCGCCCTGGGAAAAAGTCTCTGGCTATCCACTCTATCTATGCCTCTCATCATCTTGTACACCTCTATCAAGTCACCTCTCATCCTTCTTCGCTCCAATGAGAAAAGCCCTAGCTCCCTCAACCTTTCTTCATAAGACATGCCCTCCAGTCTAGGCAGCATCCTGGTAAATCTCCTCTGCACCCTCTCTAAAGCTTCCACATCCTTCCTATAATGAGGCGACCAGAACTGAACACAATATTCCAAGTGTGGTCGAACCAGGGCTTTATAGAGCTGCAGCATAACCTCGCGGCTCTTAAACTCAATCCCCCTGTTAATGAAAGTCAACACACCATACGCTTTCTTAACAACCCTATCAACTTGGGTGGCAACTTTGAGGGATCTATGGACATGGACCCCAAGATCCCTCTGTTCCTCCACACTACCAAGAATCCTGTCTTTAAGCCTGTATTCTGCATTCAAATTCGACCTTCCAAAATGAATCACTTCACACTTTTCCAGGTTGAACTCCATCTGCCACTTCTCAGTCCAGCTCTGCATCCTGTCAATGTCCCGTTGCAACCTACAACAGCCTTCCACACTATCCACAACTCCAGCAACCTTCGTGTCATCGGCAAACTTGCTAACCCAGCCTTCCACTTCCTCATCCAAGTCATTTATAAAAATCACAAAGAGCAGAGATCCCAGAACAGATCCCTGCGGAACACCACTGGTCACCGAGCTCCGGGCTGAATACTTTCCATCTACTACCACCCTCTGTCTTCTATGGGCCAGCCAATTCTGTATCCAGAAAGCCAACTTTCCCTGTATCCCATGCCTCCTTATTTTCTGAATGAGCCTACCATGGGGAACCTTATCAAACGCCTTGCTAAAATCCATATACACCACATCCACAGCTCTTCCTTCATCAACGTGTTTTGTCACATCTTCAAAGAATTCAATAAGGCTTGTGAGGCATGACCTGCCCCTCACAAAGCCATGCTGACTGTCTCTAATCAAACTATGCTTTTCCAAATAATCATAAATCCTGTCTCTCAGAATCCTCTCCAATAATTTGCCCACCACCGACGTAAGACTGACTGGTCTATAATTCCCAGGGTTATCCCTATTCCCTTTCTTGAACAAGGGAATAACATTTGCCACCCTCCAATCATCGGGTACTACTCCAGTGGACAGTGAGGACGCAAAGATCATTGCCAAAGGCGCGGCAATCTCTTCCCTCGCTTCCTGTAATATCCTTGGGTATATCTCGTCTGGCCCCGGGGAGTTATCTGTCCTCATGTCTTTCAAAATTTCCAGCACATCCTCCCTCTTAACATCAACCTGTTCGAGCATATCAGCCTGTTTCACGCTGTCCTCACAAACGACAAGGTCCCTCTCACTAGTGAATACTGAAGCATAGTAGTCATTTAGGACCTCCCCTACCTCCTCCGACTCCAGGCACAAGTTCCCTCCACTATCCCTGATCGGTCCTACCCTCACTCTGGCCATCCTCTTGTTCCTCACATAAGTGTAGAACGCCTTGGGATTTTCCTTAATCCTACCCACCAAGACCTTTTCATGTCCCATTCTAGCTCTCCTAAGTCCATTCTTCAGTTCCTTCCTGGCTACCTTGTAACCCTCTAGAGCCCTGTCTGATCCTTGCTTCCTCAACCTTAAGTAAGCTTCCTTCTTCCTCTTGACTAGCTGTTCCACATCTCTTGTCATCCAAGGTTCCTTCACCCTACCATCCCTTCTTTGCCTCATTGGGACAAACCTATCCAGCAGTCACAGCGAGTGCTCCCTAAACAACCTCCACATTTCTGTCGTGCATTCCCCGGAGAACATCTGTTCCCAATTTATGCTCCCCAGTTCCTGCCTAATAGCATTGTAATTTCCCCTCCCCCAATTAAATATTTTCCCATCCCGTCTGCTCCTGTCCCTCTCCATGACTATAGTAAAGGTCAGGGAGTTGTGATCACTATCGCCGAAATGCTCTCCCACCGAGAGATCTGCCACCTGGCCTGGTTCGTTGCCAAGCACCAAATCCAACATAGCCTCCCCTCTAGTCGGCCTATCTACATATTGAGTCAGGAAACCTTCCTGGACACACCTGACAAAAACTGCTTCATCCAAACTATTTCCACTAAGACGGTTCCAATCAATATTCGGGAAGTTGAGGTCACCCATGACAACAACCCTGTTACTTCTACACCTTTCCAAAATCTGCCTCCCAATTTGTTCCTCCGTGTCTCTGTTGCTATTGGGGGGGGTCTATAGAAAACCCCCAATAAAGTGACTGCTCCTTTCCTGTTTCTGACTTCCACCCATAATGACTCAGTAGACAAACCCTCCTCGACGACCTCCCTTTTTGCAACTGTGATACTATCCCTGATTAGCAATGCCACTCCCCCACCTCTTTTACCTCCCTCCCTATTCCTTTTGAAACATCTAAACCCTGGAACATCCAACATCCATTCCTGCCCCTGTGATATCCACGTCTCCGTAATGGCCACAACATCGTAGCTCCAAGTACTGATCCATGCTCTAAGTTCATCACCCTTATTCCTGACACTTCTTGCGTTAAAATAGACACACTTCAACCCATCATACTGGCTGCAACTTTGCCCTGTCAACTGTCTAACCTTCCTCACAGACTCTCTGCACTCTGTATCTGCCTGTTCAACAGCTACCCCATCTACTGATCCGTAGCTCCAGTTCCCATTCCCCTGCCAAACTAGTTTAAACCCTCCCGAAGAGCACTAGCAAACCTCCCGCCCAGGATATTGGTGCCCCTCCAGTTCAGATGCAACCTGTCCTTCTTGTACAGGTCCCACCTTCCCCAGAAGGTATCCCAATGATCCACATATCTGAAGCCCTCCCTCCTACACCAGCTCTGTAGCCACGTGTTCAGCTGCACTCGCTCTCTGTTTCTAGCCTCACTAACACGTGGCACCGGTATCAACCCTGAGATTACTATCCTGCTCGTCCTGCCTTTTAGCTTCCAACCTAACTCCCTATATTCGCTTTTCAGGTCCTTATTCCTTTTCCTAGCTATGTCATTGGTATCGATGTGTACCATGACTTCTGGCTGCTCCCCCTCCCCCTTAAGAATCCTATAGACTCAATCCAAAACATCCCTGACCCTGGCACCCGGGAGGCAACATACCATCCGGGAGTCTCGTTCGCGACCACAGAATCTCCTGTCTGTTCCTCTAACCATTGAATCTCCTATCACTATCGCTCTCCTATTCTCCCCCCTTCCCTTCTGAGCCACAGAGCCAGGCTCAGTGCCAGAGACCTGGCCGCTGTGGCTTTCCCCTGGTAGGTCGGCCCCCCAAACCGTATCCAAAACGGTATACTTATTATTGAGGGGAACAGCCACAGGGGATCCCTGCACTATGCACCTATTCCCTTTCCCTCCCCTGACGGTCACCCAGCTACCTTTATCCTGTAACTCAGGTGTCACTACTTCCCTATAATTGCTCTCTATCACCCCCTCAGCCGCCTGAATGATCCGAAGTTGATCCAGCTCCAGTTCCCTAACACGGTCTGTGAGGAGCTGGAGTTGGGTGCACTTCTCACAGGTGAAGTGAGCAGGGACACAAGTGGTGACCCTTACCTCCCACATCCTGCAAGAGGAGCATGCAACTGCCCTAGCTTCCATCCCCTCTGCTCGAAATTGACACAGAGATTAAGTAAAAATAAAGGAAAACCTTACCTTACCGAACCCTCGACACAAGAGTCCTTTTTTTTTGGTTAGAGGAGGAGGATGGGTGGGAGACACTACACGTGTAGTGTTTCGGGTTTAGCCACTGCCCGAATATATAAGTTCAGTTACCCAACAGTCCCCGTGTCCGCGTCCGCCGAATCGCGAGTTAAGTACTTTATACTGAAACTTACCTTCCCAGCTGCCCCCTGGTTCGCACTCTCACTGCTACCGCTGATCAAAAAGAAGCTGCCGAATCGCTAGGTAAGTACTTTATACTGAAACTTACCTTCCCAGCTGCCCCCTGGCTCGCACTCTCACTGCTACAGCTGTTCAAAAATAGTTCCAGGGATGAGGGACTTCAGTTACATAGATAGATTGAAGAAGTTGGGGTTGTTCTCATTAGAGAAGAGAGGGGTTGAGAGGAGATTTGACAGAGGTATTCATAATCATGAGGGTTCTAAACAGAGCACATAGGGAGAAACTGTTCCCATTTGGGGAAGGGTCAAGGACCAAAGGACACAGATTAAAGGCGAATGACAAAAGAATCAAAGGCGACATGAGGAAAAAGTTTTTAAAGCAGTGAGTGGTTAGGATCTGCAACGCAGTGCCTGAGAGTGTGGTGGAGGCAGATTCAATCGTGGCTTTCAAAAGGGAATTGGATAAGTGGCTGAAGAGAAAAGGTTTGCAGGGCTATAGAAAAAGGCAGGGGAGTGAGACTAGTTGAGTTGCTCTTGCAGAGAGCCTGCATGGACACAATGGGCAGAATGCCCTTCTTCTGTGCTGTGACCATTCTATGATTCCATGATATTGTACGAATGCTATATCCTAATGAAACATTCCACCCGAAGCATTAGAGTCATAGAGTTATACAGCACAGAAACAATCGTGTCCATGCCGGCCATCAAGCACCTATCTATTCTAATCCCATTTTCCAGCACTTGGCCCGTAGCCTTGTATGCTATGGCGTTTCAAGTGCTCATCTAAATACTTATTAAATGTTGTGAGGGTTCCTGCCTCTACCACCCCCTCAGGCAGTGCGTTCCAGATTCCAACCACCCTCTGGGTGAAACCATTTATCCTCAAATCCCCTCTAAACCTCCTGCCCCTTACCTTAAATCTATGCCCCCTGGTTATTGACACCTCTGCTAAGGGAAAAAGTTTCTTCCTATCTACCCTATCTATGCCCCTCATAATTTTGTATACCTCAATCAGGTCCCCCCTCAGCCTTCGCTGCTCGAAGGAAAACAACCGTAGCCATCCAGTCTCTCTTCATAGCTGAAATGCTCCAGCCCAGGCAACATCCTGGTGGATCTCCTCTGCACCCTCTCCAGTGCAAACACATCCTTCCTATAGTGTGGCAACCAGAACTGTACACAATACTCCAGCTGTGGACTAACTAGCATTTTATACAGCTCCATCATAACCTCCTTGCTCTTATAGTCTATGCCTCGGCTAATAAAGGCAAGTAAACCATATGCCTTCCTAACCACCTTATCTACCTGTGCTGCTGCCTTCAGTGATCTATGGACAAGTACATCAAGGTTCCTCTGACCCTCTGTACTTCCTAGATGCTACCATCCGTTGTATATTCCCTTGCCTTGTTAGTCCTCCCAAAATGCATCACCTCACACTTCTCAGGGTTAAATTCCATCTGCCACAGCTCTGCCTGTCTTACCAGCCCACCTAGATCGTCCTATAATTGAAGGCTTTCCTCCTCACTATTTACGACACCAATTTCCATGTCATCTGCGAACTTACTGATCATACCTCCTATATTCACATCTAAATCATTAATGTACACTACAAACAGCAAGGGTCCCACAGCACCGATCCCTGCGGTACACCACAGGTCACAGACTTCCAATCGCAAAAACAACCCTCGACCATCACACTCTGCCACCTGCCACTAAGCCAATTTTGGATCCAATTTGCCAAACTGCCCTGGATCCCACGGGCTCTTACCTTCCTAACAAATCTCCCATGCGGGACCTTATCAAAAGCCTTACTGAAGTCCATGTAGACTACATCAATTGCTTTACCCTCATCTACACAACTAGTCACCTCCTCGAAAAATTCAATCAAATTTGTTAGACACTATCTCCTCCTGACAAAGCCATGCTGACTGTCCCTGATTAATCCCTGCCTCTCCAAGTGGAGATTAATCCAGTCCCTCAGAATGTTTTCCAATAGTTTCCCTCCCATGATGTTAGACTCACTGGCCTGTAATTATCTGGTTTATCCCTGCCACCCTTGTTGAATAATGGTACCACATTCGCTGTCCTCCAGTCCTCTGACACTTCTGTGGCCAGAGAGGATTTGAAAATTTGTGTCAGAGCCCCAGCAATCTCCTCCCTTGCCTCACATTACAGCCTGGGATTTATCCACTTTTAAGCACGCTAAAACCGCTAATACTTCCTCCCTTTCAATGCTAATTTGTTCAAGTTTATCATAACCCCCCTCCCTGATTTCTACACCTACATTGTCCTTCTCCACAGTGAACACAGATGAAAAATAATCATTCAAAACCTCACCTACGTCCTCCGGCTCCACACACAGATTGCCACTTTGGTCCCGAATGGGCCTTACTCTTTCCCTGGTTACCCTCTTGCCCTTAATATACTTATAAAACACCTTGGGATTTTCCTTTATCTAGAGGAGTATAGAAACTGTAGGGGAGTACTTAAAAAAGTAATTAGGATAGCGAAGAGGGGGCATGCAAAATCACTGACAGACAAGATAAAGGACTGTCCCAAGGTGTTTTATAAGTATGCTCGGGGCAAGGGGATAACCAGGGAAAAAGTGGGGCCCATTAGGGGTCAAAGAGGCAATGTGTGTGTGGAGCCGGAGGACATAGGTGAGGTTTTGAACGATTATTTTTCATCTGTGTTCACTATGGAGAGGGACGATGTAGGTGTAGTGATCAGGAAGGGGGATTGTGATATACTTCATCAAATTAGCATTGAAAAGGAGGAAATATTAGCTGTATTAGCGGGCTTAAAAGTGGATAAATCCCCAGGCCCAGATGAGATGTATCCCAGGCTGTTATGTGAGGCAAGGGAGGAGATAGTGGGAGCTCTGACACAGGAGAGGTACCAGAGGATTGGAGGACAGCGAATGTGGTACCATTATTTAAGAAGGGTAACAGGGATAAACCAGATAATTACAGGCCGGTGAGTCTAACATCAGTGGTAGGGAAATTATTGGAAAAAATTCGGAGAGACAGGATTAATCTCCACTTGGAGAGGCAGGGATGAGGGTAAAGCAGTTGATGTAGTCTACATGGACATCAGTAAGGCTTTTGATAAGGTCCCGCATGGGAGATTGGTTAAGAAAGTAAAGGCCCATGGGATCCAGGGCAATTTGGCAAATTGGATTCAAAATTGGCTTAGTGGCAGGAGGCAGAGGGTGATGGTAGAGGGTTGTTTCTGCGAGTGGAAGCCTGTGACTGGTGGGGTACCACAGGGATCGGTGCCTGGACCCTTACTGTTTGCAGTGTAAATTAATGATTTAGGTGTGAATATAGGAGGTATGATCAGTCAGTTCGACACGAAAATTGGTGGTGTCGTAAATAGTGAGGAGGAAAGCCTAAGACTACAGGACGATATAGATGGGCTGGTAAGATGGGCAGAGCAGTGGAAAATGGAGTTTAATCCTGATAAGTGTGAGGTGATGCATTTTGGGAGGTCTAACAAGGCAATGGAATATACAATGGATGGTAGGACCCTAGGGAGTACAGAGGGTCAGAGGGACCTTAGGATACTTGTCCATAGATCACTGATGGCAGCAGCACAGGTTGATAAGGTGGTTAGGAAGGCATATGGTTTACTTGCCTTTATTAGCCGAGGCACAGAATATAAGAGCGGGGAGGTTATGATGGAGCTGTATAAAATGGCGGTTAGGCTACAGCTGGAGTACTGTTTGAGTTCTGGTCGCCACACTAGGAAGGATGTGATTGCAATGGAGAGGATGCAATGGAGATTCACCAGGATGTTGCCAGGGCTGGAGCATTTCAGCTATGAAGAGTGACTAGATAGGCAGGGATTGTTTTCCTTGGAGTGGAGAAGGCTGAGGGGGGACCTGATGGAGGTATACAAAATTATGAGGGGCATTGATTGGATAGATAGGAAGAAACTTTTTCCTTTAGCGGAGAGGTCAATAACTAGGAGGCATAGATTTAAGGTAAGGGGCAGGAGGTTTAGAGGGGAGTTGAGGAGGAATCTTTTCACCCAGAGGGTGGTTGGAATCTGAAACACACTGCCTGAAGGGGTGGTAGAGGCAGGAACACTCACGACATTCAAGAAATATTTAGATGAGCACTTGAAACGCCATAACATACAAGGCTACAGGTCATGTGCAGGGAAATGGGAGTAGTTAGGACGGGTGCTTGATGGTCAGCGAAGGCGCGTTGGGCCGAAGGGCCTGTTTCTGTGCTGTAAAACTCTATGACTCTTTATGCTCTGGCTCCACTCTCGCTGTTTCCCGCCCTCCGAGTGAACTCTCGCTCTCTCTCCCGGTCTCTTTATGCTCTGGCTACGCTCTCGCTGTTTCCCGCTCGCTGAGTGAACTCTCACTCTCTCTCCCGGTCTCTTTATGCTCTGGCTACGCTCTCGCTGTTTCCCGCTCGCTGAGTGAACTCTCACTCTCTCTCCCGGTCTCTTTATGCTCTGGCTCCACTCTTGCTGTTTCCCGCTCGCTGAGTTTAACCTGATCTCTTTTAGATGCCAATTAATACACTGGGCTGAATTTTATAGAGGCCTCAAGGTCAGGATCCGTGCCGAGGAAAGCATGAAGATTGACCCGGTTAAGGCTCACCACAGACCTTGACGCCGGCAAGGCCCTTCTTGATATTGCTGGCCACAGAGAGGTCTCATGGCAGCCCCCCCACTGCTCGGCAATGGGACCATAATTTAAATATTCAAATAAATTTACTTACCTGCATTAATGACTTTCCCGTCACCTCCTGAATTGCCACTGCGATCTTCATCCCGGCGCCAGCACTGCCGCGCCTTTGGATCCACATCCGGAGAAACGAGGCGCAACACTGGTGGGGAGGGGAAGGAGTTAAGTTTCTCAGTGTGGGAATGCTGTGGGGGGGGGACCGGGTCAAATGAACATCATGGGTGTAGGGGATGGTGGGTAGGGTTATAGTTGACAGTTTGTAAAGTTTGCGGGGGGGTCGGTCAGATTTTGAAGGTAAATGTTTTTGGGGGGGAAAAGGCAAATAATTAATTTAATCAATATGGGGGGGGGGGGGAGAGGGGCAAAAAATGTATTTATTTTCTTTCATTCAATGTTTCTTTAAATATTTCAATTTATTGGTCGGGCTAACAGCCCTTTAAAAATGGCATCAGCGCCTGCGCACAGGCAGCTGACGCCATTGCTGGAGACGGACAGATCACTCCCTCCTCGTGATCGAGGGACGGCTTGCCCCAGCTATTTAAAAGAGTCGCTGTGCTTGGAATTGTGATGGCTCTTTGGTCCATTGTTTTTGCCCGCCACTGATTTTGGCGGTGGGCTTATCCAAGTCAGCCCACTGTGTCTATTTGCAGCATTGTTCCTTTTTAATCTTAGATTGACAGTATTCGTATTATTTTATTTCCACTACCACATTCTGAAGGGTATTCCAGCAACTGTCACAACTTTGCTTTAGTTTTATGGCCCTTCTTTCTTGAAGCTACCAATAATGTTTTGAAGTCTGGTTCTGAGGTTATCAGCATCACTCCACTACCTTAGCTAGATGACACTCATAAGGTACACGTTTAGACTGTGTGGAGGAAATTTTAATTGCCGGGCAGGAAACCGGCCGGCCAAGTGGGAGTGGCAGTGGGAGGCCTGACAGATTTTAATGACCGGGCCTTGCTTACATCCTGTAGCAGCCGCCTAATCAAGTCAATTGGAAAATGATCACTGGCCAGTTGTCAACTGCTGAAGATTGGGCGACCATGGTATGACGCAGTGGATTTCAGTGGTGTCTTTCAGGTGGAAAAGGTGGGAGGCAGCCCACACAGTAGGGGCCCAGACATTCCTTCTGGCACCCAGTGGAGCACTCCTGCTCTTCCTGACCCCACTAAGTAATTGTTAACAATTAACTTACAGGGTTCATTCTTCTTGCAGATTAGCTTTCAGAGAGTGGGGAGCTTGCCATGGTAGTTGTCCTGCTCAGCCAGGAGTTAAAATGCCTTTTGGGTCCGATATACATCATAGGACTTGAATTTCAATCAACATATGAGACTTCCATTCAATTCAAGCTGGTGCCATTGAAATAATAATGGAGTGGCAGGTAAGCTTTTCCCCACAATTTTCAGGGTGTTATTGACCTATTTACACCCAGCAAAGCCAGTGAAAATCTCCCCTAGGATATTCTGGCTTATATGGGTTAGTATCACACCATACAGTGCATTTAATTCCAAGCCAACTAGAAAGGATCCTGTATATAATTCTGCTCACTGTCAATAGTTGATACTTTTGGAGGGAGGTAAAGCATAGATTTTGGACAATAACAAATGAACAGCTTCAAATTATGTCAGAATGTAAATTTATGCAAATTACAAAGAAGTGCAAATTTATATGTTTCATATACATATGTAACTAACAAATAATTATTCATAGTCATCTGGTAGTACAGAACTTGAGTATTGCTGAAAACAGAGACATTTTGTCGAAGTTTTTCGTCTTGCACTCATCAGGACAATTCGCAAGAGCACCAATGTAAGGGAAAGCAACAAATTTATACTATATGAGAAAGAGTATTGATTGGTTAGCAAATGGACTGACAGTTAACTGCCAAGATTTGTTTGAAATTTAAACCAGCCAGCTTGACTCTGATTGGTCAAGGCATTGCCCTGAGGAATGAACCAGTGAATGGCTGTCACTTATTTTGTTTCGCTGAAACATGCACAATGTGTGTGCATGTTCTTTCTGTCTGCAAAGAACAGGGCTCTGTGTATTAATAAATGTAGCTTCCAGGGGCTCTCTACCATGGTCTATCGCAAGGCTACCTTCACTGGTCAATACAGGCATTGGGATTCTTACAGTTCCATGTGCTATAAGATTGGCCTTATCGGCGACCTCGTAAATAGGGCCTGAGCCATTTGCTCACCATGCAAGCTTGATGCTGAAATACGGCAAATCAAAGGCATCCTGCATGACAATAGCTACCCTGATCAGACCATTTCTTGCGGTATATCGTGCAAACTTATGAAAGGGCCCAGGGCGTTCATTCTCGGCCCTGAAAAGTGCCCAGTCTATCTCAGATTACCATGGCAGGGTAATGTATCCCAAAAATTTGAGCAACAGGTGAAGCTGGCTGTTTGAAGCTGTTACCATGCAGTAGCAACACGTGTTGTGTTCGCCACTAACAGGATGCTGCTGTCAAGCCAAAAAGACATTCTGCCTATCACACAAATGAGTAATGTGATATATGAATTTCAATTCCAGTGTGATACGAGGTATATAGGCCGTACGTCCCAAAGACTGGCAGATCGTATCAAACATGTCCATGCCGCTCTTCACAATGGGCAAGGTACAGGCCATACCTAACCAGCCTGTGCTTGCAAAACTCAAAACACAGTGTCCAACAATAGATGTGATTCGCAATTGGACAACATTTGGTAAATAATCCGCAGTGTAATAAGAATTACGCTGACAACCAATTTAAGATTGTCAGTAGAGCTCGCAGTATGGCACATTTACGTGTACTGGAAGCTACATATATTAACATATGGGGCCCTGTTCTTTGCAGACAGTAAGAACATGTATACACATTGCACCTGTTTCAGCTAAACAAAATAAGTGACAGCCATTCTCTGGTTCATTCCTCAGGGCAACGCCTTGACCAGAGTCAAGCTGCCTGGTTTAAATTTCAAACAAATCTTGGCAGTTAACTGTCAGTCATCATAAACTGGTGCATTCTCCATGGAAACAGCTCTACCAATCAGAATCCCCTTGCCAACCAGTCAGCACTCTCTTTTCATATAGTTTAAATTTGTTGCTTTCCCTTAACATTGGTATTCTTGCGATTGTCCTAATGAGTGCAAGACGAAAAGCTTCAAAAAAATGTCTCTGTTTTCAGCAATACTCAAAATAATTATTACTGGCACGACTTCAAAAAAATTAAGTTTTGCCTTTAAAGTAAAGCAAAAAAAGAGAAAAAATTGGAAGAGACAGATTATATACAATATGTGTTTCACACTTTAATCTCCAGAAGGAGGCACCGAACCACAGCTAAACATCTGAGATGACAAACCTCTATAAATTTTTGCTTGGTGCATTATGTAATTTGCCCAACTTCAAAGATATCTGTCTAACATTACTGTTAAATTTCGAAGCCTCACACAGATGTTTTTCTCAAGCCTAACACAAATACAAGCTCCCGTAGTCAAGCACTCTTTCTCCTTACAGCCAACATTTGACCTAGTGCACAAATGAATCTGGAACAACATGTCCTATTTATTTTCCAAGGCTTTTTACATAGGATTCCAACAATGCATCCATAATAAAATAAGAAATAGGAGTTCTACTAAGCCATTTGACTCATCGAGCATGCGCCGCCATTCAACAAGATCACAGCCGATCTTCAACCTCAACTCCACCTTCCTGCACTATCCCCATATCCTTAACTCCCATATATCTACTGAACTTTGTCTTGAATATACTCAAAGACTGAACATCTTTAGTTCTTTGAGGTAGAGAATTCCAAAGATTCACAACCCTTTGAGTCAAGAAATTTCTCATGTCAGTCCTTATTGGCTGCCCCTTATTCTGAGACTGCTGCCTGTGTCCTAGATTCCCCAGCCAGGGGAAATATTTTCTCAGCATCTACCCTGTCAAGGCCCTTAAGAATTTTTATATGTTTCAATTAGATTACCTCTCATTCTTCTAAACTCCCGGGAAAAAAGATCTAATCTACTCAATCTCGCCTCATAGGACAATCCCCTCATCCCAGGAACCAGTCTAGTAAACCTTTGTTGCACCCCCTCTATGGCAAGCATATCCTTCCTTAGGTAAGGAGGCCAAAACTGCACAGTACCCCAGGTGTGGCCTCACCAATACCCTGTATAATTGTAGTAAGACTACTTTAATACTCCAATCCGTTTGTAACAAAAGTTAATATACCATTTGCCTTCCTAATTGCTTGCTCAACCTCCATGTAAACTTTCTGTGATTTATGTACAAGGACACGCAAGTTCCTCTGAATGCAAACATTTCTCAGTTTCTCACCCTTCAAAAAATATTCTGTTTTATTTTCCTACCAAAGTGGATAACTTCACACTTTGCCACATTGTATTCCACCTGCCATGTTCTTGCCCAATCACCCAAAATGTCTACAACCCTCTGCAGCCTCTTTCCATCCTTCTCACCGCTTACTTTGCCACCTAACTTTGAATCATCAGCAAACTTGGATACATTACACTCAGTCATGGTTTTGTGAAAGGGAAATCATGTTTGACAAATTTGCTGGAGTTCTTTGAGGATATAACAAGCAGAGTTGATAAAGCGGAACCAGTAGATGTAGTGTATTTGGATTTCCAGAAGGCATTCGATAAGGTGCTACATAAAAGATTATTGCACAAGATAAGAGATCACGGTATTGGGGTAATGCATTAGCATGGATTGAGGATTGGTTACCTCACAGAAGACAGAGAGTTGGGATTAATGGGTCTTTTTCAGGTTGGAAAGACGTAACTAGTGGAGTGCCACAAGCATCAGTCCTAGGGCCTCAATTATTTACTATCTATATTAATGACTTGGAGGAAGGGGCAGAGTGTAATATATCCAAATTTGCTGAAGATACAAAAATAGGTGGGAGAGCATGTTGTGATAAGGACATAAGGAATCTGCAAGGGGATAGAGATCGGTTGAGTGAGTGGGCAAAAACTTGGCAAATGGAGTTTAATGTAGTTAAGTGTGAGGTCATGCACTTTGGTAGGAAGAATCAAAAGGCAGACTATTATGTAAACGGAGAGACTCCAAAAAAGTGCAGCAAAGTGGGATCTGGATGTTCTTGTGCATGAAACACAAAAAGTTAGCATGCAGGTGCAGCAAGTAATTAAGAAGGCAAATGGAATTTTGGCCTTTATTGCTAGGGGGTTGGAGTTTAAAAATAGGGAAGTCTTGTTATAACTGCACAGGGTGTTGGTGAAGCTACACTTAGAGTACTGTCTACAGTTTTGGTCCCTGTATTTAAGAAAGGATATACTGGCATTGGAAGCAGTTCAAAAGAGATTCACTCGGCTGACTCCTGGGATGAAGGGATTGACTTATGAAGAACGGCTAAACAGGTTAGGCCTTTATTCATTAGAGTTTAGAAGAATGAGGGGTGATCTTATTGAAACGTACAAGATTCTGAGGGGGGATGACAGGATAGATGTGGAGAAGATGTTTCCACTAGCGGGGGAATCTCGAACTCGGGGACATAGTAACAGAATAAGGGGACACTCATTTAAAACTGAGATGCGAGGGAATTTCTTCTCTCGGAGGGTAGTGAATGTCTGGAATTCTCTATCCCAGAGAGTTGTGGAGGCTAGATTACTGAAAGTATTTAAAGAGGAGGTAGATAGATTTTTGAAATATCGGGGAGTTGAGGGCTATGACGAGCTGGCATGAAAGAGGAGTAGAGGTCTGGGGCAGATCAGCCATGATCTTAATGAATGGCGGGGCAGGCTTGAGGGGTCGAATGGCCTACTCCAGCTCCTATTTCTTATGTTCTTATGGAGATGCCCCACAGGCACTTCCACAACAAGGGTGATCAGAATTTCTGATGAAAGGTCACAGACCTGAAATGTTAACTCTTTTTCTCTCTTTACAGATGCTCAGACCTGCTGTGTATTTCCAGTACTTACGGTTTTTATTTCAGATTTGCAGCATCTGCAGTATTTTGCTTTTATTTTATCTTCAAACGATATCCCTTGCCGCCTAGGATCCATCTATGCACTTGGGGTTTGGAGTAAATATCTGAAGCAGCGTCAATTGGCAGAGAATGAAGGAGTCAAGGCAGCTGCCAGGAAACCGAATACACACAGGGAGGAAGCTCTTGTAGTCGTAGACCAGTTGGACTTTGCTGGAGTGGAAGTCCTGCCTGTTGATGCATCTGACTCGCCAGTCACTGAGTGCCTTGATGGCCTCAGGGGTGCAATCAATGATGCCCTGCACCTGGGGAAATCCAGCGACGACTAAACCCAATGCCCTCTTTGGTACGAGGCCATGTCTATAAAATGAATGTACTGTCAGCTTTGGCAAAGAGGGCATCAGTGACCTACGAGATGTAGTGGTGTGCTGCTAAGGTCCACAGCTGATCCTTGGAAGGAGCCAGAAACGAAGAAGTTCAAGGCCACAGTGGCTTTGACAGCTACCGTCAGGGCATGGCGAACACTGTTGCAAGGTGCGAGGTCTTCAGCGACGAGGTCACAGATGTCAGTGACCATCTGCCTGCAGAGTCGCAATCTCTTGAGGTATTGGGCCTCGGTCATCTCCAGGTACCTCTGTTTTTGGAGGTAGATCCTGCATTGAGGGTATGGCCTTCATTGTCTTCCTGCCCCTCTTTCCTCACGTGCCCTCCAGCTGCTTGGGATTCTGCCCACTCTCCCCACCACCTATGCAGTGCATAAAGTACCTCCTTACCAAATGCTGAATCCCCCTTTGCCCCTCTGACCTTCTTACGGGGTTGAGGTGATTCCCTGGGCTGCCATGACTGGCTTCCCACACTGTACCGGCTTCCCTTCAGCCGATCTGTAACAGACAGCATGCATAACCCATGCGCTGCCTTCAAAATTCCACCCTCCAACTCTAACAAGCTCTTCATGAGCTTTTTAAGTACTTCAATTGGCCTCAATGGAGAGGTGAGTGATATCGCTGTCCCGCCCTCCCCCTCCCTGGTGAACATTGCCAGTGCTGGGAACGGCATCTAAGAAGTGACCCGCCGGCTGGCACCAGTATTTTCGGGCTCACCCAATGTCCATTTATGACTTTGGTGAGGTGGGTCGAAAATTCAGCCCCATGCACCCCCAGATCACCCTGGAGTCTTCATTAACCACAAGGGATTCCACTCCATCAATGTTTAGCTTGTGTGCAACTGCGAAAAGATCATCATGCACATATGTGCAAGATTCCCAGGGAGCTACCATGATGCTTTCATTCTGCAGTAGTCTTCCTGAGTTCTTCGGACCTTGAATTAGAGTTTGCGGCAAGCTGCTTGGAGACAAGGGATACCTACAGAGGATGTGGCTGCTCACACCCATTAGGAACCCAAGCAATGAGGCCCAGGAGCAGTACAGTCAAAGCTACATGACCACGAGAACAGTGATACAGCAAGCAATCAGAATGCTGAAGATGCACTTTGGATGCCTGGTCAGATCAGAGGTGCCCTTCAGTATGCACCAGCCTAGGTCACGAGAATGACAGTGATGTGCTGTGCCTTGCACAACATAATGAAGCAGAGAGGTTTGGAGCTGCAGGAGGAAAAATGTGCTGAATGCAGTGCCTCTTCAGAGCAGGAGCAGCAGCAGTAACATAAGGAACATGATGAGGAGCAGGAGGAACATGATATGGTGGGGGCACCAGCAGTAGCACACATTGCTGACTGGGATGGTCTAATTCTGGCATGATTTCGTTTGATTTAAACAGTGCACCCATCTGCCAGCCACATTCTGAACCCACTTGACCACCCCACCCAATCTCCAATATAAAGTAGTCCCACAGTCAAAAAACATCCTTGTCACAATCACCCATTGCTCATCTCTAATTCCTGTCTTAGCATTCATCACAAGTGAGAAGGGCACTGATCAGGCAGCAGGCAAAAATGGGCGATACTAGAAAATGGAGCAATAATTTTTTATTGAATGAAAAATTGAACAGAAACTTAGCAATCCAACATTGCTAAACACCTAGGAGCATACCCTTATGCAACTACAAACCATTACTCTTCCTTGTCCTGCTATTCGTACGTGATGCAACCACTGTGGCTTCAGCAAAGGTAGAGGCAAGCTGTTCATATCCCTGTCCTGACTGCTGAAATGCTTTTTGTCAACATCCTCTGGTTTTGGAGCCCATGAGGGCCCTGCCAAAAACTGCCCCATCTGCACCTATACGAGGGCAGATGAGGAGGGAAAGAGACCAATGAGTGAGAATAATGGGATGTGTTGAGTGGATGGATGGTCAATATTTGTCGAGGGTCACTTTGAGGGATAGGTGTGATACGGCAGTAAGATGAGGGTGAGTGTCAGTGGTGGATGGTCAGATGGGGATGTGAGGAGATGCATAGAAAGAGATTTGGGTGTACCTGAAAGGTACGTTGGTATGAGGAGAGATCTGCAAAAGTAGGCTTGGGAAGGCAGAGTGAGAGGGGTTGGGATTAGACACACATCAAGGTGTACTTGAGCATGCAATTGCACTCATGCAATTGCAGCATTCAGGATACCAGTGGGAAGGAGCAAACAGCTGCAGAATGGAGGGAAATGGAAAGGCTGCCTCCGGTTCTCAGACTCATCGCTGGAGGTCATGATTGATGCAGTGAGGGCATGAAGAGAAGTGCTCTTCCCTGAGGAAGGCAAGAGGAGGCCAGCCAACCTCATCAAGCAGTCGCAGCTGGAGATTGCAGAGGCTGACAGCAGACAAACTGTTGCCAAGAACTGGATATAGTGCCGAGAAAGGTTTAATGACCTCCTGAGTGGCCCACAACTCTCAGCTGGCAGCCATCACTCTCTCACCTCCCAAGCATTCTCCAGAAACAGCACTCCTCTGACCGACACATCTTGCTGTCACATACGTTACTTTCTTTCTAACCTCCTCCTCAAATATCAACAGACAATACTCAAACTCACCCTTATCCTATTGCCCTCTTGCAGTCATCCCTCACAGATACCCTTTGCAAATTTTCACCTTCCATTTCACTTCTCATACTCCTAAGACTCTGCTTTTTGTCATAGCAGAAGAGTCCACAACTCCAGGGAGAGGCTGGAAATCCTTCAAAGAGTGAAACTGAACAGCTGCAGCCTGCCTAGGTGAGAGGCTGATGCTTGCAGTACTTCTTCTGAAAATATGCTTTTACTGCTTGATAGGTGATTTCCAACTTATTGAAAGTCATTTCACTTGTCTTGGACTTCACTCACCTTGATCTGCACTCCCCTGTTGTCAGCCTTCATTGTGAAACGGGAGCAGCGTATGCAGCTCTAACTTGGACCGCTGATGAGGAACAAGAACAGCACCAGCAACCCCAACAGCACTTGCAGCACCACCAACAACAGCACAGCTGCCTTCTCCTCAGCTACATGCCACTCCACAGGACAGAGGGGATGGACACAGAGGTCCAGCTCAAAGGAGGATGAGACCCCCAGCACAGGGTCAACAGTCAGAGGAACAGCTCTCTTGACATGCCTCAGGAGGCTCAGGCTTTCACGGCAGGTCGCTGTTGATAGCTGCAGCCTCCTGGCAGAAGACCTCCTTTCCATTAGGCCAGGTGGGAGCGCATTACCAGTAATCATCAAGGTGGCTATCTATACTGGAGGACTCCCTCACCACTCCCAGTTCTCTGTGTCTCCCTGGAGGTCTTCACTCTCTTCTCCCGCAAGGAGAGAAGGCAGCATTGTGAGAAATGGATTGTGCGGCAAGGAGTGAAGGGCAACATTTGTGGAGGGTGTAAAATGGCACAAAGATGAGGGTGAGTCTGAGTGTTGGCTGTTCTGATGGGGGATGTGGCAGTGCCTTGACAGAAAGGAATGAGTTGAGCTGCAAGGTGTGTTGGTCTAAGCAGTATTGTGCAGGAGAATGCTGGGAAATCAGAGTGTTATGCCACTCACCTTTCCTGCCCTCCTGAGGTCCTTAAACCTCGGTGCACTGTATCCAGTTTCACAGGACCAGACTCCTGCTGCTCACCTCCTTGGCCACTTCAATCTATGCCTGCAACAACACAAAAGCAAACTACTACAGATTCTGGAAATCTGAAATAAAAACAGAAAATGCTGGAAATACTCATCGACCTAAAACATTAACTCTGTTTCTCTCCCTACAGATGCTGGCAGACCTGCTGAGTATTTCCAGCATTTTCTGTTTTTATTCCATCTGCACCAGCTTGGCTTGAGAGGCTGACCTTTTCCTCCCGTCTTTGGGAAACTCACTTCAGTCCCTCAGATTCCACAGCCAGACCTCCAGCTAAGAGCTCAAGATGAGGTTGGGTGGGGGGGGGGGGGGGGGGGTGGGCAGGTCATCTTCCCAGGTCTCCTTTCTAGTCTTGTGGTTGCTGAAGCCTCAGGTATCTATGTACAGTTCAGTCATTCTACCCCTACTGGGGTCCCTTTAACTAGAGATCCTTCCTTTGACAAAGTGTGGGTCGTCATCACCCCCGCACTCTGTGATTGGTTGCAAAACCCAGAAGCAGGATGCTCATGCCATGACTGAGTTAAAGAGCCATGACAATGTCCACTATTAAAACAAATAGGTTTCCAATCCGCTACCGAACTCCCCACCACATAAGGGTCTCTTATTTTAAGATTCTGTCCAATGTGTCTTTGTTTTCTATGGCTCCTCTATGAAGATGTGACAGTTTCACACTGGAACAATTCATGATGTTACATCTGTAGCCACCTTAATTACTTTCAGTTATTTGAATCAGCGCTTGTATGGCCAGTGGAATTTGGCTGCTGAAAGCACAGGTACTCAATCACATACATCACAAAAGCCTAACTGTGTCTTGTCTTGCATTCCCACTAGCATATATGGATCTCTGATAATATTTTAGGTGCAGTAGGAAATTCTATATAACTAATTTGAAAGAATTAATTTTCAACATTATGGAGTTATATTCTAGTTGGCTTCAGATTGGTTCGCTAAATGTTAAATCTTACAATTTTTTCTTTAATGGAATGTGGGTGTCGCTGGCAAGGCCAGCATTTGTTGCCCATCCCTAACTGCCTTTTGACAACTGAGGACTTGATAGACCATTTCAGAGAGCAATTAAGGGCTGAATTTTACCAGCCCTCCAACGTCGGGGGTCATGGAAAATACTTCCAGGAGAGGCCCACCACGATCCACGATGCCAGGTAGGTTCTGCCCCATTTTACTGGCAGCGGTGGGACTTCAGTGAGGGCCACCCGCCACTCGGTGGCAGTACCCCAATTAACATATGTAAAGCGCTACTTACCTGGCCTGATTATGTATTACGCTGCCTCTCACTCCACAATTTTGCATTTTTTGTTGAATGGGCGGCTGTCATGTGCTATCCCATTCAAGAATGAGAAAAGCCGGTGGGACAGCAGTAGGAGCCATCGGACACAGTGCAGGTAAGTTTGGATATACCAGGTTTCAACTCTGCATACTTGAAGGGAGGTTGGAGGGGGGATGGTATTACAGGAGTGTCAACTCTGCATACTTAAAGGGAGGTTGGAGAGGGGATGGTATTACAGGGAGCACAGCTCTGTTGGCATGAAGGTAGGTGGGAGGGGGTTGGTATTACTGGGGGCACAGCTTTGCAGGCATGAAGGGAGATACTGCGTACCCTCCCTCAGTAAACGGTGGCCGCTGTATGTATGGGGAGGGTGCCAGAAATGTTAGGCATGTAAAGGTTATCTGGTTAGTGGGGCAATCGATGCAGCTGTTACAATCTTAATGTGGTCATGCTATGCCACTCTTAGTGGGAGCTAAGACGGGCAATGCCATGCCACATAGTTGATGCATGCCCTGTTAGGAACCTTCGAAACTCAGCAGGTCTGGCAGCATCTGTGGAGAGAGAAACAGCGCTAACTTTCAGGTCTGTGACCTTGGTTTCCAGCACTTTCTGCTTTTCTGCCAGCATCCACTGTATTTGGTGCTGAGGTAAGTATTTGGCAGCTGTCAGGAAGCAGGTGCTGGGCACTTGTAATTTTGGGGGGGGGTGTGGAGGGGGCAGCGCGTCACCGTGATGATAATGAGTCACTGCGATCCACCGCACTGAATATCGCGACGGGCAGTCTGCACAGGCATACCGCCATCTACAAAGCGCGCCGCGGCAATTGGCAACATGCTCGTTAAATTTAGCCTTAAGGGTCAACCACATTGTTGTGGGTCTGGAGTCATATGTAGGCCAGACTAGGTAAGGACAGCAAATTTCCTTCCATAAAGGACATCAGTGAATCAGATGAGATTTTACAACAATCAATGATCGTTTTATGACACCATCACTGAGACCAGCTTGCAATTCCAGATTATTATTAATTAATTGAATTTAAATTCCACCAGCTGTCATGGTGGGATTTGAACCCATATCCACAGGATATTAAAATAAAAGCAAAATACTGCGGATGCTGGAAATCTGAAACAAAATACTGCGGATGCTGGAAATCCGAAGAAGGGTCACTGACCCGAAACGTTAACTCTGCTTCTCTTTCCACAGATGCTGCCAGACCTGCTGAGTGAATCCAGCATTTCTTGTTTTTGTCCACAGGATATTAGCCTGGGCCTCTGGATTATTAGCCCAGTGACAATACCGCTACACCACCATCTCCATTCTCAAATGAAATAGACTGTTTTAAAATCTACTTTTTCTTGAGTCTCAAGAAGTATTTATCAATAAACACATGTCCTGTGGGATGTTGTTGTAATTTTGGTTAAAATTAATGATGTATATTTATACTTTAATTTGCTGCAAAATAAAGCATAATAAATTTAATTGGTATGGCAACTGCACCTAACAGCTTTTTCTATACTTATTATACTTAAATTAGAATTCATAACAGATTTTTTTATGTTTCTACATATAGAAGTTTTCAAAATGGACTGACTTCTACAAGAAGATAAGCAGCTGAATGTCGGCAGAAACCTGTGCCAAAATTTCTCCCTTCCACCAACAAAATATATAATGCTTAACGATTATCTTCAATGGAAAATGCAACCTAAATCCAAAATCATGGCTTGTTCTGACTTTGCAGTGAAGCAGTGAGATTCCTAGAAAGGTAGTCTCATTACGCTTTGCTCTGTAGTCAGGTTGGGCTTTGACATTGTATTGAGGCTGCCTTTTATAATTTAATAAACTATGTCTGTAACCTAAGAGACTGTTTTGCACTGACACTAAAATTGCCGAGTAAATGCACCATTAACACCATGGGTGTTTTCTATAAACAATTCCTTATGAAATGCTCATGTAGATTTAAATTTCCTTAACCCTCAATCATCTGCAATATTATTTCTGCAGCTGTCAATTCACTTTATTCAAATATGTGGTGTTAACTTTAAAATTCTGACTTTTAAGTTTTGAACATTGGACAAATAACTGTGTAACAGACTGCTAAAAAGGGGTGAAATTTTCTCATAAACTGACAAAAAACTGATCAGTGATATTACAAATGTAACTATAAAATCTCCTTGGGGTCAACTGGTCTCCTGCTTATGGTTTGTAATTACATGATAATTAATATTTCAGTTCCCTATTACCCTCGTAGTTATTACCTTCGAGTGTGATGGTCTAGTGACTTTAGTATTATACTCAAGTGTATTTGCAGCAATCCCAAAAGCAATCAACGGAAGGTAAATTTAGTGTTACGCCTGTCGTTCAGAAATAAGCTTTTCTATTAAAGTGGATGAATTGTGTTTTCATTGAAGTTTGGCTGAAATTCTGATACAATGGCAGACACTCTATTTCAGTGAAGGTCACAAAAACCATGGTGAAGACAGCCAGCACAAGTGCAAGGTTGAAAACTGCAAATTAGAATATAGAAAAATCATCTGCTTTTAGTTTAGAGATACAGCACTGAAACAGGCCCTTCGGCCCACCGAGTCTGTGCCAACCACCAACCACCCATTTATACTAATCCTACACTAATTCCATATTCCTACCACAACCCCACCTGTCCCTATATTTCCCTACCACCTACCTATACTAGGGGCAATTGCTAATGGCCAATTTACCTATCAACCTGCAAGTCTTTGGCATGTGGGAGGAAACCGGAGCACCC
Source organism: Heterodontus francisci (assembly GCF_036365525.1). Lineage (NCBI taxonomy): Eukaryota > Metazoa > Chordata > Chondrichthyes > Heterodontiformes > Heterodontidae > Heterodontus > Heterodontus francisci. Next base: position 127,394,141 of record NC_090377.1, read on the forward strand.
GGAGGAAACCCACGCAGACACAGGGAGAACTTGCAAACTCCACACAGGCAGTACCCAGAATTGAACCCGGGTCGCTGGAGCTGTGAGGCTGCGGTGCTAACCACTGCGCCACTGTGCCGCCCTTGATAGGGCTTTTTTCTGTATAGCTTTGTTTGTCTTTTTCACAGGCAATCTTCTCCAATTCTCTACTCTCTCCTGCAGTTATAGATGCCCATATGCACCTATCTGCGCATTTCAGTACAAGTATGGTGATAATTAAACAATGGGATACATTTAAAGAAACAATTCAAAATGTTCAACTAAAATACATTCCATTGAAAAACAAAAACTCAGTGAGAAAGATCCATCTGTGGCTTACTAAGGAGCTAAAGGATAGTATTAGATTAAAAGAAGAGACTTATAATGTTGCGAAGATTAATAGTATGTCTGAGGATTGGGAGTGTTTCAGAAACCAAAAAAGGGCCACCAAGATGTTGATAAAAGGGGAAAATAGACTATGAAAGGTAAACTAGCCAAGAATATAAAAACAGATTGGAAGAATGTTTTCAACTGTATAAAAAGGAAGAGAATATCTAAAGTAAACATTTGTCTTTTAGAAGCAGAGACAGGAGAGGAGATGAGGAGAAATTATCATGGGGAATGAGGAAATGGCAGAACCATTTAACAAGTATTTTGTGTCTGTCTACAGTAGAAGACACACGTTACATACCAAAAATAGAGAGTAACCTACAGACTAATAAGAGTAGGGATATTAAAGTAATTAAAAGAGCAGAAAAAGTACTAGAGAAACTCAAGGAACTTGAATCCAACAAATCCCCAGGACCTGATGGCCTAGGGGGCTAAAAGAGGTGGCTGCAGAGATACTGGATGCGCTGGCTATGATTTTCTAAACTTCCCTAGATTCTAGAACAGTCCCAGCAGATTGGAAGTTAGCAAATGTAACATTGCTATTTAAGAAAGGAGGGAGAGAGAATACAGGCCAGCTAGCCTGACATCAGTCATCGGGAAAGTGCTGGGATCTATTATTAAAGAAGTCTTAACAATGCACTTCAAAAAGCATAGTATGATTAGCACAAGTCAACATGGTTTTACAAAAGGGAAATTCTGTTTGACAAATGTATTTGAGTTTTTTGAGGATGTAGCCCTTAATGTAGATAAAAGGTAACCAGTAGATGTAGTATACTTGGGTTTCCAAATGGCATTCAATAAGACACCACAAAAAAAGGTTAATACACAAAATAAGAGCTCATGGAGTTGAGGGTGATATATTTGTATGGACAGAGGATCGGTTAACAAATAGGAAGTAGAGGGTAGGGATAAATGGGGCACTTTTAAGTCGGCAGGCTGTGAATAGTGGAGTGCTGCAAGGATCAGTGCTGGGGCCTCAGCTATTTACAATCTATATTAATGACTTGGACAAAGAGATGGAGAGTATGTATCTACGTTTGCTGGCAATACAAAGCTAGGTGGGAATGCAAGCTGTGAGGAGGAGCCAAAGAGCTTGCAAAGAGATACAGACAGGTTAAGTGAGTGGGCAACAAGGTGGCAGATGGAGTATAATGTGGGAAAGTGTGAGGTTGTTCACTTTGGTTGTAAGAATAGAAAAGCCGAATATTTTTTTAAAAGGCACGAAACTTGTTAATGATGTTCAGAGACCTGGGTGTACTTGCACAAGGAACACAAAAATTTATCATGCAGGAAAGCAAATGACTTGTTGGCCTTTATTGCAAGGGGATTGGAGTACAAGAATAAAGAAGTCTTGCTACAATGGTACGCGACTTTGGTGAGACCACACCTGGAATTCTGAATGCAATTTTGATCTCCATATTTAAGGAAAGATATACTTGCATTGGAGGCAGTACAGTGAAGGTTCACTAAATTGGTCCCTGAGATGAGAGGGTTGTCCTAAGATGACAGGCTGAGTACATTGGGTCTATATTCTCTGGAGTTTAGAAGATTGAAAGGTGATCTCATTGAAAAAACATTCAAGATTATGAAGGGGCTTGACAGGGCAGCCACTGAAATGTTATTCCCCTGCCTGGGGAACCTAAAACATGGGAGCACAGTTTCAGGATAAGGGGTTGCTCATTTCAGACTGAGATGAGGAGAAATTTGTTAACTCAAAGGGTTGTAAATCTTTGGAATTCTCTACCCCAGAGGGTAGTGGATGAGCCATCATTGAATATATTTAAAGCTGAGATAGATCTTTGGCCTCTCAGGGAATCAAGGGATATGGGGAGTGGGTGGAAAAGTGGAACTGAAGCCCAAGATCAGCCATATGATCCTATTTCTTATGTTTTTAATATCTGGCAAACAAATTCAAAAAAGCTGAATGAACACCAAAAAAAATACAAATGGAAAACTGCCATCAAAAAAGCCATCAAGGCCACTGCTTCAAGATGATTAACTAAGATAAATTCCTAAGATGAATTTCAGGATTATATTGGTATTTGGGATCACACCTTGAAATTTAGTTTGGTTATTTGTGAAAACTGAAACTCTTGTGTACATCATACAAAAACAAGCAGGGCAAGAGTGTAGTGAGACATGACTTCAGGGGCAGTTATACCTTAAGACACTAATTTGGGAACCATAGTGAGCAGTGCAGATGGGAGCAAGATACTACAAAGGGATATAGACAGATTAAGTGAGTGGCAAACTGTGATGAATAGAGTTCAATGTGGGGAAGTGTAAGGTCATCCAACTTGAATCTAAGAAAGACAAATTGGAGAATTTTCTATATGTTGAGAAACTGGGAACTGTGGAGGAGCAAAGTGATTTGGGTGTCCATGTACACAAATCACTAAAGGTAGCAGACAGGTACAAAAATCAATCAAAAAGGTTAATGAAAATCTGCATGGATACTATTTTTTTCTATTTTAAATGTTGTTTATATCTTAGTAGTGTTTAAGAATTTAATTCTTCTAATTAAACAGTTAATTTGTTGATCTAAAGACACCTGGTTTAGTTAGCCTTATTCGGGGGTTAATAGATGGTCAATTTGGCTGTGGTTTTCTTTAATTTGGAAAGTTTAAAGTGATATGTTAGGCGATCTGTGAAGTGGCGGGACTGATTTGACAGTGCATTGCTCCCACTGCAATCAGAATTATATATTTTGATTGGGGGCTTTGCCTTGAGCAGTTGGTCGTAACATATTAATTGGGGCTTGCTTGCGATTGTATCATATTTAATTAGGTGGCTCACATCTGGGATCAGAATCAGACTAATTGGAGGGCTCGCATTTGGGATAATATTAATTTCTTGTTTCTGGGATAACATATTTAAATTGGGGTCTTGCGTCTGGAATCATATTTAATTTCTTTCGCATTTGGGATCATATCAATTGGAAATGCGATTGTTGGGATCTAAATCTAATGCCAATTACAAAGAAATAAAAGAACTAGGTCTCATGTAGAATAAGGTACAGTCTATACCATTGTAATTGCATTAGTGGTTGCAGCAGAGTTTTTGGGAAAGCAGAATGTTTCCCTGAATGACTTGATAACTTTGACTAAGAACATATTAAAAGAATTGGCAACGAAATTGGGGTTGGAATTAAAATAGGTGCCAAAAAAGCAGAGATAACTGACATAATAGCCAAACATCTGGAATTAGTAGAAAAAGATGATGATGATGAGCAATGCGATGGAACAAGGTAATAGTTCCGAGCGTAATGCACTGGTATTGGCTAGGATTCAGTTAGAAACAAAACACTTGAGGCAGAAAAAGAATTAAGAAAACTTGAATTGGAAAAAGAGGAAAGGGAGAAAGAGAGAGCATTTCAGAGAAAAAGTAAAAGAGAAATGGGGGAATTTAAGTTAAAAGAGATGGAACTAAGACAAAAGGTTAGTCTTAAATCCAGGGAAAATTCAGGTCATGAAGAACCTGAATTTAGATCAGGACCCAGCGAAAAGTTGTTTAAATTTATACAAGCTCTTCCTAAGTTCGAGGAAAGGGACATGGAGGCATTTTTCATATCTTTTTTAAAAATAGCCAAACAGATGAAATGGCTGAAAGGAAGCTGGACGCTGCTTATGCAAGGCAGGTTGGTAGGCAAAGTTCATGAAGCTTATACCATGCTTCCTGAAGAGGCTTCTGCAGATTATGAGATGGCAAAAAAAGCTATTCTCTCTGCGTATGAGTTAGTCCCTGAAGTTTACCGACAGAAGTTTAGGAATTTATGGAGATTGGCTGGGCAGACATATTTAGAATTTGAGAGGGTGAAGCAAATTACTTTTGACTGTTGGATATGGGCATTAAAGACAGAAACCACATATGAGAACCTTCGAGAATTGAATCTCTTAGAAGAGTTTAAAAATTCCATTCCTTCAGTAGTGATAACTCATAGATAACCTGAAGGTTTTGAAAGCTAGACAAGCAGCAGAGATTGCTGATGATTTTCAGCTTGTGAATAAGCAAACCTATTTTGTCGGTCACCCCCATAAACACGAAAAGGATAGAAAGTCGGAGAGTGAAAGGAAGGCAAGTAGCCAAGAAGGTACAGCTAGGAATGCCCCAGGATCACCTCCTCAGGTCAGAAAGGAAGGTGCTGAAGGTAGAAATGAGTTTCGCAAGCCAAAGTCTTAGAGTCATAGAGTTATACAGCACAGAAACAGATCAAAAGAGTGAGTAAGGTAGATTACTTGATTGACACTCCTGATCGCCAGAAGAACAACTGGTTGTGTCACATTAATATGCTCATAAAATATTACCGCAGGGAGGAAGATAAGCCAGTACAGGTATGTCAGGTAATCAGGATTGTTGAGCAGGAAAAGGATAGTAAGGATGAGGCAGAAGCAGGCCCAGGAAATTCTCAGATTGAACCTCCAACTATCCGATTAGCGAATACAGACTGGCTAGGAAAATTAAACAATAGGCTTTTACACTTAGAGGTAAAACAGCCTGAAGTCCTAACCAGGGTTTTCATAATGTTTCAAAAGGTTTGTAGGGATAAGCCAGGATGTACAACCTTAGTGTGAGGCAAACCCCCCCACCTGCCAAGACTGAGGCACACATTATTTCGCCACATGAACAAAAACTTAAAATTGCAAACCCTGACGGGAAGGACATTTGCATAGTACCAGACAATGGTGAAACAATGGGACCCAGTAGTTGCTTCCCCAATACACAGAAGTGGTTACACCAGTTTTAGTCACATGACTAGCTGCTAGAGTTTTTGAATTTGAACTTCCAACAAATGATTTGAACTCAGAGAATGCCGTGTGCTCATGAACTAAGAACATCCCCTCTCCTCTTCTGCCTGCTTCCATCTCTTTCCCATGGAACTTAATCTTGTGAAGACATGTAAACTCAAAGAGAGAACAGTTTTAAGATGAATACTGGGCCCCAAAGAAATGCAAGACCATATCTTCAATCAAAGACTACAGCGAGTTTGAGAAACAGTAACAAGATATGGCCTCAAACAATTCTACTTATCTTTTCTTCTGCTCTTTTCTGTCCCTATTTGCATGTGTGTATCGTGTGCAAGCTAGCATGGGCACGTCATATATCCGTAGGCGTTAACCGTATTAGAGTTTAAGTTTAAGGTTTAATAAATTTCATCTTTCTTCGTTAAACCAAGGAAAGCCTGTTTGTGCTAATTTCTTTGCCATGTAATTGGAAAGTGGTGAACAAGGATTCACAAAGGGGGAGCTCCAAACACAGTGTGTTCAAAATTAAACCCTGTTACATAAGACCAGGTGAAGATAGTAAGAGACCCCTAGATAATTAAAACAAAAAATGCTGGAAATACTGAGCAGATCTGGCATCATCTGTTGAGAGAGAAGCAGAGTTAATGTTTCAGTTCAGTGACCCTTCATCAGAACTGCACAAGAGACCCCTAGACACCTTTCGCACCTGGTCATAACAGAAACTGGGTGCCAGCATCCAGATTGTTACCCACAGACAAACAAGTGAAATTTAAAGTGGGAAACCAAATTGTTCCCAATCAAAAAGAGAATATCCATACAGCTTTTCTTGTGGCTGTGTGAGATTGAATGCTAACATGTCTGTAACTGAAGCTAGTAGCTCTCCAAGCCAGGGTGAAGTAACTTGGGATAAGTTAAAAACACTGTCTATGGAGTAGTTGAGAAAAATGGCTGAGCAGTGTGGACCACTGTATGTGGCAAGGCTAGTAAGTCTGAACTCCTAAGGCTAGTGGCCAACCATTTTTCCCTTGAATCTGACGAAGCAGAAGCAGTGTTAGAAGCAGACCCAGACAAGGTACTACTAGCAAGGATACAAAAGAAACTGGAACAAAAGAAACTTGAATTAGAAGACAAGGAAAGAGAAAGAGAGAGACAGGAAAAAGAGTCAGGAGACGGAGAAAGAGACAGCCTTCCAAATGGAACGTGAAGAGCAAGAAAGACAGGAGAAGGAATGAGAGAGAAGAGAAAGAGAAAGAATGCAAAGAACAAGATTTGAAGCGGCTTGAGTTAACTAGGGGGCGACAGAGTAACCCAAGTGAAAGCATGGCCAATAGGGAGGAACACCACGCAGGGCTGGGTATAAGATTGCTAAAACTCACTCAGTTAATTCCAAAATTCAATGAGGAAGATGTGGAAGTATTTTTCATGTCTTCTGAGAAACTGGCAAGGTAGCTAAAATGGCCATCTGAGGCCTGGTCTCTTTTAGTGCAAAGCAAACTAACCGGAAAAGCCCATGAGGTTCATTCCTTGCTGCCAGATGAGAGTTCATCAAAGTATGAACTGACCAAAAATGCTATCCTCGAGGCATATGAATTAGTACCCGAAGCCTACCGCCAAAACTTTAGAACCCTCAAAAAGCAAGCCAATCAAACCTATCTAAGAGTTTGAAAGAAGCAAGCAGCTGGCTTCTGACCAGTGGCTGAGGGCTTTAAAAATAAAGCTCAGCTATGAGGCTCTCAGAGAAGTAATCCTGTTAGAGGTATTTAAAAACTCTCTCCCACTCCCATTCTCAATAAACACTCATGTCGAGGAGCAGTGGGTTCAGGGAGCCAGGCAAGTGGCCATTCTGGCCGATGAATTTGCTTCAATTTATAAGTCGGTTTCCCAGGGGAGAACATTTCCTGATCACTCTCACAAATCTGAAAAGGACAAAGGGTGGGAAGGTGATCTCCGCCCAGGCAGTCGTGGAAGAGAAAGGAAAGCAGGAGACACAGGGGGCCCTCCTCCAGCCAAAAAGATAGGTGCTGTGAGCAAGAGTGAGACCTGAAAACCAGTGTGTTTCCACTGTAATAAGGCAGGGCATTTAAAAGCTGACTGCTGGAAACTGAAGGGGAACCTGGTAGGGTTAATCAGGGCACACCCACTCAATGACGATGGGACCTGAGGCAAAGCACAGCAGAACAAGCTGTGGCTTTAACTGCAGTAAGAGTGCAATCCAGGAAGCTTACTACGGCCAGTGCAGGAAAAGTTAATAGGATTTCTGAAGGGAAAGTAACCCCATTTCCCTCGAATGAGGCAAGCAAGCCGATAGGGATTCTCAGGGACACAGGGCCCACTAGATCCCTTTTACTGGGAAAAGGCCTGACCTTTCCCCCAGAGAGTGCAGTGAACACCAATGTGGTGGTGAATGGTATTGGAGGGCAGTGCATGTCTGTACCTGTACATCGGGTGCACTTAGAGTGTGACCTAGTTTCGGGACAGGTGACTGTCGGGATTGTCCCTAGTTTGCCTGCTCCTAGATAATGATCTGGCAGGGGTGAAGGTGGTAGCACCTCCAGTAGTGAAAGAAAGACCGCAGGAGATCAGAGAGACAGGGCGGTGCCAGGAGACGGTACCCTGCAGTTCCCCTGAATGTGTAGTGGGTGAGCCATGATCAAATCAGCTCCCCCAGAGGACAATGCATTAGCACTGAAGGCAAATGACCATGAGGTCTGCCTGTCTGAGACATTTTTTGGAAGGTTAGAAGACCTAGGCAATGAATTAAATGGATTTTTCCTAGCTGAGGCTCAGCGAGCCGACCCAGCATTGCGAGAGTTAGCACGGGCTGCCCAATCTGAAAGTGAAGCAGAGGGAGTCCCTGACTGCGACTTTTTAAAGAATGAGGTACTCATGAGGAAATGGAGTTCTCCTCACAGACCTGAGGGGCAGAAGTGGACAGTAGTTCACCAGTTAGTGGTGCCACAGAGGTACCGGATAGAAATATTAAGAAAGGCCCACAAGACTACAGTGGCTGTACATGCCGGTATATGAAAGACCAAAGCCCGCATAAGGCAGCGGTTTGACTGGCCAAAACTCCACAAAGATGTGCTGGAGTACTACAGAAGTTGCCACATGTACCAGGTTGAGGGGAAACCCCAACCTACAGTGAAACCTGCACCCTTAAATCCTGTACCAGTCTTAGGAGGACCCTCCAGCAGAGGGCTAGTGAACTGTGAAGGACCCCCAAGAACAAAAAGGGGACAGGCAGGCACATGACTAGCAAAAGTTTAGAAAGAGGTGAAAAAGTGACCAAGAAAGCAGATTAAAGGAATTCTGGGAAGAATCCCGGATGAAATCCCCTACTGTCTGGTCAACTAACCCTGAAAAATGTGAAAGGTTAGACCCCACATTTTCCTATATGAATGCAGACTCTAGAAGCACCCCACCAAAGTTGCTAATAGCATTTACAGGAACCTGCAGAGACAAGTAGAAACCTCTAGGGGGGGAGGCAGAGAAACTGTGAGGGTGATGCCTCACCTAGTCGAAGTGTCACAGGAGAATGTAGTTAAGTCTGTACAAATACCTGCAGGTAGGAGTGTCCCAGAGTAAGGGGAGAGTAACAAAGACTCCTCCCCCACAGTCAGAGGAAAAGGGAACCATCCATCACCTGAAGCCGAAAGTCTTTGTATGAATCAGGGAGTTCAGGATAGACCTGCCCCCCAACCCCTCTACTAACTCTCCTGAGAAAAAAAGAGAGAAAATTAAGGCAGCCCTGGCACCCAGAACAGAGCAGTTTTATTAAGCTCAAGATAGGCGAATGAATGGAAATGAATGAGAGAAATGCATGGTTTTTCTTTCTAATATCTCTCTCGAACTCTGTAATGAAATGTGTTGTTTGTCTTCAAATCGCATTTCATTCCCCTGGGTGTGGAGGTGTCAGGCAAACACCCTACCTGCCAAGACTGAGGCACACATTATTTCGCCACATGAACAAAAACTTAAAATTGCAAGCACTGACTGGAAGGACATTTGCATAGTATCAGACAATGCTGAAACAATGGGGACCCAGTAGTTGCTTCCCCAATACACAGAAGTGGTCACACCAGATTTAGTCACATGACTATCTGGCTGGAGGTTTTGAATTTGCACTTCCAACAAAGGATTTGAACTCAGAGAACGCCATGTGTTCATGGACTACGAACATCTCCTCTCCTCTTCTGCCTGCTTCCATCTCTTTTCCACGGAACTGAATTTTGTGAAGACACGTAAACTCAAAGTGAGAACAATCTCCTACATGAACAAGTTTTAAGACGAATACTGGGCCCCAAAGAAACGCAAGACCATATCTTCAATCAAGGACTACAGAAAGTTCGAGAAACAGTAACAAGATATTGCCTCAAACTGTTCTACTTATCTCTTCTTCTGCTCTTTTCTGTCCCTATTTGCATGTGTGTATCGCGTGTGTATGCTAGCATGGACACATCATATATCCGTAGGCGTTAACTGTGTTAGAGTTTAAGTTTAAGGTTTAATAAATGTCTTCTTCCTTCTTTAAACCAAAGAAAGCCTGTTTGTGCTCATTTCTTTGCCATGTAATTGGAAAGTTGTGAACAATGATTCACAAAATGGAAGCTCAAAACACAGTGTGTTCAAAATTAAACCCTGTTACATAAGACCAGGTGAAGATAGTAAGAGACCCCTAGACACCTTTCACACCTGGTCGTAACACTTAGCCACACATAATGTGGGTATAGGGGGGAACCATTCCTTTAAAACTACATCCTTGCTGCTTCGGTCCAGACAGACAGGCCCAAGTGGAAGTAGAGGCACAATGCATGCTGAAGGTCATAATGGTTGAACCCAGACAGGACAGGTGGAATTCGCAGATGTTCTTATGACTAAACCTGATGGGTCAGCTCAAACTTACATAGACTCTAGAAAAGTCACTGCGGTAAAGGCGGCAGACTCCTACGCAAATTCTCATTTAAAGGACTGTAAGGACAGAGTGGGCAGCACAATGTGTTTTAAAGAGATAGATGTGTTGGGAGGATACTGTCAAATTCCTTTGATATCCCAGGGTAAGAAAAAATCAGCTTCTGTTACACCGGACAGGGTTTTCCAGTGTCAAGTGATGCCACATAGGTTAAGGGTTAAACTTCTCAGAGAATAGTGAATCCAGTAGTGTTTAGTGCTCCTAGCTGTGTAGTTCACCTGGCTGATATGATGGACAATAGGGACACTTGGAAGGAAAACAAGAAACAACTGGAAGACTATACTTGGAAAATTGAAATGTGTTAATTGGGACAACCTTTAGGAAAATGTAAAGAAGAAAATGTTCTGGTGGAACTTGTTGCTGTAATCGTACCATTTTTGAAAAATTATGTATCAGTAAATGTGGGAAGAAATGTGTTAGTGTTTTTCTCAATTTATATTTTTTACACATTGAGGGAAACACATTTCAGGAATGGCGTTTCATTCTGCCAGGGGAGGAGACGTAATGATCCTACTTTTTTTTTAAATCTGCAGTGTGCCTTTAAGGCTGTTAAGAGGAAACCAAATAATTTCAGTTTGTGCACTCTGGTTGCCCTGGGAAACAGCCATTCAAAGACTGAGGATCGAGATATACAATGTTGCGATTATCTTTTGAACTGCTTTTTTAGTTGAAACAGACTGTCCTAAGTCAGATAGCTGGACCAGCATGAATAGAACAGAGATCTCTGATAATTTAAACTGAAGGAAGGTGAATTTTAGACTGATCACGTTTTCACCCCTCAAAACAATTCTGAAGCCAAATTGATTTATTGAAAAGTGTCTGCAAGTTGTTGTCTGCTGAATTCATCACTTCAACTGGAACTAGACTACTGACTGTCCTACTGTTGAAGAACCTTTTTTCCCCATCGGATAGCTGTGAGGACTTCAAGCAACCTTGGACTGTTCCACATCGGAAGATTCTGCTTCGGCAGGAGCGTAAATCTGCAAGGACACTCATTTTTGTTTCTATTTTAAATGTTGGTTATTGCTTAGTAGTGTTTAAGAATTTAGTTTTTCTAATTAAACAGTAGATTTGTTGATCTAAAGACCCCTGGTTTGGTTAACGTCATTCGGGGGTTAATAGATGGTCAATTTGGCTGTGGTTTTCTTTAATTTGGTAAGTTTAAAGTGATATGTTAGGCGATCTGTGGAGTGGTGGGACTGATCTGACAGTGTTTTGCTCCCACCGCAATCAGAATTATATATTTTGATTGGGAGCTTTGTCTTGAGTGGTCGGTCGTAACTGTGGGAACTGCATCCTCCCTCACGTAAATATGGCATGGCCCTTGAAATCATTGATTGCATAAGACCTGTCTGGGTAAAGTAGTTTCAGGTATCTAACTGACTGAATGCACTCATGTTGCAACCTTCCGTACCTTTCTGTGTAGTACCGACCTCATGCAGTGATGATTCATAAATCTTGGCATCCTGGAAGTCCTGCGACAGCTGGTCCAGTGTGTCTACAATATAAAGTATTTGTGGTACCCATTTGGTGCTCCCATAGTCACACTGCCAGGCTATCATTCCAATGCACTTGATTGACTATCTACAATGGTTATCCAACCTAGCCATGATGGGTCGCACTATGGATTCCTATTTTTTTTTTTTATTAAGTACATGTCCTTCAGTATATGGAAGGGGAGAATATTTGCACCTGCTCCAGTGTCAATTTTTACTCTGAACTTATGCTTGCCACTCTTGTGCGGACATATAATCCTGATCATGGCAAACACCTCAGATTATGTAGTAACATTGAAACGTTGTTCCAAGTTAACTATGTGAAATGCTTGCTTGCTGTTTGCACAAGTGCATTCTTCATCCATGTTGTCCTGGCAATCTGTCTTTCCGCTGATCTGATGTACTCACTTTGGCTTCTGTTGTATGTCAGCATACCTTTTGTTGCGTTTGCCATCCTGTCTTGCAGCCATTCTCTCTGCATACGATCTGCCACCATTTGTGTGTACAGTATCTGAGCTCTGCCTTCTCCACTGCCTTACCCAATGCCCTCATATGCCATAGGCTTTACACTGGTCCTAGTATGCCAGACAACTGCGAATTGGGTCTATCAGGCCACATTTGCCACAAGGCTTAGCAGACTTCTGAGCCTTGCTAACCATACCAATTATCGTAGTCAACCCCAACGCTTGTAACTGTTGGCGCGCAGCCATAATAGCTTCAAATTTCCTTCCATCATTGAGTAATGCGTCTATGGTATGCCCTTTCTTCTTTTCTAACAGGTCTTTTTAAAAAGCCTCTAGTGGGGCAGACGCGATTACTAGCTCTGTAACCTAGTTCCGACAATTCGATATCAGCAAAGTTGCATTCTTGAGCTTTGTCTCGGTACCTTGCAACAAACCAGTCAATGGACTCATCTTGCTTTTGCCGGTTGATCATAAGCTCAAGCTTATGTATTCAGAAATTGACCTTTAGCTCAAGTGGCTCCTCCAGGAATGTCCATAGCTTGCCAGGGCTAGCTGGCAATCCTGATGCGTCAATCTATTGAAGGCCCTCGTTGCGCAGTGCGATCTTGATTTTTACAGCTTCTTTCACTGGTTGACTCACTTTTTGATCCAGGAAACACCATTCCATCTGCTGGCGAAACAGGTTAAATTCTGATATTATGTCTGATGCCTTCCAATTTTCTGTATAAATATAGGACTTTTCACATGTTGTCTTTATCACAAGCACACTTCTTTTTCAGGCTCTCTGCTTTACAGGTCTTCTTATTCACAGACACAGTTTTTTTTATCCTGCTTTAGTCGGGCTCATTTTCTCCAGGCCTGACTTAAGAGTGAGACAACAGTTGCTTTTTTGTTTACACAGTTCGTCTTTTTTTTTTAAACTGAGAGACAACAGCTTTCTTTGTTTACAGGGCCCGTTCATTTTTTTTTAAATGGGGAGAGCTATTTTTCTTCTCTCTGCAGCAAGTTGCAACTTGCAGTACCAGCAGCTGCCACAACCAGTCGTATACTTTATGCAGGACCTCTACTGGCACTGTTGAGCTTTTCGGCTGAGGACATGCCCCCGAAGCAAAAACCCAGGAAATCTAAAGCAGTAATGGCTGATACGACTTTATTTCAAATTTTCGACTCACTGCCAGATTAGTTGAAAGCTCCAATCTCCTGGCAATTTGCCTGCTGTACTCACTGGGTAGAATATTATGGATCCTGCAAATGCTGAATGTGTGGCGTGTGGGATAATTTAACTCGACGGTAGGTGTTTTTTTGGATCCCCAAAGGCGGGATTATTTACCGGAATTAAGTCGGCGGCAGGTTTCTAGTGTTCCGGAGTTCCCCCCGCATGGTGGCGGATTGCAGCTTTGCATTCATTTACATATCATGAATACTGATTACACTACATTTAGTTGCAATTCAGTCCTACCTACCAGATTAAGTGAACGGTGAGCGTTATTCCCGTGCCACCCGGTTCACGTTTGCTTCAACGTGGCGTGCAATGGTTATCTTTGTGCAGTTGAGTCGAAGGTCAGTGTGTTTCTTTCTTGTACTCATTGGTTAAACGAGCACCAACATTGGAATGGATGTTTGTCTCCAGACTAGGCACCAGCATGGGTGATTCTTCTCAGGGGATGGCAGCAAAGGCATGGGCGTTGTACATGGAGGAGCAGGGCAAAGTACGGGGTGGGGTGATCAGCTGCATAGAAAAGCAGGGGAGGGAGGATCGGAGGACAAAGGGTAGGATGATTGGGTGCATGAGGAGCAGGGGAGGGGGGAGTGGAGTGTCCAGCATGTTTAGTGGTTGTTATTGCTGCTGAAGCTGGATATGGCGGCTGCGGGGATGGTGGGTTGATTTGAGTTTTACAGCCAACAGATGGTCATGTACCCTAAAGGGAGGGATGAGCACTGTCAACATCGGGACCTGTGGGGTGAATTCAGAATACTGGCTGGCAGAGGAAACAGTCACAGTCAATGGGGGAAAATGGATTCTGTAGGGGAGAAGGGCAAGACTTATGATTAGGTATTCTACAACATCATAGGAAGGGGAACGGAACTTGACAATAATGTTCAGGTGGATTTGAGGAGGATCAAGGGTCAAAGTCAACACGTTGATGGCAATGGGAGTAGGAACAGGGGGAGGGATGGCATAAATAAATTGATTATGACACTGTGCATGGTAATGGGGGGAGGTTCAATGGTAATGGAGGGAAGGGCTAAGGTTACATTGGGTGGGTCAAGGGGATGGGTTCAGGTTGGAAGGTTGCAGGAGGAGGTTGGAAAGTGGGGAAACTTGCCCGAAATTGTACATGCACCATTTTCTCCAATGATAATGCAAACCATGCGGCCATTCAAGGATTGCAAGGAGAGTGGGAGGAGACAAATGATAGTGGGTAGGATTTCCAGCTGACTGCAATTCTAAAAGCAAACTGGTCATTGCCTCGATGATTCAGCTGACCGGCAACAGAAGGCTGAATTGGAATGCTCTACTTATTTCCATTTTGAACAGCTGCAGTGACATGGGTCTCATACACCCAATTTGTTAACTACCAGGGGAAGAAGTCCAAAGTTTGGAAAGTCCTCATCTGGGAACTCCTCTTTGCTGACGATGCTGCATTAACATCTCACACTGAAGACTGTCTGCAGAGACTCATCGACAGGATTGCGGCTGCCTGCAACGAATTTGGCTGTTCTTGAACAGCCTCAAGAAAACGATCATGGGACAGGACGTCAGAAATGCCCCATCCATAAATATCGGCGACCACACTCTGGAAGTGGTTCAAGAATTCACCTACCTAGGCTCAACTATCACCAGTAACCTGTCTCTCGATGCAGAATTCAACAAGCGCATGGGGAAGGCTTCCTCTGCTATGTCCAGACTGGCCAAGAGGGTGTGGGAAAATGGCACACTGACACAGAACACAAAAGTCCAAGTGTATCAAGTCTGTGTCCTCAGTACCTTGCTCTACGGCAGCGAGGCCTGGACAATGTACGTCAGCCAACAGCGACGTCTCAATTCATTCCATCTTCGCTGCCTCCGGAGAATCCTTGGCATCAGGTGGCAGGACGGTATCGCCAACACAGAAGTCCTCGAGGCGGCCAACATTCCCAGCATATACACCCTACTGAGCCAGCGGCGCCTGAGATGGCTTGGCCATGTGAGCCGCATGGAAGATGGCAGGATCCCCATGGACACATTGTACAGCGAGCTCGTCACTGGTATCAGACCCACCGGCCGTCCTTGTCTCCGCTTTAAAGACGTCTGCAAACGTGACATGAAGTCCTGTGACATTGATCACAAGTCGTGGGAGTCAGTTGCCAGCGACTGCCAGAGCTGGCGGGCAACCATAAAGGCGGGGCTAAAGCGTGGCGAGTCGAAGAGACTTAGCAGTTGACAGGAAAAAAGACAGAAGCGCAAGGAGAGAGCCAACTGTGTAACAGCCCCGACAACCAATTTTATCTGCAGCACCTGTGGAAGAGTCTGTCACTCTAGAATTGGCCTTTATAGCCACTCCAGGCGCTGCTTCACAAACCATTGACCACCTCCAGGCGCTTACCCATTGTCTCTCAAGACAAGGAGGCCAAAGAGGGGAAGAAGAGCAGAGGGAGTGACTAATGAGGGCTTTTTTCCTGCAACACATGATGCCTGAACACCAGCAACAGGCAGAATAAGAAGGTGAGGATGCTCCGAATGATAGCATCCAGGATTATCATCAAAGATGGGCACTGGCAAGTCATCCCATCCTCAGGACAGGACAAATTACCTTCAAATGTCAGAAAGGCAATGCCAGAGACGCCTAGGGATATCACGTGAAATGGTCACAGAAATTTGTAGAAACCTGCGGCATGACCTGCAACCATTTGAGTTGGTGGGAATCCCATGCCAGTTATCCTCAAGGTGACTGCTGCACTCAATTTTTTGCTAGCGGGGCCTTCCAGGAATCAACAGGCGACATAAATGGCATATCACAGTCTGCAACCCATAGGTGCATCGAAGAGGTAACCAATGCCCTTTACCAACATGCCAATGATTTCATCTACTTACCTGTAGTTGAGGACAGCCAAGCAGCAAGGTTTGCAGCCTTTGGCGCCATTGCTGGGTTCCCTAGAGTACAAGAGGTGATCGACTGCACTCATGTGGTCATTAAAGCTCCCTCAGACCAGCCTGCTGCATATGTGAATTGCAAAGGCTTCTACTCTTTGAATGTACAACTGGTTTGCGACCACAGGAGAAGAATAATGCATGTTTGAGCACGTTTCCCAGAGAACTGTCACGACTCATACATTTTGAGGAACTCACTGCTGCCAGGAGTATTTGAGGAACCAGCCGAAGTAGACAGCTGGATCCTGGGTGGCAAGGGTTACCCCTTTATACATGGTTGATGATACCAATGCAGCATTCGCAAAGCGCTGAAGAGAGGTACAATGTTGCTCATGCATGCACCAGAGCCACCAAACATACCACTAGCATGCTGAAAATGCGCTTCCGCTGCCTTGACTGGTTTGGAGGGGATCTTCAGTACACGCCACAGAGAGTCTCATGAATAATCGGTGTCTGCTGTGCTTTGCGCAACCTTGTAATTAGAAGCTACAACATTCTGCAGGTGGAGGAACAGAAGGAACACCAGTCCTCCCCACATCAGGATGACTATGAAGTGGGGTGGGGGGTAGGAGGACAACAATGCCGATGATGCCATTATAGATATGAAGGCCATGGAGAGACATGCAAGGGACATCAGGGAGAACCTCAGACTTGTACGTTTCAGTCAACATTAAGCCACTTCATAAAGGAACGTTGGAGGAAAAAAATTCTCCAAATATGTTCACATCTGCCTGAGGTCTTATTCATTGCTGTAATTAAAAAGGGCTCTTCTGACAGCAGCACATGAACCTGCAGTGGAGAAGTGCCTGATAGCCTGTATGCTATCAACTTCATGAAAAGAGACCTGCTTCTGCATTGGAAAAATAGTCGTGCATCAAGGCATTAACCTGCACACACAGGAAGCTACAACTTTTCTGCACTTTTATGTGATTGGCGGATCAAATCTTCTTGGAGCTATGATGGAACTGAAAACACACCAATGCAAGAAAAGTAAGAGTGTGACCACAGAACCACAAATGTAAGGCATGTTGGTAGTGAAAAAAGTGAAAATCTGCAATGATAAACAGCCATCATGGAAGACTGAAGGTTCAAACAGCAATGGGTGCGTGGAATGCGCTGCCAGCGGTGGTAGTAGAAGCAGATACATTAAGGGCATTTAAGCGACTCTTGGATAGGTACATGGATGATAGTAGAATGAAGGGTAGGTAGTTAGTTTGATCTTAGAGTAGGTTAAATGTTCGGCACAACATCGTGGACCAAAGGGCCTGTACTGTGCTGTACCGTTCTATGTTCTATGTTCTAATGATAAATGGACACTGTATACTTTCTGAAATGCTTGGCAAGCATCAGTGTATTCCTGCCACGGGCCTCCAATGAACATTTTCCTTTTCATCTGAAGCCAAGCAAATGATTTACCAGAGTGCATCAAATATTAAAGTAAATAAAGACGTATTTAAACTTCTGAAATATGTGCACAGTATTTACAGCACCCATGCCACCTTCATACTCAAAACTGTTTCTTTTTCCGATTTCTACCACTATGTCCAAGTACTACCCCAACATTAGCTGCTGAGGTGGAGGCAATCTGCTCAGTGCACTGCCCCGTTACTTTAAATGACCATGGCAGGCGTCCTCTGGAGGAATGGGGCCTTGACGGCTCCTACTGGGGGTCTGCAGCACTGGTGCGAGAATATCCCCCGTGTGCTCACCTGCTGGAGGTAAGGCTGTCAATGTCGGAGGGGAGGACGAGAGGTCGCTTACTCTGGGGGTGTCCTGAGAGGAAGGCCCTGGGCAGGTGGCACGCGCTTGTCCTCCATCTGGGTGCACAATGGCACCTGCCTGTCTCTATGAGGGGAAGGAGCACCCATAGAGAGTTCCAGGTTCCTCAACCCCCCTCTCGCTTATCCTCTGCTGCATGTTTCCACGGCTACAGCGATGGAGTGCAGGTCAGAGTGGATATGGCTCGAGTGCTCAACCAGACTTGCCATGGAGCTCGCCAAACTCTCGACTGAGGAAGTCATATGCTCATATGCCTGGGACATGGTAGATGTCATGGCTTGTATGGTCTCCTCCATGGCATACGCAAAGCTACACATGACCCCAGGCATCTCAGACCTATTTTCCACCTGGCTTTTCTGCACATCCAGCAGACTTCACGTAGCAACAAGCAGAGGACCATTATGAGCATGGGGCTGAGCAGGGTCCTGGTTCCCAGCAGTCCTCCAATTGTCAGTGGTCCCGGCTCACACATGCTCTCTCAGCTGCTGGGTCTTGTCTGTGTCATGCACACCAGATTGTGACCCAGATTCTAATCTTGAATCGCTCGTGGACCGTGTAGATGTATCTGCACTGGCTGAGGTGGAAAAAGAGGCAGGTGACGGTGCACCCTCTGGGGCATTGGCTTCATCTTCCTCCCCAGAGGAGCAGTCTTGGGCCTCGCAGTGTTCAGAGACACAAGTGCGGGTTCCTGCATTGGAGATGCAAACAGAGGCACATTAAGCATCATCTGAACATGAGTTCACACACTTTCCATTTGTGCGCAGTTATGGCTGCAAGACTGAAGATGACACTTCATCCTTGCACCTTGAGGATCCGGCCTTGCCATCTGCGATTTCTCTGCCTCCCTCAACTTTCGTAATTTCTGCAGCCTCCTCCTCAGCCAGTGTCATGACTCTTGATGTCTGGGATACCTCCACCTGTCTTAGCATGCTTACGGTGGTTGTGGGTGCGTTTATCCTGCAGGAGACAGTGAAGATTTAATGACATGTCAAAAGACAAATTGCAACTATTGTAAACATGCATCGACATCACTCATTCAGGACTGGCCTTTGCATGACACATTCGGGCACATCAACAATGCCAATTGCCAACTTTGCGCACAATCACCAAGGCTGCTCACGCATTCTGCTGCATGTCTTGTCTGCCCTCTTTTTAAAAAAGATGGAGCCAGGGAGAAAAATAATGGAACAGCTTCGCCAATCTGAGCAAGTCATTAATATGCTTGCGACACTGCACTCAGGTTCTGCGCGTTACCCCACGGTTCATCACCTCCTCTGCTAACTCTATCCAGGCCGCATTGGTCAGGTAGGAGGGTCTTCTGACTCCATCTGCAGTGAAGAGGACCTCCCTCCTTTCCCTGACAGCCTGAAAGAGAACCTGCAGGAACTGTGGAGCAGGACACAGTCTGCTAGCTGCCAATTTCTTTACTCTTGCTGCAGTGAAAACAAAATGACTGGAGTTGGTGCTGGGTATGTTAAATTAAGGAAGGAAAGAACAGTTACAAATAAGTAAAAGATTTAATTTTGGTAACTCTAAATACAGTTACACAACATGAAAGCTGTTGTTCTTTGAGGCTTGAAACAAAGAATGCTTAATAGCCATGGCGATCATGGTGCTTGAGCTAGTGACAGCGGGTTCCACCGATGAAAGGCCATCCCCTCCGCATGATCGCATGTGTCTCCCACGCCCGTCGCCACACCGTTCATTTACATATAAAATCACATGGGATATGGGGAAAATGGTGGAAGCAGAAGTTACACCAACTTCCAGTCCTGCCATCGGGAATGCTGCGGGATTCATTAAATCCTGGCCACAAAGATTCAACAACTCCTGGGGTCCTGTCTGCATTCCTAGCTTGCTGCACTGTTTTGGGGTATCCTGGGTTCATGATTCACTGCAATACTGAGGGAACACTATATTGACTAAGATTTTATCCTTCAGATGAAAACGAGACCTGTCCGTTTGATCAGCTGGATGTAAAGAACCAAATGCACTGCCCAAAGAAGCAAGGGACTTCTGCCAGTACCCTCAACCAACACCACCAAAACAAGTTCAAATAATCATGCAGCATAGGCGGCCATTCAGCACACCATGCCTCAGACTGGGAGGGGATGCAGTGAGAGGTCACATTTGCCTGAGTGAGACATTGCCAAAGTGAAGCTGGAAATTTGGTGCACATGGTAAGTGCTGGTAAGTTTTTGTCAAGCTTAAGCTTAATAGTCAGACTTTAAAATCTCCTAGTTACATACAAACATACGAAGTAGGAGCAGGAGTAGCCAAATAGCCTTGCTTTGAAGGCAGCAGCCTTCAAGCAGCAGCCAGCAGAAGCAGTTATCTGCCAATCAGTTGACAGTAGTTAGGTTCAATAGGTGCTAATTATTGCAGCAGAAGCTGAGCTAGTGAGTCATCAAAATATCTCTATTAAGCAGAGCAGTTCTTAGCTGACCACAGCGAGAAGAGACATTTGCCTGAGTGAGACATTGCCAGAGTGAAGCATGAAACATGGTGCACGTGGGAATTCAGTACAGAGGGGGGAAAAGGGGCTCCTTTTCCTATCTTTTTTAGCCTCCAGCAGCCGGTGAGTCTACTTCCTTTGACTCCAAGGTACATGATTGGTTGGTGAGTGTTTTATAGTTTATCTTTCAAAGCTCAGGTAATTTTAGAAATTGTAAGGTTTCATTTACTAATACTAGTTAAGCTTGGTAGATTGGAAAACAGCGAGAGTTAATTTAAAAAGTGATTAAAGTAAATTAACTAATAGCACAGTAACAATGGCAGGACAGGTGTTATGTTGCAGCTGTGGTATGTGGGAGCTTTTGGATGGCAAGGCGATCCAGGACAAACAAGTCTGCAGAAAATGTAAAAGCAAAATACTGCGGATGCTGGAAATCTGAAATAAAAACAAGAAATGCTGGAACCACTCAGCAGGTCTGGCAGCATCTGTGGAAAGAGAAGCAGAGTTAACGTTTCGGGTCAGTGACCCTTCTTCGGAACTGACAAATATTAAAAATGTTACAGGTTATAAGCAAGTGAGGTGGGGGTGGGGAAAATGTAAGTAGCTAGAGGAATTCCAAATCAGGATTATTGATCTGGAAGCCAAACTGCTAACAGTGCAAAACATATGGGAGGGGGAGAAATACCTTGACATTTTGTTCCAGAAGACGGTCACACTTCTTAGAACAGGGTCATCTGTTTTGGTCAGCAGTGAGGGACAGGAGGATGTGACCGTGAGTGAGGCAGGCAAAGGGACTGACCAGACAGTATTGGAGGAGCCTCAGACTTTGCAATTGTCAAATAAGTTTGAGGTGCTCTCAACCTGTGTGGATGAAATCGTGGTCTGCAAGGTGACTGAGCAGACTGGCCATGGCACTGTCGCACAAGAAGCCATTCAAATGGGAGGAGCAAAAAGGAATGTAGTGGTAGTGGGGGATAGTATAGTGAGGGGGAGTGACACTGTTCTGTGCAGCCGAGAGCGTGCGTCCAGAAGGCTGTGTTGCCTACCCAGTGCCAGGGTTCGGGACATCTGCTCAGGGCTGGACAGGAACTTGGAGTGGGAGGGGGAGGATCCAGTCGTCGTGGTCCATGTAAGTACCAATGACATAGGTAGGATTCGGAAAGAGGTTCTGCTTAGACAGTATGAGGAGCGAGGCACCAAATTGAAGAGCCTTCAAGGGTAATAATCTGTGGATTATTACCTGAGTCACGTGCCAATTGGCAGCGGACGCATAAGATTAGTGAACTTAATATGTGGCTCAAAGACTGATGTTGGAGAAGTGGGTTTCAGTTCATGGGGCACTGGCACCAGTACTGGGGAAAGTGGGGGCTGTACCGTTGGGACGGTCTGCACCTGAACCATGCTAGGGCCAGCGTTCGAGCAAACTGTATAACTAGGGAAGTAGAGAAGGCTTTAAACTAAGCAGGGGGGCGGTGAGGGATCAAGCCCAGTAGATGTAGCAAACCAAGGAGTAGAGTCAAGGCAGGAGATCTGAATAGTAATATGGGAAATGAAGGTGAGAGAATGGCAGGAAGGGACAGAGGGAAAAAACCTAAGGACACACCAACAGTTAATGGTAGATGTTACAAATATAACAAAAAGACAAAAGTAAAGGCTCTGTATCTGAATGCACGTAGAATTCATACCAAAGTAGACGAACCGATAGCGCACATTGAAGTAAATAAATATGATCTGATAGCCATTACGGAGACATGGCTGCAGGATGACAAGAATTAGATCATGGATATTGAGGGGTATATGACATTCAAGAAGAATAGGAAGCTAGGTAAAGGTGGAGGGGTAGCACTGTTAATCAGGAAATCAGGATGTAGAATCGGTTTGGGTAGAGATGAGGAGTAGTAGGGAAAGAAGTCACTAGTGGGAGTGGTCTACAGGCCCACTAACAGTAACCACAATGTAGGACAAAGTATCCAAGAAGAAATATTGGGTGCATGTGATATAAGGACACCAGTAATCATGGGTGATTTTAATCTAGATATAAATTGGAAATATCAGATTAACAATAATAGCCTGGATGAGGAGTTCATAGAGCAGCACGTTCTGGAACCAACCAGAGAGCAGGTTATATTAGACTTGGTATTGTGTAATGTGACAGGATTAATTAATGACCTGAGTAAAGGCACCTCTAGGTAGCAGCAACCAAAATATGATTGAATTTTACATCCAGTTTATAACAGAAAAGAGAGCGTCTAAGACTAGTATTTTAAACTTAAATAAGGGCAACTGTGTCTGCATGAAAGCTGAGCTAGCTGAAGTGAACTGGGTTACTAGGCTAGGAAATAGATCAATGGAGAAGCAGTGGCAGACATTTAAGGGGATATTTCAGAATACTCAGAATAAGTAAATTCCTACTTTAAAGAAAAATTCTGAGGGGAGGACCCACCATCTGTGGTTAACTAAAGAAGTTAACGAAAAAGCATATAATTGCACAAAGATGAGTAACAGGTCAGATGATTGGTCAGAATATAAAGAATGACAGAGAATGACTAAAAGGTTAATCAGGAGAAAGAAATTAGAGTATGAGAGGAAGCTAGCTAGAAATGTAAAAATGGATCGCAAGAGTTTTTACAGGTATTTAAAAAGGAAAAGAGTAAGCAAAGTGACTGTTGGTCCTCTAGAGTGAGAATGGGGAGTTAATAGCGGATAATAGGAAATGGCGGATGAAATGAACAAATATTTTGCTTCTGTCTTCACTATAGAGGATACAAAATACATTCCAGTAATAGCTGTAAATCAGGAGGTGGAAGGAAGAGAGGAACTTGGTGAAATTACAATTACCAGGGAAGCATATTGAGCAAAATGATGGAGCTGTGGGCTGACAAGTCCCCGGGTCCTGATGGGCTTCATCTTAGCGTCTGAAAAGAGATGGCTAATGAGGTGATAGATGCGTTGGTGTTAATTTTTCAAGCTTCGCTAGATTCTGGAAAGGTTCCATCAGACTGGAAAGTAGCAAATATAATCCCTCTATTCATGAAGGGGGGAAGGCAGAAAACAGGTAACTACAGGCCAGTTAGCTTGATGACTTTCGTGGGGAAGGTGTTAGAATCGATCATTAAGGAGGCTATAGCTGGGCACTTAGAAAAACTCAAGATAATCGCGAATAGTCATCATGGTTTTGTGAAAGGGAAATCATGTTTAACCAATTTATTGAAGTTCTTTGAAAGAGTAACATGCACCGTGGATAAAGTGGAGCCCGTTGACATACTGTACTTGGAGTTCCAGAAGGCATCTGACAAGGCGCCACATAAAAGGTAGGAGCTCATGGTGTAGGGGGTACCATATTAGCATGGATAGAAGATTGGCTGGCTGGCAGAAAACAGAAAGTATGCATAAATGAGTCTTTTCTGATTGGCAGGATGTGATGAGTCCCGCAGGGGTCTGTGCTGGGGCCTCAACTCTTTACAATTTTAATTGATGACTTAGATGAGGGGGGCGATGGCATGGTAGCTAAATTTGCAGATGACACAAAAATAGGTAGGAAAGTATGTTGTGAAGAGGACATAAGGAGGTTGCAGACCGATATAGATAGGTTGTGTGAGTGGGCAAAAATCTTGCAGATGGAGTATAATATGAGAAAATGTGAAGTTGTTCACTTTGGCAGGAAGAATAAAATATCAGAATATTACTTAAACGGAGAACGACTGCAGAATTCCGAGGTGCAGAGGGATCTAGGTGTTCTAGTGCATGAGTCACAAAAAGTTAGTATGCAGGCAGGGCAAGTAATAAAAAAGGCGAATGGAATGCTATCCTTTATTACGAGAAGAATTGAAAATAAATGTAAGGATGTTATGCTTCAGTTATACAGGACATTGATGAGATCACATCTCGAATACTGTGTGCAGTTTTGGTCTCCTTATTTAAGGAAGGATGTGAATGCGTTGGAGGCGGTTCAGAGGAGGTTTACTGGATTGATACCTGGAATGAGCAGGTTGTCTTATGAGGAAAGGTTGGACAGACGGGGCTTGTTTTCACTGGAGTTTAGAAAGTGAGGGGAAACTTGATTCAAGTATATAAGATCCTGAACGGTCCTGACAAGGTGGATGTGGTGTGGGTGAGTCCAGAACTAGGCGACACTGTTTTAAAATTAGGGGTTGCCCTTTTAGGACAGAGATGAGGAGAAATTATTTTCTCTGAGGGTTGTGTGACTTTGAAACTCTCTGTCTCAGAAGGGGTAGAGGAGGGGCCATTGAATATTTATAAGGCAGAGGTAGATTCTTGGTAGGCAAGGGAATCAAAGGTTATTGGGGTAGATGGGAGTGTGGAATTCGA
The DNA here is from genome assembly GCF_036365525.1 of Heterodontus francisci. Classification (NCBI taxonomy): domain Eukaryota; kingdom Metazoa; phylum Chordata; class Chondrichthyes; order Heterodontiformes; family Heterodontidae; genus Heterodontus; species Heterodontus francisci. The sequence goes on from NC_090377.1 coordinate 127,418,915, forward strand.
GACATAAACAGATCAGCCATGATTTTATTGAATGGTGAAGCAGGCTAGAGGGGCTGAATGGCCCACTTCTGTTCCTAATTCGTATGTTCCTTTTCTTTGAAAGAGCAATCCAATTAATCCCTTTAATATTACAATAGTTCACATACCAAAGGAATGAGTAAGATTCACAGGACTGCAAGTAATATCCAAAGAATATGTGGGTGTTTATTATAAATTAAACTAGAACAGATATATACACAGCTACTACAGGAGCACATCTACACACATCTCACTCTGTCGGGCTACACCCACAACTCCCTGGTCATGTGTGATACAATTTCACATCCTCCGATGACCTTTCGCTTGCAGCCTCTTAAAGTGCTCCCACAACAGTCCCACTTCCTTGCTCTTTTCTCATAGCCATGCAAATCTTTCCACTCCAAGTGTATATCCAATTCCCTTTTGAAAGGTACTATTGAATCGGCAGCCTCCACCCTTTCAGGCAGTGCATTCCAGATCATAACTGCTCACTGTGCAAAACAATTTCTTCTCATCTCTCTTTTGCCAATTATCCCAAATTTGTGTCTTCTGATTATTGACCAACTTGCCAGTATGAACAGTTTCTCCTTGTTTAATCTATCAAAACCCTTCATAATTTTAAACACCTATATTAAATCTGCCCTTAACTTTCTCTGCTCTAAGGAGTACGATCTCAGTTTCTCTTTCCACATAACTCAAGTCCCTCATCCCTGGTATCATTCCAGAAAATCTTCCCTGCACCCTCTCCAAGGCCTTGACATCCTTCTGAAAGTTTGGTGCCCAGAATTGAAAACCATACTCCAGCTGAGGCCTAATTTATAATGGTTTAGCATAACTTTCTTGCTTTTGTACTCCGCGTCATTATTTATGAAGTCAAGTATTCCAAATCCTTCTTTAAAAGCATTCTTAATTTGTCCTGTCACTTTCAAAGATTTATGTATGTGAACTCCCAGGTCTCCCAGTTCCTGGACCTTCTTTAAAATTATACCTTTTAGGTTAATTGATCATTTATCTCATTGTCCTTTGTAGGATAATTAGCTGTCACGTTGGCCTACATAATCTCAAAATCTACACTTCAAAAGTAATTCATCCCAAAGTAAATCTTTTTGAGATGATCTGAGGATGTGTAGGGTGCTATATAAAGTTGTTCTTGAGCATATCAAATACATTCTGTCAGATAAGTCCCTTTATTACTTTACTAACCAAACAAAAATTAAAACTATTTTTATTTTTAAAAATAAGGAACTTACATTTACTTGATATCATACCTAAAAAATCAGGGTTAAAATACAAGCACTGCTCATAAAAGTTGCCATGTAGATGCTGATAAGAGTGCATTTCCAGAGATTAGCCAAGGATATAGCAACAGACTACTGGAATGACCTTTGATATTAATAAAAGATTTCTCACTTACAAGGTGGCAACAGTTCAAAATTCATTCAACAATTTATTTTTGTATGCAAACACCAGACCCGAGAATAACATGCCTCAGGTAAAATAATCAACTGTCTAACTTCTCAAGCTGGCCTAATTCTGTCAGTGCAAGAACAGCCTCCTTTGTTACCACAAAATTTAATCTGCGCTCTACTGTTGTTACATTAGGTGGAGAACAAAAAAAACTTAAATAATTTCCTGCTGTAGGTAAAACTCCGAAACCGTCTCACAAGGGGACTTAAGGCAAGATCAAAGGATAACCTGGTACTCATGCCAAATTAAGAATATTCAGTTAACTACTGGTGCAGAAAGTTGATTAACTCCCCTTAGCACAAGAGTGTAGTTTTGTGCTTAAGTAATTTCAGCTCACAAAAATGTAGTGAATCAAAACGGAGGTGACAGGAAGTTTATGAATTACTAAGTTGAATCCCAGAAAAGAGTATGAGGAAAGTGAGTAAGCTTCACTTCCAAATTTTTTTCATGAAATAAGACTCAATAGGCACCATCTTTAAACATTATAGGGAAAGCTGCAATAGCTACAGCATATACCCTAAAAGCTAGATTTCACCCTAAAATAAAAATAAATTGTAAATAGCACCAAGCAGACCTCAAAGATAGATGATCATAGAACTGCACACCAGATGACTTTTTTCCCATTAGTGGAGTAAGTTATATACCTGCGGAGGTCCTAGAAACCACTGAAGTTTTCACCATGAAAGGTAATGCAAATATAGCAGCCTACGATCCCTCCCACCTCAGGACCTTTAATGGCTCTGAGTTTTCCTCTACAATTCTACCCGGACACATTTTTCAGCTATTTGCCATTTTGAACAAAAGAAAATGCTTTCTGATTTGTGTCCTGAATGTGACTTTTTCCAGTGTCCTCTTGGTTTACAGTTGGGATTTAACTTAAATTAGAACTCTGAATTTACCTTCTGATTCAAATGGAGCATTTCCCAGGCACAACTATGAAGAAAATATGCACTTGCAAGCCTCCCGTCATCATGCTGAAACTACACAGTGCTCTGGTCAGATCACACCAGAGCAATGCATTCATTTTTGGTCATAATGACACAAAGGAAACATTCAAGACCTGGAAATGGCACAGAAAAGAGTCAGAAGGTTGATGCCTACCATCAGACAACTAACTAAGAGTAAGCTAGAAAACTTGGACTATTCAGCCTTGAAAGAAGAAAAATGAAATGGAAATTTATAGATACCAAGTCTAATTAGATGGTAAATTCAGAGTACTAATTTAAGTTAAACCCCAACTTTAAGGCTACTGGCAAAAGTGACATTCAGGACGCAATTCAGAAAAGATTTTTTTTGTTCAAAATGGCAATTATCTGAAAAAGCTGTCCAGGTAGAATTGTAAAGGGAAACTCGGAGCCATTAAAGGTCCTGAGGTGGCAGGGATCATAGGCTGCTATGGAAGATGGAGCTAAATGACTTCCCACATCTAACAACTTTGTGCGCCAGAACTTGAAATACTTTATCGTGCATACTAAGTTCTCCTAACACATAATGACTAAGATTTCTAGTTCATGGCCCCAAGCATTTTTAAAATGTAAATAGCATTACTGTAACTGTGACTCAAGCTCCACAAGATGTGTAAGAAATAAATTCAGAATCCAGGTTCAGTGAACGCCATCTTTCTCATGAACAGAAATTACTCAGTGTAGGTTGCAAACAAATTTTTAAGCAATCTGTGTTACTTTCATAATCTCACTAGGGCAGGAAAAAAGTCACATTAACAAGTGTGTCATCTTTGTATTCTACTTTTATCCCAACAACCTCTCCGTTCACATCACTATAAAGCAGGGGCTTGCTATTGCATGGACTGAGAACACAAAAGAAGCTTTACTTAAATAGTTACTTATTATTCCCTTAGGCAATCTCCTAGTCTAAATTATCTCATGGGCAATATTTTAATGATGCATAAACCCTTTGAAATTGAGTGAGTTAACGATGGCATTAAAGTAACGCCAATCATAAAATCTAGACCTCAACAGCTCCCTTAGCTGTAATCAACATTTGATTGTTTTCCATACAACATAAATTCTCACAAAACTTCTGCATTTCCAATATTACTTGAAAGTTCTGTATCACCAGTAATGTCATATACTGCTTTATGTAAATAGGCCTGCAGTCAAGTTCAGTTTTGGATTGGTTCAGGAAGCATAATGAGCTAGGAAGGCCAACTACTCTTCCAATGCGACCATCTCCCATAAAATGATTTTCAGCATCTTCTCGCTTCAGCCACTCAATCCCATATTGAACCAAGCACTGATAAAATGTGGGGGGGGTGGTGGTGGTGAATGCTGGCAGTGAAGCATTGCATCAAGCCTGAACATCCTTCATCCAAATGAAGTGATTCCCTTATTCCACCACCAACAATCCGCCCCCTCCCATTTTCTTCCCCTTTCTTCTCGACTGCTTTGTTTTTTTCTCCTCATCATTCCTCATCACTGATTTTGCTTCGTCAATGTCCATCAATACCAACACTATCTCTGTCTCTACATTCTTTATTCACTTAAAGGAGAATTTCTCTTCCCAGCACCTTTAGGATTCACAGGACAAATTGCAAACAAATTGCTCTTTAAATGCAGTTACTATTGCTATGTAGGCTAATGCAGTAGCCAATTTATTTACAGCAAAGACCCAATAACAGAAAATGACCAATCAATCTATTTTGGTGATAATGCTGAAGCACTGAATGTTGGGAAAGATACCAGGAAAACTCCACGTTCTTCAAATAATGCCAAGCGATCTTGGTTTACGATCTCTTCCAAGACTGTATCTCCGATGCTGCACTGTACTAAAGTGTCGTACTAGATTATGTGTCAGCCAAGAGCGACGTCTCAATTCATTCCATCTTCGCTGCCTCCGGAGAATACTTGGCATCAGGTGGCAGGACCGTATCTCCAACACAGAAGTCCTCGAGGCGGCCAACATCCGCAGCTTATACACACTACTGAGTCAGCGGCGCTTGAGATGGCTTGGCCATGTGAGCCGCATGAAAGATGGCAGGATCCCCAAAGACACATTGTACAGCGAGCTCGCCACTGGTATCAGACCCATTGGCCGTCCATGTCTCCGCTTTAAAGACGTCTGCAAATGCGACATGAAATCCTGTGACATTGATCACAAGTCATGGGAGTCAGTTGCCAGCGTTCGCCAGAGCTGGCGGACAGCCATAAAGGCGGGGCTAAAGTGTGGCGAGTCGAAGAGACTTAGCAGTTGGCAGGAAAAAAGACAGAGGCGCAAGGGAAGAGCCTGACAAAACTCAGCCTATTGTCTTTGGTCCCTGCCACAAGCTTCGCCTCTTGCCACTGACGCCATCCCTCTCCCTGGCAACTGTATGAGGCTAAGCCAGACTATTCACAACCTTGGTGTCATACATTACCCAGAGATGAGCTTCTGACCATATCTGCATCATCACGAAGACCGTCAATTCCCACCTCGGTAACATTACCCAGCAGTGCCCTGTCTCAGCTCATCTGCTGCCAAAACCCTCATCCATGCCTTTATTACCTCTGGACTTCGCTATTCCAATGCACTCCTGGCCAGTCTCCTTTACTCTACCCTCTGCAAACTTGAGGTCATTCAAAACTCTGCTGCCTGTGTCCTTACTCACACCAATGCCCATTCACCCATCTCCCCTATGCTCACTAACATAAATTGGCTCTAGGTTAAGCAACACCTCAATTTTAAAATTCTCATCCTTGTTTTCAAATCATAGAGTCATACAGTTGTACAGCACAGGAACAGGCCCTTCTGCCCACTGTGATCATGCCGGCCATCAAGCACCTATCTATTCTAATCCCATTTTCCAGCACCGGTCCCACAGCCTTGTATGCTATGGCGTTTCAAGTGCTCATCTAAATATTTCTTAAATGTTGTGAGGGTTCCTGCCTCTACCACCCCTTCAGGCAGTGTGTTCCAGATTCCAACCACCTCTGGGTGAAAACATTTATCCTTAAATCCCCTCTAAACCTCCTGCCCCTTACCTTAAATCTATGCCCCCTGGTTATTGACACCTCCACTAAGGGAAAATGTTTCTTCCGATCTACGCCCCTCATAATTTTGTATACCTCAATCAGGTCCCCCCTCGGCCTTCTCTGCTCTAAGGAAAACAACCCTAGCCTATTCAGTCTCTCTTCATAGTTGAAATGCTCCAGCCCAGGCAACATCCTGGTGAATCGCCTCTGCACCCTCTCCAGTGCAATCACATCCTTCCTATAGTGTGGCGGCCAGAACAGTACACAGTACTCCAGCTGTGGCCTAACCAGTGTTTTATACAGCTTCATCATAACCTCCCTGTTCTTATATTCTATGCCTCCACTAATAAAGGCAAGTATCTCAAATGCCTTCTTAATCACCTTTATCTACTGGTGCTGATGCCTTCAGTGACCTATGGACAAGTACACCAAGGTCCCTCTGACCCTCTGTACTTCCTAGGTCCTACCATCCATTGTATATTCCCTTGCCTTTTCAGTCCTCCCAAAATGCATCACCTCACACTTCTCAGGATTAAATTCCATTTGCCACTGCTCTGCCCATCTTACCAGCCCATCTATATTGTCCTGTAATCTAAGGCTATCCTCCTCACTATTTACGACACCACCAATTTTCGTGTCATCTGTGAACTTACTGATCATACCTCCTGTATTCACGTCTAAATCATTAATGTACACTACAAAGAGCAAGAGTCCCAGCACTGATCCCTTCGGTACACCACTGGTCACAGGCTTCCAATTGCAAAAACAACCCTCAACCATCACACTCTGTCTCCTGCCACTGAGCCAATTTTGGATCCAATGTGCCAAATTTCCCTGGATCCCATGGGCTCTTACCTTCTTGACCAATCTCCCATGCGGGACCTTATCAAACTCCTTACTGAAGTCCATGTAGACTACTTCAACTGCTTTATCCTCATCTACACATTTCGTCACCTCCTCGAAAAATTCAATCAAATTTGTTAGACATGATCTCCCTCAGACAAAGTCATGCTGACCATCATTGATTAATGCCTGCCTTTCCTGTCCCTCAGAATTTTTTCCAATCGTTTCCCTACCACTGATGTTAGACCTACTGGCCTGTAATTACCTGGTTTATCTCTACTACCCTTCTTGAATAATGGTACCGCATTTGCTGACCTCCAGTCCTCTGGTACCTCTCCTGTGGCCATTGAGGATTTGAAAATTTGTGTCACAGCCCCTGCTATCTCCTCCCTTGCCTCGCATAACAGCCTGGGATACATCTCATCTGGGCCTGGGGATTTATCCACTTTTAAGCCCCCTATCACTATAACTCCATGGCCTCAGCCCTTCCCACCTCTGTGATCTCCTTCAGCCTTACAGCCCTCCAAGATCTCTGCACTCCGCTAATTCTCGTCTCTTGAGCGCTCTTGATTTTACTCACTAATCCACAGGCAGCCGTGCCTTTAGCAGCCAAGTCCCTAAACTTTAGAATTCTCTCCTTAAATTTCTCCTTCTCACTAACCCTCTTTCATCTTTTAAAATCCTCCTTAAAACCTACCTCTTTGACCAAGCTTTCGGTCATCTGACCGAATATCTCCTTATTTGGCTCAATGTCAGATTTTGTTTGATAACATTTATAAAGCACCTTGGGTTGCATTATATAAATGTAAATTGTCATTGATGTTGAATAATCATACAAATCAATCACTATCAATTCGTCTACAATAGACCCAAAAGTGGCACGAGAAAAACCCCAGCGGTAGAGTGTTTTGGGAACCATTGGTCCAAAGTCACGTTTTCCTCCCAAGCATGCTACACTTGCATGTCATGTCTTAAACTACATATTAACTGTATGCCAAAATGTTATGTTCTGAAAGAAATCAATCTGATTTACATTTGAATGAATCAATAACTGCTTCCACATCTCCTTAGGGAATCTGATTGATCACTCGCTCACTCCAATACTAGTTCCACAGATTCGATTTTTGATTTTAGCCCCTTTCAAGTGCAGGCCATGTCCTCTGATTTGACTGCTATGAACAAGGTGAAATAGTTGCTCATGGTCTCACTTAGTCCCTTTAGAATCTTTAAAACAGCAATCATATCACCTCTTAATCTTCTCTGAGAACATGCCCAATTCTCATAATCCAATTCCTCTATCCTCTTTATCATTTTGGCTACTCTCTTCCAGACCCTTTCAATAGCTGCAATATTCTTTCACACTGTGGCAACTGGAACTGTACATGGAATTCGAAGTGTGGTCATACCAATGATTTATAAAGTGGCAAGATTACCTCCCTCTTCAAGGACAGGATAGTGTACTGATTGTTAATGCTGATAAGTGCAGGCAAAGGTGAATAAAGTTATTCAACTCATTGCTGAATTGCAACCCACTAACACTGGCTGCATTTAATGAACTAGAAATCGAGAATATCTTGGGTATTGATTATTCTGAACCAAGTTGGAAGCTGCCATGATGACCAAACAGAAGTTCAAGAATTGCAAGTCTCTAGGGATTCATAGCATCAATGTAGAACTGTTAAAAGCAGTCAGCAAACTGACAAGACAACTTCACAAGGTGTGTAGAGATAAAGAGAAGGAATTTCACTGGTTTCTCACCAGCAAAACGAGCAGCCGACAGTGGAAAATCTGGAATGCTCTTGGACAACCATTTGGCCCCAGATTCAATTTTCAGGTCAGTCTTTAAATGGACACCCATCATTCCCCACTACATAGCAGGAGGCTGTTTAAATATGAAAGTTAGCGTCCTACATTGGTTGTAGAATTCTGATTGCAAATACGGAAATGGATGGATCATATACTATGCATGGTAGATCGCACCTGTTGTACAGGGCATTGAGTGGCTTAACCAGTCGTTTTTAAAGGGACCAGTGGAGGCCATTCAGAAACGTTTCTGATTTTGAGATCTTTGTGGGGTCAAAAGAACATGTGTGAACCTCTCAGTCCCACAAAAATCTTCCCACTGAGAGTCCAATCTCATTTTAGGATCTGCTCCCCTACCTCAACAATCCCTACATGCTGATTGCCTCTATAGAAATTGCTACCAATTTAGCGCCTTCTGAAATCACAGAGCTGCAGTGGAATACTCGATTGGTGCCCACAGCTTGGCAGTAAAATTCAAATAAGGCCCAAACCATTTTCCTACCTGTAGTCTTGAGCAGGCAGGCACAACAGGCATACTGCCAAATTCATGCCCATTTTAGACCAAAAATTGAAAATCTCCTCATCTGGACATTCCAAAAGGCTATCAAATTAGGCTTTATTTTGGTTCCATTCAAGAAATATTAAATAAAAATGCTATTCACTATAAAGATATTATTCTACAATTCATTTAACAGACGGTTTTTCAGCTTGGTATGTATATGATCAATAACTTTGCCGTCACAAGAAAATTATTGCTCAAGTTCTAAAACTACATTTTACTCTCCTGTAAGATTCAATCCCTACAAAGGCCTCTTGAGAAAGACATTTTAAAAAGTTGTCATAGCGTTGATTTGTAACCCACGGATGTGTATTTGCTTCCCTGCAGCTCAATTCATAATTAATACACTGAACCACTTAAAAGACACAAACAGATGAATTAAATAGCCTGGATTTTTTCAATTAGGTCCACCAAGCTCTGACTCTAAACTGGGTAATGATCAGAAGTGAATAGAGATCTATTGCACTTCTCCAACACATTAACAGATGGTTTTTCAGCTTGGTATGTATATGATCAATAACTTTGCCATCACAAGAAAATTATTGCTCAAGTTCTAAAACTACATTTTACTCTCCTGTAAGATTCAATCCCTATCTCCATCTGTTCTCCATTTTGCATCTCATGCAATTTCCAGCAGGTGAGCTATACAGGAACAGCCTTGCCTCAAACAGGCTGCTGCTTTATTTAAATGTTAATTTGGGGTCAGGGACATCATGCACAATGTTCCCTGGTATGCTGCTGTGCAAGTTGTATGCCTGGAAATGTTTCAGATGCTACCTGGTCAACTATGGCCCCAATATGGTAGGCAAGAACCATGTGCACATTTCCAACCGGAACTGCGCTGCTCTCCATATTGGACAGGACAAACAAGAGGGGTCCTTTACCCATATGTGAAGCAGGTATTAGTGACATTGATCACAAGTCGTGGGAGTCAGTTGCCAGCATTCGCCAGAGCTGGCGGGCAGCCATAAAGACAGGGCTAAATTGTGGCAAGTCGAAGAGACTTAGTAGTTGGCAGGAAAAAAGACAGAGGCGCAAGGGGAGAGCCAACTGTGTAACAGCCCCAACAAACAAATTTCTCTGCAGCACCTGTGGAAGAGCCTGTCACTCCAGAATTGGCCTGTATAGCCACTCCAGGCGCTGCTTCACAAACCACTGACCACCTCCAGGCGCGTATCCATTGTCTCTCGAGATAAGGAGGCCCAAAAGAAGAAGAAGATTAGGCATTTTGCATAGGCATATACCATCTGTATAATGTCCCCACTCCAATACTGCCCTGAAGAAGTGAGCTCCATGATGTGCTACACTGAGGGAAATCAGCGCTATGATCACCTGCAAGGTAAGTAACATACCTAATATGGAATCAAGAGGAGCAGAAATGCTCCTCCTAACCACACAGTAAAGAACTGATTGTCACTCCTGACCTCTCCCCTACCATTTCTGCCTCTCTCAGCCTAATCCATGGACATCCACAATCCCTGGCCCCGACCCCTGCAATCGCTGATACCAAACCCCACAAACCCCAACACCAATCTCCACAATCCTGGCCAAGACCCTGATCTCTGACCAATTCCCCTCCGTTGGGCCCTAGCTCCATGTTCAATAGTAACTTGGGTACAAACAACACCAGTGTAAAACCTGTTTCTATCCATCTAGGTGTTATCTGAACCCAGACCATAAAATGTAAGCTAATAAGTCAATATGGTAGTGCATTGAAGTGATACGATATGAGTTTAAGATTAAATCTGGACAAGACCGGAAAAATTAAAATCGGTGATAGTCATCATAGCTGAGCCGCCATATATATTGTTAACCATAGTTTTCATAGGATCTGATGAAGCAAGAAGGTATTCTGTGCAGGTGCTTTAATTGGATGCTTGATTTGACATGGAAAGACAGTTACAAAAAAGACAGTAAAAAGTCAGTCATTCGCAACCTGACCTGGCCTCTCTGATACCAACCACTTGTATTTATATAGTGCATTCAAAGTAGCAAAACATTTCAAGGCACTTCACAATTTGACATCAGATCCAAGTAGGAGTAGGAGAAAACTTGAGGGGCGGTCAATGCTGCAATTAAAGCTGGGGAGGGTGTATCAAAGCATTGGGATTTAGCAAGACTCTACCAAAAAGTTACATTGAGGTGACTGAAGGCCCTGTCACCAAGATAGGGTGCTGGAAGCTGTTCGTTCATTTGTTCATTAATGTCATTTTCTTCCCAGAAGGTTGACTGCCATGGATCTTCACCTCTGTCTGTCCTGTGCTGCCCTTACACATTCTGCATAGATCAACTGCATCCAGACCATTATATTAATCATCCATTTTCTTTGTTGATTCCCTCTCCTACACTTTCCATTGATTTTTCCTTTCAATAGTCGTCTCTGTCTGCCTTCTACTCAAATAACGTGACCAAAATATTGCATCTTTCTCTCTTGGATGCTAGGCACCCATTTCCTCTTTTCTCCAGCCATTTCCAGCACTTCCTCATTAATCTTTCTGTCTGTGTAGGATATGCAGAACATCCTCCTATATGACCACATCTCGAATGCATTCAGCTTACCAACAGTCTTTTTGTTTGTTGTCCATGTCTCCAAGGCATGTGTCTCGGATGGGAGCCGTAGAATGCCTCAAAGACAGAATTGGAGGAGCGGAGCTTGCAAAATTGAAGATATGATTGGATGAGGTTGGAGTGTAGATGTATAGACAGACCATGCAGAGATTTGAATATAAGGACGAAAATGTTAAAGTTGATAAACTAAGGGATAGGGTGCCAATTGAAGTCAGCAAAGACTGGATGACAGGTGAGCAGGACTTTATGCAGATGGAATACAGTTGCTGGAATTCTGAGTGAGTTAAAACTTTACAGATGATTGAGTTCTTGAGGTCAGCCAAAAGAATATTGAAAAAAATGGAGTTTGGAGGTTGACAAATGCCACAACATTTATCACTACAATGTGTACCAAATTGTCTGTTTGAGAGGGGAACTACTAATATAAAAGAAAGTGAGTGAGTGCATAGAAGGACTGAAAGAACTGAACAGACTTTATTGAGACCAAGGAGATGCATGAATAGATTTGACAATCCTGGCAAAATAATAAAAGGTACAGTTCTGAATTAAAACATTGATGCAATGAGTTAATGTATTAATCAGATTTCTATATCTCAGACTACCTGAGGCAGGTGCTTTGAGAGAAAGAAGGCAAGGGGAGGAAAAATAAAAACTTATCAACATTGCTCGCATTTATTCCCCATTGGATGAATTAAGGATGGTTTGAGAGTAATGGGTAACCATCTCATTTGAAGAACACTGAAATTACAGCGTGGGCAGTGAGGGGTGTTGGGGCAATCGGTCAATCGTGGCTATGCTGCTATTCAAATAGAGCTATCTATTCTTCTTCCATTTCCTTGCCTGTTCCAGAAATACTTTTATATTCTTTTTCTCAAATTCCCAATTACCCATTATACTTTTAGCTTTGATAGCTCAATGAATTTCTGACAGCATCCAGATCAACAAACAGAATACCTTTGTATTAATTACTTTAGTTACTGAATTTATCATGTGCATCCATAGAATCTTCTTCAGGCTTCAAAAAGCAGTAGAGTATCATAATTCTACTTTCATTGCATGTATAGTGCTTTGCAGTATTCTGAGGTTGTGAAAAGCATTATATAAATGCAAGTCTTCCTTTTTTTCTCATTAGTGGTCCTAGCATCCTAACTTCATTTTTTTGTATTTATCAAGGTGAGGGATTTTAGTGCAGGAACACTTTCCACTTCAGGAACTCAGCACCAGTTTCAAGCAATTTTAGGTCAGATATAGCGGAAACAGATGCAGAGTAAAGCCCCAATTTACTTTGCCCAAAGTGTCACAGTCTTAACTATTCATGTATGGTAGTATACTGGTGCTGGAGCAACAACCCAGAATTGTGAATTCAAATCCAACCACGTAAGTTGTAAAACTGAACTCAGTAACCTAGCCTGCAGATTTTTACAAAAAAAAATTATCTGCTCTGCTCATCGTTCAACAACTTAGTGCAGGGGTCCTGCAACAGGAGTATGTAAGGAGCCTAATGCCAGTTTTAAGCACAGGAAGCTGTTCCCTGAAATTGGCCTTCATAGTGCCCATTTTGTGACCAATTTCTACACCACTGAGACAAAAAAAAACAGGGATTTGCAAATTACAATAGCTTGCTCCATTCCTCTAAGTGCCAGGGCACTTAGTTAGTTGATATGCAACATATCAACTAACATTTACCTCCCCCAATTCTCCATGCACATTGCAAAGTCACACAACAATAAGGGAATATGGTGGATGTTGTTTGTATGGATTTTAACAGCGCATTTGTTCAGGTGCCACAAAAAGGCTGGTTAACAAAATTGAGGCTCATGCAATAGGGGGTCAGTGTCCAATTGGATAAAAACATTCGCTTAAGGACAGAAAACAGTGAGTCGCAGTAAATGGTTCAGACTGGAGGATTGTAGACAGTGGTGTTCCCCAAGAGTCAGTGCTGGGACTACTACTTTTTTTGCGATATATAAATGACTTGGATCTTGGAATACAGAGTAAAATCATAGGAACACAGCAAATAGAAGCAGGAGTAGGCCATTCAGCCCATCGAGCCTACTCCGCCATTCAAACAGATCATGGCTGATCTACCTCTACGCCAATTTTCCCCACTATCTCCATATCCCTTGATCTATTTCTATCTTGAACATGCTCAATGATTGAGCTTCCACAGCCCTCTGGGGTAGAGAATTCCAAAGTTTCACCACCCTCTGAGGAAAGAAATTCCTCCTCATCTCAGTCTTAAATGAACTGCCCCTTATTCTGAGACTGTATCCCCTGGTTCTAGACTCACCAGTCAGAAGAAACATCCTATCCACATCAACCCTGCAACACCCTGTAAGAATTTTGTAAGTTTCAATGAGACCACCTCTCATTCTTTGAAACTCTAGAAAATACAGGCCCAGTTTCTGAAATCTCTCCTCAATCCCGCCATCTCAAGGATTACTCTGCTGTATTCCCACTATGGCAAGGATATCCTTCCATAGATAAGGAGACCAAAACTGTACACAATACTCCAGGTGCGATCTCACCAAAGTTCTGAACAATTGTAGCCAGACATCTTTACTCCTGTACTCAAATTCCCTTGTAATGAAGGTCAACGTACCATCTGCCTTCCTAATTGCTTGTTGCACCTGCATACTAGCTTTTAGTGACTCATGAACAAGGACACCCAGGTCCCTCTGGACATTAACACTTCCCAACCTCTCACCATTTAAGAAATACACTGCCTTTCTGTTTTTTTCTGCCCAAGTGAATCAACTCGCACTTATTCCCATTATATCCCATCTGCCATATTCTTGCCCATTCACTTAGCCTGTCTAAGTACCCTTGAAGCCTCCTTGCATGCTCCTCACAAGTTACATTCCCACCAAGTTTTGTGTCATCAGCAAATTTGGAAATATTACATTTGGTTCCTATATCCAAATCAATTCTATAGATTGTGAACAGCTGTGGCCCCAGCACTAATCCTTGTGGGATCCCATTAGTAACAACCTGACATCCAGAGAATGACCCTTTTATTCCTACTGTCTGCTTTCTGTCTGTTAACCAATTCTCAAACCATAGCAGTATATTACCTCCAATCCCATGTGCTCTAATTTTGCTTACTAACCTCCTGTGTGGGACCTTATCAAAAGCCTTCTGAAACTCCAAATACACCACATCCATTGGTTCTCCTTTATCTATCCTACAAGTAACATCCTCAAAAAGCTCCAACAGGTTTGTCAAACATAATTTCCCTTTCACAAATCCATGTTGATTCTGCCCTATCATATCATTATTTTCCAAATGTCCCATCATCACATCCTTGACAATAGATTCTTACATTTACCTAGTACTGACATCAAACTAACAGGTCTGTACTTCCCCGTTTTCTCTCTCCCTCCCTTCTTAAATGGTGGGGTTACATTTGCTCCTTTCCAGTCTTCAGGAACCCTTTAGAATCTATAGAATTTTGAAAGATAACCACCAATGCACCCACTATCTCTATAGCCACCTCCTTCAATACTCTGGAATGTAGCTCATCTGATCTAGGGGATTTATCAACTTTCTATCCAGTTAATTTTTTTGAGTACTGCCTCTTTATTAATACTAATTTCTTAGTTTGTCATTTTCACAGGTCCCTTGGTTCCCTAATGTTTCTGGGACATTTTCTGTATCTTCCTCTGTGAAGACAGACACAAAGTAATTGTTTAGTCTCTCCGCTATTTCCCCATTCTCCACCACATATTTTCCTGTCTTGTCTGTAATGGACGCACATTCGTCCTTGCTAATCTTTTTCACATACCTAAAGAAGCTTTTACAGTCCGCCTTTATATTTCTCGCTAGCTTGCATTCATATTCTCTTTTCCCTTTCTTCATCAGTTTCTTGGTCCTCCTTTGCTGGATTCTAAATTTCTTCCAATTCTCGGGCTAACCACTTTTTTTGGCGACATTATAAGCCACTTCCAAAATTTCAAAATTTGCCGATAGCACCAAACTTGGAGGTGTGGCAGTGAGAATGATATGAACTGCCTGTAACAGGACATAGATAGGCTAGCAGAATGGGCAGACAGGTGGCAGGTGAAATTTAATACTGACAAGTGTGAGGTGATGCATTTTGGCAGAAGGAATAGGGAGAGGCAACATATACTTAATGGCACAGTAGTAAAGAGTGTGCAGCGCCAGAGACACCTGGAGATACATGTGCATCAATCTTTGAAGGTGGCAGGACATTCTGAGAGAATGGTGAGTAAAGAGTACGTGCTCTTGGGTTTCATAAATAGAGGCATTGAGTACAAAAGCAGGGAAGTTATGCTGAATCTTTATTATGCTCTGGTTAGTTCTCAACTGGAGAATTGCTCCAGTTCTGGTCACCAGACTTTAGGAAGGAAATGAGGGTCCTTGAGAGAGCGCAGAGGAGATTTACCAGAATGGTTCCAGGGATGGGGAATTACAATTACCAGATGAGGTTGGAAAAGCTGGGGTTGTTCGCTTCAGAAAAAAGGAAATTGAGGGGAGATTAATAGAAGTGTACAAGATTATGACAGGCTTAGATAAGTTAGACAAGGAAAACTGTTCTCATTTACTATTGGGACAAGCACTAGGGGATGCAAATTGAAGGTTTTTGTCAAGATGCAGGGGGAATGTGAGGAAGAACTTTTTTATGTAGCGGGTGGTAATGACCTGGAACTCTTTGCCCACAAGGGTGTTGGAAACATAGAGAATCAAAGACTTCAAAAGGAAATTGGATGGTCACTTGAAGGAAATAGACTTGCAGGACTATGAAGATCAAGCAGAGGAGTGGGACTGACTGGGTAGCTCTGCAAAGAGCTTGCATGGACTCGATGGGCCAAATGGCTTCCTTCTGTGCCGTAAATGACTCTATGACTCTGCCTCAGTCAGTGAACAGCAAATTTTAAAATATAAAAAGAGAAAAAAAGTGGTAAAGAGGAATAGGGACCCATTAAAGATGGAAGTCGTGAGACTATTATGGATAATAAGGAAATGCCAGACTTGAAAAAATTAATAATCTGCATTGTTTTCACTGTACAGTGAAGAGGAAAATGGCAAATAACACCAGTACAAAAGAGCTAAAAAAAATAAGCTCAGGGAAAGAACTTAGTGAATGAATTTAATATGAGCAAAAAATGGTAATGGAAAAGTAATGGATTTGATATAGACAAATCCCCAGGACCTGATGGTTTTCACCCAGGGTATTAAAATAAATTGGTGAGTAAATTGCAGATGTGTTAGTCATTATTTTCCAAACCTCTCTAGATTCAGGAATCATGCCTTTGGATTGGAAAATTACAAATATCATGTTATTACTTATTATAAGTGAGCAAGAGAGAAGCCAGGCAACTATAGACATGAAAACATCAATTGTGAGGAAATTACTGGAAGCTATCATCAGAGACAGAGTGACTGATTACTTGGACAAGTATCACAGAGAGTCAGCATGGATATGTGAAGGGCAGGTCACGTCTGATGAATCTAGTTGAATTCTTTGAAGAAGTCACGAGCATGGTGCACAGGTTTCTATGGATGTTGTCTATATGAACTTCCAGGAGATACTTGATAAGTCTCCACACAAGAGATTATTAACAAATATAAGAACATAGAGAATTGGACATAAACTTCGGACATAAATTGAAAATTGGTTGGGAGGTAGGAGTTAAGAGTACAGCAGTAAAGGA
Source organism: Heterodontus francisci (assembly GCF_036365525.1). Classification (NCBI taxonomy): domain Eukaryota; kingdom Metazoa; phylum Chordata; class Chondrichthyes; order Heterodontiformes; family Heterodontidae; genus Heterodontus; species Heterodontus francisci. The sequence continues at coordinate 127,435,816 of NC_090377.1, forward strand.
TTTATTCTCTCATTGGCCGGATGTGACAAGAGATGTTCCCAGAGATCTGTACTTTGGTGTCAGATTTTCACTACATATGTACATACTTGAATAAAGGAATAGAATTGTGAATCTAAGTTAGAAAGCATAGTAAGTTATGTAGATGGCAGCAGGAAGTTACAAAGGAACATAGACAGATCATGTGAGTAGGCAATGATCATCCATGATCGTATTGAATAGCAGGGCAGGCTTGATGGGCTGAATGGCCTACTCCTGCTCCTATGCTCATTGGTGTCATCTTCTTCCCAGAAGGTTGACTATCATGGAGTTCCACCTTCGTCCATGTTGACTATGCCCAATCAGATCATTATTATCCAAGTGTCCATTTATCACATCCTTTAGAATAGATTCTAGTATTTTCCCAACGACTGATGTAAGGCTAACAGGTCTGTAATTCCCTGTTTTCTCACTCCCTCCCTTCTTAAATAGTGGGGTGACATTTTCTACCTTCCAATCTGCAGGAACCGCTCCAGAATCTATAAAAATTTGGATGATGATCACCAATGCATCCACTATCTCCATAGCTGCCTCTTTCAACACTCTTGAATGTAGACCATCAGGTCCTGGGGACTTATCAACCTTCAGTCCCATTAATTTCTCGAATGCAATCTTCTTACTAATACTAATTTCCTTCAATTCCTCATTCTCCTTAATCCCTTGGGTCTCGAATTCTGGGAGATTTCTTGCATCTTCCTCAAGAATGAACTAAAGGGTTAAATTATAAGATCAAGTTGCATAAACTTGGTTTGTATCCCCTTGAGTTTAGAAGGTTGCGAGCTGATCAAATTGATATATTTTAAATGATTGGGATTCAACAGAGTATTTCCTCTCATGGGGGAATTCAGAACCAGAAACTTGGTCCTACAAATGGCTGTGGATGCTGGCTCAAGTGAAATTTTCAAGATTGTGATTGAAAGGTTTTTGTTGGGGAGGCTTCAAAGGGATATGGAACAAAGGCAGGTAAGTGGAATTCAAGTACAGATCAGCCATGGTCTAATTAAATAGCATCACTGGCTTGAGGGGTTGAAGGGCCTACTCCAGTGCCTGTGTCCTATCGCAGTAAAAAAAGCCTTGAATTGCTGAAAGTCTCAGAGCCTGAAAACTGAGTTCTACAAGGCCCTACCTCTGACAGCTCATTCCTCTATTATTGAAACTCCTATATACATGTTGGAGACAAAGAGTGTCCCGGACAGTGTGAGGTAGCCACAATCATGCTCAGTGTTCGTGATGAAGATCTATATCTTCTCAATTACTGGCCAAGATCTTAGCCTCCAAACTAGACAGTCATCCCTGAGCTGTCAGCAGTCCAACAGGCTTTATAAGACGCTGACTTACAAAGGACACCAAGAGGCTATTCAACTAAAACCATTGTGCTCTCTCTACCTATGGAAAAAGGCATTCAACAGTCAAAAGCATAAAGGGAAGGCATAGCATTAAATATAAGCAAACTGAGGGGAAGTGGAGCACTTTTTTCTGTTAATCTTTTGGATGCTTGCTCACCAATTGCTTTATTGAATCTTGAGGTGGATCATAATGATGTCTTTCCTCTCTGGCTTCAGCAAGCGCTCTATGGCTGGGACCATCTGTTCTACATTCGTTGTGGCCCTTGCAGCCTGTTTGAAATGGGAAACAAAATGGTTAAGTGATACAGTTCTCGCTGGGGCAGAGGAAGTATAAATCTGACAATATGATCATGCAATGTATAGAAATTAAGATATGTAAAACAACAATCACCAAGAAGCACTGAAGGTGGTAAAGTCATTCAATGTGCCATAAAACATTAAAACAAAAATGGACGTGGAAATATCACTAGTAACTATAAAATCCCACTTTTTTTAAAGGTTCTCTTAGACATTAAATATGGTTTCCCTTTACATAGTTGGTTTATTTTACACCATTGTTGGACTTTTTGGCATTATGAAAATTCAGGATCTGACATGAACAGGAAGTTTCTACCATGCAATTTTAAAAAATAAATTTCTGTTATGACCAGGTGAGAAAGGTGTCTTGGGGCCCTCTCAGCCTTCACTTGTCTTACTGTAACAGGGTTTTTTTTTTAAAAACACACTGTTTTGAGCTCCGCCTTGTTGAATCCTTGTTCACAGCTTTCCAATTATAAGGCAAAGAAATGAACATAGCCAGACTTACTTGGTTATAAAGAGGAAAGGTGAAATTTATTAAAACTTAAACTTGTAATTCGATTAACGTCTATGAATACACGATGCGCCCACACAAGCATACATACACGATACACACAAACAAATAGAGACAGGAAAGAGCAGAAGAAAAATAAAGTGGAGAGGTTTGAGACAATATCTGAAGAGTTTGTTACGGTTCTTCAAACTCACTGTAGAGTCCTTGCTTGTAAGTAATTCTTGCTTTTCATTGGGGCCCAGTATTCTTCTCAAACCTCGTTCACTCGAGGAGACTTTTCTCTCTTGGATTCATGTGTCTTCACTGGATTCTGAAACTGGTGAGAAAGAGATGGGAGCAGATAGGAGGACAGGAGGTCTTTTCAATCCAGAAGCACAGAGCTTTCTGTCTTCAAAACACTGTTTCTCCAATTTAAAACTGTCAGTTCAAAACTCTACCACAGCGAGTTAGTCATGTGACTAAACTGGTCTGACCACATACATTCTGTGTAATGGAAGCAGGGACTGGTTCCTTTGTTCCAACACTCTCTGCTTGTATGCAAAAATGTCTTTCCGGCTAGCAGCCTGACAGTTCCTTGTAATAGGCCCTCTTTTCTTCCCAGCAACAATTTGAAGTTTATTGTCCATGTGGCAAAATTAATGTGCCTATTCTTGGCAGGTGGGGGCCTGCACAACACTGTAGAAACTCTTGTTATCCGTTTTTACATTTCCAGCTAACTTCCTCTCATACTCTAATTTCTTTCTCCTGAATAACCTTTCAGTTATTCTTTGTCGCTTTTTATATTCTGACTAAACATCTGAACTCCCACTCACCTTTGTGCAATTATATGCCTTTTCCCTAAGTTTAATGCATTCAAAGAACAAAGAACAGTACAGCACAGGAACAGGCCATTCGGCCCTCCAAGCCTGCGCTGATCTTGATGCCTGCCTAAACTAAAACCTTTTATACTTCCGGGGTCCATATCCCTCTATTCCCATCCTATTCATGTATTTGTCAAGATGCCTCTTAAACGTCTCTATGGTAGCTGCTTCCACCACCTCCCCGGCAACAAGTTCCAGGCATTCACCACCCTCTGTGTAAAGAACTTGCCTCGCACATCCCCTCTAAACTTTGCCCCTCTCACCTTAAACCTATGTCCCCTAGTAACTGACTCTTCCACCCTGGGAAAAAGCTTCTGACTATCCACTCTGTCCATACCGCTCATAACTTTGTAAACCTCTATCATGTCGCCCCTCCACCTCCGTCGTTCCAGTGAAAACAATCCGAGTTTTTCCAACCTCTCCTCATAGCTAATGCCCTCCAGACCAGGCAACATCCTGGTAAACCTCTTCTGTAACCTCTCCAAAGCCTCCACGTCCTTCTGGTAGTGTGGCGACTAGAATTGCACGCAATATTCTAAGTGTGGCCTAACTAAAGTTCTGTACAGCTGCAGCATGACTTGCCTATTTCTATACTCTATGCCCCGACCGATGAAGGCAAGCGTGCCATATGCTTTCTTGACTACCTTATCCACCTGCGTTGCCACTTTCAGTGACCTGTGGACCTGTACGCCCAGACCTCTCTGCCTGTCAATACTCCTAAGGGTTCTGCCATTTACTGTATACTTCCCACCTGCATTAGACCTTCCAAAATGCATTACCTCACATTTGTCCGAATTAAACTCCATCTGCCATTTCTCCGCCCAAGTCTCCAACAGATCTATATCCTGCTGTATCCTCTGACAATCCTCATCACTGTCCACAACTCCACCAGCCTTTGTGTCGTCCGCCAACTTACTAATCAGACCAGCTACATTTTCCTCCAAATCATTTATATATACTACAAACAGCAAAGGTCTCAGCACTGATCCCTGCGGAACACCACTAGTCACATCCCTCCATTCAGAAAAGCACCCTTCCACTGCTACCCTCTGTCTTCTATGACCGAGCCAGTTCTGTATCCATCTTGCCAGCTCACCTCTGATCCTATGTGACTTCACCTTTGTATCAGTCTGCCATGAGGGACCTTGTCAAAGGCTTTACTGAAGTCCATATGGATAACATCCACTGCCCTTCCTTCATCAATCATCTTTGTCCCTTCCTCAAAAAACTCAATCAAATTAGTGAGACACGACCTCCCCTTCACAAAACCATGCTGCCTCTCGCAAATAAGTCCATTTGTTTCCAAATGGGAGTAAATCCTGTCCCGAAGAATCCTCTCTAATAATTTCCCTACCACTGACGTAAGGCTCACCGGCCTATAATTTCCTGGATTATCCTTACCACCCTTCTTAAACAAAGGAACAACATTGGCTATTCTCCAGTCCTCTGGGACCTCACCTGTAGCCAATGAGGATGCAACGATTTCTGTCAAGGCCCCAGCAATTTCTTCCCTTGCCTCCCTCAGTATTCTGGGGTGGATCCCATCAGGCCCTGGGGACTTATCTACCTTAATGCTTTGCAAGACACCCAACACCTCCTCCTTTTTGATAATGAGATGACTGAGACTATCTACACTCCTTTCCCTCGGCTCATCATCCACCGTCCTTCTCCTTGGTGAATACTGTTGCAAAGTACTCATTTAGTACCTCACCCATTTCCTCTGGCTCCACACATAGATTCCCTTCTCTGTCCTTGAGTGGGCCAACCCTTTCTCTGGTTACCCTCTTGCTCTTTATATACATATAAAAAGCCTTGGGATTATCCTTAATCCTGTTTGCCAATGACTTCTCATAACCCCTTTTAGCCCTCTTGACTCCTTGCTTAAGTTCCTTCCTACTGTCTTTATATTCCTCAAGGGGTTCGTCTGTTCCTAGCCTTCCAGTCCTTACGAATGCTTCCTTTTTCTTTTTGACGAGGCCCACAATATCCCGCGTTATCCAAGGTTCCCGAAACTTGCCAAACTTATCCTTCTTCCTCACAGGAACATGCTCGTCCTGGATTCTAATCAACTGACGTTTGAAAGACTCCCACATGTCAGATGTTGATTTACCCTCAAACAGCCGCCCCCAATCTAAATTCTTCAGTTCCTGTCTAATATTGTTATAATTAGCCTTCCCCCAATTTAGCACCTTCACCCGAGGTCTACTCTTATCCTTATCCACAAGTACCTTAAAACTTATGGAATTATGGTCACTGTTCCCGAAATGCTCCCCTACTGAAACTTCGACCACCTGGCCGAACTTCCTTAACTTCTTTAGTTAACCACGGAGGGTGGGTCCTCCCCTTAGAATTTTTCTTTGTAGTATGAAAACACATATTATGAGTATTCTGAAATATCCCTTTAAATGTCTGCCACTACTTATCTATTGATCTAACTCCTAGCCTAATAACCCAGTTCACTTCAGCTAGCTCAGCATTCAGCCCACATAGTTGCCCTTATTCAAGTTTAAAATACTAGTCTTAGACCACCCTTCTCTCTTTCAAACTGGATGTAAAATTCAAGCACAATGTAGTCTCTGCTACGTAGAGGTGCCCTTACTCTGAAATCATTAATTAATTCTGTCACATTGCAAGAAACCAAGTCGAATATAACCTGCTCTCTGGTTGGTTCATAGAAACACTGAAACATAGAAAATAGGAGCAGGAGTAGGCCATTCGGTCCTTGGAGCCTGCTCCGCTATTCATTATGATCATGGCTGAGCATCCAACTCAGTAACCTGTTACTGCTTTCTCCCCATACCCTTTAATCCCTTTTGCCCCAAGAGCTGTATCTAACTCCTTTTTGAAAACATTCAATATTTTGGCCTCAACTGCTTTCTGTGGTAGTGAATTCAACAGGCTCATCAGTCTCTGGGTGAAGTAACTTCTCCTCATCTCGGTCCTGAAAGGTTTACCCCGTATGCTTAGACTATGACCCCTGGTTCTGGAGTCCCCATCGGGAACATCCTTCTTGCATCTACCCTGTCAAGTCCTGTTAGAATTTTATAGGTTTCTATGAGATCCCCCCTCACTCTTCTGAACTCCAGCATATATAATCCTAACCAACTCAATCTCTCCTCATAAGTCAGTCCCGCCATCCCAGGAATCAGTCTGGTAAACATTCGCTGAACTCCCTCTATAGCAAGAACATCCTTCTTCAGATAAGGAGACCAAAACTGCACACAATATTCCAGGTGTGGCCTCACCAAGGCCCTGTATAATTGCAGCAAGACATCCCTGCTCCTGTACTCGAATCCTCTCGCTATGAAGGCCAGCATACCATTTGCCTTTTTTACCACCTGTTGCACCTGCATGCTTACCTTCAGCGACTGGTGTACGAGAACACCCAGCTCTCGCTGCATATTCCCCTCTCTCAGTTTATAGCCATTCGGATAATAATCTGCCTTCCTGTTTTTGCTAACAAAGTGGATAACCTCACACTTATCCACATTATACTGCATCTGCCATGCATTAGCCCACTCACTCAACTTGTCCAAATCACTCTGAAGCCTCTCTGCATCCTCCTCACAACTCACCCTCCCACCCAGTTTTGTGTCATCTGCAAATTTGGAGATATTACGTTTAGTTCCCTCATCTAAATCATTAACGTATATGGTGAATAGCTGGGGTCCTAGCACGGATCCCTTGGGGTACCCCACTAGTCACTGCCTGCCATTCGGAAAAAGACCCGTTTATTCCTACGCTTTGTTTCCTGTCCGCCAACCAATTTTCTTTCCATCACAATGCACTAACCACAATCCCATGCGCTTTAATTTTACATGCTCATCTCTTATGTGGGATTTTGTCAAAAGCCTTCTGAAAGGCCAATAAGCCACATCCACTGGCTCCCCCTCATCAACTCTACTAGTTACATCCTTGAAGAATTCTCGTAGATTTGTCAAGCATGATTTTCCTTTCGTAAATTGGACTCTGTCCAATTCTACCACTGTTCTCCAAGTGCTGTGCTATAAAATCTTTGATAATGGACTCTAGAATTTTCCCCACTACCGATGTCAGGCTGACTGGTCTATAATTTCCTGTTTTCTCTCTACCTCCCTTTTTAAATAGTGGGGTTACATTAGCTACCCTCCAATCTGTAGGAACTGTTCCAGAGTCAATAGAATCTTGGAAGATGACCACCACTATTTCTAGGGCCACTTGCTTAAGTACTCTGGGATGTAGATTATCAGGCCCTGGGGATTTATCTGCCTTCAATCCTATCAATTTCCTCAACACCATTTTGCTCCTAATACTGATTTCCTTCAGTTCCTCCCTCTCACTAAACCCTGTGTTCCCCAACATTTCTGGTATGATATTTGTGTCCTCATTTGTGAAGACAGAACCAAAGTATGCATTTAGTTGGTCAGCCATTTCTTTGTTCCCCATAATAAATCACCCTGTTTCTGACCGTTTCCCGCAAGCTTACTCTTGAACTCTATTTTCCCCTTCTTAATCAGTCCCTTGGTCCTCTTTTGCTGAATTCTAAACTGCTCCCAATCCTCATGTCTGTTGTTTTTTCTGGTGAATTTTCATGCCTCTTTCTTGGATCGAATGCCGTCTCTTATTTCCCTTGTAAGCCACGGTTTGGCTACCTTTCCCATTTTACTTCTGTGCCAGACAGGAATAAACAATTGTTGCAGTTCATCCATGCGCTCTTTCAATGTTTGCCATTGCCTATCCACTATCATCCCTTTAAGTAACTTTTCCCAATCCATCATAGCCAACTCGCGCCTCATACCTTCATAGTTTTCTTTATTAAGATTCAGGACCCTGAATTCTATCATATTATGGCCGTTCATCCCCAAGGGATCTCGCACCACTAGACTGTCAATTATTCCTCTCTCATTACACAATACCCAGTCTCGGATGGCCTGTTCTCTAGTTGGTTCCTCAACGTATTGGTCCAGAAAACCATCCCGAATACACTCCATGAATTCCTCCTCTACGGTATTGTGACTAATTTGATTTGCCCAATCAATATGCAGATCAAAGTCACCCGTAATTGCAGATGTTCCTTTATCGCATGTGTCTCTAATTTCCTATTTAATGCCATTCCCAACATTACCACTACAGTCTGGGCGTCTATATACAAACCCCACTAATGTTTTTTACCCCTTAGTGTTTCTCAGCTCTACCCATGTAGATTCCACCGTCAGAGCTAATATCCTTCCTCACTATTGCATTAATTTCCTCTTTAACCAGCAATGCAACTCCACCCCCTTTTGCTTTTTGTCTGTCCTTCCAAAATACTGAATGCGCCTGGATGTTCATTTCCCATCCCTGGTCACCCTGCAGCCATGTCTCCGTAATCCCAACTATATCATACCCGTTTACATCTATTTGCGCGATTAATTCATCCAGTTTATTGTGAATGCTCCGCGCGTTAATGCTTGTCTTTTTAACATTACTTGTCCCTTTCCCAATATTTTTCACTGTGGCCCTGTCTGATTCTAGCCCTTGATTTCTCTGCCTATCACTTTTCATATTCCCTTTACTGTCTTTTGTTCTTGTCTTTGATTCCCCCCTCCTCTGACTCCTTGCAAAGGTTCCCATCCCCCTGCCATTTTAGTTTAAACTCTAAAATAAAAACAAAATACTGCGGATGCTGGAAATCTGAAACAAAAACAAGAAATGCTGGAGTCACTCAGCAGGTCTGGCAGCATCTGTGGAAAGAGAAGCAGAGTTAACGTTTCGGGTCAGTGACCCTTCTTCCGAAGAAGGGTCACTGACCCGAAACGTTAACTCTGCTTCTCTTTCCACAGATGCTGCCAGACCTGCTGAGCGACTCCAGCATTTCTTGTTTTTGTTTTAGTTTAAACTCTCCCCAACCACTCTAGCAAATACTCCCCCTAGGGCATCAGTCCCGTCCTGCCCAGGTTTAACCCGTCCAATTTGTCCTGGTCCCACCTCCCCCAGAACTGGTCCCAATGTCCCAGGAATCTAAAACCCTCCCCCTCACACCATCTCTTTCGCCACGTATTCATTCGATATATCTTGCTATTTCTACTCTGACTAGCACGTGGCACAGGTAGTAATCCTGAGATCACTACCTTTGAGGTCCTACTTTTCAACTTACTTCCTAACTCCCTATTATTCTGCTTTTAGGACCTCTTTTTTTAAACCTACGTCATTTGTACCAATATGTACCACGACCACTGCCTGTTCACCCTCCCCCTTCAGAATGTCCTGTAACCGCTCTGAGACATCCTTGACCCTAGCACCAGGGAGGCAACATACCATCCTGGAGTCTTGTTGTGGCCACAGAAACGCCTCTCTATTCCCCTTACAATTAAGTCCCCTATAACTATTGCAATCCCACACTTTTTACTCCTCCCCTGTGCAGCAGAGCCAACCGTGGTGCAACGAATTGGGCTGTTGCTTTCCTGATAGGCCATTCCCCCCAACAGTACCCAAAGCAATCTATCTATTTTGCAGCGGAATAGCCACAGGTGATACCTGCACTGCCTGCCTAGTCCTCTTGCGCTGCCTGGTGGTCACCCATTCCCCTTCCTGCCTGTGGAGTCTGAGCCTGCGGTGTGACCACCTCTCTATACGTGCTATCCACGATACGCACCGCCTCACAGATGCTCCACAGTGTCCCCAGCCGCTGCTCCAGCTCTGAAACCCGGGCTTCCAGGAGCTGCAGCTGGAGACACTTCCTGCACACATGCTGGTCCCGGGCACTGGAATTGTACCCGGCTTCCCACATACAGCATGAGCAGCACACCACGGCTTTGAGCTCTCCTGCATTGAATTAACCCTCTAAATTAAACCTTTAGGAAGATGCTTAATATCAAATAATATCAATTACTCTCGGGCCCTTCTTCCCTGATCCTCGTTACTACAGAACTCCCTAAAAAAACACTACTTAGTATATATGAAAATGAACTGTAGACCTTTCTTCCTTAGTTACTAAGCCAGCTATTTAGAGCTATTCCCTAACAGCAGTTACTCACCAACCAATCAGCTTGCAGCTTTCCTGTGATGTCACTGTTGATTTTTTTTTCAAACACTCCGGACTGTGTCTGTGTTTATCTTCCCAGGTCCGTTCCGCTCTTCCAGGTAAGTGTGGGCCTTGAGCCTCAGGCTGGATTTATCCTCTCTCTTTCCAATGAGACCTCCGATGGTGACGTTCCAGAACGAGCTGCTCTAAGAAACTCTCTCGAAAGCATTCTATGAACGCCTCATCCAGGCTACTATTGCCAATCTGATTTTTCCAATTTATATGTAGATTAAAATCACCCATGGTTATTGCCGTCACTTTATCACAAGCACCCAATATTTCTTCTGGTATACTTTGTCATACATCACCCTAAATATGTAAGTGAGCTGGGTTAGAAGCAGTAATACTGCTCCTCATGGTTTACTGCTACAGAGCTGCTGCAGTTTTTTTTGAGATCAGGAGGCACATGTGGAAGAATGTCTTAATGAACAGCAGCCCCTAATTTGGTGTCATCCACAAATTTTTAAATTGTATTACCGATTCCCGAGTCCAAATCATTTATATAAAAAGTGAACAGTTGTGGTTCCAGCACTGATGCTTATGGAACGCCACTTTCCATCTTCTGCCAGTCTGAATACCTATCATTAACCCCTACTCTCCATTTTCTGTTTTGTAGCCAGCTTTCAATCCATTCTGCTACTTGTCCCCTGACTCCACGGGGTGGATTTTAAGAGCCCGCCGAAAATCTCAGCGGCGAGCTCAAAGAAACGCAGCCCACCCATGCTGGCCGCATGCCAAAGAACCGCCACAATCTCAAGCACACGACTCATTTAAATAGCTGGGGCAGCCCAACCCCACAATCTCATGGAGGGGGCAGGCTGTCCATCCCAGCAATGGAGTCAGCTGCCTGTGCGCCGGTGCTGGCGCTATTTTTAAAGGGCAGCCAACCCTGCCACACAATTTAAAATCTTAAAGTCCTAACCCCCCAAATCAAATAGATTTCTAACACACGTTTCCCACACGCCCCCCCCAATAACAATTTGCCCTTCCCCCCTAAAAACACTTACCTTTGACATCTGACCTTCCACCCGCCAACTGCACCAAGTTTAAGGTTCGACCATTTCGACCATCCCCTGCACCCATTACATATATTTGATCCCGTCTCCCACACTGACAAACTTACCTCCTTCTCTGTCCCACCCGGATAGGGATCTGAAGGCGCAGGAGTGCCAGCTGTCACATAACGATAGCGGCGGGCCCTCAAGATCACCGGTAAGTCTATTTAAATGTCATAATTTTATCCATTTGAATACTTAAATTGTGGTCCCATCACCCAGCGGTGAGGGAGGCGCCATGGAGTCTTGCTGCCGCTGGGAGGATCAGGCCCGGCCCTCACAGCGTTGAGGTCCATGGCAGTCCTCATCTGGAGCGATCTTCAGGCCCCCTCCCCCCGCCACAGAACCCACGCCTGGGGGAGAACAAAATTCAGCCCCACATGTTCTGACCTTAGTGTTGAATCTGCCATGAAAATCCAAGTATATTCCATCTACAGCAATAAATTTGTCTCCTCTGTTACTTCTTCAAAGTATATGGGCCCTTTGAAAGCCGTTGAATGTCAAGGGGAGATTCTCTCATCTTTTGTGCAAGGTATGACTTCAACCTTTCCCCCCAATTCACATCGATTTCAATTTTGCTGGGGCTCCTTAATGCCACTCTCAGTCAAATGCTGCTTTGATGTCATGGGCAGTCACTATCACCTCACCTCTTGAATTCAGCTCTTTTGGCCATGCTTGGACTAAGGCTGGAATGAGGTCTAGAGCGTGTGGCCCTGGCAGAACCCAAAGTGAGTCTTGATGAGCGGTTTATTGCTGTGTAAGTGCTGCTTGATAGCACTGTCAACGACATCTTCCATTGCTTTGCTGATGATTGAGAATAGACTGATGGGGACAGAAACTGGCTGGATTTGATTTACAGTACAGCACAGAAGGAGGTCATTCGGTTCAACGATTCCCTGACCGCTCTCCGTGGGACAATCCAGTCAGTCCCACTCGATCTCTGTAGCCCTACAAGTTTATTTCCTTCAAGTGTCCATCCAATTTCCTTTTGAAATCATTATCTCCACTTCAACCACTCTCTTGGGCAGTGAATTCCAGGTCATTACCACTCGCTGCAAAAAAAAGTTCTTGCTCATATCTCCCCACTATTTCTTGCCCAAAACCTTAAATCTGTGTCCCCTAGACCTTGTACCATCAGTCAATGGCAACAGTTTTCATTGTCTACCTTATCGAAGTCTGTCTTGTACATCTCTATCAAATCTCCCCTCAATCACTTTTGCTCCAATGAGAACAACCCCATATTTTCCAACCTAACCTTGTAACTAAAATCCACAGGATATATCTGGGCAATTTTCCACATTGTCAGGTAGATGCCAGTGTTGTAGCTGTACTGGAATAGCTTAGCTAAGGGTGTGGCTAGTTCTGGAGCACAAGACTTCAGTATTACTGCCAGGATGTTTGCAGGGCACATAGCCTTTGCTGTGATATCACATGGAGTGAATGGAATTGGCTGAAGACTGGCTTCTGTGATGCTGGGGAGCTCAGGAGGCGGCGGACAGGTTATCCACTTGGTACTTCTGGGTGAAGATGGTCACAAATGCTTCAGCTTTATCTTTTGTGTTGGGCTCCTCCACCATTGATGGGGATGCTTGTGGAGCCTCCTCCTCTGGTTTGCTGTTTAATTGTCCATCACCATTCATGGCTGGATATGGCAGGACAGCAAAGCTTTGATATGATCCGTTGGTTGTGGGACTGCTTAGTTCTATCTATCGCATGCTGCTTCTGCTGTTTAGCATGTATATAGTCCTGCACTGTAACTTCACCAGGTTGGTACTCATATTTAGGTATTCTTGGTGCTGCTCCTGCCAGACTGTCCTGCACTCCTCATTGAACCAGGGTTGGTCCCATGGCTTGATGGTAATGGGAGAGTAAGGGATAATGCAGGCCATGAGGTTCCAGATTGTAGTTGAATACAATTCTGCTACTGCTGATGGCCCACAGCACTTCATGGAAGCCCAGATTTGAGCTGCTAGATCAGTTCTTAATCTATCCCATTTAGCACAGTGGTAGTGCCACACAACAAAAGCGGCAGTCCTTGCCAAGTCAGAGCTCCCAAATGTGTTGGACACTAATCAAACAGCGGTGGCATCGATGGATCAGACACCACCGCAGGATAGAAAACGATCACATACACAAGGACCTTCTGCATGGTGATGTAGCCAGGCCCAGACAACCAGTGGGGCACCCAAAGCTCCACTTCAAGAACGCTTGCAAGTGTGACATGAAGGCCCTAAACGTTGATGATCACACCTGGGAGTCACTAGCTGGCAAAAGAGGGAAATGGCGACACATCCTGTGGACTGGCATGCACTACCATGATGATCAGTGGCTACAGCAGCTTGGCAACAGGCGCCAATGTCAAAAACAAAAACTCACAATGTCACTTGGCAGCTTCATGTGTGGGCCTTGTGGCAGAGCCTGCAAGGATTGGCCTTCACAGCCATCGGCAAAGGTGCACCAAAAGTAGAACCCTACCTAAATGGATTGTTTGCTGCGTGTCCATCATCTTTCATGGATGAAAGGATGCCAACCTAGTACCACACAACACAATGGACGATATCATCAGTGTGAAGACAGAACTTCATCTCCACAAGGACTGTGCGATGGTCACTTCTACCAATACAATCATGGACCGATGCATCTGCGACAGGTAGATTGGTGAGGGCGAGGTCAAGCAGGCTTTCCCCTCTTGTTGGTCCCCTCACTGTGCCACAGGCCCATTCTGGCAAATATGTCCTTTAGGACTTGGGAGGCTCAGTCAGTAGTGGTGCTACCGAGCGCTCTTGGTAATGAGCATTGAACTCTCCCACCTAGAGTACATTCTGTGCCCTTGCTATCCTCAGTATTTCTTCTAAGTGGTATTCAACATGGAGGAGTACTGATTCATCAGCTGAGGGAGAGTGGAAGGTGGTAAGCAGCAGGAGGTATCCTTGCCCATGTTTGACTTGATGCCATGAGACTTCATGGGGTCCGGAGTCAATGTTGAAGACTCCCAGGGCAACTCGCTGTATACCACTCTGCTGCCACCTCTGGTGGGTCTGTCCTGCTGGTGGGACAGGACATACCCAGTGACAGTGATGGAGGAGTCTGGAATATTAGCTGCAAGGTATGATTCGGTGAGTATGACTATGTCACGCTCTTGTATATACCCTGTCCTATGCTCAGTCCTGCTCAACCATCATCCCTAACCTCGCTGGTCTATACTGGACCCCCATGTCTGCAATTTCCTCCTACCCACTATTTCTTTCTGAATGCCCCATTCCTCCAACTCGGACCTCTGCATCCCACTTTCTGTAGCCCCATTAGTGGCAGAATGTATTCTTTGGAACTCCCTGACTAAACCTTTCCATTTCTTCCCCTCTAAAATATCAAGACTGATCTGTTGGACTAAGCTTTCGATTATTCTCCCAAGATCTTTCTTCTGGATCAATTTGTGAAGTGCCTTGAGATGTTTATTACATTAAAGGTGCTATGTAAAATACAAGTTGTTGTAGAATTGCAAGGTGATTGGCTGGTGAGTCACTGCTGTTAGGGAATAGCTCTAAATAGCTGGGGAAGTATCTCAGGTACGAAAAGTTTAAAAGGTTAAAGTTTATTTCAAATAAAGTAAGTAGTTTTTTTTTAGGGAGTTCTGTAGTAACGAGGATCAGGGAAGAAGGGCCTAGAGTAACTGATATTATTGGACATTAAGATCTTCCAGAAGGTTTAATTTAATTTAAAGGGTTAAGTCATGGCAGTAGAGCTCAAAGCAGTGATGTGCTCCTTGTGCTCCACGTCGGAAGCCGGGAACAATTCCAGTGCCCGGGACCAGCATGTGTGTAGGAAGTGTGTCCAGCTGCAGCTTTTGGAAGCCCGGGTTTCGGAGCTGGAGCAGCAGCTGGGGACACTGTAGAGCATCAACGAGGCGGACAGTATCGTGGATAGCACGAATAGAGAGGTGGTCACACCACAGGCTCAGGCCCCAAAGGCAGGAGGGGAGTGGGTGACCACCAGGCAGAGCAAGATGTTTAGGCAGGCAGTTCAGGAATCTCCTGTGGCTATTCCCCTGCAAAACAGATATACTGCTTTGGATACTGTTGGGGGAATGGCCTCTCAGGGGAAAGCAGCAACAGTCCAATTCGTTGCACCACGGTTGGCTCTGCTGCACAGGGGAGGAGTAAAAAATGTGGGAATGCAATAGTTATAGGGGATTCAATTGTAAGGGGAATAGATAGGCGTTTCTGTGGCCACAAAAGAGACTCCAGGATGGAATGTTGCCTCCTTGGTGCTAGGGTCAAGGATGCCTCAGAGCAGTTACAGGACATTCTGAAGGGGAGGGTGAATAGCCAGTGGTCATGGTACACATTGGTACAAATGACATAGGTTTAAAAAAAAGGATGAGGTCCTAAAAGCAGAATATAGGGAGTTAAGAAGTAAGTTGAAAAGTAGGACCTCAAAGGTAGTGATCTCAGAATTATTACCTGTGCCACGTGCTAGTCAGAGTAGAAATAGCAGGATATATCAGATGAATATGTGGCTGAAGAGATGGTGTGAGGGGGAGGGTTTTAGATTCCTGGGGCATTGGGACCGGTTCTGGGGGAGGTAGGACCAGTACAAACTGGGCAAGTTATACCTGGGCAGGACCGGGACTGATGTCCTAGGGGGAGTATTTGCGAGAGTGGTTGGGGTGGGTTTAAGCTAAAATGGCAGGGGGATGGGAACCTTTGCAAGGAGTCAGAGGAGGGGGGAATCAAAGACAAGAACAAAAGACAGTAAAGGGAATATGAAAAGTGATAGGCAGAGAAATCAAGAGCCAGAATCAAACAGGGACACAGTGGAAAATATTGGGAAGAGGACAAGTAATGTTAAAAAGACAAGCCTTGAGGCTTTGTGCCTTAGCACGCAGAGCATTCGCAATAAAGTGGATGAATTAATTGCGCAAATAGATGTAAACAGGTGTATAGTCGGGATTACGGAGACATGGCTGCAAGGTGACCAGGGATGGGAAATGAACATCCAGGGATATTCAGTATTTAGGAAGGACAGACAAAAAGCAGAAGGTGGTGGAGTCGCATTGCTGGTTAAAGAGGAAATTAACGCAATAGTGAGGAAGGATAATAGCTCTAACGATGTAGAATCTGTATGGGTAGAGCTGAAAAACACTAAGGGGCAAAAAACGTTAGTGGGGGTTGTATATAACCCCCAAACTGTAGTGGTGATGTTGGGAATGGCATTAAACAGGAAATTAGAGATGCATGCGATAAAGGAACATCTGTAATTATGGGTGAGTTTAATCTGCATATAGATTGGGCAAATCAAATTAGTCACAATACGGTAGAGGAGGAATTCTTGGAGTGTATACGGGATGGTTTTCTGGACCAATACGTTGAGCAGCCAACTAGAGAACAGGCCATCCTAGACTGGGTATTGTGTAATGAGAGAGAAATAATTGACAATCTAGTGGTGCGAGATCCCTTGGCCATAATATGGTAGAATTCTTCATCAAGATGGAGAGTGACGTAGTTGATTCTGAGACAAGGGTCCTGAATCTTAGTAAAGGAAACTATGAAGGTATGAGGCGTGGGTTCGCCATGACGGATTGGGAAACGTTACTTAAAGGGATGACAGTGGATAGGCAATGGCAAACATTTAAAGAGTGCATGGATGAACTGCAACTTTGGTTTATTCCTGTCTGGCACAAAAATAAAACGGGAAAGGTAGCCAAACCATGGCTTACAAGAGAAATTAGAGATAGCATTTGATCCAAGGAAGAGGCATATAAATTTGCCAGGAAAAACAACAGACCTGAGGATTGGGAGCAGTTTAGAAGTCAGCAAAGGAGGCCAAGGGAATGATTAAGAAGGGGAAAATAGAGTATGAGAGCAAGCTTGCGGGGAACATAAAAACTGTCTGTAAAAGTTTCTATAGGTATGTGAAGAGAAAAAGATTGGTGAAGATTGGTAGGTGCCTTACAGTCAGAAACAGGGGAATTTATTATGGGGAATAAAGAAATGGCTGACCAACTAAATGTATACTTTGGTTCTGTCTTCACAAATGAGGACACAAATATCATACCAGAAATGTTGGGGAACACAGGGCTTAGTGTGAGAGAGGAACTGAATGAAATCAGTATTAGTAGAGAAATGTTGGGGAAATTGATGGGATTGAAGGCAGATAAATCCCCAGGACCTGATGGTATGCAACCCAGAGTACTTAAGGAAGTGGCCCTAGAAATAGTGGATGCATTGGTGGTCATCTTCCAAAATTCTATAGACTCTGGAAGAGTTCCAACAGATTGGAGGGTAGCTAATGTAACCCCACTATTTAAAAAGGGAGGTAGAGAGAAAGCAGGGAATTACAGACCAGTCAGCCTGACATCGGTAGTGGGGAAAATTCTAGAGTCCATTATCAAAGATTTTATAGCACAGCACTTGGAGAACAGTGGTAGAATCGGACAGAGGCAGCATGGATTTACGAAAGGAAAGTCATGCTTGACAAATTTACTAGAATTCTTCGAGGATGTAACTAGTAGAGTTGATGAGGGGGAGCCAGTGGATGTGGTTTATTTGGACTTTCAGAAGACTTTCGACAAAGTCCCACATAAGAGATTAGCCTGTAAAATTAAAGTGCATGGGACTGGGGGTAGTATATTGCGATGGATAGAAAATTGGTTGGTGGACAGGAAACAAAGAGTAAGGATAAATGGGTCTTTTTTCGAATGGCAGGCAGTGACTAGTGGGGTACCGCAGGGATCAGTGCTAGGACCCCAGCTATTCACCATATACGTTAATGATTTAGATGAGAAAACTAAATGTAATATCTCCAAATTTGCAGATGACACAAAACTGGGTGGGAGGGTCAGTTGTGAGAAGGATGCAGAGAGGCTTCAGGATGATTTGGACAAGTTGAGTGAGTGGGCTAATGCATGGCAGACGCAGTATAATGTGGATAAATGTGAGGTTATCCACTTTGGTAGCAAAAACAGGAAGGCAGATTATCTGAAAGGCTATAAACTGAGAGAGGGGAATATGCAGCGAGACCGAAGTGTTCTCGTACACCAGTTGCTGAAGGTAAGCATGCAGGTGCAACAGGCAGTAAAAAAGGCAAATGGTATGTTGGCATTCATCGCGAGAGGATTCGAGTACAGGAGCAGGGATGTCTTGCTGCAATTATACAGGGCCTTGGTGAGGCCACACCTGGAATATTGTATGCAGTTTTGGTCTCCTTATCTGAAGAAGGATGTTCTTGCTATAGAGGGAGTGCAGCGAAGGTTTACCAGACTGATTCCTGGGATGGCGGGACTGGCATATGAGGAGAGATTGAGTCGGTTAGGATTATACTCGCTGGAGTTCAGAAGAGTGAGGGGGGGATCTCATAGAAACCTATAAACTTCTAACAGAACTTGATGGAGTAGATGCAGGAAGGATGTTCCCGATGGTGGGGGAGTCCAGAACCAGGGGTCATAGTCTAAGGATACGGGGTAAACCTTTCAGGACTGAGATGAAGAGAAATTTCTTCACCCAGAGAGTGGTGAGCCCGTGGAATTCGCTACCACAGAAAGCAGTTGAGGCCAAAACATTGAATGTTTTCAAAAAGGAGTAAGATATAGCTCTTGGGTCTAAAGGGATCAATGGGTATGGGGCAAAAGCCAGAACAGGCTACTGAGTTGGATGATCAGTCATGATCATAATGAATGGCGGAGCAGGCTCAAAGGGCCAAATGGCCTACTCCTGCTCCTATTTTCTATGCTTCTATGCCCACACTACACATCCAAATCGCTTCTACATTAATGAATAATAATGTGGTTTTTGTAAAGGAATCATCCTATCCTATCTGTAATTTCCTCTTCCTTAAAACGCAGTATTTCAACACAACATTCTTTGTTTGGTCTGGCACTGTTAAGGTTGCAATGAAAACTCTCATCCTGTTTTTGAGAGTCCAGTGCTATACTGCTGGAATGATTTGATATTTATATCTAATGAGAGCCCTGAGGGCTAGAATACTTGGTTCCATCAGTATCCCACCCTAATTCTAATAGGAGACCTATTGAACCACACCCCAATTCCCATCAGAAAACAGCAGATTGTAACAGCAACCCAGTTGTGCAACATCTGTTATTTCCACAGAAACTAGTAATCCATCCTGCCTCTGTCCAGGAATTCCACACCCTCAGCTTATAGGGAATATGGTGTTATACTGGAGCCTGATGTGTTGGATACTGAAATGGTATACCAATCTCCACTTACAAGAAAACTGCATATGCCAAATAAGAACTATTAATTTCATCAGCTGGAAACTTGCATTAGACTGTCAATGAAAAAAATCTGCAGTTGACTTTTTTAAAAACTAGCAGCCAAGACAGCCACTGCAATTTGTATCTGAAATACCAGGAGATTGAACTGGATTCAAAAGTTTAGATTACCCAGATCATCCTTGTTAGTAGGCCATTCAAAGCCATCCTCAGGCATTCATAAGTAGAGATGTTCCTCCAGAAGGCCTCACAGCTCCAGTAACCCGGATTCAATTCTGGGTACTGCCTGTGTGGAGTTTGCAAGTTCTCCCTGTGTCTGTGTGGGTTTTCGCCGGGTACTCCGGTTTCCTCCCACCACCAAAGAGTTGCAGGTTGATAGGTAAATTGGCCATTATAAATTGCCCCTAGTATAGGTAGGGGAATATAGGGACAGGTGGGGATGTGGTGGGAATATGGGATTAGTGTAGGATTAGTATAAATGGGTGGTTGATGGTCGGCACAGAGTCGGTGGGCCGAAGGGCCTGTTTCAGTGCTGTATCTCTAAAATAAAAATAAATGGATAAAAGGTAAACACTGACAACTGCACCTGAGAGAGCTTTTGGGTTTTAGACTTTGGACCTCATTTAAAACAAAAGGGATTGCGAGAATCCATGTGACCATCTGGCCATCTCTGAAAAAACTGAATTTTGTTATACTCAGAGAAGACAAGCAGAAACTGAGACTGCAGCAGCAGGGAAAGCTGTGGACTTCACTTTCTCTCTCGTTTTCTGGAGAGGGAGAAAAAATCAAGTTTGAAAATCGTCTGTGACTGTGGACCCTCCAAGCCTACAGACTGCTACAGCCAGCGACCAGGGGAAGAGAGCCAACTGCAACTCTTCCTTCAAGAAAACACTAAGCAAAGCAGACCAACCACAAAGTGCACTTTAACCAGCGAGGACTTCAAAAATACAGCTTCAGCCGGAGGATTACCGGATCACCCATTTCACATTTATCCTGGACTTTAATCCAACCACCAAATCTATTTTTCCCGCTGCAATCTATTTGTGTGCGTGATTCTCGTGCGAATGTGTGCGTGAATGTGTAGCTTTTTTTCGTATTTTAAAATTGGGTTTACAGCGTTAAGTGTAATAAACTTACCTCTATCTCATTTAAACTTAAGAAACCTGTCCGATTGGTTCTTTCATAATCACACTCATGGTAAAAGGTAAAACATTCACAGAGCTGGTAAGCACAACCACAGTTTAAAAGGAATAAGCCCCGTTAGAGTCATAGAGTTATACAGCACAGAAACAGACCCTTCAGCCCATCGTGTCCATGCCGGCCATCAAGCACATAACTATTCTAATTCTAAAAAAAAACTATCCCATTTTCCAGCACTTGACCCGTAGCCTTGTATGCTATGGCGCTTCAAGTGCTCATCTAAATACTTCTTAAATGTTGTGAGGGTTCCTGCCTCTACCACCTCTTCAGGCAATGCATTCCAGATTCCAACCACCCGCTGGGTGAAAAAGTTTTTGCTCAAATCCCCTCTAAACATCCTGCCCCTTACCTTAAATCAGTGCCCTCTGGTTTTTGATTTTTCCGCCAAGGGAAAAAATCTCTTCCTATCTATCCTATCAATGCCCCTCGTAATTTTGTATACCTCCATCATGTCCCCCCTCAGTCTTCTCTGCTCGAAGGAAAACAACCCTAGCCTTTTCAGTCTCTCTTCATAGTTGAAATGCTCCAGCCCAAGCAACACCCTCTCCAATACAATCACATCCATCCTATATTGTGGTGACCAGAACAGTACACAGTACTCCAGATGTGGCCTAACTAGCGTTTTATACAGCTCCGTCATAACCTCCCTGCTCTTATATTCTATGCCTCGGCTGATAAAGGCAAGTATCCCATATGCCTTCCTAACCACCTTATCTACCTGTGCTGCTGCCTTCAGTGATCTATGGACAAGTACACCACAATCTCTCTGACCTTCTGCACTTCCTAGGGTCCTACCATCCATTGAATATTCCTTTGCCTTGTTAGTCCTCCCAAAATGCATCACCTCACACTTCTCAGGATTAAATTCCATTTGCCACTGCTCCGCCCACCTCACCAGCCCATCTATATCGTCCTGTAATCCAAGGCTTTCCTCCTCACTATTTACGACACCACAAATTTTCGTGTCATCTGCAAACTTACTGATCATACCTCCTATATTCACGTCTAAATCATTAATGTACACTACAAACAGCAAGGGTCCCAGCACCGATCCCTGCAGTACACCACTGATCACAGGCTTCCACTCGCAAAAACTGCCCTCGACCATCACCCTCTGCCACCTACCACTAAGTCAATTTTCAATCCACTTTGCCAAATTGCCCTGGATCCCACGGGCTCTTATCTTCCTAACCAATCTCCCATGCGGGACATCATCAAAAGCCTTACTGAAGTCCATGTAGACTACATCAACTGCTTTACCCTCATCTACACATCCAGTCACTGCCTCGAAAAATTCAATCAAGTTAGTTAGACACAATCTCCCTCTGACAAAGCAATGCTGACTATCCCTGATTAATCCCTGCGTCTCCAAGTGCGATTAATCCTGTCAGTCAGAATCTTTTCCAATAGTTTCCCAACCACTGATGTTAGACTCACTGGCCTGTAATTACCTGGTTTATCCCTGCTACCCTTTTTGAATACATTCGCTGTCCTCCAGTACCTCTCCTGTGGCCAGAGAGGATTTGAAAATTTGTGTCAGAGACTCTGCTATCTCCTCCCTAGCCTCACATAACAGCCTGGGATACACCTCATTTGGGCCTGGGGATTTATCCACTTTTAAGCCCACTAAAACAGCTAATACGTACCCCCTTTCAATCATAATACGTTTAAGTATATCACAATCCCCCTCCCTGATATCTCTGACCGTTGCGGTCAAACAAGAGGGGAGCCTGAGACGCCCTCCTCACCTGACCGTAACGCCACTCTGGAGGAGTCCCCACTTACTCTAGAATGCGCTTGCCCACATGCTTTTGGGTCCAATGTCACATTCTTAAGAGACAACATGTCTTCCCCCAATAGATACACATAGCAATCATTCCTAACTTCTCTCTAAGTACTCTTGGAAACCCAATAGTTGCAAATTGGAAATTATGAGAAATTTCTAAAAAGGGGAGAAGAACACAATGCTTCCTTTGGTTTAATAAGAGTTTTACAGAAGCAATCTTTTAGCATTATTAGAAAACAATTAAACCCTGGCCAATTAGCATTTTTGTCAAGCCAAAGGACATTAGCTGTCTTGGACAAAATGCTGGCTTCATGAGAAAGAGTGGCTGATGGCATCTATGCTATGGTGATTAGGCAAATGAGAGTGCTGTTCAGTAGACCCTATGATTGATGAGCCCAATTCTCTGCAACAAACAGAAGGGCATCCTTGCGATCTAGAGAGCACTCTAGATTGAAATGAGGTCTGACTCAACAGGCTCATAAACAGTGAAAAAACTGCTGGAATACACTGAATAAATAGATTGCCCTAATAAACCACTTTGATGCAGTGTAATGGGCATTGCACTGCCTCCTCCAGCTAACGAGCAGAGTTGGTCTTCAACCAAATTCTCAAAAGCTGCTCTAAACAAGGGGAGGAAAATCATAATGGTCTTGGATGACATTGCCAGGAGTAATCCACTTGCCTCAAAGCTGTACTTCTGAAGTTGAAAGCATTCTATTTGAGACAAACATACCCCCGGTGTTCCAGGGCACAATTGTGGCTTATGTTCGAATGAGGCCAAAAACTATGGAGGAATCTTTGGAAAAAATATCCGTGGCTATAAAGTTTGTTACCACAGCCATATCAGATGTTTGAAGGACTACAAAGGAAATAAAAAAGGACAGACTGGATTTCAGTTCTGAATACTGATGTGATGGTTCATCTGGGGAGTGTAGCCAGAGCCAAGTCCATAGCACCACAGGTGGACCAGCTGTACAGGGGAGTACAAGGAAGACTGGAAGAGCAATAGTGATAGATGTTTCGATTGTTAGTGGAATAGACAGGTGTTTCTGTGGCCACAGACGTGAATCCAGAATGGTGTGTTGCATCCCTGTGCCAGAGTCAAGGATGTCACTGAAAGGCTGCAGAGCACCCTGAGGTGGAAGGGTGAACAGCCAGCAGTCGTGGTACACATTGGTACAAACAACATGAGCAAAAGGAATGTGGTCCTGCTGTCAGAATTTAGGGAGCTAGGTAGGAAATTATCAAGGACCTCAAAAGCAGTAATCTCCAGATTACTGCCAGTACTGCATGCAAGTGAGTATAAAAATAGGAGGATAAAGCAGATGAATGTGTGGCTGGAAAGACAGTGCAGGAGGGTGGGCTTTAGATTGTTGGGACATTGGGACCAGTTCTGAGGGAGATGGGAACTTTACAGGACAGACGGGAATTGCACCTAAATAGAGCAGTGATCAAGTTCCTCACACGGCGATTTGCTAGTGCTATTTACTGAGGAGGGTTTAAACTAACTTGACAGGGGTGTGGGAACCAGGAGGAAATATCAGAGAGGAATATTAAGGTGCACAGAATGCTGGGAGAGATGGATCACATTAGAGTAGGGAATAATAAGTTATTAAGTGGGTTCAGAGTAAGGGAGAAAGAAAGTCTAAATCAGGGTTAATATGCATGTATGTGAATGCACGGAGTGTGGTTAATAAGATTGGTGAATTACAGGTGCAGATTGACATGTGGAAATATGATGTTGTGGTTATAACAGAGACCTGGCTCAAAGAAAGGCAGGACTGGGCGTTAAATATTCCTGGATACAAGGTGTTCAGGAAAGATAGGAATGGAAGAAAAAGGGGAGGAGTGGCAGTATTGATTAAGGAGAGCATTACAGTGGAGAATGAGGATATTCCAGAGCGGTCAAGGACAGAATCTACTGGCTAGAGCCAAAGACTACACTTCCTCACACCCTGCCTCCTGTAAGGACTCCATTCCATTCTCCCAGTTTCTCTGTCTCCAACGCATCTGCTCTGATAATGCAACCTTTCACAATGATGCTTCTGATATGTATTCCTTTTTCCTCAACCGAGGATTTCCCCCCACTGTGGTTGACAAGG
Organism: Heterodontus francisci; assembly: GCF_036365525.1. Taxonomy (NCBI): domain Eukaryota; kingdom Metazoa; phylum Chordata; class Chondrichthyes; order Heterodontiformes; family Heterodontidae; genus Heterodontus; species Heterodontus francisci. Next base: position 127,460,284 of record NC_090377.1, read on the forward strand.
CCTTCAACTGTGTCCAGCCCATTTCCTGCACTTCTGCCCTCACCCCTTCCCCTCCCTCCCAAAACTGCAACAGGGTTCCCCTTGTCCTCACTTTCCATCCCACCAACCTCCACATCCAGATGATCATCCTCTGCCATTTCTGCCACCTCCAGCGTGATGCCACCACCAAACACATCTTCCCCTCCCCTCCCCTTACAGCATCCCAAAGGGATCGTTCCCTCCGCGACACCCTGGTCCACTCCTCCATTATTCCCAACATCTCATCTCCTTCTCGTGCAATCGCAGGAGGTGTAATACCTACCCTTTTACCTCCTCTCTCCTCGCTATCCAAAGCCCCAAACACTCCTTTCAGGTGAAGCAGCGATTTACTTGTACTTCTTTCAATTTAGTATACTGTATTCGCTGCTCACAATGCGGTCTCCTCTACATTGGGGAGACTAAACTCAGATTGGCTGACCGCTTTGCTGAACACCTATGCTCGGTCCGAAAGCATGACTCCGAGCTTCTGGTTGCTTGCCATTTCAACACTTCCCACTGCTCTCATGCCAACATTTGTGACTTTGGCCTGCTCCAGTGTTCCAGCGAGCATCAACACAAGCTCGAGGAGCAGCATCTGATCTTTCAATTAGGCACTCTACAGCCTTGCGGACTGAACATTGAGTTCAATAACTTCAGAGCATGACTGGCCTTTTTTTAATATTTTATTTTTTAACCATGTTCCTGCTTTTCATGTAGTTAGAGCTGCTCATTATTCCGTTATTAACAGTCTCTCTGGACTAATGCTTTGTCTTTCACCACAAGCATCAACATATGCTTTGCCTTTGTCCCAGGACAACTTTGTTATTTAATCTCTCCTGCCCTATCAAACACCTTCCACTTTGTTCTCTCTCCCACCAACCCCTTTCACTTGCTTAAAACCTAATTCTCTTCTAACCTTTGCCAGTTCTGATGAAAGGTCACAGACCTGAAATGTTAACTTTGCTTCTGTCACCACAGATGCTGCCAGACCTGCTGAGTATTTCCAGAACTTTTTGTTTTTGTTTCAGATTTCCAGCATCTGCAGTATTTTACTTTTATTTTACCATTTGCCTTCCTAATTGCTGCTGTACCTGCATACTAGCTTTTAGTGACTCATGAACAAGGACACCCAAATCCCTTTGGACAACACTTCCCAACCTCTCTCCATTTAAAAAATGCTCTGCCTTTCTGTTTCTTCTACCAAGGTAGATCACCTCATACTTATTCACATTATATTCCATGTGCCATGTTCTTGCCCATTCACTTAGCCTGTCCAAGTCTCCTTGAAGCCTCCTTGTGTCCTCCTCACAATTTACATTCCCATCTAGTTTTGTGTCATTCGAAAATTTGGAAATATTACATGCCCAAATCCAAATCATTTATATAGATTGTTAACATCTGTGGCCCCAGCACTTATCCTTGTGGTACCCCATTAGTAACAGCCTGCCATCCTGAGAATGACCCATTTATTCCTATTCTCTGTTTTCTAGCTGTTAACCAATTCTCAATCCCTACTGGTATATCACCCCAAACCCATGTGCTCTAATTTCATTTCCTGACCTTCTGTGGGGGACTTTATCAAAAGCCTTCTGAAAATTGTCATACAGGCCCTCACCTGCCAAGAATGAGACACATTAATTTCACCATATGGACATTAAACTTCAAATTGTTGCTGATAAGAAGAGAGTGCCTGTTACAAGAAATTGCCAGGCCCCTGACCAAAAAAGCATTTTTGCATATTACTAGCAGACAGTGTTGGAACAAAGGAGCTAACCCCTGCTCCCATTCACAGAACGGATGTGATCAGACCAGGTTTAGTCACATGACTAACTGGATGTTGCAGAGTTTGAACTGAGAATTTTAAATTGGAGGAACAATGTTTGAAGACAGCCTTTCTCCTGGATTGAGAACATCTCTCTCCCGTCTGTTCCCATCTCTTTCTCACCAGCTTCGGAATCGATTGAAGACACATGAACCCCAAGAGAGAAACGTCTGCTACAGTGAACAAGGTTTAAGAAGAACACTGGGCCCCAACGAAAATCAAGAATTACCGACAAGTAAGGACTCTACAGTGAGCTCGAAGAACCATAACAACTCATCAGATATTGCCTCAAACCTTTCCACTTTATTTTTTCTTCTGCTCTTTTCTGTCCCTATCTACATGTGTGACTCACATATGCATGCTAGCATGGGCACGTCGTGTTTCCGTAGGCATTAACCGAATTAGAGTTTAAGTTTTAATAAATTTCATGTTTCTTCTTTAAACCTAAGAAAGCCTGTTTGTGCTGGTTTCTTTGCCTTATAATTGGAAAGTGGTGAATAAGGATTTACCAAGAGGGAGCTCAAAACACAGTGTGTTTAAAAATAAAACCCTGTTACAGTAAGACCAGGTGAAGGCTGAGAGTGACCCCTAGACACTTTTCTCACCTGGTCGTAACAAAATCCAAATGCACCACATCCACTGGTTCTCCTTTATCTATGCTACAAATAACATCCTCAAAAAGCTCGAACAAGTTTGTCAAACATGATTTCCCTTTCATAAATCCATGTTGACTCTGCCCAATAATATCATTATTTTCTAAGTGTCTAGTTATCACAGCCTTTATAATAGATTCTAACATTTTTCCTACTACTGATGTCAGACTAACAGATCTGTCGTTTCCTGTTTTCTCTCTCCCTCCTTTCTTAAATAATGGGGTTACATTTGCTCCTTTCCAGAATGCAGGAACCTTTCCAGAATTTTGAAAGATAGCCACCAATACATCCACTATCTCTAGAGCCACCTCCTTCAATACTCTGGGATGTAGCTCATCTGGTCCAGGGGATTTACCAACTTTTTATCCAAATAATTTTTTTGAGTACTACTTCTTTATTGATACTAATTTCTCTCAGTTCCTCATTTTCGCAGGTTCCTTGGTTCCCTAATATTTCTGGGACATTTCTGTATCTTCCTCTGTGAAGACGGACACAAAGTAATTGTTCAGTCTCTTTGCCATTTCCCCATTCTCCAACAGAAATTTCCTATCTCTGCCTGTAATGGACGCACATTTGGCCTTGCCAATCATTTCCTTTCACATACCTAAAGAATCTTTTACAGTCGGCCTTTATGTTTCTCGCTAGCTTGCATTCATATTCTCTTTTCTCTCTCTTTATCAGTTTCTTGGTCATCCTTTGCTGGATTCCAAATTGCTCACAATCCTCGGGCTTACCACTTTTTCTGGCAACCTTATAAGCCGCTTGCTTTGATCTAATGCAATCTTTAACTTTTTTTGGGAGCACATGTTACACCCTTGTTCAAAAAAAGGGTGTAAAGATAAGCCCAGCAACTACAGACCAGTCAGTTTAACTTTGGTGGTGGGAAAGCTTCTGGAAACAATAATTCGCAACAAAATTAATAAGCACATGGACACATGCGGGTTAATTAAGGAGAGCCAGCATGGTTTTGTCAAGTGAAAATTATGTTTATCTAACTTGGAGTTTTTTGAGGAGGTAACAGAGAGGGTTGATGAGGGCAGTGCTATTGATGTGGTACACGTGGACTTCCAGAAGGCTTTTGATACAGCGTCACACAATGACTTATGCGCAAAGTTATAGCTCATGGAATAAAAGGGACAGTAGCAACATGGATACGAAATTGGCTGTGTGACAGGAAACAGAGTCGTGATTATTGGATGTTTTTCAGGCTGGAGGTAGTGGAGTTCCCCAGGGGTCAATGTTGGAACCCTTGCCCTTCCTGATATATATTAATGACCTAGACCTTGGTGTACAGGGCACAATTTCAAAATTTGCGGATGATACGAAACTTCGAGCACTGTGAACTGTGAGCAGGATAGTGTAGAGCTTCAAAAGGATGTAGAAAAGTTGGTGTAATGGGTGGACAAATGGCAGATGAAGTTCAATGTGGAGAGATGTGAAGTGATTCATTTTGGTAGGAAGAACATAGAGAGACAATATAAGATAAAGGGTACAACTCTAAACAAGGGTCCTGGGTGTAAATGTGCATTAGTCATTGAAGGTGGCAGGACAGGTTGAGGGGCAGTTAATAACACAAACAGTATCCTAGGCTTTATTAATAGGGGCATAGATTACAAGCGCAAGAAAGTTATGTTGAACTTGTATAAGCCACTAGTTCGGCCTCAGCTGGAATACTGCATCCAGTTCCGGGCGCCGCACTTTAGGAAAGATTTGAAGGCGTTGGAGAGAGTGCAGAAAAGATTCATGAGAATCTAGGGATGAGGAACTTCAGTTATGAAAATAGATTGGAGAAGTTGGGACTGTTTTCCTTCGAGAAGGCTGAGAAGTGATTTGATAGAGGTATTCAAAATCATGAGGGGTCTGGACAGAGTAGATAAGGAGAAACTGTTCCCACTCATGAAAGGATAGAGAATGAGAGGGCGCAGATTTAAAGTAATTGGCAAAAGAAGCAAAAGTGACATGAGGAAAAAAATTTTCACGCAGCGAGTGCTTAAGGTCTGGTATGCACTGCCTGAGTGTGTGGTGCAAGCAGGTTCAATCGAGGCATTCAAAAGAGAATTAGACTGTTATCTAAAAAGAATGCACACAGTTATGGGGAGAAGGCGGGGGAAATGGCACGAGGTGAATTGCTCATTCAGAGAGCTGGTCTCCTTCTGTGTTGTAATAATTCTGTGATTTCATTCTTATGAGCAATATGTAGGGCAGTTTATGGTTTAATATGTCTTTATGAAGCATCATAAAACTCAGTGGAAAGTGATTTGCATTGTATTTATCAATTTTCATGACTTAGATGAGGGGACCGAGCGTAATGTATCCAGGTTTGCTGATCATAAAAAGGTACGTGGGAAAGTAAGCTGTGAGAAGGACACAAAGAGGCTACAAAGGGAAATAGACAGTTTGAATGACAGGGTAAGAATATGGCAGATGGAATATAATATGCGGAAGTATTAAGTTATCCACCTTTGAAGGAAAAACATAAAAGCAGAATTTTTTTTAAATGGCGAGACCGGGAAATGTTGGTATTCAGAGGGATCTGGGTGTTCCTTGTGCATAAATCACAAAAAATTGACATGCAGGTACAGCAAGTAATTAGGAAAGCCAATGGTATGTGAGTCTGTGTTACAAAGGGATTAGAGTATAAGAGTGAAGATGACTTACTGCAATTGTACAGACCCTTGGTGAGATCACAGCTGGAGTACTATGTACAGATTTGGTCACCTTACCTAAGGATGAATAAACTAGCCTTGGAGGGAGTGCATCAAAGGTCTACTAGACAGATTCCTGGGATGAGGGGATTGTCCTATGAGGTGAGATTGAATAGATGAGGGCTATATTCCCTGGATTTAGAAGAACGAGAGGCGATCTCCTTGAAACACAGGCCAGGATTTTACGGACCCTTAAGGACACTTAAGGACCTCAGGAGGCCTCTGTGTGGGAAGGTCGTTGTCAGCCTATCCCATTCCCCTGGAGGATCACTGGATGATGCGGAGGCCCTCCAGCCCGCCGCTCCCCCACCCTAGCCACCCCACCTCCAACCCCGCCTTTGGGGGGGGGCACTGAGTATGGCAGTGGGTGGTGGGGTGGCTAGGGTGGGGGAGCGGCGGGCTGGAGGGCCTCCCCATCATCCAGTGATCCTCCAGGGGAATGGGATAGGCTGACAACGACCTTCCCACACAGAGGCCTCCTGAGGTCCTTAAGTGGCCTGTTAATAGCCAATTAAGGGCCACTGTGATCTTAGCAGCAGCACGGGGGGGCGGGGGGAGAGTGGGGGTAATCTTCCGGCGGGCTTGAGGGCAGGCCCGCCTTCGTGGGCAATTTGTGCACCATGGAGGACCCCCCCCCCCTCCCCCGGATATAACTTTACTCTCCAGGACCCTCCAATCCTGGATTGAACTATCAACCCTTCACCAGGACTTTCTGGACTGGCCCTGGCGACCCCTCCTCACCGATCTCTGTTTCAGGGTTCCACCGATGGGCCTGGGTCTGAGGCCTCTGCAGTACCAGCAGTGGACACCACTCCCGGTGGCGCTGCTGATACTACTGAGGTGCTGGCCCTCTGATTGGCTGTCAGCTCTTGGCGGCAGGATCCCCGTCCCTTTAAAGTCTTGAAAGCAACAGGGATCTCGCCTCCTAAAACCTTGACTCAAAAAGCTCAGAGGATCGTTCTGGGGGGCACAATAAAGCAGAGGTGGGGTTCCCCCCTCCTTTTCGGCCTGGAATTGGCAGCTCACCTCCAGCACAAAATCCAGAATCCCCAAAATATGGGGGAAAATTTCAATGGTATCAATGAAGATGGCACATGGGCCATGCAGATAATAGCCTGCGCCACTGTTTGCCCTGAGGGAACTGATATAAGTCTGCATAGCACCATTAGGAGCAGCACTACACAAACTAATTTCTCTCCCATAAAATTTTTAAAGGATTGATGGGGTAGATGCTAGAAGGATGTCTCCCCTGGCTTGGGAGTCTAGACTAGGGATCACAGGCTCAGAAAATGCATTGGCCATTAGGACTGAGATGAGGAAAAATTTCTTCACTCACACAGTTGTGGATCTTTGGAATTCTCTACCCCAGAGAATTGCGCATGCTGAGTCATTGAATATATTTAAGACAGATTAATACTAAAGGAATTGAGCAATATGAGGATAGTGCAGGAAGGTGGAAGATTAGCCATGATTGTATTGAATGATGGGGCAGGCTCAAAAGGCCAAATGGTCTACCCCTGCTCCTATTTCTCATGTTCTTATGTTCATCAGGCTTTCAACTTAATGCCTAATGTAGCTGGAAGCTATGTGAACACACGTTCAAATCTTTGATTTTATTGAAGACGTGTACTCCAGCTACAAGAGCCACAAAAACTTAGATATTTTCCAACAGTGGCCGGGAAGTCTCAAGGCCAGCATCCAGATTTACAGCTGCACCAGAGATACCGCTTGTATTTCCAGGCATTTCATGGGTGCATCTTGGACATTATAACTGGCCCACTCACCAATACAGGTGTTCTGAGGCCAGGATAAACACAATGTACTTTTGAATTTATCTGAGACAAAAGGGCATAGGAAATTAATACAATATTTTTATCTTAAACATTCCACATTTCAAAAAAACACTAACTTTCAGCACTTAATAATTGAGTGAAATTGAGTGAAAGGTAAACAATGAAAAAGCTTTGTTTAATAATTTTACATTTTTTCATTTCAGTTGTGAGGATGCAATAAACTACACCATGCCCATCTTCACAACTGTCATCAATTACTTTCCTACCACCAGAACTAGAACCAAGAATCATTCAATATCTCAGACAAGAACCAGTGAACCACATACTAAAAAGTTAGCTTCATTTGAACCTCTGCATTTTGAATTACGAATCCAAATAACTACTTGCCTTAGTATTATTTAATTACAAGTTACAAATGTACATTTTATTCAATACAGCTTCTAAACAGTGGAATTTCACACATAGCCATGATAGGAAACACTTGTTATTTCATCACTTAGATCACAGCATTAATCTTCATCCGATTTCACCTCAGTTTTGACTTTAGCCTTTTTTACAGTATGAATTTAGATGTTAGGCAGTGAAGGATGTGGGATCCACTTACAGGAACAACTAATACTATTAAATCCGAGAAGGTATCTAGAGCAGACCATAAACAGAGTTCCAACACTGTAGGAAGAATTCTCCAACTTGTTCTCCTTGAAAGTGTGGCTCCTCACTTGGTGCATAGGATCAGTGAATTTACCCATATATGTAGAAGTTCTGCAGTTTATGAAAGACCAAGTGATTCCGAGTTTCTAACAACATAATCTTATTAATACACACCAAAACGTATTGCAATTTGACCCCAGTAGATGCCCAATATTTCAAAATTTGAATGAATGAAATCAAAAATAGATTATACACTCTACGTTTCATAAAATAGTCACTACTGTGAACTTCTTACAGAATTTCACTAATATAAAACTATACAGAACAACTTACATTTGTATTGCACCATTATCATAGACATCTCAATAAGTTTCATATTCGGAGTCAGACCCGAGCAAGAGAAAGAGGAAAAATTAAGAGTGGTGACCAAAAGCACTACTGGGGTAGGCTTTAAGGAAGCTTTTGAATGCCCGATGAATCATAGCAGTGTTGCCGGATTTAGCGGAAAAGCTCTAGAGAGTGAAGGTAAATGCTGGAGACATCTACCAGCAATGGTGGACGGGTGGTGGTGTGTGCGAGAGGGGCAGGACTACTGTACAGTTAGAAAAATAAATGATAGCGGCAGAAATTTAGGTATTCAGGAGTTTATATACCTAAGACCAAGCAAGGGCTCAGTAGGGAAGATGAAGATTTTGATGAGCAGTGAGCAAACATATGTCGGTAAGAACAGGAGAGATGAGAAGAAAAGGATGAGTTGGAATTTATGCAGGATTGTGTTCAGAAGGCTAGCAAGAACAGTGGAATACTTGAGTTTTGAGGGTGATTAAAGTCACGAATGAGGGTTTTAGAGGCAGTGGAGGAGAGATAAGTATGGGAACGTGCAATGTTTAATAGGTGAAAGTAAGAAGTCTTGGCGAGAAACTGAATGTTGGGTTTTAAACTAAGTTTAGGATTAAGCAGAACACGGTTGTAATGAGATTGAATCAACGTCCAGGAAAGAAGATAGGTTTTGAACCTAAGGCGTGAAGTTTCTGTCCGAGCATGCCTTTGGTGTTGCAAATGTTTAGCTGCAGAAAGTTCTGGCTCATCCTTGACATTGTTGGGCAACCTTAAGCAATACCCATTATTTTAAAAAGATAATTCGGTCATCAAAAAGAAAATAAATCAATCCATAAATGAAACTGTCTGGCAAGACTGCAGACATCTTCATAATTGTTTAACAATTAATAAATTCTCTTAAAGAGAACCGGGCATCGTCAGTGTCCCATGTAACTTCTGACAAATAAAGTGATTTTTAGAAAAATACTGCATCAGCTTAAAATGAATAGCAACTGTAAAAATCTATGTGGCCGATGTCTGGCGTCATTTGTGGCCAATTAATTCGTACGGATGCGTGTACGTGCAAAAACAATTTTACGTATAAGCAAAGAATATGCAATGCAAGAGTTAAATGAACAGATACTTCACAGACCTAAAATACCAAATCTGTAACCATTTTTTGTTCCGATTTTGCTGTTTTCATCTCCAACGAACGCTCCAGAATATATATTACATTACTATATTACTGTGAATTGTAATCGAAACCTTCACTAACCAATAGTTTGAAGATATATTTCTAATGTACTTGCCTCCACCCATCAAATAAAGAAATTATAACTAGTGACCTTAAAATTAGATACCTGATCAAGACAAATATTTTCTCCTGAAACAATGATCTAGTCATTGGTATGCAGAGAGTGTACTAATAACTTACCAGCCTGTTTCACCAAAGTGTTTAATCAGTGTCACCCCACTCAATTAGTACCTGAAGTCACAGCAACTGTTGATTCCCATCCACACTCTATGGCACGTAAAGCTGCCTGTAAACCTGACACCTGTGAATAAAATGAAGTTTTAGAAATTGAATGCTTTTTTTTAAAAAAAAAGGCATTTCACTCCATTTCCTGTGACAATTGTTGCTGGAGTAGGCTGCGAGAGTCATTCAAAAAGTAGTAGCAATACATTTATGAGAAAATACAAATACAATCTAAGCAAAAGAAGTACATATTTTTAAAATGTTACATAGCACTTTATGATCTCACGCACTGCCATTGTGGCAAGTATCAAGAATAAACATGTGAACCTGATGCACCGCTTCAACATGCAAAATATGTGATATACCAAATTCGTTCAGCTTTTAAAATCTTGAAATGTGATATTCGATGTGACCTGGGCATCAAAGTTTGATTGAAATTGGTCAGCTTTGTCACTTATCTAGATTATCAGATGGTTATGTTGTCAAAGTAAGATTTATTTGTATACACAGTTCTGTCACAGTCACGGTTCTGATGAAAGGTCGCAGACCTGACTCCTTAACTCCGTTTCTCTCTCCACAGATGCTGTGAGATCTGCTGAGTATTTCCAGTACTTTGTTTTTATTTGTATATAGTTGTGCATCTGCTATTTATTTTTCCAGATACTTTTATTTTGCGATTCACAGACACAAGGGTGAGATAAAATATACCATTCAGCTGAAGGGTTTAAGTGGACATAAAATGTGAATTAGAAAGGCAGCTCAACAGAATATAGTCAAGTCAGGATGGGAAAAAGGCAAACGGCAGGATTAGGGAGCGAAGGTTGATAGCTGGGATCGGTGCAGGCTTCACAATCAGCAAGCTATGGAATGCTTGACTAGTGGGAAACAAAGAAATAATGGACTCAGGCTGGAGACATCTGGAGTTGGGCCCTGATAATACTAGAACGGTGTATTCATTAGAGCGCATGATCAATCATTCATTGACCATATTGTGTGAGAAGAACAGTATATAAGTTTGTATCCTTGTGTGTAAAATCAGAGCACTATCTCAGACTGCCCGAGATGGACTCTCCTTGCATGTGCTCGAATAAATGATCAAAACCTGTACCTGAGTCTCCTTGTGTGGTGATTGAGTTGTCCCACAACAGTTTGGCGTAGTCGGCAGGATATTCACATGGGACCATCGGAGCGGTGCTGCAAGCGGGTGAGTATATTTATTTACCACCCATAGTTGGGGCAGTAAGCCTACCCAAGTGAAGGTCCGGTTGAGTACCCAAAGAATCTAAAGGAGGACTCAGGACAGGAGGTGCCGGGTAAGGAGGCAGAACCGCACTGGCGAGACAGTAATCCGAAGCCCCGCAGAGGACAGAACCACTTACCGAAAGGTAAACAGGATGTAAAGCTGCACTGGTCGATAGACACGAAGGAGATAGGAGACTGCGCTGGGCGGCGTCAGATATAAATTGAGTAATGAAATGCATTTTGACTGGAAGCCAGAGGGCTCCATAACTAAGTTCATGGCAGAGCAACATAAAAGACTATGTTTTTAGTGAAATTTCAAGTGAGTAAAAACAAGTTACTGCGGAGCTGACAGTTATTAATTCTTTGTTGTCTGGCTTTAATGTTGAAAACATGAGCCTGTTACTTGTTCTATTTTTTCACGTGTATTTTTGTGGGAACCTTGTATCAAGTTTTGGTTGTGTACTAGTTGAACCAGTGTGTGTTCCTTGGGATCGGGACAGGGAATTCAACAGAGATTTTTGGTATTTTGATATCAATTGTTCTAAGTTGTTTGGTATTGAATGAGTGGGGAAGTGTTTGTTGAGAGTGTTCATTTCAATTTAAGATCGTGCACCCAGGAATGGGATATAAAATTGAATATTTTAAATTAAAGTTTTTATTCTGATTTTATAAGTTGGTTTTGCAACTTTGAAAAGGCAATGAACAATTTTGTTATAGATAAGCTTCAGCCTTGAATGTCTGAAGATGCCTGGCAGAAATCCAATTTGAAGTTTAAAACACTTTGTTTTAAGTGGACCAAAGTTTAAAATCTGCTTTATTTTGCAGTTTAAATTGAAGGCATGTCTTACTGACTGTTTTTAAGTAGCAAATGTCAGAAATTGGATATTGTTTGAAGGGAGAGAAAGATAAGCAAAGGAGATATGAGAAAGATTAAAGTTTGTGTAAGAAGCTGGTGTTAAATCTTTTGTTGCAAGAATGTTAAATAACTTTTTCCTTTAGTTTTTGGTTTTATTACAGTCATTTGAAAAGGTGCCTGAAGAAAGTACAAGAAAAAATGACAATTTACTTTTCCTTCAAAAAAAAAGCACGTGCTATTCTGTTCTGTGTGTTGTTAATAACTATTATAAGTTAATAAGTCTGAATTAAGTTTATACTATTAAGGTATATTCACCCCGCACCCCCTTCCCCTGCACCCCCCCCCACCCCCTCCCTCTACCCCTCCCCCTTGCATCCCCTCCTCCCACCGGCACCATCCTACACCTGTGTAGGGGCCCCAACAACCCCACTGCCTTGTGGGCGTCTCGGGAGAGACCAAGGCTAAGGGAGTAAACCCTAACAGAAAATCCGGAGCGGAACCCCGTAGGCGGTCATGTGTCACCTTTGGCATGTTTCCGGCAGTTCCTGCAGCCATACTGGTGCCAAACGTCGTGTCCTGCACTCCTTTGGACCCCACCAGAAAGGCCGAGAGGGGGGTTTTGACGACTGGGCAACTCTCAACCTCCATAAATTTGCCCAGGCATGCGCCATGGAGAGGTCACTCCATAGTTGCCTCACAGCGACTGAAACAACACGGAAGGCAGCAGTTACGGGTTATAAGTCCAGATAAATTGGCGTAGAAACTGGGCGCCACGGGTTGCCTTTGTCGGTGGGAGAGGTCATTGCACCTCACTGGACAGCTACCGCCCGCCTCAAACCGGGCAGCCCCCGGTCAATAAGGTTCTGTCCCGCCACAGTCTGCCTGCTTCAATGGGTGCTTGGAGCTCAGGGTCATTGCCCGAAAGGTGGACTGATACACCGCACCAAACAACATGAAAAAAGGAAAGAAGGTACCAGCCCTTCGCTTTGCAAGCTGGAACGTCAGAACTATGTGTCCTGGCCTGTCGGAAGACCTTACACAAATCAACGATTCTCGGAAGACCGCCATCATTAACAACGAGCTCAGTAGACTCAATGTGGACATTGCAGCACTTCAGGAGACTCGCCTCCCCGCGAGTGGCTCTCTAGCAGAGCAAGACTACACCTTCTTCTGGCAGGGCAGGGATCCTGAAGAACCAAGACAGCATGGAGTGGGCTTCGCCATCAGAAACTCCTTGCTCAGCATGATAGAGCCTCCCTCAAATGGCTCGGAACGCATACTGTCCATCCGACTGCTCACCACCTCTGGTCCAGTACACCTACTCAGCATCTATGCTCCAACACTCTGTTCCGCACCTGAAGCTAAAGACCAGTTCTATGAACAACTCCATAACATCATTAGCAGCATCCCCAACACCGAACACCTATTCCTGCTGGGGGACTTTAATGCCAGGGTTGGGGCCGACCATGACTCATGGCCCTCCTGCCTTGGGCGCTATGGCGTTGGAAGGATGAATGAGAACGGGCAGAGACTGCTTGAGTTGTGTACCTATCATAACCTCTGCATCACCAACTCGTTCTTTCACACTAAACCCTGTCACCAGGTTTCATGGAGGCACCCAAGATCACGTCGTTGGCACCAGCTAGACCTCATTGTCACAAGGCGAGCCGCCTTAAACAGTGTTCAAATCACACGCAGCTTCCACAGTGCGGACTGCGACACCGACCACTCCCTGGTGTGCAGCAAGGTTAGACTCAGACCAAAGAAGTTGCATCATTCCAAGCAGAAGGGCCACCCGCGCATCAACACGAGCAGAATTTCTCACCCACAGCTGTTACAAAAATTTCTAAATTCACTTGTAACAGCCCTTCAAAACACTCCCACAGGGGATGCTGAGACCAAGTGGGCCCACATCAGAGACGCCATCTATGAGTCAGCTTTGACCACCTACGGCAAAAGTGCGAAGAGAAATGCAGACTGGTTTCAATCTCATAATGAAGAGCTGGAACCTGTCATAGCCGCTAAGCGCATTGCACTTTTGAACTACAAGAAAGCCCCCAGCGATTTAACATCCGCAGCACTTAAAGCAGCCAGAAGTACTGCACAAAGAACAGCTAGGCGTTGCGCAAACGACTACTGGCAACACCTATGCAGCCATATTCAGCTGGCCTCAGACACCGGAAACATCAGAGGAATGTATGATGGCATGAAGAGAGCTCTTGGGCCAACCATCAAGAAGATCACCCCCCTCAAATCTAAATCGGGGGACATAATCACTGACCAACGCAAACAGATGGACCGCTGGGTTGAGCACTACCTAGAACTGTACTCCAGGGAGAATGCTGTCACTGAGACTGCCCTCAATGCAGCCCAGCCTCTACCAGTCATGGATGAGCTGGACATACAGCCAACCAAATCGGAACTCAGTGATGCCATTGATTCCCTAGCCAGCGGAAAAGCCCCTGGGAAGGACAGCATTACCCCTGAAATAATCAAGAGTGCTAAGCCTGCTATACTCTCAGCACTACATGAACTGCTATGCCTGTGCTGGGACGAGGGAGCAGTACCCCAGGACATGCGCGATGCCAACATCATCACCCTCTATAAAAACAAAGGTGACCGCGGTGACTGCAACAACTACCGTGGAATCTCCCTGCTCAGCATAGTGGGGAAAGTCTTTGCTCGAGTCGCTCTGAACAGGCTCCAGAAGCTGGCCGAGCGCGTCTACCCTGAGGCACAGTGTGGCTTTCGTGCAGAGAGATCGACTATTGACATGCTGTTCTCCCTTCGTCAGATACAGGAGAAATGCCGTGAACAACAGATGCCCCTCTACATTGCTTTCATTGATCTCACCAAAGCCTTTGACCTCGTCAGCAGACGTGGTCTCTTCAGACTACTAGAAAAGATCGGATGTCCACCAAAGCTACTAAGTATCATCACCTCATTCCATGATAATATGAAAGGCACAATTCAACATGGTGGCTCCTCATCAGAGCCCTTTCCTATCCTGAGTGGTGTGAAACAGGGCTGTGTTCTCGCACCCACACTTTTTGGGATTTTCTTCTCCCTGCTGCTTTCACATGCGTTCAAATCCTCTGAAGAAGGAATTTTCCTCCACACAAGATCAGGGGGCAGGTTGTTCAACCTTGCCCGTCTAAGAGCGAAGTCCAAAGTACGGAAAGTCCTCATCAGAGAACTCCTCTTTGCTGACGATGCTGCTTTAACATCTCACACTGAAGAATGCCTGCAGAGTCTCATCGACAGGTTTGCGTCTGCCTGCAATGAATTTGGCCTAACCATCAGCCTCAAGAAAACAAACATCATGGGGCAGGATGTCAGAAATGCTCCATCCATCAATATTGGCGACCACGCTCTGGAAGTGGTTCAAGAGTTCACCTACCTAGGCTCAACTATCACCAGTAACCTGTCTCTAGATGCAGAAATCAACAAGCGCATGGGTAAGGCTTCCACTGCTATGTTCAGACTGGCCAAGAGAGTGTGGGAAAATGGCGCACTGACACGGAACACAAAAGTCCGAGTGTATCAGGCCCGTGTCCTCAGTACCTTGCTCTACGGCAGCGAGGCCTGGACAACGTATGCCAGCCAAGAGCGACGTCTCAATTCATTCCATCTTCGCTGCCTTCGGAGAATACTTGGCATCAGGTGGCAGGACTATATCTCCAACACAGAAGTCCTTGAAGCGGCCAACACCCCCAGCTTATACACACTACTGAGTCAGCGGCGCTTGAGATGGCTTGGCCATGTGAGCCGCATGGAAGATGGCAGGATCCCCAAAGACACATTGTACAGCGAGCTCGCCACTGGTATCAGACCCACCGGCCGTCCATGTCTCCGTTATAAAGACGTCTGCAAACGCGACATGAAATCGTGTGACATTGATCACAAGTCGTGGGAGTCAGTTGCCAGCATTCGCCAGAGCTGGCGGGCAGCCATAAAGACAGGGCTAAATTGTGGCGAGTCGAAGAGACTTAGTAGTTGGCAGGAAAAAAGACAGAGGCGCAAGGGGAGAGCCAACTGTGCAACAGCCCCAACAAACAAATTTCTCTGCAGCACCTGTGGAAGAGCCTGTCACTCCAGAATTGGCCTGTATAGCCACTCCAGGCGCTGCTTCACAAACCACTGACCACCTCCAGGCGCGTATCCATTGTCTCTCGAGATAAGGAGGCCCAAAAGAAGATTAAGGTGAACTAACGTGTTAAGTTGAGATAATCTTTTAAATGTTTATTGCAGTAAACTGGAATTTGGAATCATCTCAGCTGTATCAAAAAAATCCCTGGCTCAGAAATCTCTTACAAAAAGGTGCTAAAAGTTTGGAAACAATTGGAGTTTAATCTAAAATGCTGTCTTCTCTAAGGGAGATGGATTCCTTTTGAAGTTGATAATGGTACTAATGATTTTGTTGTTTTAAAACCTAAGGATACATCCCAGTATTAGCTGTAAGTCAGGAAATGGAAGGGAGGGAGAAATTCAAGAAAATTACAATCACCAGGAAAGTGGTACTGAACAAATTGTTGGAGCTGCGGGCTGACAAGTGCCCGGCTCCTGATGGACTTCATCCTAGGGTGTTAAAAGAAGTGGCTAGTGAGATAGTTGATGCGTTCGTTTTAATTTTCCGAAATTCCCTAGATTCGGGGAAGGTTCCTTTAGATTGGAAAATAGCGAATGTAATGCCTTTATTCAAAAAGGGAAGAAAACAGGAAACCCACAGGCCAGTTAGCTTAATATCTATCTTGGGGAAAATGTTAGAAGCTATTATTAAAGACGTTATAGGAGGGCATTTAGGAAAATTCAAGGCAATCAGGCAGAGTCAACATGGTTTTGTGAAAGGGAAATCATGTTTAACCAATTTATTGCTGTTCTTTGAGGGAGTTACATGTTCTTTGGATAAAGGGGAACGGGTGGATGTATTGTACTTATATTTCCAGAAGGCATTTGATAAGGTGCCACATCAAAGGTTACTGCAGATAATAAAATCTCATGGTGCAGGGGGTAACATATTGGCATGGACAGAAGATTGGTTAGCCAACAGGAAACAGAGAATAGGCATAAATGAGTCATTTTCTGGTTGGCAAGATGTAACGAGTGGTGTGCCACAGGGATCTGTGCTGGGGCCTCAACGTTTTACAATATATATAAATTACTTAGATGAAGAGACCAAAGGTATGGTTGCTAAATTTGCTGATGACACAAAGTTAGGTGGGAAAATAACTTGTGAAGAGGATATAAGACGGCTACAAAGGGATATAGATAGGTTAAGTGAGTGGGCAAAGACCTGGCAAATGGAGTATAATGTGGGAAAGTGTGAAATTGTCCACTTTGGCAAGAAGAATAAAAAAGTATATTATCTAAATGGTGAGAGACTGCGGAGCTCTGAGATGCAGAGGGATCTGGGTGTCATAGTGCATGAATCGCAAAAGGCTAGTATGCAGGTACAGCAAGTAATTAGGAAAGCTAATAGAATGTTATTGTTTATCGCAAGGGGAATTGAATACAGAAGTAGAGAGATTATGCTTCAGCTGTACAGGGCATTGGTGAGACCACATCTGGAGTACTGTGTACAGTACTGCTTTCCTTATTTAAGGAAGGATGTAAATGCATTGGAGGCAGTACAGAGAAGGTTTACTAGATTAATATCTGGAATGTGCGGGCTGTCTTATGAGGAAAGATTGGACAGGCGAGGCTTGTATCCGCTGGAATTTAGAAGAGTAAGAGGCAACTTGATTGAAACTTATAAGATCCTGAGGGGGTCTTGACAGGGTGGATGTGGAAAGGATGTTTCCCCTTGTGGGAGAATCTAGAACTAGGGGTCACTGTTTAAAGATAAGGGGTCACCCATTTAAGACAGAGATGAGGAGAAATGTTTTCTCTCAGAGGGTCATGAGTCTTTGAAATTCTGCTTCCACTGCCTTTTGAGGAAGAGAGTCTTTGAATATTTTTAAGGCAGAGGTAGATAGATTCTTGATAAGCACGGGGGATGGAAGGTTATCGGGGGTAGGTGGAAATGTGGAGTAATCAGTTCATCCATGAACTTACTGAATGGCGGAGCAGGCTCGAGCGGCCTTCTCCTGCTCCTAATTCGTATGTTCGATACCAAAAAAAAAGTTTAAAATGGAGTTTAGTTCTTTTCGATCGGGGAAAAAAAATGTTACATAAAGTGACACAGCTGAGAATGTTTTGCTCCACCCCCCCCTTGGAAACAAGCAAAGAAATTAACCTCACTGCAACTATTGTTTTTCCATTTAATCCACCATACAATTTTTGCATTGCTGAGAGTAAAATTAACTCATTGGGCTTTGGGGCAAAGCAACCATGGATTCTGAAGCCACAGCAAGAAATCCAGCAGCTTTAAGAATTCAAGAGTAGAACTGCAGACAACAAATGTCACAGCAACTGTTATCTATGAGACAAAGTGCTTGAGAAGCAGAGATAGTTGCAAGCACTTGTCTTTAATGTAAAAAAAACATGCAATACCACCAAGTCTGGGCATAAGAAATTGGAATCGATAAACAAAATTAAATTGAAATGAGTGGTTATTTAAAGCACTCAAAGGGGAATTTATTTGACAATTAAGGGGATAATCAAATTTTTAGGAAACTTTAAAAAAAAGTCTAGGTGGTTCATAAGTATTAAAAAAACAAAGTTTCTTTTGGGGATATTAAATGGAACATTAATAAAAGCTGTCACTCCAGCAAAACTGTTATTTGAATTTGGAATCATTTGAGATGTCGAAAATCCAGGGTAATTTAGCAAGTTACTTTTAGCTTAGAGATACAGCACTGAAACAGGCCCTTCGGCCCACCGAGTCTGTGCCAACCATCAACCACCCATTTATACTAATCCTACACTAATCCCATATTCCTACCACATCCCCACCTGTCCCTATATTTCCCTACCACCTACCTATACTAGGGGCAATTTATAATGGCCAATTTACCTACCAACCTGCAAGTCTTTGGCTTGTGGGAGGAAACCGGAGCACCCGGAGAAAACCCACGCAGACACAGGGAGAACTTGCAAACTCCACACAGGCAGTACCCAGAATTGAACCCAGGTCGCTGGAGCTGTGAGGCTGCGGTGCTAACCACTGCGCCACTGTGCCGCATTTTAAGAAATTAAAATGTCATCTAAGATAGAGGGGAAAAAAACAAACAAAATATAGTATAAAATATAATATATAACCATGTTATATAACAAAATATAGTAATGCCTGAAATCAAACAGGAATTTTTGATTTCTGTTTTGAAGAATTATGAATATTGGACTGTAAAGTTCCTCCAGGGATCAAAATGAAATAGAATTATAATTAATGGGTATTGGCAATTAGACTCTGCTTCCACTGCCTTTTGAGGAAGACAATTCCAAAGACTCACGACCCTGAGAGAAAACATTTCTCCTCATCTCTGTCTTAAATGGGCAACCCCTTATTTTTAAACAGTGACCCCTAGTTCTAGATTCTTCCACAAGGGGAAACATCCTTTTCACATCCACCCTGTCAAGACCCCTCAGGATCTTATATGTTTCAATCAAGTCACCACTTACTCTTCTAAACTCCAATGGATACAAGCCTAGCCTGTCCAACCTTTCTTGGTAATTTGATAGTTTTCTCTTGGAGATATGAGTTTTTAAAGAGAGTTACATTTGAAAGTCTACCCGAGACATCTGGACCATGGAAGGGGAGGTAAGCAAAGATCACAGACACCACCAACCACCCACCCCACCCCGACATTTTGATCTTTTGATAAGATCACCCGAGAGTTGAGAATGTGTGGCATGATATTGGGATACCGGTCTAGGTATGCAGATATGATTTGTTGCATGTAGAGCAACTAACATGCAAAATGCATGGTGAAATGCACTGAAGAAAAGGTCTCAAACATGTTTACCGACTTGACGAACAGCATGGCATGAAATGGTTAGTACGGCCAGTAGAGTGAGACAACATTTTACATTATCAAGGTATTGGCACACACTCCATAGAGAAAATGACTTTACAATAATCAGGATAAATTAAATGCATTAGTAATAACAGGAAGGGCAATGCGATTGCCAGGGGAAGTTGTAGCAAGTAGTGAGGAAATAGGGCCGCAAGAGAAGGGTTAAACGATTTGTGAGAGAACTATGCAGGCAACTGCACAAGCTAAGACAGGAAGTTAGAGACCAGCAGATCATATGCGATATGGAAACAGAAACGAAAGAGAAACAGGTGAAGGTGCCTGGCGTCCGCAATAGGGTAATGGTAAAAGTAATACCCGAGAAGTCAGGGTTTGCGCCTAAATGGATAGGGCCCTATGAGGTAATAATGACAAACGATACCTGTGCCTGTGTGGACATTAGAAGAAAGGAACGCTGGAAACACTGGACGCAACTGAAACATATAACTGATTAATTTTGTCTTGCAGAATTAATCACAGCTGACCAGTGATGACTGGAAAGGCCCAATATATCTTACAGAATTCTATTCACGATACTGATCCTCCTGGGACTGGGAATCGGCGAAGGTTCAAACCGCCAAGCGACGACCGGATTATATCACAACAGCTCAACTACAGGATGCAAGGGGAACTCAAATACCCTGGAGCTTAGCGTACACCAGACAACATGTTTCCGCTGTAGTGTGGGTGATTGATTTTTGTCCCTCCCAACAGGACAACAGGCAAGTTATTTTCTCCGAGGGCAACCTTTCCACGAGTTATGTCATTTTTCCGCCAGTGGGGCTGCATCACATTTCTAAATTTAACCTTGGCATCTGCACACAAGCTAGAAGAGAACTGTGAGCCATTGTAGCAGGACTGTCCCAAGGATGGGGGGGCTTGCTAGTACTTGTTGGTTTCTACCACAAGACGGTGTAAGGATTGGATGTAGTAAAGGATTAGGTAACCTCACCTTTAAGTCAGAGATTAAGGACAGTCGGATCTACCAATGTGGCAGGCATGGGCCATGGTGAGTTTGCTCGAAGCAGCCCCAGTCCACAACCCCACCTCATACCACCACAGTGGTAACTGACATGATGGGGAAAACCCTGGTACGAAGGACACAATCGATGGATCCCCCTTGCCCAGCATTGAGCCCTGGGCCAGAGAATGGAGTAGTGCTGACAAAAACGAGTAAAATCTTGTATCATAATGTACACCATGAACTGATACCCATTGTCAGAAACATCTGACTGGTTGCCAGCTCAGAGGTTTAATACATGTGTATAAAGCTGATGAGAAATGTATTGTCAATAATAGCTTATTGATAGGTGTGGTCTTGGCGATCCCAGTTATACCAGAATCTACATCTAGAAAGATGTTATTCGAAGTAGAAAATATTGGGGTTATTAGGGGAGATTATTATGTAAGATATCATGATATACTGCCATATGCTGTAGAGATAGAGGGAGAAATGATGGGTACTACTTTAGGTAGATGTAATGTAGGAGCCTGTGCTGTAGTGTGTCCACATACAATATATATGACGGAAGAGGCATAATGTGGATTTAACGCAACGGTCAATTGTACAATGGAAGCTATATGGGCAGCCATGGAACCGATCCACGTTGCCTATGTGGGAATAGGGAGATATTGTCTGACCACGACACAATGGGAGTATCAGTATGGCCACACCGATCCTGTCCAATAACTAATCACAGTGTATCTACACCACAGGTACCAGTGAGGGTGGGAAAGGTGGAGCTGGTGGAGATATATAAAAGGAACACGGTCAACTTGCAGGTTACCAAGAGTATAAAGGAAAACCTCATAGTACATGAGGCAGTGCTCATATTCTATCCAACCACTGCCCACTCACCTCACAGCCATCCGTGAGGGGTTACAGCAGGTACATAGGGTGTATTACACATTGGTCATTGCCCAAGTAGTGTTGGTCATATTTCTGATGTTTCTAATTTACAGGGTCAGGAGGACACACAAGGAGAGGCCAGCAGTATGGGGACATGAGAACTTGGGCGCTAGGCAGGTTATCTGTGAGCCCTTACTGCAGGGCCGACCCATGCAGACGGTGTAGTCAATTGCCTTTGCAAACCTCAACTCGATACCAGGCCAGTATCAATGAGTGGCAGAGAGTAATAAGAGTTGAGCACACCACTGTTCAGGTCTGTTGGCCATCTTGGGCTAGGCCAAGGGCCAAAAGGGGGAACTGAAGGGGTTAAGTAGACATAAAATGTGAATTAGAAAGGTAGCTCAGCAGAATATAGCTAAATCAGGATGGGAAAAAGGCAAACAAGCTGCTGAGGCAAAAGGCAGGATTAGGGAGTGAAGGTTGATAGCTGGGATCGGTGCAGGCTTCACCATCAGCAAACTATGGAATGTTTAACTAATGGGAAACAAAGAGATAATGGACTCAGGCTGGAGACATCTGGAGTGGGCCCTGATAATACTAGAACGGTGTATTCATTAGAGTGCATGATCAATAATCGATTGTTTGACCATATTGTGTGAGAAGAACAGTATATAAGTTTGTATCCTTGTGTGTAAAATCAGAGCACTATCTCGGACTGCCCGAGGTGGACTCTCCTTGCATATTCTTGAATAAATGATCAAAACCTGTACCCGAATCTCCTCATGTGATGATTGAGTTGTCCCACAGTACAGCCCAACCAGTCTATGCGGCAAATGTTTTCATATTTTTCCACTTACAGCAATATAATAATTAGGAACATAGAAAAAAAGAGAAGGCCATTCAGCACCTCAAGCACCTTCTATCATTCAGTAGTATCATGGCTATTCTGTACCTCAATTCCATTTACTTGTCTTTGATCCATATCCCTTGATACCCTTATCTAACAAAAATCTATCACGCTTAGTCTTGAAAATTTCAATTGAAAGCATATCCACAACCTTTACGGGAAACAGTTCATAATTTCCACCATCCTTTATGTGTAAAAGTGCTTCTTAATTTCATGCCTAAATGTCAGAGCTCTGGTGTTAAGATTGTAATCCTTTGTTCTGGATTCGCCCACTAGTGGAAACTGTTTCTCTGTATCTACCCTATCAAATCCTTTTATAATTTTAAACACCTCAGTTAAGTCATCCTTCAACTTTTTAAACTCAAGGGAGTTTATGCAACCCTAGTTTCAGTAACTTGTCCTTATAATTTAACCCTTTAAGCCCTATTATTCTGGTGAATCTGCACTGTGCTTGCTCCAAGGCATTTACATTGGGCTGGATTTTACCAGCACTCTGGGACAGGCAGTGGGGCCCGTAAAATGGCGAGGGAAAGCAGGGGGTGGAATGCCCAACACCTTCCTGCTGCTATATCATCTACAACTTTCTATTTCTTCATCAAAGTCATTGGTACATATGATGAAAAGCTGAGACACCAGTACTGCTCCGAGGAACACATTTTTCACGTCCTGCTAATCAGAGTGCATCCCTTTATCCCTGCACTCTGCCTCCTACCTCCCAACTAATTACAAACCCATGAAACATGTTTACCTCTAATTCCATGCACTTTAATTTTGCTAATAATCTCTTGTGTTGACCTTCATCAAATGCCTTCTGGAAGTCCACATAGACAACCTCCATGAGAAAGAAATTGCAGGGATATGAGTGAGGGGATGGGACTACTTGCTCTACAAAAGAGCTGGCACAGACTCAATGGGCCGAACGGTCTCCTTCTGTGCTTTACAATTCTATGATTCGTAGGATCAGGTGCAGCCCCCTACCCCTCCCACAATGGTTCAGCTCCCTCCTGTCCCAGTACCCCATGAAATTCCTATACCACTCTTTCAGACACACCTTTATTTCCTGATCGGTTTATCACTTTGCCAATTAGTTTTTGGATTACTAGCTCCTGATACTCCCTCAGCAAGACCTTCTCCCTATTTTTGTGTATATCCTTGGTTCCAAGTTAGATCGTGGCAATTGGTTTCTCCCCCTTCCCTTTCTGGGCTAGTTCTTTTATCAATAAAAATTGAAAATGAAAAACACCTAATGAAATAGCAACCACCTGAACTTGAAGAAGAGACTCAATTCTCCCAGTCAATGACACAGAAAATGCAGCCCAACATATCTTTTGGAATAAAGAAAACCTAAATAAGTTTTTGACCATTTTAACAAAATTGAAAACCACCCCCATGTTGCCAAACTCATAGTAGGTGTTGCACTCCTAAAATGTAGCAGCCAATCACCTTTTCACACTTCTGAACAATGAACCAATCTCTTGAAAATATCTCCAAAATCTCAAAGTGCCAAAAATCCACAGCATGCACGTCAATACATCAATGTTTTCAGCAACAGCAAAAAACTGATTTCGTGGTCAACCCCTGCATGTGCTGAGAAGTGCTATAATGGAGCAATACAAATGCATTTTAGTGGAGGGAGCCAGCCCTCTGCATGCAATGCTTTATAGATCAATTCAACACCACCTCCTTGACTTGGAATTCCTAGCAGGAGATCTGGAAAACATGTAGAGGACATATATATTCATATAACAGAAAATTACAGTAAATGCAAAAAAAAGCTATACTGTCAGACATGTTAGCAATAATGAAGAAAGTTAGTATTGGAAGTGAAAATAACAGGGTTATGCAAACTACATTCCACTTGCCATTGTTGGTGAGGGAAAGTACTACAGAAAGGAATTTCCAATGATCAAATCACCTAGGTAGATGATTTCCTCTGGTGCTTTGCTTAGCAAAATTGTAAAAGCATTCCTTTATATTACTTCCCTACATTTATCACACAAAAGAAATTCTCCCATCCCTAATTCTCAATTTCCACTGCACTTAAGGCAAAACTCATAAAGATACACAATAGAAAGAAACAGTAGGCAACAGAAACAGAACCAACACGAGAGAAAAACATACTTGACCTCGCCCTCACCAATCTGCCTGCCGCAGATGCTTCTGTCCATGACAGTATTGGTAGGAGTGACCACTGCACAGTCCTTGTGGAGACGAAGTCCCACCTTCACATTGAGGATACCGTCCATCGTGTTGTGTGGCACTATCACCGTGCTAAATGGGATAGATTTCGAACAGATCTAGCAATGCAAAACTGGGCATCCATGAGGCGCTGTGGGCCATCAGCAGCAGCAGAATTGTATTCAACCACAATCTGTAACCTCATGGCCCGGCATATCCCCCACTCTACCATTACCATCAAGCCAGGAGACCAACCCTGGTTCAATGAAGAGTGCAGGAGGGCATGCCAGGAGCAGCACCAGGCATACCTCAAAATGAGGTGTCAACCTAGTGAAGCTACAACCCAGGACTACCTGCATGCCAAACTGCGTAAGCAGCATGCGATAGACAGAGCTAAGCGATCCAATAACCAACGGATCAGATCTAAGCTCTGCAGTCGTGCCACATCCAGCCGTGAATGGTGGTGGACAATCAAACACCGAACTGGAGGAGGTGGCTCGACAAATATCCCCACCCTCAATAATGGGGGAGCCCAGCACATCAGTGCGAAAGATAAGGCAGAAGCATTTGCAACAATCTTCAGCCAGAAGTGCCGAGTTGATGATCCATCTCGGCCTCCTCCTGAAGTCCCCAGCATCACAGATGCCAGACTTCAGCCAATTCAATTCACTCCACGTGATATCAAGAAACGACTGAAGGCACTGGATACTGCAAAAGCTATGGGCCTTGACAATATTCCAGCAATAGTACTGAAGACCTGTGCTCCAGAACTTGCCGCGCCCCTAGCCAAGCTGTTCCAGCACAGCTACAACACTGGCATCTACCCGGCAATGTGGAAAATTGCCCAGGTATGTCCTGTACACAAAAAGGACAGGTCCAACCCGGCCAATTACCGCCCCATCAGCCTACTCTCAATCATCAGTAAAGTGATGGAAGGTGTCATCAACAGTGCCATCAAGCGTCACTTGTTTAGCAATAACCTGCTCAGTGACGCTCAGTTTGGGTTCCGCCAGAGCCACTCAGCTCCTGACCTCATTACAGCCTTGGTTCAAACATGGACAAAAGAGCTGAACTCAAGAGGTGAGGTGAGAGTGACTGCCCTTGACATCAAGGCAGCCCTAGCAAAACTGAGGTCAATGGGAATCAGGGGGAAAACCCTCCGCTGGCTGGAGTCATACCTAGCGCAAAGGAAGATGGTTGCAGTTGTTGGAGGTCAATTATCTGAGCTCCAGGACATCACTGCAGGAGTTCCTCAGGGTAGTGTCCTAGGCCCAACCATCTTCAGCTGCTTCATCAATGACCTTCCTTCAATCATAAGGTCAGAAGTGGGGATGTTCGCTGATGATTGCACAATGTTCAGCACCATTCATGACTCCTCAGATACTGAAGCAGTCCGTGTAGAAATGCAGCAAGACCTGGACAATATCCAAGCTTGGGCTGATAAGTGGCAAGTAACATTCGCACCACACAAGTGCCAGGCAATGACCATCTCCAACAAGAGAGAATCTAACCATCTCCCCTTGACATTCAACGGCATTACCATCACTGAATCCCTCACTATCAACATCCTAGGGGTTACCATTGACCAGAAACTGAACTGCAGCAGCCATATAAATACCATGACTACAAGAGCAGGTCAGAGACTAGGAATCCTGAGGCGAGTAACTCACCTCCTGACTCCCCAAAGCCTGTCCACCATCCACAAGGCACAAGTCAGGAGTGTGATGGAATACTCTCCACTTGCCTGGATGGGTGCAGCTCCAACAACACTCAAGAAGCTCGACACCATCCAGGACAAAGCAGGCCGCTTGATCGGCACCCCATCTACAAACATTCACTCCTTCCACCACTGAATGGCAGCAGTGTGTACCATCTAGAAGATGCACTGCAGCAATGCACCAAGGCTCCTTAGACAGCACCTTCCAAACCCGCGACCTCTACCAACTAGAAGGACAAGGGCAGCAAATACATGGGAACACCACCACATGAAAGTTCCCCTCCAAGTCACACACCATCCTGACTTGGAACTATATCGCCGTTCCTTCACTGTCGCTGGGTCAAAATCCTGGAACTCCCTTCCTAACAGCACTGTGGGTATATCTATCCCAAATGGGCTGCAGCGGTTCAAGGCAGCAGCTCACCACCACCTTCTCAAGGGCAATTAGGGATGGGCAATAAATGCTGGCCTGGCCAGTGATGCCTACATCCCATGAATGAATAAAAAAAAAAAAAGTGGTAGAGTCCCAGACCTATAGAGTTAACAGCATGTGATAAACCAAAAGTGGATTTATTCAAGAGTGGGTGTTTAGGAAATATTTTGACAGTCTTCACTTGTTTTGTTTTCTCAATTTATGTTGAAATTAAGATGGACTAGAAAGTGCTGTGGCAGGCCAACAAACAGCATCTGCTGTTAGCTAGACATGCCCCTTTGCCCATTTAATCGCCATGATATTTTACCGTGTAAGTTTGTGGAAGTGTGAGATGAAAACAGCATTGTGCCCACTATCGAGCATCTGGGACCTAAGCGAACGGGGAAAGCAACTGAGTGCCTCCTTATTCAATTAGATTGTAGGATTTTAAAATGAACAGTGCAAAGTCTGAACAAGGAAGCATAAGTTAGAATGGTGAATTTAATATCAAATCAGGTACAGAAAGGGAAATAGAGAGAAAGAAAGATTGGATTGAGAGAGAAGAAAAGATGCCGGTGTATCAGAAACCTGACATGATCCTACTGACTTCTGTATTTAACTGGTGCACATCGAGGTGCATGGAAAATACCCACAGGACAGCCAGGTCAGGGATTATCATATGTAAAGTGGCAACTGATTCAAGATTTAACCCTGCATTCTGGCTTCAACTGCCAGCGTATGGGGTTCTGAAGCTGTCTGAAACTTGCCATGTTTGTCAGGGCCACCCACTTACATCGACTTTGCGACTGATCAGGCCAGTCAGAATGAGAGGCCCCTCAGATTTGCTGCAATGGCCAGATTCCCACAGGTACAGGGAGTCACAGACTGCACACGTGGCAAGCAACCAGAAGTATTCATCAATTGAAAGGGATTCCATTCCATCAATGTTCAGCTGGCATGTAACCAATGGAAGGTATTCATGTATGTCTGCAAGATATCCTGGAAACTTCCATGATGCTTTCATTCTGAATAAGTAATGTCCCCCACAGGTCTTCGCACCTCCAAGCAGAATCAGCAGATGGTTCCTAGGAGGCATGAGCTATCTTCTAAGGATGTGGTTGCTGACTCCTGTGAGAAACCCTACTATTGATGAATAGGAAAGGTACAACTGGACCCACATGAGTACAAAAGCAGTCATTGAGCAACTCATTGGATTGCTGAAGGTACAATTCAGGGGCCTGGACTGATCTGGGGCACCCTTCAATATGCACCATCAAGGGTGTCCCAAAAACTAGTGGTCTGTGGCGCCTTGCGTCACACAGCGCAGCAGGGATGACTGGAGCTGCAGGAGGAGGATGGTCATGACCGCTCTGCATCTTTGGAGGCAGAAGAGGAGGAGCAACAGGAAGAGGAGGAGGAGCCTGATGCAGCCAGCTTCCCTGCAACCACTTAACTAGCTACCAGAGAAGCCCACGACAGATTCACACAGACACGATTCAATTAACCTGAGGCTGTGAAGCCATTTGGCACACCAATGCTGAACCCACTGAGCACCCCTTCCGCTCAACGCAAAGCATTCCCACAGTCAATAATCCTTTCATCTCATTGACACTCATTGCTCATCTTCTACTCTGGTCATACCATTTCCTCAAGGCTGATGGCCACTGGGCAGGCGAGAGGCAACAACAGCAATGAATGGACAATAGTGACTTGAAAGTTTATGGTTCATTAACATTAACAAGAAAATTAACACAGTGACAGACCTGTAAAGAGCCAAGTGATTCTTTTTATGGCATTACAATGTCCTTTTCTTACTTTTCCTATTACTTCTACATGGTGCTACCCCAGTGACTTCAGCAAAGCAAGAGGCAGGCTGTTCATGCCCCTGCTCTGACAGCTGCATTGTTCGTGGCCTCTTGGTTTGGGGGCCCATGAGGGCTCCACAAAAGATTGCTCACCTGCACCTGTTCAGGGGCAGACAGCTTGTGGATCTTTAACTGAGGGGGACTGGGGGTAGGAGTGGGAGTGCCTTGAGCAGAGTTCTCATTTCCATGTGCCCTTTCTCCATCTTCCCTCTCATAGCCCACCTGCACTTCCCTGCTAGCCAAGAGCTGGACAGCGCTTTGCTGCACTTCAGTGAGGCACTGAATGGCCAAAGTGAAGCTTTCCTCCATCCCATTTAAATTAGAAGACTGAGTGTGCAGGCCATTGGTTTGGGCCAGCATGCACTTGGTTATATGCCAGATCTGATGCTCCATGCAGGTGGCCACTCTTTCCATGAAGATGGACATCAGTGCAAAGGTCTGAGACATCATAGCGTTTATGCTAGAGATGGACTCCTCCAATCACTGTCCAGTGGTGTGCGGTGCCTCTGGAAATGCTGACAGAATCTATCGTATGTTCTGCTGACCCCGAAGGCTCAGCCGCTTTGTCCAGCTGAGCAGAGCTTGAAGTATCCTTCACCCTCCGACAGAGACTCTCCAATGCTGTCCCTTCTCCAGCACCTGCTCCTACTGACATGTATGGCTCACCATGTGGCAATTTAGCTACCTGCCTTAGAGGACACATCGAGGTGTTTGTATATAAACTAACAGAGGATGCACATAAGTCATGTGACTGCTTCCTCAGAGTCCGCAACCTCCTCTGAGGACTCCTCAGCCTCCTGCTGCACCAGCTCCTGCATCATGCTTGAAGGGCCTGTGGGAGATTTTTTTATTTCATTTCATGGGTTGTGGGCATCGCTGGCTAGGCCAGCATTTGTTGCCCAACTCTAATTGCCCTTGAGAAGTGGTGGTGAGCTGCCTTCTTGAACTGTTGCAGTCCAACTGGTGTAGATATACCCAGTGCTGTTAGGAAGGGAGTTCCAGGATTTTGATTCGGTGAGTGAAGGAATGGCGATATATTTCCAAATCAGGATGGCGTGTGGCTTTGAGGGAACTTGCAGATGGTGGAATTCCCACATGTCTGCTGCCCTTGTCCTTCTATGTGGAAGAGATCGTGGATTTGGAAGGTGCTGTTGAAGGAGGCGTGGAGAGTTGCTGCAGTGTATCTTGTGTATGGTACACATTGTTGCCACTGTGCATCAGTGGTGCAGGAAATGAATGTTTAAGACATAAAAGACATGAATTAGAACTGACAAGGGGAAAGGATTCAAAGACATCAATGCATAGGTGATCATAGTTCAGTTATTGATGATATCAATTCAACATGAATGAGTGCATACACTATGAGATTGTGTGATATCTAATTCTGTCACCAGCTTTCTGGGAGACCCCCATCTCTTCACCTACAATGGCCAAGCCCTCCACCACTCTGATGTCCATTGCCTCCTCCCCCAACAGTGGTCATTGTGCCAATAACGGGAGGACCACACTGGTTCTCTGCCTCTCCCTGGTGTTCTGCATTCTCTTCTGCAAGGAGAGAAAGTAGAGAGTCATGAGTATGAGAAATGAAAAGTGTGGAGAGGCTGGAGGACAACATTTGTGGAGAGTGACTGTGAGGGACGGATATCAGATGGCAATAAGATGAAGGTGAGGGTCAGTGGTGCCTGTTCAGATGGGGATGTGATGAGGTGCCTTGAGAAACACGAATGCGTGTAGCTGCAAGGTGTGTTGTTCTGAGGAACGTTTTGCAGAAGAATGCTAAGGAAGTCAGAGTGTGGGAGTAGGCACTTGAATGTGGGATGCTACTGCCCTTCTCTGCCCTGATGAGATCATTGAACCCTTTTGGCATTGTATTCATATGTGAGGTACCATAGCCCTGCTGCTAACCTCCTGACTGACTTCTAGTCACAGCTGCTTGGTATCAGAGGCTGGCCTCTTCCTCCAGTCCACTGGGAACAGTGTTTCTCTATGGGCTCTTACAGCCCACAATATGACTCCAGGAATGGCTCACAGAACTGGAAGTAGCCTTCCCACTTTGAGGGCAGAATTTTCGCCCTGATATAGGAACAAGCAGGGAAGTGGGCGGGCGCGAAAGTTAGCCTTGCCGGCCGTCGTGCTGGTTTGTCTTCGCCGTTATGACTGTGAGTGACTTTGCTCAGAAGGGTAGAACGTGGGACCCAGCAACCCGTCCAATTGAGAGTTTTGGCCAGTTGAGCTTGTTAATGAGCTTTTCGTCAACTCAAGGGTCAGTTTTGAATTTTTGTGAGAGTGCACAGATTACATGATGGATCTGAAAAGTCCAAGTAGGAGGAGGCAGCAACACAGCGGGAAGCCAGTCATGAACGCTCCATTCAATTAGGTATGTCCATAAAAGAGTGCATAGCTGAGAGGGACACTCATTCATTGGCAGAAAGGTGCCATCGGGTGAGAAGAGTTAACGAAGCGTGGTCTTTGCATACTCGGTCACTGGAGGGGGTCGTGACCCCCCAGTGAACACAAAGCCATCAGAGCACGGTCCTGTAAGCATTGTGAACGCAGCTGAACGCAAGCAAGGCAACAGTTGGACATAGGATTAAGTTACTTGGAAATAGGGTTGAGTAGCAATAAGGGGCAACAGCCTCAGCAGCAGTTGCAGAGCCCTGGGCATGAGAAGGGCAGAGAAGAGGAACGAGGGGCAGCAAGCCAACAAAGGCCCTACCCTCAGCATCAAGTGTACCGCCAAAGATGATGCTATCTGGACACGTCAGAAAATCAGTGTCGCGGATGACTGCGTCTATCTAGCCAGATGGTAACTGAGAATTATGCCCTCGTTGAGGATGTCCTCAGACCTTACAGCACTGTTCACCATGCCCTGCCAGTGCCGTTAAAGTCACAGTTGCCTTGAACTTCTTCATCTCTAGCTTGTTCCAAGGACCAGTAGCGGACTTTGGTGGCGTCTCACAAGTGGCAGCACACCATTGCATCTCACAGATCGCTATTGCCAGGCAGTATATACAGTTTCAAACAGATGGGGCCATGCAGTGGGATTTGTCGCCATTGCTGGATTCCCAGAGGAGCAGGGCATCATCGACTGCGCCCATGTGGTCATCAAGGTGCCAAGTGAGCAGCCAGTGAGATTCATCAACAAAGGGATTTCACTCTCTAAACATTGAAGTGGTATGTGACCACAGAGGAGCTTTATATATGTGTGTGCTCACTATCCTGGCAGCTGACATGATGCCTTCATCCTCTAGTAGTCCAGGGTGCTGCAGCTCTTTTTTTCACTACCAAAACTAGAGGACAAGCGCCATCCCTTGAAGAGATGGCTACTCACATCTTTACGTGACCCCAAGACAGAGGCATAGAGGTGCTACAACCGAAACTATCTGTTCAGAAGGGCCGCCATTAAGCAGGCCATCGGGCTTCGGAAGATGCAGCTGAGGTGCCTGGACCAGTCAGGAGCTGCGCTGCAGTACATTCCTGCAAGGGTCTTGCACATTGTGGTGCTCTGCTGTGCTTTGCATAACCTCGCCTTCCAGAAAGAAGTGGACTTTAACAAGGGTGAAGCACTATATGGACACAGTGCATCATCATCATCATCAGTGGTGGTGGTGGCGGTGAAGGAGGAGGAGAAGATGCAGAGCACAGAGGTGCCCATGCTGAGAAGGGAGGTGACCACGTTGGATCCTGATTCAAAGCTCTCATCAGGATGACGTCAATGCCAGAGCACATCTGATCCAGGCACATTTCACCTGAGCACTACTCAATGTGCTCTGGCACTCACTTTGATCTGCCTGTGAGAACACATACATTGAAAATACAACCTTTAATTTTTTTTTGTTTATTCGTTCCTGCGATGTGGGTGTCGCTAGCATTTATTGCCCATGAGAATGTGGTGGTGAGCTGCCTTCTTGAACCGCTGCAGTCCATGTGCACCCACAGTGCTGTTAGGAAGGGAGTTCCAGGATTTTGACCCAACAACAGTGAAGGAACGACGATATAGTCCCAAGTCAGGATGGTGTGGAACTTGAAGGGGAACTTGCAGGTGGTGGTGTTCCCATGCATCTGCTGCCCTTGTTCTTCTGGGAGGGCGAGGTTGCAGACCCACTTTTACCATTCATGCATGGTGCGCATCTGTCCAGTGGTCTCAGTGTCCCCATTCAAAGACCAGGCTTCCCTTCACCATTTCTTCCCTCTTTTGCAGTCCTGCCATCAAGGAATGGAAGCTCACACATCTGGGATCATAGCTCAACATTTCCAGGGTCATTAATTAATTACAATGTGCACATTCACAAATGAAATAAACTCCAGTGAACCACTCAGTGGTCTGATGAACCCAGTGGCCTTCACTCTCAGCCACCTCTACGCAGTGCTCCCCTTGTGGCCTCGGATGAGATAGAGGTTGCCTGCTCGCGTTTGTCTGCTTGCGGCTGGGACGTACATGGCAGTCGTCCTCATCATTGAGATGCCAGTGGGGTCACATCCAGAGGCTGCTCCATCGGCGCCAATGCAAGGGCAGGCTCTGTCACAGGGTTCTGCTGCTTAGATGGATCATGAGTCAGAAGGGCCAAGGAGGCTGATGATGATGCTGACGTGCCATAAGAGGTGGCACCCTCATCCTCATCAGTGACTGTCTCAGCCCTTGAATGGCACTCTGGATTGCTGAAGAGAACAGCCAGCTGGGGTGCAACACTGACTAGTCAATGCTACAGAGTGTTTCATGCATTCTGTGTATGTCAGTGCGCTGTTCCTGCATCCACTCAGAGTGCTTCTGCTTATGGCTCTCCATGAGGTGGAGAAGCTCATGCATTCAAAGCCCTAAGCCATGGTGGTGGTGCACGAGCTGAATGGAGTCCTCTATACAGAGCCTATAACTCTGCAATATCTGAGGGAACTCGGACATGTGGGTACATATGTCATGCTGCTGGTCAAAGTAGAGCCGTCTTGTGACTCCCGAGGCCCTGCATCTGTGCCCATCTGAACATTGCTATGTCTGTCCGCCAGCCTCTGAGGAGGACTGCCCACAGTTATCTCTGCCTCTGTCACAACAGCCCACGAAGTACTTTTGAAGTGTAATCCCCGCAGTTTACATTACAGCAGATCAGAACACTAATTTGAAACAAGTAATGCGGTCACCTTGGAATGGAATACATAAGATTTTTTCCTCCTTTCTTTCACGAAGCCATTGACTTTTACTTGGGTAAGAGTCCAGCACCCACAGCCCTCTGGTCTACAGACCAAGTGGTCAGTCCTCCTATATGAGCCTGAACATTGAGGACTGGGTAGACTATTTGCAAATGAGGGGCATTAAAACCAATCCCATTCCTATCTTAACAGGCATTTTCAACAAGGATTACTGAATAGGAATCAGGAACAGGAACACTGATTAACTTTTCTTTTCCTGCTCTCAAGTGCCAGATTTGTGACACCAATCAGAAAAAAAAAGTGGCAGGACAAGTTGATAAAACAGTTTTTTTTTAAAAAAGCATTTGAGATCGATGATAAATGGAGACAAAGCAAGGATGTTATGCATAAATCATTGGTTAAACCTCAGTGAGCATGTTGTTTCCAATGGGTATCACACTTTCAAAAGAACATCAAGTCCTTAGAGAGGGTGCAGGAGTGATTTACCAGAATGGTACCAGGGATGAGGAGCTTCAGTCATCTTGGGAGATGAGAGAAACTGGAATTGTTCTTCGTTAGAGCAGCGAAGGTTAAGAGGAGATTTAATAGAGGTGTTAATAATTATGAGGGGTTTTGATAGTGTAGATAGGGAGAATCTGTTTCCACTGGCAGGAGAGGTCAGAAGACACAGATTTAAAATAATTGGCAAAAGAACCAATGGAGAAAAGGGGGAAAAAAATCTGCAGTGAGTTATAATCTGGAATGCACTGCCCGAAAGGGTTGTAGAAACATGTACAATAGTAACTTTTCAAAGGGAATTGCATAAATACTTGAAAAGGAAAAGTTTGCAGGGCAATGGGGAAAGAGCAGGGGGAGTGGAAATGATTAGATAGCTCTTTCAAAGAGCCGACACAGGGACGGGGTCCTCTGTCCATATCTACAAAAAGGACAGGTATAGGGAGGAGGTATTTTAATTCCACCATTCTCTTGCACCCTCTCCTCATGAAAGGGCTGGTGTAAAAATAGTTTATTTTCTAACCATGTCACAATGTATCCTGTGACTCAAAGTCTAGGTGCGAGTCCAGCCGTCTACAAAATCTGTTAAACTTGTTTACTGCGCTTCACCTCATTTTGATTTTATAGGATCTCGTATCCACTCCCAAGGTGGGCAGGTGATTTGTTCCTGACCTTTATTAATAGAAGACTGAGTTGTGACCTGATAAGAGGTCATTAAAATTATGAAGTGGTTTGAAAGAGAAAATGTTTGTACTTGTGGGAAAGTCTAATATGAGGAATCTTAAACATAAGATGCTAACTAATAAATCCAATAAGGAATTCAGGAGAAACCTCTTTACCCTGTGAGTGCTCAGAAAGTGGTATTGCTACCACGTGGAGCAGTTGAGGTGAGTAACATAAATGCATTTAAGGGGAGGCTAAATAAATACATGAGGGAAAATAGAATAGAAAGGTATGTCGATAGGGTGAGATGAAGTAAGTAAAATGGGAGGAGGCTCAAATGGAACAGAAACATCGGCATAGACCAATTAGGCCAAATAGCCTGTTTCTGTGCTGTAAAAAATCTATGTAATTTACCTCCTATTGCTCATTAGAACTGTGCTCTTCACCCAGTGCCACCTTTTGAAACCGCAAGCAAGGGCCCACCAATGTGAGTGTACCTGCGCTGGTGGAGGGTGCATTGAAATGATGTGATAATAGATCACAGAAAGTTTATGACACAGAAAGAGGCCACTTGGCCCATCATGTCTCCACCGATGCTGCCTCTGCAGGTGCAGTTTCTTCAGAGGCCTCCAGTAATGCTGCTGCACTGGCATCCTCCCACTCCATGACTGACACTATGGGAAACACAAGAGGAAGATACTGAGAACTCGCCTTTGACAGCAGAATCCTCTGTAGGGCTGAGGTTTCCCAGTGCAGCTGAGGCTTTGGCATGCTGTCAGACAGGGAGGAGGGCACTCCATCCCCTTCATCTAGATATTTCAAGATCTTTTCACCCTCTCCTCCAGGCATCCCCATCTCTCCATCACCCACTTGGACATGCAGCACCACCATCGCGATGTCCATCACCACCGCATACATGGCATGGCAGTGAGGATGGTGAGCTGGGGCATTCTTCCGCCATGCATGCCCTCTCCCTTGCATTCTGTGCCCTTATCTCCTGCAGGGACAAAAAAGAGATAAGACAATGCTGGCCACTCTCACCAATGCCAGCGGCTCACTTAAATAAGAAGCTGCCAAGTCCTCAACAGTGCTAGGGCTCTGGGCTTTGCTGACAGGTCAGTAGTTACCCTTGGCACACATTTATCCCCTGTTCAGGAGCACCATGTATCCTCAGTCTGCTCAGCTGCCGTGTCTGTTGGTGACTGCAGACCTCGAGGCCAGTCATCTGGGTGTCACATTGTACTCACCTTGCCTCAGCAAAGAAGACAATTAAACCTTTTGTGGCACTGCACCCAGGTCCTCTGGACAACACTGCAGCTACTGACATTTTCTGCCACTTCCAGCCAGGCCTGCTTAGTTTGGCTGGGTAGCCTTCTCCTGCCACCCTCCGGGAACAAGACCCCTTGCCTCTCTCTCAGTAAACTTTTCGACAGACCTGGTTATGGGTGCCAGGCCTCTGACTCTCCTCCTGCTGACCTCGGGCTTCCATAGTTATGCAAGATGACTGGCACTATAATGGCTGCCGTCATGCCTTTAAATTGGGCCCACATTTTAAGAGTCCCAATTCAATCCCGCGTCCGCCACCACTAATTGGCCACCAAGCCCACCGTCCAGCCAATTAGTTGACAACCGCGAGCAAAATCACGGACTGCAATTACAACCACCCGCAATGAGGGATTGGGACCCAGAAATGGGTCTGATATCGGGTTCCTGACCCCTACTGCAAATTCCTGCCCTGAGACTCAATCGTTGCTCATGACAGTTCTATCCATTCTGACCCCTGTCAGGGTTCCGTTAAATAAAGAGCCTTTACCTGTGAGATGTGGGTCATCATCACGCCCACCTGCTCCAATTGGTTGGAAAATACAGACGCTGAATACCAGCACTGTGGTCGAGTTAAAAAGCCATGGCAAAGCCCACTTCAGTAACTTTCAGGTTACCGACCCGCTGACAGCCTCTCCTGCTGCAAGCAGGTATAAATGTTAAAGTTCTACTCAATGCATTTGAATGGGGAGCCAGACAGCAAGATGTGGTTTTCGCAAAGTTAATGCCAGAACAACGCAACTTGGACAGCAACTTTTGGATTTCCACATTTAATCATGGACCCACTCTCGCGTGAATCTGTTCTTGTATTTGCATATAAATAACAGCAATCACTATTAACCTGCCTATTATTTTGACAGCAAGTTTTGGGCTAATAACTTGCCTGTTCTCACACACCCTTCTTATTTCTTCAGAGAAAACTGTTCTCCTTCTTGTGTTAACCTAGTAGTCAGTAGCATACCTAAGTTAGTTTAGATTGTTTTATTTACCTCCTTGTTTCTCAACTACATGCTGCCCCTCGGTGACATCAACCAAAAGCACAGTGTTAGTTTTCACATGTATGCTGATGACATTCAGCTCTGCCTCACCACCACCTCTCTCAACTGCTCCACTGATGCCAAATTATTAGACTGCTTATCTAACATGCAGTATTGGATGAGCAGAAATTTCCTCCAACTAACTATTGGAAAGACCATTTTTGTTTTCGATACCCTCTCCAAACTCTGTTCCCTAGCTACTGACTCCATCCCTATCAACAGTCTGAGATTAAACCAATCTGTTCACAACCTTGGTGTCACATTTGACCCCAAGATGAGCTTCTGACCACATATTCCCATCCTCACTAAGACCGCCCATTTCCACCTCTAACATTGCCCGACTACGTTCCTGTCTCAGCTCATCGGCGCTGAAATCCTCATTCATTTCTTTGTGACCTCCAGACTTGACTATTCCAATGCACTCCTGGCTGGCCTCCAACATTCTACCCTCCATAAACTTGAGGTCAACCAAAACTCTGCTACCCACGTCTTAACTTGCACCAAGTCCTGTTCACCTATCATGCCCAGTAATCTGCACTGGCTCCCGGCCAAGCAACATCCTGATTTTAAAATTCTCATCCTTGTTTTCAAATCCCTCCAAATCTCTGTTACTTCCTCCAGCCCTACAACCCTCCAAGATATCTGCATTGCTCTAATCCTGGCCTCTTGAGCCTCCCCGATTTTAACTGCTCCACCATCGGTGGCTGTGCCTCTAGCTGCCTCGGCCCTAAGCTCTGAAATTCTCTCCCTATACCTCTCTACCTTGCTTTCCTCCTTTAAAACATTCCTTAAAACCTACTTCTTTGGCCAAGTTTTTGGTCATCTGACCTAATATCTCTTTATGTGGTTGGGTGCCATATTTTGTTTTATAGTGCTCTAGTGAAGCTCCTTGGGATGTTTTACTATGTTAAAGGCATGGTATAAATATAAGGTTTTGTTGTTGTTCCTGATATATATGGCCGCACCACTGCCTTTTCTGTCCTTTCAGAACACTCTATATCCCTGAAACTCATCACATTCATCTAACTCAAGAGTTAACCTGAACTTAAGCATTCCCCTGTCCATGATTTGTCACTTGGACAAATGTGGATTAATTAAGGAAACTAAGCATGAGATTAAGGGCAAATTGTGTTTAACTAATTTTATTGAGTTTTTCAAATGAATTGGGGTCGGTGAGGGTAATGCTGTTGATATGGTATATATGGACTTACAAAGGGCATTTGATAAAGTGCCACATAGGCTTGTCAGCAAAGTTGAAGCCCATGGAATAAAAGGGAAAGTGGCAGCATGGATATGAAGTTGGCTGAATGGCAGGAAGCAGAGAGTCATGCTGAATGGTTGTTTTTCAGACTGGAGGAAGATATATAGTGGGGTTTCCCAGTCGTCAATATTAGGACCACTGCTTTTCTTGATCCATCTTAATGCAGGGTACAATTTCAAAATTTGTAGATGACAGAAAACTTGAAAGTATTGTGAACTGTGAAGAGGAGAGTGATAGACTTCAAGAGGACATAGACAGGCTGGTGAATGGGCACACAGAAACATAGAAAAATAGGAGCAGGGGTAGGCCATTCAGCCCTATGATCCTGCTCCGCCATTCAATACAATCATGGCTAATCATCCAAACTCAGCACCCTGTTCCCGATTTCTCCCCCGATCCCTTGATCCCTTTAGTCCTAAGAACTATATCTAACTCTTTCTTGAATATATATAATGATTTGGCCTCAACTGCTTTCCGTGGTGGAGAATTCCACAGGTTCACCACTCTCTGGGTGAAGAAATCTCTCCTCATCTCAGTCCTAAATGGCTTACCCCTTATCCTTAGACTGTGACCCCTGGTCCTGGGCTCCCCCGCCTTCGGGAACATCCTTCCTACATCTAGTCTGTCCAGTCCTGTTAGAATTTTGTAGGTTTCTATGAGATCCCCTCTCATTCTTCTAAACTCTAGCGAATACAAGCCTAATCAACCCAATCTCTCTTCATACATCAGTCCTGCCATCCCAGGAATCAGTCTAGTGAACCTTCGCTGCACTCATTCCATAGCAAGAACATCCTTCCTCAGATAAGGAGACCAAAACTGCACACAATACTCAAGGTGCGGTCTCACCAAGGCCAAATATAATTGCAGCAAGACATCCCTGCTCCTGTACTCATGGCAGATAACATTTAATACAGGGAAATGATGCACCTAGGTAGAAAGATCGAGGAAAGGCAATATAAAGGATACAGTTCTAAAGGGGGTGCAAGTGCAGACGGACCTGGGGGTATATGTGTACAAATCGTTGAAGGTGGCAGGGCAGGTTGAGAAAGCAGTTAATAAGGCTTATAGGATCCTGGGCATTATGGAGAGACAGCGGTAGAGTACAGAAGCAAGGAAGTTATTGTGAACCTTCATAAAACACTGGTTCAGACTCAACTGGAGTATTGTGTCTAATTCTGGGCATCACGCTTTAGGAGGGATGTGAAGTCATTGGAGAGGATGCAGAAAAGATTTATGTGAGTGGTTCTGAAGATGAGAGAGTTCAATTATGAGGATAGATTGGCAAAACTGGGGCTGTTCTCTTCAGACAAGAGAAGGTTGAGAGGAGAATTGATAGGGGTGCTCAAAATCACACGAGTACTGGACAGAGTAGATAAGAGAGAAACTGTTCCTGTTGGCAGAAACGAGAAGAACCAGAAGACATCGATTTTTAAGGTGATTTGCAAAAGAACCAGAAGTGACATGAGAGAAGTTTTTTTACGTAGTGAGGAGTTAGGATCAGAAATGCACTGCCTGAGGGTGTAGTTGAGGCAGATTCAAAAGGGAACTGGATAATTATCTAAAGAGAAAAATTTGCAGGGCCACGGTGAAAAGGCAGGGGAGTGGGATTCGCTGAGTAGCTAGTAAAATTGTTTTGTTTTACTTTTTATAGTCCTTTTTTTCTTTTTTAACTATAGGTGTAACAGGTAGAATATTTAGAATATGCTTTTAAAATATATGTCCGCATATTGGTACTCATTCTGCAACATGCAAGGTCAGGCCTAAAGCTGCGAAGGCATTACCTCATTAACCATCCATGAGAAGAGGTTAAGAGATATAATAGGTATATAGTAAATCAGTCAAGGAGATTGCAGGGAGGTATTCTGGTATGAAGAGACTTTGTTATGAAGATACTGGGCTGAGAAAAGAGTAAGGCCATAACTAATACACACTGTTTCTCATCATTGAGTAAAATGATGTTATTTTGCAAACTCGAAGGGAGATTAATCAGGTGTAGTTAGAATGCATTGATATAATGGCATCACATTAGGTGGATGTAATTAAATATATAAAAAGATACAGACACTGGAGCTGTTGGGGACCTCTATTGCTAGCCTCAGCAAGACCAGATCTAAACAGTCAAGCTGATACACTTTCGATCTCTTGAAGGAGTCCCTGGGATGTGATTTATAATAATTGGTACTGGACTTTGTAGTATGGTTATGTTTTTTAAAACTGTGATCTTTAAAACACTGTAAATTCTGCCCAGAGACAAGCCAGAGTTCTTGGTTACTATGAGAACAAGGAACCCAGATCAAAGACCATTTTGTAAGCAGAGTGCAAGGTTGTAACAACTAAAGAACAATAGGTTTCGCTCTCCCAGACTCTCAGATTGTAAACAGGGAGCCATGCACTCTGAAATGCAAATTCAAGTTGCAGTTTTTAACAAAGGAAGGCCCAGGTGGTTTTGGTATGGTTAAACATGTGGTCTCTGAAATTGTAAAAGGCAAACAACTATTGACTTTTTGAGCTGGATAAATTCAACAGACTTTCCCAGGTCTGGAGGCAGGCTGCAAATGAAAAAGGAAGACCAGTAAGCAAAGCTGTGCAGCCTAAAAAGAGAGAGAGAGAGAGAGAGAGAGAGAGAGAGAGAGAGAGAGAGAGAGAGAGAAACAGCTGCTCTCAGATCACTGATACCGCAAAAGGCTGCTAAGACTTGAACCCGATTTGGGTTGAGGTTTGCGGAGGAGAAAAGACCAACGGAGACACCAGAAATTGCCATATTAATGGAAGACCAGTGGAATGTGCTCAGAAGAAGTGAACAAAGAGGACACTGGTTTTCAGAAGGACTGGGCGATCCAACCCACTGCAACTGGGAGGAGTTTGGGACTTTTAACTGCGAGGGTACCTTTTCAAATGAGAACATTGTTTAACGTATAAATG
The DNA here is from genome assembly GCF_036365525.1 of Heterodontus francisci. Taxonomy (NCBI): domain Eukaryota; kingdom Metazoa; phylum Chordata; class Chondrichthyes; order Heterodontiformes; family Heterodontidae; genus Heterodontus; species Heterodontus francisci. The sequence goes on from NC_090377.1 coordinate 127,501,542, forward strand.
TGGTGTGGGGTTTTAGAGTGTGTTTAGAAGTTAATAGGAAATACATTTCTCTGTAATTTAGTGTATTAGCTACCTACTAACTACTGCTTAGTTATGTTGATTTTGAGTTTAGTTGTTATAGTAAAAGTCTTAGAACGTGAAATTTTGTCATGTAATTCTTCAATCAGTCTGAGAAGTTCATATCTATTGTTTCAAAGTCTACTGAGGTCATAACAGTACCTATATCTCATATAGACTGCAAATAAGGGGTTGTGTTTTATTATCTCGCTGACTTGATTTAATTAAAAAGTATTAGCCAGGCATTTCAATATTTCCAAGTCTTCGAACTTGTAGTAGAGGTAGAGAATGTACAATAATATCTTATATCATACTTCCAAATAAGGGCAATATGGATAAATCACATTGTCCAATATAAACCCAAGAATTATATTCCTGTTTTTAAAGGTAGGAATCCTTCAGGCAGCAGTAAAGAGATTTACTCATTGCTGCTCAAGCTACCCTGCACCTGACATTCCAACACACTGTATGTTTGAGAGACATGTCGGCCCCATGGTAACTTCTGCAAGAAAAAGTGTCTTGATAGCATTCATTTAATATATTAAATGCTAAGAATACATGCTGAAAATTAACAGGAAATGATTTTTTGTGCTGCATCACAAGTTTCAAATTGCAGCACTGTTGAACAACAGACGCAAACAGCAATTTCAAATTTTATAATTTTGTCTTTCAAGTACAATTACAAACCTGCACAAGAGCTCTGTCTTTCTCCAAGCTTGTCAACATTTTTTGCTTTATTGCAGTATTGTATTTCTCTTTGATCTTGCTCAGCGTAGGTTCAAAGGATGTATAGTGCTTCTTAAGCCTAAAAGATCAGAAACAGATCATATCTAAATCAGGATCACAAATACAGCTTTCAACTGCCCTGAATGTCCTGTAAGCAAAATGTCCCAAAATGCCCAGCAGCATCCTTAAAATTGAGCATTAATCTTTGAACTCTGGGAAAACAGAACATATTAGGCCACGAGCTATGGGTACTGCAAGGTAGCACAGCAATATAGAAACAAGAAAACTTGCACACTTAACTGCTACTTTCAACCAAGTGGCTATAGTTAGGCACTGGAATCAGAAATGTTCAGACTTGTCAAAGGATGAATGAAGCTTATGTTCTTCTGATGGCCACAAGAGCAGCCATCCTACCGTGCCTTAACTCCCTCAGTATGATGCTTTTATAAGAATACTCTCAGATAGACCTTGGACACAAGCATTGGTGCCAACAGATATTTATAAGTTAACAAAAGGGTTATTCATTACCCATTACCCATCCCTGGGTATGTCCTGTCCTATCGCTGGACAGACCCACCAGAGGTGGTGGCACAGTGGTATGCAGTTGGGAGGGAGTGGCCCTGGGAGTCCCCAACATTGATTCTGGACCCCATGAAGTCTCATGCCGTCAGGTCAAACGTGGAAAGGAAACCTCCCGCTGATGAATCAGTGCTCTTTCATGTTGAAGTTGGAAGTAGCATGGAGGGTAGAAAGGGTCTCAGAATATATTCTGGATGGGGGACTTCACGGTCAGTCATCAAGAGTGGCTCACTAGCACCACTACTGATCTGAACTGGCCAAGTCCTGAAGGACATATCTGTCAGACTGGGTCTGCAGCAGACGTTGGGAGAACCAACACGAGGAAAAAGCATACTTGACCTTCCCCTCACCAATCTACCTGTCACAGATGCATCTGTCCATGACAGTATTAGTAGGAGAGACCACCACACAGTCCTGATGGAGCCGAAGTCCCGTCTTCACACTGATCATTGTGTTGTGTGGCGCCACCACCGTGCTAAATGGGATAGATTCAGAACAGATTTAGCAGCTCAAAAGTGAACATCCATGAGGTGCTATGGGCCATAATCAGCAGCAGAATTGTATTCAACCACAACCTGTAACCTCATGGCCTGGCATATCCTTCACTCTAGCATTATCACCAAGCCAGGAAATCAACACTAATTCAACGAGGAGTACAGGAGAGCATGCCAGGAGCAACACCAGGCTTACCTAAAAATGAGGTGTCAACTTGGTGAAGCTGCAACACAGGACTAAATGCATGCTAAACAACAGAAGCAGCATGCAGTAGACAGAGTAAAGCTATCACATAACCAACAGATCAGATCAAAGCTCTGCAGTCCTACCACATCCAATCCTCAATGGTGGTAGACAATTAAACAACTGGAGGAAGCACCTCCACAAATATCCCCATCCTCAAATGATGGGGGAGCCCAGCATGTTATTGCAAAAGACAAGCATTTGCAACCATCTTCAGCCAGAAATGCTGAATGGATGATCCATCACGGCCTCCCCCAAGGTCCCCAGCATCACAGATGCAAATCTTCAACCAATTCAATTCACTCCACATGACATCAAGAAATGGCTAAAGATACTGGATACAGCAAAAGCTATGGGCCCTGACAACATCCCAACTGTAGTATTGAAGACTTGTGCTCCAGAACTAGCCTCGCCCCTAGCCAAGGTGTTTCAGTACAGCTACACACTGGCATCTACCCAACAATGTGGAGAATTGCCTGGGTATGTCCTGTCCACAAAAAGCAGGTCAAATCCAATCTGGTCAACTAACATCCCATCAGTCTATTGTCAATCATCAGCAAAGTGATGAAAGTGTTGTCGATAGTGTTGTCAAGCAACACTTACTCAGCAATAAAACAGAAAGTGCTGGAAATACTCAGCAGGTCTGGCAGCATCTGTGGAGACAGAAGCACAGTTAACATTTCATGTCAGTGACCTTTCATCAGAACTGGCAAAGGTCAGAAATGTAATAAGTTTTAAGAAAATAAAGTGGGGGTGGGGCAAAGGAGAACAAAGGACAGAGGGTCACAGAGAATAAGTGACAAGGAGGTCATGAGGCAAAGACAAAGAGTGTTAATGGTACAGTGAAATACAAAGCATTAGTGCAGAGAGGGTGTTAAATGACAGAATAATAAAAGCCCTAGCCACAAGCAAAAACATTTAAAAAAAGAAAAAAAAACAATGGGCAGGCACATGGTAAAAAAAAGTGTAATGATGAAACTAACTAAAATAAAATGAAATACAAATAAAAAAATACAAAGTCAAACTAAAAAAAGGGAGGGGGTGCAGTCATGTTCTGAAATTACTGAACTCAATGTTTGGTCCGGTAGGCTGTAGCGTGCCTAATCTGTAAATGAGGTGCTGTTCCTCAAGCTTGCGTTGATGTTCACTGGAACACTGCAGCAATCCCAGAACAGATATGTGGGCATGAGAGCAGTCGGTTGGTGGTGTGGTGGGGTGGGGGGGGGGGGGGGTTGAAATGGCAAGCGATAGGAAGCTCGGGGTCAGGTTTTCGGACTGAGCGGAGGTCACCCCAATGTAGAGGAAACTGCGTTGTGAGCAGCGAATGCAGTATACTATGTTGAAAAAAAAAACACGTAAAGGTATGTGAAGAGAAAAAGATTGAAGACAAATGTAGATCCCTTACAGTCAGAAACAGGGGAATTTATTATGGGGAATAAAGAAATGGCTGACCAACTAAATGCATACTTTTTTTCTGTCTTTACAAAGGAAGACACAAATATCATACCAGAAATGTTGGGGAACACAGGGCTTAGTGAGAGAGAGGAACTGAAGGAAATCAGTATTAGTAGAGAAATGGTTTTGGGGAAATTGATGGGATTGAAGGCCGATAAATCCCCAGGGCCTGATGGTATGCATCCCAGAGTACTTAAGGAAGTGGCCCTAGAAATAGTGGATGCATTGGTGGTCATCTTCCAAGATTCTATAGACTCTGGAAGAGTTCCTACAGATTGGAGGGTAGCTAATGTAACCCCACTATTTAAAAAGGGAGATTGAGAGAAAGCAGGGAATTATAGACCAGTCAGCCTGACGTCAGTAGTGGGGAAAATTCTAGAGTCCATCATCAAAGATTTTATAGCAGAGCACTTAGAAAACAGTGGTAGAATCGGGCAAAGTCAGCATGGATTTACAAAAGGAAAATCATGCTTGACAAATCTACTAGAATTCTTCAAGGCTGTAACTAGTAGAGTTGACGAGGGGGAGCCAGTGGATGTGGTTTATTTGGACTTTCAGAAGGCTTTCAACAAAGTCCCACATGAGAGATTAGCGTGTAAAATTAAAGCGCATGGGATTGGGGTAGTGTATTGCGATGGATGGAAAATTGGTTGGCAGACAGGAAAGTGCCACAGGTAGGCAAGTTGGAGAGGGTTGGGACAGAGGAACATGGCCTAAAATAAAGCAGCTGGAATTTGTAGGTGGCCTGGTTCTCATCCTCCTTCTTTTCATCATCAGTGGCAAGGGAGAAATAACTTCCATGATAAGCTTGTTGAACTTGTTGCTGCACTGGTTTGCAATTCCAGAGATAAGTAAATTGGCACAGTGCCAGTGGCCTACACCCTTTCTCTGAATGGCACAATTTACATTCCTGGAAGGCTTGGTGGTATCCACACCAATAAAGTTTTGTATTGTCTTCTCCTGAATGGGCCTTGGACCACCACCCCCACCCCACCCCCACCCACCCCGCCCAGGTGCTTGAATAAGTCACTATTCTGTAGGCACATGATAAAGATATTGATAACACATGTAAGTGAAGTTATTTGAGATTGAAAGGAGAGAGCTGCGCACTGGTCTCCTCTTACCTAGCTGTCTTCCAGGCTGCAGTGTAGAGCCGAACTGTCTTTTTAAACGATGCACTGGAGTTGCCTTGCAGCTCAGTTACTTACACTTGTTTAACACAGCTTTTACATCAATGACTTAACCAATGGAAATGCAGACAAGAAGAACCACAAAGCTTTTTACTATGAAGTGCAGCAGCGATGTAACTCAGTTCACAAAAATTCCAAACCAAACAATGGAACAAAAAAAACTTAGAACAAAAAAGGTGAAAATGAAATTATGCAACGAGACAAAAAAGTGAGAAAAACATGTTGTTTGTTCCCCACTTGACTGATGTATAAGATGAAATAGTCATATGTACAGCTCGAAAGAATAGGTGAAAATAGAAATGGTTTAGAAGATAGATTAAAGCCCAGTTCAAATGGTTTATAGTCATCTGAGCCCATTGAATGTTAAACAGAGGATTGAGTTACAATACTAGCATCTAATGAGGGGCTCAAGTGACATCATAAAATCAGAGAACAAAGTCAACTGGTTAGTGGATATTATCCAAACATTTTTATTATATTGCAGGAGTTTAAAAAAACTCCCTTGTATCTTTTATACTGTTGCATTTTGAAAAAAAAAAAAATGGGCTTAACATTTTAGGTACTGGAGTTACAGAACTGATTTTGTTTGTGCTGTTCTCTTGGTCTATATACCTAAATGATAAAGAATTTGCACTTTTAAGGAAAAGTTGCAATATACTGGCATTTTTAAACATTGAAGGTGCAACCTTATATAATGCAGCAATCATACTCACAGAACAGTACTACTAATTTAACACATTCTCTAAAGAGGAATTACAGGGTTTACTTCACTGTTATCAGTATGTTTTATAGCCTTACAATTATTCATCATAGGCAACTATTTTTCTCTGTAGCAAGCAAAACCGTACATTCTGTTGAGTAGATTTTTTCTGTTCCTCCCATGTATTTGTCACGACATTACAAGAAAGATCAGAGACAAATGTTTTAAAATGAGTTTTCTGCTAAAGTAAGGAGCATTTGTGACAGTCAGTGGTATTTTTCATTTGATAGAAGTTCCTGCCAGCAAAACAAGGAAGCTGGGCTCCACAATTAGCCTGTCAAAACAGTAGCTTGTCCTCAACCACCCTGAGTTCTGAGAAATTGCACCACTTGCACCTTAATTGCCAATTCGTTGCAGAGTTAGGACTACTACTCAACAGTGCAAGTACCTTTTTAATGACGAGATTTATGTTCCTGCAATGCCACTCAATCTCTCTGACCCAGAAAGAGAACAAATTAAACTGTGGAGTCTCATTCATATAGGTAGTAAATGATTGTTGGATTTACAAAAAAATGTAAATTTAAATGTTTACATTTTTTCTTACTTTTCCATTCTGTCTCTTTTCCCGTTCTCTTAATTGAATCTTTGGGCTGAGTGTGTTGGGACCCCAACATCAGGGTAAAAAGCAGGTCTCCGAGCCCGCGCTTGCCGGCAGTGGGACAGCCTCAGCAATTTTACCTCAGGCAACCTCCTCAATGGCCAGTTGTCCACCTGCTGTCCAATTAAGAACGGCAGGGGAGCTCCTGATGCTGCCGGCCCAATCAGAGAGCCAGCAGCCCTGAAGCCTCATGCTGAGGAATGTGGGAAACTTCAGGCCGACAGAAGATAGGAAGGAAAGACTAAAAAAATTGGGGGGGCTGAATGTCGGAGAGGAAACCTCCCCCTGGGGAAATCATTGGGGCCGGAGGTGCTGCTTTCCCTGCATACAGCCCCCTCTTTGCCTAGTCGGGCTACTACTGGGAGGCTGCCTCCAATTAGCTGGCGGCCTCCCACACCGCGGAGGATCACCCCTCCGTCAGCAAATATCTGACAGCACCGTAAAATGGCCCCTAATTGGGCCGTTGTAAACGGATGCCCACCTCCTTGAAGTGGGCATCCTCTCCGCATCCGGTCCTGCCTTCGTTAAACCACCCCGATGGCAGGATGGCACCAGGGATTTGATCCAACATGGCTCCCTGCAATTTTACCAGCAAACCCCCTCCCCCCGCCCAGCCCACCTCCCTGGGGCTAGTAAAATCATAGCCTTTTTTCGTCTTCTGTTTCTGTACTTGATTTGATTCTAATTCACCCAATTTCTTTCTCAGTCTTTCCATGATTCCTTCTCAAGCATTAAACCTCATTGGTTAAGGAGATAAGGTCCCATCTTTCACCACGGTTCCAGATGCCCTGCTGCCCTCGCTGCGCCACTATCAGCTCACAATGCCAGCAACCTACAGGGCAAATAAATTTGTGCTGAAGGGTGAAAGAAAAAGCTTAACGCGGCACATTGTGAGATGCCCTGCATAGCTAATGTATGTTATGATGCCTTCTGTCCAACTGTCTTTAGTTAAAGTGCATATAATGAATGGATTACGAAGCATTTTGTATGCACTAATCAGGATGAAAATCCTCAAACTTAATTATCCTAACATGGTACAATTGTAAAGTGGGTGCAGCAACAGAGAGACCTAGGATTTATATAGACAAATCTTTGAAGGTGGCAGGGCAGGTTTATAAAGCCATTAAAAAAAAAAGCATATGGATCCTTAATTTTATGGAGGCATCGAGTACAAAAGCAAGGAGCTATGCTGAGCTTCTATAAATCACAGGTTTATGTAATTCTATGTTAGACCTCAACTGGTATAATGTGTCCAATTTAGGGCACCACATTTTAGGAAGGATCTCCTGTGAATCAGTTGTCCAATAGTACACTGCTGCTCCACAGCCGCTAGCCTACTTCCATTCAGAGTATAATTACTGCTGATATTTTTTTATTTATCAAAATGCATAATCCTTGCATTTATTGACATTGAATTCCATCTGCCACTCATAAATCCAACGTATCAGTATCCCTCTGCAGTTTTCTTTGGCCTTCTAAAGAATTAACTGTACAACCTAACTTGGTATCATCTACAAATTTTGACACCATTCCTTCTGGGCCTATATCCAAATATGTAATATACACAATAAACACCAACGGGCCCAGAAATTAACCCACTACCTGCTTCTAACTAATCTGAAAAACTGCCCTTAGCTCCTGCTTCTTCTAAGTAATTTTTAATCCAGTTTTCTATCCTCCCAGTTACTTCCATGACCCTTAATCTTCTCTAGTGATCTCCTATATGGTACATTGTCAGGGGATTTTCTAAAGTTCATGAACACTACATCCACTCTATCAAAGTTACAGCCAATGTTGATTATTTTTCAGCTGTATGGAGCCAATTTATTTTGCCAAAAACAATATTCAAATAATTGTTTGATAATCAAACAAAGCTAAACAAAATAGGTGACAGTCATTCGCTGTTTCATTCCTCAGGGCAATGCCTTGACCAATCTGAGTCAAGTGCCTGATTTAAATTTCAAACAAAGCTTGGCAGTTAACGATCAGTCACCGTAAACTGGTGCATTCTCCATGGCAACGCCTCTACCAGAGTCCACTTGCTAGCCAATCAGTACTCTCTTCTCATACAGTATATAGTTGTTGTTTTCCCTTACATTGGCATTCTTGCAGATTGTCTTGATGAGTGCAAGACAAAAAGCTACAACAACATGTCTCAATTTTCAGCAATACATGTGCACATTGTAGACAGACTTACACTGGACTAAGGATACTGCTGCGGGTACATCTAATTTGTCAATTTGTGTTTTTTAACCATATATGCCGAAGGAAATCTCAAAGCAGAAACTGCAAGTATGGAAGTAACCAGTTTGGAAAACCAAATGAATGTGAACAAAGAGCAAGATGTTAACTACCTTACTGATTAACACAAGGCTGAACTTGCTGATTGGTAGATGAGGGACGGTTTTGAGAGTAGCAGTCTCATGTATTAGCAAATGAGTGAGAATGCCAGAATGAACAAATCAAAAACAGCCACAACCATTACTGCAGCACATCGAGTGAAAAAATCTGGCAGCCAAATTCTGCACGTTGATGGTGGAATACTGTTTTGTACAAGCTGCAATGTTTCGTTGGATCACAGGCAGCAGGCAACTTTTCAGTGACACTTACGAGTCTGAAAGCCATTGCAGCAGAAAGGGAGAACCAACACCGCACTGCTGGAAAATGAACACGCAAAAAAAAAGCAACGATTTCATCTCTTTTTAAGAAGTCAACAGAGAGCTCAGAAAATTGTCAGTTGGTATTAATGAATCGTGTGGATGCTTTTGCAAGCGCCAACATACCATTGAAAAAACTTGATCACCCAAATCTGTGGGTATTCATTCAATGTAATGTGCAAAATGGTAGTAGCTTTCCAAGTGCAAATAAACAACAACAGAATTACCTACCAAAGGTTTTTGCTACACATTGCGAGAAGATAAACTCTGTGGAATGCAGAATACCCCACTTTGCAAGGCTAGCACAGTGCTGTCTGACAAATCAAACAAACTCTGTGGATGAGGAGAGAGCTGTGTCTAAACATGCACCAGTGTTCACAGTGCAGAGACAGGGAATGAAGAGACAGTTGCAGGTTGCTCCAAGAGACAGTTGCAGGTTGCTCCATGCTCACATTCAACCACTGACTTCAGTGAGTAAAGAATGTGACCTGTTTATAGACAGCTTTTTAACAATAGTTTTTGAGTATACAATAAATTTGAAAATTTTAAACCAGAAACCTCCTTTGTCTTTTTTTTTTAAAATAGATCATTTTTATGGTTTGTTGCTACACTGTGAAATTTATGATTTAAATATGCAAAATCATGAAATTCACTATTCTTAAAATGCCATGACCATGAAATTTGTAAAATTTGACCATGAAATTGGTAGGGCCTGTTATATTATTGCTTTTAGAGTGATGTGCCTTTAAGAACTTAGTATGTTAATAAGCTAAGTACCAGGATGTAATCTTGTGACTCGAAGCCACAGCCACTCTGCACTGCAATACCCTGGACACAGGTTCTGTATTTAGTTTGCTCCGTATTGGATGTATTAGTTTTATCTGTTAATAAACATTCTAGAGGCCGTCAATCAACCCCACCAGCGTGCACATTCAACAAAAGCTTAAGTGCGAGCTGGACGTCGCGTGCATCATCACAGAGACTGGTGCAATTTAATTGCGTGCGTACGAAAGAAAAATGGAGCAATCAGGGTTTGTCTAGATCCGAGGCATCTAAACCCGTTCCCCAAAGAAATGTCCCCACAAGATTCTAACACTAGAGGAACTGAATCCCAAGTTCACAGGAACCACATTTTTTTCCAGGTTGGACACTAAACATGGATATTGGTCAGTGCACCTAGCTAAGGAATCTCAGGAAGACACCACCTTCAGAACACCAAGCGGAAGATATTGCTTCCAAAGACTACCCTTCGGATTATCTGTCAGTCAAGATCTGTTTCAGCAGCAAATGGACAGAATTACAGAAAACGTGCCTGGATGCATATGCATTGCTAATGATTTTGCGGTAATGGGCAAAACCAAAGAACATCATGATCAAAACCTTCATTCATTGATGGCACTAGCTCATTTTTAATAGCAATAAGTGCCAGGTGAATGCAAGTCAGATCAATTTCTTTGGCTCTATATATTCAGCTTGCAGTTCTGTCCTGACCCAGGAAAAGTCAAAGATGTAAGGCATATGACTGCTCCAGAAAACAAAGATCTACAGAGATGCCTTGGATTTTTCAAACTTTTTGCACCATACATTACAAATTTTTCTGACAAAGCATCATCATTGAGAGAGCTCCTAAAGAAAGACATACAATATGTGTGGCATATGTTTGAGTATCTCAAACAAGCATTTCCAGCAGAAACCTGTACCCTGCAGTACTATGATCCAAGAAAGGAGACAGTCCTGAAAGTCAATGCTTCACAGAAAGGGCTAGGAGCATGCATCCTGCAGGATGGTAAACTAATTGCATTCGGATCCAAATGTTTATCCTCAGCACAATCCAATTACTCAGAGTGTGAAACACTTGCTCTGGTGTTTGGGATCACAAGGCTCCACACCTACCAGTTCGGTAAGCAGTTCACTGTGGAAATTGATCATAAACCATTGGAGATGATCTGGCGCAAACCACTGACAAGCGCACCATCTCGACTACAGCGACACTTAATGGAAGTACAGAGGTATGACTTCGACGTCTGCTACAAATCGGGTACCAAAATGGTCACCTCGGATACGCTCAGCAGATTGCCAAATCCGAACATGAAGAAGTCCTACTGAATCTACAAGTAGACAGCATGGACGTCAATGTGGAAGATGTGCTCAAAACTGATTTATTGCATTTTGGTCAGCACAAATGTGACCAACTGCAATCAGAAACAGCCAATGGTCCACAACTGAAGGCACTGTGGAGAGTCATCATAGATGGATGGCCAGAAGAGGTGCCAGAAACTCTCAGATGCTTTTGGCCTTGTAGAGATGAACTTGGCATCTCGAGAGGCGTAACCTTCAAAGGAAAACAAGTGATTGCACCCAAAGCTCTCCGACAAGACATCTTTTCACAACTTCATCAAGGCCATATGGGCATAGAGCGAACAAAATGACTGGCACAACACACTGTTCATTGGTCAAGGATCAACAATGACATCGAAAAGTTAGTGAGGATGTGCAAGGCATGTCAGAACCATCAGCCACAACAATGTAAAGAACCTCTACACCCTCACGAGATTTTCAGTCCCTTGGTCCAAAATCGCCACTGATCTATTTACCATGAATGGAGACAACTTTATATTAGTCACCGATTATTTCTCCAAATTGCCAATTGTCAGGCAGATAAAAGACGTTTCAAACGCGACCGTCGCAGACACATTGAGCACCATATTTAGTCTGTTCAGTGCACCAGAATAAATTATTTCTGACAATGGGCCACAGTATACAGGTAGATCTTTCAAGGATATGTGCCAAATGGGGCATAAACCATATGACGTCCTCACCACCCCTAGATCTAACAGTCTTGCGAGGGAATGGTTCGCAAATCACATCCTGAAGTGTAGGGCAACGAAACAAGATTTTCATGTTGCCATGTTACACCACAGAGTTACACCTATGGATATGGGCTTACCGTCATCAAAAGAGATCATGTTTGGAAGGCAAATGAGAACAATTCTGCCAAGTCATCACCTGTCCAAATTCTCCGAGATGCAGGAGACCACTGCTCGGAAAACAGGCAGAATGAAGGTGGTGACCGACATGCAGGGGTGGAACTATCTCAACTAAATGTAGAACAAAAGGTCAGGGTCATACACCCCACAATGAGAACATGGTTACCCCAGCAGAGGTATCCAAAGTATGCAGTTAGCCTAAGTCTTACGAGCTTACAACACCTAGCGGAGCAATGTTGAGGAGCCGCCGAAGCCAATTAAGAGAAATATGCAATATTCCAATTGCGCACAGCTGACTCGAAAAAACACACTCCAACGACGATGCTGTTACAGAACAAGACGACAACAACCTACACACTAACAACAGGTCTGCAAACCAAGAACAGCCAGCCAAGTGTTAAATCCACATCCCCAGAATGTTATACCATAACAAAATCTGGAAGAGTTGTCAAACCACCAAAACACTATAGTCTTAAGCTTCTGCATTTGTAAATTTTACAATCCTTATCTTTATACCTGTAAATGTTATAATCTCTATCCCTGTATAACCAATTTGATATCCTATTTTATGTGTTTTTAGTTGTAGCATACGAGATTTATTTTGGGAAAAAAGGGGATGTTGTATTATCGCTTTAAGAGTGATGTCCCTTTAAGAACTCAGAATGCTAATGACCTAAATACCAGGATGTGGTCTTGTGACTAGAAGCCACAGGCATTCTGCACTGCAATACCTTGGACACAGGTTCTGTATATTAGATTTAGATTTAGAGATACAGCACTGAAACAGGCCCTTCGGCCCACCGAGTCTGTGCCGACCATCAACCACCCATTTATACTAATCCTACACTAATCCCATATTCTTACCACATCCTCACCTGTCCCTATATTCCCCTACCAGCTACCTATACTAGGGGCAATTTATATTGGCCAATTTACCTATCAACCTGCAAGTCTTGTGGCTGTGGGAGGAAACCGGAGCACCCGGAGGAAACCCACGCAGACACAGGGAGAACTTGCAAACACCACACAGGCAGTACCCAGAATTGAACCCGGGTCGCTGGAGCTGTGAGGCTGCGGTGCTAACCACTGCACCACTGTGCCGCCCCACTGCGCCACTGTGTCGCCCCACTTGCTCTATATTGTATGTATTAGTTTTATCTCTTAATAAACATTCTAGAGATCTACAAGAAACTGGAATCCATCTACCTCATTGCGTTGTTTAAGATAACACAAAGAAATGCATGACAGGGCCCTAGTTATAAATGTGGATGTAATAAGTCATAATGGAAACGTTAACTCAAAGGTTTTATAAAACAGGGCAGCAGAAAGTGCATCAAGATTTTAATGTATCATAGATAGCCTGTAATCAGCCTATATTTTAAATATATTTATTTTTACAGTCATTTGGTAGTACAGAACTTGAGCATTGCTGAAAATAGAGACATGTTGCCAAAGCTTTTCATCTTGCACTCGTCAGGACAATCCGCAAGAATACCAACATAAGGGAAAGCAGCAACTTTATACCATATGAGAAGAGAGTACTGATTGGTTGGCAAGTGAACTCTGACTGGTAGAGGCGTTGCCATGAAGAATGCACCAGTTTATGATGACTGACAGTTAACTGCAGCTAGTTTTTCCAGCCGGCATAGACATGATGGGCTGAATAGCCTAGTTCTGTGCCGTAACCTTTCTATGATTCTATGTTTCTTGTCCCTTGACAGTTAACACTTTGCAGATTATTAAATGAGCAAACTTCACTTGGAATGAAGTACAGTGATATACATAATGGTTCTTGCCAATAGATTAAACATTTGGAGAAGGGGATTATAATCGTTTGGAATTTTCAGCTGCAATGATGGCAAAACCATCATTACTGTGTAAAACTGAGAGCAACCTCTGGTATCTGCACGTGCACAGTTAAACATGGAAAACTGGAAGTTGCAGCCTGCGATGCCCAGCAATTCAACGGGGTGCATTTTTGCAGTCTTTACAGATGCAATCAACACAGGATCAACAATTTGATGAGAACTTGAACTTTTTATCCACTATCCTGACTGTAAAAGCCAATGAAAATATTAAGCCTTGTTCAATCAAAAGTAACTTTGTTATTAAGGGAGTACTAAGTCATAATTACTGTTGAACAACCTCCCTGGCCCTGGAAAAACTAGTTTACAAGTATAAAATCTCATGCCCTCAGAAAAAAGAATTAGAATTGCATGATTTTTAATTTTGTTTTTAAGATTAAAGTATTTCAGATTCTCCCTTAATCCTATGTGTCTGTCCCAATCTTCATTTGGTTTTCTGTTCTATGATTAAATCTGAATTATTTTGCATATTTTTTTTACTTCCAGTTTAGCCCTCTTAGTATTTTTGAATCTGATTGGGCTAAACAGCCTGCCTGCTGCCTACCCTGTTGCTGGATGCCACAGAGTTCCCCAAAAAGGTGCCAAATTCAAACAGGAAATCAATCCTATATATATCCTAAAGCTTTGTGGGACACTTTCTCCAAGATCAGCACAAGCACCGTCCCTTCATCACTGACCTGACTGCAAAATCTGGGCCATTGCATGGGAGTATTCAAAGTGGATCTCAAAGATAGGAACAATTAAAAGAAGTTGCAGAGTCCAGGAGCACTGGGAATGGCGCGTTGGGGGGCGCCTAGCAGCAAAGGAAGGTGGATAGAGGACTTATTTAAATGAGTGCCTCCAGTTGTCAAAACATGACCTGATTCAGTAGTCTCCACAATCATAGCATTCCTTTGAAATATCTAGTACTTAATAACCAACAGAGAACCTTCAAGAACTGAAAATTCTGTTTTCTCTTTTTTTTAAAAATGAGCTTAACATTTTCATATTTAGTTAATGCGGCTATAATATTGGTCCACGTTCCAAAGACCATTTAAAATGTCCCAGATTCAAGCACATTTCCTTACCTTTTAATATCATTAATGAGTCTGTTCTTTTCTTGTGCGACACGCTTATGATGCATCCTGTGGAAATCACGTTCTTTCCTAAGTTTTACTAATGTTTCACTCGCTGTGCTGTAGATGAAAAAATTGGCAAGTTTAATTGTTGCTGAGATAATATAAATAATTTATACACATATGTTTCTACATAAAATAATTTCTGCATTTTCAGATGACATTAAATTATTTGCTCCATACTTAGTTGTTATCTTGCAGCCCTCAAGATCTTTCTTCAAATTTTTCACCTCATTATCCAGCAGCTGGTTTTGAGTATACACATCAGGAACAAATCCCACATCCTGCAATTTCAATGTTCCTTTTTGCAGCATTTCATACCTGATGTGACAAAATATAAAAGGCATGATGTTCAAGCAGAAATCTTACTAACAATTATTAAAATGAGAAAACAGCAACTGTGGCATTTGCAAATCTTATGGCTTGACATGGAGAGGAAAGCAAATGTTAAGAACAATTAGGAATAAGGGAGTAAGGATATTAAAGATAATCTGAATTGTGCTGAAATTAATACAAAGAGTATAAAGGAATAAAATGGGTCAGCTAGAGGTTCTAGCACACAAGGCTGCAATTAATGTTGTAGAAGTGAATGAAACTTAGTTGAAATCAAATGATGATTCAGGAGTTAACTTGTAGGATTGTGTGTGTTCAGGAAGGTACCAGGAAGGTAAGGCAACGGGTGGGGCAGAATTAGTTGTTGGAGAGGGATTCGATACAACAGAGTTGGATGTTGGAAATGGCACCGAGCCTCTTTGGATAAAATTAAAAGGACAGTGAAAGGAAAATGTTAGTAATAGGAATATGCTACAGGAAACCAAATAAACATAGGGAGGCTGATGCAGTTTTCTGGGATGTGCTAATACAGATGAGTTATCAGTCATGATCCTGGGGGATTTCAATCTTCCTCATGTTGACTGGTTTGTACAATGGGGATGTATGTAAGCATGAATTTATAAATTGTGAGGAATCAATTTTTAAAACAGTACATTAAGGAATCCACAAAGGTGAATGCAATCTTGCATTTGGTTCAAATGAATGAGGAGGAAACAACAAGCAAAGTATGGGACTAATGATCCAGAGACATGAGTTCAAATCCCACCAGGGCAGTTGGGGAATTTAAATTCAGTTAATTAACTAAATAAATCTGGAATAAAAAGCTAGCAGTAATGATGACCATGAAACTACAAGATTGTTATTAAAAATCCATCTGGTTCACTAATGTCCTTCAGGGAAGGAAATCTGCTATCTTTACCTGGTCAGACCCAAAATAGTGTCATTGACTCATAATGGCCATCTGAAATGGCCTAGCAAGTCACTCAGTTTCATTCAAGGAGGCGGCTTATTACCACCTTTTCAAAGGCAGTTCGGGATGAGCAATAAATGCTGGCCTTGCCAGTGACACCCACATCACATAAATGAGTAAAAATAATATTTGGAATCTAGTAAGCATAAGGTTCTGACCTTTAGAGTAGACATGGAAGTAGAAAACAAAGAGAATGGCAATTAAAAAGCTAAATTTTAAAATAAGCTAATTTCAAGGATATGAAAAAGTGCACGGGAATGCCAAAATGGGAAAAAATGCTGGAAGAAAAAGATGTGGAAGGAAAATTTTTATCATTTTAAGCTGGATAGCTTTTAAGATGCAACAAGAATTTACCATGAAATAGGCTTACTAACAAAATTGTGAAAGGCATTAGGTAGAAAGAGAAAACATACATTTTTTTTTTAAATGTTCAAGAACGGAACAGGATAGGGAGATCAATTGATAGGCTGAAGAATGTCAAGAAACTGATGAGAGCTGCAAAGAAGGATTCTGAGCAAAACATTGCTGGAAACATGAAGCAGAACAGTAAAGAATTCTTCAAGCATGCTTGGAGTAAATAAAAGATGCAAAGAGGGAATGAGCCACTTAAAAAAAAAGAACATTGGAGTAGTTGTGTCTGAAAATAGTGAAATTGCTGAAGAACTTAACCATTAGTTTTCAACAGTATTCACAAAAGAAATGGGGGAAAAATGCCAGAATTGGACGTATGACATAAAGGTGAATATAAACAGAAAAATGTTAGAATCACAAAAGGGGACACAATGGGGAGGTTGTTGAAGTCCAAGATAGATAAGGCTCCTGGTTCTGATCACTTTCAATCCAGGGTTCCGAAGCAGTTGGCTAAAACGATTGACAGTCTCTTGTGGGTATTTTTTCAGAGTTCACAACTCAGGCCAAATCCCAAAGGATTGAAAAACAGCAAACGTGACTAATCTTTGATAAAGAAGTAAGGGATAAACCATATGTTATAAACATGTCAACCTTACACTTTTGGAAAAGGGTTTGAAAGTATTGCGGTACAATATAAAGCAGCAGCTTTAGGGACATGAGCTAATCCAAGACAGTCAGTGGTTTTAGGCATGGGAGGTCATGCTTGATTAATTCATTGAATTTCTTGAACGAGATAGGGGAGAGACAGTGCATGTCATCTACCTCAATTTCAGGAAGCCATTTGACACCTGTCTCACACAATAGGCTACTGCACATGGTACAAGCACAAGGACTAGATAGGAATGTATTAAAATAGATTGGTAGAGAATGAGTGATTGATTGATAGACAAGGAGTAGTTGTACATGGGCAAGTATCCGGTGGGCAGCCAGTTACCAGTGGAGTGCGATAAGATTCGGTGTTGGAGCCAAACTTGTTTATAACTTAAAGGTGTTGGACAAAGTCCCACAGAATAGACTTGTTAGCAAAATTAAAGTCCATGGGATTAAAGGGGCAGTGATGTCATGGATATAAAATTGGCTAAGGGACAGAATGCAGAGGGTAGTGGTCAACGGTTATTTTTCAGTCTGGAGGGAAGTATTCAGTAATGTTCCCCAGGGGTCGGTATTTGATTTATTCCTTTTATGCTCCTTTTGATTTATATTAATGACTTGGACTTGGACTACAGGGTATAATTTCAAAGTCTGCAGGCGATACAAAACTTGGAAATGTAGTATTGAGGAGAATAATAACAGACGTCAGGAGAACATGGACAGACTGGTAAAGTGGGCAGACACATGACAGATGCAATTTAATGCAGAGAAGTGTGAAGTGATTTGGAAGACAAAGGTGTGGCAATATGAGCTAAATGGTTCAATTATAAAGATGGCACAGGAACAGTGACATCTGGGAGTCTTTGAAGGTGGCAGGACAAGTTGAGAAGCCTGTTAAAAAAGCATATGGG
This sequence comes from Heterodontus francisci, assembly GCF_036365525.1. Classification (NCBI taxonomy): domain Eukaryota; kingdom Metazoa; phylum Chordata; class Chondrichthyes; order Heterodontiformes; family Heterodontidae; genus Heterodontus; species Heterodontus francisci. The sequence continues at coordinate 127,519,485 of NC_090377.1, forward strand.
ATCCTTTATTAACAGAGGAATAATGCACAAAAGAAAGTTATGCTAAAGCTTTATAAAGCACTGGATAGGCCTCAGCTAGACTGTTGTGTTCAATTTTGGGCACCAGACTTCAGAAAGGACGTCTAAGCCTTGAAAAGAGTGCAGAAGAGATTTACGAGATTGGCATCAGGGATAGGGGACTTCAGTTATGTGGAGAGACTGGATAAGCTGGGGTTGTTCTCCTTAGAACAGCGAAGGTTAGGAGATTTGATAGATGAATAGTTTTGATAGAGTAAATAAAAATAAACTGTTTCCAGTGGGAGCATGGCCAGTAACCAGAGGACACAGATTATAGGTGATTTGCAAAAGAACCAGAGGCAATATGAGGAAACATTTTTTTTTTTAAAAAACAGACGAGTTGCTGCAATCTGGAATGCACTGCCTAAGAGGGTGGTGGAAGCAAATTCAATAGTAACATTCAGAAGAGAACTGGATAAATATTTAAAGGGGAAAATATTACAGGGCTGTGTGACAAGAGCAGGGGAGTGGGATTAATTGAATAGCTCTACCTAAGATCCAGCACAGGCACAATGGGCCCAAATGGCCTTCTTCCATGCTGTCTTATTCTATAAATGACATATGAAAGGAAATGTGCCCAAAGTGTACATATTTGCATATGATATCTAGAAATGCACACAAATTCAAAATATCTTGACAACTCGTTCAGTGGGTGGAGATATAGCAGATTTAATGTAATACAGGAAAATATAAGGTTATGAGATTTGGCAGAGGGAAGGTTGATATGAATTACATGATAAATGGAAATGTACTTCAGACATCGGAGCAGGAGAGATTTTGGTGGTTTTAGTGGACCAGGTTACTAAAACCATTAATACAACGTTCCCAGACGTTTAAAAAGCAAGCAGAATGTTGAGATGCACAGTTAGAGCGAAAATATTCAATTTCAGGAAGCCATTTTAAAACTGTACTTGGCCATGGCGAGACCACATCTGGAATACTGCATGCAGTTTTGCAGTCATTGTTATTTCAAAGAAGGACATTCAATTATTGACTAGAGTATAGAAAAGGGCTGCATGAACAAAATGGATCCAAGTAATCCTTACTGCTGTACACAAACGATATTTGCAAATTAGGGAAAGTAAAAGAAAATGGGAAATGCAGGAGAAGCTGGTTCACTGAAAGAATGGTATGTGTAAAAGATTACAAGCAAGGCTGGAGGAACTTTAATGGGTTTCTCTGATTAATATTGGCACCCCTCCTATTCCTCTTCCTACTCTGTCCATCCTGAATAATTTGCAACCTGGAATGTTCGAGCCCCATCTCTGTTTTACTATTATATCATACTTCCTATCAGCACATCGATTTTATTCGCAATACATTGTGCATTAATGTATTTGCAACTCAAACCTCCCTTTATCTGTTTGGCAATCTTAGTCATTTAACTTTGTCCTCCTTCTAATCAGTTTTTTGTGCGTGAAGTGCTGAATGCCCCATGGATCACTGCAGGAAGCCCTACATTTTGAAATTCACATCAATGATTTAGCTTCAGAAACATTGTAAACTGGTCAAAGTTGCAGACGTTGCAAATCTAAGAAGAAAGGCCATTGAGTCTAACAAGGCAGCCAAGTAACTACAAAACAAACTAGATAAATCTGTGAGAACAACCATTCAAAACTAAATTTAAATAAATGTCACTGCACCAATGTTTAGATCTCTTGGATCCAGGTAGAGTCGAAATCCTTCCATACTTCACTGAATTTGCAATAAGGCTGACTAAAACCCTGAACTCTGGGATAAACAGTCTGAACAAGCATCAAAAGCAAAGGTTTGGCATCAAAGCATGCAACAAATCCCTTTTCTACAAATTATTTAAACAGTGGCGCAGTGGTTAACACTGCAGCCTCACAGTTGCAGCGACCCAGGTTCAATTCTGGGTACTGCCTGTGCGGAGTTTGCAAGTTCTCCCTGTGACTGCGTGGGTTTCCGCCGGGTGCTCCGGTTTCCTCCCACAGCCAAAGACTTGCAGGTTGATAGGTAAATTAGCCATTGTAAATTGCCCCTAGTATAGGTAGGTGGTAGGAGAATTGAGGGAAGGTGAGGATATCGTAGGGAATACAGGATTAATGTAGGATTAGTTTAAATGGGTGGTTGATGGTCGGCACAAACTCGGTGGGCCAAAGGGCCTGTTTCAGTGCCTTATCTCTCTATGACTCTAACCAGATTATCCTTTCTGGTAGTTACATCTTTGAGCTGAACAGATTGGATTTTGTTTTGTTCTGCATCTGCTGGAACCATTGAAATAGGAGTAGGCCATTTAGTTCCTTGAGCCAGTTCACCATTCAGTATGATCATAACTGATCTATATGTCAGGTCCATTTACGTGCCTTGTTTCCATATTCCTTAATACCCTTACAGAACAAAAATCTATCGATCTCAGTTTTAAAAGTTTCAATTGACCCTCAGCCTCAACAGCTTTTTCAGGGGAAGGGAATTCCAGATTTCCACTACCCTTTGTGTGGAGAACTTCCTCATAACATCCCCGAATGGCTTAGCTCTTATTTTACGATTACATTCCTCATTCTAGAATCACCCAGCAGAGAAAACAGCTTTCCTCTATTCCTCTATCAAATCCTTTAATCATCTTAATAACTCAAATCGATCACCTCTTAATTTTCTATACAAGGGACCTAGCATCATGATTTAACCCTTTTAACCCTGGTATAATTCTGCTGAATCTGTGCTGCACCCACTCAAAGGCTAATGTTTACATTCTGAGGTGCATATGTGTTGCTCCAGAGTCTTACCTGAAGGGAAGAAAATTGTAGAGCTATGGAAAAACAGCAAAAGGAGTAAGACTAATTGAATGGCTTTTACAAAGAGATGGCACAGACTGGATAGGCCGAATAGCCTCTCTCTGTATTGTATGTGTTCATTTTCTTGAAAGATACTATTGATTCTGCTTCAAGCAATGTATTCCAGATCATACAATATGCAAAAAAAATTCTCATCACACTTCTGGTTCTTTTGTCAATTGTCTTAAATCTGTATCCTCCGGTTATGGACCCTTCTGACAGTAAAAACAATTTATCTTTATTTACTCTGTCAAAACCCTTCATGATTTTGAATGACAATTAAATTTCCTCTTAATCTTCTCTGCTCTAGGGAGAACAATCCTAGCTTCTCTAGTCTCCTCACATAACTGGAGACCCCATCCCTAGCACCATTCTAATAACAGCGAAGGTTTACCAGACTGATTCCGGGGATGGTGGGACAGACGTTTGAGGAGAGATTGAGTCGATTAGGATTATATTCGCTGGAGTTCAGAAGATTGAGGGGGAATCTCATAGAAACCTATAAAATTCTAACAGGACTTGACAAGGTAGGATGTTCCCGATGGTGGGGGAGTCCAGAACCAGGGGTCATAGTCTAAGGATACGGGGTAAACCTTTCAGGACTGAGATGAGGAGAAATTTCTTCACCCAGAGAGTGGTGAGCCTGTGGAATTCGCTAGCACAGAAAGCAGTTGAGGCCAAAACATTGTATGCTTTCAAGAAGGAGTTATATATAGCTCTTGGGTCTAAAGGGATCAAAGGGTATGGGCGAAAGCAGGAACAGGCTACTGAGTTGGATGATCAGCCATGATCATAATGAATGGCGGAGCAGGCTCGAAGGGCCGAATGGCCTACTCCTGCTCCTATTTTCTATGTTTCTATGTAACTCTCCTGAGCAGCCTCTCTAAGGTTTTGTCATCCTTCTTAAAGTGTGGTCTGCAGAATTGGACACAATATTATAGCTAAGACCTAACCAGTGACTTTATAAAGGTTCAGCATAACATCCTTACTTTTGTACTCTAGCAGCTAAAAATTTATTAAGGCCCATTTTCAGGTGGGGGTCACAATTCGCAATCTGCCTACATCCAGTCCTATTGAGGCAGGCAGCATGTACATTTTGTGCTGCTTCCTTATTTAAATGATTGCAACTTTGGCCTGGGCGTGGCCTGCACTGCTGGCTGGCTGAGTGCTCAGCAGAAAACCCAGCAGCATGCGCTGTTAACATGTGGTGCAACTCACTTAAAGGCAGCAGGCCCCTCTTAAAAGGAGTTGCACTTATTGGAAGTAAGCTGCTGCTGACTGCCTCTACTGACTCTGGCTACAAGTAGGAACTGCACAAATGGAGCACCAGGGAAGAGAGAGGGCTCCTAGGTTCACGGATGCAACCTTAGAGGCAAGGTCGACAGGAGGCAAGAGGCTATGTTTCTGCGGGGTCCTGGAAACCCTCAGATCACCCTCCGAAGGGAATGGGAGCAATTGGCAAGGCCAGAGAGGTCAATGCCCAGTCTGGCCCCGAGGACCTGCCACAAGAAGTCTAATGACTTCACGAGGGTGGTCAACATCAGTGAATGCATCTTCACATGACATTTCCTACCCACAATACCAACATCTCACACTGCTCAATGCATCACATAGCCATCAGCAGTCCCTACCAGTCAGGACTCAGGCCTACATTCACATACTCCATCTCACCCTCACACACCTTCCAAAGATGTCTCACACCCACTTCCCACTACTTCCACATACCTCTAGCTATTCAGCTGTGGCAGGCACATCACCCAAACACACTGCAAAACAATCAGTGCCCTCTCTCTTGCAGGACAAGGTGGCAAACAATAGAAGGGAACAAATCTGAACCGACAGGGGATAAATATGCCTTCATCCCCTGAGCCCAATAGAGGAAATGGTGCTGAGTATCATGGGGCCACTGCGAGAGAGCCCGTAGCGTCTAGCATTGGCATGGACATTCAGGACATCAGCATGTTACTACATAAATTTTCTTCTCAAATCCCACCTTGCCCTCATGCTGCTATCTGGAATGATAAGCAAGCTGCATTTGCTTTACACTCCACCGCAACACCCCCTTCCTCACCCCCAACTTTCCCCTTCTGATTTTATACTTTCAGATAGTCCAGAATTTTTTCTTTGATATTCATTTGTGGGGCGTGGGTGTCGCTGGCAAGACCAGCATTTATTGCCCATCTCTAATTGCCCTTGAGAAGGTGGTGGTGAGCTGACTTCTTGAATCGTTGCAGTCCTTGGGATGTAGGTACACCAACAGAGCTGTTAGGAAGGGAATTTCAGGATTTTGACCCAGGAACAGCAATATAGTTTCAAGTCAGGATGGTGTGTGGATTGGAGGGGAACTTGCAGGTGGTGATGTTCCCGTGCATCTGCTGCCCTTATCCATCTAGGTGGTAGAGGTCGCAGGTATGGAAGGTGCTGTTGAAGGAGCCTTGGTGAGTTGCTGCAGTGCATCTTGTAGATAGTACACACTGCTGGCACTGTGCGTCCATAGTGAAGGAAGTGAAAATTCAAGGTGGTGGACGGGGTGCCGATCAAGCGGACCACTTTGTCCTGGATGGTGTCGAGCTTCTTGAATGTTGTTGGAGCTGCACCAATCCAGGCAAGTCGAGAGTGTTCCATCACACTCCTGACTTGTGCCTTGTAGATGGTGGACAGGCAGTGGGGAGTCAGGAGGTGAGTTGGTCGCCACAGAATTCTTAGCCTCTGACCTACTCATGTCACCACAGCATTTATGTGGCTGGTCAAGTTCAGTTTCTGGTCAATGGTAACCACCACCCCACCCCAAGGATGTTGATAGTGGAGGATTCACTGATGGTAATGCAATTGAATATCAAGAGGAGATGGTTAGGTTCTTTCTTGTTTGAGATGGTCATTGCCTGGCACTTGTTTGCTGTGAATGTTACTTGCCACTTATCAGCCCAAATGTTGCCAAGGGCTTGCTGCATCTGGACATGGGCTGCTTCAGTATCTGAGGAGTCACAAATGCTGCTGAACACGGTGCAATCATCAGCAAACATCCCCACTTCTGACCTTATGATGGAGGGAAGATCAATGATGAAGCAGCTGAAGATGGTTGGGCCTAGGACACTACCCAAGGAACATCTGCAGTGATGTCCTGGGATTGAGATAATTGACCTGCAACAACCACAACAATCTTTGTGCTAGGTATGACTCCAACCAGTGGAGAGTCTTCCCCCGATTCCCATCGACTCCAGTTTTGCTAGGGCTCCTTGATTCTGACTTGACTTCAAGGACAGTCACTCTCACCTCACCTCTGGAGTTCAGCTCTTTTGTCCATGTTTGGACAAAGGCTGTAATGAGATCAGGAGCTGAGTGGCCCTGGTGGAACCTAAACTGAGCATCACTGAGCAGGTTATTGCTGAGCAAGTGCCGCTTGATAGTGTTGTCGTCGGCCCCTTCCATTACTTTGCTAATGATCGAGAGTAAACTAATAGGGTGGTAATTGGCTGGGCTGGATTTGTCCTGCTTTCTATGCACAGGACATACCTGGGCAATTTTCCACATTGCCAGGTAGATGCCAGTGTTGTAGCTGTACTGGAAAAGCTTGTCTAGGGGCACAGCTAGTTCTGGAGCACGTCTTCAGTATTACTGCCGGAATGTTGTCAGGGCCCACAGCCTTTGGAGTATCCAGTGCCTTCAGCCGTTTCTTGATATCACTTGATATCAATCGGATTGGCTGAAGACTGGCATGTGATGCTGGGGACCTCAGGAGGAGGCCGAGAGTGATCATCCACTCGACAGTTCTGGCTGAAGATAGTTGCAAATGCTTCAGCCTTATCTTTTGTACTGGTGTACTGGGCTCCCCCATCATTGAAGATGGGGATATTTGTGGAGCCTCCTCCTTGTGTTCATTCTTTAATTGTCCACCACCATTCATGACTGGATGTGGCAGGACTGCAGAGCTTAGATCTCATCCGTTGGTTGTGGGATCGCTTTGCCGCCTGCCCAGCCACAGCACACCCAGGAAGAAGAGAGAGAGAGCAACATCACACCACTGATGAAGTAGTACTGTCACATGATCTGGCACTCGCAGCCAGAAGCTCAAATACTGGCACTGCGTGAACTTTGGAGGCTAGTGTAGAGTCAGGGTCTGTACGTAATGAGTCATCAGGCATGAGTGTGTCGGGGGAAAAAATAACTCGCGTGACAGCTTTCCAGAAGGAGTGTTTGCAGACAAGGTCTGCTGCAGCGGACTCAGATGGGGACTTCGATGCCGCAGCATACAGGAGAACACTGATGAATGGTTCATTGGCAGGCCTGCCTGACAGACTCTCATCACTGTCAAGGAGCATGGCGGAGTCCAGCTCCAACATGGCACAGGGAAACACAGAGGTTAGAGCCCATCCTTTCCAGCATGGAAGTGGTGGCCAACTCCATGACAGCACTTGCGGAAGCAAACATGATACAGCCTCTAAATAAAAGCAAAATACTGCAGATGCTGGAAATCTGAAATAAAAACAAGAAATGCTGGAAATACTCAGCAGGTCTGGCAGCATCTGCCGAGAGAGAAGCAGGGTTAACATTTCAGCTCGGTGACCCTTCATCAGAACTGAGAAATATTAGAAATGTAAAAGGTTTTAAGCAAGTAAAATGGGGGTGAGGCAAGAGATAACAAAAGAGGTGTTGATAGGACAAGGTCACAGAGAATAACTGACCAGAAGGTCATGGAACAAGACAAACAGTATGTTAATGGTGTGGTGAAAGACAAAACATTAGTACCGAGAGGGTGTTAATTGACTGTAAAACAAACAGCCCTGGCTCCAAGCACAGGCATTAAAAAAAACAGTGGGTAGGCACAGTAGAAACAAACTAAACAAACTAAAATAAAACAAACAAATAAAAAAGAAGAAAAAATAACTAAAAATAAAAAGTGGGGCCCCGTTATGCTCTGAAATTATTGAACTCAATGTTCTGTCTGGCAGGTTCTAGTGTGCCTTATCAGTAAATGAGGTGCTGTTCCTCGAGCTTGCTTTGATGTTCGCTGGAACACTGCAGCAATCCCAGAACAGAGATGTGAGCATATGAGCAGGGGAGGGGTGTTGAAATGGCAAACAACTGGAAGCTCGGGGTCATGCTTACGGACTGAGTGGAGGTATTCAGCAAAGCGGTCACCCAATCTTGGGGTTTGGTCTCCCCCATATAGAGGAGACCATATTGTGAGCAGCGAATACAGTATACTAAATTGAAAGACATCAGGTAAATCGCTGCTTCATCTGAAAAGAGTGTTTGGGGCCTTGGATAGCGAGGAGAGGAGGTAAATGGGCAGGTATTACACCTCCTGCGATTGCAGGGGAAGGTGCCGTGGAAAGGGGATGAGGTGGTGGGGGTAATGGAGGAGTGGACGAGGGTGTCGCGAAGGGAACGACCCCTTTGGAATGCTGACAGAGGAAGGGAGGGGATGATGCAGCATCTAGTCGACGAAGTTTCAGTTTCCATTGCAGCACAGGCAGAAGCCACTCGATGTCTAAAGACTGCAGTGAAGTTCAGATGGAGGTCATGAGATCCATGCTTTATGCCATCCCATCTCATACTCAGCACATTAGCAGGATTGCTGAGACGCCTCCCTGGGGATGTGACTGTGGCACCATGGAGCATGAAACTGTTGTCCTCTCCCAGGATGGCAGCACACCTGCTCCAACCACTGCGACTCTGCCAGTGCCCTTGCTGTAGTCTCTCAGCCAGCCAACCCAGACTGCTGCCGCCCATGCAAGGTGGTGCAGTCCAAAGTCAGGCCCCTCAAGGCCCAGAGCAGCTCGAGGGCATCCAGCAAGACCATCTGCGCTCTCCCCTGCAGTGAAAGTCTGCAGCCTTCCACATCCAGACCAGGTGGTGTTTCTACTTTGAGTGCTGCCAACTGCTTTAGTACCTCCTCTATATCTATTTTTATCCTATCCAATTTCTCTACTACCTCCTGCTTTACTGTAACATTGGTACTCACGTATAACTTCAACCACGCCTTCAACCTCCACAAGAATTATATGGAAGCAAGGTGAGTTTTACATCTACTGCCATTAGAACTTAAAAGAAGTTGAGAAAATCACATTTTAAAATATGTTTACAGATTTCAAGTATACATTATGGAAAAATTGATTAGGCCAATTTTCAAAACTACAGAAAATTAAGTGCCTTCAACACAAGTGAATTGAAATACGGCTTTAATTTTATTTTAGCAATTTTGAAAACCAAATATAAATCTGGATAAAGACTGCAAGGAGAAATTTTTACTGCAATCAACTTACAAATAAGCGTGTGAATCAGTCTTCTGTAGCTTACTTAGGTAATTTTAAAAGAGACATGAGATAATGGGGGAAAAAAGCAGCTCGAAGTTAACAGTGTACAGATTATGCACATACAATAAACCTATTTTTACCATTCAATTTGAAAACAGTCAAGAGTTTTCATCATTCCCATCTTGATGAGAAAATTTCTTAGAAAATCATCAACTACTTCTGGCCTTTGAGACACAGAGTGCGCCGAAGCCAAATCACCCACCTGGGCCTGGACAAAAAGAAAAACATTCATATCAGACAATTAGACATCTACATAAAGAATTTAATTTTGTTTTTAAAGATCATAATCTAAATTCTAAATGTCACAAATCTAATTATGGCATCAGGTCAAACACGAGTGAGGGAACCTCCTGCTAATTACCACCTACCACTCTCCCTCAGCTGATGAATCAGATCTCTGCTATGAACACCACCATTTGGAAGAAATACAAAGGGAAGCAAAGGCACAGAATGTCCTCTGCGTGGTCCATCACCAAAAGTTGCTCAGTAGCACAACTACTGATCGAGCTGGCCAGGTCCTGAAGGACATAGCTGCCAGACTGGGCTTGTGGAAGATGGTGAGAAAACTGACACGAAGGAAAAACCTACTTGACCTCGTCCTCACCAATTTACCTGTCACGGGTACATCTGACCATGGCAGTATTGGTAGGAGTGACCACCACACAGTTCTTCTGGAAACAAAGGCCCAACTTCATATTGAGGACACCCTCCAACATGTTGTGTGGCACTATCATTGAGCTAAATGGGATAGATTCAGAACAGATCTAGCAGCACAAAACTGGGCATCCATGAGGAGCAAAGTTGTATTCTATCACAATCTGTAACCTCATGGCTGGCAGGGGACCAGACTTGCTTCATAAGGAGTATGGAAAAGCATGCCAGGTGCAGCACCAGGCATACCTAAAAATGAGGTGCCAACCTAGTGAAGCTATAGCACAAGACAACATGCATGATAAACAGTGGAAGCAGCATGTTAGACAGAGTTAGGTAATCCAACAATCAACAGATCAAAGTTCTGCAGTACTGCCAGATTGAGTCATGAATGGTAGTGGGCAATTAAACAACTAGTGGGAAGAGAAACTCCATGATGGTGGAGCCCAGCACACAAGTGCAAAAGGCAAGGCTGAAGTGTTTGCAACTATCTTCAGCCAGAAATGTCAAGTGAATGATCCATCTCAGCTTCTTCCTATCATAAGGTTTAGATTAGTAATAGAGGCGAGCCAGGGATAATCTAAAGTAGAACTTCTAAATTGGAAGAGGGTCAACTTCAATGGCATGACAAGGGATCTAGCCAGGGTAAAACGGAACCAAAGATTGACAGGAAGAACTGTAACGGAACAATGGGTAATCTTTAAGGAAGAGATGTTTCAGATATGTCTAGGTATATTCCAACAAGGGGAGAAAGGTAGGGGAATCAAAACCAGGGCTCCCTCAATGATGAGGGAGTTAGAAAAAACGATGAAATAAAAAAAAGATTGTATGATGCATGTCAGGTGAATTCTTCAGGTGAAAAAGTTGAGAGAGGAAGTGAAGAGGAAAATAAGACTGGCAAAGAGAGAATATGAGAATAGAACGCAGTCAACATAAAAGGGAACCCAAAAACCTTCTACCAGCATGCAAACAGTAAGCAGGTAGCAAGAGATGGGATGGGGTCGATTAGGGACAAAGAAAGTGATATATGTTTAGGGGTGCGGGACAAGGCCCTAATACTTAATGAGTACTTTGTTTTAGTGTTTACTAAGGAAAAGGATGCTGACAAAATATCAATACAACTGGAGGTGGTAAAGGTAATGGATGGGATCGAAATTAATAGTAAAGATGGACTGAAAAGGCTGGATATGCATAGAGTGGCTAAGTCGCCTGTTCCGGATGGCTTACATTCCAGGTTGCTAAAAGAAATGAGAGTGGAGATAGCGGAAGGGCTTGCCATAATCTTCCAATCTTCCCTGGATATTGGAGAAGTGCCAGAGGATTGGAGAGTGGCAAATGTGATACCTTTATTCAATAAAGGGTGTAAGTAGTCCTAGCAACTACTAATCAGGGATAGTATTACAGCTGTAGAAAGGGAGGTCGTCGAGGAGGGTTTGTCTACTGAGTCAGTATGGGTGGAAGTCAGAAACAGGAAAGGAGCAGTCACTTTATTGGGAGTTTTCTATAGACCCCCAATAGCAACAGAGACACGGAGGAACAGATTGGGAGGCAGATTTTGGAAAGGTGCAGAAGTAACAGGTTTGTTGTCATGGGTGACTTCAACTTCCCTAATATTGATTGGAACCTTCTTAGTGCAAATAGTTTGGATGGAGCAGAGTTTGTCAGGTGTGTCCAGGAAGGTTTCCTGACTCAATATGTAGATAGGCCGACTAGAGGGGAGGCTATGTTGAATTTGGTGCTTGGCAACGAACCAGGCCAGGTGGCAGATCTCTCGGTGGGAGAGCATTTCGGTGATAGTGATCACAACTCCCTGACCTTTACTATAGTCATGGAGAGGGATAGGAGCAGACGGGATGGGAAAATATTTAATTGGGGGAGGTGGAATTACAATGCTATTAGGTAAGAACTGGGGAGCTTAAATTGGGAACAGATGTTCTCAGGGAAATGCACGACAGAAGTGTGGAGGTTGTTTAGGGAGCACTCGCTGCGACTGCTGGATAGGTTTGTCCCGATGAGGCAAGGAAGGGATGGTAGGGTGAAGGAACCTTGGATGACAAGAGATGTGGAACAGCTAGGTCAAGAGGAAGAAGGAAGCTTACTTAAGGTTGAGCAAGCAAGGATCAGAAAGGGCTCTAGAGGGTTACAAGGTAGCCAGGAAGGAACTGAAGAATGGACTTAGGAGAGCTAGAATGGGACATGAAAAAGTCTTGGTGGGTAGGATTAAGGAAAATCCCAAGGCGTTCTACACTTATGTGAGGAACAAGAGGATGGCCAGAGTGAGGGTAGGGCCGATCAGGGATAGTGGAGGGAACTTGTGCCTGGAGTCGGAGGAGGTAGGGGAGGTCCTTATTGAATACTTTGCTTCAGTATTCACTAGTGAGAGGGACCTGGTCGTTTGTGAGGACAGCGTGAAACAGGCTGATATGCTCGAACAGGTTGATGTTAAGAAGGAGGATGTGCTGGAAATTTTGAAAGACATGAGGATAGATAAGTTCCCGGGGCCAGACGGGATATACCCAAGGTTGTTATGGGAAGCGAAGGAAGAGATTGCCGCGCCTTTGGCGATGATCTTTGCGTCCTCACTGTCCACAGGAGTAGTACGAGATGATTGGAGGGTGGCAAATGTTATTCCCTTGTTCAAAAAAGGGAATAGGGATAACCCTGGGAATTACAGACCAGTCAGTCTTACGTCGGTGGTGGGCAAATTATTGGAGAGGATTCTGAGAGACAGGATTTATGATTATTTGGAAAAGCATAGTTTGATTAGAGATAGTCAGCATGGCTTTGTGAGGGGCAGGTCATGCCTCACAAGCCTTATTGAATTCTTTCAGGATGTGACAAAACACATTGATGAAAGAAGAGCAGTGGATGTGGTGTATATGGATTTTAGCAAGGCGTTTGATAAGGTTCCCCATGGTAGGCTCATTCAGAAAGTAAGGAGGCATGGGATACAGGGAAATTTGACTGTCTGGATACAGAACTGGCTGGCCCATAGAAGACAGAGGGTGGTAGTAGATGGAAAGTATTCAGCCTGGAGCTCGGTGACCAGTGGTGTTCCGCAGGGATCTGTTCTGGGACCTCTGCTGTTTGTGACTTTTATAAATGACTTCGATGAGGAAGTGGAAGGCTGGGTTAGTAAGTTTGCCGATGACACAAAGGTTGCTGGAGTTGTGGATAGTGTGGAGGGCTGTTGTAGGTTGCAACAGGACATCGACAGGATGCAGAGCTGGGCTGAGAAGTGGCAGATGGAGTTCAACCTGGGAAAGTGTGAAGTGATTCATTTTGGAAGGTCGAATTTGAATGCAGAATACAGGCTTAAAGACAGGATTCTTGGCAGTGTGGAGGAACAGAGGGATCTTGGGGTCCATGTCCATAGATCCCTCAAAGTTGCCACCCAAGTTAATAGGGTTGTTAAGAAGGCGTCTGGGGTGTTGGCTTTCATTAACAGGGGGATTGAGTTTAAGAGCTGTGAGGTTATGCTGCAGCTCTATAAAGCCCTGGTTAGACCACACTTGGAATATTGTGTTCAGTTCTGGTCGCCTCATTATAGGAAGGATTTGGAAGCTTTAGAGAGGGTGCAGAGGAGATTTACCAGGATGCTGCCTGGACTGGAGGGCATGTCTTATGAAGAAAGGTTGAGGGAGCTAGGGCTTTTCTCATTGGAGCGAAGAAGGATGAGAGGTGACTTGATAGAGGTGTACAAGATGATGAGAGGCATAGATTGAGTGGGTAGCCAGAGACTTTTTCCCAGGGTGGAAAGGGCTATCACCAGGGGGCATAATTTTAAGGTGATTGGAGGAAGGTTTCGGGGAGATGTCAGAGGTCGGTTCTTTACACAGAGAGTGGTGGGTGCATGGAATGCACTGCCAGCGGTGGTAGTAGAAGCAGATACATTAGGGACATTTAAGCGACTCTTGGATAGGTACATGGATGATAGTAGAATGAAGAGTAGGTAGGTAGTTTGATCTTAGAGTAGGTTAAAGGGTCGGCACAACATCGTGGGCCGAAGGGCCTGTACTGTGCTATGTTCTAGATGAGTTAGACTCTTGTAGCCACGATATTTATATGACCACTCCAGTTCAGTTTCTGGTCAATAGTAACCCCAGGATGTTGATAGTGGGGGATTCAGCAATCGTAATGCCATTGAATGTCAAAGGGAGATGGTTAGATTCTCTCTTGTTGGAGACAGTCATTGCCTGGCACTTGTGTGTTACTTGCCACATTTGGCAACCCTCATGGAGAACCCATGCAACACAGCACCGAGTGGATTCAGGGGCTGCACCCAGACCTCCATATCATAGCCTTATCCAGGAGATGTACGGAACGGTGGGTGGGTGACATGGGCTAACCCGTTGCCAGGAAGTGACATACTGCAGGAAACCATGGGAGTGCATGTGGGGCCTGAAAGGGCTGAGGAGGGACAGGCTGAAGGCAATGGAGGCCCTTTCAAGGCACTTTGCTCACTGATGGCAGATCCTAGGCCCCTTTGACAGTGACTGATGACTGAGGCGGCCCCTGCATAAATACAGGTGGCCCTGAACGTGTGGGGCCCTGGTAGGCTTCAGCACCCAGAGGATGCAAGCCACAGCCACCTCATGCACTGAGGCAAGAAATGCAGCAGGCTGTCCTCATATCAACTCCAGACACTGGGAGAGCACCCCATAGAATTAACCATAAGTGAGCCTGTAAACACGTGGACCAGTATTTGGGGTTTCACGAGGTGATAATTGTTTGTTCAATGTGGAAGCCTTTAATGTGTTACAAGAGTTAAAGGTCTTGTGATGCAATGTATGATGACTTGTGTATTTATTTTTGTGCACCAGTTGGCCATGGCCAGATATGGAATCAAATATATAGAGGGTATGTAAAGGTAAGCGTCTGTGTTGACAGAAGGCCATGGCATAGAGTGATGATGGGTCCAGAGAGATGATAAGGTTCTCTTCTGAAAGGTCAGTAAGGCCGCCTCTGGGACAGACTTCCATGTTTCGGTGGCCCCTTGCACTTGATCTCATTGAAGTGTCTGCTGATCAGAGAGTCACAAGTCTTCCTACGATGCATGTCGCTGCCTTCCTGCGGCTCCAGCACTACTCCCCTCTGGAGCACCAGGTTATGTAATGCACAGCAGCAGACAATGATGTGGGATACCCTTGAGAGGGCATACTGAATGCTCCCCCCAGATGACACTGATTGTATGTATCCTCTGCCTGTGTGTTGGGGTTGCATACAGGGGTGAGAAGCCAAGTATTCTGTGGATACCCCCTGTCCCCCTGGATCCAGCCACGAAAGTGTGTGGGTGGCCTGAACAGCTGAGACACTTGGGACTGTCTAAGGATGTAGCAGTCATGGCACCTTCCTGGAAACCTCATGCACACCTGTATGATCCACTTACAGTAATCACAGATGATTTGAACATTCAGGGAGTGGAGCTCCTTCCTGTTCACAAAGGCGCCTGGCTGCTCTGAGGGAACCTTGATGAGTACATCAATGGCTACCCCCCACCACCTGAGGGAATCCAGCCATGGCCTCACGCTGACTTCCCTCTCTGCCTGACCAGTTGTAAAGTTGATATATTAGCGAGCCTAACGGTACATGGCATCCGTGACCTCCTTTATGCAGCAATGGGCCACTGACTGAGAGGCCAGATAGATCTCCAGACGATCCTTGCAACGAACAGGAGGCGAAAAAGTTGAGTGCCAACATCACCTTAATGCTACAAGCATTGGATGTCTGCCACTTCCCAATGGCATCCACTCCTGCTCCAGTGTGCCGCACAGCTCCACCACCACCCACCCGAAGAGATGCAGGCCTCGTAGACATTGATGCTCAGCCATCTCCATAAATCTGAGCCACTGATCGTTCACCCTTTGAACTGCATACAGCTTACTGCACTCTTGCCCCCATGTGCCCTACTCGTCCACATCCAATGGTTTCTTCACCCTGCTGAAACTCCCCTAGCAACTGTAGTCGCTCCATATGGCTATATCCCCATCTTGCTGCCACTCCCTGGAGGAATCAAACTCAGAACGCACAGATCCAATAGCCAAATAAAGCATCCTCTGTGATGTGCCTCTCAAAAATCTTGTCCTGCCTCCAGTGACTGCTGTGGACCTGTGAGACATTCTTCCACCAGCAGTACTTAAGTTTGGATTCACCCTCTGCAGTGCCACCAAACTTGATAGCCCCGCGTCTTCAACACACAGCCTGCCTGTCTCAGTAGAAAGCTGCAAACAATGCCCACCACTTCCCTCCACCACTGTGCCAGCACACCATTCTCGCCTCCTTCAAGGAGATGAGATGCTGAGCCTCCGAGAAACCTGTGACCGCTTCATCAAATCACAAAAAGCTCGCAAAATTTCAGACAATTAGCTGTTTAACAGCCTTAATTACCTGCCCACTGCCGATCTGTCAGGCACTGACCCATTGCACCGCCCACATGTCGTAACATTGCTCAGCACCCGGATGATTTCGGGGAGCCGTCCTGCCGCAGTCCCATACTATTTTACGGGTGTCCCCATCTCCATTCCCGTGCCAGGGGGCTGGTAAAATTTAGCCCCATGCCTCTGTAATGGTGATTAGATCAAACCCATTTATCTCTATTTGTACTGCTAGTTTATCTATCTTGTTAGAAATGCTTCATGCATACAGATAAAGAGGCTTTCATTCTTTTTAAAACCACTATTCTTTTATATGGAGCTTATTCGCAGATGCACTATTAAGCTCTCAGTCTCTTCCTGTCCCACTCTGCTTGCCTTTAGCCAAATTGCTACACTGCTCTCTTGCCTCATCTTTTCTCTTCTTTATATTTCTAAATTTCCCTTCACCTGCCCTTCCTCCCTACATTTTAGTATAAAGCCTGAACCACAGCCCTAGCTATACGATTTGCCAGAATGATGACCACAGCCAAGTTTTGAGTGGGTCCAATCCCAAGGGAATAACTTCCTCTTTTCCCACGACTGCTGCCAATGCTCCAGGAATTGAAACCCTTCTTCCCAGACGAAGGGAAAATCATGTATAATGAACTTGCTGGAGTTTTTGGAGGAGGTAACAGAGAGGGTTGATGTGGTGTACATGGACTTTCAAAAAGCATTTGATACAGTGCCACACAACAGATTTGTGAGCAAACTTGTAGCTCATGGAATAAAAGGGACGGTAGCAATATAGAATTGGCTGAGTGACAGGAAACAAAGAGTAGTGGTTAATGGATGTTTTTCGAGCTGAAGGAAGGTTTGTCGTGGAGTTCCCCAGGGATCAGTGTTGGGACCCTTGCTTTTCCTGATATATATTAATGACCTAGACCTTGGTGTACAGGGCACAATTTCAAAGTTTGTAGAGAATACAAAACTTGGAAGCATTATGAACTGTGAGGAGGATAATGTAGAACTTCAAAAGGAGATAGACAAGTTGGTGGAATGGGCAGACAGGTGGTAGATGAAGTTCAATGCAGAGAAATGTGAAGTGATTCATTTTGGTAGGAAGAACATGGAGAGACAATATAAAATAAAAGGTACAATTCTAAAGGGGCTGCAGGAGCACAGGGACCTGGGTGCATATGTGCATAAGTCATTGAAGGTGGCAGGACAGGTTGAGAGAGTGGTTAATAAAACATACAGTATGCTGGGCTTAATAGGGGCATAGAGTGCAAGAGCAAGGAAGTTATGTTGAACTTGTATAATACACTAGTTCAGCCTCAGCTGGAGTATTGCATCCAGTTCTGGGCCCTGCACTTTAGGAAAGATGTGAGGGCATTGGAGAGAGTACAGAAAAGATTCACAAGAATGGTTCCAGGGATGAGCAATTTCAGTTATGAAGATAGATTGGAGAAGTTAGGACTGTTTTCCTTGGAGAAGAGAAGGCTGAGAGGTGATTTGATAGAGCTATTCAAAATCATGAGTGATCTGGACAGAGTAGATAGAGAGAAACTGTTCCCACTCGTGAAAGGATCAAGAACGAGAGGGCACAGATTTAAAAAACATTTGCTAAGGGAAGCAAAGGTGACATGAGGAAAAACTTTTTCACGCAGCGAGTGGTTAAGGTCTGGAATACGTTGCCTGAGAACGTGGTGGAGGCAGGTTCAATTGAAGCGTTCAAAGGGAATTAGACTGTTTATGAAAAGAATGTGCAGGTTTATGGGGAGAAGGCGGGAATGGAACTGAAGGAATTGCTCTTTCAGAGAGCCAGTGTGGACACTTTAGGCCAAATGGCCTCTTTCTGCACTGTAACAATTCTGTGATTCCGTGACCATTCTTTGAGCTACACGTTTAGTTCTCTAATCTGCTGTACTCTATATGCCAATTTGAATGTGGCTTAGGTAGTAACTCAGAGATTATTACCCTTGAGGCTCTGCTTATTAATTTAGAACCCAGTTCCTCAAACCGCTTCCATAGAAGCGCTTCTTAGTTCTAACTACGTCGTTGGTTCCCATATGGACCACAACAACTGGATCCTCCCTTTCCAATTCCAAGCTCTTTTCCAGCCATGAGGACATGGCTGGAATTTTACGACCCCCTCAACGAGCAGGCTGATGGTGGGGAGGGGAGCCCAAAGATTGAGTGAGGGGCAAGGGGGGCCATTCCTGATGCCTTCCCGCCTCCACTGCAATTTTATGTGGGGCGGTGCCAACAAGAAACAGCCTGCCCGCCCCAGACCAATAAGGGCCCTTAAGTGGCCAATTAACTGCCACTTAAGGGCCTCCCCCCACTGCTGTCAAAGGCCCCCAAGAACCCCGCTTGGTAAAACCTGGTGGCCTTATTGCGGGCTGGGGGTGGAGGGGCCCTCTTGATCAGGCACCCTGTTCCCTCCCTGCCCCCAAAGCACAACACTCCCACTACCACCACCCAAACCCACCCCCCTCCCCTTGCCTCACCAGGGCCTGTGATTGACCCGGCGAGGCCCCAAAAACTTTCCATCTTTAAGGAGCCGTCCTTCCTCTTCCTGCTGAAGCTGGTGTAGTCCCAGCAGTTGCCGCCGCTCCCCGTGGCGTTGCTGGGACTAAGAGCTGCCGGCCTGCTGATTGGCTGGCAGCTCCTTTAGGCAGGACTTCCTGTCTCAAGAAGGTGGAAGTCCCACCCAAGACAAATTAAGGGCTTGGGGGGTAAAAAATCCTGGCCTGGCTCCCCAGTCCCAACGGGAGGCGGCTCGCCAACGACCTTTCAGCCAGTGGGCGGGGCCTCGCACCCAACCTAAAATTCCAGCCCATGTCTTTAACCCTGGCACTGGGCCAGCAGTACAACCTTCGGATCTTCCGGTTATGGCTACAGAGAACAATATCTATTCCCCTGACTATACTGTCTCCTATCACTACCACAACCTAGATTACAAGTATTGCTGAGGAGCTACCCCACTGGAGTGACTGTGGCACTGTGAAGCACAAAGCTGCTGTCCTCTCAGGATGACAGCATTCGTGTTCACCAATACAACTCCACCAGTGCCCTTGCTGTTATCTCCGGATTCTTGGAGGTAGTGGCTGAGCCCTTAGAATTACTAAGTTGTGGAGGATGCAGCATAGAGACCCTCTTGGACGTTTACTGCAGAGATCCCCCAAGAAACCTAGGCAGCGAAACCTTTGCTTTAGGAGACTGATGGCTTGCTTCACGGTTTATGGGTAGCTCCATGGCATTCATTGAAACAACCTCATAGTTTGGGATGGCAGAAGGTGATCATGGCCCATGCTTGGAAGGGGCAGCCCTCGTCACTGAGCATCCATCCTGTGGTGTGTCTTGAGGCCCGAAAACAGTCAGTATTGCAGACTTGCCCAGGATAAAAGCATCGTAGGTGCTGCCAGGAAAGCAGGCATTCACCAATTTGAACTTCTTGGTGCGGGTGCATAGAAACCGCATGTTCAGAGAGTGGTGGCCCTTGTAGTTGCAATATCACTCCCCTTTGATGTAAGGGACCCACACAGCCACATGCATGCATGACGGCACTCTGTACCATTGGGAAGCCCGCTATTCTGGCAATGTCACATGACCTTTCATCCTGGTGTTCCCTCCTCATGGAGGAGAAGAGGAAGAAGTCCCCTCTCCTTCTGTACAGTGCCTCTATGACCACCTGTGCTTCTATGCACAGTGAACTTCAATACATTCAATACGTTGCTGATGTCGCCTGCTCCCGCCTGGAAGGATCATGTGGCGTAGAATGTAAGGCCTTTGGTGACCTGCACGGCCACTGGGAGGGCCGTCCTCGCCCTGGTTTGAGGTTCAGGTCTGCCTGAACGAGGTGGCACAATTCTGTGACTACCTCCTTTGTGAATTGATGTCTCCTCAGCAATAAGCCAGGAGTAGTGCCCAAGTAGGAATGCTGCTTCCTGAAGAAACTTTGTGGGTAGGGCCTTCCATGGAGAGTCCTCCTTCCCCTCCCTCCTCACAGAGCTTCCCCTCTCTGCCTCCTCCTCTACATGTCCTTCTCATGTTACAGAGCAAGTGGCACTGCAACAAATGACCCCATACATATCCAAGGCACTATTAATTCCTGTCCTCCTGTAGTCAGCAAAAACCTCTAAATTGCTCCTACAATTCACCATAGTGCTTACACAAACTTTGCCTCAGCACAAGTAAGCTAAAAGCACTTCAGCTGCAACATGTTGAGTGGCCCTTTAAATAGTCCCACAGAATAGAACAGAGCCCACCTTGCTTCCTAATGTTTGTTTTAGGAGTGAATAAGGAAGTGTTCGCTGCAAATTCATTGGCCAGTTATAGTATTATGCATTCCATGAGCCGAATCAGGCCAATGGCATCATATCGCACTTTCAATGTCTTCAGGCACACACGGGGTCACATCTGCGAGCGCCACTCCAGTAACGCTGCATGGCAAGCGGCCAGCGGTATGTCATGCTCATGACAAATTGTAGTGCTGCTGCAGGCAACACAACTAAATTTCACTCCCTTTATCTTTAACCCTTTTGATAAACTATTCCTTCGGTTTAAGAATCCACTTTAGTCTGGGATGGTTTATTGTATCCTACAAGATGTAGGATGTGTTATGTCCACTTTCACATTTCTACTTCATACTGAGTCCCCCAGTGGTGAAGAATACAATAATTATGAGCCAATGATTAGTACAAGCAGCAAAGTTCGGAAGAGGGACAAGCAGTCTATCTCTCCTTCCCTGCCCTGACCACACCCCACCACCCCCCAACCTTGTGTCCTGCTCTTCATTTTCCCAAATTTCCTTCTATGTTCATAACGTTGGATTGTTTTATGGCCTAATTAATCATTGTGCCTTGCCTATTTAATTGCCAGGATGATTTATAAGCTTGTTAATGCTGGTTTTAACCTAAAACTAAACTGGAATTGACACCAACATGTAAATAGTAAGCAAGTAGTAAGAGGAGGAGTGGGGCCTATTAGGGAAACAGAGGGTAATGTATGCTTAGAGGTGGAGGGCAAGGCTAATATACTTAATGAGTACTTTATATCAGCATTCACTAAGGAAATGGAGGCTGACAAAATATCAGTGGAAGCAGGATAGAGGCAATGGATAGGATAACAATTGAGAGGGAATAAGTACTAAAAAGGTTGGCTATGCTTCAGGTAGACAAGTCACCTGGTCCAGATGGCTTGCATCCCAGGTTGGTAAAGGAAGTGGGGATGGAGATAGCAGAAGGGCTTGCCATAATCTTCCAATTTTTGCTGGATATGTGGGAGGTGCCAGAGGATTGGAAAACGGCAAATGTGGCGCCCTTATTCAAGAAGGGGTTTAAGTAGTCCTAGCAACTACAGGCGAGTTAGTTTAACATTAATGGTGGGTAAGGTTTTGGAAACAACAAACAGGACTGTTAGAGAGGTGCGAGTTAACTAAGAATAGCCAGCATGGATTTGTAAAAGACAGATCATGCTTGACAAATCTAACCGAATTTTTTGATGAAGTAACAGAGAAAGTTGATGAAAGGAATGCGATGGGTGTTGTTTATATGGATTTTAAGTGAGCATTTGATAAGGTACCACATAGAAGGTCGGTTAAAAAAATTGAAGCTCATGGAATAGGAGGGTCAGTGTCCAATTGAATAAGAAATTGGCATATAAACAGAAAACCAAGTCATAGTAAATAGTTAATGGCACACTTCTAAAGAGTGTGCAGGAACAGAGGGACCTGGGGGTGTATGTGCACTGACCTTCGAAAGTTGCAGGATATATTGAGTGTGTGGTTCGTAAAGCACATGGGATCTTGGGATTCACAAACAAAAGGTATTGAGTACAAAGGCAGGGAGGTTATGCCGAACTTTTATAAAGCTCTGGTTAGGCCCCAAATGGAGTATTGCATCCAGTTCTGGTCACCACATTTCAGAAAGGATGCGAGGGTTCTTGAGAGGGTCCAAAGAAGATTTACCAGAATGGTTCCAGGATGGAGGATTTTAGTTACAAGGTTAGGTTGGAAAAGCTAGATTTGTTCTCCAAAGAACAAAGGAGATTGAAGAGAGATTTAGTAGAGGTGTACAAGATTATGACAGGCTTAAATAATTTAGTCAAGGAAGTGCTGTTCCCAGTAACAAATGATACAAGAATTAGGGTACACAGATTGAAAGTTTTGGGAAAAAGATGCAGGAGGAATATGAGCAAGCACTTTTTTATCCAGCGGGTGGTAATGACCTGGAACTTGCTGCCCACAAGGTAGTAGAAGTGGAGACGATCAATGACTTCAAGAGGAAGCTGAATGGCCACCAGGGAGAAATAGAGTTGCAGGGCAATGGGAAAATTGTGCCAGGGAATGGGACTGTGGAGAACCGGCACAGACTCGATGAGCCAAATGGCCTCCTTCTGTGATGTAAGTGACTCTATGACTCTATAACTCTATAACTCCCACCAATGAAAAGAAAATACCCCAGCATGGCTCACAATGATCAATAGGAGGTCATCGTTTGTGTAAGATGCTTATCAATTGAATAAAGAACAGCCAACAAAGCAGGCAATCTATCTTCCTTGTGTATTCACCTTCTTCATACAGCATAGGACTACAGTCAAGTAACATCATTCAGGAAGTGGCTGATGCCTCTGTAAAAGCTACCCCACCACCAGCTAATTGCAATCTGCTAATAGCGTCCGATGCCACAGTTAAATCTAAACAGTAGTGTTTTGTAAACGTATAAGAATCACTCCTTGCACATCTGTGAAATACTGTTAACTAAAACTTGACAGAGCAAGCTCAGGAAGAAACCATGGAATAAGTGAAGTACTTGGTCACTTAATAAGTTTTTGCACTATAAGAAATCAATAACCAATGAAACTTCAAATAGTGCTCCATATGAGAAGCATAATACCTTAGTGTGCTGCAATCATTTACATCATGGTAACAATGTGCCAGTTCTGATTTGTGTAACAACAGTTTTTTTTAAATGGCAACTACATCCCAAGCCAAGTGAAAAAGTGATTAGATAAAAATTCTGCGAGTTTGAAGGACCAGTCAAAATTCCTAGTCAAATATAGCTGATCTACAGTAAGGCATTGCAGTTCATTAACTCTGTAAACTGAAACTAACATTGACAGGCGTGCAGTTTCCATGTAAGCAGCTCAGGCTCAGAGGTTTTAAGAGGTTCAAAAGGCAGGTATTTTAACTTGTGAAGAACTAAAGGTTATAACTGAACATCAGTGAGGGCACAATTTCTACAGAGTTGCATAAAACAAGCGATCCCCTAATGAAGCAAAACAAAGAAAAACAGGTTCCCAAGAGGCTGAAATTTGTGTCAGCCTTGTCACAATGGTAGCACTCTCACCTCAGGTTCACGAGGTTGTGGGTTCAAGCCCCACTCCAGAGACTTGAGCACATAATCTAAGATAACACTTCAGTGTCACTACTGAGGGAGTGCTGTCCTGTCAGAGGTTCTATCCTTCAGGTAAGGCATTAAACCAAGGTCTCAGCTACCCTCTCAAGTGGATGTGAAAGATTCCATGGCAGTATTCAAACAACAGGGGTGTTGCACTAGTGCCCGAGCCAGCATTTATCCCTAATCCAACATCACAAAAGTAGATTATCTAGTCATTTATTTAATTGCTGTTTGTGACCTTGCTGTGTGCAAATTGGCTACTGCACTTCCTAGATTACAACAGTGACTACACTTCAAAAGTTCATTGGCTGTAAAGCATTGAGGATGTCCTGGGATCATGAATTGCACTACCGAAATGCAAGTTCTTTCTTTCTCTTTTCACTGCAGTTCAAATTAATTTTAACATATTACTGGATGCCTTAACTTTATTTTTTATTTAATTTTGTTTTAGAGATGCAGCACTGAAACAGGTCCTTCGGCCCACCGAGTCTGTGCCGACCAACAACCACCCATTTATTCTACTCCTACATTAATCCCACATTCCCCACTACATCCCCACCATTCTCCTACCACCTACCTACACTAGGGGCAATTTACAACAACCAATTTACCCATCAACCCGCAAGTCTTTGGCTGTGGGAGGAAACCGGAGCACCCGCCGGAAACCCACACGGTCACAGGGAGAACTTGCAAACTCTGCACAGGCAGTACCCAGAACTGAACCCGGGTTGCTGGAGCTGTGAGGCTGCGGTGCTAACCACTGCGTCACTGTGACTTTACTGATCACTAAGTAAAGTTGTTGTTTACTGAAGCATTCTTGCCTCAGTTAGTAAATATTCACCAATACAAAGCTATGTAAAAATCTTCAACACTCAAGTGCAATGTCACCTCTGGAGCTATCAAAGTACCTTAGTAGTTTACTCAAATTATTGTTCAACAAACAATCCATCTACACTAAACTACACACTCAAATTCACACTGATATCGATAACAATTTCTTACTGCAGCTTTTAAATCTTCATTCCGTTGCTCGATTTTTTTCACTACATTCTCCAAACTTTCGTCTCCTTCTGGAATACTGCTGTCATCATCAGCAGGAATCTGAACAAAACAAAAAGGCAGAAATAAAAACAGAAAATGCTGGAAATACTCAGCAAGTCCAGCAGCAGCTGTGGAGAGAAAGAGACAGAGTTAACATTTCAGGTCGATGACTGTTGATCAGAATACTGCAAAAAGAAAAGTAGATTTACTGGAAACACAGGTTTCCCTGCAGGAGGGTCTTCTCATCTGAAACTTTTATAATTTGTCCTGCATACAAGAGTTGTTTGCTTCCATTATACCCTTTCTTTAAATTCTGGATAGAGCATCAGCAATTACATTGCTCTTTCCTGCACCATGTTGTCACAAAAGGTTTTATTTTTGTACTAAAATCTTCTATGTGTTTCAAAAAAAAGCCTGTGAATTGGACAAAGAGCAGACATCTGAAATCTTTGCTTGACCTGCCTGGAGCCAGAGAGACACGACCCAGAAAGATGTTACCTCTCTGTAACGGAAACTTGCATCTCTTGAAAAGGAATCCTGCATTTGAAAGGTGGCAGATTCCTGTTGCCTCCAGTCTCTGAAGAATTTCTGCATCCAGTGAGATTCCTGTTGCCTCTTATGTTCTAAGAAAAACCTGAAATCTGAAGAATTCGTCTACTGCTAGACTGCTGCTTCAAAACCCAAGAAGACCTGTTGCTACACCCCTGATAGAAGACCTATGTGACGCCAGCTGCAATTAAATTGCCGTGAACACCGACCCATCACAGACTGTTCATCAACCTCGTCTGGAGAGACTTTGAGTGGCATCTGACTATTCGACTCTGGGACACCTCACTGTACCGAAAACATCCTACCAGAATAATAAAAAATAATGGAGGATCACTTTTTTTTATTATTTTAAAAATAAATTTTAAAAAATTAAAAAAAATAAAATAAAATGTGATCCTCCATTATTTATTATTCCTTCTATTCCTAAGAAACAGTTGTAATGTAAAACATCCTTTTGAAACTGGTTAACCATTTCTTTTTGAATGTGTGTGTGCATGAGGGTTAAGGGATTAAGGAGTTGTCTCATATATATATATGAGCTATTATTTATTTTCGAATAAATAGTTAATGTTGTTCTGGGGGAAAACAGAGTGTTTAATTTGGCTAGTCTTCAGTAGGTGGGAAACTTTATTTGATATGCTATGAGCTGTGGAGTACTGGGACTGAATTAACAGTGCAATACTCCCGCCTTGGTCATAACAATGTACAATATTTAGGGTTAATGGTTGTAACATTAAACTCCACCGAAATAATCTGGTATTCTTGGGTTTTGAACCTTTCCAGAAATCTTAATGAATTATGATTGGTGTAAACTGTTATTTCCTCTTGGCCATTGGATGTGTACTTCAAAATGTTGACGGGCCAATATGAGACCTATAGCCCCATTTTCAATACTGAAGCACTTCTGGGACTTATTTTTCGAGAAAACTCAATAAGTGACTGGTCAGTTGATTCCAGTATCACCATCCTGGAATAATACTGTTCCTAATCCTACATCAATAGCTACCTTAAAGGGCTTGCCAAAATTTGGTGTCGCTAGAACAGGTTTATTTATTAAAATGGCCCTTAAATTTCAAATGCCATTTGGCAGGGTTCTGTCCACTGGAACTTCACGCTTTTTTAATAAATTCACCAGTGGAGTTACTACTGTACTGAAGTTATGAACGAACTTCAGGTAGAACCCACACATCCCTAGGAATCGTAGTATCTCTCTTTTTGTCTTGGGGACTGGAAAGTCTATTATCGCCTGAACATTAGCTTCCCTAGGCAACACTTGACCTTCACCTACTACATGCCCTAAATAGGTGACCTTAGTCTTCGCAAACGCTCTCTAAGGTTACTACCAAATTGGCTCTTTCTAACCTGTCAAGCAGAGCCTTTAAGTGTTTAACATGGTCTTCCTAATTGTCACTGTATACCAACAGATCATTGAGGTACACAACACACTTGCTTAGTCCAGCAACCACCTGGTTAATCAACCTTTGAAATGCGGCCATTGCATTTTTCATACCTTACTCTGATATAAATAGGTCGTCTGAGGTCACGAAGACGGAAATTTCTTTAGCTTGGTCAGTCAAGGGGACTCGCCAATAACCTTTCAGCAAATCAATCTTACTAATAAAGACTGAATTCCCCACTCTGTCAATACAATCCTCAAGTCATGGGATTGGATAAGAGTCTGCTTTAATTACTGCATTGACTTTCCGATAATCAACACAAACTCTCTAGGAACCAGCCGGTTTTGGTAATAGCACCACTGGTGAACTCCAGCTACTTTGCCGAGGTTCAATTATATCATTCTTTAGCATATATTGAATCTCAGCCCTGACCTGAGCCTATTTATCAGGATTGAGGTAATAAGGTTTAATCGATGCAGCTGCCCTTACATCAACCCCATGAATAGTCAGAGGAGTTGGACTTGGCTTATCTACCCATATGGCTTTAAACTATCTTAGCAGCTCAGCTATGTCCCTTTTATGCTCTTCAGAAAGCTAGTGTAGAACTGTATCTAGATTTTCTAACACTTCTGTGTTTGCTAGTTTCCGCAGGGGATTCAACCTGAGAGTTCTTGGTCTCTGCCCCTTCCTCCAGTTCATCAAAAGTAACACTATTCTTAACCTCCTCTTCTGTCATCTGACATACATTTACCGGCTGACAAGGTTCACGGTCATAGTATCATTTCAACATATTCACGTGACACTCCCTTTGATTTTTCTGTCTGTCTGGGGTGATAACCAAATAGTTCACTCACTAAGTTTCCTCTTAATGATGTAAGTCCACTGAACCTAAGTTTCAATGGTTCCCCATACAAAGGCAACAAAACTAACACCTTGTCTCCAGGCAGCAAACTGCATGCCTTAGCTGCTCTGTCCGCTTGAGTTTTCATCACTTGCTGAGAAACCTTGAGATATTTTCTAGCCATCTCTCACACTTTTGTGAGTCTCTCTTGAAATTCTGACACATAACAGCGTAGTTTCCTGTGCTAAAAATCTCTCCTCAATGGGTTTAAGGGGACCCCTAACAGAACTTGACAGGGTAGATGCAGGAAGTATGTTCCCGATGGTGGGGGAGTCCAGAACCAGGGTTCATAGTTTAAGGATATGGGGTAAACCTTTCAGGACTAAGATGAGGAGAAATTTCTTCACCCAGAGAGTGGTGAGCCTGTGGAATTCACTACCACAGAAAGCAGTTGAGGCCAAAACATTGTATGTTTTCAAGAAGGAGTTAGATATAGCTCTTGGGTCTAAAGGGATCAAAGGGTACGGGGTGAAAGCAGGAACAGGCTGCTGAGTTGGATGATCAACCATGATCATAATGAATGGCGGAGCAGGCTCGAAGGGCCGAATGGCCTACTCCTGCTCCTATTTTCTATGTTTCTATGTTAACCTCATGCCTATAGACCAATTCAAATGCACTGAAATCAGTGGACTCATTTCGTGTGTCCCTGGTGGCAAATAAAAATGATATCCCCTTATCTGAATCATTCGGCTAATCAAAACAATAAGCCTTTATGATACTTTTTAGGATTTGGTGATACCTTTCCAAAGCATCTTGTGACTGCGTATGATAAGCAGACAATTTGAGCTGTTTCACTCCCAAATTACTCATGACCTATCGAAATACCCCAGCCATTAAATCTGACTCCTGGTCTGAATGAATTTCTTTTGGCAATCCATATCTAGTGAAAAACTGTATTAACCCCTCAATCACAACTTTTGCTGTGACCTTTCTCAAAGGTATGGCCTCTGGAAACCTAGTGGACAAATCCACGATGGTTAGGAGAAACTTGTGACCTGACTTAGTTGTGGGTAAGGAATCAACACAATCCACAAGAACCCTACTAAATGGTTTGATAAAAGCAGGTATTAATGGGGCTGGCTTACTTGAAGGCTGTGGCTTCCCAACCACCTGACATGTATGGCAAGTTCTGCAACATTCAACCATAACCTTATGTAAGCCTGGCCAATAAAAATGATGTCTTATCCTGGCCTGAGTCTTTCGAATACCCACATGACTTACCACTGAGATCTCATGGACAATTCTAAAAATGTCACGACAGTACCCCAGGGAACAACCACCAGATGAACTATAACCCAATTCTGATCAACAGGCCTCTGGGGAGGTCTCCACTTTCTCATTAGAATGTGTTATGAAAGTGCTTTCATTTTTAGTATTTTTGAGGACACGTGTTTTAAAATTGTGGAGATGGATTCATTGGAGGACTGAAGTGATTCCATAGATGCTGGACTCTGGAAGGAATCTCTTTAAAAACAACAATTACTGGATGTCACATGTCTTCAGCTAAGTAAACAACAGGTGTCTTCTGACTAATGGGAGTTGTTTACAAGAGAAGTGACATGTCAAGATTTATGGTGCTCAACAGTGGGTTTCATTTTTGAATACTGTTTTGAGTCGGTTGGGTTTGTAGCCTGCTGAAAGAAACACCCAGCTCATCTTTTCTCCACCTCTCTGAGAAACCCAGAGACTCAAGTGCAAGAAATAGAGAAACCAAAGCAGCATTTCTGTTGAGAAGCTTCTGGAAGACTTCATAGAAAGTTTACAGCACAGAAAGAGTCCACTTAGCCCATTGTGTCTGTCAGCTTTCGACATCTCCTGAACAAATTGCTTCTGAAAAGATCCATGACCAATCTACATGCACTCAGATGCCAGATTGTATGCCATCTGAAACATAACACAGCTTATCCTTTTCGTCAAGAATTAGTCAGTACTTTGGCCAAAACATCTTTAGTTTTCCTTTAACCAGTGTGCGTGTGCATGTGTGTGTTGGGTATTTAGAAGGGAATATACATTTACTGTCATTTCAAACTGTGTGTTAAAGCTTTGCAACTTGATCGACTAAGCCTTGATTTATAATAAATTAATACTTTTGTTGTTTATTAAAGATACCTGATTGGTGGATTTTATTCTGAAAAAAGAGTATATAATTGGCTGTATCGGTAACTGGGTACACATTTAACTATACATTGTGACCAGTGGAGAAGTAGAACTAAAGAAAATCAGTGCACTCCTCCCACCTTGGTCGTAACAAATGTCATTCTTAACATAAGAGCACTTAGGAACCCTTTCAGCTTCTACCTTAGTTCAAGGCATTCAAGACAAACTTCTTAAATCAGGGTCTGCCTGTTGTGCCTCAAAGACGATCTGCTAAACAATTCATCGTTGCTAGCCTTGCAGGCTTTTTCACCAACATCCCCATCTAAATCCTTGAAAAAAGTCTCAGCCAACCAAACACTTGAATTGTCCTCCACAACAACTAGCCATTCTCATTTTGTTTAATCTTATGAGCCTGGGATCTTGTCACTACTCAATCTGTGAATATTCCAGAAAATTCTTCCTGCAAAACTTCAGCTTCAGCAACCTCAAATGGTTTTTCTGAAACTACTGGAGATGCCAATACCTCATCCCCAACTAAGTCATCCTCTAGCAACAAATCTACCCCTTCAATATGCAAATCTGGGATGGTTCCTACTGTTCCCAGACCGGTGACTAAATCACATTGCAAATTAACCTATGAAATGAAATGGATAAATAACCCCCCTCAATGCCATGACTTTTGCATTCATAGCACTATTTGGGGAAAGATCTACATCCTTTGCTATCGTTAATGGCTGAGCTGCCTCTATGTCTCTAAACAGCACAATTGCCTGCTTCATCTGATAAATATAGGGAAAAAATACTTCTGAACACAAAACCTCTGTACCTTTCACGGACCTGACTTAATTCATTATCACACTAGGGAGAACACTTCTCTTCACTGTCCAACATTGCCAAAGTCACTGGCTTGTCAACAGCACCACCTATTGGGGCATCCTTTTCAGGACAGGCTTTCCATAAACCTACAACTTCCAGCATTCCGATTTTATATGTACCTTTTATTACAAAAATAACATGTTGGTCCTTTTGACTCAACTCCAGTCTCCTATCGTTTTTATCATTCTCAGGGTTGCCTGTATCTTCTCACTAAAACTGAATCTCTTCTCATTATCCACCCTCCAATCCTTCCAACTCCTCTGAAAGTTCCCAAACTGGGGCCTGTAACTACTGTTGAAGGGTGAATTTGTAATCATCCACCTTTTCTGCGGCATTCCATATTTTATCAACTTTATGTTCTTCCAGATGGGAACTTATTCTGGAAGTGATACTTTTTTTAAAAATTCATCCATTAAGATTACTTCCCTAAGGCTTTCAAAGTCTTGCTCAATCTTCAGGGACTGATACCAAGGATCAAATATTATTTTCATCTCTAACAAATTCCACGCATGTCTTACACTGTTTTTATTTTTAGTTCCTGAAGTTTTGCCTGTAAGCCTCTGGTACCAACTCATAAGCATTGATAACTGCAGTTTAACCACTTCATAATCACTGGACTGTTCCTCCGAATGTGCTGAATATACTTCTACCGCTTTTTCCACTAATACACTTTGCAATAAAATTGTCCAACTTTAGCCATTTCAACTTCGTAGCAATATTTTCAACAAAGTGATTCCTGACAACGCAGCGGCCCGCTAACGTCATCAGAGTTCGCCAAGCTGCACACATGCGCAGCAACATCTTTCCAGGACTAAGTGGCACATGTGCGGGATGACGTTTTCACGCAGCGCCGTCAGCGCGTATCCATGCCTAATCCATCTTCGTGCATGTGCGATAAAGCGCCATCAGGTATCCAGCCCCCACTCGGCTGGAAGAAGCAGCTGAATGGGAGACTGAGAGGCTGGAGCTCTCTCCCCATGGCAACGCATTCCAGGCCTCGAAACTTCCTCCCCTTAGCCGCTTGCTCCAGACTTCGCTGCTCCCCCCCCACTCCCCTAGCCAATTATTCCTCGCTTCGCGCCACGCCACTCCCCGGCTGCTCACTCCCCGCTTACCCCACCCCAGCCGCTAGCTCTAGGCCGCGTCACTTCCCTCCTCTCGGCCACTCGCTCCTACATCACCCTTCGCGGCCCGGCTTGCTTCTTCGGGCAGCACGTGGAGAACGATCAAACTTGGGAGCGAGTGGCTAAGAGGAGGGAAGCGGCACCACCCATAACTAGCGGCTGGAAGGAGGGGGGCTGTGAGTGACCGACCGACTGACTGGAGAGCGGGGTGGCGTGAGCGGGGAACAATCAGCCAGGGAAGTGGGGGGGGGGGGGGGGGGGGGTGGTGGGGGGGTGCGGAAAGCAGTGAGCTCTGGAGCAAGCGGCTGAGGGTGGGGGGGGGGGTGGTGGTGGTGGCCAGTGGGGAGGAGGGGGAGAAAGTGAGTTGCCGGGGGGGTGGGGAAGCAGCCAGTGGGACGGGAGCTAGTAGCTGCGTTCAGATGAAATCAGTCAGTTCAGTCATATAAACGAATTACAATGAATTGGCAGCACATTTTATACACTGCCTTATTTTCTTTTCCATCGATCAGGGTGTCAATTCACTATCTTCCAACAGAAATTAAATCAAAAAATTCCTTTTGTATTTAATAGGATTATTGGAAGATTAAATGGATCTGAGGATTACAGTTAGCATCCTATAACTACATAGCATATTACTGGGCTTACATCCAACTTAATGTACGGTGAGTTTGCTAGAACGATCTAGCCATAAGCATTTCATGTGATAAATTGAGCAACGCCATCTTTAATCCTGGCAGCTGCCTGAACATTGCAGACATTCCAGTTGAAGAGCCTGCATTTGTGCATGTGCAAATACTGTGCCACCTAGTGGTTGCATTGTCAGCAAACGCAGCCTTTTTTCAAAAGTACATTTCAGTTTTGGGCGGCACAGTGGCGCAGTGGTTAGCACCGCAGCCTCACAGCTCCAGCGACCCAGGTTCAGTTCTGGGTACTGCCTGTGCGGAGTTTGCAAGTTCTCCCTGCGTCTGCGTGGGTTTCCGCCGGGTGCTCCGGTTTCCTCCCACAGCCAAAGACTTGCAGGCTGATAGGTAAATTGACCATTGTAAATTGCCCCTAGTGTAGGTAGGTGGTAGGAGAATGGTGGGGATGTGGTAGAGAATATGGGGTTAATGTAGGATTAGTATAAATTGGTGGTGGTTGGTCAGCACAGACTCGGTGGGCCAAAGGGCCTGTTTCAGTGCTATAACTCTAAATAAATAAATTCCTTCTTCACTGAATTTAAGCATTAAGTGAATATTCCTTGCCAAATCAAAACCACGAGTTAAATCGGATTCATCCTCAAACCTTCCTATCACTCCCTGTTCGCATAATCTAAGTTTTTCTCTGTCCAGTGCAAACTTCCTGGCTTTTCTTTGTAACTTTTGTTCTTTTTCTTTCTCTTCGAGTTCAAGATTTCTCATTGCAAGTTTTGATTGTCTCTTTCCCTTTCTTTTCCTTTCCATTCAAGCTGTAATTGTTTGTCCTTTCTCTTTCCTTTTCTCAATCTTTTTTCGTGTTCCAGTTGCCTCGTTTGTAACTGAATTCTAGCTAATTCAATCTGAGAGTTACCAGGATCACCTTATTCCTCAAGGTTAAAATGCCGAGCAAACACTTCAACATTTCTACCTTTTGGCTTTTGATTTCAAACGAACTCCCACTTGCTCTGCTCCTACCATTAACATATCCACTGTCGACTGTATTTGAGAGAGTCAAATCTTCTCTCTCCACAAAGGTTTGAGCATTAAAAGCAGACATGCTGACATTTCCTTATGCTCATAGCAAAATTGTGAAATCTTGATCGTTTAAATTCTCGCAAATTCCCATGTACCCATTATACAGCTTCTGCATTCGTATATGGACCTAAGCTCCCAATTTATTATGAGCTCAGTGAGATCGTTAACGTTAAAAAATACGAGATATGAATCCCCAGACCAATTTAAAGAATTATACCACTTGATTTCACATTTTTAAGACTTTTATTATAACTAAACTACAAGAAATCCCCATTAACTAAATAGTTTAGCGATACAGCACTGAAACAGGCCCTTCGGCCCACCGAGTCCGTGCCGACCATCAACCACCCATTTATACTAATCCTACACTAATTCCATATTCCTACCACATCCCCACCTGTCCCTATATTTCCCTACCACCTACCTATACTAGGGGCAATTTATAATGGACAATTAACCTATCAACCTGCAAGTCTTTTGGCATGTGGGAGGAAACCGGAGCACCCGGAGGAAACCCACGCAGACACAGGGAGTGCAAACTCCACACAGGCAGTACCCAGAATTGAACCCGGGTCGCTGGAGCTGTGAGGCTGCGGTGCTAACCACTGCGCCACTTACTTTGTAAGTAGCTGATACCCCAAATTACTGTTACGACCAGGTGAGAAAGAGGTCTACGGCTCCCTTTCAGCCTTCACCTGGTCTTACCGTAACAGGATTTTATTTTTGAACAGTGTTTTTAGGTCCCCCTTGGTGAATCCTTCACCACTTTCTAATTATAAGGCAAAGAAATCAGCATAAACAGGTCTTGTTAGGTTTAAAGAAAAGTTGACATTTATTAAACTTGAACGTAAACTCTAACTCGGTTGACACCTACAGATTCGCAACATGCCCAAGCTAGCATGCGTACGTGATACACACATGCAAATAGAGACAGAGAAGAGCAGAAGAAATAAAGTGGAAAAGCTTGACACAATATCTGAAGAGTTTTTGTTACGGTTCTTCGAGCTCACTGTAGAGTTCTACCGACAATCAAGATCTTGCTTTTCACTGGGGACCAGTATTCTTCTTAAACCTTGTTCACTGTAGGAGACTTTTCTCTCTTGGGGTTCATGTGTCTTCAGTGGATTCAAAAGCTTGTGAGAAAGAGATGGGAGCAGACAGGAGAGATCTTCTCAGTCCAGGAGTAAACAGACACTGAGTTCAAACTCTCTGTCGCCAGTCCAGAAGAAAACAGCCAGTTAGTCATGTGACCAGCTGGTCTACCCAGTCCTGGCCCTTGTGGATTGTATCCTCCTTAGCAGGCCCTAGAATGCGCTTCCTCACCTTCGATGTCTGTTAGTATGTAAATGTTTTTTTCCAGCCACGGCTGATCTGTTTAACAAGTCACTTCCGCGCTCCAACAACAGTTAAAGATCAATGTTCATGACAAAATTGATGTGCCTCATTCTTGGCAGGTTGGGGCCAAGCATGACATCGAAGAACGGTATTTTATTTACTTATTAAAATACTTGAAAACCTCACACTACACTTATACGTTACACAGTCCTTTTTGACAGTGAAATCCTTAGTGGTAAAAAGACCCAATCTCCTCCCAGTTGCAATGGGGGGGTTGGATCTCCCAGACCTTTTCAAAAATCAATGTCCTCTTCGCTCACTGCTCCAAGCACTTCCGATCTAGACATCTGTGAATAAGGTGATTCTGCTGGTCTTCTACTTCTCCGCAAACCTCAACTTTCAAAACAGGTTCAAGTGTTCGCAGCCTTTCACTGTCTCAGGCTTCAGAGAGCAGGTGTTCCCTTTCGTGTGTTCTCTCTCTCGCTCGAGGACACCACCACAAGTTGTCTTCCTTACAGCCTGCTCTGAGGCTGCTACGCTGAGTTCCCTCCTTACAGCCTCTCTGCCTTCAGAAAATCTGTTAGATTTATCTGGACTCAAAAGTCAATAACTTATTGTCCTTTCCCAACATGCAAAGTCCAGACATCCGATTTCACAGAGCACTTTAGCAGAGTGGATCTGAGGTCACCCGATCTTCCTGACTCCATCTTAAACTTTTAAAAATCACAATTTTTAAAAAGATAATGGGCTGAAATTTACTGACCACTCACCCCACCCCGGACGTCGGGGGTGGCCGGAAAATGCCTCTGGGAGAGAGTCTCCATGTACCTCGACGCCATGAGGGCCAGGCCCAATATTGCAGGCGGCGGCAATGCCTTATGGCAGCCCCCATGCCGCTTGGCGACGGGACTATTAACATATTGAAATAAATTTAAATTAATTAATTAATTACCTTTACATTCCCGTCGTCTGTTCCGGTGCGATAATCGTGCCGCTGACCAGCACTCCCATGCCTTCAGATCCACGTTCAGGGAACCGAGGCGTAACACTGGTAGGAAGTGGGGAGGATGTACATTTCTCAATGCGGGGGGGGGGGGGGGGGGATGGGGGGAGCAGGTTCCAAGTAATATCATTGGTGTAAGGAATGGTGGAAGGGTTATAGTTTAAAATTGATATAATTTGGGGTGGGGGATGGGCAGGTGGACAAGGTAACTGTTTTGTCTGGGGGGGGGGGGGAAGAAGAGGGCAAATAATTAATTTAATGGTCATTGGGGAAGTGGGAGAGGGACAGAATAAATATTTTTTTTAATTAAATGATTAAATGTTCCTTTAAATATTTAAATTGAATGGTAGGGCTCGAAGCCCTTCAAAAATGGCATCAGCGCCTACGCACAGACAGCTGATGCCATTGCCAGGGATTGACAGCCCGTTCCCTCCAAGCGAGACGCTCCGCCCCAGCTATTTAAATGAGCCACTGCGCTCAAAATCTCTGCAGCTTCGTGATGTGTGTCCCGCCATTGTTTCACTCGAGTATAAATTTCAGCCCAATCATGTTACAAAGTCCAGCATTCCTAACAGGAGGTTCTATATTTTGTTGTAATCCCAAACAACTTGATATTGATATCGGTATAATTTGTTGTGTGGTTTTCATACAGATGTTCCAACACAGAAATTCATTTAACTTGCGTTCACATAAAATGCAGGCAGGCAGATCAGTGTCTAGGGCCTTTGAATATTTACACAGGTCTTGCTTATTTGTGTTTGGGTCTTGCTTTGGATGTAAAAGAGACTGCGTTTTTTTTGCTTATAAAATTTTCAATGTTTGTGTATGCATGGTTCTGCTGGTTTATGCACGTGGAATTGATTTTTTTTTTCATATTCATTCATGAGATGTGGGTATCACTGGCCAGGCCAGCATTTATTGCCCATCCCTAATTGCCCTCGAGAAGGTGGTGGTGAGCTGCCTTCTTGAACCGCTGCAGTCCACGTGAAGTAGGTACACCCACAGTGCTGTTAGGAAGGGAGTTCCAGGATTTTGACCCAGCGACAGTGAAGGAACGGAGATATAGTTCCAAGTCAGGATGGTGTGTGACTTGGATGGGAACTTGCAGGTGATAATGTTCCCATGCATCAGCTGCTCTTGTCCTTCGAGGTGGTAGAGGTTGCGGGTTTGGAAGGTGCTGTCTAAGGAGCCATGGTGCGTTGCTGCAGTGCATCTTGTAGATGGTACACACTGCTGCCACTGTGCTTCAGTGGTGGAGGGAGTGAATGTTTGTGGATGGTGTGCTAATCAAGCAGGCTGCTTTGTCCTGGATGGTGTCGAGCTTCTTGAGTGTTGTTGGAGCTGCACTCATCCAGGCAAGTGGAGAGTATTCCATCACACTCCTGACTTGTGCCTTGTAGATGGTGGACAGGCTTTGGGAGTCAGGAGGTGAGGATTCCGAGCCTCTGACCTGCTCTTGTAGCCACGGTATTTATATGGCTACTCCAGTTCAGTTTCTGGTCAATGGTAGCCCCTAGGATGTTGATAGTGGGGGATTCAGCAATGGTAATGCCATTGAATGTCAAGGGGAGATGGTTAGATTCTCTCTTGTTGGAGATGGTCATTGCCTGGCACTTGTGTGGCGCAAATGTTACTTGCCACTTATCAGCCCAAGCCTGGATATTGTTCAGGTCTTGCTGCATTTCTACAGGGACTGCTTCAGTATCTGAGGAGTTGCGAATGGTGAACATTGTGCAATCATCAGCGAACATCCCCACTTCTGACCTTCTGATTGAAGGAAGGTCATTGATGAAGCAGCTGAAGATGGTTGGGCCTAGGACACTACCCTGAGGAACTCCTGCAGTGATGTCCTGGAGCTCAAATGACTGACCTCCAACAACCACAGCCATCTTCCTTTGCGCTAGGTATGACTAACCAGCAGAGAGTTTTCCCCCCCGATTCCCATTGACTCCAGTTTTGCTAGGGCTCCTTGATGCCATACTCAGTCAAATGCTGCCTTCATGTCAAGGGCAATCGCTCTCACCTCACCTCGAGTTCAACTCTTTTGTCCACGTTTGAACCAAGGCTGTAATGAGGTCAGGTGCTCAGTGGCCCTGTCGGAACCAAAACTGGGTATCACTAAGCAGGTTATTGCTAAGCAAGTGCTGCTTGATGGCACTGTTGATGACACCTTCCATCACTTTGCTGATGATTGAGAGTAGACTGAAGGGGCGGTAATTGGCCAGCTGGGACTTGTCCTGCTTTTTGTGTACAGGACAGACCTGGGCAATTTTCCACATTGTCGGGTAGATGCCAGTGTTGTAGCTGTACTGGAACAGCTTGGCTAGGGGTGCAGCAAGTTCTGGAGCGCAGGTCTTCACTACTATTGCCAGAATATTGTCAGGACCCATAGCCTTTGCAGTATCCAGTGCCTTCAGTCGTTTCTTGATATCACACGGAGTGAATCGAACTGGCTGAAGACTGGCATCTGTGATGCTGGGGACTTCAGGAGGAGGCCGAGATGGATCATCAACTTGCACTTCTGGCTGAAGATTGTTGCAAATGCTTCTGCCTTATCTTTTGCACTGATGTGCTGGGCTCCCCCATCATTGAGGATGGGGATATTTGTCGAGCCACATCCTCCAGTTAGTTGTTTAATTGTCCACCACCATTCACGGCTGGATGTGGCAGGACTGCAGATCTTAGATCTGATCCATTGGTTATGGGATCGCTTAGCTGTCTATTGCATGCTGCTTATGCAGTTTGGCATGCAAGTAGTCCTGGGTTGTAGCTTCACCAGGTTGACACCTCATTTTGAGGCATGCCCTCTTGCACTCTTCATTGAACCAGGGTTGGTCTCCTGGCTTGATGATAATGGTAGAGTGGGGGATATGCCGGGCCATGAGGTTACAGATTGTGGTTGAGTACAGTTCTGCTGCTGCTGATGGCCCACAGCACCTCATGGATGCCCAGATTTGCATTGCTAGGTCTGTTCAAAATCTATCCCATTTAGCACGGTGATAGTGCCACACAACACGATGGACGGTATACTCAATGTGAAGATGCATCTGCGGCAGGCAGATTGGTGAGGACAAGGTCACGTATGTTTTTCCCTCGTGTTGGTTCCCCCACCACCTGCCGCAGACCCAGTCTAGCAGCTATGTCCTTTAGTACTCGGCCAGCTCGGTCAGTAGTGGTGCTACCGAGCCACTCGGTGATGGACATTGAAGTCCCCCACCCAGAGTACATTTTGTGCCCTTGCCACCCTCAGTGCTTCCTCCAAGTGCTGTTCAACATGGAGGAGTACTGACTCATCAGCTGAGGGAGAGCGGTAGGTAATAATCAGTAGGAGGTTACCTTGCCCATGTTTGACCTGATGCCATGAGACCTCATGGGGTCCGGAGTCGATGTTGAGAACTCCCAGGGCAACTCTCTCCCTACTGTAGACCACTGTCCCGCCACCTCTGCTGGGTCTGTCCTGCCGGTGGGACAGGACATTCCCAGGGATAGTGATTGCAGTGTCTGGGACATTGTCTGTAAGGTATGATTCCGTGAGTATGACTATGTCAGGCTGTTCCTTGACTAGTCTGTGGGACAGCTCTCCCAACTTTGGCACAAGCCCCCAGATGTTAGTAAGGAGGGCTTTGCAGGGTCGACAGGGCTGGGTTTGCCATTGTCGTTTCCGGTGCCTAGGTCGATGCCGGGTGGTCCGTCCGGTTTCATTCCTTTTTATTGACTTCGGAGCGGTTAGGTACAACTGAGTGGCTTGCTAGGCCATTTCAGAGGGCATGTAAGAGTTAACCACATTGCTGTGGGTCTGGAGTCACATGTAGGCCAGACCAGGTAAGGACAGCAGATTTCCTTCCCTAAAGGGCATTAGTGAACCAGATGGGTTTTTCCAACAATCGACAATGGTTTCATGACCATCATTAGACTAGCTTTTAATTCCAGATTTATTAATTAAATTCAAACTCCACCTTCTGCTGTGGTGGGATTCGAATACATGTCCCATAGATCAATACCCTGGGTCTCTAGGTTACTAGTCCAGTGATAATACCACTACGCCACCGCCTCCCCTGATTGTTTGTGTGTGTGTGTACAATTGATTCTTTTGAAATTCAAACCATTCAGCCTTAACTTACCACAATTTACAGAACATGGAAAACCATAAAACTGCACCTAAAGTCATCTGCAAAAACCTGGACTACTTCAGATGCGGCAGTGAATATTGGATGCATAGCAACAGGTCAAATTGGGCTCCATTAATTATAAATTTTAAAAATACTGCATCTCCAACAGCAAGGAAGGAAGTGATGGCATTGATAATCTGTTTAGTACTTCAGAACAAAGCCCTGCTGAGAAAAAAAGCCAGAACTATATGGTTTGCTTTTGTTTACTGGTAACAAGTTATAACAATATTAGAAAATCTGCTTATGTGTCACCACCTTTTTTTTTTCCAAAGGCTTGGAGATTGTGCAAAGGTACTGCAATTTATTTTGGGGTAAACTGACAGTCATCATGAAGCATATTGCTGATTGTTTATGTTTAACAATTGTACTGGAAAAGGGTACTTGTACAAAAATTCTAGGAGAATTTTAACCCTCAAGAACAGGTGAGTTGGGGCAGGTGGATAATTAAAGTAATTGATTTTTGGATTGTGACTGCAAACCAGCTCCAACTTTCAAATTTAACGTACGCATGTTTGGTTGCATGCAAGTGACCTACTCAATGCAAACAGGACCTTCATTAGTGCAGGCAGGCGGGTAGTTATCACAGCAATTAACTTAATTTGTTAATTAGGTATTTGTAAATTGAATTTCACTGAAATCAGATGGGCAGATGAGGAGTACATAGAATTTTTCGGTATAACTTCTTGGAATAATACGTTCTGGAGCCAACCAGAGAGCAGGCTATACTAGACCTGGTATTGTGCCATGAGATAGGATTAATTAATGACCTCATAGTTAAGCCACCCCCAGGTAGCAGAGATCATAATATGATTTAATTTTACATTCAGTTTGAGGGAGAGAAGAGTGGGTCCAAGACTAGTATATTAAACTTAAATAAGGGCAATTATGAGGGCATGAACACAGAGCCTGTTAAAGTGAACTGGCAAATCAGGTTAAGGGATAGGTCAACAGAGATGCAGTGGCAGACATTTAAGGGGATATTTCAGAATACACAGAATAGATACATTTCAGCGAGAAAGAAAAATTCTAAAGGTGGGACCTGCCATCCGTGGTTATCTAAAACAGCTAAAGATAGTATCAAACTTAATGAAAAAGCCTATAATTGCGCAAGGATGGGAGGCAGGTCAGAAGATTGGACAGAATATGAAAACAGCAAAGAATGATTAAAAGATTGATAAGGAAGATAAAATTAGAGTACGAGAGACAGCTAGCTAGAAATACAAAGACATAATAAGAGTTTCTATAGATATTTAAAAAAGAAGAGAGTTAACAAAGTGAGCGTTGGTCCGATAGAAAGTGAGTCTGGGGAATTAATAACTGATAATAAGGAAATGGCAGATGAATTGAACAGATATTTTGCATCGGTCTTCACTATTGAGGATACAAGTAACATCCCAGTATTATCTGTAAGTCAGGAAACTGAAGGGAAAGAGGAACTCAAGAAGGTGGTACTGAACAAACTGTCGGAGCTGTGGGCTGACAAGTCCCCGGGTCTTGATGAACTTCATCCTAGGGTGTTAAAAGAAGTGGCTAGTGAGATAATTGAGGTGTCAGTTTTAATTTTCCAAAATTCCCTAAATTCGGGGAAGGTTCCATTAGATTGGAAAATACTGAATGTAGCACCGCAGCCTCACAGCTCCAGGGACCCGGGTTCAATTCTGGGTACTGCCTGTGAGGAGTTTGCAAGTTCTCCCTGTGACCGTGTGGGTTTTCCCCGGGTGCTCCGGTTTCCTCCCACCGCCAAAGACTTGCAGGTGATAGGTAAATTGGCCATTATAAATCGCCCCGAGTGTAGGTAGGTGGTAGGGAATAGGGGATTACTGTAGGGTTAGTATAAATGCGTGGTTCTTGGTTGGCACAGACTCGGTGGGCCGAAGGGCCTGTTTCAGTGCTGTATCTCTAAATAAATAAATAAACACCTTTATTCAAAAAGGGAGGGAGACAGGAAACTACAGGCCAGTTAGCTTAACATCTGTCTTAGGGAAAATGTTAGAAGCTATTATTAAAGACATTTTCGTAGGGCATTTAGAAAAATTCAGGGTAATCACGCAGAGTCAACATTGTTTTGTGAAAGGGAAATCACGTTTAACCAATTCATTGGAGTTCTTTGAGGGAGTTACATGTGCTGTGGATAAAGGAGAACCGGTGCATGTACTGTCCTTAGATTTCCGGAAGGCATTTGATAAGGTGCCATATTAAAGATTATTGCAGAAAATAAAAGCTCATGGTGTAGGGAGTAACATATTGGCGTGAATAGAAGATTGGTTAGCTAACAGGAAACAGAGTAGACATAAATGGGTCATTTTCTTGTTGACAAGATGTAACGAGTGGTGTGCCACAGGGATCAGTGCTGGGGCCTCAGCTTTTTACAATTTATATAAATGACTTAGATGAAGGGACCAAAGGTATAGTTGCTAAATTTGCTGATGACACAAAGATAGGTAGAAAAGTAGCTTGTCAAGAGGACATAAAGGGGCTACAAAGGGATGTAGATAGGTTAAGTGAGTGGGCAAAGACCTGGCAAATGGAGTATAATGTGGGAAAGTGGGAAATTGTCCACTTTGGCAGGAAGAATAAAAAAGAAGCATATTATCTAAATGGTGAGAGAATGCAGAGCTCTGAGATGCAGAGGGATCCGGGTGTCCTAGTGCATGAATTGCAAAAGGTTAGTGTGCAGGTACAGCACGTAATTAGGAAAGCTAATAGAATGTTATTGTTTATCGCAAGGGGAATTGAAAACAGAAGTAGGGAGGTTATGCTTCAGCTATACAGGGCATTAGTGAGACCACATCTGGAGTACTGTATACAGTACTGGTCTCCTTATTTAAGGAAAATATAAATGCATTGGAGGCAGTTCAGAGAAGGTTTAGCAGACTAATATCTGGAAAGGGCAGGCTGTCTTACAATGAACGATTGGACAGGCGAGGCTTGTATCTGATGGAATTTAGAAGAGTAAGAGGCAACTTGATTGAAACTTATCCTGAGGGGTATTGACAGGGTGGACGTGGAAAGGATGTTTCCACTTGTGGCAGAATCTAGAACTAGGGGTCACTGTTTAAAAATAAGGGGTCGCCCATTTAAGACAGAGATGAGGAGAAATTTTTTCTCTCAAAGGGTCGTGAATTTTTAGAATTCTCTTCCTCAAAAGGCGGTGGAAGCAGAGTCTTTGAATATTTTTAAGGCAGAGGTAGATAGATTCTTGATAAGCAAGGGGGTGGAAGGTTATCAGGGGTAGGTGGAAATGTGGAGTAATCAGTTCAGCCATGTACTTACTGAATGGCGCAGCAGGCTCAATGGCCGAGTGGCCTACTCCTGCTCCTAATTCATACTTTCGTATGTACGTAACCTCTTCAACATGGATTTCCCAGGGCTCAGGAAACACAGCAGCTGAAGGAAGGCGAGAATGGCTGGATGAAACAGTTAAGTGCTTTCCCAGCACTGCTTGTGGGCCAAGCAATCCAAACCCCTTGATTAATAGACTTCCCTCACCTCATATCTGCACCCCTGCCCCCTCTGATGTCTGACCTCATGTCTAACTGCCCCTCGACTTCCGATATCCAATTCACCTCCAATGGCCAACACCCTGACCCCAGCTCCACCACCACCTCCAACATCCAACTCACCTCCACACCTGGTCCCCAACTTCCTACCTATCCTTTCAATCTGTCTGGCCATGGTCAAGAAACCAACACAAAAAATTTATATCAGTTCCTGCCATTAAATTCAGCAGGATCTCCAGGAAACCCATACTTCTGGGTTTCCCAGCTGCACCCAGTTCCCTTCCCACCTCACAGTTATCAACAGGGTAAATGCATTTTGCTTTATCCATACTTTGTTTCCATAACACTGCAGCAACTTTAGCTATGTGAAACTGTAGCTGTGTTTTTCTTGTGGGGGGTTTTACATTTTTGTTCCCTAAGGAAGCTGGCACTGGAGATGAAACACCTCACTATTGTAACTGATAGATCTCATGAGTTCTGTAGTGTACTTTTGGTAATTGCTGTGTAGGACTGTGTGTTTGAAGTTATAGGTAAGGAGAAACGAAACTACAATTGCTCTAGAAAATAAATAATTCCAGACGGGTTTCCAAAAAATCAGCATTTACCACAGTGGTCTCCCACCTTGATTCCCTAGTAGACTTGATTTACTTCACCTAATAATTCAAAATGCAAGTGTCATGATATAAAAAAGGGAACATTGGCCAGCTCTACTGAATACCACTAGCCAAAAGGGCTGAAATATAGCTAACATTTACCACCAAAAACCCACTAAATAAATGTTCAATTTGAAGAAGGGCAGAAAAATTCAAAATTTTTAGCAGAGAGAGATTGAAGCAGAAAAATCAAGTTTAGCGATGCTATGGATAATGCTGCAGACACATCTAGTGATATCAGCTGTGGGCTATTTCTTGATGAAAAAATTATCAATGCCCACTTCAGTCTGACCAGTAATAGTCTGATCACTGCAATTTGGAGGTTGATTGGGCAACTAGTAGTAGGTTGGTCTGTTTGGAATTCAGGGTTTTCAATTTTTCTGGAGGGAAACTTAATCAGGAGCTATTGATTAGTGTATTGATCTCTTCTGTTAAGAAAGCAGAAAATTCCCTGTTTGGAAGATCCAGACAGTCCACATACACAAGCTATTTGTGCAATTCTATTCAAAATTAATTACAGAGTGTTGCACAAGCTATGGGTGATAAGCTTTTAAATGACCTACTTTTCAATGACCAGGGTTTGACTTTTATCTCTCTCCATCATAGGATGACAGTCAGCATTTTGCCTCCATCACAGAATCATGATTGAGAACAGTAGTTTACATTTCCCTCAGTATATCAGTTGGTAGAATTCATGGCATCATGGGAGGACTAGTTCCACATAAAATGACTGCCTCCATGCCGCTACAAACTAGGACTAAAAATAGAGCAACAGGAGTTAACTGGAAGATGCCAATGTGTACAGATAACCCCTCATATTATATTTAGGATTGTGAGGCAATTCTGGGTAGAACGCTGTGTAACCAACTATTGCTGCTATCTG
Source organism: Heterodontus francisci (assembly GCF_036365525.1). NCBI lineage: Eukaryota > Metazoa > Chordata > Chondrichthyes > Heterodontiformes > Heterodontidae > Heterodontus > Heterodontus francisci. The sequence continues at coordinate 127,564,301 of NC_090377.1, forward strand.
ACAATCTTTGAAAGTCTCAGGGTGCACATTTTCAATGTGAACATGCCAGCAAAAAAGAAATTGTCAACTATAATCACTGCAAGAAATTATATGTAAGGACTTTGTTTATAGTCCTAAAAGAAATCTACTAAAACAGTTAAATTATAATGAATATTTATAAGAACACAACAAAAAAATAATCATGCACATAACGACAAAGTCATAAGAAATTCAAATAGTCAAGCCTGTGTCCTTAAGGAAAACAATATTTTTAGTTTGCTGGAAGAGGGGCACACTACCATTGTAAACATCTTTCAGGAGAAAGTGAGTTGAATAATAACATTGGCAAATTTTACAATCTAGCATTTTACAAATGGTTACACTGGAGAACACTTGCATTCAAGCCCAAAAGTCCTGAAGAGTGGGGCTGCGTGTGTCTTGGATATTCAATCAGAAGAAACAAAAAATCTGTAATACATTTAATATAGATTTCACTTAACTTTCAAAGTAAACAAAAAATGTGTAGTACCTCTTCATATTGGTAGTGATCTTCACTTTCTTCTGTAATGGTAACCTCTATATTTGGGTCAAGTTAAGCAGCATAAAACTGCATAAATTTAACAACAGTAGTATCACATTATTTTTCTTAACTGCGTATCAACTCATTTAAAGAGATTAGAAAATGACTATACAATCCACAGGGACTGTACTAGAATCTACAGAATTTTGGATGATCAAAACCATTGCATGCACTATCTCTGCAGCCAGCTCTTTTATAATCCTTGGGTGCAGACCATCCGGTTCAGGGAATTTCTCGGCTTTTAGTCCCATTGATTTCACCAGCACTTACCTTTAATTATATTAATCATTTTAAGTTCCTCATTTGCATTAGACCATTGGTTCATCACAATTTCTAGGATGTTCTTTGTGCTTTGTACTGTGAAGGCTGATGCAAAGGGATGAACTTTCACTTTAGAAGGAGCCGGGACTGTGTCCAGGTTCCAAACCTGTCCCCGGGAGAAACAGTCACTCATTTGAATTTTGACTGGGGTGCCCCCTTAATTGCATTTAGGCCTGCCTGGAGCACTGGTACCTGGCCTGCTGCTGGGTGCCCACCACCAGCCAGTTAAACTGCCTCTCGTCACGTTGGGAAATTGTAGGCCGACTGGAAAATCCCAGTTGGCTTCCTTAACTTACCTTCGAGCCCAAACTATTTGTTTAACATGTCTGCCATTTCCTTATTCCCCATTACAATTTCTTGTATCTCTGCCTTAAGGGAACCATGTTTACTTTCACTAATCTCTTTTTACATACTTGTTAAAGCTCTTACAATCTGTTTATATATTTCTTGCTAGTTTATTCTCATATTCTCTTTCTTTAGCAATCTCTTGGTCATCCTTACTGATTTCTAAAACCTTCCAAATCCTCGGGATTACTACTATTTTTGGCAAAATTGGAGGACTCTTCTTTTAATCTAATAGTATCCTTAACTTCTCTAGTTAGCAACCATCGCACCACTTTTCCAGTGGAGTTTTTATTCTTGAAGGGAATGTGTAAGCATTGAGAATTATGAATTATTTCTTAATCTTTTGAATAAGAACAACGAATCCAAATTCAAGGGAGTTTAAATATTTAGGTAACCAAAGTTCAATATAAATAAGTCAAAAATAATTAATGAGAGCAAAGAACCAAAAAGGGAAATATTTATTTACTGCAACAGTAGCAAAGCAAACTGATCTGCAATGGGATCTAGCATTTATCGTGAATAAATCTAAAATACCATCAGCACATTGTTTTGCTGTAATACAAAATAGGATATGGTGATTAGAAATGTAGCTGAGGTTGATCTACAAAAAACAGACAGATTTGTTGGGCATACTGACCTTTCCCTGTTCCTAAAATTTCTTATTCATTGTACTGTCCTTATACAGATCAATATCCAAATGCAGGACATCAGACAGGCAGGATATTAGAGCTCATGACAGCAGCCTCGCTGTCACAACACAGCCTTAAACACTGGAAGACAGGGATTACTGCACACTAACAGATTGAATTCCTCAACCTGATAATCCACCATCAGTAGTGCCCTAACAGTGAGGATCCTATGCATAATCTGAAGCGCTGTAATCATCAAAATCACTTTGCAATAGCAACATATATCACAAATCACCTTTGCTTGTCTCCTTTTTTTCCATATTCTTCTGACTAGTCATTGTGGGCAACAGGAAATGTCATTGTTCAGAACTGTTGGTGAAGCAACATTTAAATAAGCCGATCAACATTCTGGCACATAATGTATTTCCTGCAAGTGCCAGGTTGATAAGATTATTCCAACTATATGCTTCATGTCAGTCAGTGGGATGCACGAAAGTGAAATGAAATGGTATTTTAGCGCCCATGCATAGACTGCCTCATCTTCTGCTGGTCTGATAGTCGGAATCCCTGCTTATCCACAGCTACATCACAAGTTCATTCCTGGAAGATGTCACAGTGCAGCCCCCTCTCAATGGCAAGGTTGTGCAGCAGACTATGATCATGCTGTGCCTTATGCATGGTTTATAAAGTCCCTTCCAATCCTGCAAATATCCAGCAGAATTACCTATTCAAGACCTCTATTGTTTGCTCTACAATGGCATGCACCACCTTGTTTCCATAGTTGTATTTATGTTCTGCTGGAGTCTATGGATTGAACAACAATGGCACTTCCCAATTCTTTAAACAACCAGTATTACTATTTGCCATCATGGTGAACAGCTGCTGTTGCAGATGAGTTTTACATTAATATGTAAGATTTTTTTGTGGGATTTCACTCTGGACAACCATAAATTCCACCTCTGTACAACTATTGCATCCAGTGCACCAGCAGAGGCAGAAATAGCATTTAATTATTGCTCTCCCTGAACTATTGCACTCCCTCCATGCAGTTGTCTACCCCAGTGGAGATAGTTCTGTCATGCCAGAGATATTCCCTGCAGGTTATCCAGTGGTTTAAAAAAGTATGTTCAGGTCTGATGAGCCATTCACAGTCACAGACAGTACAGTTGTAATGAAAGAATGTCTCAGAAAATCGAGTGACAAGGCACAACAATACAGTTCAATTGTTACACCTCTCAATTTCCTCAGCTACTAGTCCTCCACCTTTACCAGGTAGGACATTCAGTTTCTGCAACCTCTATCATCACAGTCTATCCAGAATACGGAATTCTCCAATCTCCACTTGTGTGCCCTCAAATGCCATTCATCCTACTCATCAGAGAGAGTGGCATCAGCTGCAATGACAGGAAAATCCACATTACTGTGCATTTGCTGGAATTGGTAGATTTTGCCCTCTGAGCACCAGCTCTGAGCTGGACTTAAAAGCCACAGACAGTCCTAGATAATTGTAACATGGCCTATAACTGGAACAACCACATCCTTTGCCCATCTTCTCAATTAATAAACATATAAGGAGAAAGAGGGTAACTAGAGAAAGGATTGGCCCACTAAAGGACAAAGGAGGAATGTTATGCTTGGACTCAGAGAAAATGGGTGAGATTCTAAACGAGTACTTTGCATCGGTATTCACCGAGGAGAGGGACATGACGGATGTTGAGGTTAGGAACAGATGTTTGATTACTCTAGGTCAAGTCGGCATAAGGAGGGAGGAAGTGTTGGGTATTCTAAAGGGCATTAAGGTGGACAAGTCCCCAGGTCCGGATGGGATCTATCCCAGGTTACTGAGGGAAGCGAGAGAGGAAATAGCTGGGGCCTTAACAGATATCTTTGCAGCATCCTTAAACACGGGTGAGGTCCCGGAGGACTGGAGAATTGCTAATGTTGTCCCCTTGTTTAAGAATGGTAGCAGGGATAATCCAGGTAATTATAGACCGGTGAGCCTGGCGTCAGTGGTAGGGAAGCTGCTGGAGAAGATACTGAGGGATAGGATCTATTCCCATTTGGAAGAAAATGGGCTCATCAGTGATAGGCAACATGGTTTTGTGCAGGGAAGGTCATGTCTTACCAACTTAATAGAATTCTTTGAGGAAGTGACAAAGTTGATTGATGAGGGAAGGGCTGTCGATGTCATATACATGGACTTCAGTAAGGCGTTTGATAAGGTTCCCCATGGCAGGCTGATGGAGAAAGTGAAGGCGCTTGGGGTCCAAGGTGTACTAGCTAGATGGATAAAGAACTGGCTGGGCAACAGGAGACAGAGAGTAGCAGTAGAAGGGAGTTTCTCAAAATGGAGACGTGTGACCAGTGGTGTTCCACAGGGATCCGTGCTGGGACCACTGTTGTTTGTGATATACATTAATGATTTGGAGGAAAGTATAGGTGGACTGATTAGCAAGTTTGCAGATGACACTAAGATTGGTGGAGTAGCAGATAGTGAAGGGGACTGTCAGAGAATACAGCAGAATATAGATAGATTGGAGAGTTGGGCAGAGAAATGGCAGATGGAGTTCAATCAGGGCAAATGCGAGGTGATGCATTTTGGAAGATCCAATTCAAGAGTGAACTATACAGTAAATGGAAAAGTCCTGGGGAAAATTGATGTCCAGAGAGATTTGGGTGTTCAGGTCCACTGTTCCCTGAAGGTGGCAACGCAGGTAAATAGAGTGGTCAAGAAGGCATACGGCATGCTTTCCTTCATCGGACGGGGCATTGAGTACAAGAGTTGGCAGGTCATGTTACAGTTGTATAGGACTTTGGTTCGGCCACATTTGGAATACTGCGTACAGTTCTGGTCGCCACATTATCAAAAGGATGTGGATGCTTTGGAGAGGGTGCAGAGGAGGTTCACCAGGATGTTGCCTGGTATGGAGGGCGCTAGCTATGAAGAGAGGTTGAGCAGATTAGGATTATTTTCATTAGAAAGACGGAGGTTGAGGGGGGACCTGATTGAGGTGTACAAAATCATGAGAGGTATAGACAGGGTGGATAGCAAGAGGCTTTTTCCCAGAGTGGGGGTTTCAATTACTAGAGGACACGAGTTCAAAGTGAAATTGGAAAAGTTTAGGGGGGATATGCGTGGAAAGTTCTTTACGCAGAGGGTGGTGGGCACCTGGAACGCATTGCCAGCGGAGGTGGTAGATGCGGGCACGATGGAGTCTTTTAAGATGTATCTAGACAGATACATGAATGGGCAGGAAGAAAAGAGATACAGAACCTTAGAAAATAGGCGACATGTTTAGAGAGAGGATCTGGATCGGCGCAGGCTTGGAGGGCCGAAGGGCCTGTTCCTGTGCTGTAATTATCTTTGTTCTTTGTTCTTTGTATAACTGGTGATTTTCCAACCGCTTCAGTAATTGGGGCTCAACATGGTGAAGTATCATGTCATCCATTTTGGAGCTAAGTAAGATAGATCAGAGTATTTTCTAAATGCTGAAAAGCTAGGAACTGTGGATCAGCAGAGAGATTTAGGCGTCCAAGTACAGAAATCACTAAAACTAGTGGAAAGGTGCAAAAAATAATAATTTTAAAGGCTAATGGAATGGTAACCTTTGTCTCGAGCGGACAGGATTATAAAGGGGTGGAAGTTTATTTATTTTTTATTTAGAGATACAGGACCAAAACAGGCCCTTCGGCCCACCGAGTCTGCACTGACCAACAACAACTACAGTCGTGGAAAGCTCTAGTTATACCACTTCTGGACTACTGCATTCACTTCCGTGCACCACACCTCAGGCATGGAATTGGCCTAGGATGGGATGCAGGACAGAATTACCAGAATGATAAATGGTTAAATTATGAGGAAAGATTGTATGGACTGGGCTGACATTACCTTGAATGTGGAAGATTATAGGTGATCTAACTGAAGTGTTTAAGATAATTAAAGGAGCTGATAAGGTAGAGAGAGAAAAACTATTTCCTCTAGTGGGAGAGTCCAGTACAAAGGGAGCACAACCTTAAAATTAGAGCTAGGCCATTCAGGGGTGATGTCAGGATGCACTTCTTCATACAAAGGAAATCTGGAACCCTCACCCAAAAAAAACTGTTGAGGCTAGGCCAAATAAAAATTTAAAAACTGAGATTGATAGACTTTTGCTGAGGATATTAAGGGATAGGGAACCAAGTTGGGTAAATAGAGTTAAGATACAAATTAGCCATGATCTAATTCAATGGTAGAACAGCCTAAAGGGGCTGAATGTCCTTCTCCCATTTCTATGTTCTGAACTGGTTTCCATCAGAAACTGAAGTAATCACTAACCTCAAACAGATGAGCATGGTGTCCCATGCAGTACAAATATTTCCACTGAGAAAAAATGCTAGCCCTTTAAAATCTTCAGCCTTAGATTGTTACAAAGTGCAAAGCATTCACTAACATGAAATCGCAACAAAATCTTTTAGCATTTTATGAAATATGCTAACAGTTTATAATTTCCAAACCAAACTAGTAACAGAATTCAAACTGGCTTTTCATAAGCCTAATTATTAAAAGAGGCTCTTAACTAAGAAATATAATTATATAACTTGAAAAATAAAGTAAACTTTCTGATACATCATCTCACTCGACCATTCAACGATACATGTTGCAATCTACTATTGCTGTTATCACTGTGCAGGAGTCTGTGAGGCAATTTAAATTTTGCATATCATGAGAATATAGTGCTAGATGGAAAGAGGCAACATCAAGAGATCACACAAATAGGAAAAAAGATAAAAGAGGCACATCATAATAATGAAAAAATGAGAAGTAATGAGCAATAAAATGGTAATGAAACAGGAACAGGAGAAAGTGACTCAAATTAAGAAGGGAAACAACTGAAAAATAAAAGCTAAAGACACAATTAGGACAAAACAGATGGAGGAAGGGGCAAATCAAAGAATCAAAGATAGAATGAAAGAATGAAAGGAGGCAGCCATTCGGCCCATCAAGTCTACACCAACTCTTTTGAAGAGCCATCCAGTTCTTCCCATTCCCCGGCCTTTCCTCACAACCCTGCAATTTTTTTCTCCTTCAAGTATTCACCCAATTACCTTTTGAAACCTACTATTGAATCTGCTTCCATCACCTTATCAGGTCATCCATTCCAAATCCAAACCACTCGTTGCACAAGAACACTTTTCCACATGTCACCTCCGGTTCCAATCCTCCTGTCCTCTGGCATCACCCCTGTATTTAAGAAGGATTGGAAGATTGTGGCCAGCTCCTCAACAATTTCTATCCTTACTTCCCTTAGCATCCTAGGACGCATCCTATCCGGACCAAGTGAATTACCTACTTTAAGTATTGTCAGTCTAATACCTCCTTTCATCTCATTCAGTATCCAGGCAACCTCCTTGTTTACTGTAGCTGTGGCAAAGTTCTCTTCCTTGGTTAACACTAATGCAAAGTACTCATTTAGTACCTCAGCAATGCCTTCTGCCTCCAGTAGATCTCCATTTTAGTGCCTAACCAGCCCCATCACTCCTCGAACAACTCTTTTACTGTTATTATGCCTATAAAAGACGTTTGGGTTGCCTTTTATGGTAGTATGAGAATAGATTGGTGGCTGTCTCTTTGCTCCGCTTACTTCCTTTTTCACCTCTCTGTACTTTTTATATTTAGTTTGATTTTCCCTCGTATTATCAAGCCGAGATCTGTCAAACACCTCCTTTTCGGCTTTATCCTATTCTGTAACATTTTGTCATCTGGGGAGCTCTGGCTTTGGCTGCTCTCCCTGTTTGCAGTACTGAGGGAGTGCTGCAATGTTGGAGGTGCCGTCTTTTGAATGAGATGTTAAACTGGGTGGATGTAAAAGATCTCATGGCACTATTTTGAACCAGATCAGGGAGTTATCCCTGGTATCCTGGACAATACTTATCCCTCAATGAACATTGCCACTTTTCCTATATTACAACAGTGACCACACTTCAAAAGTACTTCACTGACTGTAAAGCCCTTTGGGATGTCCGGTGGTCATGAAAAGCACTAAATAAATGCAAGTCTTTTTCTTTTTCTGTTGACTTTGTGGGAATGTACCTGAAAAATCTCTTTAAAGGTTGCTCATTGCACCATTACATTGCTGCTTGCCAGTCTTTGACGACAATTTACCTGGGCCAGATCCCTCCTCAATTTTCTGAAATCAGCCCTCCTCGAATCAAGTATTTTTATTCTGTATTGCTCCTTGTCCTTCTCCATAACTAATTGAAACCTTATAAGACTATCATCACTACTCCTGAGATGCAACCCCACTGTGGCCTACTTCATTCCCCAGGACTAGATCCACCAATGCCTCCTTTCATGTTGGGCAGGAAACAGACAGCTCAAGAAAGTTCCCTTGAACACACTTCAGAAATTCCACCCCTCTCTGTCCTTATCACAATCACTGCTTCATTCATTATTGTTTAGTTAGTCTCCCATTATCAAAAGTTCATGGGCCTCAGTATGAAACGATTAAATTATTTCAGACTATTTAATGTATCAATTTTCTTGTTTTAGCATATTTTCAGCTGGATTTAAACCACAATTTGCATGTCATTGCAAGAACTGAATGTCTAGGATAGGTTTTTCTCCCCACTTTCAAATAAAGATGCCTCGCACAGCACACTTTTAAGTAGACAGGGTCTTTCACCATTGCATCTTGTGTAGTGAAATCTAGAAAAGCTTTGTGGTGGGCAAAAGGATGTACAGTGCAACCAACAATACCGATTTCCAATTGCAAAACATGCAGACAGCAACAGATATAGAAAGTCAATCATTGTAGGCAATCTAAGTGGAGTTGAATATATGACATATATTGTTGCAGTGTCAAACTCCACCCAACTGCTTGATAATTGCATTGTTGATTTTTTTGAGAAGTCATATTTTCAATTAGATGTTATTTTGGTATTCTAGCTTCAACAGAGCACTGATGCCTTGGAGAATCTTAAGAGAAGAGCTCAAGGATGATTCTAAAGAGAAACTAATAGGACTAAGCTCTATTTTTAGCTATGAAATAGAACTAAACTGCATTTCATTGGCTATGAAGATTTGAGAGCGGACATAAGATTTATTGTAATTATTCAATTTTTTAATTAAACTTTATTAAAAGTTTGTTGCATGGGTAGCAGAGAGGCATTATGAACTGAAGCTTGAACTCCATAACAGAATTATAAAATGTATACATGTATCTGCAGTTACATGGCGAGGTTCCTAATGACAAAAGGAGGAAAAAAATAAGACTGACAATTGTCCCACACTTCCAAGCAACCATTTGAGGGATACTAAAGGCAGCCATTAAGAAAGCCTCCAGCCTTGACCAGATTTGGTGCATGACAGGGGAGACAAAAAATGTAAACAATCAATGTCATTAGCCCCCACCCACCTAATAATACTTTTATTTATTTTATTTGTTTAGAGATACAGCACTGAAACAGGCCCTTCGGCCCACCAAGTCTGTGCCGACCATCAACCCATTTATACTAATCCTTCATTAATCCCATATTCCTACCACATCCCCACCTTCCCCTACCACCTACCTATACTAGGGGCAATTTATAATGGCCAACTTACCTATCAACCTGCAAGTCTCTGGCTGTGGGAGGAAACCGGAGCACCCGGCGGAAACCCACGCAGTCACAGGGAGAACTTGCAAACTCCACACAGGCAGTACCCAGAATTGAACCCGGGTCGCTGGAGCTGTGAGGCTGCGGTGCTAACCACTGCGCCACTGTGCCGCCCATTACTAAGGAAAAGTGTTTTCAAAGAACGACTAGATCCGAGTGTTTCAAAAGCAAATATTTTTAGATACGAAATAGGACAGCAGAGTATGTTTGCAAACTTTTCAAAAACTACTTTGAAATTGCTGTTTTCCCCACACATCACTACCTAACATATACTTTGTATTTGCAGCAATCAAGTTTTAGGAATTGCAAAAAACTCAATGGGAGAAAGCAGTACTATTAACAATGCAAATTATTAAATTTATTCTCGAGGCATTGTTCAGATTGTGTTTAAAAGTTCATACAAAATGCTCGACAAAGACCAGGTATCATCTCACCAACTATTTTTGAGAAGCGCAATCTCTGAATCATAGCATTATACACACAGCTTACATAGGAAACAGCTTAGAATGTTTCAAATGGCAACAGTTGCCAAAACAATTTTTGTAAGATAGCATAATACACAGTGCAAGCTGAATACAAAATTATTGAGAAAGATCATGGTAAGTTACATACAAGAAATCTTTATTCCATTATGAGACAAGTTAGAAGCAGAAAAGATGCCAAAAGCAAAGAAATAACAAAACTAAAACTACTAAAATTAAAAACAATATAGTATAGGACTGCAGCAAAAGGTTCAGAAACAGAACATTATGGGACTGTGACAAACAAGAGAAGCTTGTGGAAGGTTGTTTTATTTGTTTGTTTTGCAGTTTTTATTTGTGATTTTTTTTTTAATGTTTATGTTAGCTTTCACTGTACATAAACAGAAGCCATGGCAGATTCCTAATTGTGCTGTTCTTAATCAGCCTTGGCTCAATTTTATTCCAGCATCATCTACTCTGCCCGAGACCTCTATTGCTGTTCTCCAACATGCTCTACTTTGACACGCATCGTCAAGCATTAAATCTATATACCTGTGGAATTTTACTTCTCCACAGAGTACCCAATATTATCATGAACATACCCGAGAGAATCGTATAGGTGTTAATGGACCTAGTAAATGGGACAAATGCAGTCAACATGGACTTTAGAAAAGCCTTTAACAAGATACCTGATGGGAGACTATTAAAGAAGATTAAGGAGTATGGGTTTAAGAGGATGGATAACAAATTGGATTAAATTGGTTAGAACAGAGAAAACAGGGAGTGAGAGTTAATGGTAATTTCTTTAACGTGTCATAGTGTCATTTATGGCACAGAAGGCGGCCATTTGGCCCATCGAATCCATACCAGTTTTTTGCAGAGCAATCCAGTCAGTCCCATTCCCCCGCTCTATCCCCACAGTCCTGTAAGTTTATTTCCTTTCAGTGTGCATCCAATTTCCTTTTGAAATCATTGATTGTCTCTGCCTCCACCACCCTTGGGGAACACCACTATCTATCATCCTCCAGTCTGAAAATGATCATTTACCACAACTCGCTGTTTTCAGTCCTTAAGCCAATTTTTTATCCAATCTGACACTGACCCTCCGATTGCATGAGCCTCAAGTTTTTTTAAGCAGTCTTTTTATGTGGTATTTTGTCAAACGTTTTCTTAAAATCTAAATAGATAACATCCATTGCATTCCCTCCTCCGCTACTTCATCAAAAAATATAATCAGTCAAACACAATCTGCCTTCCACAAATCCAAGCTGGCTATCCTTAATTAGCTCAAACCTCTCCAAGTCCCTGTTGATTTTGTCCTTGATTATTGTTCCTAAAACCATACCCACCACTGACATTAAACTGACTGGCCTGTAGTTACTAGGACTGTCTTTACACCCTTTCTTGAATTAGGGTGTCATATTTGCCACTCTCCAGTCCTTTGGCAACTCCCCCATATCTAGGGAAGACTGGAAGATTATGGTAAGCCCGTCCGTTATCTCCACCCCCACTTCCTCTAGCAACCTTGAATGCAAGCCATCCAGACCAGGCAAGCGGTTGGAAATAGGTTGTGGTGTCCCATAAAGTTCAGCCCCGAGACTGGTTCTGTTCACTATGCCGATCAAGAATTTGGATATAAGCATAGAGGGAGTGTTGTCAAAATATGTGGATGACACCAAAATAGGAGGTATAGTTAACTTCTTTACAAAGACCAAAGGAATCTTCAAAGGGATATTGATAAGATGGGGCAGATAGGCTAAAGAGTGTGTCATGCAGGCCTCCACCTGCCAAGAATGAGGAATATTAATTTCGCCACATGAACATTAATTTTAAACCGTCACTGGAGTGAAGAAAGAACAGGTTTAAAAAAAAACACAATGGATCCTTGGCTGGAGAGACATTTTTGCACATTAACAGACAGTACTTGGAAAGGACAATAGGGGCTAACCCCTGCTCCAATTTAATCCAAAATGGACTTTTGACTACCAGAGATTGAGGGTGGAGGAGCTCGCATTCCAAGTTAACTGCCAAGATGGCCAAATACACAAAAGACATGGTCAGACCAGTTTAGTCACATGACTAACCAGCTGTTGCAGGAATTTGAACTTGCCACAGAGTTTTGAACGAGAGAAAGCTGTTTGCTCCTGGACTGAAAATACCTCTCGTAGCTGGCTCGCCGCAGCCTCTCCTGTCTGCTCCCATCTCTTTCTCACTGAACTCCAAGATCCATTGAAGACACATGAACCCCAAGAGGGAAAAGTCTCCTACAGTGAACAAGGCTCAAGAATAATACTGGACCCCAACGAAAAGCAAGATCTACCTACAAGCAAGAACAACAGCGAGCTCGAAGCCCAGTAACAAAAAATGCTCCTCAGAGATTGCCTCAAACTTTTCCATTTAATCTTTCCTTCTGTTCTTTTCTGTCCCTATCTGCATGTATGTATCACGTATGCATGCTAGCATGGGCGCATTGCGTATCCGTAGGCGTCAACCAAATTAGAGTTTAAGTTTTAATAAATTTCAATCTTTCTTGTTTAAACCCAAGAAAGCCTGTTTGTGCTCATTTCTTTGCCTTATAATTGGAAAGCGGGGAACAAGGATTTACTAAGGGGGAGCTCAAAACACGATGTGTTTAAAATAAAAACTCTGTTACAGTTAGGCCAGGTAAAGGCTGAGAGGGACCCCTAGACCTCTTTCTCACCTGGTCATAACAGAAATTTGGGCGCTAGCATCCGGAATTGACCCACAGACAAACGAGACAAATTGGAAGTGGGAAGCCAAATTGTTCCCAATCAAAAAGAGCAGGTTTTCAACACAGGTTTTCTTGCGGTTGTGTGTACTTGAATACTAACACATCTGCAACTGAAGCTAGTAATTCTCCAAGCCAGGGTGAAGTAACTTGGGATAAGTTAAAAACATTGTCTATGGAGGAGTTGAGGAAAATGGCTCAGCAGTGTGGGATCATTGTACGTGGCATGGCGAGGAAATCTGAACTCCTAAGACTAGTGGCCAACCATTTTTCCCTTGAATCTGAAGAAGCAGAAGCAGTGTTAGAAGCAGACTCCAACAGGGCATTGTTAGCAAAGATACAATTGGAACAAAGGAACCTTGAATTTGAGGAAAAAGAGAGGAAGAAAGAAAGAGCCTTCCAGAAAGAAGGTGAAGAAAATGAAAGGCGAGACAGAGAGACAGAGAGAGACAGAGAGAGTAACCCCAGTGAAAGCATGGCCAATATGGAGCAGCACAATTCAGGGCTAGGTACAAAATTGCTAAAAACTCGCTCAACTAATTCCAAAATTCAATGAGGGAGATGTGGAGGCATTTTTTGTGTCCTTTGAGAAACTGGCAAGGGAGCTAAAATGGCAGCTAAGACCTGGGCCGGACTTTGATGCCACCCCAGCAAGCCGGATGAATGGGAGGCTCCAGTAGGCCATCATGACCCACACCCGCCTCCAGCCAACTTTACAAAGGTCGGAGGGGGCGAGAAATGGTCCATCTGCCCCAGTCCAATCAATGGCCACTTAAGGGCCTTCGCTCGTCTCCATGGGTATTTTACTCATGGTAAGCGGGCATGCTGGGGACGTGAAAGGCCGCCCAGTCAGTCCTGCCGGCCTTTACGCACCATGGGAGGCGGGGGGGAGGCTGCCCTGACAATTGGGCCACCTCCGGGATCCAAGACAAAGCCCCACCCCCCCCAAAACCAACCAACACCTTGCCTCACCGGGGCACGACCGATCACCCTGGCGAGGCATCCAAAACCTACCTTGTATCCCGGCTCCATGGTATTCTTCTCAGTCTGCTGGGCTGCAGTCCCAGCAGTAGCCACCGCTCCCGGTGGTGCTGCTGGGACGAAGAGCTGCCGGCCCAATGACTGGCCGGCAGCTCAATGAGGTGGGACTTCCTCCCTCAAGTGAGTGGAAGACGCACCTCGGGACAATTAAAGCCTGGGGACTCGTAAAATGGGGGACGGATCCCCGCCCTAGGTGGAAGTGTGTTCGCCACCGGCTTTTACGTCAGTGGTGAACTCCCGTCCGCCTAAAATAAAATTCCATCCCTGGTCTCTTTTAATGCAATGCAAGCTAACTGGCAAAGCCCATGAGGTGTATTCCTTGTTGCCAGGTGAAAGTTCATCAAATTATGAACTGACCAAAAATGCTATCCTCGAGGCATATGAATTAGCACTCGAAGCCTATTGCCAAAAGTTTAGAACCCTCAAGAAGCAAGCTAATCAAACTTATCTGGAGTTGAAAGTAAGTAAGTAGCTGGCTTTTGACCAGTGGCAGAGGGCTCTTAAAGTATAGCTCAGTTGTGAGAATCTCAGGGAAGTAGTTCTATTAGAGGAATTTAAAAACTCTCTCCCACTCCCAATAAAGACCCATGTAGAGGAGCAACGGGTTTGGAGAGCACAGCAAGCGACTGTTCTGGCTGATGAGTTTCTTTTAATTTATAAGTTGGTTTCCCAAGGGAGAACCTTTCCTAATCACCACCACAAATCCGAAAAGGACAAAGGGTGGCCAAGTGATCTCCGCCTAGGCAGTCCTGGGAGAGAAAGGAAAGCAGGAGACACGGGGGCCCTCCTCCAGCCAAAGAGGAAGGTGCTATGAGCAAAACTGTGACCCGGAGACCTGTGCGCTTCCATTGTAATAAAGCAGGGCATTTAAAAGCTCACTGCTGGAAACTAAAGGGAAAACTGGTAGAGTTAATCAGGGCACACCAGCTCAGTGAAGATGGGACCCTGATGGAAAGCAAGCTGTGGCTTTAACTGCAGTAAGAGTGCAACCCAGGAAGCTTACTACGGCCAGTACAGGAAAAGCTAACAGGATTCCTGAAGGCTATCAGGGATTTTTTTTTAATTTATTTTTTTATTTAGAGATACAGCACTGAAACAGGCCCTTCGGCCCGAGTCTGTGACGACCATCAACCACCCATTTATGCTAATCCTACACTAATCCCATATTCCCCTACCACCTACCTATACTAGGGGCAATTTATAATGGCCAATTTACATATCAACCTGCAAGTCTTTTGGCTGTGGGAGGAAACCGGAGCACCCGGCGAAAATCCACGCAGACACAGGGAGAACTTGCAACCTCCACACAGGCAGTACCCAGAATTGAACCCGTTTCGCTGGAGCTGTGAGGCTGCTGTGCCACTGTTCCGCCCATAACCCTCGTGTGGGGCAAACAAGTCCATCGTGATTCTCAGAGACACAGGGGTCGCTAGATCCCTTTTATTAGGAAAAGGCCTGACCTTTCCCCCAGAGAGTGCAGTGAACACCAAAATAGTGGTGAATGGTATTGGAGGGCAGTGTACGCCTCTACCTGTACACAGGGTGCACCGGGGGTGCGACCTAGTTTTGGGACCGGTTACCATAGGGATTGTCCCCAGTTTGTCTGTGGACGTGGGTGACCTGCTCCTAGGTAATGATCTGGCGGGGGTGAAGGTGGTAGTCCCCCCAAGTAGTGAAAGAAAGACTGCAGGTCGTCAGAGAGACAGGGCAGAGGCAGGAGATGGTCTCCTGCAGAGTCCCTGAATGCATAGTAGGTCAGGCTGTGATCAAACCAGCTCCCCCAGAGGAGGCTGCATTGGCACTGCAGACAGATGACCATGAGGTCTGCCTTTCCGAGACTTTCTTTGGAAAGTTAGAAGACCCAAGGAATGAATTAAATGGATTTTTCCTTGGTGAGGCTCAGTGAGCGGACCCACTATTGCGAGAGTCAGCACAGGCTTTCCAGTCTAACAGTGAAGCAGAGGGAATCCCTGATTGCTACTATTTAAAGAATGAGGTACTGATGAGGAAATGGAGTCCTCCTCATAGACCTGAGAGAAAGGCGTGGGCAGTAGTTCACCAGTTTGTGGTGCCGCAGAGGTACTGGGGAGAAATATTAAGAATAGCCCACGGGACTACAGTGGCCATACATGCGAAAGGCAAAAGTCGCATAAGGGCGGCACAGTGGTTAGCACCGCAGCCTCACAGCTCCAGAGACCCAGGTTCAGTTCTGGGTACTGCCTGTGCGGAGTTTGCAAGTTCTCCCTGTGATCGCGTGGGTTTCCACCGGGTGTTCCGGTTTCCTCCCACAGCCAAAGACTTGCAGGTTGATCGGTAAATTGGCCATTGTAAATTTCCCCTAGTGTAGGTAGGTAGTAGGAGAATGGTGGGGATGTGGTAGGGAATATGGGATTAATGTAGGATTAATATAAATGGGTGGTTGTTGGTCGGCACAGACCCGGTGGGCTGAAGGACCTGTTCCTGTGCTGTATCTCTAAATAAATAAAAAATAAATAGCAGTTTGACTGGCCAAAACTCCACAAAGATGTGGTGGAGTACTGCAATAGTTGCCACATGTGTCAGGTCGAGGGGAAACCCCAACTTACAGTGAAGCCTGCACCCCTAAGTCCTGAAACAAAAACAAGAAATGCTGGAATCACTCAGCAGGTCTGGCAGCATCTGTGGAAAGAGAAGCAGAGTTAACGTTTCGGGTCAGTGACCCTTCTTCAGAACTCCTAAGTCCTGTACTGGTGTTAGGAGGACCCTCCAGCAGAGGGTTGGTGAACTATAAGGGACCCCCACCGAGAACAAAAGGGGACAGGCAGGCACAAGGCTGGCAAAAGTTTAGAAAGAGAAGTGAACAGGAGGGCAGGTTAAAGGAAGTCTGGGAGGAATCCCGGATGAAAATCATTACTGTCCAGTCAACCAACCCCAAAAAATGTAAAACGTTAGACCCCACATCCTCCTATGTAAATGCAGACATTGGAAGTACCTCACCAGAGTTGCAAACAGCATTCACAGGAACCTGCAGAGAGAAATCGTGAGGGCGATGCCTCACTTAGTGGAATGCCACAGGAGAGTGCAGTCGAGTCTGCACAAATAACTACAGGGAGGGGTGTCCCAGAGAACAAAAAGGGACATTAACAAAAAATCCTCCCCCACAGTCACAGAAAAAGGGAACCACCCTGAAGTCAAAAGGCTTTGCATGACTCAGCAAAGCACTGAAAGAGTGTTCAGGATAGACCCGCCCACTACTAACTCTCCTGAAAAAAAAATTACCTCAGCAGGAACAAAGGTCCTAGGCAGTCAGGGAAAGGGGCGAACTGAAGAAAAACTTTTCCAAAGGAGCACATGGTTACTGGGATGCAAAAAGGGGGCAACTAAAGTACCACTGGCACCAAGAAAAGACAGGCAATTTTAAAAAGCTTTAGGATTCACGAATGAATGAAAATGAATGAGTGAAATGCATGTCTTTTCTTTCTGTATCTTATATTTCTCTCAAACCTTTTAACGAAATGCACCTTTTTTTCAAATCGCATTTCATTCCCCTGGGTGAGGAGGAGGTGTCATGTAGGTTCCACCTGCCAAGAATGAGGAATATTAATTTTGCCACATGAACATTAATTTTAAACCGTCAATGGAGTGAAGAAAGAACTGGTTAAAAAATATACCACAACGGATCCTTGGCTGGAGAGGCATTTTTGCATATTAACAGACAGTACTTGGAAAGGACAAAGGGGCTACTCCCTGCTTTAATTTAACCCACAATGGACTTTTGGTTACCAGACATTGAGGGTGGAGGAGCTCGCATTCCAGGTTAACTGCCAAGATGGCCAAATATACAGAAGACGTGGTCAGACCAGTTTAGTCACATGACTAATTGGCTGTTGCAGGAATTTGAACTTGCCACAGGGTTTTGAACTAGAGAAAGCTGTTTGCTCCTGGACTGAAAAGACCTCTCATGGTTGGCTCGCTGCAGCCTCTCCTGTCTGCTCCCATCTCTTTTTCACCGAACTCCAAGACCCATTGAAGACACATGAACCCCAAGACAGAAAAGTCTCCTACAGTGAACAAGGTTTAAGAAGAATACCTGGCCCCAATGAAAAGCAATATCTACCTGCAAGCAAGACACAGTGGCGCAGTGGTTAGCACCGCAGCCTCACAGCTCCAGCGACCCGGGTTCAATTCTGGGTACTGCCTGTGTGGAGTTTGCAAGTTCTTCCTGTGTCTGCGTGGGTTTCCTCCGGGTGCTCCAGTTTCCTCCCACATGCCAAAGACTTGCAGGTTGATAGGTTAATTGGCCATTATAAATTGCCCCTAGTATCGGTAGGTGGTAGGGACAGGTGGGGATATGGGATTAGTGTAGGATTAGTATAAATGGGTGGTTGATGGTCGGCACAGACTTGGTGGGCTGAAGGGCCTGTTTCAGTGCTGTATCTCTAAAACTAAAACTAAACTACAGCAAGCTCAAAGCACAGTAACAAAAAAACCTCCTCAGAGATTGCTATAAACTTTTCCACTTTATCTTTTCTTCTGCTCTTTTCTGTCCCTATCTGCATGTATCACGTATGTATGCTAGCGTGGACACATTGCGTATCCATAGGTATCAACTGAATTCGAGTGTAAGTTTAAGTTTTAATAAATTTCAATCTTTCTTCTTTAAATCTAAGAAAGCCTGTTTGTGCTCATTTCTTTGCCTTATAATTGGAAAGCGATGAACAAAGGATTCACCAAGGGGGAGCTCAAAACACGGTGTGTTTAAAAATAAAACCCTGTTACAGTAAGACCAGTTAACGGTTGAAAGGGAACCCCTAGACCTCTTTCTTACCTGGTTGTAACAAGTGGCAGATGGAATTCCAAAAGCTCAGAACCTCATTACATTGAGTCTGCAGAGCACAAAAACAGGCCATTTGGTCCAACTGCCCTATGTCAGCATTTATACTCCACGGGAGCCTCCTACCAATATCTTGATTCAACTATCAGCATACCCTTCTACTCCTTTCTCCCTCACGTTCTTATCTAGCTTCCCCCTTAAATAAAGCTATGTTATTTGTCTCAACTGCTCCATGTGGTCACAAGTTCCACATTCTAACAACTCTTTAGGTAAAGAAAAATTCCCTATTGGATTTATTAGTAATTCTTATATTGACGATGTATCGTTCTGGTGTCTACCACAAGTAAAAATAACATCTCTGCATCTACCCTTTCATAATCTTAAAGACCTCTATCAGGTCACTACTTAACCTTCTCTTTTCTGAAGAAAAGAGCCCAACCTGTTCAATCTTTCCTGCTAAATGTATCCTCTCAGTTGATATTATCCTTGTGAATCTTCTTTGTACGTCTCCAATGTTTCTATACCTTTTTTATAAAACGGAGATCAGAACTGTGCACAGTACTTCAACTGTGGTCTAACCAAGGTTCAATACAAGTTCAATATAACTTACAAAGCATTCTCAATTGACAAGATTGACAACTGAGTCCGTCATGCATCCAGGTCTGCTTAGGCTGAGACTATATAAACTTATCACATGCAGATCGGAGATTTTGAATTGGATTCATACCCAAACACTTGGGATGCAGACACTGGTACTAAGTTCCCCCATCATAGCTATGTTTTCTTTTTAAATATATTGTCCTCATACAACAGTCCATTATTTCACCAACACTAATTTCATCACGCCATTATGCATCAAGCTTAATACCATTACCATAGTGTAATGCTTGTTGTCGTTTATTTTCCTACTTGCCAATATGCAAGCACAACAAATGGAAGTTAAGGGGACACTTCATCCCCACCCCAATTTTCCTCTGCTGTAACCATTCAGCCCCTCGAGTCCATACCAGCTCTCTGCAAGTCCATTCCCCTGTCCTTTCCCAACAATCCTGCAAATGTTTTCCCTTCGGCTGTTTATCCAATTGTCTTTTGAAAGCCATTACTGAATGCACCTCCACCACCCTTTCTGGCAGTGCATTGCAGATCATAACCACTCACTGGGTAAAAAGCTTTTCCTCATGTTGTCTTTGGTTCTTTTGCAAATCACTGTAAATTTGCGTTGATTATTTCTCAACCCTTCCGCCAATGGGAACTGTTTCTCTCTGTCGAGACCCCCTTATGATTTTAAACATCTCAAATCTCTTCTCTAAGAACAACCCCAACATCTCCAGCTCATCCGCATTTCTTCCTGCCTCTCCTGAAGATGAAGACTGTTACTGGAGGTATGGCTTGAGAGCTTCAATTGACATCGTCCGAATTGCTAGACTTCCTATCATAGCCTAGACAGATGGAGTGTCAGCAGACAAGTTAACCATGCACTACCAACACAGCATCCTTGCCCAAACCAACCCTGGCCCCTCCGAACTTCCACACACAAACACTTCCCAGCAAAGGGTCAATGGATAGTTAAAGCATGAAACTTGGCTGGTTGCCCCGGGTTATGTTGTGGTGGTGGTGGTGGTGGTGATGGGGAACACTTGGGTGAATGACAAAATGCACGGAAATAACAAACAAGTCACTGTAATATATCCCACCATCCCCTCCCCTCCTCCCACTCCTAGAATGCCATGTACTCAATTCCTAACGGATCCGCCTTGCAGCAGCAACAACAACAACAAAAAACCGTTTAACGCGCGAGGTGCTCGCCAGCTGACCCCCAGCGCGAGCACGGAGGGAAAAAAGCGCGAGCACGGAGGGAAAAAAGCACGTGCCCCCATGAGTAGATAAAGAAACTTTACACTAGGTTAGGGGTAGTATACCCTGATTGTAAGAGAGTTGCAAACTCAAGCATTCTGTTCACTATTGTCACTTCAGAGAGAGGGAAAAGACGCACGTAATTTTTTTTGCATGCATGCAAGCCCATTCCCAGCCCCCATGCCGCGCACTCTCAGACCGAACCGCATCTCGCCTGGTCACCGTGTCTCTAAAAGGATACGCTGCAGGTAGAAGGTTCCATCATCATCATCCTCCTCCTCCTCCACCACCACCTCCTCCGCTTCCTGCGGTTCCGACATCGTGAAGTTGGTCGCCGGTTGCTCGCGTGCCGTTGCCATTGACGCCACCGCCGCTCTCGCAGGTTTTCTCGCGAGAGTTCGCCGGCAGCCGGCGTCCCGTTGCTATGGAAACCACGCTTGGCTCGTCAGGAGAGACCCCACACAGCACCCACCCCCCCCCCCCCCCCCCCTCCTCAAACCCAGGCAAACAAAAAATTGGAAAGAACCCGACCGGCATTAATTTCTTATCTTAAAATTAGCCTTTTGTAAATTGAAGTTTTTGGGAAACAAATACAGTTCTTGCGCTCTGGTTATAAAATGAACAATTTCTACTGAATGCGTTTATTTATTTTGAAACGTCCAGTTAGCGTGACCCATCTCTTTAAATGCTGAGAGAGAGAGAGAGAAGAAAATGGCTTTAATAAAGGATTGAGATGTAATTTTTTTTAAAAAGAGAATGGTGGCCTTTCGCACATAAGGGCGTGGATTAATGATATTCGCCGGTCGCTGATCAACCGAGGCAATGCAACTGTAGATTCAGGAAGGTAAGGGATGCTAACAGCTCCTATTTATGATTTAACCCTTTCGATTTTATAATGGTAACTCGGCCTTGAGAGGTGTGTGGTTCTGGGTCCCAGGTTCGACAGCAGCATCCACATTATTTCTGGCCCGTCTCCCCAAATATTGCATTCAAGAGTTTAAGAGAGGACACGGGATTGAAATGCTTCTCTTTATTGTTCATCCACACATTTCAGGCAAACTGCGCTTTGTTTACATTCAAATGTAATTCTGAGGACATCCAGTACCAACAACGTGCTGTTGAGTCACTCCTCCTCCCCCCTCCACCCCCCTTTCAGGCTGTCTTTTTTAATGACTGCAGGAAAAGTTAGGGAAAGCAGGACATAATTATTAGCATTTTAAAGTCAGCAAGTAAAATATGCTTTCTGTGTAAAAACAAAACCACACTAGTTTTGCGAATGTTTACGAATATCTTGAGTGAAATCGTCGACCAGTAGGCCCTGTTTCTAGTTTCCCCATTATATGTGAACCTTGGACACTTGGCCCATTCTGTAAAATCATGTGGGGGAAAACTGCCATCCGAATAAGGATGCATTCAGACTCTTTCATATTTTCCTTTCTTGACCATGAACCGTTAAACAAAAGTGTGCAGCGTTTCGAAACCAAATATTAATACATACCACGTTGCAAATGTTCAAAGGAGAGTCGTTCCTGATCAATTATCAATTTTACTCAGCGGTGAATTAAAAATAGATATTGTGCACTGCAGCTATGTTTTTTTTGTATTTAATCTAACCGAAGTAACATTGCCTCCCTCAATCCACAGAGGGGCAGTGTTCTCTATTGGCTTTGCACTACGAACGCCTAACTGAATGACCCCATTGCAAATTTATTTAGTACTTTCCTTTTATTACAAAATGTTGCTTTCAATAAAATCTACAGTGTTGCAGTCTAAAGTTCTAACTGTTGTTGTAGTACACTGCTTTCTTAAAATGTAAAGTAATAGTACGAATTTAAGTTCGAATGTAAAGCTGATGAATTTTTCAAATATATATGTAATGATATCTCAAAATAGATGCAGAGATTTTCCCTGAAAGTTAGCAGACTCTGTCTGGACTGCTTGTCGCTGATTCTTGCAAGCACATTTGACCGCTTTAATGTTATCTGAATCCCCGATCAAAGAATGACTCATGGTCGCAAGCTGCCTGACAGGCGTTTGTCAATACTAAACGATAGCCAGAAAATTATTTTTGGCCTTTGTGTCTGATGGCTTTCAATGGCGAATATTAAGCTAATTTATCTGCCTGTAATCATAAATAAAACCCAGAAACTGCATCTCCCCACACCGCCCCCCACCCCCCGGTCTAATTTAGATTACACAGTTAAAGGTATGAAGCTTTGGCCAATAGGAACCTTGCTTCTCCTTATGAAGTTTGAAGGTTTTTTCCACCTACAAGTTTCCTGTCTTTCGATGTGTAGATTAGTTAACTGATAGCAATAATGTTCAACATTTACTGTGAACTCGATGTTACACTTTTTTTCTCAAGATATTATAGCAGTGAGCTATCCCCATTCTTCGATGCACCCCATTGATTAATTGTGTGGGTGTTCGAAGCGGAGTGGTTAAAACTTTTCATGTATCCAGTTAATGATCGCAATTAGTATTTTGCTACTGTATGTGTTTAAATGTCAAACCTCTGTCTATGTAAAGGACTGCCGAGGTGGAAGTGGTTTTTGTAACATTTTTAACCAAATAGCAAATTATACATCCAAAAAGTCAAAGGAACCTGCAGATTCTCCTGTTTCAATAACGACTGCAATGGTTGAAATTACAATTAATACTAAACAAACGAAGTTGTAAAGCCAATGTAAATGATGAAACGAAAACGAAATGTTTGTAAAATATTTAATTTCTAGCCATATGCCATTTTTAAAATTTATATTTTAAATGATATTAGTGGAAGTATTGTCAAATGTAGAGCAGATCAATTTAAATGTAAACACAAGAAACTGATGAAAGGTCACTGACCTGAAACGTTAACTCTGCTCCCCGACATGCTGAGTATTTCCAGCATTTCTTGTTTTTATTTCAGATTTCCAGCATCTGCAGTATTTTGCTTTTATTTCAATTTAAATGTAGATGTTTTGTAAGGTAATAGATATAGGAAAACAAAACATAGAGTTTATTGGGCAGATTCAGATCCAGCATTGGAAAATAGGGCTTTGAACAGTGCTGACAGCCTGGTAATAAATGCCTTTCCAATTTTTCTTACCAGTAACAAGCCTGAGTTAATGGCAAGTTACTGCTATTTCCTTCCATTTTGCAGACTTGACTTATCTATCCTCATCGTAATGCAAGGGCCATCACACCACACCAGATTTCTCACTGAGGCTCCTTCATCATTAGACATGTTGAAGTCCATTATTAGACCCCTCCCCACCCCACAGCAAATGCACTTTTCATATAAAATGTGCACACTTTTTTTTTCAGCTTCATGTGATGCCAATATGACAGGCACACTCATAGAGCAAGGGTTCAGAGCTGGGAAATGTAGCATTTGATATCCAACTGCCCTTACGTCACCACCTCCATTTATGACTCCTTCCCACATAAAAGATTCCACCAGCCAATTCGATATGATGCAGGCAGATGCAGCCAAGATGCTCACTGAAAATACCTTACAGCTTTGACTCCCAAATGTCGAAACAAAAGTAGCAAATCAACAAATGAAAAAGTCGATCAACATGAAGGCCAGCTCAATGGAGTACTACTTCAACAGAGTATCTAACGCAGGGAATTTGAAGAGAGAGGGAATTTTGAGGGTTGATCTCTTTCTAAAATCTGGTCAAGTTTTGGATTTAGCACTGAACTTTAACCTTAACTTGTACTTTCTTTCACAGTCTTAGTGGTAAACAAGCTGCCTGCTAGTGGCAGCTACACAGTTAGTTAATTAGGTGGCGAGTTAGAAGTGGTTACCTGGTCAGTTGGAGCTGACTCATATCTTTGGAATTCCTGCTGGTATAAATATAGGAGGTTTTTGCATACATACAAACTAAGTAAGCACAGAGGCTAACTCTACAGAGTACAGCTACAACAAAGTACTTACTTAACTCGGGAAATTTGGTAAGTGAGGGAAGAGGTGCTGTTCTGGTCTTTCACAAGACAAGGAGTGGTCCGAGAGAGGGAGCGGGAGACAGCGAAACCTGAGAGCTGAAGCCCAGAGGCATTAATTAAGTAAGCAGGTGGGTGATTGGTTGGTAAGTCTTGTTTTTTTCTCTCTGAGCTAGGACACTGGTTTGAACTAGGACTGGCAAAGTATAGGTACTGTATTGAGTTTATAGCTTAACTAGTTAAACTACTTAATATAACTACAAATAGATGTTAAATAAAGAGTTTAATTAATTAAATAAATAAAATAAGGCTAGTCTAAGATATAGAAAAGCAAGTTGTGTGTTCAGACTGCAGAATGTGGGAGCTTGTGGATGGTGTGACTGTCCCGAGCAAATATGTCTGCTGGTGATGTCTCCATCTCAGTTTCATCCAGAACACAGTCATACCACGGAGGAAACTACAGGATCAGGAAAAGGAGGGTGTGACTGATAGGGAGCGGAATAGCAGGATTTAGAAGAGGTTGAGAAGGAGGTCCCGCAGACACTAGTCCTGTCCAAAGGTTATGATGTATTCACTACCTGTGAGGACAAGGAGAAAGACTGCAGGGAGCACAGCCAAACTGCAGACCAAGACACCGTGGCTCAGAAGGCTGTCTGATGGGATGGGGTGGGGGCTTGGTGGGGGGGGGGGAGAGAGCAGAATAAAAATGGGGTAGTTAAAGGGGACTGTATAATTAGGGGGATAGATAGCGGCCTCTGCAACCAAGAACAAGAATCCTGAAGGGTCTGTTGCCTACCTGGTACTAGAATAAGGGATATCTCACAGCAGCTGGAGAGTAACTTGGAAAGGGAGGGGTAAATGCAGTTGTCGTGGTCCATGTTGGAATAAATGATATAGCTAGGAATAAGGAGGAGGTCCTGCTGAAAGAGTAACAGGAGTTAGGCCCTAAATTAAAAAGCAGGACCCCAAGGGTAATAATCTCTTGATTAAGACATGGCTAAAGGACTGGAGTGGGAAGAAGAAGTTATTTTTCATGGGACATTGGTACTAGTTCTGGGGCAGAAAGGAGCAGTACAGATGGGATGGGCTCCACCTGAACCAAGATGGGGCCCATGAGTAAAATAAGGTAAATAGAGAGGTGAAAAAAGCCTTAAACTAGAAAGGTAGGGGGCGGGATCTACAAGAAATGTAAGCAGTCTAAATGTAAACAAAACGGGAGGAGAGCATAGGAAAGAATAAAGTAAATGAATAAATCGAGTTATAGCACAGGAGTCTAAAAAGATAGTTACGCACAAAATGAGAGGAAATCTTATTAAAAATGAGTTAAAATGTTTGTACAGCTATGCACACAGTGTCTGTAATAAAACGGGGAAGCTGGAGGCAATAAAAGCGAAATATTGCAAATGCTGGAAATCTGAAATAAAAACAGAAAGTGCTGGGAATACTCAGCAGTTCTGATGAAAGGTCACAGACCTGAAACGTTAACACTGTTTCCCTCTCCACAGATGCTGCCTGACCTGCTGAGTATTTCCAGCATTTGCTGTTTTTATTTAAGCTAGAGGCAATCATACATGGGGAGGAACCAAACACAATAGGGATTACTGAGACATGACTGCAGAAAAATCAGGTCTGGGAATTAAACATTGCAGGGTATGACATATTTAGAAAAGATAGAGAGGGAAAAAGAGGAGGTGGTGTAGCTGTATGTAATAAATTTTTGAAGAGTTAACAGATAGACAATGGTAATGCAGTAGATGTTTGTTTTTTGTGCTACATATTAACAATTTGGATGTAAATGTAGGGGGCTTGATCAAGAAGTTTGCAGACAACACAAAAATTGGCTATGTGGTTGATAGTGAGGAGGATAGCTGAAGACTGCAGGAAGATATCAATTGACTAGTCAGGTGGGCAGAAATGTGGGAAATGGAATTCAACCCAGAGAAGTGTGAGGTGATGCATTGAGGGAGGTCAAACAAGGCAAAGGAATACACAATTAATGGTAGAATACTGAGAGGTGTAGAGGATGTGAGGTACCTTGGAGTATATGTCCACATATCCCAGAAGGTAGCAGGACAGATCGATAAGGTGGTTAAGAAGGCATATGGAATCCTTTCCTTTATTAGCCGAGATATAGAATATAAGAGCAGAGAGGTTATGCTGGAACTGTATAAATCATTAGTTAGGCCACAACTTGAGTACTGTGTGCAGTTCTGGTCATGTCATCACAGAAAGAATGTAATTGCACTAGAGAGGGTACAGAGGAGATTTACGAGGATGTTGCCCGGACTGGCAAAATGAGGAAAGATTGGATAGGCTGGGGTTCTCCTTGGAACAGAAGAGGCTGAGGGGAGATTTGATTGAAATGTACAAAATTTTGAGGGACCTGGGTAGAATGTTTAGATTAGATTAGAGATACAGCACTGAAACAGGCCCTTCGGCCCACCGAGTCTGTGCCGAACATCAACCACCCATTTATACTAATCCTACACTAATCCCATATTCCTACCAAACATCCCCACCTGTCCCTATATTTCCCTACCACCTACCTATACTAGTGACAATTTATAATGGCCAATTTACCTATCAACCTGCAAGTCTTTTGGCTTGTGGGAGGAAACCGGAGCATCCGGAGAAAACCCACGCAGACACAGGGAGAACTTTCAAACTCCACACAGGCAGTACCCGGAATCGAACCCGGCTCCCTGGAGCTGTGAGGCTGCGGTGCTAACCACTGCGCCACTGGACATGAACATATGAATTCGGAGCAGGAGTAGGCCACTCAGCCCCTCGAGCCTGCTCCGCCATTCACTAAGATCATGGCTGATCTGATTGTAACCTCAACTCCACATTCCTGCCGTCCTCCAATAAACTTTCACCCCCTTGCTTATCAAGAATCTATCTACCTCTGTCTTAAAAATATTCAAAGACTCGGCTTATGTCGCCGTTTGAGGAAGAGAGTTCCAAAGACTCACGACCCTCTGAGAGAAAAATATTTCTCCTCATCTCTGTCTTAAATGAACGACCCCTTATTTTTAAACAGTGAACCTCTGATTCTAGATTCTCCAACAAGAGGAAACATGCTTTTCTCATCCACCTGTCAAGACCCCTCAGAATCTTATATGTTTCAATCAAGTCACCTTTTAAAGTTACTCTTTTAAACTCCAGCAGATACAAGCCTAGCCTGTTGAGGCTCCAGCACTGATCCCTGTGGCACACCACTCATTGCATCTTGCCAACCAGAAAATGACCCATTTATGCCTACTCTCTGTTTCCTGTTCGCTAGCCAATCTTCTATCCATACCAAAATGTTACCCCCTACACCATGAGCTTTTATTTTCCACAATAACCTTTGATGTGGCACCTTATCAAATGCCTTCTGCAAATCTAAATACAGTACGTCCACTGGTTCTCCTTTATCGACAGCACATGTTACTTCTTCAAAGAAATCCAATAATTTGGTTAAACGTGATTTCCCTTTCACAAAAACCATGTTGACTCTGCCTGATTACCTTGAATTTTTCTAAGTGCCCTGCTATAACGTCTTTAATAATAGCTTCTAACATTTTCTCTATGGCAGATGTTAAGTTTACTGGCTTGTAGTTTCCTGCTTTCTGTCTTCCTCCCTTTTTGAATAAAGGTGTTACATTGGCTATTTCCCAATCTAATGGAACCTTACCCAAATCTAAGGAATTTTGGAAAATCAAAACCAAACCATCAACTATCTCACTAGCCACTTCTTTTAAGACCATAGGATGAAGTCCATCAGGGCCCGAGGACTTGTCAGCCTGCAGCTCCAACAATTTGCTCAGTACTGCTTCCCTGGTGATTGTAATTTTCTTAAGTTCTTCTCTCCCTTCCACTTCTCGATTTACAGCTGGGATGTTACTTGTACCCTCAATGGTGAAGACCAATGCAAAATACCTGTTCCATTCATCTGCCATCTACTTATTATCCCTTATTAATTTCCCAGACTCACTTTCTATAAGACCGACACTCCCTTTGTTAACTCTCTTATTTTTTAAATATCTATAGAAACTCTTACTATCTGCCTTTATATTTCTTGCCAGCTTTCTCTCATACTCTAATTTTTGCCTCCTTATTCATCTTTTAGTCATTCTTTGCTGCTTTTAATATTCTGTATAATCTCTGACCTGCCACCCACCTTTGCGCAATTATAGGCTTTTTCTTTAAGTTTGATACTATCTTTAACTTTTTTAGTTAACAATGGATGGTGGGTCCTCCCCTTGAAATTTTTCTTTCTCGTTGGAATCTATTCTGTGTATTCTGAAATATCCCCTTAAATGTCTGCCACTGCATCTCTATTGACTTATCCCTGAACCTACTTTGCCAGTTCACTTTTGCTAGCTCAGCATTCATGCCTTCATAATTGCCCTTATTTAAGTTTAAAATACTAGTCTTAGACCCACTCTTCTCTCTCTCAAACTGAATGTAAAATTCAATCATATTATGATCACTGCTGCCTAGGGGCACCTTCACTATGAGGTAATTAATTAATGCTACCTCGTTGAACAGTACTAGGTCTAATATAGCCTGCTGTCTGGTTGGCTCCAGAATGTGCTGTTATAAGAAACTATTCTGAAAACATTCTATGAACTCCTCATCTAGGCTACCTTTTGCCCATCTGATTTTTCCAATCTATATGTAGATTAAAATCCCCCATGATTATCACCATACCTTTCTGAAAAGCACCCATTATTTCTTCCTTTATACCCCGTCCTACAGTGTGATTACTGTTAGGGACCTACACCACTCCCACAAGTGACATCTTGCCTTTATCAATTCTCATCTCATTTCAAATCTCTTCTACGTCCTGGTGTCCTGAACGTAGGCCATCCCTCTGCATTGTGCTAATGCCATCATTAATTACCAGAGCCACCCCTCCAGCTTTTCCTAGTTTCCTGTCCTTCCTAAATGTCATGTATCCTTTAATATTCAGTTCCCAATCTATGTCATCCTGCAGCCATGTCTCTGTAATGGCTATCAGATCGTACTTATTTATTTCTATTTGTGCTGTCAGTTCATTTGTTTTATTTTGAATGCTATGTCCATTCAGATACAGAGCCTTTAGTTTTGTCCTTTTATTATTTCTGTAACCTCTAGCCTTATCTGCTGATTTATTCTTAGATTTGTAATCACTGTCCATTCCTGTCATGGTCTGTTTATCTTTTCCCATTGTAATACCTTTCTCTCTTGCCTTGTCTCTACTCTTTGATTTACCACATCTTCCAAATTTGATCCCTTGCCTCCACTATTGAGCTTAAAACCCTCTCCGCTTCCCTAGTTATGCAACTCACTAGAACACGTTCCCAATGGTACAGCCCCACTTTTCCCAGTGCTGATGCCAGTGCCCCATGACCTGGAACCCACTTCTAAAACGCCAGTCTTTGAACCACGCATTCACTCCTCAAATCTTATTTGCCCTACTTCAATTTGCACGTGGCTCAGGTAATAATCCACAGATTATTTTGGGTTCTTTGAGGTTCTGCTTCTTAATTTGGTGCCCAGCTCTTCATACTGACTATGCAGAGCCTGTTTCCTTGTCCTGCCTGTGTCATTAGTACCTACATAGACCACAACGACTGGATCCTCCCCCTCCTACTGTAAGTTCCTCTCCAGCCTTGAGCAGATGTCCCGACCTCTGACGTCAGACAGACAACACAGCCTTCTGGACTCTCACTCTTTGCTGCAGAGAACAGTGTCAATCCCCCTTACTATACTGTCCACTACTACCACTACTTTCCTTTTTGCTCCCCACAATTGAACAGCTTCCTGTACCATGGTGCCATGGTCAGTCTGCTCATCTACACTACAACCCTTGTTCTTGTCCATACAAGCCGCAAGAACCTCAAACTTGTTGCTCAATTGCAAGGGCTGAGGCACCTCCACTCCCACCTTCTTGATTCCCTTACCTGATTGACTCGCAGTCATACCCTCCTGTCCCTGACCACTGACCAAAACAGATGACTCTATCCGAAGGGTGTGACTGCCTTCTGGAACAAAGTGTCCAGGTAACTTGCCCCCTCTCTGATGCATCACGGTGTCTGCAGCTTGGCCACCAGCTCAATGACTCTGAGCGAAGCTCCTCAAGCCGCAGACACTTACTACAGATGTGGTTGCCAAGGATTGCTGTAGCATCCACAAGCTTCCACATATGGCAGCCATGACACATCACCTGCCCTGCCATCTTTATTGTGTTAATTTAATGAAATTTATTTTCTCTTAATTAATTTATAGTTCCCCGCCTTGCCAAACTCCCTTCTTCACACTCTGTGCCCTCCAGCAGCACTCAGTGCAGACCCAGAAGGGCCTATTTACCTTAGCAGAAAGGTCAGTGAGTAGGGGGCATAGATTTAAAATGATTGGTTAAAAGATTAGAGGGGAGATGAGGAAAGATTTTTTCACCCAGAGAGTGGTAGGGGTCTGGAACTCACTGCCTGAAAGGGTAGTAAAGGCAGAAACCCTCAACTCATTTAAAAGGTGTCCAGATATGCACCTCAAGTGCTGTAACCTGCAGGGCTATAGACCAAATGCTGGAAGGTGGGATTAGACTGGTTGACTCATTTTTCGGTCTGTGCAGACACGATGGGCCAAGTGGCCTCTTTCTATGCCATAAATGTTCTCTGTGCACTCAATGTGGACATTGCAGCAGTTCAGGAGACACACCTCCCTGCGAGCGGATCTCTAAGAGAGCAAGATTACACCTTCTTCTGGCAGGGTAGGGGACCTGAAGAACCAAGAGAGCATGGAGTGAGCTTCACCATCAGAAACTCTTTGCTCAGCATGATAGAGCCACCTTCAAATGGCTCGGAACGCATACTGTCCACCCGACTGCTCACCGCCTCTGGCCCAGTACACCTACTCAGCATCTATGCTCCAACGTACTGCTTCCCACCTGAAGTTAAAGACCAGTTCTATGAGGAGCTCCATAATATCATCAGTAGCACTCCCAATACCGAACATTTGTTTCTGCTGGGGGACTTGAACACCAGGGTTGGTGCCGACCATGACTCATGGTCCTCCTGCCTTGGGAGCTACGGCATTGGAAGGATGAATGAGAATGGACAGAGACCGCTGGAGTTGTGTACCTATCACAACTTCTGCATCACCAACTCGTTCTTTCACACTAAACCCTGTCACCAGGTTTCATGGAGGCACCCAAGATCACGTCGTTGGCACCAGCTGGACCTCTTTGTCACAAGGCGAACCTCTTTAAACAGTATTCAAATTACACGCAGCTTCCACAGTGTGGACTGCGACACCGACCACTAAGTTTCTAAATTCACTTGAAAAAGCCCTTCAAAACACTCCTACAGGGGATGCAGAGACCAGGTGGGCCCACATCAGAGACGCCATCTATGACTCAGCGATGACCACCTATGGCAAACGTGAGAGGCAGAATGCAGACTGGTTTCAATCTCAATTTGAAGAGCTGGAACCTGACATAGCCGCTAAGCGCATTGGACTGTTGAACTACAGGAAAGCCCCCAGCGAGTTAACATCCATAGCACTTAAAGCAGCCAGAAGTGCTGCACAAAGAACAGCCAGGCGCTGCGCAAATGACTACTGGCAACACCTATGCAGTCATATTCAGCTCGCCTCCGACACCGGCAACATCAGAGAATGTATGATGGCATTAAGAGAGCTTTTGGGCCAACCATCAGGAAGATCGCCCCCCCCCCTCAAGTCTAAAGCAGGGGACACGATCACTGACCAACGCAAGCAAGTGGGCCGCTGGGTGGAGAACTACCTAGAACTGTACTCCAGGGAAAATGTTGTCACTGAGACTGCCCTCAATGCAGACCAGTCTCTGCCAGTCATGGATGAGCTGGACGAGCAGCCAACAAAATCGGAACTCAGTGATGCCATTGATTCTCTAGCCAGTGGAAAAGCCCCTGGGAAGGACGGCATTACCCCTGAAATAATCAAGAGTGCCAAGCCTGCTATACTTTCAGCACTCCACGAACTGCTTTGCCTGTGCTGGGATGAGGGAGCAGTACCACAGGACATGCGCAATGCCAATATCATCACCCTTTATAAGAATAAGGGTGACCGCGGTGACTGCAACAACTGCCGTGGAATCCCCCTGCTCAGCATAGTGGGGAAAGTCTTCGCTCGAGTGGTTTTAAACAGGCTCCAGAAGCTGGCTGGGTGTGTCTAGCCTGAGGCACAGTGTGGCTTTCGAGCAGAGAGACCCACCATTGACATGCTGTTCTCCCTTTGGCAGCTACAGGAGAAATGCCGCAAACAACAGGTGCCCTTCTAAATTGCTTTCATAGATCTCACCAAAGCCTTTGACCTCGTCAGCAGACGTGGTCTCTTCAAACTACTAGCAAAGATCTGATGTCCACCAGAGCTACTATGTATCGTCACCTCATTCCATGACAATCTGAAAGGCACAATTCAGCCTCATCAGACCCCTTTCCTATCCTGAGTAGCGTGAAACAGGGCTGTATTCTCGCACTGACGCTGTTTGGGATCTTCTTGTCCCTGCTGCTCTCACATGCGTTCAAGTCTTCAGAAGAAGGAATTTTCCTCCACACAAGATCAGATGGCAAGTTGTTCAACCTTGCCCGTCTAAGAGCGAAGACCAAAGTACGGAAAGTCCTCATCAGGGAACTCCTCTTTGCTGACGATGCTGCATTAACATCTTACACTGAAGAGTGTCTGCAGAGACTCATCGACAGGATTGCGGCTGCCTGCAATGAATTTGGCCTAACCATCAGCCTCAAGAAAACGAACATCATGGGACAGGACGTCAGAAATGCTCCATCCATCAATATCGGCAACCACGCTCCAGAAGTGGTTCAAGAGTTCACCTACCTAGGCTCAACTATCACCAGTAACCTGTCTCTTGATGCAGAAATCAACAAGCGCATGGGAAAGGCATCCGCTGCTATGTCCAGACTGGCCAAGAGAGTGTGGGAAAATGGCGAACTGACATGGAACACAAAAGTCCGAGTGTATCAAGCCTGTGTCCTCAGTGCCTTGCTCTACGGCAGCGAGGCCTGGACAATGTATGTCAGCCAAGAGCGATGTCTCAATTCATTCCATCTTTGCTGCCTCCGGAGAATCCTTGGCATCAGGTGGCAGGACCGTATCTCCAACGCTGAAGTCCTCAAGGCGGCCAACATCCCCAACATATACACCCTACTTTGCCAGCAGCGCTTGAGATGGCTTGGCCATGTGAGCCGCATGGAAGATGGCAGGATCCCCAAGGATACATTGTACAGTGAGCTTGTCACTGGTATCAGACCCACTGGCCGTCCATGTCTCCACTTTAAAGACGTCTGCAAATGCGACATGAAGCCCTGTGACATTGATCACAAGTTGTGGGTGTCAGTGGCCAGTGATCGCCAGAGCTGGCGGACAGCCATAAAGGCGAGGCTAAAGAATGGCAAGCCGAAGAGACTTAGCAGTTGGCAGGAAAGAAGACAGAAGCGCCAGGGGAGAGCCAACTGTGTAACAACCCCGACAACCAATTTTATCTGCAGCACCTGTGAAAGAGTCTGTCACTCTAGAATTGGCCTTTATAGCCACTCCAGGCGCTGCTTCACAATCCACTGACCACCTCCAGGTGCTTACCCATTGTCCCTCGAGACAAGGAGGCCAAAGAAGAAGAAGTGTTCTATGATTCTATATAATTTATCTGGATTTTCAAAAGGTCAGCAAACAACGTTTGAAGCTTACAATGTGGGTTGGACGGAGAGGAATGAAGGAGGGACCCCACTCAGGTCTTCTCTCGTCAGCGTCTTGCTGCTTCTCTCCTTATTGCAAAGAAAACAGAAGCTTAAGCACACAAAGGATGGGCCTGTCACATGACCATCACCTAGTTATTCAAGCATGGTCATTACTAGTGTATTTCCACTTGCAAATTAATTAGTCCATGTCTAGGAATCCTCTTCTCACCGCTAGGGTCCCATTGTTCAAGTGATTAGGTTTGAGTGGATCGTCTCTATCAGTTGAATACCTCAGGTAATGGCCTTGATGCCTTGCTAATGGGAACAAGATAGGCTGTTCAATCAGATTCCCCAGGTTATTGTCATTCATGGGTCTATGCAGACTTGCTGTCTTCATCTCAATGTATTGGAATGTAGAAGGTACAGTGATGCAAATTGGGCTACTTATATTTAACTGCAAACATTGAGTCACCTTTAATCTCTTTTGTTAAAAATTGAATTTGGGTTTCCAGCTGGTGGATTAAACATCATTTGACATAAAGCATGTTTTCGTGCCAAGGTCTTTAAAATTATGAAAGGTTTGATAGAATGGATACAATGTTTCCTCTTGTGAGGAAGAGGCTAATTAGATGCAATCAATATAAGATAGTCAAGAAATCCAATAGGGAATTCAGAAGAAACATCTTTACCCAAAGAATGGTGAGAATGTGGAACTCTCTACCACAGACATTCATTGAAATGAATAGTATAGATGCACTCAAGGGAAGCTAGACAATCATATGAGCAGGAAGGGAATAAAGGGTTATGATGATAAATTTAGGTGAGGA
Source organism: Heterodontus francisci (assembly GCF_036365525.1). Classification (NCBI taxonomy): domain Eukaryota; kingdom Metazoa; phylum Chordata; class Chondrichthyes; order Heterodontiformes; family Heterodontidae; genus Heterodontus; species Heterodontus francisci. The sequence continues at coordinate 127,599,163 of NC_090377.1, forward strand.
ACGACTCAAGTGGAGCATTAATTCTGGCATGGACTGATTGGGCCAAATGGCCATTTCTGTGCCGTATATCTTGTGTAATCCTATGTAAAACACTGTCTCTTGCATGTTAGGAGTCCAGATTTAGAGCTGCACTGGGCAATTTGGCAAAGTGGATCCAAAATTGGCTTAGTGGAAGGAGGCAGAGGGTGATGGTCGAAGGTTGTTTTTGCAATTGGAAGCCTGTGACCAATGGTGTACTGCAGGGATCGGTGCTGGGAGCCTTGCTGTTTGTAGTGTACATTAATGATTTAGACGTGAATATAGGAGGTATGATCAGTAAGTTTGCAGATGACACGAAAATTGGTGGTGTCGTAAGTAGTGAGGAGGAAAGCCTTAGATTACAGGACGATATAGATGGGCTGGTAAGATGGGCAGAGCAGTGGCAAATGGAATTTAATGCTGAGAAGTGTGAGGTGATGCATTTTAAGAGGATTAACAAGGCAAGGGAATATTCAATGGGTGGTAGGACCCTAGGGAGTACGGAAGGTCAGAGGGACCTGTATATCGTTCATAGGTCACTGAAGGCAGCAGCACAGGTAGATAAGGTGCTTAGGAAGGCATATGGGATACTTGCCTTTATTAGCCGAGGCATAGAATGTAAGAGCAGGGAGGTTATGATGGAGATGTATAAAACGCTAGTTAGGCCACAGCTGGAGTACTGTGTACAGTTCTGGTTGCCACACTATAGGAAGGATGTGATTGCACTGGAGAGGATGCAGAGGAGATTCAGCAGGATGTTGCCTGGTCTATGAAGAAAGATTGGATAGGCTGGGATTGTTTTCCTTAGAGCAGAGAAGGCTGAGGGGAGACCTGATAGAGGTATACAAAATTATGAGGGGCATAGATAGGGTAGATAGGAAGAAACCTTTTCTCTTAGCGGAGGTGCCAATAACCAGGAGGTTTAGTGGGGATTTGACGAAAGAAAATTTCACCCGTAGGGTGGTTGGAATCTGGAATACACTGCCTGAAGGAGTGGTAGAGGCAGGCGCCCTCACAACATTTAAGAAATATCTAGTTGAGCACTTGAAACGCCATAGCATACAAAGCTTTGGCCCAAGTGCTGGAAAATGGCATTGTAATAGACAGGTACTTGATGGCCGGCACAGACACGATGGCCGAAGGGCTTGTTTCTGTGCTGTATAATGCTATGACTCTAACATTTAGGTAGTATTTAGATGAGCACTTGAAGCGCCATAGCATAACAAGGCTACCGGCCAAGTGCTGGAAAATGGGATTAGAATAGATAAGTTTAAATTAGTACCGTGAGTGATTGATGAGTAGAGACATTAATTTAAAAATTATTTAAAATAATAAATAATTTAATTACATAATTAATCAAACAGTTAATTAAAACACAATAAAGATGGCTGGGCAGGTGATGTATTGCAGCTGTAGTATGTGGGAGTTGGTGGACACCAGTATGATCCATGGCAACCACATCTGCAGTAAGGGTCTGCAGCTCGAGGAGCTATGTATCCGAGTCAATGAGCTGAAGGCTGAGCTACAGAAACTGCGATGCGTCAGGGAAGGAAAAATTACCTGGACACTTTGTTTCAGAAGGCTGTCACACCCCATAGGATAGCGTCTTCCAATTTGGTCAGTGGTCAGGGACAGGAGGGTGTGACTGGTTGTGAGGCAGGTAAGAGGACAGAACGAAGAATTAGACGAACCTCACCCCTTGCAATTGTCCAACAGGGTTTGAGATTCTTTCGGCTTGTATGAACGAGAACGAGGGATGTAGGATGGATGAGCAAATTGACCATTGCACCGTGATACAGGAAGCCATTCAATCGGAGAAGGAGTAAATAGGAATGTAGTGGTAGGAGGTGACAGTATAGTCAGGGGGATAGACACAGTTGTCTGCAGCCGAGCGAGAGTCCAGAAGTCTGTGTTGCCTGCCTGGTGCCAGGGTTCGGGACATCTGCTCAGGGCTGGAGATGAACTTGCAGAGAGAGGGGAAGGTCCAGTTGTCATGGTCCACGTGGGTACCAACAACATAGATAAGAGTAGGAAAGAGGTTCTGCATAGAGAATATGAGCAGCTAGGGGCTAAATTAAAAAGCAGAACCTCAAAGGTAATAGTCTCTGGATTATTACCCGAGCCACAAACAAATTGGAGTAGGGTCAATACGATTAGAGAGTTAAAAGCGTGGCTCAAAAATTGATGTGGGAGAAATGGGTTTCAATTCATGGAGCACTGGCACCAGTACTGGGGAAAGTGGGAGCTGTACCATTGGGATGGTTTTCACCTGAACCATGCTGGGACCAGTGTTCTAGCGAGTCATATAATTAGGACGGTAGAGAGGGCTTTAAACTAAATAATGGGGGCAAGGGATCAAGTAAGGGAAGATGTGATAATTTAGAGAGGAGAAGGCAAGAGAGCAAGGTAACAATAAGGGAATCTGAGTGTGACCAGAAGGCAAGATTAGAGGGAAGCAAAACTGGTAACAGTAAGTAGGAAAGTAATAAGCAAAATTAGAAAACAGACAAAGCGAAGGCAAGCATCAAGTAGGATCAGAATGCAGAATAATGTTAAAAAGACAAAGTTAAGGGCAATCTATCTGAATGCATACAGAATTTGCAACAAGATAGATGATTTGAAGACAGACACAAATAGAGGGAAACGGTATGATTTAATTGCCATTATCGAGACATGGTGGCTGGGTGACCAAGACTAGGAACTGAATATTCATCATTTAGAAAGGATAAGAAAAAGGAAAAAGGGGCGGGGTAGTGCTCTTAAAAAGGGATGAGATCAGGACTGTGAGAGAGAATCTTAGATCAAAGGATCAAGATGTAGAATCACTTTGGGTGGAGCTAAGAAAGAGCAGCAAATATTGATGGGACAAAAACAAGAAATGCTGGAATCACTCAGCAGGTCTGGCAGCATCTGTGGAAAGAGAAGCAGAGTTAACGTTTCGGGTCAGTGACCCTTCTTCGGAACTCCGGGTCAAAAGAAGGGTCACTGACCCGAAACGTTAACTCTGCTTCTCTTTCCACAGATGCTGCCAGACCTGCTGAGTGATTCCAGCATTTCTTGTTTTTGTTTCAGATTTCCAGCATCCGCAGTATTTTGCTTAAATATTGATGGGAGTTGTTTATCAGCCATCAAATGGTAGTGGTAATGTTGGACATGGTATAAATCAGGAAATTAGAGGTGCATGTAACATGGGTAACACTAAGAATGGGGGACAACAATTTACATATAGACAGGGTAAAACTAATCAGCACTAATGCTGTGGAGGATGAATTCCTGGAGTGTTTACAAGATGGGTTTCTGGAACAGTACGTTGAAGAAACAACTAGGGATCGGGCTATTTTAGATGTATTATTACGTAATGAGAAAGGACTAATTAATAACTTTGCTGTAAAGGAGCCTTTTGGAAATAGTGACCATAATGTGATAGAATTTTACATTAGGCTTGAAAGTGATATACTTCATTCTGAAAGTAGAGCCTTAAATCTGAACAAGGGAAACTATGAAGTTATGAGGGGCAAGTTGGCTATGGTTGATTGGGAAAATACACAGAACGACTTGACAGGAGACAGGTAATGCCTCTCATCATCTTGTACCCCTCTATCAAGTCACCTCTCATCCTTCTTCGCTCCAATGAGAAAAGCCCTAGCTCCCTCAATCTATCTTCGTAAGACATGCCCTCCAGTCCAGGCAGCATCCTGGTAAATCTCCTCTGCACCCTCTCTAAAGCTTCCACATCCTTCCTATAATGAGGCGACCAGAACTGAACACAATATTCCAAGTGTGGTCTAACCAGGGCCTTATAGAGTTGCAGCATAACCTCGCGGTTCTTAAACTCAATCCCCCTGTTAATGAAAGCCAACACACCATACGCCTTCTTAACAACCCTATCAACTTGGGTGACAACTTTGAGCGATCTATGGACATGGACCCCAAGATCCCTCCACACTACCAAGAATCCTGTCTTTAAGCCTGTATTCTGCATTCAAATTGGACCTTCCAAAATGAATCACTTCACACTTTTCCAGGTTGAACTCCATCTGCCTTTTGCACTAAGACTATCCCAGTTGATGGTGTGAAAGTTGAAATCCCCGACTATTATTACCCTTTTTTTAACACTACTCTGAGATTTGCCTACATACCTGCTCCTCTATCTCTCCCTGACTGTTTGGAGGCCTGTAGTATATTCCCAGCCAAGTGCCAGGATTTTGATCCGGCGGCAGTAAAGGAACAGCAATATAGTACCAAGTCAGGATGGTGTGTGGCTTGGAGGGGAACTTGGAAGGTGGTGGTGTTCCCATGCATCTGCTGCCCTTGTCGTTCTAGGTCCTTGTCCTTGAACATATTACAAGGCACAGGTCAGGAATATGCCCCACTTGCCCAGATGAGTTCAGCTCCAACAGCATTCAAGAAGCTCAACACCATCCGGGACAAAGCCTCCTGATTGATTGGCACCCCATCCTCATCTTAAACATCCACTCTCTCCATCACCAGCACCCAGTGGCAGCTGTGTGTAAATTAACTGCCTCAAGTGACTCTAGAGATGAGAACAATTTTCCCGCACAGTAGTAGTTATGTGGAAGAGATTCTCAGCAAAAACAGCAAGTGTAGTGTTGGTGAACACTTTCAAAAAAAGTACTGGACAAAGGGTTAGAAATAGTATTGAAGGTCATAGGGATAATTATTGGTGAAGATTCCTGTGCTACTTTGACCAAAGTAGTCTGTCTTTAGAAAGCATGCAGAGTTGGCACTTGAATATGGAATGCCAATCACCTATCCTGCCCTGCTGATTGAATCTCTTTTGCCACTGTAACCATTTCTGAGGTGCCACACTCCTACTGCCGATCTCCTCAGCAACTTTGAATCACACCTGCTTTGACTCAGAGGCTGGTCTCTTCTTCCTGCCTACTGGGAATAGTGTTTCCCTGCAGCCCTTACTGCTTGTAACATGACCTCCAGAGATGCCTCAGTGAACTGGGGCAGGGTTGGGTTGGGGACTGTCTTCCCACATTGAACATCCATCATTATGCTTGCTCTGTCTTTCCTCATAGTTTTCTGATGGATCCATCTTGACCCCAACCAGGGTCTTTATAAATAGAGAGCCTTCAGCTGTCAGGTGAGGGTCGTGATCACTGTTGTATGACCAATTCAAGAGTGATGTCCCTTTAAGAACTCCGTATGCTAATGAGCTAAGTACCAGGACATGGTCATGTAACTAGAAGTCACTCTGCAACTGTAACACCCTAGACAAAGGTTCTGTACATAATTTGCTCTGTATTGTTTTTACTAGTTTAGCTGTTAATAATCCTGTTAGAGACCTTCAAGGCACTGGAATTCACATACCTCATTGTGTTGCTTAACATCGCACAAAAAACACATAACAATCACGTCCGCCCACTCCAATTAGTAGGGAAACTGGAATTGGGATGTTAATGCCGTGGCTGAGTTTAAAAAACCACCGCAAAGTCCGCTCCAGCAACTGTCAGACTCCCGACCCATTGCCAGTCGCTTCCGCTGCAAGGCGGTCTAAATGCTAAATTTTGTCCTACAGGTGGTAGAAGGTTGGATCTCTCTTCTGCAAATGACAATTGATGCTGATCACATCCTACTGACAGCATTGTGGCTGCTCACTTCCTCAGCCACCTCCAGTCATGCCTGCTTTGTTTTGCTGGCTGGCCTTCTGCTGCCACCTGCCAGAAACAAGTCATTCCGCTCGGCTGCCATTGCCTCTAAAAGCACCTCCAGAGAGGCATCGGTAAATCGTGGGGCCACCCTTCCACGGGTGCCTGACGTACTGCTGCTCCGCTGCTCTCTACTCTCTGCCATTACAATGAATCTGTGCACTTGTTAGTGGCTGCCAGGTGCTCTTTATATTGGGCCCATCACGTCTAACTCCCACTTCCTCATCGCATCTGCCCCCCCCCAATTGGATGGCGAACGTGCCACCAGGCCACTAATTGGCCACTTCCAAGAAAATTGCATCAGCCATCAGGCGCCAACATGGAGCATGGTCAGGACCGAGAAATGGTCCCGACATAAGAGACCCTGAAATGTAAATCCAGCCCTATATTCCTATGATACGAAACTTGGCAACTTAGTAGATAGCGATGGTAGTTTACAATTATTAGAAAAACTGGGGAAGTGTAAAAATTAAAGTCTTCTGTTGATAATTATGATGTAACAAATTAATGATAGTTATGGTGAGCTGCTATCTTTATTATAATATGGTGGAATTCCCATGAAATTCAAAGTTTAATTCCAAACCAGTTGGAACATTTCATTAGTCTATAAAAATCAGAATCTGGCACATTTTGGATTTATCTCCAAATGTCCTTCTGTATTTATGAAATGGCACTTTTATGGCATTGCAGATATTTTTGATATCCATGCACGCAGAGAGAAATATCGTGGACACAACTGCAGTCAATATTTGCCTGTCTTGCATCCCATTTTTTTGTATTCATTCATGGGATGTGGACATCGCTGGCTAGGCCAGCATTTATTGTCCATCCATAATTGCCCTTGAGAAGGTTGTGGTGGGCTGCCTTCTTGAACTGCTGCAGTCCACATGGGTAGGTACACCCACAGTGCTGCTGGAAGGAAGTTCCAGGCTTTTGACCGAGTGACAGTGAAGGAACGGCGATATAGTTCCAAATCAGATGGTGTGTGGCTTGGAGGGGAACTTGCAGGTGGTGGTGTTCCCATGCATTTGCTGTCCTTGTTCTTCTGGGTGGTGAGGTGGTGGTGTAGTGGTATTGTCACTGGACCAGTAAGCTCGGGTATTGTTCTGGGGAGATGAGCTCGAATTGCGCCACAGTAGAAGGAGGAATTTGAATTTAATTAATAAATCTGGAATTACAAAAAAGCTCGTCTAATGATGGCCATGAAACCATTGTCAATTGTTGTAAAAACCCATCTAGTTCACTATTGTCTGTACCTAGTCTGGCCTACATGTGACTCCAGACCCACAGCGATGTGGTTGTCTCTTTTAAATGCCCTCTGAAATGGCCTAGCAAGCCATTCAGTTGTATCTAACCCATTGATTATGGCCTCAAAGAATAAGTAGAAAGATGGCACATCTGTGAATACTGCGTATAGAAACATAGAAAGATTTATGACACAGAAGGAGATCATTCAGCCCATTGTATCTGTGCCAGTTGAGAAAGAGCTGTCCATTCTAATTCCAACTGTTGGTCCGTAGCTCCTGTAGATTACAGAATCTCAAGTGCATGTCCAAGTGTTTTTAAATGAGATGAGGGTTTCTGCCTGTACCACCCTTTCATGCAGTGAGTTCCACACCCCCATAATCCCTCTGGATGAAAAAATTACTCGTCAATTCACCCCGAATCCTCTACCAATTACTTTAAATCAATGCTTCTTTGTTATTGACCTCTCTGCGAATGAAATAGGGCCTTCCAATCCATTCTATCTAAGCCCTTCATAACTTTATACACTTTAATTAAATCTCTCCTCTGTCCCAAAGAAAACAACCCCAGCCTTTCCAATCTTTCCTCATAACTAAAATTCTCCATTTCTGATAACATCCTTGTAAGTCTCCTCTGTACCTTCTCTAGTATGATCACATGCAGTGACCAGAACTGTACACCTTACTCTAGCTGTGGTCTAGCTAGTGTTTTATACATGTCTAGCATAACCTCCCTGCTCTTATACTCTAGGCCTTGGTCAATAAAGGAAAGTATCCCATTTCTCTTGTTGACCACCTTATCTACCTATCTGGCTACCTTCAAGGATCTGTGAATCGGTACTCCAAGGTCCCTCTGTTCCTCTACACTTCTCAGAATCCTGACATTTATTGTATATTCCCGTGGCTTGTTTGTCCTCCCCAAATGCATTACCTCACACTTCTCCGGATTGAATTCTATTTGGCACTTTTCTGCCCACCTGACAGTACATTGATATTTTCCTGTAGTCTACAGTTTTCTTCCTCGCTATCAACCAAGATGGCGCAGTGGTTAACACTGCAGCCTCACAGCTCCGGCGACCCAGTTTCGGTTCTGTGTACTGCCTGTGCGGAGTTTGCAAGTTCTCCCTGTGACCATGTGGGTTTCTGCCGGGTGCTCTGGTTTCCTCCCACAGCCAAAGACTTGCAGGTTGATAGGTAAATTGGCCATTGTAAATTTCCCCTAGTGTAGGTAGATGGTAGGAGAATTGAGGGAAGGTGGGAATGTGATAGGGAATATGGGATTAATGTAGGATTAGTATAAATGGGTGGTTGATGGTTGGCACAGACTCGGTGGACCAAAGGACCTGCTTCAGTGCTGTATCTCTCTATGACTCTATCTACAAACTTCTTATTCATGTACCCAATATGTAAGCCAAAATCATTGATATATACCACAAACAGCGAGGGACACAGTGCTGAGCTCTGTGGAACCACACTGGAAGCAGCCTTCCAGTCACAAAAACACCCATTAATCATAACCCTTTGCTTCCAACCACTGAGACAATCTTGAATCCACCTTGCCACTTTCCTTTGGATTCCATGAGCTTTTATTTTTCTGACCACTCTGCCATGTGGAACCTTGTCAAAAGCCTCACTAAAATCCATGTAGACTCACATTAAACGTACTACCCTCATCAACCCTCCTAGTTACTGGGCCTGGTTATTTATCCACTTTCAACGATGCTGAACACCTTAATATTTCTTCCCTCACTATGTTTATCCCATCCAATATTTCACATTCCTCCTCCTTAACGACAATGTCTGTTTTTTTCTCTTTTTTGTGGAAACAAACATAAAGTATTCATTAAGAACCATGTCCACATCTTCCACCTCCACACACAAGTGTTATGACCCAGGTGAGAAAGGTGTCTAGGGGTCCCTGTCAGCCTTCACCTGGTCTTACCGTAACAGGGTTTACTTTTAAACACACCGTGTTTATAGCTGCCCCTTGGTGAATCCTTGTTCACTGCTTTCCAATTATAAGGCAAAGAAACTAGCACAAACAGGTTTCCTTAGGTTTAAAGAAGAAAAGTTGAAATTTAGTAAACTTAAACTCTAATTTGGTTGGCGCCTACAGATACACGACGTGCCCACGCTAGCATGCATATGCGATACACACATGTAGATAGAGACAGAACAGAGCAGAAGAAAAAAATAAAGTGGAAAAGTTTGAGGCAATATCTGAAGAATTTTTGTTACGGTTCTTCGAGCTCACTGTAGGGTTATTGATTGTAGGCAGATCTTGCTTTTCGTTGGGGCCCAGTATTCTTCTTAAACCTTATTCGCTGTAGGAGACTTTTCTCTCTTGGGGTTCATGTGGATTCAGAAGCTTGTGAGAAAGAGATGGGAGCAGACAGGTGAGATCTTCTCAGTCCAGGAGCAAACAGTCTTTCTGAGTTCAAACTGTTTGTAAAATTCAGAAAAACCCAGGTTGCCAAGCAGGTTAGTCATGTGACTAGCTGGTCTGACCATGTCTGTTTGTGGATTCGGCCATCCCAGCAGTCATCCTGAAATTTGAGCTCCCTCACCTTCAATGTCTTGTGCTCAAAGTCCATTGTGGGTTAAATGTGTCAGGGAATGGTCCTTTGTCCTTCCAAGCACTGTCTGTTAATATGCAAATGTCTTTTCCAGCCATGGCTGATTTGTTTAACAAGTTATTTCCTCACTCCAGCAACAGTTTAAAATCAATGTTCATGACAAAATTAATGTGCTTTATTCTTGGCAGGTGGGGGCCTAGCATGACACAAGTTATCTTTTTGGTCTCTAATTGGCTTTACTCTTTCCTTAGTTATCCTCTTATTCTTTATGTATTTATAAAGCATCTTTGGGTTTTCCTTGATTTTACTTGCCAATACTCTTCATGCGCTCTCTTTACTTTTTAAATTTTCTTTATCTTCTCCTGTGCTTTCTATGCTCCTCTAGGCTTTCTGCAGTATTGAGATTTTGGCATCTGACACAGCTTTCTGGTTTTTTTCTTTGACATTTGGAGTGGGGGGGTGATGGGGTGTGGTGGTGTATAGATTCGGGAACCCCACCCTTTTTCTTTGTTGGAATATTTTTGTTTTAAACTGTCTTTAGCTTCTCATTGAATGCCACTGTTCTGACAGAATTACCTACGAGTAGCTGTTTCCAGTCCACAAATCACATCTCAGCTTAGTAAAATTGGCTTTTCCTCAATTTAAAACTTTTAGTCTTGTTCTGCCTTTATCGTTTTCTATAACTGCTGTAAATCTAACTGGATTATGATCACTACCACTAAAGTGTTCTTCCACTGATACCCCTTCCATTTGCCCAGCTTCATTCCCTAAAACAAAGTCCAGAACTGCCCTTTCTCTTGGGCTTAAATGCATTTTAAGAATTCTGCGACCTCTTTCTACTGTATGTATCCCAGTTAATATTAGTGTAGTTGAAATCCCATACTATTACTGTCTTTTTCTATCTGCACATCTCAGCAGTTTGCCTCCAATGCTACTGGGGGTATTCTACAGGCCTCCAAATAGTGAGAGAGTGATAGAGGAGCAAATCTGCAGAGAAATCACAGAGGGCTATATTTTCAGAGACCACCAGAGGTGGAAATAGAAGCGGACAGGGGACGGAAATACCAGTGCCGGCCAACATGCTGGTTTCCCTATACTGTTCCCAGTGCCGGCAAGTTTCACCAGAGCAGGGGGAAGGTGGAAATGAGATACGACCTAGTCCATTAACAACATCAATTAAGATGGTGAAAGAGCTCATTGACAGCTTGTTAAGGGGCATTTTCTGATTTTGACGATGGCATATGGGCTGCACGCGCTGTCTGGTGCAGACCAAGTGATTTTATGCGGACACACAGCAAGGAGCTAGCCATAGCTGCCTCAGTGAATTAGGTGGGCCCCATGAATGAGTGAATGGCGCAGAGGGGGACTCAACAGGTGCCATCAGTTCAGCACAGATTGTGGGAAGAGCAGTCAGTAAGTGCTTGGGCACTGCAAAGGGTCAACAACTCCCGGCATCGCAGATCCATAAGAGGAATGGGCAAGGCTGCCAAACACAATTGGGGCCCACTTGAGCACAAGGAAGGCAGCAGCTGGCAATACGAACAAGCATCTCAGATTTTAGCTCGAGGAACAATAGAAGCAGGAAGGGCAAAGCCCCGGGCGTCAGGAGGGCAAAGGAGAGGCAGGAAGGACATGGAGGCCATACTGTCAGCATAGAAACTACCAGCGAAGAAGGAGCTACTTTGAGATGACCAAGACCCACTGCCACAGGAGTCTACAATTCTCCAGGCAGATGGTCTCAGCGATCTGTGCCCTCATTGCCAAAGACCTCACACCTTGTAGTATTGCTTTCCATGCCCTGCCAGTAGCCATCAAAATCACTGTGGTCTTGAACTGCTTTGTTTCTGGCTCCTTGCAAGGATCAGCTGTGGACCTTGGTGGCATCTCTCAAATGGTTGCACACAACTGCATCTCACCGGTTACTGATGCTCTGTTTGCAAGACCTGGACAGTACATTCAACTCCAGATAGACGTAGCCTTGCAGGCACAGACGACAGTGGGTTCCGCTTCCATTGCTGGATTCCCCCAGGTGCAGGACATCATCGATTGCACCCATGTGACCATCAAGGCACCCAGTGACCAGCCTGTGGGATTCAACAGGAAGGGCTTACACTCCCTCAACATTCAGCTAGTCTGCGACCACAAGAACTTCCTCCACGTGTGCGCTTACTTGCGTAGCAGCTGCCATGACTCCTTCATCCTCCGACAGTCCAGGCTGCTGCAGCTCTTCACTCCATCCCGCCCCCACCAACTTGTGGTTGGATTCTTGGGGACAAGGGACTGACTAGATTGCTCTGCCTAGAGCCAGCATGGACTCAATGGGCTGACTGGCCTCCTTCTGTGACTCTATATTTCTGACTATATTTTTCCCTCTATCTCCCTCTGGTTGTTTGGGAGTCTATAGTATACTCCCAGCACTGTGATTGACCCTTTTTGTTCCTCAGTTCACCCATATGGCTTAATTTCATGCTCCTTCTAGCATATCATCCATCTAGTAAAGATTGCCACCAACCTCTTTTGTATCCCTTTCTCTATTCCATCTGAAAACCCTGTAACCAGGAATGTTGAGCTGCCGTTCCTGGCCTCCTTTAAGCCACGTTTCAGTGATAGCTATGATATCATACTTACATATGTCTACCTGCACCTTCTGCTCATCTGCCTTATTCGCTAGACTCCTTTCATTGAAGTATACAGCAATGACCACTGAACAACTCCTTTGTTGTCTATTTTCTAGCCTTTCTTCCTTGACCTTCCAGGCTCACTGACTAATTTTCTGCCTTTTGTTTCCAGCTTTGCTTCTCTGAATCTTTGCTCAGTTTCCCAGCCCCTGCCAAGCTAGTTTAGACTCACCCCAGCAGCACTAGCAAAGCTCCCTGCCAAGATATTGGCCCCATCCCTGTGGAGATGCAACCATGCGGCTTATAAAGTTCCCACTTTCCCCCAAAACAGGTCCAGTGCCCCAGGAATTTAAAGCCCTCCCTCCTGTACCATCTCTCCAACCATGCAGTCAACTACATTACCATCCTATTTCTGTACTCAGTAGCACATGACACTGGGAGAAATCTGGAGATTACTACCTTTGAAGTTCTACTTTTTAATTTCTTTCCTAGCTCTCTGAAAACTGTCTGCAGGACCTCATCCCTCTTTCTACCTATGTCATATGTACCAATATGAACCATGGCCTCTGGCTGTTCATCTAAGCCACTCCGTGATATCCTTGACCCTGGCACCAGGGAGACAACATACCAGCCCGGAGTCACATCTGCGACCATAAAATTGCCTGTCTGTTCCCCTAACTATTGAATCTCCTATCACTGTTGCTCTCCTGATGTCCCTCTTCTTCCCACTGCACAGTTGAATATCCATGGTACAAAGAACAAAGAACAGTACAGCACAGGAACAGGCCATTTGGCCCTCCAAGCCTGCGCCGATCTTGATGCCTGCCTAAACTAAAACCTTCTGCACGTCTGGGGACCGTATCCCTCTATTCCCATCCTATTCATGTATTTGTCAAGATGTCTCTTAAACGTAGCTATCGTACCTGCTCCACCACCTCCCCGGCAGCAAGTTCCAGGCACTCACCACCCTCTGTGTAAAGAAGTTGCCTCTCTCATCCCCTCTAAACTTTGCCCCTCTCACCTTAAACCTATGTCCCCTAGTAACTGACTCTTCTACCCTGGGAAAAAGCTTCTGACTATCCACTCTGTCCATGCCGCTCATAACTTTGTAAACCTCTATCATGTCGCCCCGTGGACTGTGGACTTATCTCTGGCTGTATTCACAAGTGAAACCATCACCTTCACCAGTAATCAGAATTAAATGCCGGTTGGAGAGTGAGATGCACGCAAGGGACCCCTGCATTACCTGCCTGGTCCTGCTTGACTGTCTTATATCAACATTTCCCATACCAAATTCCTAGGTCCACATTTATCATGGAAACTGCCTAGGTAAACTTGTCTTGCTCCAATTACACCCTGTATCCAGTGGTGATGCTTTGGTGTCAACGGCCCATAACGAAGAGAAGCACCTCTGCTGCAGCCAGCTCCACTCTGCTTCCCAAATTACCAGATTTCTTGTTAAAGTATTATACAAATGTAAGGATAAATGAATGACTTTAAAATGGGGACTGAATTATGTCGACATGCTCTGGTTTAATCATCCCCCACTCTCAACCTTGCTTCACCTGAAGACTATTTTTAATCTTCACTTGCAATTCCATGGGAGATTAATTACTTGACTTCAAATATTTTATGAGGAATACCTTGGTGAGTATGCATCCTTCATCATATGGTTGGAAGGGAGTCTGTTTACATCTAAGTACTTACAAATTTAATGCAAGGAGGGTTTACATGGGGCATCAATTTAAAGTAAAAGCAAAATACTGCAGATGCTGGAAATCTGAAATGAAAACAAAGTGCTGGAAATACTCAGCATCTGTGGAGAGAGAAGCAAAATTAATGTTTCAGGTCGGTGACCTTTCATCAGAACTGGCAAAGGTTAGAAATGAAAGAGGTTTTAAGCAAGTAAAGCAGGGATGGGGTTGGGTGGGGTGGTAGTAATGGGTGAAGAGAACAAAAGGGAAGGTGTGCACAAGGAGAGAGGGCCGGAGAGATTAACTGACAAGGAGATCATGGGGCAAAGGCAAAGAGCGTGTGCTAGTGGTGTGTTGAAAGACAAAGCATTCATGCAGAGAGGGTGTTAATGACAGAATAATGAATGGTCGCCTCCACATTGGGGAAAACAAACGCAGATTGGGTGACTGCTTTGCGGAACACCTCCACTCAGTGCGAAAACATGACCCCGAGCTTCCGACTGCTTGCCATTTCAACAACCCCTACCCCCCCCCTCCCCCCCCAACCCCGCTCTCATACCCACATTTCTGCCCTGGGCCTGCTGCAGTGTTCCAGTGAACATCAATGCAAGCTCAAGGAACAGCACCTCATTTTCTGATTAGGCACACTGCAGTCTTCCAGACTGAACGTTGAATTCAATAATTTCAGAGCATGACTAGCCCTTTTTTTATTTTTATTTTATTTTGTTTCATCATTTTTTACCATGTGCCTGCCTACTGGGTTTTTCATGTTTGTGCTTTTGACCAAGGCTGTTCATTATTCTGTCATTAACACTCTCTGTGCATTAGTACTTTGTCTTTCACCACATCAATTTAAAGTAATTGGTAGAAGGATTAGACGGGAGCTGCGGAGTAATTGTTTCACCCAGGGGTGGTCTTGCTAGCGACGCCCACATCCCACGAAAGAAAAAAGAAAAAAATCTGGAACTCACTGCCTAAAAGGGTGGAAGAGGCAGAAACCCTCATCACATTTAAAAAGCATTTGAATATGCACTTGGGGTGCCGTAACCTATGGGGCTACGGACCAAGAGCTGGAAGGTGGGATTAAGCTGGATAGCTCTTTTTCAACCATCACGGCCACTGTGGGCAGAATGGCGTCCTTCTGTGCCATAAATCTTTCTATGTTTCTAAATTCCTCATTTTTCTGTATGTTGGGAAAGCTATTATCCTTCAGATCACATGCCTCAAGTGCACATTGCTTTCATTCTTTTTATAGTGCAATAATTGAAAATCTTCAGCTTGATGTCTTCCATTCCCTTCAAGAGGGCAATAGAAATTTTGTTTCTTGGAATTCTTCAAGCCTATTTTTTCATGTCTCTTAAGTTACACCAGCAGCTATTATCTTTCACCTTTGATTGCTCCAAACTTTGTTCTTCTTCAACTTTCAGATTCAATGAATGCAAATATGAAGACTGAACATATCCACATGCTTATTTCAATCATATTTTTGCACAGCATACCTTGCACATTATGACTGGTTAATGGTCAACCACAGGTTACTCACCTCTGCCTATAACCAGAGATCATATATTCTGAGTTATGAATGACCCAGACTTAAATCGTATAGTATTACATGAAATGAGTCATCAAACCCTTTAAAGAAGGTGCTGTGGGAGAAAGTTGTTATCGGTCATTGTTCAAAATGCTTTACAGTGTGCAATTTTTATTAATGAGGTCATATTGTCAGAAACATGATGTACAAAAATGTAGAAACATAGAAATTGATATTTAATTTTTTCTTTTCTTATTATTCATAATTGGGATGTGAGAGTCACTGGAAAGGCTAGCATTTATTACTTGTGCCTTGTTGCCCTGAGAAGATGGTGGCGGGCCTACTTTCTTGCAGTGGTTTAATGCAACTGAGTGCCTTCAGACAGCAATTAAGAGCCAACCGCATTATGTGGTGTAAGACTGGAGTCACATATAGCATAGATCAGGTAAGAATGGCAGATTTCCTTGCCTAAAGGACATGACTGAAGCAATCCATTTTTTACAACCAGTTTCACGGTCACTTTTATTGATTTACCAGCCTATTATTTCCAGATTTTCCAAGCTGGATGAAAATTCTCATTCTGCCATGGTGGGATTTGAATTACTTTCTCCTGGATTATTAGTGCAAATCTCTAAATTACAGGTTCAGTAACACGACTGCATCCATATAATAATACCAGTTAGAATATCACAATAAGTTTAGGCCACTGAACTTCCAAACATCTTCTGATGCTTTAGAGGTTAAGAGAGAAAAACAAATGAGTGGAATTGATAAAATGGATACTAATACATTTTTTGAACAAAATATAGAGCACAAGAAGAGACGTTTTAATTTTTTTTGTTCATAGGATGTGGGTGTTGCTGGCAAGGCCAGCATGTATTTCTCAGCCCTAATTATCCTTGGGAAGGTGGTGGTGAGCTGCCTTCTTGAACCACTGCAATCCATATGGTGTAGGTACGTCAACAGTGCTGTTAGGTAAGGACTTCCAGGGTTTTCTTACAGTGATGATGAAGGAATAGTGATGTATTTCCAAAATCAAGATGCTGTGTGACTTTGAGGGAAACTTGCAGGTGGTGGTGTTCCCATGCGCCTCCTGCCTTTGTCTTTCTAGGCAGTAGAGGTCATGGGTTTGGAAGGTGCTGTTGAAGAAGCCTTGGTGAGTTGCTGCAGTGCATCTTGTAGATGGTGTACACCGTAGCCACATTGCCCCGGTGGTGGAGGTTGTGAATGTTTAAAAGGTGCAAATCAAGCTGGCTGCATTGTCATAGCTGGAGTCAAGCTCCTTGAGTGTTAATGGAGCTGCACTCATCCAGGCAAGTGGGGAGTATTCCGTCACATTCTTGATTTGTGTCTTGTAGATGGTGGAAAGACTTTGGTGGGTCAGGAGGTAAGTTACTCGCTGCAGAACGCCCAGCCTCTGACCTGCTTTTGTAGCCACAGTATTTATGTGGCTGGTCCAGTTAAATTTCTAGTCATTGGTAACCCCCCCAGGATGTTGATGGTGGACAATTTAACAATGGTAATTCTGCTGAATGTCAACAAGAGGTGGTTAAGCTCTCTTGTTGGAGATGATCATTACCTAGCAATTGTGTGGTGTGAATGTTATTTTCCACATTTCAGCCCAAGCCTGAATGTTGTCTCGTTCTTGATGCATCTAGGCACGGACTGACTGCTTGATTATCTGAGGAGTTATGGATGGAACCGAGCAATGTGTAATCATCAGTGAATGTTCCCACATCAGACCTTATGATGGAGGGGAGGTTATTGATAAAGCAGTTGAAGATGGTTGGGTCTAGGACACTGCCCTGAGGAACTCCTGCAGCGATGTTCTGGGGCTGAGATGATTGGCCTCCATGACAACCATCTTCCTTTGTGCTAGATATTATTCGAGCCAGAGGAGCGTTTTCCCCCCAATTCCCATTGCCTTCAATTTTCTAGGGCTCCTTGATCCCACACTCTGTCAAATGCTGCCTTGAGGTCAAGGTAAATCATTCTCACCACCTCACCTCACCTCACCTCTGGAATTCAGCTCTTTTATCCATGTTTGGACCAAGACTATAATGAGGTCTAGGACTGAGAGATACTGGCGGAATCCAAACTGAATGTTGGTGAGAAGGTTATTTGTGAGTAAGTGCCACTTGACAGCACTGTTGACGACATATTCCAGATTTTATTGATGATTGAGAGTCTTCTTCTTTGGCCTGCTTGTCTCAGGAGACAATGGGTAAGCGCCTGGAGGTGGTCAGTGGTTTGTGGAGCAGCGCCTGGAATGGCTATAAAGGCCAATACTAGAGTGACAGACTCTTCCACAGGTGCTGCAGGTAAAATTGATTGTCAGGGCTGTTTCGCAGTTGGCTCTCCCCTTGCGCTTCTGTCTTTTTTCCTGCCAACTGCTAAGTCTCTTCGACTCGCCACACTTTAGCCCTGCCTTTATGGCTGCCCGCCAGCTCTGGCGATCGCTGGCAACTGACTGCCACGACTTGTGATCAATGTCACAGGACTTCATGTAGATTGAGAGTAGACTGATGGAAACTGGTAGGATTGGACTTCATGGAATCATAGAATAGGTAAGGCACAGAAGAAGGCCATTCATCAAATCTGTGCCGATTCCCTGCAAGAGCAATCCAGCAGATTCCAATCCCCTGCCCTTTTCTCCGTAGCCCAGCAAAGTTTTTCCCTTCAAGTCCTTGCCTGGTTCTCTTCTGAAAGCCTCAATTGGATCTTCCTCAACCACGCTTTCAGGCAGTGCATTCCAGATCAAAACAACTCGCTGTGTAAAAAAGATTTTCTTCATGTCACCTTTCGTTCTTTTGCTAATCACCTAAACCTGTGTCCTCTGGTTCTGGACCCTTCTGCGAATGGATACAGTTTCTCTCGCTCTACTCTGTTAGATCCTTCATGATTTTGAAGGCCCGTATCGAATCTCCTCTCAATCTTCTCTGCTCAAAAGAGAACAACTCCAGCTTCAATCTATCCACGTAACTGAATTTCCTTAGTAATTTTCGGCACAGAAGAAGGCCATTCGGCCCATCAAGTCCATGCCAGTTTTCCACAGAGCTATCTAGTCAGTCCCATTCTCCAGCTCAATCCCCGTAGCCCGGCAAGTTTATTTCCTTCAAGTGGCTATCCAATTTCCTTTTGAAGTCATTGTTTATCTCCGCTTCCACCACCCCTGTGGGCAGCGAGTTCTAGGTCATTACCACTGGCTGCGTAAAAAAAGTTCTTCCCCATAGTTCCCCTGCATCCCTTGCCCAAAACCTTCAGTGTCCCCTAGTCCTTGGATCATTAGTTAATGTGAACAGTTTTTCCTTATCTAACTTATCTAAGCCTGTCATAATCTTGTACACTTCTATTAAATCTCACTTCAATCTCCTTTGTTCTAAGGAGTACAAACTCAGCTTTTCCAACCTAACCTTGTAACCAAAATCACCCACCCCCAGAACCATTCCGGTGAATCTGCCCGCAAGGACCCTCACATCCTTCCTGAAGTGTGGTGACCAGAAATGGACGCAATACTCCAATTGAGGCATAACAGAGTTTTATAAAGGTTCAGCATAACATCCCTGCTCTTTGTACTCAATGCCTCCATTTATGAAGCCCAAGATCCCATATGCTTTGCTAACCACTCTCTCAGTATGTCCTGCCACCTTCAAAGATTGATGCACATGCACCCCCAAGTCCCTCTGCTCCTGCACACACTTTAGAACTGTGCCATTAAGTATATATTGCCTCTCCCTATTCCTTCTGCCAAAATGCATCACCTCACACTTGTCAGTATTAAATTCCATCTGCCACCTGTCTGCCCATTCTGCTAGCCTATTTATGTCCTGTTGCAGGCAGTTCATGTCATCCTCACTGTTTGCCAAACCTCCAAGTTTGGTGTCATCAGCAAATTTTGAGATACTACTCTGTATTCCAAGATCTGTCATTTATATATATCAAAAAAAGTACTGGTCCTAGTTCTGACCCTTGGGAAACACCACCGTCTACCATAATGGCATAATGGTACTACTCAACACTACATTGTTGCAGTCTCAACCGTCACCAGGCTTGCTGTGAGCCCCCCAGACCTGACTGTAAATCTCACTGAACAGAGGTATACATACTGTGGTTGAAGTCTTTGGAATGGTGCATCATTACTTAAATGCTATAGGACATCACCAACAGGTTCCCACAAACCACTCAGCCCCGTAAAACAAAGCAGAATAAACCAAGGATGCAAAACCAAATTGTGGCTCACTACCCAACCTCTCATTACTGCAATTAAACCTCCTTCCCCTTCCGCAATGACTTGGCTCCTCTGTTTGAATCTCAGTTTGTTTCACACAGACACTCCACAGACCACTGTCCCACACAAACAGTAACCTGTTAGAAGACATCTACAGTCTAACTGTGAGCAAATTAGTGCTCACCAAACCAGGAGAAAATGTTAGTAAATTATTTTTCTAAAACCCCCATAATCTGAACACATTTTGAGTAATATACAGTTTGCTTTACGTAATAGGTTCCATTTGTTTTTTTATCCATGATGTACAACATGTCACATTGCACTGTGTCCTTGTGCTGGGCATAATTGAAAGTCAACTCTCAGTAACAGGAATTCTTGTGCTTTCAAAGGGTCAAATGATAAAACAGAAGAGACCTAGATCATTAGAAAGTTAATTGATCACGGAATGGTCAACACTATAGTGTTAATAGTGGCTAACACAAAGACAACAGGCTGGGGCTCTTGTTCTGTGTTTTTTCTCTCGAAAAGAGAAGGCTGAGAAGTGACTTAATAGAGGCTTTTAAAATTAGGTTGGGGAGTGATAGGGTAGATATGGAGAAGATGTTTCCACTTGTGGGGAAGTCCAAAACTAAGGGCCATAAATATAAGAAAGTCACTAAAAAAATGCAATACAGAATTTTGGATAAACATCTTTACTCAAAGTGGTTACAGTGTAGAATTTGCCACCACATGGAATAGTTCAGGCAAAGAATATGTATTTAAGATGAAGCTAGTTAAGTACACGACGGAGAAAGGAATAGAAGAATATGTTGACAGGTTAGATAAAATCAATAGTGGGAGGAGGTCGGTGGGGGTGGAAAATAAGTGAAGGGATACAGAAACACACCAACTCAAAATCATCACGGCTCATACCCCAATATATCTTCCATTGCCTCAGGACATTATTGTCTACACAGACAAAAATGTATGCTGACCCCAAATCACCTACAAATTTTCATCATTTCAACCTTTGTGGAATCACAATGAAGACATTGCTCCCATCTAAAATAAATAGGGCATCATATCTTTTGTGGTGGCGATTAGGGGTAGGTGGGGGATGTGTGGAGGTTTGGGTTGGATTGAGGTGGGAAAGAGGGCTGGGCTTCACAGCTGAGTCCCAACTTGCCTTCATA
The DNA here is from genome assembly GCF_036365525.1 of Heterodontus francisci. NCBI lineage: Eukaryota > Metazoa > Chordata > Chondrichthyes > Heterodontiformes > Heterodontidae > Heterodontus > Heterodontus francisci. The sequence goes on from NC_090377.1 coordinate 127,619,922, forward strand.
ATTGTCAACTCACGTTTCCAGCAATTTAGGGTGGGGTGGGGGGAAGGGTGGGGGAGAAAGAAAATGCTGGTGGACAGCTAACATTTCCACTCCCTTGAGCCAGGATGCTCAGAGCTATTGTGGTGCTCTGACTGACTTCCAGAGATCAGCTAACCTCACGGACTGGGATACCCTGGGCACAGCTACTCAAGTGAAAAAATAATCCTTCAACTTTCTGATTTTTTCTTTAAATTGTGGCATTGGATGTGGGTGTCACTGGCAAGGACAGCATTTATTGCCCATCCCTAATTGCCCTTGATAACTCAATGGCTTGCTAAGCTATTTCAGAGTGCAGTTAAGAGTCAACCACATTGCTGTGGGTCTGAAGTCACATGTCGGCCAGATCTGGTAAGGACAGCAGATTTCCTTCCCTAAAGGACATTCGTGAATCAGATGGGTTTTTCTGACAATCAATGATAGTTTCATGGCACCATTACTGAAACTAGCTTTCAATTCCATATTTTCATGAAATAATTGAATTTATTAATTAATTGAATTTAAATTCCATCAGCTGCCATGGTGGGATATGAACCTGCATCCTCAAGGTATTAGCCTAGGGCTCAGGATTACTAGTTCAGTGACATTACCACTACACCATCGCCTCCCCCTTGATGCAGATTGCACTGCTTTCTTGGTGAAAAGGGTTGGCCAAGGACCAACTTTCACCAATTCACTTCCTGCCCCCACCTCACCCTGCAACTGCTAATGTGCTAAAAGATGGTTGGTTGTTCTAGGTATTGGACATTCTCATAATTCCTTTCTGCACCATCTCTCAGGTTTTCACATCCTTCCTGAAGTGTGATGCTCAGAATTGCACACAATGGGCTGAATTTAGTGAGCCCGTCGCGGGTCCTGGGAGTGGGCACCGTCCCCATTAGTCACGTGTGTGGCTGGCCCACAACAATGATGAGGCGAGCAGCCAATTATAATAATGGAGGCATGGGGCCCGGCCAATCACCTGACAGGGACTGGATTCAAGGCACCCAATACGGCGTCAGATGACTTCGGAAAAGGTGCTGGCACCATATTTAAAGCCCTGCCAGCCCTACTTGCACTGATGACTTAGACTCATTTGCTGCTTTGCGGTCTCTGCTGAAGCTGTTGTTGAAGTAACTCCTGGACCCGCTCACTCCCTGGTGAAGGATGCCACAGGATGGCAGCGGCAAGACACAGGGTGGCCCCAGGGTTTAGTGATGCCTCCCTCGAGATTCTCCTCCAGGCTGCAAGGGAAAGGAAGCAGGTCCTCTTCCCCAGTGCTGGCAAGAACAGATCCTCCCACCTGACCAAGCAAGCCTGGATGGAGATCACAGAAGAGATCAGCAGCCATGTCTTCAATTGGTAACCCTTGTCCCTGAGAATCCATCCCTGAAGGCGAGCAAGGGCCCAGAAATTCTGTGGCACCTGGGACTGTTGAAGTATATAGGCATCGTGGCTGCTTTCCAGGAAGCAGGCACACATCTGCAGGAAATGCTTTCAGTGGTCACAGACCAACTGAACATTGATGGAATAGAAGCATTTCCTGTTGATGACGGCTGGCTGGTATGTTGGAGCCTTGAAGACCGCATGTTGCAGTCTATCACAGCCTGCACCTGGGGGAATCCAGCGATGGCCCCAAATCCGAGAGCCCTCTCTGCCTGACTGTCAGGGTCGGTCCAGCAGTGTACATAGTCACCATCCCTCTTGAACAGGAAATTGGTAACCTCCTTGATGCAGCGGTGGGTTGCTGCCTGGGCAACACCACAAATGTCCCCAGTGGATCCTTGGAATGATTGAGACGTGTCAAAATTAAATGCCAAGACGACCTTCAAGGCCACAGGCATAGGGTGACCACCAAAGTCCAAAGGTCGCGCTCGTCCTGCAGCATGGCGTATAAGTTGGTGACGGCCTCCCTGGAGAGCCGCAGTCTTCGCTGACAATGCCGCTCGGACGTTTGGAGGTAGCTGATTTGAGTTCGGTATACTGTTTGGCACTGGTGGGCACTTTGTGGCATAGCCAGCTGCCGTTGCTTTTGCTGTGGAGCTTCAAGGGCAGGTGCAGCTGCCTCCTGGCCCTCCCTCCATTGGAGGTACTGCATCATGCCACAGGGTTCCAAAAATACAGGGTGTATGAGGTTATGTAGGCCTCCAGAGTGCTGTTCTTGCAGAGACGAAGCTGCCTTGACAGCTTTCCTTTTGCTAATCCTCTTGGCTGTCTTACTAATGGCCCTCAGTGCCCACCCTTGCTGATAGCCAAGCCTTTCACCTGACAGTATGGCCACCCAATCCTCTCAAATCCTCTCACCCGAGAACAAGCCCCCCGTGCAGACCAGCCGAGAACAAATCTCCCTGTGCAGACCACCTGAGACCGATCCCCCTGCTATTGCCACCTGAGACCAATTCCCCCCACTACTGCCACCCGAGAACAAGCCCACCCATGCACTGTGCACAGCACTATAGGTCGACAATGGTCTCCCCTCCCCCCTCTTCCCCTCTGAGTGCTGGTCATGGCTGCCTACCCGCCAGTGTTCATTGGCCGAGGATCCGAAGGCACGTGAGAGTTGCCCATCATCCACTTAATGCCAAGCCCCCCACATTGAATCGCAATCAATTACATACTAAAATATTAAAACTAACTGACTAAAATATTAAATTCCAATCCCATCGCGTCAGTGTGGAATGCCGCCTTGGTGCTTTCCTGCCGCTGACTAAGCCCAGAACTGACGTCACGATGTCGGATTTCCAGGCAGACACGTCCAATGCTAGTCTCTGGTCCTTTCACGCCTCCATTTCCGCTCCAAACGGCCTCGCTAAATCTAGCCCAATACTCCAGTTGTGGCCAACCAATGCATTATGAAGTTTTATCATATCTTCCTTGCTTTTGTACTCTGTCTTTTTATCTATGATGTCAACTTGCCTTGCCACCATCAATGATTTGTGCACATATAACATAAGGTCTATCTGTTCCTGCACCCCATTTAGAATTGTACATTTTAGTTTATATTGCCTCTCCTCTTCTTAACAAAATGCATCACTGTGCACTTCTCTGTGTTATATTTCATCTGCCACCTGTCCACCCATTCCACCAGCCTTTGACCTCTCGAAGTCTATCACCATCCTCCTCATTGTTTGCTATACTTCCAAGATTTGTGTCATCTGCAAATTTTGAAATTGTGCCCCGTACACCCACGTTCACGTCCTTAATACAGAACCGTGGAACCATAGAAAAGTTACAGCACAGGAAGAGGCCATTCAGCCCATCGTGTCTGCGCTGACTGAAAAAAAACAAGCCGCCCAATCTAATCCCACCATCCAGTAGCCTTGCAGGCCCAGGTACCTTTTAAATGAGTTGAGGGTTTCTGCCCCCACTGTTCCGGGCAGTGAATTCCAGACACCCGCCACCCTCTGGGTGAAAAAGATTTTCCTCATGTCCCCTCTAAGCCTTCTACCTATCACCTTAAATCTGTACTCCCTGGTGATTGACATCTCCGCTAGACCCCTCACAATCCTGTGCACCTCAATTAAGTCACACCTCAACCTCTTCTGTTCTAAGGAAAAGAACCCTAGCCTATCCAATCTTTCCTTATAGCTGCAATTTTCAAGACCTGGCAACATTCTTGTAAATCTCCTCTGTACTCTCTGCAGAGCAATTATTTCCTTCCTGTAATGACCAGAACTGTGTGCAATACTGCAGCTGTGGCCTAACCAGCATTTTATACTGTTCCAGCATTATATCCCTGCTTGTGTATAATATATCTCGGCCAATAAAGGAAAGCATTCCGTATGCCTTCTTCAACACTTTATCTACCTGTCCTGCCACCATCAGGGGCCTGTGGACATGCACTCCAAGGTCTCTCACTTCCTCTACCTCTCTCGATATCCTCCCGTTTATTGTGTATTCCCTTGCTTTGTTTGCCTTCTCCAATGCATTACCTTACACTTCTCTAAAATGAATTCCATTTGCCACTTTTCTGCCCACTCAACCAAACCATTGATATCATTCTGGAGTCTACAGCTGTCCTCTTCGCTGTCAACTACATGGCCAATTTTTGTGTCACTGCAAATTTCCCAATCATGCCTCCCACATTTAAGTACAGATCATTAATATATACCACAAACAGCAAGGGACCTTGTCAAATGCCTTACTAAAATCCATGTAGACAACATCCACTGCACCACCCTCATTCAATCCTCCGTGTTACTTCCTCAAAAAATTCAATTGTTAGTAAGACATGACCTTCCCTTAATAAATCCATGCTGACTATCTGTAATTAATCCGTGCCTTTCTAAGTGACAGTTTATCCTGTCTCTCAGAATGGATTCTAATAATTTGCCACCACCGAGGTCAGACTGACCAGCCTATAATTATTTGGCCTATCACTCACACCCTTTTCAAACAATGGTACAACATTCGCAGACCTCCAATCCTCTGGTACCTCACCTGTATCCAGTGAGGATTTGAAGGTGATTCTCAGAGCATCCACTATTTCCTCCCTGGCTTCTTTTAACATCCTGGGATACAATCCATCCGGCCCTGATGATTTATCCACTTTCAAGGATGTCAGACCCTCTGGTACCTCCTCTCTCTCTCTCATTATGATTATTGTATCTAATATTTCACACTCCTCCTCTTGAACTACAATGTCTGCATCATCCCTCTACTTCATGAAGACAAAGTATTCATTAAGAACCCAGCCCCATCTTCTGCATCCACCCATATGTTATCTTGTACATCTCTGACAGGCCCTACCCTTTCCTTAGTTATCCTCTTTCTCTTAATGTACTGATAAAACATCTTTGGGTTTTCCTTGATTTTACCTACCAATATTTTTTCATGTCCTCTCTTTGCTTCCCTAATTTCCTTTTTTACTTCACCCCTGCACTTTCAGTACTCCTTTGGCTTTCTAAAGTATTAAGTTTTTTTTGTGACTGTCCAAAGCTTTCTTTTTCTGCTTTATCTTACCCTATATGCTTCCAGATAACCAGGGGACTCTAGATTTGGCAGAACCACCCTTTTTCTTTGTGGGGACATGTCTACACTGTGCCCGTAGAATCTCACTTTTGAATGCCTCCCACTGGCCCAGCTTCATTTCCAAAGACTAAATCTGGAATTGTGCCCCTTCTCATTGGTCTTGTTACGTGCTGGCTAAAAAAAGTTCTCTTGAATGCAGTTCAGGAATTATGTGCCCTCTGTGCGCTTCACACTGTTTGTATCCCAGTTGATATTAGTGTAGTTCAAATCCCCAACTATTATTTTCCTGTTTTTTTTGCCCTCAGAAATGTACCTATATGTTGGTTCTTCTATTTCGCTCTCACTATTTGGGGGTCTATAGTACACTCCTAGTAGTGTGGCTGCTCCTTTTGTTCTTTCTGAGCTCAACCCATATGGCCTCATTTGATGATTTCATTTAGCATATCATCCCTCCTCACAGCTGTAATTGATTCTTTAACCAATAATGCTACACCCCCCTCCTTTTTTATCCCCCTCTCTATCCTGTCTGAAAACTCTATATCCAGAGATGTTGAGCTGCCATTCTTGCCCCTCTTTAAGCCAAGTTTCATTTATAGCAATGATATCATGCTGCCATGTGTCTCTCTGTGCCCTCAGCTCCTCGGCTTTATTTGTTGTACTCCGTGTATTTAAACAAATAACTTTTAACACTGCCAAATTCCTGTGCTGCACACATTTTAACCTTTGCTTCTTCTGTCTTTCAGAGTCACTCGCTAATCTTCTGCCTCCCGCTCCCTGCTCTGAACTTGTCCTATCTGAAACTGCCCTCAGGTTCCCATCCCTCTGCCAATCTAGTTAAAACCATCCCCAACAGCACTAGCAAACCCTCCAGCAAGGATATTCATCACGATCCCATTCTGGTGTAGAGCGTCTGGCTTGTGCAGGTCCCACCTTCCCCAGAACCAGTTCCAATGCTCCAAAAATCTGAAGCCCTCTTTCTTGCACCATCTCTCCAGCCAAGCATTTATCAGGTGTTTTCTCCCATTTCTATACTCACTAGCGCATGGCCTTGGGAGTAATCCGGAGATTGCTACCTTTTGAGGTCCTGCCTGCTAATCTCTTTTCTAACTCCCTAAACACAGCCTGCAGGACCTCATCCCTTTTTCTACCTATATCATTGATATTAATATGGACCATGGCCTCTGGCTATGCACCCTCACCCTCCAGAATGCTCTGTAGCCGCTCGACGATATTCATGACCCTTGCACCAGGGCAGCAACATACCATTCTGGAATCATGTCTGCGACCACAGAAACGCCTGTCTGTTCCCCTAACTATAGAATCCCCTACCATTATTGCTGTCCTGTCTTTTCTCCTCCCTCCCTGTACAGCTGAGCCACCCATGGTGTTCTGGTCATGACTCTCGCTGCACTCTCCAGAGGAATCCTCTCTCCCATCAGTAGTGAATATCGGTTAGAAAGTGGGATGCCCTCTGGGGACTGCTGCACTTCCTGCCTTGTCCTTCTTGACTGTCTGGCTCCCTCTCTGCCTGCATTTCTTAAGCTGAGGGGTGACCACTTCCTGAAACGTGCTATCCACATATATCTCACCCTTGCAAATGCACCTCAGTGACACCAGCTGCTCCTCGAGTTCCAAGATTCAGTGCTCGAGTTTTTGCATTTGGTGGCACTCCCTGCACATGTAGTTGTCCAGGACATTGGTACGGGCCTGGAGACCCCACATGGCACAGGATGTGCATTCAATGGGTGTGAGCAGCCCTGCCATTTCTCGAATTATTTATTTACTGCACTAAAATTGGAAGTTAACTAAACACAATAAAATGGTTAGAAATGAGTACTGACTGCTGGTATTTTAGCTTCTATTTAGTAGATAGACTTAAATGTTCAAGATAAGATATAAATCAACAGAAAGTAAGAAAATACACACCAGATACTCACCAAATAGCTCTCTGTGCCTCGCTGCTATCTCTCCCCTCTTGCGCTGTTTGTCGCTCTGAAGTGTCACCCAGCCAATTACCTACCTGCTTCCCTTTGATGTCACACTTACCAAAACTAATCTACCTTACCACTAATAATATACCCTACCAATACTAAAATGTTACCAGTTGTAGTAATAACCTTAGTAATAAACGTTACTGCTTTAAAATAAAACAGAACAGTAGTCTCACCAGCTTTACCCTTCTGTTTGTGTGCCTTAATTAATCATAAGGTAGTTACATAAATTTTAATTTTAAGTTTGTTTCTTATTTGTAGCCATTTACACATGCACCCTGACAGTAGTGTACTAACCTTGCTCTTTATAGATACTCCCTAACAGCAGTTACTCACCAACCAATCACTTTACAGCCTTCCTGTGTTGTCACTGTTTGAATTTTTTTTCAAACTCAGCCAGCGTGCACAGACTCCTGAAGAGGTGCTTCCTCGCAGGTCCGGTTTCAGCCCTCTCAGATCCTGAAGGTGCGTGCAGGCCCCGAGCCTGTCGCTGTATTTATTCTCTCCCTGGTCTAGCTGCTCTCTCGCAGGTCTGGTTCCAGCCATCTCACCTCCCAAAGGTAAGTGCAGGCCCCGAGCCTAGGAGATATATATATATCATGAAAAGCAGTGATCCTGGTGCTGACCCCTGGGGACCGCCACTGTATACCTTCTTCCAGTCTGATAAACAACCATTCACCACTACTCTCTGTTTCTTGTCGTTTAGCCCATTTCATATCCACGCTGCCCCTGCCCCTTTTATTCCGTGGGCTACAGCTTTGCTGACAAGCCTTTTATGTGGCACTTTATCAAAAGCCTTTTGGAAGTCCATGAACCCCACATCATTCACATTACCCTCAACAATCCTCTGCTGCCTCATCAAGAAACTCAATCAAGTTAGTTCAACATGATTTTCTTTTAACAAATCCATGCTGGCTTTCCTTAATTAATCCACACTTGTCCAAGCGACTGTTAATTTTGTTTCTAATAGCTTTCCCACCAACAAGCTTAAACTGACTGGTCTGTAGTTACTGGGTTTAGCCTTTCACCCTTTTTGAAGAAGGACGTAACATTTGCAACTCTCTAGTCCTCCAGCATCACCTATCTAAGCAGGATTGGAAAGTTATGGTCAATACCTCAATAGTTTTCACCCTTACTTCCCTCAGCAACCAAGGCTGCCTCCCATCTGGACCTAATGACCTATCTACTTCAAGTACAGCCAGCCTTTCCAGTCCCTCCTTTTTATCAGTTTTTAGCCCATCCAGTATCTCAACTTCCTCCTTTTCTACTATGACTTTGGCAATTTTATTCCTTGGTAAAGACAAATGCAAAGTACTCATTTAGTATCTCAGCCATTTCTTTTATTCATTTTTGGCATGTGAATATCACTGGCAAGGTCAGCATTTATTGCACATCCCTAATTGCCCTTGAGAAGGTGGTGTGAGCTGTCTTCTTCAACCACTTGCCCTCTATGTGGTTTCGTAACACCCCCAATGCTTTCGGTAGCAGTTTGATACAACTGAATTGCTCGCTACTCCATTTCAGAGGGCAGTTAAGAGTCAACCACATTGTTGTGGATCTGGAGTCACATGTAGGCCAGACCAGATAAGGATGATAGATTTCCTCCCCTGAAGGGCATTAGTGAGCCAGATGGGTTTTTACAACAATCTAGTGGTTTCTTGATCATTATTAATGAGACTCATATTTTATTCCAGATTTGTTAATTGAATTTAAATTCCCAAAGGCGCCATGTAGGGCTTGAACTCATCTCTCTGGAGCATTAGTCCAGGCCTCTAGATTACTAGTCCAGTCACATTGCCCTTATACTACTGCCCCTCTACCTCCATATGTAGGTCTCCTCTTTTTGTCCCTAATCAGCCCCACCCCTCCTCTTGCTACCTGTCTACTAGTTCTGTGCCAATGTTCCTTTGTCCCTCTTATTTCCCTTTTACATTTTCCCTCTGAACTTTCTATATTTCGGCCTGGTTCTCACTTGTATTAACAACCTGACATATGTCATAAGCACTCTTTTTCTGCTTCATCTTACTCTCTATCTCTTTCGTCATCCACGGAGCTCTGGTTTTGGTTCTGCCACCTTTCTGCCTCCTAAGAAGGTACGCAAACAATCTCCATCTGATGAAAGGTCACAGACCTGAAACATTAACTCCACAGATACTAACAGACCTGCTGAGTAATTCCAGCACTTTCTGTTCTCATTTCAGAGCTCCAACATCTGCAGTATTTTGCTCTTACTTTAATGGAGATGTTGGTGGAGGATGCTGCAGTCAATTGTGTTAAGAGCTGCAGACAGGTCGAGAAAGATGAAGAGGGACAGTTTACCCATGGTTACAGTCACATAGAAAGTCATTTGTGACTTTGATAAGGCTCGTTACGGCGCTGTAGTAGGGGTGGAAACCTGATTCCGGGGTTCAAACATGGAGTTGTCGTATAGGTGGGCATGGATTTTGGAGGCATCAAAATATTCAGGGACTTTGGAGAGTAAAGGGGGGTTCGGGATGGGGCAGTAGTTTGCAAGGTGAGAGGGGTCAAGTGTGTTTTTTTTGAAGAGGAGGTGATAATGGTAGATTTGAAGGGGAGGGGGACAGTACCTGAGGGGAGGGAACCCACAAGAACAAAGGAATATAGAAACAGGGACACTTAATATCAGCTAACATAAGGGCCATGGAAGGGAAATTGAGTGGTCAGTAGTTTGATGTGTCAAGGAAGCTGGAGGTGGATCTCATGGACGTGAGCTCAGAGAGGGCATGAGGGGGGATAGTGGAGAAATTAGAGAAAGATGCAATTTCAGGGCTAGGGTGGGGGGAGCTTTCGGGGAAGTTTAGCTTGGTTGGCTGGGGAAGGGAGGGAAATGGTAAAGGCAGCTGAATGGATGGTCTCAGTCTTATTGATGAAGAAGTCCATGAGCTCCTTGCACTCCTTGGAGATGAGGGTGGAGAGTGGAGGGAAGAGGGGCTTAAGGAAATGATTAAATTAATATATTGCAGATAAAAAGATGAGCTTTGTGACTTTTACATAACTAGTATTGTAAAGGAATTCATCAAAAACACTACTGATTCAGCTGACATGGGTGGCTGCACAGTTACACAGCTCATGGCCATTTTTGATACTATTTGACTGATTACACCACCTAAACCTTGATATTCATCTTGAAATATGGAAATTATTTTCTCTGCACACTTGACCTTAACAGTTCACAGAGTTGCATCAATTCCCTTAGTTTGACATTGAAACACTTGTCCTTATCCTCGCTACCTCCATGGTTTAGAGAAAGTGGCATGTTAGGCCTTCATTTTTGGTTGTAAACTGGTCCCCTGTCTGCACATATTCTATGCTTACCAGCAGTTCTTTCATGGCATTACTCACAATGAGATAAAGCATAGACTCTTTTATAAAATTAGAGATGTTACACCATATAATGGGCAATCAGGGCCACTGATAACAATGACTGAATAAGTGAAATTCTATTCATTATCAATAATGAAAAGCTTTAGTTAATGAGGATAAACCAGAGAAAGCAAGGGCGGGAGTTGGCTCTCAGTGGACCCCTTCTACCCAATGCCGGGGCCCTCGATCAGGCACTGCCTTTTAATGAGAGACCCCCCCCCCACCATTCTCCCCCGCTCCCCCGGAGCTGGCAAGCAACCCTGCCGCTGGGCTAATAATGGTGGAGACAGGATGAGACCTTTAATTGGGCATTAATTGCCCACTTAAGGGCCTCAATTGATGGCGGGGCGAGAAGCTCGTCCACTGGCCTTCCTGCCACAGACTTAATTGGGGTGGAGGCGGGAAGGTGGCAGGGTAACCCCTCCATTACCATCCCGCTCGATTAAAAGCTCTCCCCACTTTCAAATTCGCCACAGGGGAGAGCATAAAATTCCCCCCATAGACTTTTGAGCGCGGTTTGCATTCAGTGCAAATCGAGTTTCAGCACATTCTTGCGCTAGTTTTAAAAACATTACAGTAGAAGCAGTGCCTGCCCATATAACTGGCTATGCCTCCAGGATGAGCTAATCACCATTGGGAGTTTCCATTAATTGTGCTCATTTGCAGGCCTTCCAGTTGGCCCTTAAAAATTAAGCTGGATCTCCTGGGCACAAGGACACATGTTAAAAAGTTTTGAAAGTATTATTTTCTTAACTTTATGAAGGAACTGACTAGTGTACCCCAATGTAACCAGATATAGTTCTATATACTTTTAAAACAAAATTTTCAGTACTTTAAAATCAGGTGGTGGATTGTCACGGTGATTTAAAAATGTTTATTTTTTTGTGCAAACTCATTTTCAGCTATATCAATAAAACTTTATCGAGTTACCACTCTTAAACATATCAAGGAATACTTTTTAAAGCGAAATTTAAAATAAGTTTGAGAACTGTACGCAAATGAGGAGTGGAAACCTGAAGGGGAAAAGGACTTTTCAAAGTGAGGGCAATTTGCGCCGCGATTGCTGATTGAATCCAAAGCGGAAATTCTAGCCCATGGTTTTGGAGGGCTAAATTAGATAGCCCTGAAAATGGGCATGGGGATCACGATACACAATTATCCCACACCTGTTCAGTACAACGCAGGCAGCTTGTCAAATTCTTGCTGCCTGCTGATTTGAATGATTTCAGCATTCAGCCAGAGTTAACTGTGCTGCTGAATGACTGGACGCAGCAGCAGGGGGCCAATATTGTAAGTGGCTAGCACCACTTAAAGCTAGTCTGCACTGCTTAAAGCTGGGCATTGCAATAAATGCTGGCCTTGCCAGTAATGCCCACATCCCATGAACAAATCAAAAATAAACCACCTGGAAGTTGAGGATGTGGAATCTCTTTTGGTTCTGATACATGGCAGAATTGACAAGCGGCACCCACAAAAGTGATTTGCATGTCATCAATGGCACCCTGCACCACAGGGAAGCCTGCAATTCTAGCAAAACCACATGGTGTCTCTGCTTCTACCCTGCTTCAACCCCTTCCCAAAATCCTAGGACTGTCCTGGTAGACAAGTGGAACATGAGGACCAGCTCAAATTATGACTGTGGCCATCCAAGTCAGACCATTGCCCACATATTGAGCTCTTGCCCTGAGAGATCCATTCCTGGTGACATCATGACTATTTACATTGCATCAGCTGAAACCGTTGAATGGATTGTTAACCTCGACATTAAACAGTAACTGCTTCCCCAGCCATACGAAAATATATGCCACAATGATGGCTGACAGTAGGGACCTGCAGATCAAGGTGAGTGAAGTGCAAGATAGGTGAGTCCAAGAAATTCGTAATCACCTGTCAAGCAGTGAGAGTACACTCTCAGAAGAAGTGCTGTGAACAGCAGTCTCTCACCTAAGTGTAGCTGCAGCTATTCAGTTTCACTGTTTGACAGCTTCCCACCTGTCAGTTTCACTGAAGAAGCACTTCCTGCTGTTTTCCCACCTAGTTGACCCTAGCGAGTTGCAGACAACTTAGGAAATTCATGCACTGGCTGTTAATAAATGCTGATCTAGCCAGCCACATCCCATGAATGAATTTTAAAAAGCCAGAATAATGGGTGAAATTCCCAGTTAATTGCCAGTTTGTAGATTGGAATGACTTACCTGACGGCTGCAAGGCATTTCCTCTGCAAACCCACACAGGTTCAACCCGGAAGGAGGCACGATCATGCTGGGTGCCCAACTCGATGCCATTTTTCTGGGATTTACCCTCGCACCCACACCCAAACTTGCCTCCCCTTGGCGGATAATATTCTTTCCATTGTTCGTTGTTGAGGTTCATGGAGGAGAATTGCTGCCTAAACATCTTCTGGAAGTATGGTCTCCTGCACCTCCCTCTTCCAGCAGTTTATCCTGTTCTACTTGTCCTCTGCTCATTCTCCCAATCATACTGTATTCCAAGGGGAATGTGGCACCCATGTCAGGGAGCAACGGGTTTATGCAGAAGTCTTGGAGTCAGGAAAAAGTCCTTCAGCGCCTGCCACACCACACCACAGTGGCGCAGTGGTTAGCAACGCAGCCTCACAGCTCCAGTGACCCGGGCTCAATTCTGGGTACTGCCTGTGTGGAGTTTGCAAGTTCTCCCTGTGTCTGCGTGGGTTTTCTCCGGGTGCTCCGGTTTCCTCCCTCAGCCAAAAGACTTGCAGGTTGATAGGTAAATTGGCCATTATAAAAAGATTGCCCCTAGTATAGGTAGGTTGTAGGGGAATATAGGGACAGGTGAGGATGTGATAGGAATATGGGATTAGTGTAGGATTAGTATAAATGGGTGGTTAATGGTCGGCACAGACTCGGTGGGCCGAAGGGCCTGTTTCAGTGCTGTATCTCTAAAAATCTAAAAAAAAATCTAAAAACTATAAAAAGCACAAAGCATTTGTAGAATCATAGCAGCAGCCAGAAGAAATCAACCAGCAACTGATCTATATGCAGTTGATGATTCTATTAAATACCACTGGTTGGGGGTTCTTCCTGCTGCTGAACCTGAACATGTGTTCAGCTGTGCGAGGTTAAGAAAGGGTGTTAGCTGGAGCGTTGAGCTGGCATTCAAATCAGTATTGCATGCTGATTAGCATCATGATCTGCCGGCTCTGCGTACTTCTGGCAGATGCACACTACACATGTGCTAATGTCCTCACCAATATGATATCCAGTGCAGTTTGCCCTGAGTGTGGGTGAGCATGCACCATGGATGTCATTTTGGAGCTCGAAGCGTACTCCTGGCACCTAAATAATGGATGCTCATGATCCCAATTTCTTGGTCCTCATCTACTAGTATTTTTACAGCACAAGATATACAGTAAGGTGAATTAGGTATTGAGTATTTAGCCTTACTGGGGAAGGGGTGAGATTTAACTGCACTGGGGGGCTCCTTAGGCTTTGGTAGTAATTTAGGATTGTCCTGAAGTTTGGCAGCTGATTTGCAGCACTGTGGTAGGGTACTAAGGTTTAACAGCATGGGAAGAATGGTGGGAACGAGGGCATGGAGAGAAGAGAGTTGTCTGATCTGGCACAACGGTGGAGCTGAAACATTTTGCTTTACAGAACTGAGGGTGATATATGGAATTTGCCAACCTGGTATCATTCAGCACTGAGAGAAAGGAGCTCATGAACCTGATCACACAAGATGCTGGTGATTGTAGTGGTCCTGATAGCACTGATTTCTACGAGATCTCTACAAGCAGTGAATTTTTTGATTGGGTCCTGAAAGTATGTCATTTTGTGTTTATTTCTATGTATGCCTGCCTATTTCTTTTTCTCCATCTCAGGAGCCTGTGTCTGTCTCAAAGCTGTCACTCATTGGAAGGCATACATTTTCTGCCATTTTCTAGTTTGTACCTGAGATGTTTTCAAAATTTGATTATTATTACATTTTGAAAAAAATAGCAATTAGATGAGTAAAAGCATTTTCTCTTTCAGTTTGATATGTTTCTGAAGTATTTTGAATATTTGCAAACAAAAGCTGCAACAGATGTGTAATTAGTCCATTTTGTATTCTCTCTCTTTGATTCACATATTTACACTGCTTCTTTGTTTAAAAAAAAACAACTTTATTCAGATAGAATTTATATTTTTAAAATTTGTCATCCAGCTAATATTGTTAGTGACTGTATCATTTGAGTTAATTAAATGCTGCTGAGAATCCTTGGCATCAGGTGGCAGGACCGTATCTCCAACACAGAAGTCCTCGAGGCGGCCAACATCCCCAGCTTATACACCCTACTGAGTCAGCGGCGCTTGAGATAGCTTGGCCATGTGAGCCACATGGAAGATGGCAGGATCCCCAAGGACACATTATACAGCTCGCCACTGGTATCAGACCCACCGGCCGTCCATGTCTCCGCTTTAAAGACGTCTGCAAACGCGACATGAAGTCCTGTGACATTGAGCACAAGTCGTGGGAGTCAGTTGCCAGCAATCGCCAGAGCTGGCAGGCAGCCATAAAGGCGGGGCTAAAGTGTGGCGAGTCGAAGAGACTTAGCAGTTAGCAGGAAAAAAGCCAGAAGCGCAAGGGGAGAGCCAACTGCAAAACAGCCCTGACAACCAATTTTACCTACAGCACCTGTGGAAGAGTCTGTCACTCTAGTATTGGCCTTTATAGCCACTCCAGGCACTGCTCCACAAACCACTGACCACCTCCAGGCGCTTACCCATTGTCTCCTGAGACAAGGAGGCCAAAGAAGAAGATACATCCCAGGAAAATATGTGTCCTGTGCATACTCGGACTGCAGTATTCTGTCTTCAGTTAACAGAGACAGAGATTGGCAAAAATATCAAACTCAAATCCACGCTTTTTGAAGAGGCTGCAGAGTTCAAGTAAACACTTTAATACAGTTGTTAAACAACACTAAAGATAGTTGAATGGGTAAATTTCAGGATGGCATGGTCAAATATGCCATTTTTATTGTGTTTAATAGGTTACTTTGGACATTAGACATTTTAGCCACTGAGAAAAATGATGGCTGAAAGTTCAAAAAGTGCTTTGAGTGATTCTATTGATTCTTTCTTATGTGACAACATTTTTATTGACAGATTCCCCTGATCATTCATAATTGGTAGTTTTGGTAAGTCATCAGTAGTCGCTCAATAGCAGCTTTCAAGCCACTTACCTTGCTTTGGATTTGTACCTCTTCAGTTTTGATTTGATGTTGCTTTACTTTGAATAATCAAAAAGGTATGATGGCAAAAGTATGGCAATGGGCTGTAAGTTTAACCAACAGGAAGCATGTATGGTACACAAGACTTTATTATGGATATTTGATGCATTTTTCAAATCTCATTTCAATACAGCAAAACAAACAAGACAACAGAAGAGGAGAAGGGAGTAATGAAAAATATATTTTCTGAAAATGGTAAAAAGGCATTCTCATTGCATAATTTTCTTCATATTGCATTGAGTAAAATGCCCAAACAACTATATTATTTGGTTATAAAATGATTCAAAAGAGAACACAAACCACATGGCCTGAATATTTAAAGCTTTTATCAGTACTTTTGATGTTCATTTCTCGAATCCAGGAAATTTGGTGAGCAAATAGTTAAAGCTAAAGGTAACAGTACTGAGACCTGACATCAGAAATGCTTCGACATGCAAAATTAAAATGCATATGGGATAAATTATCAACAAAATTAAGCAAGTGATATCCTTAGTGAAAAGGCATCTCTGCCCACACCCAACAGAATTAACTGACATATTTTATACATATGAAATGTGGAAAAAGAGCTTTTGCTTTGCTGTGGTAATAATGTTTGAGTTACTACTGATTGAAGATTGTGTGCTGGATGTAAAACCAAAGGATCAGCTCTTCAATGTCTTTCATACATTTTGGGTAAAATAATTTCATGCCAACAATAAGAACTTAGGAATATACGAAATAGGAGCAGGAGAAGGCCGTACAGCCCCCTGGACCTGCTCCGCCATTCAATAAGATTGTGGTTGATCTGATTTTGGCCTCAACTCCACTTTCCTGCCTGTTCCCCTTGACTACCCTGTTGTTTAAGAATCTGTCTATCTCAGCCTTGAATATATTCAATGATTAAGCCTACACAGCTCTCTGGAGTAGAGAATTCCAAAGATTCATGACCCTCTGAGAGGAGAAATTCCTCCACATCTGTGTCTGGAATGGGTGACACCTTATTTTGAAACTATGCCCCCACGAGGGGAAATATCCTCTTAGCATCTACCATATCAAGTTCGCTCAGAATCTTATGTTTTGATAAGATCACCTCTTATTCTTATTCTTCTATATGAGAAACTCCAATGAGTTTCGTCCCAATCTGCTCAACCTTTCTTCATAAACAACCTAATGAACCTTCCCTGAACTGCCTCCAATGCAGGTATATCCCTCCTTAGATAAGGAGACCAAAACTGTGTGCAGTACTCTAGATATAGAAACATAGAACATAGAAAATAGGAGCAGGAGTAGGCTATTCGGCCCTTTGAGCCTGCTCCGCCATTCGTTATGATCATGACTGATCATCCAGCTCAGTAACCTGTGCCCGCTTTCCCTCCATATCCTTTGATCCCTTTCACCCCAAGAGCTATATCTAACTCCTTCTTGAAAACATACAATGTTTTGGCCTCAAATGCTTTCTGTGGTAGCGAATTCCACAGGCTCACCACTCTCTGGGTGAAGAAATTTCTCCTCATCTTAGTCCTGAAAGGTTTACCGCTTCTTCTTCTTCTTCTTCTTTGGCCTCCTTGTCTCGGGAGACAATGGGTAAGCGCCTGGAGGTGGTCAGTGGTTTGGAGGTGGTCAGTGGTTTGTGGAGCAGTGCCTGGAGTGGCTATAAAGGCCAATACTAGAGTGACAGACTCTTCCACAGGTGCTGCAGAAGAAATTGGTTGTCGGGGCTGTTACACAGTTGGCTCTCCCCTTGCGCTTCTGTCTTTTTTCCTGCCAACTGCTAAGTCTCTTTGACTCGCCACACTTTAGCCCCGCCTTTATGGCTGCCCGCCAGCTCTGGCAATTGCTGGCAACTGACTCCCACGACTTGTGATCAATGTTACAGGACTTCATGTCACGTTTGCAGACGTCTTTAAAGCGGAGACATGGATGGCCGGTAGGTCTGATACCAGTGGCGAGCTCGCTGTACAATGTGTCCTTGGGGATCCTGCCATCTTCCATGCGGCTCACATGGCTAAGCCATCTGAAGCGCCGCTGACTCAGTAGTGTGTCTAAGCTGGGGATGTTGGCCGCCTCGAGGACTTCTGTGTTGGAGATATGGTCCTGCCACCTGATGCCAAGATTCTCCGGAGGCAGCGAAGATGGAATGAATTGAGAAGTCGCTCTTGGCTGACATACGTTGTCCAGGCCTCGCTGCCGTAGGACTCCCCCACCATCGGGAACATCCTTCCTGCATCTACCCTGTCAAGTCCTGTTAGAATTTTATAGGTTTCTATGAGATCCCCCTTCACTCTTCTGAACTCCAGCGAATATAATCCTAATCGATTCAATCACTCCTCATACGTCAGTCCTGCCATCCCAGGAATCAGACTGGTATACCTTCGCTGCACTCCCTCTATAGCAAGAACATCCTTCCTCAGATAAGGAGACCAAAACTGCACACAATGTTCCAGGTGTGGCCTCACCAAGGCCCTGTATAATTGCAGTAAGACATCCCTGCTCCTGTACTCGGATCCTCTCGCTATAAAGGCCAACATACCATTTGCCCTTTTTTACCGCCTGTTGAACCTGCAATGCTTACCTTCAGCAACTGGTGTACGAGAACACCCAGCTCTCGTAGCATATTCCCCTCTCTCAGTTTATAGCTGTTCAGATAATAATCTGCCTTCCTGTTTTTGCTACCAAAGTGGATAACCTCACATTTATCCACATTATACTGCATTTGCCCACTCACTCAACTTGTCCAAATCACCCTGAAGCCTCTCTGTATCCTCCTCACAACTCACCCTCCTAGTTTTGTGTCATCTGCAAATTTGGAGATATTACATTTAGTTCCCTCATCTAAATCATTAATAGATATTGTGAATAGCTGGTGTCCGAGCACCAATCCCTGCGGTACCCCACTAGTCACTGCCTGCCATTCGGAAAAAAGCCCGTTTATTCCTACTCTTTGTTTCCTGTCTGCCAACTAATTTTCTATCCATTGCAATGCACTACCCCCAATCCCATGCGCTTCAATTTTCCACGCTAACCTCTTATGTGGGACGTTGTCGAAAGCCTTCTGAAAGTCCAAATAAATCACATCCACTGGCTCCCCCTCATCAACTCTACTAGTTACATCCTCGAAGAATTCCAGTAGATTTGTCAAGCATGATTTCCCTTTCGTAAATCCATGCTGACTATCCGATTCTACCACTGTTCTCCAAGTGCTCTGCTATAAAATCTTTGATAATGGACTAGAATTTTCCCCACTACCGACGCCAGGCTGACTGGTCCATAACTCCCTGTTTTCTCTCTACCTCTCTTTTTAAATAGTGGGTTACATTAGCTACCCTCCAATCTGTAGGAACTGTTCCAGAATCGATAGAATCTTGAAAGATGACCACCAATGCATCCACTATTTCTAGGGCCACTTCCTTAAATACTCTGGGATGTAGATTATCAGGCCCTGGGGATTTATCAGCTTTCAATCCCATCAATTTCCCCAACACCATTTCTCTACTAATACTGATTTCCTTCAGTTCCTCCCTCTCACTAAACGCTGTGTTCCCCAACATTTCTGGTATGATATTTGTGTCCTCCTTTCTGAAGACAGAACCAAAGTATGCATTTAGTTGGTCAGCCATTTCTTTATTCCCCATAATAAATTTCCCTCTTGCTCGCTGTAAGGGACCTACATTTGTCTTCACCAATCTTTTTCTCTTGACAGTCAGTTTTTATGTTCCCCGCAGGCTTACTCTCGTACTCTATTTTCCCCTTCTTAATCAATCCCTTGGTCCTCCTTTACTGAGTTCTAAACTGCTCCCAATCCTCCGGTCTGTTGTTTTTTCTGGCGAATTTGTATGCCTCTTCCTTGGATCTAATGCTATCTCTAATTTTCCTTGGAAGCCATTGTTTGGCTACATTTCCTGTTTTATTTTTTGCGCCAGACAGGAATAAACAATTGTTGCAGTTCATCCATGCGCTCTTTGAATGTTTGCCATTGCCTATCCACCGTCAACCCTTTAAGTAACGTTTCCCAATCCATCATAGCAAACTCATGCCTCATACCTTCGTAGTTTCCTTTATTAAGATTCAGGACCCTAGTCTCAGAATCAACTACGTCACTCTCCACCTTGATGAAGAATTCTATCATATTATCATTGCTCATCCCCAAGGGGTCTCACACAACTAGATTATCAATTATTCCTCTCTCATTACACAATACCCAGTCTAGGATGGCCTGTTCTCTAGTTGGTTCCTCAACATATTGGTCAAGAAAACCATCCCGTATACACTCCCATGAATTCCTCCTCTCCGGTATTGTGACTAATTTGATTTGCCCAATCTTTATGCAGGTTAAAATCACCCATAATTACAGATGTTCTTTCATCACATGCATCTCTAATTTCCTGTTTAATGCCATTCTCAACATCACCACTACAGTTTGAGGGTCTGTATACAACCCCCACTAACGTTTTTTTGCCCCTTAGTGTTTCTCAGTTCTACCCATACAGATTCCACATCGTCAGAGCTAATATCCTTCCTCACTATTGCGTTAATTTATTCTTTAACCAGCAATGCCTGTTACTTTTTGTCTGTCCTTCCTAAATACTGAATACCCCTGGATGTTCATTTCCCATCCCTGGTCACCCTGCAACCATGTCTCCATAATCCCGACTATATCATGCCTATCTACATCTATTTGCATGATTAATTCATCCACTTTATTGCGAATGCTATGCACGTTAAGGCACAAAGCCTTAAGGCTTGTCTTTTTAACATTACCTGTCCCCTTCCCACTATTTTTCACTGTGGCCCTGTTTGATTCTGGCCCTTGATTTCTCTGCCTATCACTTTTCTTATTCCCCTTACTGTCTTTTGTTCTTGTCTTTGATCCCCCCTCCTCTGACTCCTTGCAAAGGTTCCCATCCCCCTGCCATTTTAGTTTAAACCCTCCCCAACCACTCTAGCAAATACTCCCCCGAGGACATGTGTAACCCGTCCAGTTTGTCCTGATCCCACCTCCCCAGAACCGGTCCCAATGTTCCAGGAATCTAAAACCCTCCCCCTCACACCATCTCTTCAGCCATGTATTCATCCGATATATCCTGCTATTTCTACTCTGACTAGCACGTGGTACAGGTAGTAATCCTGAGATCACTACCCTTGAGGTCCTACTTATCAACTTACTTCCTAACTCCCTATATTCTGCTTTTAGGACCTCATACCTTTTTTTACCTACGTCGTTTGTACCAACGTGTACCACGACCACTGGCTGTTCACCCTTTCCCTTTTGAATGTCCTGTAACTGCTTTGAGACATCCTTGACCATAGCACCAGGGAGGCAACATACCATCCTGGAGTCTCGTTTGTGGCCACAGAAACGCCTATTTATTCCCCTTACAATTGAATCCCCTATAACTATTGCATTCCCACACTTTTTACTCCTCCCCTGTGCAGCAGAGACAACCGTGGTGCAACGAATTGGGCTATTGCTGCTTTCTTCTGAGAGGCCACTCTCCCCAACAGTATCCAAAGCAATATATCGGTTTTGCAGGGGAATAGCCACAGGAGATTCCTGCACTGCCTGCCTAGTCCTCTTGCTCTGCCTGGTGGTCACCCATTCCCTTCCTGCCTGTGGAGTCTGAGCCTGCGGTGTGATCACATCTCTATACGTGCTATCCACGATACTGTCCGCCTTGCGGATGCTCAACAGTGTCCCCAGTTGCTGTTCCAGCTCTGAAACCCGGGCTTCCAGGAGCTGCAGCTGGAGACGCTTCCTGCACACATTCTGGTCCCGGGCATTGGAATTGTTCCCGGCTTCCCACATAGAGCATGAGCAGCACACCATGGCTTTGAGCTCTCCTGCCATGACTTAACCCTTTAAATTAAACCTTTTGAAAGATGCTTCATATCAAATAATATCAATTACTCTGGGGCCCTTCTTCCCTGGTCCTCGTTACTATAGAACTCCCTATAAAACACTACTTACTATATATGAAAATAAACTGTAGACCTTTCTTATCTTAGTTACTAAGCCAGCTATTTAGAGCTATTCCCTAACAGCAGTTACTCACCAACCAATCACCTTGCAGCTGTCCTGTGATGTCATGGTTGACTTTTTTTTTCAAACTCCGGCGTGCCTGGACTGCTCTCCCAGAAGGTAAGAGACTGGGCTTCGATCCTCTGGTTCGATTTATAGGCTCCGCTCTCGGCGTGCTCCCCACAGGTCCGCTCCCGGAAGGTGAGAGAATGGGCCTCGATCCTCGGGTTCGATTTATAGGCTCCGCTCTCTGCATTCTCCCCACAGGTCTGCTCCGCTCCTCTCCGCTCTGCTCCTGGAAGGGATATCATCAGTGCCCTGTACAGTTATAGCAAGACTTCCGCACTTTTAAAATCCATTCCCCTTGCAATAAAGACACCAGGTCAGGTGTCTTTAATGCATCGGTGTAGACTTGATGGATCGAAGGGCCTCTTCTGCACTGTATTATTCTGTGATTCTGATTCTGTAAATGCCAACATTCCATTTGCCTTCCGAATTACATGCTGTTGCCGCACGCTAACTTATTATGTTTCATGTACAAGGACACCCAGATCCCTCTCTATTGCAGCATTCTGTAGTCTCTCTCCCCATTTAAATAATATTATGCTTTTCTATTCTTCCTACCGAAGTGGATAACCTCACATTTTTCATCTGGCAAATTTTTTGCCCACTAACTTAGCCTATCTAAATGCCTTTGCAGACCATTAGGGTAAGATTTTTAGATCCCAATGAGATGGGAACAGAGGCAGGCAGGCACTAAAAATAGCACCGCCGGCCACCATGCCAGTTTTGTGTTGCAGTTCCTGCCGCCGGCGATTTTCCTCAGGCTGTGGGAAGGCGGGCTCCAGAAATCTGCCCAATTTGGGAATAAGTCCAATTAATTCTGTTAATGAGCTCATTGACTGCTTGTTAAGGGCCAGTTTGGAATTTTGGTGTGGACGCACCGTTTGCACACTGGATCAGGAACAGACCAGGTGTAACACAGTAGAGAACCAGTCATGGCCACACCATGATATTAGGTGTGTTCATAAAAGAGACCATGGTTGAGATGGGCACTCAGCCATTGGTATACAGGTGCCATCAGGTGTGCACAGATTGTGGGAACAGTGGTCTGTATGTGCATGAGCAGTGCAGGGAGTTGTCACCCTTCTGACATTGTGGGGGCATAAGGAGGGGGTTATGGTCGAGAAATTGAGAGTGCAGTGAGCACAAGTAAGAGCTGGTGATGGGATTATGATTCTCAGCTATTGGGTCCAGTGGCGAAGAGGTTCAACATCCTAAGCAGCAGAGGCCAAACTCCAGGCATGAGGAGGGCAGAGGAGAGATATGAGGGGCAGAAAAGCAATTGAGGCCATACCCTCAACATAGGGTGTAAGGCGGAACTACCTGGACATGTCGGAGAGCCAGTGCCGCAGGAGACTATGTCTATCCAGGCAGATGGTCACTGACATTTATGCCGTCGTTGCAAAAGACCTCACACCTTGTAGCACTGCTCTCCATGCCCTGCCAGTAACCGTTAAAGTCACTGTGGCCTTCCCCTCTGGCTCCTTCCAGGAATCAGAAGCTGCCCTTGGTGGCGTTTTGCAAGCGACAGCATGCCAGTGCGAGAGCTGGACAGGACATTCAATTCCAGACAGAGGCCACCTCGCAGAGGGCAGTAAGATTCACCTCTATCACTGGATTCCCACAGGTGCAGGGCATCATCAGTTGCACCCAAGGCACTGTGATCAGCCAGTGAGATTCATCAACAGGAAGGGCTTCCACTCCCTCAACATTCAACTGTGCTGCAACCACAACCAAATATACAAACTGGGTGGTTTTATTTTAATAAAAAAAAGTCAACAGATGAAACTCTCGGCAGAACAAAGGCGGTGGAGGGGTGCCACCACCCGGTAAACGGGACCTGGAACAAGCAGAGATCAGCAGCTGCCAGCCTCTCAATCCGGTGCCGGGGAGGAGGGTGGGTGTGGGGGTGGGGGGGTAAGAACTTCATGATTGTAACTGCCATGACTCCTCCATCTCCAGCAGTCCAGAGTGCCACAGCTCTTCATGCCACCACGCAAACTTCGTGGATGGATTCTAGGAGACAACGGTTATCCCTTGAAGAGATGGCTACACACGCCTTTACATCACCCCGAGTCAGAGCCACAGAGGCACTACAACTGAAGCCATCTGCTCACAAGGACCACCATTGATCAGGCCATCGAACTTCTGAAGCTATGGTTCCGGTGCCTGGACCGGTCGGTGACGCCATGCAGTACACTGTAGTGGTTGCTGCCCTCTCTGTAACATGGCCCTTCATAGAGGTGTGGACCTTGAAGAGAGTGAGATCTTGGAATGACATAGCTCATCGGAGGAAGAGGAGGTGCTGTTAGTGAAAGAGGAGGAGGATGCAGAATAGAGGTGCCATGGCTGCACAGGGAGGTGGGTCTCGTCAGGATGCCATCAACATCAGGGATCATCTGATTCACCGTGTTTCAGCTGAGCCCTTCTAACCCAGGATGACTGCATGGTCTGGAACTCACTTTAAGCTGCCTGTAAGAACACTTCCATTGAAGATTCAGCCTTGAATGGATCCATTCCAACTGGCAATGTCTTTTGCTTCCAAATACCACTTCTTCCCTCTTTTCCATTTTTGGCATTTAGGAACGGAAGCTCACACATCTGGCATTATGTGTCAATTTCTAATTTGTAGCTACTTACACACACACCCTAACAGTCGTGTACTAACCCAGCTATTTACAGATACTCCCTTACAGCAGTTACTCACCAACCAATCACCTTACAGCTTTACTGTGATGTCACTGTTCACTTTTTTTCACGCCTGAGTTTGTCTGCTGCTCTCCCAGAAGGTAAGTGCTGCGGGTCGCGATCCTTGGGTTTTATTTCACTGCTCCCCTCTCTGTGTTCCTCCCACAGGTCCTCTTCTCTCCTGGAAGGTCAGTGCTGTAGACCGCGATCCTTGGGCTTTATTTAACTGCTTCTTGTTCCTCCCGCAGGTCTGCTCCTGTCCATTGCTTTCCTGGAAGATAAGTTTCTAATCTTCTGCTTCATTTCAGGGAGCAACAGCGGAGATATGTAGGATCTCACAATCAGCAGGCCACAACTGCATCAGCCAAGCCACGGATGCATTGTTTGCGAAAGCATCCAAATACATTTACATTGAGATGAACGCCACTAGTCAATCCCAGAGGGTTGTCGATTTACCTCCTTTGCCAGATTTCACAGGGCCAGAGTGTTATAGACTGCACCCATGTGGTAATTAAGATACCATTGGCTTTTATCAGTCAAAAGGGATCACCAGGGCCAGAATAGAGCAAGCCATTGGCATGCGGAAAATGAGGTTCCGGTGCCTTGATCGATCTGGGGTGCCCTTCAATATAGGCCGGCAAGGGTATCCCAGATAGTAGTGTTGTGCTGTGCCAACGAGGACTGGAGCTGCCACCAGACGATGGTGGAGAGCACCCAGCATCCTCAGAGGAGGGGGAGGAGGTACAGGAACATCCTGAAGTACCCTTGGTAGTTGCAGCAATAGACCTGCATGCTCGGGAAGTCCACAATGCCCTCATCCAGGCACGCTTCAGCTTAGTGCTGTGTGAATCCTGTGGAAGCTAGCACCCCCCAGCACCCCACCCCCAACAACAAACCTCCTTGATAAAAATGGGTGTCCACCCATTACATTCTCTCTGAGCCTTATGTCCTCATCAGTGAGTCTCAGGCCATTCACCGGCTCAATATGGTGTGAAGCACAAACAACCCCATGACAATTATAAGGTCACACATCATTATGCCTTCGTTGAAATAAACATAATCCATTTGAAAGTAAGAGCGTAATAAGCATGCATGCAACTCCCTATGTGCACCTAAGACCATTTCCATGTTCATTTTCTCTTTCATGTGGTGCTACCCCTATGGTTTCAGCAGAGCTGGAGGCAGGCTGTTTGTTCCCCACTTTGACACAGAAGATGCCCCTGGGAGATGTCCTCTGGGTTTTGGAGTTCATGAAGGCTCTGCAAAAGACTGTCCCACCTAAATCTGTGCAAGACCAGACTCAGTCGGGGGACAGGATGCAGTGTTGCAGCTCTGTCGGAGGGGCTGAGTGCAAGGGCCATGACCTGGGGCATGCCTTGAGAAGAACTCCAAAGATTCACAACCCTCTGAGTATAGAAATTTCTTCTCATCTCGATCCTAAGTGGCTTCCCCCTTATTTTGAAATTTCTAGACTCCCCAACCAGGGGAAGCATCTTAGCTGCATCTACCCTGTCGATCCCTTTAAGTATTTTGTAGGTTTCAATGAGATCACCTCTCATTCATTGAAACTCGAGAGAATACAGCCTCAGTTTCCCCAATCTCTTTTCATAGGACAGTCTCGCCAGCCCGGGAACAAGTCTAGTGAACCTTCGTTACACTCCCTCTATTGCAATAATATCCTTCCTAAGGTAAGGGGACCAAAACTGCACACAGTACTCCAAGTGCAGTCTAACCAAGGTTCTATACAATTGAAGCAAGACTTCACTGCTCCTGTACTCAAATCCTCTTGCGATAAAGGCTAACATACCATTAGCCTTCTTAATTGCTTGCTGCACCTGCATGTTAGCTTTCAGTGACTCATTGACGAGGACACCCAGGTCCCTTTGTATATCTACACTTTCTAATCTCTTACCATTTAAGAAATACTCTGCGCATCTGTTCCTCCTACCAAAGTGGATAACCTCACATTTTTCCACATTATATTCCATCTGCCATGTTCTTGCCCATTCACTAAGTCTGTCCAAATCCGCTTTGCATCTTCCTCACAACACACATTGAAGTGATTTATGACTTTACCCCTTAGAGGGACTAAACCAAATTGAGTGTACATTCCTATAAGTCTCGTTTAATTAAGTTCAGACCAGACAGATTCCCACAGACACTTGTTTGTGTCTGAAGAACTGAACTAGTCTTCCCTCAAAGAAAGAAAACTAACAGAGAATATTACTATCTTTCAGATAGCCTATTTTAAAAATAATTATAGCCAAGTTATAAATATCCCAGATATTATAAGGGTCTGGGAAACTCTTCAATAAGTATCTCCCCACTTAAGGAGACACAGAGAGGGGGTTCTTGTAGTTGTATACGGAATGCTACTTGAGACGATTTATTAACTTCTATATATTTATTAAAGAATTGAACATGCAATACACTTTAAGTGGCTAAGAATACTACAATATCAAAGATTACTCAGAGATATAAAACATAATCTTATTTCTAAAATAGAATTCAAAAGTTCAACCTTGACAATGTCACAGCAAAATATCTTCGAATATCCATCAAAGTTTAAAGTAAACTTTTACCTTAAATTCCCCAAGTAGGTTGAGACACATTCTTGAGGAATCCAATACTTGTTTTTTTTAATTCAAAACTCTTATGTTTATACTGCTTCTAATCTTTCATCCCATCTTTTAGAATGTAAGTGTGACCTTTCTGTGTGTGTTTTTCCTGCTTTTGAGATCCATATATGGTAATATTATTTGCTACCATTCCCACTTAATGTATTTGCTGGAAATTCCCTTCTCTTGAAGTTGTGAGCTTTTATCTGGTCCAAATGTTTGTAATTGGGTTTACTTGGCATCTGTTTTTGTAAGTACCATTTCATTTTGTAATTTGCCATCTGTAATTGTCTTTTTTATGGTACCTTGTACCATCCTCTTGAGTCAATCTGTCTATATCACTAACACTATCAACTAATTAGGTTTATAGTTATCAGTACTGACCTCACAAGATGCCCCAGTGTGTTTCATTTTCTAATTCCATTGTAGCAGAGACCGTGGAATGGATTTTTTAACTTAAAAAGTGTTTCTGGTTCACATTCTATTGTAACAGGGATGTTTATGAATTTTTAACTCTGCTTTTAAAAGGGGAGTTCAGTGAGTCTTGAAAACTGACCACTTATTCAATCTTTAATTCTAAAAGTTATAATGTATTAATGATATCTAAATTCTACCTTATTAAGCCTATGTTTCATCACAACAGTCCCACTTAGTTTTGTGTAATCTGTGGGGCCTGGGGAGAAATGACTATGTGTGGAGAAGAGTGTGTGGCACAGATGGTAGCTGTGCAGGAGACTGCTAAGGAGGTGAGAGAGTGATGGCTGTCAGCTAAGAGTTGCAGGGCACTCATCTTCTGGGACCTCAAGAGGTCATTGAACAGTCTATGGCACTAGATCCACGCCTTCCAGATCACACTCCGGCTGCTCACTCCCTCTGCAACCTCAAGCCAAGCCTATCTGGTGAGGCTGGATGGCCTCTTCCATCCAACCTCTTTGCATGATTTGATTGCTTCCAGCATTACCACCAGGGATCTGGGAACCAGGAACCTTCCCATGCTTTCCGTCCATTTTCCTCCTTTTTTCTGCCTCTTACTGAGTGAATCACACCATACATTCCTGTCACTGTGAGTACAGCTAGGGTCCCTTTAAGTAAAGATCTTTCATTGCTGTTGCAGATGCATCATCCTGCCCACTCCTCCTAATTGGACAGCAAGCCTGTAGGTGGGCTATTAATTGGTTGGCTCTGGGAAAGAGCAACTGGAAGGCCCATTACTGGGAGGTTGGGATTGTGACCAGGAAATGGATCCATTGTTGCACCAGAGACTAAAGCGCTAAGATTTTGCCAATAATTGTAATGGATTTCAACGAATAAGCTATCAGAGAGAGAGAGATTGAAAAGGGAGAAGGTGTTGGTGTTTTTATAGTGTGTGTAAGACTTCTTGCTGACCCAATGGGCGGAATCTTATGTCTATTGAAACATTTCAGCACCAGGATGATTTCCGTGTCCCAGCCCCACATGGGTCAGAGGTGTGACAACAGTCGGAATCTTCTGAGAGGTGGCGGGTGGGTTCCCAAGGTGGGAGGCCCAATAGGAGGGCTATACAGCATTGGATGGATGGCAGTCCCACTGGCAGAAATGGGCGCTGCTGAGGCAGGTAGGGGAGCGTGAGGGTGCTTCAAGATGGAGGAGCCCACAGAAGCCTGAATAATATTTGAAAAAATCGGAAGGTCCACAACTCATTGGGTCATCAGTGTGGAGGGAAACCTCTCTACAGGAAGGGTTATGGCCATTGCTGCAGCCTTTGCACTTCTGCAGTGCATTCATGGGGCCAGCGACCGGAGGCCCCAGTGGCTGTCCATCCTGCTGTAGGAAGGCTGCCTCCAAGTTGCTGCTGGCCTCCTGAGTCTGTAGGGCCAGTCTGATGCTGGGAAGATCCTGGTGGTGTCAGCAACTTGCCCCCAATTGGTCCCTTAATTTGTCTAATTGACTACCCGCCACTGCCAGGAGGGTAGCCGCTGCTGCATTGACCCTGCCTCCGGCAAGATCCCTCGGAAGTGGGAACACATCGGGGAGCCAACTTGATGTGCAAGTTTCAAATTTTGCTCCTGGTCCAGCTTCCGTAGGGTTGAGAAGATTCCACCCGATATGTAAGAAACTCAACAAGGAAGGAAAAATGTGTCTAGACCTCAAAGTGGGAATTGAACCAGAGCAGATAGAGAAGTAAGAGTTGGAGACCATTTAAGGGGCAGTAATCACAATATCATAAGGTTTAAGGTAAAAATTGAGAGAGAAAGATACAAGTACAAAGAATAAAGTAATAGATTGGAAAAGGCCAACTAAGAGGGAATGAGGATGGAGCTAAGGAAGGGAAACGGGACAAAATTTTGACGAAGAAGTATAAGAACAGTGGGAGATCAAGAGTTCAGGAGGACTATATTCCACTGAAAATAATAAATTAGCCAAGAATGAGATGCCATGGATAAATAAAGAAGTGAGGCTAACATTAAATCTAGAGAGAAAAGCATATGCTAAATACATGAACAATTAAGGAGAGAATGACAAAAGGGAGTATGTGAGCTTTGGAATTAGATTAAAAAGTCAATTAGGAAGGCAAAGAGGAAATATGAAATGAAAATATCAAAGAGTATAAAAATAAATTATAAAATATTCTAAATGCACATATGTAACAAAATGAGAATTAATATAGGACCACTAAGGGGTGAGCAAGATAAACTCACAGGAAATTATATTCACAGAAAATGGCAAGGGTTGCCTCAGTTTTCATTGAAGAGGTTACCAATCAGATATTGCAAAAGTAGAAGTCAAGAGAGATATTACAATAGTTAAGATGGGAAAAAAAGGAGATACTAGACAAACTAGCTAAACTTAAGAATAAAGCATTGGTTCCAGACAGACACATTACTTAAAGAAACTAGCAAATGCACTTGCATCCAAAAATGACTTTGAATTGAAAAAAGGAATAGTGTCAGAGGACAGGCGAACAGCAAGTACAATTCAAAAAGGGAGATAGAACTAAGGGAACTATAGACCACTTAGCTTAATATCAGAAGTAGGAAAGGTACTAGAATCTTTGCTGAAGGATCAGATACCAAAACATCTAGAGAACATAATAAAAATAACATGGATTTCAAAAAGAAAAGTCATATTTAACCAACTTTATTGAATTACTTGGAGAAATATCAGAAAGAATAGACAATTGAATGGATGTGACACACAAGAACTTTCAAAAGGCCTTCGATAAGATTTGACAAAACAGACTCATGAGAAAAGTCAGGGCATGTGAAGTCAGGGGACAGGTAGCATATGAAAACTGGCTACAAAACAGAAAACAGAGGATAGGAGTTAAGGAAAGTTTCTTATCAAGTAGTAAGTAAATAATGGTGTCCTGCAGGGATCTGTGCTGGGACCACTATTGTTGAATATTGTACACTATATAAATAAATGATTTGGAATCAGAAATTGGAGCTGTATGGGATGTAATTGGATTTGGGAGGAAAAAACTTGGGCAGTATCACAATATGGGTAATAGCAACTCGACAGTTTTTCTTGAAGTCAATGGAAAAGATAATGCGGTGGTGTGTAAAATGGGCTGCAGGGTTGCTATCACTCTATTTGTACTACTGCCCTAAACCATCCCCACAATGCCAAAATTTGCACAGGATACCAAATTGGGGATTGATGTTATAATATGAAGGACTGCACCAATATACAGGAAAACATAACCGACTTGGAGAGTGGATGTACAGAATCATCGAATAATACATTGCAGAAAGAAGCCATTTGACCCATCATGCCTACGCTGACTCTTTGGTAGAACTACCTAATTAGTCCCACTCCTCTGCTCTTTCCCCATAACCCTGTAAATTTGTTCCCTTCAAGTATTTTTCCAATTCCTTTTTGAAAGTTACTATTAAATCTGCTTCCACCGGCTTTTCAGGCAGTGCATTCCAGATCACAACAACTCACTGTGTAAAAAAAGTTTCCTCATGTCTCTTCTTTTGCCAATTACTTTAAAGCTATGTCCTCCGGTTATGCCCTTTTCTGCCACTGGAAACAGTTTCTTCTGCTTTACTCTTATCAAAACCATTCATAATTTTGAACACCTGTATCAAATTCCCTCTTAACTTTCTCTGCTCTAAGGAGAACAACCCCAACTTCTCCAGTCATTTGTCAAGAGTTTCCCTTTACTGTTTCATTTTAATCTCTTTGGCCCAGATGGCCTAATAGGTAGGTTGTAGGACAATTAAGGGAAGGTGGGGATGTGGTAGGGAATATGGGGTTAATGTAGGATTAGTATAAATGGGTGGTTGTTGGTCGGCACAGACTCGGTGGGCCGAAGGGCCTGTTTCAGTGTTGTATCTCTCTGTGACTCTATTTTACTGAGAGCGACGAAGGAACGGCTTTCACCATTCACCTTGCATACAACTGCCCAGAAACTTTTTAGGACTTATCGGTGGAGATTCCCAGTAATCGGGCATCTGATCCAGTGTGGCACCCTCTACAGGGAACCTCTGGCATCTGTGAGCAAGAGAAGCAGCAGGGAGGTTCTTCAACCGATCAGATTGAAGAATCTTCACTAAGCCATGCAAACTGCAAAGCAGGAAGTAAAAAATAAGAAATATAAATTACATTTAAACAGGAAGCAAAATAAAGATTGGAACATACACATGGGACTAAGGGAAAGACATCAAAAAGAAAAACAGAAAAACTAAAAAAAAAGTTAAATTTTTTAAAAATCTGCAACATGAACTTCCTTCTGAGGGAATGACACTTTATACTTCTGAAATTAATTTTTCAAGGACAAGGAGGTTGGTCAGCAGTAATTATCACTTGTTATGCCATTAAAAACTGAGTTACTCCTGACTATACTAACCCTAACCTTTTCATCCATCTATAGTACGAGACCAGTGAATAATTATCCCAAGTTCATGCCATGAAAGTGATTTCTGGGCAGATTCCATCGACGAAAACCACAACAGTGCAGTCTGGGGAGGAGCAGGGTATCGCTGACTGGAATTTATGGATTTCCAGGTTTAAACTGCACATTTGCAGACACCAGAGGTTGCTATCAGTGTTATCCTGTAATAATAGTGAGTAGTACAACAAAGTCTGGGCCAATATCTCTAGTCATCCACAGAGCTCTAGTTTTGGATGACTGGGTTTCTTTCTCTATTTGAAATTGATCAGTTTGATTTACTTGTGTTTCATATAAATTTTGTCATTAAAGGTGTAACAATGAACAGATAATTTAGGCTGACACTTCAGCACAGTACTGAGGGAGGGCAGGACTATTGGAAGTGCTGTCTTTCAGATGATTTGTTAAAGGAAGGTCCCAACTATCCTTTCAGGTGGACAAGAAAGATCCCATGGCACTGTTTTAAAAACACCATAAGAAATAGAAGCTGTAGTAGACCATTTGGCCCTTGAAACCTGCTTTGCCATTCAACAATCCTGTACAATGATTCAACAAGATCATGGCTGATTTTCTACCTCAACTCCACCTTCCCACACTATTGCCATATCCTTTAATTCCCTTAGTACCCAAATATCTATCGACCTCTGTCTTAAATATACTCAATGACGAAGCATCCACAGCTCACTGGGATAGATAATTCTAAAGGCTCATGACCCTTTGAGTGAAGAAATTTCTCCTCATCTCAGTCCTAAATGATCAACTCCTTATTTTGAGACTGTGACCCTGTGTTCTAATTTCCAGGCAGGGGAAACATTTTCTCAGCACCTACCCTCTCAAGCCCCTTAAGAATTTTATACATTTCAATGAGATCACCTCTCATTCTTCTAAAATCAAGAAAATATAGGCCTAGTCTACTCAATCTCTTTTCATAGGACAATTCCCTCATCCCAGCAACCAGCCTAGTGAACCTTCATTGCATTCCCTCTAGGGCAAGTATATCCTTCCTTAAGTAAGACCAAAACTGTTTGCAGAGCTCCAGGTGTGGCCTCACCAATGCTCTGTATAATTGTAATAAGACTAATCCCTTTGTAACAAAAGCTAGCATACAATTTGGCTTCTTAATTGCTTGCTGTACCTGCCTGTTAACTTTCAGTGATTCATGTGCAAGGATACTCAAGTCCCTCAGAATGCATTTCCCTGTGTCTCACCCTTCAAAAAATATTCTGCTTTTTTATTTTTCCTACCAAAGTAGATAACTTCACACTTCATCACTTTGTATTCCATCTGCCATGTGCTTGCTTACTCAATACAACCTGTCTATATCCCTCTGCAGCCTCTTCACATCCTCCTCACTGCTTATGTTTCCACCTAACTTTGTTTCGTCAGCAAATAAGGATACATTATACTCAGTCCCCTAATCTAAGTTATTAATATCGATTGTAAATAGCTGAGGCCCAAGTAGGTATCCCAGTAGTTATAGCCTGTCAGTTCAAAAATGCCCTATTTCTTCCTATTTTCTGTTTTCTGTCCATTAATCAATCCTCAATTCATATATTGCCTTCAATCCCATGAGTTCTAATTTTGTGCAATAACCGCTTGTGTGGCACCTTATTGAATGCTTTCTAAACATCCAAATACACTACATCAACTGGTTCCTCCTTATCCATCTGATTCATTTAATCCTCAAGCAACTCTAACAGATTTGTCAAACATGACTTCCCTTTAATAAATCCATGTTGGCTCTGCTTAATCATATCATGATTTGCTGAGTGCTCTGTTATCATGTCCCTGATAATAGACTCTAGCATTTTGCCTACTGCTGATGTTAGACTAATTGGCTTATAGTTCCCTGTTTTCTCTGTTCTTCCTTTCTTAAATAGCAGCATTATGTCTGCTACCTTGCAATCCTTGGCAACTGTTCTGGAATCTAAGGAATTCTGGAAGATCAAAACCAATGCAGCCACTATCACTGCAGCTACCTGTTTTAAAACCCTAAGATGCAGATCATCAGGTCCAGGGGATTTGTCATCATTTCGTTGAATTAATTTCTCCAGTACTATTTCTTATACTGATTTCTTTAAGTTCATTATTTTCGCTAGACCCTTGGTTCTCGATTATTTCCAGAGAGTTTTTTGTGTATTCTACCGTGAAGAAAGAAACAAACTATTTAAAAATAGTCGTTTGGTAGTACAGAACTTGAGAATTGCTGAAAATAGAGACATGTTGTTGAAGCTTTACAATAGGACAATACGCAAGAATAACCAATCGAAGGGAAAACAACAGCTTATACTGCATGAGAAGAGAGTGATGATTGGTTGGCAAGTGAACTCTGATTGGTAGAGGCGTTGCCATGGTGAATGCACCAGTTTATAGTGACTGATAATAAACTGCCAAGATTTGTTTTAAATTTAAACTAGGCAACTTGACTCTGATTGGTCAAATCATTGCCTTGAGGAATGAAACAGCGAATGGCTGTCACTTATTTTGTTCAGCTGAAACAGGCGCAATGTGTGTAAATGTTCTTTCTGTCTGTAAAGAACAGGGCCCTGTGTATTAATATATGTAGCTTCCAGTACACGCAAATGGGCCACACTGCGAGCCCTATTGACAATCTTAAATTGGTTGTCAGCGTAATTCTTAGGACACTGCAAATTATTTAGCAAATGTCCAATCGCAGAATCACATCTAATGTTGGACATTGTGTTTTGAGTTTTACAAGCATGGGCTGGTTGGGTATGGCCTGTACCTTGCCCATCGAGAACAGTTGAAGGGACATGTTGTTTGATACGATCCTCCAGTCTTTGGGACGTATGGCCTATATACCTAGCATTGGTATTGGTATTGAAATTCATATATCACTTTATTCATTTGTGTGATAGGCAGGGTGTCTTTTTGGCTTGATGGCAGCATCCTGTTAGTGGTGAACACCACACGTGTTGCTATTGCATAGTAGCAGCGTGAAACAGCTAGCTTTACCTGTTGCTCAAATTTTTGGGATACATTACCCTTCCAGGGTAATTTGAGTTAGACTGGGCACTTGTTAGGGCCAAAAATGACGGCCTTAGGCCCATTCATATATGTAGCTTCCAGTAGACGCAAATGGGTCATACTGCGAGCCCTATTGACAATCTTAAATTGGTTGTCAGCGTAATTCTTAGGACACTGCAAATTATTGTGCGATATACAATGAGAAATTCTGATCAGGGTAGCCATTGTCATGCAGGATGTTGTCTTTTATTCGCCCTATTTCAACATCAAG
Organism: Heterodontus francisci; assembly: GCF_036365525.1. Lineage (NCBI taxonomy): Eukaryota > Metazoa > Chordata > Chondrichthyes > Heterodontiformes > Heterodontidae > Heterodontus > Heterodontus francisci. The sequence goes on from NC_090377.1 coordinate 127,655,027, forward strand.
ATTGCATGGTGAGCAAATGACTCGGACTCTATTTACAAGGTTGTTGATAAGGCCAATCTTATAGCGTGTGGAACTGTAAAAATCCCAACGTGTGTATTGACCAGTGAAAGTAGGTTTGCTGTGGACCATGATAGAGAAACCCTTAACAGATTTCTCAACTAGTACATCAAGGAAAGGGAGCTAATTTGACTGCTGCATTTCAAAGGTGAATTTGAGCCCATTAAAACGTGCAAGGAAATTATTGCATGCAGCTGTGGATTCAAATGTAGCAAATATATCATCTACATATCGGAAATATGCAAGAGGTAGGAGGTTAGGTGTCATTCCCTCAAAGACATGATTCTCATGGAACCCAACAAAGATGTTTGCGAGAGCTGGGACTAGAGGGGATCCCATGGCAACACCATTTATTTGGGCATACATGGTGTCTTTAGAACTGAACTCAACTGCGAGAGTTGCCGAGTTCATTAGTTCAATGAATACTGATTCACATAATGGTGAATCTAGTGGGTCTAGATTGCCATGATACAGTGCTGTAGCGCAAATATCTATGGCTTCCTTAAGTGGTACATTGTGAATAGGCTAGTAATGTTAAATGAGCACATGGACATGGCATTGCTATCGATATGCAAGTCCTGCAACCTTGGATGCACCCCATTTGGACCAGGTGACTTTTCTACTTTGAGTGGTACCAACCTTTTAAGTACATCCCCTTTATTTTTATCCTATCAAATTTTCCTACGACCTTCTCCTTTATTATGACATTGACATCATCCTCTTCTTTCGTGAAAACAGATGCAAAATACTCATTTAGTACCTCAGTCATGCCCTCTGTCCCCACAAGAAGATTTCCTTTTTGGTCCCTTAATCAGCATCACCCTTTGAGTGCCCCTTTACTATTTATACGAGACTTTTGGGTTCTCTTTTATGCTACCTGCTAATCTGTTCTCATACACTCTTTTTGCCATTCTTATTTCCTTTTTCAATTCCCCCCTGCACTTTTTGTTTTCAGCTTGGTTCTCTACTGAATTATGAACCCAACATTTATCAACAGCCTCCTTTTTCTGTTTAATCTTAATCTCTATAGCTGCAAAATTTGGCTCTGTACAGGCAGTGGTTTCAACACTACAGGAGTTAAAAATGGTGGGGGGCACTCTTGACCACTTCTGGTGAGGACTGTATTGATCACCATTATTAGGAAGAGCGACAGCACAGGTGTGTCGTACGTGCGCTGGAAGCATGTGAGTGAGCAGATTGTGACATCGGAGAGCATGCAATGCTGATTTGGCACCCATTTTAGACCACACAGGTCTTGTTAATGGCCTTTCTTAAACATGCACAGCTAAACATGCATTCAGCTGCACAAGAGACCACACCCCGCCCCTGCCAACCTGCGCTGTCTAAAGGCACCACCATCCAATTTTCATGTGAGGTGCTTTTGGCTTGCTGTTTCAGAGTTAGTGGTAATACTGCGTTTTTGGGGGAGTTATGCTGGGCATTTGGAAGGGGTTGTGTGCTTCTGAAAGGGCTCTTAAGTAGACCACTTGTTCCCAGTCATGGGGGCTATAGTTGCAGCTCCCGTTGGACTGTGGCATCAGATACAGCGGAGGTAATAGAGCCATCAAACTGCTCACAGAGGAAGGAGGAGGAGGGCTGTCAGCAGGAGGCCTCTCAGCAGGAGGCCTTGCCCAAAAGGGACAGGTTGCACCTCAACAGGATGAGGACCATTGTGGTTGAGGAGAGCTCAAACTATTAAACATTGTGGCAGGGGATGGCCACCAGCATATAGAAGTAGAAAAGAGGAATAAGGTACATAATGTGAGAGTGTTGAACAGTACTAGAGAAGGGAGTAGTTCCATATTAGGTAGAAGCAGACTGAGAAGAGCTATGATGAATGCAAAGACAGGATTACAATGCACGAGCTGAGCTAAAAGCACAAATAGCAGTATGGGAATATGATGTAGTGGCAATGACGGAAACGTGGCTTAAAATTGGTGAGGACTGGGCACTTAATATACAAGGATATAAAGTGTTCAGAAAAGATAGATAAGGGAAAAAGGGAAAAAGGGAAGTGGGGTGGCAGTCATGATTAGGGAAGACATTGCAGTGCTGGAAAGGGAGGATGTCCTTGAAGGGGCAAGGACAGAATCCATTTGGTCAGAGTTGAGGAGCAAAAAAGGTATGATCGCATTACTAGGAGTATTCTATCGGCCTCCAAATAGTGAGAGACGGAGGAGCAAATCCGCATGGAAACAAAATCACAGAGATGTGCAAGAACTATAGAGTGGTGTTACTGGAGGACTTTAATTACCCAAATATCAATTGGGATGATTTTAGACTAAAGGGTAAGGAGGGGGGAGGAATTTCTGAAATGTTTTCAGGAGAACTTCCTTAATCAATATGTTCTTAGCCCAACCAGAAAAGAGACATTGCTGGATCTGGTGCTGGGAAATGAGGTGGACCAAGTGGACCAAGAGTCTGTGGGGGAGCGCTCGGGTAAGCGTGATTATCGTATCATAAGATTTAAACTAGTAATGCAGAAAAGCAAGTAACAAAATAAGGTTGAATGTCTAGATTGGAAGACGGCTAATTTCAAGGTGATGAGAAGGGATCTAGCCAAGGTAGACTGGAACCAAAGACTAACAGGCAGAACTGTATCGGAACAATGGGCTATATTTAAGGAAGAGATGCTTCAGGTATAGGCTAGGAACATTCCAACAAGGGTAAAAGGTAGGGGACCAAGAACAGGACTCCTTGGATAATGAGGGAGACAGAGATTATGATGAAACAAATAAAAGGGTGTATGATGCATATCAGGTGAACACATTAAGAACCAGGCCATATACAATAAGTTGAGAGGGGAGGTGAAGAGGAAATTAAGTCTGGCAAAGAGAGAATATGAGTATAGAATGGCAGTTAATACAAAAGGGAACCCAAAGATCTTCTACTCCATGTAAATAGTAAGCAAGTAGTGAGAGGCAGAATGGAGCTTATTAGGGACAAAGAGGGTAATATATGTTTAGAGGTACAGGGCAAGGCTAATGTACTTAATAAGTACTGTTACGACCAGGTGAGAAAGATGTCGAGGGGTTACTGTCTTCACCTGGTCTTATTGTAACAGCATTTAATTAAATTAAACACTATGTTTTGAGCTCCCCCTTGGTGAATCCTTGTTCACCACTTTCCAATTATAAGGCAAAGAAATGAGCACACCAGGTTTTCTTAGGTTTAAAGAAGAAAAGTGAAATTTAATAAAACTTAAACTTAAACACTAATTCGGTTAATGTCTACGGATACACGCGTGCCCCACACTAGCATGCATATGCGATATGCACATGCAAATAGGGACAGAAGAGAGCAGAAGAAAAATAGAGCGGTTTGAGACAATATCAGAAGAGTTTGTTTACTGTGCTTTGAGCTCACTGTAGTCCTTTTGTAAGTAGTCGTACTTTTCACGGGAGCTCAGTATTCTTCTTAAACCTTTTCTCTCTTGGGGTTCATGTGTCTTCAATGGGTCTTCCGTTCTGTGAGAAATAGATAACAGCAGACAGGAGAGAGAGCTTTTCAGTTCAGGAGCAAAGAGCTTTCTGCCTTTCAAACACTCTGTGGTAAGTTCAGATTCAAACAGCCAATTAGTCATGTGACTAAACTGGCCTGACCAGGTTGTCTGTGTATTGCAGAAGCAGGGACTGGTTCCTTTGTTCCAACACTGTCTGACAGTATGCAAAAAAGGTCTTTCAGGCAAGGGGCCTGGCAATTCCTTGTGATAGGCCCCTTTTCTTCCCAGCAGCAATTTTAAGTTTTAATGTTCATGTGGCAAAATAATGTGTGCCTCATTCTGTGGGGGTCTGCATGACACCTCCACACCCAGGGGAATGAAATGTGATTTGGAAAAAAAACAGCACCTTTCATTACAAGGTTTAAGAGAAATATAAGATACAGAAAGCAAAACCATGCATTTCTCTTGTTAATTTCCATTCATTCACCAATCTTAAAGCTTATTAAAATGGTCTTTTCTGGGTGCCAATGCTGCTTTAATTTCCCTTTTTTTTTCCTCAGGAGAGGTAGTAGTGGGCAGGTCTATCCTGAACTCTGAGTCATACAAATATTTTCACTTCAGGGATGGGTGGTTCCCTATTCCTCTGACTGTGAGGGAGGATTCTTTGTTAATCTCCCCTTTGTTCTCTGGGACATTCCTACCTGTAGGTATTTGTGCAGACTTGACTGCACACTCCTGGGGCACTTCGGCTAGGTGAGGCATCACCATCACGGTTTCTGTGCCCCCTAGAGGTCTCTCTTTGTCTCTGCAGGTTCCAGTAAATGCTGTTAGCAACATGATGGGGTGCTCCTAGAGTCTGAATTTACATAGGAGGATCTGGGGTCTAACGTTTCACATTTTTCGGGTTGGTTGACCCGACAGTAGGGGTTTTCATCCGGGATTCCTCACGGATTTCCTTTAACCTGCCCTTTTGGTCACTTTTTCACCTCTTTCTAAACTTTTGCCAGCTGTGTGCCCGACTCTCCCCTTTTGTTCTCGGCGGGGTCCCTTACAGTTCACCAGCCCTCTGTTAGAGGGTCCTCCTAACACCAGTATAGGACTTAGGGGTGCAGGTTTCACTGTAGGTTGGGGTTTCCCCTCAACCTGGCACATGTGGCAACTCCTGCAGTACTCCACCACATTTCTGTGGAGGTTTGGCTCGTCAAACTGCTGACTTATGCGGGCTTTGGTCTTTCATATATCGGCATGTACAGCCACTGTAGTCGCATGGGCCCTTCTTAATCTCTCCCAGTACCCCTGCGGCACCACTTACTGGTGAACTATTGTCCACTCCTTGCCCTCAGGTCTGTGAGGAGAACTTCATTTCCTCATCAGTATCTCATTCCTTAAATAGTAGTAGTCAGGGACTCCCTCTGCTTCACTTTCAGACTGGGCAGCCTGTGCTAACTCTCACAATACTGGGTCGGCTCGCTGAGCCTCACCTAGGGAAAATCCATTTCATTCATTCCCTGGGTCGCCTAACTTTCCAAAGAATGTCTCGGACAGGCAGATCTCATGGTCATTTGCCTGCAGTGCCAATTTAGTCTCCTCTGGGGGAGCTGGTTTGATCATGGCTTAATCCACTATACATTCAGGGACTCTGCAGGGGACCATCTCCTGCCGCTGCCCTGTCTCTCTGACATCCTTCAGTCTTTCTTTCACTACTGGGGGTGCTACCACCTTCACCCCCACCAGATCATTACCTAGGAGCAGGTCAACCACGTCCACAGGCGAACTATGGACAATCCCTATGGTCACCGGTCCCGAAACTAGGTCGCACTCCAGGTGCACCCTGTGTACAGGTACAGGCATACACTGCCCTCCAATACCATTCACCACCACCTTGGTGTTCACTGCACTCTCTGGGGGAAAGGTCAAGCCTTTTCCCAGTAAAAAGGATCTAGTTGCCCCATGTCCCTGAGAATCACTATGGGCTTGCTTGCCCCACTCGAAAGGTATGGGGTTACTTTTCCTTCAGACACAAAACCCTGATAACCTTCAGGAATCCTATTAACTTTTCCTGCACTGGTCGTAGTAACTTTCCTGGGTTGCACTCTTACTGCAGTTAAAGCCACAGCTTACTTTGTGTTTTCCATCAGGGTCCTGTCTTCACTGAGCGGGTGTGCCCTGATTAAACCTACTGGTTTTCCCTTTAGTTTCCAGCAGTTTGCTTTTAAATGCCTTGCCTTATTACAATGGAAGCACACAGGTCTCCGGGTTTCACTCTTGCTCACAACAGCTTCCTTTTTGGCTGGAGGAGGGCTCCCTGTGTCTCCTGCTTTCCTTTTCTCTTCCAGGACTGCCTGGATGGAGATCACCTTCCCACCCTTTGTCCTTTTCAGATTTGTGGGAGTGATTGGGAAAGGTTCTCCCCTGGGAAACCGACTTATAAATTAAAGCAAACTCATCGACCAGAACGGTCGCATGCTGGGCTCCCTGAACCTGCTGCTCCTCTACATGGGTCTTTATTGAGAATGGGAGAGAGTTTTCAAATTCCCCCAACAGAATTACTTCTCTGAGAGTCTCATAATGGAGCTGTATTTTAAGGACCCTCAGCCACTGGTCAAAAGGCAGCTGCTTACTTCTTTCAAACTCCAGATAAGTTTGATTAGCTTGCTTTTTGAGGATTCTAAAAAGGCTTCGGGTACTAATTCATATGGCCAGAGGATAGCATTTTTGGTCAGTTCATAATTTGATGAACTGTCATCTGGCAACAAGGAATAAACCTCATGGGCTTTTCCAGTTTTTTTTTAATTAAAAGGGACCAGGTCTCAGCTGGCCATTTTAGCTGCCTTGCCAGTTTCTCAAAAGACACAAAACTCGCTTCCACATCTTCCTCATTGAACTTTGGAATTAATTGAGCGAGTTTAGCAATTTTGTACCCAGCCCTGAATTCTGCTCCTCCATATTGGCCATGCTTCCACTGGGGTTACTCTGTCACACCCTAGCTAACTGAAGCCAGTTCAGCTGTCTCTCTTCAGGTTCTTTCTAAAATATTCTTTCTCTCTTTCTCTCCTGCCTTTCATTCTCTTCACATTCCTCTTGGAAGGCTCTCTCTTTGTCTTCCTGTTCCTTCTGGAAGGCTCTCTCTTTCTCCCTCTCCTGCCACCCTCTCTCTTTTTCCCGTCTCTCTCTCTCTCTCTTTTTCCTCTAATTCAAATTTCCTTTGTTCCAGTTGTAACTTGGCTAGCAGTGCCCTGTCTGGGTCTACTTCTAACACTGCTTCTGCATTTTCAGATTCAAGGGAAAAATGGTTGGTCACTAGCCTTAGGACTTCAGACTTCCTAGCCTTGCCACATACAGTGATCCCACACTGCTCAGCCATTTTCCTCAACTCTTCCATAGACAGTGATTTTAACTTATCCCAAGTTACTTCACCCTGGCCTGGAGAGCTACTCACTTCAGTTGCAGACATGTTAGTATTCAAGCACACACAACCACAAGAAAACCTGTTTTGAAATCTTGATTTTATTTTTGTTTGGGAACAATTTGACTTCCCACTTCCAATTTCTCTCATTTGTCTGTGGGTAGAATATCCCGGACGAGCCCCCAAATTTCTGTTACGACCAAATGAGAAAGGTGTCTAGGGGTCTTTACTGTCTTCATCAGGTTTTATTGTAACAGGGTTTAATTTTTAAACACACTGGACTGAATTCTACCGGCCCCTTGACGCTGTGGGTCATGGCACGGGGGCCGGTAAAATGCTGTGGGGAGAGGCCTGCCATGACCCGCGATGTCGAGAAGGGCCCGCTGCATATTACTGGCGGCAGCAGGACCTCGGTGCAGCCCCTCCTGCCGCACAACGGTGGCACCACAATTAGCATATGGTAAAGAGTACTTACCTTTGCTGATTATGCAGCCTGCCGCCTCTCCACTGACATTTCCGGATTTTTCGCTGAACGGCGGCTGTCACGTGCCGTCCCATTCATGATTTGAAAAGCTGGCGGGTCCTCAGAGGCAGAAGTTGTCGCCAGCGAAGGTATGTTCTGTTATCCAGGGATATCACTCTGCATTCTGGAAGGGAGGAAGGAAGGGAGGATATGCAGGGGTCTAACTCTACATTCTTAAAGAGAGGAGGAACTGGGATTACTGGAGGGAAAGCTATGCTGGCAGGAAGGGAGGTAGCATGTACCATCCCTCTGTTAACAGTGTACGCTCTGTGTTTGTGAGGGGGCAATGGATTCTTTCTAGAATATTCTTTCTCTCTCTCCTGCCTAGGCACCCTGTATGTGGGGCGGGTGCCAGAAAGGGTAGGAGAATTAAGGTTATATGGATGGTGGGGGCAATCGATTCAGCTGGTAGGATCTTGATGTGGTCATGCTGTGCCACTCTGAGTGTTGGCCAAGATGGGCAATGCCATGGCACACCACATAGTTGATCCAGGCAAGCAGCTGATGTACCCGTCAACACCAATCCCTGCCCTGTTAGGAACCTTCGAATACATGCAGGGGAGCGGAAAATGTGACACCCTTATTGAAGAAAGGGTGTAAGTACAGTCTGATCAACTACAGGCTCATAAGTTTAACATCAGTGGTGGGTAAGATTTTAGAAACAACCATCAGGGAAAATATCAATGGACACCTACAGAGGCTCGAGTTAATTAAGGATAGCCAGCATGGATTTGTAAAAGGCAAATCATGCTTGATTAATCTAATTGAATTTTTTGATGAAGTTACAGAGAAGGTTGATGAAGGGAATGTGGTGGATGTTGCTTATATGGATTTTAAGAAAGCATTTGATAAGGTACCACGTAGAAGGCCAGTTAACAAAATTGAGGGTCATGAAATAGGAGGGTCAGTGTCTAATTGGATGAGAAAAAAAATTGGCTTAAGGACAGAAAACAGCAGGTCATAGTAAATAGTTGCTTTTCAGACTGGAGGATGGTAGTGAGTGGTGTTCCCCAAGGGTCAGTGCTGGGACCACTGCCTTTTTTCTGCTATATATAAATGACTTCATTCTTGGAATACAGAGTAGAATCTCAAAATTGGCTGATGACACCAAACTTGGAGGTGCGGCAAACAGTGAGGATGATATGAACCACCTGCAAAAGGACTAGCGGAATGGACAGACAGGTGGCAGATGGAAGTTAATACGGACAAGTGTGAGGTGATGCATTCTGGCAGAAGGAATAGGGAGAGGCGATATATAATGAATGGCACAGTTCTAAAGAGTGTGCAGGAACAGGTGCATGTGCATCGAACTTTGAAGGTGGCAGGACATATTGAGTGCGTGATTAGTAGAGCATATGGGATCCTGGGCTTCATAAATAGAGACATAGAGCACAAAAGCAGGGAAGTTGTGCTGAACCTTTTAAAGTCTGGTTAGGCCCAACCAGAGTACTACATCCAGTTTTGGTCACCACACTTCAGGAAGGATGTGAGGGTCCTTGAAAGGGTGCAGAGGAGATTTACCAGAATGGTTGCAGGAATGGAGGATTTTAGTCACAAGGTTAGGTTGAAAAAACTGTGTTTCTTCTCCTTAGAATAAAGGAGATTGAGGGAAGGTTTAATAGAAGTGTAAAAGATTATGACAGGCTTAGATAACTTAGACAAGGAAAAACGATCCTATTATCAAATTGTACAAAGACTAGGGGACACAGATTGAAAGTTTTGGGAAAAAGTGCAAGGAGAATATGAGGAAGCACTTTTTTACACAGCAGGTGATAATGACCTGTAACTTGCTGCCCATGACAATAGTGGAAACAGAGACAATCAATGACTTCAAGAGGAAGTTGGATGGCCACCTGAGAGAAATAGACTTGCAGGGCTACAGGAATCGAGCTGGGGAATGGAACTGACTGCATAGTTCTGTGGAAAGCCAGCATGGAAGCAATGGGCCGAATGGCCTCCTTCTGTGCTGTAAATGAATAAATAAATAAATGACTCTATGTCTTCGTACATCTGTGGTTGCCCAAGACATGTGAAGTATCCTGGATTTCCCAGGAATAGCCAGGAATATTAGGTGCCATTCCTCCCCTTATTTCAACCAGGTCTCTGTTATTGCCACCATATTTGCCTGGAATTTCGTCTCTGAGGCAAGGGAACATCTTTTTCCATTAACCTTGCGTGCAGTTGTCCATTGATTTTACGGGGGCTTGGCAGTGAAGACTTCCAGTTATCCAGCATCTTTTTTAATGTTGCGCTCTCTACGGGGGATCTGTGGCATCCATGAACAGGACAAACAACAGCAAGGCTCCTCATCCAATCAGAGCGAAGAAACCTCATTGAGTCACACAAATTCTAAATCAGGAATTTAAAAAAAACATAAAGATAAATTATATAGAGGAAGTAAAATAAAGATTGAGATGTGCAGATGGGATTAAGGGAGAGAGATAAAAGAGACAGATAGAAACTTTAACATAAAATTTTAATCATCAACATTAATTTTCATTCTGAGGGAATGAGACTCCACACTTCTATAATTAATTTTTCATGTCCAGAGAGGTTGTTAATCAGTAATTGTCATGTATTACACCATTAACAACCCACTTACTCTTGGATGCACCAGCTCTAACTTTTTCACTTGTGTTTAATGTGTAACTAGTGGGTAATTACTCCAAGCTCATGCCATAAAAGTGATTTCAGTGCTGAGTCTATTGGTGAGGACTGCAGCAATGCACTCTGGAGGAGCAAGCTATCTCTGACAGCGACTTCTGGATTTCCACATTTAACTGTACATGTACACACGCCTGAAGTTGCTGTCAGATTTACCTTGCAATAATGATAGCCTCACCATTATTATTACAGCAAAAGTCAGGCCAGTATATTCCCTAGTGGCTACTTGTGCCTGCAGTTCATCAATCTAATTACTATGCTCCATGCATTTATGCACACACGCTCTAAATCATCTTAGTCTACCTTGCAATCTACCCCCCAATCCTCCAATTTGATCCTTCCTAATTCTGAACTACTCTTTAATCTAATTGTGCATCTTGTATCTTCTCTCTAATACTTTATCCTGGTGCCTCTCCCTCTGCCAAATTAGTTTGAATTCAACCCCACAGCACTAGTTAACCTCCCTGCAAGCACATTGGTGGTCCCAGCCATGTTGAGGTGCAACCTGTCCACTTTATACAGGCCCCTCCCGCCTCAGAATTGGCATTTTATAACATGCCTAGGACCTCAGTTACAATGCTTTGGTACAAGTGGATGGCGTGTGCGCTGCACAATTTCCATTCATTTGTACCATGCATAAAATGGCCAAAGTTTCTTCGAAACAGTACTCCTTCTGAGCCCATATAAAATCTCCAGCTGGCTGGCAGTCTTTGGAAGGCTCTGTCCATACCCCTACCCCAAGGTCCCAATCTCCCAATCTGACAAGCTGCTGAAGCACTAGTGTTGCATCTACAGGTCATTCTTTGGCTGCATGTAAATAAGGTCTGGGCCTTAAAATGGCTTGGGCCTCATGGTGGCAACAATGGGCAGGTGACTGGTGTACTCAACCTATCAACCGCCCATTGTACACCTCAAGTTAAAATTGCCCCACCATCTTTCAACTCAGAAGTTAAATCAAGGCCCTATCGGTCAGATAAAAGATCACAAGATATTATTCAAAGAAGAGCAGGAAAGTCCCCTTATTGTCCTGGCCCATGTAAATACCTCAACAAACATTACTAAAACAGATTATCTGGTTGTTTATCTCATTGCTGTTTGTGGGATCTTCTTGGATGTAAATTGGCTGTCAGGCTTCTCTGCATTACAATAGTGACTGCACTTTAAAAGTACTTCATTGACTGTGAAGTGCTTCGGGCTATCCTAAAGTTGTGAAAGGTGCTATATCAATAAAGTTCTTTTCTCTTCTCCACCCACTCCACTCCTTTGAGATTATTTTCTCCAACACCTTTCTCATTTTCCTCTCTGTGCACCCTCCCCTCCCTGCTCCCTCTCCTACCCCAAACTCCAGTCTTATTATTACCCTCAACCCACCATTATTTTATAATTTTTCACCCCCCATCTTCCTTGCTTGCATCAAACTCATCAGGTGGAATATTCTTGGCCCAATGGATGTGGGCTTGAAGGCAGGATCGGGAGAAAATTCCAACAGTTGCATGTTCCGGTCAGCTCCCCAACGTGTTCCCACTGCCAAGCGATCTTGCCAGAAGCAGGTGCACAGAAGCAGCGGCTACCCGCCCGGCAGCGGTCAGTAGCAAATTAGGGCCACTTGAGGGACTACTTGAGGGTGACATGCTGGCACCACCACCATCTTCCCAATGTCAGACGAGACACCCGCTAAGGCAGAAGCCTGCCAGACACCTGGCCTCCGGGCGGAAGGCCAGGGGCCATCGGCGCCTCTTCTAAATCCCCTCATCCTAGAGCAGCGAGGATCAGTAGATCACGGCCATGGCCACGAGCAATTGTGTGGTGGGGTTCCTCCTTCACAATGATGGCCTGCCAGCTGTGGCTATTATTCATTTTTAAATTTCCACAAAGCTTCAGACAGTGCTTTTTCATCGAGTCAGCCTTACTGCTTTCTACATGCTTCAGCAATGGCCACCTCTCCCAATTGGGCTGCAGGCCATCCACATCTTCAGGCCCTGTGATTGGACCTCCTGCCTCAGAAACCCACCTGCCATCCTTAATTGAACTCAGATGTGTCCTCTTAATTGACCGCCTCTGGGAAAAAGGCTCAAGTTGGCAGAACGCAGACACATTGTGTTCAGAACCCAGAAATTGTCCCGATGCCTGAGAATCTGCTAAGAGCAGAAGATACCACCCATCTTGTCTATGAAGCCTGGCCAACTCCTCCCCCGACTCATTTGGCCCAGCTGTCGCCCTTCATCCCATGCCCTCTATCTGAAATTAACATATGTTATCTCAAAAATCATGCAAAAATACATCTTTTGTTACAATTATCTATAATGCTAAACGAACAAAAATTTAGAAATGTTAAAATGTAAACAATTCGATTGATTTAACAGAAAGATTAATGCTTGCACATTATTTATTGGAATGTGTGAACTTGCCCACTTTCCAAATCACCCATATTAAAATCTATTATGACAGTTTTAAATGACATTGATCAATAACTTCCTTTTATTTTACTGTCTCTACATCAGTCAGTTTTAAAAATGCTTTTGTTCAAACAATTTCTCATGTCATTATGAGTGCTGCCTTGGACCAGACTATTCAATTTCTGGAATATTACCTGCCTATGCCACTCCCTCATTTCCAATGCTAAAGAAACTTTAACCATGCCACTATTGCCCAGAGGATCAATTTCTCTGAAGTTCTAATCAGATACCTTGCTTCCATCTTTAACAAACTTTAGCGAACCTTCAACTCTGCATCCTGAGTTTTATCCTGCAGTCCCTCGCGCTTTCTTACACACACATTATCCTTATCTTCAATTTTCACTGACCCTCTGTGCCCCAGCAAATTAATTTCAAGATCCCCATTTTATTTTTTAGATCCCACCATGGCCTCATCCCATCGCACTTCATTTGACTAATCTTCAGCCATATACCATGGCCCACACCCTCCACTCTGACTCTAGTTATTCCCCACTTAACTTCATCATTGACCACGGTTTCAGTCATTGTGAATTCCTGTTGGAATTCTGTTTCAAAATCACTCCACTCTGTTCTCTTTGCCTGCCTTCAAAAATGTCATGAAACCCTGGCCTAGAAATGAGATTACTTTGCACCTATAGGCATAAAGTGGGTGCTTAAGGTTCCATTGGACAGATGCCACATACCATATTGGTTTGTACTGCTCTGCAGGTATCCATGATATGCCCCAGATGTATTAAAAAAAACATATTATGATATTAAAAATGGGATCTAAGCTTGCTGTAGGACATTGCCTGGGTGCTCCACATGAGGAACCTGACATCTATATGAACAGAAAGGGATACCAATCCCTCAATGTCCAGTTTGTTTAGAAAGACAGGGAATGAATAATACACATATATGTTTGTTTTCCTGGCAGTAACTATGATGCCTTCATCCTACACCTATCCCAGCTCTATTCTACCCAGACCATCATATTAGAAGCTAGAAACATAGAAAATAGGAGCAGGAGTAGGCCATTCAGCCCTTTAGGCCTGCTCCGCTATTCATTATGATCATGGCTGATCATCCAACTCAGAAGCTTGTTCCAGCTTTTGCCCCATACCCTTAGATCACTTTAGACCCAAGAGCTATATCTAACTCCTTTTTGAAAACATGCAATGTTTTGGCCTCAACTGCTTTCTGTGGTAGTGAATTCCACAGGCTCACCACTCTCTGGGTGAAGAAATTTCTCATCTCAGTCCTGAAAGGTTTACCCTGTATCCTCAGACTATGACCCCTGATTCTGGATTCCCCCACCATCGGGAACATCCTTCCTGCATTTTCCCTGTCAAGTCCTGTTAGAATTTTATAGGTTTCTATGAGATCCCCCCTCACTCTTCTGAACTCCAGCGAATATAATCAACTCAATTTCTCCTCATACGTCAGTCCTGCCATCCCAGGAATCAGTCTGCTAAACCTTTGCTGCACTCCCTCTTTAGCAAGAACATCCATCCTCAGATAAGGGTGGCACAGTGGCGCAGTGGTTAGCACCGCAGCCTCACAGCTCCAGGGACCCGTGTTCGATTCTGGGTACTGCCTGTGCGGAGTTTGCAAGTTCTCCCTGTGACCGTGTGGGTTTTCGCCGGGTGCTCCAGGTTCCTCCCACAGCCAAAGACTTGCAGGTGATAGGTAAATTGGCTGTTGTAAATTGCCCCTAGTGTAGGTATGTGGTAGGGAATATGGGATTACTGTAGGGTTAGTATAAATGGGTGGTTGTTGGTCGGCACAGACTCGGTGGGCCGAAGGCCTTGTTTCAGTGCTGTATCTCTAAATAAAAACAAAAATAAGGAGACCAAAACTGCACACAATGTTCCAGGTGTGGCCTCACCAAGGCCCTGTATAATTGCAGCAAGACATCCCTGCTTCTGTACTCAAATCCTCTTGCTATGAAGGCCAACATACCATTTGCCATTTTTACCGCCTGTTGCACCTGCATGCTTACCTTCAGCGATTGGTGTACGAGAACACCCAGATCTCGCTGCATATTCCCCTCTCTCAGTTTATAGCCGTTCTGTTTTTATAGCCTTCCTGTTTTTGCTACCAAAATGGATAACCTCACATTTATCCACATTATACTGCATCTGCCATGCATTTGCCCACTCACTCAACTTGTCCAAATCACCCTGAAGCCGCTCTGCATCCTCCTCACAACTCACCCTCCCACCCAGTTTTGTGTCATCTGCAAATTTGGAGATATTACATTTAGTTCCCTCATCTAAATCATTAATGTATATTGTGAATATGCTGGGGTCCTAGCACCGATCCCTGCGGTACCCCACTAGTCACTGCCTGCCATTCAGAAAAAGACCCATTTATTTCTACACTTTGTTTCCTGTCCACCAACCAATTTTCTATCTAACGTAATACACTACCCCCAACCCCATCCGCTTTAGTTTTACATGCAAATCTCTTATGTGGGACTTTGTCGAAAGCCTTCTGGAAGTCCAAATAAACCACATCCACTGGCTCCCCCTCATCAATTCTACTAGTTACATCCTCGAAGAATTCTAGTCGATTTGTCAAGCATGATTTCCCTTTCGTAAATCCACGCTGACTCTGCCCGATTCAACCACTGTTCTCTAAGTGATCTGCTATAAAATCTTTGATAATGGACTGGAGAATTTTCCCCAATACCGACATCAGGCTGACTGGTCGATAATTCCCTGCTTTCTCTCTACCTCCCTTTTTAAATAGTGGGGTTACATTAGCTACCCTCCAATCTGTAGGAACTGTTCCAGAGTCTATAGAATCTTGGAAGATGACCACCAATGCATCCACTATTTCTAGGATCACTGCCTTAAGTACTCTGGGATGCATACCATCAGGTCCTGGGGATTTATCGGCCTTCAATCCCATCAATTTCCCCAACACCATTACTCTGCTAATACTGATTTCTTTCAGTTCCTCTCTCTCACTAAGCCCTGTGTTCCCCAACATTTCTGGTATGATATTTGTGTCCTCCTTTGTGAAGACAGAACCAAAGTATGCATTTAGTTGGTCAGCCATTTCTTTATTCCCCATAATAAATTCCCCTGTTTCTGACTGTAAGGCACCTACATTTGTTTTCACCAATCTTTTTCTCTTCACATACCGATAGAAACTTTTACAGTCAGTTTTTATGTTGCCCGCAAGCTTGCTCTCGTACTCTATTTTCCCCTTCTTAATCAATACCTTGGTCCTCCTTTGCTGAATTCTAAAGTGCTCCCAATCCTCAGGTCTGTTGTTTTTCCTGGCAAATTTATATGCCTCTTCCTTGGATCTAATGCTATCTCTAATTTCCCTTGTACGCCATGGTTTGGCTACCTTTCCCGTTTTACTTCTGCGCCAGACAGGGATAAACAATTGTTGCAGTTCATCCATGCACTCTTTAAATGTTTGCCGTTGCCTATCCACCATCACCCCTTTAAATAATGTTTCCCAATCCGTCATAGACAACCCGTGCCTTATACCTTCGTAGTTTCCTTTACTAAGATTCAGGACCTTGTCTCAAAATCAACTCCGTCACTCTCCATCTTGATGAAGAATTCGTCCCCAAGGGGTCTCGCACCACTAGATTGTCAATTATTCCTCTCTCATTATACAATACCCAGTCTAGGATGGTGTTCTCTAGTTGGTTCCTCAATGTATTGGTCCAGAAAACCAGCCCATATACACTCCAAGAATTCCCACTTTGCGGTATTGTGACTAATTTGATTTGCCCAATCTATATGCAGCTTAAACTCACCCATAATTACATATGTTCCTTTATTGCATGAATCTCTAATTTCCTGTTTAATGCCATTCCCAACATCACCACTACATTTGGGGGTCTATATACAACCCACACTAACGTTTTTTGCTCCGTAGTGTTTCTCAGCTCTACCCATACAGATTCCACATCGTCAGAGCTAATATCTTTCCTCACTGTTGTGTTAATTTCGTCTTTAACCAGAAATGCAACTCCACCACCTTTTGCTTTTTGTCTGTCCTTCCTAAATACTGAATATCCCTGGATGTTCATGTCCCATCCCTGGTCACCTTGCAGCCATGTCTCCATAATCCCAACTATATCATACCTGTTTACATCTATTTACAGCTAGTTCTTTGGTGACAAGGAATAACCCCTCAACACATGGTTCCTGACTCCTGTCAGGAATCCAGGCACTAGCACTGAGTTGGCCTACAATGAAAGCCATGTTACTACAAGAAATTTCATAGAGCAGACAATTGGCATACACAAGCAACTGTTGTGCTGCCTGGATCACTCTGGAGAAGGTCTATCATGTACACCAGATTGTTTCTCCAAATTTGTCGCTGTGTTTTTCAAAGGGGCCAGTCCTTACCACCACCCAGGCAAGAAGAAGTGGGAGATTAAGGGCAGCAAGAAAAGAAGGAAGCACAGGAAGAGCATCTCCTACTAGTTTCCATAAGTATCAGACAAAACCGATTGGAGACTACATCAGCTAATCTGTCCCTGCCCAAGACAAAGTCCTACCATCTCTCTAACTACAGTTCTTACAGCCATCATCTGAATAACCTTGTAAAGGTGCCCTGTTCTGTGGAAAACCCAAACATAAGCTGGACCTGTACTATGCTATGCTCTCAGCCATTGACCACAGACTCACGGACAGATGTTGTTAAGTTCACCCAGCATTTCCTTGTATAAGCCATCAGCCTCCTCTGTAGCCAGGTCCCTCAATGTCTGCATCTGAATCCTCTGCAGCAGAGCTGGTATGTACTCTTACCCTCTGGTGAGCATAAAGTATGAGGAGAGAGCGTTTTTGGGCATGATTGGATTTCTGTCCCCCTGTCTCTTTGACTGTGTATTGTTTTGGGTTGTACCACCAAAGTTCATCCACTTCCTGCTCAATAGCCTCCTTGTGAAACACACATGCTTTTACGTAATGAGCAATTTGTAAATTATTTTTTGTTGAACATTGAGCCCAAAACTGTGACAGAACAGAATCAACATTGACAGTTAATAGATCCTAGAGCTTATAACTGTGGCTGGAATTTTACACTCGTCTAATGGGAGCCATCCACCGACTGAAAAGTCGGTGGTGATCCCGCCTCCACCGGGCATGGGGATGCAGACCACATTTTACGGTCCCCAGGCCCTTAATTATCCTGAGGCGGGACTTCCTGCCTCAATGAGATGGAAGTCCCGCCTAATGAAACTGCCATCCAATCAGTGGGCTAGCAGCTCCTAGTCCCAGCAGTGCCACTGGGAGCGGTGGCCACTGCTGGGACTGCAACCCAGCTTCAAGATGACGAGGAAGGACGGCCCTGGAAAAGAGGTGCGTTTTTGGGGCCTCGCTGGGGGTGATCGGTCGAGCCCTGGTGAGGCAAGTGGAGGTCAATTGGTGGGGGGGGCAAGGGGCCTGTTGGGCGTTGGGGGTGTTTGGGGCATCAGGGGCGACCCTCCATCGAGCACAACATGCCCGATCAGGAGAGCACCCCCCCCCCCACCCCTCCCCAGGCTGTTAGTAGGCACCTACTTTTTACAGGTGGCTTTTCTCAGTCCTGAACATCCCACTTGCCAATGGTAAAATCCCCGTGGCGGCAGGCTGAAGCCCTTACGTGGCTGTTAACTGGCCACTTAAGGGCCTTGATTGGCCTAGGGCAGGCCATTTTTCACCGCCGCATAAAATGGCAGCACAGGTGGGAGCAAATCGGGAAGGGCTCTTTGAGCCTCCCACTTCATTTTGTGTTCCCACCAGCATCATGCTCTTTGGGAGAGAGGTGTAAAATTCAGGCCTATGGGTAAAGTTGGTCAACTAGGGTAATTTTAACACCAATTTACCACCATGCATTAAACATCATATTAGACCATTTTGGTTGACAGTGGTTAGCAAATTCCAACATAAATTAAATACGGCCTTATTGCAACAAATGTGACAATTATCCAGGTCCAGATCTCACTGCAGTACAGGAGTTTGGTCACAACAACTGCTCAGTGCGCTAGGACTTTCGTTGACTTCCAGAGGTCTTTGTTATCAAACACTCACTGCCATAGTTTGTACAAGATTGAGCTGGCACAGCTGATCCGATGTTGGATCTCCACGTCAATGGTGGCCTTTTGAGAGAGGTGGCTGCCAAGTTATGGGAAGTGCTCAAGATATTCCAAGTTCAAAGTCTCTCCTTCAACATATATGGGAGGTGAAAAAATATTTGGCTGACCAGGTGTGGGCTGATATATGAATTTTGTTTTTGCAACATTCAAGGACAGGCCAAGTCTCTTGTATACAGAATTGAAGAGACCAAGAGCATCTTGCAAATGTGGTGCAGAGTAGGCAACAGCATTGTGGTCATTGCAAACTCATGTATGTCTATGGCGGTCAGTTTAGTTTTGGCACCGAGGCAACTGAGTATAAAGTGTTTTCCATCTAGGTGGTATTTAATACTCACACCAGAGGGCAACTGATCTTTCACAAGGTGAATAGCCACTGTCAGGCAGATTGTAAATAGTATGGGGGCTATCACACAGCCTTTCTTGACCCCAGTCAAGATGTTGAAGGCATCTGTTTCAGATCTCCTACATGTGGATGCCAGTGCACTGTTTACATGGAGACAATGAATTCTGGCACTGACACAAGTCAAAAATCCTTCATGTGAATGTATTAATTACAGCAGGGTCCACGGATAATAAGAGGATCACATATTCCATTAACTGTTAGTTTCACAGCCACCGTGCTAAAGAATCTAGTTTTCATGTAAATGAGGATTGCAAAACTGGCATAAGGAAAATTAGAAGCATGGTGAAAGGAAGAAACAGTTTTTTCTTCAACTAGAAAAATTAATACAAGAAAATGAATTTTCACCTTGCAAAATTATTATGCATATCAGTGTAACAATTATGACAATGTGAGATAATAAATGTAAAGGATTTTTAAAAAAATACAATTGTTTGCACAATGTCTAAAATGCCACAATGTCTAAAATCCCTTTACTGCAATAATCTCACATTAAAACATTGCAGAAATACAATGCAAAATTACATTATTTACAGATTGACAAATTACTTTTTGCAAGCTTGGTGAGGACCTAGCATTTGATGAATCCACTTTAAGGTGCATAGAAGACAACTTCAACCACAGGAGAGCTGGATGCTGACCTCTAAACACCTGTGAAGGGCC
This sequence comes from Heterodontus francisci, assembly GCF_036365525.1. Classification (NCBI taxonomy): domain Eukaryota; kingdom Metazoa; phylum Chordata; class Chondrichthyes; order Heterodontiformes; family Heterodontidae; genus Heterodontus; species Heterodontus francisci. Next base: position 127,674,729 of record NC_090377.1, read on the forward strand.
TTCAAAGAACTCAAGATAACTGTATGGCATCACCAGAGTGGAGTGGAGAAGGGTTGCTGGTTGAGCACCAATGTGGGAAGCAGATGTGTTCTGCTTTGCCAACTACATCTGCCTCAGCTGCACAATATTAGACAATGTTACCATGTCAGAGTATGTTTGGGTGTTATTGAACTTGCAGGCATTGTCAGGGAATGAGTAGAGTTGGAACATCGTCCCCTTCAACAGATTCTGGTGGTAGCACATTAGTGGCATGGCTGGAGATGGCTTTCCCCTTCTTGAGGATGTGATACCTTCCTGAACCTCTTTTGAGATGAATTTTGACCATAATAATGGATACAACAGTGTTGGATGGGGTTGGTTCATATGTGGAGGCATGATAGTCATTGTGCAGTTTGTTCAATTAAGAAATTTGAATTACACATGACCTACAAATATTAAAAAATGACTGCATAAACTAGAGTAAAATAATTTATGCAGCTCAATTGCATCAGAGCAAAATGGACATGGGGTTGTATTAAAACTTTAAAAACAACAACTTGCACCATCCCAAGGTGCTTCACAGTATTATTATCAAACAAAATTTGACATCGAACCACATAAGGAAATATTAGGACAGATGGACAAAAGATTGGTCAAATAGTTTGGTTTTAAAGAGCATCTTAAAGGAGGAGAGAGAGTTGGAGAGACAGATGGGTTTAAAAAGGGAATTTCATAACTTAGGACCTAGGCAGTTGAAAGCACATCCATCAATGAGTATGTGCAAGAGGTCAGAATTGGAAGAACATAGAAATATCCAAGGCTTGGTGGGCTGGAGGAGGTAACAGAGACAGGGAAGGGCAAGGGCATGAAGGAAATTGAAAACAAGGAGAAGAATTTTAAAATTGAGGCATTGTTGGACTAGGAGCCAATGTAGGTCAGCAAGAACAGGGGTGATGAGTGAATGAAACTTGATGTGAGTTAGGATACGAGCAACAGAATTTTGGATGAGCTCAAGTTTATGGAGGATGGAAGATGGTAGGCGGGACAGGAGAAATAGTCAAGTCTCGAGCTAAAAAAGGTGTGGATTCGGGCTTCATCAACAAATGAATTGAGGCATGGGTGGAGTCTGCCGAAGTTATGGAGGTGAAAGTAGGCAGCCATGGTGATGAAGTGGATATGGGGTCAGAGCTCATCTCGGGGTCAAATACAGCATCAAGTTTGCGAATGGTCATGTTCAGCACAACACCAAGTTTGCAAATGATCATGTTCAGCCTCAGATAGCTACCAGGGATAGGAATGGAGTTTGTGGTAGGGACTGAAGATAATGGTTTTGGACTTCCCAATATTTAGTTGGAGGAAATTTCTGCGCATCCAGTAATGGATGCTGGATGAAAAGTGTGACAAATTAGAGAAAGTGGAGGGGTTGAATGAACAGTGTGACAAATTAGACAGTGGAGGACTCAAGAGAGAGGTAGTGGTGAGGTAGCATACAAGTGGAACTTAACATGTTTTTGGATGATGTCAAAAAGGGGGAGCATGTAGATAAGAAATAGGAAGGCAGCAAGGATAGATCCTTGGTGGGATTCCAGAGGTAACAATGGGGAAGTGGGAACAGAAGCCATTACCTGGCTATGGCTGGATAGATAAAAAAGGAATCAGATAAGGACGGTCCTGGCCAGCTGGATGACAGAGGAAAAGCATTGGAGGAGGATGGTGTGGTCAACTGTGTCAAAGGCTGCATACATGTCGACAAGGATTAATGAGGGATCCTTTACCAAGGTCATAATCATATAGGACAGAATTTGTGACTTTGACAAGAACCATTTCAGTACTGTGGCAAGGATGGATCCCTGTTGTAGGGATTCAAACATGGAATTTCAGGAATAATGGGCAAGCATTTGATAGGTGACAGCATGCTCAAGGACTTTGGAGAAAAAGTGAGGTTGGAGATGGGGTGACAGTTCACAAGGACAGAGGGTTCAAGCATGAATTTTTTTGACAGGGGTGATGATGGCTGATTTGAAATGGAATGTGAACTGTGCGTGAGAAGAGGGAACTGTTAACATCAGCTAACATGGGTGCCAGGAATGTAAGTTGGGTGGTCGGCAGTTTCGTGGGAATAGATTCAAGGGAGCAGATAATGGGTCTCATGGACACAATGAGCTCAGAGAGGGCATAGGGGAGAAAGTAGGGAAACTAGAGAAAAATGTGAATCCCGGGCTAGAGACCTGCTAGTAACCTGAAAAAGATACATTCTTTTAGAAAAACATAATGCAATCAAACAGAGACAACATGGTTTTATGAAAGGCAAATCATGTTTGACAAATCTGTTAAGAGTTCTTTGAGGATATAACAAGCAGAGTGGACAAAGGGGAACCAGTAGATGCAGTGTGTTTGGATTTTCAGAAGGCTTTCAGTAAGGTGCCACCTAAAAGGTTATTGCACAAAATAAGAGCTCAGGGTATTGGGGGTAATGTGTTGGCATGGATTGAGGGTTGGCTAACTCACAGAAGGCAAAGAGTCAGGGATTAATGGATCTTTTTCAGGTTGGAAAGCCGTAACCAGTGGGGTGACCCAAGGATCGGTCCTAGGGCCGGAACTATTTACTATCTATATTAATGACTTAGAGGAAGGTACAGAGTGTATATCCAAATTTGCTGAGGATACAAAAATAAGTGGGAAGGCATGTTGTGATAAGGACACAAAGAATCTGCAAAGTGAGTGGGCAAAAATTTGGCAGATGGAGTTCAATGTGGGAAAGTGTGATGTCATCCACTTTGGTAGGAAGATTAAAAAGGCAGATTATTATTAGATGGAGAAAGACTACAAAATACTGCAGTACAGAGGGATCTAGGTGTTCTTGTACATGAAACACAAAAAGTTAGCATGCAGGTGCAGCAAGTAATTAGGAAAGCAAATGGAATTTTGGCCTTTATTGCTAGGGGGTTAGAGTTTAAAAATAGGGAAGTCTTGTTACAACTGTACAGGGTGTTGATGAGGCCACACCTGGAGTACTGCATACAGATTTGGTCCCCGTATTTAAGGAAAGATATACTAGCATTGGAGGCAGTTCAGAAAAGGTTCACTAGGCTGATTCCTGGGATGGGGTTGTCTTATCAGGAATGGCTAAACAGGTTTGACCTTTATTCATTGGAGTTTAGAAGAATGAGAGGTGATCTTATTGAAACATATAAGATTCTAAGGGGGCTTCACTAGTTTCCACCAGTGGGGGACTCTCGAACTAGGGGACATAGTTACAAAATAAGGGGGGTCACACATTAAAAACTGAGATGCAAAGGAATTTCTTCTCTGAGAGGGTGGTGAATCTCTGGAATTCTCTACCTCAGAGAGTTGTGGAGGCTAAGTCACTAAATGTATTTAAGGAGGAGGTAGATAGATTTTTGAAATCTCGGGGAGTTGAGGGCTATGTGGAGAGGTCCGAAAGAGGAGTTGAGGCCTGGGACAGATCAGCCATGATCTTATTGAATGGCGGGGCAGGCTTGAGGGGCTGAATGGCCTACTCCTGCTCCTATTTCTTCAGTTTTTTTGTTCTTATGTAAATAGTTCTTCAAATTATTTTCATTGTTTAAAAATAGCACATCTGTAGATGACAAAGTCCTTGCAGAAGTCTTTTCTACCTCATGAATTGTATTAAACTACTGTACAATCATTTGCTCAGGCCACATTAGTTTTAATTTTGAACAGCAATGTTTTTTGTGTGCTTTCTTGGATATCAATGTCCAACCTTCTGTGGTTTATAGAAAGCACTTCAATTTCCACGAATTGTTTGACTGAAATAAAACAAATGCATTTATTAAATGTGGCCATCTTGAATTGAATGATTACCACTATCGTTGTCTGGGGTCACATTAATTATCTTTCATTTGAATACATTAGCTTAAATATATCATTTCTCATTCACTGACAAGGTAAAAGGAAAACTGGACTGATTGGTATTTTAATATCTTTCTTGCATTCAATTAAGATGCTGGTTTGAAAAATGTACATACTTCTGCCTGAGAGTTAAGACAATTACCATTCTAAATACCTTGACATTTGCAGGTTGACCAATTCGCTAATTTTAATACAGCTCATTAATAGTCAGCTTCAATAATTCTTTCAAGCCAGTACTTCAAATGATATTTTAGTACTCCCTGTTTGACAAATAAGTAAAAAAAAATGGACAGAATATAAAAAAGACATTGTTCACTAATTGCAATTATCTAACTAGTTTTTGTTGGTAATGCAATACTGGGATTTCTTCTTTAGATAACTTTTTTTGGTGAAATAAAATGGCTATGATATATATACTTTAAAATTGGTTTTATTGTATCTGCAAACAATGATTTCCTTTACCTTCATTTTACTTCTTTCAGCCCTTTTCTGGTTTCTTTTCATTTTCCTGTCGTCTTTTAATTCAAATGTGACTTCATTATTTTATCTCCTTTCTACTTTCGGTTGCTCATTTTTTCTCCCTGTTTTAATTTTATGAACATATTTGTCATCTAATGCATCAGATTTTCACTAATTATATTTCTTCTCATCTGTTAGATTTCCTTCTCTTTTCTACTGTTCCATTACATTGCTAGTTGTAGTGCCTGACTGGGTGTTACCTTGGAAGTCAGACTTCTACTTAAGGAATTTCTGGAAAGGCATGAAAAGTTAACAAGCAATATAGGGTTTGCAAGAAAGGTGAAGACTGCTATATTTGAGATCTTTGAGGTATACATTCAGAATTGACAGTAGGTACACAATGCAGTTCTGATATCCAGCAAGGGGGAATTAGGTTGGCAGGAAATATCCTGAAATACAGAGAATTAGATCAAGAGAAATGATCATAAATTGTAGGGCAATGAGTCAGGTTTACAAGATTGATTCTGCATTAAACTGAGACATGAGATCAATGGAGACTCCTTATCACATCCTTTTCCTGTATTGCTCCATGGCAAATGTCAGCATGAACAGCTTATCAGATGTGCATGCACCTTAGATCGCTACGTAGCTAAAGAACTATTTTCATGAAGACCACTTATAAGAGAAACACCATTTTCTTTAGTGATGGAAATGACATAGTTATATTTTCCTAAGCATGTAAAAGGAAATGATGGGTTAAAATTAAACCTCCTTAAATTAGTCAGCTCAGAAGGTAGGGAAATATTTTAGCCCACAATACAGAAGAAGCTACTGACTTATGATGAAAGGTCATCAACCTGAAATGTTAACTCTGTTTCTCTCTGTAGATGCTACCAGACCTGCTGAGTATTTCCAGCATTTTCTGGGGGGTTTTTCGGATTTCTAGCAACCACAGGATTTTGCTTTGGTAAGCTACTGACTTCACCTTGCTGCCCAATCAAGCGTACTCCAAGTTGCAACTAGCTCATACTATACCTGGCCAAAGCACACCTTGATGCTGATACTCAGTAAAGAAGGTGGCGAGTTAATACCTTCTTTCAAATATTTCTTACATTTACTAGAACCAAAATTTGCCAAAAGTGTATTTATATGCATACAGTCATATAATTGAGAACATGTATTTTGACCAATATCAATTTGCAATAGGTATCAAATAGCCCTCACTGTGGGCTGGCAATTGTCCACCTTGATTTAGCTTAAATGAAGGTAGCAATATATTCAATTGCAAACAAATTCATCTGATAATTATTTTGCTAAAATATTGAAATATTGTTTTAATATGCTAGCTGTATTATTATTTCATATTAATAAAGTTAACGTGGACAAGAAAATGGTGCACCAGGAAAGAACATGTGTTGAAAAGTGGTATTATGAGCATTACGAAATGTAAGCAAATGCATAGACCCAAAGGTTCCGCAATGATGCAATGACAGCCAGATAATGGAATAAATAGTTTAACACGGGAATAAGGCGGCACCGAGTTGTTACAATTTCACAAAAAAAAAATCCATACAAGACCACAGAAGGTGAATACAAGGCTGCAAGAATGTTGGTGTTGCACTATTGCATAACTTGGAAAGTACAATTGGCTGTAAATAGCACTGTTGGTTTTGGTTAGGTGTGGTCCTGTTCTATGGAAAACCATACATCGCCACAACGAACGTGTGAGAAATTCAACTTCTCTCATTGGAGATTAGTAACGGTCCCATCCAACTTCAGACATTTACATATCGGAAACTTCTACAGTCAGATAAAATCGAATGTGACGAATTGCTAGCCTGACATTGGTTGGAAGGCTTACCCCGCATTTCAACGTTAAAGTTGTCCTATTTAAAATCCTTACAACAATGCGTTAGATATTCTTCCGCTGCGGTATTAAACGTTTTAGTGGGACATTAAAAATGGAGAATAAGTACCTTTTTATTGAATAGCATTGATTTTATTTTGAATGCAAAGTAGATTAAAGCTGAAAATACTGTTCTTTGTTCTTTTGTTCTTTGTTCTAATACTTTAACTCCCGTTAAAGAAATTATCGTTATCAAGCGTGTCAGTAGGAAAAACGCGTTGGAAAATTTAGCAGAATCAATCTAAACAGACTAAAGCAAAGGTACACGAACGTAAATTTGAAAATAGATCAAATTAGATCTATATCCACACATAAAAGAAATGTTTAGAAAATGTAACTGGTGTCGATCTGTCTGTCCTCGTCTTGAGCTGAAGAATAATTGATTAAATTATCATTGAGATGTTAATGACAAACTATAAGGGTACAAGTTTAGCAAACAAACCAGGCACCTTCAATAATCTGAGATTTACATCACAAATATACCCAACTGTATTGATTGCGGATAATAAAGCAAAACTGAAGTAACCATTTCGATCATTCCTTGAACACTTAAGGTTGTAGGAAGTTGAAAACTATTGCTTTAGAATTAACTGCAACCAAGTAAACAATTTACTAGTATATCCCACTCATCCACTCCCTTTTCATTATTTTACATAATTGCGTATATATATTCAATATATTAAATACTCCGAATTTTTGATGAATCCGAGTTGGAAAAATGCTTGGGTTCGGACCAGCAGACACATCTGACTTTTCGGATGGCTACAGTTAACGGAAACGACAACCTTGTTTCAGAGTTAGGTTTAGTTCGCAAAAATGTCACTTTAGCCTTATTATGTTTTTTATTTTGAGATACAGCACTGAAACAGGCCCTTCGGCCCACCAAGTCTGTGCCGACCAACAACCACCTATTTATGCTAACCCTGCAGTAATCCCATATTCCCTACCTACACTAGGGGCAATTGATAACAGCCAATTTACCTATCACCTGCAAGTCTTTGGATGTGGGAGGAAACCGGAGCACCCGGAGAAAACCCACACAGACACAGGGAGAACTTGCAAACTCCGCACAGGCAGTACCCAGAATCGAACCCGGGTCCCTGGAGCTGTGAGTAATTCTCTATTAATTCATTCGTTCGTATAAACGATTCCAGTTGCATAGCCCATTTTAAAATTATAGTATACAAACCCGTTAAATAACTAAAAATATGAATTGCAAAATACTCTGGAAATTATAACATAGCAAAAACTTAATTTAGTCAATACTACCATCAAACATCACTTCCACTAACACAAAAGCAAAATACTGAGGTGCTGGAAATCTGAAATAAAAACAGAAAATGATGGAAATATTCGGCAGGTCAGGCAGCATCTATGGAGAGAGACGCAGAGTTAACGTTTCAGGTCTGTGACCTTTCATCACTTGCACTAAGTCTGCTAGTTCATTCGTGTTTGATTGTATTAAGTCACTGGAAATCTACCTGAATACAGATTATTATATTTTGGTTCCATACTACTAGTAGCTACAAAACTTGGAAGATAGTGTTGGTATTGCTGCCGTTTGGATCCATTCTCAATCTTAATAACAATTTGCATTTATGTAGCGCCTTTGAAGTAGTACAACGTCCCAAAACACTTCACATGATACATATTGACACTGAGCCAAAAGAGGAGACATTAGGACAGGTGACTAAAAGCATTTTAAAAAATTAATTCATGGGATGTGGGCGTCACTGGCTATGTCAGCATTTATTGCCCATCCCTAATTGCCCTTGAGAAGGTGGTGGTGAGCTACCTTCTTAAACCGCTGCAGTCCGTCTGAGGTAGGTACACCCACAGTGCTGTTAGGAAGGGAGTTCCAGGATTTTGACCCAGCTACAGTTAAGGAACAGTTCCAAGTCAGGAATGGTCTAAAAGGTAGGTTATAAGCAGCTTCTTTGAGGAGGCGAGAGGTGGAGAGGGGAAGAGATTACGGAGGGGAATTCCAGAGATTAGGGCTTGGATGATTGAAGGCCAGCCACCAATGGAGGAAAGGAATTGGGGGATGCATGAGGTGAGAGTTGGGGAAGGCAGAGTTTTTAGAGGTTTCTATGATTGAAGGAGATTCTAGAGATATGGAGGAACAAGGCCATGGAAGGATTTGAACACCAAGATGAGAATTTTAAAATCCAGGCGTTATCTCACTGGGAACCAATGTAGGTCAGCCAGCACAGGATGATGGGAGAACGGAACTTGGTGCATGTTAGGATAATTTACCATAAAACAGATCTCAAGAAATTCAGACTGTTCAAATGTACATTCCTGGAAAGGTGATCTCAAGCTTGATTTTTAAAAGTCTATAGACTATGGGTTGTGTTTCTCTTCTACCTACCCTCTCTCGTGGATTTTCCCCATATTATTCTCAGTTTTGAAACCAAAGTTCATCCGATTGTTTTTTGCAAGAACTTCAAAACTTATGCAACGCCTGAACACCCTCAATGTTTCTTTCTATATTCTTCTCAAGCTTAGCCTTATCTAATTACTGTTTGATTTATCCCCTTCCCTCACATCATTTTAATATTGGCGGTGTCCTGCATTATAAACTTTGACCCTTCAAACAGGTTAAAACATTACGTGTGCGCCAAAGTAAGTAAAGATACGAGTGGAATCTGCACGCCTTTGGCGTATGAATGACAATCCCGTTCTCATGGGAAGCAACAGCCTTCTTTACATGATCGCCTTTTGCACCTGCACACTATTCGCTGCCCAAGCCTTGTTTTTCTTTTGGGACAATGTTGCAATGATTAATTCGGCATAATATTTTGCATTCCATGCCTAAGTTAACGAACGATATAAATGACAAAAAGGATTTTTTTGCGTTGCACCAGATTTAGCACACCTCGCACTGAAAAGCGTACGAAATTGCTGCTGAAATGAATATCTGCAGCAAGTGTAACCTCACACTTGGACATTGCAGTTCCTGAGAGGAATTATAATGGAGCGGTGCGGTGCAGAACCCGCGAGCTAGCGTGCGGGCTACAGGCGCTTGTATGCAGGAAACGGGCCCGCTCCTCCAGGAGTGAGCCGACCCTGACAGCGGCCTCCACCCTGGGAGGCGCCGCCTGGCATTGCGATGCAGTTGGCGACTGGAAGTATTCAAGGGGCAGCCGCCATCGCAGTACGATGTGGCGAGTGCGCCACCAGCTCACCGTGGGAGAGAAGCACATTCTGCAGGTAAACCCCTCACCCCAGCACCGACGAGAGGCCAAGTCAGTCCAGTTAACGCCTGCACTCCCTCAGAAAGAACAATGCCCTTTCTTCCTTTGTGTTATCGCAAGCAGGAGCGACTCAGGCAATGGCCTCTGTGAGAGAGTCTCAGCACCAGGGTTACCAACCTGATAATATTTTATAAGGATCAAGACTGGGATCACGTATAGCCAAATTCTCCGGGAATACTGAGGTTGCTTTAGACCTCAGAAGTTTTGCCAATCACTTCATTTATTCTGTTTGAAACAAAACTGCAATACCTATAATGAAAAGGCTATGCATATTACGAAATGAGGATAATTGGTCAGAAATGAGGGTGTGTTACCTTATTCGATAGTTAGAGTGGCAGGGCAAAGATAGTTGTTGGTGCTGTTAAGAATTTCGTCCTGACTCAACATGTTGGGGAAGTAATTTATTGGATTTAATCAGTACCAGTGCTCCTTAAATGATGTCCGATTTCCATGTGGGAACCGTAGAATTTCACAGAACAGAAAGAAGCCATTCGGTCCATCATTGTACCTGCGCAGCTCTCAGAAAGAACTATCTGCGTCGTCCTATTCCGCATACACTATTTTTATTTCAGATACAAAATGTCCCTGTACGGTTTCTGGTTGGGACATTCCATGGTCTTACAATCCCTCAACTCTTACCAATAGTGATCATTACATCATCAGATTGCAGTTGGTTAAGCAAATTACTGCTGCAGACAACTTGGTACCAGATTTTAGAACAGGCTCAATTTTCAGGTATAAAGGTTTCAGAAATAGAGATTGGGATGTGCTGGTCGATGGAAATAACTAATAGGGAAGAAAAATAGGTTATTTAAATCTATAGTCAGTCAGAAAATCTTATGTCCTTTGGATAATAGGAGGGTATATGTTAAGCTGAAATCTAAATGACGTAATGAAGGTACATAGAGAAATTAGCCTCAAAAATAAATATTTCACAAAGTATAAAACAATGGCAAGATATCATGTATAGGTATCAGATACAGCTGAAGTGAACTAAAGCCACAATTAAATGCCAAAAAGGCATGAGAAAAAAAAATAGTGATCAGGCGGCATTGCCATGGTAAAGCTTTTTCAGTTCTGTTAGATGCCAGAAAAGTGCCATAGGTCCTTTGAAACATTTAACAGAATGGTTAGGATTGAGGACTAGGATACAGCTGAAATGCTAAATAGATTCCTTGTACTTGTTGCCACTGTTGACGATGATACTGTGGTAGGTACAGATGCTTCAAATACTAATTCTGTAGATCTAAATGCAAGATGGTCTTAGCTTGATTTAAGATTGATCAAGTTGCTGGGTCTGATGACATTTAATCTTGAATGCTGTAGGGTATGGGAGAGGTATGCAAGCCATTGACTTAGCTGACTAATAGTGCTTTGAGATCTGAACTAATTCAAATTGACTGGAGGGAAGCTCATAATTCCATTTTTTTTATTTATTCATGGGATGTGGGCATCTCTGACAAGGCCAGCATTTAATACCCATCCATAATTGCCATTGAGAAGGTGTTGGTGAGCCTCCTTGAAGCACTGCAGTCTGTATGGTGTAGGTACACCCATAGTGCTGTTAGATAGGGAGATCCAGGATTTTGACCCAGCGATGCTGAAGGAATAGCAATATATTTCCAAGTCAGGATGGTGTGTGACTTAGAGGGGAACTTACAGATGATGGTCTTCCCTTGCACCTGCTATTCTTATCCTCTAGGCAGTAGAGGTTGCAGGTTTGGAAGACGATGTTGAAGCAGTCTTGGTGAATTTTTGCAGTGCATTTTCTTGATGGTACACACTGCAGCCACAGTGCACCAGTGGTGTTGGGAGTGAATGTTTAAGGTGGTGGTTGAGGTGTCAATCAGCAGGCTGCTTTGTCTTTTTTTTAATTTAGAGATACAGCACTGAAACAGGCCCTTCGGCCCACCGAGTCTGTGCCGACCATCAACCACCCATTTATACTAATCCTATATTCCTACCACATCCCCACCTACCCTATATTCCCCTACCTATACTAGGGGCAATTTATAATGGCCAATTTACCTATCAACCTGCAAGTCTTTGGCTGTGGGAGGAAACCGGAGCACCCGGCGAAAACCGGGTCACAGGGAGAACTTGCAAACTCCGCACAGGCAGTACCCAGAATTGAACCCGGGTTGCTGGAGCTGTGAGACTGTGGTGCTAACCACTGCGCCACTTTGAAGATTGTTGGAGCTGCACTCATCCAGGCAATTGGAGAGTATTCTATCACACGCCTGTCTTGTGCCTTGCATATGTTGGAAAGGCTTTAGGGAGTCAGGAGGTGAGTTATCACCACAGAATACCCACCCTCAGACTTGCTCTTGAAGCCATAGTATTTTATGTGGCTGGTCCTGTTAAGTTACTGGTCAATGGTAATCCCCAGGATGTTGATGGTGGGGGATTTAGTGATGGTACTTCCATTGACTGTCAACAGGAGATGGTTAGACTCTCTCTTGTTGGATATAATCATTGCTTGGCATTTGTGTATTATGCATGACACTTGCCATTTATCAGCCCAAGCCGGAATGTTGTCCAGGTCTTGTTGCATGCGGGTATGGACTGCTTCATTGTATGAGGAATTTAGGAAAAGGAGGAAATCAGACCTGAGGACTTAGAAGCATGTTAGTTTAATGCCAGTTGTGGGGAAGATACTGCAAGACATTGTAAACAGGGACCTTCAGAATCAGCTTTTACCAATTTCTACCATTAAGTTGGCAGATTTTTGGAGGTAGTGAATTCATAGAAATGATTTCCTCCCAGATCTGAGAAAAACTCCTTGAAGTGACTAACATTTTGCTTATTGAAGATCAAGTCCAGAGATGTGTGAGCATTGCAATTGTAATGCTAGGATGACAACAGCTATGTTATTAACAAAATGATTACAATTCATACAATGATTGTAATATACCAATTAGAATAGAAATTGTAAAATTAAATTTTCGCATCAACAATTTTATAGCTAAGTCAGACTTTAAAAAACGATGGCAGTGTCTCACTCTAAATATTAATTTTAGCAGTAAACTGTCACACTCGCAGAGGGAACAGTGATGAAATATGAAATGAACTGGAGGAATAATGAAATAAAAGTCAACTATTGAACTGCAAAAAAAGGACACATTTGTGCCACAGACAAGATGGAGTAGAGGTCAGGTGACCCCTCCTGTACTGTCAATAAACATGTTTGGGTATTGAAGACGAAACCCATTATCCATGTCTAAATTAGCTTTGGGGAAAACACGTTGAAATGGAAAAAAGCCCATTCCATGCTAACAACTCCTATCTGCATGAATGGAGCTAACAAAGACTTTTACAGGCAGACTGGCATGAATGGAGCTAACAAAGACTTTTACAGACAAACTGATCCATAACCAAGACTAAGATAATAAGTGTAAAATAGCACCACTTTAGCAGAATGGACCACATTCAGATGCCATCATGTAACAATGGTTCCCATAATCTGGAATATTGTGTGAATCATCACAGGGGAGAGAGCTGTTAGTCACCTGACCGACACCCAAATCTGTCAAATTCCTACCTTAAAAATAATCTCTCTAGAGAGAGAGAGAGAGAGGCAGAACAGCCAGAGAAGGTCTTTTGCAGCCAGAACAGCTGTGAGACAGTTCCAGCTCAGGAGGAGCCTTGCTAATAACATGTTTTAACTACTGCAGCAGAGAAATTGCAAGGTGACTTTGGAACTCCCCATCTGTGAAAGTGAACCAGAATTTCCACCATTGACTTTAGAATGAGGCTTAACCACAAGGAGCCTGCGATACTTCATCCTTTTCAAGACACTGAGCATTCAGGTGTGCACCACTGAAAAATTTCCTCCCGAAAAGATTCGAAAGTTTTTTTAAGACAACAAACTCATTTACAACAACTGGACTCCAATTGTCTGCTCCCTTCAACTCTTTATGTGTGTGTGTGTGTGTGTGTGTGTGTGTGTGTGTGTGTGTGTGTGTGTGTGTGTGTGTGTGTGTGTGTGTGTGTGTGTGTGTGTGTGTGTGTGTGTATGAATGCGTGAGTAGGTGAAGTGAATATTTTTGGTTATTGTGTAAAAAATAAATATTTATCTTTTTTTAACCTATGTGAAAACCTGTTGTTTGTCTATTTGACCCTTAAAAACACTTAGGGACTAAAACACCGGGCTGAATTTTGCAGAACCCCCCGACGTCGGGAAGGCCCGGGAGAGGCCCACCATGGACCTCGACGCTGGGATGGCCCGGCCCAATATTGCCGACGGTGCAGAGGCCTCGTGGCAGATCCTGCCACTCAGCGACAGGAGCCCAATTTAAATATTTAAATTCAATAAAATTAATTAATTAATTAATTAATGTTAGGCTCCCACCGTCTGTCCCGGAACGATCTTTGTGCTGGTGGCCGGCACTCCCATGCTTTTGGATCTCTGTCCGGGGAACCGAGGCGGAACACTGGTGGGAAGGGGGGGAGCAGGTAGGTTTCTCAGTGCGTGGGTGGGGGAACAGGCTCAAAGTCATGTTATTGGTGTAGTGGATGGTGGGAAGGGTTATAGTGTAAAGTTTATGCACTTGTGGGGGGGGCGCGAAGGTCAGCTGGACAAGGTAAATGTTTTGGGGGGGAGCGGGCAAGTAATTAATTCTGTGATTACTGGTGGGGGGGAGAGGGGCAAAATAAATTTATTTATGTACCTTTCAATATTTAAATGGAATGGTTGGGCTCAAAGCCCTTTAAAAATGGTGTCAGTGCCTGCGCACAGGCAGCTGACGCCATTGTGGAGGATGGACAGCCCACTCCCTCCATGTCATCGGGGTGCAGTCGCCCTGGCTATTTAAATGAGCCGCCGCACTAAATAGCGCGGCGGCTCCGCAACATGCGGCCTGCGCAGCTGGACCGCCATTGTTATCGCCTGCCACCGATTTCAGCAGCAGGAGTATAAATTTCAACCCACTATTTTTAAAACACTATCTGCAGTTAATGGAGAGGTGAAAAGTGGAAATCACCCACACTATTTCCCACCTGTCCATAACAGCACATTCGGCAGCACAGTCCATCCTTAGATATTGTAAATGTATTTTACTGCTTAAATAGCTTGACGGTATTGTTTTGATCACAGAAATTCATATGACATTACTTTTGTAACTGCCATTGAAGCTTTAAAAGTAGTGTCTTTGAACTGTGCAACAAATTGTTGGTTGCCATTTAGTTTAACTGTGCCCATTTCAGCGTTTGTTTATTTTCTTGAGGTTTAGTGATGTTCAAAATAAAATTTGATTTTGTTGAAGTCTACCCTGGGCTTATGGGGTCTAGATTTTCCCCTCTGATACTAACAATAAAAAATTAAACCACCCAGGTTTTTATAGTGGCAATAAAGGCTGATTTTAAATATCCTTAATTATAGGAGTGTGCTTTTGATGTGAGAAGTTAGTAAGAATCCCAGATTGGCTTTACAAAAAGAGGGTTGTGCCTCTGTAAGCTGATTAAAATGACAAATTACTGGGCATTTGAAACTGGTAGATGTTATATATCTTAATTTTCAGAATTTTTCAAAACAGTGCTACACAGACAACTACTGGGAAAGATTTTATCATGTTGGATTGGCAGTCAGATGTATTGTTAGAAAGGAAATTGGTTGAAATCTCATTGTCAGAAAACCATCATCAATGGGAGTAGATCTTCATGGGGCCAGACCTCAAGGGAACCCCACAGAACTTTATATTGTGACAATTGTTGTTCACCAGCTAAATAAATTGGATGAGATCAGTTCTCAATTGCTACAAAAATGTGCATGTGAGTTGGGAATTTAGGTCAAATAAGTAAATTCCAGGCCAATTTAGATAAGTCAGGGGAATGGGCCAAGTGTGGCAGATATCCTTCAATGTATTATGCATTGGGTCTAGGAAACTCTAGACATGTTTATGCAATACAGAGTACCTGCTAAAAGTTAATAGAGCAAAGTACCTGGAGGTCATAGAATCATAGAATAATACAGCACAGAATGAGCTCATTTGGCCCATCATACCTGTGCTGGCTCCTTGGTAGAGCTGTCTATTTAGTCCCACTCCCATGCTCTTATCCTAGGGGCCTTCAAGTATTTATCTATTTCCCTTTGAATGTTACTGTTGAATCCGTTTCCACTGCCCTTTCAGGCTGTACATTCCAGATCACGACAACTCATTTGTGTTAAAAAAAAGGTGTCCTCACGTTGCATCTGGTTGTTTTGCCAGTCACCTTAAATCGATGTCCTCTGGTTACTGATTCTTCTGCCCCTGGAAACAGTTTCTCCTTATTTACTCGATCAAAACCATGCATGACTTTGAACACTTCTATCAAATCTCCTTTTAACCTTTTCTGTTCGAAGGAGAACAACCCCAACTTCTTCAGTCTTTCCACATAATTGAAATCCCTCATCCCTGATACCATTCCAGCAAATTTCTTCTGCACCCTTTCTAAGGCCTTGAGATCCTACCTAAAATGTGGTTTCCAGAAGTGAACACAATACTCCAGCTGAAGCGTAGCCAATGTTTCATAAAGGTGTAGCATAACTCCTTGCTTTTATACTATTACTCTACTAATAAAACCAATCCAATAAATCATAGTTGATAAATCATTGAAGGTAAACAAGCAGTGTGATGAGGCTCCCAAGGGTCCTTGGCTGCAGCCTCCTGCTGCTGGCTTTCCCTCCTGGCTCCCAGCCAGGCTGTCCATTTGTCAGGCTGCCAGGTGGTTAATGGATCCAAAAAATGATGATGAGGTCATGCCGTTAAGGTCAGCACGTCCTCTGTGCCCCCAGACTTGCCAGATACTTGGAACATTCTTAGGCTCCCCTGCACCCTATCCATCACCCTGCAAATGTTGGGGCCATTGAGTTAGCATCAACAGAAACCTTATCATTTCTTAGAACTCTTAGTAATTTCTTAGGAATTAACTATGTTAATTCACTTTTATCTTACATTGAAGCGAATAGGTCATTTTGTCTTATGAAGAAGCTAAACTCCACCTAGGTTTTTCAAGATGCTAATTGTTACAATTTCATTTTTTGCATTGTTTCAATCTACAGCTTTTGCTACATTAGCTGCTAAGAATGAGATTTTCAGATGAATGTAACCATACTTGGTATACATAAATATAAAATTGTTGATCTGACCAGATAACACAGGTCTACCATTATGTAAATAAAATGAGCAATTCAAACTTTCTGACACCAAAACTGAATTTTATATCACTTCTAAACTTGCTTTGTTCTACTCTAATGGTTTAAAGCTTCACAAAATCCAATTGATTGAATTTATTATTTTGTAATTCACTGTCAGCCATCTCTAATACTATGTGTATTCTTGAATGTATTGAAAATAACCAATGGGTCATTCATAAATAGTAAAAATGTGAAATGCACATTAAATTTAGATTACTACCTATTTAGAGTTCTTTCAACAAGGTGTAGATATTAATTGGAATCTTATTGAGTGCTGCACTCCTAGATGGTTTAATTCCTGGTCTGTCCTGTTAAACAGGAAGCAGTAGGGATTACAGTTAGCTTCAATGCTTCTAGGTTAGGGTCGGAAAACTTAACCCATGTTCCTACTATTAATTGCTATCCTGTGACCCTCATCCACATGTGCAAGCTTTATGGTCTTCTGGTATGGGCAGGGTTAAAGTGAGGGGTCATCCCTCAAATAGTTGAATAACCTGTCACAACTCACTGCCTAAGCTTAAACATGGTAAATGGCCATATCGAGAAAGTATCAGGGTATGGCTAGTAGGTGTGGGTGGCACAGTGGCGCAGTGGTTAGCACCGCAGCCTCACATCTCCAGCGACCCGGGTTCAATTCTGGGTACTGCCTGTGTGGAGTTTGAAAGTTCTCCCTGTGTCTGCGTGGGTTTCCTCCCACATGCCAAAGACTTGCAGGGTGATAGGTTAATTGGCCATTATAAATTGCCCCTAGTATAGGTAGGTGGTAGGGAAATATAGGGACAGGTGGGGATGTGGTAGGAATATGGAATTAGGGTAGGATTAGTATAAATGGGTGGTTGATGGTCGGCACAGACTCGATGGGTCGAAGGGCCTGTTTCAGTGCTGTATCTCTAAACTAAACTAAACCTGCAACAGTCACATTATTACAGGAGACAGTTGGAGACAATGCCCTTTTTATAACATCAAAACAAGACCAATCGAGAAAAAATAGCAGGAAGTTGTTAATGTTTTCTTTTGCATATGGGATGCTGAATAAGCTTTAATGTATCAAGTAACTGTAGAGTTATAGAGTTATACAGCACAGAAACAGGCCCTTTGCCCATCATGTCCATTCTGGCCATCAAGCACCTAACTATTCTAATCCCATTTTCCAGCACTTGGCCCGTAGCCTTGTATGCTATGGCATTTCAAGTGCTCATCTAAATACTTCTTAAATTTTGTGAGGGTTCCTGCCTCTACCACCTCTTCAGGCAGTGCATTCCAGATTCCAACCACCCTCTGGGTGAAAAAATGTTTCCTCAAATCCCCTCTAAACCTCTTGCCCCTTATCCTAAATCTATGCCCCCTGGTTATTGATCCCTCCGCTAGGGGAAAAAGTTTCTTCCTATCTAATCTATCAATGCCCCTCATAATTTTGTATGCCTCAATTATATCTGCCCTCAGCCTTCTCTGCTCTAAGGAAAACAACTCTAGCCTTTTCAGTTTCTCTTCATAGCTGAACTGCTCCAGCCCAGGCAACATTCTGGTGAGTCTCCTCTGCACCCTCTCCAGTGCAATCACATCCTTCCTATAGTGTGGTGCACAGAACTGTACACAGTACTCCAGCTGTGGCCTAACTAGCGTTTTATACAGTTCCATCATATCCTCCCTGCTCTTATATTCTATGCCTCAGCTGATAAAGGCAAGTATCCCATATGTAATTTTAAATCTGACATGATTGACTACTCCTTAAGGCTTCAATACATCCAAGGACCTAAAAATTTTAAAGAAGATAACCTATTTTTATTACTGTATTAATGTTTAATTTGGTGGAAGTGTTGGTTAAGCAATGTGAGGTCATCTCAGGCATGACCAGTTTATCAAGTAATTCACTCTTAGTGATCCTCACCTGAACTTCAGTGATTTTTTTTTATTCGTTCACAGAATGTGGGCATCGCTGGCAAGGACAGCATGTATTGCCCATCCCTAATTGTCTTTGAGAAGCTGGTGGTGAGCCACCTTCTTGAACCGTTGCAGTCTATGTGGTGAAGGTACTGTCCAGTTAGGTAGGGAATTCCAAGATGTTACAAAAACCTTGCATTTATGATATTGTTTTTCACAACTTCAAGTTATTCCAGTGAGTGACTTTTGATGTGTAGTCAAGAACAACAACATGTATTTATATAATGCTTTTGACGTATAAAAATGCCGCAAGATGCTTCAGAAGTGCGGGGGGAAATGGCTGCTGATTCAAAGAAGGAGCGATGAGGAGGTGCAGTTGAAAGGTAGGTCAGAGGCCAATTTCAAGGAGTCTCATAAAAGAAGAGAGGGAGGTGGAGAGGCAGTGTGGGAGGAAATTTCAGTGACTGGAACTTGGTCAGCTGAATGCATGACTGCCAGTTATGTGGTGAAAGG
Organism: Heterodontus francisci; assembly: GCF_036365525.1. Taxonomy (NCBI): domain Eukaryota; kingdom Metazoa; phylum Chordata; class Chondrichthyes; order Heterodontiformes; family Heterodontidae; genus Heterodontus; species Heterodontus francisci. Next base: position 127,693,792 of record NC_090377.1, read on the forward strand.
AAGGGACATGCACAAGAGGCTGGTGTCTGAAGAATGGAGAGCTAATGATAGTTCCAGGGCTGGAGAACGTTACAAAGATAAGGAGGCCATAGAGGAATTTAAACATAAGGATAAGAATTTTAAATTTGGGGCATTGGGAGACCAGGAGCCAGTGTAGGTGAGCGAGCATGGGTGTGATGTGTGAGCAAGGCATGATGTAGGATAGAGTATGACCAACATTTTTGATGAGCTGAAGTTTGTTGAGCTCGAGGATGGAAGTTCAATTAAGAGAGCATTGGAGTAATCTTAACATCGTACCTATTTTTCCCTTCACAATGCAAATTGCTATTCACACTCTGCATGACGAAATGAGGTTGCTTTAAGCACCCTTCTCACCACTTTAAACATCCACTCCCTCCAACACTGGAAAATCGTGACAGGAGTGTGTACCATCTACAAGATACACTGCAGTAACTCACCAAGGTTCCTTCAAAGGCACTTTCCGAAGCTGCACCCTATACCACCTAGAAGAAAGAGGGCAACAAGTGCATGAGAACCCCACCATCTGCAAGTTCCGCTTCAGGTCACACATCATCCTGACTTGGAAAGACATCGCCTTTCAAAAATCCTGGAACTCCCTCCGTAACAGCACTGTGGGTGTATCTACACCACAGGAACTGCAATGGTTCAAGAAGGTGGATCACCATCACCTTCTCAAGGGAAATTAGGGATGGACAACAAATGCCAGTGACACCCACATCCCATGAATGAATAAAAAAAGCCATTCATCTCTCTCTCTCTGCTTATCTTTGACACTAAAAGCTATCGCTCGTCCCTTCCTCCATGTTAAATGCAGAAAATAGAGGGCTCAGAAAGAGCAGAACCCATGAAGTTTATTTTATTTATTTATTTAGAGATACAGCACTGAAACAGGCCCTTCGGCCCACCAAGTCTGTGCTGACCATCAACCACCCATTTAAACTAATCCTACATTAATCCCATATTCCTACCACATCCCCACCTTCCCTCCATTTCACTACCATCTACCTATACTAGGGGCAATTTATAATGGCCAATTTACCTATCAACCTGCAAGTCTTTGGCTGTAGGAGGAAACCAAATCACCCGGCGAAAACCCACGCGGTCACAGGGAGAACTTGCAAACTCCGCACAGGCAGTATCCAGAATCGAACCCGGGTCGCTGGAGCAGTGAGGCTAACCACTGCGCCACTGTGCCGCCCTTATTTATTTCTCTTCGGTTGCAGCTACTATAAAAAAGCTGTAGTGCAGAGTTTGGCACTACACATACTTGAGAGGCTAGATGGGTTTTCATATGGTGACTCACCGAGCACAGTTGTGCATGAACTATGTTGGGGAGTAAGATGGCACAGAAAGCAGCTCACTGGACGGCAATCTCGTAGTCTAACCCTGTGAAGAGGACTCGTGCAGATCTTGGGGTCCCAAACTACAGAAGAAGGATGATGGTTATACTGCAGGAACTGCTAAGTGCAGTGGGATGCCAGCCTTTTGCTAACTGTATATTAATTGTGTTTAATTGGAGGCAAGTGGTGGGCATTAACTGGGGATTCGCCCAAAAGAGGTATGGACACAAACTGCAACTGTGATTGTTGGGTTAGGAGGTGCTTGCTTGTAATCTATAACTGTGTAAATAAATGCTTCTTTAAGTGTGTAAAGATTGGTTCCAGTTATATCCTTCACCAACTGGCTTTCTGTATTATAACATGGCAGCAGCGAACGGATGCCTAAAGGTGAAAGTTGGAAGCTAAGCAAAATGTTTTCAGGCAGAAAACTATTATCTTAGTAGCCATTGTGGAAAATGGCAGAAACATCGGAAATAGGAGCCAGGAGTAGGCCATTCGGTCCCTTGAGCCTGCTCCACCATTCAACTAGATCATGGTTGATCTTCTACCTCAACGCCACCTTCCCGCACTACCTCATATCCCTTAATATCTTTAATATCTAGAAATTTGTCTTGAACATACTCAATGACTCAGCCTCCACAGCCCTCTGGGGTAAAGAATTCCACCGATTCACCACCCACTGAGTGAAGAAATTCCTCCTCATCTCAGTCTTAAATGGCACACCTCTTATTCTCAGACTGTGTCCCCTGGTTCTAGATCCCCAGCCAGAAAACATCCTTATTTCATCAACCTTGTTGAGCCCTGTAAGAAATTTGTATGCTTCAATGAGATCACTACTCGTTTTTCTTTTCAAACAAGTGTAAATTGTTAGAGTATGATTACCCTCTGATGTTCTCAGGGTCTGAATCAGATGGCCAGTGGAAGAATGAAGTGTGGGCACAGGTTACTTGCCTACCAGAGAGGAAACAAGGTATGGCCTTGGTGTTGCTGCTTCCTACTAGAAGTAAAATCAGAAGTAAAATATTTTGTGAGCTGAATGCCCATCAGTTGGATAGTGATGAAGGTTTGGATCTTCTATTAGAGTTTGTGGATGAAGTTTACAGGAAAGATGCCTATGAGGCATGGTCGGACTTTGATTGTTTTCGGAAAACAGATGGTTATTCCATGGAAGAATGTAGCATGGACTTTAACAGGTGTGTAAATTCAATTTGGGGATCCGTGGATCATTACTAGCATTTAAATTGTTAGATTGTGCTAAGGTGTGTCAAGCTATTGGTTCTGAGTGGGTTTTAGTTCTTGGAGATGGAGACCCTGTTGGAGCAGATGTCTGCTGCCTTGAAAAGAATTCCGGAGGAACCAGTCATTTTCTTCAGCCTTCGTGAAACAAATGGGACATTCCACAGTGACATAAAGAATAGAAGACTCAATAATTGCCAGATTTCAAAATGGCCCAGATACCGGATGCCGATGTCAATTCAATGAAAGGATTAAAGGCAGGCAGAATGAGGATGAAAGCACCTTTAACTGGCTGTTACAGCCGAAGACAGAATTGGAACAGGAATAATAGGTGAATGAAACGCAGGAATGCCTGAGGAACAGTGCTTCAGCTGTGACTCAAAGTATCATTGTGCCGTGAACTGCCCAAAGTGGAGAGGCAAGGTCCTCAAAATGGCACATGCTGAAGAGAATTCTGAGGAAAAGGATGGAGATAATGATGAATCTGAATGAATTGTACTGGTCATAAGGATTTATAGTCATGTGATGAATATGTTCGTGGTGGACTCCTTTAGCTGTACGGTGTTGGATTGTATTTGCACTTCAACAGTACGTGGAACAGATTGGTTAAAATGTTATATTGATTCACTAAGTAATGAGGATTGATGCAAGGTTAAAGAATATGAAAATGCTCTTTGCTTTAGGTTTGGTGATGACAACACATTGAGACCACTAAAGGGAGTTGTAATTCCATGTAATGTAGCTGGAGTAAGCCATTCTTTAAGTACTGATGTAGTCTCGAATGAAATACCTATGCTGTTGAGTAAACCTTCTATAAAAATGGCACAAATGATAAGCATGATAAGGCAATTATTTTTGGGCAGACAGTTTATTTGCAGTTTACCCAGTCAGGCCATTATTGTATCTACTTACCAAAACCTAATGTTTCTCATCAGAGTGTTAGCCAAGTATTAATGGTATCAGGTGATAAGAATCAGAGAGGAAAAAAGCAAGTTGTCTTAAAGTTACATAGATAATTTGCTCACCCTACCCGTCAAAGGCTAAAAATCCTGATAAATGATGCAGGTTTGGTTGATGAAGAATATACAAGACTAATAGAAGAGATTAGTGAGGCCTGTGAAATCTGTAAAAAGTAATGGAAAATGTCACCACATCCTAACTTAAGCCATCCATTGGCACGTAACTTCAATGAGGTAGTTGCCATGGATCTAAAGGTATGGGACAAAGACAGAAATATTTTCATTCTACATTTTGTAGACCTGGCGACCAGATTTAGTCTTTCTAAGATAATGCTTAGTAAGCACAGAAGGGTTATTATGAACAAAATCTTGGAGAAATGGGTAGAGACTGGACTTGGGGCACCAGCAAAGTTTCTGGTTGATAATGGAGGGAAATTTGCCAATGACAAGTTCAGAGATATGTGAGAAAACAAAATCATGGTCATTAATACCACAGCTGATTGATGAAATGCTGCATAAAACTTTAGATGATCAACTAGACTGCATATTGACAGTTGCCCTGGCATGGGCAGTTCATGTGAAGAATTCACTCCAGATAGTTTGAGAATGTAGTCTATGTCAATTAGTCTATGGGCAAAATCCCAAATTTCCTTCTGTGCTGTGTGATAGTCTTCCTGCTCGATAATTATGATAATTAGTGCCATTTTTTCTGCACATTTGAATGCTTTACATGCAGGGATAAGGGCTTTCATCAAGGCTGAGGTCTCTGAGAAACTTTAGAGAGCTCTGAGGCATTGTATAAGACCATCGTACTGCACTGTAATGTTCTAATGTTCTAATCTGAGGCAGAATTTAATTCAGGAATTTTGGTGCATTATAAAAGAGAGGATCATTGGAAATGGAAAGGCCCTGGTAAGCTAATAGGTTGTGATGGTAAGATAATATTTGCCAAAATGGCAACCAATCTGTCAAGGTTCGTTCCTCATGATTAATCAGAATCAATTACAAAATCTTGAACTGTGAGCAGCTGATAGATGTAAACAAGGCATCTTGTACCTCAAATGCTCATGTGTTTTGTGAGGAATGCTGTGAGGAACAGAATGTGGTAGATCAAGGTCTGGATAGTGTTAATGTGAGTGATCATGACGCACATGAGACCAGAGAGGGAGAGAGATAGAGAACACAGCGGGAGCAGAACTTTAAAAAGCACCCCAAGAAATCGGAGACCAGAGAGAAAGAGAGAGAACACAGTGGGAGCAGAGATTTAAAAAACATGCCAAGAAATCGGAGACCAGAGAGAGAGAGAACACAACAGGAGCAGAACTTTAAAAAGCACCCCAAGAAATTGGAGACCAGAGAGAAAGAGAGAGAACACAACAGGAGCAGAGCTTTAAAAAGCGCACCAAGAAATCGGAGATCAGGAAGTGAGAAAGAGAACACAGCGGGGGCAGAGTTTTTAAAAGCACCCGAAAGAAATTGGAGACCAGAGAAAGAGAGAGAGAGAGAGAGAACACAGCGGGAACAGAACTTTAAAAAGCGCACCAGGAAATCGGAGACCAGAGAGACAGAAAGAGAGAACAGTGGAGCCGGGGGTAAAAAAATTGAAAAGTGACATCAGAGTGACGTTACAGTCGACAGAGAGAGCAGGGAAACAGAAAGGAGCCGGGGTGAGTATACAGGTAAGCTTTTAATTTAATTTAGTTTCATCTAAAGCAATCAAATATAAAATAAGACTTGACCGATTCATTAGTATGCAAACTAAAAACTAAAGCGGACTAGATAATTTATCATACAGAGTGAGAGAGAGAGAGACCAGCTCAAATTCGGACAACTTAATACATAAGATGCATTAAGTATTATTAGCGCTTATCAGTATTTGTAGGGTTTACAGATATTACAGATTGTAGAAAGGGTTATTAGAATTGGCAAAGCTTTATTAGCATTGGTAACATCTAGTACCAGTAGGAAGATCTATATATTTGTGTAATCAAGAAAAGTATAACTTTAGTTGAAGGTGGTACGAGCATTTAATAAGCTCAGTAAATTCTACGATACATAGGAATTATTCTAAGTGAATTAAGAAAGTAATTAAAGTAAGTTAACTAATAGCATAAGTACCAATGGCAGGACAGGTGTTACGTCACAGCTGTGGTACGTGGGAGCTCCTGGATGCCAAGGCGATCCAGAACAAACACTTTTGCAGAAAGTGTGAGCAGCTAGAGGAATTCCGGATCAGGATTATTGATCTTAAAGCTGAACTGCAAATACTATGCAACATAAGGAGCGGCACAGTGGTTAGCACTACAGCCTCACAGCTCCAGCGACCCGGGTTCAGTTCTGGGCACTGCTTGTGTGGAGTTTGTGAGTTCTCCCTGTGACCGTGTGGGTTTCCACTGGGTGCTCCGGTTTCTTCCCACAGCCTGAGACTTGCAGGGTGATAGGTAAATTGGCCATTGTAAATTGCCCCTAGTGTAGGTAGATGGTAGGAGAATTGAGGGAAGGTGGCGATGTGGTAGGATTAGTTTAAATGGGTGGTTGATGGTCAGCACAGACTCAGTGGGCTGAAGGGCCTGTTTCAGTGCTGTATCTCTATCTCTGTAAGGGAGGGGGAGAAATACCTGGACACTTTGTTCTGGAGGACGGTCCCACCTCATAGAACAGGGTCATCTGTTTTGATCATGCAGTGAGGAACAGGAGGATGTGACCATGAGTGAGGCCGGTAAAGGGACCAAGCATACAGTAGTGGAGGAGCCTCAAGCAGGTTTGAGGTGCTCTCAACCTGTGTGGATGAAAGCGAGGTTGCAAGGTGGATGAGCAGACTGGCCATGGCAGAAGATTGGCTTGCTGGTAGAAAACAGAAAGTATGCATAAATGGATCCTTTTCTGATTGGCAGGATGTGACAAGTGGAGTTCCACAGTTGTGCTGGGGCCTCAACTTTTTACAATTTATATCAATGACTTAGACGAGGGGAGCGATGGCATGGTAGCTAAATTTGTAGATGATACAAAGATAGGTAAGAAAGTATGTTGTGAAGAGGACATAAGGAAGTTGCAGACTGATATAGAAATGTTGAGTGAGTGGGCAAAAATCTGGCAGATGGAGTATAATGTGGGAAAATGTAAAGTTGTTCACTTTGGGAGGAAGCATAAAAAAGCAGAGTGTTTCTTAAATGGGGAACGACTGCAGAATTTTGAGGTGCAGAGGGATCTAGATGTTCCAGTGCATGAGTCACAAAAGGTTATTATGCAGGTACAGCAAGTGGTAAAGAAGGCTAGTGGAATGCTATCCGTTATTACGAGAGGAATTGAAAATAACAGTAAGGATGTTATGCTTCAGTTATTAAAGGGCATTGGTGACACCACATCTCGAATACTGTGTGCAGCTTTGGTCTCCTTATTTAAGGAAGGATGTGAATGCGTTGGAGGCGGTTCAGAGGAGGTTTACTTGATTGATACCTGGAATGAGCGGGTTGTTTTTGAGGAAAGGTTGGACAGACTGGACTTGTTTTCACTGGAGTTTAGAAGAGTGAGGGGAGACTTGATTGAAGTATATAAGATCCTCAAAGGTATTGACAGGGTGAATGTGGAGGGGATGTTTCCTCTTGTGGGTGAGTCCAGAACTAGGGGGCACTGCTTGAAAATTAGGGGGTCGCCCTGTTGGGACAGAGATGTGGAAAAGTATTTTCTCTCAGAGGGTTGTGCGACTTTGGGAATTATCTGCCACAGAAGGTGGTAGAGGCAGGGGTCATTGAATATTTTTAAGCTGGAGGTAGATAGATTTTTGTTAGGCGAGGGAATCAAAGATTATCAGGGGTAGATGGAAGTGTGAAATTCGAGACAGAAACAGATCGGCCATGATCTTATTAAATGGCAGAGCAGGCTCGATGGGCTGAATGGCCTACTTCTGTTTCTAATTCATATGGTCGTATGGTACATGACAAAGCTATCGCATCCAAAGAGTGAGTACTTGGGTGACATTCAATCCAGAGCGGTCTAGTGAATAAAGGGATGAGTCAATTGTGGGGCATGCAGGTTAAAGCTACTGGCAAGTTTAAATATTGGTTGATTGTTCAGGATGATGGCTAAGAAGCGAGGTCCATGAACTGGCAGAATGGGGTGAAAGAGTGAAGAGTAAGAAAGCTCAGTGCAAGTACTGATAGTGGGTCCGGAAGTGACTCTTGTGTCAGAAAATGATCGCATACTGGAGAAAGACCGTCTGACAGTGTGAGAAGGAGATCTCGCAGTAGTAGTTAGACAGACATCAAAGTGGGGGGGAAGTAGAGGCCATAGCTTGAACAGTTTAGGCAACAAAATGAAGGCCACAGGACTGTCTCGGAACAAAAGTAGCAGAAGTCCTCATGATTGTACAGTATTGGTGGCTACAGTAAATTTGGGGATAAACTAATAAGAGAGGCAAAACAAAGGGATTAGGTAGCTCAACACAAGCAAAATACTGCAGATGCTGGAAATCTGAAATAAAAATACAAGGTGTTGGAAATACTCAGCAAGTCTGGCAGCACCTGTGGAGACAGAAACTGATGTTTTGATGAAACGTCACAGACCTGAAACATAAACTCTGTTTCTCTCTCCACAGATGCTCCCAGACCTGCTAAGTAGTTCAACATTTTCTGTTTTTAATCAGGTAGTTGGAGAGAGCTTGGTGTTTATTCTGAGACACCAGATAAGGGGCAACCAACTTTGTCACATTGAGGGATTTAGTTTAGAGATACAGCACTGAAACAGGCCCTTCGGCCCACCGAGTCTGTGCCGACCATCAACCACCCATTTTTATACTAATCCTACACTAATCCCATATTCCTACCACATCCCCACCTGTCCCTATATTTCCCTACCACCTACCTATACTAGGGGCAATTTATAATGGCCAATTTACCTACCAACCTGCAAATCTTTTGGCTTGTGGGAGGAAACCGGAGCACCCGGAGAAAACCCACGCAGACACAGGGAGAACTTGCAAACTCCACACAGGCAGTACCCAGAATTGAACCCGTGTCGCTGGAGCTGTGAGGCTGCGGTGCTAACCACTGCGCCACTGTGCCACCCTAATTTGTACTGTGGATTTGTACTGAAATAAATCCTTGCAGATGGGACTTATTAGGCTAAAGCGAGGCTGGTTGCCAGGTGTTTTGAAGAGTGACTGGGTGATACAGATATTAGAGTTGACTCTCCTACAGCTGGAAAAGTAGTCATGAAAATCTTTTTAGCTCCTTTGGCCAAATATTCCTGGGAGCATAGATCAATTGACATAAAAGCTGCATTTCTGCAGGGTGATACTTTTCAGAGAGAAGTGTTTCTGAAACCGTCCAAAGAGGCAGCAAATGCAGAATGAAAATTATGGAAATTAAACATGTGTCTATGGCCTGAACCAGTGTCCTCAACCTAAGCAAGGGCAATTACAGAGGTATGAAGAAAGAGTTCTCTAAAGCGGGCTGGGAAAATAGACTAAGGGGAAGGTCAGTGGATGAGTAGTGGCAGACATTTAAGCAGATATTTCATAATGTTCAGCAAAAAGTTATCCCTGTTAAAAAGGACTCAGACTCGATGAGAAGGATGAACCACCCGTGGTTAACAAAGGCAGTCAAAGAGAGTATCCAATCAAAAATTAAGGCATACAAAGCGGCGAAAACTAGTGGTAGGCCAGAGGATTGGGAATTTTTTAGGAACCAACAGTGGATGACTAAAAAGCGAATAAAGAGGGAGAAAATTGATTATGAAAAGTAAATTGGCAAGAAATATAAAAACAAACAGCAAGAGCTTCTCCGGGTATATAAAAAAAAAGAGAGTAGCTAAAGTGAGCGTGGGACCCTTGGAGGATGCAACTGGAGAATTGATAATGGGGTGGAGGACACTATTACCATCCCATAGATATCAGATAAGCAAGGAGCTAATGGGAGGAAAGATCTTGTAACAGTCTCTATCACATGGGACGAACGACAGACAAGTCGCCAGGACCTGATGACCCACATCCAAGGGTTTTAAAGGAAGTGGCTGCAGAGATAATGGAGGCATTGGTCGGAATATTCCAGAACTCACTGGATTCTGGGAGGGTCCCAGCGTATTGGAAAACCACTAATGTGACACCCCTGTTCAAGAAGGGAGGGAGACAAAAGACAGGATACTATAGGCCAGTCAGCCTAACAGTGGGCATTGGGAAAATGCTAGAGTCCATTATTAAGGAAGAAATAGCAGGGCATTTAGAAAAGCTTAACGCAATCAAACAGAGTCAACATGGTTTTGTGAAAGGGAAATCATGTTTGACAAATTTGCTAGAGTTCTTTGAGGATATAAGAAGCAGAGTTGATAAAGGGGAACTGGTAGATGTAGTGTATTTGGATATCCAGAAGGCATTCGATAAGGTGCCACATAAAAGATTATTGCACAAGATTGGAGCTCACGGGGTATTGGGGTAATGTATGAGAATGGATTGAGGATTGGTTACCTCACAGAAGACAGAGAGTTGGGATTAATGGGTCTTTTTCAGGTTGGAAAGACGTAACTAGTAGAGTGCCACAAGCATCAGTCCTAGGGCCTCAATTATTTACTATCTATATTAATGACTTGGAGGAGGGGGCAGAGTGTAATATATCCAAATTTGCTGATGATACAAAAGTAGGTGGGAGGGCATGTTGTGATGAGGACATAAGGAATCTGCAAGGGGATATAGATAGGTTGAGTGAGTGGGCAAAAACTTGGCAGATGGAGTTTAATGTAGGAAAGTGTGAAGTCATGCACTTTGGTAGGAAGAATCAAAAGGCAGACGATTATTTAAATGGAGAGAAACTTCAAAAAAGTGTAGCACAGAGGGATCTGAGTTTTCTTGTGCATGAAACACAAAAAGTTAGCATGCAGGTGCGGCAAGTAATTAAGAAGGCAAATGGAATTTTGGTCTTTATTGCTAGGGAGTTGGAGTTTAAAAATAGGGAAGCCTTGTTACAACTGTACAGGATTTTGGTGAAGCTGCACCTGGAGTACTGTCTACAGTTTTTGTCCCCATATTTAAGAAAGGATGTACTGGCATTGGAGGCAGTTCAAAAGAGATTCACTAGGCTGGTTCCTGGGATGAAGGGGTTGACTTATCAAGAACGGCTACACAGGCCTTTATTCATCAGAGTTTAGAAAAATGAGGGGTGATCTTATTGAAACGCACACGATTCTGAGGAGGCTTGACGGGGTAGATGTTGAGAAGATGTTTCCACTAGTGGGGGAATCTCGAACTAGGGGACATAGATACAGAATAAGGGAACACTCATTTAAAAGTGAGATGCAAAGGAATTTCTTCTCTCAGAGGGTAGTGAATATCTGTCAATTTTAAATTCTACTCTAATCTTATAAATAATTAAAATTTCTCAAATTCTGCAGTACCACCTCATAAGAATTCGTCAACATGCATCATGAAGGTGAATTCATCTGTAATTCTCTACCTCATAGAGTTGTGGAGGCTAGATCACTGAAAGTATTTTAAGAGGAGGTAGATAGATTTTTGAAATGTCGGGAGTTGAGGGCTGTGAGGAGCTGGCACGAAAGCAGTTGAGTTCTGAGGCCGATCAGCCATGATCTTATTGAATGGCGGGGCAGGCTTGAGGGGCCGAATGGCCTACTCCTGCTCCTATTTCTTATGTTCTTATGATGCTTCCATGGTGTGATGTTTTTTGATGAGATCTGTTTTGCTCAAAATAGCTTGTGTTCAACTAAAAGCAGACCTCCCAATGTTTTATTGGTATCATAAAGGAAAAGTTTCAGGCATCTTCATGATGCATGTTGATGAATTCTTATGAGGTGGTACTGCAGAATTTGAGAAATTTTAATTATTTATAAGATTAGAGTAGAATTTAAAATTGGCAGTAAGGTTTGTGGGGCTTTCAAATATATTGGTTTAGATAGTAAGCAGAGTAGGAGTCAACAACTCTATTTAAAGAGTGTTATTCCCATCCCAGTTAATCATACCAGTTCCTCACAGAAAGTTGATGTTATAACTGAAGATCAAACAAAGCAATTGCAAAGCTTGAATGGTCAGTTGAACTAGTTGGGTATTCACACTAGGCCATTTGCGGGTTTTGATGTGTTGGAGCTAAGTATGACAGTGAAACACCCTGAGGCTGAGCATGTTTAAGGACAAATGAAACATTAAAAAAATTAAATCTGCAGAAATACATACTTAAGTTTCCATCCTTCGGTGACCAAAAAGAACATGAAACTAATCTCTTTTAGCGACGCTTCACATGCTAATCTTTCTGATGGGTATTCTAGTGCAGCTGATTTCATAATGTTCCTTATGGGTGAGAATGGGAAATGCTGTCCTTGAGTTTGGGATGCTAAGAAAATAAAAATGCTTGCTAAAATTACTTTGCCTGTTGAAGCACTGGCTATTACAGAAGCAATGGATATCGGATTCTATTTGCCAAATATTTTGAGTTAATATTCTGTGCATTGTGCATACTGAAGATAGTATACCCATTGAACGTGATGTAGATAATCATTCATTGTGGGATAATATGGGAAATGTTGCTGTATTGGTAATGTCACTGGACTAATAATCCAGAGGCCCAGGCTAATGCCCCGGGCACACAGGCTTAAATCCAATTAATTAATGAAAAATCTGGAATTGAAAGCTCGTCTCAGTAATGGTGCCAGTAATAGCGCCATGAAACTATCATCAATTGTTGTAAAAACCCATCTGGTTCACTAATGTCGCAGTGGTTAGCACCGCAGCCTCACAGCACCAGCGACCCGGGTTCAATTCTGGGTACTGCCTGTGTGGAGTTTGCAAGTTCTCCCTGTGTCTGCGTGGGTTTCCTCCGGTGCTCCGGTTTCCTCCCACAGCCAAAAGACTTGCAGGTTGATAGGTAAATTGGCCATTATAAATTGCTCCTAGTATAGGTAGGTGGTAGGGGAATATCGGGACAGGTGAGGATGTGGTAGGAATATGGGATTAGTGTAGGATTAGTATAAATGGGTGGTTAATGGTCGGCACAGACTCGGTGGGCCGAAGGGCCTGTTTCAGTGCTGTATCTCTAAATCAAAAAAATCTAAATCAAATTACCTGGTCTGGCCTACATGTGACTCCAGACCCACAGCAATGTGGTTGACTCTTAACTGCCCTCTGAAACAGCATAGCAAGCCTCTCAGTTGTCAAGGGCAATTAGGGATGGGCAACAAATGCTGGCCTTTCCAGCGATGTGCACATCCCATGAAAGAATAAAAAAGAACGTTCTACGAAAAGTGTAAGTGAGAAAAGGTTACGGATTGACCTTGGCGATTTGAAACAAATGCTGGAGGGAAAGGATGGATGAAATCTTATTAGTGCCGCAGTGTTCCCGACGGCGGGACCGAAAGCTGTCGTAACTTCCCCTTCTGCTGCAAATCCCACATGATTTTGTATTTAAATTAGCCATGTGGCAATGGACATGGGGGACACGTGGGATCATGCGGCGGGGCAGCCTTTCATTGGTGGAAACTGCCGTCTCTGCCCTCAGCATCATGATTGCCACAGATATAAAACATTCTGTGTTTGCAGCCTCAAGGATCAGCAGCCTTCCTTTCACGTAAGTATCTTCAGATTAACTTAAATTAAAGCTTTTACTTAAATCAAAATGTTTTTGCCTCCTTTATTTTGTGAACGTCACCACCAACTTCACATCATTTATTTTACCTGCAGCAAAATTGATTCAGATGTATGCTCATACCCTCAATTTGCCCCACAGCTCCCCAACTTTGACAGCACCCAGTCTCCCTTTAGGCTCTTACCAAATATCTTCACACAGTGCTGCTCTAATCCACCCATCACCCCGGCAGCCAACAAAATGCATCTTCACCATCAACATCAACCATTCAAAAACCTGCAAGTTGCACTCCACCTTCCCCTGCTCCTCGATGCACCTGACCAACCCCACCCTTCTCTCCGTGACCACCCTCCCCTGCTCCTCCATCTAGCCCCCGCCCATGCCGTCGCCACCGTACCCTGAGATGATTCACCCTTGATGCTGCCTGGAGGCAAACATCCATTCTAATGCTGGCATTAGTTTAGCGGATGAATTAAAGAGAGAAGAGCACAGTCCTGAGGCTCATCTGCACAAATCTGACTGTTGCACACCACGTTGAAACACTGAACCAGGTGGCATAGGAATATCACTCGCCATTCACGTAATCTGGAGGTAGGACTAATTTGTCACTATGTGTAGGGTAATGAGTATTCATCGTATTTAAATTAATGCATAGTTGCAATCCGCCACTGTGCTGGGGGAACCCTGGAAGGACACAAACCCACCACCGACTTAATTCCTCTAAAATATCCCGCCATTGGGAATCAGAGAAAACACCTAATGTCTAATTATATCACACCGCATGCCACCAAATCTGCCATGGCAGTCAGCATAAAATTTCCCCTGAAATGTTCAAAATTAAATGGGTGGATGAAAGTCATCAACCTCATGATTGTTTTACAAAAAGAATTGCTTGTTTGAAGAAATTGTTAGGGGTCCTGGAGGAGAGGTGTCTCATAATGTAATGCTTTGCACAGAATATGGACACTTTTGGTTGAACTTGTTTTGAAATTTTGGTTTTACATATAAGCTCTATTTATAATTTAAAGAGATAGAAGGGACTCGTAATTGTATATTAATGTTTTTTATTCATTCATGGGATGAGGGCGTCGCTGGCTAGGCCAGCATTTATTGCCCATCCCTAATTGCCCTTGAGAGGTGGTGGTGAGCTGCCTTTTTGAACCGCTGCAGTCCTTGGGGTGTAGGTACACCAACAGTGCTGTTTGGAAGGGAGTTCCAGGATTTTGACCCAGCTATAGTGAAGGAACGGCAATGTAGTTCAAAGTCAGGATGGTGTGTGGCTTGGAGGGGAACTTGCAGGTGGTGAAGTTTCTGTGTGCCTGCTGCCCTTGTCCATCTAGGTAGTAGAGGTCATGGGTTTGGAAGAGCTATTGAAGGAACCTTGGTGAGTTGCTGCAGTGCATCTTGTAGATGGTACACAATGCTGCCACTGTGTGTCATTGAGTGACCATTGAAGGCGGTGGATGAGGTACCAGTCAAGCGGGCTGTTTTGTCCTGGATGGTATCGAGCTTCTTGCGTCTTGTTGCAGCTGCACACATCCAGGTAAGTGGAGAGTATTCCATCACACTCCTGACTTGTGCCTTGTAGATGGTGGATAGGCATTGGGGAGACAGGAGGTGAGTTACTCTCTGCAAAATTCCCAGCCTCTGACCTGCTCTTGTAGCCACAGTATGTATGTGGCTCGCCCAGTTCAGTTTCTAGTCAATAGTAACCCCCAGGTTGTTGATAGTGGGGGATTCAGCTATGGTAATGCCATTGAACACCAAGGGGAGATGGTTGGATTCTTTCTTGTTTGAGATCATCATTGCCTGGCACTTCTGTGGTGTGAATGTTACTTGCCACTTAGCAGCCCAAGCCTGGATGTTGTCCAGGTCTTGCTGCATCTGAACACAGGCTGCTTCAGTATCTGAGGAGTCACGAATGTTGCTGCACATTGTGCAATCATCAGCGAACATCCCCACTTCTGACCTTATGATGTAGGGTAGGTCATTGATGAAGCTGCTGAAGGTCTTTGGGCCTAGGACACCATCCCGAAGAACTCCTGTAGTGATGTCCTGGGACTGAGATGATTGACCTCCAACAATTACAATCATCTTCCTTTGTGCTAGGTATGACTCCAACCAGCGGAGAGTTTTCCCCCTGATTCTCATTGACTCCAGTTTTGCTAGGGCTTCTTGATGCCATACTTGGTCAGATACTGCCTTGATGTTAAGGGCAGTCACTGTTGCCTCACCTCTTGAGTTCAGCTCTTTTGTCCATTTTTGAACCAAGGCTGTAATGAGGTCAGGAGCTGAGTGGCCCTGGAAGAACCCAAACTGAGCGTCAGTGAGCAGGTTATTGCTGAGCAAGTGCTGCTTGATAGCACTGTCGATGACACCTTTCATCACTTTACAGATGATCGACAGTGGACTGATAGGGCGATACATTTCAGTTTGGATTTGCCCTGTTTTTTGTGCACAGGACATACTTGGGCAATTTTCCACATTGCCGGGTAGATGCCAGTGTTGTTGCTGCCAGTGCTTAATTGTATTTCATTGTAGACAGATGGTGGCCATTAACTGGGGTTTTACTTGTGTCCCTATAAATAGACATAGTACTGGTGCCCCCTCATTAGGGATATCTAATTTATTTGGTACTGTAAAAGAGGTATAAATAGACACAGTCTGCAACTGTAGTTGTTGGGTTCGGAGGTGCTTGTAATCTGTAACTGTGTAAATAATTGCTTATAAAAAGTGTGTAAAGATTGGCTGCTGTTCATTCCTTCGCCAACTGGCTTTCCGGATTCTAACACCTGTGAGCTTGCAGAAAATTGCACAGAGCATGGGGGAGCTTGTGTTGGTCATTGTGCAGGGCAATGAGACCATGCATATATTCATGGTACAAGTGATCAAAACCATTAACATTGGGATTCACAATGATAGAGCCTCTGATGGCAGGGCTGACAGATTCCATGGCAGTTTAGGTTGCTACCATGGAGTTTCAGCTGATGTCATCTTGGCTTTGGACTCCCACATGGTTAAGGGCTTCCAGAACATCACATCATTCCTGTTTTCTTGCAGAGCAGTGGGAATTCTGCAGCATTGCCCAATGAGACTGATATTGGCTCCATGGCAGAGAGACTTTCTGTCCTCTCTCAGAATGACAGCATGCCTGATCCCCACCTCCCTTTCTGTCATTGCCCTTGCTAGTGCCATGCCGCTAGCTAGGCTAGACTGCCTCTAGTGCTGCCAAGATGCTGCAGTCTGAAGAGCCAGGGAAGTTCTAGGTTACCTATCATGGCCATCTGAAGCCTTCTCAGTAGGTGCTCAGTAGCCTTTCACCTCCAGAGCTCTGGTTATCACATTTCATAGAAGCACTAAAATAGTTAAATGAACACACAAGACGGGCACTAGGGATTTGCACAGGGTACTTATGACTTAGAGGTTCCAGGATTCAGAAGGAGGCTGAAGGGCATACACCAGGAAATGCTTGGTGTACTGACAACCTGCCAGCAAGCTTATGCTCAGGTACTGAGAGCATGAGGAAATACAGATCCAACATGTGTATAGTTTTCATGTCAAACCTACACATGGGTATTCAGATGGTGGTTGTAAGGATAGTCATCATATGGATGGCAGGACTTTTGGTGAGCTGGGAAGGGGAGGGATGATTCAGCTGAAACACTCTTCTGTCAGTTGGTGTCTGAGATTTCTGGCTAATGCTGTTCCTGCATTTCCTTCTTTTCCTGCTCTTCTTCTACTTCTTCCTGTTGATGACAAAGAATGGTCCCTCTAGCTGTACACCACCATGTATTTGGAGAAACAGTCAGGCTGACACTGCAGAGTTCGTCCTGAGTGAGCTAGACAGCATAATCATTGTTCGAGTACGCTGGTTGTATGCTTTATGAGGTTTCTTGTGGCAGTGTGGCTCTCATTGTAGGCCAGGTTGGTGTCTGCTCAGGTTCTTGAACAGAGTCAACAGCCATGTGTCAAAAGGATATCCCTTGTCTCTAAGGAGCCAGCTTCTGATATAATGGTCTGGATAGAATAGAGCTCCGAGAAAGGACTGAAGGCATCATG
Organism: Heterodontus francisci; assembly: GCF_036365525.1. Taxonomy (NCBI): domain Eukaryota; kingdom Metazoa; phylum Chordata; class Chondrichthyes; order Heterodontiformes; family Heterodontidae; genus Heterodontus; species Heterodontus francisci. The sequence goes on from NC_090377.1 coordinate 127,710,988, forward strand.
GCTTTTGCCAGTAAACTGGGCATGCACCTGCATTATTCACTGCCTGTTGTAGCAAAATCATAGATTCATAGAATGGTTACAGCACAGAAGGAGACCACTCCCCTGCCTTTTCCCTGTAGCCCTGCAAATGCTTTCTCTTCAGTTAATTATCCAGTTCTCTTTTAAAGACCTCGATTGAATCTGCCTGCACCACACTCTCAGGCTGTGTATTCCAGATCCTAAAAAAGGTTTTCCTCATGTCATTGTTGCTTCTTTTGCCAGTTACTTTGGCAAAGAGCTGGACCTTTAGGGGGTTGTATCCCTTTCTGTTCATATGGATGCCAGGCATCTAATGTGGAGACACAGGCAAATACGTGCGCAGTCTATTGCTCCTTGCACCCTTGGGAAGCCTATAATCTGTGCAAAACTGACTGCTTTCTTGACCTGCCTTAATTGGTCCATGGGGAAGGAGGTGTCGTTGTCCTTCCTGTATTAGAGAGTTTTGGTCACCTGCCTAATGCAGCAGTGGACAGTAAACTGAGTAGTGTCACTGATGGCAATGGTTGCAGCCTGAAAGGAGCCAAGAGCATCAAAGTGGACACAATCTCCATGACAGACACAGGCATTACTGTTTATGCCCTGGTTTGGAGCTTCGATTGGGGCTGCAATTTACAACACAGCTAAGTTTATAACTTCCCTGGTGAAGTGCAGGCACCTCACACATTGCTTCCCCATATGGTTGAGAAAGAAAAACAGTTGCCTGTTGACAGTGCTCTCCTTCTGCCTCTTCTCCCAGCTACTCCCGCTTTCTGTAAGGTTCTCTTTGCTGGTGTGGAGGGGCAGGTGGTGGCGTCATGGAGTGGTGGGGGGAATGTGGGGGCCACTACTGTGGTGGGAATTTTAAAAGACGCAGTTCTCCCAGGCAACCCTAAGCACAGCATATTGCATTTCCATTCGGCAACCCGAAGCATGGCACATGGCAGTCTGGATGAAATCATTCCACGGGCTGAATTTTATTGAAGTCCCTGTTTTAGCTGATCTAATTGCCACTTTTGTTTCTCTTAATTGTGCTTGGTACTTGTTTTTTGTGTGCCTCCTGTTCCCTCGATCCTTTTCACACTAAATTGCCAATCACCCAACTTTCCCTCCTAGTCCCCATGTTAGCCGATATTGTTCATGGTTCTCTCTCTTCAGGTATTGTCTCTCCTTTAAATCTGCTGTCATCATCCCACTCCTAAAAAAAAACCCTTGACCCCACCACCTTTGTAAACTACTGTCCCATCTCCAACTTCCCTTTTCTCTCCAAAGTCCTTGAATATGTTGTTGCCTCCCAAATCTGTTCCCATCTTTCCCGGAATTCCATATTTGAATCCTTCCAATCAGGTTTCTGCCCCACGACAGTGCCGAAACAGCTCTTACCAAAGTCACAAATGGCACCCTATGTGACTATGGAAAAGGTAAACTTTCCCTCCTCATCCTTCTTGACATATCTGCAGCCTTTGACACAATTGACCACATCATCCTCCTCAAACACCTCTCCACTCTTGTCCAGCTGGATGGGACTGCACTCGCTGGGTTCCATTCTTATCTATCTAATCATAGCCATAGAATCACTTGCAATGGCTTCTCTTCCTGCTCCCATACCATTACCTCTGATGTCCCCCAAGGATCAGTCCTTGGCCCCCTCCTATTTCTCGTCTACATGCTGCCCCTCGGTGACATCATATGAAAGCACTTCATTAGTTTTCTTATGTATGCTGACAACGCTCAGCTCTACTTCACCAGTACTTCTCTCGACTCCTCCATTGCTGCTGAATTATCAGACTTCTTATTTGACATCCCGTACTGGATGAGCAGAAATTTCCTCCAATTAAATATTGGGATGACTGAAGCCATTGTTTTTGTTCCTCCTCCAAACTCTGCTCCCTAACTACCAACTTAATTCTCCTCCCTGGCAATAGTCTGAGATTAAGCCAGTCTATTTGCAACCTTGGTGTCACATTTGACCCCAAGTTGAGCTTCTGACCTAATATTTGTGCCATCATTAAGACCGCCATTTCCATCTCCATAACATTACCGCATCTCAGCTCATCTGCTGCTGAAATTCGCATTCATGCCTTCGTTACCTCTAGATTTAATTATTCTAATGCACTCCTGGCTGGTCTCCCATATTCTACTCTACGTAAACTTGAGACCATCCAAATCTCTGCTGCCCCTGACTTAACTCTCACCAAGTCCTTTTCCCCATCACCCCTGTGCTCGCTGATCGATATTGGCTCCCGGTCAAGCAACATCTTGAGTTTACAATTCTCATCCTTGTTTTTAAATCCCTTCATGGCCTCGTCCCTCCCTATCTTTGTAATCTCCTCCAGCCCCACAACTGTCCAAGATGTCTGAGCTCCTCTAATTCTGGGCTCTTGTGCATCCCTAATTTTAATTGCTCCACCATTAGCGGCCACGCCTTCAGTTGCCTAGGCCCCAAGCTCTGAAATACCCTCTCTACACCTCTCTGCCTCTCCACCCAGCTTTCCTCCTTTAAGACGCTCCTTAAAATCTACCTCTTTGACCAAGCTTTTGGTCATCTGACCTAATATCTCCTTTTGTGGCTCAATATCATACTTTGTTTTAGAATGCTGCTGTAAAGCACCTTGGGACGTTTTATTACGTTAAAGACGCAATGTAAATATAAGTTGTTGTTGTTGTTCCTGGGAATTATCTACTTCTAATCTGTGAAAACATCTTTGTTTAAGTTGTATTTGTCTTTGTATATGATGTTTTGTCATGCAAGAATATAAATAGTCTTGGTATGATCTGTTAAAACAGCACATACGCAAGACAAATAATGCCCTACCTGCAGCCCCATCCTGTTTGTTAGCTAGATGTGTTACAGTGCTTTTTGTGTATGAAGTCTTTTAAAGATGCAAATATGTTCGACTGTAAATTACAGTTTGTGTGACATTCTGAAGTGTGGCTATGTATGATTAGCAATGAAACAACTATAAGGCTGTGTGAGGGTTTGACATGGGCCACGGTTTGGCAGGCAACATTTTGTAGCATGCATATTTGTGGCATGTGTCTCGTAAATGGTACAGTTGAGTAGTCTTATATTGACAACTTTCTTTAGATCTTCCATCTTCCTTTGCAATTCTTCCCATGTCTTGTGGGTTGTGCTTACAGTTTTGAATATGCCAGGCACACTTCACTGTTATCCTGTGGAGAGGATGCCCTGGAGTGCTAAATTCCCCAAGGACCCATCTCATGCAATGGCATCACCATTTTGCCGGCCATCAAAAACATGAGAATCAGGTGTTGCACTGCTCCCTCATTTGATCGCCAGCACTGTTGCCTGTCTCCAAGTTTATTTTGACTGCTGCTGATTTTTGCCCCAGCCCCATTCAGCCTTTCTAAAGTTTGAAAAAATAATATTGATATTTAATTAGAACCATTGTAAAGGTAAATTATTTTTGGTACCATACAGGTAGCCACTTTTAAATCACTGCTTTGCTTTAACTTTCAGCACAAGCCCTTATGGACCGTTTGCATAAAATTTCTTGATCTTTCTTTGGCAAGCGCAAAGTTCTATGTCCCATATTACTAATGCTCACTGGAAATAGTGAATTAGGGCTGACCTTGGAAAATTCTGGAAGTCAGTGAACATTATGCTTCGTGTATTGCAGTCTCATTGCTTGAACATTGGGGGAGGTGGGTGACTAATAGGTCATGATGATTGTTGTCCTGCATTAAGTAAGGTAGGCTAGTGGAAATGTCAGGAGATCTCAATAATGAGACATGTCTCTCATCCTATCATTTCATTATTTAATAACTACTAAGACTTTTATGATTTATAACCATTATGTCTGTGAAGCCCTTTGCTCGAGACACCCAAAATGATGTTTCCCTTTAGCCTTGTATCCTCCTCTGCTTCAAATATTTACCCAATTTTCCCATAAAAGTTGTGATGTTTTCTGCCTCAACCAGTGGCAAAGCGTGAAATAAATTTCTCCTACCCACCCTCCTGAATCTTCTCGTGACAATTTTAAATTGATACGCCTCGATACTGACTCTCCAATCTGAATGAATAGGGGAAGACTGTTTTCTCTATCAAAACCATAATATTAAAATCTCTAAATATCCTCTTTACCTTCTCCACAAAAGTGGAAATATTTCTAGTACCTCAAACCTCTCCTCAACTATAGTTTCTCATCCCTGGCATCATCCGGCTCTTTGTGGCTTTAATGCCTGTTCTGTACTGCCCAAAGCTGCATACTGTACTCGTTTACTTTTGTACTTGCCTATTTATGAAGCTCAAAATTATATTGGCCTTTTTCATGGCTTGATTTTTCTGCATTTGCATTTTCATGTAATTATGTATTTGAATCCCTGGATCTCTGATCACCCACACTCTTCAGTGTCTTTCCATGAAGTGTATACTTCCATTTCTTACTTTTTCTCCCAGTATATAAACTCTGTCTGTTAATCTGTTTATTTCTTCCTGAAGTCTTTTACAGTCCTCTTCACTGTTTGCCAAACCTCCCACTTTTTTGTTACTGAAAACAAGAGTGGAACTCAGCACTGATCATTGGGTTACCCCACATCCAGTATGTCTCCTGTATGAACAATACCCATTTACTCTAGATCTGTTTTCTGTCCATCAAACAACTTGCTATCCATGATGTTACATTTCCTCTCATGCCATATGCCTGAATTGTTCTAATGATTTTTATTAGACACCTTATGGAATACCATTTACATTACATCTCCTGCCTTTCTCTTTATTTAATCAGTCATTTCTTCAAAGATCACTATAAAATTTGTGAAAAACAATACGTTCTTACTGGCTTTTCTTGATTAATACATGCATTTCTAAGTGTCTACTCATTTAATCTTGAATTATGGACTCTAAAGATTTATGCACAACTGATGTTAAACTAACTAGTCTGTATTTACTCAGTTTATCCTTATCCCTGTTCTTGAACAATGGTGTTACATTTGCTACTTGCTAGTCCCAAGACATAATTTACATAGTTAAGGAAGATTGAGAAATTGTGGCCAGAGTTTTTGCCATCTCCTCTTTGACTTTCTTCAACAGTCTAGTGCACATGCTATCTGAGTCCAGTGACTTATCCATCTTTAGTTCTGCTAATTCTTTCAAAACCAATTCCTTTTCTACAGTTATTTCTAACAATTATTCCATATCCTCCTGTCCATCTACATTCTCGCTTCCATCTTCATTTGTAAATAGTGATTCAAAATACTAATTTAATTTCCCCGCCATACTTTCATTTTCCACAGTTAGACTCTCTTCATCCCTCAGTTGTCCTATTTTCTCCTTAACAAATCAATTTACTTTCTGTATGCTTATAAAAGCCCTTACCATTCCCATAAGTATAAAATATTTATTTCCTTTGTCTCATATATATTAAACTTTTATGCACGCCTACAAAATCTACCCTTGTCAACTTTTCGCAGTATTAATTCTTACAGCCCTTTTATAATGGAAACGGCCCAAGTAAAGTTATCCCACTATAATTGCACCCTCCAACCAGTGGTGGCACTATAGTAGCTCAGTTTTACACCTTCCAGCCTGTCCAAGGAAACCCCGATGTATCATTGAATTATGCTTCGCTGCTTCCCAGATTGCTGTTATTTTTGGCATTTAACTATAAATAATAGAAGTTTAAAGTATTATGGAAACCTATAGACAGAATGAAGAACTTGAAAATAGGGACTGAATTACATCTGCACATCTTTACCCAATTATACCTCACCCTTCGACCCCTGTTCACCTGAAGATTACACTTGGCCTAGGACGTCTGTTTGTGTGTTTGTAAACAATACTAAAAATGTTGGTGTATGTGCACATTTTGTGCCCAACTTTCTTGTTACCCATTTGGTTGACCCTTAACTCTCAGTTGAACAGCCTTCTTCCCCAGCTCCAAAATTTTTATAACTAATAAAAAGTGTTGAAAGAAAAAGAAAACAACAGGATATTTTCTTTTTAATTTTCTATTTTCTCCTGGATTGCTCACAGCACTGTTTAGAAGATTAAGCTCTAATTCCTAGAAGCTCCAGGGTAATCTTGAAAGTTTGGCAACCCTACTTCCTAAACAAAGAATTGAAATATTGGATGTAAACAGTTGTTTGTAGCCGTGTAGTTGGAAGCTGAAGCTCGTAGGTGGCATTGTGGAGACGGTTTCTGAAGTGTCAATCTTCTGGGTAGCGATCTTGTATATAAAAAGAACTTCACTGGGCAATGACAGTTTATTAGTGTGTATAAAGGGTTTGTTGATGAATTTTGACCTTCCTAATTTCTAATTTGTTACTTGATTATAAGCGAGCAGAGACCAACCATTTGTAATTTTTCTGTCAATCCAAGCTGTATAAATGAGTTTTGGGAGGAGAGGATGTGTATATTTAAATATACATGAGATACATTCAATGATTTCATACTCTAGTATGTATTCTCGTTGTCTCGGTAATCTGAACGCATCTCTAGGTAAATCTGAGGAAAGTTATATGCTATTATAACGATGACATAAACGATCAACATAAGTAGGAAATGTTTCTCAATGAAAATGTAAGCGTGACTTTAGGAGACAAACAGATTAAAGATCAAGTTCCTTTATGTACGTCCGCTGCTGGTTCTCTTTGGGAACTTGCGTAAACCCTAAGAACCCTGAAGTTTAATCCAGACCAGTGCTCTCAGAAAAGCTACAGGAAGCCGCCTGAAAACTACTTTTAAGACATTATCTCATAGTTGTCGAATGATCGTTGTATTCTCAGGGAAAAACAGGAAAGTCACATAGTAGGATCCTATCATTTCTGATCGAACAAACCTATAAAATCTTTCAACAATTCGAAACTAATCGTGAAACATTGCCCATGTGAGTGCTTAAATATCCAGGAATTTTGCTTGTTAATCCTAAATACTAAGGCATATATGTATCCTCATCATTTGAAGCATTCGCATTTTTCTGTGGAACTCAAATAATACTATCTTGCTGGCGAACTTTATGTAGGATCTGAGTAGTGACCGGATAATTTGTAGATGTCAGTTGATGACAGACTAGTTCTCCACATTAAAAACGTGGGTGAATGACTTGTTTAATTATTATGTTTAGAGATACAGCACTGAAACAGGCCCTTCGGCCCAACGAGTCTGTGCCGACCATCAACCATCGACCATCAACTTGTTTATTTTTTTAAAAAGCGGAATACCATGTAAAGAGTGGTATGGGTAACCAATTTATCATCTGAAAATATTATTGAACACTTGAACCCAGATAGTGTTCTTGTGCATTCGGTTGATTACTATGAATGAAATGTGAATGGGAATAACTAGAACACGGGAGACCGGATGTGATGGCAATATACAATCGTGAAAAAATACATAAGATTGCTACATGATTCTTAAAATATTAAGATTTTGGTTTGCTGATTTTTTTAAATCATTGAATTTAAAATAGTTAAATTATGCCCAGCAGTGAATACCATATTGCAACCGAGTGTGATTTTATACGTGAAATAAATGTGCAAGATATCAGTGATATAAAATACAATCATGATTAGTGTATCTTTAAGTTTTGTTTTCAAATGGTGCATTATCTGATCACTGTCCTGTGAATATTGCCATGGCCACTGATTTAAACACATCGCCAGAATCTCAAAATTTAATCCCCAAAATCCTGGGGAAAATCCCAGAATTCAATACTGTGAAGCAGAATATCCCTTATTCAGTTACGGGAGACCAGTTATGGCACAGATGCTGGATTATCATTCCCAAAACTAAAAATCCACAAGTTCTATGTAATAAAAAATGACTTATTCAATCACTTAAATCATTGAGTTTGCTCATAATCCGTAATGCTGTGTTTCATTGGATCTTCTCTACAGCATTTGATATCAACTTTTAATAATCGCTCTTTGACCTAAGTGCTAAAATGAGCCAAATTGTGGAGAGTTCTCTAAAGAAATGAATGGAAATTTCTGAATTTGGCATGTGTGTTTATTTGAAAATGGCCTACAATTAATTGCAATTCATTATTACCGTCTGGTTCTTTTTGCTTTCTTTAGTAAATTGCCTGGTTAAGTATTAATATTAGTCATTAATATCTACAATTTAATACTGATTGTCAATGCATTCATGATTTATTGCATGCTAATAGTAGGCGTATTGTCAGTATTATTAGCGACAGGTCTGTGTAGCAGCTGCAAAAAGGAGCTTTATGTGCCATAATCTTTGGCTGGGTTTCGGTGTGGTTGTTATCTTTGGTATTTCCCTGTGTCGGCTGGAGTGCATCTTTGCTCTAGTCGATCGCCGAGAGGCAGAACCGCGCGGTTCGGTTTCTCGGAGCTTGACAAACTCCCATACTACCATGGCGAAGATGGAGGAAGTGGCTGCTGGATTAGCAGCGTTTCACATCCAACAGCTCGCCTCTGTGCAATATTAAAGGGAATGGTGATGGATTTGTTTGACCGTAGCCCATTACTGAGGTAATCACAAGGCTTGCTTCCGCACCAGCCAGAAAAGCGAATCAGATCAGTTTTGATTCAGCGGAGTTTTTTTTTTAGAAAAGTTAAGTACCTGCACATATACTGTACAGACCTAATGACTTGTTGCAGCCCCAAGCAAATCCCGTCGTATTCGTATGGTGGTTGGGATAGTGTCACGACTGTTGTTGATAGCAATCGCACCCATATCATGCATCACAGTTGTTAAGGAATCATTGTACAGTAAATATAAATGAGTTAAGAGGCTAGTGTGATCAGTGGCATTATCCACCTATTACCTCCTTGCTCATTCCCAAATGATACTGTCTGTGCCACTGGAAAGGTTTCTTTTTTCTCAGCACTTGACCTGTCACATACCACTGAAAGAAAGAATATTTTGCCACGGGCCATTTAAACAATCCTGGTAACTTGGCCTGAATCTAAAAGCCTGCTGCTGCTCTCTCTCTCTGTAGACGATTCCTTAGGAACCGGTGTATCAAGTTTTTTCTGTTAATCGCATTGTCGCGGCGCTGACCTCTTTCTCTTCCGAAGTACTTACTGTACGTTGACATTCCTGAACACTTTTCCAACACCCGTTCCATACCTTGCACTTTTTATCCTTAACACCAGTAAGAACTGACAGTGGCTTGATTTTGACGCTTTATATCCGATCTGTAGGCTGGAAAGGTGGAAATGTTGGCGTGAGCGAACGTAAACTGTGCTGGAGTGTTTTAACCATTTTTGTTGGTTGGACTTTTCTTCCTGTTTGTTGCAGTGTCTGACGCAGGTTTCAGCTTTTAGTCGGAGGAGCTGGGTTCAATTCGGCTGATTTTTTGTACGTGTGTATTAGTGGTGGTACTAGAACGAGTGTTTCTAGTTTCTTTGAAATGCTTCTATGTAAATATCGCATTTTTAACTGTTATTTATAGGTACCTCGTAATTGGTTTGGGCGGTAGATTGTCGCTGGATTAAGATTTATTCCAGGGTCTTTGTGACTGTAAATAGTATGTCTGACTCTAGTATAAAATACAGCAAAAAGAGGAACATAGAATTTGCACTTTTCAGGGAAGTAGCTGGAGGCAAGTGGAGAAATAACCCTATTCCAGTAAGTAACGCAACTTTCCTGTCGTCATGGCTAAAAATATTTTGAGATCAATAGAAATAGATTCTTCAGATTAATTCACAGCTATTAACCCTTTGAACCGCATCGTTTTTGAGTTTAGTCCATTATCCTGAAGGTAACAAAAGTAGTCATGTCTCAGAGAATCTCACCCAATCACAATGCTAATTAGTCTCTCAGGACTGATATAAAGAGTATTATTGCATAGGGCGCCAAGAGTTGCTTGATCTCTGGGTTCATGCTTACCATTCACAATATATTTAGCTTTGTTTGACTTTCAATGAATTGTAAATTTTAGAGTGCAGGTTTAGTGGCATGTGCAGAAATATAGCAATTACATCTGTCAAGTTTAGGTCGTTTCAGTTACTAGTTAATGTCATGATATGATTAATTCACAGTAATAGGTTAAAGGAATTACAGTAACTGAAAAAGATTTAAAGATATGTTTTAATATGACAGACATAGAGAGTTTTATGGTAACATGTTATCAGGAACTGGCCAGCAACCCATCTTGTTAACTGGAGAAATGTTAGTGGAAATAAACTGCTTAAAACTTCTAGTTAGCTGCTGTGCTGACCTCTGACAAAGGTTGCAGTCACTTCATGCGTCTTTGTAAGTTGGATGCAGGACACAGCCATAAACCATGACTATCCCCAACAGTAACAAAACCAGGAAATATGCCACAGTAATTTATTACAGATGATGCACACAGTATTCAATACCAGGATTGTTTTACATTGTAATACTTCAATTTTTAAAATGTGCAGCAATCACCACATCTTACAGTAGGTGTAGTATCAGTGCAGTCAGGTTCCACGATCACAGGTGTCTTTTAATTACCGTTAGCACATTTCAGTGACGAATAAGACATCCGGCATGACATTTTTTGTCAATTTTTCTTACAGCACTGCACTTTGAAGATGGAAACAGAGACTACTGATTGCCCCATCACTGGTGGTGGTGAGTTTTTGAACTGTAATAATCAAGAAATATTTTTAACTTAAAATTATTAAACTTCTTGCAGATAATAGTTTTCTGTGTGCTTACTAATTTCAGTTGCTGCTTTTTAAATCTAATGCTGTTCTTTTAATTATAACAATAAAGTGAACATTTATGATGAAATATGCCTTTAAGCAGGATGCACAGTAAATTCCCTAAGAGATATTTTCCTCTGGCTTAAGCAGGTTGCTTTATATCATGTTTAAGTCAACTTTTAGAACACAAATAGCTCACATTGCACAAGAATCATTTATTGGACACAAAAACTATGCTTTATTAACTGTTGTGATGACTGACCTTTTCATTGGAACAGGTAGTGATGACTTCTCTCCCAAGATGGAGCATTCAAGGGTGGTGGTCCCCACCACAAGCACGCCTAATGGCCAGTACACCTCCCTGAGTCACATGACTAACAGTAAGTGCCTTTTTTGGACTCGTTTCTACTCCGTACAGCATAATTCTCTGTATCTGCTGGTTTAGTTACCACAGCATAAAACACAGCAGTCAACTCTCTGAGCAGAAACTCGGCAAAAGGTGTTCAGTACTCGTACATATGAACCTACTTAGTGGTTTAAATTATGGAACTTATGGATTTGGAAATTTATGTTTATCCTTGCCAGGTAGGATATCTTTGGGTCCAGTTTGGTAACTGTTTATGCTTTTATGAGGTTTTATGTTCATTAGAAAGATGTTCTAAAGAATACATAATTGGTTTCTTAAAATTATTACTTCAATTTTTGACAATTGTCTGCAAGAGAACTGTTGATTACATTCAGAATTTTGGTATAAATAGAATTTCAGAAAATAACTAATTTGCTGCACATGAACCCAGTTTAGTCAGTTTTGATACGCTTTAAAAGCTTGTATTATTTTCTGTCTTAATTTCCACACTATCTAGTTTACAGTAAGCCATAATAAAGTTGTTATAGAAAATAATCATATCAGAAGTATTTTTGATTTGCAACTCTTTCTTCCCTGCTGTGGATTGTTCCATTTGTTGGAATGTTGGAGTCAGAAAATATATCTGGGCGTTTAGGAAATTTTCTGCGGTTATGAATGTTATCAACTGATGTAGAAATTGTTTGCTAGAAGAGTCGGCTACTCCATTGCTCTCTACCAAAGAAAGGTAGCAAGCACTGTTGTTTGTAGATTACACAAGTTGCTATTGCAATTTTGGCTAAAGTTAGATAAGTTAAAGTTAAAACCTAGTTTTGAAATATAAGCAGGTGCTTCACGCAGCTGATGCAAATATGGATTATGGTGCTCCCAGGCATAATAGTAATTTGAAAGATCAATGCAAAACATACATTCAAAGATAGAAGCTGTTTGCTCTTTTGATGTGATCTGGCTTACTTCTAAAATTAACAAGACTAGAAAATAATATTTGTTTTTAGTAACAGACTCATAATTTGAATTGTCTTTACTTTCTTCATTATTTAAAGTGATGAAATTTAGCTGAAGTGAGATAAAGTCATTGAATGCTTTAAATGAATTTTTGAGTTTTTGAAAATTATTTCCTCTGTACAGTTTGAGTAATTCCTTTACATTTTAAGAATAGTTGATTTTTCTGGGATAAAATGAAAGCCTAATAGAAAATATTGCATCTGTTGAGAAGGAGTAGATTTGAACTTCCTTGGAAGGTCCGCTATACTTCATGCTGTTAGGCACCATGATTTTGGACATGGCCTAAAAGAAAGTTCCAATACAGGCAAAAGTTGAATTTGTACATGTGCTTGAAATTTTAAAAAAACATCTGAAAAATATTTGCTGCCTGAGTATTCATTAGCAGTGGTTAATATCAGGTGGGGTGTATGGAGTAACGAGATGCCTTTGCTGTTAATCATATTGCATATTGTTTGGGGTTAGTATGGACACGAACAAAGCTTTTTGGGATGAAATATTTAAAGAATGTGGAGATCCCTGTTTTCCCTGCTGTACATGGTTTCTTTTCACATTTTAGAGTAAAAAAATTCAGGCATTTCTACAGCAGTTTTCTTAAGACAGGTTTCTTAATAGCCTTGGTTACTTTGTTATACTTTTGCTGTAAATCTAATTTGAATCTCATGGGACAAATTGTGATGCCATATTTCTACTACAATTGCCAGAACAGAAATAATCGGGAATAAAACTTGCTGTTTCTATCTAAAATGTATTGTACATTATTTCTTACTATTGACTCATGAGTATGTCTACGAAAATGGGGTTAGGAGCAGCAGGGAGTGTGGTACTACACAATGTAATGTATATGTTTGGTGGTGTTGGGGGAATCTGCCCTCAAAAATGATACCTTTTTATCTTGTGTGTAAGATGACACCTTTGGCCCAAGGCCAAGTATTATTGGGAGAGTGAGGATGGTGCAGACAGGACTGGCAACAAGTTTGCTACAGGAATGGGGTGGAAGAAAGTGGGTTTGTCTCAGCCTTGGAGCTTTTGTCAAAACAGTGTGTTGTTTAACCTTTTGATTGCCATTTTTTTCCACCAAATAAACATATGCATTGATTCTTTAAAGAAAATAAGTTTATACGGAACAATTGTCAGTACAACAGTCATATTATTTAATAATTCAGCTATAACTTTATAGTATATTAGCTATTTTTAGCATTTTAAATCTGATTAGTTTCTCCAAAAGAATTTCCATTTAATCTGTAATTGTTTCCTTAGAAAACTACCACCCTACTGGAGGCACTGACTTCCTCAAGTTAAAGAAAAAGCCTTAATTTTAGCCTTACATTTAGCTCAGTTAAGATCTGTGGCGTTCTAGCCATAATCAATTTTATGCATCTGTCAGTCATTGACTTAATTAAAATAAAAAACGTGCCATTTTCTAACTGTGTATTGTACAGTAATTTGGGGATAGTAGTTTGATTGTAGTTAAAAAGAGCAAGAACATGCATTTCACCACCTCAGCACATGTCAAAGCACTTTACATGCAATGAAGTACTTTTTGAAGTTTAGTCATTGTTAAAATTTAGAAAACATAGGAGACAATTTGCATACAGCAAGCTCCCACAAACAGCAATGTGATAATTTTCTTTTGGTGATGACACCTTTGGCCCAAGGCCAAGTATTATTGGGAGAGTGAGGATGGTGCAGACAGGATAAATAATGGGATAAATAATGGCTAGGGCACCCGAGACAACTCCCACTCTCTTCTTCGAAATAGTTCCATCGGAGCTTTTACGTCCACCAGAGAGAGCAAATGGGGTCTTGGCTTAGCATCTCATCTGAAAGATGCTGGAAATACAGATCTATCAACAGCCCAAAAAAAAGACAGATTAATGTCTCAGGTGGAGACAGTTTGTTTGTACTGGCAAAGGGTCTCTATCTGAAACATTAATCAGCCTTTTTTCTTTGAGCTGCTTACATTTTGGCTGGAGATACTTCATCAGTTCTGACAATGTATCCACCTGAAATGTTAACCTGTCCTTCTTCCTTTAACTGATGACAGAATTATAGGGTATTTCTAGCATTTTTTATCTTCATTTTAGACTCAATTTTCAGGGTTTTTTTTAGTCTTTAGCTTGATTGCAATTATTACAGTGAACACTTAAAAATTTGAAAGGCTGAGATTACATCAAGGAAATTCTGTTTTATCAGTATGTAAAATGTCTTATGTCATCACTGATGTTGGGTACCATGTTTACCATTGGGTGTAAATGTTGGATAAGTGAGGAATGATTTAAAAAATGTTGCAAAGCAGCACTGTAATAAGTAGTCCTTTATACAAATTAAGAACAAGAAGGAGCTTGCTGTACATAAATTGGTTTATTATTATTGAAGTTAACTTGTTCAATTTGTTTAAAAGTCTGCAGCACTTTTTTTCTTTATTCATTCTTAGGATTTGGGTGTCTCGACAAGGCCAACGTTTATTGCCTATACCGAATTGACCGAAGAAGGTGGCGGTGAGCCATCTTCTTGCACTGTTGGTTGTGGCTCAATACAACTGAGCGGCTTACTAGACCACTTCAGGGGGCAGTTAAAAGTCACCCACATTGGTGTGGAGCTGAAATCACAAATACACCTGCTCGAGTAAGGATGTCAGGTATACTTCCCTAAAGGAGATTAGTGAACAAGTTGGGTTTATATGACAATCCAACAGCTTCATGGTCCCTTTTACTGACATCAGCTTTTATTTCCCATATTTTAAAAACTGAATTCAAATTTTCAAACTGCCATTCTGTGATTCGAACTCACATTTTTTAGATTATTAGCCCAGGCTGCTGGATTGCTAATTCTTTAACCACTGCCATATAACATGCTTGTTAATTGACAACATTTAAATGATGCAGAAATGATCTAGCTGGAGTATGTGTACAATTCTGGACACCACACTTTAGTAAGGATGCCAAGGCCTTAGAGAGGGTACAGAGGAGATTTACAAAAAGATACCAGGGATGTGGAACTTCAGTTACTTGAAGAGACTGGAGAAGCTGATGTTGTTCTCCTTAGAATAGAGAAGGTTAAGGGGAGAGTTAATGGAGTTCAAAATCATGAAGAGTTTCTACAGAATAAATAAGGAGAAACTATTTTCGTGGCAGAAGGATCGGTAACCAGTAGACAGAGATTTAAGGTAATTGTCACTGAGGGGAATTTTTTTTACCCAGCAAGTTGTTATGATCTGGAATGTATTGTCTGAAAGTGTGGTGGAAGCAGATTCAATAATAACTTGCAAAAGGGTATTGAATAAACACTTGAAGAGGAAGAAAAGTTGCACGGCTATGGAGAAAGGGTAGGGGAGTGGGACTAATTGGATAGCTCTTTCAAAGAACCAGCACAGGCACAATGGTCTGAGTACCCTTCTTCTGTGCTCTATCATTCTATGATTGTATAAGTCTTCATGAGCATCATCTTGACATTTGATTGATTTTAGCAGGTTTTAAAACTGGCAGAAGCATATGATTTGGGATGGTTTGTTTTAGTTGTTAATTAAAATACAAATTTATGTGTCACTTTAGATTTTATATAACTGCTATTACTATTATTTGAATGTAAGATTTTAGCCTTGCATTTGAAAACAGATAAACAATTAAGAAAAAAAGTTAATTTTGTTTACATTTTAAACTTATTTTTCAAAAAAACAAACTTCTGTTGAAAATCTTAACAAAGGGTCATGAATTTATAGGATCAATACGAAACACACAGGGTTTAGTGGAACTTTTGATGCAAGCATTATTGGCATATAGAATATATAGAATTGTGACTGTTGAACCTTGGTCAGTCACAGCATTTATGAGGGAATTAAGCGAACTCTTGAAGAGGAAAGAATATGCCAGGTATGGAGAAAGAGGCAAGAATTAGTTAACTCCATTGTGGAGCTAGTGTTGCCACAGGCATATTAGCTTGCTTCTTGTGCTGAAATTTCTATGATTTTATGAAATAAAATGACCAGATAAGTATTGACATTATTCAAAATCAGATGGCAATTTGTTGTATCAAAAAAGTTATTGTACTAAATTCATACAGTAACTAATGCAAAAATAATTTGACTCACAAATAGCTTTCAGATTGAAACAATGGATTATGTAACTTCTGATTAAACCCTGTTAGTGTGAAGATTTTTGATAGGATTTTCCAGTCAACATTGTTAACAGTACATGCACAGAGAACTGAAGGTTAGTGGAAATTTACTTTGTAAAGTTTCCAGTTCAAAGTCAGCACATGGGGTTCCTTTTATTTCTAGGTATATTTCCATTTGATTAAAATCATATTTTTGCACATTCAAAAGATTGGCTGCCTATACTGTTTGAAAGCATGAACTGTTTTGTTGACAAGTTTTCTGTAGCTTTACCACTACTTTTAGAAACGTCACAGTCTTATCAGGGGAGCTTTTGTAGATGTAGTTAACTGTTGAAGTGACTATCAAATTAAATGGTTGAAAGAAATACCACTTAGTGAAAGTAAGGTTAACAATGATAATTGGAAATATCACTCACATTGGGATACAGTAAAATATGTTCGTTCAAAACCCTGTTATAAAATGAAAATTGGACAAATACTACTTTCAATTATTCCTACCAGTTTTTCTTTTCAATAAGATAATATTATAAAATAGCCAAATAAACTGTTAAAAGTGATTTTTTTCTCTGTTTTGCAATAGTTTCATGATATATTGCCTTGGTGATGATGTTTCGCTTAGTGCTGGTCATTTCAGTGATTTTCAGAATTGCACTGTCTTTCTTTGTCTCATCAACTCCCAACAGACAGTTGAAATAATACCAGTTTAATAATCATCTGCAGTTTTCATTCATTCAACATGTTCAGTTAGTGTCATGGAACAGTGGATACAAACTGTTTTTAGCTTTTCAAGGTTTTGCAGCTTGAATTCAAGGACTGTGAGTTCCATGTGTTAGATTTTGCCAGTAGGATTCATCTGACATTACTTATGAACTGATGAAAGAAGAATAAGAATAGACCATAAGGCTCCTCAAGCCTGCCTCATCCAGCCAACATTGCAACTGTTTATAACATTGGCTCAGCACGTATGTTCCCTAACCACACTTTCTCCTGGGAGAAGCAAGAAAAAGAGAAAAAAAAACCATTGGATTGACCAATTCAGAAAAAATTCTGGGAATGTTTTTCCATAACCTGAAGGAATTGAGCAAATTCCAGAATCCAACAGAAGTTCATGTCTCCTTTGTGATCACAACTAACTAGTAATTTATCCCCATAACTGGAATTGACCCTTAGAGCTTGTTCGATTCACAATGATGCTGAGAAAAGAAATACTTCCTGTCATCTAACCTAACTTTCTACTTATGGATTTCATCGGTCGGACCAACAATCCCTATCCATTTCGTAAAACCTATTGAACTGCAATGTATCCAATATTCTCAAAATTTGAAAACCTCAATCCTATCCTCCCTAAGCCAGCATTTGTTCAAAGTAAATAACTCCACTGTTGAGGCTTATCCGCGTAACTGAGAGCTCTGAGAATTGATATCATCTCGGTTGCCCTCACTTGTACCTTTTCTAGAGCTTAAATATCCCTCTATATGTGTGTGAGGACCAAAACTGGGCAAATTACTCCAATTTTTTATTTAGAGATACAGCACTGCAACAGGCCCTCCGGCCCACCGAGTCTGTGCCAACCAAGAACCACCCATTTATACTAACCTTACAGTAATCCCATATTCCCTACCACCTACCTACACTAGGGGCAATTTACAATGGCCAATTTACCTATCACCTGCAAGTCTTTGGTAGTGGGAGGAAACCAGAGCACCTGGCGAAAACCCACACGGTCACAGGGAGAACTTGCAAACTCCTCACAGGCAGTACCCAGAATTGAACCCGGGTCCCTGGAGTTGTGAGGCTGCGGTGCTAACCACTGCGCCACTGTGGACATACTAGAACCTTATAGCAGCCTAGATATAGTATTCTGCATTTTGTATTTGAAGGTGCTAACAATGCAATCTAAACCTTATTTGACCCTAATCAGCATCACTTAAAATCAAACTAAAACGCAGTAGCTGATGTCATTTGTCCACCTTATGAACAAATTAATTTTCTGCAGTAGAAACATGGAATGGAGGAATTGCACAGGTGGTCTTAGGCTGTTGTTCACTTCCTAAAGCATCTGCATGAAATATACCTAAAGCATTCAGAAAGGTGGACAATTACAAAAGCTATTAATGAGGGCTGTCTGTATATTAATTACACTGGAACAAAAGATGGTGACATTTACTTGTTGCTGTACACAAATCCAGTTTGTCAATTTCTGAGGACAGAGATAAAGAACAGGAACAATTTGTCAGAACAGGAACATCAGCATTTACTTATTCTCTATGCATTCAAATGGGAAATGTATCTACTTTGAAGGATTAGCTGTTAGTAACAAATGCATGGTGCTTTAAGGAGGTGTTTTCAAATCTTAGGGGATTGTTAGTAATCACTACTGGTTTGAATTAAACTGCTGTTCCCTGTTGCTTCTTGGCTGGGTAAATGGAGCTCTTGGTTACGTTTTAATGTTAACAACATTGTTGGCATTTCGAACAAAAGTTGTGTGAAAGTTTAAAAGTTCCCATGCCACCTGAAAACTCTTTAAACTTTGCTTCACATTGGTCGCACTTGCACCAGAGCAAGTATAAAGCTCAAGTGGTGTGAGACTACTTCCTTGAGACAAGTGGCCTAACACCAAATTTGATTTGGATCCTCATGCCCAAGTTATACTCAAACTGTCTCACATTGATGTAATGTGTTAAATAATTGAACTATAATTCAAGCTAAAATCATCTTATGGGATGTTATTTACAACTAACATATGCCAGTTTAATTGACCTAATATGGCTTAAAGGGCGAGAGTATATTCCCTCATGAAAAGTAATGTTATTTAATCGCATTAATCAGCATCTTCTGCACCCGAAGCAGTGTATCATTACAGATTTACTAATGGTGTTTACTGTTCTTTTTTGTATATTTTGATTGTAAATGAACTTGTCTCCAGGTTCTATGAGAACTAGTTATGTGAGAGAAATCGTCAATTCTAGAGTCATACCTCTCTGAAGCTTTTTATTGTTGTATTTCATTAAATAGATCTCAAATCTAACTCAAAGAACTATTCTGAAAATATATTTTTAAAGTTAATTACCTTTTCTACTGAAGTGGTGAAATGTTTTGAGCATCCTAAATTTTGTTTAATCCTGTTGTGTTTCTGACTTGTTCAGAAAAGTTATTTTAATGTAGCAGTACATATACATAGTGTTATGACCAGGTGAGAAAAGTGTCTAGGGTTCCCCCTCAGCCTTCACCTGGTCTTACTGTAACAGGCTTTTAATTTTTTGCACACTGTGTTTTTAGCTCCCCTTTGGTGAATCCTTGTTCACTGCTTTCCAATTATAAGGCAAAGAAACCAGCACAAGCAGGTTTAAAGAACAGAGGTTGAAATTTATTAAACTTAAACTCTAATTCGGATAACGCCTACGGATACACGACATGCCCACTCTAGCATGCATGTGAGATACATGCAGATAGAGATAGAACAGAGCAGAAAAATAAAGTGGAAAAGTTTGAGGCAATCTCTGAAAAGGGTTTTTGTTACGGATCTTCGAGCTCACTAGAGTCCTTGATTGTAGGTAGATCTTGCTTTTTGTTGGGGTCCAGTATTCTTCTTAAACCTTGTTCGCTGTAGGAGACTTTTCTCCCTTGGGGTTCATGTGTCTTCAGTGGATTTGGAGTTCCGTGAGAAAGAGATGGGAGCAGACAGGAGAGGCTGTGGTGAGCCAGCCAGGAGAGGTCTTTTCAGTCGTAAGGGCGGCACAGTGGCGCAGTGGTTAGCACCGCAGCCTCACAGCTCCAGCGACCTGGGTTCAATTCTGGGTACTGCCTGTGTGGAGTTTGCAAGTTCTCCCTGTGTCTGCGTGGGTTTCCTCTGGGTGCTCCGGTTTCCTCCCACATGCCAAAGACTTGCTGGTTGATAGGTTAATTGGCCATTATAAAATTGCCCCTAGTATAGGTAGGTGGTAGGGAAATATAGGGACAGGTGGGGATGTGGTAGGAATATGGAATTAGTGTAGGATTAGTATTAATGGGTGGTTGATGGTCGGCACAGACTCGGTGGGCCGAAGGGCCTGTTTCAGTGCTGTATCTCTAAACTAAACTAAACTAAACAAACAGACACTGTCAGTTCAAGCTGTTGGACAATTCAGAAAGCCCATTTGCCAAGCAGGCTAGTCACATGACCAGCTGGTCTGACCATGTCTGTTTGTGGATTAGGCTATCCCAGCAGTCATCCTGAAATTTGAGCTCCCTCACCTTCAATGTCTGGCGCTCAAAGTCCACTGTGGGTTAAATTGGATAAGGGAAATAACCTCTCTTGTCCCTGTTGGTGTGTAAATGTCTTTCAGCCAAGTGTCTGGCAGTCCTTGTAACAGGCCTTCTCTTCTTCCCAGCAAAAATTTGAAATTTAATATCCATATAGCGAAATTAATATGCCTCATTCTTGTCAGGTGGAGGTCTAGCATGACACATAGAATTACACAGAATTTACAGCAGAGAAACAGGTCATTCAGCCCACAGCTATACACCATTATTTATGTTCCACACGAGCCTCCTCCTACCCTACTTCATTTAACCATCAGGATACCCTTCTATTCCTTTCTCCCTCATGTGCATCTAACCTCCCCTTAAATGCATCTGTGCTATTCACTTCAATTGCACTATTATTGATCCATTTTTGATCTGAGATAAACCCCTCATTTCCCCATTTAAAATACTTTCTTTGTTTTCCCAGTCGGGTTTATCTATGCAATGAACCATCCTGAGGCATGGTCTTTTTCTCTTGTGACCCTGGCCAATAATTTCTTATCCCTAAATAGGTCTCATTGCACCATAAATGTTGCCTTTGTAAACAAGGATCTGCAGGCAACCTACATCCTAGCCTCTTCAAAAGTTACCCTGCAATGTGACTCTGTTTTCATAGAATCATAGAAGGCTTACAGCATAGAAAGATGCGACTTTTTTGAGGATGTTACTTGTAACATAGATATGGGAGAACCAGTGGATGTGGTGTATTTGGATTTTCAGAAGGCTTTTGATAAGGGCCCACACAGGAGGTTAGTAAACAAAATTGGAGCACATGGGATTGGGGGGTAATGTATTTTAATGGATTGAGAATTGGTCAACAGACAAAAAGCTGAGAGTAGGAATAAATGGGTCATTCTCAGGATGGCAGACTGTTACTAGTGGGGTACCACACGGATCAGTGCTTGGGCCACAGCTGTTCACAATCTATATAAATGATTTGGATATGGGGACCAATTGTAATTTTAATTTCCAAATTTGCGGATGACACAAAAATAAAGAGGAAATGTAAGTTGTGAGGGGGATGCAAGGAGTCTTCAAGGGGATTTGGACAGGCTAAGTGAATGGGCAAGAACATGGCAGATGGAATATAATGTTAATAAGTGTGAAGTGATCCACTTTGGTAGAAAAAACAGAAAGGCAGAGTATTTCTTAAATGGTGAGAGGTTGGAAAGTGTTGGTGTCCAAAGAGACCTTGGTGTCCTTGTTCATGAATCACTAAAAGCTAGTATGCTGTTGCAGCAAGCAATTAAAAAGGCAAATGGTATGTTGGCCTTTATTGTAAGGGAATTTAAGTACAGGAGTAAGGATGTATTACTTCAATTGTATAAAGCCTTGGTGAGACTGCACCTGGACTATTGTGTAAAGTTTTGGTCTCCTTATGTAAGGAAGATCCACTTGCCATAAAGGCAGTGCAATGGAGGTTCTCCAGACTAATCCCTGGGATGGTGGGATTGTTTTATGAGGAGAGATTTCAGAAACTGGGCCCGTATTCTCTAGAGTTTTGAGTTACAGGGTGTGACAGGGTAGATGTGAATAGGATGTTTCCTCTGGCTGGTGAGTCTAGAACGGGGACACAGTCTCAGAATAAGGGGCAGGCCATTTAAGACTGAGATGAGGAGGAATTTCTTTACTCAGAGGGTGGTGAATCTGTGGAATTCTTTACCCCAGAGGGCTGTGGAAGCTCAATCATTGGGCATGTTCAAGACAGAAATCGATAGATTTCTGAATACTAATGACATCAAGGCATGTGGGGAAAAATAGCATAGAGATAGGTGATCAGCCATGATCTGTTTGAATGACAGAGCAGGCTAGATGGGCTGAGTGGTCTAATCCTGCTCCTATTTCCTATGATTCTATGATGGTGTCTGCGCCGGCCGAAAAACGAGCCATTCAGTCTAATCCCACCTTCCAGCATTTGGTCCGTAGCCCTGCAGGTTACAGCACTTGAGGTGCATATCTAGCCACCTTTTAAATGAGTTGGGGTTTTTTGCTTCTACTACCGTTTCAGGCAGTGGGTTCCAGACCCCCGCCACCCTTTGGGTGAAAATAATTTTCCTTATCTCTCCCCTAATCTTTCTACCAATCACTTTAAATCTGTACCCCCTAGTCACTGACCTCTCTGCTAAGGTAAATAGGCCTTTCACATCCACTGTATCCAGGCCCTTCACAATTTTATACATTTTAATCAGATCTCCCCTCAGCCTTCTCTGCTACAAGGAGAACAACCCCAGCCTATCCAATCTTTCCTTATAGCTGCTTTTTTCCAGTCCCGGAAACATCCTCATAAATCTCCACTGTACCCTCTCTAGGAGGTAGGGGTGAGGGGAGAATGACTTGACCTCAAATGTCTTGTCTCCTTGCAGCTTGGCTGAAATTGAGAATTTTGTATACAGAATTCCTTTTTTATTAACATGACTTAGCCTTTTACTGGTCCAACATCTGCGTGGGAGAAAAAGAAATGCAAAACAATTATCAAATTGACCTTTTAATAACTTGTATTCTTCACTTTCAGAAGTTTTGTTTTCAGTGGTTGTATTGGCTGGACTGCACCACTTGTTTTGGCACTTTGTAGCTACAGCTGCTTCATAACATGGAGTTTTGAATCAATGAAGACAGTCTAGATTTGATGTCCACTAGCTGTATCTGATATTGACGGCAGTATTTGTACAGCTTTGTGGATGACTATTATTTTTACAAATTTCTATTATTATTAAGCCTGTCTTATTAATTTGTGTTTATGTGGCTGAATACACTTTGGTCCAGACTGGATATTGTGAAAGAAAGAACTTGCATTCATGTAGTATCTTTCATGACCTCAGGACATCGCAAAGTACTTGTAAAGTGTAACAGTATAGAGAAACATGGCTATAATAAAAGCAAAATACTACAGGTGCTGGAAATCTGAAATAAAAAGAGAAAGTGCTGGAAATACTCAGCAGGTCTGCAGCATCTGTGGAGAGAGAAGCAGAGTTAATGTTTCAGGTCAGTGACCTTTTATCAGAACTGTATTAGAGAAACGTGGCAACCAACTTACACAGCAAGATCCTACAAACAACAATGAGATGAATGACCCGATAATCTCTTTTTAGGATATTTAATGGATGAATGTTGGCCAACACACTGAGAGAACTTCCTAGTTCTTCTTTAAATAGCACAATTGGATCTATTATGTCTACCTGAGAAGGCAGCTGGAACTGTGGTTTAATGTCTCATCCAAAAGATGACACCTACACTGAAGTGTCAGTCTAGATTATGACTTCAGGTGTCTGGAGTGGGGCTTAAACTTGACTCATAGGTATGAACGCTACCACCGAGCCAAGGCTGACGCAGTGCTCTGTCAAATGGATATGTGCTTACATTCAGGCATTCACTACAAATATATTCATTATCTTTATTGAAACCTTACAGCTGACTATGGCAGCTTTCACGCACTATCATATTGACCTTTACACTTTCACATTCCACTACTCTTTGGAAGAAAAAGTCAGTTGGACTTTTGGGGAAACCATGTTTAGGTGATGCAGAACTCACCAGTAACATTCTGAAGATTGAAAGTAATACTGTGGATTTCTTTGGAACTCGGGAGGATGATGGATGCTCAATTAATCTCTGCCTAAAAATCAAACGGTATTTTCTTATTAAGTCTTTCCATCCAAAATAATTCAACCAGTATCAGAATTCCCATTTGTTTCAGTGGTATGCTTAAAATGCCAGTCCTTGCATAATAGTCCAGTCGGAAAAAATGGGAACTAGCCTCAACTTGTTTGATCTATCCAGTGCTCCAAAAGTTAATTGCATTTAGCTGTCAGAAATCTGCTTCTGATCAGCACATTTCAAGGACCTGGTTAATGGCAATAGTTACATTATATCTAGTTAGCAGCTTTGATTGTGGGTGCATTTTATTAATCATTTGAAAAATGATATAAAGCTTTATGCTGGAAACTTAAGTTTGGTACATTCTGTTTTATCCCCTTTCATTTTTACATTTGTTGAACAAGAAAATGCTCTGAAAGCTCAATATTATGTACAGGGAAAAAAAGGCAGGAAAGTAATTTTGTAATGAAACATACAATTTCAACAATTTGAAAGGCAGGGACTTTCTTTCTTCTTTAGCCTCCTTGTCTCGAAAGACAATGGGTAAGTGCCTAGAGGTGGTCAGTGGTTTGTGGAGCAGCACCTGGAGTGGCTATAAAGGCCAATTCTAGAGTGACAGACTCTTCCACAGGCACTGCAGATAAAATTGGTTGTCGGGGCTGTTACACAGTTGGCTCTCTCCTTGCGCTTCTGTCTTTTTTCCTGCCAACTGCTAAGTCTCTTCGACTCGCCATTCTTTAGCCCGCCTTTATGGCTGTCCGCAAGCTCTGGCGATCACTGGCAACTGATTCCCATGACTTGTGGTCAATGTCACAGGACTTCATGTCGTGTTTGCAGACGTCTTTAAAGTGGAGACATGGACGGCCGGTGGGTCTGATACCAGTGACGAGCTCGCTGTACAATGTGTCCTTGGGGATCCTGCCATCTTCCATGCGGCTCACATGGCCAAGCCATCTCAAGCGCCGCTGGCTCAGTAGGGTGTATATGCTGGGGATGTTGGCCGCCTCGAGGACTTCTGTGTTGGCGATGTGGTCCTGTCACCTGATGCCAAGGATTCTCCGGAGGCAGCAAAGATGGAATGAGTTGAGACGTCGCTCTTGGCTGACATACGTTGTCCAGGCCTCGCTGCCATAGAGCAAGGCACTGAGGACACAGGCTTGAAACGGACTTTTGTGTTCCGTGTCAGTGCACCATTTTCCCACACTCTCTTGGCTAGTCTGGACATAGCAGCAGACGCCGTTCCCATGCGCTTGTTGATTTCTGCATCGAGAGACAGGTTACTGGTGATAGTTGAGCCTAGGTAGGTGAACTCTTGAACCACTTCCAGAGCGTGGTCGTCGATATTGATGGATGGAGCATTTCTGATGTCCTGTCCCATGATGTTGGTTTTCTTGAGGCTGATGGTTAGGCCAAGTTCGTTGTAGTCAGCCGCAATCCTGTCAATATGTCTCTGCAGACACTCTTCTGTGTGGGATGTTAATGCAGCATCGTCAGCAAAAGAGGAGTTCCCTGATGAGGACTTTCTGTACTTTGGTCTTCGCTCTAAGACGGGCAAGGTTGAACAACCTGCCATCTGATCTTGTGTGGAGGAAAGTTCCTTCATCTGAAGACTTGAACGCATGTGAGAGCAGCAGTGAGAAGAAGATCCTAAACAGTGTAGGTGCGAGAACACAGCCCTGTTTCATGCCACTCAGGATAGGAAAGGGATCTGATGAGGCACCGCTATGCTGAATTGTGCCTTTCATATTGTCATGGAATGAGGTGATGATACTTAGTAGCTTTGGTGGACATCCGATCTTTGCTAGTAGTCTGAAGAGACCACATCTGCTGATGAGGTCAAAGGCTTTGGTGAGATCTATGAAAGCAACGTAGAGGGGCACCTGTTGTTCGCGGCATTTCTCCTGTAGCTGGCAAAGGGAGAACAGCATGTCATTGGTGGATCTCTCTGCTCGAAAGCCGCACTGTGCCTCAGGGTAGACACACTCAGCCAGCTTCTGGAGTCTGTTTAAAACAATTCGAGCGAAGACTTTCCCCACTATACTGAGCAGGGAGATTCCACGGTAGCTGTTGCAGTCACCGCAGTCACCCTTGTTCTTATAGAGGGTGATGATATTGGCATATTATAGTATAGAAGATTTCAGCTGTAACCTTGTAAACACAGTGGGCTGGATTTTGTTCTCCCCCAGGCGCGAGTTCCATGGCAGGAGGGCCTGAAGATGCTTCTGGGAGAGGGCTGCGACACACCCTGACACCGGGAGGGCCCAGCCAAATAATTACCAGCAGCGGCGAGGTCTTGTGGCATCGCCCCTGCTGCTCAGTGATGGGTCTCCAATTTGAATATTTAAATAAATTAAAATGAATGAATTAACAAAGCTCGCGTTGCCGCCTGATATCCTGCTGCAATCTTCGGTCTGGTGGCCCGCAGTCCTATGCCTTGGGCTCCCCATCCCGGGAAACAAGGTGCTACATGAGTGGGGGAGGAGCTAAGTATTATCAGTGTGGGTGGGAAACGGGGTCAAATTAACGTCATGGGTGTAAGGGATGGTGGGAAGGGTCGTTGTTGAAAGTTTGTGCAGTTTGTCGGGGGGAAGGTCAGATGGTTAAGGTAAGTGTTTTTGGGGGGGGAGTGGAACGGCAAATAATTTAATTGTTATTGGGGAGGGCGTCGGAGAGGGGCAAAAGAAATATATTTATTTATTTTAA
Organism: Heterodontus francisci; assembly: GCF_036365525.1. NCBI lineage: Eukaryota > Metazoa > Chordata > Chondrichthyes > Heterodontiformes > Heterodontidae > Heterodontus > Heterodontus francisci. Next base: position 127,737,674 of record NC_090377.1, read on the forward strand.
TTCAATTTATAGTTAAATATTTAAATTAGCCAGTAGGGCGAACAGTCCTTTCAAAATGACGTCAGCTCATGCGCACGGACAGCTGATGCCATTGCCGGGGACGGCCAGCCCGCCCCCTCCACAGGATCGGGGTGGGCGGTGGGGTGGCCCGCCCTGGCTATTAAAATGAGCTACCGCGCTTAGCCTCTGCTTTTCTTGCTGGCGGCAGCTACATAAAATTCAGCCCAATGTCTGTGGTGTTGCAGTGCATTGGAGCATCAGTACACAGTAGCAAGTGTGATGTAGGTTTGCATTTCCTCTTCTCTCCTGAATTCCAGAATTCAGGTGCCTCCTTGCAGGATTGAATGGAAATTAACCAATGCTGGTCTGCTGCCTTATGCGTCCTTGCAACTGGCAGAAGGGTGGTATTAATGGAAGGTTGAGGGCAATTTGTTCACCCACTCAATCTTTATACTATAGGAGTTGAATATTTGGTGAACCCTGAACTAGGAGAAAAAGTGGGGAAAATAGAGGGATTAGATGGCCCTCAACAAAAAGCACTAAAATGTGCCTTTGTAAGCATTCTTTAAACTCTGTGTGGGTGGAAGATCTTTATGTCCAGTGTATAGATACTTATCAAACAAAGTCACTGAGCTAAATATCTGACCATCTTCATTCAGTTTGGAGCATAATAAGTATTACTTTGAGAAAAAGATGAAAATTACTTTTGCTTGTCTTGTTACAAAATTGTTGCTATTGTTAAAATGCAATCTGAACCTTATTTTTCCAAAACCAAATTGAGCAAGTTTTCAAAATTGAATTGTCTTTCTAAGCCACAAGTGAAGAAAAAACAAATTATATGTTTTTTAGTGGGATGAAACAAAGATCTTTATCAGCATATGAGGGGGAAATGGGCTGGCTGCTTGTGCTTGTGCAAATACTTAGAATATCACTCCAGAAATCGCATTCCGCTGAGACATGCATCAAGAGCTGTCCCAGACGGTGGGTGCAGGAAACTGTGCACCACAATATCTCTCAGTGACATACAAGTAGTAATAGATCACAACACAGTGGTTAAAAGAACATACAATACAAGCTGCTGTGCCTGTATCTAATGACAGTTGCTTACTATTAATAATATGTTTGAAACATGTTAAATGTGCTTCATTCATGTGAAACCTTTTTTCAGCATTCTGGTTTTACTAATTGGCTGTTTGCCAAGTGTGGACAGGAGGAAGGACTGGGATAGCAAAATAAGGTGGCCTTCCCTTAAGCTATGAGCAGTTAGCATTAGAGTAACCACATTTTACTTTAAATATTCTATTGGTTTTGCAGCAAACACCATCAAGATAGAGAGGAATAGTGATGAGGATGATGGAAAAGTTCTTAATCAGGTGGACCGGGCCAGAAGCAAAGAGGAAATGAACGCCATGGAGGAGTCTGTGGTGGAAAGCAATGGAATGACTGAAAGCAACCAAGGGCAGGAGATACAAGCCGATGGAGGAATACGACTTCCGAATGGTAAACTGAAGTGTGACATCTGTGGGATGGTTTGCATTGGGCCCAATGTTCTAATGGTACATAAACGGAGCCACACTGGTAAGCAGCTAAAAGAAAAGTTGATCGTACACTAGATAAGAAATGTGTACTTCAAAAGGAACCAAAGTTATGGTCCACTTTAGCTTTAGATACATTTTTCCAACAGCTAAATTTAAAAATAACACCAGTGTGGTGCAACAAATAACTTAGGAATTGTTAGTGAATAGGTTTTTGTAAGATTTTGTAGTTGCACAAACTACAGACATACTGACATAATTAAGACTGCTATCTATTATCATTGAGCACTCTATAATAAACCTGCTGTAAAGCAGACTTAGCATGACTAGCCAGACTGAATGTTGCTGCCTTGGAAATCACATCAGTGATAGTTATCAACTAAAGGGTGATGTAAAATCCAGCATACCTAGGTTAGCATTGTTTTGCTCATTTGCACAATGTACTTACAAATGCTACTTATCTGTTAGTCCTTTTAATGAATACATTGGCATGTTTCATTCAGAAGTTCTAGTGAAGTAGTATTAGTAAATTACTAAAAATATACTGAGATTAGTGCTTACAAATTGCAATGTTCAGATCCTTGGCAGCGTTAAATATTTAACTTATTTAATCAGCTTCTTTTAAGACTTCACGTGTGGCTCTAACTTTTGTAAAATAATTTATGGATTTTTTGAAATGAAACAACTGTAAGCATTAGAGAGGTTGTATGCTGCACTGAGTAATTTACCTGTTTATTTTCCATTATTAAACTGTATGGAAAAGTATGTGTAATATAATTGACTTCACAGACATTTTCTAATATTTTTACACAGCTTTAAAGAGATTGGGTATCTCTGATACCCATAATGATTTCCATTCATGGGGGGATGAGCCTTGCAGGGTTGGTAATGACACATTTGTCTTTTGTGCATTATTTACTGATTTAGCATTATGGTGCATGACTGCATGTATAGCATAGCTGCAGGATGTCAGAAATGCTATGAATGTGGCCAATTTTAAATTGTTTCTTCCACTTAATGTTTAATTTAATTACCATTGGTAACCCTGTTAATGTACATAGCTATTGAGTGCACCTAATTTATAGTTATTCACCAAAGATAATTGATAGCAATTGGGTTGCCAGATACACAATATTAAATAGTAATAAAGGAGCATAGACTCAATTATTAATAGATAGAACTACAGAGGAAGTTGGAAGAAATATTAGCCATACCCAAACATTAACCAATGCTGGGGGAAATAATTCAAATACTTTTATGAAAACTATGTTTGTAATGTTTTGCTTTTCCTTTCTTCACTTCCTTCCCCAGCCAAAGACAACAACTATCAATACTACCAATACTCTTAGTTGAGCAGCAGGCCAGAAGATACCTCATGGTCTGACTTCCATGCACAGAAGGGCTGAAAAAAATTATATTTGAGCCTAAAATTTGAACTTCTGTCTCATGGTAGATGGGCCAGTGCAGTTGCAACATATGAGGTTGTCTAACTATAGCACAACTAAGTGAAACAGTGATCCGAGTAACTCATCATACAAAGTTGTAGCATAGTCATTTTTGGCACGATATTGAAAACTTTAAGTTGGACAAAATAAAATCCATTCTATGCATCAAGTCTTAGAATTATAGACATTGCAGCACAGAAGGAGTCTATTTGACAGAATTGCACCTAGATCGTGCTAGCTGTTCAACTGGAGCGATCTACTCTGAACATATTTTTTAAACATTCCCATTATATGCTTTATATTCTTCCTTTCCAAATATTTAGCTGGTTTTCTTTCAAATTATGTTATATTCCAATCCTCAGTAGCCACTTGCAGTTAAGCATTCTATGTCCCAATAACTTTCTTTGTAAAAAAGCTCTTCCAACTTTCTTTTTTGTTTTACCAATGATAATTCTAGGTCTGTGCCCCCTTATAACCTATTAACCAATAATTAGAAACAGTCTGTCACTGTTTACCCTCTCAAAAATTTTCAGAATTTTGAAAACATTAATTAAGTCCTTTTTGGTTATTCATAAAAATTACTACATTGGCATGGTATCTGTCAGTTTGTTAAATATCAACAGGATTCAATAAATCAAGCCTTTATTTAGGATCCATTTAACAATCCTTTCTATTTAACAGGAAAAATAAAACTTCTGTTTAATTAAGTTTAATCCCCCATTGTTCCTGGTGGCTGCTTTGGGAGGCACCATGTAGAGTACAGGTACTGCCCTAAAAAGGAGGTAAAATTGGAGTGATAGTTACCCTGATGCCTTAAGAGTGGCATTTGGAGAGGTCAAAGAAAAGGTCTTTGGTGTTACTTGGGTGCATATTGCAGACAGGATGGAGGGACTAGGAAATGGGAGAGACAAAAGCAATTGTTATAGGGAAAAGGGATTGATGCTGGAGGAAGGAATATAAACAAATTAAATACAGAATAAAAGACTTTGCGTTGGCACCGAATAATAAAATTGGGCCCAATGCCTTTAGCATTTTGTTTAATTCTATTCTCACTCTTCCACTGGGGTTAGACAGATATAATCTTTTCCAAGACTAATGCTTTTGGTAACTAGGTTTGAGCAAAATGTTTTTATCTGACATGAGCAATTTTTTGTTCTTTTCTGACATGCCCTTGGAGATGAAATTATGATTTGCAGGTTTTGCGGCCATTTCCTGAAATCTGTTAACTTGACGGTGAGACTGATTTTTAAGTTACTGACTTTCCAATTCTTTTCCATTTACATGATAAAAACTTGATCACAAAGAATCACAGATCTTCCAACCAAATCACATGCTTCTGGTTTTAATATTAAATGGTACTGCTGAGAGTACTGTAGCATTGCCATTGATTTCAGTGGATCTGAAAATTTTCTGAAAACTTGAAAATTTGCTGCTAGCTCAGGAAAATTGGGTAAATATTGGACTTGGCCTGAAAATGGGCAGGTGGTGGCAGGGCACATGTGAAAATGGTGCTACTACCCTTACCCAGACTACGTATTGACTGAATGCCCATTTGGACAGTGTGGGGATGTGGAGTGTGAAAGATCAGGCTTGATTGATGCCACTTAAAGGAGACCAGCAGCTCTTAAAGATGTGCACTCTGGCTGCAGACAATAGAGAAATGCTATGAAAGGTCTCCAATAACTAGAAGAGATACAGAGCAGTCCCCTTGGTTCTCTGATAGAGCTTTGCAGGCCTTCATTTAGGCTGTTGACAGGAGGAGGGAGATCCTGTTCCCTACACTCCAGACAACACCTCCACTGCCATCAAAAGAGTTCGTTGAATAATGTCAGGAGCTTAGCTCCCAGGACATTGCTAGATGCAGAAAAAAGTTCAGTGACCTCATTAGAGTTGTCAAGGTAAGAACTGTACCTCTCACATCAATTACCCTCTCCCCACACCGGCCACTTTTCCCTTCACTCTTTTGCAATAACTGCACTACACCACCTTTTTCACCTGCTACACTCACTGTGTATATTCTACTCTCACCTCTATCGCAATCCTCATTTCCCACATCTCATGTCACAACATATGAACTATTCAACTATGACAGGCATAGTCTGTAAACACCTCACAAGGCTGTCACTAACGCACTCCATTCCTGCAGCCACGCTTAACATGCAGCAGGAGGCTACTACCAATAGGCACCAAGCCCACCTGCACATCCACTCCCCTGTGGAAGTAAAACTTGCTGACCAACAAGGGCAGAGGTAGAATCATGATTGTGGTGAGTTGCAGTGCTGGAGGAGACATTGCACCTTGTCTCTTCACACCTTGTCCTCTTTTTCCATTATCTCTTTTACTTACCTTGCACAGAATGGGCTGGATTTAGCAGCCCCTTGGCATTGTGGATAGTGGCAGGGAGGTCCGTAAAGTGCTTGCAGGAGTAATACGCCACGACCCACAATGCTGAGAAGGCCCTGCTGGATATTAGCGGCGGCAGCGAGGCCTCGGTGCGGCCCTGCTGCTGCTTGGCGGCAGGGCCGTCGTTAGAATATTGAAATGAGGTTAATTAAAATGCAGATGAACTTACCTGTTCCCGGCGGCTATCCCATGCTGATTTTACATTCACCGAACGCAACTCATGCGCCTTTGGAACTCCGTACGGAGATCCGAGGTGAGACACTGGTGGGGAGGGGGGAGGACTAAAATTATCGGGGTGGGGAGTGGGGGGAGCGGGGAAAACGTTTATATTGGCTGTGGGGATGGTGGGAAGGGGTTGAAGGGCAAAAGTGATGAGGTTGGGGGGAAAGTTCAGGGTGGGAATAAAATTAATGTCTGTCAGATTGGCATATTAAACAACCATTGGGGTGTTGGGAAAGGGCCTCCTGCTTTTGATTTTTATTAAAAAAATTTGACAAGATAATTTACCTTTAAAGATTCAAATTTCTGTTAAGGGCTTGAAGCCCTTTAAAAATGGGACCGGCGCTTGCGCGGTGGCGCCGGACGCTGTTGCAAGGGACACAGCGGCTGCCCCCTCTTCGTCATCGGGGGTGGCCGTTCTGCCTCCTCCATTTAAATGAGCCCCCACGTGTAATATCGCGGGGGATCTGCGGCGGCGCTTCCAGGTCGAAAGGCCGCCGACGTCAGCCCAATGAATGACAAGCAGACAAACTGTAGCTGCTCATCTCTCTCTGTTTACCACTCACGCTAAGGGCTGAATTTTACTAGCATGCCACAGGTAAGTTCATCTGTATTTTCATTAGCCTCATTTCAATATTTTAATGAAGGCCCCGCCTCCAAGTGGCAAGGTGGAGCCGCACCGAGGCCTCACCGCCACTGCTAATATCCGGCGGGGCCTTCTCAGCTTCGTGGGTTGTGGCGGTTCACTCCCGCAAACATTTTACAGGCCTCCCAACCACGATCCATGATGCCAAGGGGCTGGTAAAATCCAGCCCAAGAGTTAACTCTTCCATTTCAAATGAAAATGTGGACACTTCCCTACTAGTTAAGGAAAAGACCCAGCCTTCCTGAAGATGCAGAGTCATTTAACCCGATCCTAGCAAGCACCAACTCAAAGATAATGGGCTGAATTTTACCTGCTCGCTGCCATTCTCGGCAGTGACCTTGAAGAAGGAGGATAGAGCAGATGAATGTGTGACTGAGGAGATGGTGCAGGAGGGAGGGCTTTAGTTTGCTGGATCACTGGGTCTGTTTCTGGCGAAGGTGGGACCTGTACAAGTTGGACGGGTTGCACCTGGACCGTAACGGGACCAACATCCTTGCTAGGAGGTTTGCTCGTGCTGTTGTGGGGGGTTTAAACTAATTTGGCAGGGGGATAGGATACAGAGTGGAGGTACAGTAGGTGGTGATGGACAGTCACATATAGAAGAGAAACTGAGTCAGTCTGGAAGGCAGACCAAATATAGACCTGTTAAGGCACAAGCGGATAATGCAAGGCTGGATTGCATCTATTTTAACACAAGGGGTCTTACAAGTAAAGCAGATGAATTGGGGGCGTTGATTAACACATGGGAATATGATATTATTGCTATCACAGAGACATGATTGAGGGATGAGCAGGACTGGCGGCTCAATATTCCAGGGTGTAGAATCTTCAAGTGTGATAGGGTGGGGGTAAAAGAGGAGGTGGTATTGCATTGTTGATCAAGGAGTCATTACTGCAGTAAGGAGGGATAATATCTTAGAAGGTTCCTCAAATGAGGCCATATGGGTAGAACTTAAAAACAAAAAGAGGGCAATCATTTGGCTGGGAGTGTACAACAGGCCTCCAAACAGTCAGGGCAAAATAGGTTAAATTTCAGTCGAAACATTAAATTGAACATTAAAGCCCTTCTTCCACCACCCCCCTCCCTCCCGCCAATGATCCAACAGTATATTTATTTCCCTGTTTCCTCCCCACCAAAAAACCATTTTTGACAGTCCTGTCCTTTCAACTCCAATCTTTGCACTCTTTGCCCTTCAACCCCTTCCCACCATCCCATCAACCAATTAAATCAGTTTTCTCCATTCCCCTGCCCCGCAAAACCTGAAAATAAAACTCCCCCCACCCCCCTCCCTACCAGTGTCTTGCCTTGAATCCCCAATGGGGATCAGAAGGCATGGGACATGCTGCAATATCGGCATGAGACAGCCGCCTGGTCCAGGCAAGTTCATTTACATTTATTGGCATTTATTTTATTAGGGAAATGAAGGCTCCGCCACTGTGCAGCTGGGGTCCGCACCGAGGCCTTGCTGCCGGTAAAATGTAGTGGGACCTTCTAGGCATCATGGGTCGTGGCGGGCCTCTCCCCCAAGTATTTTAAGGGCCCCCCACCCCACCCCCGCCACAACCCACGATGTTGAGGGGCTGGTAAAATGCAGTCCAGTAGGTTACAGGCTGGTCCAGAGGAGGGGTCTTCACGTGGTGAATTATTGAGCACAAGTGTGCAGGAGTGAGGGCGGGAATAGAATGCTACAGATAGCAACTCACCAGAGGGCAGGATGGCATAATAGCTCTGCTGCAGAGGACTCAGCTGCAGACTTTGAGGGTTCAGTCCACTGGTAGTGGCCTCCTGTTGCATGTTGTGCGTGGATGCAAGAAAGAAGGGAATGTGTTAGTGACAGCCTTGTGAGGTGTTTAGCGACTATGCCTGTCACGGTTGAATGGTTCATTTGTTGTGATATGAGATGGGAGAATGAGGGTTGCAATCGATGTTGATGGGCATTCACTAGGAAATACTGTGCATACTGGACAGCCGACCAAGCAGCTCACATGCAATGTCTCTGAGCATGGATTAGAACCTGGAGACTGTTCTGTCCAACAAGGAGTGAGTGATTAGTTCCATGAACATAACAGTGGCACCCACAGTGATGGAGCCTCTGTTGACAGCTCAGCCATGGAAACTCAGATGGCTGACATCTTGGCTTTGGGGGGCCAGCATTGACAGGTGTTTTCAGAGTGTCACATCACCCCTGCACTCTGTTCTCATGTAGAACTGTAGGAGTACAGAAGCACAGTTCCAGGCGTTCACTCCTTGGAATAGGCACCTGCTGTCTGTCTCAGGATGATAACATACCTGCTTCCCCATCACGTACTCCACTAGTGCCTTTGTTAGTGACACAGCTGGATCAGACTGCCCTGGCCCATGCTGAGATACTGCAGTCTGCAGTTGGGCCCTCAAGGCCTGGAGCTGCTTGAGGTCACCCACCTCATCTCAAGTGTCCTCAATGGAAGCTCAGCAGCCTTCTGCCTTCCAGTTGGGGATACACTTCGTAGGAACACTAAGAAAGATTGATTCTCAATTATTATTGTTAAATATTAGACATAGATGGAATTGTGTTGTTGAATTGAATTTTAACCCATAAAGCTGTTTGAGGCAAGGTAATTCAATGGTGATAGTAAGGATGGTGGTGATGAGAACTGCAGGAGTGTTGATATATTGGGTAGAAAGGAATGGTTCATGGGAATTGCTGTCGGATGAGAGCTCTGAGAGCTAGGGGAACTGGTGGTCGAAGTTGCTCCCGCTCATCTTCCACTTCATGCTGCTGTTCCTCCTTCTCCGCCTCCTGCTACACTTTTTGTTCCCAAAATGGTGGTAAGGGCTGATTCCTCATTATCAGAAAGTGATGTAGCATGTAGTACATGACCACAATTCTGGATACCTGCTTTACTGCAAAGCACCTTGAATGGTCTACGCAGCAGAAGTGTTGCTTGAGCAGGTCGACTTTCTGCTTGATGATGTTTCTGGTGGCAGTATGGCTCTACTGTAGGCCTGCTCTTAAGCTGTGCCCGGGTTTCTTACAGGAATCAAGAACCATATCAGAAGGGTCTAACTCTTGTGTCCCAGTAGTCAGCCAGTGACATAATGGCCTGGTTGGAATAAAGGTGACACAGATGACTGGCACAGAATGAGTGAGTCATGGCTGCTGGCACAGACCTAAATGATGCAGAGTGCCTGGGTCTCAAACAAGCTGGATGCTGAGGTAGTGGAATCCCTTTCTATGCCAGGATTGTGATGAGGAGCATGCAAAGCCATGTGGATGCATTGAATGGCACCTGCAATGCAGGTGAGCTTAGTGCTCCTTTGTCATGCTTCGCTCTGTCTGGGGAAAGTAATGTAGCTGTTCCACCTGTAGAGTTCTCTATGACCTGTAGCAGCCTAGAAGGAGTCTAGGATCTGTTGCATTAAAAAAGCGAGCCACGGTGAACCTTGACAATCACAACCAGTGTTGTCTATGCTCTGGTTTGAGTCTCTAGTTGTGGCTGAAGCAGGTAATATAGTTCATTGACAACCACTTTGCTGAAGCGAAGGTGCCAGAGATATTGCTCCTCATGAAGTTGAGGTATGAGATGTCCTCCTTGAAGAACCGCTGTGGGTATGGCTCATTACACAGTGTTGTCCACCTCTTCCCTCTTCCTCCAGAAGCTCCAGCCTTCACCTGCCTTTTTCCCTGCTCCTCTTCATCCTCCAGACCCAAAGGCAGTCTTACAAGACTACTCATGATTGAAGTGAAACTATTTTGAAGGCAGGAAAAAGTAGTCTAGCACCAACAAAAAACTCAATAGCAGAAGTCTGAATTCAGCTGTAAAGGCAGAAAATAGGCAAAAAAAGCAAAGCTCAAAACAGCAACTAACCAGTATGGGATGGATGAGCCCTTTAAATACATTGCTAAAAGGGCTTTCCTGTCTGTTAGTGCCATGAATTGCTGAACATGTTTTTCATGTGATGAGTCAGACACTGGAGCAAACAAATATCACAAAAGGGTCCCACAACACGCATTGAAACCTTATTTAAATATTATAATTTTTTAATACTTCTGGCGCATGCCCTCAACATCTATGGAGGACCTCGATCAAATGTGGTAAATGGTGCGCTTTCAAGTGGAATGAGCGTGTGAAAGCCGCCCATTCTATTGAACCCTTAACTGCCTGTTTAATGCCTGTAAAATGGGCGTACAGTGCACTCAAATTTTGATTCAGCTATTCAGGTAGAACCAGAGTCTCAAATTATCGTCTGTAATCCTCACTGTTTCCTACCAAAACGGACACATCTAACGAATGCATAAAATACAACGAGGTTATTAGTAACAAAATTGGTTTTAATTTCAAATAACTTGTCCCACGCTTCAAAGAAGCCATTGGACCATTGCCCATGGCTTTAACTTTACCCTCCCCCACATCATGGTGCTAACTCTTGTTTCAGTTATTTCTAACACTTAAACTTTTTTTTGCAAAAAATGCATGACCTTCTGAGAGCTGACCACAAGCTAGCAGTCAGTGCCGTACCTTTTTATTGTACGAGACATGAATGGAGTGAATATTGATGGCGTTCTTACAGTGGCAAATTCTTGACTCTTAAAATTGAAATGTCGTTATAACACACTTGCACTTGCATCTGCACACCTATGTGTTTACGTGCAGTTTTGACACTGTTTTGACCTTTGCAGTAGTCACTGGCCAAGCATTTGATGTATTAATTGCAAAATAAATTGGGTCCAAAAGTACAGAGCTTTCATACTTCAGAACTACAACACAAATCTTTCCAAAGCAATTATTTAGGAACCAGAGCAAATAATTTTAAAACATGATATGGAAATACCTACAATAAAAAATATGTTCACTATGTATAAAAATTATGTTCGCTTTGTTTTATAACTCCATGGTCTGCATACAATTCTCCAATATCCTAAATTACCTTTTGTCCTAGCAGTTTTCCACCCAGTATCACTTGGTAGCTTCTGGTTGCACTGACTTTAGATTGAAAATTGTTCAGCAATACATTTTTATGTCTAACCTTGACAATATTTAGGAAAAACAACCTTAGCAAACAAAAGCTTATTATAAACACTCAGCAGATCAGGCAGCATCTGTAGAGAGAAACATTTCAATTTGATGACCTCTCATTAGAACAGTAAAAGCCTTTTCTGTTTTTATTTCAGATTTCCATCAACTGTAGTATTTTGCTTAAAGCTTAATTTTACCAGAACTGATGATGTAAAATGTTTCGTAAAATCTACGTTTGTGGAATAATTCATGAAATTGCATTCCAAAATTCCCAGTAAATTTCCCAAATTCCTAAAAATACACCATCTCAGTTGTAGATAAAATGAAACATCAATAAAAGATACAGACAGTAAATGTTGGATATGGGACAGGGCATGTTACATTACTTAGGCTCTTTCACAAGGGTGAAAAGTGGATAACCTCTAAGAAATACAGATGTGTGTGTAAGGATGGGATTTTTTTTTTATTGATGAAATGCTACCAGTAATGTACCTTCAGTATTATAGTGTTCTAGTTATTTCATGGGTGATTTCTTTTATATTTAAATGCCTTCTAAAATTGAATAGATTAGTGATAATTCACTTACAGGGATATTTTACTTGCCGCAAATTACCACACCTCCAGTCAATGAAGTGATAATTCATTGATACCAAGAAATTATGTATTGCAATTAAAATGCAAACATAAGCAGGTCCTAGGCGATAGGAATACAGGCCTCAAAAGCCTAAGACTAGAAGGTTTTGATGCTATGAATGTGGAGTTTCAAGTGTTTTCACCATAAAATGCTCTCCCTTTTAAAGAATTACAAATTATTACATTGGGTGTTTCAGCTGTGCCATTGAATGATAGGACCACAGGCTTGTCTGCAATTACATATATTACATCGAGCCAGATTTTGCTGAAAAAATAATGATGTCTGAATGGTGCACACCATTATTAATATGTAAATTGGCCAGCGGCTTGAAGCAAGGAAGAGATACCCTATGAATTATGAATCAGCACAAGTTGTTGACTGATTTGCGCTGCTCTGCCATTAGCTTCGCAAAAACAACATTTTGTGTTTTACCTCTCCATGATTTTCATGGAGTTGCTAAGTATTAATTCCCCATTAAACTTGCCACAGAAAGCTAAGTCTAGTAATTCACAGTATAAGTACCCTTTCAATAACACGACAATTGTTAGTGACTGCCAATCAACCTTTCCTGCCCAGAAAATGAACAAGTGTGTAGCCTCATTCCTTCAGGTTATGAATTGTTTTAGAAGATTTTAAAAATTACAAATTTTAACATTTTTTCATTCTATCTTTCTCCGTCACTTAATCCAATCTTTCCCTCTCTTTATTTTACTTTCAGTACCTATCTGCTTGAGGATATAATGAGCAGAGTTGATAAAGGGGAACTGGTAGATGTAGTGTATTTGGATTTCCAGAAGGCATTCAGTAAGGTGCCACATAAAAGATTATTGCACAAGATAGGAGCTCACAGTATTGGGGGTAATGTATTAGTATGGAATAAGGATTGGTTAATACACAGAAGACAGAGAGTCGGGATTAATGGGTCTTTTTCAGGTTGGAAAGACGTAACTATTGGAGTGCCACAAGGATTTGTCTTAGGTCCTCAATTATTTACTATCTGTATTAATGACTTGGGGGAGGGGGAAGAGTGTAATATATCCAAATTTGCTGACGATACAAAAGTCAGTGGGAGGGCATGTTGTGATGAGGACATAAGGAATCTGCAAGGGGATATAGATAGGTTGAGTGAGTGGGCAAAAACTTGGCAGATGGAGTTTAATGTAGGAAAGTGTGAGGTCATGTACTTTGGTAGTAAGAATCAAAAGGCAGACTATTATTTAAATGGAGAGAGACTCCAAACAAGGGCAGCACAGAGGGATCTGCATGTTCTTGTACATGAAAAGCAAAAAGTTAGTATGCAAATGCAGCAAGAAATTCAGAAGGCAAATAGAATTTTGGCCATTATTGCTAGGGGGTTGGAGTTTAAAAATAGGGAAGTCTTATTACAACCGTACAGGGTGTTGGTGAGATGTACAATTTTGGTCCCCGTATTTAAGAAAAGTTATACTGCCATTGGAGGCAGTTCAAAAGAGATTCACTAGGCTGATTCCTGGGATGAAGGGGTTGACTTATCAAGAACAGCTAAACAGGTGAGGCCTTTATTCATTAGAGTTTATTAGGGTGATCTTATTGAAACGTACAAGATTCTGAGGGAGCTTGACGGGGTAGATGTTGAGAAGATGTTTCTACTAGTGGGGGAATCTCGAACTAAGGGACATAGTTACAGAATAAGGGGACACTCATTTAAAACTGAGATGCAAAGGAATTTCTTCTCTCAGAGGGTAGTTAATGTCTGGAATTCTGTACCTCAGAGAGTTGTGGAGGCTAGATCACTGAAAGAGGAGGTAGATAGATTTTTGAAATATGGGCGAGTTGACGGCTGTGAGGAGCACGAAAGAGGAGTTGAGGTCTGGGGCAGAGCAGCCATGATCTCATTGAATGGCAGAGCAGGCTTGAGGGGCCGAATGGCCTACTCCTGCTCCTATTTCTTATGTTCTTATGACTCTAATTAACTCAGTCTAGTTCACCTTCTCAGTCCTCCTTCTGTTTCTTTTCCTATCGTTACATCTCATTGATTAAGTTGATACACTGTTGATCACATTGTTCGGCAAGCTTCCATATGTCCTGTTGCCCTCGCTGTGGAGTTGCTAGCTTGCATTTCCAGCAACTTTGTGAGCAAGCGTGTTTCAAACCTAAACATGAATGAGAAAATTTAATTAATGGGGCATGTAAGATCTGGTCTGTAGATTTTGCAGCAAGAAACAGGCCATTCAGCCCAACTGGCCTGCATTTATGCTCTGCATAAACCTACCTCCACCTTACTTCATTTAACTTTATCATCACACCCTTCTGTTCCTTTCTCCATCATGTACTTATCTAGCTTACACTTAAATGCACCAAGCGATTCGCCTCAATTACTCCATGTGGTGGTGAGTTCCACATTCTAAACACTCTTTGGGTAAAGAAGTACCTCTTGCATTCCCTATTGGATTTATTAGTGATTATATATTTATAATCCCTAGTTTTGGATCCCCACAAGTGGAAATACCTTCTCTATGTTGATCCTATTTAACCCCAGTAGATTTTTAAAGGCCTTTATTAGATCACCTCTCAGTCTTCTCTTTTCTAGAGAAAAGAGCCCCAGCCTATTCAATTTTTTCTGGTAGCTATAACCTTTCATTTTTGGTGTCATCCTTATAAAATTTTGCACCACCTTCAATGCCTCTGTATCCTTTTTGTACTTTAGAGACCAGAATTGTGCACAGTACTCTTAAGTGTGGTCTAACCAAGGTTATAGACAAGCTTAACATAACCTCTCTCCTTCTCAATTCTGTTACTCTAGAAATGAACTCCAGTGCTTCGTTGACATGTTTAATGGCCTTGTTAACCTATGATGCTACTTTAAATGATTTTTGAATCTGTGTCCCTAGATCCCTGGATTCTCCACAAAGTGCAAGCCTAGTCTCTGTTGTGCCATCAACAGAAAGCACCAAGTTGAAACAATGCTCCTCCCCAGAGGGAGGGACAATCCCTGAAGGACAAGTAACCTCATTCTGGTGTCAGGTACTTACTTGGCACAGAAAAATAATATTTGTAACAATAGTAATTAGTGGATTGAACAAGAGTGTGCCACTGATGTAGGGTGACCCTAAATAAAGGAAGATGAATCATTTTAAAATGCTGAGGCTGGGGTTAAACATGGCATAACTTGAAAATGAACTTGAAAGAAATACTGTTTTACTGGTTCTGTTGTAGGTTTCCAAATATTTAATTTGATGCATTGTAATTCAATGGTAATGTCTGACTGGATGAAGAGGCTATAATGATATGAAAATTAAACTTCTAGGGCATGTCAGAATTAACAATTTTTGTTCATGGGCAGCAATGGGTTACGAACAATAAACTATAAAGTCACGTCTGCAATGTATTGCTTTAAATTTGTATGGTTCATTTGATATAATCAAGTGCTGTGTCACTGTGCTTTTTTATTTAACACGTTTTTAAAATTTGAATTGATCATTACAAACATTAATAGCACTAGTTCCAGCAATGAAACTTGTTGCTACAGCCACCGATTTACAGTGACTGCTGGATCCAGACAGATTGTATAACCACAGTAGCCTGACAGCACTGTAAATTGCAGCTAGTCTGAATCAATAAATTATTTTCCAAGTAAAAGTTTGAACTACCAACATCACTGCACAGTGAAAAGCATCACATTAATATAATTTTGTTTGTTTCTTTCAGTATTTAAAAACTATGTATTTTGGGCTGTATATTATGACCACACCACAAATCGTCGCGGCGTGCTCTGATCTCAGCAGTCTTCAGGCGCAGATGGGCCATCGCTGAGCCCTCGCGATATTTTGCACGGGGGCTCATTTAGATGGAGGGGGCAGAGCGGCCGCCCCCTCTACGTCATCGGGGGCGGCCGCTCCATCGCCAGTAACGGCGTCCAGCGCCACCATGCAGGCACCAGCACCATTATTTTTAAAGGGCTTCAAGCCTTTAGAAGAAATTAGAATTTTTAAAGGGAATGAAGTTGTAAAATTTAAGTTACACAATACATAACATCTTCACTCTCCTCAGCTACACCCCCGAGGAATAATCAAATCATTAATAACCCATTCCCCCCCCCCAAAAAAAAAACATTGATTCCGATCCCAACCTTTCCTCCCCGACCTTGACTAACTTTAACCCTCCACCTCTTCCCACCATCCCCCCTACCAATCCAAAGAGTTTTCCCCACATCTCCCCCCCACCCCCGACCTGAGAATGTCACTCCTCCTCCTCCTCCCCACCAGTGTCACGCCTTGGAACTCCAAACGGAGTTCTGAAGGCATGGGAGTTCTGGCAGGTGGCCCGAATATCGGCGTGGGACGGCCATTGCTACCAGGTAGTGATTATTCTTTTATTGCAATACGATTTGCATATTAAAACGAAGGCCCCGCCGCCTGGCGGCAGGGGGCCGCACTGAGGCCGGTGGTAAAATACGCGCGGGGCCTTCTCAGTGTCGGAGGTCACGGCGGGCCTCTCCCGGAAGAATTTTCCAGGCCCTCCCGCCATGACCCCCGATGCCGGAGAGCTCATAAAATTCAGCCCTTTGTTTAAATCCAAGCTAACTGTTGGCCATATCTATTCCACAAGCACTATGCTTTTAATTGCAGCAATCTAATTTTTAATTGAAGTGTTTAATTTATCTCGGGTATGGTCTTTAAATGCATTCCTTGACTTTTAAGTTTTGTACTGCACTTCTTCAGATGTGGCCCATAGGACCCTATGGTATGCAATAAATGGCCCATGAAGTTGGAAATTTGGACATCTCTGCTTTAAGCAAATAGATAACACCATCAGCGCAATTAGGCTGAATTATTAACAACTGAATTAACATAATCAGATACAGTCATTAACCCAGTGTCTTTCAGCGATCATGGGGGCAAATATTTTTCTGTGTGCTTTATGTAAGCCTGTTTGCAAACAATTTGTTTGGGATTCTACAACTCAAAAACTTCTGAAAAAACCGTCTTCCCATGTCTGGGCATTTTAGATCGGTCCCTCATGTCACTCAGCTCAACAAACCCTCGAAGCACCTCTTCCAGTGATAGTTTCTTTTTTGGGAGATGTATTGATGATAAGACTTGAAAGTTGTTACCATGGAAACAATGTCTGCCATGTTAATATTTTCAGTACCCAGTTCCCTTGAAGTCTGCTTTTGATCGCAGGTGTGCTATCTTGGTTTTGTGTGTTACAGGTGAACGTCCCTTCCACTGCAACCAGTGTGGTGCTTCATTTACCCAAAAAGGAAACCTACTGAGGCACATCAAGCTGCATACAGGAGAGAAACCTTTCAAATGCCCTTTCTGCAGCTATGCCTGCAGGCGGCGAGATGCACTGACTGGGCACCTCAGGACACATTCTGGTAAGTTCAGAGAACTACTGTATATAAGCAAGTGCCTTTCCACCTACTTTTGGGCATCATAGGTCTCTAGCCACAGTTTCAATCCTATCAGGAATGGAAACCCCCAGTGTTTCCCTGACTAATCAGCACAAGTAATGTTATCCAACATAACTATATACAACATACAGATAAATGACCCACATTATTGTGAAGTATGTTGCTCCTAGAATAACTGGGTTTATCCTGCTTTCAATCAGTAAAAAGGAGAGTGAAGCAGTGTGCAAAAATAACTACTTTAAGTTTTAAGAAAATGCCACTATCATTGTAAAAACCTGCTGCAAAATCCCCCAAAGCGAACATAATGTATTACAACTGTTTCTGGTTTTTCTTTCTCTGTTAGTTATGTTTGACATTTCCTGTGTCTTAACAGTACAGAACCTTGCCATTTTTAGGCACGGTCCTGTTTAATGAATTGTACGGTTGACGGTGCTTGTGTTATGGTACCCGTACTTTCTGTAGCAGTTCTGAAGTAATAATCAGTAGGTTTTGGATTTATTTTGTTTACTTTACATTGTTGTTCAAATGGTGTAACGTTAAGTATCAGCTTGGGGAAGATATGGGCTTTTTTCAGTTTGTTTGCTCTTATGGTAGGAAATAATATGGTATGTTAAGTGATAGGAATTTCTATGGGCAATTATACACAACTTTTGGATTGCTGGCAGGGGCAGGGTAATTCCTGCTGGCTGGATTTATTTGTTTTCCAATGCAAATGCTGCAACATTGAAATAAAGAATATTGCAGTAATAAAGCTACTCAAATATAAAAAATTGATTTATTGCTGTAATATTAACTCTAAACTATTAAGGGGTTCATTTTAGTCTCACGCTCCCAATGAACTGAATGGAATGACGGTCTTACACGCTGCCCAATATTATTATCAGATGAGTTTAACAGAGAGTAAATTGAATGGGGTGTAAAACCAACGTTACACCTGATCCCGTCAGTTTCCCGACCGGCAGGTTAGGTTACAATTGCCCCTAAACATCTAAAACTCAATTTTTGACATAGAAAAATGAGTGAATACATCGTCCATGTTGTCCTTTTTCTTCTATTCATTTTTTTCCCCTATATCTTCTCTTGAATTTTAACTCTTAAACACTCTCTGCCATCCTAGCTTTTTACTCCTTGCCTCTTAAAGTGTATAACTTGATCGGTATTGTTTTATCTGCTTGGTTCCCCATCCATTTTGAAGGTGGAAGCAGATTTTTTCTAAACATGGTGCTCATTGACTGAAAATCTGTTTCAAAGTTCAGTTTCCCAACTAATCTTCTGTCTTACATAGTTAGCGTGGCACAGATTGGTAATGGATCTATTGACCTCTTCCAGCTTGTATGGCTTAATGCAACAGCATTTGAATTTTTAAGAGAGCTATGCCCACTCTATGGGCTGGTCTTTAAGGAATCCTGAATGTCGGGATCCATGGCGGGGGTGGGGGGGCCTGAAGATGGCCCCGGATGAGGCTTGGCCTGAACCTCACGGCAGCGGCAAGATACCATGGCGGCCTCCCCACCGCTGGGCAACGGGGCCATAATTTGAATATTTAAATCAATTAAAATAATTAATATAAATAAACTTACATCACCTCCTGATGCCCCACTGTGATCTTTGACCTGGCGGCAGGCACTTCCGCGTCTTCGGATCCCCATCGAGAGAAACGAGGCACAATACTGGTGGGGAGGAGGTGGATTTCTCTGTGTGGGGGACGGGGTCAAATTAACGTCATGAGTGTAGGGGATGGTGGGAAAGGTTGTAGTTTAACGTTTGTGCAGTTTGTGGGGGGGGGAAGGTCAAGTGGTAAAGGTAACTGTTTTGGAGGGGGAAGTGCAAATAATTAATTTAATTGTTATTGGGAGGGTGGGAGAGAGGCAAAAGAGAAGTACTTATTTAATTTCATTAAATCTTTATTTAAATATGCAGTTAGAGCTAACAGCCCTTTAAAAATCGCTTCGGCGCCTGCGCACCGCCCCCTCCATATGATTGGGGGTGGGTGGTGGCCCGCCCCAGCTATTTAAATGAGTCGCCGCGCTTGGAATCGCGGTGGCTCTTTGGCGGACATCGATGGCAGACTTCTAAAATTCAGCCCTATTTATCTCTATGCCTTTTAAAAACTTAAATTTATATTAAGCTTCATCTACACGAGTCTTTCTGTTTGGTGTACGATAATAAGGATGACTTTCTTGCAATGGTATTATTTTTGCTGTATACACTTTCATTTACATTTTAGAAATTGCTAATCGTTAACTCTTTACGACAATTAAGTATCTCTAAGGCTACAATTACTGCCTTCTGCTAAGTATTTTAGCCATAAGCACTGTGTTGTGAGGAAATCTCGAATTCTTGAGGATTCTCTGAGCTGAATCTTCACCACTGAGCCAGGAAACAGCAGCTGGGTCTGTTTTTGGGTCAGCAACCCGCATTCAGAAGGAAACTGATTAAAGTTCATAATTTCACTGGGGTGAGCCCTTAATCGATATGGAAACAGGTTTCCTGTCCTCTTAGAACCAGTGGAAGTGGGAATGGAGGCAGGTCAAAAGAAGTGTGGGACTCATTTAGGCACCCCACATCAGCTATCACTGAGGCTGCTGGTTCTCCTGAAGGACAGATCTGTGGTTTGTGCCAAAGCCTTCCATTTCATCAGAGGGAAGCAAGATGTCACAGGGGAGCCAGAGGCCTGGCATACAGGGCAGGGCATTTCCTCGCTTCATTGATGTCAATTTGGATCTAATGTTGGAGGCTGTGAGGGGGAAGAGGGAGGTCCGCTTCCCGGAGGGTGGCAGGAGAAGGACACCTCGGTGTGCAGCAGGGTCACCTCTCTGATCATTGTCATCTCCCTCTGCCTCCTCTTCCTGCTCCTTTTTTAACTCCTGTTCCTGCCCCGATGAGCTGTCACCTTTCAGGGCCTCACTGTCCTCAAGGTCCACAGCACTCTGAGGGTCGTGTTATGGAGAGCTCAGCAGACCATCACAGTGACTGAGACCCTTGCAGGAGGGTATTGGAGGGCATCACCTGACCAGTCCAGGCACCAGAATCGCATCTTCAGAAGTCCAATGGCCTGCTCAATGGTGTCTTGCTGAGCCGGTGGCATTGGTTATATTGCCTCTGACTGGAGGCCCAGTAGTGGGCTCAGTAGCCATCTCTTTGAGGGATTTTCCTTGTCCCCGAGGACCTACCATGCACTTTGGGGGTTGGAGTGAAGATCTGAGGCAGCCTGGACTGGCAGAGGACAATGGAGTCATGGCAGCTGCCGGGAACGCGAGCACACACATGGAGGAAGCTCTTGTTGTGCTTGCAGACCAGTTGGATGTTGAGGGAGTGGAAGCTCTTCTTGTTGATGGGTTTCACAGGGTGCCTTGATGGCCACTTTGGTGCAATTGATGATGCCCTGCACCTGGATGAATCTACCAATGGAGGAAAAATCCAATATACTGTGTCCCTGCGAGGCCACGTCTGTCATCAAATAAGAGGACAACAGTGACCTGCGAGATGCAGTAGTGTACTACTGTTTGCGAGATGCCTTGAAGGTCCGCAGCTGATCCTTGGAAGGAGCCAGAAGTGTAGAGGTTCAAGGCCACAGTGACTTTGACGGCCACTGGCAGAGCATGGTGGTCAGTGCTGTAAGGTGTGAAGTCTTCAGCGCCGAAGGCAAAGATGTCTGTGACCATTTGCGTGGAGAGTCACAGTCTCCTGTGGCAACTGGTTCTCTCATCTCAACATAGCTTCGTCTTCGGCGATCAATCCTGTGTTAGGGGTTTGGCCTTCGTTGCCTTCCTGCCCTTCATTCCTCCCCGTGCCCTCCTGATGACCAGGGTTCTACCCTTCCTGCAGAGGGTTTTGCCCCCTTGACCCCTAGATGCCAGGGGGCGCCGATCCATTTCAATGTCCGGGTGCTGTGCCCACTCTATCTGCCACCTGTGCAGTGCCAAGGGTACCCCTTACCAAGAGCCTTGTCCCCCTTTGTCTCGCTGACCCTCTTATGGGGCTGAGGTGATGTCCTGTGGCAGCTATGATTCTCGACTCTTTACTCGCTTGCCTTCAGTTGGTCAGTTTCTGAAGGTGTGGGTAACCTGTCCACCCCTTTGAAAATTTAAAGATCATCCCTTGACAAGCTGTTAATGAGCTTTTTAACTTTGTTTGGCCTCATTTGGAAGGAGAGTGGGATTCCTGTCCTCCCTTCCCCCCACCGCCCTGATGATTATTGCTGGTGTAGGGATTGGCGCCTTGAAATTGACACGACACCTGGTGCTGGTATTTTCGGGGCCCCCCGCCTCTGTTTCCACCTTCAGGGGGCCCTGAAAATTCATCCCTCTGTGTGGGTAGCAGGGTTCCTCTACCTTCCTGCAGCTACGGTTACATTTCCTTGCTAATATGATCCCAGCGGAATCCATCATGCACAGTTTAAAAACACCAAAAGCATCCCAAGAGTAATAGAAAATCAAGGGGCAAAAGGGAGAGAGGAACTTGAAACAATCACTATCACTAGAGCAAAAATACTAGGAAAACTAAAGGCTGGCAAGACCCCTGGACCTGATGGCCTTCATCCTAGGGTCTTAAAAGAAGTGGCTCCAGAGATAGTGGATGCATTCGGTATAATCCTCCGAAATTCCCTAGGTTCTGGAAAGGTCCCAGTGGATTGGAAAACTGCAAATGTAACACCTCTACTCAAGAAAGGAGAGAGACAGAAAGCAGGAAACTATAGGCCAGTTCACCTAAGGTCTGTCATTGGAAAAATGCTGGAATCCATCATTAAGAAAGTATAAGCAGGACATTTTGAAAATCATAATATAATCAAGCAGAGTCAACATGGTTTTATGAAAGGGAACTTGTGTTTGACAAATTTATTAGAGTTCTTTGAGGATATAACAGCAAGGTGGATAAAGGGGAACCAGTCGATGTAGTGTATTTGGATTTCCAAAAGGCATTAGATAAGGTGCCACATAAAAGCACAAGATAAGAGCTCATGGTATTGGAGGTAATATATTAGCATGGATAGAGGATTGGCTAACTGACAGGAAACAGAGAGTCAGGATAAATGGATCATTTTCAGGTTGGCAAACTGTAACTAATGGAGTGCCACAGGGATCAGTGATGGGGCCTCAACTATTTGCAGTCTATATTAATGACTTGGATGAAGGGACAGAGTGTATTGTAGCCAAATTTGCAGATGATACAAAGATAGGTAAGAAAGCAATTTGTGAGGAAGATACAAAGGGCTGGATTTTGTGCAGGAGGCAGGGCTGCCAGCGCCGGACTGTAAAGGTGGGGGGAAGCCCGCCTCTGCATTTTTTCAGCCCCCCAGAGCAATCCTCAGGTCGTTTGGGGTCAAAGGTTTAGGAAGTGGGATCCCCATCCCTTTAAAGACTTTATAGGGACAGGGATCCTGCCTCCAAGAGCTGCCGGCCAATCACAGGGCCAGGAGCTCAGTAGTATTGGCAGTGCCACCAGCGGTGGAACCCAGTAACACAGGTTGGTTAGGCGGAGTCGCCGAGGCCAGTCTGGAAGGCCCCGGTGGTGGGGGTGGTCATTCAGTCCAGGGGGAGGGGGGTGGTCCCGGGTGTACAGTTGTCCTCTGTGGGCCACAAATTGCCCATGAAAGATGGACCCTCCCCAAGCCCACAGGGAGGGTACCTCATTTTATAAGGCGTTCTCCACACGCGGCAGAGGAACACCACCACCCCCCCCAGCCTCTGGTACGATCCTAGCGCTGGTAGCAAGAGGCTCTTAATTAGCCTTCAATAGGGTACTTAAGGGCCTTAATTGGCCTGTGGGTGGGAAGGTCGCCATCAGCCTATCCCGCCCCCTGGGAAAATCAGAACCGGGAATCCCGGTGTCGGGTTCCATGGCAGGCGGTTCCACTCCAATTCTCCGGCACCTACCCCACCCCCCAGACCCCGCTACGAAACGCGCCTTCCTGCCGAGCACAAAATCCACCCCAAGATGTCTCCAAAGAAATATAGATAGGTGAAGTGACTGGGCAAAAATTTGGCAGATGGAATATAATGTGAGAAAATGTGAGTTTATGTACTTTGATAGGAAGAATAGAAAAGCAAGATATTATTTAAATGGAAAGAGACTACAGAATGCTGCCTTTCAGGGAATTCTGGGTGTCTACATGTACAGCACATAATTAGGAAGACAAATGGAATGTTGGCCCTTATTACGAGGGGGATGGAGTATTAAAGTAGGGAAGTCTTGTTACAACTGAACAAGGTGTTGGTGAGACCACACCTAGAGTACTGCATACAGATTTGGTCTCTTTATTTAAGGAGGGATATACTCGCATTGGAGGAAGTTCAGAGCAGGTTCACTCGGTTGATTCCTGGGATTAAAGGATTATCTTATGAGGAAAGGTTGAGCAGGTTGGGCCTATTCATATATATTCATTGGAGTTTAGAAGAATGAGAGGTGATCTTATTGAAACATATAAGATTTTGAGGGGGCTTGACAGGGTAGCTGCTAAGAGAATGTTCCCCCTTGTGGGGGAATTTAAAACTAGGGGGCACAGTTTCAAAATAAAGGGTCTCCCATTTAAGATGGTGTTGAAGAGGAATTTCTTCTCTCAGAGGGTCGTTAATCTTTGGAATTCTCTACCGCAGAGAGCAGTGGTTGTTGAATATATTCAAGGCTGAGTTAGACAGATTTTCGATCTACAAGTGAGTCAAGGGGTGTGAGCACAGGTTGGGAAGTGGAGTGAAGGCCACAATCACATCAGCCATGATCCAATTGGGTGGCGGAGCAGGCTTGAGGGACTGAATGGCTTACTCCTTCTCCTATTTCTTATATTCATACATTCTTATTATACCCAGTGAGTTAAATACCTACTGATAGTATTTTACAGCCAAGTATGTACTGAATAATATGTTTGAGCTTCTATTTCATTTAACTGAGAAACCAAGTTAATATTGGTATATATTTTTCCCACAAGGACAGCAACAGTACATAATGTAGCACTTCTCTCTAATATTCTTCACTGCATTTTTTTATCTCCTGATAATTGTTACATGCACGCTGCTATCATTACATATGCCACTCCAACAAATCATGATGTAGGGACTCCTTTAAGTCAGAAAGACCTAATGAAATCCATCTATTCATTTATAGTGCTTTTACTCTGACTGCAGGAGACACTGATGAATTTCATGAGATTCCCATGACTGCAGAATTTTGTAGACTCTGTACAAGTCATTCAGAACATACAACTGTAGTGACAGGCAAATGCTTAACTATTGACCTCACTGATAATTGGAAAAACTTTATTTGAATAGTGTGCTAATTGATATCAATTTATGTCATTTAGAAGCCATTTTTGAAAGACTTATTGTTACTTTATTGGGCTGAAATTCCTGCCTATATTAATTTTAGCAATAAGATATAGACATGAGTAAATAGGGGCATATTGCAAATAGAACACATTAACATACTATTCATCCATGCAATGGTTTGGATTTCTACCCTCCAAATATGAATTTTTGAATATTAATGGTTACTTTATATTAAAATAAAATTACTTTGTTTGCTAAGGTCAAAGCTGCACAATCAAGCCGCAATGAGAGTATTTTACTTCAAATCAGATTCAGATCTGACCTTTGTAAGCTGAATGAAGATTTCAAAGACAGAGTCAGAGACCTAGAACCGGCTCATCTTCTGTTGCCACAAATAAAGCATGATGGATATTCTAATCCACTTTTAAAGCTATTAGGATGCCTCCAACAAATTTTTAACGGTCTGTTCTAGACTAAAGCAATAATGGGTAGAATTGTGGGTTTTGGGTCAGGACCCCAATTTTAGGTCCAAATGGGGGGGGTTATGTACTCGAATTGGGCTGGATTTTTTGCAGCCACCAGGGCTCCTGGCACCAGGCCAAATAAATTGGGCGTCAGGGATCCCTGCCTCAGCCTTTTCGAGCTTCCCCACCACCCCCCCACCCTACCGTGGCACAATCCTCCATTGTTCCAGAAGCGAAGTTTCTGGTGCCGGAATCTTCGTCCCTTTAAAGACGGGAATCCTGCCTCCAAGAGATGCCGGCCAATCACAAAGCTGGCAGCTCAACAGAATTGGCAGCTGTTGGCCACTGCTGGTACTGCAGGGGCCTTGGACTCAGGCCCAGCGCTGGAACCCTGGATCTCGAGTAAGTGAGGCGCGGTCGCCCGGGCCAGTCTGGAAGGCCCCGGCGAAGTGGGGTGGGGTGGTGGGCATGAAGTCCGGGGAGAAGGTCTATGAAGGTGGAGGTTATGCTGGCGGGGTGTCCTCCATGAGCCACAGATTTCCCTGCAGGAGGGAGCCCCCCCCACCACCAAGACAGCAGAGTGGGCACCTTGTTATGCAAGGCGCCCTCCCTGCATGGCAGAGGCACCCCCCCCACCGCTGCCTAAATCCCAGCAGCTGGGGGGAAGAGGCCCTTATGTGGCTGTAAATAGGCCACTTCAGGGCCTCAATTGGCCTCTGGGCAGGAAGGCCATTGCCAGCCTATCTCATCCCTGGCAAAATCACTTGGTGACGAGGCGGTGATGGGCCCTCAGCCTCCCGCCCCCCCCCGTTGCGATTCTATGGGCCACACCTTCTCAGGGGGGCCCATAAAATCCAGCCACTGTGTGGGAAACAGTGCTTTTCCCTGAATTGGCCAATTAGTGGCCACAGTGCGGGCTCGCCCTCCAGTTGGCCCTCTGGCTTGGAAGGAGTGGCAGCCAATAGTTCAGGTAAGGGAGAGAGAGGGTGCCTCCATCTTGAGGTGCCCTCTCTGCAAGTTCTAAAAGTTTTAAGTTAAAAATTGGCCTCAGCAGCTGGGCCGCCATTGTGGGGAGGCCTGTGGCTGCAGCTGTAACCGGGCATGTGGGTAGGGCCTCAAAGCCAGTCTGCTCCTGGGAGGACACCTTCAGGCAGATGGCCTAGTTCTCGATGCCTCGGAGGCCCATAGACCAACCGGAAAATTCCAGTTACCCTCTGACAATAGGCCTGAATAGGCTATTAAGTTCCCCTTAATTGGTTACCTGTTGCTTCTGGGCGGGTAGCCCTTGCGATCCCGATCCCGTCTCTAGTAAAATGGCCCAGGGACAGGATGGTGCCCGCAAACCAACATGCCAGCTGGCGGCTTGCATTATCATGCCTGCCTGCCTCTGTACTTGCCCCTGTATGGGGATGAAAATCCTGGCCATTGTATACTCGTGGATCTCCCATGATGATTCTCATGATGAGTTGAAGCCAGGAGAAAATTTGGAGCATGGAAGCAGATCTCCAGGGGTGGTCAAACTGGCAATCTAGGGTCAAGATTTGTTACTAGGAAAGAGCAACGTAGTGGTTGGGTCATGCACTTGTCAGACCAGGTCTTGGAGTGAAGCTCAAGAACAACTGCTACAAAAAATTGTATTTATATAACACCTTTAACGTAATAAAACATCCCAAGGCACTTCACAGGAGCATTATCAAGCAAAACTTGAGACCAAGCTACATAAAGAGAAATGAGATAAGTCTTAAGGAGCATCTTAAAGGAGGAAAGAGAGGTGGAGAGGTTTAGGCAGGGAATTGTAGAGCTAAGGGAGCTGTTGAAGGCACAGCCATCAATGGTGGAGCATTTAAAATCGGGGATGTTCAAGAAGATAGAATTAGAGGAGCGCAGATATCTCTAAGGATTGTGGAGGTGGAGTAGATTACAGAGATAGGAAGGGGTGAGACCATGAAGGGATTTCAAAACAAGGATGAGAATTTTAAAATTGAGGTGCTGCTTAACCAGAAGCTAATGTAAGTCAACGAGCATAGGGTTGATGAATGAGTGGGACTTGGTGGAATAAGGACACAGGTAGCAGAGTTTTGAATGGCTTGAAGTTAATGAATGGTAGAATGTTGGAGGCCAGCCATGTGTGCATTAGAAAAGTCAAGTCTATAGGTAATAAAAGCTTGGATGAGGGTTTCAGCAGTAGATGAGCTGAAGCAGGGGCAGAGTCATCTGATATTACATAGTTGAGATGGTCATCTGGTGATGGCACGGATATGTGGTAGGAAGGTCATCTCGGGGTCAAATCTGACACAATGGTTGCAAACAGTCTGGTTCAGCCAGGGAAAAAAATGGAGGGATGATGACAAGGGAATGGAGTTTGTACTGGGGACCGAAGCCAATGGCTTCAGTCTTCCTAATATTTAAGTAGAGGAATTTTCTGCTCATCCAGAACTGGGGCCAGAATTTTACGCCCCTCCTCCGCCCCGTGAGTGGCCTTGGAACATAAAGTTGAATCGTAGGTGGGGAGGGTGCCATTCCCGTTGCCTACAGGGGAGCTGGCGAACCCAGGCCAATTGAGGCCCTTAAGTGGCCAATTAATAGCCACTTAAGGGCCTCCTCCTGCAGCTGCTGGTATATTGCCAGCAGCAACTGGGCACTTCGCCAGCTAAGGAGGCCGCACAGTAAACCTGGTGCACTCCTTGTGGGCTGGGGGGAGGGGGCAGGTCTTCCTGATCGGATACCCTCTGCCCCAACGGAGGGCCCCCCCCCCCTCCACAGTACGTCGCCCCCACTGGAGCACCTACGCTCGCCCTCTTGATCGACCCCGCCCCCCCCCCCCATGGAGACCCAGGCAGTTGCCCCCGGGGAGGCCCAAAACCCCACTCACCGTTTTTGGGGCTGGCGTCTCTGTTGCTCCTTTTGCTGAGTGCATTCTCAGTAGCCACTGCTTCTGGTGGCACTTCTGGGACTGAGGAGCTGCCAGCCCTCTGATTGGTGGCAGCTCTTAAAGATGGGTCTTCCTGCCTCAGTAGGGCGGAAGCCCCGACCAAGGCCAATTAAGAGCCTCGGCCATGCAAAATTGCTGCGTGGAGTCCAGGCCCGGTGGAGGCAGGCCCGCCCCCGACTTTTTAGCCAGTGGGCGAGGCCACCACCGCGATGTAAAATTTTGGCAGGTATGTCAGATAAGCAGTCTGATAATTTAGGTGAGTTGAGAGAGGTGGTGGTGAAGTGGTGCTGGGTGCCATCAGCGTACAAGTGAAAACTGACACAGATTATATTGCTAAGGAGCAGCATGTAAATGAGAAATAGGAGTTGTCCAAGGATAGATCTTTGGGGGGGACCAGAGGCAAGAGAAGCCATTGCAGGTAATTCTCTGGCTACAGTTATTTAAGTAAGAATGGAACCAGGCGAGTGCGAGTACAGTCCCACCCTGCTGGGCATCGGTGAAAAGCTAAAGCAATTGTTCACCCTTTCCACTCAAGTTTGCATCCCTGGGACTTAAGGGAGCTGAGATGAGGGCTACACCAGGGGAAGTGACCATGGTGAGAGATTTTAATGGTTTTAGTGGGAACTATGGCACCAAAGGTGGAGGTGAGGATGCAGTTGAGCAAATAAGTAGCTGCAGAAATGTTGTGGTGGCTGAGAGTCAAAGGCTAGGCAGTTGGGATTTTGAAACTACAGTTTTAAGTGAATTGGGGGTAGTTTTTTCCAGGGGTAGACAAAGAAGGAAGTAGGGTTTGCAGGGGGAAGGGAGATGTGGGCAGAGACTGAGACAAGGACATGATCAGAGATGGGCTTATTTGTAATTGATATGATGGGAGCAGTGAGGCCACATGAGATGGCAAGGTCAAGGGGGTGGCTGTGAAAATGGGTTGGTGTTTACATAGAGGGAGAGATTGGGGGCTCAGATCAAAACGGGTACACTCAAGTTGGGACTGGATGGGGTTGAGCAAGCCAGGAAACACTGAAATACCTCTGAGGAACTCAAATGGTCTGTGTGAGTGCTGGCATGCAGACACATAAGGCTGAAGCCTGAAGGCCCAATGGAAAAAGCAAGCTCCAGGAAAAGAGCAAGATTCAAGTCACAGGCTCCTAAAAAGATTAGGCCCCTGGAGCAACATGTCATGGGAAAGTTTAAGGATATTTTTATGCATTAATTTATAATTTTAACTTTTTTAGGTATAAAATTGTCTGGTTCCTCAAGGAAGTCAGAAAAATTATTTGAGTTATTTGGTAATTTGGTTTATTTGAATGGTTTGTGTGGGTTGCTGCTTCTTCGTTGTTCGTGACAGTATTTTTCTATCTGTCTGTTGATAATCATACTTGAGCAAATCAGCATAGTTAACTGAACAGATTCTTGTTTTTCAGCTAGTTGGAATGATGCTACTTACATATTAATGTGTGACATCCTGAATGTGGCGCATGTGTTTCTAGTGTGATAGTTTTAATTATGTAGATTTATAGTTGGTCATGGAACTAAGTTTGTGACTTAATATTAACTTTCATATTGCAAAAATAGTATTTTACAGCATTTTCCTGTGAAGTGTGTTGATGTTTTACTCACTAAATTCATGACTGCCAAATCCAGCATTCATATTTCAGAGCAATTTAAAATGCCTAGTTATAAAGTAAATGGACTCCAACCTACAATGAGAGGATGTATTGAATTAAGTTCTGTTCAGGCAAAAAAATGCATTTTTAAATTCGAGTTGGCACATTCATATTCATGCAACAACAACAACTTACATTTATATAGTGCCTCTAATGTAGTAAAACGATACTCACAGATATATGAATGTGCTGACCACTGAAGATTGAAACTTCGTTTTGGATAATATTTTGCTAATAATAGTATGATTATTTTAGCAGTGCATTCATTTCAATAAAAATATTCATCATGCTTTTTTTAAAAAAAGGGAATTTTGTCTCATGTTTATTGAGTTGGAGGAAACTAGCTGCTGTGTTTTAAAACTGGTTGGTCCTTACTTCGGGTTAAGGAATTTTAAAATTTATAGCTTTGTATTTGGTTTTTCCAAGAAACAGGGGCTTCTTGAGTGTAATTTTTGTGAATGAAAGTTCTGCCTGAGCTATATTAAGTGAACGCTATGATGTAATGTAAATTGATAGCATTATGTAAGATTATTGTTAGGAGAATTGTTGATGTAATACTCAAGTATTTGTAGAAACAGCTAAGTGGAGAATCTCTGTGCCAGACAATAAAAAGCCCTGTGTAGTCAACTGATGGGAGAGCCGTGTTATAAGAAGGAAGTCTTTAGGCTGTGAATCACCTATTATTCAGTATGGTCTCTCTACTTATTAAAGGTGTTAGCAGTGGCTTAGTTGGTAGCACTCTCATCTCTGAGTCGGAAGATTATAGGTTCAAATCAAACTCCAGGACTTGAGGTTGACACTCCTGTGCAGACATGAGGGTGTACTGCACTCTCAGAGGTGCCATCTTCTGGTTGAGATGTTGAACCGAGGTCCCGTCTGCTCTATCAGGTGGCCATGGCACTGTTTTGAAGAAAAGCAGGAGACTTCTCCTCGGTGTTCTAGCCAATATTTATCCCTCAACCAACATTACTAAAACAGAGTGTCTGCAAAATTTGGCTGTGCAGTGCCACTGGTCTTGGCACTATGGAAGCCTGGATGTGCTAATAATGGCAGCTGACCTGCTTCTGGCCACTTTTGGTGAAGCCTGCTCAGATTGCCATATTAGGAGGGCAATAATGCAGGTGTGGTGTGCATGCTCGTGCTGGAACATGCAGAGTGGGCTGTTTTGATACCTGTCCTACCATTGTGGACCTCGCAGGTCCTGTTAATGGCCTTTCTTAACGCTGTCAACTGAACATGTGTTCAGCTGCATAAGGACCGCCCGCCACCCCCCGCTCCCCCCACACACACAGTTAGTGGAAGTGCTATACAATGTGTAATTGGAGACAGAGGAAGTGGTGCTCGACTTTTCCAAGGATTTCAGTGGAGTTTGAAGGCCTCTGAGTAGAAAACCTGCTTTCAGTCAAGGGGGCAATAGCTGCAGTGCCTCTTGGATTGCAGCACAATACATAATGGAGCACAAGCAGTAGAGAGGAGAAGCTGTGCACAGAGGGAGGAGGATGAAGAGGAGGGTTCTCAATAGAAGACTGCATCCACTTAGGGTGTTCAGAAAGGATTTCTCCTGCCTCCACCTCAGCCAGGAGCAGTGTCTGAGGTAGCTGCAATTTACAAAGGCATGGTAACTGAATAATCCACCTTCTCCAACTGGAGCTGCAGAGCAGGGTGGAGATGGCACGGCCACTGGCCATCGAGATCATTCTGGTTCTCAATTTCTGTGCCTCAGGATCCTTCCAAGCTGGAGCCAGCATCATCGCTAACATCTCATAGTTCACCATGCATTGTTACTTCAGGGAGGTGACAGAGGCTCTGTACGCAGAGTTAAGCAGGAGGAGCAGGCAAGTGGTTTTTCAGAGTATCGGGATTCCCAATGGTGCAGGGAGCCATCGACTGCACGCAGGTGGCTCTGTGGGTACCACATCTCAAAGAGCAGAAGTACAAAAACTGACCATGCAACCATGCATCAACATTGTGCGAGTGAATGCCCGCTATCTTTGCAGCAGCCACAATGTATCCTGCACCAGTCAGCCATTCCTGCCATATTTAAGCAACTCAGTGAATCAGAGGGTGGCTGTTTGGTAGCAAGGGCTACCCTACCCTCTCTACACTTGGCTGAAAACTCCCCTCCACCGCCCAGCCACATGTGGACAGTGAGCATACAACGAGGGCCATGCTGCAACCAGGAACAGCGTGGAGCAAACCATCGGCATCCTAAAGCAATAGTTACACTGCCTGAACCGCTCAGGCCCAACAATACTGACCATAGCGTGTCTGTAAATTTGTGGTGGTCTGCTGCATTCTACATCACCTGGATCTCATGAGGGCGCAGCCCTTGTTGCCAGGCCTCCATTGACCACCTCGGGAGGAGGAGGAGGAGGAAGAAACAGGCATCGAGGACACCAACCCTCCAGGCAGACTATCCATCAGTGGCTAATCAAACTTTGATTTCCCTGAAAACATCCCCACGTTACCATTGCTCCATACTTCCTCACCTTTCCATCCCTCTACTACAGACCACCACAGCATCCACTCGGCCCAAATACTGAAACCACAAAAAACATTCCATAACAACTTTATGCAACAACCCTTCCAATTATACAAACAAAACTGAACTATTTATCCTTCTGCTTTCCCTTAGTGCCTGACTTGCAGATGCCTTTGCCTGTCCTAGTGCTCCTGCACAATGCTACCCCAGTGGCTGCAGCATGGATAGCGGAAGACTGCTGACTTCCAGTGGAGGAGACTGCAGATGGCCTTGCAGGATGCCCTCAAGCAGTTCTGGGCCTTGAGAGCTCACCTTCAGACTGCACCACCTCAGCATGGGTGGCAACAGACTGGGCTGGCTGGCTGAGCGGCATCAGCAGGGGCACCAGTGGAGCGGCAGTAGTGGGAAGACCAGTGCTGTCTGCCTGAGAAAGGACAGCAGGTTCTTGCACCATAGTGCAACTGCCACTTCCCTGGGGGGCAGTGAGGGGTGAGGGGCACCTCAGTAATCCTAGTAATCTGCTGAAGCAAAGATTACTGGCTGCTGTCAGAGCCTGCATGCCCCTTTGAACATTGGTATCCACACCTATGATGACAGCAGTCTGTGCCTGCATGGCAACAAGAATGGATCTCATGTCTGAGCTTACATTACAGCTATCAGATGTGCGGTGGCTTCTAACTGTGCTGCAAATGAAGATGAGACATCAGCCACCGGACACGGCCTCTTGGCTGGGTCCACAAGTGCTGTCATAGATTTGGCTTCCACTTCCATGCTGGAAAGGATGGGCTCCAAGCCCTCAGCAAAGCTCTGTGCCAAGTTGGAGCTGGACTCCTCCATGTTCCTTGACAGTGACAACAGGCTCTCAGACAGGCCCGCCGATGCATCAAGCAACTCTGTGTGAATGCCCACCAACCTTTTCCTGTATGCCGTCACACCAAATTTTTTTTTTATTATTCGTCCACGGGATGTGAGCGCCACTAGCAAGGTCAGCATTTGTTGTCCATCCCTACTTGCCCTTGGGAAGGTGGCGGTAAACTGTCAGCTTGAACCGCTACAGTCCATGTGGTGTAGGTTCATCCACAGTGCCATTAGGAAGGAAGTTACAGGTTTTTGACCCAGTCACAGTGAAAGAATGGTGATGTAGTTCCAAGTCAGGGTGGTGCATGGCTTGGAGGGGAACATGCAGGTGGTGCTGTCCCTATGTGTCTGCTGGTCTTGTCTTTCTAGATGGTCGAGTTTGGAGGTTTGGAAGGTGCTGTTGAAGGAGGCTTGGCGAGTTGTTTTAGTGCATCTTGCAGATGGTACACACTGTTGCCACTATGTGCCGATGGTTGAGGGAATGAATGCTTAAGGAGGTAGATAGGGTGCCGATTAAACAGGCTGCTTTGTCCTGGATTGTGTCGAGCTTCTTGAGTGTTGATGGAGCTGCACTCATCCTGGCACTCATCTGAGTTTTCTGCAGCAGAACTCACATGCGACCTCACCCACTAGAGAGCTGGCACATACTCTATCCTTTCCCCTGGCCTTGCTGCAACCCATTCATGCCCACTGACTCATCATGTGTTGATCTCGCCACTATACTACTCTCTAAAGTAGGTGCAGTACCAGTATCTGAGCTGCTGGCTGTGAGTGTCAGATCAGGTGATGGTACTTCTTCATCAGGCTTGCTTGCACCCTTCAGTCTCAGGCTGCACTGGCTGGCCAGGCAGCAGTTCTTGGGTATCTGAAAGTATAAATGCAGAATTGGAGGGTTGGGGTGAGGCAAGCGGTGGGCGGGGGGGTGGTGGGGCGTTGGGTGAAAAGCAAGAGTTCCATGGTCACACAATCTGCAGTTTGTATTTGATGCCAGATTGTGCGATGAGGGGTAAGTGGGATTTGAGAAAATGCAGAGGGCAAAAACATACTTTAATCCTGGATGTTCGCAATGACACTGGTTGCAACAGCCTCAGTCAATGTCAGCCCAACAATTTGCAGCACCCTCTCCTCCAGAGGGCTCAGGAAATGCAGGCATGTCTGTGCCGCCACCAGTTCTCTGCTGCTGCTTCCTGTTATGTGGCATCTTGTCCTGCAAGAGAGAGGGAAGAGTGTCAGTTAGTGTGTGGCAGTGTGCTTGGGTGATGTACCTGTCATAGCTGGCTGTGTCTGGAAGCTGCGATATGTGGGTGTGAGGCTTTCAGTAGTGGTAAGTGCATGAGGGTGAGGTGGACCATATGAATGATAGGCCTGCAGCTCCATTGGTACTCTTTATTCCTTCTCAGGAATGCTTTTGGAGGCAGTTCCACTATCTGCTGCAGCCAGGATGCACCTCCTTTTTAAGAGGAGCAGGCTAGTTTTAAGAAGTCCAGGCTAGTTTTAACTAGTGCCAGCCTTGCTGTCATGCTAGGCCCCCATCTGCCAAGAACGAGGCACATTAATGTTGTCATGAACATTGATTTTAAACTGTTACTGGAGTTAAGAAAGGACTTGTTAAACAGATCAGCCATGGCTGGAAAAGATATTTGCATATTAACAGTGTTTGGAAGGACAAAGCAGCCATTCCCTGCCATTCAACCCACAATGGACTTCAGATCTCCAGACGTTGAAAGTGGGGGAGCTCGCATTCCAGGTTGACTGCTAAGATGGCCGAATGCTCAAATGGACATGGTCAAACCAGCTAGTCACGTGACTAACCTGCTAGACAACCTGACTTTTTTGAATTTGTACAAACAGTTTGGGCAGAGTGTCTGTTGGCTCCTGGACTGAGAAGATCTCTCTCCTGTCTGCCTGCTCCTATCTCCTTCTCACAAGCCTCTGAATCCACTGAAGACACGTGAACCCCAAGAGAGAAAAATCTCCAACAGCGAACAAGGTTTAAGAAGAATACTGGGCCCCAATGAAAAGCAAGATCTACCTACATTCAAGGACTTTACAGTGAGCGTGAAGAACCGTAACAAAAAATCTTCAGATAGTGCCTCAAACTTTTCCACTTCATTTCTTCTGCTCTTTTCTGTCTCTATCTGCATGTATGTATCGCGTGTGCCTGCTAGCATGGACACGTCATGTATCCGTAGGCGTTAACCGAATTAGAGTTTAAGTTTAATAAATTTCAACATTTCTTCTTTAAACCTAAGAAAACCTGTTTGTGCTGGTTTCTTTGCCTTGTTATTGGAAAACGGTGAACAAGGATTCACCAAGGGGGAGCTAAAAACACAGTGTGTTTAAAATTAAACCCTGTTATAGTAAGACCAGGTGAAGACTGAAAGGGAACCCTAGACCTCTTTCTCACCTGATCGTAACACTCGCACACACCTGGGCCCCCTGCTGAGCATGCAGCCAGTCAGCAGCAGTTTTAGAACTGGGCTGCATGCAACCAGCATGGTGATGAGCAGGCAGCATGAAGTTTGTGTGCTACTTGCATCGTCTTGTTTGGGCATTGGATAATCACGCATCGTGATCTCCGTACCCAAAAACAGCACTCTCGAATTTTTAGCCCATTATCTTGTCAATATTGCATTTCTGTTTGAGGTTGAACATTCTTTTCATGAAGTGATTCCTCAGACAAGCCAGAGCTTCCAGAAATGTTGTATCTAAGACATGGTGCATGTTTGTAAATAATACTGGGATATCCTTATGAAAAGCATATACAGGATGTGATTTTCTGATGTATTTGGCCACTCTAGTGTGATGGGTGCATTAGTTTTTCTGTTCCAGAGAAGAAATTAAAATAATAGACAATAGACTTGCTTGGTTCGTGTTAGTAATTATTATGTTAGTGATTTTTCATAATTATTGGTTGTGTTCTACATGGCATCAAAATGGCACCAGGATAGTAAATCATTGCTTGGGGATGTATGCTCACTCTTGCAAAATGCCAAAAGTTTGAAACGCCTAAGACTTGCTTCATTTAGCCTCCATAAAGTCATAGGCAAAAGTCTAACCGGTCAGTGGAAAGAGGTATAATGCTTTAAAGTTTTTGATTTCTCTTGCTAGAGATCACAAGTCGGTTTTCACAACTTATTTGCCATATCCAATAAAAACAATTAGGTAATAAAACAGAAAATACCGAATAGATTAGCTTATTTCCTTTGTCAGACTGAACATTTTGTGCTTGATTTTATCTGGTGATATTACACACACATCCTTTCACTGAGGCTGTTTTGCAATTTTTCTCTAAAGTAGATATTTAATTGCCCTAGCATCAATCTCTTTAATGTACACTAGTGCACAATCAGCATATAAACATTTGGATAGCTTATGTGAAAAGTCGTACTCGTTGCATAATTCTTTCTGTTATTGGGATTTTGTAAAATACTGCGTAAAGTAAAAATTTTGCTAATTTTTTTAAAACATAAAGGAGAACTAATCACTCGCATTCAATAAGGCATTTCAAAAAGTATATTAAGGCCCCTTATTGATTATACTTTTTAAAATTTTCCTGCTACTGTTTTGCCAAGGTAAATTGTATTTTTGTACTTAACGATCCCAATTGCGTATTAAAAAATTGGATGGCAGTTTAAGGCTAGAAACCAACGACTTGCTCCCAACAGATTATATATAATTTCTGTTGCTTTACACTTGTACCAGTACCCTAGATACTGTCAGAACCACCACGCTGAATAATTAAAAAAAAACTAACTTAACCATTGAATTTAAACAGTAAACTACAAGTCCTGTGATTGTGCCAGACGTATTGAGCCCTCCAATGCCATGCAGCACTGGTTTAAGTGGCTATGGAGGTCACAGTGGTGTTAATTCAGGAAACGCAATCTCATCATTGATTTTAGTGGGTTACAGGACTATGATAATTAGCTGTTCAACTTTTTCAGTGAAGTTCTCTGTGGAGCGGTGCAAAAGTTCCAGGAAATTATGTCTTGGTCTACATAATAGTATAAATAACTCAAACCATCATTTGCTGGAGCTCTGCATCATAATAATGACATAGGCCGTACATAAGTCATTACTATGACATAAGTTTTCAGCAAATTCATTCATCCAGATAGAAACCTTCATCAGAATTGAAAAGGAAGAAAAGTGAGTCCCTTTATAGGACAGATGAAAATAAAGAAGGGAGGAGAAGACAACAGGTGAAGGTCACTGATTAAATAT
Source organism: Heterodontus francisci (assembly GCF_036365525.1). Lineage (NCBI taxonomy): Eukaryota > Metazoa > Chordata > Chondrichthyes > Heterodontiformes > Heterodontidae > Heterodontus > Heterodontus francisci. The sequence goes on from NC_090377.1 coordinate 127,774,838, forward strand.
GTTAAATACAATTAAAAATAGTTTTTCATACTCGGAAAATAATATTTAACACAAAACTGGAAATAAGTGAAAAGTGGTGCATGTATACAAAGGCCATCTCAGTCATACCTGAAAAGGCAAGCAAAACAGTTTCAAAATGAAAGGGAGCAAAGTGGAATGTGTATGGGAGAAATTTGTAGGGAAATAGAGGAGAGTTGAAGTCTGAAGTTGGTGCTATTATTCCTTGGACTAGAGTGCTACTTCTGAAGTTTGCTTTGAGCTTGTTTAGAGCATGGTAGGAGGACAAAATAGTGTGTTTTCATTGCTCAGTTGCTAGCTCTATTGACTGAGTCAGAAGGGTTCAAATCCCACTTCAGAGACTTGAGCACAAAATCTAGACTTACACTCAAATACAGTAGCGAGGGAATGCTGCACTGTCTAATGAGACATTGAACAGAGGTCCTGTCTGCCCTTTCAGGTGGATGCAAAAGCTCCCATGCCACTCTTCAGAGTGTAGGAGTTCTCCCCATTGATGTAACCAATATGTATCCTCAAACAACTTTATCTAAAACAGATTATCTGGCTGATATCCCATTGCTGTTCGTGGGAGCTTGCTGTGCAAAAATTAGCTGCTACGTTTCCTACATTACAACAGTGACTACACTTTAAAAGTACTTCATTGGATGCCCTGAGGTCATGAAAGGCACAATGAAAATGCTTACCCTTTTAAAGATGGCAGTGTAGGAGTGGAAAAGGCAGGGAGAAGTTGGAGTGAGTATTTTATTCCAGTTCATAACCTGGCATTAGTGAGTTTGATAAACAGCAGTATTTCAGAGCAGCATCACACCAAATTTTGAGTACTGCACTTGACACTGCTGGAGGACGTTTCATCCTGATGCCCATTGATGTACCAGGATGTAAAAATGTGGATGCCTATCGGGTCTCAGAATCCTTCCATAATGGTGGCCTTTAACTTTGAGTCTAAGCAAGTTGAAGGAGATTTTGAGGGTATCCTGAAATTTGGATCCTAAATCCTCTTTGGCAGCTGTGGGAGCATTCATGGCAGTTGCTTTTACTACGCCTGTAGCATTGCATATCTGAGATCGCCACTGTAGATGCCACTGGTGTTGTCACCTGCTAAATGACAGACCTCAGTGCAGAAGACTGTTGCTCCATGACATCATTTGTGGAAGATGGCAGTACAGATCTGTTTATTGGACTCCCCCACACCCTTTCCACTGTTGTGGGTAAGGTGGCAAATAAGTCCGATACTGTACTGTCGTCCCAGCCTCTGTTTTCAGAGCAGGCTGACTATTATCTGCAAATCCCATACAGCTCAGTCAGAGAATTTAGTATGTTGGACCCCTTCTCTGTGCCTCTCATTAACCACTATGACTGCTACCTATCCCTCACATCCCTCCGAGTTGTTCTGTGCCTCAGCCCATGCTTTCTCAATCGCATCATTGTTTCCTTTTCTAAAATGTTTCTACCCATGTTGGTGTCTGCTCAAATAACGGTTGGTGCTCGAGTTAGAGGTATTCTTTGGATTCAGCTGGAGGGCAATTGTGTTTTTCTCAGTGTGTGATGAGACCAGATGGGACAGCAAAGTGTCATGTGAATGTGTGATGTGTTGTCAAGCTAAGATCGCCAGTGGTAATTCAGAGGCTATAATGCCACGTTGGTAGTAGCAAATAAAAAAGCTTTATCTGAGCTGTCATTGAAACACTTGCGCTAGCTAAGAAAACCAAAAACTCTAAATGTGCCATTAACGACCCTGAAATATCCTCTACCTCATGTTGCAGTGTGCATTTCTTTGGCACTGTCTCAGAAACCTTTTTTTCCCCTCAGCAGTACTCAGGGCAAAATTGGGTCCTCTGAGTTAAAAATTAATTTAACTGTAATAAATACATTTGTCACCTGCATTTGTATTAAAAATGGCATATTAGTACAGATGTTCTTTTAAATCACTATCTCATTCGTCCAGTTGGCTGTCAGATAATTTTGGAATTGGGTGGAAGAGCAATTTCATAGATTTAGGTTCAGAAATGTAGGATTCCCAATACAGAGCTGAGATAGGCTAGAGCTATAAAATGCAGGGGCTAATTTTAACTTCGGCTGATAGTGTAAAATTAACCACTTGTTATACACTACGCCCAATTTTCCTTTCCATTGATGTGGGCAGTTAATTCGATATTGCCTGTTTTACACCATCACCCAGAGTCAAAATTGCTCCCATAGAATGCAGAATTTTAATGTTGATGTAGATTACATGTATTATCTAAGCATAAAGTGGCCATAAGACATGTTTGCCAAATACAAAGCAAGTTTTAATGGTCTTTCATGTTGTGAAAGAACTCTCTTGAGTCATTAGCTTGAGACCAATTTGTTATATGAAAACTTTGTTATGATGCAGCTTATTTGAAGGATTTGTGGACTGCAGCTAATGTATTTGTTTGCATTGTTATTTAAAGCAGAATTGCAGTAGTATTGGGAAGGGAAAAAGCCCAGAAGAGTGAATGGGCTGAATTTTCAGGTCCTGCTGAGGGCGGGAACAGAGTGGGTAAGGGACAAAAATAACAGCACCGGCCAGCGTGCTTGTTTCCCGGCGCTGGTTAGTTTAATCCGGGCGGGGTCACACAGCCCCGAAAGCCTGCCTGATCCATAAATAGCATCAATTAAGATTATTAATTACCTCATTGAGAGCTCATTAAAGGGCCTGTTCTGATTTTGACAGGGACACGTGGGCTGCACGCGCTGTCTGTGGTGGACAAGGTGAATGGAGGTGGACACGCAGCAGGAATCCAGTCGTAGCTGCCCCAGGGAAATAGGTGGGCTAGTTGAAAGGGTGAATGGTGCAGAAGGGAGCTTGGCTATTGGCACACAGGTTCCATTGTCTCTGCGCAGGTTGTGGGGAGAGTCGGGGTCGTCACCCTCCTGGCATCACGGGGCTATAAGAGGAGGGGGCAAGACTGCCAAACACAATTGGGTGGCTACCTGGGTGCAATGAAGGCAGTATTTGATAATGGGGGCATAACTCTCAGATTTTGGGTTCAGTGGTGATGAGGAGCAGCATCTTCCACAGGAAGGCCAAAAGCCTGGGCATCAGGAGGGCAGAGGAGAGGGATAAGGGGCAGGAAGGACACAGAGGCCATATCCTGAGCATAGGATCTACTGGCGAAGAAGGAGCTACCTTGAGATGACCAAGAACCAGTGTCACAATAGATTGTGACTCTTCAGGCAGATGACCACTGAGATCTGTGCCCTTGTCGGCGAAGACCTTAAACTTTGCAGCACTGCTCGCCATGCCCTTACTAATAGCCATCAAAGTCACTGTGGCCTTGAACCTCTTCGTCTCTGGCTCCTTCCAAGGATCAGCTATGGAGCTTGGTGGCATTTCAGAAATGGCTGCCACTGTAATATTACTTGTTCCTTTGATATGTGAACGATTTTAAGACTCACAGGACAACAAGTAATACCCAACGAAAATGTGGGTTTTTATGATAATGTAACTAGAACATATATGATGCTATGATTCTATATATATATATATAGATTTACTGCACAAGCCACATCTAAACACATCTCACTCTCAGGTTATATCCACAACTCCCCGGTCATGTGTGACACAACATCACTTCCTCCTTACAGCTTCTTAAGGTGGTCCGTTCTTAAGATCTTCCCACAACATCCCCCATTTTTCCAAAGATAAAAACATATATACAATATACAATGATGTTGCGGTTCGGACTAACTATACATGATTAAAACAAAGCATACTTACAAGTGAGTAAGTTTAACACTCTGTAAAACAGAGAGAAAGTTTGCTTATTCGTCCCAATCTTGTTATCATAAACCTCTTCTCAGAGCTAAACTCGTCTTGATGACTCCTCTGAGACGCTGATGACTCAGAACTCTGGTTAGCATGTTCTTCCTTGTGCCCGTAGCCTCTGTATGTTTATCTTCAGACTTTTTCTTTGAATGTGTCTGCAATGCCACAGGGTTGTCACTTGTAGTGTTGTCGTCCAGCTCTCTGAGTTGACTTCAGTTCCGTCTCAGAATCACACCGTTGGGTATCTGGACCTCGTACGATCTGTGCTGGTCACAAATGCTAGCAAACTCTCCAGGTTACCAAATTCCCGATGCATGATTGAGGACTCTGACCTTCTGTCCTATTCGCAAGCAAGCTAATTCTAGTCCTGCTTTCCTGTCATACGATGCCTTCTCTTCCCTGGTTTAGAAAGATTATAAAAATGATGACTGGCAATATCGCCAATCACCAGCAATCCCTCTGGCCTCCGAGTACTTGCTGCAACGAACTGAAGCCTGAGGAGTGACTCCTGGTCATATTGGCTCTTCGTGTCAAGACTCCCAGCCTTTTTGTCGTCCTTTGCATGGACCGACCCGATACGCTCGTCCTGGGTGTTTGCTACCCTCATCTTCGGTGCATTTCTGAATTCATGTATTGTGACAGTTCGTAAATCTCAGCATATTGAAAGTACTGTGACAGCTGGCCCAGTTGTGTCTATAATATAAAACGTTTGTGGTAGCCATTCAGAACTCCCATAGCTGCACTGCAAGGTTATCATTCCAATGCAGTTGATTGGAGAACCATTGTAGGCAGTCAGCCTGGCTGTGATGGGTCACACAATAGATTCCCATTTCTTTAAATACAGATGGGCAGAATATTTGCACTAGCTTCAGTTTCAATTTTTACCCTGAGTTTATGCTTGGCACTCTTCTGTGGACATATAGGCTGGAATTTCACGCCCCCCCCACCCCCCCCCCCAAAGAGCAGGATTGTGGCGGGATGTTAAAGACCACAAGGTCCCACGCCCGCCGCTATGGGGATTTTACCATTGGCAAGCGGGCGGCCCAGGCCTGAGAAGTAGGTGGCCTTCTGAGGGCCTGGGGGAGAGGTCCTCTTGATCAGGCACCATGTGCCCGATGGAGGGCTGCTCCTGATGCCCCAACCATTCCCGATGTCCAACCCCCCCCCCCCCCCCCACCCCTAATCAACCCCCCTTGCCTCAACTGATCACCCCCGGCGAAGCCCCAAAAATTCTCCTCTTTTCCAGGGACGTCCTTACTCTTCATCTTGAAGCTGGGTTGCAGTCCCAACAGTGGCCACTGCTGCTGATGGCGCTGCTGCGATTGGCCGGCAGTTCCATTAGGCGGGACTTCCTGCCTCAATGAGGAACCTCAGACCGATTAAGGGCCTGAGGACCGTAAAATGCGGTCTGGATCCCCAGGCCCAGTGGAGGTGGGATTGCCACCGACTTTTTGGTCAGTGGACGGCTCCCATCCGACGAGAGTAAAATTTCGGTCTTAATCCCAATCAAGGCGAATGCCTCAGATTGCGTAATAGCATTGAGATGTTGATCTAAATTAGCTAAGTGAAATACTTGCTCGCTGTACTTAGGAGTTCACTCTTCATCCATGTCTTCCTGACAATCTGTCTCTGCTGACCTGATGTACCTACTTGGGCTTTTGTTGTGTGTTAGCATACTTTTAGCTGCATTTGCCATTCTGTCTTGCAGATGTTGTGTCTGCATATGATCTGCCATCATTCCTGTGTGTAGTATCTGACCTTGGCCTTCTGCACTGCCTTGCCCAATGTTCTTGGATGCCATAGCTTTGCACAGGTCCTGGTACGCCGGACAACTGCGAATTGGGTGAGTCAGGCCATTTGCCACAAGGCCTAGCAAGCTTCCAAGCCTTGGTTACCATAGCAATTTTGTAGCCACCTCAAAAACTTGTAACTTTTGGAACCGAGATATGATGGCTTCAAATTTCCTTCCATCATTGAATAGTGCATGTATGGTGTACCCTTCTTTTCTAGCAGGTCTTTTTGAAAGGCCTCTAGTGGGGTATATGCAATTACTAGCTCTAGAACCAGTTCTGACAATTTTATATCTGCAAAGTCGCATTCTTGAGCTTTGTCTTAGCACCTTGCGACAAACTGGTCAATGGACGTATCTTGCCTTTGCCGGTAGGTCATAATCTCAAGCCTATGTACTCGGAAATTTACTTTCACTTTGAGTTGCTGCTCCAGGAATGTCCATAGCTTGCTAGGATCCTTCTGATCCTCATATCCAACACATCCTGATGTGTTGATCCATTGCATACCCTCGAGGTCGAGTGGGATCTTAATTTTGATAGCTTGTTTCTCAGCTTCCATTCGCTGTTGAAACAGTTTAAATTCAAATGCTGCATCCAATGCCTTCCAATCTATTACTGGATATCTGAAAGCCATTGTCTTACTGATCCTGATTTTTTAAAATAAATATAGGACTTTTACAGGTTTTCTTTTTCACAGGCATATTTTTTTCTTGTTTAGGCAGATTCATTATCTGCAGGCCAGCCCATTTAAGAGTGAGAGTACATCGGCTTTTTTTAAACAGAGAGGAGCTCTTTGTTTGCACAGGCTGGTTCTTTTTTCTACTGTGAGCTTTTTTTTAAATGGAGCTTTTTTTCTCTCTGCAGCCAGCTGCAGCTTGCAGTACCAGCAGCTGTCACAGCCAGCCTTTTACTTTATGCTGGATCTCCAGTAGCACTGTTGAGTTCTTCCCTTTCTTTTCAGCTTAGGCCCCGCCCATGTAGCCAAGAAAAGGGAAACTAAAGCTTCAGCTACTGCTTTTTAATTTTTTTGACCCACTGCCAGACCAGTTGAAAGCTCTGATCTCCTGGCAAATTGCCTGGCAAATAGCCTGCTGATCTTCAGCCACACCAGGTAAACGACCTGCTGCTCCTCATTCTCTCCATGTATTCTTCAGGAAAGAAAATCAAACATTTCCACGATGTACTGTTTGGTGGACTTCATAAAAAATATATCCCACCACTGCCACAGTTTTATGTTATTTGTTCCTTTGATATGTGAACTGTTTTAAGACTCACAGGACTACAAGTAATATCCAAAGAAAATGTGGGTTTTTATTATAACCTAACTATAACATATATCTGCAAACAGTTACTGCATGAGCCACATCTGAAGCCAGCTCACTCTGTTGGGCTACACCCACAACTCCCTGGTCATGTGTGATGTGACATCATTCCTCTGGTGACCTTCACTTACAGTTTCTTAAGGTGGTCCGCTCTTAAGGTCGCCCCACAACACGCATCAATGCATCTCGCAGTTCACTGATGCCCTATATGTGAGAACTGGATAGTACATTCAGTTCCAGACAGACACGGCCTCGCAAGCACAGAAAGCAATGGGTTTCGCCTCCATCAATGGATTCTCCCAACGCAGTCTTTGGTCTGCTGCCGGATGGGCTGGAATGTAATGCATCCCTATAATGAATGCATTGTACTCTCTAATCATCATCTCCACTATGGCTGCCCATCTCGCCTTGCCTGACTTGTTCTTCGTTCACGATCCTAATGATGTCCATGGCAGCGATAACGTGAATGTAGGGAACACCTCCTCGTGTTTGGGCCCTCTCGCAGGCATTATGGACCCTTTTCCCCCACAAAGACAAAATAGAGTGTGAAAAGGCACTCCTAGCCTCCATGGGCAATTCCAGCTGCATTAGAAGCTGCATGTTTCAGTGCTGGCAGGTGTTCAGCAGCACTGTGGCTCTGAGCCATTCTGAGGGGTCAGTAAGTGCCCTGGGCATACTCTCCTCTCACACACTCCTCTCATGTTCAGGAGCAGCATGTGGCCTCAAGCTCCTGAGCTAGTGTTTCTGTTGGCAGATGAATACTCAGAGGCCTGACCTGAGGGTTGGGGGTTGCACCCACCTTGCCAGAGTGTATCAGTTCATTAGACGTCTTCTGACACTGGATCCAACTTCTGTACACAGTTCTTCTGCTGACTGTGTTGGCTATTTCCATCCAGGTCTGCTTAGTCTGGGTGGGTGGCCTCCTCCTGCCACCTTCTGGGAAGAGGACCTTTCTCCTCTCCCTTACAATCTCAAGGAAGACCTACAGGTCCACATCAGCGAATCGAGGGGCTGTCTTGCCCCATGTTCCAGGCTTCTGGCACTCCTGAGACATTCTATAATTGTATGATTCTGTGATCTTCCAAACTGAAGTTAAAGCACTGAAGCAGCAGCCACAGTAATGGCTGCTGTGGTCTGTTTAAATCGGGCCCACACTTGAGCAGTCCTGCCTCCATTTCTGTCCTTGCAGTCGCTAATTGGCCACCAAACCCTTCTCTAGTCCAATTAAGGGGGTGCTCCCATGAAATTGGAGCTGATGACTGTTTCCCCCTGTGGGGTGGGGGGAAGTGGTGCGAGGGACGGGCTCGGGACAGTCATTGGGCAGGATTCTCCTTCTGTTTCCCACGCCCGGAAGGAAAATCTTTTCCAATGACGTCATTTTTGCCACAGTGAACTAACACACAAAAATCTCGTGAGAAAGACAATTTTAAAACTTTGTAAAAAAAGACATCTTCTACAGCAACTGATAGTTACCATTTCAATTGTAAAGCAGACAGAATGTTGGGACACATAGCGAAAGGTCTAACATATCAAATCCAGAGCGATCACTTTAAAACTGTATTTCAAGCTGATGAGACCACATCTACATGCAGTTTTGGTGTCCCTCTTTTAATAAGGATGTTCAGTTATTAAAAGGGTTACAGAGCAGGGTTACACAGTTGATCCGAGAACTTCAAGAAATGACATATGAGGAAAGATTGATTGCCCTGGTTTTATTCTCTCTTGAAAGGAGGAGACTGAGAGGGGGTATGATCAAAGTATTTAAAATGTTAAAACATTTGGACACCTTAGATCCAAATAATAATTCCTGCCGTGTATACAATTTAAGCACAGGTGGTCATTTTTACCAGTTAAGGACCACAAAAGAAAATAGAAAATGCAAGAGGAACTATTTTTAACAAAGTTTGTGGACAAGGTGCTGCAACAAGAAACCTTAATGGGTTTCAAGAAGTAACGAGATAGGTTCTTGTCAGTAAGTGGAATTAGGAATGCACGATAGGAATACTGTGTGTAGATAAGCTAAATGGACCAAATGGTCTTCTTCTGACTGAAACTGTGCTATTACAATGTAGCATGCATGAGTGGTCTCTACTGCTTGTATATTTAAGTATTGCCTAATTTTATTGTAAACAAGATTCTAGTTGTTTAATTTCAAATGGAAGACCATATTATTGTTGAATTCAAAAATCTGATACATTTTGTTGTTGCTTTTATGGTCACCCTCCCACTTGCCTTGGAATACTTTAGTAATGAACTACAAAGGAATGTCAGAGGCTGTCCTAATGCATTGCATGAGTTGTCCATTATTTTGTATTATTACTACTTAGGTGATCTTCCTGCAGTCTGGTTGCAAGACTCCAAAGAGGAATCTTTCATTTTTACTTTATTTTTTCCCCTCCCAGAGGCAATGATCCCTGCTGCTCCATTGACCATTCCTTATGCATGAGTCTGGACAGTGAGTAGGTTAATCAAGCACAGGGAGCATTACAGCCAAGTCCAGTCCTCAGTTGTGAATACATATGTCCTTTCCAGCAAGGGTCATGGGATAACTGAAACAAAAACAAAAAGTTCTGGGAACTGATTTTCCTCTCCCAGGCCCAGGAGTGTGGAGGCCAATTCTACCATCTCTAATGCTATCCTGTCAGATCACCTAACCCAGCATAGATTTTAACCTGGGCTTGTGTAGTTTGTGTGGCTCAGTGATACACTGGGTTTACCCACTAAGCCACCAATGCAATCTGTTAACTGAAGTGAGCACATGATCTTAATAGTCTCCCTCTCCTATCTGAGGGACGAGATGAGCCTTTGAAGTTATAATGACATATATGAAGCTAATTCCTCCCTCATGCTGCACCAAATTTGTGTTGCAGAAGTGTGCAGGAAATCCATTTGAATATTTGATTTTTTTTTAATGTAATGAAACAGCACTTGCTGGAAGCACCTGCTAAATAAATAGTCCAGCAGAGCACTTAGGCACTTAAAAAATATACCAATTCATCTCTTGAGAGTAAAATTCACTGTCAGCATTTGAATATTCCAATTATTGGGAAAAATGAAATATGTTGGATTGTTTTCATTCAGTTTTTACTACTTTTATGCTACTATCTCTGCTTTCCTGAAGATTGATGCTTGTGTTGGTATGGGATTCCTCAGGTAGCTACCCAAGTGGCTGTTCTTCATGTGTAAGCCTGATTGATGATTGCTGGTGTACTGTTTGCCTGGAGGGAGGGGAGGGAAATAAGCAAGCCACCACAACTAAGACCAATCCTGTCCTTATCACACACATTAACTTCCAAAAGTAGTAGCTAGAAAGTGATCAAGAATGGATATCCTGACCTCTTCCTGCACCCCCCACCCCACCCATTCGCCCCCAGCTCACCCAACCCTAATCTCAGTGATAACAAGGCCAATTAAGCAGTCCATGACCATTCTCTATAGCATGACGTGGTCAATTTGTATGTCATCTCTCAGGTTAAGTTTTTTTCCTCTCTGTTAGACAGTAATAGATACCAGGTGAATGATTACAAGATTGTAATCTCATTGAGGGGTTGAGATTAGAACATTAAGTATAAAACCCAAGAAGAGGTTACAGCTTTGAAACATTCCGTGTATCTTTTTTTTTCTTTTTAGAATACAGCAGGAACTGTGAAGTTTATGTGGAACACTTTATTTGGTTTGCCCTTTTCCTTGGCCTAAGGCTAGTGTGGATAATGAATGCTCGGGCACTCCATGCAGCTCATGTGCAGTGTTCCCTCTAGGCTGTGCAGCAACTGAGAACTCACTACACAGACCATACACAAGTTAGCCACATTAAGTTACCACACTTGCGCAGTTGCGCAAAAATATTTTAAGGGGCTGCGCACTTAAATAAATCACCCAAGTACACCAAAAAAAGAATTAGAGGGAATGTTGCTCACGTGTAATGACTTCTACACAATTTGTGATTCAATCATTGCAAATATATTGTGTGATAAATCGCAGTTTATTATGAGGAAAGGCTAGTTAGTACATATTGCAGATTTTAGTGTACTATATATTCAACACTGGTAGAATCTCATTCATCATTCTTCTTGAATTTGTGAAAATCTTAGCAAACCAACTTGTATCTTTCACATTTAATGAAAACCCCTCACAGAATACTTCCCTGACTTTACTGAATTGTTCAATGATAGACACACACTAAACATCAATTTGTGGGGAAAAAATATGCTATTGGCTGCTAATTTCACATCTAAAATTAGTCTTTTCATTACGCATTTATTTATATGGTTGTTGGATTCTGTGTGGGCAGCAACTTTGAGGTTAAATGGTGTTAAGTTGACCATGGTTGTAATTCACATAACTCTAGTTATGAAGAGAGCAGAGCGTATAGGCAGAAGCACAGGTGTTGATGTACAGCAGAGCAGTGTATGTTTTCAGTCCACGCGTGAAAATATTATCAGTTGATCTTGCATGAATGCAAGCGCTGGCAAACCAGAGGATGCAGATTGCTGGATTGGCTCTTCATTTGGACCGAGCTTCAAAAGGGATAACTGTACGTTAGTACTCGCCTTCCAGTAGTTTTTAGGAAATTGCAAACCTGTGTGTTGCCAATTTCTACATTTTATGTGCATATAGTATTGGGAATCTGTGGATGTTAAAAGGGTACCTTGAGAATTAACAACCTCTCTACATGCATATGGGACTGTTATTCTAAATGTTACAACCTGTGGTAATGAAACCGTTGGATGGCTTTGCACCTGTCAAACAGCAACTCTGTAATTTTTAATGTCAGAGTTCCTCTTTTCAAATGACAGTTCCATTAAAAAGTCCCTCAATATTATGCTTGATTCAACTTATTTGCATCTGGCCATTTGCAAAAACATTTTTTGGGAACCATTCAGACATTCTGCAATGGTGCAGATGACACTGTCATGCTATTTGAATGAGCATTCAGAATTCAGTCACTTTTATCTATTATTTAAAGTTTGCACATGATTCGGATGGCTTTTAGGATGGTTAAATTGGTGCATTTTTATTTTGCATATAGTAAGGCAGATTAGCTGAATTATACTGCTTGAAAATTCATAAATTTATTGGTTCATTCAAGTGAATTGTCTGTTTACAGTAAGAAGGCAAGCTAAGTCTTAACTAAATGGGGGTAATGAGTTGGGTAATTTTATCTGGCAGTACACCAACTAATATTTTTACATGAAATTCCTATGTGTGCTCTCTTAAATCTGCTGTTAAGCTGTTTATTCTAAAAGAGTTAATGATTGTATTGCAATACTTTGAATAGTGCATTTCTGAGAAAATTAAACCCATCAGTGACTAATGGTGGCATCGCTCATTGTTTTGTTTAAAAAGCTCTTCTAGTACATTGTAGGGTAGATTTTCCAAATCTAGGTCCCTGGCCTGTCACAAATTCTCAGTAAATTACAGACACACCAGCTGCATGTTTTCATCTATTGCCTTTAATAGACAGAAAGTTATGGCCACTGCATCTACAGTTATCCAATATTTACCCATGGTCGCTGGATCAAGTACCTCATCACAGATAAGAACTTGAAAAAGTCTGCCCATTATGGGTATTGTCACATTTCTCAACTGCCTTTGCTATATTTCTCCATTAATTTTACAATGGGAATAAATGCTGACTGTCCCCTTCCGCTTTATCTTTACTTATGATCGCATTAACACATATTTGAAGGGAGTTTTTTTGGAGCCCACAAAATATCACTTGAAACTACTGTCACTTTGGTGTTCTGATATGATTTCTTGTCATAAGCATGTGGTCTTCAAGAAACAATTAGAATAATGATTACTCCGTGGGAACAATGTGACTGAAAAGGTGAACAGCTGTTACTGTGGAAATGGTCATGTGGTTACCAGGCAACCAATGAGTCATTGCTGTATCACCTGCCTGAACTACACATCTCTACTATCTTCTAATTTATATTCTGATAATGACCTTGTAATGAATGCATCTTTGAGGAAACATTTTTTATCCCATCAAAATCCATCAAAAATACTCTCAGAAGCTACTTTATCATTATGATACAAGTTATTTTTACCATCATGTGGTTACTAACGAGGAACAATTAACATAGACCAATGACAGATGAAATTTTCTAGTTACATTGTTTCCACAGATTAATCACAACACATAAAAAGGTAAAACAGCACAACAGTGGTCAAACAGCACAACAGTGGTCAAATGGTTACCATGGACTAAATGGAAATGTACCGAATCCTAGTCATCACATGACCTGTGTTTGCAAACATTAGTCCAGATACCTGCCAACCAAAAATGATCAGATCAATCATGTGCAGCCAATGAGAATGCTAGAAGACAACACAAACAGAGCAGCCACTTGGTCTCCATTGGCTAATGAGATTGTTCAAAGGGAAGTGCCCCAATTTTTCAGATTTGGAATTTTGAGCCTTTTAATCTCTTTAATAAAGAAGTGTCCAAGGTTTATTTCTTCTAGACTTAGTTAGGTGCATACCATGAATCCTCATGAACCACAGTTTAAATCAATGGTTCCCATCAATTTCATGGAGTCAAGTTGTGAGTACTAATAGCTCTTGGTGCGCTGATTAACAAGTTCGCCATCAAAATGCAAAAGCACTAAAAACAGTCCTTTGCAGTCCTCCAAATGCATGAAATTCAAACAGGACATACCTGAAAGCAAGAAATAAAAACACAAATAGAAACTCTGTTGCATGGGCTTTGGAGGCTGCATTACTTGTGCTTTCTGGCTGCATATGGCCGAGGAACATAGTTTGTAAACCTCTATTCTAGGGAACTTTGCTTTCTTGCTTGTTCTAGTTTTAGGAATATAAAATTACACTGAAAGGAAAACTGTGGGCTGAAATTTATGGTGCAGCGGCGGACGTAAACAATGACTTTGCAGAGCCGCTGCAATATTAAACGTGGCAGCTCATTTAAATGGCTGGGGCGGACCCCCGCCCCCCCCCCCCCCCACCCCGATGATGCCATTTTTAAAGATCTTCGAGCTCTATCGTTATATTTAAATATTTAAATGGGAATGATTTTTTAAAAATTAAATTACTTGATCTTGCCCCTCTCCCACCCCCCCAACAACCATAGATTTAATTCCTAGACCTCTCCCCTGCAAAAATACTTGTGCATCTGACCTTTCTCCCCAAAGTTCATAAATTTTAATCTTTACCCCTTCTCACCATCCCCTACACAAATAAATCACACCCTCCCCTCCCGCACTGAAAAACTTGCCTACACCCCCCTCCCCACCAGTGTTCCGCCTTGGATCCCAGGACGGGTATCCAAAGGCGTGGGAGTGCCGGTCACTGGCACCAATATCGCCCCAGAACAAACGGCGGGAGGGGTAGATAATTTATCCGTTCGTTTACATTCTTTTACATATGTAAATTTAGCTTCCGTTGCCAAGTGGCGAGGAGGCCGTCACGAGGCCTTGCCACCGCCAGCAGTATTGGGCTGGGCCTTCCCGGCATTGAGGCCCATGGCGGGCCTCTGCCGGGTGCATTTTCTGGCACCCCCCCCAACCCCTGCCATGATCCTGACGCTGGGGGGGTGCGGGTGCTGTAATATTCAGCCCTGGTTCTTCAAACTGCATTTGTATGAAAAAAATTGTTTCAAACTACATGTTATTATACAGTCAACGGTGATTTTGGTTGTGTCCATCTGCTGTTCTTTTTAATTTAGTTAAAATGCATTAGCCAACATAGTAAAATAATTTTATGTCCTAGCACCACTGGAAATAGTTGCGACACTTGCAGAATGCGCCTGCTATATGTAAAACTTTTTAATATGTTACAGATGTACATTTATCCATCCTAACCTCACCAGGTATCCTATAATTATGTAATTTATGTAAAGTTTCAAAAAGTTTATGTACATTTATTACCATAGCTAAGTACAGATAATGTTATTCTGGATGTACATGAACAGTTCCTCCTTTAGTCCTCCACACTGGCTCCCCATCCCCATTGGATTGAATTTTAAATCCTTATCTACAAATATCTGCTTGAGCTTGCACCACCCTATGTCTAGAACTGTCTCCAGCCTTGGAGTTCTTCCCAAGCCTCCTCCCTCGCACTGCGACCCCGCCCCTACTGCGCCCCCCACACTACACCAGCAACTATCTCATGCCTCTGGTCCACTGTTCATTTCCCTTTCAGTCTACTCCACTACTCTTCAGAACTTTCTCCATAAACCCCTCTATCTTTCCACCTCCCTTCCCACCATTGACACCCTTTGCAAAACTCCTCTTTCTGACCACACTTTTGGCTGCCTCACCTAATCCAACCTCTTGTCCTCTATGAAACAATGTGGGGATTTTTTTAAACTTTACTTACATTATTTAAGTGTAAGTCATTGTTGCTGTTTCACCTCTGCGGTAGACACATTGCCCACAGAAACACAGCTTGCGGGATCCATTTTGTTTTAAAAGAGCAGTTGAGTAGCCGAATGGAGTAAAGCGCTCCATTGAGGTTATGAAGGAAGTGCTACAGCAGGGAGATGCATTTTCTCTCACAGTACCCCATTTCCTTCAGTACTAAAGACACTGTGGCTTGTTTTATTTATTGTTGTTGTTCCTCTCTTTGTACTTTAAAGATATAAAAAGTTAGCTCACATATGACTGAAAACTGACAGTGGACAAAAAAAACAACAAATAATAGTTAGAACAAGAGCATGGTGAATTGAAACACGGAAACTGTTTACATCCAAACCACTAAGGGTAGCAACCGTCTTCACATCTGCTAACTTTTTGCTATCAACTCAGTTAACAAATACAAGTGCAGGAAGAAGGAGAAGAAAGCAACCCACTTTGTTCTTCAACAACTTCTTTTGAGTTGTAACTGTTGCAACCTGCAAGCTATGGTTTCTTGTATTATCACTCATCTGCCAATTCATAATGAAAAGTTGAGTCCTGATTGATTGGGCTTCCCTCTTAGCATGGGAAAAAACAACACAATTCCTTGATGTAAGCAGCCACTTGGCAGGTTAGAAACAACTGTCACATAGCCACTCTAATTTTGTGATCTATCATAACACCTCACACAGAAGAATATTGTCCCACCAATCTCTGCTATATTGAGTTTGTTTGAGAATACTGATGAATTTGTTCAATTTTCACATGGTTTCTGGTATTCACATCAAATGTAACCTCTAAGCTGTCAGATAGTAGGGCCGTTGCACAGGATTATAGTTGTCATGTGGAGTGTGAAATGAGTGCCATAATTTAGTTTCAATTCAATGGGCAAATAAAAATGGTTTCAATGTGACTACTGGAATAAACAATAGCCATTTCAACCAAGCCTCATCATCAGTGGACAACAGATTCCATTCTAATGCTGCATGTGTGATACTCCAGAATCATGTGCTAGACTTTTTTTCTCCTTTTAAGCTGTTTTTTCTTTTGAGAAAAGACTTTGAAAACATAAAATCAAACAAACTTACAGCACAGATAGGCCACTCTGCCCATTGTGTCTGTGCTGGCTCTTTGAAAGAGCAATTGCATTTAATCCCACATCCCTATTTTTTGTTTATAATTCTGTAAGTTTCTCATCCTCAAGTACCTGTCCAACTACCTGTTAAAATTAGTTAAGGAATCAGCTTACACCACATTTCAGGTAGAGTGTTCCACATCCCATCACCTCTCTGAGTGGAAATATTTCTCCTCATCTCTCGATATTTTGGCAATGATTTTAAATCTGTGACCTCTGGTTATTGACCCACTCACCAGAGGGCATAGTTTTGCTCTGCCTATTCTATTAAAGCCTTTCATCATCTTGAGAACCTCTATTAGTTACCTGTTAACCTTCTCTGTTCCAAGGAGAACAGTCCTAACTTTTCCAACCTCTCCTCATAACTGAAGTACCTCTCCAATGTTTTACTTTTGGGAGAGTTAGGGTGCTAAAGGGTGAACTTGTATGGATAAATGGCCTTAACATTTTTAATATTTTTTTCATAAGTTTAGGGCATGGTTTATGGTTTATTCTACAAATGAAAGAGCTTGTATACCATGGGGCTATGTTCTACTTGTTGTTAGATTGCCTTCTGAGCCTGTGTTTGAGGATTGATATCTAAACGCATAAATTTAATTTCCTCTACCTCCTAACACATGTACACAAGTTGCTTAGGAGCCCCTGGATGACAACATGCTCCCAACCATATGCTAGGTTGTTCTTCACTGCACTGCAGCAATTCACCAAGGATCCTTTGACAGCACCTTCCAAACCCGTGACCTGTACCACCTAGAAGGACAAGGGTAGCAGATACACGGGAACACCACAACCTGCAAGTTCCCCTCCAAGCCATACACCATCCTGACTTGGAACTATATTGCTATTCCTTCACTGTTGCTGGCCAAGATCCTGGAACTCCCTTCCTAACAACACTGTTGGTGTACTTGCATCCAAAGGACTGCAGTGGTTCAAGAACATAAAAACATAAGAAATAGGAGCGGGAGCAGGCCATTCAGCCCCTCATGCCTGCCCCGCCATTCAATAAGATCATAGCTGATCTGTCCCTGGTCTCAACTTCTCTTTCGGGCCTGCTCCGCATAACCCTTGACTCCCCGAGATTTCAAAAATCTGTCTACCACCTCCTTAAACACATTTAGTGACCTAGCCTCCACAACTCTCTGAGATAGAGAATTGCAGAGATTCACCACCCTCTGAGAGAAGAAATTCCTTCGCATCTCAGTTTTAAATATCTAACCCCTTATTCTGTAACTATGTCCCCTAGTTCGAGATTCCCTCACCAGTGGAAACATAGAAAAATAGGAGCAGGAGTAGATTATTCGGCCCTTCGAGCCTGCACCACCATTCAATACGATCATGGCTGATCATCCAAACTCAGTCACCTGTTCCCGTTTTCTCCCCGTATCTCTTGATCCCTTTAGCCCTAAGAACTATATCTAACTTTTTCTTGAATATATTTAATGATTTGGCCTCAACTGCTTTCTGTGGTAGAGAATTCCACAGGTTCACCACTCTCTGGGTTAAGAAATCGCTCCTCATCTCAGTCCGAAATGGCTTACCCCTTATCCTTAGACTGTGACCCCTGATCCTGGACTCCCCCACCATCGGGAACATCCTTCCAGCATCTAGTCTGTCCAGTCCTGTTAGAATTTTGTAGGTTTCTATGAGATCCCCTCTCATTCTTCTAAACTCTAGCGAATACGAGCCTAATCGACCCAATCTCTCTTCATACGTCAGTCCTGCCATCCCAGGAATCAGTCTGGTGAACCTTTGCTGCACTCCCTCCATAGCTAGAACATCCTTCCTCAGATAAGGAGACCAAAACTGCACACAATACTCCAGGTGTAGTCTCACCAAGGCCTTATATAATTGCAGCAAGACATCTTTGTTCCTGTACTTGAATCCTCTCGCTATGAAGGCCAATGTACCATTTGCCTTCTTAACTGCCTGCTGCACCTGCATGCTTACTTTCAGCGACTGGTGCACTAGGACACCCAGGTCTCGCTGCACCTCCCCCTTTCCCAATCTATCACCATTCAGATAATAATCTGCCTTTCTGTTTTTGCCACCAAAGTGGATAACCTCACATTTATCCACATTATACTGCATCTTCCATGTATTTTCCCACTCGCTCAACCTGTCCAAATCACACTGGAGCTTCTCATATTCTCAAGATCTACCCTATCAAGCCCCCTTAGAATCTTACATGTTTCAATAAGATCACCTCTCATTCTTCTAAACTCCAGTGAATAAAGGCCTAACCTGTTTAGCCGTTCTTGGTAAGACAACCCCTTCATCCCAGGAATCAGCCTAGTGAACCTTTTCTGAACTGCCTCCAATGCTAGCATATCCTTCCTTAAATATGGGGACCAAAACTCTACGTAGTACTCCAGGTGTGGCCTCACCAACACCCTGTACAGTTGTAACAAGACTGCCCTATTTTTAAACTCTAACCCCTTAGCAATAAAGGCCAAAATTCCATTTGCCTTCCTAATTACTTGCTGCACCTCTATGCTAACATTTTGTGTTTTATATACAGGAACACACAGATCCCTCTGTACTGCAGTATTTTGTAGTCTTTCTGCATCTAAATAATAATCAGCCTTTTTATTCTTCCTACCAAAGTGGATGGCCTCACACTTTTCCACATTGAACTCCATCTAGCAAGTTTTTATCCACTCACTTAACCTATCTATATCCCTTTGCAGATTCTTTGTGTCCTCATCACAAGAAGGCAGCTCACCACCATCTTCTCAAGAGCAATTAGGGGTGGGAACTAAATGCTGGCCTAGCTAGTGACATCCATAGCCCTGAATGAATAAAAAAAGAGACAAAGTTTGTAATACTGTCCCAAAATGCCTTGCTGTTCAACTTTTCTGTCTTGTTAATGCAGCATATTGGTCTTCCAGTGCAGCATAATTGTGGAACTCCACTGATCAATGTTGGAATGAAGAATTATTATTCAGTGTTCCATCAAATACTACCAAGTAGTGTAGTACCAATAGCCTTGTGCAGTGTAAAACCTAATTTATTCTGCCCCAGCAATGTGACCCATCTGAGCCTCAAAAGAGCACTCACTACTCAACAGTGAATATTTCTGCTCACCCGCAAACTTCTCAAAATGGGATTAGCAGTTTCTGAAAAAAAGAACTGCATTTATATAGTGCCTTTCATTAACTGGGGACATCCCAAAGCGCTTTACTGCCAATAGAGTACTTTTGAAGTGTAGTCACAGTTGTAATGTAAGAATTACACTGTTGTAATGTCCACACCTTGGGATTTTTTTTCCTCCCTATAGGCACTAGATAAGTGCATGTAGTAGCTGTTCTTATGGAATGAGATAATGGCTCACGCAGTGGTTGCAAACTCTCTGCTTGCCTTCACGAGAGCGCTGGGCCAGTTCCTGATTGAGAAGATGATCATATATTATAAAATGTAGATAAATACCAAGTGCTATCTGCTTTGTCAGGAGGTTGAAGAGGAATTTCCCATATCTTTTTCTCTTGAATGACCATGAGCTTTTTTTTTCTGCTTTGTTGTCACTGGCTGGAAGTTACATAACTGATGGTGGTCAAGTGGGCAAGTGTACTGGTGGGTATGTCGGCCTAATTGTGATGGTCAGGCATTGCGGTTGGGTGGAGCAGGCTGGATGGGCCAAGTGTTCTTTTCCTGCCCTTTGATTTTGTATATTAACAAAAATCCTCCAAATATACATGTACACAATAGAACCTACCAATTTATGGTTTTTAATGGTTATACAGTAAGTAATCTGTTCTCATTCTTTAGTTATGATTTAGATTTAGAGATACAGCACTGAAACAGGCCCTTCGGCCCACCGAGTCTGTGCCGACCATCAACCACCCATTCATACTAATCCTACACTAATCCCATATTCCTATCACATCCCCACCTGTCCCTATATATTTCCCTACCACCTACCTATACTAGGGGCAATTTATAATGGCCAATTAACCTATCAACCTGCAAGTCTTTGGCATGTGGGAGGAAACCGGAGCACCCGGAGGAAACCCACGCAGACACAGGGAGAACTTGCAAACTCCGCACAGGCAGTACCCAGAATCGAACCCAGGTCCCTGGAGCTGTGAGGCTGCGGTGCTAACCACTGCGCCACTGTGCCGCACCATATATGCCCCATATATATGAAATAACTACTTTTCATGTATCACTGATATTGTATGGCATTCTGAGTATTGCATTAATGTTCAGGCAATATTTTCCCCAAGTAGGACTAACATTTCTCACAAAGCATTACTGAGGACACTTCAGCTGCCAGAGCCAATTGTTACCTGACCTGCCTGTATAGTATTGTATAGTAATTTAGGAAATCACTATTGTTGGCTTTTTTATTGGCATTTGCTTTCTCTAGAATTACTACTGTTGCGAAAAAATAAAGGGTGGGTGTGCCCAAACATAATTATTTACTCTGCTGGATAAAGTCTTATTAGGAACATATGAACAGGAGTAGGCCATTCGGCCCATCAAGCTTGCTCCGCCATTCGATAAGATCATGGCTGATCTGATAGTGGTCTCAACTCTACTTTCCTGCCTGCCCCTCATAACCATTGATGTCCTTGTTTATCAAAAACCCTATCTATCTCAGCCTTGAATAAATTTAATGACCCAGCCTCCACTGTTTTCTGGGGAAGAGAGAAATTTTTTTTCATCATCTCCGTCTCCTCTTGGGCTGGATTTTAAAGCCTCTCCGACGCCAGGAATGGTGGCGGGGGGTGGGGCGGGGGACAATGAAAATAGGAATGGAGGAGGCCCGCCACCGACCCCAACGCCAGTAGACCCTGTACCGATCTCGGCGGTGGCAGTGAGGCCTCGTGGCGACCGCCCTGCCACTCGGCGACTGGTCCACAATTTCCATATGTAGATTAATTTACATACATGATTTAATGAAGCTCCCGTCGCCTCCTTAATCGCCACACCGATTTTATTCGGGTAGCCGACATTGCCACGCATTCGAATCCCCTTTCGGGGAAATAAGGCGCGACTCCTGTGGGTGGGGGGGGAGAGGGGAGGAACTTTTTTCTGCATGGGAGAGGGGGAATGGGGTCAAACTCCTCATTTGGTTGGGGTTGATGGGAAGGGGTAAAGGATAAAGGGTCTGAACTTGGGGGGGGGGTGGGGGGAAGGGAAAAGGTCATTTAATGACGGTGGGAATTCCGGGGTGGGAAAGGGCTGAAATTAAGTTTAATGCCATTGCGGGGGTGAGAGAGGGCATGGGAAGACTATTAAATTCATATTTTACAATGTACATTAACTGGCCCATTAAAAATTTAACGTTTCATTGGGGGCCTTTAAAAATGGTGCCAGCGACTGCACATTGGCGCCAGATGCCGTTGCCGGCGACAGCTTGCCCGTCCCTTCCACATCATTGGTGGTGGGGGGAGGGGCGGCTGCCTCGGCCATGCCAATGAGCCGCCGCGTTTGGAATCGCGGCTGCTCGGCGACATGGGCCCCGTGCGGGACGCATTTTCTTCCACCCGCCGCCTTTTCCGGCAGAGGGCTGTTAAAATCCAGCCCCTTATTTTTAAACTATGTCCCCTAGTTCAACACTCTCCCACAAGAGGAAACATCTTCCCAGTATGCACCCTATCAAGTTCCCTCAGGATCTTGTATGTTTCAGCAAGATCACCTTTCATCTTCTCAACTCCAGTGGGTAAAGGCCCAACCTGGTCAACCATTCTTCATAAGTCCTGCATCCCAGGAATTAGCTGAGTGAACCTTCTCTGAACTGCCTCTAATGCAATTATATCCTTTTCAAATAAAAAGACCAAAACTGTACACATACTCTAGATGTGGTCTCATCGAAGCCCTGTACAGCTGCAGTAAAACCTCCCTACTTTTATATTCCATTCCCCTTCCAGCAAACGTCAACATTCCATTTACCTTCCTAATCACTTGCTGTACCTGCATATTAGCTTTTTGTGATTCATGTACCAGGACACCCAGATCCCTCTGTACCACTAAGTTCTGCAGTCTCTCTCCATTTAAATAGTATACTGATTTTCTATTCTTCCTGCCAAAGTGGACAAGTTCACATTTTCCCACATTAAACTCCATCTGCCAGATTTTTTCCCACTCACTTAACAGGCTGAATCTTAAGCTTCAAAAAATGCGCAGCACACACGTAAGACCTGCGCCGCGGAACTGCCGCGATACTTTGCATGGCAGCTCATTAACGTGGAGGAGGCGAAGGGCCTACCCCCAGTGATGTAGAGGTGTTGGGCACTTTCCTGTATTGTGTCATAGCAGGATAGGCTAAAAAAAAAAGATTAAAGTCTGACCGTAGCCTTAAAGGCACAATCAGGCTAAACCTTCATTATCTATTTCTTAGATGTGCTATAAGAAATTGGACATCTATGTCATTTTTTGATGAGTCACAGATGGAATTGCAATAGGGTTTCAAAATGATGGCTGCTGGGTAAGGAGAGGCAAAGGGCAGTTGATATTTTTATCTGAAAATAAGTTGACTAGATATAAAAAAGGGATATTATTAATGGTATGATTGATTATTTCTTGAATATATCTAGACAGTAATATGTACTTAAAAAATTTCTCTCCCTTTTAAACAGATGCATTGACAAAGTATTAAGTTATTAAGATAGAGTCCATGGGATTTGTGGGCAGATCCTGGGTTGGATAAAGCATTTGTTGCATCATCATGAGCAAGAGGTTGTCACTAATATTACATAATATTTCCAACATTCCAACAGTAACTACATTTCAGAAGTCCTGAATTGGCTGTAAAGCACTTTGGGTGTCCTGAGGTTGTGAAAGACACTATATAAGTGCAAGTATTTTTTTAATAGCCATGGTTCTGGGGACCAGTTACTAATGATGTTCCACAGGGATCAATGTTGAGGCTTTCTACAACCTTTATTAATTATTTGGATGAAGGCATTGGGGGAACTGTCCTTAAGTGTTTCGATGTGCAAAGGTCTGTGCGGGTGTTAGGTGCTTAGGTTAGAAAATAAATAGTGAAACAATTTTGTTATCTTGCATAAATCTTTTAAGGTTCATGACCAGTGCCATGAGGACAATGTAATACAAAACAAAAGAACACTATAATAAAAGCAAAATACTGTGGATGCTGGAAATCTGAAATAAAAACAGAAAGTGCTGGAAATACTCAGCAGGTCTGGTAGCATCTGTGGAGAGAGAAGCAGAGTTAGTGTCTCAGGTCTGTGATCTTTCATCAGAACTCAAACACTATTGTCCTTTTATAAGATCTTGGTTAGGCCTCATCTAGAATACTGTGTTCATTTTTGTTTCCCTCATATAATATAGAGACACTGGAAACAATTCTGATGAGAGCCACTAGATTGATGTCTAATCGAAGCTTATAATAGGCTTAGGGAGCTGGGTCTTTTTTATTCTACAACAGTGTAGATTTGAGGAGATTTGAATGAGTTCTTTAAAATAATGAAAGGATTAGATTTGGTCCATGTGAATCAGCAATTTGAGTCAGATAGTTAGGGAGGACCAGGAGACATGAGCGTAAGTTACATTAACTTAGAGGTTGGGAGGTTTTTCATTTTACAAGGGTTGTGGAACTTTGGAACAAGTTGCAAGTTTTGTTTCAAAAGGGAGCCGGACAAGTTCCGAACTGAGGCTTGCATTATAGCGTATGAAAGGTAGGTGGGGTGTTGAACGATGTGTCGCCTGCTCGTTGTGGTCTGCTGGAATGTGTTTCATCACCTTTGGGAGTCAGAGAGGAAGTTCCCAGTTTTTTCCCCCTGAATTGGCCTCGAGTTTTGCTTTGGTTTCTATGCCTCTCCCAGAAGATTATGTGGCTGCTGGTGGATGGGAAGCAAAGGGGGTTGGTGTTAAGTTGCAATGTGATGGTATAAGACATGCTCGATGGGCATTTGGATTTTTTCTTCACTTTCGTATTAGCCAATAGTGATTGCATGACCTCGTGATCCTGGTGCTGTAAGAGTTAACCTGTAAAACATGGTATCATAAAGAACCTTGTGCAGTGAATATTGCTAGTTTATTGATACCTGCAGTAATCCAAAGAGAATGCATATGCCCCACCGGTTTTTTTCATATATTCTGCAGCATTGCCAATCCGAAATTACTTTTACTTGCTTCTTTCTTGCTATCTGTCTGTCTGTTTCTCTATTTCTATATGTTTTCCTGTCGATTGACTGTCCTTATTTATGCTTTATCTGTATACTTTGTAACAAATAGCAATTCTTTAGGTATGGGAACATATAAACTGTTGGTTTAACGTTGATTAAAACAAAACTAACCATAATTTTCAGTGTTGAAGGGGCAAATCTTAGATTGAGCCCTATGTCTGTGTACGGACACAGTGGGCTGGATTTTGTTCTCCCCCAGGCGTAGGGTTCTGTGGCGGTGGGGCCTGAAGATGGCTCTGGATGAGGCATTCCACGGACCTCGATGCTGGGAGAACCCAGCCTGATCCCGCTGGTGGCGGCGAGGCTCTGTGGCGGGCCCCCAGTCGCTGAGCGATGGGACCACAATTTAAATAGTCTTGCCTGCGATCTTGAGGGAGATCGCGGCTGCCGGCACAACTGCGCCTTCAGATCCCCGACCGGGGAAATGAGACCTGGTGGTCTGGGGGAGGGGGGAGGAGGTAAGTTTATCAGTGCAGGAGGTTGGGGGGGTGCGGGGTGTCAAATACATGGAACGGGTGTAGGGGATGGTGGGAAGGGTTGAACCTTAAACTATGTGTAGTTGGGGGGGAGGTCAGATATTAAAGATAAGTGTTTTGGGATGGGAAAGTGCAAATAGTTAATGTAATTGTTATTTGGGGGTGGGAAAGGGGCATTACAAATCTATTTATTTAATTTTAGGGGGGGCTTGTCTTTAAAAATTTAAATTAGGCAGCAGGGCTGGCTGCCCATTAAAAATGTCACCAGTGCCAGCAGCTGACACCATTGCCGGGGACAGACAACCTGCCCCAATCCATGAGATAGTTGGGTGGGGGAGAGCCACCCCAGTTATTTAAATGAGCTGCCGTGGGGCTGTTTGGCATGCAGCCCCTTGCTGCCGATCCAGACCAGTCTATTTTGTTGTCACTCATTTGAAAATTGTTCTTCCCTAATACTTCATCTTTCCCATTTTTCATGGACACACATTCTTGTAGCTTGGTAATAGACAGTTAACAACTAACGTGTATTATAGCACCATTAATTGCATTGACAGTCAGAAAAACAAAATAAGATTTGATAACATTCCTACAGAATGGTCAAGAGTCATTTGTTATTGAGTAGGCTAGAGTGAACAATAAACGTTGCACTTGTAGCCTCGCAAACACAGTCAACGTGGCTTTCAAACTCAGTCCTATTCGCTGATTGAATTCAGTAAGCTTGGAGGTTTGCAAGCGCTTTTTTTAGGGATGTGGGCCGGGATTTTATGTTGGGCGGACGGGAGCTGACCACCGACTGAAAGGTCGGTGGCGAACCTGCTTTCGCCTCGCCTGGGGAATCCTTTCTGTATTTTACGGGTCCACAGGCTTGTAACTGTTCCAAGGCGGGACTTCCATTGAGCTGCCGGCCAATCAGCGGGCTGGCAGCTCTTAGTCCCAGCAGCACCACCGGGAGCGGTGGCCACTGCTGGGACTGCAGCCCAGCTGATCGCAGAGGAAGACATGGAGCCGGGAGTTAAGGTAAGTTTTCGTTGCCTTGCCGGAGGTAATCGGTTGGGCCCAGGCGAGGCAAGGGTGGTCAGATGAGGGGAAGGGGGCCGTGTTGGGTGCTAGGGGTGGTTGGGATAGCAGGGGCGGCCCTCCTTTGGGCACCCTGTGCCTGATGAGCAGGGCACCCTCCCTGGTACGATCAGCAGCCGCCTGATTTTCCCAGGCAGCTTTTCCTGGCTCCAGGACGCCCGCTTGCCACGCGTAAAATCCGCGTGGAAGCGGGCGAAGGCCCTTTAGTGGCCATTAAGTGGCCACTTAAGGGGCTTGATTGGCCTGGGGTGGGTGGCCCATTATTCGCTCTCCCCCCCACCCTACGTAAAGGGTGGCGGAGGTGGGAGGGGGTCAGAAAAGCTTCCCAGAGCCTTCCTCTTCATTTTATGCCCCCGCCACCATCCCGCTCGTTGGGTTGGCGTAAAATTCAGCCCATAGTATCAGAAGCAAACTGTGAAATTTACATTAATTTGTAGCTTTTATATTTTGTGATATTTAAGTTATATTTATTCATGCAAGCACAATTCACAACAGTAAATTATTTTTAATGTTTGCCATTACATGTTCCTGGAGTCTTAAAAACTGTGGATCAGTTGTAAATCAGAGTTGACATTCTGTTGACCTGCACTTAGTTCAGGCTGCTACTGTTTTCAGAATTTAACTCTTTTATGTCATATAGGAAATATTAAATGAGTAGGTGTTCATTTATCATGAGTTTAGACACATTTGTATCTGTTTTGGCATGAAGGGAAATTCAGTGTGAAAACCATTGTTCCTACACTAAAACCAGTGAGAAACACACACCCTTATTTGCAACAAACTCCATTAAACATGTAATCCTGAGTTTTTTGATGTCATTAAACATTTCTACACTTTCAACCATTTTGTTCGAGGAAACCGAAAGGTTTCTGCAGCACAGCTGGGCACCTTTGGCAGTAAAACTCCCATGGATAAGGTCTACACCGAAATCCAAATGCCAATTCTAGCCTTTTCCATTATTACTGTTACTCTCCTTCATTGTATTACACTGGTTCTTGCCCATGTAAATATAAAAAGCCTCATGGTGAATGATTGTTCTACTTTTAGATGGCAGGGTGAGTGAAACAGAGAGCAATCTGTCTTGTTCTGCACTGTGCCAATACAGAGAAGTATTGAGAGTGCATATGCAAACTTTCATATATTCCAGACTGTCCCAGTTGATGGAAGAGTGAATAAATCCAAACTTAAAACAGTTTTGACATAATAATCAAAGTACATATTTCCACTGTGTTCTATATTGAGCTGTCATATTTCGCAGTGATAACTGTTTGGGCTGGTGCAAGATATTGCCATAATCTTGCTAGATGCTCTAACCCTCCCTTTAGGGCAAAATAGTGTTCTTAGTGCTGAAGCCAATAATGTTAATTTTTTTTTACAGATTCAGTAACTAGTTCATGGAAAGTAGCCTAATAAATTGTTTAAAATATTTCCATAAGTAACTGATGTTTCAAACTTTTGAATATTTATCAAATAATAGCTGAAAAACTCACACACATCATTTGAAAAATTTCTCAGATATCACAATCTGCAGAAACATGCTAGAGACATTCAGGAAACTTGATTTGCCCTGACACGGTTGTATAATCACCATGCAGTTATTTCTTACAAGGGTCCATAAACAAGATTTTCAGGTTTTGCAGAGAAAATAGATGGAATAGTGGAATCCCTAAAATATTGATGAAAGTCACAGAATTCCATGCAATAAAACCAGATTTTGATTTATTCAGTCACCATAAGCAAGTGGTCTGAATTATAAAGGGACACTTTAAATATTAAATTGTAATAATTAAAATTTAAATTATAAAATTATCCCTAAAATACCAGTGAAATACCAGAATGCTGCAAAATAAAAACAGAAATTGACTTCTTCCGTCAGCATGAATCTATGCCCCATTCTCTCATCTGATGAAGTAAAGATGAGTGCAGGGCTCGGGATACATCAGTGCCCTTATTAGTAAAGAAAATAATATAAAATTGTTGTACATATTTTTAATACTAAAAGATTAAGAGAATGCCTAAAGAAAACTTCTGTTTTTGTGAAACAACGGAACCTCCTTAAAAATTTTCTGTAACTGCTTTAATGTTTTAAAAGACACAAATATTTAAAATATCAGTAAACCAGACTTTCATGATTTGTTTCTGTAATTAAAAAGAGTTTTGAAATGCAAGGGGCCTGCATTATTAACCACTCCAAAGTATTTATTTTTTGAAAAAAGCTTCATTAGCCCAACTTCCTTGTAGTTTCAGGAACAATGAACACACCATGGATAATGAAACCAGAAAGCTTTTCATTGCCTGGGCCCCACCCTGCCAAACAGCATCCCTCCCCATTCTAGCCAGCCACTGGCCACGTCATAATAAGAAATTAACTGATGACATATGGGCAAAATTAATCAGATAAGTACATATAGTAATAACATATAATAAAATTTAATTCTGGTGGCTTTCCCATTGCATGTATTTTTATAGTGGTTTTAAAAAAAGATGAGTCAGTAACACTTGACTGCTTCTGTACATATTTTGCTGATAACTATAGGTTAAACTTACGTGTTGCCTTTGAATCACGCCTTATGAAACTTATGGTGCACAGTTTCCTTTTAAACACCTTTATTGCTTATTGAAAATGATTGATATAAATAACGATGATGTAACTTGAGTACAATTCCTTCCACAGTGGGCAAGCCTCACAAGTGCAACTACTGTGGTAGAAGCTACAAACAGCGCAGTTCACTGGAGGAACATAAAGAGCGCTGTCACAACTATCTGCAGAATTCCGGCGTGGAGGCTGCACAGCCCATGAATCACCACGGTGGGTGGGATGATGTGAAGGAGTTCCAGTTTGTAGTGACACCTCAATAGTTTTACCTTGAAGCTCTATCTTTTCTATCTTGATAGTGTATACAGTTTTAGATATTACTAACTATGCTTTCTGTAATACCCAGAATGACCAGCCAACGCAATTAGTTTTTATTATCAAAACTACTACTATTAAAAGGAAATAGTAAAACAGAGGCATCCTGACGTGGGCATAGTGTTACTTCACATACTATATTTTCCTACTATGTGTAGTGTTATGATTGAATATTAATGTGAAAAAGTGACTGTATTATCTTTTCAGAGTTTCCTATTACTGCATTCTCACCCAAGCATTTCCATTCTGGCAATAATGTTTATTCAGACATTTCCAAAAGAAATATTCAATTCCAGTAACTGACTACTGACAGTTACTGTATGCATTCTTCCAAAATGGAGATAAATTCAACATTAGATACATTCAGAGGAAAAGATGGGAGTGTCTCTTTTTATCCATTTGTCAAAAAAGCTTGTGTTACGGTAACAGGCTGAATGCCTTTTTTGAATTGGTGTCACACTTATTAAATCGAAAACATGAATTACGAAATGCATTAAAAATCCACAATATGATCAAATTTAATAGATATTTTAAAACAGCTGGCAATTAGCTGCTTTCAAATTTTCTTTACTTCAAGTTACTGATTCACTAAACTAATTACAGTTAAGAAGGCATTTCTTAAGGGTGAGTTCTGATGTAGGGTCACTGACCTGAAACCTTAACTCTGCTTCTCTCTCCACAGATGCTGACAGACCTGCTGAGTGTTTCCACCATTTCTTGTTTTTATTTCTTAAGGAATCTTATTTTGTAAAGTATTAGTAATCAGTTTATAGGTCAAAGTTAGTAACCAGCTTCCAGGAAAGCTTAAGAGATGGGCAATTCATGAGATTATGATTAGATTAGAGATACAGCACTGAAACAGGCCCTTCAGCCCACCGAGTCTGTGCCGACCATCAACCACCCATTTATACTAATCCTACACTAATCCCATATTCCTACCAAACATCCCCACCTGTCCCTATATTTCCCTACCACCTACCTATACTAGTGACAATTTATAATGGCCAATTTACCTATCAACCTGCAAGTCTTCTGGCTTGTGGGAGGAAACCGGAGCACCCGGAGAAAACCCACGCAGACACAGGGAGAACTTGCAAACTCCACACAGACAGTACCCAGAATCGAACCCAGGTCCCTGGAGCTGTGAGGCTGCAGTGCTAACCACTGCGCCACTGTGCCGCCCCAAACGTCATATTTTAACGTTTAGCCTATATTACATATAGTTAAACCTTTTTAGTGAAATTTTCTCAAAATTTTTTTTTAAATTTTGACTGCACGTGCAGTATTTTCACATGACCTCTGATTCACACCGTTAATATTATAAAAATCATTACAGTACATGTTGTGCTTTGCCCTTCAAATCTTTTAAGAAAGTAAATCAGGTAAATACATGGTGGAGAAAGGAATAGAAGGTTATGCTGATTTTCTGCTACCAGACAGCATGTTGGTCACCTGCCACGGTCTCGCCTCTGGGCTGTTTTTGTTCAACCAGGATCTGGGGACGGGGCTACGGCTGTTTATGGCTAACCACCAGCAAACGGCAGGTAGCCCATTAAGCAAATTAAAGGGCCTATTAAGTCCACTCTACAGGTGTCAACTGGAATTTTCAAGTCAGCATTTTCAGTTTTTTAAGGGATCAATTTGGAATCCATTTTTCAATGATTTATTTTTAAAGTCACTCCCATTCCGAGTTCTACTTTTGTTTGCCGTTCAGTGCTAGCATGACTGAAGCGTCATTGACAGTTCCAGGTACCCCACTTCATAATTTTCACATTTCATTCAGTCAAAAGTCTTCCCCATACTCTCCCATGCCCATAGAAAAATGGTGAGACTAGGCCACTTTTCACCCATGCACAATATAAATCCTGGACCAGAGATTTTCTTTTAATTTTGCTTCTTACACTTTTTGTTT
This sequence comes from Heterodontus francisci, assembly GCF_036365525.1. Taxonomy (NCBI): domain Eukaryota; kingdom Metazoa; phylum Chordata; class Chondrichthyes; order Heterodontiformes; family Heterodontidae; genus Heterodontus; species Heterodontus francisci. The sequence goes on from NC_090377.1 coordinate 127,805,779, forward strand.
TAGTATCCTTTATTTTTTTTCTTCCCTATGCAATTCCATTACTGGAAAAGAAGATCGGGCAAGCAATCTTCTTTCATGCATCTGGTAATGCCACTCAAGAGATAGAGTGTTGTTGGGAGATATGACAGTGGCCCAGATGACAACTTCAGATTTTTCCATCCCTTCCTGTCTGGACACACTGGGCAGAATTTTTGATTGCCTGAGGAGACGGGCAGGCCCGCAATTTCCTGCTATCGGTCAGAATGCCGGTCTCTCTGGGCCATTTTTATTCAGGCAGGATTGGGGGGGAGGGGAGGGGGTTGTTTACAGCTAACCACCCGCAAATGTCAGGTAGCCCATTAGACCAATTAAAGGGCCTATTAAGGCAGACACCAACTGGAATTTTCAAGTCAGCATGCCCCTCCCCCAACTGAGGCCAAAACATGTTTGACAGATGGAGGTGACTTCCTGGTGGCAGTGCTCCATCTTGCTAGGTGATCCTCTGCCCCCCCCTACCCCCACCCCCCACATCGTCCATAGCCATAGGGCCATGGCTGCGGTTGCTGGCCATCCAGTGGAGAGATTGCTCCTCCTCGATGAAGGCTTGGCAGCTGCAGACATTTTGAATTTCAGCATTTATAAAAGCTCTTAGAAGTGCTGCTCCATCTTGAGACACCCTCTTTTTCCTATCTGCATAGGCAGCGCCCATATCCTAGTGGCCCTCCAGCCTCGGTAGTCCACCTTCCATCCTTAATTGGATAGCAAGCGCACACTCTGGCCACTAATTGGTCTGCTCATTAACAATCGTGTCGGGCATCAGGCATCGACGCGACAAAGGATCAGAACGTGGAAATGCGAACCCGTGTGAAAACTCATCCCACTAAGCTTGTGCTTAGTATTCTCCTCACTAATTTGGCCTCAATCAAAAACATTCTGCAAGGAATTACAAGCCTTTGATTTTTTTATTTCAGAAAATCCTGATAATACAACTAATAGAAATAGTAGAACCATTCAATCGAAATATTCTTTATTTATTTAGTCGGCAAAAGAATAATTAAATTAATGAAACAATCCTTTAAAAAGGCAGACGGAATGTTTTATGTCTGCAGTTGGCAGTTTAATTTTGGATCGCTCTAACCTGCCTGCCATTACAAAATTTAGTGCTGTCATTTCTCAGCCAGGCTGTGTGGAGGGGAATGCCCCAAAATTTGCAGAACAGGCCAGCTGACCCATATTCACCTTCAGTTGGACTCATAACCACCTCACTCACAGAACAACATTTAGATTTGGAGTTATGGGGGAGCCCCCCCAGTTCCATTTGCCCACTTTTCAGGTTGAGAAACCAATAATAGGAGAAAAAGGGTGACATGCATGATATTTTGTGACAAAGCACTTGATACAGCAATGATAAACTAACAAATAAAAACAATAACCATACCGTTAATTGAGTTCCAAGTGTACTTACTGTGTTCCAAATGTATTTTAGAGTAAGCCCATAAAATAAGTAAAGCTCTCCCTTCACAGTAAAAGTTGTAACTCACTTCCATATGTAATCACGAATAGTTTATGTGCCTTTAACTCTAAAAGAAGGACTCGTTTCCAGTACCAACACTAGTGTTATTTTCTAGTTTTTTACATGCTACTTTTTTAAGCCAATAAAGCAACTAGGACCTCTCTACCATCTTAAGGTTCTTGCTCTTTCATTTTAAAACAAGTAAAACAAAAAGTAAAGCAGCTAATATCAAACCATTTTCTCCCTGCACTGAGAGGCAAACAAAAAAATCCAAATCTGTAAATATATTCATTGTATCTAATAAAAATGAACTGCTGTGATAACCAGCTTGCAATGATCCTAAAGGAAATAATTAGCAATAGAGTATTGCACTTAGTTGTTTCCAGATTTGATCTTATTCAGGATCAATTCTGTACACTTTTTCCCCCTTTGATACAGAATTAATTTCTTCATTCTCTAATCCTTATCAAAATGTTTAATTTGCACAAAGTAATACTAATTATTAAATGATATATTTGCCAAACTCATATACAAGATAGCATTAGGTGTCAATTTATTTTTGCTGATGTGAAATTTTGCATGATGAAACGTTAGCAGAATTAATGTGGTATTGTTTAGGGCCAACAGTGTCCTTTACTAGTTTAGACTTAGAACATGGATTTGTTTCTTTTCTAATCAGGGATTAAAATATGTATTCATCTAAGAAATATAATAAAGAAAGCAGGAAGTTAAAGCATAAAAGTTTTGGCTGTCTTAACGAGTCAGCAATATCCTTTATCAGATACAATGTAGAATATAGTTCCAGTTAAATCTGCAAAAATTGTGGGCGTGTCTGACAGAAAATTAAATTTCAGCTAACAAACTCAATTTCATTGTCCTTTCCACGAATAATATATTTTAATTTTACATGGCACGAGGACATAATTCATATTTTAGTGTTGCCCTAAATTTCCAAATCTTAATTTACACAGAATTTCTGTCAAGCTTCAATGCAGTCAAGCAGAAAGCACCATTTTACGCTTTGCAGTGTGTTGTTGACATGTTACAGTTTCAATAGTCCTGGAATTTGAGTCCTTGGGCTGAATTTTATGAGGCCTCCTGCACCAGGGGTCGTGGCGGGGGGGGCCTGGAAATTTCTTCCAGGAGAGGCTCGCCACGACCCCGATACCAAGAAGGGCCCGCCGCATATTACTGGCGGCATGAGGCCTCAGTGCTGCACCCCCCACTGACAGCTGGGCAGCGGGTCCTTCATTTCATATTAAAATCAATGGAAATAAATTTAAATCAACTTACCTTGTCCGCGCGGCCATCCCACGCCGATCTTACGGCCACCAGCTGAAATCCCATGCCTTCGGAACTCCGTTTGGAGTTCGGAGGCGTGACACTAGTGGGGAGAGGGGAGGAGTGTAAATTTCAGGGTGTGGGGGAAGAGGGGAGAACTGTTTTGAGGATCAAAGGTGCTGAAGGTGGGGAGGTGAAAGGTTGGCATATTAAAAAGTGGTTTTCAGGGGGGATAGGTCATTTTATTTATGGTGAACTCAGTGGAGTGGTGTGAAAGGGGATTCAAAGTTTAAATAAAATTTTATGTTCAATTTTAGTCCAGCGGGACCTTTAAATATTTTAGTTAAACTGCAGGACTTGAAGCCCTTTAAAAATGGCACCGGCGTCTGCACGGTGGCACCAGACACCGTCGCTGGGGATGGAATGGCCGCCCCCTCTATGTCATCTGGGGGGGGGGCCGCTCTGCTCCCTCTATTTAAATGAGCCCACGCACGAAATATCGTGGGGACTCAGCGACGGTGCACCCACGCCTGAAAGCCACCGACTTCAAAGCGCGTCGCCAGGGCTAATAAAATGCAGCCCATTCTGTCTAATTTAAGTACACCCCATACACCAGAAGTGAAATGTTTTGTAAGAACAATTTATCATTTGATAAACTAATCCCTGGGTTTCTAAAATATTCTAAAAGCATTTTATACTTTAATTTTAACAACATACATTGTGATGTAAAAAAGATATTTGAAAATAAAACATTTTGTGGAATGTGTTCCCATTTTGAATGTTCTTTGTTCTCTGCAGCAGAAGAGTACAAGGAGCAGGATCCAGTGGCAGATCACATTCCCCTGATGCCATTTGAGAGACCTGCAGTCATAGAGAGGCTGGCAAGCAATGTGGGAAAGCGTAAAAGCTCCACACCTCAAAAATTTGTTGGTGAGGTTTGCCATCTTTCTTTATTATTGGGTATTACATTATTGTTTAATAATCAGTTGCCTTTTCAAAGTTAACTACATTCTAAAAAAAAGATGCATGAAAGGGGATTTGAGGAGGGAATAAAGAATTGATTTTTATTGCACCAAAATGCTACTTGATTGGACTGTATTGTTTGCTGAATGCAAGTATTTAAACAAATATTAGCACTTTATTCACATCATTGGTATTTTTCACTATTTATTTCACAAAAATAACTAGCTGATCTGCCATTGTTTTACCAAAAAGTAATCTGGAATTTGGGGCAAGGCTGAGATGTTTGGCTGCTAAAATGGAGCTGTGCTTAACTTGCCTTGTATCCTTAAAACCAGATACAGATGCTACCTGTGGGGAAGCAGTTTAAATGAGCATCCCTTGGAGTCAGTTAGAGGTGCAACACTGAGGAAAGCTTTAGTAGATTGATTGATGTTTGTAAATTCCTCAGTCCTACTCCCAGAGAGAAACCAAGTTATAAAAGTCAGAGAAATGAGCAACAATTGACTGGCTTTATGTTTCTTAAAATTATGTTTTTTCAGCTGAAATGTGACATCTAAAGTACAATAAACACTTGATACAACACATGTTGACACACACACACACATGAGTGCGCTGCCATGCATCTAGCATGTGGCCATCTCACACACTACAGTCTGTTACTGATGCAAAACAATCCTATAAAAGAAACAGAAAGAAAGCCGATTAGTAATATGGAAATTCCAATGTGCAACATTCCCTCACTAAAATAACAATTAAGCTTTATTATTCTGATCAGTGATCACACTCTTGTCTCTGAGTTGGACAGTTGTGTGTTCAAGCCCTATTCCAATACTGAACCACATTATGATACTTCAGTGGAATACTGAGGGAGTATTGCATTGTCTTTTAGGTGAGAAATTAAACCAAGGCCCCATCAGAATGTTCATGTGAATGCAAGAAAATCCCATGCCACTCTTTGAAGAAGAGAAGAGAATTCTGCTGGTTTTCTGTCCAATATTCATATCTTAAGCAACACCACCGAAGAAGGGTCACTGACCCGAAACGTTAACTCTGCTTCTGTTTCCACAGATGCTGCCAGACCTGCTGAGTGATTCCAGCATTTCTTGTTTTTGTTACCACAGATTAATTGGTCACCTTTTTGATGCTTTCATGGGATATGGGCATCGTTTGCAAAGCCAGCATTTGTTGCCTATCCCTAATTGCCCTTGAGAAGGTGTGGTGAGCTGCCTTCTGAAGTCCATCTGGTGCGGGTACACCAACAGTGCTGTTAGGGAGGGAGTTTTAAGATTTTGATATTTGGTCTTAATGTAGCCTTGCTCTGCATAACAGTGCTAGCCTACATAGCTTGCCCCCTCTGACCACCTCCTTCCCAGACTCACCTGTGGACGAATTGATCGGGCCCTGACTGGAAAGCTGCATCTGGTGCACCCACAGCTTCCAGGAATAATCATGATGAGGCCTGGGGACCAATTTAGTGCTATCCTGAGACCCCTCTATTCTGCCACCCCTTGGCAGTACGAATCATGTCCAGTTTAGGGCACTAATGAATTTAGGCCCCCATGCCTTTGAAACCTTGAAAAGAACCAGGCTTTCATTTTCCCATGTGCGGTGATTTATTTATCACATTGCAAGAGAACTTTGTCAGCATTGAAAATACGTGATCTAAAGGAAGTTGATGCATATAGAATGGAAGAGTTGGATAGGTTACATTATTGTTGTGAAGAAGTATCAGAACAGGAGAGAGAATAGACCTCTTTGAAAACAGTCACAGATGAGCCATCAACTTGAACTAAAGTAGAATGTTTGAGAGGAAACTAAATAGCCATGGACATGAGTTTTGTGGGAGACTATATGATGACAATTTGTTTTGAAGAGCAGGGTGTGCCAGAGGCTTTGTGCATTTACAATGTGTTCAAGATTACATTCTCAGTGATGCATAACATTGGCACAAGATCACCAGTGATAAGGCAGAAAGTCATCCTGGTGATCATAGATTCAATCAGATCTCTCAAGGTGATTGATAATTTGATAGTTAACCACAGATTTACATAATTTTGGAAAGTGCAAATGTTAGGACTGTATGCAGTAGAAGGGTAAAAAAGGATTAACATTTTTAAGGATTAGGTAAACATAAGCAAATGTCTAGAAGAAAATGGAGTAGGAGAAGTTGAATAGATGCCATGGGACAGGAATATGTTTGGAAACATACATCATGAGGGGTTGGGATGGTGGGCAGGGGCCCAACCCAATCCATTTCCTGTGCAGAAGGAAAAAGCCAGACCCTACTGTCACCATCAAGCCTGTTTCGCCATCCAATTAGATTGTGGCTGATTTGTATCTGAGTTCACATTTGAGAGTTTGGTTGTGATTTTGAATTTTAGGAGTGTAACCCAACATTGAACATCATAATTCATAATTCTTCTCTGACTAAACCAGTAATGAATATTTTAAAATTGCTCGATAAAATGTATGAAAAACAAACCAACTGAATAGTTGAGTGTGTCATATTCAAGGATTAGCTCACTTACTTGCAATATCTTTTTCTAGGTGAAAAGTTCATGCATTTGAATTATCCAGACATCAATTTTAACATGACCTTGAACTACGAGAAAGAGGCAGAGTTCATGCATTCACACATGATGGATCAAGCCATCAACAATGCAATTACATACCTTGGGGCTGAATCCCTCAGACCTCTGATGCAGCATCAACCCAGCACAATGGCAGAAGCAGTTCCAGTTATGAATTCTCTCTATTCTCAGGTATACCATCCAAGCAGGCTTGAAAGGCCAAGCAGCAGGGAAATAGCAGAAAGCCAGGAAAATACAGTGGATGGCCCAATTTCTCTTATAAGAGCAAAAAATCAGACAGCAGAAAGAGGAATATCTCCTAGTAACAGCTGTTTAGATTCTACTGACACAGAAAGCAGTCATGATGATCGAAGTGGTCAACAGTACCCTGGAATCCCAGCCTTAACTCCTCGGAACAAGCAAAGTCCTGCCTACACAAAGGAAGAATCAAAGGCTCTGGAACCAACAAAGGTTTTGTCTCATACCTCTAAAGAGATATACAGGGTCTTCAGTGGAGAGGGCGAGCAGATTAGGGCTTTCAATTGTGAGCACTGTCGTGTGCTGTTTCTAGACCATGTCATGTACACCATTCACATGGGCTGCCATGGTTTCAGAGACCCATTTGAGTGCAACATCTGTGGCTACAGAAGCCAGGATCGCTATGAATTCTCATCGCACATTGTTCGTGGAGAACACACATTCCACTAGGCCTTGATTTCTAGGACGGTGATGAAGAACTGTATTTGGACACCCACATTGACATAACTGAAAGGCAGAAGTGGCCTGGTGACAGAAGATTTGCCTTGTTTTTACTATCCATGGACTATCCATATACTGTAGTGAGTATATTCCACTCATTTGCAGTAATGTGATTTTTCACTCATATATGACATTGTGGGAATTAAAATTAGCCCTTAGTTTATGAAAATGAGCTGTCAGTCATGTCATCTGAAGAATGTTGTATCATTCAACTCGGTCCTTGCGTAGGTGCAGCTGTGACAAGCTAATGAACGATTCATATGTAGAATTATAGTGAAGAAAAGAATGATGTAGGGTCAAGGGTGAACCATGTCTTAAACCTCCTTAACTTCTAAATGGAGTAGGAGTAAAAGATTAGTACTCTTTTGTGTGCAGCAGTCTTTCAGAATTAATATCTTTGTCCATTTCAAACGCTCAAATTAACCAAGAGAGGGTCCACCAGAATAAAAGGAAGTACTTGTTGGTTAATTTTTATACTTTTCAATCTTGATCAAAATAATTGAAAAGGAATGCTGTATCTGTAAGTCGTTGAACTTGTGTAAAGTTGGAGAAAAAAAATGAATCATTAGGTGAGGCCATCACTACTTGGTTATGAGGTAAAATACATTTAATCACAGGCTCAGTATTAATCCAGTAATGGTGCTCCCTTTTTTGACTATCACAATCTTAACCTGTTAAGTCCTTAACTATATTTTCTTATAAGCAAGAGACGAATGATACAGTGCCAGTCAGATGACATGCCTGACAGCCTGTTTTGTGGCACTTGCTCCTTTAATAAAGATTACCTCTCACAGTTAGATTGCTTGTTGAAGGGGGGAACAAAATTAGGACCCAAACTATGCACTTACTGGAAATTTTCATAAAGTACTGGAGACTATTGTTAATTTCTGAACATATAGCAACAAGGGAAGGATGTATTAAAACTCAAACTGTGATCATTCAACTGATTGTGAAGCACAGTCAGTTCTTAACCAGACTCACTTCCTGTTTCATGTAGCATTTTCTAATCTGGAACAAATGACCCTGTCCTAAATCCTCGGGCTTTTTTGTTGCTGAAGCATTAGGTATAAGCTGTTTACATATTTTTGTACTAAAGTGTAGTTTTATACATGAAAATGCTTGAAAAATAAAAGGTACATTATTAGCTTTGTAGTGCATTTGCTACTGGAATCGGGTAACTGGAACCTCTTCCTTGGTTTGTTTAATGGTGGCAACATATGCTTTTTTGCATAAAACTCTGGATGTACATTTTCCTTATAACATACCTTTGTAAGACGACTGAAACTAAACTTTTATGCAATTATTTAGAAAGTTTCAGCATCGCCAACTATAGTATGTTTTAAATCTTTTAAAATGCTTTAATTAAAAATTTAAAATAAAACTACTTTATTCCAATGTTGGGCGTTGGCAGCAGCTATTTGTAGCCTAAGTTTAATTCTAATGATTTTTCCTCTCAAGTTCTTGTCACTCAGTGGTATAAGCATCATAGGAGTCTGCAACAGACTCTACAAACTTGAACCAGTTATGCTATACAGGTGAATGCAGTTTTCAAGTGCAATACTCCTTTTTTTCTTGGACTGTATAATGTATTTTCTCAATTTAGGAAATAGTTTATGTAAAATGTTTTTGAAATACATTAACTGATTCTTAAGACTGTGTTGAAATCCCTGTTACTGTGACCTAAATAACATGGCTTGTAAAGAAACAAAAAAGTTGCAGAATCTTTGTTAATATTTTTTTAGGGAAAACTACTGTAAGGTTTGTACTGTCTGAGTGCACAAATACTGAAATAAATTTAGGAAACCTCAGGAATAAACTCTCTGTGTGTCCGGTTGTTTCACTTTTCAAAATGCAAAACTTCACAAGAAAGATTTAACTTAGTGAGGCTTTATACATATACATGAATCTAACAATTGCTCATTATCTACAAAGGAAATGTCATCCAAGCACTTTAAGAATCACAAGTACAATTTGTCCTTGCATTGACAAACTTACTTTACATTTAAAGTCCTTTTCTTTCAATTACATTTTAATGCAATAATATAAGAGTAATGGAAATCAGGAACTCACACCCAAAAAGCTCTTGAGGCAGGAGGTCAATTGAAAATTTAAAAATTGAGCTGGATGGACTTTTGTTAGGTAGGGATATTAAGAGTTACAAATCAAGATGAGTAGGTGGAGTTAAGATGCAGATAAACCATGATCGAATTGAATGGCAGAACAGATTTGAGGGGCTGAATGGCCTACTCCTGTCCCTGTGTTCTTGTTATGTATGCAGGGAAGGGATGGTAGGGTGAAGGAACCTTGGATGACAAGAGATGTGGAACAGCTAGTCAAGAGGAAGAAGGAAGCTTATTTAAGCTTGAGGAAGCAAGGATCAGACAGGGCTCTAGAGGGTTACAAGGTAGCCAGGAAGGAACTGAAGAATGGACTTAGAGCTAGAAGGGGACATGAAAAGGTCTTGGTGGGTAGGATTAAGGAAAATCCCAAGGCGTTCTACACTTATGTGGGGAACAAGAGAATGGCCAGCGTGAGGGTAGGGCCGATCAGGGATAGTGGAGGGAACTTGTGCCTGGAGTCGGAGGAGGTAGGGGAGGTCCTAAATGAATACTTTGCTTCAGTATTCACTAGTGAGAGGGACCTGGTCATTTGTGAGGACAGCGTGGAACAGGCTGTTATGCTCGAATAGGTTGAGGTTAAGAGGGAGGATGTGCTGCAAATTTTGAATGCTATGAGGACAGATAAGGCCCCGGGGCCAGACGGGATATACCCAAGGATATTACGGGAAGCGAGGGAAGAGATTGCTGCGCCTTTGGCGATGATCTTTGCGTCTTCACTGTCCACTGGAGTAGTACCGGATGATTGGAGGATGGCAAATGTTGTTCCCTTGTTCAAGAAAAGGAATAGGATAACCCTGGGAATTATAGACCAGTCAGTCTTACGTCGGTAGTGGGCAAATTATTGGAGAGGATTCTGAGAGACAGGATTTATGATTATTTGGTTTGATTAGAGACAGTCAGCATGGCTTTGTGAGGGGCAGGTCATGCCTCACAAGCCTTATTGAATTCTTTGAAGATGTGACAAAACACATTGATGAAGGAAGAGCTGTGGATGTGGTGTATATGGATTTTAGCAAGGCGTTTGATAAGGTTCCCCATGGTAGGCTCATTCAGAAAGTAAGGAAGCATGGGATTCAGGGAAAGTTGGCTGGCTGGATACAAAATTGGCTGGCCCATAGAAGTCAGAGGGTGGTAGTAGATGGAAAGTATTCAGCATGGAGCTCGGTGACCAGTGGTGTTCCACAAGGATCTGTTCTGGGACCTCTGCTCTTTGTGATTTTTATAAATGACTTGGATGAGGAAGTGGAAGGCTGGGTTAGCAAGTTTGCCGATGACACAAAGGTTTCTGGAGTTGTGGATAGTGTGGAAGGCTGTTGTAGGTTGCAACGGGACATTGACAGGATGCAGAGCTGGGCTGAGAAGTGGCAGATGGAGTTCAATCTGGAAAAGTGTGAAGTGATTCATTTTGGAAGGTCAAATTTGAATGCGGAATACAGGCTTAAAGACAGGATTCTTGGTAGTGTGGAGGAACAGAGGGATCTTGGGGTCCATGTCCATAGATCCCTCAAAGTTGCCACCCAAGTTGATAGGGTTGTTAAGAAGGCGTATGGTGTGTTGGCTTTCATTAACAGGGGGATTGAGTTTAAGAGCCACGAGGTTATGCTGCAGCTCTATAAGGCCCTGGTTCGACCACACTTGGAATATTGTGTTCCGTTCTGGTCGCCTCATTATAGGAAGGATGTGGAAGCTTTAGAGAGGGTGCAGAGGAGATTTACCAGGATGCTGCCTGGACTGGAGGGCATGTCCTACGAAGAAAGATTGAGGGAGCTAGGGCTTTTCTCATTGGAGCGAAGAAGGATGAGAGGTGACTTGATAGAGGGGTACAAGATGATGAGAGGCATAGATAGAGTGGATAGCCAGAGACTTTTTCCCAGGGTGGAAAGGGCTATCACCAGGGGGCATAATTTTAAGGTGATTGGAGGAAGGTTTCGGGGAGATGTCAGAGGTAGGTTCTTTACACAGAGAGTGGTGGGTGCGTGGAATGCACTGCCAGCGGTGGTAGTAGAGGCAGATACATTAGGGGCATTTAAGGGACTCTTGGATAGGTACATGGATGATAGTAGAATGAAGGGTAGGTAGTTAGTTTGATCTTAGAGTAGGTTAAATGTTCGGCACAACATCGTGGGCTGAAGGGCCTGTACTGTGCTGTACTGTTCTATGTTCTATGATGACAGTTCAAAAGCTGAGTCCATAATTGAACATGTATTTCCTCATTATAGTCATTTTAAAAAAAAATCGTAAACTAAATTCTTGAATCTGTAACCTGTGTTCTTGCATCTAAGCTGATTGAGTATGAGGTAGGAATTACCTGGAGATCATTATCTGATTTGCGCCCCTTCTTTCCTGGAGGCATGGACTCTCTGCCAGGAGGTAGTTTAACTGGAATTGGTTGCCAAGCTAATGCGATGCAATTTGACATCCCACCCACTGCTAATTATATAATTATATATACATTTAGCTGAACGTTATGTAACAGAACTCATTTGCAATACTTTTATGTTGTGGCGATGGCTCCAGAGGTTACATTACAGTGTAACTGAGGGGGTGTACAGGCCGCAGGTGGCAGTGACCACTACCTTGCAAGGTGGTTTTGTTCCCTGGGAAAACACCAGTGGCAACAAATATAGATGACCACCAGAGCTTGCTGTCAGTGCAGCCATTTTGGTCAGTCCAGATTAAGCTCTCAGCCTACTCAAGCAGCAGAGCAGCACAGATTTTCACTTTGCTCACTTCTGTGAACTGTTCCCCAATATTGGGAAACATCAATAGCCAGAAGCATAAAGTTAAGAACACAACCTTCGAGTTGCTGTATGTTCACAAGGGCTGACTTAGGTGCTTGCTTTAAGGTTATATTTGCAATTTTTGTACAATCACCCAACTGCTAACATTGCCACTCTCTAAACCCATCTCAGTGTGAAGAAAGCAAATTTATAGCCTCTTTTGAGAAAGAGGCCCCTCAATCAAAATGGGATATACATCCCATGGCGCTTTGAATCTGATGAAATACTTTGAAGTGTAGTCACTGTTGTAATGTAGGAAAGTGTGGCAGTCAATTTGTGCACACAGCATGCTCCCACTAGAAACAATTAGATAATGGTCTGATAATCTGTGTTAATGGTGGAGGGATAAATATTGACTAGGACACTAGGGAGAACTCCCCTGTTCTTTGAACAGTGGCCTGAGACCCTTTACATCAACCTAAGAGGACAGAGGGGCCTTGATTTACTGTCTCATCAAAAGACAGCACCTCAGACAATGCAGCAGTCCCGCAATACTGCACTGAAATGGAGCGTAGATTATGGCTCTGGATGGGGACTTGAACCTACGACCTTCCGACTCAGGCAAGAATGCTACTGTTGAGCTAAGATTAACACGTAATATCTTGAAATGCAATTTATGTTTGAGTGTGGAGAAAAGATGCATTTTTTTATTCTAATAACTTGCAATTAATGGAATTATACATATTATTGAGTCAAATGCTTTAAACAAAGCAAAAATTGTTTCCGAGGCACTTTTTTCATGTTACTGCCCCTTTAAGATATACCGAATTGATGCAAGTACCTAATTTATACCTCGCATGAGAAAATACATTATAACATTGTAACTGATAGAAATATATAAGATGCAATACAGTAACAGACAATTCGGCTCAACTAGTCCATATCAGTGTTTACCCTTAACCCAAGCAAGTAGTCATAATCAGATATATGCATACACTCTTCAACACCTTTTCCTTCATCCACCTATCCAAACTAATCTTGAATGTTGACATACTTAACCACTTAAGACTGGAAGTGATAGTAAAACAGAGAAAGAAATTAAAATAAAAGATAACCTACAAAGGCTTAGCAAAATATATATTTTCTTAATTTTAATTTTATGGTAGTCTAATACCAGCACAGAGCACTTTCATATGTCTCACTGTGCCATGAGGTACTGTTCACATCTCTATACTGGTGGTTGGCTATCATTCATTTCAAAGTTACCAAGATAGATATTATATATCACTGAGTCAGTCTGGCACCAGTTACTACACATTTTACCAATGACTCAAAAAGCTACTATGAATTTATAACTCTCTTTTTCAATGTAAACACCAAAAAAACCTAATTAATTCATTGCCATTCATTATAAGAGAAAGGAAAGTGACTTTAATTGTGCACAATAGTCAGAGAAAAGAAAATTAATTTGTATTTATACAACACATTTCACATGCTTGGGACACCTCGGAGCACTTTTGAGGCGTAGTCAATGTTGTAATGTAGGCAAACACAGCAGCCAATTTGCACACAGCAAAGCCCTAAACACAGTAATACGATAAATGAGCTTAATCCGGTGTTAGCTAAGGGATAAGTATTGGTCAGGAAGACCAGAGAACACCCCCCCCTGCTCTTTGAATAGTGTCACGCAATCTTTTGTGTCTACCTAAGAGGGCAGACTGGGCCTCGGTTTAACTTCTCATCAGAAAGACAGCACCTCTGACAGTGCAGTACTGCACTGGTGCATTGGTCTAGATTATGTGCTCAAGTCTTTGGAGTGGGGACTTGAATTCACAGTCTTCTGACCCAGAGGGAAGAATGCTACCACCGAGCTAAGGCTGACGTCAGAAAACGGTAATTCTGTCATAAAGCAGGTTGAAGAGCAGTTATTCATACCTTCACTCCCTAGCTAGATAACCTATTGAGGGAATGGCATTAGCTGGCAATATGGAAAATATTGATGTTTATCTCTGCAGTTTTAGGATCGAATGTCCTGTTGTGAGTTGTGATGGCTGCTTTATTGTCTATATACAGCAATCCTTCTAAATGATTTTTTTGTATATTCAATGAGTTAAGAGCTCAGAAAAAGGCATGGATGTGAAACAGCCATTTGGTCGTCCCTCTTGTGCTCAACTCTACCAGTCCAGCATCCAACTATTTCTGAATTCCCCTAATATTCTTTTCACCTATCTAGGTCCTACCCTCCAGGTACTTCCATCCTGCCTTTAGAAAGGCTCCTCAAAGTTTAATTGTTGAATCATGCTTTCGGGCCATTCTGTTCTCTGACAGCTTTCCCTGATCTCTCCTTTGAAGTACCTTGGGATATTTTATTATGTTGAATGGGTCATACAAATGCAAGTAGTTCTTGTTCTGGTTACTAACATATTTGGTACATTTTTCCAAATGCTTGACACTTCAAGTCAAGGAATTTATTCGAAGATCAATTTTAAATTTACCTTTCACTATTACATTTTTATTACTACAGCTGTACTTAATATACTGGCTTTCCTGAGTTTAAATGAGGAGCAATATGGCCGCGTTTAATATCGCGGCGGCTCTGCGGAGTAAATCCCGTGCATGTGGGCCATCATCCTTGAAGCTCGCCGCCGATCTTGTAAAATGCAGCCTGTGGTGTCCCTTCCACCTGGTAGGGCTGCTGCCTACTAGTACCCGGTGCATTTTACTGTTATGATCACTCTTCTAACCTAACCTCTATGTTACACATGGTGCTGGTCTCTTAGTTGGTGCCTGTGACAGTGGTAGTGAATGATGCAGTGCAGTCAGATGCAGTGCATTCTTCCTCACTCGCCACCTTTTCCTGGGGTGGGTGGGGAGGGAAAGTGGCTCAAGCTCACCTTTCATTTCCTCCGGCCGGTGATGTGGATCTTTCTCCTGGGAGTCTGCAATGATAACGCTGGAAGGTTAGAGTGCAGCGCTTGTGGCCACTATTGGAAAATGTGTGAGATGAGACCATATGGAGCTTAGGAATGAGGATAGATTTTGTAGTATAATGAATATAAGATTGTTACTGGGCAGAATATGTAAATAGTCTGTGAGCATCATCACAGGAAGTGATGTAATAGAATTTGCACTGAACCTTGTGTAGAGTTTATGTGGAAGCAAAACGTGTGTAAATAAACTGTTCCTGTAACAGTCAGACTCTTAGATATTTTGTACTAAGTCTTAATAGTAATCAGAATGTTGCAGGTTTGGGGGGATTAGGGATCTGTAGGGAAGCTAGATTGGTCACATGCCTTGAGGCAATCTGCAGGGATAGGCACCACGGACATTTGACAAAATTATTGACTCAGCCACGGACTTGGGGGCAATTAATTTGAATATAAAGTGTATAGCCAATCTAATGCAATCAAAACACAGTCTGATTTAAAACACATTTCTCCCGATAAATAATGTAGCTAAACATACAAACATCTATGGAGAGCAGCAGAACTGTATTAGCTAGCAAGCAAAATAGTATGCAATGCCAATGCAAATGACTTTTCTTGACAGAGTAGAGCTAGCTACTCCATGTCACGGGGTGGTCGATGGACTTTGTCAGATGACCTCTGTGGATTCACACTGTGTTAGGCGTGCAAATCCATCCAATAAACCATGAAACTCAAGGAGAGGGTTGTTATTGTAGTTATTGAAGTGAGGCAGTAGAAAAATCAGCAAGAGGAAGATTGACCATTTCTCACACTGTTGTCACAAGACAAGTTAACCTGTGGTCAATGTTTGTGCACATTCTCCACCTGCTTGTAATGTGTCTGTAGACAGGGCAGCCAACAAAAGGGCAGTGATCTCCAAATCAGGAGAATTGTGTAGGTGCAGCAGATAGTACTTCAGAAGAGTCATGCAAAACAGGAAAGCAGAGTGGGACAGGAAGGGACAGAGAGATTAAAGGACGGTAGCCAAGACTAGTTTATTCATCTTGACAGGCTGTTAAACTAGGTCCTGGATTCTAAAATACAGAAACAACAGAAATTCTCATGGACAAAATGTAATTTGTTCACCAAAGCCAGTGACAAAATTAGATAAACACAATTACAAATAAAGAGCACCCTTCAGTTCCTCCACTAAAGCAATTCTCTTATCTTCACTTATGTCTATATCTCAGTTTATCACTGTCGATTCCAATTCAGCTCTGAAAAGATCATAATTCACAAAAGCTTTTCTGCAAAACAGTTGAGCAATTATTACTACATGTATTTAGTTTAAAGATACAGCACTGAAACAGGCCCTTCGGCCCACTGAGTCTGTGCCAACCATCAACCACCCATTTATACTAATCCTACACTAATTCCATATTCCTACCACATCCCCACCTGTCCCTATATTTTCCTACCACCTACCTATACTAGGGGCAATTGCTAATGGCCAATTTACCTATCAACCTGCAAGTCTTTGGCATGTGGGAGGAAACCGGAGCACCCGGAGGAAACCCACACAAACACAGGGAGAACTTGCAAACTCCACACAGGCAGTACCCAGAATTGAACCCGGGTCACTGGAACTGTGAGGCTGCGGTGCTAACCACTGCGGCACTGTGCCGCCCATTATTCAATTACAAAATGTTTCATCATTATCTGTAAGATTGTACTCCAGACTAACTAATTTATGTCCAAGTCAAATCTCTTACCTATTAGTAAAGGTGCAAGTATAACGTAATGTAATTATATGATACAGACAACTTTCAAATGACATTGGCCATTCATATTATCTGCCCTCAAACTGGATAGCAAATTATGCACATTGCAGTTACTGATCTTTGACATATTTGTAAAACTTGTCCTTTAATCCAATTTGCAGCAAAAAAATTAGTTAATGACTATTTCCAACATGGTGATTGAAACATAATTTTTTTACTATGTCTTCCCCGACAATTTTTAAAACTGCAAATGCAGCATAGATTTTGTTAAGCAGTTGTAGACAGTTCATCGTAGATTAAGGTTGATTAAAGCTATACGTTACACTGTATTTACTAACTATTGTATATGGGTCTGCAGCATCCTGTTTTTACCAATATCATTCAGCCCCAATGCACCATACTCCTGTATTCATGAGTAACTTACAGTGCTGACCTCTGGAGATTCCTTAGATTTTCTTGTCTGTTTTCCCCTTTATACAAGTGCTGGAACAATGTGATTCCAAATGGATAACAGTGGAAATGTGACATTTATATAGAAATAAAAGTGCAGTAACTTTCAAAGTTGTGTACACAGTGAAAGTAATGCATGCCAGAGCATAAAAAGTGTCATTTTCCATTTTAAAATGAGTTTACCTAACACAAACCTATAAACTTGTGTTTTAAAATAACCTAGTTGCTAAGTTATTTTAAAACACAAGGTTAAGGTTTGGAGCAGGGGTGTCCAACCTTTTTGCATGGTGGGGGGGGCCACATTACAATTATTGTCTTCCATAGGGGGCCAGTGAGACAATTTCGGAAAGATAAAGGCATTAAACATTTATCTTACTATTAATCAAAACAAACAACAAACGTGCATATTTGTGAAGAAGCTTTTGTTATGACCAGATGAGAAAGAGGTCAAGGGATTCCCTTTCAGCCTTCATCTGGCCTTACTGTAACAGGGCTTTGTTTTTTAAACATACTGTGTTTTGGGCTCCCCCTTGGTGAATCCTGGTTCACTGCTTTCCAATTATATGGTAAGGTAATGAGAACAAACAGGCTTTCTTAGTTTTAAAGAAGAAAAGTGAAATTTATTAAAACTTAAACTCTAATTAGGTTAACTCTAATTCGGATACATACCACACCCCATGCTAGCATGCATACGTGATATGCACATGCAAATAGAGAAAAGAGCAGAAGAAAAGATAAACTGGAACAGTTTGAGGCAATATCTGAAGAGATTCTTGTTATTGTGCTTTGAGCTCACTGTTGAGTCCTTGTTTGAAGATATGGTCATGCTTCTCATTGGGGCCCAGTATTCTTCTTAAATGTTGTTCACTGTAGGAGACTTTTCTCTCTTGGGGTTCATGTGTCTTCAATGGGTCTTGGAGTTCTGTGAGAAAGATATGGGAGCAGGCAGGAGAGGCTGTGGCAAGCCAGCCACGAGAGGTCTTTTCAGTCCAGGAGCAAACAGCTTTCTGAGTTCAAATTCCCTGTGGCAAGTTCAAAAAAAACCCTCCAACTACCATCTTAGCAGTTAACCTGGAATACGAGCTCCTCCACCCTCAAAGTCTGGTAATCAAAAGTCCATTGACTGTCTCAGGGAATGGTCTTTTGTCCCTTTTAAGCATTGTCTGTAAATATGCAAATGTCTTTCCAGTCAAGGTCTGGTGTTTATTCTTTTTTGAAAAACAAGTTCTGTCTTTACTCCAGTAACAGTTTAAAATTAATGTTCATGTGGTGAAATTAATATTCCTCATTCTTGGCAGGTGGGGGTCCTGCATGACACCTCCACACCCAGGGGAATGAAATGCGATTTGAAAAACGGAGCATTTCATTAAAAGGTTTGAGAGAAATATATGATACAAAAAGAAAAACCATGCATTTCTCTCATTCATTTCTATTCATTCATAACCCTTAAAGCTTATTAAAATTGTCTTTCCTGGGTGCCAGTGATGCTTTAATTTCCCCTTTTTTTGGCATCCCAGTAGACATGTGGTTCTTTGGGGAAGCTTTTTTCAGGCGAGTTAGTAGTGGGCAGGTCTATCCAGAACTCTCTTTCAGTGCTTTGCTGAGTCATGTAAAGGCTTTTGACTTCAGGGGATAGGTGGTTCCCTTTTCCTCTGACTGTGGGGAAGATTCTTTGTTAATCTCCCTTTTGTTCTCTGGGACACTCCTGCCTGCAGATATGTGAGCAGACTTGACTGCACGCTCCTGTGGCACTTCGACTAGGTGAGGCATCACCCTCACGGATTTTGTGCCCCCTATAGGTCTCTCTTTGACTCTGCAGATTCCTGAAAATGCTGTTAGCAAGTCTGGTGGGGTGCTGCTAGGGTCTGCATTTACATAGAAGGATGTGGGGTCTAACTTTTCACATTTCTTGGGGGTGGCTGACCGGACAGTAAGGATTTTCATCTGGGATTCCTCCTGGACTTCCTTTAACCTGCCCTCTTGGTCACTTTTTCCCCTTCCCTTTCTAAACCGTGTGCCTGCCTGTCCACTTTTGTTCTCGGCAGGGGTCCCTTACAGTACACCAGCCCTCTACTGGAAGGTCCTCCTAACACTGGTACAGGACTTCGGGGTGGGGGTTTCACTGTAGGTTGGGGTTTCCCCTCAACCTGGCACATGTGGCAACTCCTGCAGTACTCCACCACATCTTTGTGGCGTTTTGGCCAGTCAAACTGCTGTCTTATGCGGGCTTTGATCTTTCATATACTGGCATGTACAGCCACTGTAGTCTCGTGAGCCCTTCTTAATATTTCTCTCCGGTACCTCTGCGGCACCACTAACTGGTGAACTACTGTCCACTCCTTGCTCTCAGGTCTGTGAGGAGAACTCCATTTCCTCATCAGTATTTCATTCTTTAAATAGTAGCAATCAGGGACTCCCTCTGCTTTGTTTTCATACTGGACAGCCTGTGCTGACTCTTGCAATAATGGGTCGTCTCGTTGAGCCTCAGGCCGGGAAAATTTATTTAATTCATTCCCTGGGTCTCCTAACTTTGCGAGGAAAGCCTCGAACAGGCAGATCTCATGGTCATCTGCCTGTAGTGCCAATGCAGTCTCCTCTGGGGGAGCTGATTTGATCATGGCCTGATCCACTACACATTCAGGTAAACTGCAGAGACCCATCTCTTGGCACTGCCCTGTCTCTCTGACATCCTGCAGTCTTTCTTTCACTACTGGGGGGTTACTACCTTCACCCCGCCAGATCATTACCTAGGAGTAGGTCAACCCCGTCCACAGGCGAACTAGGGACAATCCCAAATGTCACCGGTCCCGAAACTAGCTCGCACTCCAGGTGCAGACATACACTGCCCACCAATACCATTCACCACCATTTTGGTGTTCACTGTACTCTCTGGGGGAAAGGTCAGGCCTTTTCCCAGTAAAAGGAATCCTATGGCCCCTGTGTCCCTGAGAATCTCTATGGGCTTGCTTGCCTCACTTGAGGGATATGGGGTTACTTTCCCTTCAGACACAAAACCCTGATAACCTTCAGGAATCCTATTAACTTTTCCTGCACTGGCCATGGTAAGCTTCCTGGGTAGCACTCTTATTGCAGTTAAAGCCACAGCTTGTTGTGTGCTTTCCATCAGGGTTCCATCTTTACTGAGTGGGTGTGCCCTGATCAGCCCTATTGGTTTTCCCTTTAGTTTCCAGCAGTCAGCTTTTAAATGCCCTGCCTTATTACAATGGAAGCACACAGGTCTACGGGTCTCACCCTTACTCACAGCACCTTCCTTTTTGGCTCCAGGAGGGCCCCCTGTGTCTCCTGCTTTCCTTTCTCTCCCAGGACTGCCCCGGCAGAGATCATCTTCCCACCTTTTGTCCTTTTCAGATTTCTGGGGGTGATTAGGAAAGGTTCTCCCTGGGAAACCAACTTATAAATTAAAGCAAATTCATCGGCCAGAACGGCCACTTGCCGGGCTCCCTGAGTCCGCTGCTCCTCGACATGAGTTTTTATTGAGAATGGGAGAGATTTTTAAATTCCTCTAACAGAATTACTTCTCTGAGAGTCTCATAGCTGAGCTGTATTTTAAGAGCCCTCAGCCACTGGTCAAAAGCCAGCTGCT
Source organism: Heterodontus francisci (assembly GCF_036365525.1). Lineage (NCBI taxonomy): Eukaryota > Metazoa > Chordata > Chondrichthyes > Heterodontiformes > Heterodontidae > Heterodontus > Heterodontus francisci. The sequence goes on from NC_090377.1 coordinate 127,826,425, forward strand.
TATTTCTTTCAAACTCCAGATATTTTTGATTAGCTTGCTTTTTGAGGGTTCTAAACTTTTGGCAATAGGCTTCGGGTACTAATTCATATGCCCTGAGGATAGCATTTTTGGTCAGTTCATACTTTGATGAACTCTCATCTAGCAACAAGGAATAAACCTCATGGGCTTTTCCAGTTCATTTACTTTGTATTAAAAGAGACCAGGTCTCAGCTGACCATTTTAGCTGCCTTGCCAGTTTCTCAAAAGACATAAAAAACACTTCCACATCTTCCTCATTGAATTTTGGAATTAGTTGAGTGAGTGTTAGCAATTTTATACCCAGCCCTGAATTATTACTCTATCACCCCCTAGATAACTCAAGCTGCTTCAGCTCTCTTTCTTTGGATTCTTTCTGGAAGGCTCTTTCTTTCTCCCTCTCCTGCCTCTCTCTCTCTTTTTCCTGTCTCTCTCTTTCTCTTTCCCGTTCCCTGTCTTCTAATTTAAGTGTCCTTTGTTCCAATTATATCTTTGCTAGCAGTACCCTGTCTCCATCTACTTCTAACACTGCTCTGCTTCTTCAGATTCAAGCGAAAAATGGTGGACCACTTGCCTTAGGAGTTCAGACATCCTAGCCTTGCCATGTACAGTGATCCCAAACTGCTCTGCCATTTTCCTCAACTCCTCTATAAACAATGCTTTTAACTTATCCCAAGTTACTTCACCCTAGCTAGGAATGCTACCAGCTTCAGTTGCAGACATGTTAGTATTCAATTATACACAACCACAAGAAAACCTGTATTAATCTTGCTCTTTTTGGATGGGGAACAATTTGGATTCCCACTTCCAATTTCTCTTGTTTGTCTGTCGGTAATATTAAGGATGCTAGCACCCAAATTTCTGTTATGACCAGGTGAGAAAGAGGTCTTGGGCTTCCCTTTCAGCCTTCACCTGGTTTTACTGTAACAGGGCTTTGTTTGTTAAACACACTGTGTTTTGAGCTTCCCCTTGGTGAATCCTTGTTCACTGCTTTCCAACTATAAGGCAAGGTAAAGAGCACAAACAGGCTTTCTTAGGTTTAAAGAAGAAAAGTGAAATTTATTAAAACTTAAACTCTAATTCAGTTAACGCCTATGGATACACACTCCACCCCACGCTAGCATGCACATGCAAATAGAGACAGAAAAGAGCAGAAGATAAGATAAACTGGAACAGTTTGAGGCAATCTCTCAAGAGGTTCTTGTTATTGTGCTTCGAGCTCACTGTAGAGTCCTTGTTTGAAGATATGGTCATGCTTCTCATTGGGGCCCAGTATTCTTCTTAAATGTTGTTCACTGTAGAAGACTTTTCTTTCTTGGGGTTCATGTGTCTTCAATGGGTCTTGGAGTTCTGTGAGAAAAAGATGGGAGCAGGCAGGAGAGGCTGTGGCAAGCCAGCCACGAGAGGTCTTTTCAGTCCAGCAGCAAACAGCTTTCTGAGTTCAAATTCCCTGTGGCAAGTTCAAAAAAGAAACCTCCAACAGCCAGTTAGTCATGTGACAAAACTGGTCTGATCACATCTGTTTGTGTATTCCGCCATCTTAGCAGTTAACCTGGAATACGAGCTCCTCCACCTTCAAGGTCTGGTAATCAAAAGTCCATTGTGGATTGAATGTCTCAGGGAATGGTCTTTTGTCCCTTTTAAGCACTGTCTGTAAATATGCAAATGTATTTCCAGTCAAGGGTCTGGTGTTTTATCTTTTTAAAAAATAAGTTCTGTCTTTACTCCAGTGACAGTTTAAAATTAATGTTCATGTGGTGAAATTAATATTCCTCATTCTTGGCAGGTGGGGGGGCCTGCATGACACTTTAAATAAAAAGATTAATTTATTGACTTACTTTCTCGTCACTATGCTGGACACGGAGTTAGTGAGTTACCTGCCTTTTTTTTGCTGGCACAAATAGTCAATGTCTGCCCAAACGCTTGTGTAGTGGTGTGGAGTATTCAAGATAGATGTTTATCTGTCAGGAATGATCTTGATTGCTCTCTCTACCTCCTCTCTGTATCTGTCTGTGTCTCTCTTTCTGTGTGTTGCTCCCTCTCCTCTCTGTGTTGCTTCCCCACTGTGTCGTTCCCCTCCCCCCATTTGTGTCGTCTCTCCTTCTCTGTGTCGTTTTCTCCCGAGTCATTCCCCCCCTCTCTGTGTTGTCCCTGCTCTCTCTATCCCCCCTTTCTCTCTGTCCCCCCATCTTTCTTCGTCCGTCCACCTCTCTCTCTCTCCCCGCCGCCTTCTCTCTCTGTCCCCGCCACCTCTCTCTCTCTCTCTGTCCCCACCTCTCTCTCTCTCTCTCTTTCTGTCTCCCAACTCTCCCGCTGTCTGGCCCCCCCACTCTCTCTGTCTCTCACCTCTCTCTTTCTCTGTCCCCCAACTCTCTTGCTGTCTGTCCCCCCACTCTCTCTGTTCCCCACCTCTCTTTCTCTCTTTGTCCCCCAGCCTTCTCTCTCTCTCTGTATCCCCCACCTCTCCCTTTCACTGTCCCCCCCTCTCTCTCTGTCCCCCTGCTCCCTCTGTCCCCCCACTCTTTCACTCTGTCCCCCCTCTCTCTTCCCCCATTCTCGTTGTCTGTCCCCCCCTCTCCCCCCACTCTCTCTGTCCCCACTCTCTCTCTCCCCCACTCTCTTCCCCCCCACTCTCTCTTCCCCCCCCCCACTCTCTCCTCCACTCTCTCCTATTCTCTCTCTCTCTTCCCCACCTGCAATTCTCTCTCCATGCCCCTCCACTCTCCTTCTCTACCTCTCCCACTCTCTCTCTCTTCCCCATTCTCTCTCTCTCATGTCCCCCCTCCCACTGTCTCTCCCCGACTCTTTCTCTCTCTCTGTAATACCCTCCCCCCACCCCCCCCCCCCCAACTCTCTCTCTCTCCCTCTCACCCTCTCTCTTAACTTTGCTGAGAGTGGGAACAGCGCTTCCGAACTCTGGACAGTTTTGTGGTTTTCCGGCGGACTTAATAAAAAATTAGAACCTTCCAGAAAACGTCGAATTTGTCCGAAGTTCAGAAAGCGCTGTTCTGCTTCAGCAGCTGTCAGCTGTGAAACTGATACATGCGGATTTTTTTTTCAAAAGTCGGTCCATAGAAGCCAATGGTAAATTTCTCATTCCTGAAATTACCAGTCACGGACCGCAAGATTGTTCACCACGGACACTGGTTTCTGTGTATGGACACATTGCCAACCCCTGGCAATCTGCCCCCCTGCTCAGCATCTGCCCAGAGAGTCTGCCCCTTCCCTCCTGATCATGGTCAGCAATGCCTCCACAAGAGGACTGATGACATGCAGGCATACTTCCCTCTCCCCATCAGGTCCTGCTGCTGCCTGCTATGTACTGTCCTGTGAATGTGTATTGACAGGTGTGTTTGTGTGCATGTATGATGCCTCACATGGTTGGAGAGCTGTGAGCAGTGCCTGAGATATGAGCAGTGCCTATAAAGTATACAATAGGGAGGGGGAATGTCAGTGTACAGTTAGATAGTGGAGGCAATGTGTTGATTTTGTGATGCTGGTGGTGGTATTGTTGTTAAGCAGTGTGAGATGGGATCTTATCTTAACCACTCATGTCAAATCGTTAAATTTCTTGTGGTAATGGAGCCATGCAGCTGTCCATTTTCGTGCCTGCAGGCATGTTTATCATGGTATCATTAATTAGCATCAAAACTGTGTGCTAAGTCCACACTTTCAAACAGGCAGTTCTTATTAGCTTAGCACCCATTTAGTCCCTGTTTTCACTCTTTCACCAAAATAACCCTCTTGATCTTTCCTCGGAACTCAGTCCCTTTACAACTGTAATCAATCTTCTTGTTCATGCCTTCACCCTATTCAATGCAAGGGTATTCTTTTTTGAAGTGTGGTGACCAGAATTACACACACACCTAGAAATCTGATGACCATTACTCATTTTACAGAAGTAAAACAGATCCGAAAGTGTTCAAAATGGCAGGCGAGCACCTTCTGATCTGGATGGGCATCACCTGGCGTGTATGGTGTAGGCATCAAAAGAAGAGTCTAGGGCCCGCGCTTAAGATAGGCATTAGAATTTTCACATGTACAAATAAGGAACCTGTTTGGTGCCCCCATTATTAAATGGGTTTGCCTTCAACCCAGCCAACATCAGGCCGACTATGTTCAGAAAAATCGGGTCTACCTGTGGCCTAACCAGCATTTTTTAAAGTAACCGCTACAGGCCGTCACAAAAATGCTAAGTTTTTAAAAAGTACATACCACTCTCCTCCTTTAAGGTGTTCCTTAAAACCTACCTCTTTGACTAAGCTTTTGGTTATCTGCTCTAATACTACCTTCTGTGGCTCAGTATCAAACTTTATTCCTTTGAAGCCCTTCATGTTTCACGACTATGTTAAAGGTGATATTTAATTGCAAGTTGTTGGTGGTGTTGAGTGTGGAGTGCTCCTCCTGGCTCCACATTAAAACCAAGGCTAAACACTTGCCCTCCTCCCTATCATTATCTCCTTCCCTCTCCCAAACGCTGCCTGTCCCCACATCCCGCGACCATCCCCCACCCACCGATAGATGCCTCCCCCTCCCTTCTTCCAAGACCTATGTGAGAGCTGATGCCAGCAACAGAGGGCTAGATTTTGTGCAGGAGGCGGGGCTCCCTGCATCAGGCCAAAAAGGCAGGGTGAAGCCCGCTTCTGCCTTTTCGCAGCCCCCGGAGCGATCCTCAGGCGTTTATCAATTAAAGATTCATGAGCCAGGATCCCCGTCCCTTTAAAGAAGGGGATCCAACCTCCAGGAGCTGCCTGCTAATCAGACGGCTGGCAGCTCAGCAGTATCGACAGTGCCACTGAGAGCAGTGGCCACTGCCGGTACTGCAGAGGTCTTGGACCCAGTCCCAGCACTGGAACCTCAGACCAGAGGTAGGTGAGGTGGGGTCACCGGGATCAGTCAGGAAGGCCCCGGTGAGGTGGGGTGGGGGTGGTGGTCGTGAGGTTCAGGGGGAGGGGCGACCCAGGGGGGTAAAATCGTTCCTGGTGGGGGTCCTCCATGGGCCACAATTTGCCTACGGAAGAGAGCCACTGTCCCAAGCCTGCAGGGAGGGCACCTCATGTTGCAAGGCCTCCTCCCCACTTGGCAGAGGATGCCCACCCCCTCCCCCCCTCCGTCGCCGTTGTTAAGATTCCAGCGGTGGCGGGACCAGGCCATTAATTTGCCATTAATAGGCCACTTAAGGGCCTCAATTAGCTGCTGGGCGGGAAAGCAGTTGTGGCCTATTCCGCTCCTGGGACGATCGCTTGGCGAAGGGGAGGCAATGGGTCATCGCTCCCCCCTGCCACCCATCACGATATTCCGTGCCCCACCTCCTTCCCAGCATGTGTCTGCAGCTCACTGGCCTGTTAGATTCAAGGACCTCGGGCCTTGTTTATATCATTCCAGTGCAGGGATCATCCCAATTTCTTGGCCAGTATTTGGGAAGTGTATTCCACCCAGTTACCCAGTGCATTTATAATCTCTGCACAATATTAAAGATTAAGGAAATATATTGCATTTTCCATCATTCCCTTTTGTGTTTCCATGATTTAGTTTAAATGTAGAGCTATTTTGGCATTAATTTCTTACTCTGTACATGAGAACTATGTAAAAGGAATATTGAACACAAAGGTTGATCAGATAAATGGATTTTTTTTTAAAAGACTCTGAATCGCAATTATTAACTTTGAATAAATTCATACTCACCAACCCCTTCTCTGTTGATCACAATCAGGTCTTAATCGTGCTATCTTCATGAAATTTTAATTTTGGGTTTTCCCTTCTTGGGCATCCAATACTATAAACAGAAAGTTCAGATGATATGATAACCCATCATCTGAATTCTGAGAAGAGGTTATTGCCTAGTCGCCAGAATTGTGTATTCAGTATTTTCTGTAATATGAAACTTGGAGTTGGTAGTGGCAGTTTCATTTGTTTTTTTTAATTAGTAGTTGGACTGCTCATATCTCCTGAAGAATGGAATTTGGGTCAGCATCTGGGGCGGGAGCACAGTATTCTGCAGAACTGAAACATCAGCTGATTTTCGCTGACACAATTAAAACAGAACAGAGGACTCGGTGCTATGGCTGACATCAATCACTTGATGCACTACACTGTATTTCCAACCAATCAACCAACTTAGGGCTTCAAATTTCATGAGATAGAACAGCATTTAAAGGCAATTTTCAGCCAATTAAAGAGCAATATTTTATTTACTCTTCCCTCCAAAAATAAACAATGGGTGCCTAATAGGAGGGAAACCAGTAAGAGAAAGCTTTGGGACTTAATTTGTTTGGGGACTGGGAAATGTTAAGAAAGATAGGACAGAATATATTAAACAGGGCAAAAGCAAAATAAGATTATTATTTTATTTTTTCTGCATTAGAACAAGATGGAAAGAGAGGATGGGAGGAGGCAAGGGAAGGAATGAAGTACTTGCATTTGTTTTTAATAACCATGTTCTCAGTTAACAGAAATAAAGTTATTCCTGATGTCTGTTTAGCTTTGTTGTAATTCTCCAGGCCATTTACTTTGTGGCAGCTTTTAACTTTAACAAGCATTGTAACGCCTGAATTAAATGGTTTGGATTTTGATTATATCATGGCTGTGTAATGCACAAGTTACCCATTTCCAATGACTTCTTTTGAAAACAAAATCTCCCTGAAAACTCCAACAAACAGTCTTCTGTTTCCATTACCATTAACTTATTTTCGCCCCGTCTCTTTCACAGACGGGTTCCCATCACCTTCAACTTTCTCCAAAAATATTGGCCCTGTAAGGGATGCACTGTTATGATGCTGGTTGATTGCTGAGATGATTGCTCCAGGTCCAAACCAGACGTTACAAACAGCATGGAACTGCATAATGCCATCTGCACCCCTTCACCCTGCTCACATTTCCCCGTCTCTGCTCTAGACTGCTGATGGTAAGAATTGCCCCCTTCCCCCATTCAAACGGGGATTGGAAGATTTTAACACAAAATACATAACCTCCACTATGGCCTAATGAACAGCTGAGCTGTACAGACTAAGAAGGCCACAGTTCAGTCCTCGTCTGTCTGCTGAATTAGCTGGCCTCTACCAAGTGGCTACGGGGTTACTCTAATTGATCTGCAGTCCCCTAGGTAAGGGAGAAAAAATTAGCTTCAGTTCTTGCTTCTACTAGCCATTCGGTGATGCCTCATCAAAGTATGCGGGAATATGGCAGCAAGGATTGGATGGGCACTGACCCCCGCTGGGGTATGATTCCACTGGCACTGGAGATCACTTTCATGGCTGCATATAATTCACTGGCTGGCACTCACTATCATAAATGGTGGTCACTTGAGTCAGAGACCAGCTAAGTGTCAGCACCAATGCCTGTGAAACCATGCCTCAGAAAGAAATTGGGACCAACTGGAAGAGGAGCAAACTGACCAAAAAAAAAGTAATATGAAACTGAATTATATTGGAACATATTTTCTTTTACCTTTGGAACTGGCAGAAACAAAGTACTAACAAATACTATCAACCTCACATTGAACAAACACCCATATCTAACAATTATTTGGTGACCAAACTCTATGTTGATCATGTGCTGGGTTAACTGCATTGCTATTTGGTTCAACAACACACTGCTTGAGCTGAAAACAAAACCAGTCACCCAGAGAGATGGGAATTTCCCTGGACCTGTTGGCACTCTCAGGATTAATGTACACAGCTGAAATAATGAGAATAACTTAAGCATCCTTGGTGAGCAACAGTAGACATTGATGCTAGCTCACAGTGTTGGACATAATCACTCCTATATGGAAGCTTGGTACCATTGAAGGACTTATACTGTTTAGCAAAAAAACGATCTTAAATACCAATTGAGAGGGGGAAAAGCTAGTTAACACTGATTACTTGCAATGGTTTGAGTTTTAGGAGCACTGATGCTGGGACTTCCTCTTTAATAGTGAGACTCGACATTCGTGACTCTGAGTTGAGTGCAAGTTACGAGAAGTGGTGAAGGATGATGCTGTTCCTTGTAAATCGATGAAAAATGAATGGTGAGAATTAAACGCATGAAAGTGAGAGGCAGGACTTGTACTGTTTTCCTTCTCAAAAGTCAGCACAGCTGATTTCCTGAAGATGGAAATAAAATAAAACTAGGGTTCGCTAGGTGTATTGTTAATGAAGGATGACATTTATAGGACACAGTGATTTGAAACTAATGCTGCATGTAATTAAGTATGTTATAATTCAGATACTTGGAGCATGGTGTAAACCCTTGTTTCACCGCACACCCTTGAAGTAACTGCTTAAAGTCTAGTTTAAAAACTGATTCTATTCAAGTTTGTGCATGCAGAGATTAAAAATATGCACTTGCTGATTTTAAAGAAACATAGCTTTGTGATAGCAGGAGATGTCCCTGAGTTACAGGTTATGTTCGAGAATGCTTAGTATACATACTAAGAGTGACAATGACAGCAGGTTCAGCTGTCGGAGATGCAGCACTCATTCTCTATAACCACATTTCCCACTTTTTATCTTTCAACCCATACCGCACTGCCCCCAGTGACACTTGCTCAAGTGAAGTGAGGAACAAAAGCTACAAAGACCGAGGTATATTTTGTTACCTTTTCACTCTGTAAAGATGGCCCACCAGCTTGTTATTAAATATTGCAATCTGCAGTTAATTAGTCCAATTTTCTCCCAAATTAACAATTCTCAGCAAATCATTAGTAGTTTTACACAGTTTTGTCTCTGTTGTTTTTTTTTGTTGTGGTGAGTTCTGCCACTTGGGGATGTCTGCAGTTCAGGGCAGTACTGTTGATGATATGTCTTTTTGAAATACCCAGAAATAGCACTTTTTGTAATTGGCGGCTGCAACCATTGCCAAAGAGCAGAATGAATCGAAGGCCATGGTGCTTACTGTGGTGCTTGTACCAAGCAGACTGTTTAGTGATTCTTCCCAATTCCGTCCAGTATTTTAGAAACTGAGGAATCAAGCATAGGTTAATGGGACGTGTGAAGGGGAATTTGGGAAGGGGTGTGAAAGAACAGAAAAAAGAAATATCAAAAACAAAACAATCGAAATGAACAGAAGAGGCAGAAAGAGACACACAAATGGAGAGGTAAAACCAGAAATGGCAAAGCATTTGGAGAAACAGAGCAGGAAAGGAACAAATAAAACTAAGAAAATTGAAATCAAAGAAAAGTATGATGAAAATCAAAGGGCAACGGCAACAGGAAGCACATATCCAGGTTTCTAACCACTGAGCAGTGCAGGCTGATAGAATTAAACATGCAAAAAGAACTTTTAGGAGTTTTCAGGCTCTTTCTGACCTATTTTTCATTCATATCTTTTTCCACCACTTAGTCTTTGTGCCAATTGTTTTAATACGTTTTGTCCACAGTGCATTACTGCAATCGATGGATTTCCAAAAGGGAATCCCATGTGGTGTGCTGGGAGGGACAGGGCCATTAATGGGATGGCAGGTAGGTCAGGTTGCACCAATACCTACAGACCCCTCTCTATAGGCATCAATGACCAGACCGGGCTTCAGCATTTTACTGAGTAGCATATTGTAGATTAATGAGGCTCCTGGCTGGATCAGGTGGGCACCAAAAGTGGGCCTCCCAGTGGAAGGCCCTGGGCAAAATGGCGGCGAAGGGGGAATGGGATGGTAACCCTACCACCTCCATTTTAGCTCCACTTAACCCACCTTTCTGCCATTCAGAGGAAGTTAAAATATCTTCTGGGGAATCCTCTTCTTTCATTTCTGTCTATGATTTCCTAATATATGCGGACAAAGGACCCCGCTGCCATTTTAACTGCGTACAGGGTGGAACATCCACTATGGTCACTTTGCACCATAAACAATAAGAGAGATCTGAGTAGGTAAGCCCTAAAATTATTTTGGTGGGGCTCACCCCTGTCTTTGATTGAAAACCCCCACACACCCTTCCCCGACCCCAGATCTACCTTTATCTCAGCTATGTTGGCCTACAGCCTACCCATTAGTGTATCAGGCAAGCTACATCAGGCTGCATATCTATTAATGGGACTTCGCCCTTCGGCTTTGGCAAAGGCTATGAAGGGATTGTACTGCCCTCTCTAAAGGCTCTCAGAACTTTCATCCCCCATTGGAACACTGCCCTTTATTTGATTCTATCCCATTAAAATTTGCTGACACTTAATTGCCCACTCCTGACATGAATTTCATTTTTAAAGTGAATTGTAATGCTCCACATAGAGCAGTGGATAATTTCTTCCATTTAACTAAAAATACGCCAGAGTGGTAATGAGTTATTTTTATTCTAGGGACAGAAGAAGATCGCCAGGAAAAGATTCAGGAAGCAGAATCTATTACTATCAGTTGGGGCTGTTAACGGTACATACAGAACTCTAACTAATACCTTAAGATTTTATATTGGCTCATTACTCCCTCTTGAGTTTTTTATTCTATATCTCTTGAAAAAATGTAGAATTCCATGAGCTTTTTTTGGGCAGTTTTATCAACCCAAGGTGCTGCCTTTTGTAGCCTGTGAACTTGTACCTGTCTTCAGGTCCTCATTGGCTACAGGTGATGTTCCAGAGGACTGGAGAATAGCCAATGTTGTTCCTTTGTTTAAGAAGGGTAGCAAGGATAATCCAGGAAATTATAAGCCGTTGAGCCTTACGTCAGTGGTAGGGAAATTATTAGAGAGGATTCTTCGGGACAGGATTTACTCCCATTTGGAAACAAATGGACTTATTAGCGAGAGGCAGCATAGTTTTGTGAAGGGGAGGTCCTGTCTCACTAATTTGATTGAGTTTTTTGAGGAAGTGACGAAGATGATTGATGAAGGAAGGGCAGTGGATGTTATCTATATGGACTTCAGTAAAGCCTTTGACAAGGTCCCTCATGGCAGACTGATACAAAAGGCGAAGTCACATGGGATCAGAGGTGAGCTGGCAAGATGGATACAGAACTGGCTTGGTCATAGAAGACAGAGGGTAGCAGTGGAAGGGTGCTTTTCTGAATGGAGGGATGTGACTAGTGATGTTGCGCAGGGATCAGTGCTGGAACCCTTTGCTGTTTGTAGTATATATAAATGATTTGGAGGAAAATGTAGCTGGTCTGATTAGTAAGTTTGTGGACGACACAAAGGTTGGTGGAGTTGCGGACAGTGATGAGGATCGTCAGAGGATGCAGCAGGATATAGATCGGTTGGAGACTTGGGCGGAGAAATGGCAGATGGACTTTAATCCGGACAAATGTGAGGTAATGTATTTTGGAAGGTCTAATGCAGGTGGGAAGTATAAAGTAAATGGCAGAACCCTCAGGAGTATTGACAGGCAGAGAGATCTGGACGTACAGGTCCACATGTCACTGAAAGTGGCAACGCAGGTGGATAAGGAAGTCAAGAAGGCATACGGCATGCTTGCCTTCATCGGTCGGGGCATAGAGTATAAAAATAGACAAGTCATGCTGCAGCTGTACAGAACTTTAGTTAGGCCATACTTAGAATATTGTGTGCAATTCTGGTCGCCACGCTTACTAACACTAAATTTCATCTGCTACTCTTTAGCCCATTCCCCATTCTTATCAATATCCATTTACAGATTCCTTTGGTCTTCTTGGAAGATTAACTATACCTCCTATTTCGGAATCATCTTCAAATGTTGATACCACTCCTTCTAGGTCTATATCATTTGTACACACAGTGAACAGAATTTGCCCAGGCCTTTTACCCACTTCCAACCACGGTGAAAAATTCCCCTTAATTCCAACACTCTGATTTCTGTCCTATAACTGATATTGAACACAGTTGGCAGGAGTGGGGTGGGTATAGCTAATTAAGTGAAAGACTGCATCAAAATACAGAAAAACATTAACAGTTTTGCAGAACAGGCAAACGAATGGCAAATGAAATTCAATCTAGCAAAGTGTGAGGTGGTTTATTTTGGTCGGAGCAGTATGTTAAACTCCAGAAAGCTTGTTATGGAAGGATAATGCTGGAGCCTATATTTACTCAATTTCACATTTATTGTGCAGAGTAAAAGGATTATAAACATGTAGCTCCTCACACAAGACCCCAATTAACATCCTTCACCTGCGTATAATCAAACCATTGGCACACAAGTAACAGATTAACATGGTAAACAGGTCATTTAATTCTTGCAAGGTAAGATAGTAAATGGGGTAGAGGAGAAAAGAGATCTGGGAATACAGATACATAAATTATTAAAGAAGCAACACGAGTTAATGAGTTCATTAAGAGTGCAGACAAAGTAATGGGTTCATTTCGAGAGGAATAGAAAACAAAAGCAGGTAATGAAGGTAATGTTCAATTTATATAAAATTCCTAATAGACTGTTTCTACTTGAGGGTGAGTCCAGAATAAGAGGGCATAAGCGGATCAAATAAAGAAGTTAGGTGGACTTTGTTTACACACAGAATAATGAGAATTTCACACGCAGTGGTTGAAACAGATAGCATTGGCATATTTAAGGGGAGACTTAATCCATACATGAGGGTGAAGGAAATAGAGGAGATAGTGGGAAGAGGTAATTAGAATGGGAGAAGGCCTGTATGAAATATAAAACATTGGCACAGATCAGTTGGGGCAAATTGCTGTTTCTGTGCTGTAAATTCTTTGGGGGGGACAGGGACATTTTAGCTTGGAGGAATGAGTGGGTTTAGGTACAGGTGGGGAGTGAATATTGTCAAAAATGTGATAAGTTTGGCTGTGTGCGTGTAACCTTATATGGAGAGGCGGGCTTTGAACATGTAAATGCATAAATTGTAGCAATATTTTAACCTGCATTTTAATCTAACAGTGCTTCCACAGGGCTTCTTGGGCTTCCTGAAATGTGCCATTGAGACTAAGGTGAAAACACAGTGGCCATTTAGTCAAGCAAATACAGCAGTAACCGTCAGCGCTCACAGCTGGTCTCTTACCTCCCTCTGAAAAAGGATTTGTTGAGAGTACTTTGGTGAGTAGTTGATTTCTGCACTTTAAAGATATTGAGACTCAAGGTCAATATAGGAGGCACCATTGATTAGATTGGATCTTGGACAAGGAGCAATTTGACTATCAGCAACAACCTGCTGTGGAGAGACTCGCAGGTGGTCAGAACCGATGGGAACAGCACAGAAGGGATCAGCAGAAAGGGGAGCAGCAGAGAGCAGAGCAGCAGAGAGAGGATCAGCAGAGAGGGGAGCAGCAGAGAGGGGAGTAGCAGAGAGAGGAGCAGCAGAGAGGGGAGCAGCAGAGAGAGGAGCAGCAGAGAGCGGAGCAGCAGAGAGAGGAAAAGCAGAGAGGGGAGCAGCAGAGAGAGGAGCAGCAGAGAGGGGAGCAGTAGAGAGGGGAGCAGCAGAGAGGGGAGCAGCAGAGAGAGGAGCAGCAGAGAGGGGAGCAGCAGAGAGAGGAGCATCAGAGAGGGGAGCAGCAGAGAGGGGAGCAGCAGAGAGGGGAGCAGCAGAGAGAGGAGCATCAGAGAGGGGAGCAGCAGAGAGGGGATCAGCAGAGAGGGGAGCAGCAAAGAGAGGAGCAGCAGAGAGGGGAGCAGCAGAGAGGAGAGCAGCAGAGAGAGGAGGAGCGGGGGGTGGGGCAGTTGCTGTAGAGAGAGCTACAGCAGAGAGGAGAGGAGCAGTAGAGGGAAGCAACAGAAATGGGAGCAGCAGAAGTGGGAGCAGCAGAAAGGTACCTCTCACAGGAGGAACTATTCACAAAACAGGGCGTACAGGCAGAGGTTGAGTTTCCTTGTTATGTTGGAACAGCAGTGCTTCCAAAAGCTCAGGTTATTATGTCAGGTGGTGGCAGATGTCTCCAGCCTTCTAGACCTGCTCCCTGCCGGACCTGGCCACACTTTACCAGTGGCTGTCAAAGTGACCACCACCCTCAACCTTTTTGCCTCCGGGTCCTTCCAGGGGTTTGTAGGAGATATGGCCAGGTTCTCCTAGTCGGCAGACCACAAATGCATACGGCGGGCTGGTATAATGGGCCCCCCAGAGATGGGCTAGGAGGCGTGGGGAACCATAGAATTGTGATAGGAGGCAGGGGGCATCCTGGAAGTTAGTTGGGGCAGGATAGGCTGATAACGGCCTTCTTGCCCAAAGGCTAATTGAGGCCCTTAAGAGGCCTATTAGCAGCCACTTAAGGCTTCTTCCTGCTACCACTGGAATTACATAAAAGGAGGGAAGCTCCATGCAGGCCTGTGGTGGGATCCCCTTCTGTGGGCAATCTAAGGCCCACAGAGGGCACCTAGTGGAAAGCCACCCACCTCCCTAAACTCCCACCCTCCCTCCCCCCACCACCAAGGCTTGCTGGACTGGCCCCAGTGACCCCGCCTCACTTACCTTGGGTCTGGGTCTCCAGCACTGGGCCTGATTCTGATGAAAGGTCACAGACCTGAAATGATAACTTTGTTTCTCTCTCCCCAGATGCTGCCAAACCTGCTGAGTATTTCCAGCACTTTCTGTTTTTATTTCTGGTCCCAAGGCCTCTTGTGGTACCGGCAGTGGCCACCACTCCTGGTTGCGCTGCTGATACTACTGAGCTGCTGGCCCCCTGCTTGGCCGGCAGCTCTTGGAGGTGGGACCCCAATCAGCTGGGCTGTTAATTGGCATGGCGTTGTTAGATTGAACCGGGGGCGAAGCTCCAAATAGCCGAGGCAGGTTTCCCACCGTCTTTTTGGCCCAGTGCCGGGAGCCCGAGTGGGTCCACTTAATCCTGCCTGTCAGGTCACCAATGGATTGTTTGCCCAGGCCAGGAATTATGCCAACTTTGCCGACGATGATGCCAGTCAGAATGTACGGGCACTCGGGTTTGTGTCTCTGCCTGGCTTCCCACAGGTGCAAGACATCATCAACTGCACACACGTGGCAATCCACGCACCCCCGATCAACCAACAGTATTTGTGAAATGCAGGGGCTTCTACTCCACCAATGTGCAGCTGGTGTGAAACCACATGAAATGATTCGAGCACATGTGCACCAGATTCCTGGGGAGCTGCCATGATGCATTCATCCTGTGACAGTCCAAACTCCCCAATCTCTTAGGAATTACAAACAGAATTAAGGCGTGGCTGCTAGGAGACAAAGAATACCCTCTTCAAACATGACTGGTGACGCCCATGAGAAATCCAACCAATAAAGCCCAGGAGTAGTGCAAAGAAAGTCATTTGCCAACCAGACGTATCATTGAGCAAACAGTCGGCATGCTCAAAATGTGTCCCAGGTTTCTGGACGGATGTGGCATTTGCCAACCAGGGTGTCCAGAATGATTGTGGGGTCTTGCATTCTGCACAACATTGTGCAGCAGTGAGGTTTGGAACTTCAGGAGGAATCCAGGCGCTGAGTGCAGGTGAAAACCTCATCACGGCACCAGCGCACATTGCTGCCCGGGAAACCAGGAATTTCCTAATAGCTGTAAGGTTCAGTTAGTTACCACCACTGGACCAATGTAACGAAAAATACGAAAATATGAATTAAGAGCAGGAGTAGGCCACTCGGCCCTTCGAGCCTGCTCCGCCATTCAATAAGTTCATGGCTGAACTGAGTACTCCACATTTCCACCTACCCCCGATAACCTTCCACCCCCTTGCTTATCAAAAATCGATCTACCTCGGCCTTAAAAATAATCAAAGACTCTGCTTCCACCGTCGTTTGAGGAAGAGAATTCCAAAGACTCATGACCTTCAGAGAAAAAAATTTCTCCTCATCACTGTCTTAAATGGGTGACCCCTTATTTTTAAACAGTGACCCCTAGTTCTAAATTCTCCCACGAGGGTAAACATCCTTTCCACATCCACCCTATCAAGACCCCTCAGGATCTTATATGTTTCAATCAAGCCGCCTCTCACTCTTCTAAATTCCAGCAGATACAAACCTAGCCTGTCCAATCTTTCCCCGTAAGACAGCCCGCCCATTCCAGGTATTAGTCTAGAAAACCGTCTTTGTACTGCCTACAACGCATTTACATCCTTCCTTCAATAAGGAGACCAGTATTGTACACAGTACAATGAGGTGGTCTCATCCAATGCCCTGTATAGCTGAAACATAACCTCCCTACTTTTGTATTCAATTCCCCTTGCGATAAACGATAACATTCTATTAGCTTTCCTATTTACGTGCTGTACCTGCATACTAACCTTTTGCAATTCATGCACTAGGACACCGAGATCCCTCTGCATCTCAGAATTCTGCAATCTCTCACCATAAAGATAATTTTATTTTTATTTATTTAGAGATACAGCACTGAAACAGGCCCTTCGGCCCACTGAGTCTGTGCTGACCAACAACCACCCATTTATACTAACCCGACAGTAATCCCATATTCCCTATCACCTCCCTACACTAGGGGCAATTTACAACGGCCAATTTACCTATCACCTGCATGTCTTTGGATGTGGGAGGAAACTGGAGCACCCGGCGAAAACCCACGCAGACACAGGGAGACCTTGCAAACTCCGCACAGGCAGTACCCAGAATATAACCCGGGTCCCTGGAGCTGTGAGGCTGCGGTGCTAACCGCTGCACCACTGTGCCGCCCATGCTTCTTTATTTATTCTTCCTGCCAAAGTAGACAAGTTCACACTTTCGAACATTATACTCCATTTGCCAGGTCTTTGCCCACTCACATAACCTATCTATATCCCTTTGTAGCCCCCTTATGTCCTCTTCACAAGTTACTTTCCTACCTATCTTTGTGTCATCAGCAAATTTAGTAATCATACCTTCAGTCCCTTCATCTAAGTCATTTATATAAACTGTAAAAAGTTGAGGCCCCAGCACAGATCCCTGTGGCACACCACTCGTTACATCTTGCCAACCAGAAAATGACCCATTTATGCCTACTCTCCATTTCCTGTTCCAGCATTTCTTGTTTTTATTTCAGATTTCCAGCATCCGCAGTATTTTGCCTCCATTTCCTGTTAGCTAGCCAATCTTACATCCATGCCAATGTTACCCCCTACACCATGACCTTTTATTTTCTGCCATAACCTTTGATGTACCACCTTACCAAATGCCTTCTGAAAATCTAAGTACAACACATCCACTGGTTCTCCTTCATCTTCAGCACATGTAACTCCTTCAAAAGAACTCCAATAAATTGGTTTTAAATGATTTCTCTTTCACAAAACCATGTTGACTCTGCCTGATTACTTTGAATTTTTCTAAATGTCCTGCTACAATGTCTTTAATAATAGCTTCCAACATTTTCCCCAAGACAGATGTTAATCTAACTGGCCTGTAGTTTCCCGCTTTCTGTCTCCCTCCCTTTTCCAATAAAGGAGTTATATTCGCGATTTTCCAATCTAACGGAACCTTCCCCGAATCTAGGGTATTTTGGAAAATTAAAACTAACGCAACAATTACTTCACTAGCCACTTCTTTTAACACCATAGGATGAAGTCCATCAGGACACGGGGACTTGTCAGCCCGCAATTTGTTTAGTACCACTTCCCAGGTTACTGTAATTTTCTTGAGTTTCTGCCTCCCTTCCATTTCCTGACTTACAGCTAAAACTGGGATGTTACTCGTATCCTCAATAGTGATAGAGGGGGGAAAGTTGCACTGGTCAGGCATGGAGCAGAGATCAGGGTCCAGTGAAAGCATCAGGGAGTCGCTGTGTTTTTTCTGGTGAATGCACTACAGCCGAGCTTGATCCACACACTTCCATTAGAGGTTGCTTAGCAAAAACAAAAATAGAAAACGCTGGGAACACTCAGGGCAGGCAGCATCTGTGGAGAGAACAGGTGATTTATGTTTTGGGTGAGAAGACTGTATTAGAACTGTAGCCTTTTGCTTTTTGACTGAGCAAATACGGTCAAGCCTAACTGAACTCATTAGAAGTCACGGGAGCAAGGCTCATTGTGTTCTGATGCGATTTCTCCCTTATATATTTGTACCTTCAATCACTCCTTCCAGAATGAGGCGAGGTGAGAAGCGAGGGAACTCAAGATCTTGATTGTTCCATGGACAAAAAGAGAGTAAATTATCTTTTTGACAACTGCATGGAACAATTCAAAAGCAGTCCAAATAACTCATTCTGAATATCCTTCTCTCCTTACAGAAGCATCTGGCCTCCACTTTGCATTTTTGCTGGCAAAGTTGTAATTATGAATTCAACATGTTGGATATGGCAGGCACAAATCCACATCCTGCCACTTGTGTGGCAAAAAGATGATGCCACATAGACATAGTGCTGGGCTTGGATTGAACACAGTCAAGCAGGAACATACAAGAGGAACTTGACACTGCCATCCACCCGCACTCCCCCACCCCCACTCGCACCCCGGCACACCCACCTCTGTCATCCAGCCCTCTCTTCCCCCACCTGACAATCTCACTGACACAAAGCCATTCAATAACCAACCAACCACCCTTTGCACATGCCCACCTTGGTTCCCATCAAGTCATGTCGTCCCATTCATCAACAAACAACTGAAAAGGCGCATTGCCACCCAAAACCAGGAATGGGCAACACAGAGAAGTAATGGATTTTATGTAATTCTACTAAGGAACGGAAACTTAATATAACATTTTTCCATACACCCTTGTGCAACTACAAAGCTTTACTCTCTTTTGCTACTGCTCCTACGTGGTGCAACCCCTGTGGCTTCAGCAAAGGTAGAGGCAGGCTGCTTGCTCCCCTGCTCTGACAGCTGAGATGCATTGCCCATTCTCAACTGCTCCTCAATGATCCTCCTTTTAATTAACTGCCCCAGGATACAGCATTTGTATCCAGCTGAGCGGAGCTTGGAGAGGGCTGTGCCCTCTAACATGGATTCCCCACTGCTGTCCCTACCACCACCATTTGCTCTTGCTATATTTGTGAAGTGTGAGTCACTAGGTGAAAACCAAACTCTTTGTCTAACTGGTCCCAGCGAGAATCTGAGCTGGTGCGTAGTAAGCATGCGTCCTGTGATGATGCACCCTCAGAAGAATTTGACTCCTCTGAGGATTTGTCGGTGGCCAACTACTGCTGCCCCGTGAAGGCCCTAGCAGAGAGAAAAGATATGAATTAGTACTGACAAGGTAAGAATGGTGCAACTTATCATTATGAAGATGGTCACATTTCACTTGTTGGTGTATGACATATTTAATTTTGTTACCAGGTAGCTCGCAAGTCCCCACTGCCAACTGCCAGAGATGCCAAAGCTTCATTGATTTCCAGTGCCTCCTCTTCTGCAGGTATTAACTGTAAAATCTGTTGAAATCACTGCCCACGGCAGTACATCAAGTGACACTTTGTCACAACAGGGCGCATCCTTAGTCCATCTCATGCATTTGCTATCTTTATGCAAAACCTCCCAACTCCTCCAATTTCCATCATAGGGTTGACCCCCTCAAACCCACAAGTTGCGGTTGTGTCATGCATTTGGCGCTAAACCAGAAGTAATTTTATAATTAGGAGGCTACGTTAAAATGTCTTAGACCAACACGCTGAAAGTTCTTCTGGGTTACCCACCTGATATATTATACTCCCAATTACTCCCAAGATACCTCAGAGTGATTATCGAAATGTAATGATGAAATAGGCTCAATTGCTGTTCTCCCCTAATTCATACTCCTCAATCTTCTTCAATAATCCTCTCTGTGGTAACTTGTCAAAGGCTTTCCTAAAGTCCATGTACACTACACTCACTGCATTGCCCCATCTGCCTTGCCTGTTACCTCCTCAAATAATTCTACAGGGTTTGTCAAACACAATAGCTCTTTTTCCGTTAGACAGATCTTAATCTAACTGGCCTATATTTATTCAAATTAGGTCTGTCTCCCTTACTAAACATAGATACTATGTTGAGTCACTCTCCAGTCCTCTGACACACATCCAGACTTAGAAGACCCTGAAATATAACTTCTAGGGCCTCAGAAATTTCCTCTCGGATTCTTGGATGTATCCCATTGGGCCCGGTGCTTAGTCTTCTTTCAGCCCAATGACTTTATCAAAATGTTTCCCTTTTCCATCACGATATCGCTCACCTCAACCTCAACAACTTCAGCATTCACATCCTCTCTGATATTCTTCTTTTTTGTAAAGATCAATGCAGTTATTTATTAAGTACCTCCAACATTTTTGATTATCATCGACAAAATGACAGTCCTCCTCCCTCAGGCGTTCCACCTCACTTTTAATAATTCTCTCTGGACTGATACATTTGTAAAATACATTACTGCTCCTTCTGAGCATTTCCATATCCTGTTCTAAAGCTCTTTTCTTATTCTTTTCACATTCTTCTTTAGTCTATGTCATCATTATTATCATTCTTATAGTTCTTATAGGCTTTCTTCTTCAGTTTTAAAATGAGAACAGGAAGTGCTGGAAATACTGAGCAGGTCTGGCCGCATCTGTGTAGAGAGAAACAGACTTAACGTTTCAGGTCTGTGGCCGTTCATCAGAACTGGCAAAGGTTGGAAATGTAACAGCCTTTGAGAAAAAGTGAAAGGGGCAAAGGGGGAAGAAGGACAAGAAGGAAGGACTGTGATAGGACAGAGTGTGGGAGAGATTAAATGACAGATGTCATGGAACAGATTGCAAATGGAGTGTTAAATAGTTGTAGCAAAAGACAAAGCATGAATCCAGAGAGAGTGCTGATGGCAGAATAATGAACAGCTCTGTATGAAAGCAAAAACATGAAAAATAAATTAAAGACTAGCACATGGTTAATAAAAAAAACTGAAAAAAAGGAATAAAATATATAAATAAAAAATAAAAATAATAAATAAACTAAAAATAATGGGGCTCGTGGTCTGAAATTATTCAACTCAATATTGAGTCTAGAAGGATGTAGAGGGCCTAATCGGTAAATAAGGTGCTGTTCCTCGAGCTTTCCTTAATGTTCACTGGAACACTGCAGCAGGCCGAGGACAGAGATGTGGGCATGGGAACAAGGTGGTGAATTAAAATGGCAAGCAACCAGAAGCTTGGGATCAGGCTTGCAGACCGAGCAGAGGTGTTCTGCAAAGCGGTCACACAATCTGTGTGTGATCTCCCCAGTGTACAGGAGACCGCCCTGTGAGCAGCAAATACAGTATACTAAATTGAAAGAAGTTCAAGTAAATCGCTGCTTTACCTGGAAGGAGCGTTTGGCGCCATGGATGGTGAGGGTGCCATGGGAAGGGGTAGAAGGGTCGGGGGTGATAGAGGAGTGGACCAGGGTGTCACGGAGGGAACGGTCCCTTTGAAATGTTGACAGGGTAGAGGAGGGGAAACTGTGTTTGGTGGTGGCATCACGCTGGAGGTGACGGAAATGGCGGAGGATGATTCTTTGGATGTGGAGGCTTGTGCGTTGGAAAGTGAAGACAAGGGGAACCCTGCTACAGTTCTGGGAGGGAGGGGAAGGGATGAGGGCAGAAGTGCAGGAAATGGGTCGGACACGTTTACAGGCCCAACACCTAATTTGTACTAATGCTTTGTCTTTCAACACACCATCAACATATTGTTTGCCTTTGCTCCATGACCTTTTGGTCAGCTATGCGGCCTGGTCCAATCTAGACCTCCTTTGTTACCTCTTGCCCCACCCCCACCTCACTTGCTTATAACCTGTGACTTTTCTAATATTTGTCAGTTCCGATGAAGGGTCACTGACCCGAAACGTTAACTCTGCTTCTCTTTCAACAGATGCTGCCAGACCTGCTGAGTGGTTCCAGCATTTCTTGTTTTTATTTCTATCAAC
This sequence comes from Heterodontus francisci, assembly GCF_036365525.1. Taxonomy (NCBI): domain Eukaryota; kingdom Metazoa; phylum Chordata; class Chondrichthyes; order Heterodontiformes; family Heterodontidae; genus Heterodontus; species Heterodontus francisci. Next base: position 127,848,055 of record NC_090377.1, read on the forward strand.
CACAGTGTTGGGGGGGGATCCTCGGTTGAGGAAAAAGGAAAAAATATGAGAGGCGCTACTGTGTAAGGTTGCATCATCAAAGCAGATGTGTCGGAGATGGTGAAACGGGGAGAATGGAATGGAGTCCTTACTTGAGGCAGGGTGCGAAGAAGTGTAGTCAAGATAGCCGTGGGAGTCGGTGGGCATACAATAAATAGTAGTGGACAGCCTATCCTCAGAGATGGAGTCAGAGAAGTTGAAACAGGGTAGAGAAGTGTCAGAGATGCACCATGTAAAGGTGAGAGAAGGGTGAAAGTTGGAAGCAAAACTGATGAAGTTTTCCAGTTTGGGGCGAGAGCAGGAAACGGCACCGATACAGTCATCAATGTACCGGAAAAAGAGTTGGTGGAGGGGGCCTGAGTAGGACTGGACCAAGGAATGTTTGATATATCCCTCAAAAAGACAGGCATAACTAGGATCCATGTGGATACCCATAGAAACACCTTTAATCTGGAGGAAGTGAGTGGAGTTGATCGAGAAATTGTTCAATGTGAGAACAAGTTCAGCCAGGCGGAGGAGGGTGATGGTGGATGGGGACTGGTTGGGCCTCCGTTCAAGGAAGAAGCGGAAAGCCCTCAGACCATCTTAGTGGGGGATGGAGGTATGGAGAGATTGGACGTCCATAGTGAAGAGGAGGCGGTTAGAGCCAGGAAATTGGAAACTGTCGAAATGACGTTCTCATTTCAGAGTTCCAGCATCCGCAGTGTTTTGCTGTTCTTCAATTTTAATTGGTTTACAGCCTTTTTATTCATGCCATTCTGAATTTACCAGTAGGTTACTTCTTTTTTTAATGGGATAAACTTATATTGTGCCTTTACAACTATTATAAAACATCCCACTGTTGCTTTACAATCCTGTGGGCCAATGTTTCCTTCCACCTCACGTCAGTTTGTTTGCTCCTCATCTCTCTATAATTTGTTCTAATCCGAACTGGTGTTCTGGTTTTTGTATTTATTTTTGCCCCTTTCTAGTTGGACCTTAAACTTTATCATATTGTGGCCATTACTCCCACATTTAGCTCAACTCCTGAGTTATTTCATTACTCATCACCAGGTCTACCAACTCCTCTGCAATGTAAGCTATTAACTCTACGCAGTGCCCCTTGGTGTGGGTTCCAAGCGCTTTTAGTGCTTGGAGCACATTGTGTGTGGAAGGCTTGTTAAAGCCCCTATTGGTTAAGCTCCATAATCTGCTCAGTGCCCATTTGCAATGGGCATTTTAAGAGAGGCCTGCAAAACAAAGGATGATCTGCTTTGTTGAATGGCCTCCTCTCCAACATATGCCCACCCTTCATTGCGGTACCTTCTGCAACATGGCCTCCACTGACTGCACTGCAGCCCTTTGACAGCTGCTGGCACCCAAGAGCTTGCTCCCACGACCTTGGTGTTCTCCTATTGAGCCATATGCTAAAAGCACACACAAATAGTTATATGACAAGGTCATTTTGTAGCCCCACAGATTTGGCCATGGCGTCGTGTGAAATATTTCAGAAAGTGTTGAGTCGGAATTGTATTATCAGCCCCATAGTTTCGTAACATATTAGTACTATGTAACAGTTCCGTTGTGTCGAAGGGGACGAGAAAATGTACGAAGAGGTACATTGATTGTCACCATCCACTACTTTCAGAATGATTAGAGTTCATTTGATGTAGCAGACAGGAAACGTACAGACACAGAGATAACATCAGATGGAGAAAATCTCCGGCCCCACCCTGCCCAGTCTTGAAGCCTGATCATAAAACAATCCTGTGAAATTTGTGAGCTACCCCAGGCACTCAGTAAACTCAAACACAGCCCTTCTTTTTTAAAGGGGAAATGTCATCTGATGAACTCTAATATAATTTTGATGAATTCCTTTAAAATACAGAGTGTGTATTGACACCACTGTGCCAACCACGGAGATGGAGGCATGGCAGGGTTTCAGGCAGGACTTACAGCAGAGTCTGTGCACCGGACTTTTGAAGCCTACTGGGTGCGGGGAGGGTGCGTTCCCGATTTGAAGCTCGCGTTCCCGAAGGTCAGCACTGGCCTGCCACCTCCATAAGACGATGACATTTTTAAAGGGTCGCAGTGGAATGACAACCCCAGACACCTCCAATTAAGTGCTTGTTGAGTCCATTGAGAGCTTATTAACAGGCTTGACATCAGGAGTTTGCAATTTTTAAAGGAAGAGAACGCCATGTCTGGATCACAGCAGGGTTTAGGAGTCGTGAACAATGCGGGGGGCCATGAGAGCTATGGGAAGGGCTGATTAAAATAATGCAGTGGCACAAAATAAAGCTCAGCTGCTCCAAGAGTGTCACAGAGTAGTCATTACCAGAGCTGGAAGATTGCTTTTCTCAATGGTGAGTGACAGGAATCCAGAAAGGGACGTGAGCTGATAGAATGTTATCATTTATTGCGAGGGGAATTGAATACAAAAGTAGGGAGGTTATGCTTCAGCTATACAGGGTTGGTGAGACTACATCGGGAATCCTGTCTACAGTATTGGTCTCCTTATTTAAGGAAGGATGTAAATGCATTGGAAGCAGTTCAGAGAAAGTTTACTAGACTAATACCTGGAATGGGTGGGTCGTCTTATGAAGAAAGGTTGAACAGGTTAAGTTTGTCTCTGCTGGAGTTTAGAAGAGTAAGAGGTAACTTGACTGAAAGATATAAGATCCTGAGGGGTCTTGACAGGGTGGATGTGGAAGGATGTGGGAGAATCTAGAACTAGGGGTCACTGTTTAAAAATAAGGGGTCGCTCATTTAAGACAGAGATGAGGAGAAACTTTTTCTCCCAGCGGGTTGAGTCTTTGGAACTGTCTTCCTCAAAAGGCAGTGGAAGCAGAGTCTTTGAATATTTTTAAGGCAGAGGTAGATAGATTCTTGATAAGCAAGGGTGAAAGGTTATCGAGGGTAGGCGGAAATGTGGAGTTGAGGTTGCAATCAGATCAGCCATGGTTTTGTTGAATGGCGGAGCAGGCTCAAGGGGCCGAGTGGCCTACTCCTGCTCCTAATTCATATGTTCGTATGTTTGTGAGCCCACTGGTGTCACCTGGGCACCTGGGGTCGGTAGGTCAAGGCCTATTGAACGCACAAAGCCCAGATGATGGAGGTCAGATGGGAATCGGTTACTCTGACATTGGACAGAGCAGCCAGGGTGAGTTGCAGTGGATGCAACTTTCTGGACAGCGGGAGACTAGAAGAGCACAGCGGGGGATTCCAAGGGAAAGAAGGCGTGACCCAAAACATCAGGTCGACAGCCCAAGAGTCAGCTACCTGCAAATGCTGGAGTGTCAGTGCCATAGGAGGCTGTGCTTATCCAGGCAGATGGCCTTGGCTGCATGCTTTGATCCACAATGACCTGAGGCCTCACAGCTCTCATGGCAGTCCCTTACCTGCAGCTGTCAAGGTCACTGTTGCCCTATACTTCTATGCAACCGGCTCGTGCCAGGGATCAGCTGCAACTGACAATCGGCAGCTCGTTATGCCGTAAGGAGGGGGCTGCTTACCTCCATTCGAGACCCAGACAGGGATGGGGAGAAGTGCTACAATCAAAGCCATCTCCTAACAAGGATCTGCATTGAACAGACCATTGATCTCTTGAAGATTCGCTTCCGTTGCCTTAGCTGTTCGTGTGGTGCCCTCCAGTACGAGCTAGCTAGAGTCTTCTGTATCGTGGTCGCCTGCTGTGCCTTCCACAACATGACACTGGAAAGATCCTGGAGATGGATGATGAGGAAAAGCTGGAACGCCATTCTACCTTGGAGGAGGACTGAGAGGATGAGGAAGAAGAGGAGAAAGGGATCACTCCAGAGGTGGCCAGCGCCAAGGCAATGGATGGCCATGCCATCGCATACATCAGGGCGAACTGCAGGCTGGCATGGCAGCAAAGACCAGGCTGATGCAGCAGCAGTTCATCTGATCTCCCCTGAGCCCTTGCAGCTGATGACTCCACAACTCACCTTGCAGCATCGAGAGCTACTTTATTTATTTATTTTTTATTTTTATTTAGAGATACAGCACTGAAACAGGTCCTTCGGCCCACCGAGTCTGTGCCGACCATCAACCACCCATTTACACTAATCCTACACGAATTCCATATTCCTACCACATCCCCACCTGTCCCTATATTTTCCTGGCACCTACCTATACTAGGGGCAATTTATAATGGCCAATTTACCTATCAATCTGCAAGTCTTTGGCATGTGGGAGGAAACCGGAGCACCCGGAGAAAACCCACGCAAACACAGGGAGAACTTGCAAACTCCACACAGGCAGTACCCAGAATTGAACCCGGGTCGCTGGAGCTGTGAGGCTGCGGTGCTAACCACTGTGCTATGATACTTAACTTCAAGGTCGCATTGGCAGCCATGAGCATGCAGATGGAGCGTTTCTCCATCCACCATTGTCCAACATCACAAGGCATGGGCTCATAATGTTCTTAGGGCCCCACGTCCCCTCCACCCACCTCACAATGCAATGTCCCCCTTTTGAGATGGGATAACAACAACAACACACCTTTCAGAGTGGTGAAGTAAAGAAGTTATATTGTGAAGCAAAAATGTCATTGCAGACAGATGCAGTCAATAGCATCCAGGTGCTCCATTAAGACACTTCAACGCCAAGGTGCCTTCCTCTCCCTAACACTTCTATGGGTGCAGCCTGCTCCCTACCAGTTGAGTTGCCCCTGGCTTCTGTCCTTGTCTTGGAGGTGCCCGTGGGGGCAGCTCCTCCACAGGCTGCCTTGACTGCGTCACGGCAGGAGCTGTCTCTGTCACAGGGCCTTGGCACACGGCTGGCTCCTGAGTCAGAGAGGGCAAGGGCCGAGGGGTGATGCCGGTGCCCTGAGGGGTGGCCCCTTGGTCTGCCGCTACGACCATCTCAGCCCTTCCCTGGCGTCCTTGGATACTGGATGAGGCCACCAACTGGGATGCAGCTGGCATCCACTCCGAGCACTTTTGTGCCATCAGTGACGCCTTGTGGTCTATGCTGCATATCAGCGCACTGCTCCTGCACCCACTCAGAGTGCCTCTCCAAGAGGTTGCCTAATCTCTCAATTGAGGAACTCATGCGATCGAATCCCTGAGTCATGACGGAGCACATGCACTGAATGGACTCCTCCATTGCCTGCCCATGGCTCCTCAAGACCTCAGGGAACTTATCTGCCTCTGGTTCTCGAGGAAGGCCTTCCTTATCTGTGACACCCGAGGCCCAGCAAGTTCGCCCAACGAAACATCACTGTGTCTTTCCTCTGTCCTCCAAAGGTAACTGCCCATAGCTGACACTGCCTCACCCGCCACCTCCTGCTCAGGCACCCACCCCTGCCGAGGATGGCAGCACCGATTCGGCTGATATGCTTTGGCACCGCTGTACTACTGGCCCTTAAGGAGACACAAGAAAATGGTGATGAGAACTGTTCCTACTCAACCTGCGCACAACCAACCCCACAGATGACACTGGTCTAACATCCATAGCTCACATTGGGCAGGTGTCTTTGCCATGCCCTTCACCTCAAGAAAGAGCAATCCAATGACTCTGTTGCTCAGGGCCTCTTGGCTCGCTATCTTCCACTGAGGGCACCCTGGCAATCTCCAGCACCACCTCCTCCACTGCTCTCAAGTGTGAAGGTGGGCCACTCCACCTCCTGTTCTGGCCATCTCCCGCATATTATGGGCTCTCTTCTCCTGCAGGTTGAGAAGAGGATGATTCATGAGTCAGCTGTCCTCCGTCCTCTCTTCCAGCATGACACACACCTGGGCTGATGTTCCCCTCAGTGATGACCCCATCACAAAACCCTAGGCAGTCAGGGCAATGGGCAAACTGAAGAGAAGCTTCCCCAAAGAACCACATGGTTACTGGGATGTCAAAAAAGTGGAAGTTAAAGCAGCACTGGCACCCAGCGAAGACAATTTTAATCAGCTTTAAGATTGATGAATGAATGGAAATGAATGAGAGAAATGCATGTTTTTTTTCTGTCTTATATTTCTCACAAACCTTCTAATGAAATGCGCCCTTTTTTTTCCAAATCTCCTTTCATTCCACTAGGTGTGGAAGTGTCATGCAGACCCCCACCTGCCAAGAATGAGACACATTAATTTTGACAGATGAACATTGATTTTTAGACTGTTACTGGAGTAAAGAAAGAACTTGTTTATTAAAAAAAAAACACCAGACCCTTGACTGGAAAGACATTTGCATAGTAACAGACAGTACATGGAAAGGAAAAGGGACCACTCTCTGCTCCAATTTAATCCACAATGGAATTTGGATTACCAGATGTTGAAGCTGGAGAAGCTAGCTTCCAGGTTAACTGCTAAGATGGCCAAATACACAAACAGACGTGGTCAGACCAGGTTATGCACATGACTAACTTGCTGTTGGAGTTTTTTGAATTTGAACTTGCCACAAAGTTTTACGACGGAGAAGACTGTTTTCTCCTGGACTGGAAAAGACCTCTCTCCTATCTGCTCTCATCTCGTTCTCACCAGCTTTGGAATCCATTGAAGACGTATGAACCCCAAGAGAGAAAAGTCTCCTGCAGTGAACAAGATCGAAGAAGAATACTGGACCCCAACGGAAAGCAAGATCAACCTACAAGCAAGGACTACAGCGAGCTCGAAGCACAGTAACAAAAACCCCTCCTGAGAGATTGCCTCAAACCTCTCCACTACTTTTCTTCTCCTCTTTTCTGTCTCTATTTGCATGTGCATATCGCGAATGCATGCTAGCGTGGGACGCGGCATGTATGCGTAGGCGTTAACCGAATTAGAGTTTAAGTTTAAGTTTTAATAAATTTCACTTTTCTTCTTTAAACCTAAGAAGGCGGCACAGTGGCGCAGTGGTTAGCACCGCAGCCTCACAGCTCCAGCGACCCGGGTTCAATTCTGGGTACTGCCTGTGTGGAGTTCGCAATTTCTCCCTGTGTCTGCGTGGGTTTCCTGCGGGTGCTCCGGTTTCCTCCCACATGCCAAAGACTTGCAGGTTGATAGGTAAATTGGCCATTATAAATTGTCACTAGTATAGGTAGGTGGTAGGGAAATATAGGGACAGGTGGGGATGTGGTAGGATTATGGAATTAGTGTAGGATTAGTATAAATGGGTGGTTGATGGTCGGCACAGACTCGGTGGGCCGAAGGGCCTGTTTCAGTGCTGTATCTCTAAACTAAACTAAACTAAGGCCTGTGTGTGCTCATTTCTTTGCTTTATAATTGGAAAGCGGTGAACAAGGATTCACCAAGGGAGAGCTCAAAACACGGTGTGTTAAAAATAAAACCCTGTTACAATAAGACCAGGTGAAGGCTGAGAAAGGCCTTTAGACACCTTGCTCACCTGGTCGTAACACTCTATAAAATGTAATTTCGCATCATTCTGTATTTGTCAAGAATCACTCTCTTCAACTGGAACCCTGAGCTCGAGTCCGATATGGCACATGCTCCTCAGTCTCCGGCTAACTCGAGCACCTCCTCTTCGGTCTGAGACAAAGCCCGCAGGTCGGGCACCCTGCCACCAGTCCTGGCCGCCTCTCTGCTGTTGTGGGCCCTCTTCTCCTGAAAGATCAAGAATGCAATTATTGTTAAGTTCCAAACGTCTCCACATCACATCAATGTTAACATGGGCCTCTCTTCTTCACCTGGGTTATGTCGCTGCTCTCATATTGACTCTATCTGTCATGGGTCTCAATTGGGCTAAGATAGAAACAAGGGAGACGAGTCTTACTTATGCAGTCAATCATCTGCTATCATTATACTAGGACCTAGCTATTATTGGAATGGCTGTGTCAACCATGCGTCTTTACGCTTGTGGGCAAGCAGATCACAGCAAGCCATGTGGAGCTGCGCAACGTTCCTTGGCTGAGCGTAGGTGGTCATTGATCCTCTTCCTGCATTGGACCCATTTAAGACGGGTGCCCCCACGGCTGCTGACCTCCTCTGCAATCTCCGTCCAGGCTAGCTTGGTCAGGAGGGAGGACGTCTTCTTGCCATCACTGGGGAAGAGGGCATGGCTGCCTTTCCCTTGCAACCTGGAGGAGAATCATCAAGAAGGCATCACTGAACCGTGGGGCCACCCTTGCTCTGAGATCTGACGTGGTCAGAACGATGCCTCGGGGGAGATGCTTGTTGAGTTGCAAAATTATGGCAGACCGCTGAAGTGTTGCTGCAGTAAGCTGCTATTCAATGCAAGGAAAGTAAATGCAGGGCTGGCAGCCTTTTAAAGATGGCGGCAGCACCTGCTTCAACATCAGGTGTCTGCATGAATTGCATCGCCATTGCCACCCCCGCCACGTGATTGGGAGGACGGCCGCCATCATTATGCAAAATGGCTGCCCGCTGTGTAATTGCGGCAGCGCAGCAGCAAACATCACAAGTGGGACCGCCGCCATTTTTCACACCCGCTGCCATGAGCAGTGGCGGGATATTAATTGCAGCCCCCTATGTGTTAGGGAGTGCCCACTGTGTGTGTATGGGGGGGTGGGGGGTCTGCCCACAATTGCTCAGTTACTGACACCTGGTATTCCACCAGCACTGGTCCTATCATTCCCCCAGACTCAGTAATGTCAGCAAGATCCTCTAGATAATACCTTTGTGGTTTCAGCCCAGATCCAGCTTGCTTCTTACAGAACTAGGTTCACGCCCCAGGAGGCCCAGTAGTTCTTCAGCAACCCATTCCCAGTATCGATACAGCTCCACTACTTACTGTCCCAACCCAACCTGGCTGAGCTACCTATGATGCAAGAATCCCCTCACACGATCGCAGTCCAAGAGACAGCAACTGACCTACCTTTCGTTGTTTGCTGTGTAGCAAGCCGCTGCATACATTTCACCTCTCAGGCAGGCTGTGCCAGTACATGCACATTCATACTGAAGCCCCATGCTAAAGGAGAGCCTATGAAAAAACACAGCATGAGGCTTGCCTTAGATTAGTCTGGTCTCGCTGGAGGTGTAAAATGAAATGAGTTAGATCATGTGTGTTCTCCCATATTGCTTTCTATTGCTGTGGGGTCCAATTGTGTCATTGTAGTAAGTGATCAGCATGGTGGTCGCTCCACAATTCTAGCTGCATGCCTACTGACATCTACACATATGCACCTCAGCAGCACTAGCTGGACCATGGATCAAGAATGAGATTTCTACCTCATCTCCCTTTTCTAAATCACGGTCTCTGGAGATAATTTTGGCACCTCTACCTCTATCCTTGCTGAAATGAACTAACTCAGCACTGTGTTTTGAACGTACAACCTTCATTGGACTATGTGGTTTAGCAACTCACTGGATGAACTGTAAAAGAGAGATCATATATTTATATAGCACCTTTCATGACCTCAGGGTATCCCAATGTGCTTCACAGCTAATGAAGTACTATTTGAAAGTAGTCACCATTGTATTGTATGCATCTGTGGCACATACCACAGAAAGATGCATTTCCTGGCGTCTAACCCACCCCAGTTTCCCCATGTTTATCTTTTTCACATAATGTTCATTTATATCCACTCAAAGTCCATGCTTTTCCACTGTAAAATTCCTCAGTTTTCTAAGCCTATCCTAACTAAGGCAACTTAAGCTAGGTATCGATCCAGTAACCTTGCTTTGAATCATTTCCATGGTTTCAAGATCACCCACCATATTAGAAGATTAAAAGTGGACACAGTATTTTAGGTGTGGCTAGATCATGGCCTTGTATAAAGTAAGGATGGATTACTTCTATTTTATATTTAATTTTAAACTACACAGCCTAACACCCTATCTGCTTTCATAACTGCCTCACGAGACTGGTCATAGACATTCAATGACTCATGAACTACAAGTCCAGGTCTTGCTCCCACTCAGTGGCCTCAAGTGTCCACCCTATGTAATAACTGAGAGTCAGCCCAGCATCTCTTCTCTGTACTTCCTGCTGTGCTTGAATTCCTCACTTATTTCTTGGCAACCAGAACTGGATGTAATGTTTATGGTGCAATCTGTCCAGAATATTATAAAGCTTGATCTATATTCCAATTTTTTGGTATGTAGTTTAGCATTCTATTGGCTTTATTGATGCTGCTCTGTATTGTATGGACATATTTGCCATAAGCATGAGATGACTAACTCTTCCAGTTTCATCCTTATAGAATCATACATCATGGAAAAGGCCATTCGGCCCAAAGTGCATCTGGTGCCAATGCGCAGGTACCGGCGCCATTTTTAAGGGTCTTACAGCCCTCAATGGACATTTAAAAATTAAAGGGCCAGTTAAGTTAAATTTCCACAAAACAGAATAAAAGGACATTTTCCCATCCCTGTCAATGGCATTTCCATTCATTCGTGCCCTTTTTTCCCCTGGAATTTGAATATTTATATTCCCCACCCCCCCTCCCAAATTCAACAACTTTGCCCTTTACCCCTTCCCATTACCCCCCCGACCAATCCACATTGTTGTCACCCCGCTCCCCCCTCCCACACAGAGAAAAAATACTCCTCCCCCCTCCCCACAGGTGTCGCACCATGTTTCCCCAAATGGGGATTCGAAGGCATGGCATTTTTGGTCACCTGAATGAAGATTTGTGTGGTGATTAAGGAGGCAATGGGACCCTCATTAACTCAGGTATGTAAATTAGTTTACATATTGAAATGGGGGTCCCGTCACTGAGCGGAGGGGCGGCCGCCACGAGGCCTCACCACCACTGCCAAGATCGGCATGGGGCCTACTGCCGTCAGGGTCGGTGGCGGGCCTCTGCCGCACCAATATTCATTTCCCCCCCCGCCACCATTCCCGACGGCGGAGGGACTTTAACACCCAGCCCATCATGTTTGGCAGAGGTAAAGGCAACAAAGGCCTGGGCAAAGGCGGAGACAAGTGACACCAGAAATTACTTTGTAATAAAAGCTTTGCTGAACAAAAACTCAGCAAGAAAGATCCTACTGAGGGAAGTATCAGATTAAAAGAAGAGGCTTATAGTGTTGCAAAGAATAGTAGAAAGTCTGAGGATTGGGAGTGTTTTAGAAACTAGCAAAGCACCACCAAAATTTGATTTAACGGGAAAAATTAGAATACAAGAATAAACTAGCCAGGAATATAAAATCATATTGTAAGAGTTTTTACAAGTATATAAAAAGGAGGAGAGTAGCTGAAGTAAATGTTAGTCCCTTAGAGGCAGAAACAGGAGAAATTATCCTGGGAAATGAGGAAATGACAGAGACACTGTACAAATATTTTGTGCCTTTCTTCACAATAGCAGACACAAGTTACATGCCAGAAATAGAGGGTAACCTAGGAGCTAATAAGAGTGAGGAAGTTAAGGTAATTGATATCAGCAGAGAAAAAGTACTGGAGAAACTTAAGGGGCTAAAATTTAACAAGTCCCCAGGACCTGATGGCCTACATCCAAGGGTTCTAAAAGAGGTTGCTGCAGAGGTAGTAGTTGCACTGTTTATGATTTTCCAAAATTCCCTAGTTTCTAGTCCAGTCCCAGCAGATTGGAAGTTAGCAAATGTAACACTGCTATTCAATACAGGAGAAGAAAGAACACAGGGAACTACAGGCCAGTTAGTCTGACATCAGTCATCGGGAAATGTTGGAATCTATTATTAAGGAAATCTTAACAATGCACTTGGAAATCAATGTATGATCGAGCAAAGTCAACATGGCTTTACGAAAGGGAAATGGTGTTTGACAAATTTATTAGAGTTTTTTGAGGATGTAACTACTGGGTAGATAAAGAGAACCCGTAGATGTAGTATACTAGGATTTCCAAAAGGCATTCGATAAGATGTCACGCAAAATGTTAATATGTAAGATAAGGGCTCATGGTGTTGGGGGTAATATATCACATAGAGATACAGCACCAAAACAGGCCTTTCAGCCCACACCAACCATCAATTTATACTAATCCTACATTAATCCCATTTTTCCCTCTCACATCCCCACCTTCCCTCTATTCTACTACCTATACTAGGGGCAATTTTTACAATGGCCAATTTACCTGTCAACCTGCAAGTCTTTAGCATGTGGGAGGAAACCAGAGCACCCAGAGTAAACCCACGCAGTCACAGGGAGAGCTTGCAAACTCCGCACAGGCAGTACCCAGAACCGAACACAGGTTGCTGGAGCTGTGAAGCTGCGGTGCTCACCGCTGTGCCACATCAGCATGGATGAATTGCTGGGTAACGGACAGGAAGCAAAGAATATGGATAAATGTGGCATTTTCAAGTTGGTAGACTGTAGCTAGTGGAGTGTCACAAGGATCAGTGCTGGGACCTCAGCTATTTACAATCTATAATTAATGACTGAGACGAAGAAACAGAGAGTAATGTACCTAGGATTGCTGATGATACAAAGCTAAGTGGGAATGCAAACTGTGAGGAGGACACAAAGAGGCTGCAAAGAGATATAGACAGGTTAAGTGAGTGGGCAACAAAAACAAGAAATGCTGGATTCACTCAGCAGGTCTGGCAGCATCTGTGGAAAGAGAAGCAGAGTTAACGTTTCGGGTCAGTGACCCTTCTTCGGAACTCAGTGAGTGGGCAACAAGGTGACAGATGGAGTATAATGTGGGGAACTGTGAAGTTGTTCACTGTGGTAGTAAGAATAGAGAAGAAGAATATGTTTTAAAAGGCATGAAACTTATAAATGTCGATGTTCAGAGGGACTTGGGTGTACGTGTACAAGAAACACAAAATGTTAGCATGCAGGTACAGCAAACAATTAGGAAGGCAAATGACACATTAGCCTTCATTGCAAAGGGATTGGAGTACAAGAAGAGAGAGGTCTTGCTATAATTGTACAGGGCTCTGGTGGGACCACGCCAGGAATACTGTATGCAATTTTGTTCTCCATATTTAAGGAAAGATCTATCTGCATTGGAGGTAGTGCAGCAAAAGTTCACTAGGAAAAGGTTGCCCTATGATGAGAGGCTGAGTAAATTGGGTCTGTATTTTCTGGAGTTTAGAAGAATGAGCTGTGATCTAATTGAAATCTACAAGATTCCGAAGGGGCTTAACAGCGTAGACATTGAGAAGCACTGGATTTGGAGGCGGGGAGAGCATAAAATCAGGTGGGAGGAGGGTGGGGTCCCCGTCACCTTACCAGCTCTGCCAAAATTAAGTCCAGAGCAGGAAGACCTGTGAACGAACTTCCTGCCCTGCTGCCAATTGAGGTCCTTGACTGGGCAATTAATGCCCAATTAAGTGCCTCATCCCACCACCGCCGCAATTAGCTGTGTGGCGGGCGACGCTGATGCTGCACGGGAAGCGTGGCACGAAAAGCCCTTTGGGTTGCTTCCCAGCTCCTTGTAGGAGTGGGGTCCCTTGTTAAAAGGCACTTTGTGCCTGAGCAAGGGACCCGGCATCGGGAAGGGGGGGGGGGGGCCGCTGAGAGCCACACCCCCCCTCTGCCCTTGCTGCCGACCCCCCCCCACAACCCCCTCCCCCGCAATCCCCACCTGCGAGACCCCTCCTGCCTGACCTACCTGTGGCCTGGGTTCAGAGGGCGGCTGGGCCGTGGATAGTTGCTCGACCGGCAGCAACCATGGCCTCTGTGGTGGTGCTGCTCAGTGAAGGAGCTGCTGGACTCTAGTTGGCCAGCAGCTCTCCGAGGGTGGGACTTCTGTCAGCAGGGCCCTTGATCCCATGGAATGCACGCCGCTGTCCACTTAAGTGCCTAATTGGCACACGATTTGACAGGCCTCCCACAGAAGATGCAACGCAGTGTTCTTAGCGTCACTTTTTCTGGGCGTCGAGACCCCCGTCGCCAGCACAGAACCCCGGCCGTTGTTTCCCCTAGCTGGGGAATCTAGAACACAGGGGCACAGTCTCAGGATAAGGGGCTGGTCATTAAGGACTGAGATGAGGAAAATTTTCTCCACTCAAAGGATTGTGAATCTTTGGAATTATCTACCCCAGAGGATCTTATGCTCCATCTTTGAATATATTTAAGCCTCGCATAGACAGATGATTGGTCCCTCAGGGAAGCAAGGGATATGGGGAATGGACGGGAAAGTGGAGTTGAGGCTGAAGATCAGCCATGATCATATTGAATGGTGGAGCAGGCTCGACAGGCTGTATGGTCTACTCCTGCTCCTCTTATGTTCAATACGATCGAGGAGTCATTGTTCCGACGGTCCAGGGATTCCCATTGAAAAAAAGCTTGAGTTGTTTGCAAAGTTGATTTTTTTTAAGGACTCAGTTAAAAAAAAACAGGGAAAACCAATCCCTTTAAGCTCTCAGTATGCTAATGAGCTAAATGCCAGGATCTATTCATGGGACTCCAAGTCACTCTGCTACTGTAACACCTAGAGGCAAGTTCTGTAAATAGTTAGCTCTGTACAGTATAATAGGTTAGCTGTAATAATCCTGTTTGAGATCTTCAACCAACTGATCTCCAGGCATCTCATTTATGTTGCATCAGACAACATAAAAATAACCCATTATATGGTGGCAGCTTCTCATTACATGATAGCAGCTCCTCATTACAGAATGCACTCAGGACAAACCGATTTTCAATTTGGGTCCTAAAATAGGTTTTAGGCCCCATACTAGCATGTTCAAGGGCCCGAATGCCTGTTTTGGGCCACCACCAGTGACACCACTAGAGCGCCCAAACCAATACAGTGTTGGGCGTGCATTGGACACTGTCAAACAATGGAATTTAGCCCCCTCAATTTGAATTCTCCGCATCTGTTTTTCACTCAGAAAATGGGCACAGCAAGGTCCAACTTCACCCCCTACCCCATTTTGTTGCATTCTGGTTTCACATTTCCCTGTAAACAGTGTCCATTTGTTGTTATATGCACTGTTTATGAATAATTGCATTCAGATCTTTTGATGGTGGAAGCTGCAAAAGTTAAATACTTGCAAATTTGCACTATTAAAGCACAAATATTTAATTGACGCTGCATAGAGACATGGTAATTGCAGGCTTGATGTGATCATTTCCAGTACAGTACGTGACAAATTGCAGCAGAGCCGCATGTCAGGGCTTGAGCTTTGCACTGAAGATTTTTTAGCATGGAAGCAGATGTAACTCCAATGTTTTCATGCAATTCACAATTTCCAATAAGGAGAATCTATTTTTTCAATCGCATGGAATGTAAATCTTTTCTTGTGGTTGTGAGTGTCACTCTGTCTGGCTTCAGTATAGGGCTGGGAGTTGAAAAGGCACCTGTGTGCTTTTCCCCACGCAGAGTTTGCACAAAGTCTTTCCTCCAATCCTGCATCCTTATCAAGATGTAAATGAGACCAGGCCAGTGCTGTGCTGATAGATAAAGAGTTTCACTTCCAACTGCCTTCCATTTTATCTCACCTCTTGCAGCACTAACCAGAATTATTTTTGGCTCTGCTTTTTTTTTAGAAAAAACTTTCCCTCATGTTTAAAAGATCCATGTTTTACCAGGTGAACAAGTAACAAATAAATTTATGATTTTTTTTTTTGAGTGCCCAAGTTCCAGAGTTGCCAGCCCTCCACGACTCTTCTGGAGTCTTCAGGAATTCACGATTAATCTCCTGGACGTTGCTGCAAGTACCCTGGGAGTAAAATCGTAGGGCCGTTAAAGAATGATATGCTTCTTAAAGTTTTCCTTGACCACTTTTTGGTTATAAAAGTAATGAAGATGGGAAAAATGGCTGTTTGACTGGGTGGGATGGTTGGAGGCGGGAGGCCTTGCCTTGGAACCTCCAAGAATGCATTCAATCAGGGTTGGCAACCCGACCAGCAAAATATTGCTGCTCCATTTGCACTGTACTCTCCCAATCTCCTCCATCTCCTTTTGAGCACTGGAGATAGGAGTCTTTACAATAATGAAGAGAGTTGATATTGTAGATTGGGCATCACTCTTCACTGTCGTAGGGGAATCAAGGACATCTTAAAATCAGAACTGCATAGAATTTATAGCACAGAAACAGGCCATTCAGCCCAACTAGTCCGTGCCAGTATTTATGCTCCACACAAGCCTCGTCCCATTCTACTTTATTTAATCCAATCGACAAATCCTTCTATTTCTTTCTCCCTTTTGTACTTATTTAGCTTTCCCTTAAATGCATTTATGCTATTCGCCTTAGCTACTCCATGCAGTAACAAGTTGTTCATTCTCACCATGCTTTGGGTAAACAAGTTTCACTTGAAATCTTTATTGGATTTATTAGTGACTACCTTACATCTGTGGTCTCTAGTTTTGGTCTCCCCCACAAGTAGAAACATCTCTCTGTATACTGTATCGACCTCTTTCATAAATTTAAAGACCTCTATCAGGTCACTCCTTAAGCTTCCCTTTTCTAGAGAAAGGAGCCCCAGCTTGTTCAATCTTTCCTGATAGCTATAACCTCTCAGTTCTGAAATAATCCTTGTAATACTAATAAAGTTAAAAATGAAAAAAATCAGGGTGGAATTCAATCTTGCCCTGCACAGGACCGGGCTGGGAGGTGGAGAAGGTGGGACTGGGTGGGTGGGGCCATAGAATGAGGAGGGAAGGTGGGGGCAGAGTGCCCATCACCTTCCTGACTCTCCCTGATTAAATCAGCGGTGAGGAAGGTCGAGGATGGCCTTCCTGCCTAGAGGCCAATTAAAGTGGCCAATTAATACCCATTTAAGGGCCTCTCCCTGCCTCTGCTGCAGTTCTATGCAGGTGGGTCCTCCACCATGTGTGGAGGCTGCCCAGTAAAAGCTGGCAGCCTCCCTCTGGGCTTGGGGTGGGTGGGGCCCTCCTGATCAGGCACCCCTGTGGCCCACAGAGGGCCCTCCTGGCAGCAAGAGTTGTCCCAGCTGATAAACCCTACACCTGCCCTCACTAACGATGCTTCCCCCTTCGCTGGGGCCTGCCTGAATGGCCACGGTGAGCCCGACCCCACTTACCTTAATACCAGGGCCTTCTCCATGGTTGCTGCTCTGCAGTACCAACTCCGAGTGGCTCTTCTGGGACTGAAGAGCTGCCAGCCATCTGATTGGCTGGCAGCTCTTGGAGGCGGGCTCTCCACCTTTAAAGGTATTGGAAGGTCCGACAGCGGGCAGTTACCCGCCTGATTGATATTGAATTCCATCGGCGCTTTGGAAAATAGCCGCGGTGGGTTGCCCTCCTTGGCTTTCTGGTCGGTGGGCAGGGCCAACATCGCAGCCATTAAATTCAGCCTTTTTTGTATGAAGAAAAAATTGGCTTCACACAGAGGTTACGAGGATGTGGAAAGCATTGTTCTAGAGGCTCATAGTCTGCAATCAATTCACTGCATCAACTAGGCTTTCAGATCTGGTGGGTAGATTTTCACCCCTCACCTTCTAGAAGCATAGAATTATAGCAGCACAGAACGGGACCTTTTGGCACCTCCTGCCTGTGCAGTCTCTTTGGTAGGGCAATCCAATTAGTCCCAGTCCCCTGTTCTTTCCCCATGTCCCTGTAAATTTTTCCCCTTCAAGACAACTCGTTGCATCAAAGAATAACGTCGCTACTAGTTCTTTTGCCATCACCTTAAAACTGTGCCCTCTGGTTACCAACCCTTCTGCCACGAGAAACCGTTATTCCTAATTTACTCTATCAGAACCCATTATTTGGAACACCTCTATTAAATCTCCAGATAATCTTTCTGCCCTGAGGAGAAAAATCCCAGCTTCTCCAGTCTGTCCACATCACTGAAGTTCTGCATTGCGGGTGCCATTCCGTACACCTCCTCTGCATCCTCTCAAAGGCCTCCTGGATGTTAATCTGACGGGGCAGAACATCTGCCCTTTGTAGAACCAGCCCAATTCTCATTCCATTGTGCAATGCATGTTGGATAAAGGGCACTATCATTTTGGCACATGGAAGGTGATGATTGTGATGTTTGCTTGCTAACCAAATTCATTGTTAGTTTCCGCTCCATACCACTCCCCACAGAAGAGGAGGTGAGGGCCAGTATAGACTAGAGGGGTGAAGGGGAGGCGAGGCCCAGAATAGACTAGAGGGGGAGATGAGGAGAGGGCTAGTATAGACTGGAGAGGGAAGGGGATGAGAGGACAAGAATGGAAGGGGAGGAGAGGGCAAGATTGGATTAGAGGTGGAAGGGGAGAAGAGGGCCAGTGCAGACGAGAGGGGACAGGAGAAGAGAGGGCCAGTACAGACAGGATGGTAAGGGGAGGAGAGGGCCAGAATGGACTAGAGGAGGAACTGTAGGAGACGGCCAGTACAGACTAGAGGGCCAGTATAGACTAGAGGGGGAAGGGGAGGAGGCCGGTGCAGATGAGAGGGGACAGAGGAAGAGAGGGCCAGTATAGACCAGAGGGGGAAGGGGAGGAGAGGGCCGGAATGGACTAGAGGGGGAACGGGAGGAGAGGGCCAGTACAGACTAGAGGGGGAAGGGGAGGAGACGGCCAGTATAGACTGGAGGGGGGAAGGGGAGATATTCGCCATGATGGACTAGAGGGTCAGATTGGACTAGAGGGGGAAGGTGACGTGAGGGCCCGTATAGACAAGAGAGGGAAAGGCGAGGAAAGGGTCATTATAGACTAGAGGGGTAAGGGCAGGAGAGGGCCAGAAAGGACAAGAGGGGGTTGGAAAGGAGAGGGCCAGTACAGACTAGAAAGGGAAGGGGAGGAGAGTGCCAATATAGACTAGAGGGGGAAGGGGAGGAGAGGGACAGTGTAGACTAGAGATTGAAGGGCAGAAGAGGGCCAGTAGAGCCTAGATGGGGAAGGGGAGGAGAGGGCCAGAATGGACTAGTGAGGGAAGGGGACGGGTGGGTTAGCATAGACAATAGGGGGAAAGGGAGGTCTTCGTCATGTTGGACTAGAGGGGCATGTGAGGAGAGGGCTAGATTGGACTAGAGCAGTAATTGGATGAGTGGGTCAGATTGGACTGGAGGGTGAAGGTGAGGAGAGGGCCTGTGTAGTCAAGAGGGGGGAAAGGGAGGAAAGAGCCAGTGTAGACGAGAAGGGGATGGGAAGGAGAGTTCAAGTATAGACTAGATTTTTAAGGGTAGGAGAGGATCAGTGTAGACTAGATGGGGAAGGGGATGCGAAGGTCAGTATAGACTAGAGGGGGGTGGGGAGGAGAGGGCCAGTAGAGACTAGAGGGGGAAGGGGGAGAACAGAGCCAGAATTGACTAGAGGGGGCAGGGGAGTACAGGGCCAGTGTAGACTAGAGGAAGAATAGGAGGAGAGGGCCAGTATAGAGTAGAGGGTAAGGGGAGAATACATTCAATATAGACTAGAGTGTGGAAAGGGGAATAGACTATGGGGAAGTGGAGGAGAGGGTCAGTAGAGACTAGAGGGGACAGGGGAGGAGAGGGCCAGAATGGACTAGAGGTGGAAGGGGAGGGGAGGGTCAGCATTGACTAGATGGGGAAGGGGAGGTGTTTGCCATGATGGGCTTGAGGGGGAAGGGGAGGAGAGGTTCAGTATCATTTAGAGGGGAATGTGAGTAGTGGGCCAGGTTGGACTAGAGGGAAAGGTGAGGAGACGGCTAGTATAGACTAGAAGGGGGAAGGGGAGGAGAGGGAAAATATGGACTAGATGGGGAAGGAGAGGAGAGGTCCAGTATAGATTAGAGGGGTGAAGGGGAGGAGAGGTACAGTATGGATTAGAGGGATGAAGGGGAGGAGAGGGCAAGTATGGACTATGGGGGAAGGGGAGGAGAGGGCCAGTATCGATTAGAGGGGTGAAGGGGAGTAGAGGGCCAGGATGGACTATGGGGGAAGGGGAGGAGAGGTCCAGTATCGATTAGAGGGGTGAAGGGGAGGAGAGGGCCAGGATGGACTATGGGGGAAGGGGAGGAGAGGGCCAGTATAGATTCGAGGGGTGAAGGGGAAGAGAGGGCCAGGATGGACTATGGGGGAAGGGGAGGAGAGGGCCAGTATAGAATAGAGGGGGAAGGGGAGGAGAGGGTCATTATGGACTAGAAAGGGAAGGGGAGGAGAGGGCCAGAATGGACTCGAGGGAGAATGTGAGGAGAGGGCCAGAATGGATTAGAGGGGGAAGGGGAAATGACCAATACACACTTGAGGGGTCAGGGGAGGAGGGCCAGTACTGACAGAGGGTAAGGGGAGGAGTTGGCAGGAATGGATTAGGGGGTAATGGGAAGAGAGGGCTGGAATGGACTAAAGGGGTAAGAGGAGGAGAGGGTCATATTGGACCAGAGGGGAAAGGTGAGGAGAAGGCAAGTATTGACTAGAGGGGGGAAGGGGAGGAGAGGGCCAGTATAGACTAGAGGGGGGAAGGGGAGGAGAGGGCTAGTATGGACTAGAGGGTGAAGGAGCGGACAGGGGCAGAATGGACCAGAGAGGGAAGGGGATGAGAGGGCCATGATAGAATAGATGGGGTAGGTGAGGAGAAGGCCAGATTGGACTGGAGGGGGAAGGGGAGGAGAGGGTCAGACTGGACTGGAGGGGGAAGATGTGGAGAGGGCCATGATGAACTAGAGGGGGGAAGGGGAAGTCAGGACCGGAATAAATAGTGATAGCGGGGTGAAACTTACTGACAGTTTCGCAGCAATTTGGAAACAATTTAGCAAACAGGCTTTGCAATAGAGAGTGACAATACACTTCTGAAGTAACCCACAATTTGTATGCAAGAATGTTGCAGTTGATGTCACGGCAAGCTCAAGCTGTACCATGTTTGCAGTGTAATTACAAGACATGGGCCTATATTCAGGGTTGACTGCCTGTTGTCAGCTCCTTGTGGTGTTATACCAGCATTTTTCAAGTCGTTGGTCAGCATTTTGTTAGTTTCCTGGGTTGGCAAATATGTACTGAGCAGTTTTAAAGTATTAAGGGATATGGAGAAAAATTAGGGAATTATGTTAAAATGATAAAGGTGACCATGGGTTACGAGATGGAGCTGAATTTACAAAGTGCACTGTTGACTGAGAGCTTGGAACTTCCCTCGCTACCAACACTCCACACCATTTGCTGTATTGCCCATTAAAATGAATGGGTGGAAGCTCTCCATTTCCCAATAGGTACATCTAACCAGGACTCCCTTGCTACAGCTCCAGTCGATTAAATCATCTCACCTATTTTTGTTTTGCAGTTTTTGTTCAATAAAAAAAAAGTGTTCTATAATTGCTTCATTTGGAAAAACACAGAATGATCAACAGTCAAAGCTGAACTACGGCTACAAAGCTCAGTTCTTGTGAAACATGCTCGGCTGTTGCTTGGCCACTTTTGATTGTAGAGCTGACTGAATTAGAAATTCTATTGATCCAAGTGAAACTTCATATACTGTACATTTTGTGTCTCAGTGTACAGTACAACGCAGTGAAAGAACCAGCTCTTTCCTGTTACTAAAATATATCAATTAGATAAAAGGGTGAAGTATTATCACCGCCATGATTAATTTTGCTTACACTTTGGGAGAAACAGGGCTCACCACCACCTTCTCAAAGGCAATTAGGGATGGGCAATAAATGCTGCACTTGCCAGTGACGCTCACGTTCCGTGAATGAATGAAAAAAAAGTAAGCATGCAAAGGCTCCCAAACACTTTAGTGGGTAACTGTACCAAGTCATATAGGCCCAGAAAGATTTAGGTTCAATCCCTGGTCTAGGCTGTTAGTTAACTGATATTATTAGGTGTGGCAGTGGGTAGGACATTACAAGTAGCCTTATGTCACTTGCCACTGAATAAGGAGGGCAACAATCAGTCAGCCTATTATTTCTCTCTCTCTGTGTGGGTGTTCGTGGAGAACGCAACCAGACTTAGTCTGCTGTTGTTCAATGTTCAGGCTTAGGCACAAAGAAAGGCTATTTGAATGAAAATGAAAAAGGGCTGGCAGAATCTGTGCAACTGTACCTCAACGTAAGCCACTGCCTTTAAAGAGAAGCGAAGAAAATTGAGGATAAACCAAAGCAAACACACAATGCTTATAATTGGATATATGTTTCTAATTAGCATGATGCACAGTAGATGAATCTGCACAATTCACCATCTCTCTGTTTTGCAAGTGGAAGTAAAGTTTTCTTCTACAATCAAGAATTAAATGGTACCCACATTAAACGGAAAACCTCATCACCAGCACTGAATGTGTTAAAAGGACCTTAACATAACAATAGTTACTAAATACTGAACATGACTAAGACTAGGGTTAATAGTGAGATTAACCTACATGACAGTACGGTGTGTGGGCAGAGTTTCTAGTCAAGGAATATTTTTTTCAACAGCCGCAGTTTATGTGGGTAAAAAATACTGTAAATGTGAAAAGAAGAAAGCTTTGACAAGATTAAAGTTGATAGTACATCTGTTAAGAAATACAAGTTGGCAAAACTTCTCTGCTCAGGGACACTGGATAAGATCATGGGCTTCTTTCAGTTTGCATGAAATGAAGCTGCCTGGTTAATGTGGTTAAGTCTTTCAGCAGATGCAATGCCTGGGATCGTCATTATCACTGGGACACTGTCAACAGGAAGGAAAAGTTTCGAAATGACTTTGAACTGTGGAGAAAGGAATATGCGCATCAGTACAGTGAAGCAACGGTAAGATGCGATTTAATCTATGTTACAGTATCTGGATTTTTCACATGTGAGAGAAGGACCTTTTATAATGTAAAGAAAAACGGATTCTGCTATGAATACGACTGCAATTAATGTGAGGGATGGTCGTGCTGTGAGAGTCTCCTTCCAGTGGTGACCTGGGTTTGGTAGCTAGGTTTACAGGAAGGGCTTTCCGCCAAAAAGCACCTCTTACCCTTTTCTTCAGAGCACAATTGCTGCGTGATTCACATCACGAGAATCACGGCCATGTTTACAATAAAAACAATCATTTTTCTACTCCTCATAAACACACACTAAAATTTTCGGGCAACAGATTCATCTTCCATAAGCACTGCCAATTTTGCACTTATTCAAAACCTGAAAAAGTACTGTACACCTATTTCCATTCAGATTATCGCTATGAGTAAAATAAGGGCATTAGGTGACATTGAGTGATGTGATCATCCACAAATGGATGGCTTTCTGAACAATTTTCACTGCCGTGATGCATTAAAGATGTTACATTCCCTTCGCTCCAGTAGTCTCAAAAAAGAATATTCCTTCCTTTTATTGGCATATCAGAGCTATTCAATGGGGGGTGGGGGGGAGGAGGAGTAGGAAAAATATTTTTATGCTGTGGGATGGGCGTGGTTGAGACTGAGACCACTAAGTCTTTTAAGGCAAATTGGATGAAAATCTGAATATATTGTTTGGGGCAGTGGGATTAGTTTTCGATTATTCTGGAAAAGAACTGCCAAATTGCAAAAAATATCTATGGTTCTGTGGACTTCTCTCCTCAGGACAAATGCCCCTTCATGGCTGCTACTCAGTTCTTTTCACCATTTTTACATCTTTTCGCTGGAGTTGTTAGACTCATCGAACACCCATATGCTTTGTTTCCGAGAGACAAAGCTTCAAGGCCAATCACACCCTTTAGATCGCTGCCCTGTATCAATGTTCAGTAAGTGCACTCCTTGAATTAGGATGGAATTTGCCCAGATGTTTTAAGAGGAAGATTCAATAGAAGTGTTCAAAAATTATGAAGGGTTTTGATAGAGTAAATGAGGAGAGACTGTTTTCAGTAGCAGATGGGTCGATAACTGGAGTCACAGATTTAAGGAAATTGGCAAACGAACCAGAGGCAGGATGCGGATGGAATTCTTTCACACAAGAGAAGGTCATGATCTGAAATGCACTAACTTAGTGGATGGTGGAAGCAGATTCAACAATAATTTTCAAAGGGAACTGGATATTTACTTAAAGAAGAAACATTTTGCAGGGCTATTGGGAAAGGATAGCAGGGTGGGACTGGTTGGTTATCTCTTTCAAAAAGCCAGTACAGGCATGATGGGCGGATTGGGCTCCTTTTGCACTGCCTCATTCTTTGAAAGTGTACGCTGGAACACAACATTGAATGTCCATAACTACGGTTATTCAGAGGTGGCAGCGCACAACAAACCTCAACAACAAGACGTTCTGTTCAAAACCACATTTCAGTACATCTCAAAAGCCTGTCATTCGATAGCGAAGGAGGATTCTTGCATTGCTTTTCACCCTTAGGAATTTCCCAACAGTTACAGCACAGAGAAGCAACCTCATCATTCTAATCCTGCAGTGGCAAGAAACCTTGAGAATTAGAATGTGACCTTCAGGACCTTCATCCTTTAGAAATGGAACTGAAATACAGTTAATATTAATTAAGCTCTTTTATATTGTATTGGTTGGGTTAATTAGTGCTGGAAGGCTTCATTCTGATAACCAATGGTTAAGGGAAATTGAAGGATAAACAAACTTCTTGTTGAATTGCCCCTGACAGTTGATCAGTGTCAGAAAGAGAGAGACATTAATTACATTAGAAATCAGTGACGGACAGAGAGAGAGAGAGAGAGAGTCATTGATCAGTGTGGAGAGCAGTGAGAGAGCGACAGATATTGATCAGCGTGGAGAGGAGTGAGAGAGAGAGACATACAATGATCACTGGGGAGAGCAGTGAGAGACAGAGACATTAATCAATGTGGAGAGAAGTGAGAGAGAGAGACATTGAGCAGTGTGGAGAGAAGTGAGAGGGAGAGACATTGATCAGTGTCAAGCGCAGTGAGAGAGAGAAAGACATTGAGCAGTGTAGAGAAGCAGTGAGAGGCAGACAGAGACATTGATCAGTCAGGAGAGCAGTGAGAGAGAGAGAGACAGAGAAATGATCACTGTGGAGAGCAGTGAGAGAGAGAGAGACAGAGAAATGATCACTGTGGAGAGCAGTGTGAGAGAGAGAGACAGAGAAATGATCACTGTGGAGAGCAGTGTGAGAGAAAGATATTGACCAATGTGGAGAGCAGTGAGAGAGAGAGACATTGATCAGTGTGGAGAGCAGTGAGAGAGGGACAGACATTGATCAGTGTGGAGAGCAGTGAGAGAGAGAAAGACTTTGATCAGTGTGGAGAGCAGTGAGAGAGAGAGAGACATTGATCAGTGTGGAGAGCAGTGAGAGAGAGAGAGACTTTGATCAGTGTGGAGAGCAGTGAGAGAGGGACAGACATTGATCAGTGTGGAGAGCAGTGAGAGAGAGAGAGACATTGATCAGTGTGGAGAGCAGTGAGAGAGGGACAGACATTGATCAGTGTGGAGAGCAGTGAGAGAGAGAAAGACTTTGATCAGTGTGGAGAGCAGTGAGAGAGAGAGAGACATTGATCAGTGTGGAGAGCAGTGAGAGAGAGAGAGACTTTGATCAGTGTGGAGAGCAGTGAGAGAGAGAGAGACATTGATCAGTGTGGAGAGCAGTGAGAGAGAGACAGAGAAATTGATCAGTGTGGAGAGCAGTGAGAGACAGAGACATTAATCAGTGTGGTGAGCGGTGAGAGAGAGACAGACTTTGATCAGTGTGGAGAGTAGTGAGAGAGAGAGAGACATTGATCAGTGTGGAGAGAAGTGAGAGAGACAGACATTGATCAGTGAGGAGAGCAGTGAGAGAGAGAGACATTGAACAGTATGGAGAGTAGTGAGAGAGAGACATTAATCAGTGGGGAAAGCAGTGAGGGAGAGGCAGGCATTGATCAGTGTGGATAGCAGAGAGAGAGAGATAGACATTGATCAGTGTGGAGAGCAGTGAGAGACAGAGAAATTGATCAACGTGGAGAGCAGTGAGAGAGTGACAGACTGATCAGTGTGGAGAGCAGTGAGAGAGAGAGGCAAAGAAATTGCTCAGTCTGGAGAGCAGTGAGAGAGAGAGAGAAAGAGAGACATTGATCAGTGTGGAGAGCAGTGAGAGGGAGACACATACTTTGATCAATGTGGAGAGCAGTGAGAGAGAGAGAGACAATGATCAGTGTGGACAGCATTGAGAGAGAGAGAGAGACATTAATCAGTGTGGAGAGAAGTGAGAGACAGAGACGTTAATCAGTGTGGAGAGGGAGTGAGAGAGAGAGAGACATTGATCAGTGTGGTGAGCATTGAGAGAGAGAGATAGACATTGATCAGTGGGGAGAGCTGTGAGAGGGAGACAGAGACAATGATCAGAGTGGAGAGCAGTGAGAGAGAGACACAGAAATTGATCAGTGTGGAGAGCAGTGAGAGACAGAGACGTTAATCTGTGTGGAGAGAAGTGAGAGAGAGAGAGACATTGATCAGTGTTGAGAGCAGTGAGAGAGAGAGAGAGAGACAGGGACACTGATCATTGTGGCGAGCAGTGTGAGAGACAGACATTGATCAGTGTCGAGAGCAGTGAGGGAGAGAGAGGCAGAGAAAATTATCAGTGTGGACAGCAGTGGGAGAGAGAGATATTGATCAATGTGGAGAGCAGTGAGAGAGAGAGACATTGATCAGTGTGGAGAGCAGTGAGGGAGAGAGAGGTAGAGAAAATTATCAGTGTGGACAGCAGTGGGAGAGAGAGATATTGATCAATGTGGAGAGCAGTGAGAGGGAGAAAGAGACAATGATCAGTGTGGAGAGCAGTGAGAGAGAGAGAGAGAGACAGGGACACTGATCATTGTGGAGAGCAGTGATAGAGAGAGAAAGCCGTTGATCAGTGTGGAGAGCAATGAGAAAGAGAGAGATAGAGACATTAATCAGTGTGGAAAGCAGTGAGAGAAAAATATTGATCAACGTGGAGAGCAGTGAGAGAGACACAGAAATTGATCACTCTGGAGAGCAGTGAGAGAGAGAGAGACATTGATTAGTGTGCAGAGCAATGAGAGAGAGAGACAGACATTGATCAGTGGAGAGAACAGTGAGAGGGAGACAGAGACAATGATCACTGTGGAGAGCAGGGAGAGAGAGGCAGAGACATTGATCAGTGGGGAGAGCAGTGAGGGAGAGAGAGGTAGAGAAAATTATCAATGTGGAGAGCAGTGAGAGAGAGAGACAGACAGTGATCAGTGGGGAGAGCAGTGAGAGAGACACACATGTTTTGATCAATGTGGAGAGCAGTGAGAGAGAGAGAGATATTGATCAATGTGGACAGCAGTGAGAGAGAGACAGACTTGGATCAGTGTGGAGAGCAGTGAGAGAGAGAGAGAGGCAGGAACACTGATCATTGTGGAGCGCAGTGTGAGAGAGAGACACATTGATGTGTGGAGAGCAGTGAGAGAGCGAGACATTCATCAGTGTGGAGAGCAGAGAGGAGAGACAGACATTGGTCATTTGGAGAGCAAATAGAGAGAGACAGACATTGATCAGTGTGGAGAGCAGTGTGGGAGAAAGAGACATTGATCAGTGTGGAGAGCAGTGAGAGAGAGAGACATCGATCAGTGTGGAGAGCAGTGACACAGAGAGAGAGAGACAGAGACCTTAATCAGTGTGGAGAGCAGTGAGAGACAGACAGACATCGATCAGTGTGGAGAGCAGTGAGAGATAGAAATATTGATCGAAGTGGAGAGCATTGTGAGAGACACAGACTTTGATCAGTGTGGAGAGCAGTGAGAGGGAGAGACATTGATCAGTGTGGAGAGAAGTGTGAGAGAGAGAAATACATTGATCAGTGTGGAGAGCAGTGACAGAGAGAGAGAGAGACAGAGACCTTAATCAGTGTGGAGAGCAGTGAGAGACAGACAGACATTGATCAGTGTGGAGAGAAGTGAGAGAGAGAGAAATACATTGATCAGTGCGGAGAGCAGTGAGAGAGAGAGACATTGATCAGTGTGGAGAGCAGTGAGAGAGAGAGACATTGATCAGTGTGGAGAGCAGTGAGAGAGAGAGAGACATTGATCAGTGTGGAGAGCAGTGAGAGAGAGAGACATTGACCAGTGTGGAGAGCAGTGAGAGAGAGAGACATTGACCAGTGTGGAGAGCAGTGAGAGAGAGAAATATTGATCAACGTGGAGAGCAGTGAGGGAAAGAGAGAAATTGATCAGAGTGCAGAGCAGTGAGAGAGAGAGAGACATTGATCAGTGTGGAGAGCAGTGAGAGAGAGAGACATTGATCAGTGTGGAGAGCAGTGAGAGTGAGACAGACATTGACCAGTGTTGAGAGCAGTGAGAGAGAGAGACATTAAACAGTGTGGAGAGCAGTGAGAGAGAGAGAGATAGAGACATTAATCAGTGTGGAGAGCAGTGAGAGAGAAAAATATTGATCAGTGTGGAGGGCAGTGAGAGAGAAAAATATTGATCAGTGTGGAGAGCAGTGAGAGAGACACAGACTTTGATCACTGTGGAGAGCAGTGAGAGAGAGAGAGACATTGATTAGTGTGGAGCGTAGTGTGAGAGAGAGAGACATTGATCAGTATGCAGAGCAATGAGAGAGAGACAGACATTGATAAGTGGAGAGAACAGTGAGAGGGAGACAGAGACATTGATCAGTGTGGAGAGCAGGGAGAGAGAGGCAGAGACATTGGTCAGTGTGGAGAGCAGTGAGAGAGAGAGAGAAAGAGACATTGATCAGTGTGGAGAGAGGTGAGGGACAGACAGACATTGATCAGTGTGGAGAGCAATGAGAGAGAGGCAGAGACATTGATCAGTGTGGAGAGCAGTGAGAGAGAGAGAGAGAGAGAGACATTGATCAGTGTGGAGAGCAATGAGAGAGAGAGACGTTGATCAGTGTGGAGAGCAATGAGAGAGAGACAGACATTGATCAGTGTGGAGAGCAATGAGAGAGAGAGACATTGATTAGTATGGAGAGCAGTGATAGAGAGAGAGATATTGATCAGTTTTGAGAGCAGTGAGAGAGAGGCAGAGACATTGATCAGTGTGGAGAGCAGTGAGAGAGAGGCAGAGACATTGATCAGTGTGGAGAGCAGTGAGAGAGAGAGAGATTGAGAGAGAGAGACATTGATCAGTGTGGAGAGCAATGAGAGAGACGTTGATCAGTGTGGAGAGCAATGAGAGAGAGAGAGACATTGATCAGTGTGGAGAGCAATGAGAGAGAGAGACATTGATTAGTTGGGAGAGCAGTGAGAGGCAGACAGACATTGATCAATGTGGAGAGCAGTGATAGACAGAGACATTGATCAGTGTGGAGAGCAGTGAGAGAGAGAGACATTGATCAGTTGGGAGAGCAATGAGAGACAGAGACATTGATCAGTGGGGGAGCAGTGAGAGAGAGAGACATTGATCAGTATGGAGAGCAGTGAGAGAGAGAGCCATTGATCAGTGGGGAGAGCAATGAGAGACAGAGACATTGATCAGTGGGGGAGCAGTGAGAGAGAGAGACATTGATCAGTGTGGAGATCAGTGAGAGAGAGAGTGCTATTGATCAGTGTGGAGATCAGTGAGAGAGAGAGAGTGCTATTGATCAGTGAGGAGAGCAGTGAGAGAGAGATATTGATCAATGTGGAGAGCAGTGAGAGGGAGACAGACATTGATCAGTGTGGAGGGCAGTGAGAGGGAGACAGAGATATTGATCAGTGTGGAGAGCAGTGAGGGAGAAATAGACTGAGAAATTGATCACTGTGGAGAGCAGTGACATAGAGAGACATTGATTAGTGTGGAGAGCAGTGAGAGAGAGACAGAGACCTTGATCAGTGTGGAGAGCAGTGAGGGAGCGAGAGACACAGACTTTGATCAATGTGGAGAGCAATGAGAGAGAGACAGACATTGATGAGTGTGGAGAGCAGAGAGAAGACAGACATTGATCAGTATGGAGAGCAGAGAGAGATGGAGGCAGAAAGAGACATTATTCAGTGTGGAGAGCAGTGTGAGAGAGAAATATTGATCAACGTGGGGAGCAGTGAGAGAGACACAGACTTTGATTAGTGTGGAGAGCAGTGAGACAGAGAGAGAGACATTGATAAGTGTGGAGAGCAGTGAGAGAGAGACAGGCATTGATCAGTGTGGAGAGCAGAGAGAGAGACAGACAGAGACATTGATCAGTGTGGAGAGCAGTGAAAGTGAGAGAGAGACAGAGACATTAATCAGTGTGGAGAGCAGTGTGTAAGAGAGAGACATTGATCACTGTGCAGAGCAGTGAGAGAGAGAGAGAGACATTGATAAGTGTGGAGAGCAGTGAGAGAGACAGACATTGATCAGTGTGGAGAGCAGAGAGAGAGACAGACAGAGACATTGATCAGTGTGGAGAGCAGTGAAAGTGAGAGAGAGACAGAGACATTAATCAGTGTGGAGAGCAGTGTGTAAGAGAGAGACATTGATCACTGTGCAGAGCAGTGAGAGAGAGAGAGAGACATTGATAAGTGTGGAGAGCAGTGAGAGAGAGACAGACATTGATCAGTGTGGAGAGCAGAGAGAGAGACAGACAGAGACATTGATCAGTGTGGAGAGCAGTGAAAGTGAGAGAGAGACAGAGACATTAATCAGTGTGGAGAGCAGTGTGTAAGAGAGAGACATTGATCACTGTGCAGAGCAGTGAGAGGCAGACAGACATTGATCAATGTGGAGAGCAGTGATAGACAGAGACATTGATCAGTGTGGAGAGCAGTGAGAGAGAGAGACATTGATCAGTGGGGAGAGCAATGAGAGACAGAGACATTGATCAGTGGGGGAACAGTGAGAGAGAGAGACATTGATCAGTATGGAGAGCAGTGAGAGAGAGAGCCATTGATCAGTGGGGGAGCAGTGAGAGAGAGAGACATTGATCAGTGTGGAGATCAGTGAGAGAGAGAGAGTTCTATTGATCAGTGAGGAGAGCAGTGAGAGAGAGATATTGATCAATGTGGAGAGCAGTGAGAGGGAGACAGACATTGATCAGTGTGGAGGGCAGTGAGAGGGAGACAGAGATATTGATCAGTGTGGAGAGCAGTGAGGGAGAAAGAGACTGAGAAATTGATCACTGTGGAGAGCAGTGACATAGAGAGACATTGATTAGTGTGGAGAGCAGTGAGAGAGAGACAGAGACCTTGATCAGTGTGGAGAGCAGTGAGGGAGCGAGAGACACAGACTTTGATCAATGTGGAGAGCAATGAGAGAGAGACAGACATTGATGAGTGTGGAGAGCAGAGAGAAGACAGACATTGATCAGTCTGGAGAGCAGAGAGAGATGGAGGCAGAAAGAGACATTATTCAGTGTGGAGAGCAGTGTGAGAGAGAAATATTGATCAACGTGGGGAGCAGTGAGAGAGACACAGACTTTGATTAGTGTGGAGAGCAGTGAGACAGAGAGAGAGACATTGATAAGTGTGGAGAGCAGTGAGAGAGAGACAGACATTGATCAGTGTGGAGAGCAGAGAGAGAGACAGACAGAGACATTGATCAGTGTGGAGAGCAGTGAAAGTGAGAGAGAGACAGAGACATTAATCAGTGTGGAGAGCAGGGTGTAAGAGAGAGACATTGATCGCTGTGCAGAGCAGTGAGAGAGAGAGAGAGACATTGATAAGTGTGGAGAGCAGTGAGAGAGAGACAGACATTGATCAGTGTGGAGAGCAGAGAGAGAGACAGACAGAGACATTGATCAGTGTGGAGAGCAGTGAGAGTGAGAGAGAGACAGAGACATTAATCAGTGTGGAGAGCAGTGAGAGAGACAGACATTGATGAGTATGGAAAGCAGTGTGAGAGAGAGAGAAAAATCAGGGTGGAGAGCAGTGAGAGAGAGTCAGGCATTGATCAGCATGGAGAGCAGTGTGAGAGAGAGACAAAAATTAGTATGGAGAGCAGTGAGAGGGAGAGACATTGATTCGTATGGAGAGTAGTGAGAGAGAGACGGAGATATTGATCACTGTTGAGAGCAAAGAGAGAGAGAGAGACATTGATCAGTGTGGAGTGCAGCGAGAGAGAGACAGCGACGCTGATCAGTGTGGAGAGAAGTGAGAGAGAGACACACACTGATCAGTGTGGGGAGCAGTGAGAGAGAGGGAGAGACATTGATCAATGTGGAGAGCAGTGAGAGAGAGACAGACTTTGATTAGTGTGGAGAGCAGTGAGAGAGATAGACATTGATCAGTATGGAGAGCAGTGAAAGAGAGATAGACATTGATCAGTGTGGAGAACAGTGAGAGAGCGAGAGAGAGAGAGAGACAGAGAAATTGATCAGTGTGGAGAGCAATGAGAGAGAGGCAGAGACATTGATCAGTGTGGAGAGCAGTGAGAGAGAGAGAGAGAGAGAGAGAGACATTGATCAGTGTGGAGAGCAATGAGAGAGAGAGACGTTGATCAGTGTGGAGAGCAATGAGAGAGAGACAGACATTGATCAGTGTGGAGAGCAGTGAGACAGAGAGACATTGATTAGTATGGAGAGCAGTGATAGAGAGACAGAGATATTGATCAGTTTTAAGAGCAGTGAGAGAGACATACATTGATCAGTTGGGAGAGCAGTGAGAGAGAGCCATTGATCAGTGTGGAGAGCAGTGAGAGAGACACAGACTTTGATCACTGTGGAGAGCAGTGAGAGAGAGAGAGACATTGATTAGTGTGGAGCGTAGTGTGAGAGAGAGAGACATTGATCAGTATGCAGAGCAATGAGAGAGAGACAGACATTGATCAGTGGAGAGAACAGTGAGAGGGAGACAGAGACATTGATCAGTGTGGAGAGCAGGGAGAGAGAGGCAGAGACATTGGTCAGTGTGGAGAGCAGTGAGAGAGAGAGAGAGAGAGAGACATTGATCAGTGTGGAGAGCAATGAGAGAGAGACAGACATTGATCAGTGTGGAGAGCAATGAGAGAGAGAGACATTGATTAGTATGGAGAGCAGTGATAGAGAGAGAGATATTGATCAGTTTTGAGAGCAGTGAGAGAGAGGCAGAGACATTGATCAGTGTGGAGAGCAGTGAGAGAGAGAGAGAGAGAGAGACATTGATCAGTGTGGAGAGCAATGAGAGAGAGAGACATTGATTAGTTGGGAGAGCAGTGAGAGGCAGACAGACATTGATCAATGTGGAGAGCAGTGATAGACAGAGACATTGATCAGTGTGGAGAGCAGTGAGAGAGAGAGACATTGATCAGTGGGGAGAGCAATGAGAGACAGAGACATTGATCAGTGGGGGAGCAGTGAGAGAGAGAGACATTGATCAGTGTGGAGAGCAGTGAGAGAGAGAGCCATTGATCAGTGGGGAGAGCAATGAGAGACAGAGACATTGATCAGTGGGGGAGCAGTGAGAGAGAGAGACATTGATCAGTGTGGAGATCAGTGAGAGAGAGAGAGTTCTATTGATCAGTGAGGAGAGCAGTGAGAGAGAGATATTGATCAATGTGGAGAGCAGTGAGAGGGAGACAGACATTGATCAGTGTGGAGGGCAGTGAGAGGGAGACAGAGATATTGATCAGTGTGGAGAGCAGTGAGGGAGAAAGAGACTGAGAAATTGATCACTGTGGAGAGCAGTGACATAGAGAGACATTGATTAGTGTGGAGAGCAGTGAGAGGGAGACAGAGACCTTGATCAGTGTGGAGAGCAGTGAGGGAGCGAGAGACACAGACTTTGATCAATGTGGAGAGCAATGAGAGAGAGACAGACATTGATGAGTGTGGAGAGCAGAGAGAAGACAGACATTGATCAGTATGGAGAGCAGAGAGAGATGGAGGCAGAAAGAGACATTATTCAGTGTGGAGAGCAGTGTGAGAGAGAAATATTGATCAACGTGGGGAGCAGTGAGAGAGACACAGACTTTGATTAGTGTGGAGAGCAGTGACACAGAGAGAGAGAGACAGAGACCTTAATCAGTGTGGAGAGCAGTGAGAGACAGACAGACATTGATCAGTGTGGAGAGAAGTGAGAGAGAGATATACATTGATCAGTGCGGAGAGCAGTGGGAGAGAGAGACATTGATCAGTATGGAGAGCAGTGAGAGAGAGGCAGACATTGATCAGTGTGGAGAGCAGTGAGAGAGAGAGACATTGATCAGTGTGGAGAGAAGTGTGAGAGAGAGAAATACATTGATCAGTGTGGAGAGCATTGAGAGAGAGAGATAGACAGTGATCAGTGGGGAGAGCAATGAGAGAGACAGACATTGATCAGTGTGGAGAGAAGTGAGAGGGAGACAGAGACAGTGATCAGTGGGGAAAGCAGTGAGAGAGAGACACAGAAATTGATCAGTGTGGAGAGCAGTGAGAGACAGAGACGTTAATCAGTGTGGAGAGAAGTGAGAGAGAGAGAGAGAGAGAGAGACATTGATCAGTGTGGAGAGAAGTGAGAGAGAGAGAGACATTGACCACTGTGGAGTGCAGTGAGAGAGAGAGACATTGACCAGTGTAGAAAGCAGTGAGAGAGATAGAAAGCCATTGATCAGTGTGGAGAGCAGTGAGAGAGAGAGATAGACATTGATCAGTGGGGAGAGCAATGAGAGAGACAGACATTGATCAGTGTGGAGAGCAGTGAGAGGGAGACAGAGACAGTGATCAGTGGGGAGAGCAGTGAGAGAGAGGCAGACATTGATCAGTGTGGAGAGCAGTGAGAGAGACAGACATTGATCAGTGTGGAGAGAAGTGAGAGAGAGAGAGACATTGACCACTGTGGAGTGCAGTGAGAGAGAGAGACATTGACCAGTGTGGAGAGCAGTGAGAGGGAGACAGAGACAGTGATCAGTGGGGAGAGCAGTGAGAGGGAGACAGAGACAGTGATCAGTGGGGAGAGCAGTGAGAGAGACACACAGAAATTGATCGGTGTGGAGAACAGTGAGAGACATAGACGTTAATCAGTGTGGAGAGAAGTGAGTGAGAGAGAGAGAGACAATGATCAGTGTGGAGAGAAGTGAGAGAGAGAGAGACATTGACCACTGTGGAGTGCAGTGAGAGAGAGAGACATTGATCAGTGTGGAGAGAAGTGAGAGAGAGAGAGACATTGACCACTGTGGAGTGCAGTGAGAGAGAGAGACATTGACCAGTGTGGAGTGCAGTGAGAGAGATAGAAAGCCATTGATCAGTGTGGAGAGCAGTGAGAGTGAGAGACGGACATTAATCAGTGTGGAGAACTGTGAGAGGGAGACAGAGATATTGATCAGTGTGGAGAGCAGTGAGGGAGAGAGAGAGAGACATTATTCAGTGTGGAGAGCAGTGTGAAAGAGAAATGTTGATCAACGTGGAGAGCAGTGAGAGAGACACAGACTTTGATCAGTGTGGAGAGCAGTGAGAGGGAGAGACATTGATCAGTGTGGAGAGAAGTGTGAGAGAGAGAAATACATTGATCAGTGGGGAGAGCAGTGAGAGAGAGAGACATTGATCTGTGCGGAGAGCAGTGAGAGAGAGGCAGACATTGATCAGTGTGGAGAGCAGTGAGAGAGAGGGAAATTGATCAGTGTGGAGAGCAATGGGAGAGAGAGACAGACGTTGATCAATGTGGAGAACCGTGAGAAAGAGAGGGAGTGAGAGAGAGAGAGAGAGAGACATTGATCAGTGTGGAGAGCAGTGAGAGAGACACACATTGATCTGTTGGGAGAGCAGTGAGAGACAGAGACATTGATCAGTGGGGAGAGCAGTGAGAGGTAGACAGACATTGATCAGTGTTTAGAGCAGTGAGAGAGAGAGACATTTAACAGTGTGGAGATCAGTGAGAGAGAGAGAAAGCCATTGATCAGTGTGGAGAGCAATGAGAAAGAGAGAGATAGAGACATTGAACAGTGTGGAGAGCAATGAGAGAGAGAGACCTAGATCAGTGTGGAGAGCAGTGAGAGTGAGACAGAAATTGATCAGTGTGGAGAGCAGTGATAGAGAGACAGACATTGACCAGTGTGGAGAGCAGTGAGAGTGAGACAGAAATTGATCAGTGTGGAGAGCAGTGATAGAGAGACAGACATTGACCAGTGTGGAGAGCAGTGAGAGAGAGAGACATTGAACAGTGTGGCGAGCAATGACAGAGAGCGAAAGCCATTGATCAGTGTGGAGAGCAGTGCGAGGGAGAAATATTGATCAACGTGGAGAGCAGTGAGAGAGACACAGACTTTGATCAGCGTGGAGAGCAGTGAGAGAGAGAGAGACATTGATCAATGTGGAGAGCAGTAAGAGAGACAGACATTGATCAGTGGGGAGAACAGTGAGAGGGAGACAGAGACATTGATCAGTGTGGAAAGAAGTGAGAGGGAGACAGACACTGATCAATGTGGAGAGCAGTGAGAGAGAGAGACGTTGATCAGTGTGGAGAGCAGTGATAGAGAGACAGAGATATTGATCAGTTTTGAGAGCAGTGAGGGAGACATACATTGATCAGTTGGGAGAGCAGTGAGAGAGAGCCATTGATCAGTGTGGAGAGCAGTGAGAGGCAGACAGACATTGATCAATGTGGAGAGCAGTGAGAGACAGAGACATTGATCAGTGTGGAGAGCAGTGAGAGAGAGATATTGATCAATGTGGAGAGCAGTGAGAGGGAGACAGACATTGATCAGTGTGGAGAGCAGAGAGAGA
Source organism: Heterodontus francisci (assembly GCF_036365525.1). Classification (NCBI taxonomy): domain Eukaryota; kingdom Metazoa; phylum Chordata; class Chondrichthyes; order Heterodontiformes; family Heterodontidae; genus Heterodontus; species Heterodontus francisci. Next base: position 127,884,176 of record NC_090377.1, read on the forward strand.
GACAGACATAGATCAGTATGGAGAGCAGAGAGAGAGAGAGGGAGACAGAGACATTATTCAGTGTGGAGAGCAGTGTGAGAGAGAAATATTGATCAACGTGGAGAGCAGTGAGAGAGACACAGACTTTGATTAGTTTGGAGAGCAGTGAGACAGAGAGAGAGAGAGACAGAGACACTGATCAGTGTGGAGAGCAGTGTGTGAGAGAGAGACATTGATCACTGTGCAGAGCAGTGAGAGAGAGACATTGATAAGTGTGGAGAGCAGAGAGAGAGACAGACATTGATCAGTGTGGAGAGCAGAGAGAGAGACAGTCATTGATCAGTGTGGAGAGCAGTGAGAGTGAGAGAGAGACAGAGACATTAATCAGTGTGGAGAGCAGTGAGAGAGAGAGACAAAAATCAGTGTGGAGAGCAGTGAGAGGGAGAGACATTGATTAGTATGGAGAGTAGTGAGAGAGAGACAGAGATATTGATCAGTGTTGAGAGCTGTGAGAGAGAGACATTGATCAGTGTGGAGAGCAGTGAGAGAGAGAGACATTGACCAGTGTGGAGAGCAGTGAGAGAGAGAGACATTGACCAGTGTGGAGAGCAGTGAGAGAGATAGAAAGCCATTGATCAGTGTGGAGAGCAGTGAGAGAGAGAAATATTGATCAACGTGGAGAGCAGTGAGGGAAAGAGAGAAATTGATCAGAGTGCAGAGCAGTGAGAGAGAGAGAGACATTGATCAGTGTGGAGAGCAGTGAGAGAGAGAGACATTGATCAGTGTGGAGAGCAGTGAGAGTGAGACAGACATTGACCAGTGTTGAGAGCAGTGAGAGAGAGAGACATTAAACAGTGTGGAGAGCAGTGAGAGAGAGAGAGATAGAGACATTAATCAGTGTGGAGAGCAGTGAGAGAGAAAAATATTGATCAGTGTGGAGAGCAGTGAGAGAGAAAAATATTGATCAGTGTGGAGAGCAGTGAGAGAGACACAGACTTTGATCACTGTGGAGAGCAGTGAGAGAGAGAGAGACATTGATTAGTGTGGAGCGTAGTGTGAGAGAGAGAGACATTGATCAGTATGCAGAGCAATGAGAGAGAGACAGACATTGATCAGTGGAGAGAACAGTGAGAGGGAGACAGAGACATTGATCAGTGTGGAGAGCAGGGAGAGAGAGGCAGAGACATTGGTCAGTGTGGAGAGCAGTGAGAGAGAGAGAGAGAGAGACATTGATCAGTGTGGAGAGCAATGAGAGAGAGACAGACATTGATCAGTGTGGAGAGCAATGAGAGAGAGAGACATTGATTAGTATGGAGAGCAGTGATAGAGAGAGAGATATTGATCAGTTTTGAGAGCAGTGAGAGAGAGGCAGAGACATTGATCAGTGTGGAGAGCAGTGAGAGAGAGGCAGAGACATTGATCAGTGTGGAGAGCAGTGAGAGAGAGAGAGAGAGAGAGACATTGATCAGTGTGGAGAGCAATGAGAGAGAGAGACATTGATTAGTTGGGAGAGCAGTGAGAGGCAGACAGACATTGATCAATGTGGAGAGCAGTGATAGACAGAGACATTGATCAGTGTGGAGAGCAGTGAGAGAGAGAGACATTGATCAGTGGGGAGAGCAATGAGAGACAGAGACATTGATCAGTGGGGGAGCAGTGAGAGAGAGAGACATTGATCAGTATGGAGAGCAGTGAGAGAGAGAGCCATTGATCAGTGGGGAGAGCAATGAGAGACAGAGACATTGATCAGTGGGGGAGCAGTGAGAGAGAGAGACATTGATCAGTGTGGAGATCAGTGAGAGAGAGAGAGTTCTATTGATCAGTGAGGAGAGCAGTGAGAGAGAGATATTGATCAATGTGGAGAGCAGTGAGAGGGAGACAGACATTGATCAGTGTGGAGGGCAGTGAGAGGGAGACAGAGATATTGATCAGTGTGGAGAGCAGTGAGGGAGAAAGAGACTGAGAAATTGATCACTGTGGAGAGCAGTGACATAGAGAGACATTGATTAGTGTGGAGAGCAGTGAGAGAGAGACAGAGACCTTGATCAGTGTGGAGAGCAGTGAGGGAGCGAGAGACACAGACTTTGATCAATGTGGAGAGCAATGAGAGAGAGACAGACATTGATGAGTGTGGAGAGCAGAGAGAAGACAGACATTGATCAGTATGGAGAGCAGAGAGAGATGGAGGCAGAAAGAGACATTATTCAGTGTGGAGAGCAGTGTGAGAGAGAAATATTGATCAACGTGGGGAGCAGTGAGAGAGACACAGACTTTGATTAGTGTGGAGAGCAGTGAGACAGAGAGAGAGACATTGATAAGTGTGGAGAGCAGTGAGAGAGAGACAGACATTGATCAGTGTGGAGAGCAGAGAGAGAGACAGACATAGATCAGTATGGAGAGCAGAGAGAGAGAGAGGGAGACAGAGACATTATTCAGTGTGGAGAGCAGTGTGAGAGAGAAATATTGATCAACGTGGAGAGCAGTGAGAGAGACACAGACTTTGATTAGTTTGGAGAGCAGTGAGACAGAGAGAGAGAGACAGAGACACTGATCAGTGTGGAGAGCAGTGTGTGAGAGAGAGACATTGATCACTGTGCAGAGCAGTGAGAGGGAGACATTGATAAGTGTGGAGAGCAGAGAGAGAGACAGACATTGATCAGTGTGGAGAGCAGAGAGAGAGACAGTCATTGATCAGTGTGGAGAGCAGTGAGAGTGAGAGAGAGACAGAGACATTAATCAATGTGGAGAGCAGTGAGAGAGAGAGACAAAAATCAGTGTGGAGAGCAGTGAGAGGGAGAGACATTGATTAGTATGGAGAGTAGTGAGAGAGAGACAGAGATATTGATCAGTGTTGAGAGCTGTGAGAGAGAGACATTGATCAGTGTGGAGAGCAGTGAGAGAGAGAGACATTGACCAGTGTGGAGAGCAGTGAGAGAGAGAGACATTGACCAGTGTGGAGAGCAGTGAGAGAGATAGAAAGCCATTGATCAGTGTGGAGAGCAGTGAGAGAGAGAAATATTGATCAACGTGGAGAGCAGTGAGGGACAGAGAGAAATTGATCAGAGTGCAGAGCAGTGAGAGAGAGAGAGACATTGATCAGTGTGGAGAGCAGTGAGAGAGAGAGACATTGATCAGTGTGGAGAGCAGTGAGAGTGAGACAGACATTGACCAGTGTTGAGAGCAGTGAGAGAGAGAGACATTAAACAGTGTGGAGAGCAGTGAGAGAGAGAGAGATAGAGACATTAATCAGTGTGGAGAGCAGTGAGAGAGAAAAATATTGATCAGTGTGGAGAGCAGTGAGAGAGAAAAATATTGATCAGTGTGGAGAGCAGTGAGAGAGACACAGACTTTGATCACTGTGGAGAGCAGTGAGAGAGAGAGAGACATTGATTAGTGTGGAGCGTAGTGTGAGAGAGAGAGACATTGATCAGTATGCAGAGCAATGAGAGAGAGACAGACATTGATCAGTGGAGAGAACAGTGAGAGGGAGACAGAGACATTGATCAGTGTGGAGAGCAGGGAGAGAGAGGCAGAGACATTGGTCAGTGTGGAGAGCAGTGAGAGAGAGAGAGAGAGAGACATTGATCAGTGTGGAGAGCAATGAGAGAGAGACAGACATTGATCAGTGTGGAGAGCAATGAGAGAGAGAGACATTGATTAGTATGGAGAGCAGTGATAGAGAGAGAGATATTGATCAGTTTTGAGAGCAGTGAGAGAGAGGCAGAGACATTGATCAGTGTGGAGAGCAGTGAGAGAGAGGCAGAGACATTGATCAGTGTGGAGAGCAGTGAGAGAGAGAGAGAGAGAGAGACATTGATCAGTGTGGAGAGCAATGAGAGAGAGAGACATTGATTAGTTGGGAGAGCAGTGAGAGGCAGACAGACATTGATCAATGTGGAGAGCAGTGATAGACAGAGACATTGATCAGTGTGGAGAGCAGTGAGAGAGAGAGACATTGATCAGTGGGGAGAGCAATGAGAGACAGAGACATTGATCAGTGGGGGAGCAGTGAGAGAGAGAGACATTGATCAGTGTGGAGAGCAGTGAGAGAGAGAGCCATTGATCAGTGGGGAGAGCAATGAGAGACAGAGACATTGATCAGTGGGGGAGCAGTGAGAGAGAGAGACATTGATCAGTGTGGAGATCAGTGAGAGAGAGAGAGTTCTATTGATCAGTGAGGAGAGCAGTGAGAGAGAGATATTGATCAATGTGGAGAGCAGTGAGAGGGAGACAGACATTGATCAGTGTGGAGGGCAGTGAGAGGGAGACAGAGATATTGATCACTGTGGAGAGCAGTGACATAGAGAGACATTGATTAGTGTGGAGAGCAGTGAGAGAGAGACAGAGACCTTGATCAGTGTGGAGAGCAGTGAGGGAGCGAGAGACACAGACTTTGATCAATGTGGAGAGCAATGAGAGAGAGACAGACATTGATGAGTGTGGAGAGCAGAGAGAAGACAGACATTGATCAGTATGGAGAGCAGAGAGAGATGGAGGCAGAAAGAGACATTATTCAGTGTGGAGAGCAGTGTGAGAGAGAAATATTGATCAACGTGGGGAGCAGTGAGAGAGACACAGACTTTGATTAGTGTGGAGAGCAGTGAGACAGAGAGAGAGACATTGATAAGTGTGGAGAGCAGTGAGAGAGAGACAGACATTGATCAGTGTGGAGAGCAGTGAAAGTGAGAGAGAGACAGAGACATTAATCAGTGTGGAGAGCAGTGTGTAAGAGAGAGACATTGATCACTGTGCAGAGCAGTGAGAGAGAGAGAGAGACATTGATAAGTGTGGAGAGCAGTGAGAGAGAGACAGACATTGATCAGTGTGGAGAGCAGAGAGAGAGACAGACAGAGACATTGATCAGTGTGGAGAGCAGTGAGAGTGAGAGAGAGAGAGAGACATTAATCAGTGTGGAGAGCAGTGAGAGAGACAGACATTGATCAGTATGGAAAGCAGTGTGAGAGAGAGAAAAAAATCAGGGTGGAGAGCAGTGAGAGAGAGTCAGGCATTGATCAGCATGGAGAGCAGTGTGAGAGAGAGACAAAAATTAGTATGGAGAGCAGTGAGAGGGAGAGACATTGATTCGTATGGAGAGTAGTGAGAGAGAGACGGAGATATTGATCACTGTTGAGAGCAAAGAGAGAGAGAGAGACATTGATCAGTGTGGAGTGCAGTGAGAGAGAGACAGAGACGCTGATCAGTGTGGAGAGAAGTGAGAGAGAGACACACACTGATCAGTGTGGGGAGCAGTGAGAGAGAGGGAGAGACATTGATCAATGTGGAGAGCAGTGAGAGAGAGACATTGATCAGTGTGGAGAGCAGTGAGAGAGAGACAGACATTGATCAGTGTGGAGAGCAGAGAGAGAGACAGACAGAGACATTGATCAGTGTGGAGAGCAGTGAGAGTGAGAGAGAGACAGAGACATTAATCAGTGTGGAGAGCAGTGAGAGAGAGAGAGAGAGAGAGACATTGATCAGTGTGGAGAGCAATGAGAGAGAGAGACATTGATTAGTTGGGAGAGCAGTGAGAGGCAGACAGACATTGATCAATGTGGAGAGCAGTGATAGACAGAGACATTGATCAGTGTGGAGAGCAGTGAGAGAGAGAGACATTGATCAGTGGGGAGAGCAATGAGAGACAGAGACATTGATCAGTGGGGGAGCAGTGAGAGAGAGAGACATTGATCAGTGTGGAGAGCAGTGAGAGAGAGAGCCATTGATCAGTGGGGAGAGCAATGAGAGACAGAGACATTGATCAGTGGGGGAGCAGTGAGAGAGAGAGACATTGATCAGTGTGGAGATCAGTGAGAGAGAGAGAGTTCTATTGATCAGTGAGGAGAGCAGTGAGAGAGAGATATTGATCAATGTGGAGAGCAGTGAGAGGGAGACAGACATTGATCAGTGTGGAGGGCAGTGAGAGGGAGACAGAGATATTGATCACTGTGGAGAGCAGTGACATAGAGAGACATTGATTAGTGTGGAGAGCAGTGAGAGAGAGACAGAGACCTTGATCAGTGTGGAGAGCAGTGAGGGAGCGAGAGACACAGACTTTGATCAATGTGGAGAGCAATGAGAGAGAGACAGACATTGATGAGTGTGGAGAGCAGAGAGAAGACAGACATTGATCAGTATGGAGAGCAGAGAGAGATGGAGGCAGAAAGAGACATTATTCAGTGTGGAGAGCAGTGTGAGAGAGAAATATTGATCAACGTGGGGAGCAGTGAGAGAGACACAGACTTTGATTAGTGTGGAGAGCAGTGAGACAGAGAGAGAGACATTGATAAGTGTGGAGAGCAGTGAGAGAGAGACAGACATTGATCAGTGTGGAGAGCAGTGAAAGTGAGAGAGAGACAGAGACATTAATCAGTGTGGAGAGCAGTGTGTAAGAGAGAGACATTGATCACTGTGCAGAGCAGTGAGAGAGAGAGAGAGACATTGATAAGTGTGGAGAGCAGTGAGAGAGAGACAGACATTGATCAGTGTGGAGAGCAGAGAGAGAGACAGACAGAGACATTGATCAGTGTGGAGAGCAGTGAGAGTGAGAGAGAGAGAGAGACATTAATCAGTGTGGAGAGCAGTGAGAGAGACAGACATTGATCAGTATGGAAAGCAGTGTGAGAGAGAGAAAAAAATCAGGGTGGAGAGCAGTGAGAGAGAGTCAGGCATTGATCAGCATGGAGAGCAGTGTGAGAGAGAGACAAAAATTAGTATGGAGAGCAGTGAGAGGGAGAGACATTGATTCGTATGGAGAGTAGTGAGAGAGAGACGGAGATATTGATCACTGTTGAGAGCAAAGAGAGAGAGAGAGACATTGATCAGTGTGGAGTGCAGTGAGAGAGAGACAGAGACGCTGATCAGTGTGGAGAGAAGTGAGAGAGAGACACACACTGATCAGTGTGGGGAGCAGTGAGAGAGAGGGAGAGACATTGATCAATGTGGAGAGCAGTGAGAGAGAGACAGACTTTGAATAGTGTGGAGAGCAGTGAGAGAGATAGACATTGATCAGTATGGAGAGCAGTGAAAGAGAGATAGACATTGATCAGTGTGGAGAACAGTGAGAGAGCGAGAGAGAGAGAGAGACAGAGAAATTGATCAGTGTGGAGAGCAATGAGAGAGAGGCAGAGACATTGATCAGTGTGGAGAGCAGTGAGAGAGAGAGAGAGAGAGAGACATTGATCAGTGTGGAGAGCAATGAGAGAGAGAGACGTTGATCAGTGTGGAGAGCAATGAGAGAGAGACAGACATTGATCAGTGTGGAGAGCAGTGAGACAGAGAGACATTGATTAGTATGGAGAGCAGTGATAGAGAGAGACATTGATCAGTGGGGAGAGCAATGAGAGACAGAGACATTGATCAGTGGGGGAGCAGTGAGAGAGAGAGACATTGATCTGTGCGGAGAGCAGTGAGAGAGAGGCAGACATTGATCAGTGTGGAGAGCAGTGAGAGAGAGGGAAATTGATCAGTGTGGAGAGCAATGGGAGAGAGAGACAGACGTTGATCAATGTGGAGAACCGTGAGAAAGAGAGGGAGTGAGAGAGAGAGAGAGAGAGACATTGATCAGTGTGGAGAGCAGTGAGAGAGACACACATTGATCTGTTGGGAGAGCAGTGAGAGACAGAGACATTGATCAGTGGGGAGAGCAGTGAGAGGTAGACAGACATTGATCAGTGTTTAGAGCAGTGAGAGAGAGAGACATTTAACAGTGTGGAGATCAGTGAGAGAGAGAGAAAGCCATTGATCAGTGTGGAGAGCAATGAGAAAGAGAGAGATAGAGACATTGAACAGTGTGGAGAGCAATGAGAGAGAGACCTAGATCAGTGTGGAGAGCAGTGAGAGTGAGACAGAAATTGATCAGTGTGGAGAGCAGTGATAGAGAGACAGACATTGACCAGTGTGGAGAGCAGTGAGAGAGAGAGACATTGAACAGTGTGGCGAGCAATGACAGAGAGCGAAAGCCATTGATCAGTGTGGAGAGCAATGCGAGGGAGAAATATTGATCAATGTGGAGAGCAGTGAGAGAGACACAGACTTTGATCAGCGTGGAGAGCAGTGAGAGAGAGAGAGACATTGATCAATGTGGAGAGCAGTAAGAGAGACAGACATTGATCAGTGGGGAGAACAGTGAGAGGGAGACAGAGACATTGATCAGTGTGGAAAGAAGTGAGAGGGAGACAGACACTGATCAATGTGGAGAGCAGTGAGAGAGAGAGACGTTGATCAGTGTGGAGAGCAGTGATAGAGAGACAGAGATATTGATCAGTTTTGAGAGCAGTGAGGGAGACATACATTGATCAGTTGGGAGAGCAGTGAGAGAGAGCCATTGATCAGTGTGGAGAGCAGTGAGAGGCAGACAGACATTGATCAATGTGGAGAGCAGTGAGAGAGAGATATTGATCAATGTGGAGAGCAGTGAGAGGGAGACAGACATTGATCAGTGTGAAGAGCAGAGAGAGAGACAGACATAGATCAGTATGGAGAGCAGAGAGAGAGAGAGGGAGACAGAGACATTATTCAGTGTGGAGAGCAGTGTGAGAGAGAAATATTGATCAACGTGAGCAGTGAGAGAGACACAGACTTTGATTAGTTTGGAGAGCAGTGAGACAGAGAGAGAGAGACAGAGACACTGATCAGTTTGGAGAGCAGTGTGTGAGAGAGAGACATTGATCACTGTGCAGAGCAGTGAGAGAGAGACATTGATAAGTGTGGAGAGCAGAGAGAGAGATAGACATTGATCAGTGTGGAGAGCAGAGAGAGAGACAGTCATTGATCAGTGTGGAGAGCAGTGAGAGTGAGAGAGAGACAGAGACATTAATCAGTGTGGAGAGCAGTGAGAGAGAGAGACATTGATCAGTGTGGAGAGCAGTGAGAGAGAGAGACATTGACCAGTGTGGAGAGCAGTGAGAGAGAGAAATATTGATCAACGTGGAGAGCAGTGAGGGAAAGAGAGAAATTGATCAGAGTGCAGAGCAGTGAGAGAGAGAGACATTGATCAGTGTGGAGAGCAGTGAGAGAGAGAGACATTGAACATTGTGGAGAGCAATGAGAGAGAGCGAAAGCCATTGATCAGTGTGGAGAGCAGTGAGAGGGAGAAATATTGATCAACGTGGAGAGCAGTGAGAGAGACACAGACTTTGATTAGTGTGGAGAGCAGTGAGAGAAAGAGAGACATTGATTGGGGTGGAGAGCAGTGAGAGAGAGAGACATTGATCAGTGTGGAGAGCAGTGAGAGAGAGAGACATTGATCAGTGTGGAGAGCAGTGAGAGAGAGAGAGACATTGATCAGTGTGGAGAGCAGTGAGAGAGAGAGACATTGACCAGTGTGGAGAGCAGTGAGAGAGAGAGACAAAAATCAGTGTGGAGAGCAGTGAGAGAGAGAGACATTGACCAGTGTGGAGAGCAGTGAGAGAGAGAAATATTGATCAACGTGGAGAGCAGTGATGGAAAGAGAGAAATTGATCAGAGTGCAGAGCAGTGAGAGAGAGAGAGACATTGACCAGTGTTGAGAGCAGTGAGAGAGAGAGACATTAAACAGTGTGGAGAGCAGTGAGAGAGAGAGAGATAGAGACATTAATCAGTGTGGAGAGCAGTGAGAGAGAAAAATATTGATCAGTGTGGAGGGCAGTGAGAGAGAAAAATATTGATCAGTGTGGAGAGCAGTGAGAGAGACACAGACTTTGATCACTGTGGAGAGCAGTGAGAGAGAGAGAGACATTGATTAGTGTGGAGCGTAGTGTGAGAGAGAGAGACATTGATCAGTATGCAGAGCAATGAGAGAGAGACAGACATTGATAAGTGGAGAGAACAGTGAGAGGGAGACAGAGACATTGATCAGTGTGGAGAGCAGGGAGAGAGAGGCAGAGACATTGGTCAGTGTGGAGAGCAGTGAGAGAGAGAGAGAAAGAGACATTGATCAGTGTGGAGAGAGGTGAGGGACAGACAGACATTGATCAGTGTGGAGAGCAATGAGAGAGAGGCAGAGACATTGATCAGTGTGGAGAGCAGTGAGAGAGAGAGAGAGAGAGAGACATTGATCAGTGTGGAGAGCAATGAGAGAGAGAGACGTTGATCAGTGTGGAGAGCAATGAGAGAGAGACAGACATTGATCAGTGTGGAGAGCAATGAGAGAGAGAGACATTGATCAGTATGGAGAGCAGTGATAGAGAGAGAGATATTGATCAGTTTTGAGAGCAGTGAGAGAGAGGCAGAGACATTGATCAGTGTGGAGAGCAGTGAGAGAGAGGCAGAGACATTGATCAGTGTGGAGAGCAGTGAGAGAGAGAGAGAGAGAGAGAGAGAGACATTGATCAGTGTGGAGAGCAATGAGAGAGACGTTGATTAGTGTGGAGAGCAGTGAGAGAGAGACAGAGACCTTGATCAGTGTGGAGTGCAGTGAGGGAGCGAGAGACACAGACTTTGATCAATGTGGAGAGCAATGAGAGAGAGACAGACATTGATGAGTGTGGAGAGCAGAGAGAAGACAGACATTGATCAGTATGGAGAGCAGAGAGAGATGGAGGCAGAAAGAGACATTATTCAGTGTGGAGAGCAGTGTGAGAGAGAAATATTGATCAACGTGGGGAGCAGTGAGAGAGACACAGACTTTGATTAGTGTGGAGAGCAGTGAGACAGAGAGAGAGACATTGATAAGTGTGGAGAGCAGTGAGAGAGAGACAGACATTGATCAGTGTGGAGAGCAGAGAGAGAGACAGACAGAGACATTGATCAGTGTGGAGAGCAGTGAAAGTGAGAGAGAGACAGAGACATTAATCAGTGTGGAGAGCAGTGTGTAAGAGAGAGACATTGATCACTGTGCAGAGCAGTGAGAGAGAGAGAGAGACATTGATAAGTGTGGAGAGCAGTGAGAGAGAGACAGACATTGATCAGTGTGGAGAGCAGAGAGAGAGACAGACAGAGACATTGATCAGTGTGGAGAGCAGTGAAAGTGAGAGAGAGACAGAGACATTAATCAGTGTGGAGAGCAGTGTGTAAGAGAGAGACATTGATCACTGATGCAGAGCAGTGAGAGGCAGACAGACATTGATCAATGTGGAGAGCAGTGATCGACAGAGACATTGATCAGTGTGGAGAGCAGTGAGAGAGAGAGACATTGATCAGTGGGGAGAGCAATGAGAGACAGAGACATTGATCAGTGGGGGAGCAGTGAGAGAGAGAGACATTGATCAGTATGGAGAGCAGTGAGAGAGAGAGCCATTGATCAGTGGGGAGAGCAATGAGAGACAGAGACATTGATCAGTGGGGGAGCAGTGAGAGAGAGAGACATTGATCAGTGTGGAGATCAGTGAGAGAGAGAGAGTTCTATTGATCAGTGAGGAGAGCAGTGAGAGAGAGATATTGATCAATGTGGAGAGCAGTGAGAGGGAGACAGACATTGATCAGTGTGGAGGGCAGTGAGAGGGAGACAGAGATATTGATCAGTGTGGAGAGCAGTGAGGGAGTAAGAGACTGAGAAATTGATCACTGTGGAGAGCAGTGACATAGAGAGACATTGATTAGTGTGGAGAGCAGTGAGAGAGAGACAGAGACCTTGATCAGTGTGGAGAGCAGTGAGGGAGCGAGAGACACAGACTTTGATCAATGTGGAGAGCAATGAGAGAGAGACAGACATTGATGAGTGTGGAGAGCAGAGAGAAGACAGACATTGATCAGTCTGGAGAGCAGAGAGAGATGGAGGCAGAAAGAGACATTATTCAGTGTGGAGAACAGTGTGAGAGAGAAATATTGATCAACGTGGGGAGCAGTGAGAGAGACACAGACTTTGATTAGTGTGGAGAGCAGTGAGAGAGAGACAGACATTGATCAGTGTGGAGAGCAGAGAGAGAGACAGACAGAGACATTGATCAGTGTGGAGAGCAGTGAAAGTGAGAGAGAGACAGAGACATTAATCAGTGTGGAGAGCAGTGTGTAAGAGAGAGACATTGATCACTGTGCAGAGCAGTGAGAGAGAGAGAGAGACATTGATAAGTGTGGAGAGCAGTGAGAGAGAGACAGACATTGATCAGTGTGGAGAGCAGAGAGAGAGACAGACAAAGACATTGATCAGTGTGGAGAGCAGTGAAAGTGAGAGAGAGACAGAGACATTAATCAGTGTGGAGAGCAGTGTGTAAGAGAGAGACATTGATCACTGTGCAGAGCAGTGAGAGGCAGACAGACATTGATCAATGTGGAGAGCAGTGATAGACAGAGACATTGATCAGTGTGGAGAGCAGTGAGAGAGAGAGACATTGATCAGTGGGGAGAGCAATGAGAGACAGAGACATTGATCAGTGGGGGAGCAGTGAGAGAGAGAGACATTGATCAGTATGGAGAGCAGTGAGAGAGAGAGCCATTGATCAGTGGGGAGAGCAATGAGAGACAGAGACATTGATCAGTGGGGGAGCAGTGAGAGAGAGAGACATTGATCAGTGTGGAGATCAGTGAGAGAGAGAGAGTTCTATTGATCAGTGAGGAGAGCAGTGAGAGAGAGATATTGATCAATGTGGAGAGCAGTGAGAGGGAGACAGACATTGATCAGTGTGGAGGGCAGTGAGAGGGAGACAGAGATATTGATCAGTGTGGAGAGCAGTGAGGGAGAAAGAGACTGAGAAATTGATCACTGTGGAGAGCAGTGACATAGAGAGACATTGATTAGTGTGGAGAGCAGTGAGAGAGAGACAGAGACCTTGATCAGTGTGGAGAGCAGTGAGGGAGCGAGAGACACAGACTTTGATCAATGTGGAGAGCAATGAGAGAGAGACAGACATTGATGAGTGTGGAGAGCAGAGAGAAGACAGACATTGATCAGTCTGGAGAGCAGAGAGAGATGGAGGCAGAAAGAGACATTATTCAGTGTGGAGAGCAGTGTGAGAGAGAAATATTGATCAACGTGGGGAGCAGTGAGAGAGACACAGACTTTGATTAGTGTGGAGAGCAGTGAGACAGAGAGAGAGAGACATTGATAAGTGTGGAGAGCAGTGAGAGAGAGACAGACATTGATCAGTGTGGAGAGCAGAGAGAGAGACAGACAGAGACATTGATCAGTGTGGAGAGCAGTGAAAGTGAGAGAGAGACAGAGACATTAATCAGTGTGGAGAGCAGTGTGTAAGAGAGAGACATTGATCACTGTGCAGAGCAGTGAGAGAGAGAGAGAGACATTGATAAGTGTGGAGAGCAGTGAGAGAGAGACAGACATTGATCAGTGTGGAGAGCAGAGAGAGAGACAGACAGAGACATTGATCAGTGTGGAGAGCAGTGAGAGTGAGAGAGAGACAGAGACATTAATCAGTGTGGAGAGCAGTGAGAGAGACAGACATTGATGAGTATGGAAAGCAGTGTGAGAGAGAGAGAAAAATCAGGGTGGAGAGCAGTGAGAGAGAGTCAGGCATTGATCAGCATGGAGAGCAGTGTGAGAGAGAGACAAAAATTAGTATGGAGAGCAGTGAGAGGGAGAGACATTGATTCGTATGGAGAGTAGTGAGAGAGAGACGGAGATATTGATCACTGTTGAGAGCAAAGAGAGAGAGAGAGACATTGATCAGTGTGGAGTGCAGCGAGAGAGAGACAGAGACGCTGATCAGTGTGGAGAGAAGTGAGAGAGAGACACACACTGATCAGTGTGGGGAGCAGTGAGAGAGAGGGAGAGACATTGATCAATGTGGAGAGCAGTGAGAGAGAGACAGACTTTGATTAGTGTGGAGAGCAGTGAGAGAGATAGACATTGATCAGTATGGAGAGCAGTGAAAGAGAGATAGACATTGATCAGTGTGGAGAACAGTGAGAGAGCGAGAGAGAGAGAGAGACAGAGAAATTGATCAGTGTGGAGAGCAATGAGAGAGAGGCAGAGACATTGATCAGTGTGGAGAGCAGTGAGAGAGAGAGAGAGAGAGAGAGAGAGAGAGAGACATTGATCAGTGTGGAGAGCAATGAGAGAGAGAGACATTGATCAGTGTGGAGAGCAATGAGAGAGAGACAGACATTGATCAGTGTGGAGAGCAGTGAGACAGAGAGACATTGATTAGTATGGAGAGCAGTGATAGAGAGACAGAGATATTGATCAGTTTTGAGAGCAGTGAGAGAGACATACATTGATCAGTTGGGAGAGCAGTGAGAGAGAGCCATTGATCAGTGTGGAGAGCAGTGAGAGGCAGACAGACATTGATCAATGTGGAGAGCAGTGAGAGAGAGAGACATTGATCAGTGGGGAGAGCAGTGAGCGAGAGAGACATTGATCAGTGGGGGAGCAGTGAGAGAGAGAGACATTGATCAGTGGGGGAGCAGTGAGAGAGAGAGACATTGATCAGTGTGAAGAGCAGTGAGAGAGAGACAGACATTGATCATTGTGGAGATCAATGAGAGAGAGAGAGTGCTATTGATCAGTGAGGAGAGCAGTGAGAGAGAGATATTGATCAATGTGGAGAGCAGTGAGAGCGAGACAGACATTGATCAGTGTGGAGAGCAGTGAGGGAGAATGAGACTGAGAAATTGATCACTGTGGAGAGCAGTGACATAGAGAGACATTGATTAGTGTGGAGAGCAGTGAGAGAGAGACAGAGACATTGATCAGTGTGGACAGCAGTGAGGGAGCGAGAGACACAGTCTTTGATCAATGTGGAGAGCAATGAGAGAGAGACAGACATTGATGAGTGTGGAGAGCAGAGAGAAGACAGACATAGATCAGTATGGAGAGCAGAGAGAGATGGAGGCAGAAAGAGACATTATTCAGTGTGGAGAGCAGTGTGAGAGAGAAATATTGATCAACGTGGGGAGCAGTGAGAGAGACACAGACTTTGATTAGTGTGGAGAGCAGTGAGACAGAGAGAGACATTGATTAGTGTGGAGAGCAGTGAGAGAGATAGACATTGATCAGTATGGAGAGCAGTGAAAGATAGATAGACATTGATCAGTGTGGAGAACAGTGAGAGAGCGAGAGAGAGATAGAGACAGAGAAATTGATCAGTGTTCAGAGCACTGAGAGAGAGACATTGATCAATGTGCAGGGCAGTGAGAGAGAGGCAGACATTGATCAGTGTGAAGAGCAAAGAGAGAGAGAGATATTGATCAGTGTGGAGAGCAGTGAAAGAGAGAGATATTGATAAATTTGGAGAGCAGTCAGAGAGAGAGACAGATATTGATCAGTGTGGAGAGCAGTGGGAGAGACAGATGTTTATCAGTGTGGAGAGCAGTGAGAGAGAGGCAGACATTGATAGTGTGGAGAGCAAAGAGAGAGAGAGAGAAATTGATCAGTGTGGAGAGCATTGAGAGAGAGAGACATTGATCAATGTGAAGAGCAGTGAGAGAGAGGCAGACATTGATCAGTGTGGAGAGCAGTGAAAGAGAGAGATATTGATAAATTTGGAGAGCAGTGAGAGAGACAGACAGATATTGATCAGTGGGGAGAGCAGTGGGAGAGACAGATGTTTATCAGTGTGGAGAACAGTGAGAGAGTGAGACAGATTTTGATCAGTGTGGAGAGCTGTGAGAGAGAGACAGAGACGCTGATCAGTTTGGAGAGAATTGAGAGAGAGACACACACTGATCAGAGTGGGGAGCAGTGAGAGAGAGGGAGAGACATTGATCTGTGTGGAGAGCAGTGAGAGAAAGAGACATTGATCAGTGTGGAGAGCAGTGAGGGAGAGACAGCAACGTTGATCAGTGTGGAGAGAAGTGAGAGAGAGACACACACTGATCAGTGTGGAGAGCACTGAGAGAGAGGCAGAGAAATAGATCCATGTGGAGAGCAGTGGGAGAGAGACAGAGAGACATTGTTCAGTGTGGAGAGCAGTGAGAGAGAGAGAGAGCCATTGATCAGTGTGGAGAGAGAGAGACAGATATTGAACAGTGGGGAGAGCAGTGGGAGAGACAGACATTGATCAGTGTGGAGGACAGTGAGAGGGAGACAGAGACAATGATCAGTGTGTAGAGCAGTGAGAGAGAGAGACAGATATTGATCCGTGGGGAGAGCAGTGAGAGAGAGACAGAGACGCTGATCAGTGTGGAGAGCAGTGAGAGAGAGGGAGAGACATTGATCAGTGTGGAGAGCAGTGAGAGAGAGACAGACATTGATCAGTGTGGAGAGCAGTGAGAGAGAGACAGACATTGATCAGTGTGGAGAGCAGAGAGAGAGAGATAGACATTGATCAGTATGGAGAGCAGTGAAAGAGAGATAGACATTGATCAGTGTGGAGAGCAAAGAGAGATAGAGAGACATTGATCAGTGTGCAGAGCAGTGAGAGAGAGACAGACATTGATCAGTGTGGAGAGCAGAGAGAGAGACAGACAGAGACATTGATCAGTGTGGAGAGCAGTGAAAGTGAGAGAGAGACAGAGACATTAATCAGTGTGGAGAGCAGTGTGTAAGAGAGAGACATTGATCACTGTGCAGAGCAGTGAGAGAGAGAGAGAGACATTGATAAGTGTGGAGAGCAGTGAGAGAGAGACAGACATTGATCAGTGTGGAGAGCAGAGAGAGAGACAGACAGAGACATTGATCAGTGTGGAGAGCAGTGAGAGTGAGAGAGAGACAGAGACATTAATCAGTGTGGAGAGCAGTGAGAGAGACAGACATTGATGAGTATGGAAAGCAGTGTGAGAGAGAGAGAAAAATCAGGGTGGAGAGCAGTGAGAGAGAGTCAGGCATTGATCAGCATGGAGAGCAGTGTGAGAGAGAGACAAAAATTAGTATGGAGAGCAGTGAGAGGGAGAGACATTGATTCGTATGGAGAGTAGTGAGAGAGAGACGGAGATATTGATCACTGTTGAGAGCAAAGAGAGAGAGAGAGACATTGATCAGTGTGGAGTGCAGCGAGAGAGAGACAGAGACGCTGATCAGTGTGGAGAGAAGTGAGAGAGAGACACACACTGATCAGTGTGGGGAGCAGTGAGAGAGAGGGAGAGACATTGATCAATGTGGAGAGCAGTGAGAGAGAGACAGACTTTGATTAGTGTGGAGAGCAGTGAGAGAGATAGACATTGATCAGTATGGAGAGCAGTGAAAGAGAGATAGACATTGATCAGTGTGGAGAACAGTGAGAGAGCGAGAGAGAGAGAGAGACAGAGAAATTGATCAGTGTGGAGAGCAATGAGAGAGAGGCAGAGACATTGATCAGTGTGGAGAGCAGTGAGAGAGAGAGAGAGAGAGAGAGAGAGAGAGAGACATTGATCAGTGTGGAGAGCAATGAGAGAGAGAGACATTGATCAGTGTGGAGAGCAATGAGAGAGAGACAGACATTGATCAGTGTGGAGAGCAGTGAGACAGAGAGACATTGATTAGTATGGAGAGCAGTGATAGAGAGACAGAGATATTGATCAGTTTTGAGAGCAGTGAGAGAGACATACATTGATCAGTTGGGAGAGCAGTGAGAGAGAGCCATTGATCAGTGTGGAGAGCAGTGAGAGGCAGACAGACATTGATCAATGTGGAGAGCAGTGAGAGAGAGAGACATTGATCAGTGGGGAGAGCAGTGAGCGAGAGAGACATTGATCAGTGGGGGAGCAGTGAGAGAGAGAGACATTGATCAGTGGGGGAGCAGTGAGAGAGAGAGACATTGATCAGTGTGAAGAGCAGTGAGAGAGAGACAGACATTGATCATTGTGGAGATCAATGAGAGAGAGAGAGTGCTATTGATCAGTGAGGAGAGCAGTGAGAGAGAGATATTGATCAATGTGGAGAGCAGTGAGAGCGAGACAGACATTGATCAGTGTGGAGAGCAGTGAGGGAGAATGAGACTGAGAAATTGATCACTGTGGAGAGCAGTGACATAGAGAGACATTGATTAGTGTGGAGAGCAGTGAGAGAGAGACAGAGACATTGATCAGTGTGGACAGCAGTGAGGGAGCGAGAGACACAGTCTTTGATCAATGTGGAGAGCAATGAGAGAGAGACAGACATTGATGAGTGTGGAGAGCAGAGAGAAGACAGACATAGATCAGTATGGAGAGCAGAGAGAGATGGAGGCAGAAAGAGACATTATTCAGTGTGGAGAGCAGTGTGAGAGAGAAATATTGATCAACGTGGGGAGCAGTGAGAGAGACACAGACTTTGATTAGTGTGGAGAGCAGTGAGACAGAGAGAGACATTGATTAGTGTGGAGAGCAGTGAGAGAGATAGACATTGATCAGTATGGAGAGCAGTGAAAGATAGATAGACATTGATCAGTGTGGAGAACAGTGAGAGAGCGAGAGAGAGATAGAGACAGAGAAATTGATCAGTGTTCAGAGCACTGAGAGAGAGACATTGATCAATGTGCAGGGCAGTGAGAGAGAGGCAGACATTGATCAGTGTGAAGAGCAAAGAGAGAGAGAGATATTGATCAGTGTGGAGAGCAGTGAAAGAGAGAGATATTGATAAATTTGGAGAGCAGTCAGAGAGAGAGACAGATATTGATCAGTGTGGAGAGCAGTGGGAGAGACAGATGTTTATCAGTGTGGAGAGCAGTGAGAGAGAGGCAGACATTGATAGTGTGGAGAGCAAAGAGAGAGAGAGAGAAATTGATCAGTGTGGAGAGCATTGAGAGAGAGAGACATTGATCAATGTGAAGAGCAGTGAGAGAGAGGCAGACATTGATCAGTGTGGAGAGCAGTGAAAGAGAGAGATATTGATAAATTTGGAGAGCAGTGAGAGAGACAGACAGATATTGATCAGTGGGGAGAGCAGTGGGAGAGACAGATGTTTATCAGTGTGGAGAACAGTGAGAGAGTGAGACAGATTTTGATCAGTGTGGAGAGCTGTGAGAGAGAGACAGAGACGCTGATCAGTTTGGAGAGAATTGAGAGAGAGACACACACTGATCAGAGTGGGGAGCAGTGAGAGAGAGGGAGAGACATTGATCTGTGTGGAGAGCAGTGAGAGAAAGAGACATTGATCAGTGTGGAGAGCAGTGAGGGAGAGACAGCAACGTTGATCAGTGTGGAGAGAAGTGAGAGAGAGACACACACTGATCAGTGTGGAGAGCACTGAGAGAGAGGCAGAGAAATAGATCCATGTGGAGAGCAGTGGGAGAGAGACAGAGAGACATTGTTCAGTGTGGAGAGCAGTGAGAGAGAGAGAGAGCCATTGATCAGTGTGGAGAGAGAGAGACAGATATTGAACAGTGGGGAGAGCAGTGGGAGAGACAGACATTGATCAGTGTGGAGGACAGTGAGAGGGAGACAGAGACAATGATCAGTGTGTAGAGCAGTGAGAGAGAGAGACAGATATTGATCCGTGGGGAGAGCAGTGAGAGAGAGACAGAGACGCTGATCAGTGTGGAGAGCAGTGAGAGAGAGGGAGAGACATTGATCAGTGTGGAGAGCAGTGAGAGAGAGACAGACATTGATCAGTGTGGAGAGCAGTGAGAGAGAGACAGACATTGATCAGTGTGGAGAGCAGAGAGAGAGAGATAGACATTGATCAGTATGGAGAGCAGTGAAAGAGAGATAGACATTGATCAGTGTGGAGAGCAAAGAGAGATAGAGAGACATTGATCAGTGTGCAGAGCAGTGAGAGAGAGACAGACATTGATCAGTGTGGAGAGCAGAGAGAGAGACAGACAGAGACATTGATCAGTGTGGAGAGCAGTGAAAGTGAGAGAGAGACAGAGACATTAATCAGTGTGGAGAGCAGTGTGTAAGAGAGAGACATTGATCACTGTGCAGAGCAGTGAGAGAGAGAGAGAGACATTGATAAGTGTGGAGAGCAGTGAGAGAGAGACAGACATTGATCAGTGTGGAGAGCAGAGAGAGAGACAGACAGAGACATTGATCAGTGTGGAGAGCAGTGAGAGTGAGAGAGAGACAGAGACATTAATCAGTGTGGAGAGCAGTGAGAGAGACAGACATTGATGAGTATGGAAAGCAGTGTGAGAGAGAGAGAAAAATCAGGGTGGAGAGCAGTGAGAGAGAGTCAGGCATTGATCAGCATGGAGAGCAGTGTGAGAGAGAGACAAAAATTAGTATGGAGAGCAGTGAGAGGGAGAGACATTGATTCGTATGGAGAGTAGTGAGAGAGAGACGGAGATATTGATCACTGTTGAGAGCAAAGAGAGAGAGAGAGACATTGATCAGTGTGGAGTGCAGCGAGAGAGAGACAGAGACGCTGATCAGTGTGGAGAGAAGTGAGAGAGAGACACACACTGATCAGTGTGGGGAGCAGTGAGAGAGAGGGAGAGACATTGATCAATGTGGAGAGCAGTGAGAGAGAGACAGACTTTGATTAGTGTGGAGAGCAGTGAGAGAGATAGACATTGATCAGTATGGAGAGCAGTGAAAGAGAGATAGACATTGATCAGTGTGGAGAACAGTGAGAGAGCGAGAGAGAGAGAGAGACAGAGAAATTGATCAGTGTGGAGAGCAATGAGAGAGAGGCAGAGACATTGATCAGTGTGGAGAGCAGTGAGAGAGAGAGAGAGAGAGAGAGAGAGAGAGAGACATTGATCAGTGTGGAGAGCAATGAGAGAGAGAGACATTGATCAGTGTGGAGAGCAATGAGAGAGAGACAGACATTGATCAGTGTGGAGAGCAGTGAGACAGAGAGACATTGATTAGTATGGAGAGCAGTGATAGAGAGACAGAGATATTGATCAGTTTTGAGAGCAGTGAGAGAGACATACATTGATCAGTTGGGAGAGCAGTGAGAGAGAGCCATTGATCAGTGTGGAGAGCAGTGAGAGGCAGACAGACATTGATCAATGTGGAGAGCAGTGAGAGAGAGAGACATTGATCAGTGGGGAGAGCAGTGAGCGAGAGAGACATTGATCAGTGGGGGAGCAGTGAGAGAGAGAGACATTGATCAGTGGGGGAGCAGTGAGAGAGAGAGACATTGATCAGTGTGAAGAGCAGTGAGAGAGAGACAGACATTGATCATTGTGGAGATCAATGAGAGAGAGAGAGTGCTATTGATCAGTGAGGAGAGCAGTGAGAGAGAGATATTGATCAATGTGGAGAGCAGTGAGAGCGAGACAGACATTGATCAGTGTGGAGAGCAGTGAGGGAGAATGAGACTGAGAAATTGATCACTGTGGAGAGCAGTGACATAGAGAGACATTGATTAGTGTGGAGAGCAGTGAGAGAGAGACAGAGACATTGATCAGTGTGGACAGCAGTGAGGGAGCGAGAGACACAGTCTTTGATCAATGTGGAGAGCAATGAGAGAGAGACAGACATTGATGAGTGTGGAGAGCAGAGAGAAGACAGACATAGATCAGTATGGAGAGCAGAGAGAGATGGAGGCAGAAAGAGACATTATTCAGTGTGGAGAGCAGTGTGAGAGAGAAATATTGATCAACGTGGGGAGCAGTGAGAGAGACACAGACTTTGATTAGTGTGGAGAGCAGTGAGACAGAGAGAGACATTGATTAGTGTGGAGAGCAGTGAGAGAGATAGACATTGATCAGTATGGAGAGCAGTGAAAGATAGATAGACATTGATCAGTGTGGAGAACAGTGAGAGAGCGAGAGAGAGATAGAGACAGAGAAATTGATCAGTGTTCAGAGCACTGAGAGAGAGACATTGATCAATGTGCAGGGCAGTGAGAGAGAGGCAGACATTGATCAGTGTGAAGAGCAAAGAGAGAGAGAGATATTGATCAGTGTGGAGAGCAGTGAAAGAGAGAGATATTGATAAATTTGGAGAGCAGTCAGAGAGAGAGACAGATATTGATCAGTGTGGAGAGCAGTGGGAGAGACAGATGTTTATCAGTGTGGAGAGCAGTGAGAGAGAGGCAGACATTGATAGTGTGGAGAGCAAAGAGAGAGAGAGAGAAATTGATCAGTGTGGAGAGCATTGAGAGAGAGAGACATTGATCAATGTGAAGAGCAGTGAGAGAGAGGCAGACATTGATCAGTGTGGAGAGCAGTGAAAGAGAGAGATATTGATAAATTTGGAGAGCAGTGAGAGAGACAGACAGATATTGATCAGTGGGGAGAGCAGTGGGAGAGACAGATGTTTATCAGTGTGGAGAACAGTGAGAGAGTGAGACAGATTTTGATCAGTGTGGAGAGCTGTGAGAGAGAGACAGAGACGCTGATCAGTTTGGAGAGAATTGAGAGAGAGACACACACTGATCAGAGTGGGGAGCAGTGAGAGAGAGGGAGAGACATTGATCTGTGTGGAGAGCAGTGAGAGAAAGAGACATTGATCAGTGTGGAGAGCAGTGAGGGAGAGACAGCAACGTTGATCAGTGTGGAGAGAAGTGAGAGAGAGACACACACTGATCAGTGTGGAGAGCACTGAGAGAGAGGCAGAGAAATAGATCCATGTGGAGAGCAGTGGGAGAGAGACAGAGAGACATTGTTCAGTGTGGAGAGCAGTGAGAGAGAGAGAGAGCCATTGATCAGTGTGGAGAGAGAGAGACAGATATTGAACAGTGGGGAGAGCAGTGGGAGAGACAGACATTGATCAGTGTGGAGGACAGTGAGAGGGAGACAGAGACAATGATCAGTGTGTAGAGCAGTGAGAGAGAGAGACAGATATTGATCCGTGGGGAGAGCAGTGAGAGAGAGACAGAGACGCTGATCAGTGTGGAGAGCAGTGAGAGAGAGGGAGAGACATTGATCAGTGTGGAGAGCAGTGAGAGAGAGACAGACATTGATCAGTGTGGAGAGCAGTGAGAGAGAGACAGACATTGATCAGTGTGGAGAGCAGAGAGAGAGAGATAGACATTGATCAGTATGGAGAGCAGTGAAAGAGAGATAGACATTGATCAGTGTGGAGAGCAAAGAGAGATAGAGAGACATTGATCAGTGTGCAGAGCAGTGAGAGAGACAGAGAGAGAGACAGAGAAATTGACCAGTGTGGAGAGCAGTGAGAGAGAGAGACAGATATTGATCAGTGGGGAGAGCAGTGGGCGAGACAGATGTTTATCAGTGTGGAGAACAGTGAGAGAGAGAGACTGATTTTGATCAGTGTGGGGAGCAGTGAGAGAGAGGGAGAGAAATTGATCAGTGTGGAGAGCTGTGAGAGAGAGAGAGAGAGACATTGATCAATGTGGAGAGCAGTGAGGGAGAGACAGCAACGTTGATCAGTGTGGAGAGAAGTGAGAGAGAGACACACACTGATCACTGTGGAGAGCACTGAGAGAGAGGCAGAGAAATAGATCCGTGTGGAGAGCAGTGAGAGAGAGACAGAGAGACATTGTTCAGTGTGGAGAGCAGTGAGAGAGAGAGAGCCATTGATAAGTGTGGAGAGAGAGAGACAGATATTGAACAGTGGGGAGAGCAGTGAGAGAGAGAGAAAGAGAGAGAGAAATTGATCAGTGTGGAGAGCAGTGAGAGAGAGAGACATTGATCGTAGGCGGGAACAGTGAGAGAGAGACAGAGACAATGATCACTGTGGAGAGCAGTGACAGAGAGAGACATTGATCAGTGTGGAGAGCAGTGAGAGACAGAGACAGTGATCAGTGTGGAGAGCAGTGAAAGCGAGAGAGTGAGAGACATTGATCAGTTTGGAGAGCAGTGAGAGCGAGACAGAGACAATGACGAGTGTGGAGAGCAGTGAGAGAGAGACTGAGACATTGAACAACATGGAGAGCTGTGAGAGAGAGAGAGTGAGAGACATTGATCAGTTTGGAGAGCAGTGAGAGAGAGAGTTAGACATTGATCAGAGGGGAGAGCAGTGAGAGACAGAGACACTGATCAGTGTGGAGACCATTGACAGAGAGACAGACATAAACCAGTGTGGAGCGCAGTCAGAGAGAGACTGAGACTTGAAGAATGTGGAGAGCAGTAAGAGACAGAGACATTGATCAGTGTGGAGAGCAGTAAGAGAGAGAGACTGAGAAACATTATTCAGTTTGGCGAGCAGTGAGAGAGAGAAACAGGCATTGATCAGAGGGGAGAGCAGTGAGAGAGACTGACATTGATCAGTGTGGCGAGCAGTGAGAGAGAGACAGAGAAATTGATCAGTGTGGAGAGCAGTGAGTGAAAGAGACATTGGTCAGTTTTGGGAGCAGTGAGAGAGAGACAGACATTCATCAGTGCGGAGAGCATTGAGATAGAGAGACATTGATGCGTGTGGAGAGCAGTGAGAGGGAGACAGACATTGATCAGTGTGGGGAGCAGTGAGAGACAGAGACATTGATCAGTGTGGAGCCAGTGAAAGGGAGACAGACATTAACCAGTGTGGAGCGCAGTGAGAGAGAGACAGCGACGATGAGCAATGTGGAGAGCAATGAGAGAAAGAGGCATTGATCAGTGAGGAGAGCAGTGAGAGAGAGTCAGAGACATTGATCAATGTGTCTAGCAGTGAAAGAGAGAGATTTTGATCAATGTGGAGAGCAGTGAGAGAGAGACAGAGACATTGATCAGTGTGGAGAGCAGTGAGAGAAAGAGACATTGATCTGTGTGGACAGCAGTGAGAGAGAGAGTAACATTGATCAGTGTGGAGAATAGTGAGAGAGAAACAGACATTGATCAATGCGGAGAGCAGTGATAGAAAGAGACATTGATCAGTGTGGAGAGCACTGAGAGTGAGAGACATAGATCAGTGTGGAGAGCAGTGAGAGGGATAGAGATTGATCTGTGTGGAGAAGAGTGAGAGACAGAGTAATTGATCAGTGTGGAGAACAGTCAGAGAGAGATCGAGACAGTGATCAGTGTGGAGAGCATTGAGAGAGAGAGAGTGAGAGACATGATCAGTGTGGAGAGCAGTGAGAGAGACTGACATTGATCAGTGTGGATAGCAGTGAGAGAGAGAGAAACAGAGAAATTGATCATTGTGGCGAGTCGTGAGAGACAGAGACATTGGTCAGTTTTGAGAGCAGTGAGAGAGACAGACATTCATCTGTGTGGAGAGCAGTGAGAGAATGACAGATATTGTTCAGTGTGGAGAGCAGTGAGAGAGAAAAAGACATTGATCAGAGGGGAGTGCAGTGAGTGAGACAGACAATGATCAATGTGGAGAGCAGTGAGAGACAGAGACTTTGATCAGTGTGGAGAACAGTGAGAGAGAGACAGACATTAACCAGTGTGGAACGCAGTGAGAGAGAGACAGAGACGTGGAACCATGTGTAGAGCAGTGAGAGATAGAGACATTCATCAGTGTGGAGAGCAGTGAGAGCGAAACAGAGACATTGATCAGTGCAGAGAGCAGTGGAAGAGAGTGATATTGATCAATGTGGAGAGCAGTGAGAGTGAGACAGAGACATTGATCAGTGTAGAGAGCAGTGTGAGAGACATTGATCTGTGTGGAGAGCATTGAGAGAGAGACACACACATTGATCAGAGGGGAGAGCAGTGAGTGAGACTGACATTGATCAGTGTGAGAGCAGTGAGAGGGAAACAGAGACAATGATCAATGTGGAGAGCAGTGAGAGAGAGACAGAAACATTGATCAGTGTGGAGAGCAGTGAGATGGAGAGATATTGCTCAATGTGTTTAGCAATGAGAGAGAGACAACTTTGATCAGTGTGGAGAGAAGTGAGAGAGAGGCAGAGTAATTGATCAGTGTGGTGAGCAGTGAGTGAGAGTGAGAGAGACATTTTTCAGTGTGGAGAGCAGTGAGATTGAGAGAGAGCCATTGATCAGTGTGGAAAGCAGTGAGAGAGAGAGACAGATATTGATCAGTGGGGAGAGCAGTGGGAGAGACAGACTTTGATCAGTGTGGAGAACATTGAGAGGGAGACAGAGACAATGATCAGTGTGGAGAGCAGTGAGAGAAACAGACATTGATCAGTGTGTCGAGCAGTGACAGAGAGACAGACATTGACCAGTGTGGAGAGCAGTGAGCAGAGAGAGATAGAGAAATTGATCAATGTGGAGAGCAGTGAGAGACAGACCGACATTGATTAGTGTGGAGAGCATTGAGAGAAGAAGACATTGATCAATGTGAAGAGCAGAGGGAGAGAGAGACATTGATCAGTGTGGAGTGCAGTGACAGAGAGAAAGAGACCTTGATCAGTGTGGAGAGCAGTGAGGGAGAGACAGACATTAACCAGTGTGGGGCGCAGTGAGGGAGAGACAAAGACATTGAACAATGTGGAGAGCAATGAGAGAGAGAGATATTGATCAGTGTGGAGAGCAGTGAGAGAGAGACAGAGAGATGGATCAGTGTGGAGAGCAGTGAGAGAGAGAGACAGACATTGATCAGTGTGGAGAGCAGTGAGAGGGACACAGAGACAATGATCAGTGTGGAGAGCAGTGACAGAGAGAAACATTGACGAGTGTGGAGAGCAGTGACAGAGAGAGAAATTGATCAGTGTGGAGACCAATGAGGGAGAGACGGACATTGATCAGTGTGCAGAGCAGTGAGAGAGAGAGACAGAGACATTGATCAGTAGGGAGAGCAGTGAGAGGGAGACAGAGACATTGAACAATGTGGAGAGCAATGAGAGAGAGAGATATTGATCAGTGTGGAGAGCAGTGAGAGAGAGACAGAGAGATGGATCAGTGTGGAGAGCAGTGAGAGAGAGAGACAGACATTGATCAGAGGGGAGAGCAGTGAGAGAGACAGACATTGATCAGTGTGGAGAGCAGTGAGAGGGACACAGAGACAATGATCAGTATGGAGAGCAGTGACAGAGAGAAACATTGACGAGTGTGGAGAGCAGTGACAGAGAGAGAAATTGATCAGTGTGGAGACCAATGAGGGAGAGACGGACATTGATCAGTGTGCAGAGCAGTGAGAGAGAGAGACAGAGACATTGATCAGTAGGGAGAGCAGTGAGAGGGAGACAGAGACATTGATCAGTGTGGAGAGCAATGAGAGACAGAAACATTGATCAGTGTGGAGAGCAGTGAGAGGGACACAGAGACAATGATCAGTATGGAGAGCAGTGAGAGAGAGAGACAGACATTGATCTGATGGGAGAGCAGTGAGAGAGAGACATTGATCAGTGTGGAGAGCAGTGAGAGCGAGAGAGAGACAGAGAAATTGATCGATTTGGACAGTAGTGAGAGACAGAGACATTGATCAGTGTGGAAAGCAGTGAGAGAGAGAGACAGATATTGATCAGTGGGGAGAACATTGAGAGGGAGACAGAGACAATGATCAGTGTGGAGAGCAGTGAGAGAAACAGACATTGATCAGTGTGTCGAGCAGTGACAGAGAGACAGACATTGACCAGTGTGGAGAGCAGTGAGCAGAGAGAGATAGAGAAATTGATCAGTGTGGAGAGCAGTGAGAGACAGACCGACATTGATTAGTGTGGAGAGCATTGAGAGAAGAAGACATTGATCAATGTGAAGAGCAGGGGGAGAGAGAGACATTGATCAGTGTGGAGTGCAGTGACAGAGAGAAAGAGACCTTGATCAGTGTGGAGAGCAGTGAGGGAGAGACAGACATTAACCAGTGTGGGGCGCAGTGAGGGAGAGACAAAGACATTGAACAATGTGGAGAGCAATGAGAGAGAGAGATATTGATCAGTGTGGAGAGCAGTGAGAGAGAGACAGAGAGATGGATCAGTGTGGAGAGCAGTGAGAGAGAGAGACAGACATTGATCAGAGGGGAGAGCAGTGAGAGAGACAGACATTGATCAGTGTGGAGAGCAGTGAGAGGGACACAGAGACAATGATCAGTGTGGAGAGCAGTGACAGAGAGAAACATTGACGAGTGTGGAGAGCAGTGACAGAGAGAGAAATTGATCAGTGTGGAGACCAATGAGGGAGAGACGGACATTGATCACTGTGCAGAGCAGTGAGAGAGAGAGACAGAGACATTGATCAGTAGGGAGAGCAGTGAGAGGGAGACAGAGACATTGAACAATGTGGAGAGCAGTGAGAGAGAGAGACATTGATCAGTGTGGAGAGCAATGAGAGACAGAAACATTGATCAGTGTGGAGAGCAGTGAGAGCGAGTGAGTGTGAGACATTGATCAGTTTGGAGAACGGTGAGAGAGAGAGACAGACATTGATCTGATGGGAGAGCAGTGAGAGAGAGAGACAGACATTGATCTGATGGGAGAGAAGTGAGAGAGAGACATTGATCAGTGGGGAGAGCCGTGAGAGAGACAGACATTGATCAGTGTGGAGAGCAGTGAGATGGAGAGATATTGATCAATGTGTTTAGCAATGAGAGAGCGACATAATTTGATCAGCGTGGAGAGCACTGAGAGAGAGTGAGAGCCATTGATCTGTGCGGAGAAAAGTGAGAGAGAGGCAGAGTAATTGATCAGTGTGGTGAGCAGTGAGCAGAGAGAGATAGAGAAATTGATCAGTCTGGAGAGCAGTGAGAGACAGACATTGAACAATGTGGAGAGCAGTGAGAGAGAGAAATTGATCAGTGTGGAGAGCAATGAGAGAGAGAGACAGACATTGATCAGAGGGGAGAGCAGTGCGAGAGACAGATATTGATCAGTGTGGAGAGCACTGAGAGGGAGACAGAGACAATGATCAGTGTGGATAGTAGTAACAGAGAGAGACATTGACGAGTGTGGAGAGCAGTGACAGAGAGAGAAATTGATCAGTGTGGAGACCAATGAGGGAGAGACGGACATTCATCAGTGTGGAGAGCAGTGAGAGGGCGAGACTTTGATCAGTGTGGAGAGCAGTGAGAGAGAGAGATATTGATCTGTGTGGAGAGCAGTGAGAGAGAGAGATATTGATAAGTGAGGAGAGCAGTGAGAGAGAGAGATATTGTTCAGTGTGGGGGGCAGTGAAATGCCGAGACATTGATCAGTGTGGAGAGCAGTGAGAGAGAGAGACATTGAACATTGTGGAGAGCAGTGACAGAGAGAGATTTTGATCAGTGTGGAGAGCAGTGAGAGAGAGAGACATTGATCAATGTGGAGAGCAGTGAGAGAGACACAGAGACATTGATCATTCTGGATATCAGTGAGAGAGAGAGAAAGAGAAATTGATCTGGGTGGAGAGCGGTGAGATAGAGAGATATTGATCAGTCTGGAGAGCAGTGAGAGAGAGAGACATTGATCAGTCTGGAGAGCAGTGAGAGAGACAGACATTGATCAATGTGGAGAGCAGTGAGAGAGAGACAGAGACATTGATAATTTTGGATAGCAGTGAGAGAGACAGAAAGAGAAATTGATCAGTGTGGAGAGAAGTGAGAGAGAGAGACATTGATCAGAGTGGAGAGAAGTGAGAGAGAGAGACATTGATCAGAGTGGAGAGCAGTGAGAGACAGATACATTGTTCAGTGAGGAGTGCAGTGAGACGCAGAGACATTGATCAGTGTGGAGAGCAGTGTGAGAGAGAGATGTTGATCAGTGTGGAGAGCAGTGAGAGGGAGAGACATTGATCAATGTGGAGAGCAGTGAGAGAGACACAGAGACATTGATCATTCTGGATAGCAGTGAGAGAGAGAGAAAGAGAAATTGATCAGTGTGGAGAACAGTGAGAGAGAGAGACATTGATCAGTGTGGAGAGCAGTGAGAGAGTCATTGATCAGTGTGGAGAGCAGTGAGAGAGAGAGATATTGGTCAATGTGGAGAGCAGTGAGAGACAGAGACATTGATCAGTGTGGAGAGCAGTGAGAGAGACAGAGAGCCATTGATCAGTCTGGAGAGCAATGAGAGAGAAAGACATTGATCAGTTTGGAGAGCAGTTAGAGGGCGACAGAGACATTGATCAGTCTGGATAGCAGTGAGAGAGACAGACATTGATCAGTGTGGAGAGCAGTGAGAGAGAGATACATTGTTTAGTGAGGAATGCAGTGAGACGCAGAGACATTGATCAGTGTGGAGAGCAGTGAGAGAGAGAGAGAGACAATGATCAGTGTGGAGAGCAGTGAGAGAGAGAGAGACATTGATCAGTGTGGAGAGCAGTGAGAGAGAGAAATTGATCAGAGTGGAGAGCATTGAGAGAGAGATACATTGTTTAGTGAGGAATGCAGTGAAACGCAGAGACATTGATCAGTGTGGAGAGCAATGAGAGAGAAAGACATTCATCAGTGTGGAAAGCAGTTAGAGGGCGACAGAGACAATGATCAGTCTGGATAGCCGTGGGAGAGACAGAAAGAGAAATTGATCAGTGTGCAGAGCAGTGAAAGAGGGAGAGACATTGATCAGTGTGATGAGCAGTGAGAGAGAGAGACATTGATCAGTGTGGAGAGCAGAGAGAGAGAGAGACATTGATCAGTGTGGAGAGCACTTAGAGAGAGAGACATTGATCAGTGTGATGAGCAGTGAGAGAGAGAGACATTGATCAGTGTGTTAGAGCAGAGAGAGAGAGAGACATTGTTCAGTGAGGAGTGCAGTGAGACGCAGAGACATTGATCAGTGTGGAGAGCAGTGTGAGAGAGAGATATTGATCAGTGTGGAGAGCAGTGAGAGAGAGAGACATTGATCAATGTGGAGAGCAGTGAGAGAGACACAGAGACATTGATCATTCTGGATAGCAGTGAGAGAGAGAGAAAGAGAAATTGATCAGTGTGGAGATCAGTGAGAGAGAGAGACATTGATCAGTGTGGAGCAGTGAGATAGAGAGATATTGATCAGTGTGGAGAGCAGTGAGAGAGAGAGACATTGATCAGTGTGGAGAGCAGTGAGAGAGTCATTGATCAGTGTGGAGAGCAGTGAGAGACAGAGATATTGATCAGTGTGGAGAGCAGTGAGAGACAGAGACATTGATCAGTGTGGAGAGCAGTGAGAGAGAGAGACATTGATCAGTGTGGAGAGCAGTGAGAGCGTCATTGATCAGTGTGGAGAGCAGTGAGAGACAGAGACATTGATCAGTGTGGAGAGCAGTGAGAGAGACAGAGAGCCATTGATCAGTCTGGAGAGCAATGAGAGAGACAGACATTGATCAGTGTGGAGAGCAGTGAGAGAGAGATACATTGTTTAGTGAGGAATGCAGTGAGACGCAGAGACATTGATCAGTGTGGAGAGCAGTGAGAGAGAGAGAGACATTGATCAGTGAGGAGAGCAGTGAGAGAGAGAAATTGATCAGAGTGGAGAGCATTGAGATAGAGATACATTGTTTAGTGAGGAATGCAGTGAAACGCAGAGACATTGATCAGTGTGGAGAGCAATGAGAGAGAAAGACATTCATCAGTGTGGAGAGCGGTTAGAGGGCGACAGAGACAATGATCAGTCTGGATAGCAGTGAGAGAGACAGAAAGAGAAATTGATCAGTGTGGTAGCAGTGTGAGAGACATTGATCAGAGTGGAGAGCAGTGAGAGAGAGAAATTGATCAGGGTGGAGAGCAGTGAGAGAGAGATACATTGTTTATTGAGGAGTGCAGTGAGACGCCAAGACATTGATCAGTGTGGAGAGCAGTGAGAGAGACAGAGAGCCATTGATCAGTCTGGAGAGCAATGAGAGAGAAAGATATTGATCAGTGTGCAGAGCAGTTAGAGGGCGACAGAGACAATGATCAGTCTGGATAGCAGTGAGAGAGACAGAAAGAGAAATTGATCAGTGTGGTAGCAGTGAGACTGAGAGACATTGATCAGAGTGGAGAGCAGTGAGAGAGAGAAATTGATCAGAGTGGAGAGCAGTGAGAGAGAGATACATTGTTTATTGAGGAGTGCAGTGAGACGCCAAGACATTGATCAGTGTGAAGCGCAGTGAGAGAGACAGAGAGCCATTGATCAGTCTGGAGAGCAATGAGAGAGAAAGATATTGATCAGTGTGCAGAGCAGTTAGAGGGCGACAGAGACAATGATCAGTCTGGATAGCAGTGAGAGAGACAGAAAGAGAAATTGATCAGTGTGGTAGCAGTGAGAGTGAGAGACATTGATCAGAGTGGAGAGCAGTGAGAGAGAGAAATTGATCAGAGTGGAGAGCAGTGAGAGAGAGATACATTGTTTATTGAGGAGTGCAGTGAGACGCCAAGACATTGATCAGTGTGAAGCGCAGTGAGAGAGAGAGACATTGATCAGTGTGGAGAGCAGAGAGAGAGAGAGACATTGAGCAGTGTGGAGGGCACTTAGAGAGAAAGCCATTGATCAGTCTGGAGAGCAATGAGAGAGAAAGACATTGATCAGTTTGGAGAGCAGTTAGAGGGCGACAGAGACATTGATCAGTCTTGATAGCAGTGAGAGAGACAGACATTGATCAGTGTGGAGAGCAGTGAGAGAGAGATACATTGTAGAGAGGAATGCAGTTAGACGCAGAGACATTGATCAGTGTGGAGAGCAGTGAGAGAGAGAGAGACAATGATCAGTGTGGAGAGCAGTGAGAGAGAGAGAGACATTGATCAGTGTGGAGAGCAGTGAGAGAGAGAAATTGATCAGAGTGGAAGCATTGAGAGAGAGAGATATTGATCAGTGTGCAGAGCAGTGAAAGAGGGAGAGACATTGATCAGTGTGATGAGCAGTGAGAGAGAGAGACATTGATCTGTGTGGAGAGCAGAGAGAGAGAGAGACATTGATCAGTGTGGAGAGCAGTGGGAGAGACAGAAAGAGAAATTGATCAGTGTGCAGAGCAGTGAAAGAGGGAGAGACATTGATCATTGTGATGAGCAGTGAGAGAGAGAGACATTGATCAGTGTGGAGAGCAGAGAGAGAGAGAGACATTGATCAGTGTGGAGAGCACTTAGAGAGAGAGACATTGATCAGTGTGTTAGAGCAGAGAGAGAGAGAGACATTGTTCAGTGTGGAGAGCAGTGTGAGAGAGAGATATTGATCAGTGTGGAGAGCAGTGAGAGAGAGAGACATTGATCAATGTGGAGAGCAGTGAGAGAGACACAGAGACATTGATCATTCTGGATAGCAGTGAGAGAGAGAGAAAGAGAAATTGATCAGTGTGAAGAGCAGTGAGAGAGAGAGACATTGATCAGTGTGGAGAGCAGTGAGAGAGTCATTGATCAGTGTGGAGAGCAGTGAGAGACAGAGATATTGATCAGTGTGGAGAGCAGTGAGAGACAGAGACTGATCAGTGTGGAGAGCAGTGAGAGAGGCAGAGAGCCATTGATCAGTCTGGAGAGCAATGAGAGAGAAAGACATTGATCAGTGTGGAGAGCAGCTAGAGGGCGACAGAGACATTGATCAGTCTGGATAGCAGTGAGGGAGACAGACATTGATCAGTGTGGAGAGCAGTGAGAGAGAGATACATTGTTCAGTGAGGAATGCAGTGAGACGCAGAGACATTGATCAGTGTGGAGAGCAGTGAGAGAGAGAGAATGATCAGTGTGGAGAGCAGTGAGAGAGAGAGAGACATTGATCAGTGTGGAGAGCAGTGAGAGAGAGAAATTGATCAGAGTGGAGTGCATTGAGAGAGAAATACATTGTTTAGTGAGGAATGCAGTGAAACGCAGAGACATTGATCAGTGTGGAGAGCAATGAGAGAGAAAGACATTCATCAGTGTGGAGAGCGGTTAGAGGGCGACAGAGACAATGATCAGTCTGGATAGCAGTGAGAGAGACAGAAAGAGAATTTGATCAGTGTGGTAGCAGTGAGAGTGAGAGACATTGATCAGAGTGGAGAGCAGTGAGAGAGACAGAGAGCCATTGATCAGTCTGGAGAGCAATGAGAGAGAAAGATATTGATCAGTGTGTAGAGCAGTTAGAGGGCGACAGAGACAATGATCAGTCTGGACAGCAGTGAGAGAGACAGAAAGAGAAATTGATCAGTGTGGTAGCAGTGAGAGTGAGAGACATTGATCAGAGTGGAGAGCAGTGAGAGAGAGAAATTGATCAGAGTGGAGAGCAGTGAGAGAGAGATACATTGTTTATTGAGGAGTGCAGTGAGACGCCAAGACATTGATCAGTGTGGAGAGCAGTGAAAGAGGGAGAGACATTGATCAGTGTGAAGAGCAGTGAGAGAGAGAGACATTGAGCAGTGTGGAGAGCAGAGAGAGAGAGAGAGACATTGAGCAGTGTGAAGAGCACTTAGAGAGAGAGCCATTGATCAGTCTGGAGAGCAATGAGAGAGAAAGACATTGATCAGTTTGGAGAGCTGTTAGAGGGCGACAGAGACATTGATCAGTCTGGATAGCAGTGAGAGAGACAGACATTGATCAGTGTGGAGAGCAGTGAGAGAGAGATACATTGTTTAGTGAGGAATGCAGTGAGACGCAGAGACATTGATCAGCGTGGAGAGCAGTGAGAGAGAGAGAGACAATGATCAGTGTGGAGAGCAGTGAGAGAGAGAGAGACATTGATCAGTGTGGAGAGCAGTGAGAGAGAGAAATTGATCAGAGTGGAAGCATTGAGAGAGAGAGATATTGATCAGTGTGCAGAGCAGTGAAAGAGGGAGAGACATTGATCAGTGTGATGAGCAGTGAGAGAGAGAGACATTGATCTGTGTGGAGAGCAGAGAGAGAGAGAGACATTGATCAGTGTGGAGAGCAGTGGGAGAGACAGAAAGAGAAATTGATCAGTGTGCAGAGCAGTGAAAGAGGGAGAGACATTGATCATTGTGATGAGCAGTGAGAGAGAGAGACATTGATCAGTGTGGAGAGCAGAGAGAGAGAGAGACATTGATCAGTGTGGAGAGCACTTAGAGAGAGAGACATTGATCAGTGTGTTAGAGCAGAGAGAGAGAGAGACATTGTTCAGTGTGGAGAGCAGTGAGAGAGAGAGAGACATTGATCAGTGTGGAGAGCAGTGAGAGAGAGAGACATTGATCAATGTGGAGAGCAGTGAGAGAGACACAGAGACATTGATCATTCTGGATAGCAGTGAGAGAGAGAGAAAGAGAAATTGATCAGTGTGGAGAGCAGTGAGAGAGAGAGACATTGATCAGTGTGGAGAGCAGTGAGAGAGTCATTGATCAGTGTGGAGAGCAGTGAGAGACAGAGATATTGATCAGTGTGGAGAGCAGTGAGAGACAGAGACATTGATCAGTGTGGAGAGCAGTGAGAGAGGCAGAGAGCCATTGATCAGTCTGGAGAGCAATGAGAGAGAAAGACATTGATCAGTGTGGAGAGCAGCTAGAGGGCGACAGAGACATTGATCAGTCTGGATAGCAGTGAGAGAGACAGACATTGATCAGTGTGGAGAGCAGTGAGAGAGAGATACATTGTTCAGTGAGGAATGCAGTGAGACGCAGAGACATTGATCAGTGTGGAGAGCAGTGAGAGAGAGAGAATGATCAGTGTGGAGAGCAGTGAGAGAGAGAGAGACATTGATCAGTGTGGAGAGCAGTGAGAGAGAGAAATTGATCAGAGTGGAGTGCATTGAGAGAGAAATACATTGTTTAGTGAGGAATGCAGTGAAACGCAGAGACATTGATCAGTGTGGAGAGCAATGAGAGAGAAAGACATTCATCAGTGTGGAGAGCGGTTAGAGGGCGACAGAGACAATGATCAGTCTGGATAGCAGTGAGAGAGACAGAAAGAGAATTTGATCAGTGTGGTAGCAGTGAGAGTGAGAGACATTGATCAGAGTGGAGAGCAGTGAGAGAGACAGAGAGCCATTGATCAGTCTGGAGAGCAATGAGAGAGAAAGATATTGATCAGTGTGTAGAGCAGTTAGAGGGCGACAGAGACAATGATCAGTCTGGATAGCAGTGAGAGAGACAGAAAGAGAAATTGATCAGTGTGGTAGCAGTGAGAGTGAGAGACATTGATCAGAGTGGAGAGCAGTGAGAGAGAGAAATTGATCAGAGTGGAGAGCAGTGAGAGAGAGATACATTGTTTATTGAGGAGTGCAGTGAGACGCCAAGACATTGATCAGTGTGGAGAGCAGTGAAAGAGGGAGAGACATTGATCAGTGTGGAGAGCAGTGAAAGAGGGAGAGACATTGATCAGTGTGAAGAGCAGTGAGAGAGAGAGACATTGATCAGTGTGGAGAGCAGAGAGAGAGAGAGAGACATTGAGCAGTGTGGAGAGCACTTAGAGAGAGAGCCATTGATCAGTCTGGAGAGCAATGAGAGAGAAAGACATTGATCAGTTTGGAGAGCTGTTAGAGGGCGACCGAGACATTGATCAGTCTGGATAGCAGTGAGAGAGACAGACATTGATCAGTGTGGAGAGCAGTGAGAGAGAGATACATTGTTTAGTGAGGAATGCAGTGAGACGCAGAGACATTGATCAGCGTGGAGAGCAGTGAGAGAGAGAGAGACAATGATCAGTGTGGAGAGCAGTGAGAGAGAGAGAGACATTGATCAGTGTGGAGAGCAGTGAGAGAGAGAAATTGATCAGAGTGGAAGCATTGAGAGAGAGAGATATTGATCAGTGTGCAGAGCAGTGAAAGAGGGAGAGACATTGATCAGTGTGATGAGCAGTGAGAGAGAGAGACATTGATCAGTGTGGAGAGCAGAGAGAGAGAGAGACATTGATCAGTGTGGAGAGCAATGAGAGAGAAAGACATTCATCAGTGTGGAGAGCAGTTAGAGGGCGACAGAGACAATGATCAGTCTGGATAGCAGTGGGAGACAGAAAGAGAAATTGATCAGTGTGGTAGCAGTGAGAGTGAGAGACATTGATCAGAGTGGAGAGCAGTGAGAGAGAGAAATTGATCAGAGTGGAGAGCAGTGAGAGAGAGATACATTGTTTATTGAGGAGTGCAGTGAGACGCAGAGACATTGATCAGTGTGGAGAGCAGTGAGACGCCAAGACATTGATCAGTGTGGAGAGCAGTGAGAGAGAGAGATATTGATCAGTGTGCAGAGCAGTGAAAGAGGGTGAGACATTGATCAGTGTGATGAGCAGTGAGAGAGAGAGACATTGATCAGTGTGGAGAGCAGTGAGAGAGAGAGACATTGATCAATGTGGAGAGCAGTGAGAGAGACACAGAGACATTGATCATTCTGGATCGCAGTGAGAGAGAGAGAAAGAGAAATTGATCAGTGTGGAGAGCAGTGAGAGAGAGAGACATTGATCAGTGTGGAGAGCAGTGAGACGCCAAGACATTGATCAGTGTGGAGAGCAGTGAGAGAGAGAGATATTGATCAGTGTGCAGAGCAGTGAAAGAGGGTGAGACATTGATCAGTGTGATGAGCAGTGAGAGAGAGAGACATTGATCAGTGTGGAGAGCAGTGAGAGAGAGAGACATTGATCAATGTGGAGAGCAGTGAGAGAGACACAGAGACATTGATCATTCTGGATCGCAGTGAGAGAGAGAGAAAGAGAAATTGATCAGTGTGGAGAGCAGTGAGAGAGAGAGACATTGATCAGTGTGGAGCAGTGAGATAGAGAGATATTGATCAGTGTGGAGAGCACTTAGAGAGAGAGACATTGATCAGTGTGTTAGAGCAGAGAGAGAGAGAGACATTATTCAGTGAGGAGCAGTGAGATAGAGAGATATTGATCAGTGTGGAGAGCAGTGAGAGAGACACAGAGACATTGATCATTCTGAATAGCAGTGAGAGAGAGAGAAAGAGAAATTGATCAGTGTGGAGAGCAGTGAGAGAGAGAGACATTGATCAGTGTGGAGCAGTGAGATAGAGAGATATTGATCAGTGTGGAGAGCAGTGAGAGAGTCATTGATCAGTGTGGAGAGCAGTGAGAGACAGAGATATTGATCAGTGTGGAGAGCAGTGAGAGAGACAGAGAGCCATTGATCAGTCTGGAGAGCAATGAGAGAGAAAGACATTCATCAGTGTGGAGAGCGGTTAGAGGGCGACAGAGACAATGATCAGTCTGGATAGCAGTGAGAGAGACAGAAAGAGAATTTGATCAGTGTGGTAGCAGTGAGAGTGAGAGACATTGATCAGAGTGGAGAGCAGTGAGAGAGACAGAGAGCCATTGATCAGTCTGGAAAGCAATGAGAGAGAAAGATATTGATCAGTGTGCAGAGCAGTTAGAGGGAGACAGAGACAATGATCAGTCTGGATAGCAGTGAGAGAGACAGAAAGAGAAATTGATCAGTGTGGTAGCAGTGAGAGTGAGAGACATTGATCAGAGTGGAGAGCAGTGAGAGTGAGAAATTGATCAGAGTGGAGAGCAGTGAGAGAGAGATACATTGTTTAGTGAGGAATGCAGTGAGACGCAGAGACATTGATCAGTGTGGAGAGCAGTGAGAGAGAGAGAGACATTGATCAGTGTGGAGAGCAGTGAGAGAGAGAAATTGATCAGAGTGGAGAGCAGTGAGAGAGAGATACATTGTTTAGTGAGGAATGCAGTGAGACGCAGAGACATTGATCAGAGTGGAGAGCAGTGAGAGAGAGAAATTGATCAGAGTGGAGAGCAGTGAGAGAGAGGTACATTGTTTATTGAGGAGTGCAGTGAGACGCCAAGACATTGATCAGTGTGGAGAGCAGTGAAAGAGGGAGAGACATAGATCAGAGTGGAGAGCACTTAGAGAGAGAGACATTGATCAGTGTGTTAGAGCAGAGAGAGAGAGACATTGATCAATGTGGAGAGCAGTGAGAGAGACACAGAGACATTGATCATTCTGGATCGCAGTGAGAGAGAGAGAAAGGGAAATTGATCAGTGTGGAGAGCAGTGAGAGAGACAGAGAGCCATTGATCAGTCTGGAGAGCAATGAGAGAGAAAGACATTGATCAGTGTGGAGAGCAGTTAGAGGGCGACAGAGACATTGATCAGTCTGGACAGCAGTGAGAGAGACAGACATTGATCAGTGTGGAGAGCAGTGAGAGAGAGATACATTGTTTAGTGAGGAATGCAGTGAGACGCAGAGACATTGATCAGTGTGGAGAGCAGTGAGAGAGAGAGAGACATTGATCAGTGTGGAGAGCAGTGAGAGAGAGAAATTGATCAGAGTGGAGAGCATTGAGAGAGAGATACATTGTTTAGTGAGGAATGCAGTGAAACGCAGAGACATTGATCAGTGTGGAGAGCAGTGAGAGAGAGAGAGACATTGATCAGTGTGGAGAGCGGTTAGAGGGCGACAGAGACAATGATCAGTCTGGATAGCAGTGAGAGAGACAGAAGGAGAAATTGATCAGTGTGGTAGCAGTGAGAGTGAGAGACATTGATCAGAGTGGAGAGCAGTGAGAGTGAGAAATTGATCAGAGTGGAGAGCAGTGAGAGAGAGATACATTGTCTAGTGAGGAGTGCAGTGAGACGCCAAGACATTGATCAGTGTGGAGAGCAGTGAAAGAGGGAGAGACATTGATCAGTGTGAAGAGCAGTGAGAGAGAGAGACATTGATCAGTGTGGAGAGCAGAGAGAGAGAGAGAGAGACATTGAGCAGTGTGGAGAGCACATAGAGAGAGAGACATTGATCAGTGTGTTAGAGCAGAGAGAGAGAGAGAGACATTGATCAGTGTGGAGAGCAGTGAAAGAGGGAGAGACATTGATCAGTGTGAAGAGCAGTGAGAGAGAGAGACATTGATCAGTGTGGAGAGCAGTGAAAGAGGGAGAGACATTGATCAGTGTGAAGAGCAGTGAGAGAGAGAGACATTGATCAGTGTGGAGAGCAGAGAGAGAGAGAGAGACATTGAGCAGTGTGGAGAGCACTTAGAGAGAGAGACATTGATCAGTGTGTTAGAGCAGAGAGAGAGAGAGACATTGATCAGTGTGGAGAGCAGAGAGATAGAGAGAGATTGATCAGTGTGGAGATCACTTAGAGAGAGAGACATTGATCTGTGTGTTGGAGCAGAGCGAGAGAGAGACATTGATCAGTGTGGAGAGCAGTGAGACAGAGAGAAAGAGACATTGATCAGTGTGGAGCAGTGAGATAGAGAGATATTGATCAGTGTGGAGCCAGTGGGATAGAGAGATATTAATCAGTGTGGAGAGCAGTGAGAGAGAGAGACATTGATCAGTGTGGAGATCAGTGAGAGAGAGTTAGATATTGATCACTGTGGAGAGCATTGAGAGAGAGAGATATTGATCAGTGTGGAGAGCAGTGAGAGAGAGAGATATTGGTCAATGTGGAGAGCAGTGAGAGACAGAGATATTGATCAGTGTGGAGAGCAGTGAGAGACAGAGACAGAGACATTGATCAGTGTTGAGAGCAGTGAGAGAGTCAGAGAGCCATTGATCAGTCTGGAGAGCAATGAGAGAGAAAGGCATTGATCAGTGTGGAGAGCAGTTCGAGAGACAGACATTGATCAGTGTGGAGAGCAGTTCAAGGGCGACAGAGACAATGATCAGTCTGGATAGCAGTGAGAGGGACAGAAAGAGAAATTGATCAGTGTGGTAGCAGTGAGAGAGAGAGAGACATTGATCAGTGTGCAGAGCAATGAGAGAGAAAGACATTGATCAGTGTGGAGAGCAGTTCAAGGGCGACAGAGACAATGATCAGTCTGGATAGCAGTGAGAGGGACAGAAAGAGAAATTGATCAGTGTGGTAGCAGTGAGAGTGAGAGACATTGATCAGAGTGGAGAGCAGTGAGAGAGAGATACATTGTTTAGTGAGGAATGCAGTGAGACGCAGAGACATTGATCAGTGTGGAGAGCAGTGAGAGAGAGAGATATTGATCAGTGTGCAGAGCAGTGAAAGAGAGAGACATTGAGCAGTGTGGAGAGCAGAGAGAGAGAGAGACATTGATCAGTGTGTTAGAGCAGAGAGAGAGAGAGACATTGATCAGTGTGGAGAGCAGAGAGAGAGAGACATTGATCAGTGTGGAGAGCACTTAGAGAAAGAGACATTGATCAGTGTGTCAGAGCAGAGAGAGAGAGAGACATTGATCAGTGTGGAGAGCAGAGAGAGAGGGGGATATTGATCAGTGTGGAGAGCAGAGAGAGAGAGACATTGATCAGTGTGGAGAGCACTCAGAGAGAGAGACATTGATCAGTGTGTCAGAGCAGA
Organism: Heterodontus francisci; assembly: GCF_036365525.1. Lineage (NCBI taxonomy): Eukaryota > Metazoa > Chordata > Chondrichthyes > Heterodontiformes > Heterodontidae > Heterodontus > Heterodontus francisci. Next base: position 127,924,621 of record NC_090377.1, read on the forward strand.
GAGAGAGAGAGACATTGTTCAGTGTGGAGAGCAGTGAGACGGCGAGACATTGCTCAGTCTGGAGAGGAGTGAGTGAGACAGACATTGATCGATGTGGAGAGCAGTGAGAGGGCGAAAGAGACAATGAACAGTCTGGATAGCAGTGAGAGAGATAGAAAGAGAAATTGATCAGGATGGAGAGCAGTGAGAGAGAGAGACATTGATCAGAGTGGAGAGCAGTGAGAGAGAGAGACATTGATCGGTGTGGAGAGCAGTGAGAGAGAGAGAGACATTGCTCAGTGTGAAAAGCAGTGAGAGAGAGAGACATTGATCAGTGTCGAAAGCAGTGAGACAGAGAGACATTGATCAGTGTAGAGAGCAGTGAGAGAGAGACATTGATGAGTGTGGAGAGCAGTGAGAGAGAGAGCCATTGATCAGTGTGGAGAGCAGTGAGAGAGAGAGCCATTGATCAGTGTCGAGAGCAGTGAGAGAGAGAGCCATTGATCAGTGTCGAGAGCAGTGAGAGGGTGAGACATTGATCAGTGTGAAATGCAGTGAGAGAGAGAGACATTGATCAGTGTGGAGAGCAGTGAGAGGGAGAGACATTGATCAGTGTGAAAAGCAGTGAGAGAGAGAGAGACATTGATCAGTGTAGAGAGCTGTGAGGGAGTGACTTTGATCAGTGTGGAGAGCAGTGAGAGAGAGAGATATTGTTCAGTGTGGAGAGCAGTGAGATGCCAAGACATTGATCAGTGTGGAGAGCAGTGAGAGGGCGACAGAGACAATGTTCAGTATGGATAGCAGTGAGAGAGATAGAAAGAGAAATTGCTCAGTCTGGAGAGCAGTGAGAGAGAGAGACATTGATCAGAGTGGATAGCAGTGAGAGAGAGAGACATTGATCAGTGTGGAGAGCAGTGGGATGGAGAGTTATTGATCAGTGTGGAGAGCAGTGAGAGAGAGAGACATTGATCGGTGTGGAGAGCAGTGAGAGAGAGAGACATTGCTCAGTGTCGAAAGCAGTGAGAGAGAGAGACATTGATCAGTGTCGAAAGCAGTGAGAGAGAGAGACATTGATCAGTGTGAAATGCAGTGAGAGAGAGAGACATTGATCAGTGTGGAGAGCAGTGAGAGGGAGAGACATTGATCAGTGTGAAAAGCAGTGAGAGAGAGAGACATTGATCAGTGTCGAAAGCAGTGAGAGAGAGAGACATTGATCAGTGTCGAAAGCAGTGAGAGAGAGAGACATTGATCAGTGTGAAATGCAGTGAGAGAGAGAGACATTGATCAGTGTGGAGAGCAGTGAGAGGGAGAGACATTGATCAGTGTGAAAAGCAGTGAGAGAGACAGAGACATTGATCTGTGTAGAGAGCAGTGAGAGAGAGACATTGATCAGTGTGGAGAGCACTGAGAGAGAGAGACATTGATCTGTGTGGAGAGCAGTGAGAGAGAGAGAGACATTGATCAGTGTAGAGAGCTGTGAGGGAGTGACTTTGATCAGTGTGGAGAGCAGTGAGAGAGAGAGACATTCATCAGTGTGGAGAGCAGTGAGAGAGAGAGATATTGTTCAGTGTGGAGAGCAGTGAGATGCCAAGACATTGATCAGTGTGGAGAGCAGTGAGAGGGCGACAGAGACAATGTTCAGTATGGATAGCAGTGAGAGAGATAGATATTGTTCAGTGTGGAGAGCAGTGAGATGCCAAGACATTGATCAGTATGGAGAGCAGTGAGATGCCAAGACATTGATCAGAGTGGAGAGCAGTGAGAGAGAGAGACATTGATCAGTGTGGAGAGCAGTGGGATAGAGAGTTATTGATCAGTGTGGAGAGCAGTGAGAGAGAGAGACATTGATCGGTGTGAAAAGCAGTGAGAGAGAGAGACATTGATCAGTGTCGAAAGCAGTGAGAGAGAGAGACATTGATCAGTGTGGAGAGCAGTGAGAGAGAGAGACATTGTTCAGTGTGGAGAGCAGTGAGAGGGCGACAGAGACAATGTTCAGTCTGGATAGCAGTGAGAGAGATAGAAAGGGAAATTGATCAGTATGGAGAGCAGTGAGAGAGAGAGACATTGATCGGTGTGGAGAGCAGTGAGAGAGAGAGTTGTTGATCAGTGTGGAGAGCAGTGAGAGAGAGAGACATTGATCAGTGTGGAGAGCAGTGAGATAGAGAGAAATTGGTCGGTGTGGAGAGCAGTGAGAGAGAGAGAGACATTGCTCAGTGTGAAAAGCAGTGAGAGAGAGAGACATTGATCAGTGTCAAATGCAGTGAGAGAGAGAGACATTGATCAGTGTGAAATGCAGTGAGAGAGAGAGACATTGATCAGTGTAGAGAGCAGTGAGAGGGTGAGACATTGATCAGTGTGAAAAGCAGTGAGAGAGAGAGACATTGATCAGTGTGGAGAGCAGTGAGAGGGACAGACATTGATCAGTGTGAAAAGCAGTGAGAGAGAGAGAGACATTGATCAGTGTAGAGAGCAGTGAGAGAGAGACATTGATCAGTGTGGAGAGCACTGAGAGAGAGAGACATTGATCAGTGTCGAGAGCAGTGAGAGGGTGAGACATTGATCAGTGTGAAAAGCAGTGAGAGAGAGAGACATTGATCAGTGTGAAAAGCAATGAGAGAGAGAGAGACATTGATCAGTGTACAGAGCAGTGAGAGGGAGAGACATTGATCAGTGTGAAAAGCAGTGAGAGAGAGAGAGAGACATTGATCAGTGTAGACAGCTGTGAGGGAGTGACATTGATCAGTGTGGAGAGCAGTGAGAGAGAGACATTGATCAGTGTGGAGAGCAGTGAGAGAGAGAGATATTGATCAGTGTGGAGAGCACTGAGAGAGAGAGACATTGATCAGTGTTGAGAGCAGTGAGAGGGAGAGACATTGATCAGTGTGCAAAGCAGTGAGAGAGAGAGAGACATTGATCAGTGTAGACAGCTGTGAGGGAGTGACATTGATCAGTGTGGAGAGCAGTGAGAGAGAGACATTGATCAGTGTGGAGAGCAGTGAGAGAGAGAGATATTGATCAGTGTGGAGAGCAGTGAGAGAGAGAGACATTGTTCAGTGTGGAGAGCAGTGAGATGACAAGACATTGATCAGTGTGGAGAGCAGTGAGAGGGCGACAGAGACAATGTTCAGTCTGGATAGCAGTGAGAGAGATAGAAAGAGAAATTGATCAGTATGGAGAGCAGGGAGAGAGAGAGACATTGATCAGAGTGGAGAGCAGTGAGAGAGAGAGAGATTGATCAGTGTGGAGAGCAGTGGGATAGAGAGTTATTGATCAGTGCGGAGAGCAGTGAGAGAGAGAGACATTGATCAGTGTGGAGAGCAGTGAGAGGGAGAGACATTGATCAGTGTGAAAAGCAATGAGAGAGAGAGAGACATTGATCAGTGTCGAGAGCTGTGAGGGAGTGACATTGATCTGTGTGGAGAGCAGTGAATGAGAGATATTGATCAGTGTGGAGAGCAGTGAGAGAAAGAGACATTGATCAGTGTGAAAAGCAGTGAGAGAGAGAGAGACATTGATCAGTGTAGAGAGCTGTGAGGTAGTGACATTGATCAGTGTGGAGAGCAGTGAGAGAGAGACATTGATCAGTGTGAAAAGCAGTGAGAGAGAGAGAGACATTGATCAGTGTGGCGAGCAGTGAGAGAGACAGACATTGATCAATGAGGAGAGCAGTGAGAGAGAGACAGAGATATTGATAATTCTGGATAGCAGTGAGAGAGATCGAAAGAGGACTTGATCAGTATGGAGAGCAGTGAGAGAGAGAGACATTGATCAGTGTGAAAAGCAATGAGAGAGAGAGAGACATTGATCAGTGTACAGAGCAGTGAGAGGGAGAGACATTGATCAGTGTGAAAAGCAGTGAGAGAGAGAGAGACATTGATCAGTGTAGACAGCTGTGAGGGAGTGACATTGATCAGTGTGGAGAGCAGTGAGAGAGAGACATTGATCAGTGTGGAGAGCAGTGAGAGAGAGAGATATTGATCAGTGTGGAGAGCACTGAGAGAGAGAGACATTGATCAGTGTGGAGAGCAGTGAGAGGGAGAGACATTGATCAGTGTGCAAAGCAGTGAGAGAGAGAGACATTGATCAGTGTGAAAAGCAATGAGAGAGAGAGAGACATTGATCAGTGTACAGAGCAGTGAGAGGGAGAGACATTGATCAGTGTGAAAAGCAGTGAGAGAGAGAGAGACATTGATCAGTGTAGACAGCTGTGAAGGAGTGACATTGATCACTGTGGAGAGCATTGAGAGAGAGAGATATTGATCAGTGTGGAGAGCAGTGAGAGAGAGAGATATTGGTCAATGTGGAGAGCAGTGAGAGACAGAGATATTGATCAGTGTGGAGAGCAGTGAGAGACAGAGACAGAGACATTGATCAGTGTTGAGAGCAGTGAGAGAGACAGAGAGCCATTGATCAGTCTGGAGAGCAATGAGAGAGAAAGGCATTGATCAGTGTGGAGAGCAGTTCGAGAGACAGACATTGATCAGTGTGGAGAGCAGTTCAAGGGCGACAGAGACAATGATCAGTCTGGATAGCAGTGAGAGGGACAGAAAGAGAAATTGATCAGTGTGGTAGCAGTGAGAGAGAGAGAGACATTGATCAGTGTGCAGAGCAATGAGAGAGAAAGACATTGATCAGTGTGGCGAGCAGTGAGAGAGACAGACATTGATCAATGAGGAGAGCAGTGAGAGAGAGACAGAGATATTGATAATTCTGGATAGCAGTGAGAGAGATAGAAAGAGGACTTGATCAGTATGGAGAGCAGTGAGAGAGAGAGACATTGATCAGTGTGAAAAGCAATGAGAGAGAGAGAGACATTGATCAGTGTACAGAGCAGTGAGAGGGAGAGACATTGATCAGTGTGAAAAGCAGTGAGAGAGAGAGAGACATTGATCAGTGTAGACAGCTGTGAGGGAGTGACATTGATCAGTGTGGAGAGCAGTGAGAGAGAGACATTGATCAGTGTGGAGAGCAGTGAGAGAGAGAGATATTGATCAGTGTGGAGAGCACTGAGAGAGAGAGACATTGATCAGTGTGGAGAGCAGTGAGAGGGAGAGACATTGATCAGTGTGCAAAGCAGTGAGAGAGAGAGACATTGATCAGTGTGAAAAGCAATGAGAGAGAGAGAGACATTGATCAGTGTACAGAGCAGTGAGAGGGAGAGACATTGATCAGTGTGAAAAGCAGTGAGAGAGAGAGAGACATTGATCAGTGTAGACAGCTGTGAAGGAGTGACATTGATCACTGTGGAGAGCATTGAGAGAGAGAGATATTGATCAGTGTGGAGAGCAGTGAGAGAGAGAGATATTGATCAGTGTGGAGAGCAGTGAGAGACAGAGACAGAGACATTGATCAGTGTTGAGAGCAGTGAGAGAGACAGAGAGCCATTGATCAGTGTGGAGAGCAGTTCGAGAGACAGACATTGATCAGTGTGGAGAGCAGTTCAAGGGCGACAGAGACAATGATCAGTCTGGATAGCAGTGAGAGGGTCAGAAAGAGAAATTGATCAGTGTGGTAGCAGTGAGAGAGAGAGAGACATTGATCAGTGTGCAGAGCAATGAGAGAGAAAGACATTGATCAGTGTGGAGAGCAGTTCAAGGGCGACAGAGACAATGATCAGTCTGGATAGCAGTGAGAGGGACAGTAAGAGAAATTGATCAGTGTGGTAGCAGTGAGAGTGAGAGACATTGATCAGAGTGGAGAGCAGTGAGAGAGAGATACATTGTTTAGTGAGGAATGCAGTGAGACGCAGAGACATTGATCAGTGTGGAGAGCAGTGAGAGAGAGAGATATTGATCAGTGTGCAGAGCAGTGAAAGAGAGAGACATTGAGCAGTGTGGAGAGCAGAGAGAGAGAGAGACATTGATCAGTGTGTTAGAGCAGAGAGAGAGAGAGACATTGATCAGTGTGGAGAGCAGAGAGAGAGAGACATTGATCAGTGTGGAGAGCACTTAGAGAGAGAGACATTGATCAGTGTGTCAGAGCAGAGAGAGAGAGAGACATTGTTCAGTGTGGAGAGCAGTGAGACGGCGAGACATTGCTCAGTCTGGAGAGGAGTGAGTGAGACAGACATTGATCGATGTGGAGAGCAGTGAGAGGGTGAAAGAGACAATGAACAGTCTGGATAGCAGTGAGAGAGATAGAAAGAGAAATTGATCAGGATGGAGAGCAGTGAGAGAGAGAGACATTGATCAGAGTGGAGAGCAGTGAGAGAGAGAGACATTGATCGGTGTGGAGAGCAGTGAGAGAGAGAGAGACATTGCTCAGTGTGAAAAGCAGTGAGAGAGAGAGACATGATCAGTGTGAAAAGCAGTGAGAGAGAGAGAGACATTGATCAGTGTCGAAAGCAGTGAGACAGAGAGACATTGATCAGTGTAGAGAGCAGTGAGAGAGAGACATTGATGAGTGTGGAGAGCAGTGAGAGAGAGAGCCATTGATCAGTGTGGAGAGCAGTGAGAGAGAGAGCCATTGATCAGTGTCGAGAGCAGTGAGAGAGAGAGCCATTGATCAGTGTCGAGAGCAGTGAGAGGGTGAGACATTGATCAGTGTGAAATGCAGTGAGAGAGAGAGACATTGAACAGTGTGGAGAGCAGTGAGAGGGAGAGACATTGATCAGTGTGAAAAGCAGTGAGAGAGAGAGAGACATTGATCAGTGTAGAGAGCTGTGAGGGAGTGACTTTGATCAGTGTGGAGAGCAGTGAGAGAGAGAGATATTGTTCAGTGTGGAGAGCAGTGAGATGCCAAGACATTGATCAGTGTGGAGAGCAGTGAGAGGGCGACAGAGACAATGTTCAGTATGGATAGCAGTGAGAGAGATAGAAAGAGAAATTGCTCAGTCTGGAGAGCAGTGAGAGAGAGAGACATTGATCAGAGTGGATAGCAGTGAGAGAGAGAGACATTGATCAGTGTGGAGAGCAGTGGGATGGAGAGTTATTGATCAGTGTGGAGAGCAGTGAGAGAGAGAGACATTGATCGGTGTGGAGAGCAGTGAGAGAGAGAGAGACATTGCTCAGTGTGAAAAGCAGTGAGAGAGAGAGACATTGATCAGTGTCGAAAGCAGTGAGAGAGAGAGACATTGATCAGTGTGAAATGCAGTGAGAGAGAGAGACATTGATCAGTGTGGAGAGCAGTGAGAGGGAGAGACATTGATCAGTGTGAAAAGCAGTGAGAGAGACAGAGACATTGATCTGTGTAGAGAGCAGTGAGAGAGAGACATTGATCAGTGTGGAGAGCACTGAGAGAGAGAGACATTGATCTGTGTGGAGAACAGTGAGAGAGAGAGAGACATTGATCAGTGTAGAGAGCTGTGAGGGAGTGACTTTGATCAGTGTGGAGAGCAGTGAGAGAGAGAGACATTCATCAGTGTGGAGAGCAGTGAGAGAGAGAGATATTGTTCAGTGTGGAGAGCAGTGAGATGCCAAGACATTGATCAGTGTGGAGAGCAGTGAGAGGGCGACAGAGACAATGTTCAGTATGGATAGCAGTGAGAGAGATAGATATTGTTCAGTGTGGAGAGCAGTGAGATGCCAAGACATTGATCAGAGTGGAGAGCAGTGAGAGAGAGAGACATTGATCAGTGTGGAGAGCAGTGGGATAGAGAGTTATTGATCAGTGTGGAGAGCAGTGAGAGAGAGAGACATTGATCGGTGAAGAGAGCAGTGAGAGAGAGAGAGACATTGCTCAGTGTGAAAAGCAGTGAGAGAGAGAGACATTGATCAGTGTCGAAAGCAGTGAGAGAGAGAGACATTGATCAGTGTGGAGAGCAGTGAGAGAGAGAGACATTGATCAGTGTGGACAGCAGTGGGATAGAGAGTTGTTGATCAGTGTGGAGAGCAGTGAGAGAGAGAGACATTGATCGGTGTGGAGAGCAGTGAGAGAGAGACATTGATCAGTGTGGAGAGCAGTGAGAGAGAGAGACATTGATCAGTGTGGAGAGCAGTGAGATAGAGAGAAATTGGTCGGTGTGGAGAGCAGTGAGAGAGAGAGAGACATTGCTCAGTGTGAAAAGCAGTGAGAGAGAGAGACATTGATCAGTGTCAAATGCAGTGAGAGGGTGAGACATTGATCAGTGTGAAAAGCAGTGAGAGAGAGAGACATTGATCAGTGTGGAGAGCAGTGAGAGGGACAGACATTGATCAGTGTGAAAAGCAGTGAGAGAGAGAGAGACATTGATCAGTGCAGAGAGCAGTGAGAGAGAGACATTGATCAGTGTGGAGAGCACTGAGAGAGAGAGACATTGATCAGTGTCGAGAGCAGTGAGAGGGTGAGTCATTGATCAGTGTGAAAAGCAGTGAGAGAGAGAGACATTGATCAGTGTGAAAAGCAATGAGAGAGAGAGAGACATTGATCAGTGTACAGAGCAGTGAGAGGGAGAGACATTGATCAGTGTGAAAAGCAGTGAGAGAGAGAGAGAGACATTGATCAGTGTCGACAGCTGTGAGGGAGTGACATTGATCAGTGTGGAGAGCAGTGAGAGAGAGACATTGATCAGTGTGGAGAGCAGTGAGAGAGAGAGATATTGATCAGTGTGGAGAGCACTGAGAGAGAGAGACATTGATCAGTGTGGAGAGCAGTGAGAGGGAGAGACATTGATCAGTGTGCAAAGCAGTGAGAGAGAGAGAGACATTGATCAGTGTAGACAGCTGTGAGGGAGTGACATTGATCAGTGTGGAGAGCAGTGAGAGAGAGACATTGATCAGTGTGGAGAGCAGTGAGAGAGAGAGATATTGATCAGTGTGGAGAGCAGTGAGAGAGAGAGACATTGTTCAGTGTGGAGAGCAGTGAGATGACAAGACATTGATCAGTGTGGAGAGCAGTGAGAGGGCGACAGAGACAATGTTCAGTCTGGATAGCAGTGAGAGAGATAGAAAGAGAAATTGATCAGTATGGAGAGCAGGGAGAGAGAGAGACATTGATCAGAGTGGAGAGCAGTGAGAGAGAGAGAGATTGATCAGTGTGGAGAGCAGTGGGATAGAGAGTTATTGATCAGTGCGGAGAGCAGTGAGAGAGAGAGACATTGATCAGTGTGGAGAGCAGTGAGAGGGAGAGACATTGATCAGTGTGAAAAGCAGTGAGAGAGAGAGAGACATTGATCAGTGCAGAGAGCTGTGAGGGAGTGACATTGATCTGTGTGGAGAGCAGTGAATGAGAGATATTGATCAGTGTGGAGAGCAGTGAGAGAAAGAGACATTGATCAGTGTGAAAAGCAGTGAGAGAGAGAGAGACATTGATCAGTGTAGAGAGCTGTGAGGGAGTGACATTGATCAGTGTGGAGAGCAGTGAGAGAGAGACATTGATCAGTGTGAAAAGCAGTGAGAGAGAGAGAGACATTGATCAGTGTGGCGAGCAGTGAGAGAGACAGACATTGATCAATGAGGAGAGCAGTGAGAGAGAGACAGAGATATTGATAATTCTGGATAGCAGTGAGAGAGATCGAAAGAGGACTTGATCAGTATGGAGAGCAGTGAGAGAGAGAGACATTGATCAGTGTGAAAAGCAATGAGAGAGAGAGAGACATTGATCAGTGTACAGAGCAGTGAGAGGGAGAGACATTGATCAGTGTGAAAAGCAGTGAGAGAGAGAGAGACATTGATCAGTGTAGACAGCTGTGAGGGAGTGACATTGATCAGTGTGGAGAGCAGTGAGAGAGAGACATTGATCAGTGTGGAGAGCAGTGAGAGAGAGAGATATTGATCAGTGTGGAGAGCACTGAGAGAGAGAGACATTGATCAGTGTGGAGAGCAGTGAGAGGGAGAGACATTGATCAGTGTGCAAAGCAGTGAGAGAGAGAGACATTGATCAGTGTGAAAAGCAATGAGAGAGAGAGAGAGACATTGATCAGTGTACAGAGCAGTGAGAGGGAGAGACATTGATCAGTGTGAAAAGCAGTGAGAGAGAGAGAGACATTGATCAGTGTAGACAGCTGTGAAGGAGTGACATTGATCAGTGTGGAGAGCAGTGAGAGAGAGACATTGATCAGTGTGGAGAGCAGTGAGAGAGAGAGATATTGATCAGTGTGGAGAGCACTGAGAGAGAGAGACATTGATCAGTGTGGAGAGCAGTGAGAGGGAGAGACATTGATCAGTGTGCAAAGCAGTGAGAGAGAGAGAGACATTGATCAGTGTAGACAGCTGTGAGGGAGTGACATTGATCAGTGTGGAGAGCAGTGAGAGAGAGACATTGATCAGTGTGGAGAGCAGTGAGATAGAGAGAAATTGGTCGGTGTGGAGAGCAGTGAGAGAGAGAGAGACATTGCTCAGTGTGAAAAGCAGTGAGAGAGAGAGACATTGATCAGTGTCAAATGCAGTGAGAGGGTGAGACATTGATCAGTGTGAAAAGCAGTGAGAGAGAGAGACATTGATCAGTGTGGAGAGCAGTGAGAGGGACAGACATTGATCAGTGTGAAAAGCAGTGAGAGAGAGAGAGACATTGATCAGTGCAGAGAGCAGTGAGAGAGAGACATTGATCAGTGTGGAGAGCACTGAGAGAGAGAGACATTGATCAGTGTCGAGAGCAGTGAGAGGGTGAGTCATTGATCAGTGTGAAAAGCAGTGAGAGAGAGAGACATTGATCAGTGTGAAAAGCAATGAGAGAGAGAGAGACATTGATCAGTGTACAGAGCAGTGAGAGGGAGAGACATTGATCAGTGTGAAAAGCAGTGAGAGAGAGAGAGAGACATTGATCAGTGTCGACAGCTGTGAGGGAGTGACATTGATCAGTGTGGAGAGCAGTGAGAGAGAGACATTGATCAGTGTGGAGAGCAGTGAGAGAGAGAGATATTGATCAGTGTGGAGAGCACTGAGAGAGAGAGACATTGATCAGTGTGGAGAGCAGTGAGAGGGAGAGACATTGATCAGTGTGCAAAGCAGTGAGAGAGAGAGAGACATTGATCAGTGTAGACAGCTGTGAGGGAGTGACATTGATCAGTGTGGAGAGCAGTGAGAGAGAGACATTGATCAGTGTGGAGAGCAGTGAGAGAGAGAGATATTGATCAGTGTGGAGAGCAGTGAGAGAGAGAGACATTGTTCAGTGTGGAGAGCAGTGAGATGACAAGACATTGATCAGTGTGGAGAGCAGTGAGAGGGCGACAGAGACAATGTTCAGTCTGGATAGCAGTGAGAGAGATAGAAAGAGAAATTGATCAGTATGGAGAGCAGGGAGAGAGAGAGACATTGATCAGAGTGGAGAGCAGTGAGAGAGAGAGAGATTGATCAGTGTGGAGAGCAGTGGGATAGAGAGTTATTGATCAGTGCGGAGAGCAGTGAGAGAGAGAGACATTGATCAGTGTGGAGAGCAGTGAGAGGGAGAGACATTGATCAGTGTGAAAAGCAGTGAGAGAGAGAGAGACATTGATCAGTGCAGAGAGCTGTGAGGGAGTGACATTGATCTGTGTGGAGAGCAGTGAATGAGAGATATTGATCAGTGTGGAGAGCAGTGAGAGAAAGAGACATTGATCAGTGTGAAAAGCAGTGAGAGAGAGAGAGACATTGATCAGTGTAGAGAGCTGTGAGGGAGTGACATTGATCAGTGTGGAGAGCAGTGAGAGAGAGACATTGATCAGTGTGAAAAGCAGTGAGAGAGAGAGAGACATTGATCAGTGTGGCGAGCAGTGAGAGAGACAGACATTGATCAATGAGGAGAGCAGTGAGAGAGAGACAGAGATATTGATAATTCTGGATAGCAGTGAGAGAGATCGAAAGAGGACTTGATCAGTATGGAGAGCAGTGAGAGAGAGAGACATTGATCAGTGTGAAAAGCAATGAGAGAGAGAGAGACATTGATCAGTGTACAGAGCAGTGAGAGGGAGAGACATTGATCAGTGTGAAAAGCAGTGAGAGAGAGAGAGACATTGATCAGTGTAGACAGCTGTGAGGGAGTGACATTGATCAGTGTGGAGAGCAGTGAGAGAGAGACATTGATCAGTGTGGAGAGCAGTGAGAGAGAGAGATATTGATCAGTGTGGAGAGCACTGAGAGAGAGAGACATTGATCAGTGTGGAGAGCAGTGAGAGGGAGAGACATTGATCAGTGTGCAAAGCAGTGAGAGAGAGAGACATTGATCAGTGTGAAAAGCAATGAGAGAGAGAGAGAGACATTGATCAGTGTACAGAGCAGTGAGAGGGAGAGACATTGATCAGTGTGAAAAGCAGTGAGAGAGAGAGAGACATTGATCAGTGTAGACAGCTGTGAAGGAGTGACATTGATCAGTGTGGAGAGCAGTGAGAGAGAGACATTGATCAGTGTGGAGAGCAGTGAGAGAGAGAGATATTGATCAGTGTGGAGAGCACTGAGAGAGAGAGACATTGATCAGTGTGGAGAGCAGTGAGAGGGAGAGACATTGATCAGTGTGCAAAGCAGTGAGAGAGAGAGAGACATTGATCAGTGTAGACAGCTGTGAGGGAGTGACATTGATCAGTGTGGAGAGCAGTGAGAGAGAGACATTGATCAGTGTGGAGAGCAGTGAGAGAGAGAGATATTGATCAGTGTGGAGAGCAGTGAGAGAGAGTGACATTGTTCAGTGTGGAGAGCAGTGAGATGACAAGACATTGATCAGTGTGGAGAGCAGTGAGAGAGAGAGACATTGATCGGTATGGAGAGCAGTGAGAGGGAGAGACATTGATCAGTGTGCAAAGCAGTGAGAGAGAGAGACATTGATCAGTGTGAAAAGCAATGAGAGAGAGAGAGAGACATTGATCAGTGTACAGAGCAGTGAGAGGGAGAGACATTGATCAGTGTGAAAAGCAGTGAGAGAGAGAGAGACATTGATCAGTGTAGACAGCTGTGAAGGAGTGACATTGATCAGTGTGGAGAGCAGTGAGAGAGAGACATTGATCAGTGTGGAGAGCAGTGAGAGAGAGAGATATTGATCAGTGTGGAGAGCACTGAGAGAGAGAGACATTGATCAGTGTGGAGAGCAGTGAGAGGGAGAGACATTGATCAGTGTGCAAAGCAGTGAGAGAGAGAGAGACATTGATCAGTGTAGACAGCTGTGAGGGAGTGACATTGATCAGTGTGGAGAGCAGTGAGAGAGAGACATTGATCAGTGTGGAGAGCAGTGAGATAGAGAGAAATTGGTCGGTGTGGAGAGCAGTGAGAGAGAGAGAGACATTGCTCAGTGTGAAAAGCAGTGAGAGAGAGAGACATTGATCAGTGTCAAATGCAGTGAGAGGGTGAGACATTGATCAGTGTGAAAAGCAGTGAGAGAGAGAGACATTGATCAGTGTGGAGAGCAGTGAGAGGGACAGACATTGATCAGTGTGAAAAGCAGTGAGAGAGAGAGAGACATTGATCAGTGCAGAGAGCAGTGAGAGAGAGACATTGATCAGTGTGGAGAGCACTGAGAGAGAGAGACATTGATCAGTGTCGAGAGCAGTGAGAGGGTGAGTCATTGATCAGTGTGAAAAGCAGTGAGAGAGAGAGACATTGATCAGTGTGAAAAGCAATGAGAGAGAGAGAGACATTGATCAGTGTACAGAGCAGTGAGAGGGAGAGACATTGATCAGTGTGAAAAGCAGTGAGAGAGAGAGAGAGACATTGATCAGTGTCGACAGCTGTGAGGGAGTGACATTGATCAGTGTGGAGAGCAGTGAGAGAGAGACATTGATCAGTGTGGAGAGCAGTGAGAGAGAGAGATATTGATCAGTGTGGAGAGCACTGAGAGAGAGAGACATTGATCAGTGTGGAGAGCAGTGAGAGGGAGAGACATTGATCAGTGTGCAAAGCAGTGAGAGAGAGAGAGACATTGATCAGTGTAGACAGCTGTGAGGGAGTGACATTGATCAGTGTGGAGAGCAGTGAGAGAGAGACATTGATCAGTGTGGAGAGCAGTGAGAGAGAGAGATATTGATCAGTGTGGAGAGCAGTGAGAGAGAGAGACATTGTTCAGTGTGGAGAGCAGTGAGATGACAAGACATTGATCAGTGTGGAGAGCAGTGAGAGGGCGACAGAGACAATGTTCAGTCTGGATAGCAGTGAGAGAGATAGAAAGAGAAATTGATCAGTATGGAGAGCAGGGAGAGAGAGAGACATTGATCAGAGTGGAGAGCAGTGAGAGAGAGAGAGATTGATCAGTGTGGAGAGCAGTGGGATAGAGAGTTATTGATCAGTGCGGAGAGCAGTGAGAGAGAGAGACATTGATCAGTGTGGAGAGCAGTGAGAGGGAGAGACATTGATCAGTGTGAAAAGCAGTGAGAGAGAGAGAGACATTGATCAGTGCAGAGAGCTGTGAGGGAGTGACATTGATCTGTGTGGAGAGCAGTGAATGAGAGATATTGATCAGTGTGGAGAGCAGTGAGAGAAAGAGACATTGATCAGTGTGAAAAGCAGTGAGAGAGAGAGAGACATTGATCAGTGTAGAGAGCTGTGAGGGAGTGACATTGATCAGTGTGGAGAGCAGTGAGAGAGAGACATTGATCAGTGTGAAAAGCAGTGAGAGAGAGAGAGACATTGATCAGTGTGGCGAGCAGTGAGAGAGACAGACATTGATCAATGAGGAGAGCAGTGAGAGAGAGACAGAGATATTGATAATTCTGGATAGCAGTGAGAGAGATCGAAAGAGGACTTGATCAGTATGGAGAGCAGTGAGAGAGAGAGACATTGATCAGTGTGAAAAGCAATGAGAGAGAGAGAGACATTGATCAGTGTACAGAGCAGTGAGAGGGAGAGACATTGATCAGTGTGAAAAGCAGTGAGAGAGAGAGAGACATTGATCAGTGTAGACAGCTGTGAGGGAGTGACATTGATCAGTGTGGAGAGCAGTGAGAGAGAGACATTGATCAGTGTGGAGAGCAGTGAGAGAGAGAGATATTGATCAGTGTGGAGAGCACTGAGAGAGAGAGACATTGATCAGTGTGGAGAGCAGTGAGAGGGAGAGACATTGATCAGTGTGCAAAGCAGTGAGAGAGAGAGACATTGATCAGTGTGAAAAGCAATGAGAGAGAGAGAGAGACATTGATCAGTGTACAGAGCAGTGAGAGGGAGAGACATTGATCAGTGTGAAAAGCAGTGAGAGAGAGAGAGACATTGATCAGTGTAGACAGCTGTGAAGGAGTGACATTGATCAGTGTGGAGAGCAGTGAGAGAGAGACATTGATCAGTGTGGAGAGCAGTGAGAGAGAGAGATATTGATCAGTGTGGAGAGCACTGAGAGAGAGAGACATTGATCAGTGTGGAGAGCAGTGAGAGGGAGAGACATTGATCAGTGTGCAAAGCAGTGAGAGAGAGAGAGACATTGATCAGTGTAGACAGCTGTGAGGGAGTGACATTGATCAGTGTGGAGAGCAGTGAGAGAGAGACATTGATCAGTGTGGAGAGCAGTGAGAGAGAGAGATATTGATCAGTGTGGAGAGCAGTGAGAGAGAGTGACATTGTTCAGTGTGGAGAGCAGTGAGATGACAAGACATTGATCAGTGTGGAGAGCAGTGAGAGAGAGAGACATTGATCGGTATGGAGAGCAGTGAGAGAGAGAGACATTGATCAGTGTGGAGAGCAGTGAGAGGGAGAGACATTGATCAGTGTGAAAAGCAGTGAGAGAGAGAGAGACATTGATCAGTGCAGAGAGCTGTGAGGGAGTGACATTGATCAGTGTGGAGAGCAGTGAGAGAGAGACATTGATCAGTGTGGAGATCAGTGAGAGAGAGAGACATTCATCAGTGTGGAGAGCAGTGAGAGAGAGAGACATTGTTCAGTGTGGAGAGCAGTGAGATGACAAGACATTGATTAGTGTGGAGAGCAGTGAGAGGGCGACAGAGACAATGTTCAGTCTGGATAGCAGTGAGAGAGATAGAAAGAGAAATTGATCAGTATGGAGAGCAGGGAGAGAGAGAGACATTGATCAGAGTGGAGAGCAGTGAGAGAGAGAGACATTGATCAGTGTGGAGAGCAGTGGGATAGAGAGTTATTGATCAGTGTGGAGAGCAGTGAGAGAGAGAGACATTGATCGGTATGGAGAGCAGTGAGAGAGAGAGACTTTGATCAGTGTGGAGAGCAGTGAGAGGGAGAGACATTGATCAGTGTGAAAAGCAGTGAGAGAGAGAGAGACATTGATCAGTGCAGAGAGCTGTGAGGGAGTGACATTGATCAGTGTGGAGAGCAGTGAGAGAGAGACATTGATCAGTGTGGAGATCAGTGAGAGAGAGAGACATTCATCAGTGTGGAGAGCAGTGAGAGAGAGAGACATTGTTCAGTGTGGAGAGCAGTGAGATGCCAAGACATTGATCAGTGTGGAGATTAGTGAGAGGGCGACAGAGACAATGTTCAGTCTGGATAGCAGTGAGAGAGATAGAAAGAGAAATTGATCAGTATGGGGAGCAGTGAGAGAGAGAGACATTGATCAGAGTGGAGAGCAGTGAGAGAGAGAGACATTGATCAGTGTGAAGAGCAGTGGGATAGAGAGTTATTGATCAGTGCGGAGAGCAGTGAGAGAGAGAGACATTGATCAGTGTGGAGAGCAGTGAGAGGGAGAGACATTGATCAGTGTGAAAAGCAGTGAGAGAGAGAGACATTGATCAGTGTAGAGAGCTGTGAGGGAGTGACATTGATCTGTGTGGAGAGCAGTGAATGAGAGATATTGATCAGTGTGGAGAGCAGTGAGAGAAAGAGAGACATTGATCAGTGTAGAGAGCTGTGAGGGAGTGACATTGATCAGTGTGGAGAGCAGTGAGAGAGAGACATTGATCAGTGTGAAAAGCAGTGAGAGAGAGAGAGACATTGATCAGTGTGGCGAGCAGTGAGAGAGACAGACATTGATCAATGAGGAGAGCAGTGAGAGAGAGACAGAGATATTGATAATTCTGGATAGCAGTGAGAGAGATAGAAAGAGGACTTGATCAGTATGGAGAGCAGTGAGATAGAGAGACATTGATCAGAGCAGAGAGCAGTGAGAGAGAGAGACATTGATCAGTGTAGAGACAGTGGGATGGAGAGATATTGATCAGTGTGAAAAGCAGTGAGAGAGAGAGACATTGATCAGTGTCGAGAGCAGTGAGAGGGTGAGACATTGATCAGTGTGAAAAGCAGAGAGAGAGAGTGACATTGATCAGTGTCGAAAGCAGTGAGAGGGTGAGACATTGATCAGTGTGAAAAGCAGTGAGAGAGAGAGAGACAGTGATCAGTGTAGAGAGCAGTGAGAGAGAGACATTGATCAGTGTGGAGAGCAGTGAGAGGGAGAGACATTGATCAGTGTGAAAAGCAGTGAGAGAGAGAGAGAGACATTGATCAGTGTGGAGAGCAGTGAGAGAGAAAGAAATTGATCAGTGTGGAGAGCATTGAGAGAGAGAGACATTGTTCAGTGTGGAGAGCTGTGAGACGCCAAGACATTGATCAGTGTGAAGAGCAGTGAGAGAGAGAGATATTGATCAGTGTGGATTGCAGTGAAAGAGAGAGATATTTATCTATTTGGCGAGGAGTGAGAGAGAGACTGACTTTGATCAGTGTGAAAAGCAGTGAGAGAGAGAGATATTGTTCAGTGCGGAGAGCAGTGCTAGAGAGAGACATTGATCAGTGTGGAGAGCAGTGAAAGAGAGAGATATTGTTCAGTGTGCAGAGCAGTGAGAGGGAGAGACATTGATCAGTGAGAATAGCAGTGAGAGAGAGAGACATTGATCAGTGTGGAGAGCAGTGAGAGAGAGAGTAATTGATCAGTCTGATAGAGAGACATTGATCAGTGTGGCGAGCAGTGAGAGAGAGTGACATTGATCATTGTGGAGAGCAGAGAGGGAGAGACATTGTTCAGTATGTAGAGCTGTGAGAGAGAGAGATATTGATTAGTGTGGAAAGCTGTGAGAGAGAGAGACATTGATCAGTGTGGAGTGCAGTAAGAGTGAGTGACATTGATCAGTGTGGAGAGCAGTGAGCGAGAGAGACATTGATCTGTGTGGGAGCAGTGATGAGAGAGAGACATTGATCAGTGTGGAGAGCAGTGAGCGAGAGAGACATTGATCAGTGTGGAGAGCAGTGAGAGAGAGAGACATTGATCAGTGTGGAGAGCAGTGAGAGAGAGAGACATTGATCAGTGTGGAGAGCAGTGATGAGAGAGAGACATTGATCAGTGTGGAGAGCAGTGAGCGAGAGAGACATTGATCAGTGTGGAGAGCAGTGAGCGAGAGAGACATTGATCAGTGTGGAGAGCAGTGCGAGAGAGAGACATTGATCAGTGTGGGAGCAATGACAGAGAAAGATATTGATCAATGTGGAGAGCAGTGAGAGAGAGAGACATTGATCAGTGTGGAGAGCATTGAGAGAGAGAGACATTGATCAGTGTGGAGAGCAGTGAGAGAGGGACTTTGATCATTATGGAAAGCGGTGACAGAGAGAGACATTGATCAGTGTGGAGAGCAGTGAGAGAGGGACATTTATCATTGTGGAGAGCAGGGAGGGAGAGAGACATTGATCAGTGTGGGAGCAATGACAGAGAAAGATATTGATCAATGTGGAGAGCAGTGAGGGAGAGAGACATTGATCAGTGTGGAGAGCAGTGAGAGAGAGAGACATTGATCAGTGTGGAGAGCAGTGAGAGAGAGAGACATTGATCAGTGTGGAGAGCAGTGAGAGAGAGAGACATTAATCAGTGTGGAGAGCAGTGCGAGAGAGTGACATTGATCAGTGTGGGAGCAATGACAGAGAAAGATATTGATCAATGTGGAGAGCAGTGAGAGAGAGAGACATTGATCAGTGTGGAGAGCAGTGAGAGAGAGAGAAATTGATCAGTGTGAGAGAGAGACATTGATCAGTGTGGAAAGCTGTGAGAGAGGCAGACATTGATCATTGTGGAGAGCAGGGAGGGAGAGAGACATTGATCAATGTGGAGAGCAGTGCGAGAGAGAGTCACTGATCAGTGTGGAGAGCAGTGAGAGAGAAAGAAATTGATCAGTGTGGAGAGCATTGAGAGAGAGAGACATTGATCAGTGTGAAGAGCAGTGAGAGAGAGAGATATTGATCAGTGTGGATTGCAGTGAAAGAGAGAGATATTTATCTATGTGGCGAGGAGTGAGAGAGAGACTGACTTTGATCAGTGAGGAGAGCAGTGAGAGAGAGAGACATTGATCAGTGTGAAAAGCAGTGAGAGAGAGAGATATTGATCAGTGCGGAGAGCAGTGCTAGAGAGAGACATTGATCAGTGTGGAGAGCAGTGAAAGAGAGAGATATTGTTCAGTGTGCAGAGCAGTGAGAGGGAGAGACATTGATCAGTGAGAATAGCAGTGAGAGAGAGAGACATTGATCAGTGTGGAGAGCAGTGAGAGAGAGAGTAATTGATCAGTCTGATAGAGAGACATTGATCAGTGTGGCGAGTAGTGAGAGAGGGACATTGATCATTGTGGAGAGCAGAGAGGGAGAGACATTGATCAATGTGGAGAGCAGTGAGCGAGTGAGACATTGATCAGTGTGGAGAGCAGTGAGAGAGAGAGACATTGATCAGTGTGGTGAGCAGTTACAGAGAGACATTGATCAGTGTGGAGAGCTGTGAGAGAGAGAGAGATTGATCAGTGTGGAGAGCAGTGAAAGAGAGAGATATTTATCTATGTGGTGAGGAGTGAGAGAGAGACAGACTTTAATCAGTGAGGAGAGCAGTGAGAGTGAGAGAGAGAGACATTGATCAGTGTGGAGAGCAGTGAGAGAGAGAGACATTGATCAATGTGAAAAGCGTGAGAGAGAGAGATATTGATCAGGGTGGAGAGCAGTGCGAGAGAGAGACATTGATCAGTGTGGAGAGCAGTGAAAGAGAGAGACATTGATCAGTGTGCAGAGCAGTGAGAGGGAGAGACATTGATCAGTCTAAGAGAGTGACATTGATCAGTGTGGAGAGCAGTGAGAGAGGGACATTGATCATTGTGGAGAGCAGAGAGGGAGAGACATTGTTCAGTATGTAGAGCTTTGAGAGAGAGAGACATTGATTAGTGTGGAGAGCTGTGAGAGAGAGAGACATTGATCAGTGTGGAGTGCAGTAAGAGAGAGTGACATTGATCAGTGTGGAGAGCAGTGAGCGAGAGAGACATTGATCTGTGTGGGAGCAGTGACAGAGAGAGATATTGATCATTGTGGAGAGCAGTGAGAGAGAGAGACATTGATCAGTGTGGAGAGCAGTGAGAGAGACATTGATCAGTGTGGAGAGCAGTGAGCGAGAGAGACATTGATCAGTGTGGAGAGCAGTGAGAGAGAGAGACATTGATCAGTGTGGAGAGGAGTGAGAGAGAGAGACATTGATCAGTGTGGAGAGCAGTGCGAGAGAGAGACATTGATCAGTATGGGAGCAGTGAGAGAGAGAGACATTGATCAGTGTGGAGAGCATTGAGAGAGAGAGACATTGATCAGTGTGGAGAGCAGTGAGAGAGTTAGACATTGATCAGTGTGGAGAGCAGGGAGGGAGAGAGACATTGATCAATGTGTAGAGCAGTGAGAGAGGGACATTGATCATTGTGCAGAGCAGGGAGGGAGAGGGACATTGATCAATGTGGAGAGCAGTGCGAGAGAGAGACATTGATCAGTGTGGAGAGCAGTGCGAGTGAGAGACATTGATCAGTGTGGAGAGCAGTGAGAGAGAGACATTGATCAGTGTGGAGAGCAGTGATGATAGAGAGACATTGATCAGTGTGGAGAGCAGTGAGAGTGAGAGACATTGAGCAGTGTGGAGAGCAGTGAGAGAGAGTCATAGATCAGTGTGGAGAGCAGTGAGAGTGAAAGACATTGAGCAGTGTGGAGAGCAGAGAGAGTGAGAGACATTGAGCAGTGTGGAGAGCAGTGCGAGAGAGAGACATATTGATCAGTGTGGAGAGCAGTGCGAGAGAGAGACATTGATCAATGTGGAGAGCAGTGCGAGAGAGAGACATTGATCAGTGTGGGAGCAGTGAGAGAGAGAGACATTGATCAGTGTGGAGAGCATTGAGAGAGAGAGACATGGATCAGTGTGGAGAGCAGTGAGAGAGGGACTTTGATCATTATGAAAAGCAGTGACAGAGAGAGACATTGATCAGTGTGGAGAGCAGTGAGAGAGGGACATTTATCATTGTGGAGAGCAGGGAGGGAGAGAGACATTGATCAATGTGTAGAGCAGTGAGAGAGGGACATTGACCATTATGCAGAGCAGGGAGGGAGAGAGACACTGATCAGTGTGGAGAGCAGTGCGAGTGAGAGACATTGATCAGTGTGGAGAGCAGTGAGAGAGAGACATTGATCAGTGTGGAGAGCAGTGAAAGAGAGAGACATTGACCAGAGTGGAGAGCAGTGCGAGAGAGAGACACTGATCAGTGTGGAGAGCAGTGAGAGAGAGAGACATTGATCAGTGTGGAGAGCAGTGCGATTGAGAGACATTGATCAGTGTGGAGAGCAGTGCGAGAGAGAGACATATTGATAATTGTGGAGAGCAGTGCGAGAGAGAGACATTGATCAGTGTGGAGAGCAGGGCGAGAGAGAGACATTGATCAGTGTGGAGAGCAGTGATAGAGAGACATTGATCAGTGTGGAGAGCAGTGAGAGAGAGACATTGATCAGTGTGGAGAGCAGTGAGAGAGAGAGAAATTGATCAGTGTGGAGAGCGGTGAGAGAAAGAGACATTGATCAGTGTGGAGAACAGTGACAGAGAGACATTGATCAGTGTGGAGAGCACTGAGAGAGAGAGAGTCAGACAGAGACACTGATCATTTCCTAAGGCAGTGAGAGAGAGAGAAATTGATCAGTGTGGAGAGCGGTGAGGAAGCGAGACAGTGATCAGTGTGGAGAGCAGTGAGAGAGAGACATTGATCAGTGTGGAGAGCAGTGAGAGACAGACATTGATCAGTGTGGAGAGCTGTGAGAGAGGGACATTGATCATTGTGGAGAGCAGTGCAAGAGAGAGACACTGATCAGTGTGGAGAGCAGTGAGAGAGAGAAAAATTGATCTGTGTGGAGAGCGGTGAGAGAAAGAGTCATTGATCTGTGTGGAGAACAGTGACAGAGAGACATTGATCAGTGTGGAGAGCACTGAGAGAGAGAGACATTGATCAGTGTGGAGAGCTGTGAGAGAGAGAGACATTTTTCAGTGTGGAGAGCAGTGAGAAGCCAAGACATTGATCAGTGTGAAGAGCAGTGAGAGAGAGAGACATTGGTCAGTGTGGAGATCACTTAGAGAGAGAGACATTGATCAGTGTGGAGAGGAGTGAGAGAGAGATACATTGATCAGTGAGGAGAGCAGTGAGAGAGAGAGGTATTGATCAGTGTGGAGAGCAGTGAGAGAGGGACATTGATCATTATGGAAAGCAGTGAGAGAGAGAGATATTGATCAGAATGCAGAGCAGTGAGAGAGAGACATTGATCAATGTGGAGAGCAGTGAGAGAGAGAGACATTGATCAGTGTGGAGAGCAGTGAGAGAGGGACATTGATCATTGTGGAGAGCAGAGAAGGAGAGACATTGTTCAGTATGTAGAGCTTTGAGTGAGAGAGACATTGATTAGTGTGGAGAGCTGTGAGAGAGAGAGACATTGATCAGTGTGGAGTGCAGTAAGAGAGAGTGACATTGATCAGTGTGAAGAGCAGTGAGAGTGAGAGACATTGAGCAGTGTGGAGAGCAGTGAGAGAGAGACATAGATCAGTGTGGAGAGCAGTGAGAGTGAGAGACATTGAGCAGTGTGGAGAGCAGTGAGAGTGAGAGACATTGAGCAGTGTGGAGAGCAGTGAGAGAGAGACTTTGATCAGTGTGGAGAGCTGTGAGAGAGGGAGACATTGATCAATGTGGAGAGCAGTGCGAGAGAAAGAAATTGATCAGTGTGGAGAGCATTGAGAGAGAGAGACATTGTTCAGTGTGGAGATCAGTGAGACGCCAAGACATTGATCAGTGTGGATTGTAGTGAAAGAGAGAGATATTTATCTATGTGGCGAGGAGTGAGAGAGAGACTGAGTTTGATCAGTGAGGAGAGCAGTGAGAGTCAGAGAGAGACATTGATCAGTGTGGAGAGCAGTGAGAGAGAGAGACATTGATCAATGTGAAAAGCAGTGAGAGAGAGAGATATTGATCAGGGTGGAGAGCAGTGCGAGAGAGAGACATTGATCAGTGTGGAGAGCAGTGAAAGAGA
This sequence comes from Heterodontus francisci, assembly GCF_036365525.1. NCBI lineage: Eukaryota > Metazoa > Chordata > Chondrichthyes > Heterodontiformes > Heterodontidae > Heterodontus > Heterodontus francisci. The sequence continues at coordinate 127,947,636 of NC_090377.1, forward strand.
GAGACATTGATCAGTGTGCAGAGCAGTGAGAGGGAGAGACATTGATCAGTCTAAGAGAGAGACATTGATCAGTGTGGAGAGCAGTGAGAGAGGGACATTGATCATTGTGGAGAGCAGAGAGGGAGAGACATTGTTCAGTATGTAGAGCTTTGAGAGAGAGAGACATTGATTAGTGTGGAGAGCTGTGAGAGAGAGAGACATTGATCAGTGTGGAGTGCAGTAAGAGAGAGTGACATTGATCAGTGTGGAGAGCAGTGAGCGAGAGAGACATTGATCTGTGTGGGAGCAGTGACAGAGAGAGATATTGATCATTGTGGAGAGCAGTGAGAGAGAGAGACATTGATCAGTGTGGAGAGCAGTGAGCGAGAGAGACATTGATCAGTGTGGAGAGCAGTGAGAGAGAGAGACATTGAGCAGTGTGGAGAGCAGTGAGAGTGAGAGACATTGAGCAGTGTGGAGAGCAGTGAGAGAGAAAGAAATTGATCAGTGTGGAGAGCATTGAGAGAGAGAGACATTGTTCAGTGTGGAGATCAGTGAGACGCCAAGACATTGATCAGTGTGGATTGTAGTGAAAGAGAGAGATATTTATCTATGTGGCGAGGAGTGAGATAGAGACTGAGTTTGATCAGTGAGGAGAGCAGTGAGAGTCAGAGAGAGACATTGATCAGTGTGGAGAGCAGTGAGAGAGAGAGACATTGATCAATGTGAAAAGCAGTGAGAGAGAGAGATATTGATCAGTGTGGAGAGCAGTGCGAGAGAGAGACATTGATCAGTGTGGAGAGCAGTGAAAGAGAGAGACATTGATCAGTGTGCAGAGCAGTGAGAGGGAGAGACATTGATCAGTCTAAGTGAGAGACATTGATCAGTGTGGAGAGCAGTGAGAGAGGGACATTGATCATTGTGGAGAGCAGAGAGGGAGAGACATTGTTCAGTATGTAGAGCTTTGAGAGAGAGAGACATTGATTAGTGTGGAGAGCTGTGAGAGAGAGAGACATTGATCAGTGTGGAGTGCAGTAAGAGAGAGTGACATTGATCAGTGTGGAGAGCAGTGAGCGAGAGAGACATTGATCTGTGTGGGAGCAGTGACAGAGAGAGATATTGATCATTGTGGAGAGCAGTGAGAGAGAGAGACATTGATCAGTGTGGAGAGCAGTGAGCGAGAGAGACATTGATCAGTGTGGAGAGCAGTGAGAGAGAGAGACATTGATCAGTGTGGAGAGGAGTGAGAGAGAGAGACATTGATCAGTGTGGAGAGCAGTGCGAGAGAGAGACATTGATCAGTATGGCAGCAGTGAGAGAGAGAGACATTGATCAGTGTGGAGAGCATTGAGAGAGAGAGACATTGATCAGTGTGGAGAGCAGTGAGAGAGTTAGACATTGATCAGTGTGGAGAGCAGGGAGGGAGAGAGACATTGATCAATGTGCAGAGCAGTGAGAGAGGGACATTGATCATTGTGCAGAGCAGGGAGGGAGAGGGACATTGATCAATGTGGAGAGCAGTGCGAGAGAGAGACATTGATCAGTGTGGAGAGCAGTGCGAGTGAGAGACATTGATCAGTGTGGAGAGCAGTGAGAGAGAGACATTGATCAGTGTGGAGAGCAGTGATGATAGAGAGACATTGATCAGTGTGGAGAGCAGTGAGAGTGAGAGACATTGAGCAGTGTGGAGCGCAGTGAGAGAGAGACATAGATCAGTGTGGAGAGCAGTGAGAGTGAGAGACATTGAGCAGTGTGGAGAGCAGTGAGAGTGAGAGACATTGAGCAGTGTGGAGAGCAGTGCGAGAGAGAGACATATTGATCAGTGTGGAGAGCAGTGCGAGAGAGAGACATTGATCAGTGTGGAGAGCAGTGCGAGAGAGAGACATTGATCAGTGTGGGAGCAGTGAGAGAGAGAGACATTGATCAGTGTGGAGAGCATTGAGAGAGAGAGACATGGATCAGTGTGGAGAGCAGTGAGAGAGTGACTTTGATCATTATGAAAAGCAGTGACAGAGAGAGACATTGATCAGTGTGGAGAGCAGTGAGAGAGGGACATTTATCATTGTGGAGAGCAGAGAGGGAGAGAGACATTGATCAATGTGTAGAGCGTTGAGAGAGGGACAGTGACCATTATGCAGAGCTGGGAGGGAGAGGGACATTGATCAATGTGGAGAGCAGTGCGAGAGAGACATTGATCAGTGTGGAGAGGAGTGAGAGAGAGACATTGATCAGTGTGGAGAGCAGTGAAAGAGAGAGATATTGATCAGTGTGGAGAGCAGTGCGAGAGAGAGACATTGATCAGGGTGGAGAGCAGTGCGAGAGAGAGACATTGATCAGTGTGGAGAGCAGTGCGAGTGAGAGACATTGATCAGTGTGGAGAGCAGTGCGAGAGAGAGACATATTGATAATTGTGGAGAGCAGTGCGAGAGAGAGACATTGATCAGTGTGGAGAGCAGGGTGAGAGAGAGACATTGATCAGTGTGGAGAGCAGTGAGAGAGAGACATTGATCAGTGTGGAGAGCAGTGAGAGAGAGACATTGATCAGTGTGGAGAGCACTGAGAGAGAGAGACATTGATCAGTGTGGAGAGCTGTGAGAGAGAGAGACATTTTTCAGTGTGGAGAGCAGTGAGAAGCCAAGACATTGATCAGTGTGAAGAGCAGTGAGAGAGAGAGACATTGGTCAGTGTGGAGATCACTTAGAGAGAGAGACATTGATCAGTGTGGAGAGGAGTGAGAGAGAGATACATTGATCAGTGAGGAGAGCAGTGAGAGAGAGAGGTATTGATCAGTGTGGAGAGCAGTGAGAGAGGGACATTGATCATTATGGAAAGCAGTGAGAGAGAGAGATATTGATCAGAATGCAGAGCAGTGAGAGAGAGACATTGATCAATGTGGAGAGCAGTGAGAGAGAGAGACATTGATCAGTGTGGAGAGCAGTGAGAGAGGGACATTGATCATTGTGGAGAGCAGAGAAGGAGAGACATTGTTCAGTATGTAGAGCTTTGAGTGAGAGAGACATTGATTAGTGTGGAGAGCTGTGAGAGAGAGAGACATTGATCAGTGTGGAGTGCAGTAAGAGAGAGTGACATTGATCAGTGTGAAGAGCAGTGAGAGTGAGAGACATTGAGCAGTGTGGAGAGCAGTGAGAGAGAGACATAGATCAGTGTGGAGAGCAGTGAGAGTGAGAGACATTGAGCAGTGTGGAGAGCAGTGAGAGTGAGAGACATTGAGCAGTGTGGAGAGCAGTGAGAGAGAGACTTTGATCAGTGTGGAGAGCTGTGAGAGAGGGAGACATTGATCAATGTGGAGAGCAGTGCGAGAGAAAGAAATTGATCAGTGTGGAGAGCATTGAGAGAGAGAGACATTGTTCAGTGTGGAGATCAGTGAGACGCCAAGACATTGATCAGTGTGGATTGTAGTGAAAGAGAGAGATATTTATCTATGTGGCGAGGAGTGAGAGAGAGACTGAGTTTGATCAGTGAGGAGAGCAGTGAGAGTCAGAGAGAGACATTGATCAGTGTGGAGAGCAGTGAGAGAGAGAGACATTGATCAATGTGAAAAGCAGTGAGAGAGAGAGATATTGATCAGGGTGGAGAGCAGTGCGAGAGAGAGACATTGATCAGTGTGGAGAGCAGTGAAAGAGAGAGACATTGATCAGTGTGCAGAGCAGTGAGAGGGAGAGACATTGATCAGTCTAAGAGAGAGACATTGATCAGTGTGGAGAGCAGTGAGAGAGGGACATTGATCATTGTGGAGAGCAGAGAGGGAGAGACATTGTTCAGTATGTAGAGCTTTGAGAGAGAGAGACATTGATTAGTGTGGAGAGCTGTGAGAGAGAGAGACATTGATCAGTGTGGAGTGCAGTAAGAGAGAGTGACATTGATCAGTGTGGAGAGCAGTGAGCGAGAGAGACATTGATCTGTGTGGGAGCAGTGACAGAGAGAGATATTGATCATTGTGGAGAGCAGTGAGAGAGAGAGACATTGATCAGTGTGGAGAGCAGTGAGCGAGAGAGACATTGATCAGTGTGGAGAGCAGTGAGAGAGAGAGACATTGAGCAGTGTGGAGAGCAGTGAGAGTGAGAGACATTGAGCAGTGTGGAGAGCAGTGAGAGAGAGACTTTGATCAGTGAGGAGAGCTGTGAGAGAGGGAGACATTGATCAATGTGGAGAGCAGTGCGAGAGAAAGAAATTGATCAGTGTGGAGAGCATTGAGAGAGAGAGACATTGTTCAGTGTGGAGATCAGTGAGACGCCAAGACATTGATCAGTGTGGATTGTAGTGAAAGAGAGAGATATTTATCTATGTGGCGAGGAGTGAGAGAGAGACTGAGTTTGATCAGTGAGGAGAGCAGTGAGAGTCAGAGAGAGACATTGATCAGTGTGGAGAGCAGTGAGAGAGAGAGACATTGATCAATGTGAAAAGCAGTGAGAGAGAGAGATATTGATCAGGGTGGAGAGCAGTGCGAGAGAGAGACATTGATCAGTGTGGAGAGCAGTGAAAGAGAGAGACATTGATCAGTGTGCAGAGCAGTGAGAGGGAGAGACATTGATCAGTCTAAGAGAGAGACATTGATCAGTGTGGAGAGCAGTGAGAGAGGGACATTGATCATTGTGGAGAGCAGAGAGGGAGAGACATTGTTCAGTATGTAGAGCTTTGAGAGAGAGAGACATTGATTAGTGTGGAGAGCTGTGAGAGAGAGAGACATTGATCAGTGTGGAGTGCAGTAAGAGAGAGTGACATTGATCAGTGTGGAGAGCAGTGAGCGAGAGAGACATTGATCTGTGTGGGAGCAGTGACAGAGAGAGATATTGATCATTGTGGAGAGCAGTGAGAGAGAGAGACATTGATCAGTGTGGAGAGCAGTGAGCGAGAGAGACATTGATCAGTGTGGAGAGCAGTGAGAGAGAGAGACATTGATCAGTGTGGAGAGGAGTGAGAGAGAGAGACATTGATCAGTGTGGAGAGCAGTGCGAGAGAGAGACATTGATCAGTATGGCAGCAGTGAGAGAGAGAGACATTGATCAGTGTGGAGAGCATTGAGAGAGAGAGACATTGATCAGTGTGGAGAGCAGTGAGAGAGTTAGACATTGATCAGTGTGGAGAGCAGGGAGGGAGAGAGACATTGATCAATGTGCAGAGCAGTGAGAGAGGGACATTGATCATTGTGCAGAGCAGGGAGGGAGAGGGACATTGATCAATGTGGAGAGCAGTGCGAGAGAGAGACATTGATCAGTGTGGAGAGCAGTGCGAGTGAGAGACATTGATCAGTGTGGAGAGCAGTGAGAGAGAGACATTGATCAGTGTGGAGAGCAGTGATGATAGAGAGACATTGATCAGTGTGGAGAGCAGTGAGAGTGAGAGACATTGAGCAGTGTGGAGAGCAGTGAGAGTGAGAGACATTGAGCAGTGTGGAGAGCAGTGAGAGTGAGAGACATTGAGCAGTGTGGAGAGCAGTGCGAGAGAGAGACATATTGATCAGTGTGGAGAGCAGTGCGAGAGAGAGACATTGATCAGTGTGGGAGCAGTGAGAGAGAGAGACATTGATCAGTGTGGAGAGCATTGAGAGAGAGAGACATGGATCAGTGTGGAGAGCAGTGAGAGAGGGACTTTGATCATTATGAAAAGCAGTGACAGAGAGAGACATTGATCAGTGTGGAGAGCAGTGAGAGAGGGACATTTATCATTGTGGAGAGCAGAGAGGGAGAGAGACATTGATCAATGTGTAGAGCGTTGAGAGAGGGACAGTGACCATTATGCAGAGCTGGGAGGGAGAGGGACATTGATCAATGTGGAGAGCAGTGCGAGAGAGACATTGATCAGTGTGGAGAGGAGTGAGAGAGAGACATTGATCAGTGTGGAGAGCAGTGTAAGAGAGAGATATTGATCAGTGTGGAGAGCAGTGCGAGAGAGAGACATTGATCACGGTGGAGAGCAGTGCGAGAGAGAGACATTGATCAGTGTGGAGAGCAGTGCGAGTGAGAGACATTGATCAGTGTGGAGAGCAGTGCGAGAGAGAGACATATTGATAATTGTGGAGAGCAGTGCGAGAGAGAGACATTGATCAGTGTGGAGAGCAGGGTGAGAGAGAGACATTGATCAGTGTGGAGAGCAGTGAGAGAGAGACATTGATCAGTGTGGAGAGCAGTGAGAGAGAGACATTGATCAGTGTGGAGAGCAGTGAGAGAGAGAGAAATTGATCAGTGTGGAGAGCGGTGAGAGAAAGAGACATTGATCAGTGTGGAGAACAGTGACAGAGAGACATTGATCAGTGTGGAGAGCACTGAGAGAGAGAGAGTCAGACAGAGACACTGATCATTTCCTAAGGCAGTGAGAGAGAGAGAAATTGATCAGTGTGGAGAGCGGTGAGGAAGCGAGACATTGATCAGTGTGGAGAGCAGTGAAAGAGAGAGATATTGATCAGTGTGGAGAGCAGTGCGAGAGAGAGACATTGATCAGGGTGGAGAGCAGTGCGAGAGAGAGACATTGATCAGTGTGGAGAGCAGTGCGAGTGAGAGACATTGATCAGTGTGGAGAGCAGTGCGAGAGAGAGACATACTGATAATTGTGGAGAGCAGTGCGAGAGAGAGACATTGATCAGTGTGGAGAGCAGGGCGAGAGAGAGACATTGATCAGTGTGGAGAGCAGTGAGAGAGAGACATTGATCAGTGTGGAGAGCAGTGAGAGAGAGACATTGATCAGTGTGGAGAGCAGTGAGAGAGAGAGAAATTGATCAGTGTGGAGAGCGGTGAGAGAAAGAGACATTGATCAGTGTGGAGAACAGTGACAGAGAGACATTGATCAGTGTGGAGAGCACTGAGAGAGAGAGAGTCAGACAGAGACACTGATCATTTCCTAAGGCAGTGAGAGAGAGAGAAATTGATCAGTGTGGAGAGCGGTGAGGAAGCGAGACAGTGATCAGTGTGGAGAGCAGTGAGAGAGAGACATTGATCAGTGTGGAGAGCAGTGAGAGACAGACATTGATCAGTGTGGAGAGCTGTGAGAGAGGGACATTGATCATTGTGGAGAGCAGGGAGGGAGAGAGACATTGATCAATGTGGAGAGCAGTGCAAGAGAGAGACACTGATCAGTGTGGAGAGCAGTGAGAGAGAGAAAAATTGATCTGTGTGGAGAGCGGTGAGAGAAAGAGTCATTGATCAGTGTGGAGAACAGTGACAGAGAGACATTGATCAGTGTGGAGAGCACTGAGAGAGAGAGACATTGATCAGTGTGGAGAGCTGTGAGAGAGAGAGACATTTTTCAGTGTGGAGAGCAGTGAGAAGCCAAGACATTGATCAGTGTGGAGAGCAGTGAGAGAGAGAAAAATTGATCTGTGTGGAGAGCGGTGAGAGAAAGAGTCATTGATCAGTGTGGAGAACAGTGACAGAGAGACATTGATCAGTGTGGAGAGCACTGAGAGAGAGAGACATTGATCAGTGTGGAGAGCTGTGAGAGAGAGAGACATTTTTCAGTGTGGAGAGCAGTGAGAAGCCAAGACATTGATCAGTGTGAAGAGCAGTGAGAGAGAGAGACATTGGTCAGTGTGGAGAGCAGAGAGAGAGAGAGACATTGATCAGTGTGGAGAGGAGTGAGAGAGAGATACATTGATCAGTGAGGAGAGCAGTGAGAGAGAGAGGTATTGATCAGTGTGGAGAGCAGTGAGAGAGGGACATTGATCATTATGGAAAGCAGTGAGAGAGAGAGATATTGATCAGAATGCAGAGCAGTGAGAGAGAGACATTGATCAGTGTGGAGAGCAGTGAGAGAGAGAGACATTGATCAGTGTGGAGAGCAGTGAGAGAGGGACATTGATCATTGTGGAGAGCAGAGAAGGAGAGACGTTGTTCAGTATGTAGAGCTTTGAGAGAGAGAGACATTGATTAGTGTGGAGAGCTGTGAGAGAGAGAGACATTGATCAGTGTGGAGTGCAGTAAGAGAGAGTGACATTGATCAGTGTGAAGAGCAGTGAGAGTGAGAGACATTGAGCAGTGTGGAGAGCAGTGAGAGAGAGACATAGATCAGTGTGGAGAGCAGTGAGAGTGAGAGACATTGAGCAGTGTGGAGAGCAGTGAGAGTGAGAGACATTGAGCAGTGTGGAGAGCAGTGCGAGAGAGAGACATATTGATCAGTGTGGAGAGCAGTGCGAGAGAGAGACATTGCTCAGTGTGGAGAGCAGTGCGAGAGAGAGACATTGATCAGTGTGGGAGCAGTGAGAGAGAGAGACATTGATCAGTGTGGAGAGCATTGAGAGAGAGAGACATGGATCAGTGTGGAGAGCAGTGAGAGAGGGACTTTGATCAATTTGCAGAGCAGTGAGAGAGGGACATTTATCATTGTGGAGAGCAGGGAGGGAGAGAGACATTGATCAATGTGTCGAGCAGTGAGAGAGGGACATTGACCATTATGCAGAGCAGGGAGGGAGAGGGACATTGATCAATGTGGAGAGCAGTGCGAGAGAGAGACACTGATCAGTGTGGAGAGCAGTGCGAGTGAGAGACATTGATCAGTGTGGAGAGCAGTGTGAGTGAGAGACATTGATCAGTGTGGAGAGCAGTGCGAGAGAGAGACATATTGATAATTGTGGAGAGCAGTGCGAGAGAGAGACATTGATCAGTGTGGAGAGCAGGGCGAGAGAGAGACATTGATCAGTGTGGAGAGCAGTGAGAGAGAGACATTGATCAGTGTGGAGAGCAGTGAGAGAGAGACATTGATCAGTGTTGAGAGCAGTGAGAGAGAGAGAAATTGATCAGTGTGGAGAGCGGTGAGAGAAAGAGACATTGATCAGTGTGGAGAACAGTGACAGAGAGACATTGATCAGTGTGGAGAGCACTGAGAGAGAGAGAGTCAGACAGAGACACTGATCATTTCCTAAGGCAGTGAGAGAGAGAGAAATTGATCAGTGTGGAGAGCGGTGAGGAAGCGAGACAGTGATCAGTGTGGAGAGCAGTGAGAGAGAGACATTGATCAGTGTGGAGAGCAGTGAGAGACAGACATTGATCAGTGTGGAGAGCTGTGAGAGAGGGACATTGATCATTGTGGAGAGCAGGGAGGGAGAGAGACATTGATCAATGTGGAGAGCAGTGCAAGAGAGAGACACTGATCAGTGTGGAGAGCAGTGAGAGAGAGAAAAATTGATCTGTGTGGAGAGCGGTGAGTGAAAGAGTCATTGATCAGTGTGGAGAACAGTGACAGAGAGACATTGATCAGTGTGGAGAGCACTGAGAGAGAGAGACATTGATCAGTGTGAGAGCTGTGAGAGAGAGAGACATTTTTCAGTGTGGAGAGCAGTGAGAAGCCAAGACATTGACCAGTGTGAAGAGCAGTGAGAGAGAGAGACATTGGTCAGTGTGGAGAGCAGAGAGAGAGAGATACATTGATCAGTGTGGAGATCACTTAGAGAGAGAGACATTGATCAGTGTGGAGAGGAGTGAGTGAGAGATACATTGATCAGTGAGGAGAGCAGTGAGAGAGAGAGGTATTGATCAGTGTGGAGAGCAGTGAGAGAGGGACATTGATCATTATGGAAAGCAGTGAGAGAGAGAGACATTGATCAGTGTGGAGAGCAGTGAGAGAGAGAGATATTGATCAGAATGCAGAGCAGTGAGAGAGAGACATTGATCAGTGTGGAGAGCAGTGAGAGAGAGAGACATTGGTCAGAGTGGAGAGCAGTGCGAGAGAGAGACTTTGATCAGTGTGGAGAGCTGTGAAAGAGAGAGATATTGATCAGTGTGGAGAGCAGTGAGAGAGAGAGACATTGATCAGTGTGGAGAGCAGTGAGAGAGGGACATTGATCATTGTGGAGAGCAGAGAGGGAGAGACATTGTTCAGTATGTAGAGCTTTGAGAGAGAGACATTGATTAGTGTGGAGAGCTGTGAGAGAGAGAGACATTGATCAGTGTGGAGTGCAGTAAGAGAGAGTGACATTGATCAGTGTGAAGAGCAGTGAGAGTGAGAGACATTGAGCAGTGTGGAGAGCAGTGAGAGAGAGACGTAGATCAGTGTGGAGAGCAGTGAGAGTGAGAGACATTGAGCAGTGTGGAGAGCAGTGAGAGTGAGAGACATTGAGCAGTGTGGAGAGCAGTGCGAGAGAGAGACATATTGATCAGTGTGGAGAGCATTGCGAGAGAGAGACATTGATCAGTGTGGAGAGCAGTGCGAGAGAGAGACATTGATCAGTGTGGGAGCAGTGAGAGAGAGAGACATTGATCAGTGTGGAGAGCATTGAGAGAGAGAGACATGGATCAGTGTGGAGAGCAGTGAGATAGGGACTTTGATCAATGTGTAGAGCAGTGAGAGAGGGACATTTATCATTGTGGAGAGCAGGGAGGGAGAGAGACATTGATCAATGTGTAGAGCAGTGAGAGAGGGACATTGACCATTATGCAGAGCAGGGAGGGAGAGGGACATTGATCAATGTGGAGAGCAGTGCGAGAGAGAGACAGTGATCAGTGTGGAGAGCAGTGCGAGTGAGAGACATTGATCAGTGTGGAGACCAGTGAGAGAGAGACATTGATCAGTGTGGAGAGCAGTGAAAGAGAGAGATATTGATCAGTGTGGAGAGCAGTGCGAGAGAGAGACATTGATCAGGGTGGAGAGCAGTGCGAGAGAGAGACATTGATCAGTGTGGAGAGCAGTGCGAGACAGAGACATTGATCAGTGTGGAGAGCAGTGCGAGTGAGAGACATTGATCAGTGTGGAGAGCAGTGCGAGAGAGAGACATATTGATAATTGTGGAGAGCAGTGCGAGAGAGAGACATTGATCAGTGTGGAGACCAGGGCGAGAGAGAGACATTGATCAGTGTGGAGAGCAGTGAGAGAGAGACATTGATCAGTGTGGAGAGCAGTGAGAGAGAGACATTGATCAGTGTGGAGAGCAGTGAGAGAGAGAGAAATTGATCAGTGTGGAGAGCGGTGAGAGAAAGAGACATTGATCAGTGTGGAGAACAGTGACAGAGAGACATTGATCAGTGTGGAGAGCACTGAGAGAGCGAGAGTCAGACAGAGACACTGATCATTTCCTAAGGCAGTGAGAGAGAGAGAAATTGATCAGTGTGGAGAGCGGTGAGGAAGCGAGACAGTGATCAGTGTGGAGAGCAGTGAGAGAGAGACATTGATCAGTGTGGAGAGCAGTGAGAGACAGACATTGATCAGTGTGGAGAGCTGTGAGAGAGGGACATTGATCATTGTCGAGAGCAGGGAGGGAGAGAGACATTGATCAATGTGGAGAGCAGTGCGAGAGAGAGACACTGATCAGTGTGGAGAGCAGTGAAAGAGAGAAAAATTGATCTGTGTGGAGAGCGGTGAGAGAAAGAGTCATTGATCAGTGTGGAGAACAGTGACTGAGAGACATTGATCAGTGTGGAGAGCACTGAGAGAGAGAGACATTGATCAGTGTGGAGAGCTGTGAGAGAGAGAGACATTTTTCAGTGTGGAGAGCAGTGAGAAGCCAAGACATTGATCAGTGTGAAGAGCAGTGAGAGAGAGAGACATTGGTCAGTGTGGAGAGCAGAGAGAGAGAGATACATTGATCAGTGTGGAGGTCACTTAGAGAGAGAGACATTGATCAGTGTGGAGAGGAGTGAGAGAGAGATACATTGATCAGTGAGGAGAGCAGTGAGAGAGAGAGGTATTGATCAGTGTGGAGAGCAGTGAGAGAGGGACATTGATCATTATGGAAAGCAGTGAGAGAGAGAGACATTGATCAGTGTGGAGAGCAGTGAGAGAGAGAGATATTGATCAGAATGCAGAGCAGTGAGAGAGAGACATTGATCAGTGTGGAGAGCAGTGAGAGAGAGAGACATTGGTCAGAGTGAAGAGCAGTGCGAGAGAGAGACTTTGATCAGTGTGGAGAGCAGTGAAAGAGAGAGATATTGATCTGTGTGGAGAGCAGTGAGAGAGAGAGACATTGATCAGTGTGGAGAGCAGTGAGAGAGGGACATTGATCATTGTGGAGAGCAGAGAGGGAGAGACATTGTTCAGCATGTAGAGCTTTGAGAGAGAGAGACATTGATTAGTGTGGAGAGCTGTGAGAGAGAGAGACATTGATCAGTGTGGAGCGCAGTAAGAGAGAGTGACATTGATCAGTGTGAAGAGCAGTGAGCGAGAGAGACATTGATCTGTGTGGGAGCAGTGACAGAGAGAGATATTGATCATTGTGGAGAGCAGTGAGAGAGAGAGACATTGATCAGTGTGGAGAGCAGTGAGAGAGAGAGACATTGATCAGTGTGGAGAGCAGTGAGAGAGAGAGACATTGATCAGTGTGGAGAGCAGTGCGAGAGAGAGACATTGATCAGTGTGGGAGCAGTGAGAGAGAGAGACATTGATCAGTGTGGAGAGCATTGAGAGAGAGAGACATTGATCAGTGTGGAGAGCAGTGAGAGAGTTAGACATTGATCAGTGTGGAGAGCAGTGAGAGAGGGACTTTGATCATTATGGAAAGCAGTGACAGAGAGAGACATTGATCAGTGTGGAGAGCAGTGAGAGAGAGACATTGATCAGTGTGGAGAACAGTGACAGAGAGACATTGTTCAGTGTGGAGAGCACTGAGAGAGAGAGAGTCAGACAGAGACACTGATCATTTCGTAAGGCAGTGAGAGAGAGTGAAATTGATCAGTGTGGAGAGCGGTGAGGAAGCGAGACAATGATCAGTGTGGAGAGCAGTGAGAGAGAGACATTGATCAGTGTGGAGAGCAGTGAGAGACAGACATTGATCAGTGTGGAGAGCTGTGAGAGAGGGACATAGATCATTGTGGAGAGCAGGGAGGGAGAGAGACATTGATCAATGTGGAGAGCAGTGCGAGAGAGAGACACTGATCAGTGTGGAGAGCAGAGAGAGAGAGAAAAATTGATCTGTGTGGAGAGCGGTGAGAGAAAGAGTCATTGATCAGTGTGGAGAACAGTGACAGAGAGACATTGATCAGTGTGGAGAGCTGTGAGAGAGAGAGACATTTTTCAGTGTGGAGAGCAGTGAGAAGCCAAGACATTGATCAGTGTGAGGAGCAGTGAGAGAGAGAGACATTGGTCAGTGTGGAGAGCAGAGAGAGAGAGATACATTGATCAGTGGGGAGATCACTTAGAGAGAGAGACATTGATCAGTGTGGAGAGGAGTGAGAGAGAGATACATTGATCAGTGAGGAGAGCAGTGAGCGAGAGAGACATTGATCAGTGTGGAGAGCAGTGCGAGAGAGAGACTTTGATCAGTGTGGAGAGCAGTGAGAGAGAGACATTGATCAGTGTGGAGAGCAGTGATGAGAGAGAGACATTGATCAGTGTGGAGAGCAGTGAGAGAGAGACATTGATCAGTGTGGAGAGCAGTGATGAGAGAGAGACATTGATCAGTGTGGAGAGCAGTGAGAGAGAGAGACATTGATCAGTGTGGAGAGCAGTGAGCGAGAGAGACTTTGATCAGTGTGGAGAGCAGTGAGAGAGAGGGACATTGATCACTTTGGAGAGCAGTGAGAGAGAGACATTGATCAGTGTGGACAGCTGTGAGAGAGAGAAACATTGATCAGTGTGGAGAGCAGTGAAAGAGAGAGATATTGATCAATGTGGAGAGGAGTGAGAGTGAGAGAGAGAGACATTGATCAGTGTAGAGATCAGTGAGAGAGAGAGACATTGATCAGTGTGGAGATCAGTGAGAGAGAGAGACATTGATCAGTGTGGAGAGAAGTGAGAGAGAGAGACATTGATCAGTGTAGAGATCAGTGAGAGAGAGAGACATTGATCAGTGTGGAGAGCTGTGAGAGAGAGGGACATTGATCAGTGTGGAGAGCAGTGAAAGAGAGAGATATTGTTCAGTGTGAGAAGCAGTGAGAGAGAGAGACATTGATCAGTGTGGAGAGCAGTGAGAGAGAGAGAAATTGATCAGTGTGAGAGAGAGGCATTGATCAGTGTGGAGAGCAGAGAGGGAGAGACATTGATCAATGTGGAGAGCAGTGAGCGAGTGAGACATTGATCAGTGTGAAGAGCAGTGAGAGAGAGAGACATTGATCAGTGTGGAGAGCAGAGAGAGAGAGACATTGATCAGTGTGGAGAGCAGTGAGAGAGAGAGACATTGATCAGTGTGGAGAGCAGTGAGAGAGAGAGACATTGATCAGTGTGGAGAGAAGTGAGAGAGGGACTTTGATCTTTGTGGAGAGCAGGGATAGAGAGAGACATTGATCAATGTGGAGAGCTGTGAGAGAGGGACATTGATCATTGTGGAGAGCAGGGAGGGAGCGAGACATTGATCAATGTGGAGAGCAGTGCGAGAGAGAGACATTGATCAGTGTGGAGAGCAGTGAGAGACAGAGACATTGATCAGTGTGGAGAGCTGTGAGAGAGAGAGACATTGATCAGTGTGGAGAGCAGGGAAAGAGAGAGATATTTATCTATGTGGCGAGGAGTGAGAGAGAGAAAGACTTTAATCAGTGAGGAGAGCAGTGAGAGTGAGAGAGAGAGACATTGATCAGTGTGGAGAGCAGTGAGAGAGTGACAGATATTGATCAGTGTGGAGAGCAGAGAGAGAGTCAGACAGAGACACTGATCATTGCCTAAGGCAGTGAGAGAGACAGAAATTGATCAGTGTGGAGAGCGGTGAGGAAGAGAGACAGTGATCAGTGTGGAGAGCAGTGAGAGAGAGACATTGATCAGTGTGGAGAGCTGTGAGAGAGGGAGACATTGATCATTGTGGAGAGCAGGGAGGGAGAGAGAGACATAGATCAGTGTGGAGAGCAGTGCGAGAGAGAGTCATTGATCAGTGTGGGAGCAGTGAGAGAGAGACATTGATCAGTGTGCAGAGCAGTGAAAGAGAGAGATATTGATCAGTGTGGAGAGCAGTGCGAGAGAGAGACATTGATCAGTGCGGAGAGCAGTGCGAGAGACATTGATCAGTGTGGAGAGTAGTGTGAGAGACACATTGATCAGTGTGGAAAGCAGTGTGAGAGAGAGACATTGATCAGTGTGGAGAGCAGTGAGAGAGAGACATTGATCAGTGTGGAGAGCAGTGCGAGAGAAAGACATTGATCAGTGTGGAGAGCAGTGAGAGAGAGACATTGATCAGTGTGGAGAGCAGTGATGAGAGAGAGACATTGATCAGTGTGGAGAGCAGTGCGAGAGAGAGACATTGATCACTTTGGAGAGCAGTGAGAGAGAGACATTGATCAGTGTGGAGAGCAGTGAGAGAGAGAGACATTGATCAGTGTGGAGAGCAGTGAAAGAGAGAGACATTGATCAGTGTGGAGAGCAGTGAGAGATAGAGACATTGATCAGTGTGGAGAGCAGTGCGAGAGAGAGACATTGATCAGTGTGGAGAGCAGTGAGCGAGAGAGACTTCGATCAGTGTGGAGAGCAGTGAGAGAGAGGGACATTGATCACTTTGGAGAGCAGTGAGAGAGAGACATTGATCAGTGTGGAGAGCAGTGAGAGAGAGAGACATTGATCAGAGTGGAGAGCAGTGCGAGAGAGAGACATTGATCAGTGTGGAGAGCAGTGAAAGAGAGAGACATTGATCAGTGTGGAGAGCAGTGAGAGATAGAGACATTGATCAGTGTGGAGAGCAGTGCGAGAGAGAGACATTGATCAGTGTGGAGAGCAGTGCGAGAGAGAGACATTGATCAATGTGGAGAGCACTGAGAGAGGGAGAGTCAGACAGAGACACTGATCATTTCGTAAGGCAGTGAGAGAGAGTGAAATTGATCAGTGTGGAGACCGGTGAGGAAGCGAGACAATGATCAGTGTGGAGAGCAGTGAGAGAGAGACATTGATCAGTGTGGAGAGCAGTGAGAGACAGACATTGATCAGTGTGGAGAGCTGTGAGAGTGGGACATAGATCATTGTGGAGAGCAGGGAGGGAGAGAGACATTGATCAATGTGGAGTGCAGTGCGAGAGAGAGACACTGATCAGTGTGGAGAGCAGAGAGAGAGAGAAAAATTGATCTGTGTGGAGAGCGGTGAGAGAAAGAGTCATTGATCAGTGTGGAGAACAGTGACAGAGAGACATTGATCAGTGTGGAGAGCACTGAGAGAGAGAGACATTGATCAGTGTGAGGAGCAGTGAGAGAGAGAGACATTGGTCAGTGTGGAGAGCAGAGAGAGAGAGATACATTGATCAGTGTGGAGATCACTTAGAGAGAGAGACATTGATCAGTGTGGAGAGGAGTGAGAGAGAGATACATTGATCAGTGAGGAGAGCAGTGAGAGAGAGAGACATTGATCAGTGTGGAGAGCAGTGCGAGAGAGAGACATTGATCAGTGTGGAGAGCAGTGAGACAGAGACATTGATCAGTGTGGAGAGCAGTGATGAGAGAGAGACATTGATCAGTGTGGAGAGCAGTGAGAGAGACACATTGATCAGTGTGGAGAGCAGTGAGAGAGAGAGACATTGATCAGTGTGGAGAGCAGTGCGAGAGAGAGACATTGATCAGTGTGGAGAGCAGTGAAAGAGAGAGACATTGATCAGTGTGGAGAGCAGTGAGAGATAGAGACATTGATCAGTGTGGAGAGCAGTGCGAGAGAGAGACATTGATCAGTGTGGAGAGCAGTGCGAGAGAGAGACATTGATCAGTGTGGAGAGCAGTGCGAGAGAGAGACATTGATCAGTGTGGAGAGCAGTGCGAGAGAGAGACATTGATCAGTGTGGAGAGCAGTGAGAGAGAGAGACATTGATCAGTGTGGAGAGAAGTGTGAGAGAGTGTCATTGAAAGTGTGGGAGCAGTGAGAGATAGAGACATTGATCAGTGTGGAGAGCAGTGCGAGAGAGAGACATTGATCACTGTGGAGAGCAGTGAGAGAGAGAGACATTGATCAGTGTGGAGAGAAGTGAGCGAGACTGTCATTGAAAATGTGGAGAGCAGTGAGAGATAGAGACATTGATCAGTGTGGAGAGCAGTGAGAGAGAGATGCATTGATCAGTGTGGAGAGCAGTGATAGAGAGACATTGATCAGTGTGGAGAGCAGTGAGAGAGAGGGACATTGATCAGTGTGGAGAGCAGTGAAAGAGAGAGATATTGATCAATGTGGAGAGGAGTGAGAGTGAGAGAGAGAGACATTGATCAGTGCAGAGATCAGTGAGAGAGAGAGACATTGATCAGTGTGGAGATCAGTGAGAGAGAGAGACATTGATCAGTGTGGAGAGAAGTGAGAGAGAGAGACATTGATCAGTGTAGAGATCAGTGAGAGAGAGAGACATTGATCAGTGTGGAGAGCAGTGAGAGAGAGGGACATTGATCAGTGTGGAGAGCAGTGAGAGAGCGAGATATTGATCAGTGTGGAGAGCAGTGAAAGAGAGAGATATTGTTCAGTGTGAGAAGCAGTGAGAGAGAGAGACATTGATCAGTGTGGAGAGCAGTGAGAGAGAGAGCAATTGATCAGTGTGAGAGAGAGACATTGATCAGTGTGGAGAGCAGAGAGGGAGAGACATTGATCAGTGTGGAAAGCAGTGAGCGAGTGAGACATTGATCAGTGTGAAGAGCAGTGAGAGAGAGAGACATTGATCAGTGTGGAGAGCAGAGAGAGAGAGATACATTGATCAGTGTGGAGATCACTTAGAGAGAGAGACATTGATCAGTGTGGAGAGGAGTGAGAGAGAGATACATTGATCAGTGATGAGAGCAGTGAGCGAGAGAGACATTGATCAGTGTGGAGCGCAGTGCGAGAGAGAGACATTGATCAGTGTGGAGAGCAGTGAGAGAGAGACATTGATTAGTGTGGAGAGCAGTGATGAGAGAGAGACATTGATCAGTGTGGAGAGCAGTGAGAGAGAGACATTGATCAGTGTGGAGAGCAGTGATGAGAGAGAGACATTGATCAGTGTGGAGAGCAGTGAGAGAGAGAGACATTGATCAGTGTGGAGAGCAGTGAGCGAGAGAGACTTTGATCAGTGTGGAGAGCAGTGAGAGAGAGGGGCATTGATCAGTGTGGAGAGCAGTGCGAGAGAGAGACATTGATCAGTGTGGAGAGCAGTGAGCGAGAGAGACTTCGATCAGTGTGGAGAGCAGTGAGAGAGAGGGACATTGATCACTTTGGAGAGCAGTGAGAGAGAGACATTGATCAGTGTGGAGAGCTGTGAGAGAGAGAGACATTGATCAGTGTGGAGAGCAGTGAAAGAGAGAGATATTGATCAATCTGGAGAGGAGTGAGATTGAGAGAGAGAGACATTGATCAGTGTAGAGATCAGTGAGAGAGAGAGACATTGATCAGTGTGGAGATCAGTGAGAGAGAGAGAGATTGATCAGTGTGGAGAGAAGTGAGAGAGAGAGACATTGATCAGTGTAGAGATCAGTGAGAGAGAGAGACATTGATCAGTGTGGAGAGCAGTGAGAGAGAGGGACATTGATCAGTGTGGAGAGCAGTGAAAGAGAGAGATATTGTTCAGTGTGAGAAGCAGTGAGAGAGAGAGACATTGATCAGTGTGGAGAGCAGTGAGAGAGAGAGAAATTGATCAGTGTGGAGAGCAGTGCGAGAGAGAGACATTGATCACTGTGGAGAGCAGTGAGAGAGAGAGACATTGATCAGTGTGGAGAGAAGTGAGTGAGACTGTCATTGAAAATGTGGAGAGCAGTGAGAGATAGAGACATTGATCAGTGTGGAGAGCAGTGCGAGAGAGAGACATTGATCAGTGTGGAGAGCAGTGCGAGAGAGAGACATTGATCAGTGTGGAGAGCAGTGCGAGAGAGAGACATTGATCAGTGTGGAGAGCAGTGCGAGAGAGAGACATTGATCAGTGTGGAGAGAAGTGAAAGAGAGAGATATTGCTCAGTGTGGAGAGCAGTGATAGAGAGATATATTGATCAATGTGGAGAGCTGTGAGAGAGAGATGCATTGATCAGTGTGGAGAGCAGTGATAGAGAGACATTGATCAGTGTGGAGAGCAGTGATGAGAGAGAGACATTGATCAGTGTGGAGAGCAGTGAGAGAGAGAGACATTGGTCAGAGTGAAGAGCAGTGCGAGAGAGAGACTTTGATCAGTGTGGAGAGCAGTGAAAGAGAGAGATATTGATCTGTGTGGAGAGCAGTGAGAGAGAGAGACATTGATCAGTGTGGAGAGCAGTGAGAGAGGGACATTGATCATTGTGGAGAGCAGAGAGGGAGAGACATTGTTCAGCATGTAGAGCTTTGAGAGAGAGAGACATTGATTAGTGTGGAGAGCTGTGAGAGAGAGAGACATTGATCAGTGTGGAGCGCAGTAAGAGAGAGTGACATTGATCAGTGTGAAGAGCAGTGAGCGAGAGAGACATTGATCTGTGTGGGAGCAGTGACAGAGAGAGATATTGATCATTGTGGAGAGCAGTGAGAGAGAGAGACATTGATCAGTGTGGAGAGCAGTGAGAGAGAGAGACATTGATCAGTGTGGAGAGCAGTGAGAGAGAGAGACATTGATCAGTGTGGAGAGCAGTGCGAGAGAGAGACATTGATCAGTGTGGGAGCAGTGAGAGAGAGAGACATTGATCAGTGTGGAGAGCATTGAGAGAGAGAGACATTGATCAGTGTGGAGAGCAGTGAGAGAGTTAGACATTGATCAGTGTGGAGAGCAGTGAGAGAGGGACTTTGATCATTATGGAAAGCAGTGACAGAGAGAGACATTGATCAGTGTGGAGTGCAGTGAGAGAGAGACATTGATCAGTGTGGAGAACAGTGACAGAGAGACATTGTTCAGTGTGGAGAGCACTGAGAGAGAGAGAGTCAGACAGAGACACTGATCATTTCGTAAGGCAGTGAGAGAGAGTGAAATTGATCAGTGTGGAGAGCGGTGAGGAAGCGAGACAATGATCAGTGTGGAGAGCAGTGAGAGAGAGACATTGATCAGTGTGGAGAGCAGTGAGAGACAGACATTGATCAGTGTGGAGAGCTGTGAGAGAGGGACATAGATCATTGTGGAGAGCAGGGAGGGAGAGAGACATTGATCAATGTGGAGAGCAGTGCGAGAGAGAGACACTGATCAGTGTGGAGAGCAGAGAGAGAGAGAAAAATTGATCTGTGTGGAGAGCGGTGAGAGAAAGAGTCATTGATCAGTGTGGAGAACAGTGACAGAGAGACATTGATCAGTGTGGAGAGCTGTGAGAGAGAGAGACATTTTTCAGTGTGGAGAGCAGTGAGAAGCCAAGACATTGATCAGTGTGAGGAGCAGTGAGAGAGAGAGACATTGGTCAGTGTGGAGAGCAGAGAGAGAGAGATACATTGATCAGTGGGGAGATCACTTAGAGAGAGAGACATTGATCAGTGTGGAGAGGAGTGAGAGAGAGATACATTGATCAGTGAGGAGAGCAGTGAGCGAGAGAGACATTGATCAGTGTGGAGAGCAGTGCGAGAGAGAGACTTTGATCAGTGTGGAGAGCAGTGAGAGAGAGACATTGATCAGTGTGGAGAGCAGTGATGAGAGAGAGACATTGATCAGTGTGGAGAGCAGTGAGAGAGAGACATTGATCAGTGTGGAGAGCAGTGATGAGAGAGAGACATTGATCAGTGTGGAGAGCAGTGAGAGAGAGAGACATTGATCAGTGTGGAGAGCAGTGAGCGAGAGAGACTTTGATCAGTGTGGAGAGCAGTGAGAGAGAGGGACATTGATCACTTTGGAGAGCAGTGAGAGAGAGACATTGATCAGTGTGGACAGCTGTGAGAGAGAGAAACATTGATCAGTGTGGAGAGCAGTGAAAGAGAGAGATATTGATCAATGTGGAGAGGAGTGAGAGTGAGAGAGAGAGACATTGATCAGTGTAGAGATCAGTGAGAGAGAGAGACATTGATCAGTGTGGAGATCAGTGAGAGAGAGAGACATTGATCAGTGTGGAGAGAAGTGAGAGAGAGAGACATTGATCAGTGTAGAGATCAGTGAGAGAGAGAGACATTGATCAGTGTGGAGAGCTGTGAGAGAGAGGGACATTGATCAGTGTGGAGAGCAGTGAAAGAGAGAGATATTGTTCAGTGTGAGAAGCAGTGAGAGAGAGAGACATTGATCAGTGTGGAGAGCAGTGAGAGAGAGAGAAATTGATCAGTGTGAGAGAGAGGCATTGATCAGTGTGGAGAGCAGAGAGGGAGAGACATTGATCAATGTGGAGAGCAGTGAGCGAGTGAGACATTGATCAGTGTGAAGAGCAGTGAGAGAGAGAGACATTGATCAGTGTGGAGAGCAGAGAGAGAGAGACATTGATCAGTGTGGAGAGCAGTGAGAGAGAGAGACATTGATCAGTGTGGAGAGCAGTGAGAGAGAGAGACATTGATCAGTGTGGAGAGAAGTGAGAGAGGGACTTTGATCTTTGTGGAGAGCAGGGATAGAGAGAGACATTGATCAATGTGGAGAGCTGTGAGAGAGGGACATTGATCATTGTGGAGAGCAGGGAGGGAGCAAGACATTGATCAATGTGGAGAGCAGTGCGAGAGAGAGACATTGATCAGTGTGGAGAGCAGTGAGAGACAGAGACATTGATCAGTGTGGAGAGCTGTGAGAGAGAGAGACATTGATCAGTGTGGAGAGCAGGGAAAGAGAGAGATATTTATCTATGTGGCGAGGAGTGAGAGAGAGAAAGACTTTAATCAGTGAGGAGAGCAGTGAGAGTGAGAGAGAGAGACATTGATCAGTGTGGAGAGCAGTGAGAGAGTGACAGATATTGATCAGTGTGGAGAGCAGAGAGAGAGTCAGACAGAGACACTGATCATTGCCTAAGGCAGTGAGAGAGACAGAAATTGATCAGTGTGGAGAGCGGTGAGGAAGAGAGACAGTGATCAGTGTGGAGAGCAGTGAGAGAGAGACATTGATCAGTGTGGAGAGCTGTGAGAGAGGGAGACATTGATCATTGTGGAGAGCAGGGAGGGAGAGAGAGACATAGATCAGTGTGGAGAGCAGTGCGAGAGAGAGTCATTGATCAGTGTGGGAGCAGTGAGAGAGAGACATTGATCAGTGTGCAGAGCAGTGAAAGAGAGAGATATTGATCAGTGTGGAGAGCAGTGCGAGAGAGAGACATTGATCAGTGCGGAGAGCAGTGCGAGAGACATTGATCAGTGTGGAGAGTAGTGTGAGAGACACATTGATCAGTGTGGAAAGCAGTGTGAGAGAGAGACATTGATCAGTGTGGAGAGCAGTGAGAGAGAGACATTGATCAGTGTGGAGAGAAGTGAGTGAGACTGTCATTGAAAATGTGGAGAGCAGTGAGAGATAGAGACATTGATCAGTGTGGAGAGCAGTGCGAGAGAGAGACATTGATCAGTGTGGAGAGCAGTGCGAGAGAGAGACATTGATCAGTGTGGAGAGCAGTGCGAGAGAGAGACATTGATCAGTGTGGAGAGCAGTGCGAGAGAGAGACATTGATCAGTGTGGAGAGAAGTGAAAGAGAGAGATATTGCTCAGTGTGGAGAGCAGTGATAGAGAGATATATTGATCAATGTGGAGAGCTGTGAGAGAGAGATGCATTGATCAGTGTGGAGAGCAGTGATAGAGAGACATTGATCAGTGTGGAGAGCAGTGATGAGAGAGAGACATTGATCAGTGTGGAGAGCAGTGAGAGAGAGAGACATTGGTCAGAGTGAAGAGCAGTGCGAGAGAGAGACTTTGATCAGTGTGGAGAGCAGTGAAAGAGAGAGATATTGATCTGTGTGGAGAGCAGTGAGAGAGAGAGACATTGATCAGTGTGGAGAGCAGTGAGAGAGGGACATTGATCATTGTGGAGAGCAGAGAGGGAGAGACATTGTTCAGCATGTAGAGCTTTGAGAGAGAGAGACATTGATTAGTGTGGAGAGCTGTGAGAGAGAGAGACATTGATCAGTGTGGAGCGCAGTAAGAGAGAGTGACATTGATCAGTGTGAAGAGCAGTGAGCGAGAGAGACATTGATCTGTGTGGGAGCAGTGACAGAGAGAGATATTGATCATTGTGGAGAGCAGTGAGAGAGAGAGACATTGATCAGTGTGGAGAGCAGTGAGAGAGAGAGACATTGATCAGTGTGGAGAGCAGTGAGAGAGAGAGACATTGATCAGTGTGGAGAGCAGTGCGAGAGAGAGACATTGATCAGTGTGGGAGCAGTGAGAGAGAGAGACATTGATCAGTGTGGAGAGCATTGAGAGAGAGAGACATTGATCAGTGTGGAGAGCAGTGAGAGAGTTAGACATTGATCAGTGTGGAGAGCAGTGAGAGAGGGACTTTGATCATTATGGAAAGCAGTGACAGAGAGAGACATTGATCAGTGTGGAGA
Source organism: Heterodontus francisci (assembly GCF_036365525.1). Taxonomy (NCBI): domain Eukaryota; kingdom Metazoa; phylum Chordata; class Chondrichthyes; order Heterodontiformes; family Heterodontidae; genus Heterodontus; species Heterodontus francisci. The sequence continues at coordinate 127,970,772 of NC_090377.1, forward strand.
GCAGTGAGAGAGAGACATTGATCAGTGTGGAGAACAGTGACAGAGAGACATTGTTCAGTGTGGAGAGCACTGAGAGAGAGAGAGTCAGACAGAGACACTGATCATTTCGTAAGGCAGTGAGAGAGAGTGAAATTGATCAGTGTGGAGAGCGGTGAGGAAGCGAGACAATGATCAGTGTGGAGAGCAGTGAGAGAGAGACATTGATCAGTGTGGAGAGCAGTGAGAGACAGACATTGATCAGTGTGGAGAGCTGTGAGAGAGGGACATAGATCATTGTGGAGAGCAGGGAGGGAGAGAGACATTGATCAATGTGGAGAGCAGTGCGAGAGAGAGACACTGATCAGTGTGGAGAGCAGAGAGAGAGAGAAAAATTGATCTGTGTGGAGAGCGGTGAGAGAAAGAGTCATTGATCAGTGTGGAGAACAGTGACAGAGAGACATTGATCAGTGTGGAGAGCTGTGAGAGAGAGAGACATTTTTCAGTGTGGAGAGCAGTGAGAAGCCAAGACATTGATCAGTGTGAGGAGCAGTGAGAGAGAGAGACATTGGTCAGTGTGGAGAGCAGAGAGAGAGAGATACATTGATCAGTGGGGAGATCACTTAGAGAGAGAGACATTGATCAGTGTGGAGAGGAGTGAGAGAGAGATACATTGATCAGTGAGGAGAGCAGTGAGCGAGAGAGACATTGATCAGTGTGGAGAGCAGTGCGAGAGAGAGACTTTGATCAGTGTGGAGAGCAGTGAGAGAGAGACATTGATCAGTGTGGAGAGCAGTGATGAGAGAGAGACATTGATCAGTGTGGAGAGCAGTGAGAGAGAGACATTGATCAGTGTGGAGAGCAGTGATGAGAGAGAGACATTGATCAGTGTGGAGAGCAGTGAGAGAGAGAGACATTGATCAGTGTGGAGAGCAGTGAGCGAGAGAGACTTTGATCAGTGTGGAGAGCAGTGAGAGAGAGGGACATTGATCACTTTGGAGAGCAGTGAGAGAGAGACATTGATCAGTGTGGACAGCTGTGAGAGAGAGAAACATTGATCAGTGTGGAGAGCAGTGAAAGAGAGAGATATTGATCAATGTGGAGAGGAGTGAGAGTGAGAGAGAGAGACATTGATCAGTGTAGAGATCAGTGAGAGAGAGAGACATTGATCAGTGTGGAGATCAGTGAGAGAGAGAGACATTGATCAGTGTGGAGAGAAGTGAGAGAGAGAGACATTGATCAGTGTAGAGATCAGTGAGAGAGAGAGACATTGATCAGTGTGGAGAGCTGTGAGAGAGAGGGACATTGATCAGTGTGGAGAGCAGTGAAAGAGAGAGATATTGTTCAGTGTGAGAAGCAGTGAGAGAGAGAGACATTGATCAGTGTGGAGAGCAGTGAGAGAGAGAGAAATTGATCAGTGTGAGAGAGAGGCATTGATCAGTGTGGAGAGCAGAGAGGGAGAGACATTGATCAATGTGGAGAGCAGTGAGCGAGTGAGACATTGATCAGTGTGAAGAGCAGTGAGAGAGAGAGACATTGATCAGTGTGGAGAGCAGAGAGAGAGAGACATTGATCAGTGTGGAGAGCAGTGAGAGAGAGAGACATTGATCAGTGTGGAGAGCAGTGAGAGAGAGAGACATTGATCAGTGTGGAGAGAAGTGAGAGAGGGACTTTGATCTTTGTGGAGAGCAGGGATAGAGAGAGACATTGATCAATGTGGAGAGCTGTGAGAGAGGGACATTGATCATTGTGGAGAGCAGGGAGGGAGCAAGACATTGATCAATGTGGAGAGCAGTGCGAGAGAGAGACATTGATCAGTGTGGAGAGCAGTGAGAGACAGAGACATTGATCAGTGTGGAGAGCTGTGAGAGAGAGAGACATTGATCAGTGTGGAGAGCAGGGAAAGAGAGAGATATTTATCTATGTGGCGAGGAGTGAGAGAGAGAAAGACTTTAATCAGTGAGGAGAGCAGTGAGAGTGAGAGAGAGAGACATTGATCAGTGTGGAGAGCAGTGAGAGAGTGACAGATATTGATCAGTGTGGAGAGCAGAGAGAGAGTCAGACAGAGACACTGATCATTGCCTAAGGCAGTGAGAGAGACAGAAATTGATCAGTGTGGAGAGCGGTGAGGAAGAGAGACAGTGATCAGTGTGGAGAGCAGTGAGAGAGAGACATTGATCAGTGTGGAGAGCTGTGAGAGAGGGAGACATTGATCATTGTGGAGAGCAGGGAGGGAGAGAGAGACATAGATCAGTGTGGAGAGCAGTGCGAGAGAGAGTCATTGATCAGTGTGGGAGCAGTGAGAGAGAGACATTGATCAGTGTGCAGAGCAGTGAAAGAGAGAGATATTGATCAGTGTGGAGAGCAGTGCGAGAGAGAGACATTGATCAGTGCGGAGAGCAGTGCGAGAGACATTGATCAGTGTGGAGAGTAGTGTGAGAGACACATTGATCAGTGTGGAAAGCAGTGTGAGAGAGAGACATTGATCAGTGTGGAGAGCAGTGAGAGAGAGACATTGATCAGTGTGGAGAGCAGTGCGAGAGAAAGACATTGATCAGTGTGGAGAGCAGTGAGAGAGAGACATTGATCAGTGTGGAGAGCAGTGATGAGAGAGAGACATTGATCAGTGTGGAGAGCAGTGCGAGAGAGAGACATTGATCACTTTGGAGAGCAGTGAGAGAGAGACATTGATCAGTGTGGAGAGCAGTGAGAGAGAGAGACATTGATCAGTGTGGAGAGCAGTGAAAGAGAGAGACATTGATCAGTGTGGAGAGCAGTGAGAGATAGAGACATTGATCAGTGTGGAGAGCAGTGCGAGAGAGAGACATTGATCAGTGTGGAGAGCAGTGAGCGAGAGAGACTTCGATCAGTGTGGAGAGCAGTGAGAGAGAGGGACATTGATCACTTTGGAGAGCAGTGAGAGAGAGACATTGATCAGTGTGGAGAGCAGTGAGAGAGAGAGACATTGATCAGAGTGGAGAGCAGTGCGAGAGAGAGACATTGATCAGTGTGGAGAGCAGTGCGAGAGAGAGACATTGATCAGTGTGGAGAGCAGTGAAAGAGAGAGACATTGATCAGTGTGGAGAGCAGTGCGAGAGAGAGACATTGATCAATGTGGAGAGCACTGAGAGAGGGAGAGTCAGACAGAGACACTGATCATTTCGTAAGGCAGTGAGAGAGAGTGAAATTGATCAGTGTGGAGACCGGTGAGGAAGCGAGACAATGATCAGTGTGGAGAGCAGTGAGAGAGAGACATTGATCAGTGTGGAGAGCAGTGAGAGACAGACATTGATCAGTGTGGAGAGCTGTGAGAGTGTGACATAGATCATTGTGGAGAGCAGGGAGGGAGAGAGACATTGATCAATGTGGAGTGCAGTGCGAGAGAGAGACACTGATCAGTGTGGAGAGCAGAGAGAGAGAGAAAAATTGATCTGTGTGGAGAGCGGTGAGAGAAAGAGTCATTGATCAGTGTGGAGAACAGTGACAGAGAGACATTGATCAGTGTGGAGAGCACTGAGAGAGAGAGACATTGATCAGTGTGAGGAGCAGTGAGAGAGAGAGACATTGGTCAGTGTGGAGAGCAGAGAGAGAGAGATACATTGATCAGTGTGGAGATCACTTAGAGAGAGAGACATTGATCAGTGTGGAGAGGAGTGAGAGAGAGATACATTGATCAGTGAGGAGAGCAGTGAGAGAGAGAGACATTGATCAGTGTGGAGAGCAGTGCGAGAGAGAGACATTGATCAGTGTGGAGAGCAGTGAGACAGAGACATTGATCAGTGTGGAGAGCAGTGATGAGAGAGAGACATTGATCAGTGTGGAGAGCAGTGAGAGAGACACATTGATCAGTGTGGAGAGCAGTGAGAGAGAGAGACATTGATCAGTGTGGAGAGCAGTGCGAGAGAGAGACATTGATCAGTGTGGAGAGCAGTGAAAGAGAGAGACATTGATCAGTGTGGAGAGCAGTGAGAGATAGAGACATTGATCAGTGTGGAGAGCAGTGCGAGAGAGAGACATTGATCAGTGTGGAGAGCAGTGCGAGAGAGAGACATTGATCAGTGTGGAGAGCAGTGCGAGAGAGAGACATTGATCAGTGTGGAGAGCAGTGCGAGAGAGAGACATTGATCAGTGTGGAGAGCAGTGAGAGAGAGAGACATTGATCAGTGTGGAGAGAAGTGTGAGAGAGTGTCATTGAAAGTGTGGGAGCAGTGAGAGATAGAGACATTGATCAGTGTGGAGAGCAGTGCGAGAGAGAGACATTGATCACTGTGGAGAGCAGTGAGAGAGAGAGACATTGATCAGTGTGGAGAGAAGTGAGCGAGACTGTCATTGAAAATGTGGAGAGCAGTGAGAGATAGAGACATTGATCAGTGTGGAGAGCAGTGAGAGAGAGATGCATTGATCAGTGTGGAGAGCAGTGATAGAGAGACATTGATCAGTGTGGAGAGCAGTGAGAGAGAGGGACATTGATCAGTGTGGAGAGCAGTGAAAGAGAGAGATATTGATCAATGTGGAGAGGAGTGAGAGTGAGAGAGAGAGACATTGATCAGTGCAGAGATCAGTGAGAGAGAGAGACATTGATCAGTGTGGAGATCAGTGAGAGAGAGAGACATTGATCAGTGTGGAGAGAAGTGAGAGAGAGAGACATTGATCAGTGTAGAGATCAGTGAGAGAGAGAGACATTGATCAGTGTGGAGAGCAGTGAGAGAGAGGGACATTGATCAGTGTGGAGAGCAGTGAGAGAGCGAGATATTGATCAGTGTGGAGAGCAGTGAAAGAGAGAGATATTGTTCAGTGTGAGAAGCAGTGAGAGAGAGAGACATTGATCAGTGTGGAGAGCAGTGAGAGAGAGAGCAATTGATCAGTGTGAGAGAGAGACATTGATCAGTGTGGAGAGCAGAGAGGGAGAGACATTGATCAGTGTGGAAAGCAGTGAGCGAGTGAGACATTGATCAGTGTGAAGAGCAGTGAGAGAGAGAGACATTGATCAGTGTGGAGAGCAGAGAGAGAGAGATACATTGATCAGTGTGGAGATCACTTAGAGAGAGAGACATTGATCAGTGTGGAGAGGAGTGAGAGAGAGATACATTGATCAGTGATGAGAGCAGTGAGCGAGAGAGACATTGATCAGTGTGGAGCGCAGTGCGAGAGAGAGACATTGATCAGTGTGGAGAGCAGTGAGAGAGAGACATTGATTAGTGTGGAGAGCAGTGATGAGATAGAGACATTGATCAGTGTGGAGAGCAGTGAGAGAGAGACATTGATCAGTGTGGAGAGCAGTGATGAGAGAGAGACATTGATCAGTGTGGAGAGCAGTGAGAGAGAGAGACATTGATCAGTGTGGAGAGCAGTGAGCGAGAGAGACTTTGATCAGTGTGGAGAGCAGTGAGAGAGAGGGGCATTGATCAGTGTGGAGAGCAGTGCGAGAGAGAGACATTGATCAGTGTGGAGAGCAGTGAGCGAGAGAGACTTCGATCAGTGTGGAGAGCAGTGAGAGAGAGGGACATTGATCACTTTGGAGAGCAGTGAGAGAGAGACATTGATCAGTGTGGAGAGCTGTGAGAGAGAGAGACATTGATCAGTGTGGAGAGCAGTGAAAGAGAGAGATATTGATCAATCTGGAGAGGAGTGAGATTGAGAGAGAGAGACATTGATCAGTGTAGAGATCAGTGAGAGAGAGAGACATTGATCAGTGTGGAGATCAGTGAGAGAGAGAGAGATTGATCAGTGTGGAGAGAAGTGAGAGAGAGAGACATTGATCAGTGTAGAGATCAGTGAGAGAGAGAGACATTGATCAGTGTGGAGAGCAGTGAGAGAGAGGGACATTGATCAGTGTGGAGAGCAGTGAAAGAGAGAGATATTGTTCAGTGTGAGAAGCAGTGAGAGAGAGAGACATTGATCAGTGTGGAGAGCAGTGAGAGAGAGAGAAATTGATCAGTGTGGAGAGCAGTGCGAGAGAGAGACATTGATCACTGTGGAGAGCAGTGAGAGAGAGAGACATTGATCAGTGTGGAGAGAAGTGAGTGAGACTGTCATTGAAAATGTGGAGAGCAGTGAGAGATAGAGACATTGATCAGTGTGGAGAGCAGTGCGAGAGAGAGACATTGATCAGTGTGGAGAGCAGTGCGAGAGAGAGACATTGATCAGTGTGGAGAGCAGTGCGAGAGAGAGACATTGATCAGTGTGGAGAGCAGTGCGAGAGAGAGACATTGATCAGTGTGGAGAGAAGTGAAAGAGAGAGATATTGCTCAGTGTGGAGAGCAGTGATAGAGAGATATATTGATCAATGTGGAGAGCTGTGAGAGAGAGATGCATTGATCAGTGTGGAGAGCAGTGATAGAGAGACATTGATCAGTGTGGAGAGCAGTGATGAGAGAGAGACATTGATCAGTGTGGAGAGCAGTGAGAGAGAGAGACATTGATCAGTGTGGAGAGCAGTGGGCGAGAGAGACATTGATCAGTGTGGAGAGCAGTGCGAGAGAGAGACATTGATCAGTGTGGAGAGCAGTGAGAGAGAGACATTGATCAGTGTGGAGAGCAGTGATGAGAGAGAGACATTGATCAGTGTGGAGAGCAGTGAGAGAGAGAGACATTGATCAGTGTGGAGAGCAGTGAGCGAGAGAGACTTTGATCAGTGTGGAGAGCAGTGAGAGATAGGGACATTGATCAGTGTGGAGAGCAGTGCGAGAGAGAGACATTGATCAGTGTGGAGAGCAGTGAGCGAGAGAGACTTCGATCAGTGTGGAGAGCAGTGAGAGAGAGGGACATTGATCACTTTGGAGAGCAGTGAGAGAGAGACATTGATCAGTGTGGAGAGCTGTGAGAGAGAGAGACATTGATCAGTGTGGAGAGCAGTGAAAGAGAGAGATATTGATCAATGTGGAGAGGAGTGAGAGTGAGAGAGAGAGACATTGATCAGTGCAGAGATCAGTGAGAGAGAGAGACATTGATCAGTGTGGAGATCAGTGAGAGAGAGAGACATTGATCAGTGTGGAGAGAAGTGAGAGAGAGAGACATTGATCAGTGTAGAGATCAGTGAGAGAGAGAGACATTGATCAGTGTGTAGAGCAGTGAGAGAGAGGGACATTGATCAGTGTGGAGAGCAGTGAAAGAGAGAGATATTGTTCAGTGTGAGAAGCAGTGAGAGAGAGAGACATTGATCAGTGTGGAGAGCAGTGCGAGAGAGAGACATTGATCAGTGTGGAGAGCAGTGCGAGAGAGAGACATTGATCAGTGTGGAGAGCAGTGCGAGAGAGAGACATTGATCAGTGTGGAGAGCAGTGCGAGAGAGAGACATTGATCAGTGTGGAGAGAAGTGAAAGAGAGAGATATTGCTCAGTGTGGAGAGCAGTGATAGAGAGATATATTGATCAATGTGGAGAGCTGTGAGAGAGAGATGCATTGATCAGTGTGGAGAGCAGTGATAGAGAGACATTGATCAGTGTGGAGAGCAGTGATGAGAGAGAGACATTGATCAGTGTGGAGAGCAGTGAGAGAGAGAGACATTGATCAGTGTGGAGAGCAGTGGGCGAGAGAGACATTGATCAGTGTGGAGAGCAGTGCGAGAGAGAGACATTGATCAGTGTGGAGAGCAGTGAGAGAGAGACATTGATCAGTGTGGAGAGCAGTGATGAGAGAGAGACATTGATCAGTGTGGAGAGCAGTGAGAGAGAGAGACATTGATCAGTGTGGAGAGCAGTGAGCGAGAGAGACTTTGATCAGTGTGGAGAGCAGTGAGAGAGAGGGACATTGATCAGTGTGGAGAGCAGTGCGAGAGAGAGACATTGATCAGTGTGGAGAGCAGTGAGCGAGAGAGACTTCGATCAGTGTGGAGAGCAGTGAGAGAGAGGGACATTGATCACTTTGGAGAGCAGTGAGAGAGAGACATTGATCAGTGTGGAGAGCTGTGAGAGAGAGAGACATTGATCAGTGTGGAGATCAGTGAAAGAGAGAGATATTGATCAATGTGGAGAGGAGTGAGAGTGAGAGAGAGAGACATTGATCAGTGCAGAGATCAGTGAGAGAGAGAGACATTGATCAGTGTGGAGATCAGTGAGAGAGAGAGACATTGATCAGTGTGGAGAGAAGTGAGAGAGAGAGACATTGATCAGTGTAGAGATCAGTGAGAGAGAGAGACATTGATCAGTGTGTAGAGCAGTGAGAGAGAGGGACATTGATCAGTGTGGAGAGCAGTGAAAGAGAGAGATATTGTTCAGTGTGAGAAGCAGTGAGAGAGAGAGACATTGATCAGTGTGGAGAGCAGTGAGAGAGAGTGCAATTGATCAGTGTGAGAGAGAGACATTGATCAGTGTGGAGCAGAGAGGGAGAGACATTGATCAGTGTGGAAAGCAGTGAGCGAGTGAGACATTGATCAGTGTGAAGAGCAGTGAGAGAGAGAGACATTGATCAGTGTGGAGAGCAGAGAGAGAGAGATACATTGATCAGTGTGGAGATCACTTAGAGAGAGAGACATTGATCAGTGTGGAGAGGAGTGAGAGAGAGATACATTGATCAGTGAGGAGAGCAGTGAGCGAGAGAGACATTGATCAGTGTGGAGCGCAGTGCGAGAGAGAGACACTGATCAGTGTGGAGAGCAGTGAGAGAGAGACATTGATTAGTGTGGAGAGCAGTGATGAGAGAGAGACATTGATCAGTGTGGAGAGCAGTGAGAGAGAGACATTGATCAGTGTGGAGAGCAGTGATGAGAGAGAGACATTGATCAATGTGGAGAGGAGTGAGAGTGAGAGAGAGAGACATTGATCAGTGCAGAGATCAGTGAGAGAGAGAGACATTGATCAGTGTGGAGATCAGTGAGAGAGAGAGAGACATTGATCAGTGTGGAGAGCAGTGAGAGAGAGGGACATTGATCAGTGTGGAGAGCAGTGCGAGAGAGAGACATTGATCAGTGTGGAGAGCAGTGAGCGAGAGAGACTTCGATCAGTGTGGAGAGCAGTGAGAGAGAGGGACATTGATCACTTTGGAGAGCAGTGAGAGAGAGACATTGATCAGTGTGGAGAGCTGTGAGAGAGAGAGACATTGATCAGTGTGGAGAGCAGTGAAAGAGAGAGATATTGATCAATGTGGAGAGGAGTGAGAGTGAGAGAGAGAGACATTGATCAGTGCAGAGATCAGTGAGAGAGAGAGACATTGATCAGTGTGGAGATCAGTGAGAGAGAGAGACATTGATCAGTGTGGAGAGAAGTGAGAGAGAGAGACATTGATCAGTGTAGAGATCAGTGAGAGAGAGAGACATTGATCAGTGTGTAGAGCAGTGAGAGAGAGGGACATTGATCAGTGTGGAGAGCAGTGAAAGAGAGAGATATTGTTCAGTGTGAGAAGCAGTGAGAGAGAGAGACATTGATCAGTGTGGAGAGCAGTGAGAGAGAGAGCAATTGATCAGTGTGAGAGAGAGACTTTGATCAGTGTGGAGCAGAGAGGGAGAGACATTGATCAGTGTGGAAAGCAGTGAGCGAGTGAGACATTGATCAGTGTGAAGAGCAGTGAGAGAGAGAGACATTGATCAGTGTGGAGAGCAGAGAGAGAGAGATACATTGATCAGTGTGGAGATCACTTAGAGAGAGAGACATTGATCAGTGTGGAGAGGAGTGAGAGAGAGATACATTGATCAGTGAGGAGAGCAGTGAGCGAGAGAGACATTGATCAGTGTGGAGCGCAGTGCGAGAGAGAGACACTGATCAGTGTGGAGAGCAGTGAGAGAGAGACATTGATTAGTGTGGAGAGCAGTGATGAGAGAGAGACATTGATCAGTGTGGAGAGCAGTGAGAGAGAGACATTGATCAGTGTGGAGAGCAGTGATGAGAGAGAGACATTGATCAATGTGGAGAGGAGTGAGAGTGAGAGAGAGAGACATTGATCAGTGCAGAGATCAGTGAGAGAGAGAGACATTGATCAGTGTGGAGATCAGTGAGAGAGAGAGAGACATTGATCAGTGTGGAGAGCAGTGAGAGAGAGGGACATTGATCAGTGTGGAGAGCAGTGAAAGAGAGAGATATTGTTCAGTGTGAGAAGCAGTGAGAGAGAGAGACATTGATCAGTGTGGAGAGCAGTGAGAGGGAGAGCAATTGATCAGTGTGAGAGAGAGACATTGATCAGTGTGGAGCAGAGAGGGAGAGACATTGATCAGTGTGGAGATCACTTAGAGAGAGAGACATTGATCAGTGTGGAGAGGAGTGAGAGAGAGATACATTGATCAGTGAGGAGAGCAGTGAGCGAGGGAGACATTGATCAGTGTGGAGCGCAGTGCGAGAGAGAGACACTGATCAGTGTGGAGAGCAGTGAGAGAGAGACATTGATTAGTGTGGAGAGCAGTGATGAGAGAGAGACATTGATCAGTGTGGAGAGCAGTGAGAGAGAGACATTGATCAGTGTGGAGAGCAGTGATGAGAGAGAGACATTGATCAATGTGGAGAGGAGTGAGAGTGAGAGAGAGAGACATTGATCAGTGCAGAGATCAGTGAGAGAGAGAGACATTGATCAGTGTGGAGATCAGTGAGAGAGAGAGACATTGATCAGTGTGGAGAGAAGTGAGAGAGAGAGACATTGATCAGTGCAGAGATCAGTGAGAGAGAGAGACATTGATCAGTGTGGAGATCAGTGAGAGAGAGAGACATTGATCAGTGTGGAGAGAAGTGAGAGAGAGAGACATTGATCAGTGTAGAGATCAGTGAGAGAGAGAGACATTGATCAGTGTGGAGAGCAGTGAGAGAGAGGGACATTGATCAGTGTGGAGAGCAGTGAGAGAGCGAGATATTGATCAGTGTGGAGAGCAGTGAAAGAGAGAGATATTGTTCAGTGTGAGAAGCAGTGAGAGAGAGAGACATTGATCAGTGTGGAGAGCAGTGAGAGAGAGAGCAATTGTTCAGTGTGAGAGAGAGACATTGATCAGTGTGGAGAGCAGAGAGGGAGAGACATTGATCAGTGTGGAAAGCAGTGAGCGAGTGAGACATTGATCAGTGTGAAGAGCAGTGAGAGAGAGAGACATTGATCAGTGTGGAGAGCAGAGAGAGAGAGATACATTGATCAGTGTGGAGATCACTTAGAGAGAGAGACATTGATCAGTGTGGAGAGGAGTGAGAGAGAGATACATTGATCAGTGATGAGAGCAGTGAGCGAGAGAGACCTTGATCAGTGTGGAGCGCAGTGCGAGAGAGAGACATTGATCAGTGTGGAGAGCAGTGAGAGAGAGACATTGATTAGTGTGGAGAGCAGTGATGAGAGAGAGACATTGATCAGTGTGGAGAGCAGTGAGAGAGAGACATTGATCAGTGTGGAGAGCAGTGATGAGAGAGAGACATTGATCAGTGTGGAGAGCAGTGAGAGAGAGAGACATTGATCAGTGTGGAGAGCAGTGAGCGAGAGAGACTTTGATCAGTGTGGAGAGCAGTGAGAGAGAGGGGCATTGATCAGTGTGGAGAGCAGTGCGAGAGAGAGACATTGATCAGTGTGGAGAGCAGTGAGCGAGAGAGACTTCGATCAGTGTGGAGAGCAGTGAGAGAGAGGGACATTGATCACTTTGGAGAGCAGTGAGAGAGAGACATTGATCAGTGTGGAGAGCTGTGAGAGAGAGAGACATTGATCAGTGTGGAGAGCAGTGAAAGAGAGAGATATTGATCAATCTGGAGAGGAGTGAGATTGAGAGAGAGAGACATTGATCAGTGTAGAGATCAGTGAGAGAGAGAGACATTGATCAGTGTGGAGATCAGTGAGAGAGAGAGAGATTGATCAGTGTGGAGAGAAGTGAGAGAGAGAGACATTGATCAGTGTAGAGATCAGTGAGAGAGAGAGACATTGATCAGTGTGGAGAGCAGTGAGAGAGAGGGACATTGATCAGTGTGGAGAGCAGTGAAAGAGAGAGATATTGTTCAGTGTGAGAAGCAGTGAGAGAGAGAGACATTGATCAGTGTGGAGAGCAGTGAGAGAGAGAGAAATTGATCAGTGTGGAGAGCAGTGCGAGAGAGAGACATTGATCACTGTGGAGAGCAGTGAGAGAGAGAGACATTGATCAGTGTGGAGAGAAGTGAGTGAGACTGTCATTGAAAATGTGGAGAGCAGTGAGAGATAGAGACATTGATCAGTGTGGAGAGCAGTGCGAGAGAGAGACATTGATCAGTGTGGAGAGCAGTGCGAGAGAGAGACATTGATCAGTGTGGAGAGCAGTGCGAGAGAGAGACATTGATCAGTGTGGAGAGCAGTGCGAGAGAGAGACATTGATCAGTGTGGAGAGAAGTGAAAGAGAGAGATATTGCTCAGTGTGGAGAGCAGTGATAGAGAGATATATTGATCAATGTGGAGAGCTGTGAGAGAGAGATGCATTGATCAGTGTGGAGAGCAGTGATAGAGAGACATTGATCAGTGTGGAGAGCAGTGATGAGAGAGAGACATTGATCAGTGTGGAGAGCAGTGAGAGAGAGAGACATTGATCAGTGTGGAGAGCAGTGGGCGAGAGAGACATTGATCAGTGTGGAGAGCAGTGCGAGAGAGAGACATTGATCAGTGTGGAGAGCAGTGAGAGAGAGACATTGATCAGTGTGGAGAGCAGTGATGAGAGAGAGACATTGATCAGTGTGGAGAGCAGTGAGAGAGAGAGACATTGATCAGTGTGGAGAGCAGTGAGCGAGAGAGACTTTGATCAGTGTGGAGAGCAGTGAGAGATAGGGACATTGATCAGTGTGGAGAGCAGTGCGAGAGAGAGACATTGATCAGTGTGGAGAGCAGTGAGCGAGAGAGACTTCGATCAGTGTGGAGAGCAGTGAGAGAGAGGGACATTGATCACTTTGGAGAGCAGTGAGAGAGAGACATTGATCAGTGTGGAGAGCTGTGAGAGAGAGAGACATTGATCAGTGTGGAGAGCAGTGAAAGAGAGAGATATTGATCAATGTGGAGAGGAGTGAGAGTGAGAGAGAGAGACATTGATCAGTGCAGAGATCAGTGAGAGAGAGAGACATTGATCAGTGTGGAGATCAGTGAGAGAGAGAGACATTGATCAGTGTGGAGAGAAGTGAGAGAGAGAGACATTGATCAGTGTAGAGATCAGTGAGAGAGAGAGACATTGATCAGTGTGTAGAGCAGTGAGAGAGAGGGACATTGATCAGTGTGGAGAGCAGTGAAAGAGAGAGATATTGTTCAGTGTGAGAAGCAGTGAGAGAGAGAGACATTGATCAGTGTGGAGAGCAGTGCGAGAGAGAGACATTGATCAGTGTGGAGAGCAGTGCGAGAGAGAGACATTGATCAGTGTGGAGAGCAGTGCGAGAGAGAGACATTGATCAGTGTGGAGAGCAGTGCGAGAGAGAGACATTGATCAGTGTGGAGAGAAGTGAAAGAGAGAGATATTGCTCAGTGTGGAGAGCAGTGATAGAGAGATATATTGATCAATGTGGAGAGCTGTGAGAGAGAGATGCATTGATCAGTGTGGAGAGCAGTGATAGAGAGACATTGATCAGTGTGGAGAGCAGTGATGAGAGAGAGACATTGATCAGTGTGGAGAGCAGTGAGAGAGAGAGACATTGATCAGTGTGGAGAGCAGTGGGCGAGAGAGACATTGATCAGTGTGGAGAGCAGTGCGAGAGAGAGACATTGATCAGTGTGGAGAGCAGTGAGAGAGAGACATTGATCAGTGTGGAGAGCAGTGATGAGAGAGAGACATTGATCAGTGTGGAGAGCAGTGAGAGAGAGAGACATTGATCAGTGTGGAGAGCAGTGAGCGAGAGAGACTTTGATCAGTGTGGAGAGCAGTGAGAGAGAGGGACATTGATCAGTGTGGAGAGCAGTGCGAGAGAGAGACATTGATCAGTGTGGAGAGCAGTGAGCGAGAGAGACTTCGATCAGTGTGGAGAGCAGTGAGAGAGAGGGACATTGATCACTTTGGAGAGCAGTGAGAGAGAGACATTGATCAGTGTGGAGAGCTGTGAGAGAGAGAGACATTGATCAGTGTGGAGATCAGTGAAAGAGAGAGATATTGATCAATGTGGAGAGGAGTGAGAGTGAGAGAGAGAGACATTGATCAGTGCAGAGATCAGTGAGAGAGAGAGACATTGATCAGTGTGGAGATCAGTGAGAGAGAGAGACATTGATCAGTGTGGAGAGAAGTGAGAGAGAGAGACATTGATCAGTGTAGAGATCAGTGAGAGAGAGAGACATTGATCAGTGTGTAGAGCAGTGAGAGAGAGGGACATTGATCAGTGTGGAGAGCAGTGAAAGAGAGAGATATTGTTCAGTGTGAGAAGCAGTGAGAGAGAGAGACATTGATCAGTGTGGAGAGCAGTGAGAGAGAGTGCAATTGATCAGTGTGAGAGAGAGACATTGATCAGTGTGGAGCAGAGAGGGAGAGACATTGATCAGTGTGGAAAGCAGTGAGCGAGTGAGACATTGATCAGTGTGAAGAGCAGTGAGAGAGAGAGACATTGATCAGTGTGGAGAGCAGAGAGAGAGAGATACATTGATCAGTGTGGAGATCACTTAGAGAGAGAGACATTGATCAGTGTGGAGAGGAGTGAGAGAGAGATACATTGATCAGTGAGGAGAGCAGTGAGCGAGAGAGACATTGATCAGTGTGGAGCGCAGTGCGAGAGAGAGACACTGATCAGTGTGGAGAGCAGTGAGAGAGAGACATTGATTAGTGTGGAGAGCAGTGATGAGAGAGAGACATTGATCAGTGTGGAGAGCAGTGAGAGAGAGACATTGATCAGTGTGGAGAGCAGTGATGAGAGAGAGACATTGATCAATGTGGAGAGGAGTGAGAGTGAGAGAGAGAGACATTGATCAGTGCAGAGATCAGTGAGAGAGAGAGACATTGATCAGTGTGGAGATCAGTGAGAGAGAGAGAGACATTGATCAGTGTGGAGAGCAGTGAGAGAGAGGGACATTGATCAGTGTGGAGAGCAGTGCGAGAGAGAGACATTGATCAGTGTGGAGAGCAGTGAGCGAGAGAGACTTCGATCAGTGTGGAGAGCAGTGAGAGAGAGGGACATTGATCACTTTGGAGAGCAGTGAGAGAGAGACATTGATCAGTGTGGAGAGCTGTGAGAGAGAGAGACATTGATCAGTGTGGAGAGCAGTGAAAGGGAGAGATATTGATCAATGTGGAGAGGAGTGAGAGTGAGAGAGAGAGACATTGATCAGTGCAGAGATCAGTGAGAGAGAGAGACATTGATCAGTGTGGAGATCAGTGAGAGAGAGAGACATTGATCAGTGTGGAGAGAAGTGAGAGAGAGAGACATTGATCAGTGTAGAGATCAGTGAGAGAGAGAGACATTGATCAGTGTGTAGAGCAGTGAGAGAGAGGGACATTGATCAGTGTGGAGAGCAGTGAAAGAGAGAGATATTGTTCAGTGTGAGAAGCAGTGAGAGAGAGAGACATTGATCAGTGTGGAGAGCAGTGAGAGAGAGAGCAATTGATCAGTGTGAGAGAGAGACATTGATCAGTGTGGAGCAGAGAGGGAGAGACATTGATCAGTGTGGAAAGCAGTGAGCGAGTGAGACATTGATCAGTGTGAAGAGCAGTGAGAGAGAGAGACATTGATCAGTGTGGAGAGCAGAGAGAGAGAGATACATTGATCAGTGTGGAGATCACTTAGAGAGAGAGACATTGATCAGTGTGGAGAGGAGTGAGAGAGAGATACATTGATCAGTGAGGAGAGCAGTGAGCGAGAGAGACATTGATCAGTGTGGAGCGCAGTGCGAGAGAGAGACACTGATCAGTGTGGAGAGCAGTGAGAGAGAGACATTGATTAGTGTGGAGAGCAGTGATGAGAGAGAGACATTGATCAGTGTGGAGAGCAGTGAGAGAGAGACATTGATCAGTGTGGAGAGCAGTGATGAGAGAGAGACATTGATCAATGTGGAGAGGAGTGAGAGTGAGAGAGAGAGACATTGATCAGTGCAGAGATCAGTGAGAGAGAGAGACATTGATCAGTGTGGAGATCAGTGAGAGAGAGAGAGACATTGATCAGTGTGGAGAGCAGTGAGAGAGAGGGACATTGATCAGTGTGGAGAGCAGTGAAAGAGAGAGATATTGTTCAGTGTGAGAAGCAGTGAGAGAGAGAGACATTGATCAGTGTGGAGAGCAGTGAGAGGGAGAGCAATTGATCAGTGTGAGAGAGAGACATTGATCAGTGTGGAGCAGAGAGGGAGAGACATTGATCAGTGTGGAGATCACTTAGAGAGAGAGACATTGATCAGTGTGGAGAGGAGTGAGAGAGAGATACATTGATCAGTGAGGAGAGCAGTGAGCGAGGGAGACATTGATCAGTGTGGAGCGCAGTGCGAGAGAGAGACACTGATCAGTGTGGAGAGCAGTGAGAGAGAGACATTGATTAGTGTGGAGAGCAGTGATGAGAGAGAGACATTGATCAGTGTGGAGAGCAGTGAGAGAGAGACATTGATCAGTGTGGAGAGCAGTGATGAGAGAGAGACATTGATCAATGTGGAGAGGAGTGAGAGTGAGAGAGAGAGACATTGATCAGTGCAGAGATCAGTGAGAGAGAGAGACATTGATCAGTGTGGAGATCAGTGAGAGAGAGAGACATTGATCAGTGTGGAGAGAAGTGAGAGAGAGAGACATTGATCAGTGTAGAGATCAGTGAGAGAGAGAGACATTGATCAGTGTGGAGAGCAGTGAGAGAGAGGGACATTGATCAGTGTGGAGAGCAGTGAAAGAGAGAGATATTGTTCAGTGTGAGAAGCAGTGAGAGAGAGAGACATTGATCAGTGTGGAGAGCAGTGAGAGAGAGAGCAATTGATCAGTGTGAGAGAGAGACATTGATCAGTGTGGAGCAGAGAGGGAGAGACATTGATCAGTGTGGAAAGCAGTGAGCGAGTGAGACATTGATCAGTGTGAAGAGCAGTGAGAGAGAGAGACATTGATCAGTGTGGAGAGCAGAGAGAGAGAGATACATTGATCAGTGTGGAGATCACTTAGAGAGAGAGACATTGATCAGTGTGGAGAGGAGTGAGAGAGAGATACATTGATCAGTGAGGAGAGCAGTGAGCGAGAGAGACATTGATCAGTGTGGAGCGCAGTGCGAGAGAGAGACACTGATCAGTGTGGAGAGCAGTGAGAGAGAGACATTGAATAGTGTGGAGAGCAGTGATGAGAGAGAGACATTGATCAGTGTGGAGAGCAGTGAGAGAGAGACATTGATCAGTGTGGAGAGCAGTGATGAGAGAGAGACATTGATCAGTGTGGAGAGCAGTGAGAGAGAGAGACATTGATCAGTGTGGAGAGCAGTGAGCGAGAGAGACTTTGATCAGTGTGGAGAGCAGTGAGAGAGAGGGGCATTGATCAGTGTGGAGAGCAGTGCGAGAGAGAGACATTGATCAGTGTGGAGAGCAGTGAGCGAGAGAGACTTCGATCAGTGTGGAGAGCAGTGAGAGAGAGGGACATTGATCACTTTGGAGAGCAGTGAGAGAGAGACATTGATCAGTGTGGAGAGCTGTGAGAGAGAGAGACATTGATCAGTGTAGAGATCAGTGAGAGAGAGAGACATTGATCAGTGTGGAGATCAGTGAGAGAGAGAGAGATTGATCAGTGTGGAGAGAAGTGAGAGAGAGAGACATTGATCAGTGTAGAGATCAGTGAGAGAGAGAGACATTGATCAGTGTGGAGAGCAGTGAGAGAGAGGGTCATTGATCAGTGTGGAGAGCAGTGAAAGAGAGAGATATTGTTCAGTGTGAGAAGCAGTGAGAGAGAGAGACATTGATCAGTGTGGAGAGCAGTGAGAGAGAGAGAAATTGATCAGTGTGAGAGAGAGGCATTGATCAGTGTGGAGAGCAGAGAGGGAGAGACATTGCTCAGTGTGGAGAGCAGTGAGCGAGTGAGACATTGATCAGTGTGAAGAGCAGTGAGAGAGAGAGACATTGATCAGTGTGGAGAGCAGAGAGAGAGAGACATTGATCAGTGTGGAGAGCAGTGAGAGAGAGAGACATTGATCAGTGTGGAGAGCAGTGAGAGAGAGAGACATTGATCAGTGTGGAGAGAAGTGAGAGAGGGACTTTGATCTTTGTGGAGAGCAGGGATAGAGAGAGACATTGATCAATGTGGAGAGCTGTGAGAGAGGGACATTGATCATTGTGGAGAGCAGGGAGGGAGCGAGACATTGATCAATGTGGAGTTCAGTGCGAGAGAGAGACATTGATCAGTGTGGAGAGCAGTGAGAGACAGAGACATTGATCAGTGTGGAGAGCTGTGAGAGAGAGAGACATTGATCAGTGTGAAGAGCAGTGAGAGAGAGAGAAATTGATCAGTGTAAAGAGCAGTGAGAGGGAGAGACATTGATCAGTGTGGAGAGCAGTGAGAGGGAGAGACATTAATCACTGTGGAGTGCAGTGAGAGAGAGAGGCAATGATCAGTGTGAAGAGCAGTGAGAGAGGGAGACATTGATCAGTGTGGAAAGCATTGAGAGAGAGTGACATTGATCAGTGTTTTGAGCAGTTAGAGGGAGAGACATTGATCAGTTTGGGCGCAGTGAGTGGGAGAGACATTGAGCAGTGTAAAGAGCAGTGAGAGGGAGAGACATTGATCAGTGTAAAGAGCAGTGAGACAGAGAGACATTGATCAGTGTGGAGTGCAGTGAGAGAGAGAGACATTGATCAGTGTGGAGAGCCGTGAGTGAGAGAGACATTGATCAGTGTGGAGAGCAGTGAGAGGGAGAGACATTGATCAGTGTGGAGAGCCGTGAGAGAGAGAGACATTGAACATTGTGGAGAGCAGTGAGGGGGAGAGACATTGATCAGTGTGGAAAAAAGTGAGACAGACAGACATTGAGCAGTCTGGAGAGCAGTGAGAGAGAGATACATTGATTAGTTTGGAGAGCAGTGAGAGAGAGAAAAATTGATCAGTGTAAAGAGCAGTGAGAGAGAGAGACAGTGATCAGTGTGGAGAGCAGTGAGAGGGAGAGACATTGATCAGTGTGGAGTGCAGTGAGAGAGAGAGACATTGATCAGTGTGAAGAGCAGTGAGAGAGAGAGAAATTGATCAGTGTAAAGAGCAGTGAGAGGGAGAGACATTGATCAGTGTGGAGAGCAGTGAGAGGGAGAGACATTGATCAGTGTGGAGTGCAGTGAGAGAGAGAGACAATGATCAGTGTGAAGAGCAGTGAGAGTGGGAGACATTGATCAGTGTGCAAAGCATTGAGAGAGAGTGACATTGATCAGTGTGGTGAGCAGTTAGAGGGAGAGACATTGATCAGTTTGGGCGCAGTGAGTGGGAGAGACATTGAGCAGTGTAAAGAGCAGTGAGAGGGAGAGACATTGATCAGTGTAAAGAGCAGTGAGACAGAGAGACATTGATCAGTGTGGAGTGCAGTGAGAGAGAGAGACATTGATCAGTGTGGAGAGCCGTGAGTGAGAGAGACATTGATCCGTGTGGAGAGCAGTGAGAGGGAGAGACATTGATCAGTGTGGAGAGCCGTGAGAGAGAGAGACATTGAACATTGTGGAGAGCAGTGAGGGGGAGAGACATTGATCAGTGTGGAAAAAAGTGAGACAGACAGACATTGAGCAGTCTGGAGAGCAGTGAGAGAGAGATACATTGATTAGTGTGGAGAGCAGTGAGAGAGAGAAAAATTGATCAGTGTAAAGAGCAGTGAGAGGGAGAGACATTGATCAGTGTGGAGAGCAGTGAGAGAGAGAAAAATTGATCAGTGTAAAGAGCAGTGACAGGGAGAGACATTGGTCAGTGTAAAGAGCAGTGAGAGGGAGTGACATTGTTCCGTGTCAAGAGCAGTGAGAGGGAGAGACATTGATCAGTGTAAAGAACAGTGAGAGAGAGAGACATTGATCAGTGTGGGGAGCTGTGAGACGGAGAGACATTGATCAGTGTGGAGAGCAGTGAGAGAGAGAGACATTGATCAGTGTGAAGAGCAGTGAGAGAGAGAGACATTGATCAGTGTGGAAAGCATTGAGAGAGAGTGACATTGATCAGTGTGGTGAGCAGTTAGAGGGAGAGACATTGATCAGTTTGGGCGCAGTGAGTGGGAGAGACATTGAGCAGTGTAAAGAGCAGTGAGAGGGAGAGACATTGATCAGTGTAAAGAGCAGTGAGACAGAGAGACATTGATCAGTGTGGAGTGCAGTGAGAGAGAGAGACATTGATCAGTGTGGAGAGCCGTGAGAGAGAGAGACATTGAACAGTGTGGAGAGCCGTGAGGGGGAGAGACATTGATCAGTGTGGAAAGCAGTGAGAGAGAGAAACAGTGATCAGTGTGGAGAGCCGTGAGAGAGAGAGACATTGAACAGTGTGGAGAGCAGTGAGGGGGAGAGACATTGATCAGTGTGGAAAGCAGTGAGAGAGAGAATCAGTGATCAGTGTGGAGATCAGGGAAAGAGAGAGACATTGATCAGTGTGATGAGCAGTGAGAGAGAGAATCAGTGATCAGTGTGGAGATCAGGGAAAGAGAGAGATATTGATGAGTGTGAATAGCAGAGAGAGATAGAGACATTGATCAATGTGGAGTTCAGTGAGAGAGAGAGGGACAGAGACATTGATCAGTGTGGAGAGCAGTGAGAGAGAGACAGACATTTATCAGTGTGGAGAGCAGAGAGAGACAGAGAATTTGATCAGTGTGGAGAGCACTGAGAGCGAGAGACATTGAGCAGTGCGGAGAGCAGTGAGAGAGAGAGACATTGATCAGTGTGAAGAGCAGTGAGAGAGCGAGACATTGATCAGTGTGGAAAGCATTGAGAGAGAAAGACATTGATCAGTGTGGTGAGCAGTTAGAGGGAGAGACATTGATCAGTTTGTGAGCAGTGAGTGTGAGAGACATTGATCACTGTAAAGAGCAGTGAGAGGGAGAGACATTGATCAGTGTAAAGAGCAGTGACAGAGAGAGACATTGATCAGTGTGGAGTGCAGTGAGAGAGAGACACATTGATCAGTGGAAAGAGCAGTGACTGAGAGAGACATTGATCAGTGTGGAGAGCAGTGAGAGGGAGAGACATTGATC
This sequence comes from Heterodontus francisci, assembly GCF_036365525.1. NCBI lineage: Eukaryota > Metazoa > Chordata > Chondrichthyes > Heterodontiformes > Heterodontidae > Heterodontus > Heterodontus francisci. Next base: position 127,991,708 of record NC_090377.1, read on the forward strand.
AGTGTGGAGAGCCGTGAGAGAGAGAGACAGTGAACAGTGTGGAGAGCAGTGAGGGGGAGAAACATTGATCAGTGTGGAAAAAAGTGAGACAGACAGACATTGATTAGTGTGGAGAGCAGTGAGATAGAGAGATAATGATCAGTGTGGAAAGCAGTGAGAGAGAGTGATATTGATCAGTGTGGTGAGCAGTGAGAGAAAGAGACATTGATCAGTCTGGAACGCAGTGAGAGAGAGAGATATTGATCAGTGTGGTGAGCAGTGAGAGAGAGACATTGATCAGTGTGGAAAGCAGTGAGAGAGAGAGACATTGATCAGTGTGGAGAGCAGTGAGAGAGAGAGACATTGATTAGTGTGGAGAGCAGTGAGAGAGAGAGACTTTGAGCAGTGAGGAGAGCAGTGAGAGAGAGAGACATTGATCAGTGTGGAGAGCAGTGAGAGAGAGAGACATTGATCAGTGTGGAGAGCAGTGAGAGAGAGAGACATTGATCAGTGTAAAGTGCAGCGAGAGAGAGAGACATTGATCAGTGTGGAGAGCAGTGAGAGGGAGAGACATTAATCAGTGTAAAGAGTAGTGAGAGAGAGAGACATTGATCAGTGTGGAGAGCAGTGAGAGCGAGAGACATTGATCAGTGTGGAGAGCAGTGAGAGAGAGAGACATTGATCAGTGTGAAGAGCAGTGAGAGAGAGAGACATTGATCAGTGTGGAAAGCATTGAGAGAGAGAGACATTGATCAGTGTGGTGAGCAGTTAGAGGGAGAGACATTGATCAGTATGGGATCAGTGAGTGGGAGAGACATTAAGCAGTGTAAAGAGCAGTGAGAGGGAGAGACATTGATCAGTGTAAAGAGCAGTGAGACAGAGAGACATTGATCAGTGTGGAGTGCAGTGAGAGAGTACCACATTGATCAGTGGAAAGAGCAGTGAGTGAGAGAGACATTAATCAGTGTGGAGAGCAGTGAGAGGGAGAGAGACTGATCAGTGTGGAGAGCCGTGAGAGAGAGAGACATTGAAAAGTGTGGAGAGGAGTGAGGGGGAGAGACATGAATCAGTGTGGAAAAAAGTGAGGCAGACAGACATTGAGCAGTCTGGAGAGCAGTGAGAGAGACATACATTGATTAGTGTGGAGAGCAGTGAGAGAGAGAAAAATTGATCAGTGTAAAGAGCAGTGAGAGAGAGAGACATTGATCAGTGTAAAGCGGAGTGAGAGAGAGAGACAGTGATCAGTGTGGAGAGCAGTGAGAGAGAGAGACATTGAGCAGTGTGGAGAGCAGGGAAAGAGAGAAAAATTGATCAGTGTAAAGAGCAGTGACAGGGAGAGACATTGGTCAGTGTAAAGAGCAGTGAGAGGGAGTGACATTGTTCCGTGTCAAGAGCAGTGAGAGGGAGAGACATTGATCAGTGTAAAGAGCAGTGAGAGAGAGAGACATTGATCAGTGTGGGGAGCTGTGAGACGGAGAGACATTGATCAGTGTGGAGAGCAGTGAGAGAGAGAGACATTGATCAGTGTGAAGAGCAGTGAGAGAGAGAGACATTGATCAGTGTGGAAAGCATTGAGAGAGAGTGACATTGATCAGTGTGGTGAGCAGTTAGAGGGAGAGACATTGATCAGTTTGGGCGCAGTGAGTGGGAGAGACATTGAGCAGTGTAAAGAGCAGTGAGAGGGAGAGACATTGATCAGTGTAAAGAGCAGTGAGACAGAGAGACATTGATCAGTGTGGAGTGCAGTGAGAGAGAGAGACATTGATCAGTGTGGAGAGCCGTGAGAGAGAGAGACATTGAACAGTGTGGAGAGCAGTGAGGGGGAGAGACATTGATCAGTGTGGAAAGCAGTGAGAGAGAGAAACAGTGATCAGTGTGGAGAGCCGTGAGAGAGAGAGACATTGAACAGTGTGGAGAGCAGTGAGGGGGAGAGACATTGATCAGTGTGGAAAGCAGTGAGAGAGAGAATCAGTGATCAGTGTGGAGAGCCGTGAGAGAGAGAGACATTGAACAGTGTGGAGAGCAGTGAGAGGGAGATACATTGATTAGTGTGGAGAGCAGTGAGAGAGAGAAACAGTGATCAGTGTGGAGATCAGGGAAAGAGAGAGACATTGATCAGTGTGATGAGCAGTGAGAGAGAGAGACATTGATCAGTGTGGAGAGCAGTGTGGTAGAGAGATATTGATGAGTGTGAATAGCAGAGAGAGATAGAGACATTGATCAATGTGGAGTTCAGTGAGAGAGAGAGGGACAGAGACATTGATCAGTATGGAGAGCAGTGAGAGAGAGACAGACATTTATCAGTGTGGAGAGCAGAGAGAGACAGAGAATTTGATCAGTGTGGAGAGCACTGAGAGCGAGAGACATTGAGCAGTGCGGAGAGCAGTGAGAGAGAGAGACATTGATCAGTGTGAAGAGCAGTGAGAGAGCGAGACATTGATCAGTGTGGAAAGCATTGAGAGAGAAAGACATTGATCAGTGTGGTGAGCAGTTAGAGGGAGAGACATTGATCAGTTTGGGAGCAGTGAGTGTGAGAGACATTGATCACTAAAGAGCAGTGAGAGGGAGAGACATTGATCAGTGTAAAGAGCAGTGACAGAGAGAGACATTGATCAGTGTGGAGTGCAGTGAGAGAGAGACACATTGATCAGTGGAAAGAGCAGTGAGTGAGAGAGACATTGATCAGTGTGGAGAGCAGTGAGAGGGAGAGACATTGATCAGTGTGGAGAGCCGTGAGAGAGAGAGACAGTGAACAGTGTGGAGAGCAGTGAGGGGGAGAAACATTGATCAGTGTGGAAAAAAGTGAGACAGACAGACATTGATTAGTGTGGAGAGCAGTGAGATAGAGAGATAATGATCAGTGTGGAAAGCAGTGAGAGAGAGTGATATTGATCAGTGTGGTGAGCAGTGAGAGAAAGAGACATTGATCAGTCTGGAACGCAGTGAGAGAGAGAGATATTGATCAGTGTGGTGAGCAGTGAGAGAGAGACATTGATCAGTGTGGAAAGCAGTGAGAGAGAGAGATATTGATCGGTGTGGTGAGCAGTGAGAGAAATAGACATTGATCAGTCTGGAAAGCAGTGAGAGAGAGAGATATTGATCAGTGCGGAGAGCAGTGAGAAAGAGAGACATTGATCAGTGTGGAAAGCAGTGAGAGAGAGAGACATTGATCAGTGTGGAGAGCAGTGAGAGAGAGAGACATTGATTAGTGTGGAGAGCAGTGAGAGAGAGAGACTTTGAGCAGTGAGGAGAGCAGTGAGAGAGAGAGACATTGATCAGTGTGGAGAGCAGTGAGAGAGAGAGACATTGATCAGTGTGGAGAGCAGTGAGAGAGAGAGACATTGATCAGTGTAAAGTGCAGCGAGAGAGAGAGACATTGATCAGTGTGGAGAGCAGTGAGAGGGAGAGACATTAATCAGTGTAAAGAGTAGTGAGAGAGAGAGACATTGATCAGTGTGGAGAGCAGTGAGAGCGAGAGACATTGATCAGTGTGGAGAGCAGTGAGAGAGAGAGACATTGATCAGTGTGAAGAGCAGTGAGAGAGAGAGACATTGATCAGTGTGGAAAGCATTGAGAGAGAGAGACATTGATCAGTGTGGTGAGCAGTTAGAGGGAGAGACATTGATCAGTATGGGATCAGTGAGTGGGAGAGACATTAAGCAGTGTAAAGAGCAGTGAGAGGGAGAGACATTGATCAGTGTAAAGAGCAGTGAGACAGAGAGACATTGATCAGTGTGGAGTGCAGTGAGAGAGTACCACATTGATCAGTGGAAAGAGCAGTGAGTGAGAGAGACATTAATCAGTGTGGAGAGCAGTGAGAGGGAGAGAGACTGATCAGTGTGGAGAGCCGTGAGAGAGAGAGACATTGAACAGTGTGGAGAGGAGTGAGGGGGAGAGACATGAATCAGTGTGGAAAAAAGTGAGACAGACAGACATTGAGCAGTCTGGAGAGCAGTGAGAGAGACATACATTGATTAGTGTGGAGAGCAGTGAGAGAGAGAAAAATTGATCAGTGTAAAGAGCAGTGAGAGAGAGAGACATTGATCAGTGTAAAGCGGAGTGAGAGAGAGAGACAGTGATCAGTGTGGAGAGCAGTGAGAGAGAGAGACATTGAGCAGTGTGGAGAGCAGGGAAAGAGAGAGACATTGATCAGTGTAAAGAGCACTGAGAGAGAGAGACATTGATCAGTGTGGAAAGCAGTGAGAGAGAGAGACATTGAGAAGTGCGGAGAGAAGGAAGAGAAAGAGACATTGATCAGTGTGATGAGCAGTGAGAGAGAGAGACATAGATCAGTGTGGAAAGCAGTGACAGAGAGAGACTTTGAGCAGTGTGGAGAGCAGTGAGAGAGAGAGACATTGATCAGTGTGGAGAGCAGGAAGAGAGAGACATTGATCAGTGTGATGAGCAGTGAGCGAGAGAGACATTGATCAGTGTGGAAAGCATTGAGAGAGAGAGACATTGATTAGTGTGGAGAGCAGGAAGAGAGAGACATTGATCAGTGTGATGAGCAGTGAGAGAGAGAGACATTGATCAGTGTGGAGAGCAGTGAGAGAGCGAGACATTGATCAGTGTGGTGAGCAGTTAGAGGGAGAGACATTGATCAGTTTGGGAGCAGTGAGTGTGAGAGACATTGATCACTGTAAAGAGCAGTGAGAGGGAGAGACATTGATCAGTGCAAAGAGCAGTGAGTGAGAGTGACATTGATCAGTGTGGAGAGCAGTGAGAGGGAGAGACATTGATCAGTGTGGAGAGCCGTGAGAGAGAGAGACATTGATCAGTGTGGAGAGCCGTGAGAGAGAGAGACAGTGAACAGTGTGGAGAGTAGTGAGAGAGAGAGACATTGATTAGTGTGGAGAGCAGTGAGAGACTTTGAGCAGTGAGGAGAGCAGGAAGATGGAGAGACATTGATCAGTGTGGAGAGCAGTGAGATAGAGAGATAATGATCAGTGTGGAAAGCAGTGAGAGAGAGTGATATTGATCGGTGTGGTGAGCAGTGAGAGAAAGAGACATTGATCAGTCTGGAAAGCAGTGAGAGATAGAGATATTGATCAGTGTGGTGAGCAGTGAGAGAGAGACATTGATCAGTGTGGAAAGCAGTGAGAGAGAGAGACATTGATCAGTGCGGAGAGCAGTGAGAGAGAGAGACATTGATTAGTGTTGAGAGCAGTGAGAGAGAGAGACTTTGAGCAGTGAGGAGAGCAGGAAGATAGAGAGACATTGATCAGTGTGGAGAGCAGTGAGAGAGAGAGACATTGATCAGTGTGGAGAGCAGTGAGAGAGAGAGACATTGATCAGTGTGGAAAGCAGTGAGAGAGAGAGACATTGATCAGTGTGGAGAGCAGTGAGAGAGAGAGACATTGATCAGTGTAAAGTGCAGCGAGAGAGAGAGACATTGATCAGTGTGGAGAGCAGTGAGAGGGAGAGACATTAATCAGTGTAAAGAGCAGTGAGCGAGAGAGACATTGATCAGTGTGGAGAGCAGTGAGAGCGAGAGACATTGATCAGTGTGGAGAGCAGTGAGAGAGAGAGACATTGATCAGTGTGAAGAGCAGTGAGAGAGAGAGACATTGATCAGTGTGGAAAGCATTGAGAGAGAGAGACATTGATCAGTGTGGTGAGCAGTTAGAGGGAGAGACATTGATCAGTATGGGAGCAGTGAGTGGGAGAGACATTGAGCAGTGTAAAGAGCAGTGAGAGGGAGAGACATTGATCAGTGTAAAGAGCAGTGAGACAGAGAGACATTGATCAGTGTGGAGTGCAGTGAGAGAGACACACATTGATCAGTGGAAAGAGCAGTGAGTGAGAGAGACATTAATCAGTGTGGAGAGCAGTGAGAGGGAGAGAGATTGATCAGTGTGGAGAGCCGTGAGAGAGAGAGACATTGAACAGTGTGGAGAGCAGTGAGGGGGAGAGACATTGATCAGTGGGGAAAAAAGTGAGACAGACAGACATTGAGCAGTCTGGAGAGCAGTGAGAGAGACATACATTGATTAGTGTGGAGAGCAGTGAGAGAGAGGAAAATTGATCAGTGTAAAGAGCAGTGAGAGAGAGAGACATTGATCAGTGTAAAGCGGAGTGAGAGAGAGACATTGATCGGTGTGGAGAGCAGTGAGAGAGAGAGACATTGAGCTGTGTGGAGAGCAATGAGAGAGAGATACATTGATTAGTGTGGAGAGCTGTGAGAGAGAGAGACATTGATCAGTGTGGAAAGCAGTGAGAGAGAGAGACATTGAGAAGTGCGGAGAGAAGGAAGAGAAAGAGACATTGATCAGTGTGATGAGCAGTGAGAGAGATATATTGATCAGTGTGGAGAGCATTTAGAGAGAGAGACATTGATCAGTGTGGAGAGCATTGAGAGAGAGATACATTGAGCAGTCTGGAGAGCAGTGAGAGAGACATACATTGATTAGTGTGGAGAGCAGTGAGAGAGAGAGACATTGAGAAATGCGGAGAGAAGGAAGAGAAAGAGACATTGATCAGTGTGATGAGCAGTGAGAGAGAGAGACATTGAGCTGTGTGGAGAGCAATGAGAGAGAGATACATTGATCAGTGTGGAAAGCAGTGAGAGAGAGAGACATTGAGAAGTGCGGAGAGAAGGAAGAGAAAGAGACATTGATCAGTGTGATGAGCAGTGAGAGAGATATATTGATCAGTGTGGAGAGCATTGAGAGAGAGAGACATTGATCAGTGTGATGAGCAGTGAGAGAGAGAGACATTGATCAATGTGGAAAGCAGTGAGAGACTTTGAGCAGTGAGGAGAGCAGGAAGATGGAGCGACATTGATCAGTGTGGAGAGCAGTGAGATAGAGACATAATGATCAGTGTGGAAAGCAGTGAGAGAGAGTGATATTGATCGGTGTGGTGAGCAGTGAGAGAAAGAGACATTGATCAGTCTGGAAAGCAGTGAGAGATAGAGATATTGATCAGTGTGGTGAGCAGTGAGAGAGAGACATTGATCAGTGTGGAAAGCAGTGAGAGAGAGAGACATTGATCAGTGCGGAGAGCAGTGAGAGAGAGAGACATTGATTAGTGTGGAGAGCAGTGAGAGAGAGAGACTTTGAGCAGTGAGGAGAGCAGGAAGATAGAGAGACATTGATCAGTGTGGAGAGCAGTGAGAGAGAGAGACATTGATCAGTGTGGAGAGCAGTGAGAGAGAGAGACATTGATCAGTGTGGAAAGCAGTGAGAGAGAGAGACATTGATCAGTGTGGAGAGCAGTGAGAGAGAGAGACATTGATCAGTGTAAAGTGCAGCGAGAGAGAGAGACATTGATCAGTGTGGAGAGCAGTGAGAGGGAGAGACATTAATCAGTGTAAAGAGCAGTGAGCGAGAGAGACATTGATCAGTGTGGAGAGCAGTGAGAGCGAGAGACATTGATCAGTGTGGAGAGCAGTGAGAGAGAGAGACATTGATCAGTGTGAAGAGCAGTGAGAGAGAGAGACATTGATCAGTGTGGAAAGCATTGAGAGAGAGAGACATTGATCAGTGTGGTGAGCAGTTAGAGGGAGAGACATTGATCAGTATGGGAGCAGTGAGTGGGAGAGACATTGAGCAGTGTAAAGAGCAGTGAGAGGGAGAGACATTGATCAGTGTAAAGAGCAGTGAGACAGAGAGACATTGATCAGTGTGGAGTGCAGTGAGAGAGACACACATTGATCAGTGGAAAGAGCAGTGAGTGAGAGAGACATTAATCAGTGTGGAGAGCAGTGAGAGGGAGAGAGATTGATCAGTGTGGAGAGCCGTGAGAGAGAGAGACATTGAACAGTGTGGAGAGCAGTGAGGGGGAGAGACATTGATCAGTGGGGAAAAAAGTGAGACAGACAGACATTGAGCAGTCTGGAGAGCAGTGAGAGAGACATACATTGATTAGTGTGGAGAGCAGTGAGAGAGAGGAAAATTGATCAGTGTAAAGAGCAGTGAGAGAGAGAGACATTGATCAGTGTAAAGCGGAGTGAGAGAGAGACATTGATCGGTGTGGAGAGCAGTGAGAGAGAGAGACATTGAGCTGTGTGGAGAGCAATGAGAGAGAGATACATTGATTAGTGTGGAGAGCTGTGAGAGAGAGAGACATTGATCAGTGTGGAAAGCAGTGAGAGAGAGAGACATTGAGAAGTGCGGAGAGAAGGAAGAGAAAGAGACATTGATCAGTGTGATGAGCAGTGAGAGAGATATATTGATCAGTGTGGAGAGCATTTAGAGAGAGAGACATTGATCAGTGTGGAGAGCATTGAGAGAGAGATACATTGAGCAGTCTGGAGAGCAGTGAGAGAGACATACATTGATTAGTGTGGAGAGCAGTGAGAGAGAGAGACATTGAGAAATGCGGAGAGAAGGAAGAGAAAGAGACATTGATCAGTGTGATGAGCAGTGAGAGAGAGAGACATTGAGCTGTGTGGAGAGCAATGAGAGAGAGATACATTGATCAGTGTGGAAAGCAGTGAGAGAGAGAGACATTGAGAAGTGCGGAGAGAAGGAAGAGAAAGAGACATTGATCAGTGTGATGAGCAGTGAGAGAGATATATTGATCAGTGTGGAGAGCATTGAGAGAGAGAGACATTGATCAGTGTGATGAGCAGTGAGAGAGAGAGACATTGATCAATGTGGAAAGCAGTGAGAGACTTTGAGCAGTGAGGAGAGCAGGAAGATGGAGAGACATTGATCAGTGTGGAGAGCAGTGAGATAGAGAGATAATGATCAGTGTGGAAAGCAGTGAGAGAGAGTGATATTGATCGGTGTGGTGAGCAGTGAGAGAAAGAGACATTGATCAGTCTGGAAAGCAGTGAGAGATAGAGATATTGATCAGTGTGGTGAGCAGTGAGAGAGAGACATTGATCAGTGTGGAAAGCAGTGAGAGAGAGAGACATTGATCAGTGCGGAGAGCAGTGAGAGAGAGAGACATTGATTAGTGTGGAGAGCAGTGAGAGAGAGAGACTTTGAGCAGTGAGGAGAGCAGGAAGATAGAGAGACATTGATCAGTGTGGAGAGCAGTGAGAGAGAGAGACATTGATCAGTGTGGAGAGCAGTGAGAGAGAGAGACATTGATCAGTGTGGAAAGCAGTGAGAGAGAGACATTGATCAGTGTGGAGAGCAGTGAGAGAGAGAGACATTGATCAGTGTAAAGTGCAGCGAGAGAGAGAGACATTGATCAGTGTGGAGAGCAGTGAGAGGGAGAGACATTAATCAGTGTAAAGAGCAGTGAGCGAGAGAGACATTGATCAGTGTGGAGAGCAGTGAGAGCGAGAGACATTGATCAGTGTGGAGAGCAGTGAGAGAGAGAGACATTGATCAGTGTGAAGAGCAGTGAGATAGAGAGACATTGATCAGTGTGGAAAGCATTGAGAGAGAGAGACATTGATCAGTGTGGTGAGCAGTTAGAGGGAGAGACATTGATCAGTATGGGAGCAGTGAGTGGGAGAGACATTGAGCAGTGTAAAGAGCAGTGAGAGGGAGAGACATTGATCAGTGTAAAGAGCAGTGAGACAGAGAGACATTGATCAGTGTGGAGTGCAGTGAGAGAGACACACATTGATCAGTGGAAAGAGCAGTGAGTGAGAGAGACATTAATCAGTGTGGAGAGCAGTGAGAGGGAGAGAGATTGATCAGTGTGGAGAGCCGTGAGAGAGAGAGACATTGAACAGTGTGGAGAGCAGTGAGGGGGAGAGACATTGATCAGTGGGGAAAAAAGTGAGACAGACAGACATTGAGCAGTCTGGAGAGCAGTGAGAGAGACATACATTGATTAGTGTGGAGAGCAGTGAGAGAGAGGAAAATTGATCAGTGTAAAGAGCAGTGAGAGAGAGAGACATTGATCAGTGTAAAGCGGAGTGAGAGAGAGACATTGATCGGTGTGGAGAGCAGTGAGAGAGAGAGACATTGAGCTGTGTGGAGAGCAATGAGAGAGAGATACATTGATTAGTGTGGAGAGCTGTGAGAGAGAGAGACATTGATCAGTGTGGAAAGCAGTGAGAGAGAGAGACATTGAGAAGTGCGGAGAGAAGGAAGAGAAAGAGACATTGATCAGTGTGATGAGCAGTGAGAGAGATATATTGATCAGTGTGGAGAGCATTTAGAGAGAGAGACATTGATCAGTGTGGAGAGCATTGAGAGAGAGATACATTGAGCAGTCTGGAGAGCAGTGAGAGAGACATACATTGATTAGTGTGGAGAGCAGTGAGAGAGAGAGACATTGAGAAGTGCGGAGAGAAGGAAGAGAAAGAGACATTGATCAGTGTGATGAGCAGTGAGATAGAGAGACATTGAGCTGTGTGGAGAGCAATGAGAGAGAGATACATTGATCAGTGTGGAAAGCAGTGAGAGAGAGAGACATTGAGAAGTGCGGAGAGAAGGAAGAGAAAGAGACATTGATCAGTGTGATGAGCAGTGAGAGAGATATATTGATCAGTGTGGAGAGCATTGAGAGAGAGAGACATTGATCAGTGTGATGAGCAGTGAGAGAGAGAGACATTGATCAATGTGGAAAGCAGTGAGAGAGAGAGACCTTGATCAGTGTGGAGAGCAGTGAGAGAGAGAGGCCTTGATCAGTGTGGAGAGCTGTGAGAGAGAGAGACATTGATCAGTGTGGAAAGACGTGAGAGATAGAGACATTGAGCAGTGTGGAGAGCAGTGAGAGAGAGAGACATTGATCAGTGTGGAAAGCACTGAGCGAGAGAGACATTGATCAGTGTGGAAAGCATTGAGAGAGAGAGACATTGATTACTGTGGAGAGCAGCAAGAGAGAGACATTGATCAGTGTGATGAGCAGTGAGAGAGAGAGACATTGATCTGTGTGGAGAGCAGTGAGAGAGAGAGATATTGATCAGTGTGCAGAGCAGTGAGAGGGAGATACATTGATCAGTGTGGAGAGCAGTGAGAGAGAGAAACAGTGATCAGTGTGGAGATCAGGGAAAGAAAGACATTGATCAGTGTGATGAGCAGTGAGAGAGAGAGACATTGATCAGTGTCATGAGCAGTGAGAGAGAGAGACATTGATCAGTGTGGAGAGCAGTGAGGTAGAGAGATATTGATGAGTGTGAATAGCAGAGAGAGATACAGACATTGATCAGACATTGGAGTTCAGTGAGAGAGAGAGGGACAGAGACATTGATCAGTGTGGAGAGCAGTGAGAGAGAGACAGACATTTATCAGTGTGGAGAGCAGAGAGAGACAGAGAATTTGATCAGTGTGGAGAGCACTGAGAGCGAGAGTCATTGAGCAGTGTGGAGAGCAGTGAGAGAGAGAGACATTGATCAGTGTGAAGAGCAGTGAGAGAGCGAGACATTGATCAGTGTGGAAAGCATTGAGAGAGAAAGACATTGATCAGTGTGGTGAGCAGTTAGAGGGAGAGACATTGATCAGTTTGGGAGCAGTGAGTGTGAGAGACATTGATCACTGTAAAGAGCAGTGAGAGGGAGAGACATTGATCAGTGTAAAGAGCAGTGAGAGAGAGAGACATTGATCAGTGTGGAGTGCAGTGAGAGAGAGACACATTGATCAGTGGAAAGAGCAGTGAGTGAGAGAGACATTGATCAGTGTGGAGAGCAGTGAGAGGGAGAGACATTGATCAGTGTGGAGAGCCGTGAGAGAGAGAGACAGTGAACAGTGTGGAGAGCAGTGAGGGGGAGAAACATTGATCAGTGTGGAAAAAAGTGAGACAGACAGACATTGATTAGTGTGGAGAGCAGTGAGACGGAGAGATAATGATCAGTGTGGAAAGCAGTGAGAGAGAGTGATATTGATCAGTGTGGTGAGCAGTGAGAGAAAGAGACATTGATCAGTCTGGAACGCAGTGAGAGAGAGAGATATTGATCAGTGTGGTGAGCAGTGAGAGAGAGACATTGATCAGTGTGGAAAGCAGTGAGAGAGAGAGATATTGATCGGTGTGGTGAGCAGTGAGAGAAATAGACATTGATCAGTCTGGAACGCAGTGAGAGAGAGAGATATTGATCAGTGTGGTGAGCAGTGAGAGAGAGACATTGATCAGTGTGGAAAGCAGTGAGAGAGAGAGACATTGATCAGTGCGGAGAGCAGTGAGAGAGAGAGACATTGATTAGTGTGGAGAGCAGTGAGAGACTTTGAGCAGTGAGGAGAGCAGGAAGATGGAGAGACATTGATGAGTGTGGAGAGCAGTGAGATAGAGAGATAATGATCAGTGTGGAAAGCAGTGAGAGAGAGTGATATTGATCAGTGTGGTGAGCAGTGAGAGAAAGAGACATTGATCAGTCTGGAACGCAGTGAGAGAGAGAGATATTGATCAGTGTGGTGAGCAGTGAGAGACAGACATTGATCAGTGTGGAAAGCAGTGAGAGAGAGAGATATTGATCAGTGCGGAGAGCAGTGAGAGAGAGAGACATTGATTAGTGTGGAGAGCAGTGAGAGAGAGAGACTTTGAGCAGTGAGGAGAGCAGGAAGATAGAGAGACATTGATCAGTGTGGAGAGCAGTGAGAGAGAGAGACATTGATCAGTGTGGAGAGCAGTGAGAGAGAGAGACATTGATCAGTGTGGAAAGCAGTGAGAGCGAGAGACATTGATCAGTGTGGAGAGCAGTGAGAGAGAGAGACATTGATCAGTGTAAAGTGCAGCGAGAGAGAGAGAGACATTGATCAGTGTGGAGAGCAGTGAGAGGGAGAGACATTAATCAGTGTAAAGAGTAGGGAGCGAGAGAGACATTGATCAGTGTGGAGAGCAGTGAGAGCGACAGACATTGATCAGTGTGGAGAGCAGTGAGAGGGAGAGACATTGATCAGTGTGGAGAGCAGTGAGAGAGAGAGACATTGATCAGTGTGAAGAGCAGTGAGAGAGAGAGACATTGATCAGTGTGGAAAGCATTGAGAGAGAGAGACATTGAACAGTGTGGTGAGCAGTTAGAGGGAGAGACATTGATCAGTATGGGAGCAGTGAGTGGGAGAGACATTGAGCAGTGTAAAGAGCAGTGAGAGGGAGAGACATTGATCAGTGGAAAGAGCACTGAGACAGAGAGACATTGATCAGTGTGGAGTGCAGTGAGAGAGACACAGATTAATCAGTGGAAAGAGCAGTGAGTGAGAGAGACATTAATCAGTGTGGAGAGCAGTGAGAGGGAGAGAGATTGATCAGTGTGGAAAAAAGTGTGACAGACAGACATTGAGCAGTCTGGAGAGCAGTGAGAGAGACATACATTGATTAGTGTGGAGAGCCGTGAGAGAGAGAAAAATTGATCAGTGTAAAGAGCAGTGAGAGAGAGAGACATTGATCAGTGTAAAGAGGAGTGAGAGAGAGAGACAGTGATCAGTGTAAAGAGGAGTGAGAGAGAGAGACAGTGATCAGTGTGGAGAGCTGTGAGAGAGAGAGACATTGATCAGTGTGGAAAGCAGTGAGAGAGACAGACATTGATCAGTGTGGAAAGTATTGAGAGAGAGAGACATTGATTAGTGTGGAGAGCAGGAAGAGAGAGACATTGATCAGTGTGATGAGCAGTGAGAGAGAGAGACATTGATCAGTGTGGAGAGCAGTGAGAGAGAGAGACGTTGATCACTGTGGAGAGCAGTGTGAGAGAGAGACATTGATCAGTGTGGAAAGCTGTGAGAGATAGAGACATTGAGCAGTGTGGAGAGCAGTGAGAGAGAGAGACATTGATCAATGTGGAAAGCATTGAGAGAGAGAGACATTGAGCAGTGTGGAGAGCAGGAAGAGAGAGACATTGATCAGTGTGAAGAGCAGTGAGAGAGAGAGACATTGATCAGTGTGGAGAGCAGTGAGAGAGAGAGACGTTGATCACTGTGGATAGCAGTGTGAGAGAGAGACATTGAGCAGTGTGGAGAGCAGGAAGAGAGAGAGACATTGATCTGTGTGGAGAGCAGTGAGAGAGAGAGACATTGATCAGTGTGCAGAGCAGTGAGAGAGAGAGACATTGAGCAGTGTGGAGAGCAGGAAGAGAGAGAGACATTGATCTGTGTGGAGAGCAGTGAGAGAGAGAGACATTGATCAGTGCGGAGAGCAGTGAGAGAGAGAGACATTGATCAGTGTGGAGAGCAGTGAGAGAGAGAGACATTGAGCAGTGTGGAGAGCAGGAAGAGAGAGAGACATTGATCTGTGTGGAGAGCAGTGAGAGAGAGAGACATTGATCAGTGTGGAGAGCAGTGAGAGAGAGTGACATTGAGCAGTGTGGAGAGCAGGAAGAGAGAGAGACATTGATCAGTGTGAAGAGCAGTGAGAGAGAGACATTGATCAATGTGGAGAGTAGTGAGAGAGAGACACAATGTTAGTGTGAAAAGCAGTGAGAGAGAGATACATTGATCAGTGTAAAGAGCAGTGATAGGGAGAGACATTGGTCAGTGTGGAGAGCAGTGAGAGGGAGAGACATTGATCAGTGTAAAGAGCAGTGAGAGGGAGTGACATTGTTCCGTGTCAAGAGCAGTGAGAGGGAGAGACATTGATCACTGTAAAGAGCACTGAGACAGAGAGACATTGATCAGTGTGGAGTGCCGTGAGAGAGACACACATTGATCAGTGGAAAGAGCAGTGAGTGGGAGAGACATTAATCAGTGTGGAGAGCAGTGAGAGGGAGAGAGATTGATCAGTGTGGAGAGCCGTGAGAGAGAGAGACTTTGAACCATGTGGAGAGCAGTGAGGGGGAGAGACATTGATCAGTGTGGAAAAAAGTGTGACAAACAGACATTGAGAAGTCTGGAGAGCAGTGAGAGAGACATACATTGATTAGTGTGGAGAGCAGTGAGAGAGAGAAAAATTGATCAGTGTAAAGAGCAGTGAGAGAGAGAGACATTGATCAGTGTAAAGAGGAGTGAGAGAGAGAGACAGTGATCAGTGTAAAGAGGAGTGAGAGCGAGAGACAGTGATCAGTGTGGAGAGCTGTGAGAGAGAGAGACATTGATCAGTGTGGAAAGCAGTGAGAGAGAGAGAGACATTGATCAGTGTGGAAAGCATTGAGAGAGAGAGACATTGATTAGTGTGGAGAGCAGGAAGAGAGAGACATTGATCAGTGTGATGAGCAGTGAGAGAGAGAGACATTGATCAGTGTGGAGAGCAGTGAGAGAGAGAGACGTTGATCACTGTGGAGAGCAGTGTGAGAGAGAGACACTGATCAGTGTGGAAAGCCGTGAGAGATAGAGACATTGAGCAGTGTGGAGAGCAGTGAGAGAGAGAGACATTGATCAGTGTGGAAAGCAGTGAGAGAGAGAGACATTGATCAGTGTGGAAAGCATTGAGAGAGAGAGACATTGATTAGTGTGGAGAGCAGGAAGAGAGAGACATTGATCAGTGTGATGAGCAGTGAGAGAGAGAGACATTGATCAGTGTGGAGAGCAGTGAGAGAGAGAGACTTTGATCACTGTGGAGAGCAGTGTGAGAGAGAGACATTGAGCAGTGTGGAGAGCAGGAAGAGAGAGAGACATTGATCTGTGTGGATAGCAGTGAGAGAGAGAGACATTGATCAGTGTGGAGAGCAGTGAGAGAGAGAGACATTGAGCAGTGTGGAGAGCAGGAAGAGAGAGAGACATTGATCTGTGTGGAGAGCAGTGAGAGAGAGAGACATTGATCAGTGCGGAGAGCAGTGAGAGAGAGAGACATTGATCAGTGTGGAGAGCAGTGAGAGAGAGAGACATTGAGCAGTGTGGAGAGCAGGAAGAGAGAGAGACATTGATCTGTGTGGAGAGCAGTGAGAGAGAGAGACATTGATCAGTGTGGAGAGCAGTGAGAGAGAGAGACATTGAGCAGTGTGGAGAGCAGGAAGAGAGAGAGACATTGATCAGTGTGAAGAGCAGTGAGAGAGAGACATTGATCAATGTGGAGAGTAGTGAGAGAGAGACACAATGATTAGTGTGAAAAGCAGTGAGAGAGAGATACATTGATCAGTGTAAAGAGCAGTGATAGGGAGAGACATTGGTCAGTGTGGAGAGCAGTGAGAGGGAGAGACATTGATCAGTGTAAAGAGCAGTGAGAGGGAGTGACATTGTTCCGTGTCAAGAGCAGTGAGAGGGAGAGACATTGATCAGTGTAAAGAGCACTGAGACAGAGAGACATTAATCAGTGTGGAGAGCAGTGAGAGGGAGAGACATTGATCAGTGTGGAGTGCCGTGAGAGAGAGAGACATTGATTAGTGTGGAGAGCAGTGAGAGAGAGAATCATTGATCAGTGTAAAGAGCAGTGAGAGAGAGAGACATTAATCAGTGTGGAGAGCAGTGAGAGGGAGAGACATTGATCAGTTTGGGAGCAGTGAGTGGGAGAGACATTTAGCAGTGTAAAGAGCAGTGAGAGGGAGAGACATTGATCAGTGTAAAGGGCAGTGAGAAAGAGAGACATTGATCAGTGTGGAGTGCAGTGAGAGGGAGAGAAATTGATCAGTGTGGAGAGCCGTGAGAGAGAGAGACATTGATTAGTGTGGAGAGCAGTGAGAGAGAGAAACATTGATCAGTGTGGAGAGCCGTGAGAGAGAGAGACATTGATTAGTGTGGAGAGCCGTGAGAGAGAGAGACATTGATTAGTGTGGAGAGCCGTGAGAGAGAGAGAGACATTGATTAGTGTGGAGAGCAGTGAGAGAGAGAGACATTAATCAGTGTGGAGAGCAGTGAGAGGGAGAGACATTGATCAGTGTGGAGAGCCGTGAGAGAGAGAGACATTGATTAGTGTGGAGAGCAGTGAGAGAGAGAAACATTGATCAGTGTGGAGATCAGGGAAAGAGAGAGACATTGATCAGTGTGATGAGCAGTGAGAGAGAGAGACATTGATCAGTGTGGACAGCAGTGAGGGAGAGAGATATTGATTAGTGTGAATAGCAGAGAGAGAGACAGACATTGATCAATGTGGAGTGCAGTGAGAGAGAGAGGGACAGAGACATTGATCAGTGTGGAGAGCAGTGAGAGAGAGACAGACATGGATCAGTGTTGAGAGCTGAGAGAGACAGAGAATTTGATCAGTGTGGAGAGCGCTGAGAGCGAGAGACGTTCAGCAGTGTGGAGCAGTGAGAGAGAGAGACATTCGTCAGTGTGGAGTGGAGTGAGAGGGAGAGAAATTGATCAGTGTAAAGAGAAGTGAGACGAAGAGACATTGATCAGTATCAAGAGCAGTGAGAGAGAGAGACATTGATCAGTGTGGAGAGCAGTGAGAGGGAGAGACATTAATCAGTGTGGAGAGCAGGAAGAGAGAGAGACATTGATCTGTGTGGAGAGCAGTGAGAGAGAGAGACATTGATCAATGTGGAGAGCAGTGAGAGAGAGAGACATTGATCAGTGTAAAGAGCAGTGAGAGGGAGTGACATTGTTCAGTGTCAAGAGCAATGAGAGAGAGAGACATTGATCAGTGTAAAGAGCAGTGAGAGGGAGAGACATTGTTCAGTGTCAAGAGCAGTGAGAGAGAGAGACATTGATCAGTATGGAGCAGTGAGAGAGAGAGACATTGATCAGTGTGTTGAGCAGTTAGAGGGAGAGACATTGATCAGTTTGGGAGCAGTGTGTGGGAGAGACATTGATCAGTGTAAAGAGCAGTGAGAAAGAGAGACATTGATCAGTGTGGAGTGCAGTGAGAGAGAGAGACATTGATCAGTGTAAAGAGCAGTGAGAGAGAGAGACATTAATCAGTGTGGAGAGCAGTGAGAGGGAGAGACATTGATCAGTGTGGAGAGCCGTGAGAGAGAGAGACATTGATCAGTGTGGAGAGCAGTGAGGGGGAGTGACATTGATCAGTGTGCAAAGCAGTGAGAGAGAGAGACATTGAGCAGTGTGGAGAGCAGTGAGAGAGAGATACATTGATTAGTGTGGAGAGCAGTGAGAGAGAGTAACATTGATCAGTGTGGAGATCAGCGAAAGAGAGAGACATTAATCAGTGTGATGAGCAGTGAGAGAGAGAGACATTGAACAGTGTGGAGATCAGGGAAAGAGAGAGACATTGATCAGTGTGATGAGCAGTGAGAGAGAGAGACATTGATCGGTGTGGACAGCAGTGAGGGAGAGAGATATTGATTAGTGTGAATAGCAGAGAGAGAGACAGACATTGATCAATGTGGAGTGCAGTGAGAGAGGGACAGAGACATTGATCAGTGTGGAGAGCAGTGAGAGAGAGACAGACATGGATCAGTGTTGAGAGCAGAGAGAGACAGAGAATTTGATCAGTGTGGAGAGCGCTGAGAGCGAGAGACGTTGAGCAGTGTGGAGAGCAGTGAGAGAGAGAGACATTGGTCAGTGTGGAGTGGAGTGAGAGGGAGAGACATTGATCAGTGTAAAGAGCAGTGAGAGGGAGAGACATTGATCAGTGTCAAGAGCAGTGAGAGAGAGAGACATTGATCAGTGTGGAGAGCAGTGAGAGGGAGAGACATTAATCAGTGTGGAGAGCAGGAAGAGAGAGAGACATTGATCTGTGTGGAGAGCAGTGAGAGAGAGAGACATTGATCAATGTGGAGAGCAGTGAGAGAGAGAGACATTGATCAGTGTCAAGAGCAGTGAGAGAGAGAGGCATTGATCAGTGTAAAGAGCAGTGAGAGGGAGAGACATTGTTCAGTGTCAAGAGCAGTGAGAGAGAGAGACATTGATCAGTATGGAGAGCAGTGAGAGAGAGAGACATTGATCAGTGTGTTGAGCAGTTAGAGGGAGAGACATTGATCAGTTTGGGAGCAGTGTGTGGGAGAGACACTGATCAGTGTAAAGAGCAGTGAGAAAGAGAGACATTGATCAGTGTGGAGTGCAGTGAGAGAGAGAGACATTGATCAGTGTAAAGAGCAGTGAGAGAGAGAGACATTAATCAGTGTGGAGAGCAGTGAGAGGGAGAGACATTGATCAGTGTGGAGAGCCGTGAGAGAGAGAGACATTGATCAGTGTGGAGAGCAGTGAGGGGGAGTGACATTGATCAGTATGCAAAGCAGTGAGAGGGAGAGACATTGATCAGTGTGGAGAGCCGTGAGAGAGAGAGACATTGATCAGTGTGGAGAGCAGTGAGGGGGAGTGACATTGATCAGTATGCAAAGCAGTGAGAGAGAGATACATTGATTAGTGTGGAGAGCAGTGAGAGAGAGAAACATTGATCAGTGTGGAGATCAGGGAAAGAGAGAGACATTGATCAGTGTGTTGAGCAGTGAGAGAGAGAGACATTGATCAGTGTCGAGAGCAGTGAGGGAGAGAGATATTGATTAGTGTGAATAGCAGAGAGAGAGACAGACATTGATCAATGTGGAGTGCAGTGAGAGAGAGAGGGACAGAGACATTGATCAGTGTTGAGATCAGTGAGAGAGAGACAGACATAGATCAGTGTGGAGAGCAGAGAGAGACAGAGAATTTGATCAGTGTGGAGAGCACTGAGAGCGAGAGACATTGAGGAGTGTGGAGAGCAGTGAGAGAGAGAGACATTGGTCAGTGTGGAGTGGAGTGAGAGGGAGAGACATTGATCAGTGTAAAGAGCAGTGAGAGGGAGAGACATTGATCAGTTTCAAGAGCAGTGAGAGAGAGAGACATTGATCAGTGCGGAGAGCAGTGAGAGGGAGAGACATTAATCATTGTAAAGAGCAGTGAGAGAGAGAGACATTGATCAGTGTGGAGAGCAGTGAGAGCGAGAGACATTGATCAGTGTGGAGAGCAGTGATAGGGAGAGACATTGATCAGTGCGGAGAGCAGTGAGAGAGAGAGACATTGATCAGTGTGGAAAGCATTGAGAGAGAGAGACATTGATCAGTGTGGTGAGCAGTTAGAGGGAGAGACATTGATCAGTTTGGGAGCAGTGAGTGGGAGAGACATTGATCAGTGTGGAGAGCAGTGTGAGGGAGAGACATTGATCAGTGTAAAGAGCAGTGAGACAGAGAGACATTGATCAGTGTGGAGTGCAATGAGAGAGACACACATTGATCAGTGGAAAGAGCAGTGAGTGAGAGAGACATTGATCAGTGTGGAGAGCAGTGAGAGTGAGAGACATTGATCAGTGTGGAGAGCCGTGAGAAAGAGAGACATTGAACAGTGTGGAGAGCAGTGAGAGGGAGAGACATTGATCAGTGTAAAGAGCAGTGAGAGGGAGTGACATTGTTCCGTGTCAAGAGCAGTGAGAGGGAGAGACATTGATCAGTGTAAAGAGCAGTGAGAGAGAGAGACATTAATCAGTGTGGAGAGCAGTGAGAGGGAGAGACATTGATCAGTGTGGAGTGCCGTGAGAGAGAGAGACATTGATTAGTGTGCAGAGCAGTGAGAGAGAGAAACATTGATCAGTGTGATGAGCAGTGAGAGAGAGAGACATTGATCAGTGTAAAGAACAGTGAGAGAGAGAGACATTAATCAGTGTGGAGAGCAGTGAGAGGGAGAGACATTGATCAGATTGGGAGCAGTGAGTGGGAGAGACATTGAGCAGTGTAAAGAGCAGTGAGAGGGAGAGACATTGATCAGTGTAAAGAGCAGTGAGAAAGAGAAACATTGATCAGTGTGGAGTGGAGTGAGAGGGAGAGACATTGATCAGTGTAAAGAGCAGTGAGAGGGAGAGACATTGATCAGTGTGTTGAGCAGTTAGAGGGAGAGACATTGATCAGTTTGGGAGCAGTGTGTGGGAGAGACATTGATCAGTGTAAAGAGCAGTGAGAAAGAGAGACATTGATCAGTGTGGAGTGCAGTGAGAGAGAGAGACATTGATCAGTGCAAAGAGCAGTGAGAGAGAGAGACATTAATCAGTGTGGAGAGCAGTGAGAGGGAGAGACATTGATCAGTGTGGAGAGCCGTGAGAGAGAGAGACATTGATCAGTGTGGAGAGCAGTGAGGGGGAGTGACATTGATCAGTATGCAAAGCAGTGAGAGGGAGAGACATTGATCAGTGTGGAGAGCCGTGAGAGAGAGAGACATTGATTAGTGTGGAGAGCAGTGAGGGGGAGTGACATTGATCAGTATGCAAAGCAGTGAGAGAGAGATACATTGATTAGTGTGGAGAGCAGTGAGAGAGAGAAACATTGATCAGTGTGGAGATCAGGGAAAGAGAGAGACATTGATCAGTGTGATGAGCAGTGAGAGAGAGAAACATTGATCAGTATGGAGAGCACTGAAAGAGAGAGACATTGATCAGTGCGTTGAGCAGTTGGAGGGAGAGACATTGATCAGTTTGGGAGCTGTGAGTGGGAGAGACATTGAGCAGTGTAAAGAGCAGTGAGAGGGAGAGACATTGATCAGTGTAAAGAGCAGTGAGAAAGAGAGACATTGATCAGTGTGGAGTGCAGTGAGAGAGAGAGACATTGATCAGTGTAAAGAGCAGGGAGAGAGAGAGACATTAATCAGTGTGGAGAGCAGTGAGAGGGAGAGACATTGATCAGTGTGGAGAGCCGTGAGAGAGGGAGACATTGATCAGTGTGGAGAGCAGTGGGAGAGAGAGACATTGATCTGTGTGGAGAGCAGTGAGAGAGAGAGACATTGATCAGTGTGGAGAGCAGTGAGAGAGAGAGACATTGAGCAATGTGGAGAGCAGGAAGAGAGAGAGACATTGATCAGTGTGAAGAGCAGTGAGAGAGAGACATTGATCAATGAGGAGAGCAGTGAGAGAGTGAGACATTGATCAGTGTAAAGAGCAGTGATAGGGAGAGACATTGGTCAGTGTGGAGAGCAGTGAGAGGGAGAGACATTGATCAGTGTAAAGAGCAGTGAGAGGGACTGACATTGTTCCGTGTCAAGAGCAGTGAGAGGGAGAGACATTGATCAGTGTAAAGAGCAGTGAGAGAGAGAGACATTGATCAGTGTGGGGAGCTGTGAGAGCGGGAGACATTGATCAGTATGGAGAGCACTGAGAGAGAGAGACATTGATCAGTGTGTTGAGCAGTTAGAGGGAGAGACATTGATCAGTTTGGGAGCAGTGAGTGGGAGAGAGATTGAGCAGTGTAAAGAGCAGTGAGAGGGAGAGACAGTGATCAGTGTAAAGAGCAGTGAGAGAGAGAGACATTAATCAGTGTGGAGAGCAGTGAGAGGGAGAGACATTGATCAGTGTGGAGTGCCGTGAGAGAGAGAGACATTGATTAGTGTGCAGAGCAGTGAGAGGGAGAAACATTGATCAGTGTGATGAGCAGTGAGAGAGAGAGACATTGATCAGTGTAAAGAGCAGTGAGAGAGAGAGACATTAATCAGTGTGGAGAGCAGTGAGAGAGAGAGACATTGATCAGTTTGGGAGCAGTGAGTGGGAGAGACATTGAGCAGTGTAAAGAGCAGTCAGAGGGAGAGACATTGATCAGTGTAAAGAGCAGTGAGAAAGAGAGACATTGATCAGTGTGGAGTGGAGTGAGAGGGAGAGACATTGATCAGTGGAAAGAGCAGTGAGAGGGAGAGACATTGATCAGTGTGTTGAGCAGTTAGAGGGAGAGACATTGATCAGTTTGGGAGCAGTGTGTGGGAGAGACATTGATCAGTGTAAAGAGCAGTGTGAAAGAGAGACATTGATCAGTGTGGAGTGCAGTGAGAGAGAGAGACATTGATCAGTGTAAGGAGCAGTGAGAGAGAGAGACATTGATCAGTGTGGAGAGCAGTGAGGGGGAGTGACATTGATCAGTATGCAAAGCAGTGAGAGGGAGAGACATTGATCAGTGTGGAGAGCCGTGAGAGAGAGAGACATTGATCAGTGTGGAGAGCAGTGAGGGGGAGTGACATTGATCAGTATGCAAAGCAGTGAGAGAGAGATACATTGATTAGTGTGGAGAGCAGTGCGAGAGAGAAACATTGATCAGTGTGGAGATCAGGGAAAGAGAGAGACATTGATCAGTGTGATGAGCAGTGAGAGAGAGAAACATTAATCAGTATGGAGAGCACTGAAAGAGAGAGACATTGATCAGTGTGTTGAGCAGTTGGAGGGAGAGACATTGATCAGTTTGGGAGCTGTGAGTGGGAGAGACATTGAGCAGTGTAAAGAGCAGTGAGAGGGAGAGACATTGATCAGTGTAAAGAGCAGTGAGAAAGAGAGACATTGATCAGTGTGGAGTGCAGTGAGAGAGAGAGACATTGATCAGTGTAAAGAGCAGGGAGAGAGAGAGACATTAATCAGTTTGGAGAGCAGTGAGAGGGAGAGACATTGATCAGTGTGGAGAGCCGTGAGAGAGAGAGACATTGATCAGTGTGGAGATCAGTGAGAGAGAGAGAATTGATCTGTGTGGAGAGCAGTGAGAGAGAGAGACATTGATCAGTGTGGAGAGCAGTGAGAGAGAGAGACATTGAGCAATGTGGAGAGCAGGAAGAGAGAGAGACATTGATCAGTGTGAAGAGCAGTGAGAGAGAGACATTGATCAATGAGGAGAGCAGTGAGAGAGTGAGACATTGATCAGTGTAAAGAGCAGTGATAGGGAGAGACATTGGTCAGTGTGGAGAGCAGTGACAGGGAGAGACATTGATCAGTGTAAAGAGCAGTGAGAGGGAGTGACATTGTTCCGTGTCAAGAGCAGTGAGAGGGAGAGACATTGATCAGTGTAAAGAGCAGTGAGAGAGAGAGACATTGATCAGTGTGGGGAGCTGTGAGAGCGGGAGACATTGATCAGTATGGAGAGCACTGAGAGAGAGAGACATTGATCAGTGTGTTGAGCAGTTAGAGGGAGAGACATTGATCAGTTTGGGAGCAGTGAGTGGGAGAGAGATTGAGCAGTGTAAAGAGCAGTGAGAGGGAGAGACATTGATCAGTGTGGAGAGCAGTGAGAGGGAGAGACATTGATCAGTGTGGAGTGCCGTGAGAGAGAGAGACATTGATTAGTGTGCAGAGCAGTGAGAGAGAGAAACATTGATCAGTGTGATGAGCAGTGAGAGAGAGAGACATTGATCAGTGTAAAGAGCAGTGAGAGAGAGAGACATTAATCAGTGTGGAGAGCAGTGAGAGGGAGAGACATTGATCAGTTTGGGAGCAGTGAGTGGGAGAGACATTGAGCAGTGTAAAGAGCAGTGAGAGGGAGAGACATTGATCAGTGCAAAGAGCAATGAGAAAGAGAGACATTGATCAGTGTGGAGTGGAGTGAGAGGGAGAGACATTGATCAGTGTAAAGAGCAGTGAGAGGGAGAGACATTGATCAGTGTGTTGAGCAGTTAGAGGGAGAGACATTGATCAGTTTGGGAGCAGTGTGTGGGAGAGACATTGATCAGTGTAAAGAGCAGTGAGAAAGAGAGACATTGATCAGTGTGGAGTGCAGTGAGAGAGAGAGACATTGATCAGTGTAAAGAGCAGTGAGAGAGAGAGACATTAATCAGTGTGGAGAGCAGTGAGAGGGTGAGACATTGATCAGTGTGGAGAGCCGTGAGAGAGAGAGACATTGATCAATGTGGAGAGCAGTGAGGGGGAGTGACATTGATCAGTATGCAAAGCAGTGAGAGGGAGAGACATTGATCAGTGTGGAGAGCCGTGAGAGAGAGAGACATTGATCAGTGTGGAGAGCAGTGAGGGGGAGTGACATTGATCAGTATGCAAAGCAGTGAGAGAGAGATACATTGATTAGTGTGGAGAGCAGTGAGAGAGAGAATCATTGATCAGTGTGGAGATCAGGGTAAGAGAGAGACATTGATCAGTGTGATAAGCAGTGAGAGAGAGAAAAATTGATCAGTATGGAGAGCACTGAAAGAGAGAGACATTGATCAGTGTGTTGAGCAGTTAGAGGGAGAGACATTGATCAGTTTGGGAGCTGTGAGTGGGAGAGACATTGAGCAGTGTAAAGAGCAGTGAGAGGGAGAGACATTGATCAGTGTAAAGAGCAGTGAGAAAGAGAGACATTGATCAGTGTGGAGTGCAGTGAGAGAGAGAGACATTGATCAGTGTAAAGAGCAGGGAGAGAGAGAGACATTAATCAGTGTGGAGAGCAGTGAGAGGGAGAGACATTGATCAGTGTGGAGAGCCGTGAGAGAGAGAGACATTGATCAGTGTGGAGAGCAGTGAGAGAGAGAGACATTGATCTGTGTGGAGAGCAGTGAGAGAGAGAGACATTGATCAGTGTGGAGAGCAGTGAGAGAGAGAGACATTGAGCAATGTGGAGAGCAGGAAGAGAGAGAGACATTGATCAGTGTGAAGAGCAGTGAGAGAGAGACATTGATCAATGAGGAGAGCAGTGAGAGAGTGAGACATTGATCAGTGTAAAGAGCAGTGATAGGGAGAGACATTGGTCAGTGTGGAGAGCAGTGAGAGGGAGAGACATTGATCAGTGTAAAGAGCAGTGAGAGGGAGTGACATTGTTCCGTGTCAAGAGCAGTGAGAGGGAGAGACATTGATCAGTGTAAAGAGCAGTGAGAGAGAGAGACATTGATCAGTGTGGGGAGCTGTGAGAGCGGGAGACATTGATCAGTATGGAGAGCACTGAGAGAGAGAGACAAAGATCAGTGTGTTGAGCAGTTAGAGGGAGAGACATTGATCAGTTTGGGAGCAGTGAGTGGGAGAGACATTGAGCAGTGTAAAGAGCAGTGAGAGGGAGAGACATTGATCAGTGTAAAGAGCAGTGAGAAAGAGAGACATTGATCAGTGTGGAGTGCAGTGAGAGAGAGAGACATTGATCAGTGTAAAGAGCAGGGAGAGAGAGAGACATTAATCAGTGTGGAGAGCAGTGAGAGGGAGAGACATTGATCAGTGTGGAGAGCCGTGAGAGAGAGAGACATTGATCAGTGTGGAGAGCAGTGAGAGGGAGTGACATTGATCAGTGTGGAAAGCAGTGAGAGAGAGAGACATTGAGCAGTGTGGAGAGCAGTGAGAGAGAGATACATTGAATACTGTGGAGAGCAGTGAGAGAGAGAAACATTGATCAGTGTGGCGCTCAGGGAAAGAGAGAGAAATTAATCAGTGTGATGAGCAGTGAGAGAGAGAGACATTCAGCAGTGTGGAGATCATGGAAAGAGAGAGACATTGATCAGTGTGATGAGCAGTGAGAGAGAGAGAGACATTGATCAATGTGGAGTGCAGTGAGAGAGAGAGGGACAGAGACATTGATCAGTGTGGAGAGCAGTGAGAGAGAGACAGACATAGATCAGTGTGGAGAGCAGAGAGAGACAGAGAATTTGATCAGTGTGGAGAGCACTGAGAGCGAGAGACATTGAGGAGTGTGGAGAGCAGTGAGAGAGAGAGACATTGGTCAGTGTGGAGTGGAGTGAGAGGGAGAGACATTGATCAGTGTAAAGAGCAGTGAGAGGGAGAGACATTGATCAGTGTCAAGAGCAGTGAGAGAGAGAGACATTGATCAGTGTGGAGAGCAGTGAGAGGGAGAAACATTAATCAGTGTAAAGAGCAGTGAGAGAGAGAGACATTGATCAGTGTGGAGAGCAGTGAGATCGAGAGACATTGATCAGTGTAAAGAGCAGTGAGAGAGAGAGACATTGATCAGTGTAAAGAGCAGTGACAGGGAGAGACATTGGTCAGTGTGGAGAGCAGTGAGAGGGAGAGACATTGATCAGTGTGGAGAGCAGTGAGAGGGAGAGACATTGATCAGTGTGGAGAGCAGTGAGAGGGAGAGACATTAATCAGTGTAAAGAGCAGTGAGAGAGAGAGACATTGATCAGTGTGGAGAGCAGTGAGAGCGAGAGACATTGATCAGTGTAAAGAGCAGTGACAGGGAGAGTCATTGGTCAGTGTGGAGAGCAGTGAGAGGGAGAGACATTGATCAGTGTGGAGAGCAGTGAGAGAGAGAGACATTGATCAGTGTGGAGCGCAGTGAGAGAGAGAGACATTGATCAGTGTGAAGAGCAGTGAGAGAGAGAGACATTGATCAGTATAAAGAGCAGTGAGAGAGAGTGACATTGATCAGTGTGGGGAGCTGTGAGAGGGAGAGACATTGATCAGTGTGGAGAGCAGTGAGAGAGAGAGTCATTGATCAGTGTGAAGAGCAGTGAGAGAGAGAGACATTGATCAGTGTGGAAAGCATTGAGAGAGAGTGACATTGATCAGTGTGGAGAGCAGTTAGAGGGAGAGACATTGATCAGTTTGGGAGCAGTGAGTGGGAGAGACATTGAGCAGTGTGGAGAGCCGTGAGAGAGAGAGACATTGATCAGTGTGGAGAGCAGTGAGAGGGAGTGACATTGATCAGTGTGGAAAGCAGTGAGAGAGAGAGACATTGAGCAGTGTGGAGAGCAGTGAGAGAGAGATACATTGAATACTGTGGAGAGCAGTGAGAGAGAGAAACATTGATCAGTGTGGCGCTCAGGGAAAGAGAGAGAAATTAATCAGTGTGATGAGCAGTGAGAGAGAGAGACATTCAGCAGTGTGGAGATCATGGAAAGAGAGAGACATTGATCAGTGTGATGAGCAGTGAGAGAGAGAGAGACATTGATCAATGTGGAGTGCAGTGAGAGAGAGAGGGACAGAGACATTGATCAGTGTGGAGAGCAGTGAGAGAGAGACAGACATAGATCAGTGTGGAGAGCAGAGAGAGACAGAGAATTTGATCAGTGTGGAGAGCACTGAGAGCGAGAGACATTGAGGAGTGTGGAGAGCAGTGAGAGAGACATTGGTCAGTGTGGAGTGGAGTGAGAGGGAGAGACATTGATCAGTGTAAAGAGCAGTGAGAGGGAGAGACATTGATCAGTGTCAAGAGCAGTGAGAGAGAGAGACATTGATCAGTGTGGAGAGCAGTGAGAGGGAGAAACATTAATCAGTGTAAAGAGCAGTGAGAGAGAGAGACATTGATCAGTGTGGAGAGCAGTGAGATCGAGAGACATTGATCAGTGTAAAGAGCAGTGAGAGAGAGAGACATTGATCAGTGTAAAGAGCAGTGACAGGGAGAGACATTGGTCAGTGTGGAGAGCAGTGAGAGGGAGAGACATTGATCAGTGTGGAGAGCAGTGAGAGGGAGAGACATTGATCAGTGTGGAGAGCAGTGAGAGGGAGAGACATTAATCAGTGTAAAGAGCAGTGAGAGAGAGAGACATTGATCAGTGTGGAGAGCAGTGAGAGCGAGAGACATTGATCAGTGTAAAGAGCAGTGACAGGGAGAGTCATTGGTCAGTGTGGTGAGCAGTGAGAGGGAGAGACATTGATCAGTGTGGAGAGCAGTGAGAGAGAGAGACATTGATCAGTGTGGAGCGCAGTGAGAGAGAGAGACATTGATCAGTGTAAAGAGCAGTGAGAGAGAGTGACATTGATCAGTGTGGGGAGCTGTGAGAGGGAGAGACATTGATCAGTGTGGAGAGCAGTGAGAGAGAGAGTCATTGATCAGTGTGAAGAGCAGTGAGAGAGAGAGACATTGATCAGTGTGGAAAGCATTGAGAGAGAGTGACATTGATCAGTGTGGAGAGCAGTTAGAGGGAGAGACATTGATCAGTTTGGGAGCAGTGAGTGGGAGAGACATTGAGCAGTGTAAAGAGCAGTGAGAGGGAGAGACATCGATCAGTGTAAAGAGCAGTGAGAGAGAGGGACATTGATCAGTGTGGAGAGCCGTGAGAGAGAGAGACATTGAACAGTGTGGAGAGCAGTGAGGGGGAGAGACATTGATCAGTGTGGAAAGCAGTGAGAGAGAGAATCAGTGATCAGTGTGGAGAGCAGTGAGAGAGAGAGACATTGAACAGTGTGGAGAGCAGTGAGGGGGAGAGACATTGAACAGTGTGGAGAGCAGTGAGAGGGAGAAACAGTGATCAGTGTGGACATCAGGGAAAGAGAGAGACATTGATCAGTGTGATGAGCAGTGAGAGAGAGAGACATTGATCAGTGTGATGAGCAGTGAGAGAGAGAGACATTGATCAGTGTGGAGAGCAGTGAGGTGGAGAGATATTGATGAGTGTGAATAGCAGAGAGAGATACACACATTGATCAATGTGGAGTTCAGTGAGAGAGAGAGGAACAGAGACATTGATCAGTGTGGAGAGCAGTGAGAGAGAGACAGACATTTATCAGTGTGGAGAGCAGAGAGAGACAGAGAATTTGATCAGTGTGGAGAGCACTGAGAGTGAGAGACATTGATCATTGTGGAAAGCAGTGAGAGAGGGACACTTTGATCAGTGTGGAGAGCAGTGAGAGAGAGAGACATTGATCATTGTGGAAAGCAGTGAGAGAGGGACACTTTGATCAGTGTGGAGAGCAGTGAGAGAGAGAGACATTGATCAGTGTGAAGAGCAGTGAGAGAGAGAGACATTGATCAGTGTAAAGAGCAGTGAGAGAGAGTGACATTGATCAGTGTGGGGAGCTGTGAGAGGGAGAGACATTGATCAGTGTGGAGAGCAGTGAGAGAGAGAGTCATTGATCAGTGTGAAGAGCAGTGAGAGAGAGAGACATTGATCAGTGTGGAAAGCATTGAGAGAGAGTGACATTGATCAGTGTGGAGAGCAGTTAGAGGGAGAGACATTGATCAGTTTGGGAGCAGTGAGTGGGAGAGACATTGAGCAGTGTAAAGAGCAGTGAGAGGGAGAGACATCGATCAGTGTAAAGAGCAGTGAGACAGAGAGACATTGATCAGTGTGGAGTGCAGTGAGAGAGAGAGACATTGATCAGTGTGGAGAGCCGTGAGAGAGAGACAGACATTTATCAGTGTGGAGAGCAGAGAGAGACAGAGAATTTGATCAGTGTGGAGAGCACTGAGAGTGAGAGACATTGATCATTGTGGAAAGCAGTGAGAGAGGGACACTTTGATCAGTGTGGAGAGCAGTGAGAGAGAGAGACATTGATCATTGTGGAAAGCAGTGAGAGAGAGAGACATTGATCAGTGTAAAGAGCAGTGAGAGAGAGTGACATTGATCAGTGTGGGGAGCTGTGAGAGGGAGAGACATTGATCAGTGTGGAGAGCAGTGAGAGAGAGAGTCATTGATCAGTGTGAAGAGCAGTGAGAGAGAGAGACATTGATCAGTGTGGAAAGCATTGAGAGAGAGTGACATTGATCAGTGTGGAGAGCAGTTAGAGGGAGAGACATTGATCAGTTTGGGAGCAGTGAGTGGGAGAGACATTGAGCAGTGTAAAGAGCAGTGAGAGGGAGAGACATCGATCAGTGTAAAGAGCAGTGAGACAGAGAGACATTGATCAGTGTGGAGTGCAGTGAGAGAGAGAGACATTGATCAGTGTGGAGAGCCGTGAGAGAGAGAGACATTGAACAGTGTGGAGAGCAGTGAGGGGGAGAGATATTGATCAGTGTGGAGAGCCGTGAGAGAGAGAGACATTGAACAGTGTGGAGAGCAGTGAGGGGGAGAGACATTGATCAGTGTGGAAAGCAGTGAGAGAGAGAATCAGTGATCAGTGTGGAGAGCAGTGAGAGAGAGAGACATTGAACAGTGTGGAGAGCAGTGAGGGGGAGAGACATTGATCTGTGTGGAGAGCAGTGAGAGAGAGAGACATTGATCAGTGTGAAGACAGTGAGTGAGAGAGACTTTGATCGGTGTGGAAAGCAATGAGAGAGAGAAACATTGAGCTGTGTGGAGAGCTGGGAAAGAGAAAGACATTGATTCGTGAGGTGAGCAGTGAGAGAGAAAGACGTTGATCAGTGTGGAGAGCAGAGAGAGAGACAGACATTGATTAGTGTGGAGAGCAGTGAGAGAGAGAGATTTTGATCAGTGTGGAGAGCAGTGAGAGTGATAGACATTGAGCAGTGTGGAGAGCAGGAAGACAGAGGGACATTGATCAGTGTGGAGAGCAGTGAGAGAGAGAGACATTGATTAGTGTGGAGAGCTGTGTGAGAGAGAGACATTGATCAGTGTGGAAAGCAGTGAGAGAGAGAGACATTAATTAGTGTGGAGAGCAGTAAGAGAGGGAGACATTGATCAGTGTGGGGAGCAGTGAGAGAGAGAGACATTGATCAGTGTGGAGAGCAGTGAGAGAGAGAGACATTGATCAGTGTGGAAAGCAGTGGGAGAGAGAGACATTGATTAGTGTGGAGAGCAGTGAGAGAGAGAGACTTTGAGCAGTATGGAGAGCAGGAAGATAGAGATTGATCAGTGTGGAGAGCAGTGAGAGAGAGAGACATTGATTAGTGTGGACAGCAGTGAAAGAGAGAGACATTGATCTGTGTGGAGAGCAGTGAGAGGGAGAGACTTTGAGCAGTGTGGAGAGCAGTGAGAGAGAGAGTCATTGATCAGTGTGAAGAGCAGTGAGAGAGAGAGACATTGATCATTGTGGAAAGCATTGAGAGAGAGTGACATTGATCAGTGTGGAGAGCAGTTAGAGGGAGAGACATTGATCAGTATGGGAGCACTGAGTGGGAGAGACATTGAGCAGTGTAAAGAGCAGTGAGAGGGAGAGACATCGATCAGTGTAAAGAGCAGTGAGACAGAGAGACATTGATCAGTGTGGAGTGCAGTGAGAGAGAGAGACATTGATCAGTGTGGAGAGCAGTGAGAGAGAGAGACATTGAACAGTGTGGAGAGCAGTGAGAGGGAGAGACATTGAACAGTGTGGAGAGCAGTGAGAGGGAGAAACAGTGATCAGTGTGGACATCAGGGAAAGAGAGAGACATTGATCAGTGTGATGAGCAGTGAGAGAGAGAGACATTGATCAGTGTGGAGAGCAGTGAGGTAGAGAGATATTGATGAGTGTGAATAGCAGAGAGAGATACAGACATTGATCAATGTGGAGTTCAGTGAGAGAGAGAGGGACAGAGACATTGATCAGTGTGGAGAGCAGTGAGAGAGAGACAGACATTTATCAGTGTGGAGAGCAGAGAGAGACAGAGAATTTGATCAGTGTGGAGAGCACTGAGAGCGAGAGACATTGATCATTGTGGAAAGCAGTGAGAGAGGGACACTTTGATCAGTGTGGAGAGCAGTGAGAGAGAGAGACATTGATTAGTGTGGAGAGCAGTGAGAGAGAGAGACATTGATCAGTGTGGAGAGCAGTGAGAGAGAGAGACATTGATCAGTGTGAAGACAGTGAGTGAGAGAGACTTTGATCGGTGTGGAAAGCAATGAGCGAGAGAAACATTGAGCTGTGTGGAGAGCTGGAAGAGAGAGAGACATTGATCAGTGTGATGAGCAGTGAGACTGAGAGAGACATTGATCAGTGTGGAGTGCATTCAGACAGAGAGACATTGATCAGCGTGGCAAGCAGTGAGAGAGAGAGACATTGAGCAGTGTGGAGAGCAGGAAGAGAGAGAGAGACATTGATCAGTGTGATGAGCAGAGAGGGAGAGACATTGATCAGTGTGGAGAGCAGTGAGAGAGAGAGGCATTGATCAGTGTGGAAAGCAGTAAGAGAGAGAGACATTGTGCAGTTTGGGGAGCAGTTGGAGAGAGAGACATTGATCA
Organism: Heterodontus francisci; assembly: GCF_036365525.1. Lineage (NCBI taxonomy): Eukaryota > Metazoa > Chordata > Chondrichthyes > Heterodontiformes > Heterodontidae > Heterodontus > Heterodontus francisci. The sequence goes on from NC_090377.1 coordinate 128,023,771, forward strand.
GTGTTGAGAGCCGTGATAGACAGAGACATTGATCAGTGTGGAGAGCAGTGAGACAGAGAGACATTGATCAATGTGGAAAGCAGTGAGAGAGAGAGACATTGAGCAGTGTGAAGAGCAGAGAGAGAGAGAGACATTGATCAGTGGGGAGAGCAGTGAGAGAGAGAGACATTGAGCAGTGTGGAGAGCAGTGAGAGAGAGAGGCATTAATCAGTGTGGAAAGCAGTGAGAGAGAGTCATTGAGCAGTGTGGAGAGCAGGAAGAGAGACAGACATTGATCAGTGTGATTAGCAGTGAGAGAGAGAGACATTGATCCGTGTGGAGAGCAGTGAGACAGAGAGACATTGATCAGTGTGGAGAGCTGTGAGAGAGAGAGACATTGATCAGTGTGGAAAGCAGTGAGAGAGACATTGATCTGTGTGGAGAGCAGTGAGAGAGAGAGTCATTGATCAGTGTGGAGAGCAGTGAGAGAGAGAGACATTGATCATTGTGGAAAGCATTGAGAGAGAGTGACATTGATCAGTGTGGAGAGCAGTTAGAGGGAGAGACATTGATCAGTATGGGAGCACTGAGTGGGAGAGACATTGAGCAGTGTAAAGAGCAGTGAGAGGGAGAGACATCGATCAGTGTAAAGAGCAGTGAGACAGAGAGACATTGATCAGTGTGGAGTGCAGTGAGAGAGAGAGACATTGATCAGTGTGGAGAGCAGTGAGAGAGAGAGACATTGAACAGTGTGGAGAGCAGTGAGAGGGAGAGACATTGAACAGTGTGGAGAGCAGTGAGAGGGAGAAACAGTGATCAGTGTGGACATCAGGGAAAGAGAGAGACATTGATCAGTGTGATGAGCAGTGAGAGAGAGAGACATTGATCAGTGTGGAGAGCAGTGAGGTAGAGAGATATTGATGAGTGTGAATAGCAGAGAGAGATACAGACATTGATCAATGTGGAGTTCAGTGAGAGAGAGAGGGACAGAGACATTGATCAGTGTGGAGAGCAGTGAGAGAGAGACAGACATTTATCAGTGTGGAGAGCAGAGAGAGACAGAGAATTTGATCAGTGTGGAGAGCACTGAGAGCGAGAGACATTGATCATTGTGGAAAGCAGTGAGAGAGGGACACTTTGATCAGTGTGGAGAGCAGTGAGAGAGAGAGACATTGATTAGTGTGGAGAGCAGTGAGAGAGAGAGACATTGATCAGTGTGGAGAGCAGTGAGAGAGAGAGACATTGATCAGTGTGAAGACAGTGAGTGAGAGAGACTTTGATCGGTGTGGAAAGCAATGAGCGAGAGAAACATTGAGCTGTGTGGAGAGCTGGAAGAGAGAGAGACATTGATCAGTGTGATGAGCAGTGAGACTGAGAGAGACATTGATCAGTGTGGAGTGCATTCAGACAGAGAGACATTGATCAGCGTGGCAAGCAGTGAGAGAGAGAGACATTGAGCAGTGTGGAGAGCAGGAAGAGAGAGAGAGACATTGATCAGTGTGATGAGCAGAGAGGGAGAGACATTGATCAGTGTGGAGAGCAGTGAGAGAGAGAGGCATTGATCAGTGTGGAAAGCAGTAAGAGAGAGAGACATTGTGCAGTTTGGGGAGCAGTTGGAGAGAGAGACATTGATCAGTGTTGAGAGCCGTGATAGACAGAGACATTGATCAGTGTGGAGAGCAGTGAGACAGAGAGACATTGATCAATGTGGAAAGCAGTGAGAGAGAGAGACATTGAGCAGTGTGAAGAGCAGAGAGAGAGAGAGACATTGATCAGTGGGGAGAGCAGTGAGAGAGAGAGACATTGAGCAGTGTGGAGAGCAGTGAGAGAGAGAGGCATTAATCAGTGTGGAAAGCAGTGAGAGAGAGTCATTGAGCAGTGTGGAGAGCAGGAAGAGAGAGAGACATTGATCAGTGTGATTAGCAGTGAGAGAGAGAGACATTGATCCGTGTGGAGAGCAGTGAGACAGAGAGACATTGATCAGTGTGGAGAGCTGTGAGAGAGAGAGACATTGATCAGTGTGGAAAGCAGTGAGAGAGACATTGATCTGTGTGGAGAGCAGTGAGAGAGAGAGTCATTGATCAGTGTGGAGAGCAGTGAGAGAGAGAGACTTTGATCAGTGTGGAAAGCAATGAGAGAGAGAAACATTGAGCAGTGTGGAGAGCTGGGAACGAGAAAGACATTGATTCTTGAGGTGAGCAGTGAGAGAGAGAGACTTTGATCAGTGTGGAGAGCAGAGAGAGAGACAGACATTGATTAGTGTGGAGAGCAGTGAGAGAGAGAGGCATTAATCAGTGTGGAAAGCAGAAAGAGAGAGAGACATTGTGCAGTATGGGGAGCAGTTGGACAGAGAGACATTGATCAGTGTTGAGAGCAGTGATAGAGAGAGACATTGATCAGTGTGGAGAGCAGTGAGACAGAGATACATTGATCAGTGTGGAGAGCAGTGAGAGAGAGAGACATTGATCAGTGTGGAAAGCAGTGAGAGAGAGAGACATTGAGCAGTGTGGAGAGCAGTGAGAGAGAGAGACATTGATCAGTGTGGAGAGCAGTGAGCGAGGGACACTTTGATCAGTGTGGAGAGCAGTGAGAGAGAGAGACATTGATCATTGTGGAAAGCAGTGAGAGAGAGAGACTTTGATCAGTGTGGAAAGCAATGAGAGAGAGAAACATTGAGCAGTGTGGAGAGCTGGGAAAGAGAAAGACATTGATTCGTGAGGTGAGCAGTGAGAGAGAGAGACTTTGATCAGTGTGGAGAGCAGAGAGAGAGACAGACATTGATTCGTGTGGAGAGCAGTGAGAGAGAGAGATATTGATCAGTGTGGAGAGCAGTGAGAGAGAGAGACATTGAGCAGTGTGGAGAGCAGGAAGATAGAGGGACATTGATCAGTGTGGAGAGCAGTGAGAGAGAGAGACATTGATTAGTGTGGAGAGCTGTGTGAGAGAGAGACATTGATCAGTGTAGAAAGCAGTGAGAGAGAGAGACATTAATTAGTGTGGAGAGCAGTGAGAGAGGGAGACATTGATCAGCGTGGATAGCAGTGAGAGAGAGAGAGAATGATTGGTGTGGAGAGCAGTGAGAGAGAGAGAGACATTGATCAGTGTGGAGAGCAGTGAGAGAGAGAGACATTGATCAGTGTGGAGAGCAGTGAGAGAGAGAGACATTGATCAGTGTGGAAAGCAGTGAGAGAGAGAGACATTGATTAGTGTGGAGAGCAGTGAGAGAGAGAGTTTGAGCAGTATGGAGAGCAGGAAGATAGAGATTGATCAGTGTGGAGAGCAGTGAGAGAGAGAGACATTGATTAGTGTGGACAGCAGTGAAAGAGAGAGACATTGATCTGTGTGGAGAGCAGTGAGAGAGAGAGACTTTGAGCAGTGTGATGAGCAGTGAGACTGAGAGAGACATTGATCAGTGTGGAGAGCATTGAGACAGAGAGACATTGATCAGTGTGGAAAGCAGTGAGAGAGAGAGACATTGACCAATGTGGAGAGCAGTGAGAGAGAGAGATATTGATCAGTGTGGAGATCAGTGAGAGAGAGAGACATTGATCAGTGTGGAGAGCAGTGAGAGAGAGAGACATTGACCAATGTGGAGAGCAGTGAGAGAGAGAGATATTGATCAGTGTGGAGAGCAGTGAGAGAGAGAGATATTGAGCAGTGTGGAGAGCAGGAAGAGAGAGAGACGTTGATCAGTGTTGAGAGCCGTGATAGGGAGAGACATTGATCAGTGTGGAGAGCAGTGAGACAGAGAGACATTGATCAGTGTGGAAAGCAGTGAGAGAGAGAGACATTGAGCAGTGTGAAGAGCAGAGAGAGAGAGAGACATTGATCAGTGTGATTAGCAGTGCGAGAGAGAGACATTGATCCGTGCGGAGAGCAGTCAGACAGAGAGACATTGATCAGTGTGGAGAGCTGTGAGAGAGAGAGAGACATTGATCTGTGTGGAAAGCAGTGAGAGAGAGAGACATTGAGCAGTGTGTAGAGCAGGAAGAGAGAGAGAGACATTGATCAGTGTGATGAGCAGTGAGAGGGAGAGACATTGATCAGTGTGGAGAGCAGTGAGAGAGACAGGCATTAATCAGTGTGGAAAGCAGTAAGAGAGAGAGACGTTGTGCAGTATGGGGAGCAGTTGGACAGAGAGACATAGATCAGTGTTGAGAGCCGTGATAGAGAGAGACATTGATCAGTGTGGAGAGCAGTGAGACAGAGAGACATTGATCAGTGTGGAGAGCAGTGAGAGAGAGAGACATTGATCAGTGTGGAAAGCAGTGAGAGACAGAGACATTGAGCAGTGTGGAGAGCAGTGAGAGAGAGAGAAATTGATCGTTGTGGAAAGCAGTGAGAGAGGTACACTTTGATCAGTGTGGAGAGCAGTGAGAGAGAGAGACATTGATCAGTGTGGAAAGCAGTGAGAGAGAGAGACATTGAGCAGTGTGGAGAGCAGTGAGAGATAGAGAGACATTGGTCAGTGTGGAAAGAAGTGAGAGAGAGTGATATTGATCAGTGTGGAAAGCTGTGAGAGAGAGAGACATTGATCAGTGTGGAAAGCAGTGAGAGAGAGAGACATTGAGCAGTGTGGAGAGCAGTGAGAGTGAGAGACATTGCTCAGTGTGGAGAGCAGTGAGCGAGGGACACTTTGATCAGTGTGTAGAGCAGTGAGAGAGAGAGAGACATTGATCATTGTGGATAGCAGTGAGAGAGAGAGTCATTGATCAGTGTGGAGAGCAGTGAGAGAGAGAGACTTTGATCAGTGTGGAAAGCAATGAGAGAGAGAAACATTGAGCAGTGTGGAGAGCTGGGAACGAGAAAGACATTGATTCTTGAGGTGAGCAGTGAGAGAGAGAGACTTTGATCAGTGTGGAGAGCAGAGAGAGAGACAGACATTGATTAGTGTGGAGAGCAGTGAGAGAGAGAGGCATTAATCAGTGTGGAAAGCAGAAAGAGAGAGAGACATTGTGCAGTATGGGGAGCAGTTGGACAGAGAGACATTGATCAGTGTTGAGAGCAGTGATAGAGAGAGACATTGATCAGTGTGGAGAGCAGTGAGACAGAGATACATTGATCAGTGTGGAGAGCAGTGAGAGAGAGAGACATTGATCAGTGTGGAAAGCAGTGAGAGAGAGAGACATTGAGCAGTGTGGAGAGCAGTGAGAGAGAGAGACATTGATCAGTGTGGAGAGCAGTGAGCGAGGGACACTTTGATCAGTGTGGAGAGCAGTGAGAGAGAGAGACATTGATCATTGTGGAAAGCAGTGAGAGAGAGAGACTTTGATCAGTGTGGAAAGCAATGAGAGAGAGAAACATTGAGCAGTGTGGAGAGCTGGGAAAGAGAAAGACATTGATTCGTGAGGTGAGCAGTGAGAGAGAGAGACTTTGATCAGTGTGGAGAGCAGAGAGAGAGACAGACATTGATTCGTGTGGAGAGCAGTGAGAGAGAGAGATATTGATCAGTGTGGAGAGCAGTGAGAGAGAGAGACATTGAGCAGTGTGGAGAGCAGGAAGATAGAGGGACATTGATCAGTGTGGAGAGCAGTGAGAGAGAGAGACATTGATTAGTGTGGAGAGCTGTGTGAGAGAGAGACATTGATCAGTGTAGAAAGCAGTGAGAGAGAGAGACATTAATTAGTGTGGAGAGCAGTGAAAGAGGGAGACATTGATCAGCGTGGATAGCAGTGAGAGAGAGAGAGAATGATTGGTGTGGAGAGCAGTGAGAGAGAGAGAGACATTGATCAGTGTGGAGAGCAGTGAGAGAGAGAGACATTGATCAGTGTGGAGAGCAGTGAGAGAGAGAGACATTGATCAGTGTGGAAAGCAGTGAGAGAGAGAGACATTGATTAGTGTGGAGAGCAGTGAGAGAGAGAGTTTGAGCAGTATGGAGAGCAGGAAGATAGAGATTGATCAGTGTGGAGAGCAGTGAGAGAGAGAGACATTGATTAGTGTGGACAGCAGTGAAAGAGAGAGACATTGATCTGTGTGGAGAGCAGTGAGAGAGAGAGACTTTGAACAGTGTGATGAGCAGTGAGACTGAGAGAGACATTGATCAGTGTGGAGAGCATTGAGACAGAGAGACATTGATCAGTGTGGAAAGCAGTGAGAGAGAGAGACATTGACCAATGTGGAGAGCAGTGAGAGAGAGAGATATTGAGCAGTGTGGAGAGCAGGAAGAGAGAGAGACATTGATCAGTGTTGAGAGCCGTGATAGGGAGAGACATTGATCAGTGTGGAGAGCAGTGAGACAGAGAGACATTGATCAGTGTGGAAAGCAGTGAGAGAGAGAGACATTGATCCGTGCGGAGAGCAGTCAGACAGAGAGACATTGATCAGTGTGGAGAGCTGTGAGAGAGAGAGAGACATTGATCTGTGTGGAAAGCAGTGAGAGAGAGAGACATTGAGCAGTGTGTAGAGCAGGAAGAGAGAGAGAGACATTGATCAGTGTGATGAGCAGTGAGAGGGAGAGACATTGATCAGTGTGGAGAGCAGTGAGAGAGACAGGCATTAATCAGTGTGGAAAGCAGTAAGAGAGAGAGACGTTGTGCAGTATGGGGAGCAGTTGGACAGAGAGACATAGATCAGTGTTGAGAGCCGTGATAGAGAGAGACATTGATCAGTGTGGAGAGCAGTGAGACAGAGAGACATTGATCAGTGTGGAGAGCAGTGAGAGAGAGAGACATTGATCAGTGTGGAAAGCAGTGAGAGAGAGAGACATTGAGCAGTGTGGAGAGCAGTGAGAGAGAGAGAAATTGATCGTTGTGGAAAGCAGTGAGAGAGGTACACTTTGATCAGTGTGGAGAGCAGTGAGAGAGAGAGACATTGATCAGTGTGGAAAGCAGTGAGAGAGAGAGACATTGAGCAGTGTGGAGAGCAGTGAGAGAGAGAGATATTGATTAGTGTGGAGAGCAGTGAGCGAGGGACACTTTCATCAGTGTGGAGAGCAGTGAGAGAGAGAGACATTGATCAGTGTGGAGAGCAGTGAGAGAGAGAGACATTGAGCAGTGTGGAGAGCAGTGAGAGAGAGAGACATTGATCAGTGTGGAGAGCAGTGAGAGAGAGACATTGATTAGTGTGGAGAGTTATGTGAGAGAGAGTGACATTGATCAGTGTGGAAAGCAGTGAGAGAGAGAGACATTGATTAGTGTGGAGAGCAGTGAGAGAGAGAGACTTTGAGCAGTGCGGAGAGCAGGAAGTTAGAGAGACATTGATCAGTGTGGAGAGCAGTGAGAGAGAGAGACACTGATTATTATGGAGAGCAGTGAGAGAGAGAGACATTGATCAGTGTGGAGAGCAGTGTGAGAGAGAGACATTGATCAGTGTGGAGAGCAGTGAGAGAGAGAGACATTGATTAGTGTGGAGAACATTGAGAGAGAGAGACATTGATTAGTGTGGAGAACAGTGAGAGAGAGAGACATTGATCAGTGTGGAGAGCAGTGAGAGAGAGAGACATTGATCAGTGTGGAGAGCAGTGAGAGAGAGAGACATTGATTAGTGTGGAGAACAGTGAGAGAGAGAGACATTGATCAGTGTGGAGAGCAGTGAGAGAGAGTGATATTGATCAGTGTGGAGAGCAGTGAGAGAGAGTGATATTGATCAGTGTGGAAAGCAGTGAGAGAGAGAGACATTGAGCAGTTTGGAGAGCAGTGAGAGAGAGAGACATTGATCAGTGTGGAGAGCAGTGAGCGAGGGACACTTTGATCAGTGTGGAGAGCAGTGAGAGAGAGAGACATTGATCATTGTGGAAAGCAGTGAGAGAGGGACACTTTGATCAGAGTGGAGAGCAGTGAGAGAGAGAGACATTGATTAGTGTGGAGAGCAGTGAGAGAGAGAGACATTGATTAGTGTGGACAGCAGTGAAAGACAGAGACATTGATCTGTGTGGAGAGCAGTGAGAGAGAGAGACTTTGAGCAGTGTGGAGAGCAGGAAGATAGAGAGACATTGATCAGTGTGGAGAGCAGTGAGAGAGAGAGACATTGATCAGTGTGGAGAGCAGTGAGAGAGAGAGACATTGATTAGTGTGATGAGCAGTGAGACTGAGAGAGACATTGATCAGTGTGATGAGCAGTGAGACTGAGAGACATTGATCAGTGTGGAGAGCAGTAAGAGAGAGAGACATTGTGCTGTATGGGGAGCAGTTGGACAGAGAGACATAGATCAGTGTTGAGAGCCGTGATAGAGAGAGACATTGATCAGTGTGGAGAGCAGTGAGAGAGAGTGATATTGATCAGTGTGGAAAGCAGTGAGAGAGAGAGACATTGAGCAGTTTGGAGAGCAGTGAGAGAGAGAGACATTGATCAGTGTGGAGTGCAGTGAGCGAGGGACACTTTGATCAGTGTGGAGAGCAGTGAGAGAGAGAGACATTGATCAGTGTGGAGAGCAGTGAGCGAGGGACACTTTGATCAGTGTGGAGAGCAGTGAGAGAGAGAGACATTGATTAGTGTGGAGAGCAGTGAGAGAGAGAGACATTGATCAGTGTGGAGAGCAGTGAGAGAGGGAGACATTGATCATTGTGAAGACAGTGAGAGAGAGAGACTTTGATCAGTGTGGAAAGCAATGAGAGAGAGAAACATTGAGCAGTGTGGAGAGCTGGGAAAGAGAAAGACATTGATTCGTGAGGTGAGCAGTGAGAGAGATAGACTTTGATCAGTGTGGAGAGCAGAGAGAGAGACAGGCATTGATTTGTGTGGAGAGCAGTGAGAGAGAGAGATATTGATCAGTGTGGAGAGCAGTGAGAGAGAGAGACATTGAGCAGTGTGGAGAGCAGGAAGATAGAGGGACATTGATCAGTGTGGAGAGCAGTGAGAGAGTGAGACATTGATTAGTGTGGAGAGCTGTGTGAGAGAGAGACATTGATCAGTGTGGAAAGCAGTGAGAGAGAGAGACATTAATTAGTGTGGAGAGCAGCGAGAGAGGGAGACATTGATCAGTGTGGATAGCAGTGAGAGAGAGAGAGAATGATTGGTGTGGAGAGCAGTGAGAGAGAGAGAGACATTGATCAGTGTGGAGAGCAGTGAGAGAGAGAGACATTGATCAGTGTGGAGAGCAGTGAGAGAGAGAGACATTGATCAGTGTGGAAAGCAGTGAGAGAGAGAGACATTGATTAGTGTGGAGAGCAGTGAGAGAGAGAGACTTTGAGCAGTATGGAGAGCAGGAAGATAGAGATTCATCAGTGTGGAGAGCAGTGAGAGAGAGAGACATTGATTAGTGTGGACAGCAGTGAAAGACAGAGACATTGATCTGTGTGGAGAGCAGTGAGAGAGAGAGACTTTGAGCAGTGTGGAGAGCAGGAAGATAGAGAGACATTGATCAGTGTAAAGAGCAGTGAGAGAGAGAGACATTGATTCGTGTGGAGATCAGTGAGAGAGAGAGACATTGATCAGTGTGGAGAGCAGTGAGAGAGAGAGATATTGATCAGTGTGGAGAGCAGTGAGAGAGAGAGATATTGATCAGTGTGGAGAGCAGTGCGAGAGAGACATTGATTAGTGTGGAGAGCAGTGAGCGAGGGACACTTTGATCAGTGTGGAGAGCAGTGAGAGAGAGAGACATTGATTAGTGTGGAGAGCAGTGAGAGAGAGAGACATTGATCAGTGTGGAGAGCAGTGAGAGAGAGAGACTTTGATCAGTGTGGAAAGCAATGAGAGAGAGAAACATTGAGCAGTGTGGAGAGCTGGGTAAGAGAAAGACATTGATTCGTGAGGTGAGCAGTGAGAGAGAGAGACTTTGATCAGTGTGGAGAGCAGAGAGAGAGACAGACATTGATTGGTGTGGAGAGCAGTGAGAGAGAGAGATATTGATCAGTGTGGAGAGCAGTGAGAGAGAGATACATGAAGCAGTGTGGAGAGCAGGAAGATAGAGGGACATTGATCAGTGTGGAGAGCAGTGAGAGAGTGAGACATTGATTAGTGTGGAGAGCTGTGTGAGAGAGAGACATTGATCAGTGTGGAAAGCAGTGAGAGAGAGAGACATTAATTAGTGTGGAGAGCAGCGAGAGAGGGAGACATTGATCAGTGTGGATAGCAGTGAGAGAGAGAGAGAATGCTTGGTGTGGAGAGCAGTGAGAGAGAGAGAGACATTGATCAGTGTGGAGAGCAGTGAGAGAGAGAGACAGTGATTCGTGTGGAGAGCAGTGAGAGAGAGAGACATTGATCAGTGTGGAAAGCAGTGAGAGAGAGAGACATTGATTAGTGTGGAGAGCAGTGAGAGAGAGAGACTTTGAGCAGTATGGAGAGCAGTAAGATAGAGATTGATCAGTGTGGAGAGCAGTGAGAGAGAGAGACATTGATTAGTGTGGACAGCAGTGAAAGACAGAGACATTGATCTGTGTGGAGAGCAGTGAGAGAGAGAGACTTTGAGCAGTGTGGAGAGCAGGAAGATAGAGAGACATTGATCAGTGTAAAGAGCAGTGAGAGAGAGAGACATTGATTCGTGTGGAGATCAGTGAGAGAGAGAGACATTGATTAGTGTGGAGAGCAGTGAGAGAGAGAGATATTGATCAGTGTGGAGAGCAGTGAGAGAGAGAGATATTGATCAGTGTGGAGAGCAGTGAGAGAGAGAGACATTGATTAGTGTGGAGAGCAGTGAGCGAGGGACACTTTGATCAGTGTGGAGAGCACTGAGAGAGAGAGACATTGATTAGTGTGGAGAGCAGTGAGAGAGAGAGACATTGATCAGTGTGGAGAGCAGTGAGAGAGGGAGACATTGATCATTGTGAAGACAGTGAGAGAGACAGACTTTGATCAGTGTGGAAAGCAATGAGAGAGAGAAACATTGAGCAGTGTGGAGAGCTGGGAAAGAGAAAGACATTGATTCGTGAGGTGAGCAGTGAGAGAGAGAGTCTTTGATCAGTGTGGAGAGCAGAGAGAGAGACAGACATTGATTAGTGTGGAGAGCAGTGAGAGAGAGAGATATTGATCAGTGTGGAGAGCAGTGAGAGAGAGAGACATTCAGCAGTGTGGAGAGCAGGAAGATAGAGGGACATTGATCAGTGTGGAGAGCAGTGAGAGAGTGAGACATTGATTAGTGTGGAGAGCTGTGTGAGAGAGAGACATTGATCAGTGTGGAAAGCAGTGAGAGAGAGAGACATTAATTCGTGTGGAGAGCAGCGAGAGAGGGAGACATTGATCAGTGTGGATAGCAGTGAGAGAGAGAGAGAATGATTGGTGTGGAGAGCAGTGAGAGAGAGAGAGACATTGATCAGTGTGGAGAGCAGTGAGAGAGAGAGACATTGATCAGTGTGGAGAGCAGTGAGAGAGAGAGAGACATTGATCAGTGTGGAAAGCAGTGAGAGAGAGACATTGATTAGTGTGGAGAGCAGTGAGAGAGAGAGACTTTGAGCAGTATGGAGAGCAGTAAGATAGAGATTGATCTGTGTGGAGAGCAGTGAGAGAGAGAGACATTGATTAGTGTGGACAGCAGTGAAAGACAGAGACATTGATCTGTGTGGAGAGCAGTGAGAGAGAGAGACTTTGAGCAGTGTGGAGAGCAGGAAGATAGAGAGACATTGATCAGTGTAAAGAGCAGTGAGAGAGAGAGACATTGATTCGTGTGGAGATCAGTGAGAGAGAGAGACATTGATCAGTGTGGAGAGCAGTGAGAGAGAGAGATATTGATCAGTGTGGAGAGCAGTGAGAGAGAGAGATATTGATCAGTGTGGAGAGCAGTGAGAGAGAGACATTGATTAGTGTGGAGAGCAGTGAGAGAGAGAGACATTGATCAGTGTGGAGAGCAGTGAGAGAGGGAGACATTGATTAGTGTGAAGACAGTGAGAGAGAGAGACATTGATTAGTGTGGAGAGCAGTGAGAGAGAGAGATATTGATCAGTGTGGAGAGCAGTGAGAGAGAGAGACATTGAGCAGTGTGGAGAGCAGGAAGATAGAGGGACATTGATCAGTGTGGAGAGCAGTGAGAGAGAGAGACATTGATCAGTGTGGAAGGCAGTGAGATCGAGAGACATTAATTAGTGTGGAGAGCAGTGAGAGAGAGAGACATTGATCAGTGTGGAGAGCAGTGAGAGAGAGAGACATTGATCAGTGTGGAAAGCAGTGAGAGGGAGAGACATTGATTAGTGTGCAGAGCAGTGAGAGAGAGAGACTTGGAGCATTATGGAGAGCAGGAAGATAGAGATTGATCAGTGTGGAGAGCAGTGAGAGAGAGAGACATTGATTAGTGTGGACAGCAGTGAAAGACAGAGACATTGATCTGTGTGGAGAGCAGTGAGAGAGAGAGACTTTGAGCAGTGTGGAGAGCAGGAAGATAGAGAGCCATTGATCAGTGTAAAGAGCAGTGAGAGAGAGAGACATTGATTCGTGTGGAGATCAGTGAGAGAGAGAGACATTGATCAGTGTGGAGTGAGCGAGGGACACTTTGATCAGTGTGGAGAGCAGTGAGAGAGAGAGACATTGATCAGTGTGGAGAGCAGTGAGAGAGAGAGACATTGATTAGTGTGGAGAGCAGTGAGAGAGAGAGACATTGATCAGTGTGGAGAGCAGTGAGAGAGGGAGCCATTGATCATTGTGAAGACAGTGAGAGAGAGAGACTTTGATCAGTGTGGAAAGCAATGAGAGAGAGAAACATTGAGCAGTGTGGAGAGCTGGGAAAGAGAAAGACATTGATTCGTGAGGTGAGCAGTGAGAGAGAGAGACTTTGATCAGTGTGGAGAGCAGAGAGAGAGACAGACATTGATTAGTGTGGAGAGCAGTGAGAGAGAGAGATATTGATCAGTGTGGAGAGCAGTGAGAGAGAGAGACATTGAGCAGTGTGGAGAGCAGGAAGATAGAGGGACATTGATCAGTGTGGAGAGCAGTGAGAGAGTGAGACATTGATTAGTGTGGAGAGCTGTGTGAGAGAGAGACATTGATCAGTGTGGAAAGCAGTGAGAGAGAGACATTAATTAGTGTGGAGAGCAGTGAGAGAGGGAGACATTGATCAGTGTGGAGAGCAGTGAGAGAGAGAGACATTGATCAGTGTGGAGAGCAGTGAGAGAGAGAGACATTGATCAGTGTGGAAAGCAGTGAGAGAGAGAGACATTGATTAGTGTGGAGAGCAGTGAGAGAGAGAGACTTTGAGCAGTATGGAAAGCAGGAAGATAGAGATTGATCAGTGTGGAGAGCAGTGAGAGAGAGAGACATTGATCAGTGTGGAGAGCAGTGAGAGAGAGCGACATTGATCAGTGTGGAAAGCAGTGAGAGAGAGAGACATTGATTCGTGTGGATAGCAGTGAGAGAGAGAGACTTTGAGCAGTCTGGAGAGCAGGAAGATAGAGATTGATCAGTGTGGAGAGCAGTGAGAGAGAGAGACATTGATTAGTGTGGACAGCAGTGAAAGACAGAGACATTGATCTGTGTGGAGAGCAGTGAGAGAGAGAGACTTTGAGCAGTGTGGAGAGCAGGAAGATAGAGAGACATTGATCAGTGTAAAGAGCAGTGAGAGAGAGAGACATTGATTCGTGTGGAGATCAGTGAGAGAGAGAGACATTGATCAGTGTGGAGAGCAGTGAGAGAGAGAGATATTGATCAGTGTGGAGAGCAGTGAGAGAGAGAGATATTGATCAGTGTGGAGAGCAGTGAGAGAGAGAGACATTGATCAGTGTGGAGAGCAGTGAGAGAGAGAGATATTGATCAGTGTGGAGAGCAGTGAGAGAGAGAGATATTGATCAGTGTGGAGAGCAGTGAGAGAGAGAGACATTGATCAGTGTGGAGAGCAGTGAGAGAGAGAGATATTGATCAGTGTGGAGAGCAGTGAGAGAGAGAGACATTGATCAGTGTGGAGAGCTGGGAAAGAGAAAGACATTGATTCGTGAGGTGAGCAGTGAGAGAGAGAGACTTTGATCAGTGTGGAGAGCAGAGAGAGAGACAGACATTGATTAGTGTGGAGAGCAGTGAGAGAGAGAGATATTGATCAGTGTGGAGAGCAGTGAGAGAGAGAGACATTGAGCAGTGTGGAGAGCAGGAAGATAGAGGGACATTGATCAGTGTGGAGAGCAGTGAGAGAGTGAGACATTGATTAGTGTGGAGAGCTGTGTGAGAGAGAGACATTGATCAGTGTGGAAAGCAGTGAGAGAGAGAGACATTAATTAGTGTGGAGAGCAGTGAGAGAGGGAGACATTGAGTGTGTATAGCAGTGAGAGAGAGAGAGAATGATTGGTGTGGAGAGCAGTGAGAGAGAGAGAGACATTGATCAGTGTGGAGAGCAGTGAGAGAGAGAGACATTGATCAGTGTGGAGAGCAGTGAGAGAGAGTGACATTGATCAGTGTGGAAAGCAGTGAGAGAGGGAGACATTGATTAGTGTGGAGAGCAGTGAGAGAGAGAGACTTTGAGCAGTATGGAGAGCAGGAAGATAGAGATTGATCAGTGTGGAGAGCAGTGAGAGAGAGAGACATTGATTAGTGTGGACAGCAGTGAAAGACAGAGACATTGATCTGTGTGGAGAGCAGTGAGAGAGCGAGACTTTGAGCAGTGTGGAGAGCAGGAAGATAGAGAGACATTGATCAGTGTAAAGATCAGTGAGAGAGAGAGACATTGATTCGTGTGGAGATCAGTGAGAGAGAGAGACATTGATCAGTGTGGAGAGCAGTGAGAGAGAGAGATATTGATCAGTGTGGAGAGCAGTGAGAGAGAGAGATATTGATCAGTGTGGAGAGCAGTGAGAGAGAGAGACATTGATTAGTTTGATGAGCAGTGAGACTGAGAGAGGCATTGATCAGTGTGGAGTGCATTGAGACAGAGAGACATTGATCAGTGTGGAGAGCAGTGAGAGAGAGAGATATTGATTAGTGTGATGAGCAGTGAGACTGAGAGAGACATTGATCAGTGTGGAGAGCAGTGAGAGAGAGAGATATTGATCAGTGTGGAGAGCAGTGAGAGAGAGAGATATTGATTAGTGTGATGAGCAGTGAGACTGAGAGAGACATTGATCAGTGTGGAGAGCAGTGAGAGAGAGAGATATTGATCAGTGTGGAGAGCAGTGAGAGAGAGAGATATTGATCAGTGTGGAGAGCAGTGAGAGAGAGAGACATTGATTAGTGTGATGAGCAGTGAGACTGAGAGAGACATTGATCAGTGTGGAGAGCAGTGAGAGAGAGTGATATTGATCAGTGTGGAGAGCAGTGAGAGAGGGAGAATTTAATCAGTGTGGAGAGCAGTGAGAGGGATAGACATTGATTAGTGTGGAGAGCAGTGAGCGAGAGACAAATTGAGCAGTGTGGAAAGCAGTGAGAGAGAGAGTCATTGAGCATTGTGGAAAGCAGGAAGAGAGAGACACATTGATCAGTGTGATTAGCAGTGAGAGAGAGAGACATTGATCCATGTGGAGAGCAGTGAGACAGAGAGACACTGATCAGTGTGGAGAGCTGTGAGAGAGAGAGACATTGATCAGTGTGGAAAGGTGTGAGAGAGAGTGACATTGATCAATGTGGAGAGCAGTGAGAGAGAGAGACATTGATCAGTGTGGAAAGCAGTGAGAGAGAGAGACATTGATCAGTGTGGAGAGCAGTGAGAGAGAGAGGCATTGATCAGTGTGGAAAGCTGTAAGAGAGAGAGACATTGTGCAGTATGGGGAGCAGTGAGACAGAGAGACATTGGTCAGTGTGGCGAGCAGTGAGAGAGAGAGACATTGATCAGTGTGGAAAGCAGTCAGAGAGAGAGACATTGAGCAGTGTGGAGAGCAGGGAGAGAGATAGACATTGATCAGTGTGGAGAGCAGGAAGAGGGAGAGACATTGATCAGTGTGATGAGCAGTGAGAGAGAGAGTCATTGATCAGTGTGAAGAGCAGTGAGAGAGACATTGATCAGTATGGAGAGCAGTGAGGCAGAGAGACTTTGATCAGTGTAAAGAGCAGTGAGAGATAGAGAGACATTGGTCAGTGTGGAAAGAAGTGAGAGAGAGAGACATTGATCAGTGTGGAGAGCAGTGAGAGAGAGAGACATTGATCAGTGTGGAGAGCAGTGAGAGAGAGAGACATTGATCAGTGTGGAGAGCAGTGAGAGAGAGAGACATTGATCAGTGTGGAGAGCAGTGAGGCAGAGAGACACTGATCAGTGTAAAGAGCAGTGAGAGATAGAGAGACATTGGTCAGTGTGGAGAGAAGTGAGAGAGAGAGACAGTGATCAGTGTGGAGCGCAGTGAGACAGAGAGACATTGATCAGTGGAAAGATCAGTGAGAGAGAGAAACATTGAATAGTGTGATGAGCAATGAGAGAGAGAGACATTGATCAGTGTGGAGAGCAGTGAGAGGGAGAGACATTAATCAGTGTGGAGGGCAGTGAGAGGGAGAGACATTGATCAGTGTGATGAGCATTCAGAGAGAGAGACATTGAGCTGTGTGGAGAGCAGTGAGAGAGAGAGACATTGATCAGTGCGGATAGCAGTGAGAGAGAGAGACATTGAGCAGTGTGGAGAGCAGTGAGAGGGAGAGAGTTTGACAGTGTGGAGACCAGTGAGTTAGAGAGATATTGATCAGTGTGGAGAGCAATGAGACAGAGAGACATTGATCAGTGTGGAGAGCTGTGAGAGAGAGAGACATTGATCAGTGTGGAAAGGTGTGAGAGAGAGTGACATTGATCAATGTGGAGAGCAGTGAGAGAGAGAGACATTGATCAGTGTGGAAAGCAGTGAGAGAGAGAGACATTGATCAGTGTGGAGAGCAGTGAGAGAGAGAGGCATTGATCAGTGTGGAAAGCTGTAAGAGGGAGAGACATTGTGCAGTATGGGGAGCAGTGAGACAGAGAGACATTGGTCAGTGTGGCGAGCAGTGAAAGAGAGAGACATTGATCAGTGTGGAAAGCAGTCAGAGAGAGAGACATTGAGCAGTGTGGAGAGCCGGGAGAGAGATAGACATTGATCAGTGTGGAGAGCAGGAAGAGGGAGAGACATTGATCAGTGTGATGAGCAGTGAGAGAGAGAGTCATTGATCAGTGTGAAGAGCAGTGAGAGAGACATTGATCAGTATGGAGAGCAGTGAGGCAGAGAGACATTGATCAGTGTAAAGAGCAGTGAGAGATAGAGAGACATTGGTCAGTGTGGAAAGAAGTGAGAGAGAGAGACATTGATCAGTGTGGAGAGCAGTGAGAGAGAGAGACATTGATCAGTGTGGAGAGCAGTGAGAGAGAGAGACATTGATCAGTGTGGAGAGCAGTGAGAGAGAGAGACATTGATCAGTGTGGAGAGCAGTGAGGCAGAGAGACACTGATCAGTGTAAAGAGCAGTGAGAGATAGAGAGACATTGGTCAGTGTGGAGAGAAGTGAGAGAGAGAGACAGTGATCAGTGTGGAGCGCAGTGAGACAGAGAGACATTGATCAGTGTAAAGATCAGTGAGAGAGAGAGACATTGAATAGTGTGATGCGCAATGAGAGAGAGAGACATTGATCAGTGTGGAGAGCAGTGAGAGGGAGAGACATTAATCAGTGTGGAGGGCAGTGAGAGGGAGAGACATTGATCAGTGTGATGAGCATTCAGAGAGAGAGACATTGAGCTGTGTGGAGAGCAGTGAGAGAGAGAGACATTTATCAATGCGGATAGCAGTGAGAGAGAGAGACATTGAGCAGTGTGGAGAGCAATGAGAGGGAGAGAGTTTGACAGTGTGGAGACCAGTGAGTTAGAGAGATATTGATCAGTGTGTAGAGCAGTGAGACAGAGAGACATTGATCAGTGTGATGAGCAGTGCGAGAGAGAGACATTGGTCAGTGTGGAGTGCAGTGAGAGCGAGAGACATTGATCAGTGTGGAGAGCAGTGAGAGAGAGAGAGATATTGGTCAGAGTGGAGTGCAGTGTGAGGGAGAGACATTGATCAGTGTAAATAGCAGTGAGAGAGAGAGACATTGATCAGTGTGGAGAGCAGTGAGAGAGAGAGAGATATTGGTCAGAGTGGAGTGCAGTGTGAGGGAGAGACATTGATCAGTGTAAATGGCAGTGAGAGAGAGAGACATTGTTCAGTGTGGAGAGCAGTGAGACAGACATTGATCAGTGTGGAGAGCAGTGAGAGAGAGAGTCATTGATCAGAGAGGAGAGCAGTGAGAGTGAGAGATATTGATCTGTGTGGAGTGCAGAAAGAGGGAGAGACATTTATCTGTATGGAGAGCAGTGAGAGAGAGAGACTTTGATCAGTGTGGAAAGCAATGAGAGAGAGAGACATTGAGCAGTGTGGAGAGCAGGGAGAGAGAGAGACATTGATCAGTGTGGAGAGCAGGAAGAGGGAGAGACATTGATCAGTGTGATGAGCAGTGAGAGAGAGAGTCATTGATGAGTGTGGCGAGCAGTGAGAGAGAGAGACATTGATCAGTGTGGAAAGCAGTGAGAGAGGGAGACTTTGAGCAGTGTGGAGAGCAGGAAGAGGGAGAGACATTGATCAGTGTGGAGAGCAGTGAGAGAGAGAGACATTGATCTGTATGGAGCAGTGAGAGAGTGAGACTTTGATCATTGTGGAGAGCAGTGAGAGGGAGAGACAATTATCAATGTGGAGTGCAGTGAGAGAGAGGGACATTGATCAGTGTGGAGAGCAGTGAGAGAGACATTGATCAGTGTGGAGAGCAGTGTGACAGAGAGACATTGATCAGTGTGAAGAGCAGTGAGAGAGACATTGATCAGTGTGGAGAGCAGTGTGACAGAGAGACATTGATCAGTGTGAAGAGCAGTGAGAGAGAGAGACATTGATTAGTGTGGAGAGCAGTGAGAGAGAGAGACTTTGAGCAGTATGGAGAGCAGGAAGATAGAGATTCATCAGTGTGGAGAGCAGTGAGAGAGAGAGACATTGATTAGTGTGGACAGCAGTGAAAGACAGAGACATTGATCTGTGTGGAGAGCAGTGAGAGAGAGAGACTTTGAGCAGTGTGGAGAGCAGGAAGATAGAGAGACATTGATCAGTGTAAAGAGCAGTGAGAGAGAGAGACATTGATTCGTGTGGAGATCAGTGAGAGAGAGAGACATTGATCAGTGTGGAGAGCAGTGAGAGAGAGAGATATTGATCAGTGTGGAGAGCAGTGAGAGAGAGAGATATTGATCAGTGTGGAGAGCAGTGCGAGAGAGACATTGATTAGTGTGGAGAGCAGTGAGCGAGGGACACTTTGATCAGTGTGGAGAGCAGTGAGAGAGAGAGACATTGATTAGTGTGGAGAGCAGTGAGAGAGAGAGACATTGATCAGTGTGGAGAGCAGTGAGAGAGAGAGACTTTGATCAGTGTGGAAAGCAATGAGAGAGAGAAACATTGAGCAGTGTGGAGAGCTGGGTAAGAGAAAGACATTGATTCGTGAGGTGAGCAGTGAGAGAGAGAGACTTTGATCAGTGTGGAGAGCAGAGAGAGAGACAGACATTGATTGGTGTGGAGAGCAGTGAGAGAGCGAGATATTGATCAGTGTGGAGAGCAGTGAGAGAGAGATACATTAAGCAGTGTGGAGAGCAGGAAGATAGAGGGACATTGATCAGTGTGGAGAGCAGTGAGAGAGTGAGACATTGATTAGTGTGGAGAGCTGTGTGAGAGAGAGACATTGATCAGTGTGGAAAGCAGTGAGAGAGAGAGACATTAATTAGTGTGGAGAGCAGCGAGAGAGGGAGACATTGATCAGTGTGGATAGCAGTGAGAGAGAGAGAGAATGCTTGGTGTGGAGAGCAGTGAGAGAGAGAGAGACATTGATCAGTGTGGAGAGCAGTGAGAGAGAGAGACAGTGATTCGTGTGGAGAGCAGTGAGAGAGAGAGACATTGATCAGTGTGGAAAGCAGTGAGAGAGAGAGACATTGATTAGTGTGGAGAGCAGTGAGAGAGAGAGACTTTGAGCAGTATGGAGAGCAGTAAGATAGAGATTGATCAGTGTGGAGAGCAGTGAGAGAGAGAGACATTGATTAGTGTGGACAGCAGTGAAAGACAGAGACATTGATCTGTGTGGAGAGCAGTGAGAGAGAGAGACTTTGAGCAGTGTGGAGAGCAGGAAGATAGAGAGACATTGATCAGTGTAAAGAGCAGTGAGAGAGAGAGACATTGATTCGTGTGGAGATCAGTGAGAGAGAGAGACATTGATTAGTGTGGAGAGCAGTGAGAGAGAGAGATATTGATCAGTGTGGAGAGCAGTGAGAGAGAGAGATATTGATCAGTGTGGAGAGCAGTGAGAGAGAGAGACATTGATTAGTGTGGAGAGCAGTGAGCGAGGGACACTTTGATCAGTGTGGAGAGCACTGAGAGAGAGAGACATTGATTAGTGTGGAGAGCAGTGAGAGAGAGAGACATTGATCAGTGTGGAGAGCAGTGAGAGAGGGAGACATTGATCATTGTGAAGACAGTGAGAGAGACAGACTTTGATCAGTGTGGAAAGCAATGAGAGAGAGAAACATTGAGCAGTGTGGAGAGCTGGGAAAGAGAAAGACATTGATTCGTGAGGTGAGCAGTGAGAGAGAGAGTCTTTGATCAGTGTGGAGAGCAGAGAGAGAGACAGACATTGATTAGTGTGGAGAGCAGTGAGAGAGAGAGATATTGATCAGTGTGGAGAGCAGTGAGAGAGAGAGACATTCAGCAGTGTGGAGAGCAGGAAGATAGAGGGACATTGATCAGTGTGGAGAGCAGTGAGAGAGTGAGACATTGATTAGTGTGGAGAGCTGTGTGAGAGAGAGACATTGATCAGTGTGGAAAGCAGTGAGAGAGAGAGACATTAATTCGTGTGGAGAGCAGCGAGAGAGGGAGACATTGATCAGTGTGGATAGCAGTGAGAGAGAGAGAGAATGATTGGTGTGGAGAGCAGTGAGAGAGAGAGAGACATTGATCAGTGTGGAGAGCAGTGAGAGAGAGAGACATTGATCAGTGTGGAGAGCAGTGAGAGAGAGAGACATTGATCAGTGTGGAAAGCAGTGAGAGAGAGACATTGATTAGTGTGGAGAGCAGTGAGAGAGAGAGACTTTGAGCAGTATGGAGAGCAGTAAGATAGAGATTGATCAGTGTGGAGAGCAGTGAGAGAGAGAGACATTGATTAGTGTGGACAGCAGTGAAAGACAGAGACATTGATCTGTGTGGAGAGCAGTGAGAGAGAGAGACTTTGAGCAGTGTGGAGAGCAGGAAGATAGAGAGACATTGATCAGTGTAAAGAGCAGTGAGAGAGAGAGACATTGATTCGTGTGGAGATCAGTGAGAGAGAGAGACATTGATCAGTGTGGAGAGCAGTGAGAGAGAGAGATATTGATCAGTGTGGAGAGCAGTGAGAGAGAGAGATATTGATCAGTGTGGAGAGCAGTGAGAGAGAGACATTGATTAGTGTGGAGAGCAGTGAGAGAGAGAGACATTGATCAGT
Source organism: Heterodontus francisci (assembly GCF_036365525.1). Classification (NCBI taxonomy): domain Eukaryota; kingdom Metazoa; phylum Chordata; class Chondrichthyes; order Heterodontiformes; family Heterodontidae; genus Heterodontus; species Heterodontus francisci. The sequence continues at coordinate 128,045,004 of NC_090377.1, forward strand.
GTGGAGAGCAGTGAGAGAGGGAGACATTGATTAGTGTGAAGACAGTGAGAGAGAGAGACATTGATTAGTGTGGAGAGCAGTGAGAGAGAGAGATATTGATCAGTGTGGAGAGCAGTGAGAGAGAGAGACATTGAGCAGTGTGGAGAGCAGGAAGATAGAGGGACATTGATCAGTGTGGAGAGCAGTGAGAGAGAGAGACATTGATCAGTGTGGAAGGCAGTGAGATCGAGAGACATTAATTAGTGTGGAGAGCAGTGAGAGAGAGAGACATTGATCAGTGTGGAGAGCAGTGAGAGAGAGAGACATTGATCAGTGTGGAAAGCAGTGAGAGGGAGAGACATTGATTAGTGTGCAGAGCAGTGAGAGAGAGAGACTTGGAGCATTATGGAGAGCAGGAAGATAGAGATTGATCAGTGTGGAGAGCAGTGAGAGAGAGAGACATTGATTAGTGTGGACAGCAGTGAAAGACAGAGACATTGATCTGTGTGGAGAGCAGTGAGAGAGAGAGACTTTGAGCAGTGTGGAGAGCAGGAAGATAGAGAGCCATTGATCAGTGTAAAGAGCAGTGAGAGAGAGAGACATTGATTCGTGTGGAGATCAGTGAGAGAGAGAGACATTGATCAGTGTGGAGTGAGCGAGGGACACTTTGATCAGTGTGGAGAGCAGTGAGAGAGAGAGACATTGATCAGTGTGGAGAGCAGTGAGAGAGAGAGACATTGATTAGTGTGGAGAGCAGTGAGAGAGAGAGACATTGATCAGTGTGGAGAGCAGTGAGAGAGGGAGCCATTGATCATTGTGAAGACAGTGAGAGAGAGAGACTTTGATCAGTGTGGAAAGCAATGAGAGAGAGAAACATTGAGCAGTGTGGAGAGCTGGGAAAGAGAAAGACATTGATTCGTGAGGTGAGCAGTGAGAGAGAGAGACTTTGATCAGTGTGGAGAGCAGAGAGAGAGACAGACATTGATTAGTGTGGAGAGCAGTGAGAGAGAGAGATATTGATCAGTGTGGAGAGCAGTGAGAGAGAGAGACATTGAGCAGTGTGGAGAGCAGGAAGATAGAGGGACATTGATCAGTGTGGAGAGCAGTGAGAGAGTGAGACATTGATTAGTGTGGAGAGCTGTGTGAGAGAGAGACATTGATCAGTGTGGAAAGCAGTGAGAGAGAGACATTAATTAGTGTGGAGAGCAGTGAGAGAGGGAGACATTGATCAGTGTGGAGAGCAGTGAGAGAGAGAGACATTGATCAGTGTGGAGAGCAGTGAGAGAGAGAGACATTGATCAGTGTGGAAAGCAGTGAGAGAGAGAGACATTGAGTAGTGTGGAGAGCAGTGAGAGAGAGAGACTTTGAGCAGTATGGAAAGCAGGAAGATAGAGATTGATCAGTGTGGAGAGCAGTGAGAGAGAGAGACATTGATCAGTGTGGAGAGCAGTGAGAGAGAGCGACATTGATCAGTGTGGAAAGCAGTGAGAGAGAGAGACATTGATTCGTGTGGAGAGCAGTGAGAGAGAGACTTTGAGCAGTCTGGAGAGCAGGAAGATAGAGATTGATCAGTGTGGAGAGCAGTGAGAGAGAGAGACATTGATTAGTGTGGACAGCAGTGAAAGACAGAGACATTGATCTGTGTGGAGAGCAGTGAGAGAGAGAGACTTTGAGCAGTGTGGAGAGCAGGAAGATAGAGAGACATTGATCAGTGTAAAGAGCAGTGAGAGAGAGAGACATTGATTCGTGTGGAGATCAGTGAGAGAGAGAGACATTGATCAGTGTGGAGAGCAGTGAGAGAGAGAGATATTGATCAGTGTGGAGAGCAGTGAGAGAGAGAGATATTGATCAGTGTGGAGAGCAGTGAGAGAGAGAGACATTGATCAGTGTGGAGAGCAGTGAGAGAGAGAGATATTGATCAGTGTGGAGAGCAGTGAGAGAGAGAGATATTGATCAGTGTGGAGAGCAGTGAGAGAGAGAGACATTGATCAGTGTGGAGAGCAGTGAGAGAGAGAGATATTGATCAGTGTGGAGAGCAGTGAGAGAGAGAGACATTGATCAGTGTGGAGAGCTGGGAAAGAGAAAGACATTGATTCGTGAGGTGAGCAGTGAGAGAGAGAGACTTTGATCAGTGTGGAGAGCAGAGAGAGAGACAGACATTGATTAGTGTGGAGAGCAGTGAGAGAGAGAGATATTGATCAGTGTGGAGAGCAGTGAGAGAGAGAGACATTGAGCAGTGTGGAGAGCAGGAAGATAGAGGGACATTGATCAGTGTGGAGAGCAGTGAGAGAGTGAGACATTGATTAGTGTGGAGAGCTGTGTGAGAGAGAGACATTGATCAGTGTGGAAAGCAGTGAGAGAGAGAGACATTAATTAGTGTGGAGAGCAGTGAGAGAGGGAGACATTGAGTGTGTATAGCAGTGAGAGAGAGAGAGAATGATTGGTGTGGAGAGCAGTGAGAGAGAGAGAGACATTGATCAGTGTGGAGAGCAGTGAGAGAGAGAGACATTGATCAGTGTGGAGAGCAGTGAGAGAGAGTGACATTGATCAGTGTGGAAAGCAGTGAGAGAGGGAGACATTGATTAGTGTGGAGAGCAGTGAGAGAGAGAGACTTTGAGCAGTATGGAGAGCAGGAAGATAGAGATTGATCAGTGTGGAGAGCAGTGAGAGAGAGAGACATTGATTAGTGTGGACAGCAGTGAAAGACAGAGACATTGATCTGTGTGGAGAGCAGTGAGAGAGCGAGACTTTGAGCAGTGTGGAGAGCAGGAAGATAGAGAGACATTGATCAGTGTAAAGATCAGTGAGAGAGAGAGACATTGATTCGTGTGGAGATCAGTGAGAGAGAGAGACATTGATCAGTGTGGAGAGCAGTGAGAGAGAGAGATATTGATCAGTGTGGAGAGCAGTGAGAGAGAGAGATATTGATCAGTGTGGAGAGCAGTGAGAGAGAGAGACATTGATTAGTTTGATGAGCAGTGAGACTGAGAGAGGCATTGATCAGTGTGGAGTGCATTGAGACAGAGAGACATTGATCAGTGTGGAGAGCAGTGAGAGAGAGAGATATTGATTAGTGTGATGAGCAGTGAGACTGAGAGAGACATTGATCAGTGTGGAGAGCAGTGAGAGAGAGAGATATTGATCAGTGTGGAGAGCAGTGAGAGAGAGAGATATTGATTAGTGTGATGAGCAGTGAGACTGAGAGAGACATTGATCAGTGTGGAGAGCAGTGAGAGAGAGAGATATTGATCAGTGTGGAGAGCAGTGAGAGAGAGAGATATTGATCAGTGTGGAGAGCAGTGAGAGAGAGAGACATTGATTAGTGTGATGAGCAGTGAGACTGAGAGAGACATTGATCAGTGTGGAGAGCAGTGAGAGAGAGTGATATTGATCAGTGTGGAGAGCAGTGAGAGAGGGAGAATTTAATCAGTGTGGAGAGCAGTGAGAGGGATAGACATTGATTAGTGTGGAGAGCAGTGAGCGAGAGACAAATTGAGCAGTGTGGAAAGCAGTGAGAGAGAGAGTCATTGAGCATTGTGGAAAGCAGGAAGAGAGAGACACATTGATCAGTGTGATTAGCAGTGAGAGAGAGAGACATTGATCAGTGTGGAAAGCAGTGAGAGAGAGAGACATTGATTAGTGTGGAGAGCAGTGAGAGAGAGAGACTTTGAGCAGTATGGAAAGCAGGAAGATAGAGATTGATCAGTGTGGAGAGCAGTGAGAGAGAGAGACATTGATCAGTGTGGAGAGCAGTGAGAGAGAGCGACATTGATCAGTGTGGAAAGCAGTGAGAGAGAGAGACATTGATTCGTGTGGAGAGCAGTGAGAGAGAGAGACTTTGAGCAGTCTGGAGAGCAGGAAGATAGAGATTGATCAGTGTGGAGAGCAGTGAGAGAGAGAGACATTGATTAGTGTGGACAGCAGTGAAAGACAGAGACATTGATCTGTGTGGAGAGCAGTGAGAGAGAGAGACTTTGAGCAGTGTGGAGAGCAGGAAGATAGAGAGACATTGATCAGTGTAAAGAGCAGTGAGAGAGAGAGACATTGATTCGTGTGGAGATCAGTGAGAGAGAGAGACATTGATCAGTGTGGAGAGCAGTGAGAGAGAGAGATATTGATCAGTGTGGAGAGCAGTGAGAGAGAGAGATATTGATCAGTGTGGAGAGCAGTGAGAGAGAGAGACATTGATCAGTGTGGAGAGCAGTGAGAGAGAGAGATATTGATCAGTGTGGAGAGCAGTGAGAGAGAGAGATATTGATCAGTGTGGAGAGCAGTGAGAGAGAGAGACATTGATCAGTGTGGAGAGCAGTGAGAGAGAGAGATATTGATCAGTGTGGAGAGCAGTGAGAGAGAGAGACATTGATCAGTGTGGAGAGCTGGGAAAGAGAAAGACATTGATTCGTGAGGTGAGCAGTGAGAGAGAGAGACTTTGATCAGTGTGGAGAGCAGAGAGAGAGACAGACATTGATTAGTGTGGAGAGCAGTGAGAGAGAGAGATATTGATCAGTGTGGAGAGCAGTGAGAGAGAGAGACATTGAGCAGTGTGGAGAGCAGGAAGATAGAGGGACATTGATCAGTGTGGAGAGCAGTGAGAGAGTGAGACATTGATTAGTGTGGAGAGCTGTGTGAGAGAGAGACATTGATCAGTGTGGAAAGCAGTGAGAGAGAGAGACATTAATTAGTGTGGAGAGCAGTGAGAGAGGGAGACATTGAGTGTGTATAGCAGTGAGAGAGAGAGAGAATGATTGGTGTGGAGAGCAGTGAGAGAGAGAGAGACATTGATCAGTGTGGAGAGCAGTGAGAGAGAGAGACATTGATCAGTGTGGAGAGCAGTGAGAGAGAGTGACATTGATCAGTGTGGAAAGCAGTGAGAGAGGGAGACATTGATTAGTGTGGAGAGCAGTGAGAGAGAGAGACTTTGAGCAGTATGGAGAGCAGGAAGATAGAGATTGATCAGTGTGGAGAGCAGTGAGAGAGAGAGACATTGATTAGTGTGGACAGCAGTGAAAGACAGAGACATTGATCTGTGTGGAGAGCAGTGAGAGAGCGAGACTTTGAGCAGTGTGGAGAGCAGGAAGATAGAGAGACATTGATCAGTGTAAAGATCAGTGAGAGAGAGAGACATTGATTCGTGTGGAGATCAGTGAGAGAGAGAGACATTGATCAGTGTGGAGAGCAGTGAGAGAGAGAGATATTGATCAGTGTGGAGAGCAGTGAGAGAGAGAGATATTGATCAGTGTGGAGAGCAGTGAGAGAGAGAGACATTGATTAGTTTGATGAGCAGTGAGACTGAGAGAGGCATTGATCAGTGTGGAGTGCATTGAGACAGAGAGACATTGATCAGTGTGGAGAGCAGTGAGAGAGAGAGATATTGATTAGTGTGATGAGCAGTGAGACTGAGAGAGACATTGATCAGTGTGGAGAGCAGTGAGAGAGAGAGATATTGATCAGTGTGGAGAGCAGTGAGAGAGAGAGATATTGATTAGTGTGATGAGCAGTGAGACTGAGAGAGACATTGATCAGTGTGGAGAGCAGTGAGAGAGAGAGATATTGATCAGTGTGGAGAGCAGTGAGAGAGAGAGATATTGATCAGTGTGGAGAGCAGTGAGAGAGAGAGACATTGATTAGTGTGATGAGCAGTGAGACTGAGAGAGACATTGATCAGTGTGGAGAGCAGTGAGAGAGAGTGATATTGATCAGTGTGGAGAGCAGTGAGAGAGGGAGAATTTAATCAGTGTGGAGAGCAGTGAGAGGGATAGACATTGATTAGTGTGGAGAGCAGTGAGCGAGAGACAAATTGAGCAGTGTGGAAAGCAGTGAGAGAGAGAGTCATTGAGCATTGTGGAAAGCAGGAAGAGAGAGACACATTGATCAGTGTGATTAGCAGTGAGAGAGAGAGACATTGATCCATGTGGAGAGCAGTGAGACAGAGAGACACTGATCAGTGTGGAGAGCTGTGAGAGAGAGAGACATTGATCAGTGTGGAAAGGTGTGAGAGAGAGTGACATTGATCAATGTGGAGAGCAGTGAGAGAGAGAGACATTGATCAGTGTGGAAAGCAGTGAGAGAGAGAGACATTGATCAGTGTGGAGAGCAGTGAGAGAGAGAGGCATTGATCAGTGTGGAAAGCTGTAAGAGAGAGAGACATTGTGCAGTATGGGGAGCAGTGAGACAGAGAGACATTGGTCAGTGTGGCGAGCAGTGAGAGAGAGAGACATTGATCAGTGTGGAAAGCAGTCAGAGAGAGAGACATTGAGTAGTGTGGAGAGCAGGGAGAGAGATAGACATTGATCAGTGTGGAGAGCAGGAAGAGGGAGAGACATTGATCAGTGTGATGAGCAGTGAGAGAGAGAGTCATTGATCAGTGTGAAGAGCAGTGAGAGAGACATTGATCAGTATGGAGAGCAGTGAGGCAGAGAGACTTTGATCAGTGTAAAGAGCAGTGAGAGATAGAGAGACATTGGTCAGTGTGGAAAGAAGTGAGAGAGAGAGACATTGATCAGTGTGGAGAGCAGTGAGAGAGAGAGACATTGATCAGTGTGGAGAGCAGTGAGAGAGAGAGACATTGATCAGTGTGGAGAGCAGTGAGAGAGAGAGACATTGATCAGTGTGGAGAGCAGTGAGGCAGAGAGACACTGATCAGTGTAAAGAGCAGTGAGAGATAGAGAGACATTGGTCAGTGTGGAGAGAAGTGAGAGAGAGAGACAGTGATCAGTGTGGAGCGCAGTGAGACAGAGAGACATTGATCAGTGGAAAGATCAGTGAGAGAGAGAAACATTGAATAGTGTGATGAGCAATGAGAGAGAGAGACATTGATCAGTGTGGAGAGCAGTGAGAGGGAGAGACATTAATCAGTGTGGAGGGCAGTGAGAGGGAGAGACATTGATCAGTGTGATGAGCATTCAGAGAGAGAGACATTGAGCTGTGTGGAGAGCAGTGAGAGAGAGAGACATTGATCAGTGCGGATAGCAGTGAGAGAGAGAGACATTGAGCAGTGTGGAGAGCAGTGAGAGGGAGAGAGTTTGACAGTGTGGAGACCAGTGAGTTAGAGAGATATTGATCAGTGTGGAGAGCAATGAGACAGAGAGACATTGATCAGTGTGGAGAGCTGTGAGAGAGAGAGACATTGATCAGTGTGGAAAGGTGTGAGAGAGAGTGACATTGATCAATGTGGAGAGCAGTGAGAGAGAGAGACATTGATCAGTGTGGAAAGCAGTGAGAGAGAGAGACATTGATCAGTGTGGAGAGCAGTGAGAGAGAGAGGCATTGATCAGTGTGGAAAGCTGTAAGAGGGAGAGACATTGTGCAGTATGGGGAGCAGTGAGACAGAGAGACATTGGTCAGTGTGGCGAGCAGTGAAAGAGAGAGACATTGATCAGTGTGGAAAGCAGTCAGAGAGAGAGACATTGAGCAGTGTGGAGAGCCGGGAGAGAGATAGACATTGATCAGTGTGGAGAGCAGGAAGAGGGAGAGACATTGATCAGTGTGATGAGCAGTGAGAGAGAGAGTCATTGATCAGTGTGAAGAGCAGTGAGAGAGACATTGATCAGTATGGAGAGCAGTGAGGCAGAGAGACATTGATCAGTGTAAAGAGCAGTGAGAGATAGAGAGACATTGGTCAGTGTGGAAAGAAGTGAGAGAGAGAGACATTGATCAGTGTGGAGAGCAGTGAGAGAGAGAGACATTGATCAGTGTGGAGAGCAGTGAGAGAGAGAGACATTGATCAGTGTGGAGAGCAGTGAGAGAGAGAGACATTGATCAGTGTGGAGAGCAGTGAGGCAGAGAGACACTGATCAGTGTAAAGAGCAGTGAGAGATAGAGAGACATTGGTCAGTGTGGAGAGAAGTGAGAGAGAGAGACAGTGATCAGTGTGGAGCGCAGTGAGACAGAGAGACATTGATCAGTGTAAAGATCAGTGAGAGAGAGAGACATTGATCAGTGTGGAGAGCAGTGAGAGAGAGAGACATTGATCAGTGTGGAGAGCAGTGAGAGAGAGAGACATTGATCAGTGTGGAGAGCAGTGAGAGGGAGAGACATTAATCAGTGTGGAGGGCAGTGAGAGGGAGAGACATTGATCAGTGTGATGAGCATTCAGAGAGAGAGACATTGAGCTGTGTGGAGAGCAGTGAGAGAGAGAGACATTTATCAATGCGGATAGCAGTGAGAGAGAGAGACATTGAGCAGTGTGGAGAGCAATGAGAGGGAGAGAGTTTGACAGTGTGGAGACCAGTGAGTTAGAGAGATATTGATCAGTGTGTAGAGCAGTGAGACAGAGAGACATTGATCAGTGTGATGAGCAGTGCGAGAGAGAGACATTGGTCAGTGTGGAGTGCAGTGAGAGCGAGAGACATTGATCAGTGTGGAGAGCAGTGAGAGAGAGAGAGATATTGGTCAGAGTGGAGTGCAGTGTGAGGGAGAGACATTGATCAGTGTAAATAGCAGTGAGAGAGAGAGACATTGATCAGTGTGGAGAGCAGTGAGAGAGAGAGAGATATTGGTCAGAGTGGAGTGCAGTGTGAGGGAGAGACATTGATCAGTGTAAATAGCAGTGAGAGAGAGAGACATTGTTCAGTGTGGAGAGCAGTGAGACAGACATTGATCAGTGTGGAGAGCAGTGAGAGAGAGAGTCATTGATCAGAGAGGAGAGCAGTGAGAGTGAGAGATATTGATCTGTGTGGAGTGCAGAAAGAGGGAGAGACATTTATCTGTATGGAGAGCAGTGAGAGAGAGAGACTTTGATCAGTGTGGAAAGCAATGAGAGAGAGAGACATTGAGCAGTGTGGAGAGCAGGGAGAGAGAGAGACATTGATCAGTGTGGAGAGCAGGAAGAGGGAGAGACATTGATCAGTGTGATGAGCAGTGAGAGAGAGAGTCATTGATGAGTGTGGCGAGCAGTGAGAGAGAGAGACATTGATCAGTGTGGAAAGCAGTGAGAGAGGGAGACTTTGAGCAGTGTGGAGAGCAGGAAGAGGGAGAGACATTGATCAGTGTGGAGAGCAGTGAGAGAGAGAGACATTGATCTGTATGGAGAGCAGTGAGAGAGTGAGACTTTGATCATTGTGGAGAGCAGTGAGAGGGAGAGACAATTATCAATGTGGAGTGCAGTGAGAGAGAGGGACATTGATCAGTGTGGAGAGCAGTGAGAGAGACATTGATCAGTGTGGAGAGCAGTGTGACAGAGAGACATTGATCAGTGTGAAGAGCAGTGAGAGAGACATTGATCAGTGTGGAGAGCAGTGTGACAGAGAGACATTGATCAGTGTGAAGAGCAGTGAGAGAGAGAGACATTGATCAGTGTGGAGTGCAGTGATACAGAGAGAGACATTGATCAGTGTGGGGTGCATTGAGAAAGATAGACATTGATCAGTGTGAAGAGCAGTGAGAGAGAGAGATATTGATCAGTGTGGAAAGCAGTGAGGCAGAGAGACATTGATCAGTGTGGAGAGAAGTGAGAGAGAGAGATATTGATCAGTGTGTAGAGCAGTGAGAGAGAGTGATATTGATCAGTGTGGAAAGCAGTGAGAGAGAGAGACATTGAGCAGTGTGGAGGGCAGGTAGAGAGAGATATTGATCAGTGTGATGAGCAGTGAGACAGAGAGAGACATAGATCACTGAGGAGTGCATTGAGACAGAGAGACATTGATCAGTGTGGAAAGCAGTGAGAGAGAGAGACATTGAGCAGTGTGTGAAGAGCAGAGAGAGAGAGAGCCATTAATCAGTGTGGAGAGCAGAGAGTGAGAGAGACATTGATCTGTGTGGAAAGCAGTGAGAGAGGGAGAATTTAATCAGTGCGGAGAGCAGTGAGAGGGATAGACATTCATTAGTGTGGAGAGCAGTGAGAGAGAGAGACATTGATCAGTGCGGAAAGCAGGAAGAGAGAGAGACATTGATCAGTGTGATTAGCAGTGAGCGAGAGAGACATTGATCCGTGTGGAGAGCAGTGAGACAGAGAGACATTGATCAGCGTGGAGAGCTGTGAGAGAGAGAGACATTGATCAGTGTGGAAAGCAGTGAGAGAGAGAGACATTGATCAATGTGGAGAGCAGTGAGAGAGAGAGACATTGATCAGTGTGGAGAGCTGTGAGAGAGAGACATTGATCAGTGTGGAAAGCAGTGAGAGAGAGAGACATTGAGCAGTGTGGAGAGCAGTGAGAGACAGAGACATTGATCAGTGTGGAGAGCAGTGAGAGAGAGAGACATTGATCAGTGTGGAGAGCTGTGAGAGAGAGAGACATTGATCAGTGTGGAAAGCAGTGAGAGAGAGAGACATTGAGCAGTGTGGAGAGCAGTGAGAGACAGAGACATTGATCAGTGTGGAGAGCAGTGAGAGAGAGAGGCATTGATCAGTGTGGAAAGCTGTAAGAGAGAGAGACATTGAGCAGTATGGAGAGCAGGGAGAGAGAGAGACATTGATCAGTGTGATGAGCAGTGAGAGAGAGATTGATCAGTGTGGAGAGCAGTGACAGAGAGAGACATTGAGCAGTGTGGAGAGCACTGAGGCAGAGAGACATTGATCGGTGTAAAGAGCGGTGAGAGATAGAGAGACATTGGTCAGTGTGGAAAGACGTGAGAGAGAGAGACATTGATTAGTGTGGAGAGCTGTGTGAGAGAGAGACATTGATCAGTGTGGAAAGCAGTGAGAGAGAGAGACATTGATTAGTGTGGAGAGCAGTGAGAGAGAGAGACTTTGAGCAGTGTGGAGAGCAGTGAGAGAGAGAGATATTGATTAGTGTGGAGAGCTGTGAGAGAGAGAGACATTGATCAGTGTGGAGAGCAGTGAGAGAGAGAGACATTGATTAGTGTGGACAGCAGTGAGAGAGAGAGACATTGATCAGTGTGGAGAGTAGTGAGAGAGAGAGACATCGATCAGTGTGGAGAGCAGTGTGAGAGAGAGACATTGATCAGTGTGGAAATCAGTGAGAGAGAGAGACATTGATCAGTGTGGAAAGCAGGGAGAGAGATAGACATTGATCAGTGTGGAGAGCAGGGAGAGAGATAGACATTGATCAGTGTGGAGAGCAGGAAGAGGGAGAGACATTGATCAGTGCGGATAGCAGTGAGAGAGAGAGACATTGAGCAGTGTGGAAAGCTGTAAGAGAGATAGACATTGATTAGTGTGGAGAGCAGTGAGAGAGAGAGACATTGATCAGTGTGATGAGCAGTGAGAGAGACATTGATCAGTGTGGAGAGCAGTGACAGAGAGAGACATTGAGCAGTGTGGAGAGCACTGAGGCAGAGAGACATTGATCTGTGTAAAGAGCGGTGAGAGATAGAGAGACATTGGTCAGTGTGGAAAGAAGTGAGAGAGAGAGACATTGATTAGTGTGGAGAGCAGTGAGAGAGGGAGACATTGATCATTGTGAAGACAGTGAAGGAGACAGACTTTGATCAGTGTGGAAAGCAATGAGAGAGAGAAACATTGAGCAGTGTGGAGAGCTGGGAAAGAGAAAGACATTGATTCGTGAGGTGAGCAGTGAGAGAGAGAGACTTTGATCAGTGTGGAGAGCAGAGAGAGAGACAGACATTGATTAGTGTGGAGAGCAGTGAGAGAGAGAGATATTGATCAGTGTGGAGAGCAGTGAGAGAGAGAGACATTCAGCAGTGTGGAGAGCAGGAAGATAGAGGGACATTGATCAGTGTGGAGAGCAGTGAGAGAGTGAGACATTGATTAGTGTGGAGAGCTGTGTGAGAGAGAGACATTGATCAGTGTGGAAAGCAGTGAGAGAGAGAGACATTAATTCGTGTGGAGAGCAGCGAGAGAGGGAGACATTGATCAGTCTGGATAGCAGTGAGAGAGAGAGAGAATGATTGGTGTGGAGAGCAGTGAGAGAGAGAGAGACATTGATCAGTGTGGAGAGCAGTGAGAGAGAGAGACATTGATCAGTGTGGAGAGCAGTGAGAGAGAGAGACATTGATCAGTGTGGAAAGCAGTGAGAGAGAGACATTGATTAGTGTGGAGAGCAGTGAGAGAGAGAGACTTTGAGCAGTATGGAGAGCAGTAAGATAGAGATTGATCAGTGTGGAGAGCAGTGAGAGAGAGAGACATTGATTAGTGTGGACAGCAGTGAAAGACAGAGACATTGATCTGTGTGGAGAGCAGTGAGAGAGAGAGACTTTGAGCAGTGTGGAGAGCAGGAAGATAGAGAGACATTGGTCAGTGTAAAGAGCAGTGAGAGAGAGAGACATTGATTCGTGTGGAGATCAGTGAGAGAGAGAGACATTGATCAGTGTGGAGAGCAGTGACAGAGAGAGATATTGATCAGTGTGGAGAGCAGTGAGAGAGAGAGATATTGATCAGTGTGGAGAGCAGTGAGAGAGAGACATTGATTAGTGTGGAGATCAGGGAGAGAGATAGACATTGATCAGTGTGGAGAGCAGGAAGAGGGAGAGACATTGATCAGTGCGGATAGCAGTGAGAGAGAGAGACATTGAGCAGTGTGGAAAGCTGTAAGAGAGATAGACATTGATTAGTGTGGAGAGCAGTGAGAGAGAGAGACATTGATCAGTGTGATGAGCAGTGAGAGAGACATTGATCAGTGTGGAAAGCAGTGAGAGGGAGAGACATTGATTAGTGTGGAGAGCAGTGAGAGAGAGAGACTTGGAGCAGTATGGAGAGCAGGAAGATAGAGATTGATCAGTGTGGAGAGCAGTGAGAGAGAGAGACATTGATTAGTGTGGACAGCAGTGAAAGACAGAGACATTGATCTGTGTGGAGAGCAGTGAGAGAGAGAGACTTTGAGCAGTGTGGAGAGCAGGAAGATAGAGAGCCATTGATCAGTGTAAAGAGCAGTGAGAGAGAGAGACATTGATTCGTGTGGAGATCAGTGAGAGAGAGAGACATTGATCAGTGTGGAGAGCAGTGAGAGAGGGAGCCATTGATCATTGTGAAGACAGTGAGAGAGAGAGACTTTGATCAGTGTGGAAAGCAATGAGAGAGAGAAACATTGAGCAGTGTGGAGAGCTGGGAAAGAGAAAGACATTGATTCGTGAGGTGAGCAGTGAGAGAGAGAGACTTTGATCAGTGTGGAGAGCAGAGAGAGAGACAGACATTGATTAGTGTGGAGAGCAGTGAGAGAGAGAGATATTGATCAGTGTGGAGAGCAGTGAGAGAGAGAGACATTGAGCAATGTGGAGCGCAGGAAGATAGAGGGACATTGATCAGTGTGGAGAGCAGTGAGAGAGTGAGACATTGATTAGTGTGGAGAGCTGTGTGAGAGAGAGACATTGATCAGTGTGGAAAGCAGTGAGAGAGAGACATTAATTGGTGTGGAGAGCAGTGAGAGAGGGAGACATTGATCAGTGTGGAGAGCAGTGAGAGAGAGAGACATTGATCAGTGTGGAGAGCAGTGAGAGAGAGAGACATTGATCAGTGTGGAAAGCAGTGAGAGAGAGAGACATTGATTAGTGTGGAGAGCAGTGAGAGAGAGAGACTTTGAGCAGTATGGAAAGCAGGAAGATAGAGATTGATTAGTGTGGAGAGCAGTGAGAGAGAGAGACATTGATCAGTGTGGAGAGCAGTGAGAGAGAGCGACATTGATCAGTGTGGAAAGCAGTGAGAGAGAGAGACATTGATTCGTGTGGAGAGCAGTGAGAGAGAGAGACTTTGAGCAGTCTGGAGAGCAGGAAGATAGAGATTGATCAGTGTGGAGAGCAGTGAGAGAGAGAGACATTGATTAGTGTGGACAGCAGTGAAAGACAGAGACATTGATCTGTGTGGAGAGCAGTGAGAGAGAGAGACTTTGAGCAGTGTGGAGAGCAGGAAGATAGAGAGACATTGATCAGTGTAAAGAGCAGTGAGAGAGAGAGACATTGATTCGTGTGGAGATCAGTGAGAGAGAGAGACATTGATCAGTGTGGAGAGCAGTGAGAGAGAGAGATATTGATCAGTGTGGAGAGCAGTGAGAGAGAGAGATATTGATCAGTGTGGAGAGCAGTGAGAGAGGGAGACATTGATCAGTGTGGAGAGCAGTGAGAGAGAGAGATATTGATCAGTGTGGAGAGCAGTGAGAGAGAGAGATATTGATCAGTGTGGAGAGCAGTGAGAGAGAGAGACATTGATCAGTGTGGAGAGCAGTGAGAGAGAGAGATATTGATCAGTGTGGAGAGCAGTGAGAGAGAGAGACATTGATCAGTGTGGAGAGCTGGGAAAGAGAAAGACATTGATTCGTGAGGTGAGCAGTGAGAGAGAGAGACTTTGATCAGTGTGGAGAGCAGAGAGAGAGACAGACATTGATTAGTGTGGAGAGCAGTGAGAGAGAGAGATATTGATCAGTGTGGAGAGCAGTGAGAGAGAGACATTGAGCAGTGTGGAGAGCAGGAAGATAGAGGGACATTGATCAGTGTGGAGAGCAGTGAGAGAGTGAGACATTGATTAGTGTGGAGAGCTGTGTGAGAGAGAGACATTGATCAGTGTGGAAAGCAGTGAGAGAGAGAGACATTAATTAGTGTGGAGAGCAGTGAGAGAGGGAGACATTGAGTGTGTATAGCAGTGAGAGAGAGAGAGAATGATTGGTGTGGAGAGCAGTGAGAGAGAGAGAGACATTGATCAGTGTGGAGAGCAGTGAGAGAGAGAGACATTGATCAGTGTGGAGAGCAGTGAGAGAGAGTGACATTGATCAGTGTGGAAAGCAGTGAGAGGGGGAGACATTGATTAGTGTGGAGAGCAGTGAGAGAGAGAGACTTTGAGCAGTATGGAGAGCAGGAAGATAGAGATTGATCAGTGTGGAGAGCAGTGAGAGAGAGAGACATTGATTAGTGTGGACAGCAGTGAAAGACAGAGACATTGATCTGTGTGGAGAGCAGTGAGAGAGCGAGACTTTGAGCAGTGTGGAGAGCAGGAAGATAGAGAGACATTGATCAGTGTAAAGATCAGTGAGAGAGAGAGACATTGATTCGTGTGGAGATCAGTGAGAGAGAGAGACATTGATCAGTGTGGAGAGCAGTGAGAGAGAGAGATATTGATCAGTGTGGAGAGCAGTGAGAGAGAGAGATATTGATCAGTGTGGAGAGCAGTGAGAGAGAGAGACATTGATTAGTTTGATGAGCAGTGAGACTGAGAGAGGCATTGATCAGTGTGGAGTGCATTGAGACAGAGAGACATTGATCAGTGTGGAGAGCAGTGAGAGAGAGAGATATTGATTAGTGTGATGAGCAGTGAGACTGAGAGAGACATTGATCAGTGTGGAGAGCAGTGAGAGAGAGAGATATTGATCAGTGTGGAGAGCAGTGAGAGAGAGAGATATTGATTAGTGTGATGAGCAGTGAGACTGAGAGAGACATTGATCAGTGTGGAGAGCAGTGAGAGAGAGAGATATTGATCAGTGTGGAGAGCAGTGAGAGAGAGAGATATTGATCAGTGTGGAGAGCAGTGAGAGAGAGAGACATTGATTAATGTGATGAGCAGTGAGACTGAGAGAGACATTGATCAGTGTGGAGAGCAGTGAGAGAGAGTGATATTGATCAGTGTGGAGAGCAGTGAGAGAGGGAGAATTTAATCAGTGTGGAGAGCAGTGAGAGGGATAGACATTGATTAGTGTGGAGAGCAGTGAGCGAGAGACAAATTGAGCAGTGTGGAAAGCAGTGAGAGAGAGAGTCATTGAGCATTGTGGAAAGCAGGAAGAGAGAGACACATTGATCAGTGTGATTAGCAGTGAGAGAGAGAGACATTGATCCATGTGGAGAGCAGTGAGACAGAGAGACACTGATCAGTGTGGAGAGCTGTGAGAGAGAGAGACATTGATCAGTGTGGAAAGGTGTGAGAGAGAGTGACATTGATCAATGTGGAGAGCAGTGAGAGAGAGAGACATTGATCACTGTGGAAAGCAGTGAGAGAGAGAGACATTGATCAGTGTGGAGAGCAGTGAGAGAGAGAGGCATTGATCAGTGTGGAAAGCTGTAAGAGAGAGAGACATTGTGCAGTATGGGGAGCAGTGAGACAGAGAGACATTGGTCAGTGTGGCGAGCAGTGAGAGAGAGAGACATTGATCAGTGTGGAAAGCAGTCAGAGAGAGAGACATTGAGCAGTGTGGAGAGCAGGGAGAGAGATAGACATTGATCAGTGTGGAGAGCAGGAAGAGGGAGAGACATTGATCAGTGTGATGAGCAGTGAGAGAGAGAGTCATTGATCAGTGTGAAGAGCAGTGAGAGAGACATTGATCAGTATGGAGAGCAGTGAGGCAGAGAGACTTTGATCAGTGTAAAGAGCAGTGAGAGATAGAGAGACATTGGTCAGTGTGGAAAGAAGTGAGAGAGAGAGACATTGATCAGTGTGGAGAGCAGTGAGAGAGAGAGACATTGATCAGTGTGGAGAGCAGTGAGAGAGAGAGACATTGATCAGTGTGGAGAGCAGTGAGAGAGAGAGACATTGATCAGTGTGGAGAGCAGTGAGGCAGAGAGACACTGATCAGTGTAAAGAGCAGTGAGAGATAGAGAGACATTGGTCAGTGTGGAGAGAAGTGAGAGAGAGAGACAGTGATCAGTGTGGAGCGCAGTGAGACAGAGAGACATTGATCAGTGGAAAGATCAGTGAGAGAGAGAAACATTGAATAGTGTGATGAGCAATGAGAGAGAGAGACATTGATCAGTGTGGAGAGCAGTGAGAGGGAGAGACATTAATCAGTGTGGAGGGCAGTGAGAGGGAGAGACATTGATCAGTGTGATGAGCATTCAGAGAGAGAGACATTGAGCTGTGTGGAGAGCAGTGAGAGAGAGAGACATTGATCAGTGCGGATAGCAGTGAGAGAGAGAGACATTGAGCAGTGTGGAGAGCAGTGAGAGGGAGAGAGTTTGACAGTGTGGAGACCAGTGAGTTAGAGAGATATTGATCAGTGTGGAGAGCAATGAGACAGTGAGACATTGATCAGTGTGGAGAGCTGTGAGAGAGAGAGACATTGATCAGTGTGGAAAGGTGTGAGAGAGAGTGACATTGATCAATGTGGAGAGCAGTGAGAGAGAGAGACATTGATCAGTGTGGAAAGCAGTGAGAGAGAGAGACATTGATCAGTGTGGAGAGCAGTGAGAGAGAGAGGCATTGATCAGTGTGCAAAGCTGTAAGAGGGAGAGACATTGTGCAGTATGGGGAGCAGTGAGACAGAGAGACATTGGTCAGTGTGGCGAGCAGTGAAAGAGAGAGACATTGATCAGTGTGGAAAGCAGTCAGAGAGAGAGACATTGAGCAGTGTGGAGAGCAGGGAGAGAGATAGACATTGATCAGTGTGGAGAGCAGGAAGAGGGAGAGACATTGATCAGTGTGATGAGCAGTGAGAGAGAGAGTCATTGATCAGTGTGAAGAGCAGTGAGAGAGACATTGATCAGTATGGAGAGCAGTGAGGCAGAGAGACATTGATCAGTGTAAAGAGCAGTGAGAGATAGAGAGACATTGGTCAGTGTGGAAAGAAGTGAGAGAGAGAGACATTGATCAGTGTGGAGAGCAGTGAGAGAGAGAGACATTGATCAGTGTGGAGAGCAGTGAGAGAGAGAGACATTGATCAGTGTGGAGAGCAGTGAGAGAGAGAGACATTGATCAGTGTGGAGAGCAGTGAGGCAGAGAGACACTGATCAGTGTAAAGAGCAGTGAGAGATAGAGAGACATTGGTCAGTGTGGAGAGAAGTGAGAGAGAGAGACAGTGATCAGTGTGGAGCGCAGTGAGACAGAGAGACATTGATCAGTGTAAAGATCAGTGAGAGAGAGAGACATTGAATAGTGTGATGAGCAATGAGAGAGAGAGACATTGATCAGTGTGGAGAGCAGTGAGAGGGAGAGACATTAATCAGTGTGGAGGGCAGTGAGAGGGAGAGACATTGATCAGTGTGATGAGCATTCAGAGAGAGAGACATTGAGCTGTGTGGAGAGCAGTGAGAGAGAGAGACATTTATCAATGCGGATAGCAGTGAGAGAGAGAGACATTGATCAGTGTGGAGAGCAGTGACAGAGAGAGACATTGAGCAGTGTGGAGAGCACTGAGGCAGAGAGACATTGATCGGTGTAAAGAGCGGTGAGAGATAGAGAGACATTGGTCAGTGTGGAAAGACGTGAGAGAGAGAGACATTGATTAGTGTGGAGAGCTGTGTGAGAGAGAGACATTGATCAGTGTGGAAAGCAGTGAGAGAGAGAGACATTGATTAGTGTGGAGAGCAGTGAGAGAGAGAGACTTTGAGCAGTGTGGAGAGCAGTGAGAGAGAGAGATATTGATTAGTGTGGAGAGCTGTGAGAGAGAGAGACATTGATCAGTGTGGAGAGTAGTGAGAGAGAGAGACATCGATCAGTGTGGAGAGCAGTGTGAGAGAGAGACATTGATCAGTGTGGAAATCAGTGAGAGAGAGAGACATTGATCAGTGTGGAAAGCAGGGAGAGAGATAGACATTGATCAGTGTGGAGAGCAGGGAGAGAGATAGACATTGATCAGTGTGGAGAGCAGGAAGAGGGAGAGACATTGATCAGTGCGGATAGCAGTGAGAGAGAGAGACATTGAGCAGTGTGGAAAGCTGTAAGAGAGATAGACATTGATTAGTGTGGAGAGCAGTGAGAGAGAGAGACATTGATCAGTGTGATGAGCAGTGAGAGAGACATTGATCAGTGTGGAGAGCAGTGACAGAGAGAGACATTGAGCAGTGTGGAGAGCACTGAGGCAGAGAGACATTGATCTGTGTAAAGAGCGGTGAGAGATAGAGAGACATTGGTCAGTGTGGAAAGAAGTGAGAGAGAGAGACATTGATTAGTGTGGAGAGCAGTGAGAGAGAGAGACTTTGAGCAGTGTGGAGAGCAGTGAGAGAGAGAGACATTGATTAGTGTGGAGAGCAGTGAGAGAGAGAGACTTTGAGCAGTGTGGAGAGCAGTGAGAGTGAGAGACATTGATTAGTGTGGAGAGCTGTGAGAGAGAGAGACATTGATCAGTGTGGAGAGCAGTGAGAGAGAGAGACATTGATTAGTGTGGACAGCAGTGAGAGAGAGAGACATTGATCAGTGTGGAGAGTAGTGAGAGAGAGAGACATCGATCAGTGTGGAGAGCAGTGTGAGAGAGAGACATTGATCAGTGTGGAAAGCAGTGAGAGAGAGAGACATTGATCAGTGTGGAGAGCAGTGAGAGAGAGAGACTTTCAGCAGTGTGGAGAGCAGGAAGATAGAGAGACATTGATCAGTGTAAAGAGCAGTGAGAGAGAGAGACATTGATTAGTGTGGAGATCAATGAGAGAGAGAGACATTGATCAGTGTGATGAGCAGTGAGACAGAGAGAGACATTGATCAGTGAGGAGTGCAGGAAGAGGGAGAGACATTGATCAGTGTGATGAGCAGTGAGAGAGAGAGTCATTGATCAGTGTGAAGAGCAGTGAGAGAGACATTGATCAGTGTGGAGAGCAGTGAGAGAGAGAGACATTGAGCAGTGTGGAGAGCAGTGAGGCAGAGAGACATTGATCAGTGTAAAGAGCAGTGAGAGATAGAGAGACATTGGTCAGTGTGGAAAGAAGTGAGAGAGAGAGACATTGATCAGTGTGGAGAGCAGTGAGAGAGAGAGACATTGATCAGTGTGGAGAGCAGTGAGGCTGAGAGACATTGATCAGTGTAAAGAGCAGTGAGAGATAGAGAGACATTGGTCAGTGTGGAGAGAAGTGAGAGAGAGAGACATTGATCAGTGTGGAGCGCAGTGAGACAGAGAGACATTGATCAGTGTAAAGATCAGTGAGAGAGAGAGACATTGAATAGTGTGATGAGCAATGAGAGAGAGAGACATTGAACAGTGTGGAGAGCAGTGAGAGGGAGAGACATTAATCAGTGTGGAGGGCAGTGAGAGGGAGAGACATTGATCAGTGTGATGAGCATTCAGAAAGAGAGACATTGAGCTGTGTGGAGAGCAGTGAGAGAGAGAGACATTGATCAGTGCGGATAGCAGTGAGAGAGAGAGACATTGAGCTGTGTGGAGAGCCGTGAGAGGGAGAGACTTTGATCAGTGTGATGAGCATTCAGAGAGAGAGACATTGACCAGTGTGGAGAGCAGTGAGAGAGAGAGATATTGATCAGTGTGGAGAGCAGTGAGAGAGAGTGATATTGATCAGTGTGGAAAGCAGTGAGACAGAGAGACATTGAGCAGTGTGGAGAGCAGGAAGAGAGAGAGACATTGATCAGTGTGATGAGCAGTGAGACAGAGAAAGACATTGATCAGTGAGGAGTGCATTGAGACAGAGAGACATTGATCAGTGTGGAAAGCAGTGAGACAGAGAGACATCGATCTGTGTGGAAAGCAGTGAGAGAGGGAGAATTTAATCAGTGTGGAGAGCAGTGAGAGGGATAGACATTGATTAGTGTGGAGAGCAGTGAGAGAGAGACACATTGAGCAGTGTGGAAAGCAGTGAGAGAGAGAGACATTGATCCGTGTGGAGAGCAGTGAGACAGAGAGACATTGATCAGTGTGGAGAGCTGTGAGAGAGAGAGACATTGATCAGTGTGGAAAGGTGTGAGAGAGAGTGACATTGATCAATGTGGACAGCAGTGAGAGAGAGAGACATTGATCAGTGTGGAGAGTAGTGAGAGAGAGAGACATCGATCAGTGTGGAGAGCAGTGTGAGAGAGAGACATTGATCAGTGTGGAAAGCAGTGAGAGAGAGAGACATTGATCAGTGTGGAGAGCAGTGAGAGAGAGAGACTTTCAGCAGTGTGGAGAGCAGGAAGATAGAGAGACATTGATCAGTGTAAAGAGCAGTGAGAGAGAGAGACATTGATTAGTGTGGAGATCAATGAGAGAGAGAGACATTGATCAGTGTGGAGAGCAGTGAGACAGAGAGAGACATTGATCAGTGAGGAGTGCAGGAAGAGGGAGAGACATTGATCAGTGTGATGAGCAGTGAGAGAGAGAGTCATTGATCAGTGTGAAGAGCAGTGAGAGAGACATTGATCAGTGTGGAGAGCAGTGAGAGAGAGAGACATTGAGCAGTGTGGAGAGCAGTGAGGCAGAGAGACATTGATCAGTGTAAAGAGCAGTCAGAGATAGAGAGACATTGGTCAGTGTGGAAAGAAGTGAGAGAGAGAGACATTGATCAGTGTGGAGAGCAGTGAGAGAGAGAGACATTGATCAGTGTGGAGAGCAGTGAGAGCGAGAGACATTGATCAGTGTGGAGAGCAGTGAGAGAGAGAGACATTGATCAGTGTGGAGAGCAGTGAGGCTGAGAGACATTGATCAGTGTAAAGAGCAGTGAGAGATAGAGAGACATTGGTCAGTGTGGAGAGAAGTGAGAGAGAGAGACATTGATCAGTGTAAAGATCAGTGACAGAGAGAGACATTGAATAGTGTGATGAGCAAGGAGAGAGAGAGACATTGAACAGTGTGGAGAGCAGTGAGAGGGAGAGACATTAATCAGTGTGGAGGGCAGTGAGAGGGAGAGACATTGATCAGTGTGATGAGCATTCAGAAAGAGAGACATTGAGCTGTGTGGAGAGCAGTGAGAGAGAGAGACATTGATCAGTGCGGATAGCAGTGAGAGAGAGAGACATTGAGCAGTGTGGAGAGCCGTGAGAGGGAGAGACTTTGATCAGTGTGATGAGCATTCAGAGAGAGAGACATTGACCAGTGTGGAGAGCAGTGAGAGAGAGAGATATTGATCAGTGTGGAGAGCAGTGAGAGAGAGTGATATTGATCAGTGTGGAAAGCAGTGAGACAGAGAGACATTGAGCAGTGTGGAGAGCAGGAAGAGAGAGAGACATTGATCAGTGTGATGAGCAGTGAGACAGAGAAAGACATTGATCAGTGAGGAGTGGATTGAGACAGAGAGACATCGATCTGTGTGGAAAGCAGTGAGAGAGGGAGAATTTAATCAGTGTGGAGAGCAGTGAGAGGGATAGACATTGATTAGTGTGGAGAGCAGTGAGAGAGAGACACATTGAGCAGTGTGGAAAGCAGTGAGAGAGAGAGACATTGATCCGTGTGGAGAGCAGTGAGACAGAGAGACATTGATCAGTGTGGAGAGCTGTGAGAGAGAGAGACATTGATCAGTGTGGAAAGGTGTGAGAGAGAGTGACATTGATCAATGTGGAGAGCAGTGAGAGAGACAGACATTGATCAGTGTGGAAAGCAGTGAGAGAGAGAGACATTGATCAGTGTGGAGAGCAGTGAGAGAGAGAGGCATTGATCAGCGTGGAAATCTGTAAGAGAGAGAGACATTGTGCAGTATGGGGAGCATTTAGACAGAGAGCCATTGGTCAGTGTGGCGAGCAGTGAGAGAGAGAGACATTGATCAGTGTGGAAAGCAGTGACAGAGAGAGACATTGAGCAGTGTGGAGAGCAGGGAGAGAGATAGACATTGATCAGTGTGGAGAGCAGGAAGAGGGAGAGACATTGATCAGTGTGATGAGCAGTGAGAGAGAGAGTCATTGATCAGTGTGAAGAGCAGTGAGAGAGACATTGATCAGTGTGGAGAGCAGTGAGAGAGAGAGACATTGAGCACTGTGGAGAGCAGTGAGGCAGAGAGACATTGATCAGTGTAAAGAGCAGTGAGAGATAGAGAGACATTGGTCAGTGTGGAAAGAAGTGAGAGAGAGAGACATTGATCAGTGTGGACAGCAGTGAGAGAGAGAGACATTGATCATTGTGGAGAGCAGTGAGAGAGAGAGACATTGATCAGTGTGGAGAGCAGTGAGGCAGAGAGACACTGATCAGTGTAAAGAGAAGTGAGAGATAGAGAGACATTGGTCAGTGTGGAGAGAAGTGAGAGAGAGAGACATTGATCAGTGTGGAGCGCAGTGAGACAGAGAGACATTGATCAGTGTAAAGATCAGTGAGAGAGAGAGACATTGAATAGTGTGATGAGCAATGAGAGAGAGAGACATTGATCAGTGTGGAGAGCAGTGAGAGGGAGAGACATTAATCAGTGTGGAGGGCAGTGAGAGGGAGAGACATTGATCAGTGTGATGAGCATTCAGAGAGAGAGACATTGAGCTGTGTGGAGAGCAGTGACAGAGAGAGACATTGAGCAGTGTGGAGAGCACTGAGGCAGAGAGACATTGATCTGTGTAAAGAGCGGTGAGAGATAGAGAGACATTGGTCAGTGTGGAAAGAAGTGAGAGAGAGAGACATTGATTCGTGTGGAGAGCTGTGTGAGAGAGAGACATTGATCAGTGTGGAAAGCAGTGAGAGAGAGAGACATTGATTAGTGTGGAGAGCAGTGAGAGAGAGAGACATTGGTTAGTGTGGAGAGCTGTGAGAGAGAGAGACATTGATCAGTGTGGAGAGCAGTGAGAGAGAGAGACATTGATTAGTGTGGAGAGTAGTGAGAGAGAGAGACATCGATCAGAGTGGAGAGCAGTGTGAGAGAGAGACATTGATCAGTGTGGAAAGCTGTGAGAGAGCGAGACATTGATCAGTGTGGAGAGCAGTGAGAGAGAGAGACTTTCAGCAGTGTGGAGAGCAGGAAGATAGAGAGACATTGATCAGTGTAAAGAGCAGTGAGAGAGAGAGACATTGATCAGTGTGGAGAGTAGTGAGAGAGAGAGACATCGATCAGTGTGGAGAGCAGTGTGAGAGAGAGACATTGATCAGTGTGGAAAGCAGTGAGAGAGCGAGACATTGATCAGTGTGGAGAGCAGTGAGAGAGAGAGACTTTCAGCAGTGTGGAGAGCAGGAAGAGAGAGAGACATTGATCAGTGTAAAGAGCAGTGAGAGAGAGAGACATTGATTAGTGTGGAGATCAATGAGAGAGAGAGACATTGATCTGTGTGATGAGCAGTGAGACAGAGAGAGACATTGATCAGTGAGGAGTGCAGGAAGAGGGAGAGACATTGATCAGTGTGATGAGCAGTGAGAGATAGAGTCATTGATCAGTGTGAAGAGCAGTGAGAGTGACATTGATCAGTGTGGAGAGCAGTGAGAGAGAGAGACATTGGGCAGTGTGGAGAGCAGTGAGGCAGAGAGACATTGATCAGTGTAAAGAGCAGTGAGAGATAGAGAGACATTGGTCAGTGTGGAAAGAAGTGAGAGAGAGAGACATTGATCAGTGTGGAGAGCAGTGAGAGAGAGAGACATTGATCAGTGTGGAGAGCAGTGAGAGCGAGAGACATTGATCAGTGTGGAGAGCAGTGAGAGAGAGCGACATTGATCAGTGTGGAGAGCAGTGAGGCAGAGAGACATTGATCAGTGTAAAGAGCAGTCAGAGATAGAGAGACATTGATCAGTGTGATGAGCAGTGAGAGAGAGAGTCATTGATCAGTGTGAAGAGCAGTGAGAGAGACATTGATCAGTGTGGAGAGCAGTGAGAGAGAGAGACATTGAGCAGTGTGGAGAGCAGTGAGGCAGAGAGACATTGATCAGTGTAAAGAGCAGTGAGAGATAGAGAGACATTGGTCAGTGTGGAAAGAAGTGAGAGAGAGAGACATTGATCAGTGTGGAGAGCAGTGAGAGAGAGAGACATTGATCAGTGTGGAGAGCAGTGAGGCTGAGAGACATTGATCAGTGTAAAGAGCAGTGAGAGATAGAGAGACATTGGTCAGTGTGGAGAGAAGTGAGAGAGAGAGACATTGATCAGTGTGGAGCGCAGTGAGACAGAGAGACATTGATCAGTGTAAAGATCAGTGAGAGAGAGAGACATTGAATAGTGTGATGAGCAATGAGAGAGAGAGACATTGAACAGTGTGGAGAGCAGTGAGAGGGAGAGACATTAATCAGTGTGGAGGGCAGTGAGAGGGAGAGACATTGATCAGTGTGATGAGCATTCAGAAAGAGAGACATTGAGCTGTGTGGAGAGCAGTGAGAGAGAGAGACATTGATCAGTGCGGATAGCAGTGAGAGAGAGAGACATTGAGCTGTGTGGAGAGCCGTGAGAGGGAGAGACTTTGATCAGTGTGATGAGCATTCAGAGAGAGAGACATTGACCAGTGTGGAGAGCAGTGAGAGAGAGAGATATTGATCAGTGTGGAGAGCAGTGAGAGAGAGTGATATTGATCAGTGTGGAAAGCAGTGAGACAGAGAGACATTGAGCAGTGTGGAGAGCAGGAAGAGAGAGAGACATTGATCAGTGTGATGAGCAGTGAGACAGAGAAAGACATTGATCAGTGAGGAGTGCATTGAGACAGAGAGACATTGATCAGTGTGGAAAGCAGTGAGACAGAGAGACATCGATCTGTGTGGAAAGCAGTGAGAGAGGGAGAATTTAATCAGTGTGGAGAGCAGTGAGAGGGATAGACATTGATTAGTGTGGAGAGCAGTGAGAGAGAGACACATTGAGCAGTGTGGAAAGCAGTGAGAGAGAGAGACATTGATCCGTGTGGAGAGCAGTGAGACAGAGAGACATTGATCAGTGTGGAGAGCTGTGAGAGAGAGAGACATTGATCAGTGTGGAAAGGTGTGAGAGAGAGTGACATTGATCAATGTGGACAGCAGTGAGAGAGAGAGACATTGATCAGTGTGGAGAGTAGTGAGAGAGAGAGACATCGATCAGTGTGGAGAGCAGTGTGAGAGAGAGACATTGATCAGTGTGGAAAGCAGTGAGAGAGAGAGACATTGATCAGTGTGGAGAGCAGTGAGAGAGAGAGACTTTCAGCAGTGTGGAGAGCAGGAAGATAGAGAGACATTGATCAGTGTAAAGAGCAGTGAGAGAGAGAGACATTGATTAGTGTGGAGATCAATGAGAGAGAGAGACATTGATCAGTGTGGAGAGCAGTGAGACAGAGAGAGACATTGATCAGTGAGGAGTGCAGGAAGAGGGAGAGACATTGATCAGTGTGATGAGCAGTGAGAGAGAGAGTCATTGATCAGTGTGAAGAGCAGTGAGAGAGACATTGATCAGTGTGGAGAGCAGTGAGAGAGAGAGACATTGAGCAGTGTGGAGAGCAGTGAGGCAGAGAGACATTGATCAGTGTAAAGAGCAGTCAGAGATAGAGAGACATTGGTCAGTGTGGAAAGAAGTGAGAGAGAGAGACATTGATCAGTGTGGAGAGCAGTGAGAGAGAGAGACATTGATCAGTGTGGAGAGCAGTGAGAGCGAGAGACATTGATCAGTGTGGAGAGCAGTGAGAGAGAGAGACATTGATCAGTGTGGAGAGCAGTGAGGCTGAGAGACATTGATCAGTGTAAAGAGCAGTGAGAGATAGAGAGACATTGGTCAGTGTGGAGAGAAGTGAGAGAGAGAGACATTGATCAGTGTAAAGATCAGTGACAGAGAGAGACATTGAATAGTGTGATGAGCAAGGAGAGAGAGAGACATTGAACAGTGTGGAGAGCAGTGAGAGGGAGAGACATTAATCAGTGTGGAGGGCAGTGAGAGGGAGAGACATTGATCAGTGTGATGAGCATTCAGAAAGAGAGACATTGAGCTGTGTGGAGAGCAGTGAGAGAGAGAGACATTGATCAGTGCGGATAGCAGTGAGAGAGAGAGACATTGAGCAGTGTGGAGAGCCGTGAGAGGGAGAGACTTTGATCAGTGTGATGAGCATTCAGAGAGAGAGACATTGACCAGTGTGGAGAGCAGTGAGAGAGAGAGATATTGATCAGTGTGGAGAGCAGTGAGAGAGAGTGATATTGATCAGTGTGGAAAGCAGTGAGACAGAGAGACATTGAGCAGTGTGGAGAGCAGGAAGAGAGAGAGACATTGATCAGTGTGATGAGCAGTGAGACAGAGAAAGACATTGATCAGTGAGGAGTGGATTGAGACAGAGAGACATCGATCTGTGTGGAAAGCAGTGAGAGAGGGAGAATTTAATCAGTGTGGAGAGCAGTGAGAGGGATAGACATTGATTAGTGTGGAGAGCAGTGAGAGAGAGACACATTGAGCAGTGTGGAAAGCAGTGAGAGAGAGAGACATTGATCCGTGTGGAGAGCAGTGAGACAGAGAGACATTGATCAGTGTGGAGAGCTGTGAGAGAGAGAGACATTGATCAGTGTGGAAAGGTGTGAGAGAGAGTGACATTGATCAATGTGGAGAGCAGTGAGAGAGACAGACATTGATCAGTGTGGAAAGCAGTGAGAGAGAGAGACATTGATCAGTGTGGAGAGCAGTGAGAGAGAGAGGCATTGATCAGCGTGGAAATCTGTAAGAGAGAGAGACATTGTGCAGTATGGGGAGCATTTAGACAGAGAGCCATTGGTCAGTGTGGCGAGCAGTGAGAGAGAGAGACATTGATCAGTGTGGAAAGCAGTGACAGAGAGAGACATTGAGCAGTGTGGAGAGCAGGGAGAGAGATAGACATTGATCAGTGTGGAGAGCAGGAAGAGGGAGAGACATTGATCAGTGTGATGAGCAGTGAGAGAGAGAGTCATTGATCAGTGTGAAGAGCAGTGAGAGAGACATTGATCAGTGTGGAGAGCAGTGAGAGAGAGAGACATTGAGCACTGTGGAGAGCAGTGAGGCAGAGAGACATTGATCAGTGTAAAGAGCAGTGAGAGATAGAGAGACATTGGTCAGTGTGGAAAGAAGTGAGAGAGAGAGACATTGATCAGTGTGGACAGCAGTGAGAGAGAGAGACATTGATCATTGTGGAGAGCAGTGAGAGAGAGAGACATTGATCAGTGTGGAGAGCAGTGAGGCAGAGAGACACTGATCAGTGTAAAGAGAAGTGAGAGATAGAGAGACATTGGTCAGTGTGGAGAGAAGTGAGAGAGAGAGACATTGATCAGTGTGGAGCGCAGTGAGACAGAGAGACATTGATCAGTGTAAAGATCAGTGAGAGAGAGAGACATTGAATAGTGTGATGAGCAATGAGAGAGAGAGACATTGATCAGTGTGGAGAGCAGTGAGAGGGAGAGACATTAATCAGTGTGGAGGGCAGTGAGAGGGAGAGACATTGATCAGTGTGATGAGCATTCAGAGAGAGAGACATTGAGCTGTGTGGAGAGCAGTGACAGAGAGAGACATTGAGCAGTGTGGAGAGCACTGAGGCAGAGAGACATTGATCTGTGTAAAGAGCGGTGAGAGATAGAGAGACATTGGTCAGTGTGGAAAGAAGTGAGAGAGAGAGACATTGATTCGTGTGGAGAGCTGTGTGAGAGAGAGACATTGATCAGTGTGGAAAGCAGTGAGAGAGAGAGACATTGATTAGTGTGGAGAGCAGTGAGAGAGAGAGACATTGGTTAGTGTGGAGAGCTGTGAGAGAGAGAGACATTGATCAGTGTGGAGAGCAGTGAGAGAGAGAGACATTGATTAGTGTGGAGAGTAGTGAGAGAGAGAGACATCGATCAGAGTGGAGAGCAGTGTGAGAGAGAGACATTGATCAGTGTGGAAAGCTGTGAGA
This sequence comes from Heterodontus francisci, assembly GCF_036365525.1. Lineage (NCBI taxonomy): Eukaryota > Metazoa > Chordata > Chondrichthyes > Heterodontiformes > Heterodontidae > Heterodontus > Heterodontus francisci. Next base: position 128,073,187 of record NC_090377.1, read on the forward strand.
GAGCGAGACATTGATCAGTGTGGAGAGCAGTGAGAGAGAGAGACTTTCAGCAGTGTGGAGAGCAGGAAGATAGAGAGACATTGATCAGTGTAAAGAGCAGTGAGAGAGAGAGACATTGATCAGTGTGGAGAGTAGTGAGAGAGAGAGACATCGATCAGTGTGGAGAGCAGTGTGAGAGAGAGACATTGATCAGTGTGGAAAGCAGTGAGAGAGCGAGACATTGATCAGTGTGGAGAGCAGTGAGAGAGAGAGACTTTCAGCAGTGTGGAGAGCAGGAAGAGAGAGAGACATTGATCAGTGTAAAGAGCAGTGAGAGAGAGAGACATTGATTAGTGTGGAGATCAATGAGAGAGAGAGACATTGATCTGTGTGATGAGCAGTGAGACAGAGAGAGACATTGATCAGTGAGGAGTGCAGGAAGAGGGAGAGACATTGATCAGTGTGATGAGCAGTGAGAGATAGAGTCATTGATCAGTGTGAAGAGCAGTGAGAGTGACATTGATCAGTGTGGAGAGCAGTGAGAGAGAGAGACATTGGGCAGTGTGGAGAGCAGTGAGGCAGAGAGACATTGATCAGTGTAAAGAGCAGTGAGAGATAGAGAGACATTGGTCAGTGTGGAAAGAAGTGAGAGAGAGAGACATTGATCAGTGTGGAGAGCAGTGAGAGAGAGAGACATTGATCAGTGTGGAGAGCAGTGAGAGCGAGAGACATTGATCAGTGTGGAGAGCAGTGAGAGAGAGCGACATTGATCAGTGTGGAGAGCAGTGAGGCAGAGAGACATTGATCAGTGTAAAGAGCAGTCAGAGATAGAGAGACATTGGTCAGTGTGGAGAGAAGTGAGAGAGAGAGACATTGATCAGTGTGGAGCGCAGTGAGACAGAGAGACATTGATCAGTGTAAAGATCAGTGAGAGAGAGAGACATTGAATAGTGTGATGAGCAATGAGAGAGAGAGGCATTGAACAGTGTGGAGAGCAGTGAGAGGGAGAGACATTAATCAGTGTGGAGGGCAGTGAGAGGGAGAGACATTGATCAGTGTGATGAGCATTCAGAGAGAGAGACATTGAGCTGTGTGGAGAGCAGTGAGAGAGAGAGACATTGATCAGTGCGGATAGCAGTGAGAGAGAGAGACATTGAGCAGTGTGGAGAGCCGTGAGAGGGAGAGACTTTGATCAGTGTGATGAGCATTCAGAGAGAGAGACATTGACCAGTGTGGAGAGCAGTGAGAGAGAGAGATATTGATCAGTGTGGAGAGCAGTGAGAGAGAGTGATATTGATCAGTGTGGAAAGCAGTGAGACAGAGAGACATTGAGCAGTGTGGAGAGCAGGAAGAGAGAGAGACATTGATCAGTGTGATGAGCAGTGAGACAGAGAGAGACATTGATCAGTGAGGAGTGCATTGAGACAGAAAGACATTGATCAGTGTGGAAAGCAGTGAGACAGAGAGACATCGATCTGTGTGGAAAGCAGTGAGAGAGGGAGAATTTAATCAGTGTGGAGAGCAGTGAGAGGGATAGACATTGATTAGTGTGATGAGCATTCAGAGAGAGAGACATTGAGCTGTGTGGAGAGCAGTGAGAGAGAGAGACATTGATCAGTGCGGATAGCAGTGAGAGAGAGAGACATTGAGCAGTGTGGAGAGCAGTGAGAGGGAGAGAGTTTGACAGTGTGGAGACCAGTGAGTTAGAGAGATATTGATCAGTGTGGAGAGCAGTGAGACAGAGAGACATTGATCAGTGTGATGAGCAGTGCGAGAGAGAGACATTGGTCAGTGTGGAGTGCAGTGAGAGTGAGAGACATTGATGAGTGTGGAGAGCAGTGAGAGAGAGAGAGATATTGGTCAGAGTGGAGTGCAGTGAGAGGGAGAGACATTGATCAGTGTAAATAGCAGTGAGAGAGAGAGACATTGTTCAGTGTGGAGAGCAGTGAGAGAGACATTGATCAGTGTGGAGAGCAGTGAGAGAGAGAGACATTGATCAGAGAGGAGAGCAGTGAGAGTGAGAGATATTGATCTGTGTGGAGTGCAGAGAGAGGGAGAGACATTTATCTGTATGGAGAGCAGTGAGAGAGAGAGACTTTGATCAGTGTGGAAAGCAATGAGAGAGAGAGACATTGAGCAGTGTGGAGAGCAGGGAGAGAGAGAGACATTGATCAGTGTAAATAGCAGTGAGAGAGAGAGACATTGTTCAGTGTGGAGAGCAGTGAGAGAGACATTGATCAGTGTGGCGAGCAGTGAGAGAGAGAGACATTGATCAGAGAGGAGAGCAGTGAGAGTGAGAGATATTGATCTGTGTGGAGTGCAGAGAGAGGGAGAGACATTTATCTGTATGGAGAGCAGTGAGAGAGAGAGACTTTGATCAGTGTGGAAAGCAATGAGAGAGAAAGACATTGAGCAGTGTGGAGAGCAGGGAGAGAGAGAGACATTGATCAGTGTGGAGAGCAGGAAGAGGGAGAGACATTGATCAGTGTGCTGAGCAGTGAGAGAGAGAGTCATTGATGAGTGTGGCGAGCAGTGAGAGAGAGAGACATTGATCAGTGTGGAAAGCAGTGAGAGAGAGAGACTTTGAGCAGTGTGGAGAGCAGGAAGAGGGAGAGACATTGATCAGTGTGGAGAGCAGTGAGAGAGGGAGACATTGATCAGTGTGGAGAGCAGTGAGAGCGAGAGACATTGATCAGTGTGGAGAGCAGTGAGAGAGAGACATTGATCAGTGTGGAGAGCAGTGAGGCAGAGAGACATTGATCAGTGTAAAGATCAGTGAGAGAGAGAGACATTGAATAGTGTGATGAGCAATGAGAGAGAGAGGCATTGAACAGTGTGGAGAGCAGTGAGAGGGAGAGACATTAATCAGTGTGGAGGGCAGTGAGAGGGAGAGACATTGATCAGTGTGATGAGCATTCAGAGAGAGAGACATTGAGCTGTGTGGAGAGCAGTGAGAGAGAGAGACATTGATCAGTGCGGATAGCAGTGAGAGAGAGAGACATTGAGCAGTGTGGAGAGCCGTGAGAGGGAGAGACTTTGATCAGTGTGATGAGCATTCAGAGAGAGAGACATTGACCAGTGTGGAGAGCAGTGAGAGAGAGAGATATTGATCAGTGTGGAGAGCAGTGAGAGAGAGTGATATTGATCAGTGTGGAAAGCAGTGAGACAGAGAGACATTGAGCAGTGTGGAGAGCAGGAAGAGAGAGAGACATTGATCAGTGTGATGAGCAGTGAGACAGAGAGAGACATTGATCAGTGAGGAGTGCATTGAGACAGAGAGACATTGATCAGTGTGGAAAGCAGTGAGACAGAGAGACATTGATCTGTGTGGAAAGCAGTGAGAGAGGGAGAATTTAATCAGTGTGGAGAGCAGTGAGAGGGATAGACATTGATTAGTGTGATGAGCATTCAGAGAGAGAGACATTGAGCTGTGTGGAGAGCAGTGAGAGAGAGAGACATTGATCAGTGCGGATAGCAGTGAGAGAGAGAGACATTGAGCAGTGTGGAGAGCAGTGAGAGGGAGAGAGTTTGACAGTGTGGAGACCAGTGAGTTAGAGAGATATTGATCAGTGTGGAGAGCAGTGAGACAGAGAGACATTGATCAGTGTGATGAGCAGTGCGAGAGAGAGACATTGGTCAGTGTGGAGTGCAGTGAGAGCGAGAGACATTGATGAGTGTGGAGAGCAGTGAGAGAGAGAGAGATATTGGTCAGAGTGGAGTGCAGTGAGAGGGAGAGACATTGATCAGTGTAAATAGCAGTGAGAGAGAGAGACATTGTTCAGTGTGGAGAGCAGTGAGAGAGACATTGATCAGTGTGGAGAGCAGTGAGAGAGAGAGACATTGATCAGAGAGGAGAGCAGTGAGAGTGAGAGATATTGATCTGTGTGGAGTGCAGAGAGAGGGAGAGACATTTATCTGTATGGAGAGCAGTGAGAGAGAGAGACTTTGATCAGTGTGGAAAGCAATGAGAGAGAGAGACATTGAGCAGTGTGGAGAGCAGGGAGAGAGAGAGACATTGATCAGTGTAAATAGCAGTGAGAGAGAGAGACATTGTTCAGTGTGGAGAGCAGTGAGAGAGACATTGATCAGTGTGGAGAGCAGTGAGAGAGAGAGACATTGATCAGAGAGGAGAGCAGTGAGAGTGAGAGATATTGATCTGTGTGGAGTGCAGAGAGAGGGAGAGACATTTATCTGTATGGAGAGCAGTGAGAGAGAGAGACTTTGATCAGTGTGGAAAGCAATGAGAGAGAGAGACATTGAGCAGTGTGGAGAGCAGGGAGAGAGAGAGACATTGATCAGTGTGGAGAGCAGGAAGAGGGAGAGACATTGATCAGTGTGCTGAGCAGTGAGAGAGAGAGTCATTGATGAGTGTGGCGAGCAGTGAGAGAGAGAGACATTGATCAGTGTGGAAAGCAGTGAGAGAGAGAGACTTTGAGCAGTGTGGAGAGCAGGAAGAGGGAGAGACATTGATCACTGTGGAGAGCAGTGAGAGAGGGAGACATTGATCAGTGTGGAGAGCAGTGAGAGCGAGAGACATTGATCAGTGTGGAGAGCAGTGAGAGAGAGAGACATTGATCAGTGTGGAGAGCAGTGAGGCAGAGAGACATTGATCAGTGGAAAGAGCAGTGAGAGATAGAGAGACATTGGTCAGTGTGGAGAGAAGTGAGAGAGAGAGACATTGATCAGTGTGGAGCGCAGTGAGACAGAGAGACATTGATCAGTGTAAAGATCAGTGAGAGAGAGAGACATATAATAGTGTGATGAGCAATGAGAGAGAGAGACATTGAACAGTGTGGAGAGCAGTGAGAGGGAGAGACATTAATCAGTGTGGAGGGCAGTGAGAGGGAGAGACATTGATCAGTGTGATGAGCATTCAGAGAGAGAGACATTGAGCTGTGTGGAGAGCAGTGAGAGAGAGAGACATTGATCAGTGCGGATAGCAGTGAGAGAGAGAGACATTGAGCAGTGTGGAGAGCAGTGAGAGGGAGAGAGTTTGACAGTGTGGAGACCAGTGAGTTAGAGAGATATTGATCAGTGTGGAGAGCAGTGAGACAGAGAGACATTGATCAGTGTGATGAGCAGTGCGAGAGAGAGACATTGGTCAGTGTGGAGTGCAGTGAGAGCGAGAGACATTGATGAGTGTGGAGAGCAGTGAGAGAGAGAGAGATATTGGTCAGAGTGGAGTGCAGTGAGAGGGAGAGACATTGATCAGTGTAAATAGCAGTGAGAGAGAGAGACATTGTTCAGTGTGGAGAGCAGTGAGAGAGACATTGATCAGTGTGGAGAGCAGTGAGAGAGAGAGACATTGATCAGAGAGGAGAGCAGTGAGAGTGAGAGATATTGATCTGTGTGGAGTGCAGAGAGAGGGAGAGACATTTATCTGCATGGAGAGCAGTGAGAGAGAGAGACGTTGATCAGTGTGGAAAGCAATGAGAGAGAGAGACATTGAGCAGTGTGGAGAGCAGGGAGAGAGAGAGACATTGATCAGTGTGGAGAGCAGGAAGAGGGAGAGACATTGATCAGTGTGCTGAGCAGTGAGAGAGAGAGTCATTGATGAGTGTGGCGAGCAGTGAGAGAGAGAGACATTGATCAGTGTGGAAAGCAGTGAGAGAGAGAGACTTTGAGCAGTGTGGAGAGCAGGAAGAGGGAGAGACATTGATCAGTGTGGAGAGCAGTGAGAGAGGGAGACATTGATCAGTGTGGAGAGCAGTGAGAGCGAGAGACATTGATCAGTGTGGAGAGCAGTGAGAGAGAGACATTGATCAGTGTGGAGAGCAGTGCGGCAGAGAGACATTGAACTGTGTAAAGAGCAGTGAGAGATAGAGAGACATTGGTCAGTGTGGAGAGAAGTGAGAGAGAGAGACATTGATCAGTGTGGAGCGCAGTGAGACAGAGAGACATTGATCAGTGTAAAGATCAGTGAGAGAGAGAGACATTGAATAGTTTGATGAGCAATGAGAAAGAGAGACATTGAACAGTGTGGAGAGCAGTGAGAGGGAGAGACATTAATCAGTGTGGAGGGCAGTGAGAGGGAGAGACATTGATCAGTGTGATGAGCATTCAGAGAGAGAGACATTGAGCTGTGTGGAGAGCAGTGAGAGAGAGAGACATTGATCAGTGTAAAGAGCAGTGAGAGAGAGAGACATTGAGCAGTGTGGAGAGCAGGGAGAGGGAGAGACTTTGATCAGTGTGGAAAGCAGTGAGAGAGAGAGCCATTGAGCAGTGTGGAGAGCAGGAAGAGAGAGAGACGTTGATCAGTGTGATGAGCAGTGAGACAGAGAGAGACATTGATCAGTGAGGAGTGCATTGAGACAGAGAGACATTGATCAGTGTGGAAAGCAGTGAGACAGAGAGACATCGATCTGTGTGGAAAGCAGTGAGAGAGGGAGAATTTAATCAGTGTGGAGAGCAGTGAGAGGGATAGACATTGATTAGTGTGGAGAGCAGTGAGAGAGAGACACATTGAGCAGTGTGGAAAGCAGTGAGAGAGAGAGTCATTGAGCATTGTGGAAAGCAGGAAGAGAGAGACACATTGATCAGTGTGATTAGCAGTGAGAGAGAGACATTGATCCGTGTGGAGAGCAGTGAGACAGAGAGACATTGATCAGTGTGGAGAGCTGTGAGAGAGAGAGACATTGATCAGTGTGGAAAGGTGTGAGAGAGAGTGACATTGATCAATGTGGAGAGCAGTGAGAGAGAGAGACATTGATCAGTGTGGAAAGCAGTGAGAGAGAGAGACATTGATCAGTGTGGAGAGCAGTGAGAGAGAGAGGCATTGATCAGTGTGGAAAGCTGTAAGAGAGAGAGACATTGTGCAGTATGGGGAGCAGTGAGACAGAGAGACATTGGTCAGTGTGGCGAGCAGTGAGAGAGAGAGACATTGATCAGTGTGGAAAGCAGTGAGTGAGAGAGACATTGAGCAGTGTGGAGAGCAGGGAGAGAGATAGACATTGATCAGTGTGAAGAGCAGGAAGAGGGAGAGACATTGATCAGTGTGATGAGCAGTGAGAGAGAGAGTCATTGATCAGTGTGAAGAGCAGTGAGAGAGACATTGATCAGTGTGGAGAGCAGTGAGAGAGAGAGACATTGAGCAGTGTGGAGAGCAGTGAGGCAGAGAGACATTGATCAGTGTAAAGAGCATTGAGAGATAGAGAGACATTGGTCAGTGTGGAAAGAAGTGAGAGAGAGAGACATTGATCAGTGTGGACAGCAGTGAGAGAGAGAGACATTGATCAGTGTGGAGAGAAGTGAGAGAGAGAGACATTGATCAGTGTGGAGCGCAGTGAGACAGAGAGACATTGATCAGTGTAAAGATCAGTGAGAGAGAGAGACATTGAATAGTGTGATGAGCAATGAGAGAGAGAGACATTGATCAGTGTGGAGAGCAGTGAGAGGGAGAGACATTAATCAGTGTGGAGGGCAGTGAGAGGGAGAGACATTGATCAGTGTGATGAGCATTCAGAGAGAGAGAAATTGAGCTGTGTGGAGAGCAGTGAGAGAGAGAGACATTGATCAGTGCGGATAGCAGTGAGAGAGAGAGACATTGAGCAGTGTGGAGAGCAGTGAGAGGGAGAGAGTTTGACAGTGTGGAGACCAGTGAGTTAGAGAGATATTGATCAGTGTGGAGAGCAGTGAGACAGAGAGACATTGATCAGTGTGATGAGCAGTGCGAGAGAGAGACATTGGTCAGTGTGGAGTGCAGTGAGAGCGAGAGACATTGATGAGTGTGGAGAGCAGTGAGAGAGAGAGAGATATTGGTCAGAGTGGAGTGCAGTGAGAGGGAGAGACATTGATCAGTGTAAATAGCAGTGAGAGAGAGAGACATTGTTCAGTGTGGAGAGCAGTGAGAGAGACATTGATCAGTGTGGAGAGCAGTGAGAGAGAGAGACATTGATCAGAGAGGAGAGCAGTGAGAGTGAGAGATATTGATCTGGGTGGAGTGCAGAGCGAGGGAGAGACATTTATCTGTATGGAGAGCAGTGAGAGAGAGAGACTTTGATCAGTGTGGAAAGCAATGAGAGAGAGAGACATTGAGCAGTGTGGAGAGCAGGGAGAGAGAGAGACATTGATCAGTGTGGAGAGCAGGAAGAGGGAGAGACATTGATCAGTGTGCTGAGCAGTGAGAGAGAGAGTCATTGATGAGTGTGGCGAGCAGTGAGAGAGAGAGACATTGATCAGTGTGGAAAGCAGTGAGAGAGAGAGACTTTGAGCAGTGTGGAGAGCAGGAAGAGGGAGAGACATTGATCAGTGTGGAGAGCAGTGAGAGAGGGAGACATTGATCAGTGTGGAGAGCAGTGAGAGCGAGAGACATTGATCAGTGTGGAGAGCAGTGAGAGAGAGAGACATTGATCAGTGTGGAGAGCAGTGAGGCAGAGAGACATTGATCAGTGGAAAGAGCAGTGAGAGATAGAGAGACATTGGTCAGTGTGGAGAGAAGTGAGAGAGAGAGACATTGATCAGTGTGGAGCGCAGTGAGACAGAGAGACATTGATCAGTGTAAAGATCAGTGAGAGAGAGAGACATTGAATAGTGTGATGAGCAATGAGAGAGAGAGACATTGAACAGTGTGGAGAGCAGTGAGAGGGAGAGACATTAATCAGTGTGGAGGGCAGTGAGAGGGAGAGACATTGATCAGTGTGATGAGCATTCAGAGAGAGAGACATTGAGCTGTGTGGAGAGCAGTGAGAGAGAGAGACATTGATCAGTGCGGATAGCAGTGAGAGAGAGAGACATTGAGCAGTGTGGAGAGCAGTGAGAGGGAGAGAGTTTGACAGTGTGGAGACCAGTGAGTTAGAGAGATATTGATCAGTGTGGAGAGCAGTGAGACAGAGAGACATTGATCAGTGTGATGAGCAGTGCGAGAGAGAGACATTGGTCAGTGTGGAGTGCAGTGAGAGCGAGAGACATTGATGAGTGTGGAGAGCAGTGAGAGAGAGAGAGATATTGGTCAGAGTGGAGTGCAGTGAGAGGGAGAGACATTGATCAGTGTAAATAGCAGTGAGAGAGAGAGACATTGTTCAGTGTGGAGAGCAGTGAGAGAGACATTGATCAGTGTGGAGAGCAGTGAGAGAGAGAGACATTGATCAGAGAGGAGAGCAGTGAGAGTGAGAGATATTGATCTGTGTGGAGTGCAGAGAGAGGGAGAGACATTTATCTGCATGGAGAGCAGTGAGAGAGAGAGACGTTGATCAGTGTGGAAAGCAATGAGAGAGAGAGACATTGAGCAGTGTGGAGAGCAGGGAGAGAGAGAGACATTGATCAGTGTGGAGAGCAGGAAGAGGGAGAGACATTGATCAGTGTGCTGAGCAGTGAGAGAGAGAGTCATTGATGAGTGTGGCGAGCAGTGAGAGAGAGAGACATTGATCAGTGTGGAGAGCAGTGAGAGAGAGACATTGATCAGTGTGGAGAGCAGTGAGGCAGAGAGACATTGAACTGTGTAAAGAGCAGTGAGAGATAGAGAGACATTGGTCAGTGTGGAGAGAAGTGAGAGAGAGAGACATTGATCAGTGTGGAGCGCAGTGAGACAGAGAGACATTGATCAGTGTAAAGATCAGTGAGAGAGAGAGACATTGAATAGTTTGATGAGCAATGAGAAAGAGAGACATTGAACAGTGTGGAGAGCAGTGAGAGGGAGAGACATTAATCAGTGTGGAGGGCAGTGAGAGGGAGAGACATTGATCAGTGTGATGAGCATTCAGAGAGAGAGACATTGAGCTGTGTGGAGAGCAGTGAGAGAGAGAGACATTGATCAGTGTAAAGAGCAGTGAGAGAGAGAGACATTGAGCAGTGTGGAGAGCAGGGAGAGGGAGAGACTTTGATCAGTGTGGAAAGCAGTGAGAGAGAGAGCCATTGAGCAGTGTGGAGAGCAGGAAGAGAGAGAGACTTTGATCAGTGTGATGAGCAGTGAGACAGAGAGAGACATTGATCAGTGAGGAGTGCATTGAGACAGAGAGACATTGATCAGTGTGGAAAGCAGTGAGACAGAGAGACATCGATCTGTGTGGAAAGCAGTGAGAGAGGGAGAATTTAATCAGTGTGGAGAGCAGTGAGAGGGATAGACATTGATTAGTGTGGAGAGCAGTGAGAGAGAGACACATTGAGCAGTGTGGAAAGCAGTGAGAGAGAGAGTCATTGAGCATTGTGGAAAGCAGGAAGAGAGAGACACATTGATCAGTGTGATTAGCAGTGAGAGAGAGACATTGATCCGTGTGGAGAGCAGTGAGACAGAGAGACATTGATCAGTGTGGAGAGCTGTGAGAGAGAGAGACATTGATCAGTGTGGAAAGGTGTGAGAGAGAGTGACATTGATCAATGTGGAGAGCAGTGAGAGAGAGAGACATTGATCAGTGTGGAAAGCAGTGAGAGAGAGAGACATTGATCAGTGTGGAGAGCAGTGAGAGAGAGAGGCATTGATCAGTGTGGAAAGCTGTAAGAGAGAGAGACATTGTGCAGTATGGGGAGCAGTGAGACAGAGAGACATTGGTCAGTGTGGCGAGCAGTGAGAGAGAGAGACATTGATCAGTGTGGAAAGCAGTGAGTGAGAGAGACATTGAGCAGTGTGGAGAGCAGGGAGAGAGATAGACATTGATCAGTGTGAAGAGCAGGAAGAGGGAGAGACATTGATCAGTGTGATGAGCAGTGAGAGAGAGAGTCATTGATCAGTGTGAAGAGCAGTGAGAGAGACATTGATCAGTGTGGAGAGCAGTGAGAGAGAGAGACATTGAGCAGTGTGGAGAGCAGTGAGGCAGAGAGACATTGATCAGTGTAAAGAGCAGTGAGAGATAGAGAGACATTGGTCAGTGTGGAAAGAAGTGAGAGAGAGAGACATTGATCAGTGTGGACAGCAGTGAGAGAGAGAGACATTGATCAGTGTGGAGAGAAGTGAGAGAGAGAGACATTGATCAGTGTGGAGCGCAGTGAGACAGAGAGACATTGATCAGTGTAAAGATCAGTGAGAGAGAGAGACATTGAATAGTGTGATGAGCAATGAGAGAGAGAGACATTGATCAGTGTGGAGAGCAGTGAGAGGGAGAGACATTAATCAGTGTGGAGGGCAGTGAGAGGGAGAGACATTGATCAGTGTGATGAGCATTCAGAGAGAGAGAAATTGAGCTGTGTGGAGAGCAGTGAGAGAGAGAGACATTGATCAGTGCGGATAGCAGTGAGAGAGAGAGACATTGAGCAGTGTGGAGAGCAGTGAGAGGGAGAGAGTTTGACAGTGTGGAGACCAGTGAGTTAGAGAGATATTGATCAGTGTGGAGAGCAGTGAGACAGAGAGACATTGATCAGTGTGATGAGCAGTGCGAGAGAGAGACATTGGTCAGTGTGGAGTGCAGTGAGAGCGAGAGACATTGATCAGTGTAAATAGCAGTGAGAGAGAGAGACATTGTTCAGTGTGGAGAGCAGTGAGAGAGACATTGATCAGTGTGGAGAGCAGTGAGAGAGAGAGACATTGATCAGAGAGGAGAGCAGTGAGAGTGAGAGATATTGATCTGTGTGGAGTGCAGAGCGAGGGAGAGACATTTATCTGTATGGAGAGCAGTGAGAGAGAGAGACTTTGATCAGTGTGGAAAGCAATGAGAGAGAGAGACATTGAGCAGTGTGGTGAGCAGGGAGAGAGAGAGACATTGATCAGTGTGGAGAGCAGGAAGAGGGAGAGACATTGATCAGTGTGCTGAGCAGTGAGAGAGAGAGTCATTGATGAGTGTGGCAAGCAGTGAGAGAGAGAGACATTGATCAGTGTGGAAAGCAGTGAGAGAGAGACTTTGAGCAGTGTGGAGAGCAGGAAGAGGCAGAGACATTGATCAGTGTGGAGAGCAGTGAGAGAGAGAGACAGTGATCAGTGTGGAGCGCAGTGAGACAGAGAGACATTGATCAGTGTAAAGATCAGTGAGAGAGAGAGACATTGAATAGTGTGATGAGCAATGAGAGAGAGAGACATTGATCAGTGTGGAGAGCAGTGAGAGGGAGAGACATTAATCAGTGTGGAGGGCAGTGAGAGGGAGAGACATTGATCAGTGTGATGAGCATTCAGAGAGAGAGACATTGAGCTGTGTGGAGAGCAGTGAGAGAGAGAGACATTGATCAGTGCGGATAGCAGTGAGAGAGAGAGACATTGAGCAGTGTGGAGAGCAGTGAGAGGGAGAGAGTTTGACAGTGTGGAGACCAGTGTGTTAGAGAGATATTGATCAGTGTGGAGAGCAGTGAGACGGAGAGACATTGATCAGTGTGATGAGCAGTGCGAGAGAGAGACATTGGTCAGTGTGGAGTGCAGTGAGAGCGAGAGACATTGATGAGTGTGGAGAGCAGTGAGAGAGAGAGAGATATTGGTCAGAGTGGAGTGCAGTGAGAGGGAGAGACATTGATCAGTGTAAATAGCAGTGAGAGAGAGAGACATTGTTCAGTGTGGAGAGCAGTGAGAGAGACATTGATCAGTGTGGAGAGCAGTGAGAGAGAGAGACATTGATCAGAGAGGAGAGCAGTGAGAGTGAGAGATATTGATCTGTGTGGAGTGCAGAGAGAGGGAGAGACATTTATCTGTATGGAGAGCAGTGAGAGAGAGAGACTTTGATCAGTGTGGAAAGCAATGAGAGAGAGAGACATTGAGCAGTGTGGAGAGCAGGGAGAGAGAGAGGCATTGATCAGTGTGGAGAGCAGGAAGAGGGAGAGACATTGATCAGTGTGCTGAGCAGTGAGAGAGAGAGTCATTGATGAGTGTGGCGAGCAGTGAGAGAGAGAGACATTGATCAGTGTGGAAAGCAGTGAGAGAGAGAGACTTTGAGCAGTGTGGAGAGCAGGAAGAGGGAGAGACATTGATCAGTGTGGAGAGCAGTGAGAGAGGGAGACATTGATCAGTGTGGAGAGCAGTGAGAGCGAGAGACATTGATCAGTGTGGAGAGCAGTGAGAGAGAGACATTGATCAGTGTGGAGAGCAGTGAGGCAGAGAGACATTGATCAGTGTAAAGAGCAGTGAGAGATAGAGAGACATTGGTCAGTGTGGAGAGAAGTGAGAGAGAGAGACATTGATCAGTGTGGAGCGCAGTGAGACAGAGAGACATTGATCAGTGTAAAGATCAGTGAGAGAGAGAGACATTGAATAGTGTGATGAGCAATGAGAGAGAGAGACATTGAACAGTGTGGAGAGCAGTGAGAGGGAGAGACATTAATCAGTGTGGAGGGCAGTGAGAGGGAGAGACATTGATCAGTGTGATGAGCATTCAGAGAGAGAGACATTGATCTGTGTGGAGAGCAGTGAGAGAGAGAGACATTGATCAGTGCGGATAGCAGTGAGAGAGAGAGACATTGAGCAGTGTGGAGAGCAGTGAGAGGGAGAGAGTTTGACAGTGTGGAGATCAGTGAGTTAGAGAGATATTGATCAGTGTGGAGAGCAGTGAGACAGAGAGACATTGATCAGTGTGATGAGCAGTGCGAGAGAGAGACATTGGTCAGTGTGGAGTGCAGTGAGAGCGAGAGACATTGATGAGTGTGGAGAGCAGTGAGAGAGAGAGAGATATTGGTCAGAGTGGAGTGCAGTGAGAGGGAGAGACATTGATCAGTGTAAATAGCAGTGAGAGAGAGAGACATTGTTCAGTGTGGAGAGCAGTGAGAGAGACATTGATCAGTGTGGAGAGCAGTGAGAGAGAGAGACATTGATCAGAGAGGAGAGCAGTGAGAGTGAGAGATATTGTTCTGTGTGGAGTGCAGAGAGAGGGAGAGACATTTATCTGTATGGAGAGCAGTGAGAGAGAGAGACTTTGATCAGTGTGGAAAGCAATGAGAGAGAGAGACATTGAGCAGTGTGGAGAGCAGGGAGAGAGAGAGACATTGATCAGTGTGGAGAGCAGGAAGAGGGAGAGACATTGATCAGTGTGCTGAGCAGTGAGAGAGAGAGTCATTGATGAGTGTGGCGAGCAGTGAGAGAGAGAGACATTGATCAGTGTGGAAAGCAGTGAGAGAGAGAGACTTTGAGCAGTGTGGAGAGCAGGAAGAGGGAGAGACATTGATCAGTGTGGAGAGCAGTGAGAGAGGGAGACATTGATCAGTGTGGAGAGCAGTGAGAGCGAGAGACATTGATCAGTGTGGAGAGCAGTGAGAGAGAGACATTGATCAGTGTGGAGAGCAGTGAGGCAGAGAGACATTGAACAGTGTAAAGAGCAGTGAGAGATAGAGAGACATTGGTCAGTGTGGAGAGAAGTGAGAGAGAGAGACATTGATCAGTGTGGAGCGCAGTGAGACAGAGAGACATTGATCAGTGTAAAGATCAGTGAGTGAGAGAGACATTGAATAGTGTGATGAGCAATGAGAGAGAGAGACATTGAACAGTGTGGAGAGCAGTGAGAGGGAGAGACATTAATCAGTGTGGAGGGCAGTGAGAGGGAGAGATATTGATCAGTGTGATGAGCATTCAGAGAGAGAGACATTGAGCTGTGTGGAGAGCAGTGAGAGAGAGAGACATTGATCAGTGCGGATAGCAGTGAGAGAGAGAGACATTGAGCAGTGTGGAGAGCAGTGAGAGGGAGAGACTTTGATCAGTGTGATGAGCATTCAGAGAGAGAGACATTGACCAGTGTGGAGAGCAGTGAGAGAGAGAGATATTGATCAGTGTGGAGAGCAGTGAGACAGAGTGATATTGATCAGTGTGGAAAGCAGTGAGAGAGAGAGACATTGAGCAGTGTGGAGAGCAGGAAGAGAGAGAGACATTGATCAGTGTGATGAGCAGTGAGACAGAGAGAGACATTGATCAGTGAGGAGTGCATTGAGACAGAGAGACATTGATCAGTGTGGAAAGCAGTGAGACAGAGAGACATCGATCTGTGTGGAAAGCAGTGAGAGAGGGAGAATTTAATCTGTGTGGAGAGCAGTGAGAGGGATAGACATTGATTAGTGTGGAGAGCAGTGAGAGAGAGACACATTGAGCAGTGTGGAAAGCAGTGAGAGAGAGAGTCATTGAGCATTGTGGAAAGCAGGAAGAGAGAGACACATTGATCAGTGTGATTAGCAGTGAGAGAGAGACATTGATCCGTGTGGAGAGCAGTGAGACAGAGAGACATTGATCAGTGTGGAGAGCTGTGAGAGAGAGAGACATTGATCAGTGTGGAAAGGTGTGAGAGAGAGTGACATTGATCAATGTGGAGAGCAGTGAGAGAGAGAGACATTGATCAGTGTGGAAAGCAGTGAGAGAGAGAGACATTGATCAGTGTGGAGAGCAGTGAGAGAGAGAGGCATTGATCAGTGTGGAAAGCTGTAAGAGAGAGAGACATTGTGCAGTATGGGGAGTAGTGAGACAGAGAGACATTGGTCAGTGTGGCGAGCAGTGAGAGAGAGAGACATTGATCAGTGTGGAAAGCAGTGAGTGAGAGACACATTGAGCAGTGTGGAGAGCAGGGAGAGAGATAGACATTGATCAGTGTGAAGAGCAGGAAGAGGGAGAGACATTGATCAGTGTGATGAGCAGTGAGAGAGAGAGTCATTGATCAGTGTGAAGAGCAGTGAGAGAGACATTGATCAGTGTGGAGAGCAGTGAGAGAGAGAGACATTGAGCAGTGTGGAAAGCAGTGAGGCAGAGAGACATTGATCAGTGGAAAGAGCAGTGAGAGATAGAGAGACATTGGTCAGTGTGGAAAGAAGTGAGAGAGAGAGACATTGATCAGTGTGGAGAGCAGTGAGAGAGAGAGACATTGATCAGTGTGGAGATCAGTGAGAGAGAGAGACATTGATCAGTGTGGAGAGCAGTGAGGCAGAGAGACACTGATCAGTGTAAAGAGCAGTGTGAGATAGAGAGACATTGGTCAGTGTGGAGAGAAGTGAGAGAGAGAGACATTGATCAGTGTGGAGCGCAGTGAGACAGAGAGACATTGATCAGTGTAAAGATCAGTGAGAGAGAGAGACATTGAATAGTGTGATGAGCAATGAGAGAGAGAGACATTGATCAGTGTGGAGAGCAGTGAGAGGGAGAGACATTAATCAGTGTGGAGGGCAGTGAGAGGGAGAGACATTGATCAGTGTGATGAGCATTCAGAGAGAGAGACATTGATCTGTGTGGAGAGCAGTGAGAGAGAGAGACATTGATCAGTGCGGATAGCAGTGAGAGAGAGAGACATTGAGCAGTGTGGAGAGCAGTGAGAGGGAGAGAGTTTGACAGTGTGGAGACCAGTGAGTTAGAGAGATATTGATCAGTGTGGAGAGCAGTGAGACAGAGAGACATTGATCAGTGTGATGAGCAGTGCGAGAGAGAGACATTGGTCAGTGTGGAGTGCAGTGAGAGCGAGAGACATTGATGAGTGTTGAGAGCAGTGAGAGAGAGAGAGATATTGGTCAGAGTGGAGTGCAGTGAGAGGGAGAGACATTGATCAGTGTAAATAGCAGTGAGAGAGAGAGACATTGTTCAGTGTGGAGAGCAGTGAGAGAGACATTGATCAGTGTGGAGAGCAGTGAGAGAGAGAGACATTGATCAGAGAGGAGAGCAGTGAGAGTGAGAGATATTGATCTGTGTGGAGTGCAGAGCGAGGGAGAGACATTTATCTGTATGGAGAGCAGTGAGAGAGAGAGACTTTGATCAGTGTGGAAAGCAATGAGAGAGAGAGACATTGATCAGTGTGGAGAGCAGGAAGAGGGAGAGACATTGATCAGTGTGCTGAGCAGTGAGAGAGAGAGTCATTGATGAGTGTGGCAAGCAGTGAGAGAGAGAGACATTGATCAGTGTGGAAAGCAGTGAGAGAGAGAGACTTTGAGCAGTGTGGAGAGCAGGAAGAGGCAGAGACATTGATCAGTGTGGAGCGCAGTGAGACAGAGAGACATTGATCAGTGTAAAGATCAGTGAGAGAGAGAGACATTGAATAGTGTGATGAGCAATGAGAGAGAGAGACATTGATCAGTGTGGAGAGCAGTGAGAGGGAGAGACATTAATCAGTGTGGAGGGCAGTGAGAGGGAGAGACATTGATCAGTGTGATGAGCATTCAGAGAGAGAGACATTGAGCTGTGTGGAGAGCAGTGAGAGAGAGAGACATTGATCAGTGCGGATAGCAGTGAGAGAGAGAGACATTGAGCAGTGTGGAGAGCAGTGAGAGGGAGAGAGTTTGACAGTGTGGAGACCAGTGAGTTAGAGAGATATTGATCAGTGTGGAGAGCAGTGAGACAGAGAGACATTGACCAGTGTGATGAGCAGTGCGAGAGAGAGACATTGGTCAGTGTGGAGTGCATTGAGAGCGAGAGACATTGATGAGTGTGGAGAGCAGTGAGAGAGAGAGAGATATTGGTCAGAGTGGAGTGCAGTGAGAGGGACAGACATTGATCAGTGTAAATAGCAGTGAGAGAGAGAGACATTGTTCAGTGTGGAGAGCAGTGAGAGAGACATTGATCAGTGTGGAGAGCAGTGAGAGAGAGAGACATTGATCAGAGAGGAGAGCAGTGAGAGTGAGAGATATTGATCTGTGTGGAGTGCAGAGAGAGGGAGAGACATTTATCTGTATGGAGAGCAGTGAGAGAGAGAGACTTTGATCAGTGTGGAAAGCAATGAGAGAGAGAGACATTGAGCAGTGTGGAGAGCAGGGAGAGAGAGAGGCATTGATCAGTGTGGAGAGCAGGAAGAGGGAGAGACATTGATCAGTGTGCTGAGCAGTGAGAGAGAGAGTCATTGATGAGTGTGGCGAGCAGTGAGAGAGAGAGACATTGATCAGTGTGGAAAGCAGTGAGAGAGAGAGACTTTGAGCAGTGTGGAGAGCAGGAAGAGGGAGAGACATTGATCAGTGTGGAGAGCAGTGAGAGAGGGAGACATTGATCAGTGTGGAGAGCAGTGAGAGCGAGAGACATTGATCAGTGTGGAGAGCAGTGAGAGAGAGACATTGATCAGTGTGGAGAGCAGTGAGGCAGAGAGACATTGATCAGTGTAAAGAGCAGTGAGAGATAGAGAGACATTGGTCAGTGTGGAGAGAAGTGAGAGAGAGAGACATTGATCAGTGTGGAGCGCAGTGAGACAGAGAGACATTGATCAGTGTAAAGATCAGTGAGAGAGAGAGACATTGAATAGTGTGATGAGCAATGAGAGAGAGAGACATTGAACAGTGTGGAGAGCAGTGAGAGGGAGAGACATTAATCAGTGTGGAGGGCAGTGAGAGGGAGAGACATTGATCAGTGTGATGAGCATTCAGAGAGAGAGACATTGAGCTGTGTGGAGAGCAGTGAGAGAGAGAGACATTGATCAGTGCGGATAGCAGTGAGAGAGAGAGACATTGAGCAGTGTGGAGAGCAGTGCGAGGGAGAGAGTTTGACAGTGTGGAGACCAGTGAGTTAGAGAGATATTGATCAGTGTGGAGAGCAGTGAGACAGAGAGACATTGATCAGTGTGATGAGCAGTGCGAGAGAGAGACATTGGTCAGTGTGGAGTGCAGTGAGAGCGAGAGACATTGATGAGTGTGGAGAGCAGTGAGAGAGAGAGAGATATTGGTCAGAGTGGAGTGCAGTGAGAGGGAGAGATATTGATCAGTGTAAATAGCAGTGAGAGAGAGAGACATTGTTCAGTGTGGAGAGCAGTGAGAGAGACATTGATCAGTGTGGAGAGCAGTGAGAGAGAGAGACATTGATCAGAGAGGAGAGCAGTGAGAGTGAGAGATATTGCTCTGTGTGGAGTGCAGAGAGAGGGAGAGACATTTATCTGTATGGAGAGCAGTGAGAGAGAGAGACTTTGATCAGTGTGGAAAGCAATGAGAGAGACACTGAGCAGTGTGGAGAGCAGGGAGAGAGAGAGACATTGATCAGTGTGGAGAGCAGGAAGAGGGAGAGACATTGATCAGTGTGCTGAGCAGTGAGAGAGAGAGTCATTGATGAGTGTGGCGAGCAGTGAGAGAGTGAGACATTGATCAGTGGAAAGCAGTGAGAGAGAGAGACTTTGAGCAGTGTGGAGAGCAGGAAGAGGGAGAGACATTGATCAGTGTGGAGAGCAGTGAGAGAGGGAGACATTGATCAGTGTGGAGAGCAGTAAGAGCGAGAGACATTGATCAGTGTGGAGAGCAGTGAGAGAGAGACATTGATCAGTGTGGAGAGCAGTGAGGCAGAGAGACATTGAACAGTGTAAAGAGCAGTGAGAGATAGAGAGACATTGGTCAGTGTGGAGAGAAGTGAGAGAGAGAGACATTGATCAGTGTGGAGCGCAGTGAGACAGAGAGACATTGATCAGTGTAAAGATCAGTGAGAGAGAGAGACATTGAATAGTGTGATGAGCAATGAGAGAGAGAGACATTGAACAGTGTGGAGAGCAGTGAGAGGGAGAGACATTAATCAGTGTGGAGGGCAGTGAGAGGGAGAGACATTGATCAGTGTGATGAGCATTCAGAGAGAGAGACATTGAGCTGTGTGGAGAGCAGTGAGAGAGAGAGACATTGATCAGTGCGGATAGCAGTGAGAGAGAGAGACATTGAGCAGTGTGGAGAGCAGTGAGAGGGAGAGACTTTGATCAGTGTGATGAGCATTCAGAGAGAGAGACATTGACCAGTGTGGAGAGCAGTGAGAGAGAGAGATATTGATCAGTGTGGAGAGCAGTGAGAGAGAGTGATATTGATCAGTGTGGAAAGCAGTGAGAGAGAGAGACATTGAGCAGTGTGGAGAGCAGGAAGAGAGAGAGACAGTGATCAGTGTGATGAGCAGTGAGACAGAGAGAGACATTAATCAGTGAGGAGTGCATTGAGACAGAGAGACATTGATCAGTGTGGAAAGCAGTGAGACAGAGAGACATCGATCTGTGTGGAAAGCAGTGAGAGAGGGAGAATTTAATCAGTGTGGAGAGCAGTGAGAGAGAGACACTTTGAGCAGTGTGGAAAGCAGTGAGAGAGAGAGTCATTGAGCATTGTGGAAAGCAGGAAGAGAGAGACACATTGATCAGTGTGATTAGCAGTGAGAGAGAGACATTGATCCGTGTGGAGAGCAGTGAGACAGAGAGACATTGATCAGTGTGCAGAGCTGTGAGAGAGAGAGACATTGATCAGTGTGGAAAGGTGTGAGAGAGAGTGACATTGATCAATGTGGAGAGCAGTGAGAGAGAGAGACATTGATCAGTGTGGAAAGCTGTAAGAGAGAGAGACATTGTGCAGTATGGGGAGCAGTGAGACAGAGAGACATTGGTCAGTGTGGCGAGCAGTGAGAGAGAGAGACATTGATCAGTGTGGAGAGCAGTGAGAGAGAGAGGCATTGATCAGTGTGGAAAGCTGTAAGAGAGAGAGACATTGTGCAGTATGGGGAGCAGTGAGACAGAGAGACATTGGTCAGTGTGGCGAGCAGTGAGAGAGAGAGACATTGATCAGTGTGGAAAGCAGTGAGTGAGAGAGACATTGAGCAGTGTGGAGAGCAGGGAGAGAGATAGACATTGATCAGTGTGAAGAGCAGGAAGAGGGAGAGACATTGATCAGTGTGATGAGCAGTGAGAGAGAGAGTCATTGATCAGTGTGAAGAGCAGTGAGAGAGACATTGATCAGTGTGGAGAGCAGTGAGAGAGAGAGACATTGAGCAGTGTGGAGAGCAGTGAGGCAGAGAGACATTGATCAGTGTAAAGAGCAGTGAGAGATAGAGAGACATTGGTCAGTGTGGAAAGAAGTGAGAGAGAGAGACATTGATCAGTGTGGAGAGCAGTGAGAGAGAGAGACATTGATCAGTGTGGAGAGCAGTGAGAGAGAGAGACATTGATCAGTGTGGAGAGCAGTGAGGCAGAGAGACACTGATCAGTGTAAAGAGCAGTGAGAGATAGAGAGACATTGGTCAGTGTGGAGAGAAGTGAGAGAGAGAGACATTGAATAGTGTGATGAGCAATGAGAGAGAGAGACATTGATCAGTGTGGAGAGCAGTGAGAGGGAGAGACATTAATCAGTGTGGAGGGCAGTGAGAGGGAGAGACATTGATCAGTGTGATGAGCATTCAGAGAGAGAGACATGAGCTGTGTGGAGAGCAGTGAGAGAGAGAGACATTGATCAGTGCGGATAGCAGTGAGAGAGAGAGACATTGAGCAGTGTGGAGAGCAGTGAGAGGGAGAGAGTTTGACAGTGTGGAGACCAGTGAGTTAGAGAGATATTGATCAGTGTGATGAGCAGTGCGAGAGAGAGACATTGGTCAGTGTGGAGTGCAGTGAGAGCGAGAGACATTGATGAGTGTGGAGAGCAGTGAGAGAGAGAGAGATATTGGTCAGAGTGGAGTGCAGTGAGAGGGAGAGACATTGATCAGTGTAAATAGCAGTGAGAGAGAGAGACATTGTTCAGTGTGGAGAGCAGTGAGAGAGACATTGATCAGTGTGGAGAGCAGTGAGAGAGAGAGACATTGATCAGAGAGGAGAGCAGTGAGAGTGAGAGATATTGATCTGTGTGGAGTGCAGAGAGAGGGAGAGACATTTATCTGTATGGAGAGCAGTGAGAGAGAGAGACTTTGATCAGTGTGGAAAGCAATGAGAGAGAGAGACATTGAGCAGTGTGGAGAGCAGGGAGAGAGAGAGACATTGAACAGTGTGGAGAGCAGGAAGAGGGAGAGACATTGATCAGTGTGCTGAGCAGTGAGAGAGAGAGTCATTGATGAGTGTGGCGAGCAGTGAGAGAGAGAGACATTGATCAGTGTGGAAAGCAGTGAGAGAGAGAGACTTTGAGCAGTGTGGAGAGCAGGAAGAGGGAGAGACATTGATCAGTGTGGAGAGCAGTGAGAGAGGGAGACATTGATCAGTGTGGAGAGCAGTGAGAGCGAGAGACATTGATCAGTGTGGAGAGCAGTGAGAGAGAGACATTGATCAGTGTGGAGAGCAGTGAGGCAGAGAGACATTGATCAGTGTAAAGAGCAGTGAGAGATAGAGAGACATTGGTCAGTGTGGAGAGAAGTGAGAGAGAGAGACATTGATCAGTGTGGAGCGCAGTGAGACAGAGACATTGATCAGTGTAAAGATCAGTGAGAGAGAGAGACATTGAATAGTGTGATGAGCAATGAGAGAGAGAGACATTGAACAGTGTGGAGAGCAGTGAGAGGGAGAGACATTAATCAGTGTGGAGGGCAGTGAGAGGGAGAGACATTGATCAGTGTGATGAGCATTCAGAGAGAGAGACATTGAGCTGTGTGGAGAGCAGTGAGAGAGAGAGACATTGATCAGTGCGGATAGCAGTGAGAGAGAGAGACATTGAGCAGTGTGGAGAGCAGTGAGAGGGAGAGAGTTTGACAGTGTGGAGACCAGTGAGTTAGAGAGATATTGATCAGTGTGGAGAGCAGTGAGACAGAGAGACATTGATCAGTGTGATGAGCAGTGCGAGAGAGAGACATTGGTCAGTGTGGAGTGCAGTGAGAGCGAGAGACATTGATGAGTGTGGAGAGCAGTGAGAGAGAGAGAGATATTGGTCAGAGTGGAGTGCAGTGAGAGGGAGAGACATTGATCAGTGTAAATAGCAGTGAGAGAGAGAGACATTGTTCAGTGTGGAGAGCAGTGAGAGAGAGAGACATTGATCAGAGAGGAGAGCAGTGAGAGTGAGAGATATTGATCTGTGTGGAGTGCAGAGAGAGGGAGAGACATTTATCTGCATGGAGAGCAGTGAGAGAGAGAGACGTTGATCAGTGTGGAAAGCAATGAGAGAGAGAGACATTGAGCAGTGTGAAGAGCAGAGAGAGAGAGAGAGACATTGATCAGTGTGGAGAGCAGAGAGTGAGACCGACATTGATCTGTGTGGAAAGCAGTGAGAGAGGGAGAATTTAATCAGTGCGGAGAGCAGTGAGAGAGAGAGACATTGATCAGTGTGGAAAGCAGTGAGAGAGAGAGTCATTGAGCATTGTGGAGAGCAGGAAGAGAGAGAGACATTGATCAGTGTGATTAGCAGTGAGCGAGAGAGACATTGATCAGTGTGGAGAGCTGTGAGAGAGAGAGACATTGATCAGTGTGGAAAGCAGTGAGAGAGAGAGACATTGATTGATGTGGAGAGCAGTGAGAGAGAGAGACATTGATCAGTGTGGAAAGAGCAGTGAGAGTGAGATACATTGAGCAGTGTGGAGAGCAGTGAGAGAGAGAGGCATTGATCAGTGTGGAAAGCTGTAAGAGAGAGAGACATTGTGCAGTATGGGGAGCAGTGAGACAGAGAGACATTGGTCAGTGTGGCGAGCAGTGAGAGAGAGAGACATTGATCAGTGTGGAAAGCAGTGAGTGAGAGAGACATTGAGCAGTGTGGAGAGCAGGGAGAGAGATAGACATTGATCAGTGTGAAGAGCAGGAAGAGGGAGAGACATTGATCAGTGTGATGAGCAGTGAGAGAGAGAGTCATTGATCAGTGTGAAGAGCAGTGAGAGAGACATTGATCAGTGTGGAGAGCAGTGAGAGAGAGAGACATTGAGCAGTGTGGAGAGCAGTGAGGCAGAGAGACATTGATCAGTGTAAAGAGCAGTGAGAGATAGAGAGACATTGGTCAGTGTGGAAAGAAGTGAGAGAGAGAGACATTGATCAGTGTGGAGAGCAGTGAGAGAGAGAGACATTGATCAGTGTGGAGAGCAGTGAGAGAGAGAGACATTGATCAGTGTGGAGAGCAGTGAGGCAGAGAGACACTGATCAGTGTAAAGAGCAGTGAGAGATAGAGAGACATTGGTCAGTGTGGAGAGAAGTGAGAGAGAGAGACATTGAATAGTGTGATGAGCAATGAGAGAGAGAGACATTGATCAGTGTGGAGAGCAGTGAGAGGGAGAGACATTAATCAGTGTGGAGGGCAGTGAGAGGGAGAGACATTGATCAGTGTGATGAGCATTCAGAGAGAGAGACATGAGCTGTGTGGAGAGCAGTGAGAGAGAGAGACATTGATCAGTGCGGATAGCAGTGAGAGAGAGAGACATTGAGCAGTGTGGAGAGCAGTGAGAGGGAGAGAGTTTGACAGTGTGGAGACCAGTGAGTTAGAGAGATATTGATCAGTGTGATGAGCAGTGCGAGAGAGAGACATTGGTCAGTGTGGAGTGCAGTGAGAGCGAGAGACATTGATGAGTGTGGAGAGCAGTGAGAGAGAGAGAGATATTGGTCAGAGTGGAGTGCAGTGAGAGGGAGAGACATTGATCAGTGTAAATAGCAGTGAGAGAGAGAGACATTGTTCAGTGTGGAGAGCAGTGAGAGAGACATTGATCAGTGTGGAGAGCAGTGAGAGAGAGAGACATTGATCAGTGTGGAGTGCAGTGAGAGCGAGAGACATTGATGAGTGTGGAGAGCAGTGAGAGAGAGAGAGATATTGGTCAGAGTGGAGTGCAGTGAGAGGGAGAGACATTGATCAGTGTAAATAGCAGTGAGAGAGAGAGACATTGTTCAGTGTGGAGAGCAGTGAGAGAGACATTGATCAGTGTGGAGAGCAGTGAGAGTGAGAGATATTGATCTGTGTGGAGTGCAGAGAGAGGGAGAGACATTTATCTGTATGGAGAGCAGTGAGAGAGAGAGACTTTGATCAGTGTGGAAAGCAATGAGAGAGAGAGACATTGAGCAGTGTGGAGAGCAGGGAGAGAGAGAGACATTGAACAGTGTGGAGAGCAGGAAGAGGGAGAGACATTGATCAGTGTGCTGAGCAGTGAGAGAGAGAGTCATTGATGAGTGTGGCGAGCAGTGAGAGAGAGAGACATTGATCAGTGTGGAAAGCAGTGAGAGAGAGAGACTTTGAGCAGTGTGGAGAGCAGGAAGAGGGAGAGACATTGATCAGTGTGGAGAGCAGTGAGAGAGGGAGACATTGATCAGTGTGGAGAGCAGTGAGAGCGAGAGACATTGATCAGTGTGGAGAGCAGTGAGAGAGAGACATTGATCAGTGTGGAGAGCAGTGAGGCAGAGAGACATTGATCAGTGTAAAGAGCAGTGAGAGATAGAGAGACATTGGTCAGTGTGGAGAGAAGTGAGAGAGAGAGACATTGATCAGTGTGGAGCGCAGTGAGACAGAGACATTGATCAGTGTAAAGATCAGTGAGAGAGAGAGACATTGAATAGTGTGATGAGCAATGAGAGAGAGAGACATTGAACAGTGTGGAGAGCAGTGAGAGGGAGAGACATTAATCAGTGTGGAGGGCAGTGAGAGGGAGAGACATTGATCAGTGTGATGAGCATTCAGAGAGAGAGACATTGAGCTGTGTGGAGAGCAGTGAGAGAGAGAGACATTGATCAGTGCGGATAGCAGTGAGAGAGAGAGACATTGAGCAGTGTGGAGAGCAGTGAGAGGGAGAGAGTTTAACAGTGTGGAGACCAGTGAGTTAGAGAGATATTGATCAGTGTGGAGAGCAGTGAGACAGAGAGACATTGATCAGTGTGATGAGCAGTGCGAGAGAGAGACATTGGTCAGTGTGGAGTGCAGTGAGAGCGAGAGACATTGATGAGTGTGGAGAGCAGTGAGAGAGAGAGAGATATTGGTCAGAGTGGAGTGCAGTGAGAGGGAGAGACATTGATCAGTGTAAATAGCAGTGAGAGAGAGAGACATTGTTCAGTGTGGAGAGCAGTGAGAGAGAGAGACATTGATCAGAGAGGAGAGCAGTGAGAGTGAGAGATATTGATCTGTGTGGAGTGCAGAGAGAGGGAGAGACATTTATCTGCATGGAGAGCAGTGAGAGAGAGAGACGTTGATCAGTGTGGAAAGCAATGAGAGAGAGAGACATTGAGCAGTGTGAAGAGCAGAGAGAGAGAGAGACATTGATCAGTGTGGAGAGCAGAGAGTGAGAGCGACATTGATCTGTGTGGAAAGCAGTGAGAGAGGGAGAATTTAATCAGTGCGGAGAGCAGTGAGAGGGATAGACATTGGTTAGTGTGGAGAGCAGTGAGAGAGAGAGACATTGATCAGTGTGGAAAGCAGTGAGAGAGAGAGTCATTGAGCATTGTGGAGAGCAGGAAGAGAGAGAGACATTGATCAGTGTGATTAGCAGTGAGCGAGAGAGACATTGATCAGTGTGGAGAGCTGTGAGAGAGAGAGACATTGATCAGTGTGGAAAGCAGTGAGAGAGAGAGACATTGATTGATGTGGAGAGCAGTGAGAGAGAGAGACATTGATCAGTGTGGAAAGCAGTGAGAGTGAGAGACATTGAGCAGTGTGGAGAGCAGTGAGAGACAGAGACATTGATCAGTGTGGAGAGCAGTGGGAGAGAGAGACATTGATCTGTATGGAGAGCAGTGAGAGAGAGAGACTTTGATCATTGTGGAGAGCAGTGAGAGGGAGAGACAATTATCAATGTGGAGTGCAGTGAGAGAGAGAGACATTGATCAGTGTGGAGAGCAGTGAGAGAGACATTGATCAGTGTGGAGAGCAGTGTGACAGAGAGACATTGATCAGTGTGAAGAGCAGTGAGAGAGACATTGATCAGTGTGGAGAGCAGGGTGACAGAGAGACATTGATCAGTGTGGAGTGCAGTGATACAGAGAGAGACATTGATCAGTGTGGGGTGCATTGAGAAAGATAGACATTGATCAGTGTGAAGAGCAGTGAGAGAGAGAGATATTGATCAGTGTGGAAAGCAGTGAAACAGAGAGACATTGATCAGTGCAGAGAGCAGTGAGAGAGAGAGATATTGATCAGTGTGGAGAGCAGTGAGAGAGAGTGATATTGATCAGTGTGGAAAGCAGTGAGAGAGAGAGACATTGAGCAGTGTGGAGGGCAGGAAGAGAGAGATATTGATCAGTGTGATGAGCAGTGAGACAGAGAGAGACATTGATCAGTGAGGAGTGCATTGAGACAGAGAGACATTGATCAGTGTGGAAAGCAGTGAGAGAGAGAGACATTGAGCAGTGTGAAGAGCAGAGAGAGAGAGAGACATTGATCAGTGTGGAGAGCAGAGAGTGAGAGAGACATTGATCTGTGTGGAAATCAGTGAGAGAGGGTGAATTTAAACAGTGCGGAGAGCAGTGAGAGGGATAGACATTGATTCGTGTGGAGAGCAGTGAGAGAGAGAGACATTGATCAGTGTGGAAAGCAGTGAGAGAGAGAGTCATTGAGCATTGTGGAGAGCAGGAAGAGAGAGAGACATTGATCAGTGTGATTAGCAGTGAGCGAGAGAGACATTGATCAGTGTGGAGAGCTGTGAGAGAGAGAGACATTGATCAGTGTGGAAAGCAGTGAGAGAGAGAGACATTGATCAATGTGGAGAGCAGTGAGAGAGAGAGACATTGATCAGTGTGGAAAGCAGTGAGAGTGAGAGACATTGAGCAGTGTGGAGAGCAGTGAGAGACAGAGACATTGATCAGTGTGGAGAGCAGTGAGAGAGAGAGGCATTGATCAGTGTGGAAAGCTGTAAGAGAGAGAGACATTGTGCAGTATGGGGAGCAGTGAGACAGAGAGACATTGATCAGTGTGGCGAGCAGTGAGAGAGAGAGACATTGATCAGTGTGATGAGCAGTGAGAGAGACATTGATCAGTGTGGAGAGCAGTGAGAGAGAGAGACTTTGAGCAGTGTGGAGAGCAGTGAGGCAGAGAGACATTGATCTGTGTCAAGAGCGGTGAGAGATAGAGAGACGTTGGTCAGTGTGGAAAGAAGTGAGAGAGAGAGACATTGATTAGTGTGGAGAGCTGTGTGAGAGAGAGACATTTATCAGTGTGGAAAGCAGTGAGAGAGAGAGACATTGATTAGTGTGGAGAGCAGTGAGAGAGAGAGACATTGAGCAGTGTGGAGAGCAGGAAGAGAGAGAGACATTGATCAGTGTGATGAGCAGTGAGACAGAGAGAGACATTGATCAGTGAGGAGTGCATTGAGACTGAGAGACATTGATCAGTGTGGAAAGCAATGATAGAGAGAGACATTGAGCAGTGTGAAGAGCAGAGAGAGAGAGAGACATTGATCAGTGTGGAGAGCAGAGAGTGAGAGAGACATTGATCTGTGTGGAAATCAGTGAGAGAGGGTGAATTTAATCTGTGTGGAGAGCAGTGAGAGCGATAGACATTGATTAGTGTGGAGAGCAGTGAGAGAGAGAGACATTGAGCAGTGTGGAAAGCAGTGAGAGAGAGAGACATTGATCAATGTGGAGAGCAGTGAGAGAGAGAGACATCGATCAGTGTGGAAAGCAGTGAGAGAGAGAGACATTGAGCAGTGTGGAGAGCAGTGAGAGACAGAGACATTGATCAGTGTGGAGAGCAGTGAGAGAGAGAGGCATTGATCAGTGTGGAAAGCTGTAAGAGAGAGAGACATTGTGCAGTATGGGGAGCAGTGAGACAGAGAGACATTGATCAGTCTAAAGAGCAGTGAGAGATAGAGAGACATTGGTCAGTGTGGAAAGAAGTGAGAGAGAGAGACATTGATCAGTGTGGAGAGCAGTGAGAGAGAGAGAGACATTGGTCAGAGTGGAGTACAGTGAGAGGGAGAGACATTGATCAGTGTAAATAGCAGTGAGAGAGAGAGACATTGTTCAGTGTGGAGAGCAGTGAGAGAGAGAGACATTGATCAGAGAGGAGAGCAGTGAGAGAGAGAGATATTGATCTGCGTGGAGTGCAGAGAGAGGGAGAGACATTTATCTGTATGGAGAGCAGTGAGAGAGAGAGACTTTGATTAGTGTGGAAAGCAATGTGAGAGAGAGACATTGATCAGTTTGGAGAGCAGTGTGACAGAGAGACATTGATCAGTGTGAAGAGCAGTGAGAGAGACATTGATCAGTGTGGAGAGCAGTGTGACAGAGAAACATTGATCAGTGTGAAGAGCAGTGAGAGAGAGAGACATTGATCAGTGTGGAGTGCAGTGATACAGAGAGAGACATTGATCAGTGTGGGGTGCATTGAGAAAGATTGACATTGATCAGTGTGAAGAGCAGTGAGAGAGAGAGATTGATCAGTGTGGAGAGCAGTGAGGCAGAGAGACATTGATGAGTGTGGAGAGCAGTGAGAGAGAGAGACATTGATCAGTGTGGAGAGCAGTGAGAGAGAGAGACTTTCAGCAGTGTGGAGAGCAGGAAGATAGAGAGACATTGATCAGTGTGAAGAGCAGTGAGAGAGAGAGACATTGATTAGTGTGGAGATCAGTGCGAGATAGAGACATTGATCAGTGTGGAGAGCAGTGAGAGAGAGATATTGATCATTGTGGAGAGCAGTGAGAGAGAGTGATATTGATCAGTGTGGAAAGCAGTGAGAGAGAGAGACATTGAGCAATGTGGAGAGCAGGAAGAGAGAGAGACATTGATCAGTGTGATGAGCACTGAGACTGAGAGAGACATTGATGAGTGTGGAGTGCATTGAGACAGAGAGACATTGATCAGTGTGGCAAGCAGTGAGAGAGAGAGACATTGAGCAGTGTGATGAGCAGTGAGAGGGAGAGACATTGATCAGTGTGGAGAGCAGTGAGAGAGAGAGGCATTGATCAGTGTGGAAAGCAGTAAGAGAGAGAGACATTGTGCAGTATGGGGAGCAGTAGGACAGAGAGACATTGATCAGTGTTGAGAGCCGTGATAGGGAGAGACATTGATCAGTGTGGAGAGCAGTGAGACAGAGAGACATTGATCAGTGTGGAAAGCAGTGAGAGAGAGAGACATTGAGCAGTGTGAAGAGCAGAGAGAGAGACATTGATCAGAGAGGAGAGCAGTGAGAGAGAGAGATATTGATCTGCGTGGAGTGCAGAGAGAGGGAGAGACATTTATCTGTATGGAGAGCAGTGAGAGAGAGAGACTTTGATCAGTGTGGAAAGCAATGTGAGAGAGAGACATTGAGCAGTGTGGAGAGCAGGGAGAGAGAGAGACATTTATCAGTGTGGAGAGCTGGAAGAGGGAGAGACATTGATCAGTGTGCTGAGCAGTGAGAGAGAGAGTCATTGATGAGTGTGGCGAGCAGTGAGAGAGAGAGACATTGATCAGTGTGGAAAGCAGTGCGAGAGAGAGACTTTGAGCAGTGTGGAGAGCAGGAAGAGGGAGAGACATTGATCAGTGTGGAGAGCAGTGAGAGAAAGAGACATTGATCTGTATGGAGAGCAGTGAGAGAGAGAGAGACTTTGATCATTGTGGAGAGCAGTGAGAGGGAGAGACAATTATCAATGTGGAGTGCAGTGAGAGAGAGAGACATTAATCAGTGTGGAGAGCAGTGAGAGAGACATTGATCAGTTTGGGGAGCAGTGTGACAGAGAGACATTGATCAGTGTGAAGAGCAGTGAGAGAGACATTGATCAGTGTGGAGAGCAGTGTGACAGAGAAACATTGATCAGTGTGAAGAGCAGTGAGAGAGAGAGACATTGATCAGTGTGGAGAGCAGTGAGACAGAGAGACATTGATCAGTGTGGAAAGCAGTGAGAGAGAGAGACATTGAGCAGTGTGAAGAGCAGCGAGAGAGAGACATTGATCAGTGTGGAGAGCAGTGAGAGAGACATTGATCAGTGTGGAGAGCAGTGAGAGAGAGAGACATTGATCAGAGAGGAGAGCAGTGAGAGAGAGAGATATTGATCTGTGTGGAGTGCAGAGAGAGGGAGAGACATTTATCTGTATGGAGAGCAGTGTGACAGAGAGACATTGATCAGTGTGAAGAGCAGTGAGAGAGACATTGATCAGTGTGGAGAGCAGTGTGACAGAGAAACATTGATCAGTGTGAAGAGCAGTGAGAGAGAGAGACATTGATCAGTGTGGAGTGCAGTGATACAGAGAGAGATATTGATCAGTGTGGAGAGCAGTGAGGCAGAGAGACATTGATCAGTGTGGAGAGCAGTGAGAGAGAGAGATATTGATCAGTGTGGAGAGCAGTGAGAGAGAGTGATATTGATCAGTGTGGAAAGCAGTGAGAGAGAGAGACATTGAGCAGTGTGGAGAGCAGGAAGTGAGAGAGACATTGATCAGTGTGATGAGCAGTGAGACAGAGAGAGACATTGATCAGTGAGGAGTGCATTGAGACAGAGAGACATTGATCAGTGTGGAAAGCAATGAGAGAGAGAGACATTGAGCACTGTGAAGAGCAGAGAGAGAGAGAGACATTGATCAGTGTGGAGGGCAGAGAGTGAGAGAGACATTGATCTGTGTGGAAAGCAGTGAGAGAGGGAGAATTTAATCAGTGTGGAGAGCAGTGAGTGGGATAGACATTGATTAGTGTGGAGAGCAGTGAGAGAGAGAGACATTGAGCAGTGTGCAAAGCAGTGAGAGAGAGAGTCATTGAGCATTGTGGAGAGCAGGAAGAGAGAGAGACATTGATCAGTGTGATTAGCAGTGAGAGAGAGAGAGACATTGATCCTTGTGGAGAGCAGTGAGACAGAGAGACATTGATCAGTGTGGAGAGCTGTGTGAGAGAGAGACATTGATCAGTGTGGAAAGCAGTGAGAGAGAGAGACATTGATCAATGTGGAGAGCAGTGAGAGAGAGAGACATTGATCAGTGTGGAAAGCAGTGAGAGAGAGAGACATTGAGCAGTGCGGAGAGCAGTGAGAGACAGAGACATTGATCAGTGTGGAGAGCAGTGAGAGAGAGAGGCATTGATCAGTCTGGAAAGCTGTATGAGAGAGAGACATTGTGCAGTATGGGGAGCAATGAGACAGAGAGACATTGGTCAGTGTTGCGAGCAGTGAGAGAGAGAGACTTTGATCAGTGTGGAAAGCAGTGAGAGAGAGAGACATTGAGCAGTGTGGAGAGCAGGGAGAGAGAGAGACATTGATCAGTGTGGAGAGCAGGAAGAGGGAGAGACATTGATCAGTGTGATGAGCAGTGAGAGAGAGAGTGATTGATCAGTGTGAAGAGCAGTGAGAGAGACATTGATCAGTGTGGAGATCAGTGAGCGAGAGAGACATTGAGCAGTGTGGAGAGCAGTGAGGCAGAGAGACATTGATCAGTGTAAAGAGCAGTGAGAGATAGAGAGACATTGGTCAGTGTGGAAAGAAGTGAGAGAGAGAGACATTGATTAGTGTGGAGAGCTGTGTGAGAGAGAGACATTGATCAGTGTGGAAAGCAGTGAGAGAGAGAGACATTGATTAGTGTGGAGAGCAGTGAGAGAGAGAGACTTTGAGCAGTGCGGAGAGCAGGAAGATAGAGAGACATTGATCAGTGTGGAGATCAGTGTGAGAGAGAGACATTGATTAGTGTGCAGAGCAGTGAGAGGGAGAGACATTGATCAGTGTGGAGAGCATTGAGAGAGAGAGACATTGATTAGAGTGGAGAGCAGTGAGAGAGAGAGACATTGATCAGTGTGGAGAGCAGTGAGAGAGAGAGACATTGATCAGTGTGGAGAGCAGTGAGAGAGAGAGACTTTGAGCAGTGTGGAGAGCAGGAAGATAGCGAGAGATTGATCAGTATGGAGAGCAGTGAGAGAGAGAGACATTGATGAGTGTGGAGAGCAGTGAGAGAGAGAGACATTGATCAGTGTGGAGAGCAGTGAGAGAGAGAGACTTTCAGCAGTGTGGAGAGCAGGAAGATAGAGAGACATTGATCAGTGTGAAGAGCAGTGAGAGAGAGAGACATTGATTAGTGTGGAGATCAGTGAGAGATAGAGACATTGATCAGTGTGGAGAGCAGTGAGAGAGAGAGATATTGATCATTGTGGAGAGCAGTGAGAGAGCGTGATATTGATCAGTGTGGAAAGCAGTGAGAGAGAGAGACATTGAGCAATGTGGAGAGCAGGAAGAGAGAGAGACATTGATCAGTGTGATGAACAGTGAGACTGAGAGAGACATTGATGAGTGTGGAGTGCATTGAGACAGAGAGACATTGATCAGTGTGGCAAGCAGTGAGAGAGAGAGACATTGAGCAGTGTGGAGAGCAGGAAGAGAGAGAGAGACATTGATCAGTGTGATGAGCAGTGAGAGGGAGAGACATTGATCAGTGTGGAGAGCAGTGAGAGAGAGAGGCATTGATCAGTGTGGAAAGCAGTAAGAGAGAGAGACATTGTGCAGTATGGGGAGCAGTAGGACAGAGAGACATTGATCAGTGTTGAGAGCCGTGATAGGGAGAGACATTGATCAGTGTGGAGAGCAGAGACAGAGAGACATTGATCAGTGTGGAAAGCAGTGAGAGAGAGACATTGATCAGTGTGGAGAGCAGTGAGAGAGAGAGACATTGAGCAGTGTGGAGAGCAGTGAGAGAGAGAGGCATTAATCAGTGTGGAAAGCAGTGAGAGAGAGAGTCATTGAGCAGTGTGGAGAGCAGGAAGAGAGAGAGTCATTGATCAGTGTGATTAGCAGTGAGAGGTAGAGACATTGATCAGTGTGGAGATCAGTGAGAGAGAGAGACATTGATCAGTGTGGAGAGCTGTGAGAGAGAGAGACATTGATCAGTGTGGAAAGCAGTGAGAGAGAGAGACATTAATCTGTGTGGAGAGCAGTGAGAGAGCGAGACATTGAGCAGTGTGGGGAGCAGGAAGAGAGAGAGAGACATTGATCAGTGTGATGAGCAGTGAGAGGGAGAGACATTGATCTGTGTGGAGATCAGTGAGAGAGACAGGCATTAATCAGTGTGGAAAGCAGTAAGAGAGAGAGACATTGTGCAGTATGGGGAGCAGTTGGACAGAGAGACATTGATCAGTGTGGAGAGCAGTGAGACAGAGAGACATTGATCAGTGTGGAGAGCAGTGAGAGAGAGAGACATTGATCAGTGTGGAAAGCAGTGAGAGAGAGAGACATTGAGCAGTGAGGAGAGCAGTGAGAGAGAGAGACTTTGATCAGTTTGGAGAGCAGTGAGCGAGGGACACTTTGATCAGTGTCGAGAGCAGTGAGAGAGAGAGACATTGATCATTGTGGAAAGCAGTGAGAGAGGGACACTTTGATCAGTGTGGAGAGCAGTGAGAGAGAGAGACATTGATCAGTGTGGAGAGCAGTGATAGAGAGAGACATTGAGCAGTGTGGAGAGCAGGAAGATAGAGAGACATTGATCAGTGCGGAGAGCAGTGAGAGAGAGAGACATTGATTTGTGTGGAGAGCTGTGTGAGAGAGAGACATTGATCAGTGTGGAAAGCAGTGAGAGAGGGAGACGTTGATTAGTGTGGAGAGCAGTGAGTGAGAGAGACTTTGAGCAGTGCGGAGAGCAGGAAGATAGAGAGACATTGATCAGTGTGGAGAGCAGTGAGAGAGAGAGACATTGATTAGTGTTGGAGAGCAGTGAGAGAGAGAGACATTGATCAGTGTGGAGAGCAGTGAGAGAGAGAGTCATTGATCAGTGTGGAGAGCAGTGTGAGATAGAGACATTGATCAGTGTGGAAAGCAGTGAGAGAGAGAGACATTGATTAGTGTGGAGAGCAGTGAGAGAGAGAGACTTTCAGCAGTGTGGAGAGCAGAAGGATAGAGAGACATTGATCAGTGTAAAGAGCAGTGAGAGAGAGAGTCATTGATTAGTGTGGAGATCAGTGAGAGAGAGAGACATTGATCAGTGTGGAGAGCAGTGAGAGAGAGAGATATTGATCAGTGTGGAGAGCTGTGAGAGAGAGTGATATTGATCAGTGTGGAAAGCAGTGAGAGAGAGAGACATTGAGCAGTGTGGAGAGCAGGAAGAGAGGGAGACATTGATCAGTGTGATGAGCAGTGAGGCTGAGAGAGACATTGATCAGTGTGGAGTGCATTGAGACAGAGAGACATTGATCAGTGTGGCAAGCAGTGAGAGAGAGAGACATTGAGCGGAGTGGAGAGCAGGAAGAGAGAGAGAGGCATTGATCAGTGTGGAAAGCAGTTAGATAGAGAGACATTGTGCAGTATGGGGAGCAGTTGGACAGAGAGGCATTGATCAGTGTTGAGAGCCGTGATAGAGAGAGACATTGATCAGTGTGGAAAGCAGTGAGAGAGAGAGACATTGAGCAATGTGAAGAGCAGTGACAGAGAGAGACATTGTGCAGTGTGGAGAGCAGTGAGAGAGAGAGGCATTAATCAGTGTGGAAAGCAGTGAGAGAGAGAGTCATTGAGCAGTGTGGAGAGCAGGAAGAGAGAGAGACATTGATCAGTGTGATTAGCAGTGAGAGAGAGAGACATTGATCCGTGTGGAAAGCAGTGAGAGAGAGAGACATTGACCAGTGTGGAGAGCAGTGAGAGAGAGAGATATTGATCAGTGTGGAGAGCAGTGAGAGAGAGTGATATTGATCAGTGTGGAAAGCAGTGAGAGAGAGAGACATTGACCAGTGTGGAGAGCAGTGAGAGAGAGAGATATTGATCAGTGTGGAGAGCAGTGAGAGAGAGTGATATTGATCAGTGTGGAAAGCAGTGAGAGAGAGAGACATTGAGCAGTGTGGAGAGCAGGAAGAGAGAGAGGCATTGATCAGTGTGATGAGCAGTGAGACAGAGAGAGACATTGATCAGTGAGGAGTGCATTGAGACAGAGAGACATTGATTAGTGTGGAAAGCAGTGAGAGAGAGAGACATTGAGCAGTGTGAAGAGCCGGGAGAGAGAGAGAGACATTGATCTGTGTGGAAAGCAGTGAGAGAGGGAGAATTTAATGTGTGGAGAGCAGTGAGAGGGATAGACATTGATTAGTGTGGAGAGCAGTGAGAGAGAGAGACATTGAGCAGTGTGGAAAGCAGTGAGAGAGAGAGTCATTGAGCATTGTGGAGAGCAGGAAGAGAGAGAGACATTGATCAGTGTGATTAGCAGTGAGAGAGAGAGACATTGATCCGTGTGGAGAGCAGTGAGACAGAGAGACATTGATCAGTGTAAAGAGCAGTGAGAGATAGAGAGACATTGGTCAGTGTGGAAAGAAGTGAGAGAGAGAGACATTGATCAGTGTGGAGAGCAGTGAGGCAGAGAGACATTGATCAGTGTGAAGAGCAGTGAGAGATAGAGAGACATTGATCAGTGTAAAGATAAGTGAGAGAGAGAGACATTGAATAGTGTGGAAAGCAGTGAGAGAGAGAGAAATTGACCAGTGTGGAGAGCAGTGAGAGAGAGAGATATTGATCAGTGTGGAGAGCAGTGAGAGAGAGAGACATTGTTCAGTGTGGAGAGCAGTGAGAGAGACATTGATCAGTGTGGAGAGCAGTGAGAGAGAGAGACATTGATCAGAGAGGAGAGCAGTGAGAGAGAGAGATATTGATCTGGGTGGAGTGCAGAGAGAGGGAGAGACATTTATCTGTTTGGAGAGCAGTGAGAGAGAGAGACTTTGATCAGTGTGGAAAGCAATGAGAGAGAGAGACATTGAGCAGTGTGGAGAGCAGGGAGAGAGAGAGACATTGATCAGTGTGGAGAGCAGGAAGAGGGAGAGACATTGATCAGTGTGCTGAGCAGTGAGAGAGAGAGTCATTGATGAGTGTGGCGAGCAGTGAGAGAGAGAGACATTGATCAGTGTGGAGAGCAGTGAGAGAGAGAGGCATTGATCAGTGTGGAGAGCAGTGAGAGAGAGAGACATTGATCAGTGTGGAGAGCAGTGAGAGAGAGAGACATTGATCAGTGTGCAGAGCAGTGAGGCAGAGAGACATTGATCAGTGTAAAGAGCAGTGAGAGATAGAGAGACATTGGTCAGTGTGGAGAGAAGTGAGACAGAGAGACATTGATCAGTGTAAAGATCAGAGAGAGAGAGAGACATTGAATAGTGTGATGAGCAATGAGAGAGAGAGACATTGATCATTGTGGAGAGCAGTGAGAGGGAGAGACATTGATCAGTGTGATGAGCAATCAGAGAGAGAGACATTGATCAGTGTGGAAAGCAGTGAGAGAGAGAGACATTGAGCTGTGTGGAGAGCAGTGATAGAGAGAGGCATTGATCAGTGCGGATTGCAGTGAGACAGAGAGACATTGATCAGTGTGATGAGCAGTGAGAGAGAGAGACATTGGTCAGTGTGGAGAGCAGTGATAGAGAGAGGCATTGATCAGTGCGGATTGCAGTGAGACAGAGAGACATTGATCAGTGTGATGAGCAGTGAGAGCGAGAGACATTGATCAGTGTGGAGAGCAGTGAGAGAGAGAGAGACATTGGTCAGAGTGGAGAGCAGTGAGAGGGAGAGACATTGATCAGTGTAAATAGCAGTGAGAGAGAGAGACATTGTTCAGTGTGGAGAGCAGTGGGAGAGACATTGATCAGTGTGGAGAGCAGTGAGAGAGAGACATTGATCAGAGAGGAGAGCAGTGAGAGAGAGAGATATTGATCTGAGTGGAGTGCAGAGAGAGGGAGAGATATTGATCTGAGTGGAATGCAGAGAGAGGGAGAGATATTTATCTGTATGCAGAGCAGTGAGAGAGAGAGACTTTGATCAGTGTGGAAAGCAATGTGAGAGAGAGACATTGAGCAGTGTGGAGAGCAGGGAGAGAGAGAGACATTTATCAGTGTGGAGAGCAGGAAGAGGGAGAGACATTGATCAGTGTGCTGAGCAGTGAGAGAGAGAGTCATTGATGAGTGTGGCGAGCAGTGAGAGAGAGAGACATTGATCAGTGTGGAAAGCAGTGCGAGAGAGAGACTTTGAGCAGTGTGGAGAGCAGGAAGAGGGAGAGACATTGATCAGTGTGGAGAGCAGTGAGAGAGAGAGACATTGATCTGTATGGAGAGCAGTGAGAGAGAGATACTTTGATCATTGTGGAGAGCAGTGAGAGGGAGAGATATTGATCAGTGTGGAGAGCAGTGAGAGAGAGTGATATTGATCAGTGTGGAAAGCAGTGAGAGAGAGAGACATTGAGCAGTGTGGAGAGCAGGAAGAGAGAGAGACATTGATCAGTGTGATGAGCAGTGAGACAGAGAGAGACATTGATCAGTGAGGAGTGCATTGAGACAGAGAGACATTGATTAGTTTGGAAAGCAGTGAGAGAGAGAGACATTGAGCAGTGTGGAGAGCAGTGAGACAGAGATACATTGATCAGTGTAAAGAGCAGTGAGAGATAGAGAGACATTGGTCAGTGGGGAAAGAAGTGAGAGAGAGAGACATTGATCAGTGTAAAGAGCAGTGAGAGATAGAGAGACATTGATCAGTGTAAAGATAAGTGAGAGAGAGAGACATTGAATAGCGTGGACAGCAGTGAGAGAGGGAGAAATTGACCAGTGTGGAGAGCAGTGAGAGAGAGAGATATTGATCAGTGTGGAGAGCAGTGAGAGAGAGTGATATTGATCAGTGTGGAAAGCAGTGAAAGAGAGAGAATTTGAGCAGTGTGGAGAGCAGGAAGAGAGAGAGACATTGATCAGTGTGATGAGCAGTGAGACAGAGAGAGACATTGATCAGTGAGGAGTGCATTGAGACAGAGAGACATTGGTCAGAGTGGAGTGCAGTGAGAGGGAGAGACATTGATCAGTGTAAATAGCAGTGAGAGAGAGAGACATTGTTCAGTGTGGAGAGCAGTGAGAGAGACATTGATCAGTGTGGAGAGCAGTGAGAGAGAGAGACATTGATCAGAGAGGAGAGCAGTGAGAGAGAGAGATATTGATCTGGGTGGAGTGCAGAGAGAGGGAGAGACATTTATCTGTATGGAGAGCAGTGAGAGAGAGAGACTTTGATCAGTGTGGAAAGCAATGAGAGAGAGAGACATTGAGCAGTGTGGAGAGCAGGGAGAGAGAGAGACATTGATCAGTGTGGAGAGCAGGAAGAGGGAGAGACAGTGATCAGTGTGCTGAGCAGTGAGAGAGAGAGTCATTGATGAATGTGGCAAGCAGTGAGAGAGAGAGACATTGATCAGTGTGGAGAGCAGTGAGAGAGAGAGACATTGATCAGTGTGGAGAGCAGTGAGAGAGAGAGACATTGATTAGTGTGGAGAGCAGTGAGAGAGAGAGACATTGATCAGTGTGCAGAGCAGTGAGGCAGAGAGACATTGATCAGTGTAAAGAGCAGTGAGATAGTAAGACATTGATCAGTGTGGAGCGCAGTGAGACAGAGATACATTGATCAGTGTAAAGATCAGTGAGAGAGAGAGACATTGAATAGTGTGATGAGCAATGAGAGAGAGAGACATTGATCATTGTGGAGAGCAGTGAGAGGGAGAGACATTAATTAGTGTGGAGGGCAGTGAGAGGGAGAGACATTGATCAGTGTGATGAGCAATCAGAGAGAGAGACATTGATCAGTGTGGAAAGCAGTGAGAGAGAGAGACATTGAGCTGTGTGGAGAGCAGTGATAGAGAGAGGCATTGATCAGTGCGGATTGCAGTGAGAGAGAGAGACATTGAGCAGTGTGGAGAGCAGTGAGAGGGCGAGCCTTTGACAGTGTGGAGAGCAGTGAGACAGAGAGACATTGATCAGTGTGATGAGCAGTGAGAGTGAGAGACATTGGTCAGTGTGGAGAGCAGTGAGAGAGAGAGAGACATTGGTCAGAGTGGAGAGCAGTGAGAGGGAGAGACATTGATCAGTGTAAATAGCAGTGAGAGAGAGAGACATTGTTCAGTGTGGAGAGCAGTGAGAGAGACATTGATCAGTGTGGAGAGCAGTGAGAGAGAGAGACAGTGATCAGAAAGGAGAGCAGTGAGAGAGAGAGATATTGATCTGAGTGGATTGCAGAGAGAGGGAGAGACATTTATCTGTATGGAGAGCAGTGAGAGAGAGAGACTTTGATCAGTGTGGAAAGAAATGTGAGAGAGAGACATTGAGCAGTGTGGAGAGCAGGGAGAGAGAGAGACATTTATCAGTGTGGAGAGCAGGAAGAGGGAGAGACATTGATCAGTGTGCTGAGCAGTGAGAGAGAGAGTCATTGATGAGTGTGGCGAGCAGTGAGAGAGAGAGACATTGATCAGTGTGGAAAGCAGTGCGAGAGAGAGACTTTGAGCAGTGTGGAGAGCAGGAAGAGGGAGAGACATTGATCAGTGTGGAGAGCAGTGAGAGAGAGAGACATTGATCTGGATGGAGAGCAGTGAGGGAGAGATACTTTGATCATTGTGGAGAGCAGTGAGAGGGAGAGACAATTATCAATATGGAGTGCAGTGAGAGAGAGAGACATTGATCAGTGTGAAGAGCAGTGAGAGAGACATTGATCAATGTGGAGAGCAGTGTGACAGAGATACATTGATCAGTGTGAAGAGCAGTGAGAGAGAGAGACATTGATCAGTGTGGAGTGCAGTGATACAGAGAGAGACATTGATCAGTGTGGGGTGCATTGAGAAAGATAGACATTGATCAGTGTGAAGAGCAGTGAGAGAGAGAGACATTGATCAGTGTGGAGAGCAGTGAGAGAGAGAGATATTGATCAGTGTGGAGAGCAGTGAGAGAGAGTGATATTGATCAGTGTGGAGAGCAGTGAGGCAGAGAGACATTGATCAGTGTGGAGAGCAGTGAGAGAGAGAGATATTGATCAGTGTGGAGAGCAGTGAGAGAGAGTGATATTGATCTGTGTGGAAAGCAGTGAGAGAGAGAGACATTGAGCAGTGTGGAGAGCCGGAAGAGAGAGAGACATTGATCAGTGTGATGAGCAGTGAGACAGAGAGAGTCATTGATCAGTGAGGAGTGCATTGAGACAGAGAGACATTGATCAGTGTGGAAAGCAATGAGAGAGAGAGACATTGAGCAGTGTGAAGAGCAGAGAGAGAGAGACACATTGATCAGTGTGGAAAGCAGTGAGAGAGAGAGACATTGAGCAGTGTGGAGAGCAGGGAGAGAGAGAGACATTGATCAGTGTGGAGAGCAGTGAGAGAGAGAGGCATTGATCAGTGTGGAAAGCTGTAAGAGAGAGAGACATTGTGCAGTTTGGGGAGCAGTGAGACAGAGAGACATTGGTCAGTGTGGCGAGCAGTGAGAGAGAGAGACATTGATCAGTGTGGAAAGCAGTGAGAGAGAGAGACATTGAGCAGTGTGGAGAGCAGGGAGAGAGAGAGACATTGATCAGTGTGGAGAGCAGGAAGAGGGAGAGACATTGATCAGTGTGATGAGCAGTGAGAGAGAGAGTCATTGATCAGTGTGAAGAGCAGTGAGAGAGACATTGATCACTGTGGAGAGCAGTGAGAGAGAGAGACATTGAGCAGTGTGGAGAGCAGTGAGGCAGAGAGACTTTGATCAGTGTAAAGAGCAGTGAGAGATAGAGAGACATTGGTCAGTGTGGAAAGAAGTGAGAGAGAGAGACATTGATCAGTGTGTGAGCAGTGAGAGAGAGAGACATTGATCAGTGTGGAGAGCAGTGAGGCAGAGAGACATTGATCAGTGTAAAGAGCAGTGAGAGATAGAGAGACATTGATCAGTGTAAAGATCAGTGAGAGAGAGAAACATTGAATAGTGTGGAAAGCAGTGAGAGAGAGGGATATTGATCAGTGTGGAGAGCTGTGAGAGAGAGTGATATTGATCAGTGTGGAAAGCAGTGAGAGAGAGAGACATTGAGCAGTGTGGAGAGCAGGAAGAGAGAGAGACATTGATCAGTGTGATGAGCAGTGAGAGAGAGTGATATTGATCAGTGTGGAAAGCAGTGAGAGAGAGAGACATTGACCAGTGTGGAGAGCAGTGAGAGAGAGAGAGATATTGATCAGTTTGGAGAGCAGTGACAGAGAGAGACATTGAGCAGTGTGGAGACCAGTGAGAGAGAGAGGCATTAATCAGTGCGGAAAGCAGTGAGAGAGAGAGTCATTGAGCAGTGTGGAGAGCAGGAAGAGAGAGAGACATTGATCAGTGTGATTAGCAGTGAGAGAGAGAGACATTGACCCGTGTGGAAAGCAGTCAGAGAGAGAGACATTGACCAGTGTGGAGAGCAGTGAGAGAGAGAGATATTGATCAGTGTGGAGAGCAGTGAGAGACAGTGATATTGATCAGTGTGGAAAGCAGTGAGAGAGAGAGACATTGAGCAGTGTGCAGAGCAGGAAGAGAGAGAGACATTGATCAGTGTGATGAGCAGTGAGACAGAGAGAGACATTGATCAGTGAGGAGTGCATTGAGACAGAGAGACATTGATTAGTGTGGAAAGCAGTGAGAGAGAGAGACATTGAGCAGTGTGGAGAGCAGTGAGAGAGAGAGACTTTCAGCAGTGTGGAGAGCAGGAAGATAGAGAGACATTGATCAGTGTAAAGAGCAGTGAGAAAGAGAGACATTAATTAGTGTGGAGATCAGTGAGAGAGAGAGACATTGATCAGTGTGGAGAGCAGTGAGAGAGAGAGATATTGATCAGTGTGGAGAGCTGTGAGAGAGAGTGATATTGATCAGTGTGGAAAGCAGTGAGAGAGAGAGACATTGAGCAGTGTGGAGAGCAGGAAGAGAGAGAGACATTGATCAGTGTGATGAGCAGTGAGACTGAGAGAGACATTGATCAGTGTGGAGAGCAGTGAGACAGAGAGACATTGATCAGTGTGGAAAGCAGTTAGAGAGAGAGACATTGAGCAGTGTGAAGAGCAGAGAGAGAGAGAGAGACATTGATCAGTGTGGAGAGCAGTGACAGAGAGAGACATTGAGCAGTGTGGAGACCAGTGAGAGAGAGAGGCATTAATCAGTGTGGAAAGCAGTGAGAGAGAGAGTCATTGAGCAGTGTGGAGAGCAGGAAGAGAGAGAGACATTGATCAGTGTGATTAGCAGTGAGAGAGAGAGACATTGATCCGTGTGGAAAGCAGTCAGAGAGAGAGACATTGACCAGTGTGGAGAGCAGTGAGAGAGAGAGATATTGATCAGTGTGGAGAGCAGTGAGAGAGAGTGATATTGATCAGTGTGGAAAGCAGTGAGAGAGAGAGACATTGACCAGTGTGGAGAGCAGTGAGAGAGAGAGAGATATTGATCAGTTTGGAGAGCAGTGAGAGAGAGTGATATTGATCAGTGTGGAAAGCAGTGAGAGAGAGAGAGACATTGATCAGTGTGATGAGCAGTGAGACAGAGAGAGATATTGATCAGTGAGGAGTGCATTGAGACAGAGAGACATTGATTAGTGTGGAAAGCAGTGAGAGAGAGAGACATTGAGCAGTGTGAAGAGCGGAGAGAGAGACATTGATCTGTGTGGAAAGCAGTGAGAGAGGGAGAATTTAATCAGTGTGGAGAGCAGTGAGAGGGATAGACATTGATTAGTGTGGAGAGCAGTGAGAGAGAGAGACATTGAGCAGTGTGGAAAGCAGTGAGAGAGAGAGTCATTGAGCATTGTGGAGAGCAGGAAGAGAGAGAGACATTGATCAGTGTGATTAGCAGTGAGTGAGAGAGACATTGATCCTTGTGGAGAGCAGTGAGACAGAGAGACATTGATCAGTGTGGAGAGCTGTGGGAGAGAGAGACATTGATTAGTGTGGAAAGCAGTGAGAGAGAGAGACATTGATCAATGTGGAGAGCAGTGAGAGAGAGAGACATTGATCAGTGTGGAAAGCAGTGAGAGAGAGAGACATTGAGCAGTGTGGAGAGCAGTGAGAGACAGAGACATTGATCAGTGTGGAGAGCAGTGAGAGAGAGAGGCATTGATCAGTGTGGAAAGCTGTAAGAGAGAGAGACATTGTGCTGTTTGGGGAGCAGTGAGACAGAGAGACATTGGTCAGTGTGGCGAGCAGTGAGAGAGAGAGACATTGATCAGTGTGGAAAGCAGTGAGAGAGAGAGACATTGAGCAGTGTGGAGAGCAGGGAGAGAGAGAGACATTGATCAGTGTGGAGAGCAGGAAGAGGGAGAGACATAGATCAGTGTGATGAGCAGTGAGAGAGAGAGTCATTGATCAGTGTGAAGAGCAGTGAGAGAGACATTGATCACTGTGGAGAGCAGTGAGAGAGAGAGACATTGAGCAGTGTGGAGAGCAGTGAGGCAGAGAGACTTTGATCAGTGTAAAGAGCAGTGAGAGATAGAGAGACATTGGTCAGTGTAGAAAGAAGTGAGAGAGAGAGACATTGATCAGTGTGTGAGCAGTGAGAGAGAGAGACATTGATCAGTGTGGAGAGCAGTGAGGCAGAGAGACATTGATCAGTGTAAAGAGCAGTGAGAGATAGAGAGACATTGATCAGTGTAAAGATCAGTGAGAGAGAGAGACATTGAATAGTGTGGAAAGCAGTGAGAGAGAGGGATATTGATCAGTGTGGAGAGCTGTGAGAGAGAGTGATATTGATCAGTGTGGAAAGCAGTGAGAGAGAGAGACATTGAGCAGTGTGGAGAGCAGGAAGAGAGAGAGACATTGA
Organism: Heterodontus francisci; assembly: GCF_036365525.1. Lineage (NCBI taxonomy): Eukaryota > Metazoa > Chordata > Chondrichthyes > Heterodontiformes > Heterodontidae > Heterodontus > Heterodontus francisci. The sequence continues at coordinate 128,116,960 of NC_090377.1, forward strand.
TCAGTGTGATGAGCAGTGAGACTGAGAGAGACATTGATCAGTGTGCAGGGCAGAGAGACAGAGAGACATTGATCAGTGTGGAAAGCAGTGAGAGAGAGAGACATTGAGCAGTGTGAAGAGCAGAGAGAGAGAGAGACATTGATCAGTGTGGAGAGCAGTGACAGAGAGTGACATTGAGCAGTGTGGAGACCAGTGAGAGAGAGAGGCATTAATCAGTGCGGAAAGCAGTGAGAGAGAGAGTCATTGAGCAGTGTGGAGAGCAGGAAGAGAGAGAGACATTGATCAGTGTGATGAGCAGTGAGAGAGAGAGACATTGATCCGTGTGGAAAGCAGTCAGAGAGAGAGACATTGACCAGTGTGGAGAGCAGTGAGAGAGAGAGATATTGATCTGTGTGGAGAGCAGTGAGAGAGAGTGATATTGATCAGTGTGGAAAGCAGTGAGAGAGAGAGACATTGACCAGTGTGGAGAGCAGCGAGAGAGAGAGATATTGATTAGTGTGGAAAGCAGTGAGAGAGAGAGACATCGAGCAGTGTGAAGAGCAGAGAGAGAGAGAGACATTGATCTGTGTGGAAAGCAGTGAGAGAGGGAGAACTTAATCAGTGTGGAGAGCAGTGAGAGTGATAGACATTGATTAGTGTGGAGAGCAGTGAGAGAGAGAGACATTGAGCAGTGTGGAAAGCAGTGAGAGAGAGAGTCATTGAGCATTGTGGAGAGCAGGAAGAGAGAGAGACATTGATCAGTGTGATTAGCAGTGAGAGAGAGAGACATTGATCCTTGTGGAGAGCAGTGAGAAAGAGAGACATTGATCAGTGTAAATAGCAGTGAGAGAGAGAGGCATTGTTCAGTGTGGAGAGCAGTGAGAGAGACATTGATCAGTGTGAAGAGCAGTGAGAGAGAGAGACTTTGATCAGTGTGGAAAGCAATGAGAGAGAGAGACATTGAGCAGTGTGGAGAGCAGGGAGAGAGAGAGACATTGATCAGTGTGGAGAGCAGGAAGAGGGAGAGACATTGATCAGTGTGCTGAGCAGTGAGAGAGAGAGTCATTGATGAGTGTGGCGAGCAGTGAGAGAGAAAGACATTGATCAGTGTGGAGAGCAGTGAGAGAGAGAGACATTGATCATTGAGGAGTGCATTGAGACAGAGAGACATTGATTAGTGTGGAAAGCAGTGAGAGGGAGAGACATTGAGCAGTGTGAAGAGCAGAGAGAGAGAGAGACATTGATCTGTGTGGAAAGCAGTGAGAGAGGGAGAATTTAATCAGTGTGGAGAGCAGTGAGAGGGATAGACATTGATTAGTGTGGAGAGCAGTGAGAGAGAGAGACATTGAGCAGTGTGGAAAGCAGTGAGAGAGAGAGTCATTGAGCATTGTGGAGAGCAGGAAGAGAGAGAGACATTGATCAGTGTGATTAGCAGTGAGAGAGAGAGACATTGATCCTTGTGGAGAGCAGTGAGAAAGAGAGACATTGATCAGTGTAAATAGCAGTGAGAGAGAGAGGCATTGTTCAGTGTGGAGAGCAGTGAGAGAGACATTGATCAGTGTGAAGAGCAGTGAGAGAGAGAGACTTTGATCAGTGTGGAAAGCAATGAGAGAGAGAGACATTGAGCAGTGTGGAGAGCAGGGAGAGAGAGAGACATTGATCAGTGTGGAGAGCAGGAAGAGGGAGAGACATTGATCAGTGTGCTGAGCAGTGAGAGAGAGAGTCATTGATGAGTGTGGCGAGCAGTGAGAGAGAAAGACATTGATCAGTGTGGAGAGCAGTGAGAGAGAGAGACATTGATCATTGAGGAGTGCATTGAGACAGAGAGACATTGATTAGTGTGGAAAGCAGTGAGAGGGAGAGACATTGAGCAGTGTGAAGAGCAGAGAGAGAGAGAGACATTGATCTGTGTGGAAAGCAGTGAGAGAGGGAGAATTTAATCAGTGTGGAGAGCAGTGAGAGGGATAGACATTGATTAGTGTGGAGAGCAGTGAGAGAGAGAGACATTGAGCAGTGTGGAAAGCAGTGAGAGAGAGAGTCATTGAGCATTGTGGAGAGCAGGAAGAGAGAGAGACATTGATCAGTGTGATTAGCAGTGAGAGAGAGAGACATTGATCCTTGTGGAGAGCAGTGAGACAGAGAGACATTGATCAGTGTGGAGAGCTGTGAGAGAGAGAGACATTGGTCAGAGTGGAGTGCAGTGAGAGGGAGAGACATTGATCAGTGTAAATAGCAGTAAGAGAGAGAGACATTGTTCAGTGTGGAGAGCAGTGAGAGAGACATTGATCAGTGTGAAGAGCAGTGAGAGAGAGAGACATTGATCTGAGAGGAGAGCAGTGAGAGAGAGATATTGATCTGTGTGGAGTGCAGAGAGAGGGAGAGACATTTATCTGTATGGAGAGCAGTGAGAGAGAGAGACTTTGATCAGTGTGGAAAGCAATGAGAGAGAGAGACATTGAGCAGTGTGGAGAGCAGGGAGAGAGAGAGACATTGATCAGTGTGGAGAGCAGGAAGAGGGAGAGACATTGATCAGTGTGCTGAGCAGTGAGAGAGAGAGTCATTGATGAGTGTGGCGAGCAGTGAGAGAGAAAGACATTGATCAGTGTGGAGAGCAGTGAGAGAGAGAGACATTGATCAGTGAGGAGTGCATTGAGACAGAGAGACATTGATTAGTGTGGAAAGCAGTGAGAGGGAGAGACATTGAGCAGTGTGAAGAGCAGAGAGAGAGAGAGACATTGATCTGTGTGGAAAGCAGTGAGAGAGGGAGAATTTAATCAGTGTGGAGAGCAGTGAGAGGGATAGACATTGATTAGTGTGGAGAGCAGTGAGAGAGAGAGACATTGAGCAGTGTGGAAAGCAGTGAGAGAGAGAGTCATTGAGCATTGTGGAGAGCAGGAAGAGAGAGAGACATTGATCAGTGTGATTAGCAGTGAGAGAGAGAGACATTGATCCTTGTGGAGAGCAGTGAGACAGAGAGACATTGATCAGTGTGGAGAGCTGTGAGAGAGAGAGACATTGATCAGTGTGGAAAGCAGTGAGAGAGAGAGACATTGATCAGTGTGGCGAGCAGTGAGAGAGAGAGACATTGATCAGTGTGGAAAGCAGTGAGAGAGAGAGACATTGAGCAGTGTGGAGAGCAGGAAGAGGGAGAGACATTGATCAGTGTGCTGAGCAGTGAGAGAGAGAGTCATTGATCAGTGTGCAGAGCAGTGAGAGAGACATTGATCACTGTGGAGAGCAGTGAGAGAGAGAGACATTGAGCAGTGTGGAGAGCAGTGAGGCAGAGGGACTTTGATCAGTGTGGAGAGCAGGAAGAGGGAGAGACATTGATCAGTGTGCTGAGCAGTGAGAGAGAGAGTCATTGATGAGTGTGGCGAGCAGTGAGAGAGAAAGACATTGATCAGTGTGGAGAGCAGTGAGAGAGAGAGACATTGATCAGTGAGGAGTGCATTGAGACAGAGAGACATTGATTAGTGTGGAAAGCAGTGAGAGAGAGAGACATTGAGCAGTGTGAAGAGCAGAGAGAGAGAGAGACATTGATCTGTGTGGAAAGCAGTGAGAGAGGGAGAATTTAATCAGTGTGGAGAGCAGTGAGAGGGATAGACATTGATTAGTGTGGAGAGCAGTGAGAGAGAGAGACATTGAGCAGTGTGGAAAGCAGTGAGAGAGAGACATTGATCAGTGTGATTAGCAGTGAGAGAGAGAGACATTGATCCGTGTAAAGAGCAGTGAGAGATAGAGAGACATTGGTCAGTGTGGAAAGAAGTGAGAGAGAGAGACATTGATCAGTGTGTGAGCAGTGAGAGAGAGAGACATTGATCAGTGTGGAGAGCAGTGAGGCAGAGAGACATTGATCAGTGTAAAGAGCAGTGAGAGATAGAGAGACATTGATCAGTGTAAAGATCAGTGAGAGAGAGAGACATTGAATAGTGTGGAAAGCAGTGAGAGAGAGAGAAATTGACCAGTGTGGAGCGCATTGAGAGAGAGAGACATTGAGCAGTGTGGAGAGCAGGAAGAGAGAGAGACATTGATCAGTGTGATGAGCAGTGAGACAGAGAGAGACATTGATCAGTGAGGAGTGCATTGAGACAGAGAGACATTGGTCAGAGTGGAGTGCAGTGAGAGGGAGAGACATTGATCAGTGTAAATAGCAGTGAGAGAGAGAGACATTGATCAGTGTGGAGAGCAGTGAGAGAGAGAGACATTGATCAGAGAGGAGAGCAGTGAGAGAGAGATATTGATCTGTGTGGAGTGCAGAGAGAGGGAGAGACATTTATCTGTATGGAGAGCAGTGAGAGAGAGAGACTTTGATCAGTGTGGAAAGCAATGAGAGAGAGAGACATTGAGCAGTGTGGAGAGCAGGGAGAGAGAGAGACATTGATCAGTGTGGAGAGCAGGAAGAGGGAGAGACATTGATCAGTGTGCTGAGCAGTGAGAGAGAGAGTCATTGATGAGTGTGGCGAGCAGTGAGAGAGAAAGACATTGATCAGTGTGGAGAGCAGTGAGAGAGAGAGACATTGATCAGTGTGGAGAGCAGTGAGAGAGAGAGACATTGATCAGTGTAAAGAGCAGTGAGAGATAGAGAGACATTGGTCAGTGTGGAGAGAAGTGAGAGAGAGAGACATTGATCAGTGTGGAGCGCAGTGAGACAGAGAGACATTGATCAGTGTAAAGATCAGTGAGAGAGAGAGACATTGAATAGTGTGGAGGGCAGTGATAGGGAGAGACATTGATCAGTGTGATGAGCAATCAGAGAGAGAGACATTGATCAGTGTGGAAAGCAGTGAGAGACAGAGACATTGAGCAGTGTGGAGAGCAGTGAGAGAGAGAGGCATTGATCAGTGCGGATAGCAGTGAGAGAGAGAGACATTGAGCAGTGTGGAGAGCAGTGAGTGGGAGAGACTTTGGCAGTGTGGAGAGCAGTGAGTTAGAGAGATATTGATCAGTGTGGAGAGCAGTGAGACAGAGAGACATTGATCAGTGTGATGAGCAGTGAGAGAGAGAGACATTGATCAGTGTGGAGAGCAGTGAGAGAGAGAGAGACATTGGTCAGAGTGGAGAGCAGTGAGAGGGAGAGACATTGATCAGTGTAAATAGCAGTGAGAGAGAGAGACATTGTTCAGTGTGGAGAGCAGTGAGAGAGAGAGACATTGTTCAATGTGGAGAGCAGTGAGTGAGACATTGATCAGTGTGGAGAGCAGTGAGAGAGAGAGACATTGATCAGAGAGGAGAGCAGTGAGAGAGAGAGACTTTGATCAGTGTGGAAAGCAATGTGAGAGAGAGACATTGAGCAGTGTGGAGAGCAGGGGGAGAGAGAGACATTTATCAGTGTGGAGAGCAGGAAGAGGGAGAGACATTGATCAGTGTGCTGAGCAGTGAGAGAGAGAGTCATTGATGAGTGTGGCGAGCAGTGAGAGAGAGAGACATTGATCTGTATGGAGAGCAGTGAGAGAGAGAGACTTTGATCACTGTGGAGAGCAGTGAGAGGGAGAGACAATTATCAATGTGGAGTGCAGTGAGAGAGAGAGACATTGATCAGTGTGGAGAGCAGTGAGAGAGACATTGATCAGTGTGGAGAGCAGTGTGACAGAGAAACATTGATCAGTGTGAAGAGCAGTGAGAGAGAGAGACATTGATCAGTGTGGGGTGCATTGAGAAAGATAGACATTGATCAGTGTGAAGAGCATTGAGAAAGATAGACATTGATCAGTGTGAAGAGCAGTGAGAGAGAGAGACATTGATCAGTGTGGAGAGCAGTGAGAGAGAGAGATATTGATCAGTGTGGAGAGCAGTGAGAGAGAGAGTGATATTGATCAGTGTGGAAAGCAGTGAGAGAGAGAGACATTGAGCAGTGTGGAGAGCAGTGAGAGAGACATTGATCAGTGTGGAGAGCAGTGAGAGAGAGAGATATTGATCAGTGTGGAGAGCAGTGAGAGAGAGAGTGATATTGATCAGTGTGGAAAGCAGTGAGAGAGAGAGACATTGATCAGTGTGGAGAGCAGTGAGAGAGAGAGATATTGATCAGTGTGGAGAGCAGTGAGAGAGAGAGTGATATTGATCAGTGTGGAAAGCAGTGAGAGAGAGAGACATTGAGCAGTGTGGAGAGCAGTGAGAGAAACATTGATCAGTGTGAAGAGCAGTGTGAGAGAGAGACATTGATCAGTGTGGGGTGCATTGAGAAAGATAGGCATTGATCAGTGTGAAGAGCATTGAGAAAGATAGACATTGATCAGTGTGAAGAGCAGTGAGAGAGAGCGACATTGATCAGTGTGGAGAGCAGTGAGAGAGAAAGATATTGATCAGTGTGGAGAGCAGTGAGAGAGAGAGTGATATTGATCAGTGTGGAAAGCAGTGAGAGAGAGAGACATTGAGCAGTGTGGAGAGCAGGAAGAGAGAGAGACATTGATCAGTGTGATGAGCAGTGAGACAGAGAGAGACATTGTTCAGTGAGGAGTGCATTGAGACAGAGAGACATTGATCAGTGTGGAAAGCAATGAGAGAGAGAGACATTGAGCAGTGTGAAGAGCAGTGAGATGGATAGACATTGATTAGTGTGGAGAACAGTGAGAAAGAGAGACATTGAGCAGTGTGGAAAGCAGTGAGATAGAGAGTCATTGAGCATTGTGGAGAGCAGTGAGAGAGAGAGTCATTGATCAGTGTGGAAAGCAGTGAGAGAGAGAGACATTGAGCAGTGTGGAGAGCAGTGAGAGACAGAGACATTGATCAGTGTGGAGAGCAGTGAGAGAGAGAGGCATTGATCAGTGTGGAGAGCAGTGAGAGAGAGAGTCATTGATCAGTGTGAAGAGCAGTGAGAGAGACATTGATCAGTGTGGAGAGCAGTGAGAGACAGAGACATTGATCAGTGTGGAGAGCAGTGAGAGAGAGAGGCATTGATCAGTGTGGAGAGCAGTGAGAGAGAGAGTCATTGATCAGTGTGAAGAGCAGTGAGAGAGACATTGATCAGTGTGATGAGCAGTGAGAGAGAGAGGCATTGATCAGTGTGGAAAGCTGTAAGAGAGAGAGACATTTTGAAGTATGGGGAGCAGTGAGACAGAGAGACATTGGTCAGTGTGGCGAGCAGTGAGAGAGAGAGACATTGATCAGTGTGGAAAGCAGTGAGAGAGAGAGAAATTAAGCAGTGTGGAGAGCAGGGTGAGAGAGAGACATTGATCAGTGTGGAGAGCAGGAAGAGGGAGAGACATTGATCAGTGTGAAGAGCAGTGAGAGAGACATTGATCAGTGTGGAGAGCAGTGAGAGAGAGAGATATTGAGCAGTGTGGAGAGCAGTGAAGCAGAGAGACATTGATCAGTGTAAAGAGCAGTGAGAGATAGAGAGACATTGGTCAGTGTGGAAAGAAGTGAGAGAGACATTGATTAGTGTGGAGAGCTGTGTGAGAGAGAGACATTGATCAGTGTGGAAAGCAGTGAGAGAGAGAGACATTGATTAGTGTGGAGAGCAGTGAGAGAGAGAGATATTGAGCAGTGTGGAGAGCAGTGAAGCAGAGAGACATTGATCAGTGTAAAGAGCAGTGAGAGATAGAGAGACATTGGTCAGTGTGGAAAGAAGTGAGAGAGAGAGTCATTGATCAGTGTGAAGAGCAGTGAGAGAGACATTGATCAGTGTGGAGAGCAGTGAGAGAGAGAGATATTGAGCAGTGTGGAGAGCAGTGAAGCAGAGAGACATTGATCAGTGTAAAGAGCAGTGAGAGATAGAGAGACATTGGTCAGTGTGGAAAGAAGTGAGAGAGAGAGACATTGATTAGTGTGGAGAGCTGTGTGAGAGAGAGACATTGATCAGTGTGGAAAGCAGTGAGAGAGAGAGACATTGATTAGTGTGGAGAGCAGTGAGAGAGAGAGACTTTGATCAGTGCGGAGCGCAGGAAGATAGAGAGACATTGATCAGTGTGGAGAGCAGTGAGAGAGAGAGACATTGATTAGTGTGCAGAGCAGTGAGAGAGAGAGACATTGATTAGTGTGGAGAGCAGTGAGAGAGAGAGACATTGATCAGTGTGGAGAGCAGTGAGAGAGAGAGACATTGATCAGTGTGGAGAGCAGTGAGAGAGAGAGACATTGATCAGTGTGGAGAGCAGTGAGAGAGAGAGACATTGATCAGTGTGGAGAGCAGTGAGAGAGAGAGACTTTCAGCAGTGTGGAGAGCAGGAAGATAGAGAGACATTGATCAGTGTAAAGAGCAGTGAGAGAGAGAGACATTGATTAGTGTGGAGATCAGTGAGAGAGAGAGACATTGATCAGTGTGGAGAGCAGTGAGAGAGAGAGATATTGATCATTGTGGAGAGCAGTGAGAGAGAGAGACATTGATCAGTGTGGAAAGCAGTGAGAGAGAGAGACATTGATTAGTGTGGAGAGCAGTGAGAGAGAGAGACTTTGATCAGTGCGGAGCGCAGGAAGATAGAGAGACATTGATCAGTGTGGAGAGCAGTGAGAGAGAGAGACATTGATTAGTGTGCAGAGCAGTGAGAGAGAGAGACATTGATTAGTGTGGAGAGCAGTGAGAGAGAGAGACATTGATCAGTGTGGAGAGCAGTGAGAGAGAGAGACATTGATCAGTGTGGAGAGCAGTGAGAGAGAGAGACATTGATCAGTGTGGAGAGCAGTGAGAGAGAGAGACATTGATCAGTGTGGAGAGCAGTGAGAGAGAGAGACTTTCAGCAGTGTGGAGAGCAGGAAGATAGAGAGACATTGATCAGTGTAAAGAGCAGTGAGAGAGAGAGACATTGATTAGTGTGGAGATCAGTGAGAGAGAGAGACATTGATCAGTGTGGAGAGCAGTGAGAGAGAGAGGCATTGATCAGTGTGGAGAGCAGTGAGAGAGAGAGTCATTGATCAGTGTGAAGAGCAGTGAGAGAGACATTGATCAGTGTGATGAGCAGTGAGAGAGAGAGGCATTGATCAGTGTGGAAAGCTGTAAGAGAGAGAGACATTTTGAAGTATGGGGAGCAGTGAGACAGAGAGACATTGGTCAGTGTGGCGAGCAGTGAGAGAGAGAGACATTGATCAGTGTGGAAAGCAGTGAGAGAGAGAGACATTAAGCAGTGTGGAGAGCAGGGTGAGAGAGAGACATTGATCAGTGTGGAGAGCAGGAAGAGGGAGAGACATTGATCAGTGTGAAGAGCAGTGAGAGAGACATTGATCAGTGTGGAGAGCAGTGAGAGAGAGAGATATTGAGCAGTGTGGAGAGCAGTGAAGCAGAGAGACATTGATCAGTGTAAAGAGCAGTGAGAGATAGAGAGACATTGGTCAGTGTGGAAAGAAGTGAGAGAGAGAGACATTGATTAGTGTGGAGAGCTGTGTGAGAGAGAGACATTGATCAGTGTGGAAAGCAGTGAGAGAGAGAGACATTGATTAGTGTGGAGAGCAGTGAGAGAGAGAGATATTGAGCAGTGTGGAGAGCAGTGAAGCAGAGAGACATTGATCAGTGTAAAGAGCAGTGAGAGATAGAGAGACATTGGTCAGTGTGGAAAGAAGTGAGAGAGAGAGACATTGATCAGTGTGAAGAGCAGTGAGAGAGACATTGATCAGTGTGGAGAGCAGTGAGAGAGAGAGATATTGAGCAGTGTGGAGAGCAGTGAAGCAGAGAGACATTGATCAGTGTAAACAGCAGTGAGAGATAGAGAGACATTGGTCAGTGTGGAAAGAAGTGAGAGAGAGAGACATTGATTAGTGTGGAGAGCTGTGTGAGAGAGAGACATTGATCAGTGTGGAAAGCAGTGAGAGAGAGAGACATTGATTAGTGTGGAGAGCAGTGAGAGAGAGAGACTTTGATCAGTGCGGAGCGCAGGAAGATAGAGAGACATTGATCAGTGTGGAGAGCAGTGAGAGAGAGAGACATTGATTAGTGTGCAGAGCAGTGAGAGAGAGAGACATTGATTAGTGTGGAGAGCAGTGAGAGAGAGAGACATTGATCAGTGTGGAGAGCAGTGAGAGAGAGAGACATTGATCAGTGTGGAGAGCAGTGAGAGAGAGAGACATTGATCAGTGTGGAGAGCAGTGAGAGAGAGAGACATTGATCAGTGTGGAGAGCAGTGAGAGAGACTTTCAGCAGTGTGGAGAGCAGGAAGATAGAGAGACATTGATCAGTGTAAAGAGCAGTGAGAGAGAGAGACATTGATTAGTGTGGAGATCAGTGAGAGAGAGAGACATTGATCAGTGTGGAGAGCAGTGAGAGAGAGAGATATTGATCATTGTGGAGAGCAGTGAGAGAGAGTGATATTGATCAATGTGGAAAGCAGTGAGAGAGAGAGACATTGAGCAATGTGGAGAGCAGGAAGAGAGAGAGACATTGATCAGTGTGATGAGCAGTGAGACTGAGAGAGACATTGATCAGTGTGGAGTGCATTGAGACAGAGAGACATTGATCAGTGTTGAGAGCCGTGATAGGGAGAGACATTGATCAGTGTGGAGAGCAGAGAGAGAGAGACATTGATCAGTGTGGAGAGCAGTGAGAGAGAGAGACATTGATCAGTGTGGAGAGCAGTGAGAGAGAGAGGCATTAATCAGTGTGGAAAGCAGTGAGAGAGAGAGTCATTGAGCAGTGTGGAGAGCAGGAAGAGATAGAGTCATTGATGAGTGTGATTAGCAGTGAGAGAGAGACATTGATCCGTGTGGAGAGCAGTGAGACAGAGAGACATTGATCAGTGTGGAGAGCTGTGAGAGAGAGAGACATTGATCAGTGTGGAAAGCAGTGAGAGAGAGAGACATTGATCTGTGTGGAGAGCAGTGAGAGAGCGAGGCATAGAGCAGTGTGGAGAGCAGGAAGAGAGAGAGAGACATTGATCAGTGTGATGAGCAGTGAGAGGGAGAGACATTGATCAGTGTGGAGAGCAGTGAGAGAGATAGGCATTAATCAGTGTGGAAAGCAGTAAGAGAGAGAGACCTTGTGCAGTATGGGGAGCAGTTGGACAGAGAGACATTGATCAGTGTTGAGTGCCGTGATAGAGAGAGACATTGATCAGTGTGGAGAGCAGTGAGACAGAGAGACATTGATCAGTGTGGAGGGCAGTGAGAGAGAGAGACATTGATCAGTGTGGAAAGCAGTGAGAGAGAGAGACATTGAGCAGTGTGGAGAGCAGTGAGAGAGAGAGACATTGATCAGTTTGGAGAGCAGTGAGCGAGGGACACTTTGATCAGTGTGGAGAGCAGTGAGAGAGAGAGACATTGATCATTGTGGAAAGCAGTGAGAGAGGGACACTTTGATCAGTGTGGAGAGCAGTGAGAGAGAGAAACATTGATCAGTGTGGAGAGCAGTGAGAGAGAGAGACATTGAGCAGTGTGGAGAGCAGGAAGATAGAGAGACATTGATCAGTGTGGAGAGCAGTGAGAGAGAGAGATATTGATTAGTGTGGAGAGCTGTGTGAGAGAGAGACATTGATCAGTGTGGAAAGCAGTGAGAGAGAGAGACATTGATTAGTGTGGAGAGCAGTGAGAGAGAGAGACTTTGAGCAGTGCGGAGAGCAGGAAGATAGAGAGACATTGATCAGTGTGGAGAGCAGTGAGAGAGAGAGACATTAATTAGTGTTGGAGAGCAGTGAGAGAGAGAGACATTGATCAGTGAGGAGCGCAGTGAGAGAGAGAGACATTGATTAGTGTGGAGAGCAGTTAGAGAGAGAGACATTGATCAGTGTGGAAAGCAGTGAGAGAGAGAGTCATTGATCAGTGTGGAGAGCAGTGTGAGAGAGAGACATTGATCAGTGTGGAAAGCAGTGAGAGAGAGAGACATTGATTAGTGTGGAGAGCAGTGAGAGAGAGAGACTTTGAGCAGTGTGGAGAGCAGGAAGATAGAGAGAGATTGATCAGTGTGGAGAGCATTGAGAGAGAGAGACATTGATGAGTGTGGAGAGCAGGAAGATAGAGAGACATTGATCAGTGTAAAGAGCAGTGAGAGAGAGAGACATTGATTAGTGTGGAGATCAGTGAGAGAGAGAGACATTGATCTGTGTGGAGAGCAGTGAGAGAGCGAGGCATAGAGCAGTGTGGAGAGCAGGAAGAGAGAGAGAGACATTGATCAGTGTGATGAGCAGTGAGAGGGAGAGACATTGATCAGTGTGGAGAGCAGTGAGAGAGATAGGCATTAATCAGTGTGGAAAGCAGTAAGAGAGAGAGACCTTGTGCAGTATGGGGAGCAGTTGGACAGAGAGACATTGATCAGTGTTGAGTGCCGTGATAGAGAGAGACATTGATCAGTGTGGAGAGCAGTGAGACAGAGAGACATTGATCAGTGTGGAGGGCAGTGAGAGAGAGAGACATTGATCAGTGTGGAAAGCAGTGAGAGAGAGAGACATTGAGCAGTGTGGAGAGCAGTGAGAGAGAGAGACATTGATCAGTTTGGAGAGCAGTGAGCGAGGGACACTTTGATCAGTGTGGAGAGCAGTGAGAGAGAGAGACATTGATCATTGTGGAAAGCAGTGAGAGAGGGACACTTTGATCAGTGTGGAGAGCAGTGAGAGAGAGAGACATTGATTAGTGTGGAGAGCAGTGAGAGAGAGAGACTTTGAGCAGTGCGGAGAGCAGGAAGATAGAGAGACATTGATCAGTGTGGAGAGCAGTGAGAGAGAGAGACATTAATTAGTGTTGGAGAGCAGTGAGAGAGAGAGACATTGATCAGTGAGGAGCGCAGTGAGAGAGAGAGACATTGATTAGTGTGGAGAGCAGTTAGAGAGAGAGACATTGATCAGTGTGGAAAGCAGTGAGAGAGAGAGTCATTGATCAGTGTGGAGAGCAGTGTGAGAGAGAGACATTTATCAGTGTGGAAAGCAGTGAGAGAGAGAGACATTGAGTAGTGTGGAGAGCAGTGAGAGAGAGAGACTTTGAGCAGTGTGGAGAGCAGGAAGATAGAGAGAGATTGATCAGTGTGGAGAGCATTGAGAGAGAGAGACATTGATGAGTGTGGAGAGCAGGAAGATAGAGAGACATTGATCAGTGTAAAGAGCAGTGAGAGAGAGAGACATTGATTAGTGTGGAGATCAGTGAGAGAGAGAGACATTGATCAGTGTGGAGAGCAGTGAGAGAGAGATATTGATCAGTGTGGAGAGCTGTGAGAGAGAGCGATATTGATCAGTGTGGAAAGCAGTGAGAGAGAGAGACATTGAGCAGTGTGGAGAGCAGGAAGAGAGAGAGACATTGATCAGTGTGATGAGCAGTGAGACTGAGAGAGATATTGATCAGTGTGGAGTGCATTGAGACAGAGAGACATTGATCAGTGTGGCAAGCAGTGAGAGAGAGAGACATTGAGCAGAGTGGAGAGCAGGAAGAGAGAGAGAGACATTGATCAGTGTGTGAAGCAGTGAGAGAGAGAGGCATTGATCAGTGTGGAAAGCAGTAAGAGAGAGAGACATTGATCAGTGTGGAGAGCAGTGAGACAGAGAGACATTGATCAGTGTGGAAAGCAGTGAGAGAGAGCGACATTGAGCTGTGTGAAGAGCAGAGAGAGAGAGAGACATTGATCAGTGTGGAGAGCAGTGAGAGAGAGCGACATTGAGCTGTGTGAAGAGCAGTGAGAGAGAGAGACATTGAATAGTGTGGAAAGCAGTGAGAGAGAGAGAAATTGACCAGTGTGGAGAGCAGTGAGAGAGAGTGATATTGATCAGTGTGGAAAGCAGTGAGAGAGAGAGACATTGAGCAGTGTGGAGAGCAGGAAGAGAGAGAGACATTGATCAGTGTAAAGAGCAGTGAGAGATAGAGAGACATTGATCAGTGTAAAGATCAGTGAGAGAGAGAGACATTGAATAGTGTGGAAAGCAGTGAGAGAGAGAGAAATTGACCAGTGTGGAGAGCAGTGAGAGAGAGAGATATTGATCAGTGTGGAGAGCAGTGAGAGGGAGTGATATTGATCAGTGTGGAAAGCAGTGAGAGAGAGAGACATTGAGCAGTGTGGAGAGCAGGAAGAGAGAGAGACATTGATCAGTGTGATGAGCAGTGAGACAGAGAGAGACATTGATCAGTGAGGAGTGCATTGAGACAGAGAGACATTGGTCAGAGTGGAGTGCAGTGAGAGGGAGAGACATTGATCAGTGTAAATAGCAGTGAGAGAGAGAGACATTGTTCAGTGTGGAGAGCAGTGAGAGAGACATTGATCAGTGTGGAGAGCAGTGAGAGAGAGAGACATTGATCAGAGAGGAGAGCAGTGAGAGAGAGAGATATTGATCTGTGTGGAGTGCAGAGAGAGGGAGAGACATTTATCTGTATGGAGAGCAGTGAGAGAGAGAGACATTGATCAGTGTGGAGAGCAGGGAGAGAGAGAGTCATTGATCAGTGTGGAGAGCAGTGTGAGAGAGAGACATGGATCAGTGTGGAAAGCAGTGAGAGAGAGAGAGACATTGATTAGTGTGGAGAGCAGTGAGAGAGAGAGATATTGATCAGTGTGGAGAGCTGTGAGAGAGAGTGATATTGATCAGTTTGGAAAGCAGTGAGAGAGAGAGAGAGACATTGAGCAGTGTGGAGAGCAGGAAGAGAGAGAGACATTGATCAGTGTGATGAGCAGTGAGACTGAGAGAGACATTTATCAGTGTGGAGTGCATTGAGACAGAGAGACATTGATCAGTGTGGCAAGCAGTGAGAGAGAGAGACATTGAGCTGAGTGGAGAGCAGGAAGAGAGAGGGAGACATTGATCAGTGTGTAAAGCAGTGAGAGAGAGAAGCATTGATCAGTGTGGAAAGCAGTAAGAGAGAGAGTCATTGAGCAGTGTGGAGAGCAGGAAGAGAGAGAGTCATTGATTAGTGTGATTAGCAGTGAGAGAGAGAGACATTGATCCGTGTGGAGAGCAGTGAGACAGAGAGACATTGATCAGTGTGGAGAGCTGTGAGAGAGAGAGACATTGATCAGTGTGGAGAGCTGTGAGAGAGAGAGACATTGAGCAGTGTGGAGAGCAGGAAGATAGAGAGACATTGATCAGTGTGGAGAGCAGTGAGAGAGAGAGATATTGATCAGTGTGGAGAGCTGTGAGAGAGAGTGATATTGATCAGTGCGGAAAGCAGTGAGAGAGAGAGACATTGAGCAGTGTGGAGAGCAGGAAGAGAGAGAGACATTGATCAGTGTGATGAGCAGTGAGACTGAGAGAGACATTGATCATTGTGGAGTCCATTGAGACAGAGAGACATTGATCAGTGTGGCAAGCAGTGAGAGAGAGAGACATTGAGCTGAGTGGAGAGCAGGAAGAGAGAGGGAGACATTGATCAGTGTGTAAAGCAGTGAGAGAGAGAGGCATTGATCAGTGTGGAAAGCAATAAGAGAGAGAGTCATTGAGCAGTGTGGAGAGCAGGAAGAGAGAGTGTCATTGATTAGTGTGATTAGCAGTGAGAGAGAGAGACATTGATCCGTGTGGAGAGCAGTGAGACAGAGAGACATTGATCAGTGTGGAGAGCTGTGAGAGAGAGAGACATTGATCAGTGTGGAAAGCAGTGAGAGAGAGAGACATTGATCTGTGTGGAGAGCAGTGAGAGAGCGAGGCATAGAACAGTGTGGAGAGCAGGAAGAGAGAGAGAGACATTGATCAGTGTGATGAGCAGTGAGAGGGAGAGACATTGATCAGTGTGGAGAGCAGTGAGAGAGATAGGCATTAATCAGTGTGGAAAGCAGGAAGAGAGAGAGACCTTGTGCAGTATGGGGAGCAGTTGGACAGAGAGACATTGATCAGTGTTGAGTGCCGTGATAGAGAGAGACATTGATCAGTGTGGAGAGCAGTGAGACAGAGAGACATTGATCAGTGTGGAGGGCAGTGAGAGAGGGAGACATTGATCAGTGTGGAAAGCAGTGAGAGAGAGAGACATTGAGCAGTGTGGAGAGCAGTGAGAGAGAGAGACATTGATCAGTTTGGAGAGCAGTGAGCGAGGGACACTTTGATCAGTGTGGAGAGCAGTGAGAGAGAGAGACATTGATCATTGTGGAAAGCAGTGAGAGAGGGACACTTTGATCAGTGTGGAGAGCAGTGAGAGAGAGAAACATTGATCAGTGTGGAGAGCAGTGAGAGAGAGAGACATTGAGCAGTGTGGAGAGCAGGAAGATAGAGAGACATTGATCAGTGTGGAGAACAGTGAGAGAGAGAGACATTGATTAGTGTGGAGAGCTGTGTGAGAGAGAGACATTGATCAGTGTGGAAAGCAGTGAGAGAGAGAGACATTGATTAGTGTGGAGAGCAGTGAGAGAGAGAGACTTTGAGCAGTGCGGAGAGCAGGAAGATAGAGAGACATTGATCAGTGTGGAGAGCAGTGAGAGAGAGAGACATTAATTAGTGTTGGAGAGCAGTGAGAGAGAGAGACATTGATCAGTGAGGAGCGCAGTGAGAGAGAGAGACATTGATTAGTGTGGAGAGCAGTGAGAAAGAGAGACATTGATCAGTGTGGAAAGCAGTGAGAGAGAGAGTCATTGATCAGTGTGGAGAGCAGTGAGAGAGAGAGACATTGATCAGTGTGGAAAGCAGTGAGAGAGAGAGACATTGATCAGTGTGATGAGCAGTGAGACTGAGAGAGACATTGATCAGTGTGGAGTGCATTGAGACAGAGAGACATTGATCAGTGTGGCAAGCAGTGAGAGAGAGAGACATTGAGCTGAGTGGAGAGCAGGAAGAGAGAGGGAGACATTGATCAGTGTGTAAAGCAGTGAGAGAGAGAGGCATTGATCAGTGTGGAAAGCAGTAAGAGAGAGAGTCATTGAGCAGTGTGGAGAGCAGGAAGAGAGAGTGTCATTGATTAGTGTGATTAGCAGTGAGAGAGAGAGACATTGATCCGTGTGGAGAGCAGTGAGACAGAGAGACATTGATCAGTGTGGAGAGCTGTGAGAGAGAGAGACATTGATCAGTGTGGAAAGCAGTGAGAGAGAGAGACATTGATCTGTGTGGAGAGCAGTGAGAGAGCGAGGCATAGAACAGTGTGGAGAGCAGGAAGAGAGAGAGAGACATTGATCAGTGTGATGAGCAGTGAGAGGGAGAGACATTGATCAGTGTGGAGAGCAGTGAGAGAGATAGGCATTAATCAGTGTGGAAAGCAGGAAGAGAGAGAGACCTTGTGCAGTATGGGGAGCAGTTGGACAGAGAGACATTGATCAGTGTTGAGTGCCGTGATAGAGAGAGACATTGATCAGTGTGGAGAGCAGTGAGACAGAGAGACATTGATCAGTGTGGAGGGCAGTGAGAGAGGGAGACATTGATCAGTGTGGAAAGCAGTGAGAGAGAGAGACATTGAGCAGTGTGGAGAGCAGTGAGAGAGAGAGACATTGATCAGTTTGGAGAGCAGTGAGCGAGGGACACTTTGATCAGTGTGGAGAGCAGTGAGAGAGAGAGACATTGATCATTGTGGAAAGCAGTGAGAGAGGGACACTTTGATCAGTGTGGAGAGCAGTGAGAGAGAGAAACATTGATCAGTGTGGAGAGCAGTGAGAGAGAGAGACATTGAGCAGTGTGGAGAGCAGGAAGATAGAGAGACATTGATCAGTGTGGAGAGCAGTGAGAGAGAGAGATATTGATTAGTGTGGAGAGCTGTGTGAGAGAGAGACATTGATCAGTGAGGAGCGCAGTGAGAGAGAGAGACATTGATTAGTGTGGAGAGCAGTGAGAAAGAGAGACATTGATCAGTGTGGAAAGCAGTGAGAGAGAGAGTCATTGATCAGTGTGGAGAGCAGTGAGAGAGAGAGACATTGATCAGTGTGGAAAGCAGTGAGAGAGAGAGACATTGATCAGTGTGATGAGCAGTGAGACTGAGAGAGACATTGATCAGTGTGGAGTGCATTGAGACAGAGAGACATTGATCAGTGTGGCAAGCAGTGAGAGAGAGAGACATTGAGCTGAGTGGAGAGCAGGAAGAGAGAGGGAGACATTGATCAGTGTGTAAAGCAGTGAGAGAGAGAGGCATTGATCAGTGTGGAAAGCAGTAAGAGAGAGAGTCATTGAGCAGTGTGGAGAGCAGGAAGAGAGAGTGTCATTGATTAGTGTGATTAGCAGTGAGAGAGAGAGATATTGATCCGTGTGGAGAGCAGTGAGACAGAGAGACATTGATCAGTGTGGAGAGCTGTGAGAGAGAGAGACATTGATCAGTGTGGAAAGCAGTGAGAGAGAGAGACATTGATCTGTGTGGAGAGCAGTGAGAGAGCGAGGCATAGAACAGTGTGGAGAGCAGGAAGAGAGAGAGAGACATTGATCAGTGTGATGAGCAGTGAGAGGGAGAGACATTGATCAGTGTGGAGAGCAGTGAGAGAGATAGGCATTAATCAGTGTGGAAAGCAGGAAGAGAGAGAGACCTTGTGCAGTATGGGGAGCAGTTGGACAGAGAGACATTGATCAGTGTTGAGTGCCGTGATAGAGAGAGACATTGATCAGTGTGGAGAGCAGTGAGACAGAGAGACATTGATCAGTGTGGAGGGCAGTGAGAGAGGGAGACATTGATCAGTGTGGAAAGCAGTGAGAGAGAGAGACATTGAGCAGTGTGGAGAGCAGTGAGAGAGAGAGACATTGATCAGTTTGGAGAGCAGTGAGCGAGGGACACTTTGATCAGTGTGGAGAGCAGTGAGAGAGAGAGACATTGATCATTGTGGAAAGCAGTGAGAGAGGGACACTTTGATCAGTGTGGAGAGCAGTGAGAGAGAGAAACATTGATCAGTGTGGAGAGCAGTGAGAGAGAGAGACATTGAGCAGTGTGGAGAGCAGGAAGATAGAGAGACATTGATCAGTGTGGAGAGCAGTGAGAGAGAGAGACATTGATTAGTGTGGAGAGCTGTGTGAGAGAGAGACATTGATCAGTGTGGAAAGCAGTGAGAGAGAGAGACATTGATTAGTGTGGAGAGCAGTGAGAGAGAGAGACTTTGAGCAGTGCGGAGAGCAGGAAGATAGAGAGACATTGATCAGTGTGGAGAGCAGTGAGAGAGAGAGACATTAATTAGTGTTGGAGAGCAGTGAGAGAGAGAGACATTGATCAGTGAGGAGCGCAGTGAGAGAGAGAGACATTGATTAGTGTGGAGAGCAGTGAGAAAGAGAGACATTGATCAGTGTGGAAAGCAGTGAGAGAGAGAGTCATTGATCAGTGTGGAGAGCAGTGAGAGAGAGAGACATTGATCAGTGTGGAAAGCAGTGAGAGAGAGAGAGACATTGATTAGTGTGGAGAGCAGGGAGAGAGAGAGTCATTGATCAGTGTGGAGAGCAGTGTGAGAGAGAGACATGGATCAGTGTGGAAAGCAGTGAGAGAGAGAGAGACATTGATTAGTGTGGACAGCAGTGAGAGAGAGAGACTTTGAGCAGTGTGGAGAGCAGGAAGATAGAGAGAGATTGATCAGTGTGGAGAGCAGTGAGAGAGAGAGACATTGATGAGTGTGGAGAGCAGTGAGAGAGAGAGACATTGATCAGTGTGGAGAGCAGTGAGAGAGAGAGACTTTCAGCAGTGTGGAGAGCAGGAAGATAGAGAGACATTGATCAGTGTAAAGAGCAGTGAGAGAGAGAGACATTGATTAGTGTGGAGATCAGTGAGAGAGAGTGACATTGATCAGTGTGGAGAGCAGTGAGAGAGAGAGATATTGATCAGTGTGGAGAGCTGTGAGAGAGAGTGATATTGATCAGTGTGGAAAGCAGTGAGAGAGAGAGACATTGAGCAGTGTGGAGAGCAGGAAGAGAGAGAGACATTGATCAGTGTGATGAGCAGTGAGACTGAGAGAGAGATTTATCAGTGTGGAGTGCATTGAGACAGAGAGACATTGATCAGTGTGGCAAGCAGTGAGAGAGAGAGACATTGAGCTGAGTGGAGAGCAGGAAGAGAGAGGGAGACATTGATCAGTGTGTAAAGCAGTGAGAGAGAGAGGCATTGATCAGTGTGGAAAGCAGTAAGAGAGAGAGTCATTGAGCAGTGTGGAGAGCAGGAAGAGAGAGAGTCATTGATTAGTGTGATTAGCAGTGAGAGAGAGAGACATTGATCCGTGTGGAGAGCAGTGAGACAGAGAGACATTGATCAGTGTGGAGAGCTGTGAGAGAGAGAGACATTGATCAGTGTGGAGAGCAGTGAGAGAGAGAGACATTGAGCAGTGTGGAGAGCAGGAAGATAGAGAGACATTGATCAGTGTGGAGAGCAGTGAGAGAGAGAGATATTGATCAGTGTGGAGAGCTGTGAGAGAGAGTGATATTGATCAGTGCAGAAAGCAGTGAGAGAGAGAGACATTGAGCAGTGTGGAGAGCAGGAAGAGAGAGAGACATTGATCAGTGTGATGAGCAGTGAGACTGAGAGAGACATTGATCAGTGTGGAGTGCATTGAGACAGAGAGACATTGATCAGTGTGGCAAGCAGTGAGAGAGAGAGACATTGAGCTGAGTGGAGTGCAGGAAGAGAGAGGGAGACATTGATCAGTGTGTAAAGCAGTGAGAGAGAGAGGCATTGATCAGTGTGGAAAGCAGTAAGAGAGAGAGTCATTGAGCAGTGTGGAGAGCAGGAAGAGAGAGAGTCATTGATTAGTGTGATTAGCAGTGAGAGAGAGAGACATTGATCCGTGTGGAGAGCAGTGAGACAGAGAGACATTGATCAGTGTGGAGAGCTGTGAGAGAGAGAGACATTGATCAGTGTGGAAAGCAGTGAGAGAGAGAGACATTGATCTGTGTGGAGAGCAGTGAGAGAGCGAGGCATAGAACAGTGTGGAGAGCAGGAAGAGAGAGAGAGACATTGATCAGTGTGATGAGCAGTGAGAGGGAGAGACATTGATCAGTGTGGAGAGCAGTGAGAGAGATAGGCATTAATCAGTGTGGAAAGCAGTAAGAGAGAGAGACCTTGTGCAGTATGGGGAGCAGTTGGACAGAGAGACATTGATCAGTGTTGAGTGCCGTGATAGAGAGAGACATTGATCAGTGTGGAGAGCAGTGAGACAGAGAGACATTGATCAGTGTGGAGGGCAGTGAGAGAGAGAGACATTGATCAGTGTGGAAAGCAGTGAGAGAGAGAGACATTGAGCAGTGTGGAGAGCAGTGAGAGAGAGAGACATTGATCAGTTTGGAGAGCAGTGAGCGAGGGACACTTTGATCAGTGTGGAGAGCAGTGAGAGAGAGAGACATTGATCATTGTGGAAAGCAGTGAGAGAGGGACACTTTGATCAGTGTGGAGAGCAGTGAGAGAGAGAAACATTGATTAGTGTGGAGAGCAGTGAGAGAGAGAGACTTTGAGCAGTGCGGAGAGCAGGAATATAGAGAGACATTGATCAGTGTGGAGAGCAGTGCGAGAGAGAGACATTAATTAGTGTTGGAGAGCAGTGAGAGAGAGAGACATTGATCAGTGAGGAGCGCAGTGAGAGAGAGAGACATTGATTAGTGTGGAGAGCAGTGAGAAAGAGAGACATTGATCAGTGTGGAAAGCAGTGAGAGAGAGAGTCATTGATCAGTGTGGAGAGCAGTGTGAGAGAGAGACATTGATCAGTGTGGAAAGCAGTGAGAGAGAGAGACATTGATTAGTGTGGAGAGCAGTGAGAGAGAGAGACTTTGAGCAGTGTGGAGAGCAGTGAGAGAGAGAGACTTTCAGCAGTGTGGAGAGCAGGAAGATAGAGAGACATTGATCAGTGTAAAGAGCAGTGAGAGAGAGAGACATTGATTAGTGTGGAGATCAGTGAGAGAGAGAGACATTGATCAGTGTGGAGAGCAGTGAGAGAGAGATATTGATCAGTGTGGAGAGCTGTGAGAGAGAGCGATATTGATCAGTGTGGAAAGCAGTGAGAGAGAGAGACATTGAGCAGTGTGGAGAGCAGGAAGAGAGAGAGACATTGATCAGTGTGATGAGCAGTGAGACTGAGAGAGATATTGATCAGTGTGGAGTGCATTGAGACAGAGAGACATTGATCAGTGTGGCAAGCAGTGAGAGAGAGAGACATTGAGCAGGGTGGAGAGCAGGAAGAGAGAGAGAGACATTGATCAGTGTGTGAAGCAGTGAGAGAGAGAGGCATTGATCAGTGTGGAAAGCAGTAAGAGAGAGAGACATTGTGCAGTATGGGGATCAGTTGGACAGAGAGACATTGATCAGTGTTGAGAGCCGTGATAGAGAGAGACATTGATCAGTGTGGAGAGCAGTGAGACAGAGAGACATTGATCAGTGTGGAAAGCAGTGAGAGAGAGCGACATTGAGCTGTGTGAAGAGCAGAGAGAGAGAGAGACATTGATCAGTGTGGAGAGCAGTGAGAGAGAGCGACATTGAGCTGTGTGAAGAGCAGTGAGAGAGAGAGACATTGAATAGTGTGGAAAGCAGTGAGAGAGAGAGAAATTGACCAGTGTGGAGAGCAGTGAGAGAGAGTGATATTGATCAGTGTGGAAAGCAGTGAGAGAGAGAGACATTGAGCAGTGTGGAGAGCAGGAAGAGAGAGAGACATTGATCAGTGTAAAGAGCAGTGAGAGATAGAGAGACATTGATCAGTGTAAAGATCAGTGAGAGAGAGAGACATTGAATAGTGTGGAAAGCAGTGAGAGAGACAGAAATTGACCAGTGTGGAGAGCACTGAGAGAGAGTGATATTGCTCAGTGTGGAGAGCAGTGAGAGGGAGTGATATTGATCAGTGTGGAAAGCAGTGAGAGAGAGAGACATTGAGCAGTGTGGAGAGCAGGAAGAGAGAGAGACATTGATCAGTGTGATGAGCAGTGAGACAGAGAGAGACATTGATCAGTGAGGAGTGCATTGAGACAGAGAGACATTGGTCAGAGTGGAGTGCAGTGAGAGGGAGAGACATTGATCAGTGTAAATAGCAGTGAGAGAGAGAGACATTGTTCAGTGTGGAGAGCAGTGAGAGAGACATTGATCAGTGTGGAGAGCAGTGAGAGAGAGAGACATTGATCAGAGAGGAGAGCAGTGAGAGAGAGAGATATTGATCTGTGTGGAGTGCAGAGAGAGGGAGAGACATTTATCTGTATGGAGAGCAGTGAGAGAGAGAGACATTGATCAGTGTGGAGAGCAGGGAGAGAGAGAGTCATTGATCAGTGTGGAGAGCAGTGTGAGAGAGAGACATGGATCAGTGTGGAAAGCAGTGAGAGAGAGAGAGACATTGATTAGTGTGGAGAGCAGTGAGAGAGAGAGACTTTGAGCAGTGTGGAGAGCAGGAAGATAGAGAGAGATTGATCAGTGTGGAGAGCAGTGAGAGAGAGAGACATTGATGAGTGTGGAGAGCAGTGAGAGAGAGAGACATTGAACAGTGTGGAGAGCAGTGAGAGAGAGAGACTTTCAGCAGTGTGGAGAGCAGGAAGATAGAGAGACATTGATCAGTGTAAAGAGCAGTGAGAGAGAGAGACATTGATTAGTGTGGAGATCAGTGAGAGAGAGAGACATTGATCAGTGTGGAGAGCAGTGAGAGAGAGAGATATTGATCAGTGTGGAGAGCTGTGAGAGAGTGATATTGATCAGTGTGGAAAGCAGTGAGAGAGAGAGACATTGAGCAGTGTGGAGAGCAGGAAGAGAGAGAGACGTTGATCAGTGTGATGAGCAGTGAGACTGAGAGAGACATTTATCAGTGTGGAGTGCATTGAGACAGAGAGACATTGATCAGTGTGGCAAGCAGTGAGAGAGAGAGACATTGAGCTGAGTGGAGAGCAGGAAGAGAGAGGGAGACATTGATCAGTGTGTAAAGCAGTGAGAGAGAGAGGCATTGATCAGTGTGTAAAGCAGTGAGAGAGAGAGGCATTGATCAGTGTGGAAAGCAGTAAGAGAGAGAGACATTGTGCAGTATGGGGAGCAGTTGGACAGAGAGACATTGATCAGTGTTGAGAGCCGTGATAGAGAGAGACATTGATCAGTGTGGAGAGCAGTGAGACAGCGAGACATTGATCAGTGTGGAAAGCAGTGAGAGAGAGAGACATTGAGCAGTGTGAAGAGCAGTGAGACAGAGAGACATTGATCAGTGTGGAGAGCAGTGAGAGAGAGAGACATTGATCAGTGTGGAAAGCAGTGAGAGAGAGCGACATTGAGCTGTGTGAAGAGCAGTGAGAGAGAGAGACATTGAATAGTGTGGAAAGCAGTGAGAGAGAGAGAAATTGACCAGTGTGGAGAGCAGTGAGAGAGAGTGATATTGATCAGTGTGGAAAGCAGTGAGAGAGAGAGACATTGAGCAGTGTGGAGAGCAGGAAGAGAGAGAGACATTGATCAGTGTAAAGAGCAGTGAGAGATAGAGAGACATTGATCAGTGTAAAGATCAGTGAGAGAGAGAGACATTGAATAGTGTGGAAAGCAGTGAGAGAGACAGAAATTGACCAGTGTGGAGAGCAGTGAGAGAGAGTGATATTGCTCAGTGTGGAGAGCAGTGAGAGGGAGTGATATTGATCAGTGTGGAAAGCAGTGAGAGAGAGAGACATTGAGCAGTGTGGAGAGCAGTAAGAGAGAGAGACATTGATCAGTGTGATGAGCAGTGAGACAGAGAGAGACATTGATCAGTGAGGAGTGCATTGAGACAGAGAGACATTGGTCAGAGTGGAGTGCAGTGAGAGGGAGAGACATTGATCAGTGTAAATAGCAGTGAGAGAGAGAGACATTGTTCAGTGTGGAGAGCAGTGAGAGAGACATTGATCAGTGTGGAGAGCAGTGAGAGAGAGAGACATTGATCAGAGAGGAGAGCAGTGAGAGAGAGAGATATTGATCTGTGTGGAGTGCAGAGAGAGGGAGAGACATTTATCTGTATGGAGAGCAGTGAGAGAGAGAGACATTGATCAGTGTGGAGAGCAGGGAGAGAGAGAGTCATTGATCAGTGTGGAGAGCAGTGTGAGAGAGAGACATGGATCAGTGTGGAAAGCAGTGAGAGAGAGAGAGACATTGATTAGTGTGGAGAGCAGTGAGAGAGAGAGACTTTGAGCAGTGTGGAGAGCAGGAAGATAGAGAGAGATTGATCAGTGTGGAGAGCAGTGAGAGAGAGAGACATTGATGAGTGTGGAGAGCAGTGAGAGAGAGAGACATTGAACAGTGTGGAGAGCAGTGAGAGAGAGAGACTTTCAGCAGTGTGGAGAGCAGGAAGATAGAGAGACATTGATCAGTGTAAAGAGCAGTGAGAGAGAGAGACATTGATTAGTGTGGAGATCAGTGAGAGAGAGAGACATTGATCAGTGTGGAGAGCAGTGAGAGAGAGAGATATTGATCAGTGTGGAGAGCTGTGAGAGAGTGATATTGATCAGTGTGGAAAGCAGTGAGAGAGAGAGACATTGAGCAGTGTGGAGAGCAGGAAGAGAGAGAGACGTTGATCAGTGTGATGAGCAGTGAGACTGAGAGAGACATTTATCAGTGTGGAGTGCATTGAGACAGAGAGACATTGATCAGTGTGGCAAGCAGTGAGAGAGAGAGACATTGAGCTGAGTGGAGAGCAGGAAGAGAGAGGGAGACATTGATCAGTGTGTAAAGCAGTGAGAGAGAGAGGCATTGATCAGTGTGTAAAGCAGTGAGAGAGAGAGGCATTGATCAGTGTGGAAAGCAGTAAGAGAGAGAGACATTGTGCAGTATGGGGAGCAGTTGGACAGAGAGACATTGATCAGTGTTGAGAGCCGTGATAGAGAGAGACATTGATCAGTGTGGAGAGCAGTGAGACAGCGAGACATTGATCAGTGTGGAAAGCAGTGAGAGAGAGAGACATTGAGCAGTGTGAAGAGCAGTGAGACAGAGAGACATTGATCAGTGTGGAGAGCAGTGAGAGAGAGAGACATTGATCAGTGTGGAAAGCAGTGAGAGAGAGAGACATTGAGCAGTGTGGAAAGCAGTGAGAGAGAGAGACATTGATCAGTGTGGAGAGCAGTGAGAGAGAGAGACATTGATCAGTGTGGAGAGCAGTGAGAGAGAGAGACAATGAGCAGTGTGGAGAGCAGGAAGATAGAGAGACATTGATCAGAGTGGAGAGCAGTGAGAGAGAGAGACATTGATCAGTGTGGAGAGCAGTGAGAGAGAGAGACATTGATTAGTGTGGAGAGCAGTGAGAGAGAGAGACATTGATCAGTGTGGAGAGCAGTGAGAGAGAGAGTCATTGATCAGTGTGGAGAGCAGGGAGAGAGAGAGACATTGATTAGTGTGGAGAGCAGTGAGAGAGAGTTACTTTGAGCAGTGTGGAGAGCAGGAAGATAGAGAGAGATTGATCAGTGTGGAGAGCAGTGAGAGAGAGAGACATTGATGAATGTGGAGAGCAGTGAGAGAGAGAGACATTGATCAGTGTGGAGAGCAGTGAGAGAGAGAGACTTTCAGCAGTGTGGAGAGCAGGAAGATAGGGAGACATTGATCAGTGTGGAGAGCAGTGAGAGAGAGAGACATTGATTAGTGTGGAGAGCAGTGAGAGAGAGAGACATTGATCAGTGTGGAGAGCAGTGAGAGAGAGAGTCATTGATCAGTGTGGAAAGCAGTAAGAGAGAGAGACATTGATTAGTGTGGAGAGCAGTGAGAGAGAGTGACTTTGAGCAGTGTGGAGAGCAGGAAGATAGAGAGAGATTGATCAGTGTGGAGAGCAGTGAGAGAGAGAGACATTGATGAATGTGGAGAGCAGGAAGAGAGAGAGACATTGATCAGTGTGGAGAGCAGTGAGAGACAGAGACTTTCAGCAGTGTGGAGAGCAGGAAGATAGGGAGACATTGATCAGTGTAAAGAGCAGTGAGAGAGAGAGACATTGATTAGTGTGGAGATCAGTGAGAGAGAGAGACATTGATCAGTGTGGAGAGCAGGAAGAGAGAGAGACATTGATCAGTGTGATGAGCAGTGAGACTGAGAGAGACATTGATCAGTGTGGAGTGCATTGAGACAGAGAGACATTGATCAGTGTGGCAAGCAGTGAGAGAGAGAGACATTGAGCAGAGTGGAGAGCAGGATGAGAGAGAGAGACATTGATCAGTGTGATGAGCAGTGAGAGGGAGAGACATTGATCAGTGTGGAGAGCAGTGAGAGAGAGAGGCATTGATCAGTGTGAAAAGCAGTAAGAGAGAGAGACATTGTGCAGTATGGGGAGCAGTTGGACAGAGAGACAATGATCAGTGTTGAGAGCCGTGATAGAGAGAGACATTGATCAGTGTGGAGAGCAGTGAGACAGAGAGGCATTAATCAGTGTGGAAAGCAGTGAGAGAGAGAGTCATTGATCAGTGTGATTACCAGTGATAGAGAGAGACATTGATCCGTGTGGAGAGCAGTGAGACAGAGAGACATTGATCAGTGTGGAGAGCTGTGAGAGAGAGAGACATTGATCAGTGTTGTGAGCCGTGATAGAGAGAGACATTGATCAATGTGGAGAGCAGTGAGAGAGAGAGACATTGATCAGTGTGGAGAGCAGTGAGAGAGAGAGACATTGATCAGTGTGGAGAGCAGTGAGCGAGGGAGACTTTGATCAGTGTGGAGAGCAGTGAGAGGGAGAGACATTGATCATTGTGGAAAGCAGTGAGAGAGGGACACTTTGATCAGTGTGGAGAGCAGTGAGAGAGAGAGGCATTGATCAGTGTAGAGAGCAGTGAGAGAGAGAGACATTGAGCAGTGTGGAGAGCAGGAAGATAGAGAGACATTGATCAGTGTGGAGAGCAGTGAGAGAGAGAGACATTGATTAGTGTGGAGAGCTGTGTGAGAGAGAGACATTGATCAGTGTGGAGAGCTGTGTGAGAGAGAGACATTGATTCGTGTTGGAGAGCAGTTAGAGAGACAGACATTGATCAGTGTGGAGAGCAGTGAGAGAGAGAGACATTGATTCGTGTGGAGAGCAGTGAGAGAGAGAGACATTGATCAGTGTGGAGAGCAGTGAGAGAGAGCGTCATTGATCAGTGTGGAGAGCAGTGTGAGAGAGAGACATTGATCAGTGTGGAAAGCAGTGAGAGAGAGAGATACATTGATTAGTGTAGAGAGCAGTGAGAGAGAGAGACTTTGAGCAGTGTGGAGAGCAGGAAGATAGAGAGAGATTGATCAGTGTGGAGAGCAGTGAGAGAGAGAGACATTGATGAGTGTGGAGAGCAGTGAGAGAGAGAGACATTGATCAGTGTGGAGAGCAGTGAGAGAGAGAAACTTTCAGCAGTGTGGAGAGCAGGAAGATAGAGAGACATTGATCAGTGTAAAGAGCAGTGAGAGAGAGAGACATTGATTAGTGTGGAGATCAGTGAGAGAGAGAGACATTGATCAGTGTGGCAAGCAGTGAGAGAGAGAGACATTGAGCAGACTGGAGAGCAGGAAGAGAGAGAGAGACATTGATCAGTGTGATGAGCAGTGAGAGGGAGAGACATTGATCAGTGTGGAGAGCAGTGAGACTGAGAGAGACATTGATCAGTGTGGAGTGCATTGAGACAGAGAGACATTGATCAGTGTGGCAAGCAGTGAGAGAGAGAGACATTGAGCAGAGTGGAGAGCAGGAAGAGAGAGAGAGACATTGATCAATGTGATGAGC
Organism: Heterodontus francisci; assembly: GCF_036365525.1. Lineage (NCBI taxonomy): Eukaryota > Metazoa > Chordata > Chondrichthyes > Heterodontiformes > Heterodontidae > Heterodontus > Heterodontus francisci. Next base: position 128,145,251 of record NC_090377.1, read on the forward strand.
AGTGAGAGGGAGAGACATTGATCAGTGTGGAGAGCAGTGAGAGAGAGAGGCATTGATCAGTGTGGAAAGCAGTAAGAGAGAGAGACATTGTGCAGTATGGGGAGCAGTTGAACAGAGAGACATTGATCAGTGTTGAGAGCCGTGATAGAGAGAGACATTGATCAGTGTGGAGAGCAGTGAGACAGAGAGACATTGATCACTGTGGAAAGCAGTGAGAGAGAGAGACATTGAGCAATGTGGAGAGCAGGAAGAGAGAGAGACATTGATCAGTGTGATGAGCAGTGAGACTGAGAGAGACATTGATCAGTGTGGAGTGCATTGAGACAGAGAGACATTGATCAGTGTGGCAAGCAGTGAGAGAGAGAGACATTGAGCAGAGTGGAGAGCAGGAAGAGAGAGAGAGACATTGATCAGTGTGATGAGCAGTGAGAGGGAGAGACATTGATCAGTGTGGAGAGCAGTGAGAGAGAGAGACATTGATTAGTGTGGAGAGCAGTGAGAGAGAGAGACATTGATCAATGTGGAGAGCAGTGAGAGAGAGAGAGACATTGATTAGTGTGGAGAGCAGTGAGAGAGAGAGACTTTGAGCAGTGTGGAGAGCAGGAAGATAGGCAGAGATTGATCAGTGTGGAGAGCAGTGAGAGAGAGAGACATTGATGAGTGTGGAGAGCAGTGAGAGAGAGAGACATTGATCAGTGTGGAGAGCAGTGAGAGAGAGAAATTTTCAGCAGTGTGGAGAGCAGGAAGATAGAGAGACATTGATCAGTGTAAAGAGCAGTGAGCGAGAGAGACATTGATTAGTGTGGAGATCAGTGAGAGAGAGAGACATTGATCAGTGTGGAGAGCAGTGAGAGAGAGAGATATTGATCAGTGTGGAGAGCAGTGAGAGAGAGAGACATTGAGCAGTGTGGCGAGCAGCAAGAGAGAGAGACATTGATCAGTGTGATGAGCAGTGAGACTGAGAGAGACATTGATCAGTGTGGAGTGCATTGAGACAGAGAGATATTGATCAGTGTGGCAAGCAGTGAGAGAGAGAGACATTGAGCAGAGTGGAGAGCAGGAAGAGAGAGAGAGACATTGATCAGTGTGATGAGCAGTGAGAGGGAGAGACATTGATCAGTGTGGAGAGCAGTGAGACTGAGAGAGACATTGATCAGTGTGGAGTGCATTGAGACAGACAGACATTGATCAGTGTGGCAAGCAGTGAGAGGGAGAGACATTGATCAGTGTGGAGAGCAGTGAGAGAGAGAGGCATTGATCAGTGTGGAAAGCAGTAAGAGAGAGAGACATTGTGCAGTATGGGGAGCAGTTGGACAGAGAGACATTGATCAGTGTTGAGAGCCGTGATAGAGAGAGACATTGATCAGTGTGGAGAGCAGTGAGACACAGAGACATTGATCACTGTGGAAAGCAGTGAGAGAGAGAGACATTGAGCAATGTGGAGAGCAGGAAGAGAGAGAGACATTGATCAGTGTGATGAGCAGTGAGACTGAGAGAGACATTGATCAGTGTGGAGTGCATTGAGACAGAGAGACATTGATCAGTGTGGCAAGCAGTGAGAGAGAGAGACATTGAGCAGAGTGGAGAGCAGGAAGAGAGAGAGAGACATTGATCAGTGTGATGAGCAGTGAGAGGGAGAGACATTGATCAGTGTGGAGAGCAGTGAGAGCGAGAGGCATTGATCAGTGTGGAGAGCAGTGAGAGAGAGAGACATTGATCAGTGTGGAGAGCAGTGAGAGAGAGAGACATAGATTAGTGTGGAGAGCAGTGAGAGAGAGAGATTTTGAGCAGTGTGGAGAGCAGGAAGATAGAGAGAGATTGATCAGTGTGGAGAGCAGTGAGAGAGAGAGACATTGATGAGTGTGGAGAGCAGTGAGAGAGAGAGACATTGATCAGTGTGGAGAGCAGTGAGAGAGAGAGAAACTTTCAGCAGTGTGGAGAGCAGGAAGATAGAGAGACATTGATCAGTGTAAAGAGCAGTGAGAGAGAGAGACATTGATTAGTGTGGAGATCAGTGAGAGAGAGAGACATTGATCAGTGTGGAGAGCAGTGAGAGAGAGAGATATTGATCAGTGTGGAGAGCAGTGAGAGAGAGAGACATTGAGCAGTGTGGCGAGCAGGAAGAGAGAGAGACATTGATCAGTGTGATGAGCAGTGAGACTGAGAGAGACATTGATCAGTGTGGAGTGCATTGAGACAGAGAGATATTGATCAGTGTGGCAAGCAGTGAGAGAGAGAGACATTGAGCAGAGTGGAGAGCAGGAAGAGAGAGAGAGACATTGATCAGTGTGATGAGCAGTGAGAGGGAGAGACATTGATCAGTGTGGAGATCAGTGAGACTGAGAGAGACATTGATCAGTGTGGTGTGCATTGAGACAGAGAGACATTGATCAGTGTGGCAAGCAGTGAGAGAGAGAGACATTCAGCAGAGTGGAGAGCAGGAAGAGAGAGAGACACATTGATCAATGTGATGAGCAGTGAGAGGGAGAGACATTGATCAGTGTGGAGAGCAGTGAGAGAGAGAGGCATTGATCAGTGTGGAAAGCAGTAAGAGAGAGAGACATTGTGCAGTATGGGGAGCAGTTGGACAGAGAGACATTGATCAGTGTTGAGAGCCGTGATAGAGAGAGACATTGATCAGTGTGGAGAGCAGTGAGACAGAGAGACATTGATCACTGTGGAAAGCAGGAAGAGAGAGAGACATTGATCAGTGTGAAGAGCAGTGAGAGAGAGAGACATTGAGCAATGTGGAGAGCAGGAAGAGAGAGAGACATTGATCAGTGTGATGAGCAGTGAGACTGAGAGAGACATTGATCAGTGTGGAGTGCATTGAGACAGAGAGACATTGATCAGTGTGGCAAGCAGTGAGAGAGAGAGACATTGAGCAGAGTGGAGAGCAGGAAGAGAGAGAGAGACATTGATCAGTGTGATGAGCAGTGAGAGGGAGAGACATTGATCAGTGTGGAGAGCAGTGAGAGAGAGAGGCATTGATCAGTGTGGAAAGGAGTAAGAGAGAGAGACATTGTGCAGTATGGGGAGCAGTTGGACAGAGAGATATTGATCAGTGTTGAGAGCCGTGATAGAGAGAGACATTGATCAGTGTGGAGAGCAGTGAGAGAGAGAAACTTTCAGCAGTGTGGAGAGCAGGAAGATAGAGAGACATTGATCAGTGTAAAGAGCAGTGAGAGAGAGAGTCATTGATCAGTGTGGAGAGCAGTGTGAGAGAGAGACATTGATCAGTGTGGAAAGCAGTGAGAGAGAGAGACATTGATTAGTGTGGAGAGCAGTGAGAGAGAGAGACTTTGAGCAGTGTGGAGAGCAGGAAGATAGAGAGAGATTGATCAGTGTGGAGAGCAGTGAGAGAGAGAGACATTGATGAGTGTGGAGAGCAGTGAGAGAGAGAGACATTGATCAGTGTGGAGAGCAGTGAGAGAGAGAAACTTTCAGCAGTGTGGAGAGCAGGAAGATAGAGAGACATTGATCAGTTTAAAGAGCAGTGAGAAAGAGAGACATTGATTCGTGTGGAGATCAGTGAGAGAGAGAGACATTGATCAGTGTGGAGAGCAGTGAGAGAGAGAGATATTGATCAGTGTGGAGAGCAGTGAGAGAGAGAGACATTGAGCAGTGTGGCGAGCAGGAAGAGAGAGAGACATTGATCAGTGTGATGAGCAGTGAGACTGAGAGAGACATTGATCAGTGTGGAGTGCATTGAGACAGAGAGATATTGATCAGTGTGGCAAGCAGTGAGAGAGAGAGACATTGAGCAGAGTGGAGAGCAGGAAGAGAGAGAGAGACATTGATCAGTGTGATGAGCAGTGAGAGGGAGAGACATTGATCAGTGTGGAGAGCAGTGAGACTGAGAGAGACATTGATCAGTGTGGAGTGCATTGAGACAGAGAGACATTGATCAGTGTGGCAAGCAGTGAGAGAGAGAGACATTGAGCAGAGTGGAGAGCAGGAAGAGAGAGAGAGACATTGATCAAAGTGATGAGCAGTGAGAGGGAGAGACATTGATCAGTGTGGAGAGCAGTGAGAGAGAGAGGCATTGATCAGTGTGGAAAGCAGTAAGAGAGAGAGACATTGTGCAGTATGGGGAGCAGTTGGACAGAGAGACATTGATCAGTGTTGAGAGCCGTGATAGAGAGAGACATTGATCAGTGTGGAGAGCAGTGAGACAGAGAGACATTGATCACTGTGGAAAGCAGTGAGAGAGAGAGACATTGAGCAATGTGGAGAGCAGGAAGAGAGAGAGACATTGATCAGTGTGATGAGCAGTGAGACTGAGAGAGACATTGATCAGTGTGGAGTGCATTGAGACAGAGAGACATTGATCAGTGTGGCAAGCAGTGAGAGAGAGAGACATTGAGCAGAGTGGAGAGCAGGAAGAGAGTGAGAGACATTGATCAGTGTGATGAGCAGTGAGAAGGAGAGACATTGATCAGTGTGGAGAGCAGTGAGAGAGAGAGGCATTGATCAGTGTGGAGAGCAGTGAGAGAGAGAGACATTGATTAGTGTTGGAGAGCAGTTAGAGAGAGAGACATTGATCAGTGTGGAGAGCAGTGAGAGAGAGAGACATTGATTAGTGTGGAGAGCAGTGAGAGAGAGAGACATTGATCAGTGTGGAGAGCAGTGAGAGAGAGAGTCATTGATCAGTGTGGAGAGCAGTGTGAGAGAGAGACATTGATCAGTGTGGAAAGCAGTGAGAGAGAGAGACATTGATTAGTGTGGAGAGCAGTGAGAGAGAGAGACTTTGAGCAGTGTGGAGAGCAGGAAGATAGAGAGAGATTGATCAGTGTGGAGAGCAGTGAGAGAGAGAGACATTGTTGAGTGTGGAGAGCAGTGAGAGAGAGAGACATTGATCAGTGTGGAGAGCAGTGAGAGAGAGAAACTTTCAGCAGTGTGGAGAGCAGGAAGAGAGAGAGACTTTGATCAGTGTAAAGAGCAGTGAGAGAGAGAGACATTGATTAGTGTGGAGATCAGTGAGAGAGAGAGACATTGATCAGTGTGGAGAGCAGTGAGAGAGAGAGATATTGATCAGTGTGGAGAGCAGTGAGAGAGAGAGACATTGAGCAGTGTGGCGAGCAGGAAGAGAGAGAGACATTGATCAGTGTGATGAGCAGTGAGACTGAGAGAGACATTTATCAGTGTGGAATGCATTGAGACAGAGAGATATTGATCAGTGTGGCAAGCAGTGAGAGAGAGAGACATTGAGCAGAGTGGAGAGCAGGAAGAGAGAGAGAGACATTGATCAGTGTGATGAGCAGTGAGAGGGAGAGACATTGATCAGTGTGGAGAGCAGTGAGACTGAGAGAGACATTGATCAGTGTGGAGTGCATTGAGACAGAGAGACATTGATCAGTGTGGCAAGCAGTGAGAGAGAGAGACATTGAGCAGAGTGGAGAGCAGGAAGAGAGAGAGAGACATTGATCAATGTGATGAGCAGTGAGAGGGAGAGACATTGATCAGTGTGGAGAGCAGTGAGAGAGAGAGGCATTGATCAGTGTGGAAAGCAGTAAGAGAGATAGACATTGTGCAGTATGGGGAGCAGTTGGACATAGAGACATTGATCAGTGTTGAGAGCCGTGATAGAGAGACATTGATCAGTGTGGAGAGCAGTGAGACAGAGAGACATTGATCACTGTGGAAAGCAGTGAGAGAGAGAGACATTGAGCAGAGTGGAGAGCAGGAAGAGAGAGAGAGACATTGATCAGTGTGATGAGCAGTGAGAGGGAGAGACATTGATCAGTGTGGAGTACAGTGAGAGAGAGAGGGATTGATCAGTGTGGAAAGCAGTAAGAGAGAGAGACATTGTGCAGTATGGGGAGCAGTCGGACAGAGAGACATTGATCAGTGTTGAGAGCCGTGATAGAGAGAGACATTGATCAGAGTGGAGAGCAGTGAGAGAGAGAAACTTTCAGCAGTGTGGAGAGCAGGAAGATAGAGAGACATTGATCAGTGTAAAGAGCAGTGAGAGAGAGAGACATTGATTAGTGTGGAGATCAGTGAGAGAGAGAGACATTGATCAGTGTGGAGAGCAGTGAGAGAGAGAGATATTGATCAGTGTGGAGAGCAGTGAGAGAGAGAGACATTGAGCAGTGTGGCGAGCAGGAAGAGAGAGAGACATTGATCAGTGTGATGAGCAGTGAGACTGACAGAGACATTGATCAGTGTGGAGTGCATTGAGACAGAGAGAGATATTGATCAGTGTGGCAAGCAGTGAGAGAGAGAGACATTGAGCAGAGTGGAGAGCAGGAAGAGAGAGAGAGACATTGATCAGTGTGATGAGCAGTGAGAGGGAGAGACATTGATCAGTGTGGAGAGCAGTGAGACTGAGAGAGACATTGATCACTGTGGAAAGCAGTGAGAGAGAGAGACATTGAGCAGAGTGGAGAGCAGGAAGAGAGAGAGAGACATTGATCCATGTGATGAGCAGTGAGAGGGAGAGACATTGATCAGTGTGGAGAGCAGTGAGAGAGAGAGGCATTGATCAGTGTGGAAAGCAGTAAGAGAGAGAGACATTGTGCAGCATGGGGAGCAGTTGGACAGAGAGACATTGATCAGTGTTGAGAGCCGTGATAGAGAGAGACATTGATCAGTGTGGAGTGCATTGAGACAGAGAGACATTGATCAGTGTGGCAAGCAGTGAGAGAGAGAGACATTGAGCAGAGTGTTGAGCAGGAAGAGAGAGAGAGACATTGATCAGTGTGATGAGCAGTGAGAGGGAGAGACATTGATCAGTGTGGAGAGCAGTGAGAGAGAGAGGCATTGATCAGTGTGGAAAGCAGTAAGAGAGAGAGACATTGTGCAGTATGGGGCGCAGTTGGACAGAGAGACATTGATCAGTGTTGAGAGCCATGATAGAGAGAGACATTGATCAGTGTGGAGAGCAGTGAGACAGAGAGACATTGATCAGTGTGGAAAGCAGTGAGAGAGCGACACATTGAGCAGTGTGAAGAGCAGAGAGAGAGAGAGACATTGATCAGTGTGGAGAGCAGTGAGACTGAGAGAGACATTGATCAGTGTGGAGTGCATTGAGACAGAGAGACATTGATCAGTGTGGCAAGCAGTGAGAGAGAGAGACATTGAGCAGAGTGGAGAGCAGGAAGAGAGAGAGAGACATTGATCAATGTGATGAGCAGTGAGAGGGAGAGACATTGATCAGTGTGGAGAGCAGTGAGACAGAGAAATTGATCACTGTGGAGAGCAGGAAGAGAGAGATATTGATCAGTGTGATGAGCAGTGAGACTGAGAGAGACATTGATCAGTGTGGAGTGCATTGAGACAGAGAGACATTGATCAGTGTGGCAAGCAGTGAGAGAGAGAGACATTGAGCAGAGTGGAGAGCAGGAAGAGAGTGAGAGACATTGATCAGTGTGATGAGCAGTGAGAAGGAGAGACATTGATCAGTGTGGAGAGCAGTGAGAGAGAGAGGCATTGATCAGTGTGGAGAGCAGTGAGAGAGAGAGACATTGATTAGTGTTGGAGAGCAGTTAGAGAGAGAGACATTGATCAGTGTGGAGAGCAGTGAGAGAGAGAGACATTGATTAGTGTGGAGAGCAGTGAGAGAGAGAGACATTGATCAGTGTGGAGAGCAGTGAGAGAGAGAGTCATTGATCAGTGTGGAGAGCAGTGTGAGAGAGAGACATTGATCAGTGTGGAAAGCAGTGAGAGAGAGAGACATTGATTAGTGTGGAGAGCAGTGAGAGAGAGAGACTTTGAGCAGTGTGGAGAGCAGGAAGATAGAGAGAGATTGATCTGTGTGGAGAGCAGTGAGAGAGAGAGACATTGATGAGTGTGGAGAGCAGTGAGAGAGAGAGACATTGATCAGTGTGGAGAGCAGTGAGAGAGAGAAACTTTCAGCAGTGTGGAGAGCAGGAAGATAGAGAGACTTTGATCAGTGTAAAGAGCAGTGAGAGAGAGAGACATTGATGAGTGTGGAGATCAGTGAGAGAGAGAGACTTTGATCAGTGTGGAGAGCAGTGAGAGAGAGAGATATTGATCAGTGTGGAGAGCAGTGAGAGAGAGAGACATTGATCAGTGTGATGAGCAGTGAGACTGAGAGAGACATTTATCAGTGTGGAATGCATTGAGACAGAGAGATATTGATCAGTGTGGCAAGCAGTGAGAGAGAGAGACATTGAGCAGAGTGGAGAGCAGGAAGAGAGAGAGAGACATTGATCAGTGTGATGAGCAGTGAGAGGGAGAGACATTGATCAGTGTGGAGAGCAGTGAGACTGAGAGAGACATTGATCAGTGTGGAGCGCATTGAGACAGAGAGACATTGATCAGTGTGGCAAGCAGTGAGAGAGAGAGACATTGAGCAGAGTGGAGAGCAGGAAGAGAGAGAGAGACATTGATCAATGTGATGAGCAGTGAGAGGGAGAGACATTGATCAGTGTGGAGAGCAGTGAGAGAGAGAGGCATTGATCATTGTGGAAAGCAGTAAGAGAGAGAGACATTGTGCAGTATGGGGAGCAGTTGGACAGAGAGACATTGATCAGTGTTGAGAGCCGTGATAGAGAGAGACATTGATCAGTGTGGAGAGCAGTGAGACAGAGAGACATTGATCACTGTGGAAAGCAGTGAGAGAGAGAGACATTGAGCAGAGTGGAGAGCAGGAAGAGAGAGAGAGACATTGATCAGTGTGATGAGCAGTGAGAGGGAGAGACATTGATCAGTGTGGAGAGCAGTGAGAGAGAGAGGCATTGATCAGTGTGGAAAGCAGTAAGAGAGAGAGACATTGTGCAGTATGGGGAGCAGTTGGACAGAGAGACATTGATCAGTGTTGAGAGCCGTGATAGAGAGAGACATTGATCAGTGTGGAGAGCAGTGAGAGAGAGAAACTTTCAGCAGTGTGGAGAGCAGGAAGATAGAGAGACATTGATCTTTGTAAAGAGCAGTGAGAGAGAGAGACATTGATCAGTGTGGAGAGCAGTGAGAGAGAGAGATATCGATCAGTGTGGAGAGCAGTGAGAGAGAGAGACATTGAGCAGTGTGGCGAGCAGGAAGAGAGAGAGACATTGATCAGTGTGATGAGCAGTGAGACTGAGAGAGACATTGATCAGTGTGGAGTGCATTGAGACAGAGAGATATTGATCAGTGTGGCAACAGTGAGAGAGAGAGACATTGAGCAGAGTGGAGAGCAGGAAAAGAGAGAGAGACATTGATCAGTGTGATGAGCAGTGAGAGAGAGAGACATTGATTAGTGTGGAGAGCAGTGAGAGAGAGAGACATTGATCAGTGTGGAGAGCAGTGAGAGAGAGAGTCATTGATCAGTGTGGAGAGCAGTGTGAGAGAGAGACATTGATCAGTGTGGAAAGCAGTGAGAGAGAGAGACATTGATTAGTGTGGAGAGCAGTGAGAGAGAGAGACTTTGAGCAGTGTGGAGAGCAGGAAGATAGAGAGAGATTGATCTGTGTGGAGAGCAGTGAGAGAGAGAGACATTGATGAGTGTGGAGAGCAGTGAGAGAGAGAGACATTGATCAGTGTGGAGAGCAGTGAGAGAGAGAAACTTTCAGCAGTGTGGAGAGCAGGAAGATAGAGAGACTTTGATCAGTGTAAAGAGCAGTGAGAGAGAGAGACATTGATGAGTGTGGAGATCAGTGAGAGAGAGAGACTTTGATCAGTGTGGAGAGCAGTGAGAGAGAGAGATATTGATCAGTGTGGAGAGCAGTGAGAGAGAGAGACATTGATCAGTGTGATGAGCAGTGAGACTGAGAGAGACATTTATCAGTGTGGAATGCATTGAGACAGAGAGATATTGATCAGTGTGGCAAGCAGTGAGAGAGAGAGACATTGAGCAGAGTGGAGAGCAGGAAGAGAGAGAGAGACATTGAACAGTGTGATGAGCAGTGAGAGGGAGAGACATTGATCAGTGTGGAGAGCAGTGAGACTGAGAGAGACATTGATCAGTGTGGAGCGCATTGAGACAGAGAGACATTGATCAGTGTGGCAAGCAGTGAGAGAGAGAGACATTGAGCAGAGTGGAGAGCAGGAAGAGAGAGAGAGACATTGATCAATGTGATGAGCAGTGAGAGGGAGAGACATTGATCAGTGTGGAGAGCAGTGAGAGAGAGAGGCATTGATCATTGTGGAAAGCAGTAAGAGAGAGAGACATTGTGCAGTATGGGGAGCAGTTGGACAGAGAGACATTGATCAGTGTTGAGAGCCGTGATAGAGAGAGACATTGATCAGTGTGGAGAGCAGTGAGACAGAGAGACATTGATCACTGTGGAAAGCAGTGAGAGAGAGAGACATTGAGCAGAGTGGAGAGCAGGAAGAGAGAGAGAGACATTGATCAGTGTGATGAGCAGTGAGAGGGAGAGACATTGATCAGTGTGGAGAGCAGTGAGAGAGAGAGGCATTGATCAGTGTGGAAAGCAGTAAGAGAGAGAGACATTGTGCAGTATGGGGAGCAGTTGGACAGAGAGACATTGATCAGTGTTGAGAGCCGTGATAGAGAGAGACATTGATCAGTGTGGAGAGCAGTGAGAGAGAGAAACTTTCAGCAGTGTGGAGAGCAGGAAGATAGAGAGACATTGATCATTGTAAAGAGCAGTGAGAGAGAGAGACATTGATCAGTGTGGAGAGCAGTGAGAGAGAGAGATATCGATCAGTGTGGAGAGCAGTGAGAGAGAGAGACATTGAGCAGTGTGGCGAGCAGGAAGAGAGAGAGACATTGATCAGTGTGATGAGCAGTGAGACTGAGAGAGACATTGATCAGTGTGGAGTGCATTGAGACAGAGAGATATTGATCAGTGTGGCAACAGTGAGAGAGAGAGACATTGAGCAGAGTGGAGAGCAGGAAGAGAGAGAGAGACATTGATCAGTGTGATGAGCAGTGAGAGGGAGAGACATTGATCAGTGTGGAGAGCAGTGAGACTGAGAGAGGAATTGATCAGTGTGGAAAGCAGTAAGAGAGAGAGACATTGTGCAGTATGGGGAGCAGTTGGACAGAGAGACATTGATCAGTGTTGAGAGCCGTGATAGAGAGAGACATTGATCATTGTGGAGAGCAGTGAGACAGAGAGACATTGATCAGTGTGGAAAGCAGTGAGAGAGAGAGACATTGATCCGTGTGGAGAGCAGTGAGACAGAGAGTCTTTGATCAGTGTGGAGAGCTGTGAGAGAGAGAGACATTGATCAGTGTGGAAAGCAGTGAGAGAGAGAGACATTGATTAGTGTGGAGACCAGTGAGAGAGAGAGACTTTGAGCAGTGTGGAGAGCAGGAATATAGAGAGAGATTGATCAGTGTGGAGAGCAGTGAGAGAGAGAGACATTGATGAGTGTGGAGAGCAGTGAGAGAGAGAGCCTTTGAGCAGTGTGGAGAGCAGGAAGATAGCGAGAGATTGATCAGTGTGGAGAGCAGTGAGAGAGAGAGACATTGATGAGTGTGGAGAGCAGTGAGAGAGAGATACATTGATCAGTGTGGAGAGCAGTGAGAGAGAGAGACTTTCAGCAGTGTGGAGAGCAGGAATAGAGAGACATTGATCAGTGTAAAGAGCAGTGAGAGAGAGAGACATTGATTAGTGTGGAGATCAGTGAGAGAGAGAGACATTGATCAGTGTGGAGAGCAGTGAGAGAGAGAGATATTGATCATTGTGGAGAGCAGTGAGAGAGAGTGATATTGATCAGTGTGGAAAGCAGTGAGAGAGAGAGACATTGAGCAATGTGGAGAGCAGGAAGAGAGAGAGACATTGGTCAGTGTGGAGTGCATTGAGACAGAGAGACATTGATCAGTGTGGAGTGCAGTGAGAGGGATAGACATTGATTAGTGTGGAGAGCTGTGAGAGAGAGAGACATTGATCAGTGTGGAAAGCAGTGAGAGAGAGAGACATTGAGCAGTGTGGAGAGCAGAGAGAGAGAGGGACATTGATCTGTGTGGAAAGCAGTGAGAGAGCGAGAATTTAATCAGTGTGGAGTGCAGTGAGAGGGATAGACATTGATTAGTGTGGAGAGCAGTGAGAGAGAGAGACATTGAGCAGTGTGGAAAGCAGTGAGAGAGAGAGTCATTGAGCATTGTGGAGAGCAGGAAGAGAGAGAGACATTGATCAGTGTGATTAGCAGTGAGAGAGAGAGACATTGATCCTTGTGGAGAGCAGTGAGACAGAGAGACATTGATCAGTGTGGAGAGCTGTGAGAGAGAGAGACATTGATCAGTGTGGAAAGCAGTGAGAGAGAGAGACATTGATCAATGTGGAGGGAAGTGAGAGAGAGAGACATTGATCAGTGTGGAAAGCAGTGAGAGAGAGAGACATTGAGCAGTGTGGAGAGCAGTGAGAGACAGAGACATTGATCAGTGTGGAGAGTAGTGAGAGAGAGAGGCATTGATCAGTGTGGAAAGCTGTAAGAGAGAGAGACATTGTGCAGTTTGCGGAGCAGTGAGACAGAGAGACATTGATCAGTGTCGAAAGCAGTGAGAGAGAGAGACATTGAGCAGTGTGGAGAGCAGGGAGAGAGAGAGACATTGATCAGTGTGGAGAGCAGGAAGAGGGAGAGACATTGATCAGTGTGATGAGCAGTGAGAGAGAGAGTCATTGATCAGTGTGAGGAGCAGTGAGAGAGACATTGATCAGTGTGGAGAGCAGTGAGAGAGAGAGACTTTGATCAGTGTAAAGAGCAGTGAGAGATAGAGAGACATTGGTCAGTGTGGAAAGAAGTGAGAGAGAGAGACATTGATCAGTTTGGAGAGCAGTGAGAGAGAGAGACATTGATCAGTGTGGAGAGCAGTGAGGGAGAGAAACTTTCAGCAGTGTGGAGAGCAGGAAGATAGAGAGACTTAGATCAGTGTAAAGAGCAGTGAGAGAGAGAGACATTGATTAGTGTGGAGATCAGTGAGAGAGAGAGACATTGATCAGTGTGGAGAGCAGTGAGAGAGAGAGACATTGATCATTGTGGAGAGCAGTGAGAGAGAGTGATATTGATCAGTGTGGAAAGCAGTGAGTGAGAAAGACATTGAGCAATTTGGAGAGCAGGAAGAGAGAGCGACATTGATCAGTGTGATGAGCAGTGAGACTGAGAGAGACATTGATCAGTGTGGAGTGCATTGAGACAGAGAGACATTGATCAGTGTGGCAAGCAGTGAGAGAGAGAGACATTGAGCAGTGTGGAGAGCAGGAAGAGAGAGAGAGACATTGATCAGTGTGATGAGCAGTGAGATGGAGAGACATTGATCAGTGTGGAGAGCAGTGAGAGAGAGAGACATTGATCAGTGTGGAAAGCAGTAAGAGAGAGAGACATTGTGCAGTATGGGGAGCAGTAGGACAGAGAGACATTGATCAGTGTTGAGAGCCGTGATAGGGAGAGACATTGATCAGTGTGGAGAGCAGTGAGACAGAGAGACATTGATCAGTGTGGAGAGCTGTGAGAGAGAGAGACATTGATCAGTGTGGAAAGCAGTGAGAGAGAGAGACATTGATCAATGTGGAAAGCAGTGAGAGAGAGAGATATTGATAATTGTGGAAAGCAGTAAGAGAGAGAGACATTGTGCAGTATGGGGAGCAGTTGGACAGAGAGACATTGATCAGTGTTGAGAGCAGAGAGAGAGAGAGAGACATTGATCAGTGTGGAGAGCAGTGAGAGAGAGAGAGACATTGAGCAGTGTGGAGAGCAGTGAGAGAGAGAGACATTGATCAGTGTGGAGAGCAGTGAGGCAGAGATACATTGATCAGTGTAAAGAGCAGTGAGAGAGAGAGGCTTTCAGCAGTGTGGAGAGCAGGAAGATAGAGAGACATTGATCAGTGTAAAGAGCAGTGAGAGAGAGAGACATTGATTAGTGTGGAGATCAGTGAGAGAGAGAGACATTGATCAGTGTGGAGAGCAGTGAGAGAGAGAGATATTGATCATTGTGGAGAGCAGTGAGAGAGAGTGATATTGATCAGTGTGGAAAGCAGTGAGAGAGAGAGACATTGAGCAATGTGGAGAGCAGGAAGAGAGAGAGACATTGATCAGTGTGATGAGCAGTGAGACTGAGAGACATTGATCAGTGTGGAGTGCATTGAGACAGAGAGACATTGATCAGTGTGGCAAGCAGTGAGAGAGAGAGACATTGAGCAGTGTGGAGAGCAGGAAGAGAGAGAGAGACATTGATCAGTGTGATGAGCAGTGAGAGGGAGAGACATTGATCAGTGTGGAGAGCAGTGAGAGAGAGAGGCATTGATCAGTGTGGAAAGCAGTAAGAGAGAGAGACATTGTGCAGTTTTGGGAGCAGAAGGACAGAGAGACATTGATCAGTGTTGAGAGCCGTGATAGGAAGAGACATTGAACAGTGTGGAGAGCAGTGAGACAGAGAGACATTGATCAGTGTGGAAAGCAGTGAGAGAGAGTGACATTGAGCAGTGTGAAGAGCAAAGAGAGAGAGACATTGATCAGTGTGGAGAGCAGTGAGAGAGAGAGGCATTGATCAGTGTGGAGAGCAGTGAGAGAGAGAGGCATTAATCAGTGTGGAAAGCAGTGAGAGAGAGAGTCATTGAGCAGTGTGGAGAGCAGGAAGAGAGAGAGTCATTGATCAGTGTGATTAGCAGTGAGAGAGAGAGACATTGATCCGTGTGGAGAGCAGTGAGACAGAGAGACATTGATCAGTGTGGAGAGCTGTGTGAGAGAGAGACATTGTGCAGTATGGGGAGCAGTTGGACAGAGAGACATTGATCAGTGTTGAGTGCCGTGATAGAGAGAGACATTGATCAGTGTGGAGAGCAGTGAGACAGAGAGACATTGATCATTGTGGAGAGCAGTGAAAGAGAGAGACATTGATCAGTGTGGAAAGCAGTGAGAGAGAGAGACATTGATCAGTTTGGAGAGCAGTGAGCGAGGGACACTTTGATCAGTGTGGAGAGCAGTGAGAGAGAGAGACATTGATCAGTGTGGAAAGCAGTGAGAGAGGGACACTTTGATCAGTGTGGAGAGCAGAGAGAGAGAGAGACATTGATCAGTGTGGAGAGCAGTGAGAGAGAGAGACATTGAGCAGTGTGGAGAGAAGGAAGATAGAGAGACATTGATCAGTGTGGAGAGCAGTGAGAGAGAGAGACATTGATTAGTGTGGAGAGCTGTGTGAGAGAGAGACATTGATCAGTGTGGAAAGCAGTGAGAGAGAGAGACATTGATTAGTGTTGGAGAGCAGTGAGAGAGAGAGACATTGATCAGTGTGGAGAGCAGTGAGAGAGAGAGACATTGATTAGTGTGGAGAGCAGTGAGAGAGAGAGACATTGATCAGTGTGGAGAGCAGTGAGAGAGAGAGTCATTGATTAGTGTGGAGAGCAGTGTGAGAGAGAGACATTGATCAGTGTGGAAAGCAGTGAGAGAGAGAGACATTGATTAGTGTGGAGAGCAGTGAGAGAGAGAGAGACTTTGAGCAGTGTGGAGAGCCGGAAGATAGAGAGAGATTGATCAGTGTGGAGAGCAGTGAGAGAGAGAGACATTGATGAGTGTGGAGAGCAGTGAGAGAGAGAGATATTGATCAGTGTGGAGAGCAGTGAGAGAGAGAGACTTTCAGCAGTGTGGAGAGCAGGAAGATCGAGAGACATTGATCAGTGCAAAGTGCAGTGAGAGAGAGACATTGATTAGTGTGGAGATCAGTGAGAGAGAGAGACATTAATCAGTGTGGAGAGCAGTGAGAGAGAGAGGCATTGATCAGTGTGGAAAGCAGTAAGAGAGAGAGACATTGTGCAGTATGGGGAGCAGTTGGACAGAGAGACATTGATCAGTGTTGAGAGCAGAGAGAGAGAGAGACATTGATCAGTGTGGAGAGCAGTGAGAGAGAGAGACATTGAGCAGTGTGGAGAGCAGTGAGAGAGAGAGGCATTAATCAGTGTGGAAAGCAGTGAGAGAGAGAGTCATTGAGCAGTGTGGAGAGCAGCAAGAGAGAGAGACATTGATCAGTGTGATTAGCAGTGAGCGAGAGAGACATTGATCCGTGTGCAGAGCCGTGATAGAGAGAGACATTGATCAGTGTGGAGAGCAGTGAGACAGAGAGACATTGATCAGTGTGGAGAGCAGTGAGACAGAGAGACATTGATCAGTGTTGAGAGCCGTGATAGAGAGAGACATTGATCAGTGTGGAGAGCAGTGAGACAGAGAGACATTGATCAGTGTGGAGAGCTGTGAGAGAGAGAGACATTGATCAGTGTTGAGAGCCGTGATAGAGAGAGACATTGATCAGTGTGGAGTGCATTGAGACAGAGAGACATTGATTAGTGTGGCAAGCAGTGAGAGAGAGAGACATTGAGCAGAGTGGAGAGCAGGAAGAGAGAGAGAGACATTAATCAGTGTGTAAAGCAATGAGAGAGAGAGGCATTGATCAGTGTGGAAAGCAGTAAGAGAGAGAGACATTGTGCAGTATGGGGAGCAGTTGGACAGAGAGACATTGATCAGTGTTGAGAGCAGAGAGAGAGAGAGACATTGATCAGTGTGGAGAGCAGTGAGAGAGAGAGACATTGAGCAGTGTGGAGAGCAGTGAGAGAGAGAGGCATTAATCAGTGTGGAAAGCAGTGAGAGAGAGAGACATTGATCAGTGTTGAGAGCCGTGATAGAGAGAGACATTGATCAGTGTGGAGAGCAGTGAGAGAGAGAGACATTGATCAGTGTTGAGAGCCGTGATAGAGAGAGACATTGATCAGTGTGGAGAGCAGTGAGACAGAGAGACATTGATCAGTGTGGAGAGCAGTGAGAGAGAGAGACATTGATCAGTGTGGAAAGCAGTGAGAGAGAGAGACATTGAGCAGTGTGGAGAGCAGAGAGAGAGAGAGACATTGATCTGTGTGGAAAGCAGTGAGAGAGCGAGAATTTAATCAGTGTGGAGAGCAGTGAGAGGGATAGACATTGATTAGTGTGGAGAGCAGTGAGAGAGAGAGACATTGAGCATTGTGGAAAGCAGTCAGAGAGAGAGAGTCATTGAGCATTGTGGAGAGCAGGAAGAGAGAGAAACATTGATCAGTGTGATTAGCAGTGAGAGAGAGAGAGACATTGATCAGTGTGGAGAGCAGTGAGAGAGAGAGACATTGATCAGTGTGGAAAGCTGTAAGAGAGAGAGGCATTGATCAGTGTGGAAAGCAGTGAGAGAGAGAGGCATTGATCAGTGTGGAAAGCTGTAAGAGAGAGAGACATTGTGCAGTATGGGGAGCAGTGAGACAGAGAGACATTGGTCAGTGTGGCGAGCAGTGAGACAGAGAGACATTGATCAGTGTGGAAAGCAGTGAGAGAGAGAGACATTGAGCAGTGTGGAGAGCAGGGAGAGAGAGAGACATTGATCAGTGTGGAGAGCAGGAAGAGGGAGAGACATTGATCAGTGTGATGAGCAGTGAGAGAGAGAGTCATTGATCAGTGTGAAGAGCAGTGAGAGAGACATTGATCAGTGTGGAGAGCAGTGAGAGAGAGAGACATTGAGCAGTGTGGAGAGCAGTGAGGCAGAGAGACATTGATCAGTGTAAAGAGCAGTGAGAGATAGAGAGACATTGCTCAGTGTGGAAAGAAGTGAGAGAGAGAGACATTGATCAGTGTGGAGAGCAGTGAGAGAGAGAGACATTGATCAGTGTGGAGAGCAGTGAGGCAGAGAGACATTGATCAGTGTAAAGAGCAGTGAGAGATAGAGAGACATTGATCAGCGTAAAGATCAGTGAGAGAGAGAGACATTGAAAAGTGTGGAAAGCAGTGAGAGAGAGAGACATTGACCAGTGTGGAGAGCAGTGAGAGAGAGAGATATTGATCAGTGTGGAGAGCAGTGAGAGAGAGTGATATTGATCAGTGTGGAAAGCAGTGAGAGAGAGAGACATTGAGCAGTGTGGAGAGCAGGAAGAGAGAGAGACATTGATCAGTGTGATGAGCAGTGAGACAGAGAGAGACATTGATCAGTGAGGAGTGCATTGAGACAGAGAGACATTGGTCAGAGTGGAGTGCAGTGAGAGGGAGAGACATTGATCAGTGTAAAGAGCAGTGAGAGAGAGAGAGACATTGATTAGTGTGGAGATCAGTGAGAGAGAGAGACATTGATCAGTGTGGAGAGCAGTGAGAGAGAGAGATATTGATCAGTGTGGAGAGCTGTGAGAGAGAGTGATATTGATCAGTGTGGAAAGCAGTGAGAGAGAGAGACATTGAGCAGTGTGATGAGTAGTGAGACTGAGAGAGACATTGATCAGTGTGGAGTGCATTGAGACAGAGAGACATTGATCAGTGTGGCAAGCAGTGAGAGAGAGAGACATTGAGCAGAGTGGAGAGCAGGAAGAGAGAGAGAGACATTGATCAGTGTGTAAAGCAATGAGAGAGAGAGGCATTGATCAGTGTGGAAAGCAGTAAGAGAGAGAGACATTGTGCAGTATGGGGAGCAGTTGGACAGAGAGACATTGATCAGTGTTGAGAGCAGAGAGAGAGAGAGACATTGATCAGTGTGGAGAGCAGTGAGAGAGAGAGACATTGAGCAGTGTGGAGAGCAGTGAGAGAGAGAGGCATTAATCAGTGTGGAAAGCAGTGAGAGAGAGAGTCATTGAGCAGTGTGGAGAGCAGGAAGAGAGAGAGACATTGATCAGTGTGATTAGCAGTGAGCGAGAGAGACATTGATCCGTGTGCAGAGCCGTGATAGAGAGAGACATTGATCAGTGTGGAGAGCAGTGAGACAGAGAGACATTGATCAGTGTTGAGAGCCGTGATAGAGAGAGACATTGATCAGTGTGGAGAGCAGTGAGACAGAGAGACATTGATCATTGTGGAGAGCTGTGAGAGAGAGAGACATTGATCAGTGTTGAGAGCCGTGATAGAGAGAGACATTGATCAGTGTGGAGAGCAGTGAGACAGAGAGACATTGATCAGTGTGGAGAGCAGTGAGAGAGAGAGACATTGATCAGTGTGGAAAGCAGTGAGAGAGCGAGAATTTAATCAGTGTGGAGAGCAGTGAGAGGGATAGACATTGATTAGTGTGGAGAGCAGTGATAGAGAGAGACATTGAGCAGTGTGGAAAGCAGTGAGAGAGAGAGTCATTGAGCATTGTGGAGAGCAGGAAGAGAGAGAAACATTGATCAGTGTGATTAGCAGTGAGAGAGAGAGACATTGATCCTTGTGGAGAGCTGTGAGAGAGAGAGACATTGATCAGTGTGATTAGCAGTGAGACAGAGAGACATTGATCAGTGTGGAGAGCAGTGAGAGAGAGAGACATTGATCAGTGTGGAAAGCAGTGAGAGAGAGAGGCATTGATCAGTGTGGAAAGCTGTAAGAGAGAGAGACATTGTGCAGTATGTGGAGCAGTGAGACAGAGAGACATTGGTCAGTGTGACGAGCAGTGAGACAGAGAGACATTGATCAGTGTGGAAAGCAGTGAGAGAGAGAGACATTGAGCAGTGTGGAGAGCAGGGAGAGAGAGAGACATTCATCAGTGTGGAGAGCAGGAAGAGGGAGAGACATTGATCAGTGTGATGAGCAGTGAGAGAGAGAGTCATTGATCAGTGTGAAGAGCAGTGAGAGAGACATTGATCACTGTGGAGAGCAGTGAGAGAGAGAGACATTGAGCAGTGTGGAGAGCAGTGAGGCAGAGAGACATTGATCAGTGTAAAGAGCAGTGAGAGATAGAGAGACATTGCTCAGTGTGGAAAGAAGTGAGAGAGAGAGACATTGATCAGTGTGGAGAGCAGTGAGAGAGAGAGACATTGATCAGTGTGGAGAGCAGTGAGGCAGAGAGACATTGATCAGTGTAAAGAGCAGTGAGAGATAGAGAGACATTGATCAGTGTAAAGATCAGTGAGAGAGAGAGACATTGAATAGTGTGGAAAGCAGTGAGAGAGAGAGACATTGACCAGTGTGGAGAGCAGTGAGAGAGAGAGAGATTGATCAGTGTGGAGCAGTGAGAGAGCGTGATATTGATCAGTGTGGAAAGCAGTGAGAGAGAGAGACATTGATGAGTGTGGAGAGCAGTGAGAGAGAGAGACATTGATCAGTGTGATGAGCAGTGAGACAGAGAGAGACATTGATCAGTGAGGAGTGCATTGAGACAGAGAGACATTGGTCAGAGTGGAGTGCAGTGAGAGGGAGAGACATTGATCAGTGCAAATAGCAGTGAGAGAGAGAGACATTGTTCAGTGTGGAGAGCAGAGAGAGAGACATTGATCAGTGTGGAGAGCAGTGAGAGAGAGACATTGATCAGAGGCGAGAGCAGTGAGAGAGAGAGATATTGATCTGTGTGGAGTGCAGAGAGAGGGAGAGACATTTATCTGTATGGAGAGCAGTGAGAGAGAGAGTCTTTGATCAGTGTGGGAAGCAATGAGAGAGAGAGACATTGAGCAGTGTGGAGAGCAGGGAGAGAGAGAGTCATTGATCAGTGTGGAGAGCAGTGTGAGAGAGAGACATTGATCAGTGTGGAAAGCAGTGAGAGAGAGAGACATTGATTAGTGTGGAGAGCAGTGATAGAGAGAGACTTTGAGCAGTGTGGAGAGCAGGAAGATAGAGAGAGATTGATCAGTGTGGAGAGCAGTGAGAGAGAGAGACATTGATGAGTGTGGAGAGCAGTGAGAGAGAGAGACATTGATCAGTGTGGAGAGCAGTGAGAGAGAGAGACTTTCAGCAGTGTGGAGAGCAGGAAGATAGAGAGACATTGATCAGTGTAAAGAGCAGTGAGAGAGAGAGACATTGATTAGTGTGGAGATCAGTGAGAGAGAGAGACATTGATCAGTGTGGAGAGCAGTGAGAGAGAGAGATATTGATCAGTGTGGAGAGCTGTTAGAGAGAGTGATATTGATCAGTGTGGAAAGCAGTGAGAGAGAGAGACATTGAGCAGTGTGGAGAGCAGGAAGAGAGAGAGACATTGATCAGTGTGATGAGCAGTGAGACTGAGAGAGACATTGATCAGTGTGGAGTGCATTGATACAGAGGGACATTGATCAGTGTGGCAAGCAGTGAGAGAGAGACATTGAGCTGAGTGGAGAGCAGGAAGAGACAGCGAGACATTGATCAGTGTGGAAAGCAGTAAGACAGAGAGACATTGTGCAGTATGGGGAGCAGTTGGACAGAGAGACATTGATCAGTGTTGAGAGCCGTGAGAGAGAGAGACATTGATCCGTGTGGAGAGCAGTGAGACAGAGAGACATTGATCAGTGTGGAAAGCAGTGAGAGAGAGAGACATTGAGCAGTGTGAAGAGCAGAGAGAGAGAGAGACATTGATCAGTGTGGAGAGCAGTGAGAGAGAGAGACATTGAGCAGTGTGGAGAGCAGTGAGAGAGAGAGGCATTAATCAGTGTGGAAAGCAGTCAGAGAGAGAGTCATTGAGCAGTGTGGTGAGCAGGAAGAGAGAGAAACATTGATCAGTGTGATTAGCAGTGAGAGAGAGAGACATTGATCCGTGTGGAGAGCAGTGAGACAGAGAGACATTGATCAGTGTTGAGAGCCGTGATAGAGAGAGACATTGATCAGTGTGGAGAGCAGTGAGACAGAGAGACATTGATCAGTGTGGTGAGCAGTGAGAGAGAGAGACATTGATCAGTGTGGAAAGCAGTGAGAGATAGAGACATTGAGCAGTTTGGAGAGCAGTGAGAGAGAGAGACATTGATCAGTGTGGAGAGAAGTGAGAGAGAGAGACATTGATGAATGTGGAGAGCAGTGAGAGAGAGAGACATTTATCAGTGTGGAGAGCAGTGAGAGAGAGAGACTTTCAGCAGTGTGGAGAGCAGGAAGATAGGGAGACATTGATCAGTGTAAAGAGCAGTGAGAGAGAGAGACATTGATTAGTGTGGAGAGCAGAGAGAGAGAGAGACATTGATCAGTGTGGAGAGCAGGACGAGAGAGAGACATTGATCAGTGTGATGAGCAGTGAGACTGAGAGAGACATTGATCAGTGTGGAGTGCATTGAGACAGAGAGACATTGATCAGTGTGGCAAGCAGTGAGAGAGAGAGACATTGAGCAGAGTGGAGAGCAGGAAGAGAGAGAGAGACATTGATCAGTGTGATGAGCAGTGAGAGGGAGAGACATTGATCAGTGTGGAGAGCAATGAGAGGGAGAGGCATTGATCAGTGTGGAAAGCAGTAAGAGAGAGAGACATTGTGCAGTATGGGGAGCAGTTGGACAGAGAGACATTGATCAGTGTTGAGAGCCGTGATAGAGAGAGACATTGATCAGTGTGGAGAGCAGTGAGACAGAGAGACATTGAGCAGTGTGGAGAGCAGGAACAGAGAGAGACATTGATCAGTGTGATGAGCAGTGAGACTGAGAGAGACATTGATCAGTGTGGAGTGCATTGAGACAGAGAGACATTGATCAGTGTTGAGAGCCGTGATAGAGAGAGACATTGATCAGTGTGGAGAGCAGTGAGACAGAGAGACATTGATCAGTGTGGAAAGCAGTGAGAGAGAGAGACATTGAGCAGTGTGGCGAGCAGGAAGAGAGAGAGACATTGATCAGTGTGATTAGCAGTGAGAGAGAGAGACATTGATCCGTGTGGAGAGCAGTGAGACAGAGAGACATTGATCAGTGTGGAGAGCTGTGAGAGAGAGACATTGATCAGTGTGGAAAGCAGTGAGAGAGAGAGACATTGATCTGTGTGGAGAGCAGTGAGAGAGCGAGACATTGAGCAGTGTGGAAAGCAGTCAGAGAGAGAGACATTGAGCAGTGTGGAGAGCAGTGAGAGAGAGAGACATTGATCAGTGTGGAGAGCAGTGAGCGAGGGACACTTTGATCAGTGTGGAGAGCAGTGAGAGAGAGAGACATTGATCAGTGTGTAGAGCAGTGAGAAAGAGAGACATTGAGCAGTGTGGAGAGCCGGAAGATAGAGAGACATTGATCAGTGTGGAGAGCATTGAGAGAGAGAGACATTGATTAGTGTGGAGAGATGTGTGAGAGAGAGACATTGATCAGTGTGGAAAGCAGTGAGAGAGAGGGAGATTGATTAGTGTGGAGAGCAGTGAGAGAGAGAGACTTTGAGCAGTGCGGGGAGCAGGAAGATAGAGAGACATTGATCAGTGTGGAGAGCAGTGAGAGAGAGAGACATTGATTAGTGTGGAGAGCAGTGAGAGAGAGAGACATTGATCAGTTTGGAGAGCAGTGAGAGAGAGAGTCATTGATCAGTGTGGAGAGCAGTGTGAGAGAGAGACATTGATCAGTGTGGAAAGCAGTGAGAGAGAGAGACATTGATTAGTGTGGAGAGCAGTGAGAGAGAGAGACTTTGAGCAGTGTGGAGAGCAGGAAGATAGAGAGAGATTGATCAGTGTGGAGAGCAGTGAGAGAGAGAGACATTGATGAGTGTGGAGAGCAGTGAGAGAGAGAAACTTTCAGCAGTGTGGAGAGCAGGAAGATAGAGAGACATTGATCAGTGTAAAGAGCAGTGAGAGAGAGAGACATTGATTCGTGTGGAGATCAGTGAGAGAGAGAGACATTGATCAGTGTGGAGAGCAGTGAGAGAGAGAGATATTGATCAGTGTGGAGAGCAGTGAGAGAGAGAGACATTGAGCAGTGTGGAGAGCAGGAAGAGAGAGAGACATTGATCAGTGTGATGAGCAGTGAGACTGAGAGAGACATTGATCAGTGTGGAGTGCATTGAGACAGAGAGACATTGATCAGTGTGGCAAGCAGTGAGAGAGAGAGACATTGAGCAGAGTGGAGAGCAGGAATAGAGAGAGAGTCATTGATCAGTGTGATGAGCAGTGAGAGGGAGAGACATTGATCAGTGTGGAGAGCAGTGAGAGAGAGAGGCATTGATCAGTGTGGAAAGCAGTAAGAGAGAGAGACATTGTGCAGTATGGGGAGCAGTTGGACAGAGAGACATTGATCAGTGTTGAGAGCTGTGATAGAGAGAGACATTGATCAGTGTGGAGAGCAGTGAGACAGAGAGACATTGAGCAGTGTGGAGAGCAGGAAGAGAGAGAGACATTGATCAGTGTGATGAGCAGTGAGACTGAGAGAGACATTGATCAGTGTGGCAAGCAGTGAGAGAGAGAGACATTGAGCAGAGTGGAGAGCAGGAAGAGAGAGAGAGACATTGATCAGTGTGATGAGCAGTGAGAGGGAGAGACATTGATCAGTTTGGAGAGCAGTGAGACAGCGAGACATTGATCAGTGTGGAAAGCAGTGAGAGAGAGAGACATTGAGCAGTGTGAAGAGCAGAGAGAGAGAGAGACATTGATCAGTGTGGAGAGCAGTGAGAGAGAGAGACATTGAGCAGTGTGGAGAGCAGTGAGAGAGAGAGGCATTAATCAGTGTGGAAAGCAGTGAGAGAGAGAGACATTGAGCAGTGTGAAGAGCAGAGAGAGAGAGAGACATTGATCAGTGTGGAGAGCAGTGAGAGAGAGAGACATTGAGCAGTGTGGAGAGCAGTGAGAGAGAGAGGCATTAATCAGTGTGGAGCGCAGTGAGACAGCGAGACATTGATCAGTGTGGAAAGCAGTGAGAGAGAGAGACATTGAGCAGTGTGAAGAGCAGAGAGAGAGAGAGAGACATTGATCAGTGTGGAGAGCAGTGAGAGAGAGAGACATTGAGCAGTGTGGAGAGCAGTGAGAGAGAGAGGCATTAATCAGTGTGGAAAGCAGTGAGAGAGAGAGTCATTGAGCAGTGTGGCGAGCAGGAAGAGAGAGAGACATTGATCAGTGTGATTAGCAGTGAGAGAGAGAGACATTGATCCGTGTGGAGAGCAGTGAGACAGAGAGACATTGATCAGTGTGGAGAGCTGTGACAGAGAGAGACATTGATCAGTGTGGAAAGCAATGAGAGTGAGAGACATTGATCTGTGTGGAGAGCAGTGAGAGAGCGAGACATTGAGCAGTGTGGAGAGCAGGAAGAGAGAGAGAGACATTGATCAGTGTGATGAGCAGTGAGAGGGAGCGATATTGATCAGTGTGGAGAGCTGTGAGAGAGAGAGACATTGATCAGTGTTGAGAGCCGTGATAGAGAGAGAGATTGATCAGTGTGGAGAGCAGTGAGACAGAGAGACATTGATCAGTGTGGAGAGCAGTGAGAGAGAGAGACATTGATCAGTGTGGAAAGCAGTGAGAGAGAGAGACATTGAGCAGTGTGGAGAGCAGTGAGAGAGAGAGACATTGATCTGTGTGGAGAGCAGTGAGCGAGGGACACTTTGATCAGTGTGGAGAGCAGTGAGAGAGAGAGACATTGATCAGTGTGTAGAGCAGTGAGAGAGAGAGACATTGAGCAGTGTGGAGAGCAGGAAGAGAGAGAGACATTGATCAGTGTGGAGAGCATTGAGAGAGAGAGACATTGATTAGTGTGGAGAGCTGTGTGAGAGAGAGACATTGATCAGTGTGGAAAGCAGTGAGAGAGAGGGACATTGATTAGTGTGGAGAGCAGTGAGAGAGAGAGACATTGATTAGTGTTGGAGAGCAGTGAGAGAGAGAGACATTGATCAGTGTGGAGAGCAGTGCGAGAGAGAGACATTGATTAGTGTGGAGAGCAGTGAGAGAGAGAGACATTGATCAGTGTGGAGAGCAGTGAGAGAGAGAGTCATTGATCAGTGTGGAGAGCAGTGTGAGAGAGAGACATTGATCAGTGTGGAAAGCAGTGAGAGAGAGAGACATTGATTAGTGTGGAGAGCAGTGAGAGAGAGAGACTTTGAGCAGTGTGGAGAGCAGGAAGATAGAGAGAGATTGATCAGTGTGGAGAGCAGTGAGAGAGAGAGACATTGATGAGTGTGGAGAGCAGTGAGAGAGAGAGACATTGATCAGTGTGGAGATCAGTGAGAGACAGAGACATTGATCAGTGTGGAGAGCAGGAAGAGAGAGAGACATTGATCAGTGTGATGAGCAGTGAGACTGAGAGAGACATTGATCAGTGTGGAGTGCATTGCGACTGAGAGACATTGATCATTGTGGCAAGCAGTGAGAGAGAGAGACATTGAGCAGAGTGGAGAGCAGGAAGAGAGAGAGAGACATTGATCAGTGTGATGAGCAGTGAGAGGGAGAGACATTGATCAGTGTGGAGAGCAGTGAGAGAGAGAGGCATTGATCAGTGTGGAAAGCAGTAAGAGAGACAGACATTGTGCAGTATGGGGAGCAGTGAGAGAGAGAGACATTGATCAGTGTGGAGAGCAGTGAGACAGAGAGACATTGATCAGTGTGGAAAGCAGTGAGAGTGAGAGACATTGAGCAGTGTGAAGAGCAGAGATAGAGAGAGACATTGATCAGTGTGGAGAGCAGTGAGAGAGAGAGACATTGAGCAGTGTGGAGAGCAGTGAGAGAGAGAGGCATTAATCAGTGTGGAAAGCAGTGAGGGAGAGAGTCATTGAGCAGTGTGGAGAGCAGGAAGAGAGAGAGACATTGATCAGTGTGGAGAGCTGTGAGAGAGAGAGACATTGATCAGTGTGGAGAGCAGTGAGACAGAGACACATTGATCAGTGTGGAGAGCAGTGAGAGAGAGAGACATTGATCAGTGTGGAAAGCAGTGAGAGAGAGAGACATTGAGCAGTGTGGAGAGCAGTGAGAGAGAGAGACATTGATCAGTGTGATGAGCAGTGAGACTGAGAGAGACATTGATCAGTGTGGCAAGCAGTGAGAGAGAGAGACATTGAGCAGAGTCGAGAGCAGGAAGAGAGAGAGAGACATTGATCAGTGTGATGAGCAGTGAGAGGGAGAGACATTGATCCGTTTGGAGAGCAGTGAGAGAGCGAGACATTGATCAGTGTGGAGAGCAGTGAGAGAGAGAGACATTGAGCAGTGTGAAGAGCAGAGAGAGAGAGAGACATTGATCAGTGTGGAGAGCAGTGAGAGAGAGTGACATTGAGCAGTGTGGAGAGCAGTGAGAGAGAGAGGCATTAATCAGTGTGGAAAGCAGTGAGAGAGAGAGACATTGAGCAGTGTGGCAAGCAGTGAGAGAGAGAGACATTGAGCAGAGTGGAGAGCAGGAAGAGAGAGAGAGACATTGATCAGTGTGATGAGCAGTGAGAGGGAGAGACATTGATCAGTTTGGAGAGCAGTGAGACAGCGAGACATTGATCAGTGTGGAAAGCAGTGAGAGAGAGAGACATTGAGCAGTGTGAAGAGCAGAGAGAGAGAGAGAGTAATTGATCAGTGTGGAGAGCAGTGAGAGAGAGAGACATTGAGCAGTGTGGAGAGCAGTGAGAGAGAGAGGCATTAATCAGTGTGGAAAGCAGTGAGAGAGAGAGACATTGAGCAGTGTGAAGAGCAGAGAGAGAGAGAGACATTGATCAGTGTGGAGAGCAGTGAGAGAGAGAGACATTGAGCAGTGTGGAGAGCAGTGAGAGAGAGAGGCATTAATCAGTGTGGAGAGCAGTGAGACATCGAGACATTGATCAGTGTGGAAAGCAGTGAGAGAGAGAGACATTGAGCAGTGTGAAGAGCAGAGAGAGAGAGAGACATTGATCAGTGTGGAGAGCAGTGAGAGAGAGAGACATTGAGCAGTGTGGAGAGCAGTGAGAGAGAGAGGCATTAATCAGTGTGGAAAGCAGTGAGAGAGAGAGTCATTGAGCAGTGTGGCGAGCAGGAAGAGAGAGAGACATTGATCAGTGTGATTAGCAGTGAGAGAGAGAGACATTGATCCGTGTGGAGAGCAGTGAGACAGAGAGACATTGATCAGTGTGGAGAGCTGTGACAGAGAGAGACATTGATCAGTGTGGAAAACAGTGAGAGAGAGAGACATTGATCTGTGTGGAGAGCAGTGAGAGAGCGAGACATTGAGCAGTGTGGAGAGCAGGAAGAGAGAGAGAGACATTGATCAGTGTGATGAGCAGTGAGAGGGAGAGATATTGTTCAGTGTGGAGAGCTGTGAGAGAGAGAGACATTGATCAGTGTTGAGAGCCGTGATAGAGAGAGACATTGATCAGTGTGGAGAGCAGTGAGACAGACAGACATTGATCAGTGTGGCAAGCAGTGAGAGAGAGAGACATTGAGCAGAGTGGAGAGCAGGAAGAGAGAGAGAGACATTGATCAGTGTGATGAGCAGTGAGAGGGAGAGACATTGATCAGTGTGGAGAGCTGTGAGAGAGAGAGACATTGATCAGTGTGGAGAGCAGTGAGAGAGAGAGACATTGAGCAGTGTGGAGAGCAGTGAGAGAGAGAGGCATTAATCAGTGTGGAGAGCAGTGAGACATCGAGACATAGATCAGTGTGGAAAGCAGTGAGAGAGAGAGACATTGAGCAGTGTGAAGAGCAGAGAGAGAGAGAGACATTGATCAGTGTGGAGAGCAGTGAGAGAGAGAGACATTGAGCAGTGTGGAGAGCAGTGAGAGGGAGAGGCATTAATCAGTGTGGAAAGCAGTGAGAGAGAGAGTCAATGAGCAGTGTGGCGAGCAGGAAGAGAGAGAGACATTGATCAGTGTGATTAGCAGTGAGAGAGAGAGACATTGATCCGTGTGGAGAGCAGTGAGACAGAGAGACATTGATCAGTGTGGAGAGCTGTGACAGAGAGAGACATTGATCAGTGTGGAAAGCAGTGAGAGAGAGAGACATTGATCTGTGTGGAGAGCAGTGAGAGAGCGAGACATTGAGCAGTGTGGAGAGCAGGAAGAGAGAGAGAGACATTGATCAGTGTGATGAGCATTGAGAGGGAGAGATATTGATCAGTGTGGAGAGCTGTGAGAGAGAGAGACATTGATCAGTGTTGAGAGCCGTGATAGAGAGAGACATTGATCAGTGTGGAGAGCAGTGAGACAGAGAGACATTGATCAGTGTGGCAAGCAGTGAGAGAGAGAGACATTGAGCAGAGTGGAGAGCAGGAAGAGAGAGAGAGACATTGATCAGTGTGATGAGCAGTGAGAGGGAGAGACATTGATCAGTTTGGAGAGCAGTGAGACAGCGAGACATTGATCAGTGTGGAAAGCAGTGAGAGAGAGAGACATTGAGCAGTGTGAAGAGCAGAGAGAGAGAGAGACATTGATCAGTGTGGAGAGCAGTGAGAGAGAGAGACATTGAGCAGTGTGGAGAGCAGTGAGAGAGAGAGGCATTAATCAGTGTGGAAAGCAGTGAGAGAGAGAGACATTGAGCAGTGTGAAGAGCAGAGAGAGAGAGAGACATTGATCAGTGTGGAGAGCAGTGAGAGAGAGAGACATTGAGCAGTGTGGAGAGCAGTGAGAGAGAGAGGCATTAATCAGTGTGGAGAGCAGTGAGAGAGAGAGACATTGAGCAGTGTGGAGAGCAGTGAGAGAGAGAGACATTGAGCAGTGTGGAGAGCAGTGAGAGAGAGAGACATTGAGCAGTGTGGAGAGCAGTGAGAGAGAGAGGCATTAATCAGTGTGGAAAGCAGTGAGAGAGAGAGTCATTGAGCAGTGTGGCGAGCAGGAAGAGAGAGAGACATTGATCAGTGTGATTAGCAGTGAGAGAGAGAGACATTGATCCGTGTGGAGAGCAGTGAGACAGAGAGACATTGATCAGTGTGGAGAGCTGTGACAGAGAGAGACATTGATCAGTGTGGAAAGCAATGAGAGAGAGAGACATTGATCTGTGTGGAGAGCAGTGAGAGAGCGAGACATTGAGCAGTGTGGAGAGCAGGAAGAGAGAGAGAGACATTGATCAGTGTGATGAGCAGTGAGAGGGAGAGATATTGATCAGTGTGGAGAGCTGTGAGAGAGAGAGACATTGATCAGTGTTGAGAGCCGTGATAGAGAGAGACATTGATCAGTGTGGAGAGCAGTGAGACAGAGAGACATTGATCAGTGTGGAGAGCAGTGAGAGAGAGAGACATTGATCAGTGTGGAAAGCAGTGAGAGAGAGAGACATTGAGCAGTGTGGAGAGCAGTGAGAGAGAGAGACATTGATCAGTGTGGAGAGCAGTGAGCGAGGGACACTTTGATCAGTGTGGAGAGCAGTGAGAGAGAGAGAGATTGATCAGTGTGTAGAGCAGTGAGAGAGAGAGACATTGAGCAGTGTGGAGAGCAGGAAGAGAGAGAGACATTGATCAGTGTGGAGAGCATTGAGAGAGAGAGACATTGATTAGTGTGGAGAGCTGTGTGAGAGAGAGACATTGATCAGTGTGGAAAGCAGTGAGAGAGAGGGACATTGATTAGTGTGGAGAGCAGTGAGAGAGAGAGACATTGATTAGTGTTGGAGAGCAGTGAGAGAGAGAGGCATTGATCAGTGTGGAGAGCAGTGAGAGAGAGAGACATTGATTAGTGTGGAGAGCAGTGAGAGAGAGAGACATTGATCATTGTGGAGAGCAGTGAGAGAGAGAGTCATTGATCAGTGTGGAGAGCAGTGAGACAGAGAGACATTGATCAGTGTGGAGAGCTGTGACAGAGAGAGACATTGATCAGTGTGGAAAGCAATGAGAGAGAGAGACATTGATCTGTGTGGAGAGCAGTGAGAGAGCGAGACATTGAGCAGTGTGGAGAGCAGGAAGAGAGAGAGAGACATTGATCAGTGTGATGAGCAGTGAGAGGGAGAGATATTGATCAGTGTGGAGAGCTGTGAGAGAGAGAGACATTGATCAGTGTTGAGAGCCGTGATAGAGAGAGACATTGATCAGTGTGGAGAGCAGTGAGACAGAGAGACATTGATCAGTGTGGAGAGCAGTGAGAGAGAGAGACATTGATCAGTGTGGAAAGCAGTGAGAGAGAGAGACATTGAGCAGTGTGGAGAGCAGTGAGAGAGAGAGACATTGATCAGTGTGGAGAGCAGTGAGCGAGGGACACTTTGATCAGTGTGGAGAGCAGTGAGAGAGAGAGAGATTGATCAGTGTGTAGAGCAGTGAGAGAGAGAGACATTGAGCAGTGTGGAGAGCAGGAAGAGAGAGAGACATTGATCAGTGTGGAGAGCATTGAGAGAGAGAGACATTGATTAGTGTGGAGAGCTGTGTGAGAGAGAGACATTGATCAGTGTGGAAAGCAGTGAGAGAGAGGGACATTGATTAGTGTGGAGAGCAGTGAGAGAGAGAGACATTGATTAGTGTTGGAGAGCAGTGAGAGAGAGAGGCATTGATCAGTGTGGAGAGCAGTGAGAGAGAGAGACATTGATTAGTGTGGAGAGCAGTGAGAGAGAGAGACATTGATCAGTGTGGAGAGCAGTGAGAGAGAGAGTCATTGATCAGTGTGGAGAGCAGTGTGAGAGAGAGACATTGATCAGTGTGGAAAGCAGTGAGAGAGAGAGACATTGATTAGTGTGGAGAGCAGTGAGAGAGAGAGACTTTGAGCAGTGTGGAGAGCAGGAAGATAGAGAGAGATTGATCAGTGTGGAGAGCAGTGAGAGAGAGAGACATTGGTGAGTGTGGAGAGCAGTGAGAGAGAGAGACATTGATCAGTGTGGAGATCAGTGAGAGACAGAGACATTGATCAGTGTGGAAAGCAGTAAGAGAGGGAGACATTGTGCAGTATGGGGAGCAGTGAGAGAGAGAGACATTGATCAGTGTGATGAGCAGTTAGACTGACAGAGACATTGATCAGTGTGGAGTGCATTGAGACAGAGAGACATTGATCAGTGTGGCAAGCAGTGAGAGAGAGAGACATTGAGCAGAGTGGAGAGCAGGAAGAGAGAGAGAGACATTGATCAGTGTGATGAGCAGTGAGAGGGAGAGACATTGATCAGTGTGGAGAGCAGTGAGAGAGAGAGGCATTGATCAGTGTGGAAAGCAGTAAGAGAGAGAGACATTGTGCAGTATGGGGAGCAGTGAGAGAGAGAGACATTGATCAGTGTGGAGAGCAGTGAGACAGAGAGACATTGATCAGTGTGGAAAGCAGTGAGAGTGAGAGACATTGAGCAGTGTGAAGAGCAGAGAGAGAGAGAGACATTGATCAGTGTGGAGAGCAGTGAGAGAGAGAGATATTGAGCAGTGTGGAGAGCAGTGAGAGAGAGAGGCATTAATCAGCGTCGAAAGCAGTGAGAGAGAGAGTCATTGAGCAGTGTGGAGAGCAGGAAGAGAGAGAGACATTGATCAGTGTGGAGAGCTGTGAGAGAGAGAGACATTGATCAGTGTGGAGAGCAGTGAGACAGAGACACATTGATCAGTGTGGAGAGCAGTGAGAGAGAGAGACATTGATCAGTGTGGAAAGCAGTGAGAGAGAGAGACATTGAGCAGTGTGGAGAGCAGTGAGAGAGAGAGACATTGATCAGTGTGGAGAGCAGTGAGACAGAGAGACATTGAGCAGTGTGGAGAGCAGGAAGAGAGAGAGACATTGATCAGTGTGATGAGCAGTGAGACTGAGAGAGTCATTGATCAGTGTGGCAAGCAGTGAGAGAGAGAGACATTGAGCAGAGTGGAGAGCAGGAAGAGAGAGAGAGACATTGATCAGTGTGATGAGCAGTGAGAGGGAGAGACATTGATCAGTTTGGAGAGCAGTGAGACAGCGAGACATTGATCAGTGTGGAAAGCAGTGAGAGAGAGAGACATTGAGCAGTGTGAAGAGCAGAGAGAGAGAGAGACATTGATCAGTGTGGAGAGCAGTGAGAGAGAGAGACATTGAGCAGTGTGGAGAGCAGTGAGAGAGAGAGGCATTAATCAGTGTGGAAAGCAGTGAGAGAGAGAGACATTGAGCAGTGTGAAGAGCAGAGAGAGAGAGAGACATTGATCAGTGTGGAGAGCAGTGAGAGAGAGAGACATTGAGCAGTGTGGAGAGCAGTGAGAGAGAGAGGCATTAATCAGTGTGGAAAGCAGTGAGAGAGAGAGTCATTGAGCAGTGTGGCGAGCAGGAAGAGAGAGAGACATTGATCAGTGTGATTAGCAGTGAGAGAGAGAGACATTGATCCGTGTGGAGAGCAGTGAGACAGAGAGACATTGATCAGTGTGGAGAGCTGTGACAGAGAGAGACACTGATCAGTGTGGAAAGCAGTGAGAGAGAGAGACATTGATCTGTGTGGAGAGCAGTGAGAGAGCGAGACATTGAGCAGTGTGGAGAGCAGGAAGAGAGAGAGAGAGACATTGATCAGTGTGATGAGCAGTGAGAGGGAGAGATATTGATCAGTGTGGAGAGCTGTGAGAGAGAGAGACATTGATCAGTGTTGAGAGCCGTGATAGAGAGAGACATTGATCAGTGTGGAGAGCAGTGAGACAGAAAGACATTGATCAGTGTGGAGAGCAGTGAGAGGGAGAGACATTGATCAGTGTGGAAAGCAGTGAGAGAGAGGGACATTGAGCAGTGTGGAGAGCAGTGAGAGAGAGAGACATTGATCAGTGTGGAGAGCAGTGAGCGAGGGACAATTTGATCAGTGTGGAGAGCAGTGAGAGAGAGAGACATTGATCAGTGTGTAGAGCAGTGAGAGAGAGAGACATTGAGCAGTGTGGAGAGCAGGAAGAGAGAGAGACATTGATCAGTGTGGAGAGCATTGAGAGAGAGAGACATTGATTAGTGTGGAGAGCTGTGTGAGAGAGAGACATTGATCAGTGTGGAAAGCAGTGAGAGAGAGGGACATTGATTAGTGTGGAGAGCAGTGAGAGAGAGAGACATTGATTAGTGTGGAGAGCAGTGAGAGAGAGAGACATTGATCAGTGTGGAGAGCAGTGAGAGAGAGAGTCATTGATCAGTGTGGAGAGCAGTGTGAGAGAGAGACATTGATCAGTGTGGAAAGCAGTGAGAGAGAGAGACATTGATTAGTGTGGAGAGCAGTGAGAGAGAGAGACTTTGAGCAGTGTGGAGAGCAGGAAGATAGAGAGAGATTGATCAGTGTGGAGAGCAGTGAGAGAGAGAGACATTGATGAGTGTGGAGAGCAGTGAGAGAGAGAGACATTGATCAGTGTGGAGATCATTGAGAGACAGAGACATTGATCAGTGTGGAGAGCAGGAAGAGAGAGAGACATTGATCAGTGTGATGAGCAGTGAGACTGAGAGAGACATTGATCAGTGTGGAGTGCATTGAGACAGAGAGACATTGATCAGTGTGGCAAGCAGTGAGAGAGAGAGACATTGAGCAGAGTGGAGAGCAGGAAGAGAGAGAGAGACATTGATCAGTGTGATGAGCAGTGAGAGGGAGAGACATTGATCAGTGTGGAGAGCAGTGAGAGAGAGAGGCATTGATCAGTGTGGAAAGCAGTAAGAGAGAGAGACATTGTGCAGTATGGGGAGCAGTGAGAGAGAGAGACATTGATCAGTGTGGAGAGCAGTGAGACAGAGAGACATTGATCAGTGTGGAAAGCAGTGAGAGTGAGAGACATTGAGCAGTGTGAACAGCAGAGAGAGAGAGAGACATTGATCAGTGTGGAGAGCAGTGAGAGAGAGAGACATTGAGCAGTGTGGAGAGCAGGAAGAGAGAGAGACATTGATCAGTGTGGAGAGCTGTGAGAGAGAGAGACATTGATCAGTGTGGAGAGCTGTGAGAGAGAGAGACATTGATCAGTGTGGAGAGCAGTGAGACAGAGACACATTGATCAGTGTGGAGAGCAGTGAGAGAGAGAGACATTGATCAGTGTGGAAAGCAGTGAGAGAGAGAGACATTGAGCAGTGTGGAGAGCAGTGAGAGAGAGAGACATTGATCAGTGTGTAAAGCAGTGAGCGAGGGACACTTTGATCAGTGTGGAGAGCAGTGAGAGAGAGAGACATTGATCATAGTGGAAAGCAGTGAGAGAGGGACACTTTGATCAGTGTGGAGAGCAGCGAGAGAGAGAGACATTGATCAGTGTGGAGAGCAGTGAGAGAGAGAGACATTGAGCAGTGTGGAGAGCAGGAAGATAGAGAGACATTGATCAGTGTGGAGAGCAGTGAGAGAGAGAGACATTGATTAGTGTGGAGAGCTGTGTGAGAGAGAGACATTGATCAGTGTGGAAAGCAGTGAGAGGAAGAGACATTGATTATTGTGGAGAGCAGTGAGAGAGAGAGACTTTGAGCAGTGCGGAGAGCAGGAAGATAGAGAGACATTGATTAGTGTTGGAGAGCAGTGAGAGAGAGAGACATTGATCAGTGTGGAGAGCAGTGAGAGAGAGAGACATTGATTAGTGTGGAGAGCAGTGAGAGAGAGAGACATTGATCAGTGTGGAGAGCAGTGTGAAAGAGAGACATTGATCAGTGTGGAACGCAGTGAGAGAGAGAGACATTGATTAGTGTGGAGAGCAGTGAGAGAGAGAGACTTTGAGCCATGTGGAGAGCAGGAAGATAGAGAGAGATTGATCAGTGTGGAGAGCAGTGAGAGAGAGAGACATTGATGAGTGTGGAGAGCAGTGAGAGAGAGAGACATTGATCAGTGTGGAGAGCAGTGTGAAAGAGAGACATTGATCAGTGTGGAACGCAGTGAGAGAGAGAGACATTGAGCAGAGTGGAGAGCAGGAAGAGAGAGAGAGACATTGATCATTGTGCTGAGCAGTGAGAGGGAGAGACATTGATCAGTGTGATGAGCAGTGAGACTGAGAGAGACATTGATCAGTGTGGAGTGCATTGAGACAGAGAGACATTGATCAGTGTGGCAAGCAGTGAGAGAGAGAGACATTGAGCAGAGTGGAGAGCAGGAAGAGAGAGAGAGACATTGATCAGTGTGCTGAGCAGTGAGAGGGAGAGACATTGATCAGTGTGGAGAGCAGTGAGAGAGAGAGGCATTGATCAGTGTGGAAAGCAGTAAGAGAGAGAGACATTGTGCAGTATGGGGAGCAGTTGGACAGAGAGACATTGATCAGTGTTGAGAGCCGTGATAGAGAGAGACATTGATCAGTGTGGAGAGCAGTGAGACAGAGAGACATTGATCAGTGTGAAGAGGAGGAAGAGAGAGAGACATTGATCAGTGTGATGAGC
The DNA here is from genome assembly GCF_036365525.1 of Heterodontus francisci. Lineage (NCBI taxonomy): Eukaryota > Metazoa > Chordata > Chondrichthyes > Heterodontiformes > Heterodontidae > Heterodontus > Heterodontus francisci. Next base: position 128,180,813 of record NC_090377.1, read on the forward strand.
AGTGAGACAGAGAGACATTGATCAGTGTGGCAAGCAGTGAGAGAGAGAGACATTGATCAGAGTGGAGAGCAGGAAGAGGGAGAGAGACATTGATCAGTGTGATGAGCAGTGAGAGGGAGAGACATTGATCAGTGTGGAGAGCAGTGAGAGATAGAGGCATTGATCAGTGTGGAAAGCAGTAAGAGAGAGAGACATTGATCAGTGTGGAAAGCAGTAAGAGAGAGAGACATTGTGCAGTATGGGGAGCAGTTGGACAGATAGACATTGATCAGTGTTGAGAGCCGTGATAGAGAGAGACATTGATCAGTGTGGAGAGCAGTGAGACAGAGAGACATTGATCAGTGTGGAAAGCAGTGAGAGAGAGAGACTGAGCAGTGTGAAGAGCAGAGAGAGAGAGAGACATTGATCAGTGTGGAGAGCAGTGAGAGAGAGAGACATTGAGCAGTGTGGAGAGCAGTGAGAGAGAGAGGCATTAATCAGTGTGGAAAGCAGTGAGAGAGAGAGTCATTGAGCAGTGTGGAGAGCAGGAAGAGAGAGAGACATTGATCAGTGTGATTAGCAGTGAGAGAGAGAGACATTGATCCGTGTGGAGAGCAGTGAAACAGAGAGACATTGATCAGTGTGGAGAGCTGTGACAGAGAGAGACATTGATCAGAGTGGAAAGCAGTGAGAGAGAGAGACATTGATCAGTGTGGAGAGCAGTGAGAGAGCGAGACATTGAGCAGTGTGGAGAGCAGGAAGAGAGAGAGAGACATTGATCAGTGTGATGAGCAGTGAGAGGGAGAGACATTGATCAGTGTGGAGAGCAGTGAGAGAGAGAGGCATTAATCAGTGTGGAAAGCAGTAAGAGAGAGAGACATTGTGCAGTATGGGGAGCAGTTGGACAGAGAGACATTGATCAGTGTTGAGAGCCGTGATAGAGAGAGACATTGATCAGTGTGGAGAGCAGTGAGAGAGAGAGACATTGATCAGTGTGGAAAGCAGTGAGAGAGAGAGACATTGAGCAGTGTGTAGAGCAGTGAGAGAGAGAGACATTGATCATTGTGGAGAGGAGTGAGCGAGGGACACTTTGATCAGTGTGGAGAGCAGTAAGAGAGAGAGACATTGATCATTGTGGAAAGCAGTGAGAGAGGGACACTTTGATCAGTGTGGAGAGCAGTGAGAGGGAGAGACATTGATTAGTGTGGAGAGCAGTGAGAGAGAGAGACATTGATCAGTGTGGCAAGCAGTGAGAGAGAGAGACATTGAGCAGAGTGGAGAGCAGGAAGAGAGAGAGAGACATTGATCAGTGTGATGAGCAGTGAGAGGGAGAGACATTGATCAGTGTGGAGAGCAGTGAGAGAGAGAGGCATTGATCAGTGTGGAAAGCAGTAAGAGAGAGAGACATTGTGCAGTATGGGGAGCAGTTGGACAGAGAGACATTGATCAGTGTTGAGAGCCGTGATAGAGAGAGACATTGATCAGTGTGGAGAGCAGTGAGACAGAGAGACATTGATCAGTGTGAAGAGGAGGAAGAGAGAGAGACATTGATCAGTGTGATGAGCAGTGAGACAGAGAGACATTGATCAGTGTGGCAAGCAGTGAGAGAGAGAGACATTGATCAGAGTGGAGAGCAGGAAGAGGGAGAGAGACATTGATCAGTGTGATGAGCAGTGAGAGGGAGAGACATTGATCAGTGTGGAGAGCAGTGAGAGATAGAGGCATTGATCAGTGTGGAAAGCAGTAAGAGAGAGAGACATTGATCAGTGTGGAAAGCAGTAAGAGAGAGAGACATTGTGCAGTATGGGGAGCAGTTGGACAGATAGACATTGATCAGTGTTGAGAGCCGTGATAGAGAGAGACATTGATCAGTGTGGAGAGCAGTGAGACAGAGAGACATTGATCAGTGTGGAAAGCAGTGAGAGAGAGAGACATTGAGCAGTGTGAAGAGCAGAGAGAGAGAGAGACATTGATCAGTGTGGAGAGCAGGAAGAGAGAGAGACATTGATCAGTGTGATTAGCAGTGAGAGAGAGAGACATTGATCCGTGTGGAGAGCAGTGAAACAGAGAGACATTGATCAGTGTGGAGAGCTGTGACAGAGAGAGACATTGATCAGAGTGGAAAGCAGTGAGAGAGAGAGACATTGATCAGTGTGGAGAGCAGTGAGAGAGCGAGACATTGAGCAGTGTGGAGAGCAGGAAGAGAGAGAGAGACATTGATCAGTGTGATGAGCAGTGAGAGGGAGAGACATTGATCAGTGTGGAGAGCAGTGAGAGAGAGAGGCATTAATCAGTGTGGAAAGCAGTTAGAGAGAGAGACATTGTGCAGTATGGGGAGCAGTTGGACAGAGAGACATTGATCAGTGTTGAGAGCCGTGATAGAGAGAGACATTGATCAGTGTGGAGAGCAGTGAGAGAGAGAGACATTGATCAGTGTGGAAAGCAGTGAGAGAGAGAGACATTGATCAGTGTGGAGAGCAGTGAGAGAGCGAGACATTGAGCAGTGTGGAGAGCAGGAAGAGAGAGAGAGACATTGATCAGTGTGATGAGCAGTGAGAGGGAGAGACATTGATCAGTGTGGAGAGCAGTGAGAGAGAGAGGCATTAATCAGTGTGGAAAGCAGTAAGAGAGAGAGACATTGTGCAGTATGGGGAGCAGTTGGACAGAGAGACATTGATCAGTGTTGAGAGCCGTGATAGAGAGAGACATTGATCAGTGTGGAGAGCAGTGAGAGAGAGAGACATTGATCAGTGTGGAAAGCAGTGAGAGAGAGAGACATTGAGCAGTGTGGAGAGCAGTGAGAGAGAGAGACATTGATCATTGTGGAGAGGAGTGAGCGAGGGACACTTTGATCAGTGTGGAGAGCAGTAAGAGAGAGAGACATTGATCATTGTGGAAAGCAGTGAGAGAGGGACACTTTGATCAGTGTGGAGAGCAGTGAGAGGGAGAGACATTGATTAGTGTGGAGAGCAGTGAGAGAGAGAGACATTGATCAGTGTGGCAAGCAGTGAGAGAGAGAGACATTGAGCAGAGTGGAGAGCAGGAAGAGAGAGAGAGACATTGATCAGTGTGATTAGCAGTGAGAGGGAGAGACATTGATCAGTGTGGAGAGCAGTGAGAGAGAGAGGCATTGATCAGTGTGGAAAGCAGTAAGAGAGAGAGACATTGTGCAGTATGGGGAGCAGTTGGACAGAGAGACATTGATCAGTGTTGAGAGCCGTGATAGAGAGAGACATTGATCAGTGTGGAGAGCAGTGAGACAGAGAGACATTGATCAGTGTGAAGAGGAGGAAGAGAGAGAGACATTGATCAGTGTGATGAGCAGTGAGACAGAGAGACATTGATCAGTGTGGCAAGCAGTGAGAGAGAGAGACATTGATCAGAGTGGAGAGCAGGAAGAGGGAGAGAGACATTGATCAGTGTGATGAGCAGTGAGAGGGAGAGACATTGATCAGTGTGGAGAGCAGTGAGAGATAGAGGCATTGATCAGTGTGGAAAGCAGTAAGAGAGAGAGACATTGATCAGTGTGGAAAGCAGTAAGAGAGAGAGACATTGTGCAGTATGGGGAGCAGTTGGACAGATAGACATTGATCAGTGTTGAGAGCCGTGATAGAGAGAGACATTGATCAGTGTGGAGAGCAGTGAGACAGAGAGACATTGATCAGTGTGGAAAGCAGTGAGAGAGAGAGACATTGAGCAGTGTGAAGAGCAGAGAGAGAGAGAGACATTGATCAGTGTGGAGAGCAGTGAGAGAGAGAGACATTGAGCAGTGTGGAGAGCAGTGAGAGAGAGAGGCATTAATCAGTGTGGAAAGCAGTGAGAGAGAGAGTCATTGAGCAGTGTGGAGAGCAGGAAGAGAGAGAGACATTGATCAGTGTGATTAGCAGTGAGAGAGAGAGACATTGATCCGTGTGGAGAGCAGTGAAACAGAGAGACATTGATCAGTGTGGAGAGCTGTGACAGAGAGAGACATTGATCAGAGTGGAAAGCAGTGAGAGAGAGAGACATTGATCAGTGTGGAGAGCAGTGAGAGAGCGAGACATTGAGCAGTGTGGAGAGCAGGAAGAGAGAGAGAGACATTGATCAGTGTGATGAGCAGTGAGAGGGAGAGACATTGATCAGTGTGGAGAGCAGTGAGAGAGAGAGGCATTAATCAGTGTGGAAAGCAGTTAGAGAGAGAGACATTGTGCAGTATGGGGAGCAGTTGGACAGAGAGACATTGATCAGTGTTGAGAGCCGTGATAGAGAGAGACATTGATCAGTGTGGAGAGCAGTGAGAGAGAGAGACATTGATTAGTGTGGAAAGCAGTGAGAGAGAGAGACATTGAGCAGTGTGGAGAGCAGTGAGAGAGAGAGACATTGATCATTGTGGAGAGGAGTGAGCGAGGGACACTTTGATCAGTGTGGAGAGCAGTAAGAGAGAGAGACATTGATCATTGTGGAAAGCAGTGAGAGAGGGACACTTTGATCAGTGTGGAGAGCAGTGAGAGGGAGAGACATTGATTAGTGTGGAGAGCAGTGAGAGAGAGAGACATTGATCAGTGTGGAGAGCAGTGAGAGAGAGAGAGACATTGATCAGTGTGAAGACAGTGAGAGAGAGAGAGACTTTGATCTGTGTGGAAAGCAATGAGAGAGAGAAACATTGAGCAGTGTGGAGAGGTGGGAAGGAGAAAGACATTGATTTGTGAGGTGAGCAGTTAGAGAGAGAGACTTTGATCAGTGTGCAGAGCAGAGAGAGAGACAGACATTGATTAGTGTGGAGAGCAGTGAGAGAGAGAGATATTGAACAGTGTGGAGAGCAGTGAGAGAGAGAGACATTGAGCAGTGTGTAGAGCAGGAAGATAGAGGGACATTGATCAGTGTGGAGAGCAGTGTGAGAGACAGACATTGATCAGTGTGGAAAGCAGTGAGAGAGAGAGACATTAATTAGTGTGGAGAGCAGTGAGAGAGGGAGACATTGATAAGTGTGGATAGCAGTGAGAGAGAGAGAGATTGATTGGTGTGGCGAGCAGTGAGAGAGAGAGACATTGATCAGTGTGGAGAGCAGTGAGAGAGAGAGACATTGATCAGTGTGGAGAGCAGTGAGAGAGAGAGACATTGATCAGTGTGGAAAGCAGTGAGAGAGAGAGACATTGATTAGTCTGGAGAGCAGTGAGAGAGAGAGACTTTGAGCAGTGTGGAGAGCAGGAAGATGGAGAGACATTGATCAGTGTAAAGAGCACTGAGAGAGAGAGACATTGATTCGTGTGGAGATCAGTGAGAGAGAGAGATATTGATCAGTGTGGAGAGCAGTGAGAGAGAGAGATATTGATCAGTGTGGAGATCAGTGAGAGAGAGAGATATTGATCAGTGTGGAGAGCAGTGAGAGAGAGAGATATTGATCAGTGTGGAGAGCAGTGAGAGAGAGAGATATTGATCAGTGTGGAGAGCAGTGAGAGAGAGAGATATTGATCAGTGTGGAGAGCAGTGAGAGAGAGAGATATTGATCAGTGTGGAGTGCATTGAGAGAGAGAGAGACATTGACCAGTGTGGAGAGCAGTGAGAGAGAGAGATATTGATCAGTGTGGAGAGCAGTGAGAGAGAGTGACATTGATCAGTGTGGAAAGCAGTGAGAGAGAGAGACATTGAGCAGTGTGGAGAGCAGGAAGAGAGAGAGACATTGATCAGTGTGATGAGCAGTGAGACAGAGAGAGACATTGATCAGTGAGGAGTGCATTGAGACAGAGAGACATTGATCACTGTGGAAAGCAGTGAAAGAGAGAGACATTGAGCAGTGTGAAGAGCAGAGAGAGAGAGATACATTGATAAGTGTGATTAGCAGTGAGAGAGAGAGACATTGATCCGTGTGGAGAGCCCTGAGACAGAGAGACATTGATCAGTGTGGAGAGCTGTGAGAGAGAGAGACATTGATCAGTGTGGAGAGCAGTGAGAGAGGGAGGCATTGATCAGTGTGGAAAGCAGTGAGAGAGAGAGTCATTGAGCATTGTGGAGAGCAGGAAGAGAGAGAGACATTGATAAGTGTGATTAGCAGTGAGAGAGAGAGACATTGATCCGTGTGGAGAGCCATAAGACAGAGAGAAGTTGATCAGTGTGGAGAACTGTGAGAGAGAGAGACATTGATCAGTGTGGAGAGCAGTGAGAGAGGGAGGCATTGATCAGTGTGGAAAGCTGTAAGAGAGAGAGACATTGTGCAGTATGGGGAGCAGTGAGACAGAGAGACATTGGTCAGTGTGGCGAGCAGTGAGAGAGAGAGACATTGAACAGGGTGGAAAGCAGTGAGAGAGAGAGACATTGAGCAGTGTGGAGAGCAGGGAGAGAGAGAGACATTGATCAGTGTGGAGAGCAGGAAGAGGGAGAGACATTGATCAGTGTGATGAGCATTGAGAGAGAGAGTCATTGATCAGTGTGAAGAGCAGTGAGAGAGACATTGATCAGTGTGGAGAGCAGTGAGAGAGAGAGACATTGAGCAGTGTGGAGAGCAGTGAGGCAGAGAGACATTGATCAGTGTAAAGAGCAGTGAGAGATAGAGAGACATTGGTCAGTGTGGAAAGAAGTGAGAGAGAGAGACATTGATCAGTGTGGAGAGCAGTGAGAGAGAGAGACATTGATCAGTGTGGAGAGCTGTGAGAGAGAGAGACATTGATCAGTGTGGAGAGCAGTGAGAGAGAGAGACATTGATCAGTGTGGAGAGCAGTGAGGCAGAGAGACATTGATCAGTTTAAAGAGCAGTGAGAGATAGAGAGACATTGGTCAGTGTGGAGCGCAGTGAGACAGAGAGACATTGATCAGTGTAAAGATCAGTGAGAGAGAGAGACATTGAAAAGTGTGATGAGCAATGAGAGAGAGAGACATTGATCAGTGTGATGAGCAATGAGAGAGAGAGACATTGAGCAGTGTGGAGAGCAGTGAGAGGGAGAGACTTTGACAGTGTGGAGAGCAGTGAGTTAGAGAGATATTGATCAGTGTGGAGAGCAGTGAGACAGAGAGACATTGATCATTGTGGAGAGCAGTGAGAGAGAGAGAGACATTGGTCAGAGTGGAGTGCAGTGAGCGGGAGAGACATTGATCAGTGTAAATAGCAGTGAGAGAGAGAGACATTGATCAGAGAGGAGAGCAGTGAGAGAGAGAGATATTGATCTTCGTGGAGTGCAGAGAGAGGGAGAGACATTTATCTGTATGGAGAGCAGTGAGAGAGAGAGACTTTGATCAGTGTGGAAAGCAATGAGAGAGAGAGACATTGAGCAGTGTGGAGAGCAGGGAGAGAGACATTGATCAGTGTGGAGAGCAGGAAGAGGGAGAGACATTGATCAGTGTGGAGAGCAGTGAGAGAGAGAGACTTTGATCATTGTGGAGAGCAGTGAGAGGGAGTGATAATTATCAATGTGGAGTGCAGTGAGAGAGAGAGACATTGATCAGTGTGGAGAGCAGTGAGAGAGACATTGATCAGTGTGGAGAGCAGTGAGAGAGACATTGATCAGTGTGGAGAGCAGTGTGACAGAGAGACATTGATCAGTGTGAAGAGCAGTGAGAGAGAGAGACATTGATCAGTGTGGAGTGCAGTGATACAGAAAGAGACATTGATCAGTGTGGGGTGCATTGAGAAAGATAGACATTGATCAGTGTGAAGAGCAGTGAGAGAGAGAGATATTGATCAGTGTGGAGAGCAGTGAGGCAGAGAGACATTGATCAGTGTGGAGAGCAGTGAGAGAGAGAGATATTGATCAGTGTGGAGAGCAGTGAGAGAGAGAGACATTGATCAGTGTGGAGAGCAGTGAGAGAGAGAGACATTGAGCAGTGTGGAAAGCAGTGAGAGAGAGAGTCATTGAGCATTGTGGAGAGCAGGAAGAGAGAGAGACATTGATCCGTGTGGAGAGCAGTGAGACAGAGAGACATTGATCAGTGTGGAGAGCTGTGAGAGAGAGAGACATTTATCAGTGTGGAAAGCAGTGAGAGAGAGAGACATTGATCAATGTGGAGAGCAGTGAGAGAGAGAGACATTGATCATTGTTGAAAGCAGTGAGAGAGAGAGACATTGAGCAGTGTGGAGTGCAGTGAGAGACAGAGACATTGATCAGTGTGGAGAGCAGTGAGAGAGAGAGACATTGATCAGTGTGGAAAGCAGTGAGAGAGAGAGACATTGATCAATGTGGAGAGCAGTGAGAGAGAGAGACATTGATCATTGTTGAAAGCAGTGAGAGAGAGAGACATTGAGCAGTGTGGAGTGCAGTGAGAGAGAGAGGCATTGGTCAGTGTGGAAAGCAGTGAGAGAGAGAGACATTGAGCAGTGTGGAGATCAGTGAGAGAGAGAGTCATTGATCAGTGTGGAAAGCTGTAAGAGAGAGAGACATTGTGCAGTATGGGGAGCAGTGAGACAGAGAGACATTGATCAGTGTGGAAAGCAGTGAGAGAGAGAGACATTTAGCAGTGTGGAGAGCAGGGAGAGAGAGAGACATCGATCAGTGTGGAGAGCAGTGAGAGATAGAGAGACATTTGTCAGTGTGGAAAGAAGTGAGAGAGAGAGACATTGATCAGTTTGGAGAGCAGTGAGAGAGAGAATCATTGATCAGTGTGAAGAGCAGTGAGAGAGACATTGATCAGTGTGGAGAGCAGTGAGAGAGAGAGACATTGAGCAGTGTGGAGAGCAGTGAGAGAGAGAGACATTGATCAGTGTAAAGAGCAGTGAGAGATAGAGAGACATTTGTCAGTGTGGAAAGAAGTGAGAGAGAGAGACATTGATCAGTTTGGAGAGCAGTGAGAGAGAGAGACATTGATCAGTGTAAAGAGCAGTGAGAGATAGAGAGACATTGGTTAGTGTCGAGAGAAGTGAGAGAGAGAGACATTGATCAGTGTAAAGATCAGAGAGAGAGAGACATTGAATAGTGTGATGAGCAATGAGAGAGAGAGACATTGATCAGTGTGGAGAGCAGTGAGAGGGAGAGAAATTAATCAGTGTGGAGGGCAGTGAGAGGGAGAGACATTGATCAGTGTGATGAGAAATCAGCGAGAGAGACATTGATCAGTGTGGAAAGCAGTGAGAGAGAGAGACATTGAGCAGTGTGAAGAGCAGAGAGTGAGAGAGACATTGATCTGTGTGGAAAGCAGTGAGAGAGAGAGAATTTAATCAGTGTGGAGGGCAGTGAGAGGGATAGACATTGATTAGTGTGGAGAGCAGTGAGAGAGAGAGACATTGAGCAGTGTGGAAAGCAGTGAGAGAGAGAGTCATTGAGCATTGTGGAGAGCAGGAAGAGAGAGAGACATTGATCAGTGTGATTAGCAGTGAGAGAGAGAGACATTGATCCGTGTGGAGAGCAGTGAGACAGAGAGACATTGATCAGTGTGGAGAGCTGTGAGAGAGAGAGACATTGATCAGTGTGGAAAGCAGTGAGAGAGAGAGACATTGATCAATGTGGAGAGCAGTGAGAGAGAGAGACATTGATCATTGTTGAAAGCAGTGAGAGAGAGAGACATTGAGCAGTGTGGAGTGCAGCGAGAGACAGAGACATTGATCAGTGTGGAGAGCAGTGAGGGAGAGAGACATTGATCAGTGTGGAAAGCAGTGAGAGAGAGAGACATTGATCAATGTGGAGAGCAGTGAGAGAGAGAGACATTGATCATTGTTGAAAGCAGTGAGAGAGAGAGACATTGAGCAGTGTGGAGTGCAGTGAGAGACAGAGACATTGATCAGTGTGGAGAGCAGTGAGAGAGAGAGACATTGAGCAGTGTGGAGAGCAGTGAGAGAGAGAGGCATTGATCAGTGTGGAAAGCAGTGAGAGAGAGACATTGAGCAGTGTGGAGAGCAGTGAGAGAGAGAGTCATTGATCAGTGTGGAAAGCTGTAAGAGAGAGAGACATTGTGCAGTATGGGGAGCAGTGAGACAGAGAGACATTGGTCAGTGTGGCGAGCAGTGAGAGAGAGAGACATTGATCAGTGTGGAAAGCAGTGAGAGAGAGAGACATTGAGCAGTGTGGAGAGCAGGGAGAGAGAGAGACATCGATCAGTGTGGAGAGCAGGAAGAGGGAGAGACATTGATCAGTGTGATGAGCAGTGAGAGAGAGAGTCATTGATCAGTGTGAAGAGCAGTGAGAGAGACATTGATCAGTGTGGAGAGCAGTGAGAGAGAGAGACATTGAGCAGTGTGGAGAGCAGTGAGAGAGAGAGACATTGATCAGTGTAAAGAGCAGTGAGAGATAGAGAGACATTTGTCAGTGTGGAAAGAAGTGAGAGAGAGAGACATTGATCAGTTTGGAGAGCAGTGAGAGAGAGAGACATTGATCAGTGTAAAGAGCAGTGAGAGATAGAGAGACATTGGTTAGTGTCGAGAGAAGTGAGAGAGAGAGACATTGATCAGTGTAAAGATCAGAGAGAGAGAGACATTGATCAGTGTGGAGAGCAGTGAGAGGGAGAGAAATTAATCAGTGTGGAGGGCAGTGAGAGGGAGAGACATTGATCAGTGTGGAAAGCAGGGAGAGAGAGAGACATTGATCAGTGTGGAAAGCAGTGAGAGAGAGAGACATTGAGCAGTATGGAGAGCAGTGAGAGACAGAGACATTGATCAGTGTGGAGAGCAGTGAGAGAGAAAGGCATTGATCAGTGTGGAAATCTGTAAGAGAGAGAGACATTGTGCAATATGGGGAGCAGTGAGACAGAGAGACATTGGTCAGTGTGGCGAGCAGTGAGAGAGAGAGACATTGATCAGTGTGGAAAGCAGTGAGAGAGAGAGACATTGAGCAACGTGGCGAGCAGGGAGAGAGAGAGACATTGATCAGTGTGGAGAGCAGGAAGTGGGAGAGACATTGATCAGTTTGATGAGCAGTGAGAGAGAGAGCCATTGATCAGTGTGAAGAGCAGTGAGAGAGACATTGATCAGTGTGGAGAGCAGTGAGAGAGAGAGACATTGAGCAGTGTGGAGAGCAGTGAGGCAGAGAGACATTAATCAGTGAAAAGAGCAGTGAGAGAGAGGGACATTGATCAGTGTGGAGAGCAGTGAGAGAGAGAGACATTGATCTGTGTGGAGAGCAGTGAGAGAGAGAGACATTCATCAGTGTGGAGAGCAGTGAGAGAGAGAGACATTGATCAGTGTGGAGAGCAGTGAGGCAGAGAGACACTGATCAGTGTAAAGAGCAGTGAGAGATAGAGAGACATTGGTCAGTGTGGAGAGAAGTGAGAGAGAGAGACATTGATCAGTGTAAAGATCAGTGAGAGAGAGAGTCATTGAATAGTGTGATGAGCAATGAGAGAGAGAGACATTGATCAGTGTGGAGAGCAGTGAGGCAGAGAGACATTGATCAGTGCGGATAGCAGTGAGAGGGAGAGACATTGAGCAGTGTGGTGAGCTGTGAGAGGGAGAGACTTTGACAGTGTGGAAAGCAGTGAGTTAGAGAGATATTGATCAGTGTGGAGAGCAGTGAGACAGAGAGACATGGATCAGTGTGGAGAGCAGGAAGATAGAGAGACATTGATCAGTGTGATGAGCAGTGAGACAGAGAGAGACATTGATCAGTGTGGAAAGCAGTGAGAGAGAGACATTGAGCAGTGTGAAGAGCAGAGAGAGATAGAGAGACATTGATCAGTGTGGAGAGCAGACAGTGAGAGAGACATTGATCAGTGTGGAAAGCAGTGAGAGAGGGAGAATTTAATCAGTGTGGAGAGCAGAGAGAGGGATAGACATTGATTAGTGTGGAGAGCAGTGAGAGAGAGAGACATTGATCAGTGTGGAAAGCAGTGAGAGAGAGAGTCATTGAGCATTGTGGAGAGCAGGAAGAGAGAGAGACATTGATCAGTGTGATTAGCAGTGAGAGAGAGAGACATTGATCCGTGTGGAGAGCAGTGAGAGAGAGAGACATTGATCAGTGTGGAAAGCAGTGAGAGAGAGAGACATTGAGCAGTGTGGAGAGCAGTGAGAGACAGAGACATTGATCAGTGTGGAGAGCAGTGAGAGAGAGAGGCATTGATCAGTGTGGAAAGCTGTAAGAGAGAGTGACATTGTGCAGTACGGGAGCAGTGAGACAGGGAGACATTGATCAGTGTGGAAAGCAGTGAGAGAGAGAGACATTGAGAAGTGTGGAGAGCAGGGAGAGAGAGAGACATTGATCAGTGTGTAGAGCAGGAAGAGGGAGAGACATTGATCAGTGTGATGAGCAGTGAGAGAGAGCGTCATTGATCAGTGTGAAGAGCAGTGAGAGAGACATTGATCAGTGTGGAGAGCAGTGAGAGAGACAGACATTGAGCAGTGTGGAGAGCAGTGAGGCAGAGAGACATTGATCAGTGTAAAGAGCAGTGAGAGATAGAGAGACATTGGTCAGTGTGGAAAGAAGTGAGAGAGAGAGACATTTATCAGTGTGGAGAGCAGTGAGAGAGAGAGACATTGATCAGTTTGGAGAGCAGTGAGAGAGAGAGACATTGATCAGTGTGGAAAGCAGTGAGAGAGAGAGACATTGAGCAGTGTGGAAAGCAGTGAGAGAGAGAGACATTGATCAATTTGGAGAGCAGTGAGAGAGAGAGACATTGATCAGTGTGGAAAGCAGTGAGAGAGAGAGACATTGAGCAGTGTGGAGTGCAGTGAGAGACAGAGACATTGATCAGTGTGGAGAGCAGTGAGAGAGAGAGACATTGAGCAGTGTGGAGAGCAGTGAGAGAGAGAGGCATTGATCAGCGTGGAAAGCAGTGAGAGAGAGAGACATTGAGCAGTGTGGAGAGCAGTGAGAGAGAGAGGCATTGATCAGTGTGGAGAGCAGGGAAAGAGAGAGACATCGATCAGTGTGGAGAGCAGGAAGAGGGAGAGACATTGATCAGTGTGGAGAGCAGTGAGGCAGAGAGACATTGATCAGTGTAAAGAGCAGTGAGAGATAGAGAGACATTGGTCAGTGTCGAGAGAAGTGAGAGAGAGAGACATTGATCAGTGTAAAGATCACTGAGAGAGAGAGACATTGAATAGTGTGATGAGCAATGAGAGAGAGAGACATTGATCAGCGTGGAGAGCAGTGAGAGGGAGAGAAATTAATCAGTGTGGAGGGCAGTGACAGGGAGAGACATTGATCAGTGTGATGAGAAATCAGCGAGAGAGACATTGATCAGTGTGGAAAGCAGTGAGAGAGAGAGACATTGATCAATGTGGAGAGCAGTGAGAGAGAGAGACATTGATCAGTGTGGAAAGCAGTGAGAGAGAGAGACATTGAGCAGTATGGAGAGCAGTGAGAGACAGAGACATTGATCAGTGTGGAGAGCAGTGAGAGCGAGAGGCATTGATCAGTGTGGAAAGCTGTAAGAGAAAGAGACATTGTGCAGTATGGGGAGCAGTGAGACAGAGAGACATTGGTCAGTGTGGCGAGCAGTGAGAGAGAGAGACACTGAGCAGCGTGGAGAGCAGGGAGAGAGAGAGACATTGATCAGTGTGGAGAGCAGGAAGAGGGAGAGACATTGATCAGTTTGATGAGCAGTGAGAGAGATAGCCATTGATCAGTGTGAAGAGCAGTGAGAGAGACATTGATCAGTGTGGAGAGCAGTGAGAGAGAGAGACATTGAGCAGTGTGGAGAGCAGTGAGAGAGAGAGACATTGATCTGTGTGGAGAGCAGTGAGAGAGAGAGACATTGAGCAGTGTGGAGAGCAGTGAGAGAGAGAGACATTGAGCAGTGTGGAAAGCAATGAGAGAGAAAGTCATTGAGCATTGTGGAGAGCAGGAAGAGAGAGAGACATTGATCAGTGTGATTAGCAGTGAGAGAGAGAGACATTGATCTGTGTGGAGAGCAGTGAGAGTCAGAGACATTCATCAGTGTGGAGAGCAGTGAGAGAGAGAGACATTGATCAGTGTGGAGAGCAGTGAGGCAGACAGACACTGATCAGTGTAAAGAGCAGTGAGAGATAGAGAGACATTGAGCAGTGTGGAGAGCAGTGAGAGAGAGAGACATTGAGCAGTGTGGAAAGCAGTGAGAGAGAGAGTCATTGAGCATTGTGGAGAGCAGGAAGAGAGAGAGACATTGATCAGTGTGATTAGTAGTGAGAGAGAGAGACATTGATCCGTGTGGAGAGCAGTGAGACAGAGAGACATTGATCAGTGTGGAGAGCTGTGAGAGAGAGAGACATTGATCTGTGTGGAAAGCAGTGAGAGAGAGAGACATTGATCAATGTGGAGAGCAGTGAGAGAGAGAGACATTGATCAGTGTGGAAAGCAGTGAGAGAGAGAGACATTGAGCAGTGTGGAGAGCAGTGAGAGACAGAGACATTGATCAGTGTGGAGAGCAGTGAGAGAGAGAGGCATTGATCAGTGTGGAAAGCTGTAAGAGAGAGTGACATTGTGCAGTATGGGGAGCAGTGAGACAGAGAGACATTGATCAGTGTGCAAAGCAGTGAGAGAGAGAGACATTGAGCAGTGTGGAGAGCAGGGAGAGAGAGAGACATTGATCAGTGTGGAGAGCAGGAAGGGGGAGAGACATTGATCAGTGTGATGAGCAGTGAGAGAGAGAGTCATTGATCAGTGTGAAGCAGTGAGAGAGACATTGATCAGTGTGGAGAGCAGTTAGAGAGACAGACATTGAGCAGTGTGGAGAGCAGTGAGGCAGAGAGACATTGATCAGTGTAAAGAGCAGTGAGAGATAGAGAGACATTGGTCAGTGTGGAAAGAAGTGAGAGAGAGAGACATTGATCAGTGTGGAGAGCAGTGAGAGAGAGAGACATTGATCAGTTTGTGGAGCAGTGAGAGAGAGAGACATTGATCAGTGTGGAGAGCAGTGAGAGAGAGAGACATTGATCAGTGTGGAGAGCAGTGAGAGAGAGAGACATTGATCAGTGTGGAGAGCAGTGAGGCAGAGAGACATTGATCAGTGTAAAGAGCAGTGAGAGATAGAGAGACATTAGTCAGTGTGGAGAGAAGTGAGAGATAGAGACATTGATCAGTGTGGAGGGCAGTGAGAGAGAGAGACATTGATCAGTGTAAATATCAGTGAGAGAGAGAGACATTGAATAGTGTGATGAGCAATGAGAGACAGAGACATTGATCAGTGTGGAGAGCAGTGAGAGGGAGAGACATTAATCAGTGTGGAGGGCAGTAAGAGGGAGAGACATTGATCAGTGTGATGAGCAATCAGAGCGAGAGACATTGATCAGTGTGGAAAGCAGTGAGAGGGAGAGACATTGATCAATGTGGAGAGCAGTGAGAGAGAGACACATTGATCAGTGTGGAAAGCAGTGAGAGAGAGAGAGATTGATCAGTGTGGAGAGCAGTGAGAGACAGAGACATTGATCAGTGTGGGAAGCAGTGAGAGAGAGAGGCATTGATCAGTGTGGAAAGCTGTGAGAGAGAGAGAGACATTGAGCAGTGTGGAGAGCAGGGAGAGAGAGAGACATTGATCAGTGTGGAGAGGAGGAAGAGGGAGAGACATTGATCAGTTTGATGAGCAGTGAGAGAGATAGCCATTGATCAGTGTGAAGAGCAGTGAGAGAGAGAGAGACATTGATCTGTGTGGAGAGCAGTGAGAGAGAGAGACATTCATCAGTGTGGAGAGCAGTGAGAGAGAGAGACATTGATCAGTGTGGAGAGCAGTGAGGCAGACAGACACTGATCAGTGTAAAGAGCAGTGAGAGATAGAGAGACATTGAGCAGTGTGGAAAGCAGTGAGAGAGAGAGTCATTGAGCATTGTGGAGAGCAGGAAGAGAGAGAGACATTGATCCGTGTGGAGAGCAGTGAGACAGAGAAACATTGATCAGTGTGGAGAGCTGTGTGAGAGAGAGACATTGATCTGTGTGGAAAGCAGTGAGAGAGAGAGACATTGATCAATGTGGAGAGCAGTGAGAGAGAGAGACATTGATCAGTGTGGAAAGCAGTGAGAGAGAGAGACATTGAGCAGTGTGGAGAGCAGTGAGAGACAGAGACATTGATCAGTGTGGAGAGCAGTGAGAGAGAGAGGCATTGATCAGTGTGGAAAGCTGTAAGAGAGAGTGACATTGTGCAGTATGGGGAGCAGTGAGACTGAGAGACATTGATCAGTGTGCAAAGCAGTGAGAGAGAGAGACATTGATCAGTGTGGAGAGCAGGGAGAGAGAGAGACATTGATCAGTGTGGAGAGCAGGAAGGGGGAGAGACATTGATCAGTGTGATGAGCAGTGAGAGAGAGAGTCATTGATCAGTGTGAAGCAGTGAGAGAGACATTGATCAGTGTGGAGAGCAGTGAGAGAGACAGACATTGAGCAGTGTGGAGAGCAGTGAGGCAGAGAGACATTGATCAGTGTAAAGAGCAGTGAGAGATAGAGAGACATTGGTCAGTGTGGAAAGAAGTGAGAGAGACATTGATCAGTGTGGAGAGCAGTGAGAGAGAGAGACATTGATCAGTTTGTAGAGCAGTGAGAGAGAGAGACATTGATCAGTGTGGAGAGCAGTGAGAGAGAGAGACATTGATCAGTGTGGAGAGCAGTGAGAGAGAGAGACATTGATCAGTGTGAAGAGCAGTGAGAGAGAGAGACATTGATCAGTGTGGAGAGCAGTGAGGCAGAGAGACATTGATCAGTGTAAAGAGCAGTGAGAGATAGAGAGACATTAGTCAGTGTGGAGAGAAGTGAGAGATAGAGACATTGATCAGTGTGGAGGGCAGTGAGAGAGAGAGACATTGATCAGTGTAAATATCAGTGAGAGAGAGAGACATTGAATAGTGTGATGAGCAATGAGAGACAGAGACATTGATCAGTGTGGAGAGCAGTGAGAGGGAGAGACATTAATCAGTGTGGAGGGCAGTAAGAGGGAGAGACATTGATCAGTGTGATGAGCAATCAGAGCGAGAGACATTGATCAGTGTGGAAAGCAGTGAGAGGGAGAGACATTGATCAATGTGGAGAGCAGTGAGAGAGAGACACATTGATCAGTGTGGAAAGCAGTGAGAGAGAGAGACATTGAGCAGTGTGGAGAGCAGTGAGAGACAGAGACATTGATCAGTGTGGGAAGCAGTGAGAGAGAGAGGCATTGATCAGTGTGGAAAGCTGTAAGAGAGAGAGACATTGTGCAGTATGGGGAGCAGTGAGACAGAGAGACATTGGTCAGTGTGGAAAGCAGTGAGAGAGAGAGACATTGAGCAGTGTGGAGAGCAGGGAGAGAGAGAGACATTGATCAGTGTGGAGAGGAGGAAGAGGGAGAGACATTGATCAGTTTGATGAGCAGTGAGAGAGATAGCCATTGATCAGTGTGAAGAGCAGTGAGAGAGAGAGACATTGATCTGTGTGGAGAGCAGTGAGAGAGAGAGACATTCATCAGTGTGGAGAGCAGTGAGAGAGAGAGACATTGATCAGTGTGGAGAGCAGTGAGGCAGACAGACACTGATCAGTGTAAAGAGCAGTGAGAGATAGAGAGACATTGAGCAGTGTGGAAAGCAGTGAGAGAGAGAGTCATTGAGCATTGTGGAGAGCAGGAAGAGAGAGAGACATTGATCCGTGTGGAGAGCAGTGAGACAGAGAGACATTGATCAGTGTGGAGAGCTGTGTGAGAGAGAGACATTGATCTGTGTGGAAAGCAGTGAGAGAGAGAGACATTGATCAATGTGGAGAGAAGTGAGAGAGAGAGACATTGATCAGTGTGGAAAGCAGTGAGAGAGAGAGACATTGAGCAGTGTGGAGAGCAGTGAGAGACAGAGACATTGATCAGTGTGGAGAGCAGTGAGAGAGAGAGGCATTGATCAGTGTGGAAAGCTGTAAGAGAGAGTGACATTGTGCAGTATGGGGAGCAGTGAGACAGAGAGACATTGATCAGTGTGCAAAGCAGTGAGAGAGAGAGACATTGAGCAGTGTGGAGAGCAGGGAGAGAGAGAGACATTGATCAGTGTGGAGAGCAGGAAGGGGGAGAGACATTGATCAGTGTGATGAGCAGTGAGAGAGAGAGTCATTGATCAGTGTGAAGCAGTGAGAGAGACATTGATCAGTGTGGAGAGCAGTGAGAGAGACAGACATTGAGCAGTGTGGAGAGCAGTGAGGCAGAGAGACATTGATCAGTGTAAAGAGCAGTGAGAGATAGAGAGACATTGGTCAGTGTGGAAAGAAGTGAGAGAGAGAGACATTGATCAGTGTGGAGAGCAGTGAGAGAGAGAGACATTGATCAGTTTGTAGAGCAGTGAGAGAGAGAGACATTGATCAGTGTGGAGAGCAGTGAGGCAGAGAGACATTGATCAGTGTAAAGAGCAGTGAGAGATAGAGAGACATTGGTCAGTGTGGAGAGAAGTGAGAGAGAGAGACATTGATCAGTGTGGAGGGCAGTGAGAGAGAGAGACATTGATCAGTGTAAAGATCAGTGAGAGAGAGAGACATTGAATAGTGTGATGAGCAATGAGAGAGAGAGACATTGATCAGTGTGGAGAGCAGTGAGAGGGAGAGACATTAATCAGTGTGGAGGGCAGTAAGAGGGAGAGACATTGATCAGTGTGATGAGCAATCAGAGAGAGAGACATTGATCAGTGTGGAAAGCAGTGAGAGAGAGAGACATTGATCAATGTGGAGAGCAGTGAGAGAGAGAGACATTGATCAGTGTAAAGATCAGTGAGAGAGAGAGACATTGAATAGTGTGATGAGCAATGAGAGAGAGAGACATTGATCAGTGTGGAGAGCAGTGAGAGGGAGAGACATTAATCAGTGTGGAGGGCAGTGAGAGGGAGAGACATTGATCAGGATGATGAGCAATCAGAGAGAGAGACATTGATCAGTGTGGAAAGCCGTGAGAGAGAGACATTGAGCTGTGTGGAGAGCAGTGAGAGAGAGAGACATTGATCAGTGTGGAGAGCAGTGAGAGAGAGAGATATTGATCTGTGTGGAGTGCAGTGAGAGGGAGAGACATTGATCAGTGTAAAAAGCAGTGAGAGAGTGAGTCATTGATCAGTGTGGAACAAAGAACAAAGACAAAGAACAAAGATAATTACAGCACAGGAACAGGCCCTTCGGCCCTCCAAGCCTGCGCCGATCCAGATCCTCTCTCTAAACATGTCGCCTATTTTCTAAGGTTCTGTATCTCTTTTCTTCCTGCCCATTCATGTATCTGTCTAGATACATCTTAAAAGACTCCATCGTGCCCGCATCTACCACCTCCGCTGGCAATGCGTTCCAGGTGCCCACCACCCTCTGCGTAAAGAACTTTCCACGCATATCCCCCCTAAACTTTTCCCCTTTCACTTTGAACTCGTGTCCTCTAGTAATTGAAACCCCCACTCTGGGAAAAAGCCTCTTGCTATCCACCCTGTCTATACCTCTCATGATTTTGTACACCTCAATCAGGTCCCCCCTCAACCTCCGTCTTTCTAATGAAAATAATCCTAATCTGCTCAACCTCTCTTCATAGCTAGCGCCCTCCATACCAGGCAACATCCTGGTGAACCTCCTCTGCACCCTCTCCAAAGCATCCACATCCCTTTGATAATGTGGCGACCAGAACTGTACGCAGTTTTCCAAATGTGGCCGAACCAAAGTCCTATACAACTGTAACATGACCTGCCAACTCTTGTACTCAATGCCCCGTCTGATGAAGGAAAGCATGCCGTATGCCTTCTTGACCACTCTATTTACCTGCGTTGCCACCTTCAGGGAACAGTGGACCTGAACACCCAAATCTCTCTGGACATCAATTTTCCCCAGGACTTTTCCATTTACTGTATAGTTCACTCTTGAATTGGATCTTCCAAAATGCATCACCTCGCATTTGCCCTGATTGAACTCCATCTGCCATTTCTCTGCCCAACTCTCCAATCTATCTATATTCTGCTGTATTCTCTGACAGTCCCCTTCACTATCTGCTACTCCACCAATCTTAGTGTCGTCTGCAAATTTGCTAATCAGTCCACCTATACTTTCCTCCAAATCATTAATGTATATCACAAACAACAGTGGTCCCAGCACGGATCCCTGTGGAACACCACTGGTCATACGTCTCCATTTTGAGAAACTCCCTTCTACTGCTACTCTCTGTCTCCTGTTGCCCAGCCAGTTCTTTATCCATCTAGCTAGTACACCTTGGAGCCCAAGCGCCTTCACTTTCTCCATCAGCCTGCCATGGGGAACCTTATCAAACGCCTTACTGAAGTCCATGTATATGACATCGACAGCCCTTCCCTCATCAATCAACTTTGTCACTTCCTCAAAGAATTCTATTAGGTTGGTAAGACATGACCTTCCCTGCACAAAACCATGTTGCCTATCACTGATGAGCCCATTTTCTTCCAAATGGGAATAGATCCTATCCCTCAGTATCTTCTCCAGCAGCTTCCCTACCACTGACGTCAGGCTCACCGGTCTATAATTACCTGGATTATCCCTGCTACCCTTCTTAAACAAGGGGACAACATTAGCAATTCTCCAGTCCTCCGGGACCTCACCCGTGTTTAAGGATGCTGCAAAGATATCTGTTAAGGCCCCAGCTATTTCCTCTCTCGCTTCCCTCAGTAACCTGGGATAGATCCCATCCGGACCTGGGGACTTGTCCACCTTAATGCCCTTTAGAATACCCAACACTTCCTCCCTCCTTATGCCGACTTGACCTAGAGTAATCAAACATCTGTTCCTAACCTCAACATCCGTCATGTCCCTCTCCTCGGTGAATACCGATGCAAAGTACTCGTTTAGAATCTCACCCATTTTCTCTGAGTCCAAGCATAACATTCCTCCTTTGTCCTTTAGTGGGCCAATCCTTTCTCTAGTTACCCTCTTTCTCCTTATATATGAATAAAAGGCTTTGGGATTTTCCTTAACCCTGTTTGCTAAAGATATTTCATGACCCCTTTTAGCCCTCTTAATTCCTCGTTTCAGATTGGTCCTACATTCCCGATATTCTTTCAAAGCTTCGTCTTTCATCAGCCGCCTAGACCTTATGTATGCTTCCTTTTTCCTCTTAGCTAGTCTCACAATTTCACCTGTCATCCATGGTTCCCTAATCTTGCCATTTCTATCCCTCATTTTCACAGGAACATGTCTCTCCTGCACGCTAATCAACCTCTCTTTAAAAGCCTCCCACATATCACATGTGGATTTACCTTCAAACAGCTGCTCCCAATCTACATTTCCCAGCTCCTGCCGAATTTTGGTGTAGTTGGCCTTCCCCCAATTTAGCACTCTCCCTTTTGGACCACTCTCGTCTTTGTCCATGAGTATTTTAAAGCTTACGGAATTGTGATCACTATTCCCAAAGTAGTCCCCTACTGAAACTTCAACCACCTGGCCGGGCTCATTCCCCAACACCAGGTCCAGTATGGCCCCTTCCCGAGTTGGACTATTTACATACTGCTCTAGAAAACCCTCCTGGATGCTCCTTACAAATTCTGCTCCATCTGGACCTCTAACACTAAGCGAATCCCAGTCAATGTTGGGAAAATTAAAATCTCCTATCACCACCACCCTGTTGCTCCTACATCTTTCCATAATCTGTTTACATATTTGTACCTCTATCTCACGCTCGCTGTTGGGAGGCCTGTAGTACAGCCCCAACATTGTTACCGCACCCTTCCTATTTCTGAGTTCTGTCCATATTGCCTCACTGCTCGAGTCCTCCATAGTGCCCTCCTTCAGCACAGCTGTGATATCCTCTTTGACCAGTAATGCAACTCCTCCACCCCTTTTACCTCCCTCTCTATCCCGCCTGAAGCATCGATATCCTGGGATATTTAGTTGCCAATCATGCCCTTCCCTCAACCAAGTCTCAGTAATAGCAATAACATCATACTCCCAGGTACTAATCCAAGCCCTAAGTTCATCTGCCTTACCTACTACACTTCTTGCATTAAAACAAATGCACCTCAGACCACCAGTCCCTTTATATTCATCATCTGCTCCTTGCCTGCTCTCCCCCTTAGTCACACTGACTTCATTATCTAGTTCCTTACAGGCTTTTGTTACTACCTCCTTACTGTCAACTGACCTCAATTGGTTCCCATCCCCCTGCCACATTAGTTTAAACCCTCCCCAACAGCGTTAGCAAAAGCACCTCCAAGGACATTGGTTCCAGTCCGGCCCAGGTGTAGACCGTCCAATTTGTAATAGTCCCACCTCCCCCAGAACCGGTCCCAATGTCCCAAAAATCTGAACCCCTCCTTCCTGCACCATCTCTCAATCCACGCATTCATCCTGACTATTCTTTCATTTTTACTCTGACTATCACGTGGCACTGGTAGTAATCCTGAGATTACTACCTTTGAGGTCCTACTTTTTAACTTGGCTCCTAACTCCCTAAACTCTGCATGTAGGACCTCATCCCATTTTTTACCTATATCATTAGTGCCTATGTGCACAATGACAACTGGCTGTTCACCCTCCCCCTTTAGAATGTTCTGCAGCCGATCTGAGACGTCCCTGACCCGTGCACCTGGGAGGCAACATACCATTCGGGAGCCTCGTTGTCGACCACAGAACCGCCTATCTACTCCCCTTACAATCGAATCCCCTACGACTATAGCCCTTCCACTCTTTTTCCCGCCCTTCGGAACAGCAGAGCCAGCCACGGTGCCATGGACCTGGCTACTGCTGCCTTCCCCTGGTGAGCCATCTCCCTCAACAGTATCCAAAACGGTATACTTGTTTTGGAGGGAGATGACCGCAGGGGACTCCTGCGCTGCCTTCCTGCTCTTTCTCTGCCTTTTGGTCACCCATTCCCTTTCTCCCTCAGCAATCCTAATCTGCGGTGTGACCAATTCACTAAACGTGCTATCCACGACCTCCTCAGCATCGCGGATGCTCCAAAGTGAGTCCATCCGCAGCTCCAGAGCTGTCATGCGGTCTAACAAGAGCTGCAGCTGGACACACTTCCTGCACGTGAAGGAGTCAGGGTCATCAGCGATGTCCCTGAGCTCCCACATTGAGCAAGAGGAGCATGATACGGGTCTGAGATCTCCTGCCATTTTTAATCTTAAGTTTAAACTTAGTTAAATGAAAAAGGAACGAAAAGTTTTTACCAATCACAATAAAACCAGAGAAATCGAAAAAGCCTTACCTTATAAACACCCCACCGAGTCCTTTTTTTTGGTTAGAGGAGGAGGGCGGGTGGGAGACACTACAAGTGTGGTGTCTCGGGTTCAGAAACCGCCCAAATATATAGTGTTTTACTTACCCAGCAGCCCCCTGGCCTCCGCCGAAAAACAAAAGGAAATTAAATTTACTTTCAAACGGACTTTCCCAGCTGCTCACTCGCTCACACGCTGCTCCCGAAAAAGCTGCTGCACTGAAAGGAAAGTTATTTTAAACCGCCCAAATATATAGTGTTTTACTTACCCAGCAGCCCCCTGGCCTCCGCCGAAAAACAAAAGGAAATTAAATTTACTTTCAAACGGACTTTCCCAGCTGCTCACTCGCTCACACGCTGCTCCCGAAAAAGCTGCTGCACTGAAAGGCTAGTGATCAGTGAGAGAGAGAGACATTGATCAGTGTGGAGAGCAGGAAGAGGGAGAGACATTGATCAGTGTGGAGAGCAGGAAGAGGGAGAGACATTGATCAGTGTGATGAGCAGTGAGAGAGAGAGTCATTGATCAGTGTGGAAAGCAGTGAGAGAGAGAGACTTTGAGCAGTGTGGAGAGCAGTGAGAGAGAGAGACATTGATCTGTATGGAGAGCAGTGAGAGAGAGAGAGACATTGATCAGTGTGGAGAGCAGTGAGAGCGACAGACATTGATCAGTGTGGAGAGCAGTGAGAGAGAGAGATATTGGTCAGTGTGGCGAGCAGTGAGAGAGAGAGACATTGATCAGTGTGAAAAGCAGTGAGATAGAGAGACATTGAGCAGTGTGGAGAGCAGGGAGAGAGAGAGACATTGATCAGTGTGGAGAGCAGGAAGAGGGAGAGACATTGATCAGTGTGATGAGAAGTGAGAGAGAGAGACATTGATCAGTGTGGAGAGCAGTGAGAGAGAGAGATATTGGTCAGTGTGGCGAGCAGTGAGAGAGAGAGACATTGATCAGTGTGAAAAGCAGTGAGATAGAGAGACATTGAGCAGTGTGGAGAGCAGGGAGAGAGAGAGACATTGATCAGTGTGGAGAGCAGGAAGAGGGAGAGACATTGATCAGTGTGATGAGAAGTGAGAGAGAGAGTCATTGATCAGTGTGGAGAGCAGGGAGAGAGAGAGACATTGATCAGTGTGGAGAGCAGGAAGAGGGAGAGACATTGATCAGTGTGGAGAGCAGTGAGAGAGAGAGACATTGATCAGTGTGGAGAGCAGGGAGAGAGAGAGACATTGATCAGTGTGGAGAGCAGGAAGAGGGAGAGACATTGATCAGTGTGGAGAGCAGTGAGAGAGAGAGACATTGATCAGTGTGGAGAGCAGTGAGAGACAGAGACATTGATCAGTGTGGAGAGCAGTGAGAGAGAGAAGCATTGATCAGTGTGGAGAGCAGTGAGAGAGAGAGGCATTGAGCAGTGTGGAGAGCAGTGAGAGACAGAGACATTGATCAGTGTGGAGAGCAGTGAGAGAGAGAGGCATTGATCAGTGTGGAAAGCTGTAAGAGAGAGTGACATTGTGCAGTATGGGGAGCAGTGAGACAGAGAGACATTGATCAGTGTGGAAAGCAGGGAGAGAGAGAGACATTGATCAGTGTAGAGAGCAGTGAGAGAGAGAGACATTGATCAGTGTGGAGAGCAGCGAGGCAGAGAGACATTGATCAGTGTAAAGAGCAGTGAGAGAGAGAGACATTGAATAGTGTGATGAGCAATGAGAGTGAGAGACATTGATCAGTGTGGAGAGCAGTGAGAGGGAGAGACATTAATCAGTGTGGAGGGCAGTGAGACAGAGAGACATTGATCAGTGTAAAGATCAATGAGAGAGAGAGACATTGAATAGTGTGATGAGCAATGAGAGAGAGAGACATTGATCAGTGAGGAGAGCAGTGAGAGGGAGAGACATTGATCAATGTGGAGAGCAGTGAGAGAGAGAGACATTGATCAGTGTGGAGAGCAGGAAGAGGGAGAGACATTGATCAGTGTGATGAGAAGTGAGAGAGAGAGTCATTGATCAGTGTGGAGAGCAGTGAGGCAGAGAGACATTGATCAGTGTGGAGAGCAGGAAGAGGGAGAGACATTGATCAGTGTGATGAGAAGTGAGAGAGAGAGATATTGGTCAGTGTGGCGAGCAGTGAGAGAGAGAGACATTGATCAGTGCGAAAAGCAGTGAGATAGAGAGACATTGAGCAGTGTGGCGAGCAGGGAGAGAGAGAGACATTGATCAGTGTGGAGAGCAGTGAGGCAGAGAGACATTGATCAGTGTGAAGAGCAGTGAGAGATAGAGAGACATTGGTCAGTGTGGAAAGAAGTGAGAGAGACATTGATCAGTGTGGAGAGCAGTGAGAGAGAGAGACATTGATCAGTGTGGAGAGCAGTGAGAGAGAGAGACATTGATCAGTGTGGAGAGCAGTGAGAGAGAGAGACATTGATCAGTGTGGAGAGCAGTGAAGCAGAGAGACATTGATCAGTGTAAAGAGCAGTGAGAGATAGATAGACATTGGTCAGTGTGGAGAGAAGTGAGAGAGAGAGACATTGATGAGTGTGGAGAGCAGTGAGGCAGAGAGACATTGATCAGTGTAAAGATCAGTGAGAGAGAGAGACATTGAATAGTGTGATGAGCAATGAGAGAGAGAGACATTGATCAGTGTGGAGAGCAGTGAGAGAGAGAGACATTGATCAGTGTGGAGAGCAGTGAGAGAGAGAGATATTGATCAGTGTAAAAAGCAGTGAGAGAGTGAGTCATTGATCAGTGTGGAAAGCAGTGAGAGAGAGAGACATTGAGCAGTGTGGAGAGCAGGGAGAGAGAGAGACATTGATCAGTGTGGAGAGCAGGAAGAGGGAGAGACATTGATCAGTGTGATGAGCAGTGAGAGAGAGAGACATTGATCAGTGTGGAAAGCAGTGAGAGAGAGAGACTTTGAGCAGTGTGGAGAGCAGGAAGAGGGGGAGACATTGATCAGTGTGGAGAGCAGTGAGAGAGAGAGTCATTGATCAGTGTGAAGAGCAGTGAGAGAGACATTGATCAGTGTGGAGAGCAGTGAGAGAGAGAGACATTGAGCAGTGTGGAGAGCAGTGAGGCAGAGAGACATTGAACAGTGTAAAGAGCAGTGAGAGATAGAGAGACGTTGGTCAGTGTGGAAAGAAGTGAGAGAGAGAGACATTGATCAGTGTGGAGAGCAGTGAGAGAGATAGACATTGATCAGTGTGGAGAGCAGTGAGAGAGAGAGACATTGATCAGTGTGGAGAGCAGTGAGAGAGAGAGACATTGATCAGTGTGGAGAGCAGTGAAGCAGAGAGACATTGATCAGTGTAAAGAGCAGTGAGAGATAGATAGACATTGGTCAGTGTGGAGAGAAGTGAGAGAGAGAGACATTGATGAGTGTGGAGAGCAGTGAGGCAGAGAGACATTGATCAGTGTAAAGATCAGTGAGAGAGAGAGACATTGAATAGTGTGATGAGCAATGAGAGAGAGAGACATTGATCAGTGTGGAGAGCAGTGAGAGAGAGAGACATTGATCAGTGTGGAGAGCAGTGAGAGAGAGAGATATTGATCAGTGTAAAAAGCAGTGAGAGAGTGAGTCATTGATCAGTGTGGAAAGCAGTGAGAGAGAGAGACATTGAGCAGTGTGGAGAGCAGGGAGAGAGAGAGACATTGATCAGTGTGGAGAGCAGGAAGAGGGAGAGACATTGATCAGTGTGATGAGCAGTGAGAGAGAGAGACATTGATCAGTGTGGAAAGCAGTGAGAGAGAGAGACTTTGAGCAGTGTGGAGAGCAGGAAGAGGGGGAGACATTGATCAGTGTGGAGAGCAGTGAGAGAGAGAGTCATTGATCAGTGTGAAGAGCAGTGAGAGAGACATTGATCAGTGTGGAGAGCAGTGAGAGAGAGAGACATTGAGCAGTGTGGAGAGCAGTGAGGCAGAGAGACATTGAACAGTGTAAAGAGCAGTGAGAGATAGAGAGAACTTGGTCAGTGTGGAAAGAAGTGAGAGAGAGAGACATTGATCAGTGTGGAGAGCAGTGAGAGAGAGAGACATTGATCAGTGTGAAGAGCAGTGAGAGATAGAGAGACATTGGTCAGTGTGGAAAGAAGTGAGAGAGAGAGACATTGATCAGTGTGGAGAGCAGTGAGAGAGAGAGACATTGATCAGTGTGGAGAGCAGTGAGAGACAGAGACATTGATCAGTGTGGAGAGCAGTGAGAGAGAGAGACATTGATCAGTGTGGAGAGCAGTGAAGCAGAGAGACATTGATCAGTGTAAAGAGCAGTGAGAGATAGATAGACATTGGTCAGTGTGGAGAGAAGTGAGAGAGAGAGACATTGATGAGCGTGGAGAGCAGTGAGGCAGAGAGACATTGATCAGTGTAAAGATCAGTGAGAGAGAGAGACATTGAATAGTGTGATGAGCAATGAGAGAGAGAGACATTGATCAGTGTGGAGAGCAGTGAGAGGGAGAGACATTAATCAGTGTGGAGGGCAGTGAGAGGGAGAGACATTGATCAGTGTGATGAGCAATGAGAGAGAGAGACATTGATCAGTGTGGAGAGCAGTGAGAGAGAGAGACATTGATCAGTGTGGAGAGCAGTGAGAGAGAGAGATATTGATCAGTGTAAAAAGCAGTGAGAGAGTGAGTCATTGATCAGTGTGGAAAGCAGTGAGAGAGAGAGACATTGAGTAGTGTGGAGAGCAGGGAGAGAGAGAGACATTGATCAGTTTGGAGAGCAGGAGGAGGGAGAGACATTGATCAGTGTGATGAGCAGTGAGAGAGAGAGACATTGATCAGTGTGGAAAGCAGTGAGAGAGAGAGACTTTGAGCAGTGTGGAGAGCAGGAAGAGGGGGAGACATTGATCAGTGTGGAGAGCAGTGAGAGAGAGAGTCATTGATCAGTGTGAAGAGCAGTGAGAGAGACATTGATCAGTGTGGAGAGCAGTGAGAGAGAGAGACATTGAGCAGTGTGGAGAGCAGTGAGGCAGAGAGACATTGAACAGTGTAAAGAGCAGTGAGAGATAGAGAGACGTTGGTCAGTGTGGAAAGAAGTGAGAGAGAGAGACATTGATCAGTGTGGAGAGCAGTGAGAGAGAGAGACATTGATCAGTGTAGAGAGCAGTGAGAGAGAGAGACATTGATCAGTGTGGAGAGCAGCGAGGCAGAGAAACATTGATCAGTGTAAAGAGCAGTGAGAGATAGGGACACATTGGTCAGTGTGGAGAGAAGTGAGAGAGAGAGACATTGATCAGTGTGGAGCGCAGTGAGACAGAGAGACATTGATCAGTGTAAAGATCAGTGAGAGAGAGAGACATTGAATAGTGTGATGAGCAATGAGAGAGAGAGACATTGATCAGTGAGGAGAGCAGTGAGAGGGAGAGACATTGATCAATGTGGAGAGCAGTGAGAGAGAGAGACATTGATCAGTGTGGAGAGCAGGAAGAGGGAGAGACATTGATCAGTGTGATGAGAAGTGAGAGAGAGAGTCATTGATCAGTGTGGAGAGCAGTGAGGCAGAGAGACATTGATCAGTGTGTAGAGCAGGAAGAGGGAGAGACATTGATCAGTGTGATGAGAAGTGAGAGAGAGAGATATTGGTCAGTGTGGCGAGCAGTGAGAGAGAGAGACATTGATCAGTGTGAAAAGCAGTGAGATAGAGAGACATTGAGCAGTGTGGAGAGCAGGGAGAGAGAGAGACATTGATCAGTGTGGAGAGCAGGAAGAGGGAGAGACATTGATCAGTGTGATGAGAAGTGAGAGAGAGAGACATTGGTCAGTGTGGAAAGAAGTGAGAGAGAGAGACATTGATCAGTGTGGAGAGCAGTGAGAGAGAGAGACATTGATCAGTGTGGAGAGCAGTGAGAGAGAGAGACATCGATCAGTGTGGAGAGCAGTGAGAGAGAGAGACATTGATCAGTGTGGAGAGCAGTGAAGCAGAGAGACATTGATCAGTGTAAAGAGCAGTGAGAGATAGATAGACATTGTTCAGTGTGGAGAGAAGTGAGAGAGCGAGACATTGATGAGTGTGGAGAGCAGTGAGGCAGAGAGACATTGATCAGTGTAAAGATCAGTGAGAGAGAGAGACATTGAATAGTGTGATGAGCAATGAGAGAGAGAGACATTGATCAGTGTGGAGTGCAGTGAGAGGGAGAGACATTGATCAGTGTAAAAAGCAGTGAGAGAGTGAGTCATTGATCAGTGTGGAGAGCAGTGAGAGCGAGTGACATTGAGCAGTGTGGAGAGCAGTGAGAGAGAGAGAGACATTGGTCAGAGTGGAGTGCAGTGAGAGGGAGAGACATTGATCAGTGGGGAGAGCAGTGAGAGGTAGAGACATTGATGAGTGTGAAGAGCATTGAGAGAGAGAGACATTGGTCAGTGTGGAAAGAAGTGAGAGAGAGAGACATTGATCAGTGTGGAGAGCAGTGAGAGAGAGAGACATTGATCAGTGTGGAGAGCAGTGAGAGAGAGAGACATCGATCAGTGTGGAGAGCAGTGAGAGAGAGAGACATTGATCAGTGTGGAGAGCAGTGAAGCAGAGAGACATTGATCAGTGTAAAGAGCAGTGAGAGATAGATAGACATTGGTCAGTGTGGAGAGAAGTGAGAGAGAGAGACATTGATGAGTGTGGAGAGCAGTGAGGCAGAGAGACATTGATCAGTGTAAAGATCAGTGAGAGAGAGAGACTTTGAGCAGTGTGGAGAGCAGGAAGAGGGGGAGACATTGATCAGTGTGGAGAGCAGTGAGAGAGAGAGACAATGATCTGTATGGAGAGCAGTGAGAGAGAGAGAGACATTGATCAGTGTGATGAGCAATGAGAGAGAGAGACATTGATCAGTGTGGAGAGCAGTGAGAGCGAGAGACTTTGATCATTGTGGAGAGCAGTGAGAGGGAGATACGTTGATCAGTGTGGAGAGCAGTGAGAGAGAGAGACATTGATCAGTGTGGAGAGCAGTGAGAGTGAGAGACATTGATCAGTGTGGAGAGCAGTGAGGCAGAGAGACATTGATCAGTGTAAAGAGCAGTGAGAGATAGAGAGACATTGGTCAGTGTGGAGAGAAGTGAGAGAGAGAGACATTGATGAGTGTGGAGCGCAGTGAGGCAGAGAGACATTGATCAGTGTAAAGATCAGTGAGAGAGAGAGACATTGAATAGTGTGATGAGCAATGAGTGAGAGAGACATTGATCAGTGTGGAGAGCAGTGAGAGGGAGAGACATTGATCAGTGTGGAGAGCAGTGAGAGAGGAGACATTGATCAATGTGGAGAGCAGTGAGAGAGAGAGACATTGATCTGTGTGGAGGGCAGTGAGAGGGAGAGACATTGATCAGTGTGGAGAGCAGTGAGAGAGGAGACATTGATCAATGTGGAGAGCAGTGAGAGAGAGAGACATTGATCTGTGTGGAGTGCAGTGAGAGGGAGAGACATTGATCAGTGTAAAAAGCAGTGAGAGAGTGAGTCATTGATCAGTGTGGAGAGCAGTGAGAGCGAGTGACATTGAGCAGTGTGGAGAGCAGTGAGAGAGAGAGAGACATTGGTCAGAGTGGAGTGCAGTGAGAGGGAGAGACATTGATCAGTGGGGAGAGCAGTGAGAGGTAGAGACATTGATGAGTGTGAAGAGCATTGAGAGAGACAATGATCTGTGTGGAGAGCAGTGAGGGAGAGAGACATTGATCAGTGTCAAAAGCAGTGAGAGAGAGAGACATTGATCAGTGTGGAGAGCAGTGAGAGAGAGAGACACTGAGCAGTGTGGAGAGCAGGGGGAGAGAGAGACATTGATCAGTGTGTTGAGCAGTGAGAGAGAGTCATTGATCAGTGTGGAAAGCAGTGAGAGAGAGAGACTTTGAGCAGTGTGGAGAGCAGGAAGAGGGAGAGACATTGATCAGTGTGGAGAGCAGTGAGAGAGAGAGACATTGATCTGTATGGAGAGCAGTGAGAGAGAGAGAGACATTGATCTGTGTGATGAGCAATGAGAGAGAGAGTCATTGATCAGTGTGGAGAGCAGTGAGAGTGACAGACGTTGGTCAGTGTGGAGAGCACTGAGAGGGAGATACGTTGAGCAGTGTGGAGAGCAGTGAGAGGGAGAGACATTGATCAGTGTAAAAAGCAGAGAGAGAGAGAGACATTGATCAGTGTGGAGAGCAGTGAGAGAGAGAGACATTGATCAGTGTGGAGAGCAGTGAGAGAGAGAGACATCGATCAGTGTGGAGAGCAGTGAGAGAGAGAGACATTGATCAGTGTGGAGAGCAGTGAAGCAGAGAGACATTGATCAGTGTAAAGAGCAGTGAGAGATAGATAGACATTGGTCAGTGTGGAGAGAAGTGAGAGAGAGAGACATTGATGAGTGTGGAGAGCAGTGAGGCAGAGAGACATTGATCAGTGTAAAGATCAGTGAGAGAGAGAGACATTGAATAGTGTGATGAGCAATGAGAGAGAGAGACATTGATCAGTGTGGAGAGCAGTGAGAGGGAGAGACATTAATCAGTGTGGAGGGCAGTGAGAGGGAGAGACATTGATCAGTGTGATGAGCAATGAGAGAGAGAGACATTGATCAGTGTGGAGAGCAGTGAGAGAGAGAGACATTGAGCAGTGTGGAGAGCAGGGAGAGAGAGAGACATTGATCAGTGTGGAGAGCAGGAAGAGGGAGAGACATTGATCAGTGTGATGAGCAGTGAGAGAGAGAGACATTGATCAGTGTGGAAAGCAGTGAGAGAGAGAGACTTTGAGCAGTGTGGAGAGCAGGAAGAGGGGGAGACATTGATCAGTGTGGAGAGCAGTGAGAGAGAGAGACAATGATCTGTATGGAGAGCAGTGAGAGAGAGAGAGACATTGATCAGTGTGATGAGCAATGAGAGAGAGAGACATTGATCAGTGTGGAGAGCAGTGAGAGCGAGAGACTTTGATCATTGTGGAGAGCAATGAGAGGGAGATACGTTGATCAGTGTGGAGAGCAGTGAGAGAGAGAGACATTGATCAGTGTGGAGAGCAGTGAGAGTGAGAGACATTGATCAGTGTGGAGAGCAGTGAGGCAGAGAGACATTGATCAGTGTAAAGAGCAGTGAGAGATAGAGAGACATTGGTCAGTGTGGAGAGAAGTGAGAGAGAGAGACATTGATGAGTGTGGAGCGCAGTGAGAGAGAGAGACATTGATCAGTGTAAAGATCAGTGAGAGAGAGAGACATTGAATAGTGTGATGAGCAATGAGTGAGAGAGACATTGATCAGTGTGGAGAGCAGTGAGAGGGAGAGACATTAATCAGTGTGGAGGGCAGTGAGAGGGAGAGACATTGATCAGTGTGGAGAGCAGTGAGAGAGAGAGACATTGATCAATGTGGAGAGCAGTGAGAGAGAGAGACATTGATCTGTGTGGAGTGCAGTGAGAGGGAGAGACATTGATCAATGTAAAAAGCAGTGAGAGAGTGAGTCATTGATCAGTGTGGAGAGCAGTGAGAGCGAGTGACATTGAGCAGTGTGGAGAGCAGTGAGAGAGAGAGAGACATTGGTCAGAGTGGAGTGCAGTGAGAGGGAGAGACATTGATCAGTGGGGAGAGCAGTGAGAGGTAGAGACATTGATGAGTGTGAAGAGCATTGAGAGAGACAATGATCTGTGTGGAGAGCAGTGAGGGAGAGAGACATTGATCAGTGTCAAAAGCAGTGAGAGAGAGAGACATTGATCAGTGTGGAGAGCAGTGAGAGAGAGAGACACTGAGCAGTGTGGAGAGCAGGGGGAGAGAGAGACATTGATCAGTGTGTTGAGCAGTGAGAGAGAGTCATTGATCAGTGTGGAAAGCAGTGAGAGAGAGAGACTTTGAGCAGTGTGGAGAGCAGGAAGAGGGAGAGACATTGATCAGTGTGGAGAGCAGTGAGAGAGAGAGACATTGATCTGTATGGAGAGCAGTGAGAGAGAGAGAGACATTGATCTGTGTGATGAGCAATGAGAGAGAGAGTCATTGATCAGTGTGGAGAGCAGTGAGAGTGACAGACGTTGGTCAGTGTGGAGAGCAGTGAGAGGGAGACACGTTGAGCAGTGTGGAGAGCAGTGAGAGGGAGAGACATTGATCAGTGTAAAAAGCAGAGAGAGAGAGAGACATTGATCAGTGTGGAGAGCAGTGAGAGAGAGAGACATTGATCAGTGTGGAGAGCAGTGAGAGAGAGAGACATCGATCAGTGTGGAGAGCAGTGAGAGAGAGAGACATTGATCAGTGTGGAGAGCAGTGAAGCAGAGAGACATTGATCAGTGTAAAGAGCAGTGAGAGATAGATAGACATTGGTCAGTGTGGAGAGAAGTGAGAGAGAGAGACATTGATGAGTGTGGATAGCAGTGAGGCAGAGAGACATTGATCAGTGTAAAGATCAGTGAGAGAGAGAGACATTGAATAGTGTGATGAGCAATGAGAGAGAGAGACATTGATCAGTGTGGAGAGCAGTGAGAGGGAGAGACATTAATCAGTGTGGAGGGCAGTGAGAGGGAGAGACATTGATCAGTGTGATGAGCAATGAGAGAGAGAGACATTGATCAGTGTGGAGAGCAGTGAGAGAGAGAGACATTGAGCAGTGTGGAGAGCAGGGAGAGAGAGAGACATTGATCAGTGTGGAGAGCAGGAAGAGGGAGAGACATTGATCAGTGTGATGAGCAGTGAGAGAGAGAGACATTGATCAGTGTGGAAAGCAGTGAGAGAGAGAGACTTTGAGCAGTGTGGAGAGCAGGAAGAGGGGGAGACATTGATCAGTGTGGAGAGCAGTGAGAGAGAGAGACAATGATCTGTATGGAGAGCAGTGAGAGAGAGAGAGACATTGATCAGTGTGATGAGCAATGAGAGAGAGAGACATTGATCAGTGTGGAGAGCAGTGAGAGCGAGAGACTTTGATCATTGTGGAGAGCAGTGAGAGGGAGATACGTTGATCAGTGTGGAGAGCAGTGAGAGAGAGAGACATTGATCAGTGTGGAGAGCAGTGAGAGTGAGAGACATTGATCAGTGTGGAGAGCAGTGAGGCAGAGAGACATTGATCAGTGTAAAGAGCAGTGAGAGATAGAGAGACATTGGTCAGTGTGGAGAGAAGTGAGAGAGAGAGACATTGATGAGTGTGGAGCGCAGTGAGGCAGAGAGACATTGATCAGTGTAAAGATCAGTGAGAGAGAGAGACATTGAATAGTGTGATGAGCAATGAGTGAGAGAGACATTGATCAGTGTGGAGAGCAGTGAGAGGGAGAGACATTAATCAGTGTGGAGGGCAGTGAGAGGGAGAGACATTGATCAGTGTGGAGAGCAGTGAGAGAGAGAGACATTGATCAATGTGGAGAGCAGTGAGAGAGAGAGACATTGATCTGTGTGGAGTGCAGTGAGAGGGAGAGACATTGATCAGTGTAAAAAGCAGTGAGAGAGTGAGTCATTGATCAGTGTGGAGAGCAGTGAGAGCGAGTGACATTGAGCAGTGTGGAGAGCAGTGAGAGAGAGAGAGACATTGGTCAGAGTGGAGTGCAGTGAGAGGGAGAGACATTGATCAGTGGGGAGAGCAGTGAGAGGTAGAGACATTGATGAGTGTGAAGAGCATTGAGAGAGACAATGATCTGTGTGGAGAGCAGTGAGGGAGAGAGACATTGATCAGTGTCAAAAGCAGTGAGAGAGAGAGACATTGATCAGTGTGGAGAGCAGTGAGAGAGAGAGACACTGAGCAGTGTGGAGAGCAGGGGGAGAGAGAGACATTGATCAGTGTGTTGAGCAGTGAGAGAGAGTCATTGATCAGTGTGGAAAGCAGTGAGAGAGAGAGACTTTGAGCAGTGTGGAGAGCAGGAAGAGGGAGAGACATTGATCAGTGTGGAGAGCAGTGAGAGAGAGAGACATTGATCTGTATGGAGAGCAGTGAGAGAGAGAGAGACATTGATCTGTGTGATGAGCAATGAGAGAGAGAGTCATTGATCAGTGTGGAGAGCAGTGAGAGTGACAGACGTTGGTCAGTGTGGAGAGCAGTGAGAGGGAGATACGTTGAGCAGTGTGGAGAGCAGTGAGAGGGAGAGACATTGATCAGTGTAAAAAGCAGAGAGAGAGAGAGATATTGCTCAGTGTGGAGAGCAGTGAGAGAGAGAGACATTGATCAGTGTGGAGAGCAGTGAGAGAGAGAGATATTGGTCAGTGTGGCGAGCAGTGAGAGAGAGAGACATTGATCAGTGTGAAAAGCAGTGAGATAGAGAGACATTGAGCAGTGTGGAGAGCAGGGAGAGAGAGAGACATTGATCAGTGTGGAGAGCAGGAAGAGGGAGAGACATTGATCAGTGTGATGAGAAGTGAGAGAGAGAGACATTGGTCAGTGTGGAAAGAAGTGAGAGAGAGAGACATTGATCAGTGTGGAGAGCAGTGAGAGAGAGAGACATTGATCAGTGTGGAGAGCAGTGAGAGAGAGAGACATCGATCAGTGTGGAGAGCAGTGAGAGAGAGAGACATTGATCAGTGTGGAGAGCAGTGAAGCAGAGAGACATTGATCAGTGTAAAGAGCAGTGAGAGATAGATAGACATTGGTCAGTGTGGAGAGAAGTGAGAGAGAGAGACATTGATGAGTGTGGAGAGCAGTGAGGCAGAGAGACATTGATCAGTGTAAAGATCAGTGAGAGAGAGAGACATTGAATAGTGTGATGAGCAATGAGAGAGAGAGACATTGATCAGTGTGGAGAGCAGTGAGAGGGAGAGACATTAATCAGTGTGGAGGGCAGTGAGAGGGAGAGACATTGATCAGTGTGATGAGCAATGAGAGAGAGAGACATTGATCAGTGTGGAGAGCAGTGAGAGAGAGAGACATTGAGCAGTGTGGAGAGCAGGGAGAGAGAGAGACATTGATCAGTGTGGAGAGCAGGAAGAGGGAGAGACATTGATCAGTGTGATGAGAAGTGAGAGAGAGAGACATTGGTCAGTGTGGAAAGAAGTGAGAGAGAGAGACATTGATCAGTGTGGAGAGCAGTGAGAGAGAGAGACATTGATCAGTGTGGAGAGCAGTGAGAGAGAGAGACATCGATCAGTGTGGAGAGCAGTGAGAGAGAGAGACATTGATCAGTGTGGAGAGCAGTGAAGCAGAGAGACATTGATCAGTGTAAAGAGCTGTGAGAGATAGATAGACATTGGTCAGTGTGGAGAGAAGTGAGAGAGAGAGACATTGATGAGTGTGGAGAGCAGTGAGGCAGAGAGACATTGATCAGTGTAAAGATCAGTGAGAGAGAGAGACATTGAATAGTGTGATGAGCAATGAGAGAGAGAGACATTGATCAGTGTGGAGAGCAGTGAGAGGGAGAGACATTAATCAGTGTGGAGGGCAGTGAGAGGGAGAGACATTGATCAGTGTGATGAGCAATGAGAGAGAGAGACATTGATCAGTGTGGAGAGCAGTGAGAGAGAGAGACATTGATCAGTGTGGAGAGCAGTGAGAGAGAGAGATATTGATCAGTGTAAAAAGCAGTGAGAGAGTGAGTCATTGATCAGTGTGGAAAGCAGTGAGAGAGAGAGACATTGAGCAGTGTGGAGAGCAGGGAGAGAGAGAGACATTGATCAGTGTGGAGAGCAGGAAGAGGGAGAGACATTGATCAGTGTGATGAGCAATGAGAGAGAGAGACATTGATCAGTGTGGAGAGCAGTGAGAGAGAGAGACATTGATCAGTGTGGAGAGCAGTGAGAGAGAGAGACATTGATCAGTGTGGAGAGCAGTGAGAGAGAGAGATATTGATCAGTGTAAAAAGCAGTGAGAGAGTGAGTCATTGATCAGTGTGGAAAGCAGTGAGAGAGAGAGACATTGAGCAGTGTGGAGAGCAGGGAGAGAGAGAGACATTGATCAGTGTGGAGAGCAGTGAGAGAGAGAGACATTGATCAGTGTGGAAAGCAGTGAGAGAGAGAGACTTTGAGCAGTGTGGAGAGCAGGAAGAGGGGGAGACATTGATCAGTGTGGAGAGCAGTGAGAGAGAGAGACAATGATCTGTATGGAGAGCAGTGAGAGAGAGAGAGACATTGATCAGTGTGATGAGCAATGAGAGAGAGAGACATTGATCAGTGTGGAGAGCAGTGAGAGAGAGAGACATTGATCAGTGTGGAGAGCAGTGAGAGAGAGAGACATTGATCAGTGTGGAGAGCAGTGAGAGAGAGAGATATTGATCAGTGTAAAAAGCAGTGAGAGAGTGAGTCATTGATCAGTGTGGAAAGCAGTGAGAGAGAGAGACATTGAGCAGTGTGGAGAGCAGGGAGAGAGAGAGACATTGATCAGTGTGGAGAGCAGTGAGAGAGAGAGACATTGATCAGTGTGGAAAGCAATGAGAGAGAGAGACTTTGAGCAGTGTGGAGAGCAGGAAGAGGGGGAGACATTGATCAGTGTGGAGAGCAGTGAGAGAGAGAGACAATGATCTGTATGGAGAGCAGTGAGAGAGAGAGAGACATTGATCAGTGTGATGAGCAATGAGAGAGAGAGACATTGATCAGTGTGGAGAGCAGTGAGAGCGAGAGACTTTGATCATTGTGGAGAGCAGTGAGAGGGAGATACGTTGATCAGTGTGGAGATCAGTGAGAGTGAGAGACATTGATCAGTGTGGAGAGCAGTGAGGCAGAGAGACATTGATCAGTGTAAAGAGCAGTGAGAGATAGAGAGACATTGGTCAGTGTGGAGAGAAGTGAGAGAGAGAGACATTGATGAGTGTGGAGCGCAGTGAGGCAGAGAGACATTGATCAGTGTAAAGATCAGTGAGAGAGAGAGACATTGAATAGTGTGATGAGCAATGAGTGAGAGAGACATTGATCAGTGTGGAGAGCAGTGAGAGGGAGAGACATTAATCAGTGTGGAGAGCAGTGAGAGGGAGAGACATTGATCAGTGTGGAGAGCAGTGAGGCAGAGAGACATTGATCAGTGTAAAGAGCAGTGAGAGATAGAGAGACATTGGTCAGTGTGGAGAGAAGTGAGAGAGAGATACATTGATCAGTGTGGAGCGCAGTGAGACAGAGAGACATTGATCAGTGTAAAGATCAGTGAGAGAGAGAGACATTGAATAGTGTGATGAGCAATGAGAGAGAGAGACATTGATCAGTGTGGAGAGCAGTGAGAGGGAGAGACATTAATCAGTGTGGAGGGCAGTGAGAGGGAGAGACATTGATCAGTGTGATGAGCATTCAGAGAGAGAGACATTGAGCTGTGTGGAGAGCAGTGAGAGAGAGAGACATTGATCAGTGCGGATAGCAGTGAGAGAGAGAGACATTGAGCAGTGTGGAGAGCAGTGAGAGGGAGAGACTTTGACAGTGTGGAGAGCAGTGAGTTAGAGAGATATTGATCAGTGTGGAGAGCAGTGAGACAGAGAGACATTGATCAGTGTGATGAGCAGTGAGAGAGAGAGACATTGGTCAGTGTGGAGTGCAGTGAGAGCGAAAGACATTGATCAGTGTGGAGAGCAGTGAGAGAGAGATATTGGTCAGAGTGGAGTGCAGTGAGAGGGAGAGACATTGATCAGTGTAAATAGCAGTGCGAGAGAGAGACATTGTTCTGTGTGGAGAGCAGTGAGAGAGACATTGATCAGTGTGGAGAGCAGTGAGAGAGAGAGACATTGTTCAGAGAGGAGAGCAGTGAGAGAGAGAGATATTGATCTGTGAGGAGTGCAGAGAGAGGGAGAGACATTTATCTGTATGGAGAGCAGTGAGAGAGAGAGACATTGATCAGTGTAAAAAGCAGAGAGAGAGAGAGACATTGATCAGTGTGGAGAGCAGTGAGAGAGAGAGATATTGATCAGTGTAAAAAGCAGTGAGAGAGTGAGTCATTTATCAGTGTGGAAAGCAGTGAGAGAGAGAGACATTGAGCAGTGTGGAGAGCAGGGAGAGAGAGAGACATTGATCAGTGTGGAGAGCAGGAAGAGGGAGAGACATTGATCAGTGTGATGAGCAGTGAGAGAGAGAGACATTGATCAGTGTGGAAAGCAGTGAGAGAGAGAGACTTTGATCAGTGTGGAGAGCAGGAAGAGGGGGAGACATTGATCAGTGTGGAGAGCAGTGAGAGAGAGAGACAATGATCTGTATGGAGAGCAGTGAGAGAGAGAGAGACATTGATCAGTGTGATGAGCAATGAGAGAGAGAGACATTGATCAGTGTGGAGAGCAGTGAGAGCGAGAGACTTTGATCATTGTGGAGAGCAGTGAGCGGGAGATACGTTGATCAGTGTGGAGAGCAGTGAGAGAGAGAGACATTGATCAGTGTGGAGAGCAGTGAGAGTGAGAGACATTGATCAGTGTGGAGAGCAGTGAGGCAGAGAGACATTGATCAGTGTAAAGAGCAGTGAGAGATAGAGAGACATTGGTCAGTGTGGAGAGAAGTGAGAGAGAGAGACATTGATGAGTGTGGAGCGCAGTGAGGCAGAGAGACATTGATCAGTGTAAAGATCAGT
Source organism: Heterodontus francisci (assembly GCF_036365525.1). Taxonomy (NCBI): domain Eukaryota; kingdom Metazoa; phylum Chordata; class Chondrichthyes; order Heterodontiformes; family Heterodontidae; genus Heterodontus; species Heterodontus francisci. Next base: position 128,220,085 of record NC_090377.1, read on the forward strand.
GAGAGAGAGAGACATTGAATAGTGTGATGAGCAATGAGTGAGAGAGACATTGATCAGTGTGGAGAGCAGTGAGAGGGAGAGACATTAATCAGTGTGGAGGGCAGTGAGAGGGAGAGACATTGATCAGTGTGGAAAGCAGTGAGAGGGAGAGACATTGAGCTGTGTGGAGAGCAGTGAGAGAGAGAGACATTGATCAGTGTGGAGAGCAGTGAGAGAGAGAGACATTGATCTGTGTGGAGTGCAGTGAGAGGGAGAGACATTGATCAGTGTAAAAAGCAGTGAGAGAGTGAGTCATTGATCAGTGTGGAAAGCAGTGAGAGAGAGAGACATTGAGCAGTGTGGAGAGCAGGAAGAGGGGGAGACATTGATCAGTGTGGAGAGCAGTGAGAGAGAGAGACAATGATCTGTATGGAGAGCAGTGAGAGAGAGAGAGACATTGATCAGTGTGATGAGCAATGAGAGAGAGAGACATTGATCAGTGTGGAGAGCAGTGAGAGCGAGAGACTTTGATCATTGTGGAGAGCAGTGAGAGGGAGATACGTTGATCAGTGTGGAGATCAGTGAGAGTGAGAGACATTGATCAGTGTGGAGAGCAGTGAGGCAGAGAGACATTGATCAGTGTAAAGAGCAGTGAGAGATAGAGAGACATTGGTCAGTGTGGAGAGAAGTGAGAGAGAGATACATTGATCAGTGTGGAGCGCAGTGAGACAGAGAGACATTGATCAGTGTAAAGATCAGTGAGAGAGAGAGACATTGAATAGTGTGATGAGCAATGAGAGAGAGAGACATTGATCAGTGTGGAGAGCAGTGAGAGGGAGAGACATTAATCAGTGTGGAGGGCAGTGAGAGGGAGAGACATTGATCAGTGTGATGTGCATTCAGAGAGAGAGACATTGAGCTGTGTGGAGAGCAGTGAGAGAGAGAGACATTGAGCAGTGTGGAGAGCAGTGAGAGGGAGAGACTTTGACAGTGTGGAGAGCAGTGAGTTAGAGAGATATTGATCAGTGTGGAGAGCAGTGAGACAGAGAGACATTGATCAGTGTGATGAGCAGTGAGAGAGAGAGACATTGGTCAGTGTGGAGTGCAGTGAGAGCGAAAGACATTGATCAGTGTGGAGAGCAGTGAGAGAGAGATATTGGTCAGAGTGGAGTGCAGTGAGAGGGAGAGACATTGATCAGTGTAAATAGCAGTGCGAGAGAGAGACATTGTTCTGTGTGGAGAGCAGTGAGAGAGACATTGATCAGTGTGGAGAGCAGTGAGAGAGAGAGACATTGTTCAGAGAGGAGAGCAGTGAGAGAGAGAGATATTGATCTGTGAGGAGTGCAGAGAGAGGGAGAGACATTTATCTGTATGGAGAGCAGTGAGAGAGAGAGACATTGATCAGTGTAAAAAGCAGAGAGAGAGAGAGACATTGATCAGTGTGGAGAGCAGTGAGAGAGAGAGATATTGATCAGTGTAAAAAGCAGTGAGAGAGTGAGTCATTGATCAGTGTGGAAAGCAGTGAGAGAGAGAGACATTGAGCAGTGTGGAGAGCAGGGAGAGAGAGAGACATTGATCAGTGTGGAGAGCAGGAAGAGGGAGAGACATTGATCAGTGTGATGAGCAGTGAGAGAGAGAGACATTGATCAGTGTGGAAAGCAGTGAGAGAGAGAGACTTTGATCAGTGTGGAGAGCAGGAAGAGGGGGAGACATTGATCAGTGTGGAGAGCAGTGAGAGAGAGAGACAATGATCTGTATGGAGAGCAGTGAGAGAGAGAGAGACATTGATCAGTGTGATGAGCAATGAGAGAGAGAGACATTGATCAGTGTGGAGAGCAGTGAGAGCGAGAGACTTTGATCATTGTGGAGAGCAGTGAGCGGGAGATACGTTGATCAGTGTGGAGAGCAGTGAGAGAGAGAGACATTGATCAGTGTGGAGAGCAGTGAGAGTGAGAGACATTGATCAGTGTGGAGAGCAGTGAGGCAGAGAGACATTGATCAGTGTAAAGAGCAGTGAGAGATAGAGAGACATTGGTCAGTGTGGAGAGAAGTGAGAGAGAGAGACATTGATGAGTGTGGAGCGCAGTGAGGCAGAGAGACATTGATCAGTGTAAAGATCAGTGAGAGAGAGAGACATTGAATAGTGTGATGAGCAATGAGTGAGAGAGACATTGATCAGTGTGGAGAGCAGTGAGAGGAGAGACATTAATCAGTGTGGAGGGCAGTGAGAGGGAGAGACATTGATCAGTGTGGAAAGCAGTGAGAGGGAGAGACATTGAGCTGTGTGGAGAGCAGTGAGAGAGAGAGACATTGATCAGTGTGGAGAGCAGTGAGAGAGAGAGACATTGATCTGTGTGGAGTGCAGTGAGAGGGAGAGACATTGATCAGTGTAAAAAGCAGTGAGAGAGTGAGTCATTGATCAGTGTGGAAAGCAGTGAGAGAGAGAGACATTGAGCAGTGTGGAGAGCAGGGAGAGAGAGAGACTTTGAGCAGTGTGGAGAGCAGGAAGAGGGAGAGACATTGATCAGTGTGGAGAGCAGTGAGAGAGAGAGACATTGATCTGTATGGAGAGCAGTGAGAGAGAGAGAGACATTGATCTGTGTGATGAGCAATGAGAGAGAGAGACATTGATCAGTGTGGAGAGCAGTGAGAGCGATAGACGTTGGTCAGTGTGGAGAGCAGTGAGAGGGAGATACGTTGAGCAGTGTGGAGAGCAGTGAGAGGGAGAGACATTGATCAGTGTAAAAAGCAGAGAGAGAGAGAGATATTGATCAGTGTGGAGAGCAGTGAGAGCGAGAGACATTGATCAGTGTCAAAAGCAGAGAGAGAGAGAGATATTGATCAGTGTGGAGAGCAGTGAGAGAGAGAGAGACATTGGTCAGAGTGGAGAGCAGTGAGAGAGAGAGAAATTGATGAGTGTAAAGAGCAGTGAGAGAGACAATGATCTGTGTGGTGAGCAGTGAGGGAGAGAGACATTGATCAGTGTCAAAAGCAGTGAGAGAGAGAGACATTGATCACTGTGGAGAGCAGTGAGAGAGAGAGACACTGAGCAGTGTGGAGAGCAGGGAGAGAGAGAGACATTGATCAGTGTGTTGATCTGTGAGAGAGTGATACCTTGATTAGTGTGGAGAGCAGTGAGAGAGAGAGACATTGATCAGTGTAAAAAGCAGTGAGAGAGAGAGACATTGAATAGTGTGATGAGCAATGAGTGAGAGAGACATTGATCAGTGTGGAGAGCAGTGAGAGGAGAGACATTAATCAGTGTGGAGGGCAGTGAGAGGGAGAGACATTGATCAGTGTGGAAAGCAGTGAGAGGGAGTGACATTGAGCTGTGTGGAGAGCAGTGAGAGAGAGAGACATTGATCAGTGTGGAGAGCAGTGAGAGAGAGAGACATTGATCTGTGTGGAGTGCAGTGAGAGGGAGAGACATTGATCAGTGTAAAAAGCAGTGAGAGAGTGAGTCATTGATCAGTGTGGAAAGCAGTGAGAGAGAGAGACATTGAGCAGTGTGGAGAGCAGGAAGAGGGGGAGACATTGATCAGTGTGGAGAGCAGTGAGAGAGAGAGACAATGATCTGTATGGAGAGCAGTGAGAGAGAGAGAGACATTGATCAGTGTGATGAGCAATGAGAGAGAGAGACATTGATCAGTGTGGAGAGCAGTGAGAGCGAGAGACTTTGATCATTGTGGAGAGCAGTGAGAGGGAGATACGTTGATCAGTGTGGAGATCAGTGAGAGTGAGAGACATTGATCAGTGTGGAGAGCAGTGAGGCAGAGAGACATTGATCAGTGTAAAGAGCAGTGAGAGATAGAGAGACATTGGTCAGTGTGGAGAGAAGTGAGAGAGAGATACATTGATCAGTGTGGAGCGCAGTGAGACAGAGAGACATTGATCAGTGTAAAGATCAGTGAGAGAGAGAGACATTGAATAGTGTGATGAGCAATGAGAGAGAGAGACATTGATCAGTGTGGAGAGCAGTGAGAGGGAGAGACATTAATCAGTGTGGAGGGCAGTGAGAGGGAGAGACATTGATCAGTGTGGAAAGCAGTGAGAGGGAGAGACATTGAGCTGTGTGGAGAGCAGTGAGAGAGAGAGACATTGATCAGTGTGGAGAGCAGTGAGAGAGAGAGACTTTGACAGTGTGGAGAGCAGTGAGTTAGAGAGATATTGATCAGTGTGGAGAGCAGTGAGACAGAGAGACATTGATCAGTGTGATGAGCAGTGAGAGAGAGAGACATTGGTCAGTGTGGAGTGCAGTGAGAGCGAAAGACATTGATCAGTGTGGAGAGCAGTGAGAGAGAGATATTGGTCAGAGTGGAGTGCAGTGAGAGGGAGAGACATTGATCAGTGTAAATAGCAGTGCGAGAGAGAGACATTGTTCTGTGTGGAGAGCAGTGAGAGAGACATTGATCAGTGTGGAGAGCAGTGAGAGAGAGAGACATTGTTCAGAGAGGAGAGCAGTGAGAGAGAGAGATATTGATCTGTGAGGAGTGCAGAGAGAGGGAGAGACATTTATCTGTATGGAGAGCAGTGAGAGAGAGAGACATTGATCAGTGTAAAAAGCAGAGAGAGAGAGAGACATTGATCAGTGTGGAGAGCAGTGAGAGAGAGAGATATTGATCAGTGTAAAAAGCAGTGAGAGAGTGAGTCATTGATCAGTGTGGAAAGCAGTGAGAGAGAGAGACATTGAGCAGTGTGGAGAGCAGGGAGAGAGAGAGACATTGATCAGTGTGGAGAGCAGGAAGAGGGAGAGACATTGATCAGTGTGATGAGCAGTGAGAGAGAGAGACATTGATCAGTGTGGAAAGCAGTGAGAGAGAGAGACTTTGATCAGTGTGGAGAGCAGGAAGAGGGGGAGACATTGATCAGTGTGGAGAGCAGTGAGAGAGAGAGACAATGATCTGTATGGAGAGCAGTGAGAGAGAGAGAGACATTGATCAGTGTGATGAGCAATGAGAGAGAGAGACATTGATCAGTGTGGAGAGCAGTGAGAGCGAGAGACTTTGATCATTGTGGAGAGCAGTGAGCGGGAGATACGTTGATCAGTGTGGAGAGCAGTGAGAGAGAGAGACATTGATCAGTGTGGAGAGCAGTGAGAGTGAGAGACATTGATCAGTGTGGAGAGCAGTGAGGCAGAGAGACATTGATCAGTGTAAAGAGCAGTGAGAGATAGAGAGACATTGGTCAGTGTGGAGAGAAGTGAGAGAGAGAGACATTGATGAGTGTGGAGCGCAGTGAGGCAGAGAGACATTGATCAGTGTAAAGATCAGTGAGAGAGAGAGACATTGAATAGTGTGATGAGCAATGAGTGAGAGAGACATTGATCAGTGTGGAGAGCAGTGAGAGGAGAGACATTAATCAGTGTGGAGGGCAGTGAGAGGGAGAGACATTGATCAGTGTGGAAAGCAGTGAGAGGGAGAGACATTGAGCTGTGTGGAGAGCAGTGAGAGAGAGAGACATTGATCAGTGTGGAGAGCAGTGAGAGAGAGAGACATTGATCTGTGTGGAGTGCAGTGAGAGGGAGAGACATTGATCAGTGTAAAAAGCAGTGAGAGAGTGAGTCATTGATCAGTGTGGAAAGCAGTGAGAGAGAGAGACATTGAGCAGTGTGGAGAGCAGGGAGAGAGAGAGACTTTGAGCAGTGTGGAGAGCAGGAAGAGGGAGAGACATTGATCAGTGTGGAGAGCAGTGAGAGAGAGAGACATTGATCTGTATGGAGAGCAGTGAGAGAGAGAGAGACATTGATCTGTGTGATGAGCAATGAGAGAGAGAGACATTGATCAGTGTGGAGAGCAGTGAGAGCGATAGACGTTGGTCAGTGTGGAGAGCAGTGAGAGGGAGATACGTTGAGCAGTGTGGAGAGCTGTGAGAGGGAGAGACATTGATCAGTGTAAAAAGCAGAGAGAGAGAGAGATATTGATCAGTGTGGAGAGCAGTGAGAGCGAGAGACATTGATCAGTGTCAAAAGCAGAGAGAGAGAGAGATATTGATCAGTGTGGAGAGCAGTGAGAGAGAGAGAGACATTGGTCAGAGTGGAGAGCAGTGAGAGAGAGAGAAATTGATGAGTGTAAAGAGCAGTGAGAGAGACAATGATCTGTGTGGTGAGCAGTGAGGGAGAGAGACATTGATCAGTGTCAAAAGCAGTGAGAGAGAGAGACATTGATCACTGTGGAGAGCAGTGAGAGAGAGAGACACTGAGCAGTGTGGAGAGCAGGGAGAGAGAGAGACATTGATCAGTGTGTTGATCTGTGAGAGAGTGATACCTTGATTAGTGTGGAGAGCAGTGAGAGAGAGAGACATTGATCAGTGTAAAAAGCAGTGAGAGAGAGAGATATTGAACAGTGTGGAGAGCAGTGAGGGGGAGAGACATTGATCGGTTTAAAAAGCAATGAGAGAGAGAGACATTGATCAGTGTGGAGAGCAGTGAGAGAGAGAGACATTGATCAGTGTGGAAAGCAGTGGGAGAGAGAGTCATTGAGCTGTGTGGAGAGCAGTGAGAGAGAGAGACATTGATCAGTGCGGATAGCAGTGAGAGAGAGAGACATTGAGCAGTGTGGAGAGCAGTGAGAGAGAGACGGTGATAATGATCAGTTTTGAGAGCAGTGAGAGAAAGACAGACCTCGATCAGTGTGGAGAGCAGTGAGAGAGAGACAGACATTGATCAGTGTGGAGAGCAGTGAGATGGAGAGAGAGATGTTGATCAGTGTGGAGAGCAGCGAGACAGAGAGACATTGATCCGTGTGGTGAGCAGTGAGAGAGAGATAGAGACATTGATCAATGTTGACAGCAGTGAGGGAGAGAGACATTGATCAGTGTGGAGAGCAGTGAGAGGGAGAGACATTGATCAGTGTGGAGAGCAGTGAGAGATAGAGACTTTGATCATTGTGGAGAGCAGTGACAGAGAGAGACATTGATCAGTGTGGAGAGCAGTGAGAGAGAGACAGACATTGATCAGTGTGGAGAGCAGTGAGAGAGAGCGACATTGATCAGTGTGGAGAGCAGTGAGAGATAGAGACTTTGATCATTGTGGAGAGCAGTGAGATGGAGAGAGAGATGTTGATCAGTGTGGAGAGCAGTGAGATGGAGAGAGAGATGTTGATCAGTGTGGAGAGCAGTGAGACAGAGAGACATTGATCCGTGTGGTGAGCAGTGAGAGAGAGATAGAGACATTGATCAATGTTGACAGCAGTGAGGGAGAGAGACATTGATCAGTGTGGAGAGCAGTGAGACAGAGATACATTAATCAATGTTGAGAGCATTGAGAGTGAGAGACATTGATCAGTGTAGAGAGCAGTGAGAGATAAAGACAATGATCAGTGTGGAGAACAGTGAGACAGAGAGACATTGATCCGTGTGGAGAGCAGTGAGAGAGAGATAGAGACATTGATCAATGTTGACAGCAGTGAGGGAGAGAGACATTGATCAGTGTGGAGAGCAGTGAGAGAGACATACATTGATCAGTGTGGAGAGCAGTGAGACAGAGAGACATTGATCCGTGTGGAGAGCAGTGAGAGAGAGATAGAGACATTGATCAATGTTGACAGCAGTGAGGGAGAGAGACATTGATCAGTGTGGAGAGCAGTGAGAGAGAGAGACATTGATCAGTGTGGAGATCAATGAGAGAGAGAGAGGGACATTGATCAGTTTGGAGAGTATTGAGAGAGAGTGACATTGATCAGTGTGGAGAGCAGTGAGAGAGAGAGAGAGACATTGATCAGTTTGGAGAGCAGTGAGAGATAGACAGACATTGATCAGTGTGGAGAGCAGTGAGAGAGAGAGACATTGATCAGTGTGGAGAGCAGTGAGAGAGAGAGACATTGATCAGTGTGGAGAGCAGTGCGAGAGAGAGAGACATTGTTCAGTGTGGAGAGCAGTGAGAGAGAGAGACATTGATCAGTGTGGAGAGCAGTGAGAGAGAAAGACGTTGATCAGTGTGGAGAGCAGTGAGAGAGAGAGACATTGATCAGTGTGGAGTGCAGTGAGAGAGAGAGACATTGATCAGTGTGACGAGCAGTGCGAGAGAGAGAGACATTGATCAGTGTGGAGAGCTGTGAGAGAGAGAGACATTGATCAGTGTGGAGAGCAGTGAGAGAGAGAGACATTGATCAGTTTGGAGAGCAGTGAGAGATAGACAGACATTGAGCAGTGTGGAGAGCAGTGAGAGAGAGAGACATTGATCAGTGTGACGAGCAGTGCGCGAGAGAGTCATTGATCAGTGTGGAGAGCAGTGAGAGAGAGAGACATTGATCAGTGTGGAGAGCAGTGAGAGAGAGAGACATTGATCAGTTTGGAGAGCAGTGAGAGATAGACAGACATTGATCAGTGTGGAGAGCAGTGAGAGAGAGAGACATTGATCAGTGTGGAGAGCAGTGAGAGATAGAGACTTTGATCATTGTGGAGAGCAGTGAGAGAGAGAGACATTGATCAGTGTGGAGAGCAGTCAGATGGAGAGAGAGATGTTGATCAGTGTGGAGAGCAGTGAGAGAGAGAGACATTGATCCGTGTGGGAGCGTTGAGACAGAGAGAGACATTGATCAATGTTGAGAGCAGTGAGAGTGAGAGACATTGATCAGTGTAGAGAGCAGTGAGAGATAAAGACAATGATCAGTGTGGAGAGCAGTGAGAGAGAGACAGATATTGATCAGTGTGGAGAGCAGTGAGAGAGACATACATTGATCAGTGTGGAGAGCAGTGAGAGAGAGAGACATTGATCATTGTGGAGAGCAGTGAGGGAGAGACGGAGACAATGATCAGTTTGGAGAGCAGTGAGACAGAGAGACATTGATCCGTGTGGAGAGCAGTGAGAGAGAGATAGAGACATTGATCAATGTTGACAGCAGTGAGGGAGAGAGACATTGATCAGTGTGGAGAGCAGTGAGAGAGAGAGACATTGATCAGTGTGGAGATCAATGAGAGAGAGAGAGGGACATTGATCAGTTTGGAGAGCATTGAGAGAGAGTGACATTGATCAGTGTGGAGAGCAGTGAGAGAGAGAGACATTGATCAGTGTGGAGAGCAGTGAGAGAGAGAGACATTGATCAGTGTGGAGAGCAGTGAGAGAGAGAGACATTGATCAGTGTGACGAGCAGTGCGAGAGAGAGAGACATTGATCAGTGTGGAGAGCAGTGAGAGAGAGAGACATTGATCAGTGTGGAGAGCAGTGAGAGAGAGAGACGTTGATCAGTGTGGAGAGCAGTGAGAGAGAGAGACATTGATCAGTGTGGAGTGCAGTGAGAGAGAGAGACATTGATCAGTGTGACGAGCAGTGCGAGAGAGAGAGACATCGATCAGTGTGGAGAGCAGTGAGAGATAGACAGACATTGATCAGTGTGGAGAGCAGTGAGAGAGAGAGACATTGATCAGTGTGACGAGCAGTGCGAGAGAGAGTCATTGATCAGTGTGGAGAGCAGTGAGAGAGGGAGACATTGATCAGTGTGGAGAGCAGTGAGAGAGAGAGACATTGATCAGTGTGGAGAGCAGTGAGAGAGAGAGACATTGATCAGTGTGGAGATCAATGAGAGAGAGAGAGGGACATTGATCAGTTTGGAGAGCATTGAGAGAGAGTGACATTGATCAGTGTGGAGAGCAGTGAGAGAGAGAGAGAGACATTGATCAGTTTGGAGAGCCGTGAGAGATAGACAGACATTGATCAGTGTGGAGAGCAGTGAGAGAGAGAGACATTGATCAGTGTGGAGAGCAGTGAGAGAGAGAGACATTGATCAGTGTGACGAGCAGTGCGAGAGAGAGAGACATTGATCAGTGTGGAGAGCAGTGAGAGAGAGAGACATTGATCAGTGTGGAGAGCAGTGAGAGAGAGAGATATTGATCAGTGTAAAAAGCAGTGAGAGAGTGAGTCATTGATCAGTGTGGAAAGCAGTGAGAGAGAGAGACATTGAGCAGTGTGGAGAGCAGGGAGAGAGAGAGACATTGATCAGTGTGGAGAGCAGGAAGAGGGAGAGACATTGATCAGTGTGATGAGCAGTGAGAGAGAGAGACATTGATCAGTGTGGAAAGCAGTGAGAGAGAGAGACTTTGATCAGTGTGGAGAGCAGGAAGAGGGGGAGACATTGATCAGTGTGGAGAGCAGTGAGAGAGAGAGACAATGATCTGTATGGAGAGCAGTGAGAGAGAGAGAGACATTGATCAGTGTGATGAGCAATGAGAGAGAGAGACATTGATCAGTGTGGAGAGCAGTGAGAGCGAGAGACTTTGATCATTGTGGAGAGCAGTGAGCGGGAGATACGTTGATCAGTGTGGAGAGCAGTGAGAGAGAGAGACATTGATCAGTGTGGAGAGCAGTGAGAGTGAGAGACATTGATCAGTGTGGAGAGCAGTGAGGCAGAGAGACATTGATCAGTGTAAAGAGCAGTGAGAGATAGAGAGACATTGGTCAGTGTGGAGAGAAGTGAGAGAGAGAGACATTGATGAGTGTGGAGCGCAGTGAGGCAGAGAGACATTGATCAGTGTAAAGATCAGTGAGAGAGAGAGACATTGAATAGTGTGATGAGCAATGAGTGAGAGAGACATTGATCAGTGTGGAGAGCAGTGAGAGGAGAGACATTAATCAGTGTGGAGGGCAGTGAGAGGGAGAGACATTGATCAGTGTGGAAAGCAGTGAGAGGGAGAGACATTGAGCTGTGTGGAGAGCAGTGAGAGAGAGAGACATTGATCAGTGTGGAGAGCAGTGAGAGAGAGAGACATTGATCTGTGTGGAGTGCAGTGAGAGGGAGAGACATTGATCAGTGTAAAAAGCAGTGAGAGAGTGAGTCATTGATCAGTGTGGAAAGCAGTGAGAGAGAGAGACATTGAGCAGTGTGGAGAGCAGGGAGAGAGAGAGACTTTGAGCAGTGTGGAGAGCAGGAAGAGGGAGAGACATTGATCAGTGTGGAGAGCAGTGAGAGAGAGAGACATTGATCTGTATGGAGAGCAGTGAGAGAGAGAGAGACATTGATCTGTGTGATGAGCAATGAGAGAGAGAGACATTGATCAGTGTGGAGAGCAGTGAGAGCGATAGACGTTGGTCAGTGTGGAGAGCAGTGAGAGGGAGATACGTTGAGCAGTGTGGAGAGCAGTGAGAGGGAGAGACATTGATCAGTGTAAAAAGCAGAGAGAGAGAGAGATATTGATCAGTGTGGAGAGCAGTGAGAGCGAGAGACATTGATCAGTGTCAAAAGCAGAGAGAGAGAGAGATATTGATCAGTGTGGAGAGCAGTGAGAGAGAGAGAGACATTGGTCAGAGTGGAGAGCAGTGAGAGAGAGAGAAATTGATGAGTGTAAAGAGCAGTGAGAGAGACAATGATCTGTGTGGTGAGCAGTGAGGGAGAGAGACATTGATCAGTGTCAAAAGCAGTGAGAGAGAGAGACATTGATCACTGTGGAGAGCAGTGAGAGAGAGAGACACTGAGCAGTGTGGAGAGCAGGGAGAGAGAGAGACATTGATCAGTGTGTTGATCTGTGAGAGAGTGATACCTTGATTAGTGTGGAGAGCAGTGAGAGAGAGAGACATTGATCAGTGTAAAAAGCAGTGAGAGAGAGAGATATTGAACAGTGTGGAGAGCAGTGAGAGAGAGAGACATTGATCAGTGTGGAAAGCAGTGGGAGAGAGAGTCATTGAGCTGTGTGGAGAGCAGTGAGAGAGAGAGACATTGATCAGTGCGGATAGCAGTGAGAGAGAGAGACATTGAGCAGTGTGGAGAGCAGTGAGAGAGAGACGGTGATAATGATCAGTTTTGAGAGCAGTGAGAGAAAGACAGACCTCGATCAGTGTGGAGAGCAGTGAGAGAGAGACAGACATTGATCAGTGTGGAGAGCAGTGAGATGGAGAGAGAGATGTTGATCAGTGTGGAGAGCAGCGAGACAGAGAGACATTGATCCGTGTGGTGAGCAGTGAGAGAGAGATAGAGACATTGATCAATGTTGACAGCAGTGAGGGAGAGAGACATTGATCAGTGTGGAGAGCAGTGAGAGGGAGAGACATTGATCAGTGTGGAGAGCAGTGAGAGATAGAGACTTTGATCATTGTGGAGAGCAGTGACAGAGAGAGACATTGATCAGTGTGGAGAGCAGTGAGAGAGAGACAGACATTGATCAGTGTGGAGAGCAGTGAGAGAGAGCGACATTGATCAGTGTGGAGAGCAGTGAGAGATAGAGACTTTGATCATTGTGGAGAGCAGTGAGATGGAGAGAGAGATGTTGATCAGTGTGGAGAGCAGTGAGATGGAGAGAGAGATGTTGATCAGTGTGGAGAGCAGTGAGACAGAGAGACATTGATCCGTGTGGTGAGCAGTGAGAGAGAGATAGAGACATTGATCAATGTTGACAGCAGTGAGGGAGAGAGACATTGATCAGTGTGGAGAGCAGTGAGACAGAGATACATTAATCAATGTTGAGAGCATTGAGAGTGAGAGACATTGATCAGTGTAGAGAGCAGTGAGAGATAAAGACAATGATCAGTGTGGAGAACAGTGAGACAGAGAGACATTGATCCGTGTGGAGAGCAGTGAGAGAGAGATAGAGACATTGATCAATGTTGACAGCAGTGAGGGAGAGAGACATTGATCAGTGTGGAGAGCAGTGAGAGAGACATACATTGATCAGTGTGGAGAGCAGTGAGACAGAGAGACATTGATCCGTGTGGAGAGCAGTGAGAGAGAGATAGAGACATTGATCAATGTTGACAGCAGTGAGGGAGAGAGACATTGATCAGTGTGGAGAGCAGTGAGAGAGAGAGACATTGATCAGTGTGGAGATCAATGAGAGAGAGAGAGGGACATTGATCAGTTTGGAGAGTATTGAGAGAGAGTGACATTGATCAGTGTGGAGAGCAGTGAGAGAGAGAGAGAGACATTGATCAGTTTGGAGAGCAGTGAGAGATAGACAGACATTGATCAGTGTGGAGAGCAGTGAGAGAGAGAGACATTGATCAGTGTGGAGAGCAGTGAGAGAGAGAGACATTGATCAGTGTGGAGAGCAGTGCGAGAGAGAGAGACATTGTTCAGTGTGGAGAGCAGTGAGAGAGAGAGACATTGATCAGTGTGGAGAGCAGTGAGAGAGAAAGACGTTGATCAGTGTGGAGAGCAGTGAGAGAGAGAGACATTGATCAGTGTGGAGTGCAGTGAGAGAGAGAGACATTGATCAGTGTGACGAGCAGTGCGAGAGAGAGAGACATTGATCAGTGTGGAGAGCTGTGAGAGAGAGAGACATTGATCAGTGTGGAGAGCAGTGAGAGAGAGAGACATTGATCAGTTTGGAGAGCAGTGAGAGATAGACAGACATTGAGCAGTGTGGAGAGCAGTGAGAGAGAGAGACATTGATCAGTGTGACGAGCAGTGCGCGAGAGAGTCATTGATCAGTGTGGAGAGCAGTGAGAGAGAGAGACATTGATCAGTGTGGAGAGCAGTGAGAGAGAGAGACATTGATCAGTTTGGAGAGCAGTGAGAGATAGACAGACATTGATCAGTGTGGAGAGCAGTGAGAGAGAGAGACATTGATCAGTGTGGAGAGCAGTGAGAGATAGAGACTTTGATCATTGTGGAGAGCAGTGAGAGAGAGAGACATTGATCAGTGTGGAGAGCAGTCAGATGGAGAGAGAGATGTTGATCAGTGTGGAGAGCAGTGAGAGAGAGAGACATTGATCCGTGTGGGAGCGTTGAGACAGAGAGAGACATTGATCAATGTTGAGAGCAGTGAGAGTGAGAGACATTGATCAGTGTAGAGAGCAGTGAGAGATAAAGACAATGATCAGTGTGGAGAGCAGTGAGAGAGAGACAGATATTGATCAGTGTGGAGAGCAGTGAGAGAGACATACATTGATCAGTGTGGAGAGCAGTGAGAGAGAGAGACATTGATCATTGTGGAGAGCAGTGAGGGAGAGACGGAGACAATGATCAGTTTGGAGAGCAGTGAGACAGAGAGACATTGATCCGTGTGGAGAGCAGTGAGAGAGAGATAGAGACATTGATCAATGTTGACAGCAGTGAGGGAGAGAGACATTGATCAGTGTGGAGAGCAGTGAGAGAGAGAGACATTGATCAGTGTGGAGATCAATGAGAGAGAGAGAGGGACATTGATCAGTTTGGAGAGCATTGAGAGAGAGTGACATTGATCAGTGTGGAGAGCAGTGAGAGAGAGAGACATTGATCAGTGTGGAGAGCAGTGAGAGAGAGAGACATTGATCAGTGTGGAGAGCAGTGAGAGAGAGAGACATTGATCAGTGTGACGAGCAGTGCGAGAGAGAGAGACATTGATCAGTGTGGAGAGCAGTGAGAGAGAGAGACATTGATCAGTGTGGAGAGCAGTGAGAGAGAGAGACGTTGATCAGTGTGGAGAGCAGTGAGAGAGAGAGACATTGATCAGTGTGGAGTGCAGTGAGAGAGAGAGACATTGATCAGTGTGACGAGCAGTGCGAGAGAGAGAGACATCGATCAGTGTGGAGAGCAGTGAGAGATAGACAGACATTGATCAGTGTGGAGAGCAGTGAGAGAGAGAGACATTGATCAGTGTGACGAGCAGTGCGAGAGAGAGTCATTGATCAGTGTGGAGAGCAGTGAGAGAGGGAGACATTGATCAGTGTGGAGAGCAGTGAGAGAGAGAGACATTGATCAGTGTGGAGAGCAGTGAGAGAGAGAGACATTGATCAGTGTGGAGATCAATGAGAGAGAGAGAGGGACATTGATCAGTTTGGAGAGCATTGAGAGAGAGTGACATTGATCAGTGTGGAGAGCAGTGAGAGAGAGAGAGAGACATTGATCAGTTTGGAGAGCCGTGAGAGATAGACAGACATTGATCAGTGTGGAGAGCAGTGAGAGAGAGAGACATTGATCAGTGTGGAGAGCAGTGAGAGAGAGAGACATTGATCAGTGTGACGAGCAGTGCGAGAGAGAGAGACATTGATCAGTGTGGAGAGCAGTGAGAGAGAGAGACATTGATCAGTGTGGAGAGCAGTGAGAGAGAGAGACGTTGATCAGTGTGGAGAGCAGTGAGAGAGAGAGACATTGATCAGTGTGGAGAGCAGTGAGAGAGAGAGACATTGATCAGTGTGACGAGCAGTGCGAGAGAGAGAGACATTGATCCGTGTGGTGAGCAGTGAGAGAGAGATAGAGACATTGATCAATGTTGACAGCAGTGAGGGAGAGAGACATTGATCAGTGTGGAGAGCAGTGAGAGGGAGAGACATTGATCAGTGTGGAGAGCAGTGAGAGATAGAGACTTTGATCATTGTGGAGAGCAGTGACAGAGAGAGACATTGATCAGTGTGGAGAGCAGTGAGAGAGAGACAGACATTGATCAGTGTGGAGAGCAGTGAGAGAGAGCGACATTGATCAGTGTGGAGAGCAGTGAGAGATAGAGACTTTGATCATTGTGGAGAGCAGTGAGATGGAGAGAGAGATGTTGATCAGTGTGGAGAGCAGTGAGATGGAGAGAGAGATGTTGATCAGTGTGGAGAGCAGTGAGACAGAGAGACATTGATCCGTGTGGTGAGCAGTGAGAGAGAGATAGAGACATTGATCAATGTTGACAGCAGTGAGGGAGAGAGACATTGATCAGTGTGGAGAGCAGTGAGACAGAGATACATTAATCAATGTTGAGAGCATTGAGAGTGAGAGACATTGATCAGTGTAGAGAGCAGTGAGAGATAAAGACAATGATCAGTGTGGAGAACAGTGAGACAGAGAGACATTGATCCGTGTGGAGAGCAGTGAGAGAGAGATAGAGACATTGATCAATGTTGACAGCAGTGAGGGAGAGAGACATTGATCAGTGTGGAGAGCAGTGAGAGAGACATACATTGATCAGTGTGGAGAGCAGTGAGACAGAGAGACATTGATCCGTGTGGAGAGCAGTGAGAGAGAGATAGAGACATTGATCAATGTTGACAGCAGTGAGGGAGAGAGACATTGATCAGTGTGGAGAGCAGTGAGAGAGAGAGACATTGATCAGTGTGGAGATCAATGAGAGAGAGAGAGGGACATTGATCAGTTTGGAGAGTATTGAGAGAGAGTGACATTGATCAGTGTGGAGAGCAGTGAGAGAGAGAGAGAGACATTGATCAGTTTGGAGAGCAGTGAGAGATAGACAGACATTGATCAGTGTGGAGAGCAGTGAGAGAGAGAGACATTGATCAGTGTGGAGAGCAGTGAGAGAGAGAGACATTGATCAGTGTGGAGAGCAGTGCGAGAGAGAGAGACATTGTTCAGTGTGGAGAGCAGTGAGAGAGAGAGACATTGATCAGTGTGGAGAGCAGTGAGAGAGAAAGACGTTGATCAGTGTGGAGAGCAGTGAGAGAGAGAGACATTGATCAGTGTGGAGTGCAGTGAGAGAGAGAGACATTGATCAGTGTGACGAGCAGTGCGAGAGAGAGAGACATTGATCAGTGTGGAGAGCTGTGAGAGAGAGAGACATTGATCAGTGTGGAGAGCAGTGAGAGAGAGAGACATTGATCAGTTTGGAGAGCAGTGAGAGATAGACAGACATTGAGCAGTGTGGAGAGCAGTGAGAGAGAGAGACATTGATCAGTGTGACGAGCAGTGCGCGAGAGAGTCATTGATCAGTGTGGAGAGCAGTGAGAGAGAGAGACATTGATCAGTGTGGAGAGCAGTGAGAGAGAGAGACATTGATCAGTTTGGAGAGCAGTGAGAGATAGACAGACATTGATCAGTGTGGAGAGCAGTGAGAGAGAGAGACATTGATCAGTGTGGAGAGCAGTGAGAGATAGAGACTTTGATCATTGTGGAGAGCAGTGAGAGAGAGAGACATTGATCAGTGTGGAGAGCAGTCAGATGGAGAGAGAGATGTTGATCAGTGTGGAGAGCAGTGAGAGAGAGAGACATTGATCCGTGTGGGAGCGTTGAGACAGAGAGAGACATTGATCAATGTTGAGAGCAGTGAGAGTGAGAGACATTGATCAGTGTAGAGAGCAGTGAGAGATAAAGACAATGATCAGTGTGGAGAGCAGTGAGAGAGAGACAGATATTGATCAGTGTGGAGAGCAGTGAGAGAGACATACATTGATCAGTGTGGAGAGCAGTGAGAGAGAGAGACATTGATCATTGTGGAGAGCAGTGAGGGAGAGACGGAGACAATGATCAGTTTGGAGAGCAGTGAGACAGAGAGACATTGATCCGTGTGGAGAGCAGTGAGAGAGAGATAGAGACATTGATCAATGTTGACAGCAGTGAGGGAGAGAGACATTGATCAGTGTGGAGAGCAGTGAGAGAGAGAGACATTGATCAGTGTGGAGATCAATGAGAGAGAGAGAGGGACATTGATCAGTTTGGAGAGCATTGAGAGAGAGTGACATTGATCAGTGTGGAGAGCAGTGAGAGAGAGAGACATTGATCAGTGTGGAGAGCAGTGAGAGAGAGAGACATTGATCAGTGTGGAGAGCAGTGAGAGAGAGAGACATTGATCAGTGTGACGAGCAGTGCGAGAGAGAGAGACATTGATCAGTGTGGAGAGCAGTGAGAGAGAGAGACATTGATCAGTGTGGAGAGCAGTGAGAGAGAGAGACGTTGATCAGTGTGGAGAGCAGTGAGAGAGAGAGACATTGATCAGTGTGGAGTGCAGTGAGAGAGAGAGACATTGATCAGTGTGACGAGCAGTGCGAGAGAGAGAGACATCGATCAGTGTGGAGAGCAGTGAGAGATAGACAGACATTGATCAGTGTGGAGAGCAGTGAGAGAGAGAGACATTGATCAGTGTGACGAGCAGTGCGAGAGAGAGTCATTGATCAGTGTGGAGAGCAGTGAGAGAGGGAGACATTGATCAGTGTGGAGAGCAGTGAGAGAGAGAGACATTGATCAGTGTGGAGAGCAGTGAGAGAGAGAGACATTGATCAGTGTGGAGATCAATGAGAGAGAGAGAGGGACATTGATCAGTTTGGAGAGCATTGAGAGAGAGTGACATTAATCAGTGTGGAGAGCAGTGAGAGAGAGAGAGAGACATTGATCAGTGTGGAGAGCCGTGAGAGATAGACAGACATTGATCAGTGTGGAGAGCAGTGAGATGGAGAGAGAGATGTTGATCAGTGTGGAGAGCAGCGAGACAGAGAGACATTGATCCGTGTGGTGAGCAGTGAGAGAGAGATAGAGACATTGATCAATGTTGACAGCAGTGAGGGAGAGAGACATTGATCAGTGTGGAGAGCAGTGAGAGGGAGAGACATTGATCAGTGTGGAGAGCAGTGAGAGATAGAGACTTTGATCATTGTGGAGAGCAGTGACAGAGAGAGACATTGATCAGTGTGGAGAGCAGTGAGAGAGAGACAGACATTGATCAGTGTGGAGAGCAGTGAGAGAGAGCGACATTGATCAGTGTGGAGAGCAGTGAGAGATAGAGACTTTGATCATTGTGGAGAGCAGTGAGATGGAGAGAGAGATGTTGATCAGTGTGGAGAGCAGTGAGATGGAGAGAGAGATGTTGATCAGTGTGGAGAGCAGTGAGACAGAGAGACATTGATCCGTGTGGTGAGCAGTGAGAGAGAGATAGAGACATTGATCAATGTTGACAGCAGTGAGGGAGAGAGACATTGATCAGTGTGGAGAGCAGTGAGACAGAGATACATTAATCAATGTTGAGAGCATTGAGAGTGAGAGACATTGATCAGTGTAGAGAGCAGTGAGAGATAAAGACAATGATCAGTGTGGAGAACAGTGAGACAGAGAGACATTGATCCGTGTGGAGAGCAGTGAGAGAGAGATAGAGACATTGATCAATGTTGACAGCAGTGAGGGAGAGAGACATTGATCAGTGTGGAGAGCAGTGAGAGAGACATACATTGATCAGTGTGGAGAGCAGTGAGACAGAGAGACATTGATCCGTGTGGAGAGCAGTGAGAGAGAGATAGAGACATTGATCAATGTTGACAGCAGTGAGGGAGAGAGACATTGATCAGTGTGGAGAGCAGTGAGAGAGAGAGACATTGATCAGTGTGGAGATCAATGAGAGAGAGAGAGGGACATTGATCAGTTTGGAGAGTATTGAGAGAGAGTGACATTGATCAGTGTGGAGAGCAGTGAGAGAGAGAGAGAGACATTGATCAGTTTGGAGAGCAGTGAGAGATAGACAGACATTGATCAGTGTGGAGAGCAGTGAGAGAGAGAGACATTGATCAGTGTGGAGAGCAGTGAGAGAGAGAGACATTGATCAGTGTGGAGAGCAGTGCGAGAGAGAGAGACATTGTTCAGTGTGGAGAGCAGTGAGAGAGAGAGACATTGATCAGTGTGGAGAGCAGTGAGAGAGAAAGACGTTGATCAGTGTGGAGAGCAGTGAGAGAGAGAGACATTGATCAGTGTGGAGTGCAGTGAGAGAGAGAGACATTGATCAGTGTGACGAGCAGTGCGAGAGAGAGAGACATTGATCAGTGTGGAGAGCTGTGAGAGAGAGAGACATTGATCAGTGTGGAGAGCAGTGAGAGAGAGAGACATTGATCAGTTTGGAGAGCAGTGAGAGATAGACAGACATTGAGCAGTGTGGAGAGCAGTGAGAGAGAGAGACATTGATCAGTGTGACGAGCAGTGCGCGAGAGAGTCATTGATCAGTGTGGAGAGCAGTGAGAGAGAGAGACATTGATCAGTGTGGAGAGCAGTGAGAGAGAGAGACATTGATCAGTTTGGAGAGCAGTGAGAGATAGACAGACATTGATCAGTGTGGAGAGCAGTGAGAGAGAGAGACATTGATCAGTGTGGAGAGCAGTGAGAGATAGAGACTTTGATCATTGTGGAGAGCAGTGAGAGAGAGAGACATTGATCAGTGTGGAGAGCAGTCAGATGGAGAGAGAGATGTTGATCAGTGTGGAGAGCAGTGAGAGAGAGAGACATTGATCCGTGTGGGAGCGTTGAGACAGAGAGAGACATTGATCAATGTTGAGAGCAGTGAGAGTGAGAGACATTGATCAGTGTAGAGAGCAGTGAGAGATAAAGACAATGATCAGTGTGGAGAGCAGTGAGAGAGAGACAGATATTGATCAGTGTGGAGAGCAGTGAGAGAGACATACATTGATCAGTGTGGAGAGCAGTGAGAGAGAGAGACATTGATCATTGTGGAGAGCAGTGAGGGAGAGACGGAGACAATGATCAGTTTGGAGAGCAGTGAGACAGAGAGACATTGATCCGTGTGGAGAGCAGTGAGAGAGAGATAGAGACATTGATCAATGTTGACAGCAGTGAGGGAGAGAGACATTGATCAGTGTGGAGAGCAGTGAGAGAGAGAGACATTGATCAGTGTGGAGATCAATGAGAGAGAGAGAGGGACATTGATCAGTTTGGAGAGCATTGAGAGAGAGTGACATTGATCAGTGTGGAGAGCAGTGAGAGAGAGAGACATTGATCAGTGTGGAGAGCAGTGAGAGAGAGAGACATTGATCAGTGTGGAGAGCAGTGAGAGAGAGAGACATTGATCAGTGTGACGAGCAGTGCGAGAGAGAGAGACATTGATCAGTGTGGAGAGCAGTGAGAGAGAGAGACATTGATCAGTGTGGAGAGCAGTGAGAGAGAGAGACGTTGATCAGTGTGGAGAGCAGTGAGAGAGAGAGACATTGATCAGTGTGGAGTGCAGTGAGAGAGAGAGACATTGATCAGTGTGACGAGCAGTGCGAGAGAGAGAGACATCGATCAGTGTGGAGAGCAGTGAGAGATAGACAGACATTGATCAGTGTGGAGAGCAGTGAGAGAGAGAGACATTGATCAGTGTGACGAGCAGTGCGAGAGAGAGTCATTGATCAGTGTGGAGAGCAGTGAGAGAGGGAGACATTGATCAGTGTGGAGAGCAGTGAGAGAGAGAGACATTGATCAGTGTGGAGAGCAGTGAGAGAGAGAGACATTGATCAGTGTGGAGATCAATGAGAGAGAGAGAGGGACATTGATCAGTTTGGAGAGCATTGAGAGAGAGTGACATTGATCAGTGTGGAGAGCAGTGAGAGAGAGAGAGAGACATTGATCAGTTTGGAGAGCCGTGAGAGATAGACAGACATTGATCAGTGTGGAGAGCAGTGAGAGAGAGAGACATTGATCAGTGTGGAGAGCAGTGAGAGAGAGAGACATTGATCAGTGTGACGAGCAGTGCGAGAGAGAGAGACATTGATCAGTGTGGAGAGCAGTGAGAGAGAGAGACATTGATCAGTGTGGAGAGCAGTGAGAGAGAGAGACGTTGATCAGTGTGGAGAGCAGTGAGAGAGAGAGACATTGATCAGTGTGGAGAGCAGTGAGAGAGAGAGACATTGATCAGTGTGACGAGCAGTGCGAGAGAGAGAGACATTGATCCGTGTGGTGAGCAGTGAGAGAGAGATAGAGACATTGATCAATGTTGACAGCAGTGAGGGAGAGAGACATTGATCAGTGTGGAGAGCAGTGAGAGGGAGAGACATTGATCAGTGTGGAGAGCAGTGAGAGATAGAGACTTTGATCATTGTGGAGAGCAGTGACAGAGAGAGACATTGATCAGTGTGGAGAGCAGTGAGAGAGAGACAGACATTGATCAGTGTGGAGAGCAGTGAGAGAGAGCGACATTGATCAGTGTGGAGAGCAGTGAGAGATAGAGACTTTGATCATTGTGGAGAGCAGTGAGATGGAGAGAGAGATGTTGATCAGTGTGGAGAGCAGTGAGATGGAGAGAGAGATGTTGATCAGTGTGGAGAGCAGTGAGACAGAGAGACATTGATCCGTGTGGTGAGCAGTGAGAGAGAGATAGAGACATTGATCAATGTTGACAGCAGTGAGGGAGAGAGACATTGATCAGTGTGGAGAGCAGTGAGACAGAGATACATTAATCAATGTTGAGAGCATTGAGAGTGAGAGACATTGATCAGTGTAGAGAGCAGTGAGAGATAAAGACAATGATCAGTGTGGAGAACAGTGAGACAGAGAGACATTGATCCGTGTGGAGAGCAGTGAGAGAGAGATAGAGACATTGATCAATGTTGACAGCAGTGAGGGAGAGAGACATTGATCAGTGTGGAGAGCAGTGAGAGAGACATACATTGATCAGTGTGGAGAGCAGTGAGACAGAGAGACATTGATCCGTGTGGAGAGCAGTGAGAGAGAGATAGAGACATTGATCAATGTTGACAGCAGTGAGGGAGAGAGACATTGATCAGTGTGGAGAGCAGTGAGAGAGAGAGACATTGATCAGTGTGGAGATCAATGAGAGAGAGAGAGGGACATTGATCAGTTTGGAGAGTATTGAGAGAGAGTGACATTGATCAGTGTGGAGAGCAGTGAGAGAGAGAGAGAGACATTGATCAGTTTGGAGAGCAGTGAGAGATAGACAGACATTGATCAGTGTGGAGAGCAGTGAGAGAGAGAGACATTGATCAGTGTGGAGAGCAGTGAGAGAGAGAGACATTGATCAGTGTGGAGAGCAGTGCGAGAGAGAGAGACATTGTTCAGTGTGGAGAGCAGTGAGAGAGAGAGACATTGATCAGTGTGGAGAGCAGTGAGAGAGAAAGACGTTGATCAGTGTGGAGAGCAGTGAGAGAGAGAGACATTGATCAGTGTGGAGTGCAGTGAGAGAGAGAGACATTGATCAGTGTGACGAGCAGTGCGAGAGAGAGAGACATTGATCAGTGTGGAGAGCTGTGAGAGAGAGAGACATTGATCAGTGTGGAGAGCAGTGAGAGAGAGAGACATTGATCAGTTTGGAGAGCAGTGAGAGATAGACAGACATTGAGCAGTGTGGAGAGCAGTGAGAGAGAGAGACATTGATCAGTGTGACGAGCAGTGCGCGAGAGAGTCATTGATCAGTGTGGAGAGCAGTGAGAGAGAGAGACATTGATCAGTGTGGAGAGCAGTGAGAGAGAGAGACATTGATCAGTTTGGAGAGCAGTGAGAGATAGACAGACATTGATCAGTGTGGAGAGCAGTGAGAGAGAGAGACATTGATCAGTGTGGAGAGCAGTGAGAGATAGAGACTTTGATCATTGTGGAGAGCAGTGAGAGAGAGAGACATTGATCAGTGTGGAGAGCAGTCAGATGGAGAGAGAGATGTTGATCAGTGTGGAGAGCAGTGAGAGAGAGAGACATTGATCCGTGTGGGAGCGTTGAGACAGAGAGAGACATTGATCAATGTTGAGAGCAGTGAGAGTGAGAGACATTGATCAGTGTAGAGAGCAGTGAGAGATAAAGACAATGATCAGTGTGGAGAGCAGTGAGAGAGAGACAGATATTGATCAGTGTGGAGAGCAGTGAGAGAGACATACATTGATCAGTGTGGAGAGCAGTGAGAGAGAGAGACATTGATCATTGTGGAGAGCAGTGAGGGAGAGACGGAGACAATGATCAGTTTGGAGAGCAGTGAGACAGAGAGACATTGATCCGTGTGGAGAGCAGTGAGAGAGAGATAGAGACATTGATCAATGTTGACAGCAGTGAGGGAGAGAGACATTGATCAGTGTGGAGAGCAGTGAGAGAGAGAGACATTGATCAGTGTGGAGATCAATGAGAGAGAGAGAGGGACATTGATCAGTTTGGAGAGCATTGAGAGAGAGTGACATTGATCAGTGTGGAGAGCAGTGAGAGAGAGAGACATTGATCAGTGTGGAGAGCAGTGAGAGAGAGAGACATTGATCAGTGTGGAGAGCAGTGAGAGAGAGAGACATTGATCAGTGTGACGAGCAGTGCGAGAGAGAGAGACATTGATCAGTGTGGAGAGCAGTGAGAGAGAGAGACATTGATCAGTGTGGAGAGCAGTGAGAGAGAGAGACGTTGATCAGTGTGGAGAGCAGTGAGAGAGAGAGACATTGATCAGTGTGGAGTGCAGTGAGAGAGAGAGACATTGATCAGTGTGACGAGCAGTGCGAGAGAGAGAGACATCGATCAGTGTGGAGAGCAGTGAGAGATAGACAGACATTGATCAGTGTGGAGAGCAGTGAGAGAGAGAGACATTGATCAGTGTGACGAGCAGTGCGAGAGAGAGTCATTGATCAGTGTGGAGAGCAGTGAGAGAGGGAGACATTGATCAGTGTGGAGAGCAGTGAGAGAGAGAGACATTGATCAGTGTGGAGAGCAGTGAGAGAGAGAGACATTGATCAGTGTGGAGATCAATGAGAGAGAGAGAGGGACATTGATCAGTTTGGAGAGCATTGAGAGAGAGTGACATTAATCAGTGTGGAGAGCAGTGAGAGAGAGAGAGAGACATTGATCAGTTTGGAGAGCCGTGAGAGATAGACAGACATTGATCAGTGTGGAGAGCAGTGAGAGAGAGAGACATTGATCAGTGTGGAGAGCAGTGAGAGAGAGAGACATTGATCAGTGTGACGAGCAGTGCGAGAGAGAGAGACATTGATCAGTGTGGAGAGCAGTGAGAGAGAGAGACATTGATCAGTGTGGAGAGCAGTGAGAGAGAGAGACGTTGATCAGTGTGGAGAGCAGTGAGAGAGAGAGACATTGATCAGTGTGGAGTGCAGTGAGAGAGAGAGACATTGATCAGTGTGACGAGCAGTGCGAGAGAGAGAGACATTGATCAGTGTGGAGATCAATGAGAGAGAGAGAGGGACATTGATCAGTTTGGAGAGCATTGAGAGAGAGTGACATTGATCAGTGTGGAGAGCAGTGAGAGAGAGAGACATTGATCAGTGTGGAGAGCAGTGAGAGAGAGAGACATTGATCAGTGTGGAGAGCAGTGAGAGAGAGAGACATTGATCAGTGTGACGAGCAGTGCGAGAGAGAGAGACATTGATCAGTGTGGAGAGCAGTGAGAGAGAGAGACATTGATCAGTGTGGAGAGCAGTGAGAGAGAGAGACGTTGATCAGTGTGGAGAGCAGTGAGAGAGAGAGACATTGATCAGTGTGGAGTGCAGTGAGAGAGAGAGACATTGATCAGTGTGACGAGCAGTGCGAGAGAGAGAGACATCGATCAGTGTGGAGAGCAGTGAGAGATAGACAGACATTGATCAGTGTGGAGAGCAGTGAGAGAGAGAGACATTGATCAGTGTGACGAGCAGTGCGAGAGAGAGTCATTGATCAGTGTGGAGAGCAGTGAGAGAGGGAGACATTGATCAGTGTGGAGAGCAGTGAGAGAGAGAGACATTGATCAGTGTGGAGAGCAGTGAGAGAGAGAGACATTGATCAGTGTGGAGATCAATGAGAGAGAGAGAGGGACATTGATCAGTTTGGAGAGCATTGAGAGAGAGTGACATTAATCAGTGTGGAGAGCAGTGAGAGAGAGAGAGAGACATTGATCAGTTTGGAGAGCCGTGAGAGATAGACAGACATTGATCAGTGTGGAGAGCAGTGAGAGAGAGAGACATTGATCAGTGTGGAGAGCAGTGAGAGAGAGAGACATTGATCAGTGTGACGAGCAGTGCGAGAGAGAGAGACATTGATCAGTGTGGAGAGCAGTGAGAGAGAGAGACATTGATCAGTGTGGAGAGCAGTGAGAGAGAGAGACGTTGATCAGTGTGGAGAGCAGTGAGAGAGAGAGACATTGATCAGTGTGGAGTGCAGTGAGAGAGAGAGACATTGATCAGTGTGACGAGCAGTGCGAGAGAGAGAGACATTGATCAGTGTGGAGAGCTGTGAGAGAGAGAGACATCGATCAGTGTGGAGAGCAGTGAGAGATAGACAGACATTGATCAGTGTGGAGAGCAGTGAGAGAGAGAGACATTGATCAGTTTGGAGAGCAGTGAGAGATAGACAGACATTGAGCAGTGTGGAGAGCAGTGAGAGAGAGAGACATTGATCAGTGTGACGAGCAGTGCGAGAGAGAGAGACATTGATCAGTGTGGAGAGCAGTGAGAGAGAGAGACATTGATCAGTGTGGAGAGCAGTGAGAGAGAGAGACATTGATCAGTTTGGAGAGCAGTGAGAGATAGACAGACATTGATCAGTGTGGAGAGCAGTGAGAGAGAGAGACATTGATCAGTGTGGAGAGCAGTGAGAGAGAGAGACATTGATCAGTGTGGAGAGCAGTGAGAGAGAGAGACATTGATCAGTGTGGAGAGCAGTGAGAGAGAGAGACATTGATCAGTGTGGAGAGCAGTGAGAGAGAGAGACATTGATCAGTGTGACGAGCAGTGCGAGAGAGACATTGATCAGTGTGGAGAGCAGTGAGACTCCTGATCAATGCACTCCTCTGTTACTGTTCCCAACAGCTGATCTACTGTATGTTTATTAATCGAAAACATTTTTCCTCCCTCTGTAGCCCTCTGTTGTGTGAATATTAAAAGAGTTGAACAGAAATTGTTAGCTGAATTTTTCAGGTACCGCAAAGGTGGCTTCGGAAGTGTGACCAGGAGCAAAATCAGAAACGAGTGTTACGGGTTGGCTACCTGACATGTTCCTGCCTCTGAGTGATTTTACCAAGGGCGGGGTTTGCGCAGCAGAGGCTACTCACCCGGCAGCTGCAGGTTGCCAATTAAGGCCATTATGGGCCAATTGGGGGAGGGATGTTGCCCCCGTCAGGATCGTCCACCATCGACAGCTCATTGCCATCACCCCAGCACAGACCCCCTTGGATAATGTGGCCATTCATCCAATTTTGTGCTGGGCAGTCTGGATTTCAGCGCATCTGGCGCTGTTCCAGTCCTGGACAGCCTTCGGTCTGGTATTTTGAAATTAATCAATAAAGCTTATTCAATGTGCAAAAAATGCAATTGCAGTGCCCTCTACGCATTTGAATTAATAATATTGGCAGGCCGCAGGCCTTAAGCTTGTCGCAATTTTAGCCTGTGCTCATGCGCGGGGGTTAGTGGTCTGGGGGCTGGGTAAGTGGGGGGGTTGGTGAATTGGTGTGTGGGGGGCGGGGCAGGTTCTGTGTCCAGTATTCCTTTCTTCCATCGCTGGTCACTGTCTGCTGGGATGTGATGTTTACCGCTGTGGCCACTGCCATCCTGTGGAGGGGTTACTCCTTCACACTAATTGCCTGACAGCTGTGGCCATGAGGGATTTTTAACTTTTTACAGACCTGCAGAGAGTGCCTCCATTTTGAGACGCCCTCACGGTCTTCTCTTTGCCTCAGCAACACCCACCTCTCCCAGTGGGGCTGCCGGCCAGATATCGCTGTGAGCCCTCCCATTGGGCCTCCCACTTGACTGGTCCACCCGCCCTCCTTAATTGGATGGGGCTCCCAGAGGTGGCTTCTTAATGAGCCATTTTTGGGAAGATTGCAGCCGACTTCCCGCCATGGCCAATTCCAAGTTTCTAACCCAGAATTGAGTTTGACGGTGGGGTCCCTGCCCAGCTGGCAAGATTCTGCCCTGTAACCTGCAACGATTCTCATTCTTTTACCAAAAAATGGTTAGAATATTTTGTAGATCACTCCTGAATGCAAGCTTTTGGGCACCAATAAAGGGCAAAGCCACCTGCTAAATTTGCACTATCAAGAGTGAAACAAAAAGCTGACTAAGAGGGGAGACAATAACAAATGGTTGAATCTTCCTCATTCTTCGAATAGTATTATCTTTCTCACACCAGGGTTGGACTCCCTACCTCTTATCTGAAGTTAGGAAGGCAATCTTCCACAGAGTATTGTCGCACTTTCACATAAGTGGATGACCGAACCATGTAGGATATATACCTGATGCAGGAAAGGAGGAAGATTTCCACCGTATTCATCATAACAAAGTTGTAAGCCGATTTTGGATTTTCTTAGACAAAAAGGCAGAAATGGTGAGGCAGTGCTGTGAGCACTAAACCTTGCCTGGACAGAGATTTTTTTTTTCATTCTTTCATGGGATGTGAGCATTGCTGGCAAGGTCAGCATTTTTTGCCCATCACTAATTACCTTGTAACATCATAACTCCAATTTTGCTCCTGGCACTCCTGCCTAGAGCCATAGAGTCATAGAGTTATACAGCACAGAAACAGGCCCTTCGGCCCACCGTGTCCGCACCGGCCATCAAGCCTATCTATTCTAATCCCATTTTCGGCGTTTCAAGTGCTCATCTAATACAGAAGTGAGGCTCCGCATTGGCAGTGCCATTGTGTAATTAAATTGTAGCCACATTCCTTAAAAACAGGTTGACAATTTTGTTGAACTTAATGCACAGGGGAAACCTTCCTCACACGTGACATAAAAGCCTTAAATGAATCATGTCCCTATGATTTCCCCTTTGGATGTGTTCCCTGTTATATAAAAGAAAAAAAAAGACTTGTATTTCTAGCACCTTTCACGACCACCGGATGCTGCAAAGCACTTTACAGCCAATGAAGTACTTTTGAACTCTCGTCACTGTTGTAATGTAGGAATTGCGGCAACCACCTTGTGCACAGCAAATTACCACAAACAGCAATGTAATAATGACCGGATAATCTGTTTTTTGTGATGTTGATTGAGGGATAAATGTTGGTCAGGACACCAAGGATAACTCCCCTGCTCTTCTTTGAAATAGTGCCACGGGATCTTTTACATCCATCCAAGGAATGGAGGGGATCCTATATTTAAATAATTCAACTCAGGCACCAGTCATACATTGGGAATTTAATTCTTATTTATTATTAACATGTGGTGTGAATGTAATTGCTGCAAAACCACTCAACCCACAAAGGCTTGTAAGTTACAACTTCCTGACTTGACATTTTGCAATACTTCGCACGCTTCTATTGTTGCTTTATAATGACATATATTAATTGTAATCAATGAACGTCCTTGTGTGTTTAATGTTGCAGGAGGCCAACGTTCGGATTAAAAGCACATGGTACTAGCTGCTCAGATTCATCAGCACAAGGTAAAAGATAAAACAAAGATTGGAACAGGTAGACAGTGAGACATTAACAAGTTTTGTTTTGGGAATAAATGCACAGGCTGCAAAATTCAGTTGTGTAGCGCCTGTACGTTTGGTGCTACGGGTGTCATTTCGGGTCCAAAATGGCTGCTGCACCACCTGTGTGTACTTCTAGTGCGGACCGTGCTGAAAGCCATTTTGAATAGATCATTATTGCGGATATTGGGAGTGCAGGCCGGAAGTATGCAGAGTAGGCAGATTGGGATCTCAGTTAACTTTAATTGCTCCACCATTGCAGACCATACTTTCATCTGCCAAGGCTCTAAGCTCCAGAATTCCTTCCCTAAACCTCTCCACCTCTCTTCATTTAAGACACTCCTTAAAACCTCCCTCTTGGACCAAGGTCTTCGCTATCCGTCCTAATTTCTATCGCCTTATATGGCTTGGTGTCTAATTTTGCTCTCTAACACTTTTGTGAATGCCTTGGGATGATTGATAAAGGTGCTATATAAATACAAGATGTTGTTGTTGAGTTAGGGGAAGTGTTTGGTGGTTTGTACTGCTTCTTAAAGTTAGTGAAGTCTGCAAGGAGAGGTATGACACATGAAGGCCTTGGTTCTCACTTCGAGGGTTCCGCTCAAACCACTTGCTCCCAGGCATGGGTGCTGTAATTTCAAAAACCTTGGTCTGCAGCATGACATGGAGAATGAGCAGAGCCAACATGGAGAAGGATAAACTGTGCAAAGAGGGAAGAGGAGGACGAGGGGGAGAAGGGATCTCAGCAGAAGGCTATATTCACCCAGAGTCTCAGGGATCAATTCTCCTGCCTTGACCTAAGCCAGGGACAGTGCGGCATTTCCGTTTCACGAGCAGGTGTTCATTGCAATCTACCACCTCTGTCAGGCAGACCTGCATCCTCACAGCAGGACAAGGATGGCACTCCAAGTGGCCGGAAAAGTGACCATGGCCATGACCTTTATTGCGCCAGGCTCCTACCATGCTGGAGCGGGCGACATCTCCAACATCTCACAATTCTCTGTCACTGTTGTATAATGGATGTGATTAATGCATTGTATGTGAATAGAGGGGAATACATTCATTATAGCTTTCCAGAGAGAAGCAGACTTTGCCAAGATTGCTGCTGCCCCATGGTGTCGGGTGTCGTTGACCACATGCATGTTGTATTACAGCCGCCTCATCTAAAGTTTGAGATGTACTGCAAGTGCAAAGGGTTTCACTCCCTCAATGTCCAGCTGGTGTGTGATCATAATCAGTGCATCATGCTTGTCAATGCCCACTAACCTGGCAGGAATCATGATGCCTTCATTCTGTTCCAGTCTGCTGTAACATCAGCATTTGAGCCACCATGAGAGACCAGAGGTTGGCTACTGGGTGACAAAGGCTATCTGCTGATCGCCTGTCTGCAATGGAGGCTGAGATATTGGCCATCAGACACTACACCATGGTTGGATTCGCAAATGCCATGGATTTGGCCACCATTTCCATGCTGGAAAGGACATGCTCCAAGATCTGTGCAAATTCTGTGCCAAATTTGAGACAGATTCCATCATGTTCCTCGGAAATAACCACAAGCTTTCTGGCAGGCCTGCAAATGCACCAAGCATTTCTGTGTCCATAGCCTTCAGCTTTTTACTGAAGTCTTCATCTGAGTCCTCTGCAGCAGAACTTGTGTACGACCTTGCCCTCCAGCAAACTAGCACCTGCCTACCCTTTCAACCTGTCCTGGCTGCAGGCCACTCATGCCCTGTGTCTCACCATGTGCAGATCCTGCCTCTAAGCTCCCTACTAAAGTATGCAAAGTGTAAGCATCTGAGCTGATGGCTGCGAGTGTGACAGCAAGTGACAGTGTTTCATCATCATCAGTCTCTCCTTCCTCTTCAATGTCTTGGTTCTGCAGCACTGTCTGGCCATGTTGCAGGTCTTGCACAAGGGTAGAGTTGTGCTGCTGGGAGGGGAGAAAGCAAGAGGTACATCCTTGAAACATTCGCAGCTTGCAAATCTGTGCAGTGAAGTCCTGGTGGTTTTCCTGGCAGGCCTAATCTATTAAGAAGAGAAGTAGGGCCAGAAGAGGCCCATTAGAGAATGAAATTTCTCCGGGCCCCAGAAGAAAACTTTGGACCTGCCTTGGCTCCTGGAGATCATTCTCTCAGGTCCATGGCAGCAATTTTCTGATGCCCAAAATCCCAATAGCAGCCGCTGAGCTCTTCCCGCTGGGTTCAGGCACAACACTGACTCCGATCATGTAGAGGAAACCCGGCAGTTGAAATCTCCTGCTGCAGAGGGATGTTCACCTTGGCCCCAGGCTGTTCAATCCACTTCGCCTTAAAATTGCCCCCAAGATGTCTCACTGCAAGGAAACATAGTTGACAGAAGTCAAGTCAATTTATACCATTCTTTTTCTCTTATTGATTTTCTCTCCATGCCTTCACCCAGAAGTGTTCATTCCAGGCTCAGTTGCAATTTCACACAGTCTTCACTTGCCTCCCATCGAAACTTCAGAACAAAGTTTACGCCATTTTACAACAACCACTTGCATTTATACAGTGCCGTCAAAAAAGTGGTCACTATGCATACGCAGTCTTTTGACATTCAAAGGCTGTGTCTCCATCGGTTTTCTCCCAACTGCTGCCATAACTTTGGCAGAAGAGCTGCACACTGGCCTCGTCCCTCCTTATCTCAGTATCCTCCTCCAGCCTCATGATGCTCCTAGTTCTCTGTGCTCCTCCAATTCTGGCTTCTTGCACATTCACGATTTCCTTTGCCCCATCATTGGGCTTTCAGGTTTATAAGCCTAAGCTTTGGAAGTCCCTCCCTAAATCTCTTACCTCTCCTCATTTAGCACAGTCCTTAAAGCCTACCACCTGCCCTGATATCTCTTTTGTGGTTCAGTTTTGTCTCATTACTCTCTGGTGAAGCTCCTTTTTTAAAGGTGCTGCATAAATGCAAGTTGTTGTTGTAAAATGGTGTTAACTTTGTTCTGAGGGTCCGAAGGTTCTTCTGCTGATGTTGCTGGAGGCGAGCAGCAAATTCATCCCTGAGTGTCACAGATTATAGGATCTGTGATATCAGAAGTTCCTGCCCTTTGGGTAGAAGGGGTAGAAAACAAAGCATTGAGTATGCAGGCGCATGTGTGTCGGGGAAGAATTTATAATCCATTTCACCATCTCCTACATCAAAAGCAAAATACTGTGGGTGCTGTAAACCTGAAGTAATGACAGAAAATGCTGAAAAACACTCTGCAGATCAGGGAGCATCTGTGGAGAGAGAAACAGAGTTAACGTGACCTGAAGCACTGGGCTGAATTTTCACTTTGGGGGCAGGAATCAGGAGTCAGGACAGTTTCCAGGTCTCAAACTCACCCCTGGGGGGTAACAGTCACTGACCTGGGATTTTCACGGAGCCAACCCTTTAATTGGCATGGAGACAGGCTCCCTGTCCAATTAAGGGCAACTGGTGGACTCTTGAAGCTGGAGGGCCAATCAGAGGCCTTACAGCTTGAGTGGAGCAGCAGGATGCAGTAAAGGGTAAGTAACTGAGAGGGCGCTTCAACATGAAGGTGCCCTCTCACCAGCTTTTTTGAAACTTTGAATAAAAAGCAGAAAATAAAAACAGGCCATCACTGCGGGGTGGGTGGAATCCCTTTAGTGGGCGGCCATTGGCTGCATCTCCACCTAGGTAGGCAGAGAGGGCCTGTAGACCTGCCAGGAGCGCTGGCACCCGTGGCCTGCTGCTGGGTGCCCGCTTCCAAGCAGTTGAACTGCCCCCCATCACGTCAGGACCCCTGGTTCATAAGGCTCTTAATGAGCTTAATTGGCTGCCCATCTCAGGGGGGCGGCAAACTCTGCTGAACCCGAACTCACCTCAGCCAAAATAGCCAGTGCCAGGAACGGGGCTGGGAAACTGGCAAACCAGCCGGCGGCATTATATTTAGGCCCTGTCCACCTCCATTCCTGACCTCGGCGTGGCGTAAAAACTCTGCCCCATTTCCCTCTCCACAGATGCTGCCTGGCCTGCCGAATGTTTTCCAGCATGTACTGTTTTTAGTTCCACTTTTTCCTACAGTAGAAAGACAAAGCAAATATTCTACAATCCAGTAATTTAATTCATCAGCCAAGAAAATATAAATAAACCACCGAAGCTTTACTAACTATATATCTTAGCAACTCAAATAAGCAAACGTGGGCCCAGGCAATTACCATTTGCTTGATCTGACTTCTGATTTCATTGGCATGCTGTGTTAATGATATGATCTGACACCAGTTATGATATCCTATTTGTGTGACTGCAGTTTTGACCTGTTGTATGAGTGCGTAGACACTGTCAACCTCTCGAGCTGTGTTTTTAAGGGTTAATGGGTTTGGGATGTGATACCTGCTAACAATGGCTCTATGTTTGCCCCCAAGAGAATTATATTTTCCGAACTTTCCGAGAAACTTGCCTCGAATCTTGGGTAATCCTTTGGGTATCACTGCGGCAGGGTGAGAATTTACAATTTCTCTGGCTAGCCGGGGGTTGAGCTCTTCTTTGCTGCCAGTGACATCTGAATAAACCATCAAGTTTACAAATTAATACATATATCTGGATTTTTTTAAAATTGCATTTTGCTTATCAAACTGAAGGATGTTCCATTTCAGACTGCCAGTGGCAGTGTCAAGTAGTCCCAGTTCAGGTACAGCACAGATTAGAGACAGAGTAAAGCATCCTCTACACTGCCCAACGATGTGCTACACCCTCTCACTACACCACTGGCACTTCTTCCATTTCCCACATCAACTATTCTTAATAGGATTGCAAACTAGTGCCAAATGAGAAGTGGTTTTGTGCTGTAGGCCCAGAGCAATTAGGAACTGGATTGAGACTGTCTGAGTTCATTTCACAAAGGATCCTTACAAACAGCCAGTCTATTTCCCATCAGGATTGGCTTTGAACGCAGGTACCCAGAGATACAGACCAATATGTAACCCACAATACCACTCATTATAAGCTTTGAAAATTATGGGGTTAAAATACGTTTTGGGCAAGTGAAATGGGGGAAGGGTGAAGAGAACAAAAGGTAAGGTTTATGATAGTGAGGAGGGTGGGAGAGATTAAATAGTGAGCAAACGGACCATGACACCGTGGTACAGGAAGCCATTCAAGCGGTGGGAGTAAATAGGAATGTAGTGTTGCAGGGGACAGTATAGTCAGGGGGATAGATACAGTTCTTTCAGCCAAGAGCGACAGTCCAGAAGGCTGTGTTGCCTGCCTGGTGCCAGGGTTCGGGACATCTGCTCAGGGCTGGAGAGGAATTTGCAGTGGGAGGGGGAGGATTCAGTTGTTGTGGTCCAAGTGGGTACCAATGACATAGATAGGGCTAGGAAAGAAGTTATGCATTGGGAGTATGAGCAGCAAGGGCCTAAATTAAAAAGCAGAACCTCAAAGGTAATAATCTCTGGAGCCACAAGAAAATTGGCACAGGTAAATAAGATTAGGGTGTTGAATGCATGGCTCAAAGACTGGTGTGGTAGAAATGGGTTTTTATTCATGGGGCACTAACACCAGTACCGGGAAAACTGGGAGCTGTACCACTGTGACAGTCTTCACCTGAACCATGCTGGGTCCAGTGTTCTGGCGAGTTGTATAACTAGAGTGGCAGAGACGGCTTTAAACTAAATAGTGGGGAGAATGGATCACGTGAGAGGAGATGTGGTAATCGAGCAGAGTAGCGATTTGGGTAATGATATCGGAGTGTGGCAGGAAGGGAGAGAGCATACAAACATAAGACTGCACCAGCAGATAAGGCCAAAGATTGCAGTAATGGCAAAAAGAATTTTATGCTGGCAGCATGAGTCTCAACATCAGGGGAAACCGACACTGAGATCTTTGTGTGCCTCTTGTACGGATGGCCCGCCAAATTTAGTGTCAATCAGGCACTTAACAAAGAAAATTACAGCACAGGAACAGGCCCTTCGGCCCTCCAAGCCTGCGCCGATCCAGATCCTCTATCTAAACATGTCGCCTATTTTCTCAGGGTCTGTATCTCTTTACTTCCTGCCCATTCATGTATCTGTCTAGATACATCTTAAAAGACGCTATCGTGCCCGCGTCTACCACCTCCGCTGGCAACGCGTTCCAGGCACCCACCACCCTCTGCGTAAAGAACTTTCCATGCATATCCCCCCTAAACTTTTCCCCTTTCACTTTGAACTCGTGAACCCTAGTAATTGAATCCCCCACTCTGGGAAAAAGCTTCTTGCTATCCAACCTGTCTATACCTCTCATGATTTTGTACACCTCAATCAGGTCCCCCCTCAACCTCCGTCTTTCTAATGAAAATAATCCTAATCTACTCAACCTCTCTTCATAGCTAGCGCCCTCCATACCAGGCAACATCCTGGTGAACCTCCTCTGCACCCTCTCCAAAGCATCCACATCCTTTTGGTAATGTGGCGACCAGAACTGCACGCAGCATTCCAAATGTGGCCGAACCAAAGTCCTATACAACTGTAACATGACCTGCCAACTCTTGTACTCAATACCCCGTCCGATGAAGGAAAGCATGCCGTATGCCTTCTTGACTACTCTGTTGACCTGCGTTGCCACCTTCAGGGAACAATGGACCTGAACACCCAAATCTCTCTGTACATCAATTTTCCCCAGGACTTTTCCATTTACTGTACGGTTCACTCTTGAATTGAATCTTCCAAAATGCATCACCTCGCATTTGCCCTGATGGAACTCCATCTGCCATTTCTCTGCCCAACTCTCCAGTCTATCTATATTCTGCTGTATTCTCTGACAGTCCCCTTCAGTATCTGCTACTCCACCAATCTTAGTGTCGTCTGCAAACTTGCTAATCAGACCACCTATACTTTCCTCCAAATCATTTATGTATATCACAAACAACAGTGGTCCCAGCACGGATCCCTGTGGAACACCACTGGTCATTTGATTCCCATCCCCCTGCCACATTAGTTTAAATCCTCCCCAACAGCATTAGCAAAAGCACTCCCAAGGACATTGGTTCCAGTCCGGCCCAGGTGTAGACTGTCCAATTTGTAATAGTCCCACCTCTTGACAACGGCGGGCCTTCTGTAGGAGTTAGGACTCTGTTGCTGGAAGTTCCATCCTTGTAGAGCTGCCGACCAATCAGAGGTTGGCAGCTGCTGCGCCACGGTGGAGGCGGTGGAGGAGGTGGCTGCTGCTGTAGCTGCAGCGCACAGACACCGAGGAGTGGTGCTGGAACCAGGCTTAAGGTAGGTCACCACACCCCACCACACCACCATCCCACCTGATTTTATGTTCTCCCCACCTCCAAATCCGCCATGGGGGGGGGAGCATAAAATTCCACCCTCTACCTGAATGCGCGCAGCATTCGTAACAAAATGGATGAATTGTTAAGCACAGATAGAAATAAATATGTATGGCCTGATAGTTATTACAGAGACATGGTTGCAAGTTGACAAAGACTGGGACCTGAATATCGAATGGTATTTAACATTTTGAAAACACAAGAAGCTAGGAAAAGG
This sequence comes from Heterodontus francisci, assembly GCF_036365525.1. Lineage (NCBI taxonomy): Eukaryota > Metazoa > Chordata > Chondrichthyes > Heterodontiformes > Heterodontidae > Heterodontus > Heterodontus francisci. The sequence goes on from NC_090377.1 coordinate 128,256,247, forward strand.
TAGTGGGGTAGTTTTGTTATTTAAGGATGTCATTAGTACAGTAGTGAGAGAAGACCCGAGCTCGGAAGAGCAAGATGTAGAATCAGATTAGGTAGAGTTAAGAAATAGGAAAGATAAGAGGTCACTTGTAGGAGTAGTTCATAGGCCTCCTAAGTGTTGCTACGCTGTAGGACAGGGTATACAAGAAGAAATAAATAGGGCATGTATGAAAGGTACTGCAATAGTCATAGGTGACTGTAATCTACATGTAGATTGGACAAATCAGATTGGCAAAGGTAGCCTGGAAAATGAGTTCATAGAGTATATTTGGGGCAATTTCTTAGAGCAGTATGTTCTAGAGCCAACTAGGGAGCAGGCTATTCTAGACATGGGAATGTGCAACAAGACAGGATTAATCAATAACCTCATGGTAAAGGAGCTTCTAGGCGACAGTGATCATAACAGAATGGAATTTCACATTTCGTTTGAAGGGGAGAAGTGTGGGTCTAAGACTAGTGTTTTGAACATAAATAAAGGCAATTACAAGGCAGAAATAGCTAAAGTGAACCAGGAAATTAGATTAAAAGCTAGGACAGTAGAGATGCAGTAGCAGACTTTTAAGGAGATATTTAATAACTCTCAGCAAAGATTTATCCCAGAGAGAAAGAAAGATTCTTTGAGAAGGATGCATCATCCATGGCTAAATAAGGAAGTTAAGGATAGTACCAAATTAAAAGAAACACTGTACAAATCTGCAAAGATTAGCAGGAGGTCAGAAGATTGGACAGATTTTAACAACCAGCAAAGAATGACGAAAAAAATAATAGAGGGAGAAAGTAGAGTATGAGAGAAAACTAGCTAGTAATATAAAAATAGAGAGTAAGGGCTTCTACAAATATTTAAATAGGAAAAGAGTAACTGAAGCTAGTGTTTGTCCTCCAGAGAGTGAATTTGGGCAATTGATAATGGAAAACAAGGAAATGGCGGAGCAGTTTTATGTCTGTTTTTGCTGTAGAAGATTTAGAAAATCTCCCAAAGATATTTGAAAATCAAGAGGTGAAAAGGAGGATGGAACTTAAAACAATCACCATCACAGGGAAAAGGTGCTGGGAAAAATATTCGACCTAAAAGCTGACAAGTCCCCAGGACCAGATGGCCGACATCCTAATGTCTTAAAAGAAGTGGCTGCAAAGATAGTACAGGCTTTGATTATAATCTTCCAAAATTCCTTAGAGTCTGGAAGGGTCCCAGCGGGTTGGAAAATAGCAAATGTAACCCCTTTATTCAAGAAAGGAGGGAGACAGGAAGCAGGAGATTATAGGCCAGTTAGCTTAACATCTGACATAGGGAAATTATTAGAATCCATTTTTAAGGAGGTTATAGCAGGATACTTAGAAAATCATAATGGGATCAGACAGAGTCAACATGGTTTTGTGAAATTGTGTTTAATTTGTTAGAGTTCTTCGAGGAAGTGACAAGGAAGGCGAATAAAGGAGCCATAGCAAAGGTCACTGCACAAGATTAGTGCACATGGTGTAGGGAGTAAGATATTAGCATGAATAAAGGACTGGTTCGCTAACAGGTCGCAGAGAGTAGGATAAATGGGTCTTTTTCAGATTGGCAAGCTGTAACCAGTGGAGTGCCAGGGAGGATGAGTGCTGGGCCTCAACTATTTACAATTTATATCAATGACTTGGATGAAGTGACCAAATGTATGATAGCTAAATTTGCCGATGACACCAAGATAGGAAGGAAAGTAAGTTGTCAAGAGGACGTAAAGAGTCTACAAAAGGATATAGATAGGTTAAGTGAGTGGGCGCAAATTTGGCAGATGAAGTATAATGTGGGAAAATGTGAACTTGTCTGCTTTGGCAGGAAGAATAGAAAATCAGTATACTATTTAAATGGAGAAAGATTTCAGCTCAGTGGTGCAGAGGGATCTGGGTGTCCTGACACATGAATAACAAAAGGCTAGTATGCAGGCACTACAAGTGATTAGGAAGGCAAATGGAATGTTGGTGTTCATTGTGAGGGGAATCGAGTATAAAAGTAGGGAGGTTTTAGTGCAGCAATACAGGATCTTGGTGAGACCACATCTGGAGTACTGTGTACAGTTTTGGTCTCCTTACTTGAAAAAGGATATAACTGTGTTAGAAACAGTTCAGAGAAGGTTCACTTGACTCATTCCAGGGATGGAGGGCTTATTTTATGAAGAAAGGTTGAACAGATTGGGCCGAGACCCATTGGAGTTTAGAAGAATGAGAGCTGATCTTATTGAAATATATAAGATCCTGAGAGGACTTGATAGAGTGGATACCGGGAGGATGTTTCCTCTTGTGGGGAAGAGTGGAATTAGGGGACACGGTTTAAGAGTAAGAGATCTCCCTTTTAAGACAGAGATGAGGAGATTTTTTTTTCTCAAAGGGTTGTTAGGCTGTGCAATTTTCTTCCCAGAAAGCAGTGGAGGCTGGCCCATTGAATTAATTCAAGGCTGTGTTAGATAGATTTTTGATAGACAAGGGAGTCAAGGGTTATGGGGGCCAGGCAAAAAAGTGGAGATGAGATTATAATCAGATCATGATCTTATCGAATGGCGGAGCAGGCTTGAAGGGGCGAATGGCCTATTTCTGCTCCCAAGGCTTATGTTCCTATGTTCCTACTGCTCATAGTTGTAGCAAAAGACCAAGCATTTGTCCAGAGAGGGTGTTAATGTCAGAATAATGAACAGCTCTGTCCGAAGGCAAAAACATGAAAAACAAGTCTAAGACTGGCACATGGTAAAAACAGACAATCAAAATGGGGGTCATGGTCTGAAATTGTTGAACACAATGTTGAGTCCAGAAGGTTGTAAAGTGCCTAATTGGAAGATGAGGTGATATTCCTCGAGCTTGCGTTGAGCTTCACTGGAACACTGCAGCAGGCTGAGGACAGAAATGTGGGTGTGAGAGTAAAGTGGTGAATTAAAATGGCAAGCAAACAGAAGGTCGGGGTCATGGTTGTGGACTGAGCAGAGGTGTTCCACAAAGTGGTCACCCAATCTGCATTTGGTCTCTCCATTGTAGAGGCGACCACATTGTGAACAGTGAATACAGTATATTAAATTGCAAGTTCTTTCAAATTTCCAGCAGTATTTTGCTGTTATGAGAGTGAATTGACAGTCTGTTGTACACTCTGCACAATTTTCTTTTCCATTGACTTTATGCTATGACACAAGATGAATTTCACTCTCTACATGGATGTGTATATTATTTTTGTATCAACTTTAGATAGTAATTTCCTGAGAACCTACTGAATGGTACTTGTATCATTTTGAGGAGATCCTGTTTGACAAATTTATTAGAGTTTTTTGAGGATGTAAATAGTAGGGTAGATAAAGGGGAACCAGTAGATGTAGTATACCTGGATTTTCAAAAGGCACTTGATAAGGTGCCACATAAAAGATTAATAGGCAAGATAAGGGCTCATGGTGTTGGGGGTAATATATTAACGTGGATTGGCCATTCATCTTCACTGTCTGGTCAATATTCTGATGGTGTGAATCACCTGACTATTATAGAACTTGCCTGATTTCCATTCTTGAATTTAATTTAAATTTAAATTAAATCATTGAACTTGCTGCCAGGGGAGGTGGTGGAAGCAGATACGATAGCGGCGTTTAAGAGACATCTTGACAAATACATGAATAGGAAGGGAATAGAGGGATATGGGCCCCGGAAGTGCAGAAGGTGTTAGTTTAGGCAGGCATCAAGATAGGCGCAGGCTTGGAGGGCCGAATGGCCTGTTCCTGTGCTGTACTGTTCTTTGTTCTTTATTCCACTGAATATTGGGTGGGTTCTATAAAAGCAGGGCAATCTACTGCCTAGGTGATCAAGATGAAAACCTTACTTGGTGTTGTGTAAAATGAAGGAAGCAACAAATTCCCAAAGCACATCACAGCTATTGAAATACTTTTTGAATTGTAGTTATGAAGGGAAGCACAGCAGCACACAGCAAGGCCCATTAATCATTATTGAGAGACATGGTCAGTTTACTCTGTTTTGACTGTTCAGGCTCAGGGATAAATATTGGCCAGGTCATTGGGAGAACGCCCTGCCTTTCTTCGAATAGCACCATGGGGCCTTTTAGGAAAGAAGAACTTGCAATTATATAGCACCTTTCACAATGTCCTAAAGTGCTTTACAGCCAATTAAGTGATTTTTTTGAAGATTAGTTAATGCTGTAATGCAGGAAACACGGCAGCCAATCTGCAAAATCCCTCAAAAAGCAAATTGGTAATGCCAAGATAATTTTTTTTTAGGGCTGTTGGTTGAGGGATAAATATTGATCCTTCTCTTCTTCAAATTTCACCACAAGATTCTTTAAATCTACCTGGGAGGGAAGACAGGGCCTTGGGTTAAGATCTCATCCAAAGATGCTGAGAGGATGTTTCCCCTCGTGGGGGAATCTAGATCTAGGGAGGACTGTTTAAAAATAAGAGGTCTACCATTTAAGATGGAGATGAAGAGGAATTTCTTCTCTCAGAGGGTTGTTAATCTTTGGAATTCTCTTCCCCAGAGAGCAGTGGCGGCTGGGTCATTGAATATATTCAAGGCTGACTGAGACAGATTTTTGATCCAGAAGGGAGTCAAAGGTTATGGGAGCCAACAGGAAAGAGGAGATAAGGCCACAATCAGTGGCCTCTATGATCTGATTGAATGGTGAAGCTGGTTCGACAGGCTGAATGACCTACTCCTGTTCCTATTTCTTATGTTCTTATGATCTTATGGAGGAAACCGGAGCACCCGAAGGAAACCCACCCAGACACAGGGAGAACTTACAAACTCCACACAGGCAGTACCCAGAATTGAACCCGGGTCGCTGGAGCTGTGAGGCTGCGGTGCTAACCACTGCGCCACTGTGCCGCCCCCTAATTTGTTTTTTTTTCTGAAAGAAAGTGAGTGACCATTTTTACATCTTTATCCACCCACTAACAGTCAGAAGGAATATTTTGGAATATTTTTTGATGCACCTCAATTCTGTAACATGTTACCAATTTATTTTGCTCCTCTATTGGCATCCGTGCCATCAACTGCCTAGGCGCTAAACTCTGGAATCCCCCCCTTAAACTTCTCTGTCTCTCTATCTCTCTCTCCTCTTTTGTGTTGCTTCTTAAAATCTACCTTTTTTTATTCTTTCATGGGATGTGGGCATCGCTGGCAAGGCAATATTACTTGCCCATCCCTAATTGCCCTTGACAACTGAGTGGCTTGTTAGGTCATTTCAGAGGGCAGTTAAGAGTCAAGCACATTTTTGAGGGTCTGGAGGCACATGTAGGCCAGACCAGGTAAGAACGGCAGATTTCCTTCCCTAAAGGACATTAGTGAACCAGATGGGGTTTTTAAAACAATCAATGATAGTTTCATGGCATCATTACTGAGACTAGCTTTCAACTCCAGATTTTTATTCATTTTTGTTAATTAAATGAATTAATTGAATTTAAATTCCACCAGTTGCCGTGGTAGGATTTGAACCTGGGTCCCCAGGGCATTAGCCTGGGCCTCTGGATTTCGAGTTCAGTGACCTCTTTGACCAAGCTTTTGGTCACCTGTCCTAATATCTCCTTCTGTAGCTTGGTGTCATATTTTGTTTGATGACGCTTGAGACGCCTTGGGATGTTTTACTCTGTTAAAGGCACTACATAAATTTAAGTTGTTGTCTTTGCCTCCACTTATAGCCAAAGACAAATTGAAGTGCTCATTACAGCCTTTTCAGTGGCATTGAGAACCAGGCAGACTGTGAATAGTAAGGCTCCTGGTACCAGTCTTTCGGCAAAATTGAGCTCCTTGTTCTACTGTGCCCAACTCTGGCCCCCGTACATTCAAAAGGAGCTGTTGAAAACGTGGCAAAGAATGATTCTGGAAGGTCACTATGCTGTGAAGAGTGACTCAGAAACAAAAGGCTCAGTTTATTCTTTAGTTGGGTTGTATTATTCCTATATTAGCAGATAAGATGATTTACAATTTTTAACCCATACATCAGTAAATTTAAGAACTTCACACACGTGTATGTACCATGTACCTTTCCCAACATAACAGTCACTGCACTCCAAAGGTAAGTTGACGTAGGAAGTGCTGTGAGACATTTTGATGACTTTAGAATTTTGTTAATTCTGTTGGATAAATGCAAGTCTTTATTTCAATAGGAAGGAATGGGCTGGGAGGAGTGGGGGAAGGACAAGATTCCAGTGTTTAAAATTATGAAGCAAATGCTTGCTGAAGATTGGAAAATTCTTTGTCAGGGACCAGGAGCAAAGAACCAGGGGACATAATTATGAGATTAATGAGTGAACATGAGCTGGATGGTTGATTGGCATTTCTTATTGCTAGGCTTCTTATCTTCTTACTAATTCTTTGGTCACAAAGCTTCTTTGTTTTTTATATCTGTCAAAAACCTCAAGATCCTTCACAGGAAAGGACAACCTGAATGTTTCCCTACTAAATCCAAGTCATAAATTGTCCCACATAATTCTGTTTCAGTCTTAATTTTTGCCTTCCTGCTCCACACCCCCCTTTCCCTTCTTCAGTGCTTGTCAAGGGGAGAAGTCTTCTCATGTCTGTGACTAAGTAAGCTTTCCCAGCAAGTCAAAGAAAACAAAACTGCCTTGTTCTTAAAAAAAAACTTTTATGTCCCAGTAATTTGGAGTAAGTGGGTAATGGCCTAGAAATTCAAGTGACTCATTTTGGGGCATGCAGGGGGTGCGGGAGTGGTTACAGTGAACAATCCATTCACCTGAACAGTGAGGCCGAGGCACACTCCCGATATTGGGCCCCGGGCCTTATTTACATCAAGCTGCTGAGTTGCCCAGAGCAACAAGTAGCTCCCGGGTGAGGAACGGTTTAAGACAGGGCGACTGGGAAGGAGAGGGCAAGTTGGTAAAGGGGGCAACCAGATAGTGAGTTAACAGCTGTGGGGGGGGGGGTGGTGGATTGTGGGTAACGGTGGTGATTGGCGATGGGGATGATGGCGGTGGTTGGGAGGGATATTACTGCAGATTGGGGGATTAGTGATAGGCAGTGGGGGATAGCCTGTGTTCTTTGAAGGTGGAATTCTCCCAGTTCCACATTCAGGTAAATGCTTTGAGCAAACGTAACTTTTTGATTTCGGCCTTACCGACAGTCCCTTTAAGGACCTTCATTCAACCGCATTTTCCTGAGTACAGCTGACACTAGCACTAGCGGCCTCAGGACAAACCAATCTTGCAGTGGGGGTGGTGGGGGGGGTACAAACAGGCGTTAGCTCCCTCATTTGCATAAGCAACTGTTTCAGGCCTGGGCGCTATATGACGACACTACAGCTGGGCTGAATGGCCTCCTTTTCTGCTGCAACCATTCTATGATTCTTTGTCCTTTAGTAGTATGGTTCGTAATATGAGTGCATTTCCTGCCTGCCATATTGAAGTTTATAGGCCATTTAGCGCCCAAAAGACAGAAAATGCATGGCTGGATTTGTAGGCCTATATAGCCGATTGTAATCCACTGTTTAGATTCACAGTGAAGAATCTGGTCTCAGATTCTGTTATCCCCAATGTGGTTGCACAAACAAAATCATTGAAAAAAATACTTATAACCACAGCAGATGGAATCTCGATGCCACATTACATCTTGGACACTCTTCAATAAACAGGTTCACGTAGTCTGTAAGTTTTGATTTTTCATTATCATCCTCCTCATCAAGTGCAGCTTCTTGTTTTGTTTCCTGTGATTCATCTGTCACCATGGATTCACTGGTCTCAGATGCTGCCATCCCCAACATGGTTGCCATGGCATCCATCGCTTCTTTACAAAGCTTTTTTCGATTTGATGCTTTCGCCATGTTCTCCATTATATTTAGAGCTCGATTCAAAGTGAAGATTGGTAAAAGGACAGGAGAGCTGCTGGTGCCTGTGGTGAGCAAGAGTCCCCACCTTTCAGGATAGAGATAAACATAAAAGTCAAATCTAAGTTCTGTTCAGGACGCCTGAAAAAATAAGCCAAAGGTTCATCAAGATTTCAGTCCAAAACCATGAGTAGGGGAGGGGTGCAGTTGGGGCATTACAGCCAAACTCAATTCTGTCTTCCCAGAGTTGAACCACAAGCAATTTCCTGCGGAAGTCAATGGTTAGAGGAGAAATCTTGGCCTATTTTCTTTTCCCTCCTTAACCCTGGGGCAATGTAACTAATTGTGCGACCCTCAATTGTTGTTTTTGATGAGGTCAGATATTCCGGGAATTGAACCAGGAAACTTCTGGTTAATATGGTTCAGTGCGTAATTGGGTGGCGTCTTTAAGACTGTGAAGTATTTTAGGTGTGGAAAACTTTGAGACAGAAATCATGCGAAAAGCACTATTAACCCTGCAACATGACAATTCCTCTCATATTTTCTTCGCTTCTACAAAGATAGGGACTAATTAAATAATTCCAAAGGAGCGGCCTAATATACCAGTTTGACAGGATTCCTGTTTTCCTCAGTGACGTCCTCATCCTGTCTCATATTCCAAGCTCCTCCTCACTAATCCCCATATCACGTAAGTGCAGTTTGAGAAACCCTGTGAAAATGAATATGGTGCAGTAGCACATAACCCAGAGGATAGAATGGAGGGGTCAAACCATTGCCTACTTGTCTGACAGCTTGCCAATCAAATAGACATGTCACAAAGTACCAAAAGCACTGTTTCAGAGGTTTATTAAATGCAGGAGATAATCACCCTTTTCAGTTTCCCATCTAATATATGGTTCAGAAGTATCAAATATCAAAAGTATGCACAGTAATGCGTTTTAGTAGTTTATAAGCTCACGATTTCTTACAGCTTCTCTCGAAGTTTATCTTTAAATTAGCTGAATACCAGAACGAGAGATTGCTTCCTGAAACTAGTCCATCCCATTAAAAACAACAACTTGCATTTATACAGCGCCTTTAAGGTAGTAAAACATCCAAAGGCGCTTCACAGGAGTGACTATCAAATAAAATTTGACACTGAGCCCCATAAAGAAGACAGGTGAGCAAAATAAAAGCAAAATACCACAGATGCTGGAAATCTAGAATAAAAACAAAAAGTGCTGGAAATACTCAACAGGTCAAGCAGCATCTGTGGGGATAGAAGCAGAGTTAACTTGTCCAAGTTCACAGAGCTGAAAGTTAACTCTGCTTCTCTCTCCACAGATGCTGCCTGACCTGCTGAGTGACCCCAGCACTTTCCGCTTTACTGCCACATACTTACCCTGCTGTGTCCCAGTGTCCTGTGAAGTTGTGATCCTCTTCTCCTATTCAAGTGTAGCATTCCTTCTTGTAGGCGTGCCGCAACTGGGTGAATAATCGTACATTTGCACAGTCCAGGATGTGAGACTTAAATAGACCATAAAAAGGTATTAGCGGTTTACAGAGAACATACTGACACAAATGGGAATGCATGGGTGTCACAGCAATGCAAATAAGTCTTTCGCTAAATGTTCCTCACCAACATGTGTGTCCTTTTCTCTGTGCGAATGATGTGTGCCAGCATGTAGCGCCAATGTCACATCCCTTTGCACCGTTGGCCCTTCAGGAGAGCCAATGTATGCAATATCATTGCCATGCCACCATTACTCATGAGCGTCTCCACAGATGCAGTGACATGGACATTGGCTCAGTCAGCTGCTGCCTCTAATGGTTTACACAGGGATGCTGCAGATGTGGACTGGTGCACATCAGGTGAGTGAGGGTGATGTGTGGCTTGCAGAGCACATGTCAGTTCCTATGGTGCAGAGAACCTTTGTCTGATAAGCCACTTCCATACATCACTAGCTCACTGCTAGCCCTGTGTGCAGAGCCTGGGTGCCATCTGCCCTCCCATGTGTCTGTCATGTTGTAGGTCCTCAGCGTCCTCATAGTCCGAGGAGGAATCCTGTTGACGTCTGTCCTCATCATGCCAGGCCTGGCCCCTATTGGGTGCGTAGTTGTGCAGAGCAGCAAAGAAAGGAACTGGCCTTTTTGGCCCGTAGTACAGGGCATCACCCTATCCATGCAGGCATTGGAGGCGCTCTTTCAGCATGCCGATCTCGTGCTCAATGGTGGCTCATGTAGCTCAGTGGCTGGCATTGTATCTCTCCTCTGCAGCAGTGGTGGAGTCTGTCACTGGTGTCGGGAGTCATGTCTGCAAAGGATGGCCCTTATCTCCAAGAAGCCACCCCTCCATCTGAGCCAGTTCAATGAACAGCGGTGGCAGCCGGGACTGGTGCAAGACCCAAGTGTCATGGCAGCTGCCTGAGAAGCGGTCACACATTCGCTGCAAGTATCTGTGTTCACATACCAGCTTCACCTAGATTGAGAGGACTCCTTTAATGGTGACGTTTGCAGGTGGTTGCCTGGCAGTAGGCCTGATGGCCACATGAGTGCAGTCTATGAACATTGCAACCTATGGTTCTCCGGCAATGGTGCCAGAACCAATGGCCCTCTGGGCCTGTTTGTGAGAGTCCATCCTGAAGTGGACATACTCACTGGCCCTCCGGTGCAGGGCATTGGTGACCTCCCTGATGCAGTGGTGCAACGCTGACTGTGTGACTCCACAAAGATCTCTGGTGGGCCCCTAAAAGGCCGCAGAGGTGTCAGGCATTATGAGGAACAAAGGCACGGGATGTCCACTGGAGACCATGAGCTGCAGGTTATCCTTGAGCAGGGCACAGAGACGTGTTACCACCCTCTCTATATGCGCAATCTCCTCTGACACTGGTGCTCTGACATCCGATGGCATGTCATGTGGGGTCTGTAGATGCACGGCAAACATAATGGCGAGCTCCCCTTGGGGGCTGCTGCTCACGAACGGGGGCCTCTACGTGGATCGTACCTGCCTGTTGGTATTGTCTCTGGCGCATACGGATCCTCACGTGCAGAGGATCACACAATGTAGGATGAACCACACCTATGTCCATGTGATAAATAAAGTTGAACCCTGCATGTATTCGAAGATTCCTAACAGGGCATGGATTGATGTTGATGGGTACATCATCTCTTTCCTGGATCAACTATGCGGTATGCCATGGCATTGCCCATCTTGGCTAACACTCAGAGTGGCACAGCATGACCACATCAAGATCCTACCAGCTGAATTGATTGCCCCCACCATCCATATAACCTTAATGCTCCTGCCCTTTCTGGCACCCGCCCCACACACAGGGTGCCTAGTGTGCCATTGCCCCCTCACAAACACAGAGCGTACCCTGTTAACGGAGGGATGGTACATGGTACCTCCCTTTATTCCAGCACAGCTTTCCCTCCAGTAGTCCCAGAACCCCTCCCTTTCAGGATGCAGAGTGAGACCCCTATGTATCCTCCCTCCTCCCTTTAAGCATGCAGAGTTAGACTCCTGAATATCTCCTCTCCCCTTTCATAATGCAGAGTGAGACCCCTGAATAACAGAACTTACCTTCGCTGGCGACAACTTCTGCGTCTGAGGACCCGCCGGCTTTTCAAATCGTGAATGGGACGGCACATGACGGCCGCCCGTTCAATGAAAAATCCGGAAGTGTCAGTGGAGAGGTGGCGGACTGCATAATCAGCAAAGGTAAGTACCGTTTACCATATCTTAATTGTGGTGTCGCTGCAGTGCGGCCAGGTTGGGGGGGGGGGCGCCGCACAGAGAATCCGCCGGTAATATGCAGCGAGCCCTTCAACGTCGCGGGTCGAGGTGTGCCTCTCCCCGCAGTATTTTACTGCCCGCGGCGTCAAGGGGCTGGTAAAATTCAGCCGGTTGTTTTCTAATTGGAGAAAAATTGAGCGAAGGTGAAATCATTTTGCTCAGAGAAGAACAATCTGCAGACAAGTCATCCTGCGCATCCTTTGTGCACTTCCTGGTAGTCACGTCAGGAAACATCTGGGAATATTGCCAAATAGATTATTTTGGAGTGGCTCTTCCTTTCATAGATTTTGCTCCAGCCTGTTGTCGCAAAACAGAAAAGCCCGATGAATGTTAGCACTTGCTAAGTATATAAAATTTGAAAATATAAATTTGCCGAGGCTGTATCCTGCAAAAATGCAGTTCACATGTAAATGTCTTCATTTACTGTATGCTTGTTTTATCAGGGAATATAAGGTAGACAAAAAAGTTCCAAAAAACAGAGAGGGATGAAAAGTTTTTTTAAAAAGTCTTGCAACTTGGAATAATCCAGTATTGTGCTGCCCTTTATTTTATATCTGCAGTAGATAAATAAGCAAAGAAAACAGAAATTAACATTTCCAATCCCATTTGTTTGCATTTTGAACTGCTTCTACATGCAATATATATATTTTAGGTAGAAGGGTTAGTCTCACACAAGCTACTTCAATAAAAAAATAAAATACAGCCCTGGTTGAATTCACACCTAAGCTACAAGCTATTATTGCTTTCAGTCTTACCCAACTCTGACGAGGTTGCTTATGAAACACAGATTTTTGGAACAAACAAAAACATTATATCTCTACAGCGAAACTGATCTTTCTCGTATACCTTTTGGAGTCTAATGGGACTTTCTGCTACGTATTCAGTTTGCAAACATTAAGAACATCCCATTTTACTCTTAAATAAGTTCAAGATCTTTCAAAAGGACAAATGGATGACAGTACATTAGAGGAAGGATTTATCTAAACAGAGAAGGTGGAAGGATAGTAAAATCAAAAGATTTTTGAAATATGCTATAAAGATATGAATAAAGCTGAACAGCTGAATAAAGGAACAAACTATAAAAGAAGCAACAGAAATGGGATAAACAGCTATCGTATTAAAATGAGGACTGGAATTCCACTCTACCATATGGATGGTGACATTGTAAATGGTTTGTAAAGATTTTAGCCTTGTCCACCCAACAGGAACTGAGAGGGCATGGCTACCCGACCCGAACCCAACGGGACCCGACGACGTGTCGGGTTCGGATCAGGTCGAGACACTCTTCTGGGTCCGGCATTCGGGCTGAGGTCGGGTCGGGTCGGGCCAGGTCGGACACAGTGACAACCAGGACGTCGAGGCAGGAAACACTCCGCACTAGTCTGCAGTGAGCGATTCCATCCAAGGTAGAGCACGACCTCTTTAATATAATCAACTTTCTTCCGGTGGCCAGATTGGGTCGGGCGCGGGAAAAAAAATTAAAGGACTCAGGCCGAGTTGGGCTCAGGTCGGATGTGGTTCTTTTGGGGCTTGGGTCGGGTTTCATTTTCAGACCCGAGCAGGCCTTTAGCGTGTGGTTAAATTAGCAGTAGAGCAAATACTGCTACCTCCCGATGTGCTCTTGCCCCACCACTATCTTAACAATGCAGTTTTCTGAGTTGGCCAATGCGCCTGCCAGAAGCCACATGAATGCATGTAAATTGGGGTCACCCAAGGCAGTTAAGACACCCAATGCCATTCCTATTCAAAATCGTACACAATTCTTACATGAAACCTAGTGAGATTGGTCTCTCAAAACCACTGAAGAAGTATTCAAAGAGGCACTCAATTGCAGATATTCAGATCATAGGATCTTTGCGCGATATGGATTGCCAAGAGTTTTCAGTTGCTGGAGTGCTTTTTCTGATGTTTCTTTCCTTACTTACCTACAGGCTGAATGAGCATTCTTATGGCTGCATTCTCCCATATAGCAGATACTGTTCCTGAAGTTTGTATTGAGATAGATTGGAGCAGTGCAGGTGTTAAAAGATGGAAAGATCAAACTGGGAGTGGGAACTATTTAAATCCATCTTTGGCCTTACCCTTCCCCATCCCTATAACCTCCTCCAGTGCTGCAACCTCTTTGACCAAGCTTTTTGTGATCCATTCTAAAGTCTCCTTCTTTGGCTCTGCGTCCGTTTTCTTTCTCCTCATACCTCTGAGAAGCACCTTGAAACATTTTTCAACAACGAAGGACAATGACGTCCTTTAGGAAAGGAGGTTTGCTGCCTTACCTGGTCTAGCCTACATGCGACTCCACAACATGTGGTTGACTAGCAAGCTAGTCAGTTGTCAAGGGCAATTTGGGATGGGCAACAAATGCTGGCCTTGCCAGCAACGCCCACATCCCATGAAAGAAGTAAAAAAAAAACACAATTTTGTTGTTGTTGTTGTAGATGAAGGAGTGTGCTACAGGAAGCACACTTACAGACAGCATGGAACTGTTCAACAATGTAGTCCCCCAATCTGCTTTTGATCTCACCAATATTGAGGAGACATGAATATTTTCAGCAAGATTTAAAAGAAACATCTGGAGCAGTATCGTGTTTTTCTGCCGCCAACCCCCTCCCCCCACCCCCCGCCCAGTGTGCAGATTGACTTTAGAAACCTCAGACCATCGGTATTTATCCCTTTTCCAGCTAATTTCTTCCAGTCACCATCACTTTGCTCCTTCTCCTTTGGCGTTTTACTTTGAACGGAGAGATAACCCGGCATCACACTCACATGCATTCACACCGGGCAGAATTTTGGAAGCTAGCTGGAGGCCGGAACAAGCCTGGAATTTCCCGCCGTCGGACAGTGTGCTGGTTTGCCAGCACGGTCCCGCCTCCGGGCCATTTTTAAGGAGGCCGAGTCAGGGGCGAGACAGCTATCCCCCCCCGCCACAAATGGCAGATAGCCAAATGAGGCCATTAAGGGGGCTATTAAAGGTCCTTCTCCCACGCCAGCTGGAATTTTCAGTTGGCAGACATGCATTCTGCAGCGTCAAAATACAGCCAGTGAGAGGAGCTGGCCTCTTGACGACAGAGGCGTCACAGTGGCGCAGTGGTTAGCACCGCAGCCTCACAGCTCCAGTGACCCGGGTTCAATTCTGGGTACTGCCTGTGTGGAGTTTGCAAGTTCTCCCTGTGTTTGCGCGGGTTTCCTCCGGGTGCTCCGGTTTCCTCCCACATGCCAATGACTTGCAGGTTGATAGGTAAATTGGCCATTAGCAATTGCCCCTAGTGTAGGTAGGTGGTAGGGAAATATAGGGACAGGTGGGGATGTGGTAGGAATATGGGATTAGTGTAGCATTAGTATAAGTGGGTGGTTGATGGTCGGCACAGACTCGGTGGGCCGAAGGGCCTGTTTCAGTGCTGTATCTCTAAAACTAAAAAACTAAAACTAAAAGACCGTGGGGACAGCACTCCATTTCACTATTTTAGCACTCCCGCCGCCAACTTACAAATGGCCATAGGCTGCCCTGTGAAGGCGGTCTGACAGCTGTGGCCATTTGTATTCCCAAAGATTTTAAAAGTTCTGAGAGGGCAAAAATCCTGCCCACTATCTCTCTCTCACTCACTCAAGAATTTTTCTGATAATTGGTGCGCCATCAAGAATTTCCTCCCTCACCTGACCATCCTATTTACACTCCAAGGCATCCCATCGCATGGGAACTAACAGCAAATTATGAAAACTTAATGGGCAGGATATTTGTTTTGGCATTGAGACCCCAATGTTAGGATCATTTCCGGGTCCCAACCCTGCACAGCGTCGTTCTTTTGTTGGATTGGCCAATTAATGGCAAGAGGACAGGCTCAGCGTCCAATCAAGGATGGTGGGCGGGCTCCCCACGCTGGAAGGACAATCGGGGGCTCTCCAGCACTGAGAAATCTGCAGCCTCCCGATGCAGGTAAGGGAGAGAAAGGGCACCTCAGGATGGAGGCGCCCTCTCAGCACTTTTAAAATCTTTGAGAATACAAGTGGCCACAGCTGCCAGACCACCTATGTGGAGCGGAGTCCCGTCACAGGGTAGCCTGTTGATGTTTGCAAGTCGGCTGAGGGGGTGGGATGATTAAACGTGACACAGGGCGCCTGTCCCGCCTCCACCCAACCCCAAAGTCTGCCTCCGGAGAGGGGCCTTATAGGCTCCTGAATGGCCTCAATTGGCTACATGCCATTGCGGGCAGGTAGCCGTCTCACCCCGGCCCATCTCCAGTTCTCCGTGAAATCCACACTTAGGTCACAGGGATTTTACATGTATATCTGCAAAACTGTCACAGAATTAATTCTTTCTGACTCTTTTCAGTGAGGAAAGAAGACTTGCATTTCTTTTGCACTTTTCACATCCCCAGCAGCGTCCCAAAGCACTTCACAGTGAATTAAGCACTTTTGAAGTGTAGTCACTGTTATGTAGGAGACATGGCACCCAATTTGCACACAGAAAGGTCCTCCAGTAACGAGGGTAATGACCAGGTCAACTGTTTAGTGATGTTGGGTTGAGGATATATATCGGCTAGGCTATCAGGGAGAACTCTCCTTTGAAATAATGGCATGGAATATTTTAAGTCCACCTGAGAAGGAAGACAGGGTCTCAGTTTAACATCTCATCTGAAAGATGGTACCTCCAACAATTCCTTAGTGCTGCACTCGGAGTGGCAATCTGGATTTTGATGCCTCTAGAGTGGGGCTTGAACTCACACATTTCCTGATCCAGAGGCAACTGCACTACCCACTGAGCCAGTGCTAACTGCTTTTACGCCCTTCTATCCATGAAGCAACCATTTCAAAAAAGGGAAGGAAACAAGCTTTTCCTGTTCGGATACCTGCAGCAAAAAAGGATCTTGGACGGAATGGGCATGGTAGTGGAGTGGTGAACTAAAATTCCAGCTGCACCCATGCCAGATGCAAAGCTCAGGAACAGTGGAGCTAATTTCTCCAGTGAATTCAGTCAGTGAGGAACTTCATTATCTGCCAGCACACTGAAGAAAATCCATACAATTTTCCGTCCAGTGAAATTGGTGAATAGAAAATCATGAGCAGTGAGCGGACGATTTTTCGATGTGTACCGCCAGTTCTCCACTGCCGAGCATATCTGGAAAATTACCTCCATCCTTCAGTCGGGAATCTGCAGTCCTCTGGTCCGAGTGCTGACTTCAGACCTCAGCTATATCCCCCATTTTGTTTTTAAAAGCAGAATGCGCTGGGGATATTGGAGGTGGGATGGGTTTGTCCAGGGGCAGGGGTCTTGATTTAACTCTTAGGCTAAGAACCCTCATCAGAACGCAGCTCTACTGCAAATGGAGTGAGGTCTGTTGTGCATGGGGTGTTGGCTTGTGTTCCTTTGTCAGATTGGCGGCCATCCTTGTATTTCCAGCATTTCCTTCTTTGTCTTTGCTTTTTTCCCTATCTTCTTGCCCGTTTTTGTCTGGACTTGCCATGTTTTTCACCATCTTTATAGAATCATAGAATAGTACACCACAAAAGGAGGCCATTTAGCCCATCAAGTCTGCAAAGCCTTCTGCATGTCCTTTTGTTCTTCTCATCTCTTGTTATTGTTTTTGCTCAGGTGACCTTCATATTATTTAATAGGTTTCTGCTTCATTTTGGTAGTCATCAGGTCACTCAAACCATTAACTTCCCCTCTGTGATTGGCGTACCCATTATCTGCTATCTTTCTTTTCATTTTTCTCTCCTTCACAATGGCTGTTGATCGTTTTTCAGTTTTCAGTTCTGGACAAGGTCTTAGAGACAAAGCATAAACTTATCTTTCATCGGATCCATTGCGTATTTTCTAATCTTATCTGTTTTTATTTCAGATTCCCAGCATTTATTGATTTCTCTGTTTATTCAAACCCTAAGTTATTCAAAGCCCTAACGCCCCAGTCTCTCTCAGCTACTTTCCTCGTCGTGTTTCTGCATTCTCCATCTTTCTAAGGTGAACTGGTGGGGAACGAGCCAGTCAACACTAAGTGAGCAAAGCATCATTAGCTCACTTAATGTGATCTTTCTTGTTAAAAAGCTAGAGTTCACATTATTTCAGTCAATGTAGGGTTCTGTAGTTGTGACAGAGTAAGTGATCCCTTCTTACAATATGCACCCAGAAGAGGTAAAAATGGTGGGGGGAGAGCTTATGATGGCATTTTTCCAGCAATATACTTGGGTCTAAGCACACTGAGAGCTACTTCAGAACTGTATATTCTGTCCTGGAACATTGCTAATCCTTTCATTTCCAGCAAAAAAAATCACCAAAGATGCGGCCTCTGAGAGCAAATGCTGCACTACTTTAGGAGACCCACTTTCCAGATGCCAGGGCTTAGATGAATGGGGGAAGTCCTACGCTCCACCTGAGACCCTGAGGGGTAATTTTAACCGAATCTGCTCATTGGGAAACCCACAGGATTGGGTAGAACGCTAGTTTTGCTCTGCGCCCAATATTATTCTTTAATGACGTGAATTGAGATAAAGCGAGGGCCTAGTCCACTCATCACTTGCGTTTCTTCATGATATCTGTGAAACAATATTGGGCATAAAATAAACCATTTTAAAGTTTTTTGTGAACATTTAAGTGCATACTGGACTCGTACTTTTGTAAATTTTGCACGCTATCTTGGCAGCAACTGACATTTTTAAAACCATGGACCATCATCGAAAAAGTGACCTCCACATTTAATACTTACATTTTTTCCACATCGTTACTTATTCTTGTTCCCATGAAGAAAAAAAAAAGGCAAGTACAGAGTGTGAGATCTGAAATAAAAACACAACACCGCAAAAGTGAAAGGAATGATAAACACCTATGAAAAACATCAGCTGGGGATTTCCAACATTTTTTCTTTTTTTTTTTCATTTTTCACACTAATTTAGTTATTCAAACATTCCAAACAAAAAAACTAAAAATAAAATCCCTCTGTAGATGTAGTTGTCCCTGTACGAACAATTCTGAACTGGAATAAAGTCCAACATTTTTGAAAGAAAATTCAGAAAATAACTGCAAATGGAGAAATGTTCTGTGGTTATGTAAATTTTTTTAGAATCGACTTTATAATCTTCAGCATCAAAAAGTTACGGAAAATGGTTTCTGCAGACTTTCTATACACGAAGGTATGTGCAGTTCATGAAAGCTGCAAAGGAAACTCAGAGCACAGAGGGTTAATATTTAAGCAGATAAATCAGTGCAAATTTTCAAGCATTCCACATTAAATTCTAGCGTTCATTGTCATTAAGGACATTTAACCAGAAATGCATGTAGAGAGTGTGAGACTGGGCTAGAATTTACTGGCAAAATAACAGTGAGTTTAATGGCACTCACCATTACTAATTTATAAAACATCCAGCAACTTGTGGCAAGGAACAGATACTTTTCCTTTCTCTTAATTCAATCTTTCCTTCTCCTTTTTTTCTTTCTCTGTCTCTAATTGGCTCTTTTTCCTTCTGTTTATTTCTCAGTCTTTTAGTCTCATCAGTTAAGGAGACAGACTGTTGGTCCTCTAGCTCACAAATTTCCCAGGTGCCCCATGGCCCTCGTCATGTGGTTATCAGCTCGCACTTCCAGCTATTTGCAGTGCAGACACTTTTTGAGCTGAAGAGGGAGGGAAGATGTCTAACTAAAGGAGTGTGCTGTGAGATGTCCCTCGCCAGCAAAATTGTTAGCTGTTTTGCACGAGTTCCACAAAATTAATTGATTCCTATGAATATATAAGTTTTGGCAACAAATCATTAGTTTTCTGACTTCAGACAAGAATGATGTTTGTAATTACCCGAAGAGTGTAAGTATCTTTTTTCACATCTGCACATTTGCATGTACCTTATGGATATCTGCATTTTTAAACACCTTTTTAACAAGATGAGGTAAACAATTTATATACAGCAAATCTTGGGTGAGTAGTTCTCCCTTTGAAAGATAAAATTATCTAGACAGCGATTTGATCTTATCATAGTTGCTGCTATGTTTTTACTTCTTTTAAATTAAGGGATAATTTTTTTAAAACTTTGTTGAAGGTGCTCGCCATTAGTTTAGGCCAGACAAAACAATGATACAATCGTTGACTCATAGATAGCTCATGAGGTGAAACTGTGGGACGACAAGAATATGCAGTTCCAGCCTGACCAGCCCATCAACTTTGAGAATCATAGCACCAGCAGCCGAGGAGGAGACCAGCTCTGTTTGCAAATAAGTTAATTTAACAAAAATAAATCATCATCCATTTTTATTTGGCAGGCTTTTGTTATAGAATCAGAACACTGCCCTGTAAGCAAGTCACGTATAAGTGGTCCTTTCCTTGAAGTTGCAAACTAAATAATCTGATAAATTACATGCATGTCAGCATAAGAACGTAAGAAAGTATGAGGGAGGAAATCTTAATTAAATCCCCTGAATCTGCTGCTCCTTTCCGGCAATCACATGCAACCTAATCTATCAATGACTCCAAGGGCTGGAAATTTACATGGTGGCGGAGGCCCCGCCCATTGGCTGAAAAGTTGGGGTGAGCCCGCCTCTGCCGGGCCTGGAAGTCACGCAATGATTTTGCGCTGCCCAGGGCCTTAATAGGCCGCAGGCTGGACTTCTGCCACTCTGAGGCTGGAAGCCCTGCCTCCAGGAACTGCCAGCCAATCAGAGAGCTGGCAGCTCCTCAGTCCCAGCAGCGCCACTGGGAGCAGTAGCCAGTGCTGGGACTGCACCCACCCAGAAGAGAACCAGGGATGCCGGTACCGAAAGGTTGAGTGGGGTTTCAGGCCTTGCTGTTGAAAATTGGCTGGACCCAGCAAGTGGGGGGGCGGGGTTGATTAGGACGGCAGGTGGAGGTGCTTCAGCAGGGGTGACTTGTCCCGCGGGGGGAGGGGTGCTCTCAGTGGGACACAGGTTTTCCGATCAGGAGGGCACCCCCCCCCCCCAGCCTATAAGGTGGCAGTGCCCGGCCGCCGCTGGTAAGATACCAGCGGCAGTGGGAGGACACTCTTAAGCGGCAACTAATTGGTTACTTAAGGGCCTCAATTGACCTGGAATGGGCAGGCTGTTTTCAACCTCCCCTGCCAATCGTAAGATGGCAGCAGGGGTGGGTAGGTGATGGGAACGGCACCTCCCTCCCCCCACCTCCCACTCAATTTTACATTTTCCTCTGCCTCCAGTCCGCTCTCCCAGAATTCCAGCCCAGAATTCTGACCTGTTCTCATAAGCCCAAGCTTCAGCCCTAGCTGATATGAAAAATGAATTTAATATAGCTGTCATTTCCTGACCCTCTATAATAGTGCTATACAATTTAAAGGACTTGTCTTGAACACGCCATCTACCAGTTATATAACTTTAAAAAAACAATCCTTGCATTTATCACATCTCTCAAAAATCTCTCAGAAACTGCCCATATCCAAACCTGCACTAGGTCCCGTTCATCCATCATCCCTGTGTGTGCTAACCTACATTTGCTCCCAGTCCACTGACACTGCAAAGTTAAAATTCTCACCCTCTTTTTCAAATCCCTCCAAGGCCTCACTCCTCCCTATCTGCAATTTTCTCGAGCCCTTACAACCCTCCAAGAACTCTGTGTTTCTCTAACTCTGGCCTCTTGTGCACCCCAACTCCTTTTGCCCCACCACTGGCAGCCGTGTCTTCAGCTGTGCAGGACCTAAGTTCTGAGTCTCCCTCACCCTTTCTGTCTCTCTGCCTTTTCTTCCTTCATGATGCTCCTTAAAACATACCTCTTTAACCAAGGTTTTAGCCATCCATCTAAACTTCTTCTTTGATGTGGTGTCAATTTTGTCCGATTTCTGCTCCCGTGCAGCACCGTTGGACATTTTACTATGTTAAAGACTTATCTATGTTATCTAAAATATATTATTTTTTCAAGTGTTTTTTAAAAAAAATTCACAGAATGTAGGCGTCACTGGCAAAGGCAGCATTTATTGCCCATCTTTAATTGCCCTTGTGAAGGTCAATCTGATAATGTTTGTTAGTCATTAGGCAATTAAGAGTCAGCCACATGGCTGTGTGTCTGCAGTCATCTATCGGCCAGACCCAATAAGGACAGTAAGTTTCCTTCCCTAATGAACAGTAGTGAATGAGTTGGGTTTTTCTTGATAATTGGTAGTTTGATTATAACTATTACTAGCAGTAGTTTTTTTTAAATTCCTGTTTGTTTCATTAGCTGAAATTAAATTCCCCAACTGTTGTGGTGGGATTTAAACTCACATTTCCAGACTCCTAGTCCAGTAACGCAACCACTTTGTGACCATCCCCAGTTGTGAGTGATGCTATGTACTCATGATTACACTTGTTAAGCAAGTGGTAGGAGGTGCATATATTGCCAGCATGTAACTGACATAAGAAAATAATTTCATTTTTTCCAAAAAATTAATGTATTATTACTCTGTGCAGAGATTTGGACGTTGCATTCTGATTCTAGTTTCTTGTGCAATGCCATCGCCCACTCCTGCAGTCATCTTAGTCTTACACATTGAAGATCTCTCCCTGTACCCCTCTAACTTTCTGTTGTTCTACTCTTTTATAAGGGGCCCCTCAACATCTTGCATTCTGACCTGCCTTTGGTCATCTCTTCTTTCACTACTGTCTGGCATCTGTTCTGTCAAGCACCTTGGGATGTTTACTACATTAAAGAAGCCATGTAAATATTAGTTTGGGTTGTTCTGCTTTAATTTTGGAAGAGTAGAAAAGTTTGCTTATCTTTGCTTTCATTTATACTCGCATACAAATTTTAGAGACATGACCTGAAACATTGAGGTTTCTGTGTAAAATTATCTCCAGAATAAAAAAAAACACCAAAGAGTGTGTGTGAAGTGTGCCAGACATTACAGTATAGTGTCTGGGTTCCTTATAAGTACTTTCTGATAAAAATGGCATTATTGATAATAACTTCATTAATGGAAACCCCATTTAAATGTTCTGTGTCTTTTTTTCCAAAAGATGATGAAGGCTGTCTTTATTCATTGAAAGAACTGTGTTATCAGTTGGATGACTCTTAAGCCTAAACCATAATGTGAGCACAGTGGTGTCCAGCGAACTTCGATTTTGCTGAATCTTAAAGTTTACGTAAATGCATCGAGACGATAAACCTCCAGGCTTACCACATCTAAAGGATGTAACCAATATGTGCTCCAAAAGACATATGACCCATTTCTCCTTCTGGAGTGTTGTCATGCTCTTTAAAAGAGCATGAAATTTAATTGAAACTGGTATTATTAATGTGTTAAATAGAGAAGTGAAAATTCCTTTACATTGCTCCTTAAAATGTTACTTAGAAGAATTCTTTCCTGCAAATGACCCCTCTTTCTTTAGGTCTCCTATGAATCATTTAAATCATTTCCAAGGTCCCAGGGAAACCTTGCCAGCAGCTACAGCTTCAGTCACCAGGAACATCCTTTGGTCTAATGTAGACAGTCATCCTTTCCATTCCTTGTTGCTGGTCCAAAAAAAAATTCCGTTGAATCTCTGATCTCAGCCACAGAATAATGATCAGCCACTGAAACAAAAGATTTGCGTCTATATTGCGCCTTTCACAAACACCGGACGTCTGCAAGCACTTTACAGCCAATGAAGTACTTTTAAAGTGTAGTCACTGTTGTAATGCAGCAAACATGGCAGCCAATTTGTGCACAGCAAGATCCCACAAAAAACATTGGGATAATGTCTAGATAATCTGTTTTTGTGGCATTGATTGAGGGATAAATATTGGCCAGGACACCAGGGATAAATCCCCTGCTCTTTGAAATAGTGCCACAGAATCTTTTACATCCACCCGCGCAGGCAGAAGGGGCCTCAGTTTAATGGCTCATCCAAAAGGCAGCACTTCCAACAGTACAGCACTGGAGGATCAGCCTTGATTTTTGTACTCAAACCCTGTAGTGGGACTTGAACCAGAGCTTTAAAATTCAGAGGCTATAGTGCTACCCGCTGAGCAAGAATTTTTCCTTAGCAGAATAGGGAAAAGCAGAGGTCAAGTCATTCCAGCATATCCTAAGTCATCACCCAAGTTCAACCAAGAGCAGTGACTAAGAACATCTAGCTATCTGCCCGTTTGGCGGAGTAATGATGCAATGTGTAGAAAGGCTAAGGGAATATGCATGAATGCATTAAAATGGAACCCAAACAGAAGCAGCAAAATGTTGTGCTGCACATCACTGCCATATTCCACACTACAAGGAAAACAAATTTGGACAATGTCAGTCTGGGTCCAAGCTCATCGCACAAGAAAATGCTCCTTATTTGGAATTCATTGGCACTTGCATTAGCACAAGGACCAGCAGCTTCCCCGGTTAGGATTTGGTACTCTGACCGCTACGGTCTGGGTTTGTTTCCCAGTCGGGGAATGACACTTTCTACTTGAAGGAAATAGACGTGCAGGCTACAGAGATTGAGTGGGACTGACTGACTGAATAGCTCTGTGGAGAGCTTGCATGGACTCAATGGGCCAAATGGCCTCCTTCTGTGCTATAAATGACTCTAGTTCTGGGCAGTCTAACTCAAGCAAGACCATGAGGATTGTTTGTGCTAAAACCAGAATTGTAGCTCTTCCCTGTGCACACTCCTATAAACAGGCAATGGGAGTGTTAAAGGGTACAGCTTGTCTCTGGTTCCAGTAGCTTTCACATGCTGCCATTATTTTCAGTGGGAGAAGGAAACGTCAATTGTGACGCTATCTGCCTTATAAACAAAACAGTCCATTTTACATATGAAACATTTCATTTTTGTAAAGAAATCCTCTCGAGAAAGCAGAGTACATATGGGCATGCATTTCACCCATTTCTGGGTCTAAAACAGGCCCCACAAAGCTGAATTCGGCAACGTAATGTTTCGCAATGGACATATGTCTGATGCCCCATATTACTTTGGGCACTTAAATGGTCCTTGGTAGCTGCCTTAAACAAATGCAAGCATCACTTAAATATTTGAATAAGGGTTCTATGCCTGAATTGGAACCATTTTCTGAAGTTGTTGCCCATGCATGCCTGAAAAGCCATTTCCTTAATCAGCCAGCAAATTAGACTGGGTACAATCGGCAGCACAGCTTTCACAAGCTATCTTTAAAGGGATCCTCACCTCCATTAAGGTAAGTCTCTGGCTAGCTTCTAGAGTGTTTTTAGGCTGAGCGTTTTGCTATTTTGGCAAATGTTTTTCCATTAGAGACTCCTGCAGAGTGAGTTTGTGGAGGGCAAGAACTGGTTCACTATACTTGCTGATTTTCAATTGCTGAACATGTGAATGCTGTGACTATCACTGAGGCTCACAAGTCAGGAGGAGTAGCAGCAAATAAGACATCAAAAACCAGCACAGGCTGCAAGAGGAGGGCACAGGGACACAAGGATGCATGAGGTATTACAGCATGTCTGTCTTCAGAAATGGAACATTATACTTGAACCTCACAGAGGAGCAGTATGCAAGAGGCTGTATTTCAACAGGGTAACAGTCACATGCCTATGCCACCCTTGCATGAATTGGAGCCCAACATCGTGCACTGCATTACCTGTGGCAGTGAAGGTCACCGTGGCTCTAAACCTTTATTAACTCTAGTTCCTTCCAAACTGTTTCTAGTAACATCAGTAACAGCAGCTTACTGTGCACATGTTGATCCAACATGTCACCGATGCTCTATTTATGAGGCATCAGTAGTTCAAGGCGGATGACAAGCAGCAGCAAAGAGCACTGGAATTTGCCCGGACTGTTAGATTCCCACAAGTGCAGGCATGATAGACTGTACGCACATAGCCCAGGAACAGCTCTGTTTCTGATCAGGAAGGAGTTGCATTTGCTGAACGCACAACTTGTGTGCCACCACTGGCAGTAGTTCAGAAAGGCTTGTGTCTGGTTTCCTGGCAGTACTCATGATGCTTTCATACTGCGCCAGTCTTCAGTACTCCCTCTGTTCCACCCAGACTATTAGGTGGCAGGTTGGCTGCTGAGGACATGGGGCTATTCCTTCACCAATTGGCTCATGACTCCTCTCAGGAACTTGGAAACAGATGCAAATGTTGATACAATGAGCCATTCAGAATCAAGCATTCTTACTGAGCAAACCTATCATTCTGAAACAACAGCTCAGGAGTCAGCACAGCCAGGGCTGTTTAAAAATTGCAACTCCCAAGTCCACTCCATTGCGGCCACCACTCATATCCCTCCCAATCGCTTCCTTCCTCCCCGAACTCCCCACTCCCTTCAGATTGCCCTCTACCCTCTCGATAAAACTCCCTTCTCCTCTCCCAGGGCCTGCCTGAGGATGGTGAGCTGCTTTAGTAGCCCAGTAGTAAGCTGCAGCTCGTTGGACTCAAGTAGATGAGGACTGAGGACTAACAAAGGACCGGAACAAGGAATGTTCTACATAGCCTACAAAAAGCAGTGTAATGACCAGGTGGGAAAGAGGTCTCGGGTTTCCTTTCAGCCTTCACCTGGTCTTACTCTAACAAGGTTTTATTTTTAAACACACTGTGTTTTTAGTCCCCCCTGGTGAATCCTTGTTCACCGCTTTCCAATTATAAGGCAAAGAAACCAACACAAACAGGTTTTCTCAGGTTTAAAGAAGAAAATTTGAAATTTATTAAAAATAAACTTAAACTTTAATTCGGTTGACGTCTATGGATACACGGCGCGCCCACGCGAGCATGCATACGTGATACGCACGAGCAAATAGAGACAGAAAAGAACAGAAGAAAAATAAAGTGGAAAGGTTTGAGGCAATATCTGAAGAGGTTTTGTTACGGTTCTTCGAGCTCACTGTAGAGTCCTTGATTGTAGGTAGATCTTGCTTTCCATTGGGGCCCAGTATTCTTCTTAAACTTTGCTCTCTGCAGGAGACTTTCCTCTCTTGGGGTTCATGTGTCTTCAGTGGATTCAGAGGCTTGTGAGAAAGAGATGGGAGCAGATAGGAGAGATCTTCTCAGTCCAGGAGCAAACAGACTTTCTCAGTTCAAACTGTTTGTACAATTCAGAAAAACCCAGGTTGCCAAGTCGGTTAGTCATATGACTAACTGGTCTGGCCATGTCTTGGATTGTATCACCTTATCAATCTCTGGAATGCTCCTCTTACGCACAATACCTAGTGGTCAAGGTCCATTGTAAGTTGAATGTTTCAGGGAATGGTCCTTTGTCCTTCCAAACACCATCTGTTAATATGCAAATGTCTGTTCCAGCCACGGCTGATCTGTTTAACAAGTCCTTTCTTCACTCCAGTAACAGTTTAAAACATTGTTCATGACAAAATTAATGTGCCTCATTCTTGGCAGGTGGGGGCCTAGCATGACACCTCCACACCTAGCGGAATGAAATGTGATTTGAGAAAAGGCGTATTTCATTAAAAGGGTTGAGAGAAAATATAAGATACAGAAAAAAATGCATTTCTCTCTTTCATGCACAAATCCTCAAACTTATTAACATCCTCCCTTTTTTGGCATCCCAATAAACATGTCGTTCTTTTTTGGGGAAGTTTCTCTTCCATTTGCCTATTTCCATGGCTGCTTAGGGTCCTTGTTCCTGCTGAGGTAATTTTTTGTTCAGGAGAGACAGTAGTGGGCGGGTTTATCCTGAATGCTGGTTCAGTGGTTTGCTGAGTCATGCAAAGACTTTTGACTTCAGGGGATGGGTGATTTTCTTTTTTCTGACTGCGGGGGAGGATTCTTTGCTAATCTCCTCTTTGTCCTCTGGGACACTCTTGGCTGTAGATATTTGTGCAGATTCTACTGCACTCCCCTGTGGCACTTCAACAAAGTGAGACATCACCCTCATGGTTTCTGTGACCCCTAGAGGTCTTTCTTTGTCTCTGCAGGTTCCTGTAAATGCTGTTAGCAACTCTGGTGGGGTGCTTATAGTTTCTGCATTTATATAGGAAGATGTGGGGTCTAACTTATCAAATTTTTCAGGGTTGGCTGACCAGACAGCAGGAGTTTTCATCTGGGATTCCTCCTGGACTTCCTTTAACTTGCCCTCTTGGTCTCTTTTTTCCCTTCCCATCTAACCTTTTGCCAGCCTTGTGTTTGCCTGTACCCTTTTGTTCTCGGCAGGTGTCCCTTACGCTTCACCACCCCTTTGCTGGAGGGTCCTCCTAACACAGGACTTAGGGGTGCAGATTTCACTGTAGGTTGGGGTTTCCCCTCAACCTGGCACATGTGGCAACTCCTGCAGTACTCCACCACATCTTTGTGGAGGTTTGGCTCGTCAAACTGCTGTCTTAGGTGGGCTTTGGTCCTTCTATACTGGCATGTAAAGCCACAGTAGTCTTGTGGGCTCTTCTGAATATTTCTCTCTGGTACTTCTGTGGCACCACTAACTGGTGAACTACTGTCCACTCCGTACTCTCAGGTCTGTGAGGAGAACTCCATTTCTTCATCAGTACCTCATTCTTCAAATAGTAGCAATCAGAGACTCCCTCTGCTTCACTTTCAGACTGGGCAGCCTGTGCTAACTCTTGCAATACTGGGTCGGCTTGCTGAGCCTCAGCTAGGGAAAATCCATTTAATTCATTACCTGGGTCTCCTAACTTTCCAAAGAAAGTCTCAGACAGACAGACCTCATGGTCATCTGCCTGCAGTGCCAATTTAGTGCCCTCTGGGGGAGCTGGTTTGGTCATGGCTTGATCCACTACACATTCAGGGAAACTGCAGGGGACTGTCTCCTGCCACAGCCCTGTCTCTCTGACCTCCTGCGGTCTTTGTTTCATTACTGGGGAAGCTACCACCTACACCCCCTCCAGATCATTACCTCGGAGCAGGTCAATCCCGTCCACAGGCAAACTAGGGACAATCCCTACGGTCACCAGCCCCGAAATTTGGTCACACTCCAGGTACACCCTGCATACACTGCCCTCCAATACCATTCACCCCCATTCTGGTGTTCACTGCACTCTCTGGGAGAAAGGTCAGGCCTTTTCCTAGTAAAAGGGATCTAGTGGCCTCTGTGTCCCTGAGGATTACTGTGGGCTTGCTTGCCCCACTTGAGGGGTATGGGGTTACTCTCCCTTCAGACACAAAACCCTGGTAACTCTCAGGAAGCCTATTAAATTTTCCTGAACTTGCAGGGGTCGACTTCCTGGGTCTCACTCTTACTGCAGTTAATGCCACATCTTATTCTGCTGTGTTTTCCATCAGGTCCAGTCTTCACTGAGCGGATGTGCTCTGATTAACCCTACAGATTTCCTCTTTAATTTCTAACAGTCAGCTTTTAGATCACCTGCTTTATTACAATGGAACCACACAGGTCTCCAGGTCTCGCTCCTGCTCACAGCACCTTCCTTTTTGGCTGGAGGAGGGCCCCCAGTGTCTCCTGCTTTTCTTTCTCTCCCAGGACTGCTTGGGCTCCTATCACCTTCCTACCCTTTGTCCTTTTCGGATTTGTGGGGGTGATTAGGAAAGGTTCTCCCCTGGGAAACCGACTTTGAAATTAAAGCAAACTCATCGGCCAGCACGCCCGCTTGTCGGACTCTCTGAACCCACTGCTCCTCTACATGGGTCTTTCTGGAGATTGGGAGAGAGTGTTTAAATTCCTCTAACAGAATTACTTCTCTGAGATTCTCATAAATGGGCTGTACTGGTCAAAAGTCAGCTGCTTACTCCTTTCAAATTGCAGATAATTTTGATTAGCTTGCTTCCAGAGGGTTCTAAACTTTTGGTGATAGGCTTCGGGTACTAACTCACATGCCCTGAGGATAGCATTTTTGGTCAGTTCGTAATTTGATGAACTCTCATCTGGCAACAGGGAATAAACCGCATGGGCTTTTCCAGTTAGTTTGCTTTGTAGTAAAAGAAGCCAGGTCTCAGCTGGCCATTTTAGCTGCCTTGCCATATTCTCAATGGTCACAAAAAACTCTTCTACATCTTCCTCACTGAATTTTGGAATTAATTGAGCTAGTTTTAACAATTTTGTACCCAGCCCTGAATTACGATCCTCCATATTGGCCATGCTTTCACTAGGGTTATTCTGTCACTCCCTAGTTAACTCCAGAATATTTTTTCTCTCTCCCTCTCCTGCCTTTCATTTTCTTCACGTTCCTTCTGGAAGGCTCTCTCTTTCTCCCTCTCCTGTATCCCTCTTTCTCTTTCTCTTTATATTTCACCTAATTCAAGTTTCCTCTATTCCAATTGTATCTCTGCTAACAATACCCTGTCGGAATCTGCTTCTAAGCCTGTTTCTGCTTCTTCAGATTCAAGGGAAAAATGGTTGGTCACTAGTCTTAGGAGTTCAGACTTCCTAGCCTTGCCACATAGAGTGATCCCACACTGCTCAGCCATTTTCCTCAACTCCTCCATAGACAATGCTTTTAACTTATCCCAAGTTACTTTACCCTGGCTGAGGGATCTACTAGCTTCAGTTGCAGACATGTTAGTATTCAAGCACACACAACCATAAGAAAACCTGTATTAAAATCTTACACGTTTTTGATTGGGAACAATTTGGCTTCCCACTTCCAATTACCCTTATTTGTCTGTGGGTAAAGTCCTGGACGTTATCACCCAAATTTCTGTCATGACCAGGTGAGAAAGAGGTCTCGGGTTCCCTTTCAACTTTCATCTGGTCTTACTGTAACAAGGTTTTATTTTTAAACACATTGTGTTTTTAGTTCCCCCCTGGTGAATCCTTGTTCACCTCTTTTCAATTATATGGCAAAGAAACCAGCAGAAACAGGTTCTCTCAGGTTTAAAGAAGAAAAGTTGAAAATTATTAAACTTAAGCCTAAGCTCTATTTCGGTTGACACCTACGGATACACAACGCACCCACGCTAGCATGCATATGCGATGCACACGTGCAAATAGAGACAGAAAAGAGCAGAAGAAAAATAAAGTGGAAAGGTTTGAGGCAATATCTGAAGAATTTTTGTTACAGTTCTACGAGCTTACTGTAGAGTCATTGATTGTAGGTAGATCTTTTTGTTGGGGCCCAGTATTCTTCTTAAACCTTGCTCGCTGTAAGAGACTTTTCTCTTTTGGGGTTCATGTGTTTTCAGTGGAATCAGAGTTTTGTGAGAAAGAGATGGGAGCACACAGAAGAGATCTTCTCAGTCCAGGAGAAAACAGATACTCTCTGCGTTGTACAATTCAGAAAACCCCAGGTTGCCAAGCAGGTTAGTCATGTGGCTAACTGGTCTGACCACGTCTTGGATTGTATCACCTTAGCAGTCTCTGGAATGCTCCTCTTATACACAATACCTGGTGATCAAGTCCATTGTGGGTTGAATGTGTCAGGGAATGGTCCTTTGTCCTTCCAATCACCATCTGTTAATATGCAAATATCTATTCCAGCCACTGCTGATCTGTTTAACAAGTCCTTTCTTCACTCCAGTAACAGTTTAAAATCAATGTTCATGACAAAATTAATGTGCCTCATGCTTGGCGGGTGGGGGCCTAGCATGACAACAGACATTACTAGGACCCAATAACTAGATACCTAGTTATTTTTTTGGAGGAAGTGGGTGGAGTTGAAGGAGAAGTTGTTCAATGTGAGAACAGGTTCAGCCAGGTGGAAGAGGGCAGTGGTGAATGGAGATTTTTCAAGGAAGAAGTGGAGAGTCCTCAAACTGTCCTTGTGGATTCCCGCCTACTGTGGTTGATTGGGCCTCGACTGTGTCCGACCTATTTCCCGTAGAGGAAACATCCTCTCTACGTCTACTTTGTAAATCCCCTTAATCATCTTATATACCTCAATTAGATCTCCTCTCATTCTTCTAAGCTCTAGAGAGTAAAGGCCTAAACTGCTCAATCTCTCTTCATATGACAAACCCCTCATTTCTAGAATCAATCTAGTGAACCTCCTCTGAACAGCCTCCAATGCAACTACAGCCCTCCTCAAGTAAGGGGACCAAAACTGTATGCAATACTCCAGGTGCGATCTTACTAATGCCTTGTACAGTTGCAGCAACACTTTCCTACTTTTATACTGTATTCCTTTGGCAATAAATGCCAAAATTCCATTTGCCTTCCTTATTACCTGTTGCTCCTGCATGCTAGTTTTCTGTGATTCATGCACGAGGACATCCAGATCCCTCTGTACTGAAGCACTCAGAAGTTTTTCTCCATTGAGATAATAATTTGCCTTTCTATTCTTCCGACCAAAACACTTATCCACTTTAAACTCCGTCTGCCAGATTTTGGCCCATTCACCTAACCTATCTGTATCCATTTGTAAATTTCTTATTTCTTTATTGCAACTTACTATCCCACTTATTTTAGTGCCATCTGCAAATTTGGCTATAGTACCTTCTATCCATGCATCCAAGTCATTAATATAGATTGTAAATAGTTGGGGCCCGAGGACCGAACCCTGTGGCACCCCACTAATTACATCTTGCCAACCAGCAAAGGACCCATTTATCCCGACTCTGTTTTCTGTTGGTTAACCAATCCTCTATCCAAGCTAATAAATTGTCCCAACCCCATGTGATCGTACCTTGTGTATTAACCTTTTGTGCGGCACCTTATCAAATGCCTTCTGGAAGTCCAGATATACTGCATCTACAGGATCCCCATTATCCACTTTACTTGTTACATCTTCGAAGAACTCTAGAAAATTAGTCAAACATGAATTACCCTTCATAAAACCATGCTGACTCTGATGGATTGCGTTTTGACTTTCTAAATTTCCTGTTATTACTTCCTTAATAATGGATTCTAACAATTTTCCAATGACAGATGATAAACTAACTGGTCTATAGTTTCCTACTTTCTGCCTCCCTCCCTCCCTTTTTGATTAAGGGCATTATATTAGCATTTTTCCAATCTACTGGAACCTTCCCCGCATCCAGGGAATTTTGGAATATTATAACCAATGGATCCACTATCTCCGCTGCCACTTCCTTTAAGACCCTAGGATGTAGACCATCAGGCCCTGGGAACTTGTCTGCCTTCAATCCCAATAATTTGCTCAGTATTTTTTCCCTAGTGATGATGATTGTTCTAAGTTCCTCCCTTTCTATAACCTCTGCATTACCTGTTACTATTGGGCTGGTACTTGTGTCCTCAACCGTGAAAACTGAGGCAAAGTACTGATTTAGAGTCTCTGCCATTTCTGTGTTCCCCACTATTAAGTCCCCAGTCACATCCTCCAAGGGACCAACATTCAATTTAGCTATTCTTTTTCCTTTTATATACTTATAGAAGTTTTTGCTATCAGTTTTTATATTTTGCGCTAGTTTTCTTTCATAATTTACCTTTGCTATTTTTATTACTTTTTTAGTAACCCTTTGTTGATCTTTAAAAGTTTCCCAATATTCCAGCCTGCCACTGGCCTTTGCAATATGGTATGCCTTAGTTTTTGTCCTTATGTTATCCTCAACTTCCTTGCTTAGCCATGGATGTTTTTCCCCCTCTTACAATCTTTCTTCCTCTTTGGAATATATTTTAGTTGGGAGGAATTGAATATCTCCTTAAACATCTGCCACTGCTCATTAACTGTCCTACCTTTTAGTCTTCCTGCCCAGTCCACTAGGGCCAAATCTGTCCTCATGCCTATGTAATTACCTTTGTTTAACTCCAGAACGCTAGTGTGGAACTCCAGTTTCTCGCCCTCAAACTGAATTTGAAATTCTAGCATGCTATGATCACTCTTCCCTAGAGGATCCTTAACTGAGATCATTAATTAATCCCACCTCATTACATAATACTAAATCTAGAATAGCCTGCACCCTGGTTGGTTCCACAACACATTGCTCCAGAAAACAATCTCTAATACATTCAATGAACTCTCCTTCGAGGATACCTTTGCCAATTTGATTAATCCAATCTATATGCATATTAAAATCACCCATGATTATTGCTGTACCTTTCTTACAAGCCCCCAGTATTTTCTGGTTTATACTGTGCCCCACTGCGGAACTACTGTTTGGGGACCGATAGATTACTCCCACCAGGGATTTCTTTCCCTTGCTATTTCTTATTTCTACCCAGACTGATTCTACATCTTGATCTCCAGTGCCTATATCATTTCTCACTACAGCACTTATCTCTTCCTTTACTAACAACGCTACACCACCTCCTTTTCCTTCCTGCCTATCCTTCCGAAATACTGAGTACCCTTGGATAGTCAATTCCCAAACCTCGTTTCCCTGCAACCACGTCTCAGTAATCCCCTCTAAATCATACCCATTCGTCTCTATTTGCGCTGCTAACTCATTAATTTTATTCTGAATGCTTCGTGCATTCAGATACAAAGCCTTTAAGTTTATTCTATTATCAAATTTCCCTACTCTTGTATGATTCCTTGGTGCAATATGACGTTCAAACGTTCTGTCCCTACCTTTTATTTTTTGGTAACAATCAGCCTCATCACTAACCTGCATTCCTACCTTCTCTTTTAACTTTGACTTCCTAATTTTCCATGCAACTGACCCCTCCCCCCCCTCCCACTATTTAGCTTAAAGCCCTCTCTACAGCCCTAGTTATGCAATTCACCAGGACACTGGTCCCAGCATGATTCAGGTGGAGCCCGTCCCATCGGAACAGCTCCCTCCTTCTCCAATACTGGTACCAATGCCCAATGAATTCGAACCCATTTCTCCCACACCAATCTTTGAACCACGTATTTACCTCTTTAATCTTATTGACCCTGTGCCAATTAGCTCATGGCTCAGGTAGTAATCCGGAGAACCTTTTTGGTTCTGCTTTTTAATTTAGCCCCTCATTGCTCATATTTCCTCAGCAGAACCTCTATCCTCGTTGGTGCCTACGTGGACCACGACAACTGGATCTTTCCCCTCTCATTCCAAGTTTCTCTGCAGCCCAGGTAGGCAACACAGCCTTCGGGACTCTCGATCCTGACCACAGAGAACAGTATCTATGCCCCGAACTATACTATCCCTGATTACGACGACATTTCTTTTTTCTCCCCCCACTTGAATGGCTCCCTGTACCACGATGCTATGGTCAGTTGGCTGATCCTCCCTACAGTCCCTGCTCTTGTCCACACAGGGAGCAAGAATGTCAAATCTGTTGGACAAGGACAAGGGCTGAGGCTCCTGCAACACTATCTCCTGGATCCCTCTAACTGCCTCACTCAGTGTCACACCCTCCTGTCCCTGACCACTGGCCGAATTCAAGGTAGTTAATCTAAGGGGTGTGACTGCCTCCTGAAACACAGCGTCCAGGTAACTCTCCCCCTCCCTGATGTGTCGCAGTGTCCGAAGCTCAGACTCCAGCTCATCAACTCTGAGCCGGAGTTTCTCGAGCAGCCAACACTTGCTACAGATGTGGTCACTAGGAACCACAATGGGGTCCACCAGCTTCCACATCCTGCACGTACAACACATCGCCTGGCCATGCATCTCTATTTTATTTAATTAGTTTTGTTTTTTAAATTTCCGACTGATCTTTAGTTTTTAATCTGTAAAATATTTCTCCTATTCACCTTTAATCTGAAATCAACTTCGAATAGGTAATTCAACGAGCAGTTACTTACCAACCAAAGAACCTACGGTTTTCCTGTGATCTCACTCTCTTTGTTTTTTTTTCTCTCTGTTTTTACTCCCTTAAAATACCCGCTCTCTCTCTCTCTCTGTCTCTGTCTTCGACTCTGTTCCTTTTGGAGTGCTTTTTAAAGCGCAGCTCCCGCTGTATTTTCTCTCTCTGGTCTCCTTCCCATGGCACCTTCCCATGCAATTGCAGGAGGTGTAACACCTGCCCTTTTACCTCCTCTTTGCTCACCATCCAAGGCCCCAAACACTCCTTCCAGGTGAAACAGCTTGTACTTCTTTCAATTTAGTATTCTGTATGTGCTGCTCACAATGTGGTCTCTCTACATTAGGGAGAGTAAATGCAGATTGGGTGACCACTTTACGGAACACCTCTGCTCAGTTCGAAAACATGACCCCGAGCTTCCGTTTGCTTGCCATTTTAATTCACCACCCTGCTCCCATGCCCACATTTCTGTCCTCGGCCTGCTGCGGTGTTCCAGTGAGGGCAAGCTTGAGGAACAGCACCTCATCTTCCGATTGGGCACTTTACAGCCTTCTGGACTCAACATTGAGTTCAATAATTTCAGACCATGACCCACATTTTGATTGGTTTTTTTTAACCATGTGCCAGTCTTAAGCTGTTTTTCATGTTTTTACTTTCAGACAGACCTGTTTATTATTCTGCCATTAACATTCTCTCTGGACAAATGCTTTGTCTTTTACTACAACTATTAGCACTCCCTTTACCTTTGTTCCATGACATCTCTTAATTTAATCGTCATTTAATCTCTCCCGCCCTCTACCCTATCACAGACCTCCCCTTTTGTTTTTCTTTTCCCCCTCCCCTTTTTCACTTTCTCAAAACCTATTACATTTCTAACCTTTGCCAGTTCTGATGAAAGGTTATCGACCTGAAACTTTAACTCTGTTTCCCTCTCCACAGATGCTGTTGGAGCTGCTGAATATTTCCAGCACTTTCTGTTTTTATTACATAAGTTAGTAGGCTTGCCTGGGTTATTCTTGTGAGGTCATTGAACTTTTTTGCAGCCATATCCTGGGTCAATATTTTTGGCATTACCTGCTTTGCCATCATGACACTCATGCTAGGCAGCTTGCCTGCTTTCCTGCTTTTTGGTGGAGAGAAATTGTCTCTCCTCCTGCCAACCTCCTCCATCAGGGTCAGTTAAGCCAGAAGTTGTCAGAATTATTTGTTTGAAGGACCCCTTTTCAAATGGATTAGGAGTCACGGACACCCCCTCTAAATTACAATCCGATATGATCCCCACAATACTTATAATATGAAAGTGCTGTGTGTAAAGACTGCTTTTAATGCTTTGAAAAATCAATATTTACCTATAGCCGTCAATGAGATGGTTGTGCCTGCTTCTCACTGCAGTCTGTCTATTCTTGGTCGAAGCATGGAAAGAGCAGGAGCATGGAGAAAACAAGAGCCTGGAGAAAACTGGAACCTAGTGATAACATGGAGAAAGCATTAGGGGGAGAGCAGGAGCACTGGGGAAGCACAAGATAGAGAGAGCAGGAGCTTGCAGAGGGTACAGGCCAGAGAAAGCAGGAGCCTGGAGAGAGAAGTAGGACAGAGAGAACAGGAGCACACAGAAAGCCAGAGCAGGGAGAGAGCAGAGCATGGGGAAAGCACTAGGAGAGCAGAGAGGGAGAAAGAGCACAGAGGGAGCAAGAGCCTGAAAGGGAGCAGGAGAAAGGCGGAACTCGGGGAGAACAGGAGCACGGAAACAGCAGGAGAATGGAGAGTGGGAGCACAGGGTGGGGAGGGGGGAGCACTGGAAGAGCCGGGAGAAAGCAGGAGCACGTGAGGAGCAGAGCATGCCTCCGGCCGCTGCTCACTCACTTACTGTTGACCATGGTGTCCTGGGCAGTTGCCTCCATCACCCACTCATAAAGCTAGCCACTGGAATATCTCTGCGGACCCCAGTCTGAGAACCACTAAGATAAGTGGTAACAATGGGTTTGTGGGGAGAAGTGATTTAAGCAAATTCTGACGGTATTGAAATTTTGTACGTAGTTACTGCCATCAATAGAATCATATGAGCGACAGGTTAATGTGCTACATCTGCACATGCTAAGTATGTTATTGAATTAATTTTTGTTGGGAAATATTAGGTCATTGTTTGCAGCTGAACTTTACCAGCAAGGGAATTTCTTCTCGAATAAATTCATATCAACTGTTGAGCAGATTTAATTTGCTGGCTTACACTGTCGCTTTTCCCATGCAGTGGAAGCATTACATCCTGATCATTCGATTACTCTGCGCCAAAATTCAATCCATGTGCAGCTATTAATTGGACACTTCTCTTATTCATCAGTGTAATGAATCAGAGAGCAGGAGCTTCAAGACTGTGAAAAATGGGGAGGTAAGGGATATGTAATATCCCCTGTCGCAAAAGATCACCTGGACGAACAGGCATAACTTGAGCATATCATCTGCAGAATTTCAGCAACTGCTTTTTGTCTCTTGATGAAACAACTGTCAGAAATTACTATTTCACCAGCAGGTTTTCCCAATGTATCTCTGCATAAATGGCATAAATTTTCTCTTGCATCCTGCTGAGAGGTGCCCACCCAGATGTGGGCAAAGGGTCAGGGGTTGCCGATAACTTGCCTGAGGCATGGCAAAATGGCATGAAAGGAGGCTGTTTGTCGCTGGAGACCCTCACAAGGTTCCCTGGAAAGGGGTCGGATGCAGGAGGCTTCTGCGTGCCGCCATCCATTACTGATAGACAAGCACCAGCACATGTTGTGGGATCGAACTTGTTGCGAGACCAGCAGCATTCACTCTGTGTCTGCAGAAGATATCATAGAGAGTGGGCTAAGACCGGTGGTGGGCCACCTATTCTGCATGTCCCTGAGTCTGATGGAGAAGGAGGCCATGGAGCTGGCTGCACCACAGGATGGAAGGAGTGTTGTGTATGGAGAGACAGGCGCACGTTCCCAAGACAGAGTAAGGTCATCATGGGGCATAAGGGTG
Source organism: Heterodontus francisci (assembly GCF_036365525.1). Lineage (NCBI taxonomy): Eukaryota > Metazoa > Chordata > Chondrichthyes > Heterodontiformes > Heterodontidae > Heterodontus > Heterodontus francisci. The sequence continues at coordinate 128,294,253 of NC_090377.1, forward strand.
GATCTACAGCGATGGAGCCATATTGCTCATCAAGCAATGCGTACTCAAGGGTAGGCAATGGAGGAGTCCATCCAGGCCTTGGTGCATGAATGGGAGATCTCCATCGAGAGATTGGCAGCGATCTTGAACAGCCACATCCAGCAGAGCACTCAGTGTCTGTAGGACATTCGTGCAGACCTCCATACCCTCGTCTTGACCATAAGCACAAAGCAGCAATGGAAAGGCAAGAGGGGGACAGGGGACCTGGAGTCACTACCAGGTCCTCTACCCTCTCAGGGCAGCAGGGAGGCACAGGTTTGCCTTGTAAGGGAGGAGGAGCAGATGCCCACCGCTGCTGGGGGCTCCTCTCAGGATTCTCCTGGTGCAGTCAGCAGTCCCTCTGCCCCTCTGCCAGTGATGCCAGGGCCTCTATCATCCCTGACAACAGAGGGTGCTACTGCCTCTGTGCAGGAGGACAATATGCCAGGGCCCACCAAGCCTAAGGCAACCAGAGGACGACTTCCAAGGTCATCTATAACCACGGGGCAGCAAGGTCAGCAGCCTGCCTCCAGTTCAGCCTACAGCGCAGGGGGAGCAGCTTGTTGGAGTCCATGCAAAAGAATGAAGAAGAACAATTAGAAGCACGGGGGTTTCACTGGTGAATGTGTTTTGTAGATGGAAAGGGTGGTGTTTGCTGTCACTGTCAGTAAAGTTTTTTTCCAAAAACAAAATCTCCTTCCTTTTCCATCAGGCCTTTGGCACTTTGTACCAACCCAGCCTCTGTGAAGAGGCTCTAAGTGAGGGAGACATCATGCTGCGAGGGGTCCGGTCTACAGCCATGCCAGCTCAGCGCTGCGTAACTGATCAATGAGAGTTTGTTCCCTGAAGGAAAGGAGGCGACAACAGGACTGCATAAAGGTAAGTCTTTATTCATCAATGTACAACTGGCTGTGAGGATCAAAGGAAACACGAATGTATCAGGGCATCGCACGCCTCCCTTGCGCATATCTCTGGGCCTCTCTCTGTTGTCCCTGGGATCCTTTATCTGTCGATGCTTGGCCAGCTTCCTCCTCTGCATCCGATGAGGCATCGCGTTCCTCGCATTCCTCATTGTTCAATGCCTCCCACCTCTGTAGAGCCAGGTTGTGCAGTGCACAGCAGATCACCACGATATGTGAGACTCTTGCTGGGATACACTGAAAAGCTCCACAGGTCTGCTCTAGGCTGAATCTCATCTTCAGCAGAGCAATGGTCAGCACTATGGTCATACGTGTTGCCCCGTGGCAGGAATTGTCCCTTTCCTCTGCAGCTGTGTGTGGGTTCCTCACAGGTGTCAGTAGTCATGTGTTCAGTGAGTATCCCTTGTCTCCAAGGATCCATCCCTGAAGGCATGAGGGAGGCCGGAAAGCTCTGGCACCTAGGACTGCCTCAAAATGTAGGCATCATGGCAACTTCCCAGGAAACGTGCACAGACCTGCATAAAGGCCAGTTGTACATCCAGGGAGAGGAAGCCCTTCCTGTTGATGAAGGCCGCTGGCAGGCGTTCAGGAGCCATGATGGCCACATGTGTGCAGTCGATGATACCCTGCACCTGTGGAATCCAACCATGGCCCCAAAACCAATGGCCCCCTCAGCTTGAGAGTTGGGATCCAAGTGGAAGTGCACATAGCCAGCCCTCCTGAAAACGACAATGGTGACCTCCTTGATGCACTGATCAGCCACTGACTGTGAGATCCCACACATGTTCCCTGTGGATCACTGGAATGAAGTAGAAGTTCAGAGCCATGGTGGTCTTCAGTGCCACTGGCATTAAATTTCCACCAAGTCCCCTGGGGCATGGCTTGACCTGCATCATAGCACATAGGTCAGTGACAGCCTCCCTGGAGAGGCGGAGTCTTCATTTGGCACTGCCTCTGCCATCTACAGGTGGTTTAGCTTTGACCACTAGATCCTCTCTGGAGGATCCTTCCCCTCTGCACCTTTCCCCACTGTCTGGAAGCCATTGCTTACTCTCCTGTGGCTCATTACGGTGCCGCTGCAGGTGACTTGCCCTCCCTCCTCCTCTGCTGCATCTCCACTTCAATGGGGTTCCCAAAGCCTGAATGAATGAGGGCCATGATAGGTGGCCTCGCCCTAAGTACAAGTCCTTCCCTGCCAGTGGCCGCTACTTGTCATCTCTGATAAGGTGGCACTTGCCCATTGCCCCCCCTTCCCCCTTGGAATGGCACCCCTGTAGTTCTGATGTTTGCTCCCACTTCTCAGATGATGCCTTGATGCCCTCCCTTCTCCATCCTGCCCAGCAGTCGATGCTACCTCTCCTGATGGCCTTCCCTTGCAGCCAGCAATGAGCTCCTGCCTCCATGTCACCTCCTTCAACCAGGCGAGGCTCTGAAGCCCCATGACTCTCGTGTGCTGTTAATAAAATTTAAAACCATGAATAAAATTCCAATAGGCCTCTTAATACCTTAATTGCCTACCTGCCGCATCGCTGTCTGATCTCCGCCCTCCATATGTGCCCCAATGGACAAAATTGGGATGGGATGTCCCTCCCATTCTGATTTTATGCCCCCACCCCGCCTCTAAGATCCGCACAAAATTCAGCTCTTTTTCTTTGTGTGTGGTTTTGTCCAAAGAGTTAGATTAAAGGCTAGTTAAGGACTACCTAATGAGGCTTCATATATACAGAAAGTTGAAAATTCCTCACATCAAAGTGCAATTTTATTTGACGGAGCTACATCCTATTATCAGCAGTGCTTCTAATTGTATCCAGCGGCTTTACTGTTGGCTTTCAGTTGAAATTGGACTTCTTCAGTTATAATACATTGGTCCAAACTGCAGGGAGCCCTCACTATAATACTGTCTGCTGCACCATGGCCAGAATAACTGGTGTTTAAGTCAAATTCTGCTTTTATTTAATGGACTCCAGGAATTTTACCAGTGTTTCGGGGATTGCATTGCACAATACTGTTTGTTTTTCTATGAAACTTTAGCAACCTTGACCTGTCATATACAAACTGGTTGGCAGGTCTATCAACTCCTTGCCAACATGGTTAATATTTTGGTCGCAGAAGCAAAAATGGAATAAAATATTTTTAACGTTTATTTGAGGAAGAGTGTGAAGATAGATTAGCTCCATGGTTTTAAGTCTTCCTTTCAATTTCAATTTACAACACTCAACACTTGAACTTCACTGACCATCTATTTTATAGGACTGTGGGGGAGGAACTTCAAACATGAAGACGAACTTCACTGTTTGTAGGGAAAGTTAGAACGCACAGGCTTAATGCAGATGCCTGAAATACTCTGTTTTTAACGCTCACCCTCCCTCTGTACAGCTGTGAGACAGGATTGTGCTATTATTCAGATCACACCCACACAGTATTCCATCCTTTCATGTAAGTAATTTATTTCACTCGCCAGGCTGTGTTTCAATTAAATTTGACTGATCTGTGGCATATTAGTGAGATTAAAAGGATTTGTTCCCTTTCCTTTTGCTTTGAAAAGAAAGGAATGGTAGAAGGGCACATAGTGGAATTGAAATTTGCTGCAATGCATTAAATAGTCTTATTCGAAGTGTTTTATATTTAATTGGTTTCGTAGAAACTACGGGGCAGAAATTGCCTTTACGTATGCAGGATCACACGGCTGCAACTAAGTGGTGGAGAAGTGGAATAATTCAAAGAGGGAATTTCAGAGCAGTTGTAGGCATGGTGCCAATGGTGGGATAAAGGAAGCGGGGATACAGAACAGACTGGCATTCAGAAGAGTGGCAAGTTGTAAGGGGAAGTTTAAGCTGGAGGAGGTTCCAGTATATCTGGGAGGGTTGAGGCTGTGGAGGAATTGAAAGACCAGACCAGGATGAGAATTTTGTGAGATATTAGAGAATCAGCAGCTAATGTTTTCTTGGAATTTAAAAAATCATCTGTTGCTCTCATTTGCTCCAGTTCAGTTCTGCAAGTCTCTCTTCATATCTTAGACCTGTTCTGGAATCATACTCATTACACTTCTTTGAATCCTCTTTTACACATTAATTGTAGTCCCCAATGCTGAGCTGCCTAAGATCAGCTAACTCAGCACACACCAGTGATCTATGCATTAATAACACACCAAGCAGTGTATTGACTAAATGTGACACTGGGACAGCCTATTATAATGAGAACTAATTCCACTATCTTGTGCACCCAGCGGGGAGCTGTTGTAGCAGCAAGTACAGTATGGAGAATTAGCCACAATGTTGGAGCCCTGCCTTTGTCCTAGCTCCTTACTGAGACAACAGGATTGCAGAATTAACCCTGTAATTCTCTATTCCATGTAACTCCATTATACCATCCAAATAAAAAGTCAGTATGAGGGTAGAATTCCTCCTGGTTTTACAATTGGTGCCATATGTAGCAAAACCATAAGTTCTTTTAAAAAAATTTACATTTCTGCTATGGTATAAATATTCCCTCATTGTATTATCTGTTTCACGCTTTGCAGGGATCAATCAAATCCCAGGCCCATAAGAAAGACAGACTTGGGACCTAGTCCCCTTAACGTCCCCATGATCAATGTCATGAAAAATCTATTAGCACTGTACAAAAAACCCAAGCACCCAGGAGTAATTACAAGTCAGTGATCTGAACTTGATGTGCAGATGTTGGAAGTAGTCTTCACCCATCATCCCTGTCCTCACTAACCTGCACTAGCTCCTGGCCTCTTGCACGTCCCTGATTTTAATGGCACCCCTGCCTTCAGCTGCTTTGGCCCTCAGCTTTGGAATTCCCTCCATTTCCTCCTCTAAGATGCTCCTTAAAACCTACCTCTTTGACTAAGCTTTTGGTCACCTGTCCTAATATCTCTTTATGTGCGTTGGTGTAAAACTTTGTTTGATAATCGTTCCTGTAAAGTGCCTTGGGATGCTTTACTATGTTAAAGGTGTGATATAAAAGCAAGTCGTTGTTGTTATAAGATGCTCACTATTGCGGTTTATTACAAAATCTAAGTCCATTGATGAGATTGCTACCTCTTAACATGCCCAGTCACAGTGGGGCAGGAAACAATAAAATGAACGAGCTATATTGTTAAATTAGAACAGTATAAGTTTCAGGATGTCATGCTGAAAGCGTACAGCATTCGGGTCTGACTATGCATTAATGCTACACCCTGTTTTGGTGATTATGGCACAGGGGAGATATGGAAATGGTGCAGAAAGAAGTCCTGATCCTCACGGGTAAATTCTTTGTTTCTGTGTTCCAGGGATGGAAAAACTCAGGGCTGGGGTTTGCAGCTTTGCACTGTATGGTCCCAGCATGTATCTGGACTGCAGAAATGGAAAAAAATACTGCCTGGTGTCACAAAGGTCAAAAGTTCTTCAATTTGAAAGTTGGTGACTAGGAGGGGACCTCACCGAGGTTTAGCAGTATAGTTTAGTTTAGTTTAGAGATACAGCACTGAAACAGGCCCTTCGGTCCACCGAGTCTGTGCCGACCATCAACCACCCATTTATACTAATCCTACAGTAATCCCATATTCCTACCACATCCCCACCTGTCCCTATATTTCCCTACCACCTACCTATACTAGGGGCAATTTATAATGGCCAATTTACCTCGCAACCTGCAAGTCTTTTGGCTGTGGGAGGAAACCGAAGCACCCGGAGAAAACCCACGCAGACACAGGGAGAACTTGCAAACTCCACACAGGCAGTACCCAGAATTGAACCCGGGTCGCTGGAGCTGTGAGGCTGCGGTGCTAACCACTGCGCCACTGTGCCGCCCCATTGATAGGAAGATTGGAGGATTTGAGAAGGGGCTGGGCAACCAGACTCCCCCCTCTCCTCCTCTAAGCCTGCCACGCCGCAACCGCCCCCCCACCCTCCTTGCTCCCCACCTGCCCTTACCACAATAGGCAGGGAGACATCTGAGTTATCAGCAGCCGTATGATGTGACATAGAGATGTTTCCAAAGTGGTACTTGTGCAAATAAGGTGCTCTATGACCCTTCTGACTCCGAGGAATTTCAGATTGGATTATTGTAATTGGATCATTGCTGATTATGCGCATTAAACTGTAAATATTTTCTGTGCAAATATTAATTATTAAGTTACCCTCAAATAGCATTAGAAAATGATCATAAAGCATATTTTAATTATATATCTAGTTGTGTAACACTCTTCCAACCTTACTTCACCAATTATGTTGCCCAGTTATGTTTTCTTTTTTTTTCTTTACGTTGTCATGTCGCACTGGCCTTCCTGGTGACTTGGTGAGCTTCTGCAAGGAGTAGCTGAGCCACACAGACCAAGAAAGTCCCAGGTTTGATCAGCTGTTTGTGCATAATCTGGTCCAAGTGGTATAGGGGAAACTGCAATTGCACTGGGTTAAAGCTGCTAAGATTTCTAAACTTAATGACTACCTCGACAACAACAATAACTTATATTAATATTGTGTCTTTAGCATGATAAAATGTCCTAAGGTGCTTTACAGGAGCATTATAAAACAAAGTATGACACTGAGCCACACACAAAAGGAGATATTAGCTTAAAACTTGGTCAAAGAGGTAGGTTTTAAGGAATGTCTGAAAGGACGAAAGCGAGGTGGAGGGGCAGAGAGGTGTAGGGAGGGTATTCCAGAGCTTGGGGCCTAGGCAATTGAAGGCGTGGCCGCCAATGGTGAAGCAATTAAAATCAGGGATGCTGAAGAGGCCAGAATTAGAGGAGTGCGGATATCGTGGAGGGTTGTGGGGCTGGTGGAGATTACAGAGATAGGGAGGGGTGAGGTCATGGAGGGATTTGAAAACAGGGATGAGAAATTTAAAATCAAGGCGTTGCCCGACTGGGAGCCTATGTAGGTCAGTGAGCACAGGGGTGATAGGGGAACTGGACGGTGCGAGTTCAGACACAGGCAGAAGAGTCTGGATGACCTCATGTTTACGAAGAGTAAAACCGGGGAGACTAGCTAGGAGTGCATTGGAGTAGTCAAGTCTAGAGGTAATGGAGGCATGAATGAGGGTTTCAGCAGTAGCTGAACTGAGACATTGGCTAAGTCGGGCGATGTTATGGTGGTAGAAATAGGTGTTCTTGGTGATAGCGCGAATATAAGGTTGGAAGCTCATTCCGGGGTCAAACTTGTGCAATTACCCAATGAGGCCTGGTTAGCTGCAATAACCTCCGGCTATTGAATCAGATGTACACACAAATATTGGCCAATTGGCAAAGATGTAGGAGAGTAACCAGGCTTTTCGGAATTATATCCCAGCAGGAAATTGCAGGAGTCCATCCCTTCAGGGGAGGAGGAGAGAAAATTGAAGGGAAAAGGAAAGAAGAATCAGAAATAATCCTAAATGTATTGAAGGGACATAATTGCACTGTTGAGGAATTTGAGACAGGCTCAATTTTTTAAAAAAAGGAATAACCTGCTCTGAACATGTTTGCACCGCAGGCGATGCATCTCATATATCACAATTTACTGTGAAACACTTCTTGTGGGAATTGTTCTTTATTTCATGACTTTTACATTTATTTGTTTTCCTACACTAAAACAGTGGCTACACTTCAAAAGTACCTCATTGGCTGTAAAACGCTTTGAGATGTCCTGAGGTTGTGAAAGCAAGTCTGTCTTTTGTCTTTTTACAGACACAATTGACTCAAAGCCATTCTGCCATTACTCATGTTATTGCACATAGCCTTTTTTTACATTCCCTGCCAAACAAATGGCAGCTGATTTACCAGGACAATGGAGGTCTTTTAACCTGCGAGGGTGGCAGGTGTCTGTGCAGGCAACAGTTTAAAACACCTGAAACTGTTGGTGTGTCGGGAAACTGGCCGACGTCTGCATTTAACTTGCGGGTGTTCATTAGCGTGTAGGAAACACCCATGGGATGGGTGGGTCTGAGATTTAAATATGTTAAATGGCAATTAACTGCAGTTTTAATCAAGGAATCTGTCTTCAACTCTGAGTGTATGGGTTTCCTGGGCTTCCTGGAACTCGCCAGGTAAAACAAGGCAAGTGCACACCAGGAATTGACAGAGCTGAGCAATTGACAGCCAAGAAAGGCTTTAAACATTGAGACATGACAGCTGCATCCTTGCTTAAGTGCCCATGGGCCTTGTTCTGAGAGTGTGGTTTCACTGCCTTGGAGCAAATTTCCAATACATTGGAGGTCAATTCTGGTACCTTGGAGTCTTTTTTTTGTCTTTGATCTGCCCTTCCCAGCTGTCAGCCTTTTCAGCAGCATGGGAGCCACTTATGCAGATTTATTCTGGATCTCTGATGAGGAACAAAGGGAGCAGAACCAGCAATACCAGCAGCAGCAGCAAGAACAGCACCAGCAGGAGCACCACCACCTGGCTACCTGCTGCTCTACAGGACAGGGAAGATGAACGCATAGCTCCAGCTTGCAAGAGGTGATAACCCCAACACAAGGTATCCAGGTAGCAGATTAGCTTTCTGGACCTGACTGAGTACCAGTGCCTCAGGAGTCTCAGGTTTTCCCGTAAGGTGGTCATTGGCATCTTCAGTCTCCTGGAAGAACACCTCCTTCCAAGTGGACTGGGTGGGCACACATTGCCAGTGGTGGTCAAGGTCACCACAACCCTGAACTTCTTCGCTCTAGTTCCTTCCAGGGATATGCTAGTGACATCTGTAGAATTTCATAATGTACTGCCTTCAGGGTGCATTTCACAGCTGATGGATGCCATGTTTGCCAGGGCCAGCATTTCCTTTCACTTCACTACTGATGAGGCCAGTCAGGACGAGAGGGCTCTCGGATTTGCTGCTGGGTCTGGATTCCCGCAGGGTACAGGGAGTCGCAGATTGCCCACATGTGGCAATCAAGGCGCCTGCAGATCAACCAGAAGTATCCATCAACCAAAAGGGATTCCACTCCATTAATAATAATAAAGACAGAAAATGCTGGAAAGACTCAACAGGTTAGGCATCATCAGTGGAGAAAGAAACAGAGTTAACGTTTCAGTTCGATGACCTTTCATCATTCACTCTTCTTCCTTGTAGGCAGTCCCTCAGGACCGAGGAAGACTTGCTTCCACTCCGGTTCAGTGAGTTCTAACATGGCTAGTGAGTCCAATGCACGAACTGCAGACTCTACCCCATTTGGGTCAGGTGGTGTTTGAAGGGTTGGATAGGTGCGTTACTTGGGGGGCTGTGTACTCCTTCTGCTACCTGGACTTGGCTTCCACATACTCCCATCTCACGAGGTGCTTGGTACCTTCCTGAATGCACCTTCTCCACTTTGAGCGGTCGAGGGACAGGGACTCCCATGAGTCTGCGTGTACGTTGGATTTCTTCAGGGATGCCTTGAGAACGTCCCTGAAGCGTTTCCTCCTGCGAGTCTTTTGCTGCAGTGAAGCAGCTGCTTTGGGAGCCTGGTGTCAAGCTTGCAAGTGATGTGGCCCACCCAGCAAAGTTGGTTTTGGGTGATTAGCACCTCGATGCTGGGAATGTTGGCTTGGGAGAGGATGCTGACACTAGCACAAAGAAGTCTCACAAGCAAGAATTCATCCCTCTCAGTCTTTGTTGTACCATCTTTCACAAGGTAGAAGGCCACTTGGCAGGCAGCAGGCAACAATGGACAAGATGGGACAAAGGAGTTTTGAAATAAGGCTGAAGAACATTAAACAGAAATGTGACACTTTAACAGAGTGTTAAACACTCAAGTGCAAATACATATCCTTTTCCTTCTTTAGCAGATTAGGATTATTTTCATTAGAAAGACGGAGGTTGAGGGGGGACCTGATTGAGGTGTACAAAATCATGAGAGGTATAGACAGGGTGGATAGCAAGAAGATTTTTCCCAGAGTGGGGGATTCAATTACTCGGGGTCACGAGTTCAAAGTGAGAGGGGAAAAGTTTAGGGGGGATATGCGTGGAAAGTTCTTTACGCAGAGGGTGGTGGGTGCCTGGAACGCGTTGCCAGCGGAGGTGGTAGACGTGAGCACAATAGCGTCTTTTAAGATGTATCTAGACAGATACATGAATGGGCAGGAAGCAAAGATACAGACCCTTAGAAAATGGGCGACATGTTTAGATAGAGGATCTGGATCGGCGCAGGCTTGGAGGGCCGAAGGGCCTGTTCCTGTGCTGTAATTTTCTTTGTTCTTTGTTCTTTGTTCTTCTAGTACTCTTTGTGGTGCAATCCTTGTGGCTTCAGCAGAGCTAGAGGCAGGCTGTTTCTTCCCTTGCTCTGACTGCTGAGATGCTCTTGGCTAAAGTCTTCTGAGTTTTGGAGCCATGGGGGGTCCCGCCAAAGACTGCCCCACTTGCATCTGTGCAGGGGCAGACTTGGCCATCGGGACAGGAGGCAGCATGTAGGACTTTGATGTGGGTGGGGGGCAAGGGGTCAGGAGTGGAAGTGCTTTAAGCAGATTCCCTCTTCCATGTGCCTTTTCTCCATCTTCCCTCTCATGATGCCCCTGCACTTCCCTGCTAGACAAAACCCGGTGAGCACTGTTCTACAGTTTAATGAGGTGCTGAACATCCAAGGTGAGTTTTTCCTCAATCCTGCTTAAGTTGGTCATTGGTCAGGGCCAGCATTCATTCAGATGCCTGCTGCACGTGATGCGTCTGATGCTCCATGCAGGTGGCCACCCTTTCCATGTATGGAGACATCAGCGCGAGGCCTGAAACATCATGACGCTCACGGTGGAGACCGCCTCCTCTAACTCTCTCCAATCGTGCGCACCGCCTCTGGAAAAGCTGACAGAACCTCACACATTTCCTGCTGCTGCTCCAGAATCATCCTGTTTATCAGCAGCCCCGAAGCTCAGCATCTGTATCCAGCTGAGCAGAGCTTGGAGAGTGCTGCACCCTCCGACAGGGACCCTTCACTGCTGTCCCTGTCTCCAGGAACTTCTCCTGTTCACTTGTGAAGTGTGATTCACCATGTGACAACCCTTTCTTGGAGGCCCCACTGAGGTGTGCATATTTGAGCTGGTAGAGGGTGCCCATGAGTCATGTGATGGTGAATCATCAGAGTGAATGACCTCCTCTGAGGAGTCTATGTCCTCCTCCGGCACCACCTCCTGTGGGACCTGTGGGACCTGTGGGAGATGAAAGATATAAATTAGAACTAACAAAGTAAGAGGGTTCTAAATCATCATTGTGCAGATCATCATATTTTGGTGGCTGCTGACATCAAGACAATATGAGTGACTGTTGTTTGCCATGTGGTTTTGTTATGTTTAATTCTGTCACCAGTTAGTTGGGAGACCCCTCCCCCCTTGTCTCTATTATCATTGGCCATGCATGCCTGAACATGGCTTATATCCATCACCTCCTTTCTGCAGTTGTCAAGGTGGCAATATCTGGAGGGCTACTTCTGGTTCTCTGCCTCTTCCTGCCGTTTTTGTGCATTCTTTTCTGGAATATAAGGGTTTGAAAGGGTTAATGTTTGAGACAGCAGGAGGAATACGTCCCTGCATGATTATGTAAGAGATCACCTGTGAGAGAGACTGGAGGAAGAAGCAGCATGGCTTCAGAGGAGTCACACAGACTTATGTGAAGCTGCATATACTTAAAATGTAATAAATGAGTTAATGTTAAAATTACTGAAGACTCAGTAATCTCTCCTAGCTAGACTAACCAGATATATAAATGGTGGCAGACCAACCAAACATACAACATTTTCCTGCAAGGAGAGATAGAGAAATCTATTAGTGTGAGTAGTGGAATGTTTTGAGAGGTTGGAAGGGGAACATTTGTGGAGTTTTTTTGAGGGATGAGTGTGACATTGTCACAAGATGAAGGTGTCAGTAACAGTTGGTCAGATGGGGATGTGAGGAGCTGTCTCGACAGAGACGGATGGAGGCACCTACAAGATTTGTTGGTCTGACGAGTGATATGCAGGAGAAGGCTGAAGAAGGCAGAGTGAGGGCGGTTTGTACTTGAGTGTGCATGCCACACACCTTCCCTGCCCTGATTAGGTCATTGAACCTCTTGCGGCACTGTATCCAGGAGTGAGTCACCCGCAGCCATGCCTGCTTGTTCTCTGCAGCAGGTTTCTTCCTCCCATTTGTGGGGAACAGAATCTCCCTGAATGCCCTTACAGTCCACAGCATGATATCCAGGGAAGCATCTGAGAATCGTGGTGCTGCCTTTCCATGTTGACACTCAAGTTGCTGGTTCTGTTCTGATGCTTTGACAATGCTTACATTCTGACTCTCACAGGGTCCTTTTAAATAGTGCAGTTAAAATTCAGCCCAATGAATTCATGTTCAAAGGTGGCAGTTTGGCTGTGCTAGTAGTATTCCCACCTCTTGAGTCAGAAGGTTGTGCATTCAGGCCCGACTTGAGCACACAAACCTAATCCTGATTGACACCTTGGTGGAATACTGAGGAAGTGCTACATTGTTGGGGGTGCTACCTCTCAGGTGAAATGTTAAACTGAGCACCAGCTACCTGCCTAAGATCCCCTGGCACTATTTGGAGGACAGCAAGCGAGTTCAACCCTCAACCAACATTGTCAACATAGAAGAGCTGCTATTTGTTTATTTCATTTGCTGTTTATAGGATTGAGCTGTGCATATGTTAGTGATAGGAGTCCTGCTGGCAATTGCACGCTGCAAGACTGAGATCAGTAGATTTTTGATAGGTAAGGGCATTAAGTCATATGGAGAAATTATGGATAAATGGAGTTGAGGTACAGATCAGCCACTGTCTAAAAGAATGTTGAACATATCCTACTCCTATTCCTATGTTCTCTCTGTGCATTGTGTTTTCAGTTGCTTTGCAGAGTAACTGGCATTTTACAAGAACAGATCTGTGGCATTCATTCCCAGCTGTCTAGATAATGAGGTAGGCTTGATTAGGGCAACTGATTGTTCATGGTCCATTCAAGGAACTCACTGAACACTTTGCACATGCTCTGCGCAGCCCATAGTTGGCATCCTTCTGTTGTGGGATGACCTTAAGGGCGGTCCACCATTAAGCATTGCAAGTAAACATCATCAGAGGAAATGATGTCGAGTCACACATGATCAGTAAGTTGTGGGTAGAGCCAGAGATAGTAAAATGTGTTCAAGACTAGCTCCTGCAGTTACTATTTAGGTATATATGTTCCAGTTCTGTTATGATAAAACACATGTTTATTTTGAATGTTACTTATTTTCTTGTTACTTTTAAGAACGGATCATACGCCAAAAGGACAAGCAATATTACACGTTGGCAGCATCGGGATCTATCTTTTTTTTTCTGAGGACCAGCAAACATCATATTGTGGCAACTTTTGATATTCCTGAGCAATACATTGAACAAGAAAACAAGGAACAGCAAGCTGCAAAGCTGAGTGGCTGAAGATCCAGCCGGAGAACAGCTAGCAAGAGACCTCACAACACTGCAGTGAGTGAAGACACATCCAGGACCCTGGGAGGTTGGAGCTCTGTAAGTACAGCAGGCAGTTTGCTGGGTGATCAGAGTTTTCACCAATTTGGCAGTGAGTTGAAAGTTTTAAGAGCTATGGCTGGAGCCATTACTGTTTCAGCTTTACCTTTTTTTCTCCTTTGTGTGCAGGGCCTAAGCCCAAAAGAGCAGGAAGAAATAGACAGTGCAACTGGGAGGTCTAGCTCATTGAGAAAGACTGTGGCAGCTGTTAGTAACTGCAAGCTACAAAATAAAGCTTTGTAGAAAAAAGCTCTGTTTGAAAAAAACAACTGTTAAAAAAAACGATAGCTGTGTCAACAAAATCACAACCTACCTTTGCAAACAACCGTGTATCTCTCTTAAAAGAGGCAGGTACTGAATTTCTCCTGAAAGGGCAACAAAAGAACTGTTCCTGTGAAAAATACCTGCAAAAAGCCATATATTCATAAAAAAGGATCATTATGACAATGGCTTTCAGATATCTAGTTATGGACTGTAAAGTGTTGGACATAGCATCTGCATTTAAACTATTCCGACAGAAAATGAAGCTATGTTTTCTAGACCTGGAAGTCACTGAACCAGTGAACAAGCTATCAAAATTAAGATCGCACTTGGCAACGAAGGTTTGAAATGGCTCAATACCTCAGGACTGTCAGATGAAGACCTGAAGGACGATAATAAGATCTGGAAATTGCCAGAGCAGCAACTAAAGGTACAGCTAAATTTCCAAACACATAGAGTTGAGCTTCTGACCTACCAGCAAAGGCAAGATGAGTCCATTGATCAGTTTGTTGCAAGGTGCCGAGATAAAGCTCAATATTGTGACTTTGCTAATACTGAATTATCAGAATGAGTTATAGAGTTGGTAATCGCGTCTACCCCACTGGAGGCCTTTCAAAAAGGCCTGCTAGAAAAGAAGAAAGGGCACACTCAAGATGCACTTCTCAATGATGGAAGGAAATTTGAAGCCATCTTTTATTGGGCGCCAATAGTTACAAGCGTTGGGGGCAGCTACAACAATTGGTATTGTTACCAAGGCTCAGACGTCTGTTAAACCTTGTGGCAAATGTAGCCTGACTTACCCAGTTCACAATTGTGTGGTGTACCGGGACCTGTGCAAAGCTTGTGGCATGCAAGGACATTGGGCAAGGCAGTGCAGAAGGCCGAGCTGAAATACTGCACACATGTAAGGTGGCAAATCACAGGCAGCGAGAACGTCTGCAAGAAAGGATGGCAAATGCAACAAGAGGTGTGCCAACACACAACAGAAGCCCAAACAGATACATCAGGCCAGCAGAGAGACAGATTGTGAGGAGGACATGGATGAAGAATGCACTCATGTGAACAGCGAGCAAGCATTCCACCTAGTCAATTTGGATCAGCATGTCAATGCTAATATGCAATCTGAAGCATTCACCATGATCGGGATTATATGTCCACAGAAGAGTGACAAGCATAAGTTCAGAATAAAAATCAACAGCAGTGAAATTGCAAATATTTTGCCCATTTGCGTAATGAAGGACATGTACTCCAAGAAATGGGAATCCATGGTGTGACCCACCACAGTTAAGCTGACTGCCTACAATGGTTCTCCAATCAAGTGCATTGGAATGATAACCTTGCAGTGCAGCTATGGGAGTTCTGAATGGCTACCACAAATGTTTTATATTCTAGACACAATTGGATCAGATCTCACAGGACTTCCAGAATGCTGAGGTTTACGAATTGTCACCATACATGAATTCAACAAAAATGACAGAACATGCCCAGGTTGAGTGTATCAGATTGGTCCATGTAAAGGAGAGGACAAAGGCTGGCAGTCTTGGTATGAAGAGACGGTATGACTGGGAGTTTCTCCTCAGACTTCAGTTCAATGGCAAGTACCTGGAGGCCAGAGGGATTGCCAGTGATTGGCTATGCTGCCAGTCATCATTTCTCCGAGCTTTCCAAATGAGGGAAGAGATTCACAACAAAAAGATACGGATGTGTAAGCAAACCTCCTCTATGTATTAGAGAGCGTTAAGTTTGATTATCTGTAAATAACATTTTGTTCACTCATGTATAGTTTGTCTGAACCACAACATTGTTGTTTCTTGTAGGTATGTTATCTTTGGTGAATAGGGGGAATATTGTGGGATGACCTTAAGGACTGACCACCTTAAGGGACTGCAAGTGAACATCATCAGAGGAAGTGATGTTGAGTCATGCATGACCTGTTAGTTGTGGGTGGAGCCCAAGATAGTGAGACATGTTCAAGAATAGCTCCTGCAGTTACTATTTATGTATATAGGTTCCAGTTCTGTTATAATAAAACCCCACGTTTGTTTTGAATATCACTTGTATTCCTGTTAATCTTAAGAACAGATCACACACCAAAAGAACAAACAATATTACACCTTGCATCTGTGAAAGATGATGGACATGCAGCGAACAATCCATTTAGGTGGGATGTCTTCTCTTAGTGCACCTTTTCTGATGGCTGTGAAGGCCATTTCTCAAGAGGCAGATTCTGCCACAAGTGCCACACGTGAAGCTGCCAAGTGACACTGTGAGTTATTGTTTTCAGTGTTGGTGCCTGTTGCCAAGCTGCTGCAGCCTATGAGTATATATGAGTCCAAAAATTGTCCCGGAGACTTGCCCAAATTGGCCAGATCCACTTCATAGCCAATGGACAGGAGTGGGAACTTGGCGGCAGGAGGCCAGAGCCGGGAACTTGTGGGATTGGTCCTGGGTAGTCAGCTGAGGGTAAGGAGGGTCGAGATCGGGGGGAAAGGTTTCCTTGTGAGGCTCGAAGAAGAAACTCCTGCTCCTCTTGGCCCACAGGGTAATCTAAAATTAAATTTTGAAATTTACCTTACGGGGCCTCTTCTGACCCAACTCCCGGCAGGCCTGACCTGACAGGGAAGCTGTCACTGGTCCCTTGCTCAGCCCTCAGGTTGAAGTTGTCAATCATATCTGGATGGAATTATTGGACCTGATTTGTATATTTAAAGAAGGACCCCCTTTCTTTCCTGTGGGAGCCCCGCTCTCTGGATCAAAAGAGCAAATTAACATTGGGACACATCAGGAAAGCAGTGAGATCAGAGAGGACGAGCAGCTACCCTGATTTTAAGTACCACCATGCCTGGTTTCTACCAAGCTGCGGGAGTTAAAATTGGGGCCAATGTCTTAGCAAGCATATGCTCTTTGCTTGCCTGTTAAGTGATCAAGCAGAATGCAATCAATAAGAACTGTTGATAGAGCTGCCTTAAGGGAATTATAGATGCTGTATGAAGTAAAATTTGTCTGGAACTATTCATATTGGGTACATTTAGATGAGAAATGATGATGAGGGGTTTAGAAAGGGGTCAGTGATCCTTCCTAATTCACATTCCCTGTATGCATTCTTCTTAATTATGTCTGGTATCAATTGTGTTGAGTGCAAATTCTTAGCCAGTGTGGCAGCTCTTGGTCCTTTTAAAGTGAATCTGAGTCCAATGGAGAATGCCTAGGGCTAATTTGTTAACCTTATCCTTTGTAAGAGTTCTCTGAACAGCAATAGCAGCATTTGTAGCTCAACTGGTATTTGGTGTCGGGTCCGCGAGCCTGTTTTTTTCACGCTTGAGGTGTGAAGGATTGTTTTTTAAAGGTGTCTTATCAGCAGGTCAAAGGCACCTGCATTTGTTTGTGGTGTGTTTCGTCACTGGTGGACTATGCTATGTAGTCAATTCAGCAGATTTCCTGTTACACATCCCTACAAACCCAGGCTGTGAAAGGACTTGCGTGGTTTGTTTGTGGGATTTCAGCTGAATCCTGTCAAAAAGCGCATGGTCCTGATGCTTTTGTTTGCTTTGTGACAGGACAATAAAACGTAGCCTATTTGAACCTGCTTGGGCACAGACTCCTAAATTCCAGAATGGGACAACAGCACACGAACATTCATCTGAAATTTCTTTCTCTTTTATTTAATGGTTCCATTATTCATTTGTTCACTATTATCTTGCAGCATAATTTCAAGGTCATAGGCTGTTCAACCATTACTCAAAAACACTGAGGCTGATGCGTTGAAGACCTAAGAGACTTGATCAATTCTTCTGTAGTGCTGTTGAATTTTTCAACGTAAATACCTTGACAACAATGGAAAACTGTGTGCCAAAGACAATAATCCTTTGTTTATGATACATCTAAGATTTAAGTCAATTACAAATCCTAAAAACTGATTGTCTCTAAAACTATGAAGAAAAATATCTTGTTCTTGAGAGTATGTTATTTCAACTCAGCTTTCTGACATGAAGGTGCTTCCATTATTAATATTTTTTGAGGATTCTTGTTTAAAAGATTGTGAAAATTGGTTCATTTGAAAGACTGAGGAGATGCCTGGATTTTTTTTAAAGGTTACTGGAAGGACATTTTGGATTTTTAAAAAAACACTTACTGGAAAAGACAATGAAGTGCGGAATAAACATAAAGAGCCTTGCTGGCTATTGGAGTTGTTCACAGAGAAGTCACATGTCTAGGTTTATGGTTGTCAGGAGTTTTGGCTTTCTGATTTGGGGCTGGACTGTTTGAATGGTCAGTTGGTGTGTAGCCTGCTAAAAGAGAAGCCACCAACTCATCCTTTTCCACCTGTTTTGAAAAATCTTCTGAGAATCCAGTGTGATATCTGAAACCACTGATGTGGTAATTCTCCTGAAAAGCCTGCAAGACGACTCCTTGACGTCTCCTGAACAGATCTGCTCCTGAAAGATCCCAGTGACAGCCGTCTACCTGTACCCAGATGCCAGACCAAAAGCCATCTGGAACATTCCTTATCTTAGCCATTTTCTTCAGAACAAAGAACAAAGAACAGTACAGCACAGGAACAGGCCATTTGGCACTCCAAGCCTGCGCCGATCTTGATGCCTGCCGAAACTAAAACCTTCTGCACTTGCGGGGACCCTATCCCTCTATTCCCATCCTATTCATGTATTTGTCAAGATGCCTCTTAAACGTCATTATCGTACCTGCGTCCACCACCTCCCCCGGCAGCAAGTTCCAGGCACTCACCACCCTCTGTGTAAAGAACTTGCCTCGCACATCCCCTCTAAACTTTGCCCCTCTCACCTTAAACCTATGTCCCCTAGTAACTGACTCTTCCACCCTGGGAAAAAGCTTCTGACTATCCACTCTGTCCATGCCACTCATAACTTTGTAAACCTCTATCATGTCACCCCTCCACCTCTGTCGTTCCAGTGAAAACAATCTGAGTTTATCCAACCTCTCCTCATAGCTAATGCCCTCCAGACCAGGCAACATCCTGCTAAACCTCTTCTGTACCCTCTCCAAAGCCTCCACGTCCTTCTGGTAGTGTGGCGACCAGAATTGCACACAATATTCCAAGTGTGGCATAACTAAAGTTCTGTACAGCTGCAGCATGACTTGCCAATTTTTATACTCTGTGCCCCGACCGAGACCAGCTACATTTTCCTCCAAATCATTTATATATACTACAAAGGACAAAGGTACCAGCACTGATCCCTGCAGAACACCACTAGTCACATCCCTCCATTCAGAAAAGCACCCTTCCACTGCTACCCTCTGTCTTCTATGACAGAGCCAGTTCTGTATCCATCTTGCCAGCTCACCTTTGATCCCATGTGACTTCACCTTTCGTACCAGTCTGCCATGAGGGACCTTGTCAAAGACTTTACTGAAGTCCATATAGATAACATCCACTGCCCTTCCTTCATCAATCATCTTTGTCACTTCCTCAAAAAACTCAATCAAATTAGTGAGACACGACCTCCCCTTCACAAAACCATGCTGCCTCTCGCTAATAAGTTTGTTTGTTTCCAAATGGGAGTAAATCCTGTCCCGAAGAATCCTCTCTAATAATTTCCCTACCACTGACATAAGGTTCACCGGCCTATAATTTCCTGGATTATCCTTGCTACCCTTCTTAAACAAAGGAACAACATTGGCTATTCTTCAGTCCTCTGGGACCTCACCTGTAGCCAATGAGGATGCAAAGATTTCTGTCAAGGCCCCAGCAATTTCTTCCCTTGCCTCCCTTAGTATTCTGGGGTAGATCCCATCAGGCCCTGGGGACTTATCTACCTTAATGCTTAGCAAGACACCCAACACCTCCTCCTTTTTGATAATGAGATGACTGAGACTATCTACACTCCCTTCCCTAGGCTCATCATCCACCAAGTCCTTCTCTTTAGTGAATACTGATGCAAAGTACTCATTTAGTACCTTGCCCATTTCCTCTGGCTCCACACATAGATTCCCTCTCTGTCCTTGAGCGGGCCAACCCTTTCCCTAGTTACCCTCTTGCTCTTTATATATGTATAAAATGCCTTGGGATTATCCTTAATCCGCCAATGACTTTTCATGACGCCTTTTAGCCCTCCTGACTCCTTGCTTAAGTTCCTTTCGACTGTCTTTATATTGCTGAAGGGATTCATCTGCTCCTAGCCTTCCAGCCCTTACGAATGCTTCCTTTTTCTTTTTGACTTCTTTTGGGCCTCCTTATCTCGAGAGACAATGGATACGCGCCTGGATGTGGTCAGTGGTTTGTGAAGCAGCGCCTGGAGTGGCTATAAAGGCCAATTCTGGAGTGACAGGCTCTTCCACAGGTGCTGCAGAGAAATTTGTTTGTTGGGGCTGTTGCACAGTTGGCTCTCCCCTTGCGCCTCTGTCTTTTTTCCTGCCAACTACTAAGTCTCTTCGACTCGCCACAATTTAGCCCTGTCTTTATGGCTGCCCGCCAGCTCTGGCGAATGCTGGCAACTGACTCCCACGACTTGTGATCAATGTCACACGATTTCATGTCGCGTTTGCAGACGTCTTTATAACGGAGACATGGACGGCCGGTGGGTCTGATACCAGTGGCGAGCTCGCTGTACAATGTGTCTTTGGGGATCCTGCCATCTTCCATGCGGCTCACATGGCCAAGCCATCTCAAGCGCCGCTGACTCAGTAGTGTGTATAAGCTGGGGGTGTTGGCCGCTTCAAGGACTTCTGTGTTGGAGATATAGTCCTGCCACCTGATGCCAAGTATTCTCCGAAGGCAGCGAAGATGGAATGAATTGAGACGTCGCTCTTGGCTGGCATACGTTGTCCAGGCCTCGCTGCCGTAGAGCAAGGTACTGAGGACACAGGCCTGATACACTCGGACTTTTGTGTTCCGTGTCAGTGCGCCATTTTCCCACACTCTCTTGGCCAGTCTGGACATAGCAGTGGAAGCCTTACTCATGCGCTTGTTGATTTCTGCATCTAGAGACAGGTTACTGGTGATAGTTGAGCCTAGGTAGGTGAACTCTTGAACCACTTCCAGAGCGTGGTCGCCAATATTGATGGATGGAGCATTTCTGACATCCTGCCCCATGATGTTCGTTTTCTTGAGGCTGATGGTTAGGCCAAATTCATTGCAGGCAGACGCAAACCTGTCGATGAGACTAGGCTCACAATATCCCGCGTTATCCAAGGTTCCCGAAACTTGCCAAACTTATCCTTCTTCCTCACAGGAACATGCTGGTCCTGGATTCTAATCAACTGACATTTGAAAGACTCCCACATGTCAGATGTTGATTTACCCTCAAGCAGCCGCCCCAATTGACAATAACTTGGCCAAAGTATTTTCTTTAAAAGTTGATCGCTGCAGAGCCAGTTTTTCCATTTTTCTTAATTTTTTTCTTTAACCGGGGGTGTGTGTGTGTGTGTGTGTGTGTTAGGATATTTCAGAAGGGTAGATATTTATACTTTCACATTTGAAACTGTGTGTTAATAACCTTTGTATCTTTATTGAATAAGTCTTGTTTTATAATAAATCAACAATTTTGTTGTTTATTAAAGAAACCTGGTTGGCGGATTTTTATTCTGAAAGTAATATCGATAATGTATATAATTGGCCATATCGGTATCTGGGTAAAATATTTAAATATATGTGACCAGTGGAGTAGTGGGACTAGAGAAAGACAGTGCATTCCTCCAACCTTGGTCGTAACATGCTATTTTGATTATTTTCCCTCTGTCATAATTAGTTCTGCTTTTAAACCTAAATAAACATTAGACAGATACATTCTGCTATTTACAACATGTAATCATTGGCTGTGAGAAAAATTCAGTAGCAAAGAACTACCATTTAAACTAAAAAAAAGGTTTTAAATTGTATTATAAATGAACCTACCTTAAAAATCATTCATAAAAGCAAAGTACTGCAGATGCTGGAAATCTGAAATAAAAACAGAAAGTGCTGGAAATACTCAGTAGGTCAGGCAACATCTGTGGAGAGAAAAACAGAGTTAATGTTCCGGGTCGATAACCTTAACTCTGTTTCTCTCTCCATAGATGCTGCCAGACCCGCTGAGTATTTCCAGCACTTTTTGTTTTTATTGAAAATCGTTGAACGTTTTAATGCAGTAACCACATTACAAATGCTCTGAAGCCCAGTGATATTTCTGCTTTGTTGCAATTTGCATACTTCCATCTATCCAGCAGGCAATGTTCTAACACATTTTTCTGGATGTCCTGATAAAATGCAAATTTTTTCCGTTTTTTGCCAAGCAGCGTAGTGTCACAGTGAGTCCCATCGGTTCACACTGTGTTTCTTATCGGATAATGAAAGCAGTAATATAATTTCTTAAGTTTGTTTCTAACCCCCACTGAGGCTGCTGGGAGAAACTTATTAGGATTAAAGATACAATCAGCAACGGAGACAGAGGGCAGTACTTTATGAAAATAAAGGAGCTGCAACAACACACTAGCTTCCAAGTTCAGCATAAAAACAGCAAAATTATAAACAAGGAACATTAAGGCTTTGGGTTTACACAGTGCGTTATTAGTGTACGAACCATAAAAAACAATCATATGAAATTCTTTTGTCTTTATCCACAAAGAGGAATTTCATGCCAACTGATTTAGCATTCATACATGAACATTGCATCATGTCATTTCAGGCCCGAGGCGCCTAGGATTGAGTTTAATTAGGGCAGGGGTTGTACGGGCGGGGGCTGAGGTGAATGCCAAACTGTCCAGAGCCTGTAGCAAGAGACCCGGGTGCTTTTAACTCCAGAACCTTTCTCACCAGAATGCGCCAGTAAGCAGTCAGGAGCAGAAAGGTGGGCACCAGGAGGCTGCCGCTGGGCACCCGAAGCAGCGAGGCGGAAGAAGAGAAATTGAAGGAAGAATCATTCCTAGCTCATTCTCAAACATCTGCTGCTGGCTGGCTTTGCACCAGCATCGGCAATCGTTCCAGGCATAGAATTAACAGCACAGAAAAAGGCCATTCAGCCCAACTGGTCAATGCAGGTGTTTATGTTCCACACGAGCCTCCTCCCACCCGACCTCATCCAACCCGATCAGCACGTCCTTCTGATCCTTTCTTCCTCATGTATTTATCTAGTGTCCCCTTAAATATATCTATGATATTCACCTGAACTACTCTCCGTGTGGTAGCGAGTTCTACATTCCAACTATTCTCTGGGTAAAGGCATTTCTCCTGAATTCCTTATTGGATTTCTTAGTAACTATCTCATGTTTATAGTTGCTAGATTTGGACTGCTCAACAAGCAGAAACATCTTCTCTACACTTGTTTGCAACCTTAATGTTTTATTTGACCCAGAGATGAGCATCCGACCATATATTCACACCATCACTAAGACCTCTTGTTTATATCTCTGTAACATGGCTTGACTCTGCCCCTGCCTCAGCTCATCTGCTGCTGAAACCTGCACCCATGTCTTTGTTACATCTAGTTTTGACTATTCCGACACTTTCCTTGGGGGCCTCCCACATTCTACCCTCCGTAAACTTGGCGCCATCCAAAATGCTGCTGCTCATGTCCATTTTTGCACCAAATCTCATTCACCCACCACTCCTGTGCTTGCTGACCGATATTTGCTCTCAGTTAAGCATAGCCTTGACTTTAAAATTCTCATCCTTGTTTTCAAATCCGTCCATGGCCTCTCGCCTTCCTATCCCTGAAAACGCCTCCAGCCCCACAGGCCTGCTGAGATATCGGCACTCCTTTGATTCCGGCCTCTTGAGCATCCTCGATTTTAATTGTTTCACCATTGATGGCTGTATCTTCAGTTGCCAGCGCCCTAAGCTCAGGAAATGCCTCCCTAAACTTCTCCGCCTCTCTACCTCACTTTCCTCCTTTAAGATGCTCCTTAACACCTACCTCTTTGACCAGACTTTTGGTCATCTGCCCTAATATCTCCTTATGTGGCTTGGTGTCAAATTTTGCTTTATAATGGTCCTGTGAAGTGCCTGGGGACTTTTTATTATGTTGAAGGCACTATATAAATATAAGCCTTTGTTGCTATCTACCCTATCAAGACCTTTCATAATTTTAAAGATTTCTATTAGGTCATTTCTCAGCCATGTTTGGTGGCTAATGGACAGAGTCTCATTTGAAGAACAGGAGAAAAAAAAAGAAAAAAACATGTATTGCATATTTCAGTGCAGCAACCAGAGAATAGTGCCATGTATTTATTTTTAAAACTGCACTTGGAATTCTGGTTTTGCATCCGAAAAATTAACACCAGGCCCAAGACATTTGTACTGGAGCTCACTGATATTACTATGGTTATGGTGCACTCAGTGATACATTTCCTACTAAAATCAACTCAAGATTCCCACTGTAGTGTAAAACACATTGCAATGTACCATTAAGACCATAAGAAGGTATCAGTTGAGCTGCTGCACTGTTTTATGCGAAAGTCTAAGGATTAATGCATTTGGTCATGAGTTGTGAGTGAGCCTCAACAGTGATCGGGGTCACCCATTTAAGACAGAGATGAGGAGAAATTTTTTCTCTCGGAGGGTCGTGAGTCTTTGGAACTCTCTTCCTCAAAAGGCGGTGGAAGCACAGTCTTCAAATATTTTTAAGGCAGAGGTAGATAGATTCTTGAGAAGGAAGGGGGTGGAAGGTTACTGGGGGTAGGCAGGAATGTGGAGTTGAGATTAAAATCAGATCAGCCATGTTCTTATTGAATGGCAGAGCAGGCTCGAGGGGCCGAGTGGCCTACTCCTGCTCCTAATTCGTAAGTTCGTATGTTCGTATGGACATCCTGGCTAGGTCCA
The DNA here is from genome assembly GCF_036365525.1 of Heterodontus francisci. Classification (NCBI taxonomy): domain Eukaryota; kingdom Metazoa; phylum Chordata; class Chondrichthyes; order Heterodontiformes; family Heterodontidae; genus Heterodontus; species Heterodontus francisci. The sequence continues at coordinate 128,318,639 of NC_090377.1, forward strand.
ATCCCTTCTTATCCACTACCTTATAGATCCACTACCTCCAACACAGGTACACTGTGGCTGAAGTGTGTACTATCCTCAGGATACACTGCTGCAATTCACCAAGGCCTCTTCTACAGCACCTCCCAAACCCACAATCTTCATTACCTAGAAGGACAAGGGCAGAGGTGTATGAGAACACCATCACCTCCAAGTCACACAGCAACAGGGAGCGGTAGCATAGTGGTAATGTTACTGGACGAGCAATCCAGAGGCCTGGAGAAATGATCCTGAGACATAGCTTCAAATCCCACCATGGCATTCAATTAATAAATCTGGAATAAAATGCTAGTCTCAGTAATGATGATTATGAAACTACTGGGTTGCTATAAAAATCCATCTGGTTCAAGGAAATTGTCGTCCTTACCTGGCATTCAAAATCATGAGGGGTCTGGACAGAGTAGATAGGGACAACCTATTCCCATTGGTGGAAGGGTTGAGAACCAGAGGACACTGATTTAAGGTGAATGACAAAAAAATCAAAGATGACATGAGGAAGAATATTTTTTACACAGCGCATGGTTAAGATCTGGGATGCACTGCCTGAGAGTGATTAATAGAAGTCCAAGACAAGGTTCTTTAAAAAGCAGATATGAGGGGCGAGTTGGCTCAGGTAGATTGGGAAACTAGATTTAAAAATATGACACTAGATAAGCAATGGCTAACATTTTGAAGAATTAATTCAAAATGAATACACATTCCCTTAAGGAATAGAAACCCCAAGGGAAAAGTGGTCTAAACAGGAGAAGTTAAGGATGGTATTAAAGGAAAAGGTTTATAATGTTGCCAAAAAGACTAGTAAGCCTGAGGATGAGGAGGATTTTAGTATTCAGCAAAGGATGACCAAGAAATTAATAAAGGAAGAGACATATAATATGACAGTCAACTAGCAAGACATATAAAAACAGATTGTAAAATCTTCTATAGGTGTATAAAAAGAGATTAGCAAAAACAAACATGGGTCAGTTAGCGGTAGAGACAAAAGAAGTTATAATGGGGAATAAGGAAATGACAGTGACATAAAAACATAATAGGAGCAGGAGTAGACCATATGGCCCCTCGAGCCTGCTCCATCATTCAATACTATCATGGCTGATCTTCTGCTTCAACTCGACTTACCCGCTCGCTTCCCAAATCCCTTGATTCCCCGAGAGACCGAAAATCTGTCTATCTCAGCCTTAAATAAATTCACCAATGGAACATTCACAATCCTCAGGGCAGAGAAATCCAAAGATTCACAGCCATTGGAGTGAAAAAGTTTCTCCTCATCTCAGTACTAAATGATTGACCTCTTATTCTGAGACTGAACCCCCGTGTTTTAGATTCCCCAGCCAGGGGAAACAACGTCTTAGTGTCTACCCTGTCAAACCCCTTCAGAAACTTGTATGTTTCAATAAGATCACTGCTAATTCTTCCAAACGCCATTGAGTATATATCCAATTTACTCAGCCTTTCATCATCGGACAACCCTCTCATCCCAGGAACTAATCTAGTGAATGTTTGCTGTACCACTTCCAATGCAAGTGTATCCTTCGCTAAATATGGTAGACCAAAACTGCATACAGTGGGATGGATTTTACTGGCCCCCTGAGGTGGGGTCAGAGGCAGGGGGCCCATAGAATCACGATGGGTGGCAGGAGCGGAGGGCCCATCACCGCCCCATCGCCAAGCGATTTTGCTGGGGATGGAATAGGTCAATGACAGCCTTCCCACCCAGAGGCCAATTGAGGCCCTTAAGTGGCCTATTTACGGCCACTGAACGGCTTCTTCCCGTCGCCGCTGGGATCCAACCAGTGGCGGGAGGGGGGGTGTCTCCACCATGCGAGGCGTCCTCCCTGTGGGATTGGTGGTGCGGTCCCTCCTCGGTGAGCAATCTGTGGCCCACGGAGGACCCTTGCCGGCAAAACCTCAATCATGAACCCCCCCCTCGCCCTGGACTTCACAGCCATTCCTCCACTCCCGCCTTGCCGGGACCTTCTGGACTGGCCCCAGCGACCTCGCCTCACTTACCTGAGATCTGCGTTTCAGCATTGGGCCTGGGAACAAGGCCTCTGCAGTACTGGCATTGGCCACCGCTCCCAATGACGCTGCCAATACTGCTGAGCTACTGGCCCTCTGATTGGCCAGCAGCTCTTGGAGGCAGGATCCTGGTCTTCAAAGGGATGGGGAACCCGGAACTGGAAACCTTGTCTCCAGAACAATGGAGGATTGTGCCGGGGGGCATAAAAAGGCCGAGGCAGGGCTCCCCTTGCCTTTTCAACCAGGAGCCCTGCGGCCTTTACAAAATCCCAGCCAGTAATCTAGGTGTGGTCTCAACAAAGCTCTGTACAATTGTAGCAAGACTTCCTTATTTCTGTACTCCAATCCCCTTGCAATAAAGGCCAACATGCTATTTGCCTTACTAATTGCTTGCTGTACCAGCATGCTAATTTCTGTATTCCTTGTATGAGTACACCCAAGTCCCTCTAACCATCAACATTTGGAAGTTTCATGCTTTCAAAAAAAATTCTGCTTTTATGTTCTTCCCACCAAAGTGAATAACCTCACACTTATCCACATTATACTCCATCTGCCACCTTGTTGCCTATTCACTTAACCTGTCTATCTCTGTATGCAGCCTCTTTGTGTCCTCCTCACAGTTTACAATCCCACCTAACTTTGTATTGTCAGAAAACATAAATACATGACTCTTGATCTCTTCCTCGAAGTCAATAATAGAAATTGCAATTAGCTGAGGCCCCAGCACTGATCCTTGTGGCACTCCACTAATTACAGCCTGCCAACTTGAAAATGCCCTGTTAATCCCTACACTTTGTTTCCTGTCCATTAACAAATCATCTATCCATGCTAATATATTACCCCCAACTCAATGCACCGTTAGCTAGTGTATTAGCCTTTTCTGTGCTACCTTATTGAATGTCAAGTTTTGGAAATCCAAGTACACTACATCTACTGGTTCTCCTTTATCTACCCTGCTAGCTACATACTCAAAAAACTCTAATAAATTTGTCAAACACAGTTTTCCTTTCATAAAACCATGTTGACCGTTCCGAAGTAGGGTCACTGACCCGAAACGTTAACTCTGTTTCTCTTTCCACAGCTGCTGCCAGACCTGCTGAGTGGTTCCAGCATTTCTTGTTTTTATTTCAGATTTCCAGCATCCGCAATATTTTGCTTTGACTTTGTCTCATCATGCTATGGTTTTCTAAGTGCATTAAGACTTCCTTAATAATGGATTCCAGCATTTTCCTGATGACTGATCTCAGGCTAACTGGTCTGTAGTTCCCTATTTTCCCTCTCCCTCCTTTCCTGAATAGAAGTATTACATTTGCTAACTTCCAAACTGCTGGAACCATTTTAGAATCTAGGAATTTTGGAAAATCATAATCAATGCATCCACTATCTCTGCAGCTACCTCTTTTCGAACCGAGGATGTAGACCATCAGATCCTGGGATTTGTTGGATTTTAGTCCTTAAGTTTCTCCAAAACTTTTTCTCTGCTAATATTAATTACTTTAATTTCTTCTCTCTTATTAGTCCCTTAGTTACCCTCTATTTCTGGTATGTAATTTGTGTCTTCTACTGTGAAGACAGACACAAAATATATGTTGAACAATTCTGCCATTTCCTCATTCCCCATGTTAATTTCTCCTGTCTCTGCCTCTAAGAGACCAATGTTTACTTTAGCTATTAGAAGCTTTGTTGGATAAAGTTGTTATTGGAATATCTCTGTGGTGTCCTTTTATTTCAGGAATTTTGACAAGAAAACACTATGATCTGCAGCAAAATGATAGAAAGGTGGGGAATTGTGCAGCAATGGTGATGTGATTTCGGGGAACCCAGAGTCTGAGTAGCCAGTGATGGACAGCCTGTCCAGACCCAAGGGGTCCCAGATGCCTTCTCCCTTCCTCCCCCTCCTGCTGAGGTACTCGCTGAGGTGAAGTTATGAAGGATGTAACAGACTATCATAAACTTGGAGACATGCTCTGGCTAGTACTGGAAGGCTCCCCCCGAGTGGTCCGGGCAGCAAATCTGTTGTTTGAGGACGGTGATGGTTTGTTTCAAGACATTCCTGGTCGCAGCATGGCTCTCATTGTATGCGTGCTGTTCACGCATGGTCAAGTGGCAGAGAGGACTCATGAACCAGGTGTAGAGCATGTACCCCTTGTCGCCAAGCAGCCAGCCTCTAGTTTGTTGTGGTGGCCTGAAGATGGCAGGTACAGCTGACTGGTAGAGGATGAATGCATTGTGGCTGCTGCCAATATCGTGTGCATTCACCAACATGAAGTTTGGACATGGTCGCACACCAATTGCATGTCATGAAATGGTAGCCCTTACAGTTGCAGTACATCTCTCCATTAACTTGTGGAGCATGGAGAGCCATGAACATGCTGTCAATGGCATCCTGCATCATTGGGAACCCCTCTAGCCTGGTAAAGCCATGTGAACAGTTCTTCTGCTTCTCTCTGGTAAGGAAGAAGACTATGAAGTTCCCTCTCCTGGTGTACAGGGCCTCAGTGCTGCAGTGATGCATGGCAAACTCTGAGACATTGGCAATGTCTCCAGCTCCCTCCCGCCTGGAAGGATTCGTTCACGTAGCAGTTGAAGGCCAAGCTGATCCTGACGGCTACTGGCAGTGCTGTCCTTGCCCTGCTGTGTGGCTGAAGGTCCTGTTGCAAGAGGTGGCACAGTTCAATGACCACTTTCTTGGTGAAACATTGGTGCCTCAGACACTGCTCCTGGCTGAGTTGGAGGGAGGAGAAGTGCTTCCTGAAGACCCTTGTTGGGTATGGTCTTCTATTCAGAACCCACCTTCTCCCCCTCTGCATACAGCTTTCCCTCTCTGCTGCTTGTTGCTTTGCAGCCCAAAAGGGACTGCAACTAAAACTTCCAATACTGAAAGCAGACTTGCCTCTGACTGGTCTTCCAACTACCCTGCTCTCCTTGTCAAAGTCCAGGACCAATCCCTTGTGATTCCAAAAATAGCGTGAATGGTGGGTCCCTTGTGCAGCTGTATGTATGCTCAGCTGGGAGTGATTGGGAGGTCACTTACTGGACCTGCGAGATCCAAAATGGCAGGTTGTGTGCCAACTGTCCTATAAAGAGAGATTGAGTAGACTAGGCCTATATTCCCTGGAGTTTAGGAGAATGATGGGTGATCTCATTGAAACATAAACAGGGCCCTACCGAATTCATGGTCAAATTTTACAAATTTCACAGTCATGGCATTTTAAGAATTGTGGATCTCACAATTTCACATATTTAAATTGTAAATTTTACGGTGTCGCAACAAACCATGCAAATGATCTATTTAAAACAAAAAAAAGACAAAGCAGGTTTCTGGTTTCAAATGGCATTTATTGTATACTCAAAAACTATTGTAAAAAGCTGACTATAAACAGGTCACTTGCTTTACCCACTGATTTCAGTGGTCGAATGTGAGCATAGAGCAACCTGTAACTGTCTCTTTCTTCATTCCCTGTCTCTGTGCTGTGAATACCTGTCCGTGTTTAGACACAACTCTCTCCGCGTCCACAGAGTTTGTTGGAATTGTCAGACAGCGCTGTGTTAGCCTTGCAAAGTGGGGGATTCTGCATTCCACAGATCCTGCATTTCCTTGCAATGTGTAGCAAAAACCTTTGGTAGGTAGCCCTGTCATAGTTTATTTGCATTTGGCAAGCAACCACCATTTTGCACATTACATTGAATGAATACCCACAGATTTAGGTGATCAAGTTTTTCCAATGGTATGTTGGCGCTTGCAAAAGCGCTCCATTGTAACCAACTGACAATTTTCTGAGCTCTCTGTCGGCTTCTTAAAAAGAGATGAAATCATTGCTTTTATTGCATGTTCGCTTTCCAGCAGGGCGGTGTTGGATGCTCCCTTTCTGCTGCGATGGCTTTCAGACTCTAAGTGGCGCTGAACTGTTGCCTGCCATGTGTGATCCAACGAAACATTGCAGCTTGTACAAAACAGTATTCCACCATCGACTTGCAGAATTTGGCTTCCAAATTCTTTCACTTGATCTGTTGCAGTAATGGCTGCGGCTGTTTTTGATTTACTCATTCTGACATTCTCACTTGTCAGCTAACACTTGAGACTGCTTCTCTCAAAACTGCACTGGAAGCCAAACCTCATCTACCAATCAGCGAGATGAGCCTTGTGTCAATCAGTAAAATGTGCAATGTTCGCAAAATGGCCGATTTCACGGAGTACCTGAGATTTAACCGAAGACCGGAGATTTTATGGTCCATGACGCATTTTTCACGGCCGTGAATTTGGTAGGCGCTACATATAAAATTCTTAAGGTACTTGACAAGGTAGGCGGTGGGTCTGTATTCATTGGAGTTTAGAAGGGTGAGACGTGATCTTATTGAAACATATAAGACCCTCAGGGGACTTGACAGGGTAGACGTTGAAAGGATGGTTCCCCTTGTGGGAGAGACTAAAACTAGGGGACGCATTTTAAAAATAAGTGATCTCCCATTTAAGACACAGATGAGGAGAAATTTTTTCTCTCAGCGGCTCATGAGTCTGTGGAACTCTCTTCCCCAGACAGCAGTGGAGGCAATGTTTTTAAGGCAGAGGTAGAGAGATTCTTGACAAACAAGGGGGTCAAAGTGTATCGGAGGCAGGCAGGAAACCTGAGTTGAGTCCATAAACAGATCAACCATGATCTTATAGAATGGTAGAGCAGGCTTGAGGAGCCGAATAGCCTACTCCTGCTCCTAGTTCATATGGTACATATGTATGTATGTAAGACGCTTCCTTTTGCTGGGGAGTCTAGAACTCATGTCACAGTCTCAGAATAGGGGGTCAGCGCTTTAGCACTGAGATAAGGAAAGATTTCTTCCCTGAAAAAGTTGTGAATTTTTGGAATTCTCTATTGCAGAAAGCTGTGGATGCTCAGTTGCTGGGTATATTCAAGATTGATAAATCTTTGGATTCGAAGAGAATCAAAGGATATGGGATAGGGCGGGAGAGTAAAGTTAATGTAGAAAATCAGCCATGATCTTAGTGAATGGCAAAGCAGGCTCGAAGAGCTGAATGACCTACTACGACTGATGTGTATTCTTATCTTCTTAAGAATTTGACCCTCGTGGTTGCTGAGGGCACAAAGCGAGCTACAGAAGTTGTACTGCGGCATCAATGAGTAAATCACACACTTCCAGGATCTATCGCATGTTCCAGTAGCCTTATTCTGCAAGCTAGGCAAATTGAATCTTGCGATAGGATCTGTAACATAACTTGGCTATTTTTCGATGATTGATTACAGGAAAGTTTATTATCTTGGGTATATCATGGGAAAATGTAGATAACTGTGAAAGCCCACGTTTTCTACATTTGTCTGATACCTATTCTATACAAAGTGAGAACTACGGGCGGCACAGTGGCGCAGCGGTTAGCACCGCAGCCTTACAGCTCCAGCGACCCGGGTTCAATTCTGGGTCCTGCCTGTGTGGAGTTTGCAAGTTCGTCCTGTGTCTGCGTGGGTTTTCTCCAGGTGCTCCGGTTTCCTCCCACAGCCAAAAGACTTGCAGATTGATAGGTAAATTGGCCATTATAAATTGCCCCTAGTATAGGTAGGTGGTAGGGGAATATAGGGACAGGTGGGGATGTGGTAGGAATATGGGATTAGTGTAGGATTAGTATAATTGGGTGGTTCATGGTCGGCACAGACTCGGTGGGCTGAAGGGCCTATTTCAGTGCTGTATCTCTAAATCAAAATCAAATCATACACCTTCAAATATTCTGTTGTTTTAAACTATAATCAATTCCCATGTTCGTTAAAACAGCAAAACATCTCAGACTGTAAAAAAAACTCAAGATAAGCAGCAACAATATAGACAAAGGCTGCTTCACTGCTCAATGGGGCTAATTTTGACTTCGGCTGATAGTGTAGTACATTTTACACTATCAGTCAATCAAAATTAATGAATTTTAGAGGACCAATGTTTGGGAAGCATATATCTATATATAAGAGGAGTACTTAGCAGTCATAGCATTTACCCATTAAGCTGGCTTCTGTTCCATTGACTGGGTATCACTGGGTTGAATTTTAATCTCAGAGAGCGTGTGGGTTTGGGTATGGGTGAGGGGTGGGTATTAAAAACGGTGCAATTGAGAGCAAGTCGGGAAACCTGCTTCAATTCGGCTTAGACTAGACTGCGTTAGCCTGCATGTGTGCAGACCCCTCGGAAGAGGCAGGTTGTCAATTCCCATTGCTAACTGCTAAATTAGAATGGTATTGGCACACTGCTTTCAGGTTACCACAGGCACACTGGTTTCCCAGGCTTCCTGAAACTCACCAGTGAAACTGAGGCGACTTCACAGTTGAGGGGGCTGAAGCAACTCAGCCAATGACACCAGTAAATATTCAGTACTCACGGCTGCTTTCTTACCCGCTAGTGGGAAAGGGTTTGTTCACAGTACTTTAACTGAAAGGTTACTTTGTTCAATTTAGAGGTTATTTTCTACACTTTAGAGGTTTGATCCATCAAATCAGGATGGCTGCTGTGAACGTTGCCTTAGATTGGACTTCAGATGAGGACCAAGATGACCGCAACAGCAGCAGCAACAGCCTGCTGCTCTCAGATCTGTAGCTGCCCAACAGAGAGGTGGAACTCACAGGAGGCAATACCCATGAAGCAGGGTCAAAAGGCAGTTTCCTTGACATGCCTGAACACTAGCGTCTCAGGAAGTCCAGAACGTCATGTCAGTTGGTGACAAATATCTGCAGCCTCCGATAAGATCTGTTGCCTGTTGGGCTTGGTGGTCACATGATACCAATGGCTGTCAAAGTCACCACCACACTCAACTCTTTTGCATCCAGATCCTTCCAGGGCTCTGCTGTAGACATGTGCAGGATTTCCCAGTCAGCTGTCCACATATGCAGAAGACAGGTGACAGATGGGTTGTTTGCCAGGGCAATGATGTCAACTTTGGCACTAATAACGCCAGTCGGAATGACCAAGTGCTTGGCTTTGCAGCTCTGACTGGCTTGCCACAGGTGTAAGGCACCGGCAACTGCTCGCACGTGGTAATCTGGACACCTCCACAACAACCAGGCGTATTTATCAACCGCAAGGGCTTCAACTGCATTAATGTGCAGCTGGTGTGCAACCAGAAAAAGGTGTTTGAATAGGTATGAGCAAGACGCCAAGGTAGCTGTCATGAGGCTTTTGTCCTGTGACCGTACAGGCCCCTTGATCTCTTCAGCACTGGAAGCAGACTTAAGGGATCCCGGCTAGGGGATGAGATATAAACTCTGCGAACACAGCTTATGATATCTGTTAGAAACTTGATCATTATTGCCCAACAGAGCTAAAATGAATACCATATCACCTTTAGATGTACGATTGAACAGGCCATCATCATGCTGAAGATGCACTTCAGGTGCCTGGACAGATCTGGAGATGCTCCTCGGTATGGACCAGTCAGGTTCTCCAGAGTGGTCATGGTTCACTGTGCTCCATACAACATTGTGCAACAGCTCAGACTTGCAGGAGGAACAAGGTGAAGAGCTCATGTCCTCCTCAAACAATTTGTAGGAAGAAGAGAGGGAGGGAGATGAGTATCTCCCTCTGTCCTCAACAATCCCAGCAACATATTCGGGGAGATGACACTGAAATGAGGTACAAACTTTGCCTATCTGGACTCCAATCTGACACTTGTTTTTCTTTTCTTCCCAACTCCAAAGTTAAAAAGCCACCGACAAACGCTGCCAAATGCACTGCCTTATTTCCAGATTTTGCATGAGCTATTTGACCCCTCCCCACCCCACCTCACCATCACCGCCCTGCTTGGCGCATGTTGCAAACTTGAAATCGGAGTCATTATCTCTGTCGACTAGTTAGCAAAGCTGCTTCCTTGCATTGACAAATGTGACGCAAAGGCGTCATTGGATTGTTTACGCATCATGTCACATGGCGTTCAAACTCTGTCTGCAAAATGGTGACTCTCCCCCATTTAAAACATTCAAGCAAAAACAGTATCGAACAATAAATTTAAATAAAACAGATTTTTGTAATAAGTAGGCACTCCTTCCGAGCGGAAAAGGGCAGATCACCAAAAGGCATGATAATCTGCAGGTGTCATCAACTGACAGTAGTTTAATTTGACAGATTACCTGTCAAAGGAGCAAAATCATTCTAGATGAGTGGGATGAGCTATCACTGGAGAAACCCCAGTGGCAAAGCAGGTCCATGGGTACGGATAGGTTAATGTAACTGTCAGAATTGTTCCTTGGCAGAGCATATACAGGCGAATGTCAAAGTTAGCCCATTTTTGGCATAACCCTCAGAACTGTTCCAGCAGAATATCTACACCTGAACCTCAAACTATTCTCTCTACAGGTTAATTAATGGTTACCATGCAGCCTTTTTAAAATGAAATCCTTTGAGATCATCTGAAGATTATTTTTAGATGCTCCTGACTGTGAGGTTCTTTTACTACAAATAATACATACATCTACCTTATTCTGTTTGCTGAAATACCTCAAATGCTTCATGCAGTTTGTTTAGGAGTCCAGTAACTGTTTTTATGTTGGCAAGTGAAGTATTAGGCAGGCATCAAATGAAGAGCTTTCAAGACTCAGCTCTCCGATCATATGCCTGGCTGAATGGCTTAGAAATTGCAGCAGTTGTGTAGTCAATATGCGATAAGAGCATACCTAACAACAAGAATCACGAACGTGGCAAGAGGAATGAGGAGAGGCAATATAAATTAAAGGGTACAGTTCTAAAGGGGGCACAGGAGCAGAGGGACCTTGGGGTAAATGTGCATAAATCATCAAAGGTTGCAGAGCAGGTCGAGAACACAGTTAATAAAGCATACGAGATCCTGGGCTTTACAAATAGGAGCACAGAATCGGGGCAAGAACAAGGAGGTTATGATAAACTGGCATAAAACACTGGTTCAGCCTCAAATGGAGCATTGTGTCCCAGTCTGGGCCCCACACTTTAGGAAGGATGTGAAGGCATTAGAGAGGGTGCAGAAAAGATTCACGAGAATGGTTCCAGGGATGAAGAACGTCGGTCACGTCGTTAGTTTGGAGAAGCTGGGTCTGTTCTCCATGGAGAAGAGAAGATTAAGAGGAGATTTGATAGAGGTATTCAAAACCATGAGGGGTCTGGACAGAGTAGATAGGGACAAACTCTACCCTTTGGCAGAAGGATCCAGAACCAGATGATGCCGATTTAAGGTAATTGGTAAAAGAAGAAACAGCGAGATGAGGAAAAACTTTTTTATGCAACGAGTGGTTAGGATCTGGAATGCACTGCCTGAGAGTGTGCTGGAGGCTGATTCAATCGAGGCATTCGACTGAGAATTGGACAATTATCTGAACAGAAAAAAATTGGAGGGCGAGATGGGAAAAGGTGGGAGAGTGGGGTGAAGTGGGCTGCTCTTGCAGAGTGCTGGCACAGACACGACGGGCCAAATGGCCTCCTGCTGTGCTATAACCATTCTATGATTCTATGATTGTAAAAGTCACTGGGCAGTGAGGACACCAAATGACCAATGAATTTGGCTAAGCATGTCTTATTGTTTTGTCCTCATTCTGTTGATTGTAGAACATGAAGAGTGAAACAAGTTGCTAGTACGCTATCTGCATTTTGAAAGAATTACAGCAATTTCACATCATTTTGCTCTTAAAATTCTTATGGCTGTCCTATCATTTTGGCGTGTCATGAAATATTAGGCTAAGGGCAGCAGGAAGCTAGACTGTAAATTCTATCAATATTCCACTTTTAGTCTCAGCTTTAACAATCCTAAGTGCAATTCCACCTTGGACTGAACTGACACTAAAGTCATCTAGAAGGTTGTTACAACAGGATATATGTGTAAGTGCTAAATTTCCAAATTTACACATGCCTCACAAAGATGTAGGAGTCAATTTTCACCTACCTTGCCGGGTAGGAAACTCACAGAATCGGGTGGGATGTTGGTTTTACACCCCGGCCAGTATTACTCTGTATTGACTTCAATAGAGAGTAAAATCATAGGGTGTAAAACCAGCGTTGCACCCAACAACTTCAGTTTCCTGACTGGCGGGTTAGGTTAAAATTGCCCTCTTAGTTAATTTTTACAAATCCTGAGCAAGTTGGATAAACAATTGCAAATTTCCTGCTAAATTTAGACAAGTCACCACTTATACAGATCTATAGCCACATAGGCATGGTGTGTAACTCTGTGTCGTAGAGAATGTTAAGTTTCAAATAGATACTGTAAGTATTGTATTCAGAGCTTTGTTACCTATTGCTAGTGAATGATCAATGTATTTCATGTGCTCACGTAGGGCAGGATTTTGCCTCTGGGATCGGGAAACCGACGTTGGGACCGTTTTCCGGGAGGGAAGTAGTCAGAGGCAGGCTGCTAATTGGCTGGCTGGTGGGTTAGGCAGCCAATTAGTGGCTGTGGGCACGGGATGGAGGCGGGGCTGCTGAAGTGTGAGCCCTATTTGGAGGCACCATGGCAGCCATTACTGAGGCAGCCATTTGAAAGAAGAAATGCAAAAAACAGGGAGACGGGAAGAGAGGCAGAGGCCTGGCACCCAGGGCATGGCTGCCCCTTATGCTGACCTTGAGGTCCTCTTGGACACCATGAGGGAGAGGAGGGAGGTCCGCTTTCCGGAGGGTGGAAGGAGAAGGCCACCCAGCCTAACAAAGCAGACATAGATAGAGGTGGCTCAAACAGTAAGCAGCAGAGTGTAGTCTGGCAGTGCCATAAAAGGTTCAATGATCTTCTTTGCTCTGGCAAGGTGAGTGCAACACGAGACCCTGATGACAGGCCTCTGGGTATTCAACCTCCAGCAGGTACACCAGCTGAAGAGCCTGAGAGCTCATGTTGCTGCTAAGTACAGGAGAAATATGTGTCCAGAGTAATTACTAACCCCTCAGCAAGGCTCAGAGCCCTAGCTCTGTTGAGGACTTGCAAGCACTGATACATGCAGCTTCTTATATAGATGAGCTGCTGGCATTGGTCAGAGAGGCCAACAGGTCCTTATCTCTCTCTCTTTTGTCCTTGCAGGAGAAACCGGCACTCCCACTCCCCTGGGAGAGGGCTCTTACTGGAGGAGGAGTGCTCTAGCTCACCATCATCACTGCCATGGAGGAGGAAGCCATGGACATTGCCAGGGTGGCCCCACAGGACCACGTTGGGGAAGGAGAGATGGTGAAAAGATATCATGCCAAATACTCAGTTGCACTGGGAAGCCTCAGCACTGCAGAGGCTTCTGCTATGAAAGGCTAGTTCTTATAATCTCCTTCTTGTGTCTCCCACAGGTTCTGTCATGGAGGGGGAATGTCTGAATCCTTTCTCGACATCAGGGCCACTGCAGGAGACTGAGATAACAGCGCCAGCAGGTCACATCATGCAAGCGCAGCCTCCACCAGCGCAGATACACTCACATTGGCTGGTCCTCCTGCATGCTTAGATAGTGTGGCACTGGGTGGAAAGTGCAGCACTAGTGAGCAGGAGAAGGTGTGAGAGGCAGAGGCAGTTGTGGACAGTCCCCCTCAGATGATGGAGGACAGACACAGCCCTGCTCAGCTGGACACAGATGCAGACTCTCGCCAGTCACAAGCAACGCGGCTCTACTTAGACCAGCAGCAACAGATGTGTTGCCACATGTCGGAGTTCCCAGAGGCAGTGTATGGGCTGAGAATGGAGGAGTGCATTCAGCTTGTGTGCCACCATGGCTCAGGAATATGAATGCATGAGTTCCTCCATTGAGAGAGTGGCCAATCTCATGGACAGCCACATGCAGCAGCACACCGAGTGGATGCAGGAACAGCTCACTGATATGCACAGAATCCATGTACCACTCTGTAGCATGAACCAGTCAGTGGTGCTGGTCATGCAAAGGTATATGGAGTGGATGCCAGTTGCGTCCCAGTTGGTGTTCCTCTCCAGTCCTCTGGAGTGCCATCCAAGGGCTGAGGCAGTCAGGTCTGAGGAGGATGAGGGAACCTCCCCTCACGGGGCGCCATCATCATCACCATGGCCTCCTTAGCCCCTCTGACTCAGGGATCATCTATGCAGCTGAACCCTGTGATGGAGGCTGCCCCTGCATTGCAGCAGCCTCTGGAGGTTCCCTCACTGGCACCTCCATGACGAGGATGACTGCCACATGCATCTCAGCCACAAGAAGCCACAAGAAGACACACGCGAGCAGGCTGCCTCCACCTATCCAAGGCCACAAGGGGAGCACCACGTAGAAGTGGCTGAGAGCGAGGCCACCGTGTTGGGAAGAGCACTGAGTGGTTCACTGGGATTTGCTTCATTTGTCAATGTGCACTTTGTTACTTTTGGAAGACACTATAAATATTGACACATGACTCCAGATGTATGAACTTCCATTCTTTAATGGCGAGACTGGAAAAAAGGGAAGAAATGGTGAAAAGAAGCAAAATTCTTTGAAGCAGGACATTGAGACAACTAGACAGATGTGCATCATTCATTGGCAGTAAGAGTGGTACCATTCAAGGCTGCATCTTTAATGGAAGTGCTCTCATAGGCAGCTCAAAGTGACTTCCAGAGCATGCCACCCTCCTTTATTAGAAGAGCTCGGATGAAATTTGCCTTAATCACATGCTCCCTGACATTGATGGCATCCTGATGAGGCCCTCGAGTCCCCAGCCACCTCCCTGCACAGCCTGGGCACCTCTCGATTCTTCCTCTTCCTCCTCCTCCTCTCCGATTTCCCGCTCCTCCTCTTCCTCCGATGAGCTGTATCATTCCAGGGTCTCGCCCTGTTCAAGGTCTACACCTCTCTGAAGGACCATGTGATGGAGAGCGCAGCAGACCACACAATGAGTGAGACCCTTGCAGGAGTGTACTGCAGGGTACCATCATGGACTGTCATAGGATGAAGGAGTTCTGGTAGCTGCCAGGGCAGCGAGTACACTCATGCATGAAGCTCTTGGTGTGGTCGCACACCAGCTGAACGTCGAGGGAGTGGAAGTCCTTCCTGTTGATGAATCTCACTGATCGCTCACTCGACGCCTTGATTGCCACATAGGTGCAATCGATGATGCCCTGCACCTGCGGGAATCCAGTGATGGAGGTGAATCCCACTGCCCTTTGTGCCTACAAGGCCCTAGTTGTCTGAAATTGTATGTATTGCCCAGTTTTCACAAATTGGGCATTGGTGACATGCAAGATGCAATGGTGTACTGCTACTTGCGAGATACCACCAAGTTCCACTGCTGATCCTTGAAAGGAATCAGAGGTGAAGAAGTGAAAGGCCACAGTGACTTTGACAGCTACTGGCAGGGCATGGAGAGCAGTGCTGCGAGGTGTGAGGTCTTCCACGACAAGAGCACAAATCTCAGTGACCATCTGCCTGGATAGATACTGGTTCTCTGGTTCTCTGCAACACTGGTTCTCTGAAATATCCAGGCAGCACCATCTCCGGCGGTGCCCTCAACCCCTCCTCTAACCCCCTCATGCCCAGGGCTCTGCCTCTGCTGCTGTGGATGTTGATCCTCTTTGTCGCTTGACCCAGTATCGGAGAACTGTAAACCCATCACCAGCTGTTGCCTTGCACTTAGCTGAAATCACAATAATTCCTGGAGCCCTAACCCTCTCCTCTTACGTACCCGCGATGCCAGGAGGTTGATGACCCCCTCCACGGCCCAAGCGTGCACAGACCATTCTCTCTGCAACCTCTACACACCCGATGGCACCTATGTGGCAATGGCTGAGTACCTCTCTCAGTCCTACTCCCTGTTATGGGCCCACGTAATATCATGGTGTGCCCATGACTGGCTCCCTACTGTGTTGCCGCCTGCATGCACCTCGTCCGTTCCTGATCGAAATGTGCAACCTGTGCGCCACCACCAAAATTCCAAACTGGCCCTTACTGAGCAGACAATGAGCTCACTAACAAGATTAATTGGCCTCATTTCCAAATCAGATCAGATCAGCCATGATCTTGTTGAATGGCGGAGCGAGCTCGAGGGACCGAGTGGCCTACCCCTGCTTCTAATTCAAATGCTCGTATGTAAATTGGGCAGGATTCCAGGGACCACCTTCCCCCGCCTCTGGAAAATCACCAGCAGCAGGAACGGTGACATGAAAGCGATGTTTATATTTGTACCCGCCCACTTCCTTGCCCCCTCTCATCAGGGCCTACAAATCCTGCCCATAGTCTTTCTTGGCTTATCTAATCCTTCTTGTCTATGTGTGATTTTTATCATTTTTTGAAGTGCCTCATAGTGGATAGCATTAGGTCACCAACTGTTTAAACAAGCTTCATGCACTAAAATGTTAATCTGATTCCACCAAAGCTTTGCACGACTCACAGGAACAGTGCATGCAAATGAGACACCCTGCAACATTTTCCTGGCAAGATAAAAAACCCATGTAGAATCCAACTGAAATATCACTGTAATGCGATTACTAAAATTAACTTTCCTCACTGGAAATCCACTATTTCTGCAACTATAGCTCTCTATGTCAGGATGCTATAGCTTAACATTTGGATAACAAACATAAAAGCACGATTAACACAGAACAATATAGTACAAATGACATGGTGAAGGAATGTGTTTGACCAGCTAGTTACTTTCACAATATGCTAACCACAAGTCTATTAAAACAGAATACGTCGAGTTCTATGTGTTACTTTCTAATTGATAAACACTTCCTTTCTATCTGCAGATCAGTACCTGCCTAGGTTTGCTGGAAAGGATATGGTGCAGCAGAAGGGACTCCCCCTTAGTTTTCGGACTCATGCATGTGCCCTACATTAAAACAGGCATCTCATAACTGCAAAATTGTGTTTTTTTTTTCGAACTCTTTTAGCTCTATCCCAATTAGGCAAAAACTTTAAGAAGGAACCATCCAATCTGATAATGGGTGTTTTTCTTTTAACTTAATCTGTTTTCTATGATTTTACCATAGAATTCGTCCTTCAATCAACGGCAAAACTATTATCATAATAAACTGGAGGATAGTCAGCATTCCGAAGGGATCGTTCCCTCTGCAACACCCTGGTCCACTCTTCCATCAGCCCCGGAACCTCATCCCCTTCCCATGGAACCTTCCCATGTAATCACAGGAGGTGTAATACCTGCCCTTTTACCTCCTCTTTCCTCACAATCCTAGGCCCCAAACACTCCTTCCAGGTGAAGCAGCGATTTACTTGTACTTCTTTCAATTTAATATACTGTATTCGCTGCTCACAATGCAGTCTCCTCTACAATGGGGAGCCCAAACGCAGATTGGGTGACCGCTTAGCGGAACACCTCCACTTAGTCCATAAGCATGACCCGGAGCTTCCAGTTGCTTGCCATTTTAATTAACCCCCATGCTCCCATGCTCACATTTCTGCCTTTGGCCTGCTGCAGTGTTCCAGTGAACCTCAACACAAGCTTGAGGAACAGCACCTCATCTTCTGACTAGGCACTCTTCAGCCTTCTGGACTCAACATTGAGTTCAACAATTTCAGAGCATGGCTGCCTTTATTAAAAATTTACTTTAATTTAATTTTATTTTTTAACCATGGGCCTATATTAAACTTGTTTTTCAGGTTTTCGCTTTCAGACAGAACTCTTCATTATTCTGCCATTAACATTCTCTGTGGACTAATGCTTTGTCTTGTAGTCCAACTATTAGCACTCCCTTTGCCTTTCTTCTGTGACATCTTTTTCATTTAATCTCCCCTGTCCTCTTCCCTATAACACACTTTCCCTTTTGTTCTTCTTCCCCCTTCCCCTTTTCACTTGCTCAAAACCTATTACATCTCTAACCTTTGCCAGTTCTGATGAAAGGTCACAGACCTGAAACGTTAACTCTGTTTCTCTCCCCACTGATGCTGCCAAAACTGCTAAGTATTTCCAGCACTTCTTGTTTTTATTTCAAATCTCCAGCATCCGCAGTATTTTGCTTTTTTTCTGGGGGATAGTTCTTCCCTGAAGTCCCAGTTCTCTGACACGTAACATGGGTATGTCGTTTAACACATTTTGCATCTTTGAATAAGAGCGTAAGAGAAAAACTAGCAGTGCAAATTTGGAACTAAACTTGTATTTCTTCACATGATGCTACCTTATCTCATGTGATTATGCTATAATTCTCAGTCTGTCTGGAAATAATGCAAGTGGGGTCCTCAAAGTGGCAGCAGAGGGAAAAGAGAACCAAAAGGAATGTCTGCATGTATGGTGAAGAAAGCATAGAATAAAAAAAAAACAACTTGGCTCAGCAAGTGGTCTCTCCCACAAACCACATTAAATGTTCTCCATCATGATCTAAACCCAACCCATTTAGCCTCCTCAGAAAATGCAAAATTTCTCCTTGCCCCCTCCCCCACCAAAGCAAACTAAGAAAAACTTCAGAATACTTTCTAAAAGTTCCACTAGTATCTATAAATCATTGTAAATTATACTGCTACTTGGTGCTTGAATGTATGAAATGTGCTCCTTTGTCACTAGGATACATTACTTGGTTTTCACCATTGCCTCCCTTGGTATGGCATATCTAAGGATCTAGTAAGAAAGAAGGAATTTGCATTTATACAGCACCTTTCATGCCTGCAGGACATCCCGAAGCACTTCACAACCAATTCATTCATTTTCAAGTGTAGACGCTGTTATAATGTAGGGATACTTGGCCACTAATTTGCACATAGCAAGGTCCCACAAACAGCATTGAGATAAAGAACTAATTAACCTATTTTAGTGCCTCAAGGATAAATGGTGGCCGGGACATTTGGGGAAAATTCCCTGGCTCTGCTTTGAAAAGCACCATGTGTTCTTCTTTCATTCGTTCTTGGATTGTGAGCGTCGCTGGCCAGGCCAGCATTTGTTGCCCATCCCTAATTGCCTTTGAGAAGGTGGTGGTGAGCTGCCTTCTTGAACTGCTGCAGTCCATCTGGTGTAGGTATACCCACAGTGCTATTAGGAAGGGAGTGCCAGGATTTTGACCCAGCTACAGTGAAGGAACAGAAATATATTTCCAAGTAAGGACGGTGTGTGATTTTGAGGGGAACTTGCAGGTGGTGGTGTTCCCATGCATCTGCTGCCCTTGTCCTTCTAGGTGGTCGAGGTCGTGGGTTTGGAAGGTGCTATTGAAGGAGCCTTGGCAAGTTTCTTCAGTGCATCTTATAGATAGTCACACTGGTGAAACTGTGTGCTGGTGGGTGGAGGGGCTGAATAATTAAGGTGGTGAATGGGGTGCCAATCAAGCGGGCTACTTTGTCTTGGATGGTGTCAAGCTTCTAAAGTATTGTTGGAGCTGCACTCATCCAGGCAAGTGCAGAGTATTCCATCACACTCCTGATTTGTGCCCTGTAGATAGTGGACAGGCTTTGGGAAGTCAGGAGGTGAGTTACTCGCCGCAGAATTACCAACCTCTGACCTGCTCTTGTAACAACATTATTTATGTGGCTGGTCCAGTTAAGTTTTTGGTCAATAGTAACCCCCAGGATGTTGAAGGTGGGAGGGTTGGGTGGGGGGGGGGGGTGGTGTTCAGTAATGGTAATGTCGTTAAATGTCAAGGGGAGATGGTTATATTCTTTCTTGTTGGAAATGGTCATTGCCTGGCATTTGTGTGGCAGCAAATGTTACTTTCCACTTATAAGGCCAAGGCTGAATGTTGTCCAGAGCTTGCTGCAAGTGGGCTTTGTTAATTGTGTTTAATCATATGCAGGCAGAGGGTATTAATTATGGTCGTACTTAGGAGACACTTACTGAAACTGGGTGAAGGTTTGAGTGAGTTGCTGCATGTTTGTAATCTTCTTACTTTGTAAAATAAATGGAAGACCGAGTAAAGGTTGGCTCCAGCATAATCCTTCAACAGCAAGCTTTCGGGAATATAATATGGTAGCAGAGGATGGTTGCCTAAAGGTGAAGGTTGGAAACTAAGATTTTTTTTCACATAGAAAATGAAAATCCCGGTGGCTATTGTGGAAAATGGCAGAAAGCAAGTGCAAATTGTTAGGATATGATGACCTTCTGATGTTCTCTGAGTCTGAACCATATGACCAGTGGAAGAATGAAGTGGATATGTGGACACGGGTTACGTCCCTTGCAAAGTGGAAACAAGGTACGGCCTGGGCGTTGTCACTTCCTACCAAAAGTAAAATCAGAAGTAAAGTATTTTGTGAACTGGATGCTCATCAGCTGGATACTGATAAAGATTTATATCTTCTGTTAGATTTCTTGGATGATGTTTACAAGAAAGATGATCTAGTAGATTTCGGAAACAGATGGTTATTCAATGGAGGAATATATCATGGACTTTAAGAGACAGTATAGATGATTGAGGAAATTCAATTTGGAGATCCCTGGTTTACTGTCTGCATTTAAATAGCTAGATTGTGCTTGGGTGTATGGACAGGCTCTTGGTTCTAACTGTGGTTTGGTTCTTGGACAAAGACACCTGTTGGATGAGCTGTCTGCTGCCTTAAAAAAATTCCTGGGGTAACAGTAATTTCCTGCAGGTAGAACAAGCAGGGCATTCTGCAGTAACACAAAGAATGGAGGGCTCAATGATTGCCGGATTTCGAAATGTTCCAGATAATGGATGCAGGCATCAGTACAATGGAAAAGTTATAGGCAGGAAAAATGAGGATGAAAGCACCTTTAGCAAGTCTGACTATTACAGCAGAAGACAGAATTGGTAGAGCAATGATAGATGAATGAATCCCAGGAATGCCCAGGGAACAGTTAATAGGTGCTTCAGGTGTGACTCCAAGTATCATTATGCAATGAACTGCCCAAAGTGGAGAGGCAGGGTCCTTGAAATGATCCATGACACAGAATTCTGAGACAGAAGAGGAAGATAATGATGAATCTGAACAAATTGTACCAGTCACAGGGAGTTTTAGTCCTGTAATGAATGTGTTAGTCATGGGTCCATTCAACTGTGCTGTGTTAGATAGTGCTTGAATGTCAACAGTATGTGGAGCTGATTGGTTAAAATGTTATCTGGATTCACTCAGTAGTGAGGATCGATGCAAAGTTAATGAATATAAAAGTACTACTTGCTTTAGGTTTGGTGATGACAACACATTGAAGTCATTAAAGAGAGTTGTAATTTCATGTAAAACAGCTGGAGTGAGCCACTTCATCGGTACTGATGTAGTCTCTAGTGAAATAACTTTACTGTTGCGTAAACCTTCTATGAAAAGGGCACAAATGAAACTTGATATGGAGCATGATAAGGCAATTGTTTTTGCAAAGTCAGTGAATTTGCAGTTTACCCAGTCAGGGCATTATTGTATCCCCTTAACAAAACCTGATGTTTCTCATCAGAGTGTTAGAGAAGTATAAATGGCATCAGGTGATAAGAATCAGAGAGAGAAAAAGCAAATTGTCTTAAAGTTACACATACAACTTGCTCACCCTTCTTTCAAAGATTAAAAACACTGTGATTGATGAAGAGTACATGAGGATCATAGAAGAGATTAATGACGTGTGAAATCTGTAAAAGGTATCAGAGGACGCTGTCACGTCCTATAGTAAGTCTTCAATTGGCACATGACTTTAACGAGGTAGTTGCCATGGATTTAAAGGCATGGGACAAAGGCAGAAACATTTTCATTCTACATTTTATAGACCAGGCAACCAGATTTAGTCTTTCTACAATAATACATAGCAAGGAAAAAAGGGTGATTATAGATAAAATCATGGAGAAATGGATAGGGACTGGACATGAGCATGAGCTAAGTTTCTGACTGATAATGAAGGAGTATTTGCCAATGATAAGTTCAGAGACATGTGTGAAAACATGAATATTATGGTCATAAATACTGCAGCTGAAAGCCCTTTCAGCAATGGGCTCTGTGAAAGGAATCACATGGTGATCAATGAAATGCTGCATAAAATCTTAGCTCACCTACCAAACTGCAAGTTGTCTACTGCCCAAAGAATTCACTTCAGATATTTGGAGGGTATAGTCCCTATCAATTGGTCAGTGGATGAATTTCTAAATTGCCTTCTGTGCTGTGTGATAGTCCTCCTGCTCTAGAAGGTACGACAATTAGTTCCATTTTGTTCTGCATATTTGAATGCTTTACATGCAGGGTAACAAGCTTTCATCAAGGCTGAAGTCTCAGAGAAAATTCAGAGAGCTCTGAGGCATCATATAAGGACATCTGAGACAGAATTTAATTCAGGAGAGTTGGTGAATTATCAAAGAGAGGGTTGGATAGTGGTAATGGAAAGGCCATGGTAAGGTAATCAGTCATGATGGTAAGACAATAGTTATCAAATATGGCAATCAAACAAACTAAAGTTCATTCCTCGTGACTAATCAGGATTAATTACAAATTCTCAGAGTCTGAGCAGCTGATAGAAGGAAACAAGGCACCTTGTACCTCAAATGTTCATGTCCTTTGTGATGAAGGTCCTGATGAACAGAATACAGTCGATCAAGGGTTGGATAGTGGTAATATGAGCGATCATAATGCACAGGACAGAGCTATTGCATCCAAATGCCAATTGCCCCGAGTAGGCACTCAGGTGACATATATTCTAGAGGAATCCAGTGAGTGGAGGGATGTGACATTTGTGGAAGGTGCAGGAAAATCTACTGGCAAGTTTAAATATTGGTTGAATATTCAAGATGATGGCCAAGAAACAAGGTCCATGGACTGGCAGAATGGGGTGAAAGAGTGGAGAGTAAGAAAGCACAGTGCAAGTTCTAATCGTTGATCTGGAAGCGACTCTCACATCAGGAAATGATCACATACTAGAGAAAGAGCCTCCAATAGTATGAGAAGGAGATCTTACAGTATTAGACCCATAGGACATCAAGGTGCAAGTAGAGGCCATAGTATGAATAGATTACACAATGAAATTAAGGCTGAAGAACAGTCTCGCAATAGAACTAGAAGCAGAAGCCCTCATAACTGTGACGTTTTGGTGGCTGCCAATAAATTTGAGGATAACCTAATAAGAGAGGCAAAACAAAAGGAGTTAGAGAGTTGGAGAGAGTTTGGTGTTTATTCTGAGCTACCTGATAAGGGATGGCCAGTCTTGTCACATAGATGGATTTGTACTGAAAATGTCCTTGCCGATGGGACTAAACGAGGGCAGTTGCAAGCGGTTTGAAGAGCGACTGGGCGATACTGATGTTAGAGTGGACTCTTTCATGGCTGGAAAAGTAATCCATAAAATCTTTTTAGCTCTTTTGGCCACATATTCATGGGAGTGTAGGTCAATTGACATAAAAGCTGTGTTTCAGTAGGGTGATACTTTTCAAACAAGAGTGTTTCTGAAACCACCTAAAGGGGCAGCAGATGCAGAAGGAAAACTATGCAAACTAAACAAATGTGTCTATAGCCTTAATGATGGTTCCAGAGTGTGGTATTTGTTGTTGAGAGCTGTTTTCCTGAAAATTGGTTGTGTTCAACTAAAAGCAGATCCCACAATGTTTTACTGATATCATAAAGGGAAACTTTCAGGTATCTTCATGATGCACATTGATGATTTCTTATGGGTGGTACTGCAGAATTTGAGAAATGTCAATTATTAATAAGATTAGAGTAGAATTTAAGATTGAGAGTCAGGCTTGTGGAGCTTTTATTATATTTGTTTAGATATTGAGCAGCGTTTGTCTGAAATAACTTTAAATTAACCATCCCACTTAGAGTGTTACTCTCATCCAGGTTAATTGTGCTAGATCATCACAGAAAGATGATGATATACCTAAAGAGACTGAGCAATTGAAAAGCTTGAATGGCCAATTAAACTGGTTGTGCACTCAGACTAACCTGATGCTAGTTTTGATGTGTTGGAGTTAAGTACTATGATGAAACACCCAAACGTTGAGAATGTTTCAAGGACAAATAAAGCATTAAAAAAATTAACTCTGGAGAAGTGCATACTAAAGATCCCATTCTTAAGTGACACAAAGAATATGAAACTAGTCATTTTTAGTGATGCTTCACATGCTAACCTTGCTGATGGGTATTCCAGTGCAGCTGATTTCATAATACTTTTGATGGATGAAAATGGGAAATGTTGCTGTTTAGCTTGGAAAGCTATGAAAATAAAAAAGGTTGTTAAAAGTACTTTAGCAAAGGAAACACTAGCTCTTGTGGAGCCAGTGGATATGGGATTCTATTTGTCAAATATTTTAGGTGAGATTCTGTGCAAGGGGCATACTAAAGATAAGATACCCATTGAATGTTATGTAGATAATCATTCCTTGTGGGATAATGTACACTTTACAAGAAGTGTGAGCGAAGAAAGGTTACAGATTGACCTTACTGGATTGAAACAAATGCTGGAGAGAAAGGAAATCTCCAAAATTAAATGGGCACATGCAAGTCATCAACTACCTGATTGTTTTATGAACAAATACTTGTACAAAGAAATTGTTAGGGGTCCTAGAGGAGGGGCGTCTCGCAATGTAATGCTTTGTACAGAATATGGAATTTACTTTGATTTGTTTTGAAATATTTGTGCATGTTAAACTCTAAGTTTTATTTAAAGAAAAAGATGGGAATCTGTTAATTGTGTGCGGGGTGGGGTGGGGTTGTTAATTAGGGTCTTGAGTGCATATAAGGAGACTCTTACCGAAACTGGATGAAGGTTTGAGTGAGGAGCTGCATGTTGTAAACTTTTTACTTTGTAAAATAAATGGAAGACTGAGTTCCATGGCTCCAGTATAATCCTTCAACAACAAGCTTTCTGGAGTTTAACAGGCTTCAGTAGCTGAGGAGTTGCAAATGGTACTGAACACTGTGCAATATTATCAGCAAAGATCGCACTTCTGACCTTATGTTGGACGGAAGGTTGTTGATGAAGCAGCTGAAGATTGTTGGGCCTAGAACACTACTATGTCAAGAGAACAGTCTTGAATGTTTGGTTAGTCTGTCACCATTTGTGCAGCTAGGAGAGATTACTGAGTCTTGAGTAATTTTAACATGAACTCATTTATTGTATTTTAACTATATACAGCTTTACATAAGTCTGTATGACTCTTCTGAATCCATGCTGTTTCTCCCTCCAGTTTCTCTCACATGTGATCTCTTCCATCATCATGGTGGGAGGTATTCCTCTCACTGTCTCAAACATTAACCCTTTCAAACCCATAAACTAGAACTCCCCCAAGTCTTTATCAATATATATATATTTATACATGCATTTTTTTATTTTTACGTACTACCCCATCTCCCCCCAGGTCTCTGACATCACAGATTCAATCTGTCAGGAGGCCTCACAACTCTCCCTGATCGTGTTGTTGTCAGACTCGGAAGATTAGTCGTCTTTCTCTGAACTCTTGACTTGTTTCTTGACTTGGACGGCCTTCTTTGAGGTTTGTAGTATCGGGTGCTGTCTGAATTTCAGGTCCAACATCTGGTTCATCCAAATGTATGACCGATTGACATCTTTGATGAATAGAAATAAGATTTCTCCTGTTTCTTAAAGTACCTTCTGAAGTATGTACTAAATAAGACCTCTGATTCTCATCTCTCTGGACAATTACTTCTTCTCTGCCTTGGTCTTCCATCAACTTGGGTAGGTTCCTGGTACAATATTTCCCACTATAATTATAAGCTTGTTGTTTTCAGTAAGACTCTTCTCTGTCTTGAACGCTCTGATAATCCTGGACTTTCTAGCCCTGGAAGTAATCTTTTGAGTAGGATGGGAAGTTGTGTTCTAAGCTTCCTTCCCATCAACAGTTCTGATGGTGCTAATCCACATAGCAGTGGAGTAGATCTACAGTTTAGGAAGGCTGTTTGAAAATCTTCATTTTCCTTTAACAGTGCTTTAATAATTCTGACTCCTCTTTCAGCTTCATTAGAGTGAGGGTATCTAGGGGAGCTTGTAAGATATACAAATCCATAGTTTTCCGCATAGTGTGTGAAGTAGCCATTTGCAAATTGTGATCCATTATCAGAAACTATCTGGTCTGGTGTACCATGTGTTGCAAAGATCTCAGATAAAGCTCAAATGACTATCTTAGTAGTCGTTGTGTACAAACGTTTGACTTCAATCCACCTTGAAAAATAGTTGATGACAATCAGGTAGGAATTTCCGTGAAACATGAATATATCCATCCTCAGATGTTCCCACAGTCTGGTTGAAAACTGGGTCAAAATAAAAGGTTTCCTTTGAATGTGCACTGTGCATACCTGGCAATTAGAGATCATTTCTTCTGTATCTTTCAATATTCCCAGCCACCACACGGATGACTGAGCCCATGCTCTGCAGTTTGTTATACTTATGTGGCCCTAGTATAGTTTCTCTAAGATATCAACCCGGAGTGAGTCTGGAATCACCAGCCTCTCATCATATACCAGCAAATCATCCACAATAGTAAAGTGCCTTCTGTGTTCGAAGATGATTTTCACCCTCTTACCACTAGGACATTGCTGTGGCCAACCTTGTGTGCAATATTGGCCGATATGGATGCATTCCTCATCTTGCATCTGAGCGTGACGAATATCTTGGAGCATTTTTGAACTTACCGGCCATTGTAATGCAGTGAACTGAGAATATGACTCAATCTGATTAATAAAGTTAACATCCTGTTGTGTAGGATGGTCAACAGTAGCTCTGGACAATGCATCTGCTGTTGTTTGCGGCTTGCCCTGTATGTATACTGTCTTGTTCATGAATCTCATCAGCCTCAAGCAGAATCTCTGGATTCTCGGCATCCTAACGAGTTCCTTTTCAGCAAGTAAGGAAACTAAGCATTTGTGGTCTGTCTCTATGACAACCTTTAAGACGGTAATATAATCTGAGAACTTCTCACAAGCCCATGTGACTGTGAAAGCTTCTTTCTCTATGATGCCGTACCTTGTCTTAGTCTCAGACAATGCTCATGACACATAATAAACCAGTCTTTGACATCTTTTTGGAAAAAGGACTGCCCCTAACTCTGTAGATGAGGCATCGGCTGCAGTTATGGTCAGTAGTGAAGGGTTATAATGTGCTAAGGTATCCTTGATCCTTTGAAATGCCTGCTCCTGATGTGTATCCCGACACCATGCTTGATCTTTCCTTAATAGTTGTCTTAAGGGATCAGTAACTTGTGCTAGATTGGGCAGAAATTTTGCCAACTGATTAACCATTCCAAGGAATCATTGAAGATCTTGGACAGAAGTAGGAAGTGAGAATTCAGGCTCCCATCTTTTGCGGGTCTGCCATTATACTGTTGCTACTAACAACGCATCCTGAGAAACAAATAGTTGTTTTCGAAAATTCACACTTTTCATTAAGTTTCAGCCCTTCTTTTTGTAGACGAATCAAAACCGCTCTAACCCTCAGATCATGTTCTTTGCCAAATTCTCCGTGGACTAAGATGTCATCAATATGGCATATTACTCCTTTAAGGCTTTGTAAAACGTTCAACATAGTTCTTTGGAATATTTCTGGTGCTGATGGTATTCCGAATGGTAAACGATTAAAACAAAATCTTTCGAATGGAGTACTGAGGTTTGTCAATAACCTTGACTACTTATCCAACTGGACTTGCCAAAAGCCACTATTCATGTCAAGCTTTGTGAACATGGTACTTTTGGATACCTTTGCCAAGCTTTTGTCAACTGAGGACCTCGGATAAATTTCTCTTGCCATAGCCTTATTAAGTTGAGTTAAGTCTACACAAATGTGAAGAGTACTGTTAGGTTTAGGAACTGGAACCTTTCCCGAACACCACTCTGTACTTTCAGTGACAGGAGAAATGACTCCCATCCTGTTCATCTCTTCTAGCTGATGTCGGACTTGCTTCATTAGTGGATGTGGTATTTTCCCAGGCGTGAAACGACAGACAGGTTTAACGTATTTTCTCAACATAATGCTGTATTCGGTCTTCAGTCTTCCTAGACCAGTAAATAATTTCCAAAAGTCTTTTTGAAAGTGACTCTTGGATTCTTGTTGCTTAACTTCTTCCACCTTTCGTATAAGATGAAGCTCAATACAATTCTTCTACTTAAAAGAGAAAATTCCTGATTCCTTCGAACTTACAGTGTTTCCGACATCTGCTTTCCCTTGTGCTGGAGTGCTGGAGTGCTGCCTGTAGCTTTCACTTGACTTTCAGTTCAATCCCTCCTGGACCATGTAACTGAGTTTCTGTTGGTTGCAGATAATGTGTTGATAACCACGGTTCTTTGTCTGATAAAACTGTTACACTTGCTCTAGTGTCTAGTTTAAAATTGGTGATATGTCCATTGACATATATTTCTGCAGAACAGAATGCATGATTAGGATCATTGATGTCGCCAAGGAAGTTTACGGATTTCTCTCCTGATGGAGATTGTTCAACTTCATTCACAACTCTATGCTTGAAGACTTTTTATTTTGAACCTGTGTGAGTAGAGATTTTTCTTTAGCACATCTTCCCATTACAGTGGAAGCATTCTGCTTTGTTTCCAGGACACTGTTCATGCCTGTGGGTCTTTTTGGCGCCACAATGCTGGCAGGATTTCATGGCGTCTTGCACTACCCCACACCACCCCCCCTCCCGCCCCCCCAAATGTAGCTTTTTTTCTGGTGCTTCTTTTACAGCCCTGTAATTAAGGAACTGTACGATTGCTGGAGGTTTCCTGAACCAAGGTCTTTCTTCACCTCTCATGATTGCTCTGTTCTTCTTCTGGACCTCTGTTTGTCTCACCAGCTGTATTGCTTTGTCTAGGGTGAGGTCTTCATTAGACGGCAATAAATCTGATAGGGATTTGTCAGTAATACTGACTACAACGTGGTCTCTTATTAATTCTACTTTTAGGTCTCTATATTTGCATCCTTCAGCTAATCTGTGAAGGTCATTAATAAAAGCATCAACTGTTTCAGCTGATTTCTGGACCCTTCTGGTAAATTTTGCCCTTTCCAGGTTGAAATAGCTATCAAAGGCTTTTAAAACTTCATCAAATTTTTCTGATGTCTTATTAATGCCCTGACTTGCACTAACATTGCTATTGCTCCAATGGATTAGAGCAATGTGGTACCTTGCTCTTTTTCAGACTGGCTGTCTAATTTAGAAGCAATTCTGTATCTCAAAAATCTTTTTTGCCAGAGTGACCAACTTTGAATTTGATTTGGTCCTTCCATGTGTCCAAACCTCTCCGGTATTGTGAATTTAAGATCTATGTCTTTCTATGCAGTTTACTTTCTTTTTAAAATTTTCCCTCGAGTATCAGAAGTTTCCCGCGCTTATGCAGCCTGACACTGACTCCTGCTATGGTCACCGTTTCTCCCTGTGAAATCTCGCTGCTAGAACCTGTATTTATTACTTTCTTTCTTTAAATGCAGTTTTGCAGAAATTTTTTCCTTATTCTTTTTACTCCCTTCACTTAGAGTATTGAGTATTTGCAGCCTTTGTTTTTTTTTTTGCTCGCTTGCGGTCTCCACGTGTAATGGTGCTGACCACAGATCCGCCCTCACTAAGGACTTTTGGTTTTCCCAGTGCTGCCTGCCACGTGCTGTTGGGAACAAATTTTTTACCCTCTTTAAGGGTTGGTCACCAGGTCCCTGACGGTTGCTTGGTTCTCTGACTCGAAGCCTGCGTTCGCTGGACCGGAATTATTTTTTCACAGACTACACGCCTCTGTGGTGCAGCCTGAATGCCTCTCCAAGCTGATTTCCCAACTCTCCATGCCTCCTTCACCCACGGAGTAGCTCTGGAGCTTTTTCACTGCCTCTTCTCGAGTTCTGTAGTTCTGGTGCCTTTTCTCCAAGTCATCTGTCTTTAAAGTATTGATCAAATCCTTCTGGGTGTTGTATGATCAGTACCACCGCTGTTCACCATATGCTGTATGTTTGGTTAATCTGCCATCATTTATATATTTGATTAGTCTAGCTAGGAGAGATTACTGAGTCTTCAGTAATTTTAGCATTAACTCATTTATTACATTTTAACTAGATACAGCTTTACATAAGTCTGTATGACTTCTCTGAAGCCATGCTGCTTCTCCCTCTAGTCTCTCTCACATGTGATCTCTTACATCATCTGATGGGAGGCATTCCTCACACTTTCTCAAACATTAGGGGCGGCACAGTGGCGCAGTGGTTAGCACCGCAGCCTCACAGCTCCAGCGACCCGGGTTCAATTCTGGGTACAGCCTGTGTGGAGTTTGCAAGTTCTCCCTGTGTCTGCGTGGGTTTCCTCCGGGTGCTCCGGTTTCCTCCCACATGCCAAAGACTTGCAGGTTGATAGGTTAATTGGCCGTCATAAATTGCCCCTAGTCTCGGTAGGTGGTGGGGAAATATAGGGACAGGTGGGGATGTGGTAGGAATATGGGATTAGTGTAGGATTAGTATAAATTGGCGGTTGATGGTCGGCACAGACTCGGTGGGCCAAAGGGCCTGTTTCACTGCTGTATCTCTAAACTAAACTAAAATTAACCCTTTCAAACCCTTATACTACAAAAGGGACCTGGGTTCAATGTCTCAGCTGATAGAGAGAACCTCCAACAGTGCAGCACTCCCTCAGTACTGCACTGGAGTGCTAGCCAGGATTATGTGCTCAAGATCTGGAGTGGAACTTGTGACCATGATCTTCAGACTGAAAGGCCTGAATGCTAATACTGAGCCATGGTCTAACAGCTCAAGAACCAACATGTTCCACAGATTATGATACCTCTATCTGTACTATTGATATGACATTAGTCACTTGAGTCGGGAATCTGTTCCTCACATCCATGAATCCAAGGCATGTTAGTCTAGTGATTAGATAGTAATTATTTATGATATATTTATTATAGATAGGAATTATGATAGAATTCCTGGATTGTGCTTCAGTATTTTCTTGTCCAGTGCCAATTCCAGATTTATCTGGTTCTAAGATCCTCATCGGGACATTGGATACAGCCAAAACAATCCCCAACCTCCATAAACTTCAATTCATCGTAAACTTTACAACCTGTAGCCTAACACATACTAAGCTCCATTCACCCATCACCCCTGTGTTGCTGACCTACAATGGTTTCTGGTCTGGCAAAACAGTGATTTTGAACATCCTTGTGTTCAAGTGTCGCACTGTCTTATGCCAAAGCAGATTGTCTGGTCGTTACCACATTGCTGTTTGTGGGTGCTCTTTGTGTGCAAATTGGCTGCCATGTTTTCTACATTACAACAGTGATTACACTTCAAAAATACTTCATGGCTGTAAAACACTTTGGGAAATCCTGTATTGATGAAAGGAAATATATAAATGCAAGTCTTTCTTTCTTTTGGGGACAAGTTGACTAAGGTAGATTGGGAAACTACATCAAAAGATATGATGGTAGACAAGCAATGGCTCACATTTAAAGAATGAATATACAATTTGCAACAAATATACTTCCCTTTAAGAGACAAAAACCCCACTGAAAAAGGTGGTCCAAACATGGCTAACAAGAGTTAAAAATAGTATTAGATCAAAGGAAGAGGCCTATAATGTTGACAAAAAGATTAGTAAACCTGAGGATTGGGAAGATTTTAGAATTGTGTCTTCTACAGTGAAGATAGACACAAATTATCTGTTCAGCGCTGATTATTAATTCCCCAGACTCACGCTGAAGAGGACTAAGGCTCACTTGTGTTACACTTTTCCTTTTTAAATACTTACAGAAACTCTTACTATTTGTTTTTATATTTCTAGCCAGCTTTCTCTCATACTCCAATTTCTTCCTTTTTTTCCGTCGATCTTTGCTGGTTCTTAAATTCTGTCTGATCTTTTTCTTCTGCATTTTCTTTCAATTTGATACTATCCTTAACTTCCTTAATTAGCCATGGATGGTGTGATAGCGTGTCCTGCTCATAGAGTCTTCCTTTCTCATTGGAATGTATCTTTGCTGAGTGTTATGAAATATCTCCTTAAATATCTGCCGCTGCTTATCTACGGTCCTACCCTTTAACCTAATTTCCCACTTCACTTTAGCCAGCTCTGCCTTCATACCCTTGTAATTGCCTTTATTTAAGTTTAAAACTCTGCCTTTATTTAAGTTTAATGCTCTAGGCTTAGACCCACATTTCTCACCCTCAAACTGCATGTGAAATTCAATCATGTTTGATCACTGCTACCTTTACCGTGAGGTCATCCTGTCTCATTGCACATAACAAGGTCTAGAATAGCCTGCTCTGTGGTTGGCTCTAGAAAGTGCTGCTCTAAGAAATTGTCCCCAAAACACTCCAAAAACGCACCTTCCAGGCTACTTTTGCCAACCTGATTCGTCCAATCTATTTGTGGTTTAAAATAACCCATGATTATTGCTGTACCTTTCTTACAAGCCCCTATTATTTCTTCCTGTATACACTGTTCTACAGTGTAGCTACTGTTAGGGGCCTATAAACTACTCCCACAAGTGACTTCTTACCTTTGCTTTTTCTTATCTCTAACTTGATGTCATAGGCAAACAACTGTCAATTCTTCCATCCACATCATTGATATATATGGTGAAAAGCTGAAGCCCTGATGCACCACTTGTACTGGTGAACACCATTTGTCACATCCCACCAATCAGAGTACATTCCCTTTAACCCTACTCTCCATCTCCTACCTCCTAACCAATGGCCAGACCATGTCACAAAGCTATGTCCAATACTATTGGTTAAGAACAGGATGCTGCAACCCAAGGATACATCCTGGTATCATCACTATCATACCCTGGATGATTTGAATGGGATGGCACCTCTTCAAACCATTCAATTCACTATTCCTAGATAACCAAGCAAAGACCATTAAATTAGTTCCCTAGAGAAATAGAAAAGATTCGTTATCAGCTGTGCCTGACTGTGAGCCGACAGTTTCACAAAACCCCACATTTTTAAACTTCCAGCAGCAAATTTATAATATCCCATTGATGTTAGACATGAAACTCCAGCTGCTGAAGTTAGGGTTCTGGATTTGTTTCACTGGATCATGGCCAAGGAGCACCATAAGCGTTCAGGTTATTTAGTGTCGATTTCATGTTAATTTCAAGTTATTTTTGTTTGTGAGTGGGTCAAGAGGATTTGAGTATAGGAGTAAAGATGCCTTATTGCAATACTGCAACTACATAGAGCCTTGGTGAAGCCACACCTGGAGTATTGCGTGCAGTTTTAGTCTCCTTACCTAAGGAAAGATATACTTGACATAGAGGGAGCGCAACGAAGGTTCACCAAACTAATTCCTGGGTTGGAGGGATTGTCCTATAAGGAACGATTAAATAGACTGGACCTTTATTCTCTGGAGTTTAGAAGAATGAGATGTGATCAAAATTCTTACAGGGCTCGACAGAGTAGATGCAGGAAGGTTGTTTCCCCTGGCTGGGGAGTCCAGAACCAGGGAACACAGTCTCAGAATAAGGGGCAGGCCATTTAGGACTGAGATGAGGAGGAATTTCTTCATTCAGAGGGTGGTAAATCTTTGGAATTCTCTGCCCCAGATGGCTGTGGGGGCTCAGTCATTGAGTATGTTCAAGACTGAGATCGATAGATTTTTATATATTAAAAACATCAAGGGATATGGGGATGGTGTGGGAAAAATGGTATTGAAGTAGATCAGCCATGATCTCATTGAATAGCGGAGCAGGCTTGAAGGGCTGAATGGCCTACTCCTGCTCCTATTTCTTATGTTCACCAAACGGGTACAAAAAGACAGCTTGAGTAAATGATCTGGAACGGCCGTAATACAAAGCCTATGCTCTATAAGATGCACAGAATTTGCATTGCAGCTGGGTTATTTTGACTGAACTGTCAAAATAAAGTATTTATAGTTATTGTGCCCTTTTCCAATCATCTGTTCAAACACATTTTCCTGTTTACTATGGTTGTTACATACTGAGGAGGTTGAGAAAGCGTATTACACTACACTGCTCACCCTTGATATTCAGTTACCACAGTTAGCTGCGTTATGAAGTACTGAATGCAGGAGATGGATAAGGGTCAGATGTGAACCAAAGCAAGCGACAGAAAATAAGTGGAAGGTGTTAATACTAGTATCGGGCGTCTGGAAAGAGGAATGCACCCTGCTAGTCCTTACCATCTGAAGGAAGCCACCTCAAATAAAAATGATATAGTTGGGGCAAGGAATAAAATGGAAAGTTTCAAAAGAAATAAATAAAACTCGGTATAGCTGTTAGTCATAAAGAGGCATTTTACATTTATAATGAAATGAAACCCGTTTTAAACATCACTTCATGGAACAGACTTACAAAGCAAGAAATGGAAATGGGGCATTTTAATCAGTGCAATTTGACCTACAGATAGAATTCTGACATTGCATCTGCAATACGGCACTCACAGGCCTTTTCATATGAACTTACAGTGCTTGTAGATCCAAAATTATTTTAATTTCCATTTAACGTTGAGTCCACTTCAGATAATTGCATGTTTGCTCAGCTCCAATCCATGGAGAGTGTGGAATGTTTTACTCCTGTTTTGGAGAAATGGAAAGCACTACCCTTCCAAAATGGAAGTATAAACTGGGCATATTAGTAACAGATGATGCTACTATACAGTTAACAGCGGGGATGGGTGGAGAATCAGAGCAGAATCGCCCGCCACAGAGCCCGACGCCGTAATGCTGGGTTGCAATCTTCCTGAGGGCGGCGAATTTCCGCAACGGCACCTCCGCCGCTCTGTGACAGGACCGTAATTTAAATATGTAAAATACCTTCTGCATTGATTAGAATGCAATTCACCGTGATCCTACCAGCCATTCACAATCTTCAACTTGACATGCGGCACTCGCGAGCTTTCAGTTTCCCGTCCTTGAAAAGCTGCGCCACTGAGGCGAGAGTCCACGGTGCCTGCAAAGGTTGGGTAAGTTTGGCCTTGCTATCCTTCTGATTTGTTGCAACATCAGACACTGCCACCATGGTTAATCCCAGAAGTGAGGGGAGGTTGGAACTCTGCAACTATGTACCATTAAGGGGAGGGAAGGGAAACTCTGCAAGTGGATGCGCTGTTTGGGTGTTGGGGGTACAACTTGGAAATTGTATAGGTTGCTCATGTCAGGAGTTGACGATTGTGCGGGCAACGTGATGCCATACCATACAGCTCATGCTGGAATGCTGCTGAAGCAGGAATGAACACAAATCTCTGCCCAGGTAGGTGTACTTGACCTTTTGAATGAACCTGAAGTTACCAGGAGTATAGAGATGGGTATGATGCACCCTGTCATCCTGGATCCCTTTGCTGTGATGAGGCATCTCCACTGGAGGTGGGGCCAAGAGGCAGGTGCAACCCATGAGGAAGCTCCCAGATGCGAGCAGCAGCAGCCATCAAGGCACAGAGTAGTCCAGATACACCAGCGAGTCTATAGGACTCGGATGACATTCCTCCAGGTGTCTGAGATGACTGTGGATGTCCAGAGAGGCCATCACACACCTCTACGCACTGCTGAATGATTACCTGCAACCAATAATCTTTGGTAGTCACCCTATGCCTGTAGCCCTCAAAATTACTGTGGCTCTAAACGTCTACGCTTCTGGATTATTCCACACAAGTGTGGGTCTCTCAATCTGCAGTGCTCCATTGCATCAAGGAGGTGACGGGTGTTCTGTTTAGGAGGGCCAGCCACTTAGTCCACTTCAGAACTGACCCTAAGAGTTAGGCCGAGAGGGCCTTTGTTTTTGGGGCCATTGCGGGATTCCCACAGGT
This sequence comes from Heterodontus francisci, assembly GCF_036365525.1. Classification (NCBI taxonomy): domain Eukaryota; kingdom Metazoa; phylum Chordata; class Chondrichthyes; order Heterodontiformes; family Heterodontidae; genus Heterodontus; species Heterodontus francisci. Next base: position 128,354,195 of record NC_090377.1, read on the forward strand.
GCAAGCATTGACTGCACGCATGTGGCCATCAAGGTTCCCACGGACCAACCAGCTGCAAACATAAACAGAAAGGGTTTTCATTCCATCAATGTCCAACTATTGTGCGACCACAGAAAGCGCTTCCTGCCAGGGTGTGCCCACTTCCCAGGCAGCTGCTGTGACTCATACATACTGCGCCAGTCCCAGGTGCCGCTGCTGTTCACTCCCGCCGCTCACTTTCAAGGGTGAATTCTCGGGGATATGGGCTGCCCCTTGATGACATGGTTTCTGATGCCAGTGAGGAACCCCACCAATGATGCTGAACAGCGTTATAACACCTGCCACCACTCCAACAGAGCGATCATCGAGCAGGCCATGGGTATGCTGAAGATGTGCTTCTGCTGACTCGATAGATCTGGTGAAGCCTTTCAGTATGCCCCAGACAGGGTTGGGTACATTGTTGTAGTCTGCTGCATTCTGAACAATGTTGCAGTACAGAGGAGGGAGGGCTTGCAAGATGAAGAGGTACAGGAGCAGGACACATCCTCTGACTATGAGGACACGGAGGGCACAAGAACAACCCCTCATGGAAAATCAGAGAGCAGTGATGGAGGCAAAACATGGCAAGCAGCGAGCAAGGGAGGCAAGGCAAAGACTAATAAGTGGGTGCTTCCAGAATCCCTGAACTTCACAAATATTTTCCAAAACACAACCTATCTTCATGCATGGCATCTGCGTTCCTCTGCCACTGTAACATCCGTCTCTCCAACATGACTGGCAGCAACAAACTGATCCATTGCCCATGTGACTTCATTCGTTCAGTGATGCCTCATGCATATTGGCATGACAATGATGTCAGTGGTCACATTGGCAGTACTGTAAAGCTTATGTTGTAATTGAAAGATACATAATCACTCCATGGTGGAATGAGTTTTTCAGACGATAATGGCTGATGATTGGCAGGACAACACATTTAATTAAAGTATACATGACATATCTGTCTCAACCGTGAATAACCTTAAGTGTCAAGGTGTCTTTTTAATACGTTTGCATGTGCTCCTTCGCAGTGTGACCTCTGCTCTGGCAGCTGGACTGGAGACAGGCTGTTGATCAGGACACCCCTTGGCATGGGATGACTTCGGCAGTCGTCCTCTGGGTGCCTGAGGCCTGGAGGGCCGCAGCTGCCTGAAAGCCTCCTGCACCATTGCAGGGTTTTCCTCAGGCATCGCGACTGCTGCAGCTGAACTCACTGGCAGAGGGGCTGAGGAGCCAGTGTCAGCGCTCGAGTCGCCTTCAGGGGAGGCCCCAGATGTGGAGTGCACCCTCTCCTCCTCCCTCTCAAGGCTTGTTGGAACCTCACTGCTCTCTGGAGAAGGACCAGGAGCGGGAACACACCCCAGTCTCCTGGTCCTACTCTCACCCTGCCACCGCTGAACTGAAGTCATGGCCAAGGCGAGGATTTGCAGGTATTGGTGTATCTGTGGGATCCGGCTCTCCAGGAGGGTCGCAAACCTCTCCATGGATGAAGCCATGTGCTCGCATGCCTAGGACATGGCACCAGTCATGGCATGGATGGACTCCTCCATCTTCCGCTCAAGGCAACACATAGCCTCTGGCACCTCCACCAGATGTTGTCTTACCTAGAACATCTAGGAAACTTACGGCGCTGAAGGAAGCCATTCAGCCCATGTCCGTGCCAGCCGAAAAAACTAGCCACCCAATTTAATCCCACCTTCCAGCACTTGGCCCTTACCTCTCCCTGCAGCTCCAGCATGCCCTGTGCTGTCAGCACCAGAGGTTTATCATCAGCCTGGCGCTCAGTATGGGCCTGGCCACCCACAGTACTCCGACTTTCAGAGGCCGTGGCTGTCTCAGCCTCAGCCACCTGCTCGTGTGTGTGTGCGGTGCTCTCTCCAGCTTGTGACCCGAATCTAATGCCGATCAAAGTGAGAGTATTTGCATTGGTGGAAGGTGCAGGAGTATCATGGGACGGTTCATCCTCTAAGTGCAGCTCTTCCTCAGAGGTTGTTGTCGTTCCCTCAGGGTCCACCAGCGTTTGCGAGCACTGCCCTGCAAGATACAATGTGAAGAACAGACATTTAGGTGGTATGGTACACATGCCACAATGATGACAGCATTGCGTCTGATTATGAGTTGTCATTTGGGATCATTCAGTGTTTGGCAATAACCACTCTCTTCAGTTGGGACCCCGAGTTCCAATATGGCACATGCTCCTTGGCTCCCAGCTAACTCCAGCCCGTCCTTTTTGTCTTGCAACAAAGGCCTCAGGTCGAGCACTTCGCCTCCAGTCCTAGACGCCTCTCTACTGTTGTGGGCCCTCTTCTGCTGAAAGAGCAAGGGTGCAGTCACTGTTAAGTTCCAAATGTGTGTACAGCATGTTAATGCTAACATGGGCCCCTCTTCTACACCTGGGGGATGTCGCTGCTCTCATACTGACTCTATCTGTCATGGGTCTAAAGTGGACTCAGATAGAAACGAGGGAGACTGGTCTCACTTATGCAGTCAGTAATCTGCTATCATTACACTATGACCTTCCTATCATTAGAATGGCTGTCTCAACCGTGCACCTTTATGCTTCTGGGTAAGCAGATCGCAACAAGCTATGTGGAACTATGCAATTTACCTTGGCTGAGCGTAGGAGGTTATTGATACTCTTCCTGCACTGGACCCAGCTATGACAGGTGACCCCACAGCTGCTGACCTTCTCTGCAATCTCTGTCCAGGCTAGCTTGCTCAGGCAGGAGGACCTCTTCTTGCCATCACTGGGGAAGAGGGCATGGCTGCCTTTCCCTTGCAGCCTGGAGGAGAATCAGCAAGGAGGCATCACAGAAGTGTGGGGCCACCCTTGCTCTGACCTCTGACATTCTCAGCACTATGGCCAGAGGTTTTGCTTGCTGAGGTTGCAAATGATGACTAAGCAGCTGTACAATTCAAGGAGAGAGTGAATGCAGGGCTGGCAGCCTTTTAAAGATGGTGCCAGCACCTGATCTGACATCAGGTGACACTGTTCACCCTTTGCCAATGCCACCCCTGCCACGTGATTGGGTGGGATGCCCACTGTCATTACCGCGACAGTGTGGCCACAAGGGTTGCCATTTCGCTCACCCAGTCGCTGACTGCTAAACCCAGCCCCTTGGGTGCCTCAGAGAAGCCTGCATTAAGAAGGAAGTAAAGGAGTTTGTGGAAGAGACACAAGGCATGACCAAGGAGATAGATTTTTGGGATGCTTTAGAACACAAGGAGATGCAATTTTGGAAGAGTTGCAGGAGGCAGGATTGTAGTGGCTGAAAAAATGGCTATTAAAAAAAAAATTGATGGGAAACTCACAGCAATCCAGAGTCAGAGGAGTTTTTTTTTATTTATTCATTCAAGGGATGTGGGCATCACTGGCAAGGCCAGCATTTATTACCCTTCCCAAATTGTTCTTATAAAGGTGATGGTGAGCCGCTTTCTTGAACTGCTACAGTCAATGTGGTGAAGGTTCTCCCACAGTGCTGTTAGGTGGGGAATTCCAGGAATTTGACTCAGACTCAGACAATGAAGGATGGTGTGTGGCTTGGTGGGGAACCTGGAGGTGGTGGTGCTCCCATGCGCCTGCTGCCCTTGTCCCTCTAGGTGGTTGGCATCATTGCTTTGGGAGGTGTTGTTGAAGAAGCTGTGACAAGTTGCTGGAGTGCATCTTGTAGATGGGTTGGCAAAAAAAATCTCAACTCATCCATCATTGGGAGGCAGTTAAAGAGTACAGTAGCAGACCTGGAATTAGTGATAGTGGCAAAGAATTAAAAATTGGGGACAGCAAAAATATCAAAGCTGACTCAATGCTTTTGTGTTATTTTGTACAGAGATAAAATATGGATGATAAATAGGAGAGGAACCATGGTGGAGACATCAGGCACAACAGTGACCACACCTGAACTCAAGCTGAAGCAATTTAAAGCAGGAAGCTTTGAACATCCCTTGGAGCTGCTTCAATAATGCTTCCAGGAAACTTTGTTTGCTCATCACATGCACAATCACCATCACAATGAGGTGAGGGACCGTAGTCCTGCCACATACACGCCCCGTTCACTTGCATGATATGTCTAAATAGAACCCTGACTGCACACATACCCTGACTTTAAACAGGCACTGCCCATACACTGCCCCAGCTATATCCATGCTCGACCCAAACATATTCCCTACTCATACTGCACCCTCTTTCTTTCCACGTCCACTCGCTTTTCATGCTCTCACTCATTTCCTTTTCTTTCTTCAGCACTTTTGTTGCTCATTTCCATCATTTGAGTCTCTCTCATCACTTTCATCTCTCCCCCTCACTTTACTTACTTTTTACGATCATATTAGAGGGGTTGCAAGGGAATGAGCACAGGGCAAATTTGGGAGCCATATATTCAATCAGCCGGAGGGCGGGCACTTTCCGAAGTCGTGGGGGAACAAGCCTTTGAGAGAGCAGGGGTAATAGGACACTGAAAACAACTGAGGGAAGCAGGGTTTAAATAGAGTGGGAGAGCGAGGCTTTTAAAAGGTCAAAGGGTGTATGCCTTTAAATTAACAGTGGAGTAAGGTTTTTAAAAGAGAAACAGGATTGAGGCTTTAAAAGGGCAGGGTTTTTAAAAAAAGAGTGGGGACAAGGTTTGACAAAATGCGGGGGCAGTGTTTTAAAAAGAGTGGGGGGAGCAGGATTTTAAAAATGTTGAGCAGGGTTTTATAAAAGAGCAAGGGAGCGAGGCTATAAAAAGAGTTTGCGGGGACAGGTTTTCAAAACGTCTGGGGGAGTGAGGCTTTAAAAAGATCAGGGGCCTTTTAAAAAAGAAGCAGTCGTGTGGGATTTTGAAAAGACAAACAGGAGTGAGATTTGAACAAGTGTGTGGGGGCATGGTTTTAAAAAGAGCACAGAAATAGAATTTTAAAAAAGCTTGATAAAGGGAAGAGAGAGTGTACAAACCAGTTTCAGTTGGGCTCGCAATGTGGCTCACTTAGGCTTACTAGGAGCTACGTATATTCATACGCAGGGACATGTCGTCTGCAGGCAAAAGGAACATGCCCGGGTGTTGTGCCTCTTTTGAATTAAATAAAAGTTACTGATGCTTTGTTCATGAGGGCCTGCGACTATGTCCACTTCAGGACTGACCCTGAGGGTCAGGCCAAGAGGGCCATTGGATTTGGGGTCATTGTGGGATTCCCACAGATGCAAGGAGTCATCAACTGCATGCATGTGGCCATCAAGGCTCCCACAGAACAACCAGCTGCATGCATAAACAGAAAAGGCTTTCATTCCATCAATGTGCAACTAGTGTGCGACCGCAGAAATCGCTTCCTGCAAGGGTGTGTCCAGGCAGCTGCCTCAACTCGTTCATCCCGTGCCAGTTCCAGGTGCTGCTGCTGTTCACTCTACCCCGCTCACCTTCAGGGGTGGATTCTTGGGGATAAGGCATGGCAATGATCTCAGCGGTCACATCGCCAGTATTGTTCGGCTTATGGTGTAATGGAAAGACACATAGTCACTCCATGGTGGCATGAGTTATTCAGACAATAAAGACTCTCTCCTCAGTGGCGCCAGCTTTTCAAAGGCACGTGAGTGCCGCACGCCAAGTACAAAATTCAGAACGCTTGGTAGGATCACGGCGAATGGCATCCAAATGTATGCAAACAGTATATAACAGTATATAACAGATTTCCAAGGCACTTCACCGCCTCCAAGAAAATCGGGAATGAGCATTACGGCATCAGGGTGAAAGTGTGTGAATGGAGTGACTCTCGTGGGTCACGTGCAGGACGGACGCCATGTTCCGCACCTGCCACCATACTTGGCAGCGCGACTATAAAATCCAGCTTGATGAGTGCAAGACGAAAAGCTTCAACAGCGTGTCTCTTTTTTTTCAGCAATCCTCAAGTTCTGACCTACCAAGCGACTATTTGTCTCAATTTTACTGAATGATGGTCTCACCACAGTTCCAAGTAACAAAGGTTGCTGTCATGATATAAATGTCCAACCTTTTAGAGTCTGCAGTGATTTCACATTCATAAATTCCACATTGCAGTTTTATTTTAAAGCTTTATGAAATGCTAACCATGAACAATATTTCAAATCTGTTGACCATTGTGGAAAGTTGGATAATGAGTGGTAACATTTTGCAGAGGGTAATCAGGTGAGTACCTCAGACACCTTTTTGACACCCGATGCCACCTTGATACTATTTTCAGGCAGGCCTGACAGGCACCCAGCATTCAAAATAGACGGGAAGCTGGTTCAGTGTGAAAATTAGGGTGGGACGCCCAATTGCAATTTTCACATACAAGTGGGCGGACTATGTGCCGTACACGCAAAGCCAAGTTGTACCAGGTGTTGAACTGCTTAACCAGTGGTCTTTAAAGAGGCCAATGTGGACTGCTTAGGAAAAAGTGTCTGTTCATAAGATTTGCATTTTAAGAATAAATGTCACCAAAAGCCTTCTGACTTGCTGCCACCCCATTTTCACACTTTCACCCCCAGGCTTGGCTCCTCTCGTCAACAACAGGATGACCTGCTGGCTGATTTTTTTGGCCTTTCAAAACTGCCACGCTGCAGGGGAGCTCCTGTTTGGCAGAATTTAAATGAGGCTTGAAACTGAAAATGGTTTGGGCCTCCAGACTGTGCTTTGGGTGGGTCCACTTTACGTCTGCTCTTTGCACAGGTTAAAATCCTCCCTCCAGAGGTCCAGTGGCATTATACAGGGAGTTGGAATATGTCTTTTTTCCACAGTCAATACCGGCAAAAACAAATTATTTTATTATTCATCCAAGTGCTAATTGTGCGACTTTGTGCATAAGATGAGTTTTATGTTGCCTGCATAACAGCAGTTAGCTCATTTCAAAGTAATTCAGTGTATGCAAAACACTTTCATGACATGGTGAAGGTGCTGCATAAATCAAAGCCATGAAGCATTTCAAAAAATGCTCAAAGCATTTTTCTCTGTGAAAGTTGAATTACCTAATAGTCGACTTTTTCGTATGTGTCTCATATGTTCCGCCCTAGGTGATACAGATGCATCATAGTGATACCTGAAAGGTTAACAGCCATGAAAAAGCTGCAGCGTCAAATAATGGTGAAAAATCGCATTTCAACACATTTCAGCAACTGATCATGAAAGTAACATCAACAAATTATTCTTGAACGTGCAAAAAAAGAACAATTTCAGTAAGTGGAGGATCATGTTAATCAGAGAGGTCACAAGTCTTCTGGGATAGAAATTGGTTGCCCCAATTTTTGGGCTGGATTTTGTGGTCCTGTAGAAGGTGAGTTTATTGGCAGCGGGTGTGGGGGGGCGGTGGTGGGGTGGGTGACGGGAGAACCCGATGCCATAATGCTCGTTGCCTATTTCTTCGGAGGTGGTGAAGTGCCGTGGGAAAATCTGTTATATACTGTTTTGCATACATTTGGATGCCAATCGCTGTGATCCTACTAGACATTCTGAATTCTGTGCTTGACGTGTGACACTTGCGTGCCTTCAGTTTTGCAGCTTTGAAAAGCTGGTGCCACCGAGGTGAGAATCCTCAGTGCCCGGAGAAGGTTGGTAACTTTACTGTTATCTAGGGGAAGTGGGCTTTGAAGCAGACATTGCTGCTAAGCTCAATCTGCAAGTGCATTATGTGTGGGGTGGGGGTGGGGGGGTAACTCTGCAAGGGGATTGTGTGTGTGCGGGGGTGGGGTGGGGGGGGTGGGGGGAGGTGTGGTGGGTAGCGGTGGTGGGGATCTCTGCAAGTTTTTTGTCAGCGGCCAGTACAGGGTACTTAAATGATGTTGGTATGGTCATGATGGCTCATACATTTTGAAAAATCTATATCATAGAGTTAATGCAGGAATCCTACAGAACTAACATTAACACAAATCTTTGCCCAGATAGGTGTACTTGCCCTTGATAAGGAGGCCGAAGGTCCAAGGAGGATCGAGATGGGTATAATTCACCCTGTTTTCCTGGATCCCCTTGCTGTGCTGAGGCGATTCTGCTGGAGACAGGCCCAAGAGGCAGCTGCAACTCAAAAGGTAGCTCCTAGAAGTGAGCAGCAGCCACCAATGCGAAGAGGAGCCCAAATATGCCAACAAGTGTATAGGACTCGGATGACAGAGCGCAACTGCCAGAGAAGAATGCAATTGTCCAGAAAGGCCGTCACACACCTCAGTGCACTGCTAAATAACTACTTGTGACCAATGGGTTTTGATGGTCACCCTATGCCTGTGACCCTCAAAATTACCATGGGCCTAAATTTTTATGCCTCTGGATCATTCCAGGGATCCACTGGTGACATGTGTGGGGTCTTTCAATCCGAAGCGTACTGCTGTATCAAGGAGGTGACCAATGCTCTGTTCAGGAGGGCCGGCGACTATGTATATTACAGGACAGACCATGAAAGTCAGGCTGAGAGGACCATTGAATTTGGGGCCATTGTGTGATTCCCACAGGTCCAGCTGCCTCGATAGATCTGGTAGAGCCCTTTCGCTTGTCCCAGAGAGGGATGCGCACATCATTGTGGTTTGCTGCGTTCTACATAACACTGCACTACAGATGGGGGAGGCCTTGCAAGATGAAGACATGCGAGAGCATGAGACTTCCTCCGATGAAAAGGACACAGAGGGCACACAAGGCCAAGCAGACATGGAAGATCAGAGCACAGTGATGGAGGGCAGACATGATGAGAAGCGTGCAAGGGGGGGGGCAAGGCAGAGAGTGAAAATGTGTTTTCACAATCCATGAATTGCAATAAATATACTTGTGACAAAAACTCACCATCATGTGTGTCGTCTCAAGTCCTCTGCCTCCATACTATTTGTCTCTCCAGTATGAATGGCAGCAAGACATTGAGCCAGTGCCCATCTAACTTCATTTTTGCAATGACACATCATGCTCATTGGCATGTTACCGATGTCAGTGGTCACATTGGCAATGCTGTAAGGCTTATGATGAGATTGCAGGAGTCACAATCACTCCATGGTGGAATGTGGGTTTCAAACAATGACAACTGATGATTGGCACTAAAGAACACTTAATTAAAGTAAACATGACACTTGTGAATACCCATGTGAGTCAGGTGTCTTTTTAATATGTTTATGGTGTAACGCCTGTGCTAGGAGCTGAACTGGAGGCAGGTTGCTGATCAGAACACCTCTTGGTCTGGGATGACTGCAGGGCCCTGGCAGCCAGAAGGCTCCCTGCACTGGTGCAGGATTGTCCTCAGGCGTCGCGGCTGCTGGAGCAGGACTCACCAGCAGAGGGGCTCAGGAGCCAGTGTCCACACTAGAATCACCCTGAGGGGAGACCCCCAAATGTGGAGCGCATCCTCTCCTCCGCCCTCTCAAGGCTCGTTGGAACCTCCCTGCTCACCAGAGAGCGACTAGGACAAAGGCCGTCAGGTCCTTCGAGACGAGTAAAACTCCTGGAAGCGATGGTTTACCGGTTGAGCTGTATTCGGCCCTGTGGGACTGGGGGTCGGCCCAGACCTGCTGGAAGTATACGAGAGTATGCTTCTGGCCGGCAGCATGTCAGAATCCATGAGGAAAGGCATCATCACCCTCATCTACAAGTGGAAGGGGGAAGAGAGCAGAAATCAGAAATTGGCGGCCCGTCTCACTGCTTAATGCTGACTACAAGATTCTGTCCATAGTCATAGCCAGTCGAGTCAAGTCTGCTCTGGAGTTGGTGATTCACCCCGATCAGACCTGTACTGTACCCGGTAGGAAGATCTCCGATAGTCTCGCGCTACTCAGGGATACGATCGCCTATGTACGGACAGGAGGGTGGACACCTGCCTCATCAGCCTGGACCAGGAGAAGGCTTTTGACAAGATATCGCACACCTACATGATGGACGTGCTTTCCAAAATGGGGTTTGGGGAGGGAATCTGCAATTGGATCAAACTGCTTTACACAAACATCAGTAGCGCAGTCTCAATCAACGGGTGGGAATCAGAAAGTTTCCCGATCAAATCTGGAGTCAGACAGGGCTGTCCTCTCTCCCCGGTCTTGTTTGTTTGCTGTATTGAACCCTTTGCTGAGTCTATTAGGAAGGATGCGAGCATAAGTGGGGGTGACAATCCCAGGCAGTGGAGGTACTCAGGTTAAAACCTCCCTGTACATGGATGATGTCACCGTTTTCTGCTCGGTTACACTGTCTGTTCGCAGACTGATGAGCATCTGCGACCAGTTCGAACTGGCCTCGGGAGCCAAAGTTAACCACGGCAAGAGCGAAGCCATGTTCTTTGGGAACTGGGCTGACCGATCCTTTGTCCCCTTCACCGTCATGTCAGACTACCTGCAGGTGCTGGGGATATGGTTCGGAAGGGCTGGGGCATGCACCAAAACCTGGAGGGAGTGAGTAGCCAAGGTACACCATAAGCTGAGCATGTGGGAGCAGCGATCTCTCTCCATTGTGGGTAAGAACCTGGTCATCAGGTGCGAGGCGCTCATGTTGTTGCTGTACGTGGTGCGTGTCTGGCCCATACCCCACTCCTGCGCCGTGGCGGTCACCCGAGCCATTTTCCGCTTCATCCGGGGATCCAAAATGGACCGGTCCGGAGGGACACGATGTTCAAACCTCTGGATAAGGGCGGGAAAAATGTACCCAACGTTGCCCTCATCCTGATGACCACCTTCGTGTGCGGCTGCATCAAGCTGTGTGTAGATCCCCAGTACGCAAACTCCAAGTGTCACTACGTGCTGAGGTTCTAACTGTCCCCGGTGTTGTGAAGGATGGGCCTGGTCACATTGCCGCAGAACGCTCCATCCAGTTGGACCGTCCCGTACCACCTATCCTTCATGGAAAAGTTTCTGCGGAAAAACACCAATCCATCAGGCAGTGGTCTGCACGGAATGTTCTCAAGGCCCTACGGGAAAAGGAGATGGTGGATCCTGTCGGATGGTTCCCCGAGCAGACTGCCAAAGTCATTTGGCGGAATGCCTCATCACCAGAACTTTCAAACAAACACCAAGATGTAGCTTGGCTGGTGGTGAGAAGAGCCCTCCCCGTCAGATCCTTCCTGCACACCCGGGGTCTCACCCCCTCCGCACAATGCCCTCGAGGTGGCTGTGGTGGAGAAGAGACTGTTGCCCACTTCCTTCTGGAATGTGTCTTTGCAAAGCAGGTGTGGAAAGAGATGCAGTGGTTTTTGTCGAGGTTCATCCCAAGCAGCTCTGTAACACAGAAATCTGTACTCTATGGGCTGTTCGCAGGGATGCACACCGAGATAAACATCTACTGCTGCTGGAGGACCGTCAGTTCGGTGAAAGACGCACTTTTGGTCTGCCTGAAACTTGCTGGTCTTCCAGCGCAAAGAGGTGTCCACGACCGAATGTTGCAGACTGGCACATTCCAAGATCCAGGACTACGTGCTGCGGGACGCACTAAAGCTTGGGGCAGCTGCAGCAAAGGCTCAATGGGGTAAGACCACAGTGTAAGGTCCCCCCACCAAAGTGAATGGAGGGGCTGGATACACCAAATATGGGTTTGCTGCAAAATGTACATGGCATGTAAAATGAAATGGAAGGATTGTGAGGCAACTCACTCCTGTATTGAAGAAAACTGATCTCCTTTGCACTTTTTGTATTGTCAATTTGGTGCTGTTTTTGAATTGTTTTGTAATGCTGTTTTTACAGATTTTTATGAATAAAGTATATTTTGGCAAAAAAAAAGGAGCTGAGAAACCCTCCAGGCTCCTGGTCATTCTCTTGCCCTGCCATTGCTGGTTTGAAGTCATGGTAAGGCGACGGTTTGCAGGTCATGGCACATCTGCAGAATATGGCTCTCCATGAGGATCGCCAACCTCTCGATGGATGAAGCCATGTGCTCATGTGCCTGGGGCATGGCAGCACTCACGGCAGGGATGGACTCCTCCACCGTCTGCTCATGGCTGCACATGGCCTCTGGCAACTCCACCAGATGTTGCCCTACCTCTCCCTGCCATTCCAGCACGCCCTGTGCTGTCGACACCAGAGGCTTGTCATCAGCCTGGGGCTCAGCATGGGCCTGGACACCCACAGTCCTCCAACCATCAGACACCTCAGTTGTCTCAGCCACAGCCAGCTGCTTGGGTGCATGTGCGGTGCTCTCACCAGCTTGTGACCCTGATTCTAAATCCAAGTAGATACCCACCGAGATGAGAATATCTGCACTGGTGGAAGGTGGAGGAGAGTCATGGGATGGTGCATCCTCTAAGTGTTGTTTGTCCTCACAGGTTGTCACCGTTCCATCATTGTCGACATTCATTAGCGAGTGACGCCCTGCAAGAAACAATGTAAACAATCAACATTTAGAGGTTAGGGTACACATGTCCCAATGATGACAGGATTGCATACCTCAATAAAATTTAATTTCAAATCATTCTCTGTTTGACAATAATCATTCCCTTCAGCTGGGACCCGAAGCTTCATGCTCGATATGGCACGTGATCCTTGGCTCCTGGCTAATTCGAGCACCTCCCTTTGGCCTGAGACAAAGCCTGCAGGTCAGGCACCCCGCCACAGGTCCTGGCCGCCTGCCTGCTATTCAGCCCTCTTCTCCTGAAAGATCAAGAATGCAGCTATTGTCAAGTTCCAAACATCTCCACATCACGCCAATACTAAGATGAACTAACAAGTATGAACAAAGGCCATCTTCAGCTGCTTCATCAATGACCTTCCTTCAATCATAAGGTCAGAAGTGGGGATGTTCGCTGATGATTGCACAGTGTTCAGCACCATTCACAATTCCTCAAATACTGAAGCAGTCCGTGTAGAAATGCATCAAAACCTGGACAATATCCAGGCTTGGGGTGATAAGTGGAAAGTAACATTTGCACCACACAAGTGCCAGGCAATGACCATCTCCAACAAGAGAGAATCTAACCATCTGCCCTTGACATTCAATGGCATTATGATTGCTGAAACCCCCACTATCAACATCCTGGGGGTTTCCATTGACCAGAAAGTGAACTGGAGTAGCCATATAAATACCGTGGCTACAAGAGAAGATCAGAGGCTAAGAATTCTGTGTCGAGTAACTCACCTCCTGACTCCCCAAAGCCAGTCCACCATCTATGAGGCACACTCAAGAAACTTGACACCATCCAGGACAAAGCAGCCCACTTGATTGGCACCTCATCCACAAACATTCACTCCTTCCACCACTGACGCACAGTGGCAGCAGTGTGTACCATCTACAAGGTGCATTGCAGCAATGCACCGAGGATCCTTAGACAGCACCTTCCAAACCCGTGACCTCTACCACCTAGAACGACAAGGGCAGCAAATGCATGGGAACACCACCACCTGCAAGTTCCCCTCAAAGCCACACATCATCCTGACCTGGAACTATATCGCCGTTCCTTCACTGTCGCTGGGTCAAACTCCTGGAACTCCCTTCCTAACAGCACTGTGAGTGTACCTACCCCACATGCACTGCAGTGGTTCAAGAAGGCAGCTCACCACTACCTTCTCAAGGGCAAGTGGAATGGGCAATAAATGCTGGCCTGGCCAGCAGCACCCACATCCCATGAATGAATTTAAAAAACTCGCATAAACACCTGGGAGATGTCTCCTCTCATATTGACTCAACCTGTCAAGGGTCTCACTTGGGCTGAGTTAGAAACAAGGGAGACTGGTCTCACATATGCAGTCAGACATCTGTTATCATTGTACTTTGACCTTCCTGTCATTGGAATGGCTGTGTCAAATGTGTGGGCAAGCAGATCACAACAAACTATCTGGAACTGTGACACTTACCTTGGCTGAGCGTAGGAGGTCATTGACTCTCTTTCTACACTGCACCCATGGCTACTCACCTCCTCTGTGATCGCCATCTAGGCTTGCTTGATCGGGCGGGAGGACCTCTTCTTACCATCGTTAGGGAAAAGGTCCTCCTGCATTTCCCTTGCAGCCTGGAGGGGAATCAGCAGGGAGGCATAACTGAAGTATGGGACCCTTGATTGGACATCTGCCATTGTTAGAATGATGTGCAGGGGGACTGTTGCAGAAAAAGGATGTTTTTTTTTGCCAGCTCAGTGGAGAGCGAGGTGACAAACGAGTATTGCTGCAGAGGACTCAGATGAGGACTTTGATGGGGTGGCATACAGGACAGAGCTGAATGGCCACGCACACCGAGATGCTGGGTGCATTGGCCGACTTGCCAGACAGCCTACTATCACTGTCAAGGAGCATGGAGGCATCTGGCTCCAACTTGCAGAGAGCATTGTGTAAAGCTTTCCCTCTCCACAGTCTCTGCTCCACCTCCCTGTCATGCTGCATATCCAGAGGCACTGCCACTTCTGCCCCCATACCTATTTCAGCCTTTGGGCTGAATTTTACCTGGCCTCTAGGGATGGGCTGAAAGGCAGGGGTGGGGAGCGGGGTCAGCCAAAAAATGGTGAGGGAAGGCAGGGGATAGAATTTTATCAGTAGCAGGATAGGCTTCCTGTCCAGAGGCCAATTGAGGCCCTTAAGTGGCCAATTTTACCAGCAACTAGTGGATCCTCAGCACATGGGGAGACCACCCAGTAAAACTAGGTGGCCTCCCTGTGGGCTTGGGGGAGGGGGGGGGGGAGCGTGGGGTGGACGTCCCTCATGATCAGGTACTCTGTGGCCCATGGAGGGGCCCCCCAGCAGCAATGGTCACCCCCTTGGAAATATGGATCGAATTACTGCAAGAGGCTATCAAAGCTCAGGAATTAGGTTACCACTTGAAGTAAAATATGAAGGATCAAAGGAAAAGAGTAAGGGAATGGGGATTAGTGTTGATGGCTTTAATGGGGGATCTAACACAGGTAGTGTCAGGATGGGCTGAATAACTTCCTTCTTTACTTGAGCACATAACTTAGGTTAACATTTCAGTGCAGTATTGCCTTTTGTATGAAGCGTTAAACCGAAACCTTATCTGCTCAGGTGAATATCAAAGATCCCTGGCACTATTTCGAGAAGAGCAGGGATTTTTTTCCCAAGTCCTGGCCAACATTCAACCCTCAACTAATTGCCAGCAAAAGCAAATTACCTGGTTAGTGATTCAATTTTCTTTTGTGGGAGCTTGCTGTGCGCAACATTGCCTGTTGCTTTTGTCTACATAACAACAGCAATTCATTGGTTATCATGGACTTTGTGAAGTTCTGAGAATGTGATATATAAATGTTAGCTTGTTCATTCTTTTTGTGCTGGAAATGTTGCGTTCTTTTACACTTAGTACTCCATTTTTTTAAAGTTAGGTGGGTAAAGAATAGGGTAAAATATTTCTATAAACCCCCTCAAATCATCTTTTAATCAATGCTGCTCCATGCTGCATTTTGTGAATAACTCCTCCTCAACCTCCTCCACCCAATGATCCTTTCTATTCTTACCATGCTGTATGTGGAAAGTGTTATTCAGACAATTTAGTCAGTCTGGACAGCATTATATCGTTTTCAGACTGCAACTTCTAAAAATATCTGGCTTATCTGATACAGCGTCGAGACATTCAACATCAGGTCCGAGTACAGATGGAAACCTGGTGATTAATCTTGTGAATTCACACTTCCTATCCACCCAACCTATATAAAGACATCTGTTTAACCCCTTCAATACCGAAACACCCTTGTGTTGTATCTGTTGACTAATGAAAGGTAGGTTTCTCTGTTGCACATTGGCATTGGTAAACATTGTGTTTGAGCAGCACAAAAAAGTATTTTCTGAGTAATGCTTTCATGCAACCAGCATTATTCTTTGTTGACAATCACATCGACTATCCACGAGCTTTGAGTTGCCACACAGCAATTTTTTATTGAAGTCAGATGAAAACAATTAAATGTGTTATAGCCACCCTGTGACGACAGCCTACGTTTCAAAGATCAGTGTAGTGCCCACCACTGGAAATTTGCAATGAAGTTGTAATTTTTTTTCTCTTTATTTGCACCTAAATTTACAATGCATAAGTGCAAGATGTTGTGATGACATTACAAACTTGCCAGCAACATGTAGATGGTAGGGTTCAATTCTGCAAATTGTCTTGGGAAACACATTACAATGCCCTTTTAAAATATGTTTGCCAATGTTCCAGGGTGCCTGGCATATACTTGTGTGTGACATAATAAGAGGGGGCAGTCAGGGATATATTGTGACAAAGACAGCAATCTCATGTAAAATAGATCCTAGTGGTTCCTCAAACCATAGAAATAACTGGATACTTTTAGTAGGCCAGTAAGGGACAGACCAGAGCCCTCCAGTCATTTAATGCATGCTCCAGCAATGCTGTTCAGTGCAGATTACTCTTCATTTGAAAATCCATATGCCTATAGTGCAAGCATAATCCATGGGTGTGTTGGCCTGGCTTAAACACTATTATTAGATTCCTACCTGTGTTCACCAAAATACATTGGATGGGGGTGGGGAGGGGTGGTTGTTGGTGAAGCAGGTGGGGGGAGAAGAGGGTCTTGTTTATGGAGGATAACAGTCTAGGGTTGAATTGTAGAGATGGAACTTCTAATAACTCTAATATAGAAGTTAACTTTAAGAAGAACCTTACTTTAAGGAGATTAAATCAGTGGGATAGTGTTCATGATGACATAGATTGAATACTGGTTCTGGGAGGAGGGAGCTTACTAAGCCAAATAGCTGCTACTTATTCCATGCTTTCTTACATTCCTATGTTACATATCCAGCAGTATTAGTTTTTACCTATAGCTGATGCTACCATGTTTGTTGGGAGTGTTTATGTAAAATTGCACTGGAAGATCTAACACCTGATTGGAGTGAGTTAGGTTTCATCTGTTATTGCAGTATGTTTTGAATCCAACCCTTTACATTTCCAAATTGATATCGCCAATAAATACAGAAAAGTCCTGCGATTACGAATGTCCGAATTCAAGCAGTGTTTAAACACAATATTTTTGACCTATTTGTATGGAATTCTTTGCTCTTGGTCTTTTCAGTTCTGATGGAGATTATACTGCACAGGAACTGCATCATATAGTCAAAGTGGAATGTGTAGAGACTGCTAGCAGTGAATATTAACACAAAGAGCCAAAAGTGTTCCACAGTGACCACTGATTTTCTTTATATGTATTTATATATTATATATATAATATATAAAATAAACATTTTCATAGTTGATCTCATCCCTCTGCGGTTCGCTCTTCAAAATAAATCTTGTCTTACTGCTGCACAAATTACATAGAATTGCACTGTAATTAAAACAAGGAAAAAGACCACTTCATCCAAGCAGTCTGTGTCACTGTTTATCATTAATATGAGCAGTGGTCCTAATGCCATGTTCCCACTCTGTTCCCATATCACTTCATTCCCTTTGCCTTCAACTCCTTATCTAGCACAGTCTTAAAGGTTGGCCTGGAAGATCTGTGGAAATCCCAGAGAACCAGCATAATGTTGTTTATCATTCTCCACCAAAGTTGTGGCGGATGATCAACAGAACCCGACGGAAAATCAAGCTCATGGTACTGCTTCAAATCACTAATTCTGGCAGTGCATTCCAAAGCCTCACAATCTTTTGCTCAAATAAGTTTACTCTGCTCTCTGCCCTAAATCTCTTACAGTTTATCTTATATTTCAGTACCCTTTCTCTAAACCCCACAACCACTGTTTGCTTCTATCCGCTCGACACCATCCTTTCACAATTTTAAACAACTCTGTCAAATCACCCTTAATCTCATTTGTTCTGGTGAAAATAACTCCAAATGAAACTTTACTGTGCAACTTCACATCATATGACAGGAAGATGATGTACCATTTGTAGATGAGAAATTCATCTCATAGCTGTTTGTAGGACTTCATTGTGCATAAATTGGCTGTCGGGTCTCGGCGCATAAAAACAGTGAGTCAACCTAAAAAAGTAATTCATTTACAGCATAGGCTGAAAAATCCTTTGGGGCATTGGGAGTAACGTGATAAAGTGCTATATAAATGTAAGTTACTTCTTTTTATTTAAAACATCATTTTCTCTCTTTTTTTGAAACGTGTCTCAGGCACAGTGTGCTGGGACATCAAGCCCTGCCAATGCTGACTAGAGGAATACCAGACCTAGTTTCCTAAATCACATCCCAACCCAGCAGTCAACTTTGAATTTTGTCTACTCTGACTGAAAAACATTGGTTTTCCCAGATGGAGAGAAAATGCTGCTCTTGTTCTTATCCTAACCTCCAACTTAAAGCTGTGCAGGCTTGGAGACAATTCAGTCTTCATGACTGAAACCAATCTTTGGCGAGGAAGAAAAAGTCGGAGGGAGAAGCAGAAGTATTTCATACACTGGACCACCATTCCCCCCCGCACTAGAAATTTCGGTCATATTCTTGGAATACCAATAATTCTCCCACACAGCAGAAGGTAGTACTTCATTGGTCAGGATACGTTTAGTAGGATTAACACTACACAGACTGAATATGGGTTTAACACAAAGGTAAATAGATTACCATGAGTGAGCTAAATTGGGCATTTATTGATGGTGGATTCCATTAATATCAGTCAGTCTGCCATATATTCAAATCACTTACTCTAAGAGCACTTTAAAATGCAAATTTGGTTAAAAGTCAATGGTATAAAAATGATCATTGAATGGGCAATATAAAATGATTGAACTTTACGATATGACTCATTGCAAAGCAATACAAGTAATGCTTTTTGACTTTGTTTCATGCACTAATTTATGTAGAAAGCTTATCATCATCACTTGCCACACTTGCAAGGAGCATGGTTTGAAGAATCAGAACAACAATATTGTGGTTCTTTCTTTAACCTGCAATTCCCTCGGTGCGGAGCACTTCTCTGGAAGCCCCGGTTTGTTTTTTGACCAGTGGAATAAGCAGATTAACTACAGACATGACCTGCACACCACCAGGCAAACTGTATATGCAATAATATTGTCAAGTTACTATGAAACTGAATGAAAGCAGACTGCAGTTTAACTAACATTTGAATAGTCTGTGGTTTCAAATCAATACTTTCCTTGCTGCATCAATTTTTCTCTCTTTCTTTCCTGGGGCTCTTGATCTTGCTGGGATATTGTTTCATGGGCACTCGTCACTGTCTGACATCTCATTCAAATAGTCGTTATTCATATGTGAGCCTTAACAGTGAGAATCAGCAGGCTATTAAACTGGAGAGCATTACAACCAAGCCACATCTGATATCAACTCTACACTCACGAATGTACAATTCCAGCTGGGGGCTTGCCGGTTAACAACCGTGCTGACTTTCCCTTCCTTTACCCAAGAGTGCTGAGACCAATTGCAATATGTCTAACACCACTCCAACTGAGGTCTGCAAACTCAATATAAACCAGGCTTTAAACGTGGGATCTTCCTGGTCTATAGGGCTCAATGACTTTGCTGGATAAGGTCACTGCATCATCAAGGAGACAAAAGGAAGATTTATAGTAACTGGCTTTGATGGGTGAAACAATGGAGGGAATTTTAACGGGGGTGAGTGCTTGGGTTTGGACGTGGGTGGGGGTGAAGTCATCGTAAAATGCGAGCACGTTTGGAATGCTGGCTCCAACCCACCCACCTCCACATTTCACTCCAGCCCATTAGGCTGCATGCATACAATCCCCTTGGGAGAAGTGGGCTGTCAATTGCAATACGCTACTCACTCAATTACAGTGATATTAATGGGGGTTTTGCAGTTTAATTTTGGCTTCACGGGCTTCCTGGGACTCGCCGGTGAAAGCACCGCTAAAGGACACTGGCAGCAGATGGGGCTGCAACCACGACAGTGAAACATGATGCTTAGTACTCAGTACTCAGAGTGACCTTCTTACCCGCTTGTGTGACCGTTCACGGTACTTGTGCTGAGAAGTTACTTCACAGACCTTGGAGGTTACTTGACACACATTGAAGGTCTCACGTACACTTTGGAGGCCTGGAGCTCTGATCTATGAGATCATAGATCATAGATGAGGGAGGAACTAAATGTAATATCTCCAAATTTGCAGATGACACAAAACTGGGTGGGAGGGTGAGTTGTGAGGAGGATGCAGAGAGGCTTCAGAGTGATTTGGACAAGTTGAGTGAGTGGGCTAATGCATGGCAGATGCAGTATAATGTGGATAAATGTGAGGTTATCCACTTTGGTAGCAAAAACAGGAAGGCAGATTAATATCTCAACAGTTATAAACTGGTATGTTGGCCTTCATAGCAAGAGGATTCGAGTTCAGGAGTAGGGACGTCTTGCTGCAATTATACAGGGCCTTGGTGAGGCCACACCTGGAATATTGTGTGCAGTTTTGGTCTCCTTATCTGAGGAAGGATGTTCTTGCTATCAAGGGAGTGCAGCAAAGGTTTACCAGACTGATTCCTGGGATGGTGGGACTGACGTATGAGGAGAGATTGAGTCGGTTAGAATTATAGTTGCTGGAGTTCAGAAGAGTGAGGGGGGGATCTCATAGAAACCTATAAAATTCTAACAGGACTTGACAGGGTAGATGCAGGAAGGATGTTCCCGATGGTGGGAGAGTCTAGAACCAGGGGTCATAGTCTAAGGATACGGGATAAACCTTTCAGGACTGAGATGAGGAGAAATTTCTTCACCCAGAGAGTGGTGAGCCTGTGGAATTCACTACCACAGAAAGCAAAAATGAGGCCAAAACATTGCATGCTTTCAAAAAGGAGTTAGATATAGCTCTTGGGTCTAAAGGGATCAAAGAGTATGGGGTGAAAGCGGGAACAGGCTACTGATTTGGATGATCAGCCATGATCATAATGAATGGCCTACTCCTGCTCCTATTTTCTATGTTTCTATCAGCATGGGTGCCGCATATGCTGTTTTACTTTGGATCTCACATGAGGACCAAGATGACCAGCAGCAGCACCGGCAGTAGGAGCTGGGCCTACAGCAGCAGGAACAGCAGCCTGCTGATCCCAGACCTCCAGTTCCACAGGAGAGAAGGACGCAACAGTGAGTTGCAGCTCACAGGAGGCCATAGCCGCCACATAGGGTGCACAGGCAGAGGATAAACTTCCTCAACATGTCGAAACATCAATCTCTCAGAAGGTTAAGGGCGTCATGTCAGGTGGGGGCTGACATTTACAGCCTGCTGGAATGACACTTGCTGAAAGCTGGAGCTGGTGGGCATGCATTACCAGTGGCTGTCAAAATCACCACTGTCCTCAACTTTTTGCCTCTGAATCCTTCCAGGACTGTGTCGGAGACATTTGCAGGATCTCGCTGTTTGTGCAAACAAATGCGATAGATGGGTAACTGATGGCTTCTTTTCCAAGGCCGCCAATTACACAAACTTTGCCTGCGATGACAGCAGTTAGAATGAGTGGGCACTTGGGTTTGTGGCTCTGGCTAGCTTCCGACAGATGCAGGGTGGCATCGACGGCATGCATGTGCCAATTAATGCACCAGGAGTGTTTGACAACTGCAAGAGCTTCTACTTCATCAATGTGCATGTGGTGTGCAACCACAAGAAGATGTTTATGCAGGTGTTCACTAGATTTCCGGGTAGCTACCTTGATGCTTTTATCCTGTGGCAGTCTACCAACTCTGATTTCTTTGCACCTCAAAGGAGAGTTACTGGTGGGCTGCTTGAAGACAAGGGATACCCACTTAATGTGGCTGATGACACTTCGTCGAAACCTGAGGAATTACACCCAGCAACCAAGAATGGGCAAGATGGGAAAGTGGTGCAAAATAATAAGAGTTATGTGATTTGTTACAACCAGGTGAGAAAGAGGTCTCGGGTTTCCTTTCAGCCTTCACCTGTTCTTACTGTAACAGGGTTTAATTTTACACACACTGTGTTTGTAGCTCCCCCTTGGTGAATCCTTGTTCACCGCTTTCCAATTATAAGCTGAAGAAACCAGCACAAACAGGCTTTCTTAGTTTTAAAGAAGAAAAGTCAAAATGTATTAAGTTTAAACTCTAATTCGATTAATGCCTACAGATACATGCCATGCCCCTCGCTAGCATGCATATGCGATATACACATGCAAATAGAGACAGAAAAGAGCAAAAGAAAAATAAAGTGGAAAGGTTTGAGGCAATATCTGAAGAGTTGTTGTTATGGTTCTTCGAGCTCACTGTAGGGTCCTTAATTGTAGCTAGATCTTGCTTTTCATTGGTGCCCAGCATTCTTCTTAAACCTTGTTTGCTGTAGGAGACTTTTCTCTCTTGGGGTTCGTGTGTCTTCAGTGGATTCAGAGGCTTGTGAGAAAGAGATGGGAGCAGATCGGAGAGAAATCTTCTCAGTCCAGGAGCAAACAGACACTCTTCCCAAACTGTTTGTACAATTCAAAAAACTCAGGTTTCCCAGCAGGTTAGTCATGTGACTAGCTGGTTTGACCATGTCCATTTGTGTATACGGCCATCTTAAAATTCAACCTGGAATGCGAGCTCCCCCACCTTCAACGTCTGGTGATCAAAAGTCCATTGTGGGTTGAATGTCAGGGAATGGCTGCTTTGTCTTACCAAACACCATCTGTTAAAATGCAAATGACTTTTCCAGCCATGGCTGATCTGTTCAACAACTCCTCCCCTCACTCCAGTAACAGTTCAAAATCAATGCTCATGACAAAATTAATGTGCCTCATTCTTGGCAGGTGGGGGCCTAGCATGACAGATTCAAAAAGAAAACATGGAGCAAAAACAATAAAAAACAACCCAATAATATGTAATACGTCCATGTGCATACCCTTGTGCAACTACAAATCTTTAGTAATAAAAACAAGAAATGCTGGAACCACCCAGCAGGTCTGGCAGCATCTGTGGAAAGAGAAGCAGAGTTAACGTTTCGGGTCAGCGACCCTTCTTCGGAACTGACAAATATTAGAAAAGTCACAGGTTATAAGCAAGTGAGGTGGGGGTGGGGCAAGAGATAACAAAGGAGGTCTAGATTGGACCAGGCCACATAGCTGACCAAAAGGTCACGGAGCAAAGGCAAACAATATGTTAATGGTGTGTTGGAAGACAAAGCACAGTACAGATTAGGTGTAAATACACTGAATATTGAACAGCAGCAAGAGCAAACCTGAAAAAAAACAGTGGGTAAGCAAACTGAACAAACTAAGATGAAATGAAATAAATGCAAAAAAAAAGATTGTAAAAAATGTAAAAAAGAATGTTAAAAAAAGGAAGAAAAAATAACTAAAAATGAAAGTAAAATGGGGGCTGTCATGCTCTGAAATTATTGAATTAGATGCTCTTGGCCTCAATAGGGTACTGATGGGGGAGCGTGGTGGGAGCAACAGGGGAGAAGTGGAAACATTTTGAGCTGAGTCTCCACTTCCTTGTCCCCTTTCACCATCATCCCTCTCACAGCTCACCCATACTTGTCTGCTCGCAACCTGCTAGGGTATCATGCAAGAGAAAAAGAAAGAAAGACTTGCATTTATATGGCATCTTTCACGACCACCAGACATCTCATAGTGCTTTATAGCCAAATGAAGTACTTTTTTTTTGAAGTCTCATCATTGTTGTAGTGCAGGAAACACAGCAGTCAGTTTGCACACAGCAAACTCTTAAAAACAGCGATGTGATCATGACCAAATAATGTTATTATGAAGTTGATTGAGGGATAAATAATGGCCAGGATACTGGGAATAACTTTTCGACTCGTCTTCAAAAGAGTGCCATGGGATCTTCTACATTCACCTAAGCAGCCAGATGGGGCCTCAGTTTAACATCTCATCGAAAGACAGCACCGCGAACAGTGCAGCATTCCTTCATTACTGCACTGGAGCATTAGCCTTCATTTTGTGCTCCAGTCCTGGAGTGGGACTTGAACCCAAAACCTTGCAATTTAGAGGCCAGAATACTACCAACTGAGCTACAGCTGACATGGCACCCCTGGCATGCAAGCCCCTGGTGAAGGCCTACATGCACTTGGTGTGATTGCCACATGTCATACTCCATGCAGTTGGCCACTCTTTCCATGAAAAAAGACATCATCGCAAAGTCCCGTGACATTAAATCACTCATGCTTGAGACGGACTGGTTCAATCTCTTTGCAATGGAGCACAGTGCAGCTGGAACACCTGCCAGTACATTGCACATTCTCTACAGCTGCTTCTGAATCATTCTCATAACTCCTGATAGGTAGAGCATGGAACAAACCAGAATTTACATCAATATTAAATGAATGGGATTAACTCCTCACCCTGTAATAATTGGCTAAATTGAATATTTTAGTCCATTGGTGTAAAAGATATCCTGCGCTGTTAACCTACATTGGAAAATGCACTCTTACACCAAGACAGCCATTTTCTGAATGGTAGCAAGGTGCTGTAAAAATTCCACCAAGTGGAAAATCATCCGTTCTAAGTTTCTGCAGGGTACAGCTGGAGACAAACACATAAACTAGCTCATAAATTTCCCTAATGGTAAAGTGCCCCATCTAGTGATCTGGCCAAGGATGACAAATTTCACTGCACCATTGACCATTGTAAACAATGGTGGGGGGGGGGGAGGGTGCGGGGGTGGAGGAGGTTATTTTAACCTTTGGCAATAGTGTAAAACAGGCAATGTCGGATTGACCATTATATTCCTCCCTGATCTTCCTTTCTAAATGGAAAGGAACATTTGTTGAGTTGTATAACAGGTAGCTGATCCAATATCACCTTGTTCTTTTATCCAATAATTTATTGTCCATCCCTCGTTTCTGAAGATGTTGAATCCTTATTGGTAATCCTCTGGAATTTGGCTTAGTCTTGGTACAGAGTGTCAGAAGGCTGTCTGATTATAAGGGACATAATGGCCAAGTCCAATGCTGTCTACAGTTAACCAAACGTCTGCTGGTCCAGTAGGGATCATCAGAGAGCATAGTGCCTTTCGTCTTGAGAATATTCCAAGGTGCTTCACAGAGACATGGGGAAAATGGATGCTGATTTAAAGCCGGAGAGATTGGGAACATTTAAGGTAGATGATCTTTCATCAGAACTGTTCTGAAACTTTGTTTCTCCCTCCATGGATGCTGCCAGACCAGTTGAGTATTTCCAGCACTTTCTGCTTTATTTCAGATTTCCAGCATCTGCAGTATTTTGCTTTTGAGGAGAAATTGGGAGCTGAGACCAAAAGTTTGGTTCAGAGACAGACTTAAAGATGGTGATATGGAGGGGTTTAGGAAGAGAATCCAGACAGTGAAACCAAGGCAGCTGAAGGCAACGGCACCAGGGGTGAGGTGAAAGGACAGGAAGCACAAGAGGCTGATGTAGGAGGATTGGAGAGTTCAGTGGGGATAGGTTGTAGGCTGGAAGAGGTAACAGAGATAGAGAGAGGAGAGGATAAAGACAAAAAAAAATAAGTTGTATTTGACACACTGGGGAACCAGGACCCAATGCAGATTAACAAGGACGGGATGGGGGTGGGAATGGTGAGAAAGGTGAATGTACTTGGCCCAGGAGCAGTAAAGGTTATGGGGGAGGGTAAAGAGGTCAGGAGACTGGCAAGTAGAGCATTCAAAACAGCTGAGTCTGGAAGCGGTGATGGTGTAAGAAGTTCAGTGGCAGATGGACTGAGGTAGAGGTAAAGGTGGGAAATGTTATGGAGGTGGAACAGATGGTCTTTACAATGGAGGGGATATGAGATTGAAAACTTAACTTGGGGATCAAACAGAACACCCAGGTTGCAATTAGTCTGGTTCAGGTTGAGACAGTGGCTGGGGAGGGTAATGGAGTTAATGGCAAAAGCTGAAGACATTCTGATCTTGTTTCGACTAACTCAGTGAAGCTGACATAGAAACACAGAAAATAGGAGCAGGAGTAGACAATTCGGCCCTTCGAGCCTGCTCCGCCATTCATTATGATCATGGCTGATCATCCAACTCAGTAACCTGTTCCCATTTTTGCCCCATACCCTTTGATCCCTTTAGACCCAAGAGCTATATCTATAGAAACATACATCCAGAACTCCACTTCTGAGTTATTAAAATGAACAACTCGGATGCTAACAGTACAGTAACTGAAACCTCTTTGTTTGTTTTATTTTTCAGTGGTCAAGCACTCTTTTTTTTAGATTTCCTGTATCAAACTTTGTCCTCTCAAATTTTTCAAAGATTTATTCTGTCTAATTGGAAGCTCAGTTTGAGATAATGTCATTCAAAGTTTGACTTGAGTGTCATGCAGGCCCCCACCTGCCAAGAATGAGGCACATTAATTTTGCCACATGAACATTGATTTTTAAACTGTTACTGGAGTAAAGAAAGAATTTGCTTTTTGAAAGAAAGCAACACCAGACCCTTGACTGGAAATACATTTGCATATTTACAGACAGTGCTTAAAAGGGACAAAAGACCATTTCCTGACACATTCAATACACAATGGACTTTTGATTACCGGATGTTGAGGGTGGAGGAGCTCACATTCCAGGTTGACTGCTAAGATGGCGGAATACACAAACAGACACGGTCACATCCACCCTCCCCCCCCCCGCCACCACCTCCCCCCCCCCCACCCCCCCCCACCGTCACATGACTAAATCTGCTGGGCAACCTGAGTTTTTTGAATTTGAACTTGCCACAAATTTTTGAAGGCAGAAAACTGTTTGCTCATGGACTGACAAGGCCTCTCATGACTGGCTTTCTGCAACCTCTCCTGTCTGCTCTCATCTCTCTCACCAGCTTCAGAAACCATTGAAGACATATGAACCCAAGACAGAAAAGTCTCCTGCAGTTGACAAGGTTTAAGAAGAATACTGGGCCCCAACGAAAAGCAAGATCCACCTACAAGTAAGGACTACAATCAGCTCGAAGCACAGTAACAAAAACCGCTCTTCAGCGATTGCCTCAAACCTCTCTACTTTGTTTTTCTTCTGCTCTTTTCTGTCTCTATTTGCATGTGCGGTTCACATCTGCATGCTAGCGCGGGCACGGCATGTATCCGTAGGCATTAATCGAATTAGAGTTTAAGGTTAATAAATTTCATTTTTCTTCTTTAAATCTAAGAAAGCCTGTTGGTGCGCATTTCTTTCCCTTATAATTGGAAAACGGTGAAGGGGGAGCTAAAGCACAGTGTGTTTGAAAACAAAACCCTGTTACAGTAAGACCAGGTGAAGGCTACAAGGGATCTGGTTGTAACATGAGTTACCAACTGAAAATGTATGCTTCACCAAATGGATTTAGTAGACTTGATACATATCTCTCCCCAATAATAAACAAGGTGCTCATTATAACCTGCAATGGCAAAACTGGTTTGTTTGGACACCCCACCAACTATTGAAAACCATTTAGCTCAAGGAATAACCTCCACAGCAGCAAATTTTTAAGTGCACAATTAAATGAGAAACTCATTGTCAATCTCATGTGATCGTCAATGTGTTTGTGAACAACATTAGTAAATAAGAAAAAAAAATCATCTCTATGTGATGTCTATTTTGTTGATGTTATGTATAATAATTTATCATTCACAACACTGGATCATCTTTTGTGCTGCAATGTTTACTGTTGACTGTGGTCATTTATGGTTAGTAGTAATTTGTGCTAATCTGTGTTCTCCATTTTCATTTCTTCTTTACATAAACTGCATTGAAATATGTCACATTATCCAAAATATAATTCTGGATATTAAATTTCTTACAAACATATAAAAAAAAATGTTACTGGCTGGGTGCTATAACCTGAATTTTCAGTTGTGGTTGAAGCAAGATTAAATGTCACTGTCCCAGGTGCTTACTGCTTATCCCATTGTACAGTTGCTGTTGTACTGTTGCTTTGAACCAGTGAAGGTGCATACCTTGTTGAAAAAGGGGAAGAAGAGTTGGAGGAAGACAGAATCCTCTATAGTACTTCATGGAAATAGAATAGTCCCCAATAAGTTTGACCCCAAAAGAATGGCACCTTTAGGAAATAAACAGCCAGATTTGAATAAAGGAGTAAAGATTTGTAATTCTGTGGTGTTTTCATTCAACTACCTTTGGAAGGAGATGGGGGTGTGGGAGGACGTCAGGTGGAAATTTTCCATAAGTTTTCTTTGAGATTAAATACATTGGACAGGGTCCATAACAGGGTAGATAGTACATGGTCTGTGGAAGGAGATAGTATGGGGGGAGGGGGAGGGGGGATTGGCCATTTCTTTACATATAAGTGTCATGCTAGGCCCCCACCTGCTAAGAATGAGGCACATCAATTTTGTCATGAACATTAATTTTTAACTGTTGCTGGAGTGAGGAAATGTCTTGTCACACAGATCAGACATGGACGGAAAAAAACATTTACATACTAATAGATATCGAAGATGAGGAAGCGCACTCCAGGGCCTGCTAAGGAGGATACAATCCACAAGGGCCAGGACTGGTTAACCATGCTGGTCACATGACTACCTGACTGTTCCAGGGTTTTCTTTTGAACTGGCCACAGAGAGTTTGAAGGCAGAGTGTCTGTTTGCTCCTGGACTGAGAAGATCTCTCCTATCTGCTCCCATCTCTTTCTCACAAGCCTCTGAATCTATTGAAGTCACATGAACCCCAAGAGAGAAAAGTCTCCTACAGCAAATAAGGTTAAAGAAGAATACTGGGCCCCAACAAAAAGCAAGATCTTCCTACAATCAAGGACTCTACAGTGAGCTCGAAGAACCGTAACAAAATCTCTTCAGATATTGCCTCAAACCTTTCCACTTTATTTTCCTTCTCTTTTTTGTCTCTATTTGCATGTGCATATCACATATGCATGCTAGTGTGGGTGCATCGTGTATCCATAAGTGTTAACTGAATTAGAGTTTAAGCTTAAATTTAATAAATTTCAACCTTCCTTTTTTAAAGCTAAGAAAGCCTGTTGGTGCTGGTTTCTTTGTCTGATAATTGGAAAGCGGTGAACAAGGATTCACCAAGGGGGAGCAACAAACACAGTGTGTTTAAAAATAAACCCCTGCTACAGTAAGATCAGATGAAGGCTGAAAGGGAATCCTAGACCTCTTTCTCACCTGGACATAATAGAAATTTGGGTGCTAGCGTCTGGAATTTCACCCAAAAACGAGAGAAATTGGAAGTGGGAAGCCAAATTGTTCCCAATCAAAAAATAGCAAGATTTCAATACAACTTTCTTGTGGTTGTGTGTGATTGAATACTAACATGTCTGCAGCTGAAGCTAGAAGATCCCCCAGCCAGGGTGAAGTATCGTGGGACAATTTAAAAGCATTGTCTATGGAGGAGTTGAGGAAAATGGCTGAGCAGTGTGGGATCACTGTGCGTGGTAAGGCTAGGAAGCCTGAACTCCTAAGATTAGTGGCCAACCATTTTTCCCTTGAATCTGAAGAAGCAGAAGCAGTGTTAGAAGCAGACCCTGACAGGGTACTGCTAGCAAAGATACAATTGGAACAAAAGGAAACTTGAATTAGAAGACAGGGAAAGAGAAAGAGAGAGACAGGAAAAACAGAGAGTCAGGAGAGGGAGAAAGAAAGAGCCTTCCAGAAGGAACGTGAAGCAAAAGAAAGACAAGAGAAGGAACGAGAGAGAGAGAGGAGAGAGCAAGAGAAAGAATATGCCAGAAAGAATGTGAAGAGAGAGAGTTGAAGTGGCTTGCGTTAAGTAGGGGGTGACAGAGTAACCCCAGTGAAAGCATGGCAGACATGGAGGAGCATAATTTAGGGCTGGGTACAGAATTGTTAAAACTAGCTCAATTAATTCCAAACTTCAATGAGGAAGACGTGGAAGAGTCTTTTGTGTCCTTTGAGAATATGGCACGGCAGTTAAAATGGCCAGCTGAGACCTGACCTCTTTTAATACAAAGCAAGCTAACTGGAAAAGCCCATGAGGTTTATTCCCTGTTGCCAGATAAAAGTTCATCAAATTATGAACTGACCAAAATGCTATCCTCAGGGCATATGAATTAGTACCCAAAGCTTATTGCCAAAAGTATGGAACCCTCAAGAAGCAAGCTAATCAAACTTATCTGGAGTTTGAAAGAAGTAAGCGGCTTTTGAGCAGTGGCTGAGGGCTCTTAAAGTACAGCTCCGCTATGTGAATCTCAGAGAAGTAATTCTGTTAAAGGAATTTAAACACTCTCTCCCACTCTTCATCAAGACCCTTGTGGAGGGGCAGCGGGTCCAGAGAGCCCTGCAAGTGGGCGTTCTGGCCGATGAGCTTGCTTTAATTTATAAGTTGGTTTCCCATGGGAAAACCTTTCCTAGTCACCCCCACAAATCCGAAAAGGACAATGGGTGGGAAGATGATAGAAGTCTAAGCAGTCCTGGGAGAGAGAGGAAAGCAGGAGACACAGGGGACCCTCCTCCAGCCAAAACGGAAGGTGCTGTGCGTAAGAGTGAGACCCGGAGATCTGTGCCCTTCCATTGTAATAAAGCAGGGCATTTAATAGCTGACTGATGGAAACTAATGGGAAAACCAATAGGGATAATCAGGGCACACCCGCTCAGTGAAGAAGAGACCCTGATGGAAAGCACAGCAGAACAAGCTGTGGCTTTAATTGCAGTAAGAGTCAGACACAGGAAGCTTATGGATTCCTGAAGGTTATCAGGGGTTTGTGTCTGAAGGGAAAGTAACCCCATACCCTCAGGTGGGGCAAACAAGCCCATAGTAATTCTCAGGGACACAAGGGCCACTAGATCCCTTTTACTGGGAAAAGGCCTGACCTTTCCCCCAGAGAGTGCAGTGAACACCAGAATGGTGGTGAATGGTATTGGAGGGCAGTGTATGCCTACAGCTGTACACTGGGTGCAGCTGGAGTGCAACCTAATTATGGGACCGGTCACCCGAGGGTTTGTCTGTAGTTTGCCGGTGGATGGGGTTGACCTGCTCCTAAGTAATGATCCGGCGGGGGTGAAGGTGGTAGCGCCCCCGGTAGTGAAAGAAAGACCGCAGGACGTCAGACAGACAGGGCAGT
The DNA here is from genome assembly GCF_036365525.1 of Heterodontus francisci. Lineage (NCBI taxonomy): Eukaryota > Metazoa > Chordata > Chondrichthyes > Heterodontiformes > Heterodontidae > Heterodontus > Heterodontus francisci. The sequence continues at coordinate 128,384,941 of NC_090377.1, forward strand.
GGCAGGAGATGGTCCCCTGCAGCGTCCCTGAATGTGTAGTGGATCAAGCCATGATCAAATCAGCTCCCCCAGAGGAGACTGAATTGGCACTGCAGACAGATGACCAGGTCTGTCTGTCTGAGACTTTCTTTGGAAAGTTAGGAGACCCAGGGAATGAATTAAATGGATTTTCCCTAGCTGAGGCTTAGCGAGCCGACCCAGTATTGAGAGAGTTAGCACAGGCTGCACAGTCTGAAAGTGAAGCAGAGGGAGTTCCTGATTGCTACTATTTAAAGAATGAGGTACTGATGAGGAAATGGAGTTCTCCTCACAGACCTGAGAGCAAGGAGTGGACAGTAGATCACCAGTTAGTGGTGCGACAGAGGTACCGGAGAGAAATATTAAGAAGGGTCCACGGGACTACAGTGGCTGTACCTGCCGGTATACGAAAGACCAAAGCCTGCATAAGGCAGCAATTTGACTGGCCTAAACTCCACAAAGATGTGGTGGAGTACTGCTGGAGTTGCCACATGTTCCAGGTTGAGGGGAAGCCCCAACCTACAGTGAAACCTGCACCCCTAAGTCCTGTACCAGTGTTAGGAAGACCCTCCAGCAGAGGGCTGGTGAACTGTAAGGGACCCCGCCAAGAACAAAAAGGGACAGGCAGGCACTAAGCTGGCAAAAGTTTAGAAAGAGAAGGGGAGAAAGTGAACAAGAGAGCAGGTTAAAGGAAGTCTGGGAGGAATCACAGATGTAAACCCCTACCGTCCAGTCAGCCAATCCCCAAAAAATTGAAAAGTTAGACCCCACATCCTCCTATGTAAATGCAGACACTAGAAGCACCCCACCAGGGTTGCTAACAGCTTTTACAAGAACCTGCAGAGACAAGGAAAGAACTCTAGTGGGCAGAGAAACCGTGAGGGTGATGCCTCACCTAGTCAAAGTGCTACAGGGGAGTGCAGTACTGTCTGCACAAATACCTGCAGGCAGGAGTGTCCCAGAGGACAAAGAGGAGTTTAGCAAAGTATCCTCCCCCACAGTCAGAACCAAAGGAACCACCCATCCCCCTAAAGTCAAAAGCCTTTGCATGACTCAGCAAAACACTGAAAGAGAGTTCAGGATAGACCCGCCCCCTACTGACTCTCCTGAACAAAAAAATTCCAACTCAGGGCTAATTAAACCTAACCATCAAAGACACCCTAGGCAGTCATGAAAATGGGCAAACTGAAAAAAAAACTTCCCACAAGAACCACATGTTTATTGAGATGCCAAGAAAGGGGCAATTTTAATAAGTTTTAGGATTTGTGACTGAATGAGAGAAATGCATGTGTTTTTTTCTGTATCCTATATTTTCTCTCAACCCTTTTAATGAAATGTGCTTTTCTCAAATCGCATTTCATTCTGCTGGCTATAGAGGTGTCATGCTAGGCCTCCACCTGCCAAGAATGAGGCACATCAATTTTGTTATGAACATTGATTTTTAACTGTTGTTGGAGCGAGTAAATGACTTGTTAAACTGATCAGCCATGGCTGGAAAAAAACATTTACATACTAACAAACATCGAAGGTGAGGAAGCACATTCCAGGGCCTGCTAAGGAGGATACAAGGACCAGGACTTGTTAGACTAGCTGGTCATATGACTACCTGAGTGTTCCAGGGTTTTCTTTTGAACTGGCCACAGAGAGTTTGAACTCAGTGTTTGTTTGCTCCTGGACTGAGAAGACCTCTCCTGTCTGCTCCCATCTCTTTCTCACAAGCCTCTGAATCCACTGAAGACACATGAACCCCAAGAGAGAAAAGTCTCCTACAGCGAACAAGGTTCAAGAAGAATACTGGGCCCCAGTGAAAAGCAAGATCGACCTACAATCAAGGATTCCACAATGAGCTCGAAGAACCGTAACAACAACTCTTCAGATATTGCCTAAAACTCTTCTACTTTATTTTTCTTCTGTTGTTTTCTGTCTCTATTTGCATGTGTGTATCACATATGCATGCAAGCATGGGTGCGTTGTATATCCGTAGGCATTAACTGAACTAGAGTTTAAGTTTAAGTTTAATAAATTTCAACTTTTCTTCTTTAAACCTGAGAAAACCTGTTTGTGCTGGTTTCTTTGCCTTATAATTGGAAAGCGGTGAACAAGGATTCAGCAAGGGGGAGCTAAAAACACAGTGTGTTTCAAAATTAAGCCCTGTAACAGTAAGATCAGGTGAAGGCTGAGCGGGAACCCGAGACACCTTTCTCACCTGGTCGTAACAATAAGATTCATTTGAGAAAGCACAGATTGCTATTGAATGCAAATTTAGCATCCTGCAACTTCCGATGTTCAAATCAATCTGGAGGCTCCCTCAATATATGCACCATTCACGGTGGATAAGAGAAGGCAACATTTTTCAGAATGTGATACGTGTTCTAAACCTGCCCAATCAACAAGTCATTTACACTGAGATAGCAGAGAGAAGGAGAGAAATGCTTGTGTCATGTATGCAATTCTAGCACAGGAGCAGCAAAACCACATGTTCTGACAATGGGGGTGGGGGGGGGGGGGGGAGGTGGAAATAACTCTGTCCCAACTTTTTATGGACATGTTTCTCCTAAAGCAGGAAAAAACTCTGATAGCCCAGGGATGTGAAGTTTATTTAAATCCTGTTGAAAGCGATCTTATCAAGACACAAAGTCTAAAACTCAGCAGAAACTCAACAACAATAATAATCCTCATTGTGGTCATCAATGCAGAAAGAAAACTACATCCTGTTGTCAGCCTGTAGGTGCTTGCCAGCTCCAAAAACCAATATGCAATGCAACCAGTAAGACTTCAGATAAAATACCCTGACTTTTCTCAGTTAGTATAACCACAAGTAAAGCTGGCATGTAGTAATAGTTGGTTCTTTAAATAGGTTTGTTATCAAATGATTTAAATGTACACAATGGAGTGTATACCTCACCAATAATAATGAATACAACTGTAATCATTTCACAAAAGTAGTTTCCTCATGCTTTTTCTGGTAACATAATGGATAAAAGCTAATGCAGCACTGAGCCATGTAGAAGTTTGCAGGATCAATTTCCAGTCTGCGCTGTCTGAGCTGATCTCAGCCAGAGCAGCACTGGGGGTTCAGCCTGCAGTTACAATGGGTTCAGCAATGTTGGGTTAGGCAGGCTGTAAATCAGCTCGGCTTTTTAGCTCATGCACCTATTGGTAACCTCTTCCAGAATGCCTATGCTTGGCAATATAGAATGAGAAGTGCATCAGGCTTAGCTGTCATAGTCTATTCGGCCTTGCTGCCTAGGTTTAAACATGAATAATGGCCACTGAGGTAGATTATTGGATGGCTACTGGTGCTGGCAGCAACAGCCCATAATTTTAGGGGATAACTGAAGGGGGAATAAACCCTCTGATACATCCTGCTGCCTTTGATGTGTTTGTACTCCTTCTCAATGTGCAGATGATTGATTATATTTGTCACCCTTCAGTGTTACCAGTGGTGAGATTACTAGTGCAGGGACAGAAATGTTCAACTTAACACTAAAGGCAGAATTTTGTGCAAGAATGGTGGCGTGGGGGGATAGAGAATTGCGTCGGAAATGTCCGCCCGGAAATCCGGTGTCGTGATGTCGGTTCCGGAGTTAGTCCACGGCAGGCAAGCACCAAGGCGGAATCGATGCCCCAATGCAACGGGAATGTATTTTAAATTGTAGAACACTTAATTTCAATAGATTAGAATCTCATTTGCCATGATATAATAGGGGGGGTTTCGGATTAAATGGACAGCGGGCAGCACTCATGTGCCTTTGGGTTCAGTTGAACAAGCTGGTGGCACTTAGGTGAGGCTTCAGTGCCACGATGGGGAGGTAACCATGACCAGTACTGCATCGGGTGAGAGGGGGTCGTCGAGGTCATTTTTGGACTGTAGTGCTGTGCACTCTGCAAGGATGGGGAGGGAGCATGGTTTGGATCTCGGGGCGTCTGCAAGGGGTGGGGGAACTTTGTTTTGGGTGGCTGTATCTGGTGAGCAGACTGTTGGGTGAGATGTGTGTTTGCCAATACTGCTGGATGAGAAGGTTGTCCATCTGCAAGTGTGGCCACCAAGGGCCATCAGGGATCCTGCCGGGAGAAAGTGGGGCGGCACAGTGGCGCAGTGGTTAGCACCGCAGCCTCGCAGCTCCAGGGACCCGGGTTCGATTCTGGGTACTGCCTGTGCGGAGTTTGCAAGTTCTCCCTGTGTCTGCGTGGGTTTTCGCTGGGTGCTCCGGTTTCCTCCCACAGCCAAAGACTTGCAGGTGGTAGGTAAATTGGCCATTGTAAATTGCCCCTAGTGTGGGGAGGTGATAGGGAATATGGGATTACTGTAGGGTTAGTATAAATGGGTGGTTGTTGGTCGGCACAGACTCGGTGGGCCAAAGGGCCTGTTTCAGTGCTGTATCTCTAAATAAATAAAAAAAATAAATAAAGCTCAGTTTCCAGGGTAGGGAAGTGTCTTCATTGACAGTGCTTTGTAGACTCATTGGTCATATTACACGGGTATTATACAGCCTGTCTTTTTCGATCCCTGTGGCGTAATGCGGTGCCTCTGACAAAGGGAGGGCCAAGAGGCAGCTGTGCCTGCCAGTGAAGCTCCATGATGAGAGCAGCAGCAGTCAGCAATGCCAAGAAGGGCCCACCTGTGTCAGAGAGTGTACTGGACTCGACTCAGCTACCTCCAAATGTCTGAGCATTGTCAGCGAAGACGACGCCTCTCCAGGGAGGCCCTCACGGACTTAGCGCTCTGCTGCAGGACGAGTTGTGACCTATGGGATTTGGGGGTCACCCTATGCCAGTGGGCCTGAAGATCAGAATGGCACCAAACATTTACGCGTCTAGATCGTTCCAAGGATCCACTGGGAGCATGTGTGGGGTCTCACAGGGAGCAGCCCACCACTGCATCAAGGAGGTGACCAATGCCCTGTTCAAAAGGGCTGGTGACTATATGCACTACCGGACCAACCCTGACAGTCAGGCTGGGAAAGCCATTGCTGGATTCCCCCAGGTACAAGGAGTGATAGATTGCACACATGTGGGCATCAAGGCCCCACTGGACCAGGCAGCTGCCTTCATCAACAGGAAGGGCTTTCATTCCATCAACGTTTAACTGGTCTGTGAACACAGAAAGCGTTTCCTGCAGCTGTGCGCCCCGCTTCCCAGGAAGCAGCCACGACTCCTACATACTTCGATAGTCCCAGGTGCCACAGCTTTTCAAGCTCTCCGCTCACCTTCATGGATGGATTCTCGGGGACAAAAGCTACCCATTAAAGACATGGCTACTCATGCCTCTGAGGAACCCTCATACTGCAGCGGAGGAGAGGTACGACAATTGTCACGGCTCCTCCCAAGCGACCATCGAGCAGGCCATTGGGCTGCTGAAGATAAGATTCCGCTGCCTAGATCAATCTGGTGGAGCCCTGCAGTATGCCCCAGTGAGGGTCTCACATATTGTTGTGGTCTGCTGTGCTCTGCACAATCTAGCACTGCAGAGAAGGGAGGCCTTGAGATGCTTGAGCGACACTCCTCCACTGAAGAGGAGAATGCAGAGGAGGGAAAGGATGAAGCACCCTTAGATGTTGAAGCCTTTGTACTGGATACCCAGCACATTGAGCGACGGGGCAAGGAGGCAAGAAACAGTCTCATACTTACCCGCTTCCAGCCACCCACAGAGAAACCATTAAAGTCTCACCTCAATGCATGCACTCTGTTGTCTCCTTTCCATTTGTGTTCCATGCCGTTCACTCTCAGGGGAGTTAAGGGGGGGTAAGCTGTGAAAGAAGGTGGTCTGTGGCCGAGATGCAGCCATGCATCTGTCAGGATGAGGTGATGCCTAACCCCCTCTGCCACTACCACATTGTAATGCCCCCCTCCGAATGCCCTGATACTTCCTGCGTGATTGGTTGGCATCCTTCCATCTACAAAAGATGATGGACAGGCAGCAAACAAACTATTCAGGTGGGGTGTCTTCTCTTGGTGACCTTTGCTGATGGCTGTGAAGGCCAATCCTAGAGAGGCAGGTTCTGCCACAACTGCTGCACATGGAGCTGCCAAGTGACACCGTGAGTTGCTGTTTTTGACATTGGGGCCTGTTGCCAAGCTGCTGTAGCAATTGGTCGTCAAGGTAGTGCACACCAGTCCACAGGATGTGTCGCCATTTCCCTCTTTCACCAGCTAGCGACTCCCAGGTGCAGTCAACATTTAGGGCCTTCATGTCACATTTGCAAGCATCCTTGAAGCGGAGGTTTGGGCGCCCCACTGGTCGTTTGGCCCCAGCTACCTCACCATACAGAAGGTCTTTGAGTATGCGACCATCTTCCATCCTGTGGATGTGTCCGATCCAGCGAAGCCGCCTCTGTTTGATTTGTGACAGCACACTTGGGAGTTCTACCTTTGAGAGGAATGTCACATTTGTAATTTTGTCCCACCAGGATACACCCATAATGCACCGCAGACAGTGAAGATGGAAATTATTGAGCAGCTTTTCCTGGTAGCTGTAAATCACCCATGTTTCACAGCCATCCAGCATGGTGCTGAGCACATAGTCCTTAATAACTATGAGCTTGGTCCTGAGGATCAGCTTGCCCGTTTTGCAAGTTGGCTAAAGATTGTAGCTGCTTTCCCTATGTGTGTATCGAGCTCTGCATCAAGGGACAGATTGTCTGCCACTGTGCCCCCAAGGTAGCAGAATTTGCTTACCATGTCCAGTGGGTTGTTATTGAGTGTGATCAGGGGCAGAGATGCAACACCTTGTCACATGACCACAGTTTTCTTGATGAGAATTGTCAAGGAGAACAGGTTACAGGCATGGTGAGTTTGTGTGAGCGACTAGCGCATCATCATCAGCACAGAGGAGTTCTCCTGCGAAGCCACTTGCAATCACTAAACAAGAGAGAGGTGTGGAACACTCACCTTGGCAGAATGCAAGAGGTCATTGACCCTCTTGCAGCACTGTACCCAGTTCCGGAAGGTGACCTCACGGTTACTGACCTTCTCAGCTATCTCCATCCGGGCTTGCTTGGTCAGGTGAGAGGACTTCTTCTTGCCATCACCTTTCTCCTGCAGCCTGGAGGAGGATCTGGATGGAGGCATGACTAAACTGTGGGGCCAGCCTGTGTTTTGGCTTAGCATTCCTACAGCATCCTTGTCGGGGGTTTGGGTGGTCCCGAGTCAATGCAAAACAGGTCAGAGTTTTGAGCAGCTTGCTGCTAGCATCAAGTGAATGCAAGGAACCAATGCAAGCAGGGCTGGCAGGGCTTTAATTATGGCACCAGCGCCTCATCTGGAGTCATTTGATGTCATATTTGGCGTCTTGCCTTCCCACGCCTGTCGCGTGATTGGAGGAGGCCCATGCCTCCAGTATGCAAAATGGTCGCCTGCCGCGTGATTGCTGTGGGGCGGCCGCCAACATGACAAGCGGGAATGGCACCCACTTCCAGGCAAAATGCGACTGATGGACGAGATGATACAGCCTCAGGCATGATGAGGCCACGTGTTGTCTCACTGGAGGAACACTTGTGTCTGTTGACATGTCTGATGATTTGCAGCTAATATGTGATCAGACAGCACTGACCACACAACTGTCATCCTGCCTAAGAATTTCCAAATTAAAGTAGATTTTGCTTTGCAGTTACACAGCCAGGTTGGCTGAGAACAGTTTGGATAAGATTGCAATGTTTCTTTGTCAACATGCAAAGCAGATTGAAAATCAGCTCTACTACATTAACAAAAGCAACAGTCACAGCTGAATGTGTTCCATTCATGTCAGCAAAAGCAAGATGCACAGCTCACTGTAACTCAATATTTAGATCAGTTAAACCAATCGGGAGAACAGACAACCCCTCTGCTTGTCAATGTAATTAAGGATTGGGCTAAATTTCTGTCAAGGGACAATGCAGAACTTTATTTGAGTCACTAATGGAGCTTTCTACGTTTTCTATGGTTGTCCCACAACCCCATACACTTTCAGTAATGTAATGTGCAAAGTAGACTCCAATTTCTCCACACTTCAGTCAACTGAAGATCGTCGGTCTCCGATGCTTACTTCCACATCCTGTTGCTGCAACAGAACTCTTTCCCTGCAAGTAGGGCAAAGAAATCTGCACGCTTTTGTCTTCTTGTAATAGTGGCTTTGAATTTTGTAAGGTGGGCCAGCAGGTGCTTCCTCCATTAACAGTGCCACATCCTCCTACACTGACGACAGCTCATGTCATGAAGCTGTACTTTTGCTTGTGTTATACTGATGAGTCGAGGATAATTCCTTCTGTACATGTTGTGGTCCAATGTACAAAAAGAAAGAGGAAAAGACAGCGGGAGACAATGAAAATGCTGTTGTAATGAAAGTAAATTTTGTACTTTTTTCTGTTTTCTTTAAGAATATGCACATACATTTTATGAAATAACTGAACAGTTTGTTGCATGTTACTTAGAGATGAATCCATTGGGGTCATCAGTACATTGTATTAACAATAGGAATAGTTTATTGGTGGGATCAGAATAATTTGACAATAACCCCTGGGGTTTGGGGTATTAATGCCTTTAAATATATAGTGATGGGCCCTGTAGGGTTGGGGCATTGTTCTTTGTGAAGCACTATAAGGAGGTTGTAAGTATGCAGCTTTACTCTTTATTAAGGGGAGATATAGCTCTGTGTAGGAGGTATCCTTGTGGGCTTTCAGAAATGGACTACTGGCTGCCTGATATTTCCTGAGTTATGGAAGGAAACCATATATTATTCTTTCTGACTGGTGTATGGCTGACATTCATTTCACCAACACACGAGTCATATTGTGCTCCATTACAACAGAGGAGCTAGCAGTGATAATTGCACCAGTCTGGGTATTGCAAGGGGGACTTGCTTCCTAGTTAGTAAACACCATAGGCACACATTCAGATATGATTGCTGCACAGAATGGCTGAAATGCCCAGGAACGCTATTGGGCAGCCCAACTCTGAGAAATTATGACCTGCAAGCTGGCCGGCCCCCAACTGTCTTGGTTTGGTATCGAGGCAAGAGCTTCCCAGCCAATTCTCTGGCACAGTCCACCCTTCAAAGGCTCTTAGAAAAGATTGACAGGAGCTAGAAACACTTAATGATAGTGATGATAACTGCCTGAAAAGAGGCCTGCATCTTCTTAAAAATTCTTCAGGCCTATCAGCCCTTTTCCACAATAACTGAAAGGGCTTGAATTTCTACAGTAACTTTTACAACATCCGATGTTCCAAAGTGCTTAACAGCCAATACTTTTGAAGGCAGTACTGCTGTAGTTTTGGGAAAGTCAGCAACCAATTTACATGCAGCAAGGTTGCACAAATAGCGAGGAGATAAAGGACTGGAGATAATCTGTTTTGATGATGTTAGTTGAGGGATAAATGTTAGCTAGGACACAAGGGAAACTCCCCTGCTTTTTTCAAATAATACATCCTTTCTGTCCACATCTGAAACAGTGCAATGCTCAAGCATCAACTGAGATTACATGTTCAGATCTCTGGGGTGGAGCATCAGCTTTCTGACTCAAAGAGTGCCACTAACTGAATGAAGTACATCGTATTCTCATATTTGAACACAGTAATTTTACAATGAACATAATGCAAGTTGAGTCCTCTGATTTTTATGTTGGCCAAGAGTTTCCACTTTGGGCGCAATTGGTAATCCAAGCACAGACTGTCCTAGCTTTCCGAATTGAATTTTTTGCTCAAGTTTCTGCTCACTCCCAGTTGCATATCAGCGAGTGTAAAATCTTCCATGAACCAATGCAATCGGGTAGTGATCCAGAATGTAATTTTAAAACAATTGCATAAAAAATATTCCTTAATATATTTAAGAGTGGTGATCTGGTGCAGTTTATGAATACAGCTAAGAATTGTTTATTACAAAATAATAAGCATTTTCAATCATTGTCTGTATCCGATTCCGAGTAATTGGAAATAACTTCAAAAAAAACTAGGCAGAGCCATTAAAATAAAAGCAAACGACTGCAGATGCTGGAAGTCTGAAATAAAAACAGCAAGTGCTGGAAATACACAACAGGTCTTGCAGCATCTTTGGAGAGAGAAACAGAATTAATGTTTCAGGTCTGTGACCTTTCGTCAGAACAATTTCCTAGTTTCATTGGTAGTTTGTTTCTGAGTAAATCAATTTTTTTTTAAAAAAATGCTTTAGAAAAGTGCCTATTAGTTTTCTTGCACCTAAAATTTTAAGGGCCTCCTCATAGTCCCGCAAACAGGCACAATTAGCGGGAACACTCTCGGGTGATTAAACATCCAGTTTTGTCGCCTGGGCCAACTTCCAGCATGATGTTTTCTAACCCAGTGTGAAAAATCACAGAAACTCAATTTTCACTGCGTGAAATTTGCGCTTGAAATTCCTCGATCTTTTGCGCTGTTTTGGCTGATTTCAGGTGAATTTCTTTTTTATTCGTACATGGCATGTGGGCATCTCTGGCTAGGCCAGCCTTTATTGCCCATCCCTATTTGCCCTTGAGAAGGTGGTGGTGAGCTGCCTTCTTGAACTGCTGCACTCCATGTGGGATAGGTACACCCACAGTGCTGTTAGGAAAGGAGTTCCAGGATTTTGACCCAGCGACAGTGAAGGAATGGCGATATAGTTCCAAGTCAGGATGGTGTGTGGCTTGGAGAGGAAATTGCAGATGGTGGTGTTCCCATGCATCTGCTGCCCTTGTCCTTCTAGGTGGTAGAAGTCGTAGGTTTGGAAGGTGCTGTCTAAGGAGCCTTGGTGTGTTGCTGAAGTGTATCTTGTGGATGGTACACACTGCTGCCACTGTGCGTACGTGGTGGAGAGAGTGAATGTTTGTGGATGGGGTGCTGATCAAGCGGGCTGCTTTGTCCTGAATGGTGTCGAGCTTCTTGAGTGTTGTTGGAGCTGCAACCATCCAGGCAAGTGGAGATATGCTGAGCCATGAGGTTACAGATTGTGGTTGAGTACAATTCTGCTGCTGCTGATGGCGCACAGCGCCTCATAGATGCCCAGTTTGCATTGCAAGATCTATTCAAAATCTGTCCCATTTAGCACAGTGGTAGTGCCACACAACACAATGGAGGGTATCTTCAATGTAAAGACGGGACTTTGTCTCCACAAGGACTGTGCGGTGGTCACTCCGACCAATACTGTCATGTACAGATGCATCTGCGGCAGGCAGATTGGTGAGGACAAGGTCAAGTATGTTTTTCCCTGTTGTTGGTTCCCTCACCATTAGCCGCAGACCCAGTCTGCTATGCCTTTTAGGAGTCAGCCAGCTTGGTCAGTAGTGGTGCTACCAAGCCACTCTTGGTGGTGGACATTGAAGTCCCCCACCCAAATTACATTCTGCACCATTGCCACCCTCAGTGCTTCCTCCAAGTAGTGTTCAACATGAAGGAGTACTGATTCATCAGCTGAGATGGGGGCAGTAGGGTAGTAATCAGCAGGAGGTTTCCTTGCCCATGTTTGTCCTGATGCCATGAGACTTCATAGAGTCCAGAGTCGATGTTGAGGACTCCCAGGGCAACTCCCTCCCGACTGTATACCAGTGTGCCACCACCTCTACTGGGTCAGGACTACATGGGATGGTGATGGCAGTGTCTGGGACATTGTACGGTATGATTCGGTGAGTATGCCTATGTCAGGCTGTTGCTTGACTAGTCTGTTGGACAGCTCTCCCAACTTTGGAACAAGCACCCAGATGTTAGTAAGGAGGGCTTTTCAGGATCGACAGGGCTGGGTTTGCCGATGTCATTCCGGTGCCTAGGTCGATGCTGGGTGGTCCGTCCAGTTTCATTCCTTATTGACTATGTCGTGGTTTGATACAACTGAGTGCTTACTCGGACAATTCATAGGGCATTCAAGAGTCAACCACATTGCTGTGGGTCTGGAGTCACATGTAGGCCAGACCAGGTATGGATGACAGATTTCGTCCCCTAAAGGACATTCGTGAACAAGATGGGGTTTTAAGACAATGGTTTCATGGCATCATTAGACTAGCTTTTAATTCCAGTTTTATTAATTGAATTCAATTGAATTGAATTCAAATTCCACTTTTTGCCATGGTGGAATTTGAGCCCATGTCCCCAGAGAAATACCCTGGGCCTCTGGGTTACTAGTCCAATGACAATACCACTATGCCACCGCCTCAATTTCTCTGAATTGCTCTGAAAAAACAGCCTAGCAGGAACTCTTACTAAAATAGATAGTTGGAGATACTTATCAGAAACATCTAAATCCTAGCCTCCAAACACTTTGTTCACTGTGGGTCTCAGTTCTTCGATGGGAACTTTTCTTAGCTCCTTGGCTGTCTTCTTCTCAATTAATTTTTTCCAAACCCCATCAAGTTTCGTCAATCCAGGAAATTGTGTTTACTAACTTCCCTTCCACATTCTCAGTGACGTGTCTTTTGCTTGAAGAGATTGACACTGATGCCAAGAATTACTAGCCACCTTCTTGGCAGCACACCTGCTCTAAGATCCACTTCCTGTTTTGTAAACTGCAGCTGTCTTTTATTTCTATGTATTATGCCTTTTCCTCAATTGAGCTCATATTACAATTTACAGGAGGGAAGACAGCTAATTTTTTTTGTTTCTTAAGTTAGTTACAAAAGTTAGTGAGATCATTGGCATGGAGCTAATGGTCTGAATGGTCTCCTTATGTGCTGTAATGACTCCATAAGTCACAGCTTGATTTGTCATCTTCATTTACTGCCTACAGTACACTACCATCAGGTAAATCAACCCCCAGGGCATATTGGTATTTATCCCAGAGTGCTGAAAAGTATTAAGGAGATGATTTATCAAACACTGGTAATCATTGAGGGAGCCTTGGGAAGGTAGATTAGAAATGGACCAGCACGGTGCCCACCTCTAAAAATTGGGCCAAATCAGATTCGACAACTACAAACCCATTAGACTTACTTTAACCCCAGGTAAAATATTGGCATTGATTATCATATGTAAACTGCTAAAAGGATTAATTTTTTCATATCGATGCTTAGGATGTAGGTGTCACCAGAAAACATGGCATTTGTTGCCCATCCCTAGTTGCCCTTCAGAATATGGTGGTGGGAATTCTTTTTGAAGTGCTGCAATCCCATATGGTGGTGCACCTACCATGCTGTTAGGTAGGAATTTCCAGGATTTTGACCCTGTAACAATGAAGGAATGGCAATATTTGTCCAAGTCAGAAGAGTGTGTGACTTCGAGGGAAATTTGGAACTGATGGCGTTCCCATGAACCTGCTTCCCTTGTTCTTCCAGGTGGTGAAAATCACGGGCTTGGAAATGGCTGCCAAGAAGCCTTGGTGAGTTGCTGCAGTGCATCCTAAAGACAGTACACACTGCTGCCATGGTATGCCAGTGTTGGACTTTTAAGCCAATGGATAGAGTGTCAATCAAGTGGACTAGTTTTTCCTGGGTGTGTACAGCTTCTGGAATGTTGGAGCAGCTGCCAACAGGCAAGTGAAAAGTACTTAACACACTCCTGACATGTGTTTTGTAGATGGTGAAGAGGCTTTGGAGAGTCAGGAGATGAGCCACTCGCTGCAGAAGACTGAGCTGATGGCCTGCTCTAGTAGCTACAGCATTTGTGTGGCTGGTCCAGTTGAGTTTCTGGTCAATGGTGATCCCAGGATGTTGATGATGATAGAAGCATAGATGGTAATGCCACTGAATGTCAAACATAGGTGGTTAGGCTCTCTGTTGTTGGAGGTAGTCATTCCCTGGCACTTGGGGGAAAGTTATTTGTCAATTATCAGTCCAAGCCTGGATGTTGTCAAGGTGTTGTCACATATGGGCACGGACTACATTATTTGAAGGACTGTAAATGGAGTTAAACACTGTGCAATCATTAGCAAACAGTCATACTTCTAAGCTTATCGAAATAAAGTTTTTGATGAAGATATTTTGACCTACGATGTTGTCTCTGAGGAACTCCTATAGCCATGCCCTGGGCTTGAGAAAATTGGCCTGTAACAACCATAACCATCTTCCTTTGTGCTAGGTATGACTCCAGTCAGTGGAGAGTTTTCCCTCTGATTCTGCTCCTTGATGCCACACTTAGTCACACTGTTTTGATGTCACTCTCATCTCACCTCTGGAATTCAGCTCTTTTGTCCATATTTGACAGCACTGTTGACAACAGCTTTGCTGATCATTCAACATGGCCTGATGGGATAAAACTTAGCTGGGATGGATTTCCCTGCTTTTTGTAGACAGGACATACTTGGGCAATTTTCCACATTGTTGGGTAGATGTCGGTGTTTTAGCCATAGTGGAACAACTTGGCTACGGTTAGGGCCAGTTCTAGGGCACAGCTGATTCTGGAGAAAAGGTCTTCAGCACTATAGCTGGGGTCTTTTCAGGCCCCGTAGCCTTTGCTGTGTCACGTAGAATAAATCAAACTGGCTGAAGACTGACACCCGTGATGATGGGACCCTCAAGAGGAGATACAATAATAACTTAATTAATAGCTGTCAACATGGGCAGAATCTTACCACCTTAGACTCTGCCAGAATGGCAGGACCGTTTTTGTATCTGGAACCTGACTGGAACACCAGGCAGTTGCTATTTACCAGAGCAAACCAATTGTCATCTTGCCTTTGGGTAAGAAATGCTCACCAGCACTTGGATTTTACAGGCTGCAGAAACCACAGAAATGGACACAGGAGACAGGGGAAGGCTGCACCCCCTCCACCACCCCGGTCTCTCACTCTTACCTGGAGGCCCAGCTGCAGGATCTGAGGGGCTGCAATGAGGTGAGCTCTACCAAAGATGGAAGGAAGAGGTCAACCTCTCCAGCCAAGCAGGCATGGATGGATGGAAATGGCCAAGGAAGTCAGTAGCAGGAGTGTGGTCCCTCCAACCAGTGCATCAAGAGGTTTGAGGACCTCAGGAGGGCATGACAGGTGAGGGGCATAACACTTTCAGGTGCCAAGCCCAACAGTCCGACTTGCTCAGCACTCTCATGCATAGCTGCCTCAGGTCAACACACCTTGCAGCTCCACTCAATCCTCTCTCCTGGCACCTCAGATACTCATCTAAGCAGCCAACACTCACACTCAACCTCATCCCATTACATCTGTCAGGCAAACCTCCCCCCAACCTGCTAAGACACATGATTTTTGCCACATGAACATTAAAACTTAAAATTGCAATCCCCTGACTGGAAAGCCATTTACATAAGAACAGACAGTATTGGAACAAAGGGACCCAGTCTGTTGCTTCCCCAATACACAGAAGAAGTGGTCAGATCAGTTTTAGTCACATGACTAGATGGCTGTTGGTTTTTTGAACTTGTCACAGATTTGAACTCAGAACGCCGTGTGCTCCCAGTAGGAACAGGACCTCGCCAGTCCTGCCTGCTCATCTCTCAGGGAACTGAATCTTGTGAAAACACGTGAACCTCAAAGACAGAAAAGTCTCCTACGTGAACAAAGTTTAAGAATACTGGACCCCAACGAAAAGCAAGACTACCTACAATCAAGTGAGCTCGAAGCACAGTAAACAAGAAACTCTTCTGAAATTTCCTCTCTACTATATTTTCCTCTCCTCCTTTCTGTCCCTATTTGCATGTGTGTATCGCATGTACATGCTAGCGTGGGCACGTCATATATCCGTAGGCGTTAACAGTATTAGAGTTTAAGTTTAAGGGTTAATAAATTTCACGCTTCTCCTTTAAAACTGAGAAAGTCTGTTGGTGCTCATTTCTTTGCCTTGTAATTGGAAAACTGTGAACAAGGATTCATAAAAAGGGGGAGCTCAAAACACTGTGCGTTTAAAATTAAATCCTGTTACATTAAGACCAGGTAAAGACAGCAAAAGACCCCTAGAAACCTTTCTCACCTGGTCGTAACACATTTCACACTCATGCCTCAGAGTCACCCTCCACAAATGGTGCCTTTCCAAAGTGTTGCCCTGCAGCAACAGGCACCTTGTCGGCCAATGCCAATGTGTGCCCACCTGCTCCACTGAGAAGGAGGACTTGCTCCAGAAGGCTGCAGATGTCAGCAGTGACCTGCTGTAACAGCCTGAACCTCCTGAGATGCTGGTGCTCAGAGACGTTGATAGAGCTGATACTCTGTCTGCAGGCCCCAAGCTGGGGACTTGCCTCCTTCCAGCTGGATCTCAGTGTCCATCCGATATCTGCCCTGTGGAGGGGATGCAGCTGAGGAGAAGGCAGCTGGTGCTGCTGCCAGTGTTGCTCCTGCTGTTGCAGCTGGAGCAGTTAGTGGTGATGTGGCTTCTGCTCTTGAAGCTCAGCAGTGGTGGAAGGTGAAGCTACATACCAGCAGCAGCAGGGAAGTGCTAGACAGGTGCCTTCCAAAAGGTTGGCAATTACGTGTCAGTGAAAGCACTCTCTGAGAGAAGAAATGTTTCAAACAGTAGTTTCTCTATGGCCATGACTGAAGCCCTTCAGTGTAACTGATCAAAGCATTTGCAGTTTCTCAGTTTCACCGAAGAAGCTGTTCCCACTGTGCACTTGCCTCGGTGATCCTGGCGAGTTGCTGACAGGTTGGGAAACAGGTCTCTTGGTTGGGAAATCCAGGATTCAGGGTTAAAGCAGCTCATAACTGACTTCTTAACAACCTCAACAAATTCTTAATTACTTACCCAACAGAACCAAGGGCGTTCTCCACTTGCCTTCAATGCCATTCTGGGGAAAGCTGGAAGAGGGCAGGGTCCTGACCCAACGCCAATTTCTGGGGCGTTCTCACCCCGCTTGCCCCCAAACCCGCCTCCAATCGGCCTGAAAAAATTCTGCCCATGGATTCAGAAAGGGACAATTCTGCCTAACCAACCTCTTTGACTTCCGTGAGGAAACAGGGAAGAAACCCTGTCAGGCCTATACGTGACCCCAGTCCAACACCAACTCAACCGCCTCAGAAATGGGCTTGCATATCACTCAGTTGTACCAAACTGCTACAAAGAATAACAAGACCAATTCACAGAATGCAGCAGTTTAATAAAGCCGACTGTCACCTCCTCAGGGAAACTAGGCATACATAATAAATGCTGGTCTTGTCAGCAACGTCCACATGCTGAAAATAAAATTTAAAAAAAAACAAGTGAACTGTGGTAATCCCAATGATCTATTGTGCTTAGACTCACAGTTGATGAAGTTTCACCTGAAAGACTATTAATCAAATTCAAAGAGTTAGTGATTCAGGGTAAATCTTATGAAAGGATAAGAAATTTACTGAAGGGTGGAAAGCATTGGATAATTCTTAGAGCAGTCATGTCAGGATAGGGAAAGTATTTACTCAGAATTTGACTACTCTAAACCAATGAAACTGCTACAAAGAATAGTTGGAGCTCAGCAGGAACAAGAGAAATGTTCAGAGTAACACTGAATATAGTAGCACTACCTATTGCCCTAAGCGATGGCATAGTAGTAATGTCACTGGACTAGCAATATATATGTCCACCACATCCAGCATGATGCCACTACCAAACGTATCTTCCCCTCCCTTCCCCGTTCCCTCCGTGACACCCTGGTCCACTCCTCCATCACCCCCACCACCTCCTCCCCTTCCCGCGGCACCTTCCCCTGCAATTGCAGGAGGTGTTATCCCTGCCCATTTACCTCCTCTCTCATCACTATCCGAGGCCCCAGACACTCCTTCCAGGTGAAGCAGCAATTTACTTGTACTTCTTTCAAACTACTATACTGTATTCACTGCTCACAATGTGGTCCCCTCTACATTGGGGAGACCAAACGCAGAGGGTGACCGCTTTGTGGAACACCTCCGCTCAGTCCGAAAGCATGACCCTGAGCTTCCGGTTGCTTGCCATTTCAACACCCCGCCCCCGCCCGCCCCCCTGCCCCCCCCACTCTCATGCTCATATCTTTGTCCTGGGATTGCTGCTGTGTTCCAGCGAACATCAACGCAAGCTCGAGGAACAACACCTCATTTACCAATTAGGCATACTACAGCCTGCCAGACTGAACACTGAGTTCAATAATCTCAGAGCATGATGGCCCCCCCTTTTCATTTTTAGTTATTTTTTCTTTTTTCTTTTTTATTTGTTTATTTTATTTTAGTTTGTTTCTATTGTGCCTACCCACTGTTTTTTTAATGTTTGTGCTTGGAGCCAGGGCTGTTCATTTTACAGTCAATTGACACCCTCTCTGTACTAACACTATGTCCTTCAGCACGCCATTAACATACTGTTTGACTTTGTTCCATAACCTTCTGGTCAGTTGTTCTCTGTGACCTTGTCCTATCAACACCTTCTCTTTTGTTATCTCTTGCCCCACCACGGCTTTACTTGCTTAAAACCTTTTACATTTCTAATATTTGTCAGTTCAGATGAAAGGTCACTGACCTGAAACGGTAACTCTGCTTCTCTCTCCACAGATGCTGCCAGACATGCTGAGTATTTCCAATATTTCTTGATTTTATTTCAGATTTCCAACATCTGCAGTATATTGCTTTTATTATAGCAATATATCGGCCCAGGCTATTGTTCTGGTGACATGGATTTGAATCTCACCAAGACAGATGGTGAAATTTGAATTCAATTAATAAATCCGGGATTTAAAAAGCTAGTCTAATATTGACAATGAAACTGTTGTTGATTGTTGTAAAAACCCATCTGATTCACTAATGTCCTTTAGGGAAGGAAATCTGCCATCCTCACCTGGTCTGGCCTACAAACCCACAGCAATGTGGTTAACGGTTAAATGCCCAGCAAGCCACTCAGTTCAAGGGCAATACATGCTGCCCTGGCCAATGAAACCCACATCCCATGAACAAATAAGAATCACTCAAGACATTACCAGTTTTTTTGAAATAATTGCTTACTGCAAAGATATACTTGTATAATCCTAACATTTTTGGATTTGCGTGAACAGCCATCATTATGGACAGTTTTATGTGCTTGTATTAATCACTGATTCCATGATATAAAGGCACGGGTTTTTAGGAGTTAGATTTTTCAGAGGTGTTTGAAGGTCGGAGGGGAAGCAAGGCAAAGTGATTTTGAAAGAGAGCTCCAGAGGGTAGAGGTGTAATGGCTTAAAGATCATTTCCAATGGTGAAGAAAAGGGGACAAGTGTGAAGTGATACATTTGAGTAGGAACGGCGAGGAAAAGCAATATAAAATAAAGGATACAATTCTAAGAGGTGCAGGGGCAGAGGGACCTGGGTGTATATGTGCACAAATCGTTGAAGGTGGAAGGACAGGTTGAGAAAGCAGTTAAAAAGGCATATGGGATCCTGGGCTTTATAAATCGAGGCATAGAGTACAAAAGCAAACAAGTTATGGTGAATTTTTATAAAACACTGGTTCTGCCTCAACTGGAGTATGGTCTCCAATTCTGGGCAGCAGACTTTAAGAAGGATGTGAAGCCATTGGAGAGGGTGCAGAAAAGACTTGCAAGAATGGTTCCAGGGATGAGAGACTTCAGTTAAGTGGATAGACTGGCAAAGCTGGGACTATTCTCCTTGGAGGAGATTGGGAGGAGATTTGATAGAGGTGTTTAAAATCCTCAAGGCTCTGGACAGAGCAGATAGAGAGAAACTGATCCCATTGGCGGAAGGGTTGAGAACCAGAGGACACCGATTTAAGGTGATTGGCAAAAGAACCACGGGAGGTATGAGGAAAAAACCTATTTACGCAGCGAACGCTCACAATCTGGAATGCGCTGCCTGAGAGTGTGGTGGAGGCAGATCCAAACATGACTTTCAAAAGGGAATGGGATAAATATCTGAAGAGCAAAGATGGGGAGGGGGACTTGCTCGCCAGAGAATGCCTTTGTCCCAGGACAGCTTTGTTATTGAATCTCTCCTGCCCTCTGCCCTATTGCACACGACCCCATTTGATCTCTTCCCCACCATCCCCCACCCTGCCCTCACTTGCTTAAAACCTAATTCTTTTCGAACATTTGCCAGTTCTGATGAAAGGTCACTGACCTGAAACATTAACTCTGTTTCTCTGTCCGCAGATGCTGCCTGACCTGCTGATCATTTCCAGCACTTTCTATTTTTATTTGCATAATGAGCCGCCGGGCTCACGATCGCGCAGCGTGGCAGTGCATGACCCTGTGTGTGCCACCCTCCATCTTTTACGCCGCTCCTACGCCACCATCCAACCCGCTGGGGCGGCGTAAAATGCAGCCGAGTGTTTCCAGGTTGAGAGGGCAGGCAGGCAAACCATTAATGTAGTTATATTAATACAGCTAAAAATGTATTTGTCACAAAAAATCAATGTCCGCCTTTCAGTGACCAATTCTAAATCGTTGAAAATGACTTCTAAAAACTATGGGCTGGATTTCGTTCCCTTTCTGATGTCGGGCTCTGTGCGGGAGGGTGGGTGGGGTTTGGTGGTGGTGCTGGCAGATCGGAGCGGCAGGGGCCCGCCACGGATACAGACGCTGGGATTGCTGGGCCAGATCTTCCCAGTGGCGGGGAAGCTCCATGGCGGCCCCCTCGCCGCTCGGCAACGGGACCCAACTTTACATAATTAAATTAGCTGCTTGCGTTAATTAAAATCTAAACCACAGCGATCTTACCTGCAGCTCCGAATCTTCAGCACCACGGGCGGCACCCACGCCTTCACTTTCTAATGTTTCAGGTCAGTGACCTTTCATCAGAACTGGCAAATGTTAGAAAAGAATTAGGTTTTAAGCAAGTGAGGGCAGGGTGGGGGATGGTGGGGAAGAGATGAAATGGGGACGTGTGCAATAGGGCAGGAGAGATTAAATAACAAAGCTGTCCTGGGACAAAGGCAAAGAGAGTGTTAATGCTTGTGGTGAAAGACAAAGCATTAGTCCAGAGAGAGTGTTAATGGCTTATAATCATATGCAGGGTAGCCGACCCCCACCCCAAGTACGTGGTGAGGGCGGCCACAGCGACACCATGAACAGCGCCAACTGTTCCTGTGCAGGCGCTGGCGTCATGTTTAAAGGGCTGCCAGCCCTGTGTACAAACTGCAGAGTTGCCCCATCACCCCCCCAACCACACCAAAAATATGTATTTGCCCCATTCACCTCCCCCCCAGCAACCACGCTACCAATGCAGAGTTGGCACCTTCCCCCTCCCCCCAACAACCGCACAAAGTGCAGTGATCCCCTGCCATTCCGTCTCCCACTACACTACAAATGCAGAGATCCCGCCTTCTTCACCTCGGTGGCGCCAGCTTTCACTGGACGGGATTGAGGGCCGCCCCCGTCTCCCAACCCACCCCCAGGATCCAAGACGCCCCCTCCCCACAAACGACCACTCCAGCCTCACCAGGGAAGGACCGATCTGCCTGGTGAGGCAAGCCCAACTTCCCTTCGCTCCTGGATGCATGGCGCGGCTGGGCTGCAGTCCCAGCAGTGGCCACCACTCCTGGTGGCGCTGATGGGACTAAGAGCTGCTGGCCCGCTGATTGGACCAGCAATCAAGCGGGTGGAAGTCCCGCCTTGGAACAATTAAAGCCCAGGGACCCGTAACATGCAGGACGGATCCCAGGGCGAGGTGGAAGCAGGTTCGCCACTGATTTTTACGCCGGTGGCGAATTCCCGTCCGACTAAGGTAAAATCCAGCCCACTGTCTTAGAAGTTAAAGAAATATGATAAAATGGCTTGTATATATTATGGTTAAGCTGACCGATATTAATGTAGAATGGAACATTTTAGCCTAAGAGGGATTTTCCAACTGAACACTTCAGGCATGGAGCCCAGCACATTGGGAATTGAAATGAGGAAATCATAAAAGACTTGCATTTATATAGCCTCTTTCATGACTACAAGGTGTCCCAAAGTGCTTCATATGCGCTTTCCCAATTATTTCCCATTCAGTAAAGGACAAAAAAAATCACGAGAAGCACATCCATGATTTCCCAGCAGGTGAGGCTCTGTTGAGAATGCATATTCAAAAAATGTACCCTTTAGTGTCAGTCTCAAGTACTCTCAATGAGGCATTGCATATTAAAGGTCTTTGCTCTATTTCAGCAATGTACTTCAGTCCAAACCTCAGAAAATCACACCCAACCACAGCAGCACAATAACGTTCCATTTCCCAGACCAGACATCCTGTGGATAAAGATTGCCAAATTAGGGAAAGATTAGGCTTGCAAACCCATGCTTTCAGAAAATGAATCTAGACTACTTCCAATCTCATTTCTTAAAGGATTCTGAACAGTCATGAGAAAGAGGAAGTGGGAGATCTTTATTCTCCAAGACAATTGTGTATTTGAATCTAGGTCCCAAGGTGAAAAGCCAGTGTGTAACTCACTAAACCAACCAGTCCCCTGAATATAAATCAAAAAGAAAAACACAAAAATGTGTAACTTGGTCTCTTTAAGCTCCTGTGCCACAATTGTCAGTTCCACTCAGTTTGAAAGTAATTCAGCTCTTCCTTAACTTACTGATGAACTGCTTGCTTTTTGTTTTTCACTTCTTGCCTTTAATCTTCATCTCTCACATTTTAAACTGAGTAAAGATACAAGCAGCAGGCAAATTCTGGGCGTGAAGTGACTGGGCTTAGATTATTTCTGATGAATGGTTATCAATCCGGAATATTTACTCAGTTTACCTCTCCAATAATACTGCCTAATCTACTGAGCATTTCCCAGAATTTTCTGTTTTCATTTTAAGTTATTAATTTTAGAGGGCACCTGACTGGGTTGGTGAGTTATCTGCCAGCACCACATTTTCTTTTTCTCTTTTGGGCGGTAAATCCCCAGTTGAGAAATAATCAAACTGATCACACGTACAGTCGGCAGATTAGTTTCCACCAGTCCTCAAATCTGAAACCGCAGAGGTATTTGGTGCATAATGAGCTGGTCTCCAGCCACTTAAATCTTGTCCAGATTTGACTATATTGCTCAATTTGACGTTTAGGGCCATATATTTTTTCTTCACAAATTTTAGCAAAACAATAGAGTACAAATGACTGTGATGTTGGTAGAAAGCACTCATAGACTATTTTTGGTGCTAACATGAGAATGCATTCCCACTGAGAATAGGGAAATGAATATTAGGAAGGTCATTGATGAAGCAGCTGAAGATGGTTGGGCCTAGGACACTACACTGCAGGAGTTCCTCAGGGTAGTGTCCTAGGCCCAACCATCTTCAACTGCTTCATCAATGACCTTCCTTCAATCATTAGGTCAGAAGTGGGGATGTTCGCTGATGATTGCACAATGTTCAGCACCATTCGTGATTCCTCAGATACTGAAGCAGTCCGTGTAGAAATGCAGCAAGACCTGGACAATATCCAGGCTTGGGCCACATTCGTGCCACACAAGTACCAGGCAATGACCATCTCCAACAAGAGAGAATCTAACCATCTCCCCTTGACATTCAATAACATTACCATTGCTGAATCACCCACTATCAACATTCTAGGGGTTACCATTGACCAGAAACTGAACTGGAGTAGCCATATAAATACCGTGGCTACAAGAGCAGATCAGAGGCTAGGAATCCTGCGGCGAGTAACTCACCTTCTGACTCCCCAAAGCCTGTCCACCATCTACAAGGCACAAGTTAGGAGTGTGATGGAATACTCTCCACTTACCCGGATGGGTGCAGCTCCAATAACACTCAAGAAGCTTGACACCATCCAGGACAAAGCAGCCCGCTTGATTGGCATCCCATCTACAAGCATTCACTCCCTCCACCACCGACGCACAGTGGCAGCAGTGTGTACAATCTACAAGATGCACTGCAGCAATGCACCAAGGCTCCTTAGACAGCACCTTCCAAACCCGTGACCTCTACCAACTAGAAGGACGTGCAGCAAATACATGGGAACACCACCACCTGCAAGTTCCCCTCCAAGCTACACACCATCCTGACTTGGAACTATATCGCCGTTCCTTCACTGTCGCTGGGTCAAAATCCTGGAACTCCCTTCCTAACAGCACTGTGGGTGTACCTACCCCAAATGGACCGCAGCGGTTCAAGAAGGCAGCTCACCACTACCTTCTCAAGGGCAATTAGGGATGGGCAACAAATGCTGGCCTGGCCAGCGACGCCCACATCCCACGAATGAATAAAAAAAAATTAGCAGTGAGTAAGTTTGTAATTTCCTTTCCTCCTGCTTAGTCACAACTATAGAGTCAAACAGAAAAGTGAGTATTTCGCAGGCCTGTGATCATGACAGTAATAAATAGTACAGAGCCAATTTACTTCAACTCTAGCTATTCTCATCTGAGTGGTAGAAACAGCAATTAGACGATTCGCAGAGTAACAAAGCAAATAAAATTATAGCTAATAGTTAGCTTTTGAGAAGTGAAAAAATATCTTGTAGGATTGGGAAATTGTTTTTTTTCAGTTGTGAATATTATGCACTTATATTTTATTAAAAGAGCTAAACTGATTATCTCCTACATAAACAATTCTGATTGGTTTTGTAAATCATTGTTGTATTTGGATTTTAAAAATTTTTAATCTTTTTCTCGCTGATTTTCTGGAAAAGAAATGGAAATGGACTGCCTGTGAGACGCATTATGAAACAGGAACAGGGACTGGGTGAATGTAAATGCCATCAAAATGAAGGATATCAGGATAGCTACAGGTCGAACAATACATGATAGGAAGAGGCCACACAGCCCACTGTATCTCTGCCAACTTTCTTCAGGAGCAATCCACAACGAATGCCTTGTTTTGGTTATGGATTACAATGGAAAGGACAATGAAAGAATTAAATGGACGAGCTATTGCACACCCTCAGTATTAGAAATATTTTCGATTTTTTGCTCATATAAATTTATTGCTTTAAGACTATTTGAATCTACAAATGAATTGGTACATTTATTTGAAAAAAGAAAAGAAGTGTCATCCCATAATCATAATCTTCTTCGGATAGTTCTTCACTGAAATTTTAACAAATATTTCAGAAGGAAATGGAGGAAGATAAACTGTGATTTACTCTGTTAGACCATAATACCAAAAATTAGATTATTTGATGTCATATTGTATGGAGAGATGACATACATTGTAATCAACTAGAGCTAAAACCATGAATATGTCTTTTAAAAACCTGTATTATTCAACTATTGTGCTCTTGTTAACCGTTTGCAAAAAAAATTAAATTATGATGCATTAAATTTGAGGTTTCAAATCATCTTCCATTTCTGATAGACGCTATTTTATGCTATTTTTCTGAAACCTGAAATTAGGCTTTTGTCTCAGATGATTTCAGTTGAAACATCTAATCAGAGTTTCCTTCAGCTTCAAGATTAATTAAAGCTCTTTTCTGGGCGGTAATGGATATATACAACAGTTTGTTTTTCACATCCTCAGGACTTCTCATAAAGGGCTTCACAATCTGTTGATATGAAGGGAAATGAGTGAAGAATTCATCTCTTTTGGCAAGATTGGGTGTGGGAGGAATGCCAAGAAACCAGCAACAGTGCCATGGAATTTATTACATCTGCTTGAGCAGGTGGGCAAGGGCTTGGTTTGACATTTCATCCAAAAGATAGCATCTCTGACAAAATCTCAGTACTGTACTTAAGTGTCAGCCTAGATTATTCGCTCAAGTACCAGTGAGTGGTTTGAATACACAATCTTCTGTTTTAGAGTGCAAAACTTATCATACACAGTCATCAACTAACATTCTCCCAGATGATAACAGTTAGAAAAGTTAGTAATACTAAGAGAAAAAATTACAGAGTAAGGTTAGGGCAAGAATCACTCAGCAGGTCTGGCAGCATCTGTGGAAAGAGAAGCAGAGTTAACGTTTCGGGTCAGTGACCCTTCTTCGGAACTGACAAATATTAGAAAAGTCACAGATTATAAGCAAGTGAGGTGGGGGTGGGGCAAGAGATAACAAAGGAGAAGGTGCAGATTGGACCAGGCCACATAGCTGACCAAAAGGTCACTGAGCAAAGGCAAACAATATTTTAATGGTGTGTTGAAAGACAAAGCATTAGTACAGATTAGGTGTGAATACACTGAATATTGAACAGCAGCAAGTGCAAACCTGAAAAAAACCCTGAAAAAAACAGTGGGTAAGCAAACTGAACAAACTAAGATGAAATGAAATAAATGCAAAAAAAGATTGTAAAAAATGTAAAAAAAGAATGTAAAAAAAAGGAAGAAAAAATAACTAAAAATGAAAGTAAAATGTTCTCACATTGAACAACATCTCCTTCAACTCCACGCACTTCCTTCAAGTAAAAGGTGTCGCTATGGGTACCCGGATGGGTCCTAGTTATGCCTGTCTTTTTGTGGGATATGTCGAGCATTCTTTGTTCCAGTCCTACTCAGGTCCCCTCCCCCAAACTCTTTTTCTGGTACATTGATGACTGTATCGGTGCCGTTTCCTGCTCCCGCACCGAACTAGAAAACTTTATCAACTTTGCTTCCAATTTCCACCCTTCTCTCACCTTTACATGGTCCATCTCTGACACTTCCCTTCCCTTCCTCGACTTCTCTGTCTCCATCTCTGGCGATAGGTTGTCTACTAATATCCATTATAAGCTCACCGACTCCCACAGTTACCTCGACTACACTTCTTCACATCCTACCTCCTGTAAGGACTCCATTCCATTCTCCCAGTTTCTCCGTCTCCGACGCATCTGCTCTGATGATGCTACCTTCCATGATGGTGCTTCTGATATGACCTCCTTTTTCCTCAACCGAGGATTTCCCCCCACTGTGGTTGACAGGGCCTTCAACCGTGTCTGACCCATTCCCCACACCTCTACCCTCACCCCTTCCCCTCCCTCCCAGAACCATGACAGGGTTCCCCTTGTCCTCACTTTTCATCCCACCAGCCTCCATATCCAAAGGATCATCCTCCGCCATTTCCGCCCCCTCCAGCGTGATGCCACTACCAGTCGCATCTTCCCCTCCCTTCCCCTGTCGGCATTCCGAAGGGATCATTCCCTCCGCAACACCCTGGTCCTCTCCTCCATTACCCCCACCACCTCGTCCCCGTCCCAGGGCACCTTCCCCTGCAATCGCAGGAGGTGTAATACCTGCCCATTTACCTCCTCTCTCCTCACTATCCCAGGCCCCAAACACTCCTTTCAGGTGAAGCAGCAATTTACTTGTACTTCTTTCAATGTAGTATACTGTATTCGCTGCTCACAGTGTGGTCTCCTCTACATTGGGGAGACCAAGCGCAGACTGGGTGACCGCTTTGCGGAACATCTCCGCTCAGTCCGCAAGCAGGACCCTGAGCTTCCGGTTGCTTGCCATTTCAACACTGCCCCCTGCTCTCATGCTCACATCTGTGTCCTGGGATTGCTGCAGTGTTCCAGTGAACATCAACGCAAGCTCGAGGAACAGCATCTCATCTACCGATTAGGCACACTACAGCCTGCCGGACCGAACATTGAATTCAATAATTTCAGAGCATGACAGCCCCCCATTTTACTTTCATTTTTAGTTATTTTTTCTTCCTTTTTTTTTACATTCTTTTTTACATTTTTTATAATCTTTTTTTGCATTTATTTCATTTCATCTTAGTTTGTTCAGTTTGCTTACCCACTGTTTTTTTCAGGTTTTTTTTCAGGTTTGCACTTGCTGCTGTTCAATATTCAGTGTATTCATACCTAATCTGTACTAATGCTTTGTCTTTCAACACACCATTAACATATTGTTTGCCTTTGCTCAGTGACCTTTTGGTCAGTTATGTAGCCTGGTCCAATCTGCACCTTCTCCTTTGTTATCTCTTGCCCCACCCCCACCTCACTTGCTTATAATCTGTGACTTTTCTAATATTTGTCAGTTCCGAAGAAGGGTCACTGACCCGAAACGTTAACTCTGCTTCTCTTTCCACAGATGCTGCCAGACCTGCTGAGTGATTCCAGCATTTCTTGTTTTTGTTTCAGATTTCCAGCATCCGCAGTATTTTGCTTTTATTATATTAAGGTTAGGGCAAGAGCAGACGTAGGCTGGTCAGGGCTGTGAAAGCAGCAACAATACAAAATGATTCTTGGCGTTAATAGCCAGCTGTTCAGCTAACTTTCAACCAAGTAATAGAAGAATTTACTGTGTTTCAAGCCATTTTGCAGCAGCAGACATGACTGTAACCATGAGTTTGCTTGTGGGTAAATAGAGATTATTTTAATTTTCACTGAGTCATTTACCACAAAAATTGAACAGTCCATAGTGCGTTCATGAACGTATTGATATTTCTACCAGCTAACTCACTAACTGCTTGAGAAATTTTAATGGTGCATAGTTACAGGCGCAAGTTGATTGGCTGTTTGCTTATCGCCACCGCTAACAAAGTGACCTTCTCACAAAACGGGATGTTTCAAAACTTGCGAGGCTGCTAAGTCAGTTATGGTGAACAGCAGGCACTTAATCCAGTTTGAAAGAAAAGAGGTAGATATGGTGGAATTCTTCAGTGTAAAAGTTTGCAACTTTTACGTCTGTTTTCTAATACATGATATACAATATAAGTAATCAGAGATCAACGTGCCACCCAGTGTGACGTTAATGCCGACACTGCAGATTCATTTATCTGTCCATCTTACATCCTTTGTCACTTACAAGATAAGCACAATTTTATTGAGAGCTGCAAGACTAGACTCCAATAAATCTTTAATAAAAACAAAAAGTTCTGGAAATACTCAGAAGGTCTGGCAGCATCTGTGGAGAGAAACAGAGTTACATTTTCAGGTCGATGACCTTTCATCAGAACTGGCAAAGGTTAGAAATGTAATAGGTTTTGAGCAAGTGAAAGTGTTGTTTGGGGGGTGGGGGTGGGGAAGAAGAACAAAAGGGAAGGGCTGTGACAAGGCGGAGGGCAGGAGAGATGAAATGACAAAGATGTCATGGAGCAAAAGGTAAAGGGAGTGCTAATAGTTGTAGTAAAAGACAAAGCATTTTGCCAGACAGAGTGTAAATGGCAGAATAATGAACAGCTCTGTCCAAAAGCAAAAACATGAAAAACAAGTTTAAGACCAGCACATGGTTAAAAAAAACAATTAAAATGTGGGTCATGGTCTGAAATTGTTGAACTCAATGTTGAGTCCAGAAGGCTGTAAAGTGCCGAATCGGAAATGAGGTACTGTTCGTCGAGCTTGCGTTGAGCTTCACTGGAACACAGAAATGTATGCATGAGAGCAAGATGGTGAATTAAAATGCCAAGCAACCGGAAGCTCTGGGTCATGCTTGTGGACTAAGTGGAAGTGTTCCGCAAAGTGGTCACCCAATCTATGTTTGGTCTCCCCAGTGTAGAGGAGACCACATTGTGAGCAACGAATACAGTAGACTAAATTGAAAGAAGTACAAGTAAATTGCTGCTTCACCTGGAATGAGTGTTTGGGATCTTGGATGGTGAGGTGAGAGGAGGTAAAAGGGCAGTTGTTACACCTCTGCGATTACATGTGAAGGTGCCGTGGGAAGGGCATGGAGGGAACAGTCCCTTTGGAATATTGACAGGGAAGGGGAGAGAAAAATGTGTTTGGTGGTGGCATCGTGCTGGAGGTGGCGGAAATGGCGGAGGATGATCCTTTGGATGTGAAGGCTGGTGGAGTACAAAGTGAGGACAAGGGGAACTCTGTCGCGGTTCTGTGTGGGAGGGGAAGGGGTGAGAACAGAAGTGCGGGAAATGGGTTGGACATAGTCGAGAGCCCGATCAACAACAGTGGGAAGGAATCCTCGACAGAGAAGTCCAGGAAGGCAAGGGAAGTGTTGGAGATAGACCACAAGGGGTGCCAGGCCCCTGGCTGGAAGGTCATTTTTGCATATTACTAGCAGACAGTGTTGGAACAAAGGAGCTATCCCTTGCTCCCAATACATAGAACAGATGTGGCCAGACCAGTTTAGTCAGATAACTAACTGGTAGTTGCAGAGTTTGAACTGAAAGTTTTAAATTGGAGAATCAGTGTTTGAAGACAGAAAGTTCTGTGCTTCTGGATTGAAAAGACCTCCTCGCCTCCTGTCTGCCCCCATCTCTTTCTCACGGAACTGAAAACTACTGAAGACACAGGAAGCCCAAGAGAGAAAAGTTGTGAAGGAATATAGGTATAATAGGCTTGATTAAGTAGAATTTGGAAGTAGTTAGTGTACTATGCCTTTATAGTTAAAGATTGAATAAATGGTTAGTTTTCAGAGCTCACTGAAGTTTAAGATGGTTAAACATTCCAAGGTCTCTGTTAGAATAGAATTGTTGTTACCAGTGGCTTGGAAGATAAACACACATTGAAATATCCTGTGTGACCTCAGTAAGAGGTAGCAATAAACTTAATTGGTTTATGGAGTTGTTGTTCAGACAGGTCCGCTCCAGAGGTTGCAGTGGGTACCATGGAAAGGGAAATTAACAATAAATGGGAATGTACTCACAGGAACAAGAGAGGTCAAGTAAACACAATTATAACGTTTTGACCAGATAAAAACACACAACTTCAAATTCCAATAAAACATTAAATTAAAGATATGGATTTTAAAAGGAACACAGGAAGGTCACATCTAATGCAAAAGTCATATGACACCTTATAAATACAAAGTTTTGAAGCAAACACTTAGGGGTGTTGAATCCTCAACAACACTTCTCATCCCATGCCTTATTTGGGGATTTAAGGTACAAGTGTACTTTAAATTTTGATGGATATTCTGGATATTCTAAGATAATTTTGCTGTAACATTAGTAAGGTTAAACTTTTGGATTCTATGTTAGAAATAAGAATATGTGTTACATCTCTCAGTTATATTTGATATTGTGATATACTTATCCACTTAAGAAGTTTATTGCATGTTAACTTATTTAATAAATATATAAAAGTTAATAAATCGTCTCATGTAGTATCCTGTATACAACTACAAGAACCCCCTCTCTGTGTCTCTTTAAGTGGAGAGATACGTATTGGAGAGAGTTTCCCAAACCCTTATAATATCTGGGATATTTATGACTTAGCCATAAAAATATTAGAAACAGGCGATCCGAAAGATGGTGAAATTCTCTGTTGGTTTTCTTTCTTTGAGGGACAGCTTCTTTGGACCCAAATAAGTGTCTGAGAATTTTTCTGGTTTGAACTTGATTAAAAGAGATTCTTGGGGATGTGCTCCTGATTTGGTTTAATCCCAACAGGGGGTTAAAGTCATAAATCACTTCAAAATCTCCTGTAGTGATCAAGGTTTAAGAAGAATACTGGGCCCCAATGAAAAGCAAGATCAACCTACAGAAGGACTATACAGTGAGCAGAAAGAAACATAACAAACTTTTCAGATATTGCCTCAAACCTTTTCACTTTATTTTTCTTCTGCAATTTTCTATCTCTATTTGCATGTGCGTATCATGTATGCATGCTAGCAGGGCATGGCGCTAACCAAATTAGAGTTTAAGTTTTAATAAATTTCACTTTTCTTCTTTAAACCTAAGAAAGCCTGTTTGTGCTCATTTCTTTGCCTTATAATTGGAAAGCGGTGAACAAGGAGTCACCAAGAGAGAGTTAAAATACGGTGTGTTTAAAACAAAACCCTGTTGCAATAAGACCAGGTGAAGGCTGAGAGGGACCCTGTCATGGTCCTGTAGTTTTTTTTCAGAATATGCGGTTTGCCTTTAAGGCTTGCAAGGGATCAGTATTGCTTTAAGAGCCGGCAAGCCTTAGGGGTTATAGAAAGGTGCATTTTCGTTGCTTTAGAGACAGCCATTTGGAGACTGCGATTTAAAGGGTGCATTCTCAATACCATGGAGACAGCCACTGGGAGTGAGCCTAATGCAATACATTTGTTTCAATTCAGTTTGAACTGGCTTTTAGTGAGACAGTTTATCCTAACAGAACACACTGACAGAAGATACAGACAGCTGTGGTGAGCACACCTGAAAAAGAGCTCTCTACCATTTAAACTAAAGGAATAGGATTTTAGAAATAAAAACAAGAAATGCTGGAGCCACTCAGCAGGTCTGGCAGCATCTGTGGAAAGCGAAGCAGAGTTAACGTTTCGGGTCAGTGACCCTTCTTCGGAACTCCGAAGAAGGGTCACTGACCCGAAACGTTAACTCTGCTTCTCTTTCCACAGATGCTGCCAGACCTGCTGAGTGGTTCCAGCATTTCTTGTTTTTATTTCAGATTTTCAGCATCCGCAGTATTTTGCTTTTATTTTAGAATAGGATTTTAGTCTGTTTATTATCATCACTCAAAATTCTAAGAAAAAGTCAAGCCGATACAGAGGTCTCTGATAATTTAAATTGAAGAAAGGGAAGTTAGACTGTGGCAATCTTTTATCCCTCAAAAACTCTACAGTCAGATTGATTCTGTTGAAAGTAGTTGCAAGTTGTTAATCGTTGAAATTCGCTGGAGAAGGAAAGCCACATCCTGTGAGGACTTCGAGCAACATCCTGTGAGGACTTCGAGCAACATTGGACTGCAAATTTGCAAGGACTCTAATTTTTTTCTATTGTAAATGTTGTTTATATCTTTATAGTGTTTTAAGAATTTAGTTCTTCTAATCAAAGAGTTAATTTGTTGATTTAAAGACACCTGGTTTGGTTAGCCTCATTTGGACGTTAATAGCTGGTACATTTTGGCTGGATCTTTCTTTAATTTGGAAGTTTTTAAATGATATGTTAGCTGATCTGTGGAACGACAGGATTGAATTAACAGTGCGTTGGTCCCACCATAATCAGAATCGTATATTTGGATTGGGGGCTTGGACAGGAGTGGTCGGTTGTAACAAACCCCTAGACACCTTTCTCAGCTGGTCCTAACACAATCAATCATCCAATAAGTCTTTATTGCTGAATATCATTCTGAAAGTGCAATTTGTAAATGAGTGTCACCTAGTTATAATTTGTTCAAGAACATTGCTGTCACTGTTCGTGTGTTAAAAAGCTTACAATTTACATTAGCTTCTTCCTAACAAGTAATTTTCTAATTATTGCAAAGGCTTTTGCAATGGTGTGAATGATTTTAATAATCTTGTGGCTTCTTTCCTATCTTTTTAGTTTTATTTTCCAGTTTTCACCCTTTGTATGTGGACAATGGTCCCTTTAGTATGTCATCCAATCTTGTGCATGAGTTTAGACAGTGTGCGTCGATGGGTTATTTAGTTATAGTAGGAGAAAGGCAAGGGAGTCATCATAGCCTTGTCCAATTTTGCCTTCAGTTGATGCCATTGAACATGCATTATGCACAGGGGTCTATAGTACTGATCACAAGTGGAAGTCTTGGCTAATCTTCGGATTCATAATCCATGATGCTGAGGTCAATCCCAGTGCCCTCCCTGCCACCCAGCTGAGACCAATTAACTCAGCATAGTCTAGCAATGGACTCTGGGATCTTTGCGGTCCGTATGACTACCATATCCAGTATACCTTCTTTCATTCGTTCAATGCACCAGCAGTTCCAATAGCTTTATTTTGTCACAGTTTTATGATGTTCTGTAACTGCACTGTACCAAGTTACTAACACTGCTGTGAGTAATGGAAGAAGGTACAACTCATGCTGCAAGAAGCAAAGAAATATTGGTGCACGTTACAAACAATAAATTAAAATCCAGCAGCCTGGATGGCATTCTTAGAACTTTTGTTTTGGGATATTGAAAACATAAGCAGCAACAACAACAACTGCAGAACAAATTTTATTAAAACTAAATATGTAGAACACAGTGGTAAAGACAAAAAGGAAGTTTACAATAATAAATAAAGCATAATGTAACTATTCCTCTTTGGAGTATAGAAAACATTGCCTGCAATAAAGCTCACCATAAAATTGGACCTGATGACGTCATCTAACAATGACCTTGCACGAAGTATGTAACTTTTCTACATACAGACGGCCTCCTGCCTTTCTCTATCTATACCTTTAGGAGGACTGCTGAATTGGGCTTACGTTTAATAACTTCTTTGAAGTTCAACGAGGAACAAAGGGAAACAAATATATATTATTCATGGTTGAATTAAGCTGACAAATCACCAGGATGCCAAAACAAAGTACAGCGAAGCTTCCCTGATCCTGGAACAATCCAATTGTCCTAATTTGTAACAGTCCGATTGAAATCAATGAACAAAGCAAGCAGACAAAAAGGGATGCAAATTAGTATATTAATATATCTATCTTGTTATGACCTGGTGAGAAAGGTGTCTAGTCCCTCTCAGCCTTCACCCGGTCTTACTGTAACAGGGTTTGATTTTAAACACACCGTGTTTTGAGCTCCCCCTTGGTAAATCTTGGTTTCCAATTATAAGGCAAAGAAATGAGCACAAACAGCTTTCTTCGGATTAAAGAAGAAAAATGAAATTTATTAAACTTAAACTAAAAACTCTAATTCGGTTAACGCCTATGGATACACGTTGCGCCCCACGCTAGCGTACATATGCAATATGCACATGCAAATAGAGACAGAAAAGAGGAGAAGAAAAATAAAGTGGAACGGTTTGAGGCAATATGAAGAGTTTTTTTGCTCCGGGTCTTCGAGCTCACTGTAGAGTCCTTGTTTGTAGGTGGATCTTGCTGCTCGTTGGGGCCCAATATTCTTCTTAAACCTTATTCACTGTAGGAGACTTTTCTCTCTCGGGGTTCATGTGTCTTCAGTGTGTCTTGGAGTTCCATGATAAAGAGATGAGAGCAGGCAGGAGAGGCTGTGGCGGGCCAGCTATGAGGTCTTTTCAGTCCAGGAGCAAACAGCTTTCTGAGTTCAAATTCTCTGTGGCGAGTTCAAAAAAACCTGCAATAGCCAGTTAGTCATGTGACCAGCTGGCCTTAGCAGTCCTGGCCCTTGTGGATTGTCTTGTCCTAGCAGACCTTGGAATGTCTCCTCTCCACACAACACCTGGTGGTCAAAGGTCCATTATGGGTTAAATTGGAGCAGGGAACAGCCCTTTTGTCCTTTCAAGTACCATCTTTCAATATGCAAAAATGTCTGTCTGGCAGGCCTTGTAATAGGTCTTCTCTCTTTCCCAGCAACAATTTGAAATTTAATGTGCCTCATTCTTGGCAAGTGGGGGCCTGCATGACAATGTATTTTTGGCCAACTACAACAGACATCTGTTGCTGAGGGTTGTGCATCAACTAGATGGGGCTATTTAAGTGAAATCAATTTTAATTTTAAAGTATTCGACGTTTAGGAAGGAAGGACAGGCAAAAAGGAAAAGGTTCTTTCAAGGATGTGACTAGTGGTGTTCCGCAGGGATCAGTGCTGAGACCTTTGCTGTTTGTAGTATATATAAATGATTTGGAGGAAAATGTAGCTGGTCTGATTAGTAAGTTTGCGGATGACTCAAAGGTTGGTGGAGTTGTGGATAGTGATGAGGATTGTCAGAGGATACAGCAGGATATAGATCGGTTGGAGACTTGGGCGGAGAAATGGCAGATGGAGTTTAATCCGGACAAATGTGAGGTAATGCATTTTGGAAGGTCTAATGCAGGTGGGAAGTATACAGTAAATGGCATAACCCTTAGGAGTATTGACAGGCAGAGAGATCTGGACATACAGGTCCACAGGTCACTGAAAGTGGCAACGCAGGTGGATAAGGTAGTCAAGAAGGCATACGGCATGCTTGCCTTCATCAGTCGGGGCATAGAGTATAAAAATTGGCAAGTCATGTTGCAGCTGTACAGAACCTTAGTTAGGCCACACTTAGAATATTGCGTGCAATTCTGGTCGCCAGAAGGACGTGGAGGCTTTGGAGAGGGTACAGAGGAGGTTTACCAGGATGTTGCCTGGTCTGGAGG
This sequence comes from Heterodontus francisci, assembly GCF_036365525.1. NCBI lineage: Eukaryota > Metazoa > Chordata > Chondrichthyes > Heterodontiformes > Heterodontidae > Heterodontus > Heterodontus francisci. The sequence continues at coordinate 128,420,496 of NC_090377.1, forward strand.
GCATTAGCTATGAGGAGAGGTTGGAAAAACTCAAATTGTTTTCACTGGAACGACGGAGGTGGAGGGGCGACATGATAGAGGTTTACAAAGTTATGAGCGGCATGGACAGAGTGGATAGTCAGAAGCTTTTTCCCAGGGTGGAAGAGTCAGTTACTAGGGGACATAGGTTTAAGGTGCGAAGGGCAAAGTTTAGAGGGGATGTGCGAGGTAAGTTTTTTACGCAGAGGGTGGTGAGTGCCTGGAACTTGGTGCCAGGGGAGGTGGTGGAAGCAGATACGATAGCGACGTTTAAGAGACATCTTGACAAATACATGAATAGGATGGGAATAGAGGGATATGGGCCCCAGAAGTGCAGAAGGTGTTAGTTTAGGCAGGCATCAAGATCGGCGCAGGCTTGGAGGGCCGAATGGCCTGTTCCTGTGCTGTACTGTTCTTTGTTCTTTGTTCTTGTTTGGATGAGAGTGGGAGCCGCAGGGTGGGTTAGCAACCTGACCATGGCATGATGGTACAGGAAGTCATTCAAGTGGAGGGAGAAAAAAGGAATGTAGTGGTAGTAGGCGACAGTATAGTTAGGGGGATTGACACTGTTCTTTGCAGCAAAGAGCGAGAGTCCAGAAGGCTGTGTTGCCTACCAGGGCTTGGGACATCTGCTGAGGGCTGGACAGGAACTTACTGTAGGAGGAGGAGGGTCCAGTCATCATGGTCCCTGCAGGCACCAACAACATAGGCAGAACAAGGAAAGAGGTTTGCATAGTCAGTATGAGGAACTCGGTGCCAAATTAAGAAGCAGAACCTCAAAGGTAATAATCTCTGAATTATTACCTAATCTACGTGCAAATTGGCATAGGGCAAATAAGATTAGAGAAATTAATGCATGGCTCAAAGACTGGTGTGGTAGAAGTGGGTTCTGGTTCATGGGGTACTGGCACTAGTACTGGGGAAAGTGGTGGTTGTACCATTGGGACGGTCTATACCTGAACCATGCTGGGGCCAGTGTTCTCGCGAGCCGCATAACTAGGGAAGTAGAGAGGGTTTTAAACTGAATATTGGGGGCAAAGGAAATTATGAAGGTATGAGGTGCAAATTGCCTGAGGTGGATTAGGAAAATACATTAAAAGGTATGACAGTGCATAGGCAATAGATAGTCTTTAAAGAAATATTACATAGTTTACGGCAACTATACATTTCTTCGAGGCACAAAAACCCCAAAAGTAAAGGCAGTCGACCGTGGATAACAAAGGAAATTAAGGGTTGTATAAGATTAAAAGAAAAGGCCTATAAAGTTGCCAGAAATAGAAGTAAACCTGAGGATTGGGAGGATTTTAGAACACAGCAAAGGAGGACGAAGAGACTGATAAAGAAAGGGAGAATAGAATATGAACGTAAGCTAGCAAAAAATATAAAAACGGACTGTAAAAGCTTCTATAGGTACATAAAAAGGAAACGTTTTGCTAAGGCAAATGTGGGTCCATTACAGGCAGAATCAGGAGAATTTATAATGGGGAATAAAGAAATGGCAGAGAAGCTAAATGATAATTTTGTGTCTGTCTTCTCTGAGGAAGATACAAGAAATTTTCCAGAATTAGAGATCTAAGGGATTAGGGGGAATGAGGAATTGAAGGAAATTAGTATTAGTAAGAAGGTTGTATTGGAGAAAGTAATGGGGTTGAAGGTTGATCAGTACCCAGGATCTGATATTCTACATCCCGGAGAGTTGAAAGGTGTAGCTATGGAGATAGTAGATGCACTGGTGATCATCTTCCAAAATTCTATAGATTCTGGAGTGGTTCCTGCAGATTGGAAGGTAGCAAATGTCACCCCACTATTTAAGAAGGGAGGGAGAGGGAAAACAAAGAATTACAGACCTGTTAGCCTTACATAAACCATTGGGAAAATGCTAGAATCTATTCTAAAGGATGTGATAAATGGACACTTGGATAATAATGATCTGATTGGGCATAGTCAACATGGATTTATGAATGGGAAATCATGTTTGACGAACCTGTTGGAGCTTTTTGAAGATGTTACTGACAGAATTGATAAAGGGGAGTCAGTGGACGTGGTATACTTGGATTTTCAGAAGTTTGTTGATCAAGTCCCCCACAGGGAGTCGGTTAGCAAAATTAAAGCACACGGATTGGAGGTAATATACTGGCATGGATTAAGGATTGGTTAACAGGCAGAAAGCAGAGAAGAGGAAAAAAATAGGTCATTCTCGTGTTGGCAGGCTGTGACTCGTGCAGTACCACAAGGATCAGTGCTTGGGCTCCAGCTGTTCACAATATATATCAATGATTTGGATGTAGGGACCAAATATAGTATTTTCAAGTTTGTGGATGACACAAAACTAGGTGGGAATGTGTATTGTGAGGAAGATGCAAAGCAGCTTCAAGGGGATTTGGACAGATTAGTGAGTGGGCAAGAACATGGCAGATGGAATATAATGTGGAAAAATGTGAGGTTATTCACTTTGGTAGGAGGAATAGATGTGCAAAGAATTTCCTAAAAGAAATTAGAAAGTGTAGATGCATGAAGGGACCTGGGTGTCCTTGTCAATAAGTCACTGAAAGCTAACATGCAGGTGCAGCAAGCAATTAAGAAGGCTAATGGTATGTTAGCCTTTATCGCAAATGGATCTGAGTACAGAAGTAGTGAAGTCTTGCTTCAATTGTATCGAACTTTGGTTAGACCACACCTGGAGTACTGTGTGCTGTTTTGGTCCTTTTACCTTCGGAAGGATGTTATTGCCATAGAGGGAGCGCAACAAAGGTTCACCAGACTTGTTCCCAGGATGGTGGGACTGTCCTATGAAGAGAGATTGGGGAAACTGGGCCTGTATTCTCTAGCGTTTCGAAGAATGAGAGATGATCTCATTGAAATTTACAAAATACTTGAAGGGATAGACAGGGTAGATGCAGCTCAGATGTTTCCCCTGGTTGGGGAGTCTAGAACCAGGGGACACAATTTCAAAATAAGGGGGAAGCTACTTAGGACAGAGATGAGGAGAAATTTATTTACTCAGAGGGTTGTGAATCTTTGGAATTCTCTCCCCCAGAGGGCTGTGGAAGTTCAGTCATTGAGTATGTTTAAAGCAGAGATTATCAGATTTCTAAATACAAATGACATAAGAAGATGTGAGGATAGTGTGGGGAAAAGGCAATGAAGTGGATCATCAGCCATGATCATATTGAATGGCGGGGCAGGCTCGATGGGCTGAATGCCCTACTGCTGCTCCTATGTTCCTATACCGATGGTACCATGAAGAAAAAAAACTAATAAAAATATACTGTGGACAAAATACCAGATTTGGCTAATAATTTAAAATAAATAGGTAACAGCATCATTAAAATAGTGGATAGAGGAATATCACACCAATGTATTAACCATTTTACTGTTAATAATATCAATAGCAATGTCTATACTTTGATGTTTAAATCTATATCTATATCTATATATATATATATATATGGTGTTATGTAACCTTTGTCTCATCTACAAGGAAATGAGCATGTAATAATAGCCTTTTATTACTAATATAATCAATGTCAAGTTTGTTGATATATTTTACATTGAATTTAACATGCACTTACTGACGTCACTTCATAAATATCTCAGGCAGCTCTGAACATCAGTAAATGTCTACAAGTTCGTTAAAAATACAATACAATTTTATGAAGATAAGAGATTGGTGGAAGTTTGTATTAAAATCCAACTATAAAGTTCCCAAACAATTTACTTTAAATGCTACTCAAGATTTCTCATGTAATCAGAGATCCTTTCTGTCTTTTGGTGCCTAAGGATTATCTATTTTTCTGCACATAACAGTTACAGTCAATTCCACTGAACAGGAAATAGTATCTTTAACCAAAGAAAAACCTCTGCTTCCTTTCTTTCATTTTTCAAGTAAATATTAAGAGAGGACATTAATGCTCACTAGAACATTGCAACTTTTCCCTCACATTTTCAAACAGCCTCAAGTCAGATAGCATATAGCCAGCTGCAGGGTAGAGTCACAGAAAAGGACAGCTGTTGCTCTTGTGTTGGTGCAAGACCCAAGCTAGTGACACAAGTTGCCAAGCGTGCTGCCAGTTGCAAACTGTAAGTAAACTTGCTGGGATTTGTTCAGAGAGGTGCTTGGGAATACTTGGTGAAGACAGCCCTTTCTGACTGTTGCCCTTTAAGAGTCCTGGTAAGTTCACCTTCAGAATGCAGCTGGCTGCATGAAAGTTACATACCGGCAGCAAATGTCATTGGCACAGTTTCTTGTGCAATATGAAAGCAGTTTCAAAACCTCCATGTCAGAGGAGTATCACCACATCACCAGAATGTCCTAGTAAGTATTAGCCATAGTTCGCCTCTGAGTCAAAAGCTGACGCATTCGAGTCCTATTCCAGGAGTTGAGCACATAATATAAGATGGCATATTATTGCAATACTGAGTGAGTGCTACACTGTCAGAGGTGCTGTCTGTTGGATGAGTGCTTAAACTGGGCCCCATCTGCTTGTTCAGGTAAAAGATCCTAAGAAGTTGGTCTGGTCAGCATTAAAGCAGCACCACCAAAATAGGTTGACTGGATAATGGTCTCATTGCTGCCTGTGGGATGCTTTTATGATGCTGTCACACCTGACCATATTACAACAACATTTACACTTCAAAAGTAATTCATTGGTTGTGAAGTAGTTTAGGACATCCCTAGGATCTGAAAGGCACTATATGAATGCAAGTTCTTTTGCATTTATAAACAAACAAGAAAGCATTTCTTTCATGAGAACAATGCACCTTTAATATTTATGAATCATCTACACTCTGAAACATTGGTTGTACAATGGTTTAGGAACCATTAACAAGTGATTAAAAGTGCAGACTACAGACCACAAAAGTACAATTACTATAGATCATTGCGACCAATTGTGGTTGGAAAAAAGATACAAACTTAGAACTGAAACTTCTACATTGGTAATGTGTCACAGAAATGAAAAGAATATCCATCCAATTATTAAACCAGCTATTAGGTAAAATTTGACCTTTGATTTTGTCTCAAGCACTGCAGTGCTGAACAGTAGAATTCTACTGAAACTCTCATTGTAGCTCACCCTTATGACAGAAAATGGTGGCGAAAATTCACCTTGGACAGTAGTGGAAAGCAGGTGATAGAGAATGTTTTTTTATTCGTTTTTATGGGATGTGGGCAATGCTGGCTATGCCAGAATTTATTACACATCCGTAATTGCCTATGAGAAGGTGGTGTTGAGCTACTTTCTTGAACCGCTGCAGTCCATGTGGGGTAGGTACACCCACAGTGCTGTTTGGAAGGGACTTCCAGGATTTTGACCCTGCGACAGAGAAGGAATGATGATATAGTTCCAAGTCAGGATGGTGCGTGGCTTGGAGAGGAACTGGCAGATGGTGGTGTTCCCATGCATCTGCTGCCCTTGTCCTTCTAGGTGGTAGAGGTTGTGGGTTTGGAAGGTGCTGTCGAAGGAGCCTTGGTGCATTGTTGCAGTGCATCTTGTAGGTGGTTCACACTGCTGCCACTGTGTGCTGGTGGTGGAAGGAGTGAATGTTTGTGAATGGGGTGACAATCAAGCAGGCTGCTTTGTCCTGGAAGCCTGTTTAACACGCTGTCTGATTTTCTTTTCCATGGACCTGATGGTTTGTTATTGCGTGCTGTGTGCTACTGCCCAAGATAAATTTCACCTCAAATGTGTCCAATTCGAAAGCAGAAAGGAAATTCGAAAATAAGCCCACCTTTCACTAGACTTGTTACCAATCTCCCCTTCCCCCCAAACAATTGTTGAGGAAATAATCCTATCTGACAATTGATAGCCAAAGTTAATTTGCAATTTGAAATGTGAATTGCTTCTTACCTGAAGAACTAATATTTTTCTTGCACCCATTTATTGACTATTAAAATTATGGTGCAACAAAAAAAGACTCAGCCAATGAAGCTTATCACTTTACAAGGTGGAGACTGACAATTAAGTCACCTAAAAAATATTGAGTTGCAGAACTATAATAAGGCGAGGCATGTTGTATAATGTTTTTATATATTGGTGCAGATCTTTCTGCACGGCATTTACTGGAACTAACTTTAATACAATGAATCTGCTGGTATACATTGGTACGATATAACTGAAAGGTGAATAAAGGTTACTCAGCCCAAGAAAGCGTCTCCCTCAGGTGGCCATTTTCTATTCAGTGGGAGTTTTAAATTTCATAATCTGTGTAAATGTCAAGTGGTATTTATGTTGCCTCTGTCTATGAGAGACCTGTAATGTGGTTTACTTCAATCATTGCCATATTTAATGGTGCAATGTTGTGTCGGTTGTAACATCACTATTTTAATTAGAGATGATGAAGGTACACTCTGCTTCATTAAAACTTTTATCAGTAACCGTTTATCAAGAGCAGTAGAAAAAGTGCAGCGTAATACTAGCATGTTTGATATGAATTTAGGTACAGGAGGAGGCCGTTTTGGGCCTCTGTCACTCATTAATATTGACTTTTTTTATAGTCGCAAGTCCTTTACAAGAGCACTGCATAGGGCTACAAACTTCACTTCACATTTTATTCACCAACATAGGAAACTGCAGTTACTCAACACCTATTAACTTAATTCATGAGTGTCCAAGGGTCTTGTTGCCCTTATGAGCTACTTAGTTGTACACCAGGGAGCCTCATGTCCACATATAAAGTGTAAATTTCTATTTTCATTAATTGTTAGAGAGGTCAAGACGATAACACTACCTGATATTGCTAAGCAGCACGGGACCGTGCAGGGAAACACAGGGAAAGCCCGGCAAGGCTGGGGAAGTGGAGGTCCTGATAATCTTAACGGCAGAGCCTCACTTCGTAATCTGTGATAGTGGCCCTCTCGACAGCCAAACAAACAGACAGACTGGCTGGTGGGTGAGAGCGGGAATTTGTGGCAGTAGGGCTCAGCCAGAGATCTAGCCTCAATCAGAGATTCTTACTAAGATCAGAGATTCTCATCACAATCAGCCGGAGTGGCAGGGGAAGGGTCTTTCCGTGATCAGGGGGTGGAGGGGAGAGGAGGGGAGAGTGGGGGTGGGGTGGGGGGGTGGCAAAGAAAGCCCAGGGTTTCCTCGCGAGGCCCAGAGGAACATTTTTGCCCAACAAGCAAACCAGAAAAATAAATGTAAAAGTTACCTCTTGGGTCTCTTCTGACCCAGGATCTGACTCCCAGTAGATTTGCCTGATAGGAAGCGTATACTGTTCCCTGCTATCGGCCCCCCCCCCCCCCCACCCCATGATTTAGGCCTCCACTTGAAATTGCAGATTCCATCAGGACCAATTTGCACATTTAATAGTGGATTTTGTTTTCTTCCCGTGGCTGTCCTGCTTACCTGCTCAAAAGCGCAGGTTAATATTTGGATATGGCAGGAAAGAAGCGAAATAGGAGGGTGTTATGTTATCCCAAAATGATTTAGGATGTATATTGTTCATGCACATGTATACACGTGTATCCATACCACCACATCAATTACTACGTTGTTCAGGAAGTTAATTGGCTACAGTCGTGGATTCCGCCCCTCTAAGGCAGGACGTCCTGTCCCAAGAGCTGCCATCCAATCAGAGGGCCGGTAGCTCTTCAGTCACAGCAGCGTCACCAAAAGCGATGGCCACTGCAGTCCCCGGAGCAGCATCCATATAGGTAGCCCACAGTGTAGGTAAGTCGGGTCAAGGCTTGCCGGGTTGCGGTGAGGGGGGGGGCTGATCCTCAACACAAGGAGGGGGCGTCCAGTGGGGGCAGCCCTTGCCATTGTGGGGGATCTCCATGGGCCACATTGTGCCTGAGTAGGAGGGAGCCCCCCCTCCCCACCAGCCCACAGGGAGGTTGCCAGGGTGAACCCAGCAGTCTCGCTACATGACGAGGTGCCCATCTGCTGCAGGGGCAGTGGGAAGAAGCCCTTATGTAGTCATTAAACGGATCCGGGGGAGGGGCAGGGTGAGGAGGGGCGTAAAATCCTGGACAACATTTCAGGTCAGTAACATTTCATCAGAATTTTGCTTTGTGTCCTATCGCATATCTTTCTATTCCTTTTTCCCTCATGTACTTCTCTAGCTTCCCCTTAAATGCATCTATGCTATTTGCCTCAACAATGCTGTGTGGTAGTGTAGTCCACATTCTCAATATTCTTCAGATAAAAAAATTTCTCCTGAACTCCCTATCGGATTTATTGGTGACTATCCTGTATTTATAGGCCCTAGCTTTGGTCTCCCCTACAAATGGAAACATCTTCTCTGTGCTTACCCAATTAAATCCTTCAATAATCTTAAAAACCTCTATCAGCTCACCCCTCAGCCTTCTCTCTGCTAGAGAAAAGAGTGCCAGCCTATTCAGTCTTTGCTGATAGCTGTATCCTTTCAGTTTTGGTATCATCATTGTGAATCTTTTTGCACCTTGCTCAGTATCTCTATATCCCTTTTGTAATATGGAGGCCAAAATGGTGCACACTACTCCAAATGTGGTCTACTCAAGGTTCAATACAGGTTTAACATAACTTCTCTGCTTTTCAATTCTATCCCTCTAGAAATGAACCCCAATGCTTTGTTTACTTTTTTATGGCCTTATTGACCTGTGTCACCACTTTTAGTGATTTGTTAATCAACGTCCCTGGAACCCTTTGCTTCCCTACTCCATTTACACTTATTATCCAAGCAATATGTGGCCTCCTTATTCTCCCTGCCAAATGTAACACTTCACATCTATCGACATTGAATTTAATTTGCCAGTTACAAGTTACTTCTGTACGTTTATTGATGTCATCTTGTAATGTGTCGCAGTCTTCTCCAGTGTTTACTATATCCCCCAATTCAGCATCATTGGAAATTTTGAATAACATTTGCTGTCCCTTTTCTAATGAATTTTTATGATGCCTCTTCTATTTCTTCCCTATTATCTGTATATCATTCATATAGCTTTGATTTATCTATTCATTTACAGTGAGGCTTTTACAGTGTGTTCAGAACTCCTTTCTTATGCAGTATGTAAGAAATCCAACAAGAGGAATCGTTGCTGGATCTAGTAATGGGAAATAATCTGGAGCAGATGAGAAAGATAAACATAGGGGACACATCGAGGCAATAGCGATCATAATATAACATGGTTTACAGATAATGGGGGGAATTTTATGCTCCCCCCCCTCATGGCATATTTGGAAGTGGGGAGAGTGTAAAATTGGGTGGGATGGTGGTGGGGCAATGGGGGGGTGGGGCTTCCCACCACCATCCCACCTCCGCCGAAATTTAGTCCAGGGCGGGAACGAACAGCCTTCCCGCCCTGCCACCAATTGAGGCCCTTAAATGGGGAATTAACTCCAAATTTACAGCCTCTTCCTGCTGCAGCCACAATTCCCCGTTTGGTGGGGGGCCCTGTCGCCGCATGGGAAGCACGGCATGCAAAACCGTGTGGGCTGCTTCCTGGGTCCGGGGGCGTGGTCCGTCATTCAAAGGCACTTAGTGCCTGAACAAGGGACCCCAGGCATCGGGAAGGGGGATCCCACTGAGGGCCACGCCCTTGCCCTTGCTGCTGACCCCCCTCCCCCTGCGACCCACCTTGACCTACCTGAGGCCTGGGTCCACTGATGATCCTCGGCCTTCAGGATGGTTATCATCCAGAAGCAGCCACTGCCTGTGCAGTGGCACTGGAGATGCTGGCCTCTGATTGTCCGGCAGCTCTCCCAGGGCGGGACTTCCAGTGACGGGGTTCTAAATCCTATGGAAGGCCCTCCACTGTCCACTTAAGTGCCTGATTGGCACTAAATTCAGCGGGTCTTCGGGGAAAGAGGCAACACGGGGATCTTAGCGTTGGTTTCCCCCTACGTTGAGACACCCCCCCCCCCCCCCCCCCCACCCCGCCACCAGCATAAAAACCAGGAGAAAGGCACAAGTAAAAAATTACAGTAATAGATTGGGAAACAGCAAATTCTGAGAATAAAATGGAACAAGGGAATGGTAAACTGGAAAAACATTTGACAGGCAAAGAGATAGAACAGCAATTGGATGTATTTAAAATGGTGATCTGTAGATTTTCAGGAGAAATCTATTCCATGAAAAAAATAAGAACAAACTAGTCAATAATGAAATGCCATGGATGAACAAAGAGATGAGGGTAAAATTGAAGCTAAAAAAAAAGGTAGGCACTAGGAAAAAGGCAATAAAGGAGAGGATGATAAAAGGGAATACAAAGAGGTTAAAAATGTCACAAAACAATTAGGAAAGCAAACAGGAGCTGCAAAATTAAATTATCAAAGAACATATAAAGAAATAGTAAAGTAGTCAAAAGGCACATAACTAACAAAAGAAAAATCTGGATACAGGTAGGCTATTATGTGCAAAATAAATTCACAGGTAATGACGGTGAAATGGCAAAAATATTTTATAGTTACCTTTCCTCCATTTTTAACAAGGAGACTAACAAGGTGGATCTGGCATTAAAAGAAGAGATCAAAAAAGAAATAAAGACACAAGATATGGGGACAGGACAAAACCTCTGGCCCAGACGGATTGCATCCATGCAGATGAAAAGAAAAGTTAGGGAAGAAATAGAATGGGAAATGAATGACAGGTGAAACATTTATGTAACATCCATCTGTCTTTTAAGTAAAATAGTAAAAGATAGATGAGTGTATGACAGATAGATAAATGAATAGATAATTCAAAGCTACATGAATTATATATATATATAATAGAATAATATATAGATAAATGTGACAAAATTAATGAGACAGAAAAATGATAAATGGCAGATAAATATGGGCAGGACTATCATAGATAAATAAGACATAAATAACAGACATGATAGAGAGATTAATGATAGATATATGATAAATGGTTGACTGACAGAGTGGTGAATGGATGCTAGATGAATCGGATATATTTATATAAATGACAAGCAAATAACATATAGACAAATGACAGAAAAAAGGTAGAAAATTGACAGATTAGCGACAGATCAACAAAAACAGCTCAAATACAGCAATAAATAAATGAATAGCAATGACAACTGAATGAATCAGATGAATGAGATAAATGACAGAGATTAACAAATAAAGGAAAAGGAATGGACTTCCATTTTTTTTTATTAATTCATGGGATGTGGGCGTCACTGGCCAGGCCAACATTTATTGCCCATCCCTAATTGCCTTTGAGAAGGTGGCGGTGAGATGCTTTCTTGAACCGCTGCAGTCCATGTGGGTTAGGTACACCCACAGTGCTGTGAGGAAGGGAGTTCTAGGATTTTGACCCAGCGACAGTGAAGGAACGGCGATATAGTTCCAAGTCAGGATGATGTGTGACTTGGAGGGGAACTTGCAGGTGGTGGTGTTCCCATGAATTTGCGGCCCTTGTCCTTCTAGTTGGTAGAGGTCGCGGATTTATATAACACCTTTCATGACTTCTGAACCTCCCAAGGTGCTGCACAACCAAGTAAGTACTTTTGAAGTGTAGTCACTGTTGTAATGTAGGGAGATGTGGCAGCCAATTTGCACACACCAAGGTTCCACAAACTGCAATGAAATAAATGATCAGATCATCTATTTTAGGTATTGGTTGAGGGCTAAATGTTGGCCATGACACTGGGAGCACTCCCCTGATTTTCTATGAATAGTGCATGTATAAATCCATACTGGTATTTCATTGCAGAAAGGAGTGCTGCACTGTCAGAGGTGCTGTCTTTCTGTTGAGATAATAAAATATTAAAAAAGCACAAAAAACCCCAATGTTGTGACAAGTGGTTTTATGCTTAATCTTCCTGTTTTTGACTTATCCTTTGCAGACCACGGCATATTCTTTGAGATTACTCATATTCTCCATTCTTGGACAAGCATTTTAGAACTGATGCACAAGAAATATATCTTTGAGAAGGATGTTCTCTTCTCCAAGATTTAGTGTGTTGCAAATATTATGCATTGGAATGTGAAACCTGTCTTAGAACATTATTATTCTTCATTAAATATTACAAGTACTGGTCTCTCACATGTAGCAATACAGTACAACGGCACCTGACAGACTCTAGTTGCATTGACTGCTGTGCCTTGCTTTGCTGTGACTTCTGGTTGATGACCAAGGAACTCTGTACCTCCATGTGAGATCACAAGCGAGAAGCTCCGCTTGCCATTTAATGTGGGATCTTTTACAACTACCTGAGAAGGCAGACAGGGTTTCTATTTAACATCTCATCAGAAAAACAGCACCTCTGACAGTGCAGCAATGAAATACCAGCCCGTATTATGTGACTACATTTCAGAAGTACTTCATTGACTGTAAAGCACTTTGGGACATCCCAAGATTGTGAAAGGTACTATATAAATGCAAGTTTCTTTTTTAATGGTTGGATGAATGATACGTATATAAAACATATAAGGAGTGGATAGATAAATTACACGTAATTAAATGATAGATAAATGAATGATAGACGAATGAGATAAATAAAAAGACTCAAAGATAAATGAGGGATAATACCAAATAGATGAATGATAAACAACTGAATGACACAAATGAAAGAAAAAAGATAGTTGGATTTCAGCATAAGTAATTGCCAAATAAATAAATGACAGTTACATAGATGATACAAAGATGTACAAGCTGCGAGAACTCTACGTTTCCCCAACTCTGGCCTCTTGAGCATGTGGTTACACCTATGTACAAAGGAATAACCCAGGTGTCAGGCCTGATCTGATTCCCCACCAAACTGAAGGCCAAAGGTATAAGCCCCTTTCCCCATTAGGAGGTTGGTTAGCTCAGGCTTAACATTTCTTTTTGAATTTAAATCCTAATATTTTTAAAGCCAAAGGCCCCACATTAAATGGCAAGCGGAACTCCTTGCTTGTGAGCTCACGTGGAGGTACAGAGTTCCTTGGTCATCAGCCAGAAGTCACAGCAAAGCAAGGCACAGCAGTCAGTGCAACTAGAGTATGTCAGGTGCCGTTGTACTGTATTGCTACATGTGAGAGACCGGTACTTGCAATATTTAATGAAGAATAATAAAGTTCTAAGACAGGTTTCACATTCCAATGCAAAATATTTGCAACACACTAAACCTTGGGGAAGAGAACATCCTTTTCAAAGACACATTTCTTGTGCATCAGCTGCTAAAATGCTTGTCCTGGAATGGAGAAAATGAGTAATCACAAAGAATATCAAAATACACACAAGCAAATTTATTTTTAAAAAAAAACTTGTTACCTATTTTCATGCAAAATTGCTGCGGTGGTCCACAAAGGATAAGTCAAAAACAGGAAGATTACACAGAAAACCACTTGTAACATTGGGGCTTTTGGTGTTTTTTTACACATCCATGTAGCCAGCCCCAATTCTCATCCAATCAAAAATAAATGCAACAAGTACTGTGTTTGATGAACAACATTTCAATCATTCTGCCGTCAGAGGTCAAGGAATCCTCACATACAACCAAAACATAGAGGTCTGCCTCTGCTGTCTTGATACTTGTGCCTGTGGAATTTTACATTATGTAAAACCCTTGAAATATCTTTAGTTCTCTGACCTGCAGAAGGAGAGCCTGTCAGATATACGGGCAGTCCTAGATATCAGACTGCAGAACATCAATTGTACTGTAGTGACTGTATTCGGCTTAGAGAGAACCCTTTTGTGTAGTACAATATCGTGAAACACATCCTGAGGTTTTCTACAGTACGAGGCATGTTTGCTGTACGTCCCCGGGGTAGGGAAAATGCGAGTGAATCAATACAATAACAAATAACGTGCCTTCTTCATGCTATGTATTTTTTTTTAAATTGAGGCAATATTTTTCAAATTGCTACATTTTTTCTGTTGGGAACTAATCTTGTGGCTTTTACATTTGTCTCCCATTCTCTGCTCAGTATTTGTGAAAACAACACAAGGGAAGGAAAAGTCTAGACATCACTATCAAATCTACAGTACCTTGGGCACTGTGGTTGATTATATTGAGGGATTGAACTATTTTGTCACCACGATTACAAGTTTCATCAATTGCTTGGATTTTTGTTGTGTCACATTTGTTGAATACAGAAATGAATTGTGTTGAAATTATTAGTAATGAATGTGTTAGTGCATTTTTAATAAGGTTTTAAAATAGACAGGTTTACACGTTCAGCACTGATATCATGCCATGACATCACATCGTGACATCATCTTTTTGAGTTGTTGGACTCTGGTTTATCACTTTGGTGCAGATACTAAAAAGTCTCAGGAACGAATTTTATAGAACTCCCGAGGTTGGGGGCTATGGCAGGGGGCGGGGGGGGGGCTGGAAAATGTCTCCGGCGGAGGCCCACCACAGGCCTCAATGCCAGGAAGGCCCGGCCCAATATTGCCGGTGGTGGCGAAACCTCATGGCGCGCCACCCCCCGCGCCTTCGGATCCCCATCCAGGGATCCGAGGTAGAACGCTGGTGAGGAGGGGGGAAGCAGGTATGTTTTCAATGCAGTGGTGGGGGACGAGCGTCTTCAAAGCAATTTCATTGGTGTAGGGGATGGTGGGAAGGGTTACAGTGTAAAGTTTAAGTACTTGGGGGAGGAGGTCAGGTGGGCAGGGGAAGTGTTTTGAAGGGGTGGGGAGAGGGCAAGTAGTTAATTACATGGTTATTGGGAAGTGGGAGAGGGGCCAATTAAATATTTTTAAAATTTTTCATAACCTCTTTCTTTCAAAATTTAGGTTGAATGGAAGGGCTCTAAGCCCTTTAAAAATGGCATCAGCGCCTGCGTAAAGGCAGCTGATGCCAATGCCAGGGACAGACAGCCCCGCTCCCTCCATGTCATCGGAGAGGGGAGTCCAGCCCGGCTATTCAAATGAGCCACTGCATTCAATATCGCGGCAGCTCCACGATGGGTGGCCTATGCGGACGAGCCCCAATGTTTTCGTCTGTCGCCGATTGCAGTGGCAGAACTATAAATTTCAGCCCTCAGTGTCACCTCCTCAACCAGGAAATTGATAAGGTTATTGAAATTAATGAACAAGAATTTAAGAACAGTGCCTGAAAAATAACAGATTTATAACAGGCAATAACCGAATTAGAGTTTAGGTTTAATAAATTTCAACCTTTCTTCTTTAAACTCGTCTACTGAGGTAGTATGGGCAGAGGTTAGAAACAGGAGAGGTGAGGTTACCCTGTTGGGAGTCTTTTATAGACCTCCAAATAGTTCCAGAGATGTAGAGGAAAGGATAGCGAAGATGATTCTCGACAGGGGCGAGAGTAACAGGGTAGTTGTTATGGGGGACTTTAACTTTCCAAATATCGACTGGAAATACTATAGTTCGAGTACTTTAGATGGGTCAGCTTTTGTCCAGTGTGTGCAGGAGGGTTTTCTGACACAGTATTTAGACAGGCCAACCAGGGGCGATGCCACATTGGATTTGGTACTGGGTAATGAACCCGGCCAGGTGTTAGATTTAGATGTAGGTGAGCACTTTGGTGATAGTGATCACAATTCGGTTAGGTTTACCTTAGCGATGGGCAGGGACAGGTATATACCGCAGGGCAAAAATTACAGCTGGGGGAAAGGAAATTATGATGCGATTAGGCAAGATTTAGGATGCGTAGGATGGGGAAGGAAACTGCAGGGGATGGGAACAATCGAAATGTGGAGCTTATTCAAGGAGCAGCTACTGCGTGTCCTTGATAAGTATGTACCTGTGAGGCAGGGAGGAGGTTGTCGAGCGAGGGAGCCGTGGTTTACTAAAGAAGTTGAAGCGCTTGTCAAGAGGAAGAAGAAGGCTTATGTTAGGGTGAGACGTGAAGGCTCAGTTAGGGCGCTTGAGAGTTACAAGCTAGCCAGGAAGGATCTAAAGGGAGAGCTAAGAAGAGCAAGGAGAGGACACGAGAAGTCATTGGTGGATAGGATCAGGGAAAACCTTAAGGCTTTCTATAGGTATATCAGGAATAAAAGAATGACTAGAGTTAGATTAGGGCCAATCAAGGATAGTAGTGGGAAGTTGTGTGTGGAATCAGAGGAGATAGGGGAAGTGTTAAATGAATATTTTGCGTCAGTATTTACAGTAGAGAAAGAAAATGTTGTCGAGGAGAATACTGAGATTCAGGCTACTAGGCTAGATGGGATTGAGGTTCACAAGGAGGAGGTGTTATCAATTTTGGAAAGTGTGAAAATAGATAAGTCCCCTGGGCCAGATGGGATTTATCCTAGGATTCTCTGGGAAGCTAGGGAGGAGATTGCAGAGCCTTTGTCCTTGATCTTTATGTCGTCATTGTCGACAGGAATAGTGCCGGAGGACCGGAGGATAGCAAATGTTGTCCCCTTGTTCAAGAAACGGAGTAGAGACAGTACTGGTAATTATAGACCTGTGAGCCTTACTTCGGTTGTGGGTAAAATGTTGGAAAAGGTTATAAGAGACAGGATTTATAATCATCTTGAAAAGAATAAGTTCATTAGCGATAGTCAGCATGGTTTTGTGACGGGTAGGTCGTGCCTCACAAACCTTATTGAGTTTTTCGAGAAGGTGACCAAACAGGTGGATGAGGGTAAAGCAGTGGATGTGGTGGATATGGATTTCAGTAAGGCGTTTGATAAGGTTCCCCATGGTAGGCTATTGCAGAAAATACGGAACAAAGAACAAAGAACAAAGATAATTACAGCACAGGAACAGGCCCTTCGGCCCTCCAAGCCTGCGCCGATCCAGATCCTCTCTCTAAACATGTCGCCTATTTTCTAAGGTTCTGTATCTCTTTTCTTCCTGCCCATTCATGTATCTGTCTAGATACATCTTAAAAGAATCCATCGTGCCCGCATCTACCACCTCCGCTGGCAATGCGTTCCAGGTGCCCACCACCCTCTGCGTAAAGAACTTTCCACGCATATCCCCCCTAAACTTTTCCCCTTTCACTTTGAACTCGTGTCCTCTAGTAATTGAAACCCCCACTCTGGGAAAAAGCCTCTTGCTATCCACCCTGTCTATACCTCTCATGATTTTGTACACATGTATGGGGTTGAAGGTGATTTAGAGCTTTGGATCAGAAATTGGCTAGCTGAAAGAAGACAGAGGGTGGTGGTTGATGGCAAATGTTCATCCTGGAGTTTAGTTACTAGTGGTGTACCGCAAGGATCTGTTTTGGGGCCACTGCTGTTTGTCATTTTTATAAATGACCTGGAAGAGGGTGTAGGAAGGTGGGTTAGTAAATTTGCGGATGACACTAAGGTCGGTGGAGTTATGGATAGTGCCGAAGGATGTTGTAGGGTACAGAGGGACATAGATAGGCTGCAGAGCTGGGCTGAGAGATGGCAAATGGAGTTTAATGCAGAAAAGTGCGAGGTGATTCACTTTGGAAGCAGTAACAGGAATGCAGAGTACTGGGCTAATGGGAAGATTCTTGGTAGTGTAGATGAACGGAGAGATCTTGGTGTCCAGGTGCATAAATCCCTGAAGGTTGCTACCCAGGTTAATAGGGCTGTTAAGAAGGCATATGGTGTGTTAGCTTTTATTAGTAGGGGGATCGAGTTTCGGAGCCACGAGGTCATGCTGCAGCTGCACAAAACTCTGGTGAGACCGCACCTGGAGTATTGCGTGCAGTTCTGGTCACCGCATTATAGGAAGGATGTGGAAGCGATGGAAAGGGTGCAGAGGAGATTTACTAGGATGTTGCCTGGTATGGAGGGAAGGTCTTACGAGGAAAGGCTGAAGGACTTGAGGTTGTTTTCGTTGGAGAGAAGGAGGAGGAGAGGTGACTTAATAGAGACATATAAGATAATCAGAGGGTTAGATAGGGTGGATAGTGAGAGGCTTTTTCCTTGGATGGTGATGGCAAACACGAGGGGACATAGCTTTAAGTTGAGGGGTGATAGATATAGGACAGATGTCAGAGGTAGTTTCTTTACTCAGAGAGTAGTAGGGGCGTGGAACGCCCTGCCTGCAGCAGTAGTCGACTCGCCAACTTTAAGGGCATTTAAGTGGTCATTGGATAGACATATGGATGAAAATGGAATAGTGTAGGTCAGATGGTTTCACAGGTCGGCGCAACATCGAGGGCCGAAGGGCCTGTACTGCGCTGTAATGTTCTAATTCTAATTCTAATTCTAAAAAAAACCTAAGAAAGCCTGTTTGTGTTGGTGCCTTTGCCTTATAATTGGAAAGCAGTGAACAAGGATTCACCAAAGGGGGAGCTAAAAACACGGTGTGTTGAAAATTAAACCTTGTTACAGTAAAACCAGGTGAAGGCTGAAAGGGAACCCTAGACCTCTTCCTCACCTGGTCATAACAATATGCAATTCCCTACCTATCCTCTAACAGTGAAGTCACAACAAACCAGAAGAGGGAATGTGTGAAACAAACACTTTCTTATTAATTGTGATTGTCAAAGATCTTCCACAGCATCACATACTCCAAGATTAAAATAGGGCAAATGACTATTTCATGATAAATTTATTACAGTTATGCATTACAAATATTTATTCGGCTGGAAGATCAACTGCCTCGTACCTTAATAACAGCTTTTGCTGAAGCACAATATATAAGCTTGGTACAGTTCTGCGTTGTGGCCCAAGAGATTTTGGGTTCAAGCCCCTTGCCATTACTTTGTAAAATATTGCTCCTGTATAGTAGTAAGGGGCTGTTATGTTTTCAGAAATGCTGGCCTTTGGCTGGGAGGTAAAATCATGGCTCCATCTGCCTATTTAGGTGGACACTAGAAATCCCACAGCACTGTTTGGAATATAAGTCAGGAGCTCTTCTGGTTGATCAATAGATGTCCCTTAAATAGAAACAAATTATTAAGTTGTTATGCATCTCAATGTTGCTTATGGGATCCTGCCACATGTAAAACGGTTGCTGCATTTGTCTATACAACAACAGTGACTGCACTTCAAAATAGTTCATTGTATGATGAGCGTTTTGAAATACTTCCGAAAGATGTGAGCAGATACAAAAAATAATAACCTTTCATAACAGGATTAAGTGACAGGAAATAAACAACGTAAACCGCTAGAACATGAGCAGCATTCAGCTTTAGAGTTCTCCAGGCCAAAATTACTGTCTATCATTTTTCTACATTACTACAGCAAACAATAACTATTTTATCTTCTCCAATTATAAAAATCACTGGTATAACTTCGGCTTGGCAGAGGCCGATGGGTGCCCGGAGGTTGAAACCTGAAGAGTAAAATGAAGTGGATTTATGCCATTGTTTGAGCAGAAAGACAAAATGATGGTGGCGAAGATTTCCCCAGCTCATTGTGCATTAGTGACATTATATCCATAGCAAGATTTCCTTTGATCACTTTCTCTAACAAAACCTGGCGCATGTTCTTTTCAAACATTGGTGCTTTTGCTGGAAATATCAAACACTGGAATACTTGCTGCTGGATTTATGTCACATACACAATAGGCAAAGAAAATCGATTCAACCACACCACCCCCCGCTCCCCCCCCACCCTTGAGGCAGTCTCAATGCCATTGCACTCAAGACCCCAATTTGGACCTCTGCTGAATTTGAAGACACATTAATCCATGGTTCATTTCTTGATGCTTTAGGTGTTTTCTTTAGGTGCCTTAACTAAAGGTCTAAATCCTGTGGAGAATGGTGTTAAGTAGGGAATGAGAAATGTGCATCAGGTTCATTATTTCCAATGGGCCATGTACAATTCCTACTTTAAAAAACTTTCCACTTGTCCATCCTCCTGAAGTGGATGAATAGGCGCTGGGAAAACTTCCAAGAAGAGAAAAACACTTGGATTGCATCCTGATGGTAATGAAATAAAGACTGCAGAATATATTTCAACCCTGACCAGTTCCATTCCACAGGTGACATTCCCATAGGAAAAAATACCAGAGGAAGCCTTTCATTGTTCTCATGAACACTTTTTTTTCCTCCTGGCCCTTTCCAAAGCGCCATGGCTTGTGGACCTTCCCCTGCAATGTGGTGATGTGTTCTTGGGGCAAAAAGATGATGAGCAGTAACATAGTTAATCAGACATGCCTGTTCTTGAGAAAGAATAGAGCTGGGAGCTTTGATTCTTCAACTTTTATTTTCAGATAAAAATTTATTATAAACTGTAACATGTGACTCATATTACATGAGATGTTGCTCCTTAGGCTAGACAGTCATTCAATTCTATCTTTACAACCATCGTCTCACCTTCTTATCCAATTACAGAACTGAATCTCATGGTTTCACAGCTTCAATGAGAATTGGGTAGGTGGTCTGCTGCTTTTCATATTACTCAACTTCTGTGCAATAATATGCATTTTACTTTATAGCCACATTCCTCCAGTTATTTCCTTGCTGTATTAAGTGGTGTTTGATTCTTGGCACCATTATGTTTGAAGACTTCCATAAGAACATAAGAATTAGGAGCAGGAGTAGGCTATTTGGCTCCTTGAGCCTGCTCTGCCATTCAATAAGATCATGGCTGATCTGGTTGTGGCCTTAACTCCCCTTTCCTGCCAACCCCCCTTAACCCTTTGCTCCCTTGTAGATCAAAAATCTGTCCAGCTCGGCCTTGAATATATTCAATGACCTAGCCTCCACTGCTCTCTGGGGTCGAGAATTCCAAATATTAACGGCCCTCCAAGGGAAGAAATTCCTCCTTATCTCAGTCTTAAATGGGAGACTCCTTATTTTGAAAGAGTACCTCCTAGTTTTAGATTCCCCCATGAGGGGAAACATCCTCTCAGCATCTAATGTTTCAATTAGATCACCTCTCATTCTTCTAAACTCCAATGAGTATATGCCCAACCTGCTCAACCTTTCCTCATGACAAAGTTCACTTGTACTTCTCCAACACCATCCTTTCTATTTTTCGGTGCACTCAGATTTAACAGCCATTTAGTTTGAATTATCATTGGTAAATAATCATGGTTTTGGGTGAGGTGGAGCGTGTATATCGTGATACACAAAGTATGACAATTGTGTGGGACTGTCTGATTGACCAGTGGGTCTTTTTCTGTCTGTCATATGTTTGGAATCACTGCATTCATACCCAGAAATCTGAATGACTTTTGTACACTCGGCCAAGAACAATTTTATCCCCCACCTGAGAGAAAAGATGGAGGAACTGCACTTGAGTCTACATTTAGTTTACCGTCTGACATGTGAAATTGAATGTAAATGGACTGTGGAAATTGTGAGAATGTTTGTTTTGCCTTCAATAAACGTCATGGTGGATAATCACAGCTCATGCTCTACGTGGTTAACAGATGATTACATCCTTACTGAAGGACTGATGGTCACGATACAATCAGAATAATTCTGATTTACAGCTGATTTCAGGATGCAGGACAGTCAGCCTTTAAGCTGGCTGGAGAATAGAGGAAGAAAGGCAGGCAATGATTGAAGACAATTGAGAGGGAGTGAGTGACTCTGAAAGAAGAAGCAAAGGTTAAAAAAAGTGCAGCACAGGAATTGGGCAGTGTTAAAAGGTATTTATTTAAATGCAAGGAGTAGAACAAATAAAGCTGAGGGTACAGATCGACACATGGCAACACGATATCATTGCTAAAACGGAAACTTAGCTTAAAGAGGGGCAAGAATGGCAGCTCAACATCCCTGGATATAGAGTTTTCAGGCGGGATAGAGATAGGAATAAAAAAGGAGGGGGGTGTAGCATTATTGGTGAAGGAAACAATAACAACTGTGAGGAGGGATGATATGCTAAATGAATCATAAAATAAGGCCATATGGGTTGAGCTCAGAAATAAAAAAGGGGCAGCCACACTACTAGGACTGTATTATAGACCCCCAAATAGTGAGAGGGAGATAGAAGAACAAATATGGAGGCACATTTCCGAGTGCAAAAACTATAGGAAAATAATAGTTGGGGATTTCAACTACCCGAATATCAACTGGGATACAAACAGTGTGAAGGGCACAGAGGACACAAAATTCTTGAACTGCATTCAAGAGAACTTTTTTAGCCAGCACGTAACAAGCCCAACGAGAGAGGGTGCAATTCTAGATCTAGTCTTCGGTAATGAAGCTGGGCAAGTAGATAAAGTAGCAGTGGGTGACCATTTTGGAGATAGTGACCATAATACTGTTAGTTTTAGCATAATCATGGAAAAAGACAAAGATAAAACAGGAGTAAAAGTTCTCAACCGTGTCCGACCCATTCCCCGCACCTCTACCCTCACCCCTTCCCCTCCCTCCCAGAACCGTGACAGGGTTCCCCTTGTCCTCACTTTTCATCCCACCAGCCTCCATATCTAAAGGATCATCCTCCGCCATTTTCGCCACCTCCAGCGTGATGCCACTACCAGTCGCATCTTCCCCTCCCTTCCCCTGTCAGCATTCCGAAGGGATCGTTCCCTCCGCGACACCCTGGTCCACTCCTCCATTACCCCCACCACCTCGTCCCCGTCCCAGGGCACCTTCCCTTGCAATCGCAGGAGGTGTAATACCTGCCCATTTACCTCCTCTCTCCTCACTATCCCAGGCCCCAAACACTCCTTTCAGGTGAAGCAGCGATTTACTTGTACTTCTTTCAATGTAGTATACTGTATTCGCTGCTCACAGTGTGGTCTCCTCTACATTGGGGAGACCAAGCGCAGACTGGGTGACCACTTTGCGGAACATCTCCGCTCAGTCCGCAAGCAGGACCCTGAGCTTCCGGTTGCTTGCCATTTCAACACTCCCCCCTGCTCTCATGCTCACATCTGTGTCCTGGGATTGCTGCAGTGTTCCAGTGAACATCAACGCAAGCTCGAGGAACAGCATCTCATCTACCGATTAGGCACACTACAGCCTGCCGGACTGAACATTGAGTTCAATACTTTCAGAGCATGACAGCCCCCCACTTTACTTTCATTTTTAGTCATTTTTAGTTATTTTTTATTCCTTTTTTTTTTACATTCCTTTATACATTTTTTACAATCTTTTTTTGCATTTATTTCATTTCATCTTAGTTTGTTCAGTTTGCTTACCCATTGTTTTTTTCAGGTTGTTTTTCTTCAGGTTTGCACTTGCTGCTGTTCAATATTCAGTATATTCACACCTAATCTGTACTAATGCTTTGTCTTTCAACACACCATTAACATATTGTTTGCCTTTGCTCCGTGACCTTTTGGTCAGCTATGTGGCCTGGTCCAATCTGCACCTTCTCCTTTGTTATCTCTTGCCCAACCCCCACCTCACTTGTTTATAATCTGTGACTTTTCTAATATTTGTCAGTTCCGAAGAAGGGTCGCTGACCCGAAACGTTAACTCTGCTTCTCTTTCCACAGATGCTGCCAGACCTGCTGAGTGATTCCAGCATTTCTTGTTTCTGTTTCAGATTTCCAGCATCCGCAGTATTTTGCTTTTATTATGTAAAAGTTCTAAATTGGGGGAAGGCAAATTTCACGAAACTGAGGGGTGATCTGGCAAAAGTGGGCTGGATACAGCTACCTGAAGGAAAATCAGTGGCAAACCAGTGGGAGGCATTCAAAAGTGAGATTCTACGGGTACAGTGTAGACATGTCCCCACAAAGTGGTACAGCCAAATCTAGAGCCCCCTGGTTATCTAGAAATGTACAGGGCAAGTTAAAGCAGAAAAAGAAAGCTTATGACAGTCACAAAAAACTTAATACTTTAGAAAGCCTAGAGGAGTATAAAAAGCGCAGGGGTGAAATAAACAAAAAAATTAGAAAAGCAAAGAGAGGACATTAAAAATTATTGGCAGGTAAAATCAAGGAAAACCCAAAGATGTTTTATCAGCACATTAAGGGCAAGAGGATAACTAATGAAAGGGTAGGGCCTATCAGAGATGTACAAGGTAACATATGCATGGTTGCAGAAGATGTGGGCAGGGTTCTTAATGAGTTTTTTGTCTCTGTCTTCACAAAGGAGAGGGATGATGCAGACATTGTAGTTAAAGAGGAGGAGTGTGAAATATTAGATACGATAAGCATAATGAGAGAGGATGTACTAGAGGGTCTGACATCCTTAGAACATAGAACATAACAGCCCTTCGGCCCTCGATGTTGCGCCGACCTGTGAAACCATCTGACCTACACTATTCCATTTCCATCCATATGTCTATCCAATGACCACTTAAATGCCCTTAAAGTTGGCGAGTCCACTACTGTTGCAGGCAGGGCGTTCCACGCCCCTACTACTCTCTGAGTAAAGAAACTACCTCTAACATCTGTCCTATATCTATCACCCCTCAACTTAAAGCTATGTCCCCTCGTGTTTGTCATCACCATCCGGGGAAAAAGACTCTCACTATCCACCCTATCTAACCCTCTGATTATCTTATATGTCTCTATTAAGTCACCTCTCCTCCTCCCTCTCACCAACGAAAACAACCTCAAGTCCCTCAGCCTTTCCTCGTAAGACCTTCCCTCCATACCAGGCAACATCCTAGTAAATCTCCTCTGCACCCTTTCCAAAGCTTCCACATCCTTCCTATAATGCGGTGACCAGAACTGCACGCAATACTCCAGGTGCGGCCGCACCAGAGTTTTGTACAGCTGCAGCATGACCTCGTGGCTCCGAAACTCGATCCCCCTACTAATAAAAGCTGCCACACCATATGCCTTCTTAACAGCCCTATTAAATCCCTGAAAGTTGCTACCCAGGTTATGTACCTGGACACCAAGATCTCTCTGCTCATCTACACTACCAAGAATCTTCCCATTAGCCCAGTACTCTGCATTCCTGTTACTCCTTCCAAAGTGAATCACCTCACACTTTTCCGCATTAAACTCCATTTGCCATCTCTCAGCCCAGCTCTGCAGCCTATCTATGTCCCTCTGTACCCTACAACATCCTTCGGCACTATCCACAACTCCACCGACCTTCGTGTCATCTGCAAATTTACTAACCCACCCTTCTACACCCTCATCCAGGTCATTTATAAAAATGACAAACAGCAGTGGCCCCAAAACAGATCCTTGCGGTACACCACTAGAAACTATACTCCAGGATGAACATTTGCCATCAACCACCACCCTCTGTCTTCTTTCAGCTTGCCAATTTCTGATCCAAAGCTCTAAATCACCTTCAATCCCATACTTCCGTATTTTCTGCAATAGCCTACCGTGGGGAACCTTATCAAACGCCTTACTGAAATCCATATACACCACATCCTTGAAAGTGGATAAATCACCAGGTCTGCATAGAGTAGACAGGAAGGACCTGTTTGCCCTAATGGAGAGATCAATTACCAGAGGGCACAGATTTAAAGTGACTGGTCGAAAGATTAGAGGGGACATGAGGAAAACCCTTTTCACCCAGAGGGTGGTGGGTGTCTGGAATTCACTGCCAGGAATGGTAGTGGAGGCAGAAACCCTCAACGCTTTTAAACCGTACCTGGAGATGCACCTGAAGTGCTGAAACCTGCAAGGCTAAGGACCAGGTGCTAGAAGGTGGGTGGGATTAGATTGGCCAACTAGTTTTTTCAGCTGGCGCAGACACGATGGGCTGCATGGCCTCCTTCTGTGCCGTAATTTTTCTATGGTTCTATAGAACAGAAAGGTTTCTGGGTCAGGTTGCAAACAATCATACAAGAGTTCACAACAAAGGGTTGACAGAGAAGCCAACAATCCCATTAGCTGTGCAGTTGTGTAGTAGAAGCCAAATTGTTATATGTATAGCAACACCCAAGGACCTGCATGGTGGTGCAGTTTTTGCTGTTTGTGTTGCTGCATGTGTTCTCCCCCTCCACCCTGGAAATCCAACCCTTGAATCCCAGCTAACAGTTCTATTGAGATCAACATTTTTACTTGCTGGGCTGTTTGAATTTTGTAGGTCTGGATAAATCCTAAATCTGAACACCACGATATGGTGTTTATAATAAAACATGGATTTAAAAGTTACATGGCCAGGCCACCCAAGGGTCCATGGTATGTGGCCCACAAAGTCAAAAAAACTTCATACAATCAATGATGTGGTTACACAAGTGGAAAACAAGCCTCTAACACAGTGGTAATACTAGGTTAATGTTTACTTCACATTCTGAAAGACGTGTTTTTTCAGTCTGACTGTTAATTCTCTTTCAATACCTTTATCAATCAAAATCTGCTTACTTCTCTTTGCAGATAAAACCTGAAGGATGAGCTGAGTGCCTACTAGAAAGGTTACTTCAGAATTCAAATTCTATAAATTGATAAAAATAACATCAGACAAGCTTCCCGATCATGATCCTTGCTGAAAAGTGCACTCTATGAACGTGCGGTGAGGAAATTATCAGGCTGTGATGTTTTCCTCCCTTAACTCCCATGGTTGAATGTCTTGCAACACTTGATGTCCAGGTTCACATATTAAGAACAAGGTATTTGAGTGACATACTGAAGAGCTGTAGGCACCCTAAGATCCTGGGACCTCAGCATAATTTGAACTGAAACCAAATTTAAAAAAAACTTAATTGTAAAGTTTATTTAAAAAATATAGGGGAAAAATTCCTCAGGTGTTCTACTAGTTTCTCACAAACTCAGGCAGGAGTGGAATTCTGATGAAACAGCAGAGTCCCAGTTGTGTCAGGCACCCACTGTTTGAGAAGTTCCAATTTGTCTTCTAAGGGATCGAAACGTCTATCTACCTCTAACAAGGCAAATAATGCCAAAGGGGTGGGGACCTCTTTTACTGGAGTTCTGACTCCTGTGGCTCAGATGGAACTTAACACATCTGTGGAGGGTTGTATGCCCTAAGAGGTGATGCATAGATTGGGGCGCAGGCCAGAGAGGTTGCTGAGGTTGCCAAAGAAACCTAAGGGTTTTTTTAAATTTCAAAATTGGTGTGGAACAAGAGAAGCATCACCACCATTTGCGCCGTGTCCATATGCAGCAAGACCTGGACAATATCCAGGCTTGGGCTGGTAAGTGGCAAGTAACATTCGCGCCACACAAGTGCCAGGCAATGACCATCTCAAACAAGAGAGAATCTAACCATCTCCCTTGACTTTCAAGAGGATTACCATTGCTGAATCCCCCACTCTCAACATCCTGGGGCTTAACATTGACCAGAAACTGAACTGGATGAGCCACATAAATGCTATGGCTACAAGAGCAGATCAGAGGCTGAGAATTCTGCAGCGAGTAACTCACATCCTGTCTCCCCAGTGCCTGTCCACTCTCTACACGGCACAAGTCAGGAGTGTGATGGAATACTCTCCAATTGCCTGGATGGGTGCAGCTCCAACAACACTCAAGATGCTCGACATCATCCAGGATAAAGCTGCCTTCTTGATTGGCAGTATTCTATGACCTTGTCCTATCTACACCTTCTCCTTTGTTATCTCTTGCCCCCCTCCCCTTTACTTGCTTATAACCTTTTACATTTCTAATATTTGCCAGTTCTGAAGAGGGTCACTGACCTGAAACGTTAACTCTGCTTCTCTCTCCACAGATGCTGCCAGACCTGCTGAGTGTTTCCAGTATTTCTTGTTTTTATTTCTACTTGATTGGCACCCTATACACCACCTTCAACATTTACTCCCTTCACCACCAATGCACAGTGGCAGCAGTGTGTACCATCGACAAGATGCACTGGAGCAACGTACCAAGGCCCCTACAACAGTACCTTCCAAACCCACAACCTCTACCACATAGAAGGACAAGGGCAGCAGTTGCATGGGAACACCATCCCCTGCAAGTTGCCCTCCAAGCCACACACCATTCTGACTTGGAACTATATCGCCGTTCCTTGACTGTTGCTGGGTCAAAATCCTGGAACTCCCTTCCTAACAGCACTGTGGGTGTACCTACCCCAAATGGACTGCAGTGGTTCAAGAAGGCAGCTCACCACCACCTTCTCAAGGCAATTAGGGATGGGCAATAAATGCTGGCCTAGCCAGTGAGGCCCACATCCCATGAATGAATAAAAATAAATTACAGCTTATATTTACAAAATACATTTACATTACATGTCAAACATTCTCTGGTGCATTCGGCCTGAGGGGTTTTACACAGTTTCCAGCCCCTCGGTATACTATGGCAGGAGAACCTTACACAGTGGCCTTTCCCATTGAGCCTTTGCAGCGGCTGCCCCAAACTTTAATGCATCCTTCAGCATGTAGTCCTGGACCCAGGAATGTGCCAGTCTACAAACTTGGTCCTCGATTGCTCTTTGTACTAGAAGACCAGCAAGTTTTGGGCAGACCAAAGTGCGTCTTTCACCAAGTTGATGGTCCCTCAGCAGCAGTTGATGTTTATCTCTGTGTACATCCCTGGGAACAGCCTCTACAGCACCGAGTCCTGCACTCCGGAGCGACTGGGGATGAACCTGGACAAAAACCAATGCATCTCTTTCCAGACTTGCTTTGCAAAGGCACATTCCAGAAGGAGCTGGGCAACGGTATCTCGAGGGCAATGTGCAGAGGCGGTGAGACTCCGGGCATGCAGGAAGGATCTGAGGGGGAGGGCCCTTCTCACCACCAGCCAAGCTACGTCTTGGTGCATGTTTGAAAATTCTGGAGATGAGGCATTCTGCCAAATGCGTTTGACAGTCTGCTAATCGAACCCTCCGAGAAGATCCACCATCTCCTTTTACCGCAGTGCCTCGATGATGTTGTGTGCGGATCAGTGCCTGATGGACTTGTGGTCAATGGTGGTTCTCTATGCAAGATTTTACACAAGGGACAGTGTGAAATGGCACAGTCCAACTGAATGGAGAATTGTGCGGCAACATGGCCAATTAATCCAACGCCAAGATGCTGTGGCCAATTAAAGCACTGCTCTAGCTGGGGTCAGCAATCTCAAAGTAGACCAGGATCGAACAGGGAACATTCCTGCTCTGTATGACGAGGCTAGTTGCCAACTCAAACCGACAAGCCACTTGGGTGTCTTCCTGCTTCATTATTTTTGAACAATTTAATTTTTGATATGACATTGATAGAGATTTTATGAGAAATATGTTCAAAGTGAGAAGACATAGCACTCATTTAAATATAACAGTCATTGTACTGTTTTCTTATCAAAAGCTCTGGGTTTCCTCCCACTGAATTTCACAAGTGTGTCTTTTTACAATGCAAGCCTTTTTCAGTCTGTGTTATATGTTAATTAGAAAGACCTGGACAACATTCAGGCTTGGGCTGATACGTGCCAAGTAACATTTACGTCACATAAGTGCCAGGCAATGACAATCTCCAACAAGACAGAGTCTAAACACCTCCCGTTGACATTCAATCTGTCATGCTAGGCCCCCACCTACCAAGAATGAGGCATATTAATTTGTCACAAGCATTGCTTTTAAACTGTTACTGGAGTGAAGAAAGGACTTGTTGAACAGATCAGCCGTAGCTGGAAAAGACATTTGCATATTTACAGACGGTGTTTGGAAGGACAAAGCAGCCATTCCCTGACACATTCAACCCACAATGGACTTTTGATCACCAGATGTTGAAGGTGGGAGAGCTCGCATTCCAGGTTGACTGCTAAGATGGCCAAATAGACAAACAGACATGGTGAAACCAGCTA
This sequence comes from Heterodontus francisci, assembly GCF_036365525.1. NCBI lineage: Eukaryota > Metazoa > Chordata > Chondrichthyes > Heterodontiformes > Heterodontidae > Heterodontus > Heterodontus francisci. Next base: position 128,449,860 of record NC_090377.1, read on the forward strand.
GTCACATGACTAACCTGCTGGGCAACCTGAGTTTTTTGAATTTGTACAAACAGTTTGGGGAAAAAGTCTGTTTGCTCCTGGACTGAGAAGATCTCTCTCCTGTCTGCTCCCATCTCTTTCTCACAAGCCTCTGAATCCACTGAAGACACATGAACCCCAAGAGCGAAAAGTCTCCTACAGCAAACAAGGTTTAAGAAGAATACTGGGCCCCAACGAAAAGCAAGATCTACCTACAATCAAGGACTCTACAGTGAGTTCAAAGAACCATAACAAAAACTCTTCAGATATTGCCTCAAACCTTTCCACTTTATTTCTTTTGTTTTCTTTCTGTCTCTATCTGCATGTATGTATCGCATGGGCGCATCGTGTATCCGTAGACATTAATCAAATTAGAGTTTAAGTTTAATAAATTTCAGCTTTTCTTCTTTCAACCTAAGAAAGCCTGTTTGTGCTGATTTCATTGCCTTATAATTGGAAAGCGGTGAACAAGGATTCACCAAGGGGGAGCTAAAAACACGGTGTGTTTAAATTAAACCCTGTTACAGTAAGACCAGGTGAAGGCTGAAAGGGAACCCGAGACCTCTTTCTCACTTGGTCGTAACAAATGGGATTACCATTGCTGAATCCCCCCCACTATCAGTGTCCTGGGTGTTGCCACGGACCAGAAACCTAACTGCACGAGCCACATAAATACAGTGACGACAAGATGAGTCAGGGGCTGAGTATTCTGCAGTAAGTAACTCATCTCGATTCCTTGGAGCCATTCCATCATCTACAAGGCACATGAGTACTCCTCACTTGGCTGGATGAGTACAGCTCCAAAAACACTCAAGAAGCTCGACACCATACAGAACAAAGCAGTCCGCATGATTGACACCCCATCCACCACCCTAAACATTTACTCCCTCCACCACTGGCGCACCGTAGCTGCAGTGTGACCATCTACAAGATGCAATACAGCAAATCGCCAATACTAAATAATCTTCCAAACGCACGACCTCTACCAGCTAGAAGGACAAGGGCAGCAGGCACACGGGAACACCACCATCTTCAAGTTTCCCTCCAAGTCCCACACCATCTTGACTTGGAACTATATTGCGGTTCCTTCAACATCATTGGGTCAAAATCCTGGAACTCCCTACCGAACAGCAATGGGGAAGAACCTACATCACACGGACTGCAGTGGTTCAAGGCAGCAGCTCACTACCATCATCTTCTCATGGGCAATTAGGGCTGAGCAATAAGTGCTGGCCTTGCCAGCAATATCCACATATATGGAAGAAATAAAAAATAGGCTGCTAACTTTATTTCCTCTTTCTTACAAGGGATGGCTTACTGGTGAGTCTAGCTCTTAACTGGCAAATTACAGTGCTGCAACGAGGAATTTCCTGTTTAACAATCACTGCTCATAGTGATCAGTTATGTAAATAATCAAATCCCATTAGCCAAAACTGAGTTGTATATTCTATTATATTGCCATTGCTCTTCTAATCAATATTATTGCTAGGGAGAAGGAAAAGGACCTAAACGTTAAATTCAAATCCTCACCAGCACTTTAAGCAGCAGAGTTGCACAGAGCTGACATTTGAATTTAACATCTAGGTGTTGTTCCTTCATCGCTAACTTTTATGGATGACTATTAAGTTTGTCATATCCATGAGAAAGCACTTTGGATGGCACACCACACAGCATAGACAGTGCAACTTGCCCCTCAAACTGCTCAGTGCCACCTCAGGAGGCAGTGATCAGTTATAGTGATCATTTGGGGACATGTTGAAGTCCACCGTCTTAACCAATTAATGCCACTTATGATCCTACAAATAACAACTGTTTACAGATGAAGACAACAAAATAGGAGCACACCAATTGTTCAGTTGGTAAAACAAATGAGTAGCACAAATATGGATATGGTAGTCCAGCAGTTATGGCACTGGACGAATAACCCAGAGGATGTGAATTCAAATCCCAACACAAGCCATGAAATTGAATCCAATAAATCTTGGTATATTGTAGACTAGCACCAAGCAAATGACCATGAAATTGGTTTTCTAATAACCTTCAGGATCACTGATGGCCCAAGAACAAAAAAAAAGGGAAAAAACATGTTCAAATCCTGGTCTTTGGTAAATTAGCTGATTTCCGCCAGAGGAGGAAAGAGAGAGACTAGTGCTGGTCTCTGCTGGAGGAGTACTGAACAAGGGGATGTATCCTTTAATTAAAGCCAGGTTATTTAAGAGCGATGTCAGGAAGCATTTCATCACACAAAGGGTAGTGGAAATCTGGAACGCTCTCCACCAAAAAGCTGTTGAGGCTGGGGGTCAATTGAACATTTCAAAACTGAGATTGATAGATTTTTGTTAGGTAAGGGTATTAAGGGAGATGGAGCCAAGGCAAGTAAATGGAGTTAAGATATAGAGCAGCCATGATGTAACTGAATGGCTGAACAGGCTTGAGGGGCTGAATGGCCTTTTTCTGTTCCTATAAGGATCAGCACATGAGCCACCCATCACAGAGTACCCACCTCCTGCACAACTCCTGTTGATATGGTTTGTTCAGTTAACTTCTGATCAATGGCGACACAACCCCCCCCCCCCCCCACCCCCACCCTCCCCAACCAAGATTTAGATACTCGAAGGGCTGAATGGCCTGCCTCTGTTTCTAAGTTCCTTGTCATCCATGACTTTACTGTGGTTGATTGCATTGACATGTGGTTGATGGAAACCTGGGGAATAGGTGACAACACCTTGTCCCTTACTGAAGTCTCCCCACCTGGCTATACCTGCCACCAACTGACCTGCCAAAGCCACCATATGAACTGATTGACCCCTATTCAAGGCAACTCACTGCACCTTGTTATCTCACATGACCTCTATTCCTATTATTCCACACACAAGGCATTCACTCATTACTTGTGTCCTTCAGCACTCACATTCCCCTCACCCCACCAACCCCAGCCCCCCCCTCCACCCCCAACCAACGCCACTTTCTTCTACCTTCACTCTTGGACAAAACTCTCCCTCAAGTCACTTACAACTGCACTTTCAAACTCCCAACTGTACAGCCTTTGGATCTCCATTTGTCACACTAATTCTGCAACTACTGATCAATCATTCAATCATTCCATCGCCTCCGCCTTTGGTGTCTATATCCCCAGTAACACCCTTACTCTCTCAAACTCTGGTTGTTAGCCCAGGAACCACCCCCATCTTTGCTTCCTTAAGTCCAAGGAGCACAGATTTGAATATATGATGGTTTAGCCATTCATCGGCATCAATCCTGCTGATTCGCATTGACTCCTTCCAACTGCGCCATAAATGAAACATTTTCATCTTCATGTTTTCATCCCTCAATGGCCTTGCCCTCCAGATCTCTGTAACCTCCTCCAGCCTCAAATCCACAAGAAGGCTGTGGCCATAAATTCATTCACATAGCACTTTCTAGCAGCAATATGCAGACATACATAGAGAGTTGAAGCGCAGGAAGTGCCGCTGGCTGCGAGTCGATGACTTAATGCAATACACTGGCCAAGGAATGTGCAGGGAACGCCTTCCTTTTCACTCCTGAATATACAAGCATTAGGAAGCCAGGTGAGCACTGTTCAGGAGCTACTGAAAGGGCCACTCAGCAAGTTGCAGCTCAAGTGCTTTTGGCTACTTGGTGCTCAGGCAAAGTTGATGGAAGCACTGTGCTGAGATGCTGGAGGAATCTGAAGGTTTCTGCTGACCAAAGAAAGGCAGAGAATCACATTTCTTTATGTAAGTATGGAGGCAGTAGTTGCAGTGTCACTTGCTCTGCCACTTGAGCAGGATATGCAGAGGAGGAGCTAGAGAGGGATATCTCTGCAAGCAGGGGGAAGAAGGTGGGCTCTCCTTAGAAGGTCCTACCCTGAAAGGATTTTCCAGGAGCACCACTCCTATCTTGGTGAAGGTAGAGACAGTGTGTCATCTCCTTCAAGAAGACATGGAGCCTCAAGCCAAGGCAAGGATGGCCCTCACAGTGCCTTTGAAGATCACTGTCAGGCTTGCATTCTTTACAATGGTTTCTTCCTGGTGACAGCAAGTGACATAACAACGTGTCACAGTTCACTGTCCACAGGAGGTATCCGGGAAGTGACAGAGGTGCTCGCCAGGAGGAGAGGGGACTTCAACCTCTTCTTCCAGAGCAGAGAATCAGTATCCAGGGGTACGTGGGTTCACCAGAATACAGGCCTCCTGATGGTGCAGGACACCATCCACTGCACACATCGCTCTGTGGGCCTCCCACATCAACAGAGAGCGCACCCGCAACCGCAAGGGCTGCCACTCAGTCAATGTGCGGTTGGTGTGCGACCACATCAAGGACAGAATTTTACCAGCCCCCGGGTGGCAGGCTAGGAGGTGGGAGCCATTAAAATGCTGTGGAGCCGTATCAGGATGGGTCCCTGACGCAGTTCCGCCACTGAGCCATTTTACCAACGGTGGGACCTGAAGTGCGGTGGCTGCCTGCAGATGAGAGGCGGGCCACTAGTCCAAATAATTAAGGGGCCACTCCAGGGGCCATTTTGAGGGGCTGCTGGCATTTTGCTGAGGGCAGAGCTTCCCCCTGCCACATGGAGAGGCTGCCAGCTGCAAGGAAACAGCTTCCCAGGTTGGGGCCCAGCGGAGCTAGGAGTTCCATGGCACAAGGAGGGGGCCCCTGGTGGCAAAGGCAGAAGTTACCCCTCCGATTACTGGGGCCTGCATATCGGGCCCCGGCAGAGAAAACAAAATTCTGATTCCCCTGTGAACTCGCCTTAAACTGAAGGCACCCTCTCGTTCTCCTTGCAGCCTCTGCAGCAGCCACCCTGCTTGATGGCAATGCCGAGGCTGCAAAGCTGTCAGCCCTCTTATTGGGCTGGCAGCATGCAGAGCCAGCTCGGCGCCCTTAATTGGCTAGCAGGCCTGAATTTCGGCCCAAGAAATTCAACTTGCTGTACGCTCACTATACTGGCAGCATCCACAGTGCTCTTTGTCTGTGACACTAAAGATTCCTACTGTCTTCAGGGCTCCAAGACAGACAACAGGATGGCTGCTCAGTGACAAGGGCTACCCCTCCACACATGGGTCATGACCCCCTTCCGCCATCCCACAATGCCAGGCCAGAAGACCTTTGAGAGCTAGGGAGCCACAAGTAACATTGTGGAGCAACCCATCGGCTCCTAAAGCAGATATTTCGCTGCTTAGATTGTGCAGGGGGTTCTCTGCACTACACGCCCAAGAGGGTCTCCATGCTTATGGTGGTGAGCAATGTTGTCCAAAACACATAATTATGAGTGCTCAGCAATTACCTCCTGGATCCAGAGGCCACATTGGGAGGAGGAGAAGGAGCAGGAAGGGGGAAGAAGGAACAGGAAGGGGGAAGAAGGAGCAGGAAGGGAGGAGACCGCATGCATCCCACGCAACTGGATGAAGAAAGAGGGAACACATAGTTAGGCTTCACTTCAGTTAAAAGAAACTTCCCTTATAGTGCATCCATTTCAAACTCCCCGTCACAAAGTTCCCTTGGCCTACATCACTGAATAAGGGCTAACAGTAAAAATCTTCACACATCTCTATCCAACAATACACCAATAATACAAGCAAACAGAACTAATCACCATTGTGCATCCCTTAATGCCTGTCTTGTGGGTGTCCTTGCTCCTATGCAGCGCTACTGCAGTGGCTGCAGCACTGGTGGAAGGCTCCTGACTGCCCTCAAGCAGCTATGGGCCTTGAGGTCCCGACTACAGACTGCACCACCTCAACATGGATGTCAGCAGTCTGGGCTGGCTGACCCAGAGGCAAGAGAGAGAGAACTGGTAGAGTGGCAGTGGTAGGAACACAAATGCTGTCATCCTGAGAGAGGATAGCAGATTTGTGCTCCACCATGCTACTACCACTCTCATGGGGCAGTACCTCAGCAATCCTCATAATCTGCCAGAGCACAGATTGCTAGACTGCTGTCAAGTACTGAGATTCGCATGCACCATGGCAGCTGTCTGTGGCTGCATGGCAGCAGCCAAAGATCTTATGACCTCTCTGAGCTTCTAATGCAGCATTGATACACTGGCAGGATTCCGCTTGTGCTGCAGTGGAAGCTGAGACAGTGGCCAGCAGACACCTCATCATGGGTCAGTCTGGCACTAATGTCATGGAGGGGCCCCAACATTTCCACGGTGGAGAGGATGAGCTCCAAACTCTGCACAATGCCATGTACCATGGTAGAGCCAGATGCCTCCATGCTCCTGGCAAGTGACTGGAGGCTATCTGGCAGGCTTGCTAATGCATCAGGATCTCGATGTTCATGTTCATCAGTTTTCCTATAGTCCCCTCAATGAGGTGCCCATCCGAGTCCCCTGCAGCAGAATTGGCGAGTAACCTCTCTCTCTCTGGAGGGCTCACTCAGGAGCTGTCTTATCTCTCTGTTGTGGCTGTAGCCCACTTGTGCCTGGTGACTCACCACATTTGGATCCCAACTTTAAACTAACCTTTAACATTTGCGCTGTGCCAGTGTCTGAGCTGGTGGGTGCAAGTGTTAGGCCGTGTGATGCTGCTTCTTCCTCCTCTCTCCCTTCTGTTGAGACGGTAGGGACTGAGCAGTCGCTGCTTCTTGGCTGTCTGGAAGCACAAAAGAGGAGGGTATTGCTCCATGAGACTTTTACCCATGCTTCTCAGGACCATCTGTTCCACGGCGCTGAGGGGGATGGATCCTTGGTGGTCCTCCACCTATCTTCTGCCTCTCCCGCCTGTTGTGAGTGACTTTCTCTTGCAAGAGGGAGAGCAGAATGTCAGTAGGTTTGGGTGAAATGCTTGCCCTAGCTAAATAGCTGGAATTGCATGGAAGTAGTGCGAGGTGTTTGCACAGCTGGCAATGATTGGAAGGTGTGTATGGGTGAGGTTCAGTATAAGGGTGTTAGGGGTGAGTCCCGAGAGTCAGGATATGCTGCTGCGTGAGTGACAGGTTCTGGTGCATTGAACAGTTTCAGAGGTGTGTGGTGTGGTGGGTGCGACATGTGATGTGCAGATGCATTCACTCACCTTGACCACCCAAGTGAGACCATTACATTTTTTTCGGCACAACTGCCGGGTTTGTGATGCCCTGCTCTGAGAATTCATGACCCTCACCACCTGCTCCCCCTCCCTTCGCAGGGTTAGTCTGGGGGGCTTCCAGCCCATCACCGGAAACATGGCCTCCTTTCTGGCCTGGACCTCCTGTTAGAGTGCATCCAGGGCAGCGTTACAAAATAAGGGTACCCACTCCTTCCCTTACTGAGCCATCGCTTTTCCCTAAATGGTAAAAAAGCAATTATCCAGCAGCCTGCAGTGCACTGCTGCAACTCTCCTTTTTATAGGGACTGTGCCTTTAAAAATTGCAGAATAAGGATGTAAAAAGTTAATAGCGAAGACAATGAGAAAGACCTCTCCCACTGTACGAGTGATGATGTAACGGTCACATGGAATAGGCTGGAGAGGCAGAAGGTACAGCAGTGTTACGTCTTCTTGTTGTTTTCTGGTCCCCAGATGTTGGAAATAATCACACTTTAAACTTGGAAAGGCTTGAGCTTTTCATTTATTTGTTCAGCCACCATGCTGCCTGCTGTAGGACTGGCCAGACTGGTTTTCAGGCCATCCCTGGATCACTTGCTGAGATAGCAACTGTAACTCCTCGTCTTTGCTGGTCTCATCTCTAATTTGACTTTTTCAGTGGTGTTACATTCACTAGGTGATGAATATTTATACCTAGATCTTCTATCTCATGTTTCTCCTGTGGTGACAACCGAGATAGGAATCTGCCAGCACCATTTCTCTTCCTGGCTTGTAGTACCGAGTGGAATCATAACTCTGACACCTCAAGAGTAACCTCTGCAGTCTTGCTGGTGCTTTACCTAGATTTTTCTTGTAGATCTGCTCCAGCGCACAATGATCACTCTCCACCATGAACTTTTTCCCATAGAGATATGTGTGGAATTTCTCACATTCATACACGACTGCCAAAAGCTCTCTTTCTATGTTGGCATACCTTGTCTCAGCTGATGTTAGAGCTTTGGACACAAATGCTATTGGCTTTCCCTCTTGTACCAGGGCTGCTCCTAGTCCTTTTGTGGAAGCATCTACTTGGCAGAGTGACAGGTTTCTTTCTGTCGTAGTATGACGGACTTGTCTTCTTGCACACTACCTTTGAGTTTGTTGAAACTCCCGTCATGTGACTCTGACCACTGATACTCTACATCTTCTTTCATCAGCTCCCAATGGTTTGCTGTGTGTTCTGGCATGTACGGAATAAAGGAGCTCATGGTTAGTATCAAACCAAGGAAACTTCTCAACTCTCTCTTATCTCTTGGGGCTTCCATCCCAGAGATGGCCGAGATTCTTTCAGGACTCGGCTCGAGTTTTGGTTTGTTTCACTATTCCTTCACCCTGTTACTCTCGCTCTGGTAACTCGTCTACCACCTTCTTGCCTTGTTCTACACATCTTTTCCCAATGATTGGTCTTTCCACAAGCTCTGCAGATTGATCCATATGCGGGACATTTCCTTCTGTCTGTCAATTCGTGTGGTCGTCCACAGCTCCTGCACACCTTTCTCTTTGTCTGGTGTACATTCTTTCGTTGTTGTTTCACTGCATCAATCCTGTTGCCTTCCTCTTGGCTTAACTGAAAGCTCACCATTTGGGTAGTCAGTGTCTTCATCTGTCTGCTCGTGGCTTCATGTGCTCTGGCAGTGTCTACAGCCTGTGATATTGTGAGCTTGTTCTTTCTGATTCGAACTTTCTGTACTTCAGGATATGTAGAACCCTAAATGAGCTGATCTATCAGCCTTTCATCTGTGTCCTTAAATTTACATTTTTTGGCAGAATTTTTTAGTCTCGTTACAAAATTGTCAATAGGCTCACCTAGTTCCTGTCTGAGGCCTTGAAATTCATATCAGATTTGATTTTGGCTGGAGTTGGGTGCTGAATCTTTCAAAAATTTTGTCTGGGTTTCTGCTGTCCTCTTCACTTAGGTCCCAGCTGTGAAATACATTTAATCCTTTAGCTCCAGCCCATAGAAGGATATAGCTGACCCTCTCCTCTTCGCTAGTGCTTTTTAGGAAACTACTGAATGTCAATCTGCACTTTTGTTCAAACTTCTCAAATGTCTCTACGACATCATCAGCTTCCCAATTCGTTATGGGCTGTAGCTGTGCATTCATTCCCGTCCCCGCTGACAGTTCACTTTTTCGTTTTCGTATGAGTCACTCAGTTTTTCTTTCCCTCCCTCTGGCACTAATTTGGGTCAATTTTCCCAATCTAATTCTTTTAAAATGTTCTAGGTTTACTCACAGACACTCACTGCCACCATGTTACATCTTCTCAGAGTCATAGTGAAATACAGCACTGAAACAGGCCCTTTGGCCCACCAAGTCTGAGCCAACCATCAACCATCCATTTATACTAATCCTACATTAACCCCACATTCCCTAACACATTCCCACCTTCCCTCAATTCTCCTACCACCTACCTACACTAGGGGCAATTTACAATGGCAAATTTACCTATCAACCTGCAAGTCTTTGGCTGTGGGAGAAAACCGGAGCACCCGATGGAAACCCACACGGTCACAGGGAGAACTTGCAAACTCCGCACAGGCGATACCAAGAAGTGAACCTGAGTTGCTGGAGCTGTGAGGCTGCTGTGCTAACCACTGCGCCGCCCCTGTTGTTTTCTGGTTCCCAGATGTTGGAAATAATCACACTTTAAACTTGGAAAGGCTTGAAGCTTTTCATTTATTTGTTCAGCCACCATACTGCCTGCTGTAGGACTGGCCAGACTGGTTTTGTGTTGCATATCACATGACTCTCCAGTGCAGCCGTGAATCTGGCTCCACTGGAACACTTACACATAACAACTGGTTCCTAGCTAATTATTTCCTAGCACTTTACAGATAGTATAACAATATTTAACAAGCAGCATGTATGAATGTAGCTTGCAGACTGTGTATATATAGTTACTGTAAATAACAGAGAATTGTTGGTTAACAGTTACCAGAGTCTATGACTTTCTCTACAATGCCCTGACACGCTACAGAAACATCTAATCCAAAAAAAGGATAAGGCTGCCTGGAGCACATGGGGCAGGATTTTCCTGTGTGCTTCTGAAGACCAATTGGCCTCTTTCAATAGGCCTTTAATTACTTCAATTGGCTATCTGCCACTTGCCCCTACCCCCATCCTGCCTCCAGAAAAATGGCCTGGGGGTGTGATAGAGCCACGGAACTGACACACAGGCAGGTGGCACGAAATTCCGCGCCAGTCTGCTTCCCTTCCTGGCCAGGGCTAAAAATCCTGCGCATGGTTTCTGAAGAATGTTACTCGGCCCCTTGGAGTGTGCAGAAGATGCCTGCACTGAAATGGAGTCCGGGGCTGCCTGGGAGCTAGTCACGGCCACGCTACAATCATGGAAATGAGGCGGGTAGATGATTTTTGTGTCTTGCCCACCTCATTTCCAAGGGGTGCAGGCAAGCCACAAATCACGCCCACACCCCCCCCTACCCCCCATGCTCAAAAACTGGGGCACATGAATTTTGTATCCTCCGTTCCTCCAATTCTGGGCTCTGACACTATCTTTGTCCCACCATTGGTGGCAATGCCTTCAGCCATCCAGGCAGTAAGCTCTGGGAATTCCCTCTCAAATGGCACTGCCTCTTCCCCTTTTGCTCCTCTTTTAAGTCCCTCTCTAAAACCTACCTCTTTGACCAAGCGTAAGTCCCCCATTCTAATATTTCCTTCTTTGGCTCATTGACAATTTATGTCCGTTTATGCTCCTGTGAAGCCCCCCTGACATTTACCTGCATTAAAAAATGCTATATAAATGCAAGTTATTGTTACTGAATGGAAGTTTTCAAGTTTGAATAAAATGAAATCGACAAAATTGGTCTACCGCGCCAATAATTCTTAATAGCTACCACAGACACCAAAAAGACACTGGATTTAATTTTGTGACATGGTACAGCTGCTAGAGATAAGCAAACAGGCAGAGAGAGAGAGAAATGTTGTTGGGTAAGGCTTTGCATTAAAAGTGAGTTGCCAGTAGATAGAAGGATCTTTACTCAGCATCTAAGCTGTACCGTACCTATGAGTGCTGACTGCTGACACTAGGAGCCTGGAATCAACTTTCCATTCCTCATTTCATGAGCACAGCGCTCACCAAATGATGACTTATTGCAGATTTTGTTATATTAAAAGGGTAAAAGAGTCCAGTACTTATACTGGTATAAACCTTTATTCTTGGTCTAACTGTATGAATTCAGATAATATAGAAGCAATGTCGAAAATCACATTATCAGCAATGTAACACTGACTGCAGAAGTGGATAGACCAGAGCAGCGAAGAGAAAATGCAACCATGTTTCTGATAAATTTTTGTTCTCACGCTGCTTGGAAAAATAAAACGTCCTTATTTGCATAACCATTGTGATCCCCTGACCTCAGCCCACTCTACCTTCAGTCAAGATTAAGCAGACTGTTCCCATGCCTGCAAAATAGGAGAAAGTTATCAAATCGAAAATGAAATTCCTCTCGCCAACCAGATCATGCAGACTTTTTTTGGCAAGGATTATCGACAGGATCATTCTTTGCATTCCCAACTCCTATCAAAGTCAAGTTCTTTCAATTAAAGGCCTGCTCGGGTCTGCAAATGAACCGGGCCTTAGCCCGACAGAACCACATCCGACCCGAGTCCGACCCAGCCCAAGTCCTTTCAGTTTTTCCCGCGCCCGACTCGATCTGACCACCGGAATATAATCAACTTTATTGAAGAGGTTGTGCTTTACCTTGGATGGAATTGCTCACTGCAGACTAGCGTGGAGTGTTTCCCGCCTTGACGTCCTGGCTGTTACTGTGTCCGATCCGGCCCGACCTGACCCAAACCCAAATGCCAGACCCAGAAGAGCAACCCGACCCGAACCCGACACACGTCGTCGGGTCCCGTCAGGTTGGGGTTGGGTAGCCATGCTCTACCTCCAATCTTGTGTCCCTGCTACCACTGGAGATTATGATTATGCTGAACTGCCTCAAAGCACTTCAGATAATATTATGTAGGTAAGCACAGCAACCACTCTGCACAAGCAGCATCACACAAACAGCAATGAGTGAATGACTGATTAAACTCTTTTCGGTGGTGTTGGTTGAGGGAGGAATGTTGGTGGGGACACTTAGAAAACATTCTGCTTTTTTATGGTTCTCGCAGTGCTGTGTTGCAATGTGAACCTAGATTATGCATTTAATCCCAGGAGTGAGACTCAAACACTCAACATAGAGACAAGCGTGCTACCAACCGAACGAAGATATACTTGAACTAACTGACGCCTTTTGTTGCAATTTTTTAAACAAGTACAGCGATGTCCAAGTCAACTGATACACCAAAGTGAAAGTAATGCTTCGCCATTACATTAATTAACGTGTCTTAACTCTGCATAGTAATTAAAATCTAAACACATCTTTTTGCTTATAACAGGCTGTCTTAATTTCACAATAACTTCAAAATTGTAGAGCCAATAATCAAAGTATAATAAGAAACACTTTGCTTCCAGAAGCTACAATTGGTTCCAGTTACCTTGCATCGTACTGTGCACCTAAACAAAGGCTGACTCATCTTTGGAAAGATGGTTGTCTGCTTCTGTCAGGATCCAGAACCTTGTTGAGTCTCTGAAAAGATTCTGCTCCAAAGATATCTTGAAGGAAGAATCTCTGTAGGAGAAAAATCATTGAGTAGAACCTAATAAAGCTTTTATCTTTCCACAGGATATACTGCCCTTTGAATGCAATTAGAGAAGCCTATCACTGGTAGTTTATCAGTTTCTATGAACTGCCTTTGCTTCAAAGTGCATCTAAAAAGTTAAATTTAGAAGCAGATAATGCACTATGGAGTGCTCGCTAAATACAACTCCACATTAGTGAATGTGATTAAATTAATATTTTGTCTTCAAGTAATTTTCAATTAATGCTTTTAAAAACTATTGCAAGACATATTAACCAAATTAACGCAAAACTATCGCAAGGAGTAAAGGACAAACTGCCACCTGAAGGCTGCCCCTACCTTCCAGATCCTGTTGCAGGACCCAATCCGACCATTTTTCCCAACCCAAGCCCATATCCTTTGAAAGTACAGTCCTAAGTGGGGAGTAAATCAAGAAACGTACCTTGGCCCTTTGGCGCCACCCAGTGACTGATATAATTTTATATGGAAGTGAGCAAACAAAAATGAAAAGATGGACGAGGAGAGCATAATTCAGTCCATCAAGCTCATTGCCTCTGTAGATTATTCCACAGTGGATTCTAACCAACCCTCTCAGTCGCTTAAATGAGATGATTAACCATGGGTGAAAAACTCCGGGAAGGTGAAATGGGAATTATTTTCCTGGCTCCTGAAGATTATTAAGCAAGTTACGAATCCAGTTTTATACGTGTTACCTCTTTTACCAGCTACATTCTGCAGTGATCCATCCACGGAAGAATTTGAACTGCCCTAACCTTCCGGAAACCAGGTGGGGGAGGTCAGTTAAAATAACAGGGGCGGGATTTTGCATTTTGGGTTGGGACGCTAACATCGGGGCCAGATCAGGGTCCGAACCCTACACTGTGTCAGGAACAGTTGCCAGACAGTGATTTTGCCTAAATTGGCCAATTAATGGTCAGGGGGTTGGCTCGCCATTCAATTAAGGATGGCAGGTGGGCTCTCGAAGCTGGAGGACCTTGTTGAAGCCTGCCATTGCAGGCAAGGGATAGAGATGGTGTCTCCATCTTGACGTGTCCTATCAGCAACTTTAACAAATTTGAAATAAAAAAGGGCCACAGGGGCAGATGGGGGTTGGGGGGGTGGGGTGGAGGATGGGGGCTGGGTATCAAAGGCATCCTGGATAGCTGGCCTTTGGTCTGTCACCGGGAGGACACCTCCAGGTATCTTCCAGTCAGCCTCTGATATTCGGCCTTTAAATTATCTTAACAAGCTACATACCGTCAAACCGGCCTCCAGCAAAATGACTCGGCGGCTGGATGGTGCCAGCAAACCAACACACCGGCCGACGGCACAAAATTATGCACCCACCCACCTCCATTGTCACCCCCGTATGGGGGTGAAAATCCTGCCCCAGGCATCAGTTACCCCCATAAATTCCACTTCCTTCCCGCGTCCCTCTAGTAACCTGCTCCAATGAGCAGGCAAGCAGGGCACCTACAGGAAGGAAGTTTGAAGTGTATAAATCAGATCTGGTGATGCTGTCAGGGCCCAATCTGCAGTATCAAGTAAGGGCCTGGGGTGAGGGAAGGTGGGGCAGTGTCGGGTCCCCAGTCAGGCAAATCCTGCTGGGAGCCAAATTCTCGACCAGAAGAGGCCCAGCATCTAAGCTTAAACTATATGTTTGAGGTTTCAGGATTACACCTCTGGGGCTCACAAGGAAGCCTTGGGACGCTCCACCCCCCCTCCCCCCACCCATCTTGAACTATGCTATCCACACCACCACCATACATCCCACCCTGACCTCTCAGCCCATTCTCTCCCCCCTTGATCAAGGCGCTGAGCTTTGAAACCCTAGTGATTGCCAGGGACTGTCCCAAAGACCTCCCAGCTGTGCCCTCCCGCCGCCTGTTTGTGCTCTCGCCTTCCGGCCAGGCTGTCAGACAAACAAGAGCTGATGTTTAATACAGCTTCTGAAGGTCAGCACCTCCAATAATGCAGCACTCTCCCTCTGTACTGCACTGGAATGTCAGCTTTGGTTATATGCTGAAACATTGAATGGGGGCATGAGCCCAGAACTGTCTAACTCAGAGGTGAAAATATAACCAATTGAACCAAGCTAACAGATTTGAACTGGTTAACTCAGATAATGTTAACTGCTGTGATTGGAACTCCTCTCAACGTATCCACTGTACTACCATAAATTCCTCTAATCCCCAGTCTTACCTGAAGCTTGTTTATTTTGCATGCATTCACCTAATTCTGCAATCACAGTCAAGCAGCAATCTACTTAAACAGCCTGGCTGAAACACCAACTCTCTTGCCCAGAAAAAAAACACTTTTACTCTCTACTGAAATCAACATACGAACAAAGGAACATACAAATTAGGAGCAGGAGTAGGCCACTCGGCCCTTTGACCTGCTCCACCATTCAATCAGTTCATGTCTGAACTGATTACTCCACATTACCACCTACCCTTGTTAACCTTTCACCTCCATGCTTATCAAGAATCTATCTACCTCTGTCTTAAAAATATTCAAAGACTCTGCTTCCACCTCCTTATGACGAAGAGAATTCCAAAGACTCATGTCCCTCTGAGAGAAAAAATTTCTCCTCATCTCTGTCTTAAACGGGCGACCCCTTATTTTTAAATAGTGACCCCTAGTTCTAGATTCTCCCACAAGGGGAAACATCCTTTCCACATCCACCTTGTCAAGACCCGTCAGGATCTTATATGATTCAATCAAGTCGCCTCTTACTCTTCTAAATTCCAGCGGATACAAGCCTAGCCTGTCCAATCTTTCCTCATAAGACAGTCTAGTAAACCTTCTCTGTACTGCCTCCAATGTCTTTACATCCTTCTTTAAATAGGGAGACCAGTCCTGTACAACATAGAGTAATATTGCACTATATGCGACACCTGCATTTCTGTCCAATCTCGTGTGATTCCTGCATGTTGAATTGGGTTAACTTTACCCCCTTAAAGCAACTCCTTACAGGATGCGGTGTCATATCACGTGGGTTGGAAGCCTCAATGAGTGTGACTCAAGTATGATGTTAAACTGGGTTGAAAGAATGCTCAGTAGGTTTAAAGGGGTCAAACTTAGGGGGTTAGTGAGACTGCCTCCTTTAGACATCTTGTTCCATTACTCTCCAGGAATCCAATAGAAACACCCTTGATTTATAGTATATCTTAGGCCCCAAAATTAATTTGGAGATACGCTGGGAGTGGGAAGCTCTGATATACTTTAGGAACCCGGTAGTATGTTTAGTGTAATAAAAACAAGAAATGCTGGAAATACTCAGCAGGTTTGGCAGCATCTGTGGAGAGAGAAGCAGAGTTAACGTTTCAGGTCAGTGACCCTTTATCAGAATGACCCTTCATCAGTATGTTTAGTGCATCTGTCACTGGCTTTTTAGCACAGCCACCTCATTATTATTTTACTCCTGGCTTTCCTGTCCAATCCATGGCAGCCAGTGGAATGATGACCGGCATGATGCAGTCTCAACCCCAGTATTTAAAGGGTCATCCAAAGATACAATCTGGAGGAGTTGGAGTTGGGAAGAAGAAGAAGTCCCCAAGTGTACTCAAGACGTTCAAAGTCCCAATTAACCGATGCATCCCTTGATGTGTTGCTGGGGGCTGCAAGGAGTCGGAGGGAAATACTATTCCCCAGCAATGGGAGGAAGAAACCTGTGGCAGAAACAAAGAAGGTGTAATTTGAGGGTGCCCAGGAGATCTACAGCAGGACTCCAGTGCCCTGCTCCTTGAAGCAGTGCTGTAAGTGTTTGTCACCACACCCCTTATTCTGCCTTCTCAAGCATACTCCATTACATCATTCCTCACACCCACTTACCTTGCAGGTGCACCCATCCTTCTCTGTCTATGTATTTCGTCACATCTCCATTTATTCATCCATCCCTTCCACTCAACCTCATTCTTATACAATTTACACCTTCGCCTGATTCTCACCCTAACCCTCACTAATTGAACTCCATCCATCAGCTGAATACAAGCCACTAACCTCATGCATAGGTCTGTTCTTTCCCTTGTTGGAGAAGAGAGCACAGAACATGAGGGAGAGAGAAAGAACGGGAGGTGGTGCCACAGCCATCTCACAACTAACAATTGCAGGAGGTAGGGAGACATTAGAGATGAATGGACTTTTCATGTGCCTGGTCGGTGGAGATAAGGAGGTAGCTACCTGGTGACATTTAAATGTCAGCCACCTACATGTCATATGGCACTCGGTCATGATGAATTGATTTCAACAGCAAGTGAATTATAATGTACATAATAACTTGCAACATTCTTACTTTGCCAATACAAAATTATACCTTTCCTTTCCGCTGGGCTTTCAGGTGTCCATGGAACTCACGAATGACGAATGCCCAGAGGAGCTGAATCCTTCTGAGGCTGTACCATCATTGGACTCGTACATACCGTGTTCCAGCTCAGATATTTGCATTTCGGTGGGACCCCATAGACAGACAGTTGAGCTTTCGCCTGGTGACTGAGGCTTTGCAAGTGAGCAAGAGCAGATGGTGGTGATAAAGACAACTGTAGAGAGTCTGAATGGGAAGGCTCAGAGAAGGCAAACAGTTACGCTCAGTGAGAAGAGTTATCTTTCATTATTTCTGCCCTCTTGCCATAGGTATTTTAGGAGGGTGGGGGGGTGCAATGCAGGCTGAATTTCTGGGCCCTCCCAAAGACAGGAACGGAGGGGACCCCAAAAATACCGGCAGCATGTCACAATACTCACCAGGGCGGGGGGAAGGTGGGAAAGGAGTCCCGCTCTCCCTCTAATTTAGTTACATGGCCCTCCAGAGTGGGGGGGTGAACCTCGAGGGGGGGAGAAGTGCTGGATCAGCACAGCTCCCTGGAGAGGGCGAAGAAGAGGAAGAAGACAAAGATGAGGAGGAGGCTGAAGGATAACTGAAGAGTGGTCCCCATGCTTTGCAGGGATGCCGCCGTGGCAGGCTCAGGAGGCAGAGAGCTCATCAGGACAGCAGGGATGCTCGGGCCACTCTGATACAGAGACATTTGACTTGTGTGACATTCAGTGTGCAGGACATTTGGAGAGGAGAGTCTCCTTCATCTGAATGAGAGCAAACACCAGTTCATAGCAAAAAAATCAGCAACCTTCCAGTGGCACAAATAGTGCAAGGCTCCAGAGTCTGCACCAAACACACTCTTCCCAAGCACACTCCATTGCTTTGGCAACCCTTATTTCCCATTCTCCTGTGTCTCACCACGATGAGATGGAAACACACAAGACTGCCTTTGCACAAGAAATTTCCCAATGCTTTATCACTTCACAGTTCACGATTATTTACGCCAAACACCCATGTGACCCACAAAGTGACATTACCGATGCAGTGGCCTCTGCTGACAGCCAATCCTACAAGTGCCTCCCCGTGGGTGAGGATAAGGTGGAGGCAGACTGCTTGCTACTGCTTGTCTGGGACTGAGATACCCGTGGCAGCCATCATCATTGTGGAGGTGCCGGGGGCGCGGGGGGCATCGCGAAAGGCTGCTGCACCAGCATCACTGCAGGGACAGCCTCTGTCACTGGGCATGACTCTACAGATGGCCTCGTTTGTCAGAGGGGTCATGGAGGCAGAGGAATATGACAAAAGCTCCGTGAGGGATAGCCCTCTCATCACCATCTGTTGTGCCCTCAGCCCTTTCATGGTGCCCTTGATCGCTGGTGAGGATAACCAGCTGGGGCATACCTGGCATTCAGTCCATGCTTCTTTGCGCCACTGACCGGTCAATGCTGCACACTGCTGCTTGCATCCTGGGCAAGTCAGTGCACTGTTCCTGCATCCACTCAGTGATGCTACATATGGCTCTCCAAGAGGTTGGGGACCCTCTCTCAATGGAGGAACTACACGCTCAAAGCACTGAGTCATTGTGGAGCACATAAGATGGATAGATTCCTCCATTCTCATCCCTTGACTCTGCAGAGCCTCAGGTAACTGCGACATATGGACACACATCTCCTGCTAGTTCTCCAGGTATAGCCTCCTGTTTTGTGACATCGATGGCTCTGCATCGCTACCCTGCTGGGCAGGGCTGTGCCTGTCCTCCATCCTCTGAGGGGGACTGCCCACAGCTGACTCTGTCTCCCCCAAATCCCTCAGCTCTAATGTGATATGCATTGTTTCTAACATCGCACGAGAATCCGCCGATGTACAAGTATCTGTGTTGGTGGAGGATGTGCTCGGAAGATGGTGCTGAGAGAGTGGGACAGTCAATAGACGTCTCTGGTGCTTAAAATAATGAGATGACTGCTTATGCATTGATAGCTCATTGCACAGGGAGCACTGCCATGCATCCCTGAACCTGGAGATATTATGATGTTTTCACCCAGTCTACAGCAGATCCCTGTTTCTCCGTCCCCAGCATCCCTGCGTCTTGACGCTCTGGCCACATCAGGGGACAGCTCCTCAAAGTGCTCCAGCGATGCAAGCCGGGGAACCCCACTGTCCAGGCATGCCCGCTCGTTCTCCCTGGCATTCAACTCTCGTTTGGCATGTAAGGTGAACAAAGATGCTGTTAGGAAATTGCTCCTCTCCCTCACTACTCACAGCTTTTCATTTGCATAAGCTATTGCAGTCTGCACTCCAGCATCCTGTCCAACAGCACTAGGACTCTGATCGAGGCTTATGGGTCATCAAGGCTGCTGAGCTCACATCTCTCCCATAGTAAGGGGAACTCTTATAAACCCTCAGGATACCCATCTCTTTTTAACTCTGGTGACTGCACACCAGAAGGCATGGGTCAATCTTTGGACTCACTTTTCCAGACCTGAAGTCATTGAAATATTTCCTGCACTGCACCCGGTTCCTCTTCACCAGTCCTCTGCTGCTAAGCTTGTGAGCCACCTCCAGCCATGCCCTCTTGGTAAACCTTGTAGGCTTTCTATTGCCACTGGCAGGGAACAGGATGTTGTTGCGCTCAGTCACTGCCTTCAGCTACACCTCCACTGAGGTATCAGAAAATTTGGGGCCCTTCCTTCCCACTGCCCTCTGCGCCTCCTTCCATCCTCTAGATGAATGGCAACCTCAGCAACGGCTGACGGCCGCCCTTTAAATCAGGCCCGCTGCTGCCTTTATCCCACTTCCTTCCTGCTGATTAGGCGGGGAATGAGACAGTTTTACATATTAAGATCACAATATATGTGTGTTGCCACAACAGTGCTGGGCTGAGAACCAGAAGTGACTGCAATATCTATCTTCTGACCCCGGAATGGAAATTTTTAAAAATTCTTTCACGGGATGTGGGCCTTGCTGGCTAGGCCAGCATTTATTGCCCATCCCTAATTGCCCTTGAGAAGGTGGTGGTGAGCTGCCTTCTTGAACCGCTACAGTCCACGTGGGGTAGGTACACCCACAGTGCTGCTAGGAAGGGAGTGGATTTTGACCAGCGACAGTGAAGGAACAGCAATATAGTTTGAAGGCAGGATGGTGTGTGGCTTGGAGGGGGACTCGCAGATGGTGGTGTTCCCATGCATCTGCTGCCCTTGTCCTTCTAGATGGTAGAGTTCACAGGTTTGGAAGGTGTTGTCGAAGGAGCCTTGGTGAGTTGCTGCCGTGCATCTTGCCCATGTTATACTGTTGCCACTGTGCGTCGGTGGTGAAGGGAGTGAATGGTGAAGGTGCTGGATGGGGTGCCAATCAAGCAGGTTGCTTTGTCCTGGATGGTGTTGAGCTTCTTGAGTGTTGTTGGAGCTGCACCCATCCAGGCAAGTGGAGAGTATTCCATCACACTCCTGACTTGTGCCTTGTAGATGGTGGACAGGCTTTGGGGAATTAGGAGGTGAGTTTCTCATCACAGAATTCACAGTCTCTGACCTGCTCTTGTAGCCACGTTATTTATATAGCTGGTTCCATTCAGTTTCTGGTCAATCGTGACCCCCAGGATGTTGATACTGGCAATGTCATTGAATGTCAAAGGGAGGTTCTCTCTTGTTTGAGGTGGTCAATGCCTGGCAGTTGTGTGGCACTAATGTTACTTACCATTTATCAGCCTGGATGTTGTCTAGGTCTTATTGCATATGGCATCTGAAGTGTCGCGAATAGTGCTGAACACTGTGCAATCATCAGCGAACCTCCCCACCTCTGACCTTATGATGGAGGGAATGTCATTGATGAAGCAGCTGAAGATGGTTGGGCCGAGAACACTACCCTGAGGAACTCCTGCAGTGATGTCTTGAGACTGGGATGATTGACCTCCAACAACCACAACCATCTTCCTGTGCGCTAGGTATGACTCCAACCAATGAAGAATTTACCCCTTGACTCCCATTGACTCAGTTTTTCTAGGGCTCCTTGATGTCACACTCGGTGAAATGCTGCCTTGATGTCAAGGGCAGTCACTCTCACCTCACCTCTTGAATTCAGCTCCATGTTTGAAACAAGGCTGTAATGAGGTCAAGAGCTGAGTGGCACTGGCAGAACTCAAACTGAGTGTCAGTGAGCAGGTTATTGTTGAGCAAGTGCTGCTTGATAGCACTGGCGACAACATCTTCCATCGCTTTGCTGATGATCAAGATTAGACTGATGGGTCGGTAATTGGCCAGGTTGGATTTGTCCTGCTTTTTGTGCACAGGATATACCTGGGCAATTTTCCACATTGCCGGGTAGATGCCAGTGTTGTAGATGTACTGGAACAACTTGGCTAGGGGTGCGGCAAGGTCTGGAGCATAGGTCTTCAGTACTATTGCGGGAATGTTGTCGGGCCCATAGCCTTTGCAGTATCCAGTTCCTTCAGCCGTTGCTTGATATCACATGGAGTGAATCGGATTGGCTGAAGACTGGTATCAGTGATGCTGGGGACTTCAGGAGGAGACCAAGATGGATCATCAACACGGCACTTCTGGCTGAAGATTGTTGCAAATGCTTTAGCCTTATCTTTTGCACTGATGTGCTGGGCTCCCCCATCATTGAGGATGGGGATAATTGTGGAGCTATCTCCTCCAATCAGTTGTTTAATTGTCCACCACCATTCACGACTGGATGTGGCAGGACTGCAGAGCTTAGATCTGATCTGTCGGTTATGGGATCACTTAGCTCTGTCTATCGCATCCTGCTTACGCAGTTTGGCACGCAAGTAGTCCTGTGTTGTAGCTTCACCAGGTTGACACCTCATTTTGAGGTATGCCTGGTGCTGCTTCTGGCATGCCCTCCTGTACTCTTCATTGAACCAGGGTTGGTGTCCTAGCTTGATGGTAATGGTACAGTGGGGGATATGCCGGGCCATGAGGTTACAGATTGTTTTCGAGTACAATTCTGCTGCTACTGATGGTCCACAGTACTTCATGGATGCCCAGTTTTTGCTAGATCTGTTCAAAATCTATCCTATTTAGCATGGTGGTAGTGCCACACAACCCTCTGTCAGAGTATGCAGCCCCATCCAAGCTGCTCAGCTGGATACAGATGCTGTACCCTGGTTACAGTTGATGAAAAGGAAAATCATTGAGCAGCAGATAATGTTCAATGCACTGACAAGCCTTCCAAACACATTCATCATGGCTGCAGAGAGAATGGAGGAGTCTACTTTCAGCATGAAAGTGGGGCGGCACAGTGGCGCAGTGGTTAGCACAGTAGCCTCACAGCTCCAGCGACCCGGGTTCAATTCTGGGGACTGCCTGTGTGGAGTTTGCAAGTTCTCCCTGTGTCTGTGTGGGTTTTCTCCGGGTGCTCCGGTTTCCTCCCACAAGCCAAAAGACTTGCAGGTTGATAGGTAAATTGGCCATTATAAATTGCCCCTAGTATAGGTAGGTAGTAGGGAAATATAGGGACGGGTGGGGAAGTGGTAGGAATATGGGATTAGTGTAGGATTAGCATAAATGGGTGGTTGATGGTCGGCACAGACTCGGTGGGCCGAAGGGCCTGTTCAGTGCTGTATCTCTAAACTAAACTAAACACGAATGGGTTATGTTGCAGGCCACTGAAATGATGTGTTCTTTCATGGATAGACTGGTCCGTGGCACGGAATATCAAATGTCCCAATCGCGGCGCAGTGGTTAGCACCGCAGCCTCACAGCTCCAGCGACCCGGGTTCAATTCTGGGTACTCCCTGTGTCTGCGTGGGTTTTCTCCGGGTGCTCCGGTTTCCTCCCACAAGCCAAAAGACTTGCAGGTTGGTAGGTAAATTGGCCATTATAAATTGTCCCTAGTATAGGTAGGTGGTAGGGAAATATAGGGACAGGTGGGGATGTGGTAGGAATATGGGATTAGTGTAGGATTAGTATAAATGGGTGGTTGATGGTCGGCACAGACTCGGTGGGCTGAAGGGCCTGTTTCAGTACTGAATCTCTAAACTAAACTCTAAACTAAATGAGCCTATGCAATTCTTGACTATGATCCCACAGACTCTGGATGCCAACATATCTGCCATCTTAAATAGGATGACAAATATTTTAGCCATGCCCATACAACACCCCACCGATCTGCACCAAGGTGCTCCCCAGCACAGCAGTGGCATTGAAATGTGGCTTGGCCATAAGAGTGATGATGGCTAAAGGAGACTTGGATGTGGGGACTCCACTCAGAATGCCTCTACTTCTCACCAGTTGCCTCTTATCCTCAGTCAATCACCCACATGCTACCTCATCTCCCAACGGCTGAGTCTGCCCCCGCACAGGTGCAGGTGGAGCAGTCTCTGGTGAAGGCCTCATAGGTTCCAAAACCCAGTGGATATTCACCAACAGCATCTCAGCAGTCAAAGCAAGGATCTGAGCAGTCTGCCTCTACCTCTGCTGAAGCCATAGGGGGCTGCACCACATCGGAGCTGAAGGAAAAGGAAGAGTATAGCTTTGTATTTGCACAATGGTATGCACATGAATCTATGAAAAAATGTTGTGCTGTTAAGTTTCTGTTGTTTAGTTAGGTCACAGATTTTTTTTTTGCGCCACTTTCGAGACTTGTCTTCCCTTTTTCATTTGCTTGATGATGAATGGGACTTACCACCCAGCAAGCAAAAATGGACATGAATTGATGGGGACTAATGGGAGATGTTCACGGGTTGGTTGTCTGCAGGACTGTTTCATGCCAGGGGCATACGGATGTTGGAAAGGGGGGGTCGAACAGGAAACGTGGCAGTTGCATGTGCTTGTGAGATGGGTCCACTAGTGCAACTTAAGAGACCTTTCCATTCATAAGGGCATCCCAGGCAACAATGTGAGCAGCTGGGGAAGTATTGCCATCATCACCCACCTCCGCCTCCACTTCTTGCTGCTCTTCGAGCCTTCCTGTACAAGTTTGCAGATGTCTGCCACCACCTGACATGACAACCTGGGCCTGAGGCACTGCTGTTCACACAGGTCAAGGAAACTGAGCCTTTGCCTGTAGACCGTGTTTCATGGATACTGCCTGCTGCGGACCGCACGACTCTGCTGCTGTGCAGCTACAGGTTGGTGGCTGCTGGTGCTGCTGCTGGCCATACTGTTTCTCATCTGTAGTCCAATCTAAGGCAGCCAAAGCACCGCTCATCCTAATGGAACAAATCTCCAAAGTGTAGAAAGTAAACCCTTTCCCACCAGCAGGGAAGAAAAGTGAGCACTGAGTATGGATTGCCATATCTCCATAAGACGTATTAACTCCAGTGGTCGCCTTGCTTTCACTGGTGAATTTTAGAAAGCCCAGGAAACCTGTGGACCCAACAAGTTTGTGTAAATATCACTAACTGAGTGTTAACATATGCTATCGGACAGCCTATCTGTTTTGCAGGCCCCCACCTGCCAAGAATGAGGCATATTAATTTCACCACATGGACATTAAATTTCAAATTGTTGCTGGCAAGAAGAGAAGGCCTGTTAGAAGGGGTTGCCAGGCCCATATTTTTGCATATTAACAGACAGCGTTTGTAGACAAAGGACTATTCCCTGACACAATGCACAAAGCCAGAAGTGGTTATAGCAGTTGGTCACGTGACTACCCTGCTGGCCAACTTGGGACGTTTTAAATTATGGAGATAGTGTTTGAACTGAGAGAAAGCTGTTTGCTCCTGGACTAAATAGGACCTCCTGCCTGTCTGTCTGCTCCCACCTCTTTCTCACGGAATTCCAAAAACCCACAGAAGACACATGAACCAAGACAGAAAAGTGTCCTGCAGAGAACACGGTTTAAGAAGAATACTGGGCCCCAACAAAAAACAAGAACTACCTACAATCAGTGAGCTTAAAGACCCGGAACAAAAACTCTTCAGATATTGCTTCAAACTTTTCCATTTTATTTCTCCTGCTCTTTTCTGTCCCTATCTGCATGTGCGTATCGCATATGCATGCTAGCAAGGGCGCGTCGTGCATCCGTAGGCATTAACCGAATTAGAGTTTAAGTTTAATAAATTTCACTTTTCTTCTTTAAACCGAAGAAAACCTGTGTGTGTGCTGGTTTCTTTGCCTTATAATTGGAAAGCGGTGAACAAGGATTCACCAAGGGGGAACTAAAAACACGGTGTGTTTAAAATTAAACCCTGTTACAGCAAGACCAGGTGAAGGCTGAAAGGGAACCCTAGACCTCTTTCTCACCTGGTCATAACAATATCGCTCCTGAGGGGTTGCGCACTTGCAGCCTAACATGCTGAAGTGAAACGTGATGTGAAGAGCTGGCTTCTCAACCCACTATTAATTTTCCCAGTTTTAACCCCACACCCGCCTCCATGCAAAAATTTCCGCCTTGGTGTCAGGATGAAACAAAAATATCTTTTCAGCTTTACTAATGTTGTAACATAACCACACTATAACTCTTAGCATTCTCTTTCCTCTGCAGAGTACCTTTTTTGAAATCTGATAAACAGTATAGTGGTAGCCATTCCAGTGGATGTCTAGCCTGGACACCCACCCTCCTGTCTCTCTTCTGTCAAGCTGGAACAACAATTCTGTTAATGTACAATACACTACCCAACAAACAGGTCAAGGCTGCTCAGGGCACATCACATCTTGAAAGGAACAACCCTGGCAGACTGCCCACCTTTAAATAAGATACTTTTAATCGGCAGTTTGCATGTGGCAGAATTGAAATGTTCATGCGTGTTGCCAGGAATTTCCCCCATAATATGATAGAATTTTACATTATGTTTGAAAGTGAGGTAGTTCAATCTGAAGCCAGGGTGCTAAATTTGAACAAAGGAAATTATGAAGGTATGACAGGCAAATTGGCTGAGGTGTATTGGGAAAATACATTAAAAGATATGACAGGACATAGGCAATGGATAGTCTTTAATGAAATATTACATAGTTTACAGCAGTTATACATTCCTTCAAGGCGCAAAGCCCCAAAATTAAAGGCAGTCAACAGTGAATAACAAAGGAAGTTAAGGACTGTATGAGATTAAAAGAAAAGTCCTATAAAGTTGCCAGAAATAGTAGTAAACCTGAGGATTGGGAGGATTTTAGAATACAGCAAAGGAGAACCAAGAAACTGATAAAGAAAGGGAGAATAGAATATGAATGTAAGCTAGCAAAAAATATAAAAAGGTCTGTAAAAGCTTCTATAGGTACGTAAAAAGTAAACGTTTGGCTAAGGCAAATGTGGGTCCATTGCAGGCAGGGTCAGAGGAATTTATCATGGGGAATAGAGAAATGGCAGAGAAGCTAAATAATTACTTTCTGTCTGTCTTCACTGAGGAAGATACAAGAAATCTCCCAGAATTAGAGATCCAAGGGATTAGGGGGAATGAAGAATTGAAGGAAATTAGTATTAGTAAGAAGGTTGTATTGTGGAAACATCCTTTCCACTTCCACCCTATCAAGACCGCTCAGGAACTTAAATATTTCAATCAAGTCACCTCTTACTCTTCAAACTTTCAGCGGATACAAGCCTAGCCTGTCTAATCTTTCCTTGTAAGACAGCCCACCCATTCCAGGTACTAGTCTAGTAAACCTTCTGCCTCCAACGCATTTACATCCTTCCTTAAATAATGAGACCAGTACTGTACACAGTACTCCAGATGTGGTCTCACCAATGCCCTGTATAGCTGAAGCATAACCTCCCTACTTTTGTATTCAATTCCTCTCGTGATAAAGGATAACATTCTATCAGCTTTCTTAATTACTTGCTGTACCTGCGTACTAACCTTTTGCGATTCATGCACTAGGACACCTAGATCCCTCAGCATCTCAGAGCTCTGCAATCTCTCACCATTTAGATAATATGCTTATTTTTTATTCTTCCTGCCAAAGTGGACAATTACACACTTTCCCACATTATACTCCATTTTCCAGGTCTTTGTCCACTCACCTAACCTCTCTATATCCCTTTGTAGCCCCCTTATGTCCTCTTCACAAGTTACTTTCCTACCTATCTTTGTGTCATCAGCAAATTTAGCAACCATACCTTTGGTCCCTTCATCTAAGTCATTTATATAAATTGTAAAAAATTGAGGCCCCAGCACAGATCCCTGTGGTACACCACTTGTTATATCTTGCCAACCAGAAAATGACCCATTTATACCTACTATCTGTTCCCTGTTAGCTAGCCAATCTTCTATCCATGCCAATATGTTACCCCTGCACCATGAGTTTTTATTTTCTGCAATGACCTTTGATGAGGCACCTTATCAAATGCCTTCTGGAAATCTAAGTACAATACATCCACTCATTTCCCCTTTATCCACAGCACATGTCACTCCCTCAAAGAACTTCAATAAATTGGTTAAACATGATTTCCCTTTCACAAAACCATGTTGACTCTGCCTGATTACTTTGAATTTTCTAAATGCTTTGCTATTACATCTTTAATAATAGCTTCTAACATTTTCCTTAAGACAGATGTTAAGCTAACAGGCCTGTAGTTTCCTGCTTTCTGTCTCCCTCCCTTTTTGAATAAACGAGTTATATTCGCTAGTTCCCAATCTAATGGAACCTTCTTCGAATCTCGGGAATTTGGGAACATTAAAACAAATGCATCAACTATCTCACTAGCCACTTCTTTTAACAACCTAGGATGAAGTCCATCAGGACCCGGGGACTTGTCAGCCCGCAGCTCCAACAATTTGTTCAGTACCACTTCCCTGGTGATTGTAATTTTCTTGAGTTCCTCCCTCCCTTCCATTTCCTAACTTAAAGCTAGTACTGCGATGTTACTTGTATCCTTAATAGTGAAGACCAATGCAAAATATCTGTTCAATTCATCTGCCATCTCCTTATTCTCCATTATTAATTTCCCAGACTCACTTTCTATAGGACCAACGCTCACTTTATTAACTCATCTTTTTAAAATATCGATAGAAACTCTTACTATCTGTCTTTATATTTCTAGCTAGCTTTCTCTCGTACTCTAATTTTACCTTCCTTATCAATCTTTTAGTCATTCTTTGCTGTTTTTTATATTCTGTCCAATCTTTTGAACCAGCTCCCTTCTTTGTGCAATTATATGCTTTTTCTTTAAGTTTGATACTATCTTTAACTTTGATACTATCTTTAACTGTTTTAGTTAACCACGGATGGCAGGACCCACCCTTGTAATTTTTCTTTCCCGTTGAAATGTATCTATTCTGTTTGTTCTGAAATACCCCCTTAAATGTTTGCCACTGCATCTCTATTGACCTTTCCTTAACCTGATTTGCCAGTTCACTCTGCTTTCTTGCCTTCATAATTGCTCTTATTTAAGTTTAAAATACGAGTCTCGGACCACCTCTTCTCTCCCTCAAACTGAATGTAAAATCCAATCATATTATGATCGCTGCTACCTAGGGGCACCTTAACTATGAGGTCATTAATTAATCCTATCACGTTGCACAATACCAGGTCCAGCAACAAGGCTCCTTCGACAGCACCTTCCAAACCCGCGACCTCTACCAACTAGAAGGACAAGGGCAGAAAATACATGGGAACACCACCACCTGCAAGTTCCCCTCCAAGTCACCCACCATCCTGACTTGGAACTATATTGCCGTTCCTTCACTGTCGCTGGGTCAAAATCCTGGAACTCCCTTCCTAACAGCACTGTGGGTATACCTACCCCAAATGGACTGCAGCAGTTCAAGAAGGCAGCTCACCACCACCTCCTCAAGGGCAATTAGGGATGGGCAAAAAATGCTGGCCTGGCCGGTAACGCCTACATCTCATGAATGAATTAAAAAAAAGTATAGCCTGCTCTCTAGTTGGCTCCAGAATGTATTGTTCCAAGAAATTATCCCAAAAACATTCTATGTACTCCTCATCGAGGCTACCTCTACCCATTTGATTTTTTCAGTCTATATGTAGGTTAAAATCCCCCATAATTATTGCTGTACCTTTCTGACAAGCTACCATTATTTCTTCCTTTATACCCCGTCTGACAGTGTGGTTAATGTTAGGTGGCCTGTACACCACTCCACAAGTGACTTCTTGCCTTGACTCTAAGATTTGTACCCTCTGTTCCTCCCTGTCATAGTCTGTTTATCATTTCCCATCTTCATACCTTCCTTGCTTGCCTTGTCTCTACTCCTTGATTTACTATATATTCCCAAATTTGATCCCTTGCTCCCAATATTCAGTTTAAAATCCTCTCTACTCCCCTAGTTATGTAGCTCGCTTAAATACCGGCCTCAGCATGGTTCAGGTGTAGACAGTCCCAGCGGTACAGCCACCGCTTTCCCCAGTACTGGTGCCAGTGCCCCACAAACTGGAACCCACTTCTACCAAAGCAGTCTTTGAGCCACACATTAATTTCTCTAATCTTATTCGCCCTATGCCAATTTTCACATGGTTCAGGGAATAATCCAGAGATGATTACCTTTGAGGTTCTGCTTCTTAATTTGGCGCCTAGTTCCTCATACTAACAATGCAGAACCTCTTTCCTTGTCTTGCCTATGTCGTTGGTACCTACATGGACCACGATGACTGGATTTTCCCTTTCCCACTGTAAGTTCCTGTCCAGCCCTGAGCAGATGTCCCGAACCCTGGTAGGCAACACAGCCGTCTAGACTCTTGTTCTTTGCTGCAGAGAACAATGTCAATCCCCCTAACTATACTGTCCCCTACTACCACTACATTTTTTTTTCTCCCTCTACTTGAATGGCTTCCTGTACCATGGTGCCATAGTTAGGTTGTTCATCCACTCGGCAGCCCCACTCTCATTCAAACAAGCTGAAAGAACCTCAAACCTGTCAGACAATTGCAAAGGCTGAGGCTCCTGCACTCCTGCCCTCTGGGTCCCCTTACCTGCCTCAGTTGCAGCCACACTCTCCTGTCCCTGACCAAATCAGAAGACCCTATCCAAAGGGGTGTGACTGCCTCCTGGTGCAAAATGTCCAGGTAACTTTCCCCCTCAGTGATGTATCACAGTGTCTGCAGATCAGACTCCAGTTCAAGGACTCTGAGCCAAACCTCTTCGAGTCGCAAACACTTTTTTTTTAGAGATACAGCACTGAAACAGGCCCTTCAGCCCACCGAGTCTGTGCCGACCATCAACCACCCATTTATACTAATCCTACACTAATCCCATTTTCCTACCACATCCTCACCTGTCCCTATATTTCCCTACCACCTACCTACACTAGGGGCAATTTTTTTTATAATGGCCAATTAACCTATCAACCTGCAAGTCTTTGGCTTGTGGGAGGAAACTGGAGCACCCGGAGGAAACCCACGCAGACACAGGGAGAACTTGCAAACTCCACACAGGCAGTACCCAGAATTGAACCCGGGTCGCTGGAGCTGTGAGGCTGCGGTGCTAACCAATGCGCCACTGTGCCGCCCCAAACTTACTGCAGAGATGTTTGCCCTGGATCACACTGGCATCCAGGAGCTCCCACATGCTGCAGCCGTAACACATCACCTGTCCTGCCATCCTTACTGTGTTTTAATTAACTACTTAATGATTTTATTCAAACATTTATTTTGTTTTCCTTTTTTTTATATATTTTATTAAGCTTACCACTAGTTCCTTTACTATTTTAAACGCTAGGATTAGAATGGACCTTAATCACCAAACAGGTAACTTTTTCCCAAACCAATCACCTACCTGCTTGCCTGTGATTTTGATGCTATGTTTGATTTAAATTAAATTAAAAACTTACCTGTGTACTCACCCCAGCAGATCTCTATTTCACTGCTGTCCCTGTTGATTGTGACGTCACTCTGGTGTCACTTTTCGATTTTTCCCTGCTCCTCTCTCTCCGGACACTTGGATAACAATGATCTGATTGGGCACAGTCAACATGGATTTATGAATGGGAAATCATGTTTGACGACCCTGTTGGAGTTTTTTGAGGATGTTACTAACAGATTTGATAAAGGGGAGTCGGTGGGCGTGGTATACTTGGATTTTCAGAAGGCTTTTGATAAAGTCCCCCACAGGAGGTTGGTTAGCAAAATTAAAGCACATAAGATTGGAGGTAATATACTGGCCTATATTAAGGACTGATTAACAGGCAGAAAGTAGGAATAAATGGGTCATTCTCACGTTGGCAGGCTGTGACTAGTGGGGTACCACAGGGATTTGTGCTTGGGCCCTAGCTGTTCACAATATATATCAATGATTTGGATGTGGGGAGCAAATGCAGTATTTCTAAATTCGTGGATGACACGAAAACTAGGTGAGAATGTATGTTGTGAGGAAGATGCAAAGCAGTTTCAAGGGGATTTGGACAGACTTAGTAAGTGGGGAAGAACGTGGCAGATGGAATATAATGTGGAAAAATGTGAGGTTATCCACTCTAGGAGGAATAGATGTGCAGAGTATTTTTTAAATGGTAAGAAAGTGTAGATGTACAAAGGGACCTGGGTGTCCTTGTCAATAAGTCACTGAAAGCTAACATGCAGGTGCAGCAAGCAATTAAGAAGGCTAATGGTATGTTAGCCTTTATCACAAGAGGATTTGAGTACAGGAGTATGAAGTCTTGATTCAATTGTATAGAACCTTGGCTAGACCGCACTTGGAGTACTGTGTGTAGTTTTGGTCCCCTTACCTTAGGGAGGATATTATTGCCATAGAGGGAGTGCAACAAAGGTTCACCAGACTTGTTTCCGGTTGGCGGGACTGTCCTCTGAAGAGAGATTGGGGAAACTGGGCTTGTATTCTCTAGAGTTGAGAAGAATGAGAGGTGATCTCACTTAAATCTACAAAATACTTTGGGATACACAGGGTAGATGCAGCTAAGATATTTCCCCAGGGGACACAATTTCAAAATAAGAGGGAAGCCACTTAGGACAGAGATGAGGAGTAATCTCTTTACTCAGAGGGTTGTGAATCTTTGAAATTCTCTACCCCAGACGGCTGTGGAAGCTCAGTCATCGAGTATGTTTAAAGCAGAGATTGACATATTTCTAAATGCAAATGACATAAGGGGATAGGAGGATAATGTGGGAAAAAGGCATTGAAGTGGATCATCAGCCATGATCATATTAAATGGCAGGGCAGGCTCGATGGGCTGAATGGCCTATGATCCTATGTTCCTATAATGCTGATGAGGAATGGAAGTCTCTGTGGTCAATCACCTATGAAGCTGCAGTAACCAGGTTTGGCAAAAGAAAAAATAGGAACAAAGATTGATTCGAGACCTATCTTGCAGAACTGACTCCCCCCATCATTGAAGCGAAGAGCATAGCTCATCTGGCTTA
Organism: Heterodontus francisci; assembly: GCF_036365525.1. Lineage (NCBI taxonomy): Eukaryota > Metazoa > Chordata > Chondrichthyes > Heterodontiformes > Heterodontidae > Heterodontus > Heterodontus francisci. The sequence continues at coordinate 128,482,123 of NC_090377.1, forward strand.
CAACATGTCGCCTAACCTTAAAGAATGTGCAAAAAACAGCATGGCGTTGTCCCAATACGTATTGGATCAATCTGTGCGAAGAAATATAAACTCCTAGTGGCAATGGTAACCCTTGTGTTATGTACAACAGTATTAAAAGAGCACTTGGTCCCGCCATCACCAAAGTTGCTCCTTTGAAATCCATTGATGGGTGAGTACTCTGCCAGGAGCAAGCAAATAGCCCACTAGATAGAGCACTACTCCGAGCTATACTCACGTCAGACGGATATCTCTCTGTCTGGGTTTGATGACCTTTTGCAGCTACCTGTTTTGTATGAGCTTGATGCAGAACCCTCATTACTTGAGCTTGAAAGGGCCATTGACTCCCTAGCAGCAAGGAAAGCACCTGAAAAGGAGGGAATACCAGCTGAGCTACTCAAGTATGGAAACCCCCACCTGCTGCCATACCTCCACAACCTCCTTCTCCCCCTCTGTTGGAGAGAAGGCTCCATCCCACGTGAGATATGTGACGCAAACATCATCATGCTATACAAGAACAAAGGTGATCGAGAGGATTGCAGCAACTACTGGGGCATCTCGCTGCTCAGCGTCACTGAGAAGGCCTTTACAAGAGTCATTCCAACTAGGCTCTATCGACTAGTCAACAGAATATACCCGGTGGTACAACGTGGCTCCAGAGCAGGCAGATCCACAGTGGACATGATCTTCTCCCTACGGCAGCTTCAAGAGAAGTGCCAAGGGTGGCAAACACCACTCTACCTTGCTTTTGTAGATCGCACAAAAGTATTTGACACCATGAGCAGGCTGGGCCTCTATTGGATACAAAAGAAAATCAGCTGCCCTCCCAAGCTTCGCAGGCTCATATGGTCCTTCCATGATAACATGCAGGGCACCATTCAGTTCGACAGCTCCACCTCTGACAGTTTTGAGATCACGAATAGGATGAAACAGGACTGCATATTACCCTCTACTCTTTTGTATATTTTTCTATGTCCTCCTGACCTATGCTTTCCCTGCCGACAGGAAGGCGTGTACCTCCACACACGATCAGACGGGAAACTCCCTCAACCTATCAAGACTGAAAGTTAAGACAAAAGTGCAGCATGTAGAGACCTTCTGTATGCTGATGATGCTGCACGAGTTGCCCAGATACAAGACCAGCACCAAAGGCTCATGGATTGTTTGTCTCATGCCTGTGTCATGTTCTTCCGCACCATCAGTGTCACGAACATTGTAGTTATGGGACAGGGTGTTGTGTCTCTGCCTGTGATTAGACTCAACACCACACCACTGGAAGCAGTCAGCAAATTCTGCTACCTTGGATCTACGGTGACAGACAACCTATCTCTGGATGAAGAGCTCAGCACACACATTGGAAATACAGTCACCAACTTTGACTGACTAACAAAACGGGCATGGAAAAAAAACAAACTGACCTGCAGGACCAACATGCTTATCTACAAGGCCTATATCCTCAACAAATTGTTGTATGGCAGCGAAGCCTGGACAACTTACACCCACCAAGAAAAAAGGCTCAACAACTTCCATCTCCGGTGTCTATGACACATCCTGAGCATCACGTGGAAAGACTAAGTCACCAATGAAGCAGTCCTTTCTCGGGCAAACATGCCAAGCATGCTCGCGCTAATCAAGCAAAGAAGGCTTCGCTGGCTTGGGCATGTGTACAGGATGGAAGATGGCTGCATTCCCAAGAATATGCTATACAGGGAGGTAGCCTATGCCAAGAGACCAGCAAGGTGCTGAAGTTCCAATTCAAGGATGCTATCAAAAGGTCATGAAAACTCTCAAAAACAATCATGGCAAGTGGGAAAAAACAAACAATGCAAATGGCAATACCAGTTGTGGGCAGGAATTCACCACCTTGACAAGAACACAAGTAATAGGAGCACGAGTAGACCATATGTCCCATCAAGGCTGCTTCGCCATTCAAAACTATTATAGCTGATCTTAGGCTTCAATTCCACTTTCCCACCCGCTCATCATATTTCATGATTCCCTATGAGACCAAAAATCTATTTATCCCAGCCTTAAATTTATTCAACGATGGAGCATCCACAATCCTCTGGAGTAGAGAATTCCAAAGATTCACAACCCTTTGAGTGAAGTAATTTCTCCTCATCTCAGTCCTGAACGATCGGCCCCTTATCCTGAGACTGTGCTCTCGTGTTTTAGATTCCGCGACAAGCTGAAATAATCTCTCAGTCTAGCCTATCCAGCCCCTTTAGAATCTTATATGTTTCAATGAGATCGCCTCTTATTCTTCTAAATTCCAGAGAATACAGGCCCAATTTACAGGCCCATGACATGTGGTTTCAGAAGCTCCAAAGCAAATTTTTTGAAACTTTTACATGGGATGTAGACATCACTGGCAAGGCCAGCATTTGTTGCCCATCCCTAATTGCCACTGACAAATGAGTGACTTGCTAGGCCATTTCAGAGGGCAGTCAAGAGTCACATGTAAGCCAGACCAGGTAAGCAACAGCAGATTTCCTTCCTTAAAGGATAGTAGTGAACCAGATGGGTTTTTACAACAATCAATCACAGCTTCATGGCACCATTACTAAGACTAGCTTTCAATTCCAGATTTTTTTAAATGAATTATTTGAATGTATTAATTAATTGAATTTAAATTCCAACAGCTGCCATAGTGGGATTTGAACCCATGCCCCCAGGGCATTATCCTGGGGCTCTGGATTATTAATCCAGTGGCATTACCACTAAGCCACCACCTGCAAGCAAGGCATAAGCGGAGATCATTCCCCACCACCAGCAAGAGACAACTTCTTGGCCGGGATTTTGTGAGGCCCACTGAGGTGAGGGAACACAAAGTATCATGACAGGCCTGTCGCCTCCCCTTGCCCTGAGTTCTTCCCGGGGGCGGGCGATGTCAGCACTCCCACACAGAGGTCAATTGAGGCCCTTACATGGCCTATTAATGGCCAATTAAGAGCCTCTTCCTGCTGCTGCTGGGATCTTACCTCCACCGCACAGGGAAGATGCCTTGTAAAACGAGGTGCCCTCGCTGCGGGCTTGGGAGGGGTCCCTCCTTTTTGGACAATTTGTGGCTCATGGAGGACCCCACCGGGAACAACTTTACCCCTCGGGATCGCCCCCTCCTCCCTGGACTGCATGACCACCCCACCACCCCCCCCTCGCCGGGGCTTTCCGGACCCGCCCCAGTGACCCCGCCTCACCTAACTCTGTTCCAAGGTTCCAGCGCTGGGCCTGGGTCCGAGGCCTCTGCAGTACTGGCAGTGGCCACCACTCCTAGTGGAACTGCTGAAACTACTGATCTGCTGGCCCTCTGATTGGCCAGCAGCTCTTGGAGGTGGGATCCCCCTCCCTTTAAAGTCTATAAAGAGACAGGGATCCCGCCTTCTAAAATGATGATTCGAAAAGACTGGAGAATCGCTTTGGAGAAGCACGAAAAGGCAGAGGCGGGGATCCCCCCACCTTTTTGGCATGGCTCCGGGAGCTCCGCATCCAGGACAAAATCCAGCCCCATGTGTGGCTCTTATGGCAGACTTTGCCTTTTCAGAATCGGCTTGTTCAGCCATCAAAAGTGCAGCAGACGATCACATCTGATCTCACTAAAGTTCTGAGGTTGCATTCCCATCATCTCTCCCAGGTCAGAGGCTAGAAATCCTATGGCGAGTAACTCACCTCCTGACTCCGCAAAGCCTGTCCACCATCTACAAGGCACAAGTCAGGAGTGTGATGGAATACTGTCCACTTCCCTGGATGGGTGCAGCTCCAACAACACTCAAGAAGTTCGACATCATCCAGGACAAGGCAGCCCGCTTGATTGGCACACCATCCACAAACATTCACTCCCTCCACCACCGACGCACAGTGGCAGCAGTGTGTACCATCTACAAGATGCACTGCAGCAACGCACCAAAGCTCCTTCGACAGCACCTTCCAAAACCGTGACCTCTACCAACTGGAAGGACAAGGGCAGCAAATGCCTGGGAATACCACCACCTGCATGCAAGTTCCCCTCCAAGCTACACACCATCCTGACTTGGAACTATGTCGCCGTTCCTTCTCTGTCGCTGGGTCAAAATCCTGGAACTCCCTTTCAAACAGCACTGTGGGTGAACCTACCCCACATGGACTGCAGCAGTTCAAGAAGGCAGCTCACCACCACTTTCTCAAGGGCAATTAGGGATGGGCAACAAATGCTGGCCTAGCCAGCGAAGCCCACATCCCATGAATGAATGAATTTAAAAAAATGGAAAGATGCCAATATGATACCAAGCTTTATTTAAACCCAACTTATTCCACTGCTGGGACGTGTACAGCAGTCAATGTGCAGACAACAAGGTTCTCTGAACAGCAATGAGATAAAAGATCAGATAATCTGTTTTAAGTGGTGCTGGTTGGCCAGGAAAATTCCCTCCTCTTTGGAATCTTACACCAACCAGAGAAAGGAAGCAGCTTAAGGTCTCGCCTAAAAAAAAACGTAACCTTAAAGAAGGGAGCAGTCCCTCAGAACTGCACTTCGGTATCCACAAATAAATATGCACTCCAGTCTCTGTCGTAGGGCTTGAACTCACACCCTAACTCATGGATGAGGGTCAAACAAATTGAACCACAACTGACTGTGAATAGTCCATCTTAAAATGCTTCCAGTCCTTGACTCCAACCAAAGTAGTGCTGTAAATTGTCAATCACTAAATGGAGCCATAAGCACATAGAACTACTGCAGTTCTATTGCCAATTTGCTAAATAATACTGTCTACTTTCACCTGATGACCTAGTCAATGCATGAATATTTGGACATATTTGGCCACACAGACAAACAGGAGACAGGTTTGATGCCCTGGTATCTGTTGAGTTAGCTGATCTCAGCCAGGGCTGCAACTGACCTCAATGCATCTGGGCTTGTATTTCATCTCCTTCACAGTCAAATCATCTGCCAACAATCATTTTTTGTTCCACCTACATACATGTTAAGAGCCTTCAGCAAACCGGGGACCAAAACATAATATTTGGGGTCATTGCAAATTAACACGCCCGGAACTGAATGGAAACTAAAATTGAATGGGGTACAAAATGGCCGGCTTATCTGATCCCGTCAGTTTTAGGTTAAAATTGCCCCATAGATAAATCAAGAAAACTAATATGTTCTGCACTTATTGAAATAACACCACCTTCCTGGACCATGCACAATGAGGTATGCGGATTCCAGTCTCTTGAAGATCTCTAGAAGGTTTATTTGCAGCTAAACTAATACACACAATACAGAAAAAAATATATACAGAACCTTTGTGCAGGGAGACTATGGCTTCTAGGCACATGACTACATCCTGGTATTTAGCTCATTAGCATATTGAGTTCTTAAAGGGACATCACTCTTAAAGTGAGCAAACAACATCCCCTTTCTTTCCAAAGATAAGGCTCGTACGCTACAAGTAAAAACAAATAAAATTGGATAATATCAAAATTAGTTATACAGGGATAGAGATTATAAAATTTACAAGTATAAAGATAGGAACTGTGAAATTTCTCAGTGCAGAAGCTTAAGAGTCCAGATCTCATTTCTGTGGTTTAATAACTCTTCCAGACCTTGTTAAGGTATAACTTTCTGGGGATGTGGATTTCACCCTTGGCTGTTATTGGTTTGCAGACATGTTGTCAATGTGTTGGTTGTTGTCCTGTTGTTCCATCACTGCATGTCAGTCATGCACCATCTTCATTCTCCCTTGCGTTTCGAGCAGTGTCTCCCGCATCTCGGAGAATTTGCGTCTAAGCTGTTGTTATTTTTCCTGAAGTTTCTCCCTCTCTGCTTTCAATTTCTGCTGTTCTGCCTTCAGTCTGCTAACATACTCCATTGCTTTTCTCAGGATGACCACTTTTGCAGCCTTGTCATTCTTGAAGAGCTCCGGCACCTCATCTCAAAGAGCCAACAGGCAACCTTCAACTCATTCCTCCTCTGCCTCTTCAGAACATTGCATGTCCTTCGCCTCTCCTCATCCTCTGGGGCTCAAGGTCAACGACTTGTTGGGGGAAGAGTACTTAGCCTCTTGGAGGTATATGTCCGTTCTGGCCCGTTGTATAGCTGGCAGTTCTCTAGAGACCAGAAGTGAAGGTGCAGCATAGTTGTGCTGTTGCTGGATTGCCAGACTGCTCCGTTTGATGCTGGTCAGAGTCTGCGAGTGGGTTCTGGCCCTTGGAGATTTCCATTTGCCAGCCTTTGCTTCTCAATGGTTACAACGTCAATCTCTTCTCCTAAATCACTGGAGTTCAAAGAAGCACTGTCTGTTGATAGAGAACTTTCACCAGCTGTATTTGTATCTTCATTCTCTTGGTGTGGCATCTCTGAGAAGGGGATGATACTCTCCAAACCCGAACCACTGAGATCCTGGAAAATTTGTGATTCAATCTCAGATATCAGGGGGCTGGACGCAGGGAGTGCATCCTCTCTGAGGTGTAGTACGGCATCGCCTTTTAAATCTCTGACGGCATCAAACCTGTCCGGGTACATTTGTTGTAAGTCCTGGACTGACTCAATGTGGGTACCCTTGGTCTCTTCTGCTGTAATGGGTACCTTGGTGATCTCATGGATAGTCGCAATGTTGAGGTCCTTACATACCAGTAGTCCTGCCATTGCTGGTCCGCTCGTGTCTACCAGGTTAAGTATTTGTGGTTTCCATGCCGACTTGCCATAGCTGCATTGCATTGTTAGTGTGCCATTGCAAGAGATGGGTGACCCATTGTATGCAGATAACTTTGCAGTTGTCGGATGTATCATTAATTTCCAACGACCCCAGGACATATCCTTCAGGATTTGGACTGGTAGGATATTTGCACTAGCTCCCTTGTCTCTCTTAGTCCTGAGTGTGTATTTGCCAACTTTCTTTCGGCACATGATATTAATAGTAGCAAAAGCAGGAAGGATGTTCCCGATGGCGGGGGAGTCCAGGACCAGGGGTCACAGTCTAAGGATAAGGGGTAAGCCATTTAGGACTGAGATGAGGAGAGATTTCTTCACCCAGAGAGTGGTGAACCTGTGGAATTCTCTACCACAGAAAGCAGTTGAGGCTAAATCATTAAATATATTTAAGAAGGAGTTAGATATTTAGGGCTAAAGGGATCAAGGGATACTGGGAGAAAAAGGGAACAGGGTACTGAGTTTGAATGATCAGCCGTGATCATATTGAATGGCGGTGAGGCTCTGAGGGCCGAATGGCCTACTCCTGCTCCTATTTTTCTATGTTTCTATGTTTCTTCCAGTTGTTTGACTTCATCAACACAATGCATCAGGTTCACAATGCAATCTGCCTGCTCGTCCGCTCCACTCTGAGTCTTGTCTTAGGTCTATTTCACTGTAGACTTTGTGTATCGGCTTGCATTTACGCAGGTCTCTGGTGCTCTCTTTGCTGCTGTTGCCATGCTGCTGCGCCTGTCTTCTTTTTGTTTGTGTCCTATTGTGACTTCTGGCTGTGTCTTTGAAGCCAGATTTCTTGCATAGGCGGGCCCAGTGTCCTTTTGCACCGCAAGCCTTGCACAGATCTTGAAGTGCAGGACAAGTTCGCAGTGAGTGGGACAAACCACACTTACCACAAAACTTGTATGCTTTTTGTGACCTGGTTATTATGCCAATTCTGTCAGCTGCATCTAGTGCTTGCAGACGCTGCTGTCCAGTTACACTGGCTTCCTACTTCCTGCCATCTTCCAGCAGCACATCAATGCTGTGACCTTTCTTTTTCCCCCAAGAGGTCTTTTTGAAATGCTTCAATAGGTGTTGAGACAAGAACCAGCTCCATTATTTGCTCTGACAGCTCAGTTTCTGAAAAATTGCAATTGTCGCCCTTAGTATGGCATCTACTGATAAATTGATCTATTGATTCCTGTGGCTGTTGCCTGCAGGACATCAATTCCAGGTGATGAATTCTAAAATTCATGCTCACCTGAAGCTGATCTTCTAGCACTTTCCATATCTTTCTGCTCCTCTTCAGACAAGCCTCTTCAGTATTGATTCTGTATAACCCCTCATTTCCAATTGCTCTCAGTATTTTCACAGCCTGTTTCTCTGGCTCTGCAACCGCGTGCTCTATGAAGCATAACTGCATTTTGTGTTTAAAAAGTTTGAATTCAGATAGGCTATCAATGGCCTTCCAGTTCATGTTGGGAAATTTGAAATCCATCCTTCAGCTGTTCTTTTGCTTTCTGCTTTATATTTAGCTTTGTTTAGCTCTGTGCATGCCTTCAGCATTGTGGTTTCTATTTGTGGCTTAAAACCTGTTTTAAAACTTGCTATATTAACTCTGCGCTGTTCCCCCTTTAAAAAATTCTATTTTTTAAGCTAACTGCTTTGATGGAGTGTAACAGGTGCTGAACAGTGTTCTCTGTTTTTTCCTCTGTCAGCACTAGCAGCTATGTCCTTTAGGATTTGGCCAGCTCTGTCAGTATTGGGGAAGTGGTGACGTAGTGGTATTGTCACTGGACGAGTAACCCAAAGACCCAGGGTATTGTTCTGGGGATATGGGTTTGAATCCCAACACAGCAGAAAGTGGAATTTGAATTCAATTAATAAATCTGGAACTAAAGTATAATTGACAACCATTGTCAATTGTTGTAAAAATCCATCTGGTTCACTAATGTCCTTCAGGGAAGGGAATCGGCTGTCCTTACCTGGTCTGAATTACATATGACTCCAGATCCACAGCAATGTGGTTGACTTTGAAATGGCCTTGCAAGCCACTTAGTTGTATCAAACCGCTACAAAGTCAATAAGGAATAAAACCGGACCGACCACCCGGCATTGACCTAGGCACCAGAAATGACAATGACAAATCAAGCCCTGTTAACCCTGAAAAGTCCTCCTTACTAACATCTGGGGGCTTGTGCCAAAGTTGGGAGAGCTGTCCGATAGACTAGTCAAGCAGCAGCCTGACATAGTCATAATCATGGAACCATACCTTACAGACAATGTCCCAGACACAACCATCACCATCCCGGATATGTCCCGTCGCACTGGCAGGACAGACCCAGCAGAGGTGGCAGCACAGTGGTATGCAGTCAGGAGGGAGTTGCCCTGACAGTCCTCAATATCAACTCATGGCATCAGGTCAAACATGGGCAAGGAAACCTCCTGCTGATTACCACCTACCACCCCCACCCCCCACCCCACCCTAAGCTGGTGAATCAGTACTCCTTCATGTTGAACACCACTTCGAGGAAGCATTGAGGGTGGCAAGGGTGCAGAATGTACTCTGGGTGGGAGACTTCAATGTCCATCACCAAGAGTGACTTACTAGCACCATTACTGACCGAGCTGGCCAAATCTAAAAGGACACAGCTGCTAGACTGGGTCTGCGGCAAGTGGTGGGGGAACCAACAAAAGGGAAAAACATACTTAACGTCGTCCTCACCAATCTGCCTGTCACAGATGCATCTGTCCATGACAGTATTGGGAGGAGTGACCTTGTGGAGATGAAGTCCCGTCTTCAGATTGAGGATACCCTCCATCGTGTTGTGTTAAATGGGATAGATTTCGAACAGATCTAGCAATGCAAAACTGGGCATCCATGAGGCACTGTGGGGCCATCAGCAGTAGCAGAATTATACTCAACCACAATCTGTAACCTCATGACTCGGCATATCCCCCCACTCTACCATTACCATCAAGGTGGGGGATCAATCCTGGTGCAGGAGGGCATACCAGGAGCAGCACAAGGTAGACCTCAAAATGAGGTGTCAACCTGGTGAAGCTACAACCCAGGGCTGCTTGCATGCCAAACAGTATAAGCAGCATGCAATAGACAGAGCTAAGCAATCCCACAACCAACGGATCAGATCGAAGCTCTGCAGTCCTGCCACATCCAGTCATGAATGGCGGTGGACAATTAAACAACTGAATGGAGGAGGTGGCTCCACAAATATCCCCATCCTCAATGATAGGGGAGCCCAGCACATCAGTGTGAAAGATAAGGCTTGAGCATTTGCAACAATCTTCAGCCAGAAGTGCCGAGTGGATGATCCATCGCGGCCTCCTCCTGAAGTCCCCAGCATCACAGATGCCAGACTTCAGCCAATTTTATTCATTCCATGTGATATCAAGCAACGGCTGAAGGATGGATATGGGCCCTGACAACATTCCAGCAATAGTACTGAAGACCTGTGCTCCCGAACTTGCCGCACCCCTAGCCAAGCTGTTCCAGTACAGCTACAACATTGGCATCTACCCAACAATGTGGAAAATTGTCCAGGTATGTCCTGTACACAAACAGCAGGACAAATCCAGCCCGGCCAATTACCGCCCCATCAGTCTACTCTCGATCATCAGTAAAGTGATGGAAGGTGTCGTCGATAGTGCTATCAAGTGGCACTTGCTTAGCAATAACCTGCTCAGTGATGCTCAGTTTGGGTTCCGCGAGGGCCACTCGGCTCCTGACCTCATTACAGCCTTGTTTTGAACATGGACAAAGGAGCTGAACTCAAGAGGTGAGGTGAGAATGACTGCCCTTGACATCAAGGCAGCCTTTGACTGAGTATGGCATCAAGGAACCCGAGCAAAACTGAAGTCAATGGGAATCGGGGGATAACTCTCCACGGGTTGGAGTCATACCTCGTGCAAAGGAAGATGGTTGTGGTTGTTGGAGGCCAATTATCTGAGCTCCAGGACATCACTGCAGGAGTTCCTCAGGGTAGTGTCCTAGGCCCAACCATCTTCAGCTGCTTCATCAATGGCCTTTCTTCAATCATAAGTGGGGATGTTCGCTGATGATTGTACAATGTTCAGCACCATTTGCGACTCCTCAGATACTGACGCAGTCCGTGTAGAAATGCACCAAGACCGGGACAGTATCCAGGCTTGGGCTGATAAGTGACAAGTAACATTCATGCCACACAAGTGCCAGGCAATGACTATCTCAGACAAGAGAGAATCTAACCATCCGCCCTTGACATTCAATGGCATTACCATCACTGAATCCCCCACTATCAACATCCTAGGGGTTACCATTAACCAGAAACTGAACTGGAGTAGCCATATAAATACTGTGGCTACAAGAGCAGGTCAGAGGCTAGGAATCCTGCGGCGAGTAACTCACCTCCTGACTCCCCAAAGCCTGTCCACCATCTACAAGGCACAAGTCAGGAGTGTGATGGAATACTCTCCACCTGCCTGGATGGGTGTAGCTCCAATAACACTAAGAAGCTTGACACCATCCAGGACAAAGCAGCCCATGTGATTGTCACCCCATCCACAAACATTCACTCCCTGTACCATCGCAATGGAGCAACACATCAAGGCTCCTTAGAAGCACCTTCCAAACCCGCGACCTCTACCACCTAGAAGGACAAGGGCAGCAAATGCATGGGAACATCATCACCTGCATGCAAGTTCCCCTCCAAGCCACACACCATCCTGACTTGGAACTGTAACGCCATTCGTTCACTGTCACTGGGTTAAGATCCTGGAACTTCCTTCCGAACAGCACTGTGGGTGTCCCTACCCCACATGGACTGCAGCGGTTCAAGAAGGTAGCTCACCACCACCTTCTCGAGGGCAATTAGGGATGGGCAATAAATCCTGTCCTAGCCAGCGACGCCTACATCTAATGAAAGAATTAAAAAAACTTTGCTTGCATGTTTACACGGCTGTTCGATAGGCAGTTTAAAGGTTTTTGCCTTTGCTTTTTTTTTTGTTAGATTTTATTTATCTTCTGTGTGCTTGACTGGTTTAGCAATTTTTCAGCTTTACTTCTTTAAGGGAATTCTGGAGTTTTCCACGCTTTTTTGCATTATCAGACTTTGTTTTCTTTTCAGTTCATGCGTTTTCAGGGTTTTCTCCTTTTTTTTCTTGCTCACCTGGAGCCTTTAGAAAATGTATTTTTTTTAAACTCTTTAAAGGTTTTTTTTTTAGACTTGGATTGCTTGATCATCGGCACAATGGCTTGCCAGATTGCTTACTTTTCAGCCACGCTTCCATAGCTTTCTTTCACTCTTTTCAGGTACCTGTTTTAAAGCTTTTTCACTTGTTGCTTCAAATTTTCTCTTCTGTTTTCTATATTGCTTTTAAATTTTGTTTGCTGTTTTATCCATGGTCTTCAAGCTTAAATCTTGTCTTTTCACCACCGTTGTCACCATATCTTGAGTCTCTTTGTGTTATCTTAAGCAACACAATGAGGTACGTGGATTCCAGTTGGATTCCAGTTTCTTGAAGATCTCTAGTAGGTTCATTTACAGCTAAACTAATACACACAATACAGAGCAAACTATATACAGAACCTTTGTCCAGGATGTTACAGTGCAGAGACACTATGGCTTCTAGTCACATGACTACATCCTGGTACTTAGCTAATTAGCATCATGAGTTCTTAAAGGGATGGTGCAGGACGGAGAGTTTTGGTTTCCTGGATAATTGGGGCTCTTTCTGGGGTTGGTGGGACCTCTACAAACAGGATGGTCTTCACCTGAACCAGAGGGGTACCAATATCCTGGGGGGGAGATTTGCTAGTGCTCTTTGGGGGGGTTTAAACTAATTCAGCAGGGGAATGGGAACCTAAATTGTAGTGCCAGCGTACAGGATGTTGAGAGTAGTGAGGTCAGGGATAAGGTTACAAGGACGCAAGAGGGCACTGGCAAGCAAGAACCTGGTTTAAAGTGTGTCTACTTCAATGCCAGGAGCATCCGGAATAAGGTGGGTGAGCTTGCAGCATGGGTTGGTACCTGGGATCTCGATGTAGTGGCCATTTCAGAGACATGGGTAGAGCAGGGGCAGGAATGGATGTTGCAGTTTCCGGGATTTAGATGTTTCAGTAAGAACAGAGAAGATGGTAACAGAGGGGGGGGGTGTGGCATTGTTAATCAAGGAGAGTATTACAGCGACAGAAAGGACATTTGAGGACTCGTCTACTGAGGTAGTATGGGCAGAGGTTAGAAACAGGAGAGGTGAGGTCACCCTGTTGGGAGTCTTTTATAGACCTCCAAATAGTTCCAGAGATGTAGAGGAAAGGATAGCAAAGATGATTCTCGACAGGGGCGAGAGTAACAGGGTAGTTGTTATGGGGGACTTTAACTTTCCAAATATCGACTGGAAAGACTATAGTTCGAGTACTTTAGATGGGTCAGTTTTTGTCCAGTGTGTGCAGGAGGGTTTTCTGACACAGTATGTAGTCAGGCCAACCAGGGGCGATGCCACATTGGATTTGGTACTGGGTAATGAACCCGGCCAGGTGTTAGATTTAGATGTAGGTGAGCACTTTGGTGATAGTGACCACAATTCGGTTAGGTTTACATTAGCGATGGGCAGGGACAGGTATATACCGCAGGGCAAAATTTATAGCTGGGGGAAAGGAAATTATGATGCGATTAGGCAAGATTTAGGATGCGTAGGATGGGGAAGGAAACTGCAGGGGATGGGAACAATCGAAATGTGGAGCTTATTCAAGGAGCAGCTACTGCGTGTCCTTGATAAGTATGTACCTGTGAGGCAGGGAGGAAGTTGTCGAGCGAGGGAGCCGTGGTTTACTAAAGAGGTTGAAGCGCTTGTCAAGAGGAAGAAGAAGGCTTATGTTAGGATGAAACGTGAAGGCTCAGTTAGGGCGCTTGAGAGTTACAAGCCAGCCAGGAAGGAGCTAAAGGGAGAGCTAAGAAGAGCAAGGAGAGGACACGAGAAGTCATTGGCGGATAGGATCAGGGAAAACCCTAAGGCTTTCTATAGGTATATCAGGAATAAAAGAATGACTAGAGATAGGTTAGGGCCAATCAAGGACAGTAGTGGGAAGTTGTGTGCGGAATCAGAGGAGGTAGGGGAAGTGTTAAATGAATATTTTGCGTCAGTATTTACAGTAGAGAAAGAAAATGTTGTCGAGGAGAATACTGAGATTCAGGCTACTAGGCTAGATGGGATTGAGGTTCACAAGGAGGAGGTGTTATCAATTTTGGAAAGTGTGAAAATAGTTAAGTCCCCTGGGCCAGATGGGATTTATCCTAGGATTCTCTGGGAAGCTAGGGAGGAGATTGCAGAGTCTTTGTCCTTGATCTTTATGTCGTCATTGTCGACAGGAATAGTGCCGGAAGACTGGAGGATAGCAAATGTTGTCCCCTTGTTCAAGAAGGGGAGTAGAGACAGCCCTGGTAATTATAGACCTGTGAGCCTTACTTCGGTTGTGGGTAAAATGTTGGAAAAGGTTACAAGAGACAGGATTTATAATCATCTTGAAAAGAATAAGTTCATTAGCGATAGTCAGCACGGTTTTGTGACGGGTATGTCGTGCCTCACAAACCTTATTGAGTTTTTCGAGAAGGTGACCAAACAGGTGGATGAGGGTAAAGCAGTGGATGTGGTGGATATGGATTTCAGTAAGGCGTTTGATAAGGTTCCCCATGGTAGGCTATTGCAGAAAATACGGAAGTATGGGGTTGAAGGTGATTTAGAGTTTTGGATCAGAAATTGGCAAGCTGAAAGAAGACAGAGGGTGGTGGTTGATGGCAAATGTTCATCCTGGAGTTTAGTTACTAGTGGTGTACCGCAAGGATCTGTTTTGGGGCCACTGCTGTTTGTCATTTTTATAAATGACCTGGAAGAGGGTGTAGAAGGGTGGGTTAGTAAATTTGCGGATGACACTAAGGTAGGTGGAGTTGTGGATAGTGCCGAAGGATGTTGTAGGGTACAGAGGGACATAGATAGGCTGCAGAGCTGGGCTGAGAGATGGCAAATGGAGTTTAATGCGGAAAAGTGCGAGGTGATTCACTTTGGAAGGAGTAACAGGAATGCAGAGTACTGGGCTAATGGGAAGATTCTTGGTAGTGTAGATGAACAGAGAGATCTTGGTGTCCAGGTGCATAAATCCCTGAAGGTTGCTACCCAGGTTAATAGGGCTGTTAAGAAGGCATATGGTGTGTTAGCTTTTATTAGTAGGGGGATCGAGTTTCGGAGCCACGAGGTCATGCTGCAGCTGCACAAAACTCTGGTGAGACCGCACCTGGAGTATTGCGTGCAGTTCTGGTCACCGCATTATAGGAAGGATGTGGAAGCTATGGAAAGGGTGCAGAGGAGATTTACTAGGATGTTGCCTGGTATGGAGGGAAGGTCTTACGAGGAAAGGCTGAGGGACTTGAGGTTGTTTTCGTTGGAGAGAAGGAGGAGGAGAGGTGACTTAATAGAGACATATAAGATAATCAGAGGGTTGGATAGGGTGGATAGTGAGAGTCTTTTTCCTCGGATGGTGATGACAAACACGAGGGGACATAGCTTTAAGTTGAGGGGTGATAGATATAGGACAGATGTCAGAGGTAGTTTCTTTACTCAGAGAGTAGTAGGGGCGTGGAACGCCCTGCCTGCAACAGTAGTAGACTCGCCAAGTTTAAGGGCATTTAAGTGGTCATTGGATAGACATATGGATGAAAATGGAATAGCGTAGGTCAGATGGTTTCACAGGTCGGCGCAACATCGAGGGCCGAAGGGCCTGTACTGCGCTGTAATGTTCTAAAAAAAAAATCACTCTTAAAGCGATCATGCAACAAGCTTGTTGCCCCCAACCTGCGTACTCCAATTCCCCAGTGGGGTCTAACCAGGATCAGTTAAGGGGAGATTTGCTCCAGCGCAGAGGAAATTTTGAGCACCATTTTACTGTAGTCAAACAATTCTCGTGGCATGTGTGAACCCAGATAAAACTTAGAGTAACAATACTTTCATTAAAGAAACAGTCGCCTCTCGCTCAACCTGTGTTGATTAATTGGGCTTAATGCAGTCTCCACATTCATGCTTGTCACAGGAACATTACATTAACCACAGCTCTGCAAGGCTCTTCATACTGACTTTACAAAAATGTTTTACATTTCTTAACTCATCAAGGTAAGAATGTTAACGCTGGAGATAAACCTATTCCATTTCAGGTACCCAGTGTCACCATCTATCAATCTCAAGTCATGTTTCGCACAGTCACCTGCAGAGTAAAGCTCTTTCCTTCACTGCCCAATAAAGCCCTCCCATTGCAGGTACAGCACAGGATCAATATAGCGCTGTCCCATCAGGTACTCCTTGAACACCACATGTCAGACACAGAGAAAAGTTTCCTTTATGTCACGGCCCCAAACTCACAAAAACATCTGCAACTCAATCAGTGTGACGTTTTCCATTTCCCAAATGATTTTTCATGTGGCTTTTTGAGGTAAAATTGCCATTCGTGCTACATTTTTGTGCTCATGTATATTTAGAACTGAATTGAGACTATTCAAATGCATTTGATGTACAATTCTTACAAAGGTGGCTTTCAAACCATCAATCTGAACCCAGGTCCCAGAAGTGAATAGCCAGCCACTAACCTACTGCACCGATCAGTCCTCTTTATATTCTTAATAATGTGATTTCACATTTCCTAATCAAAACCTGATGAAAAGGGAAGAAAGACTTGCATTTATAAAGTGCTTTTCCTAACCAAAGGGGCTTCTCAAAGCCAACCAATTAAATACTTTTGAAGTGTAGTCAGTATTGTAATGTCGGAAACCCAGCTGCCAATTTGCACAGAGCAAACTCCCAAAAACAGTAATGTGTTCATGACCAGATTTTCAGTTTGTGTAATGTTGTTTGAGGGATAAATATTGGCCAGGACACTGGGTTCAACTCCCCCGCTGTTGAAGAGAGACTACATTTTTGATAAGAATGTTATCAAAATACTTCAAGTCTAAACATTGTACAAACAAACCTATAAAAGCCACCCAAATAAAATCACACAAGAACCTGAGTTTAATTTAACTTGTAGATTGAGTGCAACTTGCCAAAGAAAACAGTATTCCTGTACCTGGAAACAACCCCTATATAAAGGTGATATTATGTTGTACGATATTATAGAGTACAGACACTTGACCCGATTTCATCTTATTCAATAGATTTGGTTGCACAATTCCTATTGATAAATTAGGTAACATGTTAGCAGGATGTTAGAATTGTGTCATGAAAAGGAACGCTTTCCTGTTTAGCTGAGAAAATAGCTTTGGGTAAAGTCAACGAAAATGCTACTTAATAGCACCACTTGTTGGATACTCCATGCCACCGCAACTGAATCAGAATCATGTCGCAGAGTTATAAGATTTCACAGCATAGAATGAGGCTATTTTGCCCCTTTGTGCCTGTGCTGCTTCTCAAAGAGCTATCCGCTTAGTTTGATTCCTATTCTATCTACCTCACAGCCTTTTATATTTTCCTTTTTCAAATTTTTAGCTTCTCTTTAAAAGCTATTGCGGATTCTGCGCCCACCATTGCTTCGACAATCCATGTCCTAATACCCAATATTTCAAAACAAAATCTCCTAACCTCCCTCTTTCTTCTTTGACTGATGATCGGAAACTTCATTACCAACTCACCAATCCATGGAAATTTTAATGGTGACTTTTCTTTTCAAAATTAATTTATTCTCCCCATAGCTTAATGAAGAAAGACATTTGGTGATATCGTGGGTAAAGACTTTTGGCCACAAAAATCACACATTTGTTTCTTTGTTTAGTGTGACGATTTCAGCTGGGAAGCTGTTGGGGTGGAGCAACTGATCTTTGAACTGCTGGGTCAGGGAGAGAGGGAAAAAAACAGCCACAGCTCCCACTCTTGATCACAATCCAGTAACTCCTATTGTAAAGCATGTGTCCATGTGTATGGACTATGAGTGAAGGTGGGCTCCAATGCCTATTGGCTCTTACCAGCATGGACTTGGGCAAGGTACCATATCAATCTCAGTATGCAAAGTAACACTACGTGGTGAGGTTCTATTGTCCCAGGTGAAGTGAAGGATGAGTCTGCCATGTTGCTGGGGAATGCTCCATTCAGTTGGACCGTCTTGTACCATCTGTCCCTCGTGGAAAACTCTATACAGAAAAACACCTTTGACCACATGTCCTTCAGGCAGTGGTCCGCACGTAACATCCTCGAGGCTCTGTGGGAAAGACGATGGTGGATCCTGTTGGATGGTTCCTCAAAAGACTGTCAAACTCATTTGGCAGAATGTCTCATCGCCAGAAATTTCAAACAAACACTAAGGCGTAGTTTGGCTGGTGGTGAGAAGGGTCCTCCCTGTCAGATCCTTCCTGCACGCATGGTGTCTCACCACCTCCGCACGCTGCCCTCGAGGCAGCTGCAGTGGAGAACAGACCATCGTCCACCTCCTTCTGGAATGTGCCTTTGCAAAGCAGGTCTGGAAAGAGTTTGCTCATCCACCCTGCAGCCCTTGCTCTCATCTGTACAAGCTGAAAGAACCTCAAATCTGTTGGAAAATTGCAAGGGCTGAGGCTCCTCCATTTCTGCCTTCTCGATCCCCTTATCTTCCTCACTCACAGTCACACCCTCCTGTCCATGACCACTGACCAAATCAGAAGACCCTATCCTAAGGGGTGTGACTGCCTTCTGGAACAAAGTGTCCAGGTAACTTTCCTCCTCCTTGATGCATCGCAGTGTTTTGTAGCTCGGCCTCCAGCTCATCAACTCTGAGCCCAAGCTCCTTGAGCCGCAGACACTTACTGCAGACGTGTTTGCCATGGATCACACCAGCACCCACATACTGCAGCCGTAACACATCACATGCCCTGCCATCTTTATTATGCATTAATTAATTTATTTTTCTGAATTAATTTATAATAAATAAACCCCATTACTACTAAGTCCAACTACTACTAATAAGCCTTACTACTGCTAGTAAACCTTCCTACTACGAATACAACCTTACTAATAAAGTACCTGCGTCTCAAAGATTCTTACCCTTATCACTTGAATTAATGTTATAATAATCCCAATTAAAATTCCTCAGTTTAGATAAGAGAAAAAGAGAAAATGTTCACGAACCAATCACTTCCTGTTGCTGCAAAGGCTCAATGGGGAATGGCCACAGTATAAGGCCCTCCCACTATAGTATACTGAGGGGCTGGAAGCAGTGTAAAACTCCTCAGGCTATCTGCACCACAGAACTGCTGACAGGTAGGGCTGGATTTTGGAGGCGGGGATCCCAGTACTGGGCCGAAAAGGTGGAGGGAATCCTGCCTCTGCCTTTTTGTGCCTCCCCGGAGCGATCCTCCAGTCTTTTTGATTCAAGGCTCTAGGAGGCGGGATCCCTGTCCCTTTAAAGACTTTAAAGGGATGGGGATCACGCCTCCATGAACTGCCAGCAAATCAGAGGGCCAACAGCTTAACAGTATCGGCAGCGCCACTGGGAGCGGTGGCCACTGCCTGTACTGCAGAGGCCTCGGACCCAGGCCCGGCGGTGGAACCCCGGAACAGAGGTAGGTGAGGCGGGGTCACCAGGGCCAGTCTGGAAGGCCCTGGCGAAGGGGGCTAGGGGGATGGTCATTCAGTCCAGGAGGAGGGGGGTCTGGGAGGTAAAGTTGTTCTGGTGAGGGTCCCCCGTGGGCCACAAATTGCCCATGAAGGAGGGCCACCCCCAAACCAGCAGGGAGGGTGCCTCATTTTGCAAGCTGTCCTCCTCACGTGGTGGAGCCTCCTCCACCGTTGGTAAGATCCCAGCGGCGGCAGAAAGAGGCCCTTAATTGGCTTTCAATAGGCCATTTGAGGGCCTCAATTGACCTCTGGGTGGGAAGGCTGTTGTCGGCCTATGCCACCCCTGGGAAGATGGCTGGGCAACGGGGAAGTGACAGGCCCTCTGCCCCGCTGCCCCTCCGCCACCCGTCACCATACTCTATGCCCTCCCACCTCCGATTCCAGCTTGGGGGGTGGGGTGGGAGTGCTGTAAAATCCCAGCCATAATGTAAATGTATTTTGTAAATATTACCTGTCATGGCAAGTGCAGTGTGACACCTCCTACTTCATTGAAACAAACAGATCTGTATTGCACTTTATGTAATGTCAAATTTAAGTCGTAATGTAATGTTTTTTTTACAAATTTTATGAATAAAGTATATTTTTGGGGGGAAAAAACAGAACTGTACCCCAGGGGAATAATTTTAACCTTACCTACCCAGTATAAAATGATAGGATAGGATCAGCCACCCATTTTATACCCTGCCCGATTTTACTTTTCATTAACTTCAATGGAAAGTCAAATTGGGCAGAGTGCAACATTGGAAACTAACACAATCCTGTCAGTTTCCCACTGGGTGCATTAGATTAAAATTACTCAGTGCCTTCAGGTCAGGAGAGGATTGGGGGAAAAAAACTCAAAAACAAAAATAAATTGCATTTGGCAATTTTGTTTAAAAATCACACTGTGTGATATTAATGAGCATGTTAACTGCTCTGCAGTCTTAACAACAATGTGTATTTATATGGTGTCCTTAATGTAGCGAAATGTCTCAAGGTGCTTAACAACAGCAATAACAATAAAAATGTTGACACTGAGTTACAGAAGGAGATATCAGATCACCAAAAGCTTGGTCAAAGAGGCAGATTTTAAGCAGCATCTTATAAGAGGAGAGAGGTAGAGAGGCAGGGAGGTTTAGAGAGGGAATTTCAGAGCTTAGGGCCAAGGCAGCTGAAAATACGGCCACCAATGGTGGACAAATTAAAATCAGAATGTGCAAGATGCCAGAATCGGAGAAGCACAGTGCAAGCATGCTTAATTCTTTTTGTATTGCGCAGACGATTTGTTTAAGAGGATTGGTTGTTGATGATTTTGAAATTAATGCATTGTCCGACTGGGGAACCAGTGTAAGTCAGCAAGAACAGGTGTGATGAGTGAATGGGTCTTGGTGCAAGTTAAGACAAGGGCAGCTGAGTTTTATGTAGGTTTATGTAGGGTGAACATGGGAGGCTGGCCAAGACAGCAGTGGAATTGTCAAACTTAGAACTTAACACTGAAGCAAACCGTTAAAAATAAAGAGATGAACACCTTTGTTAAAATAGTGGGCAAAGGTCTTTCACATGAAGGTGGAGTACATCTGCAACTTCAACACACTGCAGATTCAATCTGTATTTTTTTTGTACTGACATAATATTTGGGACTAATTTTCCGTTTCACTATTTTTAGTTTTGGATTCGTTAGAAGCAGATTTTGGTAAAACCTTTGCTGAAACAGCAGTTGAAGTGTCAAACCACTAAATGACAGAATCAGTGATCTGTTTCTTCTGATTTGGTGTTAAAACAACAGTAGCATTTGCAATCACACCTAAAAAAAAATGAGGTGCAACTCTAGGTTACTTTGAAAAGACTAGAAAGGATTTTTGTTAACTTACGCAATTAGGGACAACTTATTTAACTGATGTGGGCAATTTCTCTTCTTCCTTGCCGAGGAGACAGACTTGCAAATGGCATTCAACCTTATTTTATATCAAGCATACGTTAAAATAATTTCTCAGATTTACAATAGATATTAGTTTGAGGAAAACGTGCAGGGTAATGCAACAGTTACAGAACAGAATACAACTATATATGTATGATTCAGTCAGGCACCCAGTACTCCATCAAAAATCCTGCTGCAATATTCACCCATAGTATAATAGCTGCTTTGGTACCTCACTGATCCAATGTATGACTATTTTCTACAGCATTACCCCAATCCTGTCTTCACCTGACAATACATGCACACTTTCCAATAGAAGTCACCGGGTACTGGACAGAAGTAGAAATCCTGGATGATGTTTCTCCCCTGTGCATCCCTTCAGGAATGCTGAAATTAAGCAAGCTGAGGGTAACTACGTCAGCATTGACCAGAAGTCAAACCAAAAACCATCTTGACTAAATGGTTCAGTGCTACAGCAAGTAGGAGGAGCTCAGCAATCACTCGCAACTAAATCTATTCAACAAAAAGAATCCAAAATAGAACAGATGAAATAGTAATGCTGTCACTGCTTGACTTTTTTTTTTAAGTTTACAGGTAGTAACAGTCAACTCAAATAACCTGCTGGCTTTTTCTTCAGATGGTTCTGTTGAGAATTTGTAATGCATATTCTTTAATTTTCTGTTCTTAAGTTAAACAAGAATGACTAATTGTTTCTAAGATTTGATTTCATTTGTTATTAAAGCTCCCTTAATCCAGTCTCAGTTTTTTTTAAATTTTTGATGATACAATGAACCATTAGAAACACTACCAATCTCAGACAGAGCAAATATCAAATTGACAGTACAGATCTCAGATCAAACTCTCACTCTAGTACTCTCTATAATTTCAGGCACAGTTTCCAGCAAAAATCCTTTCAGAGCAGATGGATCAGCAGTATTAAGTAAAAACAGCCATGCCATTTATACAGAAAATGAAACTCTGAGGAAAGGTTAAAGAAGTCGTGTTCTTTGAAAATAATGAGACTTGAGGCAACCTGATTTAAGGGGATCTGATGAAAGTGACCCAGGCAAATTGTTAATTGTGATGAAGGATTCAAATACCAGAAGTCAGCGTTTAAAAATGAGGAAGTTAGAAATAAGATGGAAGTCAGATAGGACAATTAGATGTGTGCCTAGACAGAAGGGATTGATGGATACTCTGAGAAGTTGGGATTTATCTATGAGAAAGAGAAAGTTTTGTTTAGGCCTACTGGTCTACAATTTGAAGCATTACGTCTCGCACAGTTATTTTACTACATCACTATACGTGTGAAATCATTACTCCAAGTATTTTAAATGTAAGAGTTACTGAGAATAATCCTATTTAGACCTTTGTGGGACTATGGGGAAAGCAATATATTAGCACAAACTAGCCAATCTCCAATGACATTGCTCATGACTAATCTCCGGTGTGCAGCACTGTTACAATGTTGAGTTGCCATCATGGCCAGTCCCTTAAAGATAACCCAGGTGAACCTTGAAGGGCATTGCTCAGGGTAAGCTGGCAAGTCAGGGAGGGGGTAGCTGCTAAGGAATCAGCTGGGGTGAAAAGAAAATTAACATGGGAAGAATTAACAACTAAGTTTTTCAAGGGGAGAATGAAATAAAAACAAATAATGGAGTTGGAAAAGGAAATAAAATAAATAATGGAATTGAAAAAGAGGCACAAAATAAAAACACAGCGGAGATATAAGGGAAGGCATGAAATAAATACGGATGGAGTCAAAAGAGGATGGAATGAACTAATTAGAATTATTTTTAGTTCTAACCTAAACATATGATGGGACAGGTTTGTTGCAGAAAATGGTGTCTGGGTCTTTTGACTACATAGAGGAACACTGAGGAATAGGGATGGTTTTAGATCCTTGAGATGGACAGAAATCCTTTCTTTTGCTTTTTGACCATCGCTTGGGAGTGGAATTTTAGGCAAAAGTTTTTGTTATTTTTCAATTATCAGGAGTGAGGCTTGAGGCATGAATTTTTGGGATTTTTTTCAATTGGGGCTAGGGAAAGAAATTGGCCCTGGGAGTGGTAGAAGAAAAAAATATTGGACATTTTGGCACAGCAACCTCTTTGGGTTCATGGCACTAGAGCAGGAAGCAATGCTTTTGCCGAGACCTTTCAAACCTGCAACCTCTATAACCTAGAAGGACA
Source organism: Heterodontus francisci (assembly GCF_036365525.1). Lineage (NCBI taxonomy): Eukaryota > Metazoa > Chordata > Chondrichthyes > Heterodontiformes > Heterodontidae > Heterodontus > Heterodontus francisci. The sequence goes on from NC_090377.1 coordinate 128,505,506, forward strand.
AGGGCAGCAGATGCATGGGAACACCACCACCTGCAAGTTCGCTTCCAAGCCGCACACCATCCTGACTTGGAACTGTATCGCTGTTCCTTCGCTGTCGCTGGGTCAAAATCCTGGAACTCCCTTCTTAACAGCACTGTTGGTGTACCTACCCCACATGGACTGCAGCGGTTCAAGAGGGAAGCTCACCACCACCTTCTCAAGGGCAACTAGGGATGGGCAATAAATGCTGGCCTAGCCAGCGATGCCCACATCCCAGGAGCGAATAAAAATAAAGGTGGCCAATCAAAAAAGTGGGACAACTGGGGAGAGATAAAGGGAACATTGGGGATACTCTGTCTATGGTGAAAGTGGCATGTCGGGCTGAGGCACACAGCGAGTTGGCACTAGACAGAGAATGGATAAGGGAGGCTTGCTGGTGGACAATTGTCACATAGTGGAATTAACACCTGGGAGGTTCTATCACTGGATTTACCTAGAGAATGGCGGGTGAAGACAGGCCTGATGTAGGAGAAAGAAAGAATGGAGCTGAAAGGGCATGGCGTTTGTTTGAGCATGGCAGTGAGGAGTGCAAGAGCTGCAAAGGAAGCAAGGCAGAATTTAGATTTGAATAAAGAATGCAGGAAGTAAAGAATAAGTCAAAAATCATCAGCAGGAGTGGAGGCATACCTTTAGGTTTGCATTTCTTGGAGTTAGGAAACAGGAACACAAGTGCCCAATGCCTCAATGGAGGACATTTGTAATGCAGGCATTATTACTGACTGTGGCCTTAGCTCATTTAAATTTATCTTCAGGTATCACAGTGGAGCGACTGAATTGTCACAAAATATGTTTAGAGGAGAAATTTGTCATTGTTTAAAACCTAAGAGACAAGGATCAGAAAAGGTAATTTGGCCTATCAGTCTTAACTATCTATTATTTCAATTCACCAGCCAAAAATACAGCTCATGTTTTTGATTCTATGACTTTATCTGGTAGATTGTCCAATTATTTATGACCCTTTGGGCAAAGATATATGACAAAGAATAATTTCAATTGTGATGTTTATTTTTAAATTGCCATTCCCTATACACACCTTTCCTCTTCTCTACCTGCTGTTTTTCTACCCTTTCACCTCCGTGCTATCCTGACAGCTAGCATAATTGACAAGCAGAACACACAACCTGCCTAAGCTGCATCACCTATGTGTAAACTCAGTAACTGTACTTAAGAAAAACATCAGGAACAGTTCACATCTCACCAAGTTCATAAACTTTGAAGGATGGCAGCTGCAATTGTTTTTTTCAAGCACGTTCTTGCTGTTAGTAAAATTCAATGAACTTTTGTACTTTTCCATGATACACTGCACTTTCCCAGTGAAGTTTCTGTGCAGAAATGGAAACTCATTTTCCAATATCCATGGTCAAAGCAAACAAATTCTATTTTCTTTGGATATGTTTTCCATTTTGCTGTGATCTACATTGGTGCTCATGCGCTGTCTCTTCTCTGTCTCTTCCTCACCCATGCTGAAACTTCTCCACCCATCTATGTTGCCTCCTTTCCACTCCCTTTTCCATGCTGCCTATTCTCCTCTCCCTGGCCCGTTCTGCAATTTCTCCTCTCGCTTCCTACCCTTCGTTGTTTCTTCAACCCCAACCCACACTTCTTCTCCCCTCCCTGTACTGAAATTTTGTCCTCATTTTCCAAAGCTCTCCCTATTCCCCAACCCAACTTGGCTGTGTCATTCATGTATTTAGCTACTAAGTCACCTTAAGAGTCCTTTCTTTTAAAATCAGAAGAACTTACATTAGGGATGCTTCTCGATATGACAATGAAAATATTGTTTATGTAGTACAATGCCATTTATACTGTTTTCATAGACCTCCCTTGTGCAAACAAAATAAATCACACTTGAAATGCATTATAATTGCCAGTGTAAGGATTCTGCAACATGGAGCAGATGGCAATGTGCTGAAAAGTACCTAGCACTTCTGCAACCCAACAGTGTGAACCCAAGTGCTGGATTTGTCCAAGGGCTTCAGGACCCTGATGTTGGGATCAAATGGGGATCCCAAGCCCGGACTTGCAGGGAGCGAGACCGGCGGAGCAATCTTTCCATCTAATTGGCTGTCTCCGCGCTTGCCGTCCAATTAAGGACAGTAGGCGGGCTCTCGATGCTGCCAAACCAACAGAGGGACAGCAGCAGTGTAGCCTCAGTAGGCCCACCTGGAGAGGTGGGCACTGCTGAAGCAGGTCAGGGACTGGGAGGATGCCTCAACATTAAGGCACAGTCGCTGGCCTGCACAGCAGTAAGCAAATTAAAAAGTATCCAGCTGGTAGGTACATATGGATGGAGGGGAAACCCCTCCTCTGGATTGGTCTCGGCCGCGATTGAGACCATTTATGCAAGCAGCCCATTTTTTGCGGCATGGAGCCTCCAGCATCGATGGACCCCCGGGCTGCCACAGGGAGGCTGCCTCCACTGAACTGGCAACCTCTGCACGCGGTGGGAGTCCACTCTGACCCAGGAGAAATGCTGGCGAGGCCGCAATGTCTCATCTAATTGGGGCCTTAACTTTGTTAATTGACTGCCTTCCTCCATGGGAACCTCCCCACGGTGGGAATGCATCAGGGAGCCATCCCGACGAGTCCCCCCACCTCCAAGCCGCCATCATGGGACAGGGAAAATTCAGCCCCAAGTCTGGGCATTTGGAATCAATGCTGATGTAAAGTGAGCAACCAGGACACATGCAGGATTGCAGTGAGCTGGCTAACCACATTGTATCATACATAGAAAAGCGGTCATTATGAGCTTCCTGGCAGCTTTACTAGGGTATCAATTTACAGTGATTCAGTACATGCTTGAATCAACATCCAAGGAAACTAGGAAATGCTGACAAATGGCTTCAAAAAAGAACAATACAAAAACAAATTACAGGCAGCCTTGAGTGAGACTATAATCAAAGCCACTACTTTACAGTGACTGAATGAGTAAAATAGCTTGTATTTTTAACCTTTATTTTAGGGACTAAATATTTTCTGTATAAAACAAAATTCAAAGGGCCTTTCCTAAGATATGTGAAAACGTGTAAAAATGGGATGTCTTCCTCTTCAGCAGTCAGGGACACATCAGAAAATTACATATCGCCAGTTTGTGATAGTCTTCACAGATAGATAACAAATTGAAAAACACAGTCTTGAGTGTGGAATTTCCCTTTATGGATCTTAGTGTGTTTCGGAATTGCTGAAATGGTTGATCTCCCCTACTGTTGCAGTGAGATATTATGTGATGTAAAATTTGTTGTACCTCAGGTTGCAGGCATATCTAACATTCATCACTTGGGTCGCAGGGCAAAACTAAAGAACACAAAAGTTTTTTTTTTGCAACAACTCTGGTTAGGCCAGAAGTAGGGTATTATGTCCAGTTCTGGTCACTACACTTTAGGAAAGGATGTGAGGGTCCTTGAGAGGGTGCAGAGGAGATTTACCAGAATGGTTCCAGGGATGAAGGATTTTAGCTACAAGGTTAGGTTGGAGAAGCTGGGGTTGTTCTCCTTGGAGCAAAGGAGATTGAGGGGAGATTTGATAGAGGCGTACAAGATTCAGACAGGTTTGAATAGCGGAGACAAAGAAAAGCCGTTCCTATTAGTTGATGGTATAAGGAATAGAGGACACAGATTTAAGATTTTCTGCAAGAGATGCGGAGGGGATGTGCAGAAGAACTTCTTTATGCAATGATTGGTAATGACCTGGAACTTGCTGCCTACAAGGGTGGTGGAAGCAGTGACGGTGAATAATTTCCAAAGGAAATTGATGGGCAGTCGAGGAAAATAAACTTGCAGGGCTACGGGGATAGAGCCAGGGAATGAGATTGAATGGATTGCTGTGCAGAGAGCTGGCATGGACCCGATGGGCCGAAACGTCTCCTTCTGTACCGTTATAACTCTATGGCCGAGCTATTGTGTTAGAGGCTGAGCTCCTGGCACCAGGCCGAAAAGGCGAGGAAAAGACCGCCTCTGCCTTTCCGTGCCCCCACTGAGAAATCCTCTGATATTTTTAAATCTAAGTTTCAGGAGCCGGGATCCCCGTCCCTTTAAAGATGGGGATCCTGCCTCAAGGAGCTGCCTGCTAATCACAGGGCTGGCAGTTCAGCAGTATCGGCAATGTCACTGGGAGCGGTGACCACTGCCAGTACTGCAGAGGCTTTGGACACAGGGCCAGTGCTGGAAGCCTGGACCTCAGGTAAATGAGGCGGGGTTGCCGGGGCCAGACTTGAAGGCCCCGTCGAGGGGAGGTGGGGGTAGGGTAGTTGTGCAGTCCAGGGGGAGGGGGATCCTGGGGGTAAAGTGGTTCCCAGTGGCCCAGGGAGGAGGGGTTTCCCCTCCCAAGCCTGCAGGGAGTGCACCTCACATTACAAGGCACCCTCCCTGCATGGTGGAAGCGCCCCCTACTGCTGGTAAGATCCCAGCGGCAGAAAGAGGCCCTTAATTGGCCATTAGTAGACCACTTGAAGTTAATGGGATCTGTTTTTCCTTGTTTAACTTATCGAGGCCTATCATAATCCTATGCACTTCTATTAAATCTCCCCTCAATCTCCTTTGTTCTAAGGAGCACGAACCCCAGCTTTTCCAACCTAACCTTATAACTAAAATCCCCTATCCCTGGAGGCATTCTGGTAAATCACCTCTGCACTATCTCAAAGACCCTCACATCCTTCCTTAAGTGTGGTGACCAGAACTAGATGCAGTATTCCTGTTGGGGCCTAGCCAGAGCTTTATAAAGGTTCAGTATAACTTCCCTGCTTTTGTACTCAATGCTTCTATTTATGAAGCCCAAGATCCCATATGCTTTACTAACCACTCTCTCAATATGTCCTACCACCTTCAAAGATCGGCGCACAGGCAGCCCCCAGGTCCCTCTGTTCCTGCACACACTTTGAAACTCTGTCATTAAGTATATATTGCCTCTCCCTATTCCTTCTGCCAAAATGCAGCACATCATACTTGTCAGTATTAAATTCCATCTGCCACCTGTCTGCCCATATCTATGTCCTGTTGTAGGTGATTCATATCAAGGGGTCAGCAACTTGTCTGTATACGGATACCACTGTCCATGGTAAATGATTTTGAGGTCTGTAACTGGTAATTTCCAGGACAAGAAATTTCCCATTGGCTCTTTTCAACCAGACTAGCTTTTTAAAAAAAAAATCCCACTGCCAGTTTCACAGCTGACAGCTGACTGATGCTGAGAGTGGAAATAGCGGTTTCTGAACTTCAGACAGATTTGGGTTTTCCAGCAGGTTGCGTTTCTTTCAAAGCCCACCAGGAAACCACGAATCTGTCTCAAGTTCGCAAACTGCTGTTCCTGCTGTCAGCAACGGTCAGACAGAGAGAGGGGGATGGGGACATAAAGGGGGGAGAGGACGTAGAGAGAGGGGGGGCAGAGAAAGAGGGGTGACATAGAGGGGGGGTGTCAGAGAGAGGTGGGATAGAGAGAGAGAGGGGGGGAGAGAGAGAGAAGGGAGAGAGAAACAGAGAGGCGGGGGAGAGAGAGAGGTAAGGTAAGGAGAGAGAGAGGTGGAGAGTGAGGGGGACAGAGAGAGCGAGGGGGACAGAGAGAGAGAGGGGTCAGAGAAAGAGAGGGGGGACAGAGAGAGCAGGAACAACAGAGAGGGGGGACAATGCAGAGAGGGAGGATGACACAGTGAAGGTTAAATGGCACGGGACGGGGCGACACGGAGAAGGGGATGACACAGAGAGTGGAGACAACACAGAGAGGGGGGAAACACAGAGAGGGGACATAAAGAGGGGGGACACAGAGCGAGAGGGAGGGGAGAGAGACAGACAGAGAGAAAGAGAGAGAGGAGGGAGAAAGAGCAATGAAGGTCACTACTGAAAGATGGACATCTATTCAGAATACCTAGCATCGCGACACCAAGTGTGTGAGCAGACATTGACTACTTGTGCAAGCAGAACAAATGCTAGGTATCTCACTAAATCAGTGTCCAACAGAGTGATGAGAAAGTAAGCCAATAAATTATCCTTCTTATTTAAAGCTTCTTTAAAAAATACACATTTGTTGTTGGTTTGATGAATAGTAAGTTAAATTTATCTTTATCTTTATCTTTATTTGCCTTTATCTTTCTGAATTGTCTCAGTGCACCCCAATGCACGACAAAAATTGTAATGTAGCCCCCCATATGACACTCTCTCACTCTCTGTGTCCCCCCTCTCTCACACTCTCCCCATCTGTCTGTCACCCCCTGTCTCTCTCCTCCCCTCTCTATCTCTCTCTCTCTGCTTGCTTTCTGTTCTCCTCTCTCTCTGTCTCTCTCCACCACTCCCTAGCAGCTAGGTTATTTTAAAACACAAGTTTAAAGGCTTGGGTTATGTGAAACTCATTTTAAAATGGCAAAGGTCACTTAGGGAATTTCTCAATTTCTACGCTCTGGCATGCATAACTTTCGCTTGGGACACAAGCTCAGCGCCATATTGAAAGTTGCTGGACTTTTACTTCTATATACATGTTACAATTCTGCTGATATCCATTTGGAATCACATTATTCCAGAACTTGTACTGACAAGAAAGCAGGCTAGAAAATCCAAGGAATCTCCAGAGGTCAGCACTGTAAGTTCCTCATGAATACAAGAATACAGTGGAATGGGGCTGAGTGATATTGGCAAAAACAGGATGTTGCTGACTCATATACAATAGTTAGTAAGTACAATGTAATGGATAACTTTAATAAACCTTAATTTATGATGAATTGTCTACAATTCCTCCTCAAAATCCATGCTGCGTTTGCAGTTTTACAAACTATCGGAGAAAACATAGTAAAAATTTATTATGTTTCAATGACCATGTTAGAAACAGTCATTACGGATTTTTTTTTGCTGAAAATTGGAGTAAAGGACAAGTTTTACAAGTATGCCAAAGATCAGTAACTGCAATGTGCATCATTTACAATCCAGTTTGAGGGCAGATAACCTGAGTGGCCAATGTCATTCGAAAGTTGTCTGTATCATATAATTACATTATGTTAAAAGTGCACCTTTGCTAATAGGTAAGATTTGGCATGGACTATAATCTTACAAATGGTGACTAAGCATTTTGTAATTGAATAATACGTACAGTAAGAACCGCTCAACTTTTTGCAGAAAAACTTTTTGTTCATAATTATCTTGTCAGAGCTGAATGAGAATTGACAGTGATAGTCTGAGATATAGACATAAGTGAATATAAGAGAATCAGTTTTTGGAGGAACTGAAGGGCGCTCTTTATATGTAATTGTGTTTATCTAATTTTGTCACTAGATTTGGTGAATAAATAGCATTTTATCCATGAGAGGTGCTGTTATTTCTGTGTTTTAGAATCCAGGACCTGGTTTAACAGCCTGACAAGATGAATAAACTAGTCTTGACTACCGACCGTTAATCTTTCTGTCCTTTCCTGTTCCACTCTGCTTTTTGGTTTTAAATGACTCTTCTGAAGTACAATCTGCTCCATCCTATAAAATTCTCCTGATTTGGAGATCACTGCCCTTTTGTTGGCTGCCTTGTCTTCAGACACATATTACAAACAGGTGGAGAACTTGCACAAACATTGACCATCACGGGTTAAATTGTGATGTGACAATTTGTGAGAAATGGTCCGATTTCCAATTGTTGATTTTTCTGCTGCCTCACCTCAATAAACGCAATAACAATCTCTCCTTGAGTTTCATGCTTTATTGGATGAATTTGCACTCCTGACACAGTGTGAATTGCAGAAGTCATCCAATAAGATCTATCTACCACCCTTTGACATGATGTAACTAGCTCTATTCTGTCAACAAAAGTAATTTACATTGGCATTGCACAATATGTTGCTTGCTAGATAGCTCATACATTGGTGTTTGCATGTTTAGCTTCTTTATTTATAGGGAGAAAGGTGTTTTAAATCAGACTGTGTTTTGATGGCATTAGGTTGGATATACACTTTATATATAGATTAACTGCCCCATGTCCGTGGCTGAGTCAATTCTTTTGTCAAATGTCCGTAGGGGTGCAACATGTCAGAGACTGTCCTTGTTCATATCCTCCTCACTGTTTGCCACACCTCCAAATTTGGTGTCATAGGCAAAGTTTGAGATTCTACTCTACATTCCAAGATCCAAGTCATTTATATATGACAACAAAAGCAGTGGTCCCAGCACTGACCTTTGGGGAACACCACTGTCTACCATCCTCCAGTTTGAAAAACAACCATTTACTACGACTCGTGTTTTCTGTCCTTAAGCCAATTTTTTTCATCCAATTGGACAATGACACTCCTATTCCATGAGCCTCAATTTTGTTAACCAGCCTTTTATGTGGCACCTTATCAAACACTTTCTTAAAAGCCATATAAACAACATCCACCACATTCCCTTCATCAACCTTCTCTGTTACTTCACCAAAAAATTCAATTAGATTAGTCAAGCATGATCTGCCGTTTACAATCCGTGCTGACTATCTTTAATTAACGCGAACCTCGCCAAATCTCTGTTCATTTTTTCCTCTAATTATTGTTTCTAAAACCTTACCCACTCATGAAAGGATCAAATTTCTGTTATGACCAGGTGAGAAAGGGGTCAGGCCTTTTCCCAGTAAAATGGATCTGGTGGCCTCTGTGTACCCGGGAATTACTATGGTCTTGCTTGCCCACTTGAGAGGTATGAGGTTACTTTCCCTTCAAACACAAAACCCTGATAACCTTCAGGAATCCTATTAAAAAGCCGTAAGCTTCCTGGGTCTCACTCTTACTGCAGTTAAAGCCACAGCTTGTTCTGCTGTGCTTTCCATCAGGGTCTCGTCTTCACTGAGCGGGTATGCCCTGATTAACCCTACAGATTTTCCCTTTACTTCCCAGCAGTCAGCTTTTAAATGCCCCACTTTATTACAATCGAAGCAGACAGGTCTCCAGGTCTCACTCTTTCTCAGAGCACCTTCCTTTTTGGCTAGAGGAGGGCCCCCTGTGTCTCCTGCTTTTCTTTCTCTCCCAGGACAGCTTGGGCTCCTATCACCTTCCTACCCTTTGTCCTTTTTGGATTTGTGGTGGTGGACTAGGAAAGGTTCTCCCCAGGAAACCAACATAAATTAAAGCAATATAAACACAAGAAATGCTGGAACCACTCAGCAGGTCTGGCAGCATCTGTGGAAAGAGAAGCAGAGTTAACGTTTCAGGTCACTCTGCTTCTCTTTCCACAGATGCTGCCAGACCTGCTGAGTGGTTCCAGCATTTCTTGTTTTTATTTCAGATTTCCAGCATTCGCAGTATTTTGCTTTTATTATCTAAATTAAAGCAAACTCATCAGCCAGAATGGCTGCTTGCCAGGCTTTCTGAAACTGCTGTTCCTCTACATGTGTCTTGATGGAGAGTGGGAGAGATTTTTTTAATTTCTCTAACAGAATTACTTTTCTGAGATTCTCATGGCTGAGCTGTACTTTAAGAGCCCTCAGCTACTGGTCAAATGCCAACTGCTAACTTCTTTCAATTCCAGATAAGGTCGATCAGCTTGCTTCTTGAGGGTTCTAAATTTTTGGTGATAGGCTTCGGGTACTAATTCATATGCCCCGAGGAAAGCATTTTTTGTCAGTTTATAATCTGATGAATTCTCATCTGGCAACAGGGAATAAATTTCATGGGCTTTTCTGGTTAGCTTGCTTTGTAATAAAAGAGACCAGGTGTCAGCTGGCCATTTTAGCTGCCTTGCCAGTTTCTCAAATGACACAAAAATTCTTCTACATCTTCCTCATTGAATTTTGGGATTAGATGAGCCAGTTTTAACAATTCTGTACCCAGCCCTGAATTACGCTCCTCCATATTGGCCATGCTTTCACCAGGGTTACTCTGTCGCCACCTAGTTAACTCAAGCCGCTTCAGCTCTCTCTCTTCACATTCCTTCTAGAATATTCTTTCTCTCTCTCTCTTCTCTCTCTCTTGTTCCTTCTCCTGTCTTTCTCACTCTCATCTCTCTCTTTTTCTTCACGTTCCTTCTGGAAGCTCTTTCTTTCTCCCTCTCCTGTCTCTCTCTTTCCCTTTCTCTTTCCCTGTCTTCTAATTCAAGTTTCCTTTGTTCCAATTGTATCTTTACTAACAATACCCCATCGGAGTCTGCTTCTAACCCTGCTTCTGCTTCTTCAGATTCAAGGGAAAAATGGTTGGCCACTAGCCTTAGGAGTTCAGACTTTGTAGCCTTGCTAAGTACAGTGATCCCACACTGCTCAGCCATTTTTCTCAACTCCTCCATAGACAATGCTTTTAACTTATCCCAAGTTACTTCACCCAGGCTCGGAGAGCTACTAGCTTCAGTTGCAGACATGTTAGTATTCAAGCACACACAACCACAAGAAAACCTGTATTAATCTGGCTATTTTTTGATTGGGAACAATTTGGTTTCCCACTTCCAATTTCTCTCGTTTGTCTGTGGGTAAAATCCAGGACAGTAGCCCCCAACTTTCTGGTATGATCAGGTGAGAAAGGGGTCTAGTTTCCCTTTCAGCCTTCGCCTAGTCTTACTGTAACAGGGTTTAATTTTAAACACACCCTGTTTTTAGCTTCCCCTTGATGAATTCTTGTTCACTGCTTTCTAATTATAAGGCAAATAAACCAGCACAAACAGGTTTTCTTAGGTTTAAAGAAGAAAGGTTGAAATTTATTAAACTTGAACTCTAATTTGGTTAATGCCTACGGATACATGACGCGCCCACGTTAGCATGCAGATAGAGACAGAAAAGAGCAGAAGAAAAATAAAATGGAAAAGTTCAAGGCAATCTCTGAAGAGGGTTTTTGTTATGGTTCTTCGATCTCACTGTCGAGTTCTTGATTGTAGGTAGCTCTTCGTTGGGGCCCATTATTCTTCTTAAATATTGTTCGCTGTTGGAGCATTTTCTCTCTTGGGGTTCATGTGTCTTCAGTGGATTTGGAGTCCCATGAGAAAAAGATGGGAGCAGACAGAAGAGGCTGTGGCTAGCCAGCCAGGAGAGGGCTTTTCAGTCCAGGAGCAAACAGACACTCTGAGTTTAAACTGTTTGTACAATTCAGAAAAACCCCAGTTGCCAAGTAGGTTAGTCAAGTGGCTAGCAGAACTGACTAGGTCTGTTTGTGGATTCTCTGGTCTTAGCCGACCTTGGAATGTCTCTTCTTACACACAATACCTGGTGCTCAAAGTCCATTGTGTGTTGAATTGGAGCAGGGAATAGCACTTTTGTCCTTCCAAGGACTGGCTGTTAGTATGCAAAAAATGTTTTTCCAGCTAAGGGCCTAGTGATTTTTTAAACAAGTCCTTTCTTCACTTCAGCAGCAGTGTGAAATTTAATGTCCTTATGATGAAATTAATATGCCTCATTCTTGGCATATGGGGGCCTAGCATGACAATCAAGAACAAGGGGGCACAGATTTAAAGTGATTTTCAGAAGAAGCAAAAGCGACATGAGGAAAAGCGAGTGGTTAGGATCTGGAATGTACTGCCTGAGAGTGTGGTGGAGGCAGATTCAATTGAGGGACGACAAAAGGGAATTAGACTGTGTTCTGAAAAGGAAGAATGTGCAGGGTATGGGGCGAAGGCGGGGTGATGGCATTAGATGAATTGCTCATTCGGAGAGCCGGTGCAGACACTATCGGCTGAATGGCCTCCTCCTGTGCTGTAACAATTCTGTGATTCTGATGTTAAACTAAACTGGCCTATAGTTGCTAGGACTGTCCTTACACCCTTCCTTGAATAAGGGTGTCACATTTGCCACTCTCCAATCCTCTGGCACCTCCCCATATCCAGAGAAGTTTGGAAGATTATGGCAAGCCCTTCTGCTATCTCAATCCCCACTTCCTTCAGCAAGCTGAGATCCAAGCCACCTGCGCCAGGTGACTTATCTACCCTAAGAATAGCCAGTCTTTTGAGCCCCTCCCCTGATCAATTTTTACCCTATCTATTGCCTCTACTCTCTCTGCTTCTACAGATATTTTGTCAAATTCCATTCCCTTACTGAATACTGATACAAAGTACTCATTAAGTAAATTAGCCATGCCCTGTGCCTCTAAGCATATATTACTCTCTTTGTCCCTAATAGGCCCCTCTTACTACTCGCTTGCTATTTGCACTCTGGTAGAAGATCTTCGGGTTCCCTTTTATGTTGACTGCCGTTCTATTCTCATACTCTCTCTTTGTCAGTCTTATTTTCCTCTTTACTTCTCCTTTCAACTTATCGTATATGGCCTGGTTCTCACTTGAAGAGTTCAATTTCATTTATTCACATTTCACACAGTCTGATTGAACCATCTGCCTACACAACCAGTCTGAAAGTGATTCAAGTTTTAGCACCCACAGCCAGGTATGGACCAACCACAAAGTCAGACAGTTGACATTCAGCTGGGTGCATGCACTTGTTTCAGTGGAAAATATCAGTATTTCATTTTCATCCAGATGTCTGAAAACTCTGTGGTGTAGTCATTTAACTTCAACACTTTGTCCTCATGTGATGCTGCTTTTACCACAAACTGACTGCATGTTCAAAAAGTAATTACCATAGAATCATAGATTGGTTATAGCTCAGAAACCGGCCATTCAGCGCATGTCCGTGCCGGCTCCCTGCAAGAGCAACTCAGCTAGTCCCACTTCCTGACCTTTTTGCATAACCCTGACATTTGTTTCCCTTCAGGTGCTTATCCAATTCCCTGTTGAAAGTCACAGCTGAATCTACCTCCACCACACTCTCAGGCAGTGCATTCCAGATCCTAACCACTCGCTGCATAAAAACATTGTTCCTCATGTCACCTCTGGTTCTTTTGCCAATCACCTTAAATCAGTGTCCTCTGGTTCTCGACACTTCTGCCAATGGCAACAGTTTCGCTATCTACTCTATTCAGACCCCTCATGATTTCGAACACCTCTATGAAATCTCCTCTCATATATTCTCTTCTCTGAGGAGAATTACCCAAGCTTCGCAATCTATCCGTGTAGCTGACGTCCCTCATCCCTGGAACCATTCTTGTAATCTTTTCTGCACCCTCTGTAAATCCGTCACATTCTTCCTAAAGTGCGACGCTCAGCATTGGACACAATACTTCAGTTGAGGCCGAACCAGTGTTCCATAAAGGTTGATCATTACTTCCTTACTTTTGTACCATTTGCCTCTATTTATGAAGCCCAGAATTCTAAATGCCTTTTTAATCACTTTCATAACCTGCCCTGTCACCTTCAACAATTTCAGATCTCTCTGTTCCTGCATTCCCTTTAGAATTGTACCCTTTATTTCATCCCCCTCATTCTTCCTACCAAAATGTGTCACTTCACACTTCTCTGCATTAAATTTAATCTGCTGCATGTCTGCCTATTCCACCAGCCTGTGCCCTCATCTATCACTAATCCACCATTCACTATATTCCAAGTTTTGTATCATCTGCAAATTTTGAAATTTGTGCCCATTACGTCCACGTCTAGGGCCGGAATTTCATGTTGGGTGACTGAAAAGTCGGTGGCAAACCCGCTTCTGCCTCACCTGGGGATCCGACTCGCATTTTACGGGTCCAAAGGTTTTAAGTGTTCCAAGGCGGGACTTCCACCTGCTTGAGGGAGGAGGTCCCGCCTCATTGAGCTGCAGCCAATCACCGGGCCAGCAGCTCTTAGTCCCAGCAGCGCCACTGGGAGTGGTGGCCACTGCTGAGATTGCAGCCCAGATGGCCGCAGAGGAAGACATGGAGCCGGGAGTGCAGGTAAGTTATGGTTGCCTCACCGGGGGTAATCGGTCGACCCAGTGAGGTAAGGGTGGTCGTTTGGGGGGAAGGGGGGGGGTCGTGTTGGGTCTTGGGGGTGGTTGGGGTAGCGGTGGAGGCCCTCCATTGGGCACCCTGTTCCTGACAAGCAGGCCACCACCAACCCCCCACCACCCCGAGACGATCGGAAGCCACCTGCTTTTCCCAGGTGGCTTTTCCCAGCTCCAGGATGCCCGCTTGCCATGCATAAAATCCTCGTGGAGATGGGCGAAGGCCCTTAAGTGGGCATTAAGTGGCCACTTAAGGGCCTTGATTGGCCTGGGGTGGGCGGGCCGTTTCTCACTGCCCCCCTCCCCCCGCCCTATGTGAAGGACAGCGGGGGTGGGAGCAGGCTGGGAAAGCCTCCCGGAGCCTCCTGCTCCATTTTACGCCACCACCTCCACCCCCCCACCCATTACCAACATCCAGTAAAATTCCGGCCTAGATCATTAATACGTATTCGGATGAAGAAGTGAAGGGTTCAGCAAAGGCAAATTTAAAGCAGTTTCTTTTTTTCTGAACCAACCCATTGCCAGTCTCATTTGTAATACAGGAGACTACTCTGCCTAAAAAAGGTTTTGATAGGAATGGAAGAATTTCTTGGGAATAGGAAGATGCCTAACAAGCCTGTTATAGATGAACCTCATTTTCTCACTACCTCTTTCAACCCTTGCTCTCTCTAAAAACAGAGCTATTTAGCTTGAATCCATTTATACCACTTACTTTGCTACGCTTCCCAAATAATTTATTCACACTGTATTAGTTTTTGAGTGAAAAACTTCTGCCTGACCTCCTGATCTCCAACGTTCATCCCCTAGGATTTGATTCTTTCACTATACCAAACAAGTTTTCCAGGTCAACTTTCTCAGTTCCCTTCATGATAGACTGTTCCTTTAGCTGTAATAGTTTTTTTTTAATGTAGTTGCTAGAGATAGATGAATAGCTGGTGATAATCTAACTGGGAGTGTGGGGGTGGAGGTGGAAATGCTTGATAACAGAACTGAATTAAAGAAATTACAGTACCGAAGAAAGTCATTCACCCCATCAGACCTGTGACAGACAGCAAAGCTATACCGATTATAATATTTGTTAGTTGCACACTGAGAAAGGATCAAAGGGGTGATTTTGCATTCTGTCATTTCCAGACTGAAGCAAATCTTGGAAGAAAATCGCAGACAGCAACTCGTGATTTTCCACCTATTAATTTTAATACATGCTAAATCTCACACTCTCCCTACACGCTGCCTACAAGCACCACTCTTCACTGAGAGCATCAGATCGCAGAATCACCTCTAACATGCCTTACACGCAGACACTTATTTTTAATCTGTAATAACTTGTAAATTTTCATTTCAAACACCTTTTCTTATTCATTGCAGTTGTTCATTTCTTTGATGAAGAGGTTAATGAGCTAAAGTTGAAAACGAGAGGTGCCCGTGTTCAGGCAAAAAGTACCTCTGATTTTATGATGTATACACCCTAAGCCATTATAAGATCTGCTGGACCTTCCATCTAAATTTCTTTTGACCTGAGCCTCTTCTGCACCATTTTGAAGACTCTCGATACCCAGCCATTCAATAAAGTGGTTATGTCAATGTGATGCGTACACTGTTTAATACATTCAATCACAAGTCAGAACATGCACTTTATTTTAAAAAAACACAGTAAGCCAGTATAAAATTATTTTGTCTTGTTTATGCTGCAGCTGTCCAGATTAGTGCTTTCACTCAAGTGACAATTGTATTACCCGAGTACAGTATTTGTTAATAACTAGCATAAACTGGGCGAAGACTGTTAGAAATAAATGATTATCGCACAGTTATTAATCGGTCACTGCCGACTTCATGAAGCATCAGCTAGACAACATGCACCAAGAGTGCCGATGCTAGCCAGGTTGATAAACAGAATATCTCACTCAGCCATAGAGGAAGAAGTTTTCATGTTCAATCGCCTGTCAGTATTGACTTAGTTTATCTCATTGGACAAGCATTGCAATTGACTGTGTTCGGGTAAGGAAATAATCAGCCCTGATTGCTAGCAGGTGGAAGGTGTGTGTAAAGAACTGTCAGTTAAGTAACCTGAAAATGAAATGTACAATTATCACAAATGATAATGCACATTTATGAAACGATTCAATGAAATCACAGTATTAGTATATGTGAACGCTCCACAGGTCTCACAAGACCATTTTTGACAGATCATTTTAGCCACTCTTCAAGTCATGCCTCAGGAGATGGGATTCTATTAGTGTTGCAACAAATGGCAACCTCTCTCTCTCTCTCTCTATATATATATATATACATCCAAACACACACACACGGATGCTGCCTGACTTGCTGAGTATTTTCAACATTTTCTTTTTTTTATTTCAGGTTCCAGCATCCACAGTATACTTGAGCATTCCTGTCACCTCACTTGCATAAATATCAGGGTTTGGAAATAAAATATGGAGTATGCTTGTACATTATGCTTGCAGAATGTTAGCATGCAGGTACAGCAAGCAATTAGGAAGGCAAATGACATGTTGCCTTTATTACAAGGGGATTGAAATACAGGAATAGAGAAGTCTTGCTACAGGGTATTGGGCTTTGGTGATTCCGCACCTGGAGTACTGTGTGCAGTTTTGGTCCCCGCATTTAAGAAAGGATACACTTGCATTGGAGGTGGTAGAGCGAAGGTTCACTAGATTGGTCCCTGGGATGAGGGGGTTGTTCTATGATGTGAGACTGAGTAAATTGGGCCTATATTCTCTGGAGTTTAGAAGAATGAGAGGTAATCTCATTGAAACGTACAAGATTCTGAAGGAGCTGGATAGAGTAGACACTGAGAGATTGTTTCTGCTGCTTGAGGAATCTAAAACACAGGGGCACAGTCTCAGGATAAGGGGGGGGGGGGGCGATCATTTAGGACTGAGATGAAAAGAAATTACCTCACTCAAAGGGTTATGAACCTTTGGAATTCTCTACCCCAGAGGATTGTGGATGCTCCATCATTGAATACATTTAAGGCTGGGATAGACAGATTTTTGGTCTCTCAGGGAATCAAGGGATATGGCAAGTGGGTGTGAAAGTAGAATTGGAGCCTAAGATCATCCATGATCATTTTGAATGGTGGAGCAGGCCTGGTGGGCCATATGGTCTACTCCTGCTCCTATTTCTTGTGTGATAACATCCATGTGTACAGACTGCTATCTGAATAGCTGACCTGTTGAATGTACTGCTAGGTGCACTGACCTTGGATTCAAAGCTTGTATCTTTTTCAGAGACAGTCCTTTACTGAAAAGTGAAACTGAAAGCTTCAGAGTTCTGAGGAAATCAGATCTGTATGGAACCAGTAAAACAAACAAACAGATGATCAGAGGTGTGACCAGACACATGTGACTGGAGCTTAGTCTTCAGTTTACAAGATTACAGATTTCAGTGTTGAAACAAGCAGCAAACTGTTATTTTAAAAAGACAAGATGCTGTGATTGGAACCTGTTTTTCTGGGAGCTGGCCCTTGGCAAATACATGTTGCTACAGCTGTTTTTGGTGCCCTAAAGAATTACCAGTGGAATCACGCAATCAAAACTGTCTTGAGCAGAGCCTAGGTTGTTCGAGAGGGAACACGACTGCAGCATTGAAGGGAAGACTGTAACGCTCACTATTAATGAGGAAGCTTCACATCTGTGTCTGCATCTTGGAAGACAGGATCTGGAGATCTACCTGAAAAGTTCAGAGATCTGGAGGACTTTGTCGCCATAACTGGTGCTATCTTTGTTGAAAGGACTGCCCAGAAGATCCGTGAGATACATATTTGTAGCAACTGATAGTTAACATGTAATCGTTAAGCTATATATCGAGCTGTTAGTTCCTGTCTAATTTATGTTGGTTTTGGTTTGAGTGTTAAAGTAAAATTTATAAAAGTGAAATCTTGTCCGTTTGTTTTTTTTTCTTCTAAATTGGGGTCGGGTAAATGGATTTGATTGTTTTGGTTTGTGATCTCCCAGGGAATCATAAGTAGGATTGGGATGGTCAAGTATTTTAAAGAAATACAATTATGCTCGATAGTTGGGATTTTATTACAGTATAGTATTACAACATTGGCCTATTGAGATTGAGCTGTGGGCCCTGCTATGCTTAACTTTGGAAGCAGTTTTCAGTTTATTTACATACCTGTGTTGAAGGTTCCTTGTTACCGTTTGTTTAACAGTGAGTGACCCCTGAATAGTCAACATCCATAGGAAAGGTGAGGAGTCATGCCAATAATCAATGAGCATCATAGATTGCAAACCCTAGATTGCATGCAGTCAATGAATTCTAGACCTGTTGGCACAAAATTACCTCCCCCACCCCTCTGCCTGCAGCCTTTCCCCCCACCCCCACCCTACCTTTCCTGCAAAAAGTACAGCAGCCAATGACCTTTATTCCCAGTACTAAAAAAATGTTAAAGCCAGGATAATGACACAGCCCAGAGAATACAGTTCCTGAATACTTAACATGTTCAAATTTCTCTCTGTCCTCTATTTTAGTCGTGGCATTAATGCATTTATTTTAAATAGGTTAAAATCCTCTGAAAAGAAAGATTTGCATTTGTGCAGCACCAGTCATGACGTCTGGATGTCCCAAATCACGTTACAGCCAATGAAGTACTTTTGAAGTGTGGTCACTGTTGTAATGTAGGAAATGTGGCAGCCAATTTGCGCAAAGCAAGGACTCACAGACATTAGTATGATAATGACCAGATAATCTGTTTCAAAGTTGTTAGTTGAGAGATAAGTATTGACCAGGCCATGGGGAGAACTTCCCTGCTCTTCTTAGCATGGTGCCATGGGATCTTTTGCATCCACCCCAGAGGGAAAACAGGGCCTTGGTTGACCATCTGAAAGATTGCACACTGTCTTAGGCCCAACCGTCTCCATCAATGAACTTCCCTCCATTATAAGTTCAGAAGTGGGGATGTACACTGATGACTGAAAATTGTTCAGCTCCATTTACATCTCCTAAGATAATGAAATGGCCCAGATTCAGATGCAGAAAGGCCTCGACAACATTAAGGCTTGAGCTGGCGCGTGTTAAGTAACATTTGTGTCACACAAGTGCAGGCAATGACCATCTCCAACAAAAGAGAATCTAACCATCTCCCCTTGACATTCAATGGCATTACCATTGCTGAATCCCCCATAAACATCCTGTGGTCGCCACTGACCAGAAAATTAACTGAACCACATAGATACTGCAGCTACAAAAGCAGGTCAGAGTCTGGATATTCTGTGGAAACTGACTGCCCTCCAAAGCCTGTTCACAATGTACAAGGCACAAGTCAGGAGTGTAATGGAATACACCCCACTTGCCTGGATGAGTGCAACTCCAACAACAAACAAAAAGCATGACATAAGCCAAGACAAAGCAGTCTGCTTGATCAGCATCCCAACCACCACCTTAAACATTCACTCCCTCCACCACCACTGCACAATGGCTGCAGTATATACCATCTACAAGAGGCAATGAACAACTTGCCAAGGCTCCTTCGACAGCATCTTCCAAACCCACAACCTCTACCGTCTAGAAGGACAAGGGCAGTAGGCACATGGGAACACCACCACCTGCAAGTTCCCTTCCGAGTCACACACCTTCCTGGCTTGGAACTATATCGCCTTTCCTTTATCAAAATCATGGAACTCCCTACCTAACAGCACTTTAGGTGTACCTACACCACACGGACTGCAGCAGTTCAGTCATCACCACCTTCTCAAGGGCAATTAGGGATGTGTAATAAACAGTGACACCCACATTCCATGAACTTTAAAAAATTGACACTGCAGCACTCACAGCACAACAATGGAGTGTCAATCCAGATTTTGTGCTCAGGTCTCTGAAGTGGGACTTGAAAACACTGCCTTCCAACTCCGTGCTACCCACGGAGTTTAAAATAAAAGGTATGAAGAAAGTTATACAATCTCCATCTACTGTTGTCAACAACTGAAATTTCTTGCTTCGTGTGAGAAAATATTCGAAATGTAGAGCAGGTTGATCAGCATTTAAAAGAGGCTAAAGCAGACTGTTTGGGTGTGACCCATTTTGTTTCAATGACCTAATCCCTCCTGAAAGCTGTTCATTTAAAATCCTGAAAGCAGATTACTGCCAATTCATGCAATTCCACATTTGCCTCTGGGCTTCCATAAGACCAGGAAAAGGTTCCGGACAATAATAATGAAGGTCTGATTTGTACATATGGAATGCACTCCTACTTACGGTTATTGTAGGTGTGTTGCAAAAAATCTCAGTTCACAAATTAATTTATCCGGGGTGAAACTTCCTTGTTACCTTGGACTTACTGGATTCTGTAAAAACTGCATTGAAATCTGTACAACTACCTCCATTTTTCATTCAGATTTTAAAAACCTATCACCCTCCTTTGAGAAACTATTTCTGGTTTTGAAAGGCAGATTTAAACTCAGATGCAAAATACCAAAAGATGCAGCAAATAAAGTGTAAAAATCAAAATTTCCTGAGGATCCCCTATCTGTCCTAGAAAATAAATATCATGCCTCAAGCAACAATGTGCATTTATATAGTGCCTTTAATGTAGCAAAATGACTCATTGGCACTTCACAGGAGCACGAACAAATAAAAATTGACATCCATATGTCTGGGCAGGATTGGAACCCAGGTCCTAGATGTAAATAAAAAAACAATCTGCAACCTATTTAAGGGGTTCCAGAACTTTTACTTCATCTATCAAGACTTGGTATTCCCCTGGCCACTCATTTTTAGTTGTAAATCTTTCCTCACAACTTGCCCCCTCTCTTGTGCCTGTTTGCATACCCCAAGCAGCTGCACCACATCCATTAAATCAAACCAGTGTCTTTTCGGTGCCAGCAGTCACCTTTAAGAATTAACCTCACCGTAGACCAAGTTTGGTGATTTCTTTCATTATAATTTTGAAAACTTCCATTCAACAACAACTTGCATTTATATAGCGCCTTTAATGTAGGAAAACATGGGAGCATAAATGAACTCAAATTGACACTAAACCAAAAAAGGAGAATTTGGACAAGTGATCAAAGGCTTTGCCAGAGGTCTTAAGTAGAGCCTTAAAGGAGAGAGAACTGGAGAGGTAGTGAGGCTTAGGGAGGGAATTCTAGAGCTTAGGATCACAACAGTTGAAGGCAATGCTGCCAATGATGGGGCAAAAGAA
Organism: Heterodontus francisci; assembly: GCF_036365525.1. Lineage (NCBI taxonomy): Eukaryota > Metazoa > Chordata > Chondrichthyes > Heterodontiformes > Heterodontidae > Heterodontus > Heterodontus francisci. The sequence continues at coordinate 128,526,428 of NC_090377.1, forward strand.
GTGGGGTTGTACAAACGGCCAGAATTAGTGGTACAGTTCTCGAAGTCTTGTAGGGTTGAAGTGAGGACAAGGAGGGATTCGAAAACAAGTATAAGAATTTTTAAACGCAGGAGTTGGTGAACCAGGAGCCAATGTAGATCAGTGAACATGGGGTGATATGTGAACCAGACTTGTGTAAGGATATGAGCAGCAGAGCTTTGGATGAACTCAAGCTTATGGAGAGAGAAAGATGGGAGGTTAGCCAGGGTATCATTGAAATAGTCAAGCCTCGGCGTAACAGAAGCATTGGGTTTCAGTAGCAGATGGGCTGAGGCAGGGATGGTGAAGGTGATATTACTGGTTATATTATGTGAAAGAGACATAAATATAGAGATACAACTGCACACAAGAGGTAAACCACTAAAGACCGACTCTCAACAATACAGAACACTAATACAAATCTAGCACAGTTTAGGTGATCGAAGTAAATACGCCTGGCAAATCAGTGAATAAATGTTAGACAAATGAGTCAAGAATAACAGTGTGGAACAATGTTTGCATGAGAGTTTCTTCCATGCTGTTCAACATTAAAATGAAAATTAAGCTCAGTAAGATAGAGAATTCTGGAAATGAATCATCTGAAGAGAAAAAGCAAGTTAAGATCTGGGGCAAGATCCTTCACCAGAAAGAAATCATTAAATTGTATTTTCGCTTCCAGATTCTCCATATTACCCATTCTGTTTACATCTCACCCAATCTGAATGTAAATCCATTTCCGATCTTGGCATGTACCTAGTAGGTGGGCAGGAGGATAAGCAGCTGCAGTGTGGCGGAGAAATGGGACAAAGACCCGATCCAACTCATTTCCACTGCTCCCCAGAGCTGCAGATGAACAGAGATCTGCAGGGTCATGATGATGAGGATATGCAGCCAAAGCAGAGGGCTGCCATCATGGGCACGTCCCGAGGAAAGCATTCATACCTTCAGTAGTATCTAAAGCCACCACCGCTGCAAGCCTCAGCAATAAAAGTACTAGATGGTTGGGTATATTTACAACTTAAATGCCAAGTTTGAGTTGTCAGGATGTACTTTCAGTCTAAATTCCTCTTCACATATCATAAAACCCATATTTAGGGCTGTTTTAGCTCTGTCAGCTTTTGCGAGATTGTGGCAGCTGCATTTTGCAGGCCACCTACATCCTGTTTGCCATGGCTTCAGCCTTGAACAAAGAAAGTAACAAATCAAATAAAACCCACCCCGCGACATAAAGGTAGACAAACGGCAATTTTAAATTTGTCTGAGAATGCTTACCTGGCCTGGCCTGGCCTGGTTGCTTTATTTTGTCCTGCACTGCTCTGCTGTCCAAGGGACAGTGAGAGTCTTTGCCACCTCCTCCCAATGCCAACATGCTAATTTTGGGAAGAGCCCTTGCACTCAACAGTCCCAGTAGCTGCTCACGCCACCTTTCCATCTTGTATAATAGGGCTCGCACATCCTCGTTCACTAAGCTATCAATTACATTCATGAATTACACTATTAGTTATTTTGTATTTTCGCCTGCTTTTTAAAAAGCTTTTTTCTTAAAGTTTATGTTTTAATTTTACTGAGTTTCCCAAAGTGGATTAAGGTAATTTCAGAATTCACAAATCACCCTTCTCAGTGCCACAACTTAATGAATAATGGCACCCATTTTCTGTGGTGCCAAGAGCTGGTCTGTGACAAACCATTGGGCACAATATTCGCGAGGTTCCAGATGCGTTGATGTCACTGCTGTGCCACTATTGCCTTGCTGTCCCTGCAACTTGTGGCGAAAATTTACTGTGACGTGAACAATAAAGTAAATTGTCCAATTAATGTCATTTGCTACAAGATGCACCATTGCAGCAATTTCTGGCCGCTAGTGTGTTACCTACAGGTACCAGGCCAAGTAAAATCATGCAGTGATAAGTCAAAACAGAATTGAGGTCCTGCAAATGGAGTTTCAGTAAAAGAGCAGGATTTTGAGGGTAATAATCTCAGGATTATTTTCATGCCACTTGCCAATCAGTGCATGAATAATAAGACAAAGGGATTTAAATGGCTGCTAGAGAGAGAATGTAGGAGGCATTTAGATATCTGGGATACTGGAGCCCATTCTGGGGCAGGGGCACCTAGTACAGGGTGGATGAGTTTCACCTGAACAGGGCTGGGTGCAATATCCTTGCTGGGAAAAGAAGAGTAGAATCAAGAGGTTTGTGTAAGTGTGCCACTCTTCACAGCATTCATCCAACATGGAGGGGTAGAATCTATGAAGCCTATTTGGAGTGTTGTACATTCCGTGTACTTGACCCTCAAAAGTTCTATTGTAAGTGGCAGTGGATAGTTTCTTCTTAAACTCCCTTCCATTTTTCTATGATTTGATGTCACAGAGCTGACTCTAATGCCCCTTTTAGATTTCCTGTGGATTCTGTCAATATGGAGTTGAGTGCAGAGTGCGGAACAGTTGATGGGTACGTGGGGATTGAAAATAAGTAGGTCTAGGGATTTGGCTATTATTGAACTTTGCAGAGAATTGTTGAATTCTGGACTAAGTTCTTGATTTAGAGCAGATAGTCTAAACTGGTATGTGAGCAGTAATAAAAGATTATTGTAATCTCTGAGGTGTGTTATTTTGGGTGAGATGTTAAGCAGAGGCTCTGTCTGCTTTATTGGGTATAAAAGAACCTGTGAATTATCTGAAGAGCTGAGGAATTCTCCCAGTGTCTCGGCCAACATTTATCCCTCCCCCAAGAAACCGGTTAACCGGTCATTTATCACATTGTTGCTGGCAAACTGGCTACTGTGTTTGCCTAAATAACATAAATATTTGGAAATATTTCATTGTCTGTAAAGCAGTTTGTGATGTTCTGAGGAGGTGGAATCTTTCCATTAACTGCTGAAAGGACAAGTTCTCATCCTTGTGAAGGAGCTGGCCAAGGCTGGCGATGCCCTTTACCAGGTACTGAATCCACCTGTGGATAGTGCAACTGGGAGCTCTTTGCTGCACTAAATTGGGAAAAGAGTTGGTGGACCAACAGAATCCTGAAATTTACTCAGGTCTCAATCCAAGTTGATAGCATTGGAGCAACTACAGCTTACAGCACTGGTTTCTTGTAAGGGTATGGGAAGGGTACATGACACAGCAGGTAAGGTGGATGCTTTCAATCCATATTCCTAGCATATGAGGTTGACTGTATTCCGAGCCCTAATACTCCAGCATTGGCCCACCCACTATTTGCAAGAAGGTGTGGGAAGCCCAGTACTGTCTTGAGCTTGGATATATTTTGGGCAGTTGACCCATCCTGCTATTCATCTGTCAAGATCACCAAACTATTAGGCCAGCACAATAGGTAGCATTTGCAACAGGTAGATGAGATGAGCAGCACATTCCTCTTTATTGCACTTGCCCGATCTGCCCAGTCAGTACATATATTTTCTGTTCTGTGGTATTGTTCCTATACAGGTTTGAAAGTGTAGATATTACTGTCACACAGATATTTGATCTCTGCATCTGACCATGCTTAGGGATAGGATTCCGATATTGGTACAGGAGAGTTTTTGTGAGGAACACAGACTGTGTTTCATCATAGTCGTTTCTATCCTGAAGATGGGCTAAAATGTTTAATGACTTAGAAGATAGGTAGGAAGGTAGTGGCACCTAGTTATCACCAAATATCATCTGTATCATTTTGCATGTCTGAATGTGCCCTTATGCCTGTTGCCAATGGCTTGATGGCCAAGGCGAAATTAAAAGGGAAGAGCAGGCATTAACATCTAGTCCTTCCTTGGAAGGTGAATGCAGGGGAGGTACAGCCATTGGTATATACTGCAGGAGTACCATGCAAATCAAGGGTTCAAATCCAATTTCTCCCTCCCTTAAGAAAGGCATTGTATGCAAGGAAATGTCTTCCCTGCATCCAGGGAGTGCACAAGGACTGGGGTCTGGTGCTTTTTCGGCAATTGACCACTATGGTTTTCTGCCCATTATGGTACCCCTGGATGAAACTCATTTGGTTCAGGTGAACTTTTTTTTTATTCATTCACAGGATGTGGACAGCACTGGCAACTCCAGCATGTACTGCCCATCCCTAATCGTCCTTGGAAAAGTAGTGGTGAACCACCTTCTTGAACAGAAAAGAAAGACTTGCATTTATAGAGTGCTTTTCACGATCATCAAATATCTCAAAGAACTTTACAGCCAATGAGGTACTTATGAAGTGTTGTAATGTAGGAAATGTGGCAGCCAATTTGCACACAGCAAACTCCCACGATAATGATAATGACCAGATAATCTGCTTTTTTTTGTGATGCTGATTGAGGAATAAATATTTGCCGGGGCATCAGGGATGACCCCCCTGCTCTTCTTTGAAATAATGCCATGGGATCTTTTACATTCACCCGAGCAGGCAGATGGAGCCTCAGTGTAACGTCTCATCTGAAAGATGGCATCTCCAACAATGCGGCACTCCCTCAGCACTGCACTGGAGTGGCAGGGTAGATTTTTGTGCTCAGACCCTGGAGTGCAACTTGAACCCAAAACCTTGGCCATAATTTTCCATTGGGGCGGTGGCGCCAGCTACAGGCCATAAAGTCGCAGAGAGTCCGCCTCCGCCTCTGCCTCCGCGGGGCCTCGAGCCTGGAAGCCATGTTCTTATTTACGTGGCCCAGGCCCTTAATTGACCTCGGGCGGGGCTTTTGCCCCTCTGAGGCAGGAACTTCTGCCTGAAAGAGTTGCAGGCCAATCAGAGGGCCAGCAACTTTTCAGTCCAAGAGTGGTGGCCATCGCTGGGACTGCACCCAGCGCGAGGAGCAGCAACGGAGGAGGCCCTGTAATTGAGGTAAGTGTGTGGGGCCCTTGCTGGGGATAATCGGCTAGGCCCCGGCGAGTTGGGGGCGGGGTCAGTTGGGGTTTGGGGTGGGGAAAGGTGCTCCAGCGGGGACGGCTTGTGTCTTTTGAGAAGGCCGAGAGGGATCATCCACTCAGCACTTCTGGGTGAATTTGTTTGCAAATGCCTTGTCTTTTACACTGGCTTGCTGGGCTCCCCCCTCATTAAGGATTCCACGTGCCAATGAACCTTTTACATCCACCCGAGAGGGCAGACGGGGATTTTGAGTAACATTTCATCCAAATGACAGCACCTCCAACAGTGCAGCACTCCCTCAGTTCTGTACTGGAGTGTCAGCCTTGATTTGTGTGTTCAAATCCTAGAGTGCAACTTGAACCCACAATCTTCTGATTCAGCACACACAACTAAATGCCACCTTGATGTCAAGGGCAGTCTCACCTCTTCTCTGGAATTCAGCTCTTTTGCCCATCTCGGACCAAAGGTGCAATGAGGTCTGGAGCCAAGTGGTCCTGGTAGAACCCAAACTGAGCATCGGTGAGCAGGTTATTGGTGAGGAAGTTTGGAAGCTGCTGTGTTCAAAATCCTGCTTCCAGGTTGGTTATTATATCATAGTTAGTATGGAGCAGGGATTATGGGTCTGTATTGTACATGAGGTGGGATACCTGCATTCTTTGTACCGTAAGATGATCCTCATTTCCCTGATTGAGCGTGTTTACAATTTTAACGTTGTCACGTAGATACTGAGGCTGTTGTGAGCAAAGAGGGAATGGAGGGTTGCCTGCTGAGCTGTGCCCTAATATCAGCCAGAAGCTTCAGGGAAGAAAGGTGAAAACTGGAAAAACAACTTCTCATCTGATGAAAAGAGCATTTCTCACTGTGTTGTGTTCCACAGGTATCACTGTGGTTATGAAGTCTGTGAAAGGCACTTTGATTGACAAGCCACATCTATAACAGGAGATTTTGCATGTTTTTTTCTACATCTTTAGATAGGGTATCCATGTTCCTGGTGATTAAGTGATGTTTTTCCCATTTATACCTCCGAGCTATTGATTGCTTTACTTTCTCCATGATTGTTTTTAGTGCAACAGTTAATGTCTTCATGTTAAATTCATATAACAGTAGCTCTGTTGAATCAGCCAGACAGGAACTCAACATGAACACCTTAGCCAGTTTGCTTAAGACAGCTCACAGGGAGAATGAAATCAATGAACAGATTTCCAGTTTGGACTTGTTCTAGGGCTGGTTCAGTAATTACATAAAAAGACTGAAATAGAAAAGGCTAGGCTGCTTTGACACTGCTCAACATTGCCATGTTGGGTACTAGGATAAACTTACACAGCAATGAATCTATTCTGCTGCTGCAGAAACCCAAGCAGACTCATTAGGCTGTGCCTAGTTAATATGGAGGCACTTGGAGTGGAAGAATGGGGGAAGGGGGTTAGGATGGTGTTCCATTGCCTCTGTGATCTAGCTTCAAGGCCAGCCCAGCATGATAAGATGAAAGCTTCCCCTGGGCTACAAAGGTCCCTTATTTAATGACATTCTCGCTCTCTGTTTGGCCTCCTTGTCTCGAGAGACAATGGGTAAGCGCCTAAAGGTGGTCAGTGGTTTGTGGAGCAGTGCCTGGAGTGGCTATAAAGGCCAATTCTAGAGTGATAGACTCTTCCACAGGCACTGCAGATAAAATTGGTTGTCGGGGCTGTTACACAGTTGGCTCTCTCCTTGCACTTCTGTCTTTTTTCCTGCCAACTGCTAAGTCTCTTCGACTCGCCACTCTTTAGCCCCGCCTTTATGGCTGTCCACCAGCTCTGGCGATCACTGGCAACTGACTCCCACGACTTGTGGTCAATGTCATAGGACTTCATGTCGCGTTTACAGACGTCTTTAAAGTGGAGACATGGACGGCCGGTGGGTCTGATACCAGTGACGAGCTCGCTGTACAATGCATCCTTGGGGATCCTGCCATCTTCCATGCGGCTCACATGGCCAAGCCATCTCAAGCACCGCTGACTCAGTAGGGTGTATAAGCTGGGGATGTTGGCCGCCTCGAGGACTTCTGCTTTGGAGATATAGTCCTGCCACCTGATGCCAGGGATTCTCCGGAGGCAGCGAAGATGGAATGAGTTGAGATGTCGCTCTTGGATGACATATGTTGCACAGGCCTCGCTGTCGTGGAGCAAGGTACTGAGGCCACAGACTTGAAACACTCGGACTTTTGTGTTCCATATCAGTGCGCCATTTTCCTACACCCTCTTGGCCAGTCTGGACATAGCAGCAGATGCCTTTCCCATGTGCTTGTGGATTTCTGCATCGTGAGACAGGTTACTGGTGATAGTTGAGCCTAGGTAGGTGAACTCTTGAACCACTTCCAGAGCGTGGTCACCAATATTGATGGATGGAGCATTTCTAACGTCTTGTCCCATGATATTTGTTTTCTTGAGGCCGATGGTTAGGTTTAATTTGTTGCAGGCAGCTGCAATCCTGTTGATTAGTCTCTGCAGACACTCTTCTGTGTGGGATGTTAATGCAGCATTGTCAGCAAAGAGGAGTTCCCTGATGAGGACCTTCCGTACTTTGGTCTTCGCTCTAAGACAGGCAAGGTTGAACAACCTGTCATCTGATCTTGTGTGGAGGAAAATTCCTTCTTCTGAAGACTTGAATGCATGTGAGAGCAGCAGTGAGAAGAAGATTCCAAACAGTATAGGTGCGAAAACACAGCCCTGTTTCATGCCACTCAGGATAGGAAAGGGGTCTGAAGAGGCACTGCTATGCTGAATTGTGCCTTTCATATTGTCATGGAATGAGGTGATGATACTTAGTAGCTTTGGTGGACATCTGATCTTTGCTAGTAGTCTGAAGAGACCACGTCTGCTGACGAGGTCAAAGGCTTTGGTGAGATCTATGACAGCAACATAGAGGGGCATCTGTTGTTCATGGCATTTCTCCTGTAGCTGGCAAAGGGAGAACAGCATGTCAATGGTGGATCTCTCTGCTTGAAAGCCGCATTGTGCCTCAGGGTAGACATGCTCGGCCAGCTTCTGGAGTCTGTTTAAAATGACTCAAGCAAAGACTTTCCCCACTATGTTGAGCAGGGCGATTCCACGGTAGTTGTTGCAGTCACCGCGGTCACCCTTGTTCTTGCAGAGATGCAGATGCAGCACTGAAACAGGCCCTTCAGCCCACCGAGTCTGTGCCGACCATCAACCACCCATTTATACTAATCCTACATTGATCCCATATTCCTATCACACCCCCACAATTCCCCTACCACCTACCTATACTAGAGGCAATTTATAATGGCCAATTTACCTATCAACCTGCAAGTCTTTGGCTGTGGGAGGAAACCGGAGCACCCGGCAAAAGCCCACGCGGTCACAGGGAGAACTTGCAAACTCCGCACAGGCAGTACCCAGAATCGAACCCAGGTCGCTGGAGCTGTGAGGCTGCGGTGCTAACCACTGCACCACTGTGCCACCCTATACAGGGTGATGATATTGGCATCGCACATGTCCTGTGGTACTGCTCCCTCATCCCAGTACAGGCAAAGCAGTTCGTAGAGTGTTGACAGTATAGCAGGTTTGGCACTCTTGATTATTTCAGGGGTAATGCTGTCCTTCCCAGGGGCTTTTCCACTGGCTAGAGAATCAATGGCATTACTGAGTTCCAATTTTGTTGGCTGTTCATCCAGCTCATCCATGACTGGCAGAGACTGGGCCGCATTGAGGGCAGTCTCAGTGACAACATTTTCTCTGGAGTATAGTTCTCGGTAGTGCTCCACCCAGCAGTCCATTTGCTTGCATTGGTCAGTGATCGTGTCCCCTGATTTAGACTTGAGGGGGGCGATCTTCTGGATGGTTGGCCCAAAAGATCTCTTAATGCCATCATACATTCCTCTGATGTTTCCAGTGTCGGAGGCCAGCTGAATATGACTGCATAGGTGTTGCCAGTAGTCATTTGCACAGCGCCTGGCTGTTCTTTGTGCATGGCCCCTTATTAAATGACTTTGACCTGTCAGAAAATATCCTCCTCCTGCCCTGTACTATTACATGATTTTATATCAGATTGCCTGATAAGTTAGAAATAGATGTTTCCACTTGTGGAGAGTCCAAAATGATGGGTCATAAAGTTACCAATAAATCCAATAAGGAATTCAGAAGAAACATCTTTACTCAGAGAGTGGTGAGAATGCGGAACTTGCTACCACTTGGAATAGTTGAAGTGATCAGCATTGATACCTTTAAAGGGAAATTGGATATGTACATGAGGGAAAAAGGAATTGAAGTCCATATAGATAGGGTTAGATGAAGTAGGGTGGGAAGAGGTTCGTGTGGAGTGTATACATCGGTACAGACCAGTTAGGCCAAATGGCCCGTTTCTGTGTGGTAAATTATATATAATCCATCTACTTCCCTTCCCTCTCCATCAATTTCCTCCCACTCACCACCATCTGTCTTACTGGAGTGCAATGGTTAATGCACAGCTCAAGTACCGTTCCTGTTCATCCATTTGCAGTATTGATGGTTTGGATAGCTGTCTGTGAATACTGGAGCATCAACCTACAGGGCCTCCCGAAATCCAAACTTTGTGGTCCTTGGCCTCATTGTGAACAATCTTCAATCTTTCCCAATATTTATTGCTCCCTTTATCTGTTGTTGGCAAATCAAGGATTACTCACTTTCAATCAGCCATAATTAATGGAAGCAGCTTTCTCAACTCCCAGCCACACCACTATTCAGCTGCAAGCCAGAAGCTATGCATAAACCATCACCATGTTACATTACCAGAGGAACATTTTTTTTCTATTAACAAGTATTACATTATTGTCCATGCCTTCCTTATTGACTTATTAATGGAGCTTAACTCTAGTGTTTTAGTTTAGAAAGATCTCACCTAACAAGTATGTCATGTATTTTTACTTAAACTGTTACTGAACATGCATAACCTCTTTTTCATACATGCGAAGCACAGATGGTGTCCCATATGCAATAATATAATTATGTACTTCATGTGCAAAGAGGCAGGTGATGTAAATGCCAGTAGTCCACTATAAAATGTTTTGTGCATTGTTATGATCACCTGATTCATGGTTTGTAGCAATTTGCCAGTGATAACTTTTAATTTGGGAATTGATTATTTTAATACAAGACAAATGAAAACACCTAGTTTGAGAAGCTGGCAAACAAACGTAGGGTGGTTACAAATCACAGGGTAGCCCACGCTTATAAGGTAAGGTGATAACGCGAAGCGTAAAGATGCTACACAATGGGAACCTCTCTGAGCTTCTTGGTAGAGATAATGTATTTGAAGCTGCTTCAGTCAGGGGTTTAAATTATTCATAAGATTTCCCAGAACAAAGAGAAGATTTGGAGTTGGAAATAATTAGTCTAAATTGCTACCTGGGACATCCCATATGTAGCACATTTCTATGGTGATAGATGATGCAGGGAGTGCCTATTGGGTTTTTGAACTGTGTGCTTGCTAACACAGTCCGTCAGTTGGCTTTCGGAAAAGCAAATTGGCTTTTGGAGCAGCTGGGCTCAGGAGCAAAGAGGTGATCAGGAAGCAGGAGTGTTTCTGTTTTGAGGCAGGCCCGTGCTCAAGCTGGGAAGTCCCAGGATAAGTGAACAAACCGGCAAGATCCTGTAACATATAGGGAAATTCTTGGGGTGGAGGTAACAGTCAAATAGGAGTATTCTGTTGCGATTTAGAGTTTGAAGTATACGTCTTCATGTTCTGTTAAGATTTTAAGTTTAAAATATTTGCTTCCAAATTGTGGTGGCATTAGTGTTTTACTTTGTTTAACTCTTTAACAGTAAAGTTTTTGTTTAAATTGTGAAATCTTGTGGCATAATTCTTTCAGAAATAATTGGGAATTTGGCTTTCTCTTTTTAAAAGTTAATGGTCCCTAATGGGATTGCAATAGAATCAACTATTAAAATAGCGCCAAACCCCTCAGCGCTGAGCAGTGGAATGGTCAGTGCCATGCACAGGAAATCATGGCGTGCATAAACCCAAGCTACGCAGGAATCACGGCGTGCATGGGCACAAGCCACTCAGCTGCCCTGATTTTCAGGTTGCGGGTAAAATCAGTGCGTGTGCATGCCACGAGAAGCCCCCATCTGCCGCTGCCGCTGTCAGGTCGAGATACCGTTCCTCAAACCAGCCCCATCAACCTGTTTTTTGTAAATGCTGAATTATAAACGCGACTGACTGTTCAAGTCTGCTTTGAAATGGGCTGCACGAGGCTAACCAGACGGCCACAATTGATTTGACCAACTGTGTCCCTACAAATGGCATGGAAAGAGGGTTGCCGTTCCTCCAGGACTGCTCTGGAATCTCCTCGAATTAAAGGTTCATCTTCTGGGCAACCCTGCAGAAAACATCACTGGAAAAAAAATTTCTTTCAACACTTGTGTTTACATAGTGATAAAAGTATTGGAGATGAGATAGTCAAGAAACACATGCCATGAGTTGCAAATCATCATAACTTGTTGGTCAATTTATGCCACTTGCACAAACGGCATCTCGCCCTTATCCTCATCCCCCACCTCCCCCACAACAACCATTTGGGGCGGCACAGTGGCGGGGGCGGCACAGTGGCGCAGTGGTTAGCACTGCAGCCTCACAGCTCCAGCGACCCGGGTTCAATTCTGGGTACTGCCTGTGTGGAGTTTGCAAGTTCTCCCTGTGTCTGCGTGGGTTTCCTCCAGGTGCTCCGGTTTCCTCCCACAAGCCAAAAGACTTGCAGGTTGGTAGGTAAATTGGCCATTATAAATTGCCTCTAGTATAGGTAGGTGGTAGGGGAATTGTGGGGGTGTGATAGGAATATGGGATCAATGTAGGATTAGTATAAATGGGTGGTTGATGGTCGGCACAGACTCGGTGGGCTGAAGGGCCTGTTTCAGTGCTGCATCTGCATCTCTGCAAGAACAAGGGTGACGGCGGTGACTGCAACAACTACCGTGAAATCGCCCTGCTCAACATAGTGGGGAAAGTCTTTGCTTGAGTCCCTGCTACTGCATTAATGATAATTGGGCGGCGCAGTGGTTAGCACCGCAGCCTCACAGCTCCAGCAACCCAGGTTCAATTCTGGGTACTGCCTGTGCGGAGTTTGCAAGTTCTCCCTGTGTCTGCGTGGGTTTTCTCCGGGTGCTCCGGTTTCCTCCCACAAGCCAAAAGATTTGCAGGTTGGTAGGTAAATTGGCCATTATAAATTGCCCCTACTATAGGTAGGTGGTAGGGAAATATAGGGACAGGTGGGGATGTGGTAGGAATATGGGATTAGTGTAGGATTAGTATAAATGGGTGGTTGATGGTCGGCACAGAATCGGTGGGCAGAAGGGCCTGTTTCAGTGCTGTATCTCTAAACTAAACCTCCATTGAATGTCAAGAATCTGCTGGATTTGTGCCAATATTCCAAATTTAACTCATTGCTGAAATTTCAGGCTGATCTCAAGTGACTTAAGTACCCTGCCAAGGATGTGATTAATTGTCCCACTTGGTACTGCAGCTTGGATTAAAAAGAAATAAATGTTTGAGCTGTGGGATTCATTACAAAAAGACCTGCCAGACCTGGGACATCTTATTTTTTTTAGATTAATGTGCCATCCTGCAAGTTGCTAAAAAGATCTGTGAGACACAGAAGAGGGTGAAAAATTACTTACCAGTCGGCATTTCACTGCTTTATCTTGACAGCATAGAGCAGGAACACAGGAAACAGAGATGAAGAGTCAGGCACCATGGCCAGAGGCTGATCAGGATGATCAATTATCCACCCCAGAGAGTTTACGGGGACAGGATGTGTTTAGAGATCATGTTGGAGGAGCTGTGTGTGAGGAGGCTGCTCTTCAGTAAGGAGGCAACTGGCTGTCTCTGTTATTGTCGAAAGAAGATCTTCAGCCATGTTTTAACTCCCACGCAGCCTTGTCAGTAGCAATGAAGGTAACTGCAGTCCTCGTTTTTTTAATGCTTGCGGATCATTTCAGGCAACTTCACCCAGAGTGCCGCAAAGGCCTGCATTCAGCAGATGACGGATGCCATATTTTGCAGGGCATTGGACTTTATCAGCCTTGACAGGCCTCCAGTGTGACAAAGGGAGTGGTTGATTTCATTCCAAAAGGTCGCTGTCTTTCCCAATGTGCATGGGACCGTTGATGGTGCTGACCGGCACCTGTTCACATACATCAACAGGAAAGGGTTCAATTCATTAAATGTAATGATACTTTGTGATGTCCAACTGTGGATAATAAACTCCAATGTCGGTCACCAGAGAAGTTCTCACGATGCCACTGTCGTTTATTAAGTGACATCTTCACCGGAGGGGGTTAAAGATGTGGCTCGATCTTGGGTGACAAAGCCTACCTGCTAAATCCATGTCCATGTCAACAACAATGCAGCATTGGAGCAGTACAGCCATGCATATATACACACACACCAATAAGTGGAGAGGATAGTAAGCATGCTGAAATTATGCTTTCAAAGCCTGGCTAGAGGCAAGGGGTGGGGGAGAGGGGCAGTGTGGTGGTGGGGAGGGGGAGGCGCTGCTTTGCAGTACTTGCCTAGAAAAGAGTCGAGCATTGTGGTGGTATATTGTGCATTTGCACAACTTTACCTGAAGGAAGGACTGACCCTTAACCTAGCCATAGAACCATAGACAAATTACGGCACAGAAGGAGGCCATTCAGCCCATCGTGTCTGCGCCAGCCCAAAAAACTAACTACCTAATTTAATCCAGCACCTGGTCAGTAGCCTTGCAGGTTACAGCACTTCAGGTGCAGGTCCAGGTACCTTTTAAATGAACTGAGGGTTTCTGCCTCCACCACCAATCTGGGCAGTGAATTCTAGACACCCACCACCCTCTGGGTGAAAATGTTTTTCCTCATGTCCCCTTTAATCCTTCTACCAATCACCTTAAATCTGTGCCTCCTGGTAATTGACCTCTCCGCTAGGGGAAACAGGTCCTTCCTGTCCACTCTATCTAGGCCCCTCGTAATTTTGTACACCTCAATTAAGTCACCCTTCAGCCTCCTCTGGGCTAAGGAAAACAACCCTAGTCTATCCAATCTTTCCTCATAGCTGCAACTTTCGAGCCCCAGCAACATTCTTTTAAATCTCCTCTGTACTCTCTCCAGAGCAATTATGTCCTTCCTGCATTGTGGTGATCAGAACTGTACGCAATACTCCAACTGTGGCCGAACCAGCGTTTTATACAGTTCCAGCATCACATCCTTGCTTTTGAATTTGATACTTCAGCCAATAAAGGAAAGCATTCCATATGCCTTCTTCACCACTCTATCTACCTGACCTGCCACCTTCAGGAACCTGTGGACATACACTCCAAGGTCTCTCACTTCTTCTACCCCTCCCAATATCCTCCCGTTTATTGTGTGTTCCCTTGCTTTGTTTGCCCTCTGATGCCGATAAAAATGGACAATCTCAACTCAGATGTCGATCAGTTTATTTTTTAAAAATAGAAATGTCTTTCGAGGGCATCTCAAGATGCAGGCGCCCTCACAGTTCTCATCATCCTGCATCTGCAATGCCCAGCTCTGCCGGTGGGGCTGGCATCCTTCGAAGGCTGCAGGCCATCTGATTGGGCCTCCCGTAAGATTGCAGCGATGGACACACAGCGAGCAATTACAGAGTTGGGACCTGGAAATGGTCCTATCATCAGAAGATTCCACCCTATATTGCCAACTTCTTCATTGGCATCATGAATTTGAGAGTTGGGTGACTGATGTTGTTCCAAGGATACTGGAGAAAGGTTGTACTGCAAGCATAGACATCCGGGATACAATGGTGGTAGGCACACATTTTATTTTTAGATTTAGAGATACAGCACTGAAACAGGCCCTTCGGCCCACCGAGTCTGTGCCGACCATTAACCACCCATTTGTACTTCTTTCTTTTGGGCCTCCTTATCTCGAGAGACAATGGATACGCGCCTGGAGGTGGTCAGTGGTTTGTGAAGCAGCGCCTGGAGTGGCTATAAAGGCCAATTCTGGAGTGACAGGCTCTTCCACAGGTGCTGCAGAGAAATTTGTTTGTCGGGGCTGTTGCACAGTTGGCTCTCCCCTTGCGCCTCTGTCTTTTTTCCTGCCAACTACTAAGTCTCTTCGACTCGCCACAATTTAGCCCCGTCTTTATGGCTGCCCGCCAGCTCTGGCGAATGCTGGCAACTGACTCCCACGACTTGTGATCAATGTCACACGATTTCATGTCGCGTTTGCAGACGTCTTTATAGCGGAGACATGGACGGCCGGTGGGTCTGATACCAGTGGCGAGCTCGCTGTACAATGTATCTTTGGGGATCCTGCCATCTTCCATGCGGCTCACCTGGCCAAGCCATCTCAAGCGCCGCTGACTCAGTAGTGTGTACAAGCTGGGGATGTTAGCCGCTTCAAGGACTTCTGTGTTGGAGATATGGTCCTGCCACCTGATGCCAAGTATTCTCTGGAGGCAGCAAAGATGGAATGAATTGAGACGTTGCTCTTGGCTGGCATACGTTGTCCAGGCCTCGCTGCCATCGAGCAAGGTACTGAGGACACAGGCCTGATACACTCGGACTTTTGTGTTCCGTGTCAGTGCGCCATTTTCCCACACTCTCTTGGCCAGTCTGGTCATAGCAGTGGAAGCCTTTCCCATGCGCTTGTTGATTTCTGCATCTAGAGACAGGTTACTGGTGATAGTTGAGCCGAGGTAGGTGAACTCTTGAACCACTTCCAGATCGTGGTCGCCAATATTGATGGATGGAGCATTTCTGACGTCCTGCCCCATGATGTTCGTTTTCTTGAGGCTGATGGTTAGGCCAAATTCATTGCAGGCAGACGCAAACCTGTCGATGAGACTCTGCAGGCACTCTTCAGTGTGAGATGTTAAAGCAGCATCGTCAGCAAAGAGGAGTTCTCTGATGAGGACTTTCTGTACTTTGGACTTCACTCTTAGACGGGCAAGGTTGAACAACCTGCCCCCTGATCTTGTGTGGAGGAAAATTCCTTCTTCAGAGGATTTGAACGCATGTGAAAGCAGCAGGGAGAAGAAAATCCCAAAAAGTGTGGGTGCGAGAACACAGCCCTGTTTCACACCACTCAGGATAGGAAAGGGCTCTGATGAGGAGCCACCATGTTGAATTGTGCCTTTCATATTGTCATGGAATGAGGTGATGATACTTAGTAGCTTTGGTGGACATCCAATCTTTTCTAGTAGTCTGAAGAGACCACGTCTGCTGACGAGGTCAAAGGCTTTGGTGAGATCAATGAAAGCAATGTAGAGGGGCATCTGTTGTTCACGGCATTTCTCCTGTATCTGACGAAGGGAGAACAGCATGTCAATGGTCGATCTCTCTGCACGAAAGCCACACTGTGCCTCAGGGTAGACGCGCTCGGCCAGCTTCTGGAGCCTGTTCAGAGCGACTCGAGCAAAGACTTTCCCCACTATGCTGAGCAGGGAGATTCCACGGTAGTTGTTGCAGTCACCGCGGTCACCTTTGTTTTTATAGAGGGTGATGATATTGGCATCGCGCATGTCCTGGGGTACTGCTCCCTCGTCCCAGCACAGGCATAGCAGTTCATGTAGTGCTGAGAGTATAGCAGGCTTGGCACTCTTGATTATTTCAGGGGTAATGCTGTCCTTCCCAGGGGCTTTTCCGCTGGCTAGAGAATCAATGGCATCACTGAGTTCCGATTTGGTTGGCTGTATGTCCAGTTCATCCATGACTGGTAGAGGCTGGGCTGCATTGAGGGCAGTCTCAGTGACAGCATTCTCCCTGGAGTACAGTTCTAGGTAGTGCTCAACCCAGCGGTCCATTTGTTTGCGTTGGTCAGTTATTATGTCCCCCGATTTAGATTTGAGGGGGGCGATCTTCTTGATGGTTGGCCCAAGAGCTCTCTTCATGCTATCATACATTCCTCTGATGTTTCCGGTGTCTGAGGCCAGCTGAATATGACTGCATAGGTGTTGCCAGTAGTCGTTTGCGCAACGCCTGGCTGTTCTTTGTGCAGTACATCTGGCTGCTTTAAGTGCTGCGGATGTTAAATCGCTGGGGGCTTTCTTGTAGTTCAACAGTGCAATGCGCTTAGCGGCTATGACATGTTCCAGCTCTTCATTATGAGATTGAAACCAGTCTGCATTTCTCTTCGCACTTTTGCCGTAGGTGGTCAAAACTGACTCATAGATGGCGTCTCTGATGTGGGCCCACTTGGTCTCAGCATCCCCTGTGGGAGTGTTTTGAAGGGCTGTTACAAGTGAATTTAGAAATTTTTGTAACAGCTGTGGGTGAGAAATTCTGCTCGTGTTGATGCGCGGGTGGCCCTTCTGCTTGGAATGATGCAACTTCTTTGGTCTGAGTCTAACCTTGCTGCACACCAGGGAGTGGTCGGTGTCGCAGTCCGCACTGTGGAAGCTGCGTGTGATTTGAACACCGTTTAAGGCGGCTCGCCTTGTGACAATGAGGTCTAGCTGGTGCCAACGACGCGATCTTGGGTGCCTCCATGAAACCTGGTGACAGGGTTTAGTGTGAAAGAACGAGTTGGTGATGCAGAGGTTATGATAGGTACACAACTCAAGCAGTCTCTGCCCGTTCTCATTCATCCTTCCAACGCCATAGCGCCCAAGGCAGGAGGGCCATGAGTCATGGTCGGCCCCAACCCTGGCATTAAAGTCCCCCAGCAGGAGTAGGTGTTCGGTGTTGGGGATGCTGCTAATGATGTTATGGAGTTGTTCATAGAACTGGTCTTTAGCGTCAGGTGGGGAGCAGAGTGTTGGAGCATAGATGCTGAGTAGGTGTACTGGACCAGAGGTGGTGAGCAGTCGGATGGACAGTATGCGTTCCGAGCCATTTGAGGGAGGCTCTATCATGCTGAGCAAGGAGTTTCTGATGGCGAAGCCCGCTCCATGCTGTCTTGGTTCTTCAGGATCCCTGCCCTGCCAGAAGAAGGTGTAGTCTTGCTCTGCTAGAGAGCCACTCGCGGGGAGGCGAGTCTCCTGAAGTGCTGCAATGTCTACATTGAGTCTACTGAGCTCGTTGTTAATGATGGCGGTCTTCCGAGAATCGTTGATTTGTGTAAGGTCTTCCGACAGGCCAGGACACATAGTTCTGACGTTCCAGCTTGCAAAGCGAAGGGCTGGTACCTTCTTTCCTTTTTTCATGTTGTTTGGTGCGGTGTATCAGTCCACCTTTCGGGCAATGACCCTGAGCTCCAAGCACCCATTGAAGCAGGCAGACTGTGGCGGGACAGAACCTTATTGACCGGGGGCGGCCCGGTTTGAGGCGGGCAGTAGCTGTCCAGTGAGGTGCAATGACCTCTCCCACCGACAAAGGCAACCCGTGGCGCCCAGTTTCTACGCCAATTTATCTGGACTTATAACCCGTAACTGCTGCCTTCCGTGTTGTGTCAGTCGCTGTGAGGCAACTATGGAGTGACCTCTCCATGGCGCATGCCTGGGCAAATTTATGGAGGTTGAGAGTTGCCCAGTCGTCAAAACCCCCCTCTCGGCCTTTCTGGTGGGGTCCAAAGGAGTGCAGGACACGACGTTTGGCACCAGTATGGCTGCAGGAACTGCCAGAAACATGCCAAAGGTGACACATGACCGCCTACGGGGTTCCGCTCCGGATTATCTGTTCGGGTTTACTCCCTTAGCCTTGGTCTCTCCCGAGACGCCCACAAGGCAGTGGGGTTGTTGGGGCCCCTACACAGGTGTAGGATGGTGCCGGTGGGAGGAGGGGATGCAAGGGGGAGGGGTAGAGGGAGGGGGTGGGAGGGGGGTGCGAGGGGGAGCAGGGAAGGGGGCTGTAGGGGGGTGGGGGGGTGCAGGGGAAGGGGGTGCGGGGTGAAGATGGTGCGAGGGGGGGCGGCCTGGGACGGGGTTGTGAGGGGGTGAGCTGAGAGGGTGGAGCAGGGAAGGGGACGGGGGGGGGGTGGAAGGGGGGTAAAGGGGGGGGGGGGAGGGGGGCGGAAGCTGGTGCAGGTAATAAGCCATTTCCTCAGTGCCCACCATCGACGTCCGGAAAGCTCATCCACGTCCTTCGGGAGGTGAAGCATCTTTTGGCAGACTTAGAGGTGATTACATTTGCTAAGGGTTTTTTTTTTTGCAGTGGTTTAAATAAAGGCATGCAGCATTGCCGACAGTGCGCTGCAGATGCTCTCCGAGCCATCTCCCGCGGGCGCTTTGAAGTTGCGGCCGGGTGGGCCGTTCGTGGATTTTTTGGGTGTTCGGGGCACCTTTTCTCAAGACTTCTCTCGGGTCCCGCTGCTCCTTCTTCACCTCAATGGACTTACTGCACGCCGTGGCTGCAGTAACATTTGTACTAATCCTACACTAATCCCATATTCCTACCACATCCTCACCTGTCCCTATATTCCCCAGCACCTACATATACTAGGGGCAATTTATAATGGCCAATTTACCTATCAACCTGCAAGTCTTTTGGCTGTGGGAGGAAACCGGAGCACCCGGAGGAAACCCACGCAGACACAGGGAGAACTTGCAAACTCCACACAGGCAGTACCCAGAATTGAACCGGGGCCGCTGGAGCTGTGAGGCTGCGGTGCTAACCACTGCACCACTGTGCCGCCCCAGTGGCTGTGTCCATTTTATGGGGGTTCACTTCCACTCACCTAAATTTACTTGCATGGTAGCAGGGACCAGGAGTGTAGCAATGAAGCTCCCTGGTGATTTGGACTGAATTCTCCTGTCTTACACCATGTACTCCTTCAGTCACTCCAAAAGTAGACTGAGTTGACACTTGGGACTGAATTTCTGGGCCTCACAGAGGACACGGGAATGGAGCCGAATGGGGCCCAAAGATACTGGCATGGCCAGTGTGCCAGTTTCCTCACACCGTTCCTAGGGCTGACCATATTCACCAGGGTGGGGGAAGGGCGGGTCAATGATCCCACCCCATTCCTGATTAAAAGCAATTAAGACGCTCATTAAGAGCTCATTAATGGGAGGAGTTGAGAGTTTCACGGGGGCACATGAG
Source organism: Heterodontus francisci (assembly GCF_036365525.1). Lineage (NCBI taxonomy): Eukaryota > Metazoa > Chordata > Chondrichthyes > Heterodontiformes > Heterodontidae > Heterodontus > Heterodontus francisci. Next base: position 128,546,252 of record NC_090377.1, read on the forward strand.
CTACACACGCTGTCAGGAGCAGACCAGGTGAAAGGAGATGGTACAGAGTGGGGACCCAGTCAAGACCGCCTCAGGGAATTACCCAGGGGGCGTAAAAGTTTCGACAGTGCAGAGGGGGACTCGGAGGCCATATCCTCTGCATAGGATCTACTGCCAAAGAAGGAGCTACCTGGAGATGACCGAGACCCAGTACTGCAGAAGACTGCGACTCTCTAGGCAGATGGTCACAGACATCTGTGATTTCATTGCCGAAGACCTCGCACCTTGCAGTACTGCTCTGCATGCCCTGCTAGTAACAGTCAAAGTCACAGTAGCATTGAACTTCTTCGCTGTTGACCCTTTCCAAGGATCTGCTCTGGACCTTGGTTTCATCTTGCAAATGGCAGCACACCATTGTATCTCGCAGGTCACTGATGCCCTCTTTGTAAGAGCTGGACAATACGTTCATTTCATGACAGACACGGCCTTGCAGGGACAGAAGCCAGTGGGTTTCTCCGCCATCGCTGAGTTCCCCCCCTGGTGCAGGGCATCATTGATTGCACCTATGTGGCTATCAAGGCATCTCGTAGCAGGCCAGTGAGGTTCATTAACAGGAAAGGTTTCCACTCCCACAACAGGAGCTTCCTCCATGTGTGCACTCACTGTCCTGGCAGCTGCTGTGACGCCTTCATCCTCCGCCAGTCCAGGCTGCCTCAGATCTTCACTCCAGCCCCCAAAATCCGTGGATGGATCCTAGGGGACAAGGGATATCCCTTGAAGAGAACCCCTCTATGAAAGGTGGAAACAGAGGCACAGAGGCGATACAACCAAAGCCACCTGTTCAGCAGGACAACCATGGAGCAGGCCATCGGGCTTCTGAAGATGCGATTCAGGTGCCTGAACCGGTCAGATGGCACACTCCAATACACTTCTGCAAGGTTCTCGCTCATTGTGGTGGTCTGCTGCGCTCTTCATAACATGGCCGTCCAGAGAGGTGTGGACCTTGAGGATGGTGAGGTCCTGGAATGAGACAGCTTATTGGAGGAAGAAGAGGAGCAGGGAATCAAAGAGGAGGAGGAAGTGGAGAGGGGGATTCAGAACACCAAGATGCCCTGGCTGCACAAAGAGATAGCTAGGCATGTTGAAGGACGCAAAGGTCTCACCAGGATGCCATGAATGTCAGGGATCATTTGATTCAGGAACATTTCAACTGAGTCCCTCTAACACAGGATGAAGGGCATGGGATGCAAGTCACTCTGAGGTGCCTGTGCTAACGCTTCCATTGAAGACACAGCCTGGAACATGTGAACTGTTACCGCCAATGAAAGATGTTTATCTGTGCAGAGCCTTCACCAGCTCATACCACTTTTCGCGTCACGCCACCAATAAAAGGAGTATCAGACATGTGGCTTGAAGTGTCATTGTCTATACAGTGATAAGAATGGGAGACAGTGCACAGAGACAGTAACAGAGACAGAGACAGAGTGCTCCACACTCTGCCACTCCTATGCAGTGCTCCCCTTGTGGCCTTGGAAGAGGTGGAGGCAGCCTTCTCTACTGTCTCTGCCCGTGGCTGAGATGCATGTGGCGGTCGTCCTAGTCATGGAGGTGCCCATGGGAGCAGCTCCAGAGGCTGCTGCACTTGCATCATTGCAGGTGCAGCCTCCATCACTTGGCCTTGCTGCACAGAGGCTCCTAAAGTCAGAGGAACCAAGGAGACCGAGGAGGATGAAGGTGCCCCATGAGTGGTGGCACCCTCATCCTCCTCCGCGACATCCTCAGTCCTTGGCAGGCGCATCGGATGGCTGGAAGAGGCCACCAGCTGAGTCGCAACTGGCATCCACCCAGACATCTCTGCACCACCTGCGCCACTGACTGCTCAAGCCACACAGTGTGGCATGCAACCTGTGAACGTCAGTATGCATTTCCTGCATGTACTCCAAGAGCTGTCGCATATGACTCTCCACGAGATTGGCCAGTGTCTCTATGCAGGGGCTCATGATCTCATAGCCCTGATCCATGGTGGTGCAAATGAGCTGGATAGAATCCTCCGTCCTCAGCCCTGACCATGCACTGCCTCAGGGAACTCTGGCATGTGAAAGCGCATCTCCTGCTGCTGTTCTAGGTAGAACCTTCTTATGACTCCCGAGGCCCTGCATCTATGCCCAGCTGTGCAGGGCTGTGTCCTTCCTCCCTCCTCTGAGGGGAACTGCCCATAGCTGCCTCTGCCTCTGACACCTCCTCCTGCACACTGGTGCCATGCTCCTCACCCAGTGCCAACCTGTCTAAACGCATGCCAGGAACAATGAGGTGAGAGTGCCTACGCTGGTGGATGGTAATGGCTGCCATGGGGTGTTTAAATTGGGCCTGCACTTTGTCTCACCCCGCCCCTCCCCCCCACCCCTCCCTCCCACCCACTGCGGACGCCAGTTGGCTGCCAAACCGAACTCCAAATCAATTAAGGGGTTGCCTCCGCGAAATTCGTGAGTTTAATCTGCTTTCCCGCGGGGGCAGGTTCAGAACTCGGAAGCAGTCCCAACTTCCGTTTCCTGCCCCCAACGTAAAAATTCAGCCCTTGGCGAGGTAAAGTTTGGTTTAAAACTTTGTCGCACAGTGGGTAACGCACACAACAGTGAGGTTAACAAGAGCTGTTTACTTCAATCAGTATGGTACAAAAATAAAGCAGACGTGTGTTCTAGCTCACTACAGTGGGTCATCCAACTCAATGTAAAAGCGCAGTCTCGCTGTTTTCTGTCCTGACACCCAGGGCAGAGTTTGTCTTCTTCACAGCCTGCTGCTGCTTAATGGGCTTTGTGTGTCTTTGTTCTGAATTTTAAAAGCCTGCCTTGCAGTCAAGAAAATGTCCATCACCCAGCTGCGAAGTGTCATTTCGAATAACTGGACCAGGCAAATGAATTGTGCATCATTTGGGAGTTTGGGAGAATTTCCTGTTGTATTGTAATTCTCATTTATCTGCTTACTGATCCACAACCTAGCATAGAGCCATCTTGATGCTTGATTGACAATCTCAAAACAGATTCCAACATTTGGATTTTTTTTCATTTTCTTTTTGGGCAAAATGGAATTTTGATGTGCAAATCTTCTTCCTGGCTTTGCACCATCCAGTCTGTGTAACCTGTAGCGGTCCTACCTCCCAGCTCACACTCCTGTTCCTCCATCACCCTCCCACTCTTGCACCATTGATGCCAAAATGACAAGCCATCACAGCCCTGTTATCTGCAACTCATTTCCTAAATCGTGCTACATCCCTCCCCGCTTTTATATTTATTTATTTAGAAACACAGCGCTGAAACAGGCCATTCAGCCCACCAAGTCTGTGCCAACCAACAACCACGCATTTATACTAATCCTACATTAATCCCATATTCCCTACCACATCCCCACCATTCTCCTACCACCTACCTACACTAGGGACAATTTACAATGGCCAATTTACCTATCAACCTGCAAGTCTTTGGCTGTGGGAGGAAACCAGAGCACCCAGCAGAAACCCACACAGTCACAGGGAGAACTTGCAAACTCCGCACAGGCAGTACCCAGAACTGAACCCAGGTCGCTGGAGTTGTGAGGCTGCGGTGCTAACCACTGTGCCGCCCACAAACTTTTGCCAAGTTTTAGCTTGGCTCTGTGGTAGGACACTTGTCTCTGAGTTAGTAAGTGATGGGATCAAACTTCAGTCGAGGGCTTGAATGCATAATCTAGCTGGCACTTTATTTCAGTACTGAGGGAGTGCTACATTGTTGGAAGTGCTGTTTTTTCAAATGAGCTCTTAAACTGTGACCCTGTCTGCCTGTTCAAGGGAAGAAGAGCAGGGGAGTTTTCTTGATGTTCATGGTGATATTTGTCTTTCAACTAACATTACTAAAACAGATTATCTAGACATTTATCCCTGTACTGTTAGGAAATCTTCCTACACATAAATTGCCTACAGTATTTGCCTATATGACAATCGTTGTACTTGAAAAGTAACCAGTTGGATGTGAAGTGCACTGGGGGCATTCTGAGGATGTGAAAGGTGCTATACAAATGAATTATGTTTTTAAAATCCTCTTCAAACCTCACCTCTGATCATACATTTGGGAACCAACCTTCACTTCAAATTCTTGCTTGGTGTCTGCTACCCCCTTTTCCCCACAATTTGAAGCACTTTAGAATGTTTTGCTATTTTAAAGGCTCTGTACAAGTGGTGTTATCTCCTTCTGCTGCAAGTTTATGGGATATAGCCCCCTGCTAACTGATTATATCTGATGATTTGAAGTAATTGCTTAACATGATGTTAAAAATGTATTAGAAAATGTGCAGCCATGGTAAAACCCACAAAAAGCAGCCTTACTGACAACAGTGCAATTTTCCATTCCCTATGCACTCCCCAAAACTGTAACAGAATGTGCTGGCATGGCCCTAACAACATTGAAAGGCACTAAAGATAAAGAGATACCAACAAATAAGGGTGGGTGGCGAGGTTTTTCAAAAGGTCAGAGTGAATGTTCTGTTAATGAAATCTGTTTGAGGTATGAAAGACATCTAGCCCAGATAAAAAGTGGTACAGGAAGAGGATAAAGAGACTTCTCGGAAAAGACAACAGTAAATGTTTTAATCTACAAGGGTCGGTTTATCTGTGAATCGAAACAGGCTAAATTTAAAAGTAAGGTGTAATATTTGGGAAAGCAACTTTTGAAAACGTGCAATACGTGAACATGTACTGCTCGGGGAGGCATTTTGTGATTCCAAATTTTTAAGGTCATTGTAACATTCTAGCAGAAAGGATAAATAGGGCTGTAGAAAATACTTTAAACTAGTAAGACGGTGTGAGGGAGGGGGAAGGGACCTGGTAGAAATAACATCACTGATAAATTAATAGATAAGGGTAAAATTGGAACTGAAGGAAAAGGCGTACACTAAATGCCATGGCCCAAGGGCAGGTCCTCTGCTCTTTTCCTCCAAGCAGGAGAGATGAGAATGGCTAGGGACGAGTGTAAGAGGTGGTTTCTTATTACCTTCCTCAGACTGGAATGGGAATTGAATCCGCACTGTTGACATTGTTCTGAACCACACGCGAGCCAACTGTGCTACCCGGTCCCCCATGCACTAAGTACTTAGACAATAAAGAGAGGATGATAAAGGAACACTGAGAGGGTAAGAAAAGAAGCCACAAAGCAATTAGGAAGGCACATAGGAACGACAAAATCAAATTATCAAAGAATATAAAAAGAAAGAGTGAACCATTCTACAGATAACTAAAGCAGATAGGCCACTAAGGGTACAGAAGATAAACTCACAAGTAATGACAGTGAAATGGCAGAAATATTGAGTGGTTACTTTGCCTCAGTATTTACCAGAGAGACTAAACAAGGTGAACATGGCATTTGAAGAAGAAATCAAAAAAGGAATCACAACATTTAAGATAGAAAATGGGAAGATAATTGATAAACTCTGGATGCAACCACATATATGATAAGAAGTTAGCGAAGAGCTAGCAGAAGCACTACATAAAAATTCAGTAGGAAGGAGAATCGTGTCAGAGGTCTGGTGGACAGCAAATGTTATTCCTTTATTTAAAGAGGGAGATAGAACAATTATTGACCAGTTAGCTTAATGTTGGTGGTAGAAAAGATAATGGAATCTTTGTTCAAAGATGTGATAGAAAAGCATCTAGAAACTGAAGAACAATAAAGAATAGCTAGCATCGATTTCAAAAGGGAAGGTCATGCATAACCAACTTACTGAATTCTTTGAAGAAGTAACAAAAAAGTATACAAAGAATGTAATATACATGGATTTTCAAAAGGCCTTCGATAATAGAGTCATAATAGTCAAGTTGTAAAAAGAATCGACCCAGGCAATGGAAATAACCAAGGCATACCCAGCCCAGTCAAATCCTACAAAGTCCTTCCCACTAACATCTAGGGACTTGTGCCAAAATTGGGACAGCAGTCGCACAGACTAGTAAAGCAACAGCCTGACATAGTCCTACTCATCGAATCATAGCTTACAGCCAATGTATCAGACTCTTCCATCACCATCCCCGGGTATGTCCTATCCCGCTGGCATCAGAACTGGTGACACAGTGGTATCCCATTTGGTATAATCAACATTGATTCTGAACCGCATGAAGTCTCAAGGCATCAGGTCAAAAAGGGGCAAGGAAACCTCTTGCTGATTATCACCTACTGCAACCGCCCCCCCCCCCCCCCCCCACCTCAGCTGATGAATTGGTACTCCTCCATATTGAACACCACTTCGTAGAAGCACTGAGGGTAACAAGGGCACAGAATGTCCACTGGGTGGGGGACTTCAATACTAAAAACAGAAAATGCCGGAAATACTCAGCAGGTCTGGCAGCATCTGTGGAGAGAGAAACAAAGCTAACGTTTTGGGTCGATAACCCATGTCCCATCTTCACACTGAGGATACCTCTATCGTATTGTGTGGCACTACCACTGTGCTAAATGGGATAGATTCAGAACAGATCTAGCAGCTCAAAACTGGGCATCCATGAGTGGCTCTGGGCCATGAGCAGCAGCAGAAATGTATTCAACCACAATCTGCAATCTCATGGCCCCGGCAATATCGCTCACTCTACCATTACTATCAAGCCAGGGGATCAACCCTGGTTCAATGAGGAGTGCAGGCGAGCATGCCAGGAGCAGCACCAGGCATGCCTAAAAATGAAGTGCCAACCTGGTGAAGGTACAAAACAGGACTACTTGCAAGCTAAACAGCAGAAGCAGCATGCAATAGACAGAGCAGGTCCCACAACCAATAGATCTGATCATTAATTAATGATCTCATAGTGAAGGCAGCAGTGATTATAATATGATCGAACTTCGCATTCAGTTTGAGGGAGAGAAGGGCAAATCTAAGATTGGAGTTTTAAACTTAAATAAGGGCAATTATGAGGGCTAGAAGGCAGGGCTGGCTAAAGTAAGCTGGCAAATTAGATTAAGGGATAGGTCAGTAGAAATACAGTGGCAGACATTTAAGGAGATATTTCAGAATACTCAGCAAAGATACATTCCAGTGAGAAAGAAAGACTCTAAGGGAAGGATGCTCCATCCGTAGCTAACGAAGGAAGTTAAAGACAGTATCAAATTAAAAGAAAAAGCATATAATTCTGCAAAAATGAGGTCATAAGATTGGGCAGAATATAAAGAAATGCAAAGAGTGACTAAAAGGTTAATAAGGAGAGAGAAATTACAGTACGAGAGAAAGCTAGCTGGAAATATAAAAACAGATCGACGGAGTTTCTACAGGTGTTTAAAAAGGAAAAGAATGAGTAAAGTGAGCACTGGTCCTCTGGAGAGTGAGCGTTGGGAATTAATAATGGAAAATAAGGAGATGGTGAATGAATTGAACAGATATTTTGCATTTATCTTCACTGTAGTGGATACAAATAACATCCCAGACATAATTGTGAATCAGGAGATGGAAGGGAGGGAGCAACTTAAAATAATTACAATCACCAGGGAAATGGTACTGAGAAAATTATTGGAACTAAAAGCTGACAAGTCCCCAGGTCCTGATGGACTTCATCCTAGGGTCTTAAAAGAAGTGGCTGCTGAGATAGTAGATGCATTGGTTTAAATTTCCAAACTCCCTAGATCTGGAAAGGTCCCATCTGATTCGAAAATAGTGAATGTGACTCCTCTATTCAAGAAAGGAGGAAGACAGAAAGCAGGAAACTACAGGCCAGTTAGCTTAACATCTGTCATAGGGAAAATGCTGGAATCTATTCAGGGTGGCACAGTGGCACAGTGATTAGCACCGCAGCCTCACAGCTCCAGCAACCCGGGTTCAGTTCTGGGTACTACCTGTGCGGAGTTTGCAAGTTCTCCCTGTGACCGTGTGGGTTTCTGCCGGGTGCTCCGGTTTCCTCCCACAGCCAAAGACTTGCAGGTTGATAGGTAAATTGCCCCCAGTGTAGGTAGGAGAATTGAGGAAAGGTAGGGAATATGGGACTAATGTAGGGATAATGTAGCATAAGTGGGTGGTTGTTGGTTGGCACAGACTCGGTGGGCCGAATGGCCTGTTTCAGTGCCGTATCTCTAAATAAATATTATTAAGAAGGTTATAGTGGGACACTTAGAAAATCTTAATGTAATCAGGCAGAGTCAACATGGTTTATGAAAGGGAAATCATGTTTGACTAATTTATTGGAGTTCTTTGACGAAGTAACAACATGGACAAAGGGGAACCTGTGGATGTGGTGTACTTGGCTTTCCAGAAAGCATTCGACAAGGTGCCACATCAAAGGTAACTGAACAAAATAAGAGCTCATGGTGTAGGGGGTGACATATCAGCATAGATAGAGGACTAGTTGGCTAACAGGAAGCAGAGAGTAGGGATAAAAGGGTCTTTTCCAGGTTAGCAACCTGTAACTAGTGGAGTGCCACAGGGATCATTGCTGGGGCTTCAACTATTTACAATTTATATCAATGATCTGGATGAAGGGACCGAATGTATGTTTGCTAAATTTGCTGAAGACACAAAGGTAGGTAGGAAATTAAGTTGTGAAGAGGACAAAAGGAGTCTGCAAAGGGATATAGATAGATTAAGTGAGTGGGCAAAAATTTGGCAAATGGAATAATGTGTGAAGTTATCCACTTTGGCAGGAAGAATAGTGAAGCAGCATATTATTTAAATGGAGAGAGATTGCAGAACTCTGAGGTACAGAGGAACCTGGGTTTCCTGGCATATAAATCACAAAAGGTTGGTATGCAGATACAGCATGCGCTTTTATTTATTTAGAGATACAGCACTGAAACAGGCCCTTCGGCCCACCGAGTCTGTGCCGACCAACAACCACCCATTTATACTAACCCTACAGTAATCCCATATTCCCTATCACCTCCCCACACTAGGGGCAATTTACAGCGGCCAATTTACCTATCACCTGCAAGTCTTTGGATGTGGACGGTAACCGGAGCACCCAGCGAAAACCCACGCAGACACAGGGAGAACTTGCAAACTCCGCACAGGCAGTACCCAGAATCGAACCCGGCTCCCTGGAGCTGTGAGGCTGCGGTGCTAACCACTGCGCCACTGTGCCGCCCATATAAAGGCAAATGGAATGTTGTCGTTTATTGCAAGGCAAAAGGAATATAAAAGTCGGGATGTTTTGATACAGTTGTATAGGGCATTGGTGAGACCACATCTGGAGTACTGTGTACAGTTTTGGTCTCCTTATTTAAGAAAGGATGTAAATGCGTTAGAGGTAATGCAGAGAAGGTTCACTCGACTGATAACTGGGATGGGGGGGTGGTTATCTTATGAGGAAAGGTTGGACAGGTTGGGTCTGTATCAATTGGAGTTTAGAAGAATGAGAGGTGATCTTATTGAAACATATAAGATCCCAAGAGGACGTAACAGAGTGGATGCTGAAATGATGTTTCTCCTTGGAGAAGAGACTAGAACTAGGGGACAAAGTTTAAAAATAAGGGGTCGTCCATTTAAGTTGGAGTTGAGGAAAAAAAATTCTCTCAGAGGGTTGTAAGACTTTGGAACTCTCTTCACCAGAGAGCGGTGGAGGCAGGGTCATTGGATATTTTTAAGGCAGAGGTAGATAAATTCTTAACTAACAAAGGAGTCAAAGGGTATCGGGGGTAGGTGGGAAAGTGGAGTTAAGGCCACAATCAGATCAGCCATGATCTTATTAAATGGTGGAGCAGGCATGAAGAGGCTGAATGGCCTACTCTTGCTCCTAATTCATATGTTTGTATGTTCGTATCTAAGCTCTGCAGTCCTGCCACATCCAGTCGTGAATGGCGGTGGACAATTAAACAACTAACTGGAGGAGGAGGCTCCACAGACATCTCCATCCTCAATGATGGGGGAGCCCAGCATGTCAGATAAGGCTAAAACAGTTGGTCTACTCTATCTAGGCCCCCCATAATTTTGTACACTTCTATTAAGTCACCCCTCAGCCTCTTCTGTTCTAAGGAAAACAACCATAGCCTATCCAATCTTTCCTCATAGCTGCAACTTTCGAGCCCTAGCAACATTTTTGTAAATCTCCTCTGTACTCTCTCCAGAGCAATTATGTCCTTCCTGTAATGCGGTGAGCAGAACTGTATGCAATACTCCAACTGTGGCCTAACCAGTGTTTTATACAGTTCCAGTATTACATCCCTGCTTTTGAATTCTATACCTCTGTCAATAAAGGAAAGCATTCCATATTCCTTCTTCACCACTCTATCTACCTGTCCTGCCATCTTCAGGGACCTGTGGACATGCATATCAATGTCTCTCACTTCTTCTATCCCTCTCAATATCCTCCCGTTTATTGCATATTCCCTTGCTTTATTTGCCCTCCCCAAATGCTTTATCTCTCACTTCTCTGGATTGAATTCCATTTGCCACTCTCCTGCCCACTCAACCGAACTATTGCTATCTTTCTGGAACCTACGGCTATCCTCCTCACTATCAACTACACGGCCAATTTTTGTGTCATCAGCAAATTTCCCAATCATGCCTCCCACATTTAAGTCCAAATCATTAAGACATACCACAAACAGCAAGGGACCCAACACTGAGCCCTGTGGAACGCCACTGGAAACAGCTTTCCATTCACAAAAACATTACTATTACTACTAACAAGTTTGAAGAATGGGGGCGTAAATGGCAAATCAATGTCAATGCATACAAGTCTGAGGTAGTGCAATTAGATAGGAGAAATAAGGAGGCCTCCTACTCCTCGGAAAATAAGAGTCTAACTGTGATAGAGGGGCAAAGGGATCTAGGGGTACAGATTCATAAATCATTAAAAGTTAACAAACCCATAAAAATGCAAAGAAAGCACTTGATTAATTTCTAGAGGAATATATATATATATAGTCATGAAGACCCCCACCTGCCAAGAATGAGGCATATTAATTTCATCATATGAATATTAATTTTAAACTGTTGCTGGAGTGAAGAAATGACGTGTTTCACAAGACATCACCAGACACTTGGCTGGAGGACATTTGCATACCAAGAGACAGTTCTTGGCGGGACAAAAGAATTGCTCAGTGATTCAATTAATAGAGAATGTGCTGGGCAATGGTGATCCACATCTTGTCGGGGTAGGAGACAGCACTACATCACCAACCCCCCAACCCCCCCACCAACCCCCCACCAAGAATTTTGAAATCCACAAATGCAGGAGTGGTCACATGACTAACCTGCTGGCCAACTTGGAGTTTTGAATTGTGCTCACAGCTCAGTTTTGGTCAGTTTCAGACTGCAGAGTGTAACTGAATATGGAACAAGACAGCCTCTCACCTGGCTGGGTCTCTCTCGCTTTCTCACAAGCCTCCGGATCCACTGAAGACACGTAACCCTCAAGAGAGAAAAAACTCCTACATCGAAACAAGTTAAAACTGGCACTGGGCCCCAACGAACAACAAGACTTACCGGCAACCGAAGACTCACCAAACTCAATGGACTGTAACTATAATCCATCGATTGCCAAAAACTTTTCCCTTTTATTCTTTTCTACTTTTTCTGTCTCTATCTGCGTGTGTGTTTATCGCATATGTATGCTAGCGTGGTCGCGTCGTGTATTCATAGCCATTACCCGAATTAGCGTTTAAGATTAATAAACTTCTACCTTTCTTGTTTAAATCTAAGAAAACCTGTCTAATTGATTTCTTTGCCTTACAATTGGAAAGAGGTGAACAAGGATTCACTGAGGGGGAGCCAAAACACAGTGTTTTCTGAAATTAAACCCTGCTACGGTTAAACCAGGCAAAGGCTGAGAGGGAATCCCAAGACCCCTGTCTCACCTGGTCGTAACAATATATATGGAACCTTAGTTAGACCACACATAGAGCACTGTGCACAGTCCTCCCTACAAAAAGGATATAGAAGCACCAGAGAAAGTCCAAAGAAGATTTACAAGAATGACACCAAAACTGAGGGGATACAACAGTCAGTAAAGGTTGAATAGGCTGGTGCTCTTTCCTCCAAAAAAGTGAAAACGGAACGATGACCTGATAGAGGCCTTTAAAATTATGAAGGTGTTCACTCGGGTAAAATGTAGAGAAGATATTTCCACTGGTCGGGGAGTCTATAAATATAAGATAGTTACCAATAAATCCAATAGGAATTCAGGAGAAATTTCTTTGTCCAGAGTGGTTAGAATATGGGACTCAGTACCATATGTAGTGGTTGAACAAATAGCATTGATGTATTTAAGGGAAAGCTAGATAAGTACATGAGGGAGAAAGGAGTAGAAAGATATGTTGATAGGGTGAGATGCAGTAAGGTGAGCAAAGGCTCATATGGAGCATAAACGCAGGCAGAGACTTGTTGGTTCAATTGTTATATTGAAGTACTGTAATATGCTAAGGCTTTCTTCTTTCCTATAACCAAGTCATATTGTTTTCAAAAGCAATTATGTGATAAAAGACATGATGTTATTTAGTAATTGCACTAATTGTTCTTCTTAAATGTCAGCTTAACTCAGTTGGTGACTCCGCTCCAAGCCTTCAGGATACAATCCAGGCTGACACTTCTGGTTGGCAAGATGTGACGAGTGGTGTGCCACAGGGATCTGTGCTGGGGCCTCAACTTTTTACAATTTTATATAAATGACTTGGATGAAGGGACCGAAGGTATGGTTGCTAAATTTGCTGCTGACACAAAGATAGGTAGGAAAGCAAGTTGTGCAGAGCACATAAGGAGGCTACAAAGGGATATAGATAGGTTAAGTGAATGGGCAAAGATCTGGCAAATGGAGTATAATGTGGGAAAATGTGAAATTGTCCATTTTGGCAGGAAGAATAAAAAAGAAGCATGTTATCTAAATAGTGAGAGATCGCAGAGCTCTGAGATGCAGAAGGGTCTGGGCATTCTAGTGCATGAATCGCAAAAGGTTAGTATGCAGGTTCAGCAAGTAATTAGGAAAGCTAATAGAATGTTATTATTTATCGTGAGGGGAATTGAATACCAAAGTAGGGAGGTTATGCTTCAATTATACAGGGAATTGGTGAGATCACATCTGGAATACTGTGTACAGTATTGGTTTCCTTATTTAAGGAAGGATGTAAATGCATTGGAAGCAGTTCAAAGAAAGTTTCCTCGACTAATACCTGGAATGGGCGGGTTGTCTTATGAGGAAAGGTTGGACAAGCTAGACTTGCATCCGCTGGAGTTTAGAAGAGTAAAAGGCGACTTGATTGAAACATATAAGATCCTGAGGGGTCTTGACAGGGTGGATGTGGAAAGGATGTTTCCCCTTGTGGGAGAATCTAGAACTAAAAATAAACGGTCACCCATTTAAGACAGAGATGAGGAGACATTTTTTCTCTCGGAGGGTCGTGAGTTGTTGGAACTCTCTTCCTCAAAAGGCAGTGGAAGCAGAGTCTTTAAATATTTTTAAGGCAGAGGTAGATAGATTCTTGATAAGCGAGGGAGTGAAGGGTTATCAGGGGTAGGCGGGAAAGTGGAGTTGAGGTTACAATCAGATCAGCTATGATCTTATTTAAAGGCAGCGCAGGCTCGAGGGGCTGAGTGGCCTACTCCTGCTCCTAATTCGTATGTTCGTACATGTTCTTATGTTCGTATTGTAGTCCTGAGGGATTACTGCATTGTTAAGGTGCTGACCTTCAGATGCGCTGTTAAATCAAGGTCCTATCTGTCATAAAAGATCCCATAGCACTATTTGAAGAGCAGAATGTTTTCCTGGGGTCCTAGACAACATTTATCCCTGAAAACCTTTTTTGAACTCTCCCTCCCGCCCCGTGTAGGGAACTTACCCACTGCACACCTTGCATGTATTCATACCTCGTGCCCACAGGACAGCACATGATGCAAGCTGGTTGTTGAGGTTGTAGATTTTGTGCTGATCACCCTCTGGAACAGGCTACCAGTGAAGGCAGTGAGTGTTAATATGCTCCCACACATTAAGAGACTGGACAAGTTCCTGAGGCAGCTAAACATTATTTTTTTTTATTGGCTAATGATCCACCATGGTTTGCCACCCCTGGAATTTGCTTGATTGCATTAAGGAGTCAGGGAGGACTTCCCCAGAGCATTTACTGAAATTGCATTTTGCCTCCCACAGGAATTAGCATTACTAGTACTAGACAGCACAACCAGTGGATAGAATGAGATTGGAGAATCTTGATGGTTTGTTCCCACCTTTCCTTTCAGATATATGTTGTAATATGTAGAGGAGAAAGAGTGATAAGCAGGTGTGTGCCAGTAACAGCCCCTGGCCAACTATCATCATGAGCACAGAAACTTCAAAAAATGAAGTTTGAGGGGTTTCTATGATCCTGATTTCAACAGATGGAGTTGAAGCATTTTGTTGACTTCTTTATGAGGCATTATAAACAATGAAGCCGAAGACCTGTTCAGAGCTGTGCTCACCTCGAGCACTACAATGCTCCATTGATGTGCCTGTGGTGTTCAGTGCCAGTTGTAATCCTATCTCTCTGCTCACGATGGACCTAGGTTTCTTTCTGTGAGATCTTCATAATTTAGTTGGTCTTCTTCTTTGGCCTCCTTGTCTCGAGGGACAATGGGTAAGCGCCTAGAGGTGGTCAGTGGTTTGTGAAGCAGCACCTGGAGTGGCTATAAAGGCCAATTCTGGAGTGACAGACTCTTCCATAGGTGCTGCAGATAAAATTGGTTGGTGGGGCTGTTACACAGTTGGCTCTCCCCTTGCGCTTTCATCTTTTTTCCTGCCAACTGTTAGGTCTCTTCGACTCGCCACTCTTTAGCCCCGCCTTTATGGCTGTCCATCAGCTCTGGTGATCACTAGGAACTGACTCCCACGACTTGTGGTCAATGTCACAGGACTTCATGTCGTGTTTGCAGACATCTTTAAAGCGGAGACATGGACGGCCGGTGGTTCTGATAGCAGAGACGAGCTTGCTGTATAATGTGTCCTTGGGGATCCAGCCATCTTCCATGCGGCTCACATGGCCAAGCCATCTCAATGGCTGGCTCAGTAGGGTGTATAAGCTGGGGATGTTGGCCGCCTTGAGGACTTCTGCGTTGGAGATACGGTCCTGCCACCTGATGCCAAGGATTCTCCGGAGGCAGCGAAGATGGAATGAGTTGAGACGTCGCTCTTGGCTGACATACGTTGTCCAGGCCTCGCTGCCATAGAGCAAGGTACTGAGGACACAGGCTTGATACACTCGGATTTTTGTGTTTCATATCAGTGCGCCATTTTCCCACACTCTCTTGGCCAGTCTGGACATAGCAGTGGAAGCCTTTCCCATCCCCTTGTTGATTTCTGCATTGAGAGACAGGTTACTGGTGATAGTTGAGCCTAGGTAGGTGAACTCCTGAACCACTTTCAGAGCATGGTCGCCGATATTGATGAATGGAGCATTTCTGACGTCCTGTCCCATGATGTTCGTTTTCTTGAGGCCGATGGTTAGGCCAAATTCATTGCAGGCAGCTGCAGTCCTGTTGATGAGTCTCTGCAGACACTCTTCTGTGTGGGATGTTAATGCAGCATTGTCAGCAAAGAGGAGTTCCCTGATGAGGACCTTCCATATTTTGGTCTTCGCTCTAAGATGGGCAAGGTTGAACAACCTGCCATCTGATCTTGTGTGGAGGAAAATTCCTTCTTCTGAAGACTTGAATGCATGTGAGAGTAGCAGTGAGAAGAAGATCCCAAACAGTGTAGGTGCGAGATCACAGTTGGTCTAATCTAACCTAATGTAATCTGTTCGATGTTCTGGATGAAGTATTTCTTTGGAAGGGTAATTTAGGGTATTCCTCTCCTTCCAATAGAAGCACTTTGCCACTTCTTTATCTTTGGTTTCCAATGGTCAAGCAATGAAAGTTATCATCGTGTCTTGGTCTGATTATTATGAGAAAAGAGCATGGCATATACAGGCAGACAGGAACCCTTGTTTTGCTGTCTGCATCTGACCTTACACCCCTTTACCCAGTTCATCATCTGCCAAATATTTTCATCAGTCAACGAGACCCACCTCTTGCTCTCTGGACCCTATTCCTACCAAACTGTTGACCACTCAACTTCCCTTCCTGGCTCCCATGTTAGCTGATATTATTAACACTTCACTCCCCTCACATACTGTCTCCCTCTCCTTAAAATCTGATGTCATCACCCCATCATCAAAAAAAAACCATTGACCCCTCCATCCTTGCCAACTAAAACCCAATCTTGGACGTTCCTTTCCTCTCCAAAGTCCTTCAACATGTTATCACCTCTTAAATCCATGCCCATCTTTCTCGGAGCTTGTTTGAATCCCTCCAATCAGGTTTCTGCCTCCATCATAGTACCGAAACAGTTCTTACCAAAATCACATATGATATCCTATGTGACTATGATAGAGGTAAGCTATACCTCTTCATCCTCTTCAACCTGTCTGCAGTCATTGACATGGTTGACCACGAAATTCTGCTCCACAATCTCTCTACCATTGTCGGACTGAATGGGACTGCACTTGCCTGCTTTCATTCTTATCTGTCCTGCTGTAGCCAAAAAATTCACCTGCAGTGGCTTCACTTCTCATTCCTGCACCGTTATTTCTGGTAACCCCCAAGAATCTTTCCTTGTCCCCTCCTTTTTCTCACCTACATGTTTCCCAGTTGGTGACATCATCTGAAATCATGGCTTTGGTTACCACATGTATGCAGACGATTCCCAGCTCTACCTCTTGTCCACCTCTCTTGACCCCTCTGCTGTTTTTAAATTGTCTGAATGCTTGTCCAACATCCAGCATTGGAGGAGCAGAAATTTCCTCCAATTAAATATTGGGAAGACGGAAGCTATTGTCTTCGGTCCCCGCCACAAACTTTGCTCCCTTTCCGCCAACTCCATCCCTCTCCCTGGTGACTATCTGAGGCTAAACCAGACTGTTCGCAACCTTGGCATCACATTTGACCCCAAGATGAGCTTCCTACCATACATCCGCACCAGCACTAAAACTGCCTATTTCCACCTCTGTAACAACACTAGTCTCCGTCCTTGCCTCAGCTTATCTGCTGCTGAAACCCTTATCCATGCCTTTGTTACCTCTAGATCTGATTATTCGAATGCACTCCTGGCTGGCCTCCCACATTCTACTCTCTGTAAGCTTGAGGTCATCCAAAACTCTGTCGCCGGTGTCCTAACTCGCACAAAGTCCTGCTCACCCATCACCAGCAATGCCTTGATTTCAAAATTCACACCTTTGTTTTCAAATCCCATCATGGCCTTGCCCCTCCTTACCTTTGTAATTTCCTTCAGCCCTACCACCCCCTGGATCCCTACGCTGCACCAATTCTGGCCTCTTGATCATTCCTGACTTCAATCGCTCCAACATTGGCAGATGTGTCTTCTGCTGCCTTGGCCCTAAGCTCTGAATTCCCTCCCTATATCTCTCCACTTCTCTACTTCCCTTTCCTCATTTAAAGCATTCCTTAAAACCTACCTCTTTGACCAAGCTTTTTAATCACCTGTCCTCAAATCCCTATGTGGCTCAGTGTCAAAATTTGTCTTATAAGCCTCCTGGGAATGTTCTACTACATTGAAGGCACTATATAAATGCAAGTTGTTGTTATGTGTGTTTTCCGATGGGAGAAAAACAACGATAATAGAACTCGGTTACACCAGGCAAACACTTGCAGCATATTCGAGCTAGCCAAAAAAAAAAAAATTTTTTTTGCGGAATATTTCAAAGACTCTGTTGGCTATCGCAAGATTATATTTTAACAGTGCTGTACTGCCACTGTGTTTCGATGAACAGTATTACATCAGGCAAACAGTGGGATAGATGCTACCGAATGGCCTGCTTTTGTGCCATGTATTCTATGTATTTCTATGTAAAGGAACCACAAGCTAGTATTTAGCAATGGAAAGATTCAGTTTACAGATGCAAATGTAGGTTTATCGTTCCTTTCTTTGAGTCAACAACCTGTAACCGATC
This sequence comes from Heterodontus francisci, assembly GCF_036365525.1. Lineage (NCBI taxonomy): Eukaryota > Metazoa > Chordata > Chondrichthyes > Heterodontiformes > Heterodontidae > Heterodontus > Heterodontus francisci. The sequence goes on from NC_090377.1 coordinate 128,564,131, forward strand.
ATAAAGAACAAAAGTAGCTGTCTATCTGATTTGCTGCAGCAGCTTCATTATCTCCAGTGCCCCTCGGGTGCTGTTGATTGTAAACATCTTTTTCCTTGTACGCTGCATTATACAGCGAAAACCACAAACATAGCAGACACGTAGCAACTGAATAATTACACGAGTGGTAACCTGTCCTCATAACTCATAGCGCTGAAGTGAAGAAAAGCAAGTTGTGTGCTACTACTTCAAAACGTTTCTCACAATTCATCGTTCTAAATGTGTTTTGTTGATTTTTATTTGAGCCTCTATGTGATGTCGCTCAGGTCTCCTTTGTGCTGCAGCTGTAATAGTGATGATACAATGAAGGGGTGCCTTCTGCAAGAAGTGTTGGCCTGTGATCATTACCTCTGGTGCATGAGAGCACGCACAGCTCAAAGCTGAATGAACGTTGCAGGAAAGTGTGTAAAAGCTACGTGGTAGTTCCACCAATAGCCTAGACCATGACAGTCCAACCTGCAGCACACATAGTCACTAGCCCTGGCAATCCAGGTCCTGGAAATCCAACCAACTCGATGTGACATGTTTGAAATCGTGGTGGACAGGTTTGGAAAGGCGTGCTCTTAATTCTGTTGCCTAAATCAGAAATAAAGTCTATTAATATTGGCAGCCTGAGACACATGTAAATTAATGCATCTAAATTTTATCTTTGGTCTCCAAGGCTCCATGGATTGAATCTATGCAGTCCATGAACACAAAAGATTGTCTTTCCTAAGCTCAGTTAAAGGCACAATGTGGTGTTGCACTAGCAGACCAGGTGGTCTCAGGTTGAATACTGTCAGTTAACCTGAGCTGGGTCAGCACCTTGGCAGTTGTAATTGGTGCTCATGCTCCTAGGGTAGGAAGGAGAGAAATAATCAGGCAGGATTCCTGCTCCGGATCACTATCTAGTGACTTTTATTGGAAAGTGTCCGTGTCTGGATGGTGGGTGGAAATAGCATTGATCTCAGTTGTAATACCCTCCACAGTTGAATAACCCACTGACAGTCACTGTTTTAGAAGCTGGCAGAAAGAAAGGAATAACTTGCAATTATGCAGCACCTTTCTCAACTTCACAATTTCACAACCAATAAATTACTTTTGAAGTGTAGTCACTGTTGTGGTGTAGGGAAAGGTGGCAGCTAATTTACAGACACCAAAATTTAATATGAAGCAATGAAGTAAGTGACCACATAAGGTGGTGTTGGTTGTGCAGTGAATGTTACAGAAGGACATAAGAAATAGGATCGGGAGTAGGCGATATGACCCTTTGAGCCTCCTGTGCCTCTCAACAAGATCATGGCTGATCTGCTATCTCACCTTCACGTTCCTGCCCTATTAAAGCCTGGCTACCCGACCCAAACCCGACCAAACCCAACTACATGTGTCAGGTTCGGGTCAGGTCGGGTCTATATTCTGTGTCCAGCATTCGGGCTCGGGTCGGGCTGGACTGTACTGTTTAGCTTTGGCAGTCTTGGTGCCACTTGTCATGTCTGCTTATGTTAAAAACCTTATATAAATGCATATTATGTACCAAAACTTAAGTGTGACATTTTTAAACCAAACTTTTCACTGTTATGATGAAAAAAAATTAAAATGTGGGAACACATGTTTTATTTTTCCAGACTGGTTTTAAGTCTGGAAATTTTTGTGAATTGCATTTCTAAGGCAATTGTATTTAAAACTTGAGAGTATGAAATCCAATAACACAAATTAGAGGCTGCGTTCTCTGCCCAAAGGAAACCCAGGAGTAGATTGTAAGGTCCATTCATATTTCAGTTATAGTGACTGCCAAAATGGTATGAAATTTACTGGATAATTTGAGTAACAGTCATGTGAGTTTAAATTAGCCTCTAAAGGAATATTAATGTCTCATTTTATACATAACACATACTTAAAATATAATTTATGAACTTGTTTGTTTGAACATTGCAAGTACAGACTTGGAAACATAGCTGTAGTGCCCTGCCCAGACCACCCTGGTTGAAAGCATGTTGATGATTTGTCTTAAAATTTTCAAGAATTAGATCTACCCGATTATTGAAAGAGGACAAAACAAATTAGTCTGCCACAGAATTCCATGATGGGATTGTTTATGTAGAAAGTCATGTTGTAGCTGTTGTGTGATGTACACCTGGAAATCTGCCACATTATGATTGAAAGCGAGTGTCATTGACCACATCAATGGATCTTATGGACAAAATCCACTAGGAATTCTGAGATAAGCCAAAACACAGGATCCAACTTACTTAATTCTCATTACTGAGGGGGTGAGAGACTAACTTATACTCAAGTTATCTTAGTTTTGATAATCCAGTACTTTAAATGCAAATATTAAAAATGAATATGCATAGAACCAATATTTATTGTATCTAGTGTTCCTTCAATGAAGTATTCCTCTGATCCAAAGGGTTGGTGTTCTGTTCCATGGGAGTGAAGAGAGAGTTGGCTATCTCTAGAAACTTCAGTTCATGTCAAAACCATTTTGAAGACATTAAACAGTGTAGCATTATTAATGCAATATTTTCCCATCAAATGTAGATCATTTCAAACAAGCTATAATGGCTGTAGAAGTAATATTGATTGATTTTCAAAAGCAAGCCTTTGACCCATTACTTGCCAACTGATTGTTTCACAGTAGCAGACAAGTAACATTGCAGAGAGAAAACCATCTACGAGCTTAACTAAAAAAAAGTATATCAAACCACGTACGTGTAGGAATAGACAAGATATTAGGTGGTTCTTTTCCCAGAGAATGTAGAGCCTCTGGAATACATTGTCAGCTGGTGTGGTGGATGCTGACTTTCTCAGCAGTTTCAAGAGGGAGCTCGATCAGTTCCTGACTGTGAGAAAGATTGCGTCATATAGAAGGTAAGTTTCTTAATAGGTAACATGTGGTCCATGTAATCTCCTGGACATGTTTTCGACTGCCAGGACAGCAAGGCATTGGAGAAGAAATTTACTGAGTTTTTTCCCCACATTGGCCCAGGGTTTTTATGGTTTTTGCCACTTCTCGTAGATTTAGATACAAATTAGGGAGAAGGAAGAAGTGTTTACCCATGATGGTCCAGCTATCGTGGTGTGGGGCAGTCTTGATGGGCCAGCTAATCTTCCTGCAACATTTCCTTAAGTTTGTAAGCTAGAAATTTCCCTCTCTGTCTACTCAAATTGTACAGGGACCTGAATGCAACAAATGCTACAAGTACCTCCTTCCTCAATGTTGTAGACGAAGAAGTAAGTAGCAGAGAATCTAAAACAGACAAAAGTTGGTTATGCTCTCTGACAGCACCATGTCTGGGTTCCTGAACTGTCTGCTAATGCAAGAGTAATGTGGGTGGCTCATCCTCACACTTTGTTGACTTATTTTGTCTACCTTAGGCACCCTAGCAGAGTTTTGGAACTCTCTGACACAGTACTACTGATGTAGATTTCCCAATTGCACTACTAATTGCCGTTCCCATTTGCTGTGGTATTGTTCTCATTTTAATCTACAATTTTTTTTCTGTTTCAATAATATGTTTGATATTTTCGGGTCGGGTCGGGCATGAAAATAAATGAAAGGACTCGGGCCCGGGTCGGGTTCGGGTTGGGTTTTAACTTTATAACCGAGCCAAGCTTTATGCCCTATCCGCATATCACTTAATCCCCTTAGTGTACAAAAATCTATAGATCTCAGTCTTGAACATACTCAATGACTAAGCATCTACAGCCCTTTGTGGTAGAGAATTCCAAAGACTCACAACTCTCTGAATTAAGAAATTTCTCCTCAGTCCTAAACAACCAACCCCTTATCTTGAGATTATTACCCCCAAGTTCTGGATTCTCCACAGAAGGGAAGCAGCCTCACATGTTCCAACTTGTTAAGTCCCCTAAGAATTTCATATGCTTCCATGAGACAATCTTTTATTCTTCAAAATTACATGGAATTTAGGCCCATTCTATTCAATCTCTCCTCATAGGACAACCCTCTCATCCTAGGAATAAATCTAATGAACCTTTGTTGCATCCCCTCAAAGGCAAGTATATTCTTCCTTCGGTTAGAAAATCAAAACCATACACAGCACTTCAGATATGGTCTCCCCAAAGCCCTATATACTTGCATCAAGACTTCCTTACTCTTGTACTCCAACCCCCTTGCATTAAAGGCTAATGTACCATTTGCCTTCCTAATTGTTTGTTTTACCTGCATGTTAACTTTCTGTGAACCATGTACAAGGACACCCAAATCCATTATCGCACCTTTCTAAAAATATCCTGCTTTCCTATTCATCCTTCCAAATCATAGAATCATAGAATGGTTACAGCGCAGAAGGAGGCCATTGGCTCACTGTATCCACGCCAGCTCTCTGCAAAAGCAATTTAGCTCGTCCCACTGCCCCGTGCTATCCCTGAAGCCCTACAATTTTTTTCTCAATTGAATCTGCCTCCACCAACCTTTCAGGCAGTGCATTTCAGATCATAACCACTTGCTGTTTAAAAAAAGATTATCCTCATGTCACCTTTGATTCTTTTGCAATCACCTTAAATTAGTGTCCTCTGGTTCTCCAACCTTCTGCCAATGGGAACAGTTTCTCTCTACCTACTCTCCCTAGATCTCTCATGGTTTTGAACATCTCTATCAAATCTCCTTTCAACCTTCTCTTCTCTAGGTAGAACAACCCCAGCTTCTTCAGCCTATCCATGTAACTAAATTCCCTCATCCTTGGAACCATTCTTGTAAATCTTTTCTGTACCTTCTCTAAAGCCTTCATATCCTTCCTAAAGTGCAGTGCCCAGAATTGGACCCTATACTCTAGTTGATGCTGAACCAGTGTTTTAATAAAGGCTCATCATATCTTCCTTGCTTTTGTATTCTATGCCTCTATTTATAAAGTCCAGGAACCTGTTTGCCTTTTAAACTACTTTCTCAATCTACCCTGCCATTTTCAATGATTTGTGCACATATAGCCCCAGGTCTCTCTGTTCCTCCATCCCCTTTAGATTTAGAACCTTTATTTTACATTGCCTTTCCTTGTTCTTCCTACCAAAATACATCACTTCACACTTCTCTGCATCAAATTTAATCTACCATATGTCTGCCCATTCCACCAGCCTTTCTCTGTCCTCTTGAAATTTATCAATATCTCCTCACAGTTCACAATACATCCAAGTTTTGGGTCATCTGCAAGTTTAGAAATTATGCCCTGTACTCCTAAGTCTAGGTCATTAATATATATCAAGTAAACCACTGGTCCTAGTATCGACCCCTGGGGAAGCCCACTGTGTACCTTCCTCCAGTCTGAAAAACAACCATTAACCATCAGCCTGCTCCTGCCCCACTGAACTTATTTCTTCCTATCTTGACTCTATCTTTTTTCTGCTGGTCCAGTCTCTTCCCACCTACATCCGTGACTCTTCTGATGCCCTACGTCATTTTGATAATTTCCAGTTTCCTGGCCCCAACCGTCTCTTCTTCACTATGGACATCCAATCTCTCTACACCTCCATCCCCCACCAGGATGGTTTGAGGGCTCTCCACTTCTTCTTTGAACAGAGGCCCAACCAGTCCCCATCCACCACCACCCTCCTCCACCTGGCTGAACTTTTTCTCACATTGAACAACTTCTCCTTCAACTCCACTTACTTCCTTCAAGTAAAAGGTGTCGCTATGGGTACCCACATGGGTCCTAGTTATGCCTGTCTTTTTGTGGGATATGTCGAACATTCCTTGTTCCAGTCCTACTCAGGCCTCCTCCCCCAACTCTTTTTCCGGTACATTGATGACTGTATCGGTGCCGTTTCCTGCTCCCGCCCCGAACTGGAAAACTTTATCAACTTTGCTTCTAATTTCCACCCTTCTCTCACCTTTACATTGTCCATCTCCGACACTTCCCTTCCCTTCCTCGACTTCTCTATCTCCATCTCTGGTGATAGGTTGTCTACTAATATCCATTGTAAGCCCACTGACTCCCACAGCTACCTCGACTACACTTCTTCGTACCCTGTAAGGACTCCATTCCATTCTCCCAGTTTCTCCATCTCCGACGCATCTGCTCTGATGATGCTACCATCCATGACAGCGCTTCTGATATGTCTTCCTTTCTCCTCAACCGAGGATTTCCCCCCCCCCACTGTCGTTGACAGGACCCTCAACCGTGTCCAGCCCATTCCCCACACCTCTACCCTCACCCCTTCCCCTCCCTCCCAGAACCGTGACAGGGTTCCCCTTGTCCTCACTTTCTACCCCATCAGCCTCCATATCCAAAGGATCATCCTCCGCCATTTCAGCCACCTCCAGCGTGATGCCACTACCAACCGCATCTTCCCCTCCCCTTGCCCTGTCAGCATTCCGAAGGGATCATTCCCTCCGTGACACCTTGGTCCACTCCTCCATTACCCCCACCACCTCGTCCCCTTCCCACGGCATCTTACCCTGCAATCGCAGGAGGTGTAATACCTGCCCATTTACTTCCTGTTTCCTCACTATCCCAGGCCCCAAACACTCCTTTCAGGTGTATCAGCGATTTACGTACTTCTTTCAATGTAGTATACTGTATTTGCTGCTCACAATGTGGTCTCCTCTACATTGGGGAGACCAAATGCAGACTGGGTGACTGCTTTGCAAAACACCTCCGCTCAGTCCTCAAGCAGGACCCCGAGATTCTGGTTGCTTGCCAATTTAACAATCCCCCCTGCTCTCCTGCTCACATCTCTGTCCTGGGATTGCTGCAGTGTTCCAGTGAACATCAATGCAAGCTCAAGGAACAGCATCTCATTTACCAATTAGGCACACTACAGCCTGCCGGACTGAACATTGAGTTCAATAATTTCAGCGAATGACAGGCCCCCCATTTTACTTTTATTTTTAGTTATTTTTTTCTTTTCCTTTTTTAAAATATTTTTTTTGTGTTTATTTTATTTTATCTTTTTTCATCTTAGTTTGTTCAGTTTGCTTACCCACTGTTTTTTTCATGTTTGTATTTGTGGCTATTCAATTTTCAGTCCATTAACACACTATCTGTACTAACGCTTTGTCTTTCAACACACCATTAACATATTGTTTGGTTTGCTCTATGACCTTCTCGTCAGCTATTCTGTGACCTTGTCCTATCTACATCTTCTCCTTTGTTAACTCTTGCCCTACCCCCACTTTACTTGCTTATAACCTTTTACATTTCTAATATTTGCTCGTTCTGAAGGGTCACTGACCTGAAACGTTAACTCTGCTTCTGTCTCCACAGATGCTGCCAGACCTGCTGAGTATTTCCAGCATTTCTTGTTTTTATTTCAGATTTCCAGCATCCGCAGTATTTTGCTTTTATTTACATTAACCGATTCTGTCTGTTTCCTGTCAACTCAGCCAACTGTGTATCCATGCTGCCACTGTCCCTTTTATTCCATGGGCTTCAACTTTGCTGACAAGACTATTACGTAGCACTTTATCAAATGCCTTTTGGAAGTGCACAGGCACAATATCAACTGCATTACCCTCATCAACTGTCTCTGTGACCTCATCAAAAAACTCAATCAAGTTAGTTAAACATGATTTTCCCTTAACAAATCCATACTGACTTTCCTTAATTAATCCACATTTGTCCAAGAGACTATTAATTTTGTCCCTGATTATCGTTTCTAAAAGCTTTTCTGCAACTGAGGCTAAACTGACTGGCCTGTCGTTGCTGGGTTTATTCTTACTCCCTTTTTTGAACAAGAGTGTAACATTTGCAATTCTCCAGTCCTCTGGCACCCCCATATGTAAGGTGGGATTGGAAGGTTATGACCAGTGCTGCTGCAATTTCCACCCTTTCTTCCCTCAATATTCTCAATGCATTTGATCCGGTCCTACTGATTTATCAACTTTAAGTATGGCCAGGCTTTCAAGTACCTCCTCTTTATCAGTTTTTGTCCCATCCAGTATCTCAACTACCTCCTCTTTCACAGTGACTTTGGTAGCAACTTCTTCCTTAGTAAAGACAATTGCAAAGTACTCAAATAGTACCTCAGCCATGCCCTCTGCCTTCATCTGTAGATCCCCTTTTTGATCCCTAATTGACACAACCCCTCCTCTTACTACCCTTTTCCTATTTTTAGACTTATAGACAATTTTCGAATTTCCCTTTATGCTCGCAGCCAGGCTCTTCTCAAACTCTCTCTTTTACTCTCTTATTTCCTTTTTCACTTCCCCTCTATATTCAGCCTGGTTCTCACTTGTATTATCAACTAGACATCTGTTATAGGCACTCTTTTCCTGCTTTATCTTACTCTCTATCTTTTTCATCATCCAGGGAGCTCTGGCTTTTGATACCCGACCTTTCCCCCTTGTGGAAACGTACCTCGACTGAACCTGAACTATCTCCTCTTTAAAGGCAGCCCGTTGTTCTGTTATAGTTCTGCCTGCCAATCATTGATTCCAGTTTAGCTGGATCAGATCTGTTCAGTCAAGGTACATTTCCAGGAGGAGCAAAGGTAGGGTAACTAAAGCCAGAGCTCTCTGGATGATGAAAGTGATAGACAGTAAGATGAAACGGAAAAAGGGTGCATATAACAGATGTCTGGTTGATAGCACCATAAAAATGAGTGTGGAGTGGATATCCTGTGGGGATTGCCATAGCACTTCATGGTTTAACTAAGCAAGACAAGCTTATGAGGGAATAACAAATGCAGATGCAACATCACCCGGGGCATTTTGCATGCACCATACACAACCTCGTTTTTTTAATTCATTCATGGGTTGTGAGTATCACTAGCAGTTGTGCCAATCCCTAATTGCCCTTGAGAAAGTGGTGGTGAGCCACCTTTTTGAACTGCTGCAGTTTATTTGGTGCAGGTGCACCCACAATGCTGTTACCTAGCCATGTCAAAGGAGACCAGTCTTCACCAACTGCACTTAAAGAAATAGGCTGTCATGGAGATGGAGGCCTGGATTCTGTTCTCAGCCTGACGTTTTTTGTGGCACCAGCGGTTGTGGGGGGGAGGGCAGGATAATCAGAGTGGCAGTGGAACCCGACGCCAGGATTATTGGGCCCGATCTTCCCAGCGGTGTGGAAACACCGTGGCAGCCCTACCCTTACTCTGCAATGGGACCCGAGTTAGCATATTTAAATTACATACTTGCATAAATTAAAATCTAAACCGCAGCTTACCTTCAGTTTCTGACCCTCAACCGGCACCACCGAGCTGAGGAAGGGGAGAACTCTCGACTCTGATGGGTGGGGGGGGAAAGAGTGAACTCTGCACTCTGATGGGTGGGGGGGAAGGGGTGAACTCTGCACTCTGATGGGGGGGGGGAAGAGGTGAACTCTGCACAGATTGGTTGGGGGGGAGGGAAGAGGTGAACTCTACACTCCGGTGGCGGGGGGTGGGAGAAGAGGTGAACTCTACACTCTGGTGGGGAGGGGGGGAAGAGGTGAACTCTGCACAGATTGGTTGGGAGGGTGGGGAAGAGGTGAAATCTACACTCTGATTGGTGGGGAGAAAGGGGTGAACTCTGCACTCTGATTGGTGGGGATCAAAGGGGTGAACTCTGCACTCTGATGGGTGGGGAGGGAAGGGGTGAACTCTGCATTCTGATTGGTGGGGGGGGAAGGGGTGAACTCTGCACTCTGGTGGGGAGGGGGGAAGAGGTGAACTCTGCACAGATTGGTTGGTGGTGAGAAAGGGGTGAACTCTGCACTCTGATTGGTGGGGGGGAAGGGGTGAACTCTGCACTCTGATGGGTGGGGAGGGGAAGGGGTGAACTCTACACTTTGATGGGTGCGGAGGGAAGGGGTGAACTCTGCACTCTGATGGGTGCGGAGGGAAGGGTGAACTTTACACTCTGATGGGTGTACAGGGAAGGGGTGAACTCTACACTCTGATGGGTGCAGAGGGAAGGGGTGAACTCTACACTCTGATGGGTGCGGAGGGAAGGGGTGAACTCTGCACTCTGAAGAGTGGGGGGGAAGGGGTGATCTCCACACTCTGATGGGTGCAGAGGGAACGGGTGAACTCTGCACTCTGATGGGTGCGGAGGGAAGGGGTGAACTCTACACTCTGATGGGTGTGGAGGGAAGGGGTGAACTCTACACTCTGAAGAGTGGGGGGGAAGGGGTGATCTCCACACTCTGATGGGTGCGGAGGGAACGGGTGAACTCTACACTCTGATGGGTGCAGAGGGAACGGGTGAACTCTACACTCTGATGGATGCGGAGGTTTGGGGTGAACTCTGCACTCTGAAGAGTGGGGGGGAAGGGGTGATCTCTACACTCTGATGGGTGGGGGGGAAGGGGTGAACTCTGCACTCTGATGGGTGCAGAGGGAAGAGGTGAACTCTGCACTCTGATGGGTGCAGAGGGAAGAGGTGAACTCTGTACTCTGATGGGTGCAACGGAAGGGGTGATCTCTACACTCTGATGGGTGCAGAGGGAAGGGGTGATCTCTACACTCTGATGGGTGCAGAGGGAGGGATGAACTCTACACTCTGATGGGTGTGGAGGGAAGGGGTGAACTCTACACTCTGATGGGTGCGGAGGGAAGGGGTGAACTCTGCACTCTGATTGGTGGGCGGGGGGAGAAGGGGTGAACTCTACACTCTGATGGGTGCAGAGGGAAGGGGTGAAATCTACACTCTGATGGGTGTGGAGGGAAGGGGTGAACTCTGCACTCAGATGGGTGTGGAGGGAAGGGGTGAACTCTGCACTCTGATGGGTGGGGGGGGGAAGGGGTGAACTCTGCACTCTGATGGGTGTGGAGGGAAGGGATGAACTCTACACTCTGATGGGTGCGGAGGGAAGGGGTGAACTCTACACCCTGATGGGTGCGGAGGGAAGGGGTGAACTCTGCACTCTGATGGGTGCGGAGGGAAGGGGTGCACTCTGCACTCTGATGGGTGCAGAGGGAAGGGGTGAACTCTGCACTCTGATGGGTGTGGAGGGAAGGGGTGAACTCTACACTCTGATGGGTGCGGAGGGAAGGGGTGAACTCTACACCCTGATGGGTGTGGAGGGAAGGGGTGAACTCTGCACTCTGATTGGTGGGGGGGGGAGGGGTGAACTCTACCATCTGATGGTGCACAGGGAAGGGGTGAACTCTGCACTCTGATGGGTGTGGAGGGAAGAGGTGAACTCTGCACTCTGATGGGTGCAGAGGGAAGAGGTGAACTCTGCACTCTGATGGGTGCGGAGGGAAGGGGTGAACTCTGCACTCTGATTGGTGGGGGGGGGGAGAAGGGGTGAACTCTACACTCTGATGGGTGCAGAGGGAACGGGTGAACTCTACACTCTGATGGATGCGGAGGTTTGGGGTGAACTCTGCACTCTGAAGAGTGGGGGGGAAGGGGTGATCTCTACACTCTGATGGGTGGGGGGGAAGGGGTGAACTCTGCACTCTGATGGGTGCAGAGGGAAGAGGTGAACTCTGCACTCTGATGGGTGCAGAGGGAAGAGGTGAACTCTGCACTCTGATGGGTGCAGAGGGAAGAGGTGAACTCTGTACTCTGATGGGTGCGACGGAAGGGGTGATCTCTACACTCAGATGGGTGTGGAGGGAAGGGGTGAACTCTACACTCTGATGGGTGCGGAGGGAAGGGGTGAACTCTGCACTCTGATTGGTGGGGGGGGAGAAGGGGTGAACTCTACACTCTGATGGGTGCAGAGGGAAGGGGTGAACTCTACACTCTGATGGGTGTGGAGGGAAGGGGTGAACTCTGCACTCTGATGGGTGTGGAGGGAAGGGGTGAACTCTGCACTCTGATGGGTGGGGGGGGGAAGGGGTGAACTCTGCACTCTGATGGGTGCGGAGGGAAGGGGTGAACTCTCCACCCTGATGGGTGCGGAGGGAAGGGGTGAACTCTGCACTCTGATGGGTGCGGAGGGAAGGGGTGAACTCTGCACTCTGATGGGTGCAGAGGGAAGGGGTGAACTCTGCACTCTGATGGGTGTGGAGGGAAGGGGTGAACTCTACACTCTGATGGGTGCGGAGGGAAGGGGTGAACTCTACACCCTGATGGGTGTGGAGGGAAGGGGTGAACTCTGCACTCTGATTGGTGGGGGGGGGAGGGGTGAACTCTACCATCTGATGGGTGCACAGGGAAGGGGTGAACTCTGCACTCTGATGGGTGTGGAGGGAAGAGGTGAATTCTGCACCCTGATGGGTGCAGAGGGAAGAGGTGAACTCTGCACTCTGATGGGTGCGGAGGGAACGGGTGAACTCTGCACTCTGATGGGTGTGGAGGGAAGGGGTGAACTCTACACTCTGATGGGTGTGGAGGGAAGGGGTGAACTCTACACTCTGATGGGTGTGGAGGGAAGGGGTGAACTCTACACTCTGATGGGTGCGGAGGGAAGGGGTGAACTCTACACTCTGATGGGTGCACAGGGAAGGGGTGAACTCTGCACTCTGATGGGTGTGGAGGGAAGGGGCGAACTCTGCACTCTGATGGGTGCAGAGGGAAGGGGTGAACTCTGCACTCTGAAGAGTGGGGGGGAAGGGGTGATCTCCACACTCTGATGGGTGCGGAGGGAACGGGTGAACTCTGCACTCTGATGGGTGCGGAGGGAAGTGGTGAACTCTACACTCTGATGGGTGCAGAGGGAACGGGTGAACTCTACACACTGATGGGTGCGGAGGGAAGGGGTGAACTCTACACTCTGATGGGTGCAGAGGGAACGGGTGAACTCTACACTGATGGATGCGGAGCTTTGGGGTGAACTCTGCACTCTGAAGAGTGGGGGGGAAGGGGTGATCTCTACACTCTGATGGGTGGGGGGGAAGGGGTGAACTCTGCACTCTGATGGGTGCAGAGGGAAGAGGTGAACTCTGCACTCTGATGGGTGCAGAGGGAAGAGGTGAACTCTGTACTCTGATGGGTGCGATGGAAGGGGTGATCTCTACACTCTGATGGGTGTGGAGGGAAGGGGTGATCTCTACACTCTGATGGGTGCAGAGGGAAGGGGTGATCTCTACACTCTGATGGGTGCAGAGGGAGGGATGAACTCTACACTCTGATGGGTGTGGAGGGAAGGGGTGAACTCTGCACTCTGATTGGTAGGGGGGGGGAGAAGGGGTGAACTCTACACTCTGATGGGTGTGGAGGGAAGGGGTGAACTCTGCACTCTGATGGGTGTGGAGGGAAGGGGTGATCTCTACACTCTGATGGGTGTGGAGGGAAGGGGTGATCTCTACACTCTGATGGGTGCGGAGGGAAGGGGTGAACTCTGCACTCTGATTGGTGGGGGGGGAGAAGGGGTGAACTCTACACTCTGATGGGTGTGGAGGGAAGGGGTGAACTCTGCACTCTGATGGGTGGGGGGGGGAAGGGGTGAACTCTACACTCTGATGGGTGTGGAGGGAAGGGGTGAACTCTACACTCTGATGGGTGTGGAGGGAAGGGGTGAACTCTACACTCTGATGGGTGCGGAGGGAAGGGGTGATCTCTACACTCTGATGGGTGTGGAGGGAAGGGGTGAACTCTACACTCTGATGGGTGCGGAGGGAAGGGGTGAACTCTGCACTGATGGGTGTGGAGGGAAGGGGTGAACTCTACACTCTGATGGGTGCAGAGGGAAGGGGTGAACTCTACACTCTGATGGGTGCAGAGGGAAGGGGTGAACTCTACACTCTGATGGGTGTGGAGGGAAGGGGTGAACTCTGCACTGATGGGTGTGGAGGGAAGGGGTGAACTCTACACTCTGATGGGTGCAGAGGGAAGGGGTGAACTCTACACTCTGATGGGTGCAGAGGGAAGGGGTGAACTCTACACTCTGATGGGTGTGGAGGGAAGGGGTGAACTCTACACCCTGATGGGTGTGGAGGGAAGGGGTGAACTCTACACTCTGATGGGTGCAGAGGGAAGGGGTGATCTCTACACTCTGATTGTTGGGGGGGGGAGGGGTGAACTCTACCATCTGATGGGTGCACAGGGAAGGGGTGAACTCTACACTCTGATGGGTGTGGAGGGAAGGGGTGAACTCTACACTCTGATGGGTGTGGAGGGAAGGGGTGAACTCTGCACTCTGATGGGTGCGGAGGGAAGGGGTGAACTCTGCACTCTGAAGAGTGGGGGGGAAGGGGTGATCTCTACACTCTGATGGGTGGGGGGGAAGGGGTGAACTCTGCACTCTGATGGGTGCAGAGGGAAGAGGTGAACTCTGCACTCTGATGGGTGCAGAGGGAAGAGGTGAACTCTGTACTCTGATGGGTGCGACGGAAGGGGTGATCTCTACACTCTGATGGGTGCAGAGGGAAGGGGTGATCTCTACACTCTGATGGGTGCAGAGGGAGGGATGAACTCTACACTCTGATGGGTGTGGAGGGAAGGGGTGAACTCTACACTCTGATGGGTGCGGAGGGAAGGGGTGAACTCTGCACTCTGATTGGTGGGGGGGGGAGAAGGGGTGAACTCTACACTCTGATGGGTGCAGAGGGAAGGGGTGAACTCTACACTCTGATGGGTGTGGAGGGAAGGGGTGAACTCTGCACTCTGATGGGTGTGGAGGGAAGGGGTGAACTCTGCACTCTGATGGGTGGGGGGGGGAAGGGGTGAACTCTGCACTCTGATGGGTGCGGAGGGAAGGGGTGAACTCTCCACCCTGATGGGTGCGGAGGGAAGGGGTGAACTCTGCACCCTGATGGGTGCGGAGGGAAGGGGTGAACTCTGCACTCTGATGGGTGCAGAGGGAAGGGGTGAACTCTGCACTCTGATGGGTGTGCAGGGAAGGGGTGAACTCTACACTCTGATGGGTGCGGAGGGAAGGGGTGAACTCTACACCCTGATGGGTGTGGAGGGAAGGGGTGAACTCTGCACTCTGATTGGTGGGGGGGGGAGGGTTGAACTCTACCATCTGATGGGTGCACAGGGAAGGGGTGAACTCTGCACTCTGATGGGTGTGGAGGGAAGAGGTGAACTCTGCACTCTGATGGGTGCAGAGGGAAGAGGTGAACTCTGCACTCTGATGGGTGCGGAGGGAAGGGGTGAACTCTGCACTCTGATGGGTGCGGAGGGAAGGGGTGAACTCTACACTCTGATGGGTGTGGAGGGAAGGGGTGAACTCTACACTCTGATGGGTGCGGAGGGAAGGGGTGAACTCTACACTCTGATGGGTGCGGAGGGAAGGGGTGAACTCTGCACTCTGATTGGTGGGGGGGGAAGGGGTGAACTTTACCATCTGATGGGTGCACAGGGAAGGGGTGAACTCTGCACTCTGATGGGTGTGGAGGGAAGGGGCGAACTCTGCACTCTGATGGGTGCAGAGGGAAGGGGTGAACTCTGCACTCTGAAGAGTGGGGGGGAAGGGGTGATCTCCACACTCTGATGGGTGCGGAGGGAATGGGTGAACTCTGCACTCTGATGGGTGCGGAGGGAAGGGGTGAACTCTACACTCTGATGGGTGCAGAGGGAACGGGTGAACTCTACACTGATGGATGCGGAGGTTTGGGGTGAACTCTGCACTCTGAAGAGTGGGGGGGGGAAGGGGTGATCTCTACACTCTGATGGGTGGGGGGGAAGGGGTGAACTCTGCACTCTGATGGGTGCAGAGGGAAGAGGTGAACTCTTCACTCTGATGGGTGCAGAGGGAAGAGGTGAACTCTGTACTCTGATGGGTGCGACGGAAGGGGTGATCTCTACACTCTGATGGGTGTGGAGGGAAGGGGTGATCTCTACACTCTGATGGGTGCAGAGGGAAGGGGTGATCTCTACACTCTGATGGGTGCAGAGGGAGGGATGAACTCTACACTCTGATGGGTGTGGAGGGAAGGGGTGAACTCTGCACTCTGATTGGTGGGGGCGGGGAGAAGGGGTGAACTCTACACTCTGATGGGTGTGGAGGGAAGGGGTGAACTCTGCACTCTGATGGGTGTGGAGGGAAGGGGTGATCTCTACACTCTGATGGGTGTGGAGGGAAGGGGTGATCTCTACACTCTGATGGGTGTGGAGGGAAGGGGTGAACTCTACACTCTGATGGGTGCGGAGGGAAGGGGTGAACTCTGCACTCTGATGGGTGGGGGGGGGAAGGGGTGAACTCTGCACTCTGATGGGTGTGGAGGGAAGGGGTGATCTCTACACTCTGATGGGTGTGGAGGGAAGGGTTGAACTCTGCACTCTGATGGGTGGGGGGGGGAAGGGGTGAACTCTGCACTCTGATGCGTGTGGAGGGAAGGGGTGATCTCTACACTCTGATGGGTGCAGAGGGAAGGGGTGAACTCTACACTCTGATGGGTGCGGAGGGAAGGGGTGAACTCTGCACTGATGGGTGTGGAGGGAAGGGGTGAACTCTACACTCTGATGGGTGCAGAGGGAAGGGGTGAACTCTACACTCTGATGGGTGCAGAGGGAAGGGGTGAACTCTACACTCTGATGGGTGTGGAGGGAAGGGGTGAACTGTACACCCTGATGGGTGTGGAGGGAAGGGGTGAACTCTACACTCTGATGGGTGCAGAGGGAAGGGGTGATCTCTACACTCTGATGGGTGCGGAGGGAAGGGGTGAACTCTGCACTCTGATTGGTGGGGGGGGGGAGGGGTGAACTCTACCATCTGATGGGTGCACAGGGAAGGGGTGAACTCTACACTCTGATGGGTGTGGAGGGAAGGGGTGAACTCTACACTCTGATGGGTGTGGAGGGAAGGGGTGAACTCTGCACTCTGATGGGTGCGGAGGGAAGGGGTGAACTCTACACTCTGATGGGTGCGGAGGGAAGGGGTGAACTCTACACTCTGATGGGTGCGGAGGGAAGGGGTGAACTCTGCACTCTGATGGGTGCGGAGGGAAGGGGTGAACTCTGCACTCTGATTGGTGGGGGGGGGAGATGTGAACTCTACCATCTGATGGGTGCACAGGGAAGGGGTGAACTCTGCACTCTGATGGGTGTGGAGGGAAGGGGCGAACTCTGCACTCTGATGGGTGCAGAGGGAAGGGGTGAACTCTACACTCTGATGGGTGCAGGGGGAAGGGGTGAACTCTACACTCTGATGGGTGCGGAGGGAAGGGGTGAACTCTACACTCTGATGGGTGCGGAGGGAAGGGGTGAACTCTACACTCTGATAGGTGCGGTGGGAAGGGGTGAACTCTGCACTGTGATGGGTGCGGAGGGAAGGGGTGAAATCTACACTCTGATGGGTGCAGAGGGAAGGGTGAACTCTGCATAATGGTGAACTGTTTGCAGGGCTGGCAGCCTTTTAAAAATGGCAGCTGCACCTGCTCCTTCAACACGTGACACCGTGAATATATAGAATGGCTGCCTGCCATGTAGTCAGGTCAGCGTGGCGTTGCGGGTCTTGTGGGAGACTGCCTCCACGTTCCAGCCCGGAATATCTGCTGCAGGATGACAAGAATGCTTCTTCTCGTAGAAGTGGAAGTGACAGTTCCCTCCATGTGTACCTGGATATGCCAGAGGAAACCTTTGTCTTCCCTCTGCTTCTCAGGGCAGGCAATCATAAAGCCATGCTATCTGCTGCAGAATGAGCTACAGACAACATTGACAATTACCCCATGCTACCACAATATGACCTTTTCATGCTACAAATTTCTTCTGAACTGCTGCACTGGATATTTGGCAGTCTTCAGTCAACACAGGTCTTCAGCAAATAGCAAATGCTATGTTTGCCATGAAGGACTCCTCCATCACTTTTCCAGCGGTAAGGAAGCAACAGTTGGCCAGGCCACACCGTTTTCACTGGCTGGTTGAATTCTGTTGAGTGCAGGGCATCACAGGCAGTACCATGTGTCTCCTCATATCAACCTCATGGCTCGCATGAATAGAAAAGATTTTGCATTCAATTAACCTTAAGGTGGTATCTGACCATAGAAACATGCATGTCAATAGCCATTAACCAGGTGGTAGCCATGAACGTTTCAGTATGCAGCATTCCAAGTGGCTGCATTATTTGAGGAAGTGGAAACGCTGCGAGAATAGCCCTTAGGAAACTTGAGCTATATGCTGCATTCATGGCTGATGACCTCTGTGAGAAACTCCTAACAGCTGGAGTACGTTCAGCTGGAAGCTGAACATTTGTTTGCTGTTTCCTTATGGCTACCACCTGCAAGCATAGAGTCATAGAGTTATACAGTACAGAAACAGGCCCTTCGGCCCATCTGTGCCGGCCATCAAGCCTATATATTCTAATCCCATCTTAAATATTGTGAGGGTTCCTGCCTCTACCACCCCTTCAGATTTCAGCCACCCTCTGGGTTAAAAAAAATTTCCTCAAATCCCCTCTAAACCTCCTGCCCCTTACCTTAAATCTATGCCCCCTGATTATTGACACCTTTGCTAAGGGACAAGGTTTCTACCCTATCTACGCCCCTCATAATCTTGTACACTTCAATCAGGTCCCCCCTCAGCTTTCTCGGCTCTAAGGAAAACAACCCTAGCCTATCCAGTCTCTCTTCATAGCTGAAATGCTCCAGCCCAGGCAACATCCTGGTGAATCTCCTCTGCACCCTCTCCAGTGCAATCACATCCTTCCTATAGTGTGGTGACCAGAACTGTACATAGTATTCCAGCTGTGGCCTAACCAGTGTTTTATACAACTCCACCATAACCTCCCTGCTCTTGTATTCTATACTCAGCTAATAAAGGCAAGTATCCCATATGGCTTCTTAACCACCTTATCTACCTGTGCTGATGCCTTCAGTGATCTATGGACAAGTACACTAAGGTCCCTCTGACCCCCTGTACTTCCTAGGGTCCTACTATCCTTTGTATATTCCCTTGCCTGGTTCTTCCTCCCAAAATGCATCACCTCACACTTCTCAGGATTAAATTCCATTTGTCACTGCTCTGCCCATCTTACCAGCCCATCTATATCGTCCTGTAATCTAAGGCTTTCCTCCTCACTAGTTACGACACCACCAATTTTTGTGTCATCTGCGAACTTACTGATCATACCTCCTATATTCATGTCTAAATCATTAATGTACACTACAAACAGCAAGGGTCCCAGCACCGATCCCTGCGGTACACCACTGGTCACTGGCTTCCAATCGCAAAAACAACCCTCGACCATCACCCTCTGACTCCTGCCACTGGCAGAATTAACCAATGTGTCTACAGTTGTGTACAATGACACTGGCTGCCTTCTGATATCCTGTCCAAGTGGTCATTCTTGATATGTCAACCCAGATAGTGATTGCCAACAGGCTATTTGATTATGGAGGACAATATCCATCATGGCCTTTCTATTGGACATCAGTCAGTAGCAGAAACCCTGGCTGATTTCCCAACATCACACCTCACCCACCCCACTTGCTAGTTCAGGGACACTGAGGCCAATTGTAGTTTCCCAGCTGCTGCCTCAGCTGAGCTCAGTCTGGGATCAAAACTGGGACTCTCCAGTCTTTTAATTTCATATATATGCTTCATTTACCCTTGTGACGTTTAAGAATTCTATCCAGCTTCAAGTTCACGAATTTAACAGAAACTGCCATATTCAGACTATCAGCATCATAGCAATTCACAGCTGGTGGCACACTCCTCATTTCCAATTTACAAAAGAAGACATTAGTTTAAGTGAAATAAATTGTTTCCATAAAACTTGCTCTCTTTCCTAAGGCATGTGTTGTCTAATTCTAATGACTTCTTCCCATTTTTATATTGGCTTGTTAACCCCCTGAGGACTTCCCAAGTATTTATGCATCCAAATTAAATAGAAACAAGATTGCAATTTGTACTTTATTCAAACAAAATGCTGTACATTGAGAAATATTCTCTCCGCTTTCCTCCAAATCTACCTATCACTGATGTCAATAAATTACACATTATCTTATGTCTGTAGGGGCCGTAACATAAAATACATTGTTTGTATGTTTCAACACCTCTATACCGAAGCACAGAGGAGGGTGGGGGGGGGGGGGGGGGTGGTTCTCATTTATCTGTGAGCTGCTGAAGAATTAATCTGCAACCATCACAATTTACACAAACACGGAGCGATGCTATAAATTCCCACTGCCACTAGGGAGCAGCAGAAACTTCCCCTACAGTCAGAGAGTATCACACCCTGAGCTAACTATATTAGGTTGAGTTTGTGGATAGGTTTCTTTAAAGATAAAGTCATTTCAAAAAATACTGATCAGTGTACAATAAGGGACTGTTATGTAGGATTTAATATTTATTGGTAGCTTTTTAGTGATCCTGTCATGAAATTCCTTATGAGCCTCACAGCTCCAGCGACCCGGGTTCAATTCTGGGTACTGCCTGTGTGGAGGTTGCAAGTTCTCCCTGTGTCTGCGTGGGTTTCCTCCGGGTGCTCCGGTTTCCTCCCACATGCCAAAGACTTGCAGGTTGATAGGTTAATTGGCCATTATAAATTGCCCCTAGTATAGATAGGTGGTAGGGAAATATAGGGACAGGTGGGGATATGGGATTAGTGTAGGATTAGTATAAATGGGTGGTTCATGGTCGGCACAGACTCGGTGGACCAAAGGGCCTGTTTCAGTGCTGTATCTCTAAACTAAAGCTAAACTAAACTAAACTAAACTTGCAGCACCAAAACAGGCCATTTGCCCCAACTTTTCTGTGCCGGATTTTATGCGCACACAAGCCACCTTCTTCCACCTTACTTAATCTAACCTATCACCATATCTTTCTATTCCTTTCTCACTCTTGTACTTATCTAGCTTCCCATTAAATGTATCTATGCTATTCAGTTCAACCACTCCAAATGGTAGCAAATTGCAAAATCTCATCGCTCTCTGCGTAAATAATTCCGTATTGAATTTCTTAGTGACAGCCTTATATTTACTGTCCCTGCTTTTGAACACCTCATTCGTGAAAAATACCTTGGCTATGTCCACCCTGTTGAACCCCCTGTCATAATTGTAAAGAGCTCTATCAGGTTACTTCTCTGGCTTTTTTACAGCAAAGGTCATTGTACCCTCTCAGTTTTGGTATCGTCCTTGCTAATTTGTTTTGCACTTTCCCCATTTGTTCTATAGGTATATGTCTGAAGGCTATAATCTGAGATTTTCTTGATTTGTTTTCTACCCTTTGCTGACATCTGCTGGGGAATAGTCCAACTGGGCAACGAACCAGAAATCTGGTTGGAGCTGTGCCAGGTCCATTAAGAAAGGGGAAAAGCATAGAAGACTTCACAACCAATCTTGTTCTTGCACATGGGTCCTTTCAAAAGGAGACACTGAATATGAATCAGGAGCTGGAGCGCTGTCTGATTTTACCTGGACACTCTGAAACCAATTCTAGCCTTCCAACTGCTACCATAGCTGAAAGCAGTTTATTCAGCGCAGAACTAGTTGGAACCTCCTAGTCTGTTTGGTTTAGTGCTTCTCTGATCATTTCCTTTACCTATTAGTCCACAGTAGGGGGAAATAGCTTGGAACTACATTGTTAATATTAACTTCCTCATCTCAAAGGGTGATCAACTTGGATATAGAAATGTTAGAAAAAGTTCCTGTTCAACTTTATCCAATTATTTATTGAATGGCAACATGAAAGAAATTGGTATTTATTTTCAATTTTTAAAAATGCATGCACGTAGACATAAATATATGATGGGGTTCATTTAAATTATTCTGGTCAAATTTCTTGATTAAATTTTAATGCTATGAATAGTGAATATATAATATATATGTTAATTAATAATGGTAAAACATGTGAGAAGGAGCAAAACATTAAACAGCTGCAAAACATTGCCAAAAGATTATTTTTGAAAAAATGCCAGTCAAATTTTAACTCATCTAATAAGATGGGGAAATTGGATTAAAAGCAGACTGGAATATGATTCCAAAATACAAATTTCAATGTAAAGTAAGATTAAGCAGGCTACATAGTGGGTGGCTGATCTGTTCCCATTCGGTTTGTGCCCCTGCCAAGGTTGAATTTTATCCCCATGACCTTCATGTGCCCTTACACACTCCAATCCTTCTGAAGGTGAACTGCAAAATACTTTGGTGAGACAATGCCTGATGTGTGCCTTTAAGATGCTTTATTTTATAACATGTGAACTTGCAGAGTAACAATGGTAAACATATCTTTCCTCACCCAATTTTCACTCCTTGAAAAATAAGCAAAAAATAGTTAACCACACACCTTGCCCCTCACATGGGCTGACCTCATTATTTCTGGCATTCTTTTTAGGCAACTTTTAATTGCAAAAATAGACCTGTATGTTATTTCCATGTTCAGACATGCACCTTGCAGTTTCCTCTTTAAGAAACCTTCCCTTCTGTCCTTTTTCACTCCTTACATGAATAGGAAGTTGAAAGGCGGTGCCCTGTCACTTCTTCCAAGTTAGTGATTCACCAGTAAACCGGCCAATAAAACTATCTTCCCAAGTGTGGATTCTCAGCAGACACCATTGTGATAGTGGAAGTAAGCAAAGCTATTTGAATATATGTTTATGCATACGTATGCAACACAACCCGAAGTGATGTAACCACCCACGTGGTGCCGCCATGACGGCCAGCTATGAGCACATGCGAGAACAGTTTCTCAATAAAGCACCAAGTACAACGTCTATGATGACTCTTCGCCTGAGTTTGTATTGATCTAAGCTCAGGTAACACAATATGGTGGCAGCAGTGGCGGATCAGCAGCCTGACAAGATGCAGGAAGCAAGTGGCGCAATCTGATCATAGGTCTCCCAACATGAGAAACAAAAAAATTAGAAGCTCGATGAATGTACACTGGCTCTTTGCCCCAGCCAGGCAGCAGCAGCATTAGCCAGTGAGCCGAGTACAGCGGGCATGTATCCAGACACGGATTTTTACTCACGCTGTTGCCACACCTGTTCACCAGTAACCGGCCCCGCTGCCAGAGGCCCTCCCATCTCGGTAACCTCGAGGCCCACTCTGCAGCTGCACAGTTCAGGGCGGGTCTCCAGTCCAGCTCCGTGGCCATTGTGATCAGCTACCACCTCGCTATCGAGACTCGCTCCATAGTGCAGACAGCTGCAGAAGACAGAGACCAGGTACCCAGAAATGAATTGTTAGGTCTCCGATATCCCAAGCAAGTTTAAGCTGTTCATACAAACAATGGAGTTATGATTGCTAGGTAATGAGGTTACAGCTGCAGAAAAGCAAGCAATCAAAATTAAAACTGCAGTAGGCAATGAAGGGATAAACACCTCCAGTCTATCCGAAACCGATCTGAAAGATACTGCAAAGCTCCTGTCAATGCTGGAAGGTAAACTTTAGAATCCATCATTTAGAGCTTATGAGATATAAGCAGAAAACAAATAAAAGCATCGACGAGTTCGCCAGTAGGTGCAGAGCTTTCTGAGCGTATCATGGAATTAGTCATTGCCTCCACACCAATAGAAGCATTCCAGAAGGATTTCTTCGACAAGCTGAAGGAGCACGGCATAGATAACATGTTACAAAATGGGCAGAAGTATAAAGCCATCGTAACAGGGAGACAATGCTTACAAGCTCTGGACTCTGGAACAACCGCGAGTGCAATATCGGGAGCCCCTAAGCAGAAGAAGATGTATGGCAATTGTGGGCTCTCCCATCAGCTGCGTAAGTGCCCAGCTTATAAAGACATGTGAAAAGCCTGCAGATTCAAAGGCCACTGGGCTAAGTTATGCAGGAGGTCCAGTGGCCAAGCCAATGGGAGAAGCCAGAGCAGACAGTGCTTCAGCCATAGATGCATGCCACCTAGAGGCAAAGGCAGATGGGGCTCATCTTAGCACCGCCAGACGTATCGGCCCATCCACCAGATGAGCGAGCACGAGACCAGACGAGAAGTGCTGAATGAAGATGAATATATGACAGACTGTGAGAAACTATTCCACACAATGGGCAGTATTTTATGCATCTCATAGCGTTTCTGACGGCAAAACTGGAAGTTGGCGGCACTTCCGCTTCCGCCCTTTTTGCCGGTTCCCATGCGATTATCATGTAAAATTAAATTCTGGCAGCGGGCACGGGAGACACGTGTGATTAAGCGGCGGGAACAGCTTTTCATTGGTAGATCCGGCCATCATTCTGCAAAGCACCATTAATGGCATAACTGTAAATCATTCCGCATTGCAGTCATCAGCAGCTTGCCGGTTTTCCAACTGCTCCAGACATTTCTATGTTATTTGTCTTCAATCATTTTAATTTATGACCCATCTGTGTGTCATCCTCTTCCACACCATCACACTTTCCTTTTTATTTATTTATCATCTTTTCATCACCACCCCCACCACCGCCATAATGACAGCCAGTAGCCAGTGACCAGCCCCACAGTTCACTGATGCCTCCCTGCAGGAACTCCCCCACTCCATCAGGGAAAGGCAGGAGGTCCTCTTCTCTGCAGATGGCCTCAGAAAACTCTTGTGCCTGACCAAGGCAGCCTGGACAGAGGTGGCAAAGGAGGTGTCGAACCGTGGGGTCACACGGAGAACTTGGGTACAATGTCAGAAACGGGTGAATGACCTGCTCAGATCAGCGAGGGTAAGTGATGTGTCTGAAGCTTTACAAAGCTGATCTCTTGGGCTCCGTTCAGCTTTATGACTGTCAGTGGGAAGCCATGCCATGCGTTCAAATGTGTTTTCAGCCTTGGTGCCACATTACAACTGAGTCTGAGAACAATAGTGTCCACCAGGTTCGAGGTACGTTTCCCCACCTTCCACCCTTCTCCTGCCAACTTCCAGCCTGCCCCCACCACTCTTGACCCACCCAACATTACTTTGACCCTTCCCTCTGTGAGTCTTGAACCAACCCTCCCATTACTGTGGACCGCATCATCATTGACGTCTACCATGCCATCTCTCCCCCCTGTGCCTACACCCGTCACCATCGATATGCCCACTCTCACCCTGGATCCACCACTTCTCCAACTCAATGTTGTCGCCGAATCTTGTGCCCCTCCCTACGATTCCATCCAATACCCAAGCCTGACTCTGGACCTCCCTCCCATTGAATCCAACTGCCCCCTGTGACTGTGATTATTCCCTCCGCCAGCCAGCACCCTGAGTTCTCCCCCCAGGACTCTGATGGTGACAGTACTCACCCCACCCTTTAGGTCCATCATGAACCTCACATACATTATCTGATCCAACCCCACCACACCGCCTCCCCAAACAGCAGCAATAGCAGCACCTAGTCCACACCTTGAACACTACACCATTCACTCCCCTGCACCTCCAGGCACCAGAGACCCCACCATCTGTCCTCGCTGGCTTCCCTCCCCCACACCTCCATGCACCCAAGACCCTACCCTCTCCAACCACCCCCACCCCCACTAAAGAAGATTTGGTGCTGGTCCCAAGCCTAGAACCAAACATTCATTCCAATGTTGCCCTTCCGTGGTGCCGAAGATTTCAAGGAAGAAAGCCGCTGATCTCAGGCACAACTGCACAAAGCCGCCTGGTGCACGCCACCTTTAAACAAAAGTGAAGCAGGTGCCACGCGATTCCCGCGCACCACTGACTGAATCTGGCTGGTAGGACTTAATTTCAAATAAATATAAGGTAATGAGTATTCATGATATGCAAATATATGAAATGTTGGAACCCGCCACCTGATGGCGTGAGGCCCGAACCACCATAAACATGCCAGCGACTTCATCTCTAAAATTTGAACCCACCATCGGGAATGCACTCTATCACCTCCCGCCTAATTAAATCACCCCGCCCGCCAAAGAAGCCGCTTTTGCAGGTCCCATAAAATTCCCCCAATCAGTCTGGCTGAACAGATAGACGCCGTAGCAAAAATGGAAACCGTCACAACGTTGGAGATCATATGTCCGAGCAAACCTAGAAAGCATCGCCTGTACATAAAAACTGACACAAGAGGAAGTGACAATACACTTCCACTGCGGACTCTCAAGGTCAGGGAGAAATGGGTGTTGGTAATCCAGCCTACCAGTGTGAAGCTCACCGCTTATAATGGCTTGTCAATACATTGTTCAGGCACCTTGGCCTTGATGTGTCGATACAAAGGTTCCCCTTGTTCAGGGCAAGCATCTTATATCATGGATGTTTCACGACCCACAGTGATAGAGTTGCCAGCATGCAATGAGCTCAGTATACTAATAGTTCATGAGTTGAGCCAATTGTTGGACCATGATAATGCAGATACATACACCCCATAAAGTCAGTCAAGGACCTCCAGAGGATGTACCCAGGCCAGGTGGACACAGTCAGAAAATTCTATGGCTACACAGTCCTTCACCTCAAGGAAGATGCAACACCAGTACTGAAGTGTAGTTTGCATATACGGGACATGTTAAGCATGGAGAAGTAAGGTATAATTTGTTGAGTACAGCACCGCACAGACTGGTGCAGTTCATGACCACCGCAGTCAAGAAAGATGGTTCAATTCAGTTCTGTCTGGACCCAAGGAGGCTTAACCAAGCCCTGAAAAGATGCCCCCAAAATGTGCCAACCCTGGAAGAACTCAACCCAACGTTTGCAGGAGCCAGGCATTTTTCCAAGCTTGATGCCAAGAATGCATATTGGTCAGTACACCTGTCAGAGGAATCACAAGAGCTGACAACGTTCAGAATTCCTTTTGGCAGATACTGCTTCCTTCACCTACCTTTGGGCTATTGGTCAGCCAAGACATCTTCCAGCAACACATGGGCTGAATAACAGAGTGAATCCAGGTTGTGCATGCATTGCAGACGACATCACTGTGGCAGGGTGCACAAAAGGGGAACACAATAGAAACCTCCACATGCTGAGGGAGGCCACCAGGCGTGAAGACTTCAATAGCAAGAAAAGTTCCATCGAGACACAACAGATCAATTTCTTCAGGTCTATCTATTCCAACACGGGTAGTCACCCAGATCCAAGTAATATTGAAGACATTCACTCCATGCCCACATCACAGGAGAAGGATGACATGCAGAGATGCTTAGGATTGTTCAACTTCCTGGCAGCATACATCACACATTTCTCGGAAGAGGCATCCCCACTTTGGCAGCTTTTGAAGAAAGACACACGTCCCACTGGCAAGATGACCATCAACATGCACTCAATGCACTAAAACATGCACTCTCAGCCGAATTGTGCCTACAGTACTTTGGCCCACAGAAAGCGACAAGGCTAGAGGTAGGTGCCTCACAGAAAGGCTTTTGGGCGAGCCTCCTGCAGGACGGCAAACCAGTAGCATTTCGATCAAAGAGTCTATCGCCTGCCCAGTCAAATTACTCAAACATTGAATGTGAGACTTTGGCACTCGTTTTTGGAATCACCAGAGGCCACACATATATGTTCAGTAAGGAATTCACAATCGAAACGGACCACAAACCTCCAGAAATGATTTGGACGAAGCTGCTTACCAGTGCACCACATTACCTCCAGAGATTGCTAATAAAGATCCAAGGTTACAATTGCGATGTCAGGTACAAACCTGGCAACCAAATGGTTCTAACAGACACTCTGAGCAGACTGCCTAACCTCAGAAAGACACGGGACATACCGCTTGACTTCCATGTCGATGAGGTATGCACGGATGTAGATGTCTACAACATCGACCTGATGTTTTTTGGTCACAGCAAATGAGAGGAACTCCAGAGCGACACTTCCCGAGACCTCATACTCAGAACCCTGTGGCAGATCGTCGTTGATGGTTGGCCAGAAACCATCAAGGAGATACCCACAGGCCTAAGCGTATACCGGCCATATCGGGATGAGATTGGAATATCGAATGGAGTGCTTTTCAAAGGCTACCAGGTATTGATTCTGGTGACGCTTCGCTCAGGCATACTCGGTCAGATTCACTAGGGCCATATGGGGTTTGAGAAGACGAGATGTCTTGCTCGTGAATCAGGGTTCCAGCCTGGCATTAGCAAAGATATCGACCAGGTCATAAAGGCTTGTGATGTTTGCCAAGAACACCAAGCCAAACAACTGAAGGAGCCACTCCAGGCACACAATATCCCATCCTCTCCATGGACCAAGCTAGTGACAGACCTGTTCACTGTCGAGAAGGAGGACTACCTACGCATAATCGATTACAATTCCATGTATCCGATCATTCAAAGGCTCAGGGACACATCAAGTGCAGCAGTGGTTAGCTCTGTAAACGCTACTTTCAGCCTTTTCAGTGCCCTGATGGAAGTCATATCGGACACTGGTCCACGGGGTACAGTGGAAAACCCTTCCAAGACATGCGCGGGACATATTCTGTCAACCACATGACATCATCTCCCCAGTATCCTCGCTCCAACGGATCGGCAGAGCGCGTGGTCAGAATGGTGAGATCTCTGATCAGGAAATGCACAGAAACTGGGCAAGACATCCAGATCTCTATGTTACATCTTCCGTTAGATTCTGAATTGCCATCCCCAGCCGAAATCCTGTTCGGTCAGCCAGTGAGGACCACTTGCCCAAGATATCACCTCATGGAGTCATCTTGAATCACGGAGCAACTTCAACAAAGTCAGATCAGGATGAAGGACACTCATGATAAACGTCCCGATGTGGAACTACCTCCACTCCACGTCAGTTAGACGGTGAGAGTCTTACACCCACGGGATCATGGTGGAAATGTCGAAAGTTTGCAGGGAAACATGATCCTATGGGGTGGCAACACCAAATGGAACTACACTAAGAAGATATCGGTCCCACCTCAGAAAAATCTCTGTCAGCCATGCACCAGGCAATCCAGCAGCATTGCCAACACCCAAAGACAATCAATCCAAATCCAAACCTCAGGCTGAGAAAACAGACAACTCAAAATCACACCCACACGTAGCTATTACCAGGTCTAGTCCAGTCAGCTGCCAACCAGCACGTGTCCATGAGTGGTCTGGACGGAGTAAATAGGGAAAAACTGTTCCGATTGTGGAAGGATCGTGAACAAGAGGTCACAGATTTAAGGCAAAAGAAGCAATGACGACATGAGGAAAAACTTTTTCACACAGTGAGTGGTTAGGATCTGGAATGGACCTAATGTGAGTGTGGAATAGGGAGGTTCAATCAAGGCATTCAAAATGGAATTGTATTGTTATCTGAAAAGGAAGACTGTGCAGGGCTACAGGGAGAATGTGAGGGAGTGGCACTAT
Source organism: Heterodontus francisci (assembly GCF_036365525.1). Classification (NCBI taxonomy): domain Eukaryota; kingdom Metazoa; phylum Chordata; class Chondrichthyes; order Heterodontiformes; family Heterodontidae; genus Heterodontus; species Heterodontus francisci. The sequence continues at coordinate 128,593,061 of NC_090377.1, forward strand.
GTAAATTGCTCTTTCAGAGAGCCAGTCCAGACACAACGGGCTGATTGGCCTCCCTCTGTGCTGTAACGATTCTGTGATTCTGTGATTCCAAGAATACGAGATGTAGTTAGCACCTTGGAGAGTAATCATTTTAAGTGCTATTGTTATAGGTTGTAATGTTCTATGTTAAGCAGATTTATAGTTACTTAGAAGTAAGGGCTCGTTGTTGTGCCAGCTATATGTGTTTAGTGTTACGAGTACAGGAGAATGTGTTAAAGTAAAAAGGCATTGTATGATAAGATATGAATTTGCATATTATATGTGCTGGAATACCACACTACCAGTATGTAATATTGAAACCATTTTACCCCATAATAAATTCTTATTTGTGTACATAGCACTGTTAAACTGAACTGATCCTCTATTCAAGGGAAGGAGGAATGTTGTGATAGTGGAAGTTACGTACGTGCCATGACCGGAAGTGATGCAATCATCCATGTGGCATCACCATGACGCTCAGCAATGCACAGATAGAAGCATAGTCTCTCAATAAAATTTCAAGTACACTGTCTATGCTGACTGTTCGACTGAGTTTGTATTGATCTAAGCACAGAACAGCACAACAGACTCCTCATGCTGGGTTCATATGAATAGCTCATCCCAATGATAAAGCTGTTAATGTTCACCGGAATCTCTAAAATGACTTTCATTGTCCAATGCAATCTGGTTCAAATGCTGCATCGGAATCTTAATCGATAATCTTTTCAGTTTTCCCAGCCCATTGGGGAGGCAGGAGGGCTGACAATACGGCCAGGGAAGGCCTCAGGAGGGGTGTCCAAACTTTTCCCACCACCATGGCATACTGCCAGCGGCGGGGTGCCCAATGGCTCGGCCACTCACCAGATGGCCAATTGAGAGACCTAAGTGGCCAATTAATGGCCACCTCCCACCCCTACTGGCATTTTTCTATGTCGGAAGGGCTTGCGCCGCATGGGGAGACTGCCAGGTTATCCCTAACAGCCTTCCAGTGGGTTCCTGGTGAGGGGCCCTCCTTTATGGGCACTCCATGGGTGCCTGGTGACAACGGCCGCCGCCGCAGCAATGGCGCTGGTTGCTGGCGCCTGCCTGCATGGCCCCAGCTTCCCCACAAAAACCCACCTTCCCTTCAAGGGTGCCCTGTCATTGAGGTGCCTGTTCCCTGGTGATGCAGCCTCAGCAGTGGTTACTGCTCGCAGTGGCGCTGCCGAGGCTGCTGAGTTGCCAGCCCTCTGATTGGGCGAGCAGCACTTGGGAGCAAGCCACCGTCCTCAATTGGACGCTGCTAGCAAAATGACACCCGAGGGCCCCGGGATAAATAGACATTGCCTTCAGCATCACTATGAACTCCACTCCTTGGGCACTGACTCCATCCAGCTGCCGAAGTAGGGTCGGCTCCCGCTTTTGGCCCCGGCAGCAGGACTTCATCGTGCATGGAAAAATTCAGCCCTCAGTCTGCAGGCTGCGGAATTTTAAAGCTATGCAATTTACTATGTTTTTAAAACACAACCATAAAGCAACAAAAATCAGAAATGATAAATTTCTAAACCACGACAACACTGTAAAGTGAGAATTTGAAAGGGTCTTGTATTTAGACAGGGGATATTAACTTGAAGAATATGGTTGCCAATGAGGACTGGTGAAGAGCAGTCTTTCAAAGGAGAACTGCACAAAATAGGCTGGATTTTATGCAGACGGCTGATGCCGGGCCATAAAGGCAAGGGGAACACCACCTCAGTCATTTGCAGGACCCCCCCACCCCCGCAGCTGCATTTTACGGCGCTCGGGCAGGTAACTGCCAGGCACTAGGGTTCCTGTCCCTTTAAGGATGGGGCTCCCGCGTCTCGGATCGGCCAGCCAATCAGAGGGCCAGCAACTCAGCCGTCCCAGCAGCGCCACAGAGAGCAGTGGCCACTACTGGGACTGCAGGAGGCCCAAGACAAGGAGCTGCCATGGAGCCCTGGAGTGCAGGTAAGTGGAGCGGGCTCACCGTGGCCAGTCAGGCAGGCCCAGGCGAGGGGTGGGAGGGATGGTTATTGATGGCAGAGTATGGGGTATTGGTGCAGGGGTGGCCTTTGCCACCGGGAGCCCTCCGTGAGCCATAGGGTGCCTAAGCAGGAGAACTGTCCCACCCCGCCCCAATCCACAGGCAGGCCATCTGGTGTTACTGGTGGCCTTCCCACGTGACGTAGGGAACCCCACCACCCCCCCCCGAACCCTCGCCTTTGCTACAAGGGCAGCAGGAAGAGGCCCTTAAGTGGCCATTAATTGTCCACTTAGAGGCCTCAATTGGCCACTGGGTAGGCAGGCAGGCCGCCCTTGGCCTTCCCCGCCCCTGACAAAATTGAATGGTGTTGGGAAGGCGATGGGCACTCCAACCCCTGCCTTCACTCTCTCTTTCATGGGCCCATCCCCCACCTCCCTGCCCATCCCTGGAGGGCTGATAAAATTCAGGCCAATACATTCAATAAGCACTTAAATCTGGGACAGTGCAATGATGACAAGTACTGTATTTGAAAACAGTAATTTTATTTTTGACTAGTGAGGTCTCTATCTCACAGGGAAACTCATTATCAAGTTTTAAGAGTCTCCAAAGCAGACTATTAATCTTCATCTAAATCTTTGGCCTCCTTATCTCGAGAGACAATGGGTAAGCGCCTGGAGGTGGTCAGTGGTTTGTGGAGCAGCGCCTGGAGTGGCTATAAAGGCCAATTCTAGAGTGACAGGCTCTTCCACAGGTGCTGCAGAAAAATTTGTTTGTCGGGGCTGTTACACAGTTGGCTCTCCCCTTGCGCCTCTGTCTTTTTTCCTGCCAACTGCTAAGTCTCTTTGACTCGCCACACTTTAGCCCCGCCTTTATGGCTGCCCGCCAGCTCTGGCGAACGTTGGCAACTGACTCCCACGACTTGTGATCAATGTCACAGGATTTCACGTCGCGTTTGCAGACGTCTTTAAAGCGGAGACATGGACGGCCGGTGGGTCTGATACCAGTGGCGAGCTCGCTGTACAATGTGTCTTTGGGGATCCTGCCATCTTCCATGCGGCTCACATGGCCAAGCCATCTCAAGCGCCGCTGGCTCAGTAGGGTGTATAAGCTGGGGATGTTGGCCGCCTCGACGACTTCTGTGTTGGGGATACGGTCCTGCCACCTGATGCCAAGTATTCTCCGGAGGCAGCGAAGATGGAATGAATTGAGACGTCACTCTTGGCTGACGTACGTTGTCCAGTCCTCGCTGCCATAGAGCAAGGTACTGAGGAAATACTAAAGAAATAATCCACATAAACAGAATTTCTGTTTGCTTGGTATGTTGTTGTTGGTGGTGGTGGTACAAGGTGCTCACTTTCTCCCAAAAGGGACTACCCTATATACCTAAGCTCTGAAAGCCTAATAGAATTGGCTGAGCTTGGTCCACTGCATTAGTCCATGAGGCACAATAAACATGATGGGATGAAGGGAGAATTTTAATTTGGAAAGGGCAGTTTTGATTATGGCTATAATATATAGATATATACGGAATCAAAACTAGTTAACACATTTTGAAAGAAAAAGACATACAGATATTGAAAGTAGAAAACAGACTGAAAAAAAAAACACAAAACAAAATTGAGCAAACTTTAAAACGTAGCGGTGAACTTGAATTTTTTTTGTTGCTGGAATCAATAAATAATCTCATGCTGAGAGGTTTGTAATAAATATTAGGACATAATTGAGAGTTTTCATGAATTAAGTAAATAATTATTTTTTAATCAGAAAAATGCTGCTTAATGTCATGAAAATTGGAAAACATTCTCCATCTTTGTGAGCCTAATTGCGACATTCACACTCGACAGACTCTTGTACTGATTAATGAGATAATCATTCTTCATTTCACTGGATGAATTTAACAGGTTGTTATTTGCAAAAACAAATGAGTTTCGATTACAGAATTCAACATTTAAATAAAAATAGTCCTTGTTTTTTCCAGTTCCATAAATGTGTTTTATGAACATTATGGCTGGGATCTTACAGCCTTCGTCGCTGGTGAAATGGCAGGACCTCTGGATTGGTAGGCCTCCCAGTTGCTCTTTACCAGAGCAAACCAATTAAGTGCCCGCCTCTGGGCTCTCAACCAATTCGAAAGGGAAGGCAGGGTGACACGGCCATTTTGTCAGAGGAAGGATTTCTGTTTAAGGAGACCACTGCATGTTTCAGAGAATCTCACCAGCACTTGGATTTTTCAGGCTGTAGCACCCACAGGAATGGTGAGGAGACCTGGGAAGGCTGACCCCCAGATCTCCCAATCTTACCTGGAGGTCCAGCTGAGGCTGCAGTGTGGTGAACTCTCCCAAGGAGGGGAGAGGGAGATCAGCCTCCCCAACCAAGCAGGCGTGGATGGAAGTGGCTGAGGAAGAGAGCAGCAGGAGTGTATCCCCTCCATCCTGCGGACCCTGTACCAAGAGGATCTCGGACCTCAGGAGGGCCCTCATGATAGGTGCCAATCCCCATACTCTGACTTGCTCAGCGTTCTCCTGCACAGCACACCTCAGGTCAAGACACCTTGCAGAGCCACTCATTCCTCTCCCAGCAGGCATCTCACATACCCATCTGAGAACCAACACTCACACTTGCCCTCAGCCTATTGCTCTCTCGCACCCATGCCTCACTGTAACCCTCCACAAATGGTGTCCTCCTCTGCACACAAGCCATTATGAGCCCTCACACCCCCCTTCTTTCTCTCCTTGCAGGAAAAGGCAGCATACAACTTGGCGAGAGGCAGAGATGTAAGGTAGGGAAGGCAGGATGGGTCGGCCTCCAGTGACAGAGTGACAGGCACCCTGTCAGCCATTGGCCACCTGGTCCACTGAAATTGTGGTCTTGTTCTCTGAGGATGCAGATGTCAGCAGTTACCTGCTGTGAGAGCCTGAACCTGCTGAGGCACTGGTGCTCAGACATGTCGTGAGAGATTATCCTCTGCCTGTAGATCCCGTGTTGGAGATCGTGCCTCCTTCCAGCTGGATGTCGGTGGCCAACCCCTCTGCCCTGTGGAGGGGCATGTGGCTGAGGAGAAGGCAGTTGTTGGTCCTGCTGGTGTTGCTTCTGCTGCTGCTGGTGCAGTTGATGGAGGTGTGGCCTCGGTTCTTGACCCTCAGCAGAGGTGGACGGCAGAGCTGCAGAAGCTGCTTCCATGCCATTCTGCAGGCTAGCAGCAGGAAAGTGCATCTGAAGGTGGGTGAAGTCTTGGACAGATGAAGGGCCTTCCAAGCATTTGGCAGTCACCTGTCAAGCAGTAATAGCACTCTCTGACAGCACAGCAGCCTCTCACCTGGCCATGGCTGGAGAGCTTCAGTGTAACTTATCAAAGCCTTCCCAGCTTGTCAGCTTCACTGGGGAGGTTCTTCGCAGTGTGCACTTGTCTTCTCCAACCTGCCAGGTTTGTGAAACAGCATGGAATTGTTCTGCTGGTGGGACAGAACATGGCAGGTGGCATATAATGTGAATAAGTGTGAAGTGATCCACTTTGGAAAACAGAAAGGCAGAGTGTTTCTTAAATGGTGAGAGGTTGGGAAGTGTTTGATGTCCAAAGGGACCTGGGTGTCCTTGTTCATGAGTCAATAAAAGCTAGCATGCAGGTGCAACAATCAATAAGGAAGGCAAATGGTATGTTGGCCTTCATCACAAAGAGATTTGAGTACAGAAGTAAAGATGCCCTGTTGCAATTGTACAGAGCCTTGGTGGGACCGCACCTGGAGTATTGTGTACAGTTTTGGTCTCCTTATCTAAGGAAGGATATACTTGCCATAGACGGAGTGCAACGGAGGTTCACCAGACTAATCCCTGGGATGGTGGGATTGTCTTATGAGGAGAGATTGCAGAAACTGGGCCTGTATTCTCTAGAGTTTCGAAGAATGAGAGGTGATCTCACTGAAACTTACAAAATTCTTACGGGGTGTGAAAGGATGGATGTAGATAGGATGTTTCCCTTGGCTGGTGAGTCTAGAACCAGGGGACATAGTCTCAGAATAAGGGGCAAACCATTTAAGACTGAGATGAGGGGAATTTCTTCACTCAGAGTGAATCTTTGGACTTCTCTATCCCGGAGAGCTGTGGAAGCTCAGTCACTGAGCATGTTGAAGACAGAGCTTGACAGATTTCTGGAGACTACTGACATCAAGGCATTTGGAGATGGTGCGGGAAAGGGGCATTTAGGTAGATGATCAGCCATGATCTAATTCAATGGCGGAACAGGCTCATTGGGCTGAATGGCCTCCTCCTGCGCCTGTGTTCCAATGTTCCTAAAATCACTCTTAATTACCTTCTTAACTACTTGAATTGGTTTCCCACTTCAGCCACGGGGGTTTCCCACTTCACTGCCAACCTGCCTGGGAAAGACAGAAGGAGGCGGGAACATATTGGGATACAGGCCTGATGCCATTTTCGGCAATTTTCCCAACTCAGCTCGTCCTATTCCCTTGTCCTTTCCCGATAGCCCTACAAATTTTTATTCTTCAGGTGCTTATCCAATTCGCTTTAAAAAGCTATAATTGAATCTGCCTCTAGCACACTCTCAGGCAGTGCATTCCAGATCCTAACCACTCACTGTATAAAAAGGTTTTCCTCATGTTGCCATTGTTTTTTTGGCATTCATCTCTGATTCTCAACCCTGCCGTCAATGCCGTTTCTCTCTATAAACTCTGTCTAGACCCCTCATGATTTTGAACACCTCTGTCAAAACTTCTTTCAGCCTCTGACGACAACAACCCCAGCTTCTCCAATCTATCCACGTAACTGAAGTTCCTCATCCCCGGAACCATTTTTGTGAATCTTTTCTGCACCTTCTCCTATGCATTCACATCCTTCATAAAGTGCTGCGCCCAGAATTTGACACAATACTGCAGTTGAGGCCAAACCAGTGTTTTCTAAACGTTCATCATAACTCCCTTACTTTCGTGCTCTATTGGGTAGGATTTTCCCATGGGCTTTGGGACCCCGATATTGGGACCAAATGGAGGTCCCGAGCCCACACTATCCAGAAGCGTGCCCTCTGGTGCAATCATCCTGGAGGTGGCCTCCTCATTGGCTGCCTCTGCGCTTGCCATCTGATTAAGGACAACGGGCTGGCTTTCGATGCTGCCGGTCAATTCTTAGGGCCAGCAGTTCTAGAGCCTTGACAGCCCCACCAGGAAAGGTGGATGCTGCTGAGGCAGGTCGGGGTCAACATGGAGGCACCTCTGGAGGTATGAAGGTAAATAATCATTTCAGGAGAGGGTGGAAGGCGGTAGGCCCCTTGGAGTGGAGGGGAAACCCCTCAGCTTGGATCGTTGGACCCACGGTGGTCACCTTTCCTACCCATGGCCCAGTTAATGGGTCATGGAGCCTCCGGCTCTGATCGCCACCACCCCCCGGCCTACCACAGGAATGCCACCTCCATGCAGCAGGCAGCCAATCCGGGTCCCAACCACACCTGGGAAACCTCCCTGCTGGCAGAAATGCATTGGGGAGCCGTCCCACTAAGACTCTCCCCCCTATTTTCCTGGACCCACAACCTCTAGCCAACTACCACAGGGCTGGGAAAATTCTGCCCTATACCTCTATTCATAAAACCCAGGATCCTTTATGCCTTTTTAACTACTTTCACAGTCTTCCCTGCTACTTTCAATGATTTTTGCACATATACCAGGTCTCTTTGTTGCTGCACCCACTTTAGAATTGTACCCTTTATTTTGTATTGCCTCTCCTCGTTCTTCTGACCAAAATACATGACTTCACATTTTTCTGTCTAATTTCATCTACCACATGTTTGCAACTTCCACTATAAGAATGTAAATAGGAGCAGGAGTAGGCCATTTGGCCCCCCTCAAGCCTGCTCTGCCATTCAATATGAGCATGCTGATCTGATTGTGGCACTTTCCTGCTGGCCCCCCCCCCCCATAACCCTTGTTGACTCCCTTGTTAATCAAAAATCTATCTAACTCAGCCTTGAATATATTCAATGACCCAGCCTCCGCTGCTCTCTTGGGAAGAGAATTCCAAAGATTAACAACCCACTGAGAGAAGAAATTCCTCCTCATCTCTGTTTTTCTGTCTTAAATGAGAGACCCCTTATTTTGAAACTGTGACCCCTAGTTCTAGATTCCCCCATGGAGGGGAAACTTCCTCTCAGCACCTACCCTGTCAAGCCCCCGCAGAATCTTATATGTTTCAATAAAATCACCTCTCATTCTTCTAAACTCCAATGAGTGTCTGCTCAAACCTTCCTCAAAGACTACCCCTTCATCCCAGGAATCAACCTAGTGAACCTTCTCTGAACTGCCTCCAACACAAGTATATCCCTCCTTAAGTCATACATAGGTACATACGAGCATACCAACTAGGAGCAGGAGTAGGCTATTCAGCCCTTGACCCTGCTCCGCCATTCTATAAGATCATTGCCCATCTGTTTGTGGACTCAAGTCCACTTTCCTGCCTACCTCCGATACCCAAAAGGAGACCAAAACTCTACACAGTGCTCTCACCAACGCCCTGTACATTTGTAGCAATATTTCCTTACTTTTATACTCTATTCACCTAGCAATAAATGCCAACATTACATTTGCCTTCCTAATTATTTGCTGTACCTGCATTGTAACTTTTTGTGATTCATGTACGAGGACACCCAGATCCCTCTGTACTGTAGCATTCTGCAGTCTCTCTTCATTTAAGTAATATTCAGCTTTTCTATTCTTCCTGCCAAAGTGGACAACCTCACATTTTCCCACTTTGTACTCCATCTGCCAAATTTTTACCCACTCGCTTAAACTATCTAATATCCCTTTGAAGACACTTTGTATCTTCCTCACAAATTGCTTTCCTAGCTATCTTTGTATCATCAGCAAATTTGACTACACTACAATCGGTCCCATCATCCAAGTCATTAATATGGATTGTAAATATTTGAGGTCCCAGCACTGATCCCTGTGGCACTCCACTAGTTACAGTTTGCCAACCTGATAATGATCCATTTATCCCGACTCTGTTTCCTGTTATTTAGCCAATCTTCTCTCCATGCTAATATATTACCACCAACACCATGAGTGTGCAGTAACCTTTTATGTGGCACCTTATCGAATGCCTTTTGGAAATCCAAATACACTACATCGACTGGTTCCCCTTTATCCACCCTGCTTGTTACATCTGCAAAGAACTCTTATATATTTGTTAAACACGATTTTCCTTTCACAAAGCCATATTGAATCTGCTTGATTGTATTATGGTTTTCCAAGTGTCTTGCTACGACTTCCTTACTTATGGGATCTAGCAATTTCTCAATGACTGGCCTATAGTTTCTTGCTTTCTGTCTCCCTCCTTTCTTGAATAGAGTCATAGATTATAGAGTTATGTTAGAGGTGTTACATTTGTAGTTTTCCAATCCACTGGGACCTTTTTAGAATCTAGGGAATTTTGGAAGATTAACTCTGCAGCCACTTTTTTCCAGACCCTAGGGTGCAGGCCAGCGGGTCCAGGGGACTTGTCAGCCTTTAGTCCCATTAGTTTTCCTAGTACTTTCTCTCTAGTGATTCTGATTGTTTTAAGTTCCTCCCTCTCTTTCACCCCTTGATTTTCTACTGTTCTTATACTATAGAATACACTATTCTACTATATTTTGTATCTTCTTCCATAAAGACAGATACAAAATACTTGTTCAAAGTCTCTGCCATTTCCTTTTTTTCCATTATTAATTCCCTACTTTCATCTTCTAAGGGACCAACATTAATTTAGATACTCCCTTCCTCTGTATGTACTTGTAGAAACTCTTGCTATCTGTTTCTTTTTTACATTTTTTGCTAGTTTGTTTTCATATTCTCATTTCTCCTTTTTTTTTTAGTCATTCTTTGCTGGTTTTTAAAATGTTCCCAATCTTCTGACTTGCCACTAATCTTCACAGCATTGCAAGCCTTTTCTTTCAATTTGGTACCATCCTTAACTTCCTTAGTCAGCCATGGATGGTTCATCCTTCTGATAGAGTCTTTCTTTCTCAATGGTATATATCTTTGTTGGGAGTTATGAAATATCTCCTTAAATGTCTGCCACTGTTACCTTTTAACCTATTCTTCCAGTCCACTGTAGCCAACTCTGTCTTCACATCTTTGTAATTACCTTTATTTAAGTTCAAGTCACTAGTTTCAGACCAAAGTCTCTCACCTTCAAACTGAATGCGAAATTCTATCATGTTATGATCATTCTCGCCTAATGGATCCTTTACTATGAGGTCATTCATTAATCCTGTCTCATTATACATCACCAGGTGAAAAATAGCCTGTTCCCTGGTTGATACCAGAATATATTATCCTCAGAAACTGTCCTGAATACACTCTATGAACTCATCCTCCAGGGCTACCTTTGCCAATTTGATTTGTCCAATCTATATGAAGATTAAAATCGTCCACAATTATTGCAGTATCTTTCTTACAAGCCCCCATTATTTCTTGATTTATACTCTGTCCTACAGTGTGGCTACGGTTAGGTGGCCTACAAACACTGGTGCCTTATTTCCCTTGCTATTTCTTATTGCCGCCCGAACTGATTCTACATCTTGATCTTCTGAGCCAAGATAATTTCTCACTATTGTACTGATCGCATCCTGTATTAACAGAACTACCCCACCTCCTTTTCCTTTCATCCTATCCTTCTGAAATGTCAAATACCCTTGGAATATTCAGAATATTCCAAACCTTGGTCACCTTGCAACCACGTCTCTATAATACTATCATATCATATCCATTTATTTCTATTTGTGCTATCAGTTCATGCATTCAGCTGAACCGTCTTTAGTTCTGCCTTTTTACAATTGTCTGACCCTTATGTTTATACGCTCTGTCTCTTCCTGTCACACTCTAGTTATCATTACCCATATCGCTACCTTGCACTATTGCCTAGTCCGTTCTCGTTAACTTTCTAAATCTCCTCTCACATGAACCTCCTCCCCCTCCCCCTCCCCCACCAAGCCCTCTCTAGAGCCCTGGTTATATGATTCACCAGGATACAAGTCCCAAAACGGTTCAAGTGAAGCCTGCCTCAACGGCACAGCTCCTCCTTCCCTAGTACTGGTGCCAGTGCTCCATGAATCGAAACCCATTTCTCCCACACCAGTCTTTGAGCCACGTATTCAACTGTCTGATTTTATACACCCTATGCCAATTTGCTCATAGCTCAGCCTGTCTATGTCTCTATTCCTATCCGTCTCACAGTCCACAACACCTGCAAGTTTTGTGTTCAGCAAATTTTTATATTGCGCCTGCAGAGCCAGCCTAGATCATTAATGTAGATCATGAAAAGCAGTGGTCCGTGTACCAATCCCTGGGGAACACCACTGTATACCTTCCTCCAGTCCAAAAAACAACTATTCACCCTCTGTTTCCTTTCACTCAGCCAACTTTGTATCCATGCTGACACTGTTCATTTTATATTCTATCCAAGGCGGCACAGTGGTGCAGTGGTTGGCACCGCAACTTCACAGCTCCAGGGACCGGGTTCAATTCTGGCTACTGCCTGTGCGGAGTTTGCAAGTTCTCCCTATGACTGCATGGGTTTTCGCCGGGTGCTCTGGTTTCCTCCCACCGCCAAAGACTTGCAGTTGATAGGTAAATTGGCCATTGTAAATTTCCCCTCGTGTAGGTAGGTGGTAGGGAATATGGGATTACTGTAGGGTTAGTATAAATGGGTGGTTCTTGGTCGGCACAGACTCGGTGGGCCGAAGGGCCTGTTTCAGTGCTGTATCAATAAATAAATAAAACTTTGCTGATAAGCCTGTTACGTGGCACTTTATCAAACACCTTTTGAAAGCCCATACATGCCACATCGACAGCCTTTGATCTACAAGGGAATCAAAGGGAGACAGGCAGGAGCGTGGAGTTAAAGCCACAATCAGATCAGCCATGATCTTATTAAATGGCGGAGCAGGCTTGAGGGGCTGAATAGCCTACTTCTGCTGCTATTTCTTTAGATCTAATGAACAGCATGACCCTCATCAACCCTCTCTGTTACCTCATCAAAAAAATCTCAATCAAGTCAGTTAAATATGATTTGCCTTTAACAAATCTGTGCTGGCTTTCCTTAATTAATGCACACTTATCCAAGTGAATGCAAACTTTGTTGCAGATTATCGTCTCAGAAGGGAGTGGGAGTAGATGGCCAGGGAGGCCAATTCTTGGAGTCTGAACCAGAGGACCTGGCAGCAGTGCCCCAAGAGGTATAATGCCCTCACGCAGGTGGCCAATGTCAGTGAATGCATCTTCACATGATATCTTCTATACACCACACCACCAACCTCCCACACTGCTCAATGCACCATATTCCCTTCACCCACCCAGCAGCACTCCCTGACCTTCTGACTCATGCTTGCCATCTCGATACTCCACCCCACCCTTACACACCTACCAGTGCTGCCTCCACCTACCTCCAGCTATTCATCTATGGCAATTTAAAGCCTGACAGCATGTGTATTGGGTGCCCATGTGTGTGCCCTTCACCTGCTGTAATGCTGTACAGGAAGCAGCTGGCAGCGCATTGCATCCCAGCAAGCGGCAGTAGGCCTCTGAAGCATTGGTCAAGTCAGTGCAATGTAACTGAATAGCTCGCCCTAAGTGTCTAAAGTGGAAAGTGGTCCAATTCTGCTGAGCACAAAATATGTTCACAAAGTAAAGGAATTTCAACAATGCTATTGCAAATTATAAGAATTATTATCCAAGTTTTGTTGGGAATGGAAATGGCGAAATAACAACATTTTGAGGTTAATTGATTGACAGTTTTGGAATTATCAGCATCCAATTTCTGACCTTGTAAAATGTCTTAACAGCTGATTTCCAGTCCCCTGCTTCCAAATAACACCCAAAACATGGCTAATCACTGATCCCATTCACTGCACTGCACCTAAAGTTCCTCCATTGCTTTTTAGGTGCCTGCACCTGGGCATGCCCGAACAGCATGTATAAATATATACTGCATGCAAATGCATGTCAGAGGACTTTGCATTAGGTGCTGACTGGAGCCCTCATAAAAAAATTTGATACTACTAATTCCTGAACTGCTGCTTGGGCATTTTAGGACAGAAAGGACCGTTTGATATTGTAAAGAGTTTGTTTGGACTTCTGGAATTAATAGTTGGTTTCACTGACTTCAGGTTTTCCTGTCGAATGTTACATTTAATGAGAGTGTGTTTAGCACCGTGCAACCTTTTGCATTACAACTTATTTGGAGGCTGGCATGGGGAAACAACCACAAGCCTTTTTGGCAGCAACTGAAGAAATTCTCCGGAGTCTCTCTTAGCCACAAACAACTGCTTTCTTACCACAGAATCCTGCCACCGCCCCACCCCCAACCTTGAAATGTACCATTGCTCTATTCCACCTTCAACGAAAAGAAAAGCTTCAAAGTCTAACTAGCAGCCTTCTCCCACTTTCTGCGCCATCATTCGCCACGCCCACATTTGAAATTACTGTTCCTCCATTTCCTTCTTGATACCATGGTGCCACCCTCTTACCAGATCCCTTCAAGGCAGGTTGCAGGGGCAGGCTGGGCTTTTGCTCGGGTTATTGCTGCTACCTCAGTCCCCAGTCGTGGCCTATTACACAGTTTGAGCACAATGGCCAGGGTAGTCACATTGAAAAAAAATTAGGGCAATTCCCATTTCCCACAGAAGGGCTGGAATTTTATTGGTGCGGCGGGGGACCCGACAACGGGCCCAAAAGCCGGGGGCAACCCTGCCTCGGCCATTTGTGGGACCCATAACCGCATTTTTCGCCCCTCTGGCACCGAGATAGTTGCCTTCGGGGCTCCCGTCCCTTTAAAGGACAGGCGCTCGCCCTGGGAGCTGCCAGCCAATTGGAGGGTGCGACTGCGGTGGCCACTGCTGGGGCTGTGTCTGGAAGAGAGTTTTTTTTTTAGAGATACAAGCACTGAAACAGGCCCTTTTGGCCCACCGAGTCTGTGCCGACCATCAACCACCCATTTATACTAATCCTACACTAATCCCATATTCCTATCACATCCCCACCTGTCCCTATATATTTCCCTACCACCTACCTATACTAGGGGCAATTTATAATGGCCAATTAACCTATCAACCTGCAAGTCTTTGGCATGTGGGAGGAAACCGGAGCACCCGGAGGAAACCCACGCAGACACAGGGAGAACTTGCAAACTCCGCACAGGCAGTACCCAGAATTGAACCCGGGTCCCTGGAGCTGTGAGGCTGCGGTGCTAACCATTGCACCACTGTGCCGCCCCAACCACTGCACCACTGTGACGCCATGGACTGCCCTCCCAACCAGGTTAATAGTCTGGGGGCACCAGGGCCAGGCAGGCAGGCTGGGGGGCTGGGGGGGGGGGCGGCGTTGGGGGCGGCGAGGTTGGGACTGGTGAGGGCGGGGGGGTGGGGGGCGGTGGAGTTGCTATGGGGGCAGCCATTACCACCAGGGTGCCTCTCCATGGGCCAAACAGTGCCTGACTACGAGGGCTCCCCCTAACCTGAGCCTGCAGAGAGACCACCAGGGTTTACCAGGCAGTCTCCCAATGTCTCCCAGCCCATCGTAGAGTGTTGGTAAACTCCTGCCGAAGTGGGAAAGAAAGATGATTGGACAAAGAAGCCTTGACGTACTGGGAAGAGATGTACATTTTTGTACATTTTTAATCTTGACACAGTAGGTCAGATTTTCACTCACTCAAAACTCATCCAGTTGCACAGAGTTAAAATCGGGCCCTTTCAAAGCTTTTTCCACAAACATTCTGAAATTATATTTTGAATAAAAATTACATTGACAAGTTGTTGAACCTCACTGAGTTTTTAAGGCCCGAGGGGTGCCCATCTTCATCTTTCCATTGACTATGCTCAGTAGTGAACTCTTATGTGATCCCAACAGGAAGTTCAGGTGGAGAGGTTGTGCTCTTGGTGCTATGCACCTCCTTCACACTACACCCAAACTGCTCCTAATCAAAGCTGGGATCTCCACATATTAAGAAATAAATTGTGATGTGTGTTCTTACCCACATGATTCCCAGTAAACAGACTATAGTTCTCTGTTGTACCATCTAGGCAGGCACCAGATAGCTGCAACAACAGTTACCTAAGTGAGCAAGGAATGGGTGAATCTGCTTTGTGTATTTTCTATCTGCCAATTCAAAAGTAGTGTTTGGAGAGGCCTAACTTTGGAGCAGTCTGCTAGATTGGGATGGGCAATGTATTAGGTAGGGGTGGAATTCAGTCCAGCACAATTTCTTGTAAAGAATCAGATAACTTTGCCAATGTTAGAATCATAGAATCATAAAATAGTCTGGCACAGAAAGAAGCCATTCGGCCCATTGAGTCTGCACCAGCTCCGGAGAAGAGCGATCCAGTTAGTTCCACTCCCCGTTCTTTCCCCATATTGCTGAAATTTTTTCTCCTTCAAGTATATATTCAATTTCCTTTTGAAATTTACTATTAAATCTGTATTCACCACCCTATCAGGCAGTGCATTCCAAATCCTAACCACTTGTTACATGAACATTTTTTTCATGTCATCTCTGGTTCTTTTGCCAAACACTTTGTGTTGGATTTTCAGGCCCCACCAATGTCAAGAACGGAGGCAGACATGGCTCACAAATTACCAGGACAGCCAGCATGCCGGCTTTCCGAACCCGCTCCCGACGCTGGCTATTTTGGCTGGCGCGTGTTCAGGGCCCGGAATGGCCACCCTTCCCCAATGAGGTGAGCAGGCAATTGAGCTCATTAACAGCCTTGTTGAGCAGGAATTAAGGAGGCCAACTGGGATTTTCCAGTCGGCCTCCAGTTTCCTGACACAACGGGGGGCAGTTCAATTAGCTGCAGGCAGGCATCCAGCAGCAGGCTACAGTGCCACTTCTCCTGGCAGACCTACAGGCCCTCCCTGCCTGCCTGGGTGGGTGGGGGTACAGCCAAAGACAGCCCTGTAGAGGGGCTGCCTGACCTGGCTGCTTTTTGTGTTTTTAAAAAGTAGTTGAGAGGGCACCTTCTTGTTGAAACGCCCTCCCAGTTACTTACCTTGTACTGCAGCCATGTGCTTCTCTGAAGCTGCAGGGCTCTGATTCGCCCTCCATCTTCAAGAGCCTTCCCACTGCCCTTAATTGGACAGGGATCCTGTCTCCATGCTAACTAAGGGCTCACTCAGATGAAAATCTTGACTTTAATCAGTTTCCCGCCGGAGGCAGGTTCACAACATGAAAACAGTCCCAACTCCTCTTTCCCACCTCTATGGGGAAAATTCAGTCCTTTAAATCTGTGTGCTCTCATTTTTGATCCTTCACCTGTTTGAAACAGTTCTCTTTATTTACTTTTTCTGAAAAGGTTTGGAGTGAGGAGCTGCACGTTTGTAATCCTTTTATTCTGCACAATAAATGTGAAACTGTAAATATAAGCTGCAGCATTGTCCTTTCATAACAAGCTCTCTGGAGTTTAACAAGCTCTCCCTGTCTGAGGAACATCCTCCAGCCTGAAAATTCTAATTTCAACAACAACAACTTGAACTTATTGTGCCTTTAATGGAGTAAAATGTCCCACAATACTTACTTCCTCCAACTCTGGCCTCCCATGTTTCCCCACTTCCTTCAACCCACCATTTGCAGCCATTCCTTTTTACGCCCTAAGCTCTGGAATTCCCTCCCTAAAGCTTCCTACCGGCAACCTGTTAGAGGCAGAGGCTCGCAATTAGGGTTGTGGAAAGACACTTACGATTGGAGCTAAGGAAGAGGCCCGCGATTAGGGCTAGGGAGAGGTCGGCATTCGAAAGGGCTTGGGCTGGGGAGTCTAGAGATTGGCAGGCTGAAGGCTTCCTTGAGGAGCCTAGGGGGAGAATTCCTCCTCCTCCTGGGTCAGAATGAATGCTGGAAAGGGCATTTACCTTGTGGAGCTCGCATCTCTGTTGCCCTTTCCTCTGAAAATTTTCCCATTCCCTGAGAAACCCATGCAACAACAGTAAATTTTAAATTTGGCTTCCAATTGCACGTGGGAGCCCGATTTACTTCAGTTTATTAAGTGTCCAGTCTCACCATGGCTGGGCTGTGATTGCTTAAGGGGGAAGGTGTGTCTTGGGGCCTTGGTCGAGCCTGTAGAGAGAAAAGTTATCCTTATGCCTGGGAGAACATTTTTGAAGCTGGATGAACATTTTTCAAGCCCAGACAAGGCAAGGAAGTATCTTAGTGTGCTGCCATGAAACTAAATTCACCAGCAGATCATGGGGCCAATTTTTGTCTTCTGAGTACCTGAGGGCACCAGCAGTATGGCCAGGAAATTCAACGGATATCAGTTGTACTGGATTCAAAATGGTTTTAGGCCCTGTCTATCTTCCAGTTGGGAATGGGATAGGTGTCTAAACTCCAATTCATGGGGGCGGGGGGGTATACAAAAAAAGGAATGGGGTAGGGTTTTTCATCATAATAAGGTTTCCTCTCCATTTCTGTTGATCAATCAAGCCAAGTACTCATGCTGTGGTGGGTGCCCCTATTGCATTCCCCTTACTTTGATAGCGACTGTTCCCAATTGCCCTGTGGACATATATTCTGTTTTATGTTAATTATACAAACTGGAAGTACAATCCATTTTCAGTCAAAGCAATGGTAGACATCGAGAACCATTGTGAATTTATTTATTTTACAAGTGGCGCTGACTTCCACATGCTTGAATTTTACCCACTCTCTAAAAATATATACATGTTCATAAACTGGCCAAAACTTTCCTGAAAGGATCAGCCAGTAGGGCGTCAATCCCAGCTGGAGTAGACAGTGAGAGTACTATAATTGGCTTTGGGGTTCCTCAGTTAGGCAGGGAGAAAATGAGCCAAGGTGGGGAATTTTATCCTGGCAGCAGGTGTCTTGACGTCCAGAGAAACCAACGGCAAGATCCTTACACCGCCTCTTCTATGGAAGGCCCGCCGAATTTAATGCCAATCAGGCACTTAAGTGGACAGCGGACACCTTCCATGAGATCAAGGACCCCGTCGCTGGAAGTCCTGCCCTTGCAGGGCTGACAGCCAATCAGAGGCCAGCACCTGCAGGCCGAGGAGCGTCGCCGGAACCAGGTCATAGGTAGGACAGGGTGGGAGGGGGCGCGGGGAAGGTGGGGAGGGGGATCAGCAGCAAGTGCCGGGGTGGGGGGGGGGGGGTGAATGGCCCTCAGCAGGCCCCCGGCCCCCTCACCCCCTTCCCAATGCTGGGTTCCTTGTTCAGGCACTAAGTGCCTTTTAATGAGGGACCCGCCCTAACCCCCACCCCCGAAGCCAGGAAGCAGCCACACGGTTTTCTGTGCCGTGCTTCCCATGTGGCAACAGGGAAGCCCGCCGCACAGTTAATTTCAGCTGCAGCGGGAAGAGGTCCTTAATTGGGGGAGGGGTGGGAAGGCCATTCATAGGCCTCTAAATTTTGGCAGAGGCGGGAAGGTGGCAGGAACCGCCCCTGCCACCATCCCACCCGATTTTTACTCTTCCCGCCCCCAAACACGCCGCGGGAGAGCATAAAATTTTCCCCAAGGTTTCCACTCCTCATCAGTATTCAATGACCACCACAGGCAGAGCCTGCGCATAGAGATGTTGGCGAAGGTAGAGAGTCATGCTCGGCTGGGAGATGTGACAGGACTGCTGTACCTGTTACCTGCTGCCTGAGTAAGTGTCAGTGCCTTCAGGAGGTCGAGCTGGTCGTAGGGTGGAATGTGTGGTGGTGTGAAGAATCAGAAGGAAAATGAGTGAAATGAAACCATAAATTCTTGCAAACTGATTACATTTCCAATCTTAAATTTTAAGCAATCCCATGATTTCCCAGAGAGCTTCAAAACTGAGTTAATTTAGGGAATATTTTAATTATAAGGGTAGATAAAGCTGATGTATGAGTACTTTTTAATGCAGACTTTCAACCAGTTTGCTGTGATTTGTGGATAATCGAACTATATTTTAGCCTTGAATTAAAAATATAATTCCATTTTGCAGAATTTAAGAAGCTATGATCATGGTGCACGGAAGCAATTATTTGAGATGCATCGTGTGGACCATTCTGGTGATGAAGTTGAGAAACAGCAGCTAACAGGAGCAATCCTTCTCTAATTATTGGGTCCCAGCAGGCCTTGCATCTGTTTGGTATTAATATTTACAGAGGCAACTCGTTCTAACAGAACAAGAAGTGATAGCATTTGTTCTGTGGTGCCTATCTAATAGTGAATGAAAATAGTGTGGACCAGGAATTGGATTGGACAACCCTTCACACATGCTTTCCTGATACACATTCTGTCATACAATGCTCTCTCTGAAAGGTAGTAAATTATAAGCTGCAACTCACAAGCTGAAACTTAGTTGTTTAATGCACAACCCAGCATAGCATCAAGATGGAGGAACAAAAAGGTCCCGAGGATGACTCCTGATATGTGCTGACTTGGCTGTTCTAACGCTGCAGTTGGAGCAGTGAAACTGCGCTAGTCCCTGGGCTAGGTATGGAAAGATCAGCCTGGGTTCCCACTCCTACCTGATGCATCGTAACCCTTGCGGAGCATATGCACACAGGATCAAACAAAAAGAGGATGCAATCCAGTTAATTTCTTTGATATTTATTTATGGAATGCTGTGGTTTTATCAAAGCAAAAATAAACTCAGGCCATTGAGAGATTGAGAATGAACAAAAATGTTTCGCTCAAACTTATAGGGAAATAAACATCTTCCGCTAAGTTAAGAGACAGTTATCACAATAGAAAGGGTTCAGATGATGCATTAGGTCGATGCATTATTGCTCAGTTTGAGCAATTTATACAGGTCATTGAATCCTTTGGACAATATATTGTTATTGCATACCTAATATGTACTATAACTAATATCTACCCATCGTAAGGACAGAGAAACTTCAGGTAATGTTGATTTGCCTATTTCTGGATGGCAATTAACTTTAATGGGTTGAAAATGTGAGAGCATGAACTGAGCATGCCACAGCACTGAGGGAGTGCTGCATTGTCAGAGGAGCTGTTTTTCAGATGAAACATTGAGTCAAGGTTCAGTCTGCCTGCTCAGATTAGATATAAGAAATCCCTTTGCATTATTCTAAGAACAGGGGAATTTTCCTGATGTCCAGGCCAACATTTATTCATCAACCAACAGCACTAAAACTCTGTTTCTCTCTCCACAGATGTTGGCTGAACTGCTGAGTATTTCTTAAAACATATTGGGGTAGACATTTGTTTGTGCTGGCAGGCATGGAGTCTCTGAAAGAGTAGGCCCAAGGCTCACCTGATATGGGACCTCAGTTAAATTACACCGGCAAGCTGCGGACACCTATTGGATGTTCCCAGGCTGCTTGCTGGTGGAAACCTGTAATATCAGGCTGCTGTGCATCAGGAGAAGTCCTCAGGTAAGTCATTAAAGGGGAAGGGAAGACAATCTGGAGAGGAAGGTATTGTTGCCTTTTTTCAGATTTCCAACGCATACAGTTTTTAAAAAAAAGCTGTTGGAATATTGTCTGTGTGAACAAAACATGATCAATTTCTTCTTTAGGGACATACCTGTAGCGTCTTTAGCGTGGTTCTGGTTAATGAGGAAAGCAAAAGAACAGCACAAACCAGAATTTAAAGTACAAACAGGACGCAAGCATTGGTGTGATCAGTGCTCATAGCGAGTGACAGCTTTACTGAGCCAAACTGAAACTCAGAGCGCCAAAGAGAAAGTTAATTGATTGAGCTTTAAAATAAACCCTGTATGTATCTGAGGTCAGCATATGTGGCAGCTTCAGAAATAATCAAACTATGCAAGAGGCATGAGCCAAGCAAATATAGGTTTGAAATATGTAACATTTAAAGGTCTACTTCTAATCAGAGCCTCTAGAATTTTACAGCAACACAGAGGCTAAATTCTGTGGCAACTGTGTCCATGTTTAAGGTACATATCAATACTACACAAATTTCTAAAATATTACCTTAGCCCAACATGTGGAATTGGTCACCTAATGGCTATTGTACTGCACTAATAATCCAAAGGTCATTGGGTGAATTTTACAGGCAAGGGGAGGCGAGTTTGGGTCCTTGCAGGAAATTAAATCGCTGAAAAGTAACATTGGGTCGGGATCCTAACATCATCCCGCCCACTTCTGGATTTCGCCCGCACGGGTTTACAGGCAAGTGGGACCCCCTTGGAGCTGTCGGGCAAGTCATTTAAATATTCTAATAGGTAATTAAGTATTGTTTTAACCAAGCATTCTGGATTTAGCAGCCAGTGGACCTATTTCCCGAGCTGTGAACAACTCACCAATGATGCTGGTTGATGAATATATGTTGGCCAGGACACCAGGAAAATTCCCCTGTTGTTAAAATAATGCAAAGGGTTCTCTTATATCGAATCTGAGAAGGCAGACTGAACCTTGGTTCAATGTGTCATCTGAAAAACAGCTCCTCTAACTAGGTGAGAACATGGCAGGGAGGGCTTCTTGCGAAACTGACAGGCTGGGAAGCATTTGAACAGTGAAACTGAAGAGTTCTAGGCATGGCCAGGGGAGAGGCTGCAGATCACAGCACTTCTTCTCAGAGAGTGATTTCAGTGCTTGACAGGTGATTGCCAACTTCTTGGAAGTCACTTCACCCACCTGGCACTTCACCCACCTTCAGCTGCACTTCCCTGCTCCCAGCCTTCACCGCAGCACGGGAGCAGCTTATGCAGCTCTACCTTGCACCTCTGATGGAAAACAAGAGGAGCTGCAACACCAGCAACGGCAGAACCAGCTGCCTTCTTCGCAGCTACATGCTGTTCCACAGGCCAGAGGGGATTATCCAGCTTCAAGGAGGCAAGACCCCCAACACAGGGTCTACAGGCAGAGGATCACCTCTCTCAACATGTCTGAGTTCCAGTGCCTCAGGCACTTACGCATTCATGGCAGGTTGTTGCTGTAATCTGCAGCCTCCTGGAACAAGACCTCCTTCCCGATGGACTAGGCGGGCATTGCCAGTGGCCATCGATGTACCAGTCATTGGAGGGCCGCCCTCTGCCCCCGGCTTTCTGCCTATCCCCGTAGATATGTGTGGTATTCCCCTACAAGGCGAGAAAGCAGACAGTCATGAGTGTTAACAATGGCCTCTGTGGATAGGAGGGAAAGAAAACATTTCTGAAGAATGGCTGTGAGGCATGGGTGTGAGAAGACAGTAGGGTGAGGGTGAATGTGAAATTTGGCTGTCCAGATGGGGATGTGAGGTGCCTGTGGAGAGATGAATGAGTAAAGCTGCAAATTGTATTGTTCTGCGGAGTCCTGTGCAGGCGAATGACCTAAAATTGACAAGCCACTCACCTGAACTGCTCTCCTGAGATCCTGAATCCTGACTCCAGGTTGGAGGGACCACACTTCCGCTGCTGATTTCCTCAGGCACTTCCATGCATGCCTACTTGATTGGAGAGGCTGTCCTCTTTCTTTTGTGCTTGGGAAGGATGACCTCACTGCAGCCCCTCAGATCCCGCAGCAGGGCCTCTAGGTTAGAGTGAGAGATCCGGGCAGCAGCCTTTCCAAGTCTCCTGGCAATTCATGCTGTTGCTGGAGCCTCAAAGATCCATGTCCAGTTAAGCCATTCTAACCCATGCTGGGGTCCCTTTAATTAGAAATCCTTCCTTTGACAGGTCCGGTGTGGCAGCCTGCCCATCCTCTCTGATTGACCACGGAATCTGGAGGCGTGATGCTAATATTGTGGCTCAGTTAACGAATCACAGCAATGCCTGGTGAAACTCTCAATGGGTTCCCGACACGCTGCAGGTCCCATCATTGCAGCAGAGACCATCAGTTGAAAATTCCTCCCTATGAACTGAAATCTTATCGCGGCAAGTTATGAAATCAAATTTGATAAATCTGGTGATTTGTAGACTGGCACAGGGAAATGACCATGAACGATACCAGGTTGTCGTAAAAATCCAGCTGGTTTCTCTAGGGAAAGGAAATTTCTGTTTTCCCATCAGAAAATTATGCTCACATATTTGTCCCAATACAATTACAAAGGGAAAACTGTTTAGGAAAAGAAAAAAGACAGAAGATGAATTTGATAATAGATTTCACAGCTGCAGATTCATGGAACATTAGGAGCCTAGTTACACCAGTGGGACATGTGACAAAAGTACCCTGAAGACACAAAATTGCTTTAAGTTAGCAAATAATCATTTAAGTGTAAAATATATTTACTATTGTAAATTGGATATATATTGTGTTACGGTCAAGTGAGAAGGGGTCGAAGGACTTCTCTCTTTTCCCTCTCCCTGTTTGACCACAACAGGCTTGATTCTTTTTTAAAGTGGATGTACTGGTCAATTCAGTAAGTGTTTGATTACGCTCTTGCTATGATCATAACAAGAACCAATCTGACAGGTTTTTTTGAGTTTAACCAAGAAAGAGGTTAACTTTAATGTACCTAAACCAAGCTAATGAAATGAATAAACTGTGTTCCAACTTTCATTCACTAGCACACTAGAGGTTTACACACACACAAATAGGTTATGGAGTGGGGAAAGGTAGATTGGTTGAGTTACAGACCATAGAAATAAAAGGATAAATAAAAGCAAAATACTGCGGATGCTGGAAATCTGAAACAAAAACAAGAAATGCTGGAATCACTCAGCAGGTCTGGCAGCATCTGTGGAAAGAGAAGCAGAGTTAACGTTTCGGGTCAGTGACCCTTCTTCGGAACTCATAGAAATAAAAGGTATACAGTCTGGGGAGTTTGGTGATTCAGCTGCCTTCTAGCTGAATTCAATGGTCCTGAGGCTTTTGGTTTGAAGAGGTAAATGATTGGTTCAGTGGGTCTCTTGGAGGCAGCGATGCAGATAATTTCCTCCAACGGGGTTTCTGATTGTAGCCGGAGTATGCAAAGGTGGTCAGTCAACAGGCAGGATTTGAAACTTTCAAATTGGAATGGAGAGAGAGAGAGAGACCCCCACTTAGGTCTGCACATGTCAGAGTCCAGAAGCTTTTCCTTTCGGCTGCAGAGAAACACACCAGCTTAAAAACAACAGATGGGGAGGGGCTTGTCACATGACAGTCACTCAGTCATTCAAGCATAGAGTTAGCAGTATTTCTCTGCTGCTAAAAGCAACAGGTAGTTCCCTTAAATTACTTGGGTCTTGGTTCTTGCTGGGGCATGAGCAGACATTTTGTCTCCCTCCTCACAGGCCTTGCAAGGTAAGATACAGTGTTGAAAATCAGGTGGCCATCCTAAGCTGCCAGCAAAATCATCCTTTTTTATTTGTTCTTTTTTAAATCTCTTCAAAAAAATATATTTTCAGATCTCCAGTCAGTGGATGAAAGAAAATTATCATTCAATAGAGCCAGTTCTCGTCACACCTCCCAACCGCGTGAAATGAAATGTAACGACAGGAACATTTCATTATGAGGTCACAAATTAAAAAGAAAACTGCACACACACTCATCAGTCTCACTGTTATCACCGCTCTGTTTCAGTTTTTTATTAAATCAGGGATTGTGCACGAGTACGACTGGGGAACTCCAAATACTCTGACTGGGCTCAATCAGCTTGTGCTCCAGCATAAACTGAATTTCCTCATGTATTTCTACAATACTTCCTTTTCCAATTTCTCTATGTCAGTGAACTTGACCCTGGATTCAAAGTTCATAACTTTCTGAAAATCATCCAGTGCTTTTTGTATATGGTTTTTCCTGTGCTCCACCAGGCCGACAGCTAGCTTTGCAGAGCACTTTGCAAGCCAACTGTCACCTAGTAAAATGGTGACTCCATTTGTGTGGATTAGCTATCCTGGCATAAATACAAGTGGGGCAAATGGCATCATAACATCATAAGACAGTTTGTCAGGCAAAGATTTAAGCCTGCCTTGAAGTGCTTCATAGTCATTTTGTACTTTAACCCAGTGCTGAATTTTTTCCCTTGCAGCTTGAGACCACCTATCAATTTTGTCCTGAATCGCTTCCTGTTGTTCCAGCTCATCTAGCCTGGCCCACAATTCCTCCTCAGATAGGATACTTGACTTGCAGTCACCACTACCATCACCACCCTCCAAATCTATCACAAAAACCTTTTTGAGAGTAGGGTTTTTCTTTGGCTTATGATCTTTTCTATGTCTCCCTTCAGAATTTAAATCTTTAATTTCGAGGTCTTCATTCCAAATTTCCACCTGAAGCTGGGTCAGTTTCCTGGGCCCGAGGCGATAGGGATATTGTTTTATGGGCGGGGTCTCTCCTCCATCCACATGTTGTACGGTTAGGGTTGTGCACCCTGGTTTGGCCCTGCAGATCCCTTTAAATGCTGTGAGCAGCCTTGTCAGGTCTCCTCTCTGTTCTGCATTTAAATAGGAGAGTACAGTGTCTAATTTCCCTAACATTTCAGTGTTAGCTAACTGGATCGAAGGGGGTTTGATTTGGGAATCCTCTTGGCCTCCTTTGTCCTCACTGACCCTTTCGTCCTCCTCTTTCCTGAATGCCTGACAGACCTGTGCTTGTTTGTCCCCTTCCTGGCTGTGATACTGTTTTAACATATTGATGTAGCACAGCCTTTGCTTTTCCTAAGATCTGGGGTGTCTATTATATACTTCACCTGGCTAATTCTCTTTATTATTCTATACCAGCTTTCAATGGTTCTCCCTGTATTGGTAAAAGCACTAACACTTGATCTCCGGGTTAAAATGTTCTGGCCTTGGCATGTTCATCTGCCTGCCTTTTCATAGCTGTCTGGGTGGTTTTTTGTTATTCCTGAGCCACTGCACAGGCTCTCGTGAGCCGTTCTCAGAACACTGGAGATGTAGTCTAACAGGGAAGATTGGTCCCTGTGTCCCAAAAACCTCTCCTTGATTAGTTTTTGAGGACCTCTCACCTCATGTCCATAAACTAATTCAAAGGGCCTAAAGCCAGTGGACTCATTGAGTGAGTCTAGTAGCAAACAGAAGAAATCCCAGCCCTTTGTCCCAATCATTGGGGTACTCATAGCAGTATGTCCTGATCACTGTCTTTAGGGTCTGGTGGTACTGCTCCAAAGCCCCTTGTGACTGTGGGTGGTAGGCTGAGGACGTTAGCTGGGTTATGCCCAGATTACCCATGACCTTTTGAAAAACACTGCACATAAAATTTGTGCCCTGATCCAACTAGATCTCAGCAGGCAGCCCATATCGGGTGAAGAATTGGGATAGACCCTCCACCACTACCTTGGCAGAGGATAGTTCTTAGAGGGAAATCGAATTGCCACATCCATAATGGTGAGAAATTACTGGCAGCCCCCTTTTGTTTTCGGCAGGGACCCCACACAACTTAGCAGCACTCTGCTGAACTACTCCAAAAGCCAGTATAGGAATTAGGGGTGCAGCTTTTATTGCAGGTTGAGGCTTCCCCAAAACCTGGCACATGTAGCAAGTCTTACAGAACTCCACCACATCCTTGTAGATTTGTGGCCAGTGAAAATGCTGTCTGATGCGGGCTTGGGTTTTCTGATGCCAACATGTCCAGTCATCGGAATCTCATGGGTTATTCTCAATATTTCCCTACGGTGCCTCGGCAGCACCACTACCTGGTGAACCACTGTCCACTCTTCCTCTGTGAGGAGGTCTCCACTTCTTCATCAGCACTTCATCCTTTGAAGAGTAGTACCCTGGAACTCCCTCTGCTTCAGCTTGAGTTTGGAAAGTCTGTACTAACTTTTTTAACTTGGGTTGGCTTGCTGAGCCTCGACCTGTTAAACCCATCCTCTAACTTCCCAAAGAAGATTTCAGATAACCAGACAGTATGGTCATCTATCTGCAGTGCCAGTTCAGCATCCTCTGACAGAGCTTGTTTGGCCATGGACCGGGTCACCACACAATCAGGAAAAATGCCAGGGAGCTTTTCCTTTCACTGCTGTGTTTCCCTGACCTCTTTCGGTCTCTCTAAAACCGCTGGGGAAGCTACCAACTTCGCCCCCACCAGATCATTACCCAGGAGTAGGTCGACCCCATCCATATGCAAACTAGGAACAATCCCCACGGTTACCAGTCCTGAAACAAGGTCACACTCTAGGTGCACCCAGTATAAAGGTAAACATAGAAACATTCATTATGATCATGGCTGATCATCCAACTCTTTAACCTGTTCCCACTTTCCCCCATATCCTTTGATTCCTTTCACCCCAAGAGCAATATCTAACTCCTTCTTCAAAACATACAATGTTTTGGCATCAACTGCTTTCTGTGGTAGCGAATTCCACAGGCTCACCACTCTCTGGGTGAAGTAATTTCTCCTCATCTCCGTCCTGAAAGGTTTACCCTGTATCCTTAGACTATGACCCCTGGTTCTGGACTCCCCCACCATTGCAAACATCCTTCCTACATCTACCCTGTCAAGTCCTGTTAGAATTTTGTAGGTTTCTCTGAGATCCCCCCTCAGTCTTCTGAACTCCAGCGAATATAATCCTAACCGACTCAATCTCTCCTCATACGTCAGTTCTGCCATCCCAGGAATCAGTCTGGTAAACCTTCGCTGCACTCCCTCTATAGCAAGAACATCCTTCCTCAGATAAGGAGACCAAAACTGCACACAATATTGCAGGTGTGGTCTCACCAAAGCCCTGTATATTTGCAGCAAGACATCCCTGCTCCTGTACTCGAATCCTCTCGCTATGAAGGCCAACATGCCATTTGCCTTTTTTACAGCCTGTTGCACCTGCATGCTTACCTTCAGTGACTGGTGTACGAGAACAACCAGGTCTAGCTGCATATTCCCCTCTCTCAGTTTATAGCCGTTCAGATAATAATCTGCCTTCCTTTTTTGCTACCAAAGTGGATAACCTTACATTTATCCACATTATACTGCATCTGCCATGCATTTGCCCACTCACTCAACTTGTCCAAATCACCCTGAAGCCTCTCTGCATCCTCTTCACAACTCACCCTCCCACCCAGTTTTGTGTCATCTGCAAATTTGGAGATATTACATTTAGTTCCCTCATCTAAATCATTAATATATATTGTGAATAGCTGGGGTCCTAGCACCGATCCCTGCTAGTCACTGCCTGCCATTCGGAAAAAGACCTGTTTACTTACCCAGAAGCCCCCTCGTCCGCCGAAAACAAAAGGAAATTAAGTTTAAGTTGAAACTGACCTTCCCAGCTGATCACTTGCTCGCACTCTCTGCTTCCGAATAAGCTGCTGCAATGAAAGGTAAGTTATTTTAAACGGCCCAAATATATAGGCTTTTTACTTACCCAGAAGCCCCCTGGTCCACCACAAACAAAAAGAAATTAAGTTTAAGTTGAAACTGACCTTCCCAGCTGATCACGCGCTCGCACTCTCTGCTTCCGAATAATCTGCTGCAATGAAAGATAAGTTATTTTAAACGGCCCAAATATATAGGCTTTTTACTTACCCAGAAGCCCCCTGGTCCGCCAAAAACAAAAGGAAATTAAGTTTAAGTTGAAACTGACCTTCCCAGCTGATCACTCGCTTGCACTCTCTGCTTCCGAATAAGCTGCTGCAATGAAAGGGCGTTTGGTAGTGGCATCACGCTGGAGGTGGCGGAAATGGCGGAGGATGATCCTTTGGATATGGAGGCTGATGGGGTGGAAAGTGAGGACAAGGGGAACCATGTCACGGTTCTGGGAGGGAGGGGAAGGGTTGAGGATAGAGGTACGGGAAATGGGCCGGACACGGTTGAGGGCCTTGTCAACATCAGTGGATCATCCTCCGCCATTTCCGCCACCTCCAGCGTGATGCCACTATCAAGCGCATCTTCCCCTCCCTTCCCCTGTCAGCATTCCGAAGGAATCGTTCCCTCCGCGACACCCTGGCCCACTCCTCCATTACCCCCACCACCTCGCCCCCGTCCCATGGCACCTTCCCCTGCAATCGCAGGAGGTTTAATACCTGCCCATTTACTTCCTCTCTCCTCACTATCCCAGGCCCCAAACACTCCTTTCAGGTGAAGCAGCGATTTACTTGTAGTTCTTTCAATGTAGTATACAGTATTCGCTGCTCACAATGTGGTCTCCTCTACATTGGGGAGACCAAGCGCAGACTGGGTGACCGTTTTGCGGAACACCTCCGCTCAGTCCGCAAGCAGGACCCTGAGCTTCTGGTTGCTTGCCATTTCAACACTCTCCCCTGCTCTCATTCTCACATCTCTGTCCTGGGATTGCTGCAGTGTTCCAGTGAACATCAACGCAAGCTCGAGGAACAGCATCTCATCTACCGATTCAGCACACTACAGCCTGCCGGACTGAACATTGAGTTCAATAATTTCAGAGCATGACAGCCCCCCATTTTACTTTTATTTTTAGTTGTTTTTTCTTTTTTCTTCTTTTTTTCTTTTTTACATTTTTTACTACCTTTTTTTGCATTTATTTCATTTCATCTTAGTTTGGTCAGTTTGCTTACCCACTGTTTTTTTTCATGTTTGCATTTGCTGCTGTTCAATATTCAGTCCGTTAACACCTATTCTGTACTAATGCTTTGTCTTTCAACACACCATTAACATATTGTTTGCCTTTGCTCCACGACCTTTTGGTCAGTTATGTGACCTTATCCAATCTACACCTTCTCCTTTGTTATCTCTTGCCCCACCCCCACCTCACTTGCTTATAACCTGTGACATTTTTAATATTTGTCAGTTCCGAAGAAGGGTCACTGACCCGAAACGTTAACTCTGCTTCTCTTTCCACAGATGCTGCCAGACCTGCTGAGTGATTCCAGCATTTCTTGTTTTTATTTCAGTAATCTCCAACTGCCCAGCTTCATTCCTCAACTCTTCAACAAATAGGGCTTTTAACCTGGTCCAAGTTACTTCACTCTGTTCTAGGAAGGTACTGGTCTCGAATGTGGATATTTTAGTACTGTAGCACTGAAAACCACAAGAAAACCTGTATTGAAGTTTTTAAGTTATTGCTAGGGATCTATTTGGTTTCCCACTTCCAAGTTCCCATTTGCCTTTGGGTTTGATACCAGACGTGAGCCCCTACATTTCTGTTCCTGTCAAGTGAGGAGGGTTTGAAGGGCTTCCCTCTTTTCCCTCTCCCTGTTTGACCACAACAGATTTAATTCTTTTTTAAAGTGGATGTACTGGCCAATTCAGTAGGTGTTTGATTATTTACTTGCCATGATCATAACAAGAACCAATCGGACTGGTTTCCTAGAGTTTAACGAAGAAAGAGGTTAACTTTAATGTACCTACACCGAACTAATGAAAATAATAAACTGCGCGCCAACTTTCAATCACACACACATCAGAGATTTACACACACACGAATAGTTTACAGAGTGGGGAAAGGTAGAGTGGTTGAGAGGGAGTCCATAGAAAAAGGGGTATACAGTTTGTGGAGTTTGGTGATTCAGCTGGCTTCTAGCTGAATTTGGTGGTCCTGAGGCTTTTAGTTTGAAGAGGGAGTTGACTGGCTCGGTGGGTCTCTTGGAGGCAGCGATGTGGATAATTTCTTCTAACAAGGTTTCTGATTGTAGCCGGAGTATGAAAAGGTGGCCAGTCAACAGGCAGAATTTGAAGCTTTCAAGCTGGAATGGAGAGAGAGAGAGAGAGAGAAACCCCCAGTTTCGGTTGTACAGAAACACACCAGCTTAAAACTGCATTCAAGCATAGTAGTTAGCAGTATTTCTTATTGCAAAAAGAACAGGTAGTTCCTTTAAACCTCCTGGGTCTTGGTTCTTGCTGGGACATGAACAGGCATTTTGTCTGCCTCCTCACAGGCCCTGCAAGGTAGGATACAGTGTTGAAAATTAGGTGGCCACCCTAAGTTGCCAGCAAAGTCATATTTTTTATCTGTCCTTTTTTAAATCTCTTCAAAACCTATAAATTCAGATCTCCAGTTAGTGGATTAAAGAAAATTATTCTTCAACATAGCCAGTTGGCATGACAATTGTATGTAGACAAATTACAAGCAATTTAACTTCCTATTATTGATCTGATATGTTGATAGGATATACTTGACACAGTATTATCCAGACTAGGGATGCGTTTGATTAGATCTTCTTCTAGTGTTAATCTATTTCATGCAAATACCTTTTATCTGATGGGACAGCCCTTTGCTTCAGCATCTTCCCTGTTTAATGGGCTGTACATTGGAAATATCACTACACAGCAGGAAGTAGCTTTTATGATGATCTAAGAGATCACATGAGGGAGAGACTTAAAGGAGAAACAGCGTGGCATCAGTGGAGTTAGACATACTTGTGTAAAGCTATATATAGTTCTCTAATATGTAATAAACTAGTTATTGTTAAACCTTAATGAAGGTTCGGTAATCCCTCCTAGCTAGCCTAACCAAATGTACAACATAGGGAACAGCGGTGGTTTTTGCCATACAACACCCAAAAAATTTTGAAAAAAGATTGGAAAGTCAGACCTGGAAGATACCACACCGACTAATGAAGCAAGTCCAACTTCAGCTAGAAGAGATGACCAGGATGGGAGTCATTTTTCCTGCCACAGAGCCTACAGAATGGTGTGTTCGGGAATGGTTCCAGTTTCTAAACCTAACGGTACTCTTCGCATTTGTGCTGACTTAACTTAATAAGACTGTAGCCAGAGAAATCCATCCGATGTCCTCAGTAGAGGAAAGCTTGGCAAAGTTATCCAAAAGTACCGTGTTCACACGAATAGTGGCTTTCGGCAAGTTCCATTGGATAAGAAGTCAAGGTTATTGTCAAGCTTCATTACTCCGTTCAGAAGATTTTGTTTTAATCATTTACCATTCAGTATAATATCAGCACCAGAAATATTCCAAAGATCTATGTCAAACATTCTATAGGGCCTTAAAGGAGTAATATGCCATATGGACGAAATCTTAGATCATGGGGAATCGTTGAAGAACATGACCTGAGGGTTAGAGCTGTTTTGGATACTGTACAAGAAGGCCTGACACTGAATGAAAAGTGTGAATTCTCAAAAACGTCTATTTGTATCCTAGAACACATCGTTAGTAACAAGGGCATAATGGCAGACACGCAAAAGACAAGAGCCATTAGTGAATTCCCAATTCCGACTTCTGTCCGAGATCTTCAACGATTCCTCAGAATGGTTGATCAGTTCGCAAAATTTCTGCCCAAGTGCAAGTTATGAACCCTTAAAACAACTATTAAGGAAAGCTCAAGCATGAAAGGATCAAGGAAATGCTGATTTCGCCAGATATCTTAGTGCATTAGAAACCCCTCACTATTGACCACAATAGCAGCAGATGCCTCATCTTTAGGGTTAGGGGATGTCCTTTTTCAAAAACAGCCAGACAGATGTCCACGACTGGTTTGTTATGCATCATAATCATTGTCTGAGACTGAGACAAGGTACCCCATCATAGAGAAAGAAGCTCTCACAGTCACGTGGGCTTGTGGGAAGTTCCCAGGTTATATCATCGGCTTAAAGGTTGTCATAGAGACAGATAACAAACCCCTAGTTTCCTTACTTGATGAAAAGGAACTTGCTAGGATGCCTCCGAGAATCCAGCTGTTCTGGTTGAGACTGATGAGATTCACGTATGAAATAGTATATGTACAGGGCAAGCCGCAAACAACAGCAGATGCATTGTCCAGAACTACTGTTGACCATCCTACACAACAGGATGTTAACTTTATTAATGAGATTGAGTCATAGTTCACTGCATCATTCAATGGCCAGCAAGCTTTAAAAATGCTCCAAGAAATTCGTCATGCTCAGATGCAAGATGAGGAATGCATCTGTATCTGCCAATATTGCACACAAGGTTGACCACAGCAATGTCCCAGTGGTAAAGAGATGAAAATCTTCTTTGAGCACAGAAATCACTTTACTATTGTGGGTGATTTGCTGGTATATAATGAGAGGCTGGTGATTCCGTCTCACTCCAGGCAGACATCTTGGAGAAAATACACCAGGACCACATGAGTATCACAAAATGCAGAGCATGAGCTCAGTCATCCGTGTGGTGGCTGGGAACTTAGAGAGCTTTAGAAGAAATGATTTCTAATTGCCAGGTATGCGCAGTGCACAGACCAGACCAGAGGGAACCCCTTATCCCGACCCAATTTCCAACCAGACTGTGGGAACCAGTCTATGACTCTATAACATCTGGGGATGGATCTATTCACGTTTAATGGAAAATCGTACCTGATTGTTATTGTTTATTTTTCTAGGTGGATCGATGTCAAACATTTGTACACATTGATTACTGAGACTGTAGTTCGAGTTTTAATGGAGATCTTTGCAACACATGGTATTTCTGACTAGATTGTTTCTGATAATGGTCCACAATTTGCACTTAACTACTTTACACACTTTGGAGAAAACTGTGCATTTGTATATCTTACAAGTTTTCCTGGATAGCCTCAGTCTAATGGTGAAGCTGGAAGAGGAGTCAGAACTATCAAAGCACTGTTAAAGAAGAATGAAGATTTTCAAACAGCACTCTTAAATCATAAATATGCTCCATTGCTATGTGGATTAGCACCATCAGACTGTTGATGGGAAGGAAGCTTAGAACATAACTTTTCATCCTACCCAAAAATTACTTCCAGGGCTAGAAGTCCAGGATTATCAGAGAGTTCAAGACAGAGAAAAGTCTTGTTGAAAACAACAAGCTTATAACTATAAAGGGAGATATCATACCAGGAAGTTGACGTCATTGCCAGGGACAGACAGCCCGCCCCCTCCACAAGATTAGGAGTGCGGGCCGCTCCGGCTATTTAAATGAGCCACCACAGCATGAGATCGTGGTGGCTTTTTGGTATGCGGCCCACGTATGCAGGATGCAGCTCACCGCCGAGATCGGCAACAGGATACAACAAACCTCAGTGAAGGTCGTCCAAGCCAAGAAACAAGAGTTCAGAAAAAGACTACGAATCTTCCGGGTCTGACAATAACACGATCAGGGAGAGGTTTGAAGCTTCCTGACAGATTGAATCTGTGATGTCAGAGACTTGGGGAGAGATGGGGCAGTACGTAAACGCAAAAATGAGCGTACAACAGAAAATATGGACAAAGACTTGGGGGGAGATGTAGTATATGGGTTTGAAAGGATTAATGTTTGGGACAGTGTGAGTATTACTTCCCACTATGGTGATGTAAGAGATCACATGAGGGAGAGACTTGAAGGAGAGTACTTAAGGAAGTGGCCCTAGAAATAGTAGATGCATTGCTGGTTATTTTTCAAAATTCTATAGACTCTGGAACAGTTCCATTGGATTGGAAGGTAGCTAATGTAACCCCACTATTTAAAAAAGGAAGTAGAGAGAAAACAGGGAATGATACACCGGTAAGCCTGACATCAGTAGTGGTGAAAATGCTCGAGTCCATTATAAAAGATGTAATAGCAGAGCACTTGGAAAACAATGACAGGATCAGACAAAGTCAACATGGATTTATGAAAGGGAAATCATGCTTGACAAATCTGCTGGAATTTTTTGAGGATGTAACTAGTAGAATAGATAAGGGAGAACCAGTGGATGTGGTGTATTTGGATTTTCAGAAGACTTTCGATAAGGTTTCACACAAGAGGTTAGTGTGCAAAATTAAAGGACATGGGACTGGGGGTAAGGTACTGACATGGATAGCGAACTGGTTGGCAGATAGGAAACAAAGAATAGGAATAAATGGTTTTTTTTCCGAGTAGCAGGCAGTGACTATCGGGGTACTGCAGGGATCAATGCTAGGACCCCAGCTATTCACAATATATATTAAAGATATAGATGAAGGAATTAAATGTAATATATCCAAGTTTGCAGATGACACAAAGCTGGGTGGGAGTGTAAGCAGTGAGGAGGATGCAGAGAAGCTCCAGTGTGATTTGGACAGGTTGCGTGAGTTTTTTTTTCTTCATTCATGGGATGTGGGCATCACTGGCCATGCCAGCATTTAGTGCCCATCCCTAATTGCCCTTGAGAAGGTGGTGATGAGCTGCCTTCTTGAACCGCTGCAGTCCATGTGAGGTAGGTACACCCACAGTGCTGTTCGGAAGGGAGTTCCAGGGTTTTGACCTAGCGACAGTGAAGGAACGGCGATATAGTTCCAAGTCAGGATGGTATGTGACTTGGACGGGAACTTGGAGGTGGTGATGTTGCCATGCATCTGCTGCTCCTGTCCTTCGAGGTGGTAGAGCTCGCGGGTTTGGAAGGTGCTGTCTAAGGAGCCTTGGTACATTGCTGCAGTCCATCTTGTAGATGGTACACACTGCTGCCACTGTGCGTCGCTGGTGGAGGGAGTGAATGTTTGTGGATAGTGTGCCAATCAAGCGGGCTGCTTTGTTCTGGATAGTGTCAAGTATCTTGAGTGTTGCTGGAGCTGCACCCGTCCAGGCAAGTGGAGAGTATTCCATCACACTCCTGACTTGTGCCTTGTAGATGGTGGACAGGCTTTGGGGAGTCAGGAGGTGAGTTACTTGCCGTAGGATTCCTAGCCTCTGACCTGCTCTTGTAGCCACAGTATTTATATGGCTACTCCAGTTCAGTTTCTGGTCAATTGTAGCCCCTAAGATGTTGATAGTGGGGGATTCAGCGATGGTAATGCCATTGAATGTCAAGAGGAGATGGTTAGATTCTCTCTTGTTGGAGATGGTCATTGCCTGGCACTTGTGTGGCGCAAATGTTACTTGCCACTTATCAGCCCAAGCCTGGATATTGTCCAGGTCTTGCTGCATTTCTACATGGACTGCTTCAGTATCTGAGGAGTTGTGAATGATGCTGAACATTGTGCAATCATCAGCGAACATCCCCACTTCTGACCTTATGATTGAAGGAAGGTCACTGATGAAGCAGCTGAAGATGATTGGGCCGAGGACACTACCCTGAGGAACTCCTGCAGTGATGTCCTGGAGCTCAGATGATTGACCTCAAACAACCACAGCCATCTTCCTTTGCGCTTGGTATGACTCCAACCAGCAGAGAGTTTCCCCCCTGATTCCCATTGACTCCTGTTTTGCTCGGGCTCCTTGATGCCATACTTGGTCAAATGCTGCCTTGATGTCAAGGGCAGTCACTCTCACCTCACCTCTTGAGTTCAGCTCTTTTGTCCATATTTGGACCAAGACTGTAATGAGGTCAGGAGCTGAGTGGCCCTGGCGGAACCCAAACTGAGCATCACTGAGCAGATTATTGCTAAGCAAGTGCTGCTTGATGGCACTGTTGATGACACCTTCCATCACTTTACTGATGATTGAGAGTAGACTGATGGGGCGGTAATTGGCCGGGTTGGATTTGTCCTGCTTTTCCACATTGCCGGGTAGATGCCAGTGTTGTAGCTGTACTGGAACAGCTTGGCGAGGGGTGCGGCAAGTTCTGGAGCACAGGTCTGCAGTACTATTGCCGGAATATTGTCAGGGCCCATAGCCTTTGCAGTATCCAGTGCCTTCAGTCATTTCTTGATATCACGCGGAATGAATCGAATTGGATGAAGTCTGGCATCTGTAATGCTGGGGACTTCAGGAGGAGGCCGAGATGGATCATCCACTCGGCACTTCTGGCTGAAGATTGTTGCAAATGCTTCAGCTTTATTTTTCGCACTGATGTGCTGGGCTCCCCCATCATTGAGGATGGAGATATTTGTGGAGCCACCTCCTCCAGTTAGTTGTTTAATTGTCCACCACCATTCATGACTGGATGTGGCAGGACTGCAGAGCTTAGATCTGATCCGTTGGTTATGGGATCGCTTAGCTCTGTCCATTGCATGCTGCTTATGCAGTTTGGCATTCAAGTAGTCCTCTGTTGTAGCTTCACCAGGTTGACACCTCATTTTGAGGTATGCCTGGTGCTGCTCCTGGCATGCCCCCCTGCACTTTTCATTGAACCAGGGTTGGTGTCCTGGCTTGATGGTAATGGTAGAATTGGGTATATGCCGGGCCATGAGGTTACAGATTGTGGTTGAGTACAGTTCTGCTGCTGCTGATGGCCTACAGCGCCTCATGGATGCCCAGTTTTACATTGCTAGATCTGTTCAAAATCTATCCCATTTAGCACGGTGATAGTGCCACACAACATGATGGAGGGTATCCTCAATGTGAAGGCGGGACTTCGTCTCCACAAGGACTGTGCGGTGGTCACTCCTACCAATACAGTCATGGAAAAAAGCATCTGCAGCAGGCAAATTGATCAGGACAAGGCCAAGTATGTTTTTCCCTCGTGTTGGTTCCCCCACCACTTGCCGCAGACCCATTCTAGCAACTATGTCCTTTTGTACTAGGCCAGCACGGTCAGTAGTGGTGCTACCGAGCCACTTTTGGTGATGGACATTGAAGTCCCCCACCCAGAGTACATTTTGTGCCCTTGCCATCCTCAGTGCTTCCTCCAAGTGGTGTTCAACATGGAGGAGTACTGACTCATCAGCTGAGGGAGGGCGATAGGTGGTCATCAGTAGGAGGTTACCTTGCCCATGTTTGACCTGATGCCATGAGACTTCATGGAGTCTGGAGTCGATGTTGAGGACTCCCAGGGCAACTCCCTCCCTACTGTAGACCACTGTCCCGCCACCTCTGCTGGGTCTGTCCTGCCGGTGGGACAGGACATAACCAGGGATAGTGATTGCAGTGTTTGGGACATTGTCTGTAAGGTATGATTCCGTGAGTATGACTATGTCAGGCTGTTGCTTGACTGGTCTGTGGGACAGCTCTCCCAACTTTGGCACAAGCCCCCAGATGTTTGTAAGGAGGACTTTGCAGGGTCGACAGGGCTGGGTTTGCCATTGTCGTTTCCGGTGCCTAGGTCGATGCCAGGTGGTCCGTCTGGTTTCATTCCTTTTTGAGTGGGCAAATACATGGCAAATGCAGTATAACGTGGATAAATGTGAGGTTATCCACTTTGGTAGCAAAAACAGAAAGACAGATTATTATCTGAACGGCGAAAGATTGGGAAAGGGGGAGGTGCAGCAAGACCAGGGTGTCCTTGCACCAGTCGCTGAAAGTAAGCATGTAGGTGCAGCAGGAAGTTAAGAAGGCAAATGGTATGTTGGCCTTCATAGCGAGAGGATTTGAGTACAGGAGCAGGGATGTCTTGCTACAATTATACAAGGCCTTGGTGAGACCACATCTGGAGTATTGTGTGCAGTTTTGGTCTCCTTATCTGAGGAAGGATGTTTTTGCTATGGAGGGAGTGTAGCGAAGGTTCACCAGACTGATTCCTGGGATGGCAGGACTGACGTATGAAGAGAGATTGGGTCGATTAGGCTTGTATTCTCTAGAGTTTAGAAGAATGAGAGGGGATCTCATAGAAACCTACAAAATTCTAACAGGACTGGACAGACTAGATGCAAGAAGGATGTTCCCAATGGTGGGGGAGTCCAGGACCAGGGGTCACAGTCTAAGGATAAGGGGTAGGACTGAGATGAGGAGGGATTTCTTCACTCAGAGAGTGGTGAACCTGTGGAATTCTCTACCACAGAAAGCAGTTGAGGCCAAATCATTAAATATATTCAAGAAAGAGTTAGATATAGTTCTTAGGGCTAAAGGGATCAAGGGATACAGGGAGAAAGTGGGAACAGGGTACTGAGTTTGGATGATCAGCCGTGATCGTATTGAATGGTGGTGCAGGCTCGAAAGGCCGAATGACCTACTCCTGTTCCTATTTTTCTATGTTTCTAAGCAGCATGGCATCAGTGGATTTAGACATACTTGTGTAAAGCTGTATATCGTTCTCTAATATGTAATAAACTAGTTATTGCTGAAACTTACCAAAGACTCAGAAATCTCTCCTAGCTAGACTAACCAAACATATAACACTTGACATCCTGCCATATTGCAGTGTAGGTAAATGACCTATTTTACATAGCAAACCATGAAAGTTCAACCAATTTTGCATTTTCTGTACAGGTCTCCAGCACAGCTTAAAAAATGCAATTTTGTTTTTTGTAAAAGTAACAATTACACCCAAGTTTTTTGTTTTGGTAATTTTTATGTTGAAGGATATTTCACAAACTACTGCCTGATCTTCAATCTTCCATTCCTCCCCAGAGTCCTTGAACAAGTTGCCATCTCCGATCTTTCCCACAACTCCATTTTTGAATCACTCCAATCATGTTTCTGCCCCTGCTGCAACACTGAAATGACCCAAATCAAAGTTACAAATGAGACCTGTATGGCTGTCAACATGGGCGTTCCTCATTGTCCTTCTCAACGTGCCTCCTCAATCATCCAGCTGGGTGGCACTGCCCTAGCTTGGTTCCAATTTGTCTACCAGTCATAGCCAGATCTTCACCCGCAAAGACTTCTTATCCAGCCCCCATGCTGTTAACTACGGAGTCTCTCAAGGATCTAATTTGGGCCCCTTCCTCATCTGCACCCTGCTCTTTAGTGCAAGTACAAAAAGTAACCAGAAAGGTGAATGTTGACCTTATCTCAAGGGGTTGAAATTCTAAAGTGAGGAAGTGATGCTTAAGTTCTACAGAACCCCTCTGGAGTACTGATTTCAATTCTGGGCACTGACCCTCAGGAAAGATTATAGGCCTTGGAAGTTACACAGAATAGATTCACCAGAATGAAAGGGATAATTATGATGACAAGTTGCATAGATCATGCCTGTATAAAAGATTAAGCGGTGATCTAACTGAGAGATGATTAAAGGATTGATAGGGCAAATAGAGAAACTAGTCCCTCTGGTGGGGGAAACCAGAACAAGAGCACATAATCTTAAAATTAGTGCTAAACTATGTAGGATGATAACAAGAATTGTGTTTTCACGCAAAGGGTGGTCGAGATTTTGTATTTGCTCCTCTCAAAAGCCTGTGGAAGCTGCGGGTCAATTGAAAACTTCAAGACTTAGATTGCTAAATTTTTATTCACTAATAGGATAAAGGGATATGGTACAAAGGTGGGTGAATGGAATTGAGGTACAGATCAGCCATGATCTACGTGTCTGGTGGAATGGACTCAAGGGGCTGAAAAGCCTACTCCTGTTCATATGTTGCCCGAGCATCATTTGAAGACATGAAGTCAGTTTCCACATGCATGTTAAGCTCCATGGTCCACCACCTGTCTCTACCCCTCCATCGCATCTGTCTGTCAAACTTGTTTGTCCAACATCTATTTTTCTGTAAGCTGTAATTTACTGCAGTTAAACATTGGGTGGACAGAAGGCATCATCTTTGGCCTCTTCCACAAACTCCCTACCCTTGCCACTCATTGCATCCTGCTTCATGGACATTGTCTCAGTTTGAACCAGACTGTTCGCAATCTTGGCATCCTATCTGACCCCGAACTGTTCTTCTGATCCCATTGCCAACTTCCACCTCCTTAACATCAACTCCCTCATCCCTGCCTTAGCCCATCTGCCTCTGAAACTCTTATCCTGGCCTTTGTCACCTCTGTACTCAACTATTCCTACGTTCTCTTGAATGGCCTTCCACTCTTCGTGTTGTGTAAACTTCAGCTCGTCAAAAACTCTTCCGACTGCATCCTGTCCTATACCAATTCCTGCCCACCCACCATTCCTGTCCTCACTAACCTACAATTCCTCCAATTTAAAGTTATCATCCTTGTATTTAATTTGGCCTTTTCCCTCCACATCTCTGTACCTTTCTACAATAAGCCAATATTCCCCCACCTCTCCACCCAGAATGCTTCTGCCTCTGTCCCTGGCCTCTTGTTTATCATAGAAACATAGAAAAATAGGAGCAGGAGTAGGCCATTCGGCCCTTCGAGCCTGCACCACCATTCAATACGATCTTGGCTAATCATCCAGACTCAGTCACCTGTTCCCGCTTTCTCCCCGTATCCCTTGATCCCATTCGCCCTAAGAACTATATTTAACTCTTTCTTGAATATATTTAATGATTTAGCCTCAACTGTTTTCCGTGGTAGAGAATTCCACAGGTTCACCACTCTCTGGGTGAAGAAATTCCTCCTCATCTCAGTCCTAAATGGCTTATCCCTTATCCTTAGACTGTGACCCCTGGTCCTGGACACTCCCGCCATCAGGAACATCCTTCCTGCATCTAGTCTCTCCAGTCCTGTTAGAATTTTGTAGGTTTCTATGAGATCCCCTCTCAGTCTTCTAAACTCTAGCGAGTACAAACCCAATTGACCCAATTTCTCTTCTTACGTCAGTCCTGCCATCCCAGGAATCAGTCTGATGAACCTTCGCTGCACTCCCTCTATAGCAAGAACATCCTTCCTCAGATAAGGAGACCAAAACTGCACACAATACTCCACCATTTATGGCCATGCCTTCAGCCAAATTTTAAAACAAAGGAAATAGCAAAGACCTGGGGTATAAAACAAAACAGAAACAGTCAGAGTGGCACAAAGAACAACTCATACTGGGAGTGATAGTTGATGAAGAAATGCTGGACTGATGCTAACCAAACTCACAAACATAGAGGTAGACTAAAAATGAATTACAGATTTGAGTCCAGCTCTGACACACTGGACTGAATTTTCCTGACATCGTTGGGAACCTAACGTTAGGGCCATTTCTCGGTCCCGACCCCGTACGGTTCTGATGTCTGCGGAGAGTTGGAGCCTTCCGTAAGGCAACCAATTAACAGGATTCCTCCGTGTTCGCAGTCCAATTAAGGTTGGTGGGTGGATGGCAAGGCAGGATGCCCAATAGGAAGGCCCACAGCACTGGACTGATGGCAACCCCACTGCCAGAGGTGGGCGCTGCTGAAACAGGTATTGGAGTGCAAGGCTGCATTAAAATGGATACTCCCTTGGAAGCTTTATTAATATGTTAAAATGTGGAAGGCCCACAGCTTGTCGTGGCAGTTTTTGTTGTACTCAATGCGAGATAAGCAAATGAAAGCATTTGCAGATTCCTGACCTGCAGATTCAAAATGGTGCCAAAGGGAATCCCCCGCCGACTTTCAGTTTGCTTAATTCATATCAATCACCTCCAGCAAAAACAAAATGCAAAACATACATTAATTTAAAGAAAAAAACACTCCTCTTTCTCCATGCCCAAGAGTGTAATGTGTAGCCCAGATGGTGCTGTAAGACAAATCAATGGGTCGTGAATCCAACAAAATTACCAACTGTTGAAGAGTGTGCAGAGCCTCCATTTGTCACCGCCATTCTTAAAACGTGATAGATTGGGAGATCAGTTAAATGCTCCAGAAGCCCATATCACACCTCTGAGGCACAGCGCATAGGGTATTCCAATTTGCTGTACATCATTTTTAAATGACAGTTTAAACATTCCACTGATAGCGTGGCACAGCATTTTTCTAGCTATTTAAACAATGGTGGTTCCTAAATTATATCAGTAGCCTCACAAGAAATGGCAATAAATCAAAGCCGCACTTGAGAACGATGATGAATAATGTCTTGGTGCAATGTCTGTGCCAGACGGTTTGATATGCCTCTTGTTCTCGACACTCCTAGTTGCATTTCAAAATCCATACATTTGCTCCTTACTGAGCAGCAGCTGCGGCAACGTTAGAAATGTACGAGCCAGCACTCTGCTCACCAGGGCCAGGTCCATTGTCCTGTCAGTGCCCCCTCTCAGACCAGACACATTTGGCTGGAATTTCAGTCCAGGGGTCGGGAACCAGAAGTCGCCAGCTCCCAAAGCTGGAGGGCCAATTGGAGACCCTCAGCACTGACACATCGGCAGCCCCACCGCCCGAGGCACCCTCTTTAAAGAAGTCAGC
Organism: Heterodontus francisci; assembly: GCF_036365525.1. Lineage (NCBI taxonomy): Eukaryota > Metazoa > Chordata > Chondrichthyes > Heterodontiformes > Heterodontidae > Heterodontus > Heterodontus francisci. Next base: position 128,635,569 of record NC_090377.1, read on the forward strand.
TTTTTAAAAATCTTAAATGGCCACAGCTACCTGGCTGTGATAGTGGAGGGGCAGCCCCACCACGGGATGGCCCAGCGACCGTAGCTATCGGGCATGACTGACGCAGGTGGGTGGAAGGCCCCTCGCGGGATGAAGCGCACCCCCTCCCTTTCCTGATGTGAGCCCGCAATGGTTGCCCGGCCGATGTCTCCTGCCTGCATTGCCGACTGGGAATTCCAGTCGGCATGGGAACGGAGCCTTGATAGGCCCGGTAATTGACCCTAATTGCCCTCAGTTGGCTACCTGCCGCTTGTGGCCGGGTAGCTGTTCTGCCCCCTGGCCCAGCCTCTCCAAAAATGGCTTGAGGTCGGGATCGTGGTGCCAAACCAGCACAATGGCCAGTGGTGTGAAACTGTGGCCCTGCCCAGCTCCAATCCCAACCCTGAGCTGCTTTTAAAATCCAGTCCATTGAGGCTCTGTGGGCTGCCCATCTTTCTGCAGCTCGGCCAGCAGCTCCTTCCCACTGGTGCAGAATATCCAGCTTCTGTTGCAGAAGGTCAGTATGTCACCCACCCTGCTCGGCGTCATGGCCACCCCACAGAAGGCAGCAACTGCAACACCACCATGCCTTGCTCAGAGAAATGGGGCTGGATGCAATTTTTTTTTTTTAAACTCTCCCCACAGAGCTCCACTAGTATTCAGGAGAAACTGGTCTGGTCTAACTTTAAAGAAACACCCTGTTCAGAGATCTCCAGGCCGATTATATATAATTAAAATGGCGTACACCATTGGCACTGTACTGGGACTGACATCTTTTTTGGGTGTGTTTTTAAATTATAAAATGTTAAGAATAATAGTTTTCTACAAAATGTCTGAGTGTCACAAGCGTTATTGCACAGTTGTGATCAGCACACTACTGTGTAGGAGACCCCAGAAAGAAAATTCTGAAAGTAGGTGCTAAAACAAACTTAGGGCTGAATTTTTAGGCCCCGTTGGGAGTGAGCCTGGAGGCTGACAGACGTCTAAATTCACGTCACCGGCCAATGTGCTGGTTCCCTGGCTCCAACCCAACCCTGGGCCATTTTCACGGAGGTAGGGTGAGGGTGGGTGCAGCAGGACTACCTCACTGCAAGCAGCAAGTAGCTAACTGACCTCACTAAAGGCCTATTAAGGCCAATTGTCGCAGGCTAGTCAACCCCAATGGTCTCCTGAGGCATCAGTGTATAGTATAGCTGCCTGGACGCAGCCTTTCAGCAGCTGACTGGCGAGGCCAGCACTCCAGGCAGGTTTTGAGGCCCTCCCCACCTGCCTGGCTGTAGCTGCAGTCACAGGTTGTACTATGGAGGGGTTTCCCCCTCTCTCTCTCTCTCACACACCCGAAAAGGCAGCCTGCTTCTTCTTCTTCCATGACAGAGGGCCTCCTATTGCCCTCCCCCCCCAACTTTGAGAGCCTGCCTGCCATCCCTCATTGGATGGTGAGCCTGCCCTCTGGCCATTAATTGGCTAATTCAGAAAGAAAATCTCTGCTGGGTGACTGTTCCCCTCATAACACTGGATTTTTTCTCGCCCAGACGTCAGGTTCTGTGGCAGGGGACGGATCTGAAGATGGCTCCAGATGAGGCCCGCCGCGGGCCTCGATACCGTGTGGGCCTGGCCCGATCCTCCCGATGGCGGCGAGGCTCCTAAAATCCAGCTCACAGTGTGGGCTTCTGACCCCCCCATTTGACCATGAAGCCACGCTGGGAAATTCTGCTGTTAGTGTCCATCAGCATGACAATCTGTTTTAGCTGGAATCAGACATCTGTCTCAATGACATTGTAATACAAACAGTATGCTTTCAAAACATTTACTTGAAGCACTTGTTTACTAATCATAAAAATACTGGGCAGGGGAAGAGACTGTTTGACTGGCAGTCGAGACTCATCCAATTGGGGCGGCACAGTGGCGCAGTGGTTAGCACTGCAACCGCACAGCTCCAGTAACCCAGGTTCAGATCTGGGTCCTGCCTGTGTGGAGTTTGCAAGTTCTCCCTGTGACTGTGTGGGTTTTTTCTGGGTGCTCTGGTTTCCTCCCACATGCCAAAGACTTGCAGGTTGACAGGTAAATTGGCCCTTGTAAATTGCCCCTAGTGTAGCTAGGTGATCGGAGAATTGAAGGAAATGGGATTAATGTAGGGTTAGTATAAATGGATGGTTGGCACAGACTCGGTGGGCTGACGGGCCTGTTTCAGTGCTGTATCTTTCTATGACTCTAATCAGTAAATGAAGAGTCTACTTAATTTTCAATTGATGTGGGAAGGTGGTGCACCATGAGAATGGACATGCTGTGTAACCAATGGCAAGAGTGGGGGAAGGATGATTGGGGGCATGTGATGAAACCTCCAGGAATATGCCCAACCAGAGCTGGCAAACCTAGCCCAATCCCATCGTCACCTGCCATCTTTATCTGAAGGTATTGCTAAATAGCAAACAGGAAAGGGAAAGAATTTTCCCCTCTCTAGCTCATGGTGCTGAGGCCACTTGTCGTGTCCCAATTGCTGCCCAGGTTGAGGTCAGCTAACGTAGCAACATTTCGACTCCGATCAGAGGTAATTTTCCAATTTTGTGCTCCGAGGAGCAGCTTTCCCTTCCAAGATCGCATATCGGAAATTAGTCCGCCTGAATATAAATTGGTTGAGGTAACATTCACTGCAAGCAAACAAAATTGAAATATGCGCTTCCAGAAGGCAAAACACCATGAAGTTGACAAATTACCTTTATAATGTCATCTTTTCATAGTCTCAGTTGTTGCTATTTGACTATGCAATATTCATGAAGAATTTATCATCATTCTCCTGTCAGTGTCAGTTCTCTATATACATAGGAGGAGATATGAAAAGATATACAAACTTGGAGTTCTTCAAACCATTATAGAGCTCTCTCAGTGTCAACCTGCGTTGTACTGTGGAACTGAAGATAGGCAGGGCAATCTGAAGGCTGATAATGCAGTCCCAGGTTGCCAATTAACCCAGTATCCTTTATTTCTCTTGCAGCTTGTACTTAATATTGGATCACAGTTTGAGCTGTCTTGATTTTTCTTGTGCATAGTTCCTAACTAGACCTTGAATAGTAATAGTTCAGTTCTTGGCCCAAATTGTAGGGAGCGGCAGGTGCGTGTGAGCCCCGAGTGGGTAGTGAAACCCAAGGACATTGAGGACTGGCCAATCTTAATGGCTGGGCCTCATTGCCATAAATTTTCTTCGCCTCCCACCTGAATCCAACCACATCCACTACCTGGCCAGTGGGTGGGAATGTGAATTCAGCAGCAGGAACACAGGAATAGTCCCGTCAGTCCTTTACGTGATGAGAGGGGGAGGGAGGCCCTAGGCTCCTTTGTGATGCCGGACAGAGCACTCCTGACCCACAGAATGGGTGCAGAATGTGCTCTGGGTGGGGGAACTTCAATGTCGATCACCAAGAGTGGCTCAGTAGCCGCACTACTTACCAAGCTGGCCGAGTCCTAAAGGACATAGCTGCTAGACTGGATCTGCGGCAGGTGGTGAGGGAACTAACAAGAGGGAAAAACATACTTGGCCTTATCCTCACCAATCTGCCTGCCGCAGATGCTTCTGTTCATGACAGTATTGGTAGGAGTGACCACCACACAGTCCTTATTGAGACGAAGTCTCGCCTTCACATTGAGGATACCGTCCATCGTGTTGTGTGGCACTATCACCGTGCTAAATGGGATAGATTTCGAACAGATATAGCAATGCAAAACTGGGCATCCATGAGGTGCTGTAGGCCATCAGCAGCAGCAGAACTGTACTCAACCACAATCTGCGACGTCATGGCCCGGCATATCCCCCACTTTACCATTACCATCAAGCCAGGAGACCAACCCTGCTCCAATGAAGAGTGCCAGAGGGCATGCCAGGAGCAGCACCAGGCATACCTCAAAATGAAGTGTCAACCCGGTGAAGCTACAACAAAGGACTACTTGGGTGCCAAACTGCGTAAGCAGCATGCGATAGACAGAGCTAAGCGATCCCATAACCAACGGATCAGATCTAAGCTCTGTAGTCCTGCCACATCCAGCTGTGAACGGTGGTGGACAATTAAACAACTAACTGGAGGAGGTGGCTCCACAAATATCCCAATCCTCAATGATGGGGGAGCCCAGCACATCAGTGCGAAAGATAAGGCTGAAGCATTTGCAACAATCTTCAGCCAGAAGTGCCGAGTGGATGATCTATCTCGGCCTCCTCCTGAAGTGCCCAGCATCACAGATGCCAAACTTCAGCCAATTCGATTCACTCCGCGTGATATCAAGAAACGACTGAAGGCACTGGATACTGCAAAGGCTATGGGTCCTGACAATATTCCGGCAATAGTTCTGAAGACTTGTGCTCTAGAACTTGCCGCGCCCCTAGCCAAGCTGTTCCAGTACAGCTACAACACTGGCATCTACCCTGCAATGTGGAAAATTGCCCAGGTATGTCCTGTACACAAAAAGCAAGACAAGTCCAACCCGGCCAATTACGACCCCATCAGTCTACTCTCAATCATCAGTAAAGTGATGGAAGGTGTTATCAACAGTGCCATCAAGCAGCACTTGCTTCGCAATAACCTGCTCAGTGATGCTTAGTTTGGGTTCCCCCAGGGCCACTCAGCTCCTGACCTCATTACAGCCTTGGTCCAAACATGGACAAAAGAGCTGAACTCAAGAGGTGAGGTGAGAGTGACTGCCCTTGACATCAAGGCAGCATTTGACCGAGTATGGCATTAAGGAGTCCTAGCAAAACTGAAGTCAATGGGAATCAGGGGGAAAACTCTCCACTGGTTGGAATCATACTTAGCACGAAGAGAGATGGTTGTGTTTGTTGGAGGTCAATCATCTGAGCTCCAGGACATCACTGCAAGAGTTCATCAGGGTAGTGTCCGAGGCCCAACCATCTTCAGCTGTTTCGTCAATGACCTTCCTTCAATCATAAGATCAGAAGTGGGGATGTTCGCTGATGATTGCACAATGTTCAGCACCATTCGGACTCATCAGATACTGAAGCAGTCCGTGTAGAAGTGCAGCAAGACCTGGACAATATCCAGGCTTGGGCTGATAAGTGGCAAGTAACATTCGCGCCACACAAGTGCCAGGCAATGACCATCTCCAACAAGAGAGAATCTAACCATCTCCCCTTGTCATTCAATGGCATTAGCATCATTGAATGCCCCACTATCAACATCCTGGGGGCTACCATTGACCAGAAACTGAACTGGAGTAGCCATATAAATACCATGGCTACAAGAGCAGGTCAGAGGCTAGGAATCCTGCAGCGAGTAACTCATCTCTTGACTCCCCAAAGCCTGTCCACCATCTACAAGGCACAAGTCAGGAGTGTGATGGAAAACTCTCCATTTGCCTGGATGGGTGCAGCTCCAACAACACTCAAGAAACTCAATATCATCCAGGACAAAGCAGCCCACTTGATTGGCACCCCATCCACACACAATCACTCCCTTCATCACCGATGCACAGTGGCAGCAGTGTGTACCATCTAGAAGATGCACTACAGCAACGCACCAAGGCTCCTTAGACAGCACCTTCCAAACCCACGACCTCTACCAACTAGATGGACAAGGGCAGCAAATGCATGGGAACACCACCACCTGCAAGTTCCCCTCTAAGTCACACACCATCCTGACTTGGAACTATATCGCCGTTCCTTCACTGTCGCTGGGTCAAAATCCTGGAACTCCCTTCTGAACAGCACTGTTGGTGTACCTACCCCACATGGACTGCAGCGGTTCAAGAAGACAGCTCACCACCACCTTCTCAAGGGCAATTAGGGATGGGTAATAAATGGTGGCATAGCCAGTGATGCCAACATCCCCTGAGTGAATAAAAAAAAACAAGGAAAGCTGTAATAATGTTTTTCCTTATTTTCCTTTAAAGGAGAAAAACATCCCAAGCCGCTTCACAGGAGTGTCATCAGCCTCTATTTGACACCAAGCCACATAAGGAGCTATTAGGGCAGATGGTCAAAAGCTTGATCTTGGAGGTATGTTGTGAGGAACGTTTTGAATGAGGAGAGAGAGGTAGGGAGGCAGCAAGGTTTATGGTGGGAATTCCAGGGATTAGGGCCCAGGAAACTGAAGGGCAGCTACCATTGGTGCCGTGATTAAAATCGGGGAATAGTAAGAGTCCAGAATAGGAGGAACGTAAAGATCTCGGATGATTGTATGGCTGGAGGAGTTTACGGAGATAGGGAGGGCCAAGGCATAAAGGGATGTGAAAACAGGAATGGGAATTTTAAAATGAAGGCTTTGCTTAACTGGGAGACAATGTCACTGTCAGCGAGCACAGGGCTGGTGTGTGAATGGGATTTGGTGTGAGTTAGGATACAGGGAGCAGAATTTCGAATGGCCTTTAGTTTATGAACAGTGGAAGATGGGAGGGCGGCCAGGATTACATTTGGGTATTTATGTCTAGACGTAACAAAGACACAGATGAGGGTTTCAGCAGCAGATGAGCAGAGGCAGGGGTGGAAATGGGTGATGTTAGGTAGGTGGAAATCAGCAGTCTGAGTGAGGTCAGAAGATCATCTCAGGCTCTTAAACAACACCTAGGTTGCAAAAATCTGGTTGCCTCAGATAATTGACAGCGACAAGGATGGAGTTTTGGCAAGGGAACTGTGTTTGGCCATGATTCTGTCATAATATTTGACATTTGCATGATTTGCGAGAACACATAATGAAATGTAGCTGCTTACTGACCAAGCAATGAAACGAAGCCAAACCACCAGAGAGTGCAGAATGGTAGGATTTTCACAACCTTCTTTGCAATGTCTACAGACTTTATGCAATTTGTATGTCTGAAGCTTAAATGAATATTGCCCTCAAGCACAAGTCTTCCAGAAAGCACAACCACCTTCCCTTGCTATAACACTGATTACTCCTTCATCAATGCTCCCCAGTTTCTCAGTCACTTTGACTCCGTCCTCTGGAACTTCCTGCCTAAATCCTTCTGCCTTTCCACTGCCCTCCCTACTTTCAGAATTCTCCTTTAAAATCCTGGAAATACACCACGGGAGAGTAATGCTCAAAAACTTAACTCATTCACCTGAAATTCTCTTCCCGGCTATCTTACTGTGGCACTAACCCTATTTAAAATAAATGAATTAATGGTCCCAGTCTTAATTGGGAGCCGTGCTGGGAACAGGAACATCTGATATCACGTGGGAAACCCAGAACTAGTTTCAGCGCATCTGTCAGTGGCTTTTTATTGCAGCCTCTTCAGGGTTTCCTGTGCAATCAGCAGCAGCAGGCATGATGAGGGCCCGCATGACACGATCTCAAATCCAATATTTAAAGGGCCACAGATACAATTTGGAGGAGTTGGAGCTGGAAACAAAAGAGGAAGTTTCCGTGTTTGACACGTTCAAAGACTGATGCCTCCCTTGATGTGTTGTTGAGAGTTGTGAGGAGTCGGAGGGACATAATATTCCTCAGCAATGGGAGGAAGAAACCTGTGGTATAAAGAAAGAAGATGTGGTTGGAAGGTGTCCAAGAAGTCTGCAGAGGAAGCCATGCTCCTGGATGCAGTGCAGGAAGTGGTTTAATGACTTAACCGAGTCAGTAAAAGTGAGTACCACTGCACATTCGTCTGCATTCTGCTGTCCACATCACCCCAACTCCTCGCTATGCCTTCTCAAGCATACTCCATCACAGCACATCACTCTTCATACCCACTGGCAGGTGTACCCAACCTTTGGCGATGCATTTCCTCACATCCCCATCTATCCATCCACCACTGCCATTCACCCTCACCCTTCTGCAGATGACACAAAACTTGGAAGTATTTGTGAACTGTGAGGAAAATAGTGTTAGACTTCAACAGGACAGAGACAGGCTGGTGCAATGGGTGGACACATTGCAGTTGAAATTTAATGCAGAGACTTATGAAGCGATATTTTGGTAAGAAGAACGAGGAAAGGCAAAATAAAATCAAGGATGCAATTCTAAAGGGGGTGCAGGAGCAGAGGGGTCTGGGAGTATATGTGCACAAATCATTAAAGGTGGCAGGGCAGGTTGAGAAACTGATGAATAAGGTATATGGGATCCTGGGCTTTATAAATAAAGGCATAAAGTGCAAAAACAAGGAAGTTATGATCAACATTTAGAAAACCCTGGTTCAGCCTCAACTGGAGTAGTGTGTCCAATTCTGGGCACCACACTTTAGAAAGGATGTGGAGGCATTAGAGAGGGTGCAGAAAGGATTTATGAGTTATGGTTGCAAAAATGAGAGACTTCATTTATGCGGATAGATTGGCAAAGTTGTGGCTGTTCTCCTTAGAGAAGGGAAGGTTGAGAGGAGATTTGACAGAGGTGTTCAAAATCATGAGGGGACTGGATGAATGAGATAGGAAGAAACTGTTCCCATTGGTGGAAGGGTTGAGAACCAGTGGACACAGATTTAAGGCAAAAGAACCAGAGGTGACATGAGGAAAATCTTTTTTACATAGCAAGTGGTTAAGGTCTGGAATGCACTGCCTGAGAGTGTGGGGATGGCAGAGTCAATCATGGTTTCAAAAGGGAATTAGATAATTATCTGAAGACAAAACGGTGCAGGCCTGTTCTTCCTTTTCTCTTGGTTTACTGGAGTCAAGCTGTGGGGAGTTCCAAGTTAAATCTCAGTTTCAGTCCGATGATGAAGATCCTGTTTCGAAATTAATTCTAATTCTAATCCTGTTTCAATCCCTCAGATGAGGCTTTTTCAAAGATCACCTTTTCATCTCTGCCTTGGGTAGTTTTTTGATGATGATATTCAGCCGGATCTCCTTCTTGGCATGAATAGATGTCCCTCAGCTACCTGGCTACTTGCTTTCCTGTCCCTACTCTGCTCTGGCTGCCTGCACAGAAAAGACACTTTTTTAAGAAACAAACTTTGTGAGGCTTGGTTCCTGTCAGGTGACCCAAGTTACTCTTCCCTGGTGTATTCATACAATGTCTCTGAATGTGTGGCCATTGTTAGACAATGGTGTTTGCTCATCTTGTTAAAGTGGTGTTTGGTCACACTTATTATTCAGAGTCTGGGTTTGGAGATGCTGGGCTGAAATTTATACGGCAGTGGACGTAAATGATGGTGGTCAGCCCGCGTGGGCCGCACATCGCGAAGAAGCCGCGATATTGAACGCGGTGGCTCACTTAAATGGCCAGGGAATACGATAACATGGAGGGGGCAGGTGGACTGTCTCCGTCAATTATGTCAGCTGTTTTTGCGCAGGTGCTGACACCATTTTTAAAGGGCTTCGAGCCCTAACTTTTGGTTTAAATAAAATTTAAATCCATTTAAATTGCCTCTCTCCCACTGCCCCCCAGTAACCATAACATTCATTACTTGCCCTCTCCACCCCCCTCAAAACTCTTCCCTTGCCCAACTGCCCTTCCCCTTCCCCATGTACATAAATGATAAACTCTAACCTTTCCCACCATCCCCTAAACCAATGATATTAGTATGAGCGCACTCCCCCATCTCCCGCACTGAAAAACTTTCCTGCTCCTTCCTCCCTACCAGTGTTCTGCCTCAAATCCCCGGATGGGGATCCGAAGGCACTGGAGTGCCAGCCACCGGCACCAATATCGCAGTGGGAAAGGAGGGCAGAGGCAAGAAGGTAATTGATTCCGTTATTTAAACTAATTTGCGTATTTAAATTTAGCTCTCGTCGCTGAGCCACTGGGGGGGGTCCACCACGAGGCCTCGCTGCTGCCGACAATATCGGGCCGGACCTTCTCGGTGTTGAGGTCCATAGCGGGCCTCTGCCGGAGGCATTTTCAGGGAACACCCCCCCCAACCACGACCGCCAGCGTCAGGGGTCTGTAAAATTCAGCCCACTATGTCTGCAAAGGTTATTGTTAGTCCAACTGGTTAAAAAAGGTAGCCATTAACATTGAATGGGGCCATTAGCATTTCCAATGCTTTCTTCAAGGCTGGTCCAGACATGATGATGGGTTCAGCCTCCAGCAGTCACTATGTATATTTGCAGTACTTGAGAGGTCACCTGACCTCTTACTCCATCTTGTCTGGTAGCGAAAGTGTGTCCATTTTTTGGAAGGTTAATTCATCTGTTCATTTTTGATAGTTCATAATTGCTCTTTGCATGAGCATGACAATATGATAGCACAAACCTCCATAGTGTCAAAAGTACTCTCAGCAAAAGTACTGTGAAGACCCTTTCCCCACTAGCAGTTAAGAAAGCAGCTGTGAGTACTGAGTATTTATTGCCACTTTTTCCTTGAGATTGACCCCTTCAATTGCCCTCATGTTCTCTCCTTGCATGCACTGGCAAGTTTCAAGATGCCTGGGAAACCCATGGACCTGACATGAAAGTCAAAACTCTATGTAACTATCACTGTAATTGAGCGACAAGTGTATGTTGATAGAATGACATGGACCGCCTGCAGCAGGACACAGATAGGCCAGCAGAATGGGCAGACAGGTGGCAGATGGAATTTAATATAATCAAGTGTAAGGTGATGCATTTTGGAAGAAGGGATAGGGTGAGGCAATATAAACTTGCTGGTGCTGTTCTAAAGAGTGTGCAAGAACAGAGGGAGCTGGGGGGTGCATGTCCATCAATCTTTGAAGGTGGCAGGACATATTGAGAGAGTGGTTAGCGAAGCATATGGAATCTTGAACTTCGTAAATAGAGGCATAGAGTACAAGGGAAGTTATGCTGAACCTTTATAATGCTCAAGTTAGGCCCCGACTGGAGTACTACATCCAATTCTGGTCACCACACTTCAGGAAGGATGTGAGGGTCTTTGAGAGGGTGCAGAGGAGATTTACCAGAATGGTTCCAGAGGTGGAGGATTTTATTTACAAGGTTAGGTTGGAAAAGCTGGGGTTCATTCTCCTTAGAACAAAGGAGATTGAGGTTAGATTTAAAAGAGGTGTACAATATTATGACAGGCTTACATAAGTTAGACAAGGAAAAACTGTTCCTGTTAACTGATGGCACAAGGACTAGGGGCACAGATTGAAGGTTTTGGGCAAGAGATGCAGGCGGAATGTAAGGAAGAACTTCTTTACGCAGTGAGTGGTAATGACCTGGAATTCGTTGCTTACGTGGGTGGTGAAAGCAGAGACGATGAATGATTTCAAAAGGAAATTGGATAGGCACTTGAGGGAAATAAACTTGCAGGGCTAGGTGGATTGAGCGGAGGAGTAGGACTGACTGGATTGCTCTGCAGAGAGCCAATATGGGCATGGGTTGAATGGCCTTCTTCTATGCCATAAATGACTCTATTAATCCATGTTAATTGCTAACCCATCTCTCACAAGGAGGTTGTGCGCACCCAGCCTAACATACTGGAGTGGAATGCAAAAGTCGTCTGGTTGAAGCCAGCTTCCTGATCCACTGTCAATTTCCCCAGTTTTAATCACCCAACACACACGCCCAACCTATGCCCCAACCTACAAAATTCCCCCCAGCGTCTCAGATAAAATAGACAAGATAAGAGTTTTAAAGAAAATCAAGACTGGCATTTATATAGCGCCTCCCATTACCACTCGATGTCACAAAGCACTTTACAGCCAATGATGTACCTTTGAAATGTAGTCACTGTTGTAATGTAGGAAACACAGCAGCCAATTTGTGCACAGCAAGATCCCACAAACAGCAATGTGATAATGACCAGGTAATCAGTCTTTGTGATGTTGCTTGAGGGGTAAATATTGCACAGGACACCAGGAATATCTCCCCTGCTCCTCCTCAAATTAGTACCATGGGATCTTTTTACATCCACCTGAGAGGGCAGATAGGGTCTTGGTTTAATATCCCATCCTAAAGGTGGTACCTCCAACAGTGCAGCACTCCCACAGTATTGAATGTTGTTCAGTCCTACACTGGAGTGTTAGCTTTGATTTTTGTACTGAAGTCTTGGAGTGGGACTTGAATCCAGAACCTTCAGATTTAGAGCTATGAGTGCTCCCAACTAAGCCATGACTGACCCAGCCAGATGATAGTGTGATATACCTACATGTTATTATCCCATGTTGTAATTTTCCTTTGACACCCCCCACGCTCCCCCCTTCCCCCCCCAACCCCCCACACCACTTCAGTGTTTCCATTCCCCTTTTCATCTCCTGTTCGGATCCTTCATTTTGCAAAGTGTTCTGTGATGAAGCTATATAAGAAAGGAGCACCAAAGAAACGTAAATGGTTATACTGCACAGTAAAAGGATAAAGGAAATAAGTCCTTTCAGACAAAGTTTATTTATTGCAAAATATTTCATCTTCAATTATTCTCTGAGGAAGACTGGGGGGAGCCTTCTGTTGCTGTCATTTCCTAAGTTCCTTGACTCCACTTGGAAAAAGGCTGTACTTAGCGAAAGTGGGATCGACATGTGAGAATTGAAAGGTCCAACTCGTGCATATAATAGCCATGCACCTTCAAGTGAAGAAACAGAAGTGGAATTCAAAGCTGGTCCAACCCGACTGTCAGCACCTGCATTGTGCCAATATGGTTGTGCAGTACAGGAGTGTTGCATTAGTCTGTCAGCTGTGACTCAGTGGTAGCACTCTTGTTTCTGACTCAGAAGGTTGTTAGTTTAAGTCCCATTCCACTGAGGGAATGATTTGGAGGTGCTGTCTTCCAAACCAGATGTTAAACTGAGGTTTTGTCTGTCCTCTCATGTGAATATAAAAGATCCTATCACACTATTTATCGAAGAGGTGAGTTCACCCTGGTGACCTGGCCAATATTTATCCCTCAAACAGCATTACTAAAAACACATTATCTAGTCATTTATGCCATTGCTGCTTGTACGATTTTGCTGTGCACAAATTGACTGCTGCGTTTCCTACATTTCAACAGTGACTACACTTCAAAAGTAATTAATTGTCTGTAAAACACTTTGGAATGTCCTGAGGTCATCAAAAGTGTGATATAAATGCAATTTTTTTCCTTTAATGAATGAGTATATAATGGTTGTTTGGTAGTACAGAACTTGAGTGTTGCTGAAAATAGAGACATGTTGTCGAAGCTTTCCGCCTTGCACTCATCAGGACAATTCGCAAGAATACCAATGTAAGGGAAAGCAACAACTTTATATTGTATGAGAAGGGAGTGCTGATTGGTTGGCAAGTGGACTCTGATTGGTAGAGACGTTTCTCCATGGCAACGCCTCTGCCAATCAGAGTCCATTTGCCAACCAATCAGCACTCTCTTCTCATACTGTATAAAGTTGTTGCTTTCCCTTACATTGGTATTCTTGTGATTTGTTCTGATGAGTGCAAGATGAAAAGCTCCGACAACATGTCATATTTTCAGCAATTATGAAGAATAAGTATATGATATTAAATTTAATTGTAGCACATCAGAGCTGTTGCTTCAGTAGTAATGAAATTATCCATTTAATTCTCCTTAATTAATAATGAACAAAATAGTCCATTAAATTAGGAGCACGCCATAATGTTTGAATAGTATTGGCAGTTTGCAAATACAGCCATGTAATTGCAAATACTCCCACTAGAGGCAGCACTGAGTTTCTCTATGGCTCCTCTATAGATCAGTAGGGTCAGGCAAATCACTGTCAGTGTGGGCTAATACACATAAGCAGTGTTGTCTTATCATTTTTACCTGGACACAGACTTCTGGTGGATAGTACTGACAACTTCTATTCCCTTCTTTCCTTTCACTGCTGATTCAGCAAAGTTAAGTGACTGTATGAATCCCTGTGGGCCAGTCCTCTCTGCTCCTTCAGCAATACAGCCAGAAGAACATTTTATTCACAGTTTCTTAAATCCACTTTGTGCACTGCCAAAGAAAATACATTCTTAGCAATATCCTGATGAAAAGTATTCTGGTGTTCCTCTTAACCCTGTCGAACACATGGTATTCTGACTGGCAGTTAGGACTGGAGCACTGGTTTCTGTAGAACGAGCAGGTCAGTTGATTTTTGGTGGTTTGGAAGTCTTGGCACAGCTCACCAGCATGACTTAAAGTCAGGGAATCCTGATTAAAACAGAACAAGTGATATCATTGCAAGTAGCAGACCCACCAGTCGTCCATGTCTCCGCTTTAAAGACGTCTACAAACGCGACTCGAAGTCCTGTGACATTGATCACAAGTCGTGGGAGTCAGTTGCCAGTGATCGCCAGAGCTGGCGGACAGCCATAAAGGCGGGGCTAAAGAATGGCGAGTCGAAGAGACTTAGCAGTTGGTAGGAAAAAAGACAGAAGTGCAAAGAGAGAGCCAACTGTGGAACAGCCCCAACAACCAATTTTATCTGCAGTGCCTGTGGAAGAGTCTGTCACTCTAGAATTGGCCTTTATAGCCACTCCAGGCGCTGCTCCACAAACCACTGACCACCTCTAGGCGCTTACCCATTGTCTCTCGAGACAAGGAGGCCAAAGAAGAAGAAGCAGATTATTGAGACCATAACTCATGTAAAATAGATAATTGAGGATATCAAGTAGAAGCTGACATTTATTCCAGAAAAAACTATTGAAGGCAATATTCTCTCTGTACTTTTGCATGGGCCAAGTGGCCTCTTTCTGTGCCATAAAATTTCTATGATTCTTTGATTCTATTGGTTAATAACTGGATTCATAAACCTTGGGCTTTTCAGTATTGTTTCAATTGATTCTAAAGGACTTTGTAAAAAAAAGTAACACAACAATTCACAGCACCTGTAAAGGGAAGACCGATTTAATATTTCAACTCTAGACCCTTCATCAGAAATGACAACTGAAATGTAATTGATTATCCTTTAATTTTAAGTAAAAGGGTCAACACCTGAAACATCATGACCTGTCTGTCTGATCAACAAGCATTTTTTTTTTACTGAAACCATTTTGAATTATTTTTACACAAAAAAGTGAACTTATTTTGGCTGATGACACTTGCAAACACTTGAGCCTCATCTCTTGCACTCACGTTCTGGGTTCCATCCTGGTTGAGGAAGAGGGTGTTTGTGAATCTCTCATCTCCTGTTAGTTGCCTGGTTGTCCACTGCCATTCTCAAACCGAGTTGACCTGTGGTCTGATGGTTGTGAGACCATTTAGCTCTGTTCCTTTTGGTGCAGGTAGCCCAGTGCTTCACAATTTTTGGACTTCATTTTGAGGTATGCCTGGTAGTGCTCTTGGCATGCTCTTCTACTCTCCCTATTGAAGCAGGGTCAATCTCTTGGCTTGATGGTGATCATGGAGTGAGGAATATTCTGGACCCAGCAGTTGCAGATTGTGGTGGTATACAATTCTGCTGCTAATGATATCCCACAATGCCATGAAACTATGGATAACCAGTTTTGAGTTTCTAGATTTGCTTTTTGTCTTTTTCACTTAGCATGGTCGTAGCACTAAATCAGATGATGGAGGATGTCCTCAGTGTGGAAGCACTTTACCTTCAGAAGGACTGACATTTTATAAAGCCATTTGATAAAGTGCCACAGCAAAATTGAAACCCACAGAATAAAAGGGGCACTGGCAGCACAGATATGTAATTGGCTAAAGGACAGGAAAGGGAGAGTACTTGTGAATGGTTGCTTCTCAGACTGGAGGAAGATATACAGTGGGATGCCCCAGGGACCGATACTAGGACCACAGCTTTTCATGATCTATATTAATGACTTGAACTTGGATGTAAAGGGCACAATCTCAAAATGTCCAGATGATGCAAAACTTGTAAGTGTAGTGAACAGTGGGGCAGATGGTGGTAGACCTCAAGAGGACATAGGCAGGCTGATAGAATGTATGGACATGTAGCGGATGGAATTTAACATAGAGAAGTGTGAAGTGATACATTCAGGTCAGAAGAAAGAGGAGAGACAATGTAAAGTAAAGGTTCAATTTTAGAGAGGTGCAGGAACAGAGAGCCCTGCACAAATTATTGAAGGTGGTAGGCAAGTTGAGAAAGCAGTTAAAAAAAAACATGTGGCATCCAGAGTTTTATAAATCGAGAAATTGAGTACAAAAGCAAGGAAATGATTATGAACCTTTAGAACACAGATTGGGCCCTAACTGGACTATTGTGTCCCAATTCAGGGTGCCACACTTTAGGAAGGATGTGATGACCTTGGAGAAGGTGCAGAAAAGATTTACGAGAATGGTTCCAGGGATGAGGGACTTCAGTTACATGGATAGATTGGAGGAGCTGGACTTGTTCTCCTTAGAGCAGAGAAGGTTGAGAGTAGATTTGATAGAGGTGCTCAAAATCATGAGGGGTTTAGACAGAATACATAGAGAGAAACTGTCCCCATTGGCGGAAGGGTCGAGAACCAGAGGACACCAATGGAAGGCAATTGGCAAAAGAAACAAAGGTGACAAGTGGTTATGGTCTGAATGCACTGCCTGAAAAGGTAGTGGAAGCAGATTGTTACGATCATCTGGTTCATGGTTTATGTTAATGCTCTAGAGGTAACTTTTAATTTGAAAATTGATTTTTGAATGCAATACAAATGAAAACACCTGGTTTGAGAAACTGCCAAACAAACCCAGAGTTGTTACAAATCAAAGGGTGTTTATTTAGTAAGGTCATAATGGGAAGTGTAAAGACCCTACACATTGGGAACCCATCTGAAGCTTGTTGATGGAGATAAAGTGTTTGCAGATGCCATCATTAGGGTTTTAAATTATTTATATAATTTCCCAGAAGCAAAAGAAGATTTAAAGTTCAAAAATCTCTCCATGACTGCTAACAAAGACAGAGTTAAGAAGGTAAAAGTTATAAAACCACATGTGGCCTCATTAAGTTCAGCAGTTGGAATCTGTAAGTCTAGGAGAATTTGTTGTCATTGTTAGCAATATTAATTGTTCATATGGGTATCAGGAATCAAAGAGAAGATTATGGAGTTGGAAATAATGAGTTTAAATTTCTATCTGGGACATCCCATATGTACCACTTGGTAATGGAGATGGATGATGCAGGGATGTCTGTTATATTTTTGATCTGTGTGCTTGCAGACAGTCAGTCAGTTGGCTTCAAACAAGCAGTTGGCTTCAGTCAGAGTTTTGGCTTTCACTCAGTCAGTTGGCTTATGGAAAGCATTGACTTTGAAAGCAGTTGGACTCAGTAGCAAAGTGGCTGTTGGAAACCAGAGGTGTTTCTGTTTTTTGGCAGCCTGTGCTCAAGATGGGAAGTCCAAATTTGGGAGGTGATCTCAAACCTCAGAAGACAGCTGAGAAAATAAGGAAATGAAAGTAAATTCCCAAGAGCTTTGGTTCCAGGAGAAGTGAACATGACACCAAGATTCTGTAATGTTTGGGGAAATTCTTGGGGTGGAAATAACAGTCAAACAAGGGTGTTCTGTTTAGATTTAGAGTTTGAAGTATTCATCTTCATGTTCTGTTAAGATTTTAAATTTAAACAATTAGTACTTCCAAATTGTAGTGTTGCATTAGTAGTGATTTGCTTTAACTCTTGTACAGTAAAGTTTTTGTTTAAAGCATGAAATCTAGTGGTGTAATTTTTTCAGAAATAACTGGGAATTCGACTTTCTCTTTTTAAACGTTAACGATCGCTAATGGGATCATAACAAGAAAAAATCATGGCATTTAAGTAGTTGAAGGAAAAAATTTTGCTGGGCTATGGGGAAAGCAGAGGGGAGAGAAACTAGCTGGGTTGATTTTGTAGAGAGCTGGCACAGACTTGACAGACTGTACCCATTTTATGTTTCTATGATTTGTATATGCAATTTAAAACATTCTATACTAAACCAATTTTGAGGTTGAAAGAATTATTTTATATACAAAAACTTAGCATGGATAGAGGATTGGCTAACAAACAGAAAACAGAGAGTCAGGATAAATGAGTCATTTTCAGGTTGGCAAACTGTTACTAGTCGAGTGCTACAGGGATCAGTGCTGGGGCCTCAACTATTTGCAATTTATAAGGGACCCAGCATGTTGCCAAAGTGTCACAAAGTGTCTGCAAAGGGATATAGAGAGGTTAAGTAAGTGGGAAAAAATTTGGCATTTGGAGTATAATGTGAGAAAATGTGAGATTGTCCACTTTGGCGTGAGGAACAGAAAAGCAGAATATTATTTAAATGGAGAGAAACTGCAGAATGCTGCAGTACAGAAGGGTCTGGGTGTCCTTTTTCATGAATCACAAAAAGTTAGCACGTAGGTACAGCAAGCAATTAGGAAGGCAAATGGAGTTTTGGCATTCATTGCAAGGGGGAAGGAGTATAAAAATGGGGAAGTCTTGTTACAACTGTACAGGACATTGATGAGACCGCACCTAGAGTACTGCATATGGTTTAGGTCTCCTTACTTAAGGAGGGATATACTTAGTCGAGACCTAGTAATGTGCAATGAGACAGGATTAATTAAAGACCTCATAGTAAAAGAGCCTCTAGGTAGCAGTGATCATAACAAGTTGAATTACGCATTCAATTTGAGGGTGAGAAGTGTGGGTACAAGACTCGTGTTTTAAGCTTAAATAAAGGCAATTATTAGGGTATGAAGACAGAGCTGGCTAAAGGGAACTGGGAAATTAGTTTAAAGGGTATGACAGTAGAGATGCAGTGGCAGGCATTTAAGGAGATTGGCAGCGGGCTCTTAAAATCCAACCCTTCACTGTAGAAGACACAAGTAACATCCTAGAAATACTTGTAAATCAAGAGGTGAAAGGGAGAGGGGAACTTAAAACAATTACAATCACAAGGGAAAGCGTACTGAAAGCACTATTAGAACTAAAGGCTGACAAGTCCCCAGGAACCGAAGGCCTGCATCCTAGTGTCGAAGAGACTTAGTAGTTGGCAGGAAAAAAGACAGAGGCGCAAGGGGAGAGCCAACTGTGCAACAGCCCCAACAAACAAATTTCTCTGCAGCACCTGTGGAAGAGCCTGTCACTCCAGAATTGGCCTTTATAGCCACTCCAGGCGCTGCTTCACAAACCACTGACCACCTCCAGGCGCGTATCCATTGTCTCTCGAGATAAGGAGGCCCAAAAGAAGTGTCTTAAAAGAAGTGGCTGCTGAGATAGTAGATGCATTGGTTTTAATTTTCCAAAATTTCCTACATTCTAGAATGGTCCCGTCAGATTGGAAAATAGCGAATGTAATTCCTCTATTCAAGAATGGAGGGAGACTGAAAGCAGGAAACTACAGGCCAGTTAGCCTAACATCTATCATAGGGAAAATGTTAGAAGCTATTATTAAGGTGGTTATAGCAGAGCATTTTGAAAATTTTAATGCGATCCAGAACAGTCAACATAGTTTTGTGAAAGGGAAATCGTGTTTGACTAATTTATTAGAGTTCTTTGAGGAAGTAACAAGCAACATGATAAAGGGGAACCTGTACATGTGGTGTACTTGGATTTCCAAAAGGCATTTGATAAGGTGTCACATCAAAGGTTACTAAACAAAATAAGAGCTCATGGAGTAGGGAGCTAACACATTAGCATAGATCAAGGATTGGTTAGCTAACAGGAATCAGAGAGTAGGGATAAATCGGGCATTTTCAGGTTGGCAAACTATGACTAGTGGAGTGCCACAGGGATCTGTGCTGGGACCTCAACTACTTACAATCTTTATCAATGACATGGATGAAGGTATTGTTGCTAAATTTGTTGATGACACAAAGATAGGTCAGCGAGTAAGTTGTGAAGAGGACATTAGGGGTGGAATCTTATGAGTGCCACAGCATTCCCGACGGCGGGATTGGAAGTTGTTGTAACTTCCACTGAACAAATTCCATTTCCCACACAATTTTGGATTTAAATCAGCCATGCGGCGACAGGCACAGGGAGCACATGGGATCATGCAGCGAGGGCAGCCTTTCATTGGTGGAACCCGCCGTCATTGCCCCAAGCATGATGATCGCCACAGATATAAAACAATCTGTGCTTGCAGCCTCAAGGATCAGCAGCCTTCCTTTCATATAAGTATCTTCAGAATAACTGAAATTGAAGCTTTCACTTGAATCAAAATGTTTTTGCCTCACTTATTTTGCGAAACTTGCCACCAACTTCATATCATTTATTTTCCCGACAACCAAAGTGAATCAAATATCAGCCAGCAGCCCCGCCCCACGGTTCAATGATGCCTCCCTGCAGGTTCTCCTCCAGGCCAGCAGGGAAAGGTGGGAGGTCCTTTTCCCTGCAGATGGAGTCAGTAGACCCTCCCGCATCACCAAAGCAGCCTGGATAGAGGTAGTGGAGGAGGTCTCAAGCCATGGAGAACATGGGTACAGTGCCTTAAGCGAATCAATCACTTGCTCAGATCAGTGAGGGTAAGTGGTCCTGGTGAGGCTGCTCCATTTATTTCTTCCAAGGCTAGGTGTCTTTAAGGCAGAGTATGCCAGGAATGCAGTGGAAAGTGTGAGCAACCTTGGTGCCATCTACTAAATGATGAAGACTGGCATTGTTTATGTGATTGGATTGCAAAAGCCAATGCAGAATGAGTGATGTTGATGTATGTATGCAATGGTTGTGATGCATCATTTGCCATGTCAGTAAATCTGAACTGTCTGTTGGGGAAGAAACAAAGCCACAACCAGTGCGAGCATGCTAAGACGAGAGGAGGGGTCCCTGACATCAGGCCGCTGACCACGGCTTTTTTTTAATTCATTCATGGGATGTGGGCATCGCTGGCCAGGCCAGCATTTAGTGCCCATCCCTAATTGCCCTTGAGAAGGTGGTGGTGAGCTGTCTTCTTGAACCGCTGCAGTCCATGTGGCGTAGGTACACCCACAGTGCTGTTAGAAAGGGAGTTCCAGGATTTTGACCCAGCGACAGTGAAAGAACGGCGATATAGTTCCAAGTCAGGATGGTGTGTGACTTGGAGGGGAACTTGCAGGTGATGGTGTTCCCATGTATTTGCTGCCCTTGTCCTTCTAGTTGGTAGGGTTTAGAAGGTGCTGTCTAAGGAGCCTTGGTGCATTGCTGCAGTGCATCTTGTAGATGGTGCACACTGCTGCCACTGTGCGTCGGTGGTGGAGGGAGTGAATGTTTGTAGATGGGGTGCCAATCAAGCGGGCTGCTTTGTCCTGGATGGTGTCGAGCTTTTTGAGTGTTGTTGGAGCTGCACCCATCCAGGCAAGTGGAGAGTTTTCCATCACACTCCTGACTTGTGCCTTGTAGATGGTGGACAGGCTTTGGGAAGTCAGGAGGTGAGTTACTCGCCTCAGGATTCCTAGCCT
Organism: Heterodontus francisci; assembly: GCF_036365525.1. Classification (NCBI taxonomy): domain Eukaryota; kingdom Metazoa; phylum Chordata; class Chondrichthyes; order Heterodontiformes; family Heterodontidae; genus Heterodontus; species Heterodontus francisci. The sequence continues at coordinate 128,656,673 of NC_090377.1, forward strand.
CTGACCTGCTCTTGTAGCCACAGTATTTATATGGCTACTCCAGTTCAGTTTCTGGTCAATGGTAACTCCTAGGATGTTGATAGTGGGGGATTCAGCGATGGTAATGCTGTTGAATGTCAAGGGGAGATGGTTAGATTCTTGCATTCTCTGTTGTTGGAGATGGTCATTGCCTGGCACTTGTGTGGCGCGAATGTTACTTGCCACTTATCAGCCCAAGCCTGGATATTGTCCAGGTCTTGCTGCATTTCTACATGGACTGCTTCAGTATCTGAGGAGTCACGAATAGTGCTGAACATTGTGCAATCATCAGTGAACATCCCCACTTCTGACCTTATGATTGAAGGAAGGTCATTGATGAAACAGCTGAAGATGGTTGAGCCTGGGACACTACCCTGAGGAACTCCTGCAGTGATGTCCTGGAGCTCAGATGATTGACGTGCAACAACCACAACCATCTTCCTTTGCGCTAGGTATGACTCCAGCCAGCGGAGGGTTTTCCCCCTGATTCCCATTGACCTCAGTTTTGCTAGGGCTCCTTGATGCCATACTCGGTCAAATGCTGCCTTGATGTCAAGGGCAGTCACTCTCACCTCACCTCGTCAGTTCAGCCCTTTAGTCCATGTTTGAACCATGGCTGTAATGAGGTCAAGAGCTGAGTGACCCTGGCGGAACCCAAACTGAGCGTCACTGAGCAGGTTATTGCTAAGCAAGTGCCTCTTGATGGCACTGTTGATGACACCATCCATCACTTTACTGATGATTGAGAGTAGGCAGATGGGGCGGTAATTGGCCGGGTTGGACTTGCTGAGGAGGATGCCTCTGAGATCACGAGAGAGGAGGGAGGCAGGCCGAGCGGAGATGGCGAGGCAGGTGCCACAAGGCGTAAGGATGAAGTGTCGTTTCTGCTCTTGCAGCCACATGTAGAAACAGAAGGAATTTGTGTGAATTCATGGGCTGCATTTTAAGAGTCCACTGCCAATCTCTGGGGCAACCTCAAAAACGTGCAGGCCGCACGCCAAAGAGCCGCCGCGATCTGAAGCGCAGCAGTTCATTTCAATAGCTGGGGCGGCCCGTGCCACCCCCACCCACCCCCCCCACCAATCTCATGGAGGGTGTGGGCTGTCCGACCCCGGCAATGGTGTCAGCTGCCTGTGCGCAGGCGCTGATGCCATTTTTAAAGGGCAGCCAGCCCCACCGCCCAATTTAAATTTTTAAAGACATATCCCCCAACATTAAATAAATAAATTTCTAACGCCCCTTTCCCACCCACCCAATCACAATTACAATAACTATTTGCCCTTTCCCCCTCTCAAAACACTCCCTTTCCCCCCCACCCGACTGCACAAAGTTTGAAGTTCAACCCTTCCCACCATCCCCTACACCAATTACATGTATTTGACCCCATTACCCCCCTCCCAGACTGAAAATCTTAACTCCTCCCCCTCCTCACCAATGCCATCCCTCAGACGGGGAACTGAAGGCACGAAAGGTGCCTGCTGCCGTGCCGAAGATCACGGCGGGCCCTCAAGTTTGCAGTAAGTCTATGTAAATTTATTCATTTTATTCATTGAAATATTGTAATTGAAGTCCGGGCGTCCAATGGCAGGGGCACCACCATGGAGCTTCACCACCACTGGGAGGAACGGGCCGGGCCCTCCCAGTGTTGATCCATGGCGGGCCTCTTCCGGGCACATCTTCAGGCTTCCCCGACCATGGAACCCAACGTCAAGGGCTTGGTAAAATCCAGCTCCATGCGAAGCACATGCTTCAAGTGTCTCTGTTTGTGTCTCCCCTGCAGGTTCTCGCAGTCAAGTAGCAGAACACCGCATGGCCCAAGACTCCTCCTCTGGGGAGCAAGAAGAAGCCGACGCCCCAGAGGGTGCAACGTCACCTGCCTCTTCTTCCACCTCCGCCAGCGCAGACGCACTCACACGGTCCGCAGGGCGGAGGGGGTTAAGGTTAGGATCTGGGTCACAAGCTGGTGGTCACAACACAGACACATCCCAGCAGCTGAGAGAGCATGTGCCAGCCGGGTCCCCTGATAATCAAAGGAATGCGCGGGACCAGGACCCTACTCATCCCCATGCTCATGGTGATCCTCTGTTTTGTTGCTACGAGACGTCTGCTGGATGTGCAGCAAAGCCCTTTGGAAAATATGTCTGAGATGCCTGAGGTCATGTACGGCTTTAGCACATGCCCTGCAGGAGTCCGTGCAAGCCATGATGTCTGCCATGTCCCAGGCATTTGCGCATATGGCTTTCTCAGTTGAGAGGTTGGCGAGCTCCATGGCGAGTCTGGTTTACCACTTGAGCCATATGCGATCTGACCTGCACTCCATTGCTGTTACTTTGGGCTCCATGCAGCAGAGTTTAAGCGAGAGGGGGACGAGGAACCTGGACCTTCCCTCCAGGTGTTCCTTCCCCTCAGGGAGACTGGCAGATACGCACAGGAGGAACGCGTGCCTGCTGCCCTGTGGCCTTCCTTTCAGGACACCCTCAGGGAAAGCGGCGTCTCGTCCAACCCCCCAACATTGACCCCCTTACCTGCAGCACGTGAGCACACGGGGGATACTCAAGCAGCATGGCTGCAGAACCAGCCATCCAGGCCCCATTCCTCCGGACGACGCCCGCCATGGTCATCCACAGCAATGGGGAAGCACACAGAGCAGACTGCCTCCACCTCAGCTGCTAATGTCGGGGTAGCACCGAGACATAGTGGCAGGAAAGGAAATTGAAACAGTTTTGAGCACAAAGGTGGCACGGGTGATGTAGAAATGTTAATGAATGCAAAGATGTATTAAACATTTTTATTTCTTGCAAAATCTGATTCACTGGCAGTAATGTTTTGCTTGGTTACAGATGGATACAAATACATTTTTTGGAGGCCTATGGCAGGAGCTCAATGATATTTGCAAAGCATCTCAGGAAATGTCCAGTGTCCATATCTCATTGGAATTTGAGTCTTCACTCTTCAATGATGGCTGCTTTCCTATTGATGATTAATAACTTTTTCCAATACTGTCATGCCTGACTTTTGTTTTCTACTGTCATAACTTAATGCAGCTTGCAGTGGTGTGTAGTCACATTCATCATAGTCCATGGATGATTTCAAATTCCAATCACACGAAAGTGCAGTCACACTTCATTGAGATTGCAGAGATGAATAAGACTTCGTGTAAAAGGGAATATCTGTGGGGAATTGTTATATTTGTCCTTCCAATGATCCTTGATGATTTGGCTTATTGTTGGCTGAAACATGCGTAAATGAGGTTCTCCCTGATGTCCCTTGCATGTCTCTCCATGGCCCTCATATCGATGACAGCATCATTGTCATTGTTGCCCTCCTCCTCACCCTCTTCATAGTCATCCTCATCTGAGGAGGACTGGTATTCCTCCTGTTCCTCTGACTGCAGAACGTTGCTGCGTCTAATTGCAAGATTGTGCAAAGCACGGCAGACAACAATTATTCATAACACCCTCTATGGCGCATATTGAAGAGGCCCACCAGATCGGTGATGGCAACGGAATCGTACTTTCAGCATGCCAATGGTGTGCTCAATGATGACTCCGGCGGATGTGTGAGCAACATTGTACCTCTCTTCAGCAGCACTTTGGGGATGATGTACTGGTGTCATCAACCATGTACAAAGGGGGCAACCCTTCTCACCCAGGATCCATCTGTCCACTTCAGCTGGTTCCTCGAAAACTGCTGGCAGCTGGGAGTTCCTCAAAATGTAGGAGTCATGACAGCTCCCTGGGAAACATGGACAAACATGCATGATTCTTCTCCTGTGGTCGCAAACTATTTGCACATTTAAAGAGTGGAAGCCTTTGCAATTAACCAAGAGAGCAGGCTTGTCTCAGAGAGCTCGAATGGCCACATGACTACAGTCGATCACCCCTTGCATTCTAGGGAAGCCAGTAATGGCGCCAAAGGTCGCAGACCTTGCTGCCTGGCTGTCCTCGTCTACAGGTGAGTAGATGAAATCATTGGCACATCAAAAAAGCGCATTGGTTATGTTCTGACCAGGTGAGGAGGGGTCACAAGGTTCCCCTCTTGTCCTTCCCCTTGTTTGACCACAACAGGGTTTAGTCATTTTAATACAGTAGATGTGTTTACCACTTCAGTGAGTGTTTAACCTTTTTCCTTTGTCGTAATCGTAAAAGAACCAATTGGACGGGTTTTCTTGAGTTTAAACAAGAAAGAGGTGAGTTTATTGTTCTTATAAAAACTAAACCCGATCTAAAGAAAATAGTAAAACTACACTACACTTTCACTCACACATGTACATGAGAATCACACACACAAATGGAGTACAGAGTGATAAGAAATAGTCTGGTTTGGATTAGAGTCCAGAACAAGTAAAAATAATATCCAGTCTGTGGGGTCAGATAATTCTGTTGTCTTCTGGCTGAAGTTGTGATCTTGAACACTTTGGCTGCTGGAAGTGAACTGTGCAGCAGACCCACCTGGTTTAGGTTTTTCTTGGAGACAGAGTTGTAGAGTCATAGAGAGATACAGCACTGAAACACGCCCTTTGGCCCACCGAGTCTGTGCCAACCATCAACCACACATTTATACTAATCCTCCATTGATCCCATACTCCCTACCACATCCCCACCTTCCCTCAATTCTCCTACCACCTACCTACACTAGGGGCAATTTACCTATCAACCTGCAAGTCCTTGGCTGTGGGAGGAAACCGGAGCACCCGGCGGAAACCCACGCCGGGTTGTAGATAGCTTTCTTCATCAGGGGGTCTGTCTGTAGCAATGGTTTCAAACTTGCACTGTTTTCTGGAGAGAGAGAGACAGACAGACAGACACACACACACACACACACACACAGCTCCACCGGGGTCTTGTCTGGTTAGTACTCGAAGCCTGTCTGCTTCAAAGTCTCAGGAGCTTGTCCTTTTGCAAAAGACTGCTATTTTTCCCACAGCCGGAGAGGCAGTCACATGATTGTCCAGTGCCCTCGTTTGCAATTTAATTAGATTCGAGTCTAGGGTATTTTCAATCTCTCTCGAGTCTCATTGTTTCAATGTTCACCCCTGGAGGTATGACAGCTTTGAATGTCTTGCCGTTATAAGTGAAGTTGGTAGCTGACTCCAAATTCATGAGGCATAGTCCTGGATGCAACCTTATTAGACATGAATTCCCATTCGATGTCCTGGAATGTGAGGTATTTCAATGCAAATTGTGGTGGCCATCTTGGCTGCCAGTTTTTTAAAAAATTAACTGTAGGATCCCAACTCCTTTTTAAAAGTTTAATGTAGGTTTCTAATCGATGAATTAAAAATCGTCATTTGGTACAGCATGTTTTCTTGACAGTTACCTCTTTGATGCATCTGTGGATCGCAGAGTGTGAGATGCCATATATGTCACCCATTGATCCCTGGCAGCAAAGAAACTGAGTTCAATAATAACCTTGAGGGTAAGTGGCATGGGATTCCCACCAAAAACAAGCGGCTGCAGGTAATGCTGAAGGATCGTTCACATTTCTGTCGCCATTACAAGTCACATCCTCATGTTTCTCTGACATTGGCCCTCTGACATTGGAAGATAATGTGTCCTTGTCCTGAGGATGCAATGACATGCCAGCACCCGTCTTCGATCATGCCTTTCCTGGATGGCTTCATTCTGAGCAGCCTCACCCTCTTGTGCTGCCTGCTGCTCCTGTTTAGGCATCGTCCGCTAATCGCCTAGATCCCTCTTCAGTCTTTCCCTCTGCAATTGTTCGCGTGTTAGAGGACAAATTGCGTGTATGCGACTCATGTCTTTGCAGCTTTGCAATTGTTGAGATGAGAAGGATGTTGTAAAGGATGTTGTAAAACATCCTTCTTCTGCCATTCAGCAGAACCATGAAAGCCATGAGCAGATCGTTGTTTTGTGCCATACATTTGCATGCAGCAGGAGATCCCACCCACCATCATGTGTCTCCTCCCAATCGACTTGAATTCCTTGACTGGACATGTGGTTTGCATTCTTCTTCCAGAAGATTTTGCGTCTGCGATACCAGGCACGTTTGCTCACCTTCCAACCTCCTTCTGCCACCTTCAGCCTGCATCCATCACCCTTGATCCACCCAACTTCATAGAGTCATAGAGTTATACAGCACAGAAACAGACCCTTCGGCCCATCGTGTCCGTGCTGGCCATCAATCACCTATCTATTCTAATCCCATTTTCCAGCACTTGGCCCGTAGCCTTGTATGCAATGGCGTTTCAAGTGCTCATTTAAATGCTTCTTAAATGTTGTGAGGGTTCCTGCCTCTACCACCCCTTTAGGCAGTGTGTTCCAGATTCCAACCACCCTCTGGGTGAAAAAAATGTCCTCAAATCCCCTCTAAACCTCCTGCCCCTTACCTTAAATCTATGCCCCTGGTTATTGACACCTCCACTAAGGGAAAAGGTTTCTTCCTATCTACCCTATCTATGCCCCTCATAATTTTGTATACCTCAATCATGTCCCCCCTCAGCCTTCTCTGCTCTAAGGAGAACAACCCTAGTTTATCCAGTCTCTCTTCATAGCTGAAATGCTCCAGCCCAGGCAACATCCTGGTGAATCTCCTCTGCACCCTCTCCAGTGCAATCACATCCTTCCTATCGTGTGGCGACCAGAACTATACACAGTACTCCAGCTGTGGCCTAACTAGCATTTTATGCAACTTGACTTTCATCCTTCCCCCTGTTACCATAGAATCTCCCTCCATTATTGTAGACTGGCTTATCATCAATTTCTACATGCCATTCCTCCGTCCTGTCCCAACTCCCGTCACCATTCGACTGCTGACTCTCACCCTTGAACCTCCAAGAATCCACCTTAATAGAGTTACAGACTCCCAATCCCCTCCCTATGATGACCTCGAATACCCAACCTAAGATTCAACTTTGCCCCCGACCATATACAATTGCTTCCCTGTGACTGTGACTGTACCTTCTGCCAGCCAGTACCCTGATGTGGACCCACAGGGCTCCAACGATGACAGTGATCCTCCCTCCTTTTAGGCCTCTCATGACAATCAGATTTCAGACAGGGACTTATCAACCCACCACCCCCTGCAGCTACACACAGCCAGCCTCATCATCAAAATAATTTTGTCCGAGGAACATTGATTTGAAAACTGTTGCTGAAGTGAAGAAAGAATTTGTTCAAAAAATCACCAGGACCCTGGCTGGAAATACATTTGCATATTAATAGACAGTTAACCCACAATGAACTTTGAGCACCAGGTATTGCGTGTAAGAAGAGACATACCAGTGTCGGCTAAGACCAGAGAATCCACAAACAGAACAGCTGGTCACGTGACTAGCCTGCTTGGCAACCTAGGTTTTTCTGAATTGTACAAAAAATTTGAACTCAGACTGTCTGTTTGCTCCTGGATTGAAAAGAGCTCTCCTGACTTGCTCACCACAGCCTCTCTTGTCTGCTCTCATCTTTTTTTTAATAGCATGCGATAAAGGAACATCTGTAATTATGGATGACTTTAATCTGCATATAGGTTGGGCAAATCAAATTAGTCACAATACCGTACAGGAGGAATTCATGGAGTGTATATGGGATGGTTTTCTGGACAATACGTTGAGGAACCAACTAGAGAACAGGCCATCCTAGACTGGGTATTGTGTAATGAGAGAGGAATAATTGACCATCTAGTTGTGTGAGACCCCTTGGGGATGAGCGACCATAATATGATTGAATTCTTCCTCAAGATGTAGAGTGACGCAGTTGATTCTGAGACTAGGGTCCTAAATCTTAATAAAGGAAACTACGAAGGTATGAGGCATGAGTTGGCTATGATGGATTGGGAAACGTTACTTCAAGGGACGGTGGTGGAAAGGCAATGGCAAACATTCAAAGAGTGCATGGATGAACTGCAAGAATTGTTTATTCCTATCTGGCACAAAAGTAAAACGAGAAAGGTAGCCAAACCATGGCTTAGAAGGGACATTAGAGACAGCATTAGATCCAAGGAAGAGGAATACAAATTTGCCAGAAAAAACAACAGACCTGAGGAGTGGGAGCAGTTTAGAATTCAGCAAAGGAGGACCAAGGGATTGATTAAGAAGGGGAAAATAGAGTATGAGAGTAAGCTTGCGGGGAACATAAAAACTGACTGTAAAAGTTTCTATAGGTATGTGAAGAGAAAAAGATTGGTGAAGACAAATGTATGTCCCTTACAGTCAAAAACAGGGGAATTTATTATGGGGAACAAAGAAATGGCTGACCAACTAAATGCATACTTTGGTTCTGTCTTCACAAAGGAGGACACAAATAGCATACCAGAAATGTTGGGAACACAGGGTTTAGTGAGAGAGAGGAAATGAAGGAAATCAGTATTAGTAGAGAATTGGTGTTGGGGAAATGGATGGGATTGAAGACCAATAAATCCCCAGGGCCTGATAATCTACATCCCAGAGTATTTAAGGAAGTGGCCCTAGAAATAATGGATGCATTGGTGGTCATCTTCCAAGATTTTAAAGACTCTGGAACAGTTCCTACAGATTGGAGGGTAGCTAATGTAACCCCACTATTTAAAAAGGGAGGTGGGGAGAAAACAGGGAATTATAGACCAGTCAGCCTGACATCAGTAGTGGGGAAATTCTTGAGTCCATTATCAAAGATTTTATAGCAGAATACTTGGAGAACAATGGTAGAATCAGACAGAGTCAGCATGGATTTACAAAAGGGAAATTATGCTTGACAAATCTACTAGAATTCTTCGAGGATGTAACTAGTAGAGTTGATGAGGGGAAGCCAGTGGATGTGGTTTATTTGCACTTTCAGAAGGCTTTCGACAAAGTCCCACATAAGAGATTAGCGTGTAAAATTAAAGCGCATGGGATTGGGGGTAGTGTATTGTGATGGATAGAAAATTGGTTGCCAGATAAGAAACAAAGCGTAGGAATAAACAGGTCTTTTTCCGAATGGCAGGCAGTGACTAGTGGGGTACCGCAGGGATCAGTGCTAGGATCCCAGCTATTCACATTTTATATTAATGATTTAGATGAGGGTACTAAATGTAATATCTCCAAATTTGCAGATGACACAAAACTGGGTGGGAGGGTGAGTTGTGAGGAGGATGCAGAGAGGCTTCAGGGTGATTTGGACAAGTTGAGTGAGTGGACAAATGCATGGCAGATGCAGTATAATGTGGATAAATGTGAAGTTATCCACTTCAGTAGCAAAAACAGGAAGGCAGATTATTATCTGAACGGCTATAAACTGAGAGAGGGGAATATGCAGCGAGACCTGCACAAGTCACTGAAGATAAGCATGCAGGTGCAACAGGCGGTAAAAAAGGCAAATGGTATGTTGGCCTTCATAGCAAGAGGATTCGAGTACAGGAGCAGGGATGCCTTGCTGCAATTATACAGGGCTTTGGTGAGGCCACAGCTGCAATATTGTGTGCAGTTTTGGTCTTCTTATCTGAGGAAGGATGTTCTTGCTATAGAGGGAGTGCAGCGAAGGTTTACCAGACTGATTCCTGGGATGGCGGGACTGACGTATGAGAAGAGATTGAGACGGTTAGGATAAGATTCGCTGGATTTCAGGAGAGTGAGGGGGGATCTCATAGAAACCTATAAAATTCTACAGGACTTGACAGGATAGATGCAGGAAGGATGTTCCCGATGGTGGGGGAGCCCAGAACCAGGGGTCATTGTCTAAGGATACAGGGTAAACTTTTCAGGACTGAGATGAGGAGAAATTACTTCACCCAGAGAGTGATGAGCCTGTGGAATTCACTACCACAGAAAGCAGTTGAGGCAAAAACATTGTATGGTTTCAAGAAGCAGTTAGATATAGCTCTTGGGGCAAAAGGGATCAAAGGATATGGGGAAAGTGGGAACAGGTTACTGAGTTGGATGATCAGCCATGATCATAATGAATAGCGGAGCAGACTCTAAGGGCCGAATGGCCTACTCCTGCTCCTATTTCTATGTTTCTATGGAACTCCAAATCCTCTGGAGACTCATGAACCCCAAGAGAGAAAAGTCTCCTACAGCGAACAAGGTTTAAGAAGAATACTGGGCCCCAAAGAAAAGCCAGATCTACCTACGTTCAAGGATTCTACAGTGAGCTTGAAGAACCATAGCAAAAACCTTCTTCCAGAGATTGCCTCAAATTTTTCCACTTTATTTCTTCTGCTCTTTTCTGTCTCTCTTTGCATGTGTGTATCGCATATGCATGCTAGCGTGGGCAATTCATGCATCTGTAGGCATTAATCGAATTAGAGTTTAAGTTTAAGTTCAACAAATTTCAACTTTTCTTCTTTAAACCTAAGAAAACCTGTTTGTACTGGTTTCTTTGCCCTATAATTGGAAAACAGTGAACGAGGATTCACCAAGCAGGAGCTAAAAACAGTGTGTTAAAAATTAAACCCTGTTACGGTAAGACCAGGTGAAGGCTGAGAGGGGCCCCTAGGCTCCTTTCTCACCTGGTCGTAACACTGACTACACACCCTGTCGTCCCTGACTGCTCTCCTCCTTCCCTGATCCTCCATTTAGTCTCTGCCCATGTCCTCATCACCATCCTTTGAGATGATTCACCCTTGCTGGTGCCGAGCCTGAGGCAAACATCCATTCCAATGCTGGCGCTAGTTTAGCGGCTGAGTGAAAGAGAGAAGAGCACGATCCTGAGACTCAACTGCACAAAGTTGACTGTTGCAGGTCACGTTGTAACATTCGTGAACCAGGTGGCACGGGAATATCGCTCGTCATTCACTTAAGCTGGCAGGTAGGACGAAATCCGAACTATGCGTAGGGTAATGAGTATTCATGACATGCAAATGAATGCAAAGCTGCAAATCTACCACCATGCTGGGGGAGCCCTGGAATGCCGCAAACCTGCTGACGACTTAATTCCTCTAAAATATCCCGCCGTCGGGAATCCGAAAAAACACCTTCCACCTAATTATATTTTCCCGCACACCACCAAATCCTCCGTGGCACACTGCATAAATTCCCCCATTGAGTCTGCAAAGGGATATAGATAGGTTAAGTGAGTGGGCACAAATATGGCAAATGGAGTATAATGTGGGAAAATGTAAACTTGTCTATTTTGTAGATTACTTAGATGGAGAGAGATTGCAGAACTCAGTGGTACAGAGGGAACTGGGTGTCCTGGTACATGAATCTCAAAACGTTAGTATGCAGGTACAGCAAGTGCTTAGGAAGGCAAATGGATTGTTGTCGTTTATTGCAGGGAGGTTGGAATATAAAAGTAGGGAACTCTTGCTACAGTTGTACAGGGCATTGGTGAGAACACATCTGGAGTACTGTGTACAGTTTTTGTCTTCTTAATTAAGAAAGGATATAGCTGCATTAGAAGCAGTTCAGAGAAGGTTCACTCGACTGATTCCTGGGATGAAGGGGATGTGTGGAAAGCTTGGACAAGTTGGGCCTGTATCCATTCGAGTTTCGAAGAATGAGAGGTGATCTTCTTGAAACATATAATATCCTAAGGGGACCTGACAGGACAGATGCTGAGAGGATGTTTGCCCTTATGGGGGAATCTAGAACTAGGGAGCACAGTTTCAAAATAAGGGGTCTCACTTTTAAAACGAAAATTAGGAGAAATTTCTTCTCTCATGGGGTTGTAAATCTTTGGAATTCTCCACCCCAGAGAGCAATGGAGGCTGGGTCATTGAATGTATTCAAGGCTGAGTTAGACAGATGTTTGATCTACAAGGGAGTCAAGGGTTATAGGGGGCAGGCAGGAAAGTGGAGTTAAGGCCACAATCAGATCAGCCATGATCTTATTGAATAATGGAGCAGGCTTGACTGGCCGAATGGCCTACTCCTGCTCCTATTTCTAATGATCTTATGACTCGAAGAGCAAAATGGACTGAAGATAGGATCAACTGAAAAGAACAAGGTGATGGTAGAGAAGGGGCCAAGGGCAGTTTGTATGCATTTCACCTGGATCCCCTGTCCACAAGACTGCTAGATCCAGTAGGCCCAATGTGCTAGATCTCAAAAACCCTTTAGAATCCTCTCACTAGTATTGCCTAGCCCCATACCCCTCCTTTTCAGAATTCGCCCCTCCCACATCTCAGAACCCCTACACCTTGCTCATTAACCCCTAGATATCATTCCCAATCAACCTTCATCTGATAACTGCTCCAGTGCTCCCTTATCATAGGAACCCTCTCCTCGTAATCCCTAATTCTAGTATCCGCTCTTGTGTTCCAAGAAATTCTCCAGTGTTCCTGGAACCCTGAGACTCTGTCGCAAAGCATTGCCTGTGGGTTTCACAAAGGGCAGCAATCTAACACCAAGCAAGAGTTAGGAGAAGAGTTAGGCGAGGTGACCAGAGGTCTGGTTGAAGAGGTCGGTTTTAAGAGGGTTTTGAAAATGGAGAGAAATGTAACTGGAGGGATTTAAGGCAAGTACATGAGCTTTTGATGCCTGCATAAGTAGATCAGGGCATTGGTGGCAGATATACAGAAAACTAGAGTCAGAAGAGCACAGAGACATAGACATACGGCTGCAGGAGATTGCTGAGGTGATGAAGGGATTTGTAAACAGTGGCAAGGATTTTAAAATAGTTCTAATGTTGACTCGGAATTTGCTGTAGTGATAATAGCAAGGTTGGCTGCGCCTGCTGTTATTACTGGATAAAACTAACAGCCCACACATGCGCAGTAAAATGCAGAAATCTGGAGGCAGCTGTCAGGGATGCCCTGCTGCCCACAGGGTGCGCTATTGCAGTCTTTGCCAAAGGAATCATCACAGAAATTACTGTTAATGCATAAACTTAAACTAATTGCCCACTAATGTCACATTAAAGCTGATGAAAAGCTTAACCCTTATTCAATCAAGAGTAACTGAGCTTTTAACAGCGTAGTAAGTCATAATTATGGCCGAACATTATCTCCGGCTCCAAAAAATTAACTTTATAATTGTGGAGTCTCATTCCCTCATAAGAAAATTAATTGTTGCAGGTTTTTAAAAATATATATATGTTGCATTTAATTTTGTGTTTTTCTATTTAAGTTTCTTCCCTAATCTCTCATGGATGTCTCAATCTTTATTTCCGCCTTGTGTACAATGATTTCAACGTAATTTATATTTCCTGTTTTTTTACCTCCTACCTTGATGTCTGTGAGGATTCTTCAATCTGATTGGGGGATCAGTCTACCTGCTGCTTGCCCTGTTCATGAATGCCACAGATCCCCTCTAGAAGGCTGTGAATTCAAACTGGCATCGGGAAAGAGGAAATGTGCACTCTAGAGCCTGCTAAAGCTTTCTGGGCAGCTTTTTTCAAGGTGGTTGGTGAAGGCCATTCCTACACCACTGACTGCAAAATCCGTGCCAACATACTGATTTTTCTTGGGGGGGGAGGGGAGGGCAAAATTTAAGTTCCTGTATAATGAAGGCTATATCTTTATTTACAAACACATTCCATAACTCAAACTGTGTCAAACCTTGTTTGATACAAATAAATTCTAATGTCATGCATCCCAGGCAGAATGTGCGTCCAACCCAGAAAGCAATCTGTTGCAAATCTCTGAGAGAAAGACTAAGTGGCTAATGACTCAGGAGAAAGTCAAAGAAAGGGGATATATTCCCTTCAAAGTACTTCCTGCCTAAGGAAAAGCCTTTGCTGCTTACCTGCTCACAAGACAGCTGAAGATTGCTGTGTGTGAATACCTAGGGAGAAAGTCACAGCAGTCGACTAATTTTCTTCCTGCAGGACACATTAATATTATAATACATACTGCTTCAGAGGCTATGTATTAAACATTTAACAATGATTCAATTCTCATTTTTCATTTTTAAAACTTATTTATTTCTGACAAAGTATACCTTTTACATAATAAAAGTTACAAAGGAAGTTTCTGTACCATCAGAGAGATCAAAAGTTATGACGTTCAGATTTACATAATTATGCTTCCAGTCAATCACTGCAAACCAGCAAGTATGCAATGTAATATTTATTCATGAGTATACCAAGCACATACATTGAGTCCTGGGAATGAATTATTCGAGATAAATGGATCTTTCATAAATTTCATGCAAATATTGAGAAATGCAAGTACTATAAAATCACCTCATAGCTTGTGTCAACTGTATCCCAGTCTCTATGGTGACATTTTGTATACAACAGCAGTCAAATGTGAAGTGATTTATGGCTTTAACCCCTTACAGGAACTAAATCAAATCAGGTGTACATCCCTATGAATCTCTTTAATGAAGTTCAAACCAGACAAATTCTCATAGATACTTATTTGGGTCAAAAGAATTGTACTAGCTTTCCCTCAAAGAAAGAAAACCAACAGAGAATATTACCATCTTTCGGATAGCCTATTTTTAATAATTATGGCTAAGTCATAAATATCCCAGATATTATAAGAGTCTGGGAACTCTCTTCAATACGTATCTCTCCACTTAAAGAGACACAGAGATGCGAATGCTACATGAGGCGATTTATTAACTTGTATAGATTTAGTAAAGAATTTAACATGCAATACACTTCTAAGTCGATAAGTATATCACAATATCAAATATTACTAAAAGATGTAACACATAATCTTATTTCTAACATAGAATCCAAATGTTTAACCTGGCTAATGTTACAGCAAAATATCTTAGAATATCCAGAATATCCATCAAATTTAAAGTAAACTTTTTCCCTTAAATTCCCCTTAGTTGAGAAGCATTGTTTGAGGATTCAACACTTCTAATCTTTGCTTCAAAATCATCTCATGTTTATACTGTTTATGAAGTGTCATCTGACTTTTAGCATATAAATGTGACCTTCCTGTATATGTTTATCTTCCTTTTAAAATCCATATCTTTAATTACTATATCCACTTAATGTTTTACTGAAATTCCTTTGCTTTTGAAGTTGTGAGCATTCGGTCAAAATGTTTATAGTTGTGTTTACTTAACCTCTTATTCCTGTGGGTCCATTCCATTTATTGTTTCATTACCTATAATTTCCCTTTCCATGGCACCCCAAAGCAACCTCCAGAGCTTGCCTATCTGCACAAACCAATTAAGTTTATTGCTCCCTCTTACTGATAGGATCTTTCAACGTGTGTGTTTATCTTTCAAGCCCCTGACAACAGAGTCCCAAATGGATTTCCCAACTTGTTTCTGGTTCATAACAGGGACCTTGACATTTTCTATCTTCTTAAAGGGGAATGTCAGTGAGTCTTAATAACCTGACCATTTATTCAAGCTTTAATTCTAAAAGGTATAATATTTTAACTATTTTTAAATTCTACCTAATTAAGCCTATTATACCTATATTCCATCACAAATTGTCTCTTTAGGTCCATAGATGACTTTCTTAATGAACAAAAGTGGCTCAGGCTAACTCTTTATGCTGCTTGATCCCCATTGATGAGGACAAACCTCCTCTGCTCCAGAATGTTTACCATCAGGTTAAATATGAACAGAGCTCCAAAAATACTCCAGCTGTCACAAATAACATCCCCTACTATAGAATTGTATTTTGGTTAGAAAACCTGACTTTGTGCCAGAAGGCCTCCAGACATGGAACATTTCCAGCAGAGTTCATTAGTTAAGAAACCCAGCCTATGCATCTTGTCAAGACAGTCAATGAGCCTAAGATAGCATTTTGAGATGAATTAACTTTGGCCTGATCTCTAGTTAAGCTCACTTAAAAATTCAAAAATACTGGTCATTATTCATCCGTAATTAATACATCGTCACCATTGATTATATACATTTTAGCTTATCTTCCATGGCATTTTTTTCTGAGGTGGCTAGGGAAAAGAAAATTTTGCATTTACATAGCACCTTTCAAAACCTTATAATGTCGCAATGAGCTTTACAGCCAAAGAAGTTATCTTTGAAGTGTTGCCACTGTCATAACGTAGAAAATGATGCTTCCAATTTTCACACAGCAAGGTCCCACAAACAACATTGAGATACTGACCAGATAATCTGCTTTTAGTGATGTTAGTTGAAGGATAAATACTGGCCACGATACCAGGGAAACCTCAGCTCTCTTTTGAAATGCTGCCATAAAATTCTTATGTCCATCCGAGATGTTTCATCTGAAAGATGGTGCCTGGTGTCAGCCAAGATCTTGCACTCAAATTTCTAGTGGCCGGGGTAATTGGGGCGAGGAGTGGGGGGTGGGGGGTGGGGGAGGATACGGGGGGCCTTAGTACCCATAGTCTTCTAATGCAGAGGTGCAGAGGTGAAAATGCTACCAATTGAGTCATCATCGAAATAGAAGTAGCATAGCTGTGATGTTTAATTGCTAAGCTGAAGCTAAGCCGTACTGGACTGTGCCTTTCTCTTCATGATCACTGCTCAAGTATTTCCATTGGGCAAAAAAAAAAACAAATCTTGATGTCAGTTGGAGGTTAATTGTTGAACAACAAGTCATAAACTAGAATCGTAGAATAATACAGCACAGAAAGAAGCTATTCAGCTCAATATGCCTTCGCCAGCTTTTTGAAAGAGCTAACCAATTCATTCCACTCCCCTGCCCTTTTCTCCATAGCCCTCCAATTTTTCCCCCTTTGAGTATTTATGTAGTTCCTTTGGAAAGTTATTATTGAATATGTTTCTACCACCCTTTCAGGTGGGTGCATTCCAGACCATAAAAATTGCTGCATAAAAAAAATTCTCATTGTGACTCTTTTTTTACCAATTGTCTTAAAGATATGCCCTCTATGACCAACCTTCTGTCAGGTAAAATATTTTCTCCTCCTCCATGCCTTTGTTACCTCCAGACTATTCTACACACTATAATATTACTTATTCCTTTGGTGTGTGATCTATTGTAAAACTCACAGGACTGCAAGTAATATCCAAAGTAAATTTGGATTTTATTATGCTTTAACTGGAATATATATATATATATATATATATATTTGCAAACAGTAACTGCACGAGCTACATATAAACGTGTCTTGCTTTGTTGAAGTCCACCCACAACTAACTGGCCATGTGTGACACGACATCACTTCCTCAGGTGATCTTCACTTACAGCTCCTTAAGGTGGTTCGCTCTTAACATCGACCTATAATATCCTCCTTTTTTCCAAAGATAAAAACATATGTACAATAAGCAATGATGTTGCAGTTTGAACTATCTATACATGATTAAAACAAAATGGTATTTACAGGTAAGCAAATTGAACATTCCTTAAAAATGTAGAGGAGGTTTGCTTATTTGTCCTGATCTTGTCATTGTGAACTTCTTCCCAGAGCTGAGCTCCTTTTGATGACTCTTCTGAGGTTCAGAACTCTGGTCAGCTGTTCTTCCTTTGTGCTTGTAGCCTCCTTACATCCATCTTCAGGCATAGTCTTTGAACGTGTCCACAATGCCGCAGGGTTGTCACATGTAGGGCTGTCGAACAGCTCTCTGAGTTGACTTTGGTTCCATCTGAGAATTGTACCATTGAGTGTCTGAACCTCGTATGATCTGGCCTGGTCATGTATCCTCGCATCCTCTGCAGGCTATCAAATTCTCGACACATGATTGAGAAATCTGTGCTGTTGTCCTTCCTGCAATTGAGCTAATTCTGGTCCTGTGTGCCTGTCGTATGATGCCTTCATCTTCCCTTGTTTAGATGGAAGTATATCCTTTATTGTGGAATATGTAGAGTTACAACAGCAGGTCAGAGGCTGGGAGTTCTGTGCTAAGTAACTCACCTCCTGACTCCCCAAAGCCTATCAGCCATCTACAAGGCACCAGTCAGGACTGTGATGGAGTACTCTCCACATGCCTGGATGAATGTAGCCCAACAACACTCAAGAAGCTCAACACCATCCAAGAAAAAGCAGTCCACTTGATGGGTACCCCATCCGCCACCTTAAACGTCCACTCCCTCCACTACTGGTGCACAGGAGCAGCAGTGCGTACCATCTAAATGATCCACTGTAGCAACTCGCCAAGGTTCCTTTGACAGCACCTTCCAAACCTATGCCCTCTACCACCTAGAAGGACAAGGGCAGCATAGAGTCATTGAGTTATACAGCACAGAAACAGGCCCTTCGGCCCATCATGTCCATGCCGGCCATCAAGCCTAAATATTCTAATCCCATTTTTGAGCACTTGGCCCGTAGCCTTGTATGCAATGGCGTTTCAAGTGCTCATCTAAATAATTCTTAAATGTTGTGAGGGTTCCTGCCTCTACCATCCCTTCAGGCAGTGTGTTCCAGATTCCAACCACCCTCTTGGTGAAAAATTATTTCCTCAATTCCCTCTAAACCTCCTGCCCCTTACCTTAAATCTATGCCCCCTGGTTATTGACACCTCTGTTAAGGGAAAAAGTTTCTTCCTATTTACCCTTGATAATTTTGTATACCTCAATCAGGTCTCCCCTCAGCTTTCTCTGCTCTAAGGAAAACAACCCTAGCCATCCAGCCTCTCTTCATAGCTGAAATGCTCCTGCCCAGGCAACATCCTGGTGAATCTCTTCTGCTCTCGCTCCAGTGCAATCACATCCTTCCTATAGTGTGGCGACCAGAACTGTACACAGTACTCCAGCTGTGGCCTAACTAGCATTTTGTACAGCTCCATCATAACCTCCCTGCTCTTATATTCTATGCCTCGGCTAATAAAGGCATGTATCCCATATGCCTTCCTAACCACCTTATCTACCTGTGCTGCTGCCATCAGTGATCTATGGACAAATACACCAAGGTCTCTTTGACCCTCTGTACTTCCTAGGGTCCTACCATCCATTGTATATTCCCTTGACTTGTTAGTCCTCCCAAAATGCATCACCTCACACCTCAGGATTAAATTCCATTTGCCACTGCTCTGCCCACCTTACCAGCCCATCTATATTGTTCTGTAATCTAAGGCTTTCCTCCTCACTATTTATGACACCACCAATTTTCCTGTCATCTGCGAACTTACTGATCATACCTCCTATATTCTTGTCTAAATCATTAATGTACACTACAAATAGCAAGGGTCCCACAGCACCGATCTCTGCGGTACACCACAGGTCACAGGCTTCCAATCGCAAGAACAACCCTCGACCATCACCCTGCCACTAAGCTAATTTTGGATCCAATTTGCCAAATTGCCCTGGATCCCATTGGTTCTTACCTTCTTAACCAGTCTCCCATGCAGGACCTTATCAAAAGCCTTATTGAAGTCCATGTAGACTACATCAATTGCTTTACCCTCATCTACACATCTAGTCACCTCCTCGAAAAATTCAATCAAATTTGTTAGACATGATCCCCCCCTGACAAAGCCATGCTGACTATCCTAGATGAATCCCTGCTTCTCCAAGTGGAGATTAATCCTGTCCCTCAGAATTTTTCCTGATAGTTTCCTGACCACTGATGTTAGACTCACTGGCCTGTAATTATCTGGTTTATCCCTGCTATGCTTCTTGAATAATGGCACCACATTCGCTGTCCTCCAGTCCTCTGGCACCTCTCCTGTGGCCAGAGAGAATTTGAAAATTTGTGTCAGAGCCCCTGCAATCTCCTCCCTTGCCTAATAGCAGCTTGGGATACATCTTATCTGGGCCTGGGGATTTATCCACTTTTAAGCTCGCTAAAACCTCTAATACCTCCTCCCTTTCAATGCTAAGGGATTCAAGGGAACATCCATCTGCAAGTTCCCCTCCAAGCCACACAACAACCTGACTTGGAACTATATCGCTGTTCCTTCACGGTCGCAGGATCAAAATCCTGGAACTCCCTTCCTAACATCACTGTGGGTGTACCTACGCCATAATGACTGCAGCAGTTCAAGAAGGCAGCTCATCACCACCTTCTCAAGGGCAATTAGGGATAGGCAATAAATGCTGGCCTAGCCAGCGACGTCCACATCCCAAGAATGAATTATTTTAAATTCCTTGAATGTGTTGTCACCTCCCAAATCCAAGCTCATCTTTCCCACCACTCTATATCTAAATCTCTTCAATCAGGTCCTATTCAAACCCTAGCTGAGCTTCTGTCCCCATTTCCACTTCAACACATGCAATGGATTATTTATTGCAATCTGTTTGAATAGGCTGCCACTCAGCTGTGTTGTGCAACTATGAAAAGTGCAGATAAGGCCTGTGGAATAAAAGGACATCAAAAACATTATCATGTATAAAACAGTGAGATGCAAGCTTTACAATCCTAATATCAGTGCTTTGATACAGACGCTGATCATTTCTTGTAATCGCTTTAAAATAAAAGAGGCTTATTACTTCTTGCTCCAATCTCTATTTTGTATCCAAATGCTGACTAGGCCCTCAAAACATTTGAACGTACAAACATAAGAATTAGGAGCAGGAGTCGGCCACTCAGCCCCTCGAGCCTGCTCCACCATTCAATAAGATCACAGCTGATCTGATTGTAACCGTGACTCCACATTCCCGCCTACCCACGTTAACCTTTCACCCCCTTGCTTATCTAGAATCTATCTCTGCCTTAAAAATATTTAAAGACTCTGCTTCCACTGCCTTTGGAGGAAGAGATGTCCAAACACTCACGACCCTCTGAGAGAAAAAAATTCTCCCCATTTCTGTCTTAAATGGGCGAACCCTTATTTTTAAACAGTGGCCCCTAGATCTAGATTCTTCCACAAGGGAAAACATCCTTTCCACATCCACCCTGTCAAGACCCTTCAGGATCTTATATGTTTCAATCAAGTCACCTCTTACTCTCCTGAATTCCAGCAGATACAAGCCTAGCCTGTCCAACCTTTCCTCACAAGACAACCCATCCATCCCAGGTATTAGTCTAGTAAACCTTCTCTGAACTGCTTCCAATGCATTTACATTTAAGAGGGCGGCACAGTGGCGCAGTGGTTAGCACCGCAGCCTCACAGCTCCAGGGACCCGGGTTCGATTCCTGGTACTGCCTGTGTGGAGTTTGCAAGTTCTCCCTGTGTCTGCGTGGGTTTTCTCCGGGTGCTCCGGTTTCCTCCCACAAGCCAAAAGACTTGCAGGTTGATAGGTAAATTGGCCATTATAAATTGTCACTAGTATAGGTAGGTGGTAGGGAAATATAGGAACAGGTGGGGATGTTTGGTAGGAATATGGGATTAGTGTAGGATTAGTATAAATGGGTGGTTGATGTTCGGCACAGACTCGGTGGGCCGAAGGGCCTGTTTCAGTGCTGTATCTCTAATCTAATCCTTCCTTAAATAAGGAGACCAATACTGTACACAGTACTCCAGATGTGGTTTCACCAATGCCCAATATAACTGAAGCATAACCTCCCTACTTTTGTATTCAATTCCCCTTGTAATAAATGATAACATTCTATCATCTTTCCTAATTTCTTGCTGAGCCTGCAAACTAATCTATTGCGATTCATGCACTAGGGCACCCAGATCCCTCTGCGTCTCAGAGTGCTGCAATCTCTCACCATTTAGATAATATGTTTCTTTTTTATTCTTCCTGTTAAAATGGACAATTTCACATTTTCCCACATTATACTCCATTTGTCAGATCTTTGCCCACTCGCTTAACCTATCTATATCCCTTTGTAGCCTCCTTAGGTCCTCTGCACAACTTATTTTCCTATCTATCGTTGTGTCATCAGAAAATTTAGCAATGATACCTTCGGTCCTTTCATCAATGTCACTTATATAAATTGTAAAAAGTTGAGGTCCCAGCACCGAACCCTGTGACATAGCACTCATTACATCTTGCCAACCAGAAAAGGACCCATTTATGCCTACTCTCTGTTTCCTGTTAGCTAGCCAATCTTTTATCCATGCCAATATGTTACCCCCTACACCATGTACTTTTATTTTCTGCAGTGACATTTGATGTGACACCTTATCAAATGCCTTATGGAAATCTAAGTACAGTACATCCACTGGTTCCCCTTTATCCACAGCACATGTTACTTCTTCAAAGAACTCCAATAAATTTGTTGAACATGATTTCCCTTTCACAAAACCATGTTGACTCTGCCTGATTACCTTGAATTTTTCTAAATGCCCTGCTCGAATGTCTTTAATAATAGCTTCGAACATTTTCCCTAAGACTGATGTTAAGCTAACTGGCCTGTAGTTTCCCGCTTTCTATCTCCCTCCCTTTTTGAATAAATGAGGTACATTGGCTATTTTCCAATCTAATGGAACATTCCTTATATCTAGGAAATTTTGGAAAGTTAAAACCGACGTATCAACTAACTCACAAGCCACTTCTTTTAACACCCTAGGATGAAGTCCATCAGAACCCGGGGACTTGTCAGCCACAGTACTGCTTCCCTGGTGATTGTAATTTTCTTGAGTTGAGAAGATGTTTCCATTAGTGGGGGAATCTCAAACTAGGGGACATAATTACAGAATAAGGGGACACTGACTTCAAACAGAGATGCGAAGGAATTTCTTCTGTCAGAGGGTAGTGAATGTCTGGAATTCTCTACCCCAGCGAGCTGTGGAGACTAGATCACTGAAAGTATTTAAAGAGGTAGATAGATTTTTGAAATATCGGGAAGTTGAGGGCTATGTGGAGCTGGCACAAAAGATCAGTCATGATCTTATTGAATGGCGGGGCAGGCTTGAGGGGCCGAATGGCCTGCTCCTGCTCCTATTTCTTATATTCTTATGTCCTTATTGAGCTCCTCCCTCCCTTCCATTTCTTGATTTACAGCTATTTCTGGGATGTTACTTGTATCCACTCAAGTGAAGACCCATGCAAAATACCTTTTCAATTCATCTGCCATCTCTTTATTTTCCCTTATTAATTCCCCAGACTTGCTTTCTAATGTCCATGTGAAATGCAGACAATTGGCATTCTTGCAATTTGGCCTATAATGGATAAATATCAAGAACAGAATGTTTTGACTCGCGCAGCTTTATCGGGTTAGATAGGAAGCCTACTTTGATATGCTGATTGGATGAGATGAAGTAATGTGGGAGGGGCTCGTGTGGAGCATAAACATTGGCATGGATCTATTAGACTGCATAGCCTGTCTTCTGTGCTGTAAAATTCTATGTAATTCGACGTGATACCACACCCTGCCAGTATTCTGCCCTGTGAAGTTGAGTTTATTTTCCTTTCCCTCCTGTACCTCAAGAACTTTAAAGCAAGAAAGGCTTTAAGTCCATCACTCCTGCTCCACTCTTAGTCCATATATGATTGTTCTGTAATAGACTTACACCAACCCCCCCCCCCCCCCCCCCACTTGTAGATCTCCTACTTTAGGGAATTTAAGATTAATGTGCATAGAAATATGCTATCAGCACTTCGGAATGGAACAGGTGAATGATCAATTTGTACTCCTTTCTCAATTCTCCTGCCACGTTTTTCACACAACATCTGAATGTTCGAACATCCCTTTTGCGTGTCGATGAAGCCAGTTCATTTTTTCCCCAGGCTCACAGTATTTTTTTACCAAGAGTTCTGCATTGTTTACTGCTGTGCGTATCATGATCTGATAGAATTACATATGAAAAGGAAAACTTGGGGAAAAACATTAGGCCCTCCACATTAAATAATCATGACTTTCAGGATCTGCTGCCACTGCAGTGATGTGGTGATTTTTTTGATTAACTGACCCATTTACAGGCAGTAATCAGCATTGCCTTTGATTGCATTAAATTTCAGAAGACAGGAACTGACAGTGGATTCTGCGCAAGCCCTTCTGGAGATCATTTCAAAATTATCCTCCGTTAAAGAAGGCATTTTCCCTTTATGACAATAGACTCCAAGAAGTTAATGATGTTCATTGAGGGTAGCTTTTATTGTTAGGCTCATTGTTAATTACCGCTAGGCGATGGTACATGATCCAGTTGGCTTAAGGGTTGACTGGGGATAAATTGGATTATTACAGTTTATTGTAATCCGTTTGAATAGGCTGTCTCTCAGCTGTATTGTACAGCTACAAAAATTTGCAGATAAGGCCTGCGGAATGAATGGGACACCAAAAAACTTAATTGTATATAAAACAGTGAGGTTCAGACTTTCCAATCCTAATGTCAGTGCTTTGATACAGACGCTGATCATTTCTTGTAATCACTTTAAAATAGAAGAGGTACTTGAATATAACCTCTTGCTCCAATGTGTAGTTAGAGAGTGCACCACACAGCTACAGGAATCTGTGACGGAGTTTCGGATCGGAGTTCATCGACCTTTGCAATTAATGGGGACGACCCAGTTTTGATAAATGCAGCTCAAATTCAGTTCCAACTTTCAACAGGAATTTATAGGCCAAGTCCAGAGGAGCTATACGTGATTCATTGAGTCATAATAGAACCAATGACTTCACTGTAAAATATTTAATGGTATTAGTTTCAGAATATTCATTATACTCTAGTCAGTGAAATCATAAATTATTACCTAATTTATTCTACGTGACCAATTTTATTAAGTACATTATTAGTCAAAATATCCATTTATCCCTCCAGGGAAGCAGTGGGGGTAAAGAGGGACAAGGAAAGGGGTGATGATAGGCAAGGAGGATTTTTTTTGATGTATTCATTTGCAGGACTTGGGTGTTGCTGGCAAGGCTGATATTAATTGGTGATCTCTAGTTGCCGCTACAAGGGAGTGCTGTGCTGTCTTCTTGAACAGCTGCAGTCTATGTGACAACATTACTGTCACAGCGTTGTTAGCTAGGGAGTTTAATCCAACAACAATAATGGATCAGTGATATTTGTCCAAGTCAGGATGGTGTGTGATGATGATGGTGCTCCCATGCACCTGCTGCCCTTGTCCTTCTAGGTGGTGCAGGTTTGGGAGGTTCTGTCAAAGAAGCCTTGAAAAGTTGCTGCAGTGTGGCAGTAGATTGTACATATGGCACCCATGGTATGCTGGTGGTGGAGGGAGTGCATGTTTGGGCGAGTGAATGAGGTGCTGATCAAGTGGACTGCTTTGTCCTGGATGATGCTAATCTTCTTGAGTGTTGTTGCAGCTATATCTGTCCAGGCAAGAGAAGAATATTCCATCGCAGTCTTGACTTATGCTTTGTAGGTGGTGGTGAGGCTTTGGGAAGACAGGAAGTGAACCACTCACTGCAGAATACCCAATCTCTGATTTGCTCGAGTAGCCATGCCGTTTACGTGGCTGGTCCAGTTGAGTTTCTGCTCAATGGTGACCCCAGAATGTTAATGTAGGGGATTGGGTGATGGTAATGCCATTGAATGTCAAAGGGAGCCAATTAGGCTCTCTCTTGTTGGAATTGTTACTTGCCACTTGTCAGCCAAAGCCTGGATGTTGTTCAGGACTAGCTGCATGTTTTATTATCTGGGAACTGGAAATGGAACTGAACATTGAGCAATCATCAGCAAACATCCCCACTTCTGACCTTATGATGGAGGGAAGGTCATTGATGACGCAGCTGAAGATGGTTGGGCTGAGGACAATGTATGAGGAACTCCTGCAGTGATATTCTGGGGCTGCGATGATTGGCTTTCAATGGCCATACGCATTTTTCTTTGTGCCAGATGTGACTCCAGCCACTGGTGAGTTTTCCTCCTGATCCCCCATTATCTTCAGTTTTATTAGGGCTCTTTGATACCCCACTCCGTCAAATGCAACTTTGATGACAAGGGCCCACCTCATTTCTGGAATTCAGATCTATGTTTGGACCAATGTTGTGATGAGGTCTGCAACGAAGTGCTTCTCTTTTGCATTCGTGTCGGGTTCGCTATCGTTGAGGCTGGGTGGTGGGGGGGGGTGGGGAAATGTGGATGAGCAAGGGGAAGGGGAAGAAGTCAAAACTCAGCGTTTCAGCTTCCCTACCAATGTCCTTCACGTCAGGAGCAACTGTGATATTAAAAAGATAAAAGGTAAAAGCAAAAAATGTTGGCTATGTACAGCAAAGGCAGTCAGTGTCTGAAAATATAAAGCCAGGTTAATGTTTCAGGTGGAACCTTTCAGGTCTGTCCTGGCGAAGACCCTCTCCTGAAAAATTAACCTTTCAGATGCTGCCAGAAAAAGTTTTCATTTCTGTTTTATTTTTCTTCTGCACTTACAAAAATGTTGTCCTTGCATTCTCTTATTCAATTTGTTTGCAATCTTGTCCTGACCTATGAAGGCTGATTTTCCCAGAATGTGCCGAACGTGCTCTAAAAATTGGTCATAAAGTGTAAACAAGGCAGCTTTAAGAATTTCAAATGCTACCTTGAATATAATTATTTTGGCTATCGTACTTTGTTGCAGATTGGCAAAAAGCACCCAGGTTTCATCTTAGTAGTTCATACTTGCTAATGCTAAATACAGCAGATAGCTTCGGCATTAGATTAGTGGGTGAAGGCACCAGCTAGATTTCACCCAGGATGATAAACATTGGAGCACTGCAGTTGGTCCCTGTGCTAAAGAAGATGAAAAAATCATACCAGGCTGTCACTCTGACAGCTATCTAGTGACTACTGCTGCAAAATGCATGGATGTTGGCCGAAAACAGGATTTCTAAGTAGGAGGTGATAACTTTCATAGTTGAATAGCACACTTATGTTCACTGTCTCGGTAGACATATGATGCATGCCCACTTGGGGAAGTATGCTGAGGGCTGTGGATGTTATGAAATGCTATCCCAGCAAAATTCAGTGCCCAAAACAAAGAGAAAACAACGTTAAAATATAACTATATGCAGTTAAATACAGACACCTTGTTTGCTCATGTAAAATGAACAGAACATCTCAAAGATCAGTTACTGCTCCACCCAAGTGTTTGTGTGCATTGTCTCTCAACCAACAAAATAGGAAAAAGCTCTCGTACCATTCTTTTGGACACATAGATTGGGGGTTTTACATTTCTGCTTTCGCCTGCCCATGATTTTCCACCCAACCAAACTTTCTGCCCAACCTAAGTTGGGAGTGTGCGGGGAGGTGGATGGGGAGAGGGGCAGTAACCACCAGGCTACCAGCAACAATGTGAGGAGGTATTTGGAACAATGTAGTAGGCTAAATATTCAGCTCATCCAAAGATCTGCTGCCCATATCCTGACTTGTACAAAGTCCCATTCACCCGTCACCCCCGTGCTCACTGACCAACATTAGCAATACTTTGATTTTAAAATTCCCATGCTAATGTTCAAATCCCTCCATGGCTACACCACTCCCTATCTCTGCAATCTCCTCCAGCCCAAATGGAAACCCTCTAATTTTGCCCTCTTCTACATCCCCAATTTTCATTGACGGCCGTACTTTCAGTCTGTGCCCGAAGCTCTGAAATTCCCTCCATAAATCTTTCCGTCTTTCTACCTTTCCCTCATCCTTCAAAATGTTCCTTAAATCAAGCTTCTTTGGTCACCTGTCCTAACATCCCCTTGAGTAGCTTAGTGTCAGATTTTGTCCGATTTAGCTGCTGGGAAGCTTCTTCGGATGTTCTCCAACATTAAAGGTGCTCCAGAAATACAAATTTTTGTTGTTGTAATAGGAGACAAAGAGTATATTATGCAACTAGCAACACCATCGACTAAGAGATTGAACTACAGTGCAGAACTTTAACATTTCAACCCATTTGCAACATGCAGGTTTGAGCTGAGGGTTTGTCAGTGGTTTTTTAACTGAACCACTTCCAAGGTTCCTGACCAATTAAAGTGGGCAAGCGTGATGACAACCCACACCTGACTATCGAAGCTTCACTATATAAAGGGACCCTGCAAGGGGCAGAATGGAAGCACTCTACAACTGTCAAGAGAGGGACAGCTACTTGACAGATGGAGAGTCAAAGAGGGAAAGCTGCCCCACAGTTCTCAGATGCATCCCTGAACATCATACTGTGGGCTGTAAGGGCCCGCAGGGAAATTCTGTTCCCAGCAGACAGGAGGAAGAAATCTGACTCGGAGACTACTTCAGAGCATGGCTGGAAGTGGCAGAGGTGGTGAGCTGCAGGAGTGTGGTGCCTCACTCCTGTATACAAGAGGTTCATTGACCTCATCAGGGTAGGAAAGGTGAGTGACATATATTCAAGTGCCAAACAGCTCACTCTGGCTTCCCCAGCCTTCTCCTGCACAGCACTCCTCAGCCCAACACACCTTGAAAATGCACCTATTCCTCTCTTTCAACACACTTTCACAACTGACCAGCTACCACTGACACTCACCCTCATTTTATTGCCATGTCACACCCATCCCTCATAGTGACCCTTCATAAACATTGTCCTTCCATTGTCTCAACACATTCCATTTCTCACACTCATAGCACTCTTCCTTCTCTCCTTGCAGGAGAAGAGAACGCTGAATGCCAAGGAGAGGCAGAGAACCGGGGGTGGCCCTTCAGTCATTGCGACCTTGACCACTGCAGAGGAGGGTGCACTGAATTTAAGCAGAGTCTCAGCATGCATGGCCATTGGTGATGGAGAGATAGTGGGGAAGGGGGGCCGAAATTTTAGTGGCTGAGTGGATGATCCATCTCAGCCTCCTCCTGAGATCCAGCATCACAGATGCCAGTCTTCAGCAAATTCGATTCACTCCATGTGATATCAGGAAATGGCTGAAGTCACTGAATGCAGCAAAAGCTATGGGTTCTGACACCATCCCAGCTGTAGTATTGACGAATTGAGCTGCGGAACGTGCCGCACCATTAGCCAAGCTGTTCCAGTACAGCTGCAACACTGGCATCTACCCAACAATGTGGAAAATTTCCCAGGTATGTCCTGTCCACAAAAAGCAGGACAAATCCAAACCAGCCAATTACTACCCCATCAGTCTACTCTTGATCATCAGTAAAGTGATGGAAGGTGTTACGGTCAAGTGAGGAGGGGTCAAAGGGCTTCCTTCTTTTCCCTCTCCTTGCTTGACCATAATAGGTTTAATTCTTTCTTAAAGTGGATGTACTGACCTATTCAGTAGGTCTTTGATTACTTATTTGCTATGATCATAACAAGAACTGATCAGATAGGTTTTCTTGAGTTTAACAAAGAGGTTAACTTTATTGTACCTAAACTGAACTAATGAAAATAATAAACTACGTGCCAAATTTCACACACACACTCACACACTAGAGGTTTACACACACACAAATAGGTTACAGATTGGGGAAAGGTAGATTGGTAGAGTTAGAGTCCATCGAAAAAGGGGTATACAGTCTGCGGGGTTTGGTGATTCGGCTGACTTCTAGCTGAATTTAGTGGTCCTGAGATTTTTTGTTTGAAGAGGTAGCTGACTGGTTCGGTGAGTCTCTTGGAGACAGCGATGTGGATGATTTCCTCCAAAGGGATTTCTGATTGGAGCCAGAGTATGCAAAGGTGGTCAGTGAGCAGGCAGGGTTCAATGCTTGTAAGCTGAAATGGAGAGACAGAGAGAGAGAGAGACCACCCCTCCTGCTTCCCCCCCACCCTCCCCCCACTTGGGTCAAAACATTTTAGAGTCCAGAAGCTTCTCCTCACTGCTGGAGAGAAACACAAGCTTCAAGCCACAGGTGGGGAGAGGCTTGTCACTTGACAGTCACCCAGTGATTCAAGCATGGTAGCAGTGTTTTTCTTCTTGCTAAAAAGAACGTGTAGTTCCCTTAAACCTCCTGGGATGAGCAGCCATTTCGTCTCCACCTCACAGGCCTTGCAATGTAGGATACAGTGTTGCAAATTAGGTGACCATCCTAAGCTGCCAGCAAAGTCATTTTTTTATCTGATCTAAAATATAAATTCAGATCTTCAGTCAGTGGATTAAAGAAAACTATCATTCAACAAACCGCTTTGGCATGACAAATTTGTTATCAGCAGTGCTGTCAAGCAGCATTTAAACAGCAATAACCTGCTCATCAATTTGGATTCCACCAAGGCCACTTGGCTCCAGACCTCATTAAATTCTTGATCCAACATGAACAAAAAAAGCTGACTTCAAGCGATGAGGTGACAGTGACTACCATTTGCCCTGGTAAAATTGAAGTGAATGGGAATCGGGGGAAAACATCCCACTGGTTGGAGTCATACCTACCACAAAGGATGATGGTTGTGGTTGTTGGAGGCCAAACATTTAAGCCCCAGGACACTGCTGCAGGAGTTCCTCAGGCTAGTGTCCTAGAGCCAACCATCTTCAGCTGCTTCATCAATGACCTTCCCACCATCATAAGGTCAGAAGTGGGGATGTTCGCTGATGATTGGATAGTGTTCATTACCATTCGTGACTCCTCAGATACTGAAGCAGTCCGTGTCCCTATACAGCAAAACTTGGACAACATTCAGGCTTGGGCTGAAAAGTGACACGTAATATTTGTGTCACATAAGTGCCAGGCAATGACCATCTCCAATAAGCGAGAATCTAACCACCTGCCCTTGACATTCAACAGCATTACTGTTATGCTCGGCCCCCACTTGCCAAGAATGAGGCACATTAATTTTGGCGTGAACATTGATTTTAAACTGTTACTGGAGTGAAGAAAGGACTTGTTAAACTGATCCACTGTGGCTGGAAAAGATATTTGCATATTAACAGACAGTGATCGAAAGGACAAAGGACCATTCCCTGACACATTAAACCCACAATGGGCCTTGATCATCAGGTATTGTGTGTAAGAGGAGCAATCCAAGTTGACTGCTAAGGTGATACAATCCAAGACGTGGTCAGACCAGTTAGTCACATGACCAACCTACTTGGCAAGCTGGGGTTTTCTGAATTGTACAAACAGTTTGAACTGAGAAAGTCTGTTTTCTCCTGGACTGAGACGATCTCTCCTGTCTGCTCCCATCTCTTTCTCACAAGCCTCTGAATTGACAGAACCCCAAGAGAGAAAAGTCTTCTACAAGGTTTCAGAAGAATACTGGGCCCCAACGAAAAGCAAGAACTACCTACAATCAGCGGCTCTCCAGTGAGCTCGAAGAACTGTAACAATAATTCTTCAGATGTTGCCTCAAATTTTCCACTTTATTTTTATTCTGCTCTTTTCTGTCTCTATTTGCTGGTGTATATCACGTATGCATGCTAGCGTGGGCACGTCGTGTATCCGTAGGCATCAGTCGAATTAGAGTTTAAGTTCAAGTTTAATAAATTTAAACTTTTCTTCTTTAAACCTAAGAAATCCTGCTTCTGCTGGTTTCTTTGCCTGATAATTGGAAAGCGGTGAACAAGGATTCACCAAGGGGGAGCTAAAAACACAGTGTGTTTAAAATTAAACCCTGTTACAGTAAGACCAGGTGAAGGCTGAAAGAGAACCCTAGACCTCTTTCTCACCTGGTCATAACAATTACCATCACTGAACACCACCCCACGCCCCCTCCCCCCCATCCACCCGCCCCACCACCACCTCATCCCACACCGTCAACATCCTGGAGGTTAACATTGACCAGAAACTTAAATGGACCAGCCGTATAAATACTGTGGCTACAGGAGCGGGTCAGAGGCTGGGAACTCTGCGGCGAGTAACTCACCTCCTGACTCCCCAAAGCCTGTCCACCATCTACAAGGCACAAGTCAGGAGTGTGATGAAATACTCTCCACTGGCTTAGATGGGTGCAGCTCCAACAACACTCAAGAGGTTCAACACCATCCAGGACAAAACAGCCCACTTGATCGGCATCTCATTCGCCATGTTAAGTATTCACTCCCTCCACCACCGACGCACAGTGGTAGCAGTGTATACCATATACAAGATGCGCAGCAGCAACTCCCCAAGCCTCCTTCGACAGCACCTTCCAAACCCATGACCTCTACCCCCTAGAAGGACAAGGATAGTAGATGTATGGAAACACCAACACCTGCAAGTTCCCCTCCAAACACACACCATCCTGACTTGGAACTATATCGCCATTCCTTCACTGTCACTGGATTAAAATCCCGAAATTCCCTCCCAAACAGCACTGTACCTACACCAGATGGACTGTAGCAATTCAGGAATGCAGCTCACCACCAGCTTCTCAAGGGCAATTAGGGATGGGCAATAATTCTGGCCTTGCTAGCGATGCTCACATCCAATGAAAGAATAAAAAAATTTTGGCCTTTGTTGCAAGGAGGTTGGTACACAAGAATAAGCAAATCTTGCTCCAATTGTACAGGGCTTTGGTGCGACCACACCTGGCGTACTGTGTGCAATTTTGGTCCCCATATCTAAGGAAGGATATATTTGCCTTGGAGGCAGTACAGTGATGGTTCTCTTGATTGGTTCCTGGGATGAGAGGGTTGTCCTGTGATGAGAAGCTGAGTAAATTGGGTCTATACCCTCTGGAGTTTAGAAGAATAAGAGGTGACCTCATTGAAACATACAGGATTATGCAAGAACATGTAAGTATTTAGGTAAGCTAATACAATGTTATCACTTATTGCGAGGGGAATTGAATACAAAAGTAGGAAGGTTATGCTTCAGTTATACAGGGCATCGGTGAGACCACATCTGGAGTACTGTGTACAGTATTGGTCTCCTTATTTAAGGAAGAATGAAAATGCATTGGAAGCAGTTCAGAGAAGGTTTACGAGACTAATACCTGGAATGGATGGGTTGTCTTATGAGGAAAGGTTGGACAGGCTAGGCTTGTATCCGCTGGAATTCAGGAGAGTAAGAGGCAACTTGATTGAAACGTATAAGATCCTGAGGGGTCTTGACAGGGTGGATGTGAAAGTGTTATGAACGTGCTTCTACTTGTTACATATTTTTTTGAGGATACGTGTGTTAGAATCTTGGAGATGGATTCTTTGGAGAACTGAAGTAATTCCATAGATATTGGACTTTGTTTTTAAAAGAGATCACCAGAAGGACATTTGAGGTCTTGTTTGAAAACAACCTTCACTGGAAGTCACATGCCTTAAGCTCAATAAACAACAGAAATCTTGGTAGGTTGGGGGAGATGTTTACAGAGAAGTGAGATGTCAAGATTTATGAGTGGTCAGGAGGTTCTGACCTGCTGTTTGGGGTTTCAGTTCTGAGATATTTTGCTTCAGTTGGGGTATAGACTGTATTTGAAAGCAGTTGGAGATCAACCTGACAAGAGAGAAACACCCAGCTTGCCGCCTTCCGCTTGTCTCTGTGAAATGCCACATTTCTCCTGAGGAGCTCCTGGAAAGCTTTCCAGATTAATGCACGACACTGCCTGAACAGAACTGCTCCAGAAAAGATCCCAGTGACCTGTCTACGTGTACTCAGATGCCAGACCCATGCCATTTTGGGACACAATATATCTCATCCGTTTTCTTCAAGAATTAACAAGTATTTGGCCAAAGTATTCCTTTTTTGTTGCATTTTCATTGTAAAAGAACTCTGAAGAAAAAATTTATTTATTTTCCTTTAACCAGCGTTTGTGTGAGTTTGTGTGTAGGGTATTTAAAAAGAGAGCTTTCATATTTCAATCTGTGTGTTAATACTTTGCTTCATTACCAGATAAGTCTGGTTTTATAATAAACTGATAATTTTGTTGTTTATTAAAGAAACCTGGTTGGTGTATTTTATTCTGGGATTAAGAGTAGAATGTATGATTGACCGCATTGGTAACTGGGTAAACAATTGAAATATGTGTTGTGACCTCTGGAGAAGTGGAACTAGAAAAGACATTGCACTCCTCCCACCTCAGTCATAACAAAAGGATGTTTCCTCTTGTGGGAGAATCTAGAACTAGGGGTCACTGTTTAAAAATATGGGATCTCTGATTTAAGACAGATGAGGAGAAATTTTTTCTCTAAGAGGGTCATGAGTCCTTGGAACTCTCTTTCTCAAAAGGTGGTGGAAGCAGAGTCTTTAAATATTTTTAAGGCAGATGTAGATAGATTCTTGATAAGCAAGGGGGTGAAAGGTGATCGAAGGTAGGTGGGAATGTGGAGTTGAGGTTACAATCAGATCAGCCATGATCTTATTGAATGGCGGAACAGGCTTTTATTTATTGTTATTTATTTATTTATTTGGAGATACAGCACTGAAACAGGCCCTTCGGCCCACCGAGTCTGTGCCGACCAACAACCACCCATTTATACTAATCCTACATTAACCCCATATTCTCTACCACAT
Source organism: Heterodontus francisci (assembly GCF_036365525.1). Lineage (NCBI taxonomy): Eukaryota > Metazoa > Chordata > Chondrichthyes > Heterodontiformes > Heterodontidae > Heterodontus > Heterodontus francisci. The sequence goes on from NC_090377.1 coordinate 128,690,457, forward strand.
CCCTTGAGAGGCCGAGTGGCCTACTCCTGCTCCTAATTCATATATTTGTACTTTCTTATGTATGTTTGTATTCTGAAGGGGCTTGACAGGGTGGGAACTGAGACATTGTTTCCCCTGGTTGAGGAATCTAGAACATAGGGGCATGACCTCAGGATAAGGGGTCGATTGTTTAGGACTGAGATGAGGACAATTCTTTCATTCAACATGTTGTGAATCTTTGGAATTCTCTATCCTAGAGGGTTGTAGATGCTCTCTTGTTGAGTATATTTAACGCTGAGATAAAGACTTATGGGGCTGAATTTTATGCCGCCACAGCAGGTTGGATGGTGGCTTGGGGCGGATAGTGGGTGGCGTGAAATCAAGCAGGAGACTCCGGGAGGCTTTCCCTCCCCACTCCCGCCTCCAGCCAAATTTACAGTAGTCGGGCAGGGAGGGGAAAATGGCCCGCCCGCCCGCCCGAGGCCAATCAAGGCCCTTAAGTGGCCACTTAATGGCCACTTAAGGGCCCTTGCTCACCTCCATGGATATTTTACCCTTGGCAAGCGGCTGTACTGTGGATGTGAAAGGCCACCCAGCAATAGCTGCCGGCTCCCAACCCACCCTCGGGAACCAAGACCTCCGCCCAAACAACAACCCTCACCTCGCCGGGGCACGCCCGATTCCCTCGGCGAGGCATCGACAACCTACCTTGGATCCCTGCTCCATGGCATCCTGCTGGGTCGGCCCGGCATCAGTCCCAGCAGTGGCCACCGTTCCCGATGGCGCTGCTGGGACTAAGAGCTGCCGGCCCGCTGATTGGCCGGCAGCTCACTGAGGCTGGACCTCTTGCCTCAGGCGGGTGGAAGTCCCACCTCGGGACAATTAAACCCCGGGGACCCGTAAAATGCAGGTCGGATCCCCGGGCTAGGCGGAAGCAGGTTCGCCACCGACTTTTACATCGGTGGCGAAGTCCCGTCCGCCTAAGGTAAAATCCAGCTCATGATCTCTCAAGGAATCTAGAAATATGGGGAGCAAGCAGGAAAATGGAGTTTTTAAAAATTCTTTCATGGGATGTGCGTGTTGCTGGCAATTTGTTGCCCATCACTAATTACCCTTGACAACTGAGTGGATTTTAGGCCATCTCAGAAGGCAGTTAAGAGTCAACCACATGTAGGCCAGACCAGGTAAGTGTCATGATAGCTGATTGCATGTGTGGGCTTGAGTATTAGAGACTATAACATTTCTAGATCTCGGCAGTGGACGTGTAAAATGCAGTCCACAGTATACGATTGGTTGTATCGGTAACAAGGTAAACATTTAAATATATGTTGTGACCTGTGGAGAAGTGGAACCAGGAAAGACAGTGCACTCCTCTTGCCTCAGTCGTAACAATACAGAGGTAAATTCGGGGATATTTAGGATTGTGTCATGGCATTTGCTGGAGCTGATATGTCTGCAGTCTGAGGAATTGTGCTGTTTGATCTGATGGGTGATGCCAGTTCTGTCAGTGTGAAATGGAAAACATGGCTGGAGGAGTTTGAAGTGTATGCTGACAGTTGCGGTTTGTTTTTGGACGGGGAGACAGAGGTGTAGAAGGCACAGCAATGGGCCTTATTGCTGTTCAATGTGGGTGCATCAGTAAGGGAGACTTGCAAGACGTTGTCTGACACGGGAAAAAAGGCGGATTATAAACGTGCAGTGAAAGCTTCGAAGGTCCATAATGTGGTGACACCAAATGCCACATTCCAAAGGCATGTTTTCTGTCAAATGAGACAGAATGAGGGGGAAAGAGTAGCCCAGTTTGTGACTTATTTGAGGCAGGCATCAGATAGATGCAATTATGTTATGACGGATCTGAATACCCAGATAATGGATCAGATGGTCCAACATTACAAGTTGGATAAGTTGAGGCGCAGCCTGCTGGAAAGAAGAGGTGGCTTTACATTGGATGACACTTAGAAGGTAGCGGCTGCATTGGAAGCAAGGGATGGAGAAGTTCACAGCATGAAACTTGATCCCACTTCTGCCATTGGAACGACAAAATCCAAAATCTGAGGTTAATCGAGTGACACAACGGAATCCAGGTACATGCAAATGTAAACAGCAAAAGTCTGAGAGACAGTGTTTCAGATGTGGCAACTTGGGGCACTATGGAAGAGATGCCTGCTGCCCTGCCAAGGGAAAGATATACAGAAAATGTAGGGGCAAAGACCATTTTGCCAAGAAGTGCAGAAACAAAGCTAAACAGAGTGGGAAGCCTGGCAAACCATGCAAAGGAAAGAGAGATGAAAGTAGTACAACTGTGAGATGAGTAGAAGATGTAGAGAGTGAGGACACGAATAGCAATCATGGATACATGTTTTCTGTCAACGGGAGCAACCATGAGAAAGTTTGAGTGATTACTGGGGGTGTTGAAGTGAATACTATTATAGATTCAGGCAATGACAGTAATGTCATCAGCAGATCATTGTGGGAGGAACGGAAGACAAAGAGAATCAAGTGCATATCTCGAAGATCTGTCAAAAAGCTTTATCCTTATACATCTAAAACCTCGCTTCAAACTGTTGGATGTTTCACTGCGAGTGCGAGAGCTGGAGACCAGAGTGTGGAGGCAGTATTTGTAGTGATTGAGGGGGATGGTGAGCCTCTCCTGACAAGAGAAACTGACCAAGCCTTGGATTGAAAGTGAATTCTGTGAAATCCTATGTTGAGTTTCAAAAGGAGTTTGGACCAGTGTTTCAAGGAATTGGGAGGTTGCACATCTGCCAAGTGAGATTAACAATTGCCGAGAACATGAATAAAATACTGCTGATGCTGGAAATCTGAGATAAAAACAGCAAGTGCTGGAAATACTCAGCAGGTCATGTAGCATCTGTAGAGAGAGAAGATCAGTGACCTTTCATCAGAACTCAGAGAACGTGAAGCCTGTAGCTAAGCCTGTACACAGAACACCTTTTGGTCTGACAGTGAAAGTTGAGGCAAAGATCCAGGAACTGATTGATCAAACACAGAGATCTTCACTAGAGAAGGAAGCTGAATCGTTCTTGCAGTTTGTGGCAGTTCATACTATACCCAGAGCAATGACAATGAGAGAGGTTGACAGAAATTCAGACAAAGATTTGGAATTGGACGACATTAGATCGTGAATCCAAGCTGGAAATTGAAAGAACTGCCTATTCAAAGCATACATTGTTATATGAGATGAACTATGCACAGTTGGGCAGTATGTTCTCAGAGGCAACAGACTTGTAGTGCCACAAAAGGTTAGGGCAAGACTGGTGATGCTAGGTCATGAGGGTCACTTGGGTGTGGTTGGGTGCTAAGCAAAACTTATGGACCAAAGTATGGTGGCCAGGGATAGAGAAAGATGTGCAGCAGTTTGTCAAAACATGTCATGGATGTCAACTTGTCGGTAGATCCAATCCACCAGAACCAGTACACAGCACACTGTGACCAGGTGAACCATGGGAGAACGTAGCAGTTGACTTATTAGTTCCAATTCTATCAGGAGAGTCCATACTATTGGTAATCGACTATTACAGCCGTTATTATGAGTATGTGGTAATCAAGTCTACAACGGCAGAGTAAACGGTGTTTGCATTGACTGAAATATTTGCAAGGCATGGTCGACCAATCATTTTGTATTGAGACAATGGACCACAGTTCATTTCACAGACCTTTGCAGATTACATGCAAGGCACAGGTATTCACTATCACAGAGTAACACCTAAATGGCCACAGGCAAATGGGGAAGTGGAAAGACAAAACCAATTCTTAGAGAAATGGATGAGGATTGCTCAGGATGAGGGTAAAGACTGGAAGGAGGTGTTGTTATCATATGTGGCCATGTATAGAGCAAATACACGCAGTACGATGGGATGGAGCCCAGCTGAGCTGTTACTTGAACGCAAAATACGCACCAAGATACTAGAGCTGAGCAACATTAGAGTTGATCAGAAGGTTCGAGATCATGACGACAGAAGGAGAGCCAGACAGTCTGATCTGATGCCAGGTGATGAAGAATTGCTGAAATATGTTATGAAAGTGCTTCCATATTTTGTTATATATTTTCTGACGGCTCATATTTAAATAGTGGAAATTGATTTATTTTGGAAGGCTGAATATATCATAGATGCTGGACTTTGTTTTGTTGTTAAAAGTTCACTGAAAGGACAGTTGAGATTTTGTGTTTGAAAACAATTACTGGCTATCATGTGCTTTAGGATAAATAAACAACATAAACCTTGATGACTTGGGGGAGATGTTTACAGAGAAGTGACATGACAATATTTATGAGGGTTAGGAGGTGGTTTTGCTTCTGAGATGTTATTTTGGTTCAGTTGGAGTGTGGAAAGTGTTGACAAGCAGTTGGTTTTGTAGCCTGCTAAAAAATAAACCACCAGCTCAACTTTCCTGCACCTCTCTCAGAGACTCTGAGAAATCCAGTGTATCAGCTCCTCTTTCTCTACCTCTTTGAAAAATCCCTGGGAATCCAAAGTGTGATAACTGAAACTCTTGATGCCACATTTCTCATGGAAAGCCTGCCAGACTATTTTTCAACATCTCCTGAACGAACTGCTTCGGAAAAGATCCTAATGATCTGTCTCCGTGTACCTGGATGCCAGATCAAAAGGGACAACTGACATCCTTCTACATTTTCTCTTTTTTTTCTTCAAGAATTAGCAAGTATTTGGCCAAAGTATACATTTTTTGTCTTTTTTTGTAAAAGAGCTCTGCAGAGACAATTTCTTTATTTTTCTTTAATTAGTGTGTGTGTGTGAGTTTGTGTGTAGGGTATTGAAAAAGGGAACTTTCATATTTCAATCTGTGTGTTAATACTTGCCTTCATTACTGGATAAGTCTGGTTTTATAATAAACTGATGATTTTGTTGTTTATTAAAGAAACCTAGTTGGTATATTTTATTCTGGGATAAAGAGCGACTGACCGTGTCAGTAACTGGGTAAACATTTAAAATATATGCTGTGACCTGTGGAGAAGTTGAACTAGAAAAGACAGGGCACTCCTCCCACCTCAGCCATAACATATAATTGGGGGCTCGTCTGGGATCACCCAAAGCCGACGACATGCAATTGTAAGTGGGGTAATAATAATTGAAAAGAGGAAAAGGAAAAAACAAGTTTCTTGCACCTTAGAGTAAAGTTTACATTACCAGAATGGATTTGTCAGTTGCTACGACATTTCTGGAGAAGGAGAATTTATCCCTGAATGATTTGACAAACTTAAACAAGGCTAGGCTGAAGGAATTAGCAGAAATGTTGGCATTAGCATTAAGAAAGCAGACATAATTAAAGTAATAGCACAGCATTTACAATTGGAAGAAGAAGGCCACAATCCAGATGGTAGTTCAGTTGAATTACCTAGGATTCAGTTACAGATGAAGCAGCTTGAGCTTGAACAGGAAAAAGAGATGAAAAAACTTGAGCTTGAACAGGAAAGAGAATTGACAACTTGAACTTGAAAGAGAGGAAAGGGCAAAAGAAAGAGAAAGAGAAGGAAGGGAATTTGAATTTTAAAAGCTGGAACGAAGACAAAGGGTGGCCTTGACTCCAGTGAAAATTTTGGTGAGGAAAGAATTGACCCCAGCCCAGGACCCAGTGGAGAACTGTTTAAATTTGTCCAAACCCTCGTAAAGTTTGAAGAAAGGGACGTAGAGGCATTTTTCATTTCTTCTGAAAAGATAGCCAGACAGATGAAGTGGCCAAAGGAAAGCTGGGCACTGCTCATGCAAAGCGGGTTGATGGTCAGAGCATGAAGTTTATGCTCTGCTTTCTGAGGTGCCTTCTGCAGATATGAGATGGCAAAAAATGCTATTCTCACTGCTTATGAGTTACTCCCTGAAGCTTACCGGCTGAAATTTCGGAAGCTCCAGCGACAGCCTGGGCAGACTTATATAGAATTTGAGAGGGTAAAGCAAATTAATTTTGATCATTGGATGCGGGCACTAAAGGTAGAGGCCACATATGAGAACCTTAGGGAACTAATTCTCCTGGAAGAATTTAAAACTTCACTCCCTCCATTAGTAAGGACCCATATACCTTTGTATCAGGTGCACCTAGCATCTGGAATGGTAACCATAGGTGTTGTCCATAGTTTGTCTGTAGACGGAGCTGATCTACTCCTGGGGCATGATTTCGCTGGAGCGAAGATAGAACGTGGCATGTTGTGTGGCACTACCACCGTGCTAAATGGGATAGATTTTGAACAGATCTAGCAATGCAAAACTGGGCATCCATGGGGCACTGTGGGCCATCAGCAGCAGCAGAATTTTACTCAACCACATCTGTAACCTCATGGCCCGGCATATCCCCCACTCTACCATTACCATCAAGCTAGGACACCAACCCTGGTTCAATGAAGAGTGCAGGTGGGCATGCCAGGAGCAGCACCAGGCATACCTCAGAATGAGGTGTCAACCTGGTGAAGCTACAACACAGTAATACTTGCATGCCAAACAGCATAAGCAGCATGCGATAGACAGAGCTAAGCGATCCCATAACCAACAGATCAGATCTAAACTCTGCAGTCCTGCGACATCCAGTCATGAATGGTGGTGGACAATTAAACAACTAACTGGAGGAGGTGGCTCCACAAATATCCCCATTCTCAGTGATGGAGGAACCCAACATATCAGTGCAAAACATAAGGCAGAAGGATTTGCAACAATCTTCAGCCAGAAGTGCTGAGTGGATGATCCATCTCGGACTCCTCCTGAAGTCCCCAGCATCACAGATGCCAATCTTCAGCCAATTCGATTCACTCTGCATGATATCAAGAAATGACAATAGGCACTGGATACTGCAAAGACTATGGGCCCTGACAACATTCCAGCAATAGTACTGAAAATTTGTGCTCCAGAACTTGTCTCGCCCCGAGCCAAGCTGTTCCAGTACAGCTACAACACTGGCATCTACCCGACAATGTGGAAAATTGCCTAGGTATGTCCTGTACACAAAAAGCCGGACAAGTCCAACCCAGCCAATTACCGTCCTATCAGTCTACTCTCGATCATCAGTAAAGTGATGGAAGGTGTCATCGACAGTGCTAATAAGCGGCACTCGCTTAGCAATAACCTGCTCAGTGACACTCAGTTTGGGTTTCACCAGGGCCACTCAGCTCATGACCTCATCAGAGCCTTGGTTCAAACATGGACAAAAGAGCTGAACTCAAGAGGTGATGTGAGAGTGACTGCCCTTGACATCAAGGCAGCATTTGACTGAGAATGGCATCAAGGAGCCCTAACAAAACTGAAGTCAATGGGAATCAAGGGGAAAACTCTCTGCTGGTTGGAGTTGTACCTAGTGCAAAGGAAGATGGTTGCAATTGTTGGAGGTTAATCATCTGAACTCCAGAACATCACTGCAGGAGTTCCTCAGGGTAATGTCCTGGGCCCAACCATCTTCAACTGCTTCATCAATGACCTTCCTTCAATCATAAGGTCAGAAGTGGGGATGTTGGCTGATGATTGCACAATGTTCAGCGCCATTCGCGACTCCTCAGATACTGAAGCAGTCCGTGGAGATATGCAGCAAGACCTGGATAATATCCAGGCTTGAGCTGATAAGTGGCAAGTGACATTCGCGCCACACAAGTGCCAGGCAATGGCCATCTCCAACAAGAGAGAATCTAACCATCTCCTCTTGACATTCAATGGCATCATGATCACTGAAACACCCACTATCAACATCCTGGGGGTTAGCATTGACCAGAAACTGAACTGTGTAGCCATATAAATACAGTGGCTACAAGAGCAGGTCAGAGGCTAGGAATCCTGCAGCAAGTAACTCACCTCCTGACTCCCCAAAGCCTGTCCACCATCTACAAGGCACAAGTCAGGAGTGTGATGAAATACTTGCCACTTGCCTGGATGGGTGCAGCTCCAACAAAACTCAAGAAGCTCGATACCATCCAGGACAAAACAACCCGCTTGATTGGCACCCCATCCACTCACATTCACTTCCTCCACCATCAACGCACAGTGGCAGCAGTGTGTACCATCTACAAGATGCACTGCAGCAAACCCACCAAGGCTCCTTCGACAGCACTTTCCAATCCCACGACCTCTACCACCTAGAAGGACAAGGGCAGCAAATCCATTGGAACACCATCACCTGCAAGTTCCCCTCCAAGCCACACACCATCCTGACCTGAAACTATATCACCATTCCGTCACTGTTGCTGGGTCAAAATCCTGGAACTCCCTTCCTATCAGCACTGTTGGTATACCTACCCCAGATGGACTGTAGTGGTTCAAGAAGGCAGCTCACCACCACCTTCTCAAGGGCAATAAATGCTGGCCTAGCCAGCGATGCCCACATCCCATGAATAAATAAAAGTAAAGTAGCTTCTCCAGTAGTCACAGAAAGACCAAGTGAAGTCAAAGAGACAGAACAGTTGCAGGAAAAGGCTCCAGGAATTTTTCCTTCATGTGTAGCGATCCAAGCAATGGCTGAACAAGTTCCATTGTTGGAGGTAAAATTGGCATCACAGACAGATAGCCAAATATCTAAAACTTCCTCTGGGGATTTGTATAATTCGAAGGAAATGTTTAATAAGTCTTCTATGATCAAGGCTCAGTGAGCCGATCCAGAGTTAAATAAAGTGGCACAAACAGCTGTAATGGAAGCTGAGGCAATGGGAGTTCCAGAAGGCTACTATATTAAAAATGGGATTCTGATGAGGAAGTGGAGTCCTCCTCACAGACCTGTGAACCAAGAGTGGATGGTTGTTCACCAGATAGAGGTACCGCCCAAGTATCATCGGGAAATACTAAGGATATCCCATGAAATTCCAATGCCAGGACACGTGGGGATCTGGAAGACCCAATCACATATAAGTCGACATTTTTACTGGACAGATCTTTCCAAGGATGTTGTGCAGTTTTGTAAAACATGCCATACGTGCCAGATTGTTGGAAAACTGCAACCTGCCATAAAACTGGCACCTCAAATTCCCATACCAATCATTGGAGAACCATTTAGTAGGGTGTTGGCAGACTGTGTAGAACCTTTACCGAAAACAAAAGCAGAACACCAATAAGAAAGGAACAGGTGTAGCATTATTAGTTAAGGAATCAATAACAGTCGTGAGGAGGGATGTACTAAATCAATCATCAAACGAGGCCATATGGGTGGAGCTCAGAAATAAAAAAGGGGCAGCCACACTACTCGAGTGTACTATAGACCCCCAAATAGTGAGAGGGAGATAGAAGAACAAATATGTAGGCAAATTTCTGAGTGCAAAAACGAAAGGACAATAGTAGTTGGGGATTTCAACTACCCTAACATCCACTGGGATACAAACAGGGTGAAAGGCACGGAAGGCACAAAATTCTTGCACTGCACCCAAGAGAACTTTTTTAGCCCACACATAACAAGTCCAACAAGAGGGGATGCAATTCTAGATTTAGTCTTTGGTAATGAGACTGGGCAAGTGGATGAAGTAACAGTGGGTAACCATTTTGGAGATGGTGACCATAATACAGTTAGTCTTAGAATAATCATGGAAAAGGACTAAAAATTCTAAATTGGGGGAAGGCAAATTTTACAAAACTGAGAGGTGACTTGGTGAAAGTGGACTGGATACAGCTACTTCAAGGAAAATCAGTGCCAAACCAGTGGGAGACATTCAAACGCGAGATACTACAGGCACAGTGTAGACATGACCCCACAAAGATAAAGGGTGCTACTGCCAAATTTAGAGCCACCTGGTTATCTAGAAGCTTACAGGGTAAATTAAAGCAGAAAAAGAAAGCTTAAGATGATCACAAAAATCTTCGTACTTTCGCAAGCCTAGAGGATCATAGAAAGTGCAGGGGTGAAGTAAAAAAGGAAATTAGAAAAGCAAAGTGAGGTCATGAAAAATTATTGGCAGGTAAAATCAAGGAAAACCCGAAGATGTTTTATCAGTACATTAAGAGCAAGAGGACAACTAAGGAAAGGGTAGGGCCTATCAGAGCTGTACAAGGTAATGTATGCGTGGATGCAGAAGATATGGGCAGGGTTCTTCATGAGTTTTTTGTCTCTGTCTTCACAAAGGAGAAGGTTGATGCAGACATTGTAGTTAAAGAGGAGTGTGAAATATTCAATACGATAAGCATAGTGAGAGAGGAAGTACTAGAGGGTCTGACATCCTTGAAAGTGGATAAATCACCAGGGCCAGATGGACTGCATCCCAGGTTGTAAAAGGAAGCCAGGGAGGAAATAACGGATGCTCTGAGGATCATCTTCAGATCCTCACTAGATACAGGAGAGGTACCAGACAAGTGGAGTCCTGCGAACATTGTACCAGTGTTTAAAAAGGGTGCGAGGGATAGGCCAAATAATTATAGGCTTATCAGTCTGACCTTGGTGATGGAAAAATTGTTAGAATCAATTCTGAGGGACAGGATAAACTGCCACTTAGAAAGACATGGATTAATCAGGGATAGTCAGCATGGATTTGTTAAGGGAAGGTCACGTCTTACTAACTTACTTTAGTTTTTTGGGGAAGTAACAAGGAGGATTGATGAGGGTAGTGCAGTGGATGTGGTCTACATGGATTTTAGTAAGGCATTTGACAAGGTATTGCATACAGTTCTGGTCACCACATCACAGAAGGACATAATTGCTCTGGAGAGAGTACAGAGGCGATTTACATGAATGTTGCCAGGGCTTGAAAGTTGCAGCTATGAGGAAAGATTGGATAGGCTTGGGTTGTTTTTCCTTAGAACAGAGAAGGCTGAGGGGTGACTTAATTGAGGTGTACAAAATTATGAGGGGCCTAGCTAGAGTAGACAGGAAAGACCTGTTTCCTCTAGCGGAGAGGTCAATTACCAGGGGCCACAGATTTAAGGTGATTGGTAGAAGGATTAGAGGGGACATGAGGAAAAACTTTTTCACCCAGAGTGTGGTGGGTGTCTGGAATTCACTGCCAGGAATGGTGGAGGCAGAAACCCTCAATTCTTTTAAAAGGTACTTGGACCTGCAGCTGCAAGGCTATGGACCAGGTGCTGGAAAGTGGGATTAGATTGGGCGGCTAGTTTTTTAGCTGGCACGGACACAACGGGCTGAATGGCCTCTTTCTATGCCATAATTTTTCTATGGTTCTATATATTCACTATCATGGCTGCTCGATTCCCAAAGGCCATTCCCTTGAGAATAATTTCTGCCAAGGTAGTGATAAAGAAGTTAACCCAGTTCTTCACAAGATTGAGATTCAGTGGATCAAAGTTCCAAATTTATGTCTAAAATTTTTAAGGAAGTTATGGGTAATTTAGGTATAACACAGTTAAAGTCTTCAGCATACCACCCACAGACACAAGGGGATTTAGAAAGGTACCATCAGACCCTCAAAACGATGACCAGGGCATACTGTTTTGAATATCCCCATGATTGGGATCAAAGGCTAGAATTTCTTTTGTTTGCCACTAGGGATTCAACTAATGAGTCTATTGGTTTTAGTCCTTTTGAATTAGTTTATGAGCATGAGGTAAGAGGTCCTCTAAAAATAATTAAGGAAAAGTTTTTTAGAGCAGAGGGATGAATCTTCCGTGTTAGATTATGTATCCGTGTTCCGGGAACAGCTCACGAGAGCCTGCAAAGTAGCTCAGGAGCATCTTAAAGCTTCCCAAAGAACCATGAAGAAATGGTCAGACAAGCATGTCAAGACCCGAACATTTCAACCAGAGGATGAGGTGTTAGTATTACTGCCTTTACAGGGTAAAGCACTGAAAGCACAGTTCAGTGGTCCATATAAAGTGGTCAAAAGAATTGGTAAAGTGAATAATTTGATTGACACCCAGATCGCCTGAAAAAGAATCAGTTGTGTCCTATCAACATGTTGAAACAATATCATCACTGGGAGGAGGATAAGCAAGCACAGGTATGTCAGGTAGTAGAGTCAGGGAAGGATGAAAGGGATAGTGAGGATGAGGCAGAAGGAGGCCTAGACAATTCTCAAATTGAACCTCCTACTAGCTGGTTAGCTAATACACGATTGTTAGGGAGATTGGACATGATGATTTCATATTTAGATGCAGAACAACAAGAAGACCTAACAAGGCTATTCACAGCATTTAAAGAAGTCTGTAGGGAGAAACGAGGATGTACAACCTTAGCCATACATAATGTGGATGTAGGGGAATCCTTTCCTATCAAACAGCATCCTTATCATTTAAGTCCAGAGAAACAGGCCCAGGTGAAAGCAGAAATCCAATACTTGTTGGAAAACCACCTAATTGAACCCAGTCACTGCAGCTGGAGTTGCCCAGTGGTGTTGTTTCCTAAACCTGAAGGATCAACTAGATTCTGCATAGACTACAGAAAGGTTAATGCAGTAACAAAGGCAAACTCCTACTCAATTGCTGACTTTGAAGACTGTATTGACAAAGTGGGCAGTGCCACATTTCTTACAAAAATAGATTTGTTAAAGGAATACTGGCAGGTTCCTTTAACACCCCTAGCTAAAGAAATATCGGCCTTTGACACACCAGACTGTCTTTCCCAATGCTGAGTGATGCCATTCGGGCTAACAAATGCCCTAGCCACTTTTCAGAGACTAATGAACCAAGTAGTAGTCAGTGTTCCTAATTGTGTGGTTTATCTTGATGATGTGCTGGCATGCAGTGACAAGTGGAAAGACTCTTGGCACAACTAGAAGCTCTGTTTAGAAAATTACAATCGGCCAATTTAGTGATAAACCTTGCCAAAAGTGCATTTGCAAAAGTGAGGGTCACCTACCTCGGACATATTGTAGGGCACGGACAAGTGTCGCCAAAAACAGCAAAAGTATAAGCATTGGTGGAATTCCCTACCCCTAAGACTAAGCGAGAAATCATGAGTTTTTTGGGTAGGTGTGATTTCTACCGCAAGTTTGTACCAAATTTTAGTACTATAGCTGCTCCACTGATGGATTTGCTTCAAAAAAAAACAAAGTGGTGTGGTCAGGGGAGTGCCAAACATATTTTGAGAGGCTAAAAGCCATTTTGATTAATGAGCCAGTGTTGGCTGCGCCAAATTTCAAGAAGCCCTTCAAGGTAGCAATTGATGCTAGTGACCTGGGGGTCAGTGCAGTCCTGGTACAAGACAATGGCTGGAGTTTTACTCCACCCCAGCGAGCCGGATGGTGGCGGGGTGGGGGGGGCGGGGTTGTGTTGTATAATTGAGCGGGAAGCTCCGGGGGCCTTCTCCACCCACTCCCGCCTTCACCCCACTTTACGTGGGCCGGAGGGAGTGGGGGGGTGGTGAGAAATGGGCCGCCTGCCCCAGGCCAATCGAGGCCCTTAAGTAGCCACTTAAGGGCCTTTGTCTGCCTCCACGGAGATTTTACCTGTGGTAAGCGGGTGTTCGGGAGATGTGAAAGGCCGCCCAGTGAAACCTGGCGGCCTCTCAGTGCACCGGGGGAGGTGGAGCCCTGACAAACGGGCACACAGTGCCCGATTGAGGGCCGCCTCTGCTTCCCCAATCACCCCCAGGACCTGAGACGCCCCCCCCCCACTCCCCGCTTCCCCCCAAACAACCATCCTTGCCTCGCCAGGGAACAATCGTTTAGCCCGGTGAGGCAACCCTAACTTACCTGGACTCCTGGCTCCCTGTCCTTGGCTGGGCTGCAGTGCCAGCAGTGGCCACCACTCCTGGGTGGCGCTGCTGGGACTAAGAGCTGCCGGCCCGATGATTGGCTGGCAGTTCAATGAGGCGGGACCTGCTCCCTCAAGCAGGTGGAAGTCCCGCCTTGGAACAATTAAAACCTGGGGACCAGTAAAATGCGGGTGGGATGCCCAGGCCAGGTGGAAGTGGGTTTGCCACCAATTGTTACGTCGGTGGCTAGCTCCCGTCCGCCTGACATAAAATCTAGCTCAATGTATCAGGCATAGAAAGACCAGTGGGATACTTTTCCAAAAAGCTAAATCAACACCAAAAGGGATACACAACAAAGGAAAAAGGAAACCCTGGGATTACAACTAGCTCTTAAGCATTTTGAAGTCTATGTCCGCCATGACTACAGAGAGACATGAGTATATACTGATCATAACCCCCGAGCCTTTGGGGAAAAATTCAAAAACCAGAATGCCAGACTATTCTGATGGAGTTTACTATTGCAACCTTATCACTTAAAGATTATCCACATTGCGAGGCAACATAATGTAATCACGGATGCCTTGTCTAGGATTTAACTTGAGTATCTGAGTGCAAAAATGGTACAAAGCAGAACTGTATTAGCTACAGGTAAAGAGTGAATGAGTGTGTAAATGTATTTTAATTTTTTTTTCATCTTCTGTTTTTCCATCCTTTGTAACGAAGCGCATTTAAAGATAGCATTTCATTCCTCCAAGGATGGAGGTGTTATGAAAGTGCTTCCACTTTTTGTTAAAACATCACCTTGGAGATGCAGTTGTGCGCAGCAGATAGTGAGATTCTACCGATATGACCAGCATATCACTGGAAAAGGCCAGAGGTGAAGCAATTCAGGTTGGTCGTGACCTTGACTGTCACTGGCCATGAATGCCCACCTGGTCCTCTTGGAGGCTGCAAATGTCAACACTGATCTGACTTGTTTCTGAGCCTCCTGAGGCATTGGCACTCAGTCATGTCCAGAAAGCTAACCCTCTGCCTGTACACTCTGTGTAGGGGGTATTGCCTCCTGTGAGCTGGATCTCTGTGTTCATCCTCCCTGTCCTGTGGAGTGGCAGATAGTTGAGGAGAAGGCTTTTGGTGCTCCTGTTGGTGCTGGTGTTGCTGGCGCTGCTCGTAGAATCATAGAAAGTTTATGGCACAGAAAGAGGCCACAGCCCACCGTGTCTGCATTGGCCAAAAAAAGAGCCACCCAGCCTAATCCCACTTTCCAGCATTTGGTTCATAGCCCTGCAGGTGCACTTCAGGTGCACATCCAGGCACCTTTTAAATGAGGTGAGGTTTTCTGCCTCTACCAACCTTTCAGGCAGTGCATTCCAGACCCCCACCACCCTCTGAGTGAAAAAAGTTTTCCTCATCTCCACTCTAATCTTTCTACCAATCACTTTAAATCCATACCCCCTAGTCACTGACCTCTCTACAATGGCAAATAGGCCCTTCCCATCCACTCTATCCAGGCCCCTTACAATTTTCTACCTCTCAATCAAAACTTCCCTCAGCCTCCTCTGTTCCAAGGAGAACAACCCCAGCTGCAATTTTCCACTTCGGGCAACATCCATATAAATCTCCTCTGTACCCTCTCCAGTGCAATTACATATACGATGGTGACCAGAACTTCACACAATATTCAAGTTGTAGCCTAACTCATGTTTTATATAGTTTCAGCATACATCCCTGCTCTTGTATTCTATACCTCAGCTAATAAGGGAAAGGATTCCATATGCCTTCTTAACCACCTTATTGCCCTGTCCTGCTACCTTCAGGGATCTGTGGACATTCACTCAAAGGTCCGTCACTTCCTCTCAACCTCTCAGTATTCTCCCATTTATTCTGTATTCCTTTGCCTTGTTTGACCTCCCCAAATGCATCACCTCACACTTTGCTATGTTGAATTCCATTTACCACTTTCTGCCCACCTGATATCTTCCTGCAGTCTACAGCTATCCTCCTCACTATCAACCATGCGGCCAATTTTTGTGTCATCTGCAAACTTCTTTATCATTCCCCCTGTACCACAAAAAGCAGGGGACCCAGTACTGGGCCCTGCGGAATGACACTGGAAACAGCTTTATCAGAGGTCCAAGGTAACGCTGCACAAGTTGCTCTCATGCTGCTGAGAAGGCTGAGAGTTGGGAAGCACCTCCAAAGCAGTGAAAGTTCACCCTCAGAACAAATGCTGTGAGCAAAAGCCTTTCACTTAGGCAAAGCAGCAGCAGTCATATCTCAGTACTTAAAGGCTTTCCAGCCTGTCAACTGCTCAGCCCCAGCAATCTCTGCAGTCATCTCATCTTGTTACCTGCCAAGTTCCAGGAAGCCCAGGAAACCTGTGCACTGATAGTTAAAGACAGAATCCAGGGTTAAAAATGCATTCCAATGCCTTTTAGCGTATGTTAATAGCAGACCCGCCTATCCCACAGGATTTCCCTTGCTCTACCAAAATGCTCGAGTTAAATGCAGAAGTTGGCAGGCTCTTGCCGGCATCCAACACGCAACAGGTTTTGCTCTTTTAACCTGCCACACACATCGACATCCGCCTACCTGCCAGGTTAAATCTCCCCACTACCCTCCACCACCCCCCCCCGACCCCCGACCACCCCCCCAACCCCGCACTCTTTATTTTTGGCCAGTTAATTCAGCTTTCTAACTGCTAACCACTAATCACACAGTGGATATCCCGTATTATTGCCAGACTATTGACGTCAAATGTTGAAATGACTACTATAATGTTTGCAAAACAGGATTTGGAAAGTTACACTGAATAATTTGAAGCCAATTAGCCAGAACATTTTTGAAATTAAAGAATACTTTGCCATCTCTATGCCATTTAAAAATAAATTAAATTCTTGCAAAGAACTTTCGTTAGTGCTCCCCCGATGCCTCAGTGAGTTTATCCGCAGAAGGTTCAAGGTTTGATTCCAGTCTATGCTGAATTAGCTAGTCACACAGGAGGCAGTAGTAGCGGCCAAACAACTTACTCAGGAACAAGATTAGAGTGGAAATAATTGGGAAAGTACCACAATTCCTGATCACGTCCACAACATGTCTGGAGACGTCCCAATGAAGTACTTTTGAAGTGTAGTCACTGTTGTAATGTAGGGTAAGAGGGTGGGTCCTCTTTAAATCTGCAGATTGGGACCAGATCTGCTATTTTAGTCTGAGACCTGAACAGGAAAGCAGGGATAGCTTTCCTGTCAAGGCAGACTTGTTGGGAAGGAGCTCATCGGCCAGAAGGTGACTAGGTAGGCAAGTTTTTAATTTTTTTTAAGGTTTCCCTGTGAGCCAGGAGCCTACATGACTCATAAAGAAGCCTTGGGACTCCCTTGCCCCAGGCTCCCCATTCTCCTAATCGCCGCCTCTCCCACCCTTACCCTATCCCCTTCACTTACCATCTGCAGACTCCTCCCACCGATCATCCATTCCTGCCAGATAGTGGATCTGAGCCCGGGTTCGGTGGGCTCTGATGAAAGTTGGGGTAATGTTGTGGTTAAAGTAACAGGACCTCCTTATCTGGACTCCATGGGTTTGCCAACCATTTTGGGGATCTCTGGACCCCACCTATACCCCCTCCGGTGGACGATACATTTGATATATTCTTCTGGAAGAGATGAGATAGAGGGACAGAAAGGATCCCTCTTATGCTGACTAATGTACAACACACTTGGACAGCAGCTCAGAATAATCCTCAAATTCATTTTGCAATCAACTTCATTCTGATTGCCTCCTACTAGATGGTGTAATGTACCCCACAAACACTCTGTGTACGACTCCTAGAATCACAAAAATGGCTGGACAGCTCTCTTTTGGCAGGCACAGACACAATGGGCCAAATGGTCTCGTTCTGTTCTGTAAATGTTTTGGTTTCTCTGATGTCTTGCGAATTGGACAGTTGGATATTTGTTGCTCAATTTAATGAAGCATATTCACAGGATGAGTCGGTGCAGTTTCAGAGCACATTGGGGAGTAGCTCCTCAAATTCAGTGCATGACAACAGCAGCTATGCCGAGTGAAGGACATACCAGAAGCACAGGAGCCTGTGACTGTATCTACAAATGAAAATTAGTTAAATGAATGCAGTGAGGCCATCTCCTCACTCCCAATGTGCTTATTCAGTGGACCATATTCCAGAGGTCACAGAAACAATCCTGCAGTTTTTAAACACAATTAATATCACATTGCTGGATATTAATACCCAGCGCCATGTAGTCAAAACCCTAGGAGACATGTCTGCAAAACAATCATTTTCTCAATAGCTAAATATTATAATTTACAAGATCACAATCACAAGCCTCATTTTGTCACAAGCCTTATTTTGTGTTGTTATTAATACGCAACGGAATAAAAGCACACTTCTACCAGCATACTTTACTGCTCCTGACTCCCCAAAGCCTGTCCACCATCTACAAGACAAATGTTGGAGTGTGATGGAATACTTTCCACTTACCTGGATGGGTGTAGCTCCAACAATGCTCAAGAAGCTCGACACCATCCAGGGCAAAGCCTGCTTGATCGGCACCCCAACCACCACCTTAAACATTCACTCCCTCCACCACTGATGCACAGTGGCAGCAGTGTTTACCGTCAACAAGATGCACTGCAGCACCTCACCAAACCTCATTCGACAGCACTTTCCAAACCCGCGACCTCGACCACCTTGAAGGACAAGGGCAGCGAATGCTTGGGAACACCACCATCTGCAAGTTCCCGTCCAAGTCACGCACCATCCTGCCTTGGAACTATATCACCATTCCTTCACTTTCACTGGGTCAAAAACCTGGAACTTCCTTCCTAACAGCATTGTTGGTGTACCTACACCAGATGGACTGTAGCAGTTTAAGAAGGCAGTTCACCACCACCTTCTCAAGGGCAATTAGGAACGGACAACAAATGTTGGCCTTGCCAGCAATACCCACATCCCATGAAAGAATTTTTAAAAAAGTATGGTTTAACCTCCTAATTAAAATCACAATTTGTTCCCAAACCAATGACAGACCTGTACCCATCAGTAATGTACCCCAGTGTTATACAGTGACACATCTATACTTACCAGTGCTGTACACCAATGTTATATACAGTGACAGACCTGTACCCACCAGTACTGTACTCCAGTGTTATACAGTAACTGACCTGTGCCCACCTGTACTGTACCCCTGTGTTACACAGTGGCAGACCTGTACCAGCAAGTACTGTACCCCACTGGTATACAGTAACACATATGTACCCACCAGTACTGTACTCCAGTGTTATACAGTGACAGACTTATACCCACCAATTCCATACTAAAAACATAAAGTGCTGAAAATACTCAGCAGGTCAGGCAGCACCTGTGGAGAGAGAAACAGAGTTAACGTTTCAGGTCGATGACTTTTCATAAGAACTGGATAATGTCAGAGATTAGCATTGTTTAAGCAAGTACAGAGGTAGGGAAAGGGTTGGGTGCAGAAGAAAAAGTCTGTGACAGGGTGGAGGGCCAGGAGTGATTAAATGCCAAAAGGGAAGATGTTGCAAGCAAAATGATACAGGTAAAGGAACCAAAGATAGCTCCAGAGGAGGTGTGAATGGATATAGCAGAGTAACAGAGGAGGGGGAAGCTTAGGAAATCCAGCAAAGAGGAAAAAGCTCCCGTGGCCCGGGAATCTGATGAAGAAAGGTAGGTGGGCCCTGGGTTGCAGACTACCCCACTGACCACGCATCAATAAAGGAATCTGCTACCCACCACCCCGCCCCCACCCCCCCTCCTCCCCAAGCACTAGCCCACACCTCCCCCACTCCCAGTGACTCTGGTGCAGCCATCCTCCATTGCTAATACCTGCTGCCCAAGAAAACAGCACAAGTGTTTAAAATCTAAAGATGTTAAACTGAAATTATTTTTCAGATGCATAGAAAGGTTAGAAACCAATTAATATTGAAGAAGAAGCCAACACAATAATAACGATTTAAAAAACTAAGGGAGAATACGAAAAAATAAAAAGTTAAGAGTTCGCTATGGAAAACCTAAGAGGGAGTATGAGGAATGTTTAAAAAGAAACGTCAGAAGGAACAGTAATGTATTTTACAAATGTATCAGTCAAGAGAGAACTGTTAAAAGTGAGGTGGGATCTCTGAGGGAGGAGGACTGTCAATTTGTGACTTGAATGATCAAAAACGTTGGAGGTATTTAATAAATAATTTGCATTGATCTTTACTAAAGAGAAGAATATCAGAGAGGATGTGAATGCTGAAGTTGTTGCGGTCAAGGTGAGTGATATTGTGATGGAAAAGGGAAATATTTTGATAAAGTTATTTTGGGCTGAAGGAAGCCGAAGCATCAGGGCCCAATGGGATACATCCAAGAATCCGGAGGGAGATGAGGTAGGACGTTTCTGAGGCCCTAGAAGTTACATTTCAGGGTCTATTGGGTGTGGATGTGTGTCAGGGGAGTGGAGAGTGACTCAACATAGTACCCATGTTTAGTAAGGGAACAGAGCTCTTCTGAGTAATTATAGGACAGTTAGATTAAGATCTGTCATCAGGAAAATGACAAGAGTCTGTAATCAAGAATAAAATTACCACATCTCCAGATAAAGAGAAAATAATTAGAGTTAACCAGCATGAATTTCAAAAGGTATGATTGTGTTGGACAAATTAGAATAAGCCTGGTGAGGCAAGGAGGAAAGGCAGTGTCAGCAGAGTTGTTGGGAATCCATAGAACAGGAAGAGGGCAGATCGACTGCCTTAAACTTCCCAGAGGCAGGGAATCCAGGGAATTCAGAGGCCTGAGATAGACTGATTGTCAGCTGTGGAGCTACAGGGAAACTGACCAAATGGAGAGCTCTAGGTAACCTGAATGGGAATGGGATTTTTCCAAAATTGACTGAAATTTACATTTGTCATTTTCTCCTTACTTTTTAACTTATCTTGGTTTCTCTTCACCCAACATGGTTAGCAGCACTAGAGGCTCAGAACCGTAAAATGCTCCGTCGTAACACCAGGTGGCTAAAGCATGCAGCTGCTTGCAGAACCAGAGGAATGGATTTTCAACTTACTGCCTCAGGGGGTGGGTAAAACAACAATAACTCGCATTTATGTAGCACCCTTAACATAGTAAATAGCCCAAAGGAGGTGTGATAAGCAATCTTCTTATTGTTCACTTGAGTAGTAACAAAACTACGTCAGTGTTGAGATGTTCAGATCTTTATTTTTTTCCTTCAACAAAGAAAACAATTTACAAGCAGGGTGCTGCTAACAGATAGGACACATTTGTATTCCTTTCTGTGTCCATCAAACAAATTTTAAAAATGGCTATTCTTAGCAAACTGGAACCAGTATTGCCTTTTTTTGGTCATCCCTTGCTTAATTCTGAGTAAACTTCAGTACATGCTTAACCTTACACACACATCTACATTCATTTTGCAACCTATGCACAAAACGGCCTTTGCACGTTGTCAGAAGATCACGTAAGTCTAAGCGTCCTCGTTTTGTTTTTGTTTTGACTAGTTCATTGGCAAGCCTTCAAGTCTTGTCTCCAAGGCTGAATCTTTGAACTAACAGGCTGCTGCTCAGCTGATCTGTTACTCTCTTTCTCTCTGGCTGACTGCTACTAGACTAAAGTAACTTTTATAATGTATCAACTTGCCTTACTCCATTTATTTTTTTATTGGTTGGCAACTATTAATAAAGTATTTTATACTTCTCTTTTTATCAATAATCCTGGCTTCCTCTCAGTGCCCTTGCTATCTGCTTTTCTTTCCTGATATTTTCTAAATCTTTTACTGATTTCCTCACACAGTGGGCTGAATTTTACAATCATGCCACCAAAATTGGCGGCAGGCGAAAACAATGGCAGCCCGCCCACACAGGCCGCATGTCACAGAGCCGCCACGATCCTAAGAGCGGCAGCTCATCTAAATAGCCGGGGCGGGCTGCCGCCACACCCGCCCCGATCACGTGGAGGGGGTGGGCTGCCCGTCCCCGGCAATGGCGCCAGCTGCCTGTGCGCAGGCACTGATGCCATTTTTAAAGGGCTTTGAGCCCGACCGTTAAATTTCAATATTTAAAGCTTAAGTGAGTGGAAAAAATTAAACACATTTGCTTTGCCCCTCTTCCACCTCCCAATAACAATTAAATTAATTACCTTCCCTCTTCCCACTCCAAAACACTTACCTTATTCACCTGACCTTCCCGCCCCCAAAGTGCATACACTTTAACCTAAAACCGTTCCCACCATCCCCTAAACCAATGATGTTCCTTTGACCCCGTTCCCCGTCCCCCACCCCCACCCTCCGCACTGAGAAACCTACCTCCTGCCCCCTCCCCACAAGTGTCCTGCCTTGTTTCCCCGGACAGGGATCTAAAGGCACGGCAGTGCTGGCCAGCGGCAGGAAGATCACAGCAGGACAGTAGGTGGTGGTGTCAGTATGATTAATGCATTCATTTCCATTTATTTAAATATTAAATAAAGGCCTAGCCGCCACCAGCAATATCAAGCCGGGCCCTTCTGGCGTCAGGGTGCATGGCAGCCCCTCCCCTTCCACAAACCCCGACGTCAGGGGTCTGTAAAATCCAGCCCAGTATAACGCAATGATCAGAATTACTGGTACTATCATTCGTGCTGTTAAAATCCCATCTGAAATAATCTAACCCATTGATGTAATGCTACACTCGTGGCCACCTCCCACCATTCATGATCTCCTAGAGTTTTAATACCTTCCTCTATCCTTGTATTATCCTGGAGCATCTGCATGATATATTTCTGTGAGGTTCCAGTGCAGTGAATTATTGATTTCAAGCTAAACAATAAGGATAGTGCGTAATAGGGTATACAACATGGGGTTATTGCCCTCATGGCTTCACCCTTCAATGACTATTGCACCAGCACATCAGTTATCAACACTAGAACCTCTTTTGCTATCTTTATATTTTCTGTCTCAGGACATACACAACAATGTACGTGTGATAGGACGTCCAGTCGTTGCCACCATTATCCTGCCTGTCATAGTCATTACACAATATTTCCCTTTGCCTACATACGCTGTGTTCATTCTTCCCTTCTCCCATAATTCCAAGCCTATTTTGCAGCTTGGGGAATCATCAACCAGCACAAATCCTCAGGCTGCAATAGTATGTCGTCTTAACATCTCACATCTGCAAGTGCACATGGGGGTTCCTTTCAAAGTGCAGCACTCCAGACCTGGTGCAATCCACATGCCGTCATTCCTAATCAGTTAACGTGGGCATTCATCACATTGTTTATGCACTGGCCTATGCCAGTGTCTTCAATCACCCTGATAGACTCTACCTGGTACAGTTTCCAAGACTGACTCCCATTGTTTGCTAACAAGGGAGGTGCCAAAACCACCGGTATGATGTCCTCGTTCATGCCTTCATCTCAGGGGACCAAAAATTCCATTCCCATCCGGCACATTGTATATGTCCATGGTCCCTTTGAACTATTTTCTCAGTTATTCTTCACAAATAGACAAAGGGATTCGATTACCCTGTATGTCATCCAGTCCCTGCTGTACCACATTCATCAGAAAGGCTACATACAGGCTACCTCTGGAAAGGACTAGATTCTGGTTAGCCTCATTGTTTGCCTGTATCAGCTCGTTTATTTTCTCCTGGATCTTCCCAAGTTCTTGTACCAATTCTTCCACGGACGATAAAGTATTCTGATGCTCCCTCAGATTATCACCCTGTTGTTGATTTGTGTTTGTCAATAATCCTTTTTAATTGCATCTTCATTACCTCATCATGCTCCCATGTACATTCTATAGCTGTGCTGTTTAATCCTACCAACGCTGCTGTGGATCCTGTTCCCAGCCATTCTGTCCCCTCACTTTCTTTGTGACTTAAATCAGTTGTCCTCATGTTCCCCTTTCTCAGTCCTTGGTTTCTGTTTTCTATTCTTTATGAACAATTCCTTTACAATTTCTCCTACCATTTTGTCTATTAATTGTAAATAATTCCCATCACATAAACAAGTTGACAGATTCAACCTCATATTTAACACAATCAATATGACACCTGCTCTTTGTTTTCTCAATGAAATTGATCCGGATGAAACTGACGAGAACAGCTGCCGATACTTCAATCTCCGATCCTGCTGTCTTCACAGTCCAGAGTGTCTGCAGCCACGGCATGCGGTAAGTCCATTGAGGTGAAGAAGGAGCTGCGGGACCCGAGAGAAGTCCTGTGAAAAGGTGCCCCGAACACCCAAAACATCCACGAACGGCCCCCCCGGCCGCAACTTCAAAGCGCCCGCGGGAGATGGCTCGGAGAGCATCTGCAGCGCACTGTCGGCAATGCTGCATGCCTTTATTTAAACCACTGCAAAAAAAAAAAACCCTTAGCAAATGTAATCACCTCTAAGTCTGCCAAATGATGCTTCACCTCCCGAAGGACGTGGATGAGCTTTCCGGACGTCGATGGTGGGCACTGAGGAAATGGCTTATTACCTGCACCAGATTCCACCCCCCCCTCCCCCCCTTTACCCCCCTTCCACCCCCCCCCCCCCCACTTCCCTGCTCCACCCTCTCAGCTCACCCCCTCACAACCCCGTCCCAGCCCACCCCCCCCTCGCACCATCTTCACCCCGCACCCCCTTCCCCTGCACCCCCCCCCCCCACCCCCTCCCTCTACCCCTCCCCCTACCCCTCCCCCTTGCATCCCCTCCTCCCACCGGCACCATCCTACACCTGTGTAGGGGCCCCAACAACCCCACTGCCTTGTGGGCGTCTCGGGAGAGACCAAGGCTAAGGGAGTAAACCCTAACAGAAAATCCGGAGCGGAACCCCGTAGGCGGTCATGTGTCACCTTTGGCATGTTTCCGGCAGTTCCTGCAGCCATACTGGTGCCAAACGTCGTGTCCTGCACTCCTTTGGACCCCACCAGAAAGGCCGAGAGGGGGGTTTTGACGACTGGGCAACTCTCAACCTCCATAAATTTGCCCAGGCATGCGCCATGGAGAGGTCACTCCATAGTTGCCTCACAGCGACTAAAACACCACTGACCACCTCCAGGCGCGTATCCATTGTCTCTCGAGATAAGGAGGCCCAAAAGAATGATATCAAAATGAACGTTGTTATATAATACATTTCCTGATTCAATTACTTCTAGTCCATTGACATTTGGGTTCTTTTGCTGGGCTGGACAAGTGAGGTTCTTTTTATGAGGTGAGATTTCTTTTTTTTGGTTTCACAGTTTTATCTGTGCAGGAAAGATCAAGCCATTTATCACACCCTATCATCACTATGTATATCTTCTCTTCCCCTTTCTACATGTAGCTGCTATGTCTGTGGCCAAGTTAGTGTTTGGGTTAGAGTATGTCCCATCTCATCTAATCCAGAGGGGTTTTCCCAGAATTTGGGATTTATCCAACAATGAGGCAACAGCACGAAGAACAACACTTGCCAAGCCTCCCAATCAACAGAATTCAAATGGGATAAACCAATGAGTAAGAAATATGAGCACAATTAGAGCTGAGTTCCCAAAGTTTCACTAACCAGATTTCCAGGGCACAAGGTGCCAAATAGCCCATAATCCACTGTTTGGAGACACTTCAATTTAATGGGTTCTGTTGGCACTGAAAGGATTTAAAACAAAAATACTTTTAGTGCTTGAAACGTTAAAGTGCTGTCAAGTTGCACTGACCATTTGCCTCTTTGTTCAGCTCTGCAGCAATTCATTTGTGAAGGGCACCGGGAAGTACAGGCCCCTACAGTTTGCTAGTTGGAGACATAGAGTGAGATGGTGAAATTACAATTTTGGTTTGCCATTTGGTTTGCACAAGCTACCCAAAAAAGGGTGGTTTCAGCTTCCTCATCTGAGGTGGGAATGACCATTCTTTCCACCCATCCTCATGTCGGTGTTCAATTACAAATTGAACGTGACGCAGGAACAGACCCATTAAAGTACCAACTAAGTGAGCAATGATCATCTAATGATGGATGCATCGCATCGGGTGCCTTGAGCTCGGATCTGGAACACTACAATTAGAGAAATCTGCTCAGTAGGCCGTTGAAATTGTCTTGTGTCCATCAACTTGTGGGGAAGTAATGGCACTGCTTGAGCTTGGCATGTACAGTTCTTTAAATGTGGGCTGCTGTTTCAACTGCTGTTGAAACGACCCCACATTAAACAGTGAAGTATCTACAGCAACAGGAATGACAGCCAAGATTGCAGCTCCTCATTCATTCTGCACTATAAATAAGCCTTACAACGCCCCTGCTAGCTCAATTGGTAAACGCAATGTGTAATCGAACCAAAAGGACCAGAAGGTTTGATTCAAAGTCTGTGCTGAGAGTGTTAATTTTAGCCAGTAGTGCAGTGGGGAGCACTACAGTTGGTGACTGTGCACAGCTTGTGGGCTAGGGAGGGTTGCTGCTCCTGATCATTGTTCAGCGATGCCTCCTACAAAGTGCACATGTGTGAAAATCGATTGAGTTCAGAAGTGACCTTAGGTGTGAAGCCTCCATAGTCAAACAGCCTGCCAACAATCATTACTTACCATCTGACAAATAGAATGACCAGTGCAAGTGGAACTATACCCCCAACTTGAGTCAAGGAGGAGGTAAAAAAGCTAGCAATGAATGAATGAGTGAAACATGGAACACCTGAGTTGAAGTCCTCATCCACATCTCTCTGGGAGTCCGGATTTGGTCAAACTTCTCTCCTGGGTGAGAATGTAAATTACCTACAGAGAAAGTCTTTCTGTACAAGTCACATGTGCCTCCTGTCAGGTTGACTCAGGAGTGTTATTCATGGTGTCGATGGAGATACTGATGAACCATGGGTTGTAAAATCTTGCTTTAATGTTTCAGTGTGACTAACAAGCTAAAAGTAACTGCTTTGCTGCAGCAAACATTAAAATTTAATAGCATACATTATTTATTTTAAAAACTTCCGATTTCAGAAGACATACTAAAAATATATTTAATGGAACACTGGACTGGATCTTGCTGGAAAAATAACGTGTTACCGATGCACGCGACTATTATTATGCAGATCAGCCAGTAAATGCAAGGGATTATGAGATACGCCATAAGTTGTGAATCTCCAGAACTTGATGGCCAATTTACGTCCCTCCGTCGTTTGCTACACACAAACAGCTTCTCACCCTTAGCGTCTCTGTTATTTGTAAGAACTTGATGCATTTGCACATTAATTGGCAACTAAACTCACTGCAGAAAGTTAGAGCTGGAACATAACTGTATAAGTATCTTTGTAACAATGTGATATTTGTTAATGCACAGAAAAGGAACAATTTCAATGGCTCAGTCTCATTCCTGCAAGCAGTTAATTGTTGCTAGAGGTTTAAATTATGACAAATTTAGCATTTAATGTTTTTCTTATTTTCCTTTCTGCCTCTTTTGTCCTCTCTCTCTTAATCCAATCTTTCTCTCCCACTATTTATTTCACTTTTTGTACCTGATTTGAATCTATTTCACCCTCCATCTCCATTGTTCCTCTGTATCTTTCGGTATCCTTACAAGTCATTGGTTAAGGAGATAGACTGTTGGTCTCATCATTCACCAAGGTCCCAGATGTCCCATTGCCCTTGCTGCATTGTTATCATTTCGTCATCCAGCAGGTTACAGCACAAACATTTTTCAAGCTGAAGGATGCAATTAAAAGTCTAACTAACAGTGTACGCCATGAGATGCCCCACTGTAGCATTATCAGATCCAATATCACAAATATACACTAATATTATAGGTTAACAACACTGAATTGGAAAGGCCCTGAAAGCAGGAATGGGATCGTGATTTGTGATTCCCCTGCATGCGTTCAGTGTAATGCTGGCAGTACACCAACTTCCTGCTGTCTACTCATTATAATGATGGCTTCATGCATCAGCAGGGGGCCCAATATCATTACTTGCTAGCACTACTTAAAGTTAGCCTGCACTGCTTATATCTAGCCCGCACTGCTTAAATCTAGCCTGCACTGCTTAAATCTGGCCAGCACCTTTTAAGGGGAAGGTGCATTGTGGCTGTTGGAGTTATTGAGATTATTGGGAATAATCATTCAACAATGGCTGACCATGGAAGAGCGCATGCACCAGGTTTTTCCGACGTTGCACTGGAGATCTTGGTAGAGGAGGTGGAAAGGAGGAACGATATCCTGCATCCACAGTGGGATAGCAAGTACTGCAGACACACAATGAGATGGCAGTGGGAACAGTCAGCCACGGAGGCCAATGCCAATGGTTTAGCCCCGAGGACCTGGATGCAGTGCTGCAAGAAGTTTAGTGACCTTCCTTGAGTGGTCAAGGTCAGTAAATGCATCTTCAAATGTCATATCATACAAACAGCACCACCAGGCTCAGCCACCTCTCAATTCACCACATCCCCATCAGTCACCTACCAACAATCTCTATCAATCAAGACTCAAACTTACGACGCATATGCTTCACCTCACCCTCACACAGCGAGCAAGGTCACAAGCCTTACCCCCATAGCTCATTGCTACACACACTGCCAGCTATTCAACTCTTTCAGCCAAGTCACCCAAACAGACTGCACAAAACTCATTGACATACTTCCTTCTCTCTTGCGGGAGAAGGTGGGGCACAACTGGAGGCAGCAGGAGCTGACTGGAGGGGGGAAAGGCATGCCTGCAAGTTCTAACCCCCAGGACAGAGAGGGTGCTGATCATTATAGGAAGGGCCATTTCTGAGTCGGTGACCAGTGGCAAGGTAGAATCCATTGAAGGTGATGGTATCCTCATACTTAATCTCCTCACATCCCAGTTCCTCCTCATTCCACAATCTCTTCTGACTTAAAAGCTGCAGAGGGTACAAGCATACACTTCTAACTTTCCCCTCTCCTCTCCACAACGTTATCCTTGTGCCTTTTTCCTTACAGATACCTAATAACATCAACCTGACTAGTTATTGAAGAAAACCAAGAAATCAGTGATGATGAATACAGAGCGTCCACTTGATTTCAAAATCACAGCCATCAGCATGGTTACTGATATGGCATGTATCTTAAAAGATAGATTAGAGGTGAGGTCGAAGCAAGCCCAAGTGCACTGCAGCCAGGGCAGGGGGCAAGGATAGCATGGGTTCCAGCTCACCAGAGAGCAAGGTTGCACACAAATTCTGCTGCAGGGACTCAGATGGGGACATGACAGACTAAGCTATAGAAGAATACCGATGGATATGCACAATGAAATGCTTGGTGCATTGGAAATCTGCCAGAAAGTCTGCATTCAGTGTCGAGAAGCAAGGAGGAGGCTGGCACCATTTTGCCGCATAGCTTTGCACATAGCTTGGAGCCCAGCCTTTACAGCAGGGAGTGATGATCAACTCCATTAACACACTTGTGGAACCAACCATAATGCAGCATATGATGGCTGATGTCTTACATACAAACATATGAACCGACGAACTGGGAGCAGGCATAGGCTTTTCAGCCCCTTGAGCCTGCTCTGCCATTCTATAAGATCATGGCTGATCTGTTTTTGGACTCAACTCCACTTTCCCGCCTACCCCCGATACCCTTTGACTCTCTAGTTTGTCATGAATCTGTCTACCTCTGCCTTAAAAACATTCGATGACCCTGCCTCCACTGCTCTCCGGGGAAGAGAGTTCCACAGACACACGACCCTCTGAGAGAAATAAATTTCCCCTCATCTCTGTCTTAAATGAGAGATCACTTATTTTTAAACTGTGCCCCCTAGTTTTAGTCTCTCCCACAAGGGAAAACACCTTTTCAATATCCACTCTGTCAAGTACCCTCAGGATTTTATATTTCAATAAGATCACCTCTCATTCTTCCAAACTCCAATGAATACAGACCCAACCTGTCTAACCTTTCCTCATAATATAACCCTCTCATCCCAGGAATCAGTCGAATGAACCTTCTCTGAACTGCTTCCAATGCAATTATAGCCTTTCTTAAGAAAGGAGACCAAAACTTTACACAATACTCTAGATGTGGTCTCACCAATGTCCTGTACAACTGCAGCAAGACATCTCTACTTTTATATTCCATTCCCCTTGCAATAAATAACAACATTGTGTTGCATTCTTAATCACTTGCTGTACCTGCATATTAACTTTCTGTGTTTCATGTATGAGGACACCAAAATCCCTCTGCATCTCCGAGTTCTGAAATCTTTCTTCATTTAAATAAGGTGTTGCTTTTCTATTTTTCTGGCCAAAGTGGACAAGTTCACGTTTTCTCACATTATGCTCCATCTGCTAAATCTTTGCCCATTCACTTAACCTATCTATATCCCTTTTCAGACTCCTTCTGTCCTCTTAACAACTTATTCTCCTACCTATCTTTGTGACATCAGAAAATTGAGCAACCATACATTCTCTCCCTTCATCCAAGTCATTGATACAGATTGTAAATAGTTGAGGCACCAGCACTGATTCCTGTGGCACTCCACTGGTTGCAGCTTGCCAACTTGAAAACAACTCATTTATGCCTACTCATTGTTTCCTGTTAGCTAACCAATCCTCTATCCTTGCTAATTTGCTACCCCCTACACCATGAGCTTTTATTTTGTTTAGTAACCTTTAATGTGGCAGCTTGTCAAATGCCTTCTGGAAATCCAATTACACCACATCTACAGGTTCCCCTTTATCCATGTTGTTTGTTACTCCCTCAAAGAACTCTAATAAATTAGTCAAACACGATTTCCCTTTCACAAAACCATGTTGACTCTGCCTGATTGCATTGAGATTTTCGAAATGGCCCGCTATAACCTCCTTATTAAAAGACTCCAGCATTTTTCCTATGGCAGATGTTAAGTTAACTGGCCTGTAGTTCCCTGCTTTCTGTCTCCCTCCTTTCTTGAATAGCAGAGTTATATTCATTATTTTCCAATCTAATGGGACCTCTCCAGAATCTAGGGAATTTTGGAAAATTAAAACCAATGCATCCACTACCTCAGCAGCCACTTCTTTTAAGAGCCTAGGATGAAGTCCATCTGGACCTGGGGACCTGTCAGCTTTTAGTTCTAATAATTTTTTCTGTACCCGTTTTCCTGGTGATGGTAATTGTGTCAAGCTCCTCCCTTCCTTTCAACACTTGATTCACAATTATTTCTGGGATGTTATTTTCTCTACAGTGAAGACAGGTGCAGAAAATCTGTTCAATTGCTCCGCCATTTCCTTATTTTCCATCATTAACTCCTCAGACCCACTCTCGAGAGGACCAACACTTAGTGTAGCATAAGCAGCTTCCAGTGGAAGCTTATACTACTGTCATGTAAGCTCAGCTTGCTGCCATGCAGCCTCAGAGCAGTGCCATCATGGGTGCAGATATCAGTGTACAAAGGTGCACCCAGAGTGTCACAGCAGTCCAGTAATCTGTAATCCAATACATTACTCGGAATGCTGAGGCACTACCCCATGGAATGGAAGTAGCTCCACATAGCACTAACCTGTGGTCTCTCATAGGATGGCAGCATTTGTGCTCCTACCACTGCCACTCAGGCAGTGCCCTTGCTGTTGCCTGCCAGCCAGCCAGCCAGCCCAGACTGCAGACGCCCATTCCAATGCAGTGTCCTTGCCCTGATCTGAGGTTTCAGCTGTATTCAGATTGCGGTGACAATCCCTTTATTGAAGTGAAGATGTTTCAAACATTGGTCATCGCTCTGGTTCAGGGTGGAGAATTTCTCCCTGAACACCCTGGGCAGTTATGACCTCCTGCTGAGAGCCTTTCTCCCCCTCCTCCTCCTTCTAGCAGCCTGTCCTGTTCTGCATGGCCTCTGCTTATTCTACCAGTCATGTTTGATTCCAAGAGGAAGCTCCTTTAGTATACCCATGCAGAATCTGGGAGCAACCGGTTTGTGCAGAAGCCTTGAAGTCAGCAAAAAGTACTTCAGCACTTGCCACACCACTCAGACTTTGGCAACGTGTACTTGAAACAACACCAAAAACGTGTAGAATTGTAGCAGCAGCTGGTAATCTCGTAAATAGCTCTGATGGGTTTTCCTCCAGCTGCTTTCTGCATCTTCTGCTGTACAAGGTTAAGAGAGGATGTTGGATGTAGCAAGTCCAAAATGGCAGTGCCAGCATCAAATCAGTGTTGTACACATGCGCTAACCCCTTTACCAAGGTGGTGTCTCACGGGTTTCGTGTCAGAATAGTGCAAGCGCGCAGCAGACACCATTTTGGGACTTTAAGGGGACTCGTAGCATTCAGATAAAGGGCACTACCAAGTCCAATTTCACCCCCTACACCTTTTGCTAGCATTCTCTTGAAAGTATAAACTGCTTTTCACATTCTATGCTTGCTTATGATGTACAATATGGAGAATACATTCCAGAAAGTATTATGCAGCAAAAGTGATACTTAATATTTGGAAAAGCACCAATATCAGGAGGGCAAGTTAAATGATTTATGCAAAATATTCATCAGTGCAATTGCAAAATCTAAATGAGAAATCCTCTCCAAGCTGGCATTTAAATTATGTTTCCCAAAATTATAACACTAATTACAATTCAAAAGTGCTCATTGGCTGTAGAGTGCTTTGAGACATCTGGATTAGTGTAAGGCCCTATAAAAATGCAAGTAATTTCTCTTTTTCTTTTATTTCAACCGATGAAGGTTTAAGAAAGTAGCCTGAATTTTTCAGAACCAATTTCGAAGCATAGGAGGCTTTTGAGTTGTGCAAAAGTTCTGGAAGCAGGAGGATTGGAAAAACCGTAAGAAACGAGTAAAAGCTGCTGAGAAAAAAATATTGGCTACACCAAGAGAAGCACGCAATGTAAGACTGCTGAGAACACCCCAAGTACCAGTGAGGGGTTTTTTTGAAAAATATATATGCAGTAGGCGAAAGTTGAAGGGAGTTTAGTCCAGTTATAAATGTTAATATGAAGCTGGAAGTTGAGGCCCAAGAATTAGCAGAGTTACTAAATAGTTCATAAAACATTGTCTTTACCCAGGAAGCAGAGAAATGGTCACCTACATCGGAAATCAAGTTCCTAGAGGAGGATGTGGTTATAAAAAGATACAGCGCTCTCAATATGGACAGGGATCTTGCATCAGACAACATGCATCCAGGGTGTGAAAAGAGAGGGACTGAAATTAGTGACATCTTAACATGCATTTTTGTGAGTTTGGTAAAGTCAACAGAGATTCCTGAGGATTGGAAAGTAGCAATCAGAATTCCATTACTTAAATAAAGATCAAGAATTGTCCCTGGAAACTTCAGTGCACTAAGGTTACTCCAGCTGGCATGATTTCTAATGGTGAATGCTGAGTAAAGTAGGATGTATTGAAGAGCACAGTTTCAGCAAAAGGAAGACTGATCTGTGCTCATTTATGGACTATATTACTAACATTGTGGGCAAGGATATGTAGATGATATTAACTTGGATTAGCAGAATATTTTTTATATTGGCACTTAATGCTAAGATAACAATAACGGAATGCAATGTAATGAGTGGCACTGAATATAGTTAAAGATAGGTAATGAATAGGGGTGAAATATGACACAAAATATTATTAAAGATAGATATTGAATAGAGGTAAAAAGTGGTACTGAATAAAGGTAGAGTGGCAGAACAGTAACAACAATTTAAAGGTAATTCATTGGATTTTAAGCACTTTGAGAAACTCTAAGGACATAATGGGCCGCATTTTACACTGTGCAGCATCAGCTGTTCATTCGGCTTGCACTTGCCCACAGACTTTCTGTGGGCTTTTACATGGCAAATTGCTGCCAGTCAACCAGCCAAAAAAGCACAGTGTCCTCTACAGCGAGTACATCTGGGAACTGTATGAACTGGAATAGCTGCTTATCTCCTTAATCAATCAGATCGAAAAATCATTAATAAGCAGTGCAGGGTCTGAAGAAGGAAATGTCAATATTGAATTCAATGTCAAATCAGGTACAAAAAGAGAATAAAAAGCGGGAAAGAAAAATAGGATTAAGAGAGAGAGAAAAGAAAGAGAAAGAAGAAATTTAAAAGATAAATGTATTTAGCACCAGCTGCGTACATTGCTGCCCTCCGATGCAGTTTCTCCACCGTCTGCTCTTGCTCACTTGTGAATTGTGAGCCTGCAGGTGAAATGCCAACAGTCTTTCCTACTGGTCTCACTGAAGTGGAAGTAGGTGCATGGTCTGCATGGGTTGTGTGAGGGTGTACTCTCAGAATGATTGAGCACCTCGGAGGAGTTGTTATCTGCAACCTCCATCAATTCCTGCTGCAATTCCTGCTGCAAGGTCCTGTTGAGATAAGAGATATTAATGAGTACTGACAAGGTTGCAACTTCTCATCATGAAGATGACCATATTTCACTTGCTGTTGTATTTAGGTCAGCATGACTAAATGTTGTATAACATGCGCAGTGGGCCGAAGGGCCTGTTTCTATGCTGTAGTGTTTTAAACTTAAATAAAGGCAATTACGAGGGTATGAAAACAGAGTTGGCCAAAATGGACTGGGAAAATAGGTTAAAAGTTAAGACGGTAGAGAAGCAGTGGCATTTAAGGTGATATTTCGTAACTCTCAACAAAGATATATTCCATTGAGGAAGAAAGACTGTATGAGAAGGATGCACCATCTGTGGATAACTAAGGAAGTTAAGGAAGGTATCAAATTGAAAGAAAAGGCATACAAAGATTAGTGGTAGGTCATAAGATTGAGAAAATTTTAAAAACTAGAAAAGGATAGCTAAGCAACTAATAAAGAGGGAGAAATTAGAGTACGAGAGTTAACTAGCAAGGAATATAAACAGACAGTAAAAGCTTCTTCAAATATATATTTAAAAAAGGCAAAGAGTAGCTAAAGTAAGTATTGGGCCCTTAGCGGATGAGACTGGGAAATTAATAATGGGAAAGAAGGAAATGGCAAAGCCTTTGAACAAGTATTTTGTATCTGTCTTCACAGTAGAAGACACAAAGAGCATCCCAAGTACAGCAGAAAATCAAGTGGCAAAAAGGAGGAAGGAACTTAAAATAATCACGATCACTAGAGAAAAATTACTAGGAAAACTAATGGGACTGAAGGCTGACAAGTCCCCTGGAAATAATGGCCTGCATCCTCAGGTCTTAAAGAAGTGGCTGCCGAGATAGTGGATGCATTGGTTGTAATCTTCCAAAATTCTCTAGATTCAGTAAAGTTCCCAGTGGATTAGAAAACAGCAAATGTAGCATCTCTGTTCAAAAAAGGAGGGAATCAGAAAGCAGGAAACTATAGGCCAGTTAGCCTAACATCTGTCATTGGAAAAATGCTCTAATCCATTCTTAAGGAAGTAGTAGAAGGACATGTAGAAAATCATAATGCAATCAGGTGGAGTCAACATGGTTTTACGAAAGGGAAATGGTGTTTGACAAATTTATTACAGTTCTTTGTAGATGTAACAAGCAGGGTGGATAAAGGGGAACCAGCAGATGCAGTGTTATTTGGATTTCCAAAAAGGCATTCGATAAGGTGCTACATAAAAGGTAATTATACAAGATAACAGCTCAAGGTGTTGGGGTAACATATTAGCATGGATAGAGGATTGGTGAACTAACAGGAAAAAGAGAGTCAGGATAAATGGATCATTATCAAGTTGGCAAACTGTAACTAGTGGAGTGCCACAGGAATCAGTGATGGGGCCTCAACTATTTACGATCCATGTTAATGACTTGAACGAAGGGGACTGAGTGTATTGTCACCAAATTTGTGGACAATGCAAAGATTAGTAGGAAAGCAAGTTGTGAGGACACAAAGCGTCTCCAAAGGGTTACAGATATGTTAAGGGAATGGGCACAAATTTGGCAGATGGAGTATAAAGTGGGAAAATGTGAAGTTGGCTACTTTGGCAGGAAAAAAAGAAAAGCAGAATAATATTTAAATGGAAAGAGACTGCAGAATGCTGTGATACAGAGGGATCTGGGTGTCCTTGTACATGAATCACAAAAAGTTAAGTGTGCAAATGATTAGGAAGGCAAAAGGAATGTTGGCATTTATTTACATCGGAACATAGGAGCGGGAGTAAGCCAATCAGCCCTTCGAGCCTGCTCCAACATTCTAGATCATGGCTGATCATCTACCTCAAAGCCATATTCCTGCACTAGCCCCATATCTCTTGATGTCATCAGCAACTATAAATCTATTGATCTGTGTCTTGAACTTATCAGTGACTGAGCTTGCACCACCCTCTGGGACAGAGAATTCCAAAGATTCACCACCCTCTGAGTGAAAAGTTCTTCCTCATCTCAGTCCTAAATAGCTTGCCCTTTATTCTGAGACTGTATCCCCTGGTTCTCGACTCCCCAGCCAGGGGAAATATTCTATTTGCACCTACCCTGTCGATCCCTTTAAGAGTTTTTGACCACTCACTCAGCCTGTCCAAATCCCTTTGAAGCCTCCTTAAATCCTCCTCACACCTCACATTCCCACCAAGTTTTGTGCCATCTTGGAAATATTACAATTGGTCCCCACATCCAAATCATTGATATAGATTGTGAACAGCTGGGGCCCAAGCACTGATCCTTGCGGTACCCCACTGGTCACAGCCTGCCAACCTAAGAACGACCCGTTTATTCCTACTCTCTGTTTTCTGCCTGTTACCCAATCCTCAATCCATGCTAGTATATTACTCCCAATCCCATGCTCTTTAATTTTGCTTACTAACCTCCTATGTGGAACTTTATCAATAGCCTTCTGAAAGTCCAAATACACCACATTCACTGGTTCCAGCTTATCCATTCTGCTAGTAACATTCTCAAAAAACTCTTACAAATTTGTCAAACATGATTTTCCCTTCATAAATCACATCTTTTATAATAGATTCTAGTCTTTTCCCTACTACCGACATCAGGCTAGCAGGTCTGTAGTTCCTCATTTCTCTCTCCCTCCTTTCTTAAACATTGGGATTACATTAGCAACCTTCCAATCTGCAGGCACCATTGCAGAATTTAGAGAATTTTGAAAGATGATTACCATTGCATCCACTATCTCAGTAGCCATGCCTTTAAACACTCTAGGATGAAGATGATCAGATCCCAGGGATTTTTCAACTTTCAGTCCCATTAATTTCTCCAATACTACTTTTTTACTAATCCTAAACATTACAAGGGGGATGGAGTATAAAAAGAGGGACGTTTTGCTGCAACTGGACAGGATGTTGGTGAGACCATACCTAGAGTACTGTGTACAGTTTTGGTCTCTTTTTTTTTATTTATTTTTTTATTTTAGAGATACAGCACTGAAACAGGCCCTTCGGCCCACCGAGTCTGACCCGACCATCAACCACCCATTTATACTAATCCTACACTAATTCCATATTCCTACCACATCCCCACCTGTCCCTATATTTCCCTACCACCAACCTATACTGGGGGAAATTTATAATGGCCAATTTACCTCTCAACCTGCAAGTCTTTTGGCTGTGGGAGGAAACCGGAGCACCCAGAGGAAACCCACGCAGACACAGGGGGAACTTGCAAACTCCACACAGGCAGTACCCAGAATTGAACCCGGGTCGCGGGAGCTGTGAGGCTACGGTGTTAACCACTGCGCTACTGTGCTGCCCATACCATCTCCTTACCTAAGGGGGGAGATACTTGCATTGGAGGCTGTTCAGAGAAGGTTCACTAAGTTGATTACTGGGATGAAGGGGTTGTCTTATGAGGAAAGGTTGAGAAGGTTGGACTATACTCATTGGAGTTTAAAAGAATGAGAGGTGATGTTATTGAAACATATAAGATTCTGAGGGGGCTTGACGGGGTAGATGCTGAGAGGGTGGGCTGGATTTTACACCAGGCGGACGGGAACTGGCCACAGACGTAAAGGTTGGTGGCGAACCCACATCCGCCAGCTTTAATTGTTCAGAGACGGGACTTACACCACTTGAGGGAGGAAGTCCCGCCTCAATGAGCTGCCGGCCAATCATCGGGCTGGCAGCTCTTAGTCCCAACAGCGCCACCGGGAACGGTGGCTACTGCTGGGACTGCAACCCAGCTGAAGACAAGGAACCAGGAGTGCAGGTAAGTTAGGGTTGCCTCGCCGGGCTAATCGGTCACGGCCCGGCGAGGCAAGGATGATAGTTTGGTGGGAAGTGGGGTGGGGGGGGGGGCATCTCGGGTCCTGGGGATTATGGGGACAGCCCATAATCAGGCACCCCGTGCCCAATTATCAGACCCACGCCCTCTGGTGCACTGGAAGGCCGCCAGGTATCGCTGGGCAGCCTTTTATGCCTACCAGATGCCCGCTTGCCACAGGTAAAATCCCTGTGGGGGCAGGCGAAGGCCCTTAAGTGGCTGTTGAGTGGCCATTTAAGGGCCTCAATTGGCCTGGGGCAGGAGGCCCATTTCTCGCACCCCCGCCCCCCCCCCCCCACAGCCCATTTTAGACCACACCCCCACCACCATCCGGTTCACTGGGGTGGCATGAAATTCTGGCCAATGTTTCACTTCGTGGGGGAATATAGAACTAGGGTGCACAGTTTCAAAATAAAGGGTCTCCTATTTAAGACAGCGATGATGAGGAATTTCCTCTCTCAGACAGTCATAATCTTTGGAATTCTCTTTCCCAGAAAGCAGTGGAGGCTGGGTCATTAAATATATTGAAGGCTGACTGAGACAGATTTTTGCTCTGCAAGGGAGTCAAGGGTTTTTTATTTTATTTTTATTTAGAGATACAGCACTGAAACAGGCCCTTCAGCCCACCGAGTCTGTGCCGACCATCAACCACCAATTAATACCAATCCTACACTATTCCCATATTCCTACCATATCCCCACCTGTCCCTATATTCCCCTACCACCTACCTATACTAGGGGCAATTTATAATGGCCAATTTACCTATCAACCTGCAAGTCTTTGGTGGTGGGAGGAAACCGGAGCACCCGGCGAAAACCCACGCAGACACAGGGAGAACTTGCAAACTCCGCACAGGCAGTACCCAGAATTGAACCTGGGTTGCTGGAGCTGTGAGGCTGCGGTGCTAACCACTGCGCCACCCAATTATCATTAATGCAGTAGCAGGGACGCCAAACAAGTGACCTGCTCAATGCTGGATGATATGGAGCTTCTTGAGTGTTGTTGAGCATGGATCCATGCAGGTGTGCATTCCATTACCCTTATGACTTGAACCTTGTAGATGGTGGAGAAGCCTTGAGGCATCAGGAAGTGAGCCACTTACCACTTCTGACCTGCTCTTGTAGCCAAGGTGTTTCTGTAGCTTGTCCAATTAAGCTTCTAATCAATGGCGACCCTCACCCACCAAGTTATTCATGGTGGGGGATTAGTCAATGGTTGTGCCATTGGAGGGCAAAGTGAGATGGCTGGGCTTCCTCTTGTTGGAGAAGGTTATTACCTGGCACTTGTGTGAAGTGAATATGATGCAAATGTTACCTGCCATTAGTCAGGATATTATCCATGCCCTGCTGTAGGTTATTATTGACTGCTTCATTATTGGAGGAGTTGTTAATGGAGCTAAGCACCGTAGAATTGCCAACAAACAACAAACAAACTCACGACTTTTACAACAGTGACTACACTTTCAAAAGAACTTCCTCAAGGACATGAAAGGTATTGTATAAATGTAAGTGCCTGTGAAGGAAGCTTGTTGCTGAAACAGCTGAAGTTCCTAAGATTGCCTAGCAAGTCACTCAGTGGCATCAAACGGTGAGAAAGAAAAACAAGAATCAAATTAGACGGACCACTCGGCTGTGACCTAGACATCGAATCAGGACACACCAAAGGCACACCAAGCCCAGTCGAACTTGCAAACCCTCCTCATTAACATCTTGGGACTGGTGCCAAAGTTGGGAGAACTGTCCCACAGATCTGTCAAGGAACAGCCTGACATGATCAGATTCACAAAATCATTACCCATCAACCAAACTCCCAGATTCCTCCATCATCATTCCTGGGTATGTCCCGTCCTAACAGTGGGGGCACACAGCAGCATGCAATCAGGGTGAAATGGCTGTGGGAGATCTCAACACTGACTCTGAATTGCTGGGACGTAAGCCCAAAATGTCGATTGACACTCCAGTGCAGTGCTGAGGGAGTGCTGCACTGTTGGAGAAGTCGTTTTTCTGATGAGGTACCTGCCCTTTCAAATGGACATAAAAGATTCCACAGCATTTTTCAAAGAAGAGCAGAGGAGTTCTGCCCATTGTCCTGGACACTAATTATCCCTTGCTGAACATCAGTTGGAGAAAGCCCTGAGCTTCACCAGGGTACAGAATGTACTACGAATGGGGGAATTGTGTGGTCTACCACCAACAGTGGCTCAGTAGCACCACCACTAATTGACCTGGCTGAGTTTTGAAGGACAAGCTGTCAGACCTAGTTTGCGGCAGGTGTTAAGAGAACCAACATGTAGGAATAATCTACTTCACCTCATCCTCACCAGTCTACCCACTTCAGAAGCATTGGCCCAAAACATCATTGATCGGAGTAACCACCACACATTCCTCATGGACAGCAAGTCCTGTGTTCACACAGAAGACACCCTCCATTATGCATGTTCAGTGGAATAAATTAAGAACACATACAGCAGCTCAAAATTGGACATCAGGGAGACTCTGTGAGCCATCAGCAACAGAATTATATTCTGTCACAATCTGTGACCTCATGTCTCAGCAATGCAAAAGAAAAATATTGTGGATGCTGGAAATTTGAAATAAAAATAGAAAATGCTGGCAATAGTTAGAGGTCAGACAGCATCTGTGGAGAGAGAAACAAAGTTCGCGTTTCAAGTCGATGACCTTTCATCAGAACTACTGTGCTAAGTGGAATAGGTGAAAGGCAAGAAGTGGATGGAAACACCAGCACTTCCAAGTGATAGGGTGGAGGTTGGCTGGGTTGGATGGTTGCTGCTTTTTGCGGACATGACATGCAAGGGCAATTTTCCACTTTGTTTGGTGGATGCCAGTGTTGTAGCGGTACTGAAATAGCTTGGCTAGAAGCTCTGATGAAAGGTCATTGACCTGAAACATTAATTCTGTTTTCCTCGCTTCATAGATGCTGCCTGACTTGCTGAGTATTTCCAGAATTTTATGTTTTTATTTCATAGCTCAGCATATCCCTTACTCCTCCAGCAGGTGGAAGTCCCACCTCAGAACAGTTGAAGCCCGGGGACCCACAAAATACGGGTCAGATCCCCCGGCGAGGAGGAAGCAGGTTCGCCACTGGCTTTTCAGTCGGTGGCCGGCTCCCGTCTGCCTTTGGTTAAATCCCAACCGTAGTGTGTCATGCAGCGAAGTTAAAAACACTCTTGACTGCACTGTTTGTTTCAAATGTTAAACAGAAAAATACAACACACAGTTACATAACAAAAACCAAATTAAACATAGTAGAGAAATCAAGAAGTAAGTGAACACAGAAGTTAAAGTTCAAAAATGTTAAGTTTAGTTTAGTTTAGAGATACAGCACTGAAACAGGCCCTTCGGCCCACCGAGTCTGTGCCGACCATCAACCACCCATTTATACTAATCCTACACGAATCCCATATTCCAATAACATCCCCACCGTTCCCTATATATTTCTTTACCACCTACCTATACTCGGGGCAATTTATAATGGCCAATTAACTTATCAACCTGCAAGTCTTTGGCATGTGGGAGGAAACCAGAGCACCCGGAGCAAACCCACGCAG
Organism: Heterodontus francisci; assembly: GCF_036365525.1. Lineage (NCBI taxonomy): Eukaryota > Metazoa > Chordata > Chondrichthyes > Heterodontiformes > Heterodontidae > Heterodontus > Heterodontus francisci. The sequence goes on from NC_090377.1 coordinate 128,731,609, forward strand.
ACACAGGGAGAACTTGCAAACTCCGCACAGGCAGTACCCAGAATCGAACCCGGGTCCCTGGAGCTGTGAGGCTGCAATGCTAACCACTGCGCCACTGTGCCGCCCAAAAATTATAGCTTTAATCAAAATACAAAGATTAAACATTAATTACTTTTAGAGGTTTGATGGTTCAATGAATTTTGATCTTCTAATTGTCTTGTAATTTCTTGAAGAGAAAATTGTTCATCTTACAGAGCTCCTTCTTGACAGATTCCTCACTCGACCCTGGGTGTGTAGGTGATGTGTGAAGCATGTTGTAAACAAGAGAAAAAGGTAAAGTCACAAACTTCCAAAACAGGTGACAGGAGGCCTCCCTGTTGAGTGAGATTTGGGGTTAATTAACTACAGGCTCTACATGAGGACAGATTATTCAATAGTTCAGTCTCACTTCAGTCATTATGGAGGCAAGTTTAGAACTGCACCAAATGGCATAATGATCCATCAATCACATTCTGCTGAAACCAACAATGATTATCTAATGTTTTGAAAATTAGTTGTAAGAATTAATACCTTGCCATCAATTGCAGTATACAACTGCTCGCTGCACAGCCTCTTCATGCTCCATAAGAATTGAGGCTGCTGACTCTGCTTGGTTGGTGCTGGCGGTGCAGGCATGTCTGACACTATTTGCTTGTGTGTTGATGGGGATGCACTGCCGCGCCTAGGCATGTCCAATTCTCTTGTTGCAACATGAGGAAAAATAATTTGCATCATTCATATATCAGAATTGGGAGGCTGTTTGCTTAACTCCACTTTACTCTATCATGTTTCTGATCAGACAGAGCTGTAAGGTCCCTAACCATAGCCGAGTTCTTGGACAAGACAAAAAGGGGAGCAGGCAATGGTTTCAGTGCAACAAGTCAACAGAATAAATGCTGAAACAAAATACTTAACAATAGGCTATAGTAGATAACCCGTTTTCGATCCTTGCTCCTCGAAGCTGCTGGACATAGATGAGGTAATCTTCGGTCCTTCTCTGATGTCTTCTTCCACTCTGGCTTCTTCTTCCGTGTGAGTCTTCTTCTGTGGTTCTTCCTGTGTCTCTGTCTCTGCCTGTGTGTTCTGTGTTTCTGAGGACTCTGCTTTTGTATCTTTTCTTTTCAGTGCTGCCTATGTACCAAGCGAAACCAAGTGCAGCTTTGCATCTGTTTCCGCTTCCTGACCTTATAACAATTAATACTTTTTTCTTAAATTTGATTGGCTTCTCCTGTCTCACCCCAAACTTTATGTCACTGTCTGTTGCAACAGAACTTTCATCAAACAACATCTTTAAAAACTATTAATGCAACAATCCTTTCAATAAAAATCTTTCATAAATGACTTCAAACATATTTTGCAGTCTTTCCGATCAAAACATGAATTTAAATATATTTACACCTTTTTAATCAGAACACGAATTTAAACATATTTTGCACCTTCTCACAGAGCTGTATTAGTCAGAGAAAGAGATGCAGCAATACAGAATACAGTCCAATTCACAGGCAGCTCTGAAAAAAGATACAGAAGCAGGGTCCTTGGAACCACAGAACACACAGGCAGAGACAGAGACACAGGGGCCTTTTTAAAGTTGCATGCAGAATTACTGGTTTGATTAAATCAATCCATTTGGATTCAACTGGATTGACGATCAGTAATATTTTCCAGTTCAAACATTCTGCCTGCCAACTGGTTACAGTTGAAGCAGTCAGCAAGCCAACTGGTACAAGTTAAGCCCAAATGGTTCCAGTTAAAGTCAACTGGGCAACTGGGAATACCAAATGGTTACCAATTAAGATTGCCAGTTGTCCCAGCTGTATCCAGAAAACGCCAGTTGAGACCACTTACTTGCAGTCGAGACCAGAAAAGACCAGTTAAGTCCAATTGACATTGCCAAGTGATTTCAATTGGTTTGGAATTACAGGAAGCTCTGCAGTCCTGCCACATCCAGTTGTGAATGGTGGTGGACAATTAAACAACTAACGGGGGGGGGGAGGCTCCATGAAAATTCCCATCCTCAACACTGAAAGAACTCAGCATGTGATTGCAAACTATAAGGTTCAAGAATTTGTAACCACCTTCAACTAGAAGTGCCGAGTGGATAATCCTTTTCAGTCTCCTCCTGAGGTCCCCAATATCACAGAGGCTAACCTTCAGCCAATTTGATTCGCTCCACGTGATACCAGAAACAATTGAGTGCAATGGACGCAAATAAGGCTACAAACCCTGAAAACAACCTGACTGTAGTGCTGAAAATTTGTGTTCCAGAACTAGCTGTATAGGCTTGAGGGTCTAAATGGCCTACTCCTGTTCCTATGTTTCTTTCTATGCTATAATATACTGCTGACCATGGTCCACAGCTCCTCATGGATGTCCCATTTTGGGCTGCTAAATCTGACCTTAGTTTGTCATAGTTAGCACTGTGTAGTGCCACACAATAGAATGGAGAATATCCTCATGCAGTAGACGAGACTTTGTCTTCACAATGTCACTTCTACTATTGGTATCATGGGCAGTTGTTTCTGTGATAGGTAAGTTGGTCATGATGAGTATACTTTCATGTACTGCTTCCCTCAACACCTGATGCAGGCCCAATATGGCAGCTATGCCCTTCATGAACATGGCCAGCTTGATATTAACTGAGCCACTCGGTGGCGGGCATTGAGTATATTCTTCACTTATGCTTCCCTCAAAGCATTCTCTAAGTGTTGCTCAATGTTTTTAAGCTAAGGGAGGCCAGTCAGTAGTAATCAGCAAGCTTTTTTTCTATTCTTTCATGGAATTTGGGCATCACTGACACGGTCAGCATTTGTTGCCCATCCCTATTTGTCCTTGACAACTGAGTGGCTTGCTAGGCCATTTCAGAGGGCAGTTAAGAGTCAACCACATTGCTGTGGATTTGGAAGTAGAATCAGACCAGGTAAGGGTGGCAGATTTCCTTCCCAAAGGGGCATTAGTGAACCAGATGGGTTTTTACAACAATTGATGGTAGCTTCATGGCACCACTGTTGAGACCAGCTTTCAGTTCCAGATTATTTATTCATTAATTGTATTTACTATTTAACGAACTTAGAATTCCACCAGTTGAACCTGTGTCCCCAGAGCAGTAGCTTGGGCCTCTGAATTACTAGTCAAGTGACATTACCACTACGCCACTATCTCCCCCAATGAAAATATCAAATTACTTAGAATTTACAGCACAGAAACAGACCATTCAGCCCAATCAGTTTGAGCCACATTCCTCCTCCCACTCTATTTACTTCATCTAAACCTATCTGCATATCCTTCTATTCCTTTCTCCCTCATGTGATTATCTAGCTTCCCTTTAAATGCATCTATGTTATTTGCCTCAACTACTCCATATGGTAGTGAGTTCCACATTCTAACCACTCTCTGATAAAGAAGTTTGTCCTGAATTCCTTATTGGATGTATTATATTTATGGCTCCAAGTTTTCATCTCCCCCACAAGTGGAACCATTTTCTCTGAGTTTACCCTATCGAATCTCTTTATTATTTTAAAGACCTCTGTAAAGGCCCCTTTCATTCTTCTCTATTCAAGCAGCAAGATCCCCAGGCTGTTCAGTCTTTCCTGATAGTTGTAACTGCTCAGTTCTGGTATCATCCTCAGAAATCATTTTGTACTTTTTCCAGTGGCTCTATATCCTTTCTTTAATATGGAGACCAGAATTGTGCACAGTACTGAAAGTGCAGTACTATAGAAACATAGAAACATAGAAAATAGGAGCCGGAGTAGGCCATTCGACCCTGCTCCGCCATTCAAAAAAGATCATCTAATTCAGTACTCTGTTCCCACTTTCTCCCCGTATCGGTTGATCCCTTTGGCATTAAGAAATATATCTATCCCCTTCTTGAATATATTTAATGACTTGGCTTCCACTGCTTTCTGCAGTAGAGAATTCCACAGGTTCACCAACCTCTGAGTGAAGATATTTCTCCTCATGTCGGTTCTAAATGGCATACCCTGTATCCTGAGACTGTGACCCCTGGTTCTGGACTCCACAGCAATCGGGAACATCCTCCCTGCATCTAGCCTGTCCAGTCCTGTTAGAATTTTATAGGTTTCTATGCGATCCCCTCTCATTCTTCTAAACTCTAGTGAATATAGGCCTAGTCGTCTCAATCCTTCCTCATACGTCAATCCTGCCATCCCAGGAATCAGCCTAGTAAATCTTCTTTGCACTCCCTCCATGGCAAGAACATCCTTCCTCAGATAAGGAGACCAAAACTGCACACAATACTCCAGATGTGGTCTCACCAAGGTCTTGTATAACTGCACTAAGACATCCTTGCTCCGATACTCAAATCCTCTTGCAATGAAAGCCAACATACCATTCGCCTTCCTAATTGCGAGCTGCACCTGAATGCTTGCTTTCAGCGACTAGTGTACAAGGACACCCAGGTCTCGTTGCACCTCCCCCTTTCCCAATCTATCACCATTCAGATAATAATCTGCCTTTTAATTTTTACAACCAAAGTGATTAACCTCACATTTATCCACATTATACTGCATCTGCCATGCATTTGCCCACTCATCCAACTTGTCCAAATCACATTGGAGCCTCTTTGCATCCTCCTCACAGCTCACATTCCACCCCACCCCCACCCCCCCACCCACCCACCCACCCCCAGCTTTGTGTCGCCCGCAAACTTGGAAATGTTACATTTAGTCCCCTCACCTAAGTCATTAATATATATTGAGAATAGCTGAGGCCCAAGCACTGATCCCTGCGGTACTCCACTAGTCAACTGCCTGCCACCGGAAAAAGACTCGTTTATTCCTACTCTCTGTTTCCTGTCTGTCAACCAATTCTCAATCCACGCCAGTGTATTACCCCCAATCCCATGTGCTTTAATTTTGCACACTAACCTCTGATGTGGGACCTTATCAAAAGCCTTCTGAAAATCCAAATACACCACATCCACTGGTTCTCCCTTATCTATTCTACTAGATACATCCTCAAAAAAACTCCAGTAGATTTGTTAAGCATGATTTCCCTTTTATAAACCCATGCTGACTTTATCCAATCCAGTTTATGCTTTCCAGGTGTTCTGCTATCACATCCTTTATCATAGACTCGAGCATTTTCCTCACTACTGATGTAAGGCTAACTGGTCTATAATTCTGTGTTTTTTCACTCCCTCCTTTTTTAAATAGTGGGGTTACATTTTCCACCCTCCAATCTGTAGGATCTGCTCCAGAGTCTATCGAATTTTGGAAGATGGCCACCACTGCATCCATTATTTCCAGGACCACTTCTTTTAGTACTCTGCGATGTAGATTATCAGGCCCTGGGGATTTGTCAGCCTTTAACCCCATTAATTTCCCTAGCAATATTTTTTTACTAATACTGATTTTCTTCAGTTCCTCCCTCTCATTAGACCTTTGGTTCCCTAACATTTCTGGGAGGTTATTTGTGTCCTCCTTTGTGAACAAAGACCAAAGTATGTGTCTAATTGTTCTGCCATTTCTTTGTTCCCCATTATAATTTCCCCCATTTCTGACTGTAAGGGACCTACATTTGTCTTCACTAATCTTTTTCTCTTCACATATTTATAGAAGCTTTTACAGTTAGTTTTTATGCTCCCTGCAAATTTACTCTCATACTCTATTTAATCAACCTCTTTGTCCTCCTTTGCTGAATTCTAAACTGCTCCCAAACCTCAGAATGGTGCTTTTCCTGGCAATTTTATATGCCTCCTCTTTGGATCTAATACTATCCCTAATTTCTTTTGTAAGCCACGGTTGAGCCACCTTTCTGGTTTTATTTTTGCGCCAGACAGGAATGAATAATTGTTGTAATACTTTTGTATGGCAGGAAAAGCATATAATGGAACATCTATTTTGGCTATCCATTCCATGGCCTCCTGAGATGCTGAGTGGAGAAATGAGGTGCCTCCTACAACACATTTTAGTGGAAAGATTGTTGGGATCTGGTCCATGGTTTGAGACCCATGGCCACAATCACACTTTGGGTTGTCCCTCACCGTCCACTTCTTCGGCTGAGTGCTGTCCACTGCAATCAAGAACTTGCCAGCTAATGTCATCAAGAACATGACCGAAACCTAGGAAGTGGTATGCTGGTCTAAAAAGCATGAAAGCATCTAAGTGTGGTTTGACCAAAGTTCCAAATAAGTTTAACATCATTTCCCTGCTTTTGAAATGTATTCTTCTAGAAATAAACCCCCCATGCTTTGTTTTCATTTGATACGGCCTTGTTAACCAGCATTGCTACATTTAATGATTTGTATTTCTGTAATCCCTAGGCTTCTTTAACATCATTTGGCCTGAAGCCACAAGATTTCATGAGATGCAAAGCCACTGTTGAAGTCTGACGGTGTGACTCCCATCTGACTGTATACCACTATGTCCATACTCTGGCTGGTTTATCCTGACATTGGAGCAGGATGTAAAAAAGGACAATGATGGAGGAGTCTTATATGTCGGTTGATGTATATGATTCTGTAAGTATAACTTAGACACGCTGTTGCTTTACCAGTCTGTAACCACTGCTCTCCTAACTTGGACAACAGTCTCCAGTTAGAAAAAGGGCTTTGATATGATTGACGGTTCTAATATTGCATTGCTCACCTCCTGATATATTGCTATCAATATAACAAAGTCAGTAATACATGAAATAAGGAATTCAGGAGAAACTCCTTTGCCCAGAAAGTGGTTAGAATGTGGAACTTGCTAATACATGGTGTAGTTGAGACAAATAGCATAGATACGTTTAAAGGGAAACTAGATAAGTGTTGTGGAACGACCTCAAGAGCGGACCACTTTAAGAGCTGTAAGTCAAGATCACCAAAGGAAGTGATGTCGTGTCACACATGACCAGGGAGTTGTGGGTGGAGCCCAACATGGTGAGAGGTGTGTAGGTGTGCTCGTGCAGTAACTATTTGTAGCTATATATATGTTCCAGTTAAGTTATAATAAAACGCACATTTTCTTTGGCTATTGCTTGTAGTCCTGTGAATCTTACAATAGTTCACATACCAAAGAGACATGTAATATTACAGTAAGTACGTGACATAGAAAAGAGTAGAAATATATATTCATATGGTGAGATGAAATAGGGTGGATGAAGGGTCATACGGAGCATAAACACTGGCATTAGACCAAATGGCCTGTTTCTGTGCTGTAAATTCTATGTCCCTCTATGTAATGTTGTTCTTGATCAATCTGACCGACTCTTCTTATTACTAAACTCTATTGCCATTGTTCCAATTCTGGTCTCATGCGCATCCGCAATTTTCTTTGCTCCACCATTGGCTGCTTTTTATCAGCTGCCTCGGCCCCGAGCTCTGGTATTCCCTCCCTACACCTAACTGACTTTCTCCCTCTCTCTCCTTTAAGGCACTCCTTATAACCTACCTCTTTGATCAAGCTTTTAGTTATCTGCCCTAATATCTCCTTTCGTGGCTTGCTATCAAATATATCATCTGATAACACTCCTGTGAAGCACCTTGAGATGTTCTGCCACATTAAAGCTGCAAGTTGTGGTTGTTTACAGTTAAGTGGTGGGATTGGCTATTTCAAAGGGCATTCAGAATCAATACATAGTGTGGGACTGAAGTCAGACATGTAGTAGTGATCTCCTTCCCTCAAGTACAGTTGGATTTTTATGATAATACAGAAGCTTCTGTGTTATTTTTTCTGGTGTCAGCCCACAAATTACCAGATTGCCTGAATTAATTTCCATAATTTACTACGGTGGGACTCTGTCTTGTTAGTCTAGTACCATAACCACTAAGCTGCTCTACGTGCAGCCCAAGAAACCAGCCTGGTTTAGCAAACTGCCCCCAGAAAGCAATGGTGTTTTGGCATTTTTCTTTTTGCTGTCAAACACAGCAGCACCAAATCCAATATTGAAGTGTAACTTAGATAAAGTTATAACTCTTTCCTTCCTTTTTTTGACTGGGCATTGTTTCCCCAGATGAGAAGAACACTCATAGGGTCCCCTCTACAGACATAATGTACATATTGTAAAAAGCATAAAACTGCGGATGTTGGAAATCTGAAACAGAAACAAAAGATATTGGAAACTCTCAGCAAGTGAGTCATTATTAGAGGTATGGGCCCTTTGTCACAAAGGGTCTCCATCAGAAACATTAATGCATCTGTTCTCCAAAGTTGTTGACTGCCCTGCTGAATGCTGTTCTAAAGGATATAGCTGCAGAGATAGTGGTTGCCTGGCTATGATTTTCCAAAATTCCCTAGATTCTGGAACAGTCCCAGCAAATTGAAAGTTAGTAAATGTAACACCGCTCTTCAAGAAAGGAAGCAGAGAGAGAGATAACAAGGAATATAGGCCATTTAGCCTGACATCAGTTGTCAGGAAAGTGTTAGAATCTTATCATTGTTATTATTAGAAAAGCATAATATGATTAGAACAAGTCAACATGGTTTTATAAAAGGAAAATTCTGTTTAACAAATTTATTAGAGTTTTATGAGGATGTAACTAGTAGTGTGATATTACTTGTTCCTTTGTTTTGTTAACCATTGTAAAATTCACAGGACGATGTTATGACCAAGGTGGGAGAAGTACATTGTTAATTCAGTCCCACTTCTCCACGGGTCACAGCATATCAATAGATTTTCCCACTTACCGAAAACTCTATTTGGCTCCAGAATAAAGTACATCAACCAGGTTTCTTTAATCAACAACAAAATTAACTATTTATTATAAAACCAAGTCTTAACCAATAATGAAGTGAATCTACATACGAACTGAGATATTAAAGCTCCTTATATCCCTAGCCCTCATGCACATACATGCATAGATCCAAAACAAATGGTGAACCGGGGGAAAAAAAGGATTTTTGTGTTTACAACTGTTTCATAGGAATGCAAGGAATAATAAAATAACTTAGTCTGTCACGATCTGGAAGGACGTTTTTTGGTTTGTGGAGGTGTCCCAAAGTCGAATAGTTGGATGCCACTCAAAGTCTTTCGAGGTGAAGTTTGTGAACAGTCTGTGATGGGGAGGCATTCAAGGAAATCCAGCTGCAGCAGGTTTCACATAGGTCTTCCATCAAGGGTGTAGCAACTGTTCTCTTACATATTTGATGCAAAAGTCCTTTTTTAAAGAGAAAAGATTTCTGCAGGCATTCAGGGCTTCTTAAAAATGTAGGAGGCAACAGTATCACTCTTGATGCAGGGATTCTTCAGAGACAGGAGGCAATAGGAATCTGCCATGTTTGAAGTACAGGGTTTCATCTCAAGAGATGCAGGATTCCTTTACAGAGAGGTAATACTTTTTCTGGGTCTTTTTCTGATTTCCAGGTAGATCAAAATCAAATTTCAAATGCCTGCTTTTTGTTCAAACTCACTGGCTTTTCAAAGCTCAAAACTGAAACTGAAACTTCCAGAAACAAGTCATATGCCCTGTCATAAAGTCTCTCTTGACACTCAAAGAGTAGTTTTGAGGTCAAACCCCTTGCTGGTTTCCTTGAAATTACCTGTTTTCCTGTCCTTGTTTACAAGTTCAGCTTTTGTTGAACTTCCTTTCAAAACATCCATAAAGTTTAACTATTTGCAGGTGTCTCAATGTCCACTGAAATCCTTTTTCAGTTTTTTAAAACACATAGAAACCTAAGATTTTAATATAAAAACAAAATCCTTGTAACATCTATACGTAATATTCAAAGAAAATGTGGGTTTTATTGTACATTAACTGTGTATATATATGTATATACACAAACAAACAATTACTGCACAAGTCACATTCAACACATCTCACTCTGTCGGGCTACACCCGCAACTAACAGGTTATGTGTGATGCAACATCACTTCCTCCAGTGACCTTCACTTACAACTTCTTAAGGTGGTCCACTCTCAAGGTCGTCCCACAACATCCGCTTTCTTCGAAAGATAAAAACATATGTACAACAAACAATGATGTTGCAGTCCAGACCAACTATTCATGATTAAAATAAAACATTATTTAAAATGTAGAGGAGGTTTGCTTACTTGTCCCGATCTTGCTATCGTGAACCTCTTCCCAGATTTGAGCTCATCTTGACGATTCCTCTGAGTCTCTGGTGACTCAGAGCTCAGGTTAGCATGTTCTTACTCTGTGCTCGTAGCCTCTGTACTTTGCCTTTGAAGGTGACCACGATGCCACAGGGTTGTCACAAGTAGCGTTGTCATACAGCTCTCTTATTTGTCTTCGGTTCCCTCTGAGAATTGCACCAGTGGGTGTCTGGACCTTGTATGATCTGGGCTGGTCACAAATCCTAGCAGACTCTGCAGGATACCAAGTTTCTGATGCATGTTGTAAACTCTGACCTTCTTTCCTACTTGCAATCAAGCTAATTGTAGTCCTGCTTGCCAGTCATATGATGTCTTCATCTTCCCTTGTTTAGAAAACTTAGAAAAATGCTGGCTGGCAACATCACCAATCACAGGCAACCCCTGTGGTCTCTGGGTATTTGCTGCAATGAACTGAAGCCTGAGCGGAGACTCCTGGCCATATCGCCTCTTCATGTCAAGACTTCCAGCCTTTCTGTTGTCCTTTACATGGACCGACCTGATACACTCGACCTGGGTATTTTTTACCATCTTCGGTGCGTTACTGACCTCATGTATCGTGACAAATCATAAATGTTGGCATACTGGAAGTCCTGTGACAGCTGGTCCAGTTGTGTCTACAATATAAAACATTTTTGGTAGTCATTCGGAGTTCCTATAGCTGCAGTGTAAGATTATCGTTCCAATGCACTTGATTGGAGAACCATTGTAGGCAGTCAGCCTGGTTGTGGTGGGTTGCACCATAGATTCCCATTCCTTTAAGTACATGCCCTTCAGTATACAAAGGGCAGAATATTTACACTTGCTCTGGTGTCAATTTTTACTCTGAGCTTATGCTTGCCAATCTTCTGTAGACATATAATCCAGATCATGGTGAACGCCTCATATTGAATAATAGCATTGACATGCTGATTCAAATTAGCTATGTGAAATGCTTGATCGTTGTTTGTACAAGTGCATTCTTCATCCATGTCCTCCTCACAATCTGTCTCTCTATCGACCTGATGTACCTGCTTGGGCTTTTGTTGTGTGTTAGCATACCTTTTGTTGCATTTGCCATCCTGCCTTGCAGATGTTCTCTCTGCATATGATCTGCCACCGTTCCTGTGGGAAGTATCTGAGCTCAGTCTTCTGCACTACCTTACCCAATGTCCTTGCATGCCACAAGCTTTGCACTGGTCCTGATATGCCAACAACTGCAAATTGGGTGAATCAGGCCACTTTTGCCAATTGGTTACCATGCCAATTGTCGTAGCTGCTCCCAATGCCTGTAAATGTTGGTGCCCATCCATAATAGCTTCAAATTGCCTTCCAGCATTGAGTAGTGCATCTATGGTGTGCCCTTTCTTCTTTTCTAGCAGGTCTTTTTAAAAGGCCTCTATTGGGGTAGATGCGATTACTATCTCTTTAACCCATTCTGACAATTTGATGTCTGCGAAGTCGCAATATTGAGCTTTGTCTCAGCATCTTGCAACAAACTGCTCAATGGACTCATCGTGTCTTTGCCAGTAGGTCAAAAGCTCAAGCCTATGTACTTAGCAATTTACCTTCACCTTGTGTTGCTCCTCCAGGAATGTTCATAGCTTGCTAGGGTCCTTATGATCCTCAGCTGACAATCCCGATGCATTGATCCGATGCAGGCCCTCGTTGCCCAGTGTGATCTTAATTTTCATAGCTTGTTTCTCTGGAGCACTCACTGTTTCTTCCAGGAAACACAATTCCATCTGCTGTTGAAACAGCTTACATACTATGTCCCACACCTTCCAATCTAGAACTGGATATTTGAAAGCCATTGTCTTAATGATCCTGCTTTTTTAAAATAAATATTGGACTTCTAATGGTTTTCTTTTTCACAGGAACACTTTTTTTTTGTTTAGGCAGATTTGTTTCCTACAGGCCTGCCCCTTTAAGATTGAGACTACATCAGTTTTTTTAAACAGAGAGAGCAGCTCTTCGTTGACACAGATGGTTCATTTTTATCTCACTGTGAACTTTTTTTTAATTGAGTTTGTTTTTAGAGGGCTGCAGCTTGCAGTACTGGCTGTTGCCACAACCAGCCTTTTACTTTGTGCTGGACCTCCAGTGGCACTTTTGAGTTCTTCCCTCTCGTTTTGGTTTAGGTTCTGCCCAAGAAGCTAAAGAAACCGGGAAAACTAAAACAGTAATGGCTTCAGCTACTGTTTTCCAAATTTTTTGACCCACTGCCAGATTAGTTGAAAACTCCGATCTCCTGGCAAATTGCCTATTGTACTCACAGAGCTCCATCACCTCCCGGGGTCCAGTCTGTGGCCTAGCTCACTGCACTGTTGTGGGGTCTCCTGCCAACTGCTTTCTGCCTGAATCTTCAGCTATTCCAACTAGGCAATCAGCTGGTCTTTGTTCTCTCTTAGTGTGTTCTTGAGAAAAAAATTAAACATTGCCACAATGTAATTTTTGGTGGTCTTCAGAAAAATATATATATCCCAAACAATACCGCCATGTAATATTTGGTGGTCTTCAGAAAAAGTATATCCCACCACTGCCACCATATAATATCACTTGTTCCTTTGGTGTGTGAACTAATGTAAGAGTCACAGATGTCCAAGTAATAGTCAAAGAAAATGTGGGTTTTATTATACTTTAACTAGAACATATATATACAATTACTGCACGAGCCATATATACTTGCATTGGAGTCAGTACTGTGAAGGTTCACTACACTGGTCCCTGGGATGATACATATTAAGGAAGAGAAGATGTAGACCATATAGCCCATTGAGCCTGCTCCATCATTAATATGATCATGGCTGATCTTGGGCTTCAACTCCACTTTCCTGCCCACTCCCCATATCCCTTGATTCCCTGAGAGACCAAAACTCTGTCTGTCTCAGCCTTGAATATATTCATCAATGGTGTTTTACAATCCTCTGGGGTAGATAATGCCAAAGATTCATAACACTTTGAGTGAAGAAATTTTTCCTCATCTCAGTTCTAAATGATCATCCCCTTATCCTGAAACTGTGCTCCCTTGTTCTGGATTTGGGATCTGTTTTGGGGTAGGTGGGACCTATACAAGATAGAAGGGTTGCACCTTAGCAGGACTGGGACTAAAATTCTTGGAGGGAGATTTGCTCATGCTGTTGGGGAGGGTTTAAATAAATTGTCAGGGGTTTGGGAACCTAAGAGGGAGCTCAGATTGGAGAGAAGCAAAACTGGTAACAGGAAGTAGAGAAGTAGTAAGCAAAATTAGAAGGCAGAAGAGATGAAGGCAATCATCAAATAGGATCAGAATGAGGAATAACGTTAAGACAAAATTAAGGGCATTTTATCTGAATGCACATAGCATTCACAACAAGGTAGATGATTTGAAGGCACTAATAGAGGTAAATGGGTATGATCTAATTGCCACTATGCAGACGTGGTTACAGGGTGGCCAGGACAGGGAACTGAATATTCAGGGATATTTGTCATCTATCAGGGATAGGCAGAGGGGAAAAGGAGGTGGGGGAGCACTGCTAATAAGGGACAAGATCAGTACATGAGCAAGAGAGGATCTTAGATCAAAGGATCAAGATGTAAAATTAGTTTGGCTGGAACTAAGAAACAGCAAGGGGGAGCAAACATTAGTGGGAGTTGTTTATAGGCCACCAAACAGTACTGGTAATTTTGGGCACAGAATAAATCAGGAAAGAGGAGCTACATGTAGCATGGGCAATACAGTAATAATGGGTGATCTCAATTTACATATAGATTGGGTAAACCTAATTAGCATGAATGCTGTGGAGGATGGATTCCTGGAGTGTGTACAAGATGGGTTTCTGGAGCAATATGTTGAAGAACCAACTAGGGATCAGGCTATTTTAGATTGAGTATTATGCAGTGAGAAAGGGCTAATTAAAAACCTTGCTGTAAAGGAGCCATTAGGAAATAGTGACCACAATATGATAGAATTCTACATTAAGTTTGAAAGAGATATAGTTCATTCTGAAACGAGGGTCTTAAATTAGAACAAAGGAAACTATGAAGGTATGAGGGACAAGTTGGCTATGGTGGCTTGGAAAAATACATGAAAAGATTTGACAGTAGACAGGCAATGGCTAGTATTTAAAGACGTCTTACATGGTTTACAGCAAATATACATTTCTCTAAGACACAAAAGCCCAACAAGAAAGGTGAATTAACCATGGCTAACAAAAGAAGTTAAGGATTGCATTAAGTCAAAGGAAATGGCTTATAAGGTCACCAGAAAAAGTGGTAAGCCAGAGGATTGGGAGTACTTTAGAGTCCAACAAAGGAGGACCAAGAAACTGATAAAGAAAGGGAAAAAAGATTATGAATGTAAGCTAGCTAGAAACATAAAAGCGGACTGTAAAAGCTTCTTTAGTTATATGAAAAGGAAATGATTAGCAAGGAGGAATGTGGGTCCATTGCAAGTGGAGACAGGAGAGTTTGTGGTGGAGAATGAGGAAATGGCGGGGAGACTAAACAATTACTTTGTGTCTGTCTTCACGGAGGAAAACACAGAAAATCTCCTAGAAATACTAGGGAACCAAGAGACTTGTAAAAATGAGGAACTGGAAGTAATTAGTATCAATAAAGAGTTAGTACTTGAAAAATTAATTGGATTGAAAGTTGATAAATCCCCTGGACCATATGAGCTACATCCCAGAATATTGAAGGAGGTGCTATAGAGATAGTGAATACACTAGTGGTTATCTTTCAAAATTCTATAGATTCTGGAAGTGTTCCTGAATACTGGAAAGTAGCAAATGTAACCTCACTATTTAAGAAGGGAATGAGAGAGAAAATGGAGAACTACAGACCTGTTAGTTTGATGTCAGTAGTAGATAAAATGTTAGAATCTATTATAAAGGATGAGTTAACTAGACACTTGGAAAATAATGATATGATTGGGCAGAGTCAACATAAATTTGTGAAAGGGAAATCATATTGGAGTTTTTTGAGGATGTTACTTGTAGCATAATTGAAGAAGAACCAGTGAATGTGGTGTATTTGGATTTTCAGAAATCGTTTGATAAGGCCCCACACAAGAGATTAGTAATCAAAATTAGAACACATGGGATTGGGGATAATATACTGCAATAGATTGAGAATTGGTTAACAGACAGAAAACAGAGTAGGAATAAATGAGTCATTCTCAGGATGGCAGGCTGTTACTAGTGGGGTATTGCAAGGATCAGTGCTTGGACCACAGCTGTTCACAATCTAAATAAATGATATGGATGTGGGGACCAATTGTAATATTTCCAAATTTGCGTATGACACAAAACTAGGTGGGAATGTAAGTTGTGAGGAGGATGCAAGGAGACTTCAAGGGGATTTGGACAGGCTAAGTGAATGGGCAAGAACATGGCAGATGGAATATAATGTGAATAAGTGTGAAGTTGTCCACTTTGGTAGAAAAAACAAAAAGGCAGAGTATTTCTTAAATGGTGAGAGGTTTGGAAGTGTTGATGTTCAAAGAGACCTGGGTGTCCTTGTTCATGAATCACGAAAAGATAGTATGCAGGTGCAGCAAGCAATTAAGGAGGCAAATGGTATGTTGGCTTTCATTGCAAGGGGATTTCCGTACAGGAGTAAAGATGAATTTCTTCAATTGTATAAAGCCTTGGTGAGACCGCATCTGCAGTATTGTGTAAAGTTTTGGTCTCCTTATCTAAGGAAGATACTTGCCATAGAGGGAGTGCAATGGCGATTCTCCAGACTAATCCCTGGGATGGCGCGATTGTCTGATGAGGAGAGATTGAAGAAACTGGGCCTGTATTCTCTAGAGTTTCAAAGAATGAGAGGTGATCTCATTGAAACTTACAACATTTTTACAGGGCGTGACAGGGTGCATGTGGATAGGATGTTTCCTCTGGCTGGTGAACAAGGGGACGCAGTCTCAGGATAAGAGGCAGGCCATTTAAGACTGAGATGAGGAAGAATTTTTTACTCAGAGGGTGGTGAATCTGTATAATTCTCGACCCCAGAGGGTTGTGGAAACTCAATCATTGAGCATGTTCCAGACAGAAATCGATAGATATCTGGATACAAATTACATCAAGGGTATGAGGATAGTGCAGGAAAGTGGCATTGAGGTAGATGATCAGCCATGATCTGTTTGAATGGCAGAGCAGTCTAGACAGGCCAAATGGCCTACTCCTGCTCCTATTTCCTATGATCCTTTGATCCTATTTCCCAGCCAGAGGAAACAATGAGCTGCATTTTATGAGCCCACCACCGATCTCGGTGACGCGCTCAGAAAATGGCGGCTCGCCCGCGCAGGCCACACGCCAAAGAGCCACCGCAATCTTAAGAGTGGTGGTTCATTCAAATAGCCGGGGCCACCCGCCCTCCCCCCACAATCACGAGGAGGGGGCGGGCTCTCCGTCGTCAGCAATGGCGTTAGCTCCCTGTGCACAGGCACTGGCACCATTTTTAAAAGGCAGCCATCCCTGCCGGCACATTTAAATTTTTCAAGAAAGACCCCCCCAAAAGTAAATGAATAAATTTCTAATGCCCCTTTCCCACCTGCCCCCCCCCACCCCCATAACACTGACAGTAACTATTTGCCCTTTCCTCCCAAAACACAACTTTTACATCTGACCTTCCCCCCGCACCCCAAACTGCACAAAGTTTAAGGTTCAATCCTTCCGTCCATCCCCTACACACATTACATTTATTTGACCCCCCCCCCCCATCCCCCCACTCCCGCACTGATAAACTTACCTCCTCCGCCCTCCCCACCAGTGTAACGTCTCGTTTCCCCAGATGGGGATCTGAAGGCGCGGCCGACCACCGCGCCAAAGATCGCGGCGAGGCCCTCGAGGTCTCAGGTAAGTGTATTTAAATGTATTCATTTTATTGATTTGAATATGTTAATTGTGGTCCCGTCGCCCAGTAGCGGGAGGGCCGCCACGGAGGCTCGCCACTACAGGGAGGATCGGGACGGGCCCTGCTGGTATCGAGGTCCGTGCTGGGGGTGGAACATCATCCGGAGCCATCTTCAGGCCGCACCACCACCCCCCCCAACCTCCATCCCAGCTTGGATCACGAGGTCAAGGAGAGCTTCTTAAAATCCAGCCCAACGTCTCTGTATCTGCCTTGTCCTACAATGAGAGGCTGAGTATATTGTGTTTATATCCTCTTGGAGTTTAAAAGAATGAAAAGTGACCTCATTGAAACACACAAGATTTTGAAGGGTCTTGACAGGGTAGATACTGAGGCTTTGTTTCCCCTGGCTGGGGAATCTCGAACAAGGGAGCACAGTTTCAGGATAAGGTGCTGATCATTTAGGGCTGAGATGAGGAGAAATTTCTTCACACAAAGGGTTGTGAATCTTTGGAATTCTGTACCCCAGAGGGTTGTGAGGAGCGCCATTGTTGAATATATTTAAGGCTGAGATAGACAGATTTTTGGTCTCTCAGGGAATCAAGGGATATGGGGAGCGGGCGGGAAAGTGGAATTGAAGTCCAAGATCAGCCATGATCATATTGAATGGCGGAACAGGTTCGATGGGCCGTATGGTCTACTCCTCTTTCTTATCTTCTCTTGCCAGCATTTTCTGTTTCTGTTTGAAATAATTATGCTACTTTTTCCCTTAATCATTGCATAAATTTAGAATAACTCCTTGTCGATTTGCCAAGGGATATGGTATACTTAATTCTGAATTTGAATATGTTCTGTTCAAAGGAGAAATAAATCCGTTTGAGTTTGTCCCCTGATGTTGTGGTCCCTCACTGAAACCTTGAACTGAACATAGCCCAGCTCTTCCCATTTACAAATCTGATCAAACAAGCACACTGATAGGTCTGAGTGACCGACAGTCCTGAGGCTTCAACCAGTGATCTTTGAATTAGAGCAAACGATTGTAAAACTGCACTTTTCTGACAAAGTGCTTAAATTTTGACCCTGGATTGTGAAGAATGGCCTGAATTTACAATTCACACTGTCAGCAGCTTATCTGAGAAAGCTCAAGGTCATATCTGCTCTCACTTGGTGTAAATCATAATAGCTGGTGGAGAAATATATCAGAAAATAGAACAGTGGGAAAATACCATCAGTACTTGCAAATTCAGATGGATTGCCTATTTTGAAGAAATTAGCCTTGTGTTTAATGACAGATGCCTTTGACAGTGGGGATGGGTGACTAAATTTTACCCTAAGTTTTCAGGAAATATCTGCTCACTGACCAATGAATCTACATTCATTATTTGCACTTGATCCGCTTGTTTTGCTTTCATCAAAAATCTTCATTACTTGAATATATTAAAAAATATTTTTGTGTTTGAGAATTGTGAAGAGTTCAGGAAAAATTCAGGAAAATGTTTTTAGCCAGTACGTAGCAAGCCCAACAACAGAGAAGGGGCAGTTCTAGATTTAGTTTTAGGGAATGAAACTGGGTAGGTGGAAGGGGTATCATTGGGAGAGCATTTTCGGGGTGGTGATCATAATTCAGTTGGATTCAGCATAGTTATGGAAAAGGATAAAGATAGACCAAGAGTAAATGTTTTAAATTGGGGAAGGGCCAATTTTACGAAGCTGAGATGTGATTTGACAAAAGTGGACCGGAAACAGCTACTTGAAGGTAAATCAGTGTCAGAGCAGTGGGAGGCATTCAAGGAAGAGATAGAGAGGGTTCAAAACAAATGTTCCCCCAAAGAAAAAAGGGTGGGACCCCTGAATCTAGACCCTCCCCACCTCCTCCCCCAGATGTCAAAGAGCATACAGAGTAGGATAAGGCAAAAAAGGGAAACTTATGTCAGATACCGAGACCTTCATACAGCAGAAAGCCTAGAGTACAGAAAGTGCAAGGGTGAAATTATAAAGGAAATTAGAAAAGCAAAGAAAAGGCATGAAAAAATATTGACAAGTAAAATCAAGGAAAACCCAAAGATGTTTTATAAATACATAAAGAGCAAGAGAATAACTAAGGAAAGAGTAGGGCCGATTAGATACTGGGAAGTTGAATTGTGTGTAGAGGCCGCAGGCGTGAGCATGATTCTTAATAAATTGCATCTCTTTTCACAAAAGAGGGGTACACGCAGACATTGTAGTTGAGGGGGAAAAGTGTGAAATATTGAATGATATAAACATAGTAAGAGGAAATATTAAGGAGTTTAGCATCTTTGAAAGTGGATAAATCACCAGGCCCAGATGAAATGCATCCCAGATTGTTAAGAGAAGCAAGGGAGGAAATAACAGAGGCTCTGACCATCATCTTCCAATCCTCTCTGACTGCAGGCACGGTGCTAGAGGACTGCTAATGTTATACTGTTATTTAAAAAGGGAGAAAGGGATAGACTGAGTAATTATAGACCAGCCAGCCTCACATTGGTGGTGGGCAAAATAGTGGAAACAATTCTGACGAACAGTATAAATCATCATTTAGAAAGGCTCGAATTTATCTAGGACAGTTAGCATGAATTTGTTAAGGGAAACTCGTTTCTGACTAACTTGATTGAATTTGTTGAGGAGGTAACAAGGAGGATTTATGAGGTTAGCACATTTGATGTAATTTACATGGATTTTAGCAAGACTTTTGACAAGGTTCCACATGGCAGACAGGCCAGAAAACTAACAGTCCATGGAATCCAAGGGCAAGTGACAAATTGGATTCAAAATTGATTCAGTGCAAGAAGCAAAGGATAATTAATGGTCAACAGGTGCTTTTGTGACTGGAAGGCTGTTTTCAATGAGATTCGTCAGGACTCAGTACTGGGTTTTTGTGGTATATATCAATGATTTAGATGTAAATGTAGGGGCTGTGATTAAGAAATTTGAAAATGATACAAACATTGACTGTGTAGTTGATAGTGAGGAAGAAGGCTGTAGACTGCAGCAAGATATCAATGGACTAGTCACGTGGATAAAATAGTGGCATATGAAATTCAATTAGGGGAAGTGTGAGGCAATACATTTGGGGACGGGAAACCAGGCAAGGGAATGCACAATAAATGTTCGATTATTAAGAAGTGTAAAGGAACAGAGGGATCTTGAAGCGTGTGTCCACAGGCTCCTGAAGGTAGCAGGACAGGTAGATAAGGTTGTTAGGAAGACATAGACTTTCTTTTATTAGCTGAAGCATTGAATGTAAGAGCTGGATGGTTATGCTAGAATTGTATAAAACACTAGTTAGGCCACAGCTAGAGTACTGCACACAGTTCTGGACACTGCATTACAAAAAAGATGTGACCGCATTAGAGACAGTAGAAAGGAGATTTACAAGGATGTTGCCAGGAATGGAGAATTTTAGTTCTGAGAAAAGATTGGGGTTGTTTTCTTTGGAACAGAGGAGGCTAAGGGGAGATTTAATTGAGGTGTATAAAATTATTGAGTGAATGGAAGGACCTATTTACCTGAGCAAAGGGCATAAATTTAACATAATTGGCAGAAGAATTCGAAGGGAGCTGAGGAGAAACATTTCACCCAGAGTGTGGAGTGGGTTTGGAAAACACTGTAATAAAGGGTGGTAGAGGTAGAAACCCTCATTGCACTGAAAAAATATTTGTATATTCACTTGACATGCAGGGCTACGCACCAAGAACTGGAAAGTGAGATTAGGCTGGACAACTTTTTCTCGACTGGCACAGACAAGATGGACCGAATGGCTCCTTCTGTGCCATAAATTTTCTGTGTTTCCATGTTAATTAGTAGAGTGTAGGTCTGTTAAAGGTGGCTGTTCACAGAATTTCAAATTTGTACAACAAACTCAGTGTTTTGGGAAAGAGGTTTCAGAAAATTAGGAAAGTGTCTTAACGCCATAGTCAATTTATAATATTAATACCGATGGGAACCTTTTTGTTTTTGTACTGTGAAGTTCAGTTTGGCATTCGGGCCATATGGATTGAATGGTGCATTCTTTCAGATGAGACGTTAAACTGAGCTCCTGTCTGCCCTCTCAGGTTGACGTGAAAGATTGCATGGCATTATCACAAAAAAGAGCAAGGGAGTTCAACTTGGCCAATATTTATGCTTAAACTAGATGATAAATCAATGATAAAACAGATCATTGGCCATTTAATTTTATGCTGTTTGTGGGATCTTGCTGTGCACAAATCGGCTGCTGCATCTCCTACATTGAAAACAGTGGGCTGGATTTTCAATGGGGGTCGGGAAGCGGAAATGGGGGCTGTTTGCAGGTCCCGGCCAAGCACGGCACGCTTTAAACATGCTCATGGGGATTTTCAAACCCTCAGCCAATTAAAGACCAGGGATCAGGCTCGCTGTCCAATCAGGGACGGTAGTGTTGCGTTATTGCTTTTATGTAGCAATAAGGTACTAAGCAATCTTATGTTGAGTGGTCATAAACTCTGGGTTCTTTATTTGTAGAGTAACTCATTTACAAGAGAGCTCTGTCTTACACGTGTGACTAGGTCTCTTGCTCAACTCCAACCAACTGATCGCGTGCTGAATGATATCACTTCCTGTGATGCGGTGTGGAGTACTTACATTGTTAAAGCAATATCACAACCTCCCCCTTTCCTAAAATGGAAATACACAAAAAACTATGTACATAATGGAATGAACGACTCAAAAATATTTACACATGCATTGATTCTAATGTTCTTTAGTGTCTCTGAACTGCACAGGCGGTCTACCGACTCGACCTGTTCTTGTCACAGTGTAACTTGACGGAAAACTAGACCTATCAACTTTCTCTGCTTGACCTTTCTGTGTATTCTGACAGTCATCCTTTGCTCGACTGTTACTCTGGTCGTTTTCTCTTGCTATGTTCTGCAGATCTGAGTGTGACCATGTTCTTGGTGCAATAGGGTTGTCAGGCACAGGTTGTTATCTAGTTCTCTTAGCTAACTTCGATTTCTTCTTATCGTTGCTCTATTGGGGGTGGTTACTTCATAAGATCTTGGTTCGTTGCAAACTTTGGACACTTCAGTAGGGAACCACACTTTTCTTGTGGATGAATGACCCTAACTTTGTGCCCTATCTGTAACGGTGGTAATTCTACACCCACATGCTTATCATGCATCGTCTTAATCTTATCTTGTTTTGCTAGGAGTCTATCTTGTGTTGACGAGGGATTGTGAGCTTCTGAGCTTGTGACTTGGAAGCGTTGTCTTAACCTCTCTTCCAAACATGAATTCTGCAAGGGATAGCAGCCCTGTAGTGAATGGTATGGCCCTCAGATGCAACATTCTATATGTAGGTCCTGTTTTGTTTCACGACACTTTACAATCAACAATTTGACTGCATGTACCATTCTCTCTGCTAGGCCATTCAACTTAGAGTAATGCAGTGAAGAAGTGACAAGGTTTAAACTCCATCTCCTGTACATGTCTTGGAATAGTTTGGCAATGTATTGAGGTCCATTGTCCAATACAATCCCTTCTGGGGGAGCCAGAAAATTGCACTGATGGTATTGGCAACTGATGCACTCAAAGTGTCCCTTAATTGTCATATTACCAGAAATTTAGAGTAGTATCAGTGATCAACAAGTAATCACCACCTTTGATTGTGAAGAATTCGGTTGCTATCCTTCACTAAAGCTGCGACGAGATGTCGTGAGGAAGGATTGGCTCTTTATGCAGGCATGGTTGGTGCTGCTAGCATGCATCACGTGGCCTTGCCACTCGCTCAATGTCACTGCTCATACCCGGCCAGTAGATGGTCTCGCGCACAAGTCTTCTAGACGTCTCAACACCCATATGGCCAATATGTAACTGTGAGAGGATGTCAGGGTGAAGCATCTGCAGAATTATTATCTGCCTGCCTTTGAAGATAACCGCTAGAAATACCTGACTCATCTCTGTACGGCCAGAACGTTCTGAGCTCCGCAGGAATTTCTTGTATGCTGTCAGGCCATAGATCGATAGATATCAAAGGATATGGAGATAGTGCGGGAAAATAGCATTGAAGTAGAAGATCAGCCATGATCTAGTTGAATCACAGAGCAGGCTCGAGGGGCCGAATGGCCTACTTCTGCTCCTATTTCCTATGTTCCTTCAATAATGAGTTGCCATAGCATCTTCAAGACTGGATCTTTTGAGGTTTCTTCCCAAAATTCTTCATGCTTTTTCTGCCCAAAACATATCAAATCAATCTGGTATACATCCTCCAACTTAATGTCAACCTCGTCAAACTGGATGTCTAGAGGAACATCTTTGCACTTCTTGGTAATCTGCTTAAAGCGTCAGAGGTCACCATGAGATTCTCTGTCTTGTATTTAACTTCACAGTAATATCCTTGCACTTTTATCAACAGCCTTTGCAGCCAGGGAGGCACACTAGTGAGAGGCCTCTGCCAGATCATCACTAATGGTTTATGATATATTTCGACTATAAAGTGTTTCTCGAAGAGATAAGTATGAAACTTTGTGATTCTGAACACTGGTGCTAGTATTTCCCTTTCTATATTGGAATAGTTGTTCTGTGTGGGGGATATGCATTTTGAACCGAAAGCTATTGGACATCCATCCTACAACAAACATTTTTGCGAGGTGTCTACTCGAGAATGGTGTCCTTGTTGAGATCATAGTACTGCAAACATACATCCATTGATAATAATAGCTTCAGCGAATCAAATGCATGTCGGTGGCTCTCATGCCGCAGAAATGGTATTTCCTTTCTGAGGAGTTCCCGCAGAATTGGAGATTTCTCAGAGAAATTAGCAATGTAAGGAGCTAAAAAATTGAAGAGACCAAGACATCTTTGCAATGTTTATGGCACATTTCTTACCGTTAAATACAAAGCCTTCTTTCTTGGCTCTTTCCATCAGGATATGTAAATTCCTGTCATGTTCTTCTTTAGTGGTGCTCACAACTGCGATATCATCAGCGATAAATATACACCCTGGCACATTCTCTGTAATGTGATCCATGCGTTGTTGAAATAAGTCCTGGCTTACTGATAAGCCAAACGGTAGGCTCAAGAAGGAATATCACTCAAACGGAGTCCTGCAAGTCATTAGCTCTTGCAAACTTTCAGAGAGATGGACCGCCCAAAACCTGTGCTTTGCACCTAGTTTTGAAGAAAAGCTTGGCCTTTACGAATTTCAGATTCAGCTCTTCTAGTGTGGGGATTTTGTGAGGACAGCGTTTCAATGCCTTGTTTAGCTAGCATGGTGCCATCTTTTTTGACTACAGCTGTTTTCGAGTTGCACCAATACATGTGCTGTTGAACACGCCTGATGATTCCTTGCCTCGCCATAGTAACCAGCTCTGTTTTCAGCTTGTCCATGACATGGACGTTACATTTCATTGGTAGATCTATAGAAAGGAACCACGGCCTTCCTCACATGTAGAACAGCTTCTCCTTTGAAACTTTCCACTCTGTCGAAACGGTTTCAGTACATTGTTGGTGTCAGACCTAGCACAAAGGCAGATTGTTGGATTGTTGTGATTGTTGGAAGTCAATCATCTCAACCCCAGGACATCACGGCAGGAATTCCTCAGGGTAGTGTCCTAGGTCCAACCATCTTCAGCTGCTTCATCAATAACCTTCCCTCCATCATAAGGTCAGAAGAGGGGATGTTCGCTGATGATTGCACAATGTTCAGCACCATTCGCGACTCCTCAGATACGAAAGCAGCCCATCTCCAGATGCAACAAGACCAGGACAACATCCAGTGCAGCTCCAACAACACTCAAGAAGCTCGACACCATCCAAAACAAAGCAGCCCGCTTGATTGGCACCCCATTTACCACCTTCAACATTCACGCCCTTCACCACCGACGCACAGTGGCAGCAGTGTGTACCATCAACAAGATGCACTGCAGCAACTCACCAAGGCTCCTTAGACAGCACCTTCTAAACCCATGACCTCTATCACTTAGAAGGACAAGGGCAGCAGATGTATGGGAACACCACCACCTGCAAGTTCCCCTCCAAGCCACACACCATTCTAACTTGGAAATATATCGCTGTTCCTTCACTGGGTGACACTGTTGGTGTACCTTCATCCCAAGGACTGCAACGGTTCAAGAAGGCAGCTCACCACCAGCTTCTCAAGGGCAATTAGGGATGGGCAATAAATGCTGGAACAGCCAGCGATGCCCACATCCCATGAAAGAACATTAAAAAAAAATTCTTTGTGAATCTGGATGGACTTGAAAGGGTCAAACCTGTTCTGGTTATGTGTCTTTGGCACGCTACTGATCCCATGGATCATTACGATTTAAAGCTCGCTACATGGCAGCAGGCCTGCAACTGCTGGACCATCTGTGTCGATAATGTAGAAAATCTGTTGTGACCAAACTGAGATTCCATACCTGCACTTCAACTGTAGAGTACCGATACCGTTGATTCGTGTACCATTGTACATGGTGGGTCTTATCTATGTCAGTTGTATAATGGCTTTCTATCTCGCCAGATACATTTTCTTCACTATTCTTAGTGGCAAAATGTTTGCACTTGCCCCTGTATTGACCTTGAGTCTTAATGTGTGTTGACTACATTTCTCTGGCACACTATGTCAATGGTTGTGAACTCTTCCAAAGAAAGAACAAAGAACAAAGAACAGTACAGCACAGGAACAGGCCATTCGGCCCTCCAAGCCTGCGCCGATCTTGATGCCTGCTTAAACTAACACCTTCTGCTCTTCCGGGGTCCATATCCCTCTATTCCCTTCCTATTCATGTATTTGTCAAGATGTCTCTTAAACGTCGCTATCGTATCTGCTTCCATCACCTCCCCTGGCAGCAAGTTCCAGGCACTCACCACCTGTGTAACTCACCCTCTGTGTAACCACAACCATTTGGTGTGTAAGGGTTGCTGTGCGGAAGGCTTGCTCACCTTCAGTGCCCTGTGTGGCATTTAGATCACTGTCAGTTTCGTGGACGTGTCTGCATTTGATTTGGCTTTTGGCAGATGTACCCTTGTTTCTTCCACCAGGTGGTGTCTGATTCTTGTCAGGTCGCAGTCTGCTATGACTCCTGGCTGGTTTCCCATTATTGGAGCTCTTGCATAGCCTTGTCCAGTGTCCTTTCTTGCCAACTACCTTGCAGTTGTCCATGAAAGCAGGACAGTTCCTTGTTTGGTGTATCAGGCTGCACTTGCCACTGACCTTGCCTAGCTGAGGTGTCCTGGTTATCACACCTATAGCTGTAGAACTAAGCGCCCTTATGCACTGCCTGCTTGCAGCAATAGCTTCAAATTTCCTGCCTTCTCTTAGGATATTTTCGACATTATACCCTTTTTCCTTGTCCAGTAGCTCTTTCTGAAAAACTATTTTCGGGATAGACACAATCACCAACTCCATAATGCTTTCTGATAATTCCACCTCTGAGAAGTCATAGAGTTAGCCTTTCTCACTAATTGGTCAATGGACTCTCCTGCTCACTAATTGGTCTTTGGGCTGTCTTGATTGCTGCCTGCATCATCATCATCAGCAGTAAATTCTGAAGTTAATCCTAACCTTGAGCTGGTCCTCTAATGTAGACCATAGTCTTGCTGGGTCCTTCTGCTCTGCTTCAGAAAGTCCCGAGGTGTTAATCCGGTGTAGCCCATCATTACTGATTGCTATTTTTATCTTGACCACTTGTTTATCCAACTCTGTGACGGCCAGATCCAAGAAACGCACCTCCATCCGTTGTTTAAAAAGACGAAACTCATGGAGGAGGTCTTGGGATATTTAGTGGACATGGTGTTAAATTCCCAGTGTCAAAAATGCAACTGCAGCTTTCCCTTTAAACTTGTTATTTCTTGGGCCTTTCCCTGGAAGGAGAAAAAATTTGCAGATCTACCGTGTCTGCAGTGTCGAGCTTCAGCCACACCCAGAACCGATGCCTGCAGCACCAGCTTTGTGCCTGTGATTGGCAAAGCACTAATAGCGGGAAAACACCCGATGCGTAATGGCGATGCCGATCCACCGCCTCGACGAGAACCGCCCTTGCTCGCTTCCACCCCATTTCTGCTGTTTTGTTTCCGGTTCGATCTGAACAACCTCCTTGGTGTACTCACTGTGTCTTGAGCACCAACTTTATGGAAAGTCACCGAACTTGCCCGTGCCGAATCCCCGCCGCCCCCCACCACCCCCCGATGATGAGTTGCACTGGCCTGTCCGTATTGGACGACGATGAGAGAAATTGCTGGTCTTGGTGTCTTGCCCGAGATTGCTGGTGCTTGTGAGTACCATTCCTGAGCTTCTCTGCAGTAATGTTACCTCGCAGCCGTGATCTTCCCTGCACGTCACTATCACCAAGTTGTGAATGCTGTGTGGCTTCAGAGACTACACACTGCTACCATATCGAGGATGGTGTGCTCGAAAGGTGAAAAATCTTCAGAAACCATACGCTGCCACTGCTGCCACCATATTGCATTATTGCTTTTACCTTTCTTTCTTTTGGGCCTCCTTATCTCGAGAGACAATGGGTAAGCGCCTGGAGGTGGTCAGTGGTTTGTGAAGCAGCGCCTGGAGTGGCTATAAAGACCAATATTAGAGTGACAGACTCTTCCACAGGTGCTGCAGAGAAATTTGTTTGTCGGGGCTGTTACACAGTTGGCTCTCCCCTTGCGCCTCTGTCTTTTTTCCTGCCAACTACTAAGTCTCTTCGACTCGCCACACTTTAGCCCCGTCTTTATGGCTGCCCGCCAGCTCTGGCGAACGCTGGCAACTGACTCCCACGACTTGTGATCAATGTCACAGGATTTCATGTCGCGTTTGCAGACGTCTTTAAAGCGGAGACATGGACGGCCGGTGGGTCTGATACCAGTGGCGAGCTCGCTGTACAATGTGTCTTTGGGGATCCTGCCATCTTCCATGCGGCTCACATGACCAAGCCATCTCACGCGCCACTGACTCAGTAGTGTGTGCAAGCTGGGGATGTTGGCCGCCTTGAGGACTTCTGTGTTGGAGATATAGTCCTGCCACCTGATGCCAAGTATTCTCCGGAGGCAGCGAAGATGGAATGAATTGAGACGTCGCTCTTGGCTGACATACGTTGTCCAGGCCTCGCTGCCATAGAGCAAGGTACTGATGACACAGGCCTGATACACTCGTACTTTTGTGTTCCGTGTCAGTGCGCCATTTTCCCACACTCTCTTGGCCAGTCTGAACATAGCAGTGGAAGCCTTTCCCATGCGCTTGTTGATTTCTGCATCTAGAGACAGGTTACTGGTGATAGTTGAGCCTAGGTAGGTGAACTCTTGAACCACTTCCAGAGCATGGTCGCCAATATTGATGGATGGAGCATTTCTGACATCCTGCCCCATGATGTTTACCTCGCAATAAGGTATCAATCTTAAGTTGAGAGGTCGTAAACTGTGGGTTCTTTATTTGTTGCGTAACACATTTACAAGAGAGCTCTATCTTACACATGTAACTAGGTGTCTTATTCAACTCCAACCAACTGATCATATGCTGAATGACATCACTTCCTGTGATGCTGTGTGGAGTGTTTACATTATTTAAAGCAATACCACAACAGGTGGGAGGGCTTCCAATGCTGGAGGGCCAATGGGAGGCCCGTCAGCACTCAGTGATCAGCTGGCCCCACTGGCGGAGCTGGGAGATGCCGATCTGAAAACAGAATCTGAGAGGGAGAAGGCCAGCTAAGTCTTTTTTGATTTTTAAAGCAGCCACAGCTGCCTGCTCATGATCCTGAAGGGGCAACACCTCCAGGGGACGGCCAGCGGCCGCAGCTGTGGCCTAGTGGCCATTATGGGTCGGGTGGGGGGGGGGGGCGGTCCCTCATGTGATTCAGTGCCCCCCACTTCACTTGCTGCCCTGAGCCCACCATGTTGGCCTGGGTTGTGGTCCTGACCAACGTGAGCTTCCTGTATTGCCGATTGGCAATTCCAATCGGCGCAGAAAAGCCCCGTGATTGCCAATAATTGGCCTCACTTGGCTGCCCGCCAGGAAGCCGAAACAACCCTGAGCCGCCCTCATTCAAAACGGCTCAGGGTCGAGATTGTGGCGGCAAATCGGCATGGAAGCCAACAGTATCAAATTTCGAGCTAGCCTGCCTCCAATCTGGACCCCGATCACATTTAAAAATCCAGTCCAGTGACTACGCTTCATAAGTACTTCATTGGCTGTAAGCACAATTGAGCATTCTGAGGTCATGAAAGGCGCTATATAAATGCAAGTCTTTTATTCTTTCTTTTTACAGTCAGTCACCTCATGCCCAATCCCCTCATTCTTGTAACATTACGAAGCCTGGTACAGATGGTCTATGCTTCAGAGAACCTTGCAGATGTAATTCATAGTACCTGCATCCAAAAAGGAATGATTTACATGAGCATGTTATTTTAAGGAGCTGTACTTACTCTGAATAATTCTGCTTTAATACCAGTTTTTGGACCATGGCGGCAGGAACAAGAGCTGGGTTTATTTTCAGGTCAGAAGCCCGCCTCCGGTGGGAAACTGATTAATATTAAGA
Organism: Heterodontus francisci; assembly: GCF_036365525.1. Lineage (NCBI taxonomy): Eukaryota > Metazoa > Chordata > Chondrichthyes > Heterodontiformes > Heterodontidae > Heterodontus > Heterodontus francisci. The sequence goes on from NC_090377.1 coordinate 128,760,998, forward strand.
TTTTCATGGGGATGAGCCCTTAATTGATATCAGAGCCAGTGGGGGTGGGAACGGAGGTGGGTCAGATGAAGTGGGGGACTCATCTAGACATACCACGGCAGCTGTCACTGGGGCTGCTGCTGTGTCCTGAGGGAGGGATCTGCTGATTGTGCCACACAACACTGGAGGGAAGCGAGATGTTACAGACTGCCCCTCACTTCATCGATGCCAACTTGGATCTAATGTTGGAGGCCTTGAGAGAAAGGAGGGAGATCCTCTTCCTGAAGGGCGACAGGAGGAGGCCACCCTGTCACACGGAGCACTAAGTGGGTCACTGGGGGGGTTTTCTTACTCTGTCTGTCTACTGTTTTCCTCTATTTGGACTGGATAAATGATTAGACATTAAGCCACACATCTGGGATCCTTTTATTGCTGCTGTGACAGGAAAACTGGTATGAGGTGGTGAAAGAGATAACGGGATCCTCCACAGTGAGGGAAAAGCCTCTGAGCAGATGTGCTTCCTTTATTGGCAGTAAGTGATTAGATGTTCCAGGCTGCATCCTCCATGCACACGTTAACACAGGTATCTCAGACTCCCTTCTATGCCATGCCCTCGACCAAGGACAGAGGGGTGCAGTTGAAACATTTCTGGATCAGGAAGTCCCTGACATTCATGGGCCCTTTGCACCCTGAGCCGTGCCCGGCCATCTCGTTGTGCAGCTGGGGTGCCTCACTGTTCAACGTAATCTCTCCCTGCCTCCTCTTCCTCCTCCTGTGTCACCTCCTGCTCCTGCTCCTCCCACAATCAGCTATCTCCTTCCAGGGGCTCACCATTCTCAAGGTTCACACCTCTCCAGAGAGCCATGTTATGGAGAATGCAGCAGATCACCACAATAACTGACATCCATGCAGAAGGGTATTGGAGGACACCACCGGACTGTTCCAGACACCGAAAGCACATCTGCAGAAGCTGGGCCGCCTGCTCAGGTGTCATTGGTTGTATCGTGTCTCTGGCTGGGGCTCCCATAGAGAGGTCAGTAGCCACCCCTTCAAGGGATTTCCCTTGTCCCTTAGGATCCATCTACACATCTTAGGGTATGGAGTGAAGATCTGAGGCAGCCTGAACTGGCAGAGGATGAAAGAGTCATGGCAGCTGCCAGGAAAGCAAGTGAACACATGGAGGAAGCTCTTGTTGTGGTTGCAGACCAGTTGCACGTTTAGGGAGTGGAAGCCCTTCCTGTTGATGCATTTCACAGGCTGGTCACTGGGTGCCTTAATGGCCCATGGGTGCAATCGATGATGTCCTGCACATGGGGGAATCCAGTGATGGTGGCGAAACCCACTGCCCTCTGTGCCTGCGAGGCCATGTGTGTTGTGAACTGAATCTACTGTCCAGTTCTGGAAGAGAGGGCATCAGTGACTAGCAAGATGCAGTAATGTGCAGCTGTTTATGAGATACCACTAAGGTTTGCAGTTGATCCTCAGAAGGAACTAGAAGCAAAGAAATTCAAGGCCACAGTGACTTTGACAGCTATTGGCAGGGCATTGCGAGCAGTGTTGCGAGGTGTGAGATCTCCAGCGACGAGATCACAAATGTCTGTGATCATCTGCCTGGAGAATTGCAGTCTCATATGGCACTGCGTCTTGGCCAGCTCCAGGTAGCTGCATCATCGACGGTAGATCCTGTGTTGAAGGTTTGGCTTCCATTGCTTTCCTACCCCACTCTTTCCTCTCTTATGGCCCCCTGTTGCTTGGGGTTCTGCCTTTCCTGCGGAGGTTCGTGCCCTTCTTTGCCACTGGGCTCAAATTCTGACAGTCTTGCTCCTATTGCCAGCTGCAGCCTTCCTTTTGGACAGGTGAGCACCCGATTGTGAATGGCAGCCTTGTCCCCTGTTCTTCTGCCCCTGCTATGCCAGCGGGGATGACACCGCTCAATGCCTGAGTGCAAAGTGCCCACTCTCCCTGACACCTGCACGGCACCAAGAGCACCTCCTTTCCAAATGCCGAGTCTCCCTTTCTCCTACTAACCTTCTTATGGGGTCGGGATAATAACCTCGGGCAGCCATTACTGGCTGCCCTATCTGTGCCCACCTCCCTTTAGCTGATCAGAAATGGACAGCTCCTGAAACCCATACACCCCCTTCAAGTATCCACCCTCCTCCTCCAACAAGTTCTAAATGAGCTCTTTAACTGCATTGATTGGCCACACTCGCTGTTCTGCCCTTGCCCCACCCTGTTAAACATTGCTGGCGGAGGAATTGTATTTTTTTTTATTATTCATTCATGGGATGTGGGCTGGGCCAGCATTTATTCCCCATCCCTAATTGTCATTGGGAAAGTGATGATGAGCTGCCTTCTTGAACCTCTGCAGTCCGGGGGGTGGGGGTAAGTACAACCACAGTGCTGTTAGGGAGGGAGTTCCAGGATTTTGACCCAGCGACAGTGAAGGAACGGCGATACAATTCCAAGTCAGGATGGTGTGCGACTTGGAGGGGAACTTGCAGGTGGTGGTGTTCCCATGCCTTTGCTGCCTTGTCCTTCTAGTTGGTAGAAGTCGCGGGTTTGGAAGGTGCTGTGTAAGGAGCCTTGGTGTGTTGCTGCAGTACATCTTGTAGCTGCCACTGTGCATCGGTGGTGGAGGGAGAGAATGTTTGTGGATGGGGTGCCAATCAAGCAGATACTGACGTGTCGGCAGGCGCCAGTATTTTCAGGCCCTCCCTGCCTCCGTTCCGAAACTTGGCTGGGGGGGATGCGTGGGGGTGCTGCCTGAAAATTCAACCCTTTGAGTTTCAAGTTTTGAGTTTTATTTGCATTCTCTAATCGCTATTTGCCAATAACCTCGCTTCTTGTGATCTAGAACATAAGGGACAGAAATGTTCATAAGGTTTGTATTATTTTTTTCAGAGCAGTTCATCCAAAATCAGCCAAACTAGCACAAAAGATCAAAGGATTTCAAGTGCAAATTACATCCAGCACAAAGTGAGTTTCTGTGATCTTTTCCACTGGTTTAAAAAACATTGTGCTGAAAGTTGACCTCACCCACAAAACTGGCCCCACTCCCAGATCAAATTAATCACCATTGCTAACTGTGTCCATTTGCAGACCTTCAAGGTGACCCATTTCCCACATCTCTTCCCTCAGCCCTTCCCCTCCCTCCCAGAACTGCGACTGGGTTCCCCTTGTCCTCACTTTCCACCCTACTAGCCTCCACATCCAAAGGATCATCCTACGCTATTTCCGCCACCTCCAACATGATGGCACCACCAAACCCATCTTTCCTTCCCCCCCCCGTCAGCATTCCGAAGGGATCGTTCCCTCCACAACACCCTGACATCCATTACATCCAACACCTCGTCTCCTTCCCACGCCACCTTCCAATGCAATCACAGGAGATTTAATACCTACCCTTTTACCTCCTCTCTCCTCAGCATCCAAGACCCCATACATTCTTTCCAGTTGAAGCAGCAATTTACTTGTACTTCCTTCAACTTAGTACACTGTATTCACCGCTCACAATGCAGTCACCTGTACATTGGGGACACCAAACGTAGTTTGGGTGATCACTTTGTGGAACACCTCCACTCAGTCCGCAAGCATGACCCCGAGCTTCCGGTTGCTTGCCATTTCAACACTCCCCCCAGCTCTCATGCCAACATTTCTGTCTTTGACCTGCTGCAGTGTTCCAGTGAACTTCAACGCAAGCTCAAGGAGCAGGACCTGATCTTTCCATTAGACACTCTACAGCCTTGCAGACTCAACATTGAGTTCAACAATTTCAGAGCATGATGAGCCTTTTTTTATATTTTTATATTTTATCATTTTATTTGATATTATTTTTTACCATGCGCCTGTTTTTCGTGTGCTTTTGGACAGAGCTGCTCATTACTCTGCCATTAACACTCTCTCTTGACTAATCCTTTGTCTTTCACTACAAGCATTAACACTCTCTTTGCCTTTGTCCGAGGACAGCTTTGTTATTTAATCTATCCTGCCCTCTGCCCTATTACACACCTTCCCTTTTGTTCTCTTCCCCACCAAACCACACCCCCCCCCACCCCCCCACTCCATCACTTTAACTTACTTATAACCTAATTCTTTTCTAACCTTTGCCAGTTCTGATGAAAGGTCACAGAGCTGAAACGTTAACTCTGCTTCTCTCCCCACAAATGCTGCCTGACCTGCTGAGTATTTCCAACACTTCCTGCTTTTATTTCACATTTCCAGCATCTGCTGTATTTTGCTTTTACTTAAACTTAAGCTGTTGTTCTAGGCACTAGGACGTTAATTAAAATTAAAGCTTCCTAAGAAACTGACTACTGCACATCAATGTAACTAGTAAACATTGCTGTATAATGTTTTAAAGTCATTTTCAGTTATGTTGTCAGATGGTAGACTGGACAGTCCAATCAAAAATAGTTATATTTGTGATAAACCCATTTTCAGCTGTGTTAATAAAACTGCACCAGGTTACCATTCTTGAATGTATCAAGGAATATTTTTCAACCAATTTTTTAAAAATTTACGTTCTACCTAATTGCGCTGGTTAATGGAAGATGTTACATTTGGCAATATGCAAATAAGTTTGAATGGAAACTAAAGCAAAAAAAAAGCCACTTCTTAAAACTGGTGCAATTTTGAGTGCAATTTGTGCCTGGATCACCAATTGCACCTTAAGTGGGAACACTTGGCTGAGATGATTGTTTGGTGCTCTTATCCCAATATCTCTCTGTTCCTCTGACAAACACAGTATTCGTGAAACTGCTCCCTGATAATGCTTGAGAAAGTGCCATATTTCAAAAATGTTGCCTTCGTGAACTTAAAAGAGCTCTAAAATTATTGCTACAAGAGACAAGTTGGTATTTGAGTCACAAGTTCTGAACTTGCAGCTAAGATGAATAGGAAAAGTGAATCAAGAGCATTCTCATAAGTAAAACCATGATTCCAGCAAGACTGGTAATTGCATCAGGAAAGAATTCATCAGGCAAGGAGTAATTAATACTTAGAATTCTTTCAGGTAGGGTATTGGTTAGGTTGCAGTTATCAATCTCAGTTTGGTAGATACAGGATCCATTTGCCACTGGCAAAAACTTATTTATACTGAAACAACAGCAAAATACTACACACACAGGTTGTGAAAATACAACAGAAAATGCTGCAAGTACTGAGCAGGTCAGGCAGCATCTGTGGAGACAGAAACGGAGTTAACAGACTGGATCTTAATGTGCAGATGCACAGGGAGTGGAGTGGGGGGGGTGGGGGGGGTGGGGGGGGGGAGGTGGATCCGATAGTGCATAGGAAACCCGGAAATATGTTAAGTGAGTTTGCTTTTTAATGCAGGGACATCATTATCATTTTCCTTTTAGTTTACTGTCCAATCAGCATCCATGGAAGTGATGAGAACCCACGCCAGGCTATCTCAACTCCAGATTTTAAAGGGAGAATCCAAACAGGCAATTTAAAGGAGTTGGCTATGAAAGAAATGAAGGTGTTGTCATGGAGTTGAGATGGACAAAGGCTGTGCCACACTTCGCAGACACTTCTTTGGATGTACTGCTGGGGGCTGTGAGCGATACCCTTCCCTAGCAATGGGAGGAAGCAGCCTGCTGCTGAGACAAAGAAGGCATGGTTGGAGGCTGTCAAGGAGGTCAGTAGCAGGAGCGTGGTGGCAGCTCCTGGATTCAATGCAAAAAGCAGTTTAACAACCTAAGAAGGGCCGGAAAGGTGAGTATGGTAGCACATTTGCCTACATCCTGCTGTGTGCATCACCCCACCTCCTCACTCTGCCTTCTCAAGCTACTGCATTACAGTATTCCTCACACCTACTTCCCTTGCAGGTGCACCCACCATTCTCTTTGTATCTACTTTCTCCTATCCCAACCTATCCACTCAGCTGTTAAGAAGGCATATGGTGTGTTAGCTTTTATTAGTAGGGGGATCGAGTTTCGGAGCCACGAGGTCATGCTGCAGCTGTACAAAACTCTGGTGAGACCGCACCTGGAGTATTGCGTGCAGTTCTGGTCACCGCATTATAGGAAGGATGTGGAAGCTTTGGAAAGGGTGCAGAGGAGATTTACTAGGATGTTGCCTGGTATGGAGGGAAGGTCTTACGAGGAAAGGCTGAGGGACTTGAGGTTGTTTTCGTTGGAGAGAAGGAGGAGGAGAGGTGACTTAATAGAGACATATAAGATAATCAGAGGGTTAGATAGGGTGGATAGAGAGTCGTTTTCCTCGGATGGTGATGGCAAACACGAGGGGACATAGCTTTAAGTTGAGGGGTGATAGATATAGGACAGATGTTAGAGGTAGTTTCTTTACTCAGAGAGTAGTAGGGGCGTGGAACGCCCTGCCTGCAGCAGTAGTAGACTTGCCAACTTTAAGGGCATTTAAGTGGTCATTGGATAGACATATGGATGAAAATGGAATAGTGTAAGTCAGATGGTTTCACAGGTCGGTGCAACATCGAGGGCCGAAGGGCCTGTACTGCGCTGTAATGTTCTAATTCTAATTCTTATTCAATGTCATGCTTCTCCCCATAGTCACCCTCACCAAATGCACTCGATCCATCAGAAGAGCACATGCCATTGCACTCACTCATCTGTCTCTTCTTTCCCTCCTTTCAGGAGAAGGCACCACAGAACAGCAGGGCAAGGGAGAGAACTGAGGTGGCCCTCCGCAAATCACACAGCCCACAACTGCAGTGAAGGAAACACTGGCTTTTTGGCATCCCTGGACATTGGAGATGGGGAGCTTCCAACTATCTAATGCTACAATTAAATTTAAAACCACACACATATCAAAAGGCCCTCTTTTATGTTGGCTTTCTTTCAACAGTGAGCGAAGTAGGATCATCTACACTATGATAATTTGTAACATATTCTTACCTTGCCATTGCTAATTCATGACTCTTATCTCCTGCAGGGCCTTCCACGCATGCAGCAAGGATGAGTCAGTGGATTGGTTATGGCGAGTGACGAGTGCTCAGAGGAGCTGAATCCTTCCATGGGTGCACCATCACAGGGCTCATTCAAGATCATGCGCCAGCTCAGGTACTCCTACTTCAGTGGGACCAGTAAGGTAGGTAGTCGGGTTTTCACCAGGTGACTCACACTTAGCAAGTGAGTAAGAGCAAATGGCGGAGACGGGGACAGCTGTGGAGAGTCCACATCAGAGGACGCAGACCTCTCCAAGTTCTGCTCAGCTGGACACAGATGTTGTATCTCAGGGATCGTTGATGAAGAGGAGAATTATTGAGCAGCAACAGATAATGTGTGATGTAGTGACAGGCCACATTCACCATGATTGCAGAGATATTGGAGACGTCCACCTCCAACATGAATGGGGGTGATGTCACAGGCTATTAAGATGATGTCTTCCTCCATGGATAAAGTGACCACCACCATGGACTGTCAAACACTCCAGTCACACAAATCATAACACACCTGGTGCACCAGTGTGGAGACACTAGGTGCTAACATTTCTGCGGACCTGCGTGAGAGCAGTCCAGGTGCGCCGGAGTTTGAAAAAAAAGTGAACAGTGACATCACAGAAAAGCTGCAAGGTGATTGGTTGGTGAGTAACTGCTGTTAATGCCTGGAAATAGCTTTAAAGAATCAGGGAAAAGTTCTTTTTTTCAACCTACCTTGTAAGTGATAAGGTGAGTACTACTAAAGTGTGTTTTTTTTTTAATTAGTGTAATTTATTAAGGACTTTAGAATCTAGTGGGTAGTGTTTGGAGTAAAACAAGGCCCCGAGCATAATTAGTATTTTTTAAAGGGAGCAACTAATTAATCTAAAGGAAAGTCATGGCAGGACAGCTCGCACCCGTGATATACTCCTCCTGTGCTATGTGGGAAATCAGGGATGCTTCCAGTGTCTCTGATGACCATGTGTGCAGGAATTGTATCCATCTGTAGCTACTGGCTACCCGCATTACGGAGCTAGAGCTGCGGGTGGATTTACTGTGGAGCATCCACGATTTATTTATTTAGAGATACAGCACTGAAACAGGCCCTTCGGCCCACCAAGTCTGTGCCGACCATCAACCACCCATTTATACTAATCCTACACTAATCCCATATTCCTACCACATCCCCACCTTCCCTATATTCCCCTACCACCTACCTATACTAGGGGCAATTTATAATGGCCAATTTACCTATCAACCTGCAAGTCTTTGGCTGTGCGAGGAAACCGGAGCACCCTGTGAAAACCCACGCCGACACAGGGAGAACTTGCAAACTCCGCACAGGCAGTACCCAGAATTGAACCCTGGTCGCTGGAGCTGTGAGGCTGCGATACTAACCACTGCACCACGGTGCCGCCCACGATGCTGAGATCATTGGGGATAATATGTTTAGCAAGGTGGTCACACCGCAGGTAATGGCTGCAAAGGCAGAAAAGGGTTGGGTGACCACCAGGCAGAGTAGTAAGTGCAGGCAGGTAGTGCAGGAGTCCCTTGTGGCCATCCCCCTCTCAAACAGATATACCGCTTTGGATACTGTTGGGGGGGATGGCCTCCCAGGGGAAAGCAGCAACATCCAAGTTTGTGACATCATGGATGGCTCTGCTGCACAGCAGGGAGGAAAAAAGACTGGGAGAGCCGTAGTGATAGGAGATTCAATTGTAAGGGGAACAGACAGGTGTTTCTCTGGCCGCAAACGAGACTCCAGGATGGTATGTTGCCTCCCTGGTGCTAGGGTTAAGGATGTCTCGGAGCGGCTGCAAGACATTCTGAAGGGGAAGAGTGAACAGCCAGTGGTTGTGGTACATGTTGGTAAATGACATAGGCAGAAAAAGGGATGAGATCCTGCAAGATGAATTTAAGGAGTTAGGAGCTAAATTAAAAAGCAGGACCTCAAAGGTAGTAATCTCAGGATTACTTCCTGTGCCACATGTTAGTGAGCATAGGAACAGGAGAATAGACCAGACGAATATGTGGCTGGAAAAATGGTGCAGGAGGGAGGGATTTAGATTCCTGAGACATCGGGAATGGTTCTGGGGACCTGTACAAGCGGGACAGGTTACACCCAGGCAGGACCTCGCGATGTCCTTGCAGGGGCGTTTGCTAGTGCTGTCGGGGAGGATTTAAACTAGAATGGCAGGGGTTGGGAACCTGAGCGGGGAGACTGAGGAGGAGGAAACAAGGATAGAAATGAAAGACAGGAAACAAAAAGGCAAAAGTGGAAGGCATAGAAATCAAGGGCAAGAAACAAATAGGGCCATAGTGCGAAATAATGGTAAGATGACTAAGAACGTTAAAAAGACAAGCCTAAAGCCATTGTGTCTCAATGCGTGCAGTATTTGCAATAAGGTAGGCAAATTAACCGCATAAATAGATGTAAATGGATATGATATAGTTGCAATTACGGTGACAGGACTGCAGGGTGACCAAGGATGGGAACTGAACATCCAAGGGTATTCAATATTTAGGAACGACAGGAAAAAAGGGAAAGGAGGTGGAGTAGCATTGTTAGTAAAAGAGGAAATCAATACAATAGTGAGGAAGGATATTAGCTCAGAGAATCCTGATGTGGAATCTGTATGGGTGGAGCTAAGAAACACCAAGGGGCAGAAAATGTTGTTGGGCGTTGTATATAGACCCCCAAACAGCAGTAGTAATGTAGAGGATGGCATGAAACAGTAAATTAGAGATGCATGCAATAGGGTGCAACTGTAATTATGGGTGACATTAATCTACATATAGTTTGGGCAACCAAATTAGCAATAATACTGTAGAGGAGGAATTCCTGGAATGCATACGTGATGGTTTTTTTGTACCAATATGTTGAGGAACCAACTAGAGAACAGGCCATCCTAGACTGGGTATTGTGTAATGAGAAAGGATTAATTAACAATCTTGTTGTGCGGGGTCCCTTGGGGAAGAACAACCATAACATGATAGAATTTTTCATTAAGATGGAGAGTGAGAGAGTTGACTCTGAGACTAGGGTCCTGAATCAAAATAAAGGAAACTATGAAGGTATGAAGCGCGAGTTGGCTATGATAGATTGGGGAATGTTACTTAAAGGGTTGACAGTGGATAGGCAATGGCTGGCATTAAAAGAGCGCATAGATGAATTATAACAATTGTTCATTCGCGTCTAGCGCAAAAATAAAACAGGAAGGGTGGCTCAACCGTGGCTTACAAAAAAAATTAGGGATAGTATTAGATCCAAGGAGGAGAAATATAAAATGGCCAGAACAAGTAGCAAACCTGAGGATTGGGAGCAGTTTAAAATTCAGCAAAGGAAGACAAAGGGATTGATTAAGAAGGGGAAAATAGAGTATGAGAGTAAGCTTGCAGAGAAAATAAAAACTGACTGTAAAAGCTTCTATAGATATGTGAAGAGAAAAAGATTAGTGAAGACAAATTTGGGTCCCTTAAAGTCAGAAACGGGGGTATTTATAATGGGGAGCAAAGAAATGGCAGACCAATTAAATACATACTTTGGTTCTGTCTTCACAAAGGAGGACACAAGTATCATACCAGAAATGTTGGGGAACATAGGGTCTAGTGAGAAAGAGGAACTGTATGAAATCAGTATTAGTAGGGAAAGGGTGTTAGGGAAATTGATGGGATTGAAGGCCGAAAAATCCCCAGGGCCTGATAATCTACATCCCAGAGTACTTAAGGAAGTGGCCCTAGAAATAGTAGATGCATTGCTGGTCATTTTTAAAAATTCTATAGACTCTGGAACAGTTCTAACAGATTGGAGGGTAGCTAATGTAACCCCACTATTTTAAAAAGGAGGTAGAGAGAAAACAGGGAATTATAGACCGGTTAGCCTGACATCGGTAGTGGGGAAAATGCTAGAGTCCATTATAAAAGATGTAATAGGAGAGCACTTGGAAAACAATGACAGGATCGGAAAAAGTCAACATGGATTTATGAAAGGGAAATCATGCTTGACAAATCTACTGAAATTTTTTGAGGATGTAACTAGTAGAATAGATAAGGGAGAACCAATGGATGTGGTGTATTTGGACTTTCAGAAGGCTTTCGATAAGGTCCCACATAAGAGATTAGCATGCAAAATTAAAGCACATGGGATTGGGGGTAAAGTACTGACATGGATAGAGAACTGGTTGGCAGATAGGAAACAAAGAGTAGGAATAAACAGGTCTTTTTCCGAGTTGAAGGCAGTGACTACTGGGGTACCGCAGGGATCAGTGCTAGGACCTCAACTATTCACAATACATATTAATGATATAGATAAGGGAATTAAATGTAATATATCCAAGTTTGCAGATGACACAAAGCTGGGTGGGAGTGGGAGCTGTGAGGAAGATGCAGAGAAGCTCCAGTGTGATTTGGGCAAGTTGAGTGAATGGGCAAATACATGGCAGATGCAGTATAATGTGGATAAATGTGAGGGTACCCACTTTGGTGACAAAAACAGAAAGGCAGATTATTATCTGAACGATGATAGATTGGGAAAGGGGGAGGTGCAGTGAGAACTGGGTGTCCTTGTGTGCCAGTTGCTGAAAGTAAGCATGCAGGTGCAGCAGGCAGTTAAGAAGGCAAGTGGTATGTTGGCCTTCATAGCGAGAGGATTTGAGTACAGGAGCAGGGATGTCTTGCTGCAGTTATACAAGGCCTTGGTGAGATCACATCTGGAACATTGTGTGCAGTTTTGGTCTCCTTATCTGAGGAAGAATGTTCTTGCTATGGAGGGAGTGCAGCGAAGGTTCACCAGACTGATTCCTGGGATGGCAGGACTGGCGTATGAAGAGAGATTGGGTCGATTAGGCTTGTATTCTCTAGAGTTTAGAAGAATGAGACTAGACAGACTAGATGCAGGAAGGATGTTCCCGATGGTGGGTGAGTCCAGGACCAGGGGTCACAGTCTAAGGATAAGCCATTTAGGACTGAGATGAGAAGAGATTTCTTCACCCAGAGAGTGGTTAACCTGTGGAATTCTCTACCACGGAAAGCAGTTGAGGCCAAATCATTTAATATATTCAAGAAAGAGTTGGATATAGTTCTTAGGGCTAAAGGGATCAAGGGATATGGGGAGAAGACGGGAACCGGTTACTCAGTTTGAATGATCAGCCGTGATCATACAGAATGGTGGAGCAGGCTCGAAGGGCCAAATGGCCTACTCCTGCTCCTTTTTTTATGTTTCTATGTTTCTAAATATGTTGAAAGATACCTTAGTCTTACAGGGTAGTGCTGATCAGAACCAAAGAGTTCTCCAGCTCAGTGGTAGCAGTGAAGTGTGGCTGGGCCATAAGAGGGATGATGGGGAAAGGGGTTATGGAAGTGGGGACTTCACTCAAAGCGCTTTCGGCTTCTAACCCACAGCCCATCTCTCAATCAGTAGCCTACATGCTGCCTGTATCCCAATGGCCATGTCTACCTCTGAACAGCTGCAGGTGGAGCTGTCTTTGGCGAGGACCTCAAGGGATCCAAACTCAGAGGACTTCAGCCAAGAGCATCTCAGCAGTCGGACCAGGGATGTGGGCAGGCTACCCCTACTTCTGCTGAAGTCACACCCATTGTACCATGTAGGAGCAGCAGAAAAAGTTAAGCTATGTAGTTGCATGAGGGTATGCACGTAGGTGTCTGACAGAATGTTGTTTTGATAAGTTTTTGTTCTTGATTTACATCACATAAATGTTATTCCTTTTCACCACTTACCCATCTTACCCATTCTTGGGTGCGTAGTGGTAAGTGGCATTCTGAGTAGTTTAATCATGAATGTGAGGACATGAATTGATGGGGACCAATGGGGAAATGTTGAAGGGGTGATTGATTGGCTGCAGGACAGTGGCACTGGGAGAGGCGGACAGGAGGAAGAGTGGCATTTGCATTTCCTTGTGACATTGGCCCACTGGTGCAGCCGAAGTGAACCTTGCATTAATAACAACAACAACAATAATTAATAATAAGAATTAACAACATCATCTCTGTCATCCAGGGCAGGGGTATGAGCATGTAGGGGTGCATTCTCCTCATCATCCTCCTTGTCCTCTTCTTCCTCTTTCCCCTCCTAATTGTCTGAGGAGGATCTGAGCTCTTTGCTTTGTTCCTCCTGCAGGTCCGCCCCTCACTGTTTTACAACGTTGTGCAGAGCACAGCAAACCGGGACCACTCTGGAGACCCTGACTGCTGCAGACTGAAGGGCACCTCCAGATCTGTCCAGGCACCTGAAGCGCATTTTCAGCTGATAGCCCATTCAACTACACATCTGATGGTGATATGGCATTCGTTGAATTGCTGTTGGGCTCCAATTGTCATAAACCAAGTTTGCAGTAGATATCCCTGATCGCCTAGTAGCCATCCCTTAAATCTGCTTCCAGGTGCGAAGAGATCAGGGAGTTTGGACTGTCACAGGATGCAAGTATCATGGCAGCTGCCCAGGAATATTGCACATACCAGCATTAATATCTTTCTGTGATTGGCCACTGGCTGAACATTGATGGAGTGGAAGCCCTTCTGGTTGACAAATACTTCTGGTTGTTCTGGGGTACCTGGATTGCTATGAGTGTGCAGTCAATAATGCCCTGCACCAGTGGGAAGCCCGCAAGGGCTACAAAGAAATCAGTGGCAAAGTTGACATAATTGCTGGCTGTGGCAAACAAACAATCAAGCAACTGTTTTGTGCATTTGTGCAACTGGAGGATCCTGGACATGTCTCCGGGAAAGCCCTGGAAGGATCCGGAGGCAAAAAAATGTTGAAGGTGGTGGTGATTTTGACAGTCACTGATAAGGCATGGCTACCAGGTCCAGCAGGCAGCAGGTTTTCTTCTCAGATATAAAAACAGAAAGTGCTGCAAATACTCAGCAAGTCAGGCAGCATCTGTGGAGAGAGAAACAGAGTTAACGTTTCAGGTCGATGACTTTTCATCAGAACGTGGAAAAATTAGAAGCATTATAGATTTTGAATAAGGGAACGGGGGCGAGTTGGAAAAAGAACAAAAGGGAAGGTCTGCGATAAGGTGGAAGACAGGAGAGATTAAAAACCAAAAGGGTTGGTGGTGCAAGGCCAAAGGGAGTGGTAAAGGGACAGTAAAGAAACAAAGGATGTGCCTAGAGGAGGTGTGAATGGCAGAATGATGAACAGCTGCTGTTTGAAAGTGAAAAGAAAACAGAGAAAAACAGGAAGTAAAACCAAAACCTGCGAAGAAAAAGGAAACAAAATGGGGGCAGAGGTTACAGTCTGAAATTGATGAACCCCTTGTTGAGTCCGGAAGGCTGTAAAGTGCCTAATCAAAAGATGAGGTGCTGTTCCTCGAGCTTGCGTTGAGCTTCGCTGGAACACTTCAGGAGGCCGAGGACAGAGAGGTCAACATGAGAGCAAAGTGGAGAATTAAAATGACAGGTGACTGGAAGCTTGGGGTCACGCTTGCAGACTGAATGGAGGTGTTCTGCAAAGCGGCCACCCAATCTGCATGAGATCGCCCCAATGTCGAGCAGACCGCATTGTGAGCAGTGAATACAGTGCACTAAATTGAACAAAGTACACATAAATTGTTGTTTTATCTGGAATGTGTGTTTGGGGCTTTGGACGGTGAGGAGAGAGGAGGTAATTTGCATTTGCATGGAAAGGTGCCTAGGGAAGGAGAGGGGTGTTGGGGATGATTGAGGAGAGGACCAGGGTGTTGCAGAGGGACTAGACCCTTCAGAATGTTGAAAGGGGAGGGGAAATGGTGGCTTCATGCTGGAGGTGGCGGAAATGGCAGCGGATGATCCATTGAATATGGAGGCGGGTGGAGTGGAAGGTGAGGTGATCTAGAAGGGCGGGGAATGGGTGAGAGCAGAAATGCGGGAAATAGGATGGACACAGTTGAGGGCCCTGCCAACCATGGTTGGGGGGACTCCTTGGCTGAGGATAAAGGAGAACATATCAGAAGCGCTGGTACGGAAGGTTGCATCATCAGAACAGGTGCGACAGAGATGGAGAAACCGGAAGAATGGAATGGAGTCCTTACAGGAGGCAGGGTGTGAGGAAGTGTAGTCTTCTTGGAGGCTGCAGTCATCTGCCGCCTTCTGACATGACCTCTTGAGCCTCCTGAGACACTGGTGTGCAGACAAGTCAGGGAAACCCAGCTTCTGCCTGTGGATCCTGTTTCATGAGTAGTGCCTCCTGCGAGTTACACCTCTGTCGGGCTCCACTCTGGAGCTGTCCTGTCTCCTGTGGAGCTACAGGTCTGTGAGCAGCAGGCTGCTGCAGATGCTGTTACTGGTCATCTGGGTCCTCATCTGGCGTCTAACCTCAGGCAGCATAAGCGGCACCCATCCCGATGTAATCCAGTAAACCTCCAACATTCAGAATGTAACATCTGAGCAAAGGTCTGGTGAACAAACTCTTTCCCACATGCAGGTAAAGAAGCAACTGCAAGTACTGAGTATCTATTGGCATCTTTGCCTGTCATTGCTTTAGCCTCCTCAGTTGCTGCGATGTACTTGACTCAGCTCCACCGGTGTGTTTCAGGAAGCCTGGGAAAACCATGGACTCAACATTAAACTGAAAACAGTGCTTCAAAATTGCTCTAATTGAGCAATTAGCATATGGAAATTGACAACCTGGCTCTCCCAAGAGGCTTGAGCATATGCAGTCCAACACGCTCGAGTTAAATAGCAAGGTGAAGGGTTGGATCCAGCTTTCTGAAGCTGGGACATTTTTTTGACATGCTCTTCCAGGTTAAAATTCAGCCCAATGTTGCAGATCTTAAGCAAGTGCGGAGTCAGGGAAAGGAAGAAGGGGAGGGGAGAAAAAAGGAAAGATAGGTTGGAAGGCAGGGGTGATTAATTGACAAAAGGAATGATGGTGCAAGGCAAAATGGGGTAATAATGGGACAAATTAAGAAACAAAAGATGGGACCAGAGGAGGTGTAAATAGCAACAGCGGAATCAGTAGCAACAGCTGCTGTCTGAAAAAATGGGAACAGTGGTAATGATCTGAAATTGTCGAACTCAGTGTTGAGTCTGGGAGGTTGTAAAATGCCCGATCAAAAGCTGAGATGCTGTTCCTCGAGCTTCTGTTGAGCTTTATTGAAGGAGGCCGAGGACAGAGAGGGCAGAATGGGAGTGGGACAGAGAATTAAAATGGCATGGTTCTGCAAACTCAGGGTCACACTTGTAACCTAAAAGGAAGTGTTCACCAAAGCGGTCAGTCAGTCTGTGTTTAGTCTCCCCATTGTAGAGGAGACCACATCACAAGCAAGCGAATGCAGTATAGTAAACTGAAAGAAATAAGTCGCTGTTTCACCTGGAACTAGTGTATGGGGCCCTTGACTAAGGGAAAGGAGGACGTAAAAGGGCAGGTGTTGCATCTCCTGCAGATTTCTTTTTCTCTGTTCTAGTTTTAACACTGGATGGCTGAGTTTCCTGGGCCTCAGAAAACCTAGCAGCTAAAGGGAGGCAGGGACTGCTATGTTGAACAGGTAAGTGCTTTTCCAGCACCACTTGTAGGCCGGGAGGAGTAGGAGGGCTTCTCCAAGCCATATCATGCTAAGCTGTTAATCTCCCCAGCGATTGGACCTCTCCCCCCACGCCATCGTGAATTGATGCCCTTCAAATGTCCTCCTTGGCCTGCAATCGCCTCTCCGATATCCTCCACTGGCTCCCCTGGTTTATTCTCCCCTCCTCCTCCGACCTCTCCAGTCCCCTGCGTCATTCTTCCCTCCCCCCTTGATCGCCATTCCCTTCTGCGATCTTCTCCCCTCCTCCGCCATTCTCTCCAGGCCCCTGCATCCTTTTCCCTTCCTCCCCGATGTCTCCAGCCCGCATGCTCTTCCCTCCTCCCCTTGCATAATCTTCTCCCCCCGAACCTCCGATCTCTCCCGGCCCCCTCATTAATGTCCCCCCGACCCCTGCAACCCACAATCTCTCCCTTTTTCCAGCAGCCAGGCTGCCTGCCTCTCAATCTGACCCACTGCAGCCAGGAAATGAATTCCAAAAATATCAGGTTGTCCTGCAAAATCTGGCTGGACCTGGATCTTCCAGGTTTCCCCCCACACTCCCCCATTGCTCCCTCTCCACTTCTGAGTTAATATCAGGGCTGTTAACATTATTTCTTTCTCTGCGATATAATTTAGTATATGAAGAGTGCGAGCAAATGCACCCATGCTCTCAGTAAAGTTAATGAGATCCACACCATCCATAGCACGCTCTCAGTAAAATTAGAGGTCAAACTTCCCTCGCTGCCACCCCACACTCAGAAAAGCATTTCAAACCCAACACCCTTTTATCACCAAGCACTTTGTAAAGATTCCATGTTAGCTGATACTGTTAACAGTTCCCTCGCCTCAGATACCAAATATGGCATCATCACCATGCTCCTGAATAAATCCACCCTGGACCCCTCCAACCTTGCAAACTACCACCCCATCTCCAACCTCCCTTTCTTTCTCTAAAATCCTAAAACTTCTCCTAAATCCGACAAGAAGAAGAACAATTTATATTTAGATAGCGCCTGCACATAACAAAATGTCCCAAGCATTTCACAGGAGCATTATAAAACAAAATATAACACTGAACCATAAAAGGAGCGATTAGATCAGATGACAGAAAGCTTGGTCAAAGAGGTAGCTCTAAAGAGTGTCTTAAAGGAAGAAAGCGAGGTGGAGAGGTGTAGAGAGGGTATTCCAGAACTTGGGGCCTAGGCAACTGAAAGCGTGACCACCAATGGTTGAACGATTAAAAACAGGGTTGCACAAGAGACCAGGATTGGAGGAGTGCAGATATCTTGGAGTGTTGTAGGGCTGGAAGAGATTACAGAGATAGGGAGGGGCGAGGCCATGATGGGATTTGGGAACAAGGATGAGAATTTTAAAATCAAGACGTCGCTTGACAGTGAGCCAATGTAATCAGTGAGCACAAGGGTGATCGGGCAACGGAGCTAGGTGTGACTTAAGACGTGTGAAGCAGAGTTTTGGAAGACCTCAAGTTACATACGACCATACAAATTAGGAGCAGAAGTAGGCCATTCGGCCTCTCGAGCCTGCTCCAACATTCAATAAGTTCATGGCTGATCTATTTGCATTTCAAATTCCACACTCCCCCATAACCCCTGATTCCCTTGCCTAACAAGAATCCATCTATCTCTGCCTTAAAAATATTCAATGACCCCGCCTCCACCACCTTCTGAAGCAGAGAGTTCCAAAGTCACACAACCCTCAGAGAGAAAAAATTTCTCCTCTGTCCTAAAAGGAAAAATCCCTAATTTTCTTACAGTGCCCCCTAGTTCTGGACACACCCACAAGAGGAAACATCCTCTCCACATCTACCTTGTCAAGACCATTCAGGATCTTATAAGCTTCAACCAAGTCTCCCCTCACTCTACTAAATGCCAGTGAATACAAGCCTAGTCTGTCCAACCTTACCTCATATGACAACCTGCTCATTCCAGGTCTAGTAAACCTCCTCTGAACCACCTCCAATGCATTCACATCCTTCCTTAAATAAGGAGACCAAAACTGCACACAGTATTCAAGATGTGGTCTCACCAATGCCCTGTATAACGGAAGCATAACATCCTTACTTTTATTTTCAATTGCTCTCGTAATAAAGGATAGCATTCCTTTATTTACATAGTTTATGTGGAGTAGAATGTGGCAGACCAGCCAGGAGTGCTTTGGAATAATCGAGTCTAGAGGTAATGAAGGCAGAAATGAGGTTTTCAGCAGCAGATGAGCTGAGACAAGGGCAAGGTCGGGCGATATTACAGAGGTTGAAATAGTCTTAGTGATGGCACGAATATGAGGTCAGAAGCTCATCTCGGGTGGCATCAAGATTGCAAACAGACTGGCTTACTTTCATACTGTTGCCCGGGAGGGGGATGGAGTCAGTAGTTAGAGATTGAAGTTTGGAGCGGGAACCAAAAACAAGGGCTTCAGTGTTCCCAATATTTAATTGGAGGAAATTTCTGCTCATCCAGTACTGGATGTTGGATAAGGAGTCTGATAGTTTAGCAGCAGTGGAGGAGTTGAGAGAAGTGGTGGTGAGGTACAGCTGAGTGTCTTCAGAATACATGTGAAAACTAATGCTGTGCTTTGAGTTGATGTTGCCGAGGGATAGCATGTAGATGAGAAATAGGAGGGGGCCAAGGATAGGTCCTTGGGGTACGTCAGAGGTAACGGTGCAGGTGCAGAAGGAGAAGCCATTGCAAGTGATTCTCGGGCTCCGATTAGATAGATAAGAATGGAACCAGGTGAGAACAATCCCATCCAGCTGAATGACAGTGGAGAGGTGTTGGAGGAGGATGGTGTGGTCAACCGTGTCAAAGGCTGCAGACTGGTCAAGAAGGACGAAGTAGAAAAGTTTACCTTTGTCACAGTCCTTTGTGATTTTGATAGAGCTGTTTTGGTACTGTGGCAGGGGTGAAAACCTGATTGGAGAGATTCCAACATGGGGTTCTGGGAAAGATGGGAAAGGATTTGGAAGGCAACGACACGTTCAAGAACTTTGGAGAGCAAAGGAAATGGGACGGTAGTTTGCAAGGACAGTGGGGTCAAGGGTTGTTTTTATGAGGAGATGGGTCATGCGGCAGATTTAAATGAGAGGGGGACAACACCTGAAGAGGGAGAACCCTTAGCCATATTGGCTAACACGGGGACAAGGGGGAAGGATGGTGTGCACATATTTCCCACAACTCTATGTTTGAATTCTCCCAAGCATGTTTTAGCACCTACCACAACACTAATTAAAGTCATAAATGACATCTTCTGTGACTGTCACTGTGGCAAACTGCCCCTCCTCAACCTTCTTGACCTGTCTGCAGCCTTTGACATGGTTGACTACACCATCCTCCTCTCATGCCTCTCCTGAATCCTCCAGCTGGAACTACCCTGGTTCCACTCTTACCTATCCTGTTATACCCAGAGTATCTCGTCTTCTCTTCCCTCTTGAGTGTTACTCCTGGTGTCTCCTTGGTCCCCTCCTATTTCATATCTCCATTTTGCCCCATGGTGACATTATTCAGACATAATGCCAGGTTTCACATGTACACTAATCACACCCACCTCTACTTCACCCCAAGTCTCTCAATCTCTCCAGTACTTTTGTCTTGTAAAACTGTTTGCCTGGCATCCAATCCTGGATGATCTGAAATTTCCTCCAATTATGTACTGGCAAGACTGAAGCTGTTGTCTTTCGTCTCAACCATACCCTATCCACTGACTCCATCCCTGTCCCTGGCTACTGCCCAAAGCTGAACCAGACTGTTCACAAACTCAGTGCTCTACCTGATCCTGAACAGAGCATCTCACCCCATATCATCTCCATCATAAAGACTGTCTACTTCCACCTCTGTAATACCGCCTGTATCTGCCCATGACTCAGGCCTCATACTTTTGTTACCTCCAGACTCGACTACGCCAATCCTTGCCTGGTCAGTCTTCCACCCTCCATAAACTAGAGTTCATCCAAACTTCTGTTGCTTGTATCCTAACTAGTCATGCGTATCCCTCATCACAGTGCTCATTGTCCTACATTGGTTCCTGATCCACAAACAGCTGGATTTTGTGTTCCTGTTGTTCCATGGTCTGGCCCCTCCAAACCTTTGTAACCTCCTCTAGCCCCTTCAACCATTCGAGATCTCTGCATTCTCCAATTCTGGCCTTTTGTGCATTCTGATTGCTAGTGTGCCTTCAGCCGTTCAGGACCTAAGCTTTGAAATTCCTTCCCTAAACTTCTCAGCCTCTCTACCTCTTTCTTCCTTTAAGACTGTGAAAAACCTAGCTCTTTGATCAAGCTTTCAGTTATCTGTCTCCTTATGTAATTGTTTTGTTCGATAACCCTCCTGTGAAGCACCTTGAGAGCTTTTATCACGTTAAAGATGCTAGATAACTAATATGGGTGGCACAGTGGTGCAGTGGTTAGCACCGCAGCCTCACAGCTCCAGCGTCCCGGGTTCAATTCTGGGTACTGCCTGTGTGGAGTTTGCAAGTTCTCCCTGTGTCTGCGTGGGTTTTCGCCGGGTGCTCCGGTTTCCTCCCACCACCAAAAGACTTGCAGGTTGCGAGGTAAATTGTCCATTATAAATTGCCCCTAGTATAGGTAGGTGGTAAGGGAATAGGGACAGGTGGGGATGTGGTGGGAATATGGGATTAGTGTAGGATTAGTATAAATGGGTGGTTGATGGTCGGCACAGACTCGGTGGGCCGAAGGGCCTGTTTCAGTGCTGTATCTCTAAATAAAATTTAAATAAAAAATAACTGCAAGCTGCAATGTTAACAGGACACTGGAAGTAGATTCCATAAGGTGTCCATCCCAGGCTGTGTGAGACAGCTGCCTCCAGTGTTTAAAACAAGCTCCCCCTCTGCAACTGGTTGCACTGTATATTTCAGCATGGATGCAAAGTGCAAACCATTTCATGTGTGTACATGTTGTGATGGGGACGATGGGTTTCTCTGAAAGGAAGCTTTGATGACCTGAAGGTTTCCCTTGTCCATACTTGGTGATCTTAAGAAATTGCGGATGGATTCTATCGATTATACTTATATGAGAACTGAATTCTACTGTTTGCTTTGGTGATAAACTTTGTTCACAGACCATATTGGCCAATATACTAAGTGACACAAGGAGTTGTGCTACGATGAATCTGTACAGAAGTCATTGCACTCACTCGGCCTATGCTCGCCACTGCCGCCAGTAACGGTTGTTGTGCACCCCAATCCCTCAGACTAATTGATTTTAATGTGAGTACCTCTTCCTTGGCCAAACATTTCGAAAAGCTTTCCAAGGGAGGGGGAAACACGCCTGAACGCAGAGGGAGCAGCCTTTCAGACTTAGGTTCCAACACAATGTAAATTAAAAAGTAGGCCCCAATATGTACTCTAAAGAGTTAATGTTTCAGGTCGATGACCTTTCATCAGATGTGTCTTTCTGAAGGAAGTTCATCGACCTAAAACGTTAACTCTGTTTCTTTCTCCACAGATGCTGCCAGACCTGCACTTTCTTGGGGACAGTCATTCTCGGGTCAATAATGTGCAATGAGATGCTCAGGCTGGCTTTATTCATACTCAACACAAACGGGGCACATCATTCTGGAACACTTGGACCGTTGTACCCATAGTGATTTGCACTCAACACCTTGAGATGAATGAACAGTTTTGCCATTGATTTCTCCCTCAGTCCCAACATTATTCATTCAGGAAATCGACGTTAACCCAATTCCTGCAAAAAGAAAACACAAAACTCCGGAAATCCATCTTATAACAAAACCTGAGCAATTGAAAAATAATAAATTCACTTCTTGAAGCAAGCTTTGTCGAAAATAAACGGATATTTCAGTTCGACTTGTGTTAATATTAAAATATGTGCATTCCTGAAGACTTCGACAGTCTTTTGCAAACGCGGCAAATAGCAAAGTAAAAAAGGGGGGTGGGGGGAATGCAGAGCAGGCCAGAGAAAGATACACATAAGGGAAAACTGTGCTAATAGAATCCCCTGGAAAAGATCGCTTTGATTTGTGCAAGTAATTCTGAGCAAAAATTGGCGATTTATGATTAACGGTCAAAAGCGTGCCTCTGGGATAGCGGGCAATCGAAGTGTCAAAATGCACAAAATTGCAATGGGAATTGGAAAATAAATGGGAAAAGGGAGAAAATCAGCAGAAACAAAAACCAAAAAAAAAAACCTGGAAATTTTTTTAAAAATCAATGACATTAATTAAAATTAACCAGCACTAACTCAATCCCAGAAAAAATTAAAAATTCTTAAATCTGAATTGAGAAATACTGCAGCCAAAAGTTGAAGAGCTAAACGCACAAATACGTATAAAATTCCCTGTTTCCTCTGACTCCAATTATTTAAATGGACATTTTAAATTTGTAGAAGTCCGTATTTATTGGCATTTGTCGTGTTATAAAGATGTGGAATTGCTTCTGAATTTATTGTCCTGAAGGCAAAGCATAACATAATCTAGGAATTGAAATAAATTGAAAAGCTAAATTCTGAAAACAAAGAGGAGATGGAACAAATTTTACGCCTGGCAAATATAAACACGAAGTCAAGGCCCGAATGTTTTTGATTCTAAAATATTAATGCGATTACAAAAGACTTCCAACAAAACAGAGCGACGTAGCCTAAAACAGCATGCATATTTTTGAAATCTTGCCACTTAACGGGGTTAAAATGGAATCTGGATTTTTTTTTCCCCTCTGTCTTAAAAATGTAAAACATTAGACGTGATGATGAAGAACCGAGCACAACCCTACTAAAAAATGCAACATCTTCCAGAATTATATTTTGCATTTTAATGTGTCCTCTTAAACTTTGGAAATTCCAACTGCATTTATTTTGCTTAAATCAAGATGGCAGAAAATGTTGGGAGATTAACAGCAAAACAATGCAAACGATCGCAAGCGTTTCCGAAAATGAATGAAAAATCTAGCAAATTAGTGGGAAATCGTGAGAATTGAAATACTACCAACAATTAAAATCTAAATGATTTTCAGAAACAGTAAAATGTCATGAATTAAAATGAAATATTACAGAATTCAACGATATGAAAATCACCAGAGTAATTTTTAGAATGGTACTTAACGACTCTAAACATATGTTTTACAATTCTTCTTTGTAATGGATTTTATTTGTTTCAGGCGGGCTCGGACCACTAGAGAGCGCTGCCACATTAACGATGGGCAAAACGAAGCGAAACGAAAATCTACAGTCCACGTTTGATCATTGTTGTGGGATTGATAAAAAAAAAGCATTGAGTCAAAATAGAGAGAAAGCTTTTTCCCTGAGTGTGTCACTCCAGCGACGGGAAGCGTGAGATTCAGTGGCATTCCATTGTATTTAATTCCAAAAACTCCACGTATTCTTGAAACTGGCTGCAATATATGAAAAAAAAACATTTGAACTCCCATTGCACAAGGACTGTGTACACTTTTCAACCATATGAGAGAATTTGATGGTGGCAACACTTTCAGTTTCGTTATAAACGGCTGTTGTCACCAATTATTTTATAAGGTGCTGAGATTTTGGGGGATTGTCTCTGCTTAGATCTGTGAATCTTGCTTATACTGGAGCAATACATAAAAAATCTCATATTCAGCGTGTGTTGCAGATTCATGTCGAGTTAAACAGAAAGCTAGCAGTTGCAATTCATCCCCCCCCCCCCCTCCTCCCCCTCCAGCTCCGTCGCCCCCGTTCAGATCGGTTGCAGCGTTTGTCAACTGCGAACGCCTTCTCTATAAAAAGCACGTTTCCAAACTATCGTTTCCATGTGTTGTGATTGTTGTTGATTTGCAGGATAATGGTATGTGTACAAAAGTGGGTGAGCACTTGTGAGACTGCACTCACACTTGTCACATCTTGCTTCAGACAGGTAACTGTCAGCAGGATTCTTCTCATCCTGTGCCAAGAGGAGCCCCGAAAGGAAAACGTGGAGCCTGCGGTTTATCCAAGGGAGATGCAATATCATTTAAAGAATAATGCTCGGCTTTATTATGAGTGGAACAATACCCGGGTGTATGCTGCATTTTGGTTATACATACAATACATTAAATAACAATAATTGTATGCAGGAACAAACTACCCTTGGATCATTTTACACAGGAAGAAAATACTTTTATTAAATGCACAGCATAACGCCAAATCAGAATCAAATGGAAAGTTTCAAGTTATAAACTAGCTGGACACAAATGTGTTAAATTATCAAAGGCTTTTCAGTGCATAAGTGCACAACTGCAGGATCGTCAGTCTGTGCACCTCGCTGATTTGTGAAGCTCGACACTTGTTACACTGTGGAGACGGTAAACGGTGTTCTTTCACAGCGAACTTGTGCATAGTCCCAAAGCAGACAGTCCAGTGCTGCTTCCCCATGTCTCAGGTTCAGTCAGTGACTATGTATCAGATGCAAGAGGATAAAGATCATTGCATAAAAATAACAAACGTCAACAACGAGAAACAACTCGGAGCAACAAAGTAGCACGCACAAATAATACCAACTTGGAACTACAACTCCCGGAATGGCCTGCTCCAGTCCCAGGGGGCAGACTTTTCTAATTGACGGGGCGTCGGAGCCAATGAGTGGAGGCGTGGCAGGTGCCTCGGAGGGTGGGTAGCCAATGAGCGAGAGAGGGGGGCGGGGAGAGGGGGGGTCTGGAGTTGAATTTGTTCATGGCTGTGCATGTCGGGAGCAGCCGATCCAGCAGTTCGGGAGAGCTTTGCACTGGAGATAGAGAGTAAGAGACAGAGTGTGAGTGAGCAGAGAGACCGGGCAAAGACTCAGCACAGAGACAGTACTCTGCAACTTGGGAGAGACTTTAAAACAGAACACCGAGAGAGAGGGGACATCTAAAACAAAACAAAAAGTTGACACTCACTTTCTGAGGATACATTTTGATAGTCATGTAATTGTATACAGAACTGACTGACACAATCAGCCCCCGCAACAAATAGAGAGAAACAAATCTGGGACAACATGAAGTTGGCGCCGCTTCTCCTTGTGAGCTTTTTCTGTACAACGCTGAAGGTGCAGGAAATAATTTCGCAGTCAGGTAGGCGACAGATTGCTTTTTTTTTTGTTTTGGCGACCCCCCTCCCCTCCATTCTCTGGCGCGTTGCTCTTTTATTTTTTGGCACACTATTTATCCTGTTTGTAAACTTGGATGAAGGAAAGTTTTGTTTTAGCCAGAGTTTGTTTTCGCCTATATTAATGCCCCCTCCCCATCCACCCCACCTCTCCTCATTTCAGTGCTTGTCAGTTATCGAAGCATTCGTGCCACACAGACCTCACGGTTACTAAGAGCCGCAGAAGTGTGGTAACAATTTGAATTGTCCCAGAAGCTCCCCGCTGTTGTTCTTGTTTAAAACCTTTTGTGCGACTCCCATAATTATGCGTGTTTGCGCCTTTCAGAAGCAGTTGAGCTTGACATGTAGTTTTTAGCTTGTGAGGATTTCTTATGTGGCAGTGAACCGATTTTTGTCCGTCTGGAGTCGGGTTTTTTTTCAGCACTGGGACCTTAACATGGTTTGTGGGTAACCTAGGTACTTTAGCAGTGTGTATAAAGCATAATATTAGTTGGAAAATGCGCGTCTGGTGCAGGTGCATAAAAGTAACTGACAATTAGAGTAATATATGGAAAGACACAATGAGTGCCACATACTGCTCATGTATCTCTCAGTATACTCTTTTCGGTATTGATACTGTGTCAGATTTCGAGTATGATTTGAATATTGGTTGTAATTCTCCGGGAAACTTTGTTCCCGGGTAAGCCAGCAGCAGTCTGGATATCTGAGATGTAAAGCTGGGACAACTTAAACCGAACTGCCAGAGGGCGACAAGATGTTGAGCGAATTGCTTTTAGATGAAGCAAATTAAGGAAACGAAGGGAGACAATCTGCTCTTCACATTATTAGACACGCTTGAAGTTATATGAGAGTGGAATATTTTAAAGATGCTAATTTTCCACAAGTGATGTGATGGGCTCGCCCATGCTTTCGCGGGCAAGAGCAGAAGACGAGTTCTGTGGAGGATGTACCAGAGGTCCAACTTTATTCCTTTGATTCGCTTTGAAAAGTTTCCCGTGGGTGACTGATCTGTCAACCTATTGAATAAAAGCAACGAATTATGAATGGAGGGAATTGTATAATTCGGTATTCTAAAGACATTTGGAGTACCGTTGATCTGTCTCTGACTTCGGCTTAGGTAAACTGTGAGACTTTATGGAAAGGGCACTGTAACAGTAGGCAGCGTTTTTAACGCATTTTATTCAACCAGCAAACCCATTAAAACAAAAAGGTTTGCACAATTTTGGCGTGGAGATTTCCACAAAAAGCAGGGAAAGGGAAGCAGCTTCACAAACAGTTCATCCAGCAGTTTGGGGGATCTGTTCGATCTGTTAAATGTGATAAAGAGTCTAAAAGCGGGAGAGACATAGGCGCTTTTTGTGCTGGCTATGACCGCTTGTGATCGGACAGTCGCTGCAATGAGCACCGGCTTGTTCTCTTGTAATTCGGGAGTGAAGGAACTCACCATCCAAGCACACAGGCAGTGCTAAAACTCTATTTTGTGATGTTCTTTTGCAATCACTATATGGGAGCTGCGGAGTATTCCAGAATCCGCTAGGTTAGCGCTCAGTGTGCACTCGCAGTGTGACATGGGCAAGCTGTAAAGTTACACGCCTACCTGGATCAGTGTAGCTGCCGAGTCTGCTACCAATCACTGTGTGTGGTGTATGTGAAGGAAGACATAGGAATCCCGCAGCGCTGTCCAGTCGTGGCAATCCCAGGGCTTCCATTGACTCTTCGGTCGCCTTGCGGAAAATTTGCGAGGATCCGCTGTGGCTGCGTCTCCTGTCCAACATATCTTCCACGCGTCCCTGAATACCAGCGCTAATCATTTCTCGGTACGCTTTCATCCGTCCTCCTGTTAGCTGGTGTAATACTGCTAGCCAGGGGTGCTCCCGCACCTCACTGTGTTTAACGCCGATTCCCACTCCTCTCTCCATCTCTTCATCTCCTCTCGCCTTACCTCTCTCCGACACTCCTTCGCACCTCAGCCTGCAGATGGTTTGAATTTCCCCTGTCACTGCTTTCTGTATAATCCATCCCCGCCTTAACCCCCGCCCTCCCCCATCAACCCAGTGTAGTGTCTGGTTCTGAAATCCACACTTGATGAATTTCTCCCTAACCACGGGGAACCAGGCGAGGTTTATCCCGCGTGGACAAAAAGCCTAATCAATATGGCTCACAGTTGCTTTCCCGCCGCCTAAGTAGAAGGGGTTCAAGGCCAGCAACGATTTATATGAACATATTTTTTTGTTTAGGAATCAATTCATTCTTGTCAGCACTTCCCAGTGTACAACCAATGCCCGGGGAGTGGCCTTGATGACCCTTGGCGCAGGGGAAGTTGATGGATGCGTTCAAGAAGGGAAATTAGCTTTTTCTCAGCCTCACTGCTCGCTGTAGCATCTGACAGTCACGGATGATAAGCTTGCACAATTATTAAAATACAGAGGACGCCGCCTTCAGATGGGCTACTTTATCCCCCACTACTAGAGACACTACACACTGGATTTTTTTTAAAAACCCTGTTTTAATATATGCTCCATTGATATTAGCAGTGACTTTTCTAAATTTATCCAGAGTTAGTCTTATTTCAATCAGATTCCCTATTTGCTCGGTCCAGGGGCTGCAGAGACGCTGTTAGTGTATGGCAGACATTAGCTGAGCAAATCTGCGACAGGGAATGTCCATAGTTTGGGCTGGGTGGGTTTGAGGTGGAACTGCTGGGTGCTGGCCAGCACAGCAAATGGGCCCGTCCTGAGCTCCTTGAGCTGCTTCGATTCTGGGAACGTGGCTTCTCCCCGTCGCCTTGTAAATTGCAAACGATTTTTCTCTCGTAAGACCTTTTCAACGGCCAAGCAATCTGTTCATTTGAACAGAGCAACGCCTCGACTGGCAGGTTAAACAGAAGCCGGTATTTCTTGTACAATAATTTCAGAGACGGACTGTTGGGAAGTAAATTCCTGGTATTTATACTCCAAGTTTTTGAAGAAACCGGGGTGGGGGCGTTGCTGTTGCCAGTGCAAGGGTTAATAGGGCAGCAGGAACCCAGAGCTTGGCTTTAAAATGCAGAGTTACAGTCAGGAGGAGAATTCCTAGCTTTGCATGAATAGGATGGGATCGGTCAGTGCCTCTGACTGAACAAAGTGGCCTGGCATAGATTTCCTCGCTGAATCTCAGGGAAATAAATGCAGTCAGCCCCTGAGCAGGGCGTGAATGTCTCAGAATACTCTCCTGGGATGCTGTGTAATCTGCCCTTTTAATGTTTAAATAGACTGGTTGGAATCCTGTGCACTTATCAAACTAAATATGCTACGAAATAACGTACTGCTCTCAATATTTGGGGAATCCTATGGTTACACTAGCGCATAAAATGCAGAAGATGCAGTGCCTCTAGTTGTGCTGTGCTGCTGCACCTGTCCTGTATCCTCGCACTGTTACAGTTCACCCCCCCACCTTTGATGTCGCCGCCTGTCTCCAGGTAACGAGGGACGCTGGCTCGGGGCCACGTGACGCGCCTGCGCAGAGCCGGCGTGCTACTGCGCGCTTCCGGAGTCTGGGTGGTAACTCGAGGTGAGGCGAGGGGTGCTGCATTGTCCCAAAGTGCCAAGTACAGGCCGAAGGGACAGCAATACAAGTGTCTCAGTGCGAGAGCCGGCACTGACTGCAGCACGATTCCAGCCGAGGATTGTCAGCAGGGTGGGTGGGCAGAGTCTGTGCTTTCATCCCCCTGAAAGCCCACATTACCTCCCGGGTGGCTGCAGAAATGAAGGTGGGGGGTGGGGGGTGGGGGGGGGGGGGGGGAGGGGGCGGGTGAGGTTATCCTTTTAAACACGCCTGTTGCTTCCCCCTGGCAATGCTTTAGACCTGGGGGAACGGACCGCTGCCAATGCGACAACACAACCAGCATCATTTTTAAAAATGTTCTTCGACATTCGTTACTGCAAATGCTGTCGTAGGAAAGTAGTAGCGGATGGCGTGGCACCGGGAAGCACGTTGCATTTCTGCACCCCAGGCAAACAGAGTGTGGGTATTCCTTGCTCATCATCTCAGCGGCGCTGGTTCAGTCACTGTGGTCGTTAAATGTCCCTAAATATTTAACAGGAGAAATTGCGGTCAGCTGGAATAACACCAGCATGGACTGCACTGAAAATACATTCATTGGATATGAACTCATCGCCGCTCTCTTGTATATTGTTGCTCTACATAAAAGCACACTGTGTGCGTGTGTGTGTGTGTGGAGCAGTTTAGAAATATCTCCACGTCTTTTACTGGAGGGTATATTGTATGTCTTCACGCACATAACTAAACGGCCTTGATAAATACTTTAAATCTGGAGTTTATACATTGAGAAAACAAGGCAGCCTTTTTGTTCCACCTGGTTAACTATTTTCAATAAATCGCGTATAAAGAGAGGGAGTCCTAGAAGTACAGTGTAGAAATTAACTTTTTCGTGTCGAGAATGCGGCGCAAAGGTTTTTTTAAATCTGTATTTCCATAATTTTTAAAGGTCAGTGTTCGTGATCCCCTTTTGACGCCCATAAAAGTTTAGTTCTTTTATTTTACAACCCGCCAGGCACTGGGTGTGAAATTGACGAAGCTGGCATCACGATCCACATAAACTCCTTCCAGCTTTTCCCGCGAAATCTGACAACGAGACAGAGAGAGAGAGGAAGTGTTACAGGGGTTGATTTCACTGAGATCAATCGGTTATTAAAGGTTCAATAGTCTGGGCTTGTGTGTCAGAATGATTCCCCGAGCTAATTACAAAGATTGGAGTTGAAGCACAGGACTGTATTAATACCCTCTCCAGCTCCCTGCAACAGACTCTGCTCTCTACCAGCAAACGCTATCAATTCCAGGCCTTTGATGGCATTTTAAATTAATTGTTTATAATCAAATGTAGTGAAAAGAGTGAGTTTCAAAGATCAAGCGATCTTCCTAGTGTTTTAAGATGGACTTTTTTTAGGTGGGATATATATGTATTTATCTTGTATTGCGAGTAGGTCAAACGTGATTTAAAGCGTAAATTGTATTGAGGGCGAATTGCTTTCTGAAAAGAAAGTTATCTCGTTTTTAATGAAACTCAGCAATGGAATTCGATTTAGAATGATACCGCACAGGAGGCCATGCGGCCCGTCGTGTCTGTGCCGTCTCTCTGAAAGAGCTAGCCAATATGTCCTACTCCCCTTTTTAAATAAAGATCCAATTTTCTTTTGAAAGTTACTATTGAATCTGCTTCCACCGCCCTTTCAGGTAGTGATCATAACCACTCATTGGGTAAAGAAAATGTCATCTCCCCACAGTCATCTTCTGCCAGTTATCTTAAATCCTCCAGGAGAAACAATTTCTCCCTCGTTATCAAAATCCTTGGTCATTTTGAACACCTCTATTAAATCTCCCCTTACATAACTTTCTCTGCTGTGAGACAATTCCCGCTTCTCTAGTCGCTCTATATAACCGCTGATATACACATACATTTTAACACTTCTTTGATAAAATATGTTTCAGAAGAAACGCTGCTTTCCTTCTCACTTTGGTCATCATATTTGTGACCATGAGTGACACAGTGTCACCTTTCGACTCTTCCCCTCTCCCTTTCCCCAGCCAGTTGCGAGCTTAATACGATTGCCTCGAAATTGCTCTGCATACGGAAGTGGGTGAGATGTTAATGTTGAATTGTTTCTTAAATGGCTGCGTGTAGCAGTGACCTGTAATAAATGGCCCGCGAATGAGAAATAGCAGCTGTGGGGGCTCATTCACCTTGCATTCATGCAGAAATAACGGAGCCACCTTTTCACAGCCTGAGAAGAAATGACCTTGGTTAACACTCATTTTCACAGAGAGAGAAAACGTGTTACCAACAGCACAATTGGTGCCTTAACTGTTTTATACCGTGACGCGGAATCCGGAAAGTTGGAGTTGAATATAGAATTCACAGTTCTCAGCTGACCCTGCCATTTCTGAAAACCAGAGGTGCAAACATCCTCAAATGGAGCACACCATACCAAGATCACCTTTCCGTTTTCATTCTGATAATTATTTGACAGCCCAGTGTGCACTTTGTGAAAACATGTTTGTTTGTGTATATATTCGGGTACTTTCCTAACATAATTTCCTAGCAAATTTTAATTTGGAAGAGCTTTTCATTAGCACAGCCTTCACCTGATCGGTTGTGGGTATAAGGGTTGCACAGTTTGGCCCTTTACTGAGGAAGATTGCTGACCAAACAAGCTCACTTATCTGGCGGGGAGGGACATGAGCAAGGTGATTGTGCATGGCTTTATGAATTTTCCATCTGTAATAATTTGTTATAATTTGTTCAAACAGCTACTGCTGTTTAAATGAAAATACTGCTTTGAGTGCTTGTTTTATGGACTGGAGTATTTTCCCAAGACAGCATTTACAAAACCTCTGCCCAGAGCTGCATTCTCACTCGGCAATGATGCTCGCCCTTTTGAGTGACTTCACAAAATGTACCACTCTTTGATTTATTTTGGTTGTATTTGTGCAGTTGTTCTCCCGGGGAAAAGTAGCAATCTTTCTGAGAGTTAAATGTAGAATTGCATTTCTCCACGAATACAGTCAACCCCTTGTGTGACTTGCAGGAATTAGACTAGAATAAAGGCAGTCTTGAATGCTTTGCCATCTGAGCGTTATCTAACCGCGAAGTGAGCAGGGCGACTGTTCATACCGCAGGCATTTTAGAGATTGCAGATGACTAGACCGAGTGACAGTTTCGTTTCAATGGAAAATACTGCTGGTGAGGCATCAGAAATGATTCACACAGGGACAATCAAAACCACTTTAACCTTCCGGAATAGGCCACAGCTTTAAACAATAAGCATCATGATTCAGGCATTAATGAGAGAAATTGAAATAGATCCTACCTCCCACCGTTTAAAATATTCTGATGTACCAGACTTATGATGTAATATGTAGTTTGTGACTCACTAATAAAACCCTCCTTAATAAGACATGTATAGCTCCTAAAAACAACATTCTATTGGGTCTGCTTGTGCATTGCATTAGTAGATTCCATGTGAAGCAACCTCTTTTATTTTGTAAAAAAGGTGTGCACATGTTGACCGGGTTATTTATTTTAGTAACCTAAATCGCATAGCTGATGAAATCAGATAGTTCAAACGAACCTGGAAAATTCTTATGCTGTGTTTTGTCAATCGCTTGATAAAATATGTTTTGATGTGTATGTACTAAACATTGCATCTGGGAAAGTCTTTATTTTTGGCAAATAAGGTACCAGAATCTGGGAATTGCATGAATCAAAAGCGAGGATTCAGAAATGAATTGGATTGAATATTCTGTATTTTAGATGTTGGTACCAGAAATGAACTACAATCTACATGGGCAAGCCTGAAAACAAAACAAAAACCCTTCGAAAGATTGTTATTCTTCCTGGGGAAGAACATTGCTTAGACATGACCAAAATCAGTACCTTTTTCGTCGGGGGGTGGGAAACAGAACACACAGTGGTCATTTAGTTTAGCCTGATGTCGAACAAAGTGCATATTCAGATTGCTTCTTATCAGCCTGTAGTGATTTTGACTGAGAGACAGATTCAAACGTGTAGAATGAAACAGCATCGCTCTGTTCCAAGGAGTATACTGGTTTTGTAGTTACAGCTGCATGACAACACCGCGAACACTGCCGTCTGTTAAATTATTTGATATAAATGTTAAAGAACTTAGTTTAAAAAAAACACCGCTTGCTTTTTAGCATATGTAGAAAATTAGTTAATCAACCCCTTTATAACAC
This sequence comes from Heterodontus francisci, assembly GCF_036365525.1. Taxonomy (NCBI): domain Eukaryota; kingdom Metazoa; phylum Chordata; class Chondrichthyes; order Heterodontiformes; family Heterodontidae; genus Heterodontus; species Heterodontus francisci. Next base: position 128,794,218 of record NC_090377.1, read on the forward strand.
AGAGTCTGGCGGAGATTGTTTTACAGCGTGTTATTTTTGATGAGTGGACTATTAGCATAAACTATTGAGTTTGTGGTGTAATGTAGAGTGTTCTAGATACTGAGCAGTCATGGTGCATAAAAATATCTCTGTTGGCGTGAACATAGGAAAAAAGTGTGTTCATTGCTTATGAAGTGAAAGTTGTCAGGCCTGTGATAGATCCTTACGCTATCTTCATCCAGTGCAACGTGTAAAGGTAACCGATGCCACAGAAATCAATTGATTTAGTTGCACAGACGGAGGAGTGAGTGGACCCCTTGTGGAATCGTCTACCTTTACATGAAATACGGGGTAACGATCGATTCCAAACATTCCTTCTGAAGATTTTTTATTAATTGTAGACCCCCTGCTCTGACACTAACCGTGATAAAACATAGAGCATCAAAATTTACTGTTGTTCTCGCTTTTGACTACAGCAGTATTAGCAGTCGTACATGTTCCCATTTTTACTGTGTGGAAACAATATGGTTTTCAGTTCATTGTTATACAGTAAATGCTAGAAGATGTTACTGTGCAAGGGTTTGTTGCCTCAATATCCCAATAATTACTGTATTTCCTGAACTGGAGAAGATCACAAGTGATTCCAAAACCCGGTGTTTGACCAGAATGGACAGAGCAATTTTACACTTAGGCTCTGCCAGCAATCACAGTTTATTTAATAAAAGTTAACATTACTTCCAGCTTCACTCTACTGCACTACAATATATTATCTTCACCAGGCACTTCTTTTTACAACCTAGTACATATCACTGTCAGTGACTTTTAATAATTTGCATTTGATGCATCATGTATAAATTAGGAATTTAGGTGAAGGAGATAGACTGTTGCTATCCTTTAGCATCAGGATTCACCAACGTGCCTAATTTAGTACTCGGCATTTATTTTTACTTTCACCTGCAGAAGCATCCCCAGTGGCAAGGTGGGACAAAGAAATGGCAATACGCTTCAGTGGAGGTGGGCCTTGTTGGAAATGCCTTGCACTACTGTGGGCAACACTAGCATTTGTTGTCAAAAAAAAACAATCCATGTGCAGCAGCAAACTGATCCCGTGGAAGTGTGTAGTTGTAAGAGGGTACCTCAAGTAAAACGTACAGAGGAAATATGAGCTTGTGCTGTACAGTAAAGTCAACTAAGAAATTATTGTTTGGTCTCAAATAACATATGCTCAAATCTCTCCATGGGCTCACTCCTCCTTATTTCTGTAACCTCCTCCAACCCTCCAAGATCTCTGCAATTCTGGCTTCTTGTGCATCCCTAATTTTCATCACTGCACCATTGGTGACCCTGGCTTTAGTTGCCGAGACCCGGAGCTCAGGAATTCCCTCTGCAAATCTTTTATCCTCTCCGTCCCTCTCCTTTACGATACACCTTAAGATCCTGCCTATCACCAGTCCTAATACCTCCTTATGTGGCTCAGTGGCAAATGTTGTCTGATGATGTTCCTAAGAGGCACCTTGCAATGTTTAACCATGTTAAAGGCCGTTGTACAAATGCAAGTTGTTGTGATTCTCGCCATGGAATTCTTCTGGGGACAGGCATTGTGTATCTGAATAAAGTAGTTATCAAAGTGAGCTTACCAGTTTAATTCCCCCAGGGAAATGAGCAAGAATGATACACAGACAGTTGCAGACACACCTTTGGATCCAGTTCTATTTGTACAGTAACAAGTGCAGTCCATAATCTTTTAGGCTGCAGTGTGGTCAATAGTTTAGGAAGTAGGGGAGGGAAGGAAAGAGATCAACCTGTGTATTGCTACCAATTTTACAGTTGAATGTGGTTAAAAGCTGTAAAAAAAAATCACGATTATTGTCAGCTTGAAAAGCAAAACATAACACACAATGCACTTTTCTTTTGCTAGTTTCAAGGATGTGGTGGACTGTTTTCAATCATTACTGAAGTAACAGGCGATCATTCTGGAGGCATAAAATGGTTGGCTTGAATGGCCTAAAATGAGTGTCTGTGTGATGAGTTAAAACATCAACAACTTGCCTTTATATAGTGCCTTAATGGGCAAAAAACATCCCAAGGCCTTCACAGGAGTATTATAAAGCAAAATTTCATAACAAGCCATGTAAGGAGATATTAGGGCAGATGACCAAAAGCTTGGTCAAAGAGGTAATGTTTAACAAGCATCTTAAGGGAGGAGAGTGAAGCAGTGGCGGAAATTTCTAGGGGGGGATTTCTAGCGCTTAGGGCCTTGAAGGCATGGTCACCACTGGTGGAGCAATTAAAACTGAAGATGCTCAAGAGGCGAGAATTAAAGCAGCACAGATATCTCAGAGGGTGTGGGGCTGGAGGAGATTACAGGGATAGGGAGGGGTGAGACCATGGAGAGATTTGAAAGCAATAATAAAAATATTAAAATGGAAGCATTGCTTAACTGGGAGCCAATGTAGATCACTGAGTACAGGGATGATGTGTGAAAGGGTCTTGGTGCAAGTAAGAAGATGGGCAACAGAGGAGGGTAGAATGCGGGTGAACAGAATAATGAAGTTTAGAGGTAATAAAGGCATGGATGAGGATTTCAGCGGCAGATGAGATGAAGCAGGGTCAGTGTTGGGCAATGTTATCGAGGTAGAAATAGGCAGTCTTAGTGATGGCACAGATATGTAGTCAGAAACTCAACTTGGGGTCAGATATGACACTAGGGTTGCAAGAAGTCTGATTCGGCCTCAGACAGTTGCCAAGGAGAGGGATGGAGTCAGTTGCGAGGGAACAAAGTTTGTGCGGCCTTAAGCCACCCTTAGGCCTTCCAAATATTTAATTGGAGGAAATCTCCGCTCATCCAGCACTGGATGTCAGACCAGCAGTCTGATAATTTAGAGACAATGGAGGAGACCAGAGGTGGTGGTGGTGAGGTAGAGATGGGTGTCATCAGCATGCATGTGAAAACTGATGCTGTGTTTTTGGATGATGTTGCTGAGGGGCAGAATATAGATGAGAAGTAGGTGGGGGGGGGGGGGGGGCCCAAGGATAGACCATTGGTGGACACCAGAGGTAAATGATGCGGGAGTGGGAAAAGCAGCCATTGCAAGTGATTCTCTGGCTACAGCTGGATAGATAAGAATGGAACCAGGCAAGTCCAGTCCCACCCAGCTGGATGACAGTGGAGACTGTGTCGGGGGTGAAAGCTGAATATCTTTTATATTTTGCTTTTTTTCCCAAATTATACTTTATTCATAAAAATCTGTAAATATTACATTACAAAACAGTTCAAAACAGCACCAAGTTGACATTCCAAAAAGTGCAAAGGAAATCAGTTTTCTTCAATACAGATGTGAATTGCCTCACATCCCTTCCATTCCATTTTACCTGCCATGTACATTTCACAGCAAAACCATATTCGGTGTTTACAGCCCGAAGGGTTTCCCATGGGTCCAGCCACTCAGTTCACTTTGGTGGGAGGACCTTACACAGTGGTCTTTCCCCACTGAGCCTTTGCAGTGGCTGCCCCAAGCTTTAGTTAGTCCCTCAGCACGTAGTCCTGGACCCTGGAATGTGCCAGTCAGCAACACTCGGTCGTGGACAACTCTTTGCACTGGAGGACCAGCAAGTTTCAGGCAGGCCAAAGAGCATCTTTCACCGAATTGATGGTCCTCCAGCAGCAGTTGATGTTCATCTCGGTGTGCGTCCCTGGGAACAGCCCGTCGAGCACAGACTCTTGTGTTACACAGTTGTTTGGGATGAACCTCGACAAAAACCACTGCATCTCTTTCCACACCTGCTTTGCAAAGACACATTCCAGAAGGAGGTGGGCAACTGTCTTCCCCACCGCAGCCACCTCGAGAGCAGCGTGTGGAGGGGTCGAGACTCCAGGCGTGCAGGAAGGATCTGACGGGGAGGGCCCTTCTCACCACCAGCCAAGCTATGTGTTGATGCTTGTTTGAAAGGTCTGGTGATGAGGCATCTGACAGGATCCACCATCTCCTTTTCCCGTAGGGCCCTTGAGGACATTCCGTGCAGTCCACTGCCTGATGGAATGGTGGTCAAAGGTGTTTTTCCGCGGAAACTTTTCCACGAAGGATAGGTGGTACGGCACGGTCCAACTGGATGGAGCGTTCCGCGGCAATGTGACCAGGCCCATCCTTCGCAACACTGGGGACAGATAGAACCTCAGCACGTAGTGACATCTAGTGTTTGCGTATTGGGGATCTACGCACAGCTGGATGCAGCCACACACGAAGGTGGTCATCGGGATGACGGCGACGTTGGGTACATTTTTCCTTCAATTATCCAGAGGTTTGAACATTGTGTCCCTTCGGACCTGGTCCATTTTAGATCTCCAGATAAAGCGGAAAATGGCTCGGGTGACCACCACGGCGCAGGAGTGGGGTATGGGCCAGACCTGCGCCACGTACAGCAACAACGTGAGCACCTTGCACCTGATGACCAGGTTCTTACCAACAATGGAGAGAGATCGCTGCTCCCACATCTCAGCTTATGGTGTACCCTTGCTACTCGCTCCTTCCAGGTTTTGGCGCACGCCCCAGCCCTTCTGAACCATATCCCCAGCACCTTCAGGGTTTTTTTTATTTCCAAAATATACTTTATTCATAAAGAACTGTAAAAAATACATTACAAAACAGTTCCAAATGGCACCAAGTCAAACAATACAAAGAGTGCAAAGGAGATCAGTTTCCTTCAATGCGAGAGTGAGTTGCCTCACAACCCTTCCATTTCATTTTACATGCCACGTCCATTTTACAGCAAACAAATATTTTCCAGATACAGTTTGAGGGGTTTTCCATGAATCCAGACCCTCAGTTCAGCTTGGCGGGGGGACCTTACACAGTGGTCTTTCCCCATTGAGCCTTTGCTGCGGCTGCCCCAAGCTTCACCTTCAAGTGCTTTTGAATATACTGGAGGACTTCCTGTGGTGTCCACCGATACACTCAGACTGGAACATGGTTGTGATGAGTAGGTCACTTTAAGGTTGCTGTTTTAAATAAGCAAATTCAGGTAATTGTCACTACATACAATCTGCTGAGGCCAATCAGTGGGGCACTTGAAACAGCTTGTAAATTTGAGGTTTCAGGTTTTGGGTCAGTTAGTCGCTTTTATTTCCTTTTTGCAAATGTTTTGCATTTGTAAAGTGTGGTCCGGTGTGTGGTGGATATGTGCTAAATACGAGACTACCATATATGTATAGATTTGTTAAATGTTTGCTATCTACTACCGGGTTACCAAGCCATGACTGTAGAATCAGTTGTGTGAAGCTGTACCCAGTGGCATTCAAGTCTTCAGGAAGGGAAGAAGAAAGTTAGCCAAAAAAAAAAGTATAATTCAGCCACTGGCCATTTTAGAAAAATAGTAGTTGTCTCTTTGGATGTTTGTGAAGATTTTAGGAAGGTCTCGTCTGTTCCACAGCAACGGCCAAGGCAATGATTGCATTCCTTTTGGATAGGCAGAGTATTTTGCTCACTAGTGGATGAAAAATGAGGAGGAGAGACGAGATTATGAAGCTGATAAACATTTCCATCCATTACCTACATTTGGCTCCATGATAGAAATGCCCAGAGCAGGCAGCTATCACGTTTGTGTTTGTTACTGATGAACCATCTGTTCTGAAAGGAGATCCTAATATCATTTAAAATTGGTAATTGAAAACAAAAGTATGCCCAGTTTTCTGCCCTCCTCTCCTGAAAGCACTAACTTGCTCTGGATTACAGGTTCCACAGGTGCCAGCTGCACTCTATCAGCTGGCCATTATTCCCCTGTGAATGTCAAAAGTAGACGGCATTGCCAAAAAACATTTCCCTATCCTCATCCAGTGTCCACAGGTGTACTCTTGAGAGTCGCAGGAGCACCAAGGCCAACCATAGCACCCTACCGCTACCCCAGAAAATTGGTCATTTTTCTTCCTTGTCTTCCTCTTAGCTTATGTTTCCTTGTGCTGGAGAATTGTAGATTGGAACATTGCAATTTTCACCATAGGAGTAGCATCACTTCTCCTTCCCACAGTGTTTGCTCAAAGGTATAATACCACCATGCACTATGGTGCTGGATTAAAGAACAATGGTTCCCAGAAGGGAGAGATTATCCTTGATGCTTGGCTGCAAAATATTGCTGTGTTTTCAGATACTAGAAGAGCAGTTTATAGTTAGGGACATTTCCCCAAACTACAAAATATAGCAATAATTTAATTTGACAAAGAAATGCAGCTACATACAGGTACATTCACAACCAGTTTACAATTTGCATTAAATACAGATGGTTGCATTGTATTGAGATAAACCTGGATGAAATGAGTTTCCGATGTTTCGTACTCGATGGTGGAGAATGTTTTCGACAGGGATCAGAGCTGCATTAGTTCCAGCGACTCAGAATTCATTGAGAGAAATGCTACAGCAAAAGGCTAAACTGCTGCACACTGCAGTGAAAGAAGTAACCTTTTTAATCCCACATGTGCTCAAATTGTCAGTCAGAATTCATGAATGCACCAGAACCGGCTTTCCAGTAATTTCCAAATGCAAATATAATGTACTGGATAATGGGAAAAGAAAAACATAGATCAGCAATTCAGATGAATGTGTCAACCAAATGCATGAAGTAAGCTCATGGTGTATTCAATCCACAGATTGCCATATAAATTGGAAAATTGTCATCCTTCACTAGTGACTAGTGATGGTATGAAGATGGTTTACTACTCTGTGCCATGGAAACTGAGCAAAGTGGTTAGAAACACTGATCTCCAACAGAGGAGTATTTTATCTGGGGTGATGTACATTTGAACAATTTCAGCTCTCAAATTCAACATGTCTCCAATACATATCCAATAGACAAATACTTATACATGTATTGCCTTTTCCTCAATTGTGCATAAAATCTCCATGCCTCATCTTCCTTATTTAAAATTATGGAACTTACTTACATCCAACTTATTATCAGAATTCACAATTTCCTTCAAGCAAAATGATTTTATATCTAATCTAATAAAGAAGCCTGATAATTACCACAAGTACTATATTCTCAACTGCACTGATATTAAATAATCTAGCTTTGGGTCAGAGGAGATCTTCGTTACCAGATTGCTGACGTTAGCTAAGGCTCGGGAAGAACTCCTATAAGGGTTGAAGGAGAGGGGCCGCGAATCTGTGGTCTAATTTCCCTGTCGTTAGCTATCTTGTATTTGGCTGATAATAATGAATGGGTTTGGAATATAAATTGGCAGGTGATTTTAACTTTCCTATAGATTGGGATGAGCAGACTAGCATGTGTCAGAAATGCAGGAAATTCTTTGAGGGTGTCTGGGATAGTTTTCTGCAACAATATGCCCTAGAGCCAACAAGCGGCATGCCATATTAGATTTAGTAATGAGTAATGAGCCAGATTTAGTTAACAGTCTAGCGATGTGTGAATTTAGTAGTGATGGTACTATGATCGAGTTCAATGTAGTGTTTGAAAGGGAGAAACGTGAAACAGGAACTAAGATTCTAGATTTAGATAAGGCTGACTTTACTGCATTGAGACAGAGACTATCCATAGTTAACTGGGCAAATCTGTTAAACATCAGAAAATCAGTGTTCAAAAAGAATTTAATGTGATACAGAACCAGTTTACACCCATAAGGGGAAGAGCTCTACCTGCCAAAAAAGTCATGGATGACTAAAGAGGTAAGAGACAACATAAAACTAAAAGAAAAAGCATACAAAAATGCAAAACATAGCACACATTTTGACACATGAGAAAGATTCAAAAAACAGCAAAGGGTGACAAAACAGATCGTAAAAGCTACAAAACGGGATATGAAAAGGAACTTGCAAGGGATATCAAAATCAACACAAACAATGTTTACAATCATATTAGGAAAAAGAGGGTGGTCAGGAGCAGTGTTCATCCCTTGAAAACTGATAATGTTGATTGTCAATGAAAATAAGGAAATGGCGGAAATGTTGAATGATTACTTTGCGTCGGTATTTCCAATTGAGGTAGGGGTCAGCATGTTGGATATCCCAAGGAAACTAATATTGAATCAGGGACAGGGACTCACCAAAATTAACATAAGCAAAACAAAGTAATGAAAAAAATATTGGTAATAAAGAGTAACAAACCTCCAAGTGGTTTCCACTCAGTGTTTTAAAGGAAGTAGGTCAGAAAATTGCAGATGCCCTAACTATAATCCTCTCACGATCTGCTAACCATTCCCTTAGATTGGAGAATTGCACATGTCAACCCACGATTGAAGAAATGTGAAAGATGGAAACTAGGGAATTATGGACCAGTTAGCCTAATATCTGCTGTCGGGACATTACTCGAGTCCATAATTAAGGATAGCATGACTGAATACCTTGAAAATTTTTAGCTGATCAGAGAAAGCCAGCGTGGATTTGTAAAGGGTGGGTCATGCCTGAAAAACCTGACTGATTTTTGTTTTGAAGAAGTGAAATGTATATGGATGCTTTTTATATGGACTTTCAGAGGGCATAAAAACTGTTAGCTAAAGTTGCAGTTCACAGAATTGAAAGCAAATTATTGGCCTGGTTAGGAAATTGGACATAAAAATGATAAAACAGGGTACTTTCTAAATGGTAAAAAGCTAGAAACAGTGGCAGTTCAGTACACAGATCATTAAAATGTCCTGAACAGGTACAGAAAATAATCAAAAATGCGAATAAAATGCTAGCCTTTATATCTGCAGGAACAGAATACAAAGGGGTAGAAGTAATGCTTTAGCTATACAAAACCCTGGTTAGACCACACCTGGGGTACTGCAAGCAGTAAGGAAAGATATATTGTCCTTGAAGGAAGCGCAGTGTAGATGTACCAGAATGATACCTGGACATCAAAGGATAAATTACGGGGAGATATTGCACAAGCTAGGGTTTGTTTTCCCTGGAATTTAGATGGTTAAGGGGTGATTCGAGCAAAGTTTTCAAGGTTTTAGTGGGAACTGGTAGGGTAGGGTAGATAGAAACGATTTCCACTAGTTGGGGAAGTCTAGAACTAGAGGGCATAGTCTAAAAATTAGAGCCAGACCTTTCAGGGGTGAAATAATAGAAGACTTCTACATGCAAAGGGTGGTAGACATTTGGAACTCCTTTCCACAAATGGAAATTGATGCTAGATCAACTTTTAATTTTAAATCTGAGATTGATAAATTTTTGTTAACCAAAGGTATTAAATTAGATTAGAGATACAGCACTGAAACAGGCCCTTCGGCCCACTGAGTCTGTGCCGAACATCAACCACCCATTTATACTAATCCTATATTCCTACCAAACATCCCCACCTGTCCCTATATTTCCCTACCACCTACCTATACTAGTGACAATTTATAATGGCCAATTTACCTGTCAATCTGCAAGTCTTTTGGCTTGTGGGAGGAAACCGGAGCACCCGGAGAAAGCCCACACAGACACAGGGAGAACTTGCAAACTCCACACAGGCAGTACCCGGAATCGAACCCGGGTCGCTGGAGCTATGAGGCTGCAGTGCTAACCACTGCACCACTGTGCCGCCCCCTATGGGGCAAAGGCTGGTACATGGAGTTAGCTCACAGATCAGCCATGATCGCAATAAATGGCGGAAAAGGCTCGAGAGGCTAAATAGCATACTCTTGTTCCTATGTTCCTATGGCAGGAGCCTTTGCATCACCATAGAAATACAGAAATACATGAGGTGTGAAAGACAGTCTATTTTGCTGGTCTGTAATCGAGTGACACTAAATTTATTTACATGTTGATGGATTTTCAGCTTGTCAGTTCTTCATTTATCCAGGAAATGGACAGATGGTTTCATTACTGCTTTGTGACCACTCAGCACAGAGCATTACGCAGATTTATGAAGTTTTACTCATCTTTCATAGGTACTCAAGGATGGGAATAATTCTTTCATAATTAAGATAATTTCCTTTATCAGCATCGCTTCTAAATATGGAACAGTGGATTTATGTGTTGTATATTATTTTAATATATCTTCTGTCAAAGCAACGCCATCAATCATAAATGGCAAGCTCGTCATCCCTACTGAATTTACTTGGCACCAATGGCACTGGTCTCCAAAGGGAACTAAATATTAATGCAATGTCATGAAGTATATGAGATCCATCTCCACTTTGGTAGTTCAGAGAATGAAACTGCATAATTAATCATATTAGCTTCTGCTAAGAATGTGTAATCAGGAACTAAACACCTGGACTTAAGGTTGTAGAGAAAGCAAAAGGACCCAGTCTTGTAATGCTGCAGGATAGTTTTGACTCCTCTGGGAGCTCCTGGAATTGAAAGGATTTTTTTTCCTTAAAGCTTTTGTAATTCACTGAAGTTTTTTTTTTGAAAGCTTAAGTACAACAGCAAATGAGTACAGTTTAAGAATTTACAGCCATTCTGTGAAACTAGATCTGAATTGCTTTTGTACGGATTGTATAGAAGTCCCATCGTGGAAGTTGTGCTCCCAGCAGGGGCGTTTTATGCCAGGCCTCTGAAATTACGAATGAACATTTGTGTTTCAAGTGTATGGATTTTAAAATCCTTGCAGATTGTGCTGTTCTCAGAAAGCATTTGAAATTATTTGAAAGAAGGCATTGTCCCTTTTTTGTATTTTTTTTATTAGATTTAGGCTTGTGAACAATGCCTCTGAGAGAATATCAGCCACAGCCTGATTTTCACAGCCGCCTTTTTACAATTGTGTGATCAATTAAATCTGACATTCTGAAAACAAAGTACAGCTGGAAATATCAGAGTCCTGGAACTGAAGTTAGCAATTTTACGTAAGCAGAATTCAGGGTGCTACTTCATAACCAAGTAACTCGTGCTGCCGTTTTATGGGCAACATCACAGATCAATGTATAGAAGTAATTTAAGCCTTTCCAATCCCCCTTTAAATGCAATTCAAAAATAATTTGTTACAGAAATCCCTTTATGCTGATTTTGAAGATATTTTTGCCATTTTTAACGTTGGGTGTTTCCAAAATGAGAATGTTTTAGTGTCTGGTATGCCAATCATATGCAGTTTAAGGGAAGCTGTGACTTGTCTTGAAGCGTGCAATCATGCAGAGCTGTAGCCTACAGAAGCAAACAAACTTGGAATGTGCGTGTATCTGAAATGAAAAAATTAATAACAATGGCCTTAGAGAGGGTGCAGTGGAGATTTACCAGAATTGCAGCAGGGATAAAGGACTTCAGTTCTATGGAGAGACTGGAGAAGCTGGGGTTGTTTTCCTTAGATCAGAGAAGGTTATGGGGAGATTTAATTGAGGTGTTCAAAATGATGATGGGTTTTGACAGAGTAAATAGGGAGAAACTTTCCACGTGCAGGAGGACCTTAGCAAGAGGATACAGATTTAGGATGATTGGCTAAAGAACCAGGGAGAAGACGAGGAGAATGTATATTTTACACAACGAGTTGTTATGATCTGGAATGCACTGCCTGAAAGGGGAGTGGAAGCAGATTCAGTAGTAACTTTCAAAAGAGTATCGGAGATATACTTGAAAAGGAAAACATTGCAGAGCTATGGGGAACGAACAGGGAAGTGGGGCGAATTGGCTAGCTCTTTCAAAGGGATGGAACAGGGAGGATGGGCCAAATGGCCTCCTTCTGTGCTGTAAGATACTATGATTCCATAAATTATTACTTGAAGCTGCTGATGACTTAGTGTTGAAGCCATGTCTTTGTGTGATATTGACATACATAGACCAGAAAGCTCATTACGTTCAATCCCTAGTTAGGTTATTTCAGTTGGGCAATGAATGGCGGCAACAGACACCATTGTCCCCAGACGAGGGAGCAGTGACCAAAAAAATAAAAGCTAAGTGACTCCTAGCCACTGGACTGTGTGTGTATATGTCTGTGTATGTGAGATGAGGACAGGATTGGGCTCAACAGGTGAAGAATAGTCAATCAAGTGAGGTACTGGGGTGCTGGCAGTGCATGTGAAACTGTTCCTGAACACAAATAAATGGCTCAGCGAAAAGGGGAAGAGGAAGAAAAAACCTTGTGAATGTGGTTTTTACATATCTAATAAAGCATTGAAGGATGAATATCAATGAATCCCCAACATTCTTTTGTGCTATGGCATCAGATACCTGGTGTCTGCAGGATACTCAATGTCAAGTGGGAAGACAGGCGAACAAACTCCAGCATCCTCACCGAAGCCAATTCCTCCAGCACGACAACCATCATCATGTGAAATCAGCTCTGCTGGTCTGAACATTGCATCCGCATGCCAAATAATCATCTTCCAAAGCAGATCCTCTTTTCACAACTTAAGGATGGCACCTGATCTCAAGGAGGACAGAGAAAACATTTTAAGGTAACTCATTGAAAAGGGGAGAAATTGACATCGATGTGGGAGGAACTTGCTACTAAACATGTCATGCCATGTGGCGACACAGGAGGTGACTAGATGTGTAGATGAGGGTAAAGCAGTTGATGTAGTCTACATGGACTTCAGTAAGGCTTTTGATAAGATCCTGCATGGGAGATTGGTTAAGAATCCAGGGCAATTTGGCAAATTGGATCCAAAGTAGGCTTAGTGGCAGGAGGCAGAGGGTGAAGGTCGAGGGTTGTTTTTGCAATTGGAAGCCTGTGACCAGTGATGTACTGCAGGGATCGGTGCTGGGACTCTTGCTGTTTGTAGTGTACATTAATGATTTAGATGTGAATATAGAAGGTATGATCAGTAAGTTCACAGATGACATGAAAATTGGTGGTGACGTAGATAGTGAGGAGGAAAGCCTTAGATTACAGGACGATATCGATGGGTTGGTAAGATGGGCAGAGCAGTGGCAAATGGAATTTAATCCTGAGAAGTGTGAGGTGATGCATTTTGGGAGGACTATCAAGGCAAGAGAATATATAATGGATGGCAGAACCCTCGGAAGTACAAAGGGTCAGAGGGACCTTGGTGTACTTGTCCATAGATCACTGAAGACAGCAGCACAGGTAGATAAGGTGGTTAGGATGGCATATGGGATACTTGCCTTTATTAGCCGAGGCATAGAATATAAGAGCAGGGAGGTTATGATGGAGTTGTATAAAACGCTAATTAGGCCACAGCTGGAGTACTGTGTACCGTTCTGGTCACCACATGATAGGAAGGATGTAATTGCCCTGGAGAGGATGCAGAGGAGATTCACCAGGATGTTGCCTGGGTTGGAGCATTTCAGCTATGAAGAGAGACTGGATAGGCTAGGGTTGTTTTCCTTTGAGCAGAGAAGGCTGAGGAGGCACCTGATTGAGATATACAAAATTATGAGGGGCATAGATAGGGTAGATAGGAAAAAAACTTTTACCCTTAGCAGAGGTGTCAATAACCAGGGGGCATAGATTTAAGGTAAGGGGCAGGAGGTTTAGAGGGGATTTGAGGAAAAATCTTTTCACCCTGTTGGTGGTTGGAATCTGGGATGCACTGCCTGAAGGGATGGTAGAGGCAGGAACCCTCACAACATTTAAGAAGTGTTTCGATGAACACTTGAAACACCATAGCATACAAGGCTACGGGCCTAGTGCTGGAAAATGGGATTAGAATGGGTAGTTGCTTGATGGCTGGCACAGACACGATGGGCCGAAGGGCCTGTTTCTGTGACGTGTAACTCTATGACTCTATGACTCATCCAACAAGCCACAACAAAGCCAGAAACTAACCGCATAAACTCTGCTGTGGAGAAGCATCAAAAGCAGAAGGAGAGAGAGCAGGACCCTGGCTCAAGAACCCCCCTCCCTCAGGGCAACACGTCCTCTCTGTGCAAAGACCTGTGATTCCAGGATTGACCTGCTGAGTCATCTGAGGACACACAAATCATGACCCCTGGCAGACGCCATCCCCGTTCGAGGTACTGATGACAATGGTGTCAATGGTGATGACCTGGATTAATTAAAAGCAATGGAAAGTGTGTGACATAGATACAGTAGGAAGTTAACAGAGATGAGGTGGTTCACTGATATGAAGAGAGACTTGAGAAGTTCGGGTTTTATTCACTATTGCTGAGAAAGTTGAGTGTCCCCTAATAGATGTCCTTCAAGATTTGGAAGGTTTATGATTGGTTGCCACTCATTAGCCAGACAATAACAAACTGGTTTCAAATTTGAGTCACAAAAGAATTAAAGAGGGGAGATCAGAAAACCATTCTTTACACAGAGTGGTTAGAATGAGGAACTCTCTACAATGAGCTGCTGTTGAAGCAGAATTCTTAAACATTTTAAAAAGATGCTTGAAAAGGGGACTTTAAAAGGTGCGGAGAATGGGATTAAACAAGGTGGCTGATGGAGAAAAACATAGGTGCAGACTTAATGGATTGAACGGCCTGCTTCTGCACTATAGCATTCTCTGATTCTGCCAGGCATATATCATAAGGCAAAACACAGAAAATAGTTACATTTATGAAAACTTGTTGAATTTGGAAAGCCACTAAAACCTGTAATAAAGCAAACATACTTTCTATAAGTCTCACCACCTTATTCTGAATTTTAAATCATTATGAGGATAATTTTAGAAAAAGCTGAAATAATATTCAAAACCATTATATCTGCACACAACAGTTGATAAGAGTGAAAATGTTATTTAATTTCCATACATTTTAATGCCATATAGCCAGTATTTTCACTTCATTTATTTGCCTGGAATTGTTTCAATATATATTTTACCATTTTTTGTTCGATTTTAAAGTTGCTTATGTATATGCCAGCCCAAGAACAGCACTCACATTTCATTCCTGACCTCCAGGTTTTCCATGTTTCCATCTGTCCTATTTTCTCCTCTTCCAGACAGGTGGTAAGTGGTGTGGGTGGCTTCCACTTTTCACCTCCTAACTGACCGCAGTTAGTGTTTTGTTAAAAATGATGTGTTAGTCCGAGTGTTTTTAGGATCAAATAAACAGACACACAGCAGGATTTCTCATAGGTAACAGAAAAGGAAGATTACGTTTTTATTTAAACAGGAAAACCCAAATTTTTCACAACCTTCGCCCACTCACGCATTCATACACACATGCACACACAAGAATAGATTGAGGGAAAAAGGGTAGAATGCAATTAAAGTCCAAAGTGATGTAAGAGTTTGTGGTTCACAGAAACTTGTTGAATCTTCTCGGGAAGAAAGTCTTTTCACAGGTGCAGGCCTGAATGTTTGCAGTCGTGTACTTGTTGAAGTGTTGTAGATTTCTGGTTGTTAAAACTTCAGTCCGGAGGCGGTGGTTAACTTTTTAGTTCTCTACTGCCGCAAGTTGAAGTATAGTATCAGCAGCAGGGCTTCTTCCTTAGCTAGACCAATCTCACAGCCTTTGGTCGGTGCTAGCTTTCTGTGGTCATTGTTTGATCTCCCCTCTCTCTCCAGAGAGCTAACTTTTAAGGTAAAAATCCATCACATTTGAGTCTTTGTCAGGTGACACCAGGGCCTCTCCCCTGGTGTGACCACACAATGGTCCAGGATATGGAAACCATTGCTATCTGTTGGCATCTGGATGGGGGGCATTCTTTTACAATGATGCTACTTCACACCTATTCATTTTGGTTTGGGCTGTGGAGTCAGTCTGTTTTACAGAACCTTTGTTAGTTCATTCCTGTAGATAGGAGTCATCAACATGTAGTGGGCTCCTTTCAATTTCAATGCGCTCTCCCCAAAGCTAATTCAGACACAGTTAATAAGTTTTGTCTTTACAGACAGGCTTGGTGATTGACAGTACAGGAGGGTCTCCTGACCTCTACTCTGTCTGTGTACAAATGTGCCCATTTTCTTGTGCTTCAGTTTGACAGTTGAATTTTTATTGTCATAATTACTCCAGTTCATTTCTTATTTCATCATGGCTCCTTCTGAGCATGACACTACCCTTTCCTCAGGCCTTCCCTTCCTTGGGGGGGGGGGGGGGGGGTAACAGACATTTATTTCTGTATTTTAATGCTTCTGTCCATTACTTGACGAGTTGATTCCAATTTGGGTTTCTTGTCTTTTGCAAAAATATTATACATATTACCCCTCTACCCTTTCTGATACTGTTAATATTCCTGTACACTTCTTATGCTCCAGTTTTGGAGGAATTTCCAGACTCAGAACGTTGGCCCAGTTTTGTGGTCAGCGGTGAAAGAACAGCACTTTTCTTTATTACGCTCACAGCTGCCCTCAAACTTTGCATGGACTTTTGTGTGGCATTTTATGGTAATTGTAAGTCCCTTCCAATGTGATGCCATCTACTGGGGATCTGGGACCAATGTATACAGGGCAAACAACCAAATCGAAGAATCCTTACTGAGGCACACAGAGTCTAAACCAGGAAGTGTAAGTTTGAATATTTAATTCAATGTGAAATCATGTACAGAAAGTGAAATAAAGAGAGGGAAAGAAAGATGGAATTGAGAGAGTGCGATAAAAGAGACAGAAAGAAAATCAACAACTCAACTTAGATTTATATAGAGCCTTTAACGGAATAAAACATTCCAAGGCACTTGACAGGAGCATTTTAAAACAAAGTATGACACTGAGCCACAAAAGGAGATATTAGGTCATATGATCAAAAGCTTGGTCAAAGAAGTAGTTTTTATGGAGTGTCTTAAAAGAGGAAAGTGAGGTGGAGAGGTGTAAGGAGAGTATTCCAGAGTTTGGAGACTAGGCAAGTAAAGGCATGACCACCAGTGGTAGACTGATTAAAATCAGAGATGCACAAGAGGCCAGAATTAGAGGAACACAGATATCTTGGAGAATTGTGAAGCTGGAGGTGATTATAGAGAAAGGGAGGCGCGAGGCCATGGAGGGATTTGAAAGCAAGGAGGAGAGTTTTTAAATCATGGTGTTGCTTGACTGAAAGCCAATGTAGGTCAGCGGGCACAGGTGTGGTAAGGGAACGGGATTTGGTGCAAGTTAAGATATGAGCAGCAGCGTTTGGGATGGCCTCTGTAGTAAAACAATTCTTAATTTTTGTTAAATCTCCAACAACAATTAAGATCTGAAGGAATGAGACACCATGGTTGTAAAATTAAATTTTGGGGGCCAGAGAGGTTGTTTGGTAGTAATTACGGCTTATTATGCCACTAAAAACTCACTTATACTTAAATGGATGAGTCCTAACTTTTTCTGGTGTGTTTAGTGTGTTTGAGTACCACAACTTCACTCCAGTTGTGTTTTTTAATGCCAAATCTCTCGGCGAGGTATCAGTGTAGCAAAGCTACTACAGGAGAAGGGCAATTCGAACAGCAATTTCCTGATATCTGTGTTTAACTGCACACGTGTAGATACTGGACGTTGCTATTCCATTTACTCCTTAATAACGATAACTGCTGTTAACTTCCCTGTTATTCCTACATCAAAATCTGAGCCATTGACTTACTAGTCCTTACCACTGATGCTGACTGACCTGCTGTTTGTTTGCAGCACTTTGTTTTGTTTTTTGTTTAATGATATTAATAGTTTATTGAGCTCCTACACCCGTTGTTGGAGGAGAGAACTTGGGTCAGTGCATGGTGAAAGCTCCCATAGCCGAAATGAGTTTGATTTGCCTTGTTGATTGTTACCTCAGCATCTCTCTACTAATAGTTGGTATGAATGTTCTAGTGTGCCTGATACTGCAGTGGGGAACCTGGGTTTGATTAAAGGGCTCAGCCATACTTAGTACCTCAATCAGCTGTTATTCTAGTACACAGTGCACCAGATTGTTTGTTGCAATGATGACTGATATCTGGTAATTGAAATAGTTGATACCTTAAAAATAGCGGCCTATCAGTACAGTCTCAAAGGTCTGCTTTCGCAGCATGATTGTGATTTCCACACCCTTGTGCACTGTCAGCTTCAAACAGAATTGACCAGAAATCAATCAGATTTACTTGCTCTGTTCCCTGATTTATTTCCTTTCTGTGTGTGTGCCTGCGTGCTTATGTGTGTCTGTTTATATGTGTGTGCCTGGATATGTCTGTATGTGCCAGTGTGTGCCTGTGCCTATGTGTGTGTTTGTGGGCCTGTTTGCTGGTGTGAGTGTGTGTGTATGTTTGTTTGCGTGTATGTATTCCAGTGTGTGCCTGCCTCTATGTGCATGTGTGTATGTGTGCCTGTATCTGTTTGTATCTGCATGCCTGTATATGTGTGTTGTGATGGAAGCCACACATGCCAAATGAAAACATATTAATTTTGTCATATGGAAGACTATTTGAAATATTACTGGATCTTGAGCATAACTTATTAAAAGACCACAGATCAGTGGCTGAAAACATGGCTGCACATTTGCATTCTGAGAGACAGTTGCCTAGAGAGACAATGGGAGTGCTCCCTAATTCAATTAGCCAGATGGGTTTTGTCAGTAGTGATGATCAAAAGACATTGAGAGTCATTGTCTTTGTAAGAGCCAGCATTGTGCACTGGGCCCCAACGAGAACTGCAAGACTTAACTTCAATCAAAGACATTACATCCAACCCAAAACCAGTAACTGAATTCCATCTACTATTTCAAACCCTCCCCCTTTAATTCTGTCTCCTCCTCTGTATCTATTTGTGTGTGTGTGTATTTATCATGTATGCATGCTAGCGAGATTGTGTCGCATATTTTTAGTTGTTTTAACTGAGTTAGAGTTTTAAGGTTAATAAACTTACACCTTTCTTGTTTCAATCTGAGAAAAACCTATCTGATTGTTTCCCTTACAATTACAATTAGAGAGCAGTGAGCAAGGACTCACTGAGGGGAATCTAAAAACACTGTGTTTTAAAAGTTAAACCCTGTTATGGCCAAATCAGGAAAAGGGCAAGAGGGGAGCCTGAGACCCCTTCCTCACCTGGTCGTAACAGTATGTGCCAGTGTGTGTCTGTTCCTGCGTATGTGTTTATTTGCCTGTTTGTGTGTGGGTGTGTGCATGTGTTGGCTGGAAGGTGCTGAACACATTCCCTGTTAGGTCCGACTAAAAGCCAATGGCCACAGCTCTGCCTAATTCATATTCACACTTCACCGGTTCTGTTAGTTCCATTTCTTTTCTTCTTCAAACTGCAATACGCTAATGAACAGCAGTTCTTGTATAAAAATTCAATTTGCATATCAAACTATAAATGCCCTATTTTGCCTTGTTCTCCCCCTTATATTTTTATGCTACAGTGAAACAGAACTTAAACTCTTTCAAATAAATTGAAGAAGGGTATTCAGTTTGCACAAGCTATGGTGGTATCTGTCAGCATTTTAAGACCCCTGCCATTAATCTAAATGTACAATCTTCACTAAATTGGCACGGAAGACCATTGGAATGTTTACAGTAGCCTAAGACATCTGGGAACAGCAATGCCTGCACTACTGGCTTATTTTTGTTCTATCGTCTGAAGTCTTGATGAACATGATCACTTATTCTCATTTGACTGACAATTCAGTGCAGCCTATTTTCAAATAGGATACTAAACTGAAGATTTCATAATACAATAAATGTTAATAGGTATCAACACGATAAATTGTGTTGTATTTATTTCACATTTAAACCTAATATTAGGGCTAACAGTCAAAATAGTTGTGGCCTTTATGTTGGGTGTCATTGTAGCTCAGTTGGTAATATGCTCACTTCTGAGACAGAAGGTTGTGGGTTTAAATCCCATGTCGAACATGTGTTTCTGATCCAGGGGGACTTCAGTGCAGTCAAAATAACTTTCAATGCTAAGACCTGTGTTTATTCTGACAGTGCAGCATTGTCAAAAGTTCTGTCTTTTGGAAGAGGTGTTAAATTGAGCTCAAAGAAGAGTAGGGAGCTTTCCTAATGGACTGGCCAATATTTCTCCATCACAGAACATTACCAAAAAAAGATATCTGGTCATTTTAGCACATTTACATTTTTTGGAACATTGTGGCTCCCATCTTTGCTTAGATGGAAATGATAAGTACACTTTAAAAAGAAATCATTTTTGTATTTATTCATTCGTGGGATGGGGCATCACGGGCAAGGCCAGCATTTATTATATCTACTTTACTCCATATCTACTTTAATTGGATATGAGACACTTTGGGACCCCCTGGGGATGTGCGAATGTGCTGAAATACCCTGAAGCACTCCACATACAATGAACTGCTTTGAATGGTGATGACTGCTGTTATGTAGATGAATCTGGAAGCCATTTTGTGCAAACAACAGTGAACAGGATGACCAGTTAAGATACATTTTTGAGTTGGTTGAGGGAGTACTGTTGACCTCCCTGCTACTCTTCAAATAGTGCCAGAGGATATTTAATGTCCATCATGGGAAAGGCAGCACTTTTAACAATGCTCATGCAGTACAGCATTCCTTGAGCAACTTAAACTGAAATTTAATTGTAAATGAATTGGATCTTATGGTTACAATAGGCAATGTACTTCCTCTAGAGTCAATGTAATCAGTGCCTACATGTGTGTTAGGGAATCTACCAAGCCTGTTTGTGAAGAAGATACTGAGACTAGGATGCTTTGGTGGAGACTGTTTATTGCTTGCCACAGAGCTTAATTCTCCACTCCTAATAAAACCCAACACCTGTTCACCCTACTACCTTCAACTACTAGGTATTTAACATAAATTAACAGAACTTATTAGACACTAACATTGTGAAGGAAAACTTCAGACTTGTGCTTAATGGGCTAGAGGTTCATGACATGTGGGTCCTTGAGAGGGTACAAAGATTTATCAGAATGGTTCCAGGATGGATAATTTTAGTTACAAGGTTAGGTTGGGTTTGTTTTTCTTAGAACAAAGGAGAGTAAAGGGAGATTTAATAGAAGTGTACAAGATTATGACAGGCTTAGATAAATTAGACAAGGGAAAACTGTTATCATTAACAAATGGTACAAGGACTAGGAGACACAGATTGAAATCTTTTAGGCAAAAGATGGAGGGAGAATATGAGGAACCACTTTTTTTATGCAGCGGATGTTAATGACCAGGAACCCCGCTGTCCACAAGGATGGTGGAAGCGGAGACAATCAATTGCATGGCTACGGGAATTGAGCCAGGGAGTAGGCCTCTGTGGAGAGCATGCCATGGACTTGATGGGCCGAATGGCCTCTTTCTGTGCCGTAAATGACTCTATGTACAGCAGGAGACAAACCAGAATAAACTTCCCAAGTTACCTAAGATTGATTTTTGAGAAGACCCATTTCTATTCAGCAGGGCTGTGCAGGACCTGTGTATTGGTAAATTTAGGTGACAGCTGTGACACACTTAGTAGCGGTTAGAAGGGTGTGGATTCGTGTCCCACTCCAGAACCTTGAGCACAAATCCAGGTGGCACTTCAGTGCAGTACTGAGGGAGTGCTGCACTGCTGTCTTTCAGATGAGACATTAAGCTGAGGCTCTGTCCACCTTATCAGGTGAATGTAAATGATCCCATAGCACAAACCTTAAGAGGAGCATGGGTGTTCTCCCTGGTGCCTTAGTCAATATTTATCCCTCAACCAGCATTACTAAAAAAATCAGATTATCTGATCATTATGGCATTGCTTATGGAATCTTGCTGTGCACAAATTGGCTGTCACATTTCCTGTGCTACAACAGTGACTGCACTTCAAAAGCATTTAATTGGCTGCAAAGCACTTTGGGACATTCTGAAGTGGTGAAAGTCGCTATATAAATGCAAGATTTTTAAATAAAAACAGTTCAAGGACAGCTATCAGGGATCACATTCTTTGCGCTGGTTTAATTGTCACCTTTACTGTTACAGCTTTTTAATGGATGTTTTCTATTTGTTGGTAGCATCAATTAACTAATTCAATGCCTGTTGCTGCTTTTATTATCAGCACTGTTTTAATTCAGATTCCGGGAGAGCAACAGCTGTGAGCCAGTAACTGGTAGCAGCCTCGTGAAAAGATGGACCTACAAGTCTGCTGCTATGATAAGGGAGCTTAACTTTGTAGTGAAAATCTCTTTGCCTTTGATTACACTCCAACTACCTTAACACACAGATTTTGGTATCATCTGCAAATTTACTGACCGACACTGTCCAGCTCATTAATAAAAACTGTGACGGGTAGCCAGCCTAGGACCAATCCCTGGGGGCTACCACTGGTAACATGCTAGGCTGAGCCACATATGACTTACGTTAATTACAATCTTTTAGCTGTAGGGTTGGAGCCAGTTTCTAATCCAGCATATCAAATTCCTACTGATACCACAAGATTCTATCTCGTGAAGTAGCCTAGTGTGAGGGACCTTATCAAAGGCTTCGTGGTAGTCGAGGTAGACAATGTTAAGTGGATTTCCCTCATCTACTAACCTAGTGTCTTCTTCAAAATAAACTCAATTATCACATCATTGCTATTTCTCAAAACTTTTCACACAATGTGAATTACTTTCAGAGTGCAACAACAAGTGTTCTGTAGCCGGTAATGTCCTAGAAGCCACAATTTATGTGGTCCAATAGTGGTGGAATAGTGGGTGCTGTGCTGAAATCAGGGTGCAGGTATAATGTTGGGCCAGGATTGAAGGACCTCGATACTTAACATTGATATTGGGTGTTTGATACTGACACTGAGTGGAAAACAATTTGAAGGTCTAGTGCTAATATCACACAGTTTGATGAGCACAAATTTCCCAGCAAAAAAGAGCAGAAAGGCAATGACATTTAAAAATTAATTGAAAGAACTGGCTACAGGAAGAAGTAGTGGAGGCATAAATTCACATAAGGGAAAGCTAGATAAAAACATGAGGGAGAAAGAAATAAAAGGATATATAGATCAGGTCAGAT
The DNA here is from genome assembly GCF_036365525.1 of Heterodontus francisci. Taxonomy (NCBI): domain Eukaryota; kingdom Metazoa; phylum Chordata; class Chondrichthyes; order Heterodontiformes; family Heterodontidae; genus Heterodontus; species Heterodontus francisci. The sequence continues at coordinate 128,816,847 of NC_090377.1, forward strand.
GAATTGGGATGAGGCTTGTGTGGAGCATAAACACCATCATGGACTAGTTGGGTCAAGTGGCCTTTTCTGTCCATGTAAAGGAGGCTGGTCAATGGAGGACAGCCTGCTTAGAGATGCTCAATCTTCAGAGCAGGGCCCTGAATTATGAAGGGTCCCTCAATTCTAAAACTAGTTGTGCAGCCAGCTGCTCTCTAACGACTTATTGTCTATTCACAAATGCATTTTAACTGCATCCATTTTCAATATCTTCTACGTTTAGAATTTGCAACGTCATTAAATTAAATAATGAAAAATCCTTTTGGGTTTAATTCCGTAACATCTGTATGCTTGAGGTTGTTTTTCCATTGCTGACGAAAGAGAATGAAATCAGGACAGCATTCTCCCAGCAGGAAATGTTGCATTCTGTGATGGAGTGACAAACAATCTGGCTGATGCACGGGACCATATTGCTTTTATACCCTAATTAGACTGTTCTTCACATTGTTAATGAGCAAGCAGATGCCAACGGTGCTGACTCTTTACACCAGCACACTGAACAAAGCATAAATTGTCCAAGATAGTCTGAAGTAAATTGAACTTCAGGTTTCCTTCAAGGAAAGAGCATTTGTGTTCGACCTATAGTGTGTATCTACGTGTGTGTTGATTATTTACCCAGAAGTTAAAAGTGTGCAATGCGTTATCTTCCAGCAGTTATATTTTTAGTGGTATACCTATTTTAATTATGGGAAGCATTTTTTAATTAGAAGACGGGGTGCCAAATATTCAGTTTATTTACATGAAGACTTTAACCCTTTCACTGCCCAGTTATGATTGGGCTGAGCTCTTAGTAGTAATTATTACACTCAGGCTGTTGATTTTTATTTTGCACTAATAATTTATAATGTTGTGAAAAATTGTTTGTATTTATTTATACCCTGTTCATTTTGTGTCAAAATGTAATTGTTTACATTGGTGTCTTTATATTTCAGTTTGCATTGAAGCACAGATTAATTCAATCCAGTTCGGAGTGAGGAGGTGAAGGATTCACTCTGCTGGGTGTAGGTGCCTTTAGTAAAATGGGTTTTGCAGCCTCAAACCATCCTTAGTGGGGTGCAGGTCTACCGCAGAAAATGTCGAATAAGTTGGCTCTCGAGGGCCATTCCGCCCAAATTCATAGGGATTCCTGCATTGTACAGGAAGCCTTTTGCATTCATATAGCAACGTATCACATCTCTCATGATGTGTCCTAAAATGCCACACATGCAATTAGTGTAAAGAGCTTTGCGACGTCCTTGAGTTGTGAAAGACACATATGTTGATAGGATTAGATGAAGTAAAGTGGGAGGAGGTTCATGTGGAGCATAAACACCAGCATAGACCTGCTGGGCCGAATGGCCTGTTTCTGTTTCATTGTAAATACAATGTAATTACCTTGAAGGGCAGTTCCCATTGTCATGTAGCTGTCCCGCAAAAAGCAATGTGATGAAGAAGCAGTTAATCTATTTTTGATGCTATTGCTTGAGGGAAGCGCATTGGGCATGACATTTTGGAGAACTCTTCACTTTTCTTCACTTACAGCCATGGGATCTTTAATATCCACCTGAACAGTCACAGGGCTCTAATTAACATCCTATCCAAAGATAACACCTCCCAACAATGTTATATTACAGTGTCACACCTCCAGAAAGGTGTCGGGTCTTGCAGTAGGGCTTAAATCCTCAATCTTCTAACTCCTTGGAAAATCAGTCCAGAACGAATAAAAAAATCAAACTGGTTGGAAGCTGGTAAACTGGAGGGAAATAAGTGGGAGAGAAATGTAGGATATACAGGCAAGGAAATCTGAATAGGAAAAAAAAAATAGATATCACGCAGGGAAAATCTGACTATGATCTGAAAAGATCTAAGTTTTATATGCAAATCTGAATCAGTGTTTTCTACACATGATTGAGCACTAATACAGGGATCTTTGGTTCACAAACATAGTTCCTTTGTATTAAGGTATGGACAGAAAAGCAGCCATGAAACTGAGGAGGGTGTGTTGGGAATGTGTAGGAGCTATCTCTTTTGGGCCTCCTTATCTCGAGAGACAATGGATACGCGCCTGGAGGTGGTCAGTGGTTTGTGAAGCAGCGCCTGGAGTGGCTATAAAGGCCAATTCTGGAGTAACAGGCTCTTCCACAAGTGCTGCAGAGAAATTTGTTTGTTGGGGCTGTTGCACAGTTGGCTCTCCCCTTGCGCCTCTGTCTTTTTTCCTGCCAACTACTAAGTCTCTTCGACTCGCCACAATTTAGCCCTGTCTTTATGGCTGCCCGCCAGCTCTGGCGAATGCTGGCAACTGACTCCCACGACTTGTGATCAATGTCACACGATTTCATGTCGCGTTTGCAGACGTCTTTATAACGGAGACATGGACGGCCGGTGGGTCTGATACCAGTGGCAAGCTCGCTGTACAATGTGTCTTTGGGGATCCTGCCATCTTCCATGCGGCTCACATGGCCAAGCCATCTCAAGCGCCGCTGACTCAGTAGTGTGTATAAGCTGGGGATGTTGGCCGCTTCAAGGACTTCTGTGTTGGAGATATAGTCCTGCCACCTGATGCCAAGTATTCTCCGAAGGCAGCGAAGATGGAATGAATTGAGACGTCGCTCTTGGCTGGCATACGTTGTCCAGGCCTCGCTGCCGTAGAGCAAGGTACTGAGGACACAGGCCTGATACACTCGGACTTTTGTGTTCCGTGTCAGTGCGCCATTTTCCCACACTCTCTTGGCCAGTCTGAACATAGCAGTGGAAGCCTTACCCATGCGCTTGTTGATTTCTGCATCTAGAGACAGGTTACTGGTGATAGTTGAGCCTAGGTAGGTGAACTCTTGAACCACTTCCAGAGCGTGGTCGCCAATATTGATGGATGGAGCATTTCTGACATCCTGCCCCATGATGTTCGTTTTCTTGAGGCTGATGGTTAGGCCAAATGGTTAGCTATCTGATCAAAACATAAAACAGTAGGAGCACAGGCTCAATGGTCTGACTGGGCAAGATTTTAACTCCTTCAAAACCCACCCTCTCGCACAGACTTAAAATCGGGTCCAGGGAGGCCACTGGTGGCTGGTGTGGAAAATAAAATTTGTAAAAAGTCACTTTGGTGTAGTAAGGATGCAGCTATCGTGCAGTTTATTTTGGGGGGAATGGGGTGTATGTGCCCCAAAGCGCAAAATTCCCAAATTAAACCTGCTGCAGTGACTCAGACCATCACTGGGGGAGACCCATCTTTTACATCTCATGACCATCATTACAAAAGAGGCCAGTTTGAAATAGTTCAGTTGTGGAGTCAGTTCGCAGGAAATATGTCTCACATCCCTTGAGCTTGGCATCATGTAGAACTACATAGATTATACAGCACAGACTGTCTAACAGATCTAAGTTAAAACATAGTGTTTATGCTACACGAGTCTTCTACCCTACTTCTCACCCGATCAACATATCCTTCTATTCCTTTCGCCCTCATGTGCTGATTTAGCTGCCCCCATCTATGTTATTAGCCTCAACTACTCCTCATGATATTCCACATTCTCAACATTGAGTCAAGTAGTACTCACACAGTGTCAAGCCAGGTTTCAGAAGTGCTCAAGAGATGGATCCGCTCTTCCCGGGCACTTTATAAACGCAATTTTGGTGGCAAAAATAGGAAAGCGCACGCTCGCCAAACTTTCCGAGTTTGCCGGCTGAGAATAGGGGAAAACTGCACTCAGTTGCACAACGAGAAAAAGCCACCACCACAATCGCAAAAGATAAAACAGGCTGCATTTTGCGAGATTCTGCTCACTGGTACAAAGCCCCCCCCCCCCCCCCCCCATATCAGTGGGGGAAAAAGCAGCCGCCAAGGTCTGGAGCGCTCTTGCTGCAGAAGGAGCACACACGTTAATACTGATTGAAGTGCAGTTGGAGCAAGTGGAAATCGGGTTGGAGTGGAGAAAGCGTTCAGTAATTAGAGGAGCAGCTTTAATGAAAATATATCACTGGATACTACCCTGAGTTTGAAAAAAGAAAGATGCAGTGATCATTTATCTATCATGTCAGAGCCATATCTAATTTTTAAGAGCTAAAGGGGAGTTTTTTTGTATTTCTCTAACGTGTCTCGCAGAAAATTTGTCTGGAGAGGCCAGTCAAATGCCTAAAACATTACACGGCGCATTTGTCTGCCACTCAAGTTGGGAGAGTTTCCAATTGCAGCCCAGGTAAGATGAGCAGTTTGCCATGGTTTATTTGGCCAGAGACAGCTGGTCAGAAGCAGAGGGTCCAAACCACTAGAGCTCCCGAGGACAGCAAGACACTGCCAATTCATTAATCAGACACGACTGCATGTTACTGGAAACTCGGCTGGCGTAATTAGGCGCCTGTTTAGATCTAATGCAATTTAAACATGAAAGATATGGCATGACATGATTCTTAACAAGTTTGTTATATCTGTGAAGTGTAAATGGCGACTTATCACAGGAGAAATGATAAATTATCAAACGCCAATTGGATTTTCTCACTCTTGACAACACTTAGTCATTCCTGCCACTTCTGCAAATGCGGCTGCCTGCCTGATGGGGAATTAAATATCAGTTCCGCTTTTGTGTAATTTGCTTGGACATTGTGCTGTAAACTTTCTATCAAAACACTTTCATACTTAAACGCCATTTATATGGGCCTGCAGTTTGATTAATTTGTTGAAATTGTTGCTGTCAGGGAATATTGGTGGGGTATGCTTGATGTTTGGCGGGACAGTAATTGTGTATTGCTGGTGCCTGTGACCATACATGGGTCAGTAATCAATGGTATTAATATTCTTTAGGGCTCATTGTCAAACCTTGGGTGCAACAGAGTGGTGCGGGGGCAGGGTGGGTGCGGGGGCTGGGTGGGGGTGGGGAGGGGGGTGTGCAGCCACCTTTGTCAGAAGATTTATTCCAATTTTTTCCGACTACTTTGGGGGTTCTAAATTTCTGTTCTCCCTCTCCCGCAGGTGCTGATATTGCAGAGGGTTGCTTCCCTCAGCACCAGCAGTCTCAAAGCCTCACTCTGCATGCATGAGCATTGACCACCACACCCAGGTGGAGACTTCTCACATCCACGGCTGTTAGCTGCTGTCCACTAACTCATCCAGCCAGACTTCATCCAGGCACTAACGTTTAATGGTGATGGGATTGGCAAGCTACTCGAACACAGATGGATCTCACAGCCGAGCCCCATCCCATCCTTACCGGAGATCTTTGCACGCACTTCCAGTCCCTGAATAATGATCAGCAACACCCCCCACCTCCCCCCTCCCCCCCTCACCTTGGTTGATTTTCTGATCGTTCACCTAGGACGCTGAGGTGAGTTGTAACACCCTTAGTGCCACTCCAGCTGGGAACAGCTATCAGCACAGGCCAGGGCTCAGTCTGTTTGAATTAGATACTCAACGACCTAACCAACCTGACCATAACATCATGGTGGTCCCCCATTTCCAGCTTTGGAATTATTTTCTCTCTGGCAATATTGGCTAAGCAGGCGCACAATAAAATCACACGGTTTTAGCATTTTCTCCAGAAGCGACTGGATGAATATGGGAATTTACTTTAATGGTTTCCATGGCCCGCTGACCAAAACTCAGTCGTGAAGAACATTGCCTTTTACATCCGATCAGCAGCCCACTCAGTATTTTAAAAATCCCAGGTCAAAGTGCCAATGTGCAGTTATTCCTTAATGCGAATTAAAATGAGTGGACACTTATAGAAACCAGCACATGGGTTAAGAATACCAAGGAACTGCAATAACTTGCATGAATATAGCACCTTCCACAACCTCAGGACACCCCAGAGTGCTGTACAGCCAATGAAGTACCTTTGAAATGTAGTCACTACTGTATTGTCGGGAAACAGGACAGCCAACTTGCGCACAGTTCTACAAACAGCCATGTGGTAATGGCCAGATAATCTGTTTCTGCAATGTTAGTTGTGGGATAATTGCAGGACCCTAGGGTGAACTCCCCTGCTCTTCTTTGAATGATGCCTTGGGATCTTTTATACACACCTTAGAGGGCAGACGGGCTTAACATCTCACCCAAAAAAGAAGGCAACTCTGGCAGTGCAACACTCCCTCAGTTATTTATTTATGAAGTGCCAAAAGGATTCTGGCACAATGACAATCTTAAAGTGTTAAACATTTCCATTGTATAAACAATTAATTCATCAGCGACTCACAAAAACATTGGAGGAGGAGTGGCCTTTGCATTGCAAATCAATAAGGCCTGCAGAATTTAAAAACACTCAAACTTCAGCTGGTCTTTTCTCTGTTGGAGGGAATTCAGGGAAGAGTGACAAGGAGAATTGTGTCGGGACTAAAGACACTAAAAGATGAAGGGAGAGTTGAAGAGTTAGATTTTCTTTTCGTTGGAGAAAGTAAGATCCAGTTCCTCAAAAAGGCTGAAGGGACTAGATGATGCAGCTGAAATTAAAATATTTAATTGTGGTTGAGAGACGCGGAAATAAAATTAATTTGCCCTAAACTGTTTAGAGATGAGAGGATTTTTTTTAGGAGCAGTCTCCCAATAGCTGATGTTGTGCGAATAGCTCCCTCAAGAGCAGCTGGAAAATACATGGCTGGGAATGAGATTGGTCATAATAGGAAGAGGCATAGACTGAAATGAATAAACACTCCAGTGGACACAAAGGGGCTTGTGCTGTCAGAGCACGAGGAGATTAGAAGGCCAGGGTTGAATAATGGAGATGTGAGGATGGATGAGGGATTATTGATGTAGCATTGTGCTTCAGGAGATTAGATGAATAGGCTACAGTAATAGAATCATCAAATATTACAGCCATTTGCCCCATCTAGTCTGCACTGGCTCCTTCAAAGAGTCCCACTCCCTCCTCTTTTCCCATATCCTTGCAATTATTTCTCCATCAAGTACCACACTATCAGGCAGTGCATTCCAAATTCTAACCACTCGACATGATGAGGTATATTGTAAATATGGCATGGATGGGGATTAAATAGGCAAGATTGAATCTGAGATTGCACATGGTCTTTTAAAGGAGATTAAATGTGTGGGGTAGGATCCATGATGGGGTAGATTGTACATGTTTCATGAAAGTAGTGAGCTTGATCGTCTAAATGCCTTTTCTCATTCCATGCTGTCTTATATTAAAAGTATTTAATCGTTCAGCTGTTATCCTAGATACGGAATTGTGAACACTTGTGTAGCACAGTATTTATACAAGCTGTTCCAAACTATTGTTGAGCAGGAAACGTGTATTGGTTCGGTAAGACTGTTCAAAGTAAAATACTGCATGGTTGTAAACTTCTCTTTGCCTATTGAATGCAGCTTTGGCCAGATACTTGTTTGGTTTCTGCTGCCCTGTGCTTGAGCTGTTCGCACTGTTCAGATAGTGAATCTAAATTGGTATTGATCAGACCATTGACACGAGTGTTCCTGGACCATTTTGTCGGTAGGGCAGAGAGCTGTGTGTTGATGTTTACATAATGGGTTCACACCCAGCGGGGAGTTGAGGAGACTTTATAAACACAGTGAGTTATTGTGATCTGGAATGCACTCACCTGAAAAAGTGGTGCAAGCAGATTCAATTGTAACTTTCAAAAGAAAGTTGGATAAATACTCAAAAATGAAAAACAAAATGTGCAGAGCTATGGGGAAAGGGGGTTGAAGTGGGACTCATTGGATAAGCTGTTTCAATGAATTGGTATAGGAGGCACAATGGGACGAATGGCCTTCATCTGTGCTGTAAGATTATATGGTGCATAATACATTTGCATGATAGGTGTTGATATCAAATTTAAAAACCTTTGCCAACATGTGTTTCACAGTGAACCTTGAGTTCATTTTATTAATCTCTGCTTGACGTTCTGTAAAAATCTGCTCCATAGCTTTGCAAAAAGGTCACATTAATCGATATAGCTGGTTCTACTTGGCCTGCTACAACTAACTCCAGTGTGAATGGAGATGAAACAGCAAACGTCGTAATATTCCTGGCAATGAACAGGTGCACGTGCTAGGCTGAACCTGGCAAAACCTGTATAGAAAATCAACAATAATACCCACTCACAGTTTGTATGCTTCTCTTCATCCTTCATCCTCCCCCTCCCCATTCTCCACCTTCCCCCAAAAAGCCCTTGATGGTGTTAAATGAAAAAATATGGTTTGTAAGAGAAAAAACATTTAGAGAACAAAAGGCTGCATTAGTTACAATTCATTACACATCATTCAGGTATTCGAAACATCCTCTCCCGACACACAATTTTGCTTTTACTTCCAGCATTTTCTTTTCAGCTGACATTTTCCATCTTTCTCCAAGCACCTCCCTGCAGCTGAAAGCTGGTCTTGGGGAGTGTGGGTGGGGTCAGGTCACATACTTGTGCGTGCTTGTTGCCATAGTGTGGTTACCCAACCATAGACAAACTAAGTTGCCAAACTAAGAGTAATAGAATTGCTCTGTGATCTCAAACTAGGGCGGCACAGTGGCGCAGTGATTAGCACCACAGCCTCACAGCTCCAGGGACCCAGGTTCGATTCCTGGTACTGCCTGTGTGGAGTTTGCAAGTTCTCCCTGTGTCTGCGTGGGTTTTCTCCGGGTGCTCCGGTTTCCTCCCACAAGCCAAAAGACTTGCAGGTTGATAGGTAAATTGGCCATTATAAATTGTCACTAGTATAGGTAGGTGGTAGGGAAATATAGGAACAGGTGGGGATGTTTGGTAGGAATATGGGATTAGTGTAGGATCAGTATAAATGGGTGGTTGATGTTCGGCACAGACTCGGTGGGCCGAAGGGCCTGTTTCAGTGCTGTATCTCTAATCTAATCTAATCTACTCCTTATCATAAAACCTGCTTTATCCCAACCGAGACAGGTAGATCAAAGCACGTTTAGATGTCCAAAGCATTTTGTCTTTATATGCTGCAGAGGATCCACACCATGAAGCTTCAGGGACCACATATCAAGTTTAAGTAAATGTCCCCATTAATCTTCATATACCTCAAGCTGCTGATGCTTACAGTTGTTGGTGTTCCAATGTAGGGTTTATCCACCAATAAGAAAGACTTGCATTAATATAATGCTTTTCACAACATTGATGTGCCAAAGCACTTTACGGCCAACAAAGTACTTTTGAAGTCTCGTCACTGTTGTAATATAAATAAGTACCAATGAGAAAAACATCACCAAGAACAGCTATATAATAACAGCAAAATACTGCAGATGCTGGAAATCTTAAATAAAAACACAAAGTGTTGGAAATACTCAGCAAGTCTGGCAGCATCTGTGGAGAGAGAAACAGAGTTAATGATTCAGGTCTGCGACCTTTCATTGGAACAGCGATTTGCAAACCTCCAGGCCTACAAAAAGCAAACAGGACATACTACTCAAATAAGTGCAAAGAGGACTGAATTGACTGGGCATCGAGGGCACAGGTGGACCATAGTCCACACTTTGGTCAGTCTTGGACTGAAGATCATTAACCTGATCTGGGCCTTCAAACTACAGCTAACTGATTGCCAAGTTATTGCCATACTCGCTTAGCCTGCCAGGAATTTTCACAAAATGGGAATAACAATGATTAATATTTTGAGGTGTCATGTTGCAAACTAACTCACCTCGATCTGCAGTAATTATTATTCACCCTAGTCCTATTCTACGTCCTTGTTAAATTCAGTTTAATGCTTATAGGAAGAGAATTGCTGACTGAAAACTTGCTGTCTGTAAGTTCGAGCATAATACTCCTTGGGAAGTTAAATGAGTCTATAATGACATAAATTATACATGCAGTGTGTGAAAAAAAGTAGGCGTAATGGCCAAATGACCTTTTCTGATCGCATAGTCATATCCTTCATGCTACATTCCAGAAAGCCAATTGGTGAAGGATGGAACTGGAGCCAATCTTTACACACTTTTATAAGCTTTTATTTACACAGATACAGGTTACAAGCAAGCGTATCTGAATCCAGGGTCGGAAACTTTAATAACAAGAAGAACCATTTTTTAAGTTTAGTCAAAAACATGATATCTTAAGAGCTGCAATGCTGTTAATAGAAGCCAATAAAAATAAACAGTACAGAGACATATTCTTGGATTTCTATGCAACACCTTTTTACTGACGCTCGTAAACATACATGTATTAATATCAATGAAAGCGGTCATGTGATTATAAATAATATTTTAAAAGGTTTTACAAAAAAGGTATTAATTGAATGACACTTTCTCAAAAGTACAATGTAGATAAAAGTTTAATAAAACAAAACAAGCCATTTTATAATCATCAATCCCTTCAATTTTACCGAGATCACTAACAAATATTTACTTTAGGGTCACAAATGTAAACATCTTTAATTTTTGCATTCAACTCTGAATATTGGAAGTTAACCTCCTGAAGAAGTTCAGGTTGGGAGCTACAATTGAGTCCATAATGAACTGCATGCAACTCCGGCGCCGCAGATTGCAGACCTCTGCCCTAACCCAACGACCATATTTTCAGTCTGTTCCACTTTATAGGGGCACAAGTGAATCCTCAGTTAATACCCAATGCTTGCCTACAATTAAACAAAATTAATATACTGTTAACACTTGAGTGTTTCAGCTAGAGGATGAGAATGCGAAGAAAATTTTATGTGAAAGGGATTTTTGGCAGAAGTACATATAGAATTATATAAAATTTACAGCACGGATACAGGTCATTCATCCCGGCTGGCCTATGCCAGCACTTATGCTCCACATGAGCCTTCTCCCATCCCTCTTCACCTAACCCGATCTGCAAACCTTCCATTTCTTTCCCCTTCATGTGTTTATCCAGCTTTCCCTTAAATGGATCCATGCAATTTGCCTCAACTACTGCTTATGGATTCCCTAATGGATTTATTTGTGACTATCTTATATTTACAGCCCCTAGTTTTGGACTCCCCCTCGCAAAGACACCACACTCCGTCATTAGGTCAGAACCTCCATTGATGGCTGTGGGCATCACGGATAAGAATTCTGAAGCCAGTTGGATTTGATAATATGCTTTTGAGAACTCCAGATTAAACATAAACAGAAAAAGAATATTTTTTAATTTCCCAAAAGTGACTTGAAAGTATTGCACTCAATCAACATCAAATCTTCCCTGGGTTTTACTGAAGTTGACCATAAAAAGATCTTTAATAACACCTTGTGAATGACATCAAAAGGTTTTCCCCCTCCTCCCCCACTCCAAACAAAACTTGAGATGCAACAAAAATTATTGAAATGATGCTGCCTGGCCCTCTGTGTATTTCCAGCATTTTCTCTTATATATATAAATGATATAAGTGATATAAAACGGGAACAAAGTTGACCAGAGGACAAAGACAAAGGAAAAACTAATATATAAACACATTAAGTTGAGCCAAGTGTGTGTTTATTATAAAAAACGTTACCAACAGTCTCAGAATGTTTGACACAATGTAAAGTGTGTAGGCCTACTACATAGTAGGGGCTGGATTTTGTTGAGGTTCCAACGTTGGGATCCGTGGCGGGGGATGGGGTGTTGGGGGAGGGGACCGGAAAATTGTTCTGGCAGCGGCTCGCCACGGAGCCCGACGTCAGGAGTGCTGGGCCCGATCTTGCCGATGGCAGCGAGGCTCTGTCTCTGATAGCCACCCCCCTCGCCCCCGCTGCTGGGCAATGGGACCCAACTTTGAATATGTAAATTAAGAAAATGAATAAATTTAAATAAAATTGTCAGCATGTGCCTTCACTTTCCCATCCAGGGAAAGCTGGCGCCACTGAGGTAGGGAAGTGGGGGCGGGGGGTGGGGGTGGGGGGGTACCTAGGATTTTCAGCGCAGGGGTGGGGGCGAGGTGGTACGGGGTCAAATGTGCAATAATAGTGGGCGCAGGGATGACCTCTGCACTTTGAACAGTTTGGTGGGGGAGGGAAAGGTCAAAGTCTTGCATGTAAGTCTTTTGTGTGGGGAACAGGGCAACTTATCTGTAAGTGTTATTAGGAGGGGAAGGGGTGATTTTTTTTATTGCGGTGTATTGGGGGAGGGTACGGTTTTAAATATTTAAATTAACAGCAGGTCTGGCTGCCCTTTAAAAATGGCACCAGTGCCTACGCACAGGCAGCTGACACCGCTGTTGGCGTCGCAGAGCCTGCCCCCACCACGTGATCGGGGGTGGGTGTCCCGACCAGCGTGCTATCTTGAGCCGCCGTGCAGTAGACTGCAAGAGATGGCAGTGGGCCGCTATTTATTTCACCCGCCTCCGCTCCATGTGGCGGGAGAATAAAATTCAGCCCTAGGTATGAGAAGCTCTTTGATTCCATTCCAGTTGTTGTAAGCGCTGTAGTGTTTGGGGAACAAGCTGGATCCTTGGCAAGTCAAATGATTAAATTGCTCAAAGCAGCAACAACATCAATTGAATTATCCATGCAGACCCAAGTTGAGTGCTAAGTTAAACTTGCAAGTAGTCTTGGGTGTAAGAGTGACACTTAACCCAGCCTCAGGACTTTTAAAAGAAAGGGCTTAAGAGAGATTTCTTTACCAAAGCTTACCAAATCGGCACATCCTGCCAGCCCTTGTGGCCTGAATGCCCTACCACCACTCGGAGCACTTTTCAAAGCCCTTTCAGAGATTTTCCGCTCCGAAAGTTTTGGCACGGCAGTTGAATTTGGTTGTGCTAAGGTGTATCACATTAGAGTTTTAATATTAGAGCAATTAAACCAGTAATTGTAATTTGATGCTGAACGCACCAGAGGAAAAGAATTCTCTACATCATGGCTGATTTTGATATCTGTGTGTGGATGTTTCAAATGCTTGTACAATCATAGAATCATACAGCACAGAAGGAGGCCATTCGGCCAATCCTTCCTGTGCTGGTGAGTTACCCCTCACCATAAAATTGTCCAATGTACTATAGTCTCTGATATATGCTCCCTCACTAATAACAAACACATGGCTGGAAATTCCTCATGCATTACATTTAATCTGTGGGCAGACTCCTAGTGGAAAAAAGTGTACAGTTCAGTGTCTAGCACTGTTCTTTCTGAATTTGTGGGTTTGAACCCCACTCCAGGACCAGCGCATGTATTGAGGGAGTGCTGTATTATCAAAGGTGCGCTGTCTTTTGGGCGTAAAAGATTTCACAGCACTAAGAAGGGCAAGGAGTTCGTTCTGGTTCACAGCCAAGCATTCCTTCCTCGACCATGGTCACCAGAGAGACAACTGAACTGGCCATCCACCTCATTTGCTGCTTACAGGATATTGCTTTGTGCAGATTCGCTGCTGAATTTGCCACAACAGTGACCTCACTTCGAAAATAATCTGTTGCATGTAAATTACTTTGTTATACCCTGAGGACATGAAAGGCACTCCATAAATGTATCTTCTTTCTTGTACACGATCTTTCTGTAAATGTAACACATTGAGAAAAGTAGAGCTACTCCAGATTGAAATCTCACTAGATCGTATAGTAACAAATGAGATTCCTTCATTTGTTATTTAAGAAAGATTTGAACACTTCTTCTCATAGCACGTGAAGAAATCCCTGATGCTAATCACGAATTCTCATGCAGCACCATGACAGCTCTTCTTCTATGTTGTGCTATTTCAGGATTTCTAAAGATCACATTGTAAAAAGAGTGTGGATTTCCCTGAGCTATAAAACTTAAATCAAACGCTGGTCATTTTATTTAACGCAAATAACTTTCAAGATCTGAGGGCAAGAACCACTTTGAATGTATTTTATATGTGATATTGTAAGTGCTCAGCATATCATGGTTTTAATATAATTCTTGGTGGCCGCCACAATAATACAGTTTTCTCCCCGCACTTGAATGTTATGTGAGGTCAGTCTTGGTACATTTAATATACAGTGGTACTTTGACAAAATGTGTTGTTTAAAACTGTCATTCACAATAAATAAACCTTTCAATCATTTAAAAAAAATTGTGATATTTTATTGGAGCCTTTCCATTTTCCCGTAAAACAGGTGGAACTTCATATTCAGAAACATAATCTTCAGGGATCCATATATTGAAAAAGAGAAAACTTATTATTTTCTTGAGTTTTATTAAAACTTTATAACTCTCTGAGGAATGCAATAAGAGCACCAATTTGGTACCAGTATCAATAATACAACAGGATTCCCATATTCCGTCTCTATTCTCTCCATTCCACCAAACACTCCACAGTCCGACTTGTTTCTCTAATTCCATTTTATAAAATTTTGCATTGGAAAGTTACAGGAAAATAAACTCAGCTCATCGATGCAAATATTTCAAAAGGCATAAAGCCCTTGTCTTATTTTATGGGTCAATATTATCACAGGAAACAAAACAGATGGTTGTCTTTAACTGAGATTTCAGTTCACAATATGAATTTTGTTATTTTTGTATTAAAACTTTTCCAATTGTATTGTATCTTATGAGTGAAGTGGAATTAATTCAGCTTTTCTTTGAAGCAGAATGAGTTCTGCCCCAAAATCCGAGTTGTTAAGTCATGCATACCGGCAGGTCCCAGTTCGATATGCAGCCTGGACATCAGATGACCTCAATCGAGATGTTTCAAGTAGCTTCGGGCCCAAAGGGTTAGGGACAGGAAAGAAGGAAAAGATTCTGCCAGGATTCCTATTCCTCCATTGCCCCTCCTTGCTGGAAAATGCATGCATGCACAAGTGGGGGGGGGGGCTGTATTTTAAGGAGCCCTCGACGTCGGGATCCGTGGGCGGGGAGGGGTGGAGGGGCGGGAGGGGGTTGGTGCATGAAGATGGCCTTGGATGAGGCCCGCCACGGACGTCGATGCCAGCAGGACCCAGCCCAAACCTCTTGCCAGCGGTGGGATACCGTGGCAGCCTCCCCATCGCTGGGCAACGGGACCATAATTTGAATATTTAAATCAATTAAAATAAATTAAATAAACTTACCTCGCTTCCTGATGTCCCACTGCGATTTTCAGCCTGCAGGCCAGCATTCCCACCTCTTCGGATCCCCGTCCCGGGAAACAAGGCGCAACACTGGTCGGGTGGGGGTGCGGTGTGGGGGAGGAAGTAAGTTTATCAATGTGGGGGGGGGGGGGGTGGGGGGCGCGAGGCCATGGGCTCACATTAACGTCATGAGTGTAGGGGTTGCTGGGAAGGGTTATAGGTTAAGGTTTGTGCAGTTGAGGGGTGAAGGTCAGATGGTAAAGGTAAGTGTTTTGGGGGGGAAGGGCAAATAATTAATTTAGCTGTTATTGAGGGTTGGGAGAGGAGCAAAAGAGATGTACCTATTTAATTTCATTAATCTTTAAATATTTAAATATGCCGGTAGGGCCATGTGACCGGAGAGGCTGCCCGCCCCAGCTCTTTAAATGAGCGCGGTGGCTCTTTGGTGGGGCTGCCATTTTTTCGCCTGCTGTCGATTTCGGCAGCTGGCTAGTAAAATTCAGCCCATGAGATGTCGACATGTTCTGGCTTGGGAATGATGCACTGCATCGAATCAGAGAAATTTATAACACAGAAGAAGGCCATTTGGCCCATCGTATCTGTGCTGGACAAACCAACCTAATCCCACTTTCCAGCTCTTGGTCCATGGCTTTGTAGGTTATGGCACTTCAAGTGCATAGCCAATGCTTTTTAAATGTGATGAGGGTTTCTGCCTGTACCACTGTTTTAGGCAGTGAGTTCTTCTCAACCTCCCTCCAATCCTTTAAAAGGAAAGACTTGCATTTATGTCACGCCTTTCGTGACTACGGGGCATCCCAAAGTGCTTTACAACCAGTGAAGTACTTTTGAAGTGGAGTCACTCTTGTCATGTAGGAAAAGTGGCAGTCAATTTGCACACAGGAAGCTCCCACAAACAGCAATGTGATAATAACCAGATAATTTGTTTTTTGTGATGTTGTTTGAGGGGTAAATATTGGCCAAGATACTGGAGAGAACTCCCCTGTGTTTCTTCAAAATAGTACCATGGAATATTTTACACCCTTCTGAGAGGGCTGATGGGGTATCAGTTTAACATATCTGAAAGATGACACCTTATAGACAGTGTAGTGCCCCCTCACTTCTGCATGGGAGTGTCAGCCTTAATTTTTATGCTCAAGTCCTGGAGTGGGACTTGAACCTACAACCTTCAGACATGGTAACAAGAGTGGTACTGACTGAGCCACAGCTGACACTAAAATCTATGCCCCTTGGTTATTGACCTCTCTGCCAATGGAACAAGGCCCTTCCTATCCACTCTATGCAGGCCCATCATAACTTTTTCTGAATTCTTTCATGGAATGTGGGCATCACTGGCTGGCCAGCATTTGTTGCCCATTCCTAATTGCCCTTGAACTGAGTGGCTTGCTAGGCCATTTCAGAGGGCATTTCAGAGTCAACCACATTGCTGCGGGTCAGGAGTCATTGTCGGCCAGACCAGCAGATTTCCTTCCCTGAAGGACATTAGTGAACCAGATGGGTTTCTACAATAATCGACAATGGTTTCATGGTCACCATTAGACTGGCTTTTAATTCCAGTGGTGCGATTCGAACCCATGTCACCAGAGCATTAGCCTAAGTCTCTGGATTACTAGTCCAGTGACATTACCAGTACGCCACTGCCTCCCCTAAACGTCTCAATAAAATCTCCCCTCCGTCTCCTCTGTTCGAAAAAAAAACAACCCCAGCCTATCCAATCTTCCCTCATGGGTAACATTCTCTGGTCCTGGAAACATCCTCATAAATCTTCTCCATACCCTCTCTAGTGCGATCACGTCCTTCCTGAAATGCAGTGATCGGAACTGTATGCAGTACTTGAGCTGTGGCCTAAACTAGTGTTTTATACAGTTGTAGCATAACCTCCCTACTCTTATGTTCTATGTCCTGGCTAATAAAGGAAAATATCCTTTATGCCTTCTTAATCGTCTTATCTACCAGTTCTGCTACCTTCAGAAATTTGTGGACATGCATGCCAAGGTCCCTCTGTTCTTCTACAATTCTCAGTATCCTACCATTTATTGTGTATTCCTTTGCCTTGTTTGCCCTTTCCAAATTCATTACCTCACACTTCTCCAGATTGAATTCCATTTGTCACTTTTCTGTCCATTGCTATCTTCTTGCAGTCTATAGTTTTTTTCCTTCACTATCAACCACACAGCCAATTTTTGTATCATCTACAAACTTCTCAATCATGCTCCCTACATTTAAATCTAAATCATTGATTATATACTATGAAGGGCGGCACAGTGGCGCAGTGGTTAGCACCGCAGCCTCACAGCTCCAGCGATCTGGGTTTGGTTCTGGGTACTGCCTGTGTGGAGTTTGCAAGTTCTCCCTGTGACTGAGTGGGTTTCTGCCGGGTGCTCTGGTTTCCTCCCACAGCCAAAGACTTGCAGGTTGATAGGTAAATTAGCCATTGTAAATTGCCCCAAATGTAGGTAGGTGGTAGGAGAATTGTGGAGATGTGGTAGGGAATAGGGGATTAATGTAGGGTTAGTATAAATGGGTGGTTGATGGTCAGCACAGATACAGTGGGCCAAAGGGCCTGTTTCAGTGCTGTATCTCTCTATGAACAGCAAGGGACCTTGTACTGAGCCCTGCAGAACTCCACTGGAAATAGCCTTCCAGTCATATAATCACCCATCAACCATTGCCTTTGTTTTCTGCCACTGAGCCAATTTTGGATTCAACTTGCCATTTTCCCTTGGATCCCATGGGCTTTTCCTTCTGTGATCAGGCTGCCATGTTGGGACCTTGTCAAAAGTCTTGCTAAAATCTTTGCAGCCTACATCAAACATGCTATCCTCATCGACCCACCTTGTTACCTCCTCAACAAATTCAATCAAGTTAGTCAGACACGACCTTTCTTCAACAAATCTGTGCCGACTGTCCTAGTTGAACAGCCGGACAACACTTACTATTTAGGTTCCTGCATGAAGAACAGGCATTTGGGTGAGATACCAGAGGGACTGTCAGCACCCAGCAAGCATTGAAGAAGGGAGAATCACTGCCAGAGGAAGCAGAGTGAAGAAAAATACATTGCTGATTTAATAAGGAAACGTTACTCACATTTAAGAAGTATTTAGATGAGCACTTGAAACGCCATACCATGCAAGGCTACGGGCCAAGTGCGGGAAAATGGGATTAGAATAGTTAGGTGCTTGATGGCCGGCATAGACACGATGGGCCGAAGGGCCTGTTTCCGTGCTCTATAACTCTATGACTGTAATCATCATTTCACAAGAACGAGAGCAGTGCGCCACCCTGAGAGCTTCTGACTGTCCAGAGAAGGTAAGTACAAAAATGGGCAAAACCCAGATAAAAGTATTTATTATCTAAAGTTTCAGCAAGGCTAAAGTGAACAGAGCTAAGCATTCTTGTCACCAATTATCAGACTTCTGTTAATAACACATTTGCTTTGAAGAAGGAAGAGCTCTAAGGCAGCCATGCATGTAATATCACTGATGATCAAACTTAAAAATGTTAACAGTATCCAATTTAAGCTCTGGATTCAAGGATTGTACTACTGCGACTCCCAAGAGCTGCTGCTAACACGTCATGCATAACTAATCTTACTGTGTTGCGCCTGAGAGTTTGTAGGAGTACTTTCCATTCTGAATTACTCAGTGTTGAGTGCTGATAGACAAGTATTTAGTGTGGGTGTTTTCTACTGGATCATGGCACATTTCATAAATTATTTGTTGTGTCGTAGCTCAGGTCTCATTGCTAAAGAAAGGTCTAAAAGTAGATATGCTCCAGGATATAAAATGATTCAATTATTCACACCACTTGCTTGCTAATTGACTTACATTGTGAATTTCTGGCACTCCTTTAAATCTGAATTTCCTGAGGGAAGGAGGTTAGTTCTTCAGGGGCTATTTACACATTGCATCGTTCCCGTTTCTCCATTCCACCATGGGAAGGAGGGTAATGTTAGCTTGTGTCATATCCAGCCTTTGTTTTGGTCTGAACTCAAGGCATCAGTTATAATACCTCGATGATTTAGCTGGCTGGTTTTCAATGAGATTTTTCATTGAAGAATTATAGAAGTATGACAGAGAGTAAATCTTTCTCGGAAGATTATGACTTGTGGTTCAGCGGCTGAGAATTAATAAAAGTAACCAAAAGAATTCTCTACTCTGTGGCATATAACAAGAGCTCTGAGATCATTTGCTCCTTTGTATATTTAGTTTAAAGCCCCTGTGCTGGTCTGTCCAAAGTACTAGGTCTTTGCTTTTAACATGTAAACATATTGCATATTATTTATTTTGCTGTGCATTAATAAAAAGTGTTTTCTGTACTGTTTTCCATAGGATAGCTGACAATGCCTTTTGAAAATAGAAGAAGTGGCTCCAGGGAGTGTGTTGATATTTGCAGGTTTATATTTTCAAATGATCTTGGAACAGGGTCCCAAGCACAGAAACGTTGACAACCGCTGAACTACAGCAAATGAGAGCTGGGAAATGCCCTACCACATGCAACTTGATGCGGTGCACCTTCAGTGTGTATATCACAAGAAGCTGCGGTATCTGTCTGTCTGTCTTGTACTACTCAGAACACTTCGCTCTCAGTAACAGTGCAGCAATGATAAGCAGAAAGGTTTAAAGTTCTAACAAATTAACAGCATGTTTTAGAAATAAGTTGTGAGAAAGTGAAAGGCTGTAACCTGATCTCAAGGGCCAAGTTGTGTTGACTAAACTGCAACTTTATTTATTTTTATTTTATATTTTATTTATTTTTAGTTTAGAGATACAGCACTGAAACAGGCCCTTCGGCCCACCGAGTCTGTGCCGACCAATAAGCACCCATTTATACTAATCCTACATTAATCCCATATTCCCTACCACATCCCCACCATTCTCCTACCACCTACCTACACTAGGGGCAATTTACAATGGCCAATTTACCTATCAACCTGCAAGTCTTGGCTGTGGGAGGAAACTGGAGCACCCGGAAAAAACCCACGTGGTCACAGGGAGAACTTGCAAACTCCGCATAGCCAGTACCCAGAACTGAACCCGGGTCGCTGGAGCTGTGAGGCTGCGGCGCTAACCACTGCGCCACTGTGCCGCCCAACTGCGTCACTGTGCCGCCCACTGTGCCACTGTTCCTTCTCCAGTACCCATTCTTTCAGTAAGTAGTTCCTCAATTCCCTAACTGGTTGCCTGTCCAGGAAGAACCTTTAAGATGTTTTCCTGGTAAGATGTATGGTTTACAGACAGTGATGTTTCACCGTAGCTAGTTCATGTCCCTCTGTATGGACTGTGAGTAATTGAACTGTCTCATGAAGTTCTTAGATTTATGGATTTGAAGCACTGCTCTGCAATATTCAGAAATACAGTTTGAATCATAGAAATTCATGGTACAGAAGAAGGCCATTCAGCCCATCATGTCCGTGCCTGTCAAAATCATTTGAAATCATATTTTGCTCACAGAAAATTTGAATTAATGGATAATTTGAGTTGAGCATCTTCAAACGAAGAGGGCTACGCTGTATTGCATTTTGTATTGAATTCCTCAATCTATTATTTTAACTCGTGCTTACTCACCTTATTTTCAACAGGTGAACACTGCTGTTGAAATAACAGAGAGGAATGCCATTTGAACCTATAATATCTCACCCCACGATTTGTTGCACCATTTCAAAAATTGGAAGCAAATCTTGAGCTTCCTTGACTTGGTGCTATTTCATTTTAAAATAAAGCACAGCACAGTTACGGTATATTTCGCCCTGGTTTCAATTTAGTGGAATGAAAAGGACAAAAATATTGTACTGATATTTCTGGTGACAGAAGAAGATTGGTTTATGAAACTGCTAACTGATGTACTAGTAGTTGTGTGGCAATGGTATAATCGTAGTACAAATTCAGCAGTCAAAATCAGGGCTGTCTCATACTTCCTGAAGTGTTCCAGGTCATCTACTGCCAGGGAAATGATGGATAGTATGGATTGTAGTGTGATTTAGGATGTTAGGATTTTTCATTCTTTTTCTGCGGCTGGGACTGATTTTGAACACCTCAAACAGAAACATATCTGAGCCACACAGACCCAGAAGGCCCCAGATTTGGTCCCCAGTCTCTGTGGCGTTCGCTCATCTCTGCTGGGAGGGCAGTACAATTACTAAAGTTGACCTCCACACCCTTGGATGGGGCGGAAGGAAATTGAGCAGTGTGCCCACCCCTGCTTGTTGTCCAATCACCCGATACCCACCCCTGTGTGTTATCCAATGATCTGGTGCCCACGCCTGCTTGTTATCCAATGATCCAGTGCCCACCCCTGCTTGTTATCCAATGATCCGGTGCCCACCCCTTCTTGCTATCCAATGATCCGGTGCCCACCCCTGCTTGTTATCCCATGACCTGGTGCCCACCCCTGCTTATTATCTGGTGACCCAATGCCCATGCATGTGCATTATCCAATGACCCGGTGTCCATCCCTTCTTGCTATCCAATGATCCGGTGTCCATCCCTTCTTGTTATCCAATGATCCGGTGCCCATCCCTTCTTGTTATCCAATGATCCGGTGTCCATCCCTTCTTGTTATCCAATGATCCGGTGTCCATCCCTGCTTGTTATCCAATGATCCGGTGTCCATCCCTTCTTGTTATCCAATGATCCGGTGCCCATCCCTTCTTGTTATCCAATGATCCAGTGCCCATCCCTTCTTGCTATCCAATGATCCGGTGTCCATCCCTTCTTGTTATCCAATGATCCGGTGTCCATCCCTTCTTGTTATCCAATGATCCAGTGCCCATCCCTGCTTGTTATCCAATGATCCGGTGCCCATCCCTTCTTGCTATCCAATGATCCGGTGTCCATCCCTACTTGTTATCCAATGATCTGGTGTCCATCCCTTCTTGTTATCCAATGATCCAGTGTCCATCCCTGCTTGTTATCCAATGATCCGATGCCCATCCCTTCTTGTTATCCAATGATCCGGTGTCCATCCCTTCTTGTTATCCAATGATCCGATGCCCATCCCTTCTTGTTATCCAATGATCCGGTGTCCATCCCTTCTTGTTATCCAATGATCCGGTGTCCATCCCTTCTTGTTATCCAATGATCCGATGCCCATCCCTTCTTGTTATCCAATGTTCCGGTGCCAACCCCTTCTTGTTATCCAATGATCCGATGCCCATCCCTTCTTGTTATCCAATGTTCCGGTGCCAACCCCTTCTTGTTATCCAATGATCCGATGCCCATCCCTTCTTGTTATCCAATGTTCCGGTGCCAACCCCTTCTTGTTATCCAATGATCCGATGCCCATCCCTTCTTGTTATCCAATGTTCCGGTGCCAACCCCTACTTGTTATCCAATGTTCCGGTGCCAACCCCTTCTTGTTATCCAATGATCCGATGCCCATCCCTTCTTGTTATCCAATGTTCCGGTGCCAACCCCTTCTTGTTATCCAATGATCCGATGCCCATCCCTTCTTGTTATCCAATGTTCCGGTGCCAACCCCTTCTTGTTATCTAATGATCCGATGCCCATCCCTTCTTGTTATCCAATGTTCCGGTGCCAACCCCTTCTTGTTATCCAATGATCCGATGCCCATCCCTTCTTGTTATCCAATGTTCCGGTGCCAACCCCTACTTGTTATCCAATGACCCTGGAAGAATGTGTGCATGTGTGTTTGTGTGTTTGGTTTGATTAGGTTGACTTGTATTCCTCCCCTTCCAATGGAATAACTTGGCTACATTCAAATGCCAGTGAGTAATGACTAACCCTGGTGTGAAATTGGAGGGTGTTCAGTGCCCCAGCGAGGAATCAACTCCTTCGGGAGAAAAGAGGAGAAAATGGGAAAAATAATAAAAATGCAGATTAATTTTCATGTACAAAAAATTCAAATCAGTGATTACTAAAAAAGCCACAAGACCAATTTTGAAAATACTCTTGCATGCGTAGAATGTGCAGCACAGAAACAGGCCATTTGGATCAATCGGTCTCTGTGGGTGTTTATGTTCCACACGAGCTTCTTCCCACCCATCGTCATCTAATCCTATCACCATTTCTGTCTATGCCTTTCTCCCTCATGTACTTATCTAGCTTTCCCTTAAATGAAGCTACGCTATTCACCTCAACTATTCCATGTGGTATCAAGTTCCACATTCTAACCACTCTCTAAATAAAGAAGTTTCTCCTGAATTCCTTGGATTTATTCACTGACTGTCTTATATTTGTGCCCCTCGTTTTGGACTCCCTCAGAAGTGGAAATATCTTCTCTGTTTCTAACCTATCAAACAGTTTTATAATCTTAAAGACCCCTATCAGATCACCACCTCAGCTTTGTCTTTCTAAAAAAAAGAGCCCCAGCCTTTATAAAGGAGCATATATAAATCCTAAAGACAGAAAGGGAAACCACGAATGCTGGAAATAAATAGGAAGGAAAACAAGCTGTGACTTGACCTGCTGCACATTTTCAGTTCTTTCAGCACGTAATAATTACGATTAGTGAAGCTGCTGAGTTGATATACGGTTAATTGTAAAGTAGATTAATAAAAGTCACATATCTAATTCTATTGCCTCTTCATTTTGTGGAGTTCCATTTAGTGTCTCTGTACAATGGGTGAGTGGTTCGAAAGCAAATGGCCTTATGAGTGCAAATGAAGTCACTTTGCAACATTCAAAGGAACATTCTGGCTCGTCAGAGAGAGCAATACGTCTTAACTTGGCCGACTGATTGGGGGTTTGAATAAAGAGTCTGCAGTACCATGTTGCCAACATACTGCACAGTATATGGACTGTAGCATTTTCAATGCCAGGAGACTGTTAATGCTAGTCTGAATTCTGAATACTGAGATGTCTTGTAGCCAGTTATGTCTACTGTTTTACTTGCTCTTTATTTTTCTGCATTTCTGTTGTCTGCTATTTGTGCCATGCTGCATGATCTTAACACTCTTCTTTCATTGTTAATTCTAAATTCGTTGTTATTTTTGACATTTACTGCTCCAGTTTTGATTATCTTGGTGAATGCAGCATACAGTTTAGTTCCACACAGTCAGAGTTTGCACATGTTAAAATTCCATGATGTAATGTCAGTATGTCTTTTCAGTCTCTCCTGTGCATTAAAATGGAATAGCCAAGTCCAGTAGTTCCCTGGCAGAGGGAGAAAGTGGACTCCCAAAGCAAAGAGGGGGTCAATAGATTTTTTCAGTTAGTTTAGCACTACTTGGGAAAAAAAAAATTCCTTGTGTTGAGCTGGTTTCAACATGAAAAGCATTGTGTAAATGCAAATGTTATTATTTCCTCATTATTATAAGAATGTTAAAATCATAAGCCAAAAGCAGCTGGAATCCTTAGTGTAAAGGTCATTTTTTAAAAATTCCACAGTTCATAGGTTAACTGGTCACTCATCACATTGCTGTAGAAAGGTTTTGGTGTGAAATGGCAGCCACACCAGCCTCCGTAACAATTTGCTGCACTGCGGAAAGTAATTAATTGTGTGAAGCGCTTTGATCTGTTTCAAGATGAAAAGCGCCATAAGGTCAAGTATTTTATTGCTATAAAGATGTTAAAAATCATAAGCCAAAAGAAACAGTAAATTGGTCTTCCATTGTCATTCACATGGATGGAAAGGTCCCATATCAAGTTTCCAGTCTGACCTGCAACCCTATTTATTCTACTGTGGTAATTCATTCTAACTGACAGACTTTGGAGAGTAAAATCTACTCAAGTATCTAATGGAGAGTTGTCATTTGAATGAGTAGGGCTGTATAATTCCCACAAGCTGCATCTACCTCATGAGTTTGGAAAAGAAGCCAAACACCCTGACCAGAAGAACGCCACCATCCCTGAGAGGCAAACAAACTGTAATCGCTCCGCTAGCAGGCACTGGAAAATACAAAACCAAAGCAAAGGCCCAACCGCAATTCCTAACTCCGGCCTTCCAAACCAACCCACTCTGCATTGGGCCAAAACTCATTGGCCTCGATGTTCCTCTTTTGAGCTGCCTGTTTATGGGTGTACCTGGGGCAGGCTCAGAGAACAGAATCAAGTGATAAGGCCCAACGCCAAATCTCCTTCCTAGAAACCTACAGGCAAGATCTTCCTCCACATTGCTAGAGGTGGACGGCAGCTTTGCTCTGTCACATGTTGTGCCAGTTGGAAACAGCACCTGTACAAACCAGGCACTCAAGCATGCTTGTTTGGGTCAGAGACATTCCATACTTAGAGGCCACTGCAACCCAGGAAGTTTATTTTTTTACATGATCTTTTAAGTGTCTGTAATTTCTTTTTAAGCGTCCTTTTAAGTTTGTTTCAGGTTTTTTTTAAAATTTTAAGTTTCTTTAAAATTTGTTAAATTTTTTAAAAACATACTTGAGTTTTGAAGCTGCAGAATGAGCATTGGAAATCAGTGCAGTCTCCCCTAAACTTCCCCCAATTCCTCTGCTTTCAAGAGGAGGCCGCCTGCAGAGATTTCAAGCACTGGGCCCTCACCCATAGGTATCTACATTTCATTGTCTGTAGATCCAGGTCAGACTACTTCACTGTAACCCTTTAGCAATGCATCAAAAGACTGAGCCTTCCCCAAAGAGCAGTTGTGCCAGCTGCCAGACAGCTGTGGGCGTATCTCATAAGGGAGACCTTCAGCTGACTAAGATCCAGGCCCACAGCCAGTTAATTTTGGCCATTACCGTCTCCTTTTGGCAACAAATTCAACTCAGTCACCTGGCGACATGAAGCGCTTCTCCACAGCTACCATGACTCCCACTAGGAGGTCATTCCGCTACATGTTTGCCCACAGGCATTCGCATACCTTGTCCCACACATATTTCATCAGTGGAATGAAGTAACTCACAAAAAAACAGACCTGACAATGTTCCCTCTGCTTGAGATCACCGTGCCTCCCCTTGATGCCTGCTCTTGTGTGCCTTTCTTTCTTACTCTCTCACTTCTCCCACAGCAGCAGGACTTTCTGAGGTGGCTGGCTGAAGATTTATATGGGATGGATTTGTGCTACTTCGGTGTCTTTCTTGGTGGGCTAAATAATAAATTGGAGAGGGTCAAGACTTTCAGCGTCCCATCATACAGAATATAGCCCTCTGGTGTCTGAAGATGTTCATTATTGGAGTAAGATGGCACTTTCTGCGGAGGCCAACTCCTACCATGGGCCTGGCTCATGTTTTTTGTGAACGTCCCTCCTTTGGGCCTAAAAGCAGACGGCTCCTGTAACACCTCAGTTGATAAGTTTGTTAATTAGTACGTCTGGTGTCCTGATGGGGCAGCAGCCTCGGATTTAGCAATGAGCCATATTCGTGCAGACACAAAACAACGCTGGATCTTTCTCTCCTCCCTCACACTGGGAAGGAAGGAAGGGAGGGAGGAAGGAAGCGAGGAAGGAAGGGAGGAAGGAAGGTAGGGAGGAAGGAAGGAAGGGAGGGAGGGAGGAAGGACGGAAGGAAGGGAGGAAGGAAGGAAGGGAGGAAGGCAGGCAGGGAGGAAGGAAGGAAGATTGATTGACGTGGATTTATATGACGCCTGTCACAAGGTCAGGACATTCCATGGCATTTTGCAGCAATGAAGTACTGTTAAAGTGTAGTTCTAACGCAGGAGATGAGGCAGCCAATTTGTACACAACACGGTGCCACAAACAGCAATGTGATAATGGTCAGATAATTTGTTTAAGTGATGTTGGCTGAGGGATAAATATTGGCCAGGACACTGTCGAGAACTCACCGACTGTTCTTCAGAATATTGGCGTGGATTCTTTTACATCCACCTGAGAGGGCAGATGGGGCCTTGGTTTAATGTCTCGTCCAAAAAAAGCCATCTTCAATGGTGCAGCCCTCCCTCAGTGCTGAAATCCACCAATGAGGTAAAGCATCTAGAGCCCATCCATTGAGTCTCTTTAAATCACGACTCCAAAAGCAACAGAGAATCCACATTGCTGCAGATGGTCCTGATTGAAGTACAGGGAAAAGCTGCTGTCCAGCTTTTAATACAGTACATCAAGTCAGTATATGAGCAATGAAATTCATACCCCACCTTAACTGCACAGAGGTGGCAAAACTTGACCAAAACTTGTATGGAAAAACATAAAAGAGTACTAATTAGACACCATTGGAGTGATAAACCTGGCTGATAGTAGAAGTGTAATCGGGATAGGGTTAGCTGAAGTAGGGTGGGAGGTGATTCATGTGGAGCATAGACGAGTTGACCAGCATGGAGCAGTTGGGCCGAATGGCCTCTTTCTTTGTTGCAAAATGTGTGTGATTCTGTGTGTTTCAGCTTCTTGAGAATGGATTCCCACTGATGATTACATGTAGGTGCAATGCACTTTTTAAAGTGAGGGTACTAAATTCATCAAGGATTCAATCACAAACAATGACACCCATCAGTGGTACTGATTTAGCAAAAGATTAGGTGAAGCCTTATGACTTCTGACAAATGGAATAAATGCAGCCAAATATTCCCCAATTAATCGAATATTAAGTTAATTTGACATTTTCATTTGGTCGACATTAATTACAGATTTTGATAACAATGTAAGACATTACAAGATCTGTTCAGTAACCTTGTTCCAGCTATTTGTATGTTATTTATTTTGCAGACCCTTATTCCACACCTCTAATTGTCTGACCTTCACCCTGCTTTACTGAAGGTGGCAACACATAATGGAATCTGAGACAATAGAAGCTGGCCTTTTGGTACCTCAGCCAAGCAGGCAACCTTTACTGTGAGCTGTAGTGGTCTTATTTAACCATGGTTAGCATCAGTGAACTTAGTTATGCAGAAAGGTAGGTGGGACTGGCCTTTTCAACCTTTAATGGAGTTGAATGGAAGGTGACCTTTTAGAGTGTTGTATGATCATGGATAACATAGATAAAGAAGATACTGCAGGCTCGAACCAGCAAGAGGCAAATTCTTCTTCATACAACACCTGGGCAGTACAACTGAATTGTGCAGGGGAAATCCCTCGGGTATTTAAGAGTCTTCCCAGGGCACCTTTCGATGCAAGTGCAGGTGATGCAAGACCTGCCCTTTTATCTTCTCCCTTCTAACCATCCAAGCTCCCAGACACTCCTTCCTGGTGAAACAGCGATTTACTGGTGCTTCTTTCAATTTCGTATCCTGTATTCACTGCTCACAAATATGGTCTCCTCTGTTCTGTCTGCAAGCGTGACCCTGAGCTTCCAGTCACCTGTCATTTTAATTCTCCACCTTGCTCCCACTCTGACCTTTCTGTCCTTGGCCTCCTGCAGTGTTCCAGTGAAGCTCAATGCATGCTTGCGGAACAACACCTCATCTTTCGACTGGGCACTTTGCAGCCTTCTGGACTCAACATAGAATTCAACAATTTTAATTCATAACCTCTGCCCCCATTCTGTTTCCTTTTTCTTTGCTGATATGTTTTTTTTTCTCTTGTTTCTCTCTCATTTCCTTTTCTTTGCTTTGGGACAGCAGCTATTCAGGATCCTGCCATTCACACCTCCTCCAGACACATCTTTTGTTTCTTTACTTGTCCCATTACCACTCCCATTGGCCTTGCACCATGAAACCTTTTGCCATTTAATCTCTCCTTCCCTCCACCGTATCACAGACTTTCCCTTTTGTTCTTCCTCCCCCCTTTCACTTGCTCAAAACCTGTTACATTTCCAATTTTCCCAGTTCTGATGAAAGGTCATCGACCTGAACATTAACTCTGTCTTGTCTCTCCAAAAAAGCTGCCAGACCTGCTGAGTATTTCCAGCATTTTCTGTTTTTATTTCAGATTTCCAGCATTTGCAGTGTTTTGCTTTTGTATTTAAGCAACCATTGGATTCCATGATACAGTAACCGCAGGGGCTTTCTCGGGGATTGAGCTAAAATGGGCAGAAAGGCAATCCTCATCTGTATTTATCCTGCAGCCTGATGAGGACATCACAGTCAAGGAAATGCTGCCGACCCCCGTCAGACATCCGTTCACACGCACCCACTTTCCAGCAGACATCGCTAGATAATTGACAGGAGCAGCTTTCACCCCTTTCCCCCGTCCCTCCCACTCCCAGAAAAACTCAACAGGAGATACTAAGACTGATTATATCATGGCGAGCAGTGATATCTGACTGACCATGGCACAGGGATGGAACCCAGGACTGAGCTGGCCTATGCAGCTCAATACTATGTCACACCATAATCTCACCCATTGAATAATCTCACCCATTGAACTCCAGGTCTCTCAATATGAATTTTTTTTGACAGTAGCACGTCACTTTTAAAATCTGCTCACCAATATAAAACTGCAGAATGAAACCATTGCACTCCCTGCTTCGGAACTTCAGTGTTGCCTATGCACAGAGCTGAATAATTGTCATGTAATTGTACCTTGAATATTCAGATCATAGGATCACACTATTAATGTAGCATCCTCTCCCCTACTGTTTTGTTTGCCTTTGTGTTTTTCCACCAGCACAGAAGAAATAGATAATTGTAGATTTAATATTGTGCAGCCTATTTTCATATTAGTGTATTGTGCCTCCCTCCAAGAAGCCAAAAGTTTAAAATGTTTCATGCATCTCTACAGGACAGACCTGGCAGCAAGGCAAAAATCACAGCTATTGAACATCACCAGTTTGATTTTTATTTTTGTTTTCACTCATTAAAAAAAAAATGATGCTGGCATGCAAACTTGCAGTGGGTAGTTTTTTTCCCTCTCAAGTGAACAATTTTATCTTTCTTTTCCATCCCCAGCTGTGGTATCGTTGTTTTTCTCATTTGGCTTCTCTCCTCCATCATTTCCCCAGCTAAGGTTATATTTCATGTACTTTGCTGGCCCGCCAGTGTGCTTCCTCTCAATCGCTTCAGCTACTGCCCTTGTTTATTTCAGCAGTGGACCTAGCTTTCTATTGTGTTACATTTACAGCCCTTCTGTAAAAGGCTATTGATTGCCACTCCGTCACACATCCCATGAAGGAAGCGACAGACTGACAGCAGATCCTTTGTGCCTGCAATTTCAGATGAGATCCTGTCTGGTTGGGAACAGAGCTGTGAATGGGCGATCACACTGTGCAGTGAGAAACAAGGACCCTCACAGCGCCTGTGTGTTGAATTTGCCTGCGCCTACTTACTCTCGGCTTGCCATCAATTCCCCTTACCTCCAGCTGAATAGCACTATTCATTTCAGTGACAAGGCCCCACATTATGGAGACCTGCACTGTCCAAGTTTGTTTTTTTTTCGATGCTCTTGTAAGCAGTTTTAATGGTGGTGCCCATGTCTGCTGGATCGGACTGTCAGAAATGATGTAAAGCTTTCTTCGGGGTTATATGCTAGCACTTGGTTTGAAATATTTGCCTATTTCTTCCACGGTAATTAGCATGGCTTAATTACAAAATTACTAACTGGAAAAAAACTCGCTAAATCTATGCTGTCAACTAGGGCAGATGCAAAAGCTAATGAGAGAAGGTCCAGAAAACAAACAGAAGGCCATAGCCAGGAGATGAACAAGCTGTTTTTACAGTCAATATTCGGCTTTATAAATGGAAGTATTTCTACTGGCGAAAGACGAATATCCTTCTGATTAACCCTAAAGTATCCACTACTGTGCCAGTACTGCCATCGGCTCTTTAAGCTGACATCCCGTCACTGGATTGGCTGCCGGACCGATCCACTCAGGCTAAAGATTGGGAAATTGCTTGGTTCACTTGTACTTGGGCCCGAGTGCCTCAACTTTCATCCCACTGTTGGCCAAAACTTCCTGGCTGGGCTGCTGTTTGGACCACTTTTGGGTGGCAACATTGTCTCACAAACATTGGCAGCTTGGCACCGACGGCAGTTCCACCTGGGACAGCACACTAACAACCATAAGCACAACTTAAAGCAGGGGCCGTTCGGCAGCCATTCTTTAATCCATGGACCAAATCTGCATTCCTAGACTGGTTGAAAAAGGCCATCTGGGTGCATCCAAACAGCAGCTTAAAAAGTTTTGGACACTCCCTTTTAGCCAGGTTAGCCTGTGAGCTGCTAGGAGAGCATTACTTCAACTCTTTGCAGCAGCTCTGACTTTCCCTTTTCCTCTGTCTCCTTTCACTCTTATCCTTTTCATTTTGCTTCCATCCTTTTCTGTGAACTCACTCGTTCACATTTCAAAATGACTTGACTGACCTTCTGGTCACATATTAGAACCTTTCTGTGGAATCCAAACATTTCAAGCGTAGACTGCCCGAGTCTCAAAAGATACCTCACATATCCGCTGCCCCCTGACCTTCTGATGCTGTGGTGCTTTTGAACATTCATAAAACTTGCCTTGAATTGCTGCCTGCCAAGCACTTGTAACCATCTTTATCCATCTATATTCCAATGAGATTTTCAATGAGTTTTTAGTCGTGGCCACACGAGATCATAAAGTAATTACAAATGAGGAAAGCCACTGCACCACATGAGTTCATTCATTCATGAGTATGTCCTAACATCCCCACTGGAACATCTAATTGTTTCCAGGGTTTTCCTCTCCACCACTCTTCTGGGAAATCCATTCCAAGTGTTGATCGTTCTGTCACTCTCAGCTCAATATAATAAAATCTTTTTGAAAAAACACACAAGTGTTTATCTACCTTTCCTACTTTGTATAGATTTCATTGTGGGATTACATTGAAATTACAGCACAGAAACAGGCCATTCAGCCTAAGAGGAGGTGAATATTTAAGCTTCGCCTAAGTCTCCTCCTACCCATACTTCAACTCATCCTATCAGCATATTCCATTCTCCCTCATATACTTAGCGAGTTTCACCTTTGATACACCTATGCTATTCACTTCTGCTTTTATCGTTTTATTGGAGGATTGAGGGGTGACCTGACCAAGGATTTTAAAATGGTGAAAGGGTCCGATAAGGTAGACAGATGTTTTTTCCCCCCAAAATATACTTTATTCATAAAAATTTGCAAAAATGCATACAAAACAGTTCAGAACAGTTCAAATTTCACATTTCGGGAAATACAATAGAGATCAGATTTCTTCGATACAGAAAACATGAAGTGCCTCACAATTCTTGCCGTTCCATTTTAAATGCAATGTACATTGGCATTACATAGCAAAAAAACATTCTGGGTGCATACAGCCCGAGGGGTTTTACACAGTTTCCAGCCCCTCGGTATATTATGGCGGGAGGACCTTACACAGTGGTCTTTCCCCATTGAGCCTTTGCGGAGGCTGCCCTAAGCTTTAGTGCATCCCTCAGCACGTAGTTCTGGCCCTTGATATGTGCCAGTCTGCAGCACTCGGCTGTTGACAACTCTTTTCTCTGGAAGTCCAGCAAGTTATAGAGATGTTTCCACTCGATGGGGGAGTTCAAAACTAGGGCCCGTAAATATAAGGTTGTTGAGATGACAGGATGGTGTGGGGGTCCAGCTTTTAAACCCCTCCACCCATTGTGTTGCCCTATGTTGTGTTTGATCAGTGCTTGCAGCATTACACAGTGATATTGATCGTTTGTATTTGTAGTTTGTTTTTACCTGGCAATGTGATCCAGGGAACCTGGATTTTAAATTTCCTTGCTTAAAATTTTGTGCGAATGTTTTGTGACTTTCAAAGTGTTGTGTCCTATCTTTCCACTGTCAGATCTAATTGGTACAATGCGAGTGATGCAAGCACCAAACTTTCTCAATAAAGGCTTTTGCAAACTTCAACTGCTTTTAATTGTCCGCAGACAAGAGGCAACTTTAACACCAAGTCCATTGTAACAGTTTTGCAAACCTATCGGTTTGGCCATTTTCACTCGATTTGCCTCAAGGTGTCAATATGCCAGTTGTGACTAAAAAACTGTTGTCAAACACACTGTGTGTTTTGACAGCTATTTGAGAATGTGCTTTGGAATTTGGCACTAATATAAAAGATATTAACAGGGCCATTACTGTGCCTCAGACTTGGTGTGTGCAGTTGTATTGTGTGTGCTCCCTTGATCCTGCAGCATGAATTACTTTCACAAAGTCTTGCAATCTCCCAGACTCTGAAAAGGAATGCACATGTCTGCTTACGTACAAAGCGGATCTGCTATGTTTTATATTCTCCGAGATGAAGTAGCTGGGAGAAGTTAATGTGTTTTTTTTTTACTTTTACTTGATGGTTTCTTTGTAAATGCAGCCCACAACTGCGGCACGGTCCATTAATCACGAGAGAGACCCCAGAAAGATTAGTGTTGCATATGTATGCGATGCGGGTCTCTTGCACATTTCGGAAAGCTGCCGAGTGTGATGGAACATTGACAGGCAGACCCTGTCAAATGTTCCTGTGGACAGCTCGCTTACAATAGGAGTGCTGTTGGACTTAAGCTTTATTAAGTCTGAGAACTACAGGGATAGTGCAGAACGCCCTTAATAAGAAACATGATTACAATGGAAGCAGGTTATATGAATAACATATGGTGTGCAATTCTGGTTGGATGCCCTCATGGAGATATCCTGCCTCCAAGCATCCCACCCTACATTCCCGCTATTAGTCACCCATCATGTCCATCTTGACAACGAACTGCCTTCCCACAGCCAATCGGAAAGCCAACAGACTCTTCATTAGCCGATTGGATGACTCTTGACTGCAAATCAAACAGCCTTTTCTCTCCATCTCCAATATTTTGATAACTAACAAACAACAGTGTACAGCACATAGAAGATGAAGAAACCCAACTGATTAATGTCCCAGTAATTTTTTTCCATGGTTGCTGAAAGCAGCACCCAGGAGATTAATCTTTATGTTTTAGTTTAGTTTTAGTTTAGAGATACAGCACTGAAACAGGCCCTTCGGCCCACCGAGTCTGTGCCGACCATCAACCACCCATTTATACTAATCCTACACTAATCCCATATTCCTATCACATCCCCACCTGTCCCTATATATTTTCCTACCACCTACATATACTAGGGGCAATTTATAATGGCCAATTAACCTATCAACCTGCAAGTCTTTGGCATGTGGGAGGAAACCGGAGCACCCGGAGGAAACCCACGCAGACACAGGGAGAACTTGCAAACTCCGCATAGGCAGTACCCAGAATCGAACCCGGGTCCCTGGAGCTGTGAGGCTGCGGTGCTAACCACTGCGCCACTGTGCCGCCCATATGGTTGCTAACCCTAATGTTGTACACTTGAATGTCATCACTCTTAGTTCTGCTTTATACAGATGTTTATCATAACTAATATCGATATAATTACTGTACTGATAATCTGCAGTTTGCTGCATATTGTCCTACATTATCTAGGAAACAAAGACTGCTATTGCTATATTATTGCAAACATGAGAGCTTACACCTTTAGCTTCTACATCACTACAGCAGATCCTCCATTCTATCAATTAACCATCTTCCCTATTATTGCCAACAATTTCAAAGGACAAAACCTTGCACACGACATTATTTACACAATCCATTGACACCAGTCTCTCCTGCCTGATAGCGACAGAAATCAAACTCACAGGCAAAAAAAAGAGATTAAATTTAAATTTATTTGATTTGCAGTGTGCTATTCTCCATCCCAGCACCCAGACGATTGCTTACTGTAGAAGTAAGACTAAAAATTTGGGGGTTTTAGTTTATCACTCATTTCCATTTTTGGGTGAGGCATGCACGTTATAATAAATGAAAGCAGTACTTCTCGATCACCTTTACCACCCTTCCATCTGTCGTGTTACCTGCACTGCATTCATTCTAACTGCTTGAACAAAGCAAAAAAATTGACTTACAGAAATGAACCGGATAACATGACGAGTAAGAATTTGATTCATGTGCATTGAAGGTGGCAATTCATTGTTAGGATTCAGTAAGACCCACTGTTGCATTTCATGACATCAGAACCTCCCAGCTGCATTACTGACTGCCATCTATTTTTCCAATGTGCATTTGTCTGAATCCAGTTAATATGCATGCCCCGTTATAGTAATTTAAAATATCTTAATGAATCACTTGCAGAGATTTGCATTGATTCCAGTGTCTATTGCTTGTTTCTAGTGCATTGGACTCTGTATTTAGAGTTTTTGAAAGTTGCTTTCATAGCCTGTGTTATATTCCATCAGGGACAGAGATTAGCTGAGAGCTTGACTGCAAGTCGTTCGTACAATTTTCCATCCATATTTTCAGATCATTTTCATGCCATTTTTAAAAAGCCAGTTCTGCAAGTCTTTTATGGTGATCATTAATGGTATCTTGATGGCATCATTCTGTTCATTAATAATGACCCAACCACCTGTAACCGCAAGAAGGAGAATAGCTTTCAGACTAAGGTCCCAATCGAAGTGATTACTTCGTGACTGGAGTAAATGATTACAACGATAAAAATGATGGGAGATGCATTTCAGGAGCTAACCTTTGGGACATTCTCTTAATGATTAATTAATTTTATGATTATAGATCTAACCTTTTTATGAATTGTTTAATTCACAATTAGATCTGAGCCATACCAAGATTGTAATGCTCTACTACACTTTAAAATAAATTGCTTGATATTTTAAAGGGACTTGTTACGATCTACCCATTCCTGGCCAGGAGTGACTTCTCGAAATTCGGCTTCAGAGTGCCTGTAGTTTAACGCTGCTTCTGGTGCGGTGCGTGCCGGATGCCACCTTGGTGAGGGCATTAGTGTGGGCATTAGGAGCATGAGCCAGAAGTATGCAGAGTAGGCAGTCAATGTGTGACGCTGATTTGATGCCAGTGCCGACATTTTCAACATTACCACTCTAGTTTACGCCCCTCTTAAACATGCAAAGCTAAACATGCATTCAATAGCAGGAAGGACCCCTCGACCAGTGCTAGTTAAAGGGATTTTTTTTATTCTTTCATGGGATGTGGGCATTGCTGGCAAGGCCAGCATTTATTGCCCATGCCTAACTGCCCTTGAGAAGGTGGTGCAGTTCATGTGGTGTAGGTACACCCACAGTGCTGTTAGGAAGCGAGTTCCAGGATTTTGACCCAGTGACAGTGAAGGAACAGCGATATAGTGCTAAGTCAGGATGCTGTGTGACATGGAGGGGAACTTGCAGGTGGTGGTGTTCCCATGCATCTGATGCCCTTGTCTTTCTAGGTGGTAGAGGTTGCAGGTTTGGAAGGTGTTTTGAAGGAGCCTTGGTGAGTTGATGCAGTGCATCTTGTAGATGGTACACACTGCTGCCACTGTGTGTCGGTGTTGGAGGGAGTGAATGTTGAAGGTGGCAGATGGGGTGCCAGTCAAGTGGGCTGCTTTGTCCTGGATGGTGTCGAGCTTCTTGAGTGTTGTTGGAGCTGCACCCATCCAGGCAAGTGGAGAGTATTTCGTCACACTCCTGACTTGTGCCTTGTGGACAGATTGTCAGGAACTTGCAAGTTGTTTACTGATTAATTTCTTCTGGTTCTGTTTGAGTTTTTAGAAGTGCTTGATGATTGCAAGAGTTGGTTAAAGTTGGTGAGGTCTGGAGGAAGTGGTGCTGTACATGGAGAAGGCCTTGGTTGTGACTACGAGGGTTCTGGTCGGACCTGTTGCGAGTGCAACAGTTGCATTTCCCCTTGCGATGCAGCATTGGAGGGAGATGGAGCATAAGCAGCAAAGAATAGGACAGGCTATGCACAGAGGGAAGAGAAGGAGGGGGAGAATGGCTGTCAGTCGAGAGTCCTTCTCTTACTTCCACCTAAGCCAGGAGCAGCGTGTTTGTCATCTACGATTCTCGAAGGAGGTATGCACAGAACTCTGCTGCCTCTTGGAATCAGACCTGCAGCCTCAAAGCAGGGTGCCCATGGCTGTGAAGGTGACCGTGGCCCTGAATTTCTTTGCGTCTTTCTCCTTCCATGTTGGAGGAGGTGACATATGTAATATCGCCCAGTTTGCTATCAACTACTGTATAAGGGAGGTGACAGACTCTCTTTCTCCCAGAGGAGGGGAGTTCATTGTGTTCTCTCTGAACAGAGAAGGGCAGGCGGAGTATGCATGTGGCTTTACCAGCACAACAGTCTTCCCCAATGTTGCAGTGTACCATTGACTGTACACACGTGGCTTTGCAAGCGCCGCATCTCATTGCTGAGATATATAGCAACCGTAAGAATTACCACTCATTGAATGTGCAGTTGGTATGTGACCACACTCAGCACATCATGCTAGCAAATGCTCACTAATCTGGCAGCAGTCATGATGCATTCATCTTGCCCCAATCCACTGTTCCCTCAATCGTTCAGCCACCATGTCAAACTAGAGCATGGCTGCTGGGTGACAAGGGCTATCCGCTCTACACCTGGCTCATGGCTCACTTCCGCAAATCAACCGGACGTGGCCAGCAGGCCTATAATGAGAGCCATACTGCCACGAGAACCATCATCGCAGATGATTGTGGCACTGAAGCAATGGCACAGCTGCCTTGACCACTCTGGAGATGCCCTCCAGTACTCACCAGAGTAAGCATCCCGATTCGTGGTGATCGGTTGTATCTTCCACAACCTGGCCACCCTGAGGGCACCGTCCTTGCGACCAGGGATATGGCGAGCAGCTCAGGAGGAGGAGGAGGAGGAAGTGGAGGAGGAGGAGGAGGGACAGGAGGAAGAAGTGCAGGAAGAGGAGGAGCAGGAGAGTCAGTTGGCACATCCCTATTCTGGCTGGGATGTCCATGATCGCCTCATTCCCGTGAACACAACCCCAAATCCCCATTGTACAACAGTCCGATTCCTAACCATCCCTCTGTTACAGCCCATCACAGTGTTCTCTTGACCACAATTCTGAAATAAAAGCCACCACAAAACGACCATTCCAAATCAACTTTACCCAACAAAACATCCAATATTCTGTCCAAAACTCAACTAATCACCCTTGTGCATTCCCTTAATGCCTGTCTTGCAGGTGCCTTTTCCTGTCCTAGTGCTCTGACACTGTACTACCCCAGTGGCTGCAGCATGGTTGATGGAAGGCTGATTTCACTGGGGAAGACTGCAGATGGCCTTGCAGGACACCCTCGAGCAGCTCTGAGCCTAGAAGGCCCAGTTTCAGACTGCACCATTTTAGCATAGGGCGGCTGCAGTCTGGGCAGGCTGGCTGACTGACAACAGCAAGGGCACTGGCAGAGAGGCAGCAGTTGGAGGATGAATGCTGTCATCCTGACAGAAGCCAGGAGGTTCCATGGAACCACTGCCACTCTCCCAGGGTGGGAGCACAGATTGCTGGACTGCTGTGAGACCTTGAAAGCCTCTTTGAGTATTGTATCCACA
Organism: Heterodontus francisci; assembly: GCF_036365525.1. NCBI lineage: Eukaryota > Metazoa > Chordata > Chondrichthyes > Heterodontiformes > Heterodontidae > Heterodontus > Heterodontus francisci. The sequence goes on from NC_090377.1 coordinate 128,854,888, forward strand.
GCCATGGTGGCAGCAGTCTGAGCCTGGATGGCAGCAAGCTGAGACGTCATGATGGTGTTCCGCAGGGATCAGTGCTGGGACCTTTGCTGTTTGTAGTATATATAAATGATTTGGAGGAAAATGTAGCTGCTCTGATTAGTAAGTTTGCGGACGACACAAAGGTTGGTGGAGTTGCGGATAGTGATGAGGATTGTCAAAGGATACAGCAGGATATAGATCGGTTAGAGACTTGGGCGGAGAAATGGCAGATTGAGTTTAATCTGAACAAATGTGAGGTAATGCATTTTGGAAGATCTAATACAGGTGGGAAGTATACAGTAAATGGCAGAACCCTTAGGAGTATTGACAGGCAGAGAGATCTGGGCGTACAGGTCGACAGGTCACTGAAAGTGGCAACGCAGGTGGATAAGGTAGTCAAGAAGGCATACGGCATGCTTGCCTTCATCGGTCGGGGCATAGAGTATAAAAATTGGTAAGTCATGCTGCAGCTAAACAGAACCTTAGTTAGGCAACACTTGGAATATTGCAGACAATTCTGGTCGCCACACTACCAGAAGGGTGTGGAGGCTTTGGAGAGGGTACAGAAGAGATTTACCAGGATGTTGCCTGGTCTGGAGGGTATTAGCTATGAGGAGAGGTTGGATAAACTCAAATTGTTTTCACTGGAACGACGGAGGTGGAGGGGCGACATGATAGAGGTTTACAAAGTTATGAGCGGCATGGACAGAGTGGATAGTCAGAAGCTTTTTCCCAGGGTGGAAGAGTCAGTTACTAGGGGACATAGGTTTAAGGTGCGAGGGGCAAAGTTTAGAGGGGATGTACGAGGCAAGTTTTTTACACAGAGGGTGGTGAGTGCCTGGAGCTTGCTGCTGGGGGAGGTGGTGGAAGCAGATACGATAGCGACGTTTAAGAGGCATCTTGACAAATACATGAATAGGATGGGAATAGAGGGATACGGACCCTGGACGTGCAGAAGGTTTTAGTTTAGACAGGCATCAAGATTGGCGCAGGCTTGGAGGGCCGAATGGCCTGTTCCTGTGCTGTACTGTTCTTTGTTCTTTGTTCTTGACCTCATTCTAAGCTTCCACTGCAGCACTCTGATGTTGGATAGCTTCTGCTTGTGTTGCAATGGAAGCTGAGACATTGACCATCAGATGCTGCATCACAGTTGGGTCTGCTAGTGCTCTCATGGAGTTGGCCACCTATGCTGGAAAGGATAGGCTCCAAGGTCTGCATGATGCCCTGTGCCAAATTGGAGCCAAACTCCTCCATCTTTCTTGACAGTGACAGAGGGTTTTCTGGCAGGCCTGCCAATGTACCAAGCATTTCATTGTGCACATGCATCAGCCTTTTCTTTACGCCACCCCACTGAAGTCCTCATCTGAGTCCTTTGCAGCAGAACATGTGCGCAACCTCACCCTGGGGTGTTGGCCCCAGGCTGTCTTTTCCCCCTGCTTGGCTGCAGCCCAGTGACTCACAAAGTGCAGATTCCAACTCACTACTGTCCTCTAAGGTTTGTGCAGTGCCAGTGCCTGAGCTGGTGGCTGCAAGTGTGAGGGCGAGTGATGATGTTCTTTCTTCATCAGCGTCTTGTTCCTCCTGCACATCAGGCTGCTGCACTCGTTGTTGACCAAGTGACAGTTCTTGGGTATCTGGAAGGATAAAGGCACAGGGTAGGATTGCGGTAAGTTGGTGGGGGAGGGGGGTGTTGCGAGGAAAGCAAAAGGTGCATGCTTACATCATCTGCAGCTTGTAAACCAAAAGAGATTGTGGGATGAGGGGGAAGTGGGATGTGAGAAGGAGGATTAGGTAGGAACATACCATCACCCTCGATGCTTTCAGCCCTGCTCCTGGCCATGGCCTGAGTTATGGTCGTAGTAATGATCATCAGAACCATCTCCATGGGGGTGAGGACATGCAGCCATGCCTGACCCCCGCTGGTCAGGTGCTGCTGCCTCTGATTAAGGGCCACCTTGTTCTGCAAGAGACAGGGAATGTGTCAGTGAGTATGGTGCAATGTGTTTGGGTGATGTGCCTGCCAAAGTTCAAGAGCTGAATGTGTGTGAGGGTGAGGTGTGGCAATGAATGTTGAGTTAAGTCATGCTTGATTGAGATTGTTGGGAGGTGAGTGAGGGATGGTGTGGTGAATGGAGCCGTATGTGAGGCTCGTGGCTCATCTGTCAGGATTTGGCATGAGAGAATGCATTTGCTGACCTTGACCACTCGTGTTAGGTCATTGAATTTTTTGCAGCATTGCACTCCAGGACTTGGAGCTAGTGTGCTGGCATTGGCCGTGATGACTATCTGTTCCCACTGCCTTCATGGTATCTGTCTGACGTTTGGGCTGCCTGAGGGAAGAGGATCTCTCTTCCCCTGTCCACTAACTAAACTAAAACAAAACACTTCCTGAAAAGTCTCTGGTGCTGCAACAGGGAATCTTTGGTGCAATCTCTGGGCTGTTGCACGACTTCCACTCCTCCCTCTGCTCATAAACTCTTCCACCATGACTTGCAGCACCTTGTTGCAGCCAGAATGCAACTCGCCTTGAAGAGGTGAAGGCTGGTTTTACGTACTGCAGGCTAGCTTTAAGTGGTGCTAGCCTTACACAATCCTGGGTCCCCTGCTGAGGCATGAAGCGTGTTTAGCACTGAGCTGCACGCCGTTTTTGCTGGAATCACCAAGCAACGTGATGTTTGCATGCTGCCTGCACGACTCTGAATGGGTGCAGATTAATCGGGCATTGTGATCTCTGCACCCGCTTTTGAAGGCAATCAAATTTTTAGCTCAGTCTCTCTCAAGTCTCTACCACCTTACCAACCATTGCAGGATGAAGGTGAGCAGGGCTGACCATCTCTTTATGAGATTCTCCCCACTCCAGCAGCCCCTCGCAATCCCTCCACACGTGAGAAAATGTTCAGCCTCTTCCCTGTGCCTGGGATTAGGAACTCATTCACTGAGCTAACTAGTCATCCCATTCTTGTCAGGGCATTTCTCCCCTGCGCCCCTGACCGCCCCCACCACCTCCCCCCCAGCCACCCATCAAAGAAGAAATAGAACTTGCGTTCTTGCATTTATATAACGTCTTCACAACCTCGGGACATCCCAAAGTGCTTTACAACCAGTGGTGTACTTTTGATGTGTATTAATTAAGGCAGCCAATTTTCACACAGCAAGGTCCCACAAACGGCAATTTCATAAATGACCAGGTAATCGATGCCTTTTCATGATGTTGGCTGTGGGATTAATATTGGCCAGGATACCACAAAGAGGTCCCCACCTCTTCTTCAAATAGTGCAGTGGTATCCTTTAGGCCATTGTGGGCTTTGTTTAAAGATGGCACAATAGTACTGCACGGGAATGCCAGCTGAGAATAGGTGCTCATGTTACTGAAGGGAGATTTGAACACCGGACCTTCTAACTCAGAAAAAAAGAGAAAGAGAGAGAGAGATGCACACTGTGCAACATCTGACAAGTAATACTCTTGTCAGTTTTGAGTTTTGAACTATGGTTTCCTTGCTCCTTGGCGCTTTTTATATCTGTTTTCGATAGCTATAGTGTATTCAGGGGGGAAAAGATAGCTCTCAATGAGGCCAAACAGCACAAGATGGCATGTGAGCTGTCAGCTGTCAAATTTACATAGTGAGTACTAGTAACACGATCTGATATGCCGGTGTTGGAGCTCTGTGCCACAGACTGGTGGAGATGGGAATAACTCGAGACGCAAGTGTACATGAACCAGGAAGCATGCATGAATTTTTATTTTGGAATTCAGTTAATATTTGTTTCCAAAATTTTAAAGCATGGATATTTTAGATCCCTTTTCTTGAACTGGAGTCATCCTTAGCGGCACAGGTAATACACACAGAGACCAGTGTGATAAGGATCAACAGGTTAATTGACTGAGTTGTAAGAAAGAAGCACTTGTACCCTTCTGTTGAATATGACACATCTGCTATTCTTCCATTTTGTCACAATGTTATCAGTAAAGCAAACATTGAGAGCAGGTTTTGTTTGTTTCCAGCCTTTCTCACAGCATGTACAATAACAGATTGAGATAGTTAGACGTTATGAAGTTGTGCAGGGAACGTGCTGCTAGGTTGCAAGCTGTAACCATTCTCCTGACAGACAAGCTGTGAGCCCTGTTGTTGCTGCAGTGTATCTCTGGGCTATTGCACAGTGTAAAAATAATGGACAGAAATGACAGCTGTAGCTTGCTTAATTAATACAGAGCATTGGAAGGTGATGGCTGAGAGGTCATGCGCTGCAGAATGAGACATGCCATCTTATTGCTTTCAGATCTTACACAAACATAAACTTGTATTTAATGAAGACAGACTGACCAGAGGTGGTGGCACAGTGGTATACAGTCAGAAAGGAGTGGCTCTCGTGTTGATTCTGGACCCCATGAAGTTTCAGGTCAAACATCGGCCAAGAAACCTCCTGCTGATTACCATCTATTGCCCTCCCTCATCTGATGAATCAGTGCTTCTCCATGTTGAACCCTACTTGGAAGAAGCACTGAGGGTTCTGCGGGTGAGGGATTTCAATGTCCATCAGCAAAAGAGGCTCAGTAGCACCATTACTAACCGAGCTGGCCAAGCCCTGAAGGAAATATCTGCCAGATCGGGCTTGTCGCAGGTGGGGAGAGAACCACCAGGAGGGAAAGACCTACTTGACTTCATTCTCACTAATTTAACTGTTGCAGATGCATCTGTCCATGAAAGTATTGGTAGGAGTGAACACTGTACAGTCCTTATGGAGACAAATCTAGCAGCAAAAAGAACTAACAGCTCAAAACTGGCCCTCCATGATGTGCAATGGACCATCAGCAGCACCAGAATTGTACTCCACCACAATCTGTAACCTCATGGCCCAGCATTTCCCTTACTCTACCATTGCCATCAAGCCAGTGGACCAACAGATCAATGAGGTGCCAACCTGGTGAAACTACAAGACAGGACTGGATACATGCTAACCAGCAGAAACAGCATGCCCTGGACAGAGGCAAGCGATCCCACAACCAACGGATCAGATCAAAACTCTGCAGTCCTGCCACATACAGTCATGAATGGTAGCAGACAATTAAGCAATTAACAGGAGGAGGAGGCTCCATGAACATCTTACTGTTTGTAGTGTACATTAATGATTTAGACGTGAATATAGGAGGTATGATCAGTAAGTTTGCAGATGACACGAAAATTGGTGGTGTCGTAAATAGTGAGGAGGAAAGCCTTAGATTACAGGACGCTATAGATGGGCTGGTAAGATGGGCAGAGCAGTGGCAAATGGAATTTAATCCTGAGAAGTGTGAGGTGATGCATTTTGAGAGGACTAACAAGGCAAGGGAATATACAATGGATGGTAGGACCCTAGGAAGTACAGAAGGTCAGAAGGACCTTGGTGTACTTATCCATAGATCACCAAAGGCAGCAGCACGGGTAGATAAGGTGGTTAGGAAGGCATATGGGATACCTGCCTTTATTAGCTGAGGCATAGAGTATAAGAGCAGGGAGGTTATGCTGGAGCTGTTCAAAACGCTAGTTAGAGCACAGCTGGAGTATTGTGCACAGTTCTGGTCGCCACACTGTAGAAAGGATGTGATTGCACTGGAGAGGGTGCAGAGGAGATTCACCAGGATGTTGCCTGTGCTGGAGCATTTCAGCTATGAAGAGAGACTGGATAGGCTGGGGTTGTTTTCCTTTGAGCAGAGAAGGCTGAGGGGGGAACCTGATTCAGGTATACAAAATTATGAGGGGCACAGTTAGGGTAGATAGGAAGAAACTTTTTCTCTTAGCGGAGGTGTCAATAACCAGGGGTGTAGATTTAAGGTAAGGGGCAGGAGGTTTAGAGGGGATTTGAGGAAAAAAAATTTCACCCAGAGGGTGGTTGGAATCTGGAGCACACTGCCTGAAGGGGTGGTAGAGGCAGGAACCTTCACAACACTTAAAAAGTATTTAGATGAGCACTTGAAACGCCATTGCATACGAGGCTACGTGCCACGCGCTGGAAAATGGGATTAGAATAGATAGGTTTGATGGCCAGCACAGACACGGTGGGCCAAAGGGCCTGTTTCTGTGCTGTATAACTCTATGACTTTATCTCCATCCTCAATGAGACAAGCTGAAGCATTTGCAACCATCTTCAGCCATAAGTGCAGAGTGGCTGATCCATCTAAGCCTCCTCCTGAGGCTCCCAGCATCACACAAGTCAATTTTCAGTCAATTTGATTCACTCCACGTGATATGAAGCAATGGCTGAAGGCATTGTATACAGCAAAGGCTATGGGCCCTGACAACATCCCGGCTGCAGTACTGAACACTTGTGCTCCAGAACTAGTCATGCTCTTAGCCAAGCTGTTCCAGTACAGCTACAATATTGCATCTACCCAATAGTGTGGAAAATTGCCCAGGTATATCCTGTCTACAAATCACAGGGCAAATCCAATTCGATTTATTACCTTACATCAGTAGTGGGGAAAATACAAGAGTCTCTTATAAAGGATGTGATAGCAGAACACCTGGAAAGCATAAACGGGATTGGACAAAGTCAGCATGGGTTTACAAAAGGGAAATCATGTTTAACAAATCTACTGGAATTTTTTGACGATGTAACTAGTAGAATTGATAAGGGAGAACCAGTGGATGTGATGAATTTGGATTTTCAGAAGGCTTTTGATAAGGTCCCATATAAGAGGTTGTGTGCAAAATTAAAGCACATGGGATTGGGGGCAATATACTGGCATGGATTGAGAATTGGTTGACAGACAGGAAACAGAGTAGGAATAAACGGGTCTTTTTCCGGGTGGCAGGCAGTGACTAGAACCTCAGGGATCAGTGCTTGGGCCCCAGCTATTCACAATATATATTAAAGACTAGGGTGAGGGAACTAAATGTAACATTTCCAAGTTTGCAGATGACACAAAGCTAGGGGGGACTGTGAGCTGTGAGGAGGATGCAAAGAGGCTCCGATGTGATTTGGACTAGTTGGGTGAGTGGGCAAATGCATGGCAGATGCAGTATAATGTGGATAAATGTGAGGTTATCCACTTTGGTTGTAAAAACAGAAAGGCAGATTATTATCTGAATGGTGATAGATTGGGAAAGTGGGAGATGCAACGAGACCTGGGTGTCCTTGTACACCAGTCGCTGAAAGCAAGCATTCAGGTGCAGCAAGCAGTTAGGAAGGCAAGTGGTATGTTGGCCTTCATTGCAAGAGGATTTGAGTAGAGGAGCAAGGATGTCTTACTGCGGTTATACAGGGCCTTGGTGAGACCAAATCTGGAGTATTGTGTGCCGTTCTGGTCTCCTTATCTGAGGAAGGATATTTTTGCCATGGAGGGAGTGCAAAGAAGATTTACTGGGCTGATTCCCGGGATGGCAGGATTGATGTATGAGGAGAGATTGGGTCGACTAGGTCTATATTCATTAGAGTTTAGAAGAATGAGAGGGGATCTCATAGAAACCTATAAAATTCTAACAGGACTGGACAGGCTAGATGCAGGGAGGATGTTCCCGATGGCTGTGGAGTCCAGAACCAGGGGTCACAGTCTCAGGATGTGGGGTATGCCATTTAGAACCAAGATGAGGAGAAATTTCTTCACTCAGAGGTTGGTGAACCTACCCACAGAAGGCAGTGGATGCCAAGTCATTAAATATATTTAAGAAGGAGATAGATATATTTCTTAATGCCAAAGGGATCAAGGGATATGGGGAGAAAGCGGGAACAGGGTACTGAATTAGACGATCAGCCTTGATCTTTTTTTAATGACGGAGCAGGCCCGAAGGGCTGAATGGCCTACTCCTGCTCCTATTTTCTATGTTTCTATTTAAGGGGCTGTGGGCAGTGCTATCAAGCGGCATTTAGCAATAACCTGCTCGTCAATGCTCAGCTTGGGTTCTGCAAGCCCATTCAGCTACCAACCTAATTCTAGCCTGCTCCAAAAGTGGACAAAAGAGTTCAATTACAGAGGTGAGGCACGAGTGACTGCCCTTGATATCAAGTCATCATTTGACCAAGTGTGGTATCAAGGAGCTCTAACAAAACTGTAATCGATGGGAATCAGGGGGAAAACTCTCCACTGATTGGAGTCATACCTAACACAAAGGATAGTGGTTGCGGTTGTTGGAGGTCAATCATCTCAGTTCCAGGACATCACTACAGAAGTTCCTCAGGTTAGTGTCTTAGGCCCAACCATCTTCAGCTGCTTCATTAATGACCTTCCCTCCATCAGAAGGTCAGAAGTGGGGATGTTCACTGATGGTTGCACCGTGTTCAGTATCATTTGAGACTCCTCAGATAATAAAGCAGCTTTGCACAAGATCTGGACAACATTCATGCTTGGGCTGGTGAGTGGCAAGTAACATTAGTGCCACACAAGTGTGAGCAAATGACCATCTCCAACAAGAGAGAATGAGAATCTAATCGCCTCCCTTTGACAGTCAACTGTTGTCTAATCCCCCACCATCAACATCCTGGGGGAGTGGTGGGGTGCGGTTGGATGGTGGCCAGCATTGACTAGAAATTTAACTGGACCAGCTACATAAATACGATGGCTACAAGAGCAGGTCAGAGGCTGGGAATTCTGAGGTGAGTAACCCATCTCCTGACTCCCCAAAGCCTGTCCACCATCTACAAGGCACAAGTCGGGAATGTGATGGAATACTCTCCACTTGCCTGGATGGGTGCAGCTCCAACAACAGTCAAGAAGCTCGACACCATCCAAGGCAAAGCAGCCCCCTTGATTGGCACCCCATCCACCACCTAAACATTCACTCTCTCCACCATCCATGCACTATGGCTGCAGTGGGTACCATCTACAAGATGTACTGCATCAACTCGCCAAAGCTCCCTTGACAGCACCTCCCAAACCAGCAACCTCCACCAGCTAGAAGGACAAGGGCATTTGCCATATGGGAACACCACCACCTCTAAGTTCCCCTCCAAGCCACACACCATCCTAACATGGAAATATATCACCATTCCTTCATCTGTGGCTGGATCAAGATCTTGGAACACTCTCCCTAACAGGACTATAGGAGCACCTTCACCACATGGACTGTAGTGGTTCAAGATGATGGCTCACCACCACTTGCTCAAGGGCAAATAGGGATTGGCAATAAATACTGGCTTTGCCAGTGATGCTCACACCCAGTGAATGAATATTTAAAAAATTACCAATCTATGCACTGTAACCGACACTGTAAGTCATTTAGCAGCGGACAGCTCTTGATCTAACAAACCAGCCAGCTATATGTAAGCTGAGGTGCGCACAAAATATTTGGTAGAGAGAAGCTCAGGCAACTTAAAAACAGCTCTGTCAGAGCTGTTCAGAATGCAAAAAGAATATATCCAGAACAGTAAGAGTGTCAAATCTGGCAGCACTTCATGCAACAAGCATTTACAACTGCATATTTTTGGATTTGTGTTTACACTTAAATGTTGTGCTTGGATTAGGTATTCTACACAGTGGGTGGAAGTGGAATGTTGAGTAACTGGAAACTCTGTGCATGGATCAAAATTGTGCTTGGAGTAGACTTGCATTTATTGAGACTCTGCTCTATCAATCACAAGGCTACTATGTCTAAACACAAATATTCTCTCTACAGCAGGAGTGTTGGAGACCCTTGTACTTTAACTAGCTTAGAATCACTTTCCCAAGCTGGAGATGCATTTACACTGGTCTATGAGCAGATAGCCAGGTTCACATGCTGTCCTTCAGAATTTTGAAGCACCATACTAGACTTTTCATCTGGGCAATGTCATGAAAACGTGACATGCTGAATGATGATTTTTAATTCATTGGTTGGAAACCTGCATTAAATTTTTAAAAAGGAAAGCTGGAATCCTACATTCAACTTCTAAAAAGCTGGCAGCTAAGATGGCCAACACAATTTTCATTGAAATAACTCACATTCCAAGGCATCGAAGTGGAGACGGATGCCTAAATAGCTCTCATCCAGAACAAAGGCTCAAACAGTTGAGTGAATTATCTGATAGCACCCTCATTAGCGAGACATTAAAAGCCATCTTGGAGCATTTACACTGGTGGAGATGAACCTCCAGGGAGTAAACATTGAAACAATAAGACCTGAGAGAGAGATTGGGATTCTTAGACTTTGGATCTCATTAAAGTATTAAAAAAAAATACAATGAAAGAATTGTGTGACAGTCTTCCCAGTCGGTGTGAAAACTTGGAGTTTCTGTTATACACGGCAGACAAGCTTTGACAGCTAATCAGTGCAGGACTCCAGTGGGCCTGTGTCTCTCTTTCTCTCTCTCTCCAGGTAATGCTGCAAGTTTCAAACCTGCCTATGACTGCAGAACATCCAAGTCTAACATTGCTACAGACAGAGACCCCAGGGGAGAAAGCCACCTACATCATTGTCCCCAAGAAAACCCTGAACCAGGTGGACCAGCTGCAAGTGCACTTCTACCAGCCAGGAACTTCAGAACCACGACTTCAGTCGCAAGACAACTGAATTACTAGACCCAAAGACTGTATATTATTTTTATTTGTTCTGGACTCTAATGCAACCAAACTATTCTTCATCACTCTGTAACCTATTTATGTGTGTGTGATTATCGTGTGTGTATGTGTGTGTGTGCAAGTTGGAGTGTAGTTTATTATTTTACTATAATCAGGTTTTGATTTTAAGTACAATAAACTAACCTCTTGTTTAAACTCAAGAAAACCTGTCCGCTTTGTTCTTTTATGATCATAGAACATAAAGGGTTAAACACTCACTGAATTGGTCAGCACATCCACTGTTTGAAAAGGAATAAACCCTGTTGCAGTCAAACCAGGATAGGGACAAGAGGGGAGCCTTTCAACCCCTCCTCACCTGATCATAACAGGAAGTTGGGTTCAAATCCAGCAAAGGCAGACCAGTGAAAGCCCCTTTCTTGTGCTGCCTGTGAAAATCCATGTGAAATGAGTTTGAGCAGCTCAGCACACTCATTCAGAGAGGCCATAGGATTAGTGGGTGTGAGAAGCGGAAAAATACCATACTGGTTATATGGGTGCAATTTTGACATTGGGTTGAAGCATATTTTTGCAGCAGAGTAGAAGAAGCATTACATGGTACCTGAGCATCAATGAGTATTTGCCTTGTGTTATACCTGGTCTCTGGTTTGTGTCTTGCCTGGTACCTGGCCTGCATTATACCAGGTATCTGGCCTGTGCTATACCAGGTATCTGCCATGTCTCGCACCAGGTATGTGGCATGTTTTATACCTGGTATCTGGCAAGTGCTAACCCTGGCTTATGACGTTTGTTGTACCTGGTATCTGGTTAGTGCTATAGCTGGTATCTTGTAAGTGCTATACCAGGTATCTTTTGTGTTCTAAACCTGGTTTCTGATATGTGCTATGCCTGGTATCTGTCATATACTATAAACTGGTATCTGTCCTGTACTATATTTGGTATCTGGCCTCTGCTATGCCTGGTATCTGTTGTGTGCTATACAGGGAATCTGACCTGTGCCAAACCTGGTATTAGGCCTGTGCTATTCCTGGTATCTGGCCTGTGCTATTCCTGGAATCAGGCCTGTGCTATTCCTGGTATCTGGCCTGTGCTATATCTGATATCTGGCCTGTACTATACCAGGTATCTGGCTTGTACTATAACTGATATCTGGCCTGCACTATTTATGATTTCTGGCCTTTTGTATATCTTGTAACTGGCCTGTACTATATCTGTTATCTGGCCTGTATTAGATCTTTTATCTGACCTGTACTATACCTGGTACCTGGCCTGTACTATTTCTGATATCTGACCTGTACTATATCTGATGTCTGGCCTGTATTATACCTGATGTCTGGCCTGCACTATACCAGGTATCTGGCCTGTGCTATATCTATTATCTGTCCTGCACTATATCTAATGTCTGGATTGTACTATATCTGATATCTGGCCTGTATTATAACAGGTATCTGGCCTGTGCTATATCTATTATCTGTCCTGTATTATAACAGGTATCTGGCCTGTGCTATATCTATTATCTGTCCTGTACTATATCTGTTATCTGGCCTGTGCTATATCTAGTGTCTGGATTGTACTATATCTGATGTCCGGACTGTACTATAACAGGTATCTGGTCTGTGCTATATCTGTTATCTGTCCTGTACTATATCAGGTTTCTGGCCTGTAATATATTTGTTTTCTGGCCTGTACTATATCTGTTCTCTGGCCTGTGCTATATCTGTTCTCTGGCCTGTAATATATCTGAATTCTGGCCTGCATTATATCTGTTATCTGGCCTGTGCTATATCTGTTATCTGGCCTGTACTATATCTGTTCTCTGGGCTGTACTTTATCTGTTCTCTGGCCTGTGCTATATCTGTCCTCTGGCCTGTAATATATCTGAATTCTGGCCTGTACTATATCTGTTCTCTGGCCTGTACTATATCTGTTATCTGGCCTGTGCTATATCTGTTATCTGGCCTGTACTATATCTGTTCTCTGGGCTGTACTATATCTGTTATCTGGCCTGTGCTATATCTGTTATCTGGGCTGTACTATATCTGTTCTCTGGGCTGTACTATATCTGTTATCTGGCCTGTACTATATCTGTTCTCTGGGCTGTACTATATCTGTTATCTGGCCTGTGCTATATCTGTTATCTGGCCTGTACTATATCTGTTCTCTGGGCTGTACTATATCTGTTCTCTGGCCTGTACTATATCTGATTTCTGGCCTGTATTATATCTATCTGGCCTGTACTATATCTGTTATCTGGCCTGTACTATATCTGTTCTCTGGGCTGTACTATATCTGTTCTCTGGCCTGTAATATATCTGAATTCTGGCCTGCATTATATCTGTTATCTGGCCTGTGCTATATCTGTTATCTGGCCTGTACTATATCTGTTCTCTGGGCTGTACTTTATCTGTTCTCTGGCCTGTGCTGTATCTGTTCTCTGGCCTGTAATATATCTGAATTCTGGCCTGTACTATATCTGTTCTCTGGCCTGTACTATATCTGTTTTCTGGCCTGTACTATATCTGTTCTCTGGCCTGTGCTATATCTGTTCTCTGGCCTGTAATATATCTGAATTCTGGCCTGTACTATATCTGTTATCTGGCCTGTACTATATCTGTTATCTGGCCTGTGCTATATCTGTTATCTGGCCTGTACTATATCTGTTCTCTGGGCTGTACTATATCTGTTCTCTGGCCTGTACTATATCTGTTTTCTGGCCTGTACTATATCTGTTCTCTGGCCTGTGCTATATCTGTTCTCTGGCCTGTAATATATCTGAATTCTGGCCTGCATTATATCTGTTATCTGGCCTGTGCTATATCTGTTATCTGGCCTGTGCTATATCTGTTCTCTGGCCTGTAATATATCTGTTCTCTGGGCTGTACTATATCTGTTCTCTGGCCTGTACTATATCTGTTATCTGGCCTGTGCTATATCTGTTATCTGGCCTGTAATATACCTGTTCTCTGGGCTGTACTATATCTGTTCTCTGGCCTGTACTATATCTGTTATCTGGCCTGTGCTATATCTGTTATCTGGCCTGTAATATATCTGTTCTCTGGGCTGTACTATATCTGTTCTCTGGCCTGTACTATATCTGTTATCTGGCCTGTGCTATATCTGTTATCTGGCCTGTAATATATCTGTTCTCTGGGCTGTACTATATCTGTTATCTGGCCTGTGCTATATCTGTTCTCTGGCCTGTACTATATCTGTTATCTGGCCTGTGCTATATCTGTTATCTGGCCTGTAATATATCTGTTCTCTGGGCTGTACTATATCTGTTCTCTGGCCTGTACTATATCTGTTATCTGGCCTGTGCTATATCTGTTCTCTGGCCTGTACTATATCTGTTCTCTGGGCTGTACTATATCTGATATCTGCCCTGTACTATATCTGCTATCTGGCCAGTACTATATCTGCTATCTGGCCTGTACTATATCTGTTATCTGGCCTGTACTATATCTGCTATCTGCCCTGTACTATATCTGTTCTCTGGCCTGTACTAGATCTGATATCTGCCCTGTACTATATCTGTTATCTGGCCTATACTATATCTGGTATCTGCCCTGTACTATATCTGTTCTCTGGCCTGTACTATAACTGATATCTGGCCTGCACTATATCTGGTATTTGGCCTGTACTATATCTGGTATCTGGCCTGTACTATATCTATTATCTGGCCTATACTATATCTGTTATCTGGCCTGTACTATATCTGTTATCTGGCCTGTGCTATATCTGTTATCTGGCCTGTACTATATCTGTTATCTGGCCTGTACTATATCTGTTATCTGCCCTGTACTATATCTGTTCTCTGGCCTGTACTATATCTGTTCTCTGGCCTGTGCTATATCTGTTATCTGGCCTGGACTATATCTGTTCTCTGGGCTGTACTATATCTGTTCTCTGGCCTGTACTATATCTGATATCTGCCCTGTACTATATCTGCTATCTGGCCAGTACTATATCTGCTATCTGGCCTGTACTATATCTGTTCTCTGGGCTGTACTATATCTGTTCTCTGGCCTGTACTATATCTGATATCTGCCCTGTACTATATCTGCTATCTGGCCAGTACTATATCTGTTCTCTGGCCTGTACTATATCTGTTCTCTGGCCTGTGCTATATCTGTTATCTGGCCTGGACTATATCTGTTCTCTGGGCTGTACTATATCTGTTCTCTGGCCTGTACTATATCTGATATCTGCCCTGTACTATATCTGCTATCTGGCCAGTACTATATCTGTTATCTGGCCTGTACTATATCTGCTATCTGCCCTGTACTATATCTGTTCTCTGGCCTGTACTAGATCTGATATCTGCCCTGTACTATATCTGGTATCTGGCCTATACTATATCTGATATCTGGCCTGTACTATATCTGTTCTCTGGCCTGTACTATATCTGATATCTGGCCTGCACTATATCTGGTATTTGGCCTGTACTATATCTGTTATCTGGCCTATACTATATCTGTTATCTGGCCTGTACTATATCTGTTATCTGACCAGCACTATATCTGGTATTTGGCCTGTACTATATCTGGTATCTGGCCTGTACTATATCTGCCATCTGCCCTGTACTATATCTGATATCTGGCCAGTACTATATCTGCTATCTGGCCTGTACTATATCTGCTATCTGCCCTGTACTATATCTGTTCTCTGGCCTGTACTAGATCTGATATCTGCCCTGTACTATATCTGGTATCTGGCCTATACTATATCTGATATCTGGCCTGTACTATATCTGTTCTCTGGCCTGTACTATATCTGATATCTGACCAGCACTATATCTGGTATTTGGCCTGTACTATATCTGGTATCTGGCCTGTACTATATCTGTTATCTGGCCTGTACTATATCTGTTATCTGACCAGCACTATATCTGGTATTTGGCCTGTACTATATCTGGTATCTGGCCTGTACTATATCTGCCATCTGCCCTGTACTATATCTGATATCTGGCCAGTACTATATCTGCTATCTGGCCTGTACTATATCTGCTATCTGCCCTGCACTATATCTGTTCTCTGGCCTGCACTATATCTGGTATTTGGCCTGTACTATATCTGGTATCTGGCCTGTACTATATCTGTTATCTGGCCTATACTATATCTGTTATCTGGCCTGTACTATATCTGGTATCTGGCCTGTACTATATCTGCCATCTGCCCTGTACTATATCTGATATCTGCCCTGTACTATATCTGGCTTGTACTATATCTAGCCTGTACTATATCTGATATCTGGCCTGTACTATATCTGATATCTGGCCTGCACTATATCTGGTATTTGGCCTGTACTATATCTGGTATTTGGCCTGTACTATATCTGATATCTGGCCTGCACTATATCTGGTATCTGACCTGTACTATATCTGCTATCTGCCCTGTACTATATCTGTTATCTGGCCTGTACTATATCTGGTATCTGACCTGTACTATATCTGCTATCTGCCCTGTACTATATCTGGTATCTGCCCTGTACTATATCTGTTCTCTGGCCTGTACTATATCTGATATCTGGCCTGCACTATATCTGGTATTTGGCCTGTACTATATCTGGTATCTGGGCCTGTACTATATCTGGTATCTGGCCTATACTATATCTGATATCTGGCCTATACTATATCTGATATCTGGCCTGTACTATATCTGATATCTAGCCTGTACTATATCTGGTATCTGGCCTGTACTATATCTGATATCTGGCCTGTACTATATCTGATATCTGGCCTGTACTATATCTGATATCTAGCCTGTACTATATCTGGTATCTGGCCTGTACTATATCAGGTATTGCTTGTTGATGCTACTTGATTCCAAAGTTTTTAATTTTCTATCACTGCCATCCCAGATGATGCTGAGCACAGTACTCCACAAAAATACTAACTGAGAAATCGGCTCATGAAAATATTCTTCCTTGTTGCCCAGTTTGTCTTTGGCTTTTATTTGTTTGTGAAATAGCCCAGCTAATAAAGAACAAGCAGATTATTTCATTTTGGAAGTGCATATAAAAGCCAACATTCTGGTTTTGAATTTGATTCAGTACAGGGTATAGTGTGGCTAAATAAATAGAATTTACTTTATAAATGGTATTTTCAGTAACCTGAATATGGTTAGTAATGGGCATGGACCCACGGCACAAATTGGCCCTAATTCAGCATCAAGTGGTCCTAAATTGGCAATCTCATTTCGAGGGGCGAGAGGACAGCTCCGGTGGCAAAGGGAGAAATATCACATTTTTTTTAGAGATACAAGCACTGAAACAGGCCCTTCGGCCCACCGAGTCTGTGCCGACCATAAACCACCCATTTATACTAATCCTATATTCCTACCACATCCCCACCTGTCCCTATATTTCCCTACCACCTACCTATACTAGGGGCAATTTATAATGGCCAATTTACTTATCAACTTGCAAGTCTTTGGCATGTGGGAGGAAACCTGAGCACCTGGAGGAAACCCACACAGACACAGGGAGAACTTGCAAACTCCACACAGGCAGTACCCAGAATTGAACCCGGGTCACTGGAGCTGTGAGGCTGCGGTGCTAACCACTGTGCCACTGTGCCGCCCATTTGTGTAGTAGGGGGTGATAATTCAATGTCGGGTCTAAAGCACCTTATCACAGCAAAAAAGATGGAGTTTCTAGTTTGCATCTAACAATACTAGGCTGACCTAGATGTGTTTGATAGGGTAGTATTGAGAGAGCTCACCCCACATTTATCCTGTACTGAACCTGAACTGGTTGTATTTTACAGTGGCGGGGAGGTGGAATTTACTCTGCATCTAACTGGCGCTCGACCTGGCTTGAGAGTACTTGATCGGACAGTGCAGGCGGAACGTTATTCTGTTTCTACTTGCTCTGGGAGTGTTTGGTGGGACTGTGTAGACAGAGTTGTATCCTGCATCTAATTATGCTGTATCTGCAGTGGGAGCACATTACACTGACACTGCATGCCCACAGTGGAAAGTGTTCCAATCTCCAGCAGCAATACCCCTCGCCTTCATGGACACGACAGAGTGCAGCCCAAGATATGTACTTTTGAAGTGCTTAGTTCTATGATCCAAATGCCTGATTTCAGTTTAATGTCAATTTAGGCTGCCTGTACCTAATTACAGTGCTTAGTATGATATCGCATAGGAAGATTTTTTTGACAATTAAATACTAAAACTAGAAAATTAGTTAATGTAAGTACTTAGGCAAAAATAAAATAACCTTTAATATCTAAATATTTTGTCAGTGGTCTGCTTTATCACATGGACCATTATATATATCTTCCCAGCAGATTAGTAATGATTCTAATCCATTGGTCATCTCGCTGAACTACACCTATCATAACAGGCAAGTAATTTGCATAGATAATTATGCTCGTTTCCAAATGATCAATGTTACACTGAGAAGCATATGAAAGGTACAGTCCCTCGCTGTTGACAATCTTGGCTTCAGACCAGTTTTATAATGATAGATAATCATGTTTTGCTTTTGATGTTGCAATCCAAAGTTTTAGTGCAGTGTGCAGGCAATTTACTTCATAATACAGTCATGTGTGATGGGTCGTAATTGTCTGAAACACACAGCAGCCTCGCTTTTTGCAAAATAACAAATGTAACAATACTGTGCGGACTGCTCTGAATACAACCCCACATTGTCCGCTGCCTCGAAAATGGAGCAGGGCATGTTCAACCTCTCCGTAAAAAAGTCACCACAAATGCCTTTGGAAGCTCACCAAACAGCCACAATTTGCATTTACGTAGTGCCTTCAATGTAGTAAAACATCCCAAGACACTTCACAGGAGCATTAACGGACAACAATTTGACACTGGACATATGAAGGAGATATTAGGACAGATGACCAAACGCTTGGTCAAGGAGGTAGGTTTTAAGGAGCATCTTCAGGAGAGGTAGCAAGGCAGAAAGATTTAGGAGGGAATTCCAGAGCTTTAAGGCCCTGGCAGCTGAAGACACAATAATGGGGTGAAGGAAATGGGTGGATGCACAAGAAGCCAGAATTGAAAGAACACATATATCTTGGAGGAAACTGTACTGCCAATAAGAATGACTGGATTTTCCAGTACTAAGACTCGCTGCCTGTGTGCAGCATTGGTGCCTTCTTGAGAAATCAGCCCTGCTGAGTTCTTTCTGTGTTCCAATAATTCCTTTAGGCATTTTGGCTGCCCTAAAAACCTTGGCATGTTGAGCTGTAAAAATTATATCCAGTCGTAAGCATATCATCACATAAGAAAGAGTTATTTTGTGGATTAACCCTGCACTTGTAAGTTGCCTGCCTTTTGAGGGTAAGAAGTGGCACTGAACTAAGAACAACATATTTTATATCAATCAAAAAAAAAATCCTCTAGACGTGACTATTCCAATGCTCTCCTGGCTGGCCTCCCATCTTCCAACCTGCATAAACTAAAGCTTAGACAAAGCTCTGCTGCCTGTATCCTAACTCGTAGCAAGTCCTATTCACACATCATGCCTGTGCTCGCTGAACTACATTCCTGTTCCAACATTGCATCAATTTTAAAATTCTCAACCTCATTTTCAAATCCCTCTCTGGCTTCACCTTCTCCCTGTCTCTATGATCTCTTCCATCCATACAACTCTCAGATGCCTGCGTTCCTCTTAATTCTGGCCTCTCGCGTATCCTCGATTTTAATCGCTCCACCAAGGGTGGCCGTGATTTCAGCTGCGTGGGCCCTAAGCTCTGGAGGTCCCTGCCCTAAACCTCTCCGCCTCGCTCTCCTCCTTTAAAAGGCTCATTAAGATCTTCCTCGTTGACCAAGCTTTTGGTCACCTGTCCTAATATCCCCTCATGTGGCCCCGTGTTAAACTTGGTTTGATAACACTCCTATGTCAAGTGGGATGTGTTACTACGTTAAAGATGCTTTATAAATACAAGTTATTTTGTTGGAAAACAGTCTACTTTTTGAATTAATCAACTAATCCAGTGGGCATGTTATAATCTTCAGCAAGCAGGCAACTGTGACAGTTTGGGAACAGGCTCTGAATATGAATCTGAGATCAATCTAACTTTCTGGTACTGGACTGTACATCAAATATTGAACACAGAAGTTCTGACATTTGCTATCGGGCTTTTCTTTTATAATGCTGTCCAAGAATTCATTCACTTTTGATCTGATTTAAGGTTTGAGGAGCCAACGTATTCAACAGGAGTTTTCTGTGCCAGGAAATACCTTCATCTTCCGACACAGATTATGCCTCGAATTGCACAGAAGGTACAGCACAGAAGCAGGCCATTCGGCCCAACCAGTCCATGCTGGTGTTTATGCTGCATACGATATGCAGATTGGGTGAGATGAAGTAAGGTGGCTCGTGTGGAGCACAAGGGCCAGCAGGGACCTGTTGGGCCAAATGGCCTGTTTCTGTGCTGTGAGTGTCAGGCAACCAAGTAAACTTGTGTATGAAACTCCTGTACCACAGAAGAGTGAGATTGAATTCCAGCTCTCAAAAATGACTAGCCACACAGTTTTGGATTTTATGCTGATTTCACATATTCGTTTAATTGCCTCACCCTGAAAGCAGCAGCCACCATTCCTATTGTTATAAAATTGCATGAAAAAGAGTTTAATCAATGCCATCAAGATGGGGACAGGGGAGTGTACACTTGAATCCCCCACTGTCTACCCTCCATAAACTTGAGCTCATCTAAAACTCTGCTGCCCGTGCCCTAACTTGGACCAAGTCCCGTTCTCCCATCGCCCCTTTGCTTGCTGACCTACATTGGCTCCCGGTCTGGCACTGCCTTGATTTTAAAACTCTCCTCCTTATGTTCAAATCCCTTCATGGCCTCGACCCTATCTCTGTAACCTCCTTCAGCCCTACAATTCTCTGAGATCTCTGATCTCCTCCAATTCCAGCCTCTTGCACAGTCCCCACTTTTAATTGCCCTCTGTTGGTGGTCGTGCTGTTGTTGCCCCTTCAGCTGCCTGAGCCATACACTCTGAAATTTCTCTCCCTAAACCTCTCCACCTTTGTCCCACTCTCTCCCCTTTTAAGACGTTCCTTAAAACCTACCTCTTTGACCAGGCTTTTGGGCACCAGTCCTAATATCCCCTTATGTAGCTAGGTGTCAGTTTTTGTCTGGTAGTGCTCCGGTGAAGCCCCTTAGGACATTTTACTCTGTTGAAGGTGCTACATAAATGCACCTTGTTGTTGTTGAATTGGCTTTCGCAAGGACAGAGGGGTCAAGGGCCATTCTTTAGAGGAGAGGGCTCAGCACCTGAGGGGAGAGAACCATTTACTAGAATCAGCTGGCATGAGAAATTAGATAGTCAACAGTTTAGTGGAAATAGGGTTGAGGGAGCAGGAAGGTGGGTCTCATGGACAAGATGAACTCAGAAAGGCAAGAGCAGAGATAGGAGAGAAACCAGAGAAAGATGAGAGGTCAGGGCTAGGGCAGTGGGAGCTTTAGAGCAAGTTTAGCCTGGTGGCTAATGGTAGAAAGGGACTCAATAGAGGCAGCTGATCAGATGGTCTCGATCAGAGGATTTGCATACAGGAGTAAAGAAGTTTTGCTGCGTTTGTACAGAGCTTTGGTGAGACTGCACCTGGAGTATTGTGTACAGTTTTGGTCTCCATATGTAAGGAAAGATATACTTGCCATAGAGGGAGTGCAATGAAGGTTCACCAGACTGATCCTTGGGATGGAGGGATTGTCCTATGAAGAGAGATTGAGGAAGCTGGGCCTGTATTCTCTACAGTTTAGCAGAATGAGGGGTGATCTCATTGAAGCATACAAAATTCTTACAGGGCTTGACAGGGTAGATGCAGGAAAGATGTTTCCCCTGGCTGGGGGGTCAAGAACCAGGGGACACAGTCTCAGAATAAGGGGTAAGCCATTTACAACAGAGATGGGGAGGAATATCTTCACTCAGAGGGTGAGGAATCTTTGGAATTCTCTACCCCAGAAGGCTGTGGAAGCTCAGTCATTGAGTATATTCAAGACAGAGATCGATAGGTTTCTACATATTAAAGACATCAAGGGATATGGGGATAGTGCAGGAAAATGACGTTGAGGTAGAAGATCAGCCATGTTCTCATTGAATGGCAGAGCAGGCTTGAGGGGCCAAATGGCCTACTCCTGCTCTTATTTCCCACGTTCCTATGAGCTGGAGTAAGGATGAAAAATATCAACCGGGGTTCCCATTCCTGATTGCTGTTCAGTGGGTGACCACCCCTGGAAGGTGCGGGAGATCAGCTCAGCTGTGATGCCCCCTACCCCACCAATCTCCAGAGGCAAACAAGCTTCCAACACTCACCACCCAGGCCGGTACAGGAGGAAAGGCCAAATGGGCTCGAAGCAGATGTGAAACTACACCCAGTATGAGGCAGAACCCTCAGAAGAGGAAGGGAGAAAACCTGAAGTGGGAGGGGTGAATTTTAATCTTGCTTATGTTTATGGGGGTGAAATTGGGCATTTGTGGGGGAGGCAAAATGGGGGGGGTGGGGGGCGGAGTTGCATTGACCATCTGTTATATTATACACCTGATATTTGGTTTTATATGGCATCAATGGAATTCGACACTGGGCGGGGTCTATAACAGATGGTCAGGCATTGAGGATCAGCTTATGCGGCTGTAGGAAGAGCCGTAATGTTCCTCCCAATCCCACAAAAAATAATTTGTAAACTTTCTTTCTTCTTTTAAGCAACCTGCAGTGGTTCCTTTATGGACTGATGGTTAGGCCTCTCAACCAATAGGTGAAGTGTGTGACAAGCATGTTGCACCTATCGGTACTTCGAAATTTTAATTCAGGGTCCTATTGATGTTAAAAGACTCCAATTTGTACGGGCGAATGAGCCTTGTGCCTGTTTTCAGAGCTCCGCTCAACTCAGGGCCCGCACCAACATGGCGGCAATGTGGACATTGACAGGAAGGGGGTGGTAAGTGTGCTGTTGCTGTTTTGTTCACAATTCCTGCTCTGTGGCAGGGATAAAAATTGGCCCCATGCTGTGACTGGCGATGTGCTGTCATTGTCACTGCATTACCAAACAAGTTTTTCAAAATGATTTGTTAAATTGCTAACCTGCTGGTTGGGTGAATGATGGTGAATAGATGAGCTTTTAGACCAGAAAAATCTGAGCACCAATCCCTTGTTTGTACTGAGTTAGCAGACCAGTAGGGTCACGACCAATGGCCTCAGAAACTCTGTGTTAGAAAGTAAAGTACCTTTTGTGAAGTGTAGTCACTGTTGTAATGTAAGAAATCGTGGCAGCCTGGGCCCCACAAACAGCAATACGATAACCCACCCGATAATCTGTGTCAGTGATGTTGGTTGAGGGATAAATGTTGGCCAGGAGACCAGGGAGAAGTCTCCTGCCCTGCTTCAAAATAGTGCCTGGTGATCTTTTACAACCACCCGTGAGGACAGACATGGCCTCAGTTTATCTGAAAGACAACACCTCTGACAGTGCAGCACTCCCGTAGCACTGTACGAGAGCGTCAGCCTAGATCATGCGCTTAAATCCCTGGATATAACAGATATTGAGCCACTGAGTAGGTAATTCCTGGCTGTTTCTGAAACTGAATCTGCCTGAAGAAGCCCCATCAAACCACAGAAATGTGCCTTTGAAATACAAAGAATCCTTGCTTCAGTTAGCTGAAATTTTACTAAGATGAAACTCTATGCCTTGCCTATAAAAGTTTTATTATTCTGTGAAACTGGAATGTTTCTCCCCTTCCAGACTGTCAGAAGAGATGAGACTATGTCATCTCAAAATGGTTTACTGGTGGTAATGATAGACCTTCAATGATTTCATGTCAGTGCTCGAAGCATTGACTTTGAACTGCATCAGTCAAGATATTTCAATCGGAGCATTTGGAAAGCGACTTGGCCTAGAAACTGATACATTTTGATGCAGCGCTTGGCTAACTTCACACATAAGCACAGTTTAAAGCAGCCAGATCATTATGCAGATGAGGGACATGTGCTGTGTGCAGGATGCGCTCACCATTTTGGACTTCCCCAGCGAACTGGATGCCATGTGCTAACCTCGCTCAACTGGCAGGAAGGCCTCCTCATCACGATAGTTGAAAGGATCATTCAGTACTTATAAGTTAGTCTGTGGTTCACCACTTCCAGCTCCTGTTTGACATCAAGGCATTCTTTTTTGCTGCGTTCCACCATTCTTCAGAGTTCACTTCCACTACGTAGGGAGAGGTTTGGCTACTTTAGCTGTGCTGTTTGTCTCACAGATTGCCTGCCTGCAAACATGGGTGGTCTGAATGGGCTGCCTCTGGGTGTAGAGTGCGATCAAAAGCAGTAAGGAAGACACCACAGAGCATGACAAGCTGCCAGAAGAGGGAGGAAGAGGGCACTTAACAGGAAGCATATCCACAGCGCTTCTCCAGGGAGCACTTCTTCTAACTGAACCTCACTGACAAGCAATGTAAGACGTGGCGAAAATTAGATCAAGTCACGGTGCATCTTCATGATCACTCAGCCCCTCGTCTTCCACCGGCTGCCAGGTTTCCACTTTTTGAGGCGCTGGAATGAAAAAAAGAGACAAAGGTTAGTTTGCGGTGTGAGGGTGAGCAGAGAGGAAGAAAGGTGTGTTGGAAGCATCTGCAGTTGTCATGCAGAATGTGTTGTTGAGGGAGGCGTGAAAAGAGAGGAGGAGGATTAGGCACGAAGCAACCTTGCTCACTGTGTCACCGGTGGCCACGGTCTCCGTTCTGCCCCTTCCCAGTACCGTTCTTCAATGGGGGGATAGGGTGTGTCGACATGCTGGTTCGCCCTTCAGTGGCAGCCTGTTGCCTTGTGTTATAGTCCACTTTCTCCTGCAAGAGAAACTTTAGTGAGAGTCTTGATAGGGGATTGGGAATCACATAGGCTGGTATGCAGATACAGCAAGTAATTAGGAAGGCAAACGGAATGCTGTCGTTTATTGCAAGGGGAATGTAATATAAAAGTAGGGATGTTTTGATACAGTTGTACGGGGTATTGGTGAGACCACATCTGGAGTACTGTGTGCAGTTTTGGTCTCCTGATTTAAGAAAGGATATAAAAGCATTACAGGCAGTTCAGAGAAGGTTCACGCGACTGATATCTGTGATGGGGGGAATTATCTTATGAGGAAAGGTTGGACAGGTTGGGTCTGTGTCCATTGGAGTTTAGAAGAATGAGAGGTGATCTTATTGAAACATATAAGATCCTGAGGGGACTTGAAAGGGTGGTTGCTGAAAGGATGTTTCCTCTTGTGGGAGAGACTAGAACTAGGGAATACAGTTTAAAAGTAAGGGGTCGTCCATTTAAGATGAAGATGAGGAGAAACTTTTTTCCCTCAGAGGGTTGTGCATCTTCAGACCTCTCTTCCCTAGAGAGTAGTGGAGGCAGGGTCATTGAATGTTTTTAAGGCAGAGGTAGATAAATTCTTGACTAGCAAAGGAGTCGAAGGGTATTGGGGGTAGGCGGGAAAGTGGAGTTGAGGCCACAATCAGATCAGCCATGATCTTATTAAATGATAGAGCAGGCTCGAAGGGGCCAAATGGCCTCCTCCTGCTCCTAATTCGTCTGTTCGTATGAATATGCTAGTGTATATGTGTGAGATGTTAGTTGTGAGTGTACACTTTGTAATAGTGTTGGGTATTGTGAAATGTGGTGTACTGTTTGGAGAAGAATGCATGGTGCTGATGGAGGGGATTGAAATGAGTGGTCTGTGAAATGTGGCAGTGAGTGGTGCAGCTGTGATGAGAAGGTACTTGAGCAGTATTCTTACCTTGACAATTCTGGTCAGATCATTAAACTTCTTCCAGCACTGTGTCCACAACTTAGGAGCAATGCTCCTGGCATTGACCTCCTTGGTGATCTTCTCCCACTGCCTCTTTGTCAGCTGACTGGATGCCTTCCTGCCCCCTGGAGGAATTAAGAATGTTCCTCCTCATTTCCACTTCTTGTGCTAAGGCCTCCAGTGCAGCATCAGAGCACCTAGCTGCTTGTATTCTTCCTGCCTCAATCATTTGAATGATACTTATCACATAGCAATTCTTGCAGCCAGAATCTATCTCCCCTTTAAGAGCTGCGGGCTACTTTTAAGCAGCATGGGCTCTTGCTGATATCAACCTTTCTCGATAGGTGTGCAGGCAGTGAACAGCACAAGTTTAGCATAACTTTCTTGTTTTTCTTCAGTGCCCCTATATACAAAGTATTACCTGCACTTCTTTCCCCCCTTAGCAACTTGCCCTGCAACCTTGAAAGGTTTGTGAATATGCACCCTCATGTCCTGCTGCACTTGCACCCACCTCAAAATAGGACCATTTAGATTGTATTGCTTTTCTATGTTGTTTCTCCCAAAGTGCATTAGTTCACATTTATCTGTATTAAATTGCATCTGCCATCTGTCTGCCCATTTTACCAGTCTGTCTCTGTCCTCTTTAACTCTGTTATTATCATGCTCACTATTTACAATGCTGTTGAGTTTAGTATCATTAATTAACTTTAAAATTGCGCTCAAGATACCCAAATCCAGGCCCCAATACTGGTTCTTGAGGGACGCCACTGCATACTTCTCACCAGTCTGAAAAACATTCATTCACCACTATTGTTTGCCTCCGATCCCTTAGTCAATTCTATACCCTGTTTACCACTGTTCCTTTAATAACATGTGCTTCTGTTTTGCAAATGTGTTGTCAAATGCCTTTTGAAAGTCTATATGTAGAACGTTTACTGAACTACCTTTATCAGCCCTCTCTGTTACTTCATCAGAAACTCAATCAAGGTCATCAAACAGGATTTGCCTTTAACAAATCCATGCTGGCTATCCCTTAATTAACCCATGCTTCGCCAAGTGAGTATTAATGTTGACCTTGACAATAGTCTCTAGTAGTTTTCCCACCACTGAAGTTAGACTGGTTGGTCTGTAGTTACCAGGTTTATCCCTCTCAGCATTTTTTAACAGGGGTGTAACATTTGCAGTCCGCCAGTACCCTTGTACCACTCCCATGTGCAAGGAGGATTGAAAGACTGTGGTCAAAGCTTCTGCAATCTCCACCCAGCTTCTTTCAACAACCTAGGATGCATCCGATCTGGACCGAGTAGCTTGGTTCTTTGTCATTTCTGGGTGTAGCTGATGGTGGAAAAACAGTGAATGCACCGTCAATGCATTTTTATGCACGTTGTTGTGGTGGTGGTGGTATCTGTCAGTTACCAAGCAACAGAAGGTAGAGGACCGACTCCTACTTGTGTGTAAGGCCCAGATGGATTTTATTGAATTAAATCCTTGTATTGCTTGTTGAAAAGTACCGATTGGCTAAGAATAGCACAAAGATTTGCACAACTATCCTATTATTAGGCACTGCAGTTTGAATTTAAAACTTAACAGTGTTTTATGTGGGGTTAAAATGAACTAAATTAGAATCTGCAGCCAAAGCCCTTGTTTACTGAGAAAGGAAGGTGAAAGACTAAGGTTTATAGAGCAGGGCTAAAGCTTAATTGACAATACAAATGGATGAATGAACACTGAATAGGTTTATATGGCTTCTCTCTGGCCACTGTTGTAAACATTAAGATAAATGGGGTAAGGCCTGCTTTACCACATCAGTCACAGAAATGTCACGTGAACTCATCAGAAGTACATCTGCTAACATCCTCAATGGTAATTAAGAGAAGACAAAGGTTTTCTTGGGTTTTAAGAGACTGTTGATTGTAGGAGGGAATGAACCTGGAGAAATGGGAGGGGTTCCAGTTCTGAGGCAATGGGAATGAATGAGTGTCAGAGTAGGTGATAGTGCAATCTGTCTCAGTTTTAACACTGAAGAGGAACAGCAGGTTGGATGGGGTACCTAGCTTGTAGTAAAGATAACCTTTTCCATGTCTCTTTCTAGGGAAGAAAGAAATAGTCTTGCATTGATATCATGCCTTTCATGACCTTGTGACATCCCAAATTTCTTTACAGCAAACTAAGCACTTTTGAAGAGTAGTCACCACAAATGGCAATAAAATAATAATGTTGGTTGAGGGATAATATTGGCCAGGACACCAAGGAGAGAACACCCGTACTTCTCAAAATAGTACCATGCGATCTTTTGAGTCCACCCGAGAAGGCAGACAGAGTCTTGGTTTAATGCCTCCTCCAAAAGACAGCATTGCCAACAGTGCAGCAGTCCCTCACTACTGTCATCTCAGCCGAGAATTTGTACTCAAGTCTCATTCTACAACCATCTACATCCACAGAACATTCTAAAGGGGGAGGGTGAACAGCCAGTTGTCATTGTGCACATAGGCACTAAAGATATAGGTAAAAAACGGGATGAGGTCCTACAAGCAGAGTTTAGGGAGTTAGGAGCCAAGTTAAAAAGTAGGACCTCAGAGGTAGTAATCTCAGGATTACTACCTGTGCCACGTGATAGTCAGAGTAAAAATGAAAGAATAGTCAGGATGAATGCGTGGCTTGAGAGATGGTGCAGGAAGGAGGGGTTCAGATTTTTGGGACATTGGGACCGGTTCTGGGGGAGGTGGGACTATTACAAATTGGACGGTCTACACCTGGGCCGGACTGGAACCAATGTCCTTGGAGGTGCTTTTGCTAACGCTGTTGGGGAGGGTTTAAACTAATGTGGCAGGGGGATGGGAACCAATTGAGGTCAGTTGACAGTAAGGAGGTAGTAACAAAAGCCTGTAAGGAACTAGATAATGAAGTCAGTGTGACTAAGGGGAAGAACAGGCAGGGAGCAGATGATGAATATAAAGGGACTGGTGGTCTGAGGTGCATTTGTTTTAATGCAAGAAGTGTAGTAGGTAAGGCAGATGAACTTAGGGCTTGGATTAGTACCTGGGAGTATGATGTTATTGCTATTACTGAGACTTGGTTGAGGGAAGGGCATGATTGGCAACTAAATATCCCAGGATATCGATGCTTCAGGCGGGATAGAGAGGGAGGTAAAAGGGGTGGAGGAGTTGCATTACTGGTCAAAGAGGATATCACAGCTGTGCTGAAGGAGGGCACTATGGAGGACTCGAGCAGTGAGGCAATATGGACAGAACTCAGAAATAGGAAGGGTGCGGTAACAATGTTGGGGCTGTACTACAGGCTTCCCAACAGCGAGCGTGAGATAGAGGTACAAATATGTAAACAGATTATGGAAAGATGTAGGAGCAACAGGGTGGTGGTGATAGGAGATTTTAATTTTCCCAACATTGACTGGGATTCGCTTAGTGTTAGAGGTCCAGATGGAGCAGAATTTGTAAGGAGCATCCAGGAAGGTTTTCTGGAGCAGTATGTAAATAGTCCAACTCGGGAAGGGGCCATACTGGACCTGGTGTTGGGGAATGAGCCCGGCCAGGTTGTTGAAGTTTCAGTAGGGGACTACTTTGGGAATAGTGATCACAATTCCGTAAGCTTTAAAATACTCATGGACAAAGACGAGAGTGGTCCTAAAGGAAGAGTGCTAAATTGGGGGAAGGCCAACTATACCAAAATTCGGCAGGAGCTGGGAAATGTAGATTGGGAGCAGCTGTTTGAAGGTAAATCCACATGTGATATGTGGGAGGCTTTTAAAGAGAGGTTGATTAGCGTTCAGGAGAGACATGTTCCTGTGAAAATGAGGGATAGAAATGGCAAGATTAGGGAACCATGGATGACAGGTGAAATTGTGAGACTAGCTAAGAGGAAAAAGGAAGCATACATAAGGTGTAGGCGGCTGATGAAAGATGAAGCTTTGAAAGAATATCGGGAATGTAGGACCAATCTGAAACGAGGAATTAAGAGGGCTAAAAGGGGTCATGAAATATCTTTAGCAAACAGGGTTAAGGAAAATCCCAAAGCCTTTTATTCATATATAAGGAGAAAGAGGGTAACTAGAGAAAGGATTGGCCCACTAAAGGACAAAGGAGGAATGTTATGCTTGGACTCAGAGAAAATGGGTGAGATTCTAAACGAGTACTTTGCATCGGTATTCACCGAGGAGAGGGACATGACGGATGTTGAGGTTAGGAACTGATGTTTGATTACTCTAGGTCAAGTCGGCATAAGGAGGGAGGAAGTGTTGGGTATTCTAAAGGGCATTAAGGTGGACAAGTCCCCAGGTCCGGATGGGATCTATCCCAGGTTACTGAGGGAAGCAAGAGAGGAAATAGCTGGGGCCTTAACAGATATCTTTGCAGCATCCTTAAACACGGGTGAGGTCCCGGAGGACTGGAGAATTGCTAATGTTGTCCCCTTGTTTAAGAAGGGTAGCAGGGATAATCCAGGTAATTATAGACCGGTGAGCCTGACGTCAGTGGTAGGGAAGCTGCTGGAGAAGATACTGAGGGATAGGATCTATTCCCATTTGGAAGAAAATGGGCTCATCAGTGATAGGCAACATGGTTTTGTGCAGGGAAGGTCATGTCTTACCAACTTAATAGAATTCTTTGAGGAAGTGACAAAGTTGATTGATGAGGGAAGGGCTGTCGATGTCATATACATGGACTTCAGTAAGGCGTTTGATAAGGTTCCCCATGGCAGGCTGATGGAGAAAGTGAAGGCGCTTGGGGTCCAAGGTGTACTAGCTAGATGGATAAAGAACTGGCTGGGCAACAGGAGACAGAGAGTAGCAGTAGAGGGGAGTTTCTCAAAATGGAGACGTGTGACCAGTGGTGTTCCACAGGGATCCGTGCTGGGACCACTGTTGTTTGTGATATACATTAATGATTTGGAGGAAAGTATAGGTGGACTGATTAGCAAGTTTGCAGACGACACTAAGATTGGTGGAGTAGCAGATAGTGAAGGGGACTGTCAGAGAATACAGCAGAATATAGATAGATTAGAGAGTTGGGCAGAGAAATGGCAGATGGAGTTCAATCAGGGCAAATGCGAGGTGATGCATTTTGGAAGATCCAATTCAAGAGTGAACTATACAGTAAATGGAAAAGTCCTGGGGAAAATTGATGTCCAGAGAGATTTGGGTGTTCAGGTCCACTGTTCCCTGAAGGTGGCAACGCAGGTAAATAGAGTGGTCAAGAAGGCATACGGCATGCTTTCCTTCATCGGACGGGGCATTGAGTACAAGAGTTGGCAGGTCATGTTACAGTTGTATAGGACTTTGGTTCGGCCACATTTGGAATACTGCGTACAGTTCTGGTCGCCACATTATCAAAAGGATGTGGATGCTTTGGAGAGGGTGCAGAGGAGGTTCACCAGGATGTTGCCTGGTATGGAGGGCGCTAGCTATGAAGAGAGGTTGAGTAGATTAGGATTATTTTCATTAGAAAGACGGAGGTTGAGGGGGGACCTGATTGAGGTGTACAAAATCATGAGAGGTATAGACAGGGTGGACAGCAAGAGGCTTTTTCCCAGAGTGGGGGTTTCAATTACTAGAGGACATGAGTTCAAAGTGAAAGGGGAAATGTTTAGGGGGGATATGCGTGGAAAGTTCTTTACGCAGAGGGTGGTGGGCACCTGGAACGCGTTGCCAGCGGAGGTGGTAGACGCGGGCACGATGGAGTCTTTTAAGATGTATCTAGACAGATACATGAATGGGCAGGAAGAAAAGAGATACAGAACCTTAGAAAATAGGCGACATGTTTAGAGAGAGGATCTGGATCGGCGCAGGCTTGGAGGGCCGAAGGGCCTGTTCCTGTGCTGTAATTATCTTTGTTCTTTGTTCTTTGTTAACTCAGAGGTGAAAGTGCTACCAACTGAGCCACAGCTGACACCTTAATTTAGAATAAATACTAATCCATTTATTATTTGAACGTGAACCAGATCACAATAGAAGCAGCGCAGCTGTTAACCTTGTGTGTCAGAGCTGTATCTAGATGACCTGAACAACATTCAGGCTGGGGCTTATAAGTGACAAGTAACATTTTCACCACACAAATGCCAGACAATGACCATCTCCAACAAAAGAGAATCTAACCACCTCCCTGTGACATTCAATAGCATTACCATCACTGAATCCCCCACCATCAACATCCCGGAGGGGTCACCATTGACCAGAATGCTAACTGGACCAGCCATCTTAGATACTGTGGCTACAAGAGCAGGTCAGAGGCTGGGTCCTGACTCCCAAAGCCTGTCTACCATCTACAAGGCACATGTTAGAACTGTGATGGAATACTCTCCACTTGCCTGGTTCAGTGCAGCTCCAACAACACTCAAAATGCCCGACACCATCCAGGACAAAGCAGCTGCTTGATTGGTATCAGCACCCCATCCACCACCTTAAACATTCACTTCATCCACCACCGGTACACAGTGGCAGCAATGTGCACCATATATAAGATGCACGGCAGCAACTCGCCAAGCTCACAACCCATGAACAAATACAAATAATTAAAGTGTTATTTTTAAATCACAGAATTTAAAAACTTGACAATCAAACTCTTTCTTATATTCATACATGGGCTGTGGCTATTTCTGGCAAGGTCAGCATTTATTGTCCATCCCTAATTATCCTTGAGAAGACGGTGGTGAGCTGCCTTCTTGAACCGCTGCAGTCCGTGTGGTGAAGGCACTCCTAAAGTGCTGTTAGGGAAAGAGTTTCAGGATTTTGACCCAACAACAGTGAAAAAAACAGCGATATAGTTCCACGTCAGGATGGTGTGTGGCTTGGAGAGGAACTTGCAGGTGGTGGTGTTCCCATGCATCTATTGCGCTTGTCTTTCTAGGTGATAGAGATCGCAGGTTTGGAAGGTGCTGTCGAAGGAGGCTTGGCGTGTTTCTGCAATGCATCTTGTATATGGCACATGTTGGGTTTAGTTGTATTTGTATTAGTAACATTGTAGGGCGTTCTAGAGAAAGTATTAGACTCTGGTAAAGGTTATCTAATAACTCTTTATTATTTACAGTTACTATATACACTCTCCACATGCCACCTAAGCTAGCATCTTCGTGCTGCTGTATCTTCTTCCTCTCAAGCCTATCTCTTGTGACTGTTACATCATCGCTCATACAGTGGGAGAGGTCTCTCTCACTGTCTTTGGCATTAACCCTTTACATCCTTATACTACAGGACACACTGCAGCCATTGTGCACCGATGGTGGAGGGAGTTTAAGGTGCTGGAGGGGTGTCAATCAAGCGTCTGCTTTCTCTTGGATGGTGTCAAGCTTCTTGAGTGTTGTTGGAGGCAAGTGGAGAGTATTTCATCACAATCCTGACTTCTGCCTTGTAGATGGTGGAAAAGCTCTGGTAGGTGAGTTACTCACTGCAGAATTCCCAGCCTCTGACCTGCTCATGTAACCACAGTACTTGCCTTACAAACAGTAGATAGAATGACTTGATAATACCGGCATTTTCAGCAAGTTACAATCTGCATTATGATTGGACCCGCTTTTGAGTTCTTACTTGCTCCATTTAGATATGTTACGGACTGCAGAATTCACTTCTTTGATTTCAGAAGCACATCGTGGTAAGATTGTTGGCACAAGTGCCAATCACTGCATGTCAACTTTTTTTTATGTTTTGGGAGATATTGCAAATATTAACATGTTTCCGGAGTACTGGCAGAAACCTCCTGCAAATACTGGCACACTGTCAGTTCGCCCGTGCACATATTGTCACAACCCCAGAGGTCCCATGTCCCAGCTGGTGCTGAAAGATGGTGATAACAGCGCAGAAAGCATTTTATTAATGCTAATATATATATAATATATAGGTAGGTAAGTCCAGGATTAACAAGTTAGTAAATGAACAAATGTGGACAAATTCAGAAAACTGGTGAACTCATAGATATCCCCTGGGGTTCTTGGAACCCAATTTAAACCTACAATGTAGCTGACATTAACTGGAACAGACAGCCAGTCCAAACACAGAGCAACAGAATCAACATAGAATGAAACAGGTGTAAGTAGGCTAAATCTCCTTGACAAACAACTTTATCTTAGTCATCGGGACCTTTCCCAGTGACTGGCAGTTTACATTCTGGCACGGACACACAGATTCCATCCTGTATATTTCAGCTCCTGACACAAGTGGGGATTTCTTTGCTCCTGCCTCACAGTTTGCAATATTTAAAATAGCTGCAAGCATTTCTCTGTATAAATACACAGAGATTTTGGCTTGACTTCTTGTGACGCCTCAGCTGTTTACACCTCTGTGCATTGTACTCAGGAAAGAAGTATAATCACCCATTACATTACTGCTAATCTGTCTCGCTATCTCCTTGGTGTCTGTGACTGGGCCAAATACTGACACACTATAACATGCGTTGCTGCAAGTGATTGGTATTCAGTCTTGACCGAGTAATGTGACAACTGTGTATTTATAGTCACCAAAGCACCAGTTTTATACACTGTGTCATGCTATCTCCAGTGAGCACTTTAAAAAATTCTCCTGCAACAAACACTTTATTTTGCAGATGAATGTGATGCTGTTTATAATTATTGTAAGCTGTCCCTTTCATAATGCTCAGCAGTTTAATTACAAGGTGGCTGAACTTTCGAAAGCTACATTTGCTCTTTGAATATATATTCTCAAGTGGTGTCTTTTACTAATTATTTTCCAATAATACAACAGTGACTGCACTTCAAAAATACAGTCTTCATTGGCTGTAAAGTGCTTAGGATGTCCTGAGGTCATGAAAGAGACTGTATCAATTCAAGTCTTTCAAATCTTTCTTTTGGATGATGGGAAGGTGGAGGGGGTGGATCTGGGTCAAAAAATTAATACAAATCGTCTTCACATTACTTGACGTGTTCTTCAATTTTGGAAGAGGATATATATTGATCTTTTGCCAAGTTAGCATACAGTTTCTACTCTATCCTCTTTGGACCCCATCGCCTGCTCTTCCACAATACCTCACACCATTTCGTGGCTAAGAGTGTGGGAGAGTGAGCAGGTTATAGCAATAGTGCTCTACAGCTACTATAAAAATGGGCAGGTTGGCAGGTAGGCTGATGTATCCCTTGATTATTCTAATCTGCACCACCCCTGTGCTTGCTGATGTACATTGGCTCCCGGTCCAGCAACACCTCAGTTTAAAAATTCTCATCCTTATGTTCAAATCCTTTCCTGGCCTTGCTCCCCTCCCTGGGCTAGATTTTATGGGCCCCCCTGAGGCGAGGTGGGGGGTGGGGGGGACCCATAGAATCATGATAGGTGGCAGGGGATGCGGAGGGCCTGTCGCCACCCCATCGCCAAGTGATTTTGTTCGGGGCGAGATAGCTCAACGATGGCCTTCCCGCCCGGCGGCCAATTGAGGCCCTTAAGTGGCCTATTAATGGCCGCTTAAGGGCCTCATTCCGCCGCCGCTGGGATCTAACCAGCAGCGAGGGGCGCCTCCCCCATGCAGGGAGGTGTCTTATAAAACAAGGCGCTCCCCTTGTGGGCTTGTTGGGGGGGTGGGGGAGCATCATCCCTCCTCCACGGTGAGCCCCGGCCATGAAACAATGTGCCTCCCAGGAACACCCCCTCCCCCTCCCCCAGAGCTTTACAACCGCCCCCCCACCCCCCCTTGCCGGGACCTTCCTGGCTGCCCCCACAATCCCGCCTCACTTAGCTGAGGTCCAGGGTTTCAGCCCTGGGCCTGGATCCAAGGCCCCTGCAATACCAGCAGTGGCCACTGCTCCCAGTGGCACTGCTGATACTGCTGAGTTGCGGCCCCCTTGTTGGTCAGCAGTTCTTGGAGACAGGATCCCCGTCTTTAAAGGGATGGGAATCCCGGCGCAGGACACTTAACCTTCAAAACACTAGTAGATTGCTCCGGAGTGGGTCATGAAAAGGCCAAGGCGGGGGTTCCAAAACTTTTTCGGCCTGGTGCCAGGAACCCTGCCTCCTCCACAAAATCCAGCCCCCGTCTCTGTAACTTCCTCTAGTCCTACATCCCTCTGAGATCTCTGTGCTCCTCTAATTCTTGCCCTTTGCGCATTACCCATTGGCAGCCATGCCTTCAGCTGCCTGGGCCCTCTGCCCTCCCTAAGCCTGTCTGCCTCTCTACCTCTTTCTCCTCCTTTAAGTCACTGCTTAAAAACGACCTGTTTGAAGCACTTTGGGATGTTTTACTATGTTAAAGGTGCTATATAATTGCAAGTTGGTGTTGTTGTTTGCTACTGTTCTTGTGCTTGTCTCTCTCCTTTCTCACTGTCCCCCTCTCTCTCTCTCTCTTTGTTTTCCCTCTTTCTATTCTTCCTCTGGCCCTGGGCAGGGTGCGGTGGTAATGACTTGTTTCTACTTGCTGCTTCCCTCAACCTTAAGGCGATGGCCGAGCTGCTGCCATGTGGCGGAACCACGAGCATAAACTCACATCGTACTGGACCAGTGCATGGCAGGTGCAACAGCAGGAGAACAGCACGTGGGTTGCTGTGCCTGCTGTGACCTCGACATTAATCACTCGCAGAATAAAATCAATGGAAAACTGATTTTTTTAAAAGAATATGCTTACATTTAAAATATTCTAAGATAAAGAGTTCTTCGGTGAACAGAGTCTGTTTAGTATTAGCAACAACAGATTTATATAGTGTCATTAACCGAGTAAAACTTCCCAAGATGCTTCACAAGAGCATTATCAAACAAAATGAAACACATGAGGAGATATTGAGACAGTTAACCGGAAGCCTCGTCAAAAAACATAAGGAGAATCTCAAAGGAGCAGAGAGAGGCAGAGACCTTTAGGAATGGAATTCCAGAGCTTAATATCAAGGCAGCTGAAGTCACAGCCGCCAATGGTGGAGTGATGAAGATCAGAAGATCGCGGGTTTGCAGGGCTGGAAGAAATTATAGGGATGGGAGGGATAAGGCCATGGAGTTAGTCAGTGAATATGCACGTGAGCATGTCTGTCTGTGCATCTCCATTTACTCTGCTGGGATGTAAAATCCATTTTCTTTTGCTAACAGGACAGAATAGTCAGGTGGGATTTGTAAAACAAAGCATGATGGGTGGTTGAATTGGACGATTTTCATGTTACCGACACAAAGGCCCTGCATGAGACAAATGTGATACGATGATTATATCAGGCACTTAGCAGGTTTGGTGGCTTAACATACTGTTGGACAATGTCTCCTGTATTCCAGCTCACAATCCCTTTGTATTGTGGTGAAGCAAAGAGGCTGCATCATTCCGCTTGTGCTTTACACCAGATTGGGGCCTGTGCCATCCTCTAAATGGCTTGAGTTTGGGAGAAGTTGCCAGCTAACATTGATGACTTGGAGTCCTTCCCAACTTGGCCACACGACAGTCGCGCATACTCATTGGAAGCAGTGAACCTAACGCAGTGCAATTTGTTAAACATAAACATCATATGATAGGCTTGCAGTTCCAAACTAATTAATGTTGTTTCTGAGCTGGGTTGAACTATATCATAAGCTTCTATTGTGTTTGATTTATTGTGCGTGCTGCAGTCTGCAGTCTTGAAAGAATTAGTTTCTGTCATACTTGTAGCATCTTAGATTCCCCAAAATGACCCAGACTCCCAGCACTCATGTGTTGTCATAGAGTCATAGAGTTATACAGCACAGAAACAGGCCCTTTGGTCCATTGTGCCTATGCTGGCCATCAAGCACCTATCTATTCTAATCTCATTTTCCAGCACTTGGCCCGTAGCCTTGTATGCTGTGGCGTTTCATGTGCTCATCTGTGTACTTCTTAAATGTTGTGAGGGTTCCTGCCTCTACCACCCCTTCAGCAGTGTGTTCCAGATTCCAACCGTCCTCTGGGATACATCTCATCTAGGTCTGGGGATTTATCCACTTTTAAACCCGCTAAAAACGCCAGTACCTCCTCCCTTTCAATGCTAATTTGTTCGAGACTATCTCAATCCCCCTCCCTGATCTCTACACCTACATCGTCCTTCTCCATTGTGAACACAGATGAAAAGTAATCATTTAAAACCTCACCTACGTCCTCTGGCTCCACACACAGATTGCCACTTTGGTCCCAAATGGGCCCTACTCTTTCCCTGGATACCCTCTTGCCCTTAATATACTTATAAAATGCCTTGGGATTTTCCTTTATCTTGCCCGCCAGTGTTTTTCATGCCCCCTCTTCACTTTTCTAATTACTTTTTTAAGTACCACCCCTACACTTTCTATACTCCTCTAGTGCCTCTGCTGTTTTCAGCACTTTGAATCCAATCGTCTATATCCCTTGACATCCAGGGTTCCCTGGACTTGTTGGTTCTACCCTTCACCTTTACTGGAACATGTTGGCCCTGAACTCTCACTATTTACTTTTTGAATGACTCCCACTGGCCTGATGTAGACTTTCCTACAGGTAGCTGCTCCCAGTCCATTTTGGCCAGAAACTGTTTTACCATATTGAAATCGGCCTTCCCCCAATTCAGTACCTTTACTTCCGGTCCTTCTTTGTCCTTTTCCATAACTATCTTAAATCTTACAGAGTTATGGTCACTATCCCCAAAATGCTCCCCCACTGGCACTTCTACCATTTGTCCGGCTTCATTCCCTAGGATTAGGTCCAGTACCGCCACTTCTCTTGCAGGACTTTCTACGTGCTGGCTCAAATACCTCTCCTGTATGCACTTTAAGAATTCCACCCCCTTTAAGCCTTTTGCACTATGACTATCCTAG
The DNA here is from genome assembly GCF_036365525.1 of Heterodontus francisci. Lineage (NCBI taxonomy): Eukaryota > Metazoa > Chordata > Chondrichthyes > Heterodontiformes > Heterodontidae > Heterodontus > Heterodontus francisci. The sequence continues at coordinate 128,892,844 of NC_090377.1, forward strand.
TTGATATTGGGGAAGTTGAAATCCCCTACTATTATTACCCTATTATTTTTACACCTCTCTGAGATTAGCCTACATATCTGCTCCTCTATCTCTCTCTGACTGTTTGGAGGCCTATAGTACATTCCCAGCAAAGTGATTGCCCCCTTTTTGTTTTTAAGTTCTACCCATATGGCCTAATTCCTCCCCTGTCATGCCTGAAGATTCTATACCCTGGAATATTGAGCTGCCAGTCCTGCCCTTCCCTCAACCTGTGATAGCAATAATATCATATTCCCACGTGTTAATTCAATGCCCTCAATTCATCTGCCTTACTTGTAAGACTCCTTGCGTTAAAATTGATGCAATCCAGCCTGGCATTATTCGCTTGTGCCTTAACAGGTCTATATTTGCTCTGCCTTCCAGACTGACTTAATTTCTCTTCTATATTTGGCTGTGCATCACCCCCTACTCTACCTCCACTCTGTATCCCATCCCCTCTGCCAAATTGTTATCTCAGAATCCTTTGTTAAGTGATAAATCTATCACAGGAGCTCTCCACAGACATGACACCTCACAGGCTTAAATATTCCAGGCCATCTTATCTGGTTAATTATATTGAGTGCTGAAACAGAGATGATCAATGATTTCAAAAAGAAACGGGACACCCATTTGAGGAAAATAAACTTGCAAGGCTATGGGGATAGAGTGGGGGAATGGAACTGACTGGATTGCTCTGCAGAGAGCCGGATGGACCCGATGGGCTGAATGGCCTCCTTCTGTGCCACAATGACTCGAAGGGCTGGATTTTCAATCAGGGGTCGTGAAGCGGAAATGGAAGCTGGTACTGGGTCACGACCCGCACGGCATGCTTTAAGTATGCCCATGGGGATTTTCAAATCCTCAGCCAATGAAAGGCCAGGGAGCAGGTTTGTCATCCGATCAGAGACGGCGGGAGGGCTCCTGGCACTGGAGGGCCAATGGGGGGCCAGCTGACCGGTCGTGGTGGAAGCTGTCTATCTGAAGATGGAGAGTGTGGGTGGGGGTGGGGGGGGGGGGGGGGGTCCCTTGTATGATTCATCGTCCCCAGCCTCCACCCACCCTGAACCCATCATATTGGCCTGGATGTGGTCCAGGCCAATGTGGGCTGCCTACATTGACGATTAGAAGTTCCAATTGGTGCGGGAACGGGGCCTTAATAGTCCATGTACTTGCCAATAATTTGGCTCAATTGGCTGCCTGGCGGGAGGTAGCAGGCAGCCAATCTGACCCCCAGCTGCCCTCATTCAAAATGGCTCGGTGTTGGAATCTTGGCAGTGAAGCAGCACAAAGGCCTTCGGGGCCTGCCTGTCTCTGCTCTGGACCCTGACTGCCTTTAAAAGTCCAGCCCTATGACACCAGGACAGAGAACAATTTTAAAGAAGGCTTTATCATTTGAATGACAATGAGAATTGAACGACATTTATTCTGAAATCGGATAAACATTGGTATTTCTATTATATATGATAACTAGGCCAGAAAATCAAAACTACGTAAATTAAAGTCCCTAAATATAATTTAAACTGCTGCACCTTTACAAATTGACGGGTTTTGCTGCCAGTGCACTCTGAATTTCCTGGTTGAGATGCTTGGCAGGAGTTGTTATCATGATCATGCATCTAAGTCTTGCCTAAAGCAGTTAAGCTCATTCCTGGCTTTTTTCTTCCTTCATTCTGCTCGATATATTCCTGAGATAGTTGGAGGGCTGCGGGGTGTTAAATTTTTACACCAGGTATAGAATGGGCGAGCATGGGACTGGAGCCTCGTCCATTCCTGATCGTCGGAGACCTGATCCATTTCAAAGCCAAGCTTCATTACCACTTCACTGGCAAGCAACACACCCTGAATGGGTGCTCAATGTGGGGAGTGGGTGTGGTGGGGTTGGGGGGAGTGGGGGGGTACATTATTCTTATGGAGCCTAGACCGATACTGCTGTTGTTCATAGGTTCACCAAAAGAATTATTTAAGGACATTTTTTGGTGTCCTTTGTTCTTCAAGGCCTGCTTCGATCGGGTGAAGCATACACAGCACACTCTCCAACCACTCGTCCGTCTAAATTGTATGTCATAAGATCACGATTTGCACAGAAGAATGTGAATCCTAGCAGAAACTAAACAGGGCAGTGGGGCAGTAGGTGATGCACGCTAATTCTAACTCCGCTATCACCATGTTTCTGTTGTGCGGGCCGAGTTAAAATAGGCCCCAGGCTGTACAAGATTGTGAACTCATTGATGATCTCAGCCACTCTGTGGCAGCAAATGTGTACAAATTTTCTATCTTTGCTAGCTGTACCAGGATCCTGTTTTATTTTAATATTGTGATTACTATTCCTTTCAATCAACAGTATATTGTAATATCATAGCTCAACTTAAAAAGCCATTTCAGACATGAGTTATTATCAGCCAAAGTTCAGGCAAGGAGAAATTCATTTGTTATCCGAAATGTTAACTGTCACTAAGGTTTTCCGAAAGGACTTTCCGATGCAGCTAAACTGAATGCAATTATAAGCCACGGGAGAGATATGAGTAAGTTAAGTAAATTTCACAGACTGTGCAACACAGGAAAGAACAACTCCTGCACATAAAGGAAGACAGAACCTGCATTTGTGCAGCGCCTTTCACCGCTTCAGAACGCTTCAAAGCATTTTTACAGCCAATTATATACTCTTGAAGTGTCGTCACCCATGTAATGCAGGAAACATGGCAGTTAATTTGCACACGGCGAGATCTCACAAACGGCAATGTGGTAATGACCAGATCATCTGTTTCACTGATGCTGGTTGCGGGATGCAAGCTGGCTGAAACTGGGATCAGACTTCATGGCCTGGATGGTGTAGAAGTCACACTTTGTATCTAATCATATTACGTTGATTTCAGAGCACTGAGTACTGCCATTGGATACAAAACAGAGGTGGTATTTCGTTTGTCAGCAGTGTTTGACTTAGCAAAAATCAGAGTACAATTCATGCAAGCTTGGTCATAAGTGGCTGCCGAAATATTGTACAGGTCACTGAAATGTTTTCTCCCTGCCCCTGCACCACGAATCATTGACCAAGTTAATGGGCAGTTTTCCCCAAGATCTAAGCCAGTGGCATGTTTGAGTCATCTGCTGGGATCTGCGAGAAAGTCACACGCAGTTGTCTTACGATATCCTTGATCTTTGGTGTCAAGGGACTGAGTTAGGAAGAGATACTGGAGAAACTTAGACAATTCAATCTAGAAAGGAGAGATCTTACAGAGGTACGTAAACTAGATTAGGATATGGATAAGGTTGATCCAGACTGTTAGTTCAGCAGCAACAACTACTTGCATTTATATCATGGAATGACACAGCACAGAAGGAGGCCATTCGGAAGAGCAATCCAATTGGTGCTACACCCCTGCTCTTTCCTCACAGCCCTTCAAACATTTCCTTTTCAAGTATTTATGCAATTCCCTACTATTGAATCTGCTTCCACCACCTTGCATTCTAGATCAACTTACGCAGTCAAAAAAACTCCCCTTCATCTCCCCCAGTTCCCTTTAATGCCTTTAATGAAGTAAAATGTCCCAAGTTTAAACTAAATTGCTCAAGTATTTTTTTTAGAGATACAGCACTGAAACAGGCCCTTCGGCCCACTGAGTCTGTGCCGACCATCAACCACCCATTTATACTAATCCTACATTAATCCCATATTCCTACCACATCTCCACAATTCCCCTACCTATACTCGGGGCAATTTATAATGGACAATTTACCTATCAACCTGTAAGTCTTTGGCTGTGGGAGGAAACCAGAGCACCCGGCGAAAACCCACACGGTCACAGGGAGAACTTGCAAACTCTGCCCAGGCAGTACCCAGAATCGAGCCCGGGTCCCTGGACCTGTGAGGTTGCAGTGCTAACCACTGCGCCGCTGTGCCACCCGTGCCGACAAGGGAACACAGGTTCAAACTAGTCAAAGGCAAATTTGGGACGGATATCAGGAAATACTTCTTCGCAAAGAATGACCAATGTATGGGATAGACTCCTTAGAGGAATAGTGGAGGCAAAAACCCTGAAATCTTTGAAGAAACAATTAGGTACAGGGGAGTGGACTGTACAGTTTGCTTGCAATTCCCAGATGGGCCTATAAATGGGCACATACCTAAAACTAAAAGCAAGAACTGCTTAAATAAACAAATGGTAGGCAATTTTCAGGTACCGAGAGCGCGCCATGCACACACTCCACCATTTGTAGCAGGTGGTGAGCGCTGGAGGCCACTCAGGTAAAGCTGGAATGCTCCCCCTGAATACTACGGCCTGTTGCCCACCTATTGGCTGTCGTCCTGCCTCTTTTACTCATGGCACCTGGCCTGCCTTGCCCATGAAGCCAATGGAATTCCCACATCAGGTGTGGTGAGCTGCACACTGACGCTGACCAAGTTCTTGGTAGCTCATACCCCTGTGCTTCACATCTCTGTGGTTCTCTAATTCCGACACGATTTTCCACCGTTGGCGGTCCTGCCTTCAGCTGCCTGGGTCCTAAGTTCTGGAATTCCCTCACTAAACCTCTGCGCCTCTTTACTTCTCTCTCCTCCTTTAAGACCCTCCTTAAAATCTAGCTCTTTGAAAAAGCTTTTGGTCACCTGTCCAAATATTTTCTTCTGGTGGTTTGGTATCAGATTTTGTCTGACAGTGTTCCCGTGGAGCGTTTTGTTGTATGTTTGTTTGGTACGCTGCCACCTCATTTAGTCTAGCTGAAAGAGATACTTCAGTCTGGGTTCGTTCGAACATGGATATTTATTATATTAGAACTGTGTACATCTTCATACTAGTCTGTGTGACTTCACCAAAGCCACGCTGCATCTCGTTTCAAGTCTCTCTCACATCATCATGATGGGAGGTAGCCTTTACACACACTCAAGATTAACCCTTTCAGGCCCTTATACTGCATGTCTTGTGACATTTTACTGTGTGAAAGGTGCTATGGAAATGTAAGGTGTGGCTATACCAATGAAGCTGATGATGCCAGAACCCAAAAAAACAGTCCGGGCCTCCTAATGCTGGTTTTGGGCAGGCAGATCGGCCTCACAGTCCCGTTCGCGCCTATTTTGGGCAGAAGTTGAAAGTGCCCATCTGTTTTTTGTCTTCCATGTCTGATTTCCCTATTCACTGAATGTGCAGGAGTGCAGCAGTGCTGCTCAGCTCACTCTACACATTCTGCTTCAGCAACCCCTTAGCTCAAACATGAAAGGAACATTTCCCAGGTCCTCCAGCTTCATGGGCTGATGACAATCCTTTTGCTGCAGCTCTGACATAGTCCTTTTTTTTTTGCCTATTCTTGACTTTTGCGAGACCTGTTCTTGGAAGAATGCACAGCAGAACAAACACCCACCAAAATAAACCTGTCAGCAAACTATAATGAGTGCTTGTATTAAGCGTACATCAAAAGAGCTGGAGAGTAAAGCTGTCTGGCAGTCCAGGCAGAAAATAATAGGAAGTTGAGCTTTCATTCAATCATTCTATCTTGCACTTTTGTTATCACTGTAATATATGTCCCCTATGGATCTATTTCAAGAAAAAAGTCTGTACAGTGCTATAGACAATCAGATAACAACTATCGAACCTTGGAAGCAATTTAGAGAATGTGCTTTCTTTTATTTAACAGCGGCATTAGTTAAAATACTCCATGGGCTTGTTAAAAGCTCATCTTCAGGAGCTGGTCACCATGAGACAGGGTCTTGAAACATTTTTTTCAGGTTATCTGTTTCAGCTTTACTTCCTAAAGCTGCTGTCAAAGCCCAGTGGCGGAGCCATGACATCGAAAAGGTCATGACCCCTCCCACCCCAATCATTTTGTGATCGGCTGATGTGTTTTTTTTGGAGGACAGCCTCTGTTTCGCGGCCAGGAGCCTGTGTCATCTGTCCTCGGCCTGCAGGTCTTGGCTTGGCCTTTGGACTAGATATAACAGCATTCCCCAGTTCCCAGCTCAGTCCCCTACCCATTAGTTCAGCAACACCTTGAGTTCAGTGCAATCTTCAGTTCAGTTTGATTTCCCCGCCCCCACCACTCCACCATCTCCCCCCATGCAGCACCACACCCCCCCCCCACGCCCCCACCACCGCCCCCCCCCAGTTGACCAATAGTCTGCAAGCCTAAATGTCAAGAGCTAAAATGTGTGATATTAGTAATTTGACTGGTTTATTTTAAACAGGCTGTTAAAGTAGTGGAATTTCCCTCAAATTCAGGAACGCGTTTCTCACCAGTGCGATAGCAGTATTGTCCTGCTCAGTAACGCTCTGAAAGAACTGGTTATTAACCAGCAGTGTTCCAGGAATCACCTAAGTACAACCGATGATCTTTTGACCTCAGACTGCGGTGCCAAGAAAATGAATGTAATCAAGAAAACCGAGAAAGCCACGGCATGTTTGGAAGTGTGTGACTGTGACTTGCGTTGTGTATGAATAATGGGCAGCACTTCCTTTGCAAATCCATGACACGGCTTTCCAAACAATTTGTTTTGCCATTTGTAGGATGCAAGAATTGCTAAATAAAAATGGGAATCATTTTGTACACAAGTAGACCCTTGATACTTTCTAAAGAGAGCTGGATCGATGTCTGTTGAGAAAGAGCATTGACTTTATACAGATTCATTTAGCATTGCTTGACTTTTGCTTTTCAGAGAAGTGGGGAAAAAAATGATTATTCCTTAAAGTAGGGGATGACCAAGTGTTGGTGGGGTGGGGAGCGAGGAAGGATAGAATGGGTACATGGACTCCTGATGAGCAGAAACTTTCTCTCGATCTGGACTATGTATTAAGTAACCTTGTTATTTAAATGTGAATAAACATTAGAGATTGAGTTATTTATGTTCTTTTCCTGATTACGGTGCAAGCTTAAATTTAACATGCACCGTTCTATTTTTGCTTGCAGATATGATTGACTTTTTATCTATCAAATGGTTCCTTAACGCGGTTTTTTAAATGAATTTTCTCCCCTTCCTTCCTCTCCTGAAAGTTCTGTCTGTTGCTGGAGTTCATAAACATCTTCAGTCATCTAGTATCTTATCCTCATGCACTCAACATGAGCACCATCTTCCATCTTCACTCAACTTCCATAAAACCCCTACCTTCCAGTAGAGATCGCTGGACGGCGACCAGAGGTGGAAAACCTAGCAGCTTCTTTCCTTTGCCCCTGCTGCACCCCCACCCCAGATCAGAAGGACTCAGGATACCTCGCCAGCACCCCATCCTCCCAAACCCCCACATACTAAAAGCCATGAGATCACCTAACAATACAGAAGGGAAAGTGAACCCTCAGCTTGCCTGGTTTATGTCATGCAGTACACTGCACATGGTGCATTTAGCCGCTAAGCATTGCGTGACCTATCAATGCAGCTTTTTAATAAGTTCTACAACTAAAATAAGAAAGGTGACTGAACATGTCATACAACCTATACTTTCTGTATGGAGCAGTATTGCAGATACAAGACCCACAATTTGTTTTTGCCGATGTCTTTTTTTTACCTGAAAGGCAATGAATTATTTGGTTAATGGTTTCATGGCATCACGTGTCCTCTGGTAACTCAACCAAGTAGCTGTTCTTCTTATGAATAGGAGTAGACCATTCAGCCCATCAAGTCTGTTCTGCCATTCAATTCGACCATGTCTGATCTGTATCTTAACTCCAATGCCCCACCTTGGCTCCATATCTTTTAATACTCCGCCATTGGGCTTTGATTCTATTGCTGGAAGGTAGGATTCGAATGGTTGGAACGTTTTTCGGCTGGCACAGACACAATGGGCCAAGTGGCCTCTTTCTGTGCCGTAAACTTTCTATGAATACCCTTGCCAAACAAAAATCTATCAATTTTAATTTTGAAATTTTCAATTGACCTCCAGCCTCAACAGCTTTTTGGGGGAATTCCAGATTTCCATTCCCCTTTGTGTGAAGAAGCACTTCCTAACATCACCCCTGAATGGCCGAAGTCTAATTTTCAGTTTTTGCCCTCTTGTTCTGGATTCCCCCGCCAGAGGAAATGCATACTCTATCAATTCCTTTAATCATCTTAAGCACCACAATTAGATCACCCTTAACTTAAAAAAAATCACTAAACTGAAGGGAATACTAGCCTCGTCTGCGCAACCTGCCTACTACATAAATCAGCAGCCTGTTTCACAGGTCCATTATTCCCTGGGGAAAGAACCACCTCATAAAATCCATATGCAACCTAATATTGGGACTCCTGTTCCTCCCTAACCGATTTATTTCAAACAAGCTGTCAACGCAAGCACAAACTATTCCCTTCATTATCTTATAAACCTCAATCAAATCACCCCTAATACTCTAAAGTGCAGAGTCACAGCTCTTTTGGCCTCTTTAGATGACTAACCTTTTGCCATCTGAATTATTGAGGCAGTTATATATTATTGTTCTAATGAATGAAAGAGATCAAGAACAAATTAAAGCATGAGATATAGCTTTAAAAATTATCATACACTTACAGCCGGTCAGAGCACTTAGTTACAAGTCAGCTATCCTATCCTGTACTATAAATGTCAGAACAATGAACTCTTTGTTGTAGTCTTGATATTGTTAAACACACATAAACAAGTAACCTGGCTGAGCAAGCAGGAGGCGCACAGTGAAATATCACGTTCTTAAAAGCAGCACATTGAATCAAAAACAATCAAACTTCTATTTTCCATTCTTATGCTCTGGTGGATAATGGCGATGCCATCTTGCTTGCGTAAAAGTTTAATAATCATTTTATTGGGTAAATATTTCTTTTTTGCGAGTGAAGGTGAGGGATGTCAGCACTGGGAAATGGAACAATTTGTCAGCAACAGGCCCTCTCAGGTCAGGTTATACATGACTGGGTACAGAGCAAAGCTCTCTCCAGTCTGTGCTAAAACTCGATTTAATCACAAGGGATTCAAACTGCTGTTGCTGAGTTTTCAATTACCTCCCAGCCTCTGAAGAGCATCCCTTACTTCACCAGTCTGAGACAGTCTGTTTTCTGGTCACTGTATTGGAAGTCTGTCGGAATGAGAATGCCAATTAGTGAACATTTTGGTACTCTCTTCATACGCCTACTCACAGCTGAATTGAACTTCCCAAATGCATTTCATTTGGGACTATTACAGCCATCAAAGAAAACTTTCATCCCATTAATCCAGACTGTATTCAAAACTGAATCCCAGAGATGAAAGGGCAACATTCTATTTGATTTTGTCCCCCATTCTTCTGTGTTCTTATGAGTTCAGTTAGTATATCGTTGGAGTGTAAGGATATTTTGAAATACACTTCACTCACTAATGGTGATAATCAGTGCCAAAGTGCAGTTTAAGAATTTTCATTTGCTCAAGAGCTGCTCACTAATGAAGCAAATTAAACCATCAAAATGTGGACACATTCTGTACTCGAAAAATGCATTGTACGTGTTGAATAGTAATACAGTCATTCTTTTGATCCCTTCATTTCAAAAAAATTATAACTGGTGGAGTTAGCGGATATAGGGCACCAGAAGCATAATATAAACTGAATGTCAAAGTTGCAAAGGTTTTTTTTTTACACCATCCTATTTATTTGCTAACTCTCCCATACTCTTCAGTAATCGTCTAACTTAAGGATGACATGCTCCAGTGTCCCTCCCACCTCCCTCTGATAGCCTGGCTGTAACCAACCAATTGTCATATGCACCATTGTTGGCACAAAATGCTATGCCTTGATGCTATGTGTTGTGGCACCTTATAGTACATTTGTGAGATGCCCTCACTAGATCCATTGCATGGCGCATGTTAATTCAATACAGTCATAAATCTGGAGTAAATTGATATGTACAGCTGTAGTGTAAACATAGCTTTGGTTTCTGGACTAGTGCTTTAAAGTGAGGGATTTAGAATGAGTATCTACTTACTGGGAGCTGAAATGTAGTTCTCTCATTCTACTTCTGTACACCCACCTGTCATAGCTAGTGCTGCTGCACTTAAGACTGAGGCTGATTAAAGGATGATAAGAATGTGAACATACCAATGTAGAAATCTATGCTGTTACTATAGCTGTGCCACTATGTGTTGCTTAGAGAAGATGTTGATAAACACTGGTGGTTGGGTTAGATGACACCCAGTTGTATTGATACATTCAAAGTCCCTACTTAGAAAAACTTAGTGGCTTCTTAAATAATCAATGTGACCCTGGAGTAAAACACTGCAGAAAAAAAAAGAGATGCCTTTTTGTTACCATCAAAACACGCTGCAGAGCGGAAAGGCGCATCCCTCCCTTCGCTGTTGTTTGATGAACCTCTTGTTTTATCTTGTCCTGGCCGAGCATTCTTCTCCTTTTGAACTTGCTTCTCCAGCTTTCTGCTATCACAAGTTGGGAACTGGTGTGTTAAAATGGGAGCTGTTATCTTAAAGCAACTGACGGGCACCAGCAGGACACAGGCATGCACAGAATGCAGTGCAGGCACTAAGCAGAAGGTGTATTTATAATCTGCTCACGGCCACTTGCCCAGTACACAAGTGCTCACAGAGCAAGCCTTGGAGATACTGTGGCTAAACAAGGTGCTGACCACGAATTTTGCACTGCAATACTACAACTGCTGTCAGTGAGTTTGAGTATTTTAAGTAAGTCGCTCAGCAACACTATGAGCTTAATTGGGCACCATTTTATGGGAAAAAAACATAACATACATTGTGGTTAATCTTTGGCACAGTGGCCACTGACCTCTCCCCCCCCCCCCCTCCCCCAACATCTGCTATTTTGAAACAAGTGCCCAACTGTATTCTGTCTTTCATCCACAGCACTGATAATTCAATTGTGTGTGATTGAAGTTTAACAATCAAAGTCGGCTATTTTGCCCCTTTTTTTTCTCCAGTTGGTTAATGATTGAGTAGTTTGCCCTACAGGATCTCAAGAGAAAACAGTCTTTCAGAGAATCCCTTATCTCTTATCAACCGAATGCTTCCAACAGCAAAAAAATGTTTAAGCATCTTATCTGGGCCACTGATGAACATAATTATCCAGTGTTTTGTTCCTGTTCTCATTCACTGTGCATATGGAGCCATTGTATCGAGGTGCCACTTACCATGAGTAGAGGAGCCCAGACAACTAGCGATCCCATAAAGGGACAGGATTTCTTCTGTTCCCTGTCCAGCTCCCTCTCCTGCCATAACTAGCTAAATGTGAATACAGCAATGCTGTTTTTTTTTACACTTAGTGGGAAAATACAGCAACCACATATCTTCGAACACCCTTTTTAAAACATTCAGGACGGGTTTTAAAAAAAAATTAAAGTATAAGGAGCAAGGAAATTTTGGATTCGGGTTTAAATATTCTTTAAATAGACAATTTTATTTTAAACAGTGTTTTTTTGAAATAACTACTAGCCACCCTGGCTACAATCCCTTTTTCCATTGTTTGCAGTAAGACAGCTATCTTATAATGGGAGGAGACTTATATTGTGTAGCACACAATTTATTACATGGAAACAAAGGGGGTATTTAATACTGATAGCCCTTCACGAATAGACATAAATGGACTGCCTTGAGGAAAACTGCTGCTGAATTGGAACTATGTTTAAAGTGTGGCCTGCCCCTTTAAGGCCACGGTGTCTTCCCTGTGGGGAAATTGTTCTGAGTAGGCAAGTCCTGCGCCTGATTAGGAGTTAATTGCAGTTGCAGAGGGAAGTTTGGGTGTGGATTGGCAGCTGCTTGGAAATCGTTGGCACATTCTGAGGAAATTGTTGCCACTGCAGAAAACTGAGATTGTGCAATTGTGATTTGTCGCTGTGTTACACCAATGATATTTGCGTCAAACCGGTATAACAATGACACCTGCTGTGAAGCATGATGCCTTCAAGTGCTAGAATCGTGCCAGGTGCAAGCCTTTCATATGTCCTTACCGCTTTCGGCAGCCAGGAATACCAGAGCTGTCAGCTGAACATTTGGAGCACGGTTATGCTGCACGCCTTGTGTCATTGCAAACTGGTTGCAGCCAAGCTGGCAGAAAGATAGGATTTGAGTCAGGTGAGAGAGTATGTCAAGGATCGTCCCTTGTGAAGCTCTGCATCCGCTGCCTTTTGGTTGCAACTGATGTGATGACAACTTTTTAAACTTTGATGCTGAAGCTTAAAACGTTCCTATGTGATAATGTTAGCTTCTAACACCAAAAGTTTGATGTCAATAAGCAGAAGTCTTCACATATGTTTGACAACACATTCACATGTTTCACTTTTCCCTTATTTCATAGAATCTTCCAGCAGAGAAGGAGGCCATTCAGCCCATTGTCCCTGTGCCAGCTCTTTGGAAGAGCTATCCAAATGTTCCCAGGTTCTTGCTCTTTCCCTATAATCCTGCAAGTTTTTTTTTACCCTTCAAGTATTTATCCAATTCCCTTTTGAAAGCTTCTATGTAGGCAGTACATTCCAGATCATAACTCACTAAGTAAAATAAATTCTTCTCATCTCACCCTCTGGTTCTTTTACCAATTACTTTAGAATGTGTTCCCTGGTCACTGACCCCTCCTGCCAGTGGAAACAGTTTCTTCTTATTTACCCTACCAAAACCCTTCATGAACAAAAGGTGTTCAGTGATTATAGTTCTGAAAGCTTATTATGGAAGGATAGTGCTGGAGCCTATCTTTACTCAGTTTCATATTTATTGTTATAGAATAACAGGTTTACTAGCATGTAGCTCCTCACTCAAACCCTTCACCCGTCTCAGTAAGTGTTCTGCTTATAAGTGATCAAATAAGACCTCATTTAACACCCTCAACCTGCATATAATCAAACAATTGATACACAATTAACAAATTGGCCAAAATCAGTTCAATCTGTTTGCACTGCTTTTTGGCACAGCTACAGTCTCAAATCCAGCCTCAAGCGTAACTTGGTACAAGGTACTTTTCTATTTGTATTCGAAAATTTGTACAACCTTTTTTTAAATGTATTCAAAGAAATCCTTGTTGGGCCATCAGGTTTGTCTTGTCCAAATCTTAAGTGGCAAACACTGAACAAACACTCACATCAGGCGCATTTTCAGTATTTTCTGTTGCACTTTTGGAATTTTGAGCCTTGCAAAATTTGCAGTCTGTGTTGTGACCATTAATCTCTCTCTTATCTCCTTCTTGTTGATCTCCTGCTTTGATAAGTTCTGTTCAATGCACCAGTAGTGCTTGTGTTTGACAAACAATAATTATGGTAGCTATGACATGTGACCAGCGAGATTCCGGAGCATGCCAAATTTAGCAGTTGAGAAATTTGCTGCACCTGTCATATTTGCCTTGCAGTGCAGTGAAAAGTTGTATTTTTGCTCAAAGGTTATCAGCGGTCATTCTGAACTGATTGACAGGGCTGGATTGTGGGTCCACACAGGCTCAGATGAATCCTGCAGCCCCTCCCTTGACTTGCTAAGCACTTTAATTGTCATTTTAAGTCCAAGGTGCAAAGTTTTTCAAGACTCCAGTGTTTTGAGGCGTAGCAGTTCAGTTTACAGGTTGCTAGAGCCTGTTGCATGATAGTTCACACAATTACTGCAGTGTTTGCTTATACTTTGATCTCCCCTGTTTTTCCTTGTAGGTAGATTAATGATCAGCCTGAGTGCTATTTGCTCTACTACGCCTTCCTTGTTTTTCAATTATTTTTCTCCCCCTCGGGTCCCCCTCTTGGCACATAAAATATTTGTGCTGAGTTGTGCCTGTGCCAAGGTTGATAGTGCTCCAGGTTAACTGTCTTCTATTGTCCCCTTCCTGTCTAGCCAGTCACAGTTCCTCAGCACATTTAAGAAACTGCAGCCTTTGCAATCTGTGGGCACAGACCCTTGTCGTGTGCTTCTGTTGCTCGGAAGTTGCCCTTTACTTTCTAAGTGCATTCCTCTGCTGAAGGACACTGTCTGCTTGAAGAGGCTCAGCCTCAGGGAGCTGGCAGCACCACAGTAGCTCTCTCAAGTGACCAGATTTCATGTGTGATTCTAGATGGAGTTGGACTAGTCAACCAGGAATATCAGAGGGATGTCCTTGTGGAATGTCCATGCACTGTGCAGCATTGGCTAGTGATCGGGAATGGAAGCTCTGACTGGGTTTATGTTTATCTCTACCCTACTCTGGGGGCACTGTGACCAACTGGAATAACATTCTCACTGTTCAAGCTGAAATCAACAATGCAGCACAGTCCTGAGACTGAAGCTGGGACCTCCCTGGTCTGTAGCACACCAGCTTGTGCACTGACTCACTGAGGCAGCAGTGGGGAGTCCTGTACTGCAGTCTTAGGAAGAAAGAAAGGCTTGCATATATATATATATATATATAGCACCTTTCATGACATCGGGACGTCTCAAAGCACTTTGCAGCCAATGACACACTTTTAAAGTGTAGTCACTCTGGTAATGTAGGAAACGTGGCAGCCAATTAGATCACAGTAAGGCGATAGTGACCAGATAATCTGTTTTTTAGTGATGAAGGATAAATATTGGCTGAGGATACCAGGGATAACTCCCCTGTTCTTCTTCCAAATAGTCTTTTACAATCACCTAACAGGGCAGGCGGGACCTTGGTTTAACGTCTCATTCAAAAGACGCAGCTTCCACACCGTAACCAGCGTCTTTACCCCTCAGGCCACGTACAAGTAACGTTTGCAAGGAAACAGAGAGCTATTGACTCAAGGGGGAGTTTTCTGCCAGGGCCCATTGCTTGAAAAGGCACAAGCAGGCTGCTCTGAGAGCTACAGTACTGCAGTACCAGGCTGGCTGCTTTGGCAGGTTGGTACTGCAGCAGATGCTGCCGTGGACTAAATGGGCCAAATGGCCTTCTTCTGTGCCGTAAATGACTCTATAACTCTTTTAGTCACATGCGCTGTTTTTATCAACATAATAATGGGGGGGGGGGGGGGGGGGAGGCAGGGAGGAGATGAAAACATTAATAATGGCAGGTGCCATTTCTGATATTGTGCTGTTCCTAGTTATAAACAAGGTCAGAGAGAAGAGAGAATCTATTTCTTCTGATGGCAGAGTTCAGAGCAAGGTATCGTAACCTTAAAATTAGGGCTAGGCTATTCAGGGGGATATGAGGAAGCACTTCTTCACACAAAGGATAGTGGAGATCTGGAGCTTTCTCCCCCAAAAAGCTGTTGAGGCCGGGGGGGTGGGGGTTGGTCAATTAAAAATTTCAAAACAGATTGAAAGGTATCCATCAGGCAAAGGTATGGAAGAATAGTTTGGAAGGGCTGAATGGCCTTTTCCTGTTCCTATGCTCCTAAAACAAACTTGATCTTCGTTTCCCTGCCCCTTTAAAAGGATTTTTTTTTGTGGAAAAACTTTTTTTTTTAAATTGTGACAATATCATGATCACCAAAGCCATAAAAACCTTCTAGACTACGTTCGATTCATAATGTTTTGAGATGTGATCAGCTGCTTTGAGCACAGTAGAAAATTTAGGGTCTATTGTCGCTGCCATAGTCCTCAATGATGATGGGCATCTCCCCCATTTGAGAGAGATAGTTGGTGATATATAGCTTGACGGTGACTCATTCCACAAGCGTGGGGCAAAGCAAGGAAGCAGGACTCCATGAACTACTACAGCTGGTACAGGGATTGAACCCCCACTGTTCGTGTTATTTTCTATCACACACTAGATGTCTAGCCAACTGAGCTAACCATTGTAGCAATTACTTAGGGTAGTTGCAATCAGGACACAAGACTCGGTCAAAGAACAGCTGCTGTAATGGAAAGACTGCAGAGTTGGTATTCTGGAAGAATGAGATCAAATGGTTCAAGGGACCTTCTTTATCCAAACAGATCTTGTTGATGGGCTGACAGTTATGTGATGCCATCTGTGTATTTCACAAGAAACTGGTAAACTAGAAAGTTCAATTGAGGGTGGACTCTGCCTAATCACAGAAAGAAATCTAGATTTGGTCCAAAGATGGTTTTCAACAGAGAAACAAATTGCCTGGGCTGCTCAGTATGAAATGCTTTCCGAAACCACTTCTTTATAGCCCAGCAATGTGTCACATTTAAACGCTGCCAATTGTTTCTGGGCAAACACTGTACGGTGCCCAGTTGGTGCCGAGTCTGTAGCATCTGTTTCACATGCAAATGGATCACTACATTTTTCAGACATTTAAATACAACGCAGTCTGATTCAGATGTTGTAAAGGTCAGTGGCCTGAAGGTGGACCCTTCAACTGACTGATGCTACAGTGACAAAACCCCACATGTCTTGCACGCTCAAAGGTGCAGCAGCTAAAATGAACTATTTTTAATTGGCTACCAGTTTTCCTGTTGATTTACAGTTACTTAATTGCAGTGAACTCACTTACAGGATTTTATAACCAGTGACCTATTGCTGTATTGTGAGACTGGGATATCCCTGTGTTAATCTCCAGTCTGATCAATTAGTGACTAGGGAATTATTTCTCATCGTGAATTCCTCAAAACCTTGACATTCCCTACTTCCTTCAGTCTACCCTTCCTTGTGCCTTCTTCCCTCATTCTATTCTTCCTTATATTTTATTCCCAATCTTCCCTTCCTTGTGCTTCCCCCCCAATGGTCTTCCTTCCCTTGGACAATTTATTTATTTATTCATAGATACAGCACTGAAACAGGCCCTTCGGCCCACCGAGTCTGTGCCGACCAACAACCACCCATTGACACTAATCCTACATTAACCTCCTATTCTCTACCACATTCCCACCATTCTCCTACCACCTACCTACACTAGGGGCAATTTACAATGGCCAATTTACCTATCAACCTGCAAGTCTTTGACTGTGGGAGGAAACCGGAGCACCCGGGGGAAATCCACTGCAGACACAGGGAGAACTTGCAAACTCCGCACAGGCAGTACCCAGAACTGAACCCGGGTCAGTTGGAGCTGTGAGGTTGCGGTGCTAACCACTGCGCCACTGTGCCGCCTTTAGGCATTTTTAGGCATTTAGGCAATCTTTAGGCATTTAACCTCCATGCTTGGCAATACCTCATGACACCTTTCTGTTTTGTCTCTGCTCTCTTTGACTTTTCTAGTGACCTGCACCCAATGAGCCTCGGCCCGACACCTGGGTTTATCAGTGTTTGAAAAACATTATGGGCTATAATTTGCTGCAACTTGTGGTGAGGAAGAGTTACCCTGAGATGTGCAAATCGTCACGAATTGCTGGATGATTTGCGCTGCTCCACCTTCAGTTTTGCCAATCAACATTACGCGCTAAACCTTCCTGTGATTTTCATCAAGTTGCTGCATTTCCACATTAATTCTCCATTAAACTGGCCACAGAAAGTTAAACCCAGGAACTATCAGCATAAATACCCTTTTAATGACATGATAATTGTTAACATAGTTCCCCAAGGTCCCAAAAGCCCTGTTGCTCTCACCACATTGTTATCTGTTTACACTTCCAGCAACTTGCAGGGCAAAACGTTTTTGTGCTGAAGGGCGCAGGATAAAGTCTAACTAACAGGGCACACTGCCAGATGCCCACTCCAGCAAAATTTGGGCTAACGGGTTCGCTGTCTTTTTTTAAATATGTTTTGTGTAATCTCATTCCCAGCAGTTTTTTAAAAATGCTAGCTGATGGAAAATGTGTTGCTGAGCTTGAAGCTACAAAGGAAATTTACTATTCAGTAGGTTAATGAGGGTTAGTTTGCTATTAAAAATGGTGTGCTTTAGGTATAGATAGATGACAAAGTATACATAAAGAAAGACAAATTAACATTCATTATGCCGAAATGATGCAGTGTAAGTAGCACCAAATGTTATCTGTATGTAAATGTGCAGCAGTATGTTGTAAAATAGAATGTGCTCAGATGTAATCATTATACATTAATATGTGATAACCTTGTGTGTGTGTTTGTGTTCCGGGGAGCAATGTGATGTTGGATCCAGGATCAGTACAAATATGTGTTTCGATATAGTCCTTTTACATTCAACGTCTTTCCTGGCAGTCTGCAGGGTTTGAGCCATAGCCCAGTTAATCATGTTGCGTAAATGTGCGTGAAGGGTAGAGGGTTCGTCCAGGTTAAAGCAGTGCACAGCTGGATTCATTTTGCTTTCCGAAACCCCTCTGATCTTCCTAGCCTTACTTCCCTATACAAACGTACAAACCAAGCACAGCCAATGTTGCATTTGTCACAGATATAGTGTGTCAGTCTGAAATTGATTTTTGACAAATCTTTTCTGGACTCACTGAAGTTTTCTTCCAATAATTAAAAGCAAACAACAGTGGACAGTGAATAGGCACTATGTATGGCAGTTGCAGAAACTTCTTATTCACAGAATTATAGAATGACACAGCGGGGAAGCAGGCCATTCGGCCCATCCCTCCTATGCCAGCTCTATGAAAGAGCTATCCATTTCTCTCATTCCCCTGCTCTTTCTCCATAGTCCTGCAATTTCTTTCCCTTCAATTATCCAATTCCCTTTTGAAAGTTACTACTGAATCAGCTTCCACCAGCCTTTCAGTAGCGCATTCCAGTGTTAGAATGGTTCCCTGTGTTCTGCCGCCTTCTTCCTTTCTCCTCCCTTCCCCTCACTGTAAACCTCACACCACAAAGCCTCATTTTTACTTGACAAGACATAGGAATATATTGTCAAGTGTACACGCTTATTTTAGAAAAATGTGTTCAGAGCAGTTCATTTTTACTTTTAAAACCCAGTCATATTAAACGTCTGATAGTTTTACATTGACGAACACAGTTAAAACATTGTTTTTTGAGCGGCTGTGTTGCTGACTTTGTTCCACAGGATCGCAGACTTCACTGAACCTACCCATCCCTTTCTCTTGTGCACAGTGGAGTGCGAGGGAGGGAGGGAGGGGGAATGACTGTCAGCACGATGGCTCTGATGGAAATGTTTTTAGCTCAGCTAAACCAATCACAGGGCATCTCTTTGGGAAGCAAAAAGCAAGGAACTTTTATTGAAAGAGCATACTGCAACCTAAGGACTGGGGATTATGTCCCTTGCGTTGCACCTGCTTCCCTGCTGACCTTCCTTGTGCAGTTATTGGTGGAAAGGGAGGAAGTACAGCAGAGCAAGGAGAATATTTTAAAGCACAATTGAAACCAGGATTCTACAGCCCCCATTATATTGTTCAATTGTTTTTTAAAAAAAAAAATGAATGCTGCTATCTGTCAGAATGAACAAAGAAGAACAATGCCCAAATATGTTGTTGAACTGACACCGCCTCTTTAGATTCTTTGTATTCAGGGGCCTTGGACTGGCACTGTGCCCACTTTCAACTTTGGAGACATTTAATGCAGCAGTTTTATTAAGATGTTTGATTTCTGCTTCCATACATCCTTTGCCTTAGGCAAAGAGCCTGAACCTGTCTTGAGTGCCTTAACCATTTTGCTAGCATAAGTTAAATGTAGCTTTGAACAGCACAATTTCAGAAGGACATTCACCTCCGTTCAGGTTTGCAGTGCTTTGACAAAAGAAATGTTTTCCCTTCTTCTTGCTTCTTGCACATTGAATGTAGAGTTCAAGTGTGTTATTAAACAATCAGAGAACATTTTTTTTGACTTATTCGTTGGTGGGATGTGGGCTCAGCCAGCATTTTTTGCCCATCCATAATTGCCCTTGAGATGGTGGTGGTGAGCTGCCTTCTTGAACTGCTGCAGAAGGGAGTTCCAGGATCTTGATCCAGCTGCTCAGTATAGCAGTCAACACGGATGGGGCAGGGGGGTGGGAAAGATTATGAGCAGATTCCAAACCCATTTAAAGAATATAAGAAATAGGAGCAGGAGTAGCCTACTTCACCATTAAATAAAATCATGACTGTAGCCTTGACTCCACTTTCCTGCCTGCATGCATTAACCCTTTACTCCCTTGTAGATCAAAAATCTATCGAACTCAGCCTTGGATATATTCAATGACCCAGCCTCCAAAGCTCGCTTGAAGAGAATTCCAAAGATTAACGACCCTCTGAGAGAAGAAATTCCTCCTCATCTCCATTTTAAATGGGAAACCCCTCATCCTGAAACTGTGCCCCCTAGTTTTAAATTCCCCCATGAGGGGAACATCCTCTCAGCATCTACCCTGTCAAGCCCCCTCAGAACCTTCTGTGTTTCAATAACATCACCTCTCATTCTTCTAAACTCCAATGAATATAGCAACATAGGAGCAGAGTAGGCCATTCAGCCCATCGAGCCTGTCCCGCCATTCAATATGATCAAGGCTGATCATCCACTTCAAAGTCTTTTCCCACACTATCCTCATATCCCCTTATGTCATTGGTATTTAGAAATCTGTCAATCTCTGCTTTAAACATACTCAATGACTGAGCTTCCACAGCCCTCTGGGGTAGAGAATTCCAAAGATTCACAACCCTCTGAGTAGAGAAATTTCTCCTCATCTCTGTCCTAAGTGGTTTCCTCCTTGTTGTGAAATTGTGTCCCCGGTTCTAGACTCCCCAACCAGGGGAAACATCTTAGCTGCATCTACCCTGAGTATCCCTTTAAGTATTTTGTAGGTTTCAATGAGATCACCTCTCATTCATCTAACTTCTAAAGAATACAGGCCCAGTTTCCCCAATCTCTCTTCATCGGACAGTAACACCATCCCAGCAACAAGTCTGGTGAACCTTTGTTGCTCTCCGTCTCTGGCAATAATATTCTTCCTGAGGTAAGGGGACCAAAACTGCACACAGTACTCCAGGTGCGGTCGAACCAAGGTTCTATACAATTGAAGCAAGACTTTATTACTCCTGTACTCAAATCCTCTTGCGATAAAGACTAACATACCATTAGCATTCTTATTTGCTTGCTGCACCTGCATGTTAGCTTTCAGTGACTTATTGACAAGGACACCCAGGTCCCTTTGTAGATCTACACTTTCTAATCTCTTACCATTTAAGAAATACTCTGCACGTCTATTCCTCCTACCAAAGTGGATAGGCCCAACCTGCTCAACCTTTCCTCAGAAGACAACCCCTTCATCCCAGGAATCAGTTTAGTGAGCCTTCTCTGAACTGCTTCCAATGCAAGTATATCCCTTCTTAAGTAAGGAGACCAAAGCTGTACACAATACTGTAGGTGTGGTCTCAGCAATGCCCTGTACGGTTAAAGATATGGAGCTGCCTTTATTTGTTTCTGGTGAGATATTCTTTAAATAGGTCAGATTTTAATGCTATAAGGAGTGAGGCTCACTCCCAGTGAGTGAGGCTTGATAGGTCTGTTGAGCAGGGCAGCTTGTTACTCCTGTAACTGTAACCTCCAGCCATCCATTGGCATGATCCAGCTGGGAGGAAGCAAGATGATGCAAGGATCTTTTTCCCTTGTCTGTCCACCTGCAAGTTGTTTAATATGCAGCTATAATCCCATACCCTACATTACAACAGGGACTACACTTCAAAATTAGTTCATTGACTGCAAAGCACTTTAAGGATGTCCTGAGGTCATGAAAGGCACTATATAAATGCAAGTTCTTTCTTTTCTTTTTTTTATTATGTTGCAGTCTATCTGCAAACTTCCAAAACAGTCAGTTACTGTCAGGGAAGAACATCTGCCTGGTATACAAGAGGACTAAGGTTGAAATGAAGCCAGGGCAGGAATTTAAGCATGAGGAAAATTGAAAAATGAGTGACCGAAGACATTTATGTCTTCAGAAACTCATGGCAAAATTGCCAACTAAGTCTCTCAGTTTTGGAAAGACTGGTTTGCTGTTTGCCACACTTTGTCCTGATGCACAAATAATCTATAGCTTGGTGTCCCGAAAGTTTTATTTTAAAGTTATCTGGACATGGCTGGTGTGTAATTGGCAAAGAAAGGGTTGATCTTAACTGCGTGAGGTGCTAGAATGCTTGTGAAGTCATGAAGTTTCAGTGTCGGCATACAAAGGATGAATGGAATGGGTGGCAAGATGAATGTGGTTCTCAAACAAACCTATTTAGGATGCCAGCTGCATAGCACCTGGACAGTCAGGTGATAGAGTGGAGACCCAGCAATCTAACGTTAGAAGGCTCAATCCCAGCGCTGACTGTCAATGGAGTTGGACTTCCTTTAAAGGACACACTTCAGCTTCCAGTCATGCCACCAGATGGAGCACTTTATAGACATGCAGCACTCCATCTCAGATTTAACCAGACCATTGCCATCCCATGGAATCACCACCTGCAGGCCCGTCACAAAACAGTGGGGCTGTGGAATGTGTCACAGACCATCCTGTTCTTCTGGCCAACAGTTAACGGGGCAGTAAAAACACAGAATGATGCGAAAGCAAAGGAAAGGTGAAAGCATAAACCAACAGCGAAAAAAATCAGAAGTAATAAACAAAGATTAATATTGGAAGCATCTTTACAATGACAAGGACCCTGGCACTGCCACCACCCCCCCCCCCCCCCCCCATCCCCCAAGAGTTTTTCAGCTGGGAAAAAATAAAATCCAACATTTTCAACAAATCGCTCCAATGCAAAACACTCTAACCATTAATTTCAGTCAAGTTACAAAAAAGGCTTTTACTTTTCTCATTCTTTTCATGATGTCAGGATGTCCCAAAGCATTTTATAGTCAATGAAGGACTTTTGAAGTGTATTCAGTGTTGTAATCATAGAATAGTAAAGCACAAAGGGAGGCCATTCAGCCCATTGTCTTTCAAAGAGCAGTCCAGTTAACCCTACTACCTCACTCTTTCCCTTTACCCCAGCAATTTTTTTCCTCTTCAAGTATTTATCTTATGCTCTTTTGAAGGCGATTATTGAATCTGTATTCTTCATCCTATTGGACAGTGCAGTCCAAATCCTAACCACTAGCTGCATAAAAAAGTTTTCCTCATGCCACCCCCTGGGTTCTTTTGCCAATCACCTTAAATCTGTGCCCTTGGGTTATTGACCCTGCAGCCATTGGAAATAGAATAAATCAACACGATCTAAACCCATCAAGATTTTAAACACCTCTATCAAATCTCTTCTCAGCATTCTCTGTGCTAAGGAGAACAGCCCCAGCTTACCCAGTCTATCCATGTCACTGAAATCCCTCATCCCTGGAACCATTCTAGTGAATCCCTTCTGTACCCTCTCCAAAACCTTATTGTCCTTGCTAAAGTGTGGTGGCCAGAAATGGACACAGTACTCCAGCTGGGGCCAAACTCATGTTTTATATAGGTTTAGCATAACTTTTCGGCTTTTGTACCTATGCTTATATTTATAAGGTTCAGGATCCCATATGTTTTATTAGCTGCATTGTTGACCTGCTCTGCCACCTTCAAAGATTTGTGAAAAAACACCCCCAGGTCCCTCTCTGTTCTTGCACTCACACTAAAATTGTACCATTGAGCTTGTATTGTCTCTCCTCATTCTTCCTGCCAAAATATATCACCTCATACTTTTCTGCATTAAATTTCATCTGCCCTATGTCTGCCCATTCCACCAGCCTGTCTGTGCCCTCTTGAAGTCTATTACTATCTTCCTCACTGTTTACTACACTTACAAGTCTTGTGTTAAATTTCAAAATTGTGCCCTGCTCTCCCAAGATCAAGTCAGTAATGTACATCAGAAACAACAGTGGTCCATAGTGCTGAAATAAAAGCAAAATACTGCGGATACTGGAAATCTGAAATAAAAACGAGAAATGCTGGAAATACTCAGCAGGTCTGGCAGCATCCATGGAGAGAGAAGCAGAGTTAACGTTTCAGGTCAGTGACCCTTCTTCAGAACTGGTAAATATTAGAAATGTGAAAGGTTATAAGCAAGTAAAGCGGGGGTGAGGCAAGAGATAACAAAGGAGAAGTTGTAAATAGGACAAGGTCACAGAATAGCTGACCAGAAGGTCGTGGAGCAAAGGCAAACAGTATGTTAATGGTGTGTTGAAAGACAAAGCGTTAGTACAGATAGGGTGTTAACGGACTGAAAATTGAACAGCAGCAAGTACAAAAAAACAGTGGGTAAGCAAATTGAACAAACTAAGATGAAATAAAATAAAACACACAAAAAATATATATAAAAAAAGAAAAAAGAAAAAATAGCTGTGGGAGTCGTGGGCTTATAATGGATATTAGTAGACAGCTACCTCGACTGCACTTCTTCACACCCTGCCTCCTGTAAGGACTCCATTCCATTCTCCCAGTTTCTCCATCTCTGACGCATCTGCTCTGATGATGCTACCTTCCATGACAGTGCTTCTGATATGTCTTTCTTTTTCCTCAACCGAGGAGTCCCACCTCTGTGGTTGACAGGGCTCTCAACTGTGTCCGGCCCATTTCCCGCACCTCTACCCTCACCCCTTCCTCTCCCTCCCAGAACAAGGTTCCCCTTGTCCTCACTTTCCACCCCATCAGCCTCCATATCCAAAGGATCATCCTCTGCCATTTCCGCCACCTCCAGCACGATGCCACTACCAAACGCATCTTCCTCTCCCTTCCCCTGTCAGCATTCCAAAGGGAGCGCTCCCTCCGCAACACCCTGGTCCACTCCTCCATTACCCCCACCACCTCGTCCCTTTCCCATGGCACCTTCCCCTGCAATCGCAAGAGGTGTAATACCTGCCCATTTACCTCCTCTCTCCTCACTATCCCAGGCCCCAAACACTCCTTTCAGATGAAGCAGCGATTTACTTGTACTTCTTTCAATGTAGTATACTGTATTTGCTGCTCACAATGTGGTCTCCTCTACATTGGGGAGACCAAACGCAGACTGGGTGACCACTTTGTGGAACACCTCTGCTCAGTCCGCAAGCAGGACCCTGAGCTTCCAGTTGCTTGCCATTTCAACACTCCCTCCTGCTCGCATGCTCACATCTCTGTCCTGGGATTGCTGCAGTGTTCTAGTGAACATTGACGCAAGCTCGAGGAACAGCATCTTATTTACCGATTTGGCACACTACAGCCTGCCAGACTGAACATTGAGTTCAATAATTTCAGAGCATGACGGGCCCCCATTTTACTTTTATTTTTAGTTATTTTTTCTTCTTTTAAAATGTTTTTTGTGTGTTTATTTTATTTTATTTCATCTCAGTTTGTTCAGTTTGCTTACCCACTGTTTCTTTTTCATGTTTGTACTTGCTGCTGTTCAATCTTCAGTCCAATAACACCCTATCTGTACTAATGCTTTGTCTTTCAACACACCATTAACATATTGTTTGCCTTTGCTCCATGACCTTCTGGTCAGCTATTCTGTGACCTTGCCCTATCTACACCTTCTCCTTTGTTATCTCTTGCCCCACCCCCCGCTTTACTTGCTTATAACCTTTCACATTTCTAATATTTGCCAGTTCTGAAGAAGGGTGACTGACCTGAAACATTAACTCTGCTTCTCTCTCCACAGATGCTGCCAGACCTGCTGAGTATTGCCAGCATTTCTTGTTTTTAGTCCTAGTACTGAACCTTGGGAAACACACACCACTGTCTACCTCCCTCCAATCTGAAAAACAGACATTCACCACAACTCTCTTTTTTTTTTTAGCCAATTTTGTATTCATGTTGCTACTGCCCCTTTTATCCCTTGGGTTTCAATTTTGCTAACAAGCCTAATATGTGATACTTTATCAAATGCCTTATGAAAGTCCATATACACAACATCAATGCACTGCCCTGATCTACCCTCTCTGTTACCTCATCAAAAAAATCAGCCAAGTTAGTGAAATACAATTTGCCCTTAACAAATCCATGCTGGCTCACTTGTATTAGTCCATGCTTGTGTCTGTTAATTTTCTCCTGGATAAATATTTCTGAAAGCTTCCACACCACCGACATTAAACTGGCCTAGAATTGCCAGGTATATCCTTTCACCATTTTTTTGAACAAAGGTGTAACATTTGCAATCCTCTAGTCCTCTGGCAGCACCCCTGAGGAATGTAGGAAATGTGGCAGCCAATTTGCACACAGCAAGATCCCATAAACAGCAATTAAGTAAGTGAACAGATCGTCTGTTTTATACATTGATGGAGGGATAAATATTGGTCAGGAGGCCAGGGAGAACTCCTCTGCTTTGGAATAGTGACTTGAGATCTTTTACATCCTCCAGCGAGGGCAGACAGAGCCTCGGTTTCACATCCCATCCAAAGGGCAGCATGTCCTAGAGTACAGCAGTCCCTTAGTACTGCACTGGAGTGTCAGCCTAGATTTTGTGCTTAAGTCTCTGGAGTGAAGCTTGAACCCACAACTCTGGGATTCAGAGGCAAGAGTGCTATCAACCGAGCCTTGCTGAAAAAGTTAATCAAACCTTGCTTATCCCAGCTCCAGCGTAGTTTGACTGAGTAACACTGGTACACAAACCTGAAGAATAATGAGAGTGCATGGATGACCAAGGGAAGGTTGTCAACGTATGTGGAAACCTGGCAGAGGATGCATAGTTGTGGTGGTGGAGCTACCCAGTTTGCTGGGCTATGCTAAAGCACGATTCTGGTCTGATGGCCCCAGGGAGGAAAGGTAGAAGTTAGGAGCAAACAGACATGGAGCTGCATGCAATTTTTTTTTCACTTAGTTAAAACTCACTTGGTTGTTGCTTGATAGCTGGATCAACCTGCCACACTGCAGTGATGTGTGTGAGTAGGATTGACACCCAAGTACTGAGTGAGTCGTAAAGCTGTGTAGCGTGAAGCGGTTTCTGCAATGTCATGAAGCATGAATAAAAACTCCAACACTTTAGCAAGATCAAAGTATCTCAAAGGACTGTTACTGCCTCACAGTATGCTGTGGTTTCCCTCTTACGGGCAGTGCAAACAAAGGCCAGTATCTGTGTGGGTCAAACCTGCTGAAACAAAAACTGACCGCAGCATCAGAAGCCCTGTGATTGAAGTGCTCGGGCCCATCCTGCCAGCAGCAAGGCTCATGGTAATCTCAGGGAAATGTGAATCAAGCTTTCCACCTGCTTAGATTTTAAAAAAAACATGGCGTGGAACAGGTTCCAAGGACAATGCACCTCTTGGGAGCTCAGGCGACATTGGTAAACTAGTCGAGCTTTGCTCTTAACTCGTTGCTGTGCTGCTACTTTGTGAAACGTTGCAGTCCGCGTTATCCGGAAACAAGCTCACTCCAACAGCTTTTTGTTCCCTAAATGGCACGCTGTTTTGAGATTCAGTAGCAGGGAGTTAAGTGCCACTATTCCAGACAGTAGGCACTCACAACGCCAGCTGCTGGGGGAGATATTGCTGCTTCTCCCATAGGGCAGGAGGTACAAAAGCTCAGGAGAAAGGAACATAGACTTGCATTTATATAGTGCCTTTCACCACCTCAGGACATCCCAAAGCACTTTACAGCCAATGAAATATTATTGAAGTGTAGTCACTGTTGTAGAAAATGCAGCACCCAATTCTGTGCACAGCAAGATCCCACAAACAGCAATGAAGTCATGACCAGATCAACTGTTTCAAATATTTTGCCACGACATATTGGCACAGAGCTTAAAAAATAACGGTGTGTGAACGACGCACGCTGTTATAATTGCATAAACTTGTAGTGATGAAGAGATACCCTGTCTATTGCGAATCACCACAAAGTTACTTTCTGATTTGCATCGCTCCGCTGTTAGCCTTGCACTCTTTTCCTGTTCTTTATTTCTCAATCCTTTAATCTCGTTGGTTAAGGAGTTGCACTGCCAGCCTCTTAGTTCACTAAGGTCCCAAATGCCCTGTTGCCCTCGCCACAGGGTTCAAAGGTCGTTTTCCAGAAACTTTGTACAGAAAAGCTGAAGGGCACAGGAGCAAATCTGACCAACAGGGGCGCCATAAGATACCCCACTCCAGTAATTTTTGGGCCAGTTGGAAAAACTGGTATTTACATGTATGTTTAAACTATGCATTAAGTGTCTTCAACTCCAATTTCCAGTTTTAACAAGGTGCTATTTCCAAATAGCATCATGGCCTATTGAATTTTTCAATTGAAATTTGGTTCAGTTGGTAGCTGATACAACTCTTAACTCAGAACATTGTGGGTTCAAGTCCTGCTTGTAGAAAATGAGGTACATGTTCCAGGCAGATGCCCCAGTGCAGTATTGAGGGCCTGCTGCATTACTGCAGCTGCCGTGCTGCAGGAATTGGGGTCCACTGTCTAGCCAACATTCATCCCTCAACCTGTCTGACTCGCGAGCAGAAACCACGCAGATTGGTTGTTCATCTCATTGCTGTTTTGTGGGATGTGACTGAGTTTGCTTAAAGAAGCCCATGTACTCCCAAGGGGTAATTGTGAAGCGCGTTGAAGTGCAGGTATCTTGTGGTGACGATGTCCTGGTGTGGTGCTGGAGATGTTTATTCTCTCCGCAGTTTAATGGCAGCTGCTTTCATCTTTTTGGACAGAATGTGTGCATTTGTTTATTTGGGAGACTTTGATGGAAAACTTTGGAATTAATTCTTGTGTTTGAGCTTTACTTTGAGGGTATGTGTGGTCTTTATATGGCTTATAAAAGTAATGGTTAACCCCCCTCTGCCACCCTTAAAGTAGCCCTTAGGGAGCTAATAAAAAAATTGTATACACTCTCAATATGAAGAAGTGCTTTACAAATTACCTGTACTATTAAACAGAAGTGCAAAGCAACATTACAGTGATTTTCTAAAGACCTATAATTAACTAACTAATAGTAGAGCATTAGAATCTAACAGCACAGAAGGAGGTCGTTCGGCCTGTCGTGCCTGTGCCGGCTCTTTGAAGGAGCTGTCCGGTTAGTCCCACTTCCCATCTTTTTCCTCATAACCCTGCAAATCAATCCTCTTTAATTATAAGTCCAATTGCCTTATGTACCACCTTAAGGAATCTGAGTTCAGTGTGTTCCAGATCTTAACAACACACCGTGTGAAATTACTCCTATTTTCCCTTCGAGTTCTTCTTCCGATTATTTTAAATCTGTGACTTCTGGTTAATGACCCAATGCCAGAGGAAGCAGTTTCTGCCCACTTGCTCTAACAAAACCCCTCATCATTTTGAATGCCTTTATTTGGTCTCCCCTTAACCTTCTCTGCTCTAAGGAGAACGATCCCAGCTTCTCAAGTCTCTCCACGTAACTGAACTCCCTGGTATCATCCTGGTAAATCCCCTCTGTACCCTCTCCAGGGCTTTGACATCCAAAAGTGTGGTGCCCAGAATTGCATACAATGCTCTAGCTGAGGCTTAACCAGTGTTTTTGTAAAGTTTTGGTATGACTTCCTTGTTTTTGCATTCAATGTCCCTATTTACAATGCCAAGTATCCCATGGGCTTTCTTAACTGCCTTATCAACTTGCCCTGCCACGGTCGAAGATTTGTGAATATGCACCCCCAAGTCTCTCTGTTCCTGCACCCCACTCAAAATAGCACAAAAGCAAAATACTGCGGATGCCAGAAATCTGAAATCAAAACAGAAAATGCTGGAAATACTCAGCAGGCCAGGCGGCATCCGTGGAGAGAGAAACAGAGTTAACGTTTCAGGCCGATGACCTTTCATTCGAAAGGTTAAAGACCTGAAACGGTAACTCAAAATAGTACCAATATAGATTATGCTGTTTCTCCCAAAGTGCATGACACACATTAAATTGCATCTGTCTGGTGTCTGCCCATTCACCAGTCTGTCAGTGTCGCCTGAGCTCCGTTACTGTCCTCCTCACTACTTTGCTAAGTTTTAGGTCATCTACAAATGCCAACCTCTGGAGGACCTCACTGCATCCCTTTTTTTGGTTGGAAAAACATTTGCTCACCACTACTGTCTACCTTCTATCCCTTAGCCAAATACATACTCAAGTTACCACCCTCCCTTTAACACCATGTGCTTCTATTTTCCAAATAAGTTCTTTGTCTACTTTATCAAATGCCTTTTAAAAGACCTAAAAAAAAATGCAACATCTACTGCACTACCTTTATCACCCGTCTCTGTTGCTTCAGTATGTTCTTAACTTGTAAGTATTATCTTTGTAACAGTTTAAAAAACTTTCTCTTACCATTTTTCTCTTGTCTTGACAAATTTTACTGAAATTTTGCCCTTTCCTCTCCTCGCCTCCCCTCCCTTCCTCCCCTTCTGGAGGAACTGACCTCTTGCTTGGAGTGTGCTGCTGGTTGCCATGCTGTACCTTGGTCAAGTGGTCATTCTCCATGTGCCAGTCTAGCCAGCAAGTGTTGCCGGTCTGTTTGACTATGGAGGCATCACCGTCAAGCCTGCACCTGCACGCACCCTATCAGTGTAAGCTCACTTATGGCAGTCGCTGAATAGTGATTAGAATCGGGGTGCCTTGGTGCTTTTACACCCTTCCAGGAGTTTTGAGGCCGCATATCACACCTATTCCGTCACCCAGGCTAAATTGAGCAACATCAGTACCGACCAAGAATGATGTCTGAGGTCAGAGCTTTCGGGACTGTGTGGTTCAGCTGCTCAATGCATGAACTCCCTGAGCCATCACAGGAGCCTTTACAGTATCTTCTTAAGACACTGCTTCCTTGAGCAGAATGCTTAGATTATTTATGGTGCCTTATCACCACCTATGCAAGCATTTAGCTCACTATTTCCCTTAAAATAACAATGACAACTTGCATTTATATAGCCCCTTTAATGCAGTAAAACATCCCCAAGCTCCTCACAGGAGCATTGTCAGACAAAATTTGATACCAAGCCACATAAGGAAATATTAGGACAGGTGACCAAAAGTTTGGTCCAAGAGGTAGATCTTAATGAGAATCTTAAAGGAGAAGAGAGAGATAGAGAGGTGGAGAAATTTGGGGGTGGGGGGAGGAGGAATTCCAGAACTTAGGACCTGGGCAGCTCCAGATTCCACCAATGGTGAAGCAAAGAAAATTGAGAATGCTCAAGCAGACAATAGCCTACGCTTATACCTGGGCTGTAATAGCCTATAATTATACTAGAGCTGTAATAGCCTGCAGTTGTATTAGAGTTGTAATAACCCAGTTATACTAGGGCTGTAATAATCTACAGTTGGGTTAGGGCTATAATAACCTATGATTATATTAGAGCTGTAATAACCTACAGTTATTCCAGAGCTTTACATTACACATGGGTTATGCATCATTCATAGTTTTCAAGGTCAGGTAAAATCCATAGATGGATCTCAATAGATGAGGTCCCATTGGATTCATGGACTCTGTGCAGCAAATGCAAAATGTACAGCCCTAGCTATGCTGCAGCAGTGGTAAAGCACAAGCAGTGTGTAACTATTTCCTGGAGACAGTCTCTCATTTGCTGCCTAAATGTTTTAGGTGGCATTGAATCCATATTCTGTGGGGCAATGAGTCGTTATAACAACAAGACTGCTTCTTACTGACACACGCTGCACAGTTAAAGCTGGTCAATAGGCCTCATGCATTTTAGCTACTTTAGAGTTTCATATATAGATGCACTGGAGAAGGTGCAAAAAAGATTTAGAAGGATGATACCAGAACCGAGAGATTGTAACCATCAGGAAAGATAGTACAGGCAGGGGCTTTTTTCTCCAGAAAAGAGAAGGCTGAGGTCAAACCTGATGCAGGTCTTCAAAATACCAAAGGGTTTTGATAGGGTAGCTAAAGACAAGAGATCTTCACTTGAGCAGGAGACTGGAACTAGGGTCTAAAAATGTAAGATCATCATCAATAAGTCCAATAATAAATTCAGGAGAAACATATTGACCCCGAGACTGGTTAGAATTGTGGCACTTGCTACCATAGGGAGTAGTCTAGCCGAATAGCGTAGACGCATTTCAGGGGAAACTAGCCAAGTACATGAGGGCGAAAGGAATAGAGGGATATACAGATGGGGTAAGATGATATTGGGTGGTAGGAGGCTTGTGTGGAGCCAGACCAGTTGGACCAAATGGCCCGTTCCGGTGTTTTCATTTTTAAAATCCTATGTAATATTGTCACACTTATTTTCAAAACTGCAAAAATATGACGTGGAGGAACCAAGTCCCAAGCACAGGACAACATCAAGACTGAGAAATCACCAAGGTAAATCAGAAAGTAGGAATGAGGTAATTTTGGATTTTAAAAGCCTAAAGATTATAAGGGGAAGACGAGACTGAGCGATCTGAGGAATTCCACAGTTTTGAAACTGGGGGAGGAATGAGTTAGTATGTGAGATGGTGTGATGAGTCTTGAGTTCAGTTTGACAAGCTTGTAGGAAAAGAGGAACGTGTATTTGAAGTATAGAAAGAATACGATAGGAACGTGCGGGGGGCAATGACCTCTGTGGTAACTATAAAATAGTTTGCCCCAGGTCTTTTTCTCATCTAAATCAATGACATTAACAGTTACCAGCATTTACCCAAGTATCGCTTAACGTTGCTGAGGGAACATATTGTTAACATGTGCGTGTGGCTTTTCACCAGTGAGAAGGTTATCAGATACCATGGTAGTCAATTTCTGATTCATTATGCAAGCAGCTCTGTATCCAGCTCACTTTGAATCAGTTCAGTGGGGCACTTTTACTTGCTATGGAGGGATTAGAAAACAAGATATGTGCCCCTGTGACTGAGTGGCTGAATCTAGCCAATGGTGTGTTTGCAAGCTGGACAGACCAAGAGGGATCCAAGCTTGAGCTCCTGCTCTGAGCTGTGTTCGCTGATCTCCGTGAGCATGGTGCTGCAATTCACTGTGATGTGGTGGTCTAGGAATGCTAACAATTGCCCAGGATCTCTCTTGATGTGACATCCCCTTCCACCTCCGCTTGCTCAAAGAGATTAGGCACAACTGTGATGCCTCACATGGTTAAATAACCTGCTGACACTCACTATCTAGATTCACCCTGGGATGAGGTAGTGATGCGTTGCCGTTACCTGTGGAGCCACACTCCAGGGTGAATTAGTGCTGATTCGTTCCTTTACTATTGAATTCAATACCCAACAAAGGGCACTACATCAAAGATCTCTCCGTGTGTCTCTCACTATATTAATATCCACCTTTTACAATGCTGTAACAAAAATGCCAATTGTGAAGATGTATGGCAATGGAATAGAAAACAGTTCCAGCTGATTGAATGCAGTCCAAATCCAGGCCACTCCGAGGTCAGGTATAAATTGCATCCTCTCAATGGAAAGGCGAGCATAAATCAATCTGAACCAAAACCTACTCTGGCCTTTTTCTACAGTACAAACCAAATTTGAATTACAAACATTTCTAGATTGTCTAGATTACAATACATTATCTGTATATTGTTGGTTCAAATCTTTCATCAGGGCAGGAGTTGAAAGTCTAGGCTGATATTCCATGTACAGTACAGAGGGGGAGGGAGTGTGAAGTGCCCTTCCTCTGGGTGATACATTAAACCGAAGCCCTGTCTGGTACTTCCAGTGGTTACAGTGATAGTAAAGAACATAAATGCTGAACAAGGTCACGGAGTGGTTTACTGGCTAGCATTGCCACCACCATAGAAAAGACAGAGTCATTCATCCCACTTGTCTTTGTGGGGTCTTGCTGTGTGCAAAATTGCTGCTATGGCTACTACATTTGCTCTTCCTCGCTTCTGGTGTCACTGGCTGGGGTACAGACACTAAGCATTCTTGCCCTTACACAGGTGGGAAGCTAGATAGTGTTGGCAAGCTATTTGAACTTGGGGAGCATCACAGTGAAACTGATCCTTAACCCCCCACACTTTCCAGCAGAGGTCACTAGATGGTGAACTCCAACTCATGCCAATTCCCTCCCATTCCCCTCCCCCGCACCATCCCCACCCACCCCCCAGTTCAGACCACAGAAACCAATTGCAACCCCTCAATTGCTAGCTCAGGAGAGAGCAATAATAGCAGGATTAGTTTACGATCGTCCCAGGAGAGGACCAGCACAGATATGATGGGCCAAATCATCT
Organism: Heterodontus francisci; assembly: GCF_036365525.1. Lineage (NCBI taxonomy): Eukaryota > Metazoa > Chordata > Chondrichthyes > Heterodontiformes > Heterodontidae > Heterodontus > Heterodontus francisci. The sequence goes on from NC_090377.1 coordinate 128,926,493, forward strand.
CTTGTTTTATAAATTAATATAGCACTATCAGCACAGGCTGGAAATTCAACCTGGGACCTCCTCATTAGTATAATGTTATGATGGTCTGCATCCCAGAGTACTTAAAGAAGTGGCCCTAGAAATAGTGGATGCATTGATGGTCATCTTCCAAGATTCTATAGACTCTGGAACAGTTCCTACAGATTGGGGGTTAGCTAATGTAAACCCACTATTTAAAAAGGAAGGTAGAGAGAAAGCAGGGAATTATAGACCAGTCAGCCTGACGTCGGTAGTGGGGAAAATTCTAGAGTCCATTATCAAAGATTTTATAGCAGAGCACTTAGAGAACAGTGGTTGAATCGGGCAGAGTCAGCGTGGATTTATGAAAGGGAAATCATGCTTGACAAATCGACTAGAATTCTGCGAGGATGTAACTAGTAGAGTTGATGAGGGGGAGCCAGTGGATGTCGTTTATTTGGACTTTCAGAAGGCTTTTGACAAAGTCCCACATAAGAGATTAGCATGTAAAATTAAAGCGCATGGGATTGGGGGTAGAGTATTGCAATGGATAGTAAATTGGTTGGGGGACAGGAAACAAAGAGATATTTTTCCAAATGGCAGGCAGTGACTAGTGGGGTACCGCAGGGATCGGTGCTAGGACCCCAGCTATTCACAATATACGTTAATGATTTAGATGAGGGAACTAAATGTAATATCTCCAAATTTGCAGATGACACAAAACAGGGTGGGAGGGTCAGTTGTGAGAAGGATGCAGAGAGGCTTCAGGGTGATTTGGACAAGTTGAGTGAGTAGGCTAATGCATGGCAGATGCAGTATAATGTGGATAAATGTAAGGTTATCCACTTTGGTAGCAAAAACAGGAAGGCAGATTATCTGAACGGCTATAAACAGAGAGGGGAACATGCAGCGAGACCTGGGTGTTCTCGTACACCAGTCGCTGAAGGTAAGCATGCAGGTGCAACAGGCGGTAAAAAAGGCAAATGGTATGTTGGCCTTCATAGTGAGAGGATTCGAGTTCAGGAGCAGGGATGTCTTGCTGAAATTATACAGGGCCTTGGTGAGGCCACACCTGGAATATTGTGTGCAGTTTTGGTCTCCTTATCTGAGGAAGGATGTTCTTGCTATAGAGGGAGTGCAGCGAAGGTTTACCAGACTGATTCCTGGGATGGTGAGACTGACGTATGAGGAGAGATTGAGTCAGTTAGGATTATATTCGCTGGAGTTCAGAAGAGTGAGGGAGAACCTCATAGAAACCTATAAAATTCCAACAGGACTTGACAGGGTAGATGCAGGAAGGATGTTCCCGATGGTGGGGAAATCCAGACCAGGGGTCATAGTCTAAGGATACGGGGTAAACCTTTCAGGACTGAGATGAGGAGAAATTACTTCACCCAGAAAGTGGTGAGCCTGTGGCATTCGCTACCACAGAAAACAGTTGAGGCCAAAACATTGTATGTTTTCAAGAAAGAGTTAGATATAGCTCTTGGGTCTAAAGGTATCAAAGGGTATGGGGCGAAAGTGGGAACAGGCTACCGAGTTGGATGATCAGCCATGATCATGAATAGCTGAGCAGGCTCAAAGGGCCGAATGGCCTACTCCTGCTCCTATTTTCTATGTCTTTGTCTATGTTTAACATTACACTGGGAAATTCATTAACCTACTGGTCTATGAGGGCAACGTCTGTTGACGGTGTTCAACAACAAAACTAGATGTTATTTGCTTGAATACAGGATGGCATAGCACAATAGGAGGCCATTTGGCCCATCATGCCTGTGCTGGCTGTTTTAGTTTTGAGATACAGCACTGAAACAGGCCCTTCGGCCCACCGAGTCTGTGCCAACCATCAACCACCCATTTATACTAATCCTACACTAATCCCAAATTCCTACCAAACATCCCCACCTGTCCCTATATTTCCCTACCACCTACCTATACTTGTGGCAATTTATAATGGCCAGTTTACCTACCAACCTGCAAATCTTTTGGCTTGTGGGAGGAAACCGGAGCACCCGGAGAAAACCCACGCAGACACAGGGAGAACTTGCAAACTCCACACAGGCAGTACCCAGAATTGAACCCGGGTCGCTGGAGCTGTGAGGCTGCAGTGCTAACCACTGCACCACTGTGCCGCACTGTGCCGTTTGAAAGAGCAATTCAATTAGTCCCACTCCCCTGCTCTTTCCCCATAGCCCTGCACATTTTTCCTTTTCAAATTGGAATCCAATTCCTTTTTGAAAGTTGCAATTAAATCTGCTTCCATCACCCTTTCAGACAGTGCACTCCAGATCGTAACAACTCACTGTGTTTAAAAAAAAAATTCTTCTCATCTCCTCCCAGGTTCTTTAGCCATTTATCTTAAACCTCTGTCCTTTGATTACGACTCTGTAATGAATGTATACAAAATCAGTTTCCACTTGATGTGTAAAATCAAAACTCCCAATATTTTCTGTGGCAAACATGGGCCAGTTGATCATAGAATCATAGGAAATAGGAGCAGGAGTAGGTTATTTGGCCCGTCGAGCCTGCTCTGCCATTCAAACAGATCATGGCTGATCATCTATCTCAACACCATTTTCCCCACTATCCCCATATGCCTTGATGTCGTTAGTATTCAGAAATCTATCGATTTCTGTCTCGAACATGCTCAATGTTTGAGCTTCCACAGCCTTCTGGGGTAGAGAATTCCACAGATTCACCACCCTCTGAGTAAAGAAATTTCTCCTTATCTCAGTCTTAAATGGCCTACCCCTTATTCTGAGATTGTGTCCCCGTTCTAGACTCACCAGCCAGAGGAAACATCCTATCCACATCCACCCTGTCACGCCCTGTAAGAATTTTGTAAGTTTCAGTGAGATCACACCTCATTCTTCGAAACTCTAGAGAATACAGGTCCAATTTCTTCCATCTCTCCTCGTAAGACAATCCCGCCATCCTCGGGATTAGTCTGGTGAACCTCCGTTGCACTCCCTCTACGGCAAGTATAACCTTCCTTAAATAAGGGGACCAAAACTGTACACAATACTCCAGGTGCGATCCCATCAAGGTTTTATGCAATTGAAGCAATTCATTTTTAGTCTTGTACACAAATCCCCTTGCAATGAAGGCCAACATACCATTTACCTTCTTAATTGCTTGCTGCACCTGCATACTAGCTTTTAGTGATTCATGAACAAGGACACCCAGGTATCTTTGGACATCAACACTTCCAAACCTCTCACCATTTAAAAAATACTCTGCCTTTCTGTTCTTTCTACCAAAGTGGATCACTTCACACTTATTCACAAGGTGCAGCCATGCTCCTTTCCGACATGCGAAACCTACCACAAAATTTAAAGCTCCATTTCTATTGGTTGAGTGCCAAGATTATTGACAACCTTTTTAATAAAGAGAAACACAGATCAATTAAAGGGAAGGGCTCCATGGCTTAGTACATTGGCTGCACACGTTATTTGAATGTCTGCTACCGCATTTCTCCAACTGCTTCTGCACAAGACATTAAACGAATGATTCAGTCATTACATAGCCTTCCCCATGGTGTCAAACCTGTTCCAAATTTCTGCAACTAAAATAACAAAAAGAAGGCGGTGCAGACTTGAGAGGGTGAATGGCCGACTCCTGTTCCAATGTGAATACCAGCAGCCAGCGACACTCACATCCCGTGACATTTTTTTTTAAATGTCCAAAGTAACGTTGCCAGATTAGCATTTGCTGGGGTCAGCTTGAGGAAATCTGGGGGTGATTTGCTTGGTCTGCGTGAGCCTCCCATTAAAAGCCAGCTGTACTGACAAGCATCTTTTCAATGTAGGAGCAGCATGAGTGAGAGGCAGGAGACGCAGAGTTAAGTATTGCTGATTGTTGAGTAGCTTCTGCTAATTATCTTTAGGGAATAGCACTGCACTAATTCCCTGGTTAGCCCATTAACAAACTCCAGTGCAGAGTTTTAGCCCAGGATTCTCTTAACCATGTGATGTATATCCATGGAGAATAATTGTTTGACATGTGACTACTGCACCTGCCACTAATGGACACATGATGAAAGTCACTGTCTATGCAGCAAGGCTGATGATTGATTCTACTGTATCTTCATTTCATCACCAATATCCTTATAATTGTGTGTTTAATTCCTCACTGTATAAAAAGTTATCTTCAAGTTTTTTCAAAACATTTTCTTTATTCTTACTTTGCAGCTTTCCTCCATTTGATAAGTTTAGCAGGTATCGATTATGGAACACCAATTAATTTGTTTTTCGCCTCTAATTTCTTTCTCTCTCTTTGCCTCTCTGTCTGGCTTTCACGAGGCAGAACGTGCGTGCCACGCAGAGATTGGGAAGGGAGCCAACCTGGAAACTGTCCCGACTCCTATTTCCTGCCCCCAGGGTGAAAATTCAGCTCTCTAACTCAAGGCCATATAGTGTTTACTTGCTGTAAATTTCATACTCCCTGTTACTCATTATTTTTCTGTCACGCTATTTTCATTATGCCCCTCTGTCATAATTCAACTTACCTTATTATTTTACTTACCTCTAACTCATCCAAGCTCGGTCTGTGAGCAGGCTGGCAATGTTGAATACTTACTTCTGAAACCTCTACCTCCCAAGATAAGTGTAGAAGCTCGCAATTCCCTGTTAAAAAAACACAATTTTATTTACTTAATCCCTGTACATAACGTAGCATAGAACAGTATAGCCTCTGGCGCACTGCGAAGAGTGCAATGAGTGGTCTGCTATCACAAACTCTGCTCCCCAGCCACCAACTCCAGCTGCCTCCCTGGCCACACTCTCAGGCTGAATGAAACTGTTTGCTGCCATTGTGTCCTATTTGACCCTGAGCTGAGATTCTGACCCCATAATTCTCTCCATCCTCTCCATGCCTGCTTACTTCCACCTCCGGAGAATCGCTCATCTTCACTCCTGCTTCAGCCCATCATCTGCTAAAACTCTCACCAATACTTTTTGTTATCTCTAATCTTGACTACCCCAATGATCTCCGGGTTGGCCTCCCACCTTGTACCATCCGTAAACTTGAACTCATCCAAAGCTTTGCTGCCTGTATCCTAACTCACGCCAATTCCTGATAAGTTATCATCCCTGTGCTCGCTGATCAACAAGGAGTGGTGTGATGTGCTAAGGTGCTCTGTCCATGAAAACTCGTTCTTCAGATTGATGGAAATTCCCCAGTTTGATGCATTTGTCCCTTTTTGCACCCACTTTGGTACCCAAGTTCTCCAGCTGAGAGAGATCACCATTGTGACCTATTCCTGGACAATGACTGTCCACTCGAGAGTATTTGATAACCAGATTGCTAAGCGGGTTTCTTTCCCTTCCTGTCTTGCTGCCTCCCAATGCTCAGGCCATGAATGGGAGGTACCTCTGGGGAATTGTAGTGCAAACCTGCATCCTACCAGATTGTGACACAACAGAATGTTGTGACACCACACTGACCCACAACACAGTAAATTACTAGGCAAAGGCACCGAGTGATGTAATACCGAGCCACTAACACCAGAAGGTCCCAACTTGGGATCTGTGCCCAGTTAGCTGATCTCAGCTAAGGGTGGCAGTTCATAGAATTATAGAACGGCTACAATACAGAAGGAGGCCATTCGACCTGTCGTGTCCATGACGGCTCTCTGCATGAGCAGCTCGGCTAGTTCCGCTCCCCCGCCTTTTCACCGTAGCCCTGCAATTTTTTTCTCTTCAGATATTTATCTAATTCCCTTTTGAAAGCTACAATTGAATCTGCCTCCACCACACTCTCCAGCAGCGTATACCAGATCGTAACCACTCGCTGCATAATAGAAACAGTTGGGAAAATAACACTTGGTCCAGACAGGACAAAAAACATTTCCTAGCAATGCACATCCCAAAACAATAGACAGCCAATGGGTGCTCTTAAAATGCCGTTGTTGTCCCACACAGCCAATGGGGTGCATGGATGTTGGATGAGAATAGGATTCGGGCCAGGGTGTGATGCTGTCTGTAGTTAAATATCATAGAATCATTACAGTGCAGAAGGAGGCCATTCAGCCCATCATGTCCGCACTGGCTCTCCAAAAGATCAATTCCCTCAGTTCCATTCCCCTGCCTTCCCCTGTAACACTGCACAGTCTTCCTTTTCATATAACTGTCTAATTTCCTTTTGAATGCTTAAATTGAACCTGCCTCTACTACGTTCTCAGGCAGCGCATTCCAGACCTTAACCACTCGCTGCATGAAAAAGTTTTTCCTCATGTCACTTTTGCTTCTCCTGCTAAATACTTTAAATCTGTGCCCTCTCGTTCTCGATCCTTTCATGAGTGGGAACAGTTTCTCTCTATCTACTCTGTCCAAACCCTTCATGATTTTGAAAACCTCTAGCAAATCACCTCTCAGACTTCTCTTGTCCAAGGAAAACAGTCCCAACTTCTCCAATCTATCTTCATAACTGAAATTCCTCATCCCTGGAACCATTTTCATGAATTTTTTCTGTACTCTCTCCAATGCCCTCACGTCTTTCCTCCAGTGCACCATCCAGAACTGGATGCAATACTCCAGCTGAGGCCGACCTAATGTCTTATACAAGTTCAACATAACTTCCTTACTCTTGTACTCCTATTAATAAAGCCCAGGATACTGTATGCTTTATTGATCGCTTTTTCAACCTGTCCTGCCACCTTCCATGACTTATGCATATATACACCTTGATCCCTCTGCTCCTGCAGCCCCTTTAGAATTGTACCCTGTATTCTATATTGTCTCTCCATGTTCTTCCTACCAAAATGAATCACTTCACATTTCTCTGTATTGAACTTCATCTACCACCTGTCTGCCCATTCCACCAACATGTCTATGTCCTTTTGAAGTTCGACACTATCCTCCTCACAGTTCACAATGCTTCCATATTTTGTATCATCTGCAAACTTTGAAATTGTGCCCTGTACACGAAGGTCTAGGTCATTAATACATATCAGGAAAAGCAAGGGTCCCAACACTGATCCCTGGGAAACTCCACTACAAACCTTCCTCCAGCCTGAAAAACATCCATTAACCACTACTCTTTGTTTCCTGTCACTCAGCCAATTCCGTATCCAAGTTGCTACCGTCCCTTTTATTCCATGAGCTACAAGTTTGCTCACAAGTCTGTTGTGTGGCACTGTATCAAACGCCTTTTGAAAGTCCACATCAACAGCATTGCCCTCATCAACCCTCTCCGTTACCTCCTCAAAAAACCCCAGCAAGTTAATTAAACATGATTTTCCCTTAAGAAATCCATGCTGGCCTTCCTTTATTAACTTGTATTTGTCCATGTGACTATTGAATTTGTCCTGAATTATTTTTTCTTGAAGTTTTCCCACCACCAAAATTAAACTGACTGGCTTGTAATTGCTGGGCTTATCTTCACACCCTTTTTTGAACAAGGGTTTCAATTCTCCAGTCCTCTCGCACCACCCCCGAGTCTAAAGAAGACTGAAAAATTTTATGGCCAGTGCCTCTGCGATTTCCACCTTCACTTCCCTCAGTATCCTTGGATGCATCTCATCTGGTCTTGATGCTTTATCCACTTTAACTACATACAGCCTATCTAATACTTCCTCTTTATAAATTTTAAACTCTAGTGTTTGACTGACCTCCTCTTTCAACATTGCCTTTGTTACATCTTGTTCCTTGATAAAGACAGATGCAAAGTATTCATTTAATACCTCAGCTATGCCCTCTGCTTCCATGTGTAAATCTCCTTTCTGGTCCCTAATTGGTCCCACTCTTCCATTTCTCACCCTTTTACTATTTATATGCCTATCGAAAACTTTGGGATTTCCTTTAATGCTAGCTGCCAGTCTCTTTTCATGCTCTCTCTTTGCTTCTCTTATTTGCTTTTTCACTTCCCCTCTGGACCTTCTATATTCAACCTGGTCACTTCCCCTCTGGCAGTCATTCCTTTTGATGGTCCCTCGGTTTCTGTCCCTTCTCATAGCTTACTGTGGATCTAATATTGCCCTTGCATTATATTTAGTATGTAGCAATAGCTTTTCTCCAACTGGCAGCAGGAACATCTGTGGTTAACATACCTCAGTACACTTCACAGGAAAAAACTGTGACCGCAGACATTTCCCCAGAGCAACGACTGAACTGCAACACAAACATGCACCTCTGCATTGACAAAAGTCTGCAAGTCTCACTGTGTCATTAAGAAACATTCTGCATTTCCTCCATATTTCCTCTCCTGAAGAGACTATCTGGGTTATCCATCCACGAACACCAGCAGTTCTCTCGCACCTTGCTCAAGTGTTTAATTTTCATGAATGAACCAAGACAGCAAGTAATAGCAGATAGCAGACCAGGCTGCATATAGAAGGTCCATGAGAAGGTGTTCATGGATAGATAACCCAGATAGTCTCTTCAGGAGAGGAAATTTGGAGGCAATGCAGAATGTTCCTTAATGACACAGTGAGATTTGCAGACTTTTGTCAATGCAGATGTGCATGTTTGCGTTGCAGTTCAGTCGTTGCTCTGGGGAAATGTCTGTAGTCACAGTTTTTTCCTGTGAAGTGCACTGCTTGCCTGAGAGAGCACTGAGGTATGTTAACCACAGATGTTCCCGCTGCTAGTTGTAGAAAAGTCATTGCTACATACTTAATATAATGCAAGGGCAATATTAGATCCACACTAAGCTACGAGAAGGGACAGAAACCGAGGGACCATCAAAAGGAATGACTGCCAACAATGGGAATTAGCAGGGTTAAAAATGAGAAACAGAGGAAAAAGGAATGAACCAAGTCTAAGCAGAGGAGATGGAAGAAATTGGGACTAGTATTTATATGTGAGATGGGAAGGAGTGAAAGAACATGCAGAGAGTGAGTGTAAAGACATATGAAACTTTTGGGCCGGAAATGACCAACTGGGCCATCCATCCAGTCTGTTCTGCACAGGCGTAATACCTAATGCATCACAATATAGGCACTCTCCACTCAAGTGGAGCCACGTAATCTTCTAGGAGAGGCAACAACCCAGATAAAAACCCTGGCTGATTCGGGAAAATAAACGTGGAAAATTCCTTTCCAACCCCTTTAGACAATAGACGCAAGTGCAGGAGATCACGTAGACCCCAATATGTATTATAGGGCACTACATCTTGTACATGGTGATCTCTGCCCCAGCCAGAAACATTCCAGAATTGGGTAAGTCAGTTTTCCCTGCACGAGCTGACAACCTGTCCTTAGGCCCTCAATTCCCTGGGAAAAGAAGAACCGCCTATTGTCCAACCTAGTTCTGTTTTTACTGAACTTGTATGTGTGATCCTCTGGACCGCCCTAATCTATTCAGTTGAAGTAACTGCTCCACATAATCACATTCTAGTCCCTCCATTGATATATAAACTTCGATCAAATCGTCCCAGAGTCTATGCTTCTTTAAGGTGTAGAGACACAGCTCTATCTGGGCAAGTGAGGGGTTTTGCACTGCGAGTGAATCTCCTCTACATCCTTTCGGGAATCTCCAATGTCCCCACGATCTGAGATGACCAAAACTGGACATAGCATTGTAAATGAGGCCTGAGTGGGTGAGAAAGACTGGGATCAGGTTGGGGAAGCTGGAAGCCAGAAAATGCACTAATAAAGAAGCTCAGTACTTAAAAAGGGAAAGGTATCAAATGGATATCAAGATACAGAAGTTGTTCCAGTCATGCCTTGTGTGCTATGTATGCCCTCATAGAGAACAAAATTTGTGAAGTATACAATGGAATTTGCTCTACCACGTCAGGCACTCCAAGATTAGGCATAGCATGGGTAGGTTGCATTGTCCCAGAAATGCAACCAACTGCATTTTCAAAAGAACATGCTTGGTTCCATCTGGGGGCTCTTATCATTTTCTAATCTTAATATCCTGTGATCTCCTCAAGTGAGACACTTAAATTAATGCCAATTAATTTTAGTCCTCTTAAATAATACTGCACTGTAGTCGTAATAGTATATGATAACTCTGCTGCTGTGCTTGACACAGCTCATGACCAGAAGCTGAATGTCCTACAGGTATAGGTTACCTCAACTTTACTGGGTGATTGGGAATCCTTAAGCAGATCCAGTCCTTGGGACCAAATATTGGCTGCTGGAATCATTCCACTCAATGTCGCCCTGAATTATCTGCTGGTGTAATCCAGTGAACTGGCAAATTCATACTGTGGAAACTTCTAGAGTATGTTTTTATCTCTTTAATTGATTTCAAAACCTACTAACTTCAGTGAGTCATTTACCAATCCGGGTCGGAATAAAGGTCGATCTTCCGGTCGGCCCGATTTTCTCCCTCCTGCACACCACCCCCACCCCCCCCCCCACCCCCCCACCTTGAGGTGTTGTTGAGCAGACGTGCTGGCCACACATCGAGGCTGCTGTTGACCCTTCTCACAAACCACAGAGTGGGTTCATTGACATATTTAGGCTGGGCCGCCGAAGCCTGTAATGGTACCTCAGTGGGTGCCCAATGAAGGCACGGAGAGTCAGTATGGCAGCATGCCAGTCTGACACAGCACTGGAGGTCTCCCCAACAAAAAGCAGCCCAACCTTTCACCTCCCCTTCTGGCATTAATTGTCTGCCCCGCCAGCCACCCCCCCTCCCCCCCCTTCAGCATTTTGGGCCTTTACTTGGCTCTCAGCAAGTGTAGGTTTTGTTGGGCCCAGCTGGAGATGGATTGGGTGAAATTTCCAGGAAAGCTCAGTAACTCCGGAACCAAAGCTAGGAAGTGATGGTAAACTTTTATAATTCAAATCAGTGGTTAGTCTTCAGCTGGAGTATTGTGTCCAGTTCTGGCCAACACACTGAGGAAGGATGTCAAGTCCTTGGAGAGGGTGCAGAGAAGTTTTACCAGAATGGGACCAGGGCTGAGGGACTTCAGTTCTGTGGAAAATCTGGAGAAGCTGTTTTTTTTCTCTCCTTCGAACGGAGAAGGTTAAGGGGAGATTTTAATAGAGGTGTTGAATATCATGAAGGGTTTTGATAGAGTGAATAGGGAAAAGGGTCGGGTAACCAGAGGACACAGATATAAGGTAATTGGTAAAAGAATCAGCTGTGGTTGGGGTGGTGAGATGAGGGGAATGAGGGGATTTTTTTTTTAATTGGCGAGTTATGATCTGGAATACACTGTCTGAAAGGGTGGTGGAAGCAGACTCAATAGTAACTTTCAAAGGGCATTGGACAAAGACTTAAAGGTAAAATTTGAAGAGGAATGGGGAGAGAGCAGGTATGTGGGACTAATTGGACAACTCTTTCAAAGTGCTGGCACTGGCCAATGGGCCAATAGCCTCCTTCTGTGCGGTCATTCTATGAACTCCCCACCGACCACCCCACATCCCTCCCTTGACATGGCGGAGTTGAGTCGAAGATCTTCCCAAGGAATTCCAACCAGAATTTCCCGACTTATTTTGATTAGGGTTTGCTCCATTTTCTGGCCCCAATACCTTGCCACCCACTGCCCTTCTAGCACTTCCACTGGAGGTGCACCCCTGGCCAGATCAGCATGTGAGCCACATTATTTCTTATTTTGCTTGGCAACAATATCCTCCAAGTCTGTTTATACAGCTCTCAGTTTTATTATTCTCTCCTGGTTAAGTATGTAAACCTCATAAGTAAACATATATCAGCACCAAAAATACAAAGAGTTGCAGAAGGCGCATTATTTGGATGGTCTTGACCTATTAGCCTTCAGGGAGGAGGAGACATTTCCTTGGAAATCTGCCCAGGTTCCGACAGGCAGTTTTTTTTTTCTCTTCCGTATTGGGAAGCACTGCCCCTCAAATTGTTACTTCATCAACATTTTAAAATTCAACTGCACAGGTTTATCTTCTAACAGTACTTTCTCCCCCTCCCAGACACGCACTGTTAAAATAGATATTCAATATACGAGGCTTACCCATCTGTAAAAGGTCAGTCGGGCGGTGGGGGGGGGGGGGGGGGAGGGTGGAGAATGCTGGCATTGTGCTCCATTCCCTGTGCAGGCAAAGGCCTGTTTTAATGTGGCTGTTTCAGTATGATGCCTTTCGATGCTGATAATGTATCTCCATTCATAATTAGAAGTGGTCTACATCCAAAAAATGCTTGACTGATCTTACTTGTTAATAGCATTCCCCGTAGGATCCTATAGCCCTGATCAGCCACTCAGAAAACTAAGAGTATTAGCTCAAAAAAAAACTGCAAGCATGTATGACTAGAATAATGGCACAACAGTATTTGCAAGGAAATCTTTTACACCAGACTTATTTTCATCTAATAAAATCTCTCTGGGGAGATTCTACACACCATGAATATCCTGTCTGTTCAAGGTCTGCATTATAAGGGGCCTGGAGAGATGAAAATGTTCACTGTTGTTGGACCTATTCAAGCATTGACACATGATAAAGTTCATATTACTGGTATTTAGGAAGATCAATAGACGTACAACACCTGAATCTTTGATAATAAATCAAATTATCCAAATGCATAATGCACCGATGCAGAACAACAAGACTTGTACGTTCAGAACAAATGTATTTCGATATGAGTTGACTGCTGACTTGCTGAAGAAATTCTTGTTCGGTCAGATGCCAAGGTGTATGCCCCTTTCTGCACACTAGGACTAAATAAAAATGATACAATGACTACTCTTGATGATACCTGCATTCTACCAGCTCCTCTCTTTAGAAACCATACTCAAAATATTGTTGCCCGGGCATTTATAAGTTCATAATTTTTTTTGTTTCTTGCTTTGAAGTAAGTGAATGGAAAGAAAAGCTTGCATTTATATAGCGCATTTCTCAGCATGCCAAAGCACTTTACAGCCAATAAAATACTTTTGAAGTGTAGTCACTGTTGTAATGTAGGAAAAGCAGCAGCCAATTTGCACACAGCAAGCTCCCACTAACACCAATGTGATGATGACTGGATAATCTGTTGTGATGTTGATAAAGGGATAAATAATGGCCAGTACGCAAGGGATGTCTCCCCTACTCTTCTTCGAAATAGTGCCATGGGATCTACCACATCCACCTGAAAGGGCAGAGGGGGTCTTGGTTTAACATCTCATCGACAGTGCAGCATCCCACAGTGCTGCACTGGAGTATCTGCCTTGATTTTTGTGCTCAAGTCCTGGAGTGGAACTTGAACCCACGACGTTCTGACTCAGAAATGAGAGTGCTACCCACTGAGCCCCTATTGACGTCCAAGGCTTGAACTGACATTGAGGGATAAATGCTAACCGTGACACAAGGAAGAACTGGAGTGTTACATGCTCAAGTCTCCAGTGTGGGACTCAACTCGACAACTTTTTGACTCACTTTGGACCTTCATACCTAGCAGAGGTTGGAGCCTCTCAACTGTGTTTTAAGTACTAAAGGCAGTGTAATAATCTCCTTCTCTGAGCTCTCTATTTGATAATGGAGGCGTTAAGAAATCATTATATCAAAGATAGGGGAAAATAGAAGAGCCCTGTAATCAGTATCAGCTGTGCGGTGGTCTTATCCTGTTTCAGGAGGAGATCGAGGCGCTTGATAGCAAGAAAGATCTTCAGTAACATCAAATGATCTTAACGTTGCTACAAGCTGAATTGCAGTCATCTTACCACCCCCTGTACTGTAGGCTGCATTTTATAAGTGGCTGCCTGATGTACTACTAAGTCTTTGAGTACCGGTGCAGCATTCAAATCCATAATCGTGTTTCTGTAGATTTATATCAAAGGACTCAATATTCTAACAGCTGAAAGTGCTCCCCTGTGCTGAAAGGAACTGAGGCAATTCATTTTGAAAATTGCCGACATTGATTGCTTTTTGAGCCAATTTGGTGCAAGAATTTGTCCATTTAGGGAAAAAAAAGCCTCCGTTGTACGCTTCTTTTCACATTCCTGCATGAAATCTTGCAAAGGTCTGATACACGGCACCCAGGTAGCGTTCAGGGAGAAATTCATTCCAGTCAGTTATCTGACATAGTATGGCACAGGAAGAAGTGTCAGTTATCCGGTGGGCATAAAAAAACAGACCTTGTTTAACAGTTCTTTTGAACTAGAGACAAAGAAAATGCTTGATCAGGTTTTCTAATTGGGGAATCCTATAATTTTCAATTGCCCTTTACTTTCACTTTATGCTTTTAGATTTTTTTAACCTGCTTTTTTAATGCTTCACATTGTATGCTTTATAATCTGTAGAAATTGTAAGCAAATTTATAGTGGAGAGCTTTTGCAAAAAAAAGGAGAAAAGACAAATAGAAAGCGAAAAAGAAAGATTTGAATTTATGTAGCATCTTTCATGACTTCAGGACATGCTAAAGAGCTTTACAGCCAATTAAGTACTTTTTAAAGTGTAGTCACTGTTGAAATGTGGGAATAGCAGAAGCCAATTTGTGCACAGCAAGCTCCCACAAACAGCAACAAGATAAATGAACAGATCATCTACTGTATGATATTGGTTGAAGGCCAGGACACGGGGGGGCAAAACTCCCCTGCTTTTCATTTGAATTGTTCCATGGGACCTCTGACGTTCACCTGAAAGGTCGCATGGGGCCTCAGTCTAAAGTCACATCCAAAAGATGTTTATTTTTTGGAGGAAGTCTGAAACCCACTGTACCAGCTGTCCTTAAGAATTTGTTTCAAATTGTGGATGGGGAAGGGCAATACTGATTTTTATTCCACTGAATAAACATAATAGCTCTATCCTTGTCATTTTTGACTTTTAACAGTAAACAGCCAGGTATTGGTTCAAATGAAAACAAATCTGTCACAGATCAGTGTAATATATTCAGGGGTTGCTAATGGAGAGTACAGTAGCTGGATTGAAAGGGTTTCTTTTTCACGACAATATTAAGGAGGAAAGTGCTGAATCTTTGCAGTTTGGATTACTGAAGACACTCACAGCTTTGAAGATACTGATTTCTTTAACTTTCTTGCACAGAGCTGAAGCTCGCTATCTGTTAATTGCTGTGGAAATTTGCTCCCGTTACTTTTTCACGGATATTCTTTCTTGTTAAATTGCATGCAAAATCAAAAACCTTAGACATAATGTAATTTCCAGAAAATGTAGTTGTAAACAACAACAATTAACGACCTGCATTTATATAGCTCCTTTAATATAGTAAAACATCCCAAGATGGTTCACAGGAGCGTTTATCAGCCATAATTTGACACTGAGCCACGTAAAAAAATATAAGGACAGGTGACCAAAAGCTTGGCCAAAGAGGTAGTTTTAAGGAGTATCTGAAAGGAGCAGAGAATGGTAGAGAGAGGGAGAGGCCTAAAGAGGGAATTCCAGAGCTTTGGGCCTAGGCAGCTGAAAGCATGGCCTCCAATGGTGGAGCGAAGAAAATCAGAGATTCATAAGAGGCCAGAATTGGAGGGGCACAGAGCTATTCTCCAATAGCTCTTGTATTTGTCTCGTGTTTATAGAACCTGTTGCGCATCGCTTGAGATGGCTTATATTTTCCTTGAATCGTCAAAGCATGAGTCCATCTTTTCGATACACTGTAAAAAGAAAGTGAAGTATTTTGTCCTACATGTAGCCCAGATCAGAAGGAGCTCGCTCAAAGTAAATTGTAATCTAACATCTGTGTGAATTTAATTTGGCAGTGGCTGTAGTCCTTCCGATAATAAAATTGCACCTACTGAGTCCTTCAAACTGCTATCTTCACTCAGTTTGTCATTATGTCACTCAGTGACATGTTGATAATGTGTGTGTGTGTGGTATCAATGAAGTACTTCCACTGACAATTCACACCTCGTGTAGAAGATGACATTTTTCAGATTGAAAGGAAAAAGTTTTCAGGGAAAAAAGGTTTTCCTTTCAAAAAAAAATTTACTGCCTTTCTGTGTTTGGATTGTCACCCTGAATTATAGCAAGCAATTCCAGTCTGCTGTATTGGCAAATAGAGAACTCCAGTGTGATCTTCACGGGCTTTCGAGGTGTTAAATTGCACCCTCAATACAACCCTTTGGGAATCTGTGCATAAATAATCCACTGTTCTTCTTTGAAATAGTGCCACAGGATCTCTTGCATCCACCTGAGAGGGTAGATAGGGCTTACTTTCCTGTCACATCTGAAAGGCAGCACCTCCAACAGTTCAGCACTACACCTCCAGTATCAGCCAAAATTATATGTTTAAGTCACTGAAGTGGGATTGAACCCACAACCTTCTGATTTAGAGACAACCAATTGAGCCATTGATAACACTGTAAAGGTAAGCATACTAAATTCTCAGTTATATTGCATGTCTGTTTGCTGCATCTAACTTTCAATATTCTGCCAGTTGAACAACATTCTTGGCCTTTATTTACAAAAAAAAAATTATTTTTTTTTCCTTTCAAGTGTAGTTCTAGATAGTCCTCATCCAATCTGTCCTTATCCCACATTCTTTCCCCAGCAGGGGTCACTGAATAGCTATCCATATTGGTAATCCTGGCTCGTTTCTTTTCTCCCCCTGCCTCCCCAGTTGAGGTCAGCTCTCTCACTAGTGACCCCTGAACTATGACCCTCCTGGTCCATGTGGCTCAATACCATATCATACTTATTCACTGACTTGGCCGGGGAGATGCAGGAAAAGCATCATTAACATATCACTAGTGTAATGCAGCCATTTTGCAGCATAAGTCCGCTTAGCTGAGCACAGGATGATTGAGTTGTGGAAACAAATCAGTTATGTAACAACAAGTTCCATGGTATTTCACTGAGAAGAGACAAATCCCAAACAGAAGTTGGGCAAACAGGTAGGGAGGCAAACACAGATGTGGTAGAAGAGGTGGAGAGGCAGAAATATTTTGGTGATATGGGGGTGTGATGGGTGGAGGTGTTCCCACTGATGGGGCAAGGGGGCCACAACAGAGTGCAATAGAGTCAGCAGGACAGTAGCTATGAGCAGAGACTTCAAGATGAAGGGGGTAGGCTGGAATGAGGCAGTAGAAGGATGTGTAAGTGAAGATGAGATTAAAAGCAGAAACTTGTGTTTATGTGGCGTTGTTCATGACCACTGGACATCTCAAAACGCTTTACAGCCAATGAAGTACTTTTTGAATTGTAGTCACTGTAGTAATGTAGGAAATGTGGCAGCCAATTTGTGCACAGCAAGCTCCCACAAACAGCAATGTAATTAACGAGCAGATGATTCAGTGATGTTAGTTATGGGATAAATATTGGCCAAGTCAACAGGGCAAGCTCACCTGCTCTACTGTAAATGGGGATCTTTTTCATCCATTTGTGATCAGAGCAGACAGGGCCTCAGTTTAACCTATTTGAAAACGACACCTCTGGTGCAGCAGTCTCCACACTGATACTGGAGTGTCAGCCTAGATTTTGGTGCTTACGTTTCTGAAATTGATCTGCCTGGACACAAGGACTCAGCAGAGCTTCCTGTGTTGTGCAAAACTTAAAGTTTTTGGAGGGAAACTAATTGGCAAACTAAGCTGAAATGGATCCAATAAATGTGTTTGCTATTGCTATAGAGTGTGCGGGCCCCAACAACCCCACTGCCTTGTGGGCGTCTCGGGAGAGACCAAGGCTAAGGGAGTAAACCCTAACAGAAAATCCGGAGCGGAACCCCGTAGGCGGTCATGTGTCACCTTTGGCATGTTTCCGGCAGTTCCTGCAGCCATACTGGTGCCAAACGTCGTGTCCTGCACTCCTTTGGACCCCACCAGAAAGGCCGAGAGGGGGGTTTTGACGACTGGGCAACTCTCAACCTCCATAAATTTGCCCAGGCATGCGCCATGGAGAGGTCACTCCACTGACCACCTCCAGGCGCGTATCCATTGTCTCTCGAGATAAGGAGGCCCAAAAATGCAGCCCAGTGAGTACGGTGTTAAATGGCACAAGTATATAATTTATTGCAAATGCATTTAAAATTAAAACTTTGCTCAAAGGCAAGTTGTGTTCGAAAAATTAACTTGTGCTAATTCAGAAGATGGTGATTCTCTTTCTAAATGTTGTTGTAACAGTATTTAAACAGATGTTTGATTTGAAAATTCTCATGTTTTTCCCCCATATTTCCATGCTTTTTGGGAATTTTTTTTGTGGAATAATGATGTCACCAGAGAACAGGCAGTGGAAAGTATCTATTATAACTGTAGGCAATAACACATGGAAATGGCTGAGGGGAGTAGCCGTGAACACTCCAGCCAATTACCCACGGACTGGATATGAAGAGTAACCAGTATTATTGCAGCCAGTAACCCATGGGACTGGTTGTGAGGAGTAGTCCTTATGTAGTTATGTTTTTTAGTTTAATCTCCTGCTGTCCTGAGGCCACTGACTCTGGTTGGGTTATGGTCCCAGGGATACTTGCACCCTCTCATACTGTGCCCAAAACACCAATCTTCATGTGTTAAATCAGACACTGAGGGCAGATTTTCACCCCAATATGGGGAGCAAGAATGGAGGTGGGAGGATGCATAATTTTGCACCAACGTCCAGCGTGCCAGTTTGCTGGCACCATCCCGTCCCCGAGCCATTTTGCTGGAGGTCAGTTCGGGGCTGAACGACTTCCCACCCGTAAGCGACGGGTAGCTTGTGAAGTTCATTAACAGGACCGTTAAGGCTGTGGATCAGAGGCCCACTGGAATTTTCCAGTCACCCTGTAAGCCCCCCGCAGCACGGTGCCATCTCTCTACTTCTAACGGCAGGCTGCAGCTCCTTCCATGCTGGAGAGCCTCCTGTTGGCCCTCCAGCTTTGAAAGCCTGCCTGCCATTCTTACTTGGACAGAAAGCGCACCCTCTGGCCAGTAATTGGCCAATTCAGGCGAAATTGAGGTCAGGTGACTGCTGCCAATATGTTGCAGGGTCGGAACCCGCATTTAACCCCGACGTCAGAGTCCCGATACAAAATACCAAATCCTGCCCTGAGCTTTTGTGGGCTGTTTTGACTAAGGGAACATTACAGCTCTGATCCTAATCATTTCTTCATTCTGTGTCCACATAACGTGCACTTTCCAGGAAGTCCTTCCAGTTCTGGCACGTTGCGTATCCCCAATTTTAACCACTCCTTCATTGGCGGCCGTGGCTTCAGCTGTTTCGGCCCTAAGGTCAAGAATTCCCTCCTTTTAAACCTCACTCTCTTTTCCTCCTTTAATGTGATCCTTAAAGTCTACATCTTTAACCAAGCTTTCAGTCACCTGTCCGAATATCTCCTTATGTGGCTTGGTCTCAAATTTTGTTCAATAATGCACTTTTAAAAAATTCATTCATGGGAACTGGGCATCATTGGCAAGGCCAGCATTTATTGCCCATTCCTAATTACCCTTGAGAAGTTGGTGGTGAGCTGCATTCTTGAACTGCTGGAGTTCATGTGGGTTAGGTACACCCGCAGTGCTGTTAGGGAGGGTGTTCCAGGATTTTGACCCAGCGACAGTGAAGGAATGGTGATATAGTTCCAAGTCAGGATGGTGTGTGGCTTGGAGGGGAACTTGCAGGTGGTGGTTTTCCATGCATCTGTTGCCCTTGTCCTTCCAGGTGGTAGAGGTTGTGGGATTGGAAGGTGTTGTTGAAGGATCCTTGGCGAGTTGCTACAGTTCACGTAGATGGTACACACTGTTGCCACTGTGCGCCGGTGGTGGAGGGAGTGAATGTTTCAGGTGCCTTGTAGATGGTGAACAGGCTATGGCGAGTCAGGAAGTGAGTTACTCGCCACAGAATTCCCAGCCTCTAACCGGCTCTTGCAGCCATAGTAGTTTTATGGCTGGTCCAGATAAGGTTCTGGTCAATGGTAACCATCAGAATGCTGATGGTGGGGAATTGAGCAATGGTAATGTTGTTGAACCTCAAAGGGAGATGGTTGGATTCTTTCTTGTCTGTGATGCCTGGCATTTGTGTGGTGCAGATGTTACTTGCCACTTAGCAGCCCAAGCCTGAATGTTGTTCAGGTCTTGCTACATGCAGGCATGAACTGCTTCAGTATCTGAAGATACATAATGGTATGGAACACTTGCAATCATCAGTGAACATCCCCACTTCTGACCTTATGATGGAGGGAAGGTCATTGATGAAGCAGCTGAAGATGGTTGGGCCTAGGACACAATCCTGAGGAACTCCTGCAGCGATGTCCTGGGACTGAGATGGTTGACATCCAACAACCACAACCGTCTTCCCTTGTGCTAGGTACGGCTCCAACCAGTGGAGAGTTTTCCTCGGATTCTCATTGACTCCAGTTTTGCTTGGGCTCCTTGATGCCACACTCGAATGCTGCTGTGATGTTGAAGGCAGTCATCCTCATCTCATCTCTGGAATTTGGTTCTTTTGTCCATGTTTGGACCAAGGCTGTATGTAACAAGGTCCAGAGCTGAGTGACCCTGGCGGAACCCAAACTGAGCATCTGTGAGCAGGTCATTGCTGAGTAAGTGCCACTTGATAGCACTGTTGACGACCCCTTCCATCACTTTGCTGGTGATTGAGACATTGAAGTCTCCCACCCAGAGTACATTCTGTGCCTTTGCTAACTTCAGTGCTTCCTCCAAGTGGTGATCAACATGGAGGAGTACTGACTCATCAGCTGAGAGGGGGCAGTAGGTAATCAGCAGGAGGTTTCCTTGCCCATGTTTGACCTGATGCCATGAGACTTCATGGGATCCGGAGTCAATGTTGAGAACTCCCAGGGCAACTCCCTCCCAACTGTATACTACTGTGCTGCCACTCTGGTAGGTCTGTCCTGCCGATGGGACAGTACATATGCAGGAATGGTGATGGAGGGGTCTGTGGCATTGGCTGTAAGGTATGATTCAGTGAGTATGACTATGTCAGGCTGTTGCTTGACTAGTCTGTGGGACAGCTCTCCCAATTTTGGTACAAGTCCACAAATGTTGGTGAGGAGGACTTTGTGGGTTGACTAGGCTGGATATGCTTTTGTCACTTCCATTACCTAGGTCTATGCTAGTTGGTCCGTCTAATTTTATTCTTCAACCTGTGAAGCGTCTCGCGATGTTTTACTATGTTAAATGTGCCTTATAAACACAAATTGTCCACTCAAGTCACTGGCATTAAAATAACCTTGATGAAAGAAAAATCTAAATTTAAGGGGCGACAAGCTGTTTTGCTTTGGGCATCCTGAATGAACATAATCCCAGTGCATTCCTCACACGTGAACTCTCTCGCAAGGGCCACAGCACAGCAAGCGAGAGCAGCAACTTGGGCTAATATTTCACCCCAAATCCCCAACTGGTTCGAGAGCCAGCTGCAGAATCCCTGTCGGCTTGTGTGGTGGATGCCAATTTGCCGAATTCTTTCATGCAAGAGGTGGACCTGTTCCTGGCTGAGGCAGAGATCATCTCTTACAAAAGGTAGACACTGCAAGGAATTATCAGGGCCAGAACGATCTCCTGGACTAGTTTTGAAAGCCTAGATGGGCCAGAGAGGAATTTCCTAGTATTTCCCCAAATTGGCCTGGGTTTTTATCTTTTTTTCTCTCCTTTCTCAGAGGATGACATGGTTTTGGGCAGGGTGCAGAATTCATATATACACAAGGTATCACAATTGTGTGAGCAGATTGGATGGACCAGAGGGTCTTTACCTGTCCATCATTATTCATATTAATATGTACAGGAGACCGTCTCACTCAGCACAAGCCAGGGATTGACATGGGAATCCTCTTGGCTCTTTATGTTTCAATACCATACTGGGTGACACATTTACTCACTCTCTCTCTCTCTCCCAGGGAGCTGCTGAAGTAATCTTTATGAAGTGAGCTGAGTAATTGAAGTGAAAAACATTTGTCTCAGATCCATTTCAGATCATGTCCCTGGGGTTGAGTTTGAGCTAACACAGTATGTTGAAATAATCCACATAAGGCGCTGTACATCACTGTAGCAATCTGCCACATATGAAACTGTTTCTTTTCATTTGTTATCATTGAGTTCCATTGCTTACTGTGAAGACTTCTTCCATTAAGTCTATTTGCAATCTTCGAATGGATATATGTTTACAAAGAACATATTTCAAGGGAACAAAACATTACATGGTTAAGGCGACATTGCGGAACCCTTGAGGTTTCCCTGTTATGGTTTATTCTGCTACCTAGACCCCCCCCCCCCCCCCCCCCCTTTGTGTTTTCATGGCTAGCAGCACAGTTTCAGTTCACCATTGCTCAGTATAGAACAGTGGCAAAGTAGTTGCTGAGTCACATGTCTACAGGACAGTCATCGTACCTACTGCAAAACAAATATCTTAACTCTTAAACCGTGACTATTAGAAAAAAAACGTGAAACTATGAGGAAATACTGAAGGGGCTCGGGCTGCGCAGTTTAGAGAGAAAAAGGTTAGATCTATAAATTATCACATGGCATAGATAAGGGAAACCCACAATATTGCTTGAAAGTAATGCAGGAAAGTTAGAGCCAGGGCCTCAATTTGAATTAATGATAAGAAATCTTAGAGGAGGTACCAGCAAGACTGACACTTGCTTGGAGCTACCTCCCAGGCAAAGTAAGAAAGACAAAAACACAAGGGTTGTTCAACATGCAGTCAGATGGTGAGGAAGGGAGAGTTTAGGAGATTAGAATGAAAAGCTAGGGGCGAATCATCCTTTTCTTGTCCTTTTTCTGTATTCTCACCAACAAGATAAAAACTGGGAATGCTACAGGTCTGAAATTTTTTTTCAAAAGCAGAAAACACTGAAGGCACAAAACAGTTCTGTCAACATCTGAAAAGAGAAAAGACAGGTTAAGTTTTGGGTGAAACCCTTCAACAGTTCTGAAAAAGGGCCTCCATCCAAAAGCTACCTTCTCTGTCTTCAGATGCTGTTGGACCTGCTGTGTATTCCTGGCACTTCCTATTCTGTGGGATTCTATTCTATAGAACCTAATTTCCCAGAGCCCATGATGCTGTATATTATGCTAAAGGGTTAAGAATATTGTTTCACTGTTTTACTTTGAAACAGTTACATAAATAAATATTTGCCTTTAATTTTGTCCTATCAAGTTGCTGAAACACCTCAAAATGCTTTACACAATTCTCATTTTTCTTGCAGTGACAGAGATTTAATCTATGGTTTTAGTGACCGACAAAATCCCATCAAAAGCATCAGAATCCTTATACACTTATACAGATGGTGACAGTGGTTTAAAATACTGTCCATTCACATTTGAGTCTGCTTTTGAATGCAGAATGATGGCAAGAAATTCTGATCTCTCTATTTTGCTCTGATCAGTTACTTGCTCTGACACTCACCATTCTTGACTGCAAGGATCTTAAATTCCTTTTTTTGTCAATCTCAATCTCTGTATCTCACTTTGCTGTACCTGACACAAAGGCATTTAATGGGCAGTAGTAAAAATAGAAAGTGCTGAAAGTACTCAGCAAGTCGGGCAGCATCTGTGGAGAGAGAAGTCGAGTTAATGTTTCAGGTCTGCTCTGCTTCTCTCTGCACAGATGCTGCCTGACCTGCTGAGTATTTCCAGCACTTTCTGATTTTATTTCAGATTTCCAGCATCTGCAGTATTTTACTTTTATTTTAATGGCAGTGTCAAGGGAACTTTACTCTGTACCTAATTTGTATTGTGCTAAAACTGGCAGTGTTTGTTGGGGCAGTGCAAAAGGGGCTATAATCTATATCTAACCCCTGTCCTGAGAGTGTTTGATGGGACAGTGTAGGGGGAGCTTTACTCTGTATCTAACACTGTTTTTTTTTCTTTTTTTCTTTTCCAGTTTGCCCCCATTATTCTCCAGTTCTGGATATGGGTTTCTGTGTGTGTGTTTTCTTGATGGAACAGTGTAGAGGGAGCTTTACTCTGCATCTAATCCTGTTTTTTTTTACCTGTCCTGGGAGTGTTTGATGGGGACAGTGTAGAGGGAGCTTTACTCTGTATCTAACACCGTGCTGTACCTGTCCTGGGAGTGTTTGATGGGGACAGTGTAGAGGGAGCTTTACTCTGCATCTAACCCCGTTTTTTTTTTTTTTCGTTTTTTTTTACGGTGACCTTTATACCCCAGGCCCCTTTTATATATTTTTTATGTCGAGGGGGCCTTTATTCCTCAGGCCCCCTTTATATATTTTTTATGTCGAGGGGGCCTTTATTCCTCAGGCCCCCTTTATATACACACTTATATTTTTAAAATAACTTTATTAAAACCAGATAAATAAACAAAAACTCAAATTAAAATGCCATTCTCGGCGTCGACAATGCACTCCAGTCCCTGCGGTGCCCACCGGTCGCGGAAGGGCTCAAGCGTACCGGCGGACACCGTACGCTCCTTCTCCAGGGACACCCGGGCGCGAACGTAACCGCGGAAGAGGGGCACGCAATCGGGGAGGACGGAACCGCAGCCTGGACCTGTGAATCGCCACCTTGGCCAGGCCCAGGAGCAGACCGACGAGGAGATCCTTCTCCCGGCCCATGCCCCTCCGCACCGGGTGCCCAAAGATCAGGAACGTGGGACTGAAGTGCAGCCAGAACTTGAGGAGCAGCCCCTTCAAATACTCAAAGAGGGGCTGCAACCTCGCACACTCCGTATAAACATGGAACACGGACTCGTCCAGGCCGCAGAAAGTACAGGCGGCCTGGGAGTCCGTGAACCTACTTAAAAGTCTATTGCACGGGACTGCCCTGTGTAACACCCTCCACCCCAGGTCCCCGATGTAAAGGGGGAAGACTCCCGCGTAGAGAGACCTCCATCAGGGATTCCTCTCGCCGCCAGATGGCAACGCAGACCACCAGGGCGTGTCCGGCCGGCTGACGAGGGCAAGGAAGTGGAGAGTGTGCAGGAGCAGCCCGTACAGGAAACCCCTCCGCACCGATTGGAATGGCAAGGAGGGCATTTCTGAGAGGCGGCTCGGGTTGTGCGGGACTGGCTCCCGAGGAGGGTTTCGGGGCCTGGGTCTGATGAGCAGTTCCGGCCGAGCGGGGGTCAGCTCGGCCAGGAGCGCTCCGCACTCCCGAGCCCCCTTGCCACCCGCAGTGAGGGGCATCCCGGGGGTTTCGGCTACTCCTCCGCCCGCCGGACCGTCCCCGGAGTCGGCTGCCCGGACAGCCGAGGCACTCACCTCCACCGGCAGGTGAGCGCCCTGACTGGAGGCGACCATGTTCCAGACTCGGAATAGATCCCGGTAAAAGACAGGCAACTCCCTCAGAGAAGCGTGGCTAACGGACTCCACCGGGAGCTGCGTGTCGTCTTGAAGGCAGTGGCACTGGCGGATAAAATACGTCGCCAGCGCACACCATCTGGGAGGACGCTCGATGTACAGGTATCTCTGCAGGGTCCAAAGGCGGAGAGTCGCAGCCTGGGTGCAGACGCACACCAGCGACAGGCCGCCCTCCTCAATCAGGAGACTCAGGACCGCAGCAGAGACCCAGTGTTTCCTCTTGCCCCAGAAGAAATCAACGAGTTTCTTCTGGATCTTGGTGGCAAATACAGGGGGCGGGGCCAAAGTGACCAACCGGTACCACAGCATGGAGCCACCAGCTGGTTTACGACCAGTGCTCGGCCCCTGTAGGAAAGCACTCGGAGCAGTCCTGTCCAGCGCCCCAGCCGAGCGGTGACTTTCGCCTCCAACTCCTGCCAGTTTGCCGGCCAGGCTTCCTCAGCGGGGCTAAGGTGGACTCCCAGATAGAGGAGGTGCGTGGTGCTCCACGCAAAAGGTGTCATCTCCTCCGGCAGGGAGTCCACCCGCCACTGACCCACCAGGAGTCCGGAACATTTCTCCCAATTGATCCTCGCGGAGGACGCGGCAGAAAAGGTCTGCTGGCAGTCGCGCATCCTCCGCAAGTCAACGGGATCTGTGACCGCGAGGAGCACATCGTCGGCATAAGCCGAGAGGAGGACCCGCATGGCCGGCTCACGCAGAGCCAATCCCGTCAACCTCCTGCGAAGCAGGCACAGGAAGGACTCCACGCAGATGGTATACAAATGGCCGGACATGGGGCATCCCTGACGCACTCCTCTCCCAAAGCGAAGTGGCGCCGTCAAGGACCCGTTAACCTTAATTAGACACTCTGCGCCGGCGTATAAAAGTCGGACCCGGGCCACGAAATGCGGTCCGAGTCCGAAAGCAGAGTCCCGAAAAGGTATTCGTGATCCACCCTGTCGAACGCCTTCTCCTGATCGAGGGAGAGAAAGGCGACCGACTGACCAGTCCTCTGGGAAAGATGGATCAGGTCCCAGACCAGGTGGATGTTGTCCTGGATGGACCGGTCCGGGACCGTGTAGGACTGGTCGGGGTGGATCATGTGGGCCAGCACGGAGCCCAGGCGGGTAGACATAGCCTGGGCAAAGATCTTATAATCCGTGCTGAGGAGGGAGACCGGGCGCCAGTTTTTAAGCAGGCGGAGATCGCCCCTCTTCGGCAGCAGGACGATGACCGCCCTGCGCCACGAGAGGGGCATCTCCCCGGTCGCCAGGCTTTCCCCCAGGACCCGCGCGTAATCGTCCCCCAGGACGTCCCAGAACGCCCAGAGGAACTCCACGGTCAACCCATCCAGCCCTGGGGATTTGCCCCTTGAGAGCTGGTGGATGGCGCCAGTCAACTCCGCCAACGTGAGCGGAGCCTCCAATCCTTCGGTGCCCTCCGGGCTGATCTGCGGCAGGTCCTCCCACAAAACTCTGCGCGCAGCCTCGCTGGACGGATCCGGAGAGAACAACGCACTGTAATATGTACAGACCAGGAGGCTCATTCCCTCTGGATCTGTGATGGAGGATCCGTCGTCGGCCAGCAGCTCAACGAGCTGCTTACGGACCCCCCGCCATTTTTCCAGCGAGTAGAAGAAGGGTGAGGCGCGGTCCAAATCTTCCAGGATCTGGATCCGCCACCTCACGTATGCGCCTCGGGACCCTATGAGCTGCAGGTCCCTCAGCGCGCCCTTCTTCTCTTTGTACGCCTGCCACAGGGCCGGGTCCACGACGGCATAACCGAGGCAGGACTCCAAGTCGAGCACCTCCTTCTCAAGGCGCCCGATCTCGGCTTCCCGCCTCTTGGTCGACCCCTTCACGTACTCCTGACAGAAGACGCGGATGTGAGTCTTGCCCACATCCGACCATAGCCTCAAGGAGGGGAAGCCCCCCTGCTTCCTTCTCCAGTCGGCCCAGAATCGACAGAACGAGTACCGAAATCGCTCGTCCTCCAGCAGCCGGTTGCTAAAGTGCCAGTACGCGGACCCCGCCCGCGTGCGGAGCGGAGTGAACTCCGCATACACCAGGCGGTGGTCCGAGCACGGCACCAGCCACATGGAGGCCGCCGAGTCGCGGGAGATGTACGCCTGCGAAATGTACAGGCGGTCGATTCGGGACCCTCCTCCTCCAGACCTGCACGTGAAGGTGCTGGAGTCGGGATGGAGATTCCGCCAGACGTCCACCAAGTTAAGGGAGCTGATCAGTCCCCTCAACTTCTCCACCGACGCTTGGCCGCGCTGGGGACTGGAACGGTCCCCCACCTCGAGGGTGCAGTTAAAATTCTCCCCGAGGATGATGCACTCACCGCTTTCGATGGAGCTCAAGAGAGCGGACACTTCTTCAAAGAAGGGCGCGTACACGTTCACAAAGTGGAGCGGCACGCTACCGAGGCGAACGGCGGGGTGGAGCAAGCGGCCTGGCACTAGCTCCTTGACCCCCAAGATCTCCGGCTGAAAAGTCGGGGCCAACAAGATAGCCACCCCACTAGAAATAGGGGTGAGGTGACTCATGTGGACCCCACCCTGCCACTCCAGGAGCCAGGTGGCTTCGTCTCCCGGAACGGTGTGGGTTTCCTGCAGAAAGCTCACCGCGTATCTCCCTTCCCTGAGGACTGAGAGATTGTGAAATCTGCGGTGAGACCCCCTGCTGCCGTTGATGTTGAGGCTGGCTATGGTTATCTTCATGTCAAAGGTACTTAAAACCCGTAATCAACACCTCACTGTGAGGAGAGAGTGGAAGTGCACCTGGCCCTCCACTCCCCCAGCAACCCATTGAGGAACACATTAAAACGGCGCCTCTCAACCAGTTTCACGCCCGCGCGCTTGCCCGCTTTCTTAAGGGCGGCACGGACGGACTGGATGATCAGCGCCAGATTCGACCAACGGCTGAGGGCCAACTGAACTTTATTGCGGCAACCCCTGCAAACCGCAAGGAAATCCCGGAGTTCCGCCGTGGGGATGAGAGGAGATTCGGTGGGAGGCACAGAAGGACTCCACCACCTCACTGACGATGGAATCAAGGTCATCCTCCGTGCCCCACACCGAATCCCCATCCTCCTCTGGGTCATCACCGCCAGCGGCCGACACATCCACCACACAATGTGGGGCAGACGTCCCGGCCGCACCAGCTGGTCCTGCCTCCGTCACGATCCCACCCCCAGGATCGATGGCGGAGGAGTCCTCTCTGGGTTCTACTCTGAAACTGGAGCCTGTCGGCGCCAGCAGTTCAGGACCCCCCTCCACCTCCGTCCCCAGGCCAATGAGTGGTCCAGGGGAGACAGAAGTTGCCGACTCCGGAAATCCAGCCAGAGCCGAGACCGGAGGCGGAGAGAGGAGGCCATCTCCTGCTCCGCCAGCACCCACAGGCCCAGCAGATGGGGCAGCATTCTCAGTTATAACCGGGTCGGGTGTCTCCTGGTTGGTGGTGGACTCCGGCTGGGAGGACCGACCCTCTGGGGCCTCGCCCTCCCCTTCACTCAGGGCACCCGACCCAGTAGCAGTGGCAGAATGGGTGGCGTCCCCAGGCTCCCCCACCACAAGCAGGGCCCCACTTACTCCTTCAGGAGGGGCCTCATGTACCGGGGCCTTCCCCTCCCCTCCATGCTGAGGAATAGGGTGCTCCTGCCCGGACTTTGTAACCTTGGTGGTGGTGGTAGGGGAAACCTGTGGACCCGAAACAGGAGACAGCTCCCCTCCAACAAATGGGCCTTGTGCCCCAGGGCCCCTCGTTACCTCTGTGGAAGGGTGCCTTCTCCTCTTTTTCCCACTAGGGCGCAGAGGCTCAGAGACCTCCATGTCATCAGAGGCCTCCGCCTCCGCACCCTCCTTCTGTTTAGTCACCCTGCGCCTGAGCCTAGCCCTGGGACAGGTGGATTCCGTGAGAACGGGCTTTGGGCTGAGCTCAGGCTCGGGTTGTTTCAATGTGTCCAGGGGACGCGCCTCTTGATGTTTCTTTTGCCTCCGCGTCTTCCTTCCACTCGGACGGGCACTCCCCTCCCTGCTGGAGGCTGTGAAAACCACAGCCTCCGGAACCGACTGAGCGGTGTCTGTTGGATGTGTGGGGGGAGTGGGAGGAGGTGCTGTGGAACCACCCTGGGCCGCCGAGGTGGAGCTGGCGGCCGGGAGGTTGGGGCAGTTCTTACGAATATGCCCCACCCCCTTGCAGAGGTGGCACCACGCCCCGTCCGAGGTCCAAAAGACGCGGTAGGCCGTCCCCTGGAACTCCACATTAAATTGGCCTTTCGAGTCCTCCTCCCGTGCCAGCTGCATAAATAACTGGTGGCGGAAGGAGTATACATGTTGGAGGCTGTGTTCCCGAAGACCAAGCCGGACTGGGGTGATCCCCGACCTCACCTCCCCCATGTGGTGCAGGTGGGGAAGGAGGAGCTCACTGGGAATAAAGGGCGGGACGTTTGATAACATTATCCGCTGCGCAGTGGCCCCTAGAGGGTCCACCGGCAGGAAGGACCCACCCACAGTGAGCCCTTTATTCAGGGCCAGGGACACGGCCTGCTCGGTCTTCAGGAAGAACACAGCCTTCCTGTACATTTTTGAGGCTGCCACAATGGCCGAGGGGCCGACAACCTCGGCCATTGCCTTTACACAGGCCTCTATCGACATATTGGGGTGGGGATAGCTCTTTACCCCTTGGCTCGAAGTAATTAATTTAAAAGGTGACGGGGTCACATGGGCGGCCACAGAGGCTACAGCCGCATAGGTATGAGAAGGCCCCGCCACCGGTGATGATGGGCTTGCCATGGCTCAAGAGCCAAACCCACCCCCAAATTGCAGGCAAGCAAACAAACAAACAAAGAAACCAACTAGTAGGTATGGGGAGAGGCTGAGGGTATACAGGAAAGGGGAAAGACAGGCTGCAAGTGATGACTTTGCTTTTTTTTTCTCCTTAAAGGGTGGTACTCAGAGCACTGTAAACACTTCTGGTCTTCCGGTCTTCTGGTTGTGGGAGGGGTCTTCACCTGGGTCAGCCGAAAGCTGCCCGGGCTCTAGTTCGATCCTTATGTCTCTATAGCCAGGCAGCTTCAGCTGACTCAGGCTGCGCAATTGGGGTGGGGAGGGACTTTAGTGCAAGTGCACAGCTCCCTGCAGAATTGTATAGCCCCCACCCCTTGTTCTTCTGGCCTCTTCCACCTCCCACAACAGTCCAAATGAAATAAGAGTCTGGTGCTCAACACCCACCTCGAAATACAGCCTTATTCCAAACTCTTTCCTCTGCAGCAAAAGTTGTTGAAAGGTTTTTGCAGTTCCCTCCTCAGCTCTCCCTCTCCAGCAGCACCTCGTTGAGGCACTCAGTATTCCCAATCACCGAGGAGCCAATCCCTGTGTTGTACCTGCCCTGGGAGTGTTTGATGGGGAGAGTGTAGCGGGAGCTTTACTCTGTATCTAACCCCGTTTTTTCCGCCCTCTTTTTTTTTTTCTTTTTTTTAAAGTTTGAATGGGGCAATAGAGAGGGAGCTTTACTCTGTATTGAAACCCATGCAGTACCCGCCTGGGAGTATTTGATGGGGACAGGGTAAAGGGAGCTTTACTCTGTATCTAACCCCATGCTGTATCTGTCCTGGGTGTGTTTAATGGGAACAGTGTAGAGGGAGCTTTACTCTGTATCTAACCCGGTTTTTTTTCTTCTTTACATTTCCTTTATTATTTCAGCTACTTCAAAGCATACGGATTGTGTAGAACTTGAGTACAGATCATGAATTAAAGTGGTGACAGCTGGTAAACGTTACCACAGATGATAGCAAAATAGTGCCATAAAAGGCTCACGATTATGTGTTGAACTGCATGGGATAACAGGCATCTACCGAAATATATGGAAAAATGTACAGCTGATTTGGTAAAATACACATATTGGAACTCCCAGTTTAGCGATGCAAGGTAAATCTTTCATTGTGTGGTTATATAATGGACTTCAGCAGATATTCAAATTTAACCATTAATGCTACTCATCTTGCAATGGTCCTTGTGTGCACCGATTGACCAGCTTCTTCTCACCACTTTTCATTAGAGGCTGGCATTGAGAACATTTACTTCAAAAAGGTCTGAAATCACCTCCTTAACTGTAAAGTCGTTTAGTTCATCCAGACTGATGTACTTGTGGTGGATCTTCTCTGTCATTACCACTACCCACACACCATGCTTGTCTTCTCCCAGCTGGCAGCCTACAGCTGAACACACCACCATATCCTGGGTACTGCCTGTGTGGAGTTTGCAAGTTCTCCCTGTGTCTGCGTGGGTTTCCTCCGGGTGCTCCGGTTTCCTCCCACATGCCAAAGACTCGCAGGTTGATAGGTAAATTGGCCATTAGCAATTGTCCCTAGTATAGGTAGGTGGTATGGAAATACAGTGACAGGTGGGGATGTGGTAGGAATATGGAATTAGTGTAGGATTAGTATGAATGGGTGGTTGATGGTCGGCACAGACTCGGTGGGCCGAAGGGCCTGTTTCAGTGCTGTATCTCTAAACTAAACTAAAAAAAAATATCCAGATTGTTAAACATACCACCGGCATTTTGATGGTCGTGGCCAGAGAAGACTGTCTTTACACCTGCTTTCCCAAATCTCTGCAGTAGATCCAACCGTTTTAACTTTTAACTAACCCATGCTGTATCTGCCCTGGGGCTGTGTGATGGAACAGTGTAGAGGGAGCTTTACTCTGTATCTAACCCGTGTTGTACCTGCCTGGTGTGTGTTTGGGACAGTGCAGTGAGGTCTTTGCTCTGTATCTAACACATGCTGTATTTGACTTGGGAGTGTTTGATGCTGTAATTCACTGACAATTTATTCCATTTTCATCCCTTAACTGAGCAGGTGAATAAGTCACCAAACAATTTAAAGAAAAAAAGAAAAATTGCATGTAGAGAAGATCATTGAAGTCTTGCCATCCTGTTTGTCAGAAGCGGCTCTCTGTACTGGAGCTCTGCTGTTTGTACTTTCAAGACCTCATTGTTATGTTTGGTGGGGAGCAGATAAACATCCTTGCAGGACGGATGTTTAAGGTTCAGTTTGAAATTCCAGAATATGAAGGGACCCCGTTACCAAGCCTGAACGTTCATATTCCATCTTTGCCTATGGGCAGCAGTCTATATTATATGGTTAGAAACATTGCTTGTATCTGAAGGCAGGACCGCAGCTTTTGCTGAAGAAACGTGAGCACGTCTGAAAGTTATTAGTGTTGATAATAATGTATGTTGGCGTGTAGAAGCAGACAAACTCTTTCCCTTTGATGATTTAGTGAGGAATTATAATTAGAAGTTGTGAGTAATACATCAAATCCACTCTGTTTTTCATTGGATGTAATTTATTCATTAGTGGGAAAGTGACTCATAAATAGGGGTTTGGTGTTGAAGCCAATATTACTCGAATGCTGCTATAAAGGTTACAGGAATGGTTAATAGTATTGTGCGTGTTTAAATTTGAAGGCTTGTGAACCTGAAGCCGCATGTTTGGATGCAGAAGTAAATATTAGTCACTATTATCAGTGATGTAAAGTCACTGCTCGTTGGTTATCTACATTGGCAAACAGATTACCCAGTCATTCATCTCACTGCTGTTTGTGAGACCTTGTATTCCAATTGGCTGTCTTAGTGACCCGCATAACAATGACTAGACTGGACTACAAATGCAAGATAGTTACTGTTGAATCCAGTAGGGAACTAAGGAGAAATATCTTTCCCCAGAGAGTGGTTAGAATGTGGAACTTGCTACTGGAGGAAGTGGTTGAGGCAAATAGCTTAGTTGCTTTCAAAAGGAAATTAAATGAGTGCTTGAGAGAAAAGGGAATAGGAAGATATGCTGAAAGGCTCAGATGAGGCAAGTGCAATGGGAGGAGACTTGTGGGGAGTATAAACACCAGCAGAGACTAGTTGAGCTGAGTGGCCCATTTCTGCACTCTATGTTCTATGTAATACACCTTAAAAGCATTTGGGATGTCTTGAGGATGTGAAAGACTATATGAATACAGGTTCTTTGCTTTCACTTTACCTGCAATAGTTATTTGTAGTAACCATGCCCTGCCCATTATTGGGTAGTAGAATCATACAACACAGAAGGGGAACATTTGGTCCATTGTACCAGTGCCAGTTTTTTGGCCCCTAGCCAAGCTATTCCAGTACAGCTACAACACTGGCATCTACCCAGCAATGTGAAAAATTGCCCAGCTTTGTTCTGTACACAAAAAGCAGGACAAGTCCAACCCGGCCAATTACCGCCCCATCAGTCTACTCTCAATCATCAGTAACATGATGGAAGGTGTCATCAACAGTGCTATCAAGCAGCACTTGCTGAGCAATAACCTGCTCAGTAACACTCAGTTTGGGTTCCGCCATGACCACTCAGCTCCTGACCTCATTACAGCCTTGGTTCAAACATGGACAAAAGAGCTGAATTCAAGAGGTGAGGTGAGAGTTACTGCCCTTGACATCAAGGCAGCATTTGACTGAGTATGGCATCAAGGAGCCCTAGCAAAACTGGAGTCAATGGGAATCGGGGGAAAACTCTCTGCTGGTTGCAGTCATACCTAGCGCAAAGGAAGATGGTTGTGGTTGTTGGAGGTCAATCATCTGAGCTCCAGGACAACACTGCAGGAGTTCCTCAGGGTAGTGTCCTAGGCCCAACCATCTTCAGCTGCTTCATCAATGACTTTCCTTCAATCATAAAGTCAGAAGTGGGGATGTTCGCTGATGATTGCGCAGTGTTCAGCACCATTCGCGACTCCTGAGATACTGAAGCAGTCCGTGTAGAAATACAACAAGACCTGGACAATATCCAGGCTTGGGCTGATTTGCGCCACACAAGTGCCAGGCAATGACCATCTCCAACAAGAGAGAATCTAACCATCTCCCCTTGACATTCAATGGCATTATGATCGCTGAATCCCCCACTATCAACATCCTAGGGGTTACCATTGACCAGAAACTGAACTGGAGTAGCCATATAAATTCCATGGTGACAAGAGCAGGTCAGAGGCTAGGAATCCAGTGGTGAATAACTCACCTCCTGACTCCCCAAAGCCTGTCCACCATCTACAAGGAACAAGTCAGCAGTGTGATGGAATACTCTCCACTTCCCTGGATGGGTGCAGCTGCAACAACACTCAAGAAGCTCAACACCATCCAGGGCAAAGCAGCCTGCTCGATTGGCACCCCATCCACAAACATTCACTCCCTCCACCACCGACGCACAGTGGCAGCAGTGTGCACCATCTACAAGATGCACTGCAGCAATGCACCAAGGCTCCTTCGACATCACCTTCCAAACCCATGACCTCTACCAACTAGAAGGACAAGGGCAGCAAATACATGGGAACACCACCACCTGCAAGTTCCCCTCTAAGTCACACACCATCCTGACTTGGAACTATATCGTCGTTCCTTCACTGTCGCTAGGTCAAAATCCTGGAGCTCCCTTCCTAACAGCACTGTGGGTGTCCCTACCTCAAGTGGATTGCAGTGGTTCAAGAAGGCAGCTCACCACCACTTTCTCAAGGGCAATTAGGAATGGGCAATAAATGCTGGCCTAGCCAGCGACGTCCACATCCCATGAATGAATTTTTAAAAAATTAGTCCCACTCCCTGCTCTTTCCCCATGGCCCTGCAAACGTTTCCTTTGAAAAGACTTGCAGGTTGATAGGTAAATTGGCCATTGTAAATTACCCCTAGTGTAGGTAGGTGGTAGGAGAATGGTGGGGATGTGGTAGGGAATATGGGATTAATGTAGGATTAGTATAAATTAGTTGGTTGGCACAGACTCTGTGGGCCGAAGGGCCTGTTTCAGTGCTGTATCTCTCTATGACTGTATGAATTGGCAGTTTTACATAGTGACCAAAAATGATGGAGAATTGAAGTGTACATTTAGCGGTGCCATCTGAGGTTGGAATCAAGGTACATTGGGAGCAGTTAATCAGCATTTATAATTTGCTGCAAAATAACACACAGAAAAAGTCTCTGCCATTTTTGGACCAGCATCAAGGGAGCTTTAGTTCGAGAGAAACAGCAAATGCCCTGTTCTGCAGCACGGACCTCCCTTACCTTGTTGAGCACAAAATTCAGCTACAAAGTACAGCTAAGTTTACCTTGTGTTATCACTGGGTAGAAGTTACTGGAAGGCAGACAGAGAGATGATCAGTGTTTCTGGTAGTGAAGCTGATATCTTTATGTGCAAAGTCACAATTATGGAACAGTTTATTCCAATTGTAACCCTTAGGGGGCAGGGTTGAAGCTGATTCACATCTTACATAAAAGCAATACAAATATACAACTTTAAGAAAATAGTATCTCCATACCCAGTACCTCACAAAATAAATCTTCAGCATTTAGCAGACACTACTGAAAGAGAATAGAATGTCCAAACAATACTTAATAACCACTTACATTATACATTAAACATTGCCATCAGCAGAGAGTGAGACATGAGAAAGAAGTGCCTGAAATAGTTTTTGCACAGCAATGCCTCATGCCATGTTTACCAGTACCACACAATCTGTGAACAAGCTGTGTGACTCATGGAATAAAGCTCTGTCATCCCTCTCCTGCTCCGATTCTAATTGTTTGTATTTCTTTGTGATGGGCTGCTATGATAATTCAGTCATGGGACAAAGGAGAGTGAAGTACACTGTAAGACAAAGTGTAATGGAGAACATTACCACACAAACTTTAAGGACTATTTCAGTTTGACTTAAAGCATGCAGTTGTGTCAGTGATTCTCTCGTCAATACGTGGAACCTTTTCAACTGCAGTTTTGATTTATGGTAAATTATTCCCAGCAGGTTATACTTCTGTTATCCGCACACTCCAGGTTTAAGAAAATTAAAATTGAATCTTTAAGGTCACTGGTCTGAAGAGCATTTTGGAAAAATTCAAGAAGTTCAGCCTTCCATCAGCACAACTGGATTAATGCCAACACGTCACTCCTGAATTGCTCAATAGGCTGTCGCTCTTGAAGTGATGTTGATCAGAGAAGGTTGCCATCGGAATTGTTGATTTTTCACCTGAAATATTAAGCAGCCCAGTTTAGTCAGCCTGTTTTGCTGATGTGGTTGGAACTCAAAATCAACTAAAGCAGTGAAGCTATTCCTAGTTTGCCATTCATTGACCCTGTTCCCAATAAATTGCTGACAGCCCAACTTCCCTTCCTGGCTCCCGTATTAGCTGAGATTGTTAACAGTTCCCTCTCCTCGGGTGCTGTTTCCACCCCCCCCCCCCCCCCTTCAAATCTGCCGTCATCATTCCTCTCCTCAAAAATCCAACCCTTGACCCCTCCAGCCTTGCAAACTACCGTCCCATCTCCAACCTCCCTTTCCTCCCCAAAATTCTTGAATTGATGTAGTCTCCCAAATCTGTGCCTCTCTTTCCTGGAACTCCATGTTTGTATCCCTACAATCAGGTTTCCACCCCACCACGGTACCGAAACAGCTCTTTTCAAAGTCACAAGTGACATCCTATATGGCTGTGAAAGAAATAAACTATCCCTTCTCGTCCTTTTTCGTCTGTCTACTGCCTTTGACACAGGTTAATCACACCACTCTCCTCCAAAGCCTCTTCATTGTCATCCAGCTGGGTGGGACTGTACTCATCTGGTTCCATTCTTCTCTATCCATTTGTAGCCAGAGAATCTCACACAACGGCTTCCCTTCCTGCTCCCGCACCATTCCCTCTTGTGTTCCCCAAGGATCTATCCTTGACCCCCTCCTATTTCTCATCTACGTGCTGCCCCTCGATGACATCATCTGAAAACACAGCGCCAGTTTCTCATGTACGCTGGTAGCACCCAGCTCTACCTCACCACCAACTGTCTCAGCCCCTGTACTGTCTCTAAATTGCCAAACTGCTCATCCAACATCCAGTACTGGATGAGCAGGAATCCAACTAAGTATTAGGAAGCCTGAAGCCAATATCTTCAGCCCCCACCACAAACTCTGTTCTCTAGATAACAACTCCATCCCTCTCCCTGGCCTGTCCAAGGCTGAAGCAGTCTGTTTGTAACTTTGGTGTCATATTTGACCACGAGAGAACTTCTGACCACATATCTGCTCCATCATGAAGACCACCTATTTCCATCTTTTGTAACATCATTCGACTCCACCCTCGATTTAACTCATCTGCTACTAAAACCTTCATCTATGCCTTTGTTACCTCTCGACTTGACTGTTCTAATGCGCTTGTGACCAACCTCCCACTCCTTAAACTTGAGCTCATCCAAAACTCTGCTGCCTGCATCCTTACTCGCACCGTCCCATTCACCCACTCACCCCTCTGCTCGCTGACCTGCATTTTCTCCCTGTTAAGCAGCATCTCATTTTAAAGTTCTCATCCTTGCTTTCAAATCCCTCCTTGGCCTTTCCCCTCCCTCTGGCTGTAATCCCCTCCAGCCCGCCACCCCTCCAAGAAACCTGAACTCCTCTAATTCTGGCCTCTTGAGCATTCCCAATTTTAATCGCTGCTCCATTGGTGGTCATGCTTTCAGATGCCAAGGCCTTAAACTCTGTGATTGCCACCCTAAACTGTTCCATTTCTCTACCTCATTTCCTTCTTTAAGACACTCTTTAAAACCTATCCCCATCTACCTGCTCGGGTGGATGTGAAAGATCCCGTGGCCCTATTTCGAAGAAGAGCAGGGGAGCACTCCCCCGTGTCCTGCCCAATATTTATCCCTCAATCAACATCACAATAACAGATTATCTGGTCATTATTACATTGTTGCTTGTGGGAGCTTGCTGTGCACGTATTAGCTGCTGTATTTCCTACATTACAACTGTGACTACACTTCAAAAGTACTTCATTGGCTGTAAAACACTTTGAGACATTCGGTGGTCGTGAAAAGCATTATATAAATCCAAATTTTTATTTTCTTTTACCTCTTTGACCAATCTGCCCTGAGATCTCCTTATGTGGCTCAGTGTCAAATTTTGTTTGATAATGCTCCTGTAAAGCACCTTGGAACGGTTTACTACATTAAAGGGACTATTTGTTGTTGTTTGCATTGTTTCATGATGCTATTAACTGCTTGGTTGAGCAGTGACTGTTGAACTAAACGCATGAATTTAGATCAAATTGAGATACTGTTCCGTATTTTGTTGGTGGCCTTCAGCATTTGAAAGAGTTGCGTTTATCTAGCGCCTTTCATGACCTCAGGAATTCCAAAAGCACTTCGCAGCCAATGACGTACTTTTGAAGCATAGTCACTGTTGTAATGTCGGAAATGTAGCAACCAATATGCACACAGCAAGCTCCCACAAACTAGAGAACTGGGTCTGAACTAAATAAATGTAGTTGATAAATAATGTTCGTATATAAATCACTTCTTATGGTTATCAATTTTTTTTGATTCCACTATTTAAGTTACTTCTTTTATATATCAATAGTATTTAAACACTACCACGCAAATCAGACACATCCAGGTTCAAATCCTGGGCAGTGCTAACTGATTTGAGCCGGAGCACCACAATTGCACTCGGTGATGGAGAGGAAATATCAGCCAGTGTTTGCAAAGACTCCTGCTGGAAAGGGCATGTTTGCCTGTGGACGTCTATGCAGTGAGAATATTGAGGGCAACAACTATAATGTCAAATATCCTGCCAAGACTCTGGGTCTAGCTCCCCATATGAAGACTGACACCTGTCAAAGTGCCCCCAGGAAGAGTCAGTCCCCTCAGGAGATGAGGGAAGAAAACGGGAAGCAAAAAAACAAGAGGGATGAAGGTGCGACCAAGCAGTGAATGTTGTACTGCTGTAGCTAAATGCAAATAAATGGTTGCATAACAAAGCAATCAGAATATGATATTGGACCCTGTCTAACCAGAAAATGTTCACACTTAATCAAATCATCACTGTACAATTCTCAGAAAAATGGTTCATTTTAGTCTTATGTTTATTACAATATGTCTTCAATTTATTTCCCCAAGAGTGAAGAGGACATTGGACCGAAAGTGTTTTATGTTTTTCAATGTAATTCATTCTGCAGGCTGCTAAATCGAATAAAGGAAGCATATGAATTTGATGAAGTTAGCTTTACAATTATAGCAATTTATTTTACCATTAATTTGACAGGGTCTAAGTGGGATCGGTTAGGGATGAAAATGCTGTTCTATTGCAGGCTTTTCCTTTCTTATATGTTAATTAAGTAACGAGTGGACAACAGCTAACTATTCCTGCACTCTGCGTTGCAAAGACACAGCTCAGCTCCATGCCAACTCCTGGGAAAAGAAGGATAGTTTCTGTGTTTCTGCATAAAGATGGGCTCCCTTGTGGCTGCAAACATTGGCTGTTGCTGTATTGAAAATGCCAACAGCAATTAAAGATTTTCAAACTCTGCAAAGCTCAAGGAATCTCATTACTGAACATGCAGCCTGGCACTGAAGTATGCAGAGGAGTGCAGTCTTTAATGACTGGATATACTACTTGGGGAAAGCCCTTCCTCCCATGTTCCAGCAATGATTGGAGAAAAGGCTGCACATAGAAGAGATGTTGGGAATGTAATTAAATAGACTTCAACAACCAAAGCAACTTTCATTTATATAGCACCTTTAATGTAATTTAAACATCCGAAGGCTCTTCACAGGAGTAATTTATCAAATAAAATTTGACACCAAGCTACATTTAAAAAAAAAAATTTGCATTTATATAGTGCTTTTCACAACCACTGGACGTCCCAAAGTGCTTTACAGCCAATGAGGTACTTTTGAAATATTGTCACGGTTGGAATGTAGGCGATGTCGCAGCTAATTTGTGCACAGCAAGCTCCCACAAACAGCAATGTGATAATGTCCAATTAATCTGTTTTTGTGATGTTTATTGAGGGATAAACATTGGACAGGACACCGAGGATAACTCCTCTGCTCTTCTTCAAAATAGTACCATGGGATCTTTTACATCCACCCAAACAGGTAGTTTGGACTCAGTTTAATGTCTCATTTGAAAAACGGCAGCTCCAACAGTGCAGCACACCCTCAGTACTGCATTGGAGCGTCACCCTTGATTTTTGTGCTCAACCTAGAACTTTGTGACTCAGAAGCAAGAGTGGTGCCAACTGAGCCATGGCTGGTGCCATAAGGAGAGGTTGAGAGAGGTGACCAAAAGCTCGGTGAAAGAGGTAAGTTTTGAGGAGCATCCAAAAGCAGGAGAGAGCAGTAGAGATCTGGAGAGGCATGGGAGGGAATTCCAAAGTGAAGGGCCTAGGCAGCTGAAGGCATGGCTGCCAATGGTGGAGCAATCGGGGATGGGCAAGAGGCCAAAATTGGAGGAGCACAGAAGGGATCTCTGTCTATATTAATATTCCTCGTATGTTCGTATCATAGTGTCCGATCAGATATTTTCCAATAAAGATCAACCTCCATATCAATTGAGATCAAGGCTTCCGATCAGTGTTGTAAATCAGCTTTTATGTGGCAGCAATTATTATACATCTGTTGCTGTCATTTTTCAGTATCGCTATCAGCCCTATTTTCGAAAACTGAATGATACTGCAAATGTGTGAAAATGTCATTCAAATTCCTTTGGTACAGGGATGAGTGCCATTATTAATCATGCATGTGGAACTACCAAGAGATTTTGAATTGCAGCAGAACCTCTACGAAGTCTTGCTGAGTTCACCTTTGTGTTTCAATATTTACAAATTGTTTCCTCAGTTAAGCTGAAATTTCCACATTTCAGTCTAAATTTACAAATTTAGGCCTGAGTTTGTATATTTACACCTGTGTCCACATGTAGTCCTGACTTTCCACGCTTAAGCCTGAATTTCCACATTTAAGTTTAGATTTTCACATGTAAACTTGATTTTCCACATTTAGGCCTGAGTGTCCACTCTTAGGCTTGAATTTCTACACCTAGGCCGCAGTTTCCACATTTAGGCTGGATAATTTAGGCCCGAGTTTCCTCATTTAGGCCTGAGTTTCCACATTTAGGTTTGAGTGTCCAAATTTAAGCCTGATCATTTAGGCCCAAATTTCCACGTTTAGGCTTGAGTGTCCAAATTTAAGTCTGATCATTTAGGCCCGAGTTTCCACATTTGGGGCCGAGTGTCCAAATTTAAGTCTGAGGGTCCACATTTTAGGTTAGATTTCAGCATTTTCCTGGTGGAGAGAAACGGACTTCTGCCAAGGATAAAGGAAGAGGCAGTTTGGCTTCTGCCTGTACAGTATTTCCATCTTAACTGCCTTGCCTTTTTTTTCATTCGCACTCCTAGCAGGCTAAAAATTTGTTTAAAAAATGTCAGCCTGGAGCGATGCTCTCCTGGTCACAATGAAAAGAAAATCCAGATTAATTATAAAGTAGTGGATGTACAGTAGCAGAACATCACTGGATTCGTTTTGATAAGTAAAACAGCCCTTGCTTAAGTTGCTCATGAATTAAGGTACCTCCATGATTGAAATAATCCAGTCATGCCCTGCCAAGGGTGCACTATTGTTCAGGTATTCCACAATTAGCCTTCAACCTACAAATTCTCTTTATATACAGGAAGTGATTGGTAGGAGCTTGAGTGCCTGAATGTGACTAGGGATTAATAGATAATAGCATTCCTCTACTTGACCCAAGTAAGCTGTTAATTCAGAACCGCTGAAATGGTATTGCCTGAACCTACCCTTTCCACTGCTTTGGGGTTAATAAATCTTTGATATATTTCTTGTGAAATTTCATTTCAAATTTACTTTTAACATTTACACTGCAAAACTACTTCATTGGCTGTAAAGCACTTTGGGATGTCCTGAGGTCATGTTTTTGTGACAGTGGAGGCGCCAATAAGGATGTCAGATTTTTCCAGTTTTAACAACTTGTATTTATATGGCACATTTAGCATTGAAAAATATCCCAAGGTGCTTCACAGGAGTGTTATCAAACAAAATTTGACACTGAGCCACATAAAGAGATATTAGGACAGGTGACCAAAAGCTTGGTCAAAGAGGTAGGTTTTAAGGAGTGCCTTAAAGGAGGAGACAGTGGTAGAGAGGTTTAGGGAGGGAATTCCAGAATTTTGGGGTAGCTGATGGAACTGTCACCAGTGGTGTGCGTGGTACAAAGGAAATTGGGGATGGATAAGAGGCCAGCATTGGATGAGTACAGAGATCGCAGAGGATTGTAGGGCTGGAATAGGTTACAGAGATGGGGATCTGCAAGGCCATGGAGGGATTTGAACACAGATAAGCACTGCAGACCTTTTGGGTCAAGGCCGTTTGTGATAAACCTGTGAATATATCAGAGCCACTTGCCTCTATCAACACAGGGCTAAGCTCATACTGATGTGAGCTTGCCTCAGTTGGCTCCTGTGGGTCAGGAGTTTGTGGGTCTGTGCCCTACAACCAGAGTCTACAGTCTGTTGCTTCCGTGCAGCACTGAGGTGCAGATAAGATGTTAAGCGCTGAACTGGGAAGATGGTAGTGTTGGTATTCGGAGATGAAACAAATAGGCCCAAGGGCCCCCTTCATCCTATT
Organism: Heterodontus francisci; assembly: GCF_036365525.1. Classification (NCBI taxonomy): domain Eukaryota; kingdom Metazoa; phylum Chordata; class Chondrichthyes; order Heterodontiformes; family Heterodontidae; genus Heterodontus; species Heterodontus francisci. The sequence continues at coordinate 128,968,987 of NC_090377.1, forward strand.
TAGGTAATCACTACTGACAATTCAAGTCATGAAGAACTGGCCAAAGTAAAAGTATACTTTAATCAATTGATAGATGCAGCAAATTTGTAAGCATCATAAAATTCAGTTATGAAGTGAGGTTGCACAGCTTGAAAAAATGTTTTCCCCCCCAGGCTTTAAATTGTCGAAAATTAGGCACTAACTCATACAATTTGTAGATAAATATGAAACATTCAAAGGCAGAATGAACTTGTTGATTGTCCTGACTGTGGATGCACCGAATCCATATTAAATCGGCAAACTTCCCTATTATCCAGCACAGTGTGTACATGCAATTCGTGTTGCTATTTGTTCAAAGTACTGGGGCAGCAGGATTCCATTGCTTCGGAGTTGCAAGTAGTTCAGGTTTTACTCTGTGAGTGCAATGCTCACAATGGCTTTCCAAGCTGCAATATTTGTAAATCCCTAACCCTGCAAATATAATTTCTTTTAAAAGTAGACTACTAGGTCAGCTCACACTAAAGCACAATTTATGTTGTGTGCATGGCTTAATTTTGTACTGTAAAGCTCGTCACCCTTGATAATTGGGGTTTACCTGAGGCAACCTTGGACTTTTAAGAAGAGTCTGCCACAGAAAGCAGCAGTGCATAGGTGTGGCTGTTTGATTGCGTATTGCTGATCATGCACTTTGCAGAAGTCACTGACAGACTGGTTGCACTCAAACTAATGTCACCGAACTAGTTCCTGAGCACACTAAGGGTTCGCTGTTTATCCTAGGCTTTAGATTTTGAAGTCAATGAGACTTTAAGATAACCTTGTTGGTTATTCATAGTAAAACCCTCAGGCACATTGAACCATAGGGCCTCCAGTCTCATTGGAATGTTGTACGAGGCTGTTCTTGTTACAAATAATTTGAATGCATAACATGTCTTGCAAGTTTACAGTGGCTTTCACCGAGTGCAGGAGTCCTTGTACCTGGACACATTTCCAAGGAGCTCTTTCCATAGGTGTTTGTAAAGCTGAATTTAAAATGATCAAGCATTGCTTGTTGTGGATAATCAATTAGGTGTTGGATTCAAATGTCAAACTGTTCGCAACACTGCAGCAAAACAGAATCAAGCTGTGAATTTATTCAGGAAGAGCCAATTATTGGAGTAGTTTTCAAAATGTAAAGTTTTGAGTTGTGGGAGCTACATTATTGAAACAAAACTGTTGAGAGAGTAAAACGGATGATGAGGTACAAATCACAAAATTTGGGCGTTTTTTATTCTAGCTGCAATATAAAAATATTCCCACAGGATTCTTGCAAACAGGGTTAAAAGCACTAGATTTTTTAAATTTTGTTTCCAAACAGTTTGTAACCCGTGCCCTTGCAAACTTGATGTATTAAATCTAAAATGTCGAGTGTAAAAATGATGTGTTCTTTGGTACTGATGCTTTGGTTTTATACTGTACTGCCAAATTCAGCTTCTTCACGGCAGCAGATGTTTCCCCAGGTTTACCTTTCTTTGTCTGGAATAAGGGAACTGCTGACCAAAAATTAACATGCAAGCAATTAAGAAAGCAAATGTATGCTGGCCTTTATTGCAAATAAATTGGAGTGCAAGGGAAGAGATGTTTTACTGCAATGGTATAGGACCTTATTGAGACCACACCTGGAGTACTATGTACGGATTTGGTCTCCTTAACTAAGGGAGTGTGTTCTTGCCTTAGAGGGAGTGCAATGAAGGTTCACTGGAATGAGGGGATTGTCCTACGAAAAGAGTTTGAGTAGACTAGACCTATATTCCCTAGAATTTAGAAGAATGAGAGGTCATCTCATTGAAACATATAAGATTCTTAAGGGGCTTGACAGGGTAGATGCTGGAGGATGTTTACCTTAGCAGAGGAGTCTAGAACTAGGGGGGTCACAGTCTCAGAATAAGGGGTCAGCCATTTAGGACTGAGATGAGGAGAAATTTCTTGACTCAAAGAGTTGTGAATCTTTGGAATTCTCTAAGTTAGTGAGCTGTGGATGCTCAGTCGTTGAGTATATTCTAGTCAGAGATCGATAGATTTTTAGATACTACGGGAATCAAAGCATGTGGAGATAATGTGGGAAGGTGGAGTTGAAGTAGAAGATCAGCCATGATCTTATTGAATGACGGAGCAGGCTCGAAGGGCTGAATGGCCTACTCCTGCTGCTATTTCTTAGCTTCTTATGAAGCTTTAACTAAAAGAATGCAGGTGTAAAAACCACTTTTTGCACATGTTAACAAGATGAGTCTTTGTAAATTGAATTCAGCCATTGAATTCAGAATGGAGAATTGTTTATATGGGTTTCATAAGGAAAGACTTGCATTTAAATAGCGCCTTTCACATCCTCAAGACATCTCAAAGTGCTTCGCAACTAATGAAGTACTTTTGAAATGTAGCCACAGTTGTAATATAGCAAATGTGGCTCCCAATTTACGCACAGCATGCAGCACTGTGATAATCACCAGATAATCTGTTTTTAGGTGTTAGTTGAGGGATAAGTATTGGCCAGCACACTGAGGAGAGCATCCCTGCTCTTCTTTGAATAGTCTAATGAGATCTATTATGTCTACCTGGGCAGGCAGATGGAGCCTTGGTTTAAAGGCTGATTTGAAAGACAGCACCTCTGACCGTGCAGCATTCCCTCAGTACTGCACTGGAGTAATTCATCAACGTGCAATTCAGAATCAAGTGTTGAGTTCACCTATTTCTCCATTTTATGGGGGCCATTTTAACCTAACTCACCCGAAAGGTGAAACTGATGGCATCAAATCAGCTTCCTATTTTTCCATTGCCTTCAATGGAATTTAAAACAGGCCATTCGGCCCAACTGGTCTGTGTTGGTGTTTATGCTCCATACGAACCTCTTCTCACCCCTCTTCATCTCACCCTATCAGCATATTCAATTCCTTTCGCCTTAATGTACATATCTAGCTTTGCCTTAATTGTGACTTTTCAGAAGGAAATTAGATAAGCACTCAAAGGGAAAAAAAATTGCAGGGCGGGGCAGTGAGAGTAGCTAAACTGCTCTTGCAGAGAGCTGACACAGATCTGACGGGCTGATTGGCCACCTGCTCCACATTCTCATCACTGTCTGGATGAAGAGGTTTCTCTTTATTGGATTTATTAATGACTATCTTGTGTTTAAGGCCTCTGGTTTTGGTCTCCCCAACAAGTGGAAACATTTTCTCTACATCTACCTGATCGAACCCATCCATTATCTTAAAGACCTCTATCAGTTCGCCCCCTCAGCCTTCTCTCTCTTTTTAAGAGAAAGAGCCCCAGCCTGTTCACCTTTTCCTCTCAGTTCTGGTATCATCCTTGTGGATTTTGTTTTTGCCTTCTCCGGTGCCTCTATATCCTTTTTGTAGTCTGGAGACCAGAACTGTTCACAATACTCCAAGTGGGGGTCTAACCAAGGTTCTATACAAGTTTAACGTGACATGACTTCTCTGCTTTGCAATTCTATCCCTCTAGAAATGAGCCCCGGTGGTTGGTTTGATTTTTTTTCAATGACCTTGTTAACCTGCATTCAAATAGTTAATGTAAATTGTGAACAATTGTGGTCCCAGCAGTGATTCCTGTGGAATACCACTTCCCATTCTTTGCCAGTCTAAGTAGGTACCCTCAACCCCTACTCGTTCTGTTTTCTGTCTTGTTCTCAGCTTGCTATCCATTCTGCTACTCGTACCCTGACTTCACATGGTCTGACCTTAAGTCAGGAGTCCACTCTGCAGAGCTCATTGAAGGGCTTTTGAAAATCCAAATATATTGCATCTATCCAAATATATTGCATCTAATACATTTGAGAGTGTATATTAAAACTGGCTAACTGGTTTGTATACATGTAAAAGTGGCTGGTGACTAAAGGCCTGTTCAGGTCAGGGGAAAATAACAACCCGACCCGAATCCGACAGGATCACATTGGACCTGAGCCCAACCCGAGCACCGGAATGTTGCCTTTACTTACCTTGCGACTCCCAATCTTCAGGAAGCTGCTGCATGAGCGTGAAGACGTCATAGAGACGCTCCCTGCGCAGACTCGGAGCTTCCCTCCTTGACATCCCGGACTCACAGCTCAGGTAAGTTTTTGAGTTTTAGTACTTACTTGCAGTTCTTGCTGTGCGTGTCCGACCCGAACCCGACACATGTCATCTGGTCCCGTCGGGTTTGGGTCGGGTAGTAGGCCTTTACTGGGGTGACTACCCGAAAGTATGAAGTATTCTTTCACTTTATGTTGTTTGGCAATATCCAAAAACATATCTGACATAAAGTGGAAACTAAGTGGATAAAAGGATGGTTCATCTGCAAATTCTTTAGTCCTAGCTGGATTCTGAAGGCTGTTCAGTCCAAAGAGCCCTGAGTGTACTGCTCAGGTACACCACCCTTCCCTCCATCACAACCCCCCCACCCCACCACCCCACCCCACCACCTCCACCCCACCACCTCCACCTCACCACCTCCACCCCACCACCCCACCACCCCACCCCACCACCCCACCACCCCACCCCACCACCTCCACCCCACCACCTCCACCCCACCACCTCCACCCCACCCCACCACCTCCACCCCACCACCTCCACCCCACCACCCCACCACCCCACCCCACCACCCCACCCCACCACCTCCACCCCACCACCCCACCACCCCACCCCACCCCACCACCCCACCACCCCACCCCACCACCTCCACCCCACCACCCCACCCCACCACCTCCACCTCCACCCCACCACCCCACCCCACCCCACCACCCCACCACCCCACCCCACCCCACCACCTCCACCTCCACCCCACCACCCCACCCCACCCCACCACCTCCACCCCACCACCCCACCCCACCACCTCCACCCCACCACCCCACCCCACCACCTCCACCCCACCATCCCCAACCTGAGAAATACTAGAAAGAAAGAACTTGCAAACTTAGCGTATTCCATGACCTCAGGACATACCAAAGCACTTTACAACCAACAAGGGCGGCACAGTGGCGCAGTGGTTAGCACCGCAGCCTCACAGCTCCAGCGACCCGGGTTCAGTTCTGGGTACTGCCTGTGTGGAGTTTGCAAGTTCTCCCTGTGTCTGCTTGGGTTTCCTCTGGGTGCTCCAGTTTCCTCCCACATGCCAAAGACTTGCTGGTTGATAGGTTAATTGGCCATTATAAATTGCCCCTAGTATAGGTAGGTGGTAGGGGAATATAGGGACAGGTGGGGATGTGGTAGGAATATGGAATTAGTGTTCTTTCCTTTTTTTTTTCCTTTTGGGCCTCCTTATCTCGAGAGACAATGGATACGCGCCTGGAGGTGGTCAGTGGTTTGTGAAGCAGTGCCTGGAGTGGCTATAAAGGCCAATTCTGGAGTGACAGGCTCTTCCACAGGTGCTGCAGAGAAATTTGTTTGTTGGGGCTGTTGCACAGTTGGCTCTCCCCTTGCGCCTCTGTCTTTTTTCCTGCCAACTGCTAAGTCTCTTCGACTCGCCACAATTTAGCCCTGTCTTTATGGCTGCCCGCCAGCTCTGGCGAATGCTGGCAACTGACTCCCACGACTTGTGATCAATGTCACACGATTTCATGTCGCGTTTGCAGACGTCTTTATAGCGGAGACATGGACGGCCGATGGGTCTGATACCAGTGGCGAGCTCGCTGTACAATGTGTCTTTGGGGATCCTGCCATCTTCCATGCGGCTCACATGGCCAAGCCATCTCAAGCGCCGCTGACTCAGTAGTGTGTATAATCTGGGGGTGTTGGCCGCTTCAAGGACTTCTGTGTTGGAGATATAGTCCTGCCACGTGATGCCAAGTATTCTCCGAATGCAGTGAAGATGGAATGAATTGAGACGTCGCTCTTGGCTGGCATACGTTGTCCAGGCCTCGCTGCCGTAGAGCAAGGAATTAGTGTAGGATTAGTATAAATGGGTGGTTAATGGTCGGCACAGACTCGGTGGGCCAAAGGGCCTGTTTCAGTGCTGTATCTCTAAACTAAACAATGAAGTACTTTTCTGAGGCGTAATCACTATTGTAATGTAAGAAACTTGCCAGCCAATTTTGTGCACAAGAAACTCCCTCAAACAGTAATATGATAATCAGTTTTTTTAATGATTTTGTTTGAGAGATGAATATTGGCCGACTCAATATCCTATCACCAAGGGGCCTGAGAAGGCTTAAGTATTCATTGTGTCAAATTCAGGACTGTGTCTGCTGCACTCAGGAGACTGTTTTAATTTGAAGATGATAATCAGGAAGGGCTGGTGATAGCTCTGATAAACTCTACGCTCTAATTCTCAATTGATTTGTGCTCTAACGTTAGCCTCATCTGCTGCGTTTGGTAAATAAACTCACTCAGTTCTTTTAGCTTGTTTAATGATCTATGCGTAATATCTTCTGTCCACCCTACATTTATCCAGTAGAAGTATCCTAAGTGGGTGACCCATTTTTCCACGGATCCACACACTCCACAAGGCAGGGAAGCAAAAAGAGGCAGATTTGAAGGAAATAACCATTCGGCTGTTGAACAAAAGAAAACCGTGCGAAAGAACCCCCTAAAACCATAACGTGTTTTTGTTTGTGTGTTGAAATGAAGGAAGGTGCCCTCTCCACTGATTCTAATTGAGAGCTACTAAGAAAACAAGCGAGCAAAAGCAGCATTCATCCTAGTTTCGACTCACTGGATTTTTATAAAAGAGGCCTTTCACGGAGTCACTTGTGGTCGCTTTCCGTTTATCCTTGAGTGCTATCACATGATACTTCTCATACAATCACTGGCAAATACATCCTTGTGATCCCATTGAACAGGACATTTAAATTGCAATCAAATTTACTTACTTGGCAGAGAAATATCCTCCTCCTTTCTCTGCAAGACAGATCCCAGCTCCTTTGGTACCTGAAAGCTCGGCCCTGGCAACAGAATGCTGAGCTGCACGCTAGTTACCAGTTAGTAACTAGGCTGAATCTGGCCAGTGTGATAGTACATGCAGTAATTCCTGTTGCTGAGTCTTTGGCGTATTGTTCACGCACGCTAGGCGGACTGACGGTTTGCGTTTCTACAATGGCGAACGTTTTGTGTGAGTTGAGGAGAGATTGAGTAGTCTGGACCCATATTCCCTGGAATTTAGAAGTATGAGGGGTGATCTCATTGAAACATATAAAATTCTTCAGGGGCTTGACAGAGTGGATGCTGAGAAAAGGTTTTCCCCTGGCTGAGGAATCTTTGAACAGGAAGTCACAGTCTCGGAATAAAAGGTTGGCAATTTGGGACTGAGAAGAGGAGAAATTTCTCGACTCAAAGGATTGTGAACCTTTGGAATTCTCTACCCCAGAGAGCTGTGGATACTCAGTCGTTGAGTATATTGATCGACTTTTGGGTACCTTGGGAATTGAGGGATATGGGATAGTGTGGGAAGGTGAAGTTTAGGTAGAAGATCAGCAATGATCTTATTGAATGGCGGAACAGGCTCAAAGGGCTGAATGGCCTCCTGCAGCTCCTATTTTCTATGTTCTTGTGTTGTGTGAATGCGCCAGCTGCCTGAGCTTTATGATGCTAAAACTGGTGGCATTGCCCTGACGGCACAATGGTAGACCCACATTTGTCGTTGAAATAAGGGAGTCAGTTTAATCAATATAAATGCATGATCAGTCCTCCCACACAGCAAAGCATACAGTTACTAATCAATCCAAGAAGGAATTCAGGAGGAATTTATTTATCCAGGGAGTTATGAGAATGTGGAACTCGCTGCCGTAGAGTGGTTGAGGAAAATAGCATAGATATGTTTAAGGGAAAGCTGGATAAATACATAAGGGAGAGAGAAGTAAAAGAATACGCTGATAATGTTAAATGAAGTAAGGTGGGAGGAGGCTTGTGTGGAGCATAAACACCAGCACAGACTAGTTGGACCAAATGACCTGTTTCTGTGCCGTAAATTCTATGTCTGTGCCAGGTTCATATTTCTCAAGTGGATTAACAACCACCTAACCAGTAAAACAAAAGCCAAAAGATGTTCCCTGAGAGAAAGATACAGAAAGTCAGCACCGCAACTAGTCTGGATGAATGTCAAACCTAGGTGAGTTGCCATTTGGGCTTCCATCACTAAGTGTTGAATGAGGGATAGTTGACAAAAGCTCCCAGAGACGGCAGCTTTTGGGGCGTGCGGGTATAACATGTCCGAACTGACATCTATCTGTTGGCCATTGGCATTGTTGATCTGGTGCGGCGCCAGTCTGAATGTCAGATCACATTGTACACAGAAAGACCAGTTATACTTGTGATAGATGCATTCTTTGCTATACTGGTGAATCACTGCAATCCTGTGAAATGCCATTGAACACAAATATGGACAGTCGCAGGCTCTTTCATTTTAATCAGGAGCTTGTTTCAAGTGTCTGTTTTACTCCCTCTCTGACTCTTGGCCTCTCCTTGCTTGGAAGAAATGAGTAACGTGGATGTGAATTGGAATAAACCATTAGTTTAAAGATGTCTCTAAGAATGTCTCTATTAGCAGTGCAGGCTCCTGAAATACCCTATTGCTGAAAATAAGGTTCCCTTTCAGGGTCATGACAGTGAGTGGAGTAGATGGTGTGATGTACCACTAGCTGGTTACTGTACCGGGGAGTAACATACTGCATCTGCAGAAGGGCAGAGCATGCACTTGTTTCAAATTCAAGTGCCAGTGATCTGAAAAGCTGGCCTGAAGGGAAAACGGATACATTTTAAGTTATTGCCAGGAGCGTCTGTCCCTCTGAATCTCCCACTCATGGATTCAATCAGTTCTCTGCTGCAAGCTGTTCTGGCTGAAAGTTAAGCACTGTCAAACCCATAGGAGTTTCACTTCCCATCCAGGACCTGTTGCTTCACTGGGGGGACTATAACTCCAACACAATTGAAGAGAAATGACCACCATGAATATAAACTACCAAGCAGAGTAGGCACTAGGCAACATTAAAAGTATCTACCAAACTGGCATTAATGGACACTAGGTGCTAAATTACTGAGAGAACATTGGTGCTACATGGCAGACAATGGGAAATCAGCTTCTCTTTTAACAACAACCTCCATGGGTGCTCGTATTGCAACCCGATATAAGGTATATTCTGTGTTGATTGTATAGTAATTGAGTATTTCATTGTGTTCAGGTGGCAGGCATTAACCAGTGTTACAAGCAGGTGAGAAAGGGTTCCCCCTCAACCTTTTCCTGGTTTAACCGTAACAGGGTTTAATTTTTAAAACATCGTGTTTTTAGCTCCCCCTCAGTGAATCCTTGTTCACTGCTTTCCAATTGTAAGGCAAAGAAATCAATCAGGCAGGTTTTCTTAGATTTAAACAAGAAAGGTGGAAGTTTATTAACCTTAAAACTCTAATTCAGTTAAAACGACTACAAATACACATGTGAGCACACTAGCATGCATACGCGATAAACACACGCAGATAGAGACAGAAAAGTAGAAAGAATAAAGGGGAAAAGTTTGAAGCAATAGCTGGGGTTTATTTACTGTCCTTTGAGTTCAATGTAGAGTCTTTCATTGCAGTTAGATCTTGCCATTTCATTGGGGCCCAGTGGATGCTTTCAAATTTGTTTCGATGTAGGTGTCTTCTCTCTGAAGGTTTAAGTGTTTTCAGCGGATCTGGCAATTCATGAGCGAGAGAGGGAGAGAGCCAAGCAGGAGAGAGGCTCTTTCTTCACGTTCAGTTGCAGTCTGACACAAACTGTTCTGTGAGCGGTTCAAAACCAAACCTAGCTACAGGAAAACACACATGCATGTCTCTCATTCATTCATTAATCCTAAAAATTGTTACAGCCTGTCTTTTCTTGTTCCACATTCAATGTCTGGTGATCAAAATCCATTTGGGTTAATTGAGCAGGGAGCCGTTCTATTGTCTCTCCAGGCAACTGTCTCTTAGCATGCAATTTTTCCAGCCACTGTTGATCTCTTTAAACAATTCATCTCTTCAGTCCAGCAAAAGTTTAAAATTAATGTTTCGTATGACAAAATTAATATGCCTCATTCTTGGCAGGTGGGGTCTTCATGACACCAGCGATTCATAGGAGCAGACTGAAATGTGGTTTGAAGGTGTATGTTTGTAATGTGTGCCTCTGTAAATAACGGCTTATAAGTATGTAAAGATTAGGCTTCAATTCTATCTTTTACCGCCTAGGTATTCAGAATAGAATACTCTGTAATTATTGGGCCTTATTCTCGAGATAGGATATTGAGGTGTTAGAGAGGCTATGATACAGGTTCACTGGGATATCTGGTTTCAGAAAATGCAAATACAAAGCAAAATTGAGCCTTTGCTTTTTTTTAGAATAATGCAGAGACAGGATAGACAGAAGCAGACTGCTCCTAATAGTTGAAAGGTCAACAAAGAGAGGCAAAGATACAAGATTAAATGTAGGAGATTTTACAAAGAGGGCAAGAGAAACTTCCTCACACAGAATTGTGAGGATGTGAGGTTCATTCCCAAGGTTAGTGGTTGAGCAGAAATTGTGCCAACATTCAAGGTGATATTGGATATGGGAACAGGGTGGATAAATGTGATTGCAACTATATTCTCACATGGAGGGGTAAACACCAACGTGAATTGGTTGGGCTGAATGGCCTGTTTCTGTGTGGGAATTGCTATGTATTTCTACTGTGGTTTAATATAAAGCCAGTAGGTGTTTTATCAAGTGTGTGTTTTATCCTTAGTTGAGAATTTAAAGTGGCCCTTTCTGAAAGATTGTTCTTTATTTTAAGAGGTGATTTCTATCCTCCATTAATGTAAGCTGAATATGAAAAGACAACATTTTGTGCGCAACTTGCAAATTAATACCCTTGGGTGTTAATTAGGAGGATGGAAATAGATGCTGTGAGTGACATTCCGATGAATCCTTTGAGGGTCTTTCCCTCAAAATCATTTCCTACAAATACATTGTTACTGCTGTTTGCAAATACTCTGAGACCTGGCTTTATAACAGGAGGAAAAGAAAGTGCACAGCATGTGAGCTCAACTTTATTATTGAAAAAAAGGGTGATCAGAGTAGGCAAAAGAGATTCTTACTGTACTTTCCAGAATGTTGTGAAGAAGTGAATGTATTTCCCTGCAATTAACCTGAATTTTGTACTGAGTAACACATTTTAATTAAGCAAAGGCCAGTTGGTGTTTGACAGTGCATTAAAATCCTATTTATTGCCTATCCCTGGTTGCCCTGTGATGGCAGTCATGGGCCTATTTGAGTGTTAGGCCACTTCAGAGGGCATTACAGAAACACTTCCATTTATATAGTGCCTTTCACAACCTCAGGAGTCAACCATATTATCATGTCAACCATGTATAGTGGAACGGGAGTTATATATAGGCCAAGCTAGGGTGTTTCTTCCCTGAGAAGTGTTTTTTTTTCTTTTCTCTTTTACTAGTTGGATTTTAATGGCAGTCTGGTAACTTGCATGGTGCTTGGCCCTTGCACTGATTTACAGAAGCAAAATACTGCAGATGCTGGAAATCAGAAATAAAAACAAGAAAATGCTGGAAATACTCAGAAGATCAGGCACGTCTGTAGAGAGAGAATCAGAGTTAACATTTCAGACCAGTGACCCCTTTGCCGGAACTGGAAATTGTTACAGATGTGCCAGATTTTAAGCAAGTACAATGGCGGGGAAAGGGGGAGAGGGGCAAGATCTGTGATAGGATGGAGGGCAGAAGAGATTAAATGAACAGTAGAATCTTTCCTGGCACCTGGGAGCAGGGGTTATAATCTGAAATTGTTGTACTTGATGTTGAATCTGGAAGCTTGTAAAGTATCTAATTGAAAAATGAGATGCTGTTCCTCGAGCTTTTGTTGAGTTTCATTAGAACAGTGCAGGAGGCCGAGGACAGAGAGGTCAAAATGGAGTGGGACAGAGAATTAAAATGGGAAGCTTGCACAGAATTAGAGTTAAGTTCACTATTTTAGCATGGTGGGATTAGAACTCCCCACCTCTGAATGATTAGCCAGCACTCTAGTCATTATACTACAATCTCTCTTCCACGTTAACATGACTTCCTCAGCAGAGTGACCATGTGGGAAATTTGGGGATTTTCCGAGTGCCCCTATGAATGGTCGGGTAGCACTGTATTATCAGCACCCCCTTATTTCAATGCGAATCCTGGGCCCTTTAGAGGAAAGCAACCCAACCCTCTTATATTCATCCCTCAACCAGCGACCACAAAACAGATTAATTGGCCATTATCATATTGCTATCTGTGGGATCTTGCTGTGTGCAAATTGGCTGCAGTGTTTCCTACATTATGACAGAGTCCAGACTTCAAAAAAGTACTTAATTGGCTGCAAATTGCTTTGGGATGCCTTGAGGTTGTGAAAGGCACGATATAAATACAAGTCATTTTTCTTTTATCAACGACGCACAGTGGATTTCAATGGCAGGATTCCAATCAAGCAGTTCTCATCACCATATAAACTGCAAGAGCAATCCCCAAGGGCTTTAGGAAAGTCCACTGAGCACTAATGTTGTGTTGGGACAAGGAGAAAAACTGCACCTATTAAATATCTAAAAGGAGAACAGAAAATTATTGAAGAATGTCTGGCAGCCTGTGCCCACCTGAAACCTTAACCGAGAACCATATTTTGTACACCTCAATTAAGTCACCTCTCAGCCTCCTCAGTTCTAAGGAAAAACAACCCTAGCCTACCCCATCTTTCCTCTTAGCTACAACTTTCGAGGCCTTGCAACATTCTTGTAAATCTCCTCTGTACTCTCTCCAGAGCAATTATGTCCCTTCGGTAATGTGGTGACCAGAACTGTACACAATACTCCAACTGTGGCCTAACTAGCATTTTATACAGTTCCAGCATTACATCCCAGCTTTTGAATTCGATACCTCGGCCAATAAAGGAAAGCATTCCATATACGTTCTTCATCACTCTATCTACCTGTCCTGCCACCTTCAGGGGCCTGTGGGCATATACTCCAAGGTCTCTCACTTCTACCCCTCTCAATATCCTCCCGTTTATTGAGTGTTCCCTCGCTTTATTTGCCCTCCCCAAATGCATTACCTCACATTTTTCTGGATTAAATTCCATTTGCCACTTTTTTCCGCCCACTCAACCAAACCATTAATATCTTTCTGGAGTCTACGGCTATCCTCCACTATCAACTACATGGCCAATTTTTGTGTCATCAGCAGATTTCCCAATCATGCCTCCTACATTTAATTCCAAATCATTAGTATATACCACAAACAGCAAGGGACCCATCACTGAGCCCTGTGGAACGCCACTGGAAACAGCTTTTCATTTGCAAAAAACATCCATCGACTACTAGGGACAGAAAACAATCGACTACTACCCTTTGTTTTCTGTCCCTGAGCCAATTCTGGATCCAACCTGCCACATTCCCCTGTATCCCATGGGCTTTCATTTTACTGACCTGTCTGCCATGTGGGACCTTCTCAACTGCCTTACTAAAATCCATGTAGACCACATCCACTGCACTACTCTCATCAATCCCCCGTTACTTTTTCAAGAAACTCAATTAAGTTAATAAGACATGACTTTCCCTTAACAAATCCATGCTGACTATCCCTGATTACTCCGTGCCTTTCTAAGTGGCGGTTTATCCTGTCCTTCAGAATAGATTCTAACAATTTATCCAGCACTGAGGTCAGACTGACTGGCCTATAATTATTTGGCCTATCGCTCGCATCCTTTTTAAACAATGGTACAACGTTCGCAGACCTCCAATCCTCTGGTACCTCGCCTGTATCTAATGAAGATTTGAAGATGATCCTCAGCACATCCACTATTTCCTCCCTGGCTTCCTTTAACAACCTGGGATGCAATCCAACTGGCCCTGGCGATTTATCCACTTTCAAGGATGTCAGACCCTCTACCACTTTCTCTCATCACGTTTATTGTATCTAATATTTCACACTCCTCCTCTTTAACTACAACGTCTACATCAACCCTCTCCTTTGTGAAGACAGAGACAAAAACTCATTAAGAACCCTCCCCACATCTTCTGCATCCACGCATAAGTTCCCTTGTACATCTCTAATAGGCCCTACCCTTTCCTTAGTTATCCTCTTAACCGGCCTTGCCTTGTTGTATATTCACACCATTTTCTACCTGTGAATATGTGTGTTTAAACACACAATTTAGAAAATTCTAAAGTCACAGCATCATACACCTCTGAAGGAGGCATTCTGCTCATTGTGCCAGTGCCAGTTCTTTGAAAGAGTATCCGATTAGACTCAATCTCCTGCTCTTTTCCTCATACCTCTGCAAAATTGTTTTCCAATAAGTACTTATCCAGCTGCCTTTTGAAAGTTACTGCTGAAATTACTTCCAGCACTCTTTCAGGCAGTGCATTCCAAGTCCTCATAACGGGCTGCGTTAAAATAATTTCTCCTGATCACTCCCTGGTACTTTTGCCAATTATCTTAAATTGGTGTCCTCTGGTTACCAACTCTCCTGCTGGTGGAAACAGTTTCTCCCTATTTATGCCATCAAAGCCCTTCATGATTTTGAATACTTTCATTATATCTCCCCTTAACCTCCCTGCTCGAATGAGAACAACCTCAGGTTCTCTATTCCACAGAATGATGTTGAATTTTTCAAAAGTGCTGTTGTCGTACTTTGTGCTGTGCTGCAGCACTCCATGTGGTAGATGAGGAGTGACGTAGATCAGAGTTATCCAAGAGTGCAAGCTTTGTGATCTCAGATAGATATTCCAGCAACACCAGTTGACAGAATCCAATAGAGTTCATTGTGTACCATAAACTAAAGGGCTGTATTTTATGGAAGGCTTTGATATCAGCATTTTCTTTTGTGGCTTGTTGTTGGTCAGGAGCACTTAAACAGGCTACAGAATCTGTCAGTAGGTCTCAATTATGCTGACATTGAAAATAGTTGCTTGTGATTTCTTGCCAGATTCCAGGTGAGGCTGTGTGCACTGTGCCTGCCAAACTGGAGGTATATTTACACACAGATGGTGGATCAGCCTTAGACAGCTGGTTCTCTCCATGCTTCTGAATCCAAGTCTTGTCCTGCTTACATTGCCACACCTGACCCAGTTCATTGGTTAAGTTGGTGTGGGCTCACTCACATTAAACCTGAAATATGAATAATATGTCATATATTGATGTACATTCTCATCTCCATTGCAAAAACTAAATGGAGAAAACTTATTTGTCTTGAACATTCTTTTACTGAGTTTCATTGTTTTATTTAATTGTTCGATAACCTATACTGTGTCCTGCTCGGTGCATCTTTGAATACTGTCAAGAAAACCCATCCATTTTTATTACACATTTACTCTCTTCTGCACCTCTTCCATAAATCCAAACTTCATCCTATCCAAGAGACTACGGAGCTTGGCACTGCAGTTCCCCAACTCGCGGCTATAACTGAAATAAGCTCATTAGTGCAGTGGTTCTCAATCTTTTTTGGTTGAAGGACCCCTTTTCAAATGGGTCGGTAATCACAAACACCCATCTAAACTATAATACTATATAATACTCATAATACCTGGGCGAAACTTGTATTTTAGGGACCTTTCTTTGCTTTTAAGTAGTATGTAGTACTGAAATGTTTTTTTTAAAAACTCCCCTCTCTTGAACAAAGCTGAATTCACCTGATGCCCACCACCAGCTTTGTGAACTGTGGGTCTACCTGGTGACCTCCCTGCCCTGCTCTGTGCTCCTCCATGCACTCTCTCCTCTCAGGTGAGACAGCCAGTGCCCTCTACACTGCATATGTAGCAGCCGCACTCCATTCCCGCCGTTCAGATGCCGACCCTAGGGGTCTACAGACCCCAGTTTGAGAAGCACTGCACTCTTCTGCCTCTTCTTCAGGGGAGCCTGTCATGTGAGACAGGTGCCTTCCCAGGCCAATAGTACAGTTAAGATTGGACAAACAACCAACAGGAGAATCACCCATACTTTTCCATGTGTGCTATGAGGTGGCAGTCTTCTAACATACCACATCACTAGGACAATTGAAAAGAAAGTATTTATAGAGATCCTTTCATGACTTCAGAATGTTGCAAAGCGCTTTATAGCCAATGATGGATGTCTGAAGTGTAGCTGCTGTTATAATGTAAGGAACATGGCTGTCATTTTTTACACATTGATGACCCACAAACAGCAATGTGATAATGGTCTGATAATCTCTTTTTGGGCATGTTAGTTGAGGGATAAATATTGACCAGGACACCGGGGATAGCTCCCTTGTTCCTTTTCAAAATAATGTCATGCGATCTTCCACATGAGAGGGCAGACGAGACCTCGGTTAAAGTCTCACTCTAAAGATGGCACCTCTGACAGTGCAGCAGTTTCTCAGCACCTTGTCACATTTTACTACGTTAAAGGTGCTACAGTAATGCATGTTGTTGTTGTATGCACTGCTGTGTCAGCCTGGATTTTGTGTCTGGAGTGGGGCTTGAACCCCCCATCCTTCTGACTTGGAGGCAAGAGCACAAGGCTGACCTCTAAATGTTTATAATGTTACAACCCCTGTGGGATGGTTAATGTTAAAACTGATATTGATTTCCCACTGAGCCCAGCCAAAGTAAATATGAAATCTTGTTCATATAAAACTCTGGAAAATTCCTGTGAACCCATTTTACAGCCTCTGAATTCGTACCCGAGCACCCAATTTGTTATTACCTCAGTGAGACCATTAACGTTAAAATTCGACATATGAACCCCCAGACCGATTTACAGAATGATGTGTCAAGATTTCATGTTTTAAGACTTTTATTATAACAACTAAACTAAAAGAAATCCCCATTAACATCTGGAATCTGGAAATTACCGTGCAGTGCAGCAAACAGGCCATATTTTCTTATTAAAACACTTGAAAACTTCTTTGATGACAAGATCTTTGCAGTTAAAAGACCCAAAATCTTCCCAGTTGCAATGGGTTGGATCTCCCAGGCCTTTCGCAAAGTCAATGTCCTCTTCGCTCACTTCTCCAAACACTTTCGACCTGGACGTCCGAGAATAAAGTGATTCCTGGTGATCCTGTTAGTTTTTTACTTCTCCGTGAACCTCGACTTTCACAACATGTTCAGAGCTTCGCTGCCTTTTGCTGTATCAGTTTTTTCTGAGAGCAGTTGTGTCCTCTCTCTCTCCTGTGAGGCTGCCACCGTTGGTTGTCTTCCTTTCTTACAGCCTGCTCTGAGGCAGCCACTACTGGTTTCCTTTCTTACAGCCTGTCTGCCTTCAGAAAATCTGTTACATTTATCTGGAATCACAAGTCAATAGCCTATTGTCCTTTCCAATATGCAGAGTCCACAAGTCTGGCTTCAGCAACTCCACCTGGGCTTTTCATTGTTTCCAGGTGTTAACAGCTGCCATGCACATTTGCCTCCTCAGAGTCACTGATTCCTGTTTATGATCCAAAAGCCTCGGAGGATGAAACCCATTGTTCTTCAGGCGCTACACCCCTGCAGTCTCTGCTTTTCAAAAAAGTATTTGATCTGTGCTCTCTGTTGGCTTGATAACCAAGATTTCTGTCTTGTCTTTAAGCAGAGTTGATGTGAGATCACCTAACTTCTCTGACTTTATCTTAAACTTGAAAAAAAAATCACAGTTTTCAAAACATAATCATGTTACGAAGTCCAGCGTTCATAACAATAAATGCATGTCCAGTGGCGTTGTTGATGCTGAATTGGAGGATATTTTGATTTGTATTATGGGCTTGCTAGGCTTCAAGAACAATCATCGCCTCTGAATGCAGCACAATCAGAGATGCCTCTATTTCCACAATATGGTTTCTCTCCTTTTTCTCCCTGTTCAACAAGATGTCTGTCTTTTTCCCCCACCTCTGTCCCTCTCCTTCAACTGGGTGTTACCCTTACTAGGTTATCTCTCCACCTCCTGTAACAAGGTAATCTACCCTTCTGCAGCCAATAGGATCTTTCGGTCTCTTCTCCCACCCTTACCTTCTTTCTCTACCTCCTTCACTCCTCTTTCCTCTCTCAAAAATATTTATTTTATTAATCAAACTGAAACATTAAACATGCCATTATGTGCAGAGCATTTTTATTTATTTTGTATTTAACCTAATTACATTATTTCTGCATTCTCTCCCTCTAGTCCTTAATAATACTCCCTGATTTCTGCACTTTATCCGTGATTCCTACAATCTTGAAATTACTGTTGCCGGTATTCGTGCTTACATAAAATTCCTTTGTTCATTATTATCTCTTTCTCCTCCTCTTCCCTTTATCTGTATAATTTCTGCCCGATATTCTCCATCCTCTTTCCTTCCTCTTCTCATTTCTGTTCTATTTCCTCTTTCCCTCCTTTGCTCTTTCTGCAGTTTCGCTATCTTTTGCTAGGGGTTTGTTCCTCTCCCTTTCTGTGCGCCTTCTCAGCATTTTCTCTCTCTCTTTCTCTGCTGTCTTCTCATTTCTATCATGTGTGTTCAGTCCCTGGAAGTAATTTTCAATGGAGGTGTGGATTGGGTGGATTCTACAACAGGCGGGTGATCTGTGATGATGGTGAAATTGAACAGCGCCGCCCCCCACCCCCCCCCCCCTTCCCATCTCACCTTCTCCCTGCAGCCTGTGCCTATCTCTTACTGCTTTCCCTTCTTACTTCTTACACCTCTTCAATTTGCTACTAAAATGTCATTAAATTAAAAACAAAACCCGAGACATCTCTAGGGTCTGTCCATCCCATATCAAAACATTCTTGCAGCTTCTCGCATACATCTATTGATAATAATGCAAAACCATGTTTTTTTAATTTACATTTTTCTCAGTCTCCTTATACACATTTCTTTTTCTCCTCCTTAATTTCTTTAATCTTTTGCTCCTCCTTCATGTTTATTTTCCTCTCTCTCCTGGTACACTTGCCACTTAATTCTTTTTGCTTTCTCCTGCTGGCTCCAGTAAGCAGGGCTTGGAATATTGATCACAGAAATGGGGGAGAATGGTTTTGCAGAACACAGTTGATGAATAACAAAAGTGGAAAAAAAGTTGATTAGAAATGAGAAACACAACAAGACTTAAACAGTGAACTAATAAGGAAGATGAAAGTTGACTGACAGTTTGCAGACAGAGAAAAATAATTTCCTCATCAAGAATCTCCTCTCAAAAGCTTTTCTAAAATGTTTTAAATGGTTCGAAAGGTACATGTCGAGCATGGTTTAGATTTGAGCATATGCTTATATAATCGCTCAAGAAACATACCATAACTTTAAATCTTCAATGCATTACAGTATAAAAATCAAAATCAAACAATTTTAAGCAAGTTTACTAAATTCTCGGTATATCTCCATAAGGCACTGGTATCCCGGCACTGGTATCATCAGTGCAGACTCGATGGGCCGAAGGGCCTCTTCTGCACTGTATTATTCTGTGATTCTGTGATCCTTCTGAAACCTCATCCAAGTGGCCAATCTTCATGATGAATGTTAGACTGTTCCTCTGGGAGGAAGAAGAAATCAGAGCTGTGTCCAATTTGGTCCTCTCCCAATGTCTGAATGGATGGTGATCGGAAGTTGCAATTTGAACTGATTCGTTTCTCCCTGCTCTAAACTGGGGTGCTGAGTCCTGTTAGTTCCCCAACTGCTCTTTTGTATGAGATCAGCAAATTGACCACAGATCAGGGACTAATTCAGGCACTTTCAGTCCAGATGGCTTAGTATCACATCAGGCAATGCATTCATGTTTCCCTCTTTAAGTGAAAGTTGACTTTCTACAGGAATGAACAAGGAAGTCCAGGTTCAACTGGCTCGCCTGCAAAGGCAGTGCATTTCCATCACTCTCCATTGTGAAGTTACTTGAGCAGCAGAGGTCAAGGTCACTATGTTTCTACTGCTATGCCATTGTGCAGTTCCTCACGCTGGTCTTGTGATTGGCAGGAATTCTGGGCAAACAGCTGAAGGCAGCAGCATGAGCACATGTATGCATTGCTGAAATTGATGCTGCTCATCATTGTGACACCCGCTTTGATGAGTTGAGGATTCAATGCTGATGAAAAAAGATGCTCCCAATCTGTTTACTGGGTCTACAAGGACAGTATGTCAATCAGATAGACAACATACTGTGATGCTGTCATTGCATCACCTCGTCTGTCTGTGCTAAGTCAGCTTTAGGTACTTCAGGCTTGCACGTCAACCCACTGGCACTGATGTCAGCACATTTGTACATCAGTACAAAATGGTTGTATGCGCCAATGTAGACTGTTTTAATGAGGCCAATCTAGTCTTTAGGCACCTGCAAAATCCACAAGCATAGGTGGCCCCCAATATTTGATGCAGAGGGGATTACCTGCCAGTAAATATTGAAATCTGAAGTGTAATATTGCCCTTTTCTGCCCCTACCTCAACCCGTCTGCAGCTGAAATCTCATCCATACATTTGTTACCTCCAGCCTTGACTATGTGCACGCTGACTTACATTGGCTCTGGGTCTGGCAATGCCACTATTTTAAAATGGCCTTACCCCTCCCTATATTGGTGACCTCCTCCGGCCCTACAACACTTTGAGATATCTGTGCTCCTCCAATTCTGGAGACTTATGCACCCCGATTTTCATCGCCCCACCATTGGTGGCTGTTCCTTCAGCTGTCTAGGCCCTATGATCTGGAATTTCCTTCCTAAACCGCTCCACTTCTGGAATCTGGGAATTACAGCACACAGTGCAACACACTGGCCATGCGCAACCACCGTTCCCTTTAAGATGCTCTCGTGCATGGCCACGCAGCACTCTTAAAGGGGCTGCACAGTGCAGCAGACGAGTCCTACACAACAAAGAAAAATTAAAGGGAACATTGCTCCATACATGACAATACCAGTGCTCTCTGGGCTGGCCTTCCACCTTCACCCTCGGTAAACTTCATCTCATCCAAAACTCTGCTTCCGATATCCCATTCTACACCAAGTCCCAGTTGCCTATCACCCATATACTATCTGACCTACCTTGGCTTCCAGTCCCTCAATATGTTTAAAATGTTTAAATCGCTTTGCCCCTCTCTACTTGCCACTTCCTACCTTCCACATTGCCTTTTACGACCCTACCTAGAACCCTTTTTTGATGAAGCTTTTGGTTACTGCTCCTGATAAGTCTTTTGTGTCTATTTTTCCTCACAACTCTGTGAAGCTCTTTGGAATACTTCTCAAACATTCAAGGCGCTGTAATAAATGCAAGTTGTTAACAATTGACAAAGCAATGCTATTTAGGAGCGATATGGCCTTCTTGTCTATAATATTTAAAAGTTTTCTATATAACATGCCTCTTATCTGTCATTTTTTCAGTCACACTTTGGTTGATAAGACCTCGACTGGTATAGAATGATGCATCCTCCCACTCACCATGAGCAATGCCACAGGAAATGTGATATCAATTTAGTAGTTCCAGTCCCACTCCAGCAACTTGAGCACACAATAGAAGCTGAGAATCCCAGTGCAGTACTGAGGAAGCGCTGCAATGTCAGACCTGGCGTGTTTCGGATGAGACATTGAACCAAGTCCGCATCTGCCCTGTCAGGCGGATGTAAAAGATCCCGTGGCACCATTTCAAAGAAGAGCAGGGGAATTCTCCCTGGTATCTAGGCAAATATTTATTCGTCTTCCAATATCACTAAACTAGTTATCAAGTCATTAACGCATTGCTGTTTGTAGGAGTTTGCTGTGCGCAAACTGGCAGCTGCATTTCCTACATGACAACAGTGACTACTCTTCGAAAGTATTTCATTGGCTGTAAAGCACTTTAGGACGTTTGAGGTTGTGAGTGGTGCTATATAAATGCGAGTCTTTCCTTTTTAATTCAGGCTTAGAAAATTTATCAAGATGGCAATGAACTCTCACAAGAAAGGGAAGACCGTAAAATCAGATCACAGTTGAGAGTACTGAAGCAAGGTCCTTGAATAAATAGTCTTCATAAAAAAATAAACAAAAATGAATAAAACTGACACTTTATGACAAAATATGTTATAGAAAGAAATGCAATATGATTTTTGTTCCCTGTATTGAGTCAAACTATAACCCCCACAGCAACATTCTCATTTGTGAGTTATGTCTGCCTCACTCATGGCAATAAAAATGATATTTCACTGCCCTCTGTGAAATGTATTGTCTGTTTATGGAATTCAGGAAGAGTGTTCAAGCTGTGACTATTTACTTAAACTGGAAAAGTATTTGTTTGTCAAGCAAAGATTTGTACAAGCGCTGGGTGCCAGTTTGTAGAATATTCTGCAGAGGCCTGTGTGATCTGGTGAGCATACAGTTCGGTTTTAAATAACAGAAAGTGCTGGAAATACTCAGCAGGTCAGGCAGCATCTGTGGATGGAGAAGCAGAGTTAACAGTTCAGGTCTGTGACCTTTCATCTGCAGAATCTGATGAACTGTTAACTCTGCTTCTGTCTCCACAGATGCTGCCTGACCTGCTGAGTATTTCCAGCACTTTCAGTTTTTATTTCAGATTTCCAGCATCTGCATTATTTTGCTTTTATTTGTTCAGTTTTAAGTGGCTTGTTGCTTGCAATCCACAAGAGACATCCCTTCTTTTCCTCATTCACTGTCTTGCTCACTTATGTCACTCTCCCTCTGAGATGCATTCTTGTTTCTTATCGCCCCTTATGAGAATCAAAAAATGCAGCAAGCAGAAAATCCCAGAGGGAACAAAAAAGACCACGATCGGTTTCAGGGTAGAATGGATGACTTGAAGCAGCTTTTGGAGGCTATTTCTTTCAAACACAGCCTCATGTACATTGGGCAGATACGATTATCAAGTTCTGTTTGGAGAAAATGAGTGAACGTAAGCCGCGGGGACATGTTCCCTTGTGCACAGTAGTGACATTCACACTAATCATTTGTCAGCAGCCAAGTGAGAATTAAATGCAGGTGAATGGCTTACAAGAGGTGCTGAGTTGCAGAGGACAAGAGTTTGTTTGGTTTGTGGTATGAAGGATGGAAATGAATGGAGATTCAATATGCTGCTCAACTCGATGGGCTGATTAAATCCGATAAGATCTGACTACACACTCGGTGTGACGTTAAGTGGTCGTTATTACCAAGTGGTGTCTTTGAAGCAGTAATAAATTAGATTTATTTTGGGTTGAGCTTGCACAGATCTCTTTTTCAGGTACCTGGCACAGCAAAAGAAGAATGCTGAAATGAGACCTGTGGAATTATAACCAGCTTTTAATTTTCTTTAATATTAATTTTCTTTGCCAGTTTTCTCCTCTTCCCTCAATGTCCCGAGGGTACTCACTCTAGTTGATGGTTGGCTCCACAAGTACCATCAGCCCTCGCCCAAGCAGACTGTTAGTGTGCTTTCCAGCAGATGTCAGAAGCAGAAGCCCCTGTTACTAGGGTTGGTAACTCTGGTTGGACATACATTCCTGGAAGTTTCATCACATGATCCCTCACCTCAAACCACCCCGCCCCCACCTTCCCACCATTGGTCCATCTTCAGGGCGCACTGTCCTCCCAGGGCCTATTGGAAAACGAACAAACTCTTTGTTACCCAATTGGCTTAATTATGGCTGTCAGTCAATATGCTTTTATCTCTCCATCTTTTTTGTTTAGCCAATAAATGAGAATGTTCAAAGAAAATGAGGAAAACACTTCTTTTTAATGCTGCTAGGATTTTTCTCTAGGATTGCTTGCAACAATGTCTTGGAGATTGATTTTCATTCCTGGAGACCCCAGGACAATGCTGGAGTGTTGGAGACCCTACTTGCTCCCCTTTTTTTCAGCTATCTAGCCTAGGAATGATCAGACTAATTGCAATAGTCAGACTTAGGTCAGATAGCTCCAGGCAGGCTAGTAATTTGTACAGGGGATTCATCTGGTCTCCTGACTTAACTAGGGTGGAACCCCTCACCCCCAACTCCAGAGAAAGGGCATTAACAACTAATTTTTAATGTACATCTTTGAGGTTATCTTCCTGTGTGAATTTTTATCTACTAAATCCATTCCATTTTCAAAGGACACACACATACACAATTAGTGCAGTTTGTCTCTGCTGTACATTTAAAATGATTCCTGTTGAGACCATGAGGATCACTGCCATGTGCATCTGTCATACTGAAAATGTGCAACATTAATCTCAAGGTAACACAACTTGCAAAATACTTTTCCTTTTCTTGCTTTGTTCTCCACTACAGTCTTTCCTCATCTGAACAGTGGGCCATGAACCAATCATAAAGAGTTTGGTGTGGGCTGTGTATTGCACTTGTAATGGATTTTAGAAAGCCTATTGTTGATACATTGCTCACATTTCATTGGGTTTAAAGCAGAATCTAAGCTGTCTTTAAAGTACAATCCTTTATTTTCTGTTCAGAATCCAGAAGCTGTTTCACTGTAAATTAAATAGGGCTGCATTCAATTTGTTTTGATAAAATACACTGCGTCATATTAATCTTCCACCTTAGTCTTTTCTCTTGCTTTGTTTGCTGATCAGCACAGATTGATATAATCCACTACGCGAAGAATTGTTCATTCAATAACAGTATTGAGAATGTCATTCACTTTGTCCTTAGTTCCCTTTGTAAACAAACCTGCAAGTCTGGTGGTCTCAGAATCTCGTTCCAAGTCATCTCCAAAATCTCAACAAGCTCCTTCCAGTGATGAATGTTACTGTCTTATCAAGGTCAGTCAGAGAAGCCCTTTTGCATATCCCATAAATTTTACCCATGTGCCACTGATATGAGATTAATGTAATGGTGCTGAAGCAAGCACTGAGGCTTGTCTTAATTATGCTAAGGTTGCTGGTTCACGTTTCTCTTCATCTGTCTCTTGCTTTAGGGAACACTAAACATTGTGTCATTATATTGTCTGTTCCACCACAATGGCAGCCTCATTTACAAAGTCATCAGATGTCTTATGACCTGTATCATCTAATAAATAAGAGACAGAATTCCAAACATACTGGGGGCCAGAGCAGTAAGTTGACATAGTGCCGCGACCTTGGTGCATGTTCTGAGACACACAGAGCCTTAGCAATCCTTTCTTTGGAAGACTCGGTGACCGCTGTATTCTTCTCTATGGCTTTTCACTGATGCTGATATTCTGTGTCGGGGAGGAAAGACAATAAGCATTTTGTAGCATGATTATTTTTAGCACCTGCTTTTAAAGGGTGCATGTGTTTAAAAACAGAACATTTCTCTGCAGCTAATGTGCATAGACAGGCCTGTAGGGAACAATTATGGTTTTAAAGCAATATATCCAACATATTGCTTCAACATTGATTCTGTCAGTCTTAATATTTTATTTGGCCAGGTCTTCTTTTTCTTATTTTGCCTTCTACTTGGTTCTGAATGTAACACAGCCTATAATTAGAACTATGGAGCATTGAACACAGGGCTTTTGGTTCAATAACCAAGGAACTAATGACGAATGGCCTAGGTACTTACACATACATTACATATGTAACTTCTTCAGAATACGGACGGGTCATTATGATCATGTCTTGTGAATGTAGTGCTTTATGAGTGATAAAATTGTGTCTCTCATTCATGTTTGTCATCAATGAAGGAAGTGTGCCTTTTTGTATTTCTGGCCTCCTTAAATCCTTGGCAAGAAAAGCAGCCGGAGGAGTTATGTGTGGTCATCAGTGATATTAGTGGATGGGCGCTTACAAAGTAAGCAGCTAGGTGACTGGGTCTTCAGGTCAGATTCCCTCAGTTTCGCATGGTTCAGCCCATTTTCTGGACTGTTGAAGCTAATACTGCAGTGGAAATGAGATAATATCACATCTGTGGCATTTACAATATGAATGTAAATGAGACTCGGGCAGATTAATACTTGGGCTGTCATTGTGTGGTTAAGTGTTAGATCCAAGTGCGACCTTACTGACTTTGCATTTAATATAAAGAATAAAGTGGTGTATATTCTTGAGTTCAGGATGGCAAAATATTCTGAACAATAATTGTTTATTGAACAGAATATAAAGTTTGTTTACCAGCTAAAGCAAGTACTGCCAATTAAAGAAGTTTTATAGAAGAATATATTTCCAACTACCTTTCATGTCACTTCTGTAAAGTTACTTGTAAAGAATTAGACTCAAACAACATCACTAAAACCGATTATCTGGTTATTATAACATTGCTATTTGGTGGTCCTTGTGTGCATATTGGCTGTTACATTTCCTACATTACAACAGTGACTATGCTTGAAAAGTACTTCAGTGGCTGCATAGGAACATAGGAGCAGGAATAGGCTATTCAGCTCATTGAGCCTGCTCCGCCATTCAATTCAATCCTGGCTGATCATCTACCTCAATGCCACTTTCCCGCACTATCCCCATATCCCTTGATGTCATTTGTATCCAGATATCTATCGATTTCTGTCTTGAACATGCTCAGTGATTGAGCTTCCGCAGTCCTCTGGGGTAGAGAATTCCAAAGATTCACCACCCTCTGAGTGAAGACATTCTTCCTCATCTCAGTCCTAAATGGCCTACCACTCACTCTGAGACTGTGTACCCTGGTTCTAGACTCAGCAGCCAGGGGAAACATCACAGAACCATAGAAACGTTATGGCACAGAAAGAGGCCGTTCAGCCTCTTTCAGTGTCTGCGCCAGCTGAAAAAACTAGCCACCCATTCTGATCCCACCCTCCAGCACCTGGTCCATAGCTTGCAGGTTACAGCACATCACTTCCTAACTACATCCACCCTGTCATGCCCTGTAAGAATTTTGTAAGGTTCAATGAGATCAGCTCTCATTCTTCGAAACTCTAGAGAATACAGGCCCACTTTCTGCAATCTCTCCTCATAAGACAATCTTGCCATCCCAGGGATTAGTCTGGTGAACCTCCGTTGCACCCCCTCTACAGCAAGTATATCCTTCCTTAGGCAAGAAGACCAAAACTGTACACAATACTCCAGGTGCGGTCTCACCAAGGCTCGATACAATTTCAGCAAGATTTCTTTACTCCTGTACTCAAAACCCCTTGCAATGAAGGCAAACAGACCATTGCCTTCCTAATTGCTTGCTGCACCTGCATGCTAACTTTTAGTGACTCTATGAACAAGGACAGCCAGGTCCCTTTGGACATCAACACTTCCCAACCTCTCACCACTGAAGAAATACTGTCTTTCTGTTTTTACTACCAAAGTGGATAACTTCACACTTATTCACATTGTATTCCATCTGCCATGTTCTTGCCCATTCACTTAGCCTGTCCAAGTGCCCTTGAAGCCACCTTGCATCCTCCTCCCAACTTACATTCCCACCTCGTTTTGTGTCATCAGCAAATTTGGAAATATTACATTTGGTCCCCGCATCCAAATCATTTATATAGTTAGTGAACAGCTGTGGCCCAAGCAGTTATCCTTGTGGTACCCCACTAGGAACAGCCTGCCATCCTGAGAATGACCCATTTATTCCTACTCTCTGTTTTCTGCCTGTTAACCAATCCTCAATCCATAGCAGTATATTACTCTCAATCACATGTGCTCAAATTTTGTCTACTAACCCCCGGTGTGGGACATAGGAACATAGGAAGAACATAGGAAGATAGGAACAGGAGTAGGCCATTCAGCCCCTCGAGCCTGTCCCGCCATTCAATGAGGTCATGGCTGATCCGTGGCCTAACTCCATATACCTGCCTTTGGCCCATATCCCTTAATATCTTTGCTCAATAAAAATCTATCTATCTCAGATTTAAAATTAACAACTGCTGTTTGTGGGAGAGAGTTCCAAACCTCTACCACCCCTTTGCGTGAAGAAGTGCTTCCTAACATCTCTCCTGAACGGTCTGGTCCTAATTTTTAAACTATGCCCCCTAGTTTTAGAATCTCCAACCAGTGGAAATAGTTTATCTTTATCTAGCCTGTCTTTTCCTGTTAATATCTTGAAGACTTCGATCAGATCACCTCTTAACCTTCAAAATTCTAGCGAAAATGGGCTTAATTTGTGTAATCTCTCCTTGTAACTTAACCCCTGCAGTCCAGGTATCATTCTTGTAAACCTACGTTGCACTCCCTCCGAGGCCAATATATTCTTCCTAAGGTGTGGTGCCCAGAGCTGCTCACAGTACTCCAAGTGGGGTCTAACCAGGGTTTTGTACAGCTGCAGCATAACCTCTGTGTCTTTATACTCCAATCCTCTGGATATAAAGGCGAGCATTCCATTAGCCTTTTTGATTATTTTCTGCACTTGCTCATGGCATTTTAAAGATCTATGCACCTGAACCTCCAAGTCTCTTTGGAAATCCACTGTACTTAACCTCTTCCCATTTAGAAAGTACCCTGCTCTATCCTTTTTTGGTCCAAAATGGATAACTTCACACTTGCCCACATTGAAATCCATCTGCCATAGTTTTGCCCATTCACCTAGTCTGTCAATATCTCCTTGCAATTTTATGCTATCATCTAGAATGTCTACAATGCCGCCTAACTTTGTATCATCAGCAAATTTGGATATATGACTTACTATGCCACCATCCAAGTCATTAATGAATAATGTGAATAATTGAGGCCCCAACACAGATCCCTGCAGGACACCACTAGTCACACCCTTCCAATCAGAGTACTTACCCATTATCCCCACTCTCTGTCGCCTACCACTTGACCAATTTCCTAACCATATCAATAATTTGCCCTCAATTCCATTGGCTTCCACCTTAGTTAACAGTCTCTTATGTGGGACTTTACCAAATGCTTTCTGGAAGTCCTTATAAATAACATTCCCCTGCTTTCTGAAAATCCCAAATACACCACATACACTGGTTCTCCTTTATTTATGCTACAAATAATATGCTACAAAGTGCTTTGGGACAGTCTAAGATTATGAAAGGTTCGACATAAATTTTAGTGATAGAATTAAATGGCGTTTTTATCAGTTGTGTATCATCTTCAAGAGTGAGGACGAATGCAAAATATTCATTTAATGTCTCTGCCATGTACTGGGAGTCCTCTCTAACCTGTCAAACATCTGGCTGACCAAAGAACAACCATGGCAGCTCTATTTCCATTCCTTCCAATGTTGTCTTGACAAGACCATACCAAAAGATAACCATCCTGCCAAGGGAATAAGGGCAGCACAGGCACTATATGAAACAAAATATTTCCATACTTTCACCTTAAGGGAAAAAAGGAGGGTCAAAGTACCTCTGAAGACAAACAGCTTGAAGAAAAATACTATTATTCCCCTTCTGCCATGTAGCTATAAATAAAACCATGTCCTTTCCACATGGGACAATGACAGACACCAAGTCTACCTTGGGGAGATTCTGTCATTGTATAAAAAGGTTATCAGTGCATGGAATCAAATGCCATATCATACAGAACATCCATTTCCAGGGCAAAGCCTGTGTGTTCAACATAGTCAAGTGATGGTTTAGTTTGTACCGCAATGGTGAGTTAGCTGGGCCAGCAGTTGGGGTGCTAACTTTGGCCTTTATGTTGTGGGGGGGAAATAAATCAGTGTTCTCCTTTCCCAAATGTTATCCAAGTATCCATGAATGGTTGTGCACATCTGGTAATAACCACACACACTCAGCTGCTAAGCAAATGATCCACTGACATTTGGTATTCAGGCTTCTACGTGAAGAATGGCCACTTGGGTGAAGTTGTGTGAGGCTTTCGGAAAGAGAGGGAAATGTTATATTTAGCACAAATAAGTTGTAGAAAAAGGATGTATACAATTATATAAAGAGAGTCTAAAATGAATAATTTCATTTTCTGAGACAAAAGATGTTGGAGTTAGCTATGCTAATTTAAAATCCCTGTCAATATCAATGCATGTGGAATCTTTATCACCTTCAGGAGTTGTGTGCCAGTGGAATTGCAGCATTATTAGTGACATGAGGATAATGTAGGACTTTTGAGTTTTCATAGAGAAAATGCAACTCAAAGACAAACCAGTTGTGTTTAGTATTTGGATATTGGGGTTCTTTTGGTGTTCAAAATGAACTAATAGTGTTAGAGAATAAAACAACATTGTTAAGTCCATTGATACAACAGTAGGGATCATCTGCTCTTGTTTGCTGTGCATAGCAATGTTGTAAATGAGCTAAAAAGGAATACAAAACAGCTAGAGCAATTTCATTCCCAATGCACCTTTTGTACAGCTGTTGTCAATCAATTGTTCCTCAGCTGCAAAAACAAAGAAATATACTGATCGTTTTCTTCATTAGATATCCTGCTTGGTGTTAGGTTAGGAGGTGAAATATTTTTACCTGTGAAATTCAATGCTGAAGATAGATATCGCACCAATGGCCATGACCTCTCTGTTGTGTGTCAGGTGCTTTTACACTGAAAAGACCTTGTAAACGGCAGTCTCTAATTCACCTGGCGCCAGAGCGAGAGGAAGTTGTTGTGAGCAGCCTCTGTACATGAAGTGGGCAAACTCCTCTTGCTCCCACCTTATCCTTTTCTTTAGCTATTTACTTTTATTTCCTATCAGTGCTAAGGCAGGTTGTGAATGTTGTTTTTAACTGCCTGAAATGCACTTGCTCTAAATTTGCAAGATGCAATATTCCAGAGAATTTCAACAAAGAATGTTAAACTATATCGCTAAAAGAGTAGAATATAAGTCAATGGGAGTTATGGCCAGTCTAGCCCTCTGGTTAGACTGCACCTCATGCTGTGACCAGTTCTGATTGCTGAGACACCAGGTTGACTTTCAAGTATTCAAGGAAGTGTGGAGAAAAGCCACAAGGCTCAGTCCCAAAATTAGAGGACTGTGTTATAAGGAAAGACTGGGGGGAATTTGTGTTTTTAGTCTGGAAAGGGAAGAGCTACATGACAGAGTCAAGGAAATGGAAAAGGTGAACCCAGAATGTCACTTTCAATCAAATGGTGACAGTGGGACAAAAGGTTACAACCAAGAAGGGGAACTTAGGACTGATATCAGAAAGTTTTTCCTCACACAAAGTATTCAACGCATGTAATAGTCTTCCAGATGAAATCGTGTAATCCCTGGAATCAATGAAGAGGCAATAGTCTGACTTGTCTTTCTGGATGGATGAGCGAAGATGGGCCGAATGGTCGTCTTCATCAGTAACTATCTCGGGATTATTGCTAAGATAGAATCTTACCGTAGAAGAGGCACTTTTTCCCATATCATCCGTTTTACTCTATGGTCGAGAGTTGGAATGACTCCCTCGCACCTGTAGCGTTCAAAACCTCAAACCTTCTCCCCTCGTGGAAAGATCCTGCAACTTTTGTTTTTGAAATTTGACCTTATTTATCTAATCATTTTAGAACTCTCAGAGCATCGTTGCTCAAAAAGCCCCAAAAGAAATCCTAAGGAGTGATTTGCACAATCCACCAGTGAGTCAGTCTCATCAGAGAACCAGGGCCACAATGTTCCAGTGAGTACACCAGGCATTCCTGAAAGTGAAGAACTATTGTAGGGCGCGATTCACCCTTACGGGAATTTAGTGCAAGTGGGGATAGGCGATCAATTCGGAAACGAAGAAGGGGCATTAATCATTTCCCTCATAAACCTTAAATTTCTTTGAAGAAACCGATATATTTCTTTTCATGTGTAGGTGGCTGGGAAGTTTTCTTTATGTTTCTATAATCAAATCTGCATTGATCTCATTATTTTAAGAGTGGAACAGCGTGAGATTAGTCTTACTGCAGGGGAACAATCAGTTTAGTAAATACAATAACCATTAATCCACAGCCCTGTGGCTATTATTAAAACAGTGTAACATGTAGGAGACAAAGGCGTCCAAGAATATAATGTCTCCCTATTACCAGCCGAAAGGGCTTGGTGATGGAATAATGTTTAGTGAGTCAATCTTTATGGACACTGCAACCATGGCACAGATGGTGGCAATGAAATCTCAGTTGCGCTGTCAGAGTTAATTAAAATGGGTTTTCATTGCAACCCTCCTGTTTTGCCTTTCAGGGCGGGCAAATTGATAACTTGCACATTTCGACCTGACCCGATCTGCACAACTACCTGAAAAAGATGCACCAATCTCCCCATTATTTCCGAATACCAGCATTGCTGTAATGTATGGATCAACCAAGATGGAAACAGCTGCCGTTTTACATGAGCAATATGCAAATATCAAAAGCAATTGTTTCTGCTTGCATGTGCTGCATGGTTTTTGCATCACTGAGGAATGTTACTCCTCACAAGTTCCATGTATGTTATATACATGTAGGAGCTGCCACAGGGGGAAAAAAAGGAAGTTTGTGAATTGATGAATTGCTGTTAAAATGTTAAGTGTGATGGGCATCTGGCTGCCTATCTGCTACAGCACGGCCTTCCCGAGCAGATGGTGGTCGGCTGGAGTCTCAGTGGTGCCTGTCAGTATCGGCATGGGATTCGTCAGTTATTGTCTGCACAGCAAGAATGAATTAGGTAGCAAGGAATGTTGTGGTTTGGTGAATTGATTGTAGGCAATTTCCATTGAAGGGCGAGACCAGCAGGCTTACCTAGGCTACATATTAATCAACTCTTCAGCATAGTGTAAGCAGTTTCAAGGTGTTTCTTCATAGCCAATTCTGATTTTGTACTTTATGCTTTAGGAGGGGGTGGAAAAGATGAGAAACGCCGTTCAATGTGAGAATGCTGTGTTTGGGTGGTTTTCCAGCATTGCCTGCCCATTAACAGACCCCCTGAGACTATGGGCTGAGCATTTAACATCAAGCTGTGTGCCGGCGCTCGCTGAGCTGACCAATTACTCGCGGAATTTGGACCGGATGGGATTTCCAAGTGTTGCATTTTCAAAGATATCGTCAGATTCCAGGGGAGGGGGCAGCTGACCGCTTTGAGGTTAGTCGAGGGACTTCCCATTAGTTTAGTTTAGTTTAGGGATACAGCACTGCAACAGGCCCTTCGGCCCACCGAGTCTGTGCCGACCATCAACCACCCATTTATACTAATCCTACAATAATTCCATATTCCTACCACATCCTCACCTGTCCCTATATTTCCCTACCACCTACCTATACTAGGGGCAATTTATAATGGCCAATTAACCTATCAGCCAGCAAGTCTTTGGCATGTGGGAGGAAACCGGAGCACCCGGAGAAAACCCACGCTTTTGGTAAAGAGAGAAAGAACTTAAATTTATATAATGCCTTACACAGCACCTCAGGACATCCCAAAGCGCTTTACAGTCTTCCTCCCCCCACCCACCACCGCCCCCCCAATATACATTATTCATAAAATTATAAAAGTACATTGCATAACAGTTCAAATTTGACATTAAAGTGTAATACAGATCAGTTTCTTCCAATACAGTAAGTGAAGTGCCTCATTACACTTACCATTGCAGGTTATATTTACAATGTACATTTACATTTCACCAATTGGATCAAACTGCTCTACGCAAACATCGGTAGCGCAGTCTCAATCAATGGGTGGGAATCGGAAAGTTTCCCGATCCAATCTGGAGTCAGACAGGGCTGTCCTCTCTCCCCGGTCTTGTTGGTTTGCTGTATTGAACCCTTTGCTGAGTCTATTAGGAAGGATGCGAGCATAAGAGGGGTGACAATCCCAGGCAGTGGAGGTACTCGGGTTAAAACCTCCCTGTACATGGATGACGTTGCCATCTTCTGTTCGGATCCACTGTCTGTGCGCAGACTGATGAACATCTGCGACCAGTTCGAACTGGCCTCGGGAGCCAAAGTTAACCACGGCAAGAGCGAGGCCATGTTCTTTGGGAACTGGGCTGACCGATCCTTTGTCCCCTTCACCGTCAGGTCAGACTACCTGAAAGTGCTGGGGATATGGTTCGGAAGGGCCGGGGCATGCACCAAAACCTGGGAGGAGCGAGTAGCCAAGGTACAACAAAAGTTGAGCATGTGGGGGCAGCGATCTCTCTCCATTGTGGGTAAGAACCTGGTCATCAGGTGCGAGGCGCTCACGTTGTTGCTGTACGTGGCGCAGGTCTGGCCCATACCCCACTCCTGCGCTGTGGCGGTCACCCGAGCCATTTTCCACTTCATCTGGGGATCTAAAATGGACCGGGTCCGGAGGGACACGATGTTCAAATCTCTGGATAAGGGCGGGAAAAATGTACCCAACGTGGCCCTCATCCTAATGACCACCTTCGTGTGCGGCTGCATCAAGCTGTGTGTAGACCTCCAGTACGCAAACTCCAAGTGTCACTATGTGCTGAGGTTCTATCTGTCCCCGGTGTTGCGAAGGATGGGCCTGGTCACATTGCCGCGGAATACTCCATGCAGTTGGACCGTGCCGTACCACCTATCCTTCGTGGAGCAGTTTCTGCGGGAAAACACCTTTGACCACCGATCCACCAGGCGGTGGTCTGCACAGAATGTCCTCAAGGCCCTACGGGAAAAGGAGACTGGGGATCCTGTCGGTTGGTTCCCCGAGCAGACCGCTAAAGTCATTTGGCGGAATGCCTCATCACCAGAACTTTCAAACAAGCACCAAGATATAGCTTGGCTGGTGGTGAGAAGGGCCCTTCCCGTCAGATCCTTCCTGCACGCCTGAAGTCTCGCCCCCTCTGTGCAATGCCCCCGCAGTGGCTGTGGTGGGGAAGAGACGGTTGCCCACCTCCTCCTGGAATGTGTCTTTGCAAAGCAGGTGTGGAAAGAGATGCAGTGGTTTTTGTCAAGGTTCAGCCCAAGCAGCTCTGTAACACAGGAGTCTGTGCTCTACGGGCTGTTCCCAGGGACGCACACCGAGACAAACATCAACTGCTGCTGGAGGACTATCAATTCGGTGAAAGACGCCCTTTGGTCTGCCCGAAACTTGCTGGTCTTCCAGTGCAAAGAGTTGTCCACCACCAAATGGTGCAGACTGGCACATTCCAAGGTCCAGGACTACGTGCTGAGGGACGCACTAAAGCTTGGGGTAGCCGCAGCAAAGGCTCAATGGGGAAAGACCACAGTGTAAGGTCCCCCCACCAAGCTGAACGGAGGGGCTGGATCCATGGGAAACCCCTCGAACTGTATCGGGAAAATTTTCATTTGCTGTAAATGTAAAAATGTAATTGGCATGACAAATGTGAAATGGAAGGGTTGTGAAGCAACTCATGATTGTATTGAAGGAAACTGATCTCCCTTGCAATGTTTGTATTTTTTGGTGCTGTTTGAAACTGTTTAGCAATGTATTTTCTACAGATTTTTATGAATAAAGTATATTTTGGAAATAAATAAAAAAATTTACATTTCACCTCAACCATTCTCTGGTGCACACAGCCCGAGGGGTTTTACACAGTTTCCAGACCCTCGGTATACTATGGCGGGAGAACCTTACACAGTGGCTTTTCCCCATTGAGCCTTTTCAGCGGCTGCTCCAAGCTTTAGTGCGTCCCTCAGCACGTAGTCCTGGAGCTTGGAATGTGCCAGTCTGTAACACTCGGTCATGGGACAACTCTTTGCACTGGAGGACCAGCAAGTTTCGGGCAAACCAAAGAGCATCGTTCACCGAGTTGATGGTCCTCCAGCAGCAGTTGATGTTTATCTCGGTGTGCGTCCCTGGGAACAGCTCATAGACCCAAAATGCTTTGCAGCCAATTAAATACTTTTGAAATGTAACCACAGTTGTAATGTAGGAAACAGTGCAGCCAATTTGTGCACATCAAGCTCCCACACGCAGCAATGTGACAGTGACCAGATCATCTGCTTTAGAGACGTTGGTTGAGGGATAAATATTGTCCAGAACACTGGGGAGAATTGCTCTGCTCTTCCATTAGTGTTGTGGGATCTTTTATGCCCACTGGATGGGGCAGACAGGGCCTCGGTTTAACATCTCAACCGAAGGACTTGGAGAACCTTAGGACTGAGTTTCAGGAGGGCCTTTTACTGACTGAATTTTGTTCGCATTTGCACAGCAAGTAGAGCATTGCTGCCTGATGGAGTGTGCCATCTGCTCAAAGAAGTGGTGTCGGAGTAGCATTGAGAGGAGCAGTCCTTGGCTGCCTCAGCTTTCCACTGGGAAATCGCAAGGGGGTGAGAGGCTTGCACAGAAAATATGCACGAGGCTGGGGCAGGGGGAAAAATATACATTGTTAATAACCTGCAAAGTACAATTGACTTTGTTATGTGTTAGCTATAATTCATGTAATTGATCAGAAGTATGAATGATACAGAGGAGTTGCAGCAAACTGTAACAAATAATGTGCACATTTAATCCTCAGTAAAGAAGAAAGGACTTGTATTTAAATAAAAACAAAGGGCTGGAAATACTCAAAAATAAAAGCAAAATACTGCAGATGCTGGAAATCTGAAATAAAAACAAGAAATGCTGGAAATACTCAGCAGGTCTGGCAGCCTCTGTGGAGAGAGAAGCAGAGTTAACGTTTCAGGTCAGTGACCCTTCATCGGAACTGGCAAAGGCTAGAAATGTAATCGGTTTTGAGCAAGTGAAGGGGGACGGGGGGTGGGGGGTGGAAGCGAGGAAGAAGAACAAAAGGGAAGGTTTGTAACAGTGCGGGAGAGATTAACTGACAGAAAAGTCATGAAACAAAAGGTAAAGGGAGTGCTAATAGTTATAGTAAAAGACAAAGCATTTGTCCAGAGAGAGTGTTAATGGCAGAATAATGAACAGCTCTGTCCGAAAGCGCAAACATGAAAAACAAGTTTAAGACTGAGTCATGGTCTGAACTTAGTGTTGAGTCCAGAAGGCTGTAAAGTGCCTAATTGGAAGATGAGGTGCTGTTCCTCGAGTTTACCTTCACTGGAACACTGCAGCAGGCCGAGGACAGAAATGTGGGCACGGGAGCAGGGTGGTGAATTAAAATGGCAAGCAAACGGAAGCTCGGGGTCATGTTTTCGGACTGAGCGGAGGCATTCCGCAAAGCGGTCACCCAATCTGCATTCAGTCTCCCCAGTGTAGAGGAGACCGCATTGCGACCAGCGAATACAGTATACTAAATTGTGCAGGTAAATTACTGCTTCACCTGAATTTAAAGAGAGCCTTTGATAACCTCAGGACATCCTAAAGCACGTCACAGCCAATTAAATACTTTTGAAGTGCAGTCGCTGTTATATTGTGGGGGTAAAAGCACGGCAATCTGTTCTTGGTGATGTTGGTTCGTGAATACTGCGGGCTCTTTTTGGCCTTAAAATAGAAAAGCAGTACCAGCCCAGCTAAGTGTCATACAAATTTGCAGAAAGCTAATTTGTTTAACAAAAATCTATTTGCTAAAGAAGATCAGATCTTGTAACATTTGGCTGACAGTGATGAATGAGTGAGAGTTGAAGTACATGGATTACCTAAGAAAGCATGGTGTAAGGTGCCACGTTATTTGAGTGGAATAAATGAAAGAGACATGCAGCACGCCATTCGGGTTTGATGCTGGAGCACAGCAGGGGCTACATATCGGGAGGAGGGGCTGTTTGTTAATGTCGGCTGTTGGAGCTGACACGCTGATGTGTGCAGGTTGCTGTCTTTTGCTATCTAAATATTGTTTTCATGGCGCACTCTCTAGCAGCTTCTTTAATGAAATCAGATTACAGCGTGGAAAGGTGCCATCACTGCAGCTTCATGTTCAGCTAGCTTCAGTAAATAGACATGAAAGGGCAGGGTTGTTTTACTGCCTCCACAACAATTATGCCGTTCTGTTGCAAGATTAAAGAGAAAATTAAAAGTGAAGTGCCCAATTTCATGCAATTTAAACCAATGGGAGCGGTTAGGTCACAAGGCAATTGTTGACTGGCGCGCTTTTGCTGGATGGGCTGCAGAATCTGCATTGTCTCAGCAGTTTCTTCCTCCTCGCAAAGTCAATTGTGTGATTTTTCGGGGGAGTTGGAGAAGTTTTGCTTGGGGTGGGCTTGAACAGTGAGATCAGGTATAAAGAGTTGGCAGTAAAACACAGCAATTGTGTGGGAAATCTTGGCCAACTCCTGCAGAAAGAAAGAACTTGCATTTATATAGCGCCTTTCATAACCTGAGGACACCCCCAAAGTGCTCTGGAGCCAATTAAATTCTTTGGAAGTGCAGTTCCTTTTGCATTGTAGGAAACAGGGAAACCAGTTAGCACACAGCAAGCTCCCTCAGACAACACTGTAATAATGTCTTGATAACCTGTTTAGTGATAACTAATCAGTTTTAGTGAAGGGATAAATATCAGGCGGGACAAGGGTGGGGGAACTCCCCTGCTCTTTTTTTGAATGATGCATGAGAAACCAGACAGGGCTTTGATTCATCTGAAAGGCAGCACCTCCGACGGTGCAGCACTCCCTCAGTACTGCACTGCAACGCCAGCCTGGATTTTGTGCTCAAGTCCCTGGAATGGGACTTGAACCCACGAGGTCTGAGTCAGGCGAGAATAGGTAGGGAGCTAAAGTTTGCTTCGGTGCTACTGCACCTCAGTAACTGTAGTGCCCTACTAAATGCAGTCCCCACTAAAGGCCACATATTGGCCTGATGTTCATTCCGCCTAACATGCTTTTCAATGTATCTGAAGTTAGGAAGCGTCTCTGCAAACATTTCTCCGGAAACAGTGGTTTGTGGGGTTGCTTCACTTGTCATGATCATTTTTGATTTGGCTGAATCTATCGTTTCTGATTTCGTCTCAAACCCAAAGTGCATTCCTGTCTGGAGCCTCGCTACCCGGAATATCCATCATGTCCACCTGCATTCATTGACATGGAGAGCAGGCCTGTTATTTCCAAATATGTGCTTCCAGAAAGCTCACCTTCATGTTGGAAGATCAGCCGCTTGACATAAATGTCTCTTTCTGGAATGCTGAGTTGATCCCATCACCATGGGTTGGCTCCATTTTGAATGCATTTTAAGCTGAGACACGTTCACAGTTCCTTTGGGATCACTTTCTTCCTCTGGAAAAAGTGAGCTGACTGATTTTGACTGTATGCGAGAAGACTTAGAGCCACAAGCTACCAGTGTGTAGTCTGAGAAAGTACCAAATTCAAGCTCTGCCTTTGGGTGTATACAAGATCAGAAGAGCGCTTCTACTTCGGAGACACGAGATGGAACAGAGCTGTAACAGACACAGGACACAATAGAGCGGCAGTAAGCCCTCATCTGAAAAAGGGATTTGATGGACTTGAAGCCTCACGTATGCCAATTGTAGCCCTGTGATGCCACTTCCACTTTCATCAGCCAAGTTTCCATCACCGGACTTAACAGACCCTGCTCTGAATCAAACTGCAATGTTGAACACTCCATACACCAGTCTTCAATTGATTGCCTTATGACAGAGGCACACGGTTTACATCAGCTTTAGTACGGTATGACCAGTACTTCTGTCCCAGCCTTTAAAGCACATACTTGCGATGTAAGTATTTCCAAACATTGAAACATTGGTAATAAGCTGCTGTTTATATTAAGTTCTGTTATATTCCCAAACCAGAAAGTGTTTTTCAACAGAAACTCGTGATTATAGATATTTTTTCCAAATACCTCTTAAGCAGATATATCAAATATTGTTCATTCACTTAATCGCGTCATTGGTAATTAGGTGTGCAGTTTCACATTGGTAATTATCTCCATAGGAAAACAAATCCATCTGCATTAGAGAGTGAAATTTGTGAAAATGTTCCCTTGGATGTTTATCGCGGTGGTTTATTGAGCAGAGCAGAAGGTCCCGGGTTTGATCTCAGTCAGGGTACTGTATTGGGCTCAGTATTACAATGTTGGCAAAGACCAAATCAGAGAGCACTGCCCAGCAACTCCTGCTGGCATGACATGCATGCAGAGATCGGATCTGTCTCCGCTGTGATGCCTCTCATAGTCGGATAGTCAAATAAAACTCATCGCTTCGCCTCACACGTGAGAAACGCCTACCTGGCGGAGGTATCATTGTCACAGCTGGTGCTGCGAGAACCAGGACACTGCAATAACCAGTGTCTCAAAGGAGAACAGGGACAAAGAATAATGGAAGTACCCTACCTCAAAGAAGGCCACAGCAAGGATTTTATCATAATAAAGGGTACTTACTCTTGCAATATTATACACTGCAGCCACTGTTTGTCTTGACAGACTACTATGTCTCGCCAGAAATGTACCCCAAGTTGTCCACTTAATGCTTGGAATAAAATTAGATGTAACTTGTGGTACAGTTTGTTGCGCGATGTTTTATGCATTTTCTGTTAATGGGCCCCTGACGTGCTGGGAATCTAAAATCTGTATATCGAAAATGAGTTGTTGACCATTTCTACAGGAGCAAAGTGACATCTTTAATTTACCGGGATGGGGGAATTGAAAATTAAAAATGGGTGTCACAATCTGGTTACAGTATTTAATCAAATTAATACAGATCAATAAAAGGGTGTCGCTGTGGTCTTGGAACACTCCCCCTTGACGGTCATTTCCCGCACTGTTTTAAATATGATGTGGTTTGAGAATGAATTTACAATGTCACTAGAAGTAGCCAATGGCTAGCAATAATGCAACAGAGATTTTGACCCATTTACGACAAACTGCGAGGAAATAACAGATGTCAGGATACCAAGAACGTTCATGTTCTGAGGAAGGTCCAAAGTGCTTCAGGATCAATGAATTACCTCTGAAGTGCAGTCACTGTGGTTATGTGGGTAAATGTCATACAAATGTGTTAAACTTTCATCTGATAATACTGGGAACAGCATTGCCGTGATGAAGAAAATCTTCCCCCGTTATTTTTCGGTCAGAATGCCTTTTTAGTGTTTTCTTTTTCAATCAATGGGCTCCTTTGTGCTCATTGCACACTGGTTTATTTTTCAATCAGTACATGGTATATCAGTGTAAATGTGACGACAAGCGCTTAACTCTGTTAGAAACACTAATTCTGCACTATTAATTATTGATACGCTGACTGCCAGAACAGACAAATAAGAGGTCATCAATGCTTGCATATAAAGGAGAAGCAAATGCCATTTATGATTGTCATTGAAAGAATCTTAATATTTGTTTGCATCTTTCCAACTAATACATCGCAAACCAGCTGAGCCTTTGAAACCCGAGGACTTATTGTAACGATTCCGTGTCATGAATCAGGTTTCTCTCCCTTCCTCCACTGTCCTCCGCCCCATGTTTAATCCATGGGAAGTACGTTCTTTACTTACCAAATGAAACCAGCTTTCTTTAAGCAGATGGGGGACTGAAATCAGCTTCAGAGCTGTCGATGTGGGAAAATAATTCAGCCATTTTTCAAACGGCCCTTCACAAGAGCAAAAGGCACTTTGTGTTTGAAAAGTGTTTCAATAGAATGTAATTTTCTTTTCCAGGTATGTTAATGTCTATTCGTTAATACAAGTTATTCTAATTTTGTCCCTCTTGCAAGTGAATAATGCAAAATGGTTTGACATTTTGCTCTCTTGCAAGTGAATATGCCATTTTTAGATACAAATGTAAGACTTGCACCTGTTCAGGACGTCCCAAAGTGCTTTACAGCCAAGTAAGTGCTTTTGAAGTGTATGTAGCAATGTAGAAAAAGTTGCGAGAAACTTGCCCCGCCTTCCCTGTTATGGTTTAGCAATGGGCGTTTTTGTTAATGCAATATGTTTCAAAAACTGGAGAAAAGGCTACTTTCCTTGCCACACTGCCAGTGCCCTGGCTCCCGACTGTCAAGGTCACAGTGTGAAGCATCTCCATTTAAATGGCGAATGTTTCAATAATGTGCGGTGTGATGGCAGATTTCTTCAGAGGTACAGAATTGTCTGTGTGTCTGCCATCAGGAGACCAAACACCGAGGATAAACTGCCAAGCCCCTACACCGTCATGGGCTCAGAAATAGGCGATCTAATCATCAAATCTACACAGTGATTTTCTCCAGTAGTCACCCAGTTAAATGTCACACTTCTGGTCACTTCCCATGACCTTCAGTACTTCTGTTTTTCAAATACTCTGATTACCTAGAAAAATAATTCATGTGCTCTGCTTCAACGTCATTTTGCCAGTGTTCAAAGTTCCAGTCGGCCTCAGTTTAAAGATTTATTTCTAAGACCCACTTTGATGCTTTTTTCTGATTATTTAAGCATGGACCCTGTTGTTGCCATCTCCATTTTTATCACGACTGCTGCTTTGTGAATCTTGAAGACTTCTATCAAGCCACTTCGTAATTTTTTCAACTCTTGCAGACTGTTTAGGGCGGCACAGTGGCGCAGTGGTTAGCCTCACAGCTCCAGCGACCCGAGTTCAATTCTGGGTACTGCCTGTGCAGAGTTTGCAAGTTCTCCCTGTGACTGCGTGGGTTTCCGCCGGGCACTCTGGTTTCCTCCCACAGCCAAAGACTTGCAGGTTGATAGGTAAATTGGCCATTATAAATTGCCCCTAGTGTAGGGAGGGGATGTGGTAGGAATATGGGATTAATGTAGGATTTGTATAAATGGGTGGTTGATGGTCAGCACAGACTCGGTGGGCTGAAGGGCCTGTTTCAGTGCTGTATCTCTAAATACATAAAAATGCCCTAATTTCTCAATAATAGTAATCTCTCATTAACATCCAGTGAATCTGTGCTGCTTCTTTTCCTTTGCTGTCATATGCTTCTCTTAAACTGTTTACAATATCACTTCAGTAGAAGTGAAATACTGTTGCTGTTTGCAATCTGAAATATAAAAAAAAAACAGGAAATGCTGGTGACCTTCAGCAGGTCAGGTAACTTCTGTGGGAAGACAACAAGGTTGAGGTGATCAGCTTTTCATCAGAACTTCAACTAAGGTGTTGTACAACAACAACAGCCTGAATTTATATAACACCTTAGCATGGTAAAATGTACTAAGGTACTTCACAGGGGTGTAATCAGGCAAAAATTTACACCGGACCACATAAGGATACATAGGAGAGTCTTAAAGAAGGAAAGAGATAGCAAGGCAGAAAGGTTTCAGAACAGAGTTCCAATGTGGCCGGAGTTGGAGAAATATCGAGTTCTCAGAGACTTGCAGGGCGGCAGGGGGATTTCAGAGATGGGGGCGTGGCCGTAGATAGATTTGAAAACAAGGATGAGAATTTTAAAATTGAGGGTTGTGTAATTTCACCATCCTTTCCTTCTGTCTTTTTTGCCATTAAATACCGAACCAGGGATTGTGTTGGCCTTTTTGTACAGCTTCATCTACATGTGCTGCCACTTTCAGTGGCCCATTTCTCCGTGCACACCAAGGCCTCCCTGCTCCTCTGCTCCATTTTCCATGTTACCATTTAAGATGGTATTTCCTTTCCCTATTTTGGGGGAAAGATTTGGGAGGCCATTCTTCAATCTCTCCCTTCTTGGTGGAACTGTTCCTCTCCACTATATGCAACAAAAACTATAGAGACTAATAAAGAACAGTTTTATGATTTTGTGACATTAGACAGAGGAAATCTGAGACGAGGGGGCTTGAAGGTTACATGGTTTTAAAGGTTATACTTCTGTTTGTTTCTTTTCGAACAGTGGGCTTCTTCGAAATGCTAAGGTGACAAAATGAAACACATCTCAGCCAATGAATCACAATCACCAGATTGCCATTCTCTCGATTTCTACACTTTCAGAAAGTTAATGGATTTGCATCTTATTTGAAGACTTTCACTGTTATCAGTTATCCATCACTGCCACACCTCATTATATGTGTTGAATTTACTGCCAGTTGGCCATGGTCACTGCATCTAGTACTTTTCCCTCGCAGGGCTAATAATTCCCTGAGAGATGCTCTCCCCAGACTGATGCTGGTGATTTAACATTGCATTTATAATTTCAAGAAATGCACATGGCTCCGGTTTCTTGCTGAAGTTGCTTTAAATACCAGAGATTATATATCACTCTGGTGTCATTTTCTCCACCATCCTGAGCCCAACTCAATTCATCATTTGACCTTGTTACCTAATGCTTCATTATCAGAGCAAGGCAATACTGCAAACCCCATTTTATTCTGCAGTGATTCTATTTTACGTTTCACTGATTCACTGATCGCTGATTTTGTGATGGGCCTACCCATCAGTTCACCTGACACCGCCTGCCTGTGTGGAGTAGATAAAAGAGGGGCCGGCGGCGGCATTAGGGGTCATTGGTGACAGCAGCTAATGTAAAGCTTGTCATTTAGACTGAGGAGCAGCCTGCATCCAGAATATTGGTGAAAGATGTACACTCATGGCAATCACTAATATTTCCGTCACATACTCGACAATGGCAACTCTTTGTGTTGGCCAGTCTTTATCAAATTGAAGTATTGCAGTCTACCAATTACTTAGTAAAATGCTTTTTTAATGGGCAGTACAAGCAAACATGGAAGACAGCCTGCTCAATAAAAAGGGATACGGCCGCTGTACAGTTTAGGCTGTGTAACTGGTCTGTCTGCAGAAGGCTTGGATTCGCTGGGAAGAATTAAACAATCATCTTCAACCCCTGCGACAAACTCCGTTTCCATATCATCAATTCCATCCCACTCCCTGGCTGTGCTCTCCTGCTGAAGTAGACTGTTTTGCAATCTTCGTATCTCGTTTGACCTCTCCGCCTACTTCCACCTACATAAAATTGCCCTCCCTGCCCTGACCTCACCCCACTGGCTGCAGAAGCCCTCACTCATGCTTCCGTCACCTCCGACCTCGACTATTCCTGCTCATGCGCAAGAATTCCTGCTCACAGTTCACAGGGGGTAGAGCCACTTCCATTTCAACCAGGTGGGTGTGGTTTTAAGGAGTAAGATCCCAATATCCGTAGATTTTTGTCTGACCATACATTACATTTTAAGGTTTGTGTATAATCACTGAGGCGCAAACTAAAATGTGAGCCTTTGGTTGAATAATACACAAATGAGTACCTTTAATATGATTTTAGAGTTATTGCAACTTCTATGATTTTGTGCCTTACTGACTGAAAAATACTGCTTGCTCTGCATCATTCAGACAACTAAGGAGTACTGGTGCTGCACCGCACAACAATTTAATTTGTCTTTCACAGAAAGGTACAAGGAATGTTTATAGTGTGTCAAATCTCATTAATAATTGTGAAGCCAGGAAAATGAGGACAGTGCACCTGTGTTTCTGAATCATGATCAGGCCCTTCTAAATGCTCTCTGATGTTTTTTTTCCTTCTGTACTTTGCCTGTAAATCATAGTTCTTTCCCTGTTTATCAGAAGAAACAATTAAAGTGTTGTCATATTTTCTCCAAGTACTTCATCAGTCAACAATGTCATTTCTGGTGAAAGGCCATCGACCTGAAACATTTAACTCTGCTTCTCTCTCCACTGATGCTGCCTGTCCTGCTGAGTATTTCCA
The DNA here is from genome assembly GCF_036365525.1 of Heterodontus francisci. Taxonomy (NCBI): domain Eukaryota; kingdom Metazoa; phylum Chordata; class Chondrichthyes; order Heterodontiformes; family Heterodontidae; genus Heterodontus; species Heterodontus francisci. Next base: position 129,013,980 of record NC_090377.1, read on the forward strand.
GAACTTTGTTTGATTTTGGACTTCCAGTATCCGCAATATTTTGCTTTTGAAATAGTGTTGTTTACTTGGGTGTGCGACTCGTGGTTTTGTTTTGGACTTTGCAACACAGGAAGGCCTTTATGGTATTAGGTATAGGAACATAGGACTAGGAGGAGGCCATTCAATCACTCAACCTTATTCTGCCATTCAATTAGATCGTGGTTGATCTGTACCTCAACTCCATCAGCCTGCCAAGTTCTATGATCTTGCCACAAATCTTACCATGTGGAGCAGGGTTGTGTTTTTGCTAACATGTTGACTGCATCGCCCATTCAAATCTTGCTGATTGTGTGATGCCTTCTTTGGCAACATTGCTTATCGGGAAGATTTTCATTGTTATCATTGGGCAGAAATGCCCCTAAAATGGTGGGGAGAAGCTTACCACCTCTTTCCGATTGCCATGTCATCATTGGAAGGAACTATTGTGGCCTGGCACTCATCTGCTTCAGTTGGTAGGGACTTTTACCAAGGGGGTCCCATGACGTATGTAGGACCCCATTGGCATTTTGGCATACAACTGCCACATTTGCAGCCAAAGGGATCCAAAATGGGAAGCTTTTGATTACCTGTGTGGGGGCAGGATGGTTGCTCTGGACTCTGCAAACAGAATGTGGGCTGCTGCCACTCTGGATTTCCTCCTGCCCTTTCCTTATACAAACAGCCTTCCCCTCCAGATATACCATGATGTCGGCAGGATAGTAATGAGGCTTGGTCATCGGCACTGTTGGGTGGCTGATACTTAAAATCTGCCTTGAGTGTTTTGGCTGGCATGCATCGACTGGCCAGTTGAGTGAAGTAATGTATGTAACACTGAATCTTTTTCTTAGGAATGCAGGAAAGAGAATTCAGAAAAAAATCAACTTAAGCAATTCCTCTCACGAAAGCAAAGTACTGCAGATGCTGGAAATCTGACATAATTAAACAGAAAATACAAGAGACACTCAGCAGTGTTTTAATCCAGAACGCCAGGTGGTGAAGGAAAGAATTGGAGCCAATCTTTACACACTTTCAGAAGCATTTATTTTCAGAGTTACACATTACAAACATGCAGCTCCTAACCCAACAACCGCAGTTTCAGTCTCTTCCTACTTAAAGGAGCACAAGTGAATCCCTAGTTAATGTCCACCACTTGCATGCAAATAAATAAAATTAATATACAATTAACAAAATGCAAAAACACAAGAATTAGGAGCAGGAGAAGGCCATTCGGCCCCTCGAGCCTGCTCCACCGTTCAGTAAGATTATGGCTGATCTGATTGTGGGATCAAGTGCACTTTTCTATCTGCCCCCCATAACCTTTGACTCCCTTGTTGATCAAAAATATATCTAATTCAGCCTTGAATATATCCAATGACCCAGCCTCTACTGCTCTCTGGGCAAGAGAATTCCACAGACAAACGACCCTTTGAGAGAAAAAAATTCTCCTCATCTCAGTCTTAAATGGGAGACACCTTATTTTTAAACTGCGTTTTAGTCTCCCCCACGAAGGGAAACATCCTTTCAGCATCTACCCTGTCATGTCCCCTCCAGATCTCATATGTTTCAATAAGATCACCTCTCATTCTTCTAAACTCCAATGAGTATAGGCCCAACTTGCTCAACCTTTCCTCGTAAGATAACCCCTTCATTCATCTGCTTCTAATGCAATTATATCCGTTCTTAAGCAAGGAGACCAGAACTTCACACAACACTCCAGATGCGGTCTAACTAATGGCCTGGACAGCTGTAACAAAACTTCCCTACTTCTATACTCAATTCCCCTTGCAATAAACGGTAACATTCCATTTGCCTTCCTAATCACTTTCTGTACCTGTATATTAACTTTTTGTGATTCACGTACCAGGACACCCAGATCCCTCCGTACTGTAGAGTTCTGCAGTCTCTCCCCTTTCAAATAATATACTGCTTTTCTATTCTTCCTGTCAAAGTGGACAAGTTCACATTTTCCCACATTATACTCCATCTGCCAAATTTTTGTCCACTCAATTAACCTATCTAAATCCCTTTGTAGGCTCTACGTCTTTGTGCAGCTTACTTTACGACCTATCTTTCTGTCATCAGCAAACTTAGCTACCATACATTCGGCCCCTTCATCCAAGTGATTGATGTAGACTGTAAATAGTTGAGGCATTGCTCCCTGTGGCATTCCACTAGTTCCAGCTTGCCAACTCAAAAATGACCCATTTATCCCTACTCTCTGCTTCCTGTTAGCTAATCAATCCTCTATCCATGCTAATATGTTTTCCCCTACACCATGAGCTCTTATTTTGTGTAGTAATCTTTGATGCGGCACCTTATCGAATGCCTTTTGGAAATCCAAGTACATCATATCTACAGGCTCCACTTTGTCCACCTTGCTTGTTACTTCCTCAAAGAACTCTAATAAATTAATCAAACATGATTTCCCTTTCACAAAACCATGTTGGCTCTGCCTGATTGTATTATAAACAAGCAGAGTTAATGTTTCATGTTGTTGACCTTTCCTCAGAAGTGACAAAGTGGACATTAAAGATCCCAGTACACTATTTTGAAAAAAGAGCAGGTGAGCTCTCCATGGTGTCCTGGCTAATATTTATCCCTCAATCAACATCACAAAAACAGATTATCTGGTCACTATTACATTGTCGTTTGTGGGAGCTTGCTGTGTGCAAATTGGCTGCTGCATTTCGTATATTACAACAGTGACTGCACTTCAAAAGTTCTTCATTGCCCGTAAAGCATTTTGGGATGTCCTGAGATTGTGAATGGCGGGCGCTATATAAATGCAAGTCTTTTTTTAAAGATATACAACAGGTTTTAAGCAAGTACAGAGACAGGGAAAAGGACGATTAGAGAAAAGAATCAAAGGAAAGGTCTGTGATAGGGTGAAGTGCAGGAGTGATTAAATGACAAAGGGGATGAGAGTGCAAGGCAAATGCAGGTGGTAATGAGACAAGTAAAGAAACAAAAAATGGATCTAGAGAAGATATAAATGGTAATAGCTGAATCGTTGCCAACAGCTGCTGTCCAAGAAAATGGGAGCAGTGGTTATGATCTGAAGTTATTGAACTCAGTGTTGAGCCCTGAAGGCTGTAAAGTGCCTAACTGAAAGATGTTCCTCGAACTTTCATTGCAACGGTATCGGAGGCCGAGGTCAGAGTGGGAGTGGGATGGAAAATTAAAATGACAGGCGACTGGAAGCTCACAGCGATGCTTGTAGACTGAATGGAGATGTTCACAAAGCGATCACCCAAGTTGCATTTGTCTCCCTAATGTAGAGGAGACTGCAGAGTGAGCAGTGATTTGGTGTCAGTCAAACTGGTCAGTTTGGTGTCCTTCCTTGATTGTTGAAAACTAGAAGGCAAATTTGGAGCGTATTTACTACACTCTAAATAATATTAGGTGCAGCAGATCCAGCACGTATAAGACCAGAATAATGGGTCTCGCAGTAGAGGTGTAATGGATTTTTGTGCAAAGTCAGATATCTCCAAATGCAAATCCACTGTCAGTGTCAGAAATTAAGGGTCCTGTTTTTTTTTCAGCACTATAAGTAGCTCAGTTGCAAAGTTTAATTTCGTCAATGGTCTTAATTCAATTTTTTCAATTTGCAGAATAATGGGACTTCTATCAGCCAATTTAAAAACCCTTCTGAATGCTGAAATGCTTTTCAATTGAAAATATCTCGTGTAACAGATAGGGCAAGAAGTGCTGTCGACCTTGAAGTGCTCAATGCAAGTAATCAAATGGCTCTACGTCATCTTGTATTTCGAAAGAAAGGGAATCATGCCTCATTAACACGAATAATTAAGACTTGAAATGTGGCTTTACAGAAAGAAAGAAGGACTTGAATTTGTAAAGTGCCTCATGTCTCTGAGAACATCTCAAAGTGGTTCATATACCAGAGAGTGCAGGAGTGAAATAAATGTCAGAAATTTCAAAAGCCATAAATGCCGACAACAGAACTGGGGATTTTTCACAAACATTTATGCAATCAACGACCATAATGTTTGAAACTTGTACACCCTTAGCCAAACGTTTCAAACCTGCAAACCTGTCCCACAAAGTGTGCACCTCCAACTAAATATCAACCTTCCATAATGCACAGTTTGCACTGAGCCATGCATTGGAATATACAGGAGTAGATTTAACCAATCGGTGCTCCTTGCCCAAAGAGAGAGTATCCTGCCAGAACCTGCAGTCACACAGGCCCGATCGGAAATTCGGGGTTTCGAGGCCAGCCGTCTGTTTAGGATTTTACATCCATTGAAATGAATGGCCGGAAAAGCCTATGGGGCCCACTGACCTCTGCACCTGAATTCTTGATATGGATTTTGGTCACGTGATGCTGGGTTCTGGTGCAGCCAATTCACAAATCTACTCGACAATGATTAGGCTGACTGCAGAGTGGTGGCGATCAGCTGAGGTTTGATGTGGAAGGTTGAGGCCTTTGTTTATAGGCCCTTCAATAAGACAGCTAAAAGCACAGGACTAATTTCCAAGGGGCTGTTAAGAATGGTTGCTGTGAACTTGCGACAATACCTCTAATTATTCCAGTCTAGCGACTTCAGTTATTTTTGGTAGCTGTCTAAGGTTTGATTGCATCTCGTGTTTGTGACGTGCCTCTTGTCGTAAGTACTTAGTTCTAATTCCAAGATGTTCTCAGTCATAGAGCAGGGCTACCATGTTGCGTCTTTTACCTCTGGCCCACACTTCTTGTGCACATGTCTCTCTGCTGGGAGTGCAGGTTTGTGAAATTAGACTTTTACTCTCAGCACCATCATGTGCAGACAAAATATGTGAGGGTCAACTATAGATGCTGCATTCTACTTCTCATTGCACACAAGCCACACAAATACCTCTCAGGTGGATGTAAAAGATCCCACGGTACTATTTTGAGGAACTTTTTCGTCCTGCCGATATTTAATCCCTCAGTCAACATCACTAACTAAACAGATTATCTGGTCATTATCACAATGCCGTTTGTGCACACATTAGCTGCTGTGTTTCCTACATTACAACAGTGACTATACTTCAAAAGGACTTACTTGGCTGTAATGCGCTTTGAGATGTCCTGAGTTTGTGAAAGGTGCTATATAAATGCAGGTCTTTTGTTTCTTTTTTTCTTTCAGCTGTTAGGGGGGGCTAATGGCAGAAGGCACACTCCTGCAGGTGCCCTAATCATGGCTCCACATCCAGTCATTCTGGACAATGGTCTAACTATGACTGGCCTCACACTCCCTGTGAGCCCATGTCTCTAGTGCTTCTGCAATCCCAACCCTAACCCTGAACAGCACATAAGCTTGAACAATTCTCTCAAGTTGCTATAATCGGGTACCTCCAATACTCTAGAGGAGTACAGTCCTCCCCACAACAAACATGCTGCTGAAATATCTATGAGCATATTACAATCCAAAGGATTGAAGTTCGACCCCTGCATGGAACTGGAGAGCTTGCGGACAATCTGTGGCGTATTCCTGGACGCTCCCTCAGCACAAGCCCACTCCTAATATCCAACATGCACTTTCAGGTGGGTCCGACAGACTGATACCAATGGGAGGAAGAAATAAGCAAACAGCAACAACACACCAAAAGCAATCCTAATCAGTTCAGACACACTGCAGGGATCTAAATCAAGCAAGTTATTCTAACTCCTAAGAACAGCATGCCCTAGCTCCATGACATTGACCCCAGCATAGTCTCAGTGCCACGCAATGACCTAGCATAGCCTCAGTGCCATGATGATGACCCCAGTGTACCTCCTACAACACCCAAGCAATTAAAATGTATCTGGTCTCCAGAAACATACTTATCTCCAGTGTAAACTCTTGAGAACTTAAAATATAGAATGTTCTTCCTGCTATTGATGCAGTCTTGGCTTTACCTGGCCAAGCTTTGGATCCTGGTGAAGGTGTATACCAGTGTTTGGAGTACTATTAGCAAAAACAGTAACAAATAAACTTAGTCAGAATGTACTGATCAAATAGCTAATTGTCTTTAGTTTCTGGCATCACTTAAGTGATTCCTTTCCGTTCCATTACTTGAAGTGAAGAGACCTATCTGAGGTTTTCTGACAGCTCTTTTCAATTCCTGAGGAAATGCCCATATATCTGAAATGCTGTTTAATCTTTCAAGGCGATCAGAGAACTTCACCATTTATTTCTTTAACAGAGCACTTCCGTGGGACATTTGCCAACCTGCAATAATCACTTCAAGTTCTCGTCTTGCGACCCGAGCTCTTGTTTAGATCTTGGTTGTTGCTGGAGGTGGGTTACTCTGTGGTGATGCACCATCTTGCCTGGAGGGTTGAAGAGGCGAATGGCTGACACACTGCACCTCGAATCACAATGAGCTTGTTGTCTTAGCTCAGTTCCGTACGGCAGTGCAAATCGCTGAGAAGTGTGAGCTTTGGTCACTTTCTGGCCTTCCTGCCTCGCGCTAGGAGACTCTGCAGAGGCAAGAGCCCTGTGAGGATGCAATTAAAAGGGAGAGAAAGCCAAGCCTTTTCATCCCACTCTCATTTGTAGCAGCCTCAAAATCCTTACGGTGCTTTCCAGCCCTGGAAATAAAAGTAAAGAAAGTCTTGCATTTCTATAGCATACTTCACAACTTCAGCACGTCCAAAGAGCTTTACAACCAATGAAGTACTTTTGCAGTGTTGTCACTGTCGTCATGTAGGGAAACGCAGCAGCCAGTTTACACACAGCAAGGTCACTCAAACAGCAATGTGATAATGGCCAGGTCATCTGGAGTGGGCCTTGAACAGAAAGGCAAGAGTGTAGTCTTGTAACCTCCTGTGAGAATCCCCTCACGCCTATTTTTCAGATAAGCCCTGACATCCAGTGCAGAAGGGAAAACAGTTTGAGCCAAACTTCTGACTGCCCCATTTTGTTTCTTACAGACGCTATACCTAGCTGGAAGGTTGAACATGGGTTTCAGCAAACACTGCAACACTGGCCTCGCTACACTGACGAAACACAATAAACTATCAATACCTGTGTGCATGTATTCTGCAATATCCCCACCAACGGTTCTAGCCCATTAAATAAATTTAAGCTAATTCCCTCACCCTATGATGATCTTCCCTTTCCCAGTGGAGTTGTGAAAGGAAGATTATGTCAAGGGGAAGGTCCCCATATATTCACTAATTATTTGTATATATTAGTTAATCATCAGATGGTGTCTGTTGCCCTGATACTACTTTGTTCAGGTATATATGGATGCATAAGTGTGATTATTACTTCTCTGCTGCAAGAATCCAAGTGCATTTAATTAACAGACTGGCCTGTAGAGCTGCCTAAATGTGAGAAATTGTCATTGTATGCTGCAGATGCAGTTATAAGTAAATTAGCAAAATGTCTAAGCTGTGTAGTTCATATATGAAAGCATCTGTGTTTGCAGAGAAGCAGGGCAGAAAGAGAGTAATGAATGGCTTCAAGTGAATTACAAGAGAGTAATTCGATCAAGTTCAACTGACACTATAAACTGTAAGAGTGATGTTCAAGTGCTTTGAGTCTGCTAAATCCAGAGATTGAATTAGCAACTTGGAATTGAGTTAAGGCGGTTGTCCATTACTTTGACAAATTGAGTGAGAGTGAGCTCCATGCATTCTTCTTCCCCCTTTTGCCAGTCAGGTGCTATTATCTGTAGGTGTGATGGGCATTGATGCAAAATATGAAATATGATGCAACATAGAACTGCACAGAATGTACAGCACAGAAAAATGTCATTCAGCCAAATATGTCTATGCCAGTGTTTATGCTCCAAATGAGCCTTCTCCCACCCTTCTTCATTGAACCATATCAACGTACCTTTCTCCTTTCTCCCTCATGGGTTTATCTAGCTCCCCTTAAATGCATCTATGCTATTTGCCTCAACTACTCCTTGTGGTAGTAAGTTTCACAGTCTTACTACTCTTTAGGCAAAGTCATTTCTCCTGAATTCCCTATTTAATTAGTGACTTTCTTATACTTATGGACCCTGGTTTTGTTCTCCATAAGTGCAGACATCTTCTCTAATCTGGCCTTTTATAAGACCAGATTGTCTCACCTTGCACTTCAGGTCCTTTGTTCAATGGCACATTCCAAGACTCATATTTTGGTGGATCAGCCAGTGACTGTAGGAAGGCACATCAAGCCTCTTATTGTTATAATAGTGAATGATCCATTTAACAGGTTCCTATGAAGAATTCTGACTTCATCTGAAGGTGAGAGTAGGGCCATGGGATTAAGAGGGCTGAACATTGAGTTCAATAATTTCAGAGCATGACAGCCCCCCATTTTACTTTCATTTTTAGTTATTTTTTCTTCCTTTTTTTTACATTCCTTTTTACATTTTTTACAATCTTTTTTTGCATTTATTTCATTTCATCTTAGTTTGTTCAGTTTGCTTACCCACTGTTTTTTTCAGGTTGTTTTTCTTCAGGTTTGCACTTGCTGCTGTTCAATATTCAGTGTATTCCCACCTAATCTGTACTAATGCTTTGTCTTTCAACACACCATTAACATATTGTTTGCCTTTTCTCCGTGACCTTTTGGTCAGCTATGTGGCCTGGTCCAATCTGCACCTTCTCCTTTGTTATCTCTTGCCCCACCCCCACCTCACTTGTTTATAATCTGTGACTTTTCTAATATTTGTCAGTTCCGAAGAAGGGTCACTGACCCGAAACGTTAACTCTGCTTCTCTTTCCACAGATGCTGCCAGACCTGCTGAGTGATTCCAGCATTTCTTGTTTTTGTTTCAGATTTCCAGCATCCGCAGTATTTTGCTTTTATTATATTGGATTATGAGGGCTACTGATTTACAACTCAAGACATGAAAAAGAACTGCATTTGTATAGCACTATTCACATTCTCAGGATGTCCCAAAGCACTTTACAGTCAATAAAGTACTTTTGAGTGTTGTCATGTTGTAATGTAGGAAACGTGGCAGTCAATTTGCACACAGCAAGCTCCCAGAAACAACAATGCGATAAAGACCAGATAATCTGTTTTTAGTTATGTTGATTGAGGGACAAAAATTGGCCAGGACACCAGGGAGAACTCCACAGATCTTCTTCAAACAGTGCCACGGGATTATTTACATCTACCTGACAGGGCCTCGATTTAATGTCTCATCCAAAAGACATCACCTGCAACAGCGCAGCAGCCCCTCAGTACTGCACTGGAATGTCAGCCTAGATTTTGTGCTCAAACCTCTGGAGTGGGACTTGAACCCCCAAACTTCACTGGGTTTAATGAAGTAGCTGATGGAGATGGTTCTTGCTTTGTGTAGAAGACACAGGAAATGTCATGCCAAGGTATAAATATCTCCACAAGTGAGACTGATTTTAACTCTGAGCAATTAGGTGGGTTTTGAATGGGTTAAAATCAGGCAAAGTCATGTGAGTTCTGATCAGCCTCAAGACTGGTGATAATTCCTAATATAATTCCTAATTTCTCTAACAAATATATATATTTCTCAAATAAATGAGATCATGTGATCTCCCATACTCAATGAACAGCTTTCCATTTCTTAAGATTGTATCATATCCAAAATAAAGTTTGAAGTGTGATGTCTGACATGTATGTTATGTTACCAGTGATAATCTTCTGTGGCATTATAGAGTCATAGAGTTATACAGCACAAAAACAGGCCCTTTGGCCCATCGTGTCCGTGCCGGCCATCAAGCACCTATCTATTCTAATCCCATTTTCCAGCACTTGGCCCGTAGCCTTGTATGCCTTGGCATTTCAAGCGCTCACAGTTAATTGGAAGGAATCATATGCCTTTTAGCTGCTCTTGTAACAGGCTGAGAGAAGTTGCAGTGCCATCTCTGAAGAAAGTATGAATGCCAGGGAGTTTTGCAATGCTGTGTTTTTAAGAAGTGGCAGCACTTCCTTTGGAGAAAGTAAGAACAGCATGTGTTACCATTCATGTTACAAGATTACCCTTTGATTTTAGTGGACAGGCTGGGCAACTGCATTCCCAATTCAAGGATTTTAATCCATTACGGTTGTGTGGCTAGATGGCTAATGGCTAGAGATTCATACTTTCCTGCTCTTTCCTCCTGAAGACACTGTTTACCAGCACGAGGTGAGGAGGCAAACCCAGGGGCATTGGCAAACCTCCAGTACCTCACCCTAGTCCTATTCTTCATACACACACCTAGATTGCTAGAAGCTTATTTTGCTGTGGAAGCATCACAACCAATCCCAAACCTGTTGTCTCCTAGCATTCACAAAAACACAAGAAATAGGAGCAGAATACCATATGGCCCATCGAGCCTGCTCTGTCATTCAAAGCGATCATGGCTGATCTTAGGATTCGACTCCATTTTCCCAGCCCCTCGCCATATCCCTCAATTCCCCAAGAGACCAAAAATCTGTCTATCCCAGCCTTAAATGTTTTCAGCGATGAAGTATCCACAATCCTCTGGGGTAGAGAATTCCAAAGATCCTTTGAGTGAAGTAATTTCTCTTCATCTCAATCTTAAATGATCGGCCCCTTATCCTGAGACTGTGCCTCCATGTTTCCCCTGACCAGCAGAAACAATCTCTCAGTGTCTACCCTGTCCAGCCCCTTCAGATTCTTGTATGTTTCAATTAGATCGCCTCTCATTCTTCTAAACTCCAGAGAATATAGGCTCAATTTACTCAGCCTCTCATCATAGCACAATCCCCTCATTCCAGGGACCAATTTAGTAAATCTTAGCTGCACCACCTCCAATGCAAGTATATCCTTTCTTAAATGTGGAGATCAAAACTGCACACAGTACCCCAGATGTGGTCTCACCAAAACCCTGTACAATTGTAGTAAGACTTTCTTGTTCCTGTACTCCAATCCCCTTGCAATAAAGGCCAACATGCCATTTGCCTTCCTAATTGCTTGCTGTACCTGAATGCTAACTTTCTGCATTCCTTCTACAAGCACACCCAAGCCTCTTTGAACATCAATGCTTACAAGTTTCACACCTTTTAAAAAAATATTCTGCTTTTCTATTCTTACAACCAATGTGAATAACTTCACACTTCTCTACATTATACTCCATCTGCTATCATGTTGCCTACTCACTTAATCTCTCTATATCTCTTTGCGGCCTCTCTGTGTCCTCCCTACAGCTTACCTTTCCACCTACCTGCGGATCATCAGCAAACTTAGATACATTACTCTCTGTTTCTTCATCTAAGTCATTAATATAGATTGTAAATAGCTGAGGTTCCAGCACTGATCCTTGGGGCACTCCACTATTCACTGCCTGCCAACTTGAAAATGCCCTGTTTATGGCCTCCTGTTGTTTCCTGTCCATTAACCAATCCTCTATCCGTACTAATATGTTACCCCCAACTCCATGAGCCCTCATCTCGCCCATTAACCTTTTATGTAGCACATTATCGAATGCCTGTTGGAAATCTAGGTGTACGACATCTACTTGTTCCCCTTTATCTACCCGACAAGTCATGCGTAAGAAAGAAGGAACTCACATTTATATAGCACCTTTCCCAACCCCAGGATGTTTTCCAATGAAGTACTTTTAAAGTGCTGTCAAACTGCTGTAATATAGGAAATGTGGCTACCAATCTGCACACAGTAAGATCCCACAAACAGCCATGATAACCAGATAATCTGTTTTAGGTGTTGATTAAAGGATAAATAGTGGCCGGGGCACTGGGGAAGCTATGCTGCTCCTCTTCCAAACAGTGTTACAAATCTTTTACGTCCAACTGAGAGAGCAGATGGGGCATCAGTTCAACGTCTCATCCTAAAGTCAGTATCTCCAGCAATGCAGCACTCCTTCAGCACTGCTCTGAAGTGTCGGTCTAGATTTTATACATCGTTGGCATGGGATGTTAAACCTACAACCTCCTGACTCCATGGCAAGAGTGCTACCACCTGAGCCACAGCTAGGAGCCCATTTTCCCAGCAGGCGCCACTGCATACGTTTCAGCTTTTGAACACGGGCGATTTTTCCCTTTCCTAGACTTTGTAAGACTCAGGCCAGTTGTTTCACCCCAACTGCTGCCTCAGCGAGTCCAGCAAAGACCAGGGACTGAAGCCAGAACCTTCTGCTCTACATCCAGAGCCAAAATAAATCTATTTTTACTTAATATAAGGAAGGACATGTGGAAAAGTAACCCTACATTTTTCAGTGTTAGTGCACCAATCACTTACCTCGCATCATACAGTATGGAAGGAGGCCATTCAGCCCATTGTGCCTGTGCTGGCTCCTTGAAAGAGGTATCCAATTGGTCCCATTTCCTCTGCTTTTCCACATAGCTCTGCAATTTTTTCCCTTTCAAACATTAATCCGATTTCCCCTTTGAAAGTTACCCCTGCGCTCGCTGACCTCCATTGGCTCCCGATCAAGCACCATCTTCATTTTAAAATTCTCATCCTTGTTTTCAAATCCCTCCATGACCTCACCCACCCCTATCTCTGTAATCCCCTCCAGCCCCACAACCCTCCAAGATATCGGCACTCCTCGAATTCCGGGTTCTTGTGGATCCCTGATTTTAATCGCTCCACCATTGGCGGCCATGCCTTCAGTTGCCCAGGCCTCACGCTCTGGAATACCCTCGCTACACCTCTCTGCCTCTCCACCTTGCTTTCCTCCTTTTAAGACACTCTTTAAAACCTACATCTTTGACCAAGCTTTCTCACCTGATATCTCCTTTTGTGGCCCGGTGTCACACTTAGTTTTATAATGCTCCTGTGAAGCACCTTGGGATGTTTTTGTGATGTTAAAGGTGCTATACAAATGTAAGTTGTTGTTGTTGTTGAATCTGTTTCCACCATCTTTTCAGGCAGTGCAGTCCTGCTCATACCAACTCATTGTATAAAGTTCTCCTCATCTCCCGTGCCTGGTTCTTTCGCCAGTGATCTGTGCCCTCTGGCTACTGACTCTTCTGCACGGAAAACAGTATCTACTCCATCAAAAATGAACAGAAAGTTACAATAACACAACACAATACTACAACAAAAACAAAATACAATAATAGAACTTGTCCAGTGCTTAAACACTCAGGTGATGTTCAGTTGCTGTCCCAAGGTCACTTGCTAATCACCTCACTTGGATGATTTGAGCCAATTGCAAGATAAGACTATCATTTTTTATTGGCGATGAGGATGAGCAAATTGTCAGGTTTTCCTGATTGGATAGTACTCCCTTTGTGGAATAGTGGTCAGTTCGCCATTTGCAGTGAGGCCCTTGATCTGGAGCATGCTGGAGCATAGGCAGCTGTTCCTCAACTGCTGCAAGGGGAGAAAATTGATTTTGAAACACACATTTTACCTTATTTCAGTTAACAAAATATCATAAAGTTCTGTAAGAGATGCACAACTCTCTGCAAAACTTTTGAGATGTATTTTCATGCAGATTTCTAAATATATGAACAAGTAATGCAGCCTATAGCTGTTCATGCAAAAATGTGGTTCATGCAGTTTGTGTAAAACTCATCTGTGCATCTTAATGCAGTCATTAACTGGGGTTAAAATAGCACCCAAAGGGATTTTGCACAAACACCATAACCAATTAAAATTAAAATCCTTACAGCCTGGAAATTACTCAGTGATGCTGCCCCTACAAATGCTTAATGGACTCTGTCACTGTTTTAAAGGGGGCGCTAACCTGTTTATTTTAAATTGGTTTCAAGAGGTTAATTGATACATCTGTTAAAACAGCAGAATGAGGCATTTGATATGAATGCATTAAGTATTTGTACAAAAATATCTTTTTTAAAGATTTCTAGGCTTAGATAGGTGATCTTTAGATAGAATTTACAGCAGAGAAACAGGCCAATTGGCCCAACTAATCTGTGCTGGTATTTATTCTCCACGTGAGCTTCCTCTCACTCTACCTCACCTCACCCTTTCAGCATGTCCTTCTATTCCTTTCTCCTTCATGTACTTACCTAGCTTCCCCTTAAATGCATCACCTCAGCCATTCCATGTGGTAGCAAGTTCCGCATTCTAACCACTTTCTGAGGAAAGACGTTTCTCCTGAATTCCTTATTGGATTCATTCATGACCATCTTATAGTTATGACCCCTAGTTTTGGTCTCCCCTACAAGTGGAAATGTCTTTGCTACATCAACCCTTTCAAGCCACTTCATGATTATCAGGTCACTACTGAGGCTTCTGTTTTCTGAAGAAAAGAGACCCAGACAGTTCATACTTTCCTGATAGTTATGACCTCTGTTATTGACAGCAGGTTCACATCCCAATACATGATTCACAGCAACCTGTAATAGTATCTAATATCCTAAGGGGGGTAGATAGGATAAACATCAACATGTTTAACATAGGAACAAGAGGGCAGAGGGATGAAAAGACAATTCAGATTTCACTACTTTACACATGTATGGAATGGACAGCTAAAGGAACCAGTGAGGGATGATTGTATCAACAAACTCCACAGAGAACCAGACAAGTACCCAGAAAATGTTTTGATTGAGAGATAGGGAGGTAGTGTATCTTACATCTTTAATATCTTCGGAATATCCTTGACACTGGAATAGGCCACTGTGGTGTTTTCTGGTCTTGTTTGCTCCGATGCAGATGTTTTGTATTGTTCAACAATGCTTGTTTTCATTAATACTTTTTCTGAAACTCCAGGTTGATTTTTCATGCCGCCCCCTCCCCCCACCCCTCCCCCACCCCCGAAGTGGGGAACAGAGGCGGTGGGGCTGAAAATACCAGCACCAGCTGGCATGTCAGTTTCAGGACACTGTTCCCAGCACCAGCAATGTTAACCAGGGCAGGGGAAGGATGGGGCAGGGATCCTGCTTTCCTCCCCATTGAGGCCAATTAAAGTATTTGAACAACTCATTAAAAGCTTGTTAGAGGTGGCAGGTGGAATATTGAAGGGGGTGCACGGGTTTCAGGAGGTGTCTGTTGCAGATCAGCTGAAGGGAGGTGGGTACAGAGTGGGGAGCCAGACATGGCTGCCCCAGGGAATCACTCTGGTCCTATAAGAGGGTCAGTGGGGCAAACGGGGACTCGACATTTGGTAAGGACGTGCCCTTAGCACTGCGCAGCTGGTGGGGAGAGTGGGCACTCAAGCAGTGCAGACCAGTGAAACCTAAGCAGCAGGAGGGCACAGGAGAGGAAAGAGAGGCAGGAAAGTAACAGAGGCCTTACTGTCACCACAGGATCTACCGTTGAAGACGAAGCTACCTCGTGATGACTGAAAACCAATGCCACAGGAGACTGCGACTCTACAGGCAGAAAGTCACAAACATCTCTGCCCTCATTGCCCTGCCAGTAGCCGTCCAAGTCACTGTGGCCTTGAACTTCTTTGCTTCTGGCTCCTTCCAAGGATCAGCTGTGGACCTTAGTGGCATCTCACAAATGGCTGCACGTCACAAGTCACTAGTGCCCTCTTTGCCAGAGCTGGGCAGTACATTCATAGTCAAAGCCTCGTCGGGTCAGAGGGCTTTGGGTTTCACCACCATTGCTGCATTTCCTCAGATGCAGGGCATCATTCATTGCACCCATGTGGCCATCAAGGCACCCGGTGATTGACCAGCGGATTCATCAACGTGAAGTTTCCACTACCTCAACGTTCAACTGTGGTATAACAAAAGCTTCCTCCGTGTGTGCGCTCGCTTTCCTGGCAGCTGCCATGACTCCTTCATCCTCCGCCAATCCAGGCTGCTTCAGATCTTCACTCCAACCTCCAAAGTGCATGGGTGGATTCTAGGGGACAAGGGAAATCCCTTGAAGAGATGGCTACTGACCCCTCTACTAGGGCCCCAGACAGATGCACAGAGACAATACAACCAGTGCCACCTGCTCAGCAGGACAACCATTGAGCAGGCCATTGGGATTCTGAAATTGAGATTCCAGTGCCTGGACTGGTCGGGTGGCGTCCTGCAATTCCCTCCTGCAAGGGTCTCGGTCATTGTGCTGGTCTTCTGTGTTCTTCATAACGTGGCCCTCCAGAAAGGTGTGGACCTTGAGGGCGGTGAAGCCCTGGAAGGAGACAGCTCAATGGGCAAGAAGCAGGAAGAGAGAGAGAAGGAGGAAGATGAAGCAGAGGGAGGTGACACTGAATAGGGGAATAGGGAGGTGCCCCTGCTGCACAATGAGGTGGCCTCCTCCTGCCACCTTCCAGGAAGAGGACATCCCTCCTCTCCTTCACGGCCTCAAGCATTGGATCTATGTTGGCATTGATGAAGTGAGGGGCTCCCCTGCCCCGGATGCCAGGCCTCAATCTCCCCTGTGCCATTTCGCTTCCCTCTGGCTTTAGCACAAACCACAGATTTCACCCTCGGGACAAGCAGCAACCTCAGTGAAGGCTGCTGTGGGGAGTCTAAATCAGTCCGACATTTCATCTGACCCACCTCCATTCCCACCCCCATTGCTCTAATTGGACAGGAAACCCTTCACCATATTAATTAAGGACTCACCCATGTGAAAATCTGAATTTTAATCAGTTTCCCACTGGGTTTCTGACCTTAAAGCAAACCCGGCTCCTGTTTCCTGCCTCCGTGGCGAAAATTCTGCCTAGTTGTAATCATAGACATTTTTAAAAAATATCCAAAACCTTTCGGGTTTGATAACCACATAAAACATCAAAACATTTTTATTGGGAAATCTTGACAAAATAATGCAGATCATGGTGCGAAGGAATTCAATTTTCTATTCCTCTGTTTCTTCCTCTTTTCCATCCTTATTGTCTATACTGGCCACTGTTCCCCAGGCAAAAGGCTGATGCTGACCCATTGAATTGCTCTCATGAAAATCAATTGCTTGTAAATGTAATTTCCATTCAGTTCTTGACTGTATGCCAAACTCTTTCAGAACTAAGGATAATCTTGTAAGATCAAATTAAAGTCAAAGACTCTTTCTCCCATCAAGTATATAAATGGTGTTAATTAGCAAAGTTATTGTAGTTATGTACGCATGGAGTCATAGAATGATAGAAACTTAAAACACAGAAGGGGGTCATTCAGCCCATCATGGCCCTGCTGGCCCTTTGAAAGAACAGTCGTGCGCAGTGGACAACTTGTTTCTGATCACACTGCACCAGGACCAGGAATAACCAAAATATTTGACTCCGGATGGATTTTGCAAAGGTTTGCCTGGTATTATAATGCTTTAGTTCACTGAAAATTAAATAAATTCCACCATAATGGCCATAATCAAAGCATCACTTGCTCAAAGACCACTCTCAATTGCAGTCCAACATGCTGCACTACAAACTGAGGGGGTACACGTTACAGTTTGAAGTAGCCCCATCACTTTAGATAAACCTAACTCCTGGTCACATTCTCTAGTTTTGCCTTAATAGAAATGAGAGGGAATTGGATTCAACAGCTAGATAGGTACTGAGGCACAAGAAGCAACAAATCTTCCAGGCTACAGACAATGAAGCAAGTAACCTATGGGCATTATAATGGGTATCCCTTCTCTAGTTGGAACAAGACTTATTATAATGAGTATCCCTGCTATAAATGCTACTGGACTTAGTATATGTGTATCAGTACTCTAGTTGGTGCAAGCCTTATAATGGGTACCACTGCTCTATTTGGCACAAGCTTCATTACAATGGGCACCACTGCTCTAGTTGGCACAAGATTTATAATGGGCAACATTACTCTAGTTGGTACAAGCTTTATTATAATGGGAGCCAATGCTCCAGTTGGCTGAAGCCTTATTACAACGGATACCATTCCTCTAGTTGGCACAAGTCTTATAACGGGCAACATTGCCCTAGTTACTACAAGCCTTGTTATATTGGGCACGACTGGTATAGTTGGTACAAGCATTTTCATAATGGTTATCCCTCTCTAGTTGACACAAGCCTTATAATGGGCACCATTGCTCTACTTGGCACAAGCCTTATAATGGCCAACACTCAGCTGGTTGGCACAAGCCTTATTATAATGGGTACCACGCTGCTGGCTGGCACAACCCTTATTATAATGGATACAACTGCTGTAGCTGGCATAAGCCTTATTATAATGGATACCACTCCACTGATTGGCACAACTCTTATAATGGGTGCACTCTTCCAGTTGGTACAAGCTGTATTATAATAGTCACCATTGCTCTGTAAATGAAACAGCTCCCTCTTCTGATAGAAAGGTGATAGTCAGCAGGTCCCACAGAACTTACAATTTTCTGCATATCTGGACTGTAGACCTATGGAAAATCTGAAATTTGGAATCTGAAGCTTACAGGAAATAATTTTTTTTTCACGGACTGCTATGTATGATAGGATTTCTACATATAAACCGTACAGGGAGTTTGTTATTGAATGGCGTGTCGACAAAAATAGCATACACCTCCATCATTCTTCAGTTATCTTGTATTTTGAATTAGGACTCATTGCATCACCATTTCTTCTCACAGCTGCCAAATCTGTTGCCAGTACAATGAGGCTGCAGTAATACATTACAAAGGACTTGGAGTTGTTGATTTTTGACACTCAACCCTGCCAAAAATGATTGAATGCGGAATGGAGAGTTAAGGGAAAGTTGCCTAATACTTGGCTGGCAAATTATAGAGTCACGGAAGGATTTAAAAACAATTGTATTTGCAACATCCCATTTTTAAAGAAAGGAGATGGAATGTGAATAGGGCAACTTAAACAAAAACTGTTGCAATTCATTTCATTGTTTTCAAAAAGTTTTCCTACAAACTGTCTTTAAAGTAATCCCCAAGTCACCCTGTTGTTCTTGTTTACAAGAAGGAGATGGAGAGTTTGTTTTACCCCTGCCTGCATGAATGCACCACTGAACCTGACAGCAACAAACTCTCATGTTAGGTTGCCTAGTGGCATTTCAGCAACTTTCTAGTTCCTTGTTCAACCAGCTTAGGTGGGTGTTAGCAAGACTGGTCTTTTGGGAGGTTTAATTATAAATCATTGTCAGCCACTCCCGAGCAGTTAATAATTGCCTTGATTTTTGTCATCTCGTTGTGGAGTATTGGTGTCAAGTCGTGTAATACCCCAGTTACAAATGGCATTTGGTGCTTACTGGAGAGATCCAAATGTTTTTACTACAGAACAGAAAAGTTTCAGTGATTCATGCTTATGAGTAATTATATTTGAAGAAGTTATCATCTTCTTTAACATCTGTTTGAAATGCTTTGTACAAGGCTTCGTGGCTTTGTCTTGTGATTATCTAATGCCTCAGCTTTCTTGTACTGCGGCATTACTGAGCTGACACTCCAGTTCGACTGGAAGCAGGAATGCAGAAGGCGACAATACATCAGTTGTGCCAAGACTCTGTTATTGCGCTTAATGGATGTATTACAGTTGACTTCACAATTGCACAATGGGGATATGACCCACTGGTTGTTGTTTACAAAGTTCTAGTGTTAATGCAAAAATAAATGCTAGGGTGTAGCCAGTTTTTCCATGTTGCACAGATTAATGGTGTAAATAGGATTTGAATATGTTACTTGTTCATTAGCATTTGAAACAGAGCTTTAGGAAAGGAAGTGGAAGCTGTACTGTAGTTCAGGGATTAAATATTGATCATTAATATTTATCTCCGCCATCATGCAGATCTCGCACATGGGAAGATAACAGAGATTTTTAGTTTATGACCCCACCACAAAAAGCACAAATTTTGACTTTACAATCATTTCTACATTAGGTTAGCGCCACACAGCTTTTTAATACATGCCATTAATTGATCTTGTCTGCAATCATTTAGAAATCACTGAACTGATGAATGCTTGCCTTTATACACTATTAGTCTTGTTGCAGAAACCCTTGTTGAATGAGGAGCAACTGGGTTTTTAATGGTGTACTAAGTTCATAATTACTGTTGAACAGCATCATTGTACCTGAAAAAATAATTTTATATTTCTGGAATGTCAAATTTCTCCGTAATGATAAAAGAATCACATTTTTAAAAAAACTCTTTAAGAAGTTTGTTGATGACATTTCAGCTTCTACCTTAATCCCATATGCATGTCACAATCATTTATTTGGCTCTCTGAAATTTTTATTAGAAGTGAAAAATTATGTGGCTTTTACTTCTTGGTTTGCTATCTATGAGAATACTTCAATATGATTGGCTGCTTACCCTGCTTGATGATGTCACTGTTGCTGGATGCCTGCAGAACCCCTTGATTTGGTGGCAGAATCAAACGCTGGGAAAGGAGAAATCCATGCCACAGAGATTGCTAGATCATCATTGGCAGCTTTCTGAGAGATCAGCGGCGAGTGCTGTTGCTGTGTCTCTGGCCACAAATTCATGGCTATTAAGACAGAAAACCCACAGAGCCTTTCCTCCTTTACATCTGTATGTTTTTCTTAAAAGGGAAGGACTCGGGGGTTCTGTAGCACCTTCCATGGCCTCGGGCTGTCGAAAGTCAATGATGTACATTTTGATGTACAATCATTTTGGTAATGTACAGAACTACCGAAGCCAATTTTCACACAGCAAAATCCCTCCAACAGCATTAAGATACATGTCCATATAAACTGTTTCAATGATGCTGGTTCAAGAATAAATGTTAGCCAAGGCACTAGGGAGAACTCCCCTGCTCTTCTTTGAATTGTGGCATTAGATTTAGTACATTCCATCTGACAGGGCAGCTGGGGGCCTCAGTTTAACATTTCATCACAAAGGTGACACTCCCTCAGTATTCATTGGATTAACAGCCTGGGTTACGTGTTCTTGCCTCTGGAGTAGGACTTGAACATATGACCGTCTGACTCAGAGGTGCGAGCCACGGCTGATGCCTAATTATGTTAAGGTAACCTGTGGTACTGCTGAAGTTCTTTAAAAGACATAAACAAAAGAGGTTTCAGCCATGGCACAGTTGGTAGCACTGCCACCTCTGTGTCAGAAGGTTGTGAATTCCAGGTTGACATTCCAGTGCGGTACTGAGGGATGCTGCATTGTCGGAGGAGCTGTCTTTCAGATGAGACGTTAAACCAAGACCCCGCCTACCCTCTCAGGTGAACATAACAGATCTCATGGCTATTTTGAAGAAGAGCGGGGGAGCTCTCCCTGATGTCCTGGCAAATACTTATCCCTCAATCAACACAAAAGCACATTATCTGGTCATTATCAAATTGCTATTTGTGGGAGCTTGCTGTGCACAAAATGACTGCTCCTTTTCTTATGTTACAACAGTGACAATGCTTCAAAAGTACTTAATTGATTGTAAACTGTCCTGAGGTCATGAAAGATGCGATATAAATGCAAGTCTTTTCTTTTTTTATGTTGCACCATTCTCAACATCAGGACGTCCAAGTCACATTGTAATGTAGGAAACACAGCAGCCAATTTGCACACACCTCTGAGAGTGCTGCACTCCCTCAGCACTGCACTGGAGCATCAGCTGGGGCTTTGTGCTCAAGTATCTGGCATGGGACTTGAATCTTCTGACTCCATAACTGACCCTTACATGCCATATGATAGAGTAGGAGAGAAAAAGCCCATGAGCTACATGAGAGAAAATTGGGCTTTTCACAGTCTGTATCATGGTGCTCGATACCAACAAGAACAGGGCACAGTGACAACCTTCTCCTGCAATCTGGATGGTAACTCAATTAAATTCTCAACATGCAAAATTGCAGCATAGAAGTAATAGGGGGAGCAATTTTAACCTAACAGGAGATTGACAGGATCTGAAGGGATGTGCTTTTCTCATCGTCTTCAATGGAAAGTAAATCGAGTGGGATGTAAAGTTGGCAAGCAATCCAATCCTGTCAGTCACGGAAGGGTTAGGGTAAAGCTACCCCTAAGGTGCTGTTAAGAGAGGTGGTTTTACATGAGAGATATATGTTCAATCCCTCCTAAAACTTGGTAAGTGTCCCCCAACCCCCCATTCCAATTCTTAATGGTGTAAGCAACTTGACAGGCAAGCATTGGAGTAAACTCTCATAAATCATCACCTTGGTGCTGTTTATAGCAGCTTGTCCTTATAAAAAGGATATCTTCTTGGGGATATCGGAAGCTACTGCTTCTACTCTACTCTAGTGAATACTCTAAAAGGGAAGTTAATCTACATCGTAAAATGCATGTCCTAATTCCTTTGACACCGCTGTGACAGCCAATGAGTTGGTGGCAGGATGGAATTTAAGAGTCTGTGAACTCATGTTGGAATTGACAGCAGAGTCTCCCGAGTGCAGCAGGATTGTTTCTCCAGCAAAATGCAGTAAGTGGAGGATAGTTACATAAAATTAGTTTTAATGTGTAAAATCAATCCCAGCAGTGCAGTCTCTGGGCGTGATTGACAGGGTATTTAACCTATCAACTCCATTCTGGTCGGAGCTCGTGGTGTCACTATATGCAGTCATTTTTCAATAACTGCACCCTCTCAAACAATATCATTTCAACCTTGGCTCAGTTGGTAGCACACTTACCTCTGAGTCAAATGTTTGAGTGCGCAAATCTAGTGCATTACTGAAGGAGTGCTGCATTGTTGGAGGTGCCATTTTTCAGATGAGTACCAGTGTGCCTGGTGTAAAATTCCCCAAAGCACTACCCTCAGCTGGCTGGAGTCTTCTTCTTTTGGGCCTCCTTATCTCAAGAGAAAATTGAAAAAGCACCTGGAGGTGGTCAGTGGTTTATGAAGCAGCGCCTGGAGTGGCTATAAAGGCCAATTCTAGAGTGACAGGCTCTTCCACAGGTGCTGCAGAGAAATTTGTTTGTCGGGGCTGTTACACAGTTGGCTCTCCCCTTGCGCCTCTGTCTTTTTTCCTGCCAACTACTAAGTCTCTTCGACTCGCCACAATTTAGCCCTGTCTTTTATGGCTGCCTGCCAGCTCTGGCAAACGCTGGCAACTGACTCCCACGACTTGTGATCAATGTCACAGGACTTCATGTCGCGTTTGCAGACGTCTTTAAAGCGGAGACATGGACGGCCGGTGGGTCTGATACCAGTGGCGAGCTCGCTGTACAATGTGTCTTTGGGGATCCTGCCATCTTCCATGCGGCTCACATGGCCAAGCCATCTCAAGCGCCGCTGACTCAGTAGTGTGTACAAGCTGGGGATGTTGGCCGCCTCGAGGACTTCTGTGTTGGAGATACGGTCCTGCCACCTGATGCCAAGTATTCTCCGGAGGCAGCGAAGATGGAATGAATTGAGACGTCGCTCTTGGCTGGCATACGTTGTCCAGGCCTCGCTGCCATCGAGCAAGGTACTGAGGACACAGGCCTGATACACTCGGACTTTTGTGTTCCGTGTCAGTGCGCCATTTTCCCACACTCTCTTGGCCAGTCTGGACATAGCAGTGGAAGCCTTTCCCATGCGCTTGTTGATTTCTGCATCTAGAGACAGGTTACTGGTGATAGTTGAGCCTAGGTAGGTGAACTCTTGAACCACTTCCAGAGCGTGGTCGCCAATATTGATGGATGGAGCATTTCTGACATCTTGCCCCATGATGTTTGTTTTCTTGAGGCTGATGGTCAGGCCAAATTCATTGCAGGCAGCTGCAAACCTGTCGATGAGACTCTGCAGGCACTCTTCAGTGTGAGATGTTAAAGCAGCATCGTCAGCAAAGAGGAGTTCCCTGATGAGGACTTTCCGTACTTTGGACCGCTCTTAGACAGGCAAGGTTGAACAACCTGCCCCCTGATCCTGTGTGGAGGAAAATTCCTTCTTCAGAGGACTTGAACGCATGTGAAAGCAGCAGGGAGAAGAAAATCCCAAAAAGTGTGGGTGCGAGAACACAGTCCTGTTTCACGCCACTCAGGATAGGAAAGGGCTCTGATGAGGAGCCACCATGTTGAATTGTGCCTTTCATAGTGTCATGGAATGAGGTGATGATACTTAGTAGCTTTGGTGGGCATCCAATCTTTTCTAGCAGTCTGAAGAGACCACGTCTGCTGGAGTCACACCTTGCACAAAGGAAGATGGCTGTGGTTGTTGGAGGTCAATCTCAGTCCCAGGGCATCATTGCAGGAGTTCCTCAGGGTAGTGTCCTTGGCCCAACCATCTTCAGCTGTTTCATCAATGACTTTCCCTCCAACATAAGGTCAGAAGTGAGGATGTTCGCTGATGATTGTACAGGTGGAGCATCAATCACAACTCATCAGATACTGAAACAGTCTGTATCCATATGCAGCAAGACCTGGAGAACAACCAGTTTTTAGCTGATAAGTGGCAAGTAACATTCAAACCACACAAGAGCCAGGCAATGTCCATCTCCAACAAGAGAGAATCTAACTATATCCCCTTGCATTGCCATTGCTAAATCCCTTACCATATAGATACTGCAGTTACAAGAGCAGGTCAGAGACTGGGAATTTTGCAGCAAGTAACTCATCGCCTGTCTTCTCAAAGTCTGTCCACCATCTACAAAGTACAAGTCAGGAGTGTGATGGAATATGCTCCACTTGCCTGGATGAGTGCAGCTCCAACAACTGTGAAGAAGGTCGGCACCATCCAGGACAAAGCAGCCCGCTTGATCAGTACCCCATCCACCAGCTTAAACATTCACTCCCTCCACCATCGATGCACAGTGACAGCAGTGTGTACCATCTACAAGATGCGCTGCAGCAACTCACCAAGCCTTGTTCGACAGCACCTTCCAAACCCGCGACCTCTACCACCTAGAAGGACAAGGGTGGCACAGTGGCGCAGTGGTTAGCACCGTAGCCTCACAGCTTCCGCGACCCGGGTTCAATTCTGGGTACTGCCTGTGTGGAGTTTGCAACGTCCCCCTGTGTCTGCGTGGGTTTCCTCCGGGTGCTCCGGTTTCCTCCCACATACCAAAGACTTGCAGGTTGATAGGTAAATTGGCCATTATAAATTGCCCCTAGTATAGGTAGGTGGTAGGGAAATATAGGGGGACAGGTGGGGATGTGGTAGGAATATGGGATTAATGTAGGATTAGTATAAATGGGTGGTTGATGGTCGGCGCAGACTCGGTTGGCCGAAGGGCCTGTTTCAGTGCTGTCTCTCTTAAAAAAAAAGATGCATGGGACCATCCATCTGCAAGTTCCCCTGCAAGTCACACACCATCCTGACTTGGAAATATATTGCTGTTCCTTCACTGTCGCTGGGTCAAAATCTTGGATCTCCCTTCCTAACAGCACTATGGGAACACCTGTGCCAGATGAACTGCAGCCGTTCAAGAAGGCAGCTCACCACCACCTTCTGAAGGGCAATTGGGGATGGGCAACAAATGTTGGCCTTGCCAGCGAAACCCACATCCTGAGAACAGATATAAAAAAAAACATTTGAAGAAGAGCAGGGGAGTTCTCTCTATGTCCTGGCTAAATATATTCTTCAAGTAAGGCTGTGAAAACAATTTACCTGTTATTTATCTCATTGCTAATTAATAACCTTGCTGTAAAGGAGCTATTAAGAAATAGTGACCACAATATGATAGAATTCTGCATTTAGTTTGAAAGTGAAATAGTTCATTCTGAAACTAAGGTCTTAAATCTGAACAAAGGAAACTATGAGGGTATGAAGGGTAAGTTAGCTATGGTGGATTGGGAAAATGCATTAAAAGATTTGATGATAGACAGGCGATGGCTAGTATTTACAGAAGTATTACATGGTTTACAACAAATATACATTCCTCTAAGACTCAAAAGCTCAACAGGAAAAATGAATCAACCTTTGCTAACAAAAGAAGTTAAAGATTGCATTAGATCAAAGGAAGTGGCTTATAAGGTCGCCAGAAATAGTGGTAAGCCCGAGGATTGGGATCAATTTATAATCCAGCAAAGGAGGACCAAGAAACTGATAAAGAAAGGGAAAATAGATTATGAATGTAAGCTAGCTAGAA
Organism: Heterodontus francisci; assembly: GCF_036365525.1. Lineage (NCBI taxonomy): Eukaryota > Metazoa > Chordata > Chondrichthyes > Heterodontiformes > Heterodontidae > Heterodontus > Heterodontus francisci. The sequence goes on from NC_090377.1 coordinate 129,039,688, forward strand.
ACATAAAGGCAACTGTAAAAGTTTCTTTAGCTATGTGAAAAGGAAATGATTAGCAAGGACGAATGTGGGTCCATTGCAAGTGGAGACAGGAGAGTTTGTGGTGGAGAATGAGGAAATGGCGGGGAGACTAAACAATTACTTTGTGTCTGTCTTCGTGGAGGAAAACAGAGAATCTCCCAGAAATACTAGGGAACCAAGGGACTTGTAAAAATGAGGAACTGAATGTAATTAGTATCCATAGAAAGATAGTACTCGAAAAATTAATTAGACTGAAAGTTGATAAATCCCCTGGATCAGATGAGCTACATCCCAGAGTATTGAAGGAGGTGGCTATAGAGATAGTAGATGCACTAGTGGTTATCTTTCAAAATTCTATAGATTCTGGATGGATTCCTGCAGACTGGAAAGTAGCAAATGTAACCCCACTATTTAGGAAGTGGGCGATAGAGAAAACGGTGAACTACAGACCTGTTAGTTTGATGTCAGTATTCGGAAAAATGTTAGAATCTATTATAAAGGGTGAGATAACTGGACACTTGGAAAATAATGATATGATTGGGCAGAGTCAACGTGGATTTATGAAAGGGAAATCATGTTTGACAAACCTGTTGGAGTTTTTTCAGGATGTTACTTGTAGCGTAGATAAAGGAAAACCAATGGATGTGGTGGATTTGGATTTTCAGAAGGGTTTTTATCAGGTCCCACACAGGAGGCTAGTAAACAAAATTAGAGCACATGGGATTGGGGGTAACATACTGCAATGGATTGAGAATTGGTTAACAGACAGAAAACAGAGAGTAGGAAGAAACGGATCATTCTCAGGATGGCAGGCTGTTTCTAGTGGGGTATTGCAAGGATCAGTGCTTGGACCACAGCTGTTCACAATCTATATAAATGATTTGGATATGGGGACCAATTGTAATATTTCCAAATTTGCAGATGACACAAAATTAAGAGGGAATGTAAGTTGTGAGGAGGATGCAAGGAGGCTTCATGGGGATTTGGACAGGCTAAGTGAATGGGCAAGAACATGGCAGATGGAATATTATTATGTGAACAAGTGTGAAGTTATCCAATTTGGTAGCAAAAAACAGGCAGAGTATTTCTTAAATGGTGAGAGGTTGGCAAGTGTTGCGTTCCAGAGACTGGGTGTCCTTGTTCATGAGTCACTAAAAGCTAGTATGCAGGTGCAGCACGCAATTAAGAAGGCAAATGGTATGTTGGCCTTCATTGCAAGGGGATTTGAGTACAAGTATAAAGATGTATTGCTTCAATTGTATAAAGCCTTGGTGAGACCGCACCTGGAGTATTGTGTACAGTTTTGGTCCCCTTATCTAAGGAAGGATATACTTGCCATAGAGGGAGTGCAGCGGAGGTTCACCAGACTAATCCCTGGGATGGCAAGGTTGTTTTATGAGGAGAGATTGCAGAAACTGGGTCTGTATTCTCTAGAGTTTCGCAGAATGAGAGCTGATCTCATTGAAACTTACAAAATTCTTAGTGTGTGACAGAGTAGATGTGGATAGGATGTTTCCTGTGGCAGGTGAGTTTAGGACGGGGACACAGTCTCAGAATAAGGTGCAGGCCATTTTAGACTGAGATGAGGAGGAATTTCTTTACTCAGAGGGTGGTGAATCTGTATAATTCTCTACCCCAGAGGGCTGTGGAAGCTCAATCATCAGAAATTGATAGAGTTCTGAATGCTAACGACATCAAGGCATATGGGGATAGTGGGGAAAAATGGTGTTGAGGAAGATGATCAGCCATGATCTGTTTGAATGGCAGAGCAGGTTTGACATGCCAAATGGCCTACTCCTGCTCCTATTTCCTATGATCCTGTGGTGTTTGCAGGATATTGCTGTGCACAAATTGGCTAATTTGCCTACGACACAACAGTGACGACACTTCAAAAATACTCCATTGGCAGTAAAGCATTTCAGGTCATGAAAGGTGCTATATAAATGCAGTTTCTTTCAATGGCTGTTCTTAATGATAGTATCTTTGGGGAGGCTCAGAAGCTCAGAGAGGAATGACCCCAAGGTTTTCTTAAATTGACCAAAGTTTTTTTTCTTCTCTTTTCGGGCTTGGGGGTGGGTTGGCGCATAACTTGGGACAAGTTGCTTGTGCGTTGGGCTGCACCATACCTGGATGGGTAGGCTTGATGGAGCAGACAGTTGTTTCCTGAATTTCCTTGTATCTTATGAAAGGATATTGTATAATTGTTCAGTATTAATGAAAGAACCATTAACAATAGGACTGATTTTCTCCTTGGCTGGTGTTGGCATGGCCTGGGGCATAAAATCTGACACCAACTTATCTAATTTGCATCCAAGTGTTAAATTGTAATACTGCCCATCTGCGGAGAAATCACTTATACCATAAAACCTAATCAACACTCATCTTGTGTGGAGAGGAACGTGAGTCATCCACTCAGAGGAAAACTTGATGTTTATATTTTGGCCCATCTGTTGTGATAAAGTCTGGGCAGTGTTGTGAGTTTTTCTCTTTGTCTGGAACAAAAAAAGGACTAAAATCAGATGGCTGGTCCACGAGTTGCCTGCCCTGCCTGTTGTCATTCTCCTTGCACCATGGTGGCACTGGCCTAATAGGTGCCAAGGTTGGCAGGAGGTGGCAGAAGGGCAATTCCTCATGGTCTGAAGCCAGCACACATGCTCCATTGGCATCTGATGCCAATGGGCATTATTTTGTGCCATCACAGTTTGCATTTAGCATCCAAACGCCAAAGGGTAATGAAAGATTATATTCGAGCATGTCACTGAATGGAGAGCAGGATAATGAAAGGCTGGTGTATATTAATCATTATTTGAATGAAGAAAACCTTCCTTTGTTTCAGTACTTGTGCATTGAGTTAATCTTCTGCTGCAGTCTCAGGAAGGTTAAATTGTCTTAGAAATGGGTAAAGTAGTGGCATGTAGCTCGAAGCTGGAATCCAGTATATGAACAATGAGTAACATGCCAACTGGTGCCAGTTTTCAAAACTGTTTTAAGACTAAGGAAGAATATTAAACCAACAAAGCATTAAGTACTGAAGTGGAATTAAAATGCAAAGCTGCTTAGTGCCGACTGAAGATACACAGCAAGAGTTGTATTTTGTTTGGGAAAAGAACTGTAATTAATGCAACAAAAGAATGAAAGTATAGTGACCCAAGAAGTCGCTTAAGTCTTTAAAATAATGCCTTTTTGGGGGGCATGGGTTCATTTAGCATGGAATAGGTTACACAAGTGGAAAATTGCAAGCATTGATATAACATTGGAGTTTTGTATCAATTCCGCTTGACATTTAACTGTTTTGAAAACACTATGTAATGCAATCAGCAGCTTGTGGTCCCTCATGGTCGACTAATTCTTAATAGCAGGATCGTGTGCCTCTCTTTGGCCCACTCGATCAATCGTTTCTCGCTCCATTCCACTCACACTTTTAATCACACGGCCTGTTTGATTATTGCCAAGTTCCATCACTGCACTGTCAGTGGCACTGTTTGTCCTGACCAGGGTGGAGGCGGAGGTGTTTGTTTATTAACATCTTTAAAGAAAGCAGATCATCATCGACATCCATTAGTATGTTGCCCCGAAGACAAATGAAGTGCAAGAGTGTGCTTGAAAGGCAGCACAGACTGCACATGTGTGAAGCACTTTCACAAGGTTGATGTGGAGCAGGAAGGCCATTTGGCCCATCTTGGCTCATCTATCTCGAGAAACCCTGTCAGGCGTCCAACTGTTTCTTAAAGGTGTGCAATAATTTTGCCTCCACTCCCCAAAGTGGAAGTCTATTTCATGTCTATTTCCTCTGCAGAGAGGAACTTCTTGACATTTTTCCTTTACCAATGTGAACCTACCCCCCAACAAGGCCCCCCCCCACCCCCACCCCGGTCCTGCTTTCATGGCTTTCTATGAAGTAGTGGTCCCCTTTCAGACTCCTTTCAAGGCTGAAGACCAAGATACCAGGCCAGATACCAGGTTTAGCACATGCCAAATACTGGATATAGCACAAACCAGATACCAGCTATAACACACACCGGATACTGGGTACAACACACACCGGATACCGGTACAACACACACCAGATTTCTCCAGTGGTTCCTCATAACTCCTGGGACAGTGTTTTTCATGAGAGGACAACATCTGAACAATAATGCTTCAATATATATTAAGCAGTGGTAATGTAAGCAACAATAAACACATGTTGTTCTCAGGATAATAGTATTATATATCATGTTTTTGGGATAGTCAATAACCAATCTGCAAAGACGACAGATTATAATCTGATAGTAGGCATCTTGGAATTATTTGCAGTAACTAAGAGCAAACTCTCAGTATTTCTTTATTTGTAAAGATTGAAATATTCTGTTTTATACCAGATTTCCAAACCTTGCCTATTTTAATAGTTTTAAAATCTAATAAAGTTTGACAATCCCAGGTTTGATTCTTATTTTCAAATCCAATGAGCCCAGTTAAAATGTATTTGTACATCGATGTCGGATGAGAATGTAATTTAGCTCTGCTGTGATTCCTCCCATGGTCGAGAAGGTTGCTGAAGCTCACTAGCTGGGCTGATGGATGAAGAATACCCACTTGAGTGAGGTAGAGGAGGGGCATTGCCGCCAAAGGAGGTCATTTTTACCTTCGCCACCTGGGTGGGACCCTGGCAGAGCAGATCGTTCTCTCATTGTAGCACCCGCCAGAGTTTCATTCCGTTGAGATCAAACAATGGGCGGTTTCTAGAACAAGTGATGAAGGTGAAAGTGATCGCCCCCAACATTGCAAGGATTGTGTATAAACACTAATAACCCCATGTGCATTATCTATGAGTGTACATCCAACAGTACTGGATAGAAGAGTCTGTGAGCCTACGCCCAACAGTACTGGGAGTGCTCGTCACAACTGTCCTGCAGTGCGGAACACCATTGTCCAACCCTGCTCGGCTTCCTGCCGATCACTTCCTCCCTCCCCCATCACTTCTCCCATTCCCCGTTACTTCTCCCTCCCCTCCCTCCCCCTCTCCCAGGTCCTATCTGTGTTATCCCTGACTGTGATGCAATCACCCGAAATTGAAATCCTCTTCGCCAGTGAGCTGCCCAAGGCCTCCCATGTAAATGAGGCCAAGGCCCAAATCAGCTGTGCTATGGCACTACCCATTTGCACCGGAGGTGTGGCAGAAAAAAGTCAGTGCCAATCTCTTGACAGTAAACGGGAAAGGTGAATTTGCTGGAAATGCGGAATAAAAGTCGGACGTGCTTGAAATACGGAGCAGGTCCGTCAAGGCAGGCTGAAGTGCCAGATGCAGACCTCCTTGTAGTTCTGTCAGATGAGACCTTAAGCCAACACTCCGATCTGCCCTCTCAGATGAATGTAAAAGATTCCTTCGCAGTATTTCGAAGAAGAGCGGGGGAGTTCTCCCTGGTGTCCAGTCCATTATTTATCCCTCAATCAACCTCACTAAAAGAATAACAGATTATCTGATCATTATCACATTGCTCTTTGTGGAGCTTACTGTGTGCAAATTGACTGCCGGGTTTCCTACATTATAACAGTGACGACACTTCAAAAGTATGTCACTGGCTGTAAATTGCTTCGGGACATCCTGGTCATGAAAGGCGCTATATAAATGCAAGTCTTTCTTTCTCCCAGCATTTCTCTTGTTATTAAACAGCATCCTAGCTGGCTCACATTTGATGTGGTCCCCCGTGATCAGCTCTCTAACTTTTTGATAGCATGCTACTGATGTTTAATTTTTTTCGAAATAAATGTTTGGAAAGGCAGCTCTTGGGTCGCTGTCGAGTATTGTTCCGAAGTGAGCCATTGGTTTGAACACAGTCAGACAGTTCATCTTTCACAGGAAGCCATTAATCACCGGCCTAAGAAATTACTGCTGCTGAGTACAAAACCCTCAGTTGTTCTGTATGCTTGGCTCCAAATCGACATGCCTAAGGAGCACTTTCATTCAAGGGCATGATTCTGATGGGCCCAGGCAATTCTCATTCGCTCCAGTCAAGTGCTCGGCCTAATCAAGGCACAGCAAACTAAAGGTTCGTGCCTCTCTGCATTTAAGATTTTGTTCAGTTGTTCAGGTTTTTATGTGATAAAGTCAATCTCGTGCATATTTCACTGGGAGGCAGCAAATCTTTTTAAGCAGCCTTCCTGTCCTGATGGTGCAGAATCTGGCTATGATATAATTGCTCACGTGTGATATAATTCTCCAATAGCTCACTGAGCTCTGACCTGTTCTTGACCAACACTCACACCAGCTAACCCAGCACCAGGTCAGGGTTCAAACAGGTAACCCAGCACCAGGTCAGGGTTCAAACAGGTAACCCAGCATCAGGCTAGAGTTTAAATCACGTAATCATTGTTTGAGTCCTGAATTTATGTGGTTTGCCTGCTCAGAAGTAGTCTTAACGTGACCTTTGTCTAACTCACTTGACCTTTATGTGACCTAGTAGTTTTTGTACACATTACTGATATGCACAGAGAAAGAACACAGGAAAAAAAATGTTTTCTGCTTTAAAAAAAAAGTGATGTTGCCCTATTTTCTCCCAAGGCAACTGTTAGCAGGTTCGAAATGTACTAAAGATTCCCAGAAGACCAATAATCCTAATTTCCAAAATCTGTGTAATCATTAGGGCCATCCGATTGTCGTTAAACCAGACAATGAATTAATTATTGCCAACATAGTAAAGCGAGGAATTGCAGCATTTGTTCATTAGCCCAGACACAAATTAACAATAATAAGCAAGTAAATGCGTGTGTGTTGAGCATTGATTTTACAGGAAAGAGTTTTGTTAGGAACATAACTGATCTGATTGCTAATGGCACACCTTTAATTTTTATGGCTTTGATGGCAGATTTAAAAGCGTCAGCCTCACCTAGGCGATTTCCCCCCCCCCCCCTTCTGATAGTGTAAGCCTCCACGCTTAGTCTCTCCATTGTGGGTTATTATAAATTTTAAAACAGTTTACTGCCAATCAGATATTCGGATTGTCCCTGTGTGTAACGTTCTGTTCTCTCAGGACGTTAGTTATTGACCATTGCACAGTGCAATGCACTAGTGTTTCTTATTTACAGGATAATTCTTTTTCCTCATAATTTTTTTCCCCTCGCAAGAGACATTTATCAGTTTGTACATTTTAGGCAGTTTGTAATCACAAAGGTTTTCCTTTGTGTTGTGTTTTTTGGCAAAGTCATTAATTTGTTTCAAAAGTTTGGGACTATTTGCCATAAAACATGAGGTGTAAATATAACTAAATTCCTGATTTGTACCCGGAGTGTCGTTCTCCTTTTATTCCTCTCCCCCTCCCACATCTAATAGCATATTATCCTGTTTTAATAGCCTTTTATCAGGCCTGCGAGAGAATGGTTCTGTGGGGCTGCTAAAGGCGCAGTTACACTGTGGGTAGCTCTCTCCGACTGTATCTGCAAAGTGTGATGCTCAGCAGGCAGGCCTGCGTTGTAGTGCCAGCTGTCAGATGTAGCAGTAAGGAGCACTCTGCAGGCATGCCTGGATGCATGTGTAGACTTCTGTTTCCTGAGCTGCTAGCTAGTGCTGCAGAGGAGACAGTGGGAGGTAGCATCAGCTTTCTGCTGATATTCCAAAGCTTGCACATAGAGTTTGGACACTGGCAAGACAGTCACCAGTCACTGCTTTGCCTATATGACAGCAATTCAGTGCAGGGCCAATCCATGCTCACTGTAGAAGGTGCTGCTTGGAGCGAATGCATTGCCGGAAATTGTAGGCACACTTCCATGATTTTCTATCCAGTGAAATACAATGGATGGACAATCAAGGGCTGAGTGCTTCAGTCAAGGGTTACTACCCTCGCCAGTTGGAAATTTGGAATCAATCCTTCTTTGAAATGTTTTGAGATGTTTTCTTGAAATAAAAATCTGTGTAAACCCAAGCTTATTTTTCCTTCCTTCCTTATTTCCTTTGTCTCTTTCTGCCTTCTTTTCTTCTTTCCTCTCTTGCTTTCTTCCACTTTCATCGTTCCTTTCTTTCAAATGTTTTTGTGATTTTTCATACGAATCGGAAAACACGCAGCTATCCTTTGAATAGACCAGATGCCTCTCATTGTGAGTGTTTTTGACAGAAGTGCTGATGAAGGCAAAGGTGTAGCACAGTACAGAACAACACATTGCCCAGTTTAAAATCAAATGACACAGCAGGATGCTTTTTGAAGAAAAGAGTAATGACACTGCTTTCCCCCAGGGCAGTACTGAGGGGTGCTCCAGGGATGAGGCCCCATTCAAATTTGTAGGTTCCCAGTTAGATGGATCTTGCTGTGCACAAAATGGCTACCATGCTTGCCTGCAGAAAAACCGTAGCTGTACCTCAAAGTAATTAATTCATATTTGAGATAACTGAGATGCAGTGAGAAGGAGCTGTTTAATAATGTGTATCCCTCAACCAGCATCTAAAAACAGACCACCTGGTCATTATCACTTTGTTGTTTGTGGGACCTTGCTGTGCGCAAATTGGCTGCGGTGTTTTCTGCATTACAACACTTCAAACGTACTTCATTGGCTGTAAAGTGATGCACTGAGGTTGTGAAAGGTGCTACAGAAATGCAAGTTCTTCATTTATTTCATAGTAAAGAAAGTTAATTTTTTTCGAACGTGCATTTTTGTCTCTGCTTATTTTGTTCTATGTCCAACAGTGTCTGGCGCTATTAGAACCATGGGCTTGTAAGCGCTAGAGGTAGGCCCCATACGTTAGAGGTGACATTCTGTACACCCCTGCAAGAGGAGGTGTATATGATGAGTGGCACTGGTTGACTTGCTTGACTTCATATCCTTGTGTGGGGGAGGCTGCACTCGTCAATTCTCACCTCCTTCAGGCAGCCTAGCTGGGCTCAGGGACGCACTGGGGGAAGTTGTGGTGGAAACCCATGTCCAAACACTCTCCACAGGGGCAACCCATGAGTACGCTGGACATCCACTGTCTGGAAAAGCAAAATTCAAAGCGCGCACTTTTGCACGCAATTCCCTTATTGCCTGTGAGACGGGCCATTCACACGAGCAATGAGGGTGGTGATGAGAAATGGAATGTTAAGCTCTTCTGAGTTGATTTTCAAAGAAATGATGTATGGAGGCTTTGAGAGCCAAAAGGATAAAAGAGAATCTTGTTGTGTGGATTATAATTCATGAATCCCTGGTTGCTGCCTACGAGAAGATAGAATCTCTTTAAATAGTCCAAGCGCACAAAAGAAATTTACAGTAAATGTAAAAAATGTGGAGAGTATAAATGGATACTGCTACTTTACTAGTGTCTGGCTGCCTGACCCTCCTAGGAATTGGTGCATGAATCATCTGCTAACTGGTACACTGCTTGTGCTCGTATTTCGATCTGTGGGACCGTAAAGGGAATTGTAGGAAACGGTACAGCTTTTAACCACTGGGACCTTTTCAGCTCTTTGTTCTCCCTCAGAGCATCATTTTCTAATTCTTCAACAATGCAAAATAAAAAGAAAGACCAGTAAAGGCAGTGATAAAATGTGGAGGACACCCCAGAGAGAGCCAGGCCTGGCAAGGAAGGAGAGCAGCTTCTGTTTACCTGCTTCTTGTGTGTGGAATTATGTCAGTAATTAACCCAGCCCAGGCTAAAATATGGCCTCTGCTGTATCCAAACTGTGCTACAGCTGCACAGCAGGTAATCACAGGCCCCTAAATCGACAACCTGTGCACTATTTCAGCCAGAAAAAGCTCCAAGTTGGCATGCTGTACATACGTCTGAGCATGAAGTAATGTCTGATGACCATTGTGTTACCATTGGCGGCTGTGCCATCAAATACCTGGGCTATAAGCTCTGAAATTCCTTTCCTAAACCTCACCCCCTCTCTACCTCCCTCTCCTCCTTTAAGACGGTTACCACTTTGATCAAGCCCCTGCCCAAATAAGGGCAGAAAATGCTGGAAATACTCAGCAGGTCAGGCAGCACCTGTAGAGACAGAAACAGAGTTAATGCTTCAGGTCTGTGACCTTTCCTCATTGACCTGAAATCTTAACTCTGTTTCTCGCTCCACAGATGCTGCCTAACCTGCTGAGTATTTCCAGCATTTCCTGTGGCTCGGTGTCAAAATTTTGTCTGATCATCACTCTTTGGGACTTTTTAACACTGTTAAAAGAGCTACATAAAAGCAAGTTGTTGGTTTCCATTGAAGTCTGCTTCCCTTTCACTTGGTGTTTGTGCTGTTTGGGTAATCCTGCTCAGGTCTTTGTTAAATGGAATCTGTTTATTTATAGCACGTGCCACAGTATGAGAACAGTTATTGATTTTATGAAAGGCAAGAGAGTCACTGCAAAGGAAAATAATGCTGTCCCGGGGCAGTTTGCATGCGTATATCCATCTAAAAATGTGCTTGCAGAACTTCAAATCTTGTTATTTATATCGGTGTGTAACATACTATAATTCAGCTTTGCACATCCAGCAACTCTAGTTTCCTCAGGCGATGATAATAACATTTGAAAAGAAGGACTTGCATTTATAGAGCATTTTACCACGTTTCTAGAAAGGTCTCACAGTGCTCCTTACTGTTTGAAGTACAGTGATTTGTGTAGGCAACTTTAGTGCACTGCAAGATCCCACAAGCAATGAGTTGCACAGTCAGTTAATCTGTTTTTTGCTGGCCCTGGTTGATGGAATAAAGTTGGGCAAGAGTGCTTCTTTGATAGCAACTCCCAAATCCCCAACCTTGATCACCGAGAAGGACATGAACAGTAGGTGCATGGGAACACCACCACCTGCAGGTTCCCCTCCAAGTCATATACCATTCTGACCTGGAAAAAGATCACCATTCCTTCTTCATCGCTGAGTGAAAATCAGAGAAACAGTTAATGTTTCAGGTCTGTGATCTTTCCTCATCCACCTGAAACGTATACTCTGTTTCTTTCTCCACAGATGCTGCCTGACCTGAGTATTTTCAGCACTTTTATTTTATATTAGCTGACTGGTGGCATGCAGATGAGGCACAGGAGTTAAAATTGTCTGAGTTTGGAATGTTTGGTGCTCAACCGGCTCCCTACCTTTCGAATCCCACTTTGCCTGCTGAATTTAGTGGAGCCGGCAAGGGTCCCAATGAAGTGATTTATGACTTTAACCCCTTATAGGGACTGAACCAAATCAGGAGTACATCCCTATGAATCTCCTTTAATTAAGTTCAAACCAGACAAACTCTTATAGACATTTATTTGGATCCAAAGAATTGAACTAGTTTTCTCTCAAAGAAAGAAAACTAACAGAGAATATTACCATCTTTCGGATAGCCTATTTAAAAAAAATAATTATGGCTAAGTCATAAATATCCCAGATATTGAGGGTCTGGGAAACTCTCTTCAATAAGTATCTCTCCACTTAAAGAGACACAGAGAGGGGGTTCTTGTAGTTGTATACAGAATGCTACATGGGACGATTTATTAACTTTTATATATTTATTAAAGAATTTAACATGCAATACACTTTTAAGTGGATAAGTATATCTCCATATCAAAGATTACTAAGAGACGTAAAACATAATCTTATTTCTAACATAGAATCCAAAATTTCAACCTTGACAATGTTACAGCAAAATATCTTAGAATATTCCTCAAAATTCAAAGTAAACTTTTACCTTAAATTCTCCGAGTAAGCCTCCTGCTTAAGAAGACAAAACACTGTCTGTTAAGAGCAGAATTCTCTTGTCATGCAGTCAGCCATTTTCACCATAGGTGGAGAAGTATTGGTGAGGAATTTCAATACTCCTGATTTTTCGATTCAAAACTCTCACGTTTATACTATTTCTAATTTATTAACTCATCTTTTGGAATGTAGGTGTTACCTTTCATTGCATGTTTTTCCCACTTTCGTTATCCATATATGGTAATATCATTAGCTACTTATTCCCAATTAATTAACTCCTGAGAATTCCCTTCTCATGAAGTTGTGAGCTTTTATCTGGTCAAAATGTTTGTAGTGTTTTATAGTAACACTAAGACTTAACTTTATAAATGTGTTTTATACTTATAAGATTTTTAATTAAATTTGTGCAGTAACTGTTTTTGCCTTTTTGGGTTAAATTGGGTTTACGTGGCATCTGTTATCTGTAGGTTTTGTGATTGATCATCTGTGATGGTTCTTTGATGGTACCTTGTATCATCTCTTTAAGTCAGTCTGTCTATATCATTAATATTATCAACTAATTAGGATTATAGTTATCAGTAGGGAACATGTATTGCCTCTTTCATTTAACTTAAAAGGCGTTTCTGGTACACATTCCATTGTCACAGGGATGTTCATGGATTTTGCCCTTAAAGGGAATTTCAGTGAGTCTTGAAAACTGACCATTTATTCAATCTTTAATTCTAAAAGGTATAATGTATTAATTATATCTAAATTCTACTTAATTAAGCCTATTGTACCTATATTTCATCACACCGAGGCCAGGCCGAAAAGGCGAGGGAACCCCGCCTTGGCCCTTCGGAGCCACCACTGGCACGCTTCAAAGGTGTTTGGGCATTTTGCTGCCAAGCGCAGGGTTCCGTGTCACTTTAAGAATGGGGATCCCGCCTCTAAGAGCTGCCGGCCAATCAGAGGGCAGTGGCCACTACCGGTACTGCAGGAGGCCTGGGAGGCAGGCCCAGCGCTGGAGACCCAGACCCCAGGTAAGTGTGGCGGGGTTGCCGGGGCCAGTCTGGCAGGCCCCAGCAAGGATGGGGGGAGGGTCCTCTTTGGTGGGGGGGGGTGGGGTAGCAGAGGAGCAGCCTTTGCCAACAGGGGCCCTCCATACCCACAGAGGAGCTCCCCACTCCCCAACCCCACAGGGAAGTCGCCTTTTCACTGGATGACCTCCCCATGTGGCAGAGACCCGCCATGGCTACTGGTTTAATTCCAGTGGTGGTGGGAAGGGGCCCTTAAGTGGCTATTAACTGGCCACTTAAGGGCCACAATCGGCTTCTGGCTGGGAAGGCTGTCTTTGGCCTTTTCCGCCCTGACTTAATTACTGTGCAACGGGAAGGTGATGGGCCTTCTTCCACCCGCCGTCCATTGCTATTCGATTGGCTCCCCTGCCTCCCAGCCCATCTACTGGGAGTCCTTTAAATCCAGCACCAAGTTTCACCAGTTTGACAGCTGAGAAGCTGCGCCTACCTGTACGTCTTGAAAGAAAACTCAACTTGAAATGCTGAAGAGTTCAAATACCAGGTGTCACAAGCTCATAATTAGGATTTTAAGTTGTGAGTAAGAAGAGGTGCCAGGTGGAACTATTTTTGCACAACAACAACTTGCATTTATATAGCACCTTTAATGCAGTAAAACATCCCAAGGTGCTTCACAGGAGCGATTATCACACAAAATAAGACACTGAACCGCATATAGGAAATATTAGGACAGGTCAAAGAGGTAAGTTTAAGGGAGCATCTTGAAGGAGGATAAAGAGGTAGAGAAGCGAAGAGGTTTAGGGAGAGAATTCCAGAGCTTAGGGCCTAGGCAGCTGAAGACACCACAGCCAGTGATGGAGCAATGAAAATCAGGGATGCGCAAAAGGCCAGAATTGGAGGAGCAAAGCAATCTCAGAGGGTTGTAGGGCTGGAGGAGGTTACAAAGATTGGGAAGGTTGTATGACGATGAAGCTACAGAGATCTCGAAGAGGTGGAAGGTGTTGCAGAGATAGTGAGGGGAGAGGTCGTGGAGGGACTTGAACACAAGGATGAGAATTTTGAAATGGATATATTGCTGGACTGGGAGCCAATCACATAAGTGGTAATAGAGTGTGAGGTAGGGTACCAGGGAATGATAATGAAGTGGGTAGTAAAAGTGGCCTCAGCAGACAATTAGATATGTTTTGGGAGAGCAAAGCGATTGAGAGATGCAGTTAGAAAATGGATATGTGGTATGATCCAGAAGTACAGGCTTTCTCCTGCTCTTAACACTTCTAGTATCCTCATGACACTGGAACCATGTACGGATTGAGAGACCTGGGTGAGGAGGGGTATTGGGGTGGGAAAGTGAAGAGTTCAACACAATTTTTGTTGGACACAAGAACTGCCTTCAAGTGCACCCCTTTCTGTGTTGAACGCATTCCCTCCTTCACTCAGCAGTATGATGCTCCTAAAGTTGCTTGGTTTGACTCGATATGACAGATTCTCATCAATAGAAAAGGACACTGAGAACAGTCATGTCAGAGACCATCCACAATTGGATCTACTTTGGGAGAGTACAAAGGCTACTCTGCAGGGAATGGCAAGGTTCTCATTGCCCAAAGAGGTGGGAGAGGGGTCAGAACCGGAACTGTGCCTCAGTGTGACGAGAATTATGGTTAAAAACTGGCCCCTTTCACCAACCGGAACAATGAACAGTTCCTGCATCAGCGAAACGCTTTGTACTTCCTTCCAAAAGAACTTAGCATGACTTCTCTGAAACAGGTTCAAAAGTGAAACCAGGGACCTGCAAAAAAAATTGTGACTGTTATTCAGTAAAGCATTTGCAACCCATTTCAATATACTAACCATCATTGTGTATACAGACCTGATTTATTGTCACAGAGACATTGCATAGGCTAAAGGAAAGATAAATGCTGGTATGAAAATACCTTATGTTGGGGCTTGTCCTCTGAGAGCAACTTATGATTACAGTATTCCTGTTAGTAATTTCATTCAGCGTGCGTTGAAGTGATATAGGATGGAAGACATCTGTCTGCTGCTTTGCAAGTGGCGAAATTAATTCTGCTGTCAAAGGTTAAATTATACAGCGTATTCATTAGCATAGACAAATTCATGCAATGCCCCCTTCATTCTGCAAAATAATTCATAAAATGCTGGAATAAGATAGGTACCTTTGCATTCCATTAGCTAACTCGCTGCTGCAATATTATCGAATGCAAAGATCAAGCCCAGCTAAAAGTGGAGACTGCATCCAGCAGAGCAAGTTAATGAAAGATAATGGGCCAAATCTTGCTGGAAAAATAATGTGTTAATGGCTCACGCCGTTATTAACGTGCAAATCGGCAGCAAGATCAGGGGTCGAGACGATACGCTGTGATTTGTGAATCTCGAGAACTTGCTGTTCAATTTACGCCAATCCGCTGTCTGCTTCGCACGAATGGCATCTCTCCCCGCGCCGCCCTCAAATTTTTAAGAAGTTGCCAGATTTGCACGTGTATTGCCCATTAAACTCACAGCAGACAGTTGGGGCTCATAATTACCAGCTTAACTACCATCTTAACAATGCCATAATTGTTAATGCAATGCCACTCAACTGTAATCTTACATATAGCAAATTGTTGTTGGAGATTTTAAAAGTGTTAAATTTAACATTTTAATTTTTTTTCTTGCTTTCCCTTTCTTTCCACTTTCTTTTAACCTAATCTTTCTTTCCCTCTCTATTTCTCTTTCTGGAGCTGATGTGACATTAATTCACCTGATTTCCTTCTCCATCATTCTTCTGTTATTTTCTCAGTCCTTAATCCACATTGGTTAGCGAGATAGACTGTTGGTCCTGTTGTTCATTAAAGTTGCAGATGCCCAATTGCCCTCGCCACGCTGTTATTAGCTCATACTTCCAGCAAGTTACAGGACAGAAGATTTTGAGTTGAAGGGTGAGGCGTACACTATGAGATGCCCTGTTTTGGTAAGATTTAGCCCATTAAATGAATCGTAAAAGTACACCTTTGTGTCACAGCAGCAGTGCAGGGCTCTGAGCCTGATTGACCACTCCATCCTTGTATGGAGGCTATTGCACAGACTCCAGCATCAGCCTTTGAATATGCAGTTTCAGCTCCTCGGGCGAGGACATACAGATCTCTGTCTGTGCAGAGTTAGCTGATCTTAGCCCAGGTGGCAATAGCAGGTGCTCACATTTTGCCTCCGCTGTGCGAGAGATGTAAATCAGTCTGGGGTCTCACCAGTGGGTGGGGTGGTTCTTGCTGTAAAGTGTGCACATTGAGTGTGGAGAGGATTGGGTTCGGCTGTGACAACATTCCTTGGACGAGAAGCTTCCAGCAATGGGTAACTGAGGGCACTGAGATTCTGTCAGTGAATTAAGAAGGGAATTAATGAAACCAGCTGTTGTTTCCCCTGTATGGGCCTGGTACAGGCTTACATTCAGGATCTCCAGTTTGTGGTTATAATCTCCCATGCCTTGTGAAAGTGAAGTGGCCATTTTTTGAATGTGAAGTGCAGTTTCGATGGGTGAATTTGTATTTTCTCCCCTACTCCATCTTGTAGCTCTTGAAGTGCCAGCTGTCGCTCAGTTGGCAGCACTCTCACCTCCGAGTCAGAAGTTTCTGGGATCAAGCCCACTCCAGAGACTTGAGCACAGAATCCAGGCTGACACTCCCAGCATGGTGCTGAGGGAGTGCTGCACTGTCGGATGCGCCATCTTTCAGATGAGACGATAAACTAAGGCCCCTTCTGCCCTGTCAGGTGGATGTAAAAGATCCCACGGCACTATTCAAAGAAGAACAAGGGAGGTCCTCCCTGGTGTCATGACCAATATTATTCTCTCAACCAAAATCATTAGATTAAATGGTCATTATCACATTTCTGTTTGTGGAATCGTGCTGTGTACAAATTAGCTGCTGTGTCTCCTACATTTCAACAGTGACTGCACTTCAAAAGTATTTATGACATCCTGAAGTTTTGAAAGGTGCTGGATAAATGCGAGTCTTTGTGTTTATCACCTGTTGCTGCCTGACCTATGGTACCTGGTGGCCAGTCTCCATGGATGAGCCTGAGGCCTATTGCACTGCCCCTATTCCCACTCTTTTTGTGACCAGCTCATTCAACACAGACTGGGAATCAAAACTGAGAAGTTGGGGAGGAATTTTTAAATTCTCAAACCTGACTCCCAAAGCACCGCCAACCCTTCAGTTTTAACAGAGGCAGATGACCAATTCGCTCTCAGGACACGTGTCGACCATCGAAACCTTTTAAGAAGGCTGCGTGCTTCCATTTTTAACCAGCTTAAGCTCATGGAGGCCGAGATTCCCTGCCTCATGATTCCCAGCAGGTAAAACGAGTTGAGAAGTGCTGGATCCAGGAGGTAGGTGCCGTTACAGCACTCTAGCTGGATGCCGGGCACAAGACCTGTTGAAGCAATTTAAGAGCCGCACTTCTGGGTTTCCTGTCCAAAAATCCACCCTGCCACTCAGTTACACACGACCTTTACCAACTGAAATGGGAGGGGAGCCAGAGGCTGTGGCTTGTTATTGTCACGGTGGAATACTTGTTTTAAACCCAGCCCAGCACAGTTTAGTTGGAAAACACGCATCGAGTGCTGCGGATGAACAGTCCAGTTTATAACATTGGGGAGCTTTGCATTTAATCGATGCTTCATATAAATACCAGCAGCACCTTCCAAGCAGTTTTATTTTTCAGGCAGGGAGAAAATCTTCCCTCTTTCCGAGGGTTTAGCTGGAGTAGAGCACATGCTGGATATTTCTCAGGAATCTACTTCACATTAGCCAACTGCCCCCCCATCCCCAGCACCCCCTGGCCCCATGCTTGAGCATTGCTGTGCATCAAATACGTGAAATGCACTGGCAGTTGGCAGGGTATCGGGCACATTATTTGTCGAGCAAGCAGTTAGCATCTCATTCAGAGGCTCCCAGAAACCAGCATTTTCACTGCCTGCAGATGCTCCAGCACAATCGTGGCACCTAAAGCAAATCAAGCTTATATACAGTAGGTGTAAACATTTGTGGGAGTTGTGGTGGGAACTCCTGTCCTACCAAATAACTTCCCCGTAATGTGAATTTGCAACTACTGCTGGTTAAATAAAGACACAAAATTGACCATAAACAGAATACTAATTAGAGTTCTGATGAAGGGTCACAGACCTGAAACGCTACCTCTGCTTCTGTCTCCAAAGATGTTGACTGACCTGCTGAGTATTTCCAGTACTTTCTGTTTTTATTTCAGATTTCCAATGTCCACAGTATTTTGCTTTTATGCTAATAAGAGCAATAGTCTTAAAGGGACAGGCGCGTTCGAAGCTAAGCGTCTCGAGGGAGTAATTCCAGGAAGCAAATTTCACCTGCAAACACTCAACATGCTTGTAGAATGTTCCTACTTGTGAATCTTTTGTCTGGATGTTCAGCTACTTATACTAAACAGGTTAATCCCAGTGTACAGTTTAGTGCATAAAAGTATATTAAAGGACTGCATTAAACATCTGCACTTTAAGGGCTGAATTTAATGTGGCCGTTTGGAGCAGGAATGGAAGTGTGGGGGGATGGAGAATCGCGTTGGAAGTGCCGTCCAGAAATCGGCAGGGTCTCAGGTGGGAGTACCGGGCAAGCAGGGTTTCGGGTGCAAGTACCAGGCGGGCAGGGTCTTGTGTGGGAGTACCGGGCAAGCAGGGTTTCGGGTGCAAATACCGGGCGAGCAGGGTCTCTGGTGTGAGTACCGGGCTAGCAGGGTCTCGGGTGGGAGTACTAGGTGAGCAGGATCTCTGGTACCAGTACCAGGTGAGCAGGGTCTCAGGTGGGAGTACTGTCTGGGCTGGGGCTCGGGTGAGAGTACTGACTGAGCAGGGGCGCGGGTGAGAGTACCGGGTGAACAGGATCTCTGGTACCAGTACTGGGTGAGCAGGGTCTCGGGTGGGAGTACCGGGTGAGCAGGATCTCTGGTACCAGTACCAGGTGAGCAGGGTCTCAGGTGGGAGTACTGTCTGGGCTGGGGCTCGGGTGAGAGTACTGACTGAGCAGGGGCGCAGGTGAGAGTACCGGGTGAACAGGATCTCTGGTACCAGTACTGGGTGAGCAGGGTCTCGGGTGGGAGTACCGGGTGAGCAGGATCTCTGGTACCAGTACCAGGTGAGCAGGGTCTCGGGTGGGAGTACCGGGCGAGCAGGTTCTTGGGTGGGAGTACCGGGCGAGCAGGGTCTTGGGGCTCGGGTGGGAGTACCGGGCGAGCAGGGTCTCAGGTGAGAGTACCGGGTGAGCAGGATCTCGGGTGGGAGTACCGGGTGAGCAGGATCTCTGGTACCAGTACCGGGTGAGCAAGGTCTCTTGTGGGAGTACTGTCTGGGCTGGGGCTCGGGTGAGAGTACTGGCTGAGCAGGGCCTTGGGTGGTCTACAAGGCACGGGGCTTGATTTTGGGTGGCTGTATCGGTTGTCCAAAATGTTGGGTGAATTGTTTGGCTGCCCATACTGGTGGGTGAGTAGGTCAGCTATCAGCAAGGGTGGGCACTGAGGACCATCAGGGGGGTCTGCCAGGAGAAGCAGTAAAGGCACAACTGCAAGGCAGGGTCATCTCTGCATCGACAGTGCTCTGGAGGCTCTACGGGTCACCTGGCATGGCTCTCATACAACCCTGTCTTTTTGGACCTGTGTGACGTGATGCAGTGCCTCTGATGGAGGGAGGGCCAAGAGGCAGCTGTGCCTGCCTGTGAAGCTCCACGATGAGATCAGCAGCAGCTGATTATGCCACGAAGGGCCCACTTGCGTCAGCATACTGGACTCGACTCAGCTACCTCCAAATGTCCGAGCGGCATTAGCAGCGAAGACTACGCCTCTCCAGGGAGGCCGTCACGGACTTATGCGCCTTGCTGCTGGGCGGGTTGTGACCCATGCCAATGGCCCTGAAGATCACGGTGACATTGAGCTTTTAAGCATCTGGATCATTCCAAGGATCCACTGGAAACGTGTGTGGTTTCCCAGGCAGCAGCCCACCCGCTGCATTAAGGAGGTGACCAATGCCCTGTTCAAGAGGGCTAGCGACTATGCGCACTACTGGACAGACCCTGACAGTCAGGCTGAGAGGGCCATTGGATTCGGGGTTATCGCTGGATTCCCCCAGGTGCAAGGTGTGACAGACTGTATGCATGTGGCCATCAAGGCTCCAAGGGACCAGCCAGCTGCCTTCATCAACAGGAAGGTCTTCCATTCCATCAACATTCAACTGGTCTGTGAGCACTGAAAGTGTTTCCCTGAATGTGTTTGCCCGCTTCCTGGGAAGCAGCCATGATACCTACATACTTCAACAGTCCCAGGTGCCACAGCTTTTCTGGCCCCCTGCTCACCTTTAGGAATGGATTCTCGGGGACAAGGGTTATCCATTAAAGACATGGCTACTCACGACCATCGAGCAGGCCATTGGTCTGCTGAAGGTGAGATTCCGGCGCCTAGATCAATCCGGTGGAGTCCTCCAGTATTCCCTAGCGAGGGTCTCGCATATCGTGGTGATCGGCTGTGCTCTGCACAATCTAGCACTGCAGAGGGGGAAGGCCTTACATGACGAGGACTTGACTGAGTGCCACTCCTCAACCGATGAGGAGGATAGAGGTCAGCAGGCAGCGCTGGATGTTGAAGCCCTTGCACTGGAGGCCAGACACATTGAGCAACGGGCCAGGGAGGCAAGCGACAGTCTCATACTCACTCACTTCCAGCCACCATGATGGCCTGTCAGAGTAAAATCAATAAAGACTCACCTCAATGCATTCAGTCTGTCACCTCCTTTCTATTTGTCTTCGTGCCTAGTGCCCAGCTGAACCATATGCAATGGCCCATGGGAGATCCTATACAAATGAGGGCTGTGCCGATATTGGCATCTACTAAGGGGGAAGGGGGAAAACCAGCAGCTCACAGTTAATGCCTGATAGAATAATCACTTTGATACAATGAAGGTTAATAGAACAAAAGGACTTTATAAGATGCAGCACAAGTCAAATTTCAAACACCTGTGAACCTCCAAGCGTGTCCAGGTGGTTTTCTTTATACGTTTTCGAGTGCTTCTACTAGATGTAACCCCAACACAGGCAGCAGGGCTGGAGGCAGGCTGCTGATCACACTGCCCTTTGGCCTGTAATGACTTCGGTGGACGTCCTCTGGTTGCCTGAGGCCTGAGGGCCCTGGATGCCTGATGGGTTTCCTGCACTGGAGGTATAGCGGCTACTGGAGCTGGGCTCACTGGCGGAGGGACTGAGGAGCTGCTGTCCACACTCAGAGCGCCCTGAGGGGAGCCCCCAGCTGTGGAGCCCCTCCTCCTCCCTTTCAAGGCTCACGTAAACCTCCCCGCTGACCAGAGAAGGACAAGGAGCTGGAGAAGACTCCAGGCGCCTCGTCCTTCTGTCACTCTGCTACTTCTGCTTTGGGCTCATGGTCAAGGTGATGGTGTGCAGGTCTGTGCGCACCTTTGGGATCTGCCTTTGCATGAGGGTTGCCAACTTCTCTGTGGAGGAAGCCATGCGCTCACATGCCTGAGACATGGAAGCATTCATGGCATGGATGAACTCATCCATCATCCACTCATGGATGTGCATTGCCTCTGGCTTCTCCGCCAGATGTTGTCTTACCACTCTCTATAACTCCGGCATGTTCACTGCTGTCGACACCGGAGGCTCGTCATCAGCCCGGGGCTCAGCATGGACCTGGACATCCACAATCCTCTGACTGTCAGAGGCCTCGGCTGTCTCAGCCCCAGCCAGCTGCTCGGGCGCGTGTGCAGTGCTCTCACCAGCTTGTCGCCCTGATTCTAAAGCTGAGCGGAAACCCAGCGAGGTGAAAGTATCTGCGCTGCTGGAAAGTGCAGGAGAGTCATGGGATGGTGCATCCTCTTAGTGTTCCTTCTCCTCAGAGCTGGACGGCTGCCCCCCTTCTGGCTGAGTTTTCTACATACGCCAACCTGTACGGAAGAACACAAACATGTGCGGGTTAGACTGTGCAGATCTCGGCATGCCAATCATATATGATGTAGGTCCCCAGCAGTGATCTGTATGGCAGTGGTGGCCAATCCTCACTCTGCGTGGAGACTCCAGTCTCATCATCCGGTACTGAGCGGCAGCCCTGGGTTCCCGCCAATTCTAGTGCCTCCCCCTCTGCTGTGGAGAGAGGCCTGATGTGTGGGATTTCTCCGCCAGTCTGTGATGTCTCCCTGTTGTTATGGGCCCTCTTGTTCTCCAAGTGGAAAGAGGGAGATGGTCATACTTCGCGGAGAGATCAACAGTTCTGCTCGTGGCAGCCCCTCGTCCCCTACTGGGATATCGCATATAGCTCATGCTGCTGTCAGCTCTCAGGGGAGTTAATGTGGAAGACAGAGGCCTGTGGCTGAGATGCAGCTCATCTGTCAGGATGAGGTGATGCCTAACACCCTGTTGGTGCTGTTGTAGTGCCTCCCTCCCCATTTCCCATTTCCTCCTGCGTAGCCACTTGCAATCACTAAAAAGGAGAGAGGTATGGAGTGGTTACCTTGGCAGAATGAAGGAGGTTGTTGACCCTCTTGCGGCACTGTACCCATGTCCGGGGGGGGGGTGACCCGACCGCTTCTGACCTCCTCTGCCATCTCCATCCATGCTTGCTTGGTCAGGCGGTAGGACCTCTTCTTGCCATCATTGGGAAGAGGACCCGCTGCCTTTCCCTTGCAGCCTGGAGGAGAATCTCCAGGGAGGCACTACTGAACTGTGGGGCTACCCTGTGACTTGCCTCTACCATCCTGCGGGGTCCACCTCTGGGGCGGGGGGTGGCAGGGAGGAGATCAAGAGTCACTGCAACACCAGTCTCAGTAGCGAACAGCAAGCAGCAAATGTGTCTAAGGCTGCAATGCAAACAGGGCTGGCAGGGCTTTAAATATGGCGCCAGCACCTGCTCCGCAGTCAACTGATGCCATATTTGGCGTCTCGCATCCAGCCCCCGCTGCGTAATTGGCCGGGCTCCATGCCTCCATTATGTAAAGTGGCCGCTCGCCGTGTCAATGCCAGTGGTCAGCCGCCCGCGTGACTCGAGGGAATGGTGCCCACTTCTGGGTCCATCGCCAGGACCCGCGACGGGCTCACTAAATTCAGCCCGAAGTTTGCGAAGCAGAATTTCTATCCTCACAACTGTGCGACAGATCCCAGACTGCCTGTGAGCTGATTTACACAAGATTCACTAGAGGCACTTGTGCCTAAACATAGCAGTATCTAAACATGTACCTGTACTGAAACATGTAGCAGTATGCAAACATGTGACAGTGTCTAAAGGTGTGTTAGATCTAAACAAATGATGGTATCTAAACCTGTAGCAGCATCTAAACACATGGTAGTACCTAAACATACAATGGTATGTTAGCAAAGCAGAAAGTTCAAAAAATAGTTTTTGTTGTCTCACCTAATCTTGGTTAGAACATCAGCTCTGAGAGCTTCAGTCTCCATGCAAGCTCAGTTTGATTTTATGAAGATTTGTGTTGATAACTTGTGAATATTTTTGTGGCAGCCTTTTATACCGTTGAATTCCTGGGATTATGGCAGTTTTTCTTAAATGTTTGTGTCAGTGTTAACTGCCCTCCTTGTTCTTTCAGGCTTGCAGTTCCCTCGGGTTTTAATGTTTTGCTTGTTTGGTAGTAAGTTTCTGCATCACTTGGGTCTCAAGGTGAAGTAACAATAGGATAACAGATTCATCAGGCTTGTATAGCAAGGGCAGCTCCGTTGAAAATTCAGCAATAGAGTGGTCTCAATTGTACCAGAAATGGATGTTTGGCAGTGGATGCTCTCCTGTTTCCAAACTAGAATCCAGTTCCAGTTCAGAAATTGAGTAAATTATCTTGCTTTCAGCTTTTATGGACAAATTTCTGAAATAATTTTTTACAGGAAAAATGAGATTACAGGAGACAATTGAGGCAGGAAAGAGTTCCTGCAGGTGGAGTCCCACAGAACTATGCAGTCACTATCTTTTCCCCTAAAAGAATTGTTTCTGCATCAGCTTGATCTAGTTGGTAGGACTTTTAGCTCAGAGGTTGTGGGTTCGAGCCCCAGACTGAATTTTAGTGGAGGATCATTAACAGTCCACTGTAGAACTGGATTGTAGGTGCTGTCCTTCAAAGGAGACGTTAAACCAAAGTCCATTCAATTTTACACACTCCTGCTCTCACCCCTTCCCCTCTCTCCTAGAACCATGATCATGTTCCGCTTGTCCTCACCTTCCACCCCACCAGTCTCCGTATTCAACGGATCATTCTTTGCCATTTCTGCCACCTCCAGCGTGATGCCACTACCAAATGCAGCTTCTCACCCTCATTCAGCGTTCTGAAGTGACTGTTCCCTCCATGTCACCCTGGTCCACTTCTCTGTTACCCCCAACACCTCCCCACTTTCCTTTGGTACCTTTCCATTAAAACGCAGGAGATGCAACATCTGCCCTTTTACCTCCTCCCTTCTCACCGTCCAGGGCCCCAAAGACTCCTTCCAAATGAAACAGCAATTTACTTGTTCTTTCAATTTTGGTACACTGTATTCACTGCTCACAATGTGGTCTCCTCTACATTGGGGAGACTAAACGCAGACTGGCTGACCACTTTGCAGAACACCTCCGTTCAGTTCTCAAGTGCTATCTGAGCTTCCTGACGCTTGTCATTTTAATTCACCACCTTGCTCCCTCTCTGACTTTCTGTCTTTGGCCTGCTACCATGTTCCAATGAAGCCCATCACCAGCTGGAGGAACAGAACCTCATCTTTTGACTGGGCACTTTACAGCCTTCAGGACTCAACACTGAATTCAATAATTTTAGATCATAACCTTTGCCCCCTCTTGTGTTTTATTTGCTGTTTGTTTGTGAAAGGATGTATTATAATTTTATTCTCCTGGTATTGTTGGAGCTGATTTTCCCTGCCACCACCAAACCCCCGCCCACCCCCCCCCCCCCCCCCCCCACCCAAACTCCTTGTCCCACCCCAGGTAATGAGGCAGCTTGCTCTCAGACTTGTCAATGACCAAAATCACTGGGTTTGAACAGTTTTTCTTCAAGTGCAATTGTTCCACAGACCCATTAAAACTCTTCAAAGTTTGGAGTGGGTGGGAGTTGATCGTTTGCATATAAGCCTCCAAACATCTATATAAAGCACTGCTTTATGATTTAATTGTGTCCCTTGAATTTGTAAAACTTCAGGGACTCTGAAGAGAGAATGTACTCCATGGAAATCATTGGAACACATTAGTTAAGCTAGCAAGGTATTGTTAATGGTATCAATTGTGGCTCAGTTGATCGCAGTCTGAATCAGAAGATCATGGGTTCAAGCCCCACTCCAGAGACTTGAGTATATAATCGAGGCTGGCACTGCAGTGCAATACTGAGGGAGTGCTACATTGTTGGATGTGCCGTCTCTCAGATGAGACATTACACTGAGGCCCTACCTGCCCTCTCAGGTGGAAGATGCCATAGCAGTACCCGAAGAAGAGCAGGGGTGTTATCCCTGGTGTCCTGGTCAATATTTATTCCTCAACAGCATGAAAGAAAAACAGATTGACTGGTCATTGTCACACTGATGTGTGTGGGATCTTGCTGCGCACAAATTGGTTGCCACGCTTCCTAAGTTATAACTGTGACTGGATTTCAGAAGTGCTTCGTTGGCTGTAAAACACTTTGGAATGTCCTGAGGTCATGAAAGGTGCTATATAAATGCAAGTTCTTTTCTTTAAATTGCGATTCTTTAACTTGAGCATTTAAGAAAATGCTGTTTTTTTTTTGCAAGAACCTGAATGAATAACTTATTGTTATGAGATGTTATTCCTCATTAGGGTAACAACCTGGCCACATACCAAAGGGCCTTCATTACGGAAATGACCCAGAGCTAGATCTGTGGCTGTAAAAAGCAATGCAAGAAATCAGTCAATCATGTGTCACTGGACCTGCACAAGAAGACTAGATGCTAATGGGTAGCATTGTCAAGCATTTTTTTTATTCATTCATGGGATGTGGGCATCGCTGGCTAGGCCAGCATTTATTGCCCATCCCTAATTGCCCTTGAGAAGGTGGTGGTGAGCTGCCTTCTTGAACTGCTGCAGTTCATTTGGGATAGGTACACCCACAGTGCTGTTAGGAAGGGAGTTCCAGGATTTTGATCCAGCGACATTGAAGGAACGACGATATAGTTCCAAGTCAGGATGGTGTGTGACTTGGAGGGGAACTTGAAGGTGGTGGTATTCCCATGCATTTGCTGCCCTTGGTGGTAGAGATCGTGAGTTTGGAAGGTGATGTCTAAGGAGCCTTGGTGCATTGCTGCAGTGCATTTTGTAGATGGTACACACTGCTGCCACTGTGCGTCGGTGGTGGAGGGAGTGAATGTTTGTGGATGGGGTGCCAATCAAGTGGGCTGCTTTGTCCTGGATGATGTCGAGCTTCTTGAGTGTTGTTGGAGCTGCGCCCATCCAGGCAAGTGGAGAGTATTTCATCACACTGCTGACTTGTGCCTTGTAGATGGTGGCAGGACCTGGGGTGTCAGGAGGTGAGTTACTCGGCGCAGGATTCCTAGCCTCTGACCTGCTCATGTAGCCACGGTATATATATGGCTACTCCAGTTCAGTTTCTGGTCAATGGTAACCCCTAGGATGTTGAAAGTGGGGGATTCAGCGATTGTAATGCCATTGAAAGTCAAGGGAGATGATTAGATTCTCTCTTGTTGGAGATGGTCATTGCCCGGCACTTGTGTGAGGTGAATGTTACTTGCCACTTATCTGCCCAAGCCTGGATATTGTCCAGGTCTTGCTGCATTTCTACACTGACTGTTTCAGTATCTGAGGAGTAGCGAATGGTGCTGAACATTGTGCAATCATCAGCGAACATCCCCACTTCTGACCTTATGATTGAAGGAAGGTCATTGATTTGAATAACTGATTTTTTGGGAGGGCAGTTGAAGTTTTTGTTTGTATTTTTCAAGCGTGACACAGGAAAATATATGACCTTGCTGTTCCCAGTTGGCAAAGCGAGTCGTACTGTGACCTGTAGGATTTCGCTGACGGGCAAATTTTAAGCTTTCCCAATGGTTGGTTGCCATCTCGAGTTAAAAACTAAGCTGTACTCAAGTAGCACTTTAAAGAAAGTGCTGTTTGCAGGGATTATGAGACTAATCAGCATTTACATTTCATTTACGATGCATCTGTGCAGGAGTGTGAGATTTTAAGAGCTACAATTGATGTTTCCGTGGTATATACCCAAACAGCCTCTTTCACCTTTCCATCTCTGTTCCCATTTCCCTTGTCTGCTTGTTCTCCTTTTTCTTCCCCTGTGCTCCCCTGCCTCACCTCCTCTGCTTTTCTCTCTGGGACTCGTTCTCCTTTCCCTCTCCCCTTGATCTCATCTTTTTATTTTCTCCCTTTTTATGTTTCCTCCTGTTATCTCCCACGTGCTTTGTGTTTCTTTGCCTTGGCTAAATTCTTCCACTTGTTGAGAAATCAGTCTCCAACTGTCCTTGGGGGTGGAAGCTCATATCCAAATTTTAACAACAGCCGAATGATATGTATAACACATGGGTTAAAAATATCCTTGATCTGGAAGGAGTATGAAGATAGCAGAGAGAAAGGCTTGCATTTATATGGGGTCTTATCACATCTCTCAGAAGCACTTCACAGACAGTGAGTTCCTTTGTAGTGGCATGACTGTAAAGTTGACAGACACTGCAGCCAAATACTCAGTTTAATAACTGGAACTTGAAATACGTGTCTACCTGTCTGTAGATCTGGTGAGATTTCGACAACTGCTTTTGTTCTTAAGTTAGTGCTCTAAGCACTTGCAAAAATAGCTTAAAAGGCCACTTGTAAAATTCCCACATCCTATGGGAATTGTACAAAGTTCCGCTGTAGCGCACTTTAAGGGCACAGCAGAGGCAGGGGAGAAAACTCTGAATAAAAGGAATGTAAAGATAACAACAGATAAATATCAATTAATTAAGGATCTAAATGTTAATGCGAGTCAGGTAATTAGTGCTGTTGATATGAGGTATTTTTATGGAAGTCTCTGGAGGAAAGAGTACTAAAACTGTTGTGGAAAACAAAGTTGCGTGGAGTATGGAGACATCCGGGCAAAACTCTGCAATAACCCACTACATTTATCCAGTGATGTATGGACCATGAGAGGCCGAGGTTTGTTCCCTGGGTTTGTGCTGATCTTTGATGGATGGCAGCGTCCACTGGTAGGGGGAGGGGTAATTGGCCAAGACCCATGTTGCTAATTGCCATCCACTGCTTCCTATTAGAATCTCAAGAGATTGCAGAGGAGCAGAGCAAAATTTGACACAAAGTCATATAAAATAACATTTGGACAGGGACTTAAAGCTTGGTCAAAGAGGTAGGTTTGAAAGTGTCTTAGCGGCGGACAAAGAGGCATCCAGGTGGAGAGGTTGAGGGAGGGAATTCCAGAGCTTAGGCTCTGGGCTACGGAAGGCATGAAATGGAGAACAGGGATGCACAAGAGGCTAGAAGTGGAGGAGTGCAGATATATCAGAGGGTTGTGGGGCTGGTGGGTGTTACAGAGATAGGGAGGGGCAAAGCCATGGAGAGATTTAAATGCAAGGATGAGGGTTTTAAATTTGAGGGGTTGCTGGACCAGAAGGCAATATAAGTGAGCGGGAGCAGGCATGATGGGTGAATGGGATTTGGTGCAAGTTAGAACACCGGCAGCAGAGTTTTGGATGAGCTCAAGTTTATGGAGAGTGCAAAGTTTAAAGACTGGCCAGGAGAGCATTGGATTAGCAATGTACGGAGATAACGAAGATGTTGTAATAGCTCACATCAGGTAACATCAGGTGAAGATCAGATCAGTCTCAGCCATGACACTCAGTGACCCACCAAGAGTCATTGTCAAAGCCTCCGCATGAGTGATATTGGGTAACACAGGGCTTAGTGAGAGAGAGGAACTGAAAGAAATCAGTATTAGTAGAGAAATTGTGCTGGGGAAATTGATGGGATTGAAGGCCGATAAATCCCCAGGGCCTGATGGTATGCATCCCAGAGTACTTAAGGAAGTGGCCCTAGAAATAGTGGATGCATTGGTGGTCATCTTCCAAGATTCGAGAGACTCTGGAACAGTTCCTACAGATTGGGGGGTAGCTAATGTAACCCCACTATTTAAAAAGGGAGGTCGAGAGAAAGCAATGAATTATAGACCAGTCAGCCTGACGTCAGTAGTGGGGAAAGTTCTGGAGTCCATTTTCAAAGATTTTATGGCAGAGCACTTAAAGAACAGTGGTAGAATCGGGCAGAGTCAGCATGGATTTATGAAAGGGAAATCATGCTTGACAAATCTACTAGAATTCTTCGAGGATGTAACTAGTAGAGTTGATGAGGGGGAGCCAGTGGATGTGGTTTATTTGGACTTTCAGAAGGCTTTCGACAAAGTCCCACGTAAGAGATTAGCATGTAAAATTAAAACACATGGGATTGGGAGTAGTGTATTGCGATGGATAAAAAATTGGTTGGCAGACAGGAAACAGAGTAGGGATAAATGGGTCTTTTTCCAAATGGCAGGCAGTGACTAGTGAGGTACCGCAGGGATTGGTGCTAGGATCCCAGCTATTCACAATATATATTAATGATTTAGATGAGGGAACTAAATGTAATATCTCCAAATTTGCAGATGACACAAAACTGGGTGGGAGGGTGAGTTGTGAGGAGGATGCAGAGAGGCTTCAGGGTGATTTGGACAAGTTGAGTGAGTGGGCCAGTGCATGGCAGATGCAGTATAATGTGGATATATGTGAGGTTATCCACTTTGGTAGCAAAAATAGGAAGGCAGATTATTATCTGAACGGCTATAAACTGAGAGAGGGGAATATGCAGCGAGACCTGGGTGTTCTCGTACACCAGTCACTGAAGGTAAGCATGCAGTTGCAACAGGTGGTAAAAAAGGCAAATGGTGTGTTGGCCTTCATAGTGAGAGGATTCGAGTACAGGAGTAAGGATGGCTTGCTACAATTATACAGGGCCTTGGTGACGCCACACCTGGAATATTGTGTGCAGTTTTGGTCTCCTTATGTGAGGAAGGATGTTCCTGCTATAGAGGGAGTGCAGCGAAAGTTTACCAGACTGATTCCTGGGATGGCAGGACTGACATATGGGGAGAGATTGAGTCGGTTAGGATTATATTCGCTGGAGTTCAGAAGAGTGAGGGGGGATCTCATAGAAAAATATAAAGTTCTAACAGGACTTGACAGGGTAGATGCAGGAAGGATGTTCCTGATGGTGGGGGAGTCCAGAACCAGGAGTCACTGTCTAACGACACGGGGTAATCCTTTCAGGACTGAGATGAGGAGAAATGTCTTCACTCAGAGTGGTGAACCTGTGAAATTTGCTACCACAGAAAGCAGTTGAGGCCAAAACATTGTGTGTTTTCAAGAAGGAGTTAGCTATAGCTCTTGGATCTAAAGGGATCAAAGGGTATGGGACGAAAGCCGGAACAGGCTACTGAGTTAGATGATCATCCATGATCATAATGAAGGGCCGAATGGCCTACTCCTGCTCCTATTTTCTTTGTTTCTATGCTTCTATGTGATGGCCATGTTGGTGAGATGGCAGAGGGTGGTCGTGTGGCCGTGGATCTGGGCTCCAGCAAGAAGTCAACAGGAGATAAATGGAGGGCAGAAAATTTGTCAGAGAAATTTGGTGAGGCAAATTAAAGTGTTGACTATCTACCCATTGCTTCCCTGTCTAGTAGCTCCCCGGGTCACCAGGACTTGGTGCTAATTCGCCTGCAGTAACCTGACGCTTTATCTGTGCCTATCCTGAAAAGCCTTCAGAACAGCTCCAGTGCAACAGAAATGAACTGAAAGCAACAACCAAAAAGGCTGCAGGTGCTGGAAGTCTGAAACACAAACAGGAAAATCAGCCAGCAGGTCAGGCAGCTCCTGTGGAGAGAACGAACCAGTTGACGCTTTGGGTGTGTGCCCTTCTTCAAGAATAGCGTACATTCAAAAGCTTTCATTTTGTGGTCTATCCAGCAATGCTGGCTGACCTGCTGGCTTGCTTCAAGTTCTTTCCGTTTGTTTTGGAAGCTACTTTGTCAGCATTGTGAATTTATTCTGTATCCATTCTGATTCCCTTGGTGTTCAATTTTGTACCATCACTTTACTTGCCAATTAGTATTTGGTGCCCAAGGGTCTACATTTAAGCTGCAATAGCCCGCAGCCATTGGAAATACACAAATAGATATATATGGAATCTACTTGCCAAACTTGAATACTTGGTCCAAAAAATTGCACACGTTTCAGGCAACAAAATCGGAATTTGTCTGCTGTGTTTTATGTCTGACTTTGATGAGTGCCATCCAATCACTCGTTCTACTTGCAATTGTTTGTTCTGGCCAAATTGGAAAAGATTTAAATATTTTTCGAAACTGTTTTCTCAAAGCATATTCGTTATACAGTCCCCATAGATCTCGGTGCTGATCCTGATCTGCCAAGTGGGTTTGCTCCTGCCCAATTAAGTGACGCTATTTGGCAAGTTGCATTTGGCAGTCAACTTTATGGAGAGAATGGAAAGATCGCTTATTTTTTTATTTGATTTTTTTTTTAATGATAGATGATGACCAGAATGAATAAGAAGATATCACAAACAATGGGGTAGATGTGCTTTCTGCTAACTATTTAAGCTAGTGTGTGGGTACCAGAATTAATTTTTAAAAAAGGCTACTGGAATGTTGCCCTTCATAAGAACATAATAGGAGCAGGAGTAGACCATATGGCCTCTCACTGCTGCTTCGCCAGTCAGTACAACCATGGCTAATCATCTACTAACACAAAAGCAAAATACTGCAGATGCTGGAAATCTGAAACAAAAGCAGAAAATGCTGGAAATACTCAGCAGGTCAGGCAGCATCTGAAAGGTCATCCACCTGAAATGTTAACTCTGTTTCTCTCTCCACTGCCAGCATTTTCTGTTTTTGTGTGACTGATCATCTGCCTTAGCTCCACATTTCCGCCCACTCCCATCTCAACTCAAATGGGATTGGAATTCAAAAATGAGGAAGTTATGCTTCCGTCGTACAGCGCCTTGGTCAGACCGCATCTGGAGTTCAGCTTTAGGCACTTCGCCTCAGGAAAAATATCTTGGCCTCGGAAGAGGTGCAGTGTAGAGCCACCAGAATGACACCAAGGCTTAAAGGGTTAAAATATTAAGACAGGTTGTATAAACATGGTTTGCATCCCCTTGCGTTTGGAAGGTTGAGGGGTAATCTAATCGAGGTATTTAAAATGTTTCAGGGATTCAATACGGTAGATACAGAGAAACTATTCCCCCTGGTGGGGAAATCCAGAACAAGAAGGAATAGTCTTAAAATTAGAGTTGAGCTGTTTAGGAGGAAAAGATCAAGAAGTACCTTGTTACACAAATGGTAGTGGAAATCTGGAACTCACACCCCCCCCAGGCTGGGGCTTTCAAGATTGAGATGGATAGATTTTTGTTAGGTCAGGGTATCAAGAGATGTGGATCAAAGGTGGGTAAATGGAGATAAGATACAGATCAGACATGATCTCATTGAAGGACGGAACAGGTTCAAGGGGCTGAATGGCCCCCTCCGATTCCTATCTTCTCTACTGGGCACAAATTTAAGGGCATGGTTATAAAGAAAACACTTTTAGAGTGCCTTTAGGCACAACTTGTTTATAAAGAACAGACTGAGAAAATGGGCACGTTATGAAATTGGGGTCTGCCACAGGTGCTCAGGCTCAATCGTGTCGGAAGCACAGTGGCTGCCTGCTTTTTTTGTGGAAGTTGACTCCCACTGCCCTGTATCTCCCGTGTGGCAGTGGGAACCAAGAATGTAACATCTAAACTCTTCTGCGATCTGGATCGGACCACTGCGTCTTAAGCACATGTACTCCCTCGATCTCTCTAAAGGCACTAGCACCAGGCAAGGCCTTGTTTGGTTGAGTTCATAAATAGCTGCTCTATTTCACAATGGAGAAAGCGTACAGGACACCAAGTATGTTGAAAGTCGCAAACAGTTCAATTTCTTTTCATGTACAGTTACAAATTAATATGCACGTGCACACCAGCCCAATTGTGACGTTCCTTACTCCTTGTAGAAAGGTAGTTTTGATTCATTTCCTGTCCTTCCAACCGTGCGGAGCTTATTTCTACCTTGCATTCTTTCCGCTGCCTTGGCTGACTGCCTGGGCTGACTTTTCGCCACGGAGGCGGGAAGCAGGAGCTGGGTTTGTTTTCGGTTCGGAAACCCGGTGAGAAACTGATTAAAGTTAAGGTTTTCATGGGGGTGAGCCCTTAATTGGTATGATGAAGGGCTTCCTGTCCAATTAGAGCCGGTGGGGGTAGGAACGGAGGTGGGTCAGATGAAACGTGGGACTGATTTAGACTCCCCACTTCAGCCATCACTGAGGTTGCTGCTTGTCCTGAGGTCGAGATCTGCGGTTTGTGCCAAAGCCATCCACTGCATCAGAGGGAAGCGAGATGTCACACGGGAGCCGGAGGCCTGGCACCCTGGGCAGGTGAGCCCCTCGCTTCATCACACCGACCTGGATCTAATGCTGGAGACTGTGAGAGGGAGGAGGGAGGTCCTCCTCCCAGAGTATGGCAGGAGGAGGACACGTCGGCATGCAGCAGGGGTATCATCTCCCTCTGCCTCCAATTCCTCCTCCTCGCTGACCTCCTGCTCCTGCTCCTCCCCCAATGGGCTGTCTCCTTCCGTTGCCCTCACGGTCCACACCTCTCTGGAGTACAATATAATGGAGAGTGCAACAGACCACCATAAGGGCAGAGACCCTCGCAGGAGGGTATTGGAGGGCACCACCCGACTGGTCTAGGCACCAGAATTGCATCTTCAGAAGCTGGGCTGCCTGCTGAATGGTTGTGCTAGTGAGCAGGTGGCATTGATGTTTTACCTATATGTCTCTGTCTGGGGCTGCGGTAGAGAGGTGAGTAGCCACGTCTTCAAGGGATTTTCCTTGTCCCCTAGGGTCCACCAACACACTTTGGAGTTGGAGTGAAGATCTGAGGCAGCCTGGACTGGCGGAGGATGAAGGAGTCATGGCAGTTGCCAGGAAAGTAGACACACACCTGGATGAAGCTCTCATTGTGATCACAGACCATTTGGACATTGAGGGAGTGGAAGCACCTCCTGTTGATGGATCTCACTGG
Organism: Heterodontus francisci; assembly: GCF_036365525.1. NCBI lineage: Eukaryota > Metazoa > Chordata > Chondrichthyes > Heterodontiformes > Heterodontidae > Heterodontus > Heterodontus francisci. The sequence continues at coordinate 129,073,507 of NC_090377.1, forward strand.
CTGGTCACTGGGTGTCATGATGGCCTCATGGGCTCTATCAGTGATGCCCTGCACCTGGGGGAATCCAGCGATAGAGGCGAAACCCACTGCCCTCTGTCCCTGTGAGGCCGTGTATGCCGTTAAATGCATGTGCTGTCCAGCTCTGGCAAAGAGGGCATCGGTGACCAGCGAGAGGCAGGAGTGTACTGCTTTTTTGAGATGCCACTAAGGTCCATAGCTGATCCTGGGAGGGAGCCAGAAGGGAATACGTTCAAGGCCACAGTGACTTTGATGGCCACTGCCAGGGCAAGGCGAGCAGGGCTGTGAGGTGCGAGGTATTTGGCGACGAGGGCACAGATGTCTGTGACCATCTGCCGGGGGTTGGGGGGGGAAGCGGTTGTCGCAGTCTCCTGCAGCACTGGATCTCCATCTCCAGGCAGCTTCCTCTTTGGCGGTCAATCCTATGTTGAAGGTTTCTCCTCCATTGTTTTCCTGCCCCTCTTTCCTCTCCCGTGCCCTTCTGATGCCCAGAGTTCTACCCTTCCTGCAAAGGGTGTTGCCCCTCATCACCACTGGGCCCAATATCTGACAGTGGTGCCCCCATTGAGAGCTGGAGCCTTCCTTCTGGCTGCCCAGTTGTCCTTGCCAGCCTTGCCTCCTGATCTTCTGCCCACATAGGTGGGGGGGGGGGGTGGGTCTGTGCCATTCTCCCTGCCACCTGTGCCGTGCCAAGGCCAACTCCTTATCAAGTGCTGAGACCTCCTTTGCTCCGCTGGCCCTCTTATGGGGAAGGGGTGACTCTTCACCTGCTTCCCTTCAGTTGATCTGTTTCTCAAGGTGCAGGTAACCCGTGCGCCCCTTTAAAACCTTGACAAGCACTTAACAAGCTTTTAAACAGCTTTAATTGGCCTAAATTGGGCGGACAGTGGGATTCCTGTCCCACCCTCCCCCTGCTCTGGTGTTTATTGCCGGCGGTGGGAATGGTATCTTGAAACTGACATGCTGCCCAGCCTCGATATTTTCGGGGATTCCCCCTCCCCCGACCTCCCTGCTTCCATTCCTGACTTCGGCGGTGCCCCGAAAATTCAGCCCCTATATTGATTCTTAAAAAGCCTCCTTTCAAAGGCACTCAGACACCGAAGAACTTGTCAACACCAAGGTGCTAGACGTCTCCTGAATGATCAGACACTGCAGAACGAGTGGGCCACTGTTTGGGATATGTGCAAAACAACAGCCCATCTCACATTTAATCACCTCTGTGCAGGTGGATAGTCAAGCTAACATCGAGCTGCCTGGGCAGCTCATCAACCTTCTGCCCAAAACTTGCATTTAATTCTTTTTCATGCAAGCCACAATACTTTTTATAAAAAAACCTGTAAAGAACATGTTGGTAAAGAGCATATTAATAAGGATGCATTTCTAAATAATGTGCTTATGAAAAATATGTTTATAGAGAACACACTCATAAAATGCTCTTTTATAGAGAAGGTGTTTATAGTGAACGTCGTTACAGAGAACATCCTGACAAAGAATGCATTCATAAAGAATGTACCTGAAGATGAAACATTAAACCAAGGCCCCATCTGGTTTCTCAGCCGGACATGAGAAAAACCCTTCGACACTATCTGAAGAAGAGCAGGGGCGTTCCACTTGATTCCATTTACCCCACAAACCCCAGCACTAAAATAGATTATCAGGTCAGCAGATCTTACTGTGTGCAAATTAGCTGCTGTGTTTCCTAAATTACAACAGTGACTACACTTCAGTATTAAAGTGGCTGGTACAGTGATCTGTGATGTCCTGTGGTTGTGAAAAGCACTGTATAAATGCAAGCTCTTTCATTTATAAAAAGCGCACTTGCGGTTTAGCTACACCGAGCTTGCAGGACAAATCTTCCTCTAATATCACTGAGCTAGTGAGAGTGAAGAGGTGACATTCTGGTTGGATGGAATCAGAATATCTCAGAATACAGATGAAATATGACTGATGAACTGGGATCAAAATCGTTTTCTTTGGACATTTTTGAACGGTGCAAAAAAAAATCCAGAAGGTAAACAAATACAAAATCATTTGGATGTAACTCTAGGCTGGTAAGTGATTCGAAATTGCATTCCCAGAGTGATCCTGTCTCACAAACCTCATCATTACTCACATCCTAACTTGCACCGAATCTCATTCACCCATCACTCCTGCGCTCGCTGACCTGCATTGGCTCCCAGGTCGGCAGCACCTCGACTTTAAAATTCTCATCCTTCATTTCAAATCCTTCACTGGCCTCGCCATTGGTGTTACCTTTAGCTGTATAGGCCCTAAACTATGACATTTCCTTCCCAAACATTTTGTCCTCTCTACTGCTCTCCTCCTTTAAGACCTACCATGTGATCAACCAGCCCCAACATTTCCTCGTGCGGCTCAGTGTCAAACTTTGTCTGATTACGCTCCTGTGACGTGCCTATATCAATGTAAGTTGTTGTTGTAAAAGCCTCACAGGGTTAAGTGGTCATGCAAAGAAAGGAAGTGAAAGGCTGCGGGTTCACATTGTTGTGTCAGCTCCCAGAAAGCTGCCAGGGTCCAACCAAATGACAAAGGCCGCGATTTCCAGTCGCCTCCCCCCCCCCATCCCGAAGGTGAGAATGGGTGCGGGCACGCTTTGAAGATAGTGCTTCCTGATGTTGTGTCATTGTCCCGACTCTGCTGGGACGCACTGATATTTTCAAAATGAGGGTGGGGGAGGGGAGCCGGGAACGCCCTTGCCTCCAGTTAAGGGCCTGTTAAGCTCCTTAACAGGAACGGAGAGGCAAAGAAGGCGATTTTCAACCCGCAAATCGTCAAACCCCAACAGTCTGGTGCATGGTAGTGCATAGTGGTTTAGGTTCAATGCGGGGAGCAATTAAGTAATTTTGCTTATGAGGAAAAGTTTTTGCCACTCGGGGGGGATTTTGTGTGAGATGGGACACCGTACCTTTTAGTTGGCCATTTGGCCATTTCTCTGCACAGTGAGGCTGCTGGCCTTCCGATTTCCTGCCTCCTCATTTCCACAAGAGAGTGGCAGGCCCCATCATGGCTGCCGCCTTCCTTTGACGATCGTGCTCGGCAGGCAGATCCCGCCTCCTGGCAGAGCTCGGCACCACTAATAGGGCATCGAGCTTGCCACCACCCGAATTCGAGCATCGACATTTGAAGAATCGGTGTAGGGTCGGGATCTGGAAATTATCCGGGCATCAGGTTCTCGAGCCCAGATTGAAAATCCAGCCCATAGTCTTGGGAGGCGAGGAAGACAAAACTCGGAATAGGTCATGTTTAATTTTAGAGGGGGCTTCCTTCTTGGCTGACTTGTGCAGCTTGATTTTGACACTACCAGTGCCATCAAGCTGCCCATCTGATCAACTGGTCCAAAACCGGTTGTTGCTGCCTGTTCCTGTACAAACCTATCCTATAAGTTCATCTGTGCGCTATTTTGCTCTATTGAAAGGTTGAGGCACGCAAGAGAGGAATTGAGTGTAAGTTTGTTCATTGTACCTAAAAGGCATCCCTCTGCCTCAAGCCAAATTGAATGGCAGAACATGTGAAACATACTCAGCCCTTCTCTGCTCTTTGTGTGATGCAGTTACACTCTTGCTTCAGAGTCTAAAAGTCATGGGGTCAAGTCCCACTCTCGGAACATAAGTATAAAATCTAGGTTGACAATCCAGTGAGGGAGTGCTGCACTGGCAGATGTGCTGTCTTTCAGATGTGATGCAAAACCAAGTTGGCCTGCCTGCCCATTTCTTTGTCTATAAAAAGTACCAAGGCTCTATCTGAAGAAGAGCAGGGCGTTCTTCTCTACGTCCTGGCCAATAGTTGTCCTTCAATCAAGATGACTAAAACAGGTTATTTTGTCATTTATCTCATTGTAACCTTGCACGAGTTTCCTGCATTATAACAGTAACCTGCACTTTATGTTATGTTAAACAGTGACTGCACCTCAAAAGTATTTCCTTGGCTGTAAAGCACTCTTGGATGTCGTAAGGTCATGAAAGGCACTGTATAAATGTGCCTTTCTTAACCTTTGCGTAACTACCTGCTTCTGAGCACCAGCCCAGGTAGACAGAGAAATGACTACAGGATGAATGTTCTGTTTGTATCAGCACAAACACCACCGCAGTACAAGGAGAAAACCTGAGGGTTCACGGCCAGGCTGTGGACTATTGCTCTTTGTTTAAACCGAGATGGGCAAAAAAAGCCACAATGGGTAAACACACTGATTTCCTAACTTCATTGTAAACAAAGTTTTACCTTATGTCTAATCTGTGATGTACTTGACGCTGACTCATAAAAGTAGGAAGTGTTCCCAACGAACAGCAACAGCCTGAGCAGACAAATGGCCCCAAAAGTGAATCAATTGTGAAACAAATATTAAAAAGATGAGGAAAGCTCCATGAATTATTTAAAGGAAATTGCTGACTTCACAGGCTGATACGAGACTGCTTGCAATTTGTGTCAGCTACGGCTGGTAAAACAATAGAAAACTGTGGGACGTTTGTTTGCATTTACAAGCAGAGCGAGTGGGCAAGAATCTGATTGCCCCGTAGGCGGCTTTTGTTTGCCCTAGGGCAGCTTGACAATAAAAATGAAATGAAAGTCTTGCATTTACACAGTCCTTTTCGTGCCCTCAGGATGTCGCAAAGCGCTTTACTGTAGTCACTGTAGTAATGTAGGAAATGTGACAACCAAGTTGAGCACAGCAAGATCTCACAAACGGCAATGTGATGATGACCAGATGATCTGTATTTTGGTGATGTTAACTGAGGGATAAATCTTCTTCTTCTTCTTTGGCCTCCTTATCTCGGGAGACAATGGCTAAGCTCCTGGAGGTGGTCAGTGGTTTGTGAAGCAGCGCCTGGAGTGGCTATAAAGGCCAATACTAGAGTGACAGACTCTTCCACAGGTGCTGCAGAAAAAATTGGTTGTCGGGGCTGTTACACAGTTGGCTCTCCCCTTGCGCTTCTGTCTTTTTTCCTGCCAACTACTAAGTCTCTTCGACTCGCCACACTTTAGCCCTGCCTTTATGGCTGCCCGCCAGCTCTGGCGATCGCTGGCAACTGACTCCCACGACTTGTGATCAATGTCGCAGGACCTCATGTCACGTTTGCAGACGTCTTTAAAGCGGAGACATGGACGGCCGGTAGATCTGATACCAGTGGCGAGCTCACTGTACAATGTGTCTTTGGGGATCCTGCCATCTTCCATGCGGCTCACATGGCCAAGCCATCTCAAGCGCCGCTGACTCAGTAGTGTGTATAAGCTGGGGATGTTGGCCGCCTCAAGGACTTCTGTGTTGGAGATGCGGTCCTGCCACCTGATGCCAAGTATTCTCCGGAGGCAGCAAAGATGGAATGAATTGAGATGTCGCTCTTGGCTGACATACGTTGTGCAGGCCTCACTGCTGTAGAGCAAGATACTGAGGACACAGGCCTGATACACTCGGACTTTTGTGTTCCGTGTCAGTGCGCCATTTTCTCACACTCTCTTGGCCAGTCTGGACATAGCAGTGGAAGCCTTTCCCATGCGATTGTTGATTTCTGCATCGAGAGACAGGTTACTGGTGATAGTTGAGCCTAAGTAGGTGAACTCTTGAACCACTTCCAGAGCGTGGTTGCCGATGTTGATGGATGGAGCATTTCTGACGTCCTGTCCCATGATGTTCGTTTTCTTGAGGCTGATGGTTAGGCCAAATTCGTTGCAGGCAGCCGCAAACCTGTCGATGAGTCTTTGCAGACACTCTTCAGTGTGAGATGTTAATGCAGCATTGTCAGCAAAAAGGAGTTCCCTGATGAGGATTTTCCATACTTTGGTCTTCACTCTTTGGCGGGCAAGGTTGAACAACCTGCCACCTGATCTTGAGGGATAAATATTAAGCAAGAAACCGGGGTGAACTCCCCTGCTCTAGTGCCCTGGGATCATTTACATCCACCGGAGAGGGCAGTTTAATATCTCATTCAAAAGACTGCACTTCTGACAGTGCAACACTCCCTCGGTACTGCATTGGAGTGTCAAGCCAAGATTTCTCTGCTTAAGTAGGGAGACGGTGGCGTAGTCGTAATGCCACTGGACTAGTAATCCAGAGGCCCACGCTAATACCCTGGGGACATGGATTCAAATCCCACCACGGCAGCTGGCGGAATTTAAATTCAATTAATTAATAAAAATCTGGTATTGAAAGCTAGTTTCAGCAATAGTGCCGTGAAACTATCATGAATTGTTGTCAAAACCCATCTGGTTCACTAATGTCCTTTAGGGAAGGAAATCTGCCATCCTTACCTGGTCTGGCCTACATGTGACTCCAGATCTACAGCAATGTGGTTAACCTTAACTGCCCTCTGAAATGGTCTAGCAAGCCACTCAGTTGTCATGGGCAATTAGGGATAGGCAACAAATGCTGGCCAGCGACACCCACCTTGCATGAAAGAATAAAACAAGTCTGCAGAGTGTCTGATTCAAAGACAAGAGTGCTACCCACTGAGCCACAGCAGACACTAAACAATCAATAGGCAGCCCATGTGCAAAGAAGTTTCTGTCAATCTCAACCACTGTTGTTCTCTGTGAGAACTTCACATAGGCAGTGAACTGGGCAGGACGTGGAAAGTCAGCAAGAGTTGATCTTGGTGCCCAAGGCACCATGTATAAAACAAAGAAAGAACGTGCAATTATGTAGCGCTTTTTACAATCAAAGAATGTCCCAAAGTGCTTTATAACCAGTGAAGCAGTCTGGAAATGTAGTCACTGTTGTAATATAAGAAATGCGACAACCACTTAGCGTATAGCAAGATCCCACAACGAAGCAATAATGACCAGAAAACCTGTTTTTTTAAGTGATATTGATTGAGGTTTAAATATTGGCCAGGACACTGGGGAGAACTCCCCTGTTCTTCTTGGAAATAGTGCCAAAGGATCTTTTTATGGCAGTCCATATTAGATTTAGTAATGAACAATAAGCCATATTTAATTAACAGCCTAACGGTGCATCAACATTTATCTAATAGCGATTATATGATCAAATTCAATGTCGTATTTGAAAGGGAGAAATATGACACAGCTACTGATGTTCTAGATTTAGTTAAGGCTGACTTCAATATGGTGGGACAGCTACTATCCACATTAAACTTGAGCAAATCTGTTAATGGGTAAAACAGCCAAAGATCAGTGGGCGGTGTTCAAAAAATAATTTAATGTGATACAGAACCAGTTTATACCCCGAAAGAACAAGCGTTCTACTTGCCGGTAAAGACAGCATGGACAACTAAAGACGTAGGAGGTGACATAAAACTGAAAGAAAAAGCATACAGAATGGAAAAAATAGCACAGATCCTGGTGAATGGGAAAGGGACAAGCAACAACAAAGCAGATAGTAAGAGCCTCACAGAGGGAGTATGAAAAGAAACTTGGAAGGGATATCAAAATCAGCACAAAATCTTTTACAATTACAGTGGTAGAAAGAGAGTGGTCAGAAGCAATGTAGGCCCCTTGAAAAGTGATAACAGTGATACTGTCAGTAAAAATAAGGAAATGGCGAACATGCTGAATAATTACTTTGCATCAGTATTTACAGTAGAGAAAAAAGTTGGCATGCCAGAATTCAAAGGAAACTAATATTGACTCAGGGACAGCGATTCAACTAAATTAGTATAACAAAGATAACAGTAATGTAGAAATTAATAGTACTAAGGAGTGACAAATCCCCAGGGCCAGATGTTTTCCAGCCCAGGGTTTTAAATTAAATACACAAGGGGAGGCTGTGGCATAGTGGTAATGTCACTGGACTAGTAGCCCAGAGACCCAGGCTATTGCTCTGGGACATGGGTTTACATCCCACCACGACAGATGGTGAAATTTGAATTCAATTAATCTGGGAGTTTAAAAAAGCTAGTCTAATGATGATCATGAAACCATTGTCGATTGTTGTAAACGCCTATCTGGTTCACTGATGTCCTTTAGGGAAGGAAGAAATCTTCTGTCCTTACCTGGTCTGGCTCACATGCGACTCCAAATCCACAGCAATGTGATTGACTCTGAAAATGCCCTCTGAAATGGCCAAGCAAGTCACTCAGTTCTAGGGCAATTAGGAATGGACAATAAATGCTGGCCCAGCCAGTGACACCCACATCCCACAAACAAATGGGGAAAAAGGTGTGAACATGCAGATACCCCAACAATAATCTTCCAAAGTTCTTTCAATTTGGGACCTTTTCCTTTAGATTGGAAAATTGCATGTCACTTTGCTATTTAAGAAAGGTGTGAGAGAGAATTATAGATCGGTTAGTCTAATAGCTGCTGTTGGGAAATTGCTCGAGTCTATAATTAAGACTAGGGTGACTGTGAACATTATCAGCTGATCAGAGGGGGTAGGTCATGCCTGACGAATCTGACTGGATTTATTGAAGATGTGACTAAAGTAGTCGACAGGGGAATGTGTATGAATGTTATTTATATGGACTTCCAGAAGGCATTGGATAAAGTTCCTCATAAGAGGCTGTCAGTTATAGATTGAAACTGATGAATTGAAGGCAAATTATTGACCTGCTTAGGAAATTGGCTGAGTGGAAGGAGACAGAGAGTAAGGATAATGAGCAGGTAATCCAATTGTCTCGATGTGACTAGTGGGGCTGAATTTTAAAATCCCGGTGGGTGTGGCAGTGAGTGCACATGCAATTTGAAAATCATGTTCTCAGAGGTCGAAACTGGGTCCCACTGCATCTGGAACATGAAGCAATTTGTAAAGGGACACTGGGAGGGAGGAAACGGAAAGCCCACATGCCTGCAAGTAATTTTCTGTTGAGCTCATTGAGGAGCTCATTGAAAGGCTTGTCAGGAGCAGTTTGTAATTTCAATGGAAAGTTACTGTGAAACCGCCATGTCTGGAATACAGCAGGGTGTAGAAGTCGTGAACACAGCAGAGGGCCATAAGGACCAGGGGAAGATCTGTTTAAAATATTGTAGAAGTGCAGAATAAAGCTCTGCTGATCAAGCAATACCACAGAATAGTCATTCCTGGAGCTGAAAGACTTGCACTTGTCAATGGTGAGTGCTAGGAGTCTGGAGAGGGACGTGAGGCCATTGACATCACTGGGGCAACTGGGATTGGCACTGGAAGGCCTGATGAATGAATGAACCCTAGCTGAGGAAATTCAGATGAGAACTGGGTACGTTGACATTGAACAGAACAGCCAGGATGAGCTGCAGTAGATGCAGCCTCTGGTCAGCAGGAGGTCAGAGGACCAGGGAGGCTGCAAGGGGAAGAAGGTGCAACCCTAGGAATTGGTTCTACTGCCCAAGAGTCAGCTGCCTGCAAATGACAGAGTGCCAGTTCCCTCGAAGGCTACGCCTATCCAGGCTGATTGTCTCAGACTTCTGTGCTTTGAATTGCACTGACCTGAAGCCTCACGGCCCCCAGGGCAGTCCCTTATATGCAGCTGTCAAGGTCTCTGTCATCCTGAATTTCTATGCAACTGGGTCATTACAGGGATCAGCTGTAGATCTAGATAGCGTCTCGCAGTCCATAGCCCAACATGCCATCAGGCAGGTGCCATGTTCTGGAGAGCGTGGGAGGACACAGACGGGCCAGTGCAGGTGCAGAGGGCTTTGGGCTATGCCACCATCGATGGATTCCCTCAGGTGTAAGGGCCATCAATTGCACCTATGTAGCCATCAACGCACCGACAGACCAGCCAGTCAGATTCCTGAACAGAAAGGGCTACCACTTCTTAAATGTCCAGTTGGTCTGTGACCACTGGAAAGAGGCCTGGAGCTGGAGGTTTCCAACATCACATGGAAATACAGCAATCTGAGGGCCCCACGGAGCCCCCTCCCTCCCCCCACAAACCCACCTCACAAAACCCCATCGCTCCTTTTAACATGAAACATCAATAGCACACATATCAGATTGATAATATAAATAAGTGATATTGTAATGAAAACAAAAGAGCATACAAATGTGTAAATGTGACTCATTAAGTGAAATCAATGTCATGGCCCCTTCTTCTCCCTAACACTTCTATGGGGTGCTCCCCCTATGGCAGAGGATGAGGTGGAGGTAGCCTGCTCCCTACTCTCTGCCTCTGGCTTAGATGCCCGTGGCGTCCGTCCTCGTCTTGGATGTGCCCGTGGTGGTTCCTCCACAGGCTGCCTCGTCTGTGTCAAGGCAGAGGCTGCCTCTGTCACAGGGCCTTGGCACACAGATGGCTCCTGAGTCGGAGCGGGTGAGGGGCCGAAGGGTGACGCCGGTGCCTTGAGGGGTGTCCCCTTTGGCTGCCGCTACGACCATCTCAGCCCTCTCCTGGCGTCCTTGGATGCTGGATGAGGCTGCCGACTGGGATGCAGCTGGCATCCACTCCGAGCATCTCAGCACCACCAGTGATACTGAGCGGTCTATTGCTACAGAATCTCGCTCTTTCTGTGCATATCAGCTCGCGGCTCCTGCACACACTCAGAGTGGCGCTGCATATGGCTCTCCAAGAGGTTGTCCAATCTCTCAATGGAGGAGCTCATTCATTGCCTGCCCACGGCTCCGCAAGGCCTCCGGGATCTCCGACAAGCAAAAACTTATTTGCCTCTGGTTCTCTAGCAAGGCCCTCCTTGTTTGTGACACCTGAGGACCTGCAGAGCATCACTGTGTCTGTCCTCCATCCTCTGAAGGGGAACTGTCCAGAGCTGACTCTGCCTCACCCTCCTCCTCCTGCTCACACATACTGTGAAGTGCATCTAGTGCTCCCCTTTCTATGCCAATCTGTGGCCCAACCAAGGCGAGGGTGTCTGCGCTGGTGGAAGGTGCTGAGGTATGAAGTGATGGTGCAGGTTCTGTTGAGTCTCCCCTCCCCTGCCCCATCCTGCCGAAGAGGGTGGTGCTGATTGTCCTGGTCCATTTTGCTCCCCCTCTGCAACTAGCCCTGTGGGAAACACAAGAAAGTGGAAATGTCCTCCTCAACATGTGCTCCAGCACAGCCATCCCCTTAGATGACAGCAGTCGAAGATCCACTGCATGCATTGGGCAGGAGTCTCCTGTAGGTTAACCTCAATATCGAGCAATCAAATGACCCTGCTGTTCACGGCCAGCTCGCCATCCCCCACAGACTGACTCTTTGGCTATCTCCAGTGACGCCTCCTCCCTCGGACTCAGAGTGTGGAGGTCGGCCACACCACCACCGTTCAAGTCATTTCCCGTGCACGTGGGCTGTCTTTTCCTGCAGGATGAGGAGAGAATGATTCAGGAGTAGGCTGCCCTCTTTCATCTCTTCCAGTACGTGCCCCTCAGTGATGTCCCAATCTGAATAGTGCCCCACATCTGAGGCCATCTCAGTAATGCGACTGGACTCTTGATCTGACAATGTTCGGGAGAACTATAGACATTCTGTGAGGTCAGCTCGTATGCATGCTGGTGTTTATAGAGCTGGTGACCTGTCGCCTGGGTGCCGCTGTCGTTCACCTTAACAAACCTTATCAGGTCATTGAATCTCTTACTGCACTGGACCTACGCCCTTCTGGTGACTGCCTGGCTGCTGACCTCTGTCACCACCTCTATCCAGGCCCTCTTGGTTTCTATTGGTGGATTCCTTCTTCTGAACACTGGGAACAAACTTTCTCTCCGGTCTGTCGTTGAAGCCAGAAAATTGTGTTGCCACCTGGGAACGACTGCCGGTGCCAGCACTGGCCCACTATGATCCCTGCTCCTTCGTTGCTTCAGAGAATGGCAAGCCCAGTCATGGCTGCCACTTCCATGTTCAAAGAGCCGTCCATTACTGGGTCCCACCTCCAGGCCGCTCCCGGCGCCGCTGATTGGGTGCCACACTTTCCCCATGGCCAATTAGGTCCTTTGCATTTGAAAATGGAAGTGTTCTGGGTGGCGGGTTCCCAAACCCACATCACAAATTCAGCCCATGGTGTCCCACAAGGATCTGTGTTGGGTCCTCAATCATTGATCCTATTTATTAATGGCGTAGATGATGGGATGGAAAGCCACATATGGAAATTTGCCAATGACACAAAGATAGGTGGTAGTGCAGCTAGAAACATAAAATTATAAAAAGATATTGAAAGGCTAAGTGAATGGTCAAAATTGTGGATTTCAATGTAGGCATACGTGAGGTCATTCACTTTGGAACTAAAAAGGATTGAACGGGGTGCTATCTAAATAGTGAAAAATGAGAAACCGTGGAAGTCCAAAGAGTCTTGGAGGTCCAGGTACACAGATCATTAAAATGTCAAGAGCAGGTACAGAATATAATCAAAAGGGCTGACTGAATGCTGGCTTCTATCTCTAGAGGCTTAGAATAGAAGTGGGTAGAAGTTATGCTTCAGTTATACAAAACCTTGGTTCGACCACACCTGGAGTATTGTGAGCAGTTCTGGGCACCACACATCAGGAAGGATATATTAGCCTTGGAGGGAGTGCAGCATAGATTTACCAGAATGACACCTGGACTCCAAGGGTTAAACGACATGGAGCGGTTAAAAAAACTAGGGTGGTATTCTCTGGAATTTAGAAGGTTAAGGGGTAATTTGATTGAAGTTTTCAAGATATAAAGGGGGACAGATAGAGTAGATTGGGAGAAACCATTTCTAATAGTTGGGGAATCTAGGATTGGAGTCTAAAAATTAGAGCCAGACCTTTTAAGAGTGAAATTAGGAAACACTTCTTCATACAAAGGTGGTAGGAGCTTGGAACTCCCTTATACAAATGGCAATTGATGCTAGATCAGTTGTTAATTCTAAAACTGTTAATCAGAGGTATTAAGGGATATGGAGCAAAGGCAGGGTATATGAAGTTAGATTGCAGATGAGCCATGATTTCATTGAATGATGGAATAGCTCAAGGGGCTAAATGGCCCTATATACATATTCCTATATACATCCATCAGAGAGGGAAGATGGGGCCTTGGTTTCACATCTCATCCCAAAGACAGCACCTCTGACAGTGCAGCACTCCCTCAGTACTGAACTGAAGTGTCTGCCTTGATTGCTTTTGGGATTTGAACACCCAAATTTCTGAAGCAGAAGTAAAAGTGCCACTCACTGAGACACAGCTGATACCGGGGGCCGGGTTTTCAAAGGGCTGCGGGGTCTGCACCCGGTGCAGGCGGGATTTCAAAACCGAAGTCCCAGATGTTGTCTCGGGATCCTGACGCCACTGGGACAGTTTTGAATTTTCAAAGGGCCGGCAGGGGAGAGAGAGACCGGGAAACGCACTCGCTGCCACTTAGAATTTTCCATCTTTAATTCAATAAACCCGAACAGTCTGGTGTACATTCGTGCACAGCTGGCAGGTTTGCTGCGGGGACATCAGAATCTTTCTCTCCATTTAATTTAAGCTGACCTTTCCTGGACCTACTTGGACTGGTTCGAGCGCTCTGCTATCATCTAGCCACTTTCACCCCCAGGGACACTGCTGGTCCTGTAAGGAGCTGCCTGCTCTCTTTGGCAAGGCAGTGGCAACGCCCAACATGGCTGCCATGTGGCTCACCACAAGCCCAATTAAGAGTATTTATATTTAACAATAGCGTTGTGAGAGTGCCACAGCTTAGGCGGGGGTCCCGGAGTTCATCTGGGTGTTGGGTTCCCGTCCCCACTTTGAAACTCCAATCCTGGGTATCTGATTCTTCTAACATTTTCCAATCTGCAGGCACGTTTGGTAAAATTTATGTTGTATTCAGTAGCACAGTGCTTGCATTTGATATTCAAATGTTCCAGCATAGTCCACTGGGTGATGTTTAAATAATGCAAAAGACAAATACCCAAGGAATACTCTGCAGGAATTCCTCCTGCCATTTTCACCTTTCCTAATTTATTTCTCGCAAGCATTTCAGGGCACAGCAGAGAGGTGAAGTCAATTATGTAATCGGATATGGATTCTATGTTTGTAACATGAGGTGTACAGCAACAGTGTGGAATGATTTATTGGTCAGAAAGTTATTTGTAAGCTTGCCAAGCTGCAGATTTGTAGGACATGCTACATTTGCTCTAATAGGTACTAATTATTTAATCTCTTTTATTGCCAAAATATGGTGCTGGGGCCACTTATTTCTCAGAATTTATGGTTATGTAGGGTAGATGCACATTTCTGAGGTTAGGTAGTTTATAGTAAGAGCCTTGATTTAAAAATCTAAGGTATATTCCTGGTAACTGGGAGAATTTGGTTCATGCCATGAAGCTGTGCCCTTTGAAGCAAACTGAGAACGGACGGAATGTAGATTGAGCAAGTTCATAATGAAATCACCTCTTCTAAAGTTCCAACTTGGTTCCTAAGCATAAAAATCTGCTCGAGCTGCTTCTTTGTAGATGTAATTGCTGATCAGCCCTTTTAAAAGCTGGTGCAAAGGGGCATTTGAGTACAATATACTGCTCTATGTCAATCGTTTTCCTTTGCTGTTCCTTGGAGCTAATTATAATTCTGTTCATTTCTGCTATTATGTCATGGCCTTTTCATTAAAATAGCAAAATGATGGGTTTAAAGAGGACGTCCGTCATGTTTACCTAAATCACTATGCTTCAAAAAGGCCATTAATTGTGTGGAGCTCTTTGAGGGAATTTCAATCTGATAATTGCATTATTATTTCTTATTGTTTGCACTGACTTTCCTCTTCCATTTCTTGAAGGCTTGCTTCTCCCAGCCCAGAATTATAATATTGCCAAGATATTCCATGACAACTAATTATTAGATATTGTGACGTGAACCTACCGATTCGTACTTTCACCATTATAAATGCAGGTCACAATAATTGCAATCAGTAGCTTATGAGGAATACAAAGTAATGGCCATAATTGCTATCCCCGGGCCCCTGTAAACACTGTAGGGTGTCTGCCTAATAGAAGCACTCTGACCCAGACAGTTCTCATAACAGTATCAGATCATGATGTGTGCATTTACAGGCTGCCCATGATTCATGCCACTCTGCTGAACTGAACTCAGACGATTCCCAAAATAAATCAAAATGAGTGGGATAACAAAACATAGCCATCTGGGTTTGTATACTGTGGTTTCACTTTAGTTGTGAGGGGAAATAAACAATGGCTGCAAGAGCTCTGCAAACCTATAACATACTTGAGGGCTTTCAATGCATTGGATAATGGATGGATGGCAGTGTGCTACAATATTGTAGATCAACAGGTCTCCATGATTACATGAACTGCAAGAGATAAACCCTTATATAAGTGAAAATAAAATCACACTGACACCACTGATTCGGCATTGCGCCATTTTATCCATTCTTCGAACATTTTCTTACAACCGTGTGGTAGTAGTGCTGTGCACACATGACGACATAGATGAGAGGATAATGACAACATATATGTTGCATTGTGTGGTTGGCGTTCCAGTAATGCCTTTATTTTCCAGCAGTGTTATTCTGATTATGTTACAATCAATGTAATCATTTAACCCACAAATGTGAAGCATGAGTGATTTGCAGTCATAAAACCCCAAAGACATTTGTCTTCAACGTGACACCATCAAATAGCCATTATTTTTTTTCAAATATATACTCGTGAATATTCCATGATCTTGGTCACCTTGGAGGACAATAAGATTGTTATCACAGGCCGAGAGAGATTACGGCACCATCTCTGGAGAAAGTCAGGATCTCGGGCATGAGCATCATTGTTACTGCCTCACCCATTTATTGCAGTGGGTTAGGTCCATAACAGAATTACTGATTGATTCCAATGTATCTTACGTCACAACTGGGACAAATGTGAAAGGTAATATATTGATAGACATATGGCGTTTTATTGTAGCTTGAATCTCTTGGTGCTTTCACATTCGAGTTTTATCATTGCAGTTCTTGACTTCCAGTCACACCGTCTTCCATTATCACCGTCTTCCATTATCACCGTCTTCATTGAAACATAGAAAAATAGGAGCAGGAGTAGGCCATATGGCCCTTCGAGCCTGCACCGCCATTCATTACGATCCTGGCTGATCATCCAAGCTCAGTCACCTGTTCCTGCTTTCTCCACATATCCCTTGATCCCATTAGCCCTAAGAACTATATCTAACTCTTTCTTGAATATGTTTAATGATTTGGCGTCAACTGCTTTCTGTGGTAGAGAATTCCACAGGTTCACCACTCTCTGGGTGAAGAAATCCCTCCTCATCTCAGTCCTAAATGGCTTACCCCTTAGACTGTGACCCTTGTCCTGGATTTTCCCGCCATTGGGAACATCCTTCCTGTATCTAGTCTGTCCAGTCCTGTTAGAATTTTGAAGGTTTTTATGAGATCCCCTCTCATTTTTCTAAACTCTAGCGAATAAAAGCCTAATCGACTCAATCTCTCTTCATACGTCAATCTTGTGATCCCAGGAATCAGTCTGGTGAACCTTCGATGCACTCCCTCCATAGCAAGAACATCCTTCCTCAGATAAGGAGACCGAAACTCCACACAATACTCCAGATGTGGTCTCACCAAGGCCTTGTATAATTGCAGCAAGACATCCTTGCTCCTGTACTCAAATCCTCTCGCTATGAGGGCCAACATACCATTTGCTTCCATTATCAGCGTCTTCCATTATCAGCGTCTTCCATTATCAGCGTCTTCCATTATCACCGTCTTCCATTGACACCGTCTTCCATTGACTCCGTCTTCCATTGACACCGTCTTCCGGTAACACTGTCTTGCATTAACATCATCAAGAATCATTACTATTATGCCATGGTGATGCCTATGATGTGACAGAAAATAGAGGAAGAGGAATAGCAGATATTTGGAATGTAGCAATCCAGTTATACCATCACATAGAATATGTCAGTCTGCAGTCATTTTCTTTTATATAAACTTTTTAGCATAGAAAAAACATCTCAAAGAGAATATGTGAGTTAGAACAGTTGACTAAGGCATGGTTGAAAAGGTAGATTTTGAGAAAGTCTGTGAAGGCAGAGAGAGTCCGAGTGAGGCAAAGGACCTCTGTGTGGGGGTGGGGGGTCGGCTGTGGGTGGGGCTGCGTGGAATTTCAGAGAATAGGGATACAATGGCCAGAAGCTCTGCTATTAAAGGTTTGAGGTTGGTTGGGTTGAGGCCATAAAGGGACCTATAAATGAGAATAAGATCTTGAAATGAACGTGTTGGTCAGTAAGAATTGGAGTGATGGGCATCCAGAACTAAATGTGGGCAGTAAATGTGCATTAAGAGTTGTTAAAACCTCAGTCATCACTCTGTTACTTAAAATGGGTTAGTGCCTCTGCCAAAATAGGGGAGAAAAATATTTCAGATGAACTTATTGTTCAGAAACTTGTATTGCACTGGACAATTTCAAGGGCCTGGACTATGAACTACAGTCTGGTTAGGTTTTTGCAATGCCTGCCACATAAGGTAATTCTGGAAAAAGTGGCAGATTGTCTTTTAAACCAGTTGTAGTAGTAATTATGCTGCCTGAAGAGAAGCAGAAAGAGCAGAACATGTGGGAATCGAGGGGAAGGCCTGACCCATAGGGAAAGCCATACAGGTCTTGAATGAACCACCTGGCTTCAATAGAGGAGCATAAGGAGGCTTGCGCTCACTAGGGAAGTCATTACAGAGATACTTGCAAGGCTGAGTCCAGATTTGGAGGCATCAATCAGTGACTTTAGCAGGTTTGCTTGTGTCAGTATGTTCTGAGCTATAGAGTCTTTCTTAGCACAAGGGAGAGACTGAAAGAATGCTTTTGTTTATATACCATCTTTTATATTAAAATAATGACTGCTGTTGTGTCGGCAAAGTATGTGGGACATTAATCCACATGTATTGGAGGTGCACTACCCTGGTGTGCTGGACAATTCTTTCATTTCTGCAGAAGTGCAGAGAAATAATCGGCCACACAACACAAATTCTGGCTTTCCCAGAACACTGGACTTGGTTCTTTGTGTCCACATGTGGATATGGACACCATTAACCAATGCAATGGTACACATTAATCATTCCCTCCAAAAGCATATGCCCTGGGCTTTGTAGAAAATTATCCAGCTGGCAACTCCCAAATTCCTAGGGCCAGTACATAACACCTTATTCCTTACTCTGTCTCGCAGCATGAATTTTCGGAAAGGGACAAATTGATGGAAAGACTGGTTTTTGGTACGCTATGGCTCTTAATTGCTTTATAGCATCTACAAATAGTAGCTGGGCACTGGTAAGACAAAGTCCAGTGATTTTAATGCCTTGATTACTCTGGTGGTATCTTGCAGAATGAGCCACCCAAATGTGCTTTCTTTTATAGGGTGCTTCATGTGGATAATCTCACTATTTAGAGGGGCATTTACATCGACATCAATGATAAACAAATTTATCCCCACATTCTGAATGAGATGAAACTCCCAACAGCTTGCACCAGTGCCTATTGGGGAAAAACATCACAAAATGGACTTGTTCTTGCTGTTTTGACTTCACCATCCACACTTGCTCTCCCATATCCTGTAATCAACTCAACCCACCTATTTCACAGCTGCTCAAGGCAAATTTATAGCTACAGACTAGTTTCTATGTACTCCAGATAAGCAGTAGCCGTGAAGCATATTATTAGTTGGAAATACCTTTATTCCAAAAAAAATCACTGTATGTATGATTTATCCTAATTAGTTGTATTTGCACTTTATGAGATCTTTGCACCTCTTAAAGCAGGGGCAATCTCTTGCGGCTGCAGAAACATCTGTAGCCTTTGGTTACCCAGCTCGTAGTAGCCCTCCCAATTGAGTTAGCATTGGTTATTCACCAGTTTAGCTTGTTTGAGATTTGTGAGCTTGGAGCTTCGATAGGGAGAAGGCTCCCAGAGATCACCCAGGAGTGTTCAATAACCACAAGGGTTTCCACTCCATCAATTTGCAGCTGGTGTGCAAATTCTTTATACATAATAAAAACAGAGAATGCTGGAAATACTCAGCAGGTCTGGCAGCATCTGTGGACAGAGAAACAGAATTCATGTTTAAAACATTGGCTCTCTTTCTCTCTCCACAGATGCTGCCAAACCTGCTGAGTATTTCCAGCATTTTCTGTTTTTATTTCAGATTTCCTGCATCCACAGTAGTCTGCTTTAGTATTAAAATCTTTATACAGGGGTGCACAAAATTCCCAGGCACCTGCCATGATGCTTTCTTCCGGCAGCAGTCCACTCTCCCAAACGCCTTCATTTATGAAAGCCTCGTGCTCTGAGTTTTGGAACCCGTGAGGGCCTCACCAAAGACTGCTGCACCTGCACCTGTGCAGGGACAGACTCGGTCATCGGGAGACAAGGCAGCAAGAGGGGCACTGTCCGAGAGTTGAGGGGTGGAAGTGCTTTCCATGCCCCCTTTCACCTGCCTCTGTCTCATGGCCCACCCGCACTTCCCTGCTAGCAACGTGTTGGAGAACGCTTTGCTGCAGATCAGTGGGGCAATATAAGACCAAGGCTAGGGTATTATGTGTCCCAATTAAGGTGGCATTGATGGTGTGCAAGTCAATGTTGAGGGCCTACACGTGCCACTTTTTCCAGGACAAAGACATCATCACAGAGGCCTGTGACATCATGCTGCTCATGCTTGAGACGGACTCCTCCAGTCCTTCCGCAAAGGTACACAGTGCAGCTTCGACACCTGCCATTAGTTTGCACATTCTGTGCTGCTGCTCAAAGAATATCTTGTTCATCAGCGGCACCCAAGGTGCAGCATCTGTGTCCAGCGGAACAGAGCTTGGAGAGGGCTGTACCCTCCAGTGTGACTCTCCACAGCTGTCCTTGTCTCCACCATCTAGTCTCGCTCACTTGTGATGTGTGAGTCAGTGCATGAAAACTCAATTTTCTGCCTTTCTGGTCCTATGGAAGTGCCGGTCTCTGAGCTGGTACATGTTCTATATGAGTCCTGTGAAGGTGCATACCCAGAGGGAGTGATCATCTCTGAGGAGTTGCTGGCGATGATGGGCCACTGGTCCTTCTTTGGCAGGATGCGCGAAGGCCCTGTGAGAGAGAAAAAGACATGAATGAGTACTGTCAAAGTAAGAATGGTTAAAATGGTTATTGTGCTGTTGACATCAAGTCATATGTGGGCCATATGCCATGTAGCTGTCTGATATTAATTCTATCACCAGGTAACTGGGAGGCCCTCATCTCCCCATCGACAACCAGGCATGCTGAGACTCTGCTGATATCCAGCGCTTCCTCCACTGCAGTTGTTAGCTGTGAGATCTGTGGAGGGTCACCCCCAGTTCTCTGCCTCTTCCTTGTGTTTTGTGCTCTGTATGGAGAGAAAGAAGAGATCAATGAGTGAGAGTAGGCATCTGTTGAACAGATGGATGGAGAGTATCTGTTGAAGGTGACTATGAGGAAAAGGCATGCCATTGCATAAGGATGAGGGGGAATGTCAGTAGTGGATGGACAGATGGAGATGTGAGAAAGTGGATCGACCGAGAGGGATGGGGGTACCTGCATGTACCACACTTAAGGTGAGCATGTGGTGGGGGATGGGGGGAGGAGATGTCATTACAGGAAACATAGCAGGTAGAAGTGGAACTAAATACGTGTAGTGCCATGGAGCTAAACTGCAGGTGTCAGACATGCTTCTGCATTATATCTCTAGGTTCCTCCTGAACTCCTTACTGGATTTATTTGTGAGAATTTTATATTTATAGCCCCTAGTTTTGAACTCGCTTGCCAATGGAAACATCTTCTCCACATTTACCTTTCATCATTTTAAAGAGCCATGGTGACACAGTGCAACACACGGGTTCATGTGCTTCAATTTCTGCTGTTTCCTAAAGTAGGGCTTGTACTGTCTTTTTGATGCATTGTCCCTTGCTGTTCTCCAGGTGGTTCATGTTCATCTACACAGACAAGACAAGTACATTGTACTAACATATCACACCATCTTTATCACCACTTCAGCAAAAAGCCTAATGTATATTTATTGGCATGTAGGGGGAAATTTTCATTTGTGGCTCTATGCAGGGAAGCTATAAGCTGTCTTTCATAAACATATTTCTGATTTTGTTACGCGCAGCGCACTGAGGAGATCTTCCTTTTATTATTACTGGATGGAATAGTGCTTGACATCTGCACAGGTACTCTGCAAATAGATTCTGCAAGTGTATCCTATCCTGAGTGGTGTGAAACAGGGCTGTGTTCTCGCACCCACACTTTTTGGGATTTTCTTCTCCCTGCTGCTGTCACACGCGTTCAAGTCCTCTGAAGACGGAATTTTCCTCCACACAAGATCAGGGGGCAGGTTGTTCAACCTTGCCCGTCTAAGAGCGAAGTCCAAAGTACGGAAAGTCCTCATCAGGGAACTCCTCTTTGCTGACGATGCTGCTTTAACATCTCACACTGAAGAGTGCCTGCAGAGTCTCATCGACAGGTTTGCGTCTGCCTGCAATGAATTTGGCCTAACCATCAGCCTCAAGAAAACGAACATCATGGGGCAGAACGTCAGAAATGCTCCATCCATCAATATTGGCGACCACGCTCTGGAAGTGGTTCAAGAGTTCACCTACCTAGGCTCAACTATCACCAGTAACCTGTCTCTAGATGCAGAAATCAACAAGCGCATGGGAAAGGCTTCCACTGCTATGTCCAGACTGGCCAAGAGAGTGTGGGAAAATGGCGCACTGACACGGAACACAAAAGTCCGAGTGTATCAGGCCTGTGTCCTCAGTACCTTGCTCGATGGCAGCGAGGCCTGGACAACGTATGCCAGCCAAGAGCGACGTCTCAATTCATTCCATCTTCGCTGCCTCCGGAGAATACTTGGCATCAGGTGGCAGGACCGTATCTCCAACACAGAAGTCCTCGAGGCGGCCAACATCCCCAGCTTGTACACACTACTGAGTCAGCGGCGCTTGAGATGGCTTGGCCATGTGAGCCGCATGGAAGATGGCAGGATCCCCAAAGACACATTGTACAGCGAGCTCGCCACTGGTATCAGACCCACCGGCCGTCCACGTCTCCGCTTTAAAGACGTCTGCAAACGCGACATGAAGTCCTGTGACATTGATCACAAGTCGTGGGAGTCAGTTGCCAGCGTTTGCCAGAGCTGGCGGGCAGCCATAAAGATGGGACTAAAATGTGGCGAGTCGAAGAGACTTAGTAGTTGGCAGGAAAAAAGACAGAGGCGCAAGGGGAGAGCCAACTGTGTAACAGCCCCGACAAACAAATTTCTCTGCAGCACCTGTGGAAGAGCCTGTCACTCTAGAATTGGCCTTTATAGCCACTCCAGGCGCTGCTTCACAAACCACTGACCACCTCCAGGCGCTTACCCATTGTCTCTCGAGATAAGGAGGCCAAAGAAAGATTCTGTAAGCTAAGCTCTGGAATTCCCTCCCTTAATCTCTCCACCTCTCCTCCCTTAAGACCTATCTTTAAAATCTATCACTTGGTCCAAGCTTTTGATCATCTTATCATTATGTGGCTCAGTGTCAAATTTTGTTTGATAATGCTCCTGGGGCGTTTTACTACATTAAAGGTGCTATATAAATGCAAGTTGTTTTTCTGCAGAGGCATACTGCACAGGTATTCTGCATACATACTCTGCAAGTGTTCAAACTTCCTTTTAATAGATGCTCAACATTCTGATTTTACATTATGGGGTTTTCAAATGATTATGAATTTGGGTGGGACCTGAATGAGACCTGGCTGTTTGAGCTGATTCTACCTCATCTGTGACTTGATGTTGTGCAAGCAGGGCTGGCCAAAGAGTTAAAGGTAGTGCTGGAAAGGTAGAGCCTGTGGATGTGAGAAGTAGGTAGGGGCCACACTTAAGGTGAGCATGTGGTGGGGGATGGGGGGAGGAGATGTCATTACAGGCGACATTGCAGGTAGAAGTGGAACCAAATACGTGTAGTGCCATGGAGCTAAACTGCAGGTGTCAGACATGCTTCCGCATTATATCTCTAGGCTGAGTCAGACGTCCAGAGACCTGAGCATAAAATCTAGGCTGACACTCCAGTGAAGTACTGGGGGAGTGTTGCACTGTCGGAGGTGCCGGCTTTCAGATGAGAACTTAAACCAAGGTCTCACCCCTCCTCTCCGGTGTACGTAAAAGATTTCATAGCACTATTTGAAGAAGAGCCGGTGGGGAGGGATTTCTCCCCATTATCATGGCCAATATTTATTCTTTAACTAACATCCTAACATCATTAAAAGAGGTAATCTGGTCATTATCACATTGCTGTTTATGGGATCTTGGCTGCTGTGTGTTCTACACTTCAAAAGTACTTGATTGACTGCAAAGTACTTTGGGACATCTTGGGGAAGTGAAAAGCGCTATATAAATCCAAGCTCTTTCTTCAAAGAGACAATGAAGGGTTGATGTTGAGAAATCAAAGCGAATTCCACTTTCCAAGTCAAATCTTGAAGAAGCAATCTGAGAGCTATTACAATTGTCGCATAATTGATTGCCTAATAACTAAATGTAATATCTCCAACTTTGCAGATGACACAAAACTGGTAGGAGGGTGAGTTGTGAGGAGGATGCAGAGAGGCTTCAGGGTGATTTGGCCAAGTTGAGTGAGTGGGCTAATGCATGGCAGATGCAGTATAATGTTGATAAATGTGAGGTTATCCACTTTGGTAGCAAAAATGGGAAGGCAGATTATTATCTGAACGGCTATAAACTGAGAGAGGGGAACATGCAGCAAGACCTGGGTGTTCTCATACACCAGTTGCTGAAGGTAAGCATGCAGGTGCAACAGGCAGTAAAAAAGGCAAATGGTATGTTGGCCTTCATAGCAAGAGGATTCGAGTACAGGAGAAGGGATGTCTTGCTGCAATTATACTGGGCCTTGGTGCGGCCACACCTGGAATATTGTGTGCAGTTTTGGTCTCCTTATCTGAGGAAGGATGTTCTTGCTATAGAGGGAGTGCAGCGAAGGTTTACCAGACTGATTCCTGGGATGGCGGGACTGACATATGGGGAGAGATTGAGTTGGTTAGGATTATATTCGCTGGAGTTCAGAAGAGCGAGGGGGGATCTCATAGAAAAGTATAAAATTCTGACAGGACCTGACAGGGTAGATGCAGGAAGGATGTTCCCGATGGTGGGGGAGTCCAGAACCAGGGGTCATTGGCTAAGGATACGGGGTAAACCTTTCAGGACTGAGATGAGGAGAAATTTCTTCACCCAGAGAGTGGTGAGCCTGTGGAATTCGCTACCACAGAAAGCAGTTGAGGCCAAAACATTGAATGTTTTCAAAAAGGAGTTAGATATAGCTCTTGGGTCTAAAGGGATCAAAGGATATGGGGAGAAATTGGGAACAGGCTACTGAGTTGGATGATCAGCCATGATCATAATGATTGGCGGAGCAGGCTCGAAGGGCCAAATGGCCTACTCTTGCTCCTATTTTCTATGTTTCTATGTTTAACCCAGTTCCGGAAAAACATTTTATTTGCTGGTTTTCCAGCAGGCCTTTATCTGAACTGTAATCTAAATTAATTTTTCTTTTGCCAGAAAAAGCCCTTTGGTGTATGCAGCACAAGACAATAATAAGGGAAGCTGCTGTAAGGGGTTGCTAAGTATCAGATGCTGCACAAAAACAAAGAATCATTATAGTACTAGAAAGGAGGGGCTGAATGCACTGATTTTACTCGCAGCTAACGAGTCAGCTTGTTTCTCGGCTTACTACAGCTCGGAAGATAGTAGCCTCGGGTTTATCGTGAGTGCAGGTTTTCCAGTCCTGTTTCTCTCCTTACAAGCCGAAGTGTATCATTAGAGTTTGAACCAAATGCTTCCTGGACACACTTAACCTTCAAGTGTGGTTTCTATTGACCTTTGTTCTCACCTCTCATTCATCTGATCTGTGGAAATTAAGTGAATGACTGTGTAAGGGTGCATTTTGACTTTCCTCTCCTTAAAACTCATCTTTTTAGCAGATCTGTAGTTATTTCTAATGTCAATTTTTCAATGAACTTTTGTTCCTTCAAAATTTCCGTGCACTTTAGCTATCATTTCCTCATCGTACCTAACATCTGCAAGTGTTCTACAAATTTCCCTGCAAATAGACAGTGCTATTAACATTCTGTCTCCTGCGCCAATACACAAGTTTGTTTTGGAATGATTTACAATCAAAAGTTTGTGTGAAATCCCAGCGCTGTCACTTTACCCTTTCTTGTGACCTTTTCAGCTGTCAGGGAAAGACACAGCAGGACTCCTTCCAGTTTCTCTTTGCACCTTTTACCTGCCTGACTTTTTTTTTGGCATAAGCGGAAAAACGCACCCATAATTTTTTTGTATTCTGATGCTGAAAGCCTATAACAAATTGAACCAAAGGGCAAAGTGATAAACTGTATGAATGTGAATCATCAGCTGAGCAGCAGGCACAAGAATCATTTGAAGGCAACTGAGCCATTCAACAAATTTAATTCTGAGCCCTGTCTGCGTGATTGCAATCAGTCCGAAGTCTTGGATGAAGTAATTGATGTCCCTACATATTATCATCTTGGAGGCAAACTTTTGAGATACTTTATCTGCACAATTGAAGTGTGCAGGTGTTGACACCAGAACAAAAATAAATGACTCAAGTGCTTGTGACAGGCAAACCATCTGCAGACATTTTATTCAAGAAAACCTGTTGTGCTAACCTGCTGAGATCCCTGCATTTATCCAATTCTGGCCTCTTGTGTACCCCCGATTTCCTTCACTCCACCACCG
The DNA here is from genome assembly GCF_036365525.1 of Heterodontus francisci. Classification (NCBI taxonomy): domain Eukaryota; kingdom Metazoa; phylum Chordata; class Chondrichthyes; order Heterodontiformes; family Heterodontidae; genus Heterodontus; species Heterodontus francisci. Next base: position 129,099,086 of record NC_090377.1, read on the forward strand.
GTGGCTATGCCTTCAGTTGTCTAGGCCCTGAGCTCTGAAATTCCCTCCCTAAACCTCTCCATCTCCAGCCCTCTCCTCCTTTAAGAAGCTCCTTAAAACCTACCTCTTTGACCAAGTTTTTGGTCACCTGTCCCATATCTCCTTATGTGGCTCAATGCCAAATTTTGTTTGATAACGGTCCTATGACACACCTTGGGACGTTTTACTGCGTTAAAGGTGCTATATAAATGCAAGTTGTTGTTGTTGCTCAGATGCTTGGTGTTGATGAGAATGGGGATGTGCGATTATGTAAACTGTAGATTTTATAAACTCAAAGTCCCCTCATTTCCTCAACTGCTAAATAGAGAAATGAATAAAGCAAGCATTTGAGATCATGAAGAAATGGGAATGGGGCTGTTTTTTTTTATTGTACACCTCAAGAACCTGGATTTGGGTTGACGAAGACCTTCACAGACAGGGTGACTCCAGAAGCAAAGCCAAGATAAAAAGTGGGAAATAATACCACTTTATCAAGCTAAGCCACATTCAAACCCCCTTGTGTTCAAAGACATTTTGTGAACACACCAGGGGAGAGCATCCATGGTCACCTGCCTAAAATCAAACCTGATAAGCGTTTTTCATTAAAACAAAAGAGATTTCTCTGAAAGTCAGTCAGAGAAAGATGGAGAAAAAGCCAATAGCTGTGAGATCCATTTCAGTCAAGAAGAGGAGGCTGCTGTAACATATTTAAACCACCGAGGCAGAGACTGCAAATGAGACCTTGAAAACTCCCCATCTGAGAAATTTTAACAAGTTTGTCTGCTGACTTTGACTGAGTCTTAAACAAAGGAATCTGCAATACTTCAGTGAACCAAGAAAAGCAACATCGGGACTGCAACGCTGTTAAAATTCCTCCCAAAAAACCAAGAAGGTTTCAAAATGAACTTTTATTTTACAACAATCAGACTTAAATGCGTGCTCTCTAATCTTTATCTTGTGCATGTGCAGGTGTATGCTTGTGTGAGTGGGTGAGGTTGCGAATATTTTTGGGTATTACTTAATAAATAGTTACCTTTTAATCCTAAGAGAAAACCTGTCATTTGTCTGTTTATTTGACCCTTAAACACTCGGGGACTAAAACACTATTTTTAAAAAAATGCTATCTGCAGTCAGTTGAGACATGAAAAGTGGAAGCCACCCATACCATCTTCCACCTGTCCGTAACACTCAGGTCATCCAAAACTTTGCTGCCCATATCCTTACTTCGGTTGTTAAGGCCCTAAGCTCTGGAGTTCCCTGCCTAAATATCTCTGCTTCTCTAGCTCTCTTTCCTCCTTTAAGACGTTGCTTAAAACCTATCTCTTTGACCAAGCTTTTAGTCATCTGCCTTAATATCTCATGTGGTCCAGTGTTAAACTTTGCTTTACAACACTTCTACAAAGTGCTTTAGGATATTTTACTGTGTTAAAGGTGCTATACAAATAAAAATTGTTCTTGTTTAGACTAGTTTCAAATGCATAGATCACGGTGGAAGACTGTTAATGTGACGTTTTTTGACTAGGTATAAAAGCAGGAGTCCAGTACACACTGAAAGGATGCTGCAGGGAAATAATGTGGAAATCATATTCAGTGGGCTGGCATTGCAGTGACAAAGTGGCTTTTCAAAGCAGCTTCACCTGATTTTCTTGGGCGGCAAAGCCACAAAAATACCCATTAAAACTCACTTTTTCAGATGAAAACCTACTGTAAGTGTTATAAATAGAATAAGTCCCTGCCAGCCATGTGATGTGATTAGTATCTGCACTGAGGAGATAAGCGTAACCTACTCATGAGTCATTTGGTCAGTTCGGGGTCAATATTCCTTCACAAATTTCAGTGGAAAAAGTTGACGTGAGTAAGAATTGCTGATGTCCTGTTCATCTATTCTTGGTACTGCTCAACAAATGGATTAATGAACTTTAGCAAAACAATAAGGGAAAGGGGCCACTTTAACTTGTCCAACTTATTAAATGCTATTTGTGAAGAATTTGTGTCGATTTGCTTGACTATGGAGGAGAATGGAAAAGGGGGATTTTTAACCTCTGAGCAGACCTGCTGTTAGTTGGGCCCTGAACTCTGGAATTCACTACCTAAACCTCTCCGCCTCTCTACGTTTCTCTCCTCCTTTAAGATGCTCCTTAAAACTACCTCCTTGACCAAGCTTTTGGTCATCTGCCCGAATGTCTCTTTAGGTGGCTCGATGCCAAATTTTGCTTGATAACCCTCCTGTGAAGCACCTTGGGATGTTTTATTAAGTTAAAGGTGCTATAAAATGCAAGTTGTTGTTAGTGAGTTTAAATGAAAGGGAAGTTGTTGAAGTTCCACCACAGCAATGAAAGAAGTGAATAGCTCAGTGGAGTTTTCTACCAAGAATATAGGTGCAGTGGCCGATGAAGTGGAGGATGGGAGGGCAGCTCGGGAGCTGAGAGAGTGCAGGAGACTCATGGTTGACCACAAGTGCCACCTCAGGGGGGTTTGGTTTTGAACGCCTTCTAACTACACAGCCTCTGCTTCAATCGCTAAAATCTATACATAATTTGTGTAATCTTTGTTATTATTTTCTTCAAATGTGCAATTAGCAAAATCCTTGTTAATATTTCTAGCAATATAATGTTTTTTCAAAGTATATCTTTTGCAAACAGAGCTTTCCATCTTTGCTACTTTATTGGTACCTTCCTTTCTGTTCTGAATTCAAGCAAATTCTTCCTCAGTTCTGTCCACATCCCTCTGGGGGTTGGCACTAAGTTGACCATCTCCATCATGACGTATTGGTGGGTCATCCTGCTGGAGCAAGGTGCTCCGTGAGTAAAGCTGTGGCTCAGTGTTAGCACTTGTGCCTGTGTCCGAAGGCTGTGGCTTCAAGTCTCGCTTAGGATCTAGACGGGACACTCTAGTGCAGTGTTCAGGGAGTGCTGTGCTGTTGGAGGGGTTGTCTTTTGGTTGAAAACTTGAACCGAGATCCCATCTGCTATCACAGGAGGAGGTAAAGATCCTGTGGCACTATTTTGCAGGGGAGTTATTCCTGGTGTCCAGGCCAATATTTATCCCTCAACCAACATCATCATCACAAATCATCACATTGCTGTTTGTGGGACCTTGCTCGGCGCAACTTGGCTGCTGCGTTTCTTACATTGCAGCGGTGACTGCAGTTCAGAAGTACTTTATTGGCTGCAAAGCACTTTGACTGAGGTTGTGAAAGACGCTACAGAATTACAGGTCTTTCTTTCCATGACCATTTGTAGCAGAGCTCACCAGATTGGCAGGGAAAACAAAATTACCTCTGCTAGTGAAGTGCACAATTGTAGTGATTATCTCCCCAGGCGTTTGCACGTTTTTACCTGTTAAGTAGCTCATTTGTTCTTTGACAATTGTTACTGCACACGTGGTGTGATTGACCCTTCATCCCTGTTAATGAAATTGTCTCCTCAAAAAATCACACATTTCAAAGACGTGCGTTCCCGCAATAAAACAAAGAAAGAGGAGCATTTATTTAGTGCCTTTCATGCCCTCGGGACATCCCAAAGGGTTTGACAGCCAATGCAGTACTTCTGAAGTGCAGTCGCTGTTGTAATGCAGGAAGCTTCATTACCTTCAACTCAGAAATGGGCATCTTTCCAGAAATGAAGTGAGATCGTATGGCTGCCCAATCCATAGTGAACTCCAATTCATTGTGCTCGCTGGGTATCAATGAACGTGGTCATTACCCATAGGTATATCTCATTAAAGTTTAAGAACAAAGTTGAGGCGTGCAACGCTGATTTCAGAGTTTCCTTTTCAGATGGGTACCATCATGTGATGCTGGTTTCTTTGTTAAAAGCACATTGATCATGCACCTGTTTACCCAGATCCAGATAAAATGCTGCTCTTGCTGTACTGTAGTCTCGAATTCCATGTAATTTGCTTGCCTATTGCTGGGTTTTGCTTATGTAAGAATGTCCCTTAGATATGGTGAGCCCAAATAAACATGCTTTCTATTTCTTTACGTAACGACAATAAAAAGAAAGCTGATCATTGGTTTCATGAGGCACAACCTGCTTCTTGCAATGCTATATAAAAATCACTGCCGAACACCAGTTGGTTGTAAACTTAAAGGCCTGGCCTGACCATATCAATATTCTTAGATACTGGTTGAAGCTAATTTCATGGGGTTGTGACCCCGAGTTCATTTGCCTTCAAGTATTCATCCAGATGTGACAGAGTTAATGAAAGTACAGTATGGGCGTTTTTTACTGCAGCTGTATAGTTAATCATTGTTTTTATAACTCGATTGAAGAGTGGGGATTTGCACAGTGAGTTCTAACAAACCAAATGACTTTTGTGTGGGATCCAACACTGGAAGTTCGGAAATCACCCCAGTGAAGGATAAAATGACTGACTTATTTTAAGATGATTTAATTTCTGCCCTTTCTGAAAGTATTAATTAATAAGCCATGGAATGTAATCATCGCTCCTAATGTGTTGGGAACTGCTGAAAGGCGTATAGAAGCTGACACAAAAAGGAAATCCTTAACAAATGCCAAAAAGAATGTGTCTCATTGGAAAATTTCTGTTTAATTAGTTCCAGCTGAAAGTGATTACATTAAGTGTAGCAGCCATTAAAAATTAAATAGGTGATGAACATAAAATACTTAATCTAATATGTTCATAAATTATCAGAAATATGTTAGTTGCCATAGTAAATAAGCTGCTTGAGGGTTACTAAAGTTTTGGAAGACAAGTTCTCCATGGCATTAATTAAAATGTTACAGATCAGTCTTCCGAAAAGCAAAAGTAGGTAAACAGTTCACTTCAATGCAAGTAGATTGTATCGTACTCCACATGAATACAGTACTGCCGAGGGCAGATAGCTTTGTCAGCTGGGGCTCAGTGGGGAGGACTCCTGCCTCTGGGTCAGAAGGTTGTGGGTTCAGGCCCCACTCCAGCACAAAATTTAGGCTGATACACCCAGTGAAGTACTGAAGGAGTGCCGGACTGCTGGAGGTGTTATTTTTCAGACGAGACATGGAACCATCAGCCGTGATCGTATTGAATGGCGGAGCAGGCTCGATGCGCTGAATGGCCTACTCCTGCGTTCCTATGTTTCTAAACTTTAAATCTACGCTCTCAGGTGGATGTAAAAGTTTCCTCGGCATTATTTAGGGGAAGGATAAGGGAGTTCAGCCTCGTGTCCTGGCCAATATTTTTTCCTTAACCAGCATTGCTAAGGTAACAGATTATCGCATTGCTGTTTGTGGGATCGTGCTGTGCTCAAATTGGCCACCGTGTTGTCTACATTACAACAGTGACTGCACTTTAAAAGTATTTCATTGGCTATAAAGCACTTTGGGACATCCTGAGGTCATGAAAGGCGTTAGATAAATGCAAGTCTCTCTTCCTTTAAAGATCAAGCATACTACAAAGCAGCTCTTTTGGCTTCACTTCAACGTAAAACTGTATTATAACTTGGGAGTGAAGTTATTCTTCTGTCTTAAGTATTGATTGGACTGCCCGGAAACTACTTAAAGTGGTTAAAAAGGAAAGTCCACAATTTAGGAATATAAATCCTCCATCAGTTTGAAGTACTTGTTCAGAATGACACAGATCCAGCAAAGTTATACCATCAGCTCCAGTATGGCTTTCAATGTCCAAACGCCAGTGCTGTTTCTAATGTCAGTGAAGAGGCTAAGGTGATGATTGCCAACAGTGGAGTAATATAGCAGTCAACCACCTGTAATCTGCTTATTTAAAAATTTATCTGTACCTGAGTAGCACTCTATTTTTGGTCGGCCAGGGGTTCAAATCCATCATCATGTCTCAGAGTCTCCGATCCAAAATATGGAAAAAATTATCGTGTTTCGGTTGGTCTGATACAGAATGCGCATGCTCACACCCTAAGAACACATCCACTCATTTAAGTCATAGAGTCGTACAGCACAGAAACAGGCCCTTCAGCCCACTGCATCCATGCCGACCATAATACCTATCTATACTAATCCCACCTGCCTGCATTAATTCCATATCCCTCTATGCCTTGCTCATTCAAGTGCCTGTCCAGATGCCTCTTAAATGTTGCTACTGTTCCTGCCTCCACCACCTCCTCTGGCAGCTCATTTCAGATACCCACTATTCTTTGTATGAAAACATTTACCTCTTTGATCCCCTTTAAACCTGCTCCCTCTCACCTTAAATCTATGCCATCTAGTTTTAGTCACCCCTACCATGGGAAACAGACTCTGGCTATCTACCCTATCTATGCCTCATAATTTTATGTACCTCTATCATGTCCCCTTTCAGCCTCCTTTGCTCCAGGGAAAACAGACCCAGCCTATCCAATCTTTCTTTATAACTCAAGCCCTCCAAACCAGGCAACATCCTTGTGAATCTTTTCTGCACCCTCTCTAGCTTAATCACATTTTTCCTGTAGTGCAGCAACCAGAACTGCACACAGTACTCCAAATGTGGCCTAACCAACGTTATGTACGATTGTAACATGACGTCCTAACTCTTGTACTCAATGCCTCGGCCAACGAAGGCAAGCATGCCTTACGCCTTCTTCACCACCCTGACTACCTGTGTTGCCACTTTCAGGGAACTATGTACTTGCACCCCAAGGTCTCGCTGCTCAACAACACTCCCCATAAGGCTTAGGTGCAGGTTGGAAGCGTCAAGGCTTGGGGAAGTCAAAGTTGCCAATGCAGAGCACCAGTAATCGTCTCACTGCTTGTCTGGCTACAAGCACCCTATCCACAGGGAGCTTTGCCTTGCGTGAGTCATTAATGGCTTTCTACATTGCAACAGTGACACTTCCAAAAGGAGGCCATTGGCTGTAAAGTGCATTGGAATGGCAATTTATTTTCAAGGATGCAGAATAAAAGAAATCATGTACCAAGTTTTGTGGAGGCATTTCATATTGAAAAAAGGAGGAAGTCTTCCCCTCCCTCTGTGCAATTTTGCCAGGAGAAAGTTCTTGACCTGTCACAAACGTTCACTCAGTGGAGTGCAGACAACTCCTTGCCATGGAGGATTAGGATGAGGCAGCTTCATTCCAGCAATAAATTGATGAACGCTCTTGAGTGGAGCACATATATTTCCATGTAGAGTGGATGTATTTGACCCCACAGCATAAATAATGATTCCTTCATTAATGACTGCTGAGATCGCTATATAATTTGAATTAAGTGGGGTAGTCATTAAGGAGCCAACCAGGCTGGCTGGCCAATCCTGGAGGAGGCTGGAATTCAGGTATCAGGTTACCGAGTCTGCCACTGAGAGTTCATTTAACTCAACTTCCACTGCACGGTATGTCAACGTGGAGCCACTGTGGCCTCAAAGAAACTCTCCCTACATCCCCTGCCAAGTCAGGGGGATAGTAGCACTCCTGCTCTCCGCATGAGCTCTGGCATTGTCTACCAGGGCTCATTCCTACAGACCAATCCTGCCGCACAGGTAGCACGCTTCATATTGATGGACAGATTCAGCTGAGTTGTATCTGTCATTCCAGGAAGATGGAAATAGCATTTGGGCAAGTGCAACTGCACAAAATTGTGTGATAATATCGTTGAGCCATTCCAGCTGCAAAATACCCTGATTTAAAGATTGCAAAGAAATGATGCCACTTCGTTGTGTGAAGTTGTTTGCCTGCATTAGAAACTGTGACTGTGCTTGAGAAAGAGTAATTGGATGCGTGTGAAGTACTTGGGGATGCTTCTGAGAAATGTAATGAAGCACAATGCAAATCCAAGCCTTTCTTTGTAACATACAGATATAAAAATGCTTTTTAAACTCAGTGCACATTCTACTGGAGATTGAATGAAGTTTGTGTTCTGGGAGTGGTGCCTGCTGGAATGGAATGTTATTGGATGCCAGTTGTGTTGGGCCTCCTCCGATCGTGCCTGAACCTACAGTGCATGCTACTGCTGAGGAAAGCTCATTGCTGGGAATGGCAAATTGAGAAAATCCAACCTCTTGTCTCAAAAACCGCTTAGGAACAAGGCCTTACAAGATTGCTGTGGTGAGTGCGGGAGTGGAGATGGGGCTGCGAGATGGCAGGCCAATTCTCCCAATGTAGTGGGAGCTGAATTGCAATAGGTTTGCCAAACCTCCAGGATTATTCTTGGAGTCTCCCGGAATGAAAGATTAACTTCCAGGACAGTGCCAAGAGCAAGCCAAGAGAAAAATCGTAGCGGTATGAAAAAACTTGCATTTTATTTTATCTTCTTTGAAGACTTTTATTTACTCGTTATTGAAATGTTGGACGAGGGTAAAAAAAAAAGTCTGTTTGATAGGAGAGCATGAATCATCCAATCGGGTAATTCATTTTGTAGTTGGGACCAGTAGGTGGTACATCAGTGGTGCAGTGGTTAGCACTGCAGCCTCACAGCTCCAGCGACCCGGGTTCAATTCTGGGTACTGCCTGTGCGGAGTTTGCAAGTTCTCCCTGTGTCTGTGTGGGTTTCCTCCGGGTGCTCTGGTTTCCTCCCACAGCCAAAAGACTTGCAGGTTGATAGGTAAATTGGCCATTATAAATTGCCCCTAGTAGGTGGTAGGGAAATATAGGGACAGGTGGGGATGTGGTAGGAATATGGGATTAGTGTAGGATTAGTATAAATGGGTGGTTAATGGTGAGCACAGACTCGATGGGCCGAAGGGCCTGTTTCAGTGCTGCATATCTAAATCTAAAAAAATCACTTGGATGGACTTTTCAGGCGAGCAATGGTAGGAACCGAGGATAAAAGCAGAAAATGCTGGAAACATTCAGCACGTCGGGCAGCATCTGTGGAGAGAGAAACAGAGTTAACGTTTCAGGTCTGTGACCTTTCATCAGGAACCAGGAGGTGGGATGATTGGACACGGGAGGTCATCTGATGACACCTCCCAGGAATTTGTCCAACCAGAGTTGGCAACCCTCAGCCTCACCAAAGTTCTCCTTGTGCATATTTCTGAAATGACTGCTAATAAGAAGCCTGTTAGCTTGCAGATGATTGTGCCATTTCCCCCCTCCCTTGAAATCCTTGATCTCATTTTGTGAATGCACCCTTCTGTGTCCATTCTGACGCTCTGCCCCCTTTTCCTTCCTGAAACACACTATAGTGTTCGAGGCTGAGAAACAAAAGGCAAAGCTTCTGATAGTCTTGCGCGTACAGCATGAGCTAAAGTTAGCATGTCAGTTTGGAAGCTTCTGTTTTAACTGCACTCACTCAACCAATAGAGTACCCCCGCAATCCAAATAATAGAGATCTTGGCAGTTGTCAATGAATCAGTCATTTATACTGCGGGGTCAAATACATCCACTCTAAATGGCGATATATGTTTTCAACTCAAAAGCTGGTATGAGACTGCCATATCCTGATGCTCCATGGCAAGGAGATATGTGCAGTCCATGCACAGCACTGTGAATGAACGGCTGTGATGGGGAGAAGAACTTCCTCCAAGCAAAACTGCACAGAGGGAGGGGGAAAGTCAAATACTTCCCCGATAACCGAGTGCCTGGATACTTTTATTCTGTATCCTTGAAAAAGCATTGTGGCTCTCGGGAAGTGTGTTATCAATAGAGCAGTAGTGCCCATATTCCCGTTGTGGTGTCTGAAATACGAGCATAAGTCACCGTAGAATTTTGTCAGACTGACAGTGTCAAGTTCGCAAAAGGCAATGTAACATTTCCCCTTTATAACTAACATTTGAAGTACCTCATGCAATAGCATTGTGAACTGCTCTTCCACCCTAGCCGATTGTTATTAATTAGAGTGTTCCTCCCGGTCATGGATTTTAGTGCTGAATGCACTGGTGCTGTTTCTCACCCCAGGTAACTCCCTCAGGAGATCCTTGGTGTCATTGTGCTGACCCGTCATTGCCTGTTATGTAAAAATGCTCTCTCTATTAGAACACAATGCAGAGCGGCCTCATTATTGTCCAATTAGATTGGCTGACCTTCAGTGCCATTTACCATTAATGGAGAGTTGGCTGAAGGGCATTTGCACGCTGTGTTACTTCACAGCTTGCCTTCCTTTACGTGATTTACTGAGCGTAAAGATCCCTATTTTGTGATGCATTTAGATTCCATTTCAAGTGTCAGCTCTGATTAAAAACACCATTGCACCGTGTCTGCGCGACAACATACTTTTTATCGTTTTTCTGTCCAGCTGATATTTAGTTCTTCATTTTGCCATGTTAGATTCCATGTTTATGTGTGTCAGGTGACTTGAGCTGCTTTGCTCAAGCAAGTAGATTCCTCCCACTCAAAAAAAAAATTACAACTGTTGGGACTTCTGAATGCAGGAGAGTGCAATGACTTCAATCCAGTAGTGCAATCCACAGCCTCACAACCCTCTGTGTAAAAAGTGTTTCACCTACTCTCTGTCCTATATTTGACCTTATATATTAAGGCCTCTCATTCTTGTTTTCAAATCCATGTCCTTGCCACTCCCTGAGCTGGATTTTCGATCCGGGTCCTGACATCGTGCCGCGTCTGCGTCGTTAATGCGACACTATTTTAATATGCAAATCCCCAAATTGGGTCAGAGGTGAGCTCGGTGCCTGGAGGCGGGAACTGACTCTGGAGTGCAATGCTTAAAGGTTGTGACTGGGCTTGCCATTGTCTTGCAGATTGGAGCAGGCAGGAGAACAGAGGTCCAACAGCCTCACAGTGCTTACAAGTGGCCAAATGGTTAATCACAAGGTATTTGACCCAGTTTTTTAAAATTCATTCATGGGATGTGGGCACCACTCGCTAGGCCAGCATTTAGTGCCCATCCCTAATTGCCCTTGAGAAGGTGGTGGTGAGCTGCCTTCTTGAACCACTGCAGTCCATTTGGGGTAGGTATACCCACAGTGCTGTTAGGAAGGGAGTTCCAGGATTTTGACCCAGCGACAGTGAAGGAACGACGATATAGTTCCAAGTCAGGATGGTGTGTGACCTGGAGGGGAACTTGCAGTTGGTGGTGTTCCCATGTATTTGCTGCCCTTGTCCTTCTAGTTGGTAGAGGTCGCGGGTTTGCAAGGTGCTGTCTAAGGAGCCTTGGTGCATTGCTGCAGTGCATCTTGTAGATGGTGCACACTGCTGCCACTGTGCATCGATGGTGGAGGGAGTGAATGTTTGTAGATGGGGTGCCAATCAAGCGGGCTGCTTTGTCCTGGATGGTGTCGAGCTTCTTGAGTGTTGTTGGAGCTGCACCAATCTAGGCAAGTGGAGAGTATTCCATCACACTCCTGACTTGTGCCTTGTAGATGGTGGACAGGCTTTGGGGAGTCAGGAGGTGAGTTACTCGCTTCAGGATTCCCAGCCTCTGACCTGCTCTTGTAGCCACGGTATTTATATAGCTACTCCAGTTCAGTTTCTGGTCAATGGTAGCCCCTAGGATGTTGATAGTGGGGGATTCAATGATGGTAATGCCATTGAATGTCAAGGGGAGATGGTTAGATTCTCTCTTGTTGGAGATGGTCATTGCCTGGCACTTGTGTGGCACGACTGTTACTTGCCACTTATCAGCCCAAGCCTGGATGTAGTCCAGGTCTTGCTGCATTTCGACACAGACTGCTTCAGTATCTGAGGAGTCACAAATGGTGCTGAACATTGAGTCGGCTCAAGCGATGGCGACTTTGTGTGACCTCATCAGCACCTTACTTCAAATAACTCTTTTTCTCAACACTTTAATTCAGCAGCCACATCACAGTATGGCTGTTTGCAGTGCTCCTGAAAGGGGTGCACTAATGTGCCCCAGACCATTCATTCTTCCCGTTTGCTGCTATGAAAATTTCCTGCTGGACCTCCCCAATCCCGTTAACAAGCTCCTCAACGAGTTTGACGGTCAGTTAATTCGAGGCAAGCGGGTTGGCGGCTCCCCACATCCGCTCTCACTTTGAAAATTGCAGCCTGTTCCGGAGGGGTCAGAAGACTGACACGCCATCCAGGAGCGCTCTTTTCCAAGTGTACCTGGACATGACCTATTCCCCTCCACGGGCGTTTGAAAATCTAGCCCCCTATGTCTGTACCTTCTCCACCCCTACAATCTTGTGAGATCTCTGCTTTCCTCCAATGTTGTCTTCCTGTACATCACCGATTTCCTTCACTCCATCATTCATGGCCATGCCTTCAACTGCCTAAGCTCTGGAATTCCCTCCCTAAACCTTTCCATCACTCTACCTTTCTCTCCTCCTTTAAAACCTACTTAGTTGATCCAGCTTTTGGCCACGTGTCCTAATCCCTCCTTATGTAGCTTGGTGTCATTATGATATTTTACTATGTTAAAGGCGCTATATTAATGCAAGTTGCTATTGACATGTCCCCTCAGTCTAGCCTCCTCAATCACTGCACTGTCTCATTCCTTCATAACTTTAAACACTTCTGTCACATCAGCCTATATTCTCTTCTCGTCTAACGAAAACTAGCCCAGTTTCTCAAGTCTATCTTTATAGTTCCTCAAAACAGGCAGCATCCTCATGAATCCATGCTGTACCCCCTTTATTGCCGCAGCATTTATCCCTGTAGCCTGTAGCCCAAGACTGCACACAGCTCTCCAACTGTGGTCTTACTCCGGTTTTATGTAAGACACATATGAGAATGCCCACCATGAACTCCATGGTTAAGGGCTTCCTGATAGAAAGTGGAAAACAAAAGATTTCCCTGCCTACAGCTGCTGAAAGACAGCTGGCAGAATCCTCTCGTTGTGGCAAAGCCGAGGAAAGATTTTTCTAATCCCTTCAGTCAAACTTGAGGTTTCAGATGAAGTTCCTAAGTGCTCAAAACCTGTGATCTTAACCACTTGAAAGCTCTTGTAGGTATCTTGCCATCTTGCCCTGCTCTTCTACAGGCTTAACTTAAGTTAGGTGCAAGTCTGGTGGAATTTCTGTTCCAGCACTTTTTCCCACATTATCTTTTGTATTTGCATATATGCATCACTTTGGTGCAATCACTGTCAGCAGCTCACTCTACTGAAACTTGAGGTGTGTATTGAACAAAAGGTGTAACTCTGGCATATCTGACTTAAGTCCCAGATTCTGATTCCTAACATCAGGAACTGCATCAATACATTCAAGCCTTTGCATTGAATTACATAGAATGTACAGCACAGGAACAGGCCATTTGGCCCAACTGGACTACGCCAGTGTTTACTCTCCACATGTGCCTCCTCCCCACTCTAGTTCATCTAACTTCCCCTTAAATAATACTATTTGCCTCAACTACTCCATGTTTTAGCAAGTTCTAGATTCTCACCACTCTCTGAACAAAGACATTTCTCCTGAATTCCTCATTGGATTTATTGAGGACTTTTATATTTATGGTCCTGAGTTTTGGACTCCCCCACAAGTGAAAACATCTTCTCTAAGTCTACCCTGTCGAATCCCTTCATTTTAAAGACCTCTATCAGGTCGCCTCTTCAGTCGTTCCTGATCGAATGTGTGGGCTTAAATGGACATTAATCTATCACAGCAACAAAATAATGCATCGCGCAAGACATGGTCTGACATTCCAGTCCTTTGTGGACAGTGCATCACTCAACGTACTGTTTGCACCATCACAGGAGATCCACTAGTTTATATACAAAGTCTTGAGATACCAGCATCATGATTTGTGTAAAAGGGCAACAAATCACAACTCAAACATACAAAGGAGTGAAAAAAGCCAGTCATTTCCTTCTATCTTTTTTTTTTGCTAACTTTGAGATAACCTGGTCTTTTCCCCTCAAGGAGGGCAGACAAGCAACTACCAATCTAGAGAACCTTTCAGCAGCAACAAAATTAACCTCAGACTGTCGATTTACACCACTTCCCCACCTAACCAGTGGGCTTAAAGGGACAGGCCTTGTTAGCAGCTAAACATCACAACGGTGCACAAGACTAGCCATGGACAATGCCACAGGAGTATTAACTAAATCTTCAGAGTTTCAAGTAATCATTTGTAAAGGGTCGAAATACGCTGGATATAAAGTGTACTACCTTATGCATTATGAAAAAAGTTACTTTGTTCCTGTAGCTGTGCACAGTTGCCTGCTATTCTCGGAATCTCAGCTGAAGAGATCCGCTTTGCTGACAAATACAGCTGTCCGCCAGTGTGAGCAGGTCCTGCTATAGGAGAAGGAATGGACATTCTTCCCAGCATTGGATGCTGAGTTTAGGTCTACAAAGCAATTTCAGTCCCTCAGTCCCATCCAGTACTTGGCTAATTGCTTCGGAGCTTTTGGGAATCAGCGTCCAGGTCTAGGAATGATGCTGACCCTGCAGTCCTGACTTGAGAGCTGGCTGCCTGTTGGCGGACTCAATGCCATATTTCAGCTGGACAGCAGCCTCCCTGACATGGGGCCTGACGTAATGGGTCTTCAGCAAGCTGATGACCACCGAAGAAAAGGTGCCACTTCACCACACAGGTAGGGGATTAGATCTTGACTCAGTGCAATGGCATCAATTGGGTGATAGTGAGGCACCTGCAATGGAAATAAAAATCAGGAGAGATGTAAAAATGGGTTGCCGACTCGTTATCACACATATTACACTATTGCACAGAGTGAAACTCTACCCCAGGGAATACTTGCTTATTAAAGAGATTGAATATGGAGGAAAGTAATTCATAAAAGACTTGAATTCATTATCTGCACCCAAGAGGGTAGACAGGATCTCAGTTTAACATTTCACCTAAAAGACGACGGCACAGTGGTGCAGTGGTTAGCACCGCCGCCTCACAGCTCCAGCGACCCGGGTTCAATTCTGGGTACTGCCTGTGTGGAGTTTGCAAGTTCTCCCTGTGTCTGCGTGGGTTTCCTCCGGGTGCTCCGGTTTCCTCCCACATGCCAAAGACTTGCTGGTTGATAGGTTAATTGGCCATTATAAATTGCCCCTAGTATAGGTAGGTGGTAGGGAAATATAGGGACAGGTGGGGATGTGGTAGGAATATGGGTTTAATGTAGGATTAGTATAAATGGGTGGTTGATGGTCGGCACAGACTCGGTGGGCCGAAGGGCCTGTTTCAGTGCTGTATCTCTAAACTAAACGACACCTCCAACAGTGCAGCACTCCCTCATTATTGTACAGTAGTATCATCCTAGATTTTTTATTGAAGTGTCTGGAGGGGGGACTTGAACCCACAATCTTTTGACCCTGAGGTGAAGGTGCGACCAACTGAACATGGCTAACAATTAAAAGCTGCAAGATGGGCTGGGATGAAAATAAAAATGCATCCATCAAAGCTGCACTTCTCATTCAAAAATAGCCACTTCACTTTAACAATGCATGGGAGATTATAACAGTACAGATTCGAGATCGAGGACTTTAGCCAGTACCAGACCCACACCCATAGCCCAGGGGAAACAACAGAAGAGCTGGCATGGACTCAATGAGCCAAATCGCCTCTTTCTGTGTTGTAAATGGCTGTATGGCTCTATAACAGTCGATTTCATTAATTCTCCTAATTTACTGATAGAAGGTTGTGGGACCCAGATTCTGACTTCGAGGTGAGAGTGCTATCACTGAGCTATGACAAGTTTATAACACAGGAAAGCTTTCACTGATCTATAGATACCCCTTTTACATTAAGGGCCAGCTTCACAGCTTCAGCCGCTGCACTGAGACCACTGAGCATACACAACTGTTGAAAAGTCATGTCTGTAATAGGCAGGTGATCTCTGTGGATGTTCTTTAATGTTGGGGATGGTGGTTGAAAGTCCACAGTGACCAGCAACATAAAACCCATAGATACACACACACATCTGTGGCTGGGACAGTTGGCACCAAATGACATCCAGTGCCTTTGAAGGCATTTGCTTAAGTTTGCCCCTTTGGAAAAGCATCTCTTGAAGTGGGCCTCCATATATGGCACTGTGCCCGCCAATTAGAGTTGCCAATCCTCTTGGATTGTCCTGCGGTCTCCTGGAATTAAAAAGTAATCTTCAGGACTCTGCATCATGGGGGCAATAAAAAAATGGTGTGTGTTTTGTTCATTTTTTTTTTGAGCATATTCGTTTATCAGCTGTCACAAATGGATGCAAACCTCCTTGTAAATTATGTTGTGCATTCGAATGTCAACTGCCATTTTATACAGCATGTTTTAAGTTTGTACTTCTGTGTTCTGATTGTCAAAATGGAGGAGAGAGATCATGTGGTACAGCTTGTCCATGAGCCACACTATCCAACCTGCTGAATTTGAAACTGTTAACAATTGAAGATACAGCTTGTTCATTTATACAGCTGCCATGTGCTAGAGACTTTTCCCTGAAAGCTCTCTGCAAGAAGCAGAATGGTCTTCAAGCTGCATTGACTTCTTTCTCTAAGGCTTTTTCAACAAGAAAAATTAAAGAGAAGCCACACTTTGAAAAATTCAGCAAGATACAAACCAACTCGAAGACAAGTTACAGTAACAGCAGAAAAGGTCTGATTTCTATCAGTTTCCTCTCCATCTAAAATAAGGTGACTTCAGCAATTTAGCGGTCTCCATTACTACCTTTGTGAGTGCAAAGAAAAAGGAATTTGCAAGAGAAGAGATATCTCCAACAGCTCCTCCCCTGTTCAGCATTTCTAATCGATGATCTCCAACTTTTGGACACTTTTTTTTGGATGTTCATGGACGCTAGTTTTAACGGAAATCCATATTAGTTAGTAGTTAAGATAACTTTCTATTTAATAAATGTCCTTGCCTTTTTTTTTATGCCTTTAACCTTTCCCTGAATGCTTGTAAGCATGCATGGCAAAGCTAAACCCCTTCCTGAGTTTCAGAGGGTGTTAATAAACCCTACTTCTTTGTTTTAACTTTAAAATCCATTTTGTTGAAGTGGTCATTTATTATTAGGATTTAAGGGAGGGAAAGAAATTCAATTACAAATCTATTTATCCAGGTGGTTGAAAAACAGGGAAATTTGATCAGAGGGAAAGAAATTAATTTAACTGTCTGTTTGTAACACAGTGATGGAATTATCGGTGATGGGTGGGGCAATCGGAGGTGAAAGGTTGTGTGATGAAATCCTCCAGGAGTACATCCCATCAGAGTTGGCAACCCTAATGCCAATGCTGTCATATCACACTGAACATCCTCCCACAGGAATGCTCCCCATTAATATCCTGACTTTGGGGTTCCCTGAAACAGTCAAGATCCGTAGCTAACAGCAGATGCCGGTCTGAGCATGGGAATATTCCGCCAATTTTAAGTGTGTATTTAAGCAATATAAAACAAGGTAGAAAACCCTTAGAGGTCACATTTTGCCAGCGGTAAAACATTAGCTGTAGGCTGGAGCTTCTCTGCTAACCAATTCCCATGGGCATTTAGAATCTATGCAAACTCTCAAATGCAGTTTATAAGTAATATTAGCCCTTACATTTATATAGTGCACTATTGTGCCAAAGCATCTCTTATGGTGAATAACCTCAGCAAATCAGACAGGATTTTCTGACATTTGACTTATAAAGCTAAAAATTGAGGGAGCTGAGCAGAACAAAGAGACATACTTTGCATCTGTTATAACCTCGCACCTTCTTAACAAGTTTTCCACAGTAGCATCTCACAAGGGCTTCAGATTAAAATAAGATTCTTTTCATAAGCAGCAAACTGAAGTGGGAATAAGAAGTAGCATCAACTCTCACCTTCTTGTTTATTTGCATGAAATTAATTATATTTTTTTCCTGCATTGGAATTGCGTAATAGACTGGCATCACTGAATACTAAATTTAAAAAAAGCCCGCTGTTTGGAGACAAAATGCACAGAATACATTCTGGTCTATTTTCAGTTGCTATGGAATTCCATTACTGAGGGTTTGAGAGTGTGGTGCTGCTCCTTGCATGTTAATGCACCATTGCACACTCACCCCTCAGAATAGTGAAGGCAGAAATTCTGCATTTTTAAGCTGAAAGGCATCATTCACAAGAGAAGAGAAACAGTTTGTTACCAACCCAGTGCCAGATGTTAATAGGAGCCTCGATGAATTAATTCCAACTCCTCAAATGACCTTCATTTTTTTCGGTTTGTTGTATTGCCTCAGAGGGGAATCCTGCTAGCTATCCAGAAATGAAAAGGAGACACAAGAGTGGCACATTGCAGGGCAATCTTAATACAGGCAACACAAGTGTGCTGAGTGAGAAGGGGCTTGGGGCTCTGCGAGGGCTTACCACCTGCCCAAAGGGAAATAAATCTGCACAGGCTAACTTCACCAATAATTGTTAATTGAAAATGCTACTCATTAGCAGCTTGTTTCTTACTGAATTTAATGGGAATTCTTGAGTGCAGAAGGGAAACAGAGTGATTGAAGACAGGCAGTAATTCTATGATGAATATTAATGGCCAGCTAGCTTTCTGTATTGTGCTGTAATAAGAGGCGGAGAGAGCAGCAATGAGGGGAACACATTGGGAGCATAGCGAGAAAGCTGAACTACGGCTGTTATTGGTATCGTATGGCATGGGTCAGAAACGTTCGGTAGGATACTGTATTTTCACTCTCCGCAGGTTTAGCCCAACTGTAGTTTTTATTTTGTTTAATTTAGAACAAAAAGAGGCCACAGAACCCAGCAAGTTACAACTTTTCATGTGTCATGCTGATTTGTTTCTCCATAAACTTGTGGGCATCCAAAACTCTGCTGTTTGTCTCCTTACTTTCACTTGGACTGACATGCCCTGAAATTTGAATCAACACCGGCTGATCCCCTGTGGTATTGCTCACAGACAGCCTGGGTTCCGGAGCACAACCTTAACCTGTGACATTTAGCTGTCAAGATGGAGATGTGTTAAACTTGGCCTTTTGATTTATGGCCGCAGCTGAGATGCACTCTATGGGAAGAGGTCCAACTAAGCACAAATTGTTGGAGATCTGGGAATAACGGGAAGGAGGTGGCTGTGTTGGGAAGCGGTGCATGTGGGTTGGGCTCTGGGGCAAGTGATCCAATGCGAGACCACTGGTAGGTCCTGTTATAGTCTGTCACCATTTGGAGAGGGTTCATGGTATGTAGGAGCTTGAGGGTGGTTGTATTGCGTGAAAGTTCTGGTGAGAGGGGGTGCAAGCATCTTGAATGATTCAGGATATGTACCTTGGGCTCTGAATAATGGGAGGTAGGGTGTAGAACTATCAACTGGATTGGCTGGGTCTGTTGTATTTTGGGGTGTAGGGTGAATGAGAATGAAGGTGAAATTTCCCCTCGTTCCCCTCCGCCAGAACATCCCTCAATCCTGAAATTTTTCAGGGATTTTCCAGGCCCTGAGCTGGGAGACCTTTTTTGGTGCTTGGTGCACTGCTTGCTGACCACATCTTCTCAAAATACAGTCAATGCTTTACAGAGTCATAGAGTCATTTGAGGAACAGAAGGAGGCCATTCAGCCCATTGAGTCCATGCCGGCTCTCCGCAGAGCTATGCTGTCAGTCCCACTCCCAGGCTCGATCTCTGTAGCCCTGCAAGTCTATTTCTCTCAGGTGGATGTCCAACTTGAAGTCAGTGATTGTCTCCGCTTCCACCGCTCTTGTGGGCAACGAGTTCCAGGTCAGTACCACCTGCTGCGTAAAAAAGTGCTTCCTCACATTCCCCCTGCATCTTTTGCCCAAAACTTTCAATCTGTGTCCCTTAGTCCTTGTACCATTTGTTAATGGGAACAGTTTTTCCTTGTCTAACTTATCCAAACCTGACATAATCTTGGACACTTCTATTAAATCTCCCCTCAACCTCCTTTGTTCTAAGGAGAACCAACCCAGATTTTTCAACCTAACCTTGTAACTAAAATTCTCCATCTCCAGGACCATTCTGGTAAATCTCCTCTGCACCCTCTCTAGGAATCAGGAGGTTATAGGGATAGCCCATAGGTGCTTAGGGTGGGAGCAATGAGCGGACTCGCTGGGGATGGGAATATACCTGCGTTTGAGGTGCTGAAGAGTAGGAGAGGCTGAAGAGATGAATTGGAAAAGGACGGTAGTAGGGAGCATGGTCAATTGTTATAGGCCCCGGGTGGGTGTTGGGATCAGGAGAACGGCGCCACCTACTTAGGAGATGGAACTGGGAAGACACAATGAGAAGCAAGCATATTAAATCATATACCAAGACAGACAGGCATGACAGAAATACTGTCGAATGATGGGGGAGGAAAATGTACTGAAATTGTTTCATTTACAGGAAGTATTTGCCAGCCATGAGACTTAGAAAATTATTTCAATGGAAAGATTGATTTTAGATTTGCTGCAGAATCACGGCACATGAATTGAAAAAAGGGTGTAGAGGGCTGCCAAATATGTGACAGAGCTCAACACTAATATTGATAAATCTCAACTGGTACGGCCTTTAGCTTCCCTGAACAAACACTGACATTACCTGAACACAACTGACGTTTGACTTGAAACATTTAAGAGTTAAAGAAACAAAGACTTGCATTTATATAGCACCTTTCACAACCTCAGGACGGCCCTAAGTGTTTTACAGTCAAGGAAGTGCTTATGAAGTGAAATTGCGATTGTCATGTAGGTGTGCAATAGCTAATTTGCACACTGCAAGGTCCCAAAAACAGCAGTGATAATAATCAGATAATCTGGTTTTTTTTTGGATATTGCTTGAGGGATGAATATTGGTCAGGACACCAGGGAAAACTTCCCACTCTTCTTTGAAATAGTGCGGAGGGATATTTTATGTTACCTGAATGGGCAGACAGGGCCTCGGTTGAACACCTCATCTGAAAGATGGCACCTTGAACAGTGCAGCACACCTTCAGTATTGATACAGAGTGTCAGCCTAGACTGTTGTGTTCAGGTTTCAGGAGTGGGACGTAAACTGACAACCTTCTCACTCAGAGGTGTGAGTCCACAAGTGCTGTCAAAAAAAATAGCAGAGCATCAGTGAATTATTCACCTCCTGTCCCACAGCTGTGTTTCCTTTGCATATATCACTGACATTTCAGAATATTTTGGCAGATTATAAAATATTGGGCATATAACAATGCCATATAACAGGTTTGATTGAATTGAGTAATCTGATGGGTCTCCACTGGTACCTGGCAACTCTGAGTTGAGCAACAACGGACACCTCCACTGGTTGCCTTTCATTTGACACCGAACCTGGGGAACCTGCCTGTCCTCGCAGGTGGCATAAAAGATTGTATGGTATTATTTCAAAAAAGAGCAAGGTTATCCCCAGTGTTCTGGCCAATATTCTTCCCATAACCAATATCACTAAAACAGGTTATCTGATTATTATCACATTTTTGTTTGTGGGAGCTTTCTGTGCACAAACTGGCAGCCACATTTCCTACTTGAAAAGTACTACATTGGACGTATAGCTGTTGGGACATCTTGTTGTGAACGGCGCTATATAAATGCAAGTGTTTCTTTTCTTTCAATTATTGTATTTTTCAAGCAAGGTAAAAGGTTTGTACATTTTTTTTAAAGCTTTTCTTCCTTTCCACACGGAGTAGGGCCTGTTGTTTTGATTGCAAATCCGCTGACATTTCACCAATCAGCAAGAGTGGAACATGAGTGATTCTTGGTACAGATATGAATTATTAGCTCCTCAATGCCACTTTATGTATACTTTCCACTACTTCTTGATGCGTCTGTGTGCGTGCATATTTTTCATGGAAATCACTGGCAGTAGGTGGCAAGTTTACATCGCCAGTTTCCATTATAAAATGCAGACATAAGAATTTAAAATGGAAACGTAAGTATAAGGATAATATATTATTACTTTAAAATGAGGGATTGAGGCCTTCAAGAGAACTGGATAATTATATAGTCATTTACAGCATAGAAAGGGGCCGTTCAGCCCAACTAGTCCATGCTGGTTCTCCGAGGCATAATCTTCCACTCGATCCCCATATTCCTGTTTATTAAGGTTCAGTATAACTTCCCTTAAAGAGACAGAATTTGCAGGGCGATGGGGAAAAGGTGGGGAAGTGGGACTAGGTGGGTTGCTCTTGCAGAGAGCCAACACAGGCACGACAGAGCGAATGGCCTCCTGTGCTGTAGATATTCTATGATTCTATGCTTGCATTTTCTGGTCCAATTATCCTGAGCCCCGCACCCTGAAGTGGACGTATGGATGCGGAAGAGGCTGCATGATGAGAGTTACAAGCTGGTACAACTTCTTTTCATCAATGATGTGTTTACTGAGGCCTTCATCACTCTGGTGTGTTCTTAAGTTTAATTTACTATTTAAAATAGCTGTATCATCCTTTTAAAGGTCGGCGTCAAATTCTGCAACCCAATGAAAGGATGGCATTCACTATTTAAACTTCTGTAATTATTGCAAACTTGTTTCTGCTTTGAAGAGTTCTTTGATGTTTCCTGTAGTCACTGAACATTTCATGTCTTTTTCAACACTTCGGTTCTGAGAAACTATTCCTTTGTTCTTTGTTCCACTTTGTCGTTAAGGAACTGACCCCAAATGGATGTACAGGATTTCCCTTTAGAAGAGGGACTCACTCTGTGGCTTTAACTGGTATTGCCAGGAATCACCAATGTATAGAACAAAGAATACCTGAAGAATGACTGAGATATCTTGAGCCAAGAGCGGGAGCAGTGTCTTGCCGAGGTACTGCAAGTGGCCCTGCAGCAACATACAGGATGCTGGAGTGTTGGGATGTGATTCCCTGCACAATGATTTCAGTCATGTCGCTACAGGCAGTTGTCAAGAAGAGCCAGGCATGGAGGAAAAAGCCCTATGGGAACAATAGTTCTATTTTAATGGGGCTCTTTCATCTTAATCTGTGGAACCTGCAGTTTAATGGTATCCCCATATCTCCTTTTGTTGGAGAGGGAACATCACTCAGGGCCCCAGTTGAAAAGGAAATGGAGCACAGCTGCCCCTCCTCCACTCTTGGCCATTTTATGAATCCCAATGACTTAGAATAAATAAATCTACAAGACCTTTTCTGTTTGATACTGAGGAGGTTGCAGTGGTGTACTGTTGGAGGTGCCATCTTTTGGGTGAGATATTAAACCAAGACCCCACCTGCCCTCTCAGAAGAAGACCAGAGAAGTTGTCCCCAGAGTCCTGGCCATTATTTATCCTTCAAACAAATCCTAAATAGATGAGCTGGGCATTTATTTCATTGTTGTTTGTGGGAGCTTGCTGTGTGCAAATTGGTTGCCATGTTTCACACACTGCCCCTGGTGATTACACTTCAGAAGTACTTTGTTGGCTGTAAAGTACTTTAGGACATCCTAAGGTTCTGAAAGGCGTTATATGAATTCACCTCCACTGTAGGTTATTGTGCACTTCAGACACTCAGTAGCCTCAGGCCTCAACGTTCATTAACACAGTGCCCCAGTGTGTGAAGTATTGGCCCACAAATTTAAATTAGTGGGAAGTACATTGAATGCACAGCACAGAAACAGGCCATTTGGCCCAACTGGTCAGTGTTTATGAGCCCGCTCCTACCCTGCTTCATACAATTCCATCAATTGCTTTATTCCTCCTGTAGTTATCTAACTTCCCTTTAAATGCATTTAAACTATTCACCTCGACTACTCCATATGGTAGCAAGTTCCACATTCTCACTACTGTCTGAGTAAAGAAGTTTCTCCTGAATTCTTCAAAAAGAGAAGTCTAAAAAAAGATTTTGCTTAAACAGTAAAAAATATGTGGAATGATCTGTCAGTTCCCCTAGTGGCACTCACCTAGTAGAACTGGACAATAAATAAATCCAAAATTACAAATAACTATAGAGAATTTTAACAAATGTAATAACAAAGTTAAAGGATCAGCAGTTTTTAAACAAAAAAACGAGAGAGTTGACTTTGGTTGATTCCCTGCAATGGCTACATTGCAACATGTGATGCATCCCGAGTAAGGATGGGAAACTGGCACTGTTTTCCTTCTGATGATCCAAACATGTGGTTTGCATAATTAAAAATTACAAAATAATAATCCTTTTGCTGGCAATTTATACAGTGAGTTCCGAACAAACAGCAAAGTTGCACAGGGGGCCATATGATTGAGCAGATGGCTTCTGACTAATTTCCAAAGGTTTGATGAGTGGAAATTGTTCTTTTTAATTACTTGTCAGTCTGGTGACTGTGCGAGGGTTAAGAGCTAGTGTTTGAGGAAATTTGAACTGACTCCTCCAGTTGGAGCCCTTAAGGCATATTTACAGGGGCCTCCAACTGTTCGTTACAATAAGATGACTACTCAATTAATTAAAGTAACAAACTTATGATGAATGACAAATTATTCTTCCCATTTTTGGCTATCTAGATTTTGTGACTCCCTGAAGTCAATAATTCCATAGAGGTAGGCACAATGGACAACCTTGAAGATGATGTTATGGTGTCGTAGGTTGCTGGCATACCTTATACATCCTAGTACGTGGTAGTAGGATACATCTCAAATGTAGACTTTCCAATCTCAGCTGTTGGGCGGGTGTTGGTGAGGGAGAGGTTGTACTTCCCCACTGGGAGAGAAAATTACATTTACAAGGAAACAAAGTTTGGACTCGGGAGAATGTCATGTAACTGCCCATCAGGCTTAGGAGAGATGGTGGATGCCATATGGAGCACTATAGAGGAAAATACAAACAAAACATTTGCTAAGTTGATGAGGCAGTGTTTGTAACTGTGTGCGGAATGATTGGCAATGTTATTTACGCCTTCGATATATTTTCTTAATTGCAGTTTCCCTTTGGTCACGCCACATTATCAAATATTATATTCATAGTATTTATATAGATTCTTAAAACGTTTCAGCACGGAAAAAGGCCATTTGGCCCTTCGTGCCTGTGCCTGCTCTGTGAACGTTACCCAATTAATCCCACTCCCCTGCTTTCTCCATAGCGCTAAAAAATTTCCCCCATTCATTATCCATCCAATTTCTTTTACGAAGGTGGTTATTGAATCTGCACTCATCAGCCTATCAAGCAGTATCATAACACCTGATCATAACACCTCGCTGTGTAAAAAAAAAATTCTTCACATCACCTCTGGTGCTTTTCTCAATTAGCTTAAGTCCTCTGGTTACCACCCTTCTGCCAGCAGAAACAGTTTCTCGCTATTTAATCTATCAAAACCTTTCATGATTTTGAACTCCTCTATCAAATTTCCCCTTAACCCTGTCTGCTCTCAGGAGAACAATCCTAGTTTCTCCAGTCTTTCCACATAACTGAAGTCATTCATCCCTCATGCAATTCTAGTAACTCTCTTCCGGACCTTCTCTCAGGCCTTGATGGGTGTCCAGAATTATCTTCAATACTCCAGCTGAGGCCGAACCAATATTTTATAAAGGTTTAGCAGAACTTCCTTGATTTTGTATTTTATGTCTCCATTAATAAAGCTCAGGAGCTCTTGGCTTTACAATGGTAATGAAGGGGTAAACAAACTCGACAAAGTACATTGAAGATGCTATTTAAATGCAAGTATTCCACATTCAGATATGATGAGAAACTTGGAGGGGTGGAAATGCTACAAAATAGGATGGAAAACCAGAGTTCATTCAAATGGCTGGTACAAATTCTGCAGCAGGTACCCTTCCATAAAGCTCATGCACCCACTAACTAATATGATGGGCTTTAATTGCAGTTGCTGGAGTCTGCTATTTCTTGGCTATTTCATGACGTTTGTCCGAAAAACTGATGCGTATGCTTACCATGTCCCTTTTTCAAGAACTATATCTCCATGATTGAGTGTGGTGTTGGGAGCTTCATTGTCATTTTAAGCAATTTATGTTGAGTAGAAGTGGGAGTTTCATGTGCTGTAACTCAGTTGGGGCAGCTGATACACCACTAAGCAGTGAATAAATATAATTGAGTGCAGGTTGGCATTGAAGCAACCAATTACTCATTGCAATTTCTTGGACACTTCAAGGTTGAAAACACCATTGTGTAGACCAGCCTTCTAAGATTGTGTTAGTTTTTTGTTCTCTTCGAGGTACTCAATCTTGTTGACATACAATTCTACAGCCATTGGTACCTCTTCTTTACCTTGCCCAAGGGGCCAATCTACATGCGTGAGCTTAGAGCGTTGGCAAGATGACCAGTATTGAGGTCATCACAGCTGCACCCAATGCTTTTCTTACCCAAAAGGCACACACATCTGCAGTTTCCAGTAAGGGGGGGGGGGGGGGGTCACAAGGTAGTGATCAGGGGTGTGTGCTTTTTATTCCCCTGTCTAACCCAGGCACTGAAGCCAATTGTATCCCACCCACTATTTCAGGTGAGATCAGCACAGACCAGTGTCATGAGTTTCTTCGTATTATCTTAAACAACACAGTGAGGTACGTGGATTCCAGTTTCTTGAAGATCTCTAGAAGGTTTATTAATAGCTAAACTAATGCACACAATACACAACAAACTATACACAGAACCTTTGGCCAGGGTGTTACAGTGCGGAGAGACTATGGCTTCTAGTCACATGACTACATCCTAGTATTTAGCTCATTAGCATACTGAGTTCTTAAAGGGACATTACTCTTAAAGTGATCATGCAACATCCAGGATTTAAACATGGTTCATATGGATTGACATAACAGGCTTGCTTCACCTATTTCTTTTCTCACCCTTTCTAATATCTCCTTCTTTGGCTTGTGTGTTCATTTTTGTCTCTGTGAAATGCCTACATTAAAGATACTACTTAAATGCAAGTAATAGTTGTTATAGTATAAAGTGAAATAACTTTGAGGAGTATCATCTAACTCTTGACAGAATTTCCTTTGCAACAAAACCAACTAATCTGAGGCATGACTGCCACTATACAGTGTTTCTCCTGCAGACCTAAGGAAATGGAAGTACCATCACTTGTTTACTTGGAATGCCCATTGCACATGGTAATGCATGGGATCAGCCGTCCCTTACCCAGTCTGGTTCAGGGATCAGCCGTCCCTTGCCCAATCTAGTTGACTCTTAATTCTCTGGCCACTTAATTGCTAAAAAAACAATTGTGGCAACCAACATGTGCAATGCAGCCTTGCCAGTCTTGCCCATACTACAAGGACAATTCTTTTTTAAAAAAACAGAATAACGTACCGGTATTCACAATCCGGATTGGCATGGAAACTTCTGAAATAGAAGCTCAGGCACGCAGACAATAGCAGTGTAGAGGGCCCCAACATGTGGTACATGCCATTCCCTAGGTTGCTGTGGAGGTATTGGGTACAGACTGGCTCCCTAAAGATGCCACTGGTTTGCCAGTGAATCAGATGCCCACATTATTGTCTTTCTGCTCCCTAAAAGGACATCTTCAGCATACTTGACGATTCTTTGCTTCCGGCACCAAGCTGACCCATGGGAATTGTTGTTTCGAGAGTCAGAACTACACTGTTGGCTTCTACACTAATTGTATGGGATTGTGAAATTATCCCAAAACCTCTTCCCTGGCACTAGACTTTGTACATGTATTGTATGTGACCACTTGTCTCCATTGCAGCAGCGATCACTGCACTTCAGGGTAATCTGTTGTGTACAAAGTGCTGTGAAACATTTCGATTGGTGTGATGAGGTTCTTTATAAGTACAAGTTTTCCCAATTTTGATTTAAGCTGACTCCACCAGCTTGATCATGAGATTGGAACTTTTCCTCAGCCTTCGGAACATAAGAAGAAGAGGAGGACATTCAGCCCCTTAAGCCGATTCCACCATTCAGATGTATGTTTGGTTCCATATCCTTTAATAGCCTTACCTAACAAAAATCACCAGAGGATTTTTTTTGAGAAAAGAGCATAACAAATGACGTGATAAAAACAGGAAATGACTTTTTCAGCTCCATCCAGAGATGGTGGTGGTATATTAACATATTGTGGGCCATTAATGTGCAGTTGGAATCCCTCAGTGTGCAGATTATGAAATTTTCTGGTGGGCTGCACAGAATGGTATTGTAAGCAAGCTCCTCTGTGTTCCTACTGCCGTTTCGTTCAGCACGCCAAGGAATTCAAGTAGAGTACTGAGAATTTTAAATTCTTTTATGCGCGAAAGAAATGTGAATTAATCAATGTAAATAATACGGCAAAGCGAGAATTTACTGACAGCAGATTGAATTATCAGATCATTTGAAGTAAGCAACTTTGATTTAAGAGGAGCAATGTAAGGAATTATTTATTTGAGAAGAGGCCCACATTCAGGCTTCTAGATTTGGCAACAATTCAATGCAGAAGTAACAGTAAAAATCATACAAGTGGTTGGCATGAAGGTGCTCCCCGTTACCAGAAATTAGGAATTGATGTGCCAATTGGGAGGTAAATCCTTCAAAAGAACAGCAAAAATGCCTTCTTCCTGGTGTCTTATCTGCAGAGGCCAAGATCGACCTCCATGCCACTTAATGGGAGTGGTTTATGTGCAAGATGTTTCTGCAGTCCTGGGGCAGTGTGAGGCCCGAATCGACTGCAAAGTCAGAGCGGTCACTTCACCAGTAATTTGAAAAGTTGTGGATAAGTTCGGTGTCTGTGGATCTTTTATCATTCAGAGATGCGGAAAGTAGGTCTTATATATCGGACTGGACAAAAGCAAAATTGTTGGGGTTCTCACCTGTTAATATTTAGTTTCAAATAAAATAATTTCCCCTTCCATTGTCAAACGGCAGCTTTCACATTATTTTTGGAGCATAGGTCACCTCCGGGTACAGTCCTCCGTTGGCTTGGAAGAGAATACAGTCTGTGCTGTCCATGTCTGCTGCCTATTATATAACTTGTTTGTGACAGGGCTCTGTGGTGTCACGTGACCACTTGCTAGGCAGCATGTTTCCAGCAGTGAGAGATTGACGTGTCGATTTCTCTTCCCTTGTGGCAGTGTGCTGCAGTCTTCTGAGCCATTCCATTTAGCAGCTGAGGAATGACAAAACCCGTCACAACTGCAGCAGACAAATCTGAGTAGCAGGTAGTCTTGGGATTCAAGAGTGCTGCACCATCTGCTTATGAAGCCATTTACCTTGATACCCATTTAAAAACCCATTTCACTGTGATTTGCTGCACGTAAGCTCCCCTCTCCCAATTATACATGGAGAATGCTCCACGGAATCTAAATGCTCCATCAAATTGTATGTCCCTTATTTCCATAGCTCAACCATGGTGGCTGTGCCTTCAGCTGTCTAGGCTATGGAATGTCCTGCCTAAAACTCTTTGCCTCTCGACCTCTCTCTTTTAAGTTGCTCCTTAAAACCAACCTCTTGGGCGAAGCTTTTGACCACCTGTCTTAATATTTCCTTATGCATCTCCTATTGTCAGATAACACGCCTGTGAAGCACCTTGGGGCATTTTACTATGTTAACGGCCAATTTCACGCTGCACTCACTCTTAAACAACCCGCTACATGAGAACGAGCCCATATCATCGCTGTCAAAAATCTGTATGAATAACTACCATCCAGGTTTATAATTGGATACACAATCTGCATTAAATGCTGCAACTTGTCTTCATAATTGTGCACTGAATTTCCAGATGGTTTTGTATGTTCAGTGTACAATGCTTTCTGTGTTTGAAGAGGCAGATACCATTTAAAAGTTAATTGACAGGACTACTTTTTCTTGTATTTGAAAAACTACATCATGCTTTCCCAGCTGAATTGTTGTTAATGGAATCAAATGTTTGGTAGATCAGGAAGCTCAGATGGAATATTTTGTATTGCCATCACCCATTTTATAGACAATGCTTTATGCGTAAACTAATGCTCACATAGTATTGCCAATCCTCCAGGATTTTTTTTTATTCTTTCATGGGATGTGGGCATCGCTGACAAGGTCAACATTTGTTGCCCATCCCTAATTGCCCTTGAGAAGATGGTGGTGAACTGCCTTATTGAACTACTACAGTCCATCTGGTGCGAGTACACTCACAGTGATGTGAGGAAGGGCATTCCAGGATTTTGACCCAGTGACAGTGAAGGAACGGCAATGTAGTTCTAAGTCAGGATGGTGTGTGGCTTGGAGGTGAACTTGCAGGTGGTGGTGTTCCCATGTGTCTGCTGTCCTTGTTCTTCAAGCTCGTAGAGGTTGGAGGTTTGGAAGGTGCTGTCGAAGGAGGATTGCTGAGTTGCTGCAGTGCATCCTGTAGATGGTACACACTGCTGCCACTGTGCATCGGTGGTGGAGGGAGTGAATGTTTAAGGTGGTGGATGGGGTGCTGATCAAGTGAGCTGCTTTGTCCTTGATGGTGTTGAGCTTCCTGAGTGTTGTTGGAGTTGCACTCATCCAGACAAGTGGAGAGTATTCCAGCACACTACTGACTTGTGCCTTGTAGCTGGTGGACAGGCTTTGAAGAGTCAGGCAGATACCACAGAATTCCCAACCTCTGACATGCTCTTGTAGCCACAGAATTTATGTGGCTACTCCTGTCCAGTACTAAGGTTGCTGACCCTCCAGGATTGCTCTGGAGTCTCCAGGAAATAAAGATCAATCTCCAGGATTTCCAGTTGGCCTGTGAAGATGGGGCATTGCAAGTAAGGGTGAGTTGGGTGACCAATAAAGTGAGTGTGGGGGCGGGACAGTTGGAGGCAGGAGGTCATGTGATGAAACCTCCAGGAATGTGTCCAACCAAAGTTGGCAACCCTAATCAATATTGAGCATGTATTGTTAGATGTGTACCTCTTAAACCATACCTCGGAGGAGTGTCCCCATCTCCTCAGCACCCACAAACCAAACATCACATGCCCCGTGGCATGATCCATTTAGAAAAAGCATTTTCACCGTAGGCACCTCTCCACTAGGAATGGGGTGAAATGTGTTCCAAAACTCACCTCGTGGGGCATTTACCCTTTACACATAAAGGAGAGTTCCTGCTTTATCCTGGGATGGATTTGAACCCAGGTCCAAGAGAGGAAAGTCCATCGCTAAACACACTGCAACAGCCATTCCCCCATGGCCGTAATTCAGGCCTAAATTCTGTTGATGATCACCAGTCAATTGAACCATCGGAACTTGTAGCTCACTACCTGTCGTCCATTTAACCGTATTTAAGGAACAAGCCTTTGTCCTTGATTTTTATGTCGTCATTGTCGACAGGAATAGTGCCGGAAGACTGGAGGATAGCAAATGTTGTCCCCTTGTTCAAGAAGGGGAGTAGAGACAGCCCTGGTAATTATAGACCTGTGAGCCTTACTTCGGTTGTGGGTAAAATGTTGGAAAAGGTTATAAGAGACAGGATTTATAATCATCTTGAAAAGAATAAGTTCATTAGAGATAGTCAGCACGGTTTTGTGAAGGGTAGGTCGTGCCACACAAACCTTATTGGTTTTTTGACAAGGTGACCAAACAGGTGGATGAGGGTAAAGCCGTGGATGTGGTCTATATGGATTTCAGTAAGGCGTTTGATAAAGTTCCCCACGGTAGGCTATTGCAGAAAATACAGAAGTATGGGATTGAAGGTGAATTAGTGCTTTGGATCAGAAATTGGCTAGCTGAAAGAAGACAGAGGGTGGTGGTTGATGGTAAATGTTCATCCTGGAGTATAGTTTCTAGTGGTGTACCGCAAGGATCTGTTTTGGGGCCACTGCTGTTTGTCATTTTTATAAATGACCTGGATGGGGGTGTAGAAGGGTGGGTTAGTAAATTTGCGGATGACACGAAGGTCGGTGGAGTTGTGGATAGTGCCGAAGGATGTTGTAGGTTACAGAGGGACATAGATAGGCTGCAGAGCTGGGCTGAGAGATGGCAAATGGAGTTTAATGCGGAAAAGTGTGAGGTGATTCACTTCGGAAGGAGTAACAGGATTGCAGAATACTGGGCTAATGGGAAGATTCTTGGTAGTGTAGATGAGCAGAGAGATCTTGGTGTCTAGGTACATAAATCCCTGAAAGTTGCCACCCAGGTTAATAGAGCTGTTAAGAAGGCATATGGTGTGTTAGCTTTTATTAGTAGGGGGATCGAGTTTAGGAGCCACGAGGTCATGCTGCAGCTGTACAGAACTCTGGTGCAGCCGCACCTGGAGTATTGTGTGCAGTTCTGGTCACCGCATTATAGGAAGGATGTGGAAGCTTTGGAAAAGGTGCAGAGGAGATTTACTAGGATGTTGCCTGGTATGGAGGGAAGGTCTTACGAGGAAAGGCTGAGGGACTTGAGGTTGTTTTCGTTAGAGAGAAGGAGGAGAAGAGGTGACTTAATAGAGACATATAAGATAATCAGAGGGCTGGACAGGGTGGATAGTGAGAGCCTTTTTCCTCGGATGGTGATGGCAAACACGAAGGGACATAGCTTTAAGTTGAGGGGTGATAGATATAGGACAGATGTCAGAGGTAGTTTCTTTACACAGAGAGTAGTAGGGGCGTGGAACGCCCTGCCTGCAACAGTAGTAGACTCGCCAACTTTAAGGGCATTTAAGTGGTCATTGGATAGACATATGGATGAAAATGGAATAGTGTAGGTCAGATGGTTTCACAGGTCGGCGCAACATCGAGGGCTGAAGGGCCTGTACTGCGCTGTAATGTTCTATGTTCTATGTTCTAAGCTGCTACCTAACTTGCATTTCAATTGGCCAATCAGCTAAAGACCTAAGGCCCATTGGGCAGGACTCCACCAAGGTTGAAAACAGTAACGGAGGAGATGAAGTAAATCAGAAAGCAATGACTGAGTGATGCCTGAGGCTGCACAAAGTCCATGGTTTTGAGATCTTGGGAAAGAATCAGTCGATCCTGGAATCATTCAAGTACAAGACAGAAGTTGCATGACGGACCATAGGGTTCTTTCTGGGTGGGTAAACTAAGATGGGAAGAATAGACTTTGTCAGCTGGATTGTGAGTAGCAGATGATGAAATCATGGATTGATTTCTTTGTTATTTCCTCTTGCAGTACCGACCGACCTGCTTTCTCCTTCCTATTTCCCGTGAGGGCTTTCTCTATCATCTTTGAGCTACCTCTGCCTTCCCTTCCTCAGAAGCCTATTTAATATCATACACTTATATGACAAATTTATCATTATCACTTCCAGAGCAGTCCCAGTTGCACAGCAGTGACAGAGTTTTGCTTTAATCACAGGGAAGCCTGGTGGAGTGTTTAAAGCAGGATTGTCAGTTTATAGCTGGCAGTACCTCGTTATTGATCCTAACTGGCACACTTCTGACAAACAGCATAAATCTTTCAGTCACTCTTGAATATGGCACAGCAGTATTTACAGCAGGTTCACCACAGCACCCAGCTGCCTGGAAGGTGCAAGTTCAGATCCTGTTCCCATGTGCAGCTAAGGTTGCCAACTCTGATTGGGTGTACTCCTGGAGGTCTCATCACATGACCTCCTGCCTCAAACCACAATGCCCCCACACTCCCACCTTTTTCGCCCTTCCTTGGTTTCTTTCTCAATCCTTAACTCTGACTGGTTAAAAAGATAAACTGTTGGTTCTGGCATTTGCTGAGATCCCAGATGCCCTGGCTATATCATGATCAGCTCGCACTTCCAGCAAATCAGAGCGGAAAATAGTTTCAAGCTGAAGAGTGCGGGAGCCATCGCACTAATGGCATACACCATGAGATGCCCTTTTCCAGCAAAATCCGGCCCAATGTTTCTACCACGACCAGAGAAAAGTGGCTCATTTTGCTTAATTGGGTCACTGCCAGAACTCATTTCATTGGTGACCCGTGACAGCTGCTGGAGAGAGAATATCTTCAGTCCATCTGTCTTGGCTGGATTGAACCCAAGGTTGCAGAAATAAAAGCGAAGCAATGACCTAACACACAACTCACCAATGCTGTGCCGAGAATGAAGCATATTGAACTTTTGTTTGATGGGTGTTGCCATAAATGGGTACCAATTTGGACTATAAATCTTTCCCAGATTTTTCCTGCTCTATTCCATCCGGTTTCAGGTCAATGCAGGTGAACATCCATAACAGGTGAGGTTCTTCAAAAACAGAAGACCTCACTTGTACTGTAACTAGCTGTGGGAGGGAACAATGCCTTTGGGTAGCAATAGAAGCCTTTCAGAAACATTATTCAGCTTGAGTGTATGCGTGTGTGTGTATATTACAATATGGTCAAAGGAGTGCGAGTTTTTTTTTAATGCAAATACTTCATCTCAGCAATGCCTCAGTCAATACCACTCTCACCTCTGAGTCAGAAGGTTATGGATTTAAGTCTCACTTCAGAGATTTTAAATCCAGGCTGACGGGTCCAGTTAATACAAACATACGAAGTAGGAGCAGGAGTAGGCCACTCGGCCCTTCGAGCCTGCTCCACCATTCAATAATGTCATGTCTGAACTGATTACTCCACATTTCCACCTACCCCCGATAACCTTCCACCCCTTTGCTTATCAAGAATATATCTACCTCTGCCTTAAAAATATTCAAAGACTTGCTTCCACTGCCTTTTGAGGAAGAGAATTCCAAAGTCTCATGACCTCAGAGAGAAAAAATTTCTCC
Organism: Heterodontus francisci; assembly: GCF_036365525.1. NCBI lineage: Eukaryota > Metazoa > Chordata > Chondrichthyes > Heterodontiformes > Heterodontidae > Heterodontus > Heterodontus francisci. The sequence goes on from NC_090377.1 coordinate 129,133,281, forward strand.
TCATCTCTGTTTTAAATGGGCGACCCCTTATTTTTAAACTGTGACCCCTAGTTCTAGATTCTGCCACAAGGGGAAACATCCTTTCCACATCCACCCTGTCAAGACCCCTCAAGATCTTATATGTTTCAATCAAGTCGTCTCTAAATTCCGGTAGATACACGCCTAGCCTGTCCAATCTTGCCGTGTAAGACAGCCCACCCATTCCAGGTATTAGTCTAGTAAACCTGCCTCTGACGCATTTACATCCTTCCTTAAATGTGGTCTCACCAATACTCTGTATAACTGAAGCATAACCTCCCTACTTTTGTATTCAATTCCCCTCGCGAGAAATGATAACATTCTATTAACTTTCCTAATTAAGTGCTGTACCTGCATACTAACCTTTTGCAATTCATGCATTAGGACACCCAGATCCCTCTGCATCTCAGAGCTCTGCAATCTCTCACCATTTAGATAATATGCTTCATTTCTATTCTTCCTGCCAAAGTGGACAATTTCACACTTTCCCACATTATACTCCATTTTCCAGGTCTTTGCGTACTCTCTTAACCTATCTATATCCCTTTGTAGCCCCCTTATGTCCTCTTCACAAGTTACTTTCCTACCTATCTTTGTGTCATCAGCAAATTTAGCAACCATACCTTCGGTCCCTTCATCTAAGTCATTTATATAAATTGCAAAATGCTGAGGCCCCAGCACAGATCCCTGTGGCACACCACTCGTTACATCTTGCCAACCAGAAAATAACCCATTTATGTCTGCTCTCTGTTTCCTGTTAGCTAGCCAATCTTCTATCCATGCCAAAATGTTACCCCCTACACCATCTGCTTTTATTTTCTGCACTAACCTTTAATGTGGCACCTTATCAAATGCCTTCTGGAAATCTAAGTACAATACATCCACTGGTTCCCCTTTATCCACAGTGCATGTAACTCCCTCAAAGAACTCCAGTAAATTGGTTAAACATGATTTCCCTTTCACAAAACCATGTTGACTCTGCCTGATTACCTTGAATTTTTCTAAATGCCCTGCTATAACGTCTATAATAATAGCTTCTCACATTTTCCCCAAGACTGATGTTAAGCTAATTGGCCTGTAGTTTCCTGCTTTCTGTCTCGCTCCCTTTTTGAATAAAGGAGTTACATTCACTATCTAAAGGAACCTTCCCCAAATCTAGGGAATTTTGGAAAATTAAAGCTAATGCATCAACTATCTCACTTGCAACTTCTTTTAACACCCTAGGATGAAGTCCATCAGGACCCGGGGACTTGTCAGCCCACAGCTACAACAATTTGTTCAGTACCACTTCCCTGGTGATTGTAATTTTCTTGAGTTCCTCCCTCCCTTCCATTTCCTGACTTATAGCTAATACTGGGATGTTATTTGTATGCACAATAGTGAAGACCGATGCAAAGTATCTGTTCAATTCATCTGCCATATCCTTATTATCCATTATTAATTCCCCAGACTCACTTTCTACAGGACCAACGCTCACTTTGTTAACTTTTCTTTTTTAAATATCTATAGAAACTCTTACTATCTGTCTTTATATTTCTAGCTAGCTTTCTCTCGTACTCTAATTTTACCTTCCTTATCATTCTTTTAGTCAATCTTTGCTGTTTTTTATATTCTGTCCAGTCTTCTGACCTGCCTCCCATCTTTGCAGAATTATAGATTTTTTCTTTAAGTTTGATACTATCTTTAACTGTTTTAGTTAACGATGGATGGCGGGTCCCACCCTTGGAATTTTTCTTTCTCGTTGAAATGTATCTATTCTGTGTATTCTGAAATATCCCTTTAAATGTCTGCACTGCATCTCTATTGATGTATCCCTTAACCTGATTTGCCAGTTCATTTTCGCTATCTCTGCTTTCATGCCCTCATAATTGCCCTTATTTAAGTTTAAAATACTAGTCTTGGACCCACTCTTCTCTCCCTCAAACTGAATGTAAATTTCAATCATATTATGATCGCTGCTACCTAGGGGGTGCCTTAACTATGAGGTCATTAATTAAACCTTTCTCATTGCACGATAGCAGGTCTAGTATAGCCTGCTCTCTGGTTGGCTCCAGAACGTATTGTTCCAAGAAATTTTCCCGAAAACATTTTATGTGCTCTTCATCTAGGCTACCTCTGCCTATCTGATTTTCCAGTCTATATGTAGGTTAAAATCCCCCATAATTATTGCTGACAAGCTGCCATTATTACTTCCTTTATACCCTGTCCTACAGTGTGGTTAATATTAGGTGGCTTTCAAGTCCCACAAGTGACTTCTTGCCTTTATGATTTCTCATCCCTACCCAAATTGCTTCTTCATCCTGGTCTCCTGACCTTAGGTCATCGCTAATGCCATCATTAATTAACATTGCTGTTCAGTGCAGAGGGAGTGCTGCACTGTTGAGTGCCGACTTTCAGATGAGACATCTGCCCTTTCAGGGTCCCATGGCACTATTGGAAGAACAGCAGAAAAGTTCTCCTCGGTGTCCTGGCCAAAATCTATTCCTCAGCCAATATCATTAAAAAAGACAGATATTCTGTTCATTATCACGTATCTGTTTGTGGGATCGTGCTGTGTGGCTGCATTTCCTACAATGAAACAGCGACCACACTTCAAAAGTGCATCATTGGCTGTAAAGCACTTTTGATGTCCTGAGGATGTGAAAGGTGTTATATAAATTCACATCTTTCTTCCCTTTTGAAGTGGCTTATTCCCTGGTTTTCAAAAGCAGGCCTTCAGAAATAGTGATAACTGCATCATGCCCAATTTTAAAAGCACACAGATATCAAAACGAATTATTGAAGTATTGTAGCCAACTGGAAAAAAAAAACCTCATCTGTCAAGATTTATAAAGCATCCATAGCTAATTCATAACAAAGAAGGACCTGATGCCAATTATGATTACCTTCCAGCTGTGGTGAATCACATTTTTTTAGATTATTGAAACACAAATTTTACAGGATTCAGCAATGCAGCTATTAATCTTTAAGTGTTAAATAGCACTGAGCTAGTTCAGGCCTTTAATGAGTTGCATTTTTCTGTATGGCAGAGCAGTATGGCTACTGCACAGTTAGGCATTATCAGCAAGCATTTTGCAGCCTTGGTACTTGAAAGAGTTGGTTAATGGCATTTTTATACTTTCCTGCATGGCTTTGCTGCTTCAGTGATGCAGCGGAGTAGATTATTAAGTACCTTTCCACTGTGCACCCCACTTGCATCACTCACCCATTGCTGAGACAAAATTCAGCAAAATTACAAATGATGAGGAGCGAGTGAGAATTTTACGCTGCTGCACTGAGTTCAGTTTTCTTTCCTAGAAAAGTCTTTGCCCACCCCCCCCACCCCCCCCCACCACCCAAGGTAGTTGCCGAGTGCTGCATAAACAACTGGGGTTCTGTTCAGTGGCCATGCTCCACTGCGCAGAGATGTGGTGGTGGAATCCTGCACAGTTGCTGCCAGGCTTTGCGGAGAGCCGAGCATACTCCCAGGTAACTCCTTACACGCTGGAGCTGAGATGTGGAGCCTCTGCAGTCGAAGGACTGGCGCGAGACAGCAGGTTCCACCTCCACTTGCACCTTTAACATCATAGAACATCCGTAAGGTGCTTCACAAGAGCGTTAGAAGACAAAAGTTGACACCGAGCCACATAAGGATATATTAGGACAGTGAGTTAAGTTCTAAGGAGGTCTTAAGGAGGTTAGACAGACTAGGCTTGTAACCGCTGGAGTAAGAGGCAACATGATTGAAACATATAAGATTCTGAGGGGTCTTGACAGGGTGGATGTGGAAAGGATGTTTCCCCTTGTGGGAGAATCTCAAACTGGGGCCACTGTTTAAAAATAAGGGGTTGCTCATTTAAGACAGAGATCAAGAGAAATGTTTTCTCACAGAGGGTTGTGAGTCTTTGGAATTCTTTTCCTCAAAAGGTGATGGAAGCAGAGTCTTTGAATATTTTTAAGGCAGAGGTAGATAGATTCTTGATAAGCAAGGGGGTGAAAGGTTATCGGGGGTAGGCAGGAATGTGGAGTAATCAGTTCAGCCATGAATGTATTGAATGGCGGAGCAGGCTTGAGGGGCCGAGTGGCCTACTCCTGCTCCTAATTATATGAAAAGAGAGCAGTGGAGAGGAGGAGAGAGTTAGGGAGGGAATTCCAGAGCTCCACAACAATAACTGGCATTTGTATAGCACCTTTAACACATTATGTTTGGATATATTTTTGACTTTGGGATCTGATCTGTACTTACCCTGAAGCTCAACAAGTGACTTCTGCTCGGTATCCCCACTGCCTGCTGGTCAGGCAGGGTAGTAATGTTCAGCACCACTGCCCTGCCATTTCTGATCAGATTGTCATGAAAGCAGCGCTTTCAGATGCTCAAAGAGGCCTCGGTATATTCAAGGGTCACAACACAATGTGGAGCTTGAAGAAAGATTTATCCTCAGCCCATTATCCGTTTGCCAGCAACCTATTATTATGAGTTGATAAAGGGGGGAATGAATGGTTTCTCAGTTAGCTCAAAGGTGAGTGCCCTGAGAAGTTATGAAAGGGAGAAAATGAACAATATTACCAAAGAACTTCAGAGACGAAAAGTTTAAAGCAGGGATTGATGTATGTGTTGCATATCAGATTAACAGGTCATTCTTCGTGTTGCTGTTTATGGGATATTACTGGTGCACAATGGCTACATAACAACAGCCACTGCTCTCCAACAACGGTGCATCGTGTGAAGTGCTTCGAGGCGTTTCCATGGTGTCATCGGGTTCCTGCATAAACGCAGTCTTTCCTTCTTTATGAACCATTCCTATCACGAGTTTACAATTAATCCAAAATGTCACTGATGCTGCACATTAATAATCTGATGAACATTTGCAGTTCTGATGTATTATTTATGGAATAAACATCAACCCATGTGTGACTGAAGCCATGATTAATTCACTCTGTTCCATTCAATGAGGCAGTTTGAGCAAGGCTGTAGAGCCTGGTTTTACCAAAAGTTGAACAGGCTCATTTTCATTCATCAAACTGGGCCAATGCTGAAATGACTTGCCTGACATTTATTTGTAATGCTCTTGCTAATGGCCTGGAATAGAAACAGAAAGAGGAAGAAGAGATAAACTTCCAGGGTCCAAATCTCCCGCCCTGTCCCACTGAACTCGCACCATAACAGTGGCAGAAGTCCAGCAGAAGCACCTCAGCTTAAGGCTGGAAACAGGATGCACCAGGGCCCTAACTACACCTGAGATTTACCACTTGGCCTTATTAGGGGCAGAGCCAAGCTTACCCCTCACAGGGTCAGCCATGTCATTGGAGGTTGGGCGGAGGCTAGGAAACGGAGATTCCATCTATGATGGGAGTGCCCATTTCCCAGACTGCATTGATCAAGGAACATCTTAATGTTAGGAGGAAACTGGGGACTCCTGCCTGATCTTCGAGTATTACAAATCAACTGCTGGTGAACTGCTGCATCAAAGTATGCCTGTGTAGTGTTCCCTTGTTACTGAGTTCATTAAGACCTGCAGGAAGGAGCAGCTGACAGTGTAAACCGCAGTCTTCTACTCTGTCATGCACCACATCAATACGTGGTGGCTCCAACCAAACTATGGTTGATAAAGGTGGCATATTGAGGCCAAGTCTTTGATACTGCACCCATGGGATGGACACACACAGATGCACACAAGCACACACACACGTACACAGTTTGGATCCATTGCTGAATCAGGCAGATAGGCCCAAGTGCCAGTGGTCAAGTCCTCCAGATTCAGCGACAAAGTCTAGGGTTGTTTTGGAGCCATGTTGAGTGGGCCTCACTGGAGCTCCAAATTTAGTGTTAATTTAAACAATGAACTTCTCCATTTTCCCTGACCTCCTTGTCCTTTGTGTGCTGATCCTCCATTTAAAATGGATACTTGGCAGTTTCCGTGCCGTTGCCTTTGAGAACAAGCCAAGACTTTTTTTGTTGCGAGCTGTATTTTTTGCGGCCTTTTTGATTTCCCAATTGCTGTTTCGGCAGTATGCCTCTTGGTTGATGCTTTTTGATGAGCACTGCTGATTTCTTTTCCCTGGCAGGGTATTCGTTTCACAGAGATCACCACATCTTTGTTCTGCCGACTTCAGCTCATAGAGTGCCTTTACACAGTGCCTTTACACAAAGGGAACATTAGTCAGTATGGGATTTGCGGGGCAAGGTTCTGTCCACCGATGCCAGATCAGCATGGTGCGGCTGGGCAGAGGTGACAGTAGGTTCCTGAGCTTGAAGAAGCAAGCAAGGAGTTGAAGAAAGTGCAGCTTGTGAGATGCCATCAACTCTTCAAGCCTTGCCCCCACCCGCTATACCCTCAGTCTGCCCCATGATTTACAGGGTGAACTCATTATGGAGGCTGACCTGCCACCAGAGCAGCTCCTGCCCTTGTAAGCAGCCTTCGCCTTTAAAAACAGATGCTTCCAGCATTTCTACACAGCATGAGGTGCTCCCCAATTCTGCCTTTAATGATGCCTATTGAGCATGCAAGTAATTTGAGGTGCCAAAGGGTCTTCAAATAGGCCATTCAGCCTATCATGTCTGTGCCTGCTCTTTGGTAGGGCCCTGCAATTAGTCCCACTCCCCTGCTCTGTCCCCTTTAGCCCAGCAATTATTTTCCTTTGCAGTCGTTTATCCACTTGCCTTTTGAAAGTTATTATTGAATCTGCTTCTACCACCTGTTCAGGCTGTGGATTCCAGATCGCAACAACTGGCTGTTTAAAATAAAAAATGTCTCCGCGTGTCACTGCTGGTTCTTTTGCCAATCAAGAATTAATTGAATTTGTATAGAGCCTTTTACAAACTCAGGACATCTCAAAGCACTTTACAGCCAGCAAAGTACTTCTGAAGTGTAATCGCTGGGGTCAGTGTTGGAAATGCGGCAGCAAATTCGCACATCGCAAGCTCCCACAAACAACAATGAAATAAATGAAATAAAGGGGTGGCACAGTGGTGCAGTGGTTAACACTGCAGCCTCACAGCGCCAGCAACCCGGGTTCAATTCTGGGTACTGCCTGTGCGGAGTTTGCAAGTTCTCCCTGTGTCTGCGTGGGTTTTCTCCGGGTGCTCCGGCTTCCTCCCACAGCCAAAGACTTGCAGCTTGATAGGTAAATTGGCCATTGTAAATTGCCCCTTGTGTAGGTAGGTGGTAGGAGAATGGTGGGGATGTGGTAGAGAATGTGGGATTAATGTAGGATTAGTATAAATGGGTGGTTGTTGATCAGCACAGACTCGGTGGGCCGAAGGGCTTGTTTCAGTGCTGTATCACTCTATGACTCTAAATGCCCTGATTGTTAACTTATGAGTTGATACAGGGATAAATATTGGCCAGGACACCAGGGAGAAATCCCCTGCTCTTCTCTGAGACAGTGTCATGGGATTTTTTTACGTCCACCTGAGAGGGAAGATGGGGTCTCGGTAAAACATCTCATCTGAAAGACGGCACCTCTGGCAGTGCAGTACTCCCTCAGTATTGCACAGAAGTATCAGCATAGATAATGTGCTGAAGTCTGTGAAGTGAGACTTGAATTCACAATCTTCTTACTCAGAGGCAAGAGTGCTACAATTGAGCCAAGGTTTAGTGCCAAAACTTGTGCTGTTATATAAGGCAAAGGAAGCCTCTCTGTTTAGTTGTTGCATTTTTCCAGTTGCAGCCACATTGATATTGTAGATCAGGCGTCCGAGGTGGCTGATATGGTTAGAATGCAGAATGCACTACCATGTGGAGTGATTTAGGTGAATAGCATAGATGTGCTTAAATGGAAGCTAGATAAATACGTAAGGGAGAATGGCATATAAAGATATGCTGATAGGGTGGAATGAAGTCGGATGGGAGGAGGCTCTGATGGAGCATTAATACCAACATAGATCAGTTGGGCTGATGTTCTCCAGGTTAATATTGCCGATGAGGTACCATGTTGTGAGTTCAGTGCTTGATGCACACATGGCATAGGCATGCCTTTCGTTTCAGTGGCCACACTTTAGGCAGCTGTACACTGGCATTCTTCTTCAGGCCAGAGAACTTCACCCTCACTCACTGCCATGACCTGTGGAGATAGGAAACTGCACATGCTCAGTTGCCCACCTCCTGCCATGCTTGATACAGATTGGCTCAGTTTAAAGAGCTCCCCCCCCCCGTATGCTAGCCCCCAGAATTGCTTTCTTCCTTTGCTGTACCACCTCCAGATGTACATTCAGATTATCCTTGTTGAAGAGGGCAGTTGATCCTGGGCAGATGGACATCATCTCACGGGTTCCAAAGGGTCAGTGAATATATCCAAGGCTGAGTTAGACAGATTTTTGATCTACAAGGGAGTCTAGGGTTAAGCAGGGGTGGGGCAGGTAGACAGGAAAGTGGAGTGGAGGCCACGATCAGATCAGCCACGATCTTATTGAATGGCAGAGCAGGCTCGAGGAGCCAAATGGCCTACTCCTGCTCCCATTTCTTATGTTCTTATGGTCTTGTGCAGTCAGCCACAACAGCCCTTTAAGAACTGCTGCGCTCCTTATCCCACCCTCCCCTCCCCCATCACCTGCTGCAAAAGCACTACCTGCACACATGAAATGCCAGCCTCTCCATTGTGAAATTATAGCCCATCTCTCTGTCTCCCAAAGACCCAATCCCTGCCCTGGTTGGCTGACTTCTTCCATACAGCCATTGTTCATCCAGCAGCTGACTGCACAGCTTTATAATAAAGGTGTGTGGGTTGTGATATGCAAAGTGCACCAGGTGTGAAACATGCTCCAGTATGGGCTGGATGATGGGCTCACAAGTGACAGGTTTTAATAAAACAACAGCTGTAAATCTTGGAAGTGAAAATTAATCTGGACACTGATTCTAACCCCAGGCACTGATCAATATTCTGTCTATATTTACAGTTTTATCTATTCAGTATTTAAGCATACATCACAAATGTTGAAACTACACTGCAGACAATCAGACACTAACATGTTTCAGTTACTTGCTTTTTTAAAGAAAGCACCACCTTAATAATCATCTTTGCTGAGATACTGAACATAAGGGAATTTTGTCCGTGGATAATAAAGGTGTTTGTTCAGGTGTTTGGAGGTAATATACTGGCATGGATTGAGGATTGGTTAACAGGCAGAAAGCAGAGAGCAGGAATAAACGGGTCATTCTCGCATTGGCAGGCTGTGACTAGTGGGGTACCACAGGGATCAATGATTGGGCCTCAGCTGTTCACAATATATATCAGTGATTTGGATGTGGGAACCAAATGTAGTATTTCCACGTTTGCGAATGACACAAAACTAGGTGGGAATGTGTGTTGTGAGGAAGATGCAAAGCTGCTTCAATAGGATTTGGACAGACTTGGTGAGTGGGCAAGAACATGTCAGATGGAATATAATGTGGAAAAATATGAGGTTATCCCCTTTGGTAGGAGGAATAGGTGTGCAGAGTATTTCTTAAATGGTAAGAGATTAGAAAGTGTAGATGTACAAAGGGACCTGGATGTCCTTGTTAGTAAGTCACTGAAAGCTAACATGCAGGTGCAGCAAGCAATTCAGAAGGTGAATGATATGTTAGCCTTTATCGCAAGAGAATTTGAGTACAGGAGTAGTGAAGTCTTGCATCAATTGTATAGAACTTTGGTTAGACCGCACCTGGAGTTTTGGTCCCCTTACCTTACCTTAGGAAGGATATTATTGCCATAGAGGGAGTGCAACGAAGGCTCACCAGACTTGTTCCCAGCATGGCGGAACTGTCCTATGAAAAGAGATTCGGGAAACTAGGCCTGTATTCTCTAGAGTTTTGAAGAATGAGAGATGATCTCATTTAAACCTACAAAATACTTAGGGATAGACAGGGTAGATGCAGCTCAGATATTTCCCCTGGTTGGGGAGTCTAGAACCAGAAGACACAATTTCAAAATAAGGGGGAAGCCACTTAGGACAGAGATGAGGAGAAATTTCTTTACTCAGAGGATTGTGAATCTTTGGAATTCTCTACCCCAGAGGGTGTGGAAGCTCAGTCACTGAGTATGTTTAAAGCAGAGATTGACAGATTTCTAAATACCAATGACATAAATGAATATGGGGATAGTGTGGGAAAAAGGCATTGAAGTGGAAGATCAACCATGATCATATTGAATGGCAGGCAGGCTCGATGGGCTCAATGGCCTACTCCTGCTCCTAAGTTTCTATTGTCATGCTAGGCCCCCACTTGCCAAGAATGAGGCACATTAGTTTTGTCATGAACATTGAGTTTAAACTGTTACTGGAGCGAAGAAAGGACTTGCTTTAAAAGTTGTCAGATCTTGGCTGGAAAGACATTTGCATATTAACAGACAGTATTTGGAAGGACAAAGCACACATTCCCTGACACATTCAACCCACAATGGACCCTTGGCTGGAAAGACATTTGCATGTTAACAGACAGTGCTTGGAAAGGACAAAGGACCATTCCTTGACACATTCAACCGACAATGTACTTTTGATCACCAGATGCTGAAGGTGGGGGAGCTCGCATTCCAGGTTGACTGCTAAGATGGCCAAATACACAAATGGGCATGGTCAAACCAGCTAGTCACATGACTAACCTGCTGGGCAACCTGAGTTTTCTGAATTGTACAGTTTGAACTCAGAGTGTCTGTTTGCTCCTGGAATGAGAAGATCTCTCCTGTCTGCTGCTATCTCTTCTTCACAAGCCTCTGAATCCATTGAAGACACATGAACCCCAAGAGAGAAAAGTCTCCTACAACGAACAAGGTTTAAGAAGAATATTGCACCCCAATGAAAAGCAAGATCTACCTACAATTATTCTCATCACCTAGAGACTGTGGGGCTTATTCAATCACACCAGCCAATGGGAAACTAACTGGATTGGATGAGCTATAAGTTTTAAACCCCGCCCCAATATTACTTTCCATTGAAGATGGAAGGTGAGCCAATAAAAATCTTTAAAATTCTGAAGGGGGTTCAATAGATAGAGGGAAACCCAAAACTAGGTGTCATAAATATAAGCTGTTCACTAATAAATCCAATAAGGAATTCAGAAGAAACCTCTTAACCTAGAGAGTGGTTAGAATGTGGAACTCGCTGCCACATGGAGTAATTTAGGTGAATAGCGTACATACATGTAAGGGGAAACTAGATAGGAACATGAGGGTGAAAGGATTGGAAGAAGAATATTGATAGGGTGAGATGATATAGCGTGGGAGGAGGCTTGTGTGGAGCAGAAACCCCAACATAAGGTTGAATGGCCTGTTCCTGTGCCGTAGATTCTACGTAATTCGATATAAAATCCTATCAGTTTCACGCTGCACAGGTTAAGTTAAAATGGCCCCGACCATTAGAAAACATTGTCATTAATATCATTTAATTATTTCTTTAAATAAATATCTCCAATTAATCAATGAGTCCAAGTGATGTCACTGAGTCTCAACAATGGAAGGGGAACTGTGCTAACATGCCTAGGTCATGGTACTGGACTAACAAATCAAAGGTTGTGACTTTGAATCCTACCTTGGGAAAGTGATACTATTAAATCTGGTGATTTGTCAGCTGGCACCATTAAATGGTTGTCAACTCAACTGATGTCACCTTGCCACTTGTACCTAATGCTGACTCCAGTCCCACACTATGTGAAACTAGGTATGGGAAACAAATGCTGTCTTTCCACTGTTGTGAATACGCAGTTGAAGTAACCACCTATTTACTCAGTTCCCTCATGCTATGAGCTTAGTTAGAGAGTTTCTTTTTCTTCATTCATGAACAGGATGTGGGCGTCTTTGACAAGGCCATTTCAGAGGGCAGTTAAGATTCAACCACATTGTTGTGGGTCTAGAGTCAGATATGGGTCAGATCAGATACAGATGGCTGATTTCCATCCCTAAAGGACCTAAATAAACCAATTGAGTTTTTACAGCAATCTGGTAAACTTCATGGTCGCTTCTTAATTCCAGATTTATTTAATTAAATCCCCAAGCTGCTGTGGTGCAATTTGAGCTTGCTGAGTTCAGGCCTCTGGATTCCTAGCCCAGTAATATAACCACTATGCTACTGTACCCAAAAATAAGCACAGACTTTGATTGTGTTACTGAGGGCTGGATGGATTTCAACCCTAGAAATGAAGGGTCATTTCCATGTCGGAGCATTGAGCTATTGAGCTGCATCTAATACCTTCCTAAGGCCAAAGTGCGTTATCCAAAGGAATTCAACGCTATCCTTACAAAAGCATTTTTCTTTGTACATAACAAACAGCAAGTCAACAAATAGCGGTGCACTTATATATCTAGGCTCAGCTAATCAGAAACCACTAAGCTTTCATACCTAAAGGGTGTTCACACAGCTCTCCTTGCATTGTGGGCTTCAGCAATTTCCTGAAGATAGTTTTATAGTGTCATAGAATCATTACGGCACAGAAAGAGGCCATTCAGCCCATTAAGCCCATGCCTGATCTTTATAGAGTAATCCAATCAGTCCCACTCCGCTGCTCTGTCCCTGTAGCCCTGAAAGTTAATTTTCCTTGAGTGCCCATCCAATTTCCTTTTGAAATCATTCATTGTCCTCACTTCTACCACTCTCGGAGGCAGTGATTTCAAGGTACTCGCTGCGTAAAAAAGTTTTCCTCACATTCCACCCCCCCGCCCGTATCTCTTGCCAAAAACCTTAAATCTGTGTCCCCTAGTCCTTGTACCATCAGCTAATGGGAACAGCTTTCCTTTGTCTATTTTATCTAAACCTGTTATAATCTTCGACACCTCTATCAAATCTCCCCTCAATCTCCTTTGTTCCAAGGAGAACAACCCCAGCTTCTCCAGCCTAACCTTCTCGTGTATCAGCTGTGGCTCAGTTGGTAGCACTCTTGCCTCTAAGTCACAACGTACCAGGTTAAGTCCCACTCTAAGGCTTGAGCATAAAAATCAAAGCTGACACTCCAGTGCAGTACTGAGGGAATGCTGCACTGTCAGAGTGCTTTTATTCAGTTGAGATGTTAAACCAAGGCCCATCTGCCCGCTTGGGTGAATATAAAAGATCCCATGGTGCTATTTCGAAGAAGAGTAAGGGAGTTATCCCCAGTGTCCTGGCCAATATTTATCCCTCAACCAACATCACTAAAACAGATTATCTGGTCATTATCTCATTGCTGATTGTGGGATGTCGCTGTGCACAAATTGACTGCTGTGTTTCCTACATTACAATGGTAAATACACTTCAAAAGTACTTCATTGGCTGTAAAGCGCTTTGAGATGTCTGGTGGTCATGAAAAGTGCTATAAAAATGCAAGTCCTTTTTGGAGTTAAAATCCCTCGTCCCTGGAACCATTCTGGTAAATCTCCTCTGCGCCCTCTCACGGACCTTCACATCCTTCCTAAAGTGTGGCAACCAGAACTAGATGCAATATTCTAGCAGTGCCTTAACCAGAGCTTTATAAAGGTTCAGCACTTCCCTGCTTTTGTGCTCAATACCTCTATTTAAGAAGCTCAAGATCTCATATGCTTTGCCAATTACTCTCTCAATATGTCCTGCCACCTTCAAAGATCTATGCACATGAGCTCCAGGTCCCTCTATTCCAGTACACTCTTTAGAACTGTGTCATTTAGTCTATATTTCCTTCTCTATCCCTTCTGCCAAAAAGCATCACCTCATACTTCTCTGTATTAAATTCCATCTGCCACTTGTCTGCCTATTCTGCCAGCTTATCTGTGTTCTTTTGTAGTTGATTGGTATCATTCTCACTGTCTGTCACACCTCCAAGTTTGGTATCTTGAGCAAATTTTGGAACTTTACTCTGTATTCCAAATTCCAAGTCATTTATATATATCATAAAAGCACTGGTCCTAGCACTGAACCCCGGGGAACACTACTGTTTACCCATCCTCTAGTCTGAAAAACAACTATTTACCATGACTCACTATCTTCTGTCCTTAAGACAATTTTTTATCCAACCTGACACTGTCCCTCCATTTCATGAGCCTCAGTTTTGTTAACCAGCCTTTTATGTGGTCCCTTGTCAAATGACTTCTTAAAATCCATATAGGCAACAACCATTGCATTCCCTTCATCAACCTTTTATGTTACTTCTGCGGATTACCTATGATCAGAAACTGAACTGGACCAGCCATATAAATACTGTAGCTACAAGAGCAGGTGAGAGGATGGGAATTCTGCAGCGATTAACTAACCTACTGACTCCCCAATGCCTGTCCATCATCTACATGGCACAAGTCAGGAGTGTGGTGGAATACTCTCCATTTGCCTGGATGGGTGCAGCTCCAACAACAATCAAGAAGCTCGACACTATCCAGGACAAAGCAGCCCACTTGATCAGCACCCCATCTACAAACATTCACTCCCTCCACCACCGACACACAGTGACCGCAATGTGTACCATCTGCAAGATGCACTGCAGCAACTCACCAAGAATCCTTAGACAGCACCTTCCAAACCCGCGACCTCTACCACCTAGAATGACAAGGGCAGTAGATGCATGTGAACACCACCAGCTGCAAGTTCCCCTTCAAGTCATACATCACCCTGACTTAGAACTATATTGCTGTTCCTTCACTGTCACTGGAACTCCCTTCCTAACAGCACTGTAGGTGTACCGACACCAGATGGACTGCATAAGTTCAAGAAGGCAGCTCGCCACCATCTTCTCAAGGGCAGTTAGGAATGGGCAACAAATACTGGCCTAGCCAGTGATGTCCACATCCCATGCAAGAATTTTAAAAAAACCTTCAACTAAATTAATCAAGCATGATCTGCCTTTTGCAAATCCATGCTGGCTCTCCTTTATTAACTCAAACCTCTCCAAGTGTTGTAGGTTTTTTCCCCCGGATTATTGTTCCTAAAACCTTACCCACCACTGATGTGAAACTGACCGACCTATAGTTACTAGGACTGTCCTTACACCCTTACTTGAATAAGGGTGTCACATTTGGACTCTCCAATCCTCTGGCACCTCCCCGTCTCCAGCAAAGATTGGAAGATTATGGCAAGCCCTTCTGCTATCTCCATCCCCACTTCCTTTAGCAACCTGGGATGCAAACCATCTGGACCAGGTGACTTATCTACGCTAAGAACAGCCAGACTTTCCAGTACACCCGTCCTATCAATTGCACCCCCCCACCATTCCCCCCCCCCCCCGCCCCTCTCTGCTTCTTCACATATGTTGGCAGGATCCTCTTCCTGAGGAAACACTGATACAAAGTACTCATTAAGTATTCTAGTCTTGCCCAGTGCCTCTCGGCATATATCACCCTTGTTGTCTCTAATAGGACTCAGACTGCCTCTTAGTACATGCTTACTATTTACATTCTGGTAGAAGATTTTGGGCTCCCTTTTATGTTAACTGCCATTTTGTTCTCATATTTTCTCTTTGCCAATCTTACTTACCTCTTCATTTTTCCTCTCGACTAATTGCATTTGGCCCGGTTCTCACTTAAAGAATTCACCTGATATATATCATACACCCTCTTTTTTTTGTTTCATCATATTCTCTATCTCCCTTGTTAGCCAAAGAGCCCTGGCTTTGGTTCCCCTACCTTTCACCTTGTTAGAATGTACCTAGCTTGTACCTGAAACATCTCTTCTTTAATTGAAAAAAAAAAACAAGAAATGCTGGAAATACTCAGCAGGTCTGGCAGCATCTGTGGAGAGAGAATCAGAGTTAACGTTTCAGGTCAGTGACCCTTCACCAGAACTCCTTCTTTAACTTTAATGATCGTGCTTTCCCGACAGAAATCTCACTGCTTGCAGACCCCACTTTGAAAACTAATTCAATAACCTGGGTGGCACAGTGGTGCAGTGGTTAGCACCGCAGCCTCATAGCTCCAGTGACCTGGGTTCGGTTCTGGGTACTGTCTGTGCGGAGTTTGCAAGTTCCCCCTGTGACCGCGTGGGTTTCCGCCGGGTGCTCAGGTTTCCTCCTACAGCCAAAGACTTGCAGGTTGATAGGTAATTTGGCCATTGTAAATTTCCCCTAGTGTAGGTAGGTGGTAGGAGAATTGTGGGGATGTGGTAGGGAATATGGGATTAATGTAGGATTAGTATAAATGGGTGGTTGATCGTTGGCATAGGCTCGAAGGGCTTGTTTCAGTGCTGTATCTCTCTATGACTCTCTCTAACCTGGTTTTGGATCCAGTCCCAATGAAAAGCAGTTTAACCCCAAAGTCATATATTTGCATCTGTGTTTCAGTCTTTTCAACGTAAAAGATTGGTTTGATGTGTAATGTGGAGGTGATGATGTGTTGGCTATTACTGCTGATCCTCAGCTCTGTAATCCCATTTCTGTCAGCTCTTGGTGTTTATGTAAATAGTTCAATTTTATTATTACCATTGCAGCATTTCACAATACCATTAAACCACAGCTAGTCCACAGCCACAAATCACAATGTTCGAATTAGCTGAACTAATTTTTAGATGCGCAGTCATCTTGATTTCTGTAAAATCGCTCAATTTTCTGCAGCTCAGAAAGGGATGCTGTGATTGTCAGCTCATTTTATGGTTAAGAGATTATTGGATTGATGGCACTGTACATTTAAGTAGAGAGCCAACCTTGTACCTGCGAGGTTAGAGCATCAATTTTTTTTACATGTTCTGAAAACAATCAATAGCTTAATTTTACAATGATAATCAAATGATCAAAAACAGGTCGACTGATAAAATGTTTTTCCGATGAATCACTAATCTGCCTCTCTTGTGTTTTAATTCAGTATGCGCTGGGACAGAGAACAAGCTCAGCACCCTCTCTGACCTGGAGCAGCAGTACCGAGCACTCCGGAAGAATTATGAAAACTGCGAAGTTGTCATGGGCAACCTGGAGATCACGAACATCGACCGAAACAGGGACCTCTCCTTCCTGCGGGTAAGGCACCACCAGTTGCTACACCGTGCCCTCCCTCAGTGAGACCACAACACAGGCACACTGCAAACTGAGCCACTGGGCGGGTGAGCTCGTTCCATGCTGGCCACAGCAGCACTTGTAGCTTAACATGGCTGCTGACAGGAGCAGGCACAATCAGCTCACCAAGTGCCGACCTCCTGAAGACGGCAATAAAAACCAGAAAGGCTGAGCAGATTCACATCAGAGGGGAAGAATCGATTAACGTTGATGAAGGTGCAGGGAATGTGCAGCAGACTTGAAATGGCAAGGGCAGCTTAAGTTTTGGGCTGGAGCTCCTGCCTTTACTTGCCTTTAGATCCGACAGATTTGCTGTGCATTTCCAACATGTTCTGTTTTGACTTCAGATTTCCAATTTTACAATCTCCTGAAAGCAGCGGGGTTTTCTTTTAGCCCTGATCTGTAGGTTTGCAGTGCGGTGAGATTCCAGTGTTTGTTTTTTTTTCAGGATAAATGATTGTGAGATATTCAGAGTGGCAGCAGACACAGTCTCTCCTGGTGCCAGTTGGTGCTAATCTTCTCCATTATAACAGTTTGCACTGAAACCATTTAATGAAGTGATTTACAGTTAATTACTTAAATCTGTTTGGTAAACTGTTACTGCAAAACATATCTATCAGACACCAGACCATTAACAAACTAATTAAGCATCCTGGAGTAGATTTAAAGCACTGCATTATGAAAAGAAGTATTGAAACCACACGGGAAGAGTGCCGTCTGAGGATTCTGATGAGGTTTAGGCACTTTCGTTTTATTGTCCATATGCCTGTCTAGGGAGTGTGATCTCGGTTTACTGTTACATAACCAATGTGCTTTCGGTCTGTAATCAAAACAGAAAGTGCTGGAAACACTCAGCAGGTCAGGCAGCGTCTGTGGAGCAAGAAACGCAGTTAATGTTTCAGGTCAGTGATTTTCTTTTTTCTTGAATGGTCACCAACCTGAAACGTTAACTCTGCTTCTCTCTCCACAGATGCTGCCAGACCTGCTGAGTATTTCCAGTGTTTTCTGTTTGGATTTCAGATATCTAGCACCTGCAGAATTTCGCTTTTGTTGCTCTCTATTTTGGAGGGTCTGCGTGATGAAGCCAACATTTCCCACTCCTCTTTCAGCTGCCCAGCGGCTTAGGGAGAGTTAGGGACCAAGCTCTAACTCTTTTACAATGTTATATTGGGAACATTTATCATGATTCATGTTGCCCTGAGGATGAGTCCCTTTATAACTAGCATAGAGACCCTCGGTCATGTAGGATAGTGAAGAAATATGACGTCTCTGGTGGTTTCACAAGGAGGGTGGCGGGATTCACTCCAGAGTGCCTGTTTCCTTCACCTCCTCCAATGAACCCAGTAGATCTTGAACCAACAGCACTAGATAGGGAGAAACTATTTCCACTGACAGGAGGGTCGGTAACCAGAGGACACAGATTTAAGATAATTGACAAAAAGAACCAGCGGCAAGATGAGAGGACTTTTTTAAAAAATGTAACAAGTTGTTGTGATCTGGAATGCATTGTCTGAAAGAGTGGTGGAAGCAGATTTCATAGTCACTTTCAAAAGGGAATTGGATAAATACTTGAAGGAGAAAACATTTGCAGGGCTATGGGGAAAGAGTGAGACTAATTCGACAGCTCCTTCAAAGAGGCAGCACAGCTATGATGGGCTGATTGGCCTCCTTCTGTGCTGTCTGATTCTATGACTCTAAGTCATGTTGGGGGTAATTCGAACTTTGGGTGATAATGTAAAATGGGCTGATCAATTGCTCGTTAGACATGAGAATCAGGGGAGATGTTTAACAGGCTGATCCAATATTAGCCGTTTTATGTCATTGATCAAAGGTAAAATTGCATCGGGTGGATCATTTCCTGGCGAAGTACTCAAACTGGGGTGAAAGTTCCACTGTGCCTGTTTAGAGGGCATATCGGAAAATCATTCGCTTCCACACCACAATCTCGCATCCACCAGATAAATCCGCACTTTCTGCAGGGCGTAAAACGGGTGCTGGCGGATTGTACGCCCATTATACCCACCACCCAACTTTTCACTGTTTGTTTCATGCCTCCCTCCACTTGAATTCCCCCTACCTCTGTGACTCCATGCACTGTCTGACTGACTGTCACAGGCATAAGTTGTCACTGACCTTCAGTTGAACAGGTAATTACTTGGAAATGGGAATAATTGCCGGCTGAGTAATTACTCACAGCTGTTCCTATTGGAAATTCAAGAGTAATTAACCAAGGTGAATGAGAGATTAGAATTCTGGCAGGAAGTACACTGCTGTTGGGCAAACTAGACTGAGTGGCAATTCATATTTTTGTGAAATTCTTAAACCCGCGAGAAATTACAGCCAGAGCTCATTGAACTTAAACATTGGTTAAAATGTCAGCTGTTACCTTGAGCAAGTATTTTAACCTCATGCTAACTTGCTTCTGTCAGCGAGGTCAGGACAGGCCATACATCTGCAGAGTGTACAGGCAGCTGAGGCTGGGCCCCAGCCTCTGCCAATGACTCTCTAGAGCCAGCACAGGTGAGCAGACGATAGTCTATGGCAAAACATTGCGCCATTTTTGCCATCTCTTTGAAGGGCTCCCTGCCGGCTGTTTGTCACCTCGATCTGACAGCAAAGGCCAGAATTGTAAGAATATAGATTTTTTTTTTTACATTGTTTTTATATGTTATAAAACTGCTAATGTAGCAATTATATTTTGGCCACATGAGTAGGTCTGAATAGGTTTAAACTGCATGTTGGCAGCTCTTATCTTTTAATCAAAGTGATACTTCTGAGTGAAGTCATAGTTCAGGAAATAACATTAAAACTCAGCAGGAATTTGAAAATGTACGCTAGATTGAAAAATTGAACATGCTGGGGCTCATTTCTCTGGAAAAGAGTAGACTGAAAGGTGATCTGATAGAGATCTTCAAGATTCTGAAAGGGTTTGATAGAGTAGGTGTAGCAAAGACATCTCCACTTGCGAGTGAGACCAGGAGTCGGGGTCATAAGTGTAAGATGGCCACTAATAAATCCACTAGGGAGTACAGAAGAAACTTTTTTTATTCAGAAAGTGGTTAGAATCTGGAGTTTGCTACCGCATGGAGTGGTTGAGGTGAATAGCATAGATGTATTTAAGGGGAAGTGAGATAAATGCATGAGGGATAAAGGAATAGTAGGTTATGTTGATGGGGGTTAGATGAATTGGGTTGGGAGAAGGCTCATGTGGAGCATAAATGCTGCCCTGGACGAGTTGTGTCAATTGGCCTTTATTTTTATTCATTCATGGGATGTGGATGTCGTTGGCAAGGCCAGCATTTGTTGCCCATCCCTAATTGCCATTGAACTTAGTGGCTTACTAGGCCATTTCAGAGGGCATTTAAGTGGGTCTGGAGTCACATGCAGGCCAGACCAGCTGAGGATGGCAGATTTCCTTCCTTGAAGGACATTCGTGAACCAGATGGGTTTTTACAACAATCGACAGGTTTTATGGTCACCAGTAGACAAGCTGTTAATTCCAGGCCTGTTACTGTTCTGTTAATACTTTGTACTATGTCGTAATGTTTGTTTTTAAAATGTTATGAAAGAGGAATGCAAAGAAAAACTCAGTTAGGAACTTTGGCTCCCTGCAAGGAGAGGTACCATGAACGGCCTGGACAGCTCCTGATTCCCTGGGATGTCTTCACAGAGGAGTTTTCTAGATGTAAGACTGCATGTACTGCTCAGTATGAAGTATTGGGATGAATGTTTTGAAGCAATAATAAATGCAATTCATTGTCAGACGTATTACTCTCTCTAGTGTCCCTAAATCTACTATTAAAAGGTTAAGGGTTATCCAACACTCACCTGGTGAGCAACTGTGGAGGTCACATTGCCCCAAGCACTTGTACTTGTTCATAGATCACTGAAGGTAGCAGCACAGGTAGATAAGGTGGTTAGGAAGGCATATAGGATACTTGCCTTTATTAGCCGAGGCATAGAATATAAGAGAAGGGAGGTAATGATGGAGCTGTATAAAACGCTAGTTAGGCCACAGCAGGAATACTGTGGACAGTTCTGGGCACCACAATATAGGAAGGATGTGATTGCACTGGAGAGGGTGCAGAGGAGATTCACCAGGATATTGCCTGGGCTGGAGCATTTCAGCTATGAAGAGATACTGAAAAGGCTAGGGTTGTTTTCCTTAGAACAGAGAAGGATGAGGGGGACATGATTGAGGTATACAAAATTATGAGGGGCATTGATAGGTTAGATAGGAAGAGACTTTTTCCCTTAGCAGAGGTGTCAATAAACAGGGCGCATAGATTTAAGGTAAGGGGCAGGAGGTTTAGAGGGGATTTGAGGAAAAGGAAAACCAGAGGGTGGTTGGAATCTGGAACACACTGCTTGAAGTGGTGGTAGAGGGAGGAATCCTCAACATTTAAGAAGTATTTAGATGAGCACTTGAAACGCCATTGCATACAAGGCTACGGGCCAAGAGCTGGAAAATGGGACTGGAATAGTTAGGTGCTTGTTGGCTGGCACAGCCACGATGGGCCGAAGGGCCTGTTTCTGTGCTGTATGACTCTATGACTGTGACAAGCTGTGCACAGACCTTTACTGCTCCAGTGCGATTCAGTGTGGATGACAACTTTAAACACGCTTGCTGACTTTCCTTATAAATAGAAGCTAGCAAATTCAATTAAACAAGTTAATTTTCTTTTAAGCAAGTCAATGTGATAGTGCAGCAGATTGGTACACTCAGTCTGCTGCAGCACAGGATGATAGAATAGGGCTTTACATTGATAATTCCTCAGACATCAAATTCCAGATTGCCCCAGTGCATCCATTGAAGAGAAATGGGGATTGGTTTTCATTGCCCATTCCTGATATTACTGGCCTATTAACACTGACTGTGCAGCTGGTGCCATTTTGAAAAGGTGTTCAAAGCACTCGCCCATTGCAGTCTTCTTCTAACATAGAAATCAGGGCCGTATGATGTAAATAGGACCCCAACTGCCATTTCTGGGTCGGAACCTGTTGGGGACCTGTACAGGAGTGCTCTGGCAGTATGGCATGTCAAGACTCGCCTATGAAGAATAGTTGTGGGGTCTTGAGGTGGCAAATGCCAAATGCTAACTGGTGCCCAAGACCTACACTCCAGCATGGGGTTGGTGTCTTCAGAGCAGAATGGGTGAAAATGATTCCTGCAGCCCTGGTATTGGGAAACAATAAAGGGGGTAAAATCTGTCTTTGGCAGTCGCGCAAAATGGGCGATAACAAATCATCAGGGGTTTTATACCCTGTCTGATTTTCTTTTGCTTCAAAGCCCATGAGAAAGAAAATGTGGCTGCTCGCAAAAAGGGCAGACGATTCACTATATCCCTGTGTGCAAGACTGGCCAAGTCCAATTTTACCCTGAAAGGGCCCTGCCTCTGGGTATCAGTTGGAGAGTGGCATCACCTCTATACATTACAGTGCTACATGACAGCAGCATTAACTCTAATCATTACAGAATTTAATGCTACCAATTGAACTGTAAACTATATTGAAGTCTAGTGTCCCATATTATAATGACCTGATTTTGATACAACAGGGAGATTGATGAAGTTTTTCAACTTAAGGCATCGATTTTGAAATTCTTCAGCTGCCAAGGCCCTGAAATTCCTTTCTTAAACCTTTCTGCCTTGCTAGCTCTCTCTCCCTCTTTGAGCAAACCTATGGTCACCTGTCCCCTAATCTCTTCTTATGTGGCTCGGAGTCAACGTTGTCTTGTAGTGTTCCTGATAATGTTTACAACGGTAAAGGCATTGTATAAATTCAAGACATTGTTGTTGCTGCTCTCCCCAAATGGGTGTGAAGTTGACATTGTATCCACAGATCCCACCCAAAGCCACAGCCGGATGTGTCCAGGCCATAATCTACCCTTCATCCAACATCACTAAAAAACATTGGCTGTAAAGCACTTTGGGACATCTTGATGTTGTGGAAGGAGCTATATAAATGCAATTTCTTTTCTTCCTACCTTTGAGCAGGAGAGCCAGGCATCCATTTAAAGGCAGCCTGAAAATTGAATCTGGCAGGCAAATGGGCATCCAAGGTGGTTGGTATATCAGGTATGAGATGGATGGACGACAGTTGAACATCTTCTCCCCCCCCCCCCCCCCCCCAGTCCTACCACAGCAACCCAAACCACAGTCTGGTTTCAGGAGTGACTGACCAGTAATTTTGCGAATCAGAAACCAGACAATGAAAGTCCAGTTTTCTTTTCCTATTGGCACTCTGAAATAAATGCTGTGAGCATCCAGGAGCAGATTCATTTCAAGGTCACACATGCTGTGCCTTCTATACAGCCATGTTCGAACCAGACCATTTCCTGCATGCATAATTAATCCTGCTTTGCACATGCACATTGGCTGCTGGTCCAGCAACACATCCAATTGAAAATTTGTATCCTCTTCCAGCTCATCAACTGTCCCAGATCTCAGTGCTCTTCCAATTCCAGACTCTTGCACATCCCCAATTTCTTTCACTCCGCCATTGGCAGCCCTGCCTTCAGCTTCCTCGGTCCTAAGTTCTGAATCCCCTCCCTAAATCTCTCGGCTTCTCTACTTCCCTCACCTCCTTCAAACCTGCCTGTTTGACCAAGGTTTTGGTCACTTGTCCTAATATCTCCATATGTGGCTCAGTGATAGGTTTTGTTTAATAGCACTCCTGTGAAGTGTTGTACTATATTAAAGGCATTATAAAGATGCAAGTTGTTATTGTACACAGAGAAAAGATATTGGGGCAGAATTCCAACCTCCAGTGTTTGGGAGGCTGACTGACCAACGTTTTTGCTGTGTTAAAGGTGCTATATAAATGCTAATGTAGCTCATCTCAAGCAAGCGCAGCACTGGCATTTTCATTGGCTTCATCATTTCTGATTATGACCCAATGAACTTCAATTTAACTCTGTACAAGTGGATGGCTTTTGAATGAGATAGAATTGGGCCAAACGAGCCCAGCTAAAGTGTATTTGTACGTGGATGTCAAATGAGGATGTAATCTGGCTCGGCTGTGATACCCGCCCCTACAGTCAAGTAACCTGATGATGCTCACTAGCTGGGCTGATAGACAAAGAATGGCTGCTTGAGTGAGGTAGACAAGGGGGGAATTGACACAATGGCAGGTAACTTTCCACCTCCATCATCTGCGTGGTATCCTGGCAGAGCAGATTGCTCGCTCACTGTAGAATTGTGGAACCTGGCCATTGCATACTCATTTTGCCAGTATCAGCTGGGGTGGGAGTAAGGGCACTGGGTTTTCCATCAAGCATCTGTGAGCAAGAGGGCAGAAAGAATATGTACTGAATTCTTTATTCTGCCCACCACCCAGTCACTTGTACTGGAAGTGTGGATGTGTAGATTTGTGCAAATGGTGATTTGACCAAGCTTGTCTGCACTCCAAAAAGTGAAGCGTGAAGCTGTTCGAGACACTTCAGTGACATCATAGGGCAAATTATTGGAAAAAACTCTGAGAGACAGTATGAATTGTCATTTGGAGAGGCATGGATTTTATCAAAGATGATCAGCATGGATTTGTTAAGGGAAGGATTTTGACAAGTTCCCATTTGGCAGACTCGTCAGTTAATTAAATGCTAATGGGATCCAAGCGAAAGGGGCAAGTTGGATCCAAAATTGTCTCAGTGGCAGGAAGCAAAGGGTAATGGTCGATGGGTGTTCTGGTGTCTGGAATGCAGTTTCCATTGGGGTTCTGCAGGACTCAGTACTGGGTCCTTGCTTTTCATGTTGTTTATCAATGATTTAGACTTAAATATCGGGGACACGATTAAGAAGTTTGCAGATGATATTAAAATTGGCTGTGTGGTTGGTCGTGAAGAAGAAAGCTGCAGGCTGCAGGAAGATATCAATGGATTGGGCAGGTGGGCAGAAAAGTGGCAAATGGAATTCAATCTGGAGAATTGTGAGGTAATGCATTTGGGGAGGACAAATAAAGCAACAGAATACACAATAAATGATATGACTGGAAAGTGTAGAGGAACAGAGGGACTTTGGGGTGCATGTCCACAGATCCCTGATCCAACTTGCCCCTTTCTCTTGAGCATTTAATTCACTGACGAGTCTGCCAAATGGGAACTTGTCAAAATCCTAACAAAGCCATCTACAGATCTCTGAAGGTAGCAGGACAGGTACATAAGGTGGGCGAGATAGCATACGGGATACTTTCTTGTATTAGCTGAGGTCAAAAGTATAAGAGCAGGGAGGTTATGCTAGAACTGTATAACACACTAGTTAGACCACAGCTAGAGTACTGTGTACAGTTCTGGTCACTGCATTACAGGAAGGATGTGATCATACAAGAGAGTGTACAAAAGAGATTTATGAGGATGTTGCCAGCAATGGAGAATTTTAGGCTGGGTTTGTTTTCTTTGGCTGAGGGGAGAATTAATTGAGGTGTATAAAATTATGAGGGGCCTCGATAGAGTGTAGAGAAAGGACCTATTTCCATTAGTGGAGAGGTCAACAACCACAGGCATAGATTTAAAGTAATCGGTAGACAGATTAGAGGGGTGTTTTGGAGTAGAGCTAGAGGGTGGTGGGGATCTGGGACTCACTGCCTGAAAGGGTGGTAGAGGCAGGAAACCTCATGCATTTAAAAAACACCTGAATATGCACTCGACATTCTGTTACCTACAGGCTTATGGATCAAGAGCTGAAAGGTGGGATTAACCTTGATCGCTGTTTTTTGGCCAGCAAAGACACAATGGGCTGAATGGTCTCCTGTTCTGTAAATCTTTCTACGTTTTACGTGTTCTACATTTCTATGCAGCGAAAGTTCACTAGATTGGTTCCTGGGATGACAGGATTGACCGATGATGAGAGGCTGAGTAAATTGGGCCTGTATTCTCTGGAGTTTAGAAGAATGAGAGGTGATCTCATTGAAACATACAAGATTCTGAGGGGGCATGACGTGATAGACACTGAGAGGCCGTTTCCCCTGGCTACAGAATCTAGAACATGGGGCCGCAGTCTCAGGATAAGGGATTGATCACGTAAAACTGAGATGAGGAGAAATTTCTTCATTCAGTGGGTTGTGAATCTTTGGAATTTTCTCCCTCAGAGGGTTGTGGATGCTCCTTCGTTAAATATATTCACGGCTGAGATAGACAGCTATTTGGACTCTTGGGGATTCGAGGATATGAGGATCGAGCAGGAAAGTGAAATCGAGGTTAAGGATCAGCCATGGTTTTATTGAATGGGGAAGTAGCTTTGAGGCGCTGTATGGCCTACTCTTGCTCCTATTCCTTATGCTCTTATGACTCCGGAGGTAACTGTGTGGGAGCCGAAAGAGAAGCCATTGTTGGAGATGCTCTGGCTATGAGTAGATGGGATAGGTAAGAGTGGAACCAAGTGAGAGTTGCCCCACTAAGCTGGACAAGAGAGGAGAGGTATTGGAGGAAGATCGTGTAGTTTTCTGTGTGAAAGGCTTCAGTGAGGTCAAGGCGGATGAGTATAGTGCACCTCAGTCGCACTCACAGAGAATGTCATTTGTGGCTTTGATTAAGGCAGGTGCGGAGGTCAGGGCGGGGGCACCTGAATGGAGAAATTCAAGCATGGAGCTGGGAGGCAGCAACACATTCAAAGACATTAGAGAAGAAAGGGAGGTTAGAGATGGGGCGTTCGTATACAAGGGCAGGAAGGTCACGAGTGGGTTTTTGGAGAAACTGAATGAAAGAGGGCCTCCTGTTGTGGAGAAACTTTGGTGCTGGTAAACAAACCTTATTTTTAAGAGGCGCGACAGAGCTTCAGGGCGAAAGGAAAATTTGCCAATGGAAATGTGATCAGCTGGAAAAAGAATTGCCATTTTGTGGCAGCTGGCAGCGAATCATAATTCTGAAACAATTTGTATACCGCAGACTCAATCATGCATCGTATTTCAATTTGCTGCAAAAACCACATGGAAAAAGTATCGCAAAATGAATTAATGACTTTAATCTCTCACCTAGTGATGCTTCAATTTCAGGTGCTGACAGGGAGGATAGGTTACCTTACTGAAAAAAACGGGGCTGAAAACTTGCTTCAAACATCAAACATATTATTATTGTCAGCAATACCTCTATAGCATATTTGTGGCATTTTTGACAATCCACCCTAATGAATTAATCTATTCTTTTGAGCAACACGGGCACAGATATTTCAGTTTGAACAAAGTGCTGTCTGTGCAGCTGTTGCCTGACGCAGTGAGCACACAACACAGACAAAAAGCCAAGTGCACACTCATGATCTCTCTCAGACTTTTCCAATGACAGCCATCTTAAATACCTGTTTGCAATGGGCCCCTTACTGAGCATGCATTTAGAATGGATCCTCGAGGTAGAACGAGGAATCGTGACAATTCAATGACAACAATAATAACGTGCATTTATCCTTTCGCATAGTAAAATATCCCAAAACACTTTATCAGACATAGTTTGACATCAAGCCATCATTGCAGATTTTCGGACGGGTCAAAGCTTGGTTTAAGAGGTAAGTTACAAGGGGCGTCTTAAAGGAGGTGAGAGAGGTAAAGAGGCAGACCGGTTTAGGGAGGGAATTTCTGAGCTTTGGGCTTCAGCAGCTGAAGGTACTGCAGCCAAAGATCCTTCTTTGGCCTCCTTATCTTGAGAGACAATGGGTAAGCGCCTGGAGGTGGTCAGTGGTGTGTGGAGCAGCGCCTGGAGTGGCTATAACGGCCAATTCTAGAGTGACAGGCTCTTCCACAGGTGCTGCAGAAAAATTTGTTTGTCGGGGCTGTTACACAGTTGGCTCTCCCCTTGCGCTTTTGTTTTTTTTCCTGCCAACTGCTAAGTCTCTTCGACTCGCCACATTTTAGCCCCGTCTTTATGGCTGCCTGCCAGCTCTGGCGAACGCTGGCAACTGACTCCCACGACTTGTGATCAATGTCACAGGACTTCATGTCGCGTTTGCAGACGTCTTGAAAGCGGAGACATGGACGGCCGGTGGGTCTGATACCAGTGGCGAGCTCGCTGTACAATGTGTCTTTGGGGATCCTGCCATCTTCCATGCGGCTCACATGGCCAAGCCATCTCAAGCGCCGCTGACTCAGTAGTGTGTATAAGCTGGGGATGTTGGCCACCTCGAGGACTTCTGTGTTGGAGATACCGTCCTGCCACCTGATGCCAAGGATTCTCCGGAGGCAGCGAAGATGGAATGAATTGAGACGTCGCTCTTGGCTGACATACGTTGTCCAGGCCTCGCTGCCATAGAGCAAGGTACTGAGGACACAGGCTTGATACACTCGGACTTTTGTGTTCCGTGTCAGTGCGCCATTTTCCCAGCCAAAGATGGGGCAAAGGAAATTGGGGATGCCCGAGAGGCTATATCTGGAGGAATGAAGAATTCTTAGAGGGCTGTAGGAGGTTACAGAGGCAGGGAGAGGGCACGGCGGATGGAGGGATTTGAAAACCAGGATGAATAATTTTAAATTTGTGGCTTTGCCAGACCAACATCTTATGAAGTCAGATCTTAAACAATTAAACATTGCATCACTGGGCAGGATTTTGTTCTGTTCTTGGAGGCGGGTATGGAGGCAGGGGGGGCAAACAAAATGACAGCGGGCCCCATTCCTGATGTTGCCCGTGACCCCTTGCCATTTTGCCTGGGGCGGGGATGGCCGAGGACCGCCTTCCAGCCCCAGGCCAATTGGGGCCCTTGAGTAGCCAATTTCTATCTTTCTTGACTCAAGTGATGAATGAATGGTTGGAGTGGAGAGAATAGGAGTGATTCAGCAATCCCTCACTTTCAGCAGGAGTCACATTGGAAGCTGAGGGTCAGAGGATAAGGGCTGGAAAACTGTAGCCCCATCTTTGGCCTTTGCGCTCACCACGCATTCATCACTAATTAAAGAAAGAAATAACTTGCATTTATATAGCACCTTACACGACCATATGATGTCTCAAAGCACTTCACAGCCAATGAAGTACTTTTGAAGTGCAGTCACTGTTGTAATACAGGAAACGAGGCAGCTAATTTGCCCACAGCAAGGTCCCACAAATAACAGTGTGATAATGACCAGATAATCTGTTTAAATGAAGTGCAGCTTCCTTCCACAATCACCCCAGTGGCTCAAAAGCCAATGTACATCAGGTCCCTGCCTCAGCTCATCGACTGCTGAGACCCTCATCCATGCATTTGTTACCTCCAGACTCAACGAATTCAATGCTCATCTGGCTGACCTCTCATCTTCCAACCTCCTTTAGGACGAGAGTGGTCCTAAAGGAAGAGTGCTAAATTGGGGCAAGGCCAACTATACCAAAATTCGGCAGGAGCTGGGGAATGTAGATTGGGAGCAGCTGTTTGAAGGTAAATCCACATTTGATATGTGGGAGGCTTTTAAAGAGAGGTTGATTAGCGTGCAGGAGAGACATGTTCCTGTGAAAATGTGGGGTAGAAATGGCAAGATTAGGGAACCATGGATGACAGGTGAAATTGTGAGACTAGCTAAGAGGAAAAAGGAAGCAAACATAAGGTCTAGGCGGCTGAAGAAAGACGAAGCTTTGAAAGAATATCGGGATTGTAGACGCAATCTGAAACGAGGAACTAAGAGGGCTAAAAGGGATCATGAAATATCTTTCGCAAACAGGGTTAAGGAAAATCCCAAAGCCTTTTATTCATGTATAAGGAGCAAGAGGGTAACGAGAGAAAGGATTGGCCCACTCAAGGACAAAGGAGGAAAGTTATGCGTGGAGTCAGAGAAAATGGGTGAGATTCTAAACGAGTACTTTTCATCGGTATTCACCGAGGAGAGGGACATGACGGATGTTGAGGTTAGGGACAGATGTTTGATTACTCTAGGTCAATTCGGCATAAGGAGGGAGGAAGTGTTGGGTATTCTAAAAGGCATTAAGGTGGACAAGTCCCCAGGTCCGGATGGGATCTATCCCAGGTTACTGTGGGAAGCGAGAGAGGAAATAGTTGGGGCCTTAACAGATATCTTTGCAACATCCTTAAACACGGGTGAGGTCCCGGAGGACTGGAGAATTGCTAATGTTGTCCCCTTGTTTAAGAAGGGTAGCAGGGATAATCCAGGTAATTATAGACCGGTGAGCCTGACGTCAGTGGTAGGGAAGCTGCTGGAGAAGATACTGAGGGATAGGATCTATTCCCATCTGGAAGAAAATGGTCTTATCAGTGATAGGCAACATGGTTTTGTGCAGGGAAGGTCATGTCTTACCAACTTAATAGAATTCTTTGAGGAAGTGACAAAGTTGATTGATGAGGGAAGGGCTGTAGATGTCGTATACATGGACTTCAGTAAGGCGTTTGATAAGGTTCCCCATGGTAGGCTGATGGAGAAAGTGAAGGCGCTTGGGGTCCAAGGTGTACTAGCTAGATGGATAAAGAACTGGCTGGGCAACAGGAGACAGAGAGTAGCAGTGGAAGGGAGTTTCTCAAAATGGAGACGTGTGACCAGTGGTGTTCCACAGGGATCCGTGCTGGGACCACTGTTGTTTGTGATATACATAAATGATTTTGAGGAAAGTATAGGAGGTCTGATTAGCAAGTTTGCAGACGACACTAAGATTGGTGGAGTAGCAGATAGTGAAGGGGACTGTCAGAGAATACAGCAGAATATAGATAGACTGGAGAGTTGGGCAGAGAAATGGCAGATGGAGTTCAATCAGGGCAAATGCGAGGTGATGCATTTTGGAAGATCCAATTCAAGAATGAACTATACAATAAATGGAAAAGTCCTGGGGAAAATTGATGTACAGAGAGATTTGGATGTTCAGGTCCATTGTTCCCTGAAGGTGGCAACGCAGGTCAATAGAGTGGTCAAGAAGGCATACGGCATGCTTTCCTTCATCGGACGGGGTATTGAGTACAAGAGTTGGCAGGTCATGTTACAGTTGTATAGGACTTTGGTTCGGCCACATTTGGAATACTGCGTGCAGTTCTGGTCGCCATATTACCAAAAGGATGTGGATGCTTTGGAGAGGGTGCAGCGGAGGTTCACCAGGATGTTGCCTGGTATGGAGGGCGCTAGCTATGAAGAGAGGTTGAGTAGATTAGGATTATTTTCATTAGAAAGACGGAGGTTGAGGGGGGACCTGTTTGAGGTGTACAAAATCATGAGAGGTATAGACAGGGTGGATAGCAAGAAGCTTTTTCCCAGAGTGAGGGATTCAATTACAAGGGGACACGAGTTCAAAGTGAAAGGGGAAAAGTTTAGGGGGGATATGCGTGGAAAGTTCTTTACGCAGAGGGTGGTGGGTGCCTGGAACGTGTTGCCAGCGGAGGTGGTAGACGCGGGCACGATAGCGTCTTTTAAGATGTATCTAGACAGATACATGAATGGGCAGGAAGTAAAGAGATACAGACCCTTAGATAATAGGCGACAGGTTTAGATAGAGGATTTGGATCAGCGTAGGCTTGGAGGGCCGAAGGGCCTGTTTCCTGTGCTGTAATTTTCTTTGTTCTTTGTTCTCCATAAACTTCAGCTCATCCAAAGCTCTGGTGTGCATGTCCTAATTTGCACCAAGTCCCATTCGCCCGTTACGCCCACGCTTACTGATCGACATTGGCTCCCGGTCCAGCAACACTTTGATTTTAAAATGATCAAACTCATAATCAGATCTCTCCATGGCCTTGGCTGTCCCTATCGTTGTAATCCCCTTCAGCCTTTAAAACTTACTGAGGTCTCTGCTCTTCTGCAATTCTGACCTCTTGTGCAAATCAGATTTTCATCCCTCCACCACTGGCGGCTAAGCCTTCAGTTGCCTTGGCACTTTTGGCACCCCCTAAACCTCTCCGCCTCTCTACCCTTCTCTCCTCCTTGAAGATCCTCCTTAAAACCTGACGATTTGACCGAGCTTTTGGTCAACTGTCTTGATATCTTGGTGTCAAACCTTTACTGTTAACGCTCCTATGAAGGGGAGTTTTCACTGCATTAAAGACGCTATATAAGTGCAGGGTGTTGCTGAAATCATCATGGCAATATGTGGCACACTGGATCCACTGTATCCCTTTATGAGAGGAATTTAAAATAAAAGTAAGGATGTTATGCTTTAGTTATTCAGGGCATTGGTGAGATCACATCTCGAATACTGTGTGCCGTTTTGGCCTCCTTCTTGAAAGAAGGATGAAATGTGTTGGAGGTAGTTCAGAGGAGGTTTACTAGATTGATACCTGGAATGAGCAGGTTGTCTTATGAGGAAAGGTTGGACAGACTGGGTTTGTTTTCATTGGAGTTTAGAAGAGTGAAGCGAGACTTGATCGAAGTATATAAGATCCTGAATGGTCTGGACAAGATGGATGTGGAGAGGATGTTTCCTCTTGTGGGGGAATCTAGGGGGGGCACTGTTTTAAAATTAGGCGTCGCCCTTTTAGGACAGAGATGAGAATTTTTTTCTCTCAGAGGGTTGTGCGACTTTGGAACTCTCTGCCTCAGAAGGTGGTGGAGGCGGGGTCATTTTTAAGGCAGAGGTAGATAGTTTCTTGTTAGGCAAGGGAATCAAGGGTTATCGGGGGTAGATGGGAGTGTGGAATTCGAGACAGAAACAGATCAGCCATGGTCTTATTGAATGGCGGAGCAGGCTCGAGCGGCTGAATGGCCTACTCCTGCTTCTAATTCATATGTTCGTATGTTCGGAACCCGACCTACCAGTACACTGGTAGATAGTTACCCACATTTTCTGAGCCGCAACTTCCTAAAGTGAGGATTCATTTTCTATCTCTTGAACGTTGACCTATGGTTTTTTAAAAAAAAATCTAATTTGATCTAATTACATTGTATATAAATATAATTAAGTACATGCCTATTTGCTGAATGAATAGTGGAAAGTAATTATCAGTTGCACTTTAAAACAAACGTGGAATCCATATAACACCAGCTTTCTCATATTAGTCTCAGCAAACTGGCAATGGGGCTGAGAGACTGGGCCAGGAAATGTTGGGATTGATTGACATATGTACCTAACAATTAATTTCTCCTTGGATCCATTGCTACTGACAATGCAGACTTCACTCAGAAGGAGATAAAATATGAATACGGTCCAAGGATATGATGCACTGCGGAGGACAGCTCTGCTTGCTATGTGTAGTGAGACTGTAAATGTGTACAGAACGGATGTGTTTATGGCGTGGCAGCAAGTAATGAAGAGAGCAATTCATCCCCTTGGTTCCTGTTCATGGTGATAACAGTCGACAAAAATCAATCAGTAATGCTTCGTAAATATTGTAAAGAGTAGAATGATTCTGAAAATGTCAACACACCAATTGTTTGTGAAACAACAACAACAACGTGCATTTATATAAGCCTTTCATGCCATATAACCATCTTATGGTGCTCCGCAGGAATGTTATCAGACTAATTTCGACAACGAGCCACAGAGGGATATTAGGGCAGGCGATCAAAAGTATGGCCGAGGAGGTAAGTTTTAAGGAGTGCCTTAAAGGAGGAGAGAGAGAGATGGAGAGGCGGGGAGGTTCAGGGAAAGAATTCCAGAGCTTAGGGCCTAGGCAGCTGAAGGAACAGACGCCAATGGTGGAGGCATGAAAATGGGGAATACACATCTTGGCAGGTTTTAGGGCTGTAGGAAGTTACAGCGATTGGGGGGGTGGGGGAGGGGTGGGCACGGGGGATGAGGCCACGGAGGGTTTTGAGGACGAGGATGAGCATTTTAAAATCAAGGCATTGCTGGGCCAGGAGCCAATGTAGGTTAGCGAGCAGAGGGGTGATGGGAGAATGGGTTCGGGTATGGGCATCAGAGTTTTGGATGAGCTCAAGGTTCGGGAGCAAATTCCCCTCCAGCCGGAGGCCCCAAGAGACCGGAGAGACGGCCAAAGCCTGTTGGTCGTTCAGCCTTCTCAGTTTCTCGTGTTCTTTTGCCCGTCACAGGACCAGTGGGGTGGGGGAGGGGAATGGCACTTGTGGCGCTTTGGCAGAAACCGATCGCGTTAGCACTTACCTCAATGCCAGAAACTATTCCAAAGTGTCTGCAACCAGAACTGCTGAATAAGAATGGCTGGTGCAATGAGAGACGGGAATACTGTGCACACAATAAGCAGGCATCGTATATGTATGGCTGTCCCTCTTGAGAGGAATATTCATGTCTACACAATGCTGAGCATTTATTTGCTTACCAGGCCCAGTGATGTTTAATTTCTCTATTGCAAGAGGTTACGCTTGAACGCGTTTCCATTGGCAAGTCTCAATGAACAGATGGAATTTTAGGGGTGCTGTTATTTCTGTATTACTAAAGGTTAAATATTGTATATTTACATCTCCATTAGTCTGGGTCCTTGAGAGCTGAATTCTGGTCTCTCTGCTGCCTGAGTGTGATTATGATTGGTGGGCCTCTCCACTCAGTCCGACCTTGACTTCCCAGCGGGTGCTTAATGATATGCAGGCTTCTATTTGTTATTGCAAAAGCTGTGCTTTTACCTCTGTCCAGAAGTTAAACAAATAGGATAAATTAACCACCAGACGCATTCGATGGGAAGTACTGGGGAATTAATTGAGAATTAATGCCAATCCGAAATCTGTGACATACAGCTCAGCATAATGGACTCTAGCCCCGGACATGCAGAGAGTAAAGAAGTTAATTTAGATCAATATCACTGTGATGAAATTCATCAGTTAACTGTGTGCTCATGTAGTTAGCCCCCTGGTAACCACTCACCATTTAACAAAGAACAAATAGGACTGAACGGTTGGAGTAATCTTACTTGTTCTGTTACTCTACATTTTATAGCAGCTGTTCTCAATATTTCATATACATTATTGATAGTTTTGTACTTTGTCTTACTGCAATGCATTAGAAATTATTTAACTTGTGGTTTGGTTTGCAAATGAGGGAATAAGATTGATTGAAAAATGCAGCGCTAAATTTTTTTAAATATTCATTCATGGGATGTGGGCGTCACTGGCAAGGCCAGCATTTATTGCCCATTCCTAATTGCCTTTGAGAAGGTGGTGGTGAGCCGACTTCTTGGACCACTGCAGACCATGTGGTTTCATTCCTTATCGACTTTGTAGCGGTTTGATACAACTGAGTGGCTTGCTAGGCCATTTCAGAGGGCATTTAAGAGTCAACCGCATTGCTGTGGGTCTGGAGTCACATGTAGGCCAGACCAGGTAAGGGCGGCAGATTTCCTTCCCTAAAGGTCATTACTGAACCAGATGGGTTTTTACAACAATTGACAATTGTTTTCTGGTCATCATTAGACGAGACTTTAATTCCAGATGTATTAACAGAATTCAAATTCCACCACCTACCAGAGTGAGATTCAAACCAGTGTCCCCAAAGCAATACCCTGGGTCTCTGGTCCAGTGACAATACCACATTGCCACCACTTCCCCATGACCTTTGACGACCTCGCTCCACAGATCTCAATGAATTAAGTTATGAGCTCCTAGGGGTGTTTTTATTCTGTTAAAGGTGCTATATAAATGCAAGTTATTGCTGTTGGCATGCCCAAACTAGCTAGGAGTACTGCCTGTGATATTGCAAGAAGCAAGATTTTGAAGCGTGTTTGTGAGATTAAAGGGTGCGTCTCATGACTTTCTGTTCTTTGTTTATCATTGCTTCAGGTAATAGTTGATCATTCAAGTTGTTCCAGTTTATCTGTTTATTATTGCACACAAAAGGAAGCTGGTTCAGGATAATTATGGAGACTACCTGATGTGATTCACTTACCCTCTGTCGCATATTTACACTGTTGATCATTGGTGCTGCTTCACGTTTCCTTCCAAGAAGAAACGATTCAATGTTTGTGAAACCTATCCAAAAATGCCACCTCAACTCCAAATATGTTTTTGTGCTTCATCTTCCTCCATTAAAAGACTTGGATTTATAAACAGTAACAACAACATCTTGTATTTGTACAGCACATTAGTGTAATAAAAAATCTCAAGGCGCTTCACAGGAGCATTAGAAAACAAAATTTGACATCAAACCAATTAAAGAGATGTTAGGGCTGATCCCCAAAGCTTGGGCAAAGAGGCAGAGTTTAGGGAGTATCTTCAAGGAGGAAACCAAGGTAGAGAAGAGGAAAGGTTTAGGGAGGGAATTCCAGAGCTTGGGGCCCAGGCAGCTAAAGGTATGGCCATCTATGGTGGAGCGATTAAAATCAGGGATGCTCAAGAGGCCAGATTTGTCGGAGTGCAGATATCTTGGAGGGTTGTGAGAATGGAGGAAATGACGGAGATAGGGAGGAGTGAGACTATGGAGGGATTTGAAAACAAAGATGAGAATGTTTAACTCAAGGAGTTGCTTAGCCAGGAGTTCAGCAAGCACAGGGGAGATGGGTGAATGGGACTTGGGGCTGGATTTTACCAAGCCCCCGACGTCATGCTCCGTGGCGGGAGGGGGGGGGGGGGGGCGCCAGACGATGGGTCCGGCACCGAGGCGGACGCTGGGAGGGCCCAGCCCGATCCTCCCAGTAGAGGCGAGGTTCTGTGGCAGTTCGCCCTGCCGCTGGGTGACGGGAACACTATTTCAATATGTAAATTAATGATATGAATATATGTAAATCAACTTACCCGCAACCTTCCAGGCCCGTTGCGATCTTCATCTGGGAAAAGCTGGTGTGACACTGCTGGGGAGGGGGGAGGGGGTAAGATTTTCAGTGCTTGGGGGTATGGTCAAATAAATGTTATAAGTGTAGAGCATGGTGGGAAGAGATGAACTTTCAACTTTGTACAGTCTGATGGGGGAAGGTCAGGATTCAAAGGTGAGTGTTTTGCGGGGGGCGAAGGGCAAATACCTAATGTAATTTAAATGGAGGGGTGGTTGGAAAGGGGCATTACAAATTTATTTTGTAAACCTTGGGGGGGTTCACTTTAAAAGTTCAAATTTGTCAGCAGGGCTGGTTGCCCTTTAAAAATGGTGCCAGCACCTGTGCACAGGCAGCTGACACCATTGCCAGCAATGGACAGCCCGCCCCCTCCACCTGATTTAAATGAGCTGCCATGTGGGAGATCATGGCGGCTCTTTGGCGTGCGGCCCGCACATTTTTTGAGCTTGCCGACGGGAGAGGTGACGGGCTCTTAAAATCCAGCCCTTGGTGTGAGTTCGGGCACGGACAATCGAGAACAATAGCACTCATAAGGAATTTGAGAGTAGTTCACGATTTTCATACAGATTTTAATGTGCTCACAATCTAATATCGTACAGAATGATTTCATTCCAATATATCTGGTTGTACTGAAAATCTGAGGATTATTCTTTTATTGCAGCCATGCCTTCAGCTGTCGAGGCCCTAAGCTCTGTAATTCCCTTCCTAAACCTCTCCACCTCCTCTCCACCTTTAAGATCCTCCCTAAAACCTGCCTCTATGACTAAAATGTAGTCATCCCTCATTTTGTTTCTGTCAGTTTGTGTCTGATTACACTTCTGTAAAGTGCCGTGTGACGTTTTCTGACATTAAAGTTGTTATGTAAAGGCAAGGTGTTGTTGTTATTGAGCGTGGAAGAAAGATCGAATATGTCCTCAGGTCATCAGCAACGAATATATCCATTCATTAATGGCTTAATCTCGGGCTGCACTGTGATTGAATCTCTCAGTTTCAGTTTTCAAGAAGCATTCATTTAGTTTCAGCTCTGGGAATGCAAATTCCCACAATGACAATTGGCTTGCACATTGAACCAGGA
This sequence comes from Heterodontus francisci, assembly GCF_036365525.1. NCBI lineage: Eukaryota > Metazoa > Chordata > Chondrichthyes > Heterodontiformes > Heterodontidae > Heterodontus > Heterodontus francisci. The sequence goes on from NC_090377.1 coordinate 129,170,783, forward strand.
ACAATCCATTAGATCCGCTAGGCCTGTCTCTTGTTCAGAGAGCAGCCCCACCTAACTCACCATCCCGAATTCTTCTCCAGAAAAATAGTTAGAAATTTATCTCTTGAGCACAGTTTAACACCACACCCTGGTAACTTATTCCACGCTTTGGGTCAAAATGTTCTGCCCCCTCCTTCCCTTGCTACCTTCAAACCCTCCGTCTTCCCCAACTTCCAACTTGTGTCCCAAATTACTGTTACATGATAGAGAGAAGCTATTTCCTCTAGTGGGAGAGCTCAGAACAAGAGGACGTAACATGAAAGTGAGAGCTAGGGGTGTTCAGAGATTTTTTATTAGGCAAGGGCATTAAGGATTATGGGACCAAGTGGGGTAAATGGAGTTATGCTACAGATTAGCTGTGATCTAATTGAATAGCAGGACAGGCTTGAGGGGCTGAATGGTCTAAACCTGTTCCTGTGTGAGGCTCATAACCTCGAGAAGTGGACAAACTTCAGCTATATTTATCAGAATGGTCTCAGCGAGCCTTTCCTTAATTAGTACATAATTAATTACTTTGATTAATATAATATGAACACATCAGTATTGGGCTCGCAACTCACTCGTTTTGCTGTTATTACGTCCTGCGCCCAAACGTTTAGTCTTCAACATTCAATCAGGTTATTCTCCAAGTGTTGACATTGTGTCATGACAATCACAATCTCATTGTACAAGGGCCCTGCTAACTAGACAATCCAAGGATGATCTTACTGAATGCCAATTACATTAAAGGAATAATAGTGTTGTCCCTGAGTATTTCACGTAAAACTGTAAAAACCTGGGATAATTACATTGCTCAGAAAATGATTATTGTGTATTTTAATGATAATGTCCTTTCATAATGACAGCATAATGGTTACAGACAGAAGCAAGGGAAAAAGAAGTGTCAAGCCAGTAATTATGAGAGCTGAGCAGGGCTCTAATTGTAGAGTAGCATCACAATAATTAGTGACGTGCTAACTTCACTCAAGAACAAAGAGTGAACTCGTTGAATATTGAAGAATTTGGATTTGGTGAGTTTCTAAAAAAAAATTATTGTCACGAACAATGCTGATGATGCAATTTTCCCTGTCAGTCTGCAGTATTTTCCCAAAAATCAACATTTAGAATCTGCTATGGCTCTCTGCTAGTTATGTTGGCCCAAATCAAAATTAAATCACAGACCAGATACAACTTAGGAGCACGTCTTATTTCCAACTGAGTTTTGCTTCACTTATGACTTATGAGCTCCCAAGTGTGTTGGTACTAATCAAACCGAGCTTCGGTGGATCGAGTACGTCCGCAGGATGGAAGATGCTCACATATCTAAGGACTTTTGTATGGTGAGGTGGCCGGGGCCAGATGACCAGTGGGGTGCCCTAAGCTCCACTTCACGGATGCATGAAGGCCCTAAATGTCGACTATCGCACCTGGGAGTCACTAGCCGATGAAAGAGGGAAATTGCAACACATCCTGTGGACTTATGTGCACTACTCCGATGACCAGTTGTTACAGCAGCTTGGCAACAGGCGCCAACGTCAAAAACAACTCACAGCGTCACTTGGCAGCTTCATGTGTAGCACTTGTGGCAGAACCTGCCTCTCAAGGATTGTCCTTCACAGCCATCAGCAAAGGTGCACCAAGAGAAGACACCCCACCTGAATGGATTGTTTGCTGCACGTATGTCATCTTTCATAGATGGAAGGATACCACATGACAGTTGTCCAGTTGAAGCGGGTCAAACAGTAGCAGGGATGCTGAAGTTACAGATCACTGCAGAAGTGCTGAAAAGACGGGCAGCTTGTCCAGATTATCTGCCCACTTGTCAAGAAAGGTCACTTGAATTCAAACTAAATCAATCCAAAAAATATAAGGGTGAAGTTTACACCTGAATCTTCAGGAGATTATACTATTTTCCTGTGCGCATTATATTTATTCAAACATTAACACAAACGGGTATCCATGGAAAAATACACTCTGGACTGTTGTAGGAGCACATTGAATGCTCATATACTGTGCCAATGTGAATTTCTGCTCCATTGAATTACCTTTGGTACACAAGCATTAAATGCAGCCTTGCCCGTGTCACCCACTTCCCAAAAGCAAATTAATATATGGATATATATAAATGAGCAGCATGCTATTGGGCATTGGGGTATAGAATGGCAGTATTGGGCAAGTAAAGATTGGACAGGAAGAAGAAAGCTACGAAATAACGTAGGAAGATAATGGGAAGGCGTAACACACTGAGATTATTTGTACAGTGAAGTTATTTTCTTGTTCAGCTAGCAAAAGGTGAAAATGAGCTCACCCTGGCTAATTGAAACTTAATAGACGTTACACTCTGATCCACATTTCAAGGACACCCGAGGCTTTTCTTTTATATTTGTGTCACTTCTCATCTCCCCATGTGAGTATGGAGCTAAGTGGGGTGAGGGTGATAATCCAGTTCCCCACCTCTTCAATGCTTCTTTGAAATATGCTGACAGGGGACAGCAGCAGGAAAAGTCTTCCTCCCTGTGGCCAAAGACTTCACTTCCATCTCCATCATTACGGCTTCCCCTTTCCCTTTGAACTACCTTCCCAGCCCTCTGCTTGTGTCCTTCCCTTTACTTTGCTCCACTGTCACTTATCTCACTCTTAAACCTCTATCCACTCTTCCACTTCCATTCCGCCAAGGACAGGTGGTGAAGGGGTTTCTCACCTCACCAGTTTCTTACCTTCTCTCCCCTCCCTACACTTTTTTCCCTTCCATTTGGCTTTTTTTTTTTGCTTTCAAAATTCAATTTTTTACAATAAAGATCAAATTAGAATGTGAACAGAAATTGCCCATCCGTCTTTCTCTCCATTTGTGTCTTTTCTTTCTTTCTTTCTTTCTTTGTGTCTCAACCTTTGTCTCATAGATGTTAGTAATTAGAATCTCAGTCTAATAAATGAAAGCTATTAGCATTGGCCTTTTCTAACCGTTAGTAAAATACAGGTAAGAGAACAAGCTGGCTTCATAATCCAACTCGTGCTCTTTTTATCTTGAAAATTGAAGTAATATTACATGAAGAAAGGCACATTCTTTCTCCCTTCACGTCTCTCTTTCTCGATCTCTCTCTCTCTCTAATCCCAGTCTCTATTTCCATTCCTCTCCGACACTAGTCTCTCTGCATTTCTGTCTCTATCTCTCTCTAATCTCCTCTCCCCTTTAATTTCACTCTCTCGCAGACTCTTGCTCCCTGACTAGAATCTCTCTTTCTATTTCTCTGTCTGAGTCAGTGGGCAGACTTTTCAGGCCCTGCCAGGTAGGCCTAGAGGCCGTCACTGCCTGCCTGTGTGCGGGTGCAGCCAAAGGCCGCCCTGGAGAGGGATTCCACCCGCACCACAGTGGTGGCCTGGCTACTTTTTCTGCTTTTTATTTAAGCTATTAAAAAAGCTGGTGACAGGGCACCTTCATGTTGAAGCGCCCTCTCAGTTACTTACCCTTTACTGCATCGTGCTACTCCACTCAAACTGGAAAGGCCTCTAATTGGCCCTCCAGCATTAAGAGCCTGCCTGCCACCCTTAATTGGACAAGGAACCTGTCTGCATGCCAATTAAGGTGAAACCTCCGTGAAAATCCCAGGTCAGCGACTGTTTTCATTCTGGGGGTGGGTTTAGCACCTGGCAACAGTCTTGACTCCTGTTTCTGGCGCCGGAGGGAAAATCCATCCCAGTGTCTCTCTCTCTCTCTCGCTCTCTCTTCCTGATCCCAATCTTTTTTTCAGTTTCACTTTCTTGTGGGTTATAAAGCACAAAAGAAAGGCTACAGCATATGCATAACCAGAATGCTGTCATGTTTTTATTTCCCTCTCCGGTAAATGGCTATTCTTTTTTCAAAAAAATCCATTTGAATTTTACCCCAGTGAGCTTTTAAGATGGCTATTCTTCAATTAATTGTGAAAAGAAACTGGTTAGAACTAAAAAATAAATTCTCGGTATAATTGATTGATATTGATACATCCCGGTAATGAGGTGCTCTCCACATCCTCAAATTACACAATCCAAATTTAGTTCACATCGAATCACCTCTGGACAAAAAATATCAAATCCAAAAGCAAGCTTTCAACAGAGGCTGAGGCCTTCAAGTAAAAACTTTAGTGAAAACATTAAAAGACAATTCAATGAATAAATGTAATCATGTTATTCTGAAGAAATGTTTTTTAAACTTTTTATTTAGGTTAAACTTTTATTTTGGGCATTATAAATTTCAGTTACTGCAAAAAGAAATGGCCATGCTATTGGCCGGAACTTTATGTTGTGTCAGACACCCCGCTCACTGGCTGAAAAATCGAGGGAGAGCCTGCCTCCACCAGGCCTGGAAGCCACGCAGTGATTTTGTGTCCGCAGGCCCTTAGTTGGCCTTGGGATTTCTGCCCCGCTGAGGCAGGAAGTCCTGCCTCCGCAAGCTGCTGGCCAATCAGTGGGCCGGCAGCTCCTCAGTCCCAGCAGCACCGCAGGGATCGGTGCGCACTGCTGGGACTGCACACAGTCAGGACCAGCAAGATGGAGCAGGCCCCAGAACGGAGGTAAGTGTGGGCCTCGCCTGGGACAATCAGCTGGGCCCCAGCAAGGCGGTGGGGGGGGGGATGGTAGATCAAGATGGCGGGGGAGGTTGTCCAGCAGGGATAGCTTGTGCCTTTGGTGGGGGCCCTCCACGGGACACAATGTGCCCAATCAGGAGGGCCTGTCCCCCAGCCCACAAGGAGGCCACCCGGTTTTACTGGGTGGCCCCCTCAGTTGCCGAAGTGCAATCTACCAGTAGCGATGGGAGGAGGCTCTTAAGTGGCAATTAATTGGGTTTGGAACATGTGTGGGGGCGGGATGTTCATATAGTTCCAGCCATTGTTTTTCAGAAAGTATCTTGAGAGAAGTGTAGGCCCCAGTGGCAAGATTGTAAAAAAAAAATCAGGCTTGCTTAGTTGTTTTCCATCATAAATATGGACATAGGAATTTATAATGTAAAAAGGTGACACAAAAACATGCCAAAAATGTCACAACAGGAAGGCAGATGATGCAAAGAGGAAGTGAGCACAGATATAAGATTTTAATTTAGTGTTGACATAGATGAACAGGAGCATTTACTGCACAAGAAACTGTGGACATATGCTTTGTGTCTCCACACTAGTTATTCAGGAATATTCAAATGATATTGTAAATCTGTGAGTTCTGATGAACTGGAAAGCAGATATTCATGAGATTGCTTATAGTTGGGCTTGTCGTACCTTCTATGTTTGATTGAAAGAGTCCAACAAATATTTCAGAGATATGCTAGTGTCAAAACAGTTCTAAAACAAAAGTTGCTGAAATAGTTGGTAAGGTAATTCTGTGTGTGCCTTCTCTGCTGCCAATGTGAGTGGCACATGATCCATTACTTGACATTTCAAAATTGTTTTGGGGTCCTACAATTGGCATAGGAACCCCAATTTGTATCTTTAGAATTGGATTTCCTGCCTAAGCAGGCGTGTGCCTGGGCCACCCAAGTAAAGGCCCCTATGAAAATGTGGGCAGGCGGATCGACAGTCGGAACAGGGAGGTAAGATCGGTTCCGTAATTTCTGGAGAACTGCTGCCTTGTTCTCGCCCCATATCAGGACATAAATCACCTCCCCAGTGTCAGCATCAAACACCCCCGACCCAGGTATAGTGCTGTATAGTGTCCTGTCCGCTCTGCCACAGCAGCATATCTCATCTCGAACTTTGCTCACTGCACCCGTGCAACATTTTTGCATTCGTCACGCAAACTATCTGTTGCTTCTCGAAGTGAGATTGACGTTTGTGTGGTGGACCCATGCCCACAAGGAATTGAGTTGAGAATACCCTAGAAACATATTTGTCTTTCCACTTGAGGAGGACTGTAACTCATTTGAGGCTTTGGCAATTACTAGTTTTTCCAGTCAGATTCACTTAGTTTTGCAAAGAACCATTTCTGCCACTAAGGGTGACCACTTCCCTATGGCCACTCAGATGCATTGTGAAGAATTTACAAAACTCTATCTCGCTGACATATGTTGTGAAATCTTATACAATGTTTAGAATAATAATATTTTGCAAACGGGAAATTAAACGTGTTGGGAGTAGAGTTTCTGCTTTAGGGAAATCAGATGCAAATTGTGCTTGAAATTGTGCTGGTTGCAATACAGTTCAAGTTTCTGCTAAAATCTGTTTGCACAATCACAAATGCAGGATCTTCCACGAACCAGTGCAATCAGGCAGTGTAATGGAACTTGATAGCTTATTTTAATTTTCGTTTCATTTGATGTACTTTTAAGAGTAGTAACCTGGTGCAGTTTTATTAATGTAGCTGGAACTGGGGTTATCAGCAAAAAAAATCTATTTTACTCAGCACCCAGTTCTCCACCAGTGAGTTCCACGATTATAAATGACTGAAAATTACTTAACAAAAAAACATACTGCACCATTTACCGGTTTCGTTGGTGTGCACTAGTCATTTTCTTAGTAAATTTAATATTTTTGAATATGTTAAAAACTTTGAAAATCTGTTGAGTAGTGCCTGTGCTCCTAAGAAAATGAGTTCAATTTGAAGACCCTTCTTGAATAAGCAGAAATGGGCACAATCGGCCGAAACTCACCATCCTCATTATCACGATTGGGAAGGTGGCCAGTTGTGTGGACGAGGCCAGCTTTGAAAGAAATGATTTTTCAAACCAAAGTTACAGATTGCGGAAACTTGATTTATGCACGCGTAACTTTTGCTCGAGTTTCCACTATCTTTTGCACTGGTTCAGCCAGTTTCATCCAGGTTGCGCTGATAAAACCAGTGCAAACTAACGGAAGGTCTCGGCTGCAATATTTAGTGTTGGTTATGCGAAGGAATCGATCTATGCCCGACAATTTCATCTCAGCTTTATTATTCTTCTGAAAGGCTCTACTGTGCTTAGTGTGGCTCAAATCGATGGGATTCATGTAGCCCATATCCAGAACATGCATTATCACAGCAGTTTAGAAAACTGGGCTACCATGGGAGGGGGAGTGGTTTACTGACTTGATGAAATCTCCCAACAGGTGGGAGTTGCCGTCTTCTTTATAAAATAGAGGGATATGGGACTCCTGTGAACTCCATATTTCTTCAAGTGCTCAATGTAGGGAGTGAATCAAATACAGTGAGCCAGTAAATTGAAAATTATGCAACACAACTACCTCTGCATGTTAGATATATTTGCATAAATATCAATTCAATTCAACCACCCCAGTTTATACAGCCACATTTAATTCCAAATTCTATATGACCGGTGAATTTCTTCCAACATATACCAAACTAAAAATTGGTTATCTTGATTCCTACGTTGGGGTATAACTTACTCTGATACAATGCATTCACGCACAATTTGTTTTTGAAAGTGTTTATGGAAAATGAATATTAGATACTTTTTTTTTCAACGCTAGTCCCAGTCTGATGGGATAATGGCCTTCTGGCTCTTGACTGTAACAGCCCTGTGTGAATGGAGCTTGAATATTCTCATTTCAGTTACAAGTAGGCCTGGGCGTGCAGCGCAGAACTGCCCCTGAATCCGCACTTGCCTAAAGATGGTTGGTGTGCAAAATGAAAAAGAATCACACTGGTGCAATAGGAGTGAAAGAGCATGTTATATTGGAAAAGATTCAACCTCTGTGTGGGGAATCAAGGGATTGTTAAGTTTTTGGCTTGGTGTATTCTGGCAGAAGGTCAGCAGACGTGGAGACCGTTCCAGGTAGAACTTGGAAGGAACGTCATCTAACCTGCACTGCAGCTGCCTGGGACAGTTTGGTAAAGTATTGCATTCCATAGCACTAATATACCAACAACTTGATAATCAATCCATTGTGTCTGTGTCTCTTTGAAAGGGCTATCCGATTAGTCACGCCTCCTGCTCGTTCCCCATAACCCTGCACATTAAGTACAAAAAAGAAAGACGTGGTATTTCTAATCGATTGCACTATGTTTTTTCTGCGCAATTTGCCTGGCATCGGCGCGACTGTGGATTGCGGAGTTTTAAGCATTAGAGTAACTGGAGTTTCTGCAATTTTTTTGCATTAGTTTTAAAAATAAGGTGCTAGAAGCAAGCCCCGCCTGCAAAACTGGCCAAGCCCCCCACCCCGCCCCAATAGTGAATTAATCACTATTAGGCATTTCTGTTAATTGTGCTTGTTTGCAGGACTGCGAGGAGGCTCCAAAAATAACCTGGAACTATTGTGCACCTGAGCAGTAATAAGTACATTTTGAATGCATTATTTTTTTAATTTAAGAAGGAACTGACTATTGTACCCAAATCTGTCTAAAAATAATGTTGCACAATTTTTAAAAGTCATTTTCAGTCATTTAAAATCAGGTTACTCCCGGGTGGTGGTTTTTGGCTGTGTTAATCAAACTCTACCACGTTACCATGCTTAAATATATGAAGGAATATTTTTTAAAGCACATTTTCTAAATTAAAATTTACATTTTAAAACACTGCCCAATAATGCTGGTTCATGGCAGATTTTGTGTTCATCAATATACAGAGTGGAAACACAGGGGGGAAAAAAATGGTGCAATTTGTGCTGGAATCACCAATTGCGTCTGAAGTCTTCACAAACACACACAAAATTGTGCTGATCACAGCAGCTGAAGAGATTTTAACCCCATTGTTGAGTTATCCATCTTGACGGTTGTGGGGAGTTTGGGACAATGGGGAAATGCGGGGCAGTAAGCTTGGGATGGGCTATTCCGCAAAGAAATGAGGAGAGAGAATTGGAAAGGGGAAGGAGTTACCCTGAACTGCACTGTTACAACTATTTAGTCACCAGTTAGCACAACCAGAGGCCTGGGGAATGATGCAGAATGGCACATGACATCGAGCAGGAGGGACGCCTCTTGAAACAGAAAAAAGGGGGGAAGAAAATTAAATCAAAAAGCTGGAAGGATAAAAGGAATAGGATTACAGTGTGCAAATCCAAGGAAATAATGCATGGAGTTAAATGTGTCTAAAAGCCCCATGCTGGATATGCCATACGGGTTATATTTCCAAGGGCATTTGTATTCCTGGCTTTTGTTTTACAGAAAGGTTGTTGGTTCAAATTTCCCATTTAACTCACCGTGAGAGGCTGATATTGCATTCTATAAGTATGAACAGGTGATTGTGAATTAGTTTGTGCATGTGCGAGAGAGAGTGAGTGATTACAGGAGACTTGTATATATGTAAATGGCCTGGTAGTGTCGATGAATGAATTGTCGCTGAGCTAAATGACATTGGTCCAAGGGCACTGTTCTGGAAGTTACTCATCGTGTGTTGAATCGGACATTTTGCTTTAACACAACTTAAAGATGCATTTGCACTGCAACATTGGAGCTGTAAAGTTTTATTTATTTGTCCTTGAGACATGCGCATCGTTTGTAAGGCCAGCATTTGTTGCCCTTGTAAAGGTGGTGGTGAGCAAACTTCTTCAACCGCTGCAGTCATTGTGGTGCAGTTACATTCACAGTTCTGTTAGGGAGGGAGTTCCAGGATTTTGACCCGGCGACAGTGAAAGAATGGCAATATTGTTCCCAGTCAGCTGCCTTGGCCCTCAGCTCTTCAATTCCTCCCTAAATCTCTCCACCTCTCTTTCCTCCTTTAAGTCGCTCCTTAAACCTAGCTCTTTGATGAAGCTTTTGGCCATCTGGCCTCATATCTCCTTATGTGGCTTGGTGTCAAAGTTTGTTTTACGATGCTCTTGTAAAGAACCTTGGGACATTTTATGATGTTAAAGGTGCTATATAAATGCAAGGTGTTGTTGCAGCAAGCAGGTCATTGCACTATGCGATGAGCAGAGGGATGGGTGCCTTTGCCTCTCGTTGGTGGGTTTAGGTGCACTTTGGGAGACAGAGACAGAAATGGAAACCAATCTCGTGCCTTGAAATGTTCAAACCCCTCAGATTAATACAAAGCTTTGCTTTGTTCCCTAACCCAATGCTTTTCTCAAAAGACCAAATATCTCCATATATCTTCCTGTCCCATCAGTCTTGCCAGCAGTTCATCATTTTATTTTTGTGTTCCTTTAGGGCAGCGAAGTGTATGGCATCATTGTATACTAATCACTTCATTTGTCAATCATTAATTTTTAATGCAGTATTTGTTTTTGTAGCAGCAGGCAAAAACAGTTTACCAAGTGGATCATATTGATTCGCAATTAAAAACTGTGCCGAACATGCAATGTGTCAACTAGTTTTTAAATCATGCCCTTTGTTTTCTGTTAATTAATTCATGGCTTGCATCTATTTTTTATAATAAACACTGCCATTGGCTCACTTTCATTCAGACAGATGACAGCGCTAACCAGATGAGTGATGTGAATGTTGAACGCATGGTAATTGGTCTTTCAGTGTTGTTAATTATATTTCCAGCAATGTTCTGTTTATGTTTTAAGTTGTCAGTGCAACTAAATGTGCTGGCCAGTTTAGACTGTAAATACAATTCTGATTGAGAAACCAGACTCTAAGAGCCCAGACTAGTTCCTCAGTGAAAGCATCACTACCTTGGGCACCACTGTAGACCTTTCTAAGCGTTAAAACAATGTCCTTTTACATTTGGCTCCGATCGTGATGCAACAACCAGCATGTTTAAAATGGTTGACAAATTCTGATGCCATGCAGTAAACGACAATGGTTCTGAACCCAATTGGTTCATTAATATCCTTCAGGGAAGGAAACCCTTGTGCCTTTCTCTCTCTGGGCCTATATGTGACTCCAATCCCACGTCGACCTGGTGAATTCTCATCTGCCCTCTGAATTGGCCGAAAAAGACACTCGGTCATATCAAACTGAGGGCCACTACGGATGACCAATAAACACTGGCCTTACCAGTGACTCACGCATCCTGAGAATGAATTAAAAAAATTCCACAGGGTTCTACCCATTGGAAATTGGTGGGACTCGACTGCACTGGATCTCTGCATTTTCCGGGGCTTTCGAACATGTCATGTAAGAGGAATAATCTCTGTCTGCCGCCCCACGAGATAAATTCAGCTCGGGGAGCAGAGCCAGGGGATGGGGACCACCCACACTAGGAGTTTGTGTTTGCCTGGCTATTCTAGGACCTAGCACATCACTGGAGGCAAAAGTGGTCTTACATGGAGAGTGTCAGATGGGGAAGTACCCTGAACCCATTAAGAAATGGCATTTTTCCCCTTTAAAAGCCTGATAGGCCCCCTTCACATGGGGGGCTGAGAGGGACACGGCTGAGGCCTGGATGGGGAGTAAGTGTTGGAATTTCTGACTTGTGGCTTGGGTGCGAAGTGAACACTTTGGAACGTCCTGTGCTCATGCAAGGCTCGATAGAAATGCAACTCTTTCTTAAATGGAACATAAAACCGAGGGGAGGGCCTATAACAATTTCGAAATCAAGATTGAAGTGACTGGCAGTTCTAAGAGGCATCGCTAATGATGGTCTTTGAATCTTGGGACTGAAACTCTGAATGGTGGAAATATTCTTCTTTCTTTTGGGCCTCCTTATCTCGAGAGACAATGGATACGCGCCTGGAGGTGGTCAGTGGTTTGTGAAGCAGCGCCTGGAGTGGCTATATATATATATGGAAATTGAGCGAATTGTCTTGGGAAATTAAGGCAGCAGTCCAGCTTCCTACACCAGTGGCCAAAAGGATAACATTTGCTCTTCTGTGCTCTGCGGCACAGTGGCGCAGTGGTTAGCACCGCAGCCTCACAGCTCCAGCGACCCGGGTTCAATTCAGGGTACTGCCTGTGTGGAGTTTGCAAGTTCTCCCTGTGTCTGCGTGGGTTTTCTCCAGGTGCTCCGGTTTCCTCCCACAAGCCAAAAGACTTGCAGGTTGGTAGGTAAATTGGCCATTATAAATTGCCCCTAGTATAGGTAGGTGGTAGGGAAATATAGGGACAGGTGGGGATGTGGTAGGAATATGGGATTAGTGTAGGATTAGTATGAATGGGTGGTTGATGGTCGGCACAGACTCGGTGGGCAGAAGGGCTTGTTTCAGTGCTGTATCTCTAAACTAAACTAAACTTCAGTTGTGCGGAGTGACCAGAGAAGCTGGGATTGTTCTCCTTAGAGCAGAGAAGGTTAAGAAGAGATTTGATAGATAAATCAGGAGAAACTGGCCACAGACTTTAGCTGGTTTTAGCACTATGGGAGCTGGGTGACTTGTGATGCGGCCCACACCAATCACCAGGCTGTGGAGGGCGATAGTGCAGGCATTCTGTGTGTGCGCTGGAAACATGACAGCTTAGGCAGATTGTGACGTCGGTCAGCATCTATCGCTGATTTGGCACTCCACTTGCCACCTTGCACTTTGCCGCTCTAGTTAACGCCTTCTCTTAAATATGCACAGCTGAATATGTGTTTAGCTGAAGAAGGGAACCCATCATCGTTTAACTTTCAGGTGAGGCGCACCTGACTCTCTATTTGCTGCTGCTGAATTAGTGGAAGTAATGTATTGTTGGGAGAGTTAACAGAAATTTTGTAAGTCAGGAGTGAGTGGTGCTGGACCTTTGGAAGGAGTTGTGTGCTTTCAAAAGGCTTCTGATGACACTAGTTGCTCTCAGTCATGGGGGCTATAGTTGCAGTTCCCCTTGGGCTGCTGCCTCAGAGGGCGATGGAGCACAAGCAACAGAGAAGACAAATAAAAATAGACTATGTTGGAAATACTCCGCATCTGTGGAGAGGGAAACAGAATTAATGTTTCAGGTTGATGACCTTTCATCAGAACTGGGAGAAGTTCGAAATGTAATAGGTTTTAAGCAAGTGAAGGGGGTCGGCGGGGTGAGAAAAAGAACAAAGAGGAAGGTCTGTGGTAAAATGGAAGACAGGAGAGATCTCATGACAAAAGGATTGATGGTGCAAGGCCAAAGGGAGTGGTAATGGGACAAGTAGAGAAACAAATGATGTGTCTAGAGGAGATGTGAATGGCAGAATGATGAACAGCTGCTGTCCAAAAGCAAAAAAGAGAGGATAAACAAGAGAAAAAATCCAAAACCAGCAAAGCAAAAGGAAACAAAATGGGGGCAGAGGTTACAGCCTGAAATTGTTGAACTCAATGTTGAGTCCAAAAGGCTGTTAAGTGCCTAATCAAAAGATGAGGTGCTGTTCCTCCAGCTTACCTTGAGCTTCATTGGAACACTGCAGGAGGCCGAGGTCAGAGTGGGAGCATGGTGGAGAATTACAATTACAGGCGACCATATTGTTGTCACAAAGAAGATAAGCTGCTTGCAGAGGGAAGAGGAAGAGGGCTTTCAGTAGGAGGCCTTACTCACTTTGGGTCTTCAGAGAGCACTTCTCCTACCTGTACCTCAGCCAGGAGCAATGCGTACAGCAGCTGCGCTTCACCAAGGAGGTGGTCACTGAATTGTGCCACCTCCTCGACCCCAACCTGCAGCCGCAGAGCAGGGTGAGGACAGTGTTGCCAGGACCTGACAAGGCCATTGTGGCCCTCAATTTCTATGCCAGCTGGTTCTTCCAGCAACATCACCAATATCTCTCAGTTCACCATCCATCACTGCATTAGAGGTCACAGAGGCTCTGTATGTCAGGAGAGGAAACCTTTATTGTCTTCCCTCTAAGAAGAGGGAAGCAGAAGGAGTAGGCATGTGGCTTTGCCCCGATAATGGGCTTTCCACGGTGCAGGCAGCCATCGACTGCACACGCATGGGTTTGTGGGTGCCTCACCTCAATGGGGAGATATACTACAATGGGTACCACTCATTGAATGTGCAGTTGATATGTGATGTTATGATCCCCGTGCAGACCACCAACAAATGAAAAAACTCGAATCTACCAACTGACTCCAATTTAGGAAACAAGAACCAAACGGACAAGATTCCACTTTTGTAAATTTTACTTTACACTCAAACCGAAACCAGCATAAATTAAATATGAATGAATGATTAAATCACAGGCCAAATATATCTTAAAAGGCTACAAGTTAACTATCAGATGCAACAAGATAGTCCTTACAGGTTTTCAGAATAGTTTTATCAATAAGGTGGCACAGAACAATCCCAAAGTCCTTCAGATCTTTGAATTTTTCAAGTAGATTTCCAAATCCTGACTTCCTAAAATGAAAATGCTGGCTTCCACTCAATGATAGTTTCTCTGCAATCCAAACCTCACGAAAACTGTGCAACCTTCCGGAACTTCTCATAACAGTTCGGATGGTGTAGCTTCATGGAAAACTCTTTCAGTCACTGAAGTCTACCCTGTAACAACTTGTATCTTCCAAGGGTCAGCTACCAGAAAACAGGTTCCAATTCCAAGAGCGTATCCTTTTAAAACCAACAGCTCCCAGCTTTTTCCCAGTTCAGCAGCCCTGGGAGACTCCTTTAAACCAACACCCAGCTTTGTAGCTTTTCAGTCCCTTAAACAACCAACCTCCCAACTTTTTCAGCCAGCTTCTTGTGTAAAACCACCCAGCCTTTTTTTCTGGCTTAACACTTTGTAGAGCTTTCTTGAAACTGAAACGAAAACCTACAGTCACGTGTACTTGGTTTAAAAAAAAAAGTTTGTTTTCAATCACAGGACTGTTTGACTAACCTGGGTTTGATTTCCAACCTTCAAGCCCCTTTGTGCACTGGTATCCACACCCATGATGGCAGCAGTCTGAGTCAGCATTGCATCAAGCTGGGCTTGAGTGGGATCCAGCATTGATCTCCTGATGTCAGTCTGAGCTTCGACTGGAGCACTGAGATGACGGATGGCTTTTGCCTGTGCTGCAATGGAAGCTAAGACATTGGCCACCAGATAATGCATCACGGCTGGGCACGCAAGTGCTATCATGCAGTTGCCCATCGCTTCCACACTGGAAAGGATGGGCTCCAAGCTCTGTGTGAAGCCCTGTGCCAAGTTGGAGCTGAACTCCTCCATGCTCCTTGGCTTTGGCAACAGGCTCTCTGGCAGGCCGGCCAATGCACCAAGCATTTCAGTGTGCATATCCGTCAGCCTTTTCCTGTACTCCGCCCTATTGAAGTACTCAACTAATCCTCTGCTGCAGAACTCACCTGCAACCTCCCCCTTTGGAGAACTGGGAGACACACTGTCCTTTCCCTCTGGCCTAGATGCAGCCCGCTTGGGCCTAGTGACTCACTACATGCAGATATAACCCTCCAAGGTTTGTGCAGTGCCAGTATCTGAACTGGTGGCTGCGAATATCGAATCAAGTGACAGTGCATCTTCTTCAGAGGTCTGCTGTTCCTGAGGCCGTCATCCTCAGGATTAGTGCCTGGCCGTGTGGCAGGTCTTCTGTATCTGAAAGCAAAAGAGGAGGGTTGGAGTGAGGGAAGGGTTGTGCTTTGGGCGGGGGCGGTGGATGGAAAGGAAGAAGTGCATGGTTACATCATCTGCAGCTTGTGCATCATACCAGATTTCGGGATTTGAGAAGATGCATAAGGCAGGAACATACTGTCATCCTGGATGGCTTCAGCAATGCCGGGTTGACATAATGGAAGTGAGGACATGCAGGCATGCCTGCCCCTGTTGGTTCTTTGTTGCTGCCTCCTGTTGTTGGTCTGTCAGAGAGAGGAATGAGTGTCAGTGAGTGTGTTGAAATGTTTTTGGGTGCTGTGCCTATCATAGCTGAATAGCTGGAGGTATGTGGAAGCTGTGTGATGTGGGTGTGGAGCTTCCAGCGGTGGTAAGTATGTGAGGGTGAGGTGGAGTATATGAATGTTAGACTTGAGTTGTGATTACTAGGTATTGCTGATGGGTGTCTGATGGAGGTATGTTACATTGACCAGTGTATGAGGTTGGTGGTGCGGTTGACAAGAAATGACATTTGCAGATGCATTCACTGACCTTGACCATGTGTGAGGTCATTCAGCTTCTTTTGCCGCTGTATCCAGGTCCTCGGGGCCAGACTCGTGCTATTGACCTCATTTCCAGTGCTGCAGCAGCCAGAAAGGGGGAGATGGAGGCGTAGTGGTAATGTTACTGAACTAGTAATCCAGAGGCCCAGGCTAACACCCTGGGGACATGCGTTTAAAACCAACCATTGCAACTGATGGAGTTTAAACTTAGAGTCACAGAGTTATAGAGTTATACAGCACAGAAACTGGCCCTTCGGCCCATCGTGTCTGTGCCGGCCATCAAGCACCTAACTATTCTAATCCCATTTTCCAGCACTTGGCCCGTAGCCTTGTATGCTATGGCGTTTCAAGTGCTCATCTAAATACTTATTAAATGTTGTGAGGGTTCCTGTCTCTACCACCTCTTCAGGCAGTGGGTTCCAGATTCCAACCACCCTCTGGGTGAAAACATTTTTCCTCAAATCCCCTCTAAACCTCCTGCCCCTTACCTTAAATCTATGCCCCCTGGTTATTGACCCCTCCGCTAAGGGAAAAGGTTTCTTCCTATCTAACCTATCAATGTCCCTCATAATTTTGTATACCCTCAATCATGTCTCCCCTCAGTCTTCTCTGCTCTAAGGAAAACAACCCTAGCCTTTTCAGTCTCTCTTCATAGCTGAAATGCTCCAGCCCAGGCAACATCCTGGTGAATCTCCTCTGCACCCTCTCCAGGGCAATCACATCCTTCCTATAGTGTGGTGCCCAGAACTGGACACAGTACTCCAGCTGTGGCCTAACTAGCGTTTTATACAGCTCCATCATAACCTCCCTGCTCTTAGATTCGCTGCCTCAGCTGATAAAGGCAAGTATCCCATATGCCTTCCTAACCACCTTGTCTACCTGCGCTGCTGCCTTCAGTGATCCATGGACACGTACACCAAGGTCCCTCTGAACTTCCTAGGGTCCTATCATCCATTGTATATTCCCTTGCCTTCTTAGTCCTCCCAAAATGCCTCACCTCACACTTCTCCGGATTAAATTCCATTTGCTACAGCTCTGCCCATCTTACCAGCCCATCTATATTGTCCTGTAATCTAAGGCTTTCCTCCTCACTATTTACGACACCACCAATTTTCATGTCATCTGCAAACTTACTGATCATACCTCCTATATCCACGTCTAAATCATTATGTACACGACAAACAGCAAGGGTCCCAGCACCGACCCCTGCGGTACACCACTCACAAAAACAACCCTCAACCATCACCCTTTGTCTCCTGCCATTAAGCCAATTTTGGATCCAATTTGCCAAATTGCCCTGGATCCCATGGGCCCTTACCTTCTTAACCAGTCTCCCATGCGGGACCTTATCAAAAGCCTTACTGAAGTCCATGTAGTTGCTTTACCCTCAACAACACATTTCGTCACCGCCTTGAAAAATTCAGTCAAGTTAGTTAGACACAATCTCCCCCTGACAAAGCCATGCTGACTATCCCTGATTAATCCCTGCCTCTCCAAGTAGAGATTAATCCTGTCCCTCAGAATTTTTTCCAATAGTTTCCCTACCACTGATGTTAGACTCACTATCCTGTAATTACCTGGTTTACCCCTGCTACCCTTCTTAAGTAATTAAATAACTTAATTAATACAAATCTGGAATTGAAAGCTAGTCCCAGTAATGGTGCCATGCAACTATCATTGATTGTTGTAAAAACCCATCTGGTTCACTAATGTCCTTTTGGGAAGGAAATCTGCCGTCCTTATCAGGTCTGGCCTACATGTGCTTCCAGACCCACAGCAATGTGGTTGACTCTTAACTGCCCTCTGAAATGGCCTAGCAAGCCACTCGGTTGTCAAGGGCAATTAGGGATGGGCAACAAATGCTAGCTTTGCCAATGATGCCCACATCCCATGAAAGAATTTAACAAAAGCACCTCCCCTTTAAGAGGTGCAGACTTGCTTTAAAAAATGCAGGATGACTTTAATTAGTGCTTACCTCACACAGCTGAGTGCAGCCACTCAGCTATGTGGTTAGCCCTGGGTTACACCCACAATCATGGAGATGAGGGAGCAGCACAAAGTGTGCCTGCTGCCTGCACCATTTCCATCGGGAATGGGGTAATCACGCATCGCAATCCCCACGCCCGATGATGGGTTACATTGAATTTTGTCCCCTCTGTTTCTACTGGCCAGAGGGCCAACTACCAGAGGACCCAGATTTAAGATAATCGGCACAAGATCCAGACGGATTCGAGGAGAACTTTTTTTAGCTCAGCAAGTTGTTGCAGTCGAGAATGCTCTGCCTGAAATGGTGATGGAAGCAGATTCAATCATAACATTCAAAAGGGAATTGGATAAATATTTAAGAAAAATCTGCAGGCCTATGGGGAAAGAGCAGGAAAGTGGGGCTAATTGGGTAGCACAATGGGCTGAATGGTCTCCTTCAGACACCAATAAGGTTGCATTTATTGCCCATCCTTGCCTGCCCTGAGAAGGCGGTGGAGGGACTTCTCCGTGTATCACTGCAATCCCTGTGGTGATGGTGCTCCCATGAATGGCATTAGGTAGCGAGTTCCAGAATACTGATCCAGTGACAATGAAGGAGTGTTACTGGGTGTCCAAAGCAGGATGGTGTGTGAGTTGTCGAGAAATTGGTGCGTGATGGTGTTGCCATGACATTGCTGCTTTTCGATTGTTGAGGATGTCAGGGAAGGGTGTAACCCTGGTGACTTGCTAAGGTGCCTCCTGTAGATGGTACACTGTGCAGCCACAGTGCACAGCTGGAGGAGAGGGTGGACATTGAGTCCTGTGGCAGGGGGGATGAATCAAGCAGATTCCTCTATCTCGATAGGATCAAAACTTTGTCAGAACTTAAAAGGTAAGGTAGCTGAGTCCCTTTATAGTATATAATATAAAATGAAAACAAAAATTGCTGGAAATCTCGGCAGGTTAGGCAGGATCTGTGGAAACAGAAACAGAGCTAACGTTTCAGGTCGGAACTGAAGTACAGAGGCAGGGAAAGTGGGGCGGGGGGAGTGCTGGGAAAAGAATAAAAAGGACTGTGATCGGGTGTCGGGCAGGAGAGATTAAATGACCAATGAGACAAAAGGGGGGTAGTAACGGGACAATTAAAGAAGTAAAGGATGGGTGTAAGGAGGTGTAAATGGCAACAGCAGAATCATGACCAACAGTTGCTATCTTAAAAAAAAACGAGTGGTGGTTATAATCTGAAATGATTGAACTCCGTTTCTTACAGCTTTTCTTTTAGAGTTCCTTTATAGGACTGGCCAAAACAATGAGGGGAGACCAGCATTCAAAGGTTGTGGCACAAATATGTTAAATGGGAGTACAAAGAAGCAGCGAATTGGTTTCATATCCTGGGAATTGTTTTTTTTAAATTGAAAACATGTGAAAAGTGGTAAATGATGCGCAGGGGCTGTCTCAGTCAGGTTGTGAGGAGCAATTAGAAAGACAAAAGGGAAATAAAACAGCTTTTTAAAAATTCTTTCATGGGATGTGAGTGTCTCTATTTCCCATGGATTCAATGCTGCCCACAACCTATTGAATCGTACAGTACAAACGGAGGCCATTTGGCCCACCACGCCCTTGCCGACTCTTTGATAGAGCTAACCAAATCAATCCCACTCCACTGCCCTTTCCCAACAGCTCTGCAAACTTTTCCCCTTCACTCCCCTGGAGCAGTGACATTCCGAACCCTTGAGACGCACAAGAATTATGCAAAATGTGATCTGCTGGTGGTAAGAAAAGACACTGATATAAAAGGTGATTAAAATGCTGACAAAATTAAACTTTGATGTTGTTTCCTTAATGACTGGAAATAATAAGCAAATCATGATCCTGTCTCAGTAATTGATAGAAATCTCACACCCGTTGTATTAGCAGACAGAATTATAGGGCTGAATTTTATCAGCCCTCTAGGTACAAAGAGAGTAGCGGCGGGGGGGGTGGCAACCATAAAATAGTAACGGAACATGGCCTTGGAGTGCCTGTCACCTTCCCGATGTCATTCACTTTTGTCAGGGGCTTAGAGGCCGAGGATGGCCTTCCGACCCAGAGGCCAATCCTGGACGGTGTCGAGCTTCTCGAATGTTGTTGGAACTGCACTCATCCAGGTAAGTGGAGAGTATTCCATTACACTCCTATCGGTACCTTGTAGATGGTGGGCAGGCTTTGGGGAGTCAGGAGGTGGGTTACTTGCTGCAGAATTCCCAGCCTCTGACCTGCTGTTATAGCCACATTATTTATGTGGCTGGACCAGTTAAGTTTCTGGTCAATGGTAACCCCCAGGCTGTTGATGGTGCAGGATTCAGCGATGGTAATGCCATTGAATGTCAAGAAGAGATGGTTAGATTCTCCCTTGTAGGAGAGCTATTTCCAATTAATGACCACTTAAGAGCTTCACCCTACCACTGCTGGCATTAGCAGTAGGGGGGCCCTTCGCTACGTGAGGAGGCCGCCCAGTAACACCAGGCAGTCTCCTTGCGAGCTTGGGGGAGCCCTCCTGCTTGGGAAATCTGTGGACCATGGAGGGCTCCCGGCAGCAAAGGCCACCCCTGCACCAACACCCTCCTCGCTCCCCCCACTGCCCATCCCAGCGAGCCCACTTCTCTTGAAGCTCCTTGGCTGCTCCTGGGTTCTGGGCCAACTGCAATACTAGCCGTGGCCACTGTTCTGGTGGTACTGCTGAGCTGCCAGCCCTCTGATTGGCCAGCAACTCTTGGGGAAGGGTCTTGTCCCTTCAAGGGGATGGGGATGGCATCCCCAATGGTGGATATCTGCCTGCTGTTGAATTCGGCCGTTGGTCGCATAAAGGAGTGAGGAGCGGCTGCCCCTGGCCTTCTGGCCCGTCGCCAGAACCCCCATTGCTGAAATAAAATCCAGTCCATAGAATCAGACAGCATGGAGGGAGGCCATTCAGCCCATTGTGCTTGTGTAGGCCCTTTGATAGAGCTATGTAATTCATCCTACTCCCTTGCTCTTTTCCCATAGATCAGCAAATTTTTCTCCTTCAAGTGTTTATCCCATTCCCTTTTGAAAGTTACAATTGAATCTGCTTTCGCCACCATTTCAGGCAGTGCATAAAATATCTCCCCATCTTGCCTCTGGTTCTTTCACCAGTTATCTAGAATCTTCCAGTTGCTGCATTTCACGATTGCTCGTGCTTGATGAAAACAGAGGATTTAATGGCCACAGACGGCCCTGGATGTCATGTTGAGTTAGCTCATTAAAATAAGGTTCAAAGAGGTTTGCTCTTTCTGTGTCGGGGGGGTTTGTGCGAGTCACTGCTGTATTCATGGCCGGATCACGGGACATACTGTAGCTCCGTTTTCTTGGAACGTCCATGGACTTTTCTTTTAACAAAAATCCCAAAGCTGCCTGTTTCTTTAATGTTGACGTTTGAAATTCCTATTTAGCAGGGGCCATTTTAATATACAGTCAGGCAGAGAGCAGGGCACGTGCCCCACTCACCTGATGATGTCAGCAGAAGGCCCGATATATTTTCCTGATTGGAGGCTGATTTGCCAGCTCCCCCTTTGGGAGGGCAGGAAATCCAGCAAGGTAGCCGGTGGTGGGGGCCTCCAGCTGCACTTTAAATGTGAGGGGCCAGCAGCATCAAGAGTTTTCAGTAGTTGTGAAATTTTTATTGCACCTACAGCAGCAAAGAGATTAAATAATGAAGCCTTTAAAACTCTAAACACACTCGAGATGGTGGAAAAAAAGATTACTGGACCTGCTTTCAGCTCTCCCCTAACTGCAGCCAAGGATTCCATTAAATACTGCTGGAAATGGCTGTCTCTTAGCCTATTGCCCTCCACGGTTTGTGGGAAGGTCAAGAAATCTGGCAAGGTGGGTTGAGGCGAGAATGGAGTTTGGGTCTGACCTTGTGGTTTGAGCTCCATTCACAGAGGGTCATGTCCTGTTTCCAGAGGCAGCTGTGGTTGCCTAAATCAAAGGATGTCAGACAATTGGACTGGTTGGACCTCCAGCAGTAAGTCGGTGGGACTTCTTTTCAATTATTGTTTTGTTTTCGGGCATAAACAGGACAGCAGCAAGATGAGAATCGGGCCCGTTGTCTCCTGGGCCTACCAAGGCATGTTCTGCATATAACACCATCTCTTTCTCCGTGCCATCTGTGCATGTGTACTGTGGATGGAACAATAACATCAGGCGATTTAGTATCATCAGTTTTCCTGTAAGAATCAATATCCTCCGCCTCTCCGAGTTGATTAATCACAAGTGTTTTTGTCAAAATCTCAGTAAGCAAACATGACTGTTGAGTGGGATGTAGAGAAGGTGGAAAACTGGTCTGTTTTAATTGGAATGGACGGGCTTGCAGATGTCTTCTAATTAGACGAGAGTAATGAATTTCTGGTTGAGGAATTAGAGATTACGAGTTACAAAAAGTGTACCAAAGTTGCCGTTACATCTCTGCCTAGAAGATTCAAAGGCGACTAGTCTCCCATTAGGCATTCTATCGATTCAGATGTATTTTCCATTTGTAACAATACTTTGCAGATAAGCTAATTGGTGTTAGAGGTGCCAATTAATATTTTCTGGCATAATAATGATTTTAGTATCAGAAATTGCAATCATTAATAGAAGTGCTGTGAGTAACTTAATTGGGAGGGATACTAGACTGTAGCCGGTCACATGCCCTTCAGCCCAAGTTACCCCTACCCCCACTGGCATATATATCAGGAATACAATTTCATAATATAATTATGGTTGATATTAGCATGTTAGCTGATTAAAATAATCATGTTACCCTTTTTGTAAGTAACCTTCTTTCACCATTTTAATTAGTCTCTCGAGTTCCATTGGCATCCTCTGCCTGCTGTGTCTAATTATAGGAATTCCTTGGATGTCAACGAGACACTACTTGGGCAAGGTGATGTGGCACCTGAGCTAATGTAATACATTAAAAAAGAGTTCGCGCATACATTAGCTTAGCCGACAGAATGTGATATTTAATTAGATACATTTTGACCATCTACCTAATACTCGTCCTTTGCCGCTTAGCATTCTTAAATAAAGATACTTTATTCTTTGATTTAGTGAATCCTCACTCTGGACAGTGTGATATAAATACTGTGGCTGCAAGAGCATTTCAGAGGCTGGGAATTCTGTGGTGAGTGTCTCACCTCCTGACTCCCCCGAAGCCTGTTCATAACCTCCAAGGCACAAGTCAGTAGTGTGATGAAATACTCTCCATTTACCCGTACGAGTGACGCTCCAACAACACTCAAGAAGCTTGACACCATCCAGGACAAAGTAACCGCTTGATTGGCACCCGATTCACTACCATAAACACTCACCGTCTTGACCACCAAAGCTACATGACAGCAGTGTGTACCATTTATAAGATGTACTGCAGCAACTTGTCAAGGCTTCTTTGACAGTACCTCCCAAACCTGCAACCTTTACCCCCCAGAAAGACAAGGGCAGCAGACGCATGGGAACACCACCAAAGTCCAGATTCCCATCCAAGTCATGCACCATCCTGACTTGCAACTGTATCGCCGTTCCTTCACTGTCGCTGGGTCAAAATCCTGGAACTCCCTTCTGAACAGCACTCTGGATGTACCTACACCAGATGGACTGCAGCAGTTCAAGAAGACAGCTCACCACCATCTTCTCCAGGGCAATTAGGGATGGGAATATATATTGTCCCTGCCAGCTATGTCCACATCCCATGAATGAATGAATACATTTATCTTTAATGAGCACTGTCCACATTCTTAAACAAAATTGTAAGATATTCAAATGATTTGAACTTGGATGATTAAAAAAACTAGAAAATCTTTTTGATGTGAAAAGTGCATCACATTTCATAAAATGGGAACAGAAATATAAAAGAGCTGTTTAAATGCTTCGCAAATGAGCTTGTGATTGCTAGTTGTACAGACAATCAAAAACTGTACCTGCAATCAGTAGAAGTGGCCAGAGAGATGTAATCAGAAGTCGTGCTAATCCAGTAACCTAACAATAACGTCGGCATGTCGGAAGTTGAATTGTAGTACCCTGTTAAGTTTACAGGAGTATGTCAATGGGATGTAGTTGAAGGTAAACTCAATTGGGGATTGGGTGTTTCTGTGGATTAACATGGTGTTCTTTCACCTGTGGATTTCCATTTCAGACTGATGAGGTAAAGAGGCCCACTTGCTGAATGGTATAAGGGACTTTGTGAAATGAGTTTGGACAACCTGACTCTACCTGGTAGATGCACATTTATAGTACAAAACTGCCCATGTCTTGGTGATAATTGCCACTAAATTGGTCATCTCATTCAAAGGCCAGGGAAGAATGGCTTGTCATTGGGAAGGACTGCGGAAGGAAGTGTTGCTGCGAGTCTGGGTTAAGGAATGTTATTGGGGTGGATATAGAAGGACGTTTATCCAAAATTGGAACCTTTGCAGCACATGATCCAGGAATTTGTGCTGCTAATACTGGAGGTATAATATACCATCTGGAGCACTGATATTCCTAACCCTTGAGAAGCACAAGGTTTATGTATAATATAATCTGCCTATGATTAAAAAAAAGACATTGATACGAAACGTGATTAAAATCCTGGCAAATTAGGCTTCGAAATAGATTCCCCAAAGACTGTAAATGATAAGCAAATTATTATCCTGTTTCAGTAATTGATGGAAATCTCATACCTGCTCTGTTGGAGGTCAAGTTTTTAAACAGAAGGCTTTGAGGGAAACCTGTCACCAGACTCAGAAAGTTAGGGTGCAGATCCTATCTAGGAGCTATCTTGCTTAGGTCAAGCAAGGTGACCAACTAAGGTGTGTTAGTGTAGTGGGTTCATTGTTGTGTATTATTATGCAAAAGTGAATTCTACTGATTGATTGGGTGGTCATTTTGGAAATTGCTCACATTTCCCAAAATAGATGATGGGAACTAGAGGTAGAAGAAAACAGGGATTTTAAAGTTTGGGGATGTTGGCAGAGGGGAGAGGTTTCGAGGGTAATAAGTTGAGACAAGGAATGAAAGTAAGAAAAACAGACACCGGGAGAATGGAAAAAAAGTGTTCTTATTGTTTACATTTAAGATAGTGTTTGAAGTATTTACTTTGTAGTTTGAGTAGCTTCATTATTGTAATATTCCTGTGCACTAATGAGCAAAAAACATATAGAAAATGCTGGCTGGGAATCTCATTTCTTCAGACATGTCAGCAATTTAAAGGTTGAGAAGACCCAGTCCACAAATCCAACCCATTCCAACCTGGAATGGACAGGTTGTCTTACAAGGAAAGATTGGACAGGCTAGACTTGTATCCGCTGGAATTCAGAAGAGTAAGAGGCGACTTGATTGAAACATATAAGATCCTGAGGGGTCTTGGCAGGGTGAATGTGGAAAGGATGTTTCCCCTTGTGGGAAAACCTAGAACTAGGGGTCACTGTTTAAAAATAAGAGGTTGCCCATTTAACACAGCGATGAGGAGAAATGTTTTCTCTCAGAGGGGCATTAGTCTTTGGATCTCTCTTCCTCAAAAGGCAGTGGAAGCAGAGTCTTTGAATATTTTTAAGGCAGAGATAGATAGATTCTTGATAAGCAAGGGGGTGAAAGGTTATCGAGGTTAGATGGAAATGTGGAGTTCAACCATGAACTTATTGAATGGTGGAGCAGGCTTGAGGGGCCGAGTGGCCTACTCCTGCTCCTAATTCATATGTTTGTATGTTCCTATGTAAATCTAGTTCTAAAAGCAGAAAATGCTTGGAACAGTCTGCAGGCTAGGTAGCATGGGTGGAGTGAAGGGAAGGGTAAGGTTAACATTTCAGGTTGGCGACATGTCGTCAGAACCTTAAGTAGGACTAGAACAAAGGATGTTTAACATATCCCACAAAATGGCAGGCATGGATCAGATCCACGTGGGCTCCCGTAGCAGCATATTTATTTGGAAATAAGGGAATTGAAGGAACAAGTTATTCAGGGTGAGAACAAATTTCAGTCAGGCGGAGGAGGCTGGTGGTAGTTGGGGACTGCGTAGGCCACTGTTCAAGGAAGAATCAGATGGCGTTCAGGTGGAAGAAGATGTAGGAGGTAAGTTCCATTGATCTTGAGGAGGAGATAGAAGCAGGCTGTGTGTGGTTGGGGTTCTAAGAGGTTGGAGGTCATAAGGGGGGCGGTCGCAAGTTGGGGGAAGTGGGAAGTGAGAAGACTGATGGTCTGGGAGATGATGGTTTGATGGCCATTGCCCAGTGGCATTAGGAAGAATTGTCATAGAGTTGATGTTCCGCCTCTGCAAGGTATAGGCCCTTATGCCATAAAACAGCAACAGCATCACCCTTATCGGCAGGTTGAATAATTATGCTAGAAGTAGACCTGAGAGAATGGATTGCTGGAAGTTCCGAGGGAGACTGAGTCAGAGTGGGGAAAGTGATACCAATTAAGTTATTTGTATGTTTTTGCACCGTTAACCAATATGTAAACACGCTCAAAGTGCTGAGCATAGTAATTATGACAGCTTTGCTTAATGACAATGTATATGCCTGAGTAATACATGGGGAAGTAATCATAAGTTTTCTTTGTAGAAAGTGAGACAGTGATAATATAAATTCTAATTAACTAGTCAGGATTTGAACAGGATCAGCTATTGTGCAGCCATGAAAAATGAATTGAGCAACAAAGTCTGAATCGCTCCATTTTAATTCAGAAGTAGCGCAGGTTAATCGTCCTTAGTCTTAATAAGGACAAAAATAATTTAAAAAATATTTACGAAGTGACATAAATTCTAATTTAAATCCTACAGAGAAACAAACTTTTTTTTGCATTTTATTAGCGTGTGAATCAGCAATTCGGTGGCATTTTTAATGCTGCCATTCAATTGAATAAAATAAAACAAAAGAAGATGATTATTTTTGCTCATATGTCACATTAATTTCTGATCAAGTCAGTGTGTTCGAGAAATTTTAGATAAAAGCCAGTGAACCATTCAGTGCTGAGTATCAAGTGCTTATTTGAGAATATTCACAATGAGCCGGATTGTGGCGGGGGGAGGGGTGGTGTAAAATGGAGAGGGAGGCTCTGGGAGGCTTTCCCAACCCGCTCCCGCCTCCGCCCCCCCCCTCTTTACATAGGGCGGGGTGGGAGGGGGAAAAAGGCCTGCTCACCCCAGGCCAATCAAGGCCCTTAAGTGACCACTTAACGGCCACTTAAGGGCCTTCGGCCAACTCCACGCGGATTTTATGCCTGGCAGCAGGCTTTCTGGAGCTGGGAAAAGCTGCCTGGTTTCCGATCGGCTTGCCAGTAGAGGGGGGGGGGGGGGTGCCCGATGGATGGCCGCCCCTGCTACCCCAACCACCCCCAAGACCCAACACGCCCCCCTTTCCCCCAAACGACCGCCCTTGCCTCGCTGGGACGCGACCGATTACCCCCGGCGAGGCAACCAAAACTTACCTGGACTCCCAGCTCCATGTCTTCCTCTACGGTTGGCTGAGCTGCAATCCCAGAAGTGACCACTGCTCCCAGTGGCACTGCTGGGACTAAGAGCTGGCCGGCAGCTCAGTGAGGCGGGACTTCCTCTCTCAAGCGGGTGGAAGTCCCGCTTCAGAACAATGCCTGGGACCCGTAAAATGCGGGTTGGATCCCCAGGTGAGGCAGAAGAGCATTCGCCACCGACATTTTAGTGGGTGGCCAGCTCCCGTCCACCCAACGTGAAATCCTGGCTATGATCTATGTTCAGATATTTATTTGTTTAGGATTCATACTGATCAAAGAGCATTGACACCACCATTATTCTTCCCTCCATCCCACCCACCCCCTGCTGTGAATAATAGAAACCAGAGATAATCAAGATTCCCCAAATTCTGGCCTTGCACAGATGGTAAAGCAAGGGAATGTAGACAAGTACCCATGTAGATGAGAAACAACACTTTATATCTATCTTAAAGGGGGTCTCTAAACAGTGGAGGGAGGGCTATAAATTCACCTTGTACAGCAGTGCAAAATGCGCGATAACAAGTAGGCAGCCAGTTGTACCTTCTGCCCAGTTATCTTTCCCATTACATTTAATGCCATATTGTTCAAGTGGTTATAGACTAGGTAACTGGTCATTCATCTCTAGTTGCTGTTTGTGGGTCTTGCTGGGGCACAATGGATGCTATATTTGCCTACATAGCACTAGAATGACATTGGTAGAAACCACACATCAGAGTAGTTTGTTATATGTGAAATGATTTACTCCTGTCATGCACTGAATTCAAAATCTTGTTCTTGTTTATAATTTCCTTTGCAATCTTGCTCCGACCTACCTTTGCAACCTCTTCCAACCGTTTTGTACCACCAGGTGATATGAGAACTGAAAGGTTATACCTACCAGGGAAGATTAACTGGGCTGGAACACTTTTTCTGGAAAAGAAAAGGTTGAGGGTGAACAGATAGAAAACTTCACGAGTACGAAAGCGTTTGATCAGGTGGACATAGAGAAGACATTTCAACTTGTGGGGGAGCCCAAAACTAGAGGTCATAAATATAAGATAGTCACTAATGAATCTAGTAAGGAATTCGGGAGAAACTTCTTTATCAGGGAGTGGTTAGAATGTGGAACCTGCCACCACATGGAGTGGTTGAGGTGAATAGATGCACTTAAGGAGAAGCTAGATAATCTCATGAGAGAGAAAGGAATAGAAGGATATGTTGATAGGGTGAGAGGAAAAAGGGTGGGAGGAGGCTCGTGTAAAATACAAACACCAGGAAAGACCTGTTAAGCTGAATTGTCTGCTCTTGGATATGCATTCTATGTAATTCTATGTAAAGTGCCTTGTGGATTTCTGAGTCTCCATCGTCTCCATCTTCAGCTTTAAAACCTTCGACCCTGGATCTCTCTACCAACACTCTTCTGCATTGCTGCCTCTCCATCCATTTTCAAAAACTTTCTAAAACCCACCTCTTCCACCATGCCTTTGGCCACCTCCTTTACCACTACTGCTGCTGCTCAGCGCCCATTATTGTTGGCTTTGTTTAAAAACCTTGGGGCATTTTTATTGATAAAGGCGGCACATAAATACAAGGTGTTGCTTTGAAATGCGACTTGAGAAATGTGATCGGGTGGTAGACAAATGCAAGTCTTCCTATTTGCCATTGGATTCCCTCTGCACACTGCAACTATCCTTCCAGTGCTATACTTTGCTTTAGTTGTACAGCTCTTCACTGTCGCTTTTTGTGATTGATACAGAAGTGATTTACTGTGAATTATCACTCTGTAAATGGCATTGTACAATATATCAACAAACCTCGAGCATTCTATTCCCTAGACGCTCTAGATTATTGAACAGAGAATTCCCTATCTGGTTGTAAGATCAATGTTGATAATCAGGCTTGGTACTGATCCTTTCAGCATCCCTCCAGTCACACCACCCAGTCCCATTCCAAGAAAAGCTACTCATTTAGGACACTCATTACAATGGTCATTTGAACGTTTAGGTGTTAAGGTTACCACCTGAATCTAAGGATTATGCAAAATTAATAATCCTTCAGTTTAATCTTTTACCAAATAAGGCGCTAAATTCTCTTTAGGCTATTTCCTCACTGGTAGACTGAACATTGTTAAAATGATGAATTGCTAGTCTATTCTCCCATTAGTTCTATTTTACTCCCGTAAATCAATACATGTATCTCTAAATTTATTTGAAAATATGAGAAGTTGTATATAATGCTTTCCAGAACTCCCCTCCCAAAGGAGGAAGGTTAAACTCACTCTTATTAATTTCTGCCAATATTTTCAGGTGGCATAATTGGACCACTTAATACTATAGAGTCTGAAGGGATTGCATTTGGATTGATATTGAAACATGTTGTTGTCCTCCTGTGGCCCCAGTCATTTATTATGTTCCTCATTCTGTAGCTTTTCACACAGTGTATTGCTGGTGAGGTCTGTTCAGGTATCCTCAGCTCCCTGGTGTGCTCTCCCTATGTCACTTATTCAGGCTAACCCAGATTTGTCTAAACATTTGTCTTTTGCTTGCTCTTCTCAGCTGGCAGCAGACCGGCCTACATATGTTCCATCATCATCATCTCGGGGACATAAGCTAATGTCATTTCAGCAATTGTCAACTGCTTTTAACCTTGATAAATCCTCACTTAGCAGAAATTTCCAACTGAAGCATTTGGCTTATCAAGGCAATAATCAAGCCTGCAGGAAATTGTTCTTCTTTCCCCATTGAAATCTTCAAACTAGCAAATGATTTTAAATTGAAGTTAGCTTCCTCCTGCTGTTAGTTGCTCTGTACGTTGAGCCTTGATCAGTATTGGTGAATGTGTACAACTTATTTGGGGAAGAGATCTCACTATCGCAACTGACGAGGAGACTTGGCAGAAGGTCTGTAAGAAGGCTCATCAAATTTCACTCAGTGTCACATCAGTGCAGATTCAATTTCAGTGATGCGACAGGTCTTTTTTCACTCATTAGTATCACCACCCGTGATTCATTCACAATCGCTGGTCCTACATAATTCCCTGTTGGGAAGAGGATTCTTTCGGAGCTGCCGTCTTTTGGATGAGACGTTAAGCTGAGGCCCTATCTGCCCTCTTGGGTGGATGTAAAAGATCTCATCACACTTTTTCGAAGAACGTGGGACTTCCCCCGGCTGTTCTAGTCAATAATTATCCCCTAACCACAGTCACTAAAACAGATTATCTGGTCATTAACATATTGTTGTTTGTGGGAGCTTTCTGTGCACGACATTGCTGCCATGTTGTCCACATCTTAAAAATAATCACACTACAAAAATACTTCATTGGCCGTAAATTGCTTTGGGATGTCCTGAGGTTGTGAAAGTTGCTATATAAATTGTTACGATCGAGGTTGGAGAAATGCACTGTCTTTCTCTAGTCCCACTACTCCACTGGTCACAACATATATTGAAATGTTTTACCCAGTTACTGATCTCTCTCTTTGGCCTCCTTATCTCGAGAGACAATGGGTAAGCGCCTGGAGGTGGTCAGTGGTGTGTGGAGCAGTTACTGATACGGCCAATTATATACTTTATATTAGTTTCAGAATAAAAATCCTCCAACCAGGTTTCTTTAATAAACATCGAAAGTGTTGATTTATTATAAAACAAGACTGTTTCAATAAAGAACAAAGCTTATTAACACACAGTTTCAAATATGAAAGTATAAATATCTACCCTTCTAAAATAACCTAACACACACATACACACATGTTAAAGAAAAAATAAGGAAAAATGAAAGAAACTGGCTCTGCAAAGATTAACTTTCAAAACATTCTTTGACCAAGTCATTGTCAATTCTTGAAGAAAAAGGATAAGATATGGAATGTTCCAGATGACTTTCGGTCTGGCTTGCTGGTACACGCAGACGGCTGTCACTGGGATCTTTCTGGAGCAGTTCTGCTCAGGAGACGTCGAGGAGTAGTCTTGCAGGCTTTTTGGGAGAATTACTGCAAAGTGGGTTCAGCTATCACATTGGGTTCTCGGAAGATTTTTCAAAATAGGTGGAAAAGGATGAGTTGGGTTGCTTCTTGCTTAGCAGGCTATCCATCAACTGAACTCCAAACAATAACCAAAAAACAAACCAAAACTCCTGCCAGCCATAAACCCAGACAGTTGACTTCTCCATGTCCAAACAGTTCCATAGTCTATAAGACTTCAGCTGTTTACTTAGCTTAGGACATGTGACTTCCAGTAAATGTCCCAAGTGTCATTCCTGTGATCCTTCAAAAAAAAACTCCAGGCATCTTCTCAGGTATTTTCCACAGTCTTTTAAACACAGGTCCTCAAAAGAATATTAATAATGGAAGCACCTTCATGACACCCCCATCCTTGGAGGAATGAAACACCATTTTTAATCTAAGGCTTTCCTCCTCACTATTTAGGACACCACCAATTTTCATGTCATCTGCAAACTTACTGATCATACCTACTCTATTCACCTCTAAATCATTAATGTACACTGCAAACAGCAAGGGTCCCAGCACTGATCCCTGCGGTACACCACTGGTCACAGGCTTCCAATCGCAACAACAACCCTCAACCATCACCCTCTGCCTCCTGCCACTAAGCCAATCTTGGATCCAATTTGCCAAATTGCCCTGGATCCCATGGGATCTTATCTTCTTGACTAATCTCCAATGCGGGACCTTATCAAAAGCCTTACTGAAGTCCATGTAGACTACATCAACTGCTTTACCCTCATGTACACACCTAGTCACCTCCTCGAAAAATTCAGTCAAATTTGTTAGACATGATCTCCAACTGACAAAGCCATGCTGACTATCCTTGATTAATCCCTGCCTCTCCAAGTGGAGATTAATCCTGTTCCTCAGAATTTTTCCCAATAGTTTCCCTACCACTGATGTTAGACTCACCGGCCTGTGACTACCTGGTTTATCTCTACTACCCTTCTTGAACAATGGTACCACATTCGCATTTCTCCAGTCCTCTGGTACCTCCCCTGTGGCCAGAGAGGATTTGAAAATTTGTGTCAGAGCCCCTTCTATCTCCTCCTTTGCCTCACATAACAGTCTGGGATACATCTCATCTGGGCCTGGGGATTTATCCACTTTTAAGCCAACTAAAACAGCTAATACTTCCTCCCTTTCAATGCTAATATGTTCAACTATATCACAATCCCCCTCCCTGATCGCTACACCGACATCGTCCTTCTCCATAGTGAACACAGATGAAAAGTAATCATTTAAAACCTCACCTATGTCCTCCGGCTCCACACACTTTGGTTCCGAATGGGCCCTACTCTTTCCCTGGTTATCCTCTTGCCCTTAATATACTAATATACTTTTCCTTTCTTCTTCCATTTCTTCGCTTTCTCTTGTCTTTTCTTCTTCCTTTTCTTCTCTTCTCTTTTTCTCTTTCTCTTGCCCTTTCTTCCTCCTGCTGCTCTGCTTGCTCCCTTCGAAATGCTCTTTCTTTTTCCTTTTTCTCTTTCTGAAATTCTAGCTTTAACTTCCTCCTGTCCAACTGAATCTGTGCCAGTGTTACCTTGTCTTCTTCTGATTCTACTTGTCCCTCTAGTTCTTTTCAATCTTCAGCTGTCTGGCCACGAGTCTTACCTGAAGTCTTCAGCCTTAGTTGAAGTCTGGGGCGTGGCGGACCTGCGAGGCACCGGGACCGAGTGGAGCTATATAAATTAAAGAGCGGGGCTCGAAGCCCTCACTTACCAGACGTCTGGGGCAGCGGCAGTCAAGGGCAGGCTCTCTGGCTGTGTTGGCACATGCTATGTTTGATAAGTGGGAAAAAAAACTACCAGTGACATCACGGGAAATCTCTGGGCTGATTGGTCAGTGGCTGGCAGCTGTTGTTGCCTGTGGATAGCTTAGATAGAGCAGACTTTTAAAAAAAAAAGTTCTTTTTAAAATAAAGCCCGAGGATAGTTACCTGTGATTACTCATTTACTGTGATTTATTAGTGATTACTAGCTGGAATAGTGCTGTTTGCACAGAGTGAGGCTGTGAGCTGAGTGCGGGGGATTTCTCTGGTTCTGTGGTCTCTTACTTTTCTGCCTTTTCAGCCTCCACAGTGCAGGGGATAAAGCTGATTGCAAATAACTGGTAAGTTATTACACTTATTGCACTTGCAATAATTGATTGTAAAGTAAGTAATGGCAGGGCAACTCGGCCAAGTGAAATGTGCCTCCTGTGGTATGTGGGAAGTCGTGGACGCACGATGTGTCCTTGAGGAACACATCTGCAGGAAGTGTCTCCAGCAGCAGAAGCTTGAGCTCCGGGTATCGGAGCTTGAGTGGCAGCTGGGGTCACTGTGGTGCATCCGCGAGGCGGTAGTCAACCTGGTACTTAAGAGAGCACAGTCAGAGAGGCACTGTCTGGCTGCCAGACAGACAAGAAGGTCAGGCCAGGTAGTGCAGGAGTCCCCGATGGGCATCCCACTTTGTAACCGGTATTCAGTGCTGAGTACCGATGGGAAGGAGGGTCCCTCTGTAGAGTGCAGCAAGAGTCATGACCAGACCAGACTTCAACTAAGGCTGAAGACTTCAGGTGGCTGTACTGTGCAGGGAGGGAGGAAAAAGGTCAAGAGAGCAATAATGGTAGGGGATTCTATAGTTCGGGGAACAGACAAGCATTTTTGTGGTCGCAGACGTGATTCCAGGATGGTATGTTGCCTCCCAGGAGCAAAGGTCATGGATATCACTGAGCATTCTGGAGGGCGAGGGTTCACAGCTGGAGGTCATGGTCGACATTGGTACCAACAATATCGCAAGTAAGAGGGATAGGGTCCTGCAGGCTGAGTTTAGGGAGTTGGGAAAGAGATTAACAAACAGGACCACAAGGGTAGTAATCTCCAGATTACTCCCAAGGCCATGTGCTAGTGAGTATAGAAATAGGAGAATATACCAGATGAATGTGTGGCTGGAAAGATGGTGCAAGAGGGAGGGCTTCAGATTTCTGGGGCATTGGGACCAGCTCTGGGGTAGGTGGGACCTGTGCAAGCCTGATGGTCTGCACCTCAACAGAACTGGGACAAATATCCTTGTTGGAAGGTTTGCTAGTGGTGTTGGGGTTGGTTTAAACTAGATTGGCAGGGGGATGGGAACCTGAGTGCAGTCTTAGATAGGACAATTTCAGGGCAGGGAACAGGACGCAGAAAATTAGCAAAATTAGCGAGTGACTCTGAAAAGCAGAAGAAGCAAAGGTTAAAACGTTTGCAGCACAGGAATTCAGCAGTGTTAAAGGGTATTTATTTAAATGCAAGGAGTATAGTAATTAAAGCCGATGAGCTGAGGGCACAGATAAACACATGGCAACACAATATCGTTGCTATAAAGGAAACTTGGCTTAAAGAGGGGCAAGAATGGGAGCTTATCATCCCTGGATATAGAGTTTTCAGGCATGATAGAGAGAGAGATAAAAAAGGAGGGGGTGTAGCATTATTGGTTAAGGAATCAATAACAGATTTGAGGAGAGATGATATGCTAAATGAATCATCAAACGAGGCCATATGGGTGGAGCTCAGAAATAAAAAGGGGGCAGCCACACTGCTAGGAGTGTACGATAGACCCCCAAATAGTGAGAGCGAGTCTGAAGAACAAATATGTAGTCAGATTTCTGAGTGCGAAAACTTTAGGGCAATAATAGTTAGGGATTTCAACTACCCCAATATCTCACAAACAGTGTGAAGGGCACAGAGGGGACAAAATTCTTGAATTGCATTCAAGAGAACATTTTTGGCCAGCACGTAACAAGTCCAACAGAAGGGGTGCAATTCTAGATTTAGTCTTCGGTAATGAAGCTGGACAAGTGGATGAAGTAGCAGTGGGTGACCATTTTGGAGATAGTGACCATAATACAGTTAGTTTTAGCATAATCATGGAAAAGGACAAAGATAAAACAGGAGTAAAAGTTCTCAATTGGGGAAGGCAAATTTTACGAAACTGAGAGGTGACCTGGTGAAAGTAGGCTGGATACAGTTACTTGAAGGAAAATCAGTGGCAAACCAGTGGTAGGCATTCAAAAGCAAGATACTACATGCATGATGTCGGCATGTCCCCACAAAGATTAAGGGTGATACTGCCAAATCTAGAGCCCATGGTTATCTAAAAGCTTACAGGAAAAGTTCAAGCAGAAAAAGAAAGCTTATGACGATCACAAAAATCTTAATACTTTAGAAAGCCTAGAGGCATATAGAAAATGTAGGGGTGTAGTAAAAACGGAAATTAGAAAAGCAGAGAAAGAACATGAAAAATTATTGGCAGGTAAAATCAAGGAAAATCTGAAGATGTTTTATCAGTACATTAAGAGCAAGAGGATAACTAAGGAAAGGGTATAGGGCCTATCT
The DNA here is from genome assembly GCF_036365525.1 of Heterodontus francisci. Taxonomy (NCBI): domain Eukaryota; kingdom Metazoa; phylum Chordata; class Chondrichthyes; order Heterodontiformes; family Heterodontidae; genus Heterodontus; species Heterodontus francisci. The sequence goes on from NC_090377.1 coordinate 129,206,383, forward strand.
GAGATGTACAGGGGAACTTATGCGTGGATGCAGAAGATGTGGGCAGGGTTCTTAATGAGGTTTTGTCTCTGTCTTCACAAAGGAGAGGGTTGATGCAGACATTGTAGTTAAAGTGTGAAATATTAGATATTATAAGCCTAATGAGAGAGGAAGTGCTTGAGGGTCTGACACCCCTGAAATTGGATAAACGGCCAGGACTGGATGGATTGCATCCCAGGTTGTTAAAGGAAGCCAGGAAATAGCAGATGCGCTGAGGATCGTCTTCAAATCCTCACTAGATACAGCAGAGGTACCAGAATATTGGAGGTCTGCAAACGTTGTACCATTGTTTAAAAAAGTGTGAGAGATAAGCCAGGTAATTATAGGCCAGTCAGTCTGACCTCAGTGGTGGGTAAATTGTGAGAATCTATTCTGAGGGACAGGATATGCTGTCACTTAGAAAGGCATGGATTAATCAGGGATAGTCAGCATGGATTTGTTAGGGGAAGGTCATGTCTTAAAAACCTGATTGAGTTTTTTGAGGAGGTGACAAGGAGGATTGATGAGGGTAGTAGGGTTGAAGGATCACTGATCTGAAACGTTAACTCTGCTTCTCTCTCCACAGATGCTGCCAGACCTGCTGAGTATTTCCAGCATTTCTTGTTTCTATTTCAGATTTCCAGCATCCGCAGTATTTTGCTTTTATTATATTGATGAGAGTAGTGTGGTGGATGTGGGTTACATGGATTTTAGTAAGGCATTTGGGCGGCACAGTGGCGCAGTGGTTAGCACCGCAGCCTCACAGCTCCAGCGACCCGGGTTCAATTCTGGGTACTGCCTGTGTGGAGTTTGCAAGTTCTCCCTGTGTCTGCGTGGGTTTCCTCCGGGTGCTCCGGTTTCCTCCCACATGCCGAAGACTTGCAGGTTGATAGGTTAATTGGCCATTATAAATTGCCCCTAGTATAGGCAGGTGGTAGGGAAATATAGGGACAGGTGGGGATGTGGTGGGAATATGGGATTAGTGTAGGATTAGTATAAAATGGGTGGTTGATGGTCGGCACAGACTCGGTGGGCCGAAGGGCCTGTTTCAGTGCTGTATAACTAAACTAAACAAGGTCCCGCATGACAGACTGGTCAGTAAAATGAAAGCCCATGGGATATGGGCAGGTTGGATCCAGAATTGGCTCAGTGACAGGAAACTAAAGGTAATAGTCGACAGATGTTTTTGTGAATGGAAACCGGTTTCCAGTGGTATTGCACACAGGGCTCAGTGTTGGGTCCCTTGCTGTTTGTGGTATATATTAGTGATTTGGACTTAAATGTGGGAGGCATGATTGGAAAATTTGCTGATGACACAAAATTTGGCCATCAAGTTGATAGTGAAGAGGAAAGCCATGGACTCCAGAATGATATCAATGGTTTGGTTGAGTGGGTGGAAAAGTGGCAAATGGAATTCAATCCAGAGAAGTGTGAGGTAATGTATTTGGGGAGGGCAAATACAGAGAGGGAATATACAATAAATGGGAGGACATTGAGAGGGGTAGAAGAAGTGAATGCATGTCCACAGGTCCCTGAAGGTGACTGGACAGGTAGATAGAGTGGTGAAGAAGGCATATGGATTGCTTTCCTTTGTTGGCTGAGGTATAGAATACAAAAGCAGGGATGTGATGCTGGAACTGTATAGAGTGTTAGTTAGGCCACAGCTGGAGTATTGCGTGCAGTTCTGTTCACCACATTACAGAAAGGACATAATTGCTCTGGAGATAGTACAGAGGAGATTTACAAGAGTGTCGCCAGGGCTTGAAGTTTGCAGCTATGTGGAAAGATTGGATAGGCTAGGGTTGTTTTCCCTGGAACTGAGCAGGCTGAGGGGTGACTTAATTGAGGTGTACAAAATTATGAGGGGCCTAGATAGAGTAGACAGGAAGGACCTGTTTCCCTTGGCGGAGAGGTCAATTACCAGGGGACACAGATTTAAGGTGATTGGTAGAAGGATTAGAAGGGACATGAGGGGAAGCTTTTTCACCCAGAGGGTGGTGGGTGTCTGGAATTTGCTGCCAGGAATGGTGGTGGAAGCAGAGACCCTCAACTCTTTGAAAAGGTACATGGACATGTACCTGAAGTGCTGTAACTTGCAAGGCTACAGACCAGGTGCTGGAAGGTGGGATTAGTTTGGGCAGATAGTTTATTCGGCCAGTGCAGACACAATGGGCTGAATGGCCTCCTTCTGTGCTGTACTTTTTCTGTGGTTCTAGTCTCTGAATTTCACGTCTCCGATCTTTTGATCTAATATCTACCTTCAAGTGCTCCGCCACACTTAACAGTTCGTCAGCGGACAACGCCTTTAAAGAACCATAATTTATTCCAGACTGCTGCACAAATACACTTGCATCAAAAGTAGCCATTCCGGTAGTGTACACTTTACTCTAATGCCTAACAAACCTGGCATTTTCCTTTTCCCCGTTTCAATTATTATCACCTACGTACAATTGCACTTCGGCGGCTTTGGGTTAACCTGGACCAAGCCCCCAATTATATGCTACGACAGAGCTTGGAGGAATGCACTGTCTTTCTCTAGTCCCATTACTCCACTGGTCACAACATATATTTAAATGTTTTACCTCATTATCAATACGGCTAATTATACACTTTATCTATATTACTTTCAGAATAAAAATCTGCCAACCAGGTTTCTTCAAAAAACAACAAAAGTGTTGATTTATTATAAAACAAGACATATTCAATAAAGATGCAAAGCCTATTAACACACTGTTTCAAATATGAAAGTACCCTCTAAAATATCCTAACCTGCACACACACACTCACACTGGTTAAAGAAAACGTGAAGAAAAATTAAAGAAACTGACTCTGCAGAGATCAACTTTTTTAAAAAGTTAGGAAGTGCTGGAAATACTCAACAGGTCAGGCAGCATCTGTGGCGAGAGAAGCAGAGCTAATGTTTCAGGTCTGTGACCTTTCATCAGATGCCAATGGTTTGAAAAGAATTATATTTTAAGCGAGTGAAGGGGATCGGGGTGGGGGGGTGGTGGTGTGTGCAGGTGGTGGGGAAGAGAACAAAAGGGAAGGTGTGTGATAGGGCAGAGGGCAGGAGAGATTAAATAACAAGGCTGTTCTGGGACAAAGGCAGAGAGTGTGTTAATGCTTGTGGAGAAAGAAAAGCATTAGTCCAGAGAGAGTCTTAATAGCAGAATAATGAGCAGCTCTGTCTACATGAAAAACAGGCACATGGTTAAAAAATAAAATTAAATTCAATTGAAAAATATAAAAAAAAGACCAGTCATGCTCTGAAATTATTGATTCAATGTTGAGTCTGCAAGGCTGTAGAGTACCTAATTGAAAGATCAGGAACTGCTCCTCGAGCTTGCGTTGATCTTCACTGGAACACTGGAGCAGGCCAAAGACAGAAATGTGGGTACGACAGCAGGGGTAGGTGGGGGATGGGGGTGGGTGTTGAAATGGCAAGTGACCGGAAGCTCGGGGTCATGCTTTCGGACTGAGTGGAGATTTTCCGAGTTTGGTCTGCCCAGTGTACAGGAGACCGCCCTGTGAGCAGCGAATACAGTATACTAAATTGAAAGAAGTACAAGTAAATCGCTGCTTCACCTGGAAGGAGTGTTTGGGGCATTTGATGATGAGGAGAGAGGAGGTAAAAGGGCAGATATTACACCTCCTGTGATTGCATGGGAAGGTGCTGTGGGAAGGGGACGAGGTGTTGGGGGTAATGCAGGAGTGGACCAGGGTGTGGTGGAGGGAATGATCCCTTTGGAATGCTGACAGGGGAGGGGAAGGGAAGATGCATTTGATGGTGGCATCACGCTAGAGATGGCAGAAATGGCGGAGGCTAGTGGGGTGGAAAGTGAAGACAAGGGGAACCCTGTCATGGTTCTGGGAGGGAGGGGAAGGGGTGAGGGTAGAGGTGCGGGAAATGGGTGGGACACAGTTGAGGGCCCTGTCAACCAAAGTGGGGGGGAATCCTCGGTTGAGAAGAAAGGAAGACATATCAAAAGAGCCTTCATGAGAAAGTGCAAGCCTTTTTATATTCTCTTTGATTTTCTTCTTTCTTGCTTTCTGTTTAATAATATTTGAGTGTATGTTAGGTGACATGTCACACTCACAACTGGGGTAGACACCTCAATAAAGCTGACGCTGGTGATTGCTGGAGCAAAGAAAGGCTGGGTACTGAAGGGCAAGTTAGATTTCTCATTGCCTGACGAATGCTTCAGCAACCCTGGTTCAGTAAATGATCGATTAACTGTGTGGTTCAGCTTCTGTGTACAAACGATTGAGTCCTAGGCAGTGACGGGGAGTTTCCAGGAGCTGCGGTATTCATTACTGCATCTCTTTGAATTGACTTGTGCAGTTAAGTATGCCCATAGCTCAACTGGATGCCTTTTCCCTAGGACCATCGATTACACCAAACAGAAATGATACTACAATGCTGGAAAGCATGATACGGAGAATAGAGGGTTATACTGATAGGATTAGATAAAGAGGGGTGGGAGGAGGCTCATGCGGAGTATAAACACTAGCATGGACTAGTTGGACTGAATGGCCTTTCTGTGCTGTATATTCTCTGTAAGATCCTGTCAGTTTCCTGGCTCAGGGTTTAGGTTAAAATGACTTCTGCCATTGTGATTCATATCATTTCATTGTTCCTTTAAATAAATCTTTCCAATAAATTCTATGTAATATCTCACCAGCAACGTTGTATGGTGGGAGAGTGCTGCACAAGAGGTAGGAGCACGACATGACATTCCGGTTCAGCTTCTTGAATTTCCACAGCAGGTTCAGGGTAAATAATCAGAGCACTGCATGCAGTCCGTGGCCACATTTACCATCATCTGCACTCCCTGGAGGTGGTGTTTCCTGCCAGCAGTGCACAGTCAGCTAACAAGCCCTGTTGAGAAGCAGTCAGAGGAGTCCTTCCTGCCATCATGATGACAATTTAGCTCAAGTAATAGCAACTCTTGTGACACTGCATGAGTCGGAATGTTTTAAGGTCTGTTGTCTGAGCTTTAACTCTTTGATCATACACAGGGTGAACTCTGGCACATAGCAGACCATCCATCCTTAGTCTGTCCACTGGCCTGCCAGGCTCTGTACTGTGCTGGCTTTCAGGGCAGTCCACCAAACGGGCTTGCAATGTGCCGTCTCTACATGGTCACAGGCCGTGTTGGTGTCACTGACCATAACAAATAGGGGCGATGCTGTTCCTTTACCGGATCTTCCAACCAATGTCTCAAAGGGTATACTTATCACATAAAGACTGAACAGGCTGGGGCTCTTTTCTCTTGCAAAAGCAAGATAGAGGGATGACCTCATACAGGTCTTTAAAATTAATAAGAGATTTGATACGGTAGACGTAGAGAAGATGTTTCCAATTGTGCGGGAGATCAAAACTAGGGATTGTATATATAGGATCGCCCCTAATAAATCCAATCAACAATTGAGGAGAAACTTCTTTACTCAGAGAATGGTGAGAATGTGGAACTCTCTGACAGAGTGGTTGAGGTGAATAGCACAGATACACAAGAGAGAAAAGGATAGGAAGATATGTTGATAGGTTGAGATGAAAATGGGTGGGCGAAGGTTCATGTGGAGCACAAACACTGGCATAGACCTCTTGGGCCGAGTAGCCTGTTTCTATGCTGTAGACTCAGTAATTCGATGCCATATCACTCGTTGTGTGTTCCATCGGATGATTCATCAGGTGTGATTACCAGGCTGACAGTAACTAAACAGAGTACCCAGCTCTTGCAGCAGAGATGGATGGGCATCCAGTGGCCCTGGTTTCAGCTCCTGTAATCCTTCACATGCAGCACACACCGTTTCAACATTGAAAAATGGGCCTGTTATAGGTCAGGGAACACGAGTTGTAAATTCTTTAATTGAGAACAAACCTTGAACTGATTTCCACATGTAAGGGGTAATTTTCTGACAACATGCTCTCGGCAGCGAGCCTCACTCCCTGCGAGTGTGCATTGAAACCTTGGGCATGGGCAGGGCCCCATTTTCTGCCATTCGGTTGGAAGTGGACATGCAGTGTGTACGCCTGGATTTATGATACACGTGGAGAGTGTGGCTTGCTGCCAGGAGAGCTAAGAGGGAAATTATTCCTGTATCTTCACATTGGAAACCGGCTTGAAAATAAAATTACAGATCTAAAATGTACATCCCAACAGTTTTACACAGAGAAAAGTCTCCCTATCTCAGTAACCTCCTCCTGCCCAACAATCCTACGAGATCTCTGTGCTCCTCCAATTCTGGTGTCTTGTGCATCCCTGATTTCATTTTCCCCACCATTGGCGGCTGTGCCTTCAGCTGCCTCGGTCCCGAGCTCTGGAATTCCCTCCCTAAATCTCTCGGCCTCACTCTACCTTTCTCGCCTCCTTTAAAATGCTCCTTAAAACCTGCCTCTCTGATTGGGCTTGTGGTCACCTGCTTTAATAGCTCCTTATGAGGCTCGATGTCGAATTTTGTTTGCTAACTCTCCTGTGTAGCCCCTTGGTAAGTTATACAACGCTAAAGGTGGTGTATAAATGCAATTTGTCGTTGTTGTTGTGTGCAAAATATATGCCCATCCCATATCTGAAGTGCTTGTCATCGGTCTGCATTGGACTGTCCCAAAAATGTTCACTCCTTTTAGACAGTTTTTTCTTAGAACAATATAAAAAAACAACTCTCTATGGAAAATAATCCTAGAAGCACAAACCATGACACGGCATTTTGAAGGTGATGTTCTCCCTCTTTTCTTCAGATCTCATGGGCCATGGGAACAGAGGAACAGGAGGAGGCCATTCAGCCCCTTGAGCCAGTGCTGCCATTCAGTTCGATCTTGGCCACTCTGTATCTTAACTCTGTTTGTCTTCCCTGGTTCTGTATCCCCTGACACTGTCACCTAACTGAATCAATCAGTTTCAGTGTTGAGATTTTTAATTGATGCCCAACCTCAGCAGCTTTTCGGTGATAAGAGTTTCAGATCGCCACAAACTTTTGTGTGAAGACATGTTTTCTGTCATCGCCCCCAAATGGCCCACCAGAGGAAACCGCTTCTCTCTATCTACCCGATCAACTCCTTTAATCATCTTGAACACCTCAATTCGATCACTCTTTAATCTTCTGTACTCTAGAGAATACCAACAATATGCAACCTGTCCTCATAATAGAATCCTATAAGCCCCCGGATCACCATGTCTCCCTTCTGATCATTCCCCTCCCACTGATCACCCCCTAACCCCCTCCCAACACAGCTCCCTGATCCACCTTCTTTCCCCCTTGATCCACCCCCCTGCATCCTACCACCCTGATTGCCCCTCTCCCCCTGATCGCCTCCTACCCCCCCGATCAGCACCCCCACCCCCCCTTGATCCACCCCTCCTGCATCCTACCATCCTGATACCCTCCTCCCCCTGATCACCCCCCCCCTGCCAATCCACCCCCCTGCACCCTGCCACCCTGATTGCCCCTCTCCCCCGATCACCCTATCACCCCAATTGCCCCCCCCCGATCTACCCCCTCACCCGACCACCCCAATCGCCCCCTCCCCCTGATTGCCCCCTAGCCCGCGGCACAGTGGTGCAGTGGTTAGCACCGCAGCCTCACAGCTCCAGGGACCCGTGTTCGATTCTGGGTACTGCCTGTGCAGAGTTTGCAAGTTCTCCCTGTGACCGCGTGGGTTTCCGCCGGGTGCTCCGGTTTCCTCCCACAGCCAAAGACTTGCAGGTGATAGATAAATTGGCCGTTGTAAATTGCCCCTAGTGTAGGTAGGTGGTAGTGAATATGAGATTACTGTAGGGTTAGTATAAATGGGTGATTGTTGGTCGGCACAGACTTGGTGGGCCGAAGGGCCTGTTTCAATGCTGTATCTCTAAAATAAATAAAACTTTTTTAAAAACCCCGATCACCCCCCCCCCCCGATCCACCTCCTTCCCTCTTTGATCTTCCCCGCTCACTCCCCTCCCCCCATCTACCTCGCCCCCTCCAATCACTGCCCCCCCCAATCCACCCCCTGCACTCCAATTACTCCCCTCCACCGATCACTCCCCCTAATCCACTCCGATCACTCCCCTCCTCTGATCACTCCCCCCCGATCCACCCCCTGCACCCCGAATCTCTCCCCTCCCCTGATCACTCCCCCTAATCCACCCCCTTCCACCCGATCCATGCCCTGCACCCCGATCACTCCCCTCCCCCAATCACTCTCTCGCGATCACCCCGCCAAACCTCTCCCTTCCCCGCTGACCCACCTTCTCCCCCCGACCACCCTCCCAATCCAGCCCTGCCCTGCCGATCACCCCTCCCATTGATTAACGCCCCCATTCCCCGAGTCCCTCTCACATATGCCCAAAAATAGCCCGCCAGGTTTCCAGGCTATATTATCCTTGTCCGACAATATAAAGCTTCAATCAAGGAAATAGAGAGAAATCGCTGCAACAAAGACTTTATACATTATTTTTGTAAATATTTAGTTTAATTTGATATACCTTCGATAGAAGACTAAAGCCCAATGTCCAAGACACCGTCAAGGCTCAAAGAGGGGAAGTGATGAGATATGGTTGGGTGAATTCCAGCTTAGGGGTTAAGAGCCTGTGAATTGTAAGAGGAAGGAGAGACTTAAGGGTGAAAGTGGTCCCATATTACTGAAATTCTGGCAAAAATGAGTTATATTACCTGAGTTTTGATCGCAAGCAGTGAGATGAAAGGTGAAGAGAGAATTTGAGTTGATATACTTGGAACTTAGAACAACATGAGAGGGAAAACCATGCACATATGCTGTGTTAAAACATTTCTCTCTCTATGCTCCTATGAAGCACCTTGGGACATTTCACTACATTAATTATGACGTGTCAGTGCAAGTTGTTGTTGTGGACTTTCACCCTCAGTTTGAGAAGCCTGCGAAGCTAGGCCTCACACAGGCCTTTACTATCATCTGTCCCAAGCACGCCATGCCAATTGTTTCATTTATCCTTGTCAAAGATCTTTTCAAACATCAACTTGTCGACCTTATACTAGGTTCATTGTAGCACAGAGAGTGTCACATTCACAGTAAAACATGCCTGGTCTGTCTCATACTGATCATCATTGTTCATTCAGTACAGCCTACTCTCTAATCTCTATTTATGTCAGTATTATGAAGTAACATCCCTGAACTCTATCCTCCCTATTGTCATAAAACTTCAGGCAATTCAATGAAATGATGATGGCGATTTCTCTTCTTTGCAGCATTTCATCGATTTAGCATTCTGTTTGTCTTCAATGCGGGCATAGGCATGAGTCAGCATCCTTACACTGAGCATCTGCTTTGTATAAGAAAATTACAAGCTCCATAAATCTACTTTCCTTGAAGCCATATTGATCTGTCATGTCAATGCTTTGTCTAATGACAAATTATCTTAATATTGAAAATTAAATCCCTCGCCTTTGAGTTCTGCATATTTAAGCCACAACACAAGTGAATGCCCTGGCACCCCTGTGTGTTCTTTCATCTTCCGAGTGGCATTTCAATAAATTCTCCACCCTTTGCTAACTTTTCCATGTGCGACCTCAATTAAAACTAAAAGTTTGGTTCGTTGTGAGATGTTTTTGTCTCTCTCCATTCTTCTCTTGGAGAGAATGGCTTGATGCAGCAGAAAGACTCATCTGACTGGCTGCAATATGAAAACTACCTTCAATTACTGCAGCCATCTGTATACTAGTTGATAAGAACAGTTAGTCCTATTGAGCAGGAGGGTTCTAAGGGCTCCCATAACCTACATGGTGAGGAAAGGGGCCACCCACTGGACCTGAATATCCAACTCGACATCAGCCTAGCATTCAGAGCCGGAGCTCTGGTCTCCACTTGCTAGAACTGTCGGGAGCAAGATTTGAACCCTGCCCCTACCAGACTCAGAGGCAGGGATGCTACCAGCAATCCAAAGGCTCACTCCCTTTGTGCTCTGTTGAAATGTGTAATTATTTTGTCGTGTCAGATTAGTGCATTAATACAGCATCAGGTGAGATAATAATGGTGAATTAGCAGGCAGTAATCCAATTGAGGAGATGATATGATGATATAAACCACAAGAGTGAAACAGTTCTGATTAAAATTCATAAATTTATATTTTAATTATGTTTCGAAGAGGGGCACGCCGATGAGAGGTAAGGACAAAGGGTAATATTGAATTCATGATATGAGGGCCAAGGACATATTAGATTTATGATATTGGACCTTCATATTTATTAGACTATTCTTTACATTGAATCACAGGAAAAATTTCAGGCTGGTGTAAATTATACTGCAGGAGTACTGTCGCCATTTTAGGGTAAAACACAGAAAGTGTCTTTGAATTTCATCTTCCCACTGTAAACCACCAAGTATCAGGGAATTCTAATTCAAACCAACTGGTAACTGTAACTGCATTGCACTTCCTGAACTCAAAAGCTAAGCGGCATTGAGGATTCATTTATAGCTGAACAGGCACAAAATGCGAGTTTGGAATAACTGAGATTGTCCTAATTAAACGCCTTTAAGTATTGCTGCTTCCAATATAGTCGTGCATGAGTGGCAATATCTCCTTAGTGTACCCAAATTAAGAAATCTCATGAGCAGTGCTTAATCAGAACAAGTACTGAAATGCATGTGTTTTGGTGCCCTGGAATTCATTTATTTTAAGATTCTAAGCAAGGCGCCAGTGCTTTTTTTCCTGCGTGAAGTTGTTCATACAATGTAAATATAAAATTATTTCTGGCAAGAATTCATTGCACAAAAAACTCCCAACTGATTGGTTCTGGGCTCCGAACACTAGGGGTGTGTAATCTGTGAATGGGTTTCTAACAAAATGTGGCTTGTTTTTATTTGATGTGATTGAGCTCAATATCAAGGTTCAAGGAGAGAATAAGGTTGGGAGAAGACGGAGGAGGAAATAAAAGGAGCTACAGTGTTGTGTTTCCTGTCACTAACTTCCTGAACCTTTTATTGAAGTGGAGCATTTTCTTGTGGTGTTAGCGTGAGGCAGCTTTTTTAACCACTTCTTCTAATTCTCCTTAGCTTTTCCTTTTCTGTGGCGCGACTATAGGTTATTCCTTTTTCTCTTCCTTGTGAAAGACCCATTTGACTTGGGGTCACTTTCAGGCTGACCCCTGCTGTAAGCCAGAAGTGCTGGGCTAGATAGGACAAATGGTTTGGCACTCGAGCAAAACAGACTAGTCCTTCAGCCTCGTTTAAATTCTGGGTAGCCGCTTCCTGAAAGGCGTAGGGGCAGTGAATAATGAGAATTTCATTATGGCCAGCTGGCTGGAGATAGCTGTATGCAAAACAAAACTATTTACTTTGGTTTCTCTACAGAATCAGCAGTGCTTGGATGCTACAACAATAACTTGTATTTATATAGTACCTTTAACGCAGGAACACATCCCATGGTGCTTCACAGGAGTGTTATCAAACAAAATTTGACACCTTGCCACTAAAGAAGATGTTAGGACAGGTGACTAAAAACCTGGTCAAAGAGGTTTTAAGCAGTGTCTTAGAGGAGGAGATGGAGGAGGAAATTACAGAGCTTAGGGCCTAAGGAGCTGAAGGTACAGCCACCAATGGTGGGGAGAAGGAAATTGAGAAGGATGAGCAACAGTCCAGAATTGGAGGAGCGCAGAGATCCTGGAGTGTTGCAGGGCTGGGAATGTGAGGAATGATACAGCTTGAAGTTAGACCAAGAGAAAAACAAGAAGGGCTGGAATTCTGAAATCGGAACAGTTAATGTTAGAAATGTACAGAAGCTCAGTCAGCACCTGAAGAAGAGACAGGTTAAAGTTTCTGCTGTCAGAACTCCTGAACGTCCCATGAATATACTCTGTTAAGACTATTATCTCTACAGCAGTAGATCAGTGGAGGCCCAGCTTATCAGGGGTGGGGTAGGTCATCTACACAATAACTTCCATGGCAGGACTTCTTAGTGAATAACTTCTACACCTCTCAAGAGTATTAAAGGAAGGCAGCAGGCATAAACAAACATGATATCGATAAATGAGGTTCTTGAAAAAGTGAGATAACTGGGGATTTTCTCTGGGTCTTGGTGAATGAATAAGCTTTTGGGGGAGATCCTCCACATCATGAGATGCACCACTCTTTACACCAATGGGAGAAAAGTTTCCCCTGCCAGTGGTCTGGGGAGGTATTTACACGAGAGGTTCCTGGGTCAGCTCAGTTGCCTATCATTTGGAGTAATGATTGGCATAAAACCATTTCAAAATTGGTCTGATCTGCTGGGGTCCATGGCACTTAGAAAGTAGCCGTTAAAAAGCCGGTTCTGGCAGTAGATAGCAGTAGCAGATAAATAAAGGACAGCGCTTTTCTCACTCACTTGTCAACTAGCTTCATATTTTGTCATGAATGTTTTTATGCATCTTTATCATGTCCGTTCCAGGAACAGCTGACAGATGCAACCAAACAAGGGACCAGCGCAGGCAGGCAAGATGCTACAATTTGACAGAGTCTGACCTGTAAGCTCTCCTTGAGGAAATTGATAGCAGGGAAATGCAGACTGCTGTGTCTCTGTAGCAGGAAACCTGCCAGAAATGTCACTCGTGCCGCCTGGAAGGAGGTGGCACTGGCATTGAATGCCAAATCTCTCTCCCTAGAACTGCAGACCAATGACACAAGAAATTCATTGATCTCACCAGGGCAGGCAAGACAGCACAAAGACCTATCTCCCTTTTCTCTCTTGATCACCTTGAGCACCAGGACACACCTTATTCTCCAAAAAATAATAACTGTACAACCAACCCATTGCATTCTACTCTGGTTAAGTGGTGGGGAGGGCCTTAATCCAAGCTCTTGCACTCTAGCTACCCATCTCCACAACAGCAATGACTTGCATGCTAAGTTCCTTCCTTCACGTTACCACATTGCTACCACTAACTTTTTAGTTTTTATCCTTTCATAGGATGTGGGCATCACTGGCAAGGTCAATATTTGTTGCCCATCCCTAATTGCTCTTGACAACTGAGTGGTTTGCTAGGCCATTTCAGAGGACAGTTAAGGGTCAACCACATTGCTGTGAGTCTGGAGCCACATGTAGGCCAGACCAGGTAAGGATGGCAGATTTCCTTCCCTAAAGGACATCGGTGAACCAGATGGGTTTTTATGACAATCGGTGATAGTTTTATGGCACTGTTACTGACAGTAGCTTTGAATCCCAGATTTTTTACTAATTAATTGAATTTAAATTCCAAATAGGATTTGAACTCATGTCCCCAGGGTATTAGCCTGTGTTGTGTGATTCTGGATTACTAGTTCAGTGACATTACCACTATGTCACCATCTCCCCATTCTCACCTCAGCTCGCCCATGTCACACAATCAGCTTTTATCCATCCCCGAATTGACTCAATCTTGTGAGAATGTGGCACACAATGCCCACAAGAGGCAGGCCTCTGGAGGAGGCATGCCCAACCATGAACTCCTCATGCCCTATCTGTAGAAGGGTATGGAGTTCATGGGGAGGGACTCTGTTCTTGCTGTGGGTGATGGCAAGGCCAGGGTGGAGTTTGGGGGAGGTGGCACATTGCCAGCTCCAGGTTGGTGACTGAACATCACCACTGACCCATTGGCAACCATGAGGCAACACCAAGTCACCAGACGTTTCCGTCTTTCTCTGTCTGTTTAATTCCAAAGGGGTAATTCTCACGGGGGAGGTGCCAGAGGACTGGAGAACAGCTAATGTGGTCCCACTATTTAAGAAAGGTTGTAGAGATAAGCCAGGGAACTACAGACCAGTGAGTCTCATGTCTGTGGTATGGAAACTATTGGAGAAAATTCTGAAGACGAGAATCTATCACCACTTGGAGAGGCAAAATTTGGTTAGGAATAGTCAACATGGCTTTGTCAGAGGGAGGTCATGCCTAACAAACTTGATTGAATTTTTTGAGCATGTGACCAGGTGTGTAGATGAGGGTAGTGCAGTTAATGTAGTTTACATGGATTTCAGCAAAGCCTTTGACAAGGTCCCACATGGGAGACTTATCAAGAAAGCAAATGCACATGGGATACAAGGTAACTTGATAAGGTGGATTCAAAATTGGCTTAGCTGTAGGAGACAGAGAGTGATGACAGACGGCTGTTTTAGTGACTGGAAGCCAGTGTACAGTGGCGTACCACAGGGATCTGTGCTGGGTCCCCTATTGTTTGTCATTTATATAAACGACATAGATGACTATGTGGGGGGTAGGATCAATCAGTTCGCGGATGACACAAAGATTGGCCGAGTGGTTAACAGTGAGGTGGAGTGTCTTAGGTTACAGGAAGATATAGACGGGATGGTCAAATGGGCAGAAAAGTGGCAGATGGAATTTAATGCTGAAAAGTGTGAGGTGATACACTTTGGAAAGAGTAATGTGACTCGGAAGTAGTCAATGAATTGCCTGACACTGGGAAGTTCCGAGGAACAAAGGGACCTTGGTGTGTTTGTCCATAGATCTCTGAAGGCAGAAGGGCAGGTTAATAGGGTGGTGAAAAAGGCATATGGGACATTTGCCTTTATCAATCGAGGCATAGATTACAAAAGCAGAGAGGTCATGTTGGAGTTGTACAGAACTTTGGTAAGGCCACAGCTGGAGTACTGTGTGCAATTCTGGTCGCCACATTATAGGAAGGATGTGATTGCATTGTAGGGGGTGCAGAGGCGATTCACCAGGATGTTGCCTGGGATGGAACATTTAAGCTATGTAGAGAGGTTGGATAGGCTTGGGTTGTTTTCGCTGGAGCAGAGAAGACTGAGGGGTGACCTGATCGAGGTGTACAAGATTATGAGGGGCATGGACAGGGTGGATAGGGAGCAGTTGTTCCCCTTAGTTGAAGGGTCAGTTACGAGGTTTAAGGTGAGGGGTGGGAGGTTTAAGGGGGATTTGAGGAAGAATTTTTTTACCCAGAGGGTGGTGACGGTCTGGAATGCCCTGCCTGGGAGGGTGGTAGGTGCAGGTTGCATCACATCCTTTAAAAAGTACCTGGATGAGCACTTGGCACGTCATAACATTCAAGGCTATGGGCCAAGTGCTGGCAAATGGGGTTAGGTAGATAGGTCAGGTGTTTTAATGCATCGGTGCCGACTCGATGGGCCGAAGGGCCTCTTCTGCACTGTATTATTCTGTGATTCTACCCCCTCTTTTCTGTAGATCCACCACAGCACTGGAGGAGGAAGATGATGAGACACAACTACATCCTTGAGTACTAGGATGTTGACAGGGATGATGATGTTGATCCATCCATGAGTTCAAGCAAAGATTTCCTGCCTATTGTGCCTCTACCCCAAGCCCCCCTCAAACCAACCCGCTGTGTTACTTGCTCCCTTACCCTCAGACACCAGCTCGGATATTTTCACCTGGTAGGGGAGGATTAGATAATGTTAGTGAGTGATACCAGGTGAATCAGAGAGGTCGAGGAAGCTGGAGGAATGGGAAATGGGTGAGGTCTTCATTGCTGGAACCAATGAAGCGAGTGCGAGTTTCATTGGGATCTGCAGTAAATCCCCATCTGAGAAGCAGCCAAGGACCAGTCCACAGAAGTATAGCGTGAAGGTTTAGGGAAGGAGTAGCGAGCAACCTCCAGAGCGTGGTGACCAGGCTGCTGCTGCTGTCTCTGAGAGCTTTCAGGATCCGAAATTAGACCAACCATCCCACTGATCAGTGAGGTGAAAGAGCCAGGGCCCAGTGAAATGGAGACGGCCGATGTCCACTTGCCGTCCCTCAGGACAGCATCATGTGCCAGGCCTTTGATTCTTCCCCTTCAGAGCACGACGCCTGGAAAGTGGGAGGTGACAGCAGGCTATGCAGCAGCAAGCCACAGATTTGCCAACAGCATTGACCCCTCCCCCACCCCTTGCCAGGCGCAAGCTGCCAGACAACAGGGCCTCCTCCATCTCCTGAACCTTTTGTAGCGCATGAGTGGCTGGGATACTGGCCCTCGCGTTGCACTGAGGAGAAGCAATTGATTAGACGAAAGAATGGGCATTTGTAGTTGTCTTGGGGAAGCATTGGGTGAAAGGGTCTTGATGTTCCCGATGGTGGGGGAGTCCAGAACCAGGGGTCATAGTCTAAGGATACGGGGTAAACCTTTCAGGACTGAGATGAGGAGAAATTTCTTCACCCAGAGTGTGGTGAGCCTGTGGAATTCGCTACCACAGAAAGCAGTTGAGGCCAAAACATTGTATGTTTTCAAGAAGGAGTTAGATATAGCTCTTGGGTCTGAAGGGATCAAAGGGTGTGGGGCGAAAGCGGGAACACATTACTGAGTTGGATGATCAGCCATGATCCTAATGAATGGCAGAGCAGGCTCGAAGGGCCGAATGGCCTACTCCTGCTCCTATTTTCTGTGTTTCTATGTTATAGGATGGCTGATGCATTGAGGGAATTTTCCTTTTATTGGAAATTGGGGAAGAAGGGAATAAAGCTCTGGTGTCAAAGGTTGACTGTGATACACAGAACAGAAGACACCTGTACTTCAGTGGATTGATTTTTTAGAATCATAGAATAGTAAAATAGTACAGTACAGAAGGAGGCCATTCAGCCCATTGAGTGTGTGCTGACTCTTTTGAAGAGCGATCCAGTTAGACCCATGCCCCTGCTCTTGCTCTCTATCACTGCAATCTTTTTTCCCCTTCAAGTATTGAAGGCGACTATTGAATTTGTATCCACCAACAACAATAACAACTTGTATTTATATAGTGCCTTTAATGTAATAAATGGTCCCAAGGTGCTTTACACGAGCATTGCAAAGCAAAATTTGACACCGACCCACATAAGGCAATATTAGGGCAGATGCCCAAAAGCTGGTCTAAGAGGTAGGTTTTAAGGAGTGTCTTAAAGAAGGAAAGCAAGGTGGAGCCGTGGAGAGGCGGCGAGGTTTAGGGAGGGAATTCCAGAGCTTAGGGCCTAGGCAGCTGAAGGCCAAGCTGCTAATGGTGGAGTGATTGGTATCAGGGATGCTCAGGAGGCCAGCATTAGATAAACGTATATCTCAGACGTTTGTGGGAGTGGAGCAGGTTACAGAGATAGGGAGGGTGTAAGGCCCTGGATGGATTCGAAAGTTAGGATAAGCATTTGAAAATTAAGGCATTGCTTGACTGGAAGCCACCGTAGGCCATCACTCGATGGGTAAATAGGGTTTGGTACGAGTAAGGATACGGGCAGCAGAGTTTCGGACGACCTCAAGTTTACGGAGAGTAGAATGTGGGAGACCAGCTAGGAGTGCATTGGTATAGTCAGGTGTGGAAGTAACAAAGGCACGAATGAGGGTTTCAGCAGCAATAAGCTGAGACAGAGGCAAAGTTGGGTGATGTTGGTGAAGAGGAGATAGTAGTTGTTGGTGCGGTTATGTGGTTGGAAGCTCATCTTGGAGTCGAATATGACACTAAGGCTGCGAACAGTCTGGTTCATTGCCACGGACAGTTGCCAGGGAGAGGGATGGTGTCGGTAACCAGTGAACACAGTTTGTAGCTGGGACTGAAGACAGTGTCTTCGGTCATTCCAGCGTTCAATTGGAGGAAATTTCTGCTCATCCAGTATCAGGCAGTGCATTACAAATCCGAAACACTCGCTGCATAAAAATGTTTTTCCTCATATCGCCTTTGAGGGTAGAAAACTGGAGTTGGTTTTTGCACTTTTATCTACCACAAGAGATTATTTACACTGGTTATGCGCTTAGAATACACCAAAGGTTTGAAAATACTGCGAATTATCCATTCAAGCTCTCCGCACAGTTCAAGCAGCTGAAGTAAAGTCTGGCAATTCACTTCATCAGTCAGAGGACTGCGTGAGTGACCAATACTCTTTCAGATGCTGTAAAGTCAGCTGTGATCTTATGGCTTTATCTATCAGTTTACAAAAACGGGTGTAGGCGTGAGCAGGACTCTTCCAGAATTAATGTTCCATATTTTCTCTGTGCCATTCTCTTAACCAATTCTTCACTTACCAACCAGCTCATTGACCTGGTCCTCCTGCCATATTGGTTACTTAGGCTTGGGACTGGCTTGGTCGGTCAGCAAGAGTGAAGCGTAGGTGAACGGGGCAGGATGTGGAACAAGGTTACTGATCAGGCCTCATTCTAATTTAAAAATCTCATTGATGTATAACATGGGCAAAACTCTGATCGATTTACACTCTGAGAATACCACGCATTTGGGACAGTTCACTGATCAGACATGTAAGAAAAATCTTGCGTGATAGAATTTGGCTCCAAGTTCCTTTCTGGATTTACCCTGGATGGAGAATGGAGGCTCCCCAATAATGAGCAGGAGCTGTCTTCCAGGTCATACTAATGAGTCCAATAAGGAATGCAGGAGAAACGTCTTTACTGAGAGAATGGTGAGGATGTGGAACTCGTGACCACGCCAAGTAGTTGAGGTGAATAGCATAGATGTATTTAAGGTGAAGCTAGATAAGGAGGAGCAAGGAGAATAAGGATATACTGATGGAGTTAGATGAAGAGGGGTGGGAGGAGTCTCGTGTGGAGCATAAGTGCTGGCATAGACCAGTTTGGCCGAATGGCCTGTTGCTGCACTGTACATTGTATATATTCTCATCAGCACTTTATGCTGTCATCAAGGTTTCCCTCAGTGGGGATAAGAAGAGATTCTCTGATGGGATAGACTGATAGGAATGAAACACGTGTACACCACAGACATACAATGCTTTACCGAATGTTGTTGACTTTTATTAAAATCACGATTTTGAATCCACTGTAATTTTTCGAATGAAGTACGGATTTCAAAATCCCAACTCCATCAAAGAATGTTTGCTGGATTTTTTCTTCCTGTGGGTGTGAGGTAATATATGCCAAGGTTATGCCTGCAGCATCGCAGATGCCAATCAACAGGCAGGGAGAATTTGCTAATCTGCCCAAAGTGGTACTGACATGTTACTTCACTTAGATACAAATTGCAGCAGAGGTCCACGTCTCCACGGAGACCAGAGCAGGTGTGTCTCATTGATGTGTCAGGGACATCCGCAGTGAATTCAGCGCACCAGGCCTCAAGTTCAGTTTTGTAACGGTTTGGCTTGAACAGAGTGCTTTTCGATCTTGAGCAGTGGTTCAATTCCAGCTGATTTTAAATATGCTCCTTTAACTTGTAAATTACAAGAGGTTCAGCACTTGGAGCCCATGTAAGTCTGAGATGGATCTCATCACAAAGGCGGATGAGAACTGACGTCTCCTAACAGGCCTGAAACACATGAATATTTTGTGCTGCACTTATGTCCTCTGTTTAAGATGTCTCCAACAGTGGTGATGTGCGTGCTAATGAGCCTGCAATCAGAGTCTGAACACTGGGGCACAAGTGAGCCCTGTGAAAGCACAGCAGTGAATGGTTTGCCACCTCGGTGCAATTAAATTGATGGCCTAAAGGAGCCTGTGTCGGCTCTTTGAACGAGCTATCCAATTATTCCCACGCCCCTGCTCTTTTCCCTTAGCTCTGGACATTTTTCCTTTTCAAGTATTTATCCAATTCCCTTTTGAAAGTTCCTATTGAATCTGATTTCACCACCCTTTCAGGCAGTGCGTTCCAGATCATAATAACTCACTGTGTAAAAAAAAAAAATCTCCTCCTATACCAACTAGCTTTTGTAATCATTATCTTAAATCTGTGTCTTCCGGTTACTAACCCTCCTGCCAATGGAAACAGTTTCTCCTTCCCCCACCATAATTTTGAATACCTCTATTAAATCTCCCCTTGACCTAATATAAAGAAAACGAGAGAAAGACTTATGTTTATATAGTACCTTTCACAACCTCAGGATGAGCCAAAGTCCTTTGCAGCCAATGAAGATCTTTTGAAGCGTAGTCACTGTTATAATGTGGAAACCAATTTGTGCACAGTAAGGTTCCACCCGAAAGCCTGCATCTTCGACAATGTAGCACTCCCTCTGTACTGCATTGGAAGCATCAGCCTCGATTTTGTACTCAAGTCTCTGGAGTAGGACTTGAACTTAGCATTTGCACCTCCAAGTCAGAAGATTGTATCTACTGAGCTCAGGTTAACACCATCTACGTGGCATAAGTGTCGGGTTGGATCGTGTTTTCGTGCTGGTGCAGTTAATAATTAAGCATTACCCCACTATCTTAGTGTGCCAGAGAAGCAACAACACCAGGTCCCCTGGAATTTGCAGGGCCCACCCTGAGCAGATGACGTCTCTCCAAATGCTAGCTGGTTTGAGGGGATGCATGCTTCTTGGATTAATCTCTTGGAAAGCACACTTAGACTGCCGTATCTTCCATTTATTTGTGACTGTGGAATTTTCAATAAATCTGTGCCCCAGTTATTTACCACATTTATTGACATTACCCAGCTGGATCATTTCAATAATAGTTGATGCGCAAAAGCGTCCCAGGGGCTAAAACCCCTGCGATTTGCAGATCTCCCAATGAACAACAGATGAGCTTTAAAATGTCCACCTCCATTTCATAATACTGCTGGCTAATATTAGTAGTGTAAGTGGCAGCTTCATTTCCAGGTGTGTAAAGTGAAGAGATTATCATTTGTCCTTTTGCTATGGAAGACTAGAAGCCCACCCCCAACTGCCCCTCCCCCGCCCCCATCGCACCCTGCCGCCCTCCCTCTCCATCAGTGGCAGACAAGAGCAGAGAAATGATTTACCGTGAGGGACTCTGAGGAATGCCTGAGCTGGGATGGGTCCTGTGCTGACAGTCTGTCACTGCAGTCTTTAGGCTGAAGTAAATAAACTGATTCACGGGTGAATATTTTTTTCATGTCTGACGGTGGCATTGTTCACTCGCAGCAACACACTTCAAAGGCTAGGCAGGAAATGCAGGCTTCAGAAAAAAAAAATGCAAGTTTGTTCTTCCAAAGAGACAAGTGGTGTTGTTTTGCAGCACTGTGCAGGGTTCACAAGATTATTTGGGGGATCTTTAGCAATCCAAAGTCACAGAAATGCTCAACTCCAGCATTTGGAAGGAATTGGAGATGACAGTTCCAGGACTATTCTGCTGTTAATGCAGATTTCTGAATTTCGTGCATTGTTACCCACTCTTTTGTACAATTGGGAGGACTTTGGGCAAATTATTTCTGTGTTGTTGTACTCAGTAGAGTTTTTGCTGTGTTGTTTTGATTCAACAAATGTTACTGAATAGCCACCTTGGTGACACCTTCACAACACACACATTTTGCATTGACCCAATGTGTTACATTTTTACTGAGAATACCTGGTCATAATCAGGTTATCCTCCACACAAACCTCACAGGCACTCACTGAGTATGCCTGGTTATAAAGCGAAGGGAATCCTCCTCAAGCAGACAACATCGCAAACCCCACAGATACTGGGCCCAAAATTCCTCGTGACCCCGGCAGGATCAGTAAATCTAAAATAAAAAGTAAATCTCTAGGACTCTGGGCCTCTTGCTCAGCCCGGAGCTCACCCATCGCGCTCAAATATATGGCCTTGCGTAGGCCGCTCCCACCTCCGATCATTGGGCCTACCGGTCGCCAGAGAAATGCTGGGGCCTCTTACAGGGCCAGGAGCAGGAAACCCCAGTTGAGGGAATCCCCACCCTCTTAGCATTGTTTACTTCGGAAGGGGAAGACTGAGGCCCTGCCCCTTATTAGGCAGTCAGGGAACTCCTGGAAACAGCGGAGACCCAGAACTATTTTGTCATTTTATTGGAGATTCTGCTGGAATGATGCCAAAAGACCAACAGATCTCCCAAGGAATTCCAGCCCCACTGCTGTTAGTCGCCAACACTGGCTAGCACCTTACACCAACCAATCGTCTAACATGGACTCCAATGTCTGTCCAGTTCAGCGAAGACCAGAAGCTAATGGGTTTGGGGAGTAGCAAAGATAGGCGGAATATTTTCTGAATGTCTGAATGCTCTTTAACGTGGACACTAACACTTTGGATCATATAGAGGTTGGAAAATATACCCCAAATAGTCTAACTGATGCCTCTTGTTGGAATGTACAGGACTGGAAAGGACTATTTTAGTCTGCTGAGATTTAACGTTTAATTTTGTGTATGTCCCTCCTGAACAATATCAAAATGACTGCAGATGTTCTATCTCCACTATCTCACTCTGAAGACATTCCTGTATTAAACACTCTCGGTGAGAAAGAGCTTCCTGGCATCAGTCCTGAACTTGCCTTTTACCGGTTGGCACCTATGTCCCTCTGTCCTGCAGCTGTGATATTTAGCAAGCTAAAGTTCTGCATTTACCCTTTCCACTGCACTAGATTTGTAAATAAAAAACCCTCTCATTTGCTTCCTTTCAAGCCTGAAGAGTCTGTTCCCTATCCTTCCCTCACTTCCTAGCAGCAAAGATATCATTAGGCATCCATACACGTACAATTGACAAGTGACATTGTGCACTGCTTGTGAACATTGACGATTGACAGACTAATTGGAGCATTTGGTATAACCACCCTCTCAGCTTGATTATTCTCAGTTCTATTTGTTTCACTGTGAGTTACAGGGGGAGCAAAAAAGATTTGTTTTTATGAAATAAATAGTCCTTCCATAACCCACAACAGACACTCAGCAAGAGAAGGATCACAATGTGTTCCTCCTGCTACGTATGCTTCTTTCTCCCTTTAACAGTTGATATCAGTAGTTAGGCTCAGTTGGTAGCACTTTCGCCTCTGGATCAGCAGATTGTGGGTTCACGTCCCAGTCCAGAGACGTGAGTTCAATATCTAGGCTGATCATGAATACACTGCTGTTTGGGGGAACTTGCTGTGCACAAATTGTCTGCCTCATTTCCTACATTACAACAGTGACTGTACTTCAAAGTGCTTTGGGGTGCCCTGAGAAAATGAAAGGTGTGACATAAATGCAAGCTTGTTATGTAAATCCTTTTGTGAGCTTATATATTTTACAATTGGCATTGATCCTATTCTTCATTGTCAACAATCGCAACCCAACAGGCCTGGGCATGTTTTAAAACGATCGAACATAGTAATCACCTCATCTAGCCCAAGGATAAATTTCTACAGAATTATTTTGGCGTGAGAGTTGTTTTTGTTTTCCTTTTAAACAAGAAAAGCACATTGAGAAATCAATGGAGCATATAAAGTCATGCTTTCCTCTCCTGCTAGCTTGGGAATCAACAGTAACCACACACCTCAGTAGCACTAAGTCACGGAAACTAGAGATTAAGTCGGGTCAGTTTATTAAACTATTCCAACTCCAGCTTCATCAACTCTCCTGAGTACTGAATTCACATTTCTCTAGCTTTTTGCCAAATATCATTGGAAAAGACCATGTGTCTGACTGCAGTTGTTCAAGGTATTTCCAGGTGTACAGGTCTAGGATGTAACACTTGACAGTGCCAACACATGAAGGAAGACTGTCGCTGGGTATGGGTTGCCTCTGTCCTGAAATGTTGCTTCATTGTGGTTCCTGAGAGGAAAGCAGAAATGCTCCCCTAGTGGCTGGACTTGGCACTGCAGCAATGCAGCATAATGCATAGGATCCAAAGGGACTGTGCAGCACATCGTAGTTGAGTTTATCCCTGTATCTGGGACAATCAAATCAAAACTATATTTCTATTATCAAAATAAATTGCATAGACGTGTTAATGTATGTTATTTGCTGTAGAGTTCGACCCCTCCTTTACTACTGTTTTCTCCCCTCCCTCTCTCCCGCCCTTCTCTTCCACTCTCCTCCCTTCCCCTCCGAGGCATTGACTCTATATTGGTATATAGGTCGCATGAACCTTTCATTCTCCACTATGTTACCTAAGTGACCATTCTTCAGGTGTGAATATAAACAGGCTATTTGACTGTCAGATGCTTCACAGCTGAGGCAATTCTGTCCTTGTTCAATGTTCACCCCTACACCCTCTCCCTAGCCCAGACCATCCCCTATTGCCACCCAGCTGACATTAGCTAACTCAGCACAGAGGAGGGGTTGAATCCACAATTCATCTGGTCTGTATGGCTCAGCTGGGCACTGCCCTAACCAGCTGAGCCTTCGGGTGAGCTTAGGAGGGAAGATCCTGGTTGATTTTACCTTCCCAAATTCCGGGTCCCTATTTGCAGCATCCCTATTGCCAGTGAACTGCACGTTTTTGTTTTCGAGGTTGGGACTGCCTGTCCTTGTCACCAGAGAGAGAGGCTGACACCCAAAGAGAGTTCCTACTCTCGGCATCTCCTGTTACTGTTTACGGTTGCAAAGATTGTGGGTGCTGATGGCTCATTTTCTGACCTAGCCCTGTGTGTTTTTTCAACCTCTAGTCCATTCGAGAAGTCACTGGATATATCCTGGCTGCCCTGAACCAGTTTGAATATCTGCCTTTGGAAAATCTAAGAATCATTCGTGGGACAAAGTTGTATGAAGAACGATACGCACTAACGATCCTGCTAAACTACAAGAAAGATGGGGCCTTTGGATTGAGGCAACTGGGTCTGCAAAACATGACAGGTAAGACCTATTGAGATATACAGAGCATTAATAATGGGCTTCTTTAGCTTGACACTCACTGCATTGATGCAGTACAGAGGAGAAAACTTTTCTCAGAGTCTTGGAATATTTTATAAGGCATACGTAGATAGATTCTTGATAAGCAAGGGGGTGGAAGGTTATCAGGGGTAGGTGGAAATGTGGAGTAATCAGTTCAGCCATGAACTTATTGAATGGCGGAGCAGGCTCGAAGGGCCGAGTGGCCTCCTCCTGCTCCTAATTCATATGTTTGTGTATGCTATACACAACTTGCCGCAGAAATCATACCGACTCCATGTTGCTGCAGTAGAAAGAGATTTAAGTAGGAATAGAGTGCAATGGTAAGAAAGTGATCCTCAACTTTCATAAAACACTGGTTAGAACTCTGCTAGTGTTCTGCCCACTTATGGACGCCACACTTTAGGAAGGGTGTCAAGGCCTTGGAGAGGGTGCAGAAGCGATTGACTAGAAAGGTACCAGGGCTGTGGGACTTCAGTTACATGGAGAGCCTAGATAATCTGGGATTGTTCTCCTTGGAGCAGGGAAGGTTAATGGGAGGGGGCGGGGCTTTGATAGAGGTGTTCAGATCATGAAGAGTTTTACTGGAATAAATAAGGAAAAGCTGTTTCTGCTAGCAGGAGGATCAGTAACTAGTACTAACATGACTGAAAGCTCCATCATTGATAGGATAGACTCCAACCAATGCTATTTATCTCACTGGTCTCCCACCTGACAGCTACATCAGCGAATGTGCTCGATTTCTATGTTCCTCATAGTGATCTGGAATGCACTGCCTGAAAGGGCGATGAAAGCAGATTCAATAGTAACTTTCAAAAGCTAATTGGATAAATAGTTGGAAAGGAAAAATTTGCATGGCTGTGGGGAAAGAGCAGGGGAGTGGGACTTAGTAGATAACTCTTTCAAAGAGCTAGCACAGGCACGATTGGGCCAAATGACCGGCACCTGCACTGTATCATTCTTTTAATGAAAACATAATTCTGGAATTGCGCAGAAGGTTCATCGTCATCTGAAAGAGAAAGATTGGCTAAAATCTTCAGTGTGTTGCTCCGTCACAACTCAAACATGTTGCAATGAAGAGCCTGCCTGGCATATTAGCCCAGTTGTGCAATATGCAATGGCTGCATGTGAGGCTCTGGCTGCAGCAGAGGACTTTGCAAAGTAAAGAAACCAACCCTGTTGTTTTTGTAAGGAATGCTGATATCCTTGCAAGAAGACGGCCATATCTCCAAGTTTGCCGATGACACAAAGATTGGTGGCATTTTAAGTAGTGTTGATGGGAGCGTAAAATTACAAAGAGGCATTGATCGATTAAGTGAATGGGTAAAACTGTGGCAGATGGACTTCATGGGCGTGAGGCCATCCGTTTTGGAGCAAAAAAAAAAGGATAGATCCGTGTATTTTTTAAATGGTGAAAAGCTAGGAGCAGTGGAGGTCCAAAGGGATTTAGGTGTCCATGTACATTGATCTCAGTAGTCAGATGCAAAAAAATAATTAAAAAGGCTAATTATCATCAAGGAAAGCTAGCCTTTATAACTAGAGGACTAGAATATAAAGGGGAGGAAGTTTTACTACAGCTTCACAAGGATCACGTCTTGAGTATTGTGTACAGTTCTGTGTACCACACTGTGGTCAGGATATATTGCCTTGGATGGAGTGCAGTGCAGAACATTACCAGAGCTCCAAGGGTTAGATTTTGAGGAGCGATTACATAAACCAGGTTTGTATCCTCTAGAATATAGAGGTTTACGGGGTGAGGTGATTGAAGATTTTAAGATTTTGAAAGGAATTGACAGGATAGATGGAAATAAACTTTTTCCACTGATGGGGGAGTATAGGAGGAGAGGGCATAACCTCAAAATCAGAGCCAGGTCGTTTAGGGTCGAAGTTAGGAAATATTTCTTTGCGCAAAAGACTGGTAGATGTGTGGAACTCTCTCTCATAAAAAGGAATAGATGCCAGCTCAAGTAATAATTTTAAATCTGTGATTGATTTTTGCCAGCTAAAGGTATTAAGGGATAGGGAGCCAAGATGGACATATGGAGTTAGATCACAGATCAGCCATGATCTAACTGAATGGTGAAAAAGGCTCAAGGAACTGAATAGCCTCCTTTTTGTTCCTATGTTTATATCTTATACCGATACCGGGCAAAACACCAAGGCCTTGAGATTGTACTGTGAAAATATTGACTTGCGTGCTCTCAGTCTCCGTTTGAAGTTCCTCTATCTTGTTATTTTATCGCTTATTTAAGTGAGTTGACATTTCCATCAAAAAAGCAGACAAGGAACTCCATAACAAAGTAATAAAACATTCGCACGCTAGTTTTCTCACAGCACCAGTTCAAGCTGTAAACTCGTAGAGGATATGAGTTTAAAGCGTTAAGTTATGAGGACAGGTTGCACAGGCGCGGCTCGTATTGCCTTGAATTTAGAAGGTTGAGGGGTGACCTAAATCGCGGTGTTTCAAATGATTAAATAACTCAATCGGGTAAATCCAAAGCAGCTTATAGCTTTGGTGAGGGTGTCCAGAACAAGGGGACACAATCATACCATTAGACTTCGACCGTTCAGGAGTGAAATCGGGGAGCACTTCTTCACACATGCAGACGTGGCGTCGTGACATTGCGTTATAACATCACGTGGTGACGATGAGGTTTTCTCTGATGTCACAACGGCATCAGCACAGCACACAAGGCAGCTCTGCCAGTGCTTTTACTGCTCACTGTACAACCAGCAGCTGCTGGGAAAACTCAGTGGGGGTTGGGGGGAGGATTGTCAGATTTACATTGCTGCGGCTGCCGAATGCCCATAAACATCTCTTCAGACAGCAGCGAAGTGTCCAGCTTGGGGAAAGTCGACTTCCAGAGGCCTCACATCAATTTCGAGACTTCTCACAAACACGCTGCCCCTTCTTACCCTTAGACATAAAATATTGTTTTAGCTGCTGGAAGGAGTGGCTGCAAGGCCACGGGTTAAACAGTTTCATCAAATCAATCTTGGAGTGAACTGGAAGGAGAGCAGTTTGCTTCTCATGGTAACGGCGTGATAAAATCCATCAGTGTGGAGGTCTGCATCGGAGAGCTGTTCGCAGAGGAGGGCTGGGATGGAGGGAGGTCGAAACAGCTCACCATCCAGAACAATTCGCAATTCATAAGGAAACAGGAAAGCATTGAAATAATCACCTGAGCATGCTTCGGTTTGATGAGTGTTTACAGGAATTTCAGTCCACTGACTCCCTGCGGCTGGAGGAGGATACATTGTGCACACAGCAGCACTATTGTTGAATACACACACGCCCTGACTCATCCATGTCATTCGATGGTACATTCTTAGTCGGGTTGAGTTACTACAAGCGTTTGTTTGTTACTTTCTTGTGAGTTAATCCAATTTGGAGCCATTATTCCACAGGACGCCAAGAAAGTAGAATGAGAGGACCGAAATGGAAACTGGTGAACAGGGAATTTAGAACTGGTACATTTGGTAGGACTTCTTTCCTCAAAGTGTGAAGAAACGTCATTATATTCTGTCAGGCCGGGTCGTAGAGAAAAAACACAGCCAGGGCTGTGGTGGGAAAGTGGAAGTATGCTTTTGATGGGCTGAATGGCCTTAACCCTTTCATGCGGGTTTCATCCATATGGCTTTTCCTATTCCTCAGCCATAGCTTCAGCAGGAACGCCGTAGAAATGGCGGTGATGCGGTGGAGTTGTGGCAGTGTCACAGCTGAGTTATGGCGGATGAGTGGCAGATTCCCCGTGGAAATTCAGTCATTCCCCCAGTGTATATCAAGCATGATAAAATAATCAAAGGACCGACATCCATGGCTCCAAAGTGCTGAGCATAGGAGCTGTAGGACTTGAGGCTACCCACCAACCCTGCTCCCCACCCCGCACAATTCTCTACTTGAGCCAAATCATTGGAGAGGCAAAACCAGCAGAAATCAGGCTGTTTTGCCCCAGTCTGTAGCACTACTTTTGATTGGGATGAGAAAGAAACAATATTCCTTTGAGTGACATCTAAAGAACAAATAAACATGGAGTCAATGGCAAGTGAACATGTGTCATAATAATACATCGATGATTACCTGGAATTACGTACTGCATTCTGACAGCCACCTAATATTTCAGCCTCAGCATTCTTGAAGGCACCGTTGGATATCACATACAATAACGCTCTTCTTGTTAAAATGCAATATGAGTAGCTTCAACAAATAGGGATAAATGGTAACCTTTAAAGAGTAGATAGAAGCGATACAATAAGCATTAGAGTATTCCTGACATGAACATCATGTGTTAACAGCAGATCTACACTCTAACAGAAGTCCAAGTTAATGAAAAGGTCCTTCTCATTAATACACGAACGATGCCGCATCCTCGTTAATTGGGTATGAAGAGTGGAGAAGGATCCTCCTGGCCGAACTCTGGCCTCCGCACCTGTAGGTCGTGCGTTCCTAGCTCCACTCCAGAGACCTGAGCAAAAATCTTGGTTGACACTCCGGTGCAGTACTGAGGGAGTGCTGCACTGTCGGAGGTGCTGTCTTTTAGATGACAGATTAATCAGAGGCTGTGTCTGCCCTCTCAGATGGATGTAAAAGATGCAATGGGACTATTTTGAAGCAGAGTAGGCATGTTCTCCCCGGTGACCTGGGTCGATATTTACCCTTTAACTTTCATCACTGAAAAAAATTATCTGGTCAGTGCCACGTTGCTGTTTATGGGAGCTTGCTGTGCGCACATTGGCTGTCCTGTTTCCTACATTACAACAGTGACTAGACTTCAAAAAGTACTTAATTGGTTGTGAAACACTTTGGGATGTCCTGAAGTCATGAAAGATCCTGTAGAAATGCAAGACTTTCCTGTCACTTGGAAGTTGATTTGTACAGAAGCTGAAAAAAATAGTTGACATGCACGTAAAATAGCGCCCGAGAGATATGTGGAGAGTGTCTGAAACAGTTATACTGCCACACCTCCACTCAGTTATTTCCACTCACCAAACACTAATTAAACTTCTATAATCTGTGTGCAGGCAAAAGTGTCACCCTGACATTTTAATAAAGGCAGTCATTCAGAGGAGTAAATTATCTGCTCGCGTCATTTGCCAAGACTGTGAAATATGAATTCCAGAACAAAAGATGAAATGCACAGGTTCACTGCACTTAGCAATAAAGGTGCGAGTGATTTAGAGACTTTGGGAACAATTTTATTCTCTCCCCCATGGTGAGTTTGGAGGCGGGGAGGGCACTTAATCGGGCGGGATGGTGGCAGGTGGGGACCCCGCCACGTTCCTGCCTACACCCCCGTTATGTCCGTGGCAGGTAGGCCCGTGGATGGCCTTCCCGACCGGCCACCAATTGAAGCCCTTAATGGTCAATTAACGCCCAATTAAGGGCCTCTTCCTGCCGCCACTGGTATTAACCCAGTGGCAGGTGGGGCTGTCGCCATCGGGGAGCACGACATGTCAACTCGTGCAGGGTTGCTAGTGCTCTCCCGGGGGGTGGGGGGGGTCCCTCGTTCAAAAGCACTCAGTGCCTGATTGAGAATCCCAGCATCAGGAAAAGGGGAGGGGGGCCTGTTGAGTGCACCCCCCTGTTCTTGCTGCTGACACCCCTACACCCCCTCACCCTGCAAAACCCCGCCAGCCATCACTTACCTCTAGCCTGGGTCACTCCATGATCCTGGGCGTCCGGTGGCTGTCATGCCGGCGACAGCCACCGCCTCCCTGGTGGTGCTGCTGATCGGTGACGAGGCCAGCAGCTCTTGGTAGACGGGACTTCCTGTCCCTGGGGTCCTGATCCCAGGAAGGGCCTGCCGATGGCCTCTCAAGTGCCTAATTGGCTTGTGATATAGCGGGTCTTCCCAAAGGAGGCAATGCAGGTCTCTCGCTGGCTCTCCAGCCAGCAGCTGAGACCCTGGTCCCCTCCATAAAATTCCCCCATTTGTATGCCGCCTTGCAGTAGAAAGATGCAATTTCCTCGTGCAATAAACTGGGGCGTGCCCGAGTCTAAAGTATACAATACTGCTCTCTTTCAGAATTCAACACAGTAACTAGTCCAGTCCCATTATGGAGGAGGCTGCCTTATGTCCCATTAGCTCTTGTGGTACCTGGTAGTGATGTGCAGTTTACACCTAATGGCTGGAATTTTACCTTAGGCGGACATGAGTTCGCCACCAACATAAAAGTCGCTGGCAAACCCGCTTCCGCCTAGCCCAGGGATCTGATCCACACTTTACGAGTCCCCGGGCTTTAATTGTTCAGAGGCGGGACTTCCACCCGCTTGAGGGAGGAATTCCCGCCTCATTGAGCTGCCGGCCAATCACTGGGCCGGCAGCTCTTAGTCCCAGCTGCGCCACTGGGAGCAGTGGCCACTGCTGGGACTGCAGCCCAGCCGAGGAAATGGAACCAGGAATGAGGTGAGTAAGGTTTGCCTCGCCGGTCACACCGGTCGTGGCCGGGTGAGACAAGGGTAGTTGTTTGTGGGGAAGGGGGAACGTCTTGGGTCCTGGGTTGGGAGGCGTGACCAGCCCTCAATTGGGCACCCTGTGACCGATTGTCAGGACACCCCCCCCCCCCGGGGCACGGAAAGGCCAGCAGCTCTCACTGGGCGGCCTTTCGCGTCTGCCGGATACACGCTTGCCATGGGTAAAATACCCATGGAGGCAGGCGAAGGCCTTTAAGTGGTTGTTAAGTGGCCACTTAAGGGCCTTGATTGGCCTGGAGTGGGCTGACCTTTACTTGCCCGCCCCCACCCCTCCCCGACCTCCGTAAAGTTGGCCGGAGGCGGGTGCGGGTCGGGATGACCTCCCGACGCCTCCCGCTCAATTTGACAGCACCCCCACACCACCATTCGGCTCGCTGGGATGGCATAAAATTCCGGCCAATGTTCTTCCCAGCAACAACGCCCCCCCCACTGAGAGAGTGCTGCACTGCCGGAAGTGCTGTCTCTGCCCTCTCAGGTGGATGTCAAGATCCTGTGGGAATATTTCACGCAAGAGCAGGGCAGTTGTCCCCGGTGCTCCAGCCAATATTTATCACTCAACCAGCATCACTGAAAACAAGATTACCTGGTCATTGTCACATTGCTCTTTATATGATGCCCAGTCCAATCCCTGGTCTGCACTGAATTCATTGATTAGAGCAAGGCAGTGTTAGGGGCTGTACAACTGATCTCAGTACTCCTGGCCTAGGGAGAAGAAAATTAGTTCCCTTTGTTGACTGCTATCTAGCAACTTCTGGGTATGTTTATATAGTTTATAATCAGGTAAAGACAGAAACTTAGACGTGAATGCTCCCTTTGTTCAATAGCCTGTTGGCATTGAAGGGCTAGTAATGAAGCCCTGTGTGTTGCTGGGGGGGGGGGGAGCACAGAGAGAACGGGCATTGAAAATAAAGGGCAGCCGTGCCCAATTCTTTTCTGAAAGTGCCATTCCTGAAGCTGGACAATTGCTCAGATGCTCCAGCCGCACAACTGAATGATATACGTATCTTGAATGAAAGTGAGGAAGCTCATGAGTCTAATGCACTGCTTGCGTGCTGGCTCTTATTGCCCTTAACCTGCATTGAGGCAATTAGTGGACATTACCTCAACGCACAAGTACCCTGAGCACATCGAGTGCTCCGCCCTGTCACTGTGTTATGAGCCCCTCATTGTCCTAATGGTGTCTAACGAATCCTATTACGGCAAGGAGTCATAACACCCAAGGCGGAGGGAAGAGAATTGTCGGAAATGCACCTTTCTTTTTAGTTAATCAAAATTGCACAGTAACTGCTAAACTGAATGGCAGATCATTCAACAACAATAACTTGAATTTATATAGCACCTTTAACTTAGTAAAACATCACAGGAGGGTTAGAGTCATAGAGAGATACAGCACCGAAACAGGCCCTTCGGCCCACCGAGTCCGCCCCGACCATCAACCACCCATTTATACCAATCCTACATTAATCCCATTTTCCCTCTCACGTCCCCACCTTCCCTCAATTCCCCTACCACCTACCTACACTAGGGGCAATTATTTTTTTTAAACAATGGGCAATTTACCTAACAACCCGCAAGTCTTTGGCACGTGGGAGGAAACCGGAGCACCCGGAGGAAACCCACGCGGTCACAGGGAGAACTTGCAAACTCCGCACAGGCAGTACCCAGAATCGAACCCGGCTCGCTGGAACTGTGAGGCTGCGGTGCTAACCACTGGGCCAAAATTTGACACTGAGTCCCATAAGGAGATATTAAGAAGGAGACCAAAAGCTTGGTAAAGAGGTAGGTTTTAAGGAGTATCTTAAAGGAGGAGAAAGAAGTAGAGAGATTTAGGGAGCGAATTCCGGAGCTTGGGGGCCTTGGCAGCTAAAGGTGCAGCCGGTAATCGCAGAGCAATTAAAATTGAGATGCTCAAGAGGCCTGAATTAGAGGAGCGCAGTTATCGCGGAGGGCTGGAGGAGGTTGCAGAGATAGGGAGGGGTGAGGCCATGGAGGAATTTGAAAACAAGATTGAGAATTTTAAAACTTAACCATTCATTTATTCATGTCATATGTTGTTATATAACAATGGTAAATTATCAGTAAATACATTTATTTTTCACCGCTTATTTCATAGATTTAATTCACATTTTTGTCCGAATCAATAAATCTTTAGTGTGATGGGGAGAGTGTACTTTCTCAGAATAGTTGATGGAAAAGTACCTTGAAGAGCTCACTGTCAGTAGCTCATCAACACAGAAGCAGATTTGACACTGGGGCCTGTGATTCGAGCCCTGGTCCTGTTATACTTGTCAAACTCCACACACAGGACCCTTTCATTTCCGAAAATAAAAGATAACGCTGGAAACACTCAGCAGGTCAGGCAGTATCTGTGGAGAGAGAAACAGAGTAACGTTTCAGGTCACTGAAAGGTCACTGACCCGAAACATTGGGCTGCATTTTGTGAGCCCACCGCCGAAATCGGTGGCTGGCAAAAAGAAATGGTGGGCCACACGCCAAATAGCCGCGGCGATTCCGATCCCTCCTTCCCGCCCAGAGGCCAGTTGAGGCCCGTAGGTGGCCTATTAATGGCCACTTGAGGGGCTCTTCCTGCCATTGCTGGGATTCAACCAGCAGCGGTGGAGGGGTGCCTCTGCCACGCAGGGACGTCGTGTAGTAAAACAAGTCGACCTCCCTGCTGGCCTGGGGGGTGGGGGGGTGGTGGTGGTAGGGTGGTGGGTTTGGGGGCCCTCCTCCATGGGC
This sequence comes from Heterodontus francisci, assembly GCF_036365525.1. NCBI lineage: Eukaryota > Metazoa > Chordata > Chondrichthyes > Heterodontiformes > Heterodontidae > Heterodontus > Heterodontus francisci. Next base: position 129,240,029 of record NC_090377.1, read on the forward strand.
AATCAATGGCGGGCCCCCGCTGGGAAAACCTGCAACTCCCTGAATCACTCTCCCACTGCACTTAATGCCCACTCTCCCACTGCCGCTCACCTATGATTGGCCAGCAGCTCTTGGAAGCAGGATCCCTGTCTTTAAAGGGACAGTGATCCCGGCATCATGGAATCGCTCCGGGGAGGCTCCAGCTGGTCGAGGTGGGATTTTCCCATCCATTTCGGCTCGATGCCAGGAACCCTACCTTGGGCACATCATCCGGCCCAAGATGTGTCTGTGTGTGAGAGAGTTTGTGTGAGATTATTTGTGTGAGAGAGAGTATATAAGATCATAAGAAATAGGAGCAGGAGTAGGCCATTTAACCCCTCGAGCCTGCTCTGCGATTCAATAAGATCATGACTGATCTGATTGTGGCCTCAACTCTACTCTCCTACTGATTCCCTTATAGATCAAAAATCTGTCTAACTCAGCCTTGAATATATTCAATGACCCAGCCTCTACTGTTCTCTGGGGAGAGAGTTCCAAAGATTAACACCCTCAGAGTGTGTGTGTGTGTGTGTGTGTGTGAGAATATGTGTATGTGAGAGTGTGTGAGTCTCTGCATATTTGTGTGTGTGTCTGTGTGTTTGAGAGAGTGTGTGTGTCTGTGTGTGTGTTTGTGAGAGTGTGAGCCTGTGTATGTGAATGTGTGTGACAGAGAGAGTGTGTGTGTGTGTGTGAGAGAGTGTGTGGGCGTGTGAGAGTGTGCACATGAGAGTGTGTGTGTGTGCCTCTGCGTTTGCGTGCGCATGTGAGAGTGCGCACGTGTGTGTGTTTGTGAGAGCGTGTGTGTGCATGTGAGTGTGTATGTGAGAGGTTGTGTCTGTGCGTGCGTGTATGTGTGTTTTGATTGCACCTCAACTGCAGGCTGGAGATATGTACTGAAGCTTCGAGCTGTTGGCAACTTTTTTGTGAGTCAGTAAGAGAAAGACTGGCATTTCAGTGGGCTGACAACCACAGCTGGCTGCTTCCTTCCTTCATAAGTGCTCCCAAGTGTCACCTCCCACTGGGAGTGCTGGAACGTATACGTGCCCTCCAATGGATCACTTTGCAAGTGCAGTGATTACTTTTATGTCGATGTCTAAGGCAGCCCTTTTTGAACACAGCAAGATCCCACAACAGTCATCCGATGAATAGCCAGATAATCCGTTTCTAAATGGTGGTGCTTGAAGGAGAATTGTTGCAAGTTGCAAGAACAAAATGAGGACCTATAGTATGAGAACTGTTTGGCAAGGCAGTTGAAAAAAATCTCAGTCTTGTCAACCTAGTTCATGGTACAAGTATATTGGCACTTCTGCACAATAGGCCAAAAGTTTCCATGAAAGCCAGATGCCAAGTTACAAGAGGTGCACAGTGGCAGCTTATTTCTAGTTGCGGAGCCTGTGTTGCTTTCTTGAGGAAAAGCTTGCCTACGCATCAGCAGGACAGAGAGCAGCAGGGTCTCAGCAGCTGTTGAGAGCCCGGGTGAGAGAGAAAGAGAAAGAGAGAGAGAGAGAGAGATTGGCACCAGCTTTGCTGACTCTGCCAATTTGTTACAAACAGGCAGCAATTTCAATGTGGACAAGACTTTGTGCAGATTGGCACCCGTGTCAATGGGACATTCCGAGATAAAACTGTTGTTCATATCTGATTCTCACTAACTTCACCTTAATTCAAAAAGTTCAGCAAAGCATCTAAAACCACGATCTCAGGCAGCATGTAAACTGAGGCCTGATGGGCAACTTTGGTTGTAATATGCTTAGAGTAGTTAAATGGAGGGTCTTAGTGAATGCAAATAAATGAAAATGAATTATTAATTTGCCCAGTTTCTTCTATTTTACTCCGCTCCTGAGGGCGTAGACTCTCATTGGGGTATGAGTCTCACAGGCACTGTGACATCCCTCTTGTACTGCACGAGTGTGGCCATTCTTCAGGTGTGTGTCCAGCCACTGAATGGCAGTCAGCTTCGGTTCAGTGGTAGCAATCTTGCCTCTGAGAAGGTTGTGCGTTGAAGACCCACCCTGGAGACTTAAGAACAGCAAGTCTAGCCTGACGCTCCAGTGCAGTGCTGAGGGAGTGCGACACTGTCGGAGGTGTTGTCTTTTGGATGAGATGTTAAGCAAAGGCGCTGTTTGCCCCTTCAAGTGAAGTTAAAAGATCCGGTGAAATTATTTTGAAGAGCGGGTGAGTTTTTTTTGCAGTTCGCTGGCCAGCATTTATCGTTGAAGCAATATCACTAAAACTGGTCATTATCACATTGCTGTTTATGGGAGTTTGCAGTGTGCAGAATGGCTGCCACATTTCCCATAATAAAACAGGGCTTACACTTCAAAAACACTTCATTAGCTGTGAAGCACTTTAGAATGTTCTATAAGTGCGATATAAATGCAAGTTCTTTTTTATCGTTCTGTTTTTCTTTTGCATCTCTTTCTTTCTCATCTCTCTCTCTTTATCTTTCTCTCTCTCACACACACAGACCAAGCTCGATCCCAGTTTTAGCTTCGTGATGCCGTCCAGGCAGACGAGTTTAAGATCTGGTTATCGGGGCAAATTGTTTCCTTTCTGAGGTTCACACACATGCATTTCCAGAGTGTGCTGCTGGATAATGATCAGGAACAAAAAGTGCTGTCCCTGGCAGAGATCAGCTAACACAACTCAGACAGGCACGTGTTGATCTACATTGTTCAGTGTTACTCCAGGCAGTGCCAACACTGCTCACTGCCAAACACTCAGGCCTAATAGATAGACATGGGATAGGGTTCATGTTATCATCTGCTCCTCCCTTTGTCAAGTAACAAGGCACTAAACAGGCGTTTAGTGCGCCCTGCAAGTAGGGAGGGAAAAATTTAGAGACCCACTCTTGGCCACCCCCTGGTGGCCAACTTCGGGACATTGGCTGTGAGCTGACAATATTGTAAGTCATTCCTCACCCGGTACAAACAACACAGCATTGACGGTGAGCACAAACGTTGGTTTGCTTTTCATAAGTAAAGGCAGGCTTGTATTTATATAACGTTTTCATGACCTCAGGATGTCCCAAAGGGCTTTACAGCCAATGAAGTAATTCAGAAGTGTAGGAACTGCGCTCCCTAATTTGTGCCAGCACTGATAAATGACCGTGGGGTTTTTTAAATGATGTTGAGATATAAATATTGGCCCTGGACACTGGGGAGAACTCCCCTGCCTGACTTCAAGATAGAGCCAGGGGAGCTTCTCTGTTTACCTGAGAGGGCAGGCAAGGCCTCAGATATCATGTTATATCTGATGGATGGCACCTCAAACAGTGTAGCATTCCTTCATTTCTGTACTGAAATATCACTCTCTAGAGTGGGACTTGAACTCTCAGCCTCCTGATTCAGAAAACAAGGGAAGAGTGCTGCTTAAAGAGCCACAGCTGAAACCTAAGTCAGGGGAGTAGAGTCTAGGCTTAGCTTTGTCATGCTGCTAATTCTCTTGCCTGCCCTGCCCACAACTGGGTCATAATGCTGTGAAAGAAACAATCAAGTTTGTCTTTTGCCTGGGTTTCACAGCTTTCAAATTGACAGAGAAAATAGTTGAGTGCTCAGGGACTTAGTAAGGGATAGCCTCACTGTGTCTTTAAATAGTCCGGGTCTCATTTTTCAGTGCTCTTGCCAGCTGGATTGTGAGCTCCAAGTGTGCCATAATGTTCATTAAATAACATGAGCCAGATTAAACTGATAGTTTCGGTCAGAAAAAAAAGAAGCAAATCAAATAAATGACGGTATAAAGAGATTGTTCTTTTCTTAATCTGGATGGACGGGCTCCTTGAACCCGTTGACCTTAAATATTTTTAAATCTGCCATTTAGTTTGTAGTACGTCAAGGGACATCACATAAACAGGGCACTTGTCTGATTGTTAGAGGCTTGCGGGTTCATGTTCCACAGCAGCAACATCATTGGTGCATCTCTGTTCTTCTCTCCCAGTAGTGACTTCTCTCATGTTTTGAAATTTTAATTACGGGAGGGCCCAAGAACCAGATGCAAACGTCAAGCAGATCTTAGCCATGTGACACATGGCAGGAGGGTAGGTAGGGTTGCCAACTCTGCTTGGATGTAATCCTGGAGGTTTCATCCTATGACCTCCCACGCTAACCAGTCCACCCCACTTAAACAGTTATTTTTATTTGGTATCCTTCTCCAATATTTTTACAACAAATAAACAAAAATACATTTTTTTTTCCTGATGCTCCGAAGATTTTTCTTCCTGGCTGTTTGCAGCAGTGTCCTGGAAATGAATCTTTGATTCCAGGAAACTTCAGATCAGTCCAGGAAGGTTGGCAATCCTAAGAGTAGGGTAGCTACTCATCTAGTTTCGAATGTTGTGGGGCAGCTGCCCAATAATTTGGATAATTGAAAACCGGATGATAAAAGATTTGTTAATGAATGAATTTTTTTTTTAAATTGCCCAATGGGTTTGTAACCTGACATTTGTTTATGCTGGTGAAGGAATTCACACCCTTGTCTCTAAGGGAACAGTGCTGCACCAGCGGGATGATTGGTTCAAGGTGAAGTTGACGTTGCAAGTCCTGTCCCATCATATCTCTGTCCCTGCCGCACTTTGCCCAGGTTTTGACTCGGAAAACAGGTGAGAGTTTTATCTTATGAAGAAAGATTGAACAGGTTGGGCCTTTACCCATTGGAGTTTAGAAGAATGAGAGGTGATCTTATTGAAACATATAAGATCCTGAGCGAACTTGATAGACTAGGAGGATGTTTCCTCTGGTGGGGAGACTGGAACTAGGGGACACAATTTAAGAATAAGAGGGTTCCCTTTTAAGACGGCGATGAGGAGAATTTTTTTTCTCAAAGGCTCATTCATCAGTGGAATTCTCCTCTCCAGAAAGCAGTGGAGGCGGGTCATTGAATTTATTCAAGACTGAGTTAGATAGATTTTTGATAGACGAGAGAGTCAAGGGTTATGAGGGGCAGAGAGGAAAATGGAGTTGAGACCACAATCAGATCAGCCATGATCTTCTCGAATGGCGGAGCAGGCTTGAAGGGCCGAATGGCCTACTTCTGATCCTAAGTCTTATGTTCCCACATGAGAGACAGGTAGATTGTTCTGAGACATCTGCAATGCTGCACCAACCGAGCTGCAGAGGCCTTCCCTTCAACTTTGGCCTCTCACTTCCTGCCAGTGTCTCGCGCATGAATGAACACTCACAGAAAAATGTATCAAACATATTTCAGTCAGTTTTTATCAAAATTGGCAAAAAAGCAAAAGTGATCTTAATTTTTACTGTACATTTACTAAGGTGACTCAGTAAACAGCACAGTAACTGCATTCTTAATTAGCAAACAAGCAACTTTCTGGGTGTATTTGACCCCTTATTCGAGGTAGAATTTAATATCTCAAGTGTAACTTTGTGAAGATCCACCATTTTTTGACCACGCACTAACTATAATCTGTAATGATGCTTTATGATGAGAACACCACCTGGATATTAGCAATGGGAAAGGTTGCACTGATGCAAGCAACAGTAGCACGGGCGAAAGGAGTGGAGGCGGGAACATGGGGAGAAACCAGTTGGAAAGAAGAAAGGAAAACCGCTCTGGGCCTGAGACAAAAATGGAAATTGCAGGTAATACACAGCCACTGAATAGGAATGAACAAGACAAAGGGAGAGAACAGGTAGCAGTTAGGAGTGCTGATTCCTGTCACAAAGGGACAATTAATGAGCACAATGGCTTGTGAATAATTCTTTATATTTCAAAGTTGGATCTTAATCTTTTCACCAATTTCCTCCACTTGCTCAATCGTCACCCTGCTGTTCTTTTGCAATTCATACAACACAATCTCAGGTACACTGGCACAGGAAAGCAATAATGGGGGGGGGGGGGGCAAAAGCAACTTGCATTTATATGGCATCTTTAACATCTGAAGCCATTTTAAAGGAGCATTATCTAATAAAATTTAACATCGAGCCACATAGAGATTTTAGGACAAGTGACCAGCTTGGTCAAAGAGGTAGGTGTTAAGGAAGCTCTTAAGGAGAGAAAATTAGTGCATCACATCAAAAAGAGAAAGATTCAATATTTCAGTCACACCATTAGAGCAGAAAGTAGACAGAAACAGTTATTGGAAGGAAAACGTAGGAGAGGGAAGCAGAGAAGAAAATGGATGACAGAAATAATGGACTGGATGCAGCTGACATCTGCGGAATGTGTAAGGGCTGCACAGGACAGTCAACCTTCTGGGAAGATGACACCAATGAATGAATGAAAGAAGGAGAGAGAGGTGGAAAGGTGCAAAGGCTTAGGGAGAGAATTCCAGAGCTTAGGGCCTTGGTAGCAGAAAGCACGGCAGCCAATGGTGAGGCAATGGAAATTGGGGATACGCAAGAGATCAAAATTGGAGGGACACCGAGTTGTTGGAGGGTTGTAGAGCTGGAGGAGGTTGTAGGGATGGGGGGAGAGGCCATTGAGGGATTTGAAAACAAGAATGAGAATTTTAAAATCAAGGTAAAATTAATTGATTCATTCAGTTGTGGAGATAAATCTTCTCTCTAATATATATTTACACTTTCATGACACTGTGACTCAATATTGTCAGACTTACTCCCACAGCTTACTTTGCTGTTGTTGTTAAAACAGCATCGCACTATCATTCTAAAAATATCACTGCCATAGATAGTTAACGGGGAATGTCAGCTGTCCGGAGGTTACTCAAACACAGCCCCTATCTTCCCGTTAAATCATAGTCCCTTTTGTTTTGCCCATTAAGCAATCCTTTAAAATTGTTTTCATCCATTTTACAGCTGAACGGAATAAATCTAAAAGTTAATTAAACCGGCTCTCTAACATTCCCAGCGGGAGTGGGGCCGACCAGCACTCCAGGGGAGGAGTCAGGCAAGTTGACAGTTGGCATCGCACGACAGGCAGAACAAGAGGAAAATTCACGGAGCAGAAGTGTCATGCCAAAGGAAAACCCGGGGCACAGACTGAAGCCAGGGAATCGCTGTCAACCTGTATTTGAAGTCCAGTTTACCTTCTGATTGCTTCAGATGATTAACTTCTGTTGCTGACTTCCCCTGAGCAACATTGTGTATGGCTCAGTAGGCAGCCTATTGTATTCAGAATGCCCATGTTGTTTACTGGAGCCTGCTGAGTGGCTGCCAACTCGCTTCAGAGTGGGCGATCAATAGCAGGACTGTTAATAATGAAGGCAGTCCGCTGATTTTATTAACAGCAACCCTCCGAGCATTGAATTTAATTTTGCTCAGTTGCTTAGGAGCCTGCGTCAGACTTATTCTAGCGAACATCCCATCATCTTTAGTTCAGGAGTTTCCCAGTGCCCTAAGTCCTAGTGCGCCGTGTTCCATTTCAAAGTCATAGCTCGTATAGACAAGAGTATATTTTGAGGGGAGGGTTCAGGGGTGGGGGCGGATTATTGTTTCTGCTGGGTGGAATTGCAAGTAAAAGGATTCATGACATATCGCTCTCTGGCCCAGCAGACTGGGTTCCAAGAGGCTAACCCAATCAGAGGTTCACATAGTAATTGATGCTCAGTAAAGCTTGCGGCACAGTTCTTTAACAGAATTGTTGGCCGGAATTTTATGGCCCCCCCCCCAACGAGCGGGCTGGTGGTGGTTGGGGTGGGGGTAACATTGAGTGGGAGTTGTGAGGGGGGGGCGGGCGCGTTCCCAAACCCCTCCCACCCCTGCTGCAATTTTATGCGGGCAGCGGCTGTGAGAAATGGCCCGCCCGCTCCAAGCCAATCAAGGCCCTTAAGTGGCCAATTAACTACCACTTAAGGGCCTCCTCCCACCACCGCGGGTATTTTACTCTTGGCGGCCGGATGGCAAAGGCCCCAAGAACCCTGCCTGGTAGAACCAGGCAGCCTTCTTGCGGGCTGGAAGGGGCCCTGCTGATCGGGCACCCTGTACTCCATGGAAGGCCGCCCCTGAAGCCCCAACTGCCCGCAACGCACTCCATTCCCTCCCCCCTCCCTTGCCTCGCCTGGGTCTGGCCTATTGTCCCCGGCGAGGCTGTAAAAACGTATCTGAGTTCCAGGGTCATCCTTCCTTTTGCCTCCAATGGCTGGGTCTAGTAACAGCAGTGGCCACCGGCTCCCGGTGGCGCTGCTGGGACTAAGAGCTGCCAGCCCACTGATGGGCCGGCAGATCCATTAGGTGGGACTTCCTGCCTCAGCAAGTTGGAAATCCTGCCCAAGACCAATTAAGGGCCTGGGGAGCGAAAACTCCTGGCCTTGCTCCCCCAGTCCGGTGGAGGTGGGCTCACCCCCGACTTTTCAGCCAGTGTGTGGGACCTCCCTCCCAATGTAAAATTATAGCCATTACCTTTTCTCCAGAATGTTACATTTTGACAACATGGCAGTTGTTGGAGGATGCAGTGATATGAGTTTGTTTGCACAGTTCTGCACACTAATGCATTACTGCAACAGGAATGCTACTCGTGTTCTTGTCAAACTACATTATGTTGTGGTATGGTACTCAGGTAGTGTTACCATTGTGTTATAATAGTATTCGGATGGTGTTGAAGTTGTGTTACAATACTATGAAGATAGTGCTGCAGTTATGTAGTGTCGTGACAGTTTTACAGTTGAGGTACACTAGTAATAAAACAATGCACAGTTGAGTTACAATAGAATTAAGGCTATTTTACAGTTATGTTACAATAATATTAAGACTTTGGTCCAGTTGTGTTACAATAGCATTAATATAATGTTCCAGTTGTGTTAAATTAGTATTAAGATGCTGTTAGTGTTGTGTTATAGTTGCATTAACACAGGGTTACAGTTGTGTTACAATAGTATTAAAATGGAGTTACGATTTGTGTTAAAATAGTATTAAGATGGTCTTACAATTGTGCTATAATATGGTTAAGCAAGTGTTACTATTCTGTTACAATTGTATTCAGAGCGTGATACAGTTGTGTTACAATAATATAAAGACATTGTTACAGTTATTTTCCAGTTGTGTTAAGACAGTGTTCCAGTTGTGTTCAGTTGTATTAAGACAGTGTTACCATTGTGTTACAATACTATTAAGGCAGTTTTACAGTTGTGATAAATTAGTCTGAAGACAGAGTTAGAGTTGTATTACATTATTATAATGGCAGTGTTAAAATTGGCTTACAATAGTATTAAGATGGTTTTTAGTTACGTTACCATATTTTTCAGTAAACTGTTACACTTGTGTTATCGATGTATTATGACAGTATTACAGTTGTGCTGCATTAATATTAAGATACTGCTACAGTTGTGTTACAATAGTATTAAGGTGGTGTTACAGTTCTGCTACAATATGAATAACCCAGTGTTGTTCTTGTGTTCCAGTAGTATTTGTTTGTTACAGTTGTGCTATAATATTAAGAGAGTGTTACAGTTATACTACAATAGTGTTAAGGCAGTGTTACAATGGTGTTACAGTATTGTAACAAGTGTTACAGTCTCATTACAGCAGTATTAAGACAAGGTCACTTGTGTTACAGTGGTGTGAAGACAATGATACAGTTGTGTTATAATCGTGTTATAATAGTGTTGTAGTTGAGCTACAATAGTATACAATAGTATTACACTTGTGTTGGAATAGTTTTTTGACAGTATTACACTTGTGTTACAATATTGACGGTAGAGTTACAGTTAAGTTACAATAGTGTTCCAGCTGTTTTACAACAGAGTTTAGACTATGATACTTTTATTACACAACTGTATTAACACAGAGTTCCAGTTGTGTTCTAGTAGTAAGACATTATTAGAGTTATGTGACAATAGAATTCAGTTACAAGGTCACTATTCTGTTTCAGTGGTATGAAAACAATGATAGTTATATTATAATAGTGTTATGTTGTATTGCAGTTGCATTACAATAGTATGAAGACAGTATTACAGTTGAGGTACAATAGAATTAAGCCATTGTGGTGGTACAATATTATTAAGGTAGTTTTACAGTGAAGTTACGTTAAGAGTAAGGTAGTGTTACAGCTGTCTTACAAAACTATTAAAGCTGTGTTACAGTTTAGTTAAAATAATATTAAGCCACTGTTACAGTTGTGTTATAGTAGTATGAGACAATGTTCTTCTTCTTTGGCCTCCTTGTCTCGAGAGACAATAGGTAAGCACCTAGAGGTGGTCAGTGGTTTGTGGAGCAGCACCTGGAATGGCTATAAAGGCCAATTCTAGAATGACAGACTCTTCCACAGGCACTGCAGATAAAATTGATTGTCAGGGCTCTTACACAGTTGGCTCTCTCCTTGCACTTCTGTCATTTTTCCTGCCAACTGCCAAGTCTCTTCGACTCGCCACTCTTTAGCCCCACCTTTATCGCTGTCCGCCAGCTCTGGCGATCACTGGCAACTGACTCCCACAACTTGTGGTCAATGTCACAGGACTTCATGTCACGTTTGCAGACGTCTTTAAAGCAGAGACATGGATGGCCGGTGGGTCTGATACCAGTGATGAGCTCGCTGTACAATGCGTCCTTAGGGATCTGCCATCTTCCATGCGGCTCACATGGCCAAGCCATCTCAAGCACCGCTGGCTCAGTAGGGTATATATGCTGAGGATGTTAGCCGCCTTGAGGAATTCTGCATTGGAGATACGGTCCTGCCACCTGATGCCAAGGATTCGTCGGAGGAAGCAAAGATGGAATGAGTTGAGATGTCGCTCTTGGCTGACATACGTTGTCCAGGCCTTGCTGCCCTAGAGCAAGGTACTGAGGACACAGGCTTGATACACTCGGACTTTCGTGTTCTGTGTCAGTGCGCCATTTTCCCACACCCTCTTGGCGTCGAGAGACAGGTTACTGGTGATAGTTGAGCCTAGGTAGATGAACTCTTGAACCACTTCCAGAGCGTGGTCGCCGATATTGATGGATGGAGCATTTCTGACATCCTGTCCCATGATGTTCGTTTTCTTGAGGGTGATGGTTAGGCCAAATTTGTTGCAGGCAGCCACAATCCTGTTGATGAATCTCTGCAGACACTCTTCTGTGTGGGATATTAATGCAGCATTGTCAGCAAAGTGGAGTTCCCTGATGAGGACGTTCCGCACTTTGGTCTTCGCTCTAAGACGGGCAAGGTTGAACAACCTGCCATCTGATCTTGTGTGGAGGAAAATTCCTTCTTCTGAAGACTTGAATGCATGTGAGAGCAGCAGTGAGAAGAAGATCTCGAACAGTGTAGGTGCGAGAACACAGCCCTGTTTCACGCCACTCAGGATAGGAAAGGGGTCTGATGAGGCACCGCTATGCTGAATTGTGCCTTTCATATTGTCATGGAATGAGGTGAATGAGGTAACAGTTCTGTTATATTAGTGTTAAGGAAATATTAAATTTTGGTTAAAATAGAATTAAGACACTGTTACAGTTGTCTTACAGTCGTATTAAGATGGTGTTAGTTATTTTGCAATAATAAGACAGTATTACAGTGAAGTTACATTGAGATTAACGCAGTGATACAGTCATGTTGCAATTGTATTAAGACGGTCTTATATTTGCGTTACAATAGTCTTAAGGCAGTGTTACAGTTTTATTACAATAATAAAGCAGCATTACACTTGTCTTACAATAGTTTTAAGAGACTTACAGTTATGCTACACTAGTATTAAGACATTGCTACAGTTGTGCTACAACATTATTAAGGAAGTGTTACAGTTGTGTAAGGCAAGTGTTATATATTAGTGTTATGGCGGTGTTACAGTTGTGTAACAATATGGTTAAGTCAGTGTTATTATTGTGTTACAATAGTATTAAGACAATGTTACAATTGTGTTGCAATAGTTTAAGGCTCTGTTACAGTTGTGCTTCAATAGCACTCTCCCGCCACCCAGCACCTCTGCTTCAGGTGTTGATTCCCTGGTGGATGCAGCTACAGTGCACGGGTATCCTCTTGGCACCTTCCCAAAGAAACCTATTAATGTGTGAACATAGGCAATTAATTTCAGCAGATTATTCAGTCACTGAACCTCACTCTGCCTCCACATGACATCACACACATGCATTTCCAAACAGGTTTGTTGAATTGCAGTCAGGAGCAGTGACCGTATGTGAAGTTCCCCTCTCTAACCGAAGTATGCTCGGGCCAACTGTGGCACTTCTGTCACTGCCCTGGCAGAAATCAGCGAATGTACCACAGATTGGTAATCAAACCTTGGAGTTGTTTGATCTATACAGCTTAACTGCTCACTGACTTAGTCAGCTGAGTATCAGGGAACTTCCTTTGCCTTTAATAATGAATATCTGATCTCACCTCCAGATTATTTCTCAACAAACCCATTGTAATTACATCACTGTCATTAATCCGTGTGCGTGAATATCATCAGGGATGTTTTCCATTCTAACCACTAGTGCTTGGACCTAAACAGACATAAAAATTATGCCCATATCAAATTGTTATAAATAATGACGGATTCCAGGGAGCTATTTCAAGGCTGTAATCTAATCTCAACAATTCAGATGGTAGTTATAAACCATTTTGCTTTAGCATTTTACAATGTTGTCTCATCCCCTTGTTTGTATTACTGCTTTATAATCACTCCCAAGTATCCATTATTGTCTCATTGACGTAACTGCTTTTTTTTAGATAACTTACACCACAGTATCTGCTGTTTTGACAAAGTGATTAAACAGTTCTGCATAAATGGATTATGCCTCTTTTAAAATAGTGAACAACATGCAGGTGCCAGTCGTGGCTCATTGGTAGCTCACTTGCATTTATAGGTTGCATTTCACGATCTCAGAACATCAAGATGTCTCAAAGTGCTTTGTAGTCAATGAAGTACTTTTGAAGTCTAGTCATTGTTGTGATACAGGAAACATGGCAGCCAATTTACACACAGCAAGCTCCCACACACAGCAATGTGACCAAATAACCTGTTTTTAAAAAATTCATGGCATGTGGGCATCAGTGGCAAGGCCAGCATTTGTTGCCCATCCCTAATTGCCCTTGACAATTGAGTGGCTTGCTAAACCATTTCAGAGAGCAGTTAAGTCAGCCACATTGCTGTGCGTCTGCAGTCACATGTAGGCTAAACCAGGTAAGGATGGCAGATTTCCTTCCCTAAAAGGCATTAGTGAAGCAGATGGGTTTTTACGACAATCAGAGGTAGTTTCATGGCATCATTTCTGAGACTAGCTTTCAATTCCAGATTTTTTTGAAACCACTAAATTGAATTCAATTCAGTGATTTTGATTGAGGGATAATTATTGGCCGGGACACCAGGGAGAACTTCCCTGCTCTTCTTCAAAATGGTGCCATGAGATCTTTTACATCCACCTGTGAGGGCAGGCAGGGACTTGGTTTTACATCTCATCCGCCCAACAGCACCTGCACCAGTGCTGACCTGGCTCAGTACTGCACTGGAGATGTTGCAGTCAGGTCTCTGCAGTGGGACTTGAACCCACCACCTTCTGAGAGGTGAGAGTGCAGCCACTAAGCCACAGCTGATAGACGGCTGCATGCAGTTGGTCGTTTCGCTGTACAGCTTTTTGCAGAATTTAGGTTGATGAGAAAAGAATAAAGGCATTCATATAGTGCCTTTCACAACCCCAGGATATCCCAAAGTACTTTATTGCCAATGAAGTGCTTTGATCTGTAGTCACTGTTGTACTGTAGTAAATAAAGAAAATGTATTGCAGTACGTCATAATAAATAAAATGAATGGGCACAATCAAAATCCTAAATGTACATTGATTTTTTTTTTACAGTTAGAAATTAAGTTTCCTTCTCTCTCGGGGTCTGGTAATTCTTTAGTAGCTATTCATCTTCTCACAGATCCTTTGGCACGTCTCTCTGATTTCTTTGCTTTCATTTTCTGTAGTGGGTTGATTAATGTAGCAGGCAAATATTGCTGGGCCTCATAGTATTTACCGATAGAGAAAAGGGTTCCAACAGGGAACCTCAAATTGTAAATTTTTACAGAGTAATATCACTTTAGATGGATTTGCACACCAACTAATGTTTAGTGGAGTAAGTCTGGAGTCCAAGCCTGAACTGACTCCACAGCGGAGGGAAGCTCCTTACTCCGGGAAGTCCCTACTTCGCCCGGTGTCACGGCACCGTGTACATAGTTACTGCACCGTGTGCCCACTCACAGCATAGTGTGCACACTGTGTGTACTATGTACACCCACTGCACTGTGTACACTCATTGCAGGGTATGCATTTTGCACCGCTCCCCTTTCTACACATTCTGCTCCCCTTGCTGTTCCTTCTTTCCCTGAGTGCTTGATCCTCTTTCCTCCCATTTTCACCCTCTATTTGCATCCAGATTGCCTCTTACACCTTGCATTTTACCCCATTTGCATCAACCACAGCAATTTATATTTAACATACTCTGTAAGAAACCAGACTTTAATCTTTTGTCACTACCTACTTCTCACAGGATCATCGAATTATAGAATAGGGCAGCACAGAAGGTGGCCATTTGGCCTATCGAGTCTGTGGCAACTCTTTCGAACAACAGTTCGGTTGTCCCCCATTCTTTCCCTGTATCCCTGCAAATATTTTTCCTTCAGGTATTTATTCAGTTTCCTTTTGAATGCTACTACTGTATCTGTATCCTCCCTATCGGGCAGTGCATTCCAAATCCTAACCACTTGTTACATAAAAATGGTTTTCCTCATCTCTTCTCTGGTTTATTTACTCCTTAAATCTGTGTGTTCTGGTACTGACCCTTCAGCAATTGGAAACAGTGGGCTGAATTTTACGCTGCCCCAGTAGGTTGCATGGTGGCGTGGGGGTGGCGTAAAATTGAGCGGGAGACTCCGGGAGGCCTTCTCGGCCCACTTCTGCCTCCGGCCAACTTTACGGCGGTCAAGCAGGGGTGGGCGGGGGAGGGGGGGGAGTGGATAGTGGGTAGGGGGGAGTGGATAGGGGGTAGGGGAACGGCCCGCCAGCCCACCTGCGGCCAATCAAAGCCCTCAAGTGGGCACTTAACGGCCACTTGAGGGCCCTTGCACACTTCCAAGGGTATCTGACTCATGGCAAGTGGGCATGCTGGGGACGTGAGAGGCCGCCCAGCGATAGCTGCTGGCCTTTTGGCGCGCTGGGGGGGGAGGGGTGCCATGGCAGTCAGGCATAGGGTGCCCAATTGAAGGCTGCCCCCACCTCCCAACCCACCCCCAGGACCCAAGACGCTCCCCTCTCTCCAAATGACTACCCTTGCCTCGCCACCGCGACTGATCATCCCCTGACGAGGCAAGCCCAACTTACCTGAAGTCCTGGCTCCATGGCATTCTCCTCAGTCAGCTGGGCTGCAGTCCCAGCAGTGGCCACCGCTCCGGTGGCGCTGCTGGGACGAAGAACTGATTGGCCGGCAGCTCACTGAGGCAGGACCTCCTCCCTCAAGCGGGTGGAAGTCCCGCCTCGGTAGGCGGAAGTGGGTTCGCCAATGACTTTTAAGTCGATGGTGAAATCCCGTCCGCCTACAGTAAAATCCAGTCCAGTTCTCTTTATTTACTCTATCTAAACCCGTCATGCTTTTAAATACATATATCATTTTTTTTTTAGCCTTCTTTGGTCTAAGGAGAACAATCCAGCTTCTCTAATTTATCCATGTAACTGTAATCCCTCATCCCTGGAACCATTCTAGTAAATCTCTTCTGTACCCTCTCCAAAGCCTTCCTGTCCTTCCTAACGTGTGGTGGCCAGAATTGGACACAGTACTCCAGCTGAGACTGAACTAATGCTTTGCACAGGCTTATCATAACTTCCTGGCTTTTGTAATCTTTGCCTCTGTTTCTAAGGTTCAAGATCCCATAAGCTTTATTTACTGCTTTGTTAACCTGTCCTGCCACCTTCAAAGATTTGTGTACATTTGTTATTGCAACCCCTTTATAATTGTACATTTAGCTTGTATTGTCTCTCTTCATTCTTCCTATAAAATGTATCACCTCACATTTTTCTGCATTGGACTTCATCTGTCATGTGTCCATCCATTCCGCCAGCCTGTGTATATCCTCCTGAAGACTATTACTACCTCCTTCATTGTTTACTACACGTCCAAGTTCTACGTCATCTGCAAATTCCAAAATTGTGCCCTGAACCCCCCAAGTCTAAGTCAGTAATGTACATCAAAAACAGCAGTGGTCCTAGTTCTGAACCCTGGGAAGCACATACCACTCTCTACCTCCCTCCGATCTGAAAAACAGACATTCACCACAACTCTTTTTTCGCCAATTTTGTATCCATGCGGCTACTGCCCTTTTTATCCCATGGGTTTCAATTTTGCTAACAAGTCTAATATGTGGTCATTTATCAAACACCTTATGAAAGTCCATATACGCAACATCAACAGCATCACTGTCATCCACCCTCTCTGTTACCTCATCAAAAAACTCAATCAAGTTAGTTGAACACATTTTGCCCTTATCAAATCCATCCTGGCTCACCTTTATTAGTCCATGCTGGTGAAAATGGCTGTTAATTTTCTCCTTGTTTATAGTTTCTAAAAGCTTCCTCACCAGTTTTTTGAAATGTACACACTCACTGCATGGTATATATTATACAGTCACTCATTGTATACTCATTTGGCAGCACAGTGGCGCAGTGGTTAGCACCGCAGCATCACAGCTCCAGTGACTCGGGTTCAATTCTGGGTACTGTCTGTGTGGAGTTTGCAAGTTCTCCCTGTGTTTGCGTGGGTTTCCTCCGGGTGCTCCGGTTTCCTCCCACAGCCAAAAGACTTGCAGGTTGATAGGTAAATTGGCCATTATAAATTGCCCTGAGTATAGGTAGGTGGCAGGGGAATATAGGGACATGTGAGGATGTGGTAGGAATATGGGATTAGTGTAGGATTAGTATAAATGGGTAGTTGATGGTCGGCACAGACTCGGTGGGCCGAAGGGCCTGTTTCAGTGCTGTATCTCTAAATCTTTAATTTGATTTTTGGGATATAGGCAACACTTTCAAGGCCACATTAATTGCCTATGATTTATACTGCTCATGCTCAGTGGTAGAGACTATGGGCTTGGGGGCTGCTGTCCAAGTAACCTTGGTGAGTTACTGCAGTGGCTCTTTAGATTCTTTATACTGCGGCCACAGTATGCTGGTGGTGGAGGGGATGGGCATTACGTCCGGTGATAGGGGTGCCAATTAATCAAGATGGTTTTGAGCTTCCTGAGTGTCGCAGCTGCATCCATCCATCACCCTCCTGATTTGAGCCTGGTAGGCGATGGAGAGGCTTTAAGGTCACAGAGTACCCAGCCTCAACCCTGCTATTATAGTCAAGGTGTTTAACATCTGGTCAGTGGTGACCCCTAGGATGTTTCGTTTTTTGGACTGTGCATGTAATAGCGAGGCATCATGGGACTCTATGAAGATCTTTTTCAATCGATTGCAAACTCTACATCATTAGGAACAACAAATTTCTGGAAGCGTTTTTAAGTCAGGAATTTCTCAGTGTTGGCGTTTGTCATGACCCTTTGGAACTTCATTCTGGTTTCATCAGATCTGTTTGATCGAATTGCTACCTGGTTTGTCACTCCTCATAACTGATTGTACGTAGCACAGTATGAACAAGAAACTGGCACACTGTTTTTATTTATTTTTTTTAAAATTTTATTTAGAGATACAGCACTGAAACAGGCCCTTCAGCCCACCGAGTCTGTGCCGACCAACAACCCACCCATTTATACTAACCCTACAGTAATCCCATATTCCCTATCACCTCCCTACACTAGGGGCAATTTACAACGGCCAATTTACCTATCACCTGCAAGTCTTTGGATGTGGGAGGAAACCGGAGCACCCGGCGAAAACCAACGCAGACACAAGGAGAACTTGCAAACTCCACACAGGCAGCACCCAGAATCGAACCCGGGTCCCTGGAGCTGTGAGGCTGCGGTGCTAACCACTGCGCCACTGTTATTGGGAATGTTTTGTTAAAAGGAGCAGTCAATCAGGGGCTGATGAATTCCCTGTACATGATAATAGAGGCACTGCTGGTTTGTAGAGACATTGCAATTATTTTTGAAGCATTAATGTCTTGAAGTGTGAAAAGCATCAAAGAATAGGTCACGTTTTAAGCAGATAAAGGAGTTGAATCTTCCTTGTAATGAATAGGAATTGTCAGCTGTATTGTTAGGGAGACTGTTTGATATACATGCAGAGTTTTTTTAGCAGACTAGAAATGATGGATTTCAGTATCAGCAGATGTAGTTGTTTTAAATAGATAAAACAGAGCTGGTGATTGAATAGATCTTGCCCCCTGCTGCTGATGTAATAAAGCCTGTTCTGTAGAGCTCAGCATGTTAGTCTTAGACACCCTTATCATTGAATGCAAACCTGCAATTAGTGGGGGCCAATGCGTTTATGTTTTAGGTATCATCAACTGAGATTAGCTCTTGTACTTTCAATGGTGTTTGATTAATAGAAAGATTCAGGTAAAAAAAAAAGATGAGTTGGTTGCTGTTGTCAGCCTACAATCCTCCGAGATCTCTGTAACATCCGCCAACCCTATAACCCTCCGAGATCTCTGTAACCTCTTCCAATCTTACAATCCTCCGAGATCTCTGTAACCTCCACCAACCCTATAACCCTCCGAGATCTCTGTAACATGCTCCAACCCTATAACCCTCCGAGATCTCTGTAACCTCTTCCAATCTTACAACCCTCCGAGATCTCTGTAACATGCTCCAACCCTATAACCCTCCGAGATCTCTGTAACCTCTTCCAATCTTACAATCCTCCGAGATCTCTGTAACCTCCACCAAGCCTATAACCCTCCGAGATCTCTGTAACCTCTTCCAATCTTACAACCCTCCGTGATCTCTGTAACTTCCACCAACACTATAACGCTCTGAGATCTCTGTAACCTCCTCCAACCCTATAAACCTCCGGGATCTCTGTAACCTCTTCCAATCCTATAACCCTCCGAGATCTCTGTAACCTCCTCCAACCCTATAAACCTCCGAGATCTCTAACTTCCACCAACTCTATAACCCTCCGAGATCTCTGTAACCTCCTCCAACCCTATAAACCTCCGAGATCTCTGTAACCTCTTCCAATCCGACAACCCTCCGAGATCTCTGTAACCTCCACCAACCCTATAACCCTCCGAGATCTCTGTGACCTGTTCCAATCCTACAACCCACCGAGATCTCTGAAACCTCCACCAACCCTATAACCCTCCGAGATCTCTGTAACCTCTTTCAATCCTACAACCCTCCGAGATCTCTATAACCTCCACCAACCCTATAACCCTCCGAGATCTCTGTAACCTGCTCCAATCCTACAACCCTCCGAGATATCTGAAACCTCCACCAATCCTATAACCCTCCGAGATATCTGAAACCTCCACCAACCCTTTAACCCTCCGAGATCTCTGTAATCTCCTCCAACCCTATAACCCTCCGAGATCTCTGTTACTTCTTCCAATCCTACAGCCCTACGAGATCTCTGTAACCTCCTCCAACCCTAAAACCCTCCGAGATCTCTGTAACCTCCTCCAACCCTATAACCCTCCGAGATCTCTGTAACCTCTTCCAATCCTATAACCCTCCGAGATCTCTGTAACCTCCTCCAACCCTATTAACCTCCGAGATCTCTGTAACCTCCACCAACCCTATAACCCTCCGAGATTTCTGTAACTTCTTCCAATCCTACAACCCTCCGAGATCTCTGTAACCTCCACCAACCCTATAACCCTCTGAGATCTCTGTAATGTCTTTCAGTCCTACAACCCTCCGAGATCTCTATAACCTCCACCAACCCTATAACCCTCCGAAATCTCTGTAACCTCCTCCAATCCTACAACCCTCCGAGATCTATGAAACCTCCACCAACCCTATAACCCTCCGAGATCTCTGTAACCTCCTCCAACCCTATAACCCTCCAAGATCTCTGTAACCTCTTCCAATCCTACAACCCTCCGAGATCTCTGTAACCTCCACCAACCCGAAAACCCTCCAAGATCTCTGTAACCTCCTCCAACCCTATAACTCTTCAAGATCTCTGTAACCTCTTCCAACACTATAACCCTCCGAGATCTCTGTAACCTCTGACATTGCTGTGCCATCTAACTCTGGCCTCTTGCGCATTCTCTGAATTACTTTGTTCCACCATTGGCAGTTATGCCTTCAGCTCTCTTTGTCCTAAGCTCCAGTAATCCCTCCTTAAACCTCAAAACGCCTCTCTATCCTCCTCACTGCCTGAAAGGGTGATAGATGCAGAGACCCTTGTAACATTTAAAAAGTACTTAGACATCCGTCGTGTTGTGTGGCACTATCATCGTGCTAAATGGGATAGATTTCGAACAGATCGAACAATGCAAAACTGGGCATCTATGAGGCGCTGTGGGCCATCAGCAGCAGCAGAATTGTACTCGACCACGATCTGTGACATCATGGCCTGGCATATACCCCACTCTACCATTACCATCAAGCCAGGACACCAACCATGGTTCAATGAAGAGTGCAGGAGGGCATGCCAGGAGCAGCACCAGGCATACCTCAAAATGAGGTGTCAACCTGGTGAAGCTACAACACAGGACTATCTGCGTGCTGAACTGCGTAAGCAGCATACACTAGACAGAGCTAAGCGATCCCATAACCAACGGATCAGATCTAAGCTCTGCAGTCCTGCCACATCCAGCCGTGAATGATGGTGGACAATTAAACAACTAACTGGAGGAGGTGGCTCCACAAATATCCCCATCCTCAATGATGAGGGAGCCCAGCACATCAGTGCGAAAGATAAAGCTGAAGCATTTGCAACAATCTTCAGCCAGAAGTGCCGAGTTGATGATTCATTTCGGCCTCCTCCTGAAGTCCCCAGCATTACAGATGCCAGACTTCAGCCAATTCGATTCACTCCGCGTGATATCAAGAAACGACTGAAGGCACTGGATACTGCAAAAGCTATGGGTCCTGACAATATTCCGGCAATAGTACTGAAGACCTGTGCTCCAGAACTTGCCGCGCCCCTAGCCAAGCTGTTCCAGTACAGCTACAACACTGGCATCTACCCAGCAATGTGGAAAATTGCCCAGGTATGTCCTGTACACAAAAAGCAGGACAAGTCCAACCGGGCCAATTACCATCCCATCTGCCTACTGTCAATCATCTGTAAAGTGATGGAAGGTGTCATTAATGGTGCTATCAATTGGCACTTGCTTCGCAATAACCTGCTCAATGACGCTCCGTTTGGGTTCCGCCAGGGCCACTCAGCTCCTGACCTCATTACAGCCTTGGTTCAAACATGGACAAAAGAGTTGAACTCAAGAGCTGAGGTGAGAGTGAATGCCCTTGACATCAAGGCAGCATTTGACCAAGTATGGTATCAAGGAGCCCTAGCAAAACTGAGGTCAATGGGAATCAGGGGGAAAACCCTCCGCTGGCTGGAGTCATACCTAGCGCAAAGGAAGATGGATGTGGTTGTTGGAGGTCAATCATCTGAGCTCCAGGACATCACTGCAGGAGTTCCTCAGGGTAGTGTCCTGGGCCCAACCATCTTCAGCTGCTTCATCAATGACCTTCCTTCAATCATAAGGTCAGAAGTGGGGATGTTCGCTGATGATTGCACAATGTTCAGCGCCATTCGTGACTCCTCAGATGCTGAAGCAGTCTGTGTAGAAATGCAGCAAGACCTGGACAATATCCAGGCTTGGGCTGATAAGTGGCAAGTAACATTCACACCACACAAGTGCCAGGCAATGACCATCTCCAACAAGAGAAAATCTAACCATCTCCCCTTGACATTCAACAGCATTACCATCGCTGAATCCCCCACTATCAAGATCCTAGGGGCTACCATTGACCAGAAACTGAACTGGAGTAGCCATATAAATACCTTGGCCTGCAAGAGCAGGTCAGAGGCTAGGAATCCTGAGGCGAGTAACTCACCTCGTGACTCCCCAAAGCCTGTCCACCATCTACAAGGCACAAGTCAGCAGTGTGATGGAATACTCTCCACTTGCCTGGATGGGTGCAGCTCCAACAACACTCAAGCTCAACACCATCCAGGACAAAGCAGCCCGCTTGATTGACACCCCATCTACAAACATTCACTCCCTCCACCACCGACGCACAGTGGCAGCAGTGTGTACCATCTACAAGATGCACTGCAGCAATGCACCAAGGCTCCTTAGACAGCACCTTCCAAACCCACGACCTCTACCAACTAGAAGGACAAGGGCAGCAAATACATGGGAACACCACCACCTGCAAGTTCCCCTCTAAGTCACACACCATCCTGACTTGGAACTATATCACTGTTCCTTCACTGTCGCTGGGTCAAAATCTTGGAACTCCCTTCCTAACAGCACTGTGGGTGTACCTACCCCAAATGGACTGCAGCGGTTTCAAGAAGGCAATTCACCAACACCTCCTCAAGGGCAATTAGGGATGGGCAATAAATGCTGGCCTGGCCAGCGTCGCCCACATCCCATGAATGAATAAAAAAAAAATATGTACTGGAAGTCGCCTAACATGCAGGGCTGTGGGCCAGGAGCTGGAGGGCTACTTGTCGGCAGGCGTGGACATGACTGGCCGAATCGCCTCATTCCATGCTGTAAATTTCTGTGACTCCTTCAAACCTACCAAATGTTTGGTCACCTTCCTAATATCTCCTCATGTGGCTCGTTGTCAAATTTTGTTTGATAATGCTTTGGTGAAACATCTTGGGATGTTGTTAAAGGTGCTATATACATGCAGGTTATTGTTGTTTATGGTACTCTCATTAAAAGACAAATAACTGTACTAGTATTGAATTGCCACTGTTTAGCAATCGCATGCCCATCAATGGGACCTTCCAGCTGACTGCTGTCGCTGTCAGGTGTCTCCCTGACGTCAAATAATTTTCCTCAGTTTGCTGATCTTTAATTCTGTTCCTTTGCAGCCCATTGTAAGCAGTTCCACAGACACATCAGTTTGGTATGGAGTGCTGGGGTGAATTTATACAGAGTGATTATCTATTGTAAACCTGCTCTACCCAACGGGGAGTCTCATTGACCATCTCTTGGACTGACTGTGGTTGTGTTTTTCCAGTTAATTTCAAGCTGGGAATGGTAACATGCTGGTAATGAAGAGACCTGGATTAATACTCTGGCAAGGTGAGTTCAAATCCCACCTTGGCAGCTGGGGGTGGGGGGGATTTAAATTCAATTAATTAATAAATCTGGAATTAAAAAGCTACTCTTAGTAATGACGGTTATGAAACTCATCTGGTTCACGAGTGCCCTTTAGAGAAGGAAATCTGCTGTACTTACCCAGTCTGGCCTACATGTGACTCCAGATCCACAGTAATGTGGCTGGTTCTTAACTGCCCTCTGAAATGGCCTTGCAAGCCTTTCAGTTTTAGTAAATTGTTACAAATAAAAGTTAAATAAGAAACTGGACCACCTGCCACCAGAAATAACAAAGGCACTCCCTGCACCCCATCCTCCTAGTCAACCCTGCAAAGTCCTCCTCACTAATAGTTGGGGACTTGTGCCAAACCTGGGAGGACTGTCCCACAGACTAGTCAAGCAACAGCCTGGCATAGTCATACTCACTGAATCATACCTTATAACCAATGTCCCAGACATCATGAACCAGAGGTGGTGGCACAGTAGTATAGAGGCAGAAGGGAGTGGCCCTGAGTGTTCTCAACATTGACCCATGGCATTAGGTCAAACATGGGTAAGGAATCCACCTACTGCCCTTCCTCAACTGGTGAATCTGTGCTTCTCCATGTTGAACACCACTTGGAAGAAATACTGAGGGTAGCAAGGGCATAGAATGTGGGTGGAGGACTTCAATGTCTATCACCAAGAGTAGCTTGTAGCATTACTACTGTCTGAGTCCTGACGGACATGGCTGCGGCAGGTGGTGAGAGAACCAACAAGAGGGAAAAACCTACTTGACCTTGTTCTCACCAATCTACTGCATAGTCCTTGTGGAAACAAAGTTCCATCTTCACACTGAGGACATCCTACATTGTGTTGTTTGGCACTATCACTGTGCTAAATGGGATAGATACAGAACAGATCTAGCAGCTCAAAACTGGGCATCCATGAGGAGCTGGGGACCATCGGCAGCAGCAGTATTGTATTCTGTCGGAAACCTCTCACTCTACTATTACCAACAAGCCAAAGGACAAATCCTGGTTCAATGAGGCATGTAGGGCAGCAGCACCAGACATACCTACAAATGATATGCCAACCTGTTGAAGCTACAGCATAGGAGTTCCTCAGGGTAGTGTCCTAGGACCAACCATCTTCGGCTGCTTCATCAATGACTTTTCCTCCATCATAAGGTTAGAAGTGGGAATGTTTGCTGATGATTTCACAGTGTTCACTACCATTTGCGACTCCTCAGATACTGAAGCAGTCCATGTTCATATGCAGCAAGACCTGGACAACATCCGGGTTTGGGCCAATTAGTGAAAAGTGGTGGACATTGACCATCTCCAATGAAAAAATCTAACCATCTCTCCTTGACCTTCAATGGCATTACCATCGCTGAATCTCCCACTATCAATATCCTGGGGGGGTGGGGGGGATCATCATTTACCACAAACTGAACTGGAACAGCCACATAAATGCTTTGGCTGCAAGAGCAGGTCGGAGGCTGGGAATTCTGCGGTGAATAACTCACCTCCTGTCTTCCCAAAGCCTGTCCACCATCTACAAGGCACAAGGCAGGAGTGTGATGGAATACTCTCCACTTGCCTGGATGAGTGCAGCTCCAACAACACTCAAGAAGCTCGACACCATCCAGGACAAAGCAGCCCGCTTGACTGGCACCCCATCCACCAGCTTAAACATTCACTCCCTCCACCATCGGCGCACAGTGACAGTAATTTATACCATCTACAAGATGCACTGCAGCAACTCACCAAAGCTCCTTTTGACAGCACCTTCCAAACCTGCAACCTCTTCCGTCTCGAAGGACAAGGCCAGCTGACACATGGGAACACGACCACCTGCAACTTCCCTTCCAAGTCACACACCATCCTGACTTGGAACTATATCGCCGATCCTTCACCGTCGCCGGGTCAAAATCCTGGAACTCGCTCCCTAACAGCACTGTGGGTATACCTACACCCGAAGGACTGCAGCGGTTCAAGAAGGCAGCTCACCAACACCTTCTCAAGGGCAATTAGGGATGGGCAATAAATGTTGGCCTGGCCAGCGACACCCATGCACATCCCATGAATGAACAATAAAAAAAAGCTCAGTGAAGCCTTAATAATAATTAGACTGTATTGTGGACCAGGATCTCTTAGCCACAGGCCATTATCATTGTCAAGCACGACTAAGTCCCTGCAGAAGAGTCTTGCCACATATAAAATAAACTAATTGTCAAGGAAATGAAATATAATTGGCAGTTCAGTCCCTACTGCTTATGGATTGGCGCTCACACAATTTGCCCTCTATACTTGTTGGACTGTTTGTATGAAGCTATAATGTTTATTTTATAACCCTGACTAGAACACTTTTTTTCCTCAATGGTTATGTAAAAAAGTTTTATTTAAAGCCTGTCACTGGACTCCAGAACAAGTTCGATTCTTTCTTAACCCTCTTGGCCACTGTCAACAAGGTAACTCGATTCACTCTATCCTCAGGTGGTGAAGCCCTGAACAAGGGATAATATCCTACAAATAGAGCTAGGCCATTCAAGGGTAATATCAGGAAGGACCTCTTTGCACAAAGGGTAGTGGAAGTCTAAAACTTGGCCCCCAAAAAGCTGCTGTTGCTGAGGGCGAGGGTGTCAATTGAAAATTTCAAAACTGAGAATGGTAGATTTTTGTTGGGTAAGGTTTGTAAGGGATATGGAACCAGAGCAGGTAAATAGAGTTAAGAAACAGATCAGCGATGATCTAATTGAATCACAGAACTGGCTCAAGGGGCTGAATGGCCTCCTTCTATTACCAAGTTCCTATGACAATACCTAAATTACCCTGCACTAAACAGGTACTTGTGAGGCGCGAGGGAACACAGTGCTCCATAAGACAGACCTGCAACTACTTTTCTCTGGTGCAATGTACACCATTATTATTGTGCAGTGTTCTGCATTATTCTCAGATGAATAGGATATGGCAAAGTACCCATGAATCTCTCATCCAATTCCACGACAATGCTATCCACTGAAAGAGATGACTTTGTAATTGACAGTAATCGATAGCTATGCTATCCACCCAGTTTAAACCATTGTTTGATTTAAATGTGAGCATTTAAGTGGTGGAACTATACTATGCTCCCCAGTACGTTCATAATGTAACTTAAAAGTGTGGTGCAAACACAATTGAAATACAAAGATCATTGGCCTTGGGTCAGTTCTGGTCAGTTGCATAAAATTTACAGCACTGCAACAGGCCATTTGGCCCACCTGGTCCATGCTCGTGTTTATGCTCCACCTATGCCTCCTCCCCATCCTATTTCACTTCATTCTATCAGCATGTCCTTCTCGTCCTTTCTCCTTCATGTACTTATTTAAATGCATCTATCCTATTTTCCTCAACTACTTCCTGTGGTAGCAAGTTCTGAGTAAAGTCTCTGAGTAAAGAAGTTTCTCCTGAATTTCCTTATTGGATTTACTGGTGACTGTCTTATATTTATGACCCCTAGTTTTGGACTCTCTATGTGGAAACGTTTTGTCTACCCTATCAAATCCTTTCATAATCTTAAAGATCTTGATCCAGTTCGCCTTTCAGCCTACATTTTTAATATAATTCCAGATGGTCGCAACACTTTGGATAGCTTTAGGGTGGAGAACATTGCGTCTTCTGGCGGTTTATTGAGAATGAATTAAAGAAAACAGTTTCAGAAAGATATGTCACTGGTTAACAATGGAAGTTAAAAGTTATGGCATCTCCAAAGCCAGAAATGATACATGAGAACCTCGGGAACTTGCCCTCCCTCGATGCGACTGCCAGTAAGAGCTGACAATCCCTGTTCGTGGTTTGGAAACGCGAAGCTTAATTACGGATAAGACCGCACCAATCAAGCAACTGCTCAACTAATTAACTTCCTATTGTCCGCCAATAAAGTGTTGAAGTGTGGAATTTGTGTCAAAAATGTGTCACGCACAGAGGACCAGGAGCAAGATATCACACTGCAGTGTGATGGAATTATTGATAAGGGGTCGATTTGACTATTCATCGGTTTCAATAGTTTTTATCATACGCTCCGTACTGTTTTTAAAAAAAAAATGTATGAATAGATCCTCCAATCAAGATCAAGAGAGAAGCTTGATATGATTTTGCAAAAATTCTTTCTTGTGCAATATTTTGTGTTTTGGAAGGGAAGAAGTTTGCCCCAACTTGTGTGCCAAACAGAAACCATTGTTTTTCCATTTCAAAATACTCAGTTTGATTCCCAGCCTGGTCTTTCATAGAAATGTAAGATCTGAAGGAGACCATTCAGCTTCTTGAGCCTGTTCTGCCATTGAAATAGATCATGCTGATCTGTAGCTTCACTCCATCTACCTGCCTTGGTTCCATAACTCTTATACCCTTCTCCAGCAAAAGCCTATCCATTTCAGTTTTAAAATTTTCAATTGATCGCCCAGACTCAACAGCTATTGTGGGACCAATCCCAAATTGAAGAATGTGAAGAATTGCTTCCTGCCATCACCCCCGAACAGCCTAGTTCTAATTTTGAGGGTTTTTAAAATTTCTTCATGGGATGTGGGCATAGCTGGCAAGGTCAGCATTTGTTGCCCATCCCTAATTGCTCTTGAGAAGGTGGTGGTGAGTTGCCTTCTTGAACCACTGCTGTCCATGTAGTGTGGATACACCAACAGTTAGGAAGAGGTTCTAGGATTTTGACCCAGCAACAGTGAAGGAACAGCGATATAATTCCAAGTCAGGATGGTGTGTGGCTTGGAGGGGAACTTGCAGGTGGTGGTGTTCCCTTGTGTCTACTGCCCTTGTTCTTCTAGGTGCTATAGGTCGCAGGTTTGGAAGGTGCTGTCGAAAGAGGCGTGGTGAGTTGCTGCAGTGCATCTTGTAGATGGTACACACTGCTGACGCTGTGCATTGGTGTGAATGTTAGGGTGGTGGATGGGGTGCTGATCAAGCGGGTTGCTTTGTCCTGGATGGTGTTGAGCTCCTTGAGTGTTGTTGTAGCTACACTCATTCAGCCAAATGCAAAGTATTTCATCACACTCCTGACTTGTACCTTGTAGATTCTGGACAGACTTTGCGAATTAGGAGGTGAGTTACTTGCTGCAGAATTCACAACCTCTGACCTGCTCTTGTAATCGCAATATTTACGGTCCATTTAATTTTCTGGTAACCGCCAGGATGCTGGTCATGGGGGATTCAGAGATGGTAATGTCGATGAATGTCAAGGGGCGATGGTTAGAATTTCTCTTGTTGGAGATGGTCATTGCCTGGCACTTGTGTGGCGCCCATGTTCTGGACTCCCCCATCTACTTTCCGCAAGAGGAGTGTAGGAGTCCAGGCGCACCCTGAGTTTGATAAAAAGTGAACAGTGATATCACAGGAAAGCCGTAAGTTGATTGGTTGGCGAGTAACTCCTGTGAGGGTGTGTGTGTGTGTAAAGAGGTGGAGATTAGAAAAATGTAAAAAAAATTAAAGGCTTAAATAAGGTTTAAGAACCCCAGTTTGCTTCCCTAATTAATAAAGAAGTGCCAGTAGAAAAAAAATAAGAAGCTGGTGAATCTTCTGTTTTATTTGTAAGGAGTAAGGTTTATCAGTATTAGTAGGGTTTAAATTAGTAATGTAAGTGGTTGCTGAGTAGATACATTAATTAAAAATTAATTAAGAAAATAACTAATCAATTAGTTAATTAAAACACAATAAGGATGGCAGGGCAGGGGTTGTGTTGCAGCTGGAGCATGTGGGAGCTGGTGGACACCAGTGTGATCCAAGGCAACTACAACTGCAGTAAATGCCTGCAGCTTAAGGAGCTTTGGCTCAGAGTCGATGAGCTGGAGGCCGATCTATGGACACTGCGACGCGCCAGGGAGGGGGAAAGTTACCTGGGCACTTTGATCCAGAAGGCAGTCACACCCCATAGAATAGGGTCTTCTGCTTTGGCCAGTGGTCAGGGACAGGAGGGTGTGACTGCAAGTGAGGCAGGTAAGGGGATCAAGAAGGTATTGGTGGAGGAGCATCAGCCCTTGCAATTGTCCAACAGATTTGAGGTTCTTTCAGCTTGTATGGATGAGAGCGAGGGCTGCAGGGTAGATGAGCAAACTGACCATGGCACAAGAAGCCACTCAAGCGGGGTGGGGGTGGGGGGGAAGTAAATAGGGATGTTATAGTAGTAGGGGGATAGACACAGTTCTCTGTAGCAGAGAGCAAGAGTCCAGAAGGCTGTGTTGCCTGCCCGGTGCCAGGATTCAGACCATCAGCTTGGGGATGGAGAGGAACTTACAGTGAGTAGTGGACGATCCAGGTGTCATGGTCCAAGTTGGTACCAACAACATAAAGAGAACGAGGAGAAAGGTTAGGGATTATGAGCAGCTAGGAGCTAAATTAAAAAGCAGAACCACAAAGGTAATAATCTCTGGATTATTACCTGAACCATGAGCAAATTGGCATAGGGTAAATAAGATTAGAGAGGTGAATGTGTGGCTCAAAGACTGATGTAGTAGAAATGAGTTTCAGTTCATGGGGCACTGGCACTTAGTACTGGGGAAAGTGGGAGCTGTACCATTGGGGTGGTTTTCACCTGAACTGCGCTGGGACCAGTGTTCTGGCAAGTCGTATAACTAGGGCAGTAGAGGGAGCTTTAATCTAAATCGTGGAGATGAGGGATCAAATGAGAGGACATGTGGTAAATTAAAGGGAAAGGACAAAACAATTGTGCAGGGTTCGACATGGATAATAATATCCAGAGGGTGGCAGGAAGGGTCAGAGCATATAAACTTAAGAGTGCACCAGCAGATAAGGTCAGAGTTTGCAAAAATAGTAAACAGACAGAACTGAAGGCTCTGTATCTGAATGCACACATCATTCCTAACAAAATGGATGAATTGTTAGCACAAATAGAAATAAATATGTATCACCTAATAGCCATTTCAGAGATGTGGTTGCAAGGTGACCTGAATATTCAAAAGTATTTGACATTTTGGAAGGACAGGAAGCTAGGAAAAGGTGGTGGGGTAGCTCTGTTAATTAAGAGTGACATTATTATAGTATTGAGAGATGACTTTAGTTCAACAGATCAAGATGTAAAATCACTTTGTGTAGAGATAAGAAATAGCAAAAGAAAAAAGTCACTTGTGGGAGTAGTTTATAGGCCCCCTAACAGTAGCTGCACTGCAGGACAGAGTATACAGGAAAAAATAATGGGGGCTTATAAGAAAGAACAAAGAGCAGTACAGCACAGGAACAGGCCATTCGGCCCTCCAAGCCTGCGCCGATCTTGATGCCTGCCTAAACTAAAACCTTCTGCACTTCCGGGGACCATATCCCTCTATTCCCATCTTATTCATGTATTTGTCAAGATGCCTCTTAAACGTTGCTATCATACCTGCTTCCACCACCTCCCCCGGCAGCAAGTTCCAGGCACTCACCACCCTCTGTGTAAAGAACTTACCTCGCACATCCCCTCTAAACTTTGCCCCTCTCACCTTAAACCTATGTCCCCTAGTAACTGACTCTTCCACCCTGGGAAAAAGCTTCTGACTATCCACTCTGTCCATGCCGCTCATAACTTTGAAAACCTCTATCATGTCGCCCCTCCACCTCCATCATTCCAGTGAAAACAATCCGAGTTTATTCGACCTCTCCTCATAGCTAATGCCCTCCAGACCAGGCAACATCCTGGTAAACCTCTTCTGTACCCTCTCCAAAGCCTCCACGTCCTTCTGGTAGTGTGAAGACCAGAATCGTATCAATATTCTAAGTGTGGCCCAACTAAAGTTCTGTCCAGCTGCAGCATGACTTGCCAATTTTTATACTCTGTGCCCCGACCGATGAAGGCAAGCATGCCGTATGCCTTCTTGACTACCTTATCCACCTGCGTTGCCACTTTCAGTGACCTGTGGGCCTGTACGCCCAGATCTCTCTGCCTGTCAATACTCCTGAGGGTTCTGCCATTTACTGTATACTTCCCACCTGCATTAGACCTTCCAAAATGCATTACCTCACATTTGTCCGGATTAAACTCCATCTGCCATTTCTCTGCCCAAGTCTCCAACCGATCTATATCCTGCTGTATCCTCTGACAATCCTCATCACTGTCCGCAACTCCACCAACCTTTGTGTCGTCCGCAAACTTACTAATCAGACCAGCTACATTTTCCTCCAAATCATTTATATATACTACAAACAGCAAAGGTCCCAGCACTGATCCCTGCGGAACACCACTAGTCACATCCCTCCATTCAGAAAAGCACCCTTCCACTGCTACCCTCTGTTTTCTATGACAGAGCCAGTTCTGTATCCATCTTGCCAGCTCACCTCTGATCCCGTGTGACTTCACCTTTTGTACCAGTCTGCCATGAGGGACCTTGTCAAAGGCTTTACTGAAGTCTATATGGACAACATCCACTGCCCTTCCTTCATCAATCATCTTTGTCACTTCCTCAAAAAACTCAATCAAATTAGTGAGACATGACCTCCCCTTCACAAAACCATGCTGCCTCTCGCTAATAAGTCGTTTGTTTCTAAATGGGAGTAAATCCTATCCCGAAGTATCCTCTCTAATAATTTCCCGACCACTGACGTAAGGCTCACCGGCCTATAATTTCCTGGATTATCCTTGTTACCCTTCTTAAACAAAGGAACAACATTGGCTATTCTCCAATCCTCTGGGACCTCACCTGTAGCCAATGAGATGCAAAGATTTCTGTCAAGGCCCCAGCAATTCCTTCCCTTGCCTCCCTCAGTATTCTGGGATAGATCCCATCAGGCCCTGGGAACTTATCTACCCTAATGCTTTGCAAGACACCCAACACCTCCTCCTTTTTGATAATGAGATGACTGAGACTATCTACACTCCTTTCCTTCGGCTTATCATCCACCAAATCCTTCTCTTTGGTGAATACTGATGCAAAGTACTCATTTAATACCTCGCCCAATTCCTCTGGCTCCACACATAGATTCCCTTCTCTGTCCTTGAGTGGGCCAACCCTTTCCCTAGTTACCCTCTTGCTCTTTATATATGTATAAAAAGCCTTGGGATTTTCCTTAATCCTGTTTGCCAATGACCTTTCGTGATCCCTTTTAGCCCTCCTGACTCCTTGCTTAAGTTCCTTCCTTCTGTCTTTATATTCCTCAAGGGATTCGTCTGTTCCTAGCCTTCCAGCCCTTATGAATGCTTCCTTTTTCTTTTTGACGAGGCTCACAATATCCCGCGTTATCCAAGGTTCCCGAAACTTGCCAAACTTATCCTTCTTCCTCACAGGAACATGCCGGTCCTGGATTCTAATCAACTGACGTTGAAAGACTCCCACATGTCAGATGTTGATTTACCCTCAAACAGCCACCCCCAATCTAAATTCTTCAGTTCCTGCCTAATATTGTTATAATTAGCCTTCCCCCAATTTAGCACCTTCACCCGAGGTCTACTCTTGTCCTTATCCACAAGTACCTTAAAACTTACGGAATTATGGTCACTGTTCCCGAAATGCTCCCCTACTGAGACTTCGACCACTTGGCCGGGCTCATTCCCCAATACCAGGTCCAGTATGGCCCCATCCCTAGTTGGACTATCTACATATTGTTTCAAGAAGCCCTCCTGGATGCTCCTTACAAATTCTGCACCATCCAAGCAGTAATAAAGGTACAGCAATAATCATGGGTGATTTTAACCTACATGTAGATTGGACAAATCAGATTGGCAAAGGTAGCCTGGAAGATGAGTTTAGAGTTCATATATTCGGGACAATTTTTTTGTGCAGTGCATTCTAGAGCCAACCAGGGAACAGGCCATTCCAGACCTGGTAATTTGCAATCAGACAGGATTAATTAATGACCTCATAGTAAAGGAGCTTCTAGACAACAGTGATCATAACATGATAGAGTTTCACATTCAGTTTGAGGGTGAGAAGTGTGGATCTAAGACTAGTGTTTTAAACTTTAAAAAGGCAACTACAAGGGTATGAAGACAGAGTTGACCAAAGTGAACTGGGAAATTAGGTTAAAAGATGGGACAGTAGAGATGCAGTGACAGACATATATGGAGATATTTAACATCACTCAGCAAAGATATATTCCAGTGAGAGAGAAAGTCTCTAGGAGAAGGATGCATCATCCGTGGCTAACTACGGAAGTTAAAGGTAGTATCAAATTGAAAGAAAAAGCATTCAATTCTGCAAAGATTAATGGTAGATCAGAAGATAGGACAGAATTTAAAAACCAGCAAAGAATCACTTAAAAAAAAAAGTAAGGGAAAAATTAGAGTGAGAGAGAAAGCTAGCTAGAAATATAAAAACAGGTAATAAGAGTTTCTACCAGTATTTAAAAAGGAAAAGAGTAACTCAAGTGAGCGTTAGTCCTCTTGAGAGTGAGCTGGGGAATTAATAATGGGAAATAGGGAAACGGTGGAAGCATTGAATAGGTATTTTGTATCTGTCTTCACTATTGAAGACACAAATAACTTCCCAAAGATACTTGAAAAACAAGAAGTAAAAGGAAGGGAAGAACTTGAAGCAATCACACTCCTCACTCGGAAAACTATTAGAGCAAGACTGACAAGTCCCTGGCCTGCATCTAGGGTCTTAAATGAAGTGGCTACAGAGATGGTAGATGCATTAGTTGTTATCTTCAAAATTCCTTAGATTCTGGAAAGATTCCAGCAGATTGGAAAATAGCTAATACAATAGCAAGAAAAGAGGGAGACAGAAAGCAGGAAACTATAGGCCAGTTAGGCTAACATCTGTCATAGGGAAAATGCGAGAATCCATTATTAAGAAGGTTGTAGCAGGGCACTTAGAAAATCATAATGCGATCAGGCAGAGTCAGCATGGTTTTGTGAAAGGGAAATCATGTTTCACTAGTTTATTGGAGTTCTTTGAGGAAGTAAAGAGCAACGTGTTGATGTAGTGTACTTGAATTTGCAAAAGGCGTTTGATAAGGTGCCATCTCAAAGGTTACTACACAAAATAAGAGTTCAAGGTGTATGGGGTAACATAATAGCATGGATAGAGGATTGGTTAGCTAACAGGAGAGTAGGGTTAAATTGGTCATTTTTGGGTTGGCAGGATGTGACTAGTGGAATGCCACAGGAATCAGTGCTGGGGCATCAACTATTTACAATCTACATCAATGACTTGGATGAAGGGACTGAATGTATAATAGCTAAATTTGCAGATGATACAAGGATGTCAAGAGGACATAAAGAGTCTACAAAGGGATATAGATATAGAGCAAAAATTTGGCAGATGGAATATAATGTGGACAAATGTGAGCTTGTCCACTTTGGCAGGAAGAATAGAAAAGTAGAACATTATTTAAGTGGAGAGATTGCAGAACTCTGCAGTGCAGAAGGATCTGGGTGTCCTGGTACATGAATCACAAAAGGTTAATATGCAGGTACAGCAAGTGATTAGGAAGGCAAATTGCAAGGGGAATAGATTATAAAAAGTAGGGAAGATTTGCTACAGCTGTACAGGGCCTTGATGAGACCACATCTGGAGTACTGTGTACAATTTTGTTCTCCTTACTTAAGAAAGGATAAAATTGCATTACAAGCAGTTCAGAGAAGGTTCACTCGAATGATTCCTGGGATGAAGGGGTTATCTTATGAGGGAAGGTTGAGCAGGTTGGAGCTATACCCATTGGAGTTTAGAAGAATGAGAAGTGATCTTATTGAAACATACAAGATCCTGAGGGGAATTGGCAGGGTGAATGCTGGAAGGATGTTTCCACTTATTGGCGAGACCAGAACAAGGGGACAAAGTTTAAAAATAAGGGGTCTCCCATTTAAGACTGAGATGAGGAGATTTTGTTTTTCTCAGAGGATTGATAATCTGTGGAATTCACTTCCTCAGAGAGCAGTAGAGGCTGGGTCATGGAATATATTCAAGGCTGCGTTAGACAGATTCTTGATAGACAAGGGAGTCAGGAGTTATAGGGGGTAGACAGGAAACCACTTTCAGATCAGCCATGATCTTATCTAATGGCAGAGCAGTCTCGAGGAACTGAATGGCTTACTCCTGCTCCTAATTCATATGTTCATAACAGAGGAAATAAATTTACCTCAGGGTGGATTCTGTTTAAATGGCTGAGTTTCACTGGGAGGTTGTCTGGTAGAGTGGGGCAATGTTGTTGAATGCTGCTTTGCAGTTGAACTGTTTAGATAGAGTGCCATCACATCCCAATGGAAACACACCTCATGCCAGGCCACAACAGGAGAGCATTGACACTGACCCACCCTGCTGTTTTTCCAAACTCAAGATGGCCAACCCTTCCCAAATAAAGGGAAGAAGCTTGGCTGTGGAATGACTGGAAGCAGCAGTCACAATAGTGATTGAAGTGAAGAGGGCTGTCATCCCAGTGATATTTTCTAGTTTCTTTATGCTGTTGTGAAGAGGCACAACTCCCAGCAGAAAGGGCATCATTCCATCCAAGACGAGGGGCCAAAGGCAATCCTTCAATCTCTGATCTGTTACTTTTACACTGACTTGCCCACTGTAATTATATAGAATTTACAGCACAGAAACAGGCCATTTGGCCCAACTAGTCTATGCTGGTGTTTCTGTGCCACAGAAGACTCCTCCCACCCATCTTCATCTCACCCGGGCGGCACAGTGGCGCAATGGTTAGCACCGCAGCCTCACAGCTCCAGCGACCCGGGTTCAATTCTGGGTACTGCCTGTGTGGAGTTTGCAAGTTCTCCCTGTGTCTGCGTGGGTTTCCTCCGGGTGCTCCGGTTTCCTCCCACAAGCCAAAGACTTGCAGGTTGATGGGTAAATTGGCCATTTGCAATTGCCCCTAGTATAGGTAGGTGGTAGGGAAATTTTGGGACAGGTGGGGATGTGGTAGGAATATGGAATTAGTGTAGGATTAGTATAAATGGGTGGTTGATGGTCGGCACAGACTCGGTGGGCCGAAGGGCCTGTTTCAGTGCCGTATCTCTAAACTAAACTAAACCCCATCAACATATTCCTTTCTCCCTCATATGTTTATCCAGCTTCCCCTGAAATGCATCTATACAATTTGTCATAACTACTCTTAGTGGCAGCAAATTTCCCATTCTCACCATCCTCTGGGTAGGGAAGTTCCTGCTGAATTTCTTATCTTTATCACTGGGAGGTTTTGATTTCACCTTTTTTCCCAGAGATAAGGAGGCCCAAAAGAAGAAGAATAAGTAGGGAGCATGTAACTCA
This sequence comes from Heterodontus francisci, assembly GCF_036365525.1. Classification (NCBI taxonomy): domain Eukaryota; kingdom Metazoa; phylum Chordata; class Chondrichthyes; order Heterodontiformes; family Heterodontidae; genus Heterodontus; species Heterodontus francisci. Next base: position 129,276,249 of record NC_090377.1, read on the forward strand.
GGAAAATAATATTTAGTTACTCAGAAATGGCATTTTTATCAGGATTCATAAGACTTAGATAAAATGTTAGCCCAAAATTTATGGGCCCCAGTTAATAATGACTGATAATAAAGGGACATCACTGGAGGAAACCCATTAACTCCCACAGCTTCTTGTGTTATATCCTGGGCTGGAGGCAAGGGAGAACTTTGTCCCTGCAATGTCGGAAATACAGCTGGTTTTGCCAATGAATTAAATAAAAATGTAGGTTCTGATCATTGTCTCTCCTACTGTTCAAGCAATTTGAAGGTTAAATATTAATTTTTAGAGTTAAAATGAAAACAACTTAAACAGAAGAAGCTGGTTTCACGTGACTGCAGCGTGAACACAGACCATTAACTTTTTGACTGTAATTAGAAGGAAACTCCACAGTCTGCTGCCTTAAGTGACAAGATTAACAGTTTGCAACATTTACTATTATTCAGTTTGTTTCCTTACCTTCGTGTGGCAACTGGCATGAATATTGGGGATTTTGCATGCTAATAGCGTCCATTGTTGGTTCCCTGGCAATTTACCACCTAACAGGCCTTTTCAGAAGTTATAATATGCTGACTATAAATATATTCACATCAGGAGTGACGGTAATCAGGATCATGAAAACACTTAATAAAGAGATAACTGTAATGGCACTCAGAAAATGTCCTTCAAATAGAAATGAGAAACTTGTATTTATATAAAATAGCACATTTCATGATGTCAGATGCTCCAAAGTGCTTTGCAGCCAGTGAAGCACTATAGAAGTGCCATTGCTGTTATAATGTAGGAAATGGGGTTCCAATTTGTGCACAGCAAGCTCCCACAGACATCAAAATAATAATGACCAGATAATCTGCTTTTGTTGAGGTTGGTTGAGGGATAAATATTGACCAGGACACTGGGTAAACTCCCCTCCTCTTCCAGTCATGCATGGGATCTTTATCATCCATTCCGTTGGAAAAGTGAATGTAACTCCTTGATTCAAAAAGGGAGGGAGACAGAAAGTAGGAAACTACAGGCCAGTTAGCTTCACATCTGTCTTAGGGCATATGTTAGAAGCTATTATGAAAGACGTTATAGCAGGGCATTTAGAAAAATTCAAGGTAATCAGGCAGAGTCAACATGGTTTTGTGAAAGGGAAATCGTGTTTAACTAATTTATTGGAGCTCTTTGAGGGAGTTCCATGTACTGTGGAGGAAGGGGAACCAGTAGATGTATTGTACTTAGATTTCCAGAAGGCATTTGATAAGGTGCCACATCAAAGATTATTGCAGAAAATAAAAACTCATGGTGTAGGGGGTAACATATTGACATGGATCGAAAATTGGTTAGCTAACAGGAAACAGAGAGTAGGCATAAATGGGTCATTTTCTGGTTGGCAAGATGTAACGAGTGGTGTGCCACAGGGATATGTGCTGGGGTCTCAACCTTTTACAATTTATAAAAATGACTTAGATGATGGGACCGAAGGTATGGTTGCTAAATTTGCTGATGACACAAAGCTAGGTAGGAAGGTAAATTGTGAAGAGGACATAAGGAGGCTACAAAGGGATATAGATGAGTTAAGTGAGTGGGCAAAGTCCTGGCAAATGGAGTATAATGTAGGAAAGTGTGAAATTGTCCATTTTGGCAGGAAGAATAATGAAGAAGCATATTATCTAGATGGTGAGAGATTACAGAGCTCTGAGATGCAGAGGGATCTGGGAGTCCTAATGCATGAATCACAAAAGGTTATTATGTAGGTACAGCACGTAATTAGGAAGGTTAATAGAATAGTTATTGAATTGAATACAAAAGTAGGGAGGTTATGCTTCAGCTATACAGGCCGTTGGTGAGACCACATCTGGAGTACTGCGTACAGTATTGGTATCCTTATTTAAGGAAGGATGTAAATGTGTTGGAGGCAGTACAGAGAAGGTTTACCAGACTAATACCTGGAATAGATAGGCTGTCTTACAAGGAAAGGTTGGACCAGCTAGGCTTGTATCCGCTGAAATTTAGAAGAGTAAGAGGCGACTTGATTAAAACATACAAGATCCTGAGGGGTATTGACAGGGTGGATGTGGAAAGGATGTTTCCCCTTGTGGGAGAATCTCAAACTAGGGGTCACTGTTTAAAAATAAGGAGTCACCCATTTAAGGCAGAGACGAGGAGAAATTTTTTCTGTCATGAGTCTTTGGAATTCTCTTCCTCAAAAGGTGGTGGAAGTATAGTCTTTGAATATTTTTAAGGCAGAGATAGATAGATTCTTGATAAGCCAAGGGGGTGGAACGTTATCGGGGGTAGGTGGAAATGTTGAGTAATCAGTTCAGCCATGAACTTATTGAATGGAGGAACGGGCTTGAAGAGCTGAGTGGCCTGCTCCTGCTTTTAATTCGTATGTTTGTATGTCCACCTGAGAGGGCTGAAGGGGCCTTGGTTTAATGTCTCCCATCTCTTCTGTACACTGGGATTGTAATTTGCAATGTACTTCCCAGATTACATAGTTTAACTAATTCTCAGCATTCATTGGGCAGCAGATAACTTTCTAACATTCCAGCAAGGGATGAGTCCTTCCCTAGCATGAGATCACTATCACACACCTATCTAGTCCTATTGCCAGAGGTGGTATGAAAAGAGCACAGACACATCTGCCCGGAGAACTACATGATTTACAGGAAGTTTCATAGAGGCTTGGAATGCAGATTTTAACAACATCATGCAATTTGAAATTGCCGTATCCAACCTAACCTCCCTCCATGGTCAGTCTGAGAATTAAAATTCTCAACCTTGCATTCAAATCCCTCCAGGGCCTCACTCATTCCTATCTATGTAACCTCCTCCAGCCCTACAATTCTCTGAGATCTTTACACTCCTAGATTTCCAGACTCTTGCGTATCCCTGATTTCCAGTGCTCCGCCATTGGCACCAGTGCCTTCAGCTGTCTAGACTCTGGAATTCTTCCATTAAACCTCGTCCGGAGAAATCCAGATTTCCACTAGCCTTTGTGTGAAGAAGTGCTTACTGATGTCACCCCTGCGTGGCCAACTCCAGTTCTAAGGCTATGCCCCTTTGCTCCAGACTTCCCCAATAGAGGAAATAGCTTTTGATCTACCTTATCCAATCCATATTAAACACCTTAGTTTGATCACCCCTTTATCATCTTTGCTCAGGGAAGACCAGTCTCTGCTATGTAACCTATCCTCATAATCTAACCATTTTAGTGGATGAAGTATCATAAAAGTAGGTGGTTAGCACAACCCAAACTGATGGTTTCAACCAAAGCTAACACAATGGAGGTTCAGTCTACATTTCTTGCAGCTGTAGATGGCATGCACTAAAAATGGATCTCCATTACCTGATCCTCCCACCTCCAACTGCCCCAGCCCAGTCAAATAGTCCTACTACCAGCACCCCTCCACCCCACTCTCCAATATTTGTACACCTAATAAACAAAAGTTTGGAAAGTAAATGAGAAAACACCTTTTTTTAATGCCCCCTATGATCTTTCTCACCGGGAGATTTATTAAGAGATTAAATCTTTAATTTCTGAAGATTCCAGTCCATTCTCAAATGGTTGACAACTGTAATCTTCATGTTCGGTAACAACGAGTGAATGGTGGTACCCAGTAAATGCAGATTTTCTGGTGAATAAATATGGGTCTGTTATAGGCCTTGAATCCATACACTTCCCCCTTAATTCGCTGCCTAGGTGTACTTGCGGCACTGGGTGTCCTGTACAGTGCACATTACAAACCAAGGCCTTCAGACTCTGGCAAAAAGAACTGACACAATCACCTCGTTGTGTAGTTAAAAGCATCCAACTCCAAACTGAATAACATCCAGTGAACCAGACAATAATGGGGTTTGAGTGTGGTATATATTTGATCATATCATGGTTGTCAAGCCTCCAGGATTACCTTGGCGTCTCCAAGAGTTAAAGATTAATCTCCTGGACACTGCTGTCAACGACCTAGGAGAAAAATCATAGGTGCATTAAACAACATTTCTTTTTCATCTTCTTTGAACACTTTCTTCTGTAAAATATTGGGGACAGGAAAGTGGCTGTTTGACCAGGCGGGGAGGTTGAAAGCAGGAGATAAGTTGATTTCCCAGGCGATCACACCAGGAATGCATCAAGGCAAAGTTGACAACCCTATATCACAGTCTCCAGTTGAATGCATTTCAGCCTTTACTGAAGTGAGCAGCACCAGTTTTTAACAGTTGAAGTAGGTTGCCCAGGATGTTGTAAAATGAAGTGTGGGAGTAAACTGTTCCAGGCTGGTGATGTGTGAACCTGCACTCTCACTATATAAATTGATCTCTGCATCTTCATCCCTGTGACACAGGAGACTGACTGAAGGTCAAAAGCAAAGCTGGAAGTTGTAAATAAGGACCATGAAAGGGCCCAAATAAATGCAGGGGCTGCAATCCTGCCTCCCAGTACTCTGAGCCCACCGGTGTTTGTGGGCAGTGGGGGTTCAGAAGGAGGACACCTCATTAACACCAGTACGCACCTTCACCACATTCGGCACGTCTAGGGTGCGCACCTGTCCCATGTCACTGGAAACTCCGAAGCCATCTCTACAGGCATTCAGAACTTTTGTTCCTCTATTCTGTTGCTCTCCTTTAATGGCCCCCATTCCTTTAAATTTTAGTTGCACATAATTTTCCTTCCGCACAATTAGGTTTAGATTGTAACTATCAGATGGCCCATGGTGGAGGCAGGTTCATTATGAGGACTGGGCGTCATTGGTAAACTAAAACAGTTAAAGATCGTATCAAACTTAAAGAAAAAGCCTATAATTGCGCAAAGATGGGAGGCAGGTCAGAAAATTGGATAGAATATAAAAAATAGCAAAGAATGACTAAAAGATTGATAAGGAAGATAAAATTAGAGTATGAGAGAAAGCTAGCAAGAAATATAAAGACAGATAGTAAGAGTTTCGATAGATATTTAAAAAAGAAAAGAGTTAACAAAGTGAGTGTTGGTCCAATAGAAAGTGAGCCTAGGGAATTAATAATGGATAATAAGGAGATGGCAGATGAATTGAACAGATACTTTGCATCGGTCTTCACTATTGTGCATACAAATAACATCGCACTATTAGCTGCAAGTTAGGAAATGGAAGGGAGGGAGGAACTCAAGAAAATTACAATCACCAGGGAAGTATTACTGAACAAATTGTTGGAGCTGCGGGCTGACAAATCCCCGGGTCCTGATGGACTTCAACCTAGGGTGTTAAAAGAAGTGGCTAGTGAGCTTTAATTTTGTTGCGTTAGCTTTAATTTTCCAAAATTCCCTAGATTTGGGGAAGGTTCCTTTAGATAGCGAATGTAACTCCTTTATTCAAAAAGGGAGGGAGACAGAAAGCAGGAAACTACAGGCCAGTTAGCTTAACATCTGTCTTGGGGAAAATGTTAGAAGCTATTATTAAAGACGTTATAGCAGGGCATTTAGAAAAATTCAAGGTAATCAGGCAGAGTCAACATGGTTTTGTGAAAGGGAAATCATGTTTAACCAATTTATTGGAGCTCTTTGAGGGATTTTAGATTTAGAGATACAGCACTGAAACAGGCCCTTCGGCCCACCGAGTCTGTGCCGACCATTAACCACCCATTTATACTAATCCTACACTAATCCCATATTCCTACCACATCCTCACCTGTCCTATATTCCCCTACCACCTACCTATACTCGGGGCAATTTATAACGGCCAATTTACCTATCAACCTGCAAGTCTTTTGGCTGTGGGAGGAAACCGAAGCACCTGGAGGAAACCCACGCAGACACAGGGAGAACTTGCAAACTCCACACAGGCAGTACCCAGAATTGAACCCGGGTCGCTGGAGCTGTGAGGCTGCGGTGCTAGCCACTGCGCCTCCATGTACTATGGAGGAAGGGGAACTGGTGGATGTATTGTACTTAGATTTCCAGAAGGCATTTGATAAGGTGCCACATCAAAGGTTATTGCAGAAAATAAAAGCTCATGGTGTAGGGGGTAACATATTGGCATGGATAGAAAATTGGCTAGCTAACAGGAAACAGCGAGTAGGCATAAATGGGTCATTTTCTGGTTGGCAAGATGTAACGAGTGGTGTGCCACAGGGATCAGTGCTGGGGCCTCAACTTTTTACAATTTACGTAAATGTCTTAGATGAAGGAACCAAAGGTATGGTTGCTAAATTTGCTGATGACACAAAGATAGGTAGGAAAGTAACTTGTGAAGAGGACATAAGACGGCTACAAAGGGAAATAGATAGGTTAAGTGAGTGGGCAAAGACCTGGCAAATGGAGTATAATGTGGAAAAGTGTGAAATTGTCTACTTTGGCAGGAAGGATAAAAAATAAGCATATTATCTAAATGGTGAGAAACTGCGGAGCTCTGAGATGCAGTGGGATCTGGGTGTCATAGTGCATGAATCGCAAAAGGCTAGTATGCAGGTACAGCACATAATTAGGAAAGCTAATAGAATGTTATTGTTTGTTGCGAGGGGAATTGAATACAAAAGTAGGGAGATTATGCTTCAGCTGTACAGAGCATTGGTGAGACCACATCTGGAGTACTGTGTACAGTACTGGTCTCCTTATTTAAGGAAGGATGTAAATGCATTGGAGGCAGTACAGAGAAGGTTTACTAGACTAATACCTGGAATGGGTAGGCTGTCTTACGAGGAATGATTGGACAAGCTGGGCTTGTATCTGCTGGAATTTAGAAGAGTAAGAGGCGACTTGATTGAAACATACAAGATCCTGAGGGGTCTTGACAGGGTGGATGTGGAAATGGTGTTTCCCATTGTGGGAGAATCTCAAACTAGGGGTCACTGTTTAAAAATAAGGGGTCGCCCATTTAAGACAGAGATGAGAAGAAATTCTTTCTCCCAGAGGGTCGTGAGTCTTTGGAATTCTCTTCCTCAAAAGGTGGTGGAAGCAGAGTCTTTGAATGTTTTAAGGCAGAGGTAGATAGATTCTTGATAAGTAAGGGGGTGGAAGGTTATCGGGGGTAGGTGGAAATGTGGAGTAATCAGTTCAGCCATGAACTTATTGAATGGCAGAGCAGGCTTGAGGGGTCGAGTGGCCTACTCCTGCTCCTAATTCATATGTTCATAGGTTTATATGTTCGTTTACATGTATGCCTGAATGGGCAACCAGTGCAGCTCTGGGGAGAAACAAGGTAAGTCTAGGGTTAGGGAGGGGAATTGCTGGTGCATGTGGGGACGTATTGTGACCACAGAGTTGCAGGGGGTAACCGGGGGTTAGCCCATGTCAGCAGGTGGCCTGCATTATTGTTATGGAGCCAGGAGGCCTCACACAAATATTTTCAGCACTTCCGTTTCCAGGCCTCTGCTGTACCTAGAATTACATTGTACTTATAGCACAGAAACAGGCCATTCGACTCAACTGGTCCATGCCTGTGTTCCTGCTCCACATGAGCTTCATCCTACCCATCTTCATCTTACCTTATCAGTTTAACCCTCTCTATTCCTTTCTCCATTATGTTTATCGAACTTACCCTTAAGTGCATCTATGCTATTCGCCTCAACAACTTCATGTGCTATAAGTTCCACATTCTTATCACTTTTTGGGGAAAGAAGTTTATTCTGAATTCCCGATTGGATTTATTGGTACCTATCTATAATGAATGGAGAATCACAGGCCGAATTCACAACTTCCCAATGCGTACTCTCAGAACACCCTGGAAACATAGGAATCGGTAGCCTCCCCTGTAATAGTTACAGGCCCATTTAAGGCCATATAGTAACTCCAGAAATTTGAGCACATAATCTCGGTTGGCACTCCATTGCAGTACTCAGGGAGTGCTACACTGTCGGAGGTGCTATCTTTCAGTTGAGATGTTAAACCTAGGTCCTGGCTGTCCTAAGATACCACAATGATATTTTGAAGAAGAGCAGGGGAGTGCTCCCTGGTGGCCTGGCTATTATTTATCCCTCAACCCACATCGCTAAAACAGGTTATCTGGCCATTATCACTTTGCTGTTTGTGGGAGCTTGCTGTGCAAACTGGCTGGTGCATTTCCTACATTACAACAGTGACTACACTTGACATCCTGAGGTCATGAAAGGCATCATGTAAATGCAAGTCTTGTAGATGATACACACTGCAGACACAATACATCCTGGGACATTCTGAGGTCATGAAAGGCACTATGTAAATGTTAGTCTTTCTTTAATTGAAGGTTAGGCAGCACTTTACTGATGGGAAAGTTTGTTTTGAGGAACCTTAGGTCAGAAAGCATTCAACATTAAACATACAGGCTATGTACTTAACACAAAGCTGTTGAAATCTTGGTATATTTGGCCTACTCATGGGGGTATTTTCAATAAAAGACATCGATTCCACTGGCTTTTTCTTTTAGGTTGTTCCCTGTGTCATATCTAGAAGGATGGTTATTAATCATTCCTTTCTAATTCCACAGTAGAATCCTATTAAGTATTCCAAATTGCCGGTACAGGAACCTGCCTACCTACCCTGTCTCCTGGATGTTTGGTTTCATCTCTAAAACAAAATCCCCTTTAATTATAGCACAAATGCATGTCAGAATTAAACCAGCTATTTTGCTAGGTAAACAATCCTGCTGCGTGGCGAGTGTGTCACATACATATACTATTTACACTGTTTAAATGATCAAAGAGGAGCCCTGCAATGTTTCAGCAGACACTTAACGTGTTGCATTTTAATATGGGAAAGCTGCTTTAAGTTAATGATTCATTTGACCACATGTAAGTGGTGCAGTCTTACAGACGTGGTTCTAATCAATTTACTATTGCACGGAAAGAGATTTTACCACCCACCCCACATTCCAGACCATTCTGGAGCTCTTAGTGAGATATCCTGGCACACCTTCAGGCTGACTGACGCTCCCAAGGTTCAAAATGCTACTGGAAGAATCCCTTTGTTTTCTGAAACCGTTAAAAAGTATGAGCTGTGAGAAGTGATTGTGACAGGAGAGCACAGAATGAATCTTCCCGGAGATGTTGCCATTTGCCTCTACAGAGTGGTAACCAGCATTTCTAACCCTACACTATTGCAGTTGCAGCCATTGCTTCCCATTTACTGCACAGCTTGGACTAACTCAGTCTACATTTCTGAGTTTCGCACTGGCGCTGTGGAATTGTGCCTTAAGCGGTTGTCATTTTGTCTTAATGTTAATTGAGTGGGCGCTAACTTTTGTATATAATTGAAGGTCTTCATCAGTAAAGCAGGCCTCCCTGTGCTTCACATCAGTGCTTCAATTCACACACCCATGTGGCACTTGTGAGCAGTAATTATATTGCTTGAATGTCAATTAAGGGGTTAATGGGTGATTTAGTGTTACTATTGCAGGCCTTTTCTGGTTGGCTGTGTAAATTTTAATACATTCGGTACAGAATGATACTGGGGAGAAAAGGATTAAATTACGAGGATAGGTTGCATAAAGTAGGTGTGTATGTCCTTGAGTAAAGAAGTTAAGGGATGATCTAACTGAGTTGTTTAAGATGTTTAAAGGATTTGATAGGGTAGATAGAGAGAAACTGTTCCCTCTGGTGCGGGCATCTGGAAGAAAAGGGCATAAATATAGCAAATGAAGCAGATGAGCTGAGGGCATAGATAGAAACGTGGCAGTATGATATCATAGCTATTACAGAAACATAGCTTAAGGAGGGACAGAAATGGCAGCTCAACATTCCTGGCTACAGGGTTTTCAGATGCAATAGGGAGGGGGTAAGAAAGGGCGGGGAGTGGCAGTTTTGGTCAAGGAAACTATATAGCTGTGAGGAGGGATGATATGTTGGAAGGTTCATCAAATGAGGCCATATGGATTGAGCTAAGGAACAAAAAAGGGGCAATCACACTGCTGGGAGTGTACTATAGACCCCCAAACAGTCAGAGGGAGATAGAAGAGCAGATATGTCGGCAAATCTCTGAGAAGTACAAGAACAATAGGGCAGTAATAGTAGGGGATTTTAACTACCTCAATATTAAGTGGGATAGTTTTTGTATGAAAGGAATTGAGGGAGCAGAATTCCTGAGGTGCATTCAGGAGATCTTTTTTGCCCAGTATGCAGCAAGTCCAACAAGAGAGGGCACAGTTTTAGACTTGGTTTTAGGAAATAAAGCTGGGCAGGTGGAAGGAGTGGCAATGGGAGAGCATTTTGGTGGTAGTGATCACAATTCAGTCAGTTTTAACATAATTATGGAAAAGGACAGAGATAGAACAGGAGTTAGAGTTCTCATTTGGGGCAAGGCCAATTTTACTAAACTGAGGAGTGATTTAACGAAAGTGGACTGGAAACAGCTACCTGAAGGTAAATCAGTGTCAGAACAGTGGGAGGCATTCAAAGGGGAGATTCAAGGAGTTCAGAGTAAACATGTTCCCACAAAGAAAAAGGGTGAGACAGCCAAATCTAGAGTTCCATGGATGTCGAGGAGCTTACAGGGTAAGATTAGGCAGAAAAGAAAAGCTTATGTCCGACACCGAGAACTCAATACTACAGAAAGCCGAGAGGAGTATAGAAAGTGGAAGGGTGAGCTCAAAAAGGAAATTAGGAAAGCAAAGAGAGGGCATGAAAGAATATTGGCAAGTAAAATCAAGGTGAACTCAAAGATGTTTTATCAATACATTAAGAGTAAGAGGATAACTAAGGAGAGAGTAGGGCCCATAAAAGACCAAAAAGGTAACCTAAGTATAGGGGTGAAAGATGTTGCCGTGGTTCTTAATGAATACTTTGCATCTGTCTTCACAAAAGAGGAGGCGATGCAGATATTGTAGTTAAGGAGGAGCAGTGTGAAGTATTGGATGTGATAAACATAGGGAGAGAGGAAGTATTAATGGGATTAGTATCCTTGAAAGTTGATAAATCACCAGGACCAGATGAAATGTACCCCAGGCTGTTAACAGAAGCAAGAGAGGAAATAGCAGATGGTCTGACCATCATTTTCCAGTCCTCACTGGATACAGGTGTGGTACCGGTGGATTGGAGAACTGCTAACGTTGTACCTCTGTTTAAAAAGGGAGTGAAGGATAGACCGAATAATTACAGGCCAGTCAGTCTAACCTCAGTAGTGGGCAAATTACTGGAATCTATTCTGAGAGACAGGATAAACTGTCACTTAGAAAGGCACAGGTTAATTAAGGCTTTATTAAGTGGATTTATTAAGGGAAGATCTTATTTGACCAACTTGATCAAATTATTTGAAGAAGTAACAAGGAAGATAGATGAGGCTAATGCAATTGATGTGGTCTACATGGATTTTAGCAAGGCTTTTGACAATATCCCACATGGCAGACTGGTTTAAAAAAAATAAAATCCAGTGGGATCCAGGGAAATGCAGCAAGGTGGATACAAAATTGGCTCAGTGACAGGAAACAAAGGGTAAGTGTTGACGGGTGTTTTAGCAACTGGAGGGCTGTTGTCAGTGGCATTCCGCAGGGGTCAGTACTGGGTCCCCTGCTTTTTGTGGTATATATTAGTGTTTTGGACATAAATATAGGAGGCATGATCAAGAAGTTTGCGGTCGACACAAAGATTGGCCGTGTAGTAGATAGTGAGGAGGATATCTGTAGGCTGCAGGAAGATATTGATGATCTGGTCAGATGAGCCGAAAAGTGGCAAATGGAATTCAACCCGGAGAAGTGTGAGGTGATGCATTTGGGGAGGTCAAACAAGGCAAAGGAATACACAATTAATGGGAAAATACTGAGAAGTGTAGAGGAAGGGAGGGACCTTGGAGTGAATGTCCGCACGTCTCTGAAGGTAGCAGACCAGGTCGATAAGTTGGTTAAGAAGGCATATGGAATCCTTTCCTTTATTAGTCGAGGTATAGAATATCAGAGCAGGGAGGTTATGCTGGAACTGTATAACTCATTGGTTCGGCCACAACGTGGGTACTGTGTGCAGTTCTGGTCACCTCATTACAGAAAGGATGTAATTGCACAAGAGAGGTTACAGTGGAGATTTACGAGGATGTTGCCAGGACTGGAAAATTGCAGCTATGAGGAAAGATTGGATAGGCTGGGATTGTTCTCTTTGGAATAGAGAAGGCTGAGGGGAGATCTGATTGAAATGTACAAAATTTTGAGGGGCCTTGGGAGAGTGGAGGTGAAGGGTCTATTCACCTTAGCAGAGAGGTCAGTGACGAGGGGGCATAGATTTAAAGTGATTGTTAGAAAAATTAGAGGGGAGATGAGGAAAAACTTTTTCACCCAGAGGGTGGTGGGGGTCTGGAACTCACTGCCTGAAAGGGTAGTTGAGGCAGAAACCCTTAACTCATTCATAAGGAGTCCGGATATGCACCTCAAGTGCCGTAATCTGTCGGGCTACGGATCAAATGCTGGAAGATGGGATGAGAATAGGTGGATCGTTTTTCGGCCAGCACAGACACGATGGGCCAAGTGGCCTCTTTCTGTGCCTTAAACTTTCTATGATTCTATAACCTGCAAACTGGAGTTGGGCCATTCAGGGGTGAGGTCAGGAAGCACTTCCGCACACAAAGGGTAGTGGGAATCCAGAACACGCTCCCTCAAATAGCTGGTGAAGCTGGGGGTCAATTGAAAATTTCAAAACTGAGATTGATAGATTTTTGTGAGGTTGGGATGTTAAAGGTTACGGAACCAAGACAAGCAAATGGAGTTAAGGAACAGATCAGCCATGGTCCTAGTATCCATTTGATCTTCAAGAATGGACAATTGTTAGCCTTGGCTCTTTGTTGCACTCTCACCTCTTGTGACTGTAGATAATAGGTTTAAGCCTCAGCCCAGAGACTTGAGCACATAATCCAGACTGGCACTTCAGTGCTGTACTGAGGGAGTCCTGTGCTATTGGAGATACTGTCTTTTAGAAGAGATGTTAAACCAAGGTCCCGATTGCCCTCTCAGGTGGATGTGAACAATCCCACTATTTCCAAGAAGCGGAGCAGGTCTCCTGGTCTCTTGAGCAACATTTATCCCTGAGTCAACATCACTGTGCAGAATTATCTGCTACGTTTCCTGCATTACAAATATGACTACACTTAAAATCTAACTCACTTTGTAAAGCATTTTGGGATGCCCTGAGGCTGTGATAGATGCTATATAAATGCGGAACATATCTTTCTTCTTTCACTATGGGTAATCTTGTGGAGGTATAATTTCCACTCAGTGCTGTTTACATTTAGCACACTGGTACAGAATTGTTTTCATTGACGTTACCTGGTTAAAATCAGTGGGTGAGTGCCTATGTTGGAGAAAAGTGCAGGGAAGGGTTTTATACAAAAGACAATAATTGTTCATATGGGAATAGCATCAATCAGAAACTATTCCTCCTGGGTCCCTGTAAGTACACTATAAAACAGGAGGCAAGAATTAACTCCCATTTAATGCGCACTCAGCATGTTACAAAATCAAACTGCTGGTTTATTCTATTTATTGTGCATTTGGGCCCACTGAAGGTTAACTCCAATAAGATCGGCATCTCACAGAACGTTTTCACATATTTTAATAATCAGCTCACTGCAATGGACTGAATCCCATTTACGATTCCCTCTTCGAAAATTCCATTTGTGCAATCTTGGATTACACCCATGCTGTAACAGTCCTGGGGAATTAGCAGATAGGACCTGGTGAGCGAAATGGACGAGCATAGAATTACCATTCCATCGTCTGGTGTTGCATTTTATAAGAGAGAAGCAACTCCAGCTTGTCTGTTAGCTTTGTTTCAGTTCTTTTTAAATGGCTTGCTCCCATAAGAAAGAACGTACCTTTATATAGCATCTTTTATGAGCTTGGGATGATCCAAAGTGCTTATAGCCAATGAAGTACTTTTGAAATGTAGGCACTCTTGAAACGTAGGAAATTATATCAGACATTATGCATCTGTGTGTACGGTAGATGTTAAGGTGGGTGGCTGGGACAGTATTAATCATACATGTAACATTGCATCCCATCCTCGCCATTAGCTTGTCTGATGGGCTGAATGGCCTCCTTCTGTGCCGCATTGACTGATATGTCTCTATGGCTACGCCCACCCCCAATTACTGCTTGGGGAAATGTGCCTCTCTGAGCTATCAGTCTTATAGAGAGAGAGATACAGCACTGAAACAGGCCCTCCAGCCCACCGAGTCTGTGTCGACCAACAGCCACCCATTTATACTAATCCTACATTAATCCCATATTCCTTACCACATCCCCACCATTCTCCTACCACCTATCTAAACTAGGGGCAATTTACAATGGCCAATTTACCTATCAACCTGCAAGTCTTTGGCTGTGGGAGGAAACCGGAGCACCCGGCGGAAACCCACACGGTCACAGGGAGAACTTGCAAACTCCGCACAGGCAGTACCCAGAATTGAACCCGGGTCGCTGGAGCTGTGAGGCTGCAGTGTTAACCGCTGTGTGCCACTGTGCCGCCCTGCATGAAGATTAGACGCTTCACCATCAGAGCTCCAAGTGTCCATTTATCATAGGCTACACCAGAAGAAAAACAAATGTGACAGAAACTCCCATCATTGTCACGTAGGTTGTGGCAACTAGGAGCAAAATAAAGGCCACAGTTGGGTAATTGTAGAGAATGTAAAATCTGCACCACATTGCAAAGTAGTCTTTGTGTCTTTCTGTCCAAGAGAAGTGCCACAACGTCAATGTTCAGATCTTAAAAAAAAAACACTGATTTAGAGAATGGCAATTACACCCAACGTTCCCTCAAAGCTGGGTGGGTGCATGACCACGCAGCAATCGGGGATGTACTGTAATAAAAACAAGAAATGCTGGAATACTCAGCAGGTCTGGCAGCATCTGTGGAGACAGAAGCAGAGTTAACGTTTCGGGTCAGCGACCCTACTTCGGAACTGGCAAATATTAGAAATGTCAACGGTTATAAGCAAGTAAAGTGGGGGTGGGGCAAGAGATAACAAAGGAGGAGGTGTAAATCGGACAAGGTCACAGAATAACTGACCAGAAGGTCATGGAGCAAAGGCAAACAATATGTTAATGGTGTGTTGAAAGAGAAAGCATTAGTACAGATAGGGTGTTAACGGACTGAATATTGAACAGCAGCAGGTACAAACATGAAAACAAAACAGTGGGTAAGCAAACTGAACAAACTAAGATGAAATAAAATAAACATACAAAAAAAAATGTAAAAATTGTAAAAAAGCAAAAATAACTAAAAATAAAAGTAAAATGGGGGGCCCGTCATGCTCTGAGATTATTGAACTCAATGTTCAGTCCGGCAGGCTGCAGTGTGCCTAATCGGTAAATGAGATGCTGTTCCTCGAGCTTGCATTGATGTTCACTGGAACACTGCAGCAATCCCAGGACAGAGATGTGAGCAGGGGGGAGTGTTGAAATGGCAAGCAACTGGAAGCTCAATGTCTTGCTTGCGGACTGAGCGGAGGTGTTCTGCAAAGCGGTCATCCAGTCTGCGTTTGGTCTCCCCAATGTAGAAGAGACCTCGTTGTGAGCAGCGACTACAGTATACTACATTGAAAGAAGTACAAGTAAATTGCTGCTTCATCTGAAAGAAGTGTTTGGGGCCTGGGATAGTGAGGAGAGAGGAGGTAAATGGGCAGGTATTACACCTCCTACGATTGCAGGGGAAGGTGCCATGGGAAGGGGACGAGGAGGTGGGGGTAATGGAGGAGTGGACCAGGGTGTTGCGGAGGGAACGGTCCCTTCGGAATGCTGACAGGGGAAGGGAGGGGAAGATGCGTTTGGTAGTGGCATCACGCTGGAGGTGGCTGAAATGGCAGAGGATGATCCTTTGGATATGGAGGCTGATGGGGTGAAAAGTGAGGACAAGGGGAACTCTGTCATGGTTCTGGGAGGGAGGGGAAGGTGTGAGGCTAGAGGTGCGGGAAATGGGCCGGACACGGTTGAGGGCCCTGTCAACAACAGTGGGGGGGAATCCTCGGTGGAGGATAAAGGAAGACATATCAGAAGCGCTGTCATGGAAGGTAGCATCATCAGAGCAGATGCGTCAGAGACGGAGAAACTGGGAGAATGGAATGGAGTCCTGACAGGAGGCAGGGTGTGAAGAGGTGTAGTCGAGGTTGCTGTGGGAGTCGGTGGGCTTATAATGAATATTAGTAGACAGCCTATCCTCAGAGATGGAGACAGAGAAGTCGAGGAAGGGAAGGGAAGTGTCGGAGATGGACCATGTAAAGGTGAGAGAACTGTGGAAATTAGAAGCAAAGTTGATAAAGTTTTCCAGTTCGGGGCGGGAGCAGGAAACGGCACCGATACAATCATCAATGTACCGGAAAAAGAGTTGGGGGAGGGGCCCTGATTAGGACTGGAACAAAGAATGCTCGACATATCCCACAAAAAGACAGGAATAACTAGGACCCATGTGGGTACCCATAGCAACACCTTTTACTTGAAGGAAGTGAGTGGAGTTGAAGGAGAAGTTGTTCAATGTGAGAACAAGTTCAGCCAGACGGAGGAGGGTGGTGGTGGATGGGGACTGGTTGGGCCTCTGTTCCAGTAAGAAGCGGAGAGCCCTCTAACCATCCTGGTGGGGGATGGAGGTGTAGAGAGATTGGATGTCCATAGTGAAGAGGAGGCGGTTGGGGCCAGGAAACTGGAAATTGTCAAAATGACGTAGGATGTCAGAAGAGTCACGGATTTAGGTGGGAAGAGACTGGACCAGCGGAGAAAAGATAGAGTCAAGATAGGAAGAAATAAGTTCAGTTGGGCAGGAGCAGGCTGACACAATGGGTCTGCCAGGACAGTCCCGTTTGTGGATTTTGGGAAGGAGGTAGAAGCGAACTGTCCGGGATTGCGGGACTATGACATTGGAAGCTGTAGAGGGAAGATCCCCAGAGGAGATGAGGTCAGTGACAGTCCTGTGGACAGTAGCTTGATGTTCGGTGGTGGGGTCATGGTCCAGAGGGAGGTAGGAAGAAGTGTCTGTGAGTTGGCATTGAGCTTCTGCAAGGTAGAGGTCGGTACGCCATACGACAACAGCACCACCCTTGTCTGCAGGTTTGATGACCATGTCAGGGTTAGACCTGAGAGAACGGAGTGCCTCAAGTTCAGAGGGGGACAGGTTAGAGTGAGTGAGGGGGGCAGAGAAATTGAGATGACCAGTGTCTCGCCGACAGTTTGCAATGCTGTGCAGTCCAATAAACAGGCCACGCTCAACAAAGGAAAATTAGAGGGAACATTGCTTGGACCATAATGTTACGCTACCTGCTGAGGAGGGGAAGAGACCCAGAGGGGACAGAGAGGAGAGAGCAAGAGAAGAAGGTTGGGGACATAGAGGAAACAGGGAGGAGACTGAGGTGGGAGACATGGAGGAGACAGACAGGGAGTAGCTGGCAACTCCTAGCCGGCTGAGCCATAGCCAGTCAGCTTGCTACAGCTACCTTTCCAGCCAACCTGCGGCCAACAACACCAGCCCAAGGGAAGATCTCAGGATCTCCAGGTTATAGCAGTGTGGTTATTACCAGGATCAACAATGAAAGAGGAGAGGCAGAAGCAGCGCTGAGGCGGAGAGCTGGTAGGAACAAAAGAGGCGTAAGAATTCAGAATGGACGAAATGTCAGTTTTTACCATAAAGCCAAGTTGATACAGAGATCTCACGAAGAGTTTGAGACTTTCTATGAAATGTACCAGTCAAGAAGTTTACTGTAAAAGCTGACTGTATTTCCTGCTCCTGGCTCTCTCATCTCTCCTGCTCCCTGCACCACTTCTGTTTTTGATTAGCTGATGGGAAAGAAATTCTGCAGTGGGGATAAATTCTGCTGCAGGGCCAGTGGTTGTGGAACTGTGCAGGGACCCAGTTAACACAGATTCGCAGTAACAGGCCAGTCGCTCATCAGGTTTGTGCTGGATTTTTTCACTACGTGTGCCACCCAGTCTAATCCCATTCTTCTGCTCATTCCTCATACCCTTTAATATCCCATCCAGTCTAATCCCACTCTCCACTTGCTTCCCATACATTTTAATATCCCATGTCAGGGGTAGTGGTGGGGGGGCCCAGAAAATGCCTCCGGGAGAGGCCCACCATGGGCTTCGGCGCCGGGAAGGCCTGGCCCCATATTGCCGGTGGCGACGAGGCCTTGTGGCGGCCCCCCGCCACTCGGCAGCGGCATCACAATTTAAATATGTCAATAAATTAATATTCATGAATTAATCACTTACCTGCTCCCGCGGGCTGTCCCGCTGCGATATTCCTGTTGGTGGCCGGAACTCCCACGCCTTCGGATCTCCGTCCAGGGATTTGTTGCAGGACACTGGTGGGGAGGGGGTAGGAGGTATATTTTCAGGGCAGAAGTGGGGAGCGGGGTGAAACCTTTTCGATTGGTCTCGGGGTGGTGCAAAGGGGTAAAGGTCATAGTTTATAAACTTTGAGCGGGGGGGGATGATCGGGATCACAAGCTCAGTTTATTTTGGGGGGAGAGGGCAAGTAGTAATTTGTTTAGTCATTGGTGAGGGTGGGAGAGGGTCTTGAAACTTTTAAATTTTTCGCTTTAAATTTATGCTGCCTATAACTTTAAAAATTTAAATGAAGTGGAAGGGCTTGAAGCCCTTTAAAAACGGTGCCGGTACCTGTGCAGTGGTGCTGGACGCCATTGCCAGGGATAGAGCGCCCGCGCCCGCCCCCTCCACGTCATCGGGGGGGGTTGGTGAACAGTCTGCCCTGGCCATTTAAATGAGCCACAGCGCTGAATATCATGACGGCTCCGCAACGGTACAGACCGCCAATTTAAAAGCTTGCCACTGAGATCGGCAGCGAACCAGTAAAATGTAGACCCGTTACTCTCACTATCTTGCTTGCTCCCCATACTCTTTAATATTCTTCATTTTCAAGGCACTTATACCCTTTTAACAGACTGTCTGAGCTCTACTTGACTCATGGTTTGTGGCCAACGACGCTCTGGAGAGCAAATTTTTTTGCAAACCCCTTCTTAATTCTTCTTGTGATTATCTTGAACTTGTGAACTATAATTTCCGGCCTGCCTCCAACCTATCACTCCTTAACCTACGATAACCCATGTAAGACCAATTAAGAACTTTATAGGTACAAAGGCACCTAGAATTCACCCTGACTAATGGCTATTTTAGTGACGTTCAACAATACTGTACAAGTGAAGCAGACACAGAAACCCAAATGACAGCTGCCAATCCTGTTCCTGGAATTGATCTTAACTACAGCAGTTTCATGCCTGTACCAGGGCCGTAGCTTCATTTGAAGTGCACTACTGTGTCAGAGAGTAATTCCCAAACAGAAGTTTATGATAGCACCCTGTTTGCCGCTTGCCTCCTTGTTTGTGTTTGTATGCAACGTCAGTGGTATGGTCAACCCCCCACCCCCCCACTCCCCCAGGTCTGTCCTGGAGGCTTCAGGAATTGAAAATCAATCTTCAGAACAGTGCTGTGAACAAACCAGGCAGAAAAATTATAGGAGCATTAAAAAAAAGCTTTTTCTTTATTTTCTTTGAACACTTCCATTTATTCATTTTGGAAATATTGCAGATGGGGAGAAAGGCTTTTCGAGTAACAGTCAAGAATCTGTCAATCGGGTCCTCAAGAATCTGTTTGCTTTCCGATTGGCTGTGGGAAGCCAGTGCACATGGAGGATGGACCAATGGTGGGGGGAGGAGGTGGTTCAAGGCAGAAGGTCATGTGATAAAACCTCCAGGAATACACCCAACCACAGTTGGCAAGGCTAGATATCAGTCATCCAGCAAATGGCCTGTGACTTACACTGAAGTGACTTCAACTAAGATATTGTAGTTCCCTTATTGTTTCTGATTTCTGGATCATTAATATACTCCCATTTTCCCCATCAGCGGGACAGGTGGATGGCTTGAGCTGTGGACTTCACTGTGCCTCCTGTCAGCGCAAATCTATTATTGGCAGGGAGACAGTATTTCATTCACTGCACAATGTATTGGCTCAGAATCAAGAGAACCCACCCATTGAAGCCACTCGAGTTTGAATGTCAGACAATGGTGTAATTTGAACTCAGGCCCTCAGCATGGGAATCCAGCACTCTATTCACAAAACTGCAGGCAGCTGAAAGATTGGACTTTGTCTTCATTTCTGCATCTTTTTTTCACAAAAGAATGTAGCACAAATACATCAGAAAACTGCACTGACCTAATGTGACTGAATCCAATTTCAGTTCAGATCCTTAACCCTCCCTTCCCATGACTAGGCCTGAATTCCATTTGCAGTCTCCCTGGCCCTCAGCTTCTGCTGATAACTTGTCTTATTTCATATATGCTAACATTGCCCTTTAATCCCATTATCTGGATGTCCCAGTCCTCCTTTCTGGTCCCTAATTCCTATATTTTAACTGCCATGTTCTCGGAGATAAAACTTGCATTAAGCACCAGTCTGACTCATGTGATACTATTTTGAAGAAGAGCAGGGAGTCCCTGGTGTCCTGGCCAATATTTATCCTTCAACCAACATCACTAAAATAGATTATCTGGTCATTATCACATTGCAGGAGTCTGCTTGCTGTGTGCAAATTGGCTGCCACATTTCCTACAATGATTACACTTCAAACAGCCCTTCCTTGGCTGTAAAGTGCTTTTGGACGTCCTGAGGTCATGAAAGGCGCTATACAAATGCAACTTCCTTTCTTTTTATCTTGGCTACTTCAAGTTTTGCCATGTTGGATTTGGCAACAAAATGAATTGGGGCTCATGCTTCGTCATTGCAGATCTTGATGGGCCCCATTTGTCAGGTGAGGGAAATGTTGAGGTCCTTACACACTGGTAGGCCTGCCAATGCTGGTCCGCTCGTGTCTACCAGGTAAAATATATGGGGTTTCCATGGCGGCTTGCCATAGCTACATTCCATTGCAGTGTAGCACTGCAATGGATGGGCGACCCATCGTATGCAGTTAACTTTGCAGTTGTCGGTTGTATCATTAATTTCCAACGTCTCCAGTACATATTCTTCAGGATTTAGAGTGGTAGGATATTTACACTAGCTCCCATGTCCTGATTGTGTGTTTGCCAACTTTCTTTGGGTACAGGTTATTAATAGTAGCAAAAGCTTCCAGTTGTCTGACTTCATCAGGTTCACAATGTGAAATGCCTGCTCATCTTCTGGCTGAGAATTACTCCACTCTGAGTCTTATCTGAGATCTATTTCACTGTGGACCTCATGTATCGGCTTGTGTTTACGCAGGTCTCTGCTGCGCTCCCAGCTGCTGTTGCCTTGTCTTCTGTTTGTTTGTGTCCTATTGTGACTTCTGCTACGTCTTTGGAGACAGATTTCTTGCATAGGTGGGCCCAGTGACCTTTTGCACTGCACGCCTTGCACAGATCTTGAAATGCAGGGCAACTTCACAGTGAATGGGACAAACCACACTTACCACACATCTTGCATGCTTTTTATGACCTAGTTACCATGCCCATACTGTCGGCTGCACCTAGTGCTTGCAGATGCTGCTGTCCAGCTACAATGGCTTCATATTTCCTGCCATCTTCCAGCAGTGCATCAATGCTGTGACCTTTTCCCCCAAGAGGTCTTTTTGAAATGCTTCAGTAGGTGTTGAGACAATCACCATCTCCATTATTTGCACCGTCAGCTCAGTTTCTGAAAATCGCATCCGTTGTCCTTACTACAGCATCTACTGATAAACTGATCTATTGATTCCTGTGGCTGTTGCCTGCAGGACATCAATTCCAGGTGATGAATTCTAAAATTCACTCTTGCCCGAAGCTGATATTCTAGCACTTTCCATATATTTGAGGGATCTTTCTGGTCCTCTTCAGATAAACCAGAGGTATTGATCTGCACAACCCCTCATTTCCAATTGATATCAGTATTTTCAAAGGCTGCTTCTCTGGTTCTGTAACAGCTCGTTCTATGAAGCATAACTGCATTCTTTGTTTAAAAAGTTTGAACTTGGATAGGATATCAATGGCCTTCCAGTTCATGCTGGGAAATTTGACATCCATCCTTCTGCTGTCCTTTTGCTTTCTGCTCTATATTTAACTTTGTACAGCTCTGTGTGTGCCTTCAGCACTGTACTTATTTTAACTTTTCTATTTGTGGCTGAAAACGTGTTTTAAAACTTGTTCTATTAACTCTGCGCTGTTCCCCCTTTAAGAAATTATTTTTTCAAGTTAGCTACTTTGATGGAGTATAACGGGTGCTTGACAGTGTTCTCTGCTTTTTTTCTTTCACCATTTTGCTTGGATGTTTGCACTGCTGTTTGATAGGCAGTTCAAGGGTTTCCCCTTTGATTTTTTTGATAGAGTTTATTTATCATCTTTATGCTTGACTGCTTTAATGGAGACTCTGCTGTGTTGGGGAGTTTCCGCACTTTTTTTTTTACGATCGGACTTTTTTTTTGTTCACGCACTTTTCAGGGTTCTCCCCTTTTTTTCTCGCTCACATGGAGCCTTAAGAAAATTAATTTTTAAAAACTCTTCAAAGGCTTTTTGAAAAAACCGGGACTTCTCAATCATTGGCAAATGATTCACCCAATCGCTTTTTAGCCACGCTTCCGTTCTATTTTCTCAGCCTTCTAATGTATGTAGCTTTCTTTCACTCTTTTCAGGTACCTGTTTTACATTTTCTTCACTTGTTGCTTCAAATTTTCTCTTCTGTTTTCTGTACTGCTTTTAAATTTTGTTTGCTGTTTTACCGGTGGTCTTCAAGCTTATATCTTGTCTTTTCACCACTGCTGCCATCATATCATGAGTTTCTTTGTGCTATCTTAAGCAACACAATGAGGTGCATGGATTCCAGTTCCTTGAAGATCTCTAGAAGATTTATTAACAGATAAATTTGGACATACCATCCAGAGCAAACTATATTTAGAACCTTAGTCCAGGATGTTACAGTGCAGAGTGACTGTGGCTTCTTGTCACATGACTACATCCTGGCTCATGAGCACACGACTGAGTTCTTAAAGGAACATCCTTCTATTGAAATCACAAAATTGTTACAGCACAGAAAGAGGCCATGTGGCCTGTCATGTCTGCGCTGGCTCTCCGAAGGAGCAAAGAACAAAGAAAATTACAGCACAGGAACAGGCCCTTCGGCCCTCCAAGCCTACGCCGATCCAAATCCTCTATCTAAACCTGTCGCCTATTTTCTAAGGGTCAGTATCTCTTTACTTCCTGCCCATTCATGTATCTGTCTAGATACATCTTAAAAGACGCTATCGTGCCCGCGTCTACCACCTCCGCTGGCAATGCGTTCCATGCACCCACCACCCTCTGCGGAAAGAACTTTCCATGCATATCCCCCCTAAACTTTTCCCCTTTCACTTTGAACTCGTGTCCCCTTGTAATTGAATCCCCCACTCTGGGGAAAAAGCTTCTTGCTATCCACCCTGTCTATACCTCTCATGCTTTTGTACAGCTCAATCAGGTCCCCCCTCAACCTCCGTCTTTCTAATGAAAATAATCCTAATCTATTCAACCTCTCTTCATAGCTAGCGCCCTCCATACCAGGCAACATCCTGGTGAACATCCTCTGCACCCTCTCCAAAGCATCCACATCCTTTTGGTAATGTGGCGACCAGAACTGCACGCAGTATTCCAAATGTGGCCGAACCAAAGTCCGATACAGCTGTAACATGACCTGCCAACTCTTGTACTCAATACCCCGTCCGATGAAGGAAAGCATGCCGTATGCCTTCCTAACCACTCTATTGACCTGCGTTGCCACCTTCAGGGAACAATGGACCTGAACACCCAAATGTCTCTGTACATCAATTTTCCCCAGGACTTTTCACTCTTGAATTGGATCTTCCAAAATGCATCACCTCGCATTTGCCCTGATTGAACTCCATCTGCCATTTCTCTGCCCAACTCTCCAGTCTATCTATATTCTGCTGTATTCTCTGACAGTCCCCTTCACTATCTGCTACTCCACCAATCTTAGTGTCGTCTGCAAACTTGCTAATCAGACCACCTACACTTTCCTCCAAATCATTTATGTATATCACAAACAACAGTGGTCCCAGCACGGATCCCTGTGGAACGCCACTGGTCACACGTCTCCATTTTGAGAAACTCCCTTCCACTGCTACTCTCTGTCTCCTGTTGCCCAGCCAGTTCTTTATCCATCTAGCTAGTACACCTTGGACCCCATGCGCCTTCACTTTCTTCATCAGCCTACCATGGGGAACCTTATCAAATGCCTTACTGAAGTCCATGTATACGACATCTACAGCCCTTCCCTCATCAATCAACTTTGTCACTTCCTCAAAGAATTCTATTAAGTTGGTAAGACATGACCTTCCCTGCACAAAACCATGTTGCCTATCACTGATAAGCCCATTTTCTTCCAGATGGGAATAGATCCTATCCCTCAGTATCTTCTCCAGCAGCTTCCCTACCACTGACGTCAGGCTCACCGGTCTATAATTACCTGGATTATCCCTGCTACCCTTCTTAAACAAGGGGACAACATTAGCAATTCTCCAGTCCTCCGGGACCTCACCCGTGTTTAAGGATGTTGCAAAGATATCTGTTAAGGCCCCAACTATTTCCTCTCTCGCTTCCCACAGTAACCTGGGATAGATCCCATCCGGACCTGGGACTTGTCCACCTTAATGCCTTTTAGAATACCCAACACTTCCTCCCTCCTTATGCCGACTTGACCTAGAGTAATCAAACATCTGTCCCTAACCTCAACATCCGTCATGTCCCTCTCCTCGGTGAATACCGATGCAAAGTACTCGTTTAGAATCTCACCCATTTTCTCTGACTCCACGCATAACTTTCTTCCTTTGTCCTTGAGTGGGCCAATCCTTTCTCTAGTTACCCTCTTGCTCCTTATATATGAATAAAAGGCTTTGGGATTTTCCTTAACCCTGTTTGCTAAAGATATTTCATGACCCCTTTTAGCCCTCTTAATTCCTCGTTTCAGATTGCGCCTACAATCCCGATATTCCTTCAAAGCTTCGTCTTTCTTCAGCCGCCTAGACCTTATGTTTGCTTCCTTTTTCCTCTTAGCTAGTCTCACAATTTCACCTGTCATCCATGGTTCCCTAATCTTGCCATTTCTACCCCTCATTTTCACAGGAACATGTCTCTCCTGCACGCTAATCAACCTCTCTTTAAAAGCCTCCCACATATCAAATGTGGATTTACCTTCAAACAGCTGCTCCCAATCTACATTCCCCAGCTCCTGCCGAATTTTGGTATAGTTGGCCTTCCCCCAATTTAGCACTCTTCCTTTAGGACCACTCTGGTCTTTGTCCATGAGTATTCTAAAACTTACGGAATTGTGATCACTATTCCCAAAGTAGTCCCCTACTGAAACGTCAACCACCTGGCCTGGCTCATTCCCCAACACCAGGTCCAGTATGGCCCCTTCCCGAGTTGGACTATTTACATATTGCTCTAGAAAACCCTCCTGGATGCTCCTTACAAATTCTGCTCCATCTAGACCTTTAACACTAAGTGAATCCCAGTCAATGTTGGGAAAATTAAAATCTCCTATCACCACCACCCTGTTGCTCCTACAGCGTTCCATAATCGGTTTACATATTTGTACCTCTATCTCACGCTCGCTGTTGGGAGGCCTGTAGTACAGCCCCAACATTGTTATCGCACCCTTCCTATTTCTGAGTTCTGCCCATATTGCCTCACAGCTCGAGTCCTCCATAGTGCCTTCCTTCAGCACAGCTGTGATATCCTCTTTGAACAGTAATGCAACTCCTCCACCCCTTTTACCTCCCTCTCAATCCCGCCTGAAGCATCGGTATCCTGGGATATTTAGTTGCCAATCATGCCCTTCCCTTAACCAAGTCTCAGTAATAGCAATAACATCATACTCCCAGGTACTAATCCAAGCCCTAAGTTCATCTGCCTTACCTATTACACTTCTTGCATTAAAACAAATACACCTCAGACCACCAGTCCCTTTGCTTTCATCATCTGCTCCCTGCCTACTCTTTCCCTTAGTCACGCTGACTTCATTATCTAGTTCCTTACAGGCTTTAGTTACTACATCCTTACTCTCCACTGACCTCATTTGGTTCCCATCCCCCTGCCACATTAGTTTAAACCCTCCCCAACAGCGTTAGCAAAAGCACCCCCAAGGACATTGGTTCCAGTCCGGCCCAGGTGTAGACCGTCCAATTTGTAATAGTCCCACCTCCCCCAGAACCGGTCCCAATGTCCCAAAAATCTGAACCCCTCCCTCCTGCACCATCTCTCAAGCCACGCATTCATCCTGACTATTCTTTCATTTCTACTCTGACTATCACGTGGCACTGGTAGCAATCCTGAGATTACTACCTCTGAGGTCCTACTTTTTCACTAGGCTCCTAACTCCCTAAATTCTGCTTGTAGGACCTCATCCCATTTTTTAACTATATCATTGGTGCCTATTTGCACAACGACAACTGGCTGTTCACCCTCCCCCTTCAGAATGTTCTGCAGCCGATCTGAGACATCCCTGACCCGTGCACCTGGGAGGCAACATACCATTCGGGAGTCTCGTTTTCGACCACAGAACCGCCTATCTACTCCCCTTACAATCGAATCCCCTATGACTATAGCCCTTCCACTCTTTTTCCCGCCCTTCTGAAGAGCAGAGCCAGCCACGGTGCCATGAACCTGGCTACTGCTGCCTTCCCCTGGTGAGCCATCTCCCTCAACAGTATCCAAAACGGTATACCTGTTGTGGAGGGAGATGACCGCAGGGGACACCTGCACTGCCTTCCTGCTCTTTCTCTGCCTTTTGGTCACCCATTCCCTTTCTCCCTCAGCAATCCTAATCTGCGGTGTGACCAATTCGCTAAACGTGCTATCCACGACCTCCTCAGCATCGCGGATGCTCCAAAGTGAGTCCACCCGCAGCTCCAGAGCCGTCATGCGGTCTAACAAGAGCTGCAGCTGGACACACTTCCTGCACGTGAAGGAGTCAGGGACATCAGCCATGGCCCTGAGCTCCCACATTGAGCAAGAGGAGCATGTCACGGGTCTGAGATCTCCTGCCATTTTTAATCTTAAACTTAAACTTAGTTAAATGAAAAAGGAACGAAAAGTTTTTTCCCAATCACACAATAAAAAAAAAGAGAAATAGAAAAAGCCTTACCTTATCTACACACCACAATTTCCTTAGTGCCACTTTCCTGCCTTCTCCCCATAGCCCTGCACATTCTTTCTTTTCAGATAATAATCCAATTCCCTCTTGAATGCCTTGATTGAATCTGCCTGCACCACATTCTCGGGCAGTGCTTTCCAGATCCTAACCACTTACTGGGTGAAAAAGTATTTCCTCATGTCGCCATTGCTTTTTTTGGCTGTTACCTTAAATCTCAGCCCTCTTGTTCTCAATCCTTCCACCGATATCTACTCTGTCCAGACCTCTCATGATTTTGAATATCTCTATCAAATCTCCTCTCGTTCTTCTCTTCTCCAAAGAAAGCAGTCTCAACTTCTCCAATCTATCTACATGACTGAAGTTCTTCATCCCTGGAACCGCTCTCATGAATTTTTTCTGCAGTCCTTCCAATGCCTTCACATCTTTCCTAAGTGTAGCACCCAGGATGCAATACTCCAGTTGAGGCTGAACCAGTGCTCTATACAAATTTAACATAACTTCCTTGCAAAAGAATGGGGACCAGCTTGAAAACAGCATTTTGATTCAGGAACTAGTAGAGTAGAACTGATCTTTTTCTGAGGAGGGTGCAATCAGATGTGATGGATTTAGAATTTGTGAGCTTGTCATAATCCATTCTTTGATGAGTGAGTTGTTGAATGTGAATGGACCAGTGTGTTGGGCCCTATTTTTGCTGGTTTACATACCTGCATATTTCATTCTATCATCCCATTGGAGGCAGGAATGTGGTGCAGTAGCAATTATCAGTATGAAGGAGGTAAACTGTCTGCCTCCTAGGGCCTGCTGGTCTTGGCTTTGCAGAGCTGCCTCCTTACTGGACCTCCAAAGGGCTCAATGAGGACCAGTGATACACTACAAGAGAAAACAAGGGAGAGAAGTGCTTCCCTATAACCATACCACATATAACAGTTTTTGCACCATCCATAAACTTGAGCGCATCTGAAACTCTGCTGCCTGTATCCCTAACTCACACCAAGTCCTGTTCACCCCATCATCTCTGTGCTTGCTGACCTATATCGGCTCCCGGTTTGGCAATGCCTCAGTTTTGAAATTATCAACCATATTTTTGAATCCCTTCAGTCTCACCTCTCCCTATCTCTGTAAGCTTTGGAGTTCCCTCCTTAAACCTCTTTGGCTCTGCACATCTCCTCCTTTAAGACATTCCTTAAAAACTACCTCTTTGGCCAAGCTTTTGATCACCTAATATCTCCTTTTATGGCTTGATGTCAAATTTTGTTTGATAATGCTCTTTCCTGTGTTAAAGGCACCATATAAATGCAAGTTGTTATTGATGTAATTGTTCCTAGTGAGCTTGTACAGTACTGCAGAGCGTATTGGAATCACCCTGTTTAAGAGCAAATTTAAATAAACACCTGCACTAACAGGCAGTGCACTATACATATAGAATGATGACTTACTTAACTTGAGGTGTTGTCATGCAGGCCCCCACCTTCCAAGAATGAGGCATATTAATTTTGTCATATGAACATTGATTTTACTGGAGTGAAGAATGGACTTGTTAAAAAACCCCACCAGACACTTAGTATGCAAAAATGTTTTTCCAGCCAACAGACAGTGCTTGGAGGGACAAAGGGGCTATTCCCTGCTCCAATTTAATCCACAATGGACTTTGAGCACCAGATATTGTGTGTAGGAAGAGACAGTCCAGGGTCAGCTCAGACAAGAGAATCTACAAACAGACATGGCCAGACCAGCTAGTCACATGACTAACCTGCTTGTCAACCTGGGTTTTTCTGAATTGTGCTAAGAGTTTGAACAAAAAAAGACTATTTGCTCCTGGAGTGAGAAGACCTCTCCAGTCTGCTCCCATCTCTTTCTGACAAGCCTCTGGACCCACTGAGGACACATGAACTTCAAGAGGGAAAAGTCTCCTACATCAAACAAGGTTTAAGAAGAATACTGGGCCCCAATGAAAAGCAAGACCTACCTACAATCAAGGACTTTACAGCGAGCTCGAAGAATAGTAACCAAAACCATCTTCAGATATTACCTCAAACTTTTCCACTTTATTTCTTCTGCTCTTTTCCATCTCTCTCTGCATGTGTGTATCGCATATGCATGCTAGCATGGGTGCATTGCATATCCGTCGGGGTTAACCAAATTAGAGTTTAAGTTTAATAAAGTTCAACCTTTTTTCTTTAAACCTAAGAAAACCTGTTTGGCTGGTTTCTTTGCCTTGTAATTGGAAGTTAGAGAACAAGGATTCACTGAGGGGGTGCTAAAAAAAACAGTATGTTTAAAATTAAACCCTGTTAAGACCAGGTGAAGGCTGAGAGGGAACCCTAGACCTCTTTCTCACCTGCTCATAACAGTTGGTATGATGGGTTTGTTTCTATGGTGACATCTGTCAGCTCAGTAGCCCTTTGGCAGTTGGAAAGAAGTTACAGTCGTACACAACCTGTGGCCTGTGTACCTCTTGAACCTAACTGTAGTAACACATTGCAAAATAATATAAACAGTGATTAAATTTCTGTCTTCTCTACCTCCTGCTCATTTTATGACACATACACTCGTGAGACCCAGGACTTTAATTATATTATCCTACCCATTACCCAGAATCGCTTCTCAGCTCACAGTTGGCTGATTAAAACACAATAAACATTTTTCTAGTAAAAGGTGCAGTTAGTTACGCAACTGCAGTCAGTACCTCAGGCTGGGTGAGGTAATAACTTGAGCGTGAAGTGGAGCCAGATTGAGATTCAGTCACTGGTTTACACCTTGATATATAAGCACATCCAGACATCCATTTACTTATGTTCTTTTAAAAAGACTTTCTTTTCATTCAAATAGATTTGCAGATCTTGCCCAAGTGATGAGAATGTGGAACTTGTTACCACATGGAGTGGTTGAGACGGGTAGCGTAGATGCAATGAAGGGAAAGTTGGATAAGTACATGAGGTAGAAAGCAATAGAAGGGCACGTTGATAGAAGACGGGTGGGAGGAGGCTCGTGTGGGGCCTAAACACTGGCATGGAACAGTTGCAACGTTTCCATGCTGTATATTCTATGTAATTCTTTGTAAGATATTTTCCTCTATTTGCAGGCTTCTGCCACATAGCTTCAAAACCAATACTCCTCATCGGAGAATTACTTGCACCTCAAATAAGTAAATTGTATTGTAATATGCCAGGACACCCCTCTTGTGCTGTACTTACACCCCATTCAGCAACATATCCACTGAACTTCAATCTGTCCCTTTGTCAGTAGCAGCTGTCTTCAGTGCTACTGATTAGAGTTTCAAACACAATTTTAACCAATATATTGTTATCATTGTCTTCGGGATGCCAAGTATATTCCCTGCTTTGCAGCTAAGGCTTACTGTATTAACCAGACTTGTTGATACCTGATGCATATGAGATGACCTGAGTTCCTTCAGGTGTCCTTCTAAGGTTCTTATGGTCCCTGTTCACATTAGGTCCAGGCTCATGTATTTTCAGACCAACTGTACAGCATTCTCAAAAAATGATTAAACTTCTTGAATGGCTTCGTGCTGGTTGCAACCATACAGCAATGAGAAGGTTACTTCTCAGTGAAGCTAGGGGTAAAGGTACTTTGGACCATTATAGGCTTTATTCATTGTACCAAGGCCATGCTCATTAGCCTCAACATGATAGTGTTGGCTGTTTGCTAACCTATAAGGGATTTCTTACACAAGTGCCATTGGGTTCCAACCATTAAAACCCAAGCATAGTGAATACATTTCAAGAAAGGCTTTTATCCACTCAAATCTTGTCAGATTCAAATGCCTTATGTTATTAGGCAAGGACTAGCCAAAGGATGTGACATCACCTGTCCCCAGCACAATGATTAAAGATCCTGCATCCTCCCAGCTGGGCACCGTCACATTCATCACAGTTCAGCTGTCAGTAGCTCCCTCAAGCAGAGAAAACTGAAAGCGTTCTCCTTCCTCTCATTATTCAAACATTGTAGCCAAAGGGCCGAGACATGTGCAGTCGATCTAGGACACTTACATCATTCGAATGAGTTTGTCTGCTGTTCTGTGAAAAGGAAGCTTTCAGTACAGGGCAAGAATCTTGACTAATTTCCATCCCATGAGCTGCGCTCGAACCAAATTTCATGGTTCCATATCTGTTCCAGACTTGGGCAGAGCAGAATTGAAACCTCAAAGTCTTTTATTCAAAGAGTGGGACTATAACTATCAGAAAGTTTTTGGAAGCAGTCTGCTGGTTTCTGATAGGTTCCTGCCTGCTCATGGCAGAGTGAGGGCATGGCATTTGTGTCCACCTTGGCTCAGTGGTAACATTCTTGCCTCCAAGTCAGAAGGTTGTAGATTCAAGCCAAACTTCAGAGACTTGAGTACATAAGCCGGGTTGACACTCCAGTGAGGGAGTGCTGCAAAATTGGCTGCCACGTTTTCTGCATTACAGCAGTGACTACACTTCAAATCGTACTGCATTGGATGCAAAGCATTTTGGGACATCCTGAGCTCGTGAAAGGCAAAAGTCGCTTTCTTTATATGCTGATTTTAACTGGCAGGCCTCATTAATTCTGAGGGTTGACTTTCCGTCTGGAATGGGTGGGAAGGTGGCCGGGAAGCAGATGACAGATTGTGGAAATTTGGCGACCTTTAGCTGCTCCCCGGCACATGGGTAAGTGTGGGGACCAGTGTTTCAAGGGTGGTGCCTTGTGATAGGGAACAAAGGGGGCGTCGGGGGGGTGTGGGCAGGAGAGGCCTAAACATTCTTTATGCGGCCTGGAGGAACATTTCTGCTAATCCCATCAAGGAAAGTGGATGCTTACCTGGAATGGTCTCTTCAGCTTCCAATCCTCCCCTGACATG
The DNA here is from genome assembly GCF_036365525.1 of Heterodontus francisci. Classification (NCBI taxonomy): domain Eukaryota; kingdom Metazoa; phylum Chordata; class Chondrichthyes; order Heterodontiformes; family Heterodontidae; genus Heterodontus; species Heterodontus francisci. The sequence goes on from NC_090377.1 coordinate 129,308,106, forward strand.
TTCACCCAGCTGGCAAGTTACGGTGGCCTCCCCATTTTGGCGAGTGTTAAAATAGCAACGTGGGCCTGAGGACATAATTGGGACCCCGATCTGTATATTTAAAGAAGGATCCTGTCAACTTCAGGTTTGGCACCAGCTCAGAAGAGCAGGGTAAGATTGAAGATCATGTGATCCAGGCAGTGCATTGGTGGGTAAATCACCTGATTTTAACTGCCTGGTTTCCGAACACACAAAAACAGGCCATTCAGTACAACTGTTCCATATCAGTGTTTATGCTTCACATAAACCTTCTCCTGTCTCCCTTCAGAAGAACATAGGAGCAGGAGTAGACGATCTGGCCCCTCGAGGCTGATCTTCTGCCTCAGCTCCACTTTCCCGCTTGCTCCACAATATTCCTTGATTCCCTGAGTGACCAAAAATCTATCTATCTCAGCCTTAAATATACTCAACGATGGAATGTCCACCACCATCTGGGGTAGAGAATTCCAAAGATTCACAAACTTCTGAGTGAAGAAATTACTCCTCATCTCAGTCCTAAATGATGTATCCCTTGTCCCGAGACTGATTCCAGATTGTTGTAGATTCCCCAGTCAGGGGACACAGCCTCTCAGTGTCTACCCTGTCAAGCCCCTTCAGAATCTTGTATTTTTCAGTGAAATCACCTCTCATTCTTCTAAACTCCAAAGAGAATAGGCTCAATCCACCACCTTCAACTTACATTCCCTCCACCACCGACACAGAGTGGCAGCAGTGTGCGCCATCTACAAGATGCGCTGCAGCAACTCACCAAGGCTCCTTTGACAGCACCTTCCAAACCCATGACCTCTATCACCCAGAAGGACAAGGGCAGCAGTTGCATGGGAACACCACCTACAAGTTCCCCTCCAAGCCACACATCATCCTGACTTGGAACTATATCACCGTTAATTCACTGTCGCTGGGTCAAACTCCTGGAACTCCCTAACAGCACTGTGGGTGTACCTGCCCCACAAGGACTGCAGCCGTTCAAGAAGTCAGCTCACCACCACCTTCTCAAGGGCAATTAGGGATGGGCAATAAATGCTGGCCTAGCCAGCCATGTACACATCCCATGAATTAATTTTTAAAAATTCCTCTATCCATGCTAATCTATTACCCCCCAACTCCATGAGCCTTTATCTTGCATATTAACCTGTTACATGGTGCCTTGTTGAATGCCTTTTGGAAATCTAAGTACGACATCTACTGGTTCCCCTTTATCTACCCTACCAGTTACATCCTCAAAAAAAATGAATACATTTGTCAAATACGATTTTTCTTTTGTTGACTTTGTCTGAATATACTATAATTTTCCCAATGCATTGTTAAGACTTCCTTAATATTAGATTCCAGCATTTTCCCAATGACTGATGTCAGGCTAAGCTGCCTGTCGTCCCATGTTTTCTCTCTCCCATTGCAGTGTTTCTTTTTCTCTAAGTGATTCCTGACAACGCAGCCAAGCGGCAATGTCATCAGTGCGTTCCCAGATGTGCACGTGCGCAGAAAGCTTTCTTCCTGCCAGTGTGGTGCCTGCGCATGTGCAGCCTACGTCAGCACCCGGCTTGCCAGGACTAATTCGTGCATGCGCACTAAAACGTCATTGTGTGCTGGAATGGGGCCGCATGCTCCATGCCTCTCCGCTGCCTTCCTTCAGCCACTTGCTCTCGCCCTCACCGCTTCCCCCCTCGGCCACTCGCTCCTGCCACCTTCCATCAGTCACTCCCATCCGCCCTCGTCACTTCCACCCCCCGGCCACTCACTTCCCGCGTCACCGTTTCTCCCCCTCAGCCACTCATTCCTACCCTCACCGCTTCCACACGCCCCCGCCCCCGGCTGCTTGTTACAGGCCTCACCGCTTCCCCCCCTCAGCCACTCAGTCCCTGCCACCTTCCATAAGCCACTCGCACCCAGCCTCGTCACTTCCACCTTCAGCCGATTGCTCCACGCCGTGCCGCCCAAAGAAGCGGTGGGGGGCGGTGGTGCTGGGGAACGAGCCGCCAAAGTGGCAAGGCAGGGAGCGAGCCGCCGAGGTGGGGACACGGCGAGGGTGGGAGCGAGTGGCTGAGGAGGGGAGAAGCAGTGAACAGACAGGTGCGGGAGGGAGAGGCAAAGAGAAGCGCGATAGCTACTATGTGAATTATTTCCAGAATCCATTTGCAGCTGTAAATGTGCAAGAGAATGAATCTGTGATCCATGTGAATCTGTTTCCAAAACCAATATGATAGAATAATAAGCATCATATAAAGAGCGAATTGAAAGATGCCTTATAACGAGATTATTTGGTTCTGTACTAGCACAGGTACTGTTGGGGTGGCATGGAAACAGTGATCGCAGCCGCAGTGGGGATATGGGTTTAAGACTGTGTTTACTTTTTGTGACAAGTTGAGCAGCGCCATCTTTATTATTGGCAGCTCCAGAGACATCGCAGGCAGTGCCTGTACTGCACCACCTCGTAGTTGCGTTGACAGCAAACGCAGCCTTTTTTATTCGTTCATGGGATGTGGGCGTCGATGGTTAGGCCAGCATTTATTGCCCATCCCTAATTGCCCTCGAGAAGGTGGTGGTGAGCTGTCTTCTTGAACCGCTGCAGTCCATCTGGTGTAGGTACACCAACAGTGCTGTTAGCAAGAGAGTTCCAGGATTTCGACCCAGCTACAGTGAAGGAATGGCGATATAGTTTGAAGTCAGGATGATGTGAGGCATGGAGGGGAACTTGCAGCTGGTGGTGTTTCCATGCATCTGCTGCCCTTGTCCTTCTAGGTGGTAGTGGTCACAGGTTTGGAAGGTGCTGTCAAAGGAGGCTTGGTGAGTTGCTGCAGTGCATCTTGTAGATGGTACACACTGCTGCCACTGTGTGTCGGTGGTGGAGGGAGTGAATGTTGAAGGTGGTGCATGGGGTGCCAATCAAGCAGACTGCTTTGTCCTGGACGGTGTCGAGCTTCTTGAGTGTTGTTGGAACTGCACCCATGCAGACAAGTGGAGAGTATTCCATCACACTCCTGACTTGTGCCTTGTAGATAGTGGACAGGCAATGGGGAGACAGGAGGTGAGTTACTCACTGCAGAATTCCCAGCCTCTGGCCTGGCCTTGTAGCCACAGTATTTATATGGCTGGTCCAATTCAGTTTCTGGTCAATGGTAATCCCCAGGATGTTGATAGTAGGGGATTCAGCGATGATAATGCCATTGAACATCAAGGGGAGATGGTTAGATTCTCTCTTATTTGAGATAGTCATTGCCTGGCACTTGTGTGGCACGAATGTTACTTGTCATTTATCAGCCCAAGCCTGGATGTTGTCCAGGTCTTGCTGCATCTGCACACTGGCTGCTTCATTATCTGTGGAGTCACGAATGGTGCTGAATATTGTGCAATTATCAGCGAACATCCCCACTTCTGACCTTATGATGGAGGGAAGATCATTGATGAAGCAGCTGAAGATGGTTGGGCCTAGGACACTACCCTGAGAAACTCCTGCAGTGATGTCCTCGGACTGAGATTATTGACCTCCAACAACCACAACCATCTTCCTTTGTGCTAGGTATGACTCCAGCCAGCGGAGAGTTTTCCCCCTGATTCCCATTGACTCCAGTTTTGCCTGGGCTCCTTGATGCCATACTCGGTCAAATGCTGCCTTGATGTCAAGAGCAGTCATTCTCTCCTCATCTCTGGTGTTCAGCTCTTTTGTCCATGTTTGGACCAACACTGTAATGAGGTCAGGAGCTGAGTGGTTCTGGCAGAACCCAAACTGAGTGTCACTGAGGAGGTTATTGCTAAGCAAGTGCCGCTTGCAACACGATTAACGACCCTTTCCATCTCTTGGCTGATGATCAAGAGTAGACTGATGGGGCAGTAATTGGCTGGGTCGGATTTGTCCTGCTTTTTGTGTACAGGACATACTTGGACAATTTTCCACATTACTGGGTAGATGCTAATGTTGTAGCTAAACTGGAACAGCTTGGCTAGGGGCCCGGCTAGTTCTGGAGCACAGGTCTTCAGTACTGTTGCCGGAATGTTGTCAGGGCCCAGAGCCTTTGCAGTATCTACTGCCTTCAGTCATTTCTTGATATCACATGGAGTGAATTGGATTGGCTGAAGACTGACATCTGTGATGCTTTGGACCTCAGCAGAAGGCTGAGCTGGATCGTCCACTCAGCACTCCTGACTGAAGATTGTTGCAAATGCTTCAGCCTTGTCTTTTGCACTGATGTGCTGGGCTCTCCCATCATTGAGGATGGGGATATTTATGGGGCCTCCTCCTCCAGTTAGTTGTTTAATTGTCCACCACCATTTATGACTGGATGTGACAGGACTGCAGAGCTTAGATCTGATCCGTTTGTTGTGGGATCATTTAGTTCTATCACATACTGCTTCCACCGTTTGGCATGCAAGTAGTCCTGGGTTGTAGCTTCACCAGGTTGACACATTATTTTGAGGTATGCCTGGTGCTGCTCCTGGCATGCCCTCCTGCACTTTTCATTGAACCAGGGTTGGTCCCCCGGCTTGATGGTAATTGTAGAGTGGGGGATATGCGGCACCATGAGGTTACATTTGTGTTTGAATACAATTCTGCTGCTGCTGATGGTCCACCTCATGGATGCCCGGTTTTGCATTGCTAGATCTGTTTGAAATCTATCCCATTTAGCACGGTGGTAGTGCCACACAACATGATGGTGAGTATCCTCAATGTGAAGACAGGACTTCATTTCCACAAGGACTGTGCTGTGGTCACTCCTGCCAGTACTGTCATGGACAGATGCATCTGCGACAGGTAGATTGGTGAGAACGAGGTCAAATCGGTCTTCCCATCTTGTTGGTTCCCTCACCACCTTCCACAGAGCAAGTCTAGCAGCTATGTTCTTTCAGACTCGGCCAGCTCAGTCTGTAGTGGTGCTACTGAGCCAGTCTTAGTGATAGACATTGATGTCCCCCACCCAGAGTACATTCTGTGCCCTTGTCACCCTTAGTGCTTCCTCCAAGTGCTGTTCAACATGGAGGAGTACTGATTCATCAGTCGCAGCGGGAGGGGCAGAGGGCAGTAGGTGGTAATCAGGAGGTTTCCTTGCCCATGTTTGACCTGATGCCATGAGACTTCATGGGATCAATGTTGAGGACTCCCAGGGCAACTCCCTCCTGACTGTCTACCATTGCCAGTGAGACAAGACATACCCAGCGATGGTAATGGTGGTATCAGGGACATTGTCTGTAAGGTATGATTCCGTAGGTATGCCTATGTCAGGCTGTTGCTTGGCTAGTCTGTGGGAAAGTTCTCCCAATTTTGGCACAAGGCCCCATTTGCTAGTAAGGAGGACTTTGGAGGGTCGAAGTGGTTGAGTTTGTCGTTTCCGTACTGAGGTCGATGCTGGGTGGTCCATCCGATTTCATTCCTTTTCTTACACTTTTGTCACACTTTAATACAACTGAGTGGCTTGCTAGGCCATTTCACAGGACATTTAAGAATCAACCACATTGCTGTGCATCTGGAGTCACACGTACGCCAGACCAGGTGAGGATGGCAGATTTCCTTCCCTAAAGGACATTAGTGAACCAGATGGGGTTTTTCCAACAATCGCTGTCACCATTAGACTAGCTTTTAATTCCAGATTTATTAATTGAATTCAAATTTCACCATCTGCCTTGGTGGGATTTGAACGCATCAGCCGAAGCACTAGCCTGGTGCTCTGGATTACTAGTTTAGTAACATTACCACTACTCCCCTTTCAATCCATTGGGACGGTCTAGCATCTAGGGAATTTTGGAAAATCATAATCGTTGCATCTACTGGCTGGGATTTTATTGAGGTCTCGATGTCGGGATCCGTGGTCGGTGGGGGGGGTGGGGGGAGTGCTGGCAGCGACCTGCCATGGAGTCCGATGCCAGGTATGCTGTGCCCGATTTTCCCAGTGGCAGCGAGGCTCCGTGGCAGCGCCCCCCTCCGCTGCTGGGCGACTGGACCCAGATTAACATATTTAAATCAACTAAATGAATACATTTAAATAAAATTCACAGCAATCTTACCTGTTGCCTGAGATCTTCCGAGCGGCGGCCAGCACTCGCGTGCCTTCACTTTCTCGGCCAGGGGAAGCTGGAGCCACCGAGGTGGGGAAAGGGGGGTTCTTATGATTTTTATTGCAGTGGAGGGGGGGGGGGGGGTTGGGGTGTATGGGGTCAAATGTAAATTCCTAGTGTAGGGGAGGGGGGAATGGGGTGACCTCTGCACTTTGATCAGTTTGGGGCAGGGAGAAGCTCAAGTCTTGCAGGTACGTGTTTTGGGGGGTGGGGGAGAGGGCAACTATTACACCTAATGGTGGGGGGATTGGGCAATAGTATATATTGTGGTTGATTAGGGTGGGGTAGGCCTTTAAAAATTGCAATGTACTGGCAGGGCTGTCTACCATTTGCAAATGACGCCATTGTCTGCACACAGGCAGCTGATGTCATTGATGTCATTGCCGGTGTCGCAGATCCCACCCCTTCCACATGACTGGGTGGAGGTGGCCCGACCGGCATATTATCTTGAGCCGCCGCGAGGTACATCGAGGTGGCATGGAGGCACATTTTTTTCGCCCGGCGGTGGGAGAAGAAAATCCAGCCCACTATCTCTTTAGCTACCTTTTTTAGAACCCTAGCAGAAAGGCGTTCAGGTCAGAGGGATTTGTTGGCTTTTAGTCCCTTAAGTTTCTCTAACACTTTTTTCTGTTGATATTAATTACCTTAAGTTAGGTTGTATAGTCAAGATGGCTCCTGGGCTGGAAGCTCCCTAGCTGTTCAACTCTATCCATGGCCATCTGCTCCCATCCCTAACGTTTTCTCCCCCAATCTGCCCTCTTAAACTGTTTAAATTCCCCTGGCTCTTTAAATCAGTTCATTTTAGCCCTATCTAAAAGTTAACAGTTAGTTTAGTCTATGTTACCTGGGCCCACTGCCCTCCCCCAGCCACACCTGCTCTTTGTTTTCTCAATGAAATTGATCCGGATGAAACTGACGAGCACAGCTGCCGATACTTCAATCTCCGATCCTGCTGTCTTCACAGTCCAGAGTGTCTGCAGCCACGGCATGCGGTAAGTCCATTGAGGTGAAGAAGGAGCTGCGGGACCCGAGAGAAGTCCTGTGAAAAGCTGCCCCGAACACCCAAAACATCCACGAACGGCCGCAACTTCAAAGCGCCCGCGGGAGATGGCTCGGAGAGCATCTGCAGCGCACTGTCGGCAATGCTGCATGCCTTTATTTAAACCACTGCAAAAAAAAACCCTTAGCAAATGTAATCACCTCTAAGTCTGCCAAATGATGTTTCACCTCCCGAAGGACGTGGATGAGCTTTCCGGACGTCGATGGTGGGCACTGAGGAAATGGCTTATTACCTGCACCAGATTCCACCCCCCCTCCCCCCCCTTTACCCCCCTTCCACCCCCCCCCACCCCCGTCCCCTTCCCTGCTCCACCCTCTCAGCTCACCCCCTCACAACCCCGTCCCAGCCCGCCCCCCCCCCTCGCACCATCTTCACCCCGCTCCCCCTTCCCCTGCACCCCCCCCCACCCCCTCCCTCTACCCCTCCCCCTTGCATCCCCTCCTCCCACCGGCACCATCCTACACCTGTGTAGGGGCCCCAACAACCCCACTGCCTTGTGGGCGTCTCGGGAGAGACCAAGGCTAAGGGAGTAAACCCTAACAGAAAATCCGGAGCGGAACCCCGTAGGCGGTCATGTGTCACCTTTGGCATGTTTCCGGCAGTTCCTGCAGCCATACTGGTGCCAAACGTCGTGTCCTGCACTCCTTTGGACCCCACCAGAAAGGCCGAGAGGGGGGTTTTGACGACTGGGCAACTCTCAACCTCCATAGATTTGCCCAGGCATGCGCCATGGAGAGGTCACTCCATAGTTGCCTCACAGCGACTGAAACAACACGGAAGGCAGCAGTTACGGGTTATAAGTCCAGATAAATTGGCGTAGAAACTGGGCGCCACGGGTTGCCTTTGTCGGTGGGAGAGGTCATTGCACCTCACTGGACAGCTACCGCCCGCCTCAAACCGGGCAGCCCCCGGTCAATAAGGTTCTGTCCCGCCACAGTCTGCCTGCTTCAATGGGTGCTTGGAGCTCAGGGTCATTGCCCGAAAGGTGGACTGATACACCGCACCAAACAACATGAAAAAAGGAAAGAAGGTACCAGCCCTTCGCTTTGCAAGCTGGAACGTCAGAACTATGTGTCCTGGCCTGTCGGAAGACCTTACACAAATCAACGATTCTCGGAAGACCGCCATCATTAACAACGAGCTCAGTAGACTCAATGTGGACATTGCAGCACTTCAGGAGACTCGCCTCCCCGCGAGTGGCTCTCTAGCAGAGCAAGACTACACCTTCTTCTGGCAGGGCAGGGATCCTGAAGAACCAAGACAGCATGGAGTGGGCTTCGCCATCAGAAACTCCTTGCTCAGCATGATAGAGCCTCCCTCAAATGGCTCGGAACGCATACTGTCCATCCGACTGCTCACCACCTCTGGTCCAGTACACCTACTCAGCATCTATGCTCCAACACTCTGTTCCGCACCTGAAGCTAAAGACCAGTTCTATGAACAACTCCATAACATCATTAGCAGCATCCCCAACACCGAACACCTATTCCTGCTGGGGGACTTTAATGCCAGGGTTGGGGCCGACCATGACTCATGGCCCTCCTGCCTTGGGCGCTATGGCGTTGGAAGGATGAATGAGAACGGGCAGAGACTGCTTGAGTTGTGTACCTATCATAACCTCTGCATCACCAACTCGTTCTTTCACACTAAACCCTGTCACCAGGTTTCATGGAGGCACCCAAGATCACGTCGTTGGCACCAGCTAGACCTCATTGTCACAAGGCGAGCCGCCTTAAACAGTGTTCAAATCACACGCAGCTTCCACAGTGCGGACTGCGACACCGACCACTCCCTGGTGTGCAGCAAGGTTAGACTCAGACCAAAGAAGTTGCATCATTCCAAGCAGAAGGGCCACCCGCGCATCAACACGAGCAGAATTTCTCACCCACAGCTGTTACAAAAATTTCTAAATTCACTTGTAACAGCCCTTCAAAACTCTCCCACAGGGGATGCTGAGACCAAGTGGGCCCACATCAGAGACGCCATCTATGAGTCAGCTTTGACCACCTACGGCAAAAGTGCGAAGAGAAATGCAGACTGGTTTCAATCTCATAATGAAGAGCTGGAACCTGTCATAGCCGCTAAGCGCATTGCACTTTTGAACTACAAGAAAGCCCCCAGCGATATAACATCCGCAGCACTTAAAGCAGCCAGAAGTACTGCACAAAGAACAGCTAGGCGTTGCGCAAACGACTACTGGCAACACCTATGCAGTCATATTCAGCTGGCCTCAGACACCGGAAACATCAGAGGAATGTATGATGGCATGAAGAGAGCTCTTGGGCCAACCATCAAGAAGATCACCCCCCTCAAATCTAAATCGGGGGACATAATCACTGACCAACGCAAACAGATGGACCGCTGGGTTGAGCACTACCTAGAACTGTACTCCAGGGAGAATGCTGTCACTGAGACTGCCCTCAATGCAGCCCAGCCTCTACCAGTCATGGATGAGCTGGACATACAGCCAACCAAATCGGAACTCAGTGATGCCATTGATTCCCTAGCCAGCGGAAAAGCCCCTGGGAAGGACAACATTACCCCTGAAATAATCAAGAGTGCCAAGCCTGCTATACTCTCAGCACTACATGAACTGCTGTGCCTGTGCTGGGACGAGGGAGCAGTACCCCAGGACATGCGCGATGCCAATATCATCACCCTCTATAAAAACAAAGGTGACCGCGGTGACTGCAACAACTACCGTGGAATCTCCCTGCTCAGCATAGTGGGGAAAGTCTTTGCTCGAGTCGCTCTGAACAGGCTCCAGAAGCTGGCCGAGCGCGTCTACCCTGAGGCACAGTGTGGCTTTCGTGCAGAGAGATCGACTATTGACATGCTGTTCTCCCTTCGTCAGATACAGGAGAAATGCCGTGAACAACAGATGCCCCTCTACATTGCTTTCATTGATCTCACCAAAGCCTTTGACCTCGTCAGCAGACGTGGTCTCTTCAGACTACTAGAAAAGATCGGATGTCCACCAAAGCTACTAAGTATCATCACCTCATTCCATGACAATATGAAAGGCACAATTCAACATGGTGGCTCCTCATCAGAGCCCTTTCCTATCCTGAGTGGTGTGAAACAGGGCTGTGTTCTCGCACCCACACTTTTTGGGATTTTCTTCTCCCTGCTGCTTTCACATGCGTTCAAATCCTCTGAAGAAGGAATTTTCTTCCACACAAGATCAGGGGGCAGGTTGTTCAACCTTGCCCGTCTAAGAGCGAAGTCCAAAGTACGGAAAGTCCTCATCAGAGAACTCCTCTTTGCTGACGATGCTGCTTTAACATCTCACACTGAAGAATGCCTGCAGAGTCTCATCGACAGGTTTGCGTCTGCCTGCAATGAATTTGGCCTAACCATCAGCCTCAAGAAAACGAACATCATGGGGCAGGATGTCAGAAATGCTCCATCCATCAATATTGGCGACCACGCTCTGGAAGTGGTTCAAGAGTTCACCTACCTAGGCTCAACTATCACCAGTAACCTGTCTCTAGATGCAGAAATCAACAAGCGCATGGGTAAGGCTTCCACTGCTATGTCCAGACTGGCCAAGAGAGTGTGGGAAAATGGCGCACTGACACGGAACACAAAAGTCCGAGTGTATCAGGCCTGTGTCCTCAGTACCTTGCTCTACGGCAGCGAGGCCTGGACAACGTATGCCAGCCAAGAGCGACGTCTCAATTCATTCCATCTTCGCTGCCTTCGGAGAATACTTGGCATCAGGTGGCAGGACTATATCTCCAACACAGAAGTCCTTGAAGCGGCCAACACCCCCAGCTTATACACACTACTGGGTCAGCGGCGCTTGAGATGGCTTGGCCATGTGAGCCGCATGGAAGATGGCAGGATCCCCAAAGACACATTGTACAGCGAGCTCGCCACTGGTATCAGACCCACCGGCCGTCCATGTCTCCGTTATAAAGACGTCTGCAAACGCGACATGAAATCGTGTGACATTGATCACAAGTCGTGGGAGTCAGTTGCCAGCATTCGCCAGAGCTGGCGGGCAGCCATAAAGACAGGGCTAAATTGTGGCGAGTCGAAGAGACTTAGTAGTTGGCAGGAAAAAAGACAGAGGCGCAAGGGGAGAGCCAACTGTGCAACAGCCCCAACAAACAAATTTCTCTGCAGCACCTGTGGAAGAGCCTGTCACTCCAGAATTGGCCTTTATAGCCACTCCAGGCGCTGCTTCACAAACCACTGACCACCTCCAGGCGCGTATCCATTGTCTCTCGAGATAAGGAGGCCCAAAAGAATTAAGTTCATCACTCTTATTAGCTTGTTAGTTCCCCTCTATTTCTGGTATGTAATTTGCGTCTTCCACTGTGAAGACAGGCACAGAATACTTGTTCAATGTCTCTGCCATTTCCTCATTCCCCATGATAATTTCTCCTGTCTCTGCCTGTAAGGGACCAGCGTTTAATGTAGCTACTTTCCTTTTTATATACATGTAAAAGCTCTTGCAATCTGTTTTAATATTCCTGGCTAGTTTACTCTCATGCTATTTTTTCTCTCTTTATCAACTTTTTGGTCGGCCTTTGCTGCTTTCTGAAGCTGCTCTAATCCTGGGGCTTACTACTATTAGATTGGATTAGAACATTATTAGATTAGAACATTACAGCGCAGTACAGGCCCTTCGGCCCTCGATGTTGCGCCGACCTGTGAAACCATCTGACCTACACTATTCCATTTTCATCCATATGTCTATCTAATGACCACTTAAATGCCCTTAAAGTTGGCAAGTCTACTACTGTTGCAGGCAGGGCGTTTCACGCCCCGACTACTCTCTGAGTAAAGAAACTACCTCTGACATCTGTCCTATATCTATCACCCCTCAACTTAAAGCTATGTCCCCTCGTGTTTGCCATCACCATCCGAGGAAAAAGACTCTCACTATCCACCCTATCTAACCCTCTGATTATCTTATATGTCTCTATTAAGTCACCTCTCCTCCTCCTTCTCTCCAACGAAAACAACCTCAAGTCCCTCAGCCTTTCCTCGTAAGACCTTCCCTCCATACCAGGCAACATCCTAGTAAATCTCCTCTGCACCCTTTCCATCGCTTCCACATCCTTCCTATAATGCGGTGACCAGAACTGCACGCAATACTCCAGGTGCGGTCTCACCAGAGTTTTGTACAGCTGCAGCATGACCTCGTGGCTCTGAAACTCGATCCCCCTACTAATAAAAGCTAACACACCATATGCCTTCTTAACAGCCCTATTAACCTGGGTAGCAACCTTCAGGGATTTATGCACCTGGACACCAAGATCTCTCTGTTCATCTACACTACCAAGAATCTTCCCATTAGCCCAGTACTCTGCATTCCTGTTACTCCTTCCAAAGTGAATCACCTCGCACTTTTCCGCATTAAACTCCATTTGCCATCTCTCAGCCCAGCTCTGCAGCCTATCTATGTCCCTCTGTACCCTACAACATCCTTCGGCACTATCCACAACTCCACCGACCTTAGTGTCATCCGCAAATTTACTAACCCACCCTTCTACACCCTCTTCCAGGTCATTTATAAAAATGACAAACAGCAGTGGCCCCAAAACAGATCCTTGCGGTACACCACTCGTAACTAAACTCCAGGATGAACATTTGCCATCAACCACCACCCTCTGTCTTCTTTCAGCTAGCCAATTTCTGATCCAAAGCTCTAAATCACCTTCAACCCCATACTTCCGTATTTTCTGCAATAGCCTACCATGGGGAACCTTATCAAACGCCTTACTGAAATCCATATACACCACATCCACTGCTTTACTCTCATCCACCTGTTTGGTCACCTTCTCAAAAACTCAATAAGGTTTGTGAGGCACAACCTACCCGTCACAAAACCGTGCTGACTATCGCTAATGGACTTATTCTTTTCAAGATGATTATAAATCCTGTCTCTTATAACCTTTTCCAACATTTTACCCACAACCGAAGTAAGGCTCACAGGTCTATAATTACCAGGGCTGTCTCTACTCCCCTTCTTGAACAAGGGGACAACATTTGCTATCCTCCAGTCTTCCGGCACTATTCCTGTCGACAATGACGACATAAAGATCAAGGACAAAGGCTTTGCAATCTCCTCCCTAGCTTCCCAGAGAATCCTAGGATAAATCCCATCTGGCCCAGGGGACTTATCTATTTTCACACTTTCCAAAATTGATAACACCTCCTCCTTGTGAACCTCAATCCCATCTAGCCTAGTAGCCTGAATCTCAGTATTCTCCTTGACAACATTTTCTTTCTCTACTGTAAATACTGACGCAAAATATTCATTTAACACTTCCCCTACCTCCTCTGATTCCACACACAACTTCCCACTACTATCCTTGATTGGCCCTAATCTAACTCTAGTCATTCTTTTATTCCTGATATACCTATAGAAAGCCTTAGGGTTTTCCTTGATCCTATCCGCCAATGACTTCGCGTGTCCTCTCCTTGCTCTTCTTAGCTCTCCCTTTCGATCCTTCCTGGCTAGCTTGTAACTCTCAAGCGCCCTAACTGAGCCTTCACGTCTCATCCTAACATAAGCCTTCTTCTTCCTCTTGACAAGCGCTTCAACTTCTTTAGTAAACCACGGCTCCCTCGCTCGACAACTTCCTCCCTGCCTGACAGGTACATACTTATCAATGACACGCAGTAGCTGCTCCTTGAATAAGCTCCATATTTCGATTGTTCCCATCCCCTGCAGTTTCCTTCCCCATCCTACGCATCCTAAATCTTGCCTAATCGCATCATAATTTCCTTTCCCCCAGCTTTAATTTTTGCCCTGCGGTATATACCTGTCCCTGCCCATCGCTAAGGTAAACCTAACCGAATTGTGATCACTATCGCCAAAGTGCTCACCTACATCTAAATCTAACACCTGGCCGGGTTCATTACCCAGTACCAAATCCAATGTGGCATCGCCCCTGGTTGGCCTGTCTATATACTGTGTCAGAAAACCCTCCTGCACTCACTGGACAAAAACTGACCCATCTAAAGTACTCGAACTATAGTATTTCCAGTCGATCTTCTTCACAACATTCTAAGTCTCTTTTAATTTAATGCTACCCTTAACTTCCCTTATAAGCCATGGATGGATTTTTCTCAGAGTTTTTGTTTTCTTAATGGAACCGAACCCGATCAGCCAAAACCCTAGTTTTGGACTCCCCACAGAAGGGAACATCTTTTTCATTCACCTATTTAAAAAAAAGGAACTTGCATTTGCGTAGTTCCTTTCACAACATCAGGACATACCAAAGTGCTCCACAGACAATTAATTACTTTGAAGTTAAGTTGGTAAAAGTGGCAGCAAATCTGCACACAGCAAGACCCCACAGAAAGTAAAGGCGATAAATAGCCAGATGATTCATTTTTCTGTTGGCTGAGGGATAAATAGGGGCCTGAACACAGGGAGAACTCCTCTTGCTCTTCTTGAAATGAAGCTGTTTGCAGTCACCGGAACAGGTATACAGGGCCTCAGTTAAAACTCTCATCCGGAAGGCAGCACCTCTGACAATGTAGCACTCCGTCCGTATTGTACTGTGCCAACCTAGATTCTTTCTTTCTTTCTTTGGCCTCCTTGTTTCGAGAGACAATGGGTAAGCACCTAGAGGTGGTCAGTGGTTTGTGAAGCAGCGCCTGGAGTGGCTATAAAGGCCAATTCTAGAATGACAGATAGATTAGAAGTAAGACTATTATCACTGAGTCAAACCACATTACACAATATCGAGTATTAAATGTTCTCTCAGGTCCCGCACTGCCATCAGTCAAAGGCTGCTCACAGCACCAGCCGTGACAACAAGAATAGAGCCACTGCTTTTGTCCTGGCCTTGAAAATTTTTCATATCTTTTGCAATATCAATACACGTGGGATCATCTAAACCTGTAGAGGCTATATTTTGTTTTTATTCCTATTTTATGAACTGTGGGATGTAATATTTGTGTTGATTTCTATTTTCATCTATGTGCCTGAAGTAGGTACCAGGAGATTGCTAGGCGTGATCATTTTTTGATAGCTGTGCCTTAGATCATGACTCATTCGCGACTTCATCAATTGTTTTTATTTAATTCATTCTCAAGATGCAGCATTTATTGCCCAGCCTTAGTTTCTCTGAGGAGGTGGTGGTGCTAGGCCCTCTTCTTGAACTGCTGCTTTCTTTGTAGTGGTTTAGTATAACTCAGGGGTTTGCTCAGGCTCCTTCAGCGGGCAGCCAAGAGTCAACCACAGCAGTGTAGGACTGGAGTCACATATAGGCCAGGCTGGGCAAAAATGTCAGGTTTCCTTCCTTAAAGGATATCAATGAACCAGTTGGGTTTTTACAACAATCCGGCAGTGCTGCGGTCAATTGTACTGGTACCGTCTTTTTATTTCCAAATTTTTTAAATAGAATTGAAATGGTAAGATTTGAACTGCTGTTCTCCAAATTATCAGCTGGTAACATAACCACTATACTACCACATACTCTAATACTCAAGAAGCAGGTTGGTCTAATCCTCTAAAAACTTCCCGGTTTTTCAAAGCTTTTTGCTCACAAAATGTTTTGTAAAGTGCTGGCGGAATGTTACGTTATCAGCAGTGGAGTTGAGCACTGACATGGTAAATCCACGCACATGTAGAATAATCGACAAATTCATTTTGCAGTTTGGTTTCAATATCGAGCAATTAATTCAGTTTCCAACCTCACAGGGTTAACATCGTAAGGAAGGTTCTGAAAAGACAAGAAAGGGATGATGAATAAATATTTGGCAGTTTGGTCACTTTTCAAAGCGGTTTTTCCTGCTGACTTTGTGTTATTTCATTAATTAGACCACTTGTGGATGTAGCTGGAATTAATGAAATATTAAATGCAAACAGCAAAAATGGGTTTAAACACTTATACTTCTTGTATGATTTACTTATTCCATGCATATTAAAAAGCTTATTAAAATTGCAGCCATTTCATTTTACACAGTCTAGTTCCATTTGCTATCGGAAATAGAAAGTGGAAGGGATTGCAAACACTGTCAGTGAGGAAATATACGTACACAGCCACAGTCAGCCATCCTAATGCAGCACAGGGACAATATCGATAATAGGTTCACAATTCACCCGCGCACTTTGGAAAAGATTGGTGAAGAGATATTTCGAAGATTTTTCTGATGGTGGTTGTAATGAAACAGAAGAGTAACATCTTACATCTCCATCCTCAGTCTGTAAACTGCTCTGATAATTGCTTCCATGTATGCAGTATACCACATAGATAGTGGTGTGTCACCAACCACATGACCCATCAGGAAAGAAGACATGGCTGTACCCTGTCTGGTCACTTTTCTCAGTGGTGTAAATACGAAGTCTAATTATAATCCCAGAGCTCCCAGTGAGGAAGCCCGGCTCACAGGTGTTGCATTGTGAAGTATCGGGGTTGAGATGTTGTAGCCCTATCCTTGGCTTGAGGTCCCTTTGAGTGCGGCTTCCCTTTTGGGAGCACACGAGTCTGGGATTAGTCTTAGCGTATCGTATCACCAGCCCTGCAACAACGGAAGGGCTGGGATTTTCCAAGTTTGTGGAACTTTGGGTCATATGCACCCTCCCCAGGATGCACTCCTGCTGTCCGTTGAGGCCTCAGGCTCAGTTGCCCTGTTTTTTTCTGTAAAGCTTGCCAGCCCCTGGCGTATCGTCCAATTGGACGGGGGCTGCGATTGGTGATGGTGGGGAGGCCATGGGGGCCTCAGGTTGCCAACTCACGGGCCTCAATGTTGTGCACCAGGACATTGTTCATTTGTTCACTGGCACAAAGTGAGCTTGATCAAATCGCAGCATTTTTGTTGATGGGATTATATGGTGAATCAATGCAAATATTTTCTTTCTTTGTGTTCTGATGAGCTTTTAGTTTGGATACTTAACTGGGTAGAGACTCCTGACCAGCTCCTCCCCTGCCACCACCCCACCCCCTACCATATGAGCATCTGGATGTAAAAGCTTCAGTCTTCAAGAGCATTTATCAGATTCAGCCACATGTGTGTCAGCTGTGGTTCTGTATGTAGAACACTTGTCTTTTCAATGAGAAGGTTGTGGGTCCAAGTCACACTCCAGAGACTTGAGCACAAAATCTAGGCTGATACTCTAGTGAAGTACTGAGGGAGTGCGCCCTGGCGCCCTGGCTAAAGTTTAGCACACAATCCACATTGCTGAAAGAGATTCTCTGCTTATTAATCTCCTTGCTGTATGTGGGAACTTGCTGTGTGCAGATTGGCTGCTGTGTTTCCTACAACAGTCACCGAATTTCACAATTGCCCGTGAACTGTTGTGAAAAGTGCTATTGAAAATCAAGTTCTTTATTCACAAACAATCATGGACAGATTAAGCCTAAACTTTTGGCAAATAAAGTTCTTATTTCCAGTGAAGATAAAAAAAATCATACATTGAATGAATATGTTTACTTTATAAATTCCCATTTTAAAACCAATACATCAAAGAATTATATTTCTTGCCACTATTTAGGAAACTGGCTGCAATACCTACTTCTTTGAGATGAATTGAAAGCAAGTATTAATAATTAATCATTGTTGAATTAATTAGAGAATTAATATTCGGCAAGATTACAACATTATGCATGCCACAAATGTTGATGCAGATTTTTGGGATGCAAATGAAGGAATTTTTACTGGTAGCAAAATACAGAAAAAATGAATTATTAACAGATCTTCAAAAACATGCCATTGCTTCAAAGTTGGTAATTTTGCTTGCTCACTAGCTTACAGCATGAAGTGCTCAAGGTGACGTGTATTCCCAGTGAACTGAAGAATTAGTAGCTCAATTGGTTAAGAATTAAAGGAGCATTGAATGTTTGCGAAACCTGGTTGTGGCTCTGTGTCCCGTCGTTTCTTGTTTTCCAAACTGCAAAGGGCTCTGAGACATCCGCACGTGAGGAGCACGGTGAAAATGCGACGAGTTGTGATTTGTTGGAGAGTGTCTTGTTATCTGAGCACTTGTTCGCCACTTTATCACGCCTCCTTGTTCAGTGAAACTAGTGTATGGAGGGAAATTATAGCCATGCCGTGTCATCAATTACATAGAGCAATGCCTTGCTAGTATGCCAACAGGAAGCCTGTCTGTATTTGGGTAATTCATAAAAAATTATTGAATCATACCACACAGAAGAGGGCCACTTGGCCCATCGCGCTGTCCAATTAATCCCACTCCTCTGCTCTTTCCTCATAGGCCTGAAAATTTTTGCTTTTCAAATATATATACAATTCTCTCAATAAACCTTAGAGTAGCATTTGGACATCTTTGGCTTTTAGATTTAGTTTAAGCAATTATTCTCAAAAAAAAATGTCTAATTATTTGGGGTTATTAAGGAAACCTGTAACTGTGCTTTCCTCCTGATAGTCCAGTCAGTGAAAGTGGTACCTGGTGTGGTACTGAGATATATGCACCAGAGAGGTCACAGATTTACCCTCTGACTGTACCTAGTCATCTAACCGCAGCTCCCTTAAGGGCGCAGACTCTGTAGTGGGCTTAGTGTCTGCAAGCTAGGGAGAGGAAAGTCATGCAGCAAACTTGCTCCCAAATACGCCCAGTGATTCATTTAGAAAGCTGTGCATGTGTGAGAGTTGGAGGAGAATAGAATTGGCCTCAGCGGTGGTACCCATCAACTCAGAGAGCTTTAGAGCTTACCAACTCTGGCTGAAAATATTCCAGGAGGTTTTATCACACGATCTCCAAGCTCCAATTGCCCTAGCCCGACTCTCTCCTGCCATTGGTCACCCAATATATCCATCCTCATGTTGCACTGCCTTCCCCCCCCACTCCCCCTACCAAAGTGGAAAGCAAACAGACCGATTGGATGAAACCTGACTGCCAGTCAAAAAGCCCTTACTTTGGGCCCCCCCACCCCACCACAGCAATATTTTTTATAACTTATAAACAAAAGAAAATGAAAAACAAACACAAAGCCAATTTTTAAATTGCTCTGTGATTTTTCTCCTAAGAGTTGCCCGTGGGAATGTTGGGGAGATAAATCTTTAGTTGCTGGAGATTCCTCGGACAACCTTACAGAGCTTGCAGACTCCCTTGGCTTATACTGTGCATGAAGAGTGACTGCGTGGGAAAGTGTTTGAGGGCTGTATGTTGTATGGTGTGAGGCAGCTGCAGATTATCCCCATTAGAGCAGGATTATTTTTATATGTAGCTGCTTCTCCTGTTGCCGATTAGAGACACTGTTTGGGGTGTACTTTAAGGTTTTGTTAATAATTACAAATAACATCATAAAGTCTAGAATTCAAAAGTACATAAAAATACAAACATTAATACATTACGGACAGGTGGTAAGGGTGGCTTCCACTTCTCACCTCCCAATTGACTGCAAATGTGTTTTGTTAAAAAGGAGGTATTAGTCCCTGAATGTGTATAGGGTCAAATAAACAGACAAATGACAGGTTTTCTTGTAGGTTAAAAAAAGGGGAGGTGGTGGCGCAGTGTTAATATCACTGCACTTGTAATCCTGATCCCCAGGCTAATGCTTTGGGACATGGGTTCGAATCCCACCATGGCAGATGGTGAAATTTGAATTCAATTAATAAATCTGGAATTAAAAAACTAGTCTAATGGTGACCATGAACCATTATCGATTGTTGTAAAAACCCATCTGGTTCACTAATGTCCTTCAGGGAAGGAAATCTGCTGCCCTTACCTGGTCTGGCCTACATGTGACTCCAGGCCCACAGCAATGGGGTTGACTCTTAAATGCTCTCTGAAATGGCCTAACAAGCCACTCAGTCGTATCAAACTGCTACAAAGTCTAAGAAAAGGAATGAAACAGGAAGGACCACCCGGCATCGACCAAGGCACTGTATACAGCAAACACAGCCCTGCCGACCCTGCAAAGTCCTCCTCTCTAACGTCGGGGCGCTTGTGCCAAAATTGGGAGAGTTGTCCCTCCAACTAGTCAAGCAACAACCAGACATAGTCATATTCACGGAATCATATCTTATAGACAATGTCTCAGACACCACCATCACAATCCCTGGGTATGTCCTGTCCCACCAGCAGGACAGACCCACCAGAGGTGGTGGCACAGTGCTATACAGTCGGGAGGGAGTTGCGTTGGGACTCCTCAACATTGATTTGGACCTCCAGTCTCATGGCATCATGGGCAAGGAAACCTCCTGCTGATTACCACCTACTGCGCCCTTCAGCTGATGAATCAGTGCTTCTCCATGTTGAACAGCAATTGGAGGAAGTGCTGAGGGTGGCAAGGGCACAGAATGTACTCTGGGTGGGGGACTTTAATGTCCATCACCAAGAGTGGCTCGGTAGTACCACTACTGACCGAGCTGGCCGAGTCCTAAAGGACAGCGCTGCTGGACTGGGTCTGCAGCAGGTGGTGAGGGAACCAACAGGAGGGAAAAACCTACTTGACTTCGTCCTCACCAATCTACCTGTCGCAGATGCATCTGTCCATGACAGTATTGGTAGGAGTGACCATCGCACAGTCCTTGTGGAGGCGAAGTCCTGTCTTCACATTGAGGATACCCACCATCATGTTGTGTGGCACTACCACCATACTAAATGAGATAGCTTTAGAACAGATCTAGCAATGCAAAACTGGGCATCCATGAGGCACTGTAGGCCACCAACAGCAGCAGAATTGTATTCAACCACAATCTGTAACCTCATTGCCCGGCATATCCCCACTCTACCATTACCATCAAGCTGAGGGACCAACCCTGATTCAGTGAAGAGTGCAGCACCAGGCATACCTCAAAATGAGGTGTCAGCCTAGTGAAACTACAACACAGGACTACTTGCATGCCAAACAGTGGAGGCAGCATGTGATAGGCAGAGCTAAGCGATCCCACAATCAACAGAACAGATCTAGGCTTTGCAGTCCTGCCACATCCAGCCGTGAATAGTAGTGGACAATTAAATAACTAACAGGAGGAGGAGGCTCCACAATATCCCCATCCCAACAATGCGGGGGGGGGGGGGGGGGTGGGAAGCACAGCACATTGGCGCAAAAGATAAGGCTGAAGCATTTGCATCCATCTTCAGCCATGAGTGCCGAGTGGATGATCCATCTCGTCCTCCTCCTGAGGTCCCCAGCATCACAGATGCCAGTCTTCAGCCAATCCAATTCACTTCACATGATATCAAGAAAAGACTGAAGGCACTAGATACTGCAAAGGCTATGGGCCCTGAGACATTCCAGCAATAGTACTGAAGACTTGTGCTCCAGAACTAGCCGTGCCCTGAGCCAAGCTGTTCCACTTCAGCTACAACACTGGCATCTACCCAGCAATGTGGAATATTGCCCAAGTATGTTCTGTACACAAAGAGCAAGACAAATCCAACACGGCTAATTACCGCCCCACCGGTCTACTCTCAATCATCAGTAAAGTGATGGAAAGGGTCATTGATAGTGCTATCAAGCAGCACTTGCTTAGTAATAACCTGCTCACTGACGCTCAATTTGGCTCTGCTGGGGCCACTCAGCTCCTGACCACATTACATCCTTGGTCCAAACCTAGACAAAAGAGCTGAACTCCAGAGGTGTGGTGAGAGTGACTGCCCTTGACATCAAGGCAACATTTGACCGAGAATGGCATCATCAGCAAAACTGGAGTCTATGGGAATCAGGGGGAAGAACTCTCCGCTGGTTGGAGTCGTACCTAGCACAAAGGAAGATGGTTGTGATTGTTGGAGGTCAATAATCTCTGTCCCAGGACATCACTGCAGGAGTTCCTCAAGGTAGTGTCCTAGGCCCAACCATCTTCAGCTGCTTCATCAATGACCTTCCCTCCATCATAAGGTCATGTGTGAAAGTTGAAGTGGGGATGTTCGCTGATGATTGCACAATGTTCAGCACCACTCTCAACACCTCAGATAATAAAGCAGCCTGTGTCCATATGCAGCAAGACCTGGACAAAGTCCAGTCTTCGGCTGATAAGTGGCAAATAACATTTGTGCCATACAAGTGCCAGGCAATGACCATCTCAAACAAGAGAGCAGCTAACCATCTCCCCTTGATGTTGAATGGCATTACCATTGCTGAATCCCCCACAATTAACATCCTGAGGGTTACCATTGATCAGAAACAGAACTGGACCAGCCACATAAATACTCTGGTTACAAGAGCAGATCAGAGGTTAGGAATTCTGTGGCGAGCAACTCATCTCCTGTCTCCTCAGTGCCTGTCCACCATCAGGAGTGTGATGGAATACTCTCCACTTGCCTAGATGGGTGAAGCTCCAATAATACTCAAGAAGTTCAACACCATCCAGGACAAAGCAGTCTGCTTGATGGGCACCCCATCCACAACCTTCAACATTTACTCCCTTCACCATTGATGCACAGTGGCAGCAGTGTGCACCATCTACAAGATGCACTGCAGGAACTCACCAAGCCTCCTTCGACAGCACCTTCCAGAACCGTGACCTCTACCACCTAGAAAGACAAGGGCAGCAGATGCATTGGAACACCACCACCTGCAGGTTTCCCTCCAAGCCTCACATCAACCTGACTTGGAACTATATCACCATTACTTAAATGTTGCTGGGTCAAAATCCTGGAACTCCCTTCTCAATAGCACTGTTGGTGTGCCAACACCCCAAGGACTCTCGTGGTTCAAGAAGGCAGCTCACCACCACCTTCTCAGGGGCAAATAGGGATGGGCAACAAATGCTGGCCTAGCCAGAGATGTCCACATCCCACGAACAAATTTTAAAAATGGAAGATAATTTATTTTTAAGCAATTCCCAAACTGGTCGCAACTTTACCCACACACACTCAGACACATGCATGCACGAGAATAGATAGATAGAGAGAAAAGGGTAGGGTACAATCAAAGTCCAAGGTGATATAAGAGTTTGTGGTTTACAGAATACTGTTGAGTCTTCTCAGGAGGAAAGTCTTTTTCTTAAAGGTGCAGGCCTAGATGTTTGCATCACATATGAGTCTTTGTCAGGTGTCACAAGGCCCTCTCCTCTGGTGTGACTACACCATGGTCCAGGATCTAGAAATCATGGCTATCTAGTGATGTCTGAATGGGACCATTCTGTTCTAACGGTGCTACTTCAACGTATTCATTTTGGTTTGGGCCGCAAGTCAGTCTGTCTCTGGAACCTTTTGTTAGATCATTCATGTAGATAGGAGTCATCAATATGCAATGGTGCTCCTTTCAATTTGAATGGGTTCTCCCCAGAGCTATTTCATATGAAGTTAACAAGTTTCATCTCACAGATGGAGGTGTGTATTATCAAAGCAGGAGGTGTCACCTGACTGCTACTCCATTTCTTCTGTGGTACAAGCATCCATGTTCTTGTGGTTCAAGCGAACAGTTGACTTTTTATTTTCATTATTCCTTCCACTCATTTTTTATTTCATCATGGCCCCTTCTGAGCATGGCAATTATTTGAAGGTGAAACAGAAAGGCTGAAGAAATGTCATTCCAACTTCATTGAACTTGACAGAAACACTTTGTTCTGCATTCTGGTCCAAGGCAACAGTTTACTATTGCCATTGCAACAGCAAATTATTTATTCAATTAATCTTGCCCTGTTCAGGCTTAGGCCTATTCCCAGTCTGAGGTCAGAAGGCAGGTTGTGAAGAAAACCTGCTATGCCAAATGAGGAATTTTAATTCATCGGTTGGAAACTTACATTAAACTTTTGATGAAAAAAAGGCTGGAAACCTACAGTTAAGTTTCAAAAAACTGGCAGCCAAGATGGGCACTGCAATTTGCATCTGAAATACCTTTCACATTTCAAGGCATCAAAGAGGAGATACATGGCTGATGAGTGTGTACCCAAAACAATGACTTGCTGTATTGATTGAACTACCTCAGATTGCTTTCATTAGCACGACATTAAAAGCCATCCTGAAACATGAACATTGAAAGGACAAACCCCTCCAACTGTAAATATTGGCATCCAGAGGCCTGAGGGATTGGTATTACTAAACTTGAATCTCATTAGAAGGTACCAGAGAACAGACTGAGGCAGTCATGTGATCATCTGTCCATCTCTGTGAAAGCTGGAAGTTTCCCTTGTACAAGGAGACAAGCCAGTGACTCAAACTGTGCAGAAACCGGAAGGGCTCTCTCTTCCTCTCTCTCTCTTTCCAGAAGGCCTGGTGGGGGGTGCAAAGCCCAGCTGCTGGTTGCTAGATCAAAGTCAAAGACCCTAGGGGAAGAAAGCCACCTACAAGTCTGCCTCCAAGAAAACCCTGAGTCAAGTGGGCCAGCCACAAAGTGCACTTCTATCAGCCAAAGACTTCAAGAACACAACTTCAGTTGGAATAAAGGCCGGCTCGGGTCTGCAAATGAAATCCGACCTGAGCCCGACAGAACCACATTCCACCTGAGCCCGACCTGGCCCAAGTCCTTCCATTTTTTCCCGCGCTCGACCCGACCGGACCATCAGTTAACCTACCTTCCTTTTTTCACTTTGTTGCTGATCTTCACAACCTTAAAATAACTGTAACAAGACCACCTTTCAAGCCCAAAAAGTAAATTAGCATTGGAGCCACTTACCTGAGGTTGTGATAAAGCGTGTCTGACCTGGCCCGACCTGAGCCCAAATGCCGGACCTGAAAGTGCAACCCGACCCGAACCCGACATATGTCGTCGGGTCCCGTCGGGTTCGGGTCGGGTAGCAGTCCTTTAAGCTGGAAGACAGCGGAATCACCCAATCCCACAGACTGTGTATTAATTTTTATTTGTTCTGGACTCTAATCCAACCACAAATCTACTCCTCACTCTGTAACCTATTTGTGTGTGTGTGTGTGTGATTCTTGTGTGAGTGTGAGCGTGAATGTGTTGCATAATTTTATTATTTTATTTAGATCGGGTTTAGAGTGTTAAGTATAATAAACTCATCTCTTTCTTGTTTAAACTCAAGAGAACCTGTCCAATTGGTTATTTTACAATCACAACAAAGGTAAAAGGTAAAACACTCACTGAGGTGGTAAGCACATCCACTGTTTAGAAAGGAATAAATCCTGTTCAGGTTAAATAAGAGGAAGGACATGAAGGGGACCCTGTGACCTCCCCCCAACGCCCCCCCCCCCCCACCTCACCTGGCTGTAACAAGGTATAATGAAGCACTAAGTATGTAGAAGGTACCAGGGCCAGATCGGATGTATACCTTGGAATTTGTGAAGAAATGACTGGTGAATAGACAAGCTGTCAGAGAATGTTACAGTCAGTCACAAAGCAATTTCAGAAAGGGGCCTAAAATAGAAGTTAGGCCCCTTACATGCATAGGCAATGGGTTAATGCCCGTTTCAGGTAGGCGCCCTGGACAACTTCAGAGCACCCGAACCAATATGACATGCGATATGTTGCTGGTATGGACTGAGCACACCACATGCTATCGTTGGTATTATGTATCCGCTATGGCTCCGAGGGTAGCATTCTTACCTCTACAGCTGAAGGTTGTGGGTTTAAGACCCATTCCAGCCCCTTAACACTAGCACTCCATTGCAGTAAAAACAGAAAGGCAGATTATTATCTGAATGGTGATAGGGTGGGGAAGGGGAAGTGCAACGAGACCTGAGTGTCCTTGTACACTAGTCGCTGAAAGCAAGCATTCAGGTGCAGAAAGCAATTAGGAAGGCGAATGGTATGTTGGCCTTCGTTTCAAGAGGATTTGAGTACAGGAGCAAGGATGTCTTACTGCAGTTATACAGGGCCTTGGTGAGACCACATCTGGAGTATTGTGTGCAGTTCTGGTCTCCTTATCTGAGGAAGGATGTTCTTGCCATGGAGGGAGTGCAAAGAAGATTTACTAGGCTGATTCTTGGGATGGCAGGATTGACGTATGAGGAAAGATTGAGACGACTAGGCCTATATTCACTAGAGTTTAGAAGAATGAGAGGGGATCTCATAGAAGCCTATAAAATTCGAACAGAACTAGACAGGCTAGATGTAGGGAGGATGTTCCCGATGACTGGGGTCACAGTCTCAGGATACGGGGTATACCATTTAGAATCGAGATAAGGAGAAATTTCTTCACTCAGAGGGTGGTGAACCTGTGGAATTCTCTACCACAGAAGGCAGTGGATGCCGAGTCATTAAATATATTCAAGAAGGCGATAGATGTATTTCTTAATGCCAAAGGGATCAAGGGATATGGGGATATTCCCTCTGCCAACATTGCTGAAATATATTATCTGGCCATTGTCACATTGTTGTTTGTGGAATCTTGCTGTGTGCAACTTTGGCTCCTGCATTTCCTAGATTACAATAGTGGCTGATCTTCAAAAGTACTTCATTGTCTGGCAAGCACGATGGGAGGTCCAAATGTCGGCAAAGGCTTTGTGTAAATGCAAGCCTTTCTATTTTTTAACCTTGACAAACACATAAATATGCTTCAAAAAATTTTTAAAGACTTTTTTTTTGCCAGTTTAAGGTTGACTTCATAAATTAAAAATAAACCAACTTGTAGTGTCTGTCTACTTGATCCGATTTATGTGAGGAGATGACAGCAGGCAGATTACTGCAAAAAGGATCTCAGTCGCATATAATGAAACAAAACATTAAAAGAATTACGAAAATTCCAATAAAGAACAGCATAGTTTTCCCTGATATTAATAGAATCTGTGTCAAACAGCAATGGCCCCGAAAATGTGCGTCTAAACTTCGAGTGTGGGTACAATTTGTACGCATTCTCTGGAAACTCTGAACTCTCTCAATTCACAGGAGCTCGCGGTTCGACTGAACGAAATGTACAGTGGCATGCCAAAGACAAAAATGTCAGACCACGTCACTCTGAATTTGTCTCTTGTGAATTCATCCTTTACGCATGAATAAGCAAGAAAGAACTTGCATTTATATAGCGCCTTTCACAACCTCAGGTCATCCCAAAGCACTTTTGAGTTGTAATCACTGTTGTCATGTAAGAAACACAGCAGACAACTTGTGCACAGCAAGCTGCCACAAACAGGTAATCTGTTTTAAGTGATATTGGTTATTCGATAACTATTGGCCAAATGGCTGCACGTGCTCCCCAGCTTTTGTCTGAAATTGTGTCATACAATTGTTTACAAACTACCTGAGAGGGGTAGACAAGGCCTAGGTTGAACATCTTATCCAAACAGCAGCACCCCTTCAGTACTCCACTAGAGTGTCAATCTGGATCATGCAGTTACGTCCCTGGAATGGGGCTTGATCCCACAACCTTACTGACGTAGAGGTGTAAGTGCCACCACTGAGCCACAGCTGGCACCTATTTTGATACAAGTCAATGCTCTGAAAAGTACAGCATGCCTAAAATTCCCAGATCGCTGCTACGCTATCAAAAGTGCGCTAGAGCAGGACCTACTGCTGCTGACTCTTCAAGATGTTAAGTATTTCCCAAATTGTGAGGGCAAGGGTGATTTCTATACTTGGGACAGGTGGCCAGCACCCGTAGACTTATAACAGAAGTGCCTGCCCTTCTCTCCCCTCAGGCAGAAGGTTTCTCTTCATGAATTTATTCATTCACGGGATTGTACAGGGCCAACGTTTGTTGCCCATCCCTAATTGAGACAGTGGTGGTGAGTTGCCTTCTTGAACCACTGCAGTCTGTGTGCTGTAGATGCAGTGCTGTTAGGGAGGGAATTCCAGGATTTTGACCCAGTGACAGTGAAGAAGCGACGATATAGTTCCAAATCAGGATGGTGTGTGGCTTGGAGGGGAACTCGCAGGTGGTGCTGCTTCCCTGCGCCTGCTGTCCTTGTGCTTATTGGTGGTAGAGGTCAGGGGTTTGGGAGGTGTGGGTTCACTATTCCACTTTAGGGACTTGAGTTCAATTTTGGGCGGACACTGCAACCACCTCAGGAATTTCAGCCCATTCAAATCCTTCTTACATAATGGGCTTTCTTCAGTTCGCTGGTGGCTTAAGTGACTTCAAGTTGAAATTAGGTCAAAAATTATCCTTAATTATTTTTTTAATGGCCCTGATTTTACACAAATCTACATCAATCTGAACTCATAGTAACTCTGACATATATAGACAGTAGTTGCTTTCAACGACTGGGTAAGTCAAGCCTAACAAGTCAGCTGTAGCTCAGTGGTATCTCTCTTCTTTTGAACTAGAGGGTTGTGGATCAAGTCCCATTCGAGAGATTTGGGAACTTGTGTTCATCTGGAAGGCGGGTTTTGTGGTGGGGGTGGAGGGGTGCACGGTGAATCGGAACGGAACCACCTGCCATGGAACCTGACGCTAGGATTCCCAGTTCCAATCTTCCCGGGGGCGGGATAGGCCACCGATGACCTTCCTGCCCAGAGGCCAATTGAGGCCCTTAAGATCTCGGCGCCGAGATCTTTCCAGCAGCGGTGGGGAGGTGGGGGGCCCTCTGCCATGCAGGCAATTTGTGGCCCATGGAGGACCTACCCAGGAACAACTGTTCTCCCCGGGACCCACTGCCACCCATCCCCCCACCCCCAGACCAAATGACCATCCTCCACCCCCCCCCACACAAGGGCCTTCTGGACTGGCCCCGGCGACCCTGCCTCACCTACCTTTGTTCCGGGATTCCAGCACTGGGCCTGGGTCCGAGGCCTCTGCAGTACTGGCAGTGGCCACCACTCCTGGTGGTACTGCTGAGCTGCCGGCCCTATGATTGGCCGGCAGTTCTTGTAGGCGGGATCCCCATCCCTATAAAGTTTTTAAAGAGACAGTGATCCCACCTCCTAAAACATTGACCCCAAAAGACTGGAGGATCGCTCCGGGGGGCTGAAAAAAGTGCAACGAACCCCGCCTTTTCAGCCCGGCACCGGGAGCCCTGCCTCCTGCACAAAATCTAGGCAGATACTCCCTATGCAGTACTGAGGGTGTGCTGCAATGATGGACATTCCAACTTTCAGAGGAGACATTAAACTGAGGTCCTGTCGACCCTTTCAGGTGGATGTGAATGATCCCACACCACTATTTGAAGAAGAGCTGGGGTGATCCTCCTGGTGTCCTGGTCGATATTTATCCCTCAGTCACCATCACTAAAATGGATTTTCTGGTTGTTAACACATTGCTGCTTGTGGGAGCTGGCTGTGCACAAATTAGCAACTGCAGTTCACTACATTACAACTGTGACCGCCCTGCAAAACGTACTTAATTGGCTGTGAGACAATTGCTGGGACATCTTGCGCTCTTAACAGGTAGTATATAAATGACATTATAATATATTATAAAATGACAGTTCTTTCCTTCAATCCTGTTAGAGAAAATGCGAGAAATACACAGCAGATCTGTCAGTGACTGAAGCCAGGTTCATATTCCAGGTGGAGATTCTTCATTGAAACTCAATTCTGATGCAGGATTCAACACAAACCATTAGCCTGCCGTTTCCCTCTTCAGATATTTACCGAGTTGCTCTGTATATCCAGCACTTTAAAAAAAATTTTTTTAATGCCCTTGGCAGTTCCTTTTGATTTTAAGGAGGGGCAATGTGGGCCAAACTCTCCCAGCAAGAGCAATAGGTGTCATATCTCCTTGGGAATGGGATTGCAGATTACTGAGTAGGTGCTGAGGTTTAACATCGCATCTGAAAGTGGGCATCTACGATAGTAACTAAAGTCACTCCAATATGCTTCTTAAGCAAACATACTGATGCAAGTAGTTGCACTGAAAGCTTTCTGATTGAATATTTTGCTCTCAGATGTATTTACTTTTAATGGTTCTACATGTGAGAGCTCTGACGATGAAACGATTAGTGCCTTCCTGAATGTTATACGTCTGCTAAATAGAAAGAGACATTTTCTTAAGTTACATTAAACAGAGCTCCATTCTCCACTTTACAACACACATGAGGATATGGACACAGTTTCCAAAGGGAGGTCTGTGGAATAATCATTTGTAGGACCATAAGCATAAGCGTTAAGTATAAAAGAAAAAAAGCCACAAAAAGATAATTTATTGAGTGATGGGGCATAGAATAAGCCCCATGTCAGTGGCCAGTCATAGAATCATGGAATCGGAATAAATTACAGCACAGAAGGAGGCCATTTGGTCCATCATGCCTGTGATGGCTCTTTGAAAGAACCAGTCCCGCTCCCCCTGCCCTTTCCCCAAAGTCCTGCAAAGTTTCTGCCCCTCAAGCATTTACCCAACTCCCTTTTGAAAGGTATTATTGGTTCTGCTTCCACCAACCTTTCAGGCACTACATTCCAGAACATAACTAGCTAGGTTAAAAAATAATTCTCATCTCGCCTGTGGCCCTTTTGTCAATTGCCTTAAATCTTGATTTTTTTTTCCAGAGATTTGTCAGATTATATACAGTGGCAATTAATGGAAAGCATGTTCCCTGTAAACCTTCCAATTTGGTTTGAGATGTTGAAGCTAAACAACTGAGATCAACGCTGCCCGCACTTAAGCTAACAAGTGATCTTGGTGCCCTGTTCCTGTCCGCACAGCTTTCAAGTAGCAGCAGGAAGAGGCCAAGCATTATTTTCAGCTGGTGTCCAAGAGTGAAACAAATTCCTCGCAAAAGCAAAAGAATTTTGACTGTAGCTTCCTCTGACCATAAAATAGCACATTTAGTAAACAAAATGCTCTCGCACTACCTATCAGGCACACTGATTGCCTTGAAGTGAAAGTATTCGGTTTCCAGATGCGGCAGCCTTGCTTTTACTGGGCATTTCCCAACTGTGGTGCCACTTTGATGGGTGGCATCTGTTGCCTTGGAGCTGATGCCACTTTGATGGGTGGCATCTGGTTGCCTTCTAGCTAACCGAGCAGATCTGGATGGTTAACTCCACTCCTACTGCATTGGCCACCAAGAGGCAGCAGCTAAACGCTGACTAAAGGTGTGCGGACACGGTTAAGGTTGTGACCAGCCAGAACAGCTAGATGTCGCCTGTAGCATCCGGGAATACTATCTGTTGATTTTAAAGTAAAATTCACTGGTTACATTCCCATGTTATATTCTGCTGCAGAGATGAAAAGACTTTCTTGTATTTTAGTAACATGTGCTCTGTATGAATGTGACTGTGATTCAGACTGAGCACCACAAAGAGGGACCCCACCCCCCACCCCCCCCAACCTAGACCAGTTTACCTCAGGCCAGAGAAGACCACTGGCTCTTCCTGCCTAATCTGTTCAATTGTCCCCCTTTTTGTCCCTCCTTTCCCATGTCTAAAATGTAATTATAATTGCCACCCTCTTTCAAGGTCAGAAACATGTCCATTTCCTTACTGAAAGCACCCTGATGTTTCCTATTCCATGTACGGCTAGCCTTTTCCACACATACTGCTCAGCCTTCTGCCGTGTAAAAATAATTCTGTCCCAGTTGCCTATTACATTAGTTTTGCTTATCTTCAAAGCATGCCTTGCTTCTGTCCAGTCTGCAGAACTATCTCGGCCACCACTCCTAATGGGGTAGATATTTTAACAACTTGTGCGAGAGATTTGAATTTCCATCTTCACCGTGCACTGACACTGCTCTTATTAGAGAATATCAATACACAATATGTATTATATATTACATGTATGTGGCAGGCTGCTGATGTAACTGCAGCAGAGCACGACCCAGATCCATGGTGCTTAGCTCCAAGGCTGCACTCAGGCATGGATAAAATGTATTTTATATTCTTTAAAATAGTCAGAATGCCAATGAATCACAGAGCTGGAATATTAAACTCCATCCTTGACAAGTTATTAAAATACACGGTAATCGGGGCCATACCTGTTCACGGTCTCTCGTTTTAATCCCTGCTAAGGAGATTTTCAATGTGATGGATGAAATGCATGTGAAGTGAAAGCTACTTTACACGGGTGCCTTGCAGCCAGTAAAGCAGCTTCTCTGCTTATGATAGTGCTAACTAAAAGAAAACTGATGGCCTAATAAAACATTATTTCTTCTCTAATACCTGCAAGCCATATCGCCGGTATAAACGGAATGCTCAATAGCAAGACAAAGAATAGCAGAGCTCTCTTAAGCTTCTTCTGCCCTTGCTGGATTCAACATCAACAACAACAACAACTTATATTTATATTGTGTCTTTAATGCAGTAAAATGTCCCAAGGAACATCATCACACAAAACTTTCACACCAAGCCACATATTAGGATAGATGCCCAAAAGCTGGGTCAAAAAGGCAGGTTTTAGGCGATACTTAAAGGAGAGAGAGAGAGAGAGAGAGAGAGAGGCCGAGTGGTTTGGGGAGCAGGAATTCTAGAGCTTAAGATCGAAGCAGCTGAAGGCAAAGCCACCAATAGTGGAACAATGAAAATCAGAGATGAGCACGAGTCCAGAATTGGAGAAGCGCAGAGAGCTTGGAGGGATGTAGGGCTCGCATAGGGTACTGAGTTAGATAGAGTTGAGGGCATGAGGAGATTTGAAAACTGGGCTGAAAGTTTTCAAATCCCACAACTCAGTGAAATCTTTAAAAGTCTCAATTCTGTAACTCTTGTGGTCCCCGAGAAGAAAATAACTCCTTTCATTGCATCCAGCTCCCAGGGCCAGTGGCAGGTTCTCTCATTGACCACAATCAAGGAAAAAAGGTCAAGTTTAATTTGGTGACTTTATTGATGCAACCAGGCCAGGCTTTCTTGTTCTGGTAATCCACTGACTGAAAACCATCCCTTGGAGCTGGTTTTCAGCCAATTAGAGACCAGATTTTGCGAGTTGTGACACATCAGAAGCACAGAAGATCAAGCATATTGGGGTTTATCTTGGCTTTGAGCGATAGTGAAGAATGAGGATAGGAAATCGCCAGGCCTTAACCTCTCTCCTGAGTCTTATTTCCATTGACATCAAATGGGCTGCTAATTCGCTCTTACTTGTTTTACACGAACGCACAAAGTTAAGATTTACATCGTTTAGTGGGAATTGGAGACTGTCCTTACCTGGGTTCAGACAGAACCCAGTGTCCACATCTGCTGCTGAGTCTCCATCCAGTTCCATGTGGCCATGAGCCCACAGTGGAGAAATGGCACAGATTTGGTACAATGTTGGTCACCTTACGCAGAAAGGTCAAAGGAGATCCTGTGCTGGGGGAGGGGTGAAGATGTCACAATTATGTTTGTCTGATGTTGAGGCTGAAGCTCGTTGTTGGTGCAGAGTAGATCTACCCCATTTTTTTTTTATAAGGTGGCCTTTTTACCCCAGGCCCCTTTTATATATTTTATGTCGAGGGGGCCTTTATTCCTCAGGCCCCCTTTATATGCATACTTATATTTTTAAAATAACTTTATTAAAAACATAAATAAACAAAAACTCAAATTAAAATGTCATTCTCGGCGTCGACAATGCACTCCAGTCCCTGCGGTGCCCACCGGTCGCGGAAGGCCTCAAGCGTACCGGCGAACACCGCATGCTCCTTCTCCAGGGACACCCGGGCGCGAACGTAACCGCGGAAGAGGGGCAGGCAATCGGGGAGGACGGACCCCCCGACGGCCCGCAACCTGGACCTGTGAATTGCCACCTTGGCCAGGGCCAGGAGCAGACCGACGAGGAGATCCTCCTCCCGGCCCAAGCCCCTCCGCACCGGGTGCCCAAAGATCAGGAGCGTGGGACTGAAGTGCAGCCAGAATTTGAGGAGCAGCTCCTTCAGATACTCAAATAGGGGCTGCAACCTTGCACACTCCGTATATATGTGGAACACGGACTTGTCCAGGCCGCAGAAAGTACAGGCGGCCTGGGAGTCCGTGAACCTACTTAAAAGTCTATTGCACGGGACTGCCCTGTGCAACACCCTCCACCCCAGGTCCCCGATGTAAAGGGGGAAGACTCCCGCGTAGAGAGACCTCCATCGGGGTTTCCCCTTGCCGCCAGATGGCAACGCGGACCGCCATGGCATGTCCGGCCGGCTGACGAGGGCGAGGAAGTGGGGAGTGTGCAGGAGCTGCCCGTACAGGAAACCCCTCTGCGGCGATTGGAATGGCATGGAGGGCATTTCCGAGAGGCGGCTCAGGTTGTGCGGGACCGGATCCCGAGGAGGGTTTCGGGGCCTGGGTCCGATGAGCAGTTCCGGCTGAGCGGGGGTCAGCTCGGCCGGGATCGCCCCACACTCCCGAGCCCCCTTGCCACCCGCAGTGAGGGGCATCCCGGGGGTTTCGGCTACTCCTCCGCCCGCCGGACCGTCCCCGGAGTCGGCCGCCTGGACAGCTGAGGTGCTCTCCTCCACCGGTGAGGGAGCGCTCTGACTGGAGGCGTTCCAGACTCGGAATAGATCCCGGTAAAAGACAGGCAACTCCCTCAGAGAGGCGCGGCTAACAGACTCCACCGGGAGCTGCGTGTCGTCTTGAAGGCAGTAACACTGGCGGAAAAAATACGTCGCCAGCGCACACCATCTGGGAGGACGCTCGACGTACAGGTATCTCTGCAGGGTCCGAAGGCAGAGAGTCGCAGCCTGGGTGCGGACGCACACCAGCGACTGGCCGCCCTCCTCAATCGGGAGACTCAGGACCGCGGCAGAGACCCAGTGTTTCCTCTTGCCCCAGAAGAAATCGACGAGTTTCTTCTGGATCTTGTTGGCAAATGCAGGGTGCGGGGCTAAAGTGACCAACCGGTACCACAGCATGGAGGCCACCAGTTGGTTTATGACCAACGCTCGGCCCCTGTAGGAAAGCACTCGGAGCAGTCCTGTCCAGCGCCCCAGCCGAGCGGTGACTTTCGCCTCCAACTCCTGCCAGTTTGCCGGCCAGGCTTCCTCAGCGGGGCTAAGGTGGACTCCCAGATAGAGGAGGTGCGTGGTGCTCCACGCAAAAGGTGTCATCTCCTCCGGCAGGGAGTCCACCCGCCACTGACCCACCAGGAGTCCGGAACATTTCTCCCAATTGATCCTCGCGGAAGACGCGGCAGAAAAGGTCTGCTGGCAATCGCGCATCCTCCGCATGTCAACGGGATCTGTGATTGCGAGGAGCACGTCGTCAGCGTAAGCCGAGAGAATGACCCGCATGGCCGGCTCGCGCAGAGCCAATCCCGTCAACCTCCTGCGAAGCAGGCACAGGAAGGACTCCACGCAGATGGTATATAATTGGCCAGACATGGGGCATCCCTGACGCACTCCTCTCCCAAAGCGAAGGGGCGCCGTCAAGGACCTGTTAACTTTGACTAGACACTCTGCGGCGGCGTATAAAAGTCGGACCCGGGCCACGAAATGCGGCCCGAGTCCGAAAGTGCGCAGAGTCCCGAAAAGGTATTTGTGATCCACCCTGTCGAACGCATTCTCCTGGTCGAGGGAGAGAAAGGCGACCGACTGACCAGTCCTCTGGGAAAGATGGATCAGGTCCCGGACCAGGTGGATGTTGTCCTGGAAGGACCGGCCCGGGACCGTGTAGGACTGGTCGGGGTGGATCATGTGGGCCAGCATGGAGCCCAGGCGGGTAGACATAGCCCGGGCAAAGATCTTATAATCCGTGCTGAGGAGGGAGACTGGGTGCCAGTTTTTAAGCAGGCGGAGTTCGCCCCTCATCGGCAGCAGGACGATGACCGCCCTGCGCCAAGAGAGGGGCATCTCCCCGGTCACCAGGCTTTCCCCCAGGACCCGCGCGTAATTGTCCCCCAGGACGTCCCAGAACGCCCTGAGGAACTCCACGGTCAACCCATCCAGCCCTGGGGATTTGCCCCTTGAGAGCTGGTGGAGGGCGCCAGTCAGCTCCCCAACGTGAGCGGAGCCTCCAATCCTTCGGCGCCCTCCGGGCTGACCTGCGACAGGTCCTCCCACAAAGCTCTGCGCGCATCCTCGCTGGACGGATCCGGAGAGAACAACGCACTGTAATAAGTACGGACCAGGAGGCCCATTCCCTCCGGATCCGTGATGGAGGATCCGTCGTCGGCCAGCAGCTCAACGAGCTGCTTACGGATCCCCCGCCATTTTTCCAGCGAGTAGAAGAAGGGTGAGGCATGGTCCAAATCTTCCAGGATCTGGATCCGCGACCTCACGTACGCTCCTCGGGACCCTATGAGCTGCAGGTCCCTCAGCGCGCCCTTCTTCTCTTTGTACGCCTGCCACAGGGCCGGGTCCACGACGGCATGACCGAGGCAGGACTCCCAGTCGAGCACCTCCCTCTCAAGGCGCCCGATCTCGGCTTCCCGTCTCTTGGTCGACCCCTTTGCGTACTCCTGACAGAAGACGCGGATGTGAGTCTTGCCCACATCCCACCATAGCCTCAAGGAGGGGAAGCCCCACCCTGCTTCCTTCTCCAGTCGGCCCAGAATCGACAGAACGAGTCCCGAAATCGCTCGTCCTCCAGCAGCCGGTTGTTAAAGTGCCAGTACGCGGACCCCGCCCGCGTGCGGAGCGGAGTAAACTCAGCCCACACCAGGCAGGTGGTCCGAGCACGGCAGCAGCCGCATGGAGGCCGCCGAGACGCGGGAGACGTACGCCTGCGAAATGTCGAGGCGGTCGATTCGCGACCCTCCTCCTCCAGACCTCCACGTGAAGGCGCTGGAGTCGGGATGGAGATTCCACCAGACGTCCACCAAGTTAAGGGAGCTGATCAGTCCCCTCAACTTCTCCACCGACGCTTGGCCGCGCTGGGGACCGGAGCGATCCCCCACCTCGAGGGTGCAGTTAAAATCCCCCCCCCCCCCCCCCCCCCGAGGATGATGCACTCGCCGCTATCGATGGAGCTCAAGAGAGCGGACACTTCTTCAAAGAAGCGCGCTTGCAACGCGCCGGGCCTGGGCACGTACACATTCACAAAGTGGAGCGGCACGCTACCCAGGCGAACGGCGAGGTGGAGCAAGCGGCCCGGCACGTGCTGCTTGACCTCCAAGATCTCCGGCTGAAAACTTGGGGCTAACAAGATGGCCACCCCACTAAGAATACGGGTGAAGTGACTCATGTACACCCCACCCTGCCACTCCAGGGGCCAGGTGGCTTCGTCTCCCGGAACGGTGTGGGTTTCCTGCAGAAAGCTCACCACATATTTTCTTTCCCTGAGGACTGAGAGATTGTGAAATCTGTGGTGAGACCTCCTGCTGCCGTTGATGTTGAGGCTGGCAATGGTTATCTTCATGTCAAAGGTGCTTAAAAACCGTCAACAGCGCCTCACTGTGAGGAAGGAGTGGAAGTGCACCTGGCCTTCCACTCCCCCAGCAACCCATTGAGGAACGCACTAAATCAGCGCCTCACAACCAGTTTCATGCCCGCACCTTTGCCCGCTTTCCTGAGGGCGGCACGGATGGACTGGATGATCAGCATCAGATTCGACCAACAGCCGAGGGCCAGCTGAACTTTATTGCAGCATCCGCTGCATGCCGCGAGGAAATCCCGGACTTCCGCCGTGGGGATGAGAGGAGACTCGGTGGGCGGCACGAGGGACTCCACCACCTCACTGGCAATGGAATCAAGATCGTCCTCCATGCCCCACACCAAGTCCCGATCCTCCTCCGGGTCATCACCTTCAGCGGCCGACACATCCACCACACACTGTGGGGCGGACGTCCCGCCTCCGTCATGATCCCACCCCCAGGATCGATGGCGGAGGAGTCCTCTCTGGGTTCTACTGTGAAACTGGAGCCTATGGGCACCAGCGGTCCAGGACACCCCTCCACCTCCGTCCCCAGGCCAGTGAGCGGTCCAGGGGAGATGGAAATTCCCGACTCCGGAAATCCAGCCGGAGCCAAGACTGGAGGCGGAGAGAGGAGGCCATCTCCCGCTCTGCCAGCGCCCACAGGTCCAGCAGATGGGGCAGCATTTTCAGTTCTAACTGGGTCAGGTATCTCCCGGTTGGTGGTGGATTTTGGCTGGCAGGGCCGACCCTTTGGGTCCTCGCCCTCCTCTCCACTCGGCACCGGATCCAGTGGCAGACTGGGAGGCGTCCCCAGGCTCCCCCACCTCAGGTCAGGCTCCACGTGCTCCCACAGGAGGGGCTGCATGTAGAGGGGCCTCCCCCTCCCCTCCATCCTGAGGGCAAGGGAGCTCCTGCCCAGATTTTGCAGCCTTGATGTTGATGGTGGCAGGGGGAACCTGGGAACCTGAACCAGGAGACAGCTCCCCTCCAAAGATGGGCCCTGCATCTCAGGATCCTGAGTTACCTCCGTGGAGGGGTGCCTTCTCCTCTTTTTCCCGCTCGGGCGCGGAGGCTCAGAGACCTCCATGTCATCAGGGGCCTCCGCCTCCGCACCCTCCTTTTTTTTTTAGTTACTCTGGGCCTGAGCCCAGTCCTGGAGCAGGTGGATTCCCTGGGAGCGGGCCTTGAGCCGAGTTCTGACTCAGGTTGTGCCACGGTATTCAGGGGACGCGCCTCCTGATGTTTGTTTTTCCTCCGCGCCTTCCTTCCACTTGGACGGGCACCCCCCCTCCCCACCGGAGGACGTGAAAACCACAGCCTCCGGCACCGACTGAACAGTGTCTGATGGAGGTGTAGGGGGAGTGAGAGTAGGTACAGTGGCGCCACCCTGGGCCGCCGAGGTGGAGTTGGCAGCCGGGAGATTGGGGCAGTTCTTACGAACATGCCCCATCCCCTTGCAGACATGGCACCGTTCCCCGTCCGAGTTCCAGAAGACGCGGTAGGCCATCCCCTGGAACTCCACATTGAAGTGGCCTTCTGTGACCTCCTCCCGCACCAGCTGCATAAATAACTGGCGGTGGAAGGAGTACACATGCCGGAGGCTGTTATCCCGAAGACTGAGCGGGACTGGGGTGAGCCCTGTCTTTACTTCCCCCAGATGGGGGAAGGAGGAGCTCACCAGAAATGAAGGGCGGGACATTCGATAAAATGACCCATTGCGCAGTGGCTTCCAGGGCAGTAAGGTCCTGCCCACGGTGAGCCCCTTGCTCAGAGCCAGGGACACCACCCGCTTGGTCTTCAGGAAAAACACTGCCTTCCCGTACATTTTAGAGGCAGCAACAATGGCCAAAGGGCCAACAACCTTGGCCATTGCCTTAACACATATCTCTTTCATCATGTTCGGATGGACGTAACTCTTGACCCCATGCTTTGAGGTTATCAGTGCAAACGGTGACAGGGCAACAGCTGCAGCAGCCGCAGCAGCATACGTGTGAGAAGGACCCGCCACTGGCGAAGAAGGACTTGCCATGGGGTCGCAGAGCCAAGCCCACCCTTAAGAAATAAAGCTAACAACAGTTTTTAAACTAAAGCAATATGATGGGGGCGGGGGGTTGGGTGTAGAGGAAAATGGGGTGAAAACGATAAGGACGAGGAGAGAAGAGGAAAGACAGCCGAGTGTTGGAAGGGAGAGAAGGGCTGTGAGGATGTTGCTGTGGTTGGAGCATCCCACTGCAGAGTCCACAGTGCAGTCTTGCAGTTAGGGGAGGGTTCTTCGCCTGGGTTGGCTAGAACCGCTCGGTTCTCTCTTTTCTGCTGTTCTGTAAAGACTGTGAAGACTTTCTTCAGCTGGGCAACTTCCACTGTCCTGAGGCACGCTGTTGGGGGTGGGGAGGGAGTCCCCTTTGTGCAGGATGGAAATACAGGGGCTCCCTATAGCATTTGGCAGCCCCACCCCTGGATCTTTCAGCACCTCCTCCCTCCCCCAACAGTCCAAGCAAAAAACAGTGCTTTGGTGCTCCAACACCCACCTCTCCAAAATGACTTTGCAGGTCTTCTTTGTCCTTAAAAAAGTGCAACAGTTCCACAGTTGAAGCAGTAAATGCAGCCCTCTCCAGTTCCAGCTCCCACAGCCTGCTCAGGTTCAGCTGATTACACACAGAAAGTGCTCCAAACTCTCCAGCCAATCCCGTGCTGTACCTGTCCTGGGAGTGTTTGATGGGACAGTGTGGAGGGAGCTTTACTCTGCATCTAACCAATTTTTCCCCTCAGTTGCATAACATGCAACCGTCTGCAACAGTCAGCTGTTGCTTGTTGTACACTCAGCACCTCCAATCAGCCAACAGTCAACCCAGTGCTGTACTGGGAGTGTTTGATGGGACAGTGTCGAGGGAGCTTTACTTTGTATCCAACCCTTGCTGTACCTGAACTAAGAGAGTTTGATGCTGTCATTGGGTGCTTTGAAATGGAAGTCTATCATCTACCAGCACTAGCATCCCTCACCTTGACCAGCATAAAAATAGTGTGTACTGGATATGACAGTTACACAGTGTGCTGTGGGGTCTGACTAAGGGCATTTGTTATTGTAATATTTATTTATTTATTTAGAGATACAGCACTGAAACAGGCCCTTTGGCCCACCTAGTCTGTGCCGACCAAGAACCACCCATTTATACTAACCCTACAGTAATCCCATATTCCCTACCACCTACCTACACTAGGGGCAATTTACAATGGCCAATTTACCTATCACCTGCAAGTCTTTGGCAGTGGGAGGAAACCGGAGCACCCGGCGAAAACCCATGCAGTCACAGGGAGAACTTGCAAACTCTGCACAGGCAGTACCCAGAATTGAACCCGGGTCCCTGGAGTTGTGAGGTTGTGGTACTAACCACTGCGCCACTGTGCCGCCCTAAATATGTGACAATGCTTTCGAATTCCATCGAAACTGCCAGTAGTCAAATGGTTAATGAAAGTAAAAATCAATTTTGAACCTGAGAAAGATTTGAGATGCTGAAGTTAACAAAGCCTGAAATAATTTCCATCAGTCAGTGAGGACAAAAGTAGGGTGGAAATCCAATTTGCCAGGTGTAATCCTCAGTATAACAAGAAACTCTTGGAATATATAGCTGAGTTTAGTTGTACTTATTTTTATCCTCCTTCTATCTCCAGTCATTGTACTTTTATACATACACTTTAAAGATGAAAAAGTAGATGGTGCATTTCATTCCTTTTAAGACTCAGCCAGATGGGGAACAGCACAGACCAGTTGGGCCAAACAAACCTCTTTCTGTGCTGTAAGTGAGATGTAATTCTGTGCAACCTGTGAACTCACAATTCCACATCAGCAGTTTTACAATCTATCCCCAGACTGGAAACTCCCTCAAACTGTGTACAATAGAACAGTACCGCACAGAAGGAGGCTACAGGGCCATAAATAGAATAATATGTTAACCCATCTGACTGAGAAAAGTGGAAAAAACAAACTCTGCACATTACAGGTATCCTTTATTTTGCTACTGCTTTTAACTCACAGATTTTTGTTTGCATGTTCCTGTGAGGATGAAGGATACGTTTGGCATGTTTCAGGAACCTTGGATAACGAGGGATATTGTGAGCCCAGTCAAAAAGAAAAAGGAAGCATTCATAAGGCTAGAAGGCTGGGAACAGACAAATTCCTTGAGGAGTATAAAGAAAGTAGGAAGGAACTTAAACAAGGAGTCAGGAGGGCTAAAAGGGGTCATGAAAAGTCATTGGCAAACAGGATTAAGGAGAATCCCAAGGCTTTTTATACGTATATAAAGAGCAAGAGGGTAGCCAGGGAAAGGGTTGGCCCACTCAAGGACAGAGGAGGGAATCTATGTGTGGAGCCAGAGGAAATGGGCAAGGTACTAATTGAGTACTTTGCATCAGTATTCACCCAAGAGAAGGACTTGGTGGATGATGAGTCGAAGGAAGGGAGTGTAGATAGTCTGGGTCATGTCGATATCAAAAAAGAGGAGGTGTTGGGCGTTTTGAGAAACATTCAGGTAGATAAGTCCCCAGAGCCTGACGGGATCTACCCCAGAATACTGAGGGAGGCAAGGGAGGAAATTGCTGGGGCTTTGACAGAAATCTTTGTATCCTCATTGACTACAGGTGAGGTCCCAGAGGACTGGAGAATAGCCAATGTTGTTCCTTTGTTTAAGAAGGGTAGCAAGGATAGTCCAGGTAATTACAGGCCGGTGAGCCATAAGTCAGTGGTAGGGAAATTATTGGAGAGGATTCTTCAGGACAGGATTTACTCCTATTTGGAAACAAATGGACTTATTAGCGAGAGGCATGGATTTGTGAAGGGGAGGTCATGTCTCACTAACTTGATCGAGTTTTTTGAGGAAGTGACGAAGATGATTGATGAAGGAAGGGCAGTGGATGTTGTCTATATGGACTTCAGTAAAGCCTTTGACAAGGTCCCTCATGGCAGACTGGTACAAAAGGCGATGTCACACGGGATCAGAGGTGAGCTAGCAAGATGGATACAGAACTGGCTCGTTCATAGCAGACAGAGGGTAGCAGTGGAAGGGTGCTTTTCTGAATGGAGGGATGTGACTAGTGGTGTTCCGCAGGGATCAGCGCTGGGACCTTTGCTGTTTGTAGTATATATAAATGATTTGGAGGAAAATGTAGCTGGTCTGATTAGTAAGTTTGCGGACGACACAAAGGTTGGTGGAGTTGTGGATAATGATGAGGATTGTCAGAGGATACAGCAGGATATAGATCGGTTGGAGACTTGGGCGGAGAAATGGCAGATGGAGTTTAATCCGGACAAATGTGAGTTAATGCATTTTGGAAGGTCTAATGCAGGTGGGAGGTATACAGTAAATGGCAGAACCCTTAGGAGTATTGACAGGCAGAGAGATCTGGGCGTACAGGTCCACAGATCACTGAAAGTGGCAATGCAGGTGGATAAGGTAGTCAAGAAGGCATACGGCATGCTTGCCTTCATCGGTTGGGGCATAGAGTATAAAAATTGGCAAGTCATGCTGCAGCTGTACAGAACCTTAGTTAGGCCACACTTAGAATATTACAGACAATTCTGGTCGCCACACTACCAGAAGGACGTGGAGGCTTTGGAGAGGGTACAGAGGAGGTTTACCAGGATGTTGCCTCGTCTGGAAGGTATTAGCTATGAGGAGAGGTTGGATAAACTCAGACTGTTTTCACTGGAATGACAGAGGTGGAGGGGCGACATGATAGAGGTTTACAAAGTTATGAGTGGCATGTAAAGAGTGGATAGTCAGAAGCTTTTTCCCAGGGTGGAAGAGTCAGTTACTAGGGGACATAGGTTTAAGGTGAGAGGGGCAAAGTTTAGAGGGGATGTGCGAGGCAAGCTCTTTACACAGAGGGTGGTGAGTGCCTGGAACTTGCTGCCGCGGGAGGTGGTGGAAGCAGGTACCATAGCGATGTTTAAGAGGCATCTTGACAAATACATGAATAGGATGGGAATAGAGGGATACGGACCCTGGAAGTGCAGAAGGTTTTCGTTTAGGCAGGCATCAAGATCGGCGCAGGCTTGGAGGGCCGAATGGCCTGTTCCTGTGCTGTACTGTTCTTTGTTCTTTGCTCCAGTGAGGCACAAGTTGACCAGAGTGTCCTGTGTTTGAAGATGTGGCACAAGGTGATTCCATGGGTCCAGCATTCTTTGCAGCGTGTGTGAGTTAGAGTGTGAGTGTGTGTAGCCCTCATTCTCTGACCTGTAAACCCAGCAAGTGCACCTCCCCCTCGGAATGTGGAACCTCCCTTAAGAACAAAAGAGCTTGCATTTATATAGCACCTTTCACAACCTCTGGAAATCAAAAGCACTTTACATCTAATGAATTACTTTTGAAGTGTAGTGCTGGAAACTTGGCAGTCAAATTGCAAACAGCAATGTGATAATGACCAGATCATCTATTTCAGTGATGTTGGCTGAGGGATAAATGTGAGCCAGGGCACCGGGAGGAACTGCCCTGCTTTTCTTC
This sequence comes from Heterodontus francisci, assembly GCF_036365525.1. Taxonomy (NCBI): domain Eukaryota; kingdom Metazoa; phylum Chordata; class Chondrichthyes; order Heterodontiformes; family Heterodontidae; genus Heterodontus; species Heterodontus francisci. Next base: position 129,351,653 of record NC_090377.1, read on the forward strand.
AAAATAGTGGGATCTTTTACATCCACCTGCGAGGGCAGAAAACGGCACCTCCTCGAGTGCAGTACTCCCTCAGAAGGGATTGTCAAATAGCTTTTATGCTCATATCCCTGGAGTGGGACTTGAACCAATGTCATTCTGACTCAGCAGCAAGAGTACAACCAACTCAGTCATGGCTGACACCTAACATCTGCATTGTGAGAGTCGAGACTATTAAGCAGAAATAACCACCCTTCCCTCTTTGGCAATTGCCTTGCGTGTTTGCAGAATACTGCCCGTCATTCTGTGTTCTAGCTGACAGGCGGAGCCTGTTACTTCTCAGCATGACGGAAACCTGCCAGTCCGGACATATGGCTGTGGATGAATTAATTATTCAGTGGGAACAGCTGCATGAGAATCTCTACCGTGCTACTTACAGTTTCATTTTGCTGCGGATTCATACGTGAGTCTTTCCAGCTCAGTAGTCCTCACGCAGTGGGAGGCAGTGGTGAAGTGGTAATGCCACTGGACTAGTAATCCAGAGGCCCTGGCTAATGCTCTGGGGACATGGGTTCGAATCCCACCATGGCAGATGGTGAAATTTGAATTTAATTAATAAAAAATCTGGAATTAAAAGCTAATGACCATGAAGCGATTGTTGTAAAAAACCCATTAATTTCCTTTAGGGAAGGAAATCTGCCATCCTAACCTGGTCTGGCCTACATGTCACTTCAGACCCACAGCAATGCGGTTGATTCTTAAATGCCCCTGAAATGGCCTAGAAAGTCACTCAGTTCGAGGGCAATTAGGGATGGGTAATAAATGTTGGCCGAGCCAGTGACACCCACATCACACAAACGAATAATTAAAAAAAAACAGTGGAAGGAGAGTTTGCACCTGCGTGCAGAGAGGCTGGAGAGACTCCAAGGGGTGGACAGAAAACAGTGCATTATGTCCTGAGCCCAATCTATGCCCGTATTGTGGGTGGTGGCATTATTGGTAAGAGCAGCTTCATAACTGCCACCTAAAGCAAAGACCCCTTATATAGGGAGTCCCCTCACTGAGGTTGATTTGGATTAGTTCCTCCTTTGCTGTTACAAACCCCGACTCCATGGGAGCTGAGTGACCTGATGTCCAACAATGTACAATGGAGGCGTCATAGGCTTTGGCATCTCATACAACAAAAGGTAGTGAGGCACAAGGACCAGTTTTGGGCCAGCCTCAGGCGTGTGTTGTCGCCGAGCTGTTGGGTAATGGAAACGGGTCAGAACCAATTTCTAGCCCCACATGTTTAACAGTCAGAACAAAGCTGAGGCGATTGAAACTTCTCTACTTCAGCCATAACATCCATGGAAACCCTTAAGTTTCAGCAATGTTGGTGCAAGTTCCTGAAGGCCCAAAAGCCTTCCAGTAATGTTCAATAAATCATCTGGCAGCAGGGGCACCATTTAATGTCATGTCAAGAGACTGACATTAGGTACCAAAGATGATATATGGTGCAATCCCCAAGCTTGACAGTAGTATGATTCTCAGGCCATGAGGTACTTGGAAAGGACATGAATTGTATGCAGATTCTCAGCTAAAAGAATAAGACAATGCAACTGGAAAGAGTCCTGAAGAATTTAAAGTCCACATTTTTGACGAGTTCATTATGATCATTTCACGTTCTACATATTTAGTTCAGAATGAGTGACGCATTTTAAAAAATAGCTCATCTTTTTCTGTCGTTTGAAACTGAATGTACGACCTCTATTCCAAGAAGTAGATTGGGTTTTAAAAGATCGCAGCAGAGGATTATGCAATATCATTGTTTGATTATGTTCTGTGAGGAGACAGAGAGAGAGAGAGAAATGTGTAACGGCTGTTACCTCTAACTCTAACTGAGAGGATGCCTCTCTTAGGAAAGTCTGAACAGGTTAGTGCTCTCTTCTCCAGTAAAGGTAAGGCTGAGGGATAACCTGATTGGACCTTTAAAATTATGAAGGGGTTTGATAGCATAGACGTAGAAAAGATTCCAACATTAGGACCCATAAATATAAGACAGTCACTGTTAAATCCAATAAAGAATTCAGGAGAAAATTTATCCAGAGAGTGGGACTTGCGATATGTTGAGGCAAATAGCATAGATGCATTTAAGAGGAAGCTAGATAAATACAAGAGGGAGATAGGACTAGAAGGATATACTGATAGGGTGAGATGAAATCATGTGGAAGGAGGCTTGTTTGGCTGTTAACACCAGCAAAGACCAGTTGGGATGAATGGCCTGTTGCTGTGCTGTAAAATTCTGTGTGTTACAGAGCTGTATGGCCAGAGATCAGGGGTGGGTGAGGGGATGACCGATTTAACCCCGCTCGTCTGGTGGAAACGGGCGGGAGGGTAGTTAAAAATCACTCCGATCACTGAGGCAGCAAGGTCACCTGCCCAAAGTCAGCAGTGCCCTTTAAAAAGAAAAGATTTGCATTTATATAGCGCCTTTTACAACTTCAGAGCACTTGACAGCCAATGAAGCACATCTTGAAGTGCAGGTATTGTTGTAATGTAGGAAACAGAGCAGCCAATTTATGTATAAAAAAACTCCAGCCAATAATCTGTTTTAGTGATGTTGGTTGAGGGATAAATATTGGACAGGCAGTGAGGATAACTCCTCTTCTCTTCCTCCAATTGTGACGTGGGATCTTTTATATCCATCTGAAAGGAAAGATGGGGCCTGGCCTTGGTTTAACATCTCATCCAAAAGTCAGCACCTTTGACAGTGCAGCACCCCCTCAGTACTGCACTGGAGTGTTAGCCTAGATTTTGTGCTCAGATCGCTAGGGTGGGACCCACAACCTTTGACTTCGAGGCAAGAGTGTTATGAATGAGTAACAGTTCTTACATGTATGTTGGGATCCGATAACATGATTTTGGATATGACTGTAATATTGACTGGGTGGCAGGCAGACATTGTGTTTCCTGCTGGGTCAATGCAGCCAGGAATTGGTTTGAGGCCAGGAGAGGCCTGAAAAGGTGAGTTTTAATCTTCTTTGGCCTGAAAAGGTGAGTTTTAATATTCTTTGACTTTATCAAAGATGACCACTGTGGGCTTCTCCAAACCCCAAGAAGAAAGCTGAGGCTGCCTCTACTGTGTTCTTGGCCCTTCCTTCCGATCATTGGAGAACTCCCGTGAGGTGGCCTTGGTGGGTGACTGCACTCAATCTGGGTCGTTTCCTATGGTAACGGGAAGGAGGCTGTTTGTTGGGAAATAAACCAGGCTCGGGAGTTAAAGTAGCACTGGGACCTTTTTTTGTTTGTTGCGGTGTGTGAGATTTGATCTGACGGCAAATCTAACCTGTCAAAAACTGGCCCCCAGTTAAAATCAGGGCCGGGGCAGGAGCCGCCTTGTTGGTTGTGAAATGGGACATGCTACAGAGGACCTACAATAACAGATCCACTTGAATTGATGTGTGCTATCTCCGAACACCATATGCCATGAAATTTGATGGACTTCGTTGCTACACTCCTGTGAAGCACAGATACTTTTCAGCACAAAGCAACAGGAGATCAACCACACGGGGATAAGCTTATCATTTCCTTTTTCAAATTATAGACGAAGCTTGTCGTGAATTTGTAAAGAATTTAGGCCATACTGGTCGCATATTTGATTAGCCACATTGAAGACTGGCGGCCCTTTGACTTTGCAGGGTGCTTGCCCACGTCCTTCTTATGTCACAGCCTGCTGGGGCGAGTCGCTGCATGTTTTGCTAACATAAAAAAACAATCACCTGCTAAAACATCTTGCTAAACTCCTGAGCAGCTGGTTAAATGGTTGAGGGGGAAGTGACAGGATCGGTGAAGTAATACCCTCCTTGCATCAGCAGTCGACAGAAATCTTACACTGAAACTGACTCGACCCCTCATTCCCAACACACTGCCTCCCCCCTTCAAACTCTGGCCTGCTGGTGTCATGTGTAAGCTGTGGCTCAGTTGGTAGCTCTCTTGTCTCCGAGTCCCACTTCAGAGATTTGAAGGAATGCAGCACTATTGGAAGTGCGGTTGTTCAGAAGACATTAAACTGAGGTCCCAACTACTCTGTAAAAATAGCAATATTCTGAAGAACAGGGCAGTTCTCCTGGATAATATTAAAACAAAAACAGAAATGCTGGCAATACTCACCTTTCGCAGACCTGAAATGTTAACTTTGTTTTTCTCTCCACTGATGCTGCATGACCTGCTGAGTATAGCCAGCATTTTCTGCTTTTGCTTCAGATTTCTAGCATCTGCAGTATTTTGCCCCGGATAATATTTAACCCTTAGTCAATATCACAGAAATAGATTATCTGGTCACTACCACATTGTTGTTTGTGGGAGCTTGCACAAATTGGCTGCTGCATTCGAATAGTACCTATACTTCAACAGTAATTCATTGGCAGTAATGCACTTTTGGACATCCTGAGGGTGTTTATTTTAATATTGTTCTTTCATGGGACGTGGGTATCACTTGCAAGGCCAGCGTTTGTTGCCCTTGACAACTGAGTGGCTTGCTAGGCCATTTCAGAGGGTAGTTAAGAGTCAACCACATTGCTGTAGGTTTGGAGTCACATGTAGGCCAGACCGGGTAAGGGCAGCAGATCTGGACATTAGTGAACCAGATGGGTTTTTACAAGAATCAATGATAGCTACGTGGCACCATTACTGAGATTAGCTTTTAATTCCAGATTGATTTTTATTCATTGACTTTAAAATTTCACCAGCTGCCATGGTGGGATTCGAACCCATATTCCCAGGATGACTAGTTTTGTGACAGCACCACTATGCTACCATTACCCCTACTCTATAACCACACCTTCTTTCCTTGCTTGGTATCTACTGCTCCCTTGTATGAGAATATAAATGCATGTAGTTGTGGCTGTCAATCCAGTTGCTGCTTTCAGATTGACACTGCCCCTGTGTGCTGCTCCCCACAGGGAGTGTGAGGTCACTCAACTACATCTATATTGGGTTATAGCTTACTTTTTTATTTTGTTTGTGTTTTTTGAGGGGGTCTTCTCCCCCTGTGTGTCGTAACTATCAAAGTGCAATTCAAGGATTCCAAAATAAAAGGTTATTAAATTAAATATAATGCACTGTAAAAGTTGGCACCACAGAGCCCGGGGCACCACTTGCCTCCTACCACTGTGCGAACTTGTCCAACATGAATCTGACCAATGTTACACCAGCCATTCAATAGCCAGATCCAACATAACTGGAGTCACCAGCATTACTAGGTCACTAGGATTGTCCAAGAGTCTGCAGTAATTAGAGATTAATCTCACTGCTGCAAGCAACTTCCAGAAAAAAATCGTGAGGGAATTAAAATAAAATTGTCTGTCCTTTGTAACTTGCTTCGAGCACGCTCATTTATCAGCTATAAAAATATTGGAGATGGGGGAAAATAGGCTGTGTGGGTGGAGCAGTTGGAGGGAGGAAGGAGGTCATGTGACAAAACCTCCAGGAATACAACGAAACAGAGTTGGCAACCCTGAGCACAATCCCAAAGTCAGCCTCCCAATCTTATCTCATTGAAACATACAAGATTCTGAAGGTGTTTGTCAGGATAGACACTGAGAGGTTGTTTCTTCCTGGCTGGGGAATCTAGAACGCAGGGGGTCAGTCTCGGGATAAGCGGTCGGTCTTTTCGGACTGAGATGAGGAGAAACTGCTTCACTCGAAGGGTTGTGAATCTTTGGAATTCTCTAGCCCAAAGGGTTGTGGATGCTCCATCGTTGAGTATATTTAAGGCCAGGGAATCAATGGATATGGAGTGGTGGGTGTGAAAGTCGAGTTCAGGTAGAAGATCAGCCAAGATCATATTGAATGGCAGAGCAGGCTCGAGGGGCCATATGGTCTACTGCTGCTCTATTTCTTATGTTCTTATCTGCAGCCTACTTATCAGGACTCCCTTGTTATCATTGTGTCTCATTTTAGTAATCAGATCCCTCTTATTTTGTCTCTAATAATCATCACTATCTGATTTAAAAATACAATATATTCAATTCAACATTCAATTAAACTACAAGCTACATTCAGCAGTACAGAAACAGGCTGACATCCAACACTGCCCTGTACCGTGCATACCATACCTGATTCACTGTAAATTACAGCAATACCTGGGTAGAATTTAAAAACTCACAGGCTGAATGCTAATAGTGGGGACCAGGGCTCAGAGGTCAGGATTTTCTGTCCATTAGTGACTGGCGCACACTCCCGAGATTAGAGGTTCTGCTTTGGAAGTTTATAGAATGATACGGCACAGAAGGAGGCCATTTGGTCCATCGTGCCTGTGCTGGCTCTTTGAAAGAGCTATCCAGTTGGTTCCACTCCTTTCTGCACAGCCCTGCAAATTTCTTCTTTTTAAGTATACATCCCATTTCCTTTTGAAAGTTACAATTGAATCTATTTCTGCCACTCTTCCGCCCGTTCCAGATCATAACAACTAGCTGTGTTAAAATATTCCCTTCATCTCCCCCCCCCGGTTCTTAAATCTGTGTCCTCTGGTTACTGACCCTCCTGCCAGTTTCTCCTTATTTACTCCATCAAAGCCCTTCATAATTTTAAACAAGTCGATTAAAATCTCCTCTTACTCTTCTCGGCTCTAAGGAGAACAATCCCAGATTCCCAGTCGCTCTACATAACTGAAGTCCCTCATCTCTGGTACAATTCCAGCAAATCTCCTCTGCACACACTTCCAGGCATCTGACATTCCTCCTAAAGTGTGGTGCCCAGAATTGAGCACAGTACTCAAGCTGAGGCCGAACTAGTGACTTATAAAGGTTTAACATAACTGCCTTACTTTAGTAAATTTTTAAGCTCATAAAAGCTACCCTGCTGTGTATAAGGCATAGTTTATGTGTGACAGTGAGTAAGGTCTTGTAGACAAGCCTGGAAGCTGATTTGGGGGCTGGTAAGGATATTGGAATGCTTGACTGTTGAGTCTAATGTTTGTAGGGTTTTGGTTGCGTCTTTAAAGTGTTACAAATGATGAAGTGCAAGTGGGATGAAGCCCAGGTATGGAAATTTTCAAACCAACCAGTCACCTCCTAGCTTTTCAGGAACAGGCACTATATTGTGAAAATTCTCTTCTAATTCAGTCAAGTCCCAATTCTTCTCAATAGATCCCTGTTAATTTTACCATTAGCAATGGATGCTCTGCTGTTAATTTCCCACTGTTTCAATTTCATACACAAAATGTAGGCACTTTAATAATTTCACACAGCCAGTCAGATCCAAGCTCACTCTAAATGGGTAAATGTAATCGAAAATCTGCGCCAAACTGCTGCAGCTGTCACCCACAGCAAGTGGCAGATGAGTTTCATGTTGATTCTTATTGTAAAGTGTTCCATCTTCAAAAAACACAAACAGCATCACATCATCAAAATCTGAAATTCTCACTTGCACGCACTATCATTCTTTGGTGTACGCAGTGAAAGCAACATGCTCTACTCTAGAGGACGGTTGAGGAGCTGTGAGAAACCAGTGGGCACAAGAAAGAAAGACTTCCATTTATATAGCGTCGTTCATGACCTCAGGACGTCCCGAAACCCTTTACAGCCGATGAAGTGCTTTCGTAGTGTAGTCTCTGTTATGATGTCAGAAACACTGCAGCCAATTTGCACACAGCAAGGTTCCACAAACGGCAATGAACAAATCATCTGTTTTTATTGATGTGGACTGAGGGATAAATATTGGTCAGTTTCGCAGGGAGATCTCCCCCTGCTCTTCATGAAAATAGTGCTGTGGGATCTGCGATATCCACGTGAGAAGGCAGGTAGGCCCTTGGTTTAATGTGTCATCCATAGACCAGCACCTCTGACAGTGTAGCACTCCCTCAGTATTTCACTGGAGTGTCAGCCTAGATTGTGGGCTCAAGTACCTGGACTGGGTCTGTGAACCCAGAACCTGCTAACTCACAAACAAGAGTGCCACCACTGTGCCACAGCTTCCCAAAGTCCAAGATGCTCTCAGCTGTTGACCCTGAACTTCTCCAATCTCCCCAGATAACTAAAGTTCCTCATCCCTGCTATCAATTCCTGAAGCAAGTGTGCCTCTTTTGCTTTGTTTTACTTCAGGCACTCATTGCAATTTGCAATAAAACCATTTCAGCTCCAGTAGCTGTCTGGTAGATGTCCATGTTTTTTGAGAACTGAAGTAAAAGGAAAACAAAAAAGAAGTGAAAACAAGTTAAACTAGAATCTCACATGCATTGGTCACTCACTGTAATTCCTATTCTTGCTTTAAAAACATTGGCCACCTCTATGTGGCGCTCCCCTTGTGGCCTTGGCTGAGGTGGAGGCAGGCGGCTCACATGCGTCTGCCTGTGGCTGAGATGCCCGTGGTGTTCATCCTGGTCATGGAGGTGCCAGTGGGGGCCTCCAGAGCCTGCTGCACCGGCATCAATACAGGGGCAGCCTCTGTCACAAGATCCTGTTACATAGATGGTCCCTCAGTCAGAGGGACCAAGGAGGCCGATGATGATGATGGGGTAGCACCCTCAACCTCATTGGTGGTTCCTCAGCCCTCTGATGGCATGCTGGATCGCCAGATGGGACCACTAGATGGGACACAACTAGCATCCCCTCCATGCATTGTTGCGCCATCAGTGCCACTGAGCAGTCAATGCTACAGAATGTTGCATGCATTCTGTGCATGTCAGTGCACTGTTCCTGCATCCATTTAGAGTGCTGCTGCATATGGCTCTTCATGAGGTTGGCCACTCTCTCAATGGAGGTGTTCATGTGTTCAAAACCATGAGCCAAAGTGGTTGAATGAGCTCCTCCATTCTCAACTCATGATCCCATACTGCCTCAGAGAACTCTGACATGTGGGCACACATCTCACACAGCTGATCAAAGCTGCCTTGCTTGTGACTCCCGAAACTCTGTATCTGCGCTGAGCTGCCCATGGCTGTGTCGGTCCTTCATCCTCCAAGGGGTCTGCCCATAGTTGCCTCTGCCTCTCTCACCTCCTCCTGCACAGTCGTGATGTGCTGTTCACCTAGTGCTCGAGGACCCACCATTGTGAGTGTTTCTGCACTGGTGGAAGGTGTGCTTGAATGATGTGACTGTGCTGGCTCTGTGGCTTCTATCTCCTCTGAGGATCCGGTGATGTCACCTGTGGCACTAACATGCGCCTCCTCCACAATTGGCTCGCTGGGAAATATAAGAAGGAGATCATGAGAACTCGCCTCTGACAGCAGATACCTCTGCAGAGCTGAGCCTTCCCAATGTAGCTGAAGTTTTGGCATACTGTCAGACAGGGAGGAGTGCACTCCATTCTCTTCATCTACAGAATTCAATACCTTTTCACCTTCTCCTACAGGTATTGTCATCATTCCATCGCCCACTTCCTCATGCAACGCCACCCTCGCGATGTCAAGGGCTGCCTTTTCCATTGCAGTTAGGATGGCGAGCTGGGGCACTCCTCCTTCTGCGCGAGCCCTCTCCCTAGGATTGTACCCTCTTCTCCTGCACGGACAAAAGAGAGAGAGATAGGCAATGCTGGCTTCTCTCCCCAATTCCAGTGGCTCATTTAAATGAGAAGGTGTATTTATCAGTGCTGCCAGCTCCTCAGTAGTGCAAGGGAATTGAGCCTTGCTCACGATCAGTAATTATCCTGCACATACATTTCTCCCATGTTCTCGAGTACCTTGCACCCTCAGTCTGCTCAGCTGGTGTGTCTGCTGGTGGCGGCAGACCTGGAGGCCTGTCATTTGGGTGTCATGTTACACCCACCTTGCCAGAACAAAGAAGGTCATTGCACTTCTTACGGCACTGCACCCGGTCCTCCTCATGACACTGCGGCTGCTCACATGCTGTGCCACCTCCAGCCAGGTCTGCTTGGTCTGGCTGTGTGGTCCTCTCCTGCCACTCTCCAGGAACAAGATACATCGATTATCTTACCTTCAGCACCACCTCAAGATTGGCATCACTGAACCTTGGGACTGCCCTGCCATGGGTGCCTGGCCTCTGCCTTTCCTGCTCCTTTCTTCGCCCTACCATAACATTTCAATACGGCAGTTACAATAATGGGTGCCAACATCCCTTTAAATTGGACCCATACTTACATCCTCCCACCTCCTTCCCGCACCCGCTGCCCCTGTTTGGCCACCAAACCCGCCCTCCAGTCAATTAGGGACAAGCTCCAGGAAAATCGCGGCCAGCGACTGCTTTCCCTCTGGAGCGGGGTCAGGACCTAGAAATGGTGCTGACGTCGGGATCCTGACCCCAAGAAGAAAATCCAGCCTCGAGTATTTTGACTGAAGTGGGTCAGTCAACTTTGTAAGCAGGACTGGAAGAACTTGAGCAGATGAATGATTTAGGAGGGAAGGCTTGGGAATATCCTTCAATCCGTCTCAACCCTCGAGACCCTTCTGTTGAGCATCCTTGGGAAAAGCTAGGAACGTTGGAAACAGAACTTTTCCTTTTGCCTGTGACCTGACTATGATGGACATTTCAATTAATGTTTCTTCACAAGCCAAAGGGCTGGATTTTAAGTTTGATGTGCACTGGGAGCCAAGGCATGGGGTTGGGGTTGGCAGGGTCCAGTGGTTTTCTGGTTTTCTGGTTTTCCCCACCAATTAGCATCAGCGGGCACAATGGCAACCCACATAGCACCATGTAATTTGAAGGAGTTTGGTCCTGGGAGCCAAAGAGAAGGAAGTGAGAGAATGGAGTCGAGCAGGTCAAAGGCTCGGTTCAGTGACATATTCCTGAATGTGCTACTGTGAGGACCCGGAGGCATGTTCTGTTGCCTAGCAATAGGAGGAGGAAAGAGGCTGGAGACACCAAGAAAGCTTGTTTGGAGGTAGCGGATGAGGTCAGCAGCAGGAGCTCCAGGATACAATGTAGGAGGCGGTTCAATGACCTGAGCAAGGCAGGAAAAATGAGAGTAAAGCGACAGTGAAGGAACGGCGATGTCGTTCCAAGTCAGGATGGTGTGTGACTTGGAGGGGAACTTGCAGATGGTGGTGTTCCCGTGCATCTACTGCCCTTGTCCTTCTAGGTGGTAGAGGTCGGGGTTTTGGAAGGTGCTGTCGAAGGAGCCTTGGTGACTTGCTGCAGATGGTACACACTGCTGCCACTGTGCATTAGTGTTGGAGGGACTGAATAATTAAGATGGTGTATGGGTACCGATCAAGCGGGCTGCTTTGTCCTGGATGGTGCCGAGCATCCTGAGTGTTGTTGGAGCTGCATTCATCCAGGCAAGTGGAGAGTATGGATCTTTTGGGACGAATGGCCTGTTTCTGTGCTGTAAATACTTTGTGTATTTTTGATGTCAACTTACTGCTTTTATTCAAAGGAATTGAAAGTGTTTTGTGTTCCGCACTTCACCTATTTAGTCTCATGTAGTAAGAATGGGCAGCGCATTGCGCGCCAGCCTCTTCCATATGCTTAATTAAGCAAAGTCCTTGAGGAGATATTCCCTACAAGTAAGATTTTTCTCCTTCCTGCTGCAGCTCTCCCAACATTAGGACATAGCATCGTGAAACTGGGATAGGAACATAGGAGCAGGAGTATACCATTCAGCCTCTTGAGCCAGTTCTACCTTTCAATTGGATCAGGGTCAATATGTACCTTTGCTCCATTTACCTGCCTTCGTTCCATGTCCCGTAATACATTGACCGAACAAAAATCTATCCGTCTCTGTTTTAAATTTTCAATTGACCCCTCGCAGCCCCCATCCCCGCTGCTCCCCCAGCCTCAACAGCCTTTTGTGGGAGAGAGTTCCAGATTTCCACTACCCTTTGTGTGAAGAAGTGCTTCCTGACTTAACCCCTCAACAGCTGAGCTCTAATTTAAAGGTTCTGGACTCCCCACAAGAGGAAATAAACAGGTTCTCCCTTGCGACCCTATCTAACCCTTTAACCATCTTAAACATCTCAGTTAGATCACCTCTTAATCTTCTATACTCAAGGGAATAAAAGCCTTGCTGGAAAACCTTATAATTTAAGCGTTTTAGCTCTGGAACAGGAGCAGGAAAATTGGGACTGGGCTGAAATAATGCTGGTTGGCAAATGGTTGGTTCAACACCGAGATGTCTAATGTGGTCACTGTCTTCAGCACTGGAGCACAGAGAGGAGCTGATGACATGACATTAATTTTGATGCCATTGACAACTCACCATCATACAATGCAAGGCAATTGACATCAGTTTTAAAACCTTTGAACTTGCTAAGGCCAATTTTCAAAATAAAAAGCAATGTAATTATATACATTGTTATTCAGAATGGTCTACCGCACTAGACAAAATGAAAAAAAGTTAGCATATTCATTTAAATTTATGTAAAAAAAAAAGAGTCAGGTCATCTCAGGTACTCTGATTATTACATGACCAAGAGCAGATGGAGCTGGAGAGAGTGATGTATAACCTGTCACTCTCTGAGTGAAATTTGGCCTCAGATGTTCAGTTAAATTGAAGAAAGCATTAAAAATATTATCCAGGCTGTTCTGATTTAAGAAATACCCCTGATTCCTGCACCAAGATTGCAAGACACATGCATTTGGGAATGCAATCAAAAATATCACCATAAAATACAATTTGAAGCCATAATTACAGAGGGTTTAGGCACAGCGCTCTCTGGAAAACCTGTCATTTTTCACTGTCAATTTTTGGCTGCCACTCATTTCAGTTTGATGGTCTATAGCTAAACTTACAGAACTGAGATTGGGGAAGGGACAAATGAGCTGAAGAATCAGAACTGCACGTTATTTCAGCACATTGTCATTCCAAATGCTTTGAGGAATGAAATGATTTTAATTTCAGACACTTGGGACCAATCTTAACCTGCTGTCGGGAAACTGCTGGGATTGGATGTGACCCCAGTTATGCATTCTGCTCAATTTTAGTCTCCGTTACAGTCACTGGGCAGCGTGTAAAACTGGTGTTCCACCCAACCCTGTGGGTTTCCTTCCCCTCGAGGTAGGTTAAAATGGCTTCCTCGGGTCAGCGTCAAAGGGCTCAGGTCAGGTATAGCACAGAGAAATTGAGGGTAAAGCTTTATTGATGCTGCCTAATAATATCCCTCTGTCACAGTTTCTGTGACATTGCAGATGATGCGCTACCTCTGAGCCTATATAAAGTACTGAAACCTTGAAATTACACAGTGGGATCAGGAATCTGTCTTTCTGCGGCTTTGGCGCAGATATTAACCTTTTTATTGTAAAGAGGTTAACGCCTCTGCTAAAATAGGAGGAACCTCAGACAAATACACTGTGCTTGCTTGCTAATATCTTCGAGCGTCATGCAGGGCATAACTGTGCAACTAGAAGAGTATGGAGAGGAGCTTAACCAGTTGGGTTAAATTGCAAGGAGCTATCAGTGGCCATTGTGTTTCCTACATGCTCTGTGCACCGATTTCAGTAAGGAAATTCTGTCAGGTAGATATAGAGAACGTGTTTCCACTTGTGGAGGAGACCAAAACTTGGGGCCATAAATATGAGATAGTAAATAATAAATTCAGTCATGAATTCAGGAGAAACATGGTTACTCAGAGCGCAGTGAGAATGTGGAACTCGCCACCACACTGTATTGTTGAAGCGAATAACAGATGCATTTAAAGGGGAGCTAGATAAGCACATGAGGGAGAAAGGAATAGAAGGATATGTTGATAGGGTGAGAGGTAGGTATTATTTATGACTTTCACACCTCCTACATTGGGTGTTAGAGTTGGGTGTGTAACCTTAACAGAAACACATGGATACACTGGGCAGAATTTTAACTGCCTAGGGGATGCAGGTTTGGGTGCAAGCAGGGGGTTAAAGCCCTGAAAAGTGGCATCAGATTGGGAACCCAACATGATCCCTCCCACTTCTGAGTTTAACCCAGGAGGGTTTGCGGGCGAATGGGGAACCCTGTGGAGCTGTTGGGTGAGTAATTAAAATATTCAAAGAGGCAATTAACTGAAAAGTTAACCCAACTTTTCTGGCTTTAACACCCAGCACATGGGTTTCCTGAGCTGTGTAGATGTTGCCAGGGTCAACGAGGCGAGAACATAGCAGGGATTCATTGGTCGAGAAAACTGACGTGATGGGAAGCCTTTAAAGAGTGAAATTGCAAAGCTTGTGGCTACCCTCAATGAATAGCTTGTCCTTACAGGATTTGATCAGACAGCCTGAATTCCCTACTTCGTGGGTCATTTCACTTACCTCGGAGTTTACTTACCTTCATCTCAATTTCACTGCTCTCTGCCTTCACTGCAGCATGGGAGCAACTAATGCAGCAGTAGCCTGCACCCCTGATGAGCAATCGGAGCAGCCACAGCAGCATCAGGAGCCACACCCGTAGCTGCAGCACCAGGAGCAGCAGCACCAACAGCAGCTGCATTCTCTGTAGCCACATGCTGCTCCACAGGGCAGAGAGGATGGACACAGAGCTCCAGCTTGAAGGAAGCGATACCCCCAGCACAAGTTATACAGAGGGTGAGTTTCCTCAACACAATGGGGCAACAGTGCCTCAGGAGGTTCAGGCTTTTGTGGCTGGTCGTTGCTGACATCTACAGCCTCCTGGGTGAAGACTTCCTTCCAAGAGGGCCAGGTGGGCCTGCATCCTCAATGATCATCAAGGTCACCACAGCCCTGAATTTCTTCACCTTCAGCAACTCCCGAGGATCTGCTGGTGACATCCCCAGGATCTCACGCTCTGCTGCATCTCCCAGGTGACTTTGCCATTCATGGTTGTAAATACTAAAGACTACTAAATAGGGGTATATCTGTAACAAGATGCCTTGTTTTCCAAGGCTGCCAATAACGTGAACTTTGCCAGTCCGACACAGAGGGCTGTCAGTTTTGCTGCAGCGGCTGGATTCCCACAGGTACAGGATGTCATTGATTGCACACATGTGACAGTCAGATGTGGCTGTCAGATCAGCCTGGAGTTTTCATTGTTTATTAATCACAAGAGATTCCACTCCTGCGATATATTTGGGTGGCACTAACAAACAAGATGGATAACAAGCATGGCCAGTTCAAGGAAGTGTTATTTATGTCATGATATCATGTCATGATGTCATCACATCATTAGCATATTATACAAATACATTGCACTGATTCCCGTGTCAAAAGAAAATAATTTTTCTCCACAATTCACTATATTTACAAATCAAGTTTAATTACAAATCTTTCTGATCTCCTTACAAGTTTCAATGCAGATTCAGGTTTTGAGTTGCTTGGTTTTGATTCAGAACTTAGTGAAGATCTTGATCTTTTCTCAAAACCTGGTACTTCAGACACTAAAGTCTGAACTGGTTTAAACTCTGACATGCGCTCGTGATCATGCGGATTGTGCTCATGTTTTGGTTCATCCCTTGCCAGAGTCATATGATCTACCTGGACATTTCTCACTTTACTATCAATCTCAACCAAGTATCTTTTGGTTCCACACAGTTCTGCTACATATTCCACATCCCACTTGTGTGACTTGTGAGTGGGACGCAAAAGACGGACTTGCTCACTCTGCTTGAAACTGCGTTCTCTTTTGTTTGCGTCAAACTCTTGGTCAGGGTACGTGACACAAATGCTATGGGCTTCTCTTGACCATCATCCATGACATGACTGATCACTATTCCAACTCCATAGTTTGAAGTGTCACATGCCAGCTTCAGGACACAATTTGTGTCGTAATGAACGAGTTGTGCATCACTGGTCAAGCTTCTCTTACATGCATCATAAACACCTTGTTGTGCTTTAGACCATTCTCATTTTACATCTTTCTTCAACAACTCATGCAGAGGAGCTAACACTGCTGCAAGCTCAGGCAGAAATCGTGTGAACCATGTCTAGAAAAGATCTAAGTTCAGACACATCTTTTAGCTTTGGGGCATGTACTATTGCCTCTATCTTCTCTTTCACTGGTTGTCGTACTTTTTCATCGATTTTCAGGCCAAGGTACAAAACCTCAGATAAAAATAGAAAGCGCAGGAAATACTCAGCAGACCAGGCAGCATCTGTGGAGAGAGAAGCAGAGTTAACATTTCAGGTCTGTGACCTTCCATCAGAACTGGCAAAGGTTAGAAATGAAATAGGTTTAATTCAAGTAAAGTGGGTTGTTGGGGGGTGTGGGGAGGGGGGTTAAGAGAACAAAAGGGAAGGTGTGTGATAGGACAGGGGGCAGGAGAAATGAACTGACAAGGGGGTCATAGGGAAAAGGCAAAGAGAGTGTGCTAATGGTGTGGTGAAAGACAAAGCACTAATGTAGTATTTGACTTTTATTACAATACCTCAGATTGCACGAAGGCGCACTTGCTCTTTTTCAACTTCACATTGTGATCACTGAGCCTTTTTAACACTTCATCCAATACTTGAAGATTCTCTTTCTCCGTTGCAGTCGTGATCAACACACCATCCTGATTACATAAGCAATGTGGCACTCCTTGCAAAATCTTATCCATTGTAGCTTGGAAGATTTTTGAAGAAGACTTCACACCAAAGGGCTGCTTCGTGTTGGAGTATGTGTGTGTTTATCGTGAGGTATTGCTGGCTGTCTTGATCCACATTAAACTGTGCATGAGTATGGGGCAAATCCAACTTCCTGAATAACTTGGATCCCGCTAAGTCCGCATACAAATATTGAGAGGACAGTAGTGGATACTGCTCACCATCCACTGCCTGGTTGATAGTGACTTTGTAGTCCCCACATAGTCTTACAATTTTGTCTGACTTGGGCACTACTACAATTGGGGTTGCCCAATCACTGTGGTCAGTTTTCACTCGTACACTGTTCCTCTCTAGCTTTTTTAGTTCCTCTTCAACCTGGGTATTGAGAGCATAAGGAACCGGGCTAGCCTTGCAATATACTGGTTTTGCATCAGGCCTGATTCAGATGTGCACTTTCACACCAATTATACCCGTCATAGCTATCCTCAAAAATATTGCCGTAGCTATTGAATAACTGATCAAACTTCTTGATCGTCTCAACTTGGAAAACATGCTTCCAGTCTAACTTCAGCTTACGAAGCCAGTCTTTGCCCATGAACGTTGGTTTGTTGACATATCTTGCTACAACAATGGGAAACTTGAGGAATTTACCCTTGTATTGGACATTGCATTCCATTTGTCCACACGTTTGTAACACCTCACTAGAGTAGGTTTACAAATGAACTGTGCTCTCAGTTAAAGGTACGTCACTGAATTTGCTTTCATACGCGTCTGTCCTCATAATGGAGCAATCTGCAGCTGTATCGATTCGCATGTTGATGTACCAATACCTTTGTACAAGAGTCCCTGTCATTTGAGTGATTGCTAGTGGCATAACTGCTGTAGACCCCTAGCTCCTCTTCACTTAAGCACTCTGGATTTACTTCAAGATTGTGAACTCCACCCTTGTAATGTCGCTGTTTTCCGTTACCACTGGAATGAGTTCCTTGTCCTGCTTTGGCCTTGGCTCGGTAAGCCATTGCAATATGGCCCCCATCTATTGACAATTAAAGCACTTGGCATTTCTGTGCTGGTGTGCATGTGCCATGTGGTTGTCCTTACAGCAATAACAAGACACTAAACCACTATCACCAGCACTCTTCTGACTATGTCTCTCCACCTGAGGCAGAAGCCTTCTGACTGTGGACAGAAGCTGTGCCAAGCACTGGCAGAGGACAAAATTTCTGAGCACTCTTTGATGCCATCTCTATGGAAAAAGCAATCTTACGCCATTGCTCAAAGATAAGATTAGTAATTAGTAATTAGTGTTTAGTAATTTTGACTGGATTCTTTTGTCCACCAATCCACGCACAAATCTGTCTCGTAATGCATTGTCTAACAATGTGCCAAAGTTGCAAAGTCGTGATAAATTCTTCAGTACCACAACGTACTCACCAACTGTTACACTACTTTTCTGATTTCTGGTTCCAAATTTGTAGCTTTCTGCTATCTCGAGTGGTTTAGGGTTCAATTTAGTGATGTTCCTCCAATTTAGTGATGATTTTTTTGAATGCCACATCTTGTACCTTTTTGGGGGCAGGGAGGTCTGTTATTGTGCCATACACTTCCAGGCCAATTTCCATTAGCAAAATTGCTTTCTTGTGCTCAAAAATTGCCTTGTTCTGAGTCTTGATCTCTTCACTATCACCTTTGAGTTCAAAAATGTTATTAGCTCTGAAAAACATGTCCATTCTTTCAATATACAAACTAAATGGTCTCGAGCCCTCTCATATATTCGTAGTCTTCCGATGTATCCTGTGGCTGCAGCCATATTATCCTGTTTGCAAGTTCACAGGAACCCAGTAAATACTTTACTGCGATTGTCCGTAATAGTGATACCTAAAAGCAGTCTAGTCGGTGGTTGAAAATATTCTCTTACCTAAATGAGCACTTTGAATCCGATGCACACTCAGACCCTGCGGCATTCCATTTAATTGAGGAGACAGCTTGAGGCTCAGGCTTTGTATAAACCAGCCAAAACCTCCACCATCTGAGCAGGTCATCAGAAGCTGGCTGATCTTGTTCACTATAGTCTTTGCTGCTGTTTTCTGCCTGCATTGACAGACTTTATCTCATCCTCATTGCCATTTCTATGATATATTCGGGTGGCACTCACAGATAAGATGGACACCGAGCATGGCTACTGCAAGGAAGTGTTTATTTACATCATGATATCATCACAGCTTTAGCATATAATACAAATACATTACAACTCCCTCAATGTCCAGTTAGTTTGTGATCACCGGAAGGTGATCATGCACGTTTGTGCTAGACATCCAGGG
This sequence comes from Heterodontus francisci, assembly GCF_036365525.1. Lineage (NCBI taxonomy): Eukaryota > Metazoa > Chordata > Chondrichthyes > Heterodontiformes > Heterodontidae > Heterodontus > Heterodontus francisci. The sequence goes on from NC_090377.1 coordinate 129,370,335, forward strand.
AGCTGCCATGATTCATTCATTCTGTGGCAGTCACATCTCCAGCAGGATTTCTCTCCTCCATACCGTGTCAGCGACTGGCTCCTGGGAGACAAGGGCTACTTTCTGACAATCTGGCTGATGACTCCTATAAGGAACCCTACCAGTGAACCAGAGGAGAGATACAACAGGAGCCACATGATCACATGGGCAAAAATAGAACAAGCCATTGGGTTGCTCAAGATGTACTTCAGGTACTTTGACAGATCTGGAAGTGCCCTTCAGTGTGCCCCATCACACTGGAGGGTCTCCAGAATGATTGTGGTCTGCTGTGCCCTGTAAAACTTCACCCTGCAGGGAGGAGTGGAGCTGTAGGAAGGTGTAGAATGACCAACATCCAAGGAGGAAGAGGAGGAGCTAGATGTGACCATGGTGCCTGCAGCTACTCACCTAACTGCCAGAGAAGATCACAGCAGCCTCATCCGGGCACACTTTACCTGATCTGAGTGCGTGAGGTCATCTGACAGTGACATCAGAAACCCTGTACCTTCCTCAACCACCACCCCCCTCCACCAAACATAATTAATTCCAACAGGCAACAATCCAACCATTGCATTCATACCCTTTCCTTCTCATAAAAGCTGGTCATACCATTCACCTGAAGGCTACAGTCCAGGGTGAATGGGGGAATCCAACAAAGTAGAGGCCAGGAGAGTGAAGAGTTCAACTAAAGTCTTTCATTCAGTGAAATGAACATTAACATAATACCATAAACATTGTTACACACACCCATGAACCCCTTTGTGCAACTATTAGGTTTTTCTAATCCACTTCCTATTGCTCCGATGTGGTGCAGCCCCTGTAGCTTCAGCAGAGCTGGAGGCAGGCTGCTTGTTCCTCTGCTCTGATAGATGTGAGGCCCATGACGAGCATCCTCTGGGTTTTGGGGCCCATGAGGGTCCCACCAAAGACCACTCCACCTGCACCTGTGCAGAGTCAGACTCAGTCATCGGGGCAGGAAGCAGCATGTGCATCTGTCTGAGGGTGGGGTAAGGGATGAGAAGTGGTCATCATCCCGACCGCACTCTGTGATTGGTTGGGAAGCCCAGAAGCGGGATGTTACTGCCACGGCTGAGTTAAAGAGCCACGACAAAGCCTGCTGACAGAACAAACTGGTTCCCAACCTGCTACCAGCCTCGCCGTTGCGTGCAGGTCTGTTCAGATAAAATTCTACCCAGTAGCTCTCTTTGAGATTATTTTTATTTAACCACTAATACACAGATTAAGTAGGAAATGCATTTAGACCTGCCCTGCAGTCTTCAAGTGCCCGGTTGGCCAAACCAATGATCATTTGAAGCTGTTCGAATCATCTTGCATCTTCTCTCCATTAGACCAGGACCTGTCTATCCTGCTCTGAAAATGCTAGTTAGTGTATTAGTTCTTATATTCTTTGTGTCCACACATCCTTTGTGATTCTCACATGCACATCGCATTGATTGGTTCCTTCCAGTATGTATGTACCCCTTATTGTTCATAGTTGGTTCAGAGTTTAGTGGGGTTACTTTATCATATGTGTTGTAGTTTGATGAGGTTTTATCTCAAAACTGTACCACTCCATTCTGCTGACCTCATAGCAACCCAAGATTTGTCCTTGGTTACCAGCGGCCTCTGTCTGATAATGTCTGCTAATGTTCCTATTTTTCAACTTGCAGTTTAAAGTGGTTTAGCCATCATTACAGTTCTTCTAATATATTATTCAGATTTCCAGCATCCACAGTATTTTGCTTTTATATTAAAGTTCTTCTTGTTTTTAGGGATGTTTAAAAGCCGATTTTCCGGTCAGTTTCTCAAGTGTATCGATAGGCCTTGTCTCCTGATACACTTTTCAACTGCATTACAAGCCTCATTAATAGAGTATACAGATTATAGAGATTTCCTTTATATTTGTGACATTATTTATATATATATTTACTTATGCTTTCTCAGCAATGGAATCATTTCAATTTGATATACACGGGTTCTTGCATTCCATTACAATCAACCCAAACAGTACAGCATTATAATCCGAAATATAGTCAAAAGAACTTGAACAAAAATAAATGCATATACAATAAATGGACCCAGGGGGTTTCTCCTACATTATAAAAAACCTGTCACCGCTCAGGTTTTCCCAATCTCTGTACACCTATCTCAATCTCCTGCTTGTCCTGTTGCAGATGTGCCAGATGCTTTTAGGAGGCTGTATCTGGGTTTTCACTGATTCGCACCTAAAAGATAGAGTTGGGAGGGGGTGTCCAAAGCTAAACCTTTTTAGGTTCTCTACACGAGATTGCTTCTCACTTGGGTCCGTATTTTGTTATGGAATCTGTAAGGCAAGGTCTCCTTTTCTCCGACCTTCGGCTTGTAGCTGATCTGTCTACAACTATGGCTCCCTCTTTACAATCATAGGGTCGGCATTTACATGTCCAAACAGAGACAAGGCCTTGGCCTCCCTTATCTTTGTTTTCAGCCTCACTACTGGCTTTCTTTATTCAGCAGTTAAGTAGAGGCCTTGAAACTAATGACTGTTCCGGCTATGAGGAAATCCTAACTTAAACAGCATTCTCTTTAATCTGTTAGAGAGGGGCATGGCCAAAGGGGACTCCTGCACTACCTGCCTTCCTCTACTCTGCCTGGTGGTCACCCATTCCCTTTCTGCCTTTGCAGCATTTGCCTGCGGTGTGACCACCTCGCTAAACGTGCTATCCACAACGATAGCAAGCAAGCATTCAGGTGCAGCAAGCAGTTAGTAAGGCGAATGGTATGTTGGCCTTCATTGCAGGAGGATTTGAGTACAGGAGCAAGGATGTCTTACTGAGATACAGGGCCTTGGTGAGACCACTTGGTGAGTATTGTGTGCAGTTTTGGTCTCCTTATCTGAGGAAGGATGCTCTTGCCATGGAGGGAGTGCAAAGAAGATTTACTGGGCTGATTCCTGGGATGGCAAGATTGATATATGAGGAGAGATTGGGTCGATTAGGCCTATATTCAATAGAGTTTAGAAGAATGAGAGGGGATCTCATAGAAACCTATAACATTCGAACAGGACTAGACAGGCTAGATGCAGGGAGGATGTTCCCAATGGCTGGGGAGTCCAGAACCAGGGGTCACAGTCTCAGGATACGGGGTATGCCATTTAGAACCGAGATAAGGAGAAATTTCTTCACTCAGAGGGTGGTGAACCTGTGGAATTCTCTACTGCAGAAGGCAGTGGAGGCCAAGTCAGTAAATATATTCAAGAAAGAGATAGATATATTTCTTAATGCCAAAGGGATCAAGGGATATGGGGAGAAAACGGGAACAGGGTACTGAATTAGACGATCAGCCATGATCTTTTTTGACTGGCGGTGCAGGCCCGAAGGGCCGAATGGCCTACTCCTGCTCCTAATTTTCTATGTTTCTATGTTTACTAATACTAATAAAGGAGACATAATACCATAGCCTAGAAAACCTAATATTAAATTGCAACCTGGCAAAGCTTTAATGCTGAAAAATAATAAAAGGGAATTATATTTGAGAGCTAGCTTGTGTGCATCACTACATCTAGGAATGATAACAGATACAATACAGATGGCTTCATCTCTCAAACTGGTCCTCCCTTCCTTAGACTGCAGTATCAACATTCTTGTGCAAATCAGACATTGTCCACCTGACACCAGTTGATTTGAAGGTCGAAAAGCATTTCATTTTTGAAGAACAGTAATTCCAGCCAAAACTTTATTTATTTAAACCCTTTAGGTCCTTCTAAATACCCTTTTCAGCCTTCAGTCTTACTCTCCCTGCCTTAAGGGGGTAGAACTACCTCTGACCCCTCACTCAATCTTACTTTTACCCTTCTGCCAGAAGCCCACTAATTCTAAGTTACTAGCAACGCATCATGATACAGACAAACAAAATCATAATGCATTATACAGCAAGCTAAAGTTTACCATATAATCAGGAAAATCATGCACTTCAAAGATTCTCCAGCTCTCCTGTTACCGATGGATATCTTGTGGATAATTCTTGCTAATTTCTCCCTGGCACTCAGTTGTCCCAATTCAAATTTTATATCCCTCTTTACGTTCATTTTAATTCTTCTGACAAATGCCAGTGTGTTTAACTCTATCCTGACTCTTCCATTAAAATGTCGGTCTATCTATGGAGTATGTCAATTCTTGACGATTTAGGAAATTGTCTCACTCTCCTGAGACACATTCACCATGTCATGTGCTATTGTCAAGTGACTGTGCATGTCTGAGACCAGTTCTTCTGTGCAAATTCACCATGCATTTCTATAAGCTTCTTGCTTCATGCATAACAAAGCATATTTGCACACACATCCCAATAGCATGTGACATATGACAACTCATACAAGCCAGTCTTGGTATTTCAGGTGATCTTATCTAAAGATCAGGGGTGTCTGGAGACCTTTGCTTATCTCCCTACCTCATCCCATTGGGTAGTGGCCAGGCTATCAAATGCAGTTTCCTCACTGTTCAGTATAGCTAAGGACACCTACATTCCCAAGAGAAAACTATTCTTCAGAGCAATTAATTATTCTCACCTACAATTTCCTGACTTTCACATTGCACATTGTTACCAGATTGGATTCTTTTGGTGAATTGGACCCAGGTGATTTATTCCAATTCACCTAAGAAAATTACTATCGAAAAAAGTTCCCATTTGGCTGTGCGATTTTCCTGTTTTTATCTTAATTTCTTTATCACTTCCTCTCATTCAGTTTTACACAGTAATTACTATTTCCTCTCATTTATGAACCTTGGAAGAACTTTACTGCCCAATACAATTTTCTCATAACATCTTTAAGACAATATCTTAAGATATTAACACATTTTGTTTGTTTATTCTTTATTTCAGGGTACCTTTAATTTCCCAAAAAAATTGCACCTGAATCCATTTTATGACTTAAAGCGGCACAGTGGCGCAGTGGTTAGCATCGCAGTCTCACAGCTCCAGCGACCCGGGTTCAATTCTGGGTACTGCCTGTGTGGAGTTTGCAAGTTCTCCCCGTGTCTGTGTGGGTTTCCTCCGGGTGCTCCGGTTTCCTCCCACATGCCAAAGACTTGCAGGTTGATAGGTTAATTGGCCATTATAAATTGCCCCTAGTATAGGTAGGTGGTAGGGAAATATAGGGACAGGTGGGAATGTGGTAGGAATATGGGATTAATGTAGGATTGGGATAAATGGGTGGTTGATGGTCAGCACAGACTCGGTGGGCCGAAGGGCCTGTTTCAGTGCTGTATCTCTAAATAAAAAAAATAAATAAAATGATCCTAAGTCCAAAGGACAGTATTTTGGACTGACAGATCTTGTCAATGTTCAATTTTATTGCCCTGCAAAAAAGTTTATTCCTTGATACACAGGAACCACCTAGACTCTTTTCTTTTTATGGAAATTTGATTTTCCAGTAGACTTCAGGTAAATTTGCATTCTTGAGTTCTTGAAACAGCAACTCATATCAATATATTTTATCAGTTCCAATTTCAGAAACAAATGTTGCCCAGGCTTGTTTGTTTCACGTTAAGACAGAGAAACGCTTGCAATCAATTTGGAGTAAACTCTGTATATCCCCCCCCCCCCCACCCCTCAAGTGCTCTGTCTTGGAAAATAACAGATGACCCCGAATGGGTTAATTCCAAGCCCTTGAAAGGCAAAGTCAGAAGTCCAAATCGTCACCGTGCTGTGGCATTTGATGTGTTCCAATGTCTGCAGCTAAGTTCTTAAATTCTTAAATTAATAACATTGGAGGATCTCTTCCTATGCCATCAACCTCCATTCAGTCTGGGAAATCATGGTTGCCTGTTTATAAGAAAAGAGAAACAGAGAATCTGTTGTGGCTCTGATAAGAGCCCAAGAGGTGGATTTGTCAATTTATAACTTTTTTTTAACCATGGGGAATTATCCACTTAAATTAAGAGACATAAATTTAATAATGTCCTATATATGTTTCAATTCAGCAATATATAAATTGCTGCTTGGTGAATTCAGTTTAAAAACCAGCTCTCAGAAGAAAGGGTTAACTCCTTTGTAGGTTTAAAAGAAGGCAGACTGTAACATTATCCGACACCATTGTGTCACTTCACGTAAATTCTAAAATGTTTCCAACTGAGAAAGAACCAAACACCATTTTACACATTTTTTCAAAGTCTTTGCACCTTTTAGAACTTGCACGTAATTTCCTGATACAATTACACTCAGAAAATTTCAGCTTTATCTTTGCTTCCAATTTTTCCAAAACCATGAGCCACAAAGGCACAAAAATGTTACCAACATTTTTTATCCATCTCCAAAAATTAAAAATTAGTTTAAAAACAGCAGAAATCATTGGCAACATCCCTATTGACTTTAAACATTCTGTGACACAATTCGGTTGTCCAACCCAACTACAAGGTGTCTTCAGATCATTATCCTACTGCACAAGCACTAACATTCCCCTTCTTACACACATTCCAGTTTCACCAAGATGTCTAAACAATCAGATTCACCTCAAACCATTCAGTCCTTGGCTTGGCCAGAAATTCAACAGTGCCAATTATTTATGTGATAGTCTCATGTTCGGAACTAGAAATTTTCCCACAATTCACAAATAGAATTTCACTATGACCACAATTAAAGTATTTTGCTTCTTCATTAAACTTCTTTTTGTTGTTAGGGATGTTTAAGACAGATTTTCCACTATAGGAGGAGGCTTGTGTGGAGCTTAAACACCGGTCAAGACTGGTTGGGCCGAATGGCCTGTTGCTGTGATGTAATTTCCACGTAATTTTTCAGGATCTCCACTATTTAAACAGTATGTCATGGAGCTACAAGTCAGGACTGTAGTGCAAAGGTCCCTACTGGGACTGGGTCTGGTCTGAGCTTCCTCCCATTCATTCTGTGGAAGTGCACTTTCATGGAGCAAGACTGCTTTAAAATTCCCTGTGGATGAGATCACATCCCAAAATCCCAACTGAAAGGTTATCTCCTGAGGTTGACATTGCTTCCCAGGTTGCTTATCCTGCCATTCACACTTTCCTCCACATATTAAACTTTTATTTTTTGAAGACTTTTTTTTCATTTTCATCTTTCCACATTTAAATGTCTTTAAGTATTAAGTGTCCCCATTTTCTCACTGCCACCACACACACATGTATTTTAAAGCAGGCGTCACCAGCTAGTGATGATCCCCTGGCAATCTGCCCCACCTCACGAGCCCAGAACTGCTGAGGTCAATTGTAGCACCTCAACCATTGCCCAGCTGAGATCACCTGACTCCTCATTGAACCTGGGACCTTCTGACCTCAAAGAATGTGAATTTATATAGCACCGTTCACAACTTCTGGATGTCCCAAAGCACTTTACAACTAAAAGGATATTTTTGAAGTGCAGTCACTTTTGTAATGTGTAGCTCGTACTTGTTACTGAATTCGGACACAAGGTTGCTAAGGACACGACTAAATCAGCTACACAGAAGTCAAACCACAAGTGTTTATTTGGATGTACTTCAACTACAAGTTACACTGTCGAGACTTAATATACTTCAACTGTAAGAATATAAGAGCATAAGAAATAGGAACAGGAGTAGACCATACGGCCCATCGAGCCTGCTCCATCATACAATACGATCATGGCTGATCTTGGGCTTCAACTTCACTTTCCCACCTGCTCCCCATATCCCTTGATTCCCTGAGAGCCCAGCAATCTGTGTATCTCAGCTTTAAATATGTTCAATGATGGAGTATCCACTAACCTCTGGGACAGAGAATTCCAAAGATTCAGAACCCTTTGAGTGAAATAATTTCTCCTCATCTCAGTCCTAAATGATTGTCTGCCTTATCCAGAGACTGTGACCCATGTTTTAGATTCCCCAGCGAGTGGAAACATCCTCTGTCGTATATCCTGTCAAGCCCCTTCAGAATCTTGTACGTTTCAATGAGATCGCCTCACATTCTTGTAAACTGAACAGAATATAGGCCCAGTTTACTCAGCCTCTCATCATATGACAACCCTCTCATCCCAGGGACCAATCTTCGCTGTACTGCCTCCAAAGCATGTATATTCTTCCTTAAATATGGAGGCCAAAACTGCGCACAGTATACCAGATGTGGTCTCACCAATGCCCTGTACAATTATAGCAAGACTTCTTTATTCTTGTACTCTAATTCCCTTGCAGTAAAGGCCAACATGCTATTTGCCTTCCTAATTGCTTGTTGTACCTACATGCTAACTCTCTGTGTTCCTTGTATGAGCACACCCAAGTCTCTCTCAATATCATTTTCGAGTTTCACACCTTTTAAAAAAGATTCTGCTCCTCTATTCTTACAATCAAAGTGAATAATCTCACACATTTGCACATTATACTCCACCTGCCACCTTATTGCCCACTCACTGAACCTGTCCATATCTCTTTGCAGTCTCTCTGTGTCCTCCTCACAGTTTGCATTCCCATCTAACTTTGTATCATCAGCAAACTTAAATAAATTACTTTGTCTCTTTGTCTAAATCTTTAATATAGATTGTAAATAGTTGAGGTCCCGGCACTGATCCTTGTGGCACTCCACTAGTCACAGCCTGCCGACGTGAAAATGCCCCATTTATGCCTACTCTTTGCTTCCTGTCCATTAACCAATCCTCTAGCAAAGCTAATATATTACCCCCAACTTCATGAGTCAAATGCCTTTTGGAAATCCAAGTATACTACACCTACTGGTACCCCTTTATCTACCCTACTAGTTACATCCTCAAAAAACTAATACATTTGTCAAACACCCGATTTTCCTTTTGTAAAACCATGTTGACTTTGTCTGATTATACAATGACATTCGAAGTGCATTGTTAAGACTTCCTTAATAATAGATTCCAGCATTTTCCTGATGACTGATATCAGGCTAACTGGCCTGTAGTCTCCTATTTTCTCTCTCCCTCCTTTCTTGAACAGGAGTGTTACATTTGCTAACTTCCAATTTGCTGGGACCATTCCAGATTCCAGAGAATTTTGGAAAATCATAGCCAGTGTATCCACTATCTCTGCAGTTATGTCTTTTAGAACCCTAGGATGTAGACCACCAGGTCCTAGGGATTTGTTGGATTTTAGTCCCTTAAGTTTCTCCAATACTTTTTCTCTACTGATATTAATTACCTTAATGTCCTTACTTTTTAACCCCTAGGTTACCCTCTATTTCTGGTATGCAACTTCGGTCTTTTATTGTGAAGGCAGACACACAAAATATTTGTTCAATGTCTCTGCCATTTCCTCATTCCTCATAATAAATCCTCCTCTCTCTACTTCTAAGGTTAATATTGAAACAATCTCTTTATCCATTGAACAGATACACAGGCAATATACCTACAATCACCCACAAGTGCACAAGCACACATTGATTGTAACACTGTTCCATTCAGCTTCAGCAAAGTCCTTTCGGTTCTTCAGGCTTATATACAGTTAACAGATGCGGCAAGGGAGAGACTACAGCCAGTGATTGTTCGGCATGTCCACTATTGCAATGCAGTTCTCGGAATCTGACCCCAAAGCCCTAGCAACACTCCAGGTCTGCCATGTAGGCTTTTATTTGCAACTCTTGGCCATTGGTTCAGCCTCCTCAGAAAGCATGATGGATAATTTGGTCAAGTCTCTTGTTGAGAAGCTAATAATCACATTACATAGGTACTTCCATCAGTTTTTGTTCTTCTATCACTCCTTGCCACTGTTTAATAAGCCACTTATTCGTCTTTCACCTCCGCCGTTGGGTCAGGTCAGTCAATAAGTACACCACAATCAATAGTTGGACAACAACCAGTGCATGAGAAATTATTCTCACCCAAGGGTGTAACTGCACATTTGTTCCATTATCCCACCAAGATGGAGTAGTCTTAATAAAGTTGATTTCTTTCTGAATCAGGCGGTTATGCTGTTGCATCTGATAATAATGTTTTTACAGTCGTTCAGTCGCCGTTATTAGCTTTTCCAAATGTTCTGGCAAAGGTGGGATATCATAACTGAATTTCTCCACATACTTATGCAAGTCATGCTTCAATGGATCAGTTATATGGTCAAATTCAGTAACATTACGTATATATTCATTAATTCCTGTCCCTGATTCTTACAGGTTGAGTATGCTAAAACAAAATGTCTTGTTGGTAATCGCACGTATAATTTTCCCATGTTGCTAACTCTGTTGATGAGTAGCAACACAATATTCCCCTTTCCCTCTATAAGCAGACAATGTATTGACGAATTCTTCCACTAGAACTTCAGTTGTACAGTTAATTGTTTTCTTGGTATGATTAAACCTGCAAAGGAATGTATCAGTTGGCATAACTTGTGGACAGACTATCATTTGTCCACATTTTCTGCAACTTCCATCTCTAATCTTGTCCATGTTCTGTTGTTGTTGATCACATATGTGTGATGTTGGTAATGTCGTACATGCATGTTCCCTCTAATAACTCCAGTGTTTTCCAACCTTATAGACTGGCAAAGGTGACTTCCCACTTGGTATCACTGAGTGACATAGTACCAGGTCTAACATAGTAATGTCTTTTTTGGCCTCACACTCATGCCTAAGTGGATCGATTTGTATAAAATTTAGTAGGGCACATGTGGAGATAGTTATGATATTTCCCTAATGCATCAAGTTGTTTATTCTCCACCCATGCGGGGACGCAGCCCTTTTCTATTAACCTTAGATTTTCCTGTGCTCCCTCTACCAACCAAGATCCATACATGCTGCACACATCATTACGTGCAGCTGCATCGGAGGCATTTTTATCCTCTTTAATTAATAGATTAACTGTGTTTGCATGTAATTCCAATTGTTTCTCTACATCTTGTCGATGTGTAGTCATTATTTGATCCTCTTGCAGCTCAAGATTCTGATTAGTATTGGATTCTTACAAGGTTTCTTAAGTTGTGATTTAAGATCTCTGATCTTGTTATCTGAGGCAGCTAAATCGAAGCTATTTACAAGCAAGGTTCCTGTGTTAAACACAGTAGTGGCATCATTTATCAAGCTTCTCTTTCTTCAGACAGGAAGCTCTAGGGTTTTTGAAGAATAGACCACGTCTTGGTATTCGCTTCCACGACTTTCCCCATTCCTTGACCAAAGCTCATCCACTACCTGTTGTAATAAGTTGTGAAACAGAAGGGTTGTTTTACCTTTACACCACTCGGGCAACGCCATGTCAGTCAAATTTAACAATACTGGGGACACCCACGCGAGGGACTTCATGGTACAGTACCATTTTCGTAGAGATAACCAGTAATCCATTGTTAAATCCCTCAATGTGGATTGGACATTCACCATCAGAATGAGTCTTATAGGGGAGGGACAGTTTGGGACGAGCTTTCAGTTCTACCACCTGCATGATTCCTCCCGTACACTCTCATATGTGGTAGGGGTTACTCCGTGAACCATTCTTTTCCCACCACTGGTGTGGGACGTTTTTGTAATTCCCTTCAGCATCATCCCTAATCACAAGGGGAATTTGGGTGCTATTTGCTCCTTTGACTCCAGACCCAAATGTACATGTATCATTAAAAGGAAGTCTATGGCTCTCACCCCTATGTAGGTTAACACATAAACATCCATTCATTCCCTTTCCACCACAACTTCCAGTGTAACTTGCTGCTGAGTGTTTCTATTCGGTGATAACTTGTGCTGTCACTCTTACTACTCTGGAACCACTGACAGCTTGAGGGGCTCCCCCCCCACTGCTACATGCTAAACATACTCGCTTTCCCTCTGGTATCTCATATGTGGTCACCTGTACTGTGGTGTTACAGTTCATCAGACATTGGCCCTTAACACTTCAGAGAGAAACTTCTCAAGCGTTTCCTTGAGGTTGACCCGGGCTAACTGTGATGGAGGCTGGTGTCTTTTTACAAGGATTGTCTTATAATCAGACATGTAGCACAAGAACTAATGTCACTACTTCTTCCTCCATCTCTGTGAAACATATCACGCCCGCACAGCAGCAGGCACAATAACTCCTTCATCTCTCCTGATTTCATTCACATCTGTAAGAGAAGGAAAAAAAGCAGAGCATTACCTCTGGCTTTTCCTCATCGTCCCCTACATCATGGTGTCTTATCTGTTCTAAGGGCTATATCTCTTAGGGGGTTTTGTCTGTCTCCCTGGCTTCTTTGCTTCCTCCTCCATTTGTTTATCATTTTCCTTTTTCTGAATCCTCTTTTCCTGTTGGCTTTTAAGAGCCTTTCTTTGAGGAGAGGTGGTCTGGTCAGCGTCACTGTCCTCACCGTCCCCTTCCTCTGTTTTGTAGTGTACCTGTTGAACGGGAGCTACTGAATGTTCCAGAGGTGCTGGGTCATCTTCATCCCAAAGCACAGAGGAACTCTTATTGTAGTACAAACTGCTCCTTGTGGTTTTTCCTGCTTCTCTGAGGGTTTGTAAAGCTTCATTTGGTTAATATGGAACCATTTGACTGCTTTGGGTAACTTTATGGCGTAGACCATCGGACTGGCCCTGTCCACAACCTTATACGGTCCTTTATACAAAGGTCCTATCCATGCATAGTTTCTAACCATCAGTTGTTGCCTTACTTCCCATTCCTGTGTTTTATGGGGAGCTGGCAACAACTTATTCTTCTGATGAGCTCTCCCGATCTGATGTGTGGAGCTCAAATACAGTCCTCTCAAGGATTCCCATAGATCCTTTAGAAATAACAAAAGAACAAAGAACAGTACAGCACAGGAACAGGCCATTCAGCCCTCCAAGCCTGCGCCAATCTTTGATGCCTGTCTAAACTAAAACTGTTACTTCCTTTTGCTGCTTTTCTGTCAATGTGGGAACTAACAATGAGTTGTGGTCTTCAATGGTCTTCCTGTGGCCAACTTGTGAGGCGAGGATCCCACTCCCTTTGACTCATTGCTGCAGATACCCATTAACACTACGAAAGTACCTCATCCCATTTGGCTGGGTGGTTGTCTAGCTCATTTCTGAGGGCTAACTTAAGCCTCCTGTTCATTCTTTTCACACTCAACATTTTTAAATTGCCTCTGATAGGCCATTAACCAGACTGCCTTCAAAATGCCGGGTTTACACATGGATTCTTGCATCCATTTCTCTGTCTTATAGCCAGACCCTCAGGACAATTGAGTATATTCGAGCACACCCTTCCTTCAGGCGTAATTTTTCTGCAACATGCTTCATAAATAAATTCATCTATTGTCTTACTATCAGGGTATCAGACTGAGCCATGTCACTTGACATATGTCCCATCTCGGTAGCCAATCTGTAGCTCACACTTGTTACTTAGTTCGGGCACAAGGTTTACTAAGGACACCACGAAACCAGCCAGACAGAAGTCAAACCACATGTATGTATTTCAACTACAAGTTACATTGTCAAAACTTAGTATAGTTTGACTAGACGTAACACTGTTGAGACTTAATATACTTCAGCTATAAATTATATTATCAGAACTTTCCAAACTCTTTGTCCATTAAACAGATGCAGACAGTGCACCTACAATCACTCACAAGTGATGAAGCCCACATTGATTGTAGTCTTCTTAGTGACTGGCCAGACCATTATTTCCTTTGGCTGCAGCAAAGTCACTCGGGTTCATCAAACTTACATACAGTTAATAGATGGAATGAGGGAGAGACTTTGGCCAATGACTTTTTGACACATCTGGTTGACGTTTTCACAGTTTGTCCTTGCTCACCGTCTTGTTTTGCAAATACACTTGAACTTTAGTTCAACACAACCACAGAGCATGATGGATAAATTGGTCAAGTCGCTTGTTGTCAAGCAGCAAATAGTCTCAGTCTTACAAATGAAGGGAAATGTGGCAACCAATTTGCATACAGCAAGGTCCCACAACAGCAATGTGATGGCAACCAGAAAGCCTGTTTAAATGAATTTTCATAATCATCTGGACTAGTACTTAATGTTTTTTAAAAAAATTGCAGAATTCAAATAACAGGTTAAATCTTTCGAGTACATATCATTGGCAAGCATCCTGGCCCACATCGGAAATTCAGTCAGTGCGCCCATCATGGAGTGGTAAAATTCCAGGTAACATTCAGAAGGAATTTGCAGCTGCTCTGGAGCTTCCTGGGTGGCCTCAGATCATGAAAAATCAACTTTAAAAATGAATTATAGGCTTGTGTTCTTATAGATCTTCATCACATCTTGAAATGCATTGACTGCTCTTTACATATGCATACACAGTTGCTATTTCGTACATCAGCAGAATCCACAAACAAGTACTAAGACAAACGACTGATTGATCTGCTTTTGCTGGTGTTCGTTAAGAGAGGAATGCTGCCAGGGCACTGGGAGAATTCCCTTTCAATAGTTCCCTGAGATCTTTAACATCCACCTGAACCAACAGAATAGCAGATGGGATCACAGTTTAAAAGATTGCACCTCTGGTCCCTCAGTACTGCATCAGATTATCAGCTTAATTATGAGCTCAGTGGGGTTTATACCCACAACCTTCTGAGTCAGAGGTGGGAGTGCTGCAAGCTGATCCAAGCTGACGCCACAGTTGTTTTATAGGAGCAATTCAAGATGCACTAGGTGCAATACCTCCTGCACTGTGTGCACTGCTGTGATGCACGTTACTCATAGCTGCCTTTGTTTTGTAAAGGTACCTTTCAACAAAGCAGATTTGTGTCTTGCCTTTGCTGACTGGTGCAGGAGTGCAATTCCATTAGTTGCCAGTCGCCCTCTGGTAAATCACCCAAGTGGCCATTTTTTTTTTCACGTATGAACCTTGACAGTAAATGGTAGCAAGCTCTTTGACCATGGTGGTGGTGGTGCTCCATTAGCTTACCAAGTCATCTGAGAGAGGATAGAGATTGCCACCTTTGTGGCATCATTCTCTCACCAGTCCTGCCTTTCTGCACTTACACTGAATCAGTTCGCAGCTCACCTTCCCAGGTTTGTCCAACACCCCTCCATTCTCCTCTTGGTCAAATAGGTCATTGACACTCATTGTTTAGGATTACACCTAAGGACTGGCCACTTGAATGAGATGCTGGAGGGTGGCAGTATATGTGGAATCAGTGCCATTAAAAGGTACAGGACTGGAAGAAATCCACCTTATAAGCACCCGCTGGTAACCATTACTCTATATTTCTTTCTTTTGGGCCTCCTTATCTCGAGAGACAATGGATACGCGCCTGGAGGTGGTCAGTGGTTTGTGAAGCAGCGCCTGGGGTGGCTATAAAGGCCAATTCTAGAGTGACAGGCTCTTCCACAGGTGCTGCAGAGAAATTTGTTTGTCGGGGCTGTTGCACAGTTGGCTCTCCCCTTGTGCCTCTGTCTTTTTTCCTGCCAACTACTAAGTCTCTTCGACTCGCCACATTTTAGCCCTGTCTTTATGGCTGCCCGCCAGCTCTGGCGAATGCTGGCAACTGACTCCCACGACTTGTGATCAATGTCACAGGATTTCATGTCGCGTTTGCAGACGTCTTTAAAGCGGAGACGTGGACGGCCGGTGGGTCTGATACCAGTGGCGAGCTCGCTGTACAATGTGTCTTTGGGGATCCTGCCATTTTCCATGCGGCTCACATGGCCAAGCCATCTCAAGCGCCGCTGACTCAGTAGTGTGTACGAGCTGGGGATGTTGGCCGCCTCGAGGACTTCTGTGTTGGAGATATGGTCCTGCCACCTGATGCCAAGTATTCTCCGGAGGCAGCGAAGATGGAATGAATTGAGACGTCGCTCTTGGCTGGCATACGTTGTCCAGGCCTCGCTGCCATCGAGCAAGGTACTGAGGACACAGGCCTGATACACTCGGACTTTTGCGTTCCGTGTCAGTGCGCCATTTTCCCACACTCTCTTGGCCAGTCTGGACATAGCAGTGGAAGCCTTACCCATGCACTTGTTGATTTCTGCATCTAGAGACAGGTTACAGGTGATAGTTGAGCCTAGGTAGGTGAACTCTTGAACCACTTCCAGAGCATGGTCGCCAATATTGATGGATGGAGCATTTCTGACGTCCTGCCCCATGATGTTCGTTTTCTTGAGGCTGATGGTTAGGCCAAATTCATTGCAGGCAGCCGCAAACCTGTCGATGAGACTCTGCAGGCACTCTTCAGTGTGAGATGTTAAAGCAGCATCGTCAGCAAAGAGGAGTTCCCTGATGAGGACTTTCCGTACTTTGGACTTCGCTCTTAGACGGGCAAGACTGCTGGTAACCATTACTCTATATAATATGTACTATATATGGAATTGATCTATGATGGTGCACAGTGCCCCGATATGTGGCACGCACAAGTGCTATGTAGGTAGTTACATATGAAAAGGTAAATTTATTCGGGTAACCTAACTTACACAATTGGCTGGTCAGCACATGATGAGGGTGAATTTCTTCAACAGTTTAAGCATATTTCATTCCAGAGACTTGAACAAAGAATTTAGCCTGTCACTCCAGTGCAATACCGAGGGAGTGCTGCTCTCTAAAAGGTGCCACCTTTCAGATGAGGAGATAAACTGAGGCCTGGTTTGCCCTCTCATGTTGATGTAAAAGATCCTACTGCACTAATTCGAAGAAGAAGAGAGTTCTCCCTGGTGTCCTTGGTGAATATTTATCCCTCTACCAACATCATTAAAAATAGATTATCTGATCATTAGGACATTGCCATTGTAGGACTTTGCTGTGCTTAAATTGACTGCTGCATTTCCCACGTACAAAAGCGACTACACTTCAAAAGCTCTTCATTGGCTGTAAAGCACTTTGTGACATCCTAGTGTTGTGAAAGGTGCTGTATAAATGCAAGTTCTTTCTTTTAATGATGCTGGAATGACGCAGTACCATTTTTTTAGTGAACCGAGTTGGATGTAAGTCCTTTCTGTCACTTGCGTACCTACAAAATACCTTCCCAGGTGTCTCTGTGCTTTTTGAGCTTTCCCACCATCCTTTATCCGAATTTCAGCAGGCCTCGTTTGCATATGGTCACCCATGGCGCTGTAGATGATCATTTGCTGGTTTTCCCACACAATCGCACTCAGGTCATTGAAGTCAGACTGAAGTGTAAGGGGCCTTGCCACTGCCTGTGTCACCTGAGTGAGGTGAAAGTGAGGTATCTGTGAGCCGTGCAGAGTTTGGAAATTTTGGCTAACTATTATAGCAGTTTGAAAATATTTTGATTTGTGGCCATTGTTCAAATCTGCCCGCCACTGGATCAGACTACCTGAAGATTTTTGGAGCCCTGCATTATGACAGTGACGACCGTTCAAAAAGTACTTAATTTGCTCTGAAATGCTTTGAGATGCCCTGAGATTGTGAAAGACCTATATACATGCAAGTCTTCCTCTTCTCTAACTTCCCCCAGCCACCCCGTGCCCCCCATACCCAGCAGTCAGAGCACCTTATAAGCAGGTATGGCAACTCCCGGCCGTGCTGCTCTATGTCATTGCTATAGAAGCACAGTTTGGAGGGAAGGAGAGTGAGGCACCATGTCAACAGAATGCAGCCTACCAGATATTACCACCACCCACCCCCACAAAGAATTTACTGGCCCTATGAGGAAAAAGGAGCAGGAGTAGGCCTCACAGCCCCTTCAGCTTGCTCTTCCATTCAATAAAATCATGGCTGATCTTCTACCGCAACTCCATTTCCCAGCCCCATTCCCATATCCCTTGATTCCATTAGAGTTCAAAAATCAGTGCTACGATGCCTCCAGCCTCCTGGAAGAAGTGGAGAGTATGAGCCTCCTGGAAGAAGTGGAGAGTATGATCCATGTGTTACCTTGCCAGCCTGAAAGAGCAGAGCACTGTAGCTGCCTTTCCAGTTTTTCCCCTCGCTTTGCTTCTGAATACTGGAGGCCGAGCAGCACTTATAAGCATCCCAGCCTTTGAGCTGCTACAATCTACCGTGTGGCAGCTTATTTGAATACTCGGGTCAGCCTGCCCATCCTAATCACGTGCCGGCAGTGGTGTCAGCTGTCTGTGCACAGGTGCTGGCGCCATTTTTAAACGGCAGAGGCTCTGCCGGTGAATTTAAATTTTTAATGTCATACCCCCACTGCTGCAATAAAAGTTCTATCACCCCTTTCCCACTCCACAATACAAATAAAATTAAGTATTTGCCCTCTCCCCCACAAAACACTTACCTTTGAAATATGAATTTCCACCGATACCGTACAAAGTTTAAAGTTCACCCCTTCCCACCATCCCCTACGCTCATGACCATTATTTGACCCAGTTTACCCCCTTCCTGCACGAAAAATCTGAACTACCCCCCCATCCCCTGCAATCCCACCAGCGTCATACCTGCTTTCCCTAGACAGGGAAGTGAAGGCACAGGAGTGCCGGCTGCTGCACTGAAGGTCATGGTGGGCCCATAAGATCCCAGGTAGGTTTACTTAAATGTATTCAGGGTGCTCATTTCACTATGCAAAGTCAGGTCCCATTGCCCAGTGATGGGGAGTCCGGTGGGGGGGTGGGAGGGGTGGGGGGGGGCGCCACAGAGCCTCACCGCCACCTGGAAGATTGGTCTAGCCTTCCCAGCGTCGGGCTCCATGGCGGGCCTCTGCAAGAACAATCTTCCAGCCCACCGCCCCGCCACGGAGCCCGACTTCGGGAGCCCAGTAAAATCCAGCCCATAATTTGAAATGTGTAACCATCCTCTACTCACTGCATTTTTCTGGAGAAATAATCCTGCTGTACTCAGAAGACTCTTGTTTGTTGTAGTCACTGCCTTTGCTGTGCTTTGTAAATTCAGACCACAAGTCTGGCCTTGCCTCCAAACCATTGGCTGGCACAGTGTTGCTAATATTCACTCCGTTTCTTTTTAAAGAGGGACGCTAAATCACATGGTGGGCGGGGAGGGCGGGTTTCCAGGCCAATATGTTAGAAATCACACTTGGCAATTTGCAGTACAGGGCTTTTTATTGTTATGTTCTGTTTGTTTAATGGGCATATTTCCCTGTAGTTACTGCAGCTAGTAAATTCCACCAACTGCGTATTCTTTTGCTGCACTTATAATAAATGCAAGAATTAATCTTGTGCTACAAAGTTATAGGTCCCACAGGATCAGGAATAATTCTTATTTATTATCTAATTACGCTGCTATAAATCAGACTGAGCTCTCTGTGGAGATGCCACTCTGAGATCTAAATGGTTAAAATTATTAATGGCAAAAATATGCTTGTGTATAATACATCCTGTTCCAGTGTCTTGCTGTGTAGCTTAATAGTCCTCAGTCAAAGCTGAGCTGTAAAATGATAAGCAGGAGAGTACACAGTGCATAAGCCCTGGTAATGAAAAAATTTAATCAAACCTAGTGGTGTATACAAGAATTATTAGCACATTTCAGTTCCTTAACTTATTGAAATGTCAAATGGGATACATCTTAGGTTACAGCCATTCCTATTGAAAAACCATTCAGTGGGAGCATAGATTAAATTGCCTGCTCTATTGCCAAGAGTCAGTCTTTTTGGTTTAGTAAAACATAGTGCAAAATACTCTTGCATCTGGAATTCACCAGGATTGCTTTTCAACTCTCACAGTAACTCAGCCGTCCTGATATGGTAACACCCTCTTTTCTCAATGACACCTCCATTGTGTTACATTTTGCAGCTGAACATAATCACACAAGTCAAAAATATGGTGACAGCAGCAGGGAGGTATTATATTTAACAGCTGATTTCTTTCTGCTGCTGTTCATCTAATATTTGATTTAATTGACAAGGCACAGTTAAGATGTTCACGTTACTGCGGGGATTATTTTTTTCAACCTCTTTGCAATCAGGAGGGATTTGTTGTTCATCTCAGCTGAACAGAGTGGAGCAAGCGGCTATTTGTCACCAAACTAATGAAAGTGCTCACCTCCAAACTGGATTAGCAAATTATGTCACCAGACCAAATCCAAGGCAACATTGATGCATGTTGCTTTCACAGGGGGAATTTCTTTTCACAGAGAGTGGTGAGAATGTGGAGCTCGATGTCACATGCAGTGGTAAAAGTAGAGCATTGATCATTTAAGGGGAGGCTTGATATAATCATGCTAGAGATGGGAATAGAGGTACACAGGAGCAGGGTTGGAAGTGGAGTTCTAGTGGGAGGAGGCTTGTGTGGTGTATAAACATCAGTTAGGCTGATGGCCTGTTTATGTCCAGTAGATTTAATATATGTATTGAATTGCATCAGATCCTGGGGTATAATCTTTTCTTTGCATCACTTTTTAATATTTTTATTCATTCACGGGATGTGGTTATCACTGGCTAGACCAGCATTTATTGCCACCCCTAACTGCCCTTGAGAAGATGGTGGTGAGCTGCCTTCTTGAACTGCTGCAGTCCACAGTGCTGTTAGGAAGGGAGTTCCAGAATTTTGACTCAGCGACAATTTAGGAACGATGATATATTTAAATATTGCTGAAAATATAGACATGATGTCAAAGCTTTTCGTCTTGCACTCATCAGGACAATCCGCAAGAATACCAATGTAAGGGAAAACAACAATTTTATACTGTAGATGGTACACACTGCTGCCACTGTGCGTCGATGGTGAAAGGAGTGAATGTTTAAGGTGGTGGATGAGGTGCCAATCAAGCGGGCTGCTTTGTCCTGGGTGGTGTCGAGCTTCTTGAGTGTTGTTGGAGCTGCACCCATCCAGGCAAGTGGAGAGTATTCCATCACACTCCTGACTTGTGCCTTGTAGATGGTGGACAGTCATTGGTGAGTCATGAGGTGAGTTACTCACCGCAGATTTCCTAGCCTCTGACCAATCCCAGGTGCTATAAGATGCAAGTTGCTGTTGTTGATCAGGATGTTGGAATCCAATCTGTAGACATCTGAACTCTCTAGATGCACCATGTTGATTGACACAGATTGACATTGCCACAATGCAGGGCTACACAACCTTACTGCTGCTCAGAAGTCCCCTTCCAACATGGATCTCTGCACCTGTTGAGTGAGTTCCCAACAGTAGGCGAATGGCAGGAAATGATGGAGGTATCTCTTAGACTGTCTCTGTCCCTGTTCAAATAAATACAATTCTTGTGTCAACCAGCATGCAAACCCTCATCAGTACTTGTGCCACCCATTATTTCAGGGCCAACTGCAGATTCAAAACAAGGTGTTGCTTGGCCATAACCATCATTCGTGGAACCCATCGGCATGCAAAGCCCTCCACTTCACACACTTCTTCCACAGTGAACTACTTAGAAGAGAGCACATGGAGAGGAAGAAGCTGTACACCATAAACTGTCACAAAGAGGCAACATTGGGGTAAAACACACTGTGCCTGAACCACAACCAGTTAAGGTGAATAAAACCAATGCCATTCATTCTCTACTGTGTCCTGAGAATTCTTTGCTATTAGCAGATTGGTGAGAAATGATGCTGTATTCAGATGTGCTGATGCTGGGATGAGTGCAATGAGGGTTGTTTGGCTTGAATATTGAAAAGTGGCTGGAACTGCCAGTTGTGCTTTGGCCATGTGATCCAGTTCACTGGAGAAGTCTCCTATTAGCAGCTTTTGTTTCACTCTGGCTGATTAGTGACTTGTTTGGGCTCATATGTCTTTTGCCTCTTGCTCTCAATGTTGGCAGAGCTGCCATTTCTTGCCAATCTCCAGTTGCCCTGATGGTGAGCCTTCTCCTTGAGCCACTGCAGGCCTGCTACTCCCGTAATGGTGTTAGGAAGGGAATTCCAGGATACTGACCCAGTGGCGATGAAGGAACGATGACACATGGCCCAGTGTGACTTGGAGGGGAACTTGGAGGAAATGATGCTCCTGGGACTTTGCTGCTCTTGTCCTTCTCAATGGCAGTGGCCGCATGGAGAGAGGTGCTGATGAAATGAGCTTTGTGAGTTGCTGCTGTGTATCCTGTACATAGTACATCCACAATGCTCTGTTGATGTACTGGGGCACTGATCAAATAAGTTGCTCTGTTCTGGATAGTGTGGAGTTTCTTGCATGTGTGACTGGACTCTTCCTGGCAATTGGTGAATATTCCATCACACTAAGAACTGTTAAATCAATGCAGTAGTTGGAAAATACAAAATACTACTTTTAGTTGCTCTTAAATTATCAATAGTTGGAAATTGAAGCAGGAAATGAAAAAAATGCTGAGACATTCCATATAAAAGAAATTGTTAGCATTCGACTGTCATGATTTTCATCGTTACCTATTTACAGTTCGTTCCACATCCAGCTCGAAGTCACTGTCAGATGCTCCTGACCCAGCCTTTTGCTTTCGTTTTTTTTCTTGGCTTTGTTTTGTTTCTTTTCAGCCTTTTAATTCACGTCCTGTAGGTGGGGGAGGGGCTATGAGGGGTCAGGAGGTGAGCCACCTGTCAATGAATGTTCAACCTTTGCTCTGCTCCTGCAGCCATGGTGTTTAAATAGCCAGTCCAGTCAAGCTTCAGGTCAGCAGTGACCTCCAAGATATTGATGGTGGGAGACTTGGCAATGGAGGTGCCATATTCCTAAACTTTTGATGAGGAAAAGTCACTGATGAAGTATCTGAAGGCGGTTGAGCCTAGAATGCTCTCCTCAGGAACTTCTGTGCTATACCCTGGGGCTGCGATGAGCGTCCAATGAGATCCATAACCGTCTTCCTTTGTTTCAGGTATGACTGCAGCTACTGGAGGCGTTTCCCTTTGACTCCCCGTTGACCTCAGTTTTTCGAGGACCTTTTGGTGGCACCCTCGGTCTTGAGCTCACGAGCGGATACTCTCACCTGAACTCTGGCATTCAGCTCTTGTGTCCAAGTCTGGATCAAGGTTGTGCTGAAGTCTGCAGCCAAGTGGTTCTGGCAGAACCCAAACTGGGTGTCAGTGAGCAAGCTATTATAGTGAGTAAGTGCCACGTGATGGCACTGTTAATGATTCCTTCGAATATTAGAGGATGCTATTTGCATTAATATTGGAATTGACACCAGCTCTCTATAGGCCAGGCGGCACAATTGCTACTCAGTGAGTAGCTGAGCCAAACAAGTGCAGGCTGGTCAATGCTAAGTTGGCTGGTTGCAGGTGATATAACAATAATGGCATGGAAGGAGGAAAATTAATTCAACCAGAGTTTCCAGTTGCTGATTGGTGTCTGATAGTTCCAGTGAAATCTCTTGGCCATCCCCGATTTTCCTCGCTGCTTGGGCAGCTGTGCCTTCAGCTTTCTGGGCCCCAAGCTCTGGCATTCCCTCGCTAAGCCTCTCCACCATGCTACCTCTCTCTATTACAATGCTCCTTATCACCTATCCCTTTCTTCAAGCATTTGGTCACCTCCCCAATACCTCCCGATGTGGCTTGGTGTCAAATTTTGTCTGATAAAGCTTCTGTAATACACCTTGTGGTTTTGCTTTGTTAAAGGTACTGTATGAATGCAGTTGATGGATGTGGTCTCATTGTAACATTCCACTAAAGTATGGCACCTCAGACAGTGCAGCACTCCTTTAGTAATGCATTAAAGTTTCAGCCTGAGCTGTAACTCATGACCTTCTGCCTCGGAGGTGAGGGTGCTACCAATTGACCCACGACTGACCCCTCTTGAGGACACCCTTTGTGAACTGGTCATCCCTCTGTAGAGGTTCACCTTTAGAGCACAGCTCAGGAATGCAGGACTGAATGTCAGATTAATTGTTGTTGTTTAAAGTGCACTTGTGTGGCTGCTGGGTGAGGTTTGGTCTCTTGTGTGACCCTCCGATCAAGTAGCCTGGCAACAACCATTGCCATTGCCCAGCCTCACACATGAATGTCCACATAGACTGGCACCATGCCAAGGAATCAGCACCTCCAGAAGAAGTGATGAGACAACTCGAAGGGGGAACACATCATTTTTAAAAATGACACTTTGAGGTAACATTTCCAAATGGGGACTCCCATCACAGAGTCTTACTCACCAGAAGGGCGTATTGACTTATCGCAGGCATGCTCTTCATGATTTCCAACAGGGAGTGAGCCCACAAGTTCCTGATGTAGGCTCTCATTGGGTCAAGCTCTGTGCCGGGAGCACATAAGGGGAAAATTTAGCCTTTGCTCCAAAACACGACTTCCCCGAGCAAAGCAAAATGTTAAGCTTACTGTTGCAATAAAAGCTCTGAGGCCGTTGACAGTGGGATATGTTTAAAAATTCAGTGTGGTTCATACACAATTGACAACATTCATACACAGATCTCCCTGTCGCGAATCGAGCCCCCATCTTTATGACATGAGTCAGGAAGCCGCTCAGCGCTGCACTGCTGTAACTTCGCTAAGGATCACGCCGCACTTGCGGCAATGTTATGGCAGTGGCGTGGAAGTAGATGCGAAGAGATTCCTGGCCATGATTTTATGTCTTAGCTTGTAAGTCAGGTGGTTAACTTTGCTGTTTAGCCATACTGTAAAACTACAGACTGCATTGCAGCGTTGTGTTTAAGCTACAGGTGCAATTTAGCCCCTTGTCCGCTTTTTCTCAAAGACACCTCGGTGTAGGGGTGGGCACTTTGCTGAGGGGGAGAGGTGTGGTTGTCATGCAGTAATGTTTAAAGCTGCATTCAATGCCTCAGCAACCTTAGTCAAGTTTGGTAGAGTAGAGCCAAGCACGAAGATTGGAAATAGTAGCTTATGCAAAAGTAAAGACACTCTGCAGTGATCTTGGGGAATGTAAAATGCACTTGTTGCCTTTGGTGTTGCCTGAAGGAAGTGAGTAAGATAGGATTTCCATTGAGGGCGGGAGCAGCAATTGATCCTAATTGAGAAAATCATTGTGTTTATTAAGGTACTTCTTCAATCCTGCATTCTGTTCTTCCACAGAAATCCTGAATGGAGGCATCTACATTGACCAGAACAAGTTTCTCTGCTATGTGAACACCATTCATTGGCAGGATATCGTGCGCGACCCGCCAACTGCAGATATTATAATCGTTCCCACCAACACCACTGTGGCGTGTAAGTATCACACCTTTACATCTCTGTTCAGATAGGATCAGATAGGATTTCTAATGTTCAGTTTAAAACCAAATGGCTAATGAACATTATATAAAACAGTCGATTCCATAATCGAGGAGCGTTGTTCTAGAGAGCGCTGGTCGGGGAATCACTGGCCCCACAGCCCCCTCATTTTCCACCCGCTTAAGTTAATGGGATGGAAATTCAGGACATAAGGGCCCAGGTTTATCCGGCCAGCGCTCCCTGCGAGTACCACTCCGTGCTGGGATTGCCCGATTGGAAATCAACACTCACATCTTCACGCCTGTGAGTGATTGGTGAAATTAATGATTTGCCGAGACATTCGTCTGAGCCTTTTGTTCCAACTAGTCCATTCAACACTGTTGTTAGACACTGGAAAGCAGTGGTGTCGAAGACATTAGCCACTCGTGACATGTGGCAAAGTGAAAATCCAGACACTAAAAGTTGTTTTTCTGATTAGTAAATAAAAAATGAGAAATTGACACTCATTGAACATGTGATCTCAATACTCAACTTTAGATGGTGCATTGATGTGTATTTTAATCTTCTTGTGCGCATGTTAGTAAAATGGTAAAATGAAAATAGAGGATGTCCTTCTAGCCCGGAGGCCAATTGAGGCCATTAAGTGGCATTTAACCAGTGGGGGGGGGGCCTTCACCACATGTGGAGTCACCCAGTAAAACTAGGCAGCTTCCCTGGGGGCTAGTTTGCAGGGGGGAGGCCTCCTCTCTGGGCAATCTGTGACCCCCAGTGGCAAAGGCCACCTCCGCACCAATATCCCCCCCCCCCCCACCCGCGCTCTCAATGGTGAGCCCATCCCACTTACCTCTGGTCCAGGGCTCCAGTGCTGCTCATGGTGCCCAGGCCTATCTGCAGTCCCAATTGAGCCGCTGAAGCTGCTGAGCTGCCGGCCCTCTGCCGGTCTTCAAAGGGACCCCGCACCAGGCAGTCATTTGCCCCCAAACGGCCAATGCAGGGTTCCCCTAGCTTTCCTGACCCAGTGTCGGGACCTCCACTGCCTGCACAAAATTCAGTCTAGACTGTGCAAGTGTTTTTTCAGCGTTGTATGCGGTTACTTCCTTTGTTGCTGAATAGTGGTAGATATTTGTTATGTGAATATATTCATGTGAATTGCATTTGCCTGTCTGTGTGAGTGTCTGTGGCATATTTTTTTACTTTTTACATTCATTCTTGGGATGTGGGCGACACCAGCAAGACCAACATTTATTGCCCATCTCTAGTTGTTCTTGAGAAGATGGTGAAGAGCCACCATCTTGTGCCTTCTCTGTGCAGTGAAGGTGCTTCCACAGTGATGTTAGGTCGGGAGTTTGACCCAGCGATGAAGAAGGAACAGTGTTGTAATTCCAAGTCAGGATGGTGAGTGACTTGGAGGAGAACTTGGAGGTGATGATATTGTTATACTTCTAGGTGGTCGAGGTTACAGGTTTGGGAAGTACTGTCGAAAAAGTTTTGGCGCGTGGATGCAGTGCATCTTGTGGAGGGTACACACTGCAGCGACAGTGCATCGGTGGTGGAGGGAGCCAATGTTTCAGGTGGTTGATGGGCTATTGATCAAGCAGGTTCCTTTGTCTTGGATGGTGTTGAGCTTTTTGAGTGTTGTTGCAGCAGCTGCACTCATCCAGATAAATGGAGAGTATTGGTCACACTCCTGACTTGTGTCTTGTGGGTAGTGGAGAATCTTTGGGGAGTCAGAATATCCAGTCTCTGACCTGCCCTAGTAGCCTCAACATTTTTGTTTTATAGTAAAATTAGTGCATGTGGCTAACTTGATGTTGCTGTCGTCACACCTCTGCCGAGTCAGCAATTTCTGTTGACAAAACTGCTTTGAAAGAAGGCTACGTTTGCTGACAATGCAACCACTAGGTGGTGCAGTACTAGCACATGCACAAATGCAGCCTCTTCCACCACAATGTCACTGTCTACGACGTTTCAGGCAGCTGCCAGTATTAAAGATGGCGTTGTGCAATTTATCACAAAAAACAAATTCAACCCTAAAATCCCCTCAACGGCTGCCATCGCCACCTCCAGCCCACCCCAAGTCCCCCGCTCCCCCCTGCTGTTGCGCTTCTCTTTGCCTGTCCCTCCTGCACCTTGCTGCTAGCTCCCCACTGCCTTCCCTTAGCCACTCGCTCCAGCCTTGCTGCTCCCCCCACCTGCGGCCTCTTGCTCCCCGCTCCTCACTGCCCCCCACCCTCCACCCCGCTGTCTAGCCGCTTGCTCCCTGCTCCTCGCTGCCCCTCGCCTTCCACCCCGCTCTCTGGCCACTGCCCTCCCTTAGCCACTCGCTTCGGCCTCACCGCTCTCCCCCCCCCCCCCCCCCCCCCCGCCTCTGGCCGCTCACTCCCCACTTCCCCCACCCCACCCCATTCTCTGACTGCTCACTTCCCGCTTCCCCACTCCACCCTCAGCTGCTCGCTCCAGACCTCACCACTGCTTCCCCCTCACTCCCCTGGACCAATCGTTCTCTGCTCCTCCCTTCCTCCCCCACCCCTGACTCCGCTCTCCAGCCGCTCGCTCCCCACTTTCCCCCCTCCAACTACTAGCTCCAGGCCACGCTGCTTCCCTCCTCTCGGCCACTTGCTCCCACCTTTGATCGTTCTCTGCCATGCCACCGAAGAAGCAATACAAGGGGTGACTGGGTGACGTAGGAGTGAGTGGCCAAGGTGGGGAATGGCTATTGGGGAAGACGGGGGCAAGGGGAGAAAGCGTCGAGGGTGTGAATGAATGGCTGAGAGGGGGGAAACGGGGAGGCGTGGAGCAAGTAGCTGAGGGGTAGAGCAGCAGGTTGTGCGGGAGCGGGTAGCTGAGGTGGGGGGGGGTGGGGCTGAGTGAGTGGCTGAGGGGGGATCGAGCAGGGTGAAGCGGCAATTGAAGAGGGGTGATGGGAGGGAGCGGAGTACTGTTCGGGTGAATGGAGACAGCTTTTGAGGGGTGATGACATCATTGTGTGGCGACGTCATGCATTCATACTGGCAGGCTGGAAAATGTTCACACACATTGATGGCATTTGCGATCGCTCTGTGCATACTCTGCATTGTAGGGTGTCACTTCGAAAAAAAGGCATGCATTTATACACAGAACCCTGTCACATCCCTCAGAAATATCCCAGACACATCACATACAACAAATTACTTTGAAGTGGAGCGATTATCACTTATGCAGATATGGTAGACAATTAGCAAGATCCCATGAACAGCAATTGGATGGATTACCAATAAGCTTTGGTGTTGGTTGAGGGAGCAATGTTGGCCAGCACGGCACGAGAAGTCCTGCTCTTCTTCAAATAGTGAGGTTTTTAGTGACCACTACAACCAATAGATGGGATCTACGCTTAACATCTCATCGCAATGGTGGCACTCACAACCAGGTAGAATTTCCTCAGTACTGCAGTTATTTATCAACTTAGGATTCCGAGCTCAAGTCCTGAAGTGGATGGGTGTGAAATTGGCCCATGCAGATTCTCTTTGATTTTTCTCTTTGTCTTGATGCAGCAACAACGTTCCTTGGTCTCCTACACCCAACAGCCAAGGCCACGAATTTGTTGGGCCGGGCGATGTGGGCACAAACTGGCACCTGACCATTCAATGGTATGGTGGGTTGGTACAGTAATAAAGCTGCTCCAGGGTTGCTGTCCCTTCATTTTTAACTGAAAGTGAATGGGATCAGTGCAGTGTTTGATTGATCTGGGTTTGATTGTATTAGTCTGACCATTGTTCACTGTGCTTGATTGCTTAAGCCTATGAGTGGAGCTTAAGAGTTGAAACTGAAACTAAAAGAGACAGACTGTTCTGAGGAAGGCATTGTACTGAAATCTTATAAGTGCTGAGATATTTTAAAGTAATGTAAATAAACCAGTTGGTGATTTAATACAAGTGTGATATTGGCATTGCTCTGAGATAAATCATATATATATAATATATCCAACAACGCAATGGAAACATAACAATTAGTAGTGCCTCTGCACGGCCTGTTCCATTCTCTCCTAGGAAGGCTATGGCTTATAAATGGTACAATGCTTTCAGAAGCATTCTTCCATCATGCAGACAGACAAATACAAGTAAAAACAGGAGCAAATAGTGCCTGCAAGAGGAAATTTATGCCATATAGTGATGGTAATGGAGTCTCCAAAATTAACAGTCAGCGTCAGAGAATTCTTGCAGTGAAAGAAATATTAACGATTAATCACAAGGTTGCAAAGCATGTGAATGAATATCCCACCAAACTCTGCAAAGGAGGCTCAGTAACTGTCATGCTCTCTGTCATTCTAATTGCTTTTTTTCTTAAAATTTCAAAGAGGAGTCATTCCTGGGATCCCACTGAGTAGCAATGAGCAATGCAATAGGAATAACTGTCGGGGTCATTTCTCAGCTGGGAAGTCCATTAAAACAAAGAGCGAAAGTGAGCCAATTTGGATCCCGTTTAATTGCCAGAAGCACAGTTTGTGAGATGGTCCTTTGAGGCTAAATGTAAATAGTTGGAATGAGACTGTTGTACACCACCACTTTTTCAAAACAAAACAATTCAATGCATTTAATGTAAAATGGTGGTATAAAATCTTGCAAGTATGGACAAACTGCCTTGCTTTTCATGTAGATTGTCTAACGCAGCCGTCCAGTGCCATGAATATGAATTTGCTGCTGTGACTCTCGATAAGTAATTAGAGATCATTAATTAACACTCCATGATCTACAGTTACAGCTGTTATTGCTGAATAAGACTTGTGAATTCCCTGCTGGGGTGAAATCATTTCACAACAGCTCTGACATATTAGTGAAGCACAAGAGGCATATTTCATATTCAGCCTTGCCACAGGAAGGTCAAAGCCATTGGCTGCCTTGCTTTACTGGTGCCGACTGCTGAAGTGTGCAGTCATAATGAACAGCGGGTCCCTGTGAGAATCCGACCAGCTATTATTAAAAATTGGGAATGCTGTTTACTAAACTTAGCTGACATTTAGTGGGAATAAATAGTAAATGCATTCTAATTCTCACGAGGATGATTTGCTTTTGGAAAGTCAAAAACTATTAAAATACGACTGCATTTTACACCATTCTCAATTTCTGAGCCTCGTTCGTGTTATCCTAATTTGTTCAAAATGTTGAAGTGAAGCATATAAAGTGCAGGATATGGAGTTTGAATAATTGGGACAGGTGATAGATTATTCCTATTACGTGAATATTCGACTCATTACTCTGAACCTAATGAAATAGTCATTGTACAAGCTCACAATCAGGTGATGACTGGGAACAGACTCAAATTATTTAGAATCTGAACAAACCTTCTGCCTATCACTTCACCTTTTGATTGGCCTTCACAGACTGAATGTCCACTCTCCAGTTGTACTTGAATTCCTTGAATTTCCCAGAATATTTATCCTTTTCATGGGATTATACATTTCATTTTTGACGATCTATCCTCTTTTTAGTTTACTATTAAATTGCTTGTGGCATTACCCACAGTCGAATGATAATTTTTTTTTTAATATACAAGCTAGAGAAGAATTGGGAGAGACTTGAGAAACTCACTGCACAGACCCACCTGGTGGCCAGAGACTGGAACTACAGCGTGACAGTTGACGTAGCAAAATTGAACATCCTGAGGTTATAATACGTGCTATATCAATACAAATATTTCTTTCATTGGCTTTGGAGCAGATGCATGACAGAAGCTTCCATTAACCCCACCTACCTGTAAGGGAAGATAGGAATAGGGTTCCACAAAGAGCCCTTGGCAACCCTTTTCAGGTTTCTGTACAATGAATACAATGCAGTGTCGAAAAATCATGTCAACCTTCACCAACATGTCACAGCACCAAAAATAGAATTGTAGGCATAAAAGGACATTTTTCAGACTGGAAAGATGTAGTGAGGGGTGTGCCACAGGAGGCTGTGTTGGGGCGACTGTTATTTACTAATATCTATACTTACATGTGTACAGTTTTGGTCCCTGTATTTAAGAAAGATATACTGGCATTGAAGGCAGTTCAAAAGAGATTCACGAGGCTGATTCCTGGGATGAAGGGGTTGACTTATCAAGAACGGCGAAACAGGTTAGGCCTTGATTCATTAGAGTTTAGAAGAATGAGGGGTGATCTTATTGAAATGTACAAGATTCTGAGGGGGCTTGACAGGGTAGATATTGAGAAGATGTTTCCACTAGTGGGGGAATCTCAAACTAGGGTACATAGTTACAGAATTAGGGGACACTCATTTAAAACTGACATGCGAAGGAATTTCTTCTCTCAGAGGGTAGTGAATGTCTGGAATTCTCTACCCCAGAGAGTTTTATTTATTTTATTTATTGATACAGCACTGAAACAGGCCCTTCGGCCCACCGAGTCTGTGCTGACCATCAACCACCCATTTATAATCCTCCATTACCCTCTCACATCCCCACCTTCCCTCAATTCCCCTACCATCTACCTATACTAGGGGCAATTTATAATGGCCAATTTACCTAACAACCTGCAAGTCTTTGGCTGTGGGAGGAAACCGGAGCACCCGGAGAAAACCCACACGGTCACAGGGAGAACTTGCAAACTCCACACAGGCAGTACCCAGAATTGAACCCGGGTCGCTGGAGCTGTGAGGCTGCGGTGCTAATCACTGCGCCACTGTGGAGGTTGGATCACTGAAAGTATTTAAATAGGAGGTAGATAGATTTTTGAAATATCGGGGAGTTGAGGTCTATGAGGATTTGGCACGAAAGAGGAGTTGAGGTTGGGGCAGATCGGTCATGATCTTATTGAATAGCAGGGCAGGCTTGAGGGACCGAATGGCCTACTTCTGCTCCTATTTCTTATGTTCTTAGAATTTGAGGGAATGGTTTTGGAAATGCTGACACCAAAACAGGGGATGTGACAAATTATAATGAGAATGGGGAAAAGGTACAAGAGGATGTGGATAGGCTAGCAGGATGGGCAGATAGGTGGCAGATGCAGTTTAATGTAGACAACTGTGAAGTAATACATAGACTAGGGAAAGAAAATGCACCTTGAGTGTAGGATTTTAGAGGGAGTTTGATTTGTGCAGATACACAGGTCATTAAAAGTGGCTGCACATGTCGATTAAAACCTTAAGAAAGCTAATGGGACCTTTGCTTTAGGTTCTAGTAGCATATGTACAAAAGCAAGAAGGTAACATCAAACCTATATAAAGTGGATCCAAGTAAGCTGTGTAGAGTTTAAGCACAAGAGCTTATATTTACAAATTAAGGACAGTAAAAGAAAACAGGAAAGGCAGAAGGAATGTGTTTACTAAAAAAAATAGTAAGTATGTCAAACAGATTCCGATGTCCCATTGTGTGGGTAGGTGAGGATTGATTGGGAAATCTTATTCTTCTGCTGAACCTTTTGCCAATTTCTTTTTGAAATCATTAGTAGGACAGCCCATGTAAAAATATGTAAAAAGGGGACAAGAGTAAATGAAGACATCTTTGCTTCCCGTGAAGTACATTAACATTAAAATGTATTTTGAACAAGCAACCTATACATGCATGGTACAAATAAACAGATGGTGTGGAATGACAGCAAATTATACACAGGCGATGCCAGCCAGCCACAGTTTGCAGAGATAATTACCTTAAATGAACTCTAATGCAGCAACAACGTGACACTTAAACAAGGCCTGTGACAAGATGTGTAATTACAGCAATAACCTTTTGAACCCATCAAAGAAACAACTGAGATATCATTTTCGAGAAATCAGGGGGGAAAAAAATGACCCTAACGAGGACAAATCTCTATAACCTCTGCAGAAAGCAACAGCTGGAAAAGAATGTCCAAGCATTGACAGGTGCACTATAGATGGTCAATGACCTTTTAGCACTGAGCTCCTGCGGCCTGCTTTTATCTGGTGTAACTAGATGTCTGTATCATAGAATCGCTTAGCACAGAAGGGGGCCATTCGGCCCATTGTGCTGTGCCAGCTCTTTGAAAGAGTTATCCAATTAGTCCCACTCCCCTTGCTCTTTCCCTACAGCCCTGGTATTAAAAAAAAATGAAGATTGGACTCTGATGAATGGACTTCTATTGATACATCCTAAAGTTGATGAGCGGTCACAAGCTGGGTTTCACATTGGAACAATTGCCACACTTCTATGTTTAGATTCAGGAGGCTGAAGGAAAATGTAAATCATCACTGAGAAAACTTTGCAAGAAGCAACTGAAAGCCTTCCTTTACTTTTGTCTGTAGACAGGATGATCTGTGCAAGTGGGGTTGGGTTGACAAGTTTTGGTCTGCCTTTTCAACCTTTTCTCAGTGTTTTTGCGAAGTCATTAGAAGTGTATCCTATCATATATCGACAGAGAACACTTGTAAATTCAGCTGGCGTATTTGTTTTTTAGAGTAATTAATGGGGTTAATATAAGAATGTATGAAATAGGAGCAGGAGTAGGCCCTACCGCCCTCACAAGCCATTCAGTAAGATCATGGCTGATCATTTGCCTCAACTCCACTTTTGCTCCCTATCCCCATATCCCTTGACTCCCTCAGTGTCCAAAAATCTATTGATCTCAGTCTTGAATATACTCAATGAGTACAACTCATTGTACTCTGAGGTGGATAATTCCAAAGATTCACAACCCACTGAGTGAAGAAATTGCTCCTCATTGCAGTCTTCAGCCAATTCGATTCACTCCACGTGATATCAAGAAATGGTTGAAGGCACTGGATACAACAAAGGCCTGACAACACCCCAGCTGTAGTACCGAAGACTTGTACTCCAGAGCTAGCCGCACACCAGACCAAGCTGTCCCAGTACAGCTACAACACTGGCACCTACCCAACAATGTGAAAAATTGCCCAGTAGAATTGTCCTATCCACAAAAATCAGGACAAATCCAACCCGGCCAAATACCGCCCCATTAGTCTACTCTCACTCATCAGCAAAGTAATGGAAGGTGTCGTAGACAGTGCTATCAAGCACCACTTAAACAGCAATAACCTGCTCACCGATGCTCAGTTTGGGTTCCGCCAGGGTCACTTGGCTCCTGACCTCATTACAGCATTGGTCAAAACATGGACAAAAGAGCTGAATTCAAGAGGTGATTGCCCTGGATATCAAGGCAGCATTTGACCAAGTGTGGCATCAAGGGGCCCTAGCCAAACTGAAGTCAATGGGAATCAAGGGGAAAACTCTGCACTGGTTGGAGTCACACCTAGCACAAAGGAAGACGGTTCTGGTTGTTGGAGGCCAATCATCTCACCCCAAGAACATTGCTGCAGGAGTTCCTCAGGTAGTGTCCGAGGGCCAAATATCTGCAGCTGCTTCATCAATGACCTTCCCTCCATCATAAGGTCAGGAGTGGGGTTGTTTGCTGATGATCGTATGATGTTCCACACCATTCGTGACTCCTCAGATACTGAAGAAGTCCGTGTCCATATACAGCAAGATCTGTACAATATCCAGGCTTGGGCTGATAAGTGGCAAGTAACATTCACGCCACACAAGTGCCAGGCAATGACCATCTCCAGTAAGAGAGAATCTAACCATCTCCCCTTGACATTCAATGACATTACCATCGCTGAATACCCCACTATCAACTTCCTGGGGGTTACCATTGACCAGAAACTAAACTGGAACAGCCACATAATTACTGTGGCTACAACAGCGGGTTAGAGGCTGGGTATTCTGTGGTGAGTAACCCATCTCCTGACTCCCCAAAACCTGTCCACCATCTACAAGGCACAAGTCAGGAGTGTGTAGGAATACCTTCCACTTGCTTGGATGAGTATGGCTTCAACAACACTCAAGAAGCTCGACGCTATCCAGGACAAAGCAGCCTGCTTGATTGGCACCCCATCCAACACCTTGAACATTCACTCCCTCCACCACCGACGCACAGTGGCAGCAGTGTGTACCATCTATAAGATGCTCTGCAGCAACCCACCACGCCTCCTTTGACAGCACCTTCCAAACCCGCGACCTCTTCCACCTAGAAGGACAAGGACAGCAGACGCATGGGAACATCACCACCTGCAAGTTCCTGTCCAAGCCACACACCATCCTGACACAGAACTATATCGCCATTCCTTCACTGTCGCTGGGTCAAAATCCTGGAACTCCCTTCGTAACAGCACTATGGGTGTACCTATACCACATGGACTGCAGCGGTTCATTCACCATCACCTTATCAAGGGCAATTAGGTTTGGGGAATGAATGTTGGCCTTGCATCCCATGAACGATTAAAATAAAACTAATTCTGAGACTATGACCCCTGATTCTATATTCTCCAGCCAGGACAAAAAAACCTCAGCATCTACCCTGTCAAACCCTTTAATTTGGTTGAATTTACCCGGGTGTCCAATAGTAAGACAGTAGCTCCAATGAGTCTTCTTTAGTGATCCAATGCAATGGATAAATGAACTGTACAGTCTGCTGCTTAGTCATATGGGAAGGTTCTACTAGTCTGGGTGGAGTTACCAGTTCTCAACATGGGTGGCAATGGGAGTGGTTTAATTGACCATCATAATGCCCTGTCCAGTGAAGGGAAGATCAGCCTGTGTTCCCGTTCCTCGCCACTTTTCTATGTTGGCGGCTCCCTTCTGCTCTGCTGAGGTAAGTAGCCTGGAGATGCTCACTCTCCAGGCGCTTGCATAAAGAATGACCGCTAAAGTGAGGTGTTAAACAGCTGGTAGTGCCTGTGGAATCACATCGCAGCATCAATCAACTGCTTCGGGAGAGAAAATATTTATAAAAATTCCAGTGACAGTTAACATGAATAAAGCATTGCTTGAGCAACTGAAGTCATTCTCTGAAATGGCATCTAGCAGCTGCCACACAAAGTGTAGCAGATCTCAAAAGGATGATAAAAAAAAACCTTACCTCAGACCGTCACTGACCTTCTCTCCCTCTTCCTGCTGAAAGTCCCATCCCCGGCCTCCTGCCTGTAAACCAGCTTCAGATGTCCTGTTATGTGAAAGGTGGTATAAAAGTACAGGCTGTTGTCTGTGGCTTTTGCTGTTGAGGCTTTATTGGATTTCTGAACCTTTTAAACACATATCGCACGGCTCCGCGAGGACGTTCTCTATAGTTAACCTCAACATTAGGTTAATCACTTGAAAATCAATGTGTGTGATCAGATATACAGACACTAGTCAACATCTCTTGCAGAGCGAAAACACCGCATATTAGTTCTGTATTAGTGTGGAGAATCTTTGATCCTTAAAGATATCTGCAATTCAGAAAAAAATACAGCTTCATATAGAGCAGGCATTTGGAAAGAGGAAAAACTGGTATTTGTTTCGTGCTTTTCACGTCTTCAGGATGCCTCAAAGTGCTTCATAATATAACATGTACTATACAGCACGGAAGCAGGCCATTAGGCTTAACTTATGCGTCTATTGCTTTTTGCCTCATGTACTTATCTAGGCTGACATTCCAGTGCAGTACTGAGGGAGTGCTGCACTGTTGGAGGTGCCGTATTTCAGATGAGACGTTAAACCAAGGCCCCATCTGCTCTTTCAAGTGGTTGTCAAAAGATCCCACTGTTCTATTTCAAAAAAGAGCAGGGGAGTTCTCCCGGCTGTCCTGATCAATATTTATCCCTCAGTCAACATCACTGAAAACAGACGATCTGCTCATTATCACGTTACTGCTTGTGGGATCTTGCTGTGCACAAATTGGCTGCCACATTCCCTACATTGCAACAGCAACTGCACTTCAATAATACTTAATTGGCTGTAAACACCATGAGGCATCCTGAGACTGTGAAAGCCATTGCAAGTATTTTTTCTCTTTGTCTTTTGCTTCAACTACTCCATGTGGTAATGAGTTCCAAATTCTCATCATTCTCTGACTAAAGAAGTTTCTCCTGAATTCCTTACTGGATTTATTGGTGACTATCTTCTATTTATGGCCTTGTTTTCAACTCCCCCACAAATGGAAACATCTTTTTTACATCTACCCTGTCAAGCCCTTCGGAATTTTTAGATCTTTATCAGTTCACCTCTCAGTCTTGTTTTTTAGAGAAAAGCGCCTCAGTTTGTTCAGTTTTCCCAGAAATTTGTAACCTCTTATTCCTGATCATCCTTGAAAATATTTTTTGCACTTTCTCCGGTGTTTCTATATCCTTCTTGTAATATGGAGACTGTAAACAACACTGTGAGAGTACCTTCACCATACAGACTGCTGCTGTTCAAGAAGGTGGCTCACCACCAACTTCTCAAAGGCAATTAGAGATTGCCAATATATCATTGCCTTGCCTGTGGCGTCCACATCCTGGGAATTCATGATAATGAAAGTACTTTTGAAATGTATTCACTATTGGAAGGTAGGTCATTATGTTTGGTGTGCTAATGGTGCTAACTTGGTGTCATTGTGGTTGCTGTGTGTAGGTGGGAGATGCCACAAGTCGTGCAATGGCCGCTGCTGGGGACCATCGGCGAATCAATGTCAGACCCGTGAGTATTTTTCCTAAAGCACATATTTTCATGGTGAATTCACACAGTGGGCCTGTAGATATCACTTACGCAATAACTCATGTGATTAAAAGTCTTGCTTGTAAGATCAGATCCTTGCTAAGTACATTCGCAACTACATTTTTTTTTACAGTGAATCCACAGCACAAAAACAGGCCATACAACCCAAGTAGTCTATGCTGGTGCTCTTATGCCATGCAATTGTAATGAACAGTCAGCTGTACGGATAAAGGCCACATCTTAGTAAACTTGGCAAAGTAGCTTTATCAAAAGGGAATAATCTATTTTGAGGGTTTACTTTGTAATTCACAATCTTTAGTTTTACAGCCTCAATTGGAGTTTGCAAGTTCTCCCTGTGTCTGCGTGGGTTTCCTCCGGGTGCTCCAGTTTCCTCCCACAGCCAAAAGACTTGCAGGTTGATAGGTAAATTGGCCATTATAAATTGCCCCTAGTATAGGTAGGTGGAGGGGAATATAGGGACAGGTGAGGATGTGGTAGGAATATGGGATTAGTGTAGGATTAGTATAAATGGGTGGTTAATGGTCGGCACAGACTCGGTGGGCCGAATGGCCTGTTTCAGTGCTGTATCTCTAAATCTAAATCAAATCAAATTGATTTAAACACTGAACAAGAGGTGAGTACTGGGTGATTGGAGATAAATATTTTATGCATATAAGGACTGAATTAATTATTTTTTTCAGAGGCTGGGTTAGCTAAAGCGAATGCAAACAAACCAAACTAGCATTCATTCAAATAGGCAACACTTCAATAGATTGAAACTCCTCTGACTCTCCATTTAAAATGTGCAGTGACTGTTAAAATAGCACGCACAGGAATTTAACTAACCTTCCAAAAATAGAAGCCTAGAAATGGCTGTTACATTAGTGTGCGAAGGCTGTGCTTGTATAACATTACACTATCTGCTGTTTTATAACAGTTGGGTTTATTTTATTATTTAAGCCACTTATTTTGAATACATCCATTAAAATAGTCGACAAAGTAATTAATCCAAAGAATGCTGGACATATTTCTACACAGTCATTTACATTTCAATCTTGAATCATTTGGTCATAAAATATAAGCTACTTGGAAGTATCTCATCGTGAAAAATAAACACTTCAGCATATGTTTGAGTGTGTTTGCTTTGTGCCTCACTCTCTCCCATCGTAGATCTCACTCTTAGCATTTCACCGAGGATGGATGGATAATCTTGGTGTATAATATTTACTCTTCATGTCTTCCACATCCTTTTCTTTGCAAGTTCGTTCCATTTTTGATGAAGAATTATTAGTTACCGGACCACTCTGAGAGAACCTGGGCAGTAGAGTTTGCTTCAAGATGGCGGTCCAGCAAATTTAACCCCCTGATATCGGGCAGAGAGACTCTAATGGAGTGCATTCACTATAAATTAATCCAGCACTACTTTTTCCCCCTTTTAGCATGGCCCTGTAGATATCTGCTGTCTCTTTACGCTTCCCTTGCACTTTCAGAAGCCATCTGACTCCCGGATGGCATCCTTTCAACTGTGGACTATTTGCCCAAGAAAGGAGACAGCTGAACCCAGAAAAAAAACAGCATTTGCTGCAAATCTGTCAATCAATCAGAAAATGCTTTAAAAAAAAAAACATGCTGCAGGTTGTCAGCCTCTGAGGAGGGAAATGATGAGTTTAAAAATCTGTATTGAATGAAAGTCAGGCTTGTTTCACTCTTCCAGGACAGCACCTGATGAGGAGCAACATCTACCGTAGGTAGCTGGCTCCTGAGGTGGTGCTGCCTGTGTCTGGAGACATGCCTTTTGCCTCATTTATAACAGACCCCTGCCTCTGAAAGCATAGCTCTCTCTGGAGATGCTACTGTAATAGAAATGGGATGTGAAATGTTCAGTTCTCCTTCAAGCATGTCTATGAGATATTGTTCTGTTAAGTGCTTAAAGATAAGGGTAATTTTCATTTACCATGTATAGTTTCACAGCCTATTAACACGATCAGTCCAATACCATCCATTTTTCATCCAACAGGATAGATAAACCATATTTTCCCAACATGATGCCAGTGCTCGGATGTGAAGGAGTCCGATTTACCTGCAGATTTCACTCCTTGTTGGCAAGTGCCTAGTCTCTTCTCTCCCCCACATTCCCCCCACTATGACATTGCAGCGACCAGTCACTCAGACTATAGGGAATTGACTGCACTGCTTCGAACCTTGGTGTATCACACAGGGCACCAACATGCCATGCCTCTGTGCCAACTTGTCAGTATTACATGTAAACCGATTGGGATTCAGTTTGTATCAGGAAAGAAAGAATTGCATTTACGTAATGTCTTTCAAAACCGTGGGATGTTCCTGAGTACCTCACAGCCAATGAAGTACTCTGAAGTATGGTCACAATTGTAATGCAGGGAAACAAACAGCAATGAGCTAAACGACCTGAGAACTCCCCTTGCTATTCTTCAAAATGTGCTGTGTGGGTCTTTTACAATTGCGGGGTTTAAGTTTAAACATCTCATCCAAAAGATGGCACCTCTGACATTGCAGCACTTCCTGACTCCTGCATTGAAGTATCAGCCAAGTTGAGGTGCTCAAGTTCTGAACTGGGGCTTGAACCCACAGGCATAGAGGTGAGAATGTTATCCACTGAGCCAAGGCTGACTTCTAAAGGAGATAATACTCCCGTTAAGCTGTGTTGTTGAGCTGTGACTCCTTTTTGGAACTGCTATCATTTCACTGCTGGGTTGATAAGTCCTGGATGTGGAGGTCTGTGATTCTCAATGGTGGCCATCACTGACTCTAACACGCACATGTTGTCAGAGCACAAGAGGGTTAGGGAATAAATAATAAGGGTGACATTTTCCCCTTATGCATTCCTGGCAGGCATGGGAAATCATGGGTTCATGTGTATGTGTAGCAGTGGATGCTTTCTTGTCAAGTGCAGGCAAGTGGAAAATTTACCGCTTAGAATGTAAGGATGTAAAAGGTTTTTGGAAAAGGAAAACTCTGGGTTCAATAATCCTGTCCTCTCTTGATGGGTCAACCCCACATACCTACCTTCTCATCTTTTATCACATCACAATCCTCAAAAGGTCTAGATCCAAAAATGTCACTAAATAGCTGTTATTACCATTTGCTTGAACCTCATTCCCTAATCTTTCACTATATTTCACTGTTTAGGTACGCAAGTTCTGACTAACTTCCTTTCTTGCCCCCAAGTTCCTCAGAGGTAAATTTACTGGACCATCTCTGATGGATTCCCAGCTCAGAAACAGGCCTAAAGCCTGGAGACGCTGGCCTCCAGCTTGTGGGCAGGATTTAATGTGTCCCCCGGAGATGGGCTAGGAGGCGGGGGGGTGTAGGGTGGTGGGCCCATAGAATTGCGATGGGAGGCAGAGGACAGAGTGCCTGTCACCTTTCCATCGCAATGATGAAGTCAGGGGTGGGAAAGGCCAATGACGGCCTTCCCGCCCAGTGGCCAATTGAGGCCCTTAAGTAGCCTATTATTAACCACTTAAGGGCCTCTTCCTACTGCTGCTGGAATTAAGCCAGGGGCGGGGACAGAGTGGGGGGGTGGGGTGTAGGGTGTGGGGGAGAGGTGGGGGGGCCTCTGCCACATGGGGAGATCACCCAGTGAATTGAGGTGGCCTGTCTGCAGGCTTGAGCGGGTCAGATGTCCTCCTCTGTGGGCAATCTGTGGCCCACAGATGGCCCCTGCTGACAAACACCCCTCCCCACCACACTCATCACTCACCCTCCCCCATACTCCATCGCAGGTGCCTGCCAGACTGACCCCGGTGACCCCGCCTCGCTTACCTTTGGTCCTGGCCTCCAGTGCTGGGACTGCTCTTAGGCCTTCCGTAGTACCGGCAGTGGCCACCTTACTGAGCTGCCAGCCCTCTGATTGGCCAGCAGCTTTTGGAGACAGGGACCCTGGTGCTGGGCATTTACGTGCTTGAGTGCCATTGAATCGTGCCGGGGAGCTCCGAAAGGTCATGGCCATGTTCCCCTCACCTTGACAGTCCAGCGGCCGGGAGCCCGCCGGCTGGACTAAATCCAACCCTATGTTTGGCCAGTGAAAGAAAGCTAGTAGAGCAGGGGGAGGGGGTGCAGGGGGTTGGGGGGTGGGGTCGCAAGAGCCTCTCTAAAGCTGGGAGTTTCCATTTTCCCAAACTCATTAGGGTCCAGTGAGATGAGATGGTACCAACTTCCAGAAGGACTGGGGTCGGGAATGGCCCCGTTGAGGCGGAGCGGGGCAACCAAGCCAGGGAAGCAGCCTGGACCCACAAAGCTGAGACACTTTTTTTTCAAAGAAGTGGGTGCAGAAATTGTTACCCTGGCGGGTATGGGCTGAAACTAGCTACCAGCTTCCAGCAGTCCCCGTACTGGTATAGGTGCCAGCCTGTCTCATGCAGCTGAGGTGCCCGCACACTGACCTCGCCTAGTCAGGCAGAGACAGCACTGGCAAGTGCGTTCTAGCATAACTGCCTAATTGTTGTAGGCCTTCATCACACATAATACTTTATAGATCTTGCATGTAGCCTGCACATCCTGAGTGTCACACTTGCTTCCTGTAACGTTTTCTCTGGAACACTTTGTTGATAAAATTCCTACTTATAAAACTGTCACGCATTATTATGGGAGATCTACCGGTAATGCAGAATTTGTTCTCATCAATTTGTGTAAATCCCCTTCATCATTTTGCAAATGTCAATTAAATCACCTTTCGTTTCCAAAGATGACAAGCCCAGGTCCCAGAGCTTTTCCTCAGAATTTACAGTTCCGGTACTCAGAATCACTTTTATTGCACCTTTCTGTGCCCAAAATACTGCTGCCTATATTTTAACTTGCATCAAGTCCTGTTAACTTATCACCGACCTCACTGACCTACAGTGGTTCCCAGTCCGACAATGCCTTGATTATTAAAGTTCTCATCTTTGTTTTCAAATCCCTCCATTGTCACTCCCCACCCCATCTCGATCACCTCCTCCATCCCGACAACCCTCTGAGATATCTGCGCCTCTTCAGCATCCCCAATTTTAATCGCTCCACCATTGGCGGCTGTGCCTTCACCGGCTAGGCCCTAAGTTCTGGAATTTGCTCCCTAAACTTCTCCATCTCTCTACCCCTCTCTCTCCTCCTTTAAAATGCTCAGGAACTAGAGGCTGGATTTTACAGGCCCCCCTGAAGTGGGATTGGAGGCAGGGGTTGGGGGGGGGCACAGAGTATCGCAATGGGGGGGGGAGGGCCTGTCGCCCAGTGATCTGCTCAGGGGTGGGATAGGCCGACGATGCCCTTCCCACCCAGAAACCAACTGAGGCCCTTAAGTGGGTTCTTAACGGCGCTGGGGGGAGGCTCCTCTGTGCTGGGAGGCCGCCTTGTAAAACGAGGCACCCTGCCAGCAGGCTTGGGGTTGGGAGGTCCCTCCTCCAAGTGCAATTTGTGGCCAACGGAGGACCCCACCGGAAACCAGTTCCCACCCCCCCCCCCCCCCCCCAGGTCCCCCCTTCTTGTAGACCACGAGACCACTCCCCGCCTCCTATACAAAATCCAGCCCTATGTCTTTGACCAAGCTTTTGGTCACCTGTCCTATTATCTCCTTATGTGGCTCGGTGTCAACCTTTTGATTGATTACACTCTTGTGAAGCGCCTTGGAACATTTTACTATATTAAAGGTGCTATATAAATGCTAGTTGTTTTAACATCACCCTGTGCTACTTCAACCCTTATGTTACAACTAGTCCGAAGTATTTCCATGGAAGACCCAGTACTTTGAGCGCAGTGCGTGCATGTGCTGGCTCAGCAGATTTCAGACGCATTTGCTATTTTTTTCTTTTTAATTAAAGCTGGTAATGTCAGAAAAATACAATAAGAAACACACTGGACTAATAGCTATAGATTTCAGCTACTTTTTTGAAAAAAGAAATTGTTACAACTGTCCAACATTTTGATTGAAAACGCTCCTGGGTCTGATAATATTCATGTCATTGCGGCTGACTGTTATTTAACCAGTCAGTCAATGGAGCTGATTGCTACTGCAACACCCTATGCCAAATCACTGAAGCAAAGAGTTGGATCAATGGGGAGCAGTACTGCACCTTTACCAGAAGGAAGCGATTTGATTGAAACCTTTGTGTTTCTATGACAATATGCATGCTTAGCAGAGATATTGATTTTGATTATTTTTCATTTTGACCTTTATTCTTACAGATATTTGAAAGTCCGCACAAGTTAGATTGGGAATGGAGGGTATTGTTTGCTGATGAAGCCTCTGTATGTTATGCCAATGTTAATTTGCATGCTGATATTTTATAAAATCAATTTTCTAGGAATAATAACAAAGCATAAAATGTGAACATTCAAATTTGGAAATGTCACTGAATGATCACTTCAGGCTGTCGTCCAAAGTCAGGGCCTTACGTTGAAGCTTGAAAAATAAGTTATCATGCAGTGAGATAATGTCCTAATTCTTTCCACAACTTCATGACATTGAATTGGAGGATCTGGCTGAAACCCTCTTTCCCCTCCCAAAAATAGACTGAACCAAACAGAAATTGGAAGACGAGAGGACCCAGAGAAATCTTTGCTTGTTGCTAACAACTGCTGCGAGCAGCCAACGGAATGAAACCTGAACTGTCACCGTTCCCTCTGAGGAGTCATTTTACTAAAACATGCTATTGTCGTAACCCTATTAGACCGGGAATGCATATCAAGAATTCATTTTACCTGATGGAATATAATGGGCCACGTGTGGGCTCATTCCTGAAATACACTTCCGGCTGTCAGATTTCTCAATGTGAGCGTGGGTTAGTCAAATCTTGCTCTGATCAGGAGAAAGTGAAGACGAGGAAGGTCATTTGGACCTTAGTTCATTCATCCAACACCAATCTACATTTCCTATGATAACACCAAACTAGCCACCACTACTCCATGAGGGTCCATGTGTTGGTTAGCCTCTGTGTGAAGAGTTTTGCACATCAGTCCTCATTTGTCACATTTCACAATTGAGCAACATTCACAATAAGTTGAGTATTTCTGGTACATGCCTGGGTATACACACAACATAAACATACACATCCATATATCTATAGAATTATGTAGAATGTACAGCACAGAAATTCTAGTAAATCTTTTTTGCACCTTATCTAGTGCTTCTTTATTCTTTTTATAATATGGTGACCAGAACTGTGCACAGTACTCCAAGTAAGGTATAACCAAGGCTTTATACAACAGGGGTGTCCAACCTTTTCACGGTGGTGGTGGGGGGGGG
The DNA here is from genome assembly GCF_036365525.1 of Heterodontus francisci. Lineage (NCBI taxonomy): Eukaryota > Metazoa > Chordata > Chondrichthyes > Heterodontiformes > Heterodontidae > Heterodontus > Heterodontus francisci. Next base: position 129,414,902 of record NC_090377.1, read on the forward strand.
GGGGCACATTACAATTTTTATCCTGCATAGGGGGCCGGGGAGAAAATTCTGGAAAGATAAAGGCATTAAAAATTTATCTTACTATTAATCAAAACAACAACAAATATGCATTTTTGTGAAGAAGCTTTAAATGAGGAGACTCGTTTATTGACTTACTTTCTCGTCACTATGCTGAACAGTGATTTAATGACATACCTGCCATTCTTTTTGTTTGCATAGATAGTCAATATCTACCTGTACACTTGATGTAGTGACGTGGAGAATTCCAGATAAATGTTCATCTGTCAGGAGTGATGTTGATATATTTCTCTCCCTTCTATCTCCCCCTTTCTGCATCTATCTCTCTCCCCACTCTCTCTCTGTCTCTCCCACCTCCCTCCCTTTGTCTCACCCCCTTGCTCTCTTTGCCTCTCTCCCTCTCTCTCTCTCTCTCTCTCCCACCTCTCTCTCTCCCCTTCTCTCTCTCTTTCTTTCTCCTCCTTCTGTGTCTCTCTCCTCCCTCTCTGTGTGATGGACAAAGGGTTTGGTCTTGTAAACAAGCTCGTAATCACCAGAGATCTCAGCTGCCTGTCTGGCTGTTGAAACCTTCTGGTTCTCTACATGGGTTCTTTTCAAAAGAAATGAAAAAGGCCTCTACGTCCCTTTCCTCAAACTTCGGGAGAGCTTGCACAAGTTTAAACAGCTGCCCACTGGGTCCTGGGCTGGAGTCAGATCTTTCCTCACCTGAATTTTCCTTGGAATCAAGGCCACTCTTTTGACTTAGTTTCAGCTGTTTTAATTAGAATTCCCTTTCTTCTTTTTCTCTTTGAAATGCTCTTGTTTTTTCCCTTTCCTCCTTCAAGTTCATGTTTTTTCATTGTCAATTCTCCTTCCTGTTCAAGCTCAAGTTTTTTTCATCTCTTTTTCCTGTTCAAGTTTAAGTTTTTTTTTTGTTTCCATTTCTCTTTCCCTTTCCAGTTCAAGCTGCTTCAATTGCAACTGAATCATAGCTAATTCAACTGAATTATCATCTGGATTGCCTTTTTCTTCTGACAATTTCAAATGCTGTGTTATTATCTCAATTATGTCTTCTTTCTTAGATCCTTAACTCTTAACACCAACTTTTCTGCCAATGCTATTATCCTAACCTTGGTTAAGTTTCTCAGGTCACTCAGGGATAAGTCCTCTTTCTCCAGAGAGGTCATAGCAACTGAAAAATCCATTACAGTAATCATTCTAATCCACAAGAAATCTGTTTTTTCCTTTTCCTCCTTTCAGTTATTATTCCCCCACTTACAGTTGCATGTCGTCGGCTTTGGGTTATCCCGTACAGAGCCCCCAATTATCTATTACAACTGAGGTGGGAGGAGTGCACTGTCTCTTTCTCTAGTTCCACTTATTCACAGGTCACAACATATATTTAAATGTTTACCCAGTTACCGATATGGTCAATCATATACTCTACTCTTTTTCCCAGAACAAAATACACCAACCAGGTTTCTTTAATAAACAACAACATTATCAGTTTATTAGAAAACAAGACTTAGCCAGTAAAGAAGCAAAACGTTAACACACAGATTGAAATATCAAAGTCCCCTTTTTAAATACCCAACACACACAATCACACACACACTGGTTAAAGAAATAAAAATAAAGAAATATTCTCTGCAGAGGTCTTATACAGAAAAAGAAAAAATAACAATATTTTGGCAAAATACTCATTAATTCTTGAAGAAAAAGGGGGAAATATGCTGTGTCCCATATAGTCTTGTGGATGAGTACACATAGATGGATCACTAGAAATAATTTCTGGAGCAGTTCTTATCAGGCGGAATCGAGAAATAATCTGGCAGGCCTTCTAGAAGCGTATCATAGAAATGTGGCATCAGGGGTTTTAGTTCTCAAACACTGGATTCACAGGGTTTTTTTCAAAAAGGTAGAGAAAGAGGAGCTGGGTGTTTTTCAGCAGGCTACTAATCCAACTGCTTTCAACACAGTCCACGCCCCAACTGAACCAAAACAAACATCCCAAAAGCGAAATCTCCTGACTACCATAAGTCACTTCTCAGTAAACATCTCCCCCAAGACACCAAGGTATCTGTTGTTTATTGAGCTTAAGGCATGTAACATCCAGTAAAGGTTTGTTTTCAAACAAGACCTCTCAGTGTCGCTTGTAAAAAGCACGTCCATGGAATCTTTTCAGTTTTCCCAGTTGGACCAATGTCCATAATTCTGAAATATGAGTGAGTCCTCAAAAAAAAACAATTAAAAAAGCACTTTCAGAACAGTGTGTGTATGTGTGTTAGAGTATGTGTTTACACACATGTACACACATTTGCACGTGCACACATATGCACACACACATGTACATTCACACACATATGTACATTCATACACATATGCCTATGTCCACACACATGGATATGCACATGAGTAATCAATTGAAAACAGAATCGGAAGCAATTTAGCTAAAACTTTTAAGAAGTCTAACAGTACTGTTACTGACAGCATTCACGAAGTTACCATGGTGGCCTCCACTGTCAGTTATTGTGTCATATCCTCAGTTATAACACTTTGGATTTGTACTTTTTCATCATGCGTGAAAAACTTACACCAGGAATTTCATGCCCTCTGATAAATCATCACATCACAAGAAGAAGCTACCAAAGCAATGCCTGGTTCTCAATCCATTTTCCAGCAGCAGTAGATCAACAACACATTCACACATGCGCATACAACAAGCTCACGCACATAAATATGTTCGACAAATTTACTGTAAAAACTGGATGAAGCGAAGCTCAATTTGCAGCATGAAAAAAATACCAATATCTCAGTTCACTTACTGTAATAAGCGAATGGAAGAAGATAGCTGTAATAGTGAAATTACTGCCCACGTATAATGAAAATTGGTGTATTAATCCTCCATTACCGATGACACAAAAGGATAAAAAGAATACACCGTATGGATCATTGGTAACTGATAGATCTAAAGTGCCTAATCTCTGCCTGCAACCTCACTGAGAACCTTTTAATTCTGCTTTTAGCAGCCTCATCTCCATCTCAGCTGCTGTGAACACTCAGTTTCAGGATTACAGTGCTTTTCTGCAAAGTATAAAGTCAGGTCCCAGGTCAGACTCACAACTCGGAGAAGCAGAAGATTCTGCTCCTCCTTTGGATTGGCAAGTCCCTGAATCAATATTGAATGCAGCAATTTCAAGGCGAGCTGACCATTTACTGTAAGTGAACTTGAACTACCTGCTTCTTCCATAATATAGAACTGTCAATCAGTAATACTCAAGTCATTTTCCTTCTCATGTAGGGATGTTTTGATGTGACAAACACAATTTCAGTATACCATGTCTCACTATATTAAACATATATATATATTTATATATATACACACACTGAGCTTGCTGTCTGCCATTTTTACTTGCACAACTGGGCTTTGCATCAATGCAGAACCGTTCACCGATCACAAATAGATGAGAGTGGCCTATGTTTATATATATATACAAAATATATACACAAACACATATATTACTTTATTCTAGAGATTCTCAGTGCTAAATATTCTAACTATCTGCCATTGTGTAACTACATGGTGTGACTTAGTTACTGCAAAACTAAATTTGAGGGCCCAAAGAGATTCATCCACTTGTCCCTGTCACACCCTATACACAAGCTCCTCTTTAGTAAGAATGTTCATCTCTCCCGGTTCTGATATCTGAATCGTGAACTGTTTCCAAGCTGATGCTTTACTTAAAAGTAGACAAATGTTATGCTTGTTCTATGGATATCTATACACAAGGAAAGCAAGGTTTGCATGAAGGCATGTAGCTACTGATGAATATGTTTGGACAAGGTACAGGAGCAGGATTTGCTCTCCTGAAAGCTCCAACATCGCTTTCAGTAAAGGCTTGTTCTTAATGTTAAACTCTGTTTGATTGGTGAGGAAGAGTTTGAAGAGAAGCTATTTTACAAATCTGTAGTGTGATACAATCCTTGGTTGCAAAGCTTGTTTTTCTCTCGACCCTAACTGAAAGGGAAACTAGCATTGAAATAGAAATGGAAACCAAAACTGAAACAGAATCTGATAAACAACTTCAGCTTTCCGGGGAAACTGACACTGGTTAGAACCAGACAAAAAGAGACAGAGACCTCCCCCAGATCAGGCAGGAGTGGTGCTTTGATAAGTAGAAGTAAATGAAGACAGAATCTAGGAGCTATATTTGTTGCTTAAAGTAGCCAACTAACCAGTCCCGGCCTTACAGTGCACAGGTAAATGAAATACTGGTAAATCCACACTATCAAGACTGTCATGAGCAGAGCAGAGGAGGTTCTGGAGAAGTGTGCCTTGTGGTGAAGACCGCACCTGTGGAGTTTCGATTGAGATGGATTTGCTGTCGGAAGAAGAACAGCTGCTAAATCCTTGAAGAAAGGAGCTGAAAGTCTACCTGAGGAACTTCAGAGTTTTGAAGAACTGAGTGACAGCAATTGTTACCATATATGCTGGGTAGACTGCCCTATGAAACCATGAGACCCGTCCCTGTTGCATCCGATAGTTAAGGTGTAATTTGTAATATATATATTAACCGTGATCTGTCTGTTGCTTCAAATTTAGTTTATATTCATTTTGGTTTGAGTGTTAAAGTAAAATTTATAAAAAGTGAAATCTTGTCCTTATGCTTTGGTTTCCTCAATTGGGGTCAGTTGGTGGATTTGATTCTTTTCATTTGTTGGTGGTCTCCACGGGGGATCATAACAGTAGGCATGCAGTAACTCGGTAAGGCAAACATTAATTGGAAACTTTTACATTTGTTTATCTCTCCAAGACATGCTCAGCCCTTTAGAGCCTCCAGGTGTGCGGCGCAATCATTCCCTCGGTAATTTGCTTGTGCAAAGCTTGCCTGTAATGTAACAACATAAAATAGCTACTGAATTGCTGGACAGTTTTCGCCTTGAAATGGAAGAATGACATTGATGTGCCCCACTTTGGAGTTACATGCGCTGTTTTCTTTGCAGTCACGAAGACGGTGTGTGCACAGCAGTGCGATGAGCGATGCTTCAGCCCATTTGTTAGCGACTGCTGCCATCGGGAATGTGCGGGCGGCTGCTCGGGGCCAAAGGACACTGATTGCTTTGTACGTGACCGCAAGTAACACTGACCAAATTCATGTTCATTACAGTACTGTTGGCCCATTTCAGGTTCATTACTGGAACATTGACCCATTTCAAGATCATTACAGAATCATTGACCTATTTCAAATTCATTACAGTAACGCTGATCCACTTCAAGTTCATTACGGTATCAGTGACTCATTTCACATGCATTACAGTAACACTAACCCTATTCAAGTTAATTACAGTAATATTGACCTATTACTGTATCACTGACCCATTGCCTTCCCATAGGTTTGTGTGTCTAACAACTAAGAAAGTACGCACATACTTACAAATGGTTCCTAAAACTGTTGGTACTCCAGACACCAGCTTTACTGCATTATATTTTCCAGCTGAGGAATTGGTGAATCATCTGAGACAAGGAAATGTGACTTGCAGCTTTGAGCTTTGCTTTAAAGGGCTAGGATCATCATGTTGCTGTGCCTCGTTGTGCTTTACTGTGGTAATTAAATAGAGAAGGGCTCATTTTCCTCTTGGTTGTTTCTACTGCAATAAATTCCTGGTCTGTATCCTTAGTCCATCTTACTTTTTATGAGCTGCACTAAAAGATTTGTGATGGAGTAGTTATAATGTCTGCTGTAGCACAGGCTCCCCCCTGCCATGCCTGCAGCATAATGGCAGTGACATTCCAGGAACTTCCCTGTTCGACAAGTCCCAAATGGAGCAGCAGTTGTCTTTAAGCTAACTTTTCATTACTGATTGACCAGTACATAAGGCACGGTAATGTATTTTACCCATTTGCACTTGAGGCCTACTTTGAATACTCCTCCGCTGGTGTCCTGGTAGAGGTATCTCAGTTTAGAGAAAGTGTTGTCCTTTGCTAAGTTTTTTTTTTATTTGTTCGGAGGATGTGGGCATCGCTGGCTAGGCCAGCATTTATTACCTAATTGCCCTTGAGAAGGTCGTAGTGAGCTGCCTTCTTGAACTGCTGCAGTTCTTCAGGTGTAAGTACACCCACAGTGCTGTTAGGAAGGGTGTTCCAGGATTTCTCTGGCACAAAGCACTACTAGATAAAGAGTAAGACGTACCTTGGTTAGTTAATGGAAGCAATAAAGTAAAACTAGTGATAAAGGATAATATTTGTCTTGGTCAGTTAGAACAAGGTAGTAATAAACTTCATACTACTGATAAAGGGTAACAAATGTACTGGTTCATTAGAGCCATAGAGTTATTTACGGCACAGGAGGAGGCCATTCACCCCATCAAGTCCATGCCGGCTCTCCACAGAGCTATGCAGTCGGTCCCACTCCCCGGTTCAATCCCTGTAGCCCGGCAAGTCTATATCTTTCAGGTGGACGTCCAGCTTCCTCTTCGAGTCATTGATTGTCTCCACTGCCACCACCTTGGTGGGCAGTGAGTTCCAGGTCATTAACATCTGCTGCGTTAAAAATTGCTTCCTCATATTCCCCCTGCATCTTTTGCCCTTTAGAACAAGGTAATAATAAATAATAATCGTAACAAAGGGTAATGTATACCTTGGTTGTTGGAAAATATTAATCCAACCTTGGGATTCATTTTGTATCATAAACTGGAAAATGCAACTTCTTTCTGTTTGTCTGATCCAAGGAATAAGCCAATATTTAAAATTATAACTAGATTTTCTATAATTAGGTGAATAAATAATGTTAGTGAATTTTCTTTTGAAACAAATTGATGCTAATTTAGTGCACATCAAGATTCACTTTAACTTTGTTGCATGGCAATTCATGAGTCCCAAATCCCCAAGACTTGTTTTTCCTGACCAAGCGAGGGGTATTTTCACAACTCAAATCACCTTCCCCCCTCTCGCTGTGTACGCTTTCTAGGGTGCTGACACAAATTACAGCAGAACTACGTAGGAACAGGAGTCGGCCATTCAGCCCCTCAAGCCTGATACAGCATTAGATCATGGCTGATCTGTACCTTAATTCCATCTAATTGCCTTCATTCCAAAACCTTGCCTAACAAAAATCTCAGTTTTGAAATTTTCAATTGACCTCCAGCCTCAACGGCTTTTTGGGGGAAGAGATTTCCAGATTTCCACTACCCTTTGTGTGAAGAACTGTTTCCAGACATCACCCCTAAATGGCCAAGCTCCAATTTTCAGGTTATGCCCCCGTGTGGCACGACTCCCCCACCAGAGGAAATAGTTTCTATTTACCCGATCAAATCCCTCCATCATCATAAACATCTCAGTTGGATCAGTTAGATCTTCTTTACTCAAGGGAACACAAGTCTATTCTATGCCACCTGTCCTCATAATCTAACCTGTTTAGTCTTGGGGAGGCAGTGGTGTAGTGGTAATGTCACTGGGCTAGTAATTCAGGACCCAGACTAGTGCTCTGGGGGCAGATGGTGAAATTTGAATTCAAGTAATAAATCTGGAATTAAAAACCTGGTCTGATGGTGACCATTGTCCATTGTTGTAAAAACTAATGTCCTTTAGGGAAAGAAATCTGCCATCCTTACTTGGTCTGGCCTACATGTGATTCCAGACCCACAGCAATGTGGTTGACTATTGCCTTCTGAAATGGCCTAGCAAGCCGTTCATTTCAAGGACAATTAGGGATGGGTAATAAATGCTGGCCTAGTTAATGACTCCTGTATACGAATTAAAAAAAAATACTGCTGAAAAAGGCAGGAAGTAGCAAGGTGTTGAAAAACTTGTGTTTTAACAGATTTTGTGTGAATTGTTTTTATGGTTTGTAAAGCACCCAGTATGCACTTTATAAAGGCTTTCAGTATAAAAAACATTGTAGGCAATTCTGCTGATCTGCCCATCAATCACTCCCAGCAGAGGTACTGTTTGATTATAGAAACATGGAAAGATTTATGGCACAAAGGAGGTAATGCAGCTCATACAGACTAAAGTTCTCTCAGTAGTGTGTTATTAATCACTCCCAGGACAAGTACTGCATGGGTTAGCTACAGAATAAAGCTCCTTCTACACTGTCTCATAAACACTGCCAAGTAGAGCACAGGTTAGCATAGGGTAAAGCTCTCTCTACACTGTCCCATCATGTGTCAGGTACAGCATGAGTTAGATACAGAGTAAAGCTGCCTCTATACTGTCGCATCAAACACTCACGGGTCAGGTACAGCACGGGTTAGATACAGAGTAAAGTGCCTTTTGCTCTGCTCCAACAATGTCCTTCAAAACCCTGCTCAAATTATCAATGTTCCATTTTTCACATAAGCCATCTGTGTCTGTTAGTGAGATTGCCAAGTAGCTGAATTAGGGGGAGATTTGTGCTGATGCTAACTCGGTAAAATGATAACATAAGGACAGGAGTGAGAAAGGATGTGGCTTCAGAAGATCATGAAATAGAATCAGTATGGGTGGAAATTAGGAATAGCAAGAATCAGAAAACACTGGTGGGAGTAGTTCATAGGCCTCCTAACAATAGTTATACCATTGGACAAAGCATTAAACAAGAAATTATTGAAGCTTGTAACAAAGGCAATGTAATCATTGTGGGGGACTTTAATCTTCATATAGACTGGGATAATAAAATTGGCAAGAGTGGTCCGGAAGATGAGTTCGTAGAATGTTTTCGGGACAGTTTCTTGGAGGGATACTTTGTGGAACTGCTTAGGGAACAAGTTATTTTAGATCTAATATTGTGTAATGAAGCAGGGTTAATTAGTAATGTCAAAGTAAAAGATCCACTGGGAAACAGTGATCATAATACCATTGAATTCCAGATTAAGTTTGAAAGTCTCATGCTCCAATCACAAACAAGAATCTTCAACTTAAACAAAGCCAATTACGTAGGCATGAGGGGAGGACTGGCTCAGGTAAATTGGGTAAATAGACTGAAAGGTATGGTGGTAAATGAACAGTGGGAAACCTTTAAAGAAACAATTCAAAATGTTCAACAAAAATACATTCCCCTGAAGAACAAAAACTCAGCAAGAAAGACCCAACCGTGGCTCACTCATGAAGTTAAGGATAATATTAGATTAAAAGAAGAGGCTTACAATGTTTCAAAAAGTCTGAGGATTGGGAGTGTTTTCGAAACCAGCAAAAAGTCACCAAAAAGTTGATAAGAAAGGAAAAAATAGAATATGAGAGTAAACTTTCTAGGAATATAAAAACAGATTGTAAGAGTTTTTATAGTTATATAAAAAGGAAGAGAGTAGCTCTTGGTCCCCTAGAAGCAGAGATAGGAGAAAATATTATGGGGAATGAGATAATGGCAGAGGCATTGAACAAATATTCTGTGCCTGTCATCACAGTGGAAGACAGAAGTTGCATACCAGAAATAGATGGTAACCTCGGGGCTAAAAAGAGTGAGGAAATTAAGGAAATTAATATCAGCAGAGAAAAAGTATTAGAGAAGCTTAAGGGACTAAAAACAGACAAATCCCGGGACCTGATGGCCGACACCCTAGGGTTCTAAAAGACATAGCTGCGGAGATAGTGGATGCGTTATTTATGATTTTCCAGAATTACTTAGATTCAGGAATGGTCCCATCAGATTGGAAGTTGGCAAATGTTTCACCACTTTTCAGGAAAGGAGGGAGAGAGAAAGCAGTGAACTAAAGGCCAGTTTGCTTCACATCAGTTGTTGGGAAAATGCTGGAATCTATTATTAAGGAAGTCTTAACAATGCACTTAGAAAAGCACAGTATGATTAGAACAAGTCAGTATGGTTTTTGTAGTATATGTGTTTGAACGGGTTAATGTTTGAGATAGTGTGAGGAATACCTCCCACCACGGTGATGTAGGAGATCACATGTGAGAGAGACAGGAGGGAGAAGCACCATGGCTTCAGAGGAGTCACACAGACTTATGTAAAGCTGTGTACAGTTAAAATGTAATAAATAAGTTAATGTTAAAATAACTGAAGACTCAGTAATCTGTCCTAGCTAGACTAACCAAACATACAATATGGTGAACAGCAGTGGCTTTTACCATATAACACCCTGAAGAATTTGAAGAAATACTTTGAAGAAGGCTGACCTAGAAAAAGTGCTAAAACTGCAGAACTCAAGAAAAGGCTGTGAAAAAGCTCCCGAGCTGCTCCATGGACAAAAGGAGACATGGAGAGTCGAGGAATCGGCTTGTAGAGGCATTCAGGCCTCACAGAGGTGGATGGTCTGAAAAAATTACGGTCCAGCAATTGCAAGCTTTGAGTCGGAGAGCCAAGCAGTGATCAAGGATCTGATGAGCAACCCTTAAAGGGAGTAAAAATTTGGTCCTAACAGCAGGAGGCAGGCAGCACTGGGGAAGCCAAAGGTCCTCAGCGAAGGCAGATCCGAGGTTGGCACCAATATGCATGGAGCCAGCAAGCGAGCAAAAAAAACAAAGAGGCTGCAAATACTCAATACTCCAAGCGAAGGGAGTAAAAAGTGTATGGAAAAAAATGCTGCAAAGCTGCGTTTAAAGAAAGAAAGAAATGCAGAGTCTAGCGGTGGGATTTCACAGGGAGAAACAGTGACCATCGCAGGAGTCAGCGCGAGGCTGAAAAGCGTGGGAAAACATCTGATACTGGAGGGAAAATTTTAAAAAGAAAGTAAACGGCATAGAAAGCCACGGGTCTTAAATTCACAATACCAGAGAGGTTTGGACACATGGAGGGACCAAATCGAATTCAAAATTGGTCACTCTGGCGAAAAAGATTTCTGAGAGATAGAATTGCTTCTGAATTAGACAGCCAGTCTGAGGCAAAGCATGTTACCGCATTGATGTATTCCATTGGAAAAATAGCAGATGATGTTATTGCAAGGCAAGGCATTAATGAGACATCAGACAAACTTGATGAAGTTTTAAAAGCCTTTGATAGCTATTTCAACCTGAGGAGCAATACGATTTTGGAAAGGGCAAAATTTAACAGAAGGGTCCAGAAACCATCTGAAACAGTTGATGCTTTTATTAATGACCTTAACAGACGAGCTGAAGGATGTGAAGATGAAGACCTAAAAGTAGAATTAATATGACAATGTATTGCAGTAGGTGTTGCTGATGAATTCCAATCAGATTTATTGCAGCCTAAGGAAGACCTCATCCTAGACAAAGCAAGACAGCTGGTGAGACAAACAGAGGTCTGGGAGAAGAACAGAGCAATCCTGAGAGGTGAAGAAAGACCTTGGTTCAGGAAACCTCCAGCGACTGTACAGTTCCTTAAGCACAGGGCTATAAAAGAAGCACCAGAAAAAAAGGTACACTGGTGGGTGGGGGTAGTGCAAGATGCCATGAAACCAAAAGGTCCCACAGGCGCTAACAGTATCCTTCCACTGAATGCTTTCACTGTAAGAAAGTAGGCCTTTATGGAAAGATGTGCTGAAGTTAAACAGGTTTGAAAGAAAAAGTCTTCAACCATAGAGTTGTTAATGAAGTTGAACAATCTCCATCAGGAAAGAAATCAGTAAACTTCCTTGGTGAGATCAATGACCCTAATCATGCATTCTGCTCTGCAGATATATATGTCAATGGACATATCAACAATATTAAACTAGACACTGGAGCAAGTGTAATGGTTTTATCAGACAACGAACCGTGGTTATCAATGTGTTGCTTGAAACCAACAGAAACTCAGTTACATGGCCCAGGAGGGATTGAACTGAAAGTCAAGGGAAAGCTACAGGCAACACTCCAGCACAAGGGAAAGCAGATGTTGGAAACACGAAGTTCTACACAATCAGGAATTCTCTCTCTTAAGTAGAAGAGCTTGTGTTGATCTTCATCTAGAAGAAAAGTGGAAGAAGTTAAGCAACAAGAATCCCGGAGTCACTTACAAAAAGACTTTTCAAAATTATTTACTGGTCTAGGAAGACTTAAAACCGATTATAGTACTGCGTTAATGAAATACACTAAACCTGTTTGTCTTTTCACGCCTGGAAAGATACCACACCCACTAATGGAGCAAGTCCAACATCAGCTAGAAGAAAGACCAGGATGGGAGTCATTTCTCCTGTCACTGAACCTACAGAGTGGTGTTTGGGAATGGTTCCAGTTCCTAAGCCTAATGGTGCTCATTTGTGTAGATTTAACTCAACTTAATGAGGTTGCCAAAGAGAAATTCTTCCGATGTCCTCAGTAGATGAAAGGTTGGCTTGAAAAGTACCATGTTCACAAAGCTCGACGTGAATAGTGGCTTTCGGCAGGTCCCGTTGGATAAGAAGTCAAGGTTATTGACAACCTTCATTACTCTGCTCAAATGTTTTGTTTTAATTGTTTACCATTTGGTATAACATCAGCACTGGAAATATTTTAAAGAACTATGATAAACATTCTACAGCGTCATAAAGGAGTAATATGCCATCTGGACAACATCTTAGTCCATGGTGAATCCGTCGAAGAGCATGACCTGAGGGTTAGAGCGGTTTTGAATCGTCTACAAGAAGAAGGCCTGACACTTATGGAAAGTACGAATTCTCAAAAACATCTATTCGTTTCTTTAGGACACATTGTCAGTAGCAAGGGCATTCTGGCAGACCCGCAAAAGATGAGAGCCATTAGTGAATTCTCACTTCCTACTTCTGTCCAAGATCTTCAGCGATTCCTTGGAATGGTTAATCAGTTGGCAAAATTTTTACCCAATCTAGCGCAAGTTACTGAACCCTTAAGACAACTATTAAAGAAAACTCGAACATGGTGTTTGGATACACATCAGGAGCAAGCATCAAGGAGATCAAAGGATCAAGGAGATGCTGATTTCGCCAGATATCGTAATGCGTTGTAACCCCTCACTGCCAACCACAGTTGCAGCAGACGTCTCCTCTACGGGGTTAGGGGCAGTCCTTTTTCAGGAACAGCCAGATAGGTGTCGAAGACTGGTTTATTACACATCTCGAGCATTGTCTGAGACTGAGACAAGGTATGCAATTATAGAGAAAGAAGCTCTCACAGTCACATGGGCTTGTGAGAAGTTCTCAGGTTATATTATCATCTTAAAGATCATCATACAGACAGACCACAAACCCCTAGCTTTCTTACTTGATGAAAAGGAACTCGCTAGGATGCCTCTGAGAATCCAGATATTCTGCTTGAATCTAATGAGGTTCAGGTATGAAACAGTAAACGTGCAGGGCAAGCAACAAATGACAGCAGATGCATTGTTGAGAGCTACTTTCGACCATCATACACAACAGGATGTTAACTTCATTAATGAAATGGAGTCATATTCTCAGTTCACTGCATCACAATGGCCGGCAAGCTTAAAAAAACTCCAAGAAATTCATCATGCTCAGATGCAAGACGAGGAATGCATCTGTATCCACCAATATTGCACACAAGGTTGGCCACAGCAGTGTCCCAGTGGTAAAGTGATGAAAATCTTCTTCAACACAGAAGGCACTTTACTATTGTGGATGATTTGCTGATGTATGATGAGAAGTGATTCCGGTCTCACTCTGGGCAGACATCTGGGAGAAAATACACTAGGGCCACATGAATATCAGGAAATGCAGAGCATGGGCTCAGTCATCCTGCTGGTGGCCGGGAATATCAAGAGATATCGAACAAATGATTTCTAATTGCCAGGTATCTGCAGTGCACAGTTCAAGACAGAGAAAAGACTTACCAAAAACAACAAGCTTATATTTACAATAGGAAATATCGTACCAGGAACCTACCCAAGTTGATGGAAGGGGTGGGTATGAGACCAAGGCAGAGGAGGAGTAATTGTCCAGAGAGAAGAGAATCAACAGAAATCTTATTTAGTACATACTTCAGAAGGTACTATAACGAGAAACAACAGGAGAAATCTTATTTCTATTCACCAAAGACGTCAATCGGTCATACATTTGGATGAACCAGATGTTGGACCTGAAATTCAGACAGCACCCAATACTACAAACCTCAAAGAAGGCCGTCCAAGTCAAGAAACAAGAGTTCAGAGAAAGACGACTAATCTTCCGAATCTGACAACAACACGATCAGGGAGAGTTGTGAGGCCTCCTGACAGATTGAATCTGTGATGTCAGAGACCTAGGGTGAGATGGGGAAGTACGTAAAAATGAAAAATGAATGTATAAATACATATATGTATAAAGATTTGAGGGGAGATGTAGTATAAGGGTTTGAAAGGGTTAAAGTTTGAGACAGTGTGAGGAATACCTCTCACCATGATGATGTAACAGATCACATGTGATAGAGACTGGAGGGAGAAGCAGCATGGATTCAGAGGTGTCATACAGAATTATGTAAAGTTGTATTTAGTTAAAATGTAATAAATGAGTTCATGTTAAAATTACTGAAGACTCAGTAATCTCTCCTAGCTAGACTAACCAAATATACAATGGTGGCAGACTAACCAAATATACAACAGTTTTACTAAAGGGAAATCCTGTTTGACAAATGTATTAGAATTTTTTAAGCATGTAACTTGTAGGGTAGATAAAGGGGAACCAGTAGATGCAGTATACCTGGATTTCTGAAAGGCATTCAATAAGGTGCCACACCAAAGGTTAATAAGCAAGATAAGGGCTCATGGAGTTACGGGTAATACATTAGCGTAGATAGAGGATTGGTTAACGGGGACAGAAAGAAAAGAGTGGGCATAGAAACATAGAAAATAGGAGCAGGAGTAGGCCATTTGGCCCTTTGAACCTGCTCCACTATTCATTATGATCATGGCTGATCTTCCAACTCATAAATGGGACATTTTCAAGTCGGCAGGCACTGAATAATGGAGTGCTGCAAGGGTCAGTGCTGGGACCTCAGCTATTAACAAGCTATAATTAATGGCTTAGATGAAGAGACAGAGCGCAATGTATCTAAGTTTGTGGATGATATGAAGGTAGGTGGAAACTTAAGCTGTGGGGAGGACACAGAGAGGCTGCAAAGAGATAGAGACAGGTTAATTGAGTGGGCAACAAGATGGCAAATAGAATATAATGTAGGGAAGTATGAAGTTATTTACTTTGGACGTAAGAATAGAAAAGCAAAATATTTTTTATAAGGTACAAAACTTGTAAGTGTTGATGTTCAAAGAGGTTTGGGTGTGCTTGTACAAGGAATGCAGAAAGTTAGCATGTAGGTACATCAAGCAATTAGGAAGGCAAATGGCATGTTGCCTTTATTGCAAGGGGATTGGAGTACAGGAATAAAGAAGTCTTTCCAGTATTGTACTGGGTTTTTGTGAGACCATATCTAGGGTACTGTGTGCAGTTTTGATCTCCACATTTAAGAAAGGATATACTTGCATTGGAGGCAGTGCAGCGAAGGTTCACTAGATTGGTCCCTGTGATGAGGGGGTTGTTTTGTGATGCGAGGCGAAGTAAATTGGGCCTGTATTCTCTGGTGTTTAGAAGAATGAGAGGCGATCTCATTGAAACATACAAGGTTCTGAAGGGGCTGGATAGGGTAGACACTGGGAGATTGTTTCCGCTGGCCAGGGAATCTAAAACACTGAGGCACAGTCTCAGGATAAGGGGCAGATCATTTAGGATAGAGATGAGGAGAAATTACTTCACTCATAAGGTTGTGAATCTTTGGAATTCTTTACCCCAGAGAGTTGTGGATGCTCCATCATTGAATGCATTTAAGGCTGAGATAGTCAGGTTTTTGGTCTTTCAGGGAATCAAGGGATATGGCGACTGGGCGGGAAAGTGGAATTGAAGCCCAAGATCAGCCATGATCATATTGAATAGCAGAGCAGGCTCGATGGGCCATATGGTCTACTCCTGCTATGATTTCTTATGTTCTTGTGGAGCTGGTTCAAGTGAGTCCAGACACACTTCACACAGGACTGTTAAGGTGATGTTCTCAGTATGGTGTTCCTGGTGAAATACCGAAACTTATATGATCATTTAACAGAAAAATTTGAAAAGGAAGAATATAAGGGTTTATGGGAACAAGACAGTACAGGACAAGAAGTGGGATTCCAGTGGACAGCTCCAGTCATAGAGCTAGCAGCAGCACAGCACACTGGACTGAAAAGCCTCCTTCCTGGTTGTAATGTCTGTGGTTCTGCCTCATGGCACCCAATATCTCAAACAGTAAGCTATGCACGCTGTGATCTTTCTGAATAGACTGAAATGTCTGCGTTTATTTCCTGTAACAATTACTTTTTTTCCCTTGCAGGCCTGCACCAATTTCAATGACAGTGGATCTTGTGTTATTCAGTGTCCCTTGCCATTCTTTTACAACACCATAACTTTCCAGGTGGAACCCAATCCCAATGCCAAGTATACATATGGAGCGTTCTGCGTCAAGAAATGCCCACGTACGTATGCTAGAAAGAAGGGCTTCTTGTGGCGACTGTGTGGATGAGTATAAAACCGATGCTTAAGTTGAAGATTGGACGCAGCTACAGAGGATGTTTCAAGAAATGGGTTTGGTTTGGTACCCAAATGTGGTCTTGAGCTGGTTGTACTCTTAAAATTGGTTGGATTATTTCTGTGTCCTGCCTGTATTTGCAGTTGTGGAGGGGGTGAAGGAGGGGTGGTCCTCCGAGCTGGGTTTGTTGAGCACATGCATAAAAGCCATGCCACGAGGAGTGTGGGTCGGGGAACAAGGTGTTGGCCCTTTGTCTGGCCCTCACTCCCTTCAGCCAATGGTTTCTTGCTGGGAGCACAGGGTCACAGGACTAACTCGATAGTCAATCAGCAGTACACGACAACACAACATGTTGGAGTGCAATCCCTCCCGCAATGTGGCATTTTGGCGCATTCGTTTACAAGAGTGGTACCAAAATGGAGAGAGTACAGCTGTCAATCAAGATTGAACAGGTTGGGTGAGATTTTAACTCACTGAAAACCCATTCACTTACGAAGAGTTAAAATTGGACCCTTTGAGGCTTTTTTCATTAAAAAGAGAAAACTTCAAGGTAACCTGATAAAGGTTTTTAAAATAATGTGTAGGTTGGACTGGGTGGATGTGGAGAGAATGCTTTCACTTGTGGGAGAATCCAAAACGTAGGAGCATAAATACAACATAGAGTCATAGAGAGATACAGCACTGAAACAGGCCCTTTGGCCCACCGAGTCTGTGCCGACGATTGCATACAGTACTCCAGCTAAGGCTTAGCCAGAGATTTGTAAAGTTTTAGCATGCTTTCCTTGTTTTTGGATTCAATGCCCCTATTTACAAAGCCAGATGCTTTCCTAATCAACGTACCCTGACATCTCCAAGAATCTGTGAATATGCACCCCCAGGATCCTCTGCTCTTGCATCACCCTCAAAATAGTACCATTTAGATTATACTGCCACTTCTCCCAAAGTGTATCACTTCACACTTTTCCACATTAGATTGCATCTGTCATGTGTCTGCCCAGTTCATCAGTCTGTCAGTGGTGGCCACTGTTGATGCTGCAGCTCCAGGGAGAGGGGGCCTCAATGGCGGGATGCCCTTGGAGACAGGTGAGTTGGGTTGGTGGATGGGGAAGCCAGGCAGGCAGGACCTGGCGATGGTGAGGGGGATTGTGGTGCAGCGATGATGCAGTTGCTGCATGGGCAGCCATGGCCATTGGGGGGACCCCTCTGTGGCCATGGAATGCCCATAAAAGAAGGCCACCTGCCTCCAGAACCCTGCTGAGAGGCCGCCAGGGTTTACCTGGCAGTCTCTCCACACAGTGGCAGGCCCTCTCGACACAGGCAAAATGCCCGCGGGAAGTGCCCTTAATTGGCAACTTAAGTGCCTCAATTGACTGCCAGGCAGGCGACTGTGTTGGCACATTTCCCGCTGCTGGCCATATGCCATGGTGCTGAGAAGCCATCAGGCTGTCCGCCCGACATCTTCCCCCACCATATTGCCAGCCCTTCTGCTTCCCAGATGCCTTCAATGGGCGGGGAAAATTCAGTCCCGGGTCATTTATATATAGCAAGAAAAGCAATGGTCCTAACACCAACTCCTTTAAGTTTTTAAATTTTAGTTTTCTAATTTTAGTTTTCTTTTAAGTTTTAGGTTTTAAGGAGTGTCTTAAAGGAGGCAAAATAGTTAGAAAAACAGAGCGCCTTAGGCAGGGTATTCCAGAGCCTATGGCCTAGGTAGCTGAAGGCATGGCCGCCAGTGGTAAAGCAATGAAAATTGGGGATGTGCAACTTGCCAGAATTGGAGGAGCGCAGAAGGAGCACAGAGATCTTGCAGGGTTGCAGGGCTGGAGGAGGTTACAGAGATAGGGAGGGAAAATGTGTTTTCATTTCAATCATTCTTCATCAGGTGAACACTATTAACATTGGGGCCGAGGCATTTTAAGTAACACTGAGCACCTCTCCTGGAACGCATGGAATTTTCTCTGCTGCGCACCATCTTCTTAAACCCCTCCTCCCTGTCTCCTCCACCCTCACTTCCAACAATAAGTGCGAGGAGCTCATGAACTTCTTTATCACTAAGATTGAGACCATCCAATCAGCTGCCTCTGCTGCGTCCCTCCCTTCCACTATCCCACTGGGCCAAATTTCCTCACATGCTCCCTTCTGTCCTAGCCCTGAACTTGCATCTTTCTCTAGTTTCTCTCCTATCTCCCCTCATGCCTTCTCTCAGCTCATCTTGTCCATGAGACCCACCTCCTGTTCCCTCAATCCTATTCCCACTAAACTGCTGACCACCCAACTTCCCCTCCTGGTCCCCATGTTAGCCAAAGTTGGCTCTCTTTCTTCAGGTGTTGTCCCTCTCTCCTTTAAATCTACAATCATCACCTTCTCCTCTTCACCCCATCGTCCTTGCAAACTACCGCCCCATCTCCAACCTCCCTTTCCTCTCCAAAGTCCTTGAACATATTGTCACCTCCCAAATCTGTGTCTCATTTTCCCAGAATTCCATGGTGGAACCCCTCCAATTAGGTATCCGCCCCGTCACAGTATCGAAATGGCTCTTATCAAATTGACAAATAACGTCCTATGTGACTGCGACAAAGGTAAACTTTCCCTCCTCGTCCTTCTTGACCTGTCTGCAGCTTTTGTTGATCACACCATCCTCCTCCAATACCTCTCCACTGTTGTCCAGCTGGGTGGAACTGCTTTCACTGGGTCCCATTCATGTCTATCTAATCATAGCCAAAGAATCACTTGCAATGGCTTTTGCTCCCACGCCTTACCTCTGGTGTCCCCCCAACAATCTAACTTTGGCCCCTTCCTGTTTCCTGTCTGCATGCTGCTCCTCGGTGACACCATCCGAAAGCACGGCATTAGTTTTCACATGTATGCTGACAACACTCAGCTCTACCTCACCACCACCTCTCTTGATTCCTCCACTGTTGCTGAATTATCAGACTACTTATCCAACATCCAGTACTGGATGAGCAGAAGTTTCCTCCCATTAAATATTGGGAAGAAGGAAGCCACTATTTTTGGTCCCTGCTCCAAACTCCATTCCCTAGCTATCGACTCCATCCCTATCCCTGGCAGCAGTCTGAGACTAAACTAGAATGTTCACAATCTTTGTGTCACATTTGACCCCAAGATGAGCTTCCAACCACATATTCGTGCCATCACTAAGACCGCCTATTCCCACCTCCGTAACATTGCCCGACTTTGCCCATGTCTCAGCTCATCTACTGCTAAAACTTTCATTCATGCTTTGTTACCTCTAGACGTGACTATTCCAATGCGCTCCTGGCTGGTCTCCCACATTCTACTCTCCATAAACTTGAGGTCACCCAGACTCTGCCTGTGTCTTAACTTGCACTGTCGTGTGACCTACATTGGCTCCCAGTCAAGCAATGTCTTGATTTTAAAATTCTCATCCTTGTTTGCAAATCCCTCCATGGCCTCGCCCCTCCCTATCTCAGTAATCTGTTTCAACCCCACAACCCTTCAAGATATCTGCGCTCCTCTAATTCTGGCCTCTTGACCATCCCTGATTTTAATTGCTCCACCCTTGGTGCCATAACTTTAGTTGTCTAGGCCCTAAGCTCTGGAGTACTCTCTCTACACTTCTCTGCTTCTCCACCTCGTTTTCATCCTTTAGGACACTCCTTAAAACCTACCTCTTCGATGTCGTTTTCTGGTTAATATGCTCCCGTGAAGCCCTTTTATTGCATTCAAGCTACTATATAAATATATGTTGTTTGATTGTATCCGAGGATTTGGATTATTTATGCAAATGAACAGGTGGATAGCAAATTAAATGAATAATCTTAGCGGCTATCATCCAGGCCAAGTAACCAAACGTCATGCATTGAAAACCCACCATGGCAAGTTATGTAAATGTATCTCATAAATGTAGTCATTTATGGCTGGCACCATGATGGTCTTAAAAATCCAACTGCATCCTCATTGCCCTTCAGGGATGGGAATGTGCCAACCTTACCCGTTCAGGCCCATGTCTCCCGAGGATAGCTAGTGATGGGAAATCAGTGCAGCCTTGCCAACCTTGCCCATAGACTGAAGGAAAATAAATGATGTGCCAGTACAAAATAAATGGGATGGAATCAGCATTGAGGGACTTGGAAAGAGCACTTTCAGCGTCTATTAGGGTGAGGAGGCAATTAAAAGGAGTAAGAAAGTGCTGAGTCATTACAACCAGCACAGGCGAGCACAAGTCTGCTGAAGTTGTACAATATGTGTCCAGTTTTGGTCATCTCAGCCCAAGTGGGATATGCATGTGAGAGGGCACAGGGCAAAGATCATTCCAAGTGTAAAGGAGTAAGGTCTAAGGAAAAGTTAAAAAGCTGAGCCTAGTGAGCTGAGAGTTGAGAGATGACCTCATTTAACATAGAATGACGTAGAATGCACAGAAACAGGCCATTCAGCCCATCAGATCTATGCTGGTGTTTATGCTCCACACGAGCCTCCATCCACCCTACTTGATCTAAACCAATCAGCATAACCTGCCATTCCTTTCACCCTCATGTGTTTATCTAGCTTCCCTTGAAATGTTATTCACTTCAACCACTCCACGTGCCAGTGAGTTCCACAGTCTAACCACTCTCTGAATAAAGAAGTTCCTCTCGAGTTACTTACTAAATTCATTAGTAACTATCTTGTATCTATGCCTCTAGTTTTGGACTGTCCTGCAAGTGGCTTAGATCAGAGAAATTCAGGATGTTTAAAATTTAAAGCAATGAAAGCAGATTTAAATTAGATATCAAAAGGACCATTCACACAAGCATCTAGATTGATCTGCCAGCCCATAATAGTAGACATATTGACCTCAGGGGCATTACAATAGAGTTTGATGCTATTTCAGGAGTGAGAATATTAGAGGGATGTGTGTTGATGCATTACAGGGTCTTTACTCAACCATGTCTTTTCCTAAGTATTTATCTTCATCAAAATGTGTCAATTGTCAGGCTCTGTTGTAAGGCTTTATTTTACAGAACCTAATATAACCTGGTGTTTGGAGAACAGTTGTAATCTACACCATCTGATTCAGCTCTCTCTCTGTTTAATTCTCTCTCTTTCTCAGTATGTTTCTCTCTCTCTCTATTGTCTTTCTGCTTTTCTCTCTGAATCTCTCTCTGCTTGCGTGTCTCTTTCCATATGTCTCGCGTTTCATCTCTTTCTCTTTCTGGCTTTCGGTAAAGCGAGCAAGCTGGTTTGTTATTGTCCATTTGCACTACCATCGAAGACTGGTTTCATCACCCATGCCTATGTCTTTCTGACTCTGTCTTTCTCTCTGCCTGTATCCTTTTGTCTGTCTTTCTCCTTATCCTAGTTCGTCTTTTTCTCCATCTATCTCACACGCTGTTTCTGTCCATCTCTCTCCCCTTCTGCATCTCTGTCTTTGTCTCTTTTGTCAATGTCTGTCTCCCACTCTCTCCCTCCCTTTCCCCTCCCCTTCTGTCTCTTGAAAAGTTAATTTTATGTTTGTCCAAAGGTATAAAATCATTTTAGAACAGAAGATCCACTGGAAAATTTAGTAGTCAGATGTGTGAAACTGTTTGCATTGTGTCTGTGTTTATGTAACTGACTGTGTTAGCGTATGCGTCCGTATAATGTATGTGTATCTGTGTGTGCCTGGATATGTGTGTGTGGGTGTGTCGGTGGTTGTCTGTGTGTCTCTGTATTTGTGTGTGTGTCTGAGTAAGTCTGTGTGTGTGTGTCCATGTCTATTTATGTGTATGTGTGTGTATATATATACCACTGACCACCTCCAGGCGCTTACCCATTGTCTCCCGAGACAAGGAGGACAAAGAAGAATATATATATATATATATATATGTGCATCTGTTGTGTGTGTGTCTGAGTAAGTCTGTGTGTGTGCATGTCTATATGTGTGTACATCTGTTGTGTGTGTAAGTCTGTCTAATGTCTGTATATCTGTGTATGTACTTGTCTATGTAATGTGAATGTGCGTGTGTGTCTGTGTAATGTGTGTTTTTTTGTGTATCTGTATTTGTGTATGTGTGTGTGTCTGTGCATATCCGTGTCTAATAAGAATGTAAAAAATAGGAGCAGAAGTAGGCCATTCAGCCCCTTGAATCTGTTCCTCCATTCAATAAGATCATGGCTGATCTAATTGTGGCCTTAACTCCACTTTCCTGTCGGACCCTCATAATGCTTGACTTTCTTGGAGATCAAAAATCTAACTCAGCCTTGAATACATTCCATGGCCCAGCCTTCACTGCTCTCTGTAGAAGAGAATTCCAAAGATGAACAACCTTCTGAGAGAAGAAATTCCTCCTCATCTCCGTCTTAAATGGGAGACCCCTTATTTTGAAACTGTTCCCCCTAGTTCTAGATTCCCACATGAGGGAAAACATCCTCGTAGCATCAAGCCCCCTCTGAATCTTATATATTTCAATAAGATAACCTCTCAATCTTCTAAACTCCAATGAGTATAAGCCCAACCTGCTCAACCTTTCCTCATAAGACAAACCCCTTCATCCCAGGAATCAGCCAAGTGAACCTTCTCTGAACTGCTTCCAATGCAAGCATATCCCTCCTTAAGTAAGGAGCCCAAAACTGTACACAGTACTCTGCGTGCAGTCTCACCAACCTGTACAGTTGCAGCAAGACTTTTATACTCCATCCCCCTTGCAATAAAGGCCAACATTACATTTGCCTTCATAATTATTTACTGTACCTGCATGTTAACTTTTTGTGATTCATGTACAAGGCCACCCAGATCCCTCTGTACTGCAGCATTCTGCAGTATCTACATGTAAATAATATTCTGCTTTTTGATTCTTCCCACCAAAGTGGACAACCTCACATTTCTCACATCCTACTCTATCTACCAAATTTTGCTCACTCACTTGACCTATCCATATCCCTTAGCAGGCAAAGGGCTTAATTTTACGGGCCGCTAAGGATGAGAATGGAAGTTGGCGGGGGGGGCATAAAATTGTGTGGGAAGGCAGGGGAGTGCAGTGCCCATTGCCTTCCTGACACCTTCAAATTTAGTTTAGGCTGAGGAAAGCTGAGGACGGCCTTCTTGACCAGAGGTCAATTGAGGCCCTTCGGTGACGAATTAATGGCCACTTAAGGGCCTCTTCCCACTGCTGCTGGTATTTTACCAGTGGTGGAAGTGGGTTGCCTCCACCATGTGAGGAGGCTGCCCAGTAACTCAGGTTGCCTTAATGTGGGCTTGATGGGGGGTGGGGGGGGGGGGGGGGTGGGGGGGGGTGCCCTCTTTCATGGACAATCTGCGGCCCACGGAGGGTCCCCGGCAGCAATGACCACCCCGAGGCATCACCTACCCACCCCCCTGCCCTCAATAAATCATCCCTGCTGTCACCCTCACCAGGGCCTGCCCAAGTGGCCTTGGCGAGCCCATCCTCACTTACCTTCAGTCCGGGCTTCGTGGCTGCTCTTCTTCAAGTGACTGCTGCAGTTCCAGCAGTGGCCACTGCTCCCGGCAGCTCTTGGAGGTGGGACCCCATCCTTAAAGGGACGGGGACCTTGGCACTGGGCAGCTAATTGCCTGAGCACCATGAAATGCAGCTGGGGGCCCCCAAATGGCCAAGGCTGGGGTCCCCATGCCTTTTGGGCCCGGCGTGGGACCTCTGTTGGCTGCATAAAATCCTTTTGTCTCCTCACATTTAGTTGTCCCACTTACCTTTGTGCCGTCAGCAAATTTGGCTACAGTACACTCTGTCCATTCATCCAGGTCATTAATATACAAGAAATCGGAGCAGAAATAAACCATATGGTCCATCGAGCCTGCTCCGCCATTCAATATGATCATGGCTGATCTTAGGATTCAACTTCACTTTCCTGCCACCTCGCCATACCCCTTGATTCCCTGCAAGACCAAAAATCTATCTATCCCAGCCTTAAATGTATTCAATGATGGAGCATCCACAACCCTCTCGGATAGAGAATTCCAAAGACTCACAACCCTTTGAGTGAAATAATTTCTCCTCATCTCAGTCCTGAATGATTGACCCCTTATCCTGAGACTGTGTCCCCATGTTCTAGATTCCCTGACCAGTGGGAACAATTTCTCAGCTTCTACCCTATCAAGCCCTCTCAGAATCTTGTATGTCTCAATTAGATCGCCTCTCATTCTTCTAAACACCAGAAAATATAGGCCCAATTTACTCAGCTTCTCATCAGAGGACAACCCCCTCATCCCAGGGACCAATTTAGTAAATCTTCGCTGCACTGCCTCCAATGAAAGTATATCCTTTCTTAAATGCGGAGACCTAAACTGCACACAGTATACCAGGTGCGGTCTCACCAAAGCCATGTACTATTTTAGTAAGACTTCTTTATTCCTGTACTTCAATCCCCTTGCAATAAAGGCCAACATGCCATTTGTCTTCCTAATAGCCTGCTGCAGCTGCATGTTAATTTTGTGCGTTCCTTGTATGAGTACCCCCAAGTCTCTCTGAACATCAACACTTACCAGTTTCACACCTTTTGAAAAATATTCTGCTTTTCTATTTTTACGACCAAAGCGAGCAACTTCACACTTCCCTACATTATACACCATTTGCCATCTTGTTGCCCACTCACTTAATCTGTCTATATCTCTTTGCAGCCTCTCTACGTCCTCCCCATAGCTTGTCTTTCCACCGAGCTTTGTATCATTAACAAACTTAGATACATTACTCTCTGTCTCTTCATCCAAGTCATTAATATAGAGTGTAAATAGCTGAGGCCCCAGCACTGATCATTGCGACACCCCACTATTCACTGCCTACCAACTTGAAAATGCCCTATTTATGCCCACTCTTCTTCCTGTCTGTTATCCAATCCTCTAAGCTTGCTAATATATTACCCCCAACACCATGAGCCCTTATCTTGCATGTTAATCTTTTATGCGGCACCATATTGAATACCTTTTGAAAATCCAGGTATATTACATCTACTGATTCCCTTTTATCTATCCTACGAGTTACATCCTCAAAAAACTCAAATAAATTTGTCAAACAGGATCTCCCTTTAGTAAAACCATACTGACTTGTTCTAATCATACATATGCTTTTCCAAGTGCAATGTTGAGACTTGCTTAATAATAGTTTCCAGCATCTTCCCAATGACTGATGTTAGGCTAACTGGCCTGTAATTCCCTGTTTTCTCTCTATTTCCTTTTTTGAAAAGCGGCGTATCATTTGCCAACTTCCAATCTGACAGGACCGTTCCTGAATCTAAGGAACTCTGGAAAATCATAGCCAGTGCAATCATTATTTCTGCAGCTATCTTTTTTAGAACCCTAGGGTGTAGGCCATCTGGTCCTGGGGACTTGTTAGATTTTAGTCCCTCAAGTTTCTCCAATACTTTTTCTCGACTGATATCAATATCCTTAAATTCCTCACTTTTTAGCCCTGAGGTTACTGCCTATTTCTGGTATGGAACTTGTGTCTTCTACTGTGAAGACAGACACAAAATATTTATTCAATGCCTCTGCCATTTCTTCATTCCCCATGATGATTTCTCTGTCTCTGCCTCTAATGGTCCAACATCTACTTTAGCTCTTCCTTTTTGTGTACTTATAAAGCTATAGATTGTAAATAGTTGAGGCCCCAGCACTGACCCTGTGGCACTCCACTAGTTACAGTTTGCCAACCTGAAAATGACCCATTTATCCCAACTCTCTCTCTTTCCTGTTAGTTAGCCAATCCTCTATCCATGCTAATATATTACCCCCAACACCATGAGCTTTTTAACTTATGTAGTGAACTTTTAATGGCAACTTATCAAATGCTTTTCGAAATCCAAATACACTACATCTGCTGGTTTCATCCTACTTGTTACATCTCAAAGAACTCTCTTAAGTTTGTCAAGCATAGTTTCCCTTTCATAAAACCATGTTGACTCTGCTTGATTGTATTATGATTTTCTGAATGTCCTCTGTGTATGTGAGTGTGTCTGTGCAGTCCGCATGTGTGTGTATGTCTGTATTTGTGTGTATATGTGTCTGTGTGTTTGTCTATATATGTCTGGGTCTGTATAGTGTGTCTGTAAATGTGCGTGTGTGTGTCTGTGTAATGTGTGTCTGGGTATATGTTTATCTGTGTATGTGTCTGTATATGTCTGTGTCTGTGTTTGTGTAAAAATGTTGTTTTACAAATGGAGTCTTACATTTGAAACTTCCCATATCAGGCAGTCCTCACCGGAGATGGGTACAGCTTACTGTCATCTTGAGAATCTGGTTTTATTGTCTGTCAGGAACATTATCAATTTGTTATCAATCTTTACATTATGCCACTGATAAAAACATTGATCCTTGACTAAATCCATCAGGTCAAACAAATTACAAGATCACATGCCGGTTGCTGTATGTCACAGCACACTTGTTCCAGTTATAGATTTCCTCTCAGTCATTATTTTTGTTATTTGTTTTTTTTTCCAATTTTCTCCCTTTGCTGAAGGTGCTGACTCTCGCTGTGGGGCTATGATTCCACGTGAGAGCCGAATTGCCCATTCTGCATGTGTCTAGACAGTGGGTGTTGGCAGACTCTCTGACTGTATGTACCTGAGCTTGTCCTCACCCGTTAGGAGCATGAAGCCTGGTTGACCCTGCCCTGGGACACGGAGGCCGATTTGAGGGTATTTATTGAAACCTCCCCCCTCCCCCTCTCATCATTCCAACTCTCCTCCACAGATTGAAATCAGCTAACTTAGCACAGAGCAGGAATCACACTGGGATTTTCAGATCTGTTTACCAACTGAACAATTGGAAGAGCTATCTATTTTTATCTCAATACATTTCTGTTGTTCAATGGCTGTAAATCAGCAGGTAATGGGAGATTTGTTTTGGATATTCATCGATAGCAGAAAAACTGTCAGCGACTCTGTGCAGTGTGCTGAACTTCTCTCTCCTTAAAAGTACATTTCCACTAGTTCATCTAACTTGATCAGCACACTTGTGGTTCTACATTAGTTGTAGAGACGTGCAGCTTAGAGGTTGAAACGGGCTGTGTGATGTCAATATTGCACATTGCACAAATTGGGTAAGATCTTTGTTAAAGTCAGAAAATGCTGGAAAACTCTCAGAGGGTCGGGCAGCTTCTGTGGGGAGAGAGACAGAGTTGACGTTTCAGATCAATGAACTGGAAGGTTTAGCTTTGGTCTTAGTGAAATTAGTGGACAAAGGAATCCATCCATGTGTGTTAACAGATTAATTACGAAGCACAGCATGATTTCCCAGCTTCAGATGACTGTAATTCCTGCATGTAACAAACTGCTCCACAAATGTGTAGAAAAGGTTTGAATATAAAAAAAATCTGATTGAGTAAATTCCCCGATCCCACACTCCCATTGATCAAATGGGTTGCAGGTCAGAGACAAAAAAGGCCCAATTCTCTAGCTCATGGTCCCTTCCCATATGGGTCATTGCTGGGAGGGCAGGATCAAGGCACTTAGCCCCAGTACTACCATTTACCGATGACTTTATCAGCAAACTGAATAAGGCCAGAAAACAAATCCAGTTACATATGAAAATCGGTGCCAGGAATTAGGGAAGAAATTGAGCTCAAAATACAGGCTGGTTGCAAAAGCGTGGTAAATGTGACACCGGGAGTTGCTGCTTACACTGGCAGATATGTGCCACTGAACTGGAGGCAGCTGAATTATAAACCACCCGAAAGGTAAGGGTGGGAGAATTTCAGCAGACAGGGGTAGCACACCAGGAGATGGAATTCTGCATTGTATGCAGGTTCAGCAGTGAACGACATAGAGCTGGGGCAAAGTCTCTTATTTATTGGCCAGGTGGGAGTACAGTGTGATAAATAACATTGGGTCGAGTCCATCAAACTTTCAGTCAGGATGGCACTGGGGCATTCAGTGCTATAGTAATGGTTGGCCAGAAACTTTCTTGTTTAGAACATTCAAGGAATAAAGCTGTAAGAAAGTCCAGATATGTTAAACAGCTGGAAACATTCCCTCTCCCCTTGCAGATAACTTTGTGGTGGATCACAGCTCTTGTGTACGAGCATGCCCGAGCAACAAGATGGAAGTGGAAGAAAATGGAATCAAAGTCTGCAAGCCCTGCACGGATATTTGTCCCAAAGGTAATTCTCATTTTATCAATGTTGAAACCCCTTCTCCTTGCCCCCTGTCAGACCAGAACCAACAGCTGATCCTCTGTTAGACCATGTTGCAGTGGTGTATTCTGTGAAAACAATGATTAAACCTAAACTTCCTGCTTTCAAACCCCATCCTCTGCTCTCCCGAAAGCGCTGACTCCTTGCTCAGTATATATGGTGTTGCAGGTTCCAGAGTCTCTCTGGCCCCTCACCCAACTAAGCCAGTGTGAGCCTAACCAATGAGCTGCCACCATTGGTGGCCTGACCGCCAAACCCAGCCCCATCCACAGGTACCTTTCCAGCAGGGGTCACTAGGTGGCAGGAACAGGAACCCTGGGCTGAAATTTAGTTCCAGGGTCCCGATCCTAGCGCCGGGCTTAATTCCGGGTCGGGAACCAGGACGTGGCCGTGGCGGGACATTGGGGAAGGTTTCGAGGAGGCGGTCAATTAAGGCCGTCTCTGGGAGCCACGTTCAGGTAAGGACAGCAGGCGGGCTCTGCGGCCGGTGGGGTGGTGTGGGGGGGGTGTCACTGGGAGCATCTAAGACTCTGGGCAGCATTCAGCACCACAGGGAGAGGTGGGAATTGCTGCTGTAAGTGGGCAACCATGAGGATGCCTCAAGGTAGAGACACCCTCTGGCCATTTGTAAATTGTACAAATTATACTGTGCCACAGCTGCCAGGCCATCATTGCGGAGGAGGAATCAGTTCACAGGAAGGCTCTGCAGCTCAGGCTCTTATAACTCAGTGGATGCATGCTGGGTTGCTTTGCAGGATGTGCCTCTGGCACCCCCTTGGCCTGCCGCTGGGAGGCCGTCACCATGCCATCTACGGGCTCTAGCCACATCAGGGACCTGTCCTCCATCTGGAAAATCCAGTCGGCATACAGAGCACCCTCAATTAATTGGCCTGCTGGGTGGTAGCCATCAACCTCCCCATGCCCCCCAAAAGCCGCTTCCCTGAAAATAGGCTGAAGGTGGAAACATGCCAAGAGACCAGTACACAGGCTGGTAGCAAGCAATTGCCAGCATGGTCACCTCGAACCCCACCTCTACCTCGGGATGAAAATTTAGCCCCCTGAGTTAGAAGGTCATAGCCAGGATGATGGTACTGATACTGCAGTTGACCTCAGTACCACTGGGTTGGGGGTGTGGTGTTTAGCAGGAGTGGGGTTGTTGACCAGGACAGTAGCTTCTAACCAATCCCTTCTTAACGAACCGCTCATCAATTGTAGACCAGCTTCACTGTGTGTTAAAGATATACCTTCCAACTGGGAGATAAGGTCAGGAACAGGGAAGGAAAAGGCTGGAACAAGAGAAAGGTGTCCTGCTGGTCTAATGGGTAAAGCTATTGCCCAGAGTATGAATATGTCACACCAACCAGAAGATCCCAGGTTCAAACCAGCGCTGATCTCTGTTGAGGCAGCATTAAGAGCTGTGCTATTGGCTTTTCTGCTTGGGGACTAAGGCAGGGTAAATTTGACCAGGATTCCTGTTAGTTCATGAACTCTCTGGGGAAAGTGCCAGTGCATGGAAATCAAGAGAGAGCAGGATTGACTAGGTATAGTCTAGGCTTGCAAATGAAGAGGGAAAACATTCAGAATGTATTTCTAAAGTGTTTACCTCAGTATAGTGGTGTTACAATTCCGGTATTAAATATGAAACAGAGAATAAAGAACTTGCACCCTGGCTAAAATAAAAGCAAAATACTGCAGATGCTGGAAATCTGAAATAAAAACAGGAAGTTCTAGGAATACTCAGCAGGTCAGGCAGCATCTGTGGAGAGAGAAGCAGAGTTAACGTTTCAGGTCTGTGACCTTTCATGAGAACTGGGAAAGTTAGAAATGTAATAGGTTATAAGCAAGTGAAGGGGGGAGGGTGGAAAAAGAACAAAAGGAAAAATCTGTGATGGGGTGGAAGACAGGAGCGATTAAATTTTTTTAAAATTCATTTGTGGGACGTGGGCATCACTGGCTGGGTCAGCATTTATTGCCATCCCGAATTGCCCATGAACTGAGTGGCTTGCTCGGCCATTTCAGAAGGCAAATGACAAAAGCATTGGTGCTGCAGGGAGAAAGGGAGTGGTAATGGGACAAATATAGAAAGAAGAGATGTGTCTATAGGAGGTGTGAATGGCAGAATGATGAACAGCTGCCAGCCGAAAGCATAAACAAGAGAAAAAACAAGAGTGAAACAGAAACCAGCAAAGAGAAAGGGAATCAAACTGGGAGCAGAGGTTACAGCCTGAAATTGTTGAACTCAATATTGAGTCCAGAAGGCTGTAAAGTGCCTAATCGAAAGATGAGGTGCTGTTCCTCAAGCTTACGTTGAGCTTCATTGGAACACTGTAGAAGGCCGAGGACAGAGAGGTCAGCATGAGAAGAAGGTGGAGAATTAAAATGACATCTCCTCCTCCTTGTGCCCGTTTCACAGCTTGTGACGGCATCGGAACTGGAAGCTTGCAGGCGGCGAAAACCGTTGACTCGAGCAACATTGACAAGTTTATGAACTGCACCAAAATTAATGGAAACCTTATCTTTCTCATCACTGGCATTGAAGGGTAAGTATTATAGCAAATGGCTTTGTTAACCCAGAATCCTGGTACTGGCTTCATTTGGCAGGGTACAAACATTCAGCGCAGGAGTTACACAGCTCAGGAAAAGCCAAATTAATTGCTGCAAACGCTTCAGCTTTAAATGCTGCAACATATCAAACCGATACTGGGGTAGAAATTCATCTTGAGTGGTAATGTAAAACAAGCAGTATCGAATCTCCTGTTATACACCCCGCCTGACATTTAGTTCTGTCGGAGTGTCTGGAACCGAATATCTGGTGGAGTGTAAAGTGGGCAGTCAAAGTGATTCTGCTCGTTTCGTCTGACTGCGCAAGATACGTTTTGGCCCCGTTGTATCCGATGAATATCTCTCACTACAATGGCCAGTTTCGTTCCTTCATTTCAATGAGTACATGGAAGAATCACCTGTCTTTGGCACACAGTTAAATGCAATTATTTTGTAGTTTTTAATAATGTGGCTCAGACATTAGTGCCAGGGCCTAGGGACGGATATATGTTCGAGCACTGCTCCATTCGGCGCCTGATACATCCAGCAGCTGATATGTGCTGACAGGAATCTGCATTGTCTCCTGATGAGGGGGATGGGAAACCAAAAGGGAAGAGTCAAGTCTGAGCGGTCTTTGGGAATGGTTACTGGGGTCATTGGCGACAGGCCTTCCACCGTCTTCTTGCTGATAAAATGTCATGGTCAAGAGACCAAAAAGAAAGAAGAAACACTGCAGGAAAAAGACGGTATTTTACCCAGAAAATGTATCCCATGGGAAGCAGAAAGTCATAATAAGATGATTTTCATTTGAGTGGGCATTCACTGATTGTTCTGCCTGTCGCACTTATAAAAGTGAATGAGTGGTCCAGCATCACCAATGACAGGTGTGATTATTATGGGTAAATCACAGGTGATAGGTTGGCAGCACTTGGTATGGTTGGGTCACCCTCTTACTCCACTGCAAGCACACCTCCTATTGGTTGATGTTTGAGTAACTTTGATTGTGGTTGGTGCCATTTTTATCCATTTAGTTTCACACTTAAGTAAGCCACCCTAAAATGACTGCAATGTTTTAGTCCTAAAATAGTCTCGCAAAAGGAAATAACCAGAAAAAAAAAGCCTGAAAAATACACTGTGTGATATTATCCCAGATGCAGGAGGGAAGCCTGGGACCAATAGGGGGGGGAAGCGTGGGTGCAGTGTAATGAGACTGGTCTCACCTGAGTCTTTCACATGAAAGTCTCGCACCGTCCCAGTCTCCCATCAACAGTCAGCTGATTGTGTGGTTGCCAGTGGACCTGATGCCAAACCTGATGGGGAGGACTAATACCTTCACCGATGATGAGGAAAATTCATGCAGACCAATCGTACAGAAAGGGAGTACGTTAGGCTGAGAGCTCAGATCATCTGGACTAGCACTGTCAGCGAGAACCAGTTATGGAGAAGGGGTCCGCTCCTGATCCTGTAAATTGCTTGCTAATGGCACAAATATAGACAATATTGTAAGCAGTGTACATGGAGGCATAAAATTACAAGGACATATTAATAGATTAAGTGAATGGGCAAAACTGTAGCAAATCGATTTCAATGTAAGCAAATACGAGATCATCCACTTTAGAACTAAAAAGAATAAAACAATACTTTCTGAATGGTGAAAAGCTAGAAACAGTGGAGGTCCAAAAAGGCCTAGGAGTCCACATACATGGATCATTAAAATGTCATGAACAGGTACAAAAAAATAATCAAAAAGGTTAATAGAATGCTGGCCTAGAATGAGGACTAGAATACAAAAGGGTTACGTTATATTAAGCCCTGGTTAGACCATGCCTAGAGTATGGCATTCAATTCTGAACACCACATCTTAGGAAGGCCTTGGGGAGAGTGCAGTGTAGATTTAATAATATGATACATGGACTCCAAGGGTTAAATTACAAGGAGAGATTACACAAACGAGGGTTGCATTCTTTGGAATTTAGAAGGTTAAAGAGGTGATTTGACAAAAGTTTTCAGGATATGAAGAGGAACAGATAGGATAGAGAGGAACTATTTCCACTGGTGGGGATTCTAGGGCTAGGAAAATAACCTATAAATTAGAGCCAGGTCATTCAGGAGTGAAGTTAGGAAACACTTCTACGTGCAAAGGGTGGTAAAAGTTTGGAACTCTCTTCTGCAAATAGCTGTTGAAGTCAGTTCAGTTGTTAATTTAAAATGAGATTGACAGATTTTTGTTAATCTCAGGTAATAAGGGATATGAGACAAAGGTGGGTATATGGAATTTTGCCAAAGATCAGCCATGGTCTAACTGAATGGTAGAATGGGTGCAAGGGGCTGAATCGCCTACTCCTGTTCCTCTGTTTTTATGACACTAATGGTATGTCTGTGGTATGACTGCATAAGCCATTCTATGAGAACCTAGATTATCAAAGGAGAAGATTGCTGCAGATGGAACGATGGAGAGATTACTAATTGTCGCCCAATAGTTTGGGAAGGAAGGTAGTGTTTGAGCCACTGGGTGAATGGGAGGGAAAGTTCAGTGTTTTCCATCGAAAATCCTTTCACCTCTTGACTTGTCAAAGAGTCGCTGGGTGAAAATAGTTCTGGGACTTCTTCTTGAATTTGATTCTAAAAGTGAGCAGTTTTACTGCATTTTGAAATCTGTGCACGTATCCCTGTTCCCTCATTGAGCTGGCCAGCCCGAGCTGGGATTCTTGGATTAGTGAGAATTTTGTGCCACAGACCATGCTGACTTGTGTCCAGGCTGAAACAGATGGAACTCTCTTGGATACAGCAAGCCCAAAGCAAGAAGGTGTGGTCCACCAGCACCGCGTCACCTAATGTAAGCCAGCTCAGCTTTGATTGCTGTTTCAAAGCATTTCAAATTTCTCCCCCCCCATTCCCAAAATGCAAGGCCCCATGAGCTTCGATTAATTTTAGCACACAAATGAAGCAGAAATGTAACGTGGACAGGTCATGAATAATTTGATTTGGGTAAGCTTTAAATAGTTGATGGCACAAATTTCAAATTAACTCCAACAAGCTTCAGTCTGCAGCCACCAGGCGGGTGATGTGAGGGAGAAATTGTCTCCTTTCATTGCTGATTACACAATTCCCAACCTACTGAAGAATTATATTGTTTTAAATTGTAATTCCTTGAGAAATACAACTGCATTTGATCAATACTTGTGATTTGACAAGAACTTGCCCTGATAAGGGTCTGATAAACTCTTGGGCATGGCACTGGACTAGTAATACAGAGATCATTTGTTTGATTCCTACTGTGGACATTTGTGAAGTTAATAAATGTGGTAATTTGTGGGTGAGCACCACAAAATAAAATGCTGCCGCTACTGGTTCACTCATGTTTCCTAAGAAAGTGAACCTTCCCGCAAGCCCCCCTGCTTAATGTAACCTTCATGTGACTGCAGTCCCACACTAAGTGGTTGTGTCTTAATGCCCTTTGAAGTGGCATTCAATACAGCCTTCCCACTTCCTGTATACAATTCTTTTTTTTATAAATCTTTCGGTTCCTGATTTCACAAAATAGCCAATTTAACATAACAATGCCTCATGATTTTGAACAAAGCACAAAAGCAAGTGAAGTATAAAGTCATATTAACAGATTAATTAATAGTGGATTTACAAAGGATATGTCATGCCTGAGCAAAAGAAACTTTGGTCAAAACATCAACTAGCCTCTTCGCTGAACCAAATACAGCAGGTCTTATAGAGGTATAGTAGTTGTGGTATAACAATAATCTGTAACATCCTCCAGCGCTGCAACCCTCCAAAATCTCTTCATTCTTGCAACTCTGGCCTCTTGTGCATCCTCTACTTCCTTTATCCCACCATTGGCAGCCGTACCTTCAACCGTTTGGGCCCAAAACCCTGGAATTCCCTCCCTCGTCTTCTCTGTCTCTCCTGTTCTCTTTCCTCCTTTAAGACTTTAAGACTCCTTAAAACCTACCTCTTTGACCAAGCTTTTAGTCATCTGACCTGAAGTCTTCTTCTATGGTTGGTGCCAATTTTTGTTTGATTACGCTGCTGTCATGTGCTTTGGGATGCCATACTATGTTAAAGGTGCTATCTAAATGCAAGTTGTTGTGGCAGATAGGGCCTTACTGCACCATCTCACTTGAAATATGGCACCTCAGGCATAGGAGCAGGAGTAGGCCATTTAGCCCATCGAGCCTGTCCCGCCATTCAATACGATCATGGCTGATCATCCACTTCAATGCCTTTTTCCCCACACTATCCTCATATCTCCTTATGTCATTTGTATTTAAAAATCTGTCAGTCTCTGCTTTAAACATACTCAATGGCAGAGAATTCCAAAGATTCACAACTCTGAGTAAAGAAATTTCTCCTCATCTCTCTCCTAAAGTGGCTTCCCCTTATTTTGAAATTGTGTCTCCTGGTTCTAGACACCCCAACCAGGGGAAACATTTTACCTGCATCTACCCTATCCATCCCTTTAAGTATTTTGTAGGTTTCAATGAGATCACCTCTCATTCTTCGAAACTCTAGAGAATACAGGCCCAGTTTCCCCAATCTCTCTTCTTAGGACAGTCCCGCCATCCTAGGAACAAGTCTGGTAAACCTTTGTTGCACTCCCTCTATGGCAATAATTTCCTTCCTAAGGTAAGGGGACCAAAACTACACATAGTACTCCAGGTGCGGTCTAACCAAGGTTCTATACAATTGAAGCAAGACTTCACTACTCCTGTACTCAAATCCTCTTGCTATAAAGGCTAACATACTATTAGCCTTCTTAATTGCTTGCTGCACCTGCATGTTAACTTTCAGTGACTTATTGACAAGGTCACCCAGATCCCTTTGTACATCTATGCTTTCTAATCTCTTACCATTTAAGAAATATTCTGCACTTCTATTCCTCCAACCAAAGAGTATAACCTCACATTTTTCCACATTATATTCCATCTGCCACGTTCTTGCCCACTCAATAAGTCTGTCCAAACCCCCTTGAACCGCTTTGCATCTTCCTCACAACACACATTATCACCTATTTTTGTGTCATCTGTGAACTTGGAAATACTACATTTGGTCCCCACATCCAAAGCATTAATATATATTTTGAACAGCTGGGTCCCAAGCACTGATCCCTATGCTACCCCACTAGTCACAGCCTGTCAACGCTAGAATGACCCGTTTATTCCTACTCTCTGTTTTCTGCCTGTTAACCAATCCTTAATCCATGCCAGTATATTACCTCCTATCCCATGTGCTTTAATTTTGCTCACCAACCTCCTGTGGTGAACTTTATCAAAGGCCTTTTGAAAATCCAAGTATACCACGCCCAACAAATCCCCTTCATCAATTCTGTCAGTAACATTCTCAAAAAGCTGCAAGAGGTTCGTCAAACATGATTTCCCATTCATAAATCCATGTTGACTATGTCCAATCAGATCATTATTATCCAAGTGTCCATTTCTCACATCTTTTAGAATAGATTCTAGCATTTTCCAAACAACTGATGTAAGGCCAACAGGTCTGTAATTCCCTGTTTTCTTTATCCGTCCCTTCTTAAATAGTGGGGTGATGTTTGCGACCTTCCAATCTGCAGGAACCGTTCCAGAATCTGTAGAATTTTGGAAGATGATCACCAGTGCATCCACTATCTCCACAGCTACCTCTTTCAACACTCTGGGATGTAGAATATCAGGTCATGGGGGCTAAACAACCTTCAACCCCTTTCATTTCTCCAATACAACCTTCTTACTAATACTAATTTCTTTCAATTCCTCATTCCCCCAATCCCTTGGATCTCTAATTCTGGGAGATTTCTTGTATCTTCCTCAGTGAAGACAGACACAAAGTAATCATTTAACTTCTCTGCCATTTCTCTATTCACCATTATAAATTCTCCTGACTCTGCCTGTAATGGACCCACATTTGTCTTCACCAAACGTTTCCTTTTTACGTATTTTTAGAAGCCTTTACAGTCCGTTTTTATATTTTTTGCTAGCTTACATTCACATTCTATTCTCCCTTTCTTCATCAGTTTCTTCATCCTCCTTTGCTGTATTCTAAAATCCTCCCAATCCTCAGATTTACTACTGTTTCTGGCAACTTTCTAGGCCTTTTCTTTTAATCTTGTACAATCCTTAACTTCCTTTGTTATCCACGGTTGACTGCCTTTACTTTTGGAGTTTTTGTGCCTTGAAGGAATGTATAGTTGCTGTAAACTATGTAATATTTCTTTAAAGACTATCCATTGCCTATGTACTATCATACCTTTGAATGTATTTTCCCAATCTACCTCAATTTGCCCCTCATACCTTCATAATTTCCTTTATTCAAATTTAACACTTGGCTTCAGATTGAACTACCTCACTTTCAAACATAATATAAAATTCTATCGTATTATATTCACTCATCCCTAAAGTTTTTTTTTTACAAGATTATTAATTAGCCCTTTCTCATTACATAATATTAGATCTAAAACAGCCTGTTCTCTAATCGGTTCCTCAACATACTGCTCTAGAAAACCATCCCGAACACACTCCAGAAACTGGTCCTCCACAGCATTAGTGCTCATTAGGTTTACCCAGTCTGCATGCAGGTTGAAGTCACCCATGATTACTGTATTACCCATGCTACATGCTTCTCTAATTCCCTTATTAATGCCAAGACCACAGTACCATTACTGTTTGGTGGCCTTTAAACAGCTCCTCCCAATGTTTGCTGCCCCTTGCTGTTTCTTAGCTCCAGCCAAACAGATTCCACGTTTTGTTCTTCTGATCTGAGATCCTCCCTTACTAATGTACTGATCCCATCCCTTATTATCAGCACAACACCACCTCCTTTTCCTTTTTGCCTATCCTTCCTAAATGTCGAACTTCCTTGAATATTCAATTCCCAGTCTTGGTCACCCTGTAGCCATGTTTCTGTTATGGCAATTAGATCATACCCATTTACCTCTACTTGGGCTTTTACGTCATCTACCTTGTTGCGAATGCTGCGTGCATTCAGGTAGAGTGTCCGTAACCTTGTCTTCTTGACATTCTGCTTTCTAAGCCTAGTTGATGCTTGCCTTTGTTTCACCTGCCTTCTAATGTCACTTGCTACTTTTCTATCTCCTGTTACCAGTTTAACTTCCTTCCAATTTGAGATACCCCTCAGGTTCCCAATGCCCTGATAAGCTAGTTTAAACCGTCCCCAACAGCACTAGCAAATCTCCCTGCGATGATATTAGTTCCGGTCCTGTTAAGGTGTAGCCCGTCCATCTTGTACAGGTCCCACCTGCCCCAGAACCGGTCCCAATGCCTCAGAAATCTGATGCCCTCCCTCCTACACCAATTTTCCAGCTATGTATTCAATCGATCAATATGTTCACTAGCACGTGGCACTGGGAGTAATCCTGAGATTACTGCTTTGGAGGTCCTGCTTTTTAATTTCCTTCCTAACTCCCTAAAATCTGCTTTCAGGACCTCATCCCTCTTCCTATCTATGTTATTGGTACCAATGTGGACCACGACCTATGGCCATTCACCCTCCCCCAGAAGAATGTCCTGAAGCCTCTCCAGGACATCCTTGACCCTGGCACCAGGGAGGCAACATACTATCCTAGAGTCATGTTTACTGCTGCAGAAATGCTTGTCTGATCCTCTGACTGTCGAATCCCCTATCAATATTGCTGTTCCACTCTTCTTCCTCCCCTCCTGTGCAGCTGACCCACCCATGGTGCCACGGACTTTGCTCTGGCTGCACTCCCCTGAGGAACCATTGCTGTCACCAGTATCCAAAATGGAAAACCGATTAGCAAGCACGATAGACTCAGGGGACTTCTGCACTGCCTGCCTGGTTGTCTTAGACTGCCTGGCAGTCACCCATTCCCTCTCTGCCTGCATGCTCCTAACCTGCAGTGTGACCATCTCACTAAACATGCTTTCCCGTAGTCCTCTGCCTCGTGGATACACAATAGTGACTCCAGCCACCGCTCGAGTTCCGAAGCCCGGAGCTCAAGCTACTGTAGCTGGTGACACTGCCTGCAGACGTGTTCATCTGGGACTTCCCACATACCTCAGGACGGACATTCCACTTGGCCGTCGAGCAGGACTGGATTAATTTGCTGTGCCAAAGATTCCAGATATGCAGTCCTGGTGTGAGAAACTCTGTACAAAGAGTACCTTTTGGAAATTCAGATATGTAGGTCACATGAACACAATTACATTGAGTGCATCACGTGGTTTGTTTCCTTCAATACAAAGGAAGCAATGTCAAGTATACCCATACTGTAAGTTACAGGTCCATTTCCCACTTTCAGTGTATTTGCTTGTTTTCACCTGTTGCAGGCTTATATTAAGGGCTGTTTTTGAGATGCCATCATCACTGGTCATCTTTTACTAGCTTTCAAGGTGACATTAATGATGCTTGTTGATATTTAAACTACACCAAACAAATAATTAACCAAATTGCAAGAGATGTGACTAAACTAAAATGTTTGATGCCAAGCTGGTTGCCTGCTTTTGCCTATTTATGACAAGGTAGCCTGACTAAAAGATGATTCATAATCAGAATTTTCACAGGAGTGCATGAGGCATGTTCAGGTATATAAACCCAGTTGTGTTGCAACCAGAAGCCAGTAAAAATTATTAATAGAGATTGCATTACTTGTGAAAGCATTGTACGACTGATTTACTGCAAAGTTCCCGCTAAGCTGTATGGGTGCGTGGCTGCACAACAGCCTAAAAGGTACCCCGGAGGTCTTGTTCTGTGATAAATAACACGTGTGTGTGTGGCCAAGCAAAAATTTTAAAGGGGCTTTGCACTGGAAAAAACACGCCTCATGGAACTGCTGAAGTGTAAAGGCAACATTGATTTACTGTGCACTAAAAGCCATCCAAAGCACTAAAGCTAGAAGTGAATGGGTTACAATCGTGTCTCTAATTATTTTAGAGAAAACTCACCTATCTCTGTAACCTCTTTTAGCCCTACATCCCTCCGAGATCTCTGCGCTGCTCCAATTTTGGCCTTTTGCACATTCCCCCATTGGGATTGCTCCACCATTCGAGGCTGTACCTTCAACTATCTAGTCCCTAAGTTGTTGAATTCCCTTCCTACACCTCTTCACCTCACTACCTCTCTTTCCTCTTTTCAGATGCCCTCCAAAACCTACCTCTTTGATCAAGCATTTGGTTACTCGTCCTAATATCTCCTTATGTGGCTCGGTGTCCAAAACAAGTATTTACACTGCAAGTGCAGTGGGATGTAGGCTAACGACTAAAGATGTGGCTATACCTGACATTTTGGGGGATAATTAGTGTCCTGTGCTGGGATGATTTTAAGTTGTCAGAAGTAAACTGAGCCTTTAGCACACCACACGATTACTTCTGGTGTCTCCCAAGGATCTATCCTTGGCCCCCTCCTATTTTTCATCTACATGCTGCCCCTCGGTTCTATCATTTGAAAGCAGTTTTCACATCAGTGCTGACAACACCGAGCTCTACCTCACTACCACCTCTCTCAACCCCTCCACTACCTCTAAATTGTCAGATTCCTTGTTCAACATCCAATACTGGATGAGCAGAAATTTCCTCCAACTAACTATTGGGAAGACCATTGGAATGCTGAAAGAGTAATGGAGGGGAAGGTGTGTTTGGAGGTGCCATCATGCTGGAGGTGACCGAAATGGCAGAGGATGATCCGTTGGATATGGAGGCTGGTGGGGTGGAAGGTGAGGACAAGGAGAACCCTATCATGGTCCTGGGAGAGAGGGAAGGGATAAGAGCAGCAGTTTGTAAAATAGAACACAGACGGTCGAGAGCCCTGTCAACCATGATTGGCAGAGCAGGGTGAATCCTCTGTTGAGAGAAAAGGAAGAGATATTGGAAGTGCTAGTATTCACCATTCTCTCTGTGACACCCTGGTCCACTCCTCAGTCACCCCCAACACCTTCTCCCTTTCTTATGGCACCTTTCCGTGCAAGTCCAGGAGATGCAACACCTGTCCTTCTACCTCCTCCCTTCTCACCGTCCAGGGCCCCAAACACTCCTTCCAAGTGAAACAATGGTTTACTTGTACTTCTTCCAATTTAGTATACAATATTTGCTGTTCGAAGTGGTCTCCTCGACTTTGAGGAGACCAAATGCAGACTGGGTGACCACTTTGCAGAACACCTCCATTCATTCTGCAAATGTGACCTTGAGCCCTCAGTCACCTGCCAGTTTAATTCTTCACCTTGCCCCCACTCTGATCTTTCTGTCCTTGGCCTGCTACAGTTTTAAAATTCCCATCCTTGTTTTCAAATCCCTCTATGGCTTCCCCCCCCCCCCGCACCCCTCCCTATCTCTGCTATCTGCTCCCAATAAAGCAAAGTGCAAGCTCAAGGAACAGCACCTCATCTTTACAGCTTTCTGGACTCAACATTGAGTTCAACAATTTTAGATCATAAACTCTGCCCCCATTTTGTTTCTTTTTTTTTTGCAGGATTTTTTTTTCCTTAATCTGTTTACTTTATATTTAGATGTCTGCTATTCTGCCATTTATACCTCATCCAGGCACATGTTTTGTTTCTTTACTTGTCCTGTTACCACTCCCTTTGGCTTTGCACCATGAAAGCTTTTGCTATTTAATCTCTCCTGCCCTCCACCCTATCACAAACCTTCCCTTTTGTTCTTCTTCCCACCCCACCTCCCCACCCCTTTTCACTTGCTCAAAACCTATTACATTTTTAACTTTTCTCAGTTCTGACGAAAGGTCACAGGACTTAAACGTTGACTCTGTTTCTCTCTCCACAGATGCTGCCAGATCTGCTGAGTATTTCCAGTATCTTCTGGTTTTATTTCCAGCATCCGAAGTATTTTGCTTTTGTATTCCAACAAACTCCTGGCTGGCCGCCCACATTCTATCCTCCGTGAATTTGAAATCATCCAAAACTTTGCTATCCATGTCTTAACTCGCACTAAGTCCTATTCATTCATCACCCCTGTGCTCGCTGACCTACATTGGCTCCCGGTTAGACAACACCTCAACTTTAAAATACTCATCCTTATGTTCAAATCCCTCCATGGCCGTCCCCCCTCTCTATCTCTGCTATCTGCTTCAACCCAATAACCCTCTACAATATCCGCACACCTCTAATTCTGGCCTCTTGAATATCTCCGATTTTAAATGTTCCACCATTGGTGGCCGTGCCTGCAGCTGCCAAGGGCAGCTCTGGAATTCCCTCCCTAAACCTCTCCATCTCTCTTCCTCTCTTTACTCCT
Organism: Heterodontus francisci; assembly: GCF_036365525.1. NCBI lineage: Eukaryota > Metazoa > Chordata > Chondrichthyes > Heterodontiformes > Heterodontidae > Heterodontus > Heterodontus francisci. The sequence goes on from NC_090377.1 coordinate 129,457,135, forward strand.
TTAAGCTGCTGCTTAAAACCTACCCCTTTGACCCAGCTTTTGGTCATCTGCCCTAATAGCTCCTTATGTGGCTTGGTGTCAAATTTTGCTTTAGAACGGTCCTGTGAAACGCCTTGCATGTTTTACTGTGTTAAAGGAGCTATATGAATGCAAGCTATTGTTGTTGTTGCTGGCTTATTAGAATTTGTTCTGTGAGACAACTGTTTAATAGAATTGGCTGTTCTTTCTTTCCAGTGACCCCTATCATAATATTGTGGCTTTAGATCCAGAAAAGCTGAATGTCTTCCGGACAGTCCGAGAGATAACAGGTAACGAAAATACAGCAGGTTTTGCCCCTTAAGTTTAAATACTAACATCTACTTTACAGTCTTTCAAAAGCAACTTGTGTCACAATAAAACTCATGTTAGCATCAGAAAAGAATGTCCTTTTTATTGATGACCTCCATCAGTTTATCTCTTCATATTCTGCAATCTATTCTTTCTTCAGAAATGTATCTAATCATCTGTTTAACCCATTGATACTGCCCACTTCCTCGTCCTTACTCGTAGCTGATCTACAACTCGATTGCTCTTTGGGCAAAAGACATCTGTTTGACTTCCCTTCTTCCACCTAAATTCCCTAGTTTTTCATTAATATTTCAACCTGATATTTCAACCCTTCGCCTGGATCAATTTTACTAATCTTGAAAATGTCTTTAACTATAAGATTGCTGTGTTGTTTTATCATACCCTGATTAAGGTTTTTGTTGCAACATCTTTCAATAAAACACAAGAAGCTTTCAGTCACAGAAAATTGTCTCTCTGGAGGACAGGAGGAAGGACAGTTGCTAGGTGTGTATAACAGTGCTTCTCAAAGTGTAGTCCTCAGAAAATGAAAGTCACTGATGCGCTGTGCCACAGCCGATGCCATACAAGACACCCGGCCAGAACCCTCATTCCCACCATTCACGTGACATCACACAACCAGACCAGCTAACCCGTGCGCAGCACGAGTCGTCACAAGCACGAGCAACAACAATGTAGTTTTATGCACGAGATTTATGTGGCTGTTACATCATCTATCTGCGAGATTAGAATGAGAACAAAGAAGAGAAACTGGTTGACTGTGGAGCCTGACATAAGACTGAAGCTCTCCAACTTGGAACCAGACATCACCTCATTCTAATGAGTTCTTTTGCAGTGGCATGTGAAAGCGTGTGGGGTAGGACCGGTAGGTGGTCCACGGGTTCTTTTGACCCGCCTAAGCAGTCCGTGGACAAAAAGGTTTTGAGAACCACTGTTCTATAGCTTGGAATATTCCCTAGGTCTGGAACACACCTTGTCTTTCCAAGCAGTTGGAAGGTCAGTGACTAGAGGGCACAGATTTAAGGTGATTGGCAAAAAGAACCACATGTGACATGAGAAAGTATTCTTTTTTGCAGTCTGTTGTTACGATCGGGAATACTTTGCCTGAAAGGTTGGTGGAAGCAGATTCAATGTAACTTTCAAAAGGGAATTTGATAAATACTCGAAGGGAAAAAATACAGGGCTATGGGAAAGCGCAGGGGAGTGGGACTAATTGGATAGCTCTACTAAAAGAGCCTGCACAGGCACAATGGGCTGAATGGCCTCCTTCTGTGCTATATTATTCTATAATTCTATGACTGTTTTCATCACTTCAGTAACGGCACAAAAATTTATTTCGTTTCATTCTTAGAAACACCATTACATGTGTTTGGAGGATAGTCACAATGTAACATAGCATGCTAGTCAGTTGTATATGGCAGTACAAATGAAATGGAACTGACTTCCTCTAACTCCTGCTGCACTTGTTTTTTTTTTTGCATACATTCATGGAGCTTGCGATAGCTCAGTTACCTATTTACTTTTCCAGACACCTTGTGCAGATACTGCCCTGAGCCACTGAATGATGTGATGTTGCAGTGTGACCGGTATCCACCGACTCTTAATCCTTGTGCTGTTTCAGCTCTGTGATTGTATTATAGACAGGATAGCTTTAGCTCAAATTACTCATTAGCTGTATTATTTGCAGGGAAAGTAGCAGAGGTGTAAAACTTTCATTAGTGCTGTCTAGTCTGCCAACATATCAGAATGCACACTTCACCTGAACATCCCCCATACTGTTACAACACAATGGTCAAAGCTGTTTTTGTTTTTTTTTGATAGGTTTTTTGAACATTCAGTCATGGCCAAGAAATATGACTGATTTCAACGTGTTTGCTAACCTGGTGACAATAGGTGGCCGGAGTCTGTACAGGTAAATTGGACCTTTATTTGTTATCCAAATGCAATGTGCTTCTCTAGTTCTGTGAGGGTGGATCCTGGTGGTTATAGTCCTGGACTAACAATCCAGAGGTATGTTCAAATCCCACCTTGGCTAATAATGAAATTGAATTCAATAAATCTGATCATTAGTAAAAAGTGACTATGAAAGCTGCCGGATTGTTATAAAAATCCACATACACCTGTTATCCCTACCCAAATGTAATCCCAGTCCTGTACTGGTCAGTGCACTTAGAACAACTGGAGTTGAGTATTAAATGTTGCCTTGCTGATGTTGCACATGTCCAGGCAAAATTTTTTTTAAAAAGGCTCCCTGAACTATTTTTAAGTAGGGCTATTTTCTGGTTTGCTATTTGCTGTTTCCTCTCCTCTCATTATGTGCAGCAGTCCCACATCAGGTTTGTTACATTGTTAGCTGAGGCTTGTTAGCAGCACTGACACCCCTGAACCAGAAGGTTGTGGGTTCAAGTCTCATTCCAGAGACTTGAACACAGAATCCAGGCTGGCACTCCGATGCAGTACTGTCAGAGGTGCCGTCTTTCAGATGAGTTGTTACACTGAGACCCTGTCTGCCCTCTCAGCTGAACGTAAGCAATTCTGTGACACTATTTGAAGAGCAAGAGAGTCCTTCCTGGCAACCTGGCCAATATTTATCCCTGAACGAACATCACAAAACCAGATTATCTAGGAAAAGGCAGGGGAGTGGGACTGGGTGAGTTCTTCTTGAAGAGAATCGGTGTATACACAGAAGGTCGAATGGCCTCCTTCTGTGCTGTAACCATTGTATGATCATTATATTGTTGTTCTTGGGACCTTGCTGTGCGGAAATTGGCTGTCGCATTTCCTACAAGTGACTACACCTGCCATGGACTTGTATTACTTTTTCTCCTCGAATTAAATGAAACTCTGCGTGTGCCTTTAAGATTGTTAAAAATATGCACCTTTAAGGGAGGAGAACTTTGGGAGTCACAGTGTACCACAGCTACATTTTGGTTACCCTGAGCAACAGCAGGTCACATGGTATGATGTGTCCATTTTGACTGTGTGTGGAACTAGCAGAAACCAGTTTGAAGCAGTTGGTTCTGAAAGACTTGCCAGTGAGGAACTGAAGAGAAAAGGAGCTGTTTAATTCTCTCAAGAAAAATTCTACAAAGCTGAAAGCTAAGTTAATTGCCTGAGTAAGGAATAAAAGCTTTTCTTTTTCAACAAATTATTTGTATTGCAATGCTCATCGTTGAAAGGCCGGCACAGAGACGATGGGCCAAAGGGCCTGTTTCTGTGCTGTATAACTCGATGACTCTGTTTAATGCTACTGCAGCTGAACTGTTTGCCTATCAAGAACAGAGTATTTTCATCAAATCCAGATAAAGACTTTGAATGAACTTTGGTTATCTTCACCTTAGAAGACCTCATTCACCAGGAATGTAAAATGCAAAGACCTTCTCATTTTTATTTATTCTTAACAAACAGCTAATCTTAAAAACTACCTTTTTAAAAAACAATTAATTGTTATTTTTGAATGTATGTGTGTGAATGAGGGAGTTAGAATAAATTGAGAAGTTATAAGGTCTTTAGACTTATGTTTATCTTAATAGTTTTTAAGATTTAGTTTTTTAATAAATTAGTTAATTTGTTATTGTCTAAAGATACCTGGTTTGGTCTGTTTCGTTCTGGGGATACTAGAGTGTTTACTTTGGCTGTTTTTTCCAATTTTTGTAAACATTAATAATGTGCTGCGACCTGTGGAGTGACGGGACTGAATTAACAGTGCGTTGCTCCCACTGCGGTCGTAACACACCTCATTGACTGTAAGGTGCTGTATGACATGCGAAGATTATGAAAGACACTACTCCTGCTCCTAATTCATATGTTCGTATAAAGGCAAGTGCATGGTCCTACTTTTTGCACCCACTGTCAGCATCAGCATTCCCTGTTATGAAGGTTCCTCGACAATGCATCAACACCATACTTCACCATAACTTAGAGGATTAAGGTGGCCACAGGCAGTTTAGGGTTAGTCCCTTTTGTGTATGGTAGACGCATTTCCAGATAAGCAAGCAAAGCTTACTTCTCCTAAGACCTCAAATGGACACTGCAGTTTTCTATTTCAAGTTCGATGGACATTATCATACAATTCATCATTTGCACGTTTAGTTCTAATGAACCTTTGGGCTGCTGCAAGTGAGATCGTTGACTTTGGAGGAAATAAATCGGGGCCCATTTGGTTAGCTAACACCACGCTTGCATTTGAAAACCTAATAGAACACAAGAGGATAGGAAGATGTGGGTGGAGGGTGGGTGGGGGTAGGACTTCCACAGCTTTGCTACTCTGAAAAAGAATGAGTTTGAGTCAGAGATGGTGCAATGGATCTTTATCTTAACAAAGCGAGGTTGTCGGGGGGAGAACGCACATGTTAGTTGGGTTAATTTGCATTGTCGGCAAAATATGACTATTAAACTCAGGGGAAAGGTAACTAACTGTAGCATAGTATCAATAAAATAGAGGATAACTTACTAGCAATCTAAGGGTTAATCTAGCTATTGAAATTAAAAATCTTATGTTCAGGCAAACCTGCTGTCAGCTTCTCCATTAGAAATTCCTTTGCCCCACTTAGAAAATATCTATATTAAGTTGTCACATTGTAATTATACCCTCCCGCCTGTGGAGGCACTGACTGCCTGTGTGCAATATCACAATGGGGCAACTAGTCCTATGTTGTCAGCATTTGGGTGCTCCAGGACACATTTGAAGAACTAGATAAAACTTCCCCAGGCTCACTTGCTCAGGGCCCCATACAGCCAGTAGGAAGGGAGAGATATGACTGATACCTATCCCATTGATTGAAAGGATGACATTCGAATCCACCCACTCCCCCACCCCTCAAAATACTAAAATTGCACCGTGGAATATTAGTGTTTGAATGCTTCAAACATTTATGATTAATGGGTTAGCTGCTCCATTAAAATGCAGAGAGTGAAATTGCAAAGAAGCACTTAAGAATTTGTGAGGTCAGGTCCTAACAATGTAATTCCAGGGCAACGCTAATCATGTGAGGAAGGGGAGAAAAATGACAGGCTTTTCATTTGTTACCTTTCATATTCAGCCTTACCTATGGGAAGGGTATCTGTAAATCCATCAGGGTCAGGCGAATCAATAAACAAGCATTTAGCTCCAAGGAATCACTTGACAGTCATATTCTAACACTTCCATGTCATCCATCCAGTTGCTTCAAGTGGCTAATTACAAGTTGGCAAACTAGCCAGCAGAATGAGATCATTACATTGCCCCAACCCATGTGCACCCTGTAGAACTCCATCTGATGTCAAACTGACATGCTGCCTTTTGGAAATGCCCTGAGCTGTTGCACGCTGTTAAAATAATGATGCAGACAGCAACTGATGAGATGGGGTTGGATAGCTGCAAGCTTCCACACAATATGTATTTTCTTTCTCAATTCAGTTAATTACAGTACTTGCTTTAATTACAGGTTTTTTTTTCGCATTTCTCAAAGGAATATAGACAAGATCACACCATGTACATCCAGCTTTGTGTCTCAATTATTCACCATGGGATTGTAGATCCTGTGGTTACATACAATCCATGTCATATGCACTGTTAGGAGTGAAATACTTTCTCTTGACAGGGACTTCCTACTAGAATCAGGTCCTTTTACACAAAAAGAACAGACAAAAGAGTACACTACTCTCATGCAGGCCACCACTTGCCAAGAATGAGGCACATTAATTTCACCACATGGACGTTAAATTTCAAATTGTCGCTGGGAAGAAGAGAAGGCCTGTGATGAGGGGTTTCCAGGCCCCTGGCTGGAAAGACATTTTTGCATATTAACAGACAGTGTTTGGAACAAAGGAGCTATCCCCTGCTCCAATCCAATCCACAAACAGACTTGGTCAAACCAGTTATTCACATGACTAAACTGCTTGACAGTCTGGGGTTTTTTTTTTTCTGAATTGTACAGTTTTGAATAGAAAGCTGTTTTCTCCTGGATTGAAAAGAGCTCTCCTGGCTGGCTCGCCACAGCGCCTCTTGGCTGCTCCCATCTCTTTCTCACGGAACGGAATCCACTGAAGACACATGAACCCCAAGAGAGAAAAGTCTCCTACAGCGAACAAGGTTTAAGAAGAATACTGGGCCCCAACGAAAAGCAAGAGCTACCTACAATCAAGGACTCTACAGTGAGTGCGAAGACTCATAACAAAAACTCTTCAGATATTGCCTCAAACCTTTCCACTTTAATTTTTCTTCTCTTTTCTGTCTCTATTTGCATGTGTGTATCGTATATGCATGCCAGCATGGGCGCGTTGTGTATCCGTAGGTGTCAACTGAGTTAGAGTTTAAAGCTTAATAAAATTTCACCTTTCTTCTTTAAATCTAAGAAAGCCTGTTTGTGCTTGTTTCTTTGTCTTATAATTGGAAAGTGGTGAAAAAGGATTCACCAAGGGGTATAAAACCCTGTTACAGTAAGACCAGGTGAAGGCTGAAAGGGAACCCTAGACCTCTTTATCACCTGGTCGTAACAACTACCAATACCAAGCTACTTTCAGCAGCAGCTCCAAACCTCCTAAGTTCTCCTCCAAGTCGCACATCATCCTGACTTGGAACGATATCGCTGTTCCATCTTTGTCGCTGGGTCAAAATCCTGGAACTCCCTACTTACCAGCACTGTGGGAGTACCTTCACCACATGGATTGCAACAGTTCAAGAAGAAGGCCCACCACCAGTTTCACAGAGAAACTAGGGATAGGCAATATATACCAGCCTTGCAGTGATGTCTGCATCCCCAGAATAAAGTAGTGCAGTGGACTGGACACTGATCATTCACTGCTGGGACTTTGGGGCAGAGCAGAAGGGATCTTGATGCTGACATTAGGTGCTTGAAAAGTGCAGCATTGTATTGAATGTTATTGTTGAACAGCACGATATTTACAACAATGGAAAACTGAGATCAGACTATTGCAGTGCAAACAGAAGCACTCTGGTTTTCTGAAGGCATGCAACTGGCGAAGAATCTCACTCGCAGGCTGCAGCAGCTGAGGAATCATGCGCATGGGATGGTAAATGATGGGCAGTGCACCCAGTACCTCCTAATGGAAACCGAGGCACCTGGCCACAATTTGGGAAATGGTGCAGTGAATGCTATGTGATGTGTAACAGCCCGTGTGTTCGAATTAACAAAGTATATTCTTTTCCCCCTTGCGCAGTGGGATCTCCCTGCTGATTCTGAAGCAACAGTGGATAACATCCCTTCACTTCCAGTCCCTGGTGGAAATCAGTGCAGGCAATGTGTATGTGTCCGACAACCCCAACTTGTGCTATTATCACACAGTCAACTGGACCGTGCTCTTCAGAACCAGTTTGCAGAAACCAGTCATAAAGAACAACAGAAATTCACAGAACTGCAGTAAGTAGCACCAGTCAGTGTAAGGACATTCTCTGCGGGTGGGAGCAATTTTACCAGAATGCACCTGTTGGGAAATTGACAGGATCAGGTGCGACACTGATTTTACACCTCCCCTGAGTTGTATTGGGTGGGAGATGATATGGATGTTCTGTGGGATTTCCGGCCAGCGAGTTAAGTTAAAATGAATCCCTGTGTTTCTCTTCACCTCCCTCTACCCTGTTGTATATCAGTTCTTTAAAATATCTTTTTATGGGTTATATGAATGAAGGGATGTGCCTTATGAACAATTGCATCTTAATGTGGTTTATACTGAAAATGGAGTGATAAACTAGAACAGGATCACAATTTCTGTTTCCAGGGTATATAGCGTGGCACAGTGTCGAAGACAGGGTGTTTGGTGACAGATACCAAGTGTAGTGTATTGGGTTTTGATGGTATTGTCTGAGCAAAGTCTTGTCAATTTTTAATGCTACTTATGATAGCAAATGCAGACTGAGTCAAAAGCCTTGGTGATTTTAAATTGGTAAATGGCTACCCAAACAGAGCCATGCCAGGTATGACCCCATTTAACTATTCTGATTTTTCTAGCGTTGCGACGTTTAGCTTGAGATTAACTAGCTTGAAATTGTCTATTTCCACAGAATTTACTGCCGCACTCGTATTTTTATTATTTTCATGGAACCAGAGGCAGGAGGAAATTGATGTCAAGAATGTATTCTATTCCTTTGTGCAATTTATATAAGACCAGCCAGTTCATTGGTTTACAATTGTGCCTCATCTCACTTTCTATCCACTACCCGAAAAGACAGGAGAATATACATGATCACACGTGAGATCACAACAAGAGTTCCATGATTCCCAGATCACATTACTCTTCAATAGGCAGGATTGGTTCATTCTGGATGGTGGAAAATGTGGGGACCTCTTGCAGGAATGACCAATGTCACTGTATACAAGAATATAGTCAGTGTGTAAAACCGCAACATTAGTTACACCCAGTTGATAAATTTAATTGGCGTGCGATACACCTTGTGGCATAGTTACAATGATGTAGACACTGTAACGTGATCAGAATTCAAGCTGCAACAGATTACCAGTAGATAGCATTTCTTTGCTGAAATGGAATAGAGATCATGAAGGTGATGAGCAACATGAAATATTTCATTACATTACACAGAAAGGGAATATGTACAGCACAGAAACAGGTCATTCAGCTCAACTAGTCCTCCATGAATCTCCTCCCATTCTATCTACCTCATCTCAGTCTTTCAGAATATCTTTCTATGGCCTTTTCTCTCATGTACTCATCTAGTTTCCTTTTGAAAGTATCTAAGCTATTTGTGTCAACCACTTCCTGTGCTGGCAAGTTCCACATTCTAACTCTGAGTAAAGACATTTCTCCTTATTTCCCTGTTGAATTTATCAGTCACTGTCATGTATTTATGGTCTTCAGTTTTTAATTCTCCCACAAGTCATAGAGTCATTTACAGCACAGAAGGAGGCCATTCAGCCCATTGAGTCAATGCTGGCTCTCTGGGAGCAATCCAGTCAGTCCCACTCTCCCGCTCAATCCCCGTAACCCTACAAGTTTATTTCCATCAAGTGACCACTCGCTGTGTAAAAATGTACTTCCTCACATTCCCCCTGCATCTCTTGCCCAAAACCGTCAATCTGTGTCCCTTAGTCCTTGTACCATCGGTTAATGGGAACAGTTTTTCCTTGTCTAACTTATCTAAGCCTGTCATAATTTTGTCGTCTGTCAAATCTCCCCTCAATTTCCTTTGCTCCAAAGAGAACAACCCCAGCTTTTCCAACCTAACCTTATAACTAAAATCCCCCATCCCTGGAACCATTCTGGTAAATCTCCTCTGCACACTCTCCAGTACCCTCACATCTTTCCTAAAGTGTGGTGACCAGAATAGATGCCTCTATTTATGAAGCCCAAGATCCCATATGCTTCGCTAACCACTCTTTCACGTTCAAAGATTGATGTAACTGCACCCCTAGTCCCTCTGTTCCTGCATGTTCTTTAGAACTGTGCATTTAGTCTATATTGCCTCTCCCTATTTCTTCTGCCAAAATGCATCACCTCACACTTGTTTTTATTAAATTGCATCTGCCACTTTTCTGCCCATTCTGCTGGCCTATCTATGTCCTGTTGCAGGTGGTGCATATCATCCTCATTGTTTGCCACTCATCCAAGTTTGGTTTCATCAGCAAAATTTGAAATTCTACTCTGTATTCCAAGAATCAAGTCATTTATATCAAGTAAAAAAATTAGTGGTCCCAGCATTGGCCCTTGCGGAACACCATGGTCTACCATCCTCCAGTCTGAAAAACAACCATTTATTATGACTCACTGTTTTCTGTCCTTAAGCCATTTTTTTAAAAATCCAATGGATACTGAGCCTCCTATTCCATGAGCCCCAGTTTTGTTCACCAGCCTTTTATGTGGTACTTTATCAAATGCTTTCTTAAAATCCATATAGTTAACATGTATTGCATTCCCTTTATCAACCTTCTCTGTTACTTCATCAAAAAATTCAATTGGATTAGTCAAGCATGATCTGCCTTTTACAAATCTGTAACTCTGTGAAAACATTCTCTCCACAACTGTCCTGTCCAATCCATTCATTATTTTAAAGGTGTCTTTAAGGCCCTCTCAAAGTCTTTTTTAAAGGATAAATCTCCAGCCTGTTCAGTCTATCCCAATAGCTGTAATCTCTCAGTTCTGATACCATCCTTGTAAATATATTTTGCACTTCTCCATTGCTTCTCTGTCCTCATAGCATGGAGATCTGAACTGTGCATAGTACTCTGTGTAGCCTGACCAGGTCCTATACAAGTTTAACATAACTTTGATACCTAGAGAAGTAAATTCCAGTGCTTTGTTGGCATTTTTAATTGCTTTGCTGGCCTGCGAGATCCTCTTTGCTGTTCTGTGCTGTTCAGTTTCTTATTTGCTAAGGCCTAGGTGACATTTCTGTTTTTCCTACCAATGTGCATCCCCTCACATTTATCTGTGATAAAATTTATTTGCCACTTAACTACCCAGTTTAATGTACCATGCATTCCGCCTTAGCGTTAGCTTTACTCCCCATTTAGTCTGGCTTATGATTAGTGACCGATTAAGATGCCAGTCAACAAGAAGCAGCTCTGCGAGTAAAACTAGTTTGCAGTGATGTTAACAATTTTGTTTGTCTTCGGAATCAGTCTCTCTGTTATTGTTTTAGTTACTATGTGGTTAGAAAGAGAATTCATAATGAGGAACAATGGAACAGGAATTCTATGCTGCTCATAGTCCTGACCATAACTTGCAACTTTGCTGGTTTTGTGGGTTATTTAATGGGTCAGCCACTCGTAGATATAAGTTGTATCTCATGGCTTCTCATGCTGCGCCTTCCCTATCAGCTCCAGCCCCCTTACCTTTCTCACAATCTGTATTCCACACCTTTTCGTTAGCTAATATTTTGAATTAACGGTAGATTGGATCTTCTGACGTTGTTATGCTAGAGAGAGGGCATGGCATGTCTTTCCATTAAAGGGGAGGCCCCATGGAGTGTGTATACTACTCTGCTTAATGGTGAAGGCTGATTATAAAGTTAATTGTCATGAATGCTGGTAACTAGGCAGATTTATTGAGTGAGACTCTTGTTTCTTTCTCAGCTTCTGACAGGATGATGTGTGATGTCCTGTGCTCTGATGATGGTTGTTGGGGTCCAGGCCCAAACCAGTGCCTGTCATGCAGATTCTTCCGTAGAGGCAGGACCTGCATTGAATCCTGTAACTTGTATGAAGGGTAAGTCTGCAAAAAAAGGATTCTTTCTGCCTCAGTCGCTCAGTTGGTTAAGTCAACGTGCAATGAAAAAGAAAAGAGCTTGCATTTTTAGTGCATTTTACACCTCAACAACAACTTGTGTTTATTTAGTACCGTTAACATAATAAAACATCCCAAGGTGCTTCACAGGAGCATTATAAAACAAAATATGACAAACCGAGCCACAGAAGGAGATATTAGGACAGATGACCAAAAGCTTGGTCAATGAGGTAGGTTTTAAGGAGCATCTTAACGGAGGAAAGAGAGGGAAAGAGGCAGAGAGGTTGAGGGAGGAAATTCCAGAGTTTTGGGCCTGGACAGCTGAAGGTATGGCTGCCAGAAGTGGAACAGTTAAACTCAGGAATGCTCAAGAGGCCGAAATTAGAGGAGTGCAGGTATCATGGAGTGTTGTAGGGCCGGAGGAGTTCAGAGATAGGACAGGCGAGGCCATGGAGGGATTTGTAAACAAGGATGAGAATTTTAAAATCGAGGTATTGTTTAACCGGGAGACGGTGTAGGTCGGCAAGCACAGAGGTGATAGGTGAACAGTGTTAGGACATGGGCAACAGAGATTTGGATGACCCCAAGTTTACAGAGGGTAGAATGTGGGAGACCAGCCAGACGTGCATCGGAATAGTTAAGCCTCGAGGTAACAAAGCCATGAATGTGGGTTTCAGCAGCAGACGAGCTGAGGCAGAGACAGGATACCAAGGTGGAAACAGGTGGTCTCAGTGAAAGTGCAGAAATGCGGTTGAAAGCTGAACTCAGGGTCAAATGTGACATCGAGGTTGCAAAGAGCCTCAGACAGTTGCCAGGGAGAGGGATGCTGTCAGTGGCTAGGGGGCAGAGTTTGTGGTGTGGACTGAACAATGGCTTCAGTCTTCCCAATACTTAATTGGAGGGAATTTCTGCTCTTCCATGACTGGATGTCGGATAAGCAGTCTGACAATTCAGATACTGGAGCGGTCGAAAGAGGAAATGCCAAACAACAAATGAAGTACTTTTGAAGTTTAGTCACTGTTGTAATGCAGGAAACACCGCAGCTAATTTGCACACAGCAGGGTCCTGCAAACAGCAGTGTTATAAATGATCAGATAATCGGTTTGATGTTGGTTGAGGGATAAATGTTCGACAGGACACCAAGAACTTCCCTGCCTAAATAGTGTCTAAAAAAATTAGATCTTTTACATCCACCCAAGAGAGCAGACGTTACCTTAGTTTAACATCTCAACTTAAAGCCACCACCTCAGGCAGTGTAGCGCTCCCTCATGACTGTGCTGAAGTGTCAGCCTAGATTGTATGCTCAAGTCTCTGGAAATGGGTCTCGAGCCCACAACCTTCAGGCTCAGATAGAGTGCGACCCACTACCACAGCTGTATTAGGTGGCCGATTTCAGCCATTCACTCAATCTCTCTGGGAGCTCTACCAATCTCCTGCCAAAATTATGTCAGGTGATTGACATAATAACCGCCACCACCCTCCCCCACCCCCCCACCCCCTCCCCCCACCCCTGGAATTTCCAGGTTATTGTCTCCTGGAGGAAATAGGGGGAAAAAAAGCTGTAAAAGATATTGTCAGTTGACCTCTCCTCCCAATGTAGTCAGAGTCAGGACAGTTTTCCGCTACCAGACACAAGCATATTGACAGAAGATGTTGGTAGCACCAGGCAAGGGGACTTGTTCTCACTCATTCCCTCCGGTCATAGGAGAATAGCAAGAGGGCACAGGATTTCCGGCTGGAGGAATTGGGCTGTTTCTGGTAGTTAGTGGTTCCATGAAAATGATGGTGCCTGGACACAGGGAGATGTTACCCTTGTGATGCTTGGTGTGGAGAGTGTGATGCCCAATAGCTGAGGTCTTTTTACCCTTCTGTACATCTATACCAGAAGTCTCCTGTACTACCAGATCTCACGGACGCTGCTAAATCCTGCAGTGATCCTCAGTGTCCTGAGGTAGTTGCCTGGGCCCCTGTTGCCCTCTCCTTTTTTTCTTAAACCTACCCTAATGTCTCACCAGCTATTAATTCTTATTTTGGAGAAGTAAAGGGACAAGCTCAAGTGGTCAAATGGACTTTTTCATGTGTTCTTGTTTTATTTCATCTTTCACTGTTTTCAATGTTGGTGCACAATGAGCCTCATCCAACATCCTGAGTCCTTGTAAGGACCTTGTCCAGCACTGTGAGTCTTTCCACTGTGGGCCTCATCCTGTACTACTGGCATCGACCTATAGAATGGACCTTTGACCTGTCCCATGTGCTTTTCCTTGCGAAGTGATCTGTGTCCTGTACATTGGGCCTTTTCTTGAATTGTGGTCTATTTCTTACAGTATGGGCCTCTATGTGCACAACAGGTATTTCCCTACACAAAGGACCTTTTTCCAGTACTGTCGGACTTTTCCTTCACTTACCCCTTCATCAAGGTTTCTCATTTAAAAAAAAAAGATTTTTTTCTTCCACTCCCAATCCTTTTAAAAAAAAATGAAAGTAGTGGCACAATAATTGTTTCTCAGTTTTATTTTGCCTAAATGAAGCTTGTGCAATTTGATATGCTGTCACATCTTTGATTCTAGTTAAAGTCTGGATGGATTGTTTACAATTAAGAACCACTAATTATGAAAGGAAGATGATGGAATTAATTTAAAGAGAGAGGTGAAGCTAGAAGTATACATTTCCCTTAGTAGGAGTAAAAAAATTAACAATTATTATTTATCATGAAAATAGAGCCCCAAATTCAAACATTGGCACATTGTCTTTAATTAAAGCAGCTTTGTTACAATGTAATACTTCCCTATTAAATATCATTTGACTCTGCAAAAAAACCCATCAGAAATGTAATTTGTTTAGAAAGTGCTGTTGGATACATTTGGAACCAGTGACATTATCTCCTGAAATTTGACTACACATTTCCAGCTGTTTATCCGATTACTTTTTCATTACAATACAAACTCCCAGTGAAACTGTGTCCACAGGAAATCACTTTATTCTGTCCTTAAAATTTTCTGAAAGCGGCTGATCAGCACTATGTAACGAAGAGGGGGAAGTATCTGAGATGAATGGAGAAATCCGACCAGTCCTCGTATTACTGTTCACTATAGATCATTCACTACCCTGTTTGGCGATGGTTTTGAAAGGCCATGCTGAAAGCATCTAATTCCAGGTTAAAGTGCACCTTGATACTATGCGGAAAAGACTCATCACCCAGTAAAACAAGCATGACCGAACCCCTTTCCAGACAGCCCCAGCAAGCACTGACTACAATATAGTGGTGGTGTACCTACCTCTGAGTCAGAAGAGTTGGGCTTAGGTCACATTCCAGAGAGCAAGCAGAGATCGGAACGCCGGCTCTGAATGTTGGGTTGATGTCTAGTGGGGGCACTTGTGTCTGAAGTTTCTAAGTGTCCAGTTATCACAACCTTTATAATATATTCTAGTATTTTCCCTACTAGTGTTGTCAGGCTACTATTTTTTACAAATAATAATTTCTTTCAGTTCCCCATTCTCACTAGTCCCTTGGTTTTCGAGTATTTCTGGGAGATTTTTTGTATCTTCCTCTGTGAAGACAGACACAAAGTATTTGTTTAGTTTCTCTGCCATTTCCTTATTCCCCATTTTAAATCCCCTGTCTCTGCCTGTAATGGGCCCACATTTGTCTTTGCTAATCTTTCCATTTTCTGCACACCTATAGAAGCTTTTACAGTCTGTTTGTATGCTTCTTCGTACTTTTCTTCCATATTCTATTTTCCCTTTCTTTATCAGTTTCTTGGTCCTCCTTTGCTGAATTCTAAAATGCTCCCAATCATCAGGCTTACGACTTTTTGGCATCTTTATAAGCCTTTGATCTAATACAATCTTTAACTTCTCTTGTTAGCCATGGTTGGATCACTTTTCCTGTTGGGTTTTTGTGCCTCAAGGGAATGTATATTTGTTGTAAACCATGTATTACTGTATTACCCTTGTTACATGCACCTCTAATTTCCTCATTTTTACCGTGCCCTACGTTACCACAACTGTTTGGTGGCCCATAAACAATTCCCACCAATGTTTTCTGCCCCTCGCTGTTTCTTAGCTCCAGCCAAACTGATTCTACGTCTTGAATTTCTGATCGATGATCCTCTCTCACTAATGTACTGATCTCATCAGTTATTAACTGTGCTAGCCCACCTCCTTTTCGCCTATCCTGTCGAATACCATTGACTATTCAGTTCCCAGCTTTGGTCACCCTGCAGCTACGTCTCTGTAATGGAAATTTGATCATACCCGTTTAATTTTATTTGTGCTGTCAATTCATCTACCTTGTCGTGAATGCTGCATGCATGCGGATCGAGTGCCTTTAATTTTGCTTTTTTTAACATTTTTCCATATTCCGCCCTTATTTGATGCTGGCCTTTGTTTCCACTGCCTTTCAATTTCGCTTACTCCTTTTCTTCTTATCATTACCAGCTTTGTTTCTGTCCTATCTGAAATCCCTCTCAGGTTCCCACCCCCCGGCCAAGCTAGTTTAAACCCTCCCCTACAGCACTCGCAAAACTCCCTGTGAGGATGTTAGTCCTGGTCCTGCTAAGGTGCAACCCTTCTTGTACAGGTCCCACCTGCGCCAGAACCAGTTCCAATGCCTCAGAAATCTAAAGCCGTCCCTCCTGCACTATCTCTCCAGTCATTCATTCATTTGCTGTATCCTCCTATTTCTGTACTCACTGGCATGTACCACTGGGAGGAATCTTGAGATTACTGCCTTTGAGGTTCTGCTTTTTAATCTCTTTCCTAGTTCTCCAAAATCTGCTTTCGGGACATCATCCCTCCTCCTACCTATGTTGTTGGTACTGATGTGGACCACGACTCTGGCTTTTCCCCCTTCCCCAGAAGAATGGCCTGCAGCCGCACAGGACATCCTTGGCCCTTGCACCAGGAAGCTATATACCATTCTAGAGTCATATCTATGGCCACAGAAAAGCCAGCCTATTCCCCTAACTATCGAATTCCCTACCACTATTGCTCTTCTACTCTTTTTCCTCTCCTCTTGTGCAGCTGAGCCGGCCGTGGTGCCACAGATTGGCTGTGGCTGCATTTCTCTGAGGAAACATCGCCCTCACCAGCATCCAAAATGGAAAACCGGTTGGTTAGTGAGATGGACGCAGGGGACTCCTGCACTACCTGTCTGGTTCTCTTAGAGTGCCTGGCGGTCACCCATTCTCTCTCGGCCTGTACATTCTTAACCTGCAGTGTGACCACCTCCCTAAACATGCTATCCACATAGTTCTCAGCCTCGCAGATGCACCACAGTGACTCCAGCTGTCGCTCGAGATGACAGGTTGAAAAGCTGCTTGCCTTTGTGGAAACTCTATTGTGTTTCTGCTGATTCGAAGCATATACTCACGTTGTTACGGTCAGGTGAGGAGGGGGGGGGGGTCTCAGGCTCCCCTTTCGCCCTTCCTCTCGTTTGATTGCAACAGGGTTTATTCCCTTTTACAAACAGTGGTCGTGCTTACCACCGCAGTGAGTGTTTGACCTTGTTCCTCTAACGTGATTGCAAAAGAACCAATCAGACAGGTTTTCTTGAATTTAAACAAGAGGTAAGTTTATTATACTTAACACTCTAACAAGATTTAAACTGCTAAAAAAAACGCTACACGTTCATACACACATTCACATGAGAGTCGCACACACAAAGATTACAGAAAGAAACAGATTTGCTGGTTGGATTAAAGTCCAGAATAAATGGATCTTAAATACAGTCTGTAAATTCAGTAGTCCTCGGCTGAAGCTATAGTCTTGAAGTCCTCGCTGGCCCACGTTCACTGTGGTTGGCTTGCTTTGCTCAGGGCTCCTGAAGGCAGAATTGGTTGTTGATTGTCTTCCCCTGGTTGCTGGCTGCAGCGGTCTGTAGGCTTGGGGGGTGGGGGTGGTTCCCAGTCGCAGCTGATTCATTTCTTGATATTTTCTGGGAGGAGAGAGAGACACACACAGGGGGAGAAGCTGCCATCTTTGCCGCTGTATCCTCAGTTACTGCCTGTCTGCTGTCTGGCACAAAACTTCAGTTTCTTCAGAGATGAGCCGGCCGTCATATGGTTCTATCAATCCCCTTTGTTTCTAATGAGGTTTTTTCTGGAATCTTCTAATGAAATTCAAAGTGCTACATGCCACAGGATGTCCATTCACACTTGGAAGGGGTTGGCTCTTTCGACATCAATGGGTGAAAATGGCCTTGACCGCCATGCTAATAAAGCCATTCTAGGTAATTCAATCACTGAGAGCAAGCCATTGTCCTCGATGAGCTTCTGTTAGGCTTTTTGTCTCCAGTCCAATCTCCTGGTATTTCAAATGTAAATTGCAGTGGCCATCTTGGCTGCTAGTTTTTCAAAAGTTAACTTGTAGGATTTTTCCATTCAATAGAATCTTGCTAGGGCTTGAAAGTTGCAGCTATGAGGAAAGATTGGATTGGCTAGGGTTGTTTTCCTTAGAACAGAAGAGGCTGAGGGGTGACTTAATTGAGGTGTACAAAATTATGAGGGGCCAAGATAGAGTAGATAGGGCGGTGGGTGTCTGGAATTCACTGCCAGGAACAGTGGTGGAGGCAGAAACCCTCAACTCATTTAAAAGGTACCTGGACATGCACCGGAAGTGCTGTAACCTGCAAGGCTATGGACCAGGTGCTGGAATGTGGGATTAGATTGGATTAGACCTTCTGACTCCCAAAGCCTGTCCACCATCTCCAAGGCATAAGTCAGGAGTGTGATGGTTAACTCTCCACTTGCCTGGATGGGTGCAACTCCAACAACCCTCACCACCTGCAAGTTCCCCTCCAAGCCACACACCATCCAGGACAAAGCAGCCCGCTTGATTGGCACCCCATTCACAACATTTACTCCCTCCACCACCGACACACAGAGGCAACAGTGTGTACCATCTATAAGGTGCACTGCAGCAACTCACCAAGGCTGGCGCAGACACGATGGGCTGAATGGCCTCCTTCAGTGCCGTAATTTTTCTTTGGTGCTAAGTCTAATGTAAGTTTCCGACCGATAAAATTGGTATGTCCCATTTGACTTATGGGTTTTCCTGACAACATGCACATTTGCATTGTCACTTCTTGGCTTGCAAATGTTTTTTTTATTAATTCATGGGATGTGGACATCGCTGGCTAGGCCAGCATTTATTACCCATCTCTAATAGCCCTTGTGAAGGTGGTGGTGAGCTGCCTTCTTGAACCACTGCAGTCCATGTGGGGTAGGTAAACCCACAGTGCTGTTAGGAAGGGAGTTCTAGGATTTTGACCCAGCGACAGTGAAGGAACGGCAATATATTTCCAAGTCAGGATGGAGTGTGGCTTGGAGGGGAACTTGTAGGTGGTGGTGTTCCATGCATCTGCTGCCCTTGTCCTTCTAGGTGGTAGAGGTCACAGGTTTGGAAGGTGCTGTCTAAGGAGCCTTGGTGAGTTGCTGCAGCGCATCTTGTAGATGGTACACACTGCTGCCACTGTGTGTCAGTGGTGGAGGGAGTGAATGTTTGTGGACTGGGTGCCAATCAAGCGGGCTGCTTGGTCCTGGATGGTGTGTGGCTTGGAGGGGAACTTGCAGGTGGTCAGTGTTGTTGGAGTTGCACCCATCCAGGCAAGTGGACAGTATTCCATCACACTCCTGACTTGTGCCTTGGAGATGGTGGATGGACTTTGGGGAGTCAGGAGGTGAGTTACTCGCAGCAGGATTCCTAGCCTCTGACCTGCTCTTGTAGCCATGGTATTTATATGGCTACTCCAGTTCAATTTCTGGTCAATGGTAACCCCCCGAATGTTGATAGTGGAGGATTCAGCAATCGTAATGTCATTGAATGTCAAAGGGAGATGGTTAGATTCTCTCTTGCTGGAGATGGTCATTACCTGGCACTTGTTTAGTGCGAATGTTACTTGCCACTTATCAGCCCAAGTCTGGATATTGTCCAGGTCTTGCTGCATTTCTACACGGTTACTCCCAGTTAAATGCTGTCAGCTTATATTTTAATGTTAAAAACATAAAGGCTGTTAAAATTAAAATGTGACATGCAAAACCTTCTAAAGTGCACCTCATAACGCTGAGCTTAAATTTTATTCAGGGATTTTCGAGAATTTGCAAATGGCACTGTCTGCATGGAATGTGATGAGCAGTGTGAGAAAATGGATGAAGATGTGTTGACATGTCATGGAACGGTAAGGAGCCGTTTTCACATCTCAATGACATCTGACTGCAGGTGGTCATTTGTATAAATGAAATGGACATAATGCAAAATGTGGGGTTTCCATTTACTCTTATATCATGTTGTTGGAAATGTTCACATGCTACATTTTGCAAACGTGTATGAACACTTCCTTTATGTTATTTGGGCTGATAAGATGAACTGCATTTCTCCGCTTGTTCCCCAAGCAATGTTGCTATGTACCAAAGAATTGAGGTACATAAATAGTAAAGAAGAATCACATGAGGACAAGTGCGCAAGGTAAATGCAGATGAGAAAGGCTATGTGTAGATATAGAATTGCACAGTAGTTACTACAAGAAACCGGCTTTACAGTCCAACCAGTCCAAGTTGGTATTTGTCATTTCCATGAGCAAAAGTCCTTTGTGCCAGTCCTGTTCCCATAGTCCTTTATCCCCTTTTACTTCAACCACCTACCTAACCTATTCGTGAAAGCTGGCATGTTTTTTGCTTTAGTCACAAGCTCTTAATTGTACAATCCCAGGCGTTTACCTCCACTACCCTACCTGGTGAACCATTCCAAGTGTTGATTAATCTTTGGATGAAGAAGTACTTCCTCACGCTTATCCTAAATTGACTTTTCATCAGCTATAACCTATGGTCTCTTGTTGTCTTGCCTTGATATGCCCCAAAGTAGTGTTGTGGATTTACCTGGTCTACATTGTTCAATGTCTTGTCTCATACATCAAGACTGCAGTGGAAAGGATCAGCCTCGTGCCCTATTCCTTTACCATACCATCTCTATCATCTAACAACTCTGTGTCCTCAATACTTTGTTTGGCTTTTGGTGATCAAGCATAGACACTGTTGAATGATCACTTCAAGAGTGATGTCCCTTTAAAAACTCAGTATGCGAATGAGCTAAGTACTAAGACGAAGGCTCCTTACATAGCACCTTCCAAACCCGCAGCCTCTACCACCTAGAAGGACAAGGGCAGCAGATGCATGGGAACATCACCACCTGCAAGTTCCCCTCCAAGCCACACACCATTCTGACTTGGAAATATACTACTGCTTCTTCACTGTCGCTGGGTCAAAATCCTGGAACTCCCTTCCGAACAGCACTGTTGGTGTACCTACCCCACATGGACTGCAGCGGTTCAAGAAAGCAGCTCACCACCTTCTCAAGGGCAATGAGGGATGGGCAATAAATGTTGGCCTAGCCAGTGACGCTCACATCCCATGAATGAATTAAAAAAAGTAATGCGACTAGAAGCCATAGTCACTCTGCAACTGTAACACCCTAGACAAAGGTTTTGTACATAGTCTGCTCGGTATTGTGTATACTAGTTTCGCTGTTAATAAACCTGTTAGAGACCTTCAAGGCACTGGAATCCACACACCTCATTGTGTTGCTTAACATCACACAAAGAACACATGACATGATGGCAGCTGTGGTGAAAAGACCAGCTATAACCTTGAAGACCACAGGCAAAACAGTAAACAAGTGAAGAAACTTTAAAACAAGTACCAGAAAAGAGTGAAAGTAATACTGGCTGAAACAGTGGAAAGAAGAAAAAACTTACCTCCAACCGTGTGAGATGGAGCACTGAATGCCAGGCCACAAATAAATTCCTTTGATCCGCTGAGTCATTGTGCTGACGATCAAGAAATCCCTCTTTTTTTTAAAAAAAGTTTTCAAGTGGCTAAAAATTGATTTTTTTTAAAGCCTCCGTGGGAGAGAGAAAAAAACGGGGAAAACCCAATTCCTCTCTCAGGCTGATGGAGGTCGGCGCCATTAGAGGAGGTATCCAAAAAAAAAAGCACGGAAACCCCCGAAAGCTGCAGAGTATCCATAGAAGCATTCAAGCTGAAAAATCATTAAACCATTCGACTGTGAAGAAGATAAATAAACTCCAGCAAAAATAAGCAAAGGGTGAAACCTTGAACTGTCTGTCGAACAACTGTGTAAACATACAGGCTGAAGTGCTGAAAGTAAAATAAACCGAGAACGTTGACAAGCATCTGTTACTCTCCATCAAAGCAGCTATTCTAAATAAAAGAGAATTTCTTAACGTGGAAACAGTGCAGTTATTAGAACAAGTTTTAAAACTAGTTTCAAACCACAAATAGAAAAGTCATAACAAATACCGTGCTGCAGGCACACATAGAGCTAAACTAGTATATACAATACAAAGCAAACTGTACAGAACCTTTGATTAGGGTGTTACAGTTGCACAGTGACTATGACTTATAGTCACATGACTATGTCCTGGTACTTAGTTCAGTAGCATACTGAGCTCTGGAAGGGACATCACTTTTGAAGTGATCATACAACAGACACGATTGCTTCAGCTCCATTTTCCATACCAGAGCTCCAAAGGTAACAAAGCCTAAACCATCTGATATCTGCAGAACGTTGACTGATGCACTTTCCATTGACTTACACTTATCATAAGCTTCAGGAAGCATGGGTCACACAGAAAATGTAATTCTATCATTTCATTGATGTTTCACCTTGTTTTAAAAGTCTCGCAAAAGGGGTTCTCATTAATAAGCACCGTGCCATATTGTTTTCATTTGGAGTAGACTTCAGATAGGTTAATCCAGAGACTCTATTAGCCTTGTGAACCCCACCAAAATTTACTGGCACAGCTAATTTATCTGCAAAGTACAATTGGAAGAGTTTATAGTGAAAGCCTTTTGATACGAACGCTGCTAGCCAATAACCACTTTGTTCTGGAGATTTTATGAAACAACATGGGTTGAACATAAGAGCAATGAGTTAGTCACCAAGCAAAGATCCTGCCTCACACAGATAATTGTCCATTAACTAATTCCTATGCGCTATGATCAGTGTTTGTAAAACAAGCTCCCTGATAAATGAAAATGGGTCAGGGAAGGGTAAGCGGTTGAGTAAATGCATCGCCAGGAGATTCAGATATTCACAGACTATATGAATTAGTCGATGCAATGTCATTACTGGGAAAGGAAGGTGAGTTCACATCAATTAGAAATTGCAAAGTGATTATCCTCTGACTCTACTATATTAAACTTAAAAAAAAAACTACTGAGAGACTGACAATGCTGCTTTGATTAGTCTCTTCTGACCGCTGTATAGCACGAATGGAGTTTGGTATTGTATTCTTTATTGCTTTTAGCATATTGCGTGTTGTAATTTTCTAGACTGTTATTTTTGCAGATATTAAGCAGTAGAAAACCTCTTGATCTTACCCATATAGCCTAAAGAGTTAATGAGGCGTGAAGATGCACAGCAGGTTTATGCTTCATAAGCTGGTGGCCTTTAATTGGACACAATCAAGACCCAAATCTAGTTAATGTATGATTGGATATCTCCCACATATATGTGGGTAAATTATATTAACCATGTGCATATTTATTGGTGTGCTTCTCTTTGCCTCTTCCTTCTTGTAATATATTGGGATGTTATTTTATTGAATGAACACAGTACTTACAAAAAAAGTCATTTAAAAAAGGTAGAATTTTGCAGGATTAATTACACTGTGGGTCAATAGGTTTCCATTTATTTTCAATGGGTTAACAGCTCCAATGAAATAGGAAATTAATTTCAGGCAAGGATTCAAGGGTGGGAGAACAAAGGGCTTTGGGTGTGGGGTGTCAGGACTCTGGGTGGGGCGAGCAGCCATAATTGATGAGAAAAAGATTCTCCGTTTTAAATGAGAGAGAAATTAATAAAGACGTTTGGGGCCTCTTGATAATCCATCCACGGGAATCCCATCTAGTGTAGTCGAGATTCCACTGAAAGCTGGTGTTAGTGATCATTTTATTTTCACAAGATATTAGGAAGAATTTGCTGTGGCAATGCTGAGGATCAGTCACTGTGTCACTTTACTCCCAGGTACAATCTAGCAGCTAGGGTAATTTTTGCAGGGACTGTGACTTTGCTGATTTCACGCCTTCGCTTTCTGTCACAAGGACTGCAGCAAATGTGAAGGTTTCTGTCAGTATTGTGAACAGCAAGACAGCAGCACTACTTGAGTGGAAGCTGCGGAAATCTGTCACTGCTCCTGTGAAAATTACCCAATTTACAGCACGCCCATTTGTTTATCTTCTTCGCCTGAGGGTTTATCTACTGAGGCCAGCGTTGCTGGGTGTGAAACCTTTGCTTGCAAATTGATGCCGTTTCTCTCGCCCAACAAACTCAAAAATAGCACCTCCCGAGGCCAAAGTGTCACAATTTTTTGCAGTGTAGCAAGTATTGTTATAATGCAATTGCATCCATAATGAAATGTTTGACATTGAAATCCAATTACTATCATTAAAGATGGCTCCTGATGTAACAAAATTATTCTTTTAATGAAATTTTGATGGGGTAAATAATGTTTCATTATGTTCGTGGGGTGGGGGGAGATTGTAGTGAATTAGTAAATTAGATGGAGAAGATGCTAACACGGTTAACATTTCAGACAGTGGCTGGTCAGAGAGGCATATAAATCGATTTGCGATGCCGAAACTGCAATGTCCCACAGTTACCACAATTCAGAACTGCGTTAATAATCTGAAAGTCATTATCTGAGTTTCTAAAGGATGAGCCACTGTTTGTTTCTGAAATGTAAAGCAATAGATTTTGATAACGTTCCTGTGAAGCAACATGGGATGTTTTACTATGTTGAAAGGCGCTATATAAATGCTGATGAGTTGTCGTGTGGCACAGCAAGCACAGATCTGCCGCCTCCTGGCTTCAGGCTGCCAATCCTCCAGGAGGTCCTGGATTCTCCAGGATATCAGGATTAATTTCCAGGATGCGGCTGTCAGCGATACCTGGGCGAAAAATCACAGGAGCATTAAAAAAATGTGCCCCTATTTCATTCGTTAGTTATAAAAGCATTGGGAGAAAGATAAAGAAAAAGGCTGTTTGAATGGGTGAGGCAGTTGGAGGTGGGAAGTGATAGGATGAAACCTCTAGGAATATGTCTGACCAGAGAGAGAAACCCTCCCCCGGCCACAGTTCACAGAGCTATCAGGAGATCCTCCTCCTGGTGGGAGTCTTAAGGATCCACGAGCGGAAAGTGTTAGTTTTGAAAAATAGGCTATTTGTGCACATGCCACATTTTGAAGTATTTTTTGTGGTCATCTTCCACCCCTTTTGTTAGCGAGATCCACAGACACTTTCTGTGCGGAACAGGGGAGGGGTGAAGTACAGGAAAACCTATGTAAATAAGCATCTCGTAGCTTTGTTTTGTTCACTTTTAAAATCAGAATGGTGCTTGTCAGTTCCGGCAAGAGATGTAAGGTGTCTGTTTGCTTCTGGCTTGCCAGGGCCCCGACCATTGTACCAAGTGCTCCCACTACAAGGACGGGCCCAACTGCGTGGAGAACTGTCCCGATGGACTTCACGGTGCCAGGGGCTTCATCTTCAAGTACGCCGACTCCAATCATGAGTGCCACCCTTGCCACGCCAACTGCACCCAGGGGTAAGTGTCGCAGGGCACTGAGCAGTCACAGCTCCTGTGTGATTCTCATGACTGTACTAAGCAATGCACGAGAAGCAAAAACTGCATTGGCAGGAAATTAGCTGCTGAGGTTTGATGCCTTTAAGGGGATGCTGGACAAGTACATGAGGGAGAAAGGGATAGACAGATGTGCTGATATGGCTAGATGAAGGAGGCTTGTGTGGAGTGTAAATACCAGCACAGACCTGTTCGACTGAATTTCCGTGTTGTAAATTCTGTACATTTCTATTTTAACGCCACTTGGGAAAATCATTTCAGCGGTGGATTATTCTCTCCCCTTTTAACCACTGCATTTGAAACATTTACAACCAGAAATATTCAAAGTGGCCTTTGCTATATTAGGAAACCCATTTTTTGTGTGAACGGAAATAATGTGTGAGATTCTCATCATTGAGCAGGGATACTGGAGCAGCTGCCTGTCCTGTATTAGTAAAATTAAATCAATAAATAATTAAACGTGTTGCTAATCTTACCCGTTAATGTCAAGCATCGAGAAATAGTCCTTTCTCTTGGTGAATCTAATTACAACTGAGACACTTGGGAAATGACAGAGAATGTCATTGTGCCAATGGGATCAAAACAGATTTATGCTTCTTCTCAATGTTTCATAACCAGGGTTACACCAATACGCTATTTTTGTTTTATTAAGTGATAATTGAAGTAAAATATTGTCTCTGGTTATGATTAAAATCTAAATGTAGCCATTGAAAGGGAAGAATACTGTGGGTTTTTGTACCGCCAATGTTGCTGTCCAATGATTAAGAACATGGATTTGCTCAGGGAACGTGATTGAATTTGTATTCTTCAGCGCTGTATCCATTCCAGCATTCCTGCCTACTGCACTTCACAGCGGAAAAGCAAGGATTATTTACAGTGCGAGGTGTTATGATCTGGAATGCTTGGCCCGAAAAGGTGGTGGAAGCAGATTCAATAGTAACTTTCAAAGGGTAATTGGATATATACTTGGAAGGACTATGGGGAAGGGGCAGGAGGGAGTGGGACGAATCAAATAGCTCTTTCAAAGAGACAGCACCCTGGTGGGAAAAAGCCCCTGGCAAGCTGAACCATTCCAAACGGATGAGACGAACCCATCAACTGAAACTGGTAGACTTCGCAGGCCCAGATTCGATTGCTGCTCTGGTACTGAGTTAGCCCAGCTCAGGCCAGTCTGCAACTGGGACCCCACAAGTGGCCTCGGTGCTCCTGGAACAGACAAGAGATTTAGAAAAAAGCTCAGGGCGGCAGGGCAGCACAGTGGTTAGCACCGCAGCCTCACAGCTCCAGGGACCCGGGTTCGATTCTGGATACTGCCTGTGCGGAGTTTGCAAGTTCTCCCTGTGACCGCGTGGGTTTTCGCCAGGTGCTCCGGTTTCCTCCCACAGCCGAAGACTTGCAGGTTGATAGGTAAATTGGCCATTGTAAATTGCCCCTAGTTTAGGTCGGTGGTAGGGAATATGGAATTACTGTAGGGTTAGTATAAATGGGTGGCTGTTGGTCGGCACAGACTCGGTGGGCCGAAGGGCCTGTTTCAGTGCTGTATCTCTAAATAAATAAAAAGTAAAAGCTCAGGCTCGTGCTCCTGACCGCTATCCGGTGACTCTTGCTCATAGCCGGACAGGACTGGGCTGGGTGGCACTGCCTCCTGTGGTAGAATAGCTGTCTCTATAGGAAGGATAGACACCTCAGGTCAAGAGTCAGTATCCATGAAGATATGCCCAGCAAAAGGCAGGACAACAGAGAGAAAACTGCCAAATAAAACAATAAAAAAAAAAAAAATTGGAATGTATGCACAGAAGTAGCACAAGCAGTGCACAGTGTGATAACAGAGATTGACCTCTTCGCAGTACCCAAACAGGCGTGACCTTTGTTGTTAATGTGCTGTAAGGAAGGGAACAGGACACAAGGAAAATATCAGAGCTGATCAGCTGTCGTTCAGTTTAAGAGCCTCTCCTTCAGTGGATGGGTGAAAGGGGTCCTTGCAGGCCTGGGGTGAGAGGGGTCCTCACAGGCCCAGGGCGACAGGGGATTGTGTTTATTACTGTTGGTAAAGAAAGTTTCTCTTAGACGCCTACGAGAGCAGCGTAGCTGTGCAGGCTGCAGTCTGTTGTCCAGCTCTTACTGCAATTGAGCTGCTGTACACTCAAGCTCCACTAGCAATGCACTTGGTACAGGAGAGCCAGCAGATCCCTGCTGGTACAGTACATGGTCAGTGGCTGAAAATGATCCTTCATGTAAAAGAAAATTAGGCCCACTGTAGAACGAGCTGCCTGATTCACAATGAGCCTGTTCTGCACTACTGATGAAACCCAGTTTCAGCCCCCAGTCTACCATTCCCAGCATTGCAGTCTGGGCCTGATGGAAGAGATGTGCTGAATGAGGCTGATGCTTAGCAAGGAGGGGGGGACAGAGCTGCATCATCCCCTTCAGGAAGACCCGGGGACAAGATCTACCAAACAAACTCCCAGTGGCTGCCACGATTGTCAGTTTTGTTACACATCTGGCTCCTTCCAGACCGGTGCAGGCAACATCGGCAGTGTCAACCCCCAGGCATATCAAGGACATCAGAAGGGTCACCGACTGCATAACTTTCACCATGGACCAACAGTGGCAATGAGAGAGGAAAGGACAGTTCCACATGACTGCTTGGCTTTTCCAGAACACAGATGGGCACCAACTGCGCCCTGTTGCCACTGGGACCCCTGTACACAAGACTATACCTACATGAGTGAAAAGGCTTTTTTTATTCTCTCAAGGTCCAAATTGTAGTTGTTCTCTCAGTGTCCAGCACAGAATCAAACAAACCAATGTCCTGCTTCCCCACAAGCTGTTGATGCACACCATGATCCATGCCGCATAATCAAAGAGGAATGAAGAAAAGAAAGATGCTTCCCTGGAGATGAAGACTAGTCCCTGCACCTATGCCTCGTGACACCCTTGCAGAGTACAGGTGTAACAAAAATTGGTGCTACAAGCAGAATTATCAATCGGTGGTTTGAAGGATCGGGGACTCCTTATCATTGAACAATTGAACACCATCTGCTGCATGCTGCAGCCCTTTAGCCTGCATTAGGCCTCAGTGTGAAGATCAAAGAATGAAGTGGCAACGCCATGGTAAAGAAAGAGGGTTGAAAGTGCCGGAAGGAATTTGCTGCAGAGGCAGCAATACAGTCAGGAGGTATGACAAACCAGATACTTAATCAGGCTGTCTTCAAATGACTGCCATAACCAGGTCCATTCTTTCAGCTGCAATCTACCTCTGGAAAGTAACCAACCTCAAACCACCTTCTCCTACACTTTGCAGTTCCTCAGATGTCCAGCGAATTTCATCTTATGCTGGGCTCCTGCTTCATTCTAACCAATGACAAATAAATATACAGGACAATGATCAAATTAAGCACAGTGCGCTTATTTGAACCCATGTTTGATGTCAGCATAATGTATCACAGTACTGCTTTGTTTCCAACTAGTTTCCAAGTGATGCTCTTGAGGAAGGAGTATATGTATTGACTCACTGTGGGGTTCCAGCTTCCTGGTACTGTGGTGATCCCAGTCCCCCACAGCGGTGTGCATTGCAAAGGCTCTGCATCTCATTAACCACATCTAGTATTATTATGGTGACTGGCTGGCCCTCTCTGCTTTTTAGGCACCTCCACCATCACCATTTCAGTGATGCCTGGCCCCACTGTTGTTTTGCCTTGAGTGCCAGGCTTATGACAACCGCAGGCAATACTGTCACTGCTGGGCTTTCGCACAACATGCCCACGGATGGAATATTGGGCAATTATAAGGTCTGTGAACCTCTGTCTCAAGGTTGTGTCTTACACAACCTCCGAGCATGTTAAAGGCATCCAAGAGAATATCTATAAGATTTGAACCCAAGCTGTCTGCATGCAAGAGAGATCCTGTCCCTGTGACCTGCACCACTCAGGACTGTGTGGCAGACACCACAGTTGCCATGTTCTCCATGGTAGATAATCTATAACTGCATGGATCAGGTTCCAGACTCTTCACCAGATCTTGGTGACCCATATTAATAATATAAGTCAGTCAGCAATCTTCATCTGTCTGTAGAGCCTGGGAGGCCTCAATCTTCAAATGAAGCAAGAGCGAGGGGGAACGATTTTTTTATTTTTTTATTTCCAAAATATACTTTATTCATAAAAATCTGTAAAAATTACATTGCCAAACAGTTTCCAAACAGCACCAAAAAATACAAACATTGCAAGGGAGATCAGTTTCCTTCAATACTGTCATGAGTTTCTTCCCAACCCTTCCGTTTCACAATTGTCACGTCAATTACAGTTTTACATTTACAGCAATTGAGAATATTAACGATACAGTTCGAGGGGTTTCCCATTGATCCAGCCCCTCAGTCCAGCTTGGTGGGGGAACCTTACACTGTGGTCTTTCCCCATTGAGCCTTTGCTGCGGCTGCCCCAAGCTTTAGTGCGTCCCTCAGCACGTAGTCCTGGCCCTTGGAATGTGCCAGTCTGCAACATTCGGTGGTGGACAACTCTTTGCGCTGGAAGACCAGCAAGTTTCGGGCCGACCAAAGGGCGTCTGTCACCGAATTGATAGTCCTCCAGCAGCAGTTGATGTTTGTCTCGGTGTGCGTCCCTGGGAACAGCCCGTAGAGCACAGACTCCTGTGTTACAGAGCTGCTTGGGATGAACCTTGACAAAAACCACTGCATCTCTTTCCACACCTGCTTTGCAAAGGCACATTCCAGGAGGAGGTGGGCGACCGTCTCTTCCCCACCACAGCCAACGCGGGGGCACTGTGCGGAGGGGGCGAGACTTCGGGTGTGCATGAAGGATCTGACGGGGAGGGCCCTTCTCACCACCAGCCAAGCTACGTCTTGGTGCTTGTTTGAAAGTTCTGGTGATGAGGCATTCCGCCAAATGACTTTGACGGTCTGCTCGGGGAACCATCCGACATGATCCACCGTTTCCTTTTCCCGTAGGGCCTTGAGGACATTCCGTGCAGACCACTGCCTGATGGACCGGTGGTCAAAGGTGTTTTCCCGCAGAAACCGCTCCACGAAGGATAGGTGGTACGGCACCGCCCAACTGCACGGAGCGTTCCGCGGCAATGTGACCAGGCCCATCCTTCGCAACAGCGGGGACAGATAGAACCTCAGCACGTAGTGACACTTGGAGTTTGCGTACTGGGGATCTACACACAGCTTGATGCAGCCGCACACGAAGGTGGTCATCAGGATGAGGGCCACGTTGGGTACATTTTTCCCGCCCTTGTCCAGAGATTTGAACATCGTGTCCCTCCGGACCCGGTCCATTTTAGATCCCCAGACGAAGCGGAAAATGGCTCGGGTGACTGCCACGGCGCAGGAGTGGGGTATGGGCCAGACCTGCGCCATGTAGAGCAACAACGTGAGCGCCTCGCACCTGATGACCAGGTTCTTACCCACAATGGAGAGAGATCGCTGCCCCCACATGCCCAACTTTTGTCGTACCTTGGCTACTCGCTCCTCCCATGTTTTGGTGCACGCCCCGGCCCTTCCGAACCATATCCCCAGCACCTTCAGGTAGTCTGACCTGACGGTGAAGGGGACAAAGGATCGGTCAGCCCAGTTGCCAAAGAACATGGCCTCGCTCTTGCCGTGGTTAACTTTGGCTCCCGAGGCCAGTTCGAACTGGTCGCAGATGCTCATCAGTCTGCGCACAGACAGCGGATCCGAGCAGAAAACGGTGACGTCATCCATGTACAGGGAGGTTTTGACCTGAGTGCCTCCGCTGCCTGGGATTGTCACCCCTCTTATGCTCGCATCCTTCCTAATAGACTCAGCAAAGGGTTCAATACAGCAAACAAACAAGACCGGGGACAGAGGGCAGCCCTGTCTGACTCCAGATTTGATCGGGAAACTTTCAGATTCCCACCCGTTGATTGAGACTGCGCTACTGATGTTTGTGTAGAGCAGTTGGATCCAATTGCAGATTCCCTCCCCAAACCCCATTTTGGAAAGCATGTCCATCATGTAGGTGTGCGATATCCTGTCAAAAGCCTTCTCCTGGTCCAGGCTGATGAGGCAGGTGTCCACCCTCCTGTCCCGTACGTAGGCGATCGTATCCCTGAGTAGCGCGAGACTATCAGAGATCTTCCTGCCGGGTACAGTACAGGTCTGATCGGGGTGAATCACCAACTCCAGAGCAGACTTGACTCGACTGGCTATGACTTTGGACAGAATCTTGTAATCAACATTAAGCAGTGAGATGGGCTGCCAATTTCTGATTTCTGCCCTCTCCCCCTTCTGCTTGTAAATGAGGGTGATGATGCCTTTTCTCATGGATTCTGACATGCTGCCGGCCAGGAGCATACTCTCGTATACTTCCAGCAGGTCTGGGCCGACCCAGTCCCACAGGGCCGAGTACAACTCGACCGGTAAGCTGTCGCTCCCGGGAGTTTTACTCGTCTCGAAAGACTCGACGGCCTTTGTCAGCTCGTCCAGAGTTAGCGGCTTGTCCAGTCTCTCCCTCCTGCTGTCATCTAAGACCTCTGTGATAGATGACAGGAAGGACTGGGAGGCTCTGCTGTCTGTGGGCTTCGCGTCATACAGCCCAGCATAAAAGGATTTGCTGATCCTTAGTATGTCGGACTGCGAAGACGTTACCGAGCCATCTTCTTCCTTCAGACTGCTGATAACAGAGCTCTCTCTGTGTACCTTTTGGAAGAAGTAACGCGAGCACGTCTCATCCTGCTCGATGGAGCGGACTCTGGACCGGAAGATGATCTTGGAGGCCTCCTTGGCAAAGAGCGAGGCCTGCTGGCTCTTCAGCGAGGGGGAACGATACTTGAAGCAGTCAACACCACTTGGTCCTCTTCATTCTGGCACAATGAAGCTCCTGCGCTTCCTTCCCAGCCTCACCATCTACATCTTTAGGTGATGGTGATTTGTGCCACGGGATGCTGTGAGGTGCAGGCTTGGAGTCGCTCCCTGTCCTGTTCTCTGTTGTTCCATTACCAAAAAAAAAGAACTGAGCACGATTGTCCTCAAATAGGCAACTTCCAGCACTACTCTCAATACACGCGCCTCAATTTGAGAGTGTTTCTGCATATCCGTCACTTAGCAGGTCAATATTCCATGACAAGAAACTTGTGATGAGCTCTGAGCTTGTGAGGAAGCCTCTGACTTCACCATGTTAGATAATCTCCAGTAGTATGAATCTCAGGGTGGCCTCCTTGAAAGGGGACAATGATTGAAGCCAGCTCCTGCTGAGGCCAGCAGCGACTAAGGCCCACCTTGCCTTTCAATGCAGAAGAATGTTAGAGAGACATTGAAAGCATATAGAGACCAGAGGCAAACTATCATACTACAAATCCTCCTGTGTGACAAGCCTTTACGGATGATTGCTATGCTCCTTTGCTGTATCTATTTCCTAATTATAACTATGCTATACATGATAAGTCTCCCCATTCAGACAAAGAATTCCATCCCTGGTTCTATTATGCAATTTCTGCACTGGGTAATCTCATTTTACTGCTTGGCATAGTCCAACAATGGGAAGCTAAAACGTTGGCTTGTCTACTTGTCACATGTACCTGTAATGAACAGTGATGTTGGCAGAGCTTGGTCGAATTCTTAAGGTTTGATATACATGTTTTTCTAACATCTTGCGAATTCCTCTAGTTCTAGAACACAACATTTACTCTTATCACTGACTTCCTCCCATATCCCAGGTGCTTCTGAGAGGAAACGTGTCCTTCGTGCCCCTGATTCCTTATCAGTAGCACGTCCAGTGGCTGATAAACCTCTGTCTGCAATGCTTTATTCTTTAGGAACGTTGCTCAGTTAATCTGCTGCCTAAAGGTTCCCAGTAGGATTTCAGCTGTTTAACTAGCTCATTATTGTAGTTCACAGACGACAGTTCACGTTAAGGATTCTGCTGCTTCATTGGATGGCCTCCTGTGCAAGTGTTAAAACACACTTTTGGTACAGCTCTAGGAAACAGTAAAATGGGGGGATGGGCGAGGGGGGGAGGGTTAACGAGCCTGTTTAATAACTCCACAAAACATGAAGCAGTTAACCCTTTAATGGTGTATAGTCATTTTTAAGATTACGTAACCACACCATCACTTATATCGGCAGACCATATATATACCCATATCAACCTTTATATTATATATAAACTCTGTCTAGAGTTTGACAAAACTCTTTATGTTAAGGACCTGTCTGTCTATTGGACTCTCAAACTTCAAATGTGATTTGGTAAAAAGCCATTCAGAAGGAATATGCACTCTACATATACCATAACATCCACTACGAAACTGGTACCAGTATAAGAATTACACCCTTAAACAGGAGAGTGCAGATTTAATTATCTCGCCATTGATCCCTTACTGCCAACAAACGTTTGCTGTAAATGTCCATTTCCGCTGTTTTTGCCACGTATTTCCAGCTTCTCCTGTTTTTAACATGCAAGCATGTGAGCAGCATAGAAAAAAATCACATTCTCCGACACCACAAGTCTCCCAGATACGTAATGTCACTGGCAGAAAGTCAAGTATGGAAGAATGAGGCACCCTCCTACTTTTCATGAAACAAATCAACCAGAACCCATTTCCTTGCTTTTCTTTGTGTTCTGTTTTGTGTGTTTCTTTGCACTCAGATGCTATCCAGTTTACAGAGGCTGTGATAGCCCTCAGTGGGTCGAACACCAACATTACTACTGACTTAATTACAAAAATTAATGAGCAATGGAATGGGTAATAAAGGAATCCACTGCTATAATTCTACTCAGGATAAATAACACATATTCTGGACTACGAATTAAGGCAGAATCACATCTCAGGGTTGAATTGTTAGTAAAGGCCTCAGTTAATGATATCAACTCAACCCCTCTGTGTCGGTGTCTCAGACCACACTGCAGACTTGGTGCGACGACCCAGAACTGTTGTCTCACATATTGCATTACTCATTGCAGTTCTTCTGCTGTTTATCATTTAGACCTAAAAGCACCATTCTGCAGATTCTTCATCTCTCTGCTGCCTCTGTGCTTCAGTTGTTCTTGGAACACAAACACTCCCAGTCTCACTCCATGCAAAATGGAAGACAAACACTCCCAGTCACACCACAGGGAGACTGGAACACAAACACTCCGTGTCAATCCATGGAAATGGAACACAAACACTCCCAGTCTCACTACAGGGTAACTGGAGCACAAACACTCCCAGTCTCACTCCATAGAAACGGAACACAAACACTCCCAGTCTCACGACAGGGTAATTGGAGCACAAACACTCCCAGTGTCAATCCATGGAACTGGAACACAAACACTCCCAGTCTCACTCCATAGAAACGGAACACAAACACTCCCAGTCTCACGACAGGGTAATTGGAGCACAAACACTCCCAGTCACACCATAGGGAGACTGGAACACAAACACTCCCAGTGTCAATCCATGGAAATGGAACACAAACACTCCCAGTGTCAATCCATGGAAATGGAACACAAGCACTCCCAGTCTCACTCCATAGAAACGGAACACAAACACTCCCAGTGTCACTACAGTGTAATTGGAGCACAAACACTCCCAGTCATACCAGCGGGAGACTGGAACACAAACACTCCCAGTGTCAATCCATGGAAATGGAACACAAACACTCCCAGTCTCACTCCATAGAAACGGAACACAAACACTCCCAGTCTCAATACATGGAGACTGGAACACAAACATTCCCTGTCTCACTACATGGAGACGAGAACACAAACACTCCCAGACTCGCTACATGGAGACTGGAACACAAACATTCCCAGTCTCACTACATGGAGGCTGGAAAACAAACACTCCCAGTCTCAATACATGGACACTGGAACACAAAGATTCCCTGTCTCACTACATGGAGACTAGAACACAAACACTCCCAGTCTCGCGACAAGGAGACTGGAACACAAACATTCCCAGTCTCACTACATGGAGGCTGGAAAACAAACATTCCCAGTCTCAATACATGGAGACTGGAACACAAACACACCCAGTCTCGCTACATGGAGACTGGAAGACAAACACTCCCAGTCTCAAAGCATGGAGACTGGAGCACTAACACTCCCAGTCTCACTACATGGAACTGGAACACAAACATTCCCAGTCGCACAAGATGGAGACAGGAACACAAACTCTCCCGGTCTCAAAACATGGAGACTGCAACACAAACACTGCCAGTCTCAAAGCATCGAGAATGGAGCACAAACACTGCCAGTCTCACTATATGGAACTGGAACACAAACACTCCCAGTCTCACCACATGGAGACAGGAACAAAAACACTCCGAGTATCAAAGCATCGAGACTGGAACACAAACATTCCCAGTCTCACTTCATGGATACAGAAACACAAACACTTCGAGTCGCACTACGTGGAGACTGGAACACAAACACTCCCAGTCTGTCCACATGGAAACTGGAGCAGAAACACTCCCACTCTTACGATATGGAGACAGGAACACAAACACTCCCAGTCTCGCCACATGGAGACTGGAACACAAACATTCCAGTCTCACTACATAGAGACTGAAGCAAAAACACTCCCAGTCTCACGACATGGAGACTGGAATACAAACATTCCCAGTCTAGCTACATGGAGACTGCAGCACAAACACTCCCAGTCTCACAGCATCGAGACTGGAGCACAAAAACTCCCAGTCCCACTACATGGAAGTGGAACACAAACGTTCCCAGTCTCACTACATGGAGACTGGAAGACAAACAATCCCAGTCTCAAAGCATCGTGACTGGAACACAAACATTCCCAGGCTCACGACATGGATACAGGAACACAAACACTCCCAGTATGTCTACATGGAGATTGGAGCACAAACACTCCCACTCATACCGTATGGAGGCCGGAACACAAACACTGCCAGTCTCACTGGATGCAGAATTGAACACACACACTCCCAGGCTCACTACATGGAGACAGGAACACAAACACTCCCAGTCTCACGACATGGAGACTGGAGCACTAACACTCCCAGTCTCACTACATGGAACTGGAACACAAACATTCCCAGTCTCACTACATGGAGACAGGAACACAAACACTGCCAGTCTCAAAGCTTCGAGACTGGAGCACAAACACTCCCAGTCTCACTACATGGAACAGGAACACAAACACTCCCAGTCTCAAAGCATCGTGACTGGAACACAATCATTTCCAGTCTCAAAGCATCGAGACTGGAACACAAACATTCCCAGTCTCACGAGATGCAAACCGGAACACAAACACTCCCAGTCTCACTACATGGAGACTGGATTACACCACTCCCAGTCGAGCTACATGGAGACTGGAGCACAAACACTCCCAGTCTCACTAGATGCAGACCGGAACACAAACACTCCCAGTCTCACTACATGGAGACTGGATTACACCACTCCCAGTCGAGCTACATGGAGACTGGAGCACAAACACTCCCAGTCTCACTAGATGCAGACTGCAACACAAACACTCCCAGGCTCATGACATGGAGACAGGAACACAAACACTCTCAGTCTCACAGCATCGAGACTGGAGCACAAACACTCCCAGTCTCACTACATGGAACTGGAACACAAACACTCCCAGTTGCACTACATGGAGACTGGAACACAAACACTCCCAGTCTCACTACATGGAACTGGAACACAAACACTCCCAGTCTCACTGCATCGAGACTGGAGCACAAACACTCCCAGTTGCACTACATGGAGACTGGAATACAAACACTCCCAGTCTCACGATATGGAACTGGAACACAAAAACTCCCAGGCTCACGACACGGAGACAGGAACACAAACACTCCCAGTCTCAAAGCATCGAGACTGGAGCACAAATACTCCCAGTCTCACTACATGGAACTGGAACACAAACACTCCCAGTTGCACTACATGGAGACTGGAATACAAACACTCCCAGTCTCACTACATGGAGACTGGAACACAAACACTCCCAGTCTCACGACATGGAACTGGAACACAAACACTCCCAGTCTCACTACATGGAACTGGAACACAAACACTCCCAGTTGCACTACATGGAGACTGGAACACAAACACTCCCAGTCTCACGACATGGAACTGGAACACAAACACTCCCAGTCTCACTACATGGAGACTGGATTACACCACTCCCAGTCGAGCTACATGGAGACTGGAGCACAAACACTCCCAGTCTCACTAGATGCAGACTGCAACACAAACACTCCCAGGCTCATGACATGGAGACAGGAACACAAACACTCTCAGTCTCACAGCATCGAGACTGGAGCACAAACACTCCCAGTCTCACTACATGGAACTGGAACACAAACACTCCCAGTTGCACTACATGGAGACTGGAACACAAACACTCCCAGTCTCACTACATGGAACTGGAACACAAACACTCCCAGTCTCACTGCATCGAGACTGGAGCACAAACACTCCCAGTTGCACTACATGGAGACTGGAATACAAACACTCCCAGTCTCACGATATGGAACTGGAACACAAAAACTCCCAGGCTCACGACACGGAGACAGGAACACAAACACTCCCAGTCTCAAAGCATCGAGACTGGAGCACAAATACTCCCAGTCTCACTACATGGAACTGGAACACAAACACTCCCAGTTGCACTGCATGGAGACTGGAATACAAACACTCCCAGTCTCACTACATGGAGACTGGAACACAAACACTCCCAGTCTCACGACATGGAACTGGAACACAAACACTCCCAGGCTCACGACATGGAGACAGGAACACAAACACTCCCAGTCACAAAGCATCGAGACTGGAGCACAAACACTCGCAATCTCACTAGATGCAGACTGGAACAGAAGCACTCCCAGGCTCACGACATGGAGACAGGAACACAAACACTCCCAGTCTCAAAGCATCGAGACTGGAGCACAAACACTCGCAATCTCACTAGATGCAGACTGGAACAGAAGCACTCCCAGTCTCACGACATGGAGACAGGAACACAAACACTCCCAGGCTCACGACATGGAGACAGGAACACAAACACTCCCAGGCTCACGACATGGAGACAGGAACACAAACACTCCCAGTCTCAAAGCATCGAGACTGGAGCACAAGCACTCCCAGTCTCACTACATGGAACTGGAACACAAACACTCCCAGTTGCACTACATGGAGACTGGAACACAAACACTCCCAAAATCACGATATGGAACTGGAACACAAAAACTCCCAGGCTCACGACACGGAGACTGGAACACAAACACTCCCAGTCTCACGACATGGAACTGGAACACAAACACTCCCAGGCTCACGACATGGAGACAGGAACACAAACACTCCCAGTCTCAAAGCATCGAGACTGGAGCACAAACACTCCCAGTTGCACTACATGGAGACTGGAATACAAACACTCCCAGTCTCACGATATGGAACTGGAACACAAAAACTCCCAGGCTCACGACACGGAGACAGGAACACAAACACTCCCAGTCTCAAAGCATCGAGACTGGAGCACAAATACTCTCAGTCTCAAAGCATTGAGACTGGAGCACAAACACTCCCAGTCTCACTACATGGAACTGGAATACAAACACTCCCAGTTGCACTACATGGAGACTGGAATACAAACACTCCCAGTCTCACTACATGGAGACTGGAACACAAACACTCCCAGTCTCACGACATGGAGACAGGAACACAAACACTCCCAGGCTCACGACATGGAGACAGGAACACAAACACTCCCAGTCTCAAAGCATCGAGACTGGAGCACAAGCACTCCCAGTCTCACTACATGGAACTGGAACACAAACACTCCCAGTTGCACTACATGGAGACTGGAATACAAAAATTCTCAGTCTCAAAGCATCGAGACTGGAACACAAACATTCCCAGTCTCACTACATGGATACAGGAACACAAACGCTCCCAGTCGCACTACATGAGACTGGAACACAAACATTCCCTGTCGCATTACATGGAGATTGAAACACAAACATTCCCAGTCTCTACGCATGGAGACTGGAGCAAAAACACTCCCTGTCTCAAAACAAGGAGGCTGCAACACAAACACTCCCAGTCTCAAAACAAGGAGGCTGCAACACAAACACTCCCAGTCTCAAAGTATGGAGACTGGAACACAAACATTCCCAGTCTCACTACACGGATACTGGAACACAAACATTCCCAGTCTCACTACACGGAGACTGGAACACAAACATTCCCAGTCTCACTACATGGAGACTGGAACACAAACATTCCCAGTCTCGCTACATGGAGACTGGAATACAAACATTCTCAGTCTAGCTACATGGAGACTGGAGCACAAACAATCCCAGTCTCACTAGATGCAGACTGGAACACAACCATTCCCAGTCTAGCTACCTGGAGACTGGAATACAAACACTCCCAGTCTCAAAGCATCGAGACTGGAACACAAACATTCCCAGTCTCACTACATGGAGACTGGAACACAAACATTCCCAGTCTCACCACACGGATACTGGAACACAAACATTCCCAGTCTCACTACACGGAGACTGGAGTACAAACACTCCCAGGCTCACTAGATGCAGACTGGAACAGAAACACTCCAAGTCTCACTGCATGGAACTGGAACACAAAAACTCCCAGGCTCACGACATGGAGACAGGAACACAAACACTCCCAGACTCACTGCATGGAGACTGGAACACAAATACTCCCTGTCTCACTACATGGAGGCTGGAACACAAACATTCCCAGTCTGGCTACATGGAGACTG
Organism: Heterodontus francisci; assembly: GCF_036365525.1. Lineage (NCBI taxonomy): Eukaryota > Metazoa > Chordata > Chondrichthyes > Heterodontiformes > Heterodontidae > Heterodontus > Heterodontus francisci. Next base: position 129,497,036 of record NC_090377.1, read on the forward strand.
GAATACAAACACTCTCAGTCTAGCTACATGGAGACTGGAGCACAAGCACTCCCAGTCTCACTAGATGCAGACTGGAACACAAACACTCCCAGTCTCACTAACTGGAAGCTGGAACACCAACACTCCCAGTTTCAAAGCATCAATACTGGAGCACAAACACTCCCAGTCTCACGACATGGAACTGGAACACAAACACTCCCAGTCTCACTACATGGAGCCAGGAACACAAACATTTCCAGTCTCACTACATGGAGACTGGAAGACAAACACCCCCAGTCTCACTTTTTGGAGACTGGAACACAAACATTCCCAGTCTCACTACATGGAGACTGGAACACAAACATTCCCAGTCTCGCTACTTGGAGACAGGAACACAAACATTCCCAGTCTCACGACATGGAGAGTGGAACACAAACACCCCCATTCTCACTATTTGGAGACTGGAACACTAACACTCCCATTCTAGCTACATGGAGACTGGAACACAAACACTCCCAGTCTCACTACATGGAGACTGGAACACAAACATTCCCAGTTTTACTACATGGAGACTGGAACACAAACACCTGCAGTCTCACCACATGGAGACAGGAACACAAACATTCCCAGTCTCACTACATGGAGACAGGAACACAAAGACCCCCAGTATCACTACATGGAGACTGGAACACAAACATTCCCAGTTTTACTACATGGAGACTGGAACACAAACACCTGCAGTCTCACCACATGGAGACAGGAACACCAACATTCCCAGTCTCACAACATGGAGACAGGAACACAAACATTCCCAGTCTTACTACTTGGAGACAGGAACACAAACATTCCCAGTCTCACCACTTGGAGCCAGACACAAGCATTCCCAGTCTCACTACTTGGAGACAGGAACACAAACATTCCCAGTCTCACTACATGGAGACTGGAACACAAACATTCCCAGTCTCACTACTTGGAGACTGGAACACAAACATTCCCAGTCTCACTACTTGGAGACAGGAACACAAACATTCCCAGTCTCACTACATGGAGACTGGAACACAAACACCCGCAGTCTCACCACATGGAGACTGGAACACAAACACTCCCATTCTAGCGACATGGAGACTGGAACACAAACACTCCCAGTCTCACTACATGGAGACTGGATCAGAAATGTTCCCTGTCTCACTACATGGAGACTGGAACACAAATATTTCCAGTCTCACTACATGGAAACTGGAACACAAACATTCCCAGTCTGACTACATGGAGACTGGATCACAAACATTCCCAGTCTCACTACTTGGAGACAGGAACACAAACATTCCCAGTCTCACTACTTGGAGACAGGAACACAAACATTCCCAGTCTCACGACATGGAGACTGGATCACAAACATTCCCAGTTTTACTACATGGAGACTGGAACACAAACACCTGCAGTCTCACCACATGGAGACAGGAACACAAACATTCCCAGTCTCACTACATGGAGACTGGAACACAAACATTCCCAGTCTCGCTACTTGGAGACAGGAACACCAACATTCCCAGTCTCACTACTTGGAGACAGGAACACAAACATTCCCAGTCTCACTACTTGGAGACAGGAACACCAACATTCCCAGTCTCACTACTTGGAGACAGGAACACAAACATTCCCAGTCTCGCTACTTGGAGACAGGAACACCAACATTCCCAGTCTCACTACTTGGCGACAGGAACACAAACATTCCCAGTCTCACTACTTGGAGACAGGCACACAAACATTCCCAGTCTTACTACTTGGAGACAGGAACACAAACATTCCCAGTCTCACCACTTGGAGCCAGACACAAACATTCCCAGTCTCACTACTTGGAGACAGGAACACAAACATTCCCAGTCTCACTACATGGAGACTGGAACACAAACATTCCCAGTCTCACTACTTGGAGACAGGAACACAAACATTCCCAGTCTCACTACATGGAGACTGGAACACAAACACCCGCAGTCTCACCACATGGAGACTGGAACACAAACACTCCCATTCTAGCGACATGGAGACTGGAACACAAACACTCCCAGTCTCACTACATGGAGACTGGATCAGAAATGTTCCCTGTCTCACTACATGGAGACTGGAACACAAATATTTCCAGTCTCACTACATGGAAACTGGAACACAAACATTCCCAGTCTGACTACATGGAGACAGGAACACAAACATTCCCAGTCTCACTACATGGAGACTGGAACACAAACATTCCCAGTCTCGCTACTTGGAGACAGGAACACCAACATTCCCAGTCTCACTACTTGGAGACAGGAACACAAACATTCCCAGTCTCACTACTTGGAGACAGGAACACCAACATTCCCAGTCTCACTACTTGGAGACAGGAACACAAACATTCCCAGTCTCGCTACTTGGAGACAGGAACACCAACATTCCCAGTCTCACTACTTGGCGACAGGAACACAAACATTCCCAGTCTCACTACTTGGAGACAGGAACACAAACATTCCCAGTCTCACTACTTGGAGACTGGAACACAAACACTCCCAGTCTCTCAACATGGAGACTGGATCAGAAACATTTCCTGTCTCACGACAGGGAGACTGGAACACAAACACCCCCAGTCTCACTACATGGAGACTGGAACACAAACATTCCCAGTTTTACTACATGGAGACTGGAACACAAACATTCCCAGTTTTACTACATGGAGACTGGAACACAAACACTCCCAGTCTCTCAACATGGAGACTGGATCAGAAACGTTTCCTGTCTCACGACAGGGAGACTGGAACACAAACACCCCCAGTCTCACTACATGGAGACTGGAACACAAACATTCCCAGTTTTACTACATGGAGACTGGAACACAAACACCCCCAGTCTCACTACATGGAGACTGGAACACAAACATTCCCAGTTTTACTACATGGAGACTGGAACACAAACATTCCCAGTCTCACTACTTGGAGACAGGAACACAAACATTCCCAGTCTCACTTCTTGGAGACAGGAACACAAACATTCCCAGTCTCACTACATGGAGACTGGAACACAAACACCCCCAGTCTGACCACATGGAGACAGGAACACAAACATTCCCAATCTCACTACATGGAGACTGGAACACAAACATTCCCAGTCTCAATACTTGGAGACAGGAACACCAACATTCCCAGTCTCACTACTTGGAGACAGGAACACAAACATTCCCAGTCTCACGACATGGAGACTGGAACACAAACACCCCCAGTCTCACTATTTGGAGACTGGAACACAAACATTCCCAGTCTCACTACATGGAGACTGGAACACAAACATTCCCAGTCTCACTACTTGGAGACAGGAACACAAACATTCCCAGTCTCACCACATGGAGACTGGAACAGAAACAGCCCCAGTCTCACTATTTGGAGACTGGAACACAAACATTCCCACTCTCTCTACATGGAGACTGGAACACAAACACTCCCAGTGTCACGACATGGAGACTGGAACACAAACATTTCCAGTGTCACGACATGGAGTCTGGAACACAAACATTCCCAGTGTCACGACATGGAGTCTGGAACACAAACATTCCCAGTCTCACTACCTGTTGACAGGAACACAAACGTTCCCTGTCTCACTCCATGGAGACTGGAACACAAACATTCCCAGTTTCACAACATGGAGACTGGAACACAAACATTCCCAGTCTCACTGCATGGAGACTGGAACACAAACATTCGCAGTCTCACTGCATGGAGACTGGAACACAAACATTCCCAGTTTCACTACATGGAGACTGGAACACAAACGTTCCCTGTCTCACTACATGGAGACTGGAACACAAACATTCCCAGTTTCACTACATGGAGACTGGAACACAAACGTTCCCTGTCTCACGACATGGAGACTGGAACACAAACACCCCCAGTCTCACTATTTGGAGACTGGAACACAAACATTCCCAGTCTCTCTACATGGAGACTGGAACACAAACACTCCCAGTGTCACGACATGGAGACTGGAACACAAACATTCCCAGTGTCACGACATGGAGTCTGGAACACAAACATTCCCAGTGTCACGACATGGAGTCTGGAACACAAACATTCCCAGTCTCACTACCTGTTGACAGGAACACAAACGTTCCCTGTCTCACTCCATGGAGACTGGAACACAAACATTCCCAGTTTCACAACATGGAGACTGGAACACAAACATTCCCAGTCTCACCACATGGAGACAGGAACACAAACATTCCCAGTTTCACTACATGGAGACTGGAACACAAACGTTCCCTGTCTCACTACATGGAGACTGGAACACAAACATTCCCAGTTTCACTACATGGAGACTGGAACACAAACGTTCCCTGTCTCACGACATGGAGACTGGAACACAAACACCCCCAGTCTCACTATTTGGAGACTGGAACACAAACATTCCCAGTCTCACTACATGGAGACAGGAACACAAACATTCCCAGTCTCACTACTTGGAGACAGGAACAAAAACATTCCCAGTCTCACCACATGGAGACAGGAACACAAACATTCCCAGTCTCACTACATGGAGACTCGAACACAAACATTCCCAGTCTCACTACTTGGAGACAGTAACACAAACATTCCCAGTCTCACTACCTGTTGACAGGAACACAAACATTCCCAGTCTCACTCCATGGAGACTGGAACACAAACATTCCCAGTTTCACAACATGGAGACTGGAACACAAACATTCCCAGTCTCACCACATGGAGACAGGAACACAAACATTCCCAGTTTCACTACATGGAGACTGGAACACAAACGTTCCCTGTCTCACTACATGGAGACTGGAACACAAACATTCCCAGTTTCACTACATGGAGACTGGAACACAAACGTTCCCTGTCTCACGACATGGAGACTGGAACACAAACACCCCCAGTCTCACTGTTTGGAGACTGGAACACAAACATTCCCAGTCTCACTACATGGAGACAGGAACACAAACATTCCCAGTCTCACTACTTGGAGACAGGAACAAAAACATTCCCAGTCTCACCACATGGAGACAGGAACACAAACATTCCCAGTCTCACTACATGGAGACTCGAACACAAACATTCCCAGTCTCACTACTTGGAGACAGGAACACAAACATTCCCAGTCTCACTACTTGGAGACAGTAATACAAACATTCCCAGTCTCACTTCATGGAGACTGGAACACAAACACCCCCAGTCTCACCACATGGAGACAGGAACACAAACATTCCCAGTCTCACTACTTGGAGACAGGAACACAAACATTCCCAGTCTCACTACTTGGAGACTGGAACACAAACACTCCCAGTCTCTCTACATGGAGACTGGATCAGAAACGTTCCCTGTCTCACGACAGGGAGACTGGAACACAAACACCCCCAGTCTCACTACATGGAGACTGGAACACAAACATTCCCAGTTTTACTACATGGAGACTGGAACACAAACACCTGCAGTCTCACCACATAGAGACAGGAACACAAACGTTCCCAGTCTCACTACATGGAGACAGGAACACAAACATTCCCAGTCTCACTACTTGGAGACAGGAACACAAACATTCCCAGTCTCACTTCTTGGAGACAGGAACACAAACATTCCCAGTCTCACTACATGGAGACTGGAACACAAACACCCCCAGTCTGACCACATGGAGACAGGAACACAAACATTCCCAATCTCACCACATGGAGACTGGAACACAAACATTCCCAGTCTCACTACTTGGAGACAGGAACAGCAACATTCCCAGTCTCACTACTTGGAGACAGGAACACCAACATTCCCAGTCTCACTACTTGGAGACAGGAACACAAACATTCCCAGTCTCACTACATGGAGACTGGAACACAAACACCCCCAGTCTCACTATTTGGAGACTGGAACACAAACATTCCCAGTTACACTACATGGAGACTGGAACACAAACGTTCCCTGTCTCACGACATGGAGACTGGAACACAAACATTCCCAGTTTCACTACATGGAGACTGGAACACAAACGTTCCCTGTCTCACGACATGGAGACTGGAACACAAACACCCCCAGTCTCACTATTTGGAGACTGGAACACAAACATTCCCAGTCTCACTACTTGGAGATAGGAACACAAACACCCCCAGTCTCACTATTTGGAGACTGGAACACTAACACTCCCATTCTAGCTACATGGAGACTGGAACACAAACATTCCCAGTGTCACGACCTGGAGACAGGAACACAAACATTCCCAGTCTCACTACATGGAGACTGGAACACAAACATTCCCAGTCTCACTGCATGGAGACAGGAACACAAACATTCCCAGTTTTAATACATGGAGACTGGAACACAAACATTCCCAGTCTAGCTACATGGAGACTGGATCAGAAACTTTCCCTGTCTCACGACATGGAGACTGGAACACAAACATTCCCAGTTTTAATACATGGAGACTGGAACACAAACACCTGCAGTCTCACCACATGGAGACAGGAACACAAACATTCCCAGTCTCACTACATGGAGACTGGAACACAAACATTCCCAGTCTCGCTACTTGGAGACAGGAACACAAACATTCCCAGTCTCACTACATGGAGACTGGAACACAAACATTCCCAGTCTCGCTACTTGGAGAGAGGAACACCAACATTCCCAGTCTCACCACATGGAGACTGGAACACAAACATTCCCAGTCTCACTATTTGGAGACTGGAACACAAACATTCCCAGTCTCACTACTTGGAGACAGGAACACAAACATTCCCAGTCTCACTACTTGGAGACTGGAACACAAACACTCCCAGTCTCTCTACATGGAGTCTGGATCAGAAACGTTCCCTGTCTCACGACAGGGAGACTGGAACACAAACACCCCCAGTCTCACTACATGGAGACTGGAACACAAACATTCCCAGTTTTACTACATGGAGACTGGAACACAAACAGCTGCAGTCTCACCACATAGAGACAGGAACACAAACATTCCCAGTCTCACTACTTGGAGACAGGAACACAAACATTCCCAGTCTCACTTCTTGGAGACAGGAACACAAACATTCCCAGTTTCACTACATGGAGACTGGAACACAAACACCCCCAGTCTCACCACATGGAGACAGGAACACAAACATTCCCAGTCTCACTACTTGGAGACAGGAACACAAACATTCCCAGTCTCACTACTTGAAGACTGGAACACAAACACTCCCAGTCTCTCTACATGGAGACTGGATCAGAAACGTTCCCTGTCTCACGACAGGGAGACTGGAACACAAACACCCCCAGTCTCACTACATGGAGACTGGAACACAAACATTCCCAGTTTTACTACATGGAGACTGGAACACAAACACCTGCAGTCTCACCACATAGAGACAGGAACACAAACGTTCCCAGTCTCACTACATGGAGACAGGAACACAAACATTCCCAGTCTCACTACTTGGAGACAGGAACACAAACATTCCCAGTCTCACTTCTTGGAGACAGGAACACAAACATTCCCAGTCTCACTACATGGAGACTGGAACACAAACACCCCCAGTCTGACCACATGGAGACAGGAACACAAACATTCCCAATCTCACCACATGGAGACTGGAACACAAACATTCCCAGTCTCACGACTTGGAGACAGGAAGAGCAACATTCCCAGTCTCACTACTTGGAGACAGGAACACCAACATTCCCAGTCTCACTACTTGGAGACAGGAACACAAACATTCCCAGTCTCACTACATGGAGACTGGAACACAAACACCCCCAGTCTCACTATTTGGAGACTGGAACACAAACATTCCCAGTCTCACTGCATGGAGACTGGAACACAAACACTCCCAGTGTCACGACATGGAGTCTGGAACACAAACATTCCCAGAGTCACGACATGGAGTCTGGAACACAAACATTCCCAGTGTCACGACATGGAGTCTGGAACACAAACATTCCCAGTCTCACTACCTGTTGACAGGAACACAAACGTTCCCTGTCTCACTCCATGGAGACTGGAACACAAACATTCCCAGTTTCACAACATGGAGACTGGAACACAAACATTCCCAGTCTCACTGCATGGAGACTGGAACACAAACATTCCCAGTTTCACTACATGGAGACTGGAACACAAACGTTCCCTGTCTCACGACATGGAGACTGGAACACAAACACCCCAAGTCTCACTACTTGGAGACAGGAACGAAAACATTCCCAGTCTCACCACATGGAGACAGGAATACAAACATTCCCAGTCTCACTACATGGAGACTCGAACACAAACATTCCCAGTCTCACTACTTGGAGACAGGAACACAAACACTCCCAGTGTCACGACATGGAGTCTGGAACACAAACATTCCCAGTCTCACCACATGGAGACTGGAACACAAACACCCCCAGTCTCACTTTTTGGAGACTGGAACACAAACATTCCCAGTCTCACTACATGGAGACTGGAACACAAACACCCCCAGTCTCACTACTTGGAGACAGGAACACAAACATTCCCAGTCTCACTACATGGAGACTGGAACACAAACATTCCCAGTCTCACTACTTGGAGACAGGAACACAAACATTCCCAGTCTCACTACATGGAGACTGGAACACAAACACCCCCAGTCTCACTTTTTGGAGACTGGAACACAAACATTCCCAGTCTCACTACATGGAGACTGGAACACAAACATTCCCAGTCTCACTACTTGGAGATAGGAACACAAACATTCCCAGTCTCACTACATGGAGACTGGAACACAAACACCCCCAGTCTCACTATTTGGAGACTGGAACACTAACACTCCCATTCTAGCTATATGGAGACTGGAACACAAACATTCCCAGTGTCACTACTTGGAGACAGGAACACAAACATTCCCAGTCTAACTGCATGGAGACTGGAACACAAACATTCCCAGTCTCACTGCATGGAGACAGGAACACTAACATTCCCAGTTTTAATACATGGAGACTGGAACACAAACATTCCCAGTCTCACTGCATGGAGACTGGAACACAAACATTCCCAGTTTTAATACATGGAGACTAGAACACAAACACCTGCAGTCTCACCACATGGAGACAGGAACACAAACATTCCCAGTCTCACTACATGGAGACTGGAACACAAACATTCCCAGTCTCACTACTTGGAGACAGGAACACAAACATTCCCAGTCTCGCTACTTGGAGACAGGAACACAAACATTCCCAGTCTCACTACATGGAGACTGGAACACAAACATTCCCAGTCTCGCTACTTGGAGACAGGAACACCAACATTCCCAGTCTCACCACATGGAGACTGGAACACAAACATTCCCAGTCTCACTATTTGGAGACTGGAACACAAACATTCCCAGTCTCACTACTTGGAGACAGGAACACAAACATTCCCAGTCTCACAACTTGGAGACTGGAACACAAACACCCCCAGTCTCACTACATGGAGACTGGAACACAAACATTCCCAGTTTTACTACATGGAGACTGGAACACAAACACCTGCAGTCTCACCACATAGAGACAGGAACACAAACATTCCCAGTCTCACTGCATGGAGACTGGAACACAAACATTCCCAGTCTCACTACTTGGAGACAGGAACACAAACATTCCCAGTCTCACTTCTTGGAGACAGGAACACAAACATTCCCAGTTTCACTACATGGAGACTGGAACACAAACACCCCCAGTCTCACCACATGGAGACAGGAACACAAACATTCCCAGTCTCACTACATGGAGACTGGAACACAAACATTCCCAGTCTCACTACTTGGAGACAGGAACACCAACATTCCCAGTCTCACTACTTGGAGACAGGAACACAAACCTTGCCAGTCTCACGACATGGAGACTGGAACACAAACACCCCCAGTCTCACTATTTGGAGACTGGAACACAAACATTCCCAGTCTCACTACATGGAGACTGGAACACAAACATTCCCAGTCTCACGACTTGGAGACAGGAACACAAACATTCCCAGTCTCACTACATGGAGACTGGAACAGAAACTCCCCCAGTCTCACTATTTGGAGACTGGAACACAAACATTCCCAGTCTCACTACATGGAGACTGGAACACAAACACTCCCAGTGTCACGACATGGAGTCTGGAACACAAACATTCCCAGTGTCACGACATGGAGTCTGGAACACAAACATTCCCAGCGTCACTACCTGTTGACAGGAACACAAACGTTCCCTGTCTCACTCCATGGAGACTGGAACACAAACATTCCCAGTTTCACAACATGGAGACTGGAACACAAACATTCCCAGTCTCACTGCATGAAGACTGGAACACAAACATTCCCAGTCACACTGCATGGAGACTGGAACACAAACATTCCCAGTTTCACTACATGGAGACTGGAACACAAACGTTCCCTGTCTCACTACATGGAGACTGGAACACAAACATTCCCAGTTTCACTACATGGAGACTGGAACACAAACGTTCCCTGTCTCACTACATGGAGACTGGAACACAAACACCCCAAGTCTCACTACATGGAGACTGGAACACAAACATTCCCAGTTTCAGTACATGGAGAATGGAATGCAAACACCTGCAGTCTCACCACATGGAGACAGGAACACAAACATTCCCAGTCTCACTACATGGAGACTGGAACACAAACATTCCCAGTCTCACTACTTGGAGACAGGAACACAAACATTCCCAGTCTCACTACTTGGAGATAGTAACACAAACATTCCCAGTCTCACTGCATGGAGACTGGAACACAAACATTCCCAGTCTCACTACTTGGAGACAGGAACACAAACATTCCCAGTTTTAATACATGGAGACTGGAACACAAACACCTGCAGTCTCACCACATGGAGACAGGAACACTAACATTCCCAGTTTTAATACATGGAGACTGGAACACAAACATTCCCAGTCTCACTGCATGGAGACTGGAACACAAACACCCCCAGTCTCACTATTTGGAGACTGGAACACAAACATTCCCAGTCTCACTACATGGAGACTGGAACACAAACATTCCCAGTCTCACTACATGGAGACTGGAACACAAACATTCCCAGTCTCACTACATGGAGACTGGAACACAAACATTCCCAGTCTCACTACTTGGAGACAGGAACACAAACATTCCCAGTCTCACTACTTGGAGACAGGAACACAAACATTCCCAGTCTCACTACATGGAGACAGGAACACAAACATTCCCAGTCTCACTACACGGAGAATGGAACACAAACACACCCAGTCTCACTTTTTGGAGACTGGAACACAAACATTCCCAGTCTCACAACATGGAGACTGGAACACAAACATTCCCAGTCTCACTACTTGGAGACAGGAACACAAACATTCCCAATCTCACTATTTGGAGACTGGAACACTAACACTCCCATTCTAGCTACATGGAGACTGGAACACAAACATTCCCAGTCTCACTACATGGAGACTGGATCAGAAACGTTCCCTGTCTCACTACATGGAGACTGGAACACAAACACCCCCAGTCTCACTACATGGAGACTGGAACACAAACATTCCCAGTTTTGCTACATGGAGACTGGAACACAAAGACCTGCAGTCTCACCACATGGAGACAGGAACACTAACATTCCCAGTCTCACTACATGGAGACTGGAACACAAACATTCCCAGTCTCACTACTTGGAGACAGGAACACAAACATTCCCAGTCTTACTACTTGGAGACAGCAACACAAACATTCCCAGTCTCACTACATGGAGACTGGAACACAAACACCCCCAGTCTCACCACATGGAGACAGGAACACAAACATTCCCTGTCTCACTACATGGAGACTGGAAGACAAACATTCCCAGTCTCACCACTTGGAGACAGGAACACAAACATTCCCAGTCTCACTACTTGGAGACAGGAACACAAACATTCCCAGTCTCACTACATGGAGACTGGAACACAAACACCCCCAGTCTCACTACATGGAGACTGGAACACAAACATTCCCAGTTTTAATACATGGAGACTGGAACACAAACACCTGCAGTCTCACCACATGGAGACAAGAACACAAACATTCCCAGTCTCACTACATGGAGACTGGAACACAAACATTCCCAGTCTCACTACTTGGAGACAGGAACACAAACATTCCCAGTCTCACTACTTGGAGACAGGAACACAAACATTCCCAGTCTCACTACATGGAGACTGGATCAGAAACACCTGCAGTCTCACCACATGGAGACAGGAACACAAACATTCCCAGTCTCACTACTTGGAGACAGGAACACAAACATTCCCAGTCTCACTACATGGAGACTGGAACACAAACACCTGCAGTCTCACCACATGGATACAGGAACACAAACATTCCCAGTCTCACTACTTGGAGACAGGAACACAAACACCCCCAGTCGCACCACATGGAGACAGGAACACAAACATTCCCAGTCTCACTACTTGGAGACAGGAACACAAACATTCCCAGTCTCACTGCATGGAGACTGGAACACAAACACCCCCAGTCTCACTATTTGGAGACTGGAACACAAACATTCCCAGTCTCACTACATGGAGACTGGAACACAAACATTCCCAGTCTCACTACATGGAGACTGGAACACAAACATTCCCAGTCTCACTACATGGAGACTGGAACACAAACATTCCCAGTCTCACTACTTGGAGACAGGAACACAAACATTCCCAGTCTCACTACTTGGAGACAGGAACACAAACATTCCCAGTCTCACTACATGGAGACAGGAACACAAACATTCCCAGTCTCACTACATGGAGAATGGAACACAAACACACCCAGTCTCACTTTTTGGAGACTGGAACACAAACATTCCCAGTCTCACTACATGGAGACTGGAACACAAACATTCCCAGTCTCACTACTTGGAGACAGGAACACAAACATTCCCAATCTCACTATTTGGAGACTGGAACACTAACACTCCCATTCTAGCTACATGGAGACTGGAACACAAACATTCCCAGTCTCACTACATGGAGACTGGATCAGAAACGTTCCCTGTCTCACTACATGGAGACTGGAACACAAACACCCCCAGTCTCACTACATGGAGACTGGAACACAAACATTCCCAGTTTTGCTACATGGAGACTGGAACACAAACACCTGCAGTCTCACCACATGGAGACAGGAACACTAACATTCCCAGTCTCACTACATGGAGACTGGAACACAAACATTCCCAGTCTCACTACTTGGAGACAGGAACACAAACATTCCCAGTCTTACTACTTGGAGACAGCAACACAAACATTCCCAGTCTCACTACATGGAGACTGGAACACAAACACCCCCAGTCTCACCACATGGAGACAGGAACACAAACATTCCCTGTCTCACTACATGGAGACTGGAAGACAAACATTCCCAGTCTCACCACTTGGAGACAGGAACACAAACATTCCCAGTCTCACTACTTGGAGACAGGAACACAAACATTCCCAGTCTCACTACATGGAGACTGGAACACAAACATTCCCAGTCTCACTACTTGGAGACAGGAACACAAACATTCCCTGTCTCACTACATGGAGACTGGAAGACAAACATTCCCAGTCTCACCACTTGGAGACAGGAACACAAACATTCCCAGTCTCACTACTTGGAGACAGGAACACAAACATTCCCAGTCTCACTGCATGGAGACTGGAACACAAGCACCCCCAGTCTCACCACATGGAGACAGCAACACAAACATTCCCAGTCTCACTACATGGAGACTGGAACACAAACATTCCCAGTCTCACTACATGGAGAGTGGAACACAAACACTCCCATTCTAGCTACATGGAGACTGGAACACAACACTCCCAGTCTCACTACATGGAGACTGGATCAGAAACGTTCCCTGTCTCACTACATGGAGACTGCAACACAAACATCCCCAGTCTCACCACATGGAGACAGGAACACAAACATTCCCTGTCTCACTACATGGAGACTGGAAGACAAACATTCCCAGTCTCACCACTTGGAGACAGGAACACAAACATTCCCAGTCTCACTACTTGGAGACAGGAACACAAACATTCCCAGTCTCACTACATGGAGACTGGAACACAAACACCCCCAGTCTCACTACATGGAGACTGGAACACAAACATTCCCAGTTTTAATACATGGAGACTGGAACACAAACACCTGCAGTCTCACCACATGGAGACAAGAACACAAACATTCCCAGTCTCACTACATGGAGACTGGAACACAAACATTCCCAGTCTCACTACTTGGAGACAGGAACACAAACATTCCCAGTCTCACTACTTGGAGACAGGAACACAAACATTCCCAGTCTCACTACATGGAGACTGGATCAGAAACACCTGCAGTCTCACCACATGGAGACAGGAACACAAACATTCCCAGTCTCACTACTTGGAGACAGGAACACAAACATTCCCAGTCTCACTACATGGAGACTGGAACACAAACACCTGCAGTCTCACCACATGGATACAGGAACACAAACATTCCCAGTCTCACTACTTGGAGACAGGAACACAAACACCCCCAGTCGCACCACATGGAGACAGGAACACAAACATTCCCAGTCTCACTACTTGGAGACAGGAACACAAACATTCCCAGTCTCACTGCATGGAGACTGGAACACAAACACCCCCAGTCTCACTATTTGGAGACTGGAACACAAACATTCCCAGTCTCACTACATGGAGACTGGAACACAAACATTCCCAGTCTCACTACATGGAGACTGGAACACAAACATTCCCAGTCTCACTACATGGAGACTGGAACACAAACATTCCCAGTCTCACTACTTGGAGACAGGAACACAAACATTCCCAGTCTCACTACTTGGAGACAGGAACACAAACATTCCCAGTCTCACTACATGGAGACAGGAACACAAACATTCCCAGTCTCACTACATGGAGAATGGAACACAAACACACCCAGTCTCACTTTTTGGAGACTGGAACACAAACATTCCCAGTCTCACTACATGGAGACTGGAACACAAACATTCCCAGTCTCACTACTTGGAGACAGGAACACAAACATTCCCAATCTCACTATTTGGAGACTGGAACACTAACACTCCCATTCTAGCTACATGGAGACTGGAACACAAACATTCCCAGTCTCACTACATGGAGACTGGATCAGAAACGTTCCCTGTCTCACTACATGGAGACTGGAACACAAACACCCCCAGTCTCACTACATGGAGACTGGAACACAAACATTCCCAGTTTTGCTACATGGAGACTGGAACACAAACACCTGCAGTCTCACCACATGGAGACAGGAACACTAACATTCCCAGTCTCACTACATGGAGACTGGAACACAAACATTCCCAGTCTCACTACTTGGAGACAGGAACACAAACATTCCCAGTCTTACTACTTGGAGACAGCAACACAAACATTCCCAGTCTCACTACATGGAGACTGGAACACAAACACCCCCAGTCTCACCACATGGAGACAGGAACACAAACATTCCCTGTCTCACTACATGGAGACTGGAAGACAAACATTCCCAGTCTCACCACTTGGAGACAGGAACACAAACATTCCCAGTCTCACTACTTGGAGACAGGAACACAAACATTCCCAGTCTCACTACATGGAGACTGGAACACAAACATTCCCAGTCTCACTACTTGGAGACAGGAACACAAACATTCCCTGTCTCACTACATGGAGACTGGAAGACAAACATTCCCAGTCTCACCACTTGGAGACAGGAACACAAACATTCCCAGTCTCACTACTTGGAGACAGGAACACAAACATTCCCAGTCTCACTGCATGGAGACTGGAACACAAGCACCCCCAGTCTCACCACATGGAGACAGCAACACAAACATTCCCAGTCTCACTACATGGAGACTGGAACACAAACATTCCCAGTCTCACTACATGGAGAGTGGAACACAAACACTCCCATTCTAGCTACATGGAGACTGGAACACAACACTCCCAGTCTCACTACATGGAGACTGGATCAGAAACGTTCCCTGTCTCACTACATGGAGACTGCAACACAAACATCCCCAGTCTCACCACATGGAGTCTGGAGCACAAACATTCCCAGTTTCACGACATGGAGACTGGAGCACAAACATTCCCAGTCTCACTACATGTTGATAGGAACACAAACGTTCCCACTCTCACTACATGGAGACTGGAACACAAACATTCCCAGTCTCACTACATGGAGACTGGAACACAAACATTCCCAGTCTCACTACTTGGAGACAGGAACACAAACATTCCCAGTCTCACTACATGGAGACTGGAACACAAACACCCCCAGTCTCACTATTTGGAGACTGGAACACAAACATTCCCAGTCTCACTACTTGGAGACAGGAACACAAACATTCCCAGTCTCACTACATGGAGACTGGAACACAAACATTCCCAGTCTCACTACATGGAGACTGGAACACAAACATTCCCAGTGTCACTACTTGGAGACAGGAACACAAACATTCCCAGTCTCACTACATGGAGACTGGAACACAAACATTCCCAGTTTCAGAACATGGAGAACGGAATGCAAACACCTGCAGTCTCACCACATGGAGACAGGAACACAAACATTCCCAGTCTCACTACATGGAGACTGGAACACAAACATTCCCAGTCTCACTACTTGGAGACAGGAACACAAACATTCCCAGTCTCACTACTTGGAGATAGTAACACAAACATTCCCAGTCTCACTACATGGAGACTGGAACACAAACATTCCCAGTCTCACTACTTGGAGACAGGAACACAAACATTCCCAGTTTTAATACATGGAGACTGGAACACAAACACCTGCAGTCTCACCACATGGAGACAGGAACACAAACATTCCCAGTCTCACTACATGGAGACTGGAACACAAACATTCCCAGTCTCACTACATGGAGACTGGAACACAAACATTCCCAGTCTCACTACTTGGAGACAGGAACACAAACATTCCCAGTCTCACTACATGGAGACTGGAACACAAACACCCCCATTCTCACTATTTGGAGACTGGAACACTAACACTCCCATTCTAGCTACATGGAGACTGGAACACAAACATTCCCAGTATCACTACTTGGAGACAGGAACACAAACATTCCCAGTCTCACTACATGGAGACTGTAACACAAACACCCCCAGTCTCACTATTTGGAGACTGGAACACAAACACTCCCATTCTAGCTACATGGAGACTGGATCAGAAACGTTCCCTGTCTCACGACATGGAGACTGGAACACAAACACCCCCAGTCTCACTACATGGAGACTGGAACACAAACATTCCCAGTTTTAATACATGGAGACTGGAACACAAACACCTGCAGTCTCACCACATGGAGACAGGAACACAAACATTCCCAGTCTCACTACATGGAGACTGGAACACAAACATTCCCAGTCTCACTACTTGGAGACAGGAACACAAACATTCCCAGTCTCACTACTTGGAGACAGGAACACAAACATTCCCAGTCTCACTACATGGAGACTGGATCAGAAACACCTGCAGTCTCACCACATGGAGACAGGAACACAAACATTCCCAGTCTCACTACTTGGAGACAGGAACACAAACATTCCCAGTCTCACTACATGGAGACTGGAACACAAACACCTGCAGTCTCACCACATGGAGACAGGAACACAAACATTCCCAGTCTCACTACTTGGAGACAGGAACACAAACACCCCCAGTCGCACCACATGGAGACAGGAACACAAACATTCCCAGTCTCACTACATGGAGACTGGAACACAAACATTCCCAGTCTCGCTACTTGGAGACAGGAACACCAACATTCCCAGTCTCGCTACTTGGAGACAGGAACACCAACATTCCCAGTCTCACCACATGGAGACTGGAACACCAACATTCCCAGTCTCACTACTTGGAGACAGGAACACAAACATTCCCAGTCTCACCACATGGAGACTGGAACACAAACATTCCCAGTCTCACTACTTGGAGACAGGAACACAAACATTCCCAGTCTCACTACTTGGAGATAGTAACACAAACATTCCCAGTCTCACTACATGGAGACTGGAACACAAACACCCCCAGTCTCACTTTTTGGAGACTGGAACACAAACATTCCCAGTCTCACCACATGGAGACTGGAACACAAACATTCCCAGTCTCGCTACTTGGAGACAGGAACACCAACATTCCCAGTCTCGCTACTTGGAGACAGGAACACCAACATTCCCAGTCTCACCACATGGAGACTGGAACACCAACATTCCCAGTCTCACTACTTGGAGACAGGAACACAAACATTCCCAGTCTCACCACATGGAGACTGGAACACAAACATTCCCAGTCTCACTACTTGGAGACAGGAACACAAACATTCCCAGTCTCACTACTTGGAGATAGTAACACAAACATTCCCAGTCTCACTACATGGAGACTGGAACACAAACACCCCCAGTCTCACCACATGGAGACAGGAACACAAACATTCCCAGTCTCACTACATGGAGAATGGAACACAAACATTCCCAGTCTCACTACTTGGAGACAGGAACACAAACATTCCCAGTCTCACTACATGGAGACTGGAACACAAACACCCCCAGTCTCACTTTTTGGAGACTGGAACACAAACATTCCCAGTCTCACTACATGGAGACTGGAACACAAACATTCCCAGTCTCACTACTTGGAGACAGGAACACAAACATTCCGAGTCTCACTACATGGAGACTGGAACACAAACACTCCCAGTCTCAAGATATGGAGACTGGAACACTGACACTCCCATTCTAGCTACATGGAGATTGGATCAGAAACGTTCCCTGTCTCACTACATGGAGACTGGAACACAAACATTCCCAGTTTTACTACATGGAGACTGGAACACAAACACCTGCAGTCTCACCACATGGAGACAGGAACACAAACATTCCCAGTCTCACTACATGGAGACTGGAACACAAACATTCCCAGTCTCACTACTTGGAGACAGGAACACAAACATTCCCAGTCTCACTACTTGGAGACAGGAACACAAACATTCCCAGTCTCACCACATGGAGACTGGAACACAAACACCCCCAGTCTCACTATGTGGAGACTGGAACACAAACATTCCCAGTCTCACTACATGGAGAATGGAACACAAACATTCCCAGTCTCACTACTTGGAGACAGGAACACAAACATTCCCAGTCTCACTACATGGAGACTGGAACACAAACACCCCCAGTCTCACTACTTGGAGACTGGAACACAAACATTCCCAGTCTCACTACTTGGAGACAGGAACACAAACATTCCCAGTCTCACTACTTGGAGACCGGAACACAAACATTCCCAGTCTCACTACATGGAGACTGGAACACAAACAACCCCAGTCTCACCACATGGAGACAGGAACACAAACATTCCCAGTCTCACTACATGGAGACTGGAACACAAACATTCCCAGTCTCACTACTTGGAGACAGGAACACCAACATTCCCAGTCTCACTACTTGGAGACAGGAACACAAACATTCCCAGTCTCACTACATGGAGACTGGAACACAAACACCCCCAGTCTCACTATTTGGAGACTGGAACACAAACATTCCCAGTCTCACTACATGGAGACTGGAACACAAACATTCCCAGTCTCACTACTTGGAGACAGGAACACAAACATTCCCAGTCTCACTGCATGGAGACTGGAACACAAACACCCCCAGTCTCACTATTTGGAGACTGGAACACAAACATTCCCAGTCTCACTACATGGAGACTGGAACACAAACACTCCCAGTGTCACGACATGGAGTCTGGAACACAAACATTCCCAGTGTCACGACATGGAGTCTGGAACACAAACATTCCCAGTGTCACGACATGGAGTCTGGAACACAAACATTCCCAGTCTCACTACCTGTTGACAGGAACACAAACGTTCCCTGTCTCACTCCATGGAGACTGGAACACAAACATTCCCAGTTTCACAACATGGAGACTGGAACACAAACATTCCCAGTCTCACTGCATGGAGACTGGAACACAAACATTCCCAGTCTCACTGCATGGGGACTGGAACACAAACATTCCCAGTTTCACTACATGGAGACTGGAACACAAACATTCCCAGTTTCAGTACATGGAGAACGGAATGCAAACACCTGCAGTCTCACCACATGGAGACAGGAACACAAACATTCCCAGTCTCACGACATGGAGACTCGAACACAAACATTCCTAGTCTCACTACTTGGAGACAGGAACACAAACATTCCCAGTCTCACTACATGGAGACTGGAACACAAACACCACCAGTCTCACCACATGGAGACAGGAACACAAACATTCCCAGTCTCACTACATGGAGACTGGAACACAAACATTCCCAGTCTCACTACATGGAGACTGGAACACAAACATTCCCAGTCTCACTACTTGGAGACAGGAACACAAACATTCCCAGTCTCACGACATGGAGAATGGAACACAAACACCCCCAGTCTCACTTTTTGGAGACTGGAACACAAACATTCCCAGTCTCACTATATGGAGACTGGAACACAAACATTCCCAGTCTCACTACTTGGAGACAGGAACACAAACATTCCCACTGTCACTACATGGAGACTGGAACACAAACACTCCCAATCTCACTATTTGGAGACTGGATCAGAAACGTTCCCTGTCTCACTACATGGAGACTGGAACACAAACATTCCCAGTTTTACTACATGGAGACTGGAACACAAACACCTGCAGTCTCACCACATGGAGACAGGAACACAAACATTCCCAGTCTCACTACATGGAGACTGGAACACAAACATTCCCAGTCTCACTACTTGGAGACAGGAACACAAACATTCCCAGTCTTACTACTTGGAGACAGGAACACAAACACCCCCAGTCTCACTACATGGAGACTGGAACACAAACACCCCCAGTCTCACCACATGGAGACAGGAACACAAACATTCCCTGTCTCACTACATGGAGACTGGAACACAAACATTCCCAGTCTCACCACTTGGAGACAGGAACACAAACATTCCCAGTCTCACTACTTGGAGACAGGAACACAAACATTCCCAGTCTCACTACATGGAGACTGGAACACAAACATTCCCATTCTCACTACTTGGAGACAGGAACACAAACATTCCCAGTCTCACTACATGGAGACTGGAACACAAACATTCCCAGTCTCACTACTTGGAGACAGGAACACAAACATTCCCAGTCTCACTACTTGGAGACAGGAACACAAACATTCCCAGTCTCACTGCATGGAGACTGGAACACAAACACCCCCAGTCGCACCACATGGAGACAGGAACACAAACATTCCCAGTCTCACTACATGGAGACTGGAACACAAACATTCCCAGTCTCGCTACTTGGAGACAGGAACACCAACATTCCCAGTCTCACTACTTGGAGACAGGAACACAAACATTCCCAGTCTCACCACATGGAGACTGGAACACAAACACCCCCAGTCTCACTATGTGGAGACTGGAACACAAACATTCCCAGTCTCACTACATGGAGAATGGAACACAAACATTCCCAGTCTCACTACTTGGAGACAGGAACACAAACATTCCCAGTCTCACTACATGGAGACTGGAACACAAACACCCCCAGTCTCACTACTTGGAGACTGGAACACAAACATTCCCAGTCTCACTACTTGGAGACAGGAACACAAACATTCCCAGTCTCACTACTTGGAGACCGGAACACAAACATTCCCAGTCTCACTACATGGAGACTGGAACACAAACAACCCCAGTCTCACCACATGGAGACAGGAACACAAACATTCCCAGTCTCACTACATGGAGACTGGAACACAAACATTCCCAGTCTCACTACTTGGAGACAGGAACACCAACATTCCCAGTCTCACTACTTGGAGACAGGAACACAAACATTCCCAGTCTCACTACATGGAGACTGGAACACAAACACCCCCAGTCTCACTATTTGGAGACTGGAACACAAACATTCCCAGTCTCACTACATGGAGACTGGAACACAAACATTCCCAGTCTCACTACTTGGAGACAGGAACACAAACATTCCCAGTCTCACTGCATGGAGACTGGAACACAAACACCCCCAGTCTCACTATTTGGAGACTGGAACACAAACATTCCCAGTCTCACTACATGGAGACTGGAACACAAACACTCCCAGTGTCACGACATGGAGTCTGGAACACAAACATTCCCAGTGTCACGACATGGAGTCTGGAACACAAACATTCCCAGTGTCACGACATGGAGTCTGGAACACAAACATTCCCAGTCTCACTACCTGTTGACAGGAACACAAACGTTCCCTGTCTCACTCCATGGAGACTGGAACACAAACATTCCCAGTTTCACAACATGGAGACTGGAACACAAACATTCCCAGTCTCACTGCATGGAGACTGGAACACAAACATTCCCAGTCTCACTGCATGGAGACTGGAACACAAACATTCCCAGTTTCACTACATGGAGACTGGAACACAAACATTCCCAGTTTCAGTACATGGAGAACGGAATGCAAACACCTGCAGTCTCACCACATGGAGACAGGAACACAAACATTCCCAGTCTCACGACATGGAGACTCGAACACAAACATTCCTAGTCTCACTACTTGGAGACAGGAACACAAACATTCCCAGTCTCACTACATGGAGACTGGAACACAAACACCACCAGTCTCACCACATGGAGACAGGAACACAAACATTCCCAGTCTCACTACATGGAGACTGGAACACAAACATTCCCAGTCTCACTACATGGAGACTGGAACACAAACATTCCCAGTCTCACTACTTGGAGACAGGAACACAAACATTCCCAGTCTCACGACATGGAGAATGGAACACAAACACCCCCAGTCTCACTTTTTGGAGACTGGAACACAAACATTCCCAGTCTCACTATATGGAGACTGGAACACAAACATTCCCAGTCTCACTACTTGGAGACAGGAACACAAACATTCCCACTGTCACTACATGGAGACTGGAACACAAACACTCCCAATCTCACTATTTGGAGACTGGATCAGAAACGTTCCCTGTCTCACTACATGGAGACTGGAACACAAACATTCCCAGTTTTACTACATGGAGACTGGAACACAAACACCTGCAGTCTCACCACATGGAGACAGGAACACAAACATTCCCAGTCTCACTACATGGAGACTGGAACACAAACATTCCCAGTCTCACTACTTGGAGACAGGAACACAAACATTCCCAGTCTTACTACTTGGAGACAGGAACACAAACACCCCCAGTCTCACTACATGGAGACTGGAACACAAACACCCCCAGTCTCACCACATGGAGACAGGAACACAAACATTCCCTGTCTCACTACATGGAGACTGGAACACAAACATTCCCAGTCTCACCACTTGGAGACAGGAACACAAACATTCCCAGTCTCACTACTTGGAGACAGGAACACAAACATTCCCAGTCTCACTACATGGAGACTGGAACACAAACATTCCCATTCTCACTACTTGGAGACAGGAACACAAACATTCCCAGTCTCACTACATGGAGACTGGAACACAAACACCCCCAGTCTCACTATTTGGAGACTGGAACACAAACATTCCCAGTCTCACTACATGGAGACTGGAACACAAACACTCCCAGTGTCACGACATGGAGTCTGGAACACAAACATTCCCAGTGTCACGACATGGAGTCTGGAACACAAACATTCCCAGTGTCACGACATGGAGTCTGGAACACAAACATTCCCAGTCTCACTACCTGTTGACAGGAACACAAACGTTCCCTGTCTCACTCCATGGAGACTGGAACACAAACATTCCCAGTTTCACAACATGGAGACTGGAACACAAACATTCCCAGTCTCACTGCATGGAGACAGGAACACAAACATTCCCTGTCTCACTACATGGAGACTGGAACACAAACATTCCCAGTCTCACCACTTGGAGACAGGAACACAAACATTCCCAGTCTCACTACTTGGAGACAGGAACACAAACATTCCCAGTCTCACTACATGGAGACTGGAACACAAACATTCCCATTCTCACTACTTGGAGACAGGAACACAAACATTCCCAGTCTCACTACATGGAGACTGGAACACAAACACCCCCAGTCTCACTATTTGGAGACTGGAACACAAACATTCCCAGTTTCACTACATGGAGACTGGAACACAAACATTCCCAGTTTCAGTACATGGAGAACGGAATGCAAACACCTGCAGTCTCACCACATGGAGACAGGAACACAAACATTCCCAATCTCACGACATGGAGACTCGAACACAAACATTCCTAGTCTCACTACTTGGAGACAGGAACACAAACATTCCCAGTCTCACTACATGGAGACTGGAACACAAACACCCCCAGTCTCACCACATGGAGACAGGAACACAAACATTCCCAGTCTCACTACATGGAGACTGGAACACAAACATTCCCAGTCTCACTACATGGAGACTGGAACACAAACATTCCCAGTCTCACTACTTGGAGACAGGAACACAAACATTCCCAGTCTCACGACATGGAGAATGGAACACAAACACCCCCAGTCTCACTTTTTGGAGACTGGAACACAAACATTCCCAGTCTCACTATATGGAGACTGGAACACAAACATTCCCAGTCTCACTACTTGGAGACAGGAACACAAACATTCCCACTGTCACTACATGGAGACTGGAACACAAACACTCCCAATCTCACTATTTGGAGACTGGATCAGAAACGTTCCCTGTCTCACTACATGGAGACTGGAACACAAACATTCCCAGTTTTACTACATGGAGACTGGAACACAAACACCTGCAGTCTCACCACATGGAGACAGGAACACAAACATTCCCAGTCTCACTACATGGAGACTGGAACACAAACATTCCCAGTCTCACTACTTGGAGACAGGAACACAAACATTCCCAGTCTTACTACTTGGAGACAGGAACACAAACACCCCCAGTCTCACTACATGGAGACTGGAACACAAACACCCCCAGTCTCACCACATGGAGACAGGAACACAAACATTCCCTGTCTCACTACATGGAGACTGGAACACAAACATTCCCAGTCTCACCACTTGGAGACAGGAACACAAACATTCCCAGTCTCACTACTTGGAGACAGGAACACAAACATTCCCAGTCTCACTACATGGAGACTGGAACACAAACATTCCCATTCTCACTACTTGGAGACAGGAACACAAACATTCCCAGTCTCACTACATGGAGACTGGAACACAAACACCCCCAGTCTCACTATTTGGAGACTGGAACACAAACATTCCCAGTCTCACTACATGGAGACTGGAACACAAACACTCCCAGTGTCACGACATGGAGTCTGGAACACAAACATTCCCAGTGTCACGACATGGAGTCTGGAACACAAACATTCCCAGTGTCACGACATGGAGTCTGGAACACAAACATTCCCAGTCTCACTACCTGTTGACAGGAACACAAACGTTCCCTGTCTCACTCCATGGAGACTGGAACACAAACATTCCCAGTTTCACAACATGGAGACTGGAACACAAACATTCCCAGTCTCACTGCATGGAGACTGGAACACAAACATTCCCAGTCTCACTGCATGGAGACTGGAACACAAACATTCCCAGTTTCACTACATGGAGACTGGAACACAAACATTCCCAGTTTCAGTACATGGAGAACGGAATGCAAACACCTGCAGTCTCACCACATGGAGACAGGAACACAAACATTCCCAGTCTCACGACATGGAGACTCGAACACAAACATTCCTAGTCTCACTACTTGGAGACAGGAACACAAACATTCCCAGTCTCACTACATGGAGACTGGAACACAAACACCCCCAGTCTCACCACATGGAGACAGGAACACAAACATTCCCAGTCTCACTACATGGAGACTGGAACACAAACATTCCCAGTCTCACTACATGGAGACTGGAACACAAACATTCCCAGTCTCACTACTTGGAGACAGGAACACAAACATTCCCAGTCTCACGACATGGAGAATGGAACACAAACACCCCCAGTCTCACTTTTTGGAGACTGGAACACAAACATTCCCAGTCTCACTATATGGAGACTGGAACACAAACATTCCCAGTCTCACTACTTGGAGACAGGAACACAAACATTCCCACTGTCACTACATGGAGACTGGAACACAAACACTCCCAATCTCACTATTTGGAGACTGGATCAGAAACGTTCCCTGTCTCACTACATGGAGACTGGAACACAAACATTCCCAGTTTTACTACATGGAGACTGGAACACAAACACCTGCAGTCTCACCACATGGAGACAGGAACACAAACATTCCCAGTCTCACTACATGGAGACTGGAACACAAACATTCCCAGTCTCACTACTTGGAGACAGGAACACAAACATTCCCAGTCTTACTACTTGGAGACAGGAACACAAACATTCCCAGTCTCACTACATGGAGACTGGAACACAAACACCCCCAGTCTCACCACATGGAGACAGGAACACAAACATTCCCTGTCTCACTACATGGAGACTGGAACACAAACATTCCCAGTCTCACCACTTGGAGACAGGAACACAAACATTCCCAGTCTCACTACTTGGAGACAGGAACACAAACATTCCCAGTCTCACTACATGGAGACTGGAACACAAACATTCCCATTCTCACTACTTGGAGACAGGAACACAAACATTCCCAGTCTCACTACATGGAGACTGGAACACAAACACCCCCAGTCTCACTATTTGGAGACTGGAACACAAACATTCCCAGTCTCACTGCATGGAGACTGGAACACAAGCGCCCCCAGTCTCACCACATGGAGACAGGAACACAAACATTCCCAGTCTCACTACATGGAGACTGGAACACAAACATTCCCAGTCTCACTACATGGAGACTGGAACACAAACACTCCCAGTGTCACGACATGGAGTCTGGAACACAAACATTCCCAGTGTCACGACATGGAGTCTGGAACACAAACATTCCCAGTCTCACTACCTGTTGACAGGAACACAAACGTTCCCTGTCTCACTCCATGGAGACTGGAACACAAACATTCCCAGTTTCACAACATGGAGACTGGAACACAAACATTCCCAGTCTCACTGCATGGAGACTGGAACACAAACATTCCCAGTCTCACTGCATGGAGACTGGAACACAAACATTCCCAGTTTCACTACATGGAGACTGGAACACAAACATTCCCAGTTTCAGTACATGGAGAACGGAATGCAAACACCTGCAGTCTCACCACATGGAGACAGGAACACAAACATTCCCAGTCTCACGACATGGAGACTCGAACACAAACATTCCTAGTCTCACTACTTGGAGACAGGAACACAAACATTCCCAGTCTCACTACATGGAGACTGGAACACAAACACCCCCAGTCTCACCACATGGAGACAGGAACACAAACATTCCCAGTCTCACTACATGGAGACTGGAACACAAACATTCCCAGTCTCACTACATGGAGACTGGAACACAAACATTCCCAGTCTCACTACTTGGAGACAGGAACACAAACATTCCCAGTCTCACGACATGGAGAATGGAACACAAACACCCCCAGTCTCACTTTTTGGAGACTGGAACACAAACATTCCCAGTCTCACTATATGGAGACTGGAACACAAACATTCCCAGTCTCACTACTTGGAGACAGGAATACAAACATTCCCACTGTCACTACATGGAGACTGGAACACAAACACTCCCAATCTCACTATTTGGAGACTGGATCAGAAACGTTCCCTGTCTCACTACATGGAGACTGGAACACAAACATTCCCAGTTTTACTACATGGAGACTGGAACACAAACACCTGCAGTCTCACCACATGGAGACAGGAACACAAACATTCCCAGTCTCACTACATGGAGACTGGAACACAAACATTCCCAGTCTCACTACTTGGAGACAGGAACACAAACATTCCCAGTCTTACTACTTGGAGACAGGAACACAAACATTCCCAGTCTCACTACATGGAGACTGGAACACAAACACCCCCAGTCTCACCACATGGAGACAGGAACACAAACATTCCCTGTCTCACTACATGGAGACTGGAACACAAACATTCCCAGTCTCACCACTTGGAGACAGGAACACAAACATTCCCAGTCTCACTACTTGGAGACAGGAACACAAACATTCCCAGTCTCACTACATGGAGACTGGAACACAAACATTCCCATTCTCACTACTTGGAGACAGGAACACAAACATTCCCAGTCTCACTACATGGAGACTGGAACACAAACACCCCCAGTCTCACTATTTGGAGACTGGAACACAAACATTCCCAGTCTCACTGCATGGAGACTGGAACACAAGCGCCCCCAGTCTCACCACATGGAGACAGGAACACAAACATTCCCAGTCTCACTACATGGAGACTGGAACACAAACATTCCCAGTCTCACTACATGGAGACTGGAACACAAACACTCCCAGTATCACTACATGGAGACTGGATCAGAAACGTTCCCTGTCTCACTACATGGAGACTGTAACACAAACATCCCCAGTCTCACCACATGGAGACTGGAGCACAAACATTCCCAGTTTCACGACATGGAGACTGGAGCACAAACATTCCCAGTTTCACTACATAATGACTGGAACACAAACATTCCCAGTCTCACTACATGTTGATAGGAACACAAACGTTCCCACTCTCACTACATGGAGACTGGAACACAAACATTCCCAGTCTCACTACATGGAGACTGGAACACAAACACTCCCAGTCTCACTACATGGAGACTGGAACACAAACATTCCCAGTCTCACTACTTGGAGACAGGAACACAAACATTCCCAGTCTCACTACATGGAGACTGGAACACAAACACCCCCAGTCTCACTATTTGGAGACTGGAACACAAACATTCCCAGTCTCACTACTTGGAGACAGGAACACAAACATTCCCAGTCTCACTACATGGAGACTGGAACACAAACACCCCCAGTCTCACTATTTGGAGACTGGAACACAAACATTCCCAGTCTCACTACTTGGAGACAGGAACACAAACATTCCCAGTCTCACTACTTGGAGACAGGAACACAAACATTCGCAGTCTCACTACATGGAGACTGGAACACAAACATTCCCAGTCTCACTACATGGAGACTGGAACACAAACATTCCCAGTGTCACTACTTGGAGACAGGAACACATACATTCCCAGTCTCACTACATGGAGACTGGAACACAAACACCCCCAGTCTCACTATTTGGAGACTGGAACACAAACATTCCCAGTCTCACTACATGGAGACTGGAACACAAACATTTCCAGTTTTACTACATGGAGACTGGAACACAAACATTCCCAGTCTCACAACTTGGAGACAGGAACACAAACATTCCCAGTCTCACCACTTGGAGACAGGAACACAAACATTCCCAGTCTCACTATTTGGAGACTGGAACACAAACATTCCCAGTCTCACTACATGGAGACTGGAACACAAACATTCCCAATCTCACTACATGGAGACTGGATCAGTAACGTTCCCTGTCTCACGACAGGGACACTGGAACACAAACACCCCCAGTCTCACTACATGGAGACTGGAACACAAACATTCCCAGTTTTACTACATGGAGACTGGAACACAAACACCCCCAGTCTCACCACATGGAGACAGGAACACAAACATTCCCAGTCTCACTACATGGAGACTGGAACACAAACATTCCCAGTCTCACTACTTGGAGACAGGAACACAAACATTCCCAGTCTCACGACATGGAGACAGGAATACAAACATGCCCAGTCTCACCACATGGAGACAGGAACACAAACATGCCCAGTCTCACCACATGGAGACAGGAACACAAACATTCCCAGTCTCACTACTTGGAGACAGGAACACCAACATTCCCAGTTTCACTACTTGGAGACAGGAACACAAACATTCCCAGTCTCACTACATGGAGACTGGAACACAAACACCCATGTCTCACTATTTGGAGACTGGAACACAAACATTCCCAGTCTCACTACATGGAGACTGGAACACAAACACCCCCAGTGTCACTATTTGGAGACTGGAACACAAACATTCCCAGTCTCACTACATGGAGACTGGAACACAAACACTCCCAGTGTCACGACATGGAGTCTGGAACACAAACATTCCCAGTGTTACGACATGGAGTCTGGAACACAAACATTCCCAGTGTCACGACATGGAGTCTGGAACACAAACATTCCCAGTCTCACTACATGGAGACTGGAACACAAACACCCCCAGTCTCACCACATGGAGACAGGAACACAAACATTCCCAGTCTCACTACATGGAGACTGGAACACAAACATTCCCAGTCTCACTACTTGGAGACAGGAACACAAACATTCCCAGTCTCACTACATGGAGACTGGAACACAAACACCCATGTCTCACTATTTGGAGACTGGAACACAAACATTCCCAGTCTCACTACATGGAGACTGGAACACAAACACCCCCAGTGTCACTATTTGGAGACTGGAACACAAACATTCCCAGTCTCACTACATGGAGACTGGAACACAAACACTCCCAGTGTCACGACATGGAGTCTGGAACACAAACATTCCCAGTGTTACGACATGGAGTCTGGAACACAAACATTCCCAGTGTCACGACATGGAGTCTGGAACACAAACATTCCCAGTCTCACTACCTGTTGACAGGAACACAAACGTTCCCTGTCTCACTCCATGGAGCCTGGAACACAAACATTCCCAGTTTCACAACATGGAGACTGGAACACGAACATTCCCAGTCTCACTACATGGAGACTGGAACACAAACATTCCCAGTCTCACTACTTGGAGACAGGAACACAAACATTCCCAGTCTCACTACATGGAGACAGGAATACAAACATGCCCAGTCTCACCACATGGAGACAGGAGCACAAACATGCCCAGTCTCACCACATGGAGACAGGAACACAAACTTTCCCAGTCTCACTACTTGGAGACAGGAACACCAACATTCCCAGTTTCACTACTTGGAGACAGGAACACAAACATTCCCAGTCTCACTACATGGAGACTGGAACACAAACACCCATGTCTCACTATTTGGAGACTGGAACACAAACATTCCCAGTCTCACTACATGGAGACTGGAACACAAACACCCCCAGTGTCACTATTTGGAGACTGGAACACAAACATTCCCAGTCTCACTACATGGAGACTGGAACACAAACACTCCCAGTGTCACGACATGGAGTCTGGAACACAAACATTCCCAGTGTTACGACATGGAGTCTGGAACCCAAACATTCCCAGTGTCACGACATGGAGTCTGGAACACAAACATTCCCTGTCTCACTACATGGAGACTGGAACACAAACACCCCCAGTCTCACCACATGGAGACAGGAACACAAACATTCCCAGTCTCACTACATGGAGACTGGAACACAAACATTCCCAGTCTCACTACTTGGAGACAGGAACAGCAACATTCCCAGTTTCACTACTTGGAGACAGGAACACAAACATTCCCAGTCTCACTACATGGAGACTGGAACACAAACACCCATGTCTCACTATTTGGAGACTGGAACACAAACATTCCCAGTCTCACTACATGGAGACTGGAACACAAACACCCCCAGTGTCACTATTTGGAGACTGGAACACAAACATTCCCAGTCTCACTACATGGAGACTGGAAAACAAACACTCCCAGTGTCACGACATGGAGTCTGGAACACAAACATTCCCAGTGTTACGACATGGAGTCTGGAACACAAACATTCCCAGTGTCACGACATGGAGTCTGGAACACAAACATTCCCAGTCTCACTACCTGTTGACAGGAACACAAACGTTCCCTGTCTCACTCCATGGAGACTGGAACACAAACATTCCCAGTTTCACAACATGGAGACTGGAACACGAACATTCCCAGTCTCACTGCATGGAGACTGGAACACAAACATTCCCAGTCTCACTACATGGAGACTGGAACACAAACATTCCCAGTCTCACTACATGGAGACTGGAACACAAACACCCCCAGTCTCAGTGCATGGAGAACGGAATGCAAACACTTGCAGTTTTACAAATCAGAGTCCAGATCAAATCTCTGTAGTCTCGCCACCTCGAGCCGAGGATGTTGCTGGACAATTGTACACCTAATGGGAGGAGAAGGCCTCATGAACATCTCTGTCCTCAACAATAGCAGCCAAGATGTGTGCTAAACACAAGGCCGAGCATTTGCGTCAATCTTCAGCTTGTAGTGTCGACCTACTCCTGAGATCCCGCCATCACAAAGGCTCGTCTTCAGACAATTCATAATATCAAGAAAAGGCGGAGTGTCCTGAATACAGAAAAGGTTATGGGTCACCAATGTCCCGACAGTAATGCTGACAACTTGTGCTCTCGAACTAGCCATGCCTCTAGACATTCTGGCATCTACAATACTGACATCTAGCTGACAAAGTGGAAAATTGTCCGAGTTTGTCCGGTTGATAAAATACAAAACAAATCCAATCTGAGCAATTACCACCTCATCAGTCTACTCTCATCAGCAAAGTGATGGAAATTGTCGACGACAGTGCTGTCCAGCGGCACTCACTCAGCACTAACCTGCTGACTAATGCTCGGTTTGGGTTCCAGCAGGAACACGGGGATCCTGACCGCTGAATTCCAGAGTTGGGGTGAGACATCAAGGCAGCATTTGACTGAGTATGGCATCAAGAAGCCCTTGCAAAATTGAAGTCAATGGGAATCAGGGGGAAAACTCTCCACTGGTTGGAGTCATACCTCGCACGAAGGTAGATAGTTGTTATTGTTGGAGGTCAATCATCTCATTCCCAGGCCACCACTGCAGGATTTCCTCAGGGTAGTATCCTAGGCCCAACCATCTTCAGCTGCTTCGTCAATGACCTTCCCTCCATCAGAAGGTTCGAAGTGGGGATGTTCGTTGATGATTGCACAATGTTCAGCAACATTTGTAACTCCTTAGATACTGAAGCAGTCCGTGCTTGCATACAACAAGGCCTGGACAACATCCTGGCTTGGGCTGAAAAGTGGCAAGTAACATTCATGCCACACAAGTGCCAGGCAATGACCTTCTCCAACAAGAGACAATCTAACCATCTCCCCTTGACATTCAAAGGCATTACCATCGCTGAACCCCCATCGTCAACAACTTCAGGATCACTTGTGACCAGAAACTGAACTGGACCAGCCTCATAAATACTGTGGGCACAAGAACAGGTCAGACGCTGTCGTGAGTAACTCATCTCCTGTCGCCTCAAAGCCTTCCCACCCTCTACAAGGCACAAGTCAGGAGTGTGATCGAATACTCTGCACTTGCCTGGATGAGTGCAGCTCCAACAACACTCAAGAAGCGTGACACCATCCAAGACAAAGCAGCCCGCTTGATTGGCACCCCATCCACATCTTTAAACATTCACTCGCTCTACCTCGGGCAGTACGTGTCTACAGTGTGTGCCATCTACAAAGTGCACTGCAGCAACTTGCCAAGGCTTCTTCGACAGCACATCCCAAACCCACGACCTCTACCACCTAGAAGGACAAGGGCAGCAGATGCATGGGAACACCACCACCTGCAAGTTCCCCTCCAAGTCACACACCATCCTGACTTGGAACTATATCGTCATTTCTTCACTGTAGGTGGGCCAAAATCCTGGCCCTCCCTTCCTAAAAGCACTATTGATGTACCTACACTACATGAGCTTCAGCAGTTAAAGAAGGAGGCTCACCACCACCTTCTCAAGGGCAATTAGAGATGGGCAGTAAATGCTGGCCTTATCCGAGATGCCCATATTATGTGAATAAATAATTATTTAAAAAAATTAGAACCACAGCACTC
Source organism: Heterodontus francisci (assembly GCF_036365525.1). NCBI lineage: Eukaryota > Metazoa > Chordata > Chondrichthyes > Heterodontiformes > Heterodontidae > Heterodontus > Heterodontus francisci. The sequence continues at coordinate 129,530,943 of NC_090377.1, forward strand.
CCAGTCTCACTACGTGGACTAGAACCCAAACACTCCCAGTCTCAATGCTGATTGCAACAACTGAAATGCTCCCACTCTGACTGCAAGGGATTGTGTTGGGTTCAGAGCCACCTAGTGGAGAAGAAATCAGGTACAGGTCAATGAGGTAAAACATGAAGATATCCTACAGCTTATTAAATATTCATATAACGAATGGTCTGCAATGTGTTACACGACAGTAACACTTTAAGGGGCTCATGACACTGGTCATAATGCTGGAGAGGCAAACTCGAACAATTTTCTGTTGTCCTAATCCTAACACCTCTTTGGTGTTTTCTTCAACTTGTGTTACTCTTTACAATTAATGCAGCCGGAGCTCCCGGGGAGGGTTACTCCCTTTGTGGATGCTCCCTTTATGTTTGCCGGTGATGACTGCGAATTAAAAGCGTGTTGTCACAATTCAATGACTTTATTTGGTGACTTGGGTTTTATTTTCCGGAGGTAGAGAGCACCCTGTGGATATTATTACATGCCAATCTCTATCTATGTTTGAGTAAAGACAGTTCACAGACTGGTTTATAATACAGTGCTGGTAACCCTTCAATTCATAAATGGCATCCATTCTCCCTAATCATCAGTTCATTCCATACAGATCACATTGTCATTGTCCCTGCTTCGGTACGCTGTCAAAAAAAGCTTTTAGTTAAGTCTGTCATTTTGTTAGACCTGCGAGACTAGGGGTTGGAGGGAAGGTGGGGGGTGTTTCGAAAGCACTGGCAGGTTCCCATGAAGATGAAGTGCCATGTGGTCCAAGGCTGTAATTTAACTATTGTGACTGTGTTACTGTAACATTGTGAAGGTTGTAATTACTGTGTTAACATGACGGTTTTTTTGTTCCTCCTCCCCCCTCTCCCCCTCCGAATAACGGACTTCAACCTTGCTGTGCTGCAGGTGCACAGGCCCACGTATTCAGGACTGCACCGAGATGATGGATAGGTACTTTTGTGCGCTGTCTGCTGCATGCTGTGCTGTACGAATGTTTGCCGAAAGGGGGATGGTATTGTGCTGTAATTGTACCCAGGTGTACAGGCCCTACTCTCCATGACTGTGCTGCCGGATGGCTCATTCCATGTTCCCACAACATGCTAGGTAACATCCACCATATTTTCATCTTCATACCCTCCCCAACCCCCGTGTTGTGTCTCATAGGATTATTAAATGAAGTGATGAATAAATAATGGAAATTAAAGCCTTTCAGTGATGATTCCTTTTAAATCATCAAATTAACCTACAAATCACCCTGTCAGAAGAATGAGGATTTGATGAGGTGTAATCAATGGGATGGACTAGGTTTCTGTCTGTTTGCTCTATTTTTACTCTGCTAGCATTTCTTTATCAGTCTGGAATGCTTGCATTAATAGAATCTGAAGTGTTTCACTAATTGCTCAGGGTTAACTGCTCGGGCCTGGCCTCTTGGCCTTGACTTCAAGAGTTGCTTGCACGCGTCTGGTTAAATGAAAACCGTGATCTGATATTTAGCGGATGACATTTCTGCTGGGGAACCTGACTGAGATCCTTGGCAATCACAGTTTGCTTTAATTACCTGTATCTCGCCCAGCTTTGCTGACCTTTTCCTCTCCCGTTTCCATGCAAATTCCACGATTGAATTAACACTTGTGTCACTGCAAGGGAGTTAAAGCATCGGAGACAGACTCAAGACTGCCTTAATATGCACTGGGTCAACAGTCCGATGGTGATAAATGGAGACCAGATATGAGTGACTGCTTTGCACACTCTCAATTCTGCTGAAGATAGGATTTCTCTCACACTGATGCAGTCCTGAGAAAGACAATAGATTCTAATTCCGCTTAACAGCTTTCCTTTTGCTGAACGCATTTGGAGAGGTATAAAATCCCATTTCCTATCTTGCTAAATGTGCGTACTGGGACTTTATTGATGCTGAGGAAATGTTTCTGTGCATTGTTTAAAAAAGTGTGTTTGATTTCTGCAAATATTGATTCCCCTCCCTCCCCCTCCCCATGATACAAATGGACCTGTCATGTGGTCTGGCACATTGTCAGCTCCTACATCACAATCAGATTTAATAAATTTGCAGCTCTATGATGCTGTCTCTACTGTGCTAACATGGTAAGAACACTAAACAAATTAATCTTAATATAAACATATTAAACCTGACTGAAGGAAATAATTCATTATTGGGCTTCTCTCTGGCTCAAATTTTATTCTTCTGGTTTAAAACATCCTCAGAAGTACTCTTATTATTACCTCACAGCTCACCTATTATTCCAAATGTCTTTTATTTTAATGCTGACCATTTGTATACATATACATAAAGGAGTATTTTGTTCAATCCTCCCTTTACTGTCTGCATGATCTTTCCCTCCATCTTTTCCGCTCACCCGAATGCAAAATCTCAGTTGTGAACTTTCCCACACTTCCATTGATTCTGAGAGTTTCGATAAACAAGGAGCAACTTTCCACTGGCAGGAGGATTGGTAACCAGAGACAACAGATTTAAGATAGTTGGCAAAAGAACCAGAGGCAAGATGGGAAACGACTTAACATATGTTAATCAAGTGAATGAATATATTACAATACACTCACCTCCAATCTTGAGGGCCTGCCGCGATCTTCGGCGTGGCGGACGGCACTCCCGCGCCTCACACTCCCCATCCCGGGAAAGGCGGCGTGACACTGGTGGGGAGGGGGGAGGAGGCAAGATTTTCAGTGCAGGAGTGGGGACGGGGTCAAATACATGTAATGGGTGTAGGGGATGGTGGGAAGGATTGAAGTCCAAACTTTGTGCAGTCGGGGCGGGCGGGGGGAGGTCAGATTTAAAAGGTAAGTGTTTTGTGGGGGTGGGGGGAAGGCAGTTAGTTATTGTAATTCTTATTGGGGGGGTGGGAAAATGGGAAAGAAATTTATTCATTTACTTTTGCGGGACATTTCTTCCAAAATTTAAATATGTTGGCAAGGTTGGCTGCCTTAAAAATGGTGCCAGAGCTGGCTCACAGGCAGCTGACACCATTGTCGGGGATGGACAGCCCGCGCCCCTCCACGAGATTGGAGGGGGGCGCAGGCCGCCCCGGCTATTTAAATATGCCACCGCGCATGAGATCACGGCGGCTCTTTGGCGTGTGGCCCACGTGGGCGGGCTGCCATTTTTTGAACTCGCTGACGATATCAGCGGCAGGCTCTTAAAATCCAGCCCTTTGTCTGTGAAATGTTATGAGACATTTCTGAAAGAAGCAATGAGTCGGATGAAATAAAGACAGAAAGTACTGGAAATACTCAGCAGGTCTGGCAGCATCTGTGGAAAAAGAAACAGAGTTAACACTCAGCTCTGTGACCCATCATCAGAACCTGATGAAAGGTCACGGACCTGAAACGTTAAACTCTGCTTCTCTCTCCACAGATGCTGCCAGACCTGCTGAGTATTTCCAGTACTTTCTGTTTTTATTACAGATTTCCAGCACTGCCGTATTTTGCTTTTATTATAGATGAGTTGCCCCATAAAAGCCAATCTCTTTTTTCTCGTGCAGAGACAGACTGGTACAGACAGACTTCTCACCTTTCACTCTAAAGTGCAGGATTCCAGTGCAGTGCACTGTGCTCTCACATATGTTAATGGAGAACTGGCTCTTGCTGAGGGCAGACCTGGGGCACCGTCTCTCTAAGCCACATTTCTGACTTGAGTCCTGTGTGTGATTATATGCATCCCACCACCAGCTATTATTGCAGCATTCAAATTCATGTCTTACTCTGAGTTATAGGGATTCCAACTCTGGTTGAATGTATTCACACGATATTCTCTCTGCAAACACCCTGTCTCCACACTCCCACCATTGGTCGCCCTAAGTAACATTCGCGCCACACAAGTGCCAGGCAATGTCCAACTCCAACAAGAGAGAACCTAATCATCTCCCTTTGACATTCAATGGCATTATGATAGCTGAATCCCCCACTATCAACATCCTAGGGGTTACCATTGACCAGAAACTGAACTGGAGTAGCCATATAAATACCGTGGCTACAAGAGCAGGTCAGAGGCTAGGAATCCTGCGGCAAGTAACTCACCTCCTGACTCCCCAAAGCCTGTCCACCAACTACAAGGCGCAAGTCAGCAGTATGATGGAATACTCTCCACTTACCTGGATCGGTGAAGCTCCAACAACACTCAACAAGCTCGACACCATCCAGGGCAAAGCAGCCCGCATGATTGGCATCCCATCTATAAACATTCACTCCGTCCACCACCGACGCACAGTGGCAGCAGTGTGCACCATCTACAAGATGCGCTGCAGCAATGCACAAGACTGACGCAAACCCACGACCTCTACCAACTGGAAGGACAAGGGCAGCAAATGCATGGGAACACCACCACCTGCAAGTTCTCCTCCAAGTCACACACCATCCTGACCTGGAACTATATCGCCGTTCCTTCACTGTTGCTGGGTCAAAATCCTGGAACTTCCTTCCTAACAGCACTGTGGGTGTACCTATCTCACATGGACTGCAGCTCACCATCACCTTCTCAAGAGCAATTCGGGATGGGCAATAAATGCTGGCCTGGCCAGCGATGCCCACATCCCATGAATGAATAAAAAAAAAATGTCCACCTTATCATAACATCCAATTGGAAAGTAAACAGACTCTTCACTATCCAAATGGAAGTTTCCTGATGTATAAGTGAAACAGTCCTGTTTCCCATCTCCAATATTTTTATAACTAACAAACAAAAGTGTTCAATGAACATGAAAAAGACACCTTTTTTTAAAATTTCCCGAAGCATTCTTTCCCACCTGGGCTGCTCTCAGCAGTGCCCTGGACAATAATCTTTAATTGCTGGAGACTCTATGGCAATAATGGGGGATTGGCATCCCTATTCTAACCCCAATGGCTATCCAGTCATCCTTCATGTGTTGAGGTGTGGTGATTTCACCCCTCACTGTTGAGCTTCATTCCTAAACAGTGGCCACTTGGCCAAGGTCCATTTCAGGAACTGAACTCCAATTACTCCAGGAGAGGAGAGAGACATTAAAAAGACTTTCCTAATTATCCAAATAATAAACCAGTAACAAGTGTGTCTCTGTGACAAGCATGGAAATGCACACAGTTTACCAGATTAATCTTAAACCTCTTTAGTGGAGGCTCATTAAAACATCAAATATTTGTCACAGTAATTGCAGCTATGTGCCAGGAAATATGACATGGTAATGTGCACTGTCACTTACTGTTGTGCTGAAATCTGTGGTAATAGACATACTGTTGGAGAATCCCAACTGTTAGGAACAAGTGCCTGGACAACTCCATTATTGAAGCTCCTGACTGAATTTCTCTCTCAATGGGCCAGTCCATTAGTGAAGCACCTTCCATTCAGGCACCCCTCCAGACAGACCCATCTAATAATGAGCCTCTCTCTTGACAGACCCGTCTAATAATGAATCTCACGTCAGACAGACCCATCTATTAATCAGCCTCCATCCAGACAGACATGTGTATTAATGAGTCTCCCTCCAGACGAACTAATGAGCCTCCCTCCAAGAAGACCCGGCTATCAATGAACCTCCCTCCAGACAGACCCGTCTATTAATGAACTTCCCTCCAGACAGACATGTGTATCAATGAGTCTCTCTCCAGATGGACCCATCTATTAATGAGTCTCCGTCCAGACTGACACGTTTAATGAGCCTCTCTCCAGACAGACTGTTAAAACCAGGTGAGAAAGAGGTCTAGGGTTCCCTTTCAGCCTTTCCCTGGTCTTACTGTAACAGGGTTTAATTTTTTCTAAACACACCATGTATTTAGCTCCCCCTTGGTGAATCCTTGTTCACCGCTTTCCAATTATAAGGGAAAGAAACCAGCACAAACAGGCTTTCTTAGGTTTAAAGAAGAAAGGTGAAATTTTACTAAACTTAATCTCTAATTCGGTTGATGCCTACAGATACACGACACGCCTACGCTAGCATGCATATGCGATACACACATGCAAATAGAGACAGAAAAGAGCAGAAGAAATAAAGTGGAAAAGTTTGAGGAATATCTGAAGTGTTCTTGTTGCAGGGCTTCGCGCTCACTGTAGAGTCCTTGATTGTAGGTAGATTCTTGCTTTTTGTTGGGGCCCAGTATTCTTCTTAAACCTTGTTCACTGTAGGAGATTTTTCTCTCTTGGGATTCATGTGTTTTCAGTCGGTTTTTGGAGCTCTATCAGAAAGAGATGGACGCAGACAGGAGAGGCTGTGACGAGCCAGCCAGGAGAGGTCTTTTCAATCCAGGAGCAAACAGCATTCTGCCAGTTCAAACACTGTCTCTACAATTGAAAACTCCCCAAGTTGGCCAGCAGGGTAGTCATGTGACTGACTGGTATAACTACTTCTGGCTTTGTGTATTGTGTGTGTCAAGGAATGGTCCTTTGTCTACACACACTGTTAATTTGCAAAAGTGTCTTTCCAGCCAGGGGCCTGGCAACCCCTTCTAACAGGCCTTCTCTTCTTCCCAGCAACAATTTGAAATTTAATGTCCATGTGGCGAAATGAATGTGCCTCATTCTTGGCAGGTGAGGGCCTACACGACACAGGCCCATCTATTAATGAACCTCCCTCCAGACAGACACATCTATTAATGAACCTCCCTCCAGACAGACACATCTATTAATGAACCTCTCTCCAGACAGACCCATCTATTAATGAGTCTCCCTCCAGACAGACCTGTCTGTTAATGAGCAGGAGTTCCTCAGGGTAGTGCCCGAGGCCCAATCATCTTCAGTTCCTTCGTCAATGATCTTCCCTCCATCATAAAGTCAGAAGTGGGGATGTGTGCTGATGATTGCACAATGTTCAGCACCTTTTGCGATTCCTCAGATAATGAAGCAGCCCATGTCCATATGCAGCAAGACCTGGACAACATCCAGGCTTGGGCTGATAAGTGGCAATTAACATTTGTGCCACACAAGTGCCAGGCAATGACCACCTCAAACAAGAGAGAATCTAACCCATCTCCCCTTGATGTTCAAGGGGCATTACCATTGCTGAATCCCCCACTATCAACATCCTGACATCCTGGGGGTCACTATTGACCAGAAACTGAACTGGACCAGCCACATAAATGCTGTGGTTACAAGAGCAGGTCAAAGGTTGGGAATTCTGCTGTGAGTAACTCACTTCCTGACTCCCCAATGCCTGTCCACCATCTACAAGTCAGGAGTGTGATGGAACACTCTCCACTTGCCTGGATGGGTGCAGCTCCAACAACACTCAAGAAGCTCAACACCATCCAGGACAAAGCAGCTCACTTGATTGGCACCCTATCCACCACCTTCAGCATTCACTCCCTTCACCACCGACACACAGTGGCAGCAATGTGTACCATCTACAAGATGCACTGCAGCAACACACCAAGGCTCTTTCAACAACAACTTCCAAACGCATGACCTCTACTACCTAGAAGGACAAGGGCAGCAGCTTCATGGGAACACCACCTGCAAGTTCCCCTCCACGCCACACATCATCCTGACTTGGAACTATATCGCCATTCCTTCACTGTCACTGGGTCAAAATCCTGGAACTCCCTTCCTAACAGCACTCTTGGTGTACCTACACCAGATGGACTGCAGCGGTTCAAGAAGGCAGCTCACCACCACCTTCTCGAGGGCAATTAGGGATGGGCAATAAATGCTGGCCTAGCCACATCCTATGAACAAATAAAAACAAACGTCTATTAATGAACCTCCGTCCACACAGACCAGTCTATTAATTTGCCTCCCTCTAGACAAACCAGTCTATCATTGTCACTCTCTCCAGACAGACCAGTCTATTCCACTTCTGTGTTCCTGTTCGATATGTTTACCGATCTCACCTGCCTGCTCCAGTAAAGGGAGGAAAGCATATTAAAATCTGGAGCAATAGTATTATGTAAGCTAGTCAAATGTAGACCAGAATGTGCAGAAATGTGCGGGAGGCACAGTGGTGCAGTGGTTAGCACCGCAGCCTCACAGCTCCAGCGACCCGAGTTCGGTTCTGGGTACTGCCTGTGTGGAGTTTGCAAGTTCTCCCTGTGTCTGCGTGGGTTTTTGCCGGGTGCTCCGGTTTCCTCCCACAGCCAAAGACTTGCAGGTTGATAGGTAAATTGGCCATTATAAATTGCCCCTAGTATAGGTAGGTTGTAGGGGAATTGAGGGAAGGTGGGGATGTGGTCGGAATATGGGATTAATGTAGGATTAGTATAAATGGGTGATTGATGGTCAGCACAGACTCGGTGGGCCGAAGGGCCTGTTTCAGTGCTGTATCTCTAAATAAAATAAAATAAATAAAATGCATTCATTTTTGGTTATCAGTATGACATAACGATAGTTAGCATAATAAGATTTTAAAAGTTGCATATTTATGATGCTGCATCTTCTCCTGACTTCATGCTTACCCCTCCCCTCAGCAACTCACAGTCCACTCACCCTCTGCTTTTACTAGAAACCCTGCAATCTTCTTCCTGTCCCCTATCCCCGCACAGAAAGAAATTAGGAATACTTCTCGTTTCATTGCCCTCCTGTGTGGATGCATCGCAAAGGAACGGGTCAGGACTGAAAGGCAATTTCCTCCAAGTTGTCAATAAATGTAGTTTGAATTATGAAGAAAATTATGAAGTTAGGCTTTGGTTTTCTATCTAGTTTTTGAAACTTCTCTTTGTGAAGTGTTGACTCACCATTCGCCACAGGTACCTTTGATCGTTTCTTCCTCTTTGCCTGTTGTCTCAGTTTGGATGCTTTCCTTTTTGCCCCCTCTGGTAATAAAATTGGATTACAATGATGGATACTTCTAATTAAAAACAGAATCTGATGAGCTTGGCTTTGTGAGCGAGTGGGATTTGCATGACTGGAGGTAGTGCATTCCTTCACAGCCCCATTTCACACCAGCCCTGCCTCATCTACCTAACTCAGATTTCTCAAGGGGCTTCTTAGATCGAAAGAAGACCCTTCAGAAAGAGTTCAAGCACTCATTATAATTACTGTTCATTTGTCAAGACAGAAATATGCTCTGTGCTGCTTTCTCTTTTTCTTATTTTGGCAATCCTTAAAAGCCCTGTTCAGTCATAATTGCAAAAATGGGTTTTAAGTCTTATCTCAAATCTAACATCTCCCTCCAGTCCCCCGTGTAGAAACACTAACCCACAACCTTGAAATTCAGTTTCACTGCCTGTAGTTCTAATTACGTTTGTGTGTGTGTGTGTGTGTGTGTTTACCTTTGAAGAAACAGAAAAATTCAGCCAAAGTAAAATTGTGACCAAAGATTAACAATTAAAGCAGTGCAATATTTTTCATTATAAATAATTAGAATGCACCAGCTGGCATTACTGGATTTTTAACAGTGGGCAAAGTGTTTTAACAAGATAATTGTCGCATCCCACGTGGGATTCCACACTGGGAATTCTAAAACCACCCCATGACTATGCATGCAACATCGATCAAGGAGCCCCTCAGGGCATTTCTGTTCGATTCCTACAGGTTCCTTAACACAGTCCATTCTCTGTATTCGGCCTGGTGTGGCTGGTTGAGGGTGACTGGATGCGCTTTCATTTTTTTGAGAAAATTTCAAACACATTTTCCCGTCGCTACTACTGCCCCTGCTGACCCTTGCTCTTCCCCCATTCTGTTGTTTCAATTGGCAGGACTCCTCTGATTGCCGCGGGCGTGATTGGTGGGCTCTTTATCATGGTCATTCTGGCCCTGGTGTTTGCCGTGTACGTGAGGAGGAAGCGCATCAAGAAGAAACGGGCAATGCGACGGTTTTTGGAAACTGAGGTAAAATATACTGAAAGGATCTATTTTGCTGAATCCATTTTGATTTAAAAGAGGAAGCTGTGTAAATGCACAAAAAATTCGCTTTGGTTTCTCACGCACCATGTCTTCCATTCTCTCCCTCATGCTCAGCCATCAGCCCAAGGTTCTGTGGGTCAGCTTCGCGGAACTTGGGTTTGTAATGGGTTACTGCCATGGGCATTCTGATCAATTAGGATTCAAAACTCAGATCCTCACAATTGCAAACCGTGAATTTAGAATAGGTTATTCATGATCGGCTAAGTGTCTGTCACATAATTCGGAAGCAAGAAGCTCGACACCATCCAGGATAAAGCAGCCCACTTGATCAGCACCCCACCCACCACCTTCAACATTCCCGCCCTTCACCACTGGCGCACAGTGGCAGCAGTGTGTGCCATTATACAAGATGCACTGCAAGGCTCCTTCGACAGCACTTTCCAAACCTGCAACCTCCACCACCTTGAGAGACAAGGGAAGCAAATGCACCATTTGCAAGTTCCCCTCCAAGCCACACACCATTCTGACTTGGAACTATATTGCTGTTCCTGCACTCGCTGGGTCAAAATCCTGGAACTCCCTTCCTAACAGCACTGTGGGTGTACCTACCCCACATGGACTGCAGCGGCTCAAGAAGGCAGCTCACCACCACCTTCTCAAGGGCAATTAGGGATCGGCAATAAATGCTGGCATTGCCAATGATGGTCATATTCCAGGAACAAATTTTAAAAAATCAACATTAATGTTTCTCTCTCACTGGTTGTTTGGGCCATAACTGCATGCTATGCTTGGACCACCTCAGCTCAACAGTAGCATGGAGATGTAGAGTAAGAGAATTGGAAGGCAGATAACAAGCCCTTGTTACCCCCACCCCCCACCCCAGCTTCAGAACTTACACAGTGTCACCAAAGAACCACATGCTCTCAATCCCATCCTATTGTGCTTCAATAGAAAGCAACAAGGATTTGATTATAGCCCATTGTCTGTGTCATCCCAGTCAGGCCAGCAGAGCACATCATGACTCCAGTTGTGAGGAAGGTAGTGTTGTGTGCAGTAGGCTGAGCCTATTTAGAAAGGCACAGATTATGGTAGTTTGTAGTGTGACACAAATAAAACTATCAATCCTCCTTGTCCAGTTTCCACCTACTCTGCTGATGCCCTCTGTTGCTTTAATTTTCCAATTTCCTGGCCCTAACCGTCTCCTCTTCACTATGGACGTCCAATCTCTCTACACCTCCATCCCCCACCAGAACGGTCTGAGGCCTCTCCTTTTCTTCCTTGAACTGAGGCCCAACCAGTCCCCATCCACCACCACCCTCCTCTGCCTGGCTGAACTTGTTTTCACATTGAATAATCACTTCCTCCAAATAAAGGGATTGCTTAGGGTACCCATATGGGTCCTAGCTTTACCTGTCTTTTTGTGGGATATGTGGAACATTCCTTGTTCCAGTCCTACTTGGGTTCCCTCCCTCACCTCTTTTTTCCAGCACATTGATGACTGTATCAGTCCCACTTCCTGCTCTCGCCCTGAACTGGAAAATTTCATTAACTTTGCTTCCAATTTCCACCCTTCTCTTGCCTTCACCTGATCCATCTTCAATTCTTCCCTTACCATCCTTGACTTCTCTGTTTCAATTTCTGGGGATAGGATATCAACCAGTATACACTATAAGCCCACTGACTCCCACAGCTACCTGGACTACACTTCCTCACATCTCGCTTCCTGTACGGACTCTATTCCATTCTCCCAGTTTCTCCATTGCAACAGTTCTGACAATATAGCCTTCCATACCAGTGCTTCTAATATAGAGTCATAGTGTCATTTACGGCACAGAAGGAGGCATTCAGCCCATCGAGTCCGTGCCAGCTCTCCATGAAGCTATCCAGTCAGTCCCACTCCCCTGCTTGATCCCCGTAGCCCTGAAAGTCTATTTCTCTCAGGTGGCCATCTAGTTTCCTTTTGAAATCGTTGTTTGTCTCTGCTTCCACCACCCTCGTGGATAGCAAGTTCCAGGTCATTACCACTCGCTGTGTAAAAAAGTGTTTCCTCACATTCCCCCTGCATCTCTTGCCCAATACCTTCAATCTGTGTCCCCTAGTCCTTGTACCATTAGTTAATGGGAAAAGTTTTTCCTTGTATAACTTATCTAAGCCTGTCATCATCTCGTACACCTCTATTAAATCTCCCCTCAATCTCCTTTGTTCAAAGAAGAACAAACACAGCTTTACCTTGTAACTAAAATGCTCCATCCCTGGAACCATTTTGGTAAATCTCCACTGCACCCTCTCAAGGACCCTCACATCCTTCCTGAAGTGTGGTGACCAAAAATGGATGCAATACTCCAGTTGGGGCCTAACCTGAGCTTTATAAAGGTTCATAAAGGGCAGCCATAAAGGTGGGGCTAAAGTGTGGCGAGTCGACTTAGCAGTTGGCAGGTAAAAAGACAGAGGCGCAAGGAGAGAGCCAACTGTGTAACAGCCCCGACAAACAAATTTTTCTGCAGCACCTGTGGAAGAGTCTGTCACTCTAGAATTGGCCTTTCTAGCCACTCCAGGCGCTGCTCCACACACCACTGACCACCTCCAGGCGCTTACCCATGGTCTCTCGAGACAAGGAGGCCAAAGAAGATTAAGGTTCAGCATAACCTCCCTGCTTTTGTACTCAATGCCTCTATTTATGAAGCCCAAGATCCTGTTTGCTTTGTCTTCCTTTTACCTCAACCAAGGACTCCCCCTCCACTGTGATTAACAGGGCCCTTGACTGTGTCCAATCTATTTCACACACCTCTGCTCTCACCCCTTCCCCTCTCTTCCAGAAGCACGGTAGGGTTCCCCTAGTCCTCACTTTCCACCCCACTGGCCTCCATATTCAACGGATGATCCTTCACAAATTCCACCACCTCCTGTGTGATGTCGCCACCAAAGACATCTTCCTCTCCCCTTTCAGCATTCCGAAGGGATCATTCCGTCTGCAATACCATGGTCCACTATTCTATCACCCACAACACCCCATCTCCTTACCTCAGCACCTTTCCGTGCAAGCGCAGGAGAGACTGTACCTGCCCTTTTTCCTCCTCCCTTCTCACCGTCCAAGGCCCCAAAGACTTCATCCAGGTGAAACAGCGATTTACTTATCCTCCTTTCACTTTTGTATACTGCATTCACTGGTCACGATGTGTTCTCTTCAACATTGGGGAGACCAAACGCAGATGGGGTGACCACTTTGCGGAATACTTTCATTCAGTCTGCAAGCATGACGCTGAGCTCCCAGTCACCCGTCATTTTAATTCTCCACCTTGCTCCCATTCTGACATTTCTGTCCTCAGCCTCCTTCAGTGTCCCAATAAAACACAATGCAAACTCAAAGAACAGCACCTCATCTTTTGACTGGGACCTTTACAGCTTTCTGGACTCAACATTGAGTTCAACAATTTTAGATTGTATCCTCGACCCTCATTCCGTTTCCTTTTTCTTTGCTGGTTTGTTTTTTTCTCTCCCTTGTTTCTCTATTATTTCCTTCCTTTTGCTTTGGGGCAGCAGCTATTCAGGATCCTGCCATTCACACCTCCTCTAGACACATCTTGTGTTTACTTGTCCCATTACCGCTCCCTTTGGCCTTGCACCATGGACCCTTTTGTCATTTAAGCTCTCCTGCTCTCCACCCTATCACAGACCTTTTTGTTCTTTTTCCACCCTCCTTCCTTTCACTTGTTCAAAACCGATTACATTTCTAACTTTTCCCTGTTCTGATGAAAAGTCACTGACCTGAAACAGTAACTCTGTTCCTCTCTCCACAGACGCTGCCAGACATGCTGAGTATTTCCAGCACTTTCTGTCTTTATTTCAGATTTCCAGCATCGTCAGTATTTTGCTTTTGTATTTATCAATTCTATCTGGGGCAATATGCTGTAATTTAGCATTCAGGTGTTGTTGAAGAGTTGCTGAATTCAAACCAATTAGGATTTGCTGCTTGTCCCCAATCACCCCTCCCTGTCTCTGGAACCTGTCCAACACTATAACCTCCATCTAATACTCTCAACATTTGCTTTGCCTTCATCCCACAATTGACAGCGATATGTTCAGCTGCCTAGGTGCCTTTACCCTGCTCTGGAATTCCCTCCCCATCTGCCTCTGCAGCTTCATCTCCTCCTTCAAGACAGTTCCTGAAACAAAACTTGTTGACCAAGCTTTTGGCCACCCTCCTAATGTCTCCTACTATGGCTCAGCATACATTTTCTCCACATGACTGTGAAGCCGTCTGACAGGTTTTTCTCTGTTAAAGGCAAGCTATGAAGGCAAATTGTTATCATTGCAATGTGGAGTTATGCTTGCAGCGCTCAGCTTCGGAATAGACAGTGCTGCTACATTCACCACTGTCTCTACTGTTGAATCGACATGGTCATTTAGGACATGTGGTTGCTGCCAGAGTTATATCACATTGGTCTGAGGGGGATTCGAACACTAGTCACAGAGGGCAGCATTATCGAATGTATCACTTACTCCCTCAAGCAATTTCTATTTTCCTTTTCTTTTTGCCTTTAGTTGGTGGAGCCTCTAACCCCCAGTGGTGCTGCACCTAATCAGGCACAGCTTAGAATCCTCAAGGAGACTGAACTGAAACGAATCAAGATTCTAGGTTCCGGTGCTTTTGGGACTGTCTACAAAGTGAGTAGTACTGTTGTGCTCTGTCATAATAACTCAGAGCGTTAACTCCTATCTATTAACGTTGATAGTTTCCCGAGACTTTGCAATTCCCTTTGCCTCATCAGCTGCCTTCTAAAATTATGATTTAAGGCCGAAGAACTGCACACACGTTCAGTTCTTCTTAATGTGGGCTGATCTGTCTAAATTTATTCTCCTCATAGATTTTGTTGTTGATGTTAACTGTTGACAGCTAAGGAAAAACTCCCCCAGCTGCAGCCATTTGTGATGGAAACAGTTTGTTTGTACGAAGCATTTCTCTGAGATGATGTTTTCTGCCTTCATCAGGGCATCTGGGTCCCAGAGGGGGAGACAGTGAAGATTCCTGTGGCCATTAAGATCCTACGTGAGAGAACAGGTCCCAAGGCGAATGTAGAATTCATGGACGTAAGTCGATGGCATGTAGCCGCTGATTAATTTTGCGAGTACAGTAATGGAAACAAGGGAGGTGACAGTTATTGATTATACTGGAGGTGTCAATGAAACAGAAGAATGAGGTGTTTCAAATGAAGTTGGAGTACTTAGCTGGAGGTTCATTTAGATCCGATTTGAAAATGATTAAAGTGCCGAGCTAGCAAACGGAGCCTAGCCACACACAAGCGCCAGTCACATCATTGTGGGAGCAGCTCCTAACTGAGGATAATGTATTACTAATGAACATAATCAGATGATGCAGTTTTCACAGTTAGTTTGGTGAAGGTGTAATTAAGCTAAGCACGGCAACATCCCGTTAATGTGAAACCTATTCAAAGATGCCAGCTGAATTTACAGTACAACAGGAGAGAGCAAAAAAAAAACCACCACTGTGCTTCAGCTTGTCTCGATTGCATTACATCTGGGCACTGCATGTTCATTGTAATCAGACACCATTTACAAAATGTTCAATTAACAGCAACTATCTTGCTATAATTTTAGCTCCATCAAATTTTGTATAATTAAAGTGTAAATGCTTTGCAGATTATTGCTGCATCCGTTTTGGCCAAGCACTATATGAGTAAGATAGAAAGGTGGTTCCATTCAGTAGTAGTCCACTGCTATATCAATTAACGTCTCAATAATAAGTGGCACCTGCCAGTGTGATGGAGAGGTTAAAATGTCATATATAGTATAGAGCATTACATATATATGACATATTATCATGGTACATCATGTGGTATGATGTATGTTTCCCAATAGCATGTTAGTTACGTGCTAATATGGACAGATGAATGACAGAAAGAATGGCTGCTCGCCATGTTCTGTCATGGCAACAAATCGTGGAGAATAAAAAAAAAGGAAGACTTGCATTTATATAGCGCTTTCCACGACCACCGGACATTTCAAAGCACTTTACAGCCAATTAAGTACTTTTGAAGTGCAGTTACTGTTATAATGTAGGGAATGCAGCAGTCAATTTGCACACAGCAAGCTCCCACAAACAGCGATGTGATAATAAGCAGTTAATTTGTTTTAGTGATGTCGGCTGAGGGATAAATATTGGCAAGGACACCAAGGATAACTCCACTGCTCGTCTTCGAAATAATGCCATGGGATCTTTTACATTCATTCAAGAGGGCAGACCGGTCTCAGTTTAACATCGCATCTGAAAGACAGCACCTCTGACCGCACAGCACTCCCTCACTTATTGCACTGGCGTGCCAGCCTAGATTTTTGTGTTGAAGCTCTGGAGTGGAATTTGAACCCAGAACCTTGTAACTCAGAGGTGATAGTGCTATCACCTGAGCCACCGCTGACACATTCAATTAACCAATCCTCATATTTGTCTGAGCAGACACTAACCATGAAAGTTTACTGGATACCACGGTTAATTGCATTGGCTGAAAAATGGCAACTGACAGAAGGGTCGATAACCAGAGGACACAGATTTGTGATAATTGGCAAAGGAACCAGAGAGGAGACAAGGAGATTTTTTTTTTACAAAGCGAGTTGCTGTGGTCTGGAATGCACAGCCTGAAGAGGTGGAAGAAGCAGATTCGATAATAACTTTCAAAAGGGAATTGGACATGCACTTGAAAAGGAAAATAAATGTAGGCTGAGGGAATGAGCAGCGGGAATGGTACACCCAATAGAAGCCCTTTGACTGGAGTTGTTTGCTCTAATCCCTATTTCCTGTCCTTTCCCTTTATCCTTTGATGTTCTTTTCTTCCGAATACTTAACCAGTTCTCATTGAAGAGGTGTTATAGTCTCTGCCTCAATAGCCACCATGGTATAATCTTCCATGTTCTAATAACAATCCTTCACTACTTACTCCCCCAAATTATTTTCAAATCTTTTGCTAGTTCCCCTTAACTTTCGCTGTTCCATTTTTTTTCATAACTAGAAACTCTCGTTCCTTGAATGATTCCAGTGAATCTTCATTGTAACCTTCCCTTGACTGGAATAGCCTTCCCATCATGGGATACCCCAACTATGGCCTAACCAACATCCAATCTTTTTATATTCCAAGCTCTCTGTATAAATTACATCATCCAATTTTGTTTTTTATGGCCTTTTCTACCTGCACTTTCACCATCAAAGATGTATGGCCTAGAAATTCGGTCACTAAAAGGCCTCCTAGGCCTTTGATATGATGACAAGGAAGTGCTCGCACGTTTTGAGCCAGAAGTGCATTGATAAAGGTTAAAAAAACAGCATGTGATACCCACGCCTGAAACAGGCATCAGTCCCTTTGCATTTGCAGATCAGGGATCTAATGTCTGTTTTAGGCCCCCTCTGCAAGATCGGTTTGCACTGAGGTAACTGGTTGCATTCAGAGAAGCCAGTCTACATGCAGCCTAACAGGCGATCCTCAAAGGGACCGCTGTAGGCTGCAACTAGCCTGATAAGTATTTGAAATATACTTACCTGAATGTGGAGCCAGGAGCAACAGGGATACTCTTCCCTCCCCATGTTCAAGAATGCAGGCCCCTACCCACTCCCCTGCCACCACCTCCCCCCCAACCCCGATCAGAACTGCAGCCCCCGCCCCATGATCACTGCCACTACCTCCTGCTTCCCCAGCCCATCACTATCTCCCTCCGATCAACCACCTCCTTCCTGACCCAATCGTCCCTTTCACGGTTGTCCCCCCCCCCCCCACTTCCTCTCTTATCTGTGGACCGCTGCTGGCATCACAGCAGAATTTTCTTCAATGGGAATAAGGCCCCAGGCCCAAAATCAGGTGTGTTTCAGACCTTACCATTCAGGTGTGCTTCAATTCCAATGCCTCTGTGTCTATACGCTAGATCTCTGCATTCCCCCAATGTGTAGGAATTCCCTCTTTTCCATTCTGTGCCAGCTGCCCAAGGGGTTGATGTTAGTAAGGCAGAGATGGGGCTGGGATGGGGTTGGTAAACCAAAATAAGAACATAGAACATGAGAACTTGGGAAATAAAAGCAGGAGTAGGCCCTACAACCCCTCAAGCTTGCTTTGCCATTCAGGAAAACCGTGTGATCTTCTACTTCAATTCCAGATCTCTGCCCTATCCCATATCCGTTGATTCCCTTCCTGTCCAAAAAAATTGATCAGTCTCTGTCTTGAATATAATTAATGACTGGGGTGGAGAATTCCAAAGATTCACAAACCTTTGAGCGAATAAATTTCTCCTCATCTCAGTCTTGAATGGCTGACCCCTTATCCTGAGACTGTGCTGGCGATTCTAGACTCTCCAACCAGAGGAAACAGTCTCTCAGCATCTACCCTGTCCAGTCCCCTCAGAACCTGATAAGTTTCAATGACATCACCTCTCATTCTTCTAAATATAGTCTTATTCTACGCAACCCTTCCTCGTAGGACAGCCCTCTCATCCCAGGAATCAATCTCTAAGGTAAGTATATCCATCCTTAGATAAGCAGACCAAAATCAAGTACGCAGTACTCCAGGTTTCGACAAAGACCAAATGATTGCAGCAAGACTTCTTTCACCTTATACTCCAACCAACGTTCCCCTTATTTTTTTTTTTGAGTGTGCGGATGATTTATTTAAGTGCACGATTCCTTTCATTTCTTTTGCACAGTTGCACATGCACGGTAACTGAAAGGGGCCGACTCATGCCTGGTCTGCACAGGGATTTTTGGGTTCTGGCCATGCAGCTTACAGGGAATATTGGCTCCACCCTCATTGTAATAAAAGCCAACATACCATTTGCCTTCCTAATTGCTTGCGATGGGACTCAGGAAGAAATCATGTTCAGCATTTCAACAGTAAGAGGGCCGTCATAGTAGAAGCGAGAAACATAAAAGATGCAAGTAGGTTTGAAACGGAAGGTGAGCACAGCACAGTAAACACTCTGGATGACTACTTCCTCCAGGTAGGCACGAGGGAAAACACAAGCAACACGACAAAATTAATGAGTTTGAATATAACTGAGGTGGAAATCTTAGGCAGGCTAACATGACTCAAAACAAATAAATCCACTGGATAAGATGGTGTCAATGATAGATTTTGAAGGAGACCAGAGAAGAGATTTATGAAGCAATGAGATGGGCCGCACACCCAAGAACCGCCAAAATCTCCGGCGTGGTGACTCATTTAAATGGCCGGGGCAGCCCGCCCTCGAGGCCTGCTACCCCACCCGATCCCGACGGGACCCGACGACATGTGTCGGGTTCGGGTCGGGCCCATCCTCCGGGGCCGGCATTCGGGCTCGGGTCGGGTTGGGCTGAGTGCAGATTGAGTTGGGTCGGGTCGGGCCGGACAAACACGGTAAGTATTAAAAATTTAAAAAAACTAACCTGAGCTTGGAGTCCAGGACGAAACTGAGTCTGCGCAGTGAGCGAGTGACGTCACTATGACGTCTCACGCATGCACTGCAGCTTCTTGCAGGTTCGGTGTCAGGAAGATAAGTAAATGGATGTTCGGGTCAGGCCGAGTGGTGGTGGGTTCGGGTTGGGTCGGGCTCTAGGCAAAATCGGAGAGACTCGGGCCCGCTGTGGTTCGGTCGGATTCTTTTTCCTGACCGAAAGCAGGCCTCTAGCCCACTCCACCTCCCCCCATCACATGGAGGTGGCGGGCTGTGCCTCACCGGCAATGGCGTCAGCTGCCTGTGCACAGGCACTGGTGCCATTTTGAAAAGGCAGCCTGTCCTGTCCGCATATTTAAATTTTTGAAGAAGTAAACCTCCAAAATTAAATAAATAAATTTATAATGCCCCTTTCCCACCCCCCAATAACAATTATAGTAACCATTTGCCCTTCCCCTACAAAACACTTAGCTTTTACATCTGACCTTCCCCCGCCAAACTGCACAAAGTTTAAAGGTCAACCCTTCCTGTACCCCTCACTTTCTGTACCCCTTCACACTCTCTCTCTGTATTCCCCCACTCTCTCTCTGTAACCTCCCCACTCTTTCTCTCTCTGTATGCCCCCACTCACTCTCTCTGTATCCCCCCACTCTCTCTGTACCCTCCCCACTGCATCTCTCTCTACCCCTCAAAGTCTCTCTCTGTACCTACCCCACTCTATCTGTACCCTCCCCACACTCTCACTCTGTGTACCGCCCCCCCGCCCCCCACTCTCTCTGTACCCTCCCCACTCTCTTTTTCTGTAACCCCCACTCGCGCTCTCTGGACCCTCCCCACACTCTGTCTCTGTACCTCCCCCACTCTCTCTCTATACCCCTCCCGCTCTCTCTCTCCGTATACCCACTCTTTCTCTGTACCACCCCACTCTCTCTCTCTACCCCTCCCACTCTCTCTGTACCCCCCCTCTCTGTGCCACCACCACCCTCTCTGTACCCACCCACTCTCTCTCTCTGTACCCCCCGCAACACTCTCTCTGTACCCCCCACTCATTCTCTCTCTGTTTCCCCTCTCTCCCTGTACCCTCCCCCACTCTCTCTGTATCCTCCCCACACTCTCTCTCTCTGTACCCCCACTCTATTTCTCTGTACCCCCCAACTCTCTATCTCTGTATCCTCCCCACATTCTGTCTCTGTACCCCCCACTCTCTCTCTTTGTACCCCCACTCTCTCTCTCTGTAACCCCCACTCTCTCTCTCTGTAAACCACCACTCACCCTCTCTGTACCCCCCACTCTCTCTCTGTAACCCCCACTCACCCTCTCTGTAACCCCCACTCTCTCTCTCTGTAACCCCCCACTCACTGTCTCTGTACCCTCCCCACTCATTCTCTCTCTGTACCCCCCCTTTCTCTGTACCACCCACTCTGTCTCTCTGTAACCCCCCAACCCTCTCTCTCTCTATACCCTCCCCACTCTCATTCTCTCTGTACTCCCCCACACTCTCCCTGCACCTCCTCCCTAACTACCACCCTCCCCCCCCCATTCTCTCTCTCTCCTCTTCCAACTTGGTCTCTGACCACTGCTGAGAGCGTTAACAGCACTTTAGGCCTTAGACAAGTTTGTGGTTTTCCGGCAGACTTTCAAAAAAAATCGGAACCACCCGAATCTATCTGAAGTTGGGAAATGCTGTTCTGCTTCAGCACCTGTCAGCTGTGAAACTGGCACTTGTGTTTTTTAAAATCCGGTCTGAGGAAGCTAATGGGAATTTTTTCATCCGTGAAATTACCAGTCACGGATCTTAAAGTTATTTACCATGGACACCGGTGTCCGTGTACGGACACTTTGCCAACCCCTGTAGCCAACGTAGCATTTCTGAAGTAGAGCCACTGTTGTAATGTTGGAAACGCAGCAGCCAATTTGTGCGCAGCAAGCTCCCATAGACAGCACGAAGATAAGCTCCATATAATCTATATTGGTCAGGATGCTGGGGATAACTCCCCTTTTTTTTTTCCAAAGCAGTATGTTGGGATCGTTTACATCCACATGAGAGCAGACAGGGCCTCAGTTTAACGTCTCATGTGACAGAGAGTACCTCCAACAGTGCAGCACTTCCTCACTACTACACTGGAGTATCAGCTGAAATTTGTACGCTTAAGGATTCTGCTGTGGGACTTGAACCCACAACCTCAGAGGCAAAAATGCTAACAACTGAGCTACAGCTGACCTGCATCATGTACTTTACCTCTGACGCAATTAGGGCTCCCTTCAATTTAAAAAAAAATTGAATTTTGAAACCAACTTTATCACTTTTTTTAACTCCTGATCATTCAAATTCCACATAACCCTGCCCCTCCCCCTCCAGAACTTGGAACAGTCTGGACAAGTCTTGTACCAGTGATTGTGCCTGGATACGTGGAAAGTGGGAATGGCATATAGTGCAGTTGTGGAAAGATGCGAGCTATTCTCCCCACACTCAGTTTTCCTCCCCAGAAGGAAGGTAGGCAGTTTGTGTTTTAAGCTGGAACCAAATTTTTTTCAAAGAAAAAGCAAACAGTCAAATCTGCAGTCAATTCTGCTTGTAACAGACGATAGCAATTTGCACTTATATACCAGCTTTACCATTGTAAAACATCCCAATTCACAGGAGTGTGGTAAGACTAAATTTGACACCAAGCCACATAGGGAGAGGTGACCAAAAGCCTGGTCACAGAGGCATGGATAAAGGAGCGTCTTAAAGGAGGAGAGAGAGGTAGAGAGGCGGAGAGGGTTAGGGAGGGAATTCCAGAGCTTGGGACTTAGGCAGCTGCAGGCATGGCCGCCAATGGTGAGGTGAAGGAAATCAGGGATGCACAAGAAACCAAACTGGAGGAATGCAGAGATCTCGGAGAGTTATAGGGCTGGAGGAGGTTACAGAGATCGGGAGGGGTGAGGTCGTGGAAAGATTTGATTACAAGGATGAGAATTTAAAATTTGAGGTGTGGCTGGACTGGGAGCTAATGTAGGTCAGTGAGCAGAGGGATGATAGGTGAATGGGTGTTGGAGCGAGTTAGGAGATGGGGAGCAGTTTTTGGATGAGCTGTAGTTCACGGAGGATGGACAACCTGTACATTGGTGAGATGGTGCTTTTTACAGGGAGACGAGTTGCTTTGGTCAGAAGCAATTGTCAGGATGGTAAGGTGTAAAGCATCGGAGTGAACTGACAGGCAAGGCAAACGGCTGGGAGGGCCGAGCGATGGAGCATTGTTGTGAGTAGGTAGTTAAATTGAGTTATTTCCCCGACTGGGAGGTGCTGAAGGTTCAGAAATAGCTTTGTAAGCCACTTCTCGAGGTGCTCAAGGTGCTTCGATCTCCGGAATGCTTATTGAGCTGCACTAGGATGATAGATTCTGGTCAGCTGATGACAGTAATATCAAAGGAAACAAATTAATAATCGTCAGCAGATGAGAAAGTGGAAGTGCCGATTGGGGAGGAATTAAACTCGCAAGGCTGCTGATTGGAAACAACCATTCAGTTCCTCTTGCCGCTCTTTAATTTCTTCCATCCTGTCTATGAAGAAACATGTCACATGATGCACAACTTGCACCTCAGTTTAAAAAGCAGTTTAAAAAAAAATTCAGTCTGAAGTAATGTATTCAGTTCTGGAAGGATATACTGTTTTTGGAAGGCATGCAGTGCAGGTTGATCAGAATGGTAACAGAGCCGTAAAGGTTTAGTATGAGAACAGGTTGCATAGACTATGCTTGTATTCCTTTGAGTATAGAAGATTAAGCGGTGATCAAATTGAGGTGTTTGGACTGGATTGTTGGAAAAATCCACCTGGTTCACCAATGCCCTTCAAGGAAGGAAATCTGCTGTCCTTACCTGGTCTGGTCTATATGTGACTCCAGACCCACAGCAATGTGGTTGACTCTTGCCCTCTGAAATTGCCTAGAAAGCTGCTTAGTTGTATCTAACTGCTAAGAAAATGTATAAGAATAAAGCTGGACAAAACACTTGGAATCAACCTAAGTACTGGATTTGGACCTGACAAAGGCTTAACCAGCCCCGTCGACCCTGCAAAGTCCTCCTCACTAATATCTGGAGACTTCTGCCAAAATTGGGAGAGCTGTCCCACAGACTAGTCAAGCAACAGCCTGACATAGTCATACTTTTCAGCCAACAACCCAGATTCCTCCATTACTATCCTGGGTATGTTCTGAACCTCTGGCAGCAGCACAGTGGTATACAGTCGGGAGGGAATGGCCCTGGGAGTCTTCAGCATTAACTCTGGAGCCCATGAGGTCTCATGGCATCAGGTCGAACAGAGGCAAGGAAACCCCCTGCTGATTACCACCTACTGCCCTACCTCAGCTGATGAATCAGTGCTCCTCCACGTTGAACAGCACTTGGAAGAAACACTAAAGGGCACAGAATGTACTCTGGTTGGGAGTCTTCAATGCCTGTCACCGAGAGTGGCTCAGTAGCACCACTATTGGTTGAACTGGTCGAGTCCTGAAGGACATATCTGCCAGACTGAGCCTGTGGCAGCTGGTGAGAAAAACAACATGAGGGAGAAACCTACCTGAGCTCATTCTGACCAATTGTTGCAGATGTAACTGTCCAAAAAACAGGACAGATCCAACCCAGCCAAATACCACCCCATTAGCCTACTCTCAATCATCAGTAAAGTAATGGAAGGGGTTATCAAGAGTGCAATCAACTGGCATTTACTCATCAATAACTTGCTGACTGATGTTCACTTTCAGTTCTGTCAGAAATATTCAGCTCCGGACCTCGTTACAACCAAGGACAAAAGAGCTGAATTCCACAGGTGAAGAGAGACTGCCCTTGGCATCAAGGAAGCATTTGACCAAATGTGGCATCAAGGAGCCCTAGCAAAATTGTAGTCAATGGGAATTGGAGGAAAACAACCCATTGTTTGGAATCATACCTAACACAAAGGAAACTGATTGTGGTTGTTGGAGGTCAATCATCTCAGCCCCAGGACATGACTGCAGGAATTTCTCAGGGTCATATCCTAGGCCCATCTTCAGCTGCTTCATCAAAGACCTTCCCTCCATCATAAGGTCAGAAGTGGGGATGTTTTCTGATGATTGTACAATGTTCAGCACCATTCGCAACTCCTCAGATACTGAAACTGTCCATGTGCAGATGCAGCAAGACCTGGACAGCATTCCTTCCCCTTCTTCTTAGGCAGTCCCTCGGGATTGAGGCTGACTTGCTTCTGCTCCAGTTCAGTGAGCTCTGAGATGGCCGATAAGCCCAATGCGTGATCTACAGATTCTGCCACATGAGGGGCGGCTGATGCTTGAAGGGGCAGGTAGATGTGTAATTTGGAGGTTTGTGCACTCCCTCTGATGCCTCGCTTTTGCCTCTGCATGTTCTCAATTAAGCCCCTTGAGGTGTATGATGCCTTCCCAAATGAGCATTCTCCATCTAGGACAGTCTCGAGCCAGCGACTCCCATGAGTTGACAGGGGTGTTCCATCTCTTCGGGGATGCTTTGAGGACATCTCTGAAGCATTTCTGCTGTCCTCCTGGGAGTCTCCTGCTGCTGAGTAGAACAGATGCTTTGAGAGTCTGGTGTCAGGCATGCAAACAACATATCCCACCCAGCGGAGCTGGTTTAGGGTGATTAGCACCCTGATGCTGGACAGGTTGCCTTGGGAGAGGACGCTGCTGTTGGATGACCTTTCATCGCACCGGATTTGGAGGATCTTGCAGAGGCACCTCTGGTGGTACTTCTCCAGTGCTTTGAGGTGCCTGCTATAGGTTGTCCAAGTCTCCCAAGCATATAGGAGTGCAGGGAACTCTGTTTCCCAGTAAACCATGATCTTAGTCTCAGGTTTGAGATCCTGATCCTCAAACACGCTCTTCCTCTGTCGGCCGAAGGCTGAGTTGGCACCTTGGAGGCGATGATGAACCTCGTCGTCTATATCTGTCTTTGGCGAGAGGAGGCTCCCAAAATATGGAAAATGGTCCACATTTTCAAGGATCTTGCCCTTGATCTTGATTAATGGGGGGAGGTGTTGTGCTGTGGGAGTTGGTTGGAAGAGGACCTTCATTCAGACTTGGGCTGTTGAGCAGGAAATAACATTTACACCACACAAGTACCAGGCAATGACCATCTCCAACAAGAGAGAGTCGAAGCAACTCCCCTTAACAATCAATGGTATTACCATCATCAAATTCCCCACCATCAACATCCTGGGGTCACCATTGACTCGAAATTTAACTGGACCAGACACATAAATACTGTGGCTTCTGGAGCTGGTCAGAGGCTGGGAATTCTGTGGCGATTGACTCACCTCCTAACTCCCCAAAGCCATTCCACCATCTAAAAGGCACAAGTCAGAAGTGTGACGGAATACTCTCCACTTTCCTGGATAATCGCAACTCCAACAACATTCAAAAAGCTCGACACTATCCAAGACAAAGCAGCCCACTTGATTGGCACCCCGTCTACCACCTTAAATCTCACTCACTCACTACCAGTGCACTGTGGCTGCTGTGCATACTATGTACTCACAGTTCACAGCAACTCACCAAGGCTTCTTCAACAGTACCTCCCAAACCCACAACCTCTACCACCTAGCAAGGACAAGAACAGCAGGTACAAGTTCCCCTCCAAGTCACACACCATCCTGACTTGGAAATATACCAGCAAACCTTCATTGTCGCTGGGTCAGAATCCTGGAACTCCCTACCTTACACACTGTGGGAGTACCTCACCGTACGGACTGCAGCAATTCTAGAAGGTGGGCTCACCACCACCTTCTCACGGGCAATTGTGGATGGGCAATAAATGCTGGTCTTGCAAGTGACACCCACATCAGTCATGAATAATAAAATCAAAATTGAGAGAAACAGTTTCCTCTGGTGGAAGCAAGGATACATAGCCTTCAAATTAGAGCATGGCCATTCAGGGGGGATGGTCAGGAAGCACTTCCTCACGCAAAGGATAGTGGAAATCTGGGACTCTCTCCCCCAAAAAGCTGTGGAGGCTGGGAATCAATTAAAAATGTCAAAACTGAGTTGGATAGATTTTTGTTAGGCAAGGGTATTAAAGGTTACAGAATCAAGGCAGATAAATGGAGTTAAGATAACGATCAACCATGATCCAGTTGAGTGATGGGAGTGGCTCAAAGTGTTGAATGGCTTACTGCTGTTCCTTTTGTAATATTACTTGTTCCTTTGATATGTGAACTATTGTAAGACTCACAGGACTACAAGTAATATCCAAAGAAAACATGGGTTTTATTTTATATATCTTCTTTGGCCTCGTTGCCTCGAGAGACAATGGGTAAGCGCCTGGAGTGTCTATCAAAGACCAATTCTAGAGTGTTCCACAGGTGCTGCAGATAAAATTGGTTGTTGGGGCTGTTACACAGTTGGCTCTCCCTTTGCACTTCTGTCTTTTTTCCTGCCAACTGCTGAGTCTCTTCGACTCGCCACACTTTAGCCCCGCCTTTATGGCTACCCGCCAGCTCTGGCGATCACTGGCAACTCACAGAATCACAGAACAATACAGTGCAGAAGAGGCCCTTCTGCACCGATGCATTAAAGACACCTGACCTGCCTATCTAATCCCATTTGCCAGCACTTGGCCCATAGCCTTGAATGTTATGACGTGCCAAGTGCTCATCCAGGTACTTTTTAAAGGATGTGAGGCAACCCGCCTCTACCACCCTCCCAGGCAGTGCATTCCAGACCGTCACTACCCTCTGGGTAAAAAAGTTCTTCCTCAAATCCCCCTTAAACCTCCCGCCCCTCACATTAAACTTGTGACCCCTCGTAACTGACCCTTCAACTAAGGGGAACAGCTGCTCCCTATCCACCCTGTCCATGCCCCTCAATCTTGTACACCTCGATCAGGTCACCCCTCAGTCTTCACTGCTGCAGCGAAAACAACCCAATCCTATCCAACCTCTCTTCATAGCTTAAATATTTCATCCCAGGCAACATCCTGGTGAATCGCCTCTGCACCCCCTCCAATGCAATCACATCCTTCCTATAATGTGGCGACCAGAATTGCACGCAGTACTCCAGCTGTGGCCTTACTAAAGTTCTGTACAACTAAAACATGACCTCCCTGCTTTTGTAATCTATGCCTCGATTGATAAAGGCAAGTGTCCCATATGCCTTTTTCACCACCCTATTAACCTGCCCTTCTGCCTTCAGAGATCTATGGACAAACACGCCAAGGTCCCTTTGTTCCTCGGAACTTCCCAGTGTCAGGCCATTCATTAAATACTTCCGTGTCACATTACTCCTTCCAAAGTGTATCACCTCACACTTTTCAGCATTAATTTCCATCTGCCACTTTTCTGCCCATTTGACCATCCCGTCTATATCTTCCTGTAACCTAACTGACTCCCACGACTTGTGATCAATGTCACAGAACTTCATGTCACGTTTGCAGACATCTTTAAAGTGGAGACATGGACGGCCGGTGGGTCTGATACCAGTGACAAGCTCACTGTACAATGTGTCCTTGGGGATCCTGCCATCTTCCATGCGGCTCACATAGTCAAGCCATCTCAAGCTCCGCTGGCTCAGTAGGGTGTATATGCTGGGGATGTTGGCCGCCTCGAGGACTTCTGCATTGGAGATATGGTCCTGCCACCTGATGCCAAGGATTCTCCGGAGGCAGCGAAGATGGAATGAATTGAGACGTCACTCTTGGCTGACATACGTTGTCCAGGCCTCGCTGCCGTAGAGCAAGGTACTGAGGACACAGGCTTGATACACTCGGACTTTTGTGTTCCGTGTCAATGTGCCATTTTCCCACACCGTCTTGGCCAGTCTGGACATAGCAGTGGAAGCCTTACCCATGCGCTTGTTGATTTCTGCATCTAGAGACAGGTTACTGATGATAGTTGAGCCTAGGTAGGTGAACTGTTGAACCACTTCCAGAGCATGGTCGCCAATATTGATGGATGGAGCATTTCTGACAGACTGTCCCATGATGTTCGTTTTCTTGAGGCTGATGGTTAGGCCAAATTCGTTGCAGGCAGCCGTAATCCTGTCGATGAGTCTCTGCAGACACTGTTCAGTGTGAGATGTTCATGCAGCATCATCAGCAAAGAGGAGTTCCCTGATGAGGACTTTCCGTACTTTGGTCTTCGCTTTTAGACGGGCATAAGAAATTGTGGATAAGAAATTCTGCTGGTGTTGATGCGCGGGCGGCCCTTCTGCTTGGAGTGATGCAGCTTCTTTGCTTTGAATCTAACCTTGCTGCACACCGGGGAGTGGTTGGTGTGGCAGTCCGCACTGTGGAAGCTGCATGTGATTTGAACGCTGTTTAAAGCGGCTCGCCTTGTGATGATGAGGTCCAACCTGGTGCCAACGACGGGATCTTGGGTGCCTCCAAGAAACCTGGTGACAGGGTCTAGTATGAAAGAACGAGTTGGTGATGCAGAGGTTATGATAGGTACACAACTCAAGCAGTCTTTGTCCATTTTCAATGCCATAGCGCCCAAGGCAGGAGGGCCATGCTTCATGGTCAGCCCCAACCCTGGCATTAAAGTCCCCCAGCAGGAACAGATGTTCGGTATTGGGGATGCGACTGAAGAAATATATATATATGCATACAAACAGTTACTGTATGAGCCACATCTAAACCCATCTCACTCTATCGGCCTATACCCACAACTCCCTGGTCATGTGTGACACAACATGGAATATGGGATTAGTGTAGGATTAGTATAAATGTGTGGTTGATGGTCGGCACAGACTCGGTGGGCCGAAGGGCCTGTTTCAGTGCTGTATCTCTAAACTAAACTAAACTAAACATCATTTCCTCCGGTGATCTTCATTGTGTGCTGTTGTAGTTGTAACATAGCTAGGGCATTATTGAGAAAGTCTTGGAGTCTGGATAAGGTCAACTAATAACTCTTCCATTATTTACACATCACTATTTACACTGTCCTTAAGCCTCCTTAGCCAGCATCCTTCATGCTGCTACTCTCTTCTTCCAAAGCCCATTACCATGTAGCTGTTACATCATCATCACTACAGTGGG
Organism: Heterodontus francisci; assembly: GCF_036365525.1. Taxonomy (NCBI): domain Eukaryota; kingdom Metazoa; phylum Chordata; class Chondrichthyes; order Heterodontiformes; family Heterodontidae; genus Heterodontus; species Heterodontus francisci. Next base: position 129,560,191 of record NC_090377.1, read on the forward strand.
AGAGGTTGCTCTCAGTCTCTCCAGCATTAATCCTTACATGTCACGTACAGCTTCTTAAGGTGGTCGCTCTTAAGGTCATCCCACAACGACTATGTTCCTATGTAGTCCATTTCTGTACATTTTCTGCAATTATTTGCATTCCCCTAATGATTCAGGATCAATCTTAAGCATTGCACATTTGGGAAAGGTACTATTTATAACAGGTTACCATTAAACAGATGCTACTGCTCCAGTCATCTTCCACTGTATAAATACAAGTTAATGGGGAGTAGAGTTTGCATGAATAGCATTGATAAATGATGTGCAAAAGATCTAAGCCCTGAAACTCCTCAGCTGTGAGAATGTTCTATCTGGATGGGTCCAGGGCACACATCAGTTACATTAAATCCCCACTCAATTTCCTGGCCATCAGAAATTCCAGCTGAAATGGGAGCAGTCCAGAAATTGGTGGATGTAATAAAAGAAAGCATGCCATTTATATAACTCCTTTAACGACCGTAGGACATGACAAAGCACTTTACAGCAGATAAAGTACTTTTGAAGTGTAGTCACTGTAATGTAGGCAGCCAGTTTCCACAGTTCATGCTCCCGTACACAGCACTGTGATAATGACCAGATCATCTGTCTTTTAAGGGTGTTGTTTGTGAGATAAATAATGGTCAGGACACTGGGGAGCAATCCCTCAATATCATGCAAAATATTACAATGGAATCTTTGATGCCCACCTGAGTGCTGCACTGGAGTGTCAGCCTAGGTTATGTTTCTACAGTGGGACTTGAACCTACAACATAGGAACATAGGAGCAGGAGTAGGCCATTCAGCCCATCGAGCCGGCCCCGCCATTCAGTACCATTATGGCTGATCATCCACTTCGATGGCTTTTCCCCCACACTATCCCCATATCCCTTTATGTCATTTGTATTTAGAAATCTGTCAGTCTCTGCTTTAAACATACTCAATGACTGAGCTTCCACAGCCCTCTGGGGTAGAGAATTCCAAAGATTCACAACCCTCTGAGTAAAGAAATTTCTCCTCAACTCTGTCCTAAGTGGCTTCTCCCTTATTTTGAAATTGTGTCCCCGGTTCGAGACTCCCCAACCAGGGGAAACATCTTAGCTGCATCTATCCTGTGTATCCCTTTAAGTATTTTGTAGGTTTCAATGAGATCACCTCTCATTCTTTGAAACTAGAGAATACAGGCCCAGTTTGTGTCATCTCTCCTCATAAGTCAATCCTGCCATCCCGGGAACACGTCTGGTGAACCTTTGTTGCACTCCCTCTATGGCAACAATATCCTTCCTAAGGTAAGGGGACCATAACTGTACACACTACTCCAAGTGTGGTCTAACCAAGGTTCTATACAATTGAAGCAAGACTTCATTACTCCTGTACTCAAATCCTCTTGGGATAAAGGCTAACATACCATTAGCCTTCTTAATTGCTTGCTGCACCTGCATGTTAGCCTTCAGTGATTTATTGACAAGGACACCCAGGTCCCTTTGTACATCTACACTTTCTAATCTCTTACCATTGAAGAAATACTCTGCACATCTGTTCCCCCTACCAAAGTGGATAACCTCACATTTTTCCACATTAGATTCCACCTGCCACATTCTTGCCCACTCACCAAGTCTGTCCAAATCCCTTTGAAGACGCTTTGCATCTTCCTCACAACACACATTCCCACCTATTTTTGTGTCTTCCGCGAACTTGGAAATATTGCATTTGGTCCCCATATCCAAATCATTGATAATAGATTGTGAACAGCTGGGTCCCAAGCACTGATCCCTGAGGTCCCCCACTAGTCACAGCCTGCCAACGCGCGAATGACCTATTTATTCCTACTCTCTGCTTTCTGCCTATTAACCAATCCTTAAACCATATTACCTCCTATCCCATGTGCTTTAATTTTGCTAACCAACCTCCTGTGAGGAATTTTATCAAAAACCTTCTGAAAATCCAAGTATACCATATCCACCAACTCCTCTTTATCAAATCTGTTAGTAACATCCTCAAAAAACTGTAAGAGGTTCATCAAACATGATTTCCCATTCATAAATCCATGTTGACTATGCCCAATCAGACAGTTATTATCCAAGTGTCCATCCTTTAGAATAGATTCAAGCATTTTCCCAATGACTGATGTAAGGCTAACAGGTCTGTAATCACTGTTTTCTCTATCCATCCCTTTTTAAATAGTGGGGTGACATTTGCGACCTTCCAATCTTCAGGAACCTCCCCAGAATCTATAGAATTTTGGAAGATGATCACCATTGCATCCACTATTTTAATAGCTACCTCTTTCAACACTCTTGGATGTAGAATATCAGGTCCTGGGGACTTATCAACCTTCAGCCCCATTAATTTCTCCAATACAGCCTTCTTACTAATACTGATTTCCTGCAATTCCTCATTCTCCCTTATCCCTTGGATCTTTAATTCTGAGAGATTTTTTGTATCTTCCTCAGTGAAGACAAACAAAAAGTAATCATTTAGCTTCTGTGCCATTTCTCTATTCCCCATTATAAATTCTCCTGACTCTGCCTGTAATGGACCCACATTTGTCTTAGCCAAACGTTTCCTTTTTACATACCTATAGAAGCTTTTAAAGTCTGTTTTTATATTTTTTGCCAGGTTACATTCATATTCTTCTGACTGGGAGAGAGAAAATATGGAGCCATGCAAATGAGGGAAATACACTATACAATGTATATCTTGGCAGTCAAAAGCAGTCAAATCGAAACTTACCCTTCTGCATAATCCAGGAGCAGGCTCGAAGGGCCGAATGGCCTACTCTTGCTCCTATTTTCTATGTTTCTATGTACACGTGTATAGTATAAAATGTGACATTTAAAGGAACTGGTGAGCATGTGGCCAATGTTCGTCATGTTGTGTCGTCCCCATTTAGTTCCCCCCCCACAACCCCATCCCACCCCTCCCCCACCCCATGATTTTCCCCTTTCCTTATTTCCAGTTCTGTTCCTTTCCCCATTTTTTGCATCGCTGTGTTGGATCTTTCAGCTGCTGCCTTTTGGAATTTATTTCAAACTTAAGAAAATAAAACCATAAGAACATAAGAAATAGGAACGGGAGTAGGCCATAGGCTGCAGTGAGCCTGCTCCCCCCGTTCAGTAGGATCATGGCTGCACCTTGACCTCAACTTCACTTGCCTGCACTATGCCCATATCTCTTGATTCCCTTAGAGTCGACAAATCTATGGACTTCAGTTTTGAATATAGTCAACGACTGACCATCCACATCTGGGGTAGAGAATTCTAAAACTTGACCTGCTACCTCTCTCTCTTTCTCTCTTTCTCTCTCTCGCTCTCTTCCTTCCTACATATCTATTTTTGACCACGTTTTCAGTTCCTCCCTTGCTTGGTTTCCTCCTACAGCTGCCAACTCTGCTCTGCTCAGACATATTCCTGGAGGTTACATCGCATGACATCCCGCCTCCAAACACCTTGGCCAGTTAAACAATCGTTTCTCCTCACCCCATCTCCAGTAATTTTATAATGAATAAACAAATGTGTTCAAAGAAAATGAAATACAACACGTGATTTTTCTTCTGGGTTTTGATCACTGTTGTGTCCAGGAGATTATCCTATAATCTCTGGTGACTCTAGGACAGTTCTGGTTGGTTGGCAACTCTGTGACCTCCACTCCCTGTCAAACACTCGGCAAATGTTCTCTTATGTGAAAGTCCCAGATTAAATTCCAAATTATTGCTGCACTGATATTTTTTTTTCAATGTCCCATAGATTCATTAGACTCCATTTGTTTAAATAGAATTGTCGAAATTGTAACATCTATGTTTAGCTCGGGTTGCCTGTGCAAAACTGCAGCCTGCGCTGTACCATCACGCTCCCATGGAATGCTATAGAATGACGCAAATTACAGCACAGAAACAGGCCATTCGGCCCATCTGGTCTGTGTTGGCGTTTATCCTCTACACAAGGCTCCTCCCACCTCTCTAGATCTCAGCCTATCACTTCTGGAGTATCTTCTGATTGTACCCCAAACTGGCTTAATGACATCCTCCACTGCTCCCCCCTCCACCCACCGCAACTCTGACACCCCAGCTCCCCAACTTTCCCTGCATTTAAACAAAACGAAAATCTAGAGCCACTGGGCAGCTGTGATAAACTTAATGAGACCCTCTCTGTAAGGTACAACCTCACTTCACAGGCACTGCAAGTTATCATTTTCCCATCAGAGCCTCACTCAGATCCAAGTATTCCCCATTCCTCTAATTGCTTAATATAATTAAAAGCGTCACAGAACTGAGATGGCAACCTGCACACACACACGGCAACTGATGTTTTTCTTATACACAATTGCTTGGCACTGGATCCATTTGGAATGTTTCTTTGAGGGTAACTTGTGATACGAGTGTGACAGACGACAAATGACTGTTTCAGAAGGATAGCCATTAAGATGGCAGCAAAATAGCCAGCAGCAAAAGTTGCAACTCCCTGCACAGCCCCTTCCCGAGGCCAGCCCGGGCACTCAGGAAGGAGAGGGAGGTCGTTGAGAGGATAGTTTGTCAGTGCAGACCAGGCATTTCTTCTCTAGGACACAGGGAAATGTGAAGCTTCCGTCTCGTCAATTCAGCACCAACAAGGCGGAGAGCTGCGATTGTCCTAGGATTAATGCATCATATAGAAGGCTTTTGCAGATGGCACTTGGTCACCTGAGGAGGTTGTCGGGGAATTTTGCAGAATATTTATTTCCTAAATTACAACAATGGCTACACTTTCAAAAGTACTTCATTGGCTAGAAAGAGCTTTGGGATATCTTGCGGTTGTGATATTGATGCAAGACTTTCTTTTTTATTGGCTCTGAGTTTTTCTCCATTTTTACCTCCCCCCAGGAGGTTACATGTCAGCGGGGTGACGGGGGTGGGGCAGGGATGTGGGGGTGAAAGGTGAAAGTGGGAGGAAGTGTCTAGTCATGTTGCTGCAGCTATCATGAGTGGTGGGGGGGAGCTTGATGGATCAGATGGTCTCGTCCTTTCCGTCCATTTTGTATGTCTCACGGAGAGCTAAGAAAAGGAGGGACAATTGCGTATTAACAAGGAAAGAGTAGCTCAGTTTTTTTTTGATTGATAAAATTGATGAGCCATTCCATTTATCCCCAATGAGTCCAATGGACTTGATCACAACTAAATTCCATTGGATTCAGACCTTGAATTGATGACTGATTAAATAGTCACATGACATTTACTCTTCCCAACCGCGCCCCCCCCCCAACCTGCCTTTGTTGTTTGAAGTTGAGCCCTTTTGTGATTAAGTCTGCTTACAAGTATCCTTAATCCAAACCAATCATCTGATATGAAATAATAAATTCAGAAACATATGCCAAAGAGGCTTAAAAGAGAATTGGAATGGCAGCATGCACACTGCATCTTGATAAATCCCCTCAAATGCCCTCCCTGTTTCTCTTCCCTCTGAGGGAGCTTACTCCCACTGCAGCCCAGAGGTTTCTGTTTCACTGCTAGTCATGTACGGTGGGAAGGCATATCAGGAACTCCAGCCAGTCACTGCTCAGAGAATGAGGGGCTCAGGGTGCACAGTTTCCTGATGTGGGCTTCTGGCATTCTCCATGAGTTCCAAACATCCCAGTCTGAGAGGTAATTGTACACAAACACTCACACAAACACACACTCACATACACACACACACTCACATACACACACACACTCACATACACACACACACTCACACACTCACTCACATACACACATATACACAAACGCTGGCCACTACCAGTACTGCAGGATCCTTGCAGTACTGAGGAGAGAGAAGACCCCAGAAGAGGTGAATGGGATCAGGAACATTGGGGGCATTCAGGCAGGCCCCAGCGATGGGGTTGGGGGTGGGGTTAGTGAGAGTGGAGGGGGGACTTCCCAGGGAGGTGGTGATCGCTGCAGCAGGTGCCCTCCAGGAGCCTTCGATTGCCTCCAAAGGAGGGACCCCGCCCCCCCCAACCCTGCTGGGAGGCTGTAATGCAGTGGTGACTTCATCTTTAAGAATCCGTACCTTTAAGAGACCATACCGCTGAAGCAACTGATTACATCATCATACATATGTAATGAGGAGACACCATTTTGAGAGGCACACTGAACACATGGCCTGCAGACATAACACAGACACTAGCATGGAAAAGACCTGGACCTGAGCAATGTGTAGAGCTCATTCAATGTAGATAAGTAGGACAATAATTAGCATTTGTATTGAATCTGAATATAAAGCCTGCAGCTATCATTTACTTAAGACTTAAGAACACAGCACAACTCTGCAGAGGATGCATGGTAAAGCCTGGCGGTGTCTCCCTGCGGCGGTGGGCCCTTCCATCCTTCATTAAATTGAGGCGGAAATGGGAAGAGGCCCTTAAGTGGTCATTAATTGGCCATTTAAGGGTCTCAATTGGCCTGGGATGGGAAGGCCATCCTTGGCCTTCCCCTCCCTTGTCTAAATTGGAAGGTGTTGGGAAGGCGTTGGGTAGCCCGCACCCTGCTTTCTGATGACATTTTATGGGCCCTCCTACCTCTGTTCCCATCCCCATGGGGCCCATAATATTCAGCCCACACACTCACATATATATACACCAACACTCATATACCTATACACACATACACTTACCCACACTTGCAAACACATACATACACATTCGCACACATTCATATATATAAACACGCACAGAAACACTCACACACGCAGATAACACACTCACACAAAACCACACACACATATACACTCACACACACACGTACACTCTTACACACATTCTTTAGACATACACACTCACATGCACATACATGCACACACAAAGACCCGCGCACACATACACACACACTCGCACGCACATACACGCACACAAACACACACTGGCATGCCCGTACATGCACACAAACACACACACACAAACACTCATGCACACACACACACAAACACACATTCACACATCAAAACCATTTGGCACAGACCAACTTGAACCAAATTGAGAGATCACACATTGGCAGTGGGCTCAGTGTTTGGGCCATATCTCACAGGGCACATCATCTTAAACTCAGCTCAGTGCCAACAATTCTAAACCACTCCCTCAGTTCAGGCTCAATAATAATGTTTTCATAGAATTATGGCACTAGTCGAAGATGACCATGACATCATCTCGGTCTAATTGAGATAGGTTTCCGATGCAATGTGTTTGAAGATGACTAATCAGTACAATTTGAGCAGGTAAAGATCTGTTGCATGTTGGACACACATATATCATTGGTGCAGAAGAGGTGCTTGCAGCAATGGATTTGCAAAGCTCTTGTTTCCTGTTGCCCGATGTGACTGTGATCTGTTCACAGGAGGTGACACTTTTGCTGTTGATACTGAGCCGTATCGAGTGATCCTGTTTGAGATTTTCCCATAACTAAGGGGCGATGCTAAACTCTTCGTTAAGAACTTCTGTGTGTCCTTGAAGTGTTTTTTCTGGCCTCTACGTGAATGTTTCCCTTCAATTAGCTTGCAGGAGAAGAGCTTTTTTGGCGATCGCTGATCAGGCTTTCTGGCAACATGTCCTGCCCATCTTATCTGAGCTCTATTCAGCAGAGTGTGGATGACACTTTTGCTAACACAGAATGGTTCAGAAAGCATGGCAGAGAAAATCATTCTGAACAGGGTAGAAGCCAACACACAGCCCTGCTTCACTCCATTTGTGACCGGGATGGCCTCAGAAGACTCTCCGCCGTCCAGGGCACGAGCAAGTGTGCCGTCGTGGAATTGCTGTACCATAATGATGCATTTTTCTGGAAAGCCGAATTTTGCAATGATCTAACATCAGACTTCATGACTAACTGTATTGAAGACTTTAGCCAGATCAACAAATGTCAAGTGCAAGTTGCAGTTCTGTTCTTGACATTTCTCCTGGAGCTGACATGCGGCAAACACCATTTCAACTGTACCACAACCTTTTCTGAAGCCGCATTGACTCTCTGCTAGAAGGTCCTGTTTGAGATGCAGTGTTCAATGAGTTAGCAGGACTCTAGCCTCCAGCACGTGTTTTCCCAGCAATGCACAGTAGGGAGACTCCTCCATGATTGTTGCAAGCTCGACGATTTTCCTTCCTTTTTTTAAAGGTGGGCAATTGATTCATCTTTGAATTCCTGAGGAATGGCTTCCCGGTTCCACATTATCTGAAATAGTTTGGTGAGTTTGTCAGTGAGTATTGTGCCTCCTGTCTTGTATATTTCTCCTGGTGTTGTATTTGACACTGGTGCCTCATACACTCACTCAAACACACACACAAGCACACACATGAACACTCATTGGCTTACATGCAAATACACTCATACGTACATGAGCCCACGCACAAACACTCATATACACAAACACTCCACACAAACACTTATACACACACACTTGTACATACACACAAAAACTCATACACACAGGCTGAGTCACACTCACACACACACACACACCCTCGTACAAACACTCACTCACACACAAACATTCATACACACAGGCTGAGTCACACTCACACACACACCCTCGTACAAACACTCACTCACACACAAACATTCATACACACACCCTCATACACACATATAAACACTCATACACATATAGATATGCTTAAACATTTACACTCATTCACACACACTCACACACACACTTGTACACACATATAAACATTCATACACATACAGTCACACTCAAACATTCACGCTCAGCCATACACAAACACTCACACACAAACATACACACACAAACACTCACACTCAAACACACACAAGCACTCATATATATACACTCGTGTATCCACACACAAATGCACAAGCACGCACGTGCGCGCACACACACCATTCACATTTTGAACCAAACTATTCAGATTGCAAAACAAAAAAGCAGCAGTTAAACAGTTAACCAGAGTAAGCACCCATGTGGATTGCCACAATGGCAGGAATATAACAGGGAATAATAATACAGTGAATGTCACAGACTTCCAGCTGAAGAGTACTCTGAAGAGTAGCTTTTAATTATAAATGAACTTGGGAATACATTGCATTTAAATGTGATATGATAGTCCTTCAGTCTGTGTTCTGTAAATTTTATTCAGGCTAAACACAGGGATGCAGTCAAGTGTTAAGTGGAATGTCAGATTATTTACCAAAAAATCCTCTTAGAATCACTGTTTGAAAACCATCCTAAATTGTTGTAATTTAATCTTAACGTAGAACTGAAATTCCAGATTTGCATTATGGATTAAAGGGCTTTAGTTTTATGACACAGGAACATCTATCAGAAAATAAGCTCCTTCTGTTTCACTTTTCCATTGGAAACCAAGCTGAATTGGTAGAGTTGGGATTATGGAGTAAATTACCCGATTCTACCCCCCCCACCTCCACCCCACCCCCCCCCCACCCACCACTACCACCACCCAACCACAGCAATCTGCACTTGTGCAGCCCCTTTAATGTCATAAAACATCCCAGGGTGAAAGCAATGCCTGAAGAGAAGTCAGCTTGTAGGATGAGAGCTACAATGCTGTCTCTAATCCCCAGAGACGTGAACACATAATCCAGGGTGACACTCCAATGTGGTGCTGAGGGAGTGCTGCACTGTTGGAGGTGCTATCTTTTGGATAAGACATTAAACTGAGGCCTGAACTGCCGTCACAGGTGGACATAAAAGATCTCATGGTACTATTTTGTAGAAGAGCAGGCGTGTTCTCCCTGGTGTCCTGGCTGATATTTATCTCTCAAACTAAAGAAAACAGATAACCTGATCATTACCTGCAATGAGATAATGAAATGTGGTGCGCAAAACTGAGTGCAGTTCTCGAGATGGGGCCTGACCAAGAATCTGTATAGTTGAAGCCTAACTTCGTCCCCTTTGTATCCAACCACCTTAAGACACAGGCTAAAATTCTATTAGCCTTTTTCATTACTTTTTGTCCTTTGCACAAGCTTTCAGTGATTTATTTACAAGAACACCCAAATACCTTACACAGCCCCTAGTCTCTCACCATATTTTGATTTTTCGTTCTTGAATCAAAAATGAGTGATGGCCTCATAGTTCCCCACATTGAACACCATCAGCCACAGTTTTTCCCATTTACTTAATCTGTCTGTGTCCCTTTGTAACCACCTGCTCCCATCTACATAATTTACTTTGCCTCCTAACTTAGTGTTAACTGCAAACTTGGATATAAAACTCTGTATTCTTTCATCCGAGTAATTGATAAATATGGTGGAAAGCTCAGGGCCCAAAACAGATCCCTGGGGAACGCCACTTGTTGCATCCTGCCAGTCGCCACCCTCTGTTTCCTACCTCCCAACCAATTACCAGCCAATTTCATCAGCTTTCATTTTTGCTCACAATCTCTTGTGTTGAACTTTTGCAAATGCCTTCTGGAAATCCATGTAGACAATTTCTATAAACACTCTCCTATTTACCATGCTAATGACCTCCTCAAAAAAACTCACTCAGATTAATTAAACACAGCCTTTTTGTTCATTCATTTTCAGCATGTGGGCATCACTGGTGAGGCCACATTTATTGCCCATCCTGAGATGACCTGACTGACTGGCTTGCTAGGCTACTTCAGAGTCAGCCAGGTTGGTGTGAGACTGGAATCACATATAGGCCAGACTGAATACGGACATAAAGGATATTAGTGAACCAGTTGGGTTTTTACAGCAAGCTAACAGATTTTACAATTTTTTAAAAACTAAACATAAATTGACTTGGTGAGGTTTGAGCTCCTTTGCTGGATTATTAGTTCAGGCCTCCAGATTATTAACTCTGCAACATAACTACTACACTACCTTACCCAGTTAGCTAACCTTCATGCATCAATGCTGACTCTCTTTGATCAGCTCATATTTGTCCAAGTATTCACTCACTCTGTGTCCCTGATGGTAGATTCAGTAGCTTCTCCACAACTGATATTAAACCAACAGGTTTGTCATTTCCTTGCTTTTCTCTCCTTCCTTTCGTTTTGGAGTGACATTGTCCAATCCAAAAGCCCAGGTCCCAAAACTAGAGTGCTTTGGAAAATCATAACTAACCCGTCAGCAATTTTCCCACCTGTTTCTTTTCACATTCAATGGTGGAAGCCATCAGATGCTGGAGATTTGTCCATCTTAAGTCCCATTATTTTCTTCATTAACTTTAACATGATATTAAATGCAATAAATTCCTTCCCTTGACTTATTTTTAAGTTGTACCTGTACCACTGCTAATGTGACAATAGTACAGAATAACCATTTCTGTTGGGGGCCGCTGTGAAAATTCCAAAACAAATGCTGTGACATTTACTTTTCTGGGGCCATCAGGAGCAGGATTGGTTCTCCTGGGTCCGCACAAACCTTCACACTCCCTGCATATCACTCAGGATTGCACCTTTTCCCCCCTTCTTGCTCCCTGTTCAGCTCTGGGAAGGATGGGCTAGAATTTCTGCCCTGCCCCACTTGGTGAGTTGTCTGACAGTGCTCATTGAGCATGGGCAGATTGCTGATCAAATTAAAACAAAGCCCAACCATGAACATGGCTTGGGCCTCTCGCTGGTACAGTTCCACTCGATCGCCGCTATCTGTGAAAATCGGCCCCGTGTCTTCCCAAAACAGTGCATCTAGGAATAGGAACTGAGCAGATTTTGGAGCCAAAATTCTGTCACTCCTCAGCAGTGAATATTGAAGCCCTACTTACTGCCCATAAAATCCCATATTAACTCCTGAAAAGAGTTAAATCTGTTAGGATCACAGTTTTCAGACGCCATCTTTGTCTCTGGGTTAGATTGAATAGAATAACGTATTTGAAGATCAGGAAACAAGTCAAACCATTCACCCTCTGAAATTTCTTCCTGTACTATTCAAACTCTCCCAAACAAGTCAGTAATTATGTTTTGAGATCTCATCTCTGCTGTTCCAGCCTGGCAGATATTTATCCCCTTCTGTGTGAAGAAGTGCCTCCTGATAGCTGATTTAAATTGACTCTTCTCTACTTTATACACATGATGGCCAATTTTCCAGTGATGTGCAATCAGGCAGTGCCTTATCTCCTGGTTGCAAAGCACGGGGAATAGGGATGCTGAGTCTCTGCCCCCTTTACATTGCTCCAGGAATTCCACAGTGGGTGTTGGAAGGTTTGTCTGTGTCTGCCAAAGGATCAGCCAAATGGCTGCCATGTAAATTAGGGTGGGAGGGGCGTTCTAGGCCCCATCTCCTCATTTGATTTTCCCACAGGCTTTCCATTTTAAGGGCAGAGGAACAGAAGATGTAGGCCCTCAGCCAATATGCTCATGGTAGAAAGCCATTCAGGAGCCACAGGGAAGTCACTTATTCCCCCTCACAGGTTCAGAACTGGCACTGATGGCTTTTTGGCTGCAATCTGCGGATAAGGGTTTTGTTAGGTCAGGGTATTCAGAGACAGGGAACCAATGGAGGTAGATGGAGCTAAGAAACAGATCAACGGTGCTATCATATGTGTGTTAATGATGGCTCAGTTGGTAGCATTCCTGCCTGTGAGTCCCAAAGTTCTAGGTTCCCCTTCCACTCTAGGGCTTGAACACAAAGATCAAACCTACTGCTCCAGTTCAGTACTGAGTGATTTCTGCACTGTTATAGGAGTTATATTGTGGATGAGATGTTAAACTGAAGCCTGTCTGCCCTCTCAAGTGGATGTAAAAGATCCCATGGCACTATTCTGAAGAAGAGTGGGGTAGTTATCCCTGGTGTCCTGGCCAATATTTATTCCTCCATCAATATCACAAAAATAGATTATTTGGTCATTATCACATTGCTGTTTGTGGGAGTTTGCTGTGTGCAAATTGGCTGCTGTGTTACTCACATTGCAACAGTGACTACACTTCAAAATAGTGCTTTGAGACATTTGGTGGAAGTGAAAAGTGCTAAATACATGCAAGTCTTTCTTTTCGTTGAATGGAAGAACAGCCTTGAAGGGCTGAATGCCCTCCTCCTTCTCCTATGTTCCTACTGCTCTGACCTTGGCACCCTCTTCTCCTGGGCAAGAGGATGAACATTTCCTCTTCTGCTTCCAGGCACTAACACTTTAGTATCTCTCTTCCCAGTACTCACTGTTCAATATCTCCATTCCCTGGAATCACTCTTACATCACTATTCCCTGCACAAACCCTTTCCTATCTCCATTCCTTTTATAACATCTTAATATCTCTGTTCCCTGCACTAACTCTTGAATATCTAGAGCTAGCTAAGGAGCTAGTAGCATGAGGGTCTCGGTCCAGGGCCCAGAGGAAATCCAGCCCTGCCATCTTAGGTCATATTGATGAAAATGTTGCCAATGAATGATTATTTGAGTAGTGCACATACTATCCAGGGAAGATGAGGTTGAACACATATCCCCCTGCTCAATGGTTCATGTGTTTGCCTTTGTTCTTTCTCCCTGCAGGAGGCACTGATAATGGCTAGTATGGACCATCCACACCTGGTCCGCCTTTTGGGTGTTTGCCTCAGTCCCACAATCCAGTTAGTCACTCAGCTGATGCCCCATGGCTGCCTGCTGGACTACGTCCGTGAGCACAAGGATAACATTGGTTCCCAGCTGCTTCTGAACTGGTGTGTCCAGATCGCAAAGGTAAGAGAGTCACCAAGAACCATTTGGATAGATGCACAGTTGAGAGAAACGGGGGAAAATTGCATTGGGCTCTGTATATGTTTTCTACATCCCAACTTTATTTGAAACAATTGTCTGAGTAAGAGGCAAACATGGAACACAGTAATGAAGGAATATATTATTTGTTTTAATCATGTTGATTGCATTTCACAATGTACCCGTTCTTACATTGCTCTGTTGTGAATTTGAGGCTCATCCAATCCTGTGGTGTTCAATTTTAGAGACAAGCAGGACAAGGACATTAACACATCAGTTAATGTATGGCATAAGCAAGAAATATAATACTCAAGATCTCCAAACTTTACATCACATAGCAGAACTCTGTCTGAATAATGAACTGTCTGATGCAAGGGCAGGAAGTGTCTGTCTGATGGAGGGGCAAGGTGATTTGCTCCACTGTTATGCACACTGAGCTCCTGATCATTGTTAGGATCATTGGAGAAACTGCAGAAAAAATATTGAAAAAAGAAAAGGAAGGAGTAAAAAAAAATAAAAGGAAGGAGTCTGATATATTGCTAATCATGTTCATGGACCTGATAGTGCAGGGTACAGACTTTGTATAGAGACAGTGCTCATAAAGGATTGAAGAGAGGACACATTTGCAGCAGATGAGACCGGAGAACAATGTCGGTCAGCAGTCCAGGGAGAATATAGTTCAGAGTTCATATACCAAACACAGTCAGTATAGGCAGCTGCACTGAAATACAAGCACAAATTAGGCGCTGAAGATTCTGCAGTGGGACATCAATCTATGACATTATTACACGGGGGCAAGCACTGAGCCAAGGCTGATGCCAATAGAGCTAGCAAAAGGAGTAGTTACAAAATAGTTGGTACTTAGAAGAGAGTTTGTGCAGGAAACAGATATTAAAGAGGTACTGCAGGGAATGGAGATATTAAAGAGTTAGTGCAGGAAACAAAGATATTCAAGAGTTAGTGCAGGGAAGAGTGATATAAAGATGTTATACAAGGAATGGCGATGAATGTGCAGGGAATAGTGATGTAAGAGTGAGTCCAGGGAATGGAGATATTGAATAGTGAGTACCGGGAACAGAGATACTGAAGCGTTAGTGCATGGAGCAGCGTTATTGGGCTGGAAGGCAGGAGGAGTCGGAATATTGCAACGAAGGGCATCGGGAGGGAAGACCAATGTCTTAACGTCGCAACTGGATATTCCGAAGGGCGGCCGGCATGGCGGGAGGACCTTGCGCTGAAAAGCGGCGGGAAGGTAATTTGCCTGTTAAACAGGCAATTAACTGCTAATTTACCAGGGATTTTGAATGTTATTAAGAGTGCGTGAGAACAACAGGGCTTCAGAACTTTGTCAGGTATAAGGAACTAGTGGATTAGCATGAGTGCTGGCTGTAGACAGCAACCATTGGGAAGGCTAGCATGGCTTGGCAGGAAGAGTGGAATAGCGTGGGTATTGGCATTGACAGTCGGGAGCAGGGGCATACCGCTTGAGTGCCATCTCAGATGTGGTAGTAGTGTGAATAGAGCAGGACGTGAGAGGCCCTGGAAGTTGACTGCATTTATCTACCATGGGCCTCATTGACTCAGGCTTCGAGACCTCTAGTGAGGAGAAGCATCAGCGAGGGAGAGAGCTGCAGGCCAGCAGCAACCTGACGGATACTAAGAGCTTCAGTCTCGGAGGGGACACAGAGGAGGAAGACGCAGAGGGGCACGCACCCAGCCTCTTGTGCACAGAGGGTCTACTGCCAGAGGCTCAACTTCCTGCAAATGTCAGAGCAGCAGTGTCACCGAGGACTGCACCTCTCTTGGGAGGTGGTTACAGAGCTGTGTTCCATGATGGAGGACTAGCTGAGCCCTATGGGAAATGATGGCCACCCAATGCCTGTGGCACTGAAGGTCACCATGGCGCTGAATTTCTACACCTCAGCATCATTCCAGGGATCCTCTGGAGGTATGTGTGGGATCTCCCAGTCTGCACTCATATCTGCATCAGGATAGTCACCAGTGCCATGTTCAAGAGGGCCAGCCAATACGACAGTCAGGCTGAGAGGGCTGTAGGGTTTGGGGCCATCGCTGGATTCCCCCGGGTGCAAGGTGCCATCAAGGCTTCCACTGGAAGGGCGTCCACTTGTTCAATGTACAATTGGTCTGCGACCACTCCAAATAGATCCTTCAGGCCTGTGCAGCGTTCCCAGAAAGCCGCTACGATGCCACATATGAAGGCAGTCCCAGGTGCCAGACCTTTTCAAGCCCCATGCGTGCTTTCAAGGATGGATACCGGGTAATAAAGGCTATGCAGTGGAGACATGGCTACGGATGCCTGTGAGGAACCCAAGCATTGATGCAGAGGAGAAGTGCAACACCTGCCACTGGACTACTTGTGCGATCATCAAGCAGGCCATAGGGCTTCTGAACATGCAGTTCAGATGCTTAGGTAGATCTGGTGGCACCCTTCAGTATGCCCCAGCAAGGGTCTAGCATATCATTGTGGTGTGCTGTGCTCTGTACAAACTGGTGCTACAGAGGGAAGAGGCTTTGAACAATGAGGATAGGGAGGAAGATGCTGGCCAGGTGCTACTTGATGAGCAACCCAGGGACCACAGGAAAGGCCAAATGAGATACGTGCAAGGAAGGCTCGCAACACGCTAGTAAGGAATGTTTCAGATGATCCTTAATGACAGGTGCATGCAATCCAATAAAGTTACAGCCTTCTGAAGCCCTGTTTCTGTTCCCTTTATTGCCATCACCATGTACCTGCATCCATTAAGACATTAGACAGTGGCATGGGGAGTGCATTGACCTCACACAGTATGGTCCTTCCCATCACAGCCTTTGAGGGAGGCTGGGCATTGTTGAAAGCCCAGCAGCCTGCAAGAAATGGAAAGATTCCTTTTGCCTTGCAACATTCCACATTCATTGGAAAACAAAAAGATTGCAAGGCAGCATGCATCAACAAAAGATAAACCTGTGAACCCCAAGTGCAGCTGGGTGCTCTTGTCAAATCTCTTACATGTGCTCCTATGTGGTGCTCCCCCTGCGCAGTCTGCTGAGGTGAAGGCAGGCTGCTGACCTTGGTGCCTTGTGGCTTTCGATGACTTTGGTGGTCATCCTTTGGCTGCCTGAGGCCTGGAAGGCCCCCAGCACATTAAAGACCTCCTTCACAAGTGCAGGAACCACCTGTGTCGTCACAGCTAAGTGAAGCGCTGGTGTTGCTGACGGAGGGGCTGAGGAGCCACAACCCATGCTAGGAGTGCCCTGAGAGGAGCCCTCAGATGCATCAGGCTCACACTCCTCTACCCTTTCAGGGCATACTTGTACATGCCCACCTAAGGGGTGCGAGAACCTGGCAGTGAGTCCAGGCACCTGGCAACCCCCTACCCCACCCTGCACCCTCCCAGCGACATGACGGCACTCATGGCCTACGTGGACTCCTCCATTGTCCATGTCAAGGTGAGTACAGCCCCTGAAAGCTCTGCTAGGTGTTCTCGCAACTCACTTTGCAGCTCCAGCATCTGCTGCCTTGTTGACAGCTCCAGAGGCATCTCATCTGCAAGAGGCTCTGCATGGCCCTGGCCTCTGAGTGTTAGTGGCCTCAGCTGTCACAGCCTCCATCAGCTGCTCAGGTGCATCTGTACTGTGCTCACCAGGTTGTGACCCCAAATCTACTCGCAAACAGATACCTGCTGACGTGAGAGTATCTATGCTGGTGGAAGGTGCGGGCGAATAATGTGACGGTGCCATCCCCCTCCTCAGGTGGGCGGCAGTCCCCTGTCACGGGAGCTCACTGCTCTTGTTCTCGACCTGCATGAGAGAGATTAATTAGAGGGTAATGCACATTCCATCATGACAAATAGATTACTCCTACTGTGGAGCTCCAAGTTACCAGTGGTGGACACAGGAGCTCTGTGCCTTGTGTTCTCCAGAGGCTCTCTTGTTCCCATCCATTAGGTCACTCACTCTCACGAGGCTCCACTCCTGTCTCAACATCTACTATGGACCGCCCCGCATGCTGGCCTCCAAGCTCCTGGGCCTCCAGCTCCATCAGCGTCAGGATGGCCAGATAAGGAATGCCCATCAAAGCAGCACATCATTGTCTGCTGTTAGTCACTTGCCATAGACATGCACGATACCTATGCCAGTGGCAGCCTGACTGTCCATGATGGTGCCAAAGGAATGCCCCCTGCACGCGGCCACTCAGTGTGGTAGTGCAGGAGTCAACTCTGACAGACCCGGGCCCTTCACAAAGAGACTCGTTTGCCTCTGCCAGGCAGTGCTGCTGCCTGGCTATTGCCAATGTCTGGGCGGGCATGCCCTTTCTACCAATCTCACATACACGCCTAGTCACTTGTAAAGCAATGCATGGTGGACACACCTTGGTGGATCACATGAAGTCATTAACCCGCTTGTGGTACTATAGCCAAGTTCAAGGGATGACCCCATGGCTATTGACATCCTCTGCAATCTCTGTCTAGGCTTGCTTCATCTGGCGGTCCGGTCCAGGGGAAGAGGATCTCCCTCCTTGCCTGAGCAGCCTGGAGGAGAACTTGCAGGGAGGCATCACTGAACCGTGGGCCTACCCTGAATCATCCTTTAGCCATTCCTCGGGCTGCCTTGTTCTTCAGGGCTTCAATATGTGATGCCTTTGTGGGTGGACTGACTTTCCAGAGTGCTGGCACCAGCACTTACAGCAGTGCTACCTGAGTAAACGGCTATTCTGCCTGCTGGCAGTTAATTGGCCAGCTGCCACTGAATCGTATTCAACAACATGCCCGCCCCACCCGCCCTCTCCAAACTACCCCCCCTCCCCCACCGTACCTGAGTGGCAGCAGCTCACGCTTCTGGTCTGGGCAGCAAGACATTTGGGCTTTACACAAAATTAAGCCCATTAAAGAGTGAGTGATGGATTAGAATTTTAAAGAGTTTGATCTAGGATCGGCAATATTCAAGAGTTAATGCAGGATACAGAGGTATTGAAGAGTGAGGGCAGGGAACTGAGAGATTAAAGAGTTGGAGCCAAGAATGGATGTACAAAAGTGTGAGTGCCGGTAAAGAGATATTAAAGAGTTAGTGCAGGGAATGGAGATATTAAAGAGTTATTGCAGGGTTTGGAGATTTTCAAGAACTTGAACAGGGAACGGAGATATTAAAGAGTTCATGAAGGGAACAGAGATATGAAAAAGCGAGTACAGGGAACAGAAATATTAAAGAAACGGAGATATTGAATAAGACTGTTAGGAACACAGATATTAATGTGTTAGTGTGTGCAACAGAAGTATTAAAGAGTTTGCACGGGGAAAAGAGATTTTCAAGAGTCAGTATAGGCAATGGAAATATGAAAGAGTTAGTTTGTGGAACAGAGATATTAAAGAGTTAGTGCTGGAAACTGAGATACTAAAGAGTTCATACAAGGAACAGGGATATGAAAGAGTTTGTGCAGGGTTTGGAGATTTTGAAGAGTTGGTGCAGGGAACAGAGATATAAAAGATGAATGCAGGGAGCTGAGATATTAAAGAATTCAAATAGGGAGCAGAGATATTATAGAGTTAGTGCAGAGAGCAGAGATGTTAAAGAGTTAGTGCAGGAAACAGATATTTAATAGTTAGTTCACAGGAAAAGAGAAATTAAAGCTTTAATGCAGAAAGCAGATATTGAAGACTTAATACAGGTATCGGAGATATTAACGGGTTCTTACTGGGAACAGAGATATTGAAGAGTTAGTGCATGGAACAGAGATATGAAAGAGTGGGTGCAGGGAGCAGAGATTTTTGTGATTGGCAGCATGGAAGAGAGATATGAAAGATTTGATACAGGAAAGAATGGAGGGAATTTTATGCTCTCCCCTGCAGTGGGTTCCTGTCACCTTCCCACCTCTGCCAAAATCTAGTCCGGGGCAGGAAGGCCTGTGAATGGCCTTCCCACCCCACCACCGAGTCCTTAACTGGGCAATTGATGCCCCATTAAGGACATCATCCCCCTGTTGCCGCAATTAGCTGTGCGGCGGGCGGCCCTGTCACCACACGGGAAGCACAGCACGAAAAACCGTGCAGGCTGCTTTCCTCCTCAACACAATTGCACATGTGGCACCAGTCCTTCAATACCTTACTCAAGTAGTCCTTCATGTGTGAGCCTGAATCTTGCTGGGCAACAAAATGCAGGCATGGCCTGTCCTTGCCAAATTCCCTCACACACTTTCCAGCCAAACCTTCATTGGTAACTGTTTGAAGAAAGAAAGAACTTGGCTCTGGAGGGCCGGGGATGGGGTTTTTTGAGGGGGGTGGATGGTGGGGGCTGGTCCCTCATTTAAAGGCACTGAACGAGGGACCCGGTATTGAGAAAGGGGGGGGGGCCCGCTGAAAGCCACCCCCCCCTGCCCTTGCTACTGACCCCCTACATCCCCCTTCCCCCCAACCCCACCCCGTGAGACCCCTCCCACTATGACCTACCTGTGGCCTGGGTCCAGCGCTGCTCCTGGGACTCTGGTAGGATCTTCTCTGGCAGCAGCCACCACCTCCGCAGTGCCGCTGCACAATGGAAGAGCTACTGGCCTCTGGTTGGCTGGCAGCTCTCCGATGGCGAGACGTACACCGCTGGGGTCCTTGATCCCGTAAAAGGTCTGCTGCTGTCCACTTAAGTGCCTGATTGGTATGAGATTTGGCAGTCCTTTCAGAGAAGAGGTGACCTGGGGTTCTCAATGTCACTTTTTCCTGACGTTGAGACTCCCGTCACGAGCATAAAATCCCGGGAAATATATTGAATAGTAACTGCAGGGAACAGCGATATTAACTGCAGTAAACAGATATTCCAGAGTTAGAACAGGGAACTGAGATATTAACGAGTTCGTGTGGAATCGGAGACATTAAACATTTAGTGCAGAAAACGGAGATATTAATGTGTTCATGCAGGGGGCAGAAATTTTAAAGAGTTAGTACAGGGAATAGATAAAGGGATAAAGGGGAAGCTGAGGATGTGTCGTACATGGATTTCCAGAAGGCATTTGACAAGGTGCCACATCAAAGGTTACTAAACAAAATAAGAGCCCATTACATGGGGGGGTAACATATTAGCATGGATAGAGGATTGGTTAGCTGACAGGAAACAGACAGTAGACATAACTGGGTCATTTTCAGGTTGGCAAGCTGTAACTAGCGGAGTGCCACAGGGATCAGTGTTGGGGCCTCAACTATTTATAATTTATATCAATGACTTGGATGACGGGACCGAATGTTTGGTTGCTAAATTTGCTGATGACACAAAGATAGGTAGGAGAATAAGTTGTGAAGAGGACATAAGGAGTCTGCAAAAGGATATAGCAATTAAGTGAGTGGACAAAGACTTGGCAGATGGAGTATAATGTGGGAAAGTGTGAACTTGTCCAGTTTGGCCAGAAAAATAGAAAAGCACCATATTATTTAAATGGTGAAAGATTGCAGAACTCTGAGATACAGAGGAATCTGGGTGCCCTAGTACACAAAACACAAAAAGTTAGTAAATGTTTCAGGCCTGCGACCCTTCATCCGAACGGATGAAGTCTCACAGACCTGAAAAGTTAACTCTGTTTCTTGCTCCACAGATACTGCCAGACCTGCTGAGTATTTCCAGCACTTTCTGTTCTCATTTCAGAGTTCCCGCATCTGCAGTATTTTGCTCTTACAAAAGGTAAGGTGCTGGTACAACAAGTGATTAAGAAGGCAAATGCAATGTTGTCATTTATTGCAGGGGGAATGGAATATAAATGTAGCGATGTTTTGCTACAGTTGTGCAAGGCATTGGTGAGACCACATCTAGAGTATTGTGTACAGTTTTGGTCTCCTTACTTAAGAAAAGATACAATTACATTGGAAGCAGTTCAGAGAAGGTTCATTCGACTGATTCCTGGGGTGAGAGGGTTATCTTATGAGGAAAGGTTGGACAGGTTGGGTCTGTATTCATTGGAGTTTAGAAGGATGAGAAGTGATCTTATTGAAACATATATAATCCTGAGGGGACTTGACAGGATGGATGTTGAAAGGATGTTTTCCCTTGTGGGAGAGACTAAAACTAGGGGGGGCACAGTTTAAAAATAAGTGATCTCCCAAGACAGAGATGAGGAGAAATGTTTTCTCTCAGCGGCTCGTGAGTCTGTGGAACTCTCTTCCCCAGAGAGCAGTGGAGGCAGGGCCATTGAATGTTTTTAAGGCAGAGGTAGAGAGATTCTTGACAAACAAGGGGGTCAAAGGGAATCAGGGATAGGCAGGAAAGTGGAGTTGTGTCCACAAACAGATCAACCATGATCTTATAGAATGGCGGAGCAGGCTCAAGGGGCCAAATAGCCTACTCCTGCTCTTAGTTCATGTGTTCGTATTTTCATATATCATAGAATCATTGAATGATTACAGCATAGAAAGAGGCTATTCGGCCTGTCGCGTCTGTGCCAGCTCTCTGTTAGAGAAACTCACCTAGTCCCACTCCCCATAGCCCTGCAAATTTTTCCTCTACAGATAATTATTCAGTTCCAACTTTACTAAACTGAGGAGTGATTTAGCGAAAGTGGACTGGAAACAGCTACTTGAAGGTAAATCAGCGTCAGAGCAGTGGGAAGCATTCACAGGGGAGATACAGGGGGTTCAGAGTAAACATGTTTCCACAAAGAAAAAAGGTGGGATGGCCAAATCTAGAGCCCCATGGATGTCAAGGAGGTTACAGGATAAGATAAGGCAGAAAAGGAAAGCTTATGTCCGACACCGAGAAGTCAATACGACAGAAAGCTGAGAGGAGTATAAAAAGTGGAGGAGTGAAATCATAAAGGAAATTAGGAAAGCCAAGAGAAGGCATGAAAAAATATTGGCAAGCAACATTAAAGTGAACCCAATGATGTTTTATCAATACATTATTATAACCAGGTGAGAAAGGTGTCTAGGGGTCCCTCTCAGCCTTCACCTGGTCTTACTGTAACAGGGTTTAATTTTAAACACACCGTGTTTTTAGTTCCCCCTTGGTGAATCCTTGTTCATCGCTTTTCAATTATAAGGCAAAGAAACCCACACAAACAGGTTTTCTTGGGTTTAAAGACGAAAAATCTGATATTTATTAAACTCAAACTTAAACTGTAATTCGGTTGACTCCTATGGATACATTACGTACCCACGCCAGCATGCATACGCGATACACACATGCAAATAGAGACAGAAAAGAGCAGAAGAAAAATAAAGTGTAAAAGTTTGAGGCAATATCTGAAGAGTTTTTGTTACAGTTTTTCAAGCTCACTGTAGAGCTCTTGATTGGAGGTAGATCTTGCTTTTCGTTGGGGCCCAGTATTCTTAAACCTTGTTCGCTGTCGGAGACTTTTCTCTCTTGGGGTTCATGTGCCTTCAGTGGATTCAGGGGCTTGTGAGAAAGAGATGGGAGCAGACAGGAGAGATCTTCTCAGTCCAAGAGCAAAACAGACACTCTCCATTCAAACTCTCTGGGGCTAGTTCAAAAAACCTTGGAACTGCCAATTAGTCACGTGACCAGCTGGTCCAACCAGTTCTGGCCACCCCCCACCCCACTGTCCAGTGATCAACATCCATTGTGGGTTGAATGTGTCGGGGAATGGTTCTTTGTCTGCACAAGTACCATATGTTAGTATTCAAATGTTTTTTCCAGTCACGGCTGATCTGTTCAACAAGTCATTTCCTCACTCCAGCAACAGTTAAAAATCAATGTGCCTCATTCATGGCAGGTGGGGGCCTGCATGACAACATTAACAGTAAGACCATAACTAAGGAAAGAATAGGGCCCATAAAAGACCAAAAAGGTAACCTATGTGTAGGGGTGGAAGCTGTTGGTATTTTTAATGAATATTTTGCGTCTGTCTTCACAAAAGAGGGGAGCGATGCAGATATTGTCGTCAAGGAAAAGAGGTGTGAAGCATTAGATGTGATAAACATAGGGAGAGAGGAAGTATTAATGGGATTAGCATCCTTGAAAGTTGGTAAATCTCCAGGGCCAGATGAAATGTAATTCAGGCCGTTAAAAGAAGCAAGAGAGGAAATAGCGGAAGGTCTGACCATCATTTTCCAGTCCTCACTGGATATAGGTGTGGTGCCAGAGGATTGGAGAACTGCTAACATTGTATCTCTGTTTAAAAAGGGAACAAGGAGAAACTCAATAATTACAGGCCAGTCAGTCTAACCTCAGTAGCGGGCAAATTATTGGAATCAATTCTGAGAGACAGGATAAACTGTCACTTAGAAAGGCAAAGGTTAATTAAGGATAGTCAGCATGAATTTGTTAAGGGAAGATCTTATCTGACCAACTTGATTAATCTTGTTACTTCTTCAAAAATTCAATGAGCGTAAGTGATCTATATAGATTTTAACAAGGCTTTTGACAAGGTCCCACATGGTTGAAAAAAAAATCTCATGGGATCCAGGGAAATGTAGCAAAATTGGCTCAGTGGCAGGAAACAAAGGGTAATTGTTGACGGCTGTTTAAGCGACTGGAGGGCTGTTTCCAGTGGTGTTCCGCAGGGCTCAGTGCTGGGTCCCCTGCTTTTTGTGGTATATATTAACGATTTGGATGTAAATGTAGGGGCATGATCAAGACGTTTGCGGAAGACATAAAGATTGACCGTTTGGTAAATAGCGAGGAGGATAGCTGAAGGCTGCAGGAAGATATTGATGGTCCGGGCAGAAAAGTGGCAAATGGAATTCAACGTGGAGAAGTGTGAGGTGCTGCATTTGGGGAGGTCAAACAAGGGAAAGGAATACATGATTAATGGGAGAGTACTGAGAGGTGTAGAGGAAGTGCAGGATGTGGAGTAAATGTCCACAGATCTCTGAAGGTAGCAGGACAGGTCAATAAGGTGGTTAAGAGGGCATATGGAATCCTTTCCTTTGTTAGCCGAGGTATAGTATATAAGAGCAGGGAGGTTATGCTGGAACGATATAAATCATTGGTATAGGCCACAACTTGAGTACTGTGTGCAGTTCTGGTCACCTCATTACAGAAATGATGTAATTGCACTAGAGAGGGTACAGAGGAGATTTACGAGGATGTTGCCGGGACTGGAAGAATGCAGCTATGAGGAAAGATTGGATAGGCTGGGGTTGTTCTCCTTGGAACAGGGAAGGCTGAGGGGAGATCTGATTGAAATGTACCAAATTGTAAGGGGCCTGGATAGAATGGAGGTGAAGGGCCTATTTACCTTAGCAGAGAGGTCAGTGACGAGGGGGCATAGATTTAAAGTGATTGGTAGAAAGCTTAGAGGGGAGATGAGGAAAACTTTTTTCACCCAGAGGATGATGGGGATCTGGAATTCATTGCCTGAAAGGATAGTGGAGGCAGAAACCCTCAACTCATTTAAAAGGTATCTGGATACCTGCAGGGCTATGGACCAAATGCTGGAAGATGGGATCAGACTGGGTGGCTCGTGTTTTTGGTCCAAGTAGCCTCTTTCTATGCCATAAACTTGCTATGATTCTATGATTCTCTTTTGAAGGCTTCAATTGAATCTGCTTCCACCACACTGTCAGGAAGTGCATTCCAGATCCTAACCACTTGCTGCATAAAAATTATTTTTATCATGTTGTTGCTTCTTTTGCCAATTACCTTAAATCATTGCCCTCTGGTTCTGGATGCTTTCACCAATGGGAATAGTTTCTCCCTATCTACTCTGATTTTGAACAACTCTATCAAATCTCCTCTTAATCTTCTCGTCTTCAAGGCGAACAGCCCCAGCTTCCCCAACCTACCCTTTGAAGTTCCTCATCCCTGGAACCATTCTCGTGAATCTTTTCTACACTCTCTCTAATAGCTTCCGAAATTATATGTTTAAAAGTTCATGTAGGTGTTATGACCAGGTGAGGAAGGTGTCTCAGGCTTCCCTTTCGTCCCTTCTCTGGTTTGACCGCAACAGGGTTTATCCTTCTTTAACACAGTGAATGCATTTACTACCTCAGTGAGTGCCTGCTCCTGTTCCTCTAATATAATTGCAAATGAACCAATCAGACAGGTTTTCTTGAGTTTAAACAAGAAAGATGTAAGTTTATTATCCTCATCGCTCTAAACCGGTTATAATTTACTAAAATACACTACACATCCATGCCCACATTCACACAAGAGCCACACATACACACACACATAGATTACAGAGGGAAAAACAGAGTTGAGAGATTGGACTAGAGTCTGTTATAAATGGAATTTCAATACAGTTCAGTAATCCCCGAGTTCTTGGTTGAAACTGTAGTCCTGAAGTCCTCAATGGGCCACATGCACGGTTGCAGACTTGCTTATATCCTAGTTTTTGATTGTAGGGGTCTGTAGACTTTGCTTTACCAGCTGCAGCTGAGGGAGAGAGAGAGAGAGAGCTGTTCCCTTGATGAATCTCAGTTACTGTTTGCTTCCTGAGTCACAACTCACAATCTCCCAGAGTTGCACAAGCAGTCATGACCACCTCTTTGTGTCTTTATGAGGTTCTTCTGGAATGTTCCCTGAAATTAAAGGCTCTCCCCTCAGGCTGTCCAGACATACTTGGTGGGGGTGGGGGGAGGAGGGGTTGGCTCTTTCAAAGTCAATGGGTATCGATGGCTCTTGACAACCACATTGATAAGGCTATCTCAGAAAATAGAATTAGAGAGCACCCCATTGTTCTGGCTAGTCAGAGTCAATCATGTTTACCATCACTCTAATCCTTTGGTGTTTCAAATGTAAATGTCCGTGGCCATCTTGGCTGCGGGCTGTTTTGTTTTAAAGTTATTTGTAACAATTTCCAGTAAAAGTCTAAGGTAAAGTTCCAGTTTATGAAATTAATATTTCCCATTTGGCATGTGGGGTTTTTCATAACACCTCTGTACCACACAGAATGAGATGTTACGATGGGAGCATTTCATTTTATGAGTTGCAAAGAAAACAAAGGAAAACGCACATGCATTTTTCATTCACTCTCATTCACTCAGAAATCTTAAGAATTGTTGCAGCTTGTCTTTTTTCTCTGCAGCAGCAGTGCTGATTTAACTGCCCTTTTCCCTTGAGATTGGTCTCGGATGGTTAGGTGTTGTTCAATGTGTTTCAAGTTTCTTTAGTATCAGTTTGTAATAAGCTGGGGATGGGCATCTTAATAAACATGCTGTTTTGAGGAAGCTTGGTGTCAGCAGAGTTCCTTAATTGTCTAGTGTGAGTTCTCCTGCATGCACGAGCTTTAACCCCTCAGCTGCCATTTCTGCAACATGTGGTTCTAACCCTTCAGGTTCCAGTACCTTGATAATTTCTCTCCCCGTGGTGGTATTGGGTAATTAATGGGTTTTAAGCCCCTGTGAGGTGTCTGCAATTTCCTCTGGGTCCTTGTTCTTGCTGGAGACTGAAGTGATATTGTGGAATTTGATTAGCTCTGGGCTTGAGCTCTGATCATGAGACTCTGAGGGGATAGATCCACCTGGACCTCACTTTTAGTGGTCTGGTGAGTCATACCAGTGTCGCTCACTTTAGGGCATTTTTGTTCCCCTTTTCTCTTAACTGTGGGGAGGGTCTCTTTGCTAATCTCCCCCATGTCCTCTGGGACATTCCAGTTCACAGGTATCTGTCCAGATTCCACTGCACTCCCCTGCGGCATTTCAACTAGGTGAGACGTCACCTTCACTGTTTCTCTGCCTTTTTGGGAACTCTCCTTGTCCCTGCAGGTTTCTGTAAATGCTGTTAGCAGCCTTGGTAAGGTGCTTCCTTGGTCTGCATTTATGTAGGAGGGTGTGGGGTTTACATTTCGCAACTTTTCGGGGTCGGCTGACCGGACAGTAGGGAGTTCCATTTGGGAATCCTCTCGGCCCTGCTTTAACCTGTCCTCATTACCCTTTATGCCCCTTCCTCTCTAACTCTCTGCCAGACCCGCGCTTATCTGTCCCTTTTTGTTTTCAGCAGGGGGTCTCTCACAATTCACCAGCCCGGTATAGGTATTAGGGGTGTTGGTTTTACTGGAGGTTGGTCTTCCGCTCAACTTTGCACATGTGGCAAGTTTTACTGTACTCCACTACATCTTTGTGGCGTTTTCGCCAGTCAAACTGCTGTCTTATGCAGGCTTTGGTTTTTTGTACGCCGACATGTCCAGCCATTGTAAGCTTGTGGACCATTCTTAATATTTCTCTACGGTACCTTGGCAGCACCCCTACCTGGTGAACCACTGTCCACTCTTTGTCCTCAGGTCTGTGAAGAGATCTTCACTTCCTCATCAGCACCTCATTCTTTACATAGTAGCAGTCAGGGACTCTCTCTGCTTCAGTTTCCATTTGGGCAGCCTGTGCTAACTTCCTTAATACTGGGTCGGCTTGTTGAGCTTCAACTAGGGAAGATTGGTCTAACCCATTCCCTGGGTCCTCTAGCTCCCCAAAGAAGGTTTCAGACAACCAGGCAGCATGGTCATCTATCTGTAGTGCCAGTTCAGTCTCCTCTGGGGGAGCTGGTTTGGTCATGGCCCGAGTCACTACACAATCAGGGGAAATGCAGGGGACAGTTTCCTGCCACTGCCTTGTCTCTCTGACCTCCTTTGGTCTCTTAATTACTATTGGGGAAGCTACCACCTTCTCCCCCACCAGATCATTACCTAGGAGCAGGTCAACCCCATCCACAGGCAAACTAGGAAGAATCCCCACGGTCACCGGTCCCGAAACTAGGTCGCACTCCAAGTGCACCTGATATAAAGGTACAGGCATACACTGCCCTCCAATACCATTCACTATCATTCTCATATTTACTGCACTCTCTGGGGGAAAGGTCATGCCTTTTCCCAGAAAAACGGATCTGGTGGCCCCTGTATCCATGAATATGATGATGGACTTGCTTGCCCCACCCGAGGAGTATGGAGTTACTCTTTCTTTGGACACAAAATCCTGATAACCTTCAGGGATCTCGTTAAATTTTCCTGCACCCACAGCAGTATGTTCTCTGGGTCTTACTGCTGTTGCAGTTAAAGTGACAGCCTGCTCTGCTGTACTATCTATTGGGGTCCCTTCTCCTGCATGGTCGGGTGTGCCCTGATTAACCCTACAGGCTTTTCCCGTAGTTTCCAGCAGTCAGCTCTGAGATAACCTACCTTATTACAGTAGAAACACACAGATCTCCGGATCTCACTCCTGCTCTCAGCACTATCTTTTTTGGCTTGAGGAGGGCCCCCTGTGTGTCCAGCTTTCCTCTCCCTCCCAGGACTGTTTGGGCTCCTATCACCTTCCCACATTTTACCCTTTTTGGGTTTGTGGGGGTGACTAGGGAAAAGTCTTCCTTAGAGTACGGACTTCTATATGAGAGCAAAATTGTTAGCCCGAACTATGGCTTGCCTTGCCCTTTGAACTTTCTTTTCCTCCACATGGGCTTTTATATAAAGGGGAAGAGAGTTTTTCAACTCTTCGAGAAGAATAACCTCTCTGAGGTTTTCATACATGGACTGCACATTAACGGCCCTTAACCACTCATCAAAAGCCAGCTGCTTACTTCTTTCAAACTCGAGGTAAGTTTGATCAGGCTGTTTCCAAAGGGTTCGCAATTTCTGGCAGAATGCTTCCCATACTAACTCACATGCCCCAAGGATAACATTTTTAGTCAATTCATAGTTTGATAAACTTTCAACTGGCATCAGTGTATAAACCTCATGGGCTTTGCCTGTTAGCTTGCTTTGTAGCAGTAGGGTCCAGCTCTCAGCCAGCCATTTTAACTGTCTAGCAAGGTTTTCAAACGTGACAAAAAATTCTTCCACACCGCCCTCATTGAACTTTGGGATCAATTGGGAGAACTTTAAGAGCTCAACACGGTCCTGAGTGAAGTGTAGCTTCCATGTTGCCATGCTTTCACTGGGGTTATCAGGTCGCCCCCGAGATAATTCAAGCTGCCTTAGCTCCCTTTCCTCCTGCTCCTTCTGGAACATTCTCTCTCTTTCCCTCTGCTGTCTCTCTCTTTCATTCTCTTCTCTCTCTCTTTCCCTGTCTTCCAATTCAAGTTTCCTCTGTTCCAATTGTATTTTTTGCTGACATTACTTTGTCTGAGTCTGACTCCAACCCTGTTTCTGACTCTTCAGTTTGGAGGGAAAATTGGTTAGCCACAAGTCTTAGGATTTCGGATTCCTTAGCTTCTGCATAGAAAGTAATTCCAAACTGCCCAACTACATTTCTTAACTTTTCCATAGATAGGGCCTTTAACTTATCCCAAGTTACTTCACACAGGCTTGGGAAGGTACTGGCCTCGGATGCGGAAATGTTAGTATTCTAGCAACAAAAACCACAAGAAAACCTGTATTGAAGTGTTTTTATTGATAGAGATCAATTTGGATTCCCACTTCCAATTTTTTGTTTGTCTGTGGGTTAGAATGCTGGACCAGAGCCCCCAAATTTCTGTTACAACCAGCTGAGGAAGAGGTCTCAGGCTCCCCTTTCGCCCCTTCTCTGGTTTGACCGCAACAGGGTTTACCCTTGTTTAACAGTGAGTGAACTTACTACCTCAGTGAGCGCTTGTTCCTGTTCCTTTAATATAATTACAAATGAACCAATCAGACAGGTTTCCCTGAGTTTAAAGAAGAAAGATGTAAGTTTATTATCCTTATCACTCGAAACCAGTTAAAATTTACTAAAATACGCTACATATCCACGCCCACATTCACACAAGAGCCAACACACACACACACAAATAGATTACAGAGGGGTAAACAGAGTTGGGAGATTGGAGTAGAGTCTGTAATAAATGGAATTTCAATACAGTTCAGTATTCCCAGAGTTCTTTGTTGAAATTGTAGGCCTGAAGTCCTGACAGGGCCATGTGCACGGTTGCAGACTTGCTTGTATCCTAGTTGTTGGTTATCGGGTTCTGTGGACTTGGCTTTACCAGCTGCAGCTGACATTCCTCTGGATCTCTACTGGAGAGAGGGGGAGAGAGAGAGAGAGAGAGAAAGCTGTTCCCTTGATGGCTTTCAGTTACAGCCTGCTTTCTGCGTCACAACTCACAATCTCCCAAAGTTGCACATGCAGTCCCATGACATGACCACCTCTTTGTGTTTTAATAAGGTTCTTCTGGAATGTTCTCTGAAATTCAAGGCTCTCCCCTCAGGCTGTCCAGACATACCTGGTGAGGGTGGGGGGTGGGGGGAGGGGGGGGGGTGCGGTGGGGGAGGGTTGGTTGGTGGGTGGCACGGGTGCGGGTGCAGCTCTTTCAAAGTCAGTGGATATCAATGGCTCTTGACAACCACACTGATAAGGCTATCTAAGGTAATTGAATCAGAGAGCATCCTATTGTTCTGACCAGGCCGAATCAATCACGTTTGTCTCCAGTCTAATAAAATGCAAATAATTGCCATATAAATACCGTGGCTACAAGAGCAGGTCAGAGGCTACGAATCCTGCAGTGAGTAACTCACCTCCTGACTCCCCAAAACCTGTCCACCATCTACAAGGCACAAGTCAGGAGTGTGATGGAATAATTTCCACTTGCCTGGATGGGTGCAGTTCCAACTACACTGAAGAAGTTCGACACCATCCGGGACAAAGCAGCCCGCTTGAATGGCACCCCATCCACAAACATTCACTCCCTCCATCACCGACATGCAGTGGCAGCAATGTGTACCATCTGCAAGGTGCACTGCAGCAACGCACCTTCAGCAGCAGCAGCAGATAATCAGCAGCACCTTTCAAACCCGTGACCTCTACCACCTTGAAGGACAAGAGCAGTAGATGCATGGGAACATGACCAACTGCAGGTTCCCCTCCAAGCCACACACCAACCTGACTTGGAACTATATCGTCGTTCCTTCAATGTCGCTGAGTTAAAATCCTGGGAACTCCCTTCCTAACGGCACTGTGGGTATACCTACCCCACATGGACTGCAGCAGTTCAAGAAGGCAGTTCACTACCACCTTCTCATGCATAATTAAGGAATGGACAATAAATGCTGTCCTAGCCAGCGATGCGCACATCCCATGAAACGAATGAAAAAAAAAGTCTGTGGCCTTCTTGGATGCTAACTTTTTAAAAAGTTATTTGTAACAATTTCCAGAAAAGTCTCAGGCAAAGTTCCAATCAATGAAATTAATATTCCAATTTGGCATGTGCTGTTTTCATAACACAGGGAATGGAGAAATTAAAGAGTTAGTGCAGGCAAAAGTGATATTTAAGAGTTAGAACAGGAAAGAGAGATAGTAAAGGGTTACTGGAGGGAAGAGAGATATTAAAGAGTTAGGGGAGGGATTAGAGATTTTTAAGAGTTACTGCAGACTTTGGAAATAATAAGGGGTTAGTGAATGGAAAGTAGATAGTGAAGAGTGGGCGAAGGGAACAGAGATATTAAAGAGTTCGTGCAGGGGATGGAAATATTAAAGAGTTTGTGAAAGGAGTGGAGATATTAAAGAGATAGGGTAGGGAATGGAAATGTTCAAGAGTTATTGAAGGGAATGTCAATACTAAAGGATTAGTGCAGGGTATGGAAATATTAAAAAGTTAGTGCAGGGTATGGAAATATTAAAGAGTGAGTGAAGGGAATTGAGATATTAAAGAATTAGTGCAGAGAATGGAGATATTAAAGAGTGAGTGAAGGGAATTGAGATATTAAAGAGTTAGTGAAGGGAATTGAGCTATGAAAGAGTGAGTCAAGGGAGTGGATATATTAAAGAGTTTGTAAAGGGAATCGAGATGTTAAAGAGTTACTGCAGGGTATGGAAAATGAAAGAGTTAGTGAAGGGAATTGAGATATTAAAGAGTTAGTGCAGGGAATGGAGATATGATAGAGTTAGTGCAGGGTACAGAAAAAGGAAAGAGTTTGTGAAGGAATTGAGATATTACAGAGTTCATGAAGGTAATGGAGATATTAAATATGTAGTGAATGGAATGGAGATATGAAATAGTTAGTGCAGGGTATGGAAATATTAAGCAGTTAGTGCAGGAATGGGTATATTAAAGAGGTAGTGAATGTATAGGAGATATTAAAGAGTTTGTGGAAGGAATGGTGATATTAGTTAGTGCTGGGAATGGAGATATTAAAGAGTTATTGAATGGAATTGAGATATTAAAGAGTGATTGAAGGGATTGGAGATATTAAAGAGTTTGTGGAAAGAATGGCGATATTAAAAAGATGGTGCAGGGAATGGAGATATTAAAAAATTAGTGAAGGGAATGGAGATATTAAAGAGTTTGTGGAAAGAATGGCGATATTAAAAAGATGGTGCAGGGAATGGAGATATTAAAGAATTAGTGAAGGGAATGGAGATATTAAAAAGTTAGTGCAGGGTATAGAAAAATGAAAGAGGTTGTGAAGGGAATTGCGATATTAATGATTTCATGAAGGGAATGGAGATATTAAATAGTTATTGAATGGAATAGAGATATTAAAGAGTTACTGCAGGGAATGAAGATATTAAATATGTAGTGAATGTAATGGAGATATGAAATAGTTAGTGCAGGGTATGGAAATATTAAGCAGTTAGTGCAGGAATGGGTATATTAAAGAGTTAGTGAATGGAACGGAAATATTAAACAGTTTGATAAGGGAATTGAGATATTGAAGAGTGTGTGAAGGGAATGGAGATATTAAATAGTTAGTGCAGGGTATGGAAATATTAAGCAGTTAGTGCAGGAATGTGTGTATTAAAGAGTTAGTGAATGGAACGGAAATATTAAACAGTTCGATAAGGGAATTGAGATATTGAAGAGTGTGTGAAGGGAATGGAGATATTAAATAGTTAGTGCAGGGTATGGAAATATTAAGCAGTTAGTGCAGGAATGGGTATATTAAAGAGTTAGTGACTGGAATGGAGATATTAAAGAGTTTGTGGAAAGAATGGGGACATTACAGAGTTAGTGCAGGGAAGGGAGATAATAAAGATTTAGTGAAGGGAATGGAGATATTAAAGAGTTAGTGAAGGGAATTGAGATATTAAAGAGTTAGTGAAGGGAATTGAGATATTAAAGAGTTAGTGAAGGGAATTGAGCTATTAAAGAGTGAGTCAAGGGTATGGCGATATTAAAGAGTTCATGCAGGGAATTGAGATATTAATGAGTTAGTGCAGTGTATGGAAATATTAAAAAGGTAGTGCAGGGTATGGAAATATTAAAGAATTAGTTGAGATATTAAAAAGCTTGTGAAGGGAATTGAGATATTAAAGAGTCAGTACAGGGAATTGAGATGTTATAGAGTTAATGCATGGAATGGAGATTAAAGAGTTCGTGAAAGGAATGGACATAGTAATGAGTTAGTGAAAGGAAAGGAGATATTAACGAGTTAGTGCAGGGAATGGGGATATTAAATAGTTAGTGAAGGGAATGCAGATATTAAAATGTTCGTGCAGGGTATGGAAGTATTCAAGAGTTAGTGAAAGGAATGGAGATATTAAAGAGTTAGTGAAGGGAATGGAGATAGTAATGAGTTAGTGAAGTATATGGACATACAACAGAGTTAATGAAGGGAATGGAGATATTAAAGAGTCTGTGCAGTGTATGTAAACATTAAAGAGATCGTGAAGGCACTGGAGTTATTAATGAGTTACTGGCAGGAATGGAAATATTAAAGAGTTAGTGAATGGAACGAAGATATTACAGACTTGGTGAAAGGAATGGAGATATTAAAGAGTGAGGGAAGGGAATGGAGATATTAAAGAGTTAGTGAAAGGAATAAAGTCTTAGTGCTGGGCATGGAGTTATTGAAGAGTGAGTGAAAGGAATAGAGATATTAAAGAGTTAGTGGAAGGAACGGAGATATGAAATATTTAGTGGAGTGAATGGAGATAGAAAGAGTTATTGCAGGGATTGAGGTATTACAGAGTTACTGCAGGGAACGGAGATATTAAAGAGTTAGTGAATGGAATTGAGATATTAAAGAGTGAGTGAAGGTAATGGGGGTGTTAAAGAGTTTGAGCAGGGAAGGGAGATAATAAAGAGTTAGTGCAGGGAATGGAGAGATTAAAGCGTTTGCAGAGGGAATGGATATATTGAAGAGTAAGTGCAGGGAATGGCGATATGAAAGTGTTTGTGAATATAATGGAGATGTTAAAGTGTTAGGGAAGGGTGATAATAACGATTTTGTGAAGGCAATGGAGGTATTAAAGAGTTATTGCAGTGAATGGGGATATTACAGAGTTATTGAATGGAATGGAGATGTTAAAGAGTGGGTGAAGGGAATGGAGATATTAATGTGTTAGTGAAGTATATGGACATATAACAGAGTTAGTGAAGACAATGGTTATATTAACGAGTTACTGCCGGGAATGGAAATATGAAAGAGTGAGTGAATGGAACGGAGATATTAAAGAGTTAGTGAAAGGAATGGAGATATTAAAGAGTTAGTGAAAGGAATGGAGATATTAAAGAGTTAGTTAACGGAATGGAGATATTGAAGAGTTTGTGAAAGGAATGGTGATTTTAAAGATTTAGTGTAGGGAATGGAGATGTTAAAGAGTTAGTGCAGGCAAGGTAGATAATAAAGATTTTGTGAAGGCAATGGAGATATTACAGAGATATTGCAGGGAATGGGGATATTAAGAAGATAGTGAAGGGAACTGAGATATGAAAGAGTGAGTGAAGGGAATGGGGATATTGCAGAGTTCCTGCAGGGAACAGAGAAATTAAAGATTTAGTGGAGGGAATGGAGATCGTAAAGAGTTACTGCAGGGAATGGAGATATTACGGAGTTAGTGCAGGGACTGGAGATATTAAACAGTTAGTGAAGGGAATTGAGATATTAAAGAGTGAGTCAAGGGAATGGATATATTAAAGAGTTAGTGAAGGGAATGTAGATAATAAAGAGTTTGTGCAGGGAATGGAGATATTACAGAGTTAGTGAATATAATGGAGATATTAAAGAGTTAATGCAGGGAATGGAGATATTAAAGAGTTAGTGAAAGGAATGGAGATATCAAAGAGTTAGTGCAGGAAATAGAGATATTTAAGTGTTAGTGAAAGGAATGGAGATATTAAAGAGTTAGTGCAGGGTATGGGGATATTACAGAGTTACTGCAGGGAACGGAGATATTGTAGAGTTACTGCAGGGAAGGGAGATAATAAAGATACGGTGAAGGCAATGGAGATATTCAAGAGTTATTACAGGGATTGGGGATATTACCGAGTTACTGCAGGGAACGGTGATATTAAAGATTTAGAGGACGGAATGTAGATATTAAAGAGTTCATGCAGGGAATGGAGATATTACAGAGTTAATGCGGGGTATGGAAATATTAAGTTATTAGTGCAGGAATGGGTATATTAAAGAGTTAATGAATGGAATGGAGATATTAAAGAGTTTGTGCAGGGAATGGAGATATTAAAGAGTTGATGCAGGGAATGGAGATATTAAAGATTTAGAGGACGGAATGTAGATATTAAAGAGTTCATGCAGGGAATGGAGATATTACAGAGTTAATGCGGGGTATGGAAATATTAAGTTATTAGTGCAGGAATGGGTATATTAAAGAGTTAATGAATGGAATGGAGATATTAAAGTGTTAGTGCAGGGAATGGAGATATTAAAGAGTTGATGCAGGGAATGGAGATATTAAAGATTTAGAGGACGGAATGTAGATATTAAAGAGTTCATGCAGGGAATGGAGATATTACAGAGTTAATGCGGGGTATGGAAATATTAAGTTATTAGTGCAGGAATGGGTATATTAAAGAGTTAATGAATGGAATGGAGATATTAAAGTGTTAGTGCAGGGAATGGAGATATTAAAGAGTTGATGCAGGGAATGGAGATATTAAGGAGTTAGTGAAGGGAATGGAGGTATTACAGATTTGGAGCCAGGAAAGAAGATATTAAAGAGGTAGTGAGGGGAATGGAGATATTTAAGAGTTAGTGAAGGGAATGGAGATATTAAAGAGTTAATGAAGGAAATTGAGATATTAAGTAGTTAGTGAACGGCATGGAGATATTACAGATTTAGTGCAGGGAATGAAGATGTGATAAAATTAATGTCGGGAATGGAGATATTAAAGAGTTCGTGAACGGACTGGACATAATAGAGTCAGTCAAGAGAATAGAAATATTAACGGGTTAGTGAAGGGAATGGATATATTAAAGAGTTAATGATGGGAATGGAGCTATTAAAGAGCTACTGCAGAGATTGGAGATATCAAAGGGTTAGTGCAGAGACTGGAGATATTAAAGAGTTAATGAAGGGAATGGAGATATTAAAGTGCTGGAGAAGGGAATTGTGATATTAAAGAGTTAATGAAGGAAATGGAGTTATTCACGAGTTAGTGCAGGGAATGGAGATTAAAAAAGAGAGTTCCTGAAGAGAATGGAGATATTACAGATTTAGTGGAGGGAAGGAAGATATTAATGAGTTAGTGCAGGGAATGCCAATATTGAAGAGTTGATGCAGGGAATGAAGATATTGAATAGCTCGTGAAGGGAATGTAGATATTAAAGAGCTAAGGACGCGAATGGAGATATTAAAGAGTTAGTGACGGGAATGGAGATATTAAAGAGTTAGTGCAGAGAATGGAGATATTAAAGAGTGAGTGAAGGGAATTGAGATATTAAAGAGTTAGTGAAGGGAATTGAGCTATGAAAGAGTGAGTCAAGGGAGTGGATATATTAAAGAGTTTGTAAAGGGAATCGAGATGTTAAAGAGTTACTGCAGGGTTTGGAAAATGAAAGAGTTAGTGAAGGGAATTGAGATATTAAAGAGTTAGTGCAGGGAATGGAGATATGATAGAGTTAGTGCAGGGTACAGAAAAAGGAAAGAGTTTGTGAAGGAATTGAGATATTACAGAGTTCATGAAGGTAATGGAGATATTAAATATGTAGTGAATGGAATGGAGATATGAAATAGTTAGTGCAGGGTATGGAAATATTAAGCAGTTAGTGCAGGAATGGGTATATTAAAGAGGTAGTGAATGTATAGGAGATATTAAAGAGTTTGTGGAAGGAATGGTGATATTAGTTAGTGCTGGGAATGGAGATATTAAAGAGTTATTGAATGGAATGGAGATATTAAAGAGTGATTGAAGGGAATGGAGATATTAAAGAGTTTGTGGAAAGAATGGCGATATTAAAAAGATGGTGCAGGGAATGGAGATATTAAAAAATTAGTGAAGGGAATGGAGATATTAAAGGGTTAGTGCAGGGTATAGAAAAATGAAAGAGGTTGTGAAGGGAATTGCGATATTAATGATTTCATGGAGATAATAAAGAGTTAATGAATCAAATGGAGATATTAAATCGTTAATGAAGGGAATGGAGATATTTAAGAGTTAGTGAAGGGACTGGAGATATTGAAGAGTTATTGCCAGGAATGGAGATATTAAAGAGTTAATGAAGGGAATGGAGATATTAAAGAGTTAATGAAGTGAATGGAGATATTAAAGAGTTGATGAAGGGAATGGAGATATTAAAGAGTTAATGAAGTGAATGGAAATATTAAAGAGTTAGTGAAGGGAATGGAGATATTAAAGAGTTAATGAAGGGAATGGAGATATTAAAGAGTTAGTGAAGGGAATGGAGATATTAAAGAGTTAATGAAGGGAATGGAGATATTAAAGAGTTAGTGAAGGGAATGGAGATATTAAAGAGTTAATGAAGGGAATGGAGATATTAAAGAGTTAATGAAGTGAATGGAAATATTAAAGAGTTAGTGAAGGGAATGGAGATATTAAAGAGTTAATGAAGGGAATGGAGATATTAAAGAGTTAGTGAAGGGAATGGAGATATTAAAGAGTTAATGAAGGGAATGGAAATATTAAAGAGTTAGTGAAGTGAATGGAGATATTAAAGAGTTGATGAAGGGATTGGAGATATTACAGACGTAGAGCCGGGAATGAATATATTAATCAGATAGTGCAGGGAATGGGAATATTGAAGAGTTTGTGCAGGGAATGGGAATATTAAAGAGTTAGTGCAGAGAATGGAGATATTAAGGAGTTAGTGACAGGAATTTAGATATTTAAGATTTATTGCAGAAAATGGGGATATTATAGAATTAATGTCGGGAAAGGAGATATTAACGGGTTAGTGAAGGGAATAGTGATATTAAAGAATGAATGAAGGAAGTGGAGTCATGAAGTAGTTAGTGAAGGGAATGGAGATATTAGAGATTTAGTGCAGGGAATTAGATATTATAGAATTAATTTCTGGAATGAAGATATTGAAGACTTTGTGAAGGGAATGCAGTTATTATGGTGTTAGTGCAGAGAATGGAGTTATTAAAGTTCGTGAAGTGAATGGAGATATTAAAGAGTTACTGAAGGGAATGGAAGATATTAAAGAGTTAGTGAAGAGATAGGAGATATTAAAGAGTTAATGTAGGGAATGGAGATATTAAAGATTTAGTAAAGGGGAATGGATATTCCAGAGTTAGTGAAGGGAATTAAGATATTAAAGGGTTTTTGAAGGGAATGGAGATATTAATGTGTTAATGAAGGGAATGAAGATAATAAAGAGTTATTGATGAGAATGGAGATAATAAAGAGTTAATGAAGCAAATGGAGATATTAAAGAGTTAGTGAAGTGAATGGATGTATTAAAGAGTTAGTGAAGGGAATGGTGATATTTGAGAGTTAATGAAGGGAATGGAGATACTAAGGAGTTAGTGAAGGAAATGGAGTTATTAAAGAGTTAGTGAAGGGAATGGTGATATTTGAGAGTTCATGAAGGGAATGGAGATATTCATGTGTTAATGAAGGGAATGGAGCTAATAAAGAGTTATTGATGAGAATGGAGATAATAAAGAGTTAATGAAGCAAATGGAGATATTAAAGAGTTAGTGAAGTGAATGGAGATATTAAAGAGTTGATGAAGGGAATGGAGATATTAAAGAGTTATTGCCGGGAATGGAGATATTAATGAGTTCGAGAAGGGAATGGAGATATTACAGATTTAGAGCCAGGAATGAATATATTAATCAGGGAATGGAGATATTAAGGAGTTGGTGACAGGAGTTTAGATATTTATGATTTAGTGCAGAGAATGGGGAAATTATAGAATTAATGTCGGGAATGGAGATATTAAACAGTTCGTGAAGGGAATGGAGATATTACAGTATTAATGAATTTAATGGAGATATTAAAGAGTTAGTGAAGGGAATGGCGATATTTAAGAGTTAGTGCAGACAATGGTGCTATTAAAGAGTTAATCAAGGAAATGGAGATATTAAAGAGTTAATGATGGGAATGGCGATATTTAAGGGTTAGTGAAGGGAATTGAGATATTAAAGAGTTATTGCCAGAAATGGAGATATTGAAGAGTAGGGAAGGGAATGGAGATACTAAAGAGTTCATGAAGGGAATGGAGATAATAATGAGTTAATGAAGGGAATGGACATTTTAAAGAGTTAATGAAGGGACTTGAGATGTGAAAGATTTCATGCAGGGAATAGAGATATTAAAGTGTTAATGAAGGGAATGGAGATACTAAAGAGTTAATGAAGGAAATGGAGTTATTAAAGAGTTAGTTAAGGGCATGGAGATATTAAAGAGTTAGTGAAGGGACTAGAGATATTAAAGCGTTAGTCAAGGGAATGGAACTATTAAAGAGTTAAGGAAGGGAATGGAAATATTAATGTGTTAATGAAGGGAATGGAGATAATAAAGAGTTAATGAAGGAAATGGAGTTATTAAAGTGTTAGTTAAGGGCATGGAGATATTAAAGAGTTAGTGAAGGGACAAGAGATATTAAAGCGTTAGTCAAGGGAATGGAAATATTAAAGAGTTAAGGAAGGGAATGGAGGTTTTCAAGAGTTAGATAAGTGAATGGAGATATAAAGAGTTAATGAAGGGAATGGAAATATTAATGTGTTAATGAAGGGAATGGAGATAATAAAGAGTTAATGAAGGGAATGGAGATATTAAAGTGTTGATGAAGGGAATGGCGATATTTAGGACTTAGTGAAGGGAATTGAGATATTCAAGAGTAGTGAAGGGAATGGAGATATTAAAGAGTTATTGCCAGGAATGAGATATTGAAGAGTATTGCAGGGAATGGAGTGATTAAAGAGTTAGTGCAGAGAATGGAGTCATTATAGAATTAATGTAGTGAATGGAGATATTAAAGAGTTAGTGAAGGGAATGGAGATTTTAAAGATTAGTGAACGGATTAATCAGTCGGAGACTTGGGCGGAGAAATGGCATATCGAGTTTAATCCGGACAAATGTGAGGTAATGCATTTTGGAAGGTCTAATGCAGGTGGGAAGGATACAGTAAATGGCAGAACCCTTAGGAGTATTGACAGGCAGAGAGATCTGGGCATACAGGTCTGTGGCAACACAGGTGGATAAGGTAGTCAAGAAGGCATACGGCATGCTTGCCTTCATCAGTCGGGACATAGAGTATAAAAATTGGCAAGTCATGCTGCAGCTGTACAGAACTTTAGTTAGGCCACACTTAGAATATTGCGTGCAATTCTGGTCGCCACACTACCAGAAGGACGTGGAGGCTTTGGAGAGGGTACGGAAGAGGTTTACCAGGATGTTGCCTGGTCTGGAGGGCATTAGCTATGAGGAGAGGTTGGATAAACTCGGATTGTTTTCACTGGAACGGCGGAGGTGGAGGAGCGACATGATAGAGGTTTACAAAGTTCTAAGCAGCATGGACAGAGTGGATAGTCAGAAGCTTTTTCCCAGGGTGGAAGAGTCAGTTACTAGGGGACATAGGTTTAAGGTGCGAGGGGCAAAGTTCAGAGGGGATGTGCAAGGCAGGTTCTTTACACAGAGGGTGGTGAGTGCCTGGAACTTGTTGCCGGGGGAGGTGGTGGAAGCAGGTACCATAGAAACGTTTAAGAGGCATCTTGACAAAATACATGAATAGGATGGGAATAGAGGCATATGGACTCCGGAAATGCAGAAGGTTTTAGTTTGGGCAGGCATCAAGATCGGCGCAGGCTTGGAGGGCCGAATGGCCTATTCCTGTGCTGTACTGTTCTTTGTTCTTTGTTATGGTGATATTAAAGAGTTAATGAAGGGAATGGCGATATTTAAGGGTTAGTGAAGGGAATTGAGATATGAAAGAGTTATTGCCAGAAATGGAGATATTGAAGAGTAGGGAAGGGAATGGAGATACTAAAGAGTTAATGAAGGGAATGGAGATATTAAAGACTTAATGAAGGGAATGGCGATATTTAGGACTTAGTGAAAGGAATGGAGATATTAAATAGTTATTGCCAGGAATGGAGATACTAAAGAGTAGTGAAGGGAATGGAGAAGTTTCAGTGGGGGAGCATTTCAGGAGCAGTGACCATAATTCCATACGTTTTAAGGTACTTGTGGATAAGGATAAGAGTAGTCCTCGGGTGAAGGTGCTAAATTGGGGGAAGGCTAATTATAACAATATTAGGCAGGAACTGAAGAATTTAGATTGGGGGCGGCTGTTTGAGGGTAAATCAACATCTGACATGTGGGAGTCTTTCAAACGTCAGCTGATTAGAATCCAGGACCAGCATGTTCCTGTGAGGAAGAAAGACAAGTTTGCCAAGTTTCGGGAAGCTTGGATAACACGGGATATTGTGAGCCTAGTCAAAAAGAAAAAGGAAGCATTTGTAAGGGCTGGAAGGCTAGGAACAGATGAAGCACTTGAGGAATATAAAGACAGGAGGAAGGAACTTAAGCAAGGAGTTAGGAGGGCTAAAAGGGGTCATGAAAAGTCATTGGCAAACAGGATTAAGGAAAATCCCAAGGCTTTTTATACATATATAAAGAGCAAGAGGGTAACCAGGGAAAGGGTTGGCCCACTCAAGGACAGAGATGGGAATCTATGCGTGGAGCCAGAGGAAATGGGTGAGGTGCTAAATGAGTACTTTGCATCAGTATTCACCAAGGAGAAGGACTTGGTGGATGATGAGCCTCGGGAAAGGAGTGTAGATAGTCTCAGTCATCTCATTATCAAAAAAGAGGAGGTGTTGGGTGTCTTGCAAAGCATTAAGGTAGATAAATCCCCAGGGCCTAATGGGATCTACCCGAGAATACTGAGAGAGGCAAGGGAAGAAATTGCTGGGGCCTTGACAGAAATCTTTGCATCCTCATTGGCTACAGGTGAGGTCCCAGAGGACTGGAGAATAGCCAATGTTGTTCCTTTGTTTAAGAAGGGTGGTAAGGATAATCCAGGAAATTATAGGCCGGTGAGCCTTACATCAGTGGTAGGGAAACTATTAGAGAGGATTCTTCGGGACAGGATTTACTCCCATTTGGAAACAAACAAACTTATTAGTGAGAGACAGCATGGTTTTGTGAAGGTGAGGTCATGTCTTACTAATTTGATTGAGTTTTTTGAGGAGGTGATGAAGATGATTGATGAGGGAAGGGCGGTGGATGTTGTCTATATGGACTTTAGTAAAGCCTTTGACAAGGTCCCGCATGGCAGACTGGTGCAAAAGGTGAAGTCACACGGGATCAGAGGTGAGCTGGCAAGATGGATACAGAACTGGCTCGGTCACAGAAGACAGAGGGTAACAGTGGATGGGTGTTTTTCTGAATGGAGGGATGTGACGAGTGGTGTTCCGCAGGGATCAGTGCTGGGACCTTTGCTGTTTGTAGTATATATAAATGATTTGGAGGAAAATGTAGCTGGTCTGATTAGTAAGTTTGCGGACGACACAAAGGTTGGTGGAGTTGCGGATAATGATGAGGATTGTCAGAGGATACAGCAGGATATAGATCAGTTGGAGACTTGGGCGGAAAAATGGCAGATGGAGTTTAATCCGGACAAATGTGAGGTAATGCATTTTGGAAGGTCTAATGCAGGTGGGAGGTATACAGTAAATGGCAGAACCCTTAGGAGTATTGACAGGCAGAGAGATCTGGGCGTGCAGGTCCACAGGTCACTGAAAGTGGCAACGCAAGTGGATAAGGTAGTCAAGAAGGCATACGGCATGCTTGCCTTCATCGGTCGGGGCATAGAGTTTAAAAATTGGCAAGTCATGTTGCAGCTGTACAGAACCTTAGTTAGGGCACACTTAGAATATTGCATGCAATTCTGGTCGCCACACTACCAGAAGGACGTGGAGGCTTTGGAGAGGGTACAGAGGAGGTTTACCAGGATGTTGCCTGGTCTGGAGGGCATTAGCTATGAGGAGAGGTTGGAAAACCCGGAATTGTTTTCACTGGAACGACGGAGGTGGAGGGGCGACATGATAGAGGTTTACAAAGTTATGAGCGGCATGGACAGAGTGGATAGTCAGAAGCTTTTTCCCAGGGTGGAAGAGTCAGTTACTAGGGGACATAGGTTTAAGGTGCGAGGGGCAAAGTTTAGAGGGGATGTGCGAGGCAAGTTTTTTTACACAGAGGGTGGTGAGTGCCAGGAACTTGCTGCCAGGGGAGGTGGTGGAAGCAGATACGATAGCGACGTTTAAGAGACATCTTGACAAATATATGAATAGGAAGGGAATAGAGGGATGTGGGCCCCGGAGGTGCAGAAGGTGTTAGTTTCGGCAGGCATCAAGAATGGCGCAGGCTTGGAGGGCCGAATGGCCTGTTCCTGTGCTGTACTGTTCTTTGTTCTTTGTATTGAAGAGTTTTTGCCATAAATGAGATATTAAAGAGTATTGCAGGGAATGGAGATAC
The DNA here is from genome assembly GCF_036365525.1 of Heterodontus francisci. Taxonomy (NCBI): domain Eukaryota; kingdom Metazoa; phylum Chordata; class Chondrichthyes; order Heterodontiformes; family Heterodontidae; genus Heterodontus; species Heterodontus francisci. Next base: position 129,604,275 of record NC_090377.1, read on the forward strand.
CAAAGAGTTCATGAAGGGAATGGAGATAATGAAGAGTTAGCCAAGGGAATTGAGGTATTAAGGAGTTAGTGAAGGGAATGGAGATATTAAAAAGTCAATGAAGGGAATGGAGATATGAAAGAGCTCGTGCAGAAAGTGGAGATGTTATAGATTTAATGAACGGAATGGAGATATTGAAGATTTTGAGCAGAGAATGGAGATATTGAAGAGTTATTGCAGGGAATTGAGATATTAAAGAGTTAGTGACGGCAATGGAGATATTAAAGAGTTACTGAAGGGACTGGCGATAATAGAGTTAGTGCAGAGAATGAAGATACTAATCCGTTCATGAAGGGAATTGGAATATTGAAGAGGTTGCGAAGGGAATGCAGATATTACAGAGTTAGAGCAGAGAATGGAGATATTAAAGAGTTAGTGCAGGGAATGGAGATATTATAGATTTAATGAAGGGAATGGAGATATTAAAGAGTTAGTGCAGGGAATGAAGTTATTAATCAGTTAGTGCAGGGAAATGGAATATTGAAGTGTTAGTGCAGGGAATGGAAGATATTAAAGAGTTAATGACAGGAATGGAGAAATTAAAGAGATCGTTAAGAGAATGGAGATATTGAAGAGTTAATGATGGGAAAGAAGATATTAAAGGGTTAGCGCAAGGAATGGAGTTATTGAAGAGTTAGTGCAGAGAATGGAGATATTATAGAATTAATGTAGGGAATTGAGATATTGAAGAGTTAGTAAAGGGAATGGTGATGTTAAAGAGTTAATGAAGGGAATTGAGATATTAAGGAGTCAGTCAAGGGAATGAAGATATCAAAGAGTTATTGAAGGGATTGGTGATAATATACAGTTAGTGCAGAGAATGGCGATATTAAAGATCTAGTGCAGAGAATGGAGATATTATAGATTTAATGAATGGAATGGAGATATTAAAGAGTTAGTGAAGTGAATGGAGATATTAAAGAGTTAATGAAGGGAATGGAGCTATGAAAGAGTTAGTGCATGGAATGGTGATATTAAAGAGCTAGTGTAGAGAGTGGAGATATTATAGATTTAATGAATGGAATGGAGATATTAAAGAGTTAGTGAAGTGAATGGAGATATTAAAGAGTTAATGAAGGGAATGGAGCTATGAAAGAGTTAGTGCATGGAATGGTGATATTAAAGAGCTAGTGTAGAGAGTGGAGATATTATAGATTTAATGAATGGAATGGAGATATTAAAGAGTTAGTGAAGGCCATGGAGAAATTAAAGAGTTAGTGAAGAGAATGGAGATATTAAAGAGCTCGTGTAGAGAATGGAGATGTTATAGATTTAATGAAAGGAATGGAGATATTAACAAGTTCGTGAAGGGAATGGAAATATTCAAGCGTTTGTGAAGGGAATGGATTTATGAAAGTGTTAATAAAGGGAATGGATATATTAAAGAGTTAATGAATTTAATGGAGATATTAAAGAGTTTGTGATGGGAATGGAGATTTTAAAGATTTAGTGAAGGGAATTGTGATATTAAAGAGTTAATGAAGGGAATGGAGATATTACAGATTTACTGCAGGGAATGAAGTTATTAATCAGTTAGTGCAGGGAAATGTAAAATATTAAAGAGTTAATGAGAGGAATGGAGATATTGAAGGGAATGGAGATATTAAAGAGTTAGTGCAGAGAATGGAGATATTATAGAATTAATGTCGGGATTGAAGATATTAAAGAGTTAGTGAAGGGAATGGCGATATTTAAGAGTTGATCAATGGAATGGAGATATTAATGAGTTAGGGAAGGGAATGAAAATATTAAAGTGTTAATGAAGGGAATGGAGGTTTTAAATAGTTAGTGAAGGGAATTGAGATATTATAGAGTTAATGAAGTGAATGGAGATATTAAAGAGTTAATGAAGGGAATGGAGGTTTTAAATAGTTAGTGAAGGGAATTGAGATATTAAAGAGTGAGTCAAGGGAATGGAGATATTAAAGAGTTAATGAAGGGAATGGAGGTTTTAAATAGTTAGTGAAGGGAATTGAGATATTAAAGAGTGAGTCAAGGGAATGGAGATATTAAAGAGTTTGTAAACAGAATCGAGATTTTAAAGAGTTACTGCAGGGTATGGAAAATGGAAAAGTTAGTGAAGGGAATTGAGATATTAAAAAGTTAGTGAAGGGAATGGAGATATTACAAAGTTAGTGATTATAATGGAGATATTGAAGAGTTAGTGCAGGCAATGGAAATATGAAGCAGTTATTGCAGGAACGGGTATATTAAAGAGTTAATGAATGGAATGGAGATATTAAAGACTAAGTGCAGGGTATGGAAATATTACAGAGTTAGTGAAAGGAATGGAGATATTAAAGAGTTCGTGAAAGGAATGGAGATGTTAGAGCCAGTAGAGGGAAGGGAGATATTAATGAGTTAGTGAAGTAGATGGACACACAACTGAGTTAGTGAATGGAATGGAGATATTTATGAGATTGTGCAGGGTATGTAAATATTAAAGAGATAGCTAAGGCAATGGAAATGCTAAAGAGTTACTGCTGGGAATGGAGATATGAAAGAGTTAGTGCAGGGAATGCAGATATTAAAGAGGTAGTGAATGGACGGGCGATATTAATGAGTTAGTGAAGGGCATGGAGATACTAAAGAGTTAATGAAGGGACTGGAGATATTAAAGAGTTAGTGAAGGGAATGGAGATAATAAAGAGTTAATGAAAGGAATGGAGATATTACAGATTTAGTGCAGGGAATGGAAGATATTAAAGAGTTAGTGATAGGAATGGAGAAATTAAAGAGATATTTAAGAGAATGGACATATTGAAGAGTTACTGATGGGAATGGAGATAGTAAAGGGTTAGTGCAGGAAATGGAGTTATTGAAGAGTTAGTGCAGAGAATGGACATAATATAGAATTAATGCAGGGAATGGAGATATTAGAGTCAGTGAAGGTAATGGAGATATTTAAGAGTTAATGAAGGAAATTGAGTTATTAAAGAGTTAGTGAGGGGACTGGAGAAATTAAAGAGTTAGTGAAGGGAATGGAGATATTAAAGATTTAATACAGGGAATAGAGATATTTAAGAGTTAATGAAGGGAATGGAGATATTAACGAGCTTGTGAAGGGAATTGTGATATTAAAGAGTTAGTGAAGGGAACGGTGATATTAAAGAGTTAGTGAAGGGATTGGAGATATTAAAGAGTTCGTGAAGTGAATGGAGATATTAAAGAGTTAGTGAAGGGAATGGAGCTATGAAAGAGTTAATGAGAGGAATGGAGATACTAAAGAGTTAGTGAAGGGCATGGAGATATTAAAGAGTTAGTGAACGGACTGGCGATAATGTAGAGTTAGTGCAGAGAATGAAGATATTAATCCGTTTGTGCAGGAAATGGAAATATTGTAAGAGGATGTGAAGGGAATGCAGATATTAAAGAGTTAGTGATGGGAATGGAGATATTATAGAATTTATATCGGGAATGAAGATATTAAAGTGTTAATGAAGGAAGTGGAGATAATAAAGTGTTAATGAAGGGACTGGAGATATTAAAGAGTTAGTGAAGGGAATGGAGAAATTAAAGAGATAGTTAAGAGAATGGAAATATTGAAGAGTTAATGATGGGAATGGAGATATTAAAGGGTTAGTGCAGAGACTGGAGATATTAAAGTGTTAATGAAGGAAGTGGAGATAATAAAGTGTTAATGAAGGGACTGGAGATATTAAAGAGTTAGTGAAGGGAATGGAGATATTAAAGAGTTAGTGATGGGAATGGTGATATTAAAGAGTTAATGAAGGGAATGGAGTTATTAAAGAGTTAGTGAAGGGACTGGCGATAATCTCGAGTTAGTGCAGAGAATGGAGATATTAAAGAGCTGGTGCAGATAGTGGATATTTTATAGATTTAATAAACGGAATGGAGATAGTAAAGAATTTGTGCAGAGAATGGAGATATTAAAGAGTTCGTGCAGATAGTGGACATGTTATAGATTTAATAAACGGAATGGAGATATTAAAGAATTTGTGCAGAGAATGGAGATATTAAAGAGTTAGTGAAGGGAATGGAGATATTAAAGAGTTAGTGAAGTGAATGGCGATATTAAAGAGTTAATGAGAGGAATGGAGATACTAAAGAGTTAGTGAAGGGCATGGAGATATTAAAGGCCTTTATAGCCACTCCAGGCGCTGCTTCACAAACCACTGACCACCTCCAGGCGCGTATCCATTGTCTCTCGAGATAAGGAGGCCCAAAAGAAAAAAAAGTGAAGGGCATGGAGATATTAAAGAGTTAGTGAAGGGACTGGCGAAAATACAGAGTTAGTGGAGAGAATGAAGATATTAATCCGCTCGTGCAGGGAATGGGAATATTGAAGAGGTTGTGAAGGGAATGCAGATATTAAAGAATTAGTGCAGAGAATGGAGATATTAAAGAGTTAATGAAGAGAATGGAGATATTAAAGAGTTAGTGAAGGGAATGGAGCTATGAAAGAGTTAGTGCAGGGAATGGAGATATTAAAGAGCTAGTGAAGGGAATGGAGATATTAAAGAGTTAATGAAGGGAATGGAGATATTTAAGAGTTAGTGCAGGGAATGGTGATATTAAAGAGTTAATGAACGAAGTGGAGATAATAAAGTGTTAATGAAGGCACTGGAGATATTAAAGAGTTAGTGAAGGGAATGGAGATATTACAGATTTAGTGCAGGGAATGGAAGATATTAAAGAATTAGTGAGAGGAATGGAGAAATTAAAGAGATAGTTAAGAGAATGGTGATATTGAAGAGTTAATGATGGGAATGGAGATATTAAAGAATTAGTGCAGAGAATGGAGATATTAAAGAGTTAATGAAGTGAATGGAGCTATGAAAGAGTTAATGAAGGAAATGGAGTTATTAAAGAGTTAGTGAGAGGAATGGAGAAATTAAAGAGATAGTTAAGAGAATGGTGATATTGAAGAGTTAATGATGGGAATGGAGATATTAAAGAATTAGTGCAGAGAATGGAGATATTAAAGAGTTAATGAAGTGAATGGAGCTATGAAAGAGTTAATGAAGGAAATGGAGTTATTAAAGAGCTAGTGAAGGGAATGGAGTTATTTAAGAGTTAGTGAAGGGAATGGAGATTTTAAAGAGTTAATGAAGGAAATGGAGTTATTAAAGAGTTAGTGAGAGGAATGGAGAAATTAAAGAGAAAGTTAAGAGAATGGTGATATTGAAGAGTTAATGATGGGAATGGAGATATTAAAGAATTAGTGCAGAGAATGGAGATATTAAAGAATTAGTGCAGAGAATGGAGATATTAAAGAGTTAATGAAGTGAATGGAGCTATGAAAGAGTTAATGAAGGAAATGGAGTTATTAAAGAGTTAGTGAGGGGACTGGAGAAATTAAAGAGTTAATGAAGGGAATGGAGATAATAATGAATTAATGAAGGGAATGGAGATGTAATGTGTTAATGAAGGAAATGGAGATATTACAGATGTACTGCAGGGAATGAAGATATTAATCAGTTAGTGCAGGGAAATGGAAGATATTCAAGAGTTAATGAAGGGAATGGAGATATTAAAGAGTTAATGAAGGCAATGGAGATATTTAAGAGTTAATGAAGGCAATGGAGATATTTAAGAGTTGTTGCAGAGACAGGAGATATTAAAGAGATAGTGCAGAAAATGGAGATATAATAGAATTAATGTCAGGAATGAAGATATTAAAGAGTTCATGAAGGAAATGGAGATAATGAAGTGTTAAGGAATGGAATGGAGATATTCCAGATTTAGTGCAGGAAATGAAGATATTAATCAGTTCGTGCAGGGAAATGGAATATTGTAGTGTTCGTGCAGGGAATGGAAGATATTAAAGAGTTAATGAGAGGAATGGAGAAATTAAATAGATGGTTAAGAGAATGGAGATATTGAAGAGTTAATGATGGGAATGGGGATATTAAAGGGTTAGTGCAGGGAATGGAGTTATTAAAGAGTAAATGAAAGGAATGGAGATATTAAAGAGTTCATGAAGGGAATGGAGCTATTAAAGAGTTAATGAAGGAAATGGAAATAATAAAGTGTTAAGGAATGGAATGGAGATATTCCAGATTTTGTGCAGGAAATGAAGATATTAATCAGTTCGTGCAGGGAAATGGAATATTGCAGTGTTAGTGCAGGGAATGGAAGATATTAAAGAGTCAATGAGAGGAATGGAGAAATTAAATAGATGGTTAAGAGAATGGAGATATTGAAGAGTTAGTGCAGGGAATGGAATTATTAAAGAGTTAGTGCAGAGAATGGACATATTATAGAATTAATGTAGTGAATGGCGATATTAAAGAGTTCGTGAAGGAAATGGAGATGCTTAAGAGTTAATGAATGGAATGGAGATACTTGGGTTTGTGAAGGGAATGGAGACATTAAAGAGTTAATGAATTCAATGTAGATATTAACGAGTTAGTGTAGAGAGTGGAGATGTTATAGATTTAATGAAAGGAATGGAGATATTAACGAGTTCGTGAAGGGAATGGAGATAATAAAGAGTTAATGAAGGGAATGGAGATATTAAAGAGTTAGTGAAGGGAATGAAGATATTAAAGAGTTAGTGAAGGGACTGGCGATAATATAGAGTTAGTGCAGAGAATGAAGATATTAATCCATTCGTGCAGGAAATGGGAATATTGAAGAGGTTGTTAAGGGAATGCAGATATTAAAGAGTTAATGAAGGAAATGGAATTATTAAAGAGTTAGTGAATGGCATGGAGATAAGAAAGACTTATTGAAGGGAATGGAGATATTTAAGAGTTCGTCAGGGGAATAAAGATATTAAAGAGTTAGTGAAGGGACTGGCGATAATCTAGAGTTAGTGCAGAGAATGGAGATATTAATCCGTTCGTGCAGGAAATGGGAATATTGAAGAGGTTGTTAAGGGAATGCAGATATTAAAGGGTCAGTTCAGAGACTGGAGATATTTAAGAGTTAATGAAGGGAATGGAGATATTAAAGAGTTAATGAAGGAAATGGAATTATTAAAGAGTTAGTGAATGGCATGGAGATAAGAAAGACTTATTGAAGGGAATGGAGATATTTAAGAGTTCGTCAGGGGAATAAAGATATTAAAGAGTTAGTGAAGGGACTGGCGATAATCTAGAGTTAGTGCAGAGAATGGAGATATTAAATAGTTAGTGAAGGGACTGTAGATATGAAAGATTTCGTCAAGGGACTGGAGATATTAAAGAGTTAGTGAAGGGAATTGTGATATTAAAGAGTTAATGAAGGAAATAGAGTTATTAAAGAGTTAGTGAGGGGAATGGAGATATTAAAGAGTTAGTGAGGGGAATGGAGATATTAAAGAGTTGGTGAAGGGAACGGAGATAATAAAGAGTTCATGAAGGGAACGGAGATATTTAAGAGTTAGTGCAGGGAATGGAGATATTAAAGAGTTAGTGCAGAGAATGGAGATATTATAAAATTTATGTCGGGAAGGAAGATGTTAAAGAGTTCATGAAGGGAATGGTGATATTAAAGAGTTAATGAAGGAAGTGGAGATAATAAAGTGTTAATGAAGGGACTGGAGATATTAAAGAGTTAGTGAAGGGAATGGAGATAATAAAGAGTTAATGAAGGGAATGGAGATATTACAGATTTAGTGCAGGGATTACAGATTTAGTGCAGGGAATGGAATATATTGAAGAGTGCATGAGAGGAATGGAGAAATTAAAGAGATAGTTAAGAGAATGGAGATATTAAGGAGTTAATGATGGGAATGGAGATATTAAAGAGCTGGTGAAGGGAATGGAGACATTAATGAGTTAATGAATTAGATGGAGATATTAAGAGTTAGTGAAGGGAATGGAGATTTTTAAGAGTTCGTGAAGGGAATGGTGATATTAAAGAGTTAATGAAGGGAATGGAGATATTAAAGATTTAATGCAGGGAATAGAGATATGAAAGCTTTAAAAAAGGGAATGGAGTTATTAAAGAGTTAGTGAGTGGCATGGAGATATGAAAGAGTTAGTGAAGGGACTGGAGAAATGAAAGAGTTAATGAAGGGAATGGAGATATTAAAGATTTAATGCAGGGAATAGAGATATTAAAGTGTTACAGAAGGGAATGGAGATACTAAAGAGTTAATGAAGGGAATGGAGATACTAAAGAGCTGGTGAAGGGAATTGTGCTATTAAAGATTTAATGAAGGAAATGGAGTTATTAAGGTGTTAACGAAGAGAATGGAGCTATTGAGGAGTTAATGAAGGGAATGGAGATACTAAAGAGTTAATGGAGGGAATGGAGATATTAAAAAGCTGGTGAAGGGAATGGAGTTATTAAAGAGTTAGCGAAGAGAATGGAGATGAAAAAGAGTTGATGAAGGGAATGTGTTATTAAAGAGTTAATGAAGGGAATGGAGATATTAAAGTGTTGGTGCCGGGAATAGAGATATTGAGGTGTTAATGAAGGGAATGGAGGTAATAAAGAGTTATTGAAATGAATGGAGATATTAAAGAGTTATTGCCAGCAATGAAGATATTAAAGAGTAGTGAAGGGAATTGAGATATTAAAGAGTTATAGAAGGAAATGGAGTTATTAAAGAGTTAGCAAAGGGAATGGAGATATTGAAGAGTTAATGAAGGGAATGGAGGTATTAAAGAGTTAATGAAGGCAATGCACATATTTCAGATTTAGTGCAGGGAATGAAGAATTAGTGCAGGGACTGGAGATATTAAAGAGTTAGTGAAAGAAATGGAGATATTGAAGAGTTCTTGCCAGGAATGGTGATATTGAAGAGTTAATGAAGAGAATGGAGATATTAAAGAGTTAGTCAATGGAATCTAGATATTAAAGAGATAGTGAAGGGACTGGAGATAATATAGAGTTAGTGCTGTGAATGGAGATTTTAAAGAGTTAATGAAGGGACTGGAGATATTAAAGAGTTAATGAAGGGGTTGGAGATATTAAAGAGTTTGTCAAGGGAATGGAGATATCAAAGAGTTAATGAAGGAAATGGAGATATAAACAGTTAGTGAAGGGAATGGAGATATTAATGAGTTAGTGCAGAGAATGGAGATATTACAGAATTCATGACGGGAATGGAGATATTAAAGAGTTAATGAAGGGAATGGAGATATTAAAGAGCTGGAGAAGGGAATGGTGATATTAAAGAGTTAATGAAGGGAATTTAGATATTAAAGAGTTAATGAAGGGACTGGAGTTATTAAAGAGTTAATGAAGGGTTTGGAGATATTAAAGAGTTTGTCAAGGGAATGGTGATATTAAAGATTTAGTAAAGGGGAATGGATATTCCAGAGTTAGTGAAGGGAATGGAGATATTGAAGAGTTAATGAAGGAATGGGATATTACAGAGTTAATGAAGGAATGGAGATATTAAAGAGTTAGTGCAGGGAATGGCAATATTAAAGAGTTCCTGCAGGGCATGAAGATATTAAAGGTTTGATGCAGGGAACCGAGACCTAGTCTGAGGGTGTGTAAAATGCTTGTCACTTGAAGTACCTTGCAGCTGTTCCGTGTAACTGATCAAAGCCGTCACAGCTTGTCAATCTCACTGAGGCAGTCCCTCCCACTGTACTCACACTTATTCCATACTGCCGGCTTGAGTACACACTGTCTACCTTCAAGACTGTGTACAGAAAAGAGAGATATTGGAGGAAATTTTAACCGGCCCTTATAGATTGGTTTGGAGGTGTGGTGAGGGCTCGGGAAATTAGACAAAATGCCAGCAGACAGGTATCCCAACGTGTTCCCAGCTTTTCCCAGTGCTCTGGTGGCCACCTGCCCATCAGTGGCGGAAAGCCAACTAAACCTGTTCGGACAAAGTTAAGAGGGATTTTCCCAGTGAAAACCATCTTTCCCAACAGCAGAACAGGCTCACACAGTGTCGCCATCATCTGTGAAAAGTTAGAAGAGTAAACATAGATATTAAAAGGTATATTAACAGGCAACAAAAACATTGAATAGTTAGTGCAGGGGTTGGTGAGATTGAAGTGTTTGTACACGGAGCAGAGATATTAAAGAGTTAGTGAATGGAAGAGAGATATTCAAGATCTAGAGTATGGAATGGAAATATTTGAGTTCGTGCAGGGAACACTGATATATTAAAAAGTTAGTGCAGAAAACAGATGTGAAACATTTGGACCAGGAATCAGAGATAATAAAGAGCTCGTATAGTGAACCGAGATATTAGAGGTAATACAGAGAACAGAGATATTAAAGAGTTAGTGAGCGGAATAAAGATATTAAAGAGTTTGTGCTGGAAACAGAGATATTGGTTTCTAACGGTGAAATGGGAGTGGAATTGGGGAAATTCTCACTGATTTCAATCATTGTCGGCTCTGGGTGTTCCACAGCGCAGCCTGTGACCAAGCACTGAGTGACAGGCCGCAACTTCAGGATTTCTCTGATAATCTGCACGTGTCGACATTCTGAAGTTGTGGTCAGTTTCAGAGGGGTAATGATGGCGAAGGCTAACAGTTCACCTTCAACCCCACACCCACCACCCCCCCCCCCCACCCCTCCCGTTCCCTCGACCCCCACAATCTGTGGAAAATCCAGCCCAATGAGTTCTTGCAGGGATTGGAGATAATAAAGCGTTAGTGAAAGAAACAGGGATATTAAAGAGTTAGTGAGCAGAATAATGATTTTAAAGAGTTAGTGAAGGGAATGGAGATATTAAAGAGTTAGTCACGTTAATACCTGGAGCAGAGTTAATACAGGGTGCAGAATTAGTATGCAGTTTTCACAGAATTACAACAAGTATGGAGTTAGTGGATGAACAGAATATAAAGTAAGGAAAGTAGTTATTGCAGAGGACAGATATGTACAAAGAGTAGGAATAATAGAGATTAAAGTTGGTACATAAAATTGTTCGTGCAGAGGACAGAATTAGAACAGAAAATAGAGTAAGTAAAAGGGAATTGGATTAGTAAAAAAAACAGTGTCAGAGCACATTTTGTGTAGAGAAGTGTATTAGTGCTGGCCATAGGATCCACCCAAATAGAAACCGACAGTTAAATTGACCCCTTTGTTTTGCTGATGGTGATCATTGAAAAGACTGCTGTACTATTTATTCAATAATGAAGAATTGGCTGCCAAAGGATTGCTCATTCAAATGCTTCTCAGAGTTTATTCTCCCCAGTGGTAGGTAGGTGGTTGGTTGAATGCAGGTCATTCATGCCACAATTCTTCATGACTGGATTGGTGAAGCAGCCCATAGCAGACAACCAATCAGGCAGCACCCTGGGACATTGAATGATTGATAGTGGTTTTGAAAATAAGTTGTTTGAAATCCTTTTTCTGGCTCCAGTCAAAAGAGTTCAAGGTCTTTCTTTCCTAGCAGCCCTTGTCTAATGTGGAGCAGAGCACTTCATCATAGATTTACTGGGCAGAGGATTTGTCTAATGATAGCAATTTATCAGGGCTACGTGCTCAAGGCGTTGTGAAGCTCTCTCAGTGACAGAAGCATGTAAAACAATTAGTTCCAGGCAAAGAAATATAGATAAGTTTAAGGCGCAGTATGCAATTGAATAAAAATAACAGTGCTGCATGAATTTAGTCATGATCACTGGTTACGAGTGTCTTCAGTCTCAGTTGTTCCAGTAACTAGTCCTGATCAGGGATTTTGTGCAGCAGTAACAGATGAGAAGTGTTATCTTCACGGTGTCGAATTGATGTTGGGAGTGCAGCATCAGGCTGTTCCACTGGCCTTGTCTCTGGATCTCAGAGGTTATTTCTTTTGATTCTGTGGCTTGTGCCTAGCAAATTAATGTATTATTTAAGATAATTGACAAAAGTACCAAAGGGGAAATGAGGAGACATTGGGCTAAATTTAGTGCGGCTGTTTGGAGCAGGTTTGGAGGTGTAGGGGGGTGCCGGAGAACCGCATCGGACGCGTCCACCCCAAAATCTGACGCTGTGACGTTGGTTCGGGGTTAGTCAGTGATGGGAAAGCATCGAGCTAGCGCTGCCGCCCTGATGCAATTGGACTGCAAGTTAAATTGTAGAACAGTCAGTTTTAATAAATTTGCATGTAATTGACCGCGATTCACTGCGGGGCTTGGGTTTATGTGGAGGACGGGCAGCCCTCACGTGCTCTCACATCTCCGGCCGTAGAAAGCTGGTGGCACTGAGGCAAGGCTGCAGTGGGTAGGCAGCCATGACCAGCACTGTATAGGGGGTGAGGGGTGAGCGACGACCATTGTCAGCCTACAATGCTGTGCACTCTGCATGGGTGACCTGGGTCTCAGGTGGTCTGCAAGGGTGGGGCTGAGTCTCGAGTGGGAGTACAGCTTAAGCTGGATCTCAGGTGGTGTGTGAGGGTTGGGCTGGGGGGTGTGGTGTTGGTGCTTGGTTTTGGGTGGCTGTATCGGGTGGCCAAACTGCTAGGTGAGTGGGTTGGGTGCCCATACTGCTGAGTGAGGGTCGGCTATCAGCAAGGGTGGGCAATGAGGGTCATCAGGGAATCTGCTGGGAGAAATAACAAACAGAAGGCTGCCTTAGGCCTATGGGATTTGGCGGTAACACAATGCCCGTGACCTTGAAAATCACCGTGGCACTATTATGTAAACTATTACGTGTCTGGATCATTCCAAGGATCCACCAGAAACATGTGTGTGGTTTCCCAGGCACCAGCCCAGCGCTGCATCAAGGAGGTGACCAATGCCCTTATCAGGAGGGCCGGCGACTATGTGCGTTACTGCACCGACCCTGACAGTCAGACCAAGAGGGCCATCGGATTCAGGGCCATCGCTGGATTCTCCCAGGTGCAAGGTGTGATAGATTGCATTCATGTGGCCATCAAGCTGTCTTCATCAACAGGAAGGGCTTTCATTCCAGCAACATTCAACTGGTCTACGACCACCAAAAGCATTTCCTTCTGGTATGTGCCCGCTTCCTGGGAAGCAGTCATGACACCCACATACTTTGACAGTTCCAGGTGCCACAGCTTTTCAGGCCCCCCACTCGCCTTCAGGGATGGATTCTTAGGGACAAAGGCTACCCATTGAAGTCATGGGTACTCATGCTTGTGAGGAACCCTCGCACTGCAGCAGAGGACAGGTACAACATCTGCCATGGGTCCACCCAAGCGACCCACGAGCGGGCCATTGGGATGCTGAAGATGAGATTCGGTGCTTCCATCGAGTCGGTAGAGCCCTGCAGTATTCCCCAGCGAGGGTCTCCTGTATCGTTTGTTAATGGTAGGTTAATTTTGTTGTGAAAGATATACAGGTGAAGGGCATTGTTTAAGTAAGGCTTAGTGCAGATATAAAAAGAGCCTGCTGGGACAGGGGGCAGAAAGGCAGGAGGCAGAGATATGTAATGTTGCATTCTGTGAATAAACCGACTATCAAGAAAAGGTTATGTATTTAGCTTCATTCTTCGCCATTTGGCTTAGATCCGTTGAACGTGGTAGCAGAGGATGGTTGCCTGAAGTGAAGATTGGAAACTAAGTATTTTTTTAAGAAAGCAGGTTGTACTCTGGGTTACTTTTGAAAAGAATGGCTGAAACCAAGTGTAAAGTGTCAGGTGGTGATTTTCCACCGATGTTCTCTGAATCTGAACCTTATGAGCAATGGAAAAATGTGTAGGTATGTGGACATGGGTTATGTTCTTACCGAAGAGAAAAGAAGGGATGGACTTGGCACTGTCGCTTCCAAACAAAAGCAAGATCAGGTGCAAAGTATTTTGTGAGCTACAGGCCCGTCAGTCGGACACTGAGGAAAGTTTGTAGCTTCTATTGAGCTTTATGGATAAAATTTATAAGAAAGATAGTCTATTAAATGCATGTGAGGCATAGTCAGACTTTGATATATTTAGAAAGATGGATGGTTATTCCATATATATCATGGAATTTAACACACTATATAAAAGATCACAGAAATTCTATTTGGAAATGCCTTGCTCAGCGCTCGCTTTCAAATTGTTGGATTGTGCTAAAGTTTCGCACATGGATAGGCTCCTAGTCTTAACTGGAGTGAGATTCTCAGAAATAGACACTCTTTTGGATCAGGTGTCTGATGCTTTAAAAAATGCCTGGGAAAGCATTCATTTCCAGCAGCTTTCATGGTGCAAATGGGACATTCGGCAGTGCCACAGAAGATGGAGGACTCGATGGTTTTGAGATCATTCAGATATGGGGCACAGCCATCGATACAACAGAAGAATCACAGACAAAAGAAATGAGGATGGAGACAACAGAAATGGAGTAACAATAACAGACGAATGAACCCCAGGAATGTCCGGGGAGTTGTTAACAGGTATTTCAGATGTGATTCGAAATATCATTATGTGGTAAGTTGTCCAAAATGGAGCAATAGGGTTTTTGAGCGACACATGACATGGAAGGTTCGGAAGTGGAAGATGATGATTAGACTGAGGGAATTGTACTGGTCACAAGAGCTTCAGTCTGGTAATGAGTGTACTGGTCGTGGATTCATTTAAGTGTGCTGTGTTGGACAGTGGTTGCACATCCACAGTATGTGGAATGGATTGGTTGAAATGTTATTTACATTCGCTCAGTAGTAAGGGTCGAAGTAAGGTCAAGGAACGTGAACATTCTACTTGATTCAGGTTTGGGGATGATAACACATTAAGCCACTTTATTATTACAGATGTGGTATCTAGTGAGATACACTTGCTGCTGAGCAAATCTTCCATGAAAAAGGCACAAATGAAATTGGACATGGAACATGAGAAAGCAATTGTTTTTGTAAAGTCAGTAGATTTGCGATTTACCCAATCAGTTGCATCCCTTTAACAATACGTAGCATCTATAATAAGAAAGTTAAGAAGTGTTAATGACATCAGGTGATAAGAGTTTGAGAGAAAAAAACCAAATTGTCTTAAAGTTACATTGACAATTTGCTCATCCCTCTTGTCACAGATTAAAAATCTTACTAAAGGATGCGGGGGTGGTTGATGACAAGTACACAAAGCTTATTGAAGAGATTAGTGAAAAATGTGATATATGCAAAAAGTATCGGAGGACACCATCATGGCCCGTTGTATGTCTACCATTAGCACGAGACTTTAATGAAGTAGTAGCTATGGATTTGAAGGTGTGGGATAAGGACAAAAACATTTTCATTTTTGCATTTCATAGACATGGTAACAAGATTCAGTCTATCTCCAGTAATACATGGTAAAGACAAAAGAGTGATTGTAGGTAAAATCATGGTAAGATGGATTGGGACTGGACTGGGGGCACCGGCTAAATTCCTGACATGGTGGGGGGAGGGGGGGGGGAAGTTGCCAATGATGAGTTTAGAGACATGTGTGAAAATACGAACATTGTAGTGATGAACGCTGCAGCTGAAAGTCCTTTCAGTAATGGACTCTATGAAAGAAATTATGCGGTGATTGATCAGATGCTCCATAAGATCATAGCCGACCTATCAAATTGCAAGCTAACATCTGCCCTGGCGTGGGCAGTCCATGCAAAGAATTCATTTCAAATGGTTGGGAGTTATCGTCCATATCTTTGGGAGGAATCCCAAAATACCTTCTGTGCAGTGTGATCACCCCCCAGCCTTCGAAGGGACTACAATTAGTTCCACCTTCTCTGCGCACATGAGTGTCCTACATGCAGGGAGAAGGACATTCATCGAGGCAGAAGTCTCAAAGAAAATTCGTTGAGCCTTATGGCATTGCATAAGACCATCAGAGATAAACTTTAATCCTGGGGATTTAGTATACTATAAAAGAAAGGATCTGAAAAAGTGGAAAGGTCTGGGTAAAGTGCTAGGGTGTAATGGGAAGACAATGATTCTCCAACATGGTAGTCAAACTATTAGGGTCCATTCCTTTAGGTTAATCGGGATTGATTATGGGCTTGCAGAATCTGAACAATTAGTAGAAGGTGTTGAAGCACCCTGTACCTCACATACTCATATATTTGACAGCTATAAAGAACAGAAAACAGTAGATAAGGGGCTGGATGATGATAGACAAAGGGATACTGGTGCACAGGATAGGGATGTTTTACCCAAAGAACAACTGCCTAAAGTCAATACTAGGGTAGCGTACATACCAGGAGGGTTCACTGACTGGAGGGAGGCGACCATTGTAGGGAGAGCAGGGAAAGCCACTGGCAAATTCAAACATTGACCAAACATCCAAGATGATAGACAAGAGGTAAGATCTATGGACTGTCAAAATGAGGTGAAACGGTGGTAAACCAGAAAGGTGGAAGCAAGCGAGTCCTCATAATGGGTCTGAAAGTGACTCTGACACTAGGAAATGATCAGGTACTGGCGACAGAACCTCTGATCATGGGAGGGAGAGATCCTGTAGCAGTAGTCCAGACAGAGGTAAGAGGGCAAGTGGAGGTCATAACCTGACTAGACTATGTAATAGAACAAGGACTACAGAACAATCTAGAAGCACTACTAGAAGTAGAACCCCTTATGATGAAGTTATAGTGGCTACAAACAAATTAGAAGAAAACTTAATAAGAGAGGCAAAGCAGAGAGTTGGAAAGGTGGAAGGAATTTGGTTTCTATTCTGAAGTGCAAGTTAGGGGACAGCCAGCCTTATCACAGATGGATATGTATGGAAAAAGTACTCCCAGATGGGACATATAAGGCGAAAGTGAGACGAGTGGCTCGGGGTTCCGAAGAGAGACTTAGCGATCAAGATGTTAGAGTGGACTCCCCCACGGCAGGAAAAGTGATCTTGAATTTTTTTTTAGCTCTTTTAGCATGTAGGCCAATCGATATAAAAGCCACATTTTTGCAGGGTGAAAAATTTCAAAGAGAAGTGTTTTTGAAACCACCTAAAGAAGCGAGTGATGTAGAGAGGAAGCTGTGGAAATTAAACAAATATGTTTATGGATTGAATAGTGTATCGAGAGTTTGGTATTTCTCGTTTAGGTTTGCCTTGCTGAAAATAGGCTATATTCAGCTAAAAGCAGATCCAGCAATGTTCTACTGGCATCGCAAAGGGAAACTCGCAGCCATTTTTATAATGCATATCGATGATTTTCTATGGGAAGGTTCTGCGAATTTGAACAATTGGTTATAGATAAATTAAAAGGGAAATTTAAGATTGGAATTCAGGCTTAAGGGGCCTTTAAATACATAGGGCTAGACATTGATCAAAATAAGTTGGGAATAGCCTTGAATCAACAATCATATCTAGAAAGTGTTAATCTTTTCCTGATAAACCAGGCCAGGTCATCACAGAAAGATGATCTTACATCTAAAGAAGAAACAGAACAGTTAAGAAGTTTGATTGGACAGTTAGACTGGTTCTGTACTCAGACAAGACCTGATGTTAGTTATGATGTATTGGAACTTAGTACTATGAGGAGGATTTGAAGGCAAATAAAAAATTAAAGAAATTAAATTTGGAGAAATGTGTACTCAAGTTTCCATCCCTGGGTGATTTGAAAGATGTGAAATTAGTCCTTTTTTAGTGATGCTTCTTCCAGATGGATATTCAAGAACAGCTGGGTTTATCATATTCTTGGTGGGGAAAAATGGAAAGTGTTGTCCCTAGACCTGGAAAGTCAAGAAAATAAAAAGGGTAGTTAGAAGTACCCTAGCTGCAGAAACACTGGCACTAGTAGAAGCAATAGATATGGGATTTTACTTGTCTAACATTTTGAAGGAAATCCTATACAAGGGGCATTCTGAGAAAAATTTGCCTATTGAATGCTACGTGGCGAACCATTCTGTGTGGGATAATGTTTATTCAACAAAGAGTGTCACTGAGAAAAGGTTAGGGATAACCCTTGCTAGTATGAAGGAAATGTTGGAGAGAAAAGCGATCGCTAAAATAAAATGGGTCCACTCAAGTCACTAATTATCAGACTGTTTTACAAAGAGGAATTGCTTGCTCCAAGAAATTGTTGGAAGTCCTACAAGAGGGACACCTTGTATTATGAATTGTAAGAAATATGGAAGCCATTTCTTTTTCTTTGATTGCGTTGTAATTACTCAAGTACGTTAGAAAGTTTCTGTTTCAAGAAAGAGGAATCTGTTAATGGTTGGTTAATTAGTTAAAGGTATACAGGTGAAGAGTATTGTTTAATTAAGGACTTAGAGTGGATATAAAGAGAGCCTGTTGGGATATGGAGCAGAAAGGCAGGAGGCAGAGATATGTAATGCTGCATTCTGTGAATAAACCAACTACTAAGGAAAGGATCCCTGCTAGCTTCATTCTTCACCATTTGGCTTGGATCCATTTATCATTGTTGTGGTCCCCTGTGCTGTGCACAGCCTAGCACTGCAGAGGCGGGAGGCCTTGCATGATGAAGACATGACTGAACATCACTCCTCCACCAGCGAGGAGGACGCGGAGGAGAGTGATGAGCACTGGTTGTTGAAGCCCTCGTACTGGAGGCTGGGCAGAATGAGTGATGGCCCAAGGAGGCAAGGGACAGCCTCATACTTAGCCACTTCAGTCCACCATGATGGCCTCTCAAAGTAAAATCAATAAAGACTCACCTCAATGCATTCAGTCTGTCACCTCCTTTCTATTTGTCTTCGTGCCTAGTGCCCAGCTGAATCATGCGCTATGGCCCATGGGAGATCCTATACAAATGAGGGCTGTGCCTACATTGGCATCTACTAAGGGGGAAAGGTGAAGTCAGCAGCTCACAGTTAATGCATGATAGAATAATTTTACACAATGAAAGTTAATTTCAAAAACAAAAGAACTTTATATGAGAAAACTAATGTCAAATTTCAAACACCCGTGCACCCCCAAGTGTCTCGAGCTGGTTTTTCTTTATAGGTTTTCAAGTGTTTCTACAAGGTGTGATCCCTGCACTAACAGCAGAGCTGGAGGCAGGCTGCCGATCACGCTGCCCTTTGGCCTGCGATGACTTTGGCGGGTGTCCTCTGGCTGCCTGAGGCCTGGAGGGCCTCGGCTGCCTAAGGGTTTCCTGCACTGGTGCAGGACTCTTCTCAGGCGTCGCAGCTACTGCAGCTGGGTTCACTGGCAGAGGGGCTGAGGAGGCGCTGTCCACACTCAGAGCACCCTGAGGGAATCCCCCAGCTATGGAGGTCAGCCGCTCCTCCTCCCTTTCAAGGCACATTTGAACCTCCCAGCTGACCAGAGAAGGACGAGGAGCTGGAGAAGACTCCAGGGATCTCTTCCTTCTCTTGCCTTGTCGAGCTCATGGCCAAGGCGATGGTCTGTGCGCATCTATGGGATATGACTCCATGAGAGTCGCCAGCTCTCGATGGTGGAAGCCATACGCTCACATGCCTGAGACATGGCAGCACTCATGGCATGGATGGACTCCTCCATCATCCGCTCATGGCTGCACATTGCCTCTGGCATCTCCACCAAATGTTGCCTTACTTCTCTCTGCAACTCCAGCATTCACTGTGCTGTTGACACCAGAATCTCGTCATGAGGCTGGAGATCAGCATGGGCCTGGCCACCCATAGTCCTCCGACTGTCAGAGGCCTCGGCTGTCTCAGCTTTAGACAGCTGCTTGGGCATATGTGCACTGCTCTCACCAGCTTGTGACCCTGATTCTAAAGCTGAGTGGAAACCCACTGAGGTGGAAGTATCTGCGTTGGTGGAAGATGCAGGAGAGTCATATGACAGTGCATCCTCTAACTCTGCATCCTCCTCAGAGGTGGAATTAGGTTCCCCTTTTGCTGGACTCTCCTGTGGACACCGACCTGTATGAGAAAACACAAACATGTGTGGATCAGGCTGTGCAGAGTTCTCCATGCCAACCATGCGTGATGTGGGTCTCCAGAAATGATTTGTATGTTGATGGAAGATCATCCTCACTCTTTTGCGCGGAGGCTCCAGTCTCCATCTGATATGGTGTGACCGCTCTGGGTCCCCGTCAATTCTAATGCCTACTCCTCAGTTGTGGAGAGAGGCCTGAAGTCTGGGTTGCCTCTGCCAGTCTGGGATGTCTCTCTGTTGTTAGGGGCCCTCTTGTTCTTCAAGTGGAAAGAAGGAGATAGTCATACTTCGTAGGGAGATCAACTTGACAGTTCTGTTAGTGGCAGCCCCTTGTCCCCTGCTGTATGTAGCCCATCCTCCGCTCTCAGGGGAGTTAATGGGAGTTAGCTGTGAAACAAGGTGGCCTGTGGCCAAGATGTTGCCTTTGATCTGTCAGGATGAAGTGATGCTTAAGCCCCTCTGCCAGTGCCGTTGTGGTGCTCCCTCCCCATGTCCCACATCCTCCTGTGTAGCCCCTCGTAATACCTAAAAAGGAGAGAGGTATGGAGCAGTCACATTGGCAGAATGAAGGAGGTCATTGGCCCTCTTTCTGCACTAGACCCAGTTACGTTGGATGACCCCATGGCTGCTGACCTCCTCTGTGATCTCCACCCAGGCTTGCTTGGGCAGGCGGGAGGACCTCTTCTTACCATTGCTGGAGTCACAACTGCAACGGCTTCACCAGAGAGCACAGCAAATGAGTCTAAGGCAGCAACAAAAGCAGGGCTGGCAGTGTTTTAAATATGCTGCTAGCACCTGCTCCAGAGTAATCTGACACCATATTTGGCTTCTCGCATCCTGCCCCCGCCACGTGATTGGGCCCTGCGCCTCCATTATTATCATTGGCCGCCTGCTCTGCGAGTGCAGTGGGTCGGCCACCCGCACGACTAGCGGGAACAGCGCACATTTCCAGGTCGCCGCCCGGACCAGTCGCGGGCTGACTAAGTTCAGCCCATTGCTTTACACAGCAAGTTGTTAGGTTCTGGAAAGCACTCCCTGAAAGGGAGGTGGCAACAGATTCAGCAGCAACTTTCAAAAGCGAATTGGATAAATCCTTGAAGGGGAGAAAATTTCAGGGCTATGGTGAAAGAGCAGGGGAGTGGGATTCATTGCATAGTTCTTTCAAAGAGCTGGCACAGGCATGATGGGCTGAATGGTCTCCTGTGCTAAATCATTCTCTGACTCTATGGTTATTATTATATTTGCAGTTATAGAAATTGTGCCTCAGTTTGTGAGTTGCGTTATCCTACTCCTGTAAGTACTTCGGACGAAACACTCCCACTAGAAATATTAATTCCTTTCTCGGCATGGAGACTCTTGATTCAAGTCTTTCTCCGTGCCAGGCTGCTCTGGTTCGCTGATGACTCAGGATCACTCTGTAGGAAACAGTAGGGGTGCCACTGAATGCTGGTCTCAGAGCCATTTTGGATCTTGGGTTTCCATAAAGCTGCACGATAGGCTGCAAGCCCAGTCAATACCAATGGGCTCTGGGAGTTCTGCGCTTTGTAGTTACGGTCTCAACGTCTGCTTTGGAGCCATTCTAGGGCACAGGGATATTTCCTGATGGAGACGTGACCTGAGCAGCCTGCACAGAGGCAGCTTTGCCTCGATAGTCTCCGCGTTGCTGAGAAAATTGATATACGTTCACAAGCAGTTCTGAGGACTGCGGTCTATTCCTGAGAATTCTGTCAGTTTTTGGTAAATAGAAAATTGTCAGATAATTCATATTAAGCAACTCTAAATTAAGAGAGAAAAAGGCAAGAACTTGGATTTGTATTGTGCTATTCATGACCTCATGACGTCCTAAGCTGTATAGACAATGAAACACTTTCCGAATTGTAGTCACTGCTGTAATTTGGGAAATGCAGCAACGAGTTTGCTCACTGAAGCTCCCACTAGCTGCTATAAGATAATGGCCAGCTCACCTGATTTTTTTAAGTGATGTTGGTTGAGGGATGTATATTTGCAGCACATCAGGGAAAACCCCCGTGCTCTTCTTCAAATAGTACCACGGGATCAATTACATCCACCCAAGAGATCAGACAGTGCCTTAGTTTAACGTCTCATCCAAAAGATGGCACCTGCAAAATGCAGCAGTCCCTTGGCACTGCACAGGACTGTTAGGCTGGATTATTTAATCAAGTATCTGGAGTGGATTCACAACCGTGTCACTCTTAGGTGACAGAGCTACCCATGAGCCAAGGCTGAGACTTGAGGAGCAGACTGTTAAAAAGGGGAAGTACATTAAATGAAGAGGCTCCCTCACTCTTTCCTTTAAGCAAATTTCACAATTGACTAATCTTTGTCAATATTGATTCTTGGATCGCCTGCATACATTGGGGCGGCACAGTGGTGCAGTGGTTAGCACTGCAGCCTTACAGCTGTAGGGACCCGGGTTCAATTCTGGGTACTGCCTGTGCGGAGTTTGCAAGTTCTTCCTGTGACCGCGTGGGTTTTCGCCGGGTGCTCCGGTTTCCTCCCACTGCCAAAGACTTGCAACTAATAGGTAAATTGGCCATTGTAAATTGCTCCTAGTGTAGGTAGGTGGTAGGGAATATGGGATTACTGTAGGGTTAGTGTAAATGGGTGGTTCTTGGTCAGCACAGACTCGGTGGGCTGAAGGGCCTGTTTCAGTGCTGTATTTCTAAATATAAAAAATAAATAAATAGAAGTAGATGCCAAAAATAGGGTTAAATTAAAAAATATTAAAGGTGGGAATGATGCATGTGAAATGTATCTTCATACTTGCACGTATCATCTGTTATTGCTCTTCGAAACCTTCCTTCTGTTTCTCCAATATTGCACCAACATTTTGATCTGAAGAGGGACAGAAAGAGGACTTGGTACAAATGAAAGTTCACATTCTCAAACTTAGATTTATCGTTGGGGAAGTAGGAATTATAAACCAAATAAAATCACGGCACTTATTAGCTTGAGGCTCTTTCAAAGTTATTGCTACAAATACCTTGACAGTCCTTTGTAAGATGCCGTTGTCTCCTACTGCCTGATTGCAGCTTGGAGTCCAAGCAGTTTTCGTGGATGAGTGACGTTCTGGAGTGCATGAGGCATTTCATCATTGCTCAGCCAAACTGCTGTGCAGAAAGAGGCCTCGCCAAGCTCGGCCCTGATCTCCGGCTCCTCCTACTGGTGACTTGCACAACAGCAGAGCTACAATGAGATTTTACTTCAACCTTCCATCAAAACCTTCTGAGTTATCAATTGGGAGGTTGGCGGAGGGAGATAGAGTGAGTGGGGGAGTTGGTCAGCGGGGGCAGTGGGGGAGAAATCAGATTGAGGAGAAAAGAGAACGTCTGATTGTTAACAGCCAAATAATCGGGTCACTGAGGAGCAAAACCAAACTCAGCCCAAGTTGGGCACCTCGCCTGAAACCCTGCCAGGCTGACCACTTAGACCAGCTGTTCATCCTCACAAATTCCAAACTGGCAATAGAAAAACAGTGACATCTGTGCAACGAGTAGGAGCCAATTATATGACATGTGTGCACAAGTACTGACAGCACGCGCTCTGGGACAGGCACTCAAAGCTGTACCTTTTAAAGGCACATCAATTTGAGCTGGTCATACATTGACTTCCTTAGCATGTGAGGACTGCTTACCTCTCACAGCTATTGTTTAGTAAGCTACTGAGATTGTGAACATTTTTATGTAGAAATACATTGTACATATTGTCACAAAAACGTGACATGTCGAATAATGATTTTTTTAATCCACTGGCTGGAAATCTGAATTAAATTTAAAAGAAAAAGAAACAGATAAACATTGACTCTACTAGCAGCTAAGATGACCAATCCAATTTGCATCAGTATATTCCACATTCCAACGCATTGAGTTGGAGACAAATTGTCTGCACAGTCCCCTCAAGAACAATGACCTGGGAAATCTGAGTGAATTACCTATCCTGCACCCATCAGCAAGACATTAAGGCCATCACTTGGACATTAAACTGGTGGAGATGAACCACTCAAACCAAATCACTTGAACAATGGGACCCTGGTTGAGAGAAGGGAACTCCTAGACATGGACTGATGAGGTTGCAAGAGGGAATACACACTGGTAACCATCATGTTGAGTCACTGGGTGATGGTCTTGTGACAGGCCCACCATCTGTGTGCTTAAGCTGGTGTTTTCTCTGCTGCAACCAGGTAAATAGCTAGACACCGACACAGGAAGACCCAAGTGGGGTACCTCCTCCCCCTCTCTCCAATCCACCTTGCAAGCTTCGAGCACTGCCTTCTGGCCCTAACCACCTGGACCTATCACTGCTGCAGGCAGAGACCCATGAAAGACATTGCTGTCTGCAGTAAAACCACCAAATCAGCTGTCCACAATTTCAAACTAGAAGCCTCAGGACCACCGAATTCAGCCTGAAGCCAGCTGAGTCACCAAGCTCCATAGGCTGTATATACCCCTTTTTATTTCTCTGGACTCTAATTTGACCACTCTATCCTTCCCCACTCTGTAACCTATGTTTGTGTGTGTGTATGTGTGAGAAAGTTGTAGCGTAGTTTATTATTTTACTTATGTCAGTTTAGGTACAATAAACTTAACCTCTTTCTCTGTTAAGCTCAAGAAAAGCTGTCCGATTTGTTCTTTCTATGATTGTAGCATGTAAATAGTTAAACACTCACTGAATTGGCAAGTATATCCACTTAAAAAAAAAGAAATAAACCTGTTGTGGTCAAACAAAGAGAGGGACAAGAGGGGCGGCCTTCGACCCCTCCTCACCTGATCATAACAGTATGTATATATATTGATTTGTTCAGTGTAAAATACTTGCCTATTTTAAGAACTAAAATTCTTCTCCTTTCGCACAGTTTAAAGATCCCCAACTCATTCCAGCAGCCTGACAACTTTATAAGAGGTTTCTAATTTCCAGTACAGCCCAGTGTATTTCCTGTAACAGTGATATCACTTTATACCAGGGTTAGTGTATGGCACCTGATCCTATCAAATGTAGCCATGTGTACTGCTATTAGGAGAAAACTTTTCTTTACATAGAATGCCAGTGTTTATGTCCCACATGAACCTCCTCCCACTGGTCTTTATCTAACCCTATCAGCATAACCTTCTATTTTTTTCTCCTTCATGTGTTTATCTAGCTTCCTCTTAAATGTATCTATAACTATTTGCCTCAGCTACACCTTGTGATTGTGAATTTCACTTTCTTACCACTCTCTGAATAAGGAAGCTTCTGCTGAAATCCTTATTGAATTTACCAGTGACTATCTTATATTTATGTCCCTTAGTTTTGGGCTCTCCCACAAGTGAAAGCATTTTGGCTGCATCTAACCTACCAAACCTTTTCATAGTTTTAAAGACCTCTATCAGGTTGCACCTCAGCCATCTCCTCCAGAGAAAACAGCTCCAGCCTATATGACCTTTCGTGATAGTTATTGGATGAGTCAATCAATCCTTATGTTTGGAGATTGCAAAATTATTTTCAAAGCTGTATGTGGGTTTTTATACCACCTCCACTCTTAGACCATCCCTGCCTATCCCTGGACAGCCACCTACATCAGGCAGATATGCCAGCCATGGGCCTCAATTGCAAAGGTGCACTTTACAGCGAATTAGGTGGGTCAATTATTTTGGGCAGTTCAAGCAGCTACATGGATAGCAAGCTGGGTCCAAAACAGAAAACAGGGAGTAAGGATTAAAGGTAGTTACTCCAATCAGCAAATGATGGCAAGCGGTGTTCCACAAGGATCAGTATTGGGAACGCTGTCGTTCACCAATTGCATAAACAATTTGGATTTGGGAATCAGAAAGACAATTTCAAAATTTCCAACAGCAATAAATTGAGACAGAGGACAAAATACAGGAGGACATGGGTAAACTTGTAGAATGGGTGTGTCATTAACAAATGAAATTCAATATAAATAAATTAATATACTCCTTGGAAAATAAGTGTCTAAATGGAGTAGAGGAACAGAGGAAACTTGGGATACAAATGCACAACAAGTAGCAACACACATTCATAGAAATATTTAAAAAATCAAACAAAGCACGCAGGTTGAGAAGTTATGGTAAACTTATATAGAACATTGGTTAGACCTCACTTGCAGTACTGTGAAGAGAGCTGGTTTCGATGTTATACAAATGACATAGAGGCACTGGAGAAGTTGCAAAAAAAGATTCATTAGAATGCTACCAGAACTGAGAGGTTCTCCCTATCAGGAAAGATTGGACAGGCTGGGAGAAGACTGGGGAGTGACCTGATAGAGATCTTCAAGATTATGAAAACATTTGGTAGAGTAGACGTGGAGAAGATGTTTCCACTTGCGGGTGAGTCCAGCACTAGGCACCATAAATATAAGATATTCACAGTGGCGCAGTGGTTAGCACCGCAGCCTCACAGCTCCAGCGACCCGGGTTCAATTCTGGGTCCTGCCTGTGTGGAGTTTGCAAGTTCTCCCTGTGTCTGCGTGGGTTTCCTCCGGGTACTCCGGTTTCCTCCCACATGCCAAAGACTTGCAGGTTGATAGGTAAATTGGCCATTAGCAATTGCCCCTAGTATAGGTAGGTGGTAGGGAAATATAGGGACAGGTGGGGATGTGGTAGGAATATGGAATTAGTGTAGGATTAGTATAAATGGGTGGTTGATGGTCGGCACAGACTCGGTGGGCCGAAGGGCCTGTTTCAGTGCTGTATCTCTAAACTAAACTAAACTAATTAATTCAATAGGAGAAACTTCTTTACTCAAAGAGTGTTCAGAATGTGGAACTTGCTACCGCAGGGAGTAGTTGAAATGAATAGCATAGATACATTCAAGGGGAAACTAGATAAATACATGAGGAAGAAAGGAATAGAAGGATAGATAGATAGGGTAAGATGAAAAGGGGTGGGAGGAGGCTCGTGTGGAGAATAAATACAGTCTTAAATCTGTTTGATCGAATGGCTTGTTTCTGAACTGTGAATATTTTGCAACTTTTTAATACTTTGTAACTGGAACTCCGTGTACATCATTCAACTGTGCAGCAACAGTCTGTTCGCCTCCAGTAACCACCTGCACCCCTCTGCCAACCCACATCCTCCCTCCCCTATCCACAGGGACCTCTAGAACTTCTGCAAGCCCTTTTGCCAGTTTGTTGAACTCCTTGTTGTCACGGGCGTGACTTGCTGTTGCCCGGCAACTGAACTGGGCTGCACACACACTCCAACCACTCTGATGCCTCCACATATCTGCAAGAAGGTACATCCTACATCATGGAATATATCAATGCCTGTGGCAAATGCAGCCATAGAACCATATAAGCTTAAAGAACAGGAAGAGGCCATTTATCCCATCAGGTCTGTACAGGCTCCTCCCTAGAGCAAAACAAAGCAAATCCGACTGCCCTGCATCCTCCCCAGAGTTCTATATTTTCTTTTGCTTCAAATGTGTATCCAATTTTTTCCTTAGATGGTGCAATTGTCTCTGCTTCGACCATGGAAAACCTTCCCATGTTTCAACTAGAAGAAATTTATCCTACCGTCTCTCCTCACTCTTTTACTGACAATTTTACATTGTTGACTCCCTCTTCACTGATTCTCAAATCACAGGAAATTGTTTTTCTCTATTTGTACTATCAAAGCCCTACAAGATTTAAAAAAATCCTCCAATAAATCTTCTTTTTGCCTGTCTGTTCCAGTGGAAGTAGTCAGTTGTCTCAAGACTCTCTATGTAACTTCCACACCTGGCATTATCCTAGTGAATTGCTTCTATTAGCTCCCTACCGCTCCATTGTGAAGCCCCCAAAATTGTACACAGTGCTAGCCGTGGCCTAACCACTGTAAAAAAAACAGCCATTATTCTTGTAAAAAAACCAGCCATTATTCTTGTAAAAGAAACAGCCATTATTCTTGTATTCCATGCCTCTGTTTATAAAACACAAAGTGCTGTTGGCTGTTTTAATGTCTTTAGTTACCCGTCCTTGCCTTGTGAGGGAATTATCTATTGGAATCCCTCATTCTCTGTTCGTTCACATCCTTAAACATCTTTCCTTTGTGTGTACATTCTCATTCCTCGTTTGTCCTCCCGAAATGTATTACCTCACACTTATGAGCATTGAATTGTTTCTGCAACCAGTGTCATCAGCAAATTTTGAGATTGTTCTCCCTGTGCCAAATTCCAGCTGGCCCACCTAACCACAGTATTCCCTTGATGTATTTCAAGTAATCCCGAATCCCCTTTGCTAACACGAAACAGTCTCGTTTCTTCTTGAAGCCTAGGTTTCTTCCATGTCTCATACTGGTAATCTGCCCCACATACTTCCTGCTCTCTTTAGTGAAAAAGTTTCTCCTACCTTTCCACTTACTTCTGTTATCCTTTCTTTATCAAGCATGAGTTTCCTTTTGCTGTCTTTGATTCACTCACATATGTAAATGTTGACTAGTTTGATTTCTAATTTTAGCTTCAAAACATTTTCCCACAGCTGATGTTAACTGGTCTATAGTCAAACAGGTTACCCTCTCTTTCCCCTTGATCAAAGGTGTTGTGTTAGAATAAGAGCAGGAATAAGAACTTCCAATTCTATAACATTTTTGATGACCTCACGACGTTCTTAAGTGCTTCTCAGCCAGTGATTGACCTCTGTTGCAATATAGGGAAACATGCAACCAATTTGTGCAGCAAGATTCCACAAATTAAAATAAGATAAATAATTGATTAAACTGTTATAGTGATGCTGGTTGAGAGATAAATGTTGGACAGGACACTGGGAGAGCTCCCCTGCTCTTCTTCCAAATAATGGGATCTTTCACGTCCACTTGAGAGGGCAGAGGTTTAATGTCTCATCCGAAAGACAGCACTCTCGCAGTACTGCACTGACCTGTCTGCCTAAATTACATGTTTGAGTCCTGGAATAGAGCTTGAACCCATGACCTTCCAGCTCAGAAGCAAAAGTACCACCAGTGAACCAAGGCTGACGCCTCTGGTTACTTCCCATGACACAATTTACACAATTGCGGCCTGAGACACTGCCTTCTATCAACAGCCTCAGATAAATGCTGTCAGGACCCAGTGACTTGAATTCTGTCATGTTTTTCAGTCATTTCTTTTTTATAGTTAACTCTGCCAATTGTTCCATATCCACCGCTGGTACATTTCACGTCCACCATCATTTGTATAAATCTGATGAGAAAATATATATTTAAAATATCCCCACTGTATTGTCACCCTCCACAGTTAAGATGAGTGATCCACTGTTGTTTCATGCACCTCACCTACACGGCCCTTCAAATATAACAAGGGCATGAGAAACAACCATTGACTAATGGCACCATTCGTAGAATTCATTTTGTACTTACTCTTGCTGATGCCATAGTCATTGGAGTTGTTGGTAGTTCACCAGACAGCAAGTGCCCAAGCTTGGTTGAAATGTTAAGGAAGAGACTCTGATTGGAAACCAAGCATTGTTCTACAGGACTGATAGGGAATCAGTTGGTAATCTCAAAGGCTTGAGAAGTTAAAAGGCAAGTAGCGCATACATTGATTCAGTTTTGACCATGTTTCATGGTCTTTAGAATTTCTTGGGAAATCTGGAGTGCTAACATTTGTACCAAACTCGTCAGTCTTCTTCAGGTTACTTAATATCTAGGTTCGTACTGCAGGAAAACATGATGGCATTGCTATGGGAAATTAATGAATCTGAACACAATTTTTGTTTGCAAATGAAAACGATTATGGATAACATAGAACATAGAACAGTACATCACAGTACAGGCCCTTCGGCCCATGATGTTGTGCCAACCCTTTAACCTACTCTAAGATCAAACTACCTACATACCCTTCATTCTACTATCATCCATGTACCTATCCAAGAGTCTCTTAAATGTCCCTAATGTATCTGCTTCTACTACCACCGCTGGCAGTGCATTCCGTGCACCCACCACTCTCTGTGTAAAGAACCTACCTCTGACATCTCCCCGAAACCTTCCTCCAATCACCTTAAAATTATGCCCCCTGGTGATAGCCCTTTCCACCCTGGGAAAAAGTCTCTGGCTATCCACTCTATCTATGCCTCTCATCATCTTGTACCCCTCTATCAAGTCACCTCTCATCCTTCTTCACTCCAATGAGAAAAGCCCTAGCTCCCTCAACCATTCTTCATAAGACATGCCCTCCAGTCTAGGCAGCATCCTGGTAAATCTCCTCTGCACCCTCTCTAAAGCTTCCACATCCTTCCGATAATGAGGTGACCAGAACTGAACACAATATTCCAAGTGTGGTCTAACCAGGGCTTTATAGAGCTGCAGCATAACCTCGCAGCTCTTAAACTCAATCGCCCTGTTAATGAAAGCCAAGACCCCAGACGCCTTCTTAACAACCCTATCAACTTGGGTGGCAACTTTGAGGGATCTATGGACGTGGACCCCAAGATCCCTCTGTTCCTCCACACTGCCAATAATCCTGTCTTGAAGCCTGTATTCTGCATTCAAATTCGACCTTCCAAAATGAATCACTTCACACTTTTCCAGGTTGAACTCCATCCGCCACTTCTCAGCCCAGCTCTGCATCCTGTCAGTGTCCCGTTGCAACCTGCAACAGCCCTCCACACTATCCACAACTCCAGCAACCTTTGTGTCATCGGCAAACTTACTAACCCAGCCTTCCACTTCCTCATCCAAGTCATTTATAAAAATCACAAAGAGCAGAGGTCCCAGAACAGATCCCTGCGGAACACCAATGGTCACCGAGCTCCAGGCTGAATACTTTCCATCTACTACCACCCTCTGTCTTCTGTGGGCCAGCCAATTCTGTATCCAGACAGCCAAATTTCCCTGTATCCCATGCCTCCTTACTTTCTGAATGAGCCTACCATGGGGAACCTTATCAAACGCCTTGCTAAAATCCATATACACCACATCCACTGCTCTTCTTTCATTAATGTGTTTTGTCACATCCTCAAAGAATTCAATAAGGCTTGTGAGGCATGACCTGCCCCTCACAAAGCCATGCTGACTATCTCTAATAAAACTATGCTTTTCCAAATAATCATAAATCCTGTCTCTCAGAATCCTCTCCAATAATTTGCCCACCACCGACGTAAGACTGACTGGTCTGTAATTCCCAGGGTTATCCCTATTCCCTTTCTTGAACAAGTGAATAACATTTGCCACCCTCCAATCATCTGGTACTACAGTGGACAGTGAGGACGCAAAGATCATCGCCAAAGGCGCGGCAATCTCTTCCCTTGCTTCCCATAATAACCTTGGGTATATCCCGTCTGGCCCCGGGGACTTATCTATCCTCATGTCTTTCAAAATTTCCAGCACATCCTCCTTCTTAACATCAACCTGTTCGAGCATATCAGCCTGTTCCACGCTGTCCTCACAAACGACAAGGTCCCTCTCATTAGTGAATATTAGTGAGTAACAGGAACAGTTAGGAATGGAAAGTGCAGGCTGAGGCCCAGATGTTGGGCATTAAGATCAAAATTACTGTCACTCCTCCATGCAAACAGAGTCATGTATTTCGCAGGGATTAGTGTAAATAATTTATCTGGCAAAGAAATTAATTAGCAAACAATGTTATTGCATATGGCAAGGAAAGTTAGATTTCTTTGACAAAGCAAGGTGACAAATGGAACGGAACTGTAGTTTCAACTGCTCATTAATCCATCAAAATCAGGAGACGTGACTCCAGAAGCTGTTCTTTACATGAGCCTACTGCATAAAGCATCAAGACCAGCTTCAACTGAGAAATGCCTTCTGAACTCTGTATCCTTAGGTTATTATTCAATATCATTCCAGTTTCCCCAAGCACACCAGTATGTTGCTAGTGGCAGTTCGTGTTATTTAAATCCTTTCATTTCAAATGTAGAGGATGACTAGAATTTTTGATGTCTCATGTTTCTGTATTACCTTATCTCGAGCACATTTCTTAGCATTAAAATAACACAAGTGATTACAGTGTTGTCATCATTCAGCTCCGTAAACTTGAGCTCATCCAAAACTCTGTTGCCCTTACCCCAACTCTCATCCATCACCCCTGTCCTTGCTGATCTACATTGGCTCCCAGTCCGTCAACGTCTCCATCTTAAAATTCCCATTCCAGTTTTCAAAACCCCTCCATGGCCTCATTCCTCCCTACCTCTCCTCTAGCCCTAAAACCCTCAACCCTCCGCGATCTCTAAGCACCTCCAATTCTGGCCTCTTGCACATACCTGATTTCCATCATTCCATCATTGGAAGCCTTCAGCTGCCTCGGCCTTAAGCTCTGCTTCCCTCCTTAAACCTCTTTACCTCTCCTCCTTTAAGATACCTCTTTGACCAAGCTTTTGGTCACCTGTCCTAATATATCCTTAGGTGGCTCGGTGTCAAATTTTGTTTGATAACGCTCCCTTGAAGTGCCTTGGGACATTTTACTATGTTAAAGGGGCTATATAAATGCAAGTTGTTGTTAGAATGAATCAGAAAGAACCCTCCAATCTGTTTCTATCTGCCTTTACCTTTATTGATCTTCACAATATGAAGGTTGTGCTGATATAGGAAGTGGAAAAAACTTGCTGAAAACATTGCTCTTAACCAAACTTAGTCTGAGAGGAACAGCTATAGGATCATTTAGCAGTGACTTCCAATGCAGTGACTACCTAAACCTGACCTGTACTGACTGCATTGATGCTATCCCAGAGCATGGGGAGAAATTAGTTGACCGGATATTCCTGCTCATTTCCTAGAGGCCAGTTAAAGAGGGCTACAGGAGGAGGCCTGGCTACAGTTTGTCCCTGCCGGTTTGGCTGCAGAAGGAGTCATGAGAACCTAAAAGATGGAACAAAAAAGTATTAAGGAAACAAGTCTGAAGTTTAAAAGGAACGATGGGTGTAAAATTCAGATGCCAAGTGCCTGTATTTCGGCACTACAGGTGCTATTTTACTTCCAAAATGGTGTCCGCATTGCACACAGACTTCTGGTGCTGGCCGCACCAAGATACCATTTTGGCGAGGGCGTTAACTCGTGCGCAGTGAGCATTTTCTGGGAGTATGCAGAGTAGGCAGAATGTGACGTCAATCAGCATGTAACCAGTGCTGCCATTTTGGAGCTCAAAGCTCCAGCTAATGCCCTCTCTTAGCCTCAGCAAGGACCCCTCACCATCACTATTTAAAGGGATCATCAACTGGCCTGGCCTGGCCAGCGTCACCCACATCCCATGAATGAATTAAAAAAAAACTATTTACAGGTCATTTGTTGATTGATTCCTACTGACTGTTGCTGCTATTGTAGAAGTGGTTGGTAGTTTCCAGAGTTGCTTAAAGTTGCTGAAGTTTACAGGGACTAGTGCACCACGTGCTGAAGGACTTTCTTTTGACTTCAAGGACCACTTACTGCCAGATATGGGTGCAGCGTTTTTCATCCCTGCTGGACTATAGCAACCGAGAGAATGAGCAGAGGTCACACAGAGCAGGACAAGCTGCTGGAAGAGGGAGAAGGAGGAGGAGAAGTGCTCTCAGCAGGATGCTACATCCACCCAGAGTGTTCGGGGAGCAATTCTGTGACCAGTGAACAGTGGGTCAAATGTCTCCGCTTGACCAAGGAGGACCTCACTGAAGTCTGCCACCTGCTGCAGCCACAACTGCAGCTTTAGAGGAGGGTGAGGAAGGCATTGCCAGTGGCTGTAAAAGTAGCAGTGGCAATGAACTTTTATGTGCCTGGCTCCTTCCAGACTGGAGCAGGCAATATTTGTAACATCTCCCTGTTTGCCATACATGGTTAGCTAAAGGTGGTCACTGAGGCTCTGTATTCCAAGAGAACTGGATACATTTCATTCACTCTTGCCAGAGAGAAGCAGACGGAGTGAGCATGTGATGTTGCAAGGACTTTATACTTCCCTGTGGTGCAGGGTACCATTGACGTAACGCGTGTCACTTTACGAGCACCGTATTTCAACTCAGAGGTGTACTGCAACCGGAAGGGATTCCACTCCCTCAATGTCCGACTGATGTGCAGCCAGATTCAGCAGATCATGCAGGTCAATGCTTGGTACCCTGGCAGCAGTCATGAAGGCTTCATTCTTCGGCAGTCCACTGTAATATCTGCTTTTGAACAACCGTGACTAACCGGGAGATGGCTAGTGGGCGACAAGGTCTATCCTCTGACCAACCTGGTTCATGACTCCAGTGCACAGCCCAACAAAAGCCATGCTGCCACACAAAATGTGATCGAGCAGACCACTGGTGTGCTTAAGCAACGTATCTACTGTCTGGACCACTCTGGAGGCACCTTGCAGAAATCAACAGAGTCCGTGTCAAGATTCATCATGGTTTGCTGCATGTTATACAACCTCTCCATCCTGAGGGCACTGCCCTTGCCAGCAGCTGTATAGTGACCAGCTGAAGAGGAGGAGGAAAAAGAGGAGGGTTGAGGGTTGGGGGGTGGTGGTGAAGGAGGAGGCAACCAACACAGCCCATTTCTGGCCAGGCTGTCCATGATTGACTCATCTGACAGCAGTACCAGTGAGCGTAACCCCAATTGCCCATTCACCAACAGTCCCACACCTTACCTGCCCTCTATCACTGACCATCGCAGCATCCTCTTGGCCACAATGCTAAAATAAAAGCCACCACAAAAAACAATTCTAAACAAAAATTAGAAATCAAAAATTGCCACATTGCATACAAAAGTCAACTAATCACCCTTTATATTCCCTTAGTGCTTGTCATCCGTGCCTTTGGCCTACTGCTCCTACAAGGTGTTACTCCAGTGGCTGCAGCGTGACTGGTAGAAGGTTGCTGACTTTCAGTGAGGAGACTGCAGATGGACTTGGAGGATGGCCTTGAGCAACTCTGGGCCTGGAAGGCATGAGCGACACCAGTCTGAGCAGGCTGGCTTTCCAGGCAACAGAAAGGGCACTGGCGGGAGGATAAATGCTCTCATCCTGAGAGTGGACAGCAGGTTTGTGCTCCATGGAGCCACTACCACTCCTCTAAGGCGGCACCTCAGAAATCCTAGCAATGTGTTGCAGGACAGACTGCTGGACTACTGTCAGACCCTGCATGCCCCTTTGAAAACTCATATCTGATGGTGGCAGCAGTCTGTGCTTGTGTTGGCTGCAAGCTGAACTTCATTACTTCAGTCTGAGCTTCCACTGTAGCAGCCAGACGGTGGGTGCCTTCTGCTTGTGCTGCAATGAAAGCTGTGACATTGGCCATCAGACGCTGCATCGTGGATGGGTTTGCAAGTGTTCTCATGGAGTTAGTCACCACTTCCAGAATGGAGAGGATGAGGTCCAAACTCTGCCTAAATCCCTGTGCCAAATTGGTGCCGGACTCCTCCGTGCTCCTTACATTGGCAGCAGGCTTTCTGCCAGGCCGGCCAATGCACCAAGCATTTTGTTGCACACACCCATCAGACTTCTTCTATCGGCCAGCCCATCATCAAAGTGCTCCTTTGAGTCCTCTACAGCAGAATTTGTGTGTGACTAGCTGCAGCCCACTCATCATACTCAGAGCCACCTCTAAGCTATTGTCTAAAGGACACACAGTGTCAGTATCTGAGCTGATGGCTGTAAGTGTGAGAACAAATGACAGTGTTTCTTCATCATCACTGTCTTACTCCTCTTCCATCTCCTTCTCTTCCACCACTGCCTGGCCAGGATGCAATTTGTGTATCTGAAAGGAGAAAGGCTCAATGATAGGGTTGTGGTGAGGGGAGTAGGGGAAAGCAAGAGGTGCATGCTTAGACCATCTGCAGCTTGTAAATCGGAAGAGATTGTGGGATGAGGGGGAAGTGGGATGTCAGAAGGAGGATTAGGTAGGAACATACCATCACCCTCGATGGTTTCAGCCCCACCTCTCTGGTCACAGCCTTAGTCATTGCCACTCAAATGATAGTCAGCATCGTCTCCTCCGTGAGGGTAAGGACATGCAGCCGTGCCTATCCCCCACCGGTTAGCTCCTGCTACCTCCCATTATAAACCACCTTGTCCTGCAAGAGAGAGGAAACTGTATCAGTGAGTGCAGTGCAATGTGTTTGATTGATGTGGCTGTTATGTTTGAATAGCTGACTGTGTGTGCAATCTGTGAGAATGTGGCTGTGAGGTTTACAGCAGTGCTAAGTGTGTGAGGGTGAGATGAAGCTACGAAAGTTAGGTATGAGTTGTGATTGATGGAGATTGTTGGTAGGTGAGTGATGGGGGTGTTGTGCATTGAGCATGTCCTAGGCTAGTGGTGCAGTTGGTGGGATGTGGCATTTGAAGATGCTTTTACTGACCTTGACCACTCACGTGAGGTCATTAAACTTCTTGCAGCATTGCACCCAGGTCCTCAGGAACTCCTGGACTCCTGGAATTGACTGTCACAGCTGTCTGGTCCCACTCCCCCTTTGTTTGGAGGGCCTCCTGGCCCTCTGCAGATAGATGATATCTCTCTTCCTCTGCACCTGCTCGACCAAAACCTCGACCAGTGGTGTGTCAGAGATCCTTGGAGCCTGTTCTCTTCCATGTTGTGCCATAATTCAGTGCACTTCTTGCACACACTCTCTCTGCAACCAGTTCCAGTACCTGCTCCAGCCAGAATGCACCTCCCCTTTAAGAGTGCAAGCTGACTTTAAGTGGTGCTAGCTTCTCACGGTTTTGTGCTCTCCTCCCCACCCCCCCCCCCCTCCCATCCCCCTGCCACAGTGCTGCAGCCACTCAGTAGTGCACTTCCCACTGGCTGTATGCTGTAATCATATAACTGACCAGGCAGTACAAATTTGGCATGCTGCCTGCATGGGAAGCAACGGGCTCAGGTTAATCACGCATCGCAGTCTCCGTGCCCACTTTCAGAAGGGGGTGGAAATGTGGAGTAATCAGTTCAGCCATGAACCTATTGAATGGTGGAGCAGGCTCGAAGGGCCGAGTGGCCTACTCCTGCTCCTAATTTGTAAGTTCGGGTCATTACAAAATTCGTGGCCGATGTTTATATTAGTTTATCAATACCAACCCGCCTCCAACTCGTAAACCTTTTGAAGATCTTTTCAGATAAAGTTTTGCATTAATTCAGTACAGTTGTTCCACAAATATTGCTTGTGGATTCATTTTCCTGTGTAAATTATGCATGAGTTTTACACATTTCATACCTGGTTGCAAAGCTTTTGCGAAGTGCCACAGTAGGATTCAAGTGAAATACAGCGTATTTAAATACATTTTATGGAAATAAATTTTCCAATGTATTCACTCAACTTTACTGATCTACAAATTGCCACTTTGTAGAGATTTAAGTGACAGAAGCTTTAAACTGTTATTTACTCACTGACAGTTTAAGTACCATACTACGATATATCACGATCAATTTCATTTCTTATAACATAGCTCTTCTGCTGTTAATGTCCACACGAAGCAAGTCGCCTGCTCCCTGCCCCATATTGCTTGAAAGCATGTATCATCCAAGTAATAACATCAGACAATAATGTACCATCCAACTCGAGTGATAGAAGTCCAGTAAGCACCAAGTTTTAGACTTTTTCAATGTGTTTAAGCAGAAATCTTGAATACGGCACAGGTGGACATCATACTTTGTGTCCATCTAACCAAAGAGGCTCGATGTAAGAATTTAACTCAGCTTAACCCCATTTAAAAAGGGCACAGACTCTCTGTAGTATACACTATGTAGCTGATAAATCATCCAAGTTACGCAGCACTTTCTGCAAACAGGAGAGGGACGGGCAAGGTGGGAGGGGGCAGCAGTGCTATGGGGGGTAGTGAGGAGCTGCTGACTGTGTCGAATACTTTTGCCAGCCCAGTAATGATTGGATAGGAGGTTATGTCTGCTCTCTATATTTTTTGTTGCATGTGACTTGTGCCATGTTCAAGCCGATTCTGTTTCTCTTTGGAATGAATCCACTTTGTGTTTCTGGAACCAAACCCTTTGCAACGTGAATGAAGAGGCACTTGAGAAGCACACTGAAGACCTTCTTGAAAATAGTTGTTCCTGAGCCATGTGTGATGCTCTCAAGGCCATATTTATTGCCCATCAGATGCCCTGAGAAGGTGGCGGTCAGCCTTCTATTACAACTACTGCAGTCCACGGTAGTAGACCAATAATGGCATTAGGTAGAGATATTGACAGTGAAGGAAGGGCAATTTACACCCAAGTCAGGACAACATTGAGTTAAGTGAGATGAGTATTTCACCTTTCATGACCTCAGGGTGTCCCATAAGAACATTAGAACATAAAGAAAATAGGAGCAGGAGTAGGCCATTCAGCCTTTCGAGCATCCTCTGCCATTCAGTGAGATCATGGCTGATCTTTTACTCAACACCATTTTCCTGCACTGCCCCTGTGTCCCTTGATGATTTTAATATGTAGAAATCTATTGATCGCAGTCTTGAACATACTTAACGACTGAGCCTCCACAGCTCTCTGGGGCAGAGAATTCCAAAGATCTACCACTCTGTGAGTGAAGAAATTCCTCCTCATCTCAGTTCTAAATGGCCTGCCCCTTATTCTGTCTGAGACTGTGTCCCCTGGTTCTAGACTCCCCAGCCAGGGGAAACATCCTTCCTGCATCAACCCTGTCGAGCCCTGTAAGAATTTTGCATGTTTGAATGAGATCGCCTCTCATTCTGCTAAACCCCAGAGAAAAAAAGGCCCAGTCTATTTAATCTTTCCTCCATCCCAGGAATTAGTTTAGTGAAGCTCGCCTCGCTGGGTAAGTGGAAAAACAAAGTATTTTACAGCCAATGACGTGCTTTTGGGAACAAAGGAAGAGGAGTAGACCATTCAGCCCTTCAAGTCTGTTCCACCATTTAATTAGATCATGGCTGACATGTATCCTTACTCCATTTATCTACCTTGGCTCCGTATCCCTTAATACATGTGGTTAGTAATCATCTATCGATCTTAGATTTAAAATTATTTTGAGCTAGCATTTTGCAGTGCCATCACTGTTGTACTGTAGGAATTGGAAGAGTTGAAGGGGAACCTAGAAAGGACTGTGTTCCCATGATGTTGTTCTTCTTCTTTGTGGATAGCAAGGCTGGCAGGTGATGTTGAATTAAAGTTAGTGATTTGCTGTGACACATTCTGTGGATCATATGTAATGACGCTGCAGTCTCCTGCTTCTGGAGAAGGTGGATATGGAGTCCAGTGATAAGGGAGCCAAATAAACAACGTGTCTCTTTCCCAGATGATATCCAGATTCTTGGCTGTTGTTGCAGCTTCGCCTACCCTGGTGAGTGATGACACTTCCATCCTGCTCTTGACTTGAGATGGTGAGAAAGTTTTTGAGGGATCAGGAAGTGAGACACTCATCTCAATAACCAAGCACCTTCCTGCTCTTGTGGTCACAGTGTCAGTAGGGCCAGTTCAGTTAAGACTCTGGCGACCTCCACCATGTTGATCAAGAGACTGTTGGTGGGGCTGTTGGTCTTTGCTGGTATTCCATTAAAAGCAGCAGCTTTTGCATGCATTACCATCTGAGCTGCCTTGTTCAGATTCTTCTTGACTGGAAAGCTCATCTCTGTGGATAGATCACTGTATCACCTCCTCCACAGCTTCATCAGTTACATGGTCAATTTAGCTGATGTCAGAATGCACATGTCAGCTTTTGGAGATCATGGGTTCATTCATAATTAGTGCATTGCTGTCTGTGCCCTTCAGTAGAGTAGAATTGATGTTCTTCGATCCATTCATTTCCTTCAGAGCTTTGTAGGTATTTTATGCCTAGATATCCCACTATTGGTATTAAGATTGCTGCAACTTGACCTCAACTACCTTGTAATCCTTGTAACGTGATTTCTTAACCATAGAGTTGGAAGATCAGCGCAAATCTCAGCACGTTGCAATCTCGATTTCCTATTTGACCCTGAGCTGAGCCAACCCTTTCCATCACCAAGACTGCCATCTTCTACCTCCATAATATCACCTGCCTCCACCCTTGTCTTAGCCCATCTGCTGCTGAAACCCTCATGCATGCTTTTGTTTCCTCTCGACTCAACTATCCAACGCATTCCTGACCAGCCTCCCTTGTTCCGTCCTCCGTGAAATTAAGTACATCAAAAGCTCTGCTGCCTGTGTCCTGACATGTACCAAGTGCCCTTCACCCATCACCCCTGTGCTTGCTGACCTACATTGGCTCCCAATCTGGCAATGTTTCAATTTTAAGATTCTTGTTCTTGTTTTGAAATTTCTCCATGGCCTTGTCTCCACCCCCACACCCCCCCCCCCTATTTCTATAACCTCCTCCTGCCCTACAGACCTCTGAGAGACCTGCGCTCCTCTAAATCTGACCTCTTGCACATCCCCAATTTTCATTGCTCCACTATTCAGGGCTGTGCCTTTCAGTTGCCTGCGCCCTAATCTCTGGAATTCTCTCCCTAAACCTCTCTGCCTCCATATCTCTCTCTCCTCCTATAAGTCACTCCTTAAAACTAACCTTTTTGATCAAGCTTTTGGCTACCTGCCTTAATATCTCTTTATGTGGCTCAGTGTCAAATTTTGTTTAATAATCTCTACCATGAAGCAACATAGGATGTTGTGCTATTTTAAAGGTGTTATATAAATACAAGCTGCTGTCAGCTTTGTTGTCTCATCACCTGCCCACTGAAGTAGAATTTTTCTGCCTTAATGAACTTCTCCAGGAGTGAATTGAAGTGAGGATGGTTGCTGTAAATTCTGCTGAGAGAAGCTGCAGTTGGCATCACCTTAAAGCAAGCCCTGTTCTGGCCAGCAGATTCTATGAGTCTCTTCCCTTTGTTCAGCCACAACCATAGCAACAGCCATTTCGAGCAAAAGAAATGTGAGACATATTTTGACAAGTCATTTTCCCAGAATCTCCATTATTATATCATTTCCACTTGTTTACTTATCTGCACACTGTTCGGCAAATTCTTGCTGCATGTCACTGTGACAGAAATATAAGTTTTGCCTGTGGTTTCTCTGGTTTTCATGTCACTTTTAAATTGCAGTTTTAAACACCTTCATTAGAAGCCAGTATGATTGCTCAGGGACGAGATTTCTAGTTTACAGCACTTCTTTGAAAAGGATAATATATTCTGGCATGCAAATGTTCTTGATCGTTGATATACCATTAGAGCATTTTCTACAATCCTATCAGGGCAGGTTGTGGAAAGAAAGTTACTCATAACCGGTCAGAAAAAAATCTATTAAATTCATGGCCCTATGAGTTAGGAGCAGAGGAGCAGGAGGAGGCCATTCATCCCTTTGAGCCTGCTCCACCATTCATGGCTGGTCTGTATCTTAACCCACCTTTTCACAATATCTCTTGAGACCCTTAGCTAACAAATATCCATCGATCTTAGTCTTGAAAATTTCTGTTGAACTTGCGTCCGCATCCTTTCAGACTCTGGGTGTGAATGAAATGAAACCAATCTATTGTGTGCAAAGTTGTGCCAAGCAGGTGCCCAGATGATATATATTGGCAGTTCTCGTCAAGATTCCAGGTGGTCACCCTCATACTCTCTGATGGTAAAGATTGTTGGTATTTCCTAAGCTTAAGCTCTGGAATTTCATTATAGCATGTTAAAGACGCTATATGAATGCAATTTGTTATTGCTGTTGGGCAGGCGTTTCCCAAGTTGCTTCCATCTCCTATGTGCCATCACTGGCAAAGACAAACAGCTGCTGTCACTGGCACCTGCAGACAATTCACCATCCTGGATTTGGGCATAGGCGGGCTGAGGAAATAGGCAGTCTGGCCCCTGTATACAGCCCAGTAACCTACTACACCTTTATTGGAATGAACCAACTTTTAAAAAATTCTTTCATGGGATGTAGGCATCGCTGACAAAGCCAGCATTTGTTGCCCATCCCTAATTGCCCTTAACAACTGAGTGGCTTGCTAGGCCATTTCAGAGGGCAGTTACGAGTCAGCCACATTGCTGTGGGTCTAGAGCCATATTTGGGCCAGACCAGGTAAGGATGGCAGATTTCCTTCCCTAAAGGACATTAGCAAACTAGATGGGTTTTTATGACAATTGATGATAGTTTCATGGCACCATTACTGAGAATAGCTTTCAATTCCAGATTTTTTTAAATTAATTAAACAAATTTAAATTCCACCAGCTGCTGTGGTGGGATGTGAACCTGTGTCCCCAGGGCATTGGCCTGGGTCTCC
The DNA here is from genome assembly GCF_036365525.1 of Heterodontus francisci. NCBI lineage: Eukaryota > Metazoa > Chordata > Chondrichthyes > Heterodontiformes > Heterodontidae > Heterodontus > Heterodontus francisci. Next base: position 129,645,989 of record NC_090377.1, read on the forward strand.
AGATTACTAGATCTGTGGCATTACCACTACGCCACCATCTCCCCACGGGTAAGTTCCAGCAAGGTTGTTCACATAACATGTGCGACTTCGAACTAACTCTGTACCAATTGTGCCCAATCTCCCCAGTTAACAATGGAAACACTTGTGGAATACAAATGGGAGTGTGATGTGTACCGATACCTTTTGGCTAAAACACCATTGACTGGCAACCCGTGCGGCAAGAGTTAAAACTATTGCTAGGGCTCTGGTACAGCTGTCTGTTGAACATTGAATGATCTCAATATCATTCAGTGTAACAATGACAGCATCAGCATCAATACAATTATCAAAAGGACCAATTTTCTCTGACAGTAGCTTAATTTCAAAAGCAAATTTCTCAGTTTATGTGTTCATTGATTTTTTTTTTCATTTCTCTGGTGGGCCATGAACACTTTGCCTCTCATGGATATGCATGTCTTAAAAATGCATTCCCCTCCCTGAAGAAGCTAAGATTTTTGAGCAAGTACCTCTTTATTGAAATTACACTAAAGTTGCAGTAAACGTACGGCAATTTGGGTGCTTGGAAGGAAAGATTATCTCTTTTATACTTTGGCGTTAGGGATTGGTGTAATTGGAACGTCATGTTTTGGCTTATCTGAGACCCTGTATCTATATGGATTTAATATATATATTACTAATAGATTCCACTGTTCCCAGCTATTCACAGCATCACTGCAGGAGAAATTAGTTTTGGGAAGTCCAATCAGGAAGGATAAAACAGATGCTCAGCACTCTATCATCAGGAGGAGGGAGATTTTCGAGAGAGATTAACATTGACAAAAGAGATGTGGCACAAATTGTGACAGCTCTGGTTTTCAAAGACAATGTTGGACTTCAAATGTGTTTCTAGCAGAACAGTGACAAAAGATATAATAAGACCAGAGAGAGAGAGATCCAATAAATTATTGTACTGCTGACATAATCGGATACATTGAGAAGTGTTCTAAAGAAGCTCTGTGTCTTGTCAGCATAGAAATTACATGTCCCCAATAAACTGGGAGCTTGAAAAATAAAAAAAATCCTGCCATATTCTGGATCATTCCATTAAATTGACATTAAAAGCCATGACTATCAAACTGTAACGAGGCACTTTACAGCTTTTAGTGAGATTATCGGGATTTTCAATTGAGCCGATCGACCTAGGGTGAGATCCAGTTTACGTGAAAAAAAAACCCAGGGCCAACCTTTCTGCTCAGTGACACAGTAACTTGTGCAGGTGAGAGAGGAAATTCAGGCAGGGTGCAGTTCCACCAGAAGTGGCATTTAGCATTTAATATATTCACCCAAACACAGGCAAGTCTATCTATTGTAATTAGAAACAAATGAATTTGTCATAATGTGTTTCCCATCTTATGCACTCTAACATGGGGCCCTAGAAACGCCATATATATTTAGGGCTACTTTTGGCTGTAGTTCGACTTAAACATTAAAGAGCTTAACCAGCTGCCATCTCTCCCAAACTGTTCAGAGAATACTAAACAGGCCAGCCTTCAAAGCATTGAAGATGTATGTCAGGATGGCAATGCAGGCACTGAGTGTAAAATTAGAAAAGGGTGCAGTGGTGTAGTGATTATGTTACTGGATTAGTAATCCACAGGCCTAAATTCAGATGAACGTGCAGAGTTTAAACATCACCATGGCAGTTTGAGAAATTAAATTTCATTTAAAAAAAAACCTGGAAATAAAAAGCTAGTATCAGGAAAAGTGGCCATGAAGCTGTTGGATTGTCATAAAAACGCAGCTGATTCACCAATATCCTTTAGGGAAGGAAACCTGCTGTTCTTAGTTTGTCTGACTCCAGCCCCACATCAACATGGTTGACTTATAACTGCCTTTTGACATGGCCGAGCAAACCATTACACCGCCTTCACAGGGCATCAAGAGATGGTCAGTGATGCCCACATCCCAAGAATGAATATTAAAGATACAATTAATATCTGGACAAGCTCTCTGCCTCCCCCACAACCTTTTATGTTAGTTGCTGCGCAAAGTGCTCTATCCATGATGCAATTGAAATTTTAAGCTGTAAAATTTTCCCTCTCAACCAGGGGTCCCCCCAGAATGGTTGGGCTCTTCCTGTGCTCACGATACCTACTGGGACTGCCTTCTTTCCAAAACAGATGTGTTCATACTTCCAGTTAAGTGACAATTGTCCTTGAAGCTATTAATATTGCTGAATAGCTGCACGAAGTGAAAAGTGCTGACACAACAGCCAGGTGTGAGCTGAGGGGAGGACTAGGAAAAGCAGTTCTTCATGTAAGGCAGGCCGAGCACCCGAGAATTAGCTCTGCTCCACAGTCCCTGCACAGAGGAATAATAGAATATCAAAGAGGAGCGTGTCAAGCTATGGCATTGGAATAGTTTATTGCAGAAATTGAAACCATACCAAAGAACAGTGGAATATTATGCAACTCACCAGTAATAAAGGTCTCTTCACCCAAGTGTTCCACTTTGCAATGCTGCATGCCCTCCCATTTATTACTGGTGACCTTGCCGATGGGAAAAGATTGCAGAAAATCTGTCTGAACATATCCCGAGTAAATTGTTTAGCTGCTTACTGAGCAGAAAGTGCCAATCTAACACACCAGCTACCGTGATCAGATATTGACATTCAATAATTATTTTCCGCTATATTTCAACTCTGACCTCGCATATTGGTCCCTCATTTCACATCATCTTCTCAGCTTTGTAGCACTCACTCTGTGACGCGACAGCAGCAGGCAGTTGTTATATTATGAAGGCTCTAGGTCTTAAACCAAAAATGGCACGGGGATCTGTTAGTGAGTTAGTACTTGTTGAACCAGACTGGCATGCAAGCCATACTTCGGTCCACACTTACCCAGCTCTGGCGCTCAGCTTCATTTTCTGTCATTGTTCTTCATATTTTAAGATTGACTTAGAGTGAAGGGCGGAGGCCCATAGTGCAGTTCAGTGCCAAGGCAGAGATGTCAAGAAATCGTGAATCGGTGGCAACAGCCAGTACATTGCAGAGGTGCGGGTTGGGGGTGGGGGGGGGGGTGGGGAGGGGGAGCGTGGAATAATGAGGGTGGGGAGGAGACACAGAAAGACAGACAGATGGAAAGACGGGCAGACGTTCCTATGGCACCTTTCATGAATTCAGAATGTCCTAAAGCACTTTACAGCCAATGAGGTACTTTTGAAGTGTCGTCACTGTTGTAATGTAGGAAGTGCAGCAGCCGATTTGTGCACAGCAAGCTCCCACAAAACAGAAATGTGATTATTTCCAAATAATCTGTTTTAATGATGCTGCTTGAGGGATAAATCTCATCCTGGGCTTCCGAGGAGAAACACCCCGCCCCCCCCACCGCACCCCCTCATCTCTACTTTGAAATAGTAGCATGACATCTTAAATATCAACCTGAGTGTGCAGATGGAGCTTCAATTTAATGCCTCACCCAAAAGATAGCATCTTTAAAAAAAGTGCAGCATTCCCTCAGTACTGCACGGGGAGTGTCAGCCTGGATTATGTGCACAGGTCTCTGGAATGGGCCTTGAATCCACAGCCTTCTTCCATAGTTTCCAAGGGCCTGGCAAAGTCTGAGTCATAGAAAGAAACAATGAGATGAGCCTTTGTTAAACTCAAGTGAGATGAGGAAGGAGGACGAATGCTTGGAGCAGGAGGGAAAAGGTCAGAGGAGCACTGACCTTAGTAGCATCACTCAAACAGACAGAGGCTAGAAAGATCATGATGGAGGCTGGGGGAGAGGGGTGAGAGAGAGAGGCCTTGCCATTCAGATGACAAGTGCTACTCAAATGCCCATTGCGTGGGATATTTAGGATGGGATGATGCTTTAGTTTGCTGCAATATTGTGCTCCACTGTTGGTAACAGGCCTACAATCGATGAGCTCCAGTTGCGGCATGTAAAATACACCTCCAGTCGTGAACTCCCTGTTAACCTCTGATCCCCCAAATGAACCAAGGCGGAAGAGAACCAGCAGCAAGCCCGCCTTGTCTGATTGCAGAGGCAGAGTCAGCACCAGATGTGAAAGAGCTGACGGTGTTCCAGCGGCGGGTTACCCACATGCTTTTGCTACATTAAGACCTGACTGAGAAGAGCACTCACCATGTAGGGGAAGGAAATGATGAAAATGAAGGAAGGAGTTGATATTCCAGCTTGCATTTTCAATCAGGAGTGATCAGTTGTGTTTTAGCCAGTTAACAAATCGATATGAATGGCTCTCACATGAATTTAATGGAAGGTATTTTTTTCATTCAGATGAGTGTAATTTTGGCTGACAAGAACATCAGGCCTATTTGATTGGTATGCTATCGTATTTTATCCATATTAAATATGATTACTAGCAGGCTGGATTCCTGAAACAGCTGCTGAAAATCTTAGACAATTTCCTCAGGGACAAGTCAGCGATCATCCTGAGAGATTTCTGTTTGTCTGATCCAAATATTGTTTTCCGACCTACAGCAAAAAAAAAAATTAAGACAACCTTGCATCAGATTAAGCGCTCTGACAACAAATGATGCTTTTTTAAAAATATTTTCGAACAATCTCCTTAATTCATCATTGTACTCTGAGATAGCATGCACAGATGCTGAGATATGTAGGAATTAATTTAGTCATTTAGAGCCTGAAAGCTTGCAAGGATGGGCAATATGTTCCACACAAAGTAATTTGCAGTCACCTCTTTGACTTCATTATAAAACCAGGACATATTTATAATCTATGATGATAGTTTTCTGTCGCACAAAGCACATACATTATGTGATGGAACATATCACACTGCAGTGTGACACTCAGCTAAAATGAGGGCTGGCAATGAGGGGCATCAAGTTAGAGAAATGATTGTACCTAATACTCTCAAAAAGCCAATGTGATTTACTTAGCATAGTATTAAAGCACCTTTTGTACTTTGATGAATATTATAGCAAAGCTCAAAGTTTCTTTTCTAAGTTTTGAGAAGAGCACAGTCACAAGAGTTTGATAAAGGGAAAAGGCCCTAATATTTCATGAAATGAACATTTTTTTCACGTTTTTGTTTATGTTTTGTATTTAAAATATATACGCTAAAAGTCTGCCATTATCTTTCGGAACCTTTTTGTTTTGTTGAATATGGCATTTTATCTGATAGTCATCAGACTAAATATAAAATACAATTTTTGTATTCTCTAAATAATATCGTGTTTCTGTTCATTTTGACAGAGTTGTGATAAATAGATTAACTGAACATTATAAATTTAAGTAGCTCATATACTAACTGGATCACGAAAGTACATCGCCCACACAACCTGTCTAAATGGCACCAAAGACAGAATGTACTTTAATTGTGTGTGCATTGTCCACACTTCCAAGTCACATCTTAAAGGTGTCAAAAAGGTTCAGTGGTAGCACTCTTGTCTCTGTCTCCCAGCTGGCAGGTTGTGGGTTTCAGCCCCACTTGAGAGACTTGAGCACTGAGGGAGCGCTGACATTGAATCCAGGCCTTGCCTGCCCTCTCCTGTAGATGTGAAATATCCAGTGTTGGCATCTTGGCCAATATTTGTCCCTCAACCAACATCACTAACACAGATTATCTGGTCACTATCACATTGCTGTTTGTGGGATCTTGTTTCGGTCTCCTTATCTGAGGAAGGATGTTCTTGCTATAGAGGGAGTGCAGCGAAGGTTTACCAGACTGATTCCTGGGATGGCAGGACTGACGCATGAGGAGAGATTGAGTCGGTTAGGATTATATTTGCTGGAGTTCAGAAGAGTGAGGAGGGGATCGCACAGAACCCTATAAAATTCTAACAGGACTTGACAGGGTAGATGCAGGAAGGATGATGGGGGAGTCCAGGGGTCGTAGTCTAAGGATACGGGGTAAACATTTCAGGACTGAGATGAGGAGAAATTTCTTCACCCAGAGAGTGGTGAGCCTGTGGAATTTGTTACCACAGAAAGCAGTTGAGGCCAAAACATTGTATGTTTTCAAGAAGGAGTTAGATATAGCTGTTGGGTCTAAAGGGATCAAAGGGTGTGGGGTGAAAGCGGGAGCAGGTTACTGAGTTGGATGATCAGCCATGATCATAATGAATGGCGGAGCAGGCTCGAAGGGCCGAATGGCCTACTCCTGCTCCTATTTTCTATGTTTCTATGTTTCTATGTTTGTTGTGTGCAAATTGGCTGCTGCATTTCCTACATAACAACAGTGACTATAGTCCAAGAAGTCTGTCTTTGGTGCTTTGGGACATCCTGAAGTTGGGAAAAGCAGTATAGAAATGCAAGTTTTCCTTTTGTTTTACAGAGAGAAAGGCCATTAAGCTCACCCACTTCCTCCTTTACAACATATAGGGTGGGGTGGGGGAAGGGAGACATTGGGCACCAAATGGACAGGGCATCGGTGGCATGCCTGCGGTGCACACCTAATGCTCCCGTAAAGAGCCCCAGCCAGTTTCAGGATCAGGCCTCACTAACGTCGTTGTGACAAGCCGTGGAATCCAAGATGCCAGTTTATTCAGGAGTAATATCGTACAACTAGTGCTGGTAGCCAGCTGACAGCAAAGGCTTGTTGGGGAAGTGAGTGGGGGTGGGGGGGAATGGAAGCTCCTCTTGTCCCCACAGAAATCTGGAACAAAAACCCCCACGCCGCCCAGGACAGAGATTGATACCAAGCCACATAAAGAGATACTAGGACAGGTGACCAAAAGCTTATTCAAAGAGGCAGGTTTAAAGGAGTGGCTTAAAGGAGGAGAGAGAGGTCGTGAGGTGACGAGGTTTTATGGAGAGAATTGCAGAGCTGAGGGCTCGGACAGCCGAAGGCATGGTCACCAGTGGTGGAGCAAGGAAAATTGGGAATGTGTTAGAGGTCAGAATTGGAGGAGCGTAGAGATCTCGGAGGATTGTGGGGCTGGAGGAGATAGGGAGGCCAGAGGCCAGAGAGGGATCAGGGCCTCTCAACATCAGGAGAAAGTGGGATTGCCACCTGTTGGTGTTGAAAGTTAGTTGCAGGGCCCTGACATACCTATTTAATCAGCCTCCCACCTGTCTTAGGTGGGTGTATTGTGCAGCCATTTAAAGGCCCGCTTGGTAGTTTCATCATTTGGGCAAATGGATTAACAGAATCCCCTATGAGAACCAGGTGGCCGGCAGTTGGTTCTCCCATCATACCGTCGAAAGGCCTGTGGAATGATTCCAGAGATTTTACCTCCCATCTTCCCTTCCTCTACAGAAGACCACTCCAAATATTAATCGCTCTTCCGAATAAAATCTGTCATCAAACGCGGCTGCACATTTTAATCTGACTCTGGGCAGGCACATGGAATCTTACAGCACAGAAGGCGGCCACCCAGCCCATCTTGCCTGTGCCAGCTCTTTGAAAGAGCGGCTCAATTAGTCCCACATCGAACATAGGAGCAGGAGTAGGCCATTCCCCATGGCCTTGCAATTTCTTCCTTTTCAAGTATATACCCAATTCCCTTTTGAAAGTTGCCATTGAATTCACTTCCACCACACTTTCAGGTGGTGCATTCCAGATCACAACAACTCGCTGCTCTTCTCCCCTCTGCTTCTTTTGCCAATTATCTTAACCCTCTGTCCGCTGGTTACCGGCCCTCCTGCTGGTGGAAACGGTTTCTCTCTATCCTCTCTATTGCTGTCTAGACAGGTCCATTTCCAGATATCCGTTATTGTTTGAGTACTTTATTTTTTGAAAGCCTTATATTTTGTTCTCAGAACCACCTTTCTGTGTCTGGTAAAGTAATGTCCAAAATTGTTCAACTGGTCCTCATCACTTTTAGGTCAGGTACTACTTTTGGTGAGAAGAATAAAAAGCTATGATATGAAGTGGAAAATCAGTGTCAGAAGTGTGATATGGATGATGTAGAAATAGGTGAAGCAGAGAGGGATCCAGGTGCGATAATAATTTTGACACTTGGCAGTGTGTATTCCAGTCCACCTTTAAGGGGAGGCGGTGGTGTAGTGGTATTGGCACTGGACTAGTAACTAGAGACCTAAGTTATTGCACTGGGGACATGGATTTGAATCCCACACGGCAGAAGGTGGAATTTGAATTCAATTAATAAATCTGGAATTAAAAGCAAGTTTAATGATGGCCATAAGACGATTGTCATAAAAATCCATTTGGGTCACGAATGTCCTTCAGGGAAGGAAATCTGCTGTCCTTACCTGGTCTGGCCTACACATGACTCCAGACCCACAGCAATGTGGTTGACTCTTAAATGCCCTCGCAAGCTACTCAGTTGTATCTAACTGCTACAAAGTCAATAAGGAGTGAAACCAGACAGACCAGACCACCCGGCATTGATCTCGGCACTGGAAACCTTCGCTGTCGCTGGGTCAAAATCCTGGAACTCCCTTCCTAACAGCACTGTGGGTGTACCTACCCCACATGGACTGCAGTGGTTCAAGAAGGCAGCTCATCACCACCTTCTCAGGGGCAATTAAGGATGGGCAATAAATGCTGGCCTGGCCAGCGATGCCCACATCCCCGTAAAAATGAATTTTTAAAAAGGCCCAGCAGAGGCGGGTTCTCCCCCGTCCTTTCAATTGGTCGGTGGAGCCACCGCCTCAACATTAAATTATGTTACTAGGTTAATGAGCGTATGAACATATGAAATTGATGGGCGGCGAATGACCAGAAGGTCCATCAAGTCAGACCCGCACACCACAATGGCCGGACTAGACACTTCTTTACCTCTCCCGGTCACATCCCTGCAGACACTTAATCTCCTGGGAGAGGCATAAGTCGGAAGCTGTCATAATAAAATGCATATAATGCCATGGTCAGACTGCTCCTTAAGTACTGTGTCCAGTTGGGGTCATCAAGAAGTAAGGGAAATATCTGATCCCAGGAAGTGTTCGAGAGAGAGCTGCTTAAAAGATCATCCCCAGGGTTCAAAGGATTGAGTAATGGGGAGCAAACTGGGGCTCTTCATCCTTGAAAGCAGATGTCTTCTAGATGTATGTAAGATGTTAAAGGGCATGAATAAATTAAAGCATTACTGAAAGGTAGGCCAGGATTCTACAACAAGTGCATGAAGGTTAAAACTGGTGAAAGCAAATTTTAGGATGGGTGTGCGAGGAAGAGTTTTCAGACAAAGAATGATTGGGAAGTGGAGGCAAAACCTTCACGTTATTCAAGAGACAGGTGATGTGCCAGGAGCAATGTTACTTCATTTTATGTTGAAGGGGTGATTCCATAATCTGGAAAACCCAGTGGGGAGCAACATTTCTCTGGTAGGAATTCCTGTGAAAGGCGCCACACAAGTGCCAGGCAATGACCATCTCCAACAAGAGAGAGTCCAGTCGCCTTCCTTTGACATCCAACGGCATTACCATTGTTGAAGCCCCCACCATCAACATCCTGGTAGGTTACTATTGATCAGAAACTTAACTGGACCAGCCATATAAATACTGTGGCTACAAGAGCAGGCCAAAAGTTGGATATTCTGTGGCAAGTGACTCACCTCCAGACTCCCCAAAGCCTTTCCACCATCAATAAGGAAGTCAGGAGTGTGATAGAATATTCTCCACTTATCTGGATGGGTGCAGCTCTGACAACACTCAAGAAGCTCGACACCATTCAGGACAAAACAGCCCGATTGATTGGCACCCCATGAGTGAAAAAAAATAACAAATCACCTCTATAAACGTCTCTGTACCCATCGTGCGATGAAATATATTTACAGGTCTTGGGTAGTAATGAATTGTGGATTATGCTCACCAATATAACTGCGTTCTGTCATTAAGCTTAATTTTTGTACAGAGGATGTCCTTCAGTAGAATTGGCTTTCATTAGGGGTATCTTGTGGACAATTCCTGAGACTGCTGTGCAATTGTATAGTGCAGTGCAGCTGGGTAGGGCTGACATGTTTACCAGGCGTCCGATTGGGATCAAGTTGAAGGTAAATTTCATGCTGCAATCATGCTTGTGAATTAATGAGGCAGGTGAAGTCAGACCCTTTTCTTCGTCCTCTCAGATTAGTTCAAGTGCTTCCTTGTTTATTGATCCTCTGATAGTTTTTTTTTTCAAAAAACCGAAGTGTCTCCTGTTAATTATGGAGAGATTCGCTAGGATTAAGTCCCTGTTACATTTTATCCATCGAAAGACAGCTTCCCTTTCAAATATTTGTCTTGAATAGTGTCCAATTTGTCCAATCAATTGGAGAATCAAAGGAACAATTAGCCATGTAGACACAAATGCTTAATTCAGAGTGCAGTGTAAACACTTGGAATGGAAGTCTGTAGTATGCTTTGTGCGATTGACCTCATTAATTGGTATTGCTGTACTGCTGGCTAATGTCTATTCATTCTACTAACTCTTAATCCCTGCTTTTAAAAAGAATGTTCTGTTCTCCTGTCTTTGAAGGCCTACTGTGGCAGTTCATTGTGCTGCACTCATACATGTAACAGTTTTCGGTCTCACTCTCCATTCAAAGGTACTCCCTGCGTGGTGGGGAGTGGGAGGTAGTGGGAGGGGGGAACCTGGTGACTGTGGGAAACTTGCCACTAATATCCAACAGCAGCTCGTAGAACCATTCAAAGTTGGCAATATCGTTCGGTTGGAAATCTCTGAAATTGTGTTTGCTGCAATCATGGCAGGAAAGGAGGAAAAAATGATATTCAAAGCAATCAGGGACCTTTTCAGAACAGAGACAGTCGCAGATGCTGATTGTCCAAGTTCCTGTTTCAAAACCAGTTTTCTGCCTGTGTTTCCACTTAAAAATGTTGCCCCTGGGGGAATCTAGTGAAATGATTTTGTTTAAGTGCTTGTCGAGGTGAGGGGTATCACAGCTGGATTGGCAGCCAGTGTCAGCATCAGGTGTAGTCAGGCCAGTTTCCAATGCAGAGATAAAGTGCTCTTGCGTTGGATTAAGGGCTAGGCTATCACAGATGGCTCAGATACCCCCTCATCTCAGACACCCCCTCCATCTCAGACACCCCCTCCATCTCAGACACCCCCTCCATCTCAGATACCCCCTCATCTCAGATACCCCCTCATCTCAGATACCCCCTCCATCTCATACACCCCTCCATCTCAGACATCCTCTCCATCTCAGACACCGCCTCATCTCAGACCCCCTCATCTCAGATACCCCCTCCATCTCAGATACCCCCTCCATCTCAGACACCCCCTCCATCTCAGACAACCCCTCCATCTCAGATACCCCCTCATCTCAGATACCCCCTCCATCTCATACACCCCTCCATCTCAGACATCCTCTCCATCTCAGACACCCCCTCATCTCAGACCCCCTCATCTCAGACACCCCCTCATCACAGACAACCCTATCATCTCAGACACCCCCTCATCTCAGACACCCGCTCATCTCAGACACCCCCTCATCACAGACACCCGCTAATCACAGACAACCCCTCCATCTCAGACACCCGTGCCATCTCAGACACCCCCTCATCTCAGACACCCCCTCATCTCAGACACCCCCTCATCTCAAACACCCCCTCATCACAGACACCCCCTGATCACAGACACGCCCTACATCTCAGACACCCCCTCATCACAGACACACCTTCCACCTCAGACACCCCTCAATCTCAGATACCCCCTCATCTCAGACACCCCCTCCATCTCAGACACCCCCTCCATCTCAGACACTCCCTCATCTCAGATACCCCCTCCATCTCATACACCCCTCCATCTCAGATACCCCCTCATCTCAGATACCCACTCATCTCAGATACCCCCTCCATCTCATACACCCCTCCATCTCAGATACCCCCTCATCTCAGACACCCCTTCCATCTCAGACACCCCCTCCATCTCAGACACCCCCTCCATCTCAGATACCCCCTCATCTCAGATACCCCCTCATCTCAGATACCCCCTCCATCTCATACACCCCTCCATCTCAGATACCCCCTCATCTCAGATACCCCCTCCATCTCATACACCCCTCCATCTCAGACATCCTCTCCATCTCAGACAACCCCTCATCTCAGACCCCCTCATCTCAAATACCCCCTCCATCTCATACACCCCTCCATCTCAGACATCCTCTTCATCTCAGACACCCCCTCATCTCAGACCCCCTCATCTCAGACACCCCCTCATCACAGACAACCCCCTCATCTCAGACACCCCCTCATCTCAGACACCCGCTCATCTCAGACACCCCCTCATCACAGACACCCGCTAATCACAGACAACCCCTCCATCTCAGACACCCGTGCCATCTCAGACACCCCCTCATCTCAGACACCCCCTCATCTCAGACACCCCCTCATCTCAAACACCCCCTCATCACAGACACCCCCTGATCACAGACACGCCCTACATCTCAGACACCCCCTCATCACAGACACACCTTCCACCTCAGACACCCCTCCATCTCAGATACCCCCTCATCTCAGACACCCCCTCCATCTCAGACACCCCCTCCATCTCAGACACCCCCTCATCTCAGATACCCCCTCCATCTCATACACCCCTCCATCTCAGATACCCCCTCATCTCAGACACCCCCTCCATCTCAGACACCCCCTCCATCTCAGATACCCCCTCATCTCAGATACCCCCTCATCTCAGATACCCCCTCCCTCATACACCCCTCCATCTCAGATACCCCCTCATCTCAGATACCCCCTCCATCTCATACACCCATCCATCTCAGACATCCTCTCCATCTCAGACAACCCCTCATCTCAGACCCCCTCATCTCAAATGCCCCCTCCATCTCATACACCCCTCCATCTCAGACATCCTCTCCATCTCAGACACCCCCTCATCTCAGACCCCCTCAGCTCAGAGACCCCCTCATCACAGACAACCCCCTCATCTCAGACACCCCCTCATCTCAGACACCCCCTCATCTCAGACACCCCCTCATCACAGACACCCCCTCATCACAGACAACCCCTCCATCTCAGACACCCCTGCCATCTCAGACACCCCCTCCATCTCAGATACCCCCTACATCTCAGACATCCCCTCATCTCAGACACCCCCTCATCTCACACACACCCTCCATCTCAGACATCCCCTCCATCTCAGACACCCCCTCATCACAGACACACCCTCCATCTCAGACACCCCCTCCATCTCAGACACCCCCTCATCTCAGACACCCCGTCATCTCAGACACCCCCTCCATCTCAGACACCCCCTCCATCTCAGGCACCCCCCCATCTCAGACACACCCTCATCTCAGACACCCCCTCATCACAGACGCCCCCTCATCACAGACACACCCCCATCTCAGACACCCCTCCATCTCAGCCACCCCTCCATCTCAGCCACCCCTCCATCTCAGCCACACCTTCCATCTCAGACACCCTCTCCATCTCAGACACCCCTTCCAGCTCAGACACCCCGTCCAGCTCAGATACCCCCTCATCTCAAATACCCCCTCCATCTCATACACCCCTCCATCTCAGACATCCTCTCCATCTCAGACAACCCCTCATCTCAGACCCCCTCATCTCAAATACCCCCTCCATCTCATACACCCCTCCATCTCAGACATCCTCTCCATCTCAGACACCCCCTCATCTCAGACCCCCTCATCTCAGACACCCCCTCATCACAGACAACCCCTCATCTCAGACACCCCCTCATCTCAGACACCCCCTCATCACAGACACCCACTCATCACAGACAACCCCTCCATCTCAGACACCCCCTCATCTCAGACACCCCCTCATCTCAGACACCCCCTCATCACAGACACCCACTCATCACCGACAACCCCTCCATCTCAGACACCCCTGCCATCTCAGACACCCCCTCCATCTCAGATACCCCCTACATCTCAGACATCCCCTCATCTCAGATACCCCCTCCATCTCAGACATCCCCTCATCTCAGATACCCCCTCATCTCACACACACACCCTCCATCTCAGACATCCCCTCCATCTCAGACACCCCCTCATCACAGACACACCCTCCATCTCAGACACCCCCTCCATCTCAGACACCCCCTGATCTCAGACACCCCGTCATCTCAGACACCCCCTCCATCTCAGACACCCCCTCCATCTCAGACACCCCCTCCATCTCAGGCACCCCCCCATCTCAGACACACCCTCATCTCAGACACCCCCTCATCACAGACGCCCCCTCATCACAGACACACCCCCATCTCAGACACCCCTCCATCTCAGCCACACCTTCCATCTCAGACACCCTCTCCATCTCAGACACCCCTTCCAGCTCAGACACCCCTTCCAGCTCAGACACCCCTTCCAGCTCAGACACCCCGTCCAGCTCAGACACTCCGTCAGCTCAGACACCCCCTCCAGCCCAGACACCCCCTCCATCTCAGATACCCCCTCCATCTCAGACACCCCCTCCATCTCAGACACCCCCCCCATGTCAGACACACTCTCATCTCAGAGACCCCCTAATCTCAGACACCCCCTCATCTCAGACACTCCCTCATCCCAGACACCCCCTCATCTCAAACACCCCCTCATCACAGACACCCCCTCATCTCAGACACCCCCTCATCACTGACACACCCTCATCACAGACACGCCCTACATCTCAGACACCCCCACATCACAGACACACCTTCCACCTCAGACACCCCCCCCCCATCTCAGACATCCCCTCATCACAGACACTCCCTCATCTCAGACACCCCCTCATCACAGACACCCCCTCATCACAGACACCCCCTCATCTCAGACACCCCCTCCATCTCAGACACCCCCGCCATCTCAGACACCCCTCCATCGCAGAAACTCCATTAGCCCAGACACTCCCTTGAGCCCAGACACTCCCTCCAGCCCAGACACCACTGCTCCTCAGACACCTCCTCCATTTCAGACACCCCCTCCATTTCAGACACCTCCTCCATCTCAGACACCCCTCCATCTCAGACACCCCTCCATCTCAGACACCCCTCCATCTCAGACACTCCCTCATCTCAGACATCCCCTCATCTCAGACATCCCCTCATCTCAGACACCCCCTCCAGCTCAGACACCCCCTCCATCTCAGACACCCTCTCATCTCAGACACCCCCTCCATCTCAGACACCCCCTCCATCTCAGACACCCCCTCCATCTCAGACACCCCCTCCAGCTCAGATACCCCTCCATCTCAGACACCCCTCCATCTCAGACACCCCTCCATCTCAGACACCTCTCCATCTCAGACACCCCTCCATCTCAGACACCACCTCCATCTCAGACACCCCCTCCATGTCAGACACTCCATCTCAGACACCCCCTCCATCTCAGACACCCCCTCCATCTCTGACACCCCCTCCATCTCTGACACCCCCTCCAGCTCACACACACCCTCCATCTCAGACATCCCTCCATCTCAGACATCCCTCCAGCTCAGACACTCCATCAGCTCAGACACCCCGTCAGCTCAGACACCCCCTCCAGCCCAGACACCTCCTCCATTGCAGACACACCTCCATCTCAGACACCCCCTCCATCGCAGACACCCCTCAATTGCAGAAACTCTGTCAGCTCAGACACCCCCTCCAGCTCAGACACCCCTCCATCTCAGACACGCCCTCCATTGCAGAAACTCCGTCAGCTCAGCCACCCCATCCAGCTCAGACACTCCATCAGCTCAGACACCCCCTCCAGCTCAGACACACCCTCCATCTCAGACACCCCGTCCAGCTCAGACATTCCGTCAGCTCAGACACCCACTCCAGCCCAGACACCCCCTCCAGCCCAGACACCCCCTCCATCTCAGGCACTCCCTCCATCTCAGACACCCCCTCCAGCTCAGACACCCCCGTCCAGCTCAGACACCCCGTCCAGCTCAGACACTCCGTCAGCTCAGACACTCCGTCAGCTCAGACACCCTCTCCAGCCCAGACACCCTCTCCAGCCCAGACACCCCCTCCATCTCAGACACCCCCTCCAGTTCAGACACCCTGCCAGCTCAGACAGCCAGACTGTATAAGACTGAGAATCCCTGCTGTTCATTATGTTCTCCCAGTGGCTGGCTTTGCGTACCTGGCAAACCTATCTTGGAGCTGGTGCCATTTTACCACACACATCGGGAACCAATGGCTCACAATTCGTCTGGCAAAATACAAATGCAGATTTTAAAGCTCCCACTACAGTGCCCAATCAAGCACTTTCAAATTCTGTCCAGAGACGGGTGAGATCAGGGGGTAAAAGTCATCCTAGGTGGTAGAGCAAAATGGGTAATGGTACATCAGGTTTTGCATTTTGTTCTGTTTCTTTTACCATTGTGGAACTGTAAATGAGGAATATAAAACGTCCAGCCGATGTGTTATCAGCCATTCTACGCTACTGCCCAAGACAGATTTCACCCCCACAGAGTAAAGCTCTACCTACTCTGCCTCAATAATTTACATCTACCCCAAAAACAGAAAAGTCATCCTATGGCATATGTAAGTGGGCTTGTCAAGTTAATGACAATTAGTACAGAATCAGGGGCTCTATGTGTGCAAGTCTGTCTCTTCCTTATATATGGAGACCAAAACTGCACGCAGTACTTTGGTTATGGTCTCACAAAAGCCCTGCACAATTGTAGCAAAACTTCCATATTCTTGTACTCCAAACCCCCTGCAATAAAGTTCAACATACTATTTGCCTTCCTAATTGCTTGCTGAACTGCATGCCAACTTTCTGTGTTCTTTGTACGAGTACACCCAAATCTCTCTGAACATCAACATTTAGAAGTTTTATGCCATTTAAAAAAATACTCTGCTTTTCTAATTACAAAGAGTATAACCTCACACTTCCCCACATTATACTCTATTATCTGCCACCTTGTGGCCCACTTAATTACATTGTCTATATCTCTTGGCAACCGCTTTGTGTCCTCCTCACAGCTTACATTCCCACTTAGCTTTGTATCCTCATTAAACCTAGATACATTGCTCTCTGTCTCTTCATTTAAGTCATTAATATAGATTGTAAATAGCTGAGGCTCAGCACTGATCCTTGCAGCACTCCACTAGTTATAGCCTGACAACTTTAAAATGCCACATTTATCCTGACTGTCTTCTTCCGGTCCATTAACCAGTCCTCTATCCATGCTAATATATTGCCCCCAAATCCATGAGCCCTTATCTTGCATATTAACTTTTTGTGTGGCACCTTTTGAAATCCAAGTATACTACATCTACTGGCTCCCCTTTATCTACATGTGTATATCTGCATATGTGTGTCTGTGAAGCATAAGAAAGACTTTCTTTTCTATAACGCCTTTCACAATGACAGAACATCCGAAAGCACTTTACAGTCAATTAAGTACTTTTGAAGTGTAGTCATTTGTAATACAGGAAACACAGCAGCCAGTTTGTACACATAGGAATGTAGGAGCAGGAGTAGGCCATGCAGCCCATCTAGCCTGCCCTGCCATTCAATATGATCATGGCTGATGCCTTTTTCCACACTATCCTCATATCCCCTTATGTAATTTGTATTTAGAATCTCTCTGCTTTAAACATACTCAGTGACTGTGCTTCCACAGCCTGCTGTGGTAGAGAATTCCAAAGATTCACAACCCTCTGAGTAAAGAAATTTCTGCTCATCTCTTCCCCCTTATTTTGAAATTGTGTCCCCTGGTTCTAGACTCCCCAACCAGAGGAAACATCTTAGCTCCATCAACCCTGTCTATCCCTTTAAGTATTTTGTAGGTTTCAATGAGAGCACCTCTCATTCTTCAAAAGTCTACTGAATACAGGCCCAGTTTCCTCAATCTCTCTTCATAGGACAGTCCCACCATCCCAGGAACAAGTCTGTGAAGCTTTGTTGCACTCCCGCTATGGCAATAATATCCTTCCTAAGGGAAAGGGACCATAACTGCACACTACTCCAAGTGCGGTCTAACCAAGGTTCTATACAATTGATGCAAGACTTCACTACTCCTGGACTCAAATCCTCTTGCGATAAAGGCTGATATACCATTAGCATTCCAAATTGCTTGCTGCACCTGCATGTTGACTTTCAGTGACTTATTGACAAGGCCACCCAGGTCCCTTTGTATATCTACACTTTCTAATCTCTTACCATTTAAGAAATACTCTGCACATCTATTCCTCCTACCAAAGTGGATAACCTCACATTTTTCCACATAATAGTCCATCTGCCACATTCTTGCCCACTTACTAAATCTGTCCAAATCCCCCTGAAGCCGCTTTGCATCTTCCTCACAACATACATTCTCACTTAGTTTTGTGTCATCTGTGAACTTGGAAATATTACATTTGGTCCCCACATCCAAATCGTTGATATATATTGTGACCAGCTGGGGCCCAATCACTGATCCCTGCGGTATCTCACTAGTCACAGCCTGCCAACGCGAGAATGACCCGTTTATTCCGACTCTCTGCTTTCTGCCTGTTAACCAATCTTTAATCCATGCCAGCATATCACCTCCAATCCCGTGTGCTTTAATTTTAATTTTAGTCCTGTGGGGGACTTTATCAAAAGCCTTCTGAAAGTATAAGTATACCCCATCCACCGACTCCCCTTTATCACTTCTGTTAGTAACATCCTCAAAAAGTCCAACAGGTTCACGAACTTACACAGCAAGCTCCCACAAACAACATGGTGATAATGACCAGATAATTTGTTTTTGTGATGTTGGTTGAGGGGTAAATAATGACCAGGCCACCCAGAAGAACTCCCCTGCTCTTCTTCAAATAGTGCCATGGGATCATTTTATATCCACCTGAAAGGGCAGGCCGGACCTCAGCTTGACGTCTCATGCAAAAAAGGCAGCACCTCCAACAGCACAGCACTCCCTCAGTACGGTACTGGAGCGTCAGCATAGATTTTTGTGCTCATGTCTTTGGGAATAGAAGTTGAATCCACAACCTTCCAACTCATTAGTCAGAGTGCTACCAACTGAGCCACAGCTGCATGTGTCTGCAGGTATCTCGATGTGTGCATGTGTGGACATTAATTAAAGACAGGATTGCTTTGAGCTATCAGATACCCCAGTTGCCATCCCTGTTGTATCTCCCACATGAACACTGTCACGAACTTCTCACAAAACCTTAAATATTAAAGAAGAGATATTCATACATGGCTGGGATCTCCCTGTTAGTTCTTGTTAGCAAGTTTTAAACGTTAAAACAGTTAGTTGGGGCTCATCAGGGAGCAGTGAGAACTTCTGCTGATGTGTGGCCACATCCCAGATAAACGACCTTCCACAGGCTGTAGGGTCTGCAAGGTTCCAGCAGCACCCAGAGTGAGTATGAACACCAGGAGGACAGGCAAGTATCATTCCCTTGTCAATATGAGTTTCAGGCCTGTCAGATGAATCATCTCCTCACCAGTTTTAAAATTGTGGCAACATCCCCATTTCTCCAAACCTCTGGGTCGCACAGTTAGTATACTTTGTTTGATTTCTGCATGAAACTTTACTTCTTACTCGAATGAATTACATTTGAATCATTGTAGAATGTGATGAGATTGCAAGAGTGCAATTCACACCAGTGGTGCCATAAAATTATAATTCTGTACACATAATAAAGGAGGTTAATTGAGGCAGTACGAAGACACGCTACTAATGATGACATGAAGAAAGCACAGAGGCCGAGACTATTCATGGCGACTCATTCCAGTGTTGTTTACACAAATTCTCCTGGGATTAGTGTAGGTTATTGGGATGGAATTAATAGATTTGATTTTGCATTCCACCTCGCTGAAAGTATTGTCATGCAGACCCCCACCTGCCAAGAATGAGGCATATTAATTTTGTCATATGAACATTGATTCTAAACTATTGCTGGAATGAAGAAATGACTTGTTAAAAAATCACCAGACACTTGGCTGGAAGGACATTTGCATACTAAGAGGCGCTGTTTGTGGAGACAAAGGACTATTCCCTGCTCCAATTAACCCAAATGGATTTTGATCACCAGACACTGAAGGTGAGGAAGAGCATTCCAGAGACTGCTAAGGCAATACAATCCACAAAAGCCATGACTGGTTAAACCAGCTGGTCACATGGCTAACTGGCTGGTCCAGGTTTTTTTGAACTAGCCACAGAGAGTTTGAAATCAGAAAGACTGTTTGCTCCTGGAGTGAGAAGACCTCTCCAGTCTGCTCCCATCTTTTTCTCATAAGCCTCTGGACCCACTGAGGACACATAAACTTCAAGATTAAAAAGTCTCCTAAATCGAACAAGGTTTAAGAAGAATACTGGGCCCCACAAAAAGCAAGATCTACCTACAATCAAGGACTTTACAGTGAGCTTGAAGAACAGTAACCGAAACCATCTTCTGCTCTTTCTGTCTCTATCTGCATGTGTGTATCGGGTATGCATGCTAGCATAGGCGTTAACCAAATTAGAGTTTAAGATTAATAAAGTTCAACCTTTTTTCTTTAAACCTAAGAAAACCTGTTTGGCTAGTTTTTTTGCCTTATAATTGGAAGTTAGTGAACAAGGATTCACTACGTTGGAGCTAAAAAAAAGTGTGTTTAAAATTAAACCCTGTTACTGTAAGACCAGGTGAAGGCTGAGAGGGAACCCAAGACCCCTTTCTCACCTGGTTGTAACAGTATAAACACTGTCCTTTATTAATCTTAAATGCCAAACCTGCACTTGCAAAACATGTATTGTTTTCCAGTCTCACTTCACATTCACTTTATTTCTCCAGTTGATTGTTACTGGCCCTGGCAAATTGTTTGGAGCTATGAAGGGCCACTTGACAACCATATGGTAACTGCATGGCCATCGCAAGCACTGTCTGATTAGATTTCTAGTAAAAACAGACCAGAGCTAAAAATGTGGGGAGGGATTATCCTCATCTGTGCTTGCCAGCCTGTCATTTTTGCTCATCATCGGAATGACCATGGAATTGGAAGGCCCCAGCCAATGGATGTTGTGAACAAAGCTCTGCTGCCCATATCCTATCTCATATCAAGTCCCATTGACCCATTTTCCTGTGCTCGCTGATCTATATTGGCACCCAGACCAGCAATTACTGTGATTTTAAAATTCTTGTCCTTGTTTTCCAATCCCTCCATGTCCTCATCTCTCCCTATCTCTGTAACCTCCTCCAGCCCTCCAACCCTCCGAGATCTCTCCGCTCGACCTATTCAGGCCTCCAGCGCATCCCTGATTTTAATTGGTCCACCATTGGTGCAAGTACCTTCAGCTGCCTTGGCCTTTAGCTCTGGAATTCCCTTCCTAGATCTCTCTCTGCTTTTAAGATGCTCCTTAAAACCTACCCCTTTGTCCAAGCTTTTGGCCACCTGTCCTAATATCTCCTTCTTTAGCTTGGTGTCATATTCTGTCTGTTAACTCCCCTGTAAAGTTCTTTGGGATTTTGTTTTACATTAAAGGTGCTATAGAAATGCAAGTTGTTGTTATCCAGTCCCTCCTGCAGTACATTTGGGGATATCTAGGGAGATTTTTCCTGTCCTCAGTTTCCCAACCGTCCCAGTTGCTGGGGAGATAGCAGTGGAATTCAACATTG